>NC_079875.1:9154500-14926500 GCF_029227915.1 Hydractinia symbiolongicarpus | reverse complement strand
TAGTAAAACATAAACGCCTTAAAGGATCGTAAATTGATCTGTTGTAGCAAGGAGCTAAAATAGAACTTCAATGGAAGAAAATCAGTAACATATCAAAAAATTCGAACCTAGCTTTTTAAAAGGCATACCATCTGCTTGAAATTGTTTTAAAAAATATTTTGGTATTTCCATTCCGAAATGATAAGATTCGGGTAACATCAATCTCGTCCCCAGGGCATCTTGTATCTTTCTGAAATCCTTGTCCCCCCTTTATCACTCTTTATCGCTTGTTAAATCCTAGTTTATTCTTTACGTCACGGTGGATTTGCTTATTTATCACAGCTCTGATTTCTCAAGAGAAATCTTATTACAACCAAGAATCTGGGTTGAAAAATAGTCACGTGAACAGGCCTGTACCAGGGTCATGTTCGTATCACACCGTGTCCTAATATGTCAAAAAATACAAGATGTCCTGGGGACGAGGTTGAGTTATCAAAAAAGTTTTCAGGGATGCTTTTTCTCGAATTAGCGCCCTGTGAATAAAAATATCCGTGAAATTGTTACATGAGCCAGCAAGTCATTAAAGGGGTATTGATTTTGGAATTAAAATCATCATAAGGGAACTTTGTTGAAAGGGAAATTTTGGTGGTGTAATTTATATTTTGTATTGTTAGCCTCGCTAATTTCGAGGGTAGCGATACAATGCCGGTTGTGTCAAGGTGAAACTATAAAAGCGGTTCTAAATTGTGTAACCCTTTACTTGGACAGATTAAAAAATTGTGGATTTGTTTTTTTTATCTAATCCAAACTCCCCTCCTTCCCTCCCTCCAGCGAGACATCTGCAGAAAATAGGTAACACGCTGTTAAAAAGCCACTTTACCTCTCTTTTTTATGTTGTAGACAACTTGGCAGCTACAGCTCTTGTTTTCCCTCTAACGTGTTGTCACGTCTGACCAAGGGAAGTGTGAACCTGTTTTTTGAAGCTCCTCTTTGATGTTTCTGGCAGTTTTTTCCCAAAAGGAATTTTGAACAGATGTAATCAGTTGCGATGTGATTCATGGTTGTGAAAACTAATATAGCATCGTTTTTGATGAGTAAATTATTAAGTGACTGTTCCCTCTCTTTCTCAAGAAAGGCATAGCGTAAACCGACCAAATTCTGTGATTATCTAAACAAATAGCTCTAGCGACGATCTGGCAACTCCGCTCGTCACATAACTTCATGGTTTTAACTATAAACCATCTCTAAAGACAACTTTGCAAAAATTCCTGCGAACAAAACGGGCATTTGCACAGGGCAGAGCGAAAAAGAAACTGTCAAAAACGTCCTATTTTTGTGATTTGCGTCTTAACTCAGTAATGTGTTTTTTTCCAATGTGAGATCCACTGGAATTATTTCTAAAGTCTTAAAATGGTTGCAATACTTTGTCACTTGTCTCAGATGGAGCTATTAGCTGCTTGAAACATTGTCATGAACCTTTTTCTGATGCTCAAAAAGCAGACGTGATATCACGAAAACTTGGTGACGTGAATAACCAAAGGGGATCCATGGAGGAAAGCACACGTGGTAATAAAAATTTTTTCTTAAAATTATTGTTCAGCCTGTCTAATTTCATAATAATATATGTTTGTTTGGTATTTAATGAATGATCACAAAGATAACAATAGATTAAAATGTCAAACCCCCACTGTGCAAAAATTTCCCCATGTGTGATCTACCCCAACAGTTTGGGCTGTCTGTATACAAATTTTCTTTTTGCCATACAGTAATTAAATTCGTATGAAATTTTTCTAAATTCGTATGAGTTTTAAACTAAATTTGTATGACTTTTAAACTAAATTCGTATGAGTTTAAAAAAATTTGTATGAGTTTAAAAAACTTCGTATGAGATAAATTCGTATCAGTTTTAAATTAAATTTGTATGACTTGAAAAAAATTTGTAGGTGTTTAAAAAAAAATTTGTTTGAGTTTTTAGAATTAGATGCGTATGTTTTTTTAAGAAAAAATTGTATATATATATACATTGTTTTGTTTTATATTTTTAGCTATTTACTAAATACATACAGATCAAGATTTCAAAACCCTATACCAAAGATTATCATACTTCAGTCTGGGAAGCATGCACGTGCGCCACTCGGAAAATAATTGTTTCAGTGTAAAAAACAAGCTTTTTTATATTTCATTCTGATGTTTGCAATAAACATTTCTAGAAATATTTTTTGATGAGCAGGTCCTTTTTAAATATGCAAAAATCATTATTTTGTGTAAGGATAAACAATTCATGCACAAAAAGATTGAACACGCTATTTTTAAATCTGTTGTTTTTCAACAACGAAAATAATTAAAGTTAGGTGAGAAATTTATACATAGAAGATTTTTAAGAAATAAAAAAAACGCTAATCCTAAAACCTTGTTATATACCTTTATTATTATATTTTAAACATTTTAACATTCAAAAACCTTCATTTGCAATTAACGCGAAAACCCTTCCCTATACCAAGTTTTCGAAAACAAATTAAATATTAATGCTGTTATAAGCTTGTGAAAGATCAAATGTTCATTATGCTGAAATATTGTGAAAAAAACTTTTGATAAAAGGCCTTTTGTTTTTGTAAAGTATTGGAAAGAAGACACATGAAAAATGCTATATACCACAAATTATTTTTTTTTCTTTCAGATTGTCTAACTTGACAACATTTTGAATTTACATATTCGTTAATATTTTTAATATCTTCAAATTCATCACAATGTCTTTTTCTCGCTGCTGAAATTATGGTTTTCATTCTTCCAGGTGATAAGGCATCTTTTTCTTGGAGAAAGTCCTTTTACTTCCGATTTCCTCCACCTAAGCTTCCATTTAAAATTTTTTATTGCTGTACAGACAAACCATTTTATTTTTAATAAATGTTGCGCATTTGTTTTTTCGTTTTTGTTTCTTATCGAGGTTAACTTTAGGTGTTAATGGTTAATTGGGTAAATTGGAGGAGGAGGAGGAACACATTGCAAAATCTTAATAATTTGTATGAAAATTTGTATAAAATAGAATATAATTCGTATGACAATTCGTGAGAAATGCGTAATAAATAAAAGAATATAATTCGTATGACAATTTGTATGAAAATCGTATAAAAGAGAATTTGATTTGTATGACAATTCGTTTGAAAATCATATAAAATTCGTATTAGTTTTTTTAAAAATCGTATAACTAATTAACACTATACGAATTATATACGATTTTTTTACAAATTGAAAGCAATTAAATTCGTATATATTCATTTAAAATATCTACGGAATTTGTGGACAACCCCTAAGTAAGTAAGTAAATGTGTTTATTTCTCAAAAACACCAGATGATACAAAATTATGCAAAAGATGATAGACTGAAATAAGTTATTATGAAGGAAACAGTGAGAAATAGCTTAAAAAGCTAGTATTGAATCATCATCACCTGAAGAAAAAAATTCAAAGGTTTTTAAAAGGTTTTTTGTGTAAGGTGTTAAACAAGATGCTATGGTTCTATGTTAAGAATATTTAATTAGTATTTTTCCATTTATATATGTCATTAATGTGCTCTTTCCATTGCATTTTTTGGTCAAATGTTATCCCAATATATTTAACTTTTTCGCTCCTCTTCAAAGAAATACCCATGTAGTTGATAGTTTTGTTCTCACTTTTTTTAACTGGCTGTGGTTGCTGATAGGATTGTTTAAGTTTTGTTCGTATTAAAATTCATTAGAGACTTCAAAAGGAGAACCTTTGTCTTTGAAGATGGGGACTACTTTAACTAATTTTAGTGCATTGGGAAAAATACCTGTTTCCAAAGAGAGATTAAATATATCTATTAAGATTTTAGATATGTCTATTAGGAGAATATTCAATAATTTATTTAGAATACTATTTGGTCCAGTTGCCTTGTTTGGATCCAAAGATTTTATTATTTTTATTACCTCATATTTCTTTATTGGAGAAAAGAAAAAGGATTTAGCAAAATGGTTTTTAAGAAAATATTTAAAAGTTTTATTAGAGCGTGGGATATGTTGTCTTATTTTGATTGCTATGGTAGTGAAATAATTATTGAATGTGTTACTTAACCCTATTCGTGCTGGGGGGGGGCTATTTAGCTTTATTATCCAAAAAGTTTTTTTGGAATTATGCCAAAGTGTTGCCACGGCAACATTTTTTTATGTTGAGCAAAATTTAAAAAAATGTTTTTACATGTTTTTAAAAGCTTTATATGAATTCTTAGTTTATATTATTATATTATTTTGTGTTTCTATTATTATTTGTGGTAGCAGTGCTAAAATGGGAATCATGAACATGTATACATAATTTCTGTTTTGTTATTTTGCTTTAGATAAAATATGTGGCCTAAATAAAAAATATATACCAACCTCATCATAATGAAAGTCAAATCAGAGATAACATATTTAAAGACTGTCTTTCCGAAAACCCATGATGTTTTACGAATTATATCAGGAACAGTGGATGATTTGACTTGCTCCTTTACAGACAACAGTTCTAAAAAGCACACTATATTATGCAATATCACGGTAACTACAAATTTTAATATATATGTTATGAACTTTAACTAGATTTCACAATACGTAAGAAAAGGACTTTATAATAGTCACTCTCTAAATACTGTATTTACCTGAAGATCATCCCTGATAGACTGCTTCCATCTCTTCATTTTGATGGAAAATATTTAATGAGTAGTTTCCTTTGAAAGTAAGTCATGCATTCATTTAGAAATTTTTCAATGTTGTCTCACAAAAATTTTCAGGCAAATTAAATTTTCTGCAAATTGTGTAGTATTTATTCTTTGTGTTCTGTATACATTTAAAAATGTCGAAATTATTTCAATTTTTTTTAATATATACATATTTATTGAGCGACACAGTGCAAGTAATAAAATTGTAAAATCTTAGAACTAAAATACTGTAAAATCTTTTTAGACTAGTTTTTAGACTAGTTAGTTCAGAAACATTTCAATATGAAATTGGAACAGAAATCAAGAAATTTGTGAAACTGTAAACCCTGAGTCAGTTATAAAAAAGTTAGCATTAAAAGAAATAATAAAGTATTCTGAATATACAGTTGCATCAGTATTTTATGAATCCTTGTTTGACTGAAGTGATGAATTACTCTGCCAGGGACAGAGTGAAACAACGTGACCATTTTGAATATAGAGACCGAATTGTGGTGTGTGGCCTAGTGGTTATGGAGTTTGCTTCGTAATCATAAAGTCCATGTTTGGGTCCACAGTGCCTTTATGTATAGAAAGTGCCTTTACCACAGTGGATAATGGTTAACCCATGCATTTGGAACACAGGACCTATGTTGATAACAGTGTTTTTAACACTAACTATATACTGTACAAATATTCGTAATAATAATAATAGATGGAGTATAGAGATCCTCAAAAAATTAGACTTTTTTTCATCTTTTGCAGCATGAATACCCTGTTATCTCTCCAATATGGTTTTCTGAATCTGAAGAGTCATACATTGTTGACATCATTGAAAAGGTTAATGCTGTGAAAAGTGATAAACACTTGTTACTGAACATGGTGAAGTCACTGGCAATAGAATTGTTCAAATTAAGACAGCAAGCCACACCAAGTGAAATAATGAATATGGCTGTTCCTGAGGTTTGTATTTTTATCTATTTACCAACATAAACTGTAAACATTGCCCAACACTGAAGTCCTGTGAAGATCTAAGGATTTTACATCTTACAGGCAAAAGAGTTGACACGTAAAAGCCTTCCATATTCAGTAACATCATCTCCCAATAACATCATCTCACGGTAGTATCAGCTCACAATAGCACCATCTCACAGCAACATCATCTCACAGTAACATCATCTCACAGTAACATCATCTCACAGTACCACCATCTCACAGTACCACCATCTCACAGTACCACCATCTCACAGTACCACCATCTCACAGTACCACCATCTCACAGTACCACCATCTCACAGTACCACCATCTCACAGTACCACAATCTCACAGTACCACCATCTCACAGTACCACCATCTCACAATAGCACCCATCTCACAGTAACATCATCTCACTTTTTGACAGAAACTATTTTACCCTTCTTATATGCAGTTGATTTTATTTTTCAGATAAAGTAGTCTCACTCAATAAAATTATGTTTGCTCCTTTGTCCTTTTTAATTAGTTATTCTAATACTTATTATTTATATGGGAAAATTTTATATTTTGTATATTTTATCTCAAAAAATTCTACATTGTGACATTCAGTCAAAAAGGTTTTTTGGCTGTCAGCTCGTAAAGCAACAAAGGTAAATCTGTTTGCTGTTTCAATTCTAACGTCTTTCACTTGTTGCGTTTGTCTTTAGTCCACAGAAGTTGAAGAAGATGATGTCGATGTGGATATGGATGAAGATGAAGGAATTGAAGATGTAAGTTCCTGTAAAATTTTTCAAATACAGTAAACTCACTCCACGTATATGATGCTTTGTCACCAGGTTCAATCTATTACAAATTTTGAATGTTTTAATTTCCAAACTCACCAAGTACTTAAATGATTTTAACAAATAATGTAATGACGAATGAAAAAAAGAGGACTTTTAAACGAGCTTTTATTATTTATTATGATTTTTTATAGTAACATTGTTGTGTCTCCCTTTTAAAAACCTTACATTGTAATTTCTCTCAAAATTAAATCCCTTTTTATATGGGAAGCTGGAATCTTTCTTTACCAACATTGCACTGTAAAAAAGCCCTTCTTACCTTCTTAATCTTCTGCAATAACTTAGAGGGAAGGGCTTTTTTTCCTTAGAAGGCGGGAGGGGATACGGAATACCCCTCTACAATTGCTGATTACCCTAACACAATTTAAATTTGTATAAAACTCTTTAAAAAGTTTTGATCCTATGTTATAGTAAACATGCATAATCCTTCTTTGTGACCTCAGGATAATTTGAGCAATAAATTTAGTTTATTTTACTTCCACTGCTCATTTGTTTGAGTTTTCACTTTCAAATTGACCTACAGGAACAAGATGACTTTTACATTGATGACCATTTGAATTTTGATGAGGAGCCAACTAGGTTAGCTGTTCTTTTTCGTTTGTTGTCAACATTACCGTGTGCATATATAAGGTGCTTGAAATGTAAAAGATAATTACTTTTAGTGAAGAACGCAAAGAAAAAGAAGAAATTGGAAGCGATAATTTCACACAGTTGCAGAAACTACGCGTTACCCAGAGACAGGAATATTTAACGGTACTACAATACGATCAAAGCATAGATTTGTGTTGGATGTTTGTGATGTTTGTGTTTCATGTGTTTGATTATTTTCACAGGGTCGAGTGAGTGGATCAGTACAAGCGACAGATAGGTTGATGAAAGAGTTAAAAAATATATACGCATCAGAAAATTTTAAAGCAAGTAGGTGCCTCCTTTTTTTTCAAGATGAGTATTTCTACAAATTTTTTTTCCAGTACATTAACTTTTTCCCTTTGGGTCATCAGGCGAAACTTAGGAAACTCAGGTTTGAGATTTGCACTTTAGATTGGGGAGTTTTACTGTGTGTTTTTCATTGTAACAACCGTGGACAAAATGTGTTTAAACATGTTTCAGTTTATATTTACCTTATCCATTTTGCAGAACTGTATACGATAGAATTAAAAGAAGACAGTAATTTATATGATTGGTATGTGAAACTGAGAGGGTGAGTTTTGTTTTCACACATTTTAAACTCTCATGTAATGCAAGGCCACACTGCAAGTTTGATAAGTAGGTGTGTGAAAGGAGTCCAATTTACTAAGCAATGTGAAGCGTAGACAACAGAATGTGATTCATAAAATGGAACAATGTGTGTCACATGGGACTACGCATTTATAACTTCTATAATTATTAATTCTGCATTTAGGTTTGATAAAGAAAGCAGTTTATACAAAGACCTTCAAACACTTTATAAAAAAGATTCTAAAACAGACCACATATGTCTTAATATAACTTTTACTGTAAGTGATATATTTTATTTGTTTTACACATGTGCCACATCCTATTTAACTATATATACATATGTATGTATGTATACCTAAAAACTGCATGACTTTGTACGCAATATTGTTAGCATGAAAAAAAACATAATTCTTTAATTTTTGTCAATCTTCGACTTCACTACACTCAAGTATTAACATGAAATCCAAGCCTTTTTATATGAGACCGGGAAACTCGGTCCACCGAGATTTCCCGCATGACCGAGATCTCAGATATTTGCGGAAGAACGCTGAAAATTGAAATCGTGTTTATATGGTGCATATTCATCTCGCCCCGGTTACAACGGGAAACTCGGTCAACCGAGATCCCGGGCAAGTGACCCGGGATCCCGGTCAAACGGGATGGATATTTGTTCATGTAAACAGAAAAACCCGGTGGCAAAGTACGGAAAAAGTTTATGTAACCATAGAGGAGTAAATAATTATCACTATTAAGGCATATCAATGGACATATTTGTTTTTGTATCATAGTGTATTTGTAATAAAAGACAACAAAACCATGAAACATGCTGAAAACACCAGGTTTCACTAAAATTACAATTGAGAATGATCTAAGATTAACTTTTAATCCTGTTTCAAGCGTGTGGGAGATGTTAATGAATAATATTTAAATTGGTCAGAAATGATGGTAATTTTCAAAAAATTTGAGAAATAATTAATAGTGATAACACAGTTGTTTCAAGCATCAACAGTATCGCTATCTTCTTTTTTCTGTTCTTGGAAGCCATATTTGCTTACATATTCACCCCGCCACTTTTAGTTTCCCGCTAATTTTTCTTCATATAAACCCGGGATGGGAAATGACAAATTTACATATAAACCCGAGTTGATATTGGCCCGCTCTACCGGGAAACTCGATGGGCGAGTCTCCCGGTTCTCATATAAAAAGGCCCTTAACCACTCTCATCATCACTACCAACAGGTAGTGAAAAAATAACTAAATATACTTTTTAATTCAGTCAGGTTATTATGACGCAGAGGATTCTCTTCTCTAAGTAAAGTATTTTTTAGACGAAAAGAGCTTTTTCTGTATCCAACGCTTACTTTTGTTGCTAATGCTTGATAACAATTTGTTTAGTAATACACTTTGCCTGCTACTGACATCAAGAAAGTGGGTCACAAAACAAAACAAAAAGATCTTGTAAATTTTTTTAGGATCGCTTTCCAATGCAACCACCTTTTATTCGTATCTGCTACCCTGTTATATTTGGCGGGTAGGTTTCTGGCGTAATTTATCTTGTTATTTCTAGTACTTTTTGGATGCTTTTTAATATATTCTCATCTTGCCGGATGTCATAAAAAAGAGAAGTCTACTTACAGTTTTCACTTTTAGCGATCCCGTTTAAAGTGTGTTTTGACTCTCCTTCTCATAGATACGTTTTAAGTGGTGGTGCCATCTGTATGGAGTTGCTAACACCTCAGGGATGGAGCAGTGCTTACAGTGTCGAGGCTGTCATCATGCAGTTGTCAGCTACCCTGGTGAAAGGGAAAGCAAGGGTTGATTTCGCTGGCACAACCAAGGTATAACATAACATCTGGTGGAAAGAAAGTACTACCAGTCTTCGTCGTCAAGCGGTGTCGACACACTCATATCAAAAGCTCGTTTTCTGAGAAGCTCATTTAAAATAATTAAAATTAACTTTCTCATCTTATTTCAGGTTAATCATGTATATTCTTGGACGAAAGCTCAATCGGCGTACAAAACACTCGTTCAAATACACGAAAAAAGTGGTATGTCATTTTTATTTTCAACATCGTAAGTTTTGGATAGAGTAAAATTGCTTATGTAAAAAACAACCTTACATTGATTTCAGGTTGGTTTACACCACCAAAAGATGAAGGCTGATCGCACTCGTTTTCTTCTTTGTTCTGTTTCCTATTAATTATTATTTTTTTTAAACTACCGAAAAACTTTAAAAAATTTCCTTTAGAATATATTTTTAATATGTCGCATATGCTGCAGGGGGTAAAATAGGTAACGTGTGAGAACCACGACATAGAAATAGTTTCATAGTTTAAGAGTGACGAGCAAATTTATTTTGTAAATTTTAGAAGTAAGTAATTTGGGTTTCCATCAATTTTCTAATGTCTTTCTTTTCTTTTTTTCCCTTTCTAAAAATGAGATGTAAGGTAGAAAAGTTGAAGATTCACACAGCGAATTTTATGAAATAAACAGGAATTGTTTTTCACTATGCAAATGTCTGTTGAAGCTCACTGAATTTATATTCTATAATTTAGTGGACATAATTGTATAGCACCTATATCCTGCCAGGACTCTTGTTTTCATCTGTCCCAAGTCTTTTTGAATGATAAGTTTCCTGTTCAGGTTCTAAACTTTGCATGCGTTTTGTAAATGCTTTTGCGAACTAACACAGCCACACAATCAAATCAGAGGTACCCTAAAGAAAATTTATTTTCGTAACCGTTTATTCTCGTCTAATCAGGTTATTTGAGTAACATAAACTGTTTCATGTTGTTGTTTTTTGTAAATATTGTGTTATTTTAAATATATGACTGCTCGATCTAAAAGAGTTTACACTTATTGTTTGTCATACATGCAGAGTAGTGTGATTTACCGGTTAACTTTTTGCAGTGGCTGCGGTGGTAAGGCCATTTTCTGCACATTGGAGTCATGATAAAGGTACATTTCACTAAATTTAGAAGTTTCTAATGTTTTCTCGCGACACAGTACAGTGTTGTCTGTGCAGAAAGTTTTATGATAGGAAGAAAAATTTATCTCTAGCTGTTTTTCTTATTAAGTGGCTTTAAGTAAACCCAAATCTTTTAAAAAGCATCAGAAAAAAAGTGACATGACAAAATAGTTTTAAGACATTTTATTGTGAGATTGGTCAAAGATGTGCGCATTTCACTTGCAATTATGACCGTGGTTTAAGTGGAACAAATAGATTCATGTAATGTTGCTGAGAAAATTACTAAAAGTGCAGAAGCCCAGTTGGATATTAAAATATGTGCCGATTACGATGTGACAAAAAATCAACATTTATTTTCACTATCATATTCAGTATGGTTTTCTTCTTTTTTTGTCAATTATTTTTGTTCGATGTACGTTTAATCGATAACAAAAACGAGGCTCAGTCAGTCATTCAGCCAGTCAATCAGTTAAATCCAAGAAATTACTGTTACAAGAAAACACCATAAAAAGTTCACAAAGGAGGGGTTATTAAATGGAAATTCATCTTGCAGTTATTACTTAAAGGGTCAAGATTATGCTAATAAGAAAAGAAGTAAACGTTAAGGTGGTTCCTATACCTGTGATGCTAAAATCTTCTGCCCTGTGTGTCTTCATATTTTGACTGAGTATACCATTACTTGTGTAAAACACAATGAGAAAATCAAAAATACAAAATTTAATTTAGATCGTGTTTTTTTTTTGTCCATCCGGACCGAAAAAGTACTATATACGCTGCAGTCAATAATTCAAGAAAAATAAAAGACATCTTCCAATTTTTACTACTCATTCACATTATGAAAAGACAGGTACTGATTAAAATTCAAAACAAAAATACTAATTGGTTTCTATTTATGCACATTTGAGTTTTAGGGTACAAAATTTGCCCAAATTTTAAAAAATAGGGGTCCAAAACTCACAAAATAAAATTCATACCATGTCTAAAATCAACCTGTACCTGTCTTTTATATAAATAAACATTCACTGAAAGTTATTTACCGCAGCGTTTGAAAAACGCATCTATATTATGCGTTTGTCTGTCACGCGAAGTGGCACTCCAAATAGCGAGACGCACTGAAAGCGGTATAGAAAGACGGGCGAACCCGTGGTTTCTTCCCATGGGCCACCGACTAGTATATTAAATAAATCGACCTAAAGCTCCAACAACATTTTTCCAATACACCTTTCCCGAATATCATAAATTGTAATAATTATGACGTCATCCAAACATTTTTAATCGTTCTGTGCCCTTCAAATAAGGATATTTAGATAGAATATCAAATTATAATGACAAAAATGAAGTTTTTAGAGTAATATAATATTCTGGTTGAATTTTATTTACCTGTGAAGAAAATGATTATTTTGAAAACGAGGCTATCCTTCGAAAACTCGGCTATATAAAGGGTTTGACAGTAGCCTTCTGTTCTGAATTGAGGCACTTAACAGACAGAAGCATTTACGAAATTAGGTAATTTGTTCTACATTTTGCCAAGGAACTTAGGAATAAGAATAGCTTTTAATATCGACCGCTTTAATTGAGTTTGGCATAATTCGGAAAAGGTCTGTTACAAATCATTTCATATTTAGGTCAGATTTAGAGTAATTATGAAGCTGTTATGTCAAAAACCTTTTATTTATGATGACTTCAAACTCACTGTCCATAAAGACTCTATTCAAACGCTAAGTTTGTCATAAAGTGACCTTGATCAAAAATCAAATACAGCTAAAGAGTCAAAATAACAGTTATAATGTGTATTTTAAAGACCACCTTCATAAATAAGGCCTTCTTTTTTTCACTTGGGTCTATAAACCCTTTCTTTTTAGCACGGACATGCTTACGTCTCTTCTTTACTTCAACTGACGACTTTCTCCCCATTACCACAACGCGTGAAATATTATATTTACCACTAGTGTAAACTTTCCTGGAACGTTTAATTCTTCATACACTTTAACAATGCTAGACAATACATTTCTAACGTACTTCGTTCAACATACACATCCTTTGGGCATAGCTTTCATATGACACCATTTATTGACTCATTGTTGTTTTGAGTCTTCCGTGCAAACATTTGCTCAGCAGCTTGTCGTATTAAGATCTAAACACGCTGGTTTGATGGCTTCACGGATTGCTACTTGTAAGCCAGGCGTTTCCTTATACTTACTTGTGCCATTTAACCGGTCAGCTTGACAGTGAGTGGACACTATCAAGCTGACCGATTATCACTAGTACGTGCACACACTCGATCTCGAAATCTAAATCCAAATCAGACGCACGAGAACAATGGTACAATACTGCACCAATTGCAGTACAAGTGCACTGACGAACAGCTGTACCAAAATAATTTTGCAGCTTATTATTTTTCTGTGAGTTTTCCATTTCCACCTAAGGGTTTTTTATCTGATAGCAGAGCTTTGTTTGTTGCTTTTAGTTTTCGCAAGCGTCCACCAACTCTTTTTTAGACGTGATCGACACATTCCAATTTTTTCACCTCTGTACCTGGATATGGGTCACTTTTGACCACTTCACTATATGACTTTGTATCGCCATCCCCGATGTACGGAGTTTAGCGTAACTGTCGATTAGCTACTCTGAAAAACATTCAACTAAACCAGAAACTTCCATTGAACCTGAAGAGCCCTCATGGCTAATCTCACAGTGATGTGAAGATATGAAAGCATCATGCAAACCCGGCTCAGTGTCGTTTTGCTGTTCCCATGAAACACAAGGACCACATTGTTTTGAACGTACACGGTAATCAATACATTTCCCTGTATCAGCAGCAATAACGGCAACTACACCATCCAGAAAGGCGTATCCTCTCCTGTGCCAAGTACCATCACAAGAAACTGTTACGTCAGCTGAAACATTATCATCATGATCATTATTATTACTGCACTGAGCTAAACGCAACTCATATGCAGCACTTGGCATTTTGAACTTTCTTCAATATTTTTATACTAGTCGGTGGCCCGTGGAAAATCCACGGGTTTGCCCTTTTTTTAAAACCGCATAGCGTGCTTGTCGCTACTTTCGGTACCATTTTGCGTGACAGACGGACAGACGTATACGGGTGTTATAATATAGATACCAACATAATATTAAGTTGCATTTCGTTATACGCCCTTAAATTCTAAATAAATACAGGTGTTGTAAGAAATATGTTTAAAAAAAAAGCGAATTAAAAAGATGTCTGCCAATTTTTGTTTTATGGAGGTCAATTTCAACGGAAGTGTTAACACGAAATCGAAAAAAGTCGTTCCTCCGCTTTATGGAGTTGTCCGTTTTATAGAGATGTCCGCTTCATTGAAATGTCCGCTTTAAGGAGTCGTCTGTTTTAAAAAGGTGTCCGCTTTAAGGAGTCGTTCGCTTTATTTGCTATGGAAGGGACAAATGGATGTCAATGGACAATGGATTGTCCCTCTCATAATGGAGAGAGACAGACAAGAGAAGTTTCACTGCTATTGCATTCCAGTTGATGCTTGTTTAATTCGAACCCCAAGGCCATTAAATAAATTTGATCTTCTTCTTAATTTATTAAGTTTTTTTATCAAAATACATTTCAAATCAACCTTGTTCCCAGGGCTTTTTGTCTCTCATTGGCGCTGCGCTTATTGATAGGGCTGACGAAGAAGTCTCGCCGTCCGATATGCAAATAGATACAACATGTCCTGGGATCGAAGTTGATTTCTAATCTCATTTCCAGAACAGACAAAAAGAACAAAAAAGAGGCCCAAGCACGAAGTTGTTATTCAGTAATCTCATTTAGAAATTAAAAGTGTTTGTAATCTTGTAATTTCTTTTTTTCACGAAATTTGCAAAACTTATTATGTTAGCTAATTAATTAATGCTTGAGTCATGAATGGACGTGCAAAGGTTTTAAAAATAAGCTTGTAATCAAGTAGTCGGTAAGTTCATTGTAAAATTGTTAATTTTTTAATATTTTTTGCTTATTTTAACCTTCAGGTTAAACTTCAAGTTTTATCATTGTTTTCTGCGGTGTTAGTTTTGATCGAACTGGTACCAATTTTTTGCATCAGTTACAAATATGGTCGATTTTTTTTTGGATTGATAAAGATAAGCTTTCATGTCAAAACGTTTGCAAGATAACCCCTGGAAAGATACACCCATCATTCTTTTTTATGCCATTTCCCATTGGTGTTGTTTTTTAAACGTGTATTCCCAAGTTCTTATTGAGAAACAACTAAATTTCTTGCTTATGCCGCCTTTTTTTGTCTAAGAAGAGCTAAAAGTTAAAAAAGACGTGTCAAATAATGTAAAGAATATCTGGTTTATCAATTTGGATTTAAACTGTGTTTACTGTTCTGAAGGTCTAAAAGATATTTCGAGTAGGTACAACACATTGATCTTATCTTATATAATATAAAATATCCTAAATATTATTCTTTTTTTTATATGGTCATATTTTCCCTGTCTTTGAATAATTTCAAAATAAATCGCAATATCGAAATGTCACTTTGGAATATCTTTCGTCCTGTATATTTTACTGTTTTAAACGTGCACAAAAGAAAAAGTTTGTAATCTGTAAGAATTTGCTGTGTTTCCCATCGCCTTTATTAACGCGAAAAAATTATGTCCAATTTGTTAATTTTTTGACGTAACGGCGCGTCAATGCATTCAGAGTCAATGCGTTTAATAGAATTAGTGAATCCATTGCATTGCAGTTATAAATTTGAGGACAGAAAACTTGGAAACGAGGTGGTGATGGTCAGTCATTTTTCTCTGCCCGGGTAACCAGGGACAACCTGTGACCAATTTTGGTAAGTTTCTTAACCCTCGGTTTCCAAATCCGATTTAGAATGCGCGGGTTAATTACGTCATCAAAAAACCTTTAAACAAGAATATATCTGTACTTGTTCGGTTAAAAGCACATGATTCTATCTAAAAGTAATTGTTCCTTGGCGGATCCTTGGTGACGTCATCAAATTTTAAAATATTATTGTTGATCTGCTTAAACGTAGATTCTCTAAGTACTTTATTTAGATTTTATCCAGTTTTTTAGAGAGAGCATAGTGTGAACCCATCTTTCCCTAAACGCACACGCGCACAAATAATTTAATACAAATTTGACAGTAATGTTTTTTTTTCAATAAGTTTTGACATAAACTTCACAGCATGAAGTTTGTTTCAAAGCATTTTAATCAATGTACACAATAGCCAATAATATTTTTTCTACGAAACAATTCTAATTATCTACTACGTGATGTTTACGAAATCACGGTATGCTAAGTTCATTGCATTGTTTTCCCGCCATTTTGCTTTCATAAGTTCCCCCAACAATAAAATTTAGGTATCACAAGACAAAGAAGAAAACTTATAAACCTCTAACCTTCGTAATGTCAAAAAACTGTAAGATAGTGCGATAAAAAAATTCACCAAATTAATAAAGCTGACTGACTTAATGCCTCCTCACCTGAATTTAGTTGAAAGCAACAAGAAGATGGAGAGAGCTATCCTTCTACTTACACTCCTGCATTTATCAGGTAGGTTTACGTTTGTCGTCTCTACGTCACAGATTTATCAATCTCGTTTGCAAAAATCGTCTTAAAGTATTCACGTTTAGGCTTTATATATTTGACCTAAATTTTTGAAACGAGGCTGGATTCAATCGAAAAAGAGATCTACTAGTTGATTTGATTTATTATTTCATTCTACTTCTAAATAACAACCTGGAAACTTTCTCAAGGAACTTCTAATTCTTAAGCAATGCAACCAGTTTTCTTGTTTTGAACTCCTAGTCAACCCTTATTGTTGCAAATCCACTTCATTTTTGTCGTCAATGAATAAAATTAGCGTGTCATATGGTAAAATGAAAGAAAAACACTGCTTCCAACGCAACGCAACGCGCAAGAATGCATACGGTGTTATAATATAGAGATATGACGCAACTATTTTATTATCTTGTGTTTTATAGGCATCGAGACAAGCATAGTAGAAGATCGTTTATTAGCTGACTTATTTCAAAATTATAATCCTGCAGCACGCCCTGCATTGAATGACACTGATACAGTTAATGTCACTTTTGGATTGACACTTAGTCAAATCATCGACGTGGTAATAACACTTGAAGTTTGTGATGGCAAAACTAAAAATATTGATTATTATATTGCCTTGTTTTGTTTTAGTATCTAATTTTTACTTTCATTTATTTTTATTAGCACGAGAAGAATCAATTCTTGGTTATCAGTGCATTTATAAGGCAGGTATGTGCAACTTTGTTTCCAATTGAAGTTCCTAAATGATGTGAATCGTCAAACCTCGAACCCAGTACCTGCAGCTTTTTTATGAGGTGAAAACGTGTGATTTTTATATTAAAAAACCCTACAGAACCTGGACGAAAGATTGGTGAACTTCATCATCATTCAAAATTTTGCCAAAGAATAAGAAGATGTTAAGAACGTATTTAAACTGAATTTCTTCGTAAGAACAAAATAATGTGGGTCTCTGGAATTAAAGAAAAATTATCTCGAGAGGTCTTTCTTTCTTTTTTCTAGTATAGGTGTATATTTTTATCATAATGTCAACATCATCATTTCTTCCAATCCTAAAATATTCATACTTGTTCGTAAACTTGTCGACATAGCTATATGTGTATTTTTTGGAAGAGCGCAAAATGAAAATATTTAAAGCCGAAAAAAGTGTAACAAAAATAAGAACAACTAGTCTGAGCTGAAATTTAGACGTTCTTATAAAAAACAAGGACGCTTTGCTTAAATTCGTTTTAATTTAGAAATGGAAGAATCCCATTCTCAAGTGGGTTCCGACAGAATACAACAACATCACAGAAATTAACATCGATCCAAAGAAAATATGGCGACCAGATATTATTTTGTATAATAAGTAAGACACCTGCCTCGTTTACTTTATTAACGTTTCTTTTTTTGACCAATCTTCACTTGTCCATATTTGTGCACGGAAACTTGCAACCAATTATTGCGCATGCGCGTGATGCAATTACTTTGAAATCAGGTGGTTCAATTTTTTTCATAATTTATCTAATTATTACAAGCCATGCACACAGAAGTCTCTATTTATAATTTCGCTTTATTGCCACTCAAAGTTATTTAAAATTTTATGTTGGAACCTTTATATACAACCCAGCTAAAATATACCTTATTTATCAGTGCTGACGAAGACAAAACATTTGGTGGAAATCTTGATCGCCTTAACACGAGAGCGATATTGAAATATACAGGAGACACTCAGTGGTTAGCGCCAATAATACTGAAAAGCAAATGCGACATTGACGTCAAATACTTTCCCTTTGACACACAAAGATGTCCTCTGAAGTTTGGTAGTTGGACATATGCTAAAGACAGATTGGATTTTTTCAGCGAAGGAGATAGTGCTGATATAAGTAAGTGAATGAGTCACATTCTATTTATAGTTAGCATCATGTTTGCTTATGCGTACAGTAATAAGCCGAAAACCGGACGTTATATTTTCTGGCAGACGTTACATTTTTCGCCGGACGTTATATTTCCCGGCTTTCTATCTATTGTTTAAGATGGGTATGAAATAAAGCGTTGTTTCTTTGTGCATCATATT
The DNA here is from genome assembly GCF_029227915.1 of Hydractinia symbiolongicarpus. Classification (NCBI taxonomy): domain Eukaryota; kingdom Metazoa; phylum Cnidaria; class Hydrozoa; order Anthoathecata; family Hydractiniidae; genus Hydractinia; species Hydractinia symbiolongicarpus. The sequence goes on along the minus strand of NC_079875.1, from coordinate 14,908,226 downwards.
AAGCCAAAAAGTCAGGGTAATATGATTGACAATAAGTTAAATTCGCCCCTTATGATTTAGAGTCGTATTCTAAAAACTCTGAATGGCTTTTGCGCAGTGCTAAAGCGAACAGATCGGAAGAAAAATATATATGTTGCGAAGAATTATTCTCTGATGTAACGTATACTATTGAAATATCACGGCGCTCGCTCTTTTATCTGCTCAATTTGATCTTTCCGATGACCATTATTGGGATGTTGACAATGCTATCGTTTCTACTGCCAGCTGAATCAGGTATGTACCATGGTTGAATAAAAATGCGAAAAATTCTTTTTCACAGCACTTTTAATAAGAACGAGGTGGTCCCTTTAGTCTTTGCAGTTCAAAAGAAAGTGTGCATATCGCATTCTCGTCCCTAAAGCTCGCTGGGATAAATCTTTTAATGTTTATCTAAAAAGTTTTGTTGACGAGAATGCACCTATTTTTGGTAGGTGAACGAATATCATTGGCTATCACGCTGCTGCTTGCAATGACGGTATTTATGTTAGTCGTCGCCGACATTATTCCGGCAACTAGTGACGTCATTCCTTTGGTCGGCATGTTTTTCAGCGCGTCCATGGTTGAGATGGTGTTAATGATTGTGGTTCTGTGCTACGTCATGAGGCTTCATCACAAAGACAGTGATAGACCACCTATGTCTGCTTGGATGAGAAGGTGAGTGTGACCATGATAGAAACACCTTTATTTTTAATTATTAACTCCTTTGCGTTTATTCTCGTCAAGATATAACGGATGGGAGAATAGCCATCTGTCGATCTATCCTTCTAGTTTCTTCGTAGTATATTAAGCATATCATTTGTGTCAAAGTTACCAAATTTTACATTAGTTAAAATGGATTGCTTTTCTTAAGAATATCTTGATATGGATAAGATCAATGATAATTGAAAAAAACACATCAACGCTCTGAACCGCTAGTTTTTTTTCTCAGATACGTTTTAGACTGGCTATCCTACAAGGTTGGTATTCGTGTACGTAAAGATGGCGACAATGCACTTTGCAATTCAAACCATAACTATCAATTAAATTCACCACTGCTTTTAAATAATCAAGCCATCAATTCAGCTGTGCTCAACAAAATCAAAAGACAAAACATGGCGGAATTAGATTGGAAGCAAAACAAAACAGCTTCATCCCGTTTTAACAATCACAATGAAAATACTTTCAACAGGAATTCTTATCAACGGAAAGTGACGGGTGCAGAATTGGTCATAAGTAAATTAGATGTTTTGATTGAGAAAATTCGAAGTATGGAGGAACAAGATTTGGTAAAAACAGAATGGCGGATAGTTGCTATGACAATCGACCGCTGTTTGCTTGTCTTCTTTGCTTTTGTATTTCTGACTACCTTTTTTGGTTGCTTTTTGACAGCGCCTGGCTACGTTCCGTGAAACAAAAGGTGAAAGCTTTTGAAACATCGGGAAGCATGTGCTATCAAAACAGCCTAGTTTAAAAGGAACAATAGAAATTTCTCCTTTCTTTCACCACATTTGTTTGTCGACTTTTTCATTTCTATTTTTAGTTTTTGTCAGAGGACAATTTGCAGTTCGTTATTCTGATAATTTTAAGGAAGTAGTAACTTCTTTAAACTGAAACCTAGTTTGTTTGTTTTTGTTTTTTGTTTTATATCGTTGACTTAATTTTTAAAATATCTAATGAAATTGTGTTTCTGTGTCGATCTTGTTGAATTTTCGAATGATATCTTGGACATGATAACAAAAAGTCAATTGACAAGTGACACGCCCTTTGGTTTTAAAAGAAGCATTTTCAAATCCTCCGTGAAACTAAACAACTGTTGGGTGTGTAAAAAGCAGGGTTTGTAAAAACAGCAACAATTTCCAAGACAGTTATGTTCCATTCGAAAACAGACCCGTAGTACCAGTAAAAATGCGACATGTTTTTATGACTTTGTTTTGACCGCTTGTGCGAAGTACTCCAATCACAAAGCACGCATTTTATAAATATTCAATCAAAGTTCTTTGTGGCCCTGACTTGCCGACGCAAGAAAATGCAACCATCAGATAAATCAAGGCTATTTAGATTTAGAAATGGCGGTGTTGAGGTTCGGGTGTGTGTCTTTTTCTCTTCTAAACACAGTTAACTCCCGGTAACTTGAACCTCCAAGGGACCAGAGAAAACAATTCGACTTAACGAATGTTCGACTTAAGCGAAGCTCCCATTAATTCGAACTTAGACAATAAAGAACTTATAATTTAAAAGAGGACTGTAACTTTTAAGGAAGGAAGTTTTGTTACGTGCAAGAATGTATTTATTTTCTAACCTTTTTTTTTTCACTTCTCCAGCCATCCATCTGACGCTTTAAAATTTGTGAGATCAAAACTTTCAGCAAATTGAGGAGCCTTCTCTTTTATCTTATCGCCATCAAAAGGAACATTTTAACTCCTTTGTAAAGAGAACCATTGAAGAACAGTTTTTTCGAAATTTCTAGCTACATTACATACCAGTATTTATTTTTCGAACATTTTTACTTAGACACTAAAAAGTTCGAGTTATCTGAAAAAATTACCTTTACGGGGAACCAAAAAATGGTTCGAGAGACGAATGTTTGAGTTATCCGGGGTTCGAATTAACGAGTAGTTTTTATAGAGAAGTATTAGAAAATATCCAGGGAAGCGTAGAAAATAGTTCGAGTTAATAAAAGTTCGAGTTAACCGGTGTTCAAGTTACTGTACTTCGTATTAATTTCTTTGTTTTCACTAATTTTAAGATTGTGGATACAAAAGTACATTGTAAAGAAAAGTCTAATCTAACCGTTTTAGCTCCTGTTTTTTATTTGGATTAATAAAAGCTCTTTCTTCTAGACCAACATTATTGTTTTTCAGGTGTTCACTAATCTGATTCTAGTGAAAAAAGCTAGCTTCACAAAGTTGAATTTTCAGATGGGTAGCTAGCTAAGTCGTTGTTATGTTAAATGTAGTTAGGTAGCTCCACCCTTGCCTCGCTAAATTTATAAAGTTTTTTTGATACAACGACGAGTATTCTGCTGGGCACCACGCGACAACATTTTCCAAACCTGCAATTTACTGCGGATGAGATTTCGTTTACATCGAATTTTAAAACTTTTACAGTAACTTATTCCAAAAAAAAATTCTATTTGGCTGTCTTCTAAGCGGACTATTTTTAAAGTGACTGTTTCAGCTGGACGAGTAACGACAGGTTAGCGTTGCCTGTGTTTTTATTTAAACAGGCATTTAGGCACTCCACACAAAATGTGCAGCACGGATTTCCTCGAACCCAATAAAAATATTATTTCTAATAATACTTGTTGTCTGTGTGTTTTGTCTCTCATGACCGCATGCAACAATATTAACCTTAATTTATACCAATTATTTTAGCAAAGATTTCGGCATCCCCCAGTTTGTTTTCTCTTCTCACAATCTCGGGGACGTTGAAACAAACCGTAACGCATGCGCAAGTTACGAAAACAAAAATGGCTAGAAAATGAAAGGCGACAAATCGTAACGGAAAAAAGCTGTGATTTGAAGCAACTTCCTTCCTGGCTACCAAGTTAGAATGAAAAGTCGCAAGTATACTTTGCTCACCTCCGATGTATTTTATTATGCTCTGCGCTGTTAAAGGGCAGTTAATGATTTCTAAATCCCTTCAATTGGCTATGCAAACGTCAACGCATTATTTCAAAGCACCTTCCTTTCCTTTATATTTATATTATATATTATTATACCAGATTCTGACCTGAATTTTGAAGCTGTGAAATTCAATTAGCATAATTCTTCTAAATGTGAAATGATGTGAGTTATTTAATTTGCAAGAGGCTCATAATAGTCTGTAACAAAATTTGTGCTCTCTTGAAGTTGTAAAATAGGAACTGTATATTTGTACGCACTTTAATATGATGTAAAGTGTGTATTAATAGTGCGTAGCACTATTCATCTGTAATATATGACATATTTGCGCGGCAAAAAGGAAAAAAGAATCCTAACCCTAACCCTAACGCATTTTACGTACGAATAGCGAATGAACATATACGTACATAAAAGTGGGCAAAAGTGCATGCAAATATACACTACGTGTAAAATAATACATGGAATCACAGTCCTGATATTAACATGCACGGGCATCTAAGTGATTACATAATACCTGATGTGCGCACACATTTGGAGGTAAAATGTAAACAAACCGAGTGGAAACGACCTCCATTCTTGCGCACACATCTTTTTGGGATAGCATTACGTAATGCTATCCCTAATTGTGATGTTGATTTCGTGTATGTATTCATGCACATTTTTTAATTTTATTTATTGTATGTTTGTTAATTGCACCCTAGCTATACATCTCTGGGCATATATATATGTCTTGTATCCCCTGTTTTAGGGGGGCCATTTTATTTTTTGTTATGTGTGGTGTAATGTTTTTAGAGAAGTTGAAAAATATATAATTCAGGTTTTCTATGAATAGCATCTTATACAACCCAAGGACACAAATAATAATCTAGGTTTTTTATTGAAGTATAGACTCCCATAAGCGAAGCTATATATAATATTCGACGTGCTTTTTTCTACGTGTATCAATTGTGTTCCTGAAATAAGTGGGAAGAACAACTTAAAATTATTGTTCGAAATCAAGTATACATAAAGCGGAAATACAAAATGCTATGGAGTGCAGCTACTCTCTACAATAACTTTTGGCACTTACATGAATTAATTCTGTGAACCACTAAGTACCACTAAGTAAGTGGATAACAAGCCTGTTCGATAAAATATATTTTGGTTTAAGTAGTTCCATCTGTTTATGAAAGTGTCAAGGGAAAGTATAAATTTTTCTTTTCCTTACAATATTAGGACTGTAATTTACATGTTATGCATTTTTTGTGTGTACATGTGGAAAACAATGTGTATACTAAGTATTTAATTACTATCATCAAAAGAAGTTACTCCTGCAGAATAGAGAGGATTTAAATAACAAAAATTATAATTAATTCTTTTATAATTAAATGATAACAAACATTCTTCCAGCAATGTTTATCATGCATGAATTTTAAAAAAACTTATTACATGCAATGCACATAAAAGAAACTGCCAACCCTGAATTTTAGTACAATATTGATGTCAACAATTATCAAATGTGAACCTCTGTTGGATTGACTAAGTGTTGACTTAACCAATTAAATTAAGGTTACAAGGAAGAAATTTTTCATTTTTTTATTACCATTGTTATTTCTCGTAGGCCGTTTTTCTTTTGCTATAGGACATCATAATTGTTATTTTTTCTGTAATTTTAGGTATTTAATTGAAATTAGCTAGTTTTATTTCTATATTGTTTTACCACTTTTACATTATATATCATTATTAATGTTTAGAGTTTTGTACTGCTTAAACTAAGCCATAATATTTTATGTGTACATAACAGTAACTTCAATTTGACAAAACATACCCTTAACTTATTTGTTATTGACAATCTCATTGTTTGTTTAAAATTAAAAGATTGGTTATAATTAGTAGCTTGTGTGTGTACAATGATGTAAAAAAACTTTACTTTTTCATTTTCATAGCTACCATTATGGTCTACTTTAAGATGTAAACAAAGAAACAAAAGCCATCTGATTTTTGTTTACCTTTACAATGTACTCCTTTTTCTGATGTGCCATCAACAATAAAAATGTTTACATGTACATTGTGTTTGTAGGAAGTGTCTACATTCTTTTCTGTCAGCTTTGACGTCCTGCTGTAAACCAACATTAAACTTTTTAAATGAATCATTGGTTTCTTAAAGTGTACATAGGAAAGTGTAAATTTCACTTTTGTTTATTACACACCTAAAAGTTACTACATAAATATGAGACTTATAATGTTTATGATTTTAAAGTGAAAAAAGGTTTGTGTCTTGTAACTTTTGATGAAAGCTATAGGAACAATTATACACATATTAGACATAATTGTTTACATAAGTTTTTCTGTGGCTCAAATTAGTAATTAGTTTTTGTGGTTTCTCATGATTAATCTGTTAAACTTCTTGAGGTGTACTGAGATGTCAGGAGGTTACATCATTTACCTATAGTTTATATATACTTCTTATAATTTTTCTTTAATATTTTTAACTGGGTTTTTAAAACACAATTCAACACTTTTATATCTTTTACATTGTTCAGATAAACTCTATTTATGGATGAAGAGTTGTGAAAGAAGCCAAGGTTTGTTATAGTATAGATATGATAAAAGATCTTATCTTTGTCTCCATACTTCTTCATTTTTTGAGAAAATAGTATTGTAATATATAAAATTCTTGTAGAGAGGTTGTTGCTGAACTTTTTCCAAGCAGAACCTTTCCTGGAAGTAACACTTCTCCCAACACCCCCTTCACTGCCCAACATATCACCTAAGTAACAGAAGTTCTCAACTATCTCTAATGAGCCACTGTTGTACATCATTAAAGCTGGAAATACTTCATTCTCTATAATCTCACCTTTGCAACGCCTGCATACAAACTGAATGTCAGCTCTTAACCTTCCACCAATACTACTGCACTTCTTATGTACCCAATGCTTGCAAGCCTGACAAGAAATTGAGTTACTACCAACCCCTTTCCTGCAAACTCCACAAGGCCACTTTCCAACTACAAAGTCACACTTGGCGACAATGCTACTAATCATGACTTTTGACTTTGCTGAGTTCACTCTTAGCCCTTTCTCTTTTAGTCCTTTCTTCTACTTCTCAAACTTTTCAACTAATTCTTCCATCGACTCTGCTATGAGAACCAAAATCATCTGCATACAATAACTCCCATGGACAATCTGTTCTGAACTCCATCAACAGAGCTGCCAAGACTAGAACAAACAACAAAGCACTAAGTAAAGAACCCTGATGTACACCAACATTTACACTAAATTCATCACTGAGTGAATCGGTAATCCTGACGTGACTTCTAGCATTGCTGTACATAGACTGTACCATTGTAACTAGCCAGTCATCCACACCTAATTTTCTCATAGTCCACCAAAAAACTTTACGTGGCACTCTATCAATAGCTTTCTCTAAATCTACAAAGGCAAAATAGAGATTCTTTCTCTTTCCTAAATACTTTTTCTGAAGCTGTCTGAGTAAAAATATTGCATCTGTAGTGCCATGCCCTGGAACAAAACCAAATTGCATCTTGTCTATATCAATTCTTTCTCTAAGTAACTTATCAATCACTCTTTTAATAACTTTCATTACTTGATCAACCAACTTCAAACCTCTATAGTTACCTCTTTCTAATGCATCACCCTTGCCACTCACTCGGAATAACACCATACTTTATAATCTGATTAGCAAGACTTGTAATAAGCTCAACTCCAATATATCCAGATGCTTTTACCATCCCTGCAACAATACCTGATACTCCTGCAGCCTTGCCAATCTTCAGTTTCCTAATAGCCTCCACTACTCATTCTGTCTTGATCTACATAGCTAGCCCTTCTACAACATCATCATCAGACAAATTATCATCATCCCAATCAAACTCTGTGTTAAGCAACCTCTGATAATAATTCTTCCAAGCTACCCTTTTCTCCTCCTCTGTGCTAGCCAAAACACCTTCATCATTACGTATACACTTCTCACCTACAACATCTTGATTAGTCTTCTTCATTTGCTTTGCTATCTTGAATACCTCATTGCGCTGGTCTTCCCTTCTTAACACATCTGCAAATCTGTTTCTCTCTGCCTCTGATTTTGCCTTATACACTGCTGTACGAGCACGACACTTAGCTTCATAAATATTTTTACTTCCACCTGACTTCCACTCTCTCCAAAGTTTCCTCTTTTCCTTTATACACTGGTCAACCTCATTATTCCACCACCATGTCTAGCTGGTCCTTTCGTCCACCCACAGGTATCACCAGAAGCTTCTAGAAGCTTGCGGTAGAAAAGTGTATAATGTTGGTTCTTTGGATGCTGTTCTTCCAATGTATCAATTAATCAGACATGCCATCGATGCCTACAACGGGGATGCTGAGGACTTTTATCCAAAGTCCATATCTGAAGCAGCAAATCCTTTTGGTCCTAACTTGACAAAAAACTGTGGTATGCTTTTGGGTATGCAGCTTGCTAACCATGTGTTGGCACATTTATCTGGTGGTAAAGTTAAAAATGATGTAATGTCACTAAACGAACCTTCCAGTAATGTCACAGATAAAGAATAACGGATAATCTGCTACCTGAGTGGTTATATGTTAGGGACTTACAGACATCATCATTTAAGTCAGTACAAAACATTTATCAACAACAATGTTTAGCTCTTTTACTTGCTGGTAAAGCATCACAAGATGACCAAGAACGAATTGAATATAAGCTGGTAAGTGCACGAGATTGTGTTGGTGGTTTTTGTGACCAAAAGTTTTAAAAACGAGATCAAGAGCAAAGCAATTGTGAAGCATCTTGTAGAAGATCCCACTGTCTTGTGTGATTTTAAAAAAGTCCAACAAAAATGTAAAGACCCAGTAAAAAAGGAGGTTGCATTGAACTTTGTTGAAGACCTTTTATTGTTGTATGTTCGTGTACGTGTCTTTTCTTTTCTTTTGTTAAAGACGTACAGATGTCACAAAAGATCAAAGCAAATTGAAATAAGACAAAGGCCATTAATCACCCTTTAAGCCACTAAACAAAACAGCTATTTTTATAGCTACAAATATGATAAAAGCATTGTCTTGGCTAACATTTTGGAAATGTATTTATTGTCATCTTTTTTTTGCTGCACTTCTATCCTGAAAAGTAATATCTGTTTCCACAATTGGCTTCTGTTTAATAACCATTAATGATTATGCCTCAAATTATTGCTTGACCATAATCAGCACAATTATATTTTGACAGAGGGGTAACCTTTTATAAAAAATACTCTGAACTTACTACTGAGCATGGCTAGGTGTTTCAGGATAATATTTAACCTAAACTTTAATTTAAAAATAACGAAAATGTTATTTTTTAAAAAAAATAGTGTGACTACATTTGCATTTTGACTATTGTTTACATCTTGTCTGAATTAAACTTTTTATACAAAAAAAGCTGAGTAAAAGATCATCCATCACGTCATATCAATTATGGGGATATATGGATCTCTGTTATAGATAACAGCGTTAGGCGGTAAACAAACACAAGTGGCGAGACAAGGTGTGAACAGTCCAGAAAACGTAAATTTAAATGTACTTGATTCTTATATAAATTTGCTTTGCTTACTAGAAAGTACTTGCCATAATCCAGTTAACACAGATATCAAGTAAGTGTAATGTTTTTTTTTCAATAATGCTGCTATAAAAATAACCCTTTTTTATGTTGTTCCAATTTCTGAATTTTTTGTCTTTTTTCTGCATGGTACAGGATCGTCACAAATTGATATTCCACCATTATCAACGACATTTCCTCCTTGTATAGGTTTTAAAATCTTTTGATTTCTGATAGTGTTGTTGTTGTACCCAAAATGTTGTATTGAAAGGTTGTCTTTCCTGGCTCCCATAGATCTCTGTCGACCAAAATAGTTCTAAAATTGTAAAAATGCTATGTAAGGTAGCTAGCTATGAGATAACAAGATTAAGAAATAAAACATTTTTTTTGTACATGTACAAAATGAAAGTGGCAAAGCCAAGCAATTCTTTTTTAGCTAGCTAGCTCGTATATTGTGTATTTCAGTTTGTCTCTTCTGTCTATAATTATTCAAATTTTTTCATTTCTTGAACATAATTGTTTACTAACACTAGCCAGAGTTTTAATTTTAAACTGACTAACCTCTAACGCATCTTGTGATAATCTTTCAGTGAGTACATATGGAAGACCTTGATGAATGAGATACTGCACCAGCTCGATGATGGAATGTGTTGAAATTTTGATTGCAGTAGTTGCAATTTCTTCCCGCAATATTTGAAGTTCGTTTTTCAATTGCTTATTTTCAATCCTGTAGTTCTGTAATGTCAATTTAATTCTTGCCCCTGATGTTTTGGATATAGGAGCCTTAAGTTTGGCATTGTTGATGACTCAAATGCTCTTTTGCAAGCTTTTGTCTTTTGATGAGACTTTGACACAATTAGAACAACTTTTTTGAACCAACAATAAAAGAAAAAATCACACGACCTGTGGTATAAATCATGATATAAAGGCTGTGTAGGTGGACTTGGTATATATGTCTTTGGTACAGAGTGTTTTATCAATTAAGTGCTATTGTGTAGAGATGGATCAATTTACCATTACACAACTGATACTGTGATATGACTGAAATAAGTTGGGACAGAGTTATGTTATTCATGGAACGATTATATGTTTTGAAGATGTCGTGATGTTCTGGCAAACACCAAGCCAAAGCTCATATTGTAAATTATAAAAATTTTGTTACATGTATTTCAATGTTTATCATGTAACAATTTTTATTTTGTGATATTGCCACCCTATTGTCATTTTCCCTTATAACCCAATCCTTAGGTAGCTGCAAGGTCTTTATTCTTGAGATAAAGTTGTCAAAGTTGTGGTACTTAGGGCTTTCTTTAACCCTGATTGGGGGTGCATTTTGTCTTTTATTTGATATGCTGCAGGCGGATGGTCTTTCTTTTGTTACAGTACTACAAAAAAGTTTTTCAAATAAAATATTTTTCAGAGTCAAACAAGGAAAATAAGAAACATTAAGGCTCAAATTATCAAAATTTTAAGAAATCCTAGGCTCAACCAAATGCTTTGGTTTCTTATAAAAAACTGTGTATAGCTACCTTGAAGCTCGAAAACTTTTCTGTGGCAAGTTTATTGTTGGGCCGGATCCAGGTATTAAGGTTGTTCTTGTGTCATCTGGAATAAAAGATATGTTTACATAACAGCTATCACCTTAGTCAAATATGAGGAATAATCACAAAAATATGCTACTTGAACTTACGCCTGAGGATTGCTTACATACATGTAAGCAACGTTTTTCGATCTGCGATCCTAAGGACTTGTGAATGACACGATCTCTTGTTATAACATTCACCAGTTTCTCTTGCCAAGCAACGCTAAATTCATCGTTTCCTTTGGGAATTCCAAATATAGAGACACCAGCGGTGCCTCTAGATACATTACAATCAAAAATTGAGCAATTAGCACCAGGCATTTTAAAGGTTTACACAGTACGAAACGCTATTAAAATGGTTCAAATTTTTGCGCTGTTTACATTTCATTCACCTAAAAGTACACTGGGCACTAAAAAATTGGAGAACACATCATAAAATGCGGAAATCGGCTTATACGCGCGGGAGTTACCGGACTATTCTTTTTCTTGTGACTATGATGTGGTTCAGTTTTAGCTATCTTATACAAATTAGCTAATTATTTTGCCCAGTTTTCGACCTTATCACTACAGTACGTATCCTTAAATGTTTTCGAACCAATTACAGCACCCAAGTGTATCTTTCCATCGAAGGTAATATTTAAAGACTCCTTAAATGGACTGTTTGCATACTGGGCTAGTTTCTGCGATTTTACAATTAACCATGTTTTTGATCCGTTAACAAAAGATATTGTTTCATTTGCAGAAAGGTTTCTCTAACATACTCTAAATCAGAAATAATAAACATTGTATTCTTTCACTGTGTATAGGAGGATTAAATATCTTTTTAAATACACTTTTTGGAAAATAAATGGCTACAAACTCTTCTTTATAAAAAAAGTTGACAGTCCATGTTATGTCCAACATGTCTCCCAAAGGCTGTGTCACATCATTGAATTGTTACTAACAGATTTCAACATATTTCTCTGCAATGAATTAAATGAATATATCTTATCTTTCACAATTATTTATTATTCATGTACATTTCTATATTGCTGACGTTTATCCCTTTGATATGAATAAACTGCATAATTTATTTTGTTTTACCCCAATGTTTATTAAAATGCGAAAAGTGACTCTCAACAAATGTTGTATGGAACATTAATGGCTAGTGAAAATATTTTTTGATTGTTACTTTGCTTTTATTTTCCTGATTCAAGTATTTACAGGGCTTGAAATCCAACATGAGCCCACAAGTCCGACTCACGCTGAGACTCACGTAATTCAGAGTCATGGGAGTTGCAAAAAGTTTAGAATGAAGCTTGCTAATTAGATTTTTTCAAGGATATTTTATTGTGCATTTTTAATTTACTTACTTTATTTACTGTTTTAGTTATTTTTTGGACTTAACTTATTTAGGTTAAATGTATTTCCATGTGTAAAAAGTTTACACATGGGTTTATATAAAAAAAAACTTAGTAGATTATAATGATATTATTTTAAATATGTTTAAGCATGTCATTTTTTTAAGCATGAAGTAAAAAAATAACATTAAAAAAATTAAACCCTTGTTACTTATTTTTACGGCAGTCTAAAAAGACTTGGTGGATTCATGAAAAGACTCGCTCGAAATGGGTTGGATTTCAAGCCCTGATTTAATGTAATCTATAGTTCAGTCATACTGTGAATCAAAGTATAAGTGTTTAGTTTAGGCAGCAAAATTTTGCCTCACTATTTCTTACTTGCGATGATTGGTCAAACAGACAATATTAAAAATAAAATGTAAGATAGAATTAAAGCAAATGTGACCACGAAGATGCAAATAAAAAAGGCACAGATATAAGAATGGTTGTGTGTTGACATTTATTTTATCCCAGTTAAGGGATAAAATGCAAAATTTATGCCCTTTGCAATTCCACTTATTATCAAGTAGCAAGTTTATCAATAGTTTCGTTATAGAAGAATGGTAAAACATTTTAACAATACAGTCAAGGTTTAAAACAAATTTTCAAAGATATGTTTATGTTACAGATATGCAGAAAGTTACGCTCATAATTAGTTTTGACTCACTTAGTTTTATGCACTCCTAGCCTGTTATTTTTTTTTTAAAAAAAGAAAAATTTTTAATAATCATTGGCTTTTGCTTAAAAATTTTCTGTTCATCATTTTGATTTTGCGTGAAATTCTTGTTTGGCATCCTTAAAACACGGCCAAATATATAATATCTGCAGTTTAAATCTTCAATAGGGGAAAATAAGTCAACAACTGCTTTTGGTTTTTCGTGCTTTAGATGCTGGAGGCATTAAATTAGTGGAGGCATTAAATTGACTTAACATTACTAATGTGTTGGTTTTAGAAACAGTATGACTGTTCAAGCTTCTAAACTTTCATTTTTTTATTTGTTGTTTTTTTAGATCTCTTTAAATCAATTTCCCCTAGTATCCAAAAGGAAAGTATAAATCTCCTGGAAATTTTAAGTTTGTGTACAGGTTTCAGTTTCTTTTGAATTTTTCCCTTAAGTTTTATATAAATCAATTTCAATATCATTTTAAAAAGAGATTTACATTTTATTTTCTCAAAAGAGAATAACGGAACACTTTTAAACCTCACAAGACGAAGGGAGTGACAGTTTATAATAAAGTAACATTTCGCATCTTTGGAAATATCACTGGCTCTCTTTTTTGTTGTTTTTGTGGCTGTATTATGAAATGAAATAATTACAGTATTAGGACTGACAAACATATATTTTTTATGTCTATTTAATTTCTACTTATTCTGCAAATTTTTCCTTTTTGTGTACTTCAGATCCCACAGTTCTGACTCATTTTTGTACACTTTAAATATCTAATGTTTGATATATATGCATTGCACATTTTTTAAGAGCAGGTGAGAGTTATGAATAAATCACATTTGTTTGATTTTCTTCAATGGATGGTGTTTATTTATTTATAGGCATGTCTATTTTTTGGATTTTATGTGTTTTATAGATGTTATTAGGGTAAGCATATTTATATCAAACTGTTAAAGATGGTAACTTCTAGAAGAAAAAATATTTATTTCAAATCAAATTTTCTTGAATTATAAACAGTTGCTTTTAGTTTCACTCTGTTCATTGTTTTCTCCTTTAAACTTGAAAATCTCTGTTTGTTTTGTAACTTTTGTAATAATACTCCTTATCTTCATTCACAACTTGACACAATGTTCTGCAATATGTCAAATCAAAGAAAAGCAAGTTGGATATTTTGGGTTTAATTATTCCTTTTTTTTTTTTTTTTTTGGGGGGGGGGGAATGTTATTCTAACCTATTCCTAATAGATATTACTAGGGTGGATATTTAACCAGATTTAGCCTGCTTGTCTTTTAGCTTTTTAGATTTTCTCATATAAACATTAAAAACTAGCAAGCTATGCTAACTGATGATTGATTTTTGGGTAGTTTTCATAAATGAATGTATTGCTGTACAGCTTGAAATTTTATGTTCTCTACTTTGTGATTTTCACATGCTATTTCATTTAGTCCAAACAAAAAACAAAAACAAATCAGCATGTATATGTATATAGTACTCTTCTTACAATGGTTTCATTTCTCCATGCACGCCAGTGTTGTAGCTGTAAACACGAAAGCCATGAAAGGTATTTTTTTTATTGTTCTGTGTTTACTTCCCAATTATCTTTACCTTATCCTCAACATTTTTTCTTTTTATATATGAGAACAAACTGGTTCAAAAAGTAGTTCCAATACTTGCTGTAAAAATCACTTGATTGAATATGTTTCACTTTGTTTGTTTATAGATCCAAGTGTGTATATTTTCCCACCAAAAGATTCTGAATTTTATAATAAAGTTAAAGATGTAAATATTCTGCTGGATGAAGTTAATGAAAAAGTGTACATCAGTGCTGTGTATGTATATGTGTATTTGCATACGCATTTATATCCTTTGAGAATTAAGGCAAATCAACCAAAAAAAGAAAATTAAAACAGAAAAGCTGCTGTAAAATTTTTTTTTTTTGCTTCCTACTTTCAATTTTACAATTTCTATATTTAACAAGGATGTGTTTTTGCATGCAGTGTTCAAAGAAATATAATGCCGTGCTGGAGTAATAGTTTTGTTTGCAGACCTCTGTTATTTTCTGAAAATTAAACAGCCTACAAGAAGCCAATTAATTCAGTTAATTCTTGATTTTAGTTGGAAAATTATGTACGACATATTCAGGAAGTTTTGTTTTTCTTTTCTTAGAAATAATTTGTTTAGCCTTTCACTTGATCTCAAGTCAATAGACAAAGTAAGTACTTTTTGAACTTATTTTTATTTGCCGTGTTTGTTTGTCATATTGATGGAACAAATGCAAGTAGTATTTTAAAGTGCAAGCTTGCAGAATTACTAGCATGGGTTGGTGGATTAGTGACACCAATTCTAGCAGGTAAACTGTTCATGTGAAATTATGATGATTTTTTTTGTTTAGAGAATAGATTTGTCTCCAACGGAAAAAACAAAATGTAAAAGAGAGGGACCCAAGGTATGTTCAGTGCTGTTTTTTTTTATCCTGTTTTGCTCATCTCAATTTCCATTTTGCTATAACTGAAAGACTTTAAATTTAAATATTCGACATATTCTCATGTGATTTTTTTAAAAAATCTCTCTTTTTTTGGCTCTGAAATTAAAAAAAAGCAGTCCATAGAGAAAGGTATGTATGAGGGCTTCTGATTTTAGGAATTTTTTAGCATTTGGAACCCAGTGGAGGGGTCTAAAAATCTGAACATTGCTAGCATACACTTTTTTTACTTGTGGTTTACCCCTAAGTTAAATTTCTCCTTGGACATTTTAATGTGATTGCAGTTTACATAACATCAACCTGCCATTTTACTTGTTTTTATTTATAATAATGACTCCCAAACTGTTGTCTGAAGATTAAATTGTGCTTGTGAACTTCTTTTTGCACTGTTTATATGTTCACGTGTTGTTGTTGTTTTTTCTTACAGGACATGAATTGTGAAGATAACTATATAAAATCACTTCTATATGATTCGCAAAAAAGATTGTACATATGCGGGACAAATGCATTTTATCCAGAATGTTGGCGGTATCAGGTGAAATTTTTTTTTGACACTTTTAAAGTGAACTGTAAATCTCGTTTGCAAAAAAGCAAACTATTTTAACATAACAAGTTCCTTTTCATCTTCTTTAAGAAATCTTCACATATAACCTAAGTAATGATTTAAGTGTAATTAGAAACTTTATTTCATATGCCCCTTCTTTCAGAAAACGAAACACATTATAAAAAACTTGTCATACAAAGCTTTTTTATCTTATTGTAATTTCATAATTGTATTAAATACACGAGCCTCATATTTCTGTGAACCTAAAACCTTGTAGGCACACACACTTAAATGCCATTTGTACACCTCAATATCAGTTGTATTTGTGCTCAATTTTTCGTGCACATCAAACAAAGTTTAAGTGCTTACCAGGTGCACGCTGGCCAGTGTGTATCTAATTTTTAAAGCTCTGTGATAATGGATTCAATCACAAGCAAGAATTTATTTCAAACTAAATTAAATATGACATGTTTTTTGTGTTTTTAGAGAAATCCTCTACAGATCAACAACAGCCTTACAATAAAGGACGCTTTTAGTCACTGTCCCAGATATAAAAAATACAATGCTCTTACATATTTCTCAGGTATCTCTTATAATATTTACTTTCTTTAAAATAACTAAAATGATGTGTCTCAATTGTTAATCAGCAAATTAGATATTGCAGCGGCAACATGTTACAGATTAATTTTAAAAAACCTCTAATCTCCTGTAAAAGTAGTTCTGTCTAACTTTATCCTATTTTTAAAATGCATAGAAATGCTACATTTGTAAAGCAATAATTTGTTCTTCATTTGTGGATTTAAAATCTAATTTTTTCGGACAAATATGACAATCACCTCCAATCTTCTCATTTTTTAATAAAAATAATGTTATCTTCTCAAAAAAAGTTGAAAATCAAGTCTTACTTTAGAAAAAGAATGAAAACTCTATAATTTAATGTGAGGAGAAATTTCAGAAGCCATTGTATTGCATTTATAATTTTAAGGCCAAATAACTTGGCAACAGATAAAATAAATGATGTCAGGACCCTCTAGTGTAACTAGGGACCACCTGAGACCATTGTTGGTCAAATTCCATAAAGCTCAACTAATCCACCCATTCCGGTGAATGATGTCATACAATGATGTCATATCTTTAAAACCCTGTTATCTCCTTAATAATTCGTTGGAGGCACATGATCTTCAGTGTTTGCAGCTCTATGGGATTGCAATTGTACCATGTACTGTTGCAAAACTGTGAAACAAAATGAAATGAAGTATCATTGCATATATGTTTAAAAGTTGCGACTACACAGGTTTTAAATTAAGACAAACATCTTAGAATACAATATCATATTTGATGTAGAGGAGCAATAGAAAAAGAAAAAAAGCAATAGGAAAAAGAATTCTTAAATTGTAAAGAATCTTTCTTATACCTGCTGGTTCTTGTTTGTTTCAGGTGATAATGTTTTTGTTGCTACACAGAAAAAACCAACTGAAAAAGGGAGCAGCATATCGAAGGTGAAAACATTTGAGGATGAGACACTGGTTTCAACTGCAAATAGCAGACGCAAACTGTATTTTTTTGGTAATCTTAGTTAATTATATAGATTTCATTCAAACTGGATTTTAGTATACTAACATCAGCAATTTGTTACCTGTAATTTGTGTAACTGCATGCATCACAAAAATCATTTCATTGTTGTTTTAGGTGCAAGTTTCAAATCTGTGTACTCATTAGATGCTAGTGGCTACATTTATTATTTTTTTCATGAGATTGTGGACATCGACTTAGGGCGTAAGGTAGGTTGTTTTCCACTCTACCAAGTTTGTCTTATATAACTTAACGATACTTTGGTCAACTAATATTAATTCACAATTCTATTGCGTCGCAATCAGTTGTGAAGCTTCTAATTGGTTTTGCACAAAATTATGTCGACTTCTCCTCCATGCTAAACTTCCATTTTCACGTTTATTTTTCAAAACAAACAACCTAAATTTTTTAACCTTTAGCTTAGATATTGTCTGTTCATTTCTTATCTTATTCAAATTTATTTTTTGTGTGCTAAAACTCTTTTATGAATTTGACTGAAAAATTAACGACAAACTTTATTTTAAAGTCATTCCTTAACTAATATACAGATCAGCAAGTTAGAATAATGATGTAAACAAAATTATTCTCACTCTGAAGCATGTTGTTTTTAGGTTGTGTACTCGCGGGTTGGAAGAGTTTGCAAGGTATGCATTGTAAATGATTGTAGAGAAACATTTATGCATCTTTTATTCTGCTTACAGTAGATTCACTATTTCGAATTCCTAAAAAAATAAAAGAATACTTTGGAGATAGAAAAGATTCGAGATGAATAGAGAAAAATAGCTCAAAAGTGACACTTCTAAGATGTGTATTCGAAATAGGGTATTCACAGTATTTTTGAAAATAAACCTTTCTTTCCTTATTTAGTATGATAATGGGGAAGATAATCTAAGTCCAGAGAGATTTATAACTTTTTTGAAATCTCCGCTTATATGTTTGAAGAAAGGAGACATTGTGGCATCATACTACGATGTCTTAGGTAAGTGAAAATGATTGAACCACTATAGATTATTGAGATTTTTAGTGGAGAGGTTGTTGTAAATAACTGCAACATAAAATATCACAAAAAATGATGATCTGTTACCATGTTACAGTCAAAAACGCTAGCTTTAAACAGCAATAATTTGTGTCACAAAGCTCTAATTATTTTGTGATACAATATGCATTTTTTTTAGCTTTTAACAATTTGCTATAATTTATATTTCTATGTTTCACCTTTGACACTGTGTTATTTCACCACTGGTGTTTTTTGTAGAAAGCACCTATGTGAGGGATGTGGAGATGAATGGGAAAACAGAAAAATTTGTATATGCAACTTTTTCTTCATCCCTGTATGTATAAATACGTTTGTTCTTTTTCCTTAGTATTCATGTTTTAATAAGATGTACTCACCAATAGACCTGCTTAGACAAAAAATTTCAATTTTATATTCATGTTGTTGCTTTGGTTTAGGAAAGACACTGCAAATACAGCAATTTGTCGATATCGTGTGTCGGACATTGTTCATGTTTTCGAAACAGGTCGACTAACATATAAAGATCTGAAAACTAAACAGTGGGTTGTTACGCCATTCTCAGCCTTTAAAAATAATGTCTCAAGGCCTGTGGTATGTATGCTACACATAAAACTTATTGCTTTCTTGCTATCCAGTTGTACCACTTACAAAAAATGTTTTTCTATTTTAGTGTGACGGTCCTAAAGAGGCTTCCTTCTCGTCAGATCATGATACAGAAATCTTTAATGCACCAGACCGTTCTCTTATGTATGATATGGTCTTGCCACACGATGGTGAAGCGTTGTACACTATTGATTCAGCCAGGTAGGGGCGAAGAAACGTTCTTCTTTTTTTAAGAAGTCATGAGTAGGAGGGTGAGGGTGGACTAATTGGTTGTTACCAAGTCTTAGCAAAGGCGATATGGACATGTTCAAAAATATGAGGCATTTTTTTGCCCAACTGTGAACATTTAGGGTGTATGTTACATAATTATCATTTTAAGTATCTTTTTTGATATTGTAACAAGTTGGTCATGTCTATCTCTTCAAGGAAGATAAAACTGTAACAATTAGAATTTCCCGTGAAAGTTGGGCAATCTGTCAAAGATAAATTAAGTGAAGCATAAAAAACAAAAAAATGATAATAGTGTAACAAGCTTTTCTTTTGAAAAAATATGATACTAGTCTAATAAAGTCAAGAAAAATAATAAAAAAGACCGGTTTTCGGACTAATGAAAGTTCCGGTTGTTCTATTATAAAAAAATGATAATTTTGTAACACTTTGAAAGAAAAAAAGTTACTTTTTTATCAACATTTATCCAAGGAAGCATAAATGTTGAATTTAATTAACTGCTAAAATAACTTTATATGAATTGTCATTTTTCAGAATCTTCAAGGGAAATCTTGTATACCAAAACAAAGATGTGATAATAAAGTAACAAAAATCACACCTCATTAGAAATCTCCAAGATCTGTATATGTTACAAAATCATCATTAAAAGCAAAAGTAGATTACTTTTATTAAGACATATCTCTTCTAATGGATGCCTAACACCCTGCAGTAGGGTACAGAAACAAAAAATCATTTCTGAGTTCTTAAAATGACACAGAAATGATAATTTTGTAACAAAAATTTGAATATTGTGTCTTATATTATCTTTTTATTTATTTTTTTGCTTTGAATCAAAAAGTTTTTCCAAAAACTGAATCTATATTTAAACAAAGCAATTATCAATTGAGACAAAAGCAGAAACAGATAAATTCAAAGAACGCAGAAATGATCAGAAAGTAACGAAAAAGATATTCCTGGCAAAGTACAAAATATTTACTAAGAAATACGAAAAATTTTATTGTTCCTTAGAATTCCTGAAGATCTGTACTTGTTACAAAATTGTCATTAGGAAGTAAAAGTAGATGTCTTTATTCTTTAGTCTTCTTCTTTATTGTGTCTTATATTATCATTTTTGTGAAACCCTCCTTAATATGCCAAAAAATGTTAGGTCTGTGCTTGCTTATATGTTTTCTTACAAGTATTGCAATGATACAGATCATCTTTTAGAGTGTATTTTTCAACTTTTGATGGTGTTGATTTTAAACATTTTTTTTGCATGTCTTGTAACTTGTGTTCTAAATTTGAAACTCTCTCTGCAGCCAATATTCTTACAACTATAATTACTCATTTTCTTGTTTAAATAAAAATTATGAGAACTATTATTAACTGTCAAAATACTTTCAAGGCTATTTATCCAACTAGATTTTATTCTGTTGAGGATATTTTTTGCTATAATATCATATAATAAATACTTTCACAAAACTAATTTAACGATCCAGATGGTAAGTCCTAACCAAAACTAGATGTCTCTTATTACCTAAATAATATAAAAATTTATACAGAATACTACTATCAATGTTATATAAACACAGTAGTAACTTCAAGATCATCAGCACAATGTCTTTTTTTATGAGAAAAATTTACTAAATGTTCTATTAACATTATATCCTGTGCAATGGCTTCTTTTCAAATACAATGCTATGGTTTCTCTTAAAAATCAAATCTCCATTATCAGATATACTATATTTCTGCTTACTGTTATAAACTTTGTCACATCTTCCTTTCAAGTGTTTATAAAAAATAAATATTATTCTATTCTTTTAGCTAAGTGTTTCCAGTTTAAGTATAAATCTTATCTGCATTGCACTGCTGACGTCAGCAAAACATCTAAAATAACTTCCTTTTTATTGACCTTTTGCGTAAGTGGATTTTTCCACGGGCTTTATCGACTAGTTTTATGATAAAAAGATGTTTTTTCTGATTTTAGCAATGTTCACATTGCTTCCTCATATTTTTGAACATGTCCATATATGGGATTACAAATGAAACATAACTCAGATTTATCATTCTATTAAAATGACGTCATTTATGATTCAATTTTATTTGCCATATTCTATTGTTATGTCAAGTTTTACGATCAATATCTGCAGAAAAACGAGACTTATTTGTGAAATAAGAGACGTTCTTGCAATGTTATTTTTACCCCAGTCACTAAACTTGCACCTTCCACCAACTTCCACCCTCAGTGCTGTACAATAAATGCGAAAAACATGGTGTCAATGGGTTTTAAAAATTATGGTTACATAAAAAAGTATCTTTTACGCGCAGGTTGACGGCGATCGTGGTGGATGATTTTCATTTGGAAGCAAATAAAACTGGTTCTGGATTGCATGTAGCCTTTGCTGGCACATGTGAGTGTTTCTTCTTTTTTATTTAAATATTTATGATACAATTGTAGAGGATCTGCACTGAGGTCAATATGTCATGCCTTCTTTTTTTCTCCAGGTTTTCTAAAAAAAAACACATGCACATGTGGTAACTAGATCAATTTTTCAGCCCATGGTGTGCAATGAAATGTATTGCCATGTTATCTGTTCTCAGAAAGACAAAAAACACAAATTTGGAAAAACATGGCCATCTGGTGAAACACTTGTTCAAACGTTTTAGGTTTTTTTAATTTTGTTTGTCCATAGCGAATGGTCATGTACACAAATTGACTATAAACAATACTGGTCAAGTCGAGGTTAACGCAGTGAAACAAACACAGCCCTTTCAGGTTGGTTGGTGATTTTTTTTACAGTTACACTAGCATTTACTTGTTTAGGTTTAATTTATCTTGACATGCTTCTGAGTAAATAAAGAAAGCGTCGTGACAATTCACGAACTTCAAAAGCGGTAAATGGTAATTCGGTAAATTCTTAAAAAAAGTTAAAGTAATTCTTCAGTCATATATATTTTGTTTCCATGTTGGTGCACTGCAACATTTTGCAGAATTCACTTTAGTATTTAAATTTCTTCAGACACTTACGCAAGAGATTGCTTTGAACGATGTTACGCTTTAAATGTTTAAAACAATCTTCATTTAGACTTCAGGTCCAATAAAAGTGATGAAATTATACAAAGTAAGTGCTGCATTTTTTACATTTCCTTCAGTTAAAATGTCACTCAAGCGAGAACGAGATGGGTGTAATCACAAAAAAACTTGCACTAATTAATTTACTATAACGCCAAGAAATCTACAACCCTGGACACAATATTTGTGGTAAAAATTGTTTTTCGGCTTTTTTCACAATGGCGAAACACAGTTAACAGTACCGTAGACTAAGTAAACAATGTCGAAGAATACGCAAGCCTAGCAATCCGCCCCACGGCCCAGAAAGTCCAAAGAAATTGGAAATTAGGGGCAATTCTTTTAAAATCTTGTGCATATTCTGATTAACGTAGAAAAGCGATTAGATCAATCAATAACATATACTGGGCTCCCTGTGAAACGTGTTAAGAAAAGACTGGGAACAAATATGACAAGTTTTTTTACAACTGAATAAATCTAACAGCGTTTAAAAGGTGTAAAAATGGGAGTTGTGTTAATTATAAAAGAAAAGTTAAAATTTCAATCGTTTTGTAGAAGAAACTTCGTTTCTGTGGTTATTCAACATCTCAACGTTTGATTGGTGCATTTGTTGTCTTGGTCTACATTTCTTAACTTTATTATCATCCATATCATCCACTTTAGAATATGGTTTACGCCGCTGGAGATTCTGGAGTGGCTGCGTTTCCAGTTCACCACTGCGAAAGTTATTGGCTTTGTAAAGACTGCGTACAGATCAAGGATCCGTACTGTGCTTGGAGCATGAAGGAAAACAGGTGTATGGAAGCAACGAAACTTGATCCTTTAGAGAGAATACAGGATTTAAGGAGTGGAAACGCAATTCGATGTCCGAAAGGTGCTTTTTATAAGTAGCTTGTCACATTAGTGTCATTACACATAACATTAATTTATTTTAATTAGCGACATATTTTTTGTCGACTTGTGTTCCAACTTTTTTTCACTTCAGTTTTTTGTGTGTCTGAACATAGGAACACTTAGCATCTCAGTTTATATTGCGAGTATTTAAATTCTCTTTTTTTTTTACGAGTAAAAAAACTGGCTTTCTGAATGTTTAGTGGTAGAAATCAAAAACTGGCTTTCTGAATGTTTAGTGGTAGAAATCTGATTCGATATGTACATAATGTATTTAGTGCAAAAAGATTTCAAATGCACGGCTACCGTTGAGAATGTCACATTTGGCATGAGTGCACTCCTCGAATGCAACCCCATTGCTGACACCAACACTGGTGAATTACCAACCATCAATGGCTGGTCCCGAAGCGGCGTCCGTGTATACGACGGCGATATGTACAAGCTGATGGACAACAACAAGAAGCTTTTGATTACGCAGTTTACCGAATCGTATGTTGGGACGTATTCCTGCATCGTTCAAGTCAAAGACTCGCAGTCAAAATCTTGTTCGTTAGAATTGCAAGGTAAGTCCGTTTTAAAGCTCCAATTCTTTAATTCACTGCAAACTAACTAGGCGTATAATACACACCAATTATAGGACGACGATGTTTGAAACAGCCATTGTAGCGAACACGCGCTCTCTAATTTTGTCTCCATTTAATTTTCATATCACCGAACGAGTTATCACTTACCACAAATGGAAAGTCGATTTAAAAACTCGTCACAATAATTTTGAGACAAGTATTATAGAGAAATTTCATTTTTTTGCACATAAGTCGTGCTAAAAACCGTCTACTGGAAATTCAACCTAAATTCAACACAAATTGTTTTAAAATTTGTTCGAGTCTTTTCATTAATTAACGACCAAAGTTTGTAGAAGCTGAATTTTTCGACCTTTCTTTTTATATATTTGCACCGACGTATATAACAAGCTCTATAATCAGCTAATGAAGTCTGATTTTTTAGCACCAATCCAAAAAAATATAGGTTTTATTGTTTCTTGAAAGAAAATGGAAAAAAAAAACGTTTTTGTCAATAATTGTTCTGAGTGGCGTAAATGTTCATACTCTTTCTAATTCACGTCAACACTTACTAATTGCCGAGTGCTGACGTGTCAACAAAAGTTTTTGCTTCACATCGGCACAGCTGTTTTGTTTTTTAAAGTTTGATGTAGCTTTCACTTATATTATGTCGTGCGATCGCAAAACAAAATATAAATTGCAGATTAATGGGTGAAATGCCATTTTTGTCTTGTTTGAGAACTTGTGAAAATAATCGTGATAAATCCTGTACACGGTTATTTTGTCATAAAAATGATGAAGTTTAAAGCAGAAGTTTGTTTCATATAAGCCAGATCGAGCTCGTAGAGTAAGTAGAAAAAGAAGTGTTTAGCATATGAATGGACATATAAATGTGAGGGAGATTGTATAAATAGGTCATGCATGTACAGCACTCCATCGCATGTCACCGCGCGTTTTTTTTTGTTTTTTTTTTTGCACTACAAACTAACTTTCTTTAGCACAAAACATGACATACTAACCAGTAAAATCGAATGTCATCGAATTAAAAAAAAAATATTTCCCTGTTGTTAATTTACAGGAAAATGCCACTTGCAAATTTTAACATCTCAAACTTGTTTTAATCAGCGTAATGCTGAGGGTTCAACTTGCTTTAAAGATTTGCACGAAACCGGCTTTCCGTGTAACTAAACCATTTTGCACACGAAACTAAACAACGGAGAAATTTAGAACGAAGAAATTACGGTTCTCAACGTTCTGCTATTTTAAGTGGACTCCGGTTTTTAAGTCGGACTGAAAAACTGTTACATATTTTATTTCACTTCCCTTGTGTTTTGTCTAAAGAAAGTTTTGTTTTTATTTTGTTTACTTACAGCACCGACCACTAAACGACCACTCGTAACCACCAAAGTAACCGAGCGAGGACCACACGTAACAAATGTAACTCGACGAGGTAAATAAGTGTAAATAAATAAATTTAACTACAAGTGTTCGCTCATCAACATGTAAATGATGTTTCTCGCAATCTTGAATTTACGGTGGTAAATTTTTGTGTTTAGTTTTAAACAAGACTTTTCTATCACATATAGCAACAGCGCTTCTTTAAAAAAATTCTTATCAGTGTAGTGGCATGTTGCAGCCAATGTTTCAACAGGAACCTCCCTGAGTTCAAAAACAGAAACCTGTCTAAATCAACAATTTGCCACTGGTTTATTCAAGATTGTTTTTGTGTAAATTTGTTAGTCCAAACTGCGATATATATCTAATATATAAAATCCTCTAATTTTTTCTTTTTTTTTTACAATGACAGATCATAATTTTTTACTTATTCATTCATTCGTTTATTCATTCACACATTCCCACATTTAGTTGTTTTTACTACAATTTTTTTCACGTGGGGTTTCATTTTTTGTTTTTAATTATTTTTGTATTAAAATGTACTACTTTAATTTCCCTATTAACATGTGCTTTTTTTCTAAATAATATTTCAACAACCTCCCTATTAATACCTGCGGTAAATAGATCTGTTTTGCGAGTGGCCACAATACTTTTTTTGTCGAAAAGTAAGCCTTGCAGAGAAGATATCCACGCAACAAAGAATTCGAAATGTCATTTCATATCGTTATGTTGTTTTGCCGAATATGTCGTTGCTGAGTATGTCGTAAATACACACTTGATAATAAATTCGAATTTTTATTTTTTAGCGAACACGACAACTAATCGTCCAGCCATACCATACACAGGTTCGGGAGGAAAATCATATTTTAAGGAATTTGTCGCCATGGCTGTTTTATTCGCCATCGTTTTGCTTCTCGCTTTTTTGCTGTTTTGCGTGGTGTTGGCAATGAGGCAGCATAATGATAGCGAGGTGGATGGAGAGACGGCGAACGGTAAAGCGAACGGCCATTTCTCGATCATATCGTTCACGAAGAGCTACCAAATTAGAAAAAGACAGAACTCGGCGAACAAGGAACTGATTAAAAAGAAAAATAAAGATCGGGTGTATCAGCCGACGACTTTAGAAATGACGGATAAAAGGGTCGAAAATGACGACGAAGACGACGTCGAATTTAGGTAATAGGTGAATGGATAAGTAGAAAATATGGAATCGATAATCCCAACCTTACGGCAAAATGCAAGATTAGTCGTTCCATAAGACGTCGTTTTCACGCTGGTTAATCCCTTCTGTCGAAAAGATGTCATATATTATCCAGCCGCAAGGTTGTTTTAAATCATGACTTATACATACACACAAACAAACTAATAACATAGACATCATTGCATCAGGATTCATATTTTTATTCATTTCTAAAAGAGAGAGAGTATTACCCTTTTTTATTATTTTTTTAAACCACCATAAGCGGTGGTTTACCAAGACAATAAAGTACTCGTTTGTCTTATTTAGTCCAAACGTTATTATTTGGGTTATTGAGACAATGTATAAAAATGTTTTTTTATTTACAGAAAGTTTTGAAAACGTTTCGTGGCTGCCGAACTTTAACGTTGTTTTTGCGTTTTGTTTTGCTTGCTTAACCAGTTTTTATTGTGTTTCTTCAATTGGACTACGTGTCTTCTTTATATGGCGCATTAGACCTTATTTTGTTTTCACTGAAATTAAACTTCACAAAATTAATTCGTCATACTATTTCGTACAGAGACTTGAAGAAGGTTTAAGAGTTTTATTTGTGTTCTAATAACAGATTTTTAGTGACTGTGTATATTATATATGTAGAAAAGAAATTAAATAACAGTAGAAAAGAAGAAGTGTGTTTCATCTGATCCGTCCTACCAGTGATGTTTTCAACTTTTCATCAACAAAAAGAAATTCCTAAAATAGATTTTTACTTTTTAAGGGTTTTGGGAAGAAAACTGGGCGAAAGTTTGGATTTTAGGACTGAAGTAAAAGCAAAAAATTTACATTTAGTTTCTTGTTTGTTTCTTTATATATAATAAAAGCAGGCTGGGGTACTTATTCGGGCTCAAAATATCTTAAGGTATGCTTATCTTTAAAAGCAAATATGTCCTTCAAAAAAAAGGTTCAAAAGCGATGTTGATGATTTTAGAAAGAGAAGTTTCTTTCCGATGGGTGTACTTCGAGTGTGCGCGAATAAATATGCGCATTGAGAATTGTCAATTTTTTAGTACGCCGCCTATATAGTATATCGTAAAAGTAGTAAATTTTTCTCGGCTCAAAACAACATACGTTTTGTCCCATTTTTTTATCGTTTTCCAAGCGATGATCTTCAAAGATATCAATAAAATTACAAACGTAACCATGGATTTCAGGAACTGCGAAATAAATTTTTTTACCTATTTTTCTTCTTGTCAGGAATATGTGACAAAAAGCAAAACTTATCAAGCGTGACATTTTAAACATGCATAATAAAATATCAACCAAGTTCACGGACACGATAATACGCGCATGTGCAGTGAACACATATAACTGATATAGCACATGAATATAGCACATGAATATTTTGTAGGTGTTACTTGGTCCTGCTTGCGCACATTTTCTTTGTTTTGAACTTTTTCCTGCATATATGCCCGATGGCAGATACACAAAAAATATTCGTCCACCAAATATCTGACCCTTCTAGAGTCGTTAAAATTTTCTCGTGTCATTTTACAAAACATATATAATATTTTTAAATCACATATTCCAATGTGAGACGTAGTAAAGCGTATTATAATGAAATCCAAAATGATTAGCTAGAAAGTGCCTACCATAAAATCGAAATATCGATTTACACGTAAGCAACCTATATCCAACCTCGATACCAGGATTTTTTTTTGTCTTATCAAAAAGAGAGAAACAGCCCTAGGATCGAAGTTACGCTTTTTCCTCTATATTTTCAGTTTTTCTTGAGAATTTGACCATTTCAATAATCAGAAAATGAAAAACCGTATGTTTCTGTATAACACAGATTTTTTATCTATACATCTCTTGTATACATCAACTAATTTATCAATTATTCCGATATAAAAATATGATGTGTCAGAACAAGTTATGACAAAACAGGCTATATAGAAGTGCAAAGTGCAAAATATTCTTAGACACGCTGGCGCCGTAGATTAGTGGTTATAGCTTTCGTACTCTGTGCGGGAGACCGGGGTTCGATTCCTCTTGACGGCGATTCAACATGGGCGAGTGAATGTTACCATAGCCCCGGGTTAACCCAAGCCATGTGAGGGAAATTGGGGAGATGGCACACTGTGTGGGCCGTTGGATGTTGCCGGGAGTTGTCTAGTAGAGCGTGGGCCCTACTAATTGGGTCTGCGTAGCTCAAAATGAGCATTAAATACTCTAGGACTCTCCATCTAAGCCATGGCCCCTCCTGGAAATAATAGACAGGGTATATCCCTCGATATTTGTGAGGCTAGCCATGTAAAATATGCACATCTATCTATCTACACCACTGCGCTAAATGTTTTAAATAGTACTGAACCTCGGTTAGAGGATGTAATAATGTGGTTGTGAGACAAAGAGTTTCAGATGCAGATTCCATTATCTATGTGTATATTATACGCGATAGTACTCTACTCCAAGAAATCATCAAAATTAGCATCTTTCTTTTTATTTTACTCTGATAGTCAAGAGCACTTTGTATTTTCAAATCAGATCTCAAGTACTTTGGAATTTACTGGAAAGAAATTTGTATCTCTTTAAAATGAGCAGTTTCTCTATTTTACATTTTTCTTTTCATCTCAAATTATCACGGACATTTTAAGCCAGGGGGGGACAGCTAAAATAGTTCGACTTAGTAAATGCTCTATATATCTGAGGTCAATATTTAAAAATAGTTCGAGTTACTGTTCGAATTATTATCGGGGTTTATATATACTGCACGCATGCGCTGGATAACGCTGACCTAACCTCGTTTCAAGAGGTTCTATTTGCATCTTTTAAAAAGAACTTTGGGAGCTAGTTTAAAAGAGTCATTAGTTTGTGTTGTTTTTTTTATGCGTTTTGAGGGAAGGAAATTTGCTCTTGTGTAAGGTTAATGGAAAAAATAGAAAATAAACAAAAAATTATGACATTCGACATATTTTTTTTTAAATATATATACTGTAAAATAAATAAATAAATAAATAAATTGAAAGTTCATTCCACTTTTTTGTCACGTATCAGAAATTATTGACATCCGTGGTTATACATACAAGGCTTAAAAAATTATTTACAAACGACTGAACAAAACATTTTAAAAATTATCAGCAAGTTAGCGTGCATACTATAAAAATTTGACTGCCATTTTCATTCACTATATTCGATATTTTAATCTGAAAGGCTATTATTTTGAAGACAAGGTGCAAAAAGGGTGGTGCTAGGGCGTTTTCCTATGAGAATTTGTAATTTTTTGCTTGTTTTGTTTTTTTTTTACTTTTTTATGTCGTAATATATACTTTTTTTTCTGAAAGGAAAAAATAGTAATAATAATAGTAATAGCATTTGATTGGCTAACAATTCCTATTTTTGACAACGTAGAAATTTAAATCGGTTTTCTGCAGATAAATAGAAACAAAACACCTTTTTAAAAAGTTTCAAGAGCAGGTTAGCTGGAAGTGCAGATGCGTGAATAGTCTAACTATGACATTATTATTGTATTTTCATGCAAACATTTATAGAAAGCATGACCATACCTCGAGTTGTATAAGCAGAGTAACAGTGATAAAAACCACATATAAAAGAAACATGGTTGCACCCAACAATTTCGTCATTTTCCACTTACTGAGAGCAATGGTTGCTACAACCGACAATAACATGATAAAAAGCAAAATGGTGGAACAAAACAAACCATCGCTTTTCACATTGACAGCGGCGGCGCCATTTATAAGACTATGGATTAACCATGGCAACGGCAATCTAAGAATACATTTTTATTTAGATATTATAAGCTTTTTATCGTCAATCTGACGTTTAAATGTTAACCTCAGCTTCCCCTTTCCCCTAACCTAAACGTAAAACTAAAAATATATCATAGTTTAGTATCCGTTAATGCATCCGCACGTGCGCTTCTACAAAACCTGTAGTTTAAAATACACGTTTTTTAAAAAATATTGAAGCTTAAAATGTTTTAAAAATTAAGAATATCTTAAAAGTATGAATATTGCTCGTTGATCTCGAATTTTTTTTTTCAATTATCTATTTTATAATTCATCTTCATAGCCTAAACGCCAAAATATTTAACACCCTTCCTCTCCATCGCCCGTAACCACTTTTCATTTTTAAATCACTCTTAGCTAAATTGACAACATCTTTTTTTAAATAGGTTTGTAAAATCTTCATAGAATTTGTCGCCAAACACGAGGCGCGAAATAAGTACAAACTAGGAGAGAGAAAAAATAATGTTTCGGTACCAACTTACCCTACGGTGACATCAAAAATATTACTTCCTATCGAACTCGACACAGCCATGTCGCCTAAGCCTTGACGGGCTACCACCACACTGGTAATGAGATCAGGTATACTTGTACCAGCCGCTAAAAACGTTAATCCCATTACCTGCACATAAACACAGAGAAAGTTATCCTTTTTTAGTCAATAAAATTCTTCACACATGGTTGCTCTAAAAAAATTCTTTCTAAAGGTTGAAAACATTCTTTTACTGGATGCTAGTTTAATTTCGTTAGTGCAATAATGAGTTCAAATCTTGGTATAGGTTTTTTAATAGCAATATTTGAGATGTTTGAATATGAATTGAATATGAGGTTTTGGTTTTTAACGAAAGAAAATTGTTGAAACCATAGAGTTTCGAATTAGACAGTATATTTAACTTCACACGTGTTATGAAAGGCAATCACGAAAAATGGGACAAATTAAATTTTTCAGTAAAAATAAAAAAAAAATACAAAGAATTATTTAAAAAGATTCAGTATTTGGCGCCTCACCTCGTCCGGTATACCTAATGTCTTTCCAACTTCTGCTGCCCACCATACCATGAGATAAGTGAAACCGCCTATCCATAAGATGCTGCCTAAGAACGTGATCGGAAATAATTTCCAAAGTTTCTAAAAATGAATTAATTATGTTGGACTAGAATTTGCTAAATCATCTGGTAATTAAAAGTGCACCACCGTTAATAATTACCTTATTCCATGAAATTAACGAGTCATGAAATTAACGTAGTGTTTAAAAATTCGCGTTAATTTAATTAAATTAACGCGAAAATTAAATGTAGTGTTAAAGTTAAAGACTTTCATGACTCGTGAATTAAAATACTGGTAATTTGGCGACTTTTTTATACTATATAAAAGTCTAAAAAACATAAAAATACAATTTTTTTACAAATTTTCTACTATTTCCTTCTCATCAGACGAAAGCTCAGCGGCGTTCACATTTTCAGAGATCTGTCTTAGAACAGCTTTTGCATAGCCTTCATATATTTTGTATAATCTTAATACTCCAAGTGGAAAACTAACTAAAAGCGCTTTTCTCATAATTTCAAAATTTTAACTTCTTTTTAACAATGTTTTTCAAAACAACGAAAACCTTTACTTCGATTTCCAAACCGACTTGTATTAGAGGAGATTACTTGGCTTTTGCCGTAATTTTTGTTTCGCGTTATATCGCATATTCTCAAATTCGCGTTACATAAATGCATTTTTGAAAATAATCGTGTTCAACCGCGTTAATGTCATTACCGATGATTTAATTCGCGTTAATTTCTTGACTCGTTAATTTCATGGAATAAAGTAGTCAACCTTTCGGGGCTTTTTTGGAGGGTGGGAGGGAGGGTTATTTAAAAGACAGGGGTTTGTTAGAAGGGGAGGTAACTGAGGTGTAATCGAGTATTGATAGTACAGAGCTCGTGTCGATACTGTTTTAACTTATTAACTAATCAAAAAAATTTAAACTCACCGGTCGACGGACATCCGGTAAAGTGACAATTAACAAGAACATTAGTGGAGCTTTGATGACGTAAAATAGCCGAGCAAAGAATGTATCTGGCCATGATATATCAACAGGTCCTTCTTCTTCATCATCACCTTCTTTGACGACTTCTCTCTCCTGCAAGTGTAAATTAAACGATTTTTATTTATCGGCCCGCTCTTCTCCCTTGTGTTTTTCATGTATGATAAACATCATGATAAAAAATATATAAGAATTTCTGCAGTAGTATCGTTAAAAGCTAATTAAGAACAATTGAACGTTGGACTGTCTTAAAAAATAAGAAAACCAGGTTCCATTTTGAATTTCTTAGTATAACAAAGTATGGTGTTCCTTTGTAAGATAGCTTCTATGTTTACTATAGACGGAAAAAACTTTTTTGCTATGTGAACCTTTGAGGAGGAGTATGAGGAAGAATTGATAAAAGTACCATGACATGCTGCAGATAAAAGTAATACGGCACGTCCATTCACTTGCATTTTCAGCAAAAACAGATGTTGGAACCTTACGTTCTTGAAAGTTCTTGTACACGTGTTATGTACAATTAAATGTACCTTTCCTAATAAAAAATTTCCTACCTCCACATTCAAAACATCAAATTGTTGCGCAGGTGCTAAGCCTCTGTGGCTTCTTAGACTTGCTCTGGATGAGGAACGAGAAATCTCTCTCGTAGAGAATTTTACATTCTCACGTAAGCTCAAATCAGACTCCATACCATCCATGCCCTCGTTATTCTCATTTGTTTCCAGTGATGGAAAGTTCATCCTATTGTCTAACTTATTTTCTTTACCCCCACCCTCATCCACAGGCGCACTTTCACGGGGAACATTCATAGCATCGAGTTCTTTCAGCATTTGATTTGCGTCCTCGATTGTATCGCTACGTGTTAAATTATCCCTTTCCATGCTCGAGTCCTCATAATCGAACGAGCTTCGATTTTTTAATTCGCCATAGCTTTCTTTTTGTGTAGCTGAATTTACTTTAATTAAATTCGAGTTTTTATCAATTGATATCGATTCACGAGATGATTGATCGCTAGTTTCTTTAGTCGTGAATGAACTGTCGCAATGATCGCGAAACTGGCTTAGTTTGCGTTCAACAGTTTCTGCAATGCAAAAAACGAATCCAATTACATTAGGTAGGGCAACAAATTTATATAGAAACTTTTACATGTTTGGCATTTATAAAGGAGTTTCCATTTGGTTGGATTTTTCACTAGGGCAAAAGCTAAAGGTAATATGACAGCTGCTGTAAACAGAAGATTGTTTTTTTAATTCTATAAGCTTACTTTAAAAAAAAAGAACAAGAAAAAAAGAATATTCATAATTTAAAGCTTATATCAATCAGCAGCTGGTGATAAAGCATCGTATCTTGCCAAATTACGTGATAGCTTAAAGTATTCTAACATCATTAGCTAGCTGCTAAAGAAAAAAACAACGCCTGTAAAAGTAGACTGGTTTAAACTTTGCCGCTGAACTCGAGAGCTGCTCTTCGAACACAAAAAAATCTCTCACGCAGGGAAGATATTATCAAATTGCGCATGCGCTAACTAAAAACTCTTACGCCTTTTGCGCTATTAAGAAAATTCAAATAAATGAAAACGAGCCTTCCGTGTGTGACCACGTCAAATATTTGTATCGCACACAAAAAATCGAAAGTACCTTCTGCAATAGGATCCAATGTATGAATAACTAACTGCAAAGCTCCGTGTCGAAACGCGCTTTCTTCTAAGTTATTCGACAGAGCAAATAAAATCTAAAACATTAGAATAAAAAAAAAACCTTTTAATGTTAAATCCAGTGCAGTTTGCATTTGAAAAAAATGTCAATGTCAAAACGCTCTTAGAGTATTTGGGAGTTCCAAAATTTTAAACCATACTTTGCTTACGTCAGCATGTCCTGTTTTCCCGAATTTTCAGTCGCTCGTGTGGCGTGTTTTTTTTTTTGTCTATAATATGCATGTTTGTAACATTGTCGAAAAACGACAATTGTGTCATGACACTCCTAATTTCAGGATGTGAAACGCAGGGTTGTCAACTGGGAAAGTTTATATCGACATAAAAACAAAATAATTCTATGGATTGATAGAATGATACCTACCTTCAACCGATTTGAGTTAAGTGACTTTTATGAGGAAGTATTAGTGAAAGTTTTTAAGGAATTTTCAAAGTTGAACAACTTGAATCTAAAGTTCAAGTTACTGTAGATTCAAGTTGTTAATATAGAGATTATACTATATTTTTGAATTTGGTTGTTTCTTGGCCATTTTTATAAACAAATCAAAAAACAGCGCAAAACAACAATTAAAACTTGGATAAAAGTGAATGGCTTTTCTAATTTGAACGACAAACTTTGTCATATTAATATAGTGCAAGATCTGTGTGACCAGTCTGTCTCACTTCAGTATAATAACGTAAGTGGAAATCGCAAACATTCTAAGCTCTAAAATGACGACTAAAATATTTTCTGTCCAGCATAATTAAATGGGAAGTAAATTTTAATTATCAGTATTAATTAGTAAAAAGGGGGCAACGAAATTTTTTGTTATAAACGAAATGAAACATCACTTAAGCAGGTTAAGCCTAATTTGCATTCCTCGACCCTTCACCGTCGCCGCGGCCCACGCAACCTATTTGAATAAGTAAACATGAAAATAATACTTACTTCTTTATGTTTCTCTTGTAAAGGTGTGATGATGGAAGTTTTTTTCGTTTTCTTTTTTTGAACCTTACTTTTCACATACCTTTCTATGCGCTCGTTAAATACCATAAACGTAACATACGCAATGTAAACAGAGAACAACACCAG
Organism: Hydractinia symbiolongicarpus; assembly: GCF_029227915.1. Classification (NCBI taxonomy): domain Eukaryota; kingdom Metazoa; phylum Cnidaria; class Hydrozoa; order Anthoathecata; family Hydractiniidae; genus Hydractinia; species Hydractinia symbiolongicarpus. Next base: position 14,873,254 of record NC_079875.1, on the reverse strand, counting down.
TGCTTCCCACCACTCGATGAAAGTATCATAAAAAAACGATATAAGTATAACTAAAGCCAATATGTAAAACAAACTGTCTCTAAGCAGCGGCCACCATGTTAATTCAAGCAGAACTTTGCTAAAAATAGCGCACATTCCAATAACAAACAGTATATTAAACACAGCGCTACCAACGATGGTTCCAAACCCTACATTAGACTTCGAAATAAATACTCCGATCACGGATATAAACAACTCCGGTGCACTTCCACCAGCTGCCATAAATGTGGCACCCGCCACGTCATCGGAAATGTTTGCTATTTTTGATATAAGATGCAGCGCAGGCACGAAAAACTCATCGCATACGAGAGCTAACGCAAGGAACATGTAACATATCCCAATAACATGAAGCACGATGGCACCATCTTTTTTTTCTTGCGCTGTGAATATATCCTCTGGGTAATTTTCATCGACGGTATCTGTTACCTCTGAAGTATTCAGAAGTGTCCTTGATCGGTACAACTCACTGGATGCACGGTAAACGAACGGAACACGAAAGGCTGTATGTGCAGTTTTAACTTTTGATGTTTGCACAAGTTTAGCTTTTTTTTCTGTTTTTAATTTTTTACCTGCCTCGCTTGATATACCATACACATTCTCATTGGTTTTCCGGTAAAGCTTTAAATTAAGTTTGTCATTAATGGTAGTGTATACCACAACGCCGCTTAAAACGGCAATAAATACGACGACATTTAACACGAGTCGCAATTGAGAATGCGTCGCCTTCATCCGTCTGTCGTAACATATTCGCATAACGACTTTCACGTTAGTTTAAAATTGTTATTTCTATCTAACATCTCAAAGTTGAACTGAAAAAAAAAATATAAACCTTTCATGAAGAAGGAGAAGTGAAGCATAAACTTCAGTTTTAACCAAACCAAAAAAGCAAATTAGTAAACCTAGAAGTGCAAGTTTATTAACATACTTATAAAATTTTAATATAACAAAGTTTTAAAGCAACAGGAAAATGACAAGACAAGCTAACAAAACAAGTACAGAAGTAAGTAATAGATCAAGAAAATATATATATTCATAGAGAATTTATAATTTGTTAAAATCAATTTTTTGTTTTCACCAAAAATACAGGTCATGTACGGTCGAAAAATAATAAGAATAAGCTTTCGGACATAAAGAAAACATTAGTCATACTTTCTCAAGTTATTTTTCTTTCAGGAAAATAGGTACCCCAAGAATTTCTCTTATATGTCTCGGGCACACCAAATTACACTAGCACGTAGTTTAAATTTTCTTGTCTAAATAGTATGTAAAGATGTAAAACAGCTGTTAAATAATGACGTAACAGCTTTCAAAGTGCACAGTCCTATTCTCACTTGTATGTTAAAATTGATATTTGTTCATGTCAAATAGTCAAAAGACATTTCAACAACCTCGTCCACATAAGTCTTTTTCCAAAACACAAGTCTAGGAAGCAAGTTTGCTCTATTGTCTCCGCATGTAACAGCAACCTCTAGTCTTATATGCATGTAACAGCAACCTCTAGTCTTATATGCATGTAACAACAACCTCTAGTCTTATATGCATGTAACAACAACCTCTAGTCTTTTTTGCATGTAACAACATCTTTAGTCCTCTCTGCATGTAACAACAATCTTTAGTTGTCTCTGCATGTAACAACAATCTCTAGTCGTCTTTGCATGTAACAACAACCTCTAGTCGTCTCTGCATGTAACAACAACCTCTAGTCTTATCTGCATGTAACAACAACCTCTAGTCTTATCTGCATGTAACAACAACCTCTAGTCTTATATGCATGTAACAACAACCTCTAGTCGTCTCTGCATGTAACAACAACCTCTAGTCGTCTCTGTATGTAACAACAATCTTTAGTTGTCTCTGCATGTAACAACAATCTTTAGTCGTCTTTGCATGTAACAACAATCTCTAGTCGTCTCTGTATGTAACAACAATCTTTAGTTGTCTCTGCATGTAACAACAATCTTTAGTCGTCTTTGCATGTAACAACAACCTCTAGTCGTCTTTGCATGTAACAACATCTTTAGTCGTCTTTGCATGTAACAACAACCTCTAGTCGTCTCTGCATGTAACAACAACCTCTAGTCGTATCTGCATGTAACAACAACCTCTAGTCGTATCTGCATGTAACAACAATCTCTAGTCGTCTCTGTATGTAACAACAACCTCTAGTCGTCTCTGTATGTAACAACAATCTTTAGTTGTCTCTGCATGTAACAACAACCTCTAGTCGTCTCTGTATGTAACAACAATCTTTAGTTGTCTCTGCATGTAACAACAATCTCTAGTCGTATCTGCATGTAACAACAACCTCTAGTCGTATCTGCATGTAACAACAACCTCTAGTTGTCTCTGCATGTAACAACAATCTCTAGTCGTCTTTGCATGTAACAACAACCTCTAGTCGTCTTTGCATGTAACAACAACCTGTAGTCGTCTCTGCATGTAACAACAATCTCTAGTCTTATCTGCATGTGACAACAACCTCTAGTCTTATCTGCATGTAACAACAACCTCTAGTTGTCTCTGCATGTAACAACAATCTCTAGTCGTATCTGCATGTAACAACAACCTCTAGTCGTATCTGCATGTAACAACAACCTCTAGTTGTCTCTGCATGTAACAACAATCTCTAGTCGTCTTTGCATGTAACAACAACCTCTAGTCGTCTTTGCATGTAACAACAACCTGTAGTCGTCTCTGCATGTAACAACAACCTCTAGTCGTATCTGCATGTAACAACAACCTCTAGTCGTCTTTGCATGTAACAACAACCTCTAGTTGTCTCTGCATGTAACAACAATCTCTAGTCGTCTTTGCATGTAACAACAATCTCTAGTCGTCTCTGTATGTAACAACAACCTCTAGTCGTATCTGCATGTAACAACAACCTCTAGTTGTCTCTGTATGTAACAGCAACCTCTAGTCAGCAAAAATAGAAACTTTTCTGTAAAAGTCACATAGGAATTACATAACGTGTGTTAATTACCTTCAGGAATATTAAAATGACAGAATAAACTAGTAAAAATAAAAGCTGCTATCATAGAAAAATCGCACGAATAAAAGAAGATTATTCCTTAGATTATACTTCAGTCATCTTCAATTACAATCGCAATATGTACACGTTAAACTTTTGTTTTTGTGAGTATTTGTTTCACTAGTGAGTTTTTTCCTCTCTTTGACGAAAATTTATAGATGCTTGACTCGCGAAATAAAAATGAAATATTCTGAAATAAAATTTGTGAAAAATTACTTCTTAATGTATACAGCTTTTTAAAAGCTAAAAACAACCTTAACCATTTGACCTCTTTTGACGACGTTTACCAACGAAAATTAGAAGTTCAAAATCATACCACCATGCACAACCAGACGCATAAGATAAACTTTTGTTTAACGTTTTATAGTTACTCGTCGAATGTTTTTTTGTCTTTGAAAACTGATCGGACAAACGTTTTTTTCTCAAATCGAACGTTTTTGTTAGTAAAACATGGCATTCTGTTAGAGAGTAAGGCAGTTCTGATAGTAAAACTTTGCTTTCCTTTTGTTTTGAAATGTGTTGTAATACAGCCTGAAACAAAACACAATCTTTAAATGCCCCAGCGTTATCTATGCAGCTTGTTTCTTTACTCGTTGTTTTAAGTAAATGCTCAACACACATCTAAAACAAGATACAACCTTCTAAATTCCAGTCAGTTCATTGCAATATTGTTTTATCGCGGTATAATCATCTAACCAGGGCTCCTTTAAGTTTTTTGATATCGGTGATATCAAAAACCGAAAAAGGGCCTGGGCTGGGGTTGTGAAAACTTAAAAAAGCCCGGAATAAACATGACGTTAAGTTGTAAATACATTTGAGAGTTATTGGACAGAAGTTGATTGGTAGGTATTTTCGCGATTTATTTCTGAAAAATAGAAAAAAAATTTATGAGATCTGTTTCAACTGTGATTTCTGATTTTTTCATTAAAATGCTTGTTCCCAGGGTATCTCTTTCTGATACGATTATCTCGAAGAGCGAGATTGTCAGAATGAGAAAAAAAAGTGTATTAAATTCAGAATATTATAATGAATACGATAGCAATAAAGTTCGCTTTTGTGCGACATAATTATGACGAATAACAATACTTAGAATTGAGTCAGATGATGATTTGTGTTTTTTGCAATTTTGTTTTTCTAGGTAAATGCCGATGGTCGCGCAAATGCATTGTCATTTCATCCTCATAATCTTTGAAAAGGGAAAAAAGAAGAATGAAGTGTTTGATGATGTTGGATGAAATTTGACATTGGTCAAACTTTCCATACTCAACATTTTCTCCCTCATAACACACTCTTCATGTTGAGGCCCGACGGAAGCCGATCCCACATTTCATCCAACATCCATTTTTATGATGTTGGACGATGTTTTGTATCTGAACAAATTTTACTGCAACATTTTCAAGTCAAAACTTTGATGTTGAATCGGTTTGGTGGAGTGTTTCTCATATATCGAACACTTCAGATTTTCGAACGTTTTAAAAACTTTTCGAACACAAACGTTCAAAAAAGTATTCGATTATTTGAAATATTACGAAAACCAAACCCTTAAGCCTGGGGCAAATCGCTCAACATTCTCGGTCAACATTCTTGTCAACATTCTCGTCAACATTTTGAGCAACTGCATTCTACTGAAACGTTTTCTTTCTTCAAAATGGCGGAGAAGGAAGCTGTAGCATGTTTATTGCTGGCATTGGTAATAAATGACGATAAAAAGAGAAAGTGAGACCCTACTAGAAAATGGATTCAAAGAAGGGAAGAGGAAGGACTCTATAATAACCTCGTCTAGGAGCTAATGACCGAGGATACTAGAGCTTATACAAAAAAGATGAGGATGGATTACAACTCATTTAAACATATTTTAAAGTTATGTTAACCACCAGCAGTAGTTACAGAGGATCAGCTAAAACAGTGACTTCCGCCATTTTCAAAATGAATATATCTCTGTGTATTGATCTTATATTCATGCAAGTCGTATACACGCTCGAACAAAAACATTCGAATTCGTGCTAAAACATTCGAATTTGAAATTAAATGATTCAAAAATACTGAAAAATGTTGCCAGAAATAGCAACATACAAAACTCATCAACAATGCTGATCAACATTTTTAGAGATTTTTTTCTTCGTGAGCATGTGATACCTATAGCAAATCGAGTCAACATGTTCATCAACAAATGTTGACGGGTAATGTTGCTCAAAAAGTTGCCTCGATTTGCCCTGGCATTTATCATTTTGTCTGTGATGAATTGGAAATCTGAAAAAAGAGAAGAAAATTAAAGAGACCCTGAAGATGAAAAAGCAAAGAAGTGCAAGAAAAGTGATGTTTGGGAATGATGCGCAAAATAAGAGCAAGAAACAAAATGCAGAAGATTTGAGCTATGAATTTATCCTTCTCGATAAATTGGAAGAAAACCCCGTGTATTTCGATTACAACAACAAAAAAATGTAAGAGACTCGCCTATGCGTCCATCGCAACTACGTTAGACACAACGGTTGCATCAGTTAAAGCGAAAATACACGGGTTAAGAGCACAGCTTGGACGAGAACTTAACAAAGAGCACAAAACAAAAAGTGGACAATCAACCAATGACCTTTACGCTTCAAGCTGGGTGCATTACGAAAGATTGGCTTTCCTTGTTGCAGTTATCAGAGCATCGAAATGTAGAGACGCTTAAAGTGAGTAAATTTAAAGCAAGAAGACGTGATTGAATCAAACTGTGTGCCGACACCACCCTATAGAGGACAAGCATTTAACACACCAAGGCAAGCATTCACCGTACTTTCACCACAGGGCCAGAATCAAAATATATGCGTATCAACTGTCGTTCCTGTTAAACAATGTTTCCATTGCCATTCAACGGCAAAATGATTTTTGAAGCTTTCCCTGACTGACTTAGCTGAAACGGTACGTTGTGTCCAGATAAACTGAATCTACAACACCAATATTTCGCCATTCCCCCTCTCTATAAAATCTCCATTTTCGACGCAAGAATCGGCTAAAGATATAGAAAGGTAAGCGTCCAATGAATTTGTATTTTTATAAGCATGTTATGCGAAGCTGGTGCGGAAAGAATTACGTTTTCAACATGATTCGGCTCGAGATTGATTGCAGTAAAAACAATGCGCCATCTGTGAGCCAAAATTCCAAAAAGATGTTTGGATATCCTTCGACCTTGGCTGTGGTTGTAATTTTATATTCTTTTTCTACCGTAAGGTTTTTATGCGGGTAGGGCTTCATCAGAAAGCATCATCTGGTAATAAAACATAAGGCACAACTTCTTTATTTAGTAATGGATCGTTTTTTGGAAGATTTACAGATCCTTTTTCGATAGCTGCATGTAAGAATCTTTTATCGTATACTCCAGAATAGTTAACTCTACCGTTCCATTCGACATCTGCATAGATATACAGTTAACTCTCTCTAATCCGAATCCCAAGGGGGGGGGGGTAACTTTTTATTCGGATTACAGAGAGATTCGGATAGTAGAAAGTCTCTCTAATTCGAATTTCCAGGTTTTAAAGGGTGAAAATTCAGATAAAAGAGACCAATCGAACATTTAAAAAAAAATTAAAAAAAGTAAGGTGAGAAATAAAAACGAATAAGTTTGAACGAAAATAAAAGAACTCACTGACTTGCGATTTCTTACGATTTCTCTTTGTCTTACAAAAAAATCAAAACATTCGAATTCGACAGGGATTCAAATTACGAAAAACAAAAACATTCGAAAGTGTGGTATATTTACACTTAAAAATTCGGATTATAGAGAGAATTTAGCCGAAGGGACCTAAAAATTAGTTTGGATTATAGCGGTTTTCAGGTTACAGATATTCGGATAGTAGAAAGTAATTTATAAGAGTTTCTTAAGGAAAATTGACAGTGGCGCAACCTCGTCCCCAGGACCTCTTTTCGCTTTTTTGATAAAAAGCGAAAAAAGGTCCTGGGGACGAGGTTGACAGTGGCGTATTTAAAAAAGTAATTATTTTTTTGCTGCACCAAATAAGAATGAAAATGTTTGTGCAAACATACGTTTTTATGAGAAGTACAAATTTTTTGGATGATTTTTTTAAGAAGAGCATGACAAATAGATTAACATATTGACTGCAGACAGGCGAGAGATTTTTATAAGAATGTCTATATTCTAATTACAGAATGGATGATTTATTTTTTCAGCCTCGAAATTTATTATTTGTGTTCTTTCAAAACAAAGCGAAATTATTTTTTCTTAATGGGAGTTGTTATTCTCTTGAAATTATTTTATTGTGTAAAATATACATGAAAAGGAAGAAGCCGCTGAAAATAATTTTATTATGGTATTTCTAGACTTTTTGTTCTTAGCCGTAATTTGTAAAGAAATGCAGGCTGGACACTATAATATACATAAACTAAATCTTCATCTTAGTTCTTATAAAGAACGTTCTTATAAAAGAAATGTAGGTAAGAAAAAAATATCGCCCGCAATGAGTACAATTATAATGGCCACCATGCACCTCGAAAAGATGAAATCAACAGAGCATCTTTTCTTATTACTTGTATTTTAATAACACTCTTATATTTTATATTCCGTCACAATTTTATAAAGAACAAGATATAAATATGTAGACATTAAAACAGATAATTTTTTAAACGAAAAATTTGTTTAAAACCTGCCGCCATTATGCCATCCCACAACCAAGAATTTATGCTCTTTGAAATATCGTTCACACTATAAAAAAAACATTTTTAATGTTGCCATTAGCAATGAATATTCTATTGTTTAACATGTCCATTGAGATTAAATTAAATATTCTGTTAAATATGCGATTTGTTTTTTTGAGAAAGACTCGATAAATTCTGCTCAGCTTCAATTAAGATTATAAGTTTTTTTAACTGCGTCGTTTTTTTAAATGTTTAACATCGTTCTAATTGTGCTTAAATTATTCATGCGAAGAAGGTAGAACAAAAGCGCGCCAAATACAACAAAATGACAAAATTAAACACCACGATTTTATTGTAAAGTTTCGTAAAAATATTTGATAAACACACTATTTTTGTTTTTATAAAAATGTGACTTACACTCTCAACAAATTCTCATATGTCTTGAAGAATGAAATCCATATATTTTAAATCGTTATGAAAGATTAAACTTGACCACACTGTTTATACTCGAAAAATGACACGAAAATTTCTAAGGCTATCGTCACACTTGTCAGTTTACTTTCACTTTTACTGATAAAAAAAAGTTTATCAGCTTGTTTGTACGTTCGATTTCAACGCTATTTCACGATCTCAATGTTGTTTGGAGTGGAATGGTAAGAAAGTTGCTAATTAAGATAATGTACATGTGGTTGTTTATCTTTGTATTCTTTATTTTTATTTTTTACTTTTTTTTTTTTTACTTTCAATTTGACATATAAGCGTTAACTACAATTTTTAAAAAGTATTCAGACATGCAAGTAACAAAAAAACAAAACAAAAAAAAGAAGCTCTTTCAGCGAGATCGAGTCTTCTCGAGATTTTTGAGGAAGTGGAACAAATATTTTATAAAAATCTATTAATTATTTATAGCTACCTCTGTTTATTATTGCATAGGTGGTGAAGAAACTTACATCATTTCCTCCCTTCCCCAGGCTCCCCACATTTAGTGTTGTTGCAAGAAACTTTTTATCACGGAGATTTAAATCTTTTTCCATTCTAAATAACATCTTAGTAAAGAATCTAAACATGGTGAGAATAAGAAAATAATTCCACCGCTAGTTGAAACAAATTCAACTGTTAAACCATAGTTTCTCGAAAAACCCTGGTTGGGAAGAGCGGCAAACTTCAAAGGGTTAGCGCGTATCTTGGCTTTATGTTAAACGCCTAATTTTGAGTAGGCGAGACAAACATTACGGTGCACAGAATCAAAACAAAGCTCTAGCGGGAAAAAAGAAAATATGGCTGCCAGTTCTGATTTTTTATTTGAAGACGACTTCGAAGCTGTTTTGGCATGTTTGGAGGCTGATGAACAGTTTGAGGGAGATCTCATTGATACTGCCAAAAATGTTAGTGGTGTATATCCTATTTCTCAGTAAAATTGCAATTTTAAAGCTGCAGCTAGCTAGCTAGCAAGACCGTCAATATTCATTAATAATAAAGCCTATTTTTTACGGGTTGAAGCTGGAGTATTTTCATGTCCAGATTGTCCCAAGAAATGTAAAAGTAAAGGTGGACTGAAGAGACATAGAACGACCAGTCACAATAAAAGTACGACAGTTGAAGTAGAAGACAACAATTTGAGCCAGGATATTTTATTGCACTTGTTACAAGAAATTAAAACCACTGCTTCTGAAAACATGTGTTTCCTCCATCGATTAAAACGGAACTAAAAAACTTTACAATAAACAATGATAGTGTAAATATTGACTTATATACTATGGTATCTCCAACATTTCAAAAGTTTAACAAAACTGGTAATATGGAAAAATTATACAGCAATATGTACTCTGATATTGTTATAAAAGCACCAATGTATTTTGAAGGACTTGCACACAACAAAAAGCAATCAAGAGTGCGGTTAAACTGTTTGCATTTATATGGTATGTCATCAATATGTGGGTCGGTAAATATTGGAATTGCATGGGACAACAGTCCACCTGAATTATCAGGTACTCCAAGGCAAATTTTAGCTTTTTCAACATGGTTCGCTAAATCAACATTATAACTAAATTAACATTGCGAATGCATCTTTTGTTTTCTTTATAAATTTGATGATGCTCTGGTAAAAACCAACCATACACAGCTATAGAAAATCCCATACTACCATCAATTTGAATCTCAAACTTCGGGATAACAAACTGGGCATCATATATTTTCATAACAGTTTTATGTCAATATCAATTTTTCAATGAGCTAAAGTTTTCAACTTTACAAGTCTATCACATAACTGTTGATATGATTCGTAGTAGTAATCGTTACTAGCAATTTTCTTTGCAGTTGTTAGAAGTCTTTCAGCTGGAGGTTTTCTTTTATCAGTTGATTGAACTTCACAGCTTTTCTTCGGCAAGTTTAGCTCAGGTAAAGCTCCAAAAATTAACCTTTTCTTAGCAGGCCCCTTCTCTGATGGAACTAAAAAGTAAAAAAAAAATCAATATATATTCATGACATGGTTTATTAGCTAGCTAATCTAGCTAGCAAATTGTTTTGTAAAATTCTTTAAAGTGAAACTTACAGATATCAATATATTCACTTTTAAAATGCTTCTCGCATGTATACACTGTGTCATTCTCTATTTGTTTTTTAAATAATTGATCCACAACTCTCGACTTCATAACCACATTAAGCCAATCCTCCCTCCACTTCTTATAATTCTCATTAATTACTTTTGGCACCTTAAATATGCCTATTCCTCCAAGCCTTCTACTACTCCCACAACCAACGATACAACAATTTGCCCCAGGCATCATAAAATTCTTGGAAACATGATTATTTAATTATTAAAAAGACAATTAAATTCTCAGAAAATAGCAAGTTTACAAGTATGTTTACAATTTCGCTACCATTATATAATTTTTCGTGCACCGATATTGTCACGTGATAGTTTGTGAACCGCATCAAAAGGATACGCCCTTTGAAGTCCGCTCTTCCCAACCAGGGTTTTTCGAGTAACTATGGTTAAACAACTTATCTGATTGAGAAAAATAATAAAAATTTAAAATAATTTTTTTGTGCGGTTTTGCTAAAACGAAAGGAAGTTGCTACACGCAGTGCCTGCACGAAAGCTCTATGTGAACGCTACCGTGGCCGATAAGTGCATAAAAAAATCTTTGTTGCATAAATTTAAAAAATGCGTAAAAATAATGTTATATGCATAAAAATAATGTTAAATGCATAAAAAAATGTTACATGTGTAAAAATAATGTTATAAACGTAAAAATAATGTTATATGTGTAAAAATAATGTTAAATGCGTAAAAATAATGCTTGGCAACCATTTCTTAAAATTGCGAGTGGCTACGTCGAGTTATTTTACAATCAGGACATTAATGTGAATATGCACGCATTCCAAAGTCACATTAATAGAGTTATCTTAAGATAACTGTATTAATGTGACTTTGGAATGTCATACACTCTCCGTATTATTATAGAGATTTTAATAACAAGATCACGGCAGACGAAAACTGGATATAAGATTTTTTTTACGGAATGAGATTATTTTTATGTATATAACATTTTTTTTACGCATATTACATTTTACTACGTATATAACATTTTTTTACGCATGTAAGATTTTTTTTACGCATTTTTAAAATTTACGCAACAAAGATTTTTTTATGCACTTGTCGGCCACGGTAGAATGCAGATAATACGTGAATTCTTCACTGATCAACATCACAACCTCGAGTTGTTGTTGACTCTTTTAAGTTGAGAAACAAGGACATTGTTAAAAACTCTATTGGGTGTAGCATGTAGTCAAATTTCCATATTATTTGTGAAGAGAGTATAAAGCAGTTCTGTACTTGCTTAAATAAACTTTCTGCGAAGTTTTATTTAGAGAAAATAAAGCAAATAGCTATAGGTTTTATCAATCACCTTTACAAGCTAATCTTTTTACCTTTTGGTGAACGTTACGAGTACTTCATCTGCTGTTTTTTGGAGAGGTCTCTTAAAGAAAACGTCTGTTTTTACAAAGTATTAAAGGGGTGACTCTGGTGCATAACATCTAAACTTGATAAAAGCGATACTTCTAACAACACAAAGTTTTATCTTTAAAAAGCTAAAAAAATTCTTTAGTGCGAATACGTAAACACTTTATTTGCACCAATCTTCGCGTGTATTAATTTTCGCGTGTATTAATTTTCGCGGATATTAATTTTTGTACATGTTTAAAACGGTAACATTCACGGTTTTAGACACAATATAGATGCGTTTCTTTTAAATAAATTGTAAAATTAACCTGGTGGTAAATGTTGCCGCAAATCATAAAAGTCAGGAACAAAAAAAAATACGTTCCAAACGCCTTCCATAATTATTTATGTTTCTACGCATACTTTCTGCGCAAAACGGATTTTTGTACTAAATTTCGCGCACTGACAGACTTTTTTGCGCGCAAAAAAATTAGTACGATTAAGGTAGAAAGGAATTACACAGTCGTCAAAGTAATTCTTAGATATTATTTATTTATTTTTTTTTTAATTTCAATTAGGGGTTGTATTTCTTCCGTGTTTTCTGTTACCTTGTAAAATGTAGTGATAAAGTTGATGGTTGACGGAAAAGCAGATATTGTTATTGGTAGTCCCTCTGCTACTTCCCAATTGTACAATACTGGTGTACTGAAAACTACGTTCATTTTTTCATTACAAAGATTGGCAATTTCAAATGTTGCAACGCTCGAATGTTTACGTGTGATCAAAAACAAACAGCGTGAATTAGAAACTGGTTTCGTGCTACTGTTGACACCAAACTGTTTATATTCTGTTAAATCGTGCTCGGTTTGATAACTCTGTTTCTTGTGAGAACACACGCACATTTCTAGGGATACAGTTGGGTCTTTACATGCCGTGTATTTATTATATAAAGATATTCTCTGCCAGTGTTCAACTTGTAACATGTCTAAACTTTCATTCCGCTTTGTGTTAAAGAAAACATGAAAGTTGAATAACTCTTCTTTATGTTGATCGGTTAACACGACTAGGTCAAACACGTATATCGTTCCTGTTCCAGAATCTTTGGCGATGATATTTTTTATGGAATTTACTGTTAAACGTAGACAACGGTGCGTTGGAGAATGATTCTGCAACAACGTCAGCTTATTATTGAGATATCCAGCAGAGAATTCGCCCAGCCATGTTAGAAATTGTTTATATACATGGTCATCCATACTAAGAAAGCTTATTTTGTTTATACATTTACAGAGAGAGTATTTTCTTCCGGGAAGGTCTTGACAGTCTACCCTTTCATGTGGAAATGGAGACATCAGGCTACCCTGTTTATCTTGATGGTTGTTATTGCTCGTGACGGAAACTTCGTCCAGGACATCAAAGAGCATATCACGCAAGTTCACAACACTCGTTAAGGCGTTCTGATTGTCTATCAAGGCGTTAAATCTTGTCTCCCCAACAATACTCGAAAATGTTTTTGGTAAAATCATAAACAAAAACGGATCATATACTTCAAATCTCCCTGTAAGTGTGTCCATGGAATATTTATTAGTTTTGCCTCCATGGTCAGACCACAATATAGATATCGTGTCGTCAGATGTACCAAGGTATTGAATAAATTTTGAGAGGTGTTTATCTATAGCTTTTAATCGCATCCCTGTGAACTCATGAGCAAAGTTGATGTGTGTATACGATAGTAGAGGTTTTGAATTTTTTATCTTACTTCTACTGTGCAGAGCAGTAGCAATGTAGTCGATGAAATACGAACTCAATATTTTTCCATTCAAGCACACCATTTTTTCTGAATTATAAAGATTGGTAGCACCATAAAGTTTCAGTACCTCACATGACATATGCGTCAGACCGACGCTATCAACTCCGTATGATTTAGTTAGATTTTGAACTTCATTCCAAATCTCCTGATAATCAACTTCAGATTTGCTGTTTAACTTTCGGTTACCGGTTAATAAGGAACCCCACGCATCGTACCAGCAGGTATCTTCCTGGAGCATCGTTTCATAACCGGCATCTTTGAAAATTTTAAACAGTTTTTCAAAATTATACTTACGATTTGATATGCTGTCAAAAAATACACTGCCCGACAAAAATGCTTGCAGATTGACATAAGTAAATGGAGCTAAACTTTGAAAGCCTTCGAAATCCAAAACCTGTGTTTTGCTTTCCTTATCGGTACTAATTGATGTCAATGCTTTAACTGTGTTCGGTAAAATACGATAGAAGTGTTGCCTGGAAAGGGAGTCAATAACAAAAACGTTAACGTTTAGTTTAGGACGTTTTTCTTGAGAGCTTGGCTTATACGTTGACACCTTTGGTGGGAGCTGTAGCAGCTGATGAATTTTTTTTTTTTTATCTTTTCGGCAAGAAAGAAAAACAAAGTCAACATCAGGATTCATTTTAAGGTATGTAAAATCATGCCCAAACATTTCTTTCAAAGCCGTGGTATTTTCTAAAGCAATGTGATTCATTTTACCGGTGCCCGAGTTTATAACTGCCAATGTAATTTGAGTATTTCCACAAATATCGTCGTTGCAAACCAAGTTAAACGTTTCAGAATCACCCGTGTTTACAGACGTATTAAAATGACAAATGGGTGGGTAGCGTTTATTTTTGCACTTTGGGATTTTCTGGTACTTTTTCTTGTTGTAATATTTTTTAGCTTCGTTACACGTGTTCATATAATTCGAGTACAGCTGACATCTTGCTTTTCGTTTAGACTTTTTGTTATCAATATTAAGGCGGTATGAACATGTGTCATTACCTTGCTTCTGCTGCGTCATTTCGACGCTAGCTCCCTCGCTAATATCATTTACCAGTGATGAGTTTGACTTGATTTTATCGTTTATATTATTAAAACTTACATCTTTGCTTGCTTCACCCGAAGGCGAGGGACTTGCAAAATGAGAGGAGGGTTTCGTAAGAGGTGGTATGGAGCCGTGGGCTTTCTGCGACTGAATACTTTCTGAAAGCAGAATATTACCATTCGGTTCTTGGATGTTCATCCCAGAGGCTATTTCGAAAGTTGACTCTCCATCATCTTGATCTTTCAAATCATTTAGTTGTTGCGGAGGTCTTTTTGAAGTATCAATCGTTTGGTTTTTTGTTTCAATTGCAACTTGTTCTTCTTCTTCTTCAATAGGAACTTCGTTGTTTTCTGACTCGCCATCTGCGTCATCATCTTCTTCTAAAATGGTCTCGCTACTTTCTTTATTCTTTGCCTCGATAACGTTATGTGTGGAAATCGTGTTTGCAAAATGCGTCTCTGCGTCTTTCTTGTCTTTTGTTTGGAGTTTTTCTTTATTCGATGGCATTTTGATCGAGCTCTGCGTTTTGTCATAACTTGCTTTCTCTTGAACAGCGTCGAATTGATTGTTATATTTATTCTGGGTAAATAAGTCATTTCTTGAAGGTTGGTTATTAGCTGCATAGTGGTCGGTAACTGTTTTTGACGATGTGTATTTGGTTGATGAAGACAAAACATTATCATGGATACGACTAGGAGCTAAAATAAAGCAGAACACGTAACGTAATAACAAACATCTATTTACCCGCATTCTTGTGTGTGTATGTGCGCGAGAAAAAAGTCGTGCGCTACAGACACACAAAAAAGAAAATGCGATAGTTTTTATCCACTTTGTTGTAACAAGCAAATTCTTAGAAAAATTGCTGCGAGACAGTTATCGCTTAAGGAAGTATCATGGTAAAAAGGCTTGTGGGACGTTTTTGGTCGTGTTATTCTTAATGGCATATTTCTCACATTATCGAACAGTTTTCACAAAACATTAGCATAGTTTCTTTACAAACATGCTACCAACAAATAACACTGTTCGTAATATATGAAATGAGGATCAGAAATTAAGGGACTTCAAGGAAATGATACCTGTTTCATTCTGGAATAAATCTTCTTCTTGCGGTAGATAGCTTGTTTTCTCTGCCCAAATATTTTGCTTACGGAAGTGTGATGCAAGGAAGTAAATAAAGATGGTAGCAGCGGTAAGTAACACAACCTAAAGAAAAAGTGGAAGTAATTCTTACAGATTGATCGACATAAATTTAAGGTGATTGATACTAGCAAACTACACATTTTTTTACAAGAAACCATTTAGTAGGAAATTGACTAGTCGTCCTCTAATAAATAAATAAATAAATAAACTTTTACTAGTTGAAAAAAAGTTAAATTTTTAAGTACGAAGAAACTTTTTGTACACACGATTTCCCTCAATTACCACAGTGATGATAACACTCAGGTGGGTTTAGGAACAGACATCATTTTAGGTGATAAATAAAAGGTGAATTATTCCACCTGTTGTAGTATGTTATGTTGATGAAAGTCTTGATAACTTAAAAAAAACACGTATGGCGCCTTTTTTTTAAGGAAGGTTGTAATGATCTATATTTTATTTATGTAACTCCCATATGTTGACAAAAGTTCAAATCTATCCTTTTTATTAGTCACAAATGACAATAGGAAAACAATGGACAATTCCTATGGGACCAACATGATATCATAATTTATGAAGGTTATTAAAGGTTTAAAAATTAAATGTGATTACCTTGAGAATGAAAAAAAGGCTTTGGAAAAATTTAAAGAACTCAAATTCTACATCTTCACATCGAATGATATATCCTAAAATGCTGTACTGACTTTTTAGTATTTTTGAGTGTCGTCAGCTGTTTGGTTAAGTATATTTTTCAACACATTTATTAAATATCTTTAGTGGTGATTTATACTTTTTTTTTTTTTTTTTTTTTTTTTTTTCCATTATACAATGGTTCTTATCCCTATAATAACATAATAATAACAACAATAAGAATAAAAAGTTTAGAACAAAAATGATACAAGAAGCATGGAGATCTAGGTTTCAATAAGAGTTGTAGATTTAGGTTTTGTTAAATGGTTGTTGATAGATTAAATAGAGGAAAGGCATAGTCTATAGTTGTATATCGGCGGAAGGTCTCCTTCGACTCTGAAAGACTTCGTATACTATATATATATATCAAAAAAAAAAAAAAAAAAAAAAAAAAAAAAAAAAAAATTCTATAATATAAAACCCAAGCATAGGAAGGCTCACTGTGGAGGCTCAGAGATTATCATATGGTTCGATATGTCTAAACGAGATTTGGAAATAAGAAAATCTTGGTAACTTGGTGGAGGTTGAAAAAAAAAAAAAAAAAAAAAAAAAAAAAAAAATTGTATTTTATGTGGTTAACCTCATTAATTTCGAGGGATATACCCTGTTAATTGTTTCCTGGAGTGACCACAAAAACAGTTCTGGAGCGGTGAACGCACCAATTTGTGCTAACACACGCTTTTTTGAAATCTCTGCTCAACTAGACAACGACCAAACCCACAACACCTCTTGGACATGAGTTTTTTTGGCGATCTTTTGCAGCTTACTAACAAAATTGAATTTCTGGCTTGATTTTTGTCCCTTTCTCAAATCTCGTAACTTTAGGATCACGGCATAATTTATGCCGATGAGATACTCTATTATTTTCTAATGTTTTCCTAAACCTTCCGGCTGCTGCAACTGTCCTCACACCGAGCCAAAGAAAAAGTTGTATTTAATTTTGAAGAATCATAACTTTACTTACCCGATATTTTATCCGTAGTGACATTTCAAAAGATTGTGTTTTGTTAATTCATTTGATTTTTCTTTACTGGTGTGTGAGAAGTAAAAATATACCGAAGATGTGGCGCATGTGGGGTGGTTTTTATCGTTTATAATCCACACATGCGGTTTGATACTAATCTGTGTATGGTTTGGCTTACCTCATACACTAATTTCTTATATGGAAAGCACGAATGTGTGTTGATTTAAGCGGTGTTTTATGTCACCCGCGGTTGTTGTGATACACAATACAATAATTAAAATATTGTATTAAAAAGGTCATAGAAACCAGTCTCGTGAAGTTGATCGCAGCTTTTTTTTCGTTTATGCTCATTTTCGGCAGTACACAGTTAACTGCTTCGTTTCCAGTCCTTATTTCTACCTATTGTCAAAAAGAAAAGAAAAAAGACCTTTTAAGCTTAGCTACCAACCTCGATCCAAGGGCTCTTTCTCTCTTTTTTTTATAACGTGAGGTCCCGTTGTAAAAAGATACAAAGAGCCCTGCGATCAAGGTTGCTTAGCAGCTACAATCATGTTCATAAATTATTGGAAAAACGCTTTTTGAGGCTTTTTTCAGAGTTTGCCCCCTCTCCCCCTACAGTCAGTGTTGATTTTGTGTTGATTTGTGCCCCAAAATACTGCCGACGACTCTGGAAAAGACCTCCAACCAACACTGAAGAGTGGGGGGGGGGGGGGGGGGGGGGGAGGGAGGGGGAGAGTGGTTTTTCCAAAATTATATGATTTTTTACATAGGGACGGATAAACTTAAAAAATATTATTAGATATTTCTGTTTCAGTGTTGAGAACTCTTGATGGGGATCCTGTAGCCGCATTGTTTTTACTTGAGCCCCGATAATCGACGATAAAGGGAGTAACAAGGACAACAATATTCCTTGAAGATTCCACTGGCAAGATTTTTGAAAGAAATATGCACAACAGAGTTTTTGGCTTCTTTACCGAGAATTCTATCTTTTGTAAGAAGCAATTTGGCTTTAGAAACAGCCACTTCACAAAACATGCAATAACGCAAGTTGTGGAGGACATTCGTCGATCTTTCAGTGATGTAAAGTTTACCTTGAGTATTTTTATCATTTGATGCCGTTGATCACAACAATATTAGGTAAACTAAATGCGTATGGGATAAGTGGGTATTATTAAAACGGTTTAAAAGTTATCTGAGTCACCAACTCAATACATAGATATTCGCAGTGGCAAAAAAAAACAATAAGCTAACATTAAAATGTGGTATTCCACAACGTTCAATTCTGGGGCCACTCTTATTTTCAACATATGTAATGATCTAACAATTCTATTATGTTTGCAGCTGACTACCGAATTAAACAAATTATCACACTGGTTGTCTGGTAATAAATTATCACTAAATATATAAAAAAACAAAGTATTTCAAGGGAAATTTTTAGGTGTGATGCTTGATGAAAATCTAAAGTGACACCAACATATATCTTTGGTGATATAAAATGTTTCAAAATTTATTGGCATTCTTTACAAAGCCCGTAACTTTCTAAACAAACAAATACTCTTTTATACATAGTCATATTAATTACGCCAACACAGTTTGGGGTAGCACCAATAAAACTAAAATACAATCATTTTACCTTCATCAAAAACATGCTGCAAGAATAATCATTTTTAAAGATAGGCTGACTCATTCCAGACCATTACTTCAGTCAATGAAAGCCTTGAATGTATTTTAACTAAATACATTCAAAGTACAAAAGCAATAATAACATGCCTGAAGTACTTTTTAATACCTTTTACATTTCTAAAAACAAATACACAACAAGATCTGCAAATCAATACTATCCATCATTTACTAAAAAAAGTTAATTTCCTATTACGTGACTGACCATATGTATGATGTAACTGGTTATATATATGACACAATCTCTCTGACCCTCTGGCAATATAATATCCGAGTTATGTGATTTCGTTTAGTCGGGTCTTTTCTGGTCTGCAGTTTTCACATCGTGGAATACAACTCTGGAAAGGATGAAATGATGTGTTTGTTCTTGTGCACATACTTCTTCTTTGCTTTTTTGTTTATATTTTAAATTGAGGTTAGATCTTTATCACCTATACAAATCTTGAATGTATTTTGAGGTCTTTTGCTACCTATGATGAACCAGGAGGTACTTTCGTTTTTATGTTCTCAAATTATCCCAGCTTAGCCGATTGGTTAAAAATTAAAGTACCTAGCTTGCTAGCAAGCCACAGAATTCTTGGATGTTTTTGTGAATCCAATGCTTTTCACTCTGAGAAGGTGCCCAGATAGCTAGACTTTTCAGGGGCGTAACCAGAAAAAAATTAACCTTAGTCAAACTTTTGACCCGTAGGTGCAATAATACGTAACATGGGGTTTGGGGCGGGGAAGGGGGTGCTGTAAGATCCCTAACGGATCTAGGCCGAAGCCCTGAAAGCCAACGCATTTTACCCCTTTAAGCACTAAAACATCATAAAACTGACTTCTGAACATTTGATCGGAAAAGGGAAATAAATGTTACTATCCAGCGTAGTTCTTAAAGAACTTAAACCTTTTTAAAGGCCGTTTAAATTTCCTGAAGCTAAATACGACTTACGTTCGATAACAACATCATAGTTTCTTCACCTTAACAACTTCACTGACCTTGTTTTCATTTTTCATTTTTTTGCGTATTTTCATATAATCTTATATGGAGCGAATTTTTAACATATCTGCAAAAGTTATTAGCCAATAGGATGCATCCAAAATTACCATAAAATGGAAAACACATGACTGAACATAATTTTTGCATGTAGTCTGCGAAATAAGCTATCTGCGAAACAAAATGGAGATTTAACACCTCAGCTTGAAAAACAAAGTAGATGCTGTTAAATTCTGAGAAAAAGACGTGCGAAGGGCAAAGCCCGTGTGCGCCACCTGGGGAAGATTTGTGCGGATGCACAATCCGTGCGCCTGCCCGTGTGTTGGCGCAAAAACGATGTATAATTAACATTTACAGAGGGATATTCATAGTTATCTTTTAATTTATTTTTCAGATATCCATGTTGAAAAGATTAGGGATTACTGACTAGGTGTGCGAAGCAAGTAAGTTTGGAAGGAATGCTTGTAAAACACAGACCGGATTCGCTTGAATGGCCTCACAATTTAAAAGCAATCACTGTGTGGGATACATACAATAAATTAAAGTGGCTAGCCCAGAAAACCACAGAAACCTACTCTCGTACTTTGTTCGGGAGGGTGTGTTATAACTAAACCCAAGGAAGTAAAAAACTAAACACAAATATCTCGTTCCAATTCTAATTCATTCTGTTTATTCTTTTTTGTTTTCATTCCGTAAAATATTATACAAATTATTCAAAACGAGGATTTAATGAATTTTTGAATATCGCCTGATTTTTGACGGCCGTCGAATTTTGGAACGCCACTGCATTTCGTTCTTCAGAGCTCTTATGGAAACGGCGGTTTTCTCCCAAATAACTATTCAAAACCAACCAACGCGGTACTACATCGTTTCTTGAAGTGGTTTGCCGCGCTGCGCAGCCATCGAGAAAACGCAAAGTCAGTCAGAGACTGAGACGACCGCCCAGGCAATGAAACGCCGGAGAAAACACCCCTAACTTTATTATACCAAGAACACCTCGGTTATTAATACACCGGCCTAAAACACACCGGAAATCATAGAAACAACGGCCAAAATTATCGTCGATCTCGCAAAGCACCGCCGAAAAACGACCGCCAGGTCATCGAAGCGTCCGTCGAAAACGCCCGCCGACCTGAAAAACGCCCACCAAAATGTGGCACCGACCTCCCTGATATATATCCCTCAATATTTGAATTTCCGCGCCCGAAGGCGTAGGAAATTCTTTAAAACCGTCGTTTTTTCTTTTGGAGCATTTTTTGAGAAAAAATCGACCCTGGGATTTCACGTTCCTCTGATTTTTTGTTACCTAAATGTCATTTTAGGCCAAAATTGGTTCAGAAATTAAAACTACTTTATTTTCGACAAAATTTCGCACAGATCACAAAAAAAATATGTTGAACATGATGGTGACATCAAAATTTTGATTTTTTGCCACCTGAAATGTCATTTTAGGCCAAAATTGGTCCAAAAATTTAAACTACTTTATTTTCGACAAAATTTGGCACAGTGAATAAAAAAAGTATGCTGAACATGATGGTGGCATCAAAATTTTGATTTTTTGCCACCTGAAATGTCATTTTATGCCAAAATTGGCCCAAAAATTTAAACTACTTTATTTTCGACAAAATTTGGCACAATTAATAAAGAAAGTATGCTGAACATGATGGTGGCATCAAAATTTTGTTTTTTTGTCAACTAAATGCCGTTCAAGACCATAAACGTTTCAATCGGAAGACCACTTTCAACCATGAATGATATATAATTTTTGTTCACAATTTCTTTTAAAGTGTGAGTTTATTATGACACGTTTCGTTTTGTTTGCGTTTGTTGTAAGATGTAATGTCACTTGTGTGTCTTCAAGCACCAAACTTCTTCGAATGTTTGGCACGATAACACAACGAATTAGCAGGTTGTCATAAAATATTTTGGTAGCGAGCGGAAATTCTTAGAGCCCCCAGGGCTTCTTGTTGTGTTTAATACATATTATATACACACATCTTATCATGTTGTCATCACATAGTCATCATATAATGCGGCTTAACCAAGCGTTAATACATGTGAGGGCAACCATAAGCGGGGGCTAAAACTATGGGAAAAAGAAAGATATTTATCAGTTCAAGGTAATTGATTTGATTCGCTATGCAAACAATGTTAATTTAAAACGTTTCCACGTTCTTTGTTGTTTTTTAATGTATATATACAGAACAGTTGTCCTGAATGAATTGAAGTTAGTTGAGCATAGATTTTTTTTGTCACTGGAATAATTTTTGTGGCTAACTATATATATATAGCCAGCTAGCTAGCTAGCGAGCTAGTTAGCTATCTATTTATCTATAGACTGTCAATGTTTGCAAAAGTTTAATAATTTTGTACATGCATGCACATTCCTAACCTACAGGGTAAAATCTATTATATAATATAATTGTCTTGTTATTAGGTAGCTCAAATATATAAACTAAACTGACATATTATGGAGGCTTTTCTTGTGGAATGGTGATTCAAAGGATTTAAAAAGCTGCCATTTTTGTCACTTTACTATCCACTTGGTTAAGGAATGTTTTGTTTATTTGCTAGAGATTAATTTTGTATTTAATTTTCTGCATGGTGTAGAAGAGACCTTGTGCTTTAAATGACCTGCCTTAGATTGCTAACAGAACCTTGTGACATTCGCTGACAGACAATAGGTTCTATGATTGTGCATCAGTATGACACGCCTTTTAATAAAAATAAATGCCTAGTCCTTAGCATAATGGAATCCTTATAGTGCCCAGCATTTATAGCGTATTTAAAGCTTTTGCTGCAATCTTGCGCCCCTATTCCATTACATTTAGAGTTCCTTTTGTCTATAATGGTTTAAGGGCTCAAGGGCTGTATGTTACTATTGTTTACAAGATGATTATGGTTATGGTTGTTGCTTGACCTTTTTTGGGAGGGGGGAGCTGCTGCATGGGATTTGCTATACGCAACTAAGATGCCATTGAGGATGTTTCAAGATGAAAGAAAGTGTGTCATGGCTGTCCTGAAGAAAGATGGTTTAGAAGCAGCTGTCAACTTGCAGCTGTGTGCGGGTCAGAATTCTGGTTTTGAAATTGATGTTCATGCTATGAATGGCATTTTTAATAGTGTTTTGCAGATTAACGCCAAGAATGCTTTTGATTCCCTCATAAGATCCGTGATGATTTATATTAATGAAATCATTTATCCTGTGATTGCATCTACGTGTCAAGTTGTTACTGCTAGAATTTTTGTGCTTAGTGGTGCATAAATCTCATCTGAAAAAGAAACGATGTAGGGCAATCCAATTTCAATGGATGTATAGGGTCTTAGAATAATAAGTTGTTCCAATAACACAAAACGTGTAGCGACGCTGACAACCATACTGGCAAGGGAAAGCTGAAACAGGACATAAGAGCAGTTTTTTAAAAACTGAATTATATCCATCCTGTATAAACATTGTCAATGGTGGGATCTCTAATAATTCTTCATAATCCATTAATAAAAAACTTTGTCAATGGTGGGATCTCTAATAATTCTTCATAATCCATCTATTAGATATTTTATAAACAAAAGACTTGTCTAATTGTACACAAGGAACATTTGAAGTCAGCAGAGAATATCTTAGAATACGTTTTCGGTACTCTACAAATCACTACCTCCAGGTGGCCTGTAAACCCCACACACGTAAATAGGTTTAGTTATTTCAGGCACACTTTCACCCATAGTGATTCAACATTTTCGAAGTATAGGTGTTTCAAAAGGTGGCTATCCAAGTTTTCATTAACAAAAATTAGAACACCCCCCACCAAACATAGCCATCAATTTTAACTTCATTGTCAGTGATGGTGTCATTAATTTTGGTTTCACAGATGGAGAATACATCAATTTTTGTTTGATGTAGCAGAAGTTTAACATAGTCTAGTTGGATGACGGGCCATTTTTAGGCCCTTCCCATTTCTGATTGCTTAAAATCAAAGTTTTTATCAATAGTAATATAGATGTTTTCCGGAATTTCGTCACCAAATGACTCCTCATTAGCAAAGGACAAATTACGAGAAAAACGAAAAACAGTTTATCTTCAGGAGTCTTCAAAAATTGTTGATATTTTTTATTAGAAATACGCTCACATTTTGTATGAGCCCATAATCCACACTCGTCACAAGAAAGTGCTTTGTGTGTTTTTGCCACAGGTTTTAAGCATGAAGAACAGGGATACTTACAGTCTTGGTCATGAATGTTGTGCGATCGCACACACACACGCCTCCGCACACGCCATGTGAAATTCGGGCGTGCTCTTTATCACACGCCTTGTTCTACTTCGTACAAACGCCAATCAGAACTGAGCTATTTTAGAGTAATCCCTTACCCAAACTTTACCCAATACATAATTGTTCTTCCGTGTTAAAATGTATCTCTAAAATGTATTTCTATTAAATACCCACCTTCATTAAAATTGCTGACGTGAGAAACATTTCAAATGTTTTGCGCGTCGACAATATTTTTTTGTTTTCCAGCTGGAAACCTTGTATTTCTCTCCTTAAGACGATGACAAATGGAAATGAAGTACAAGTCCTATTGACCTACCTTCCCGATGGTGTACTTCTTAAGTTAATAGTTCTGTCCCAACTAGCACTCTATGTTTTAAGATAAACTGATTAGGAAGTAAGTTGTACACATGCTATTTACGAACTGAAGGTCAGGGGATCATTAAGTTGAATATCGCAGAAGTCTCCGGTGACATGCTTCGAAAATGCTTGTCACAGGTACAGTTCAATGCAAAGCAAAACTGTACAGGAGACTCAATTGTTAGAGTCTTCGCAGAACATCTCTTCTCACAAAGAAGGCACAATTAATAAAGAAAGTATGCTGAACATGATGGTGGCATCAAAATTTTGTTTTTTTGTCAACTAAATGCCGTTCAAGACCATAAACGTTTCAATCGGAAGACCACTTTCAACCATGAATGATATATAATTTTTGTTCACAATTTCTTTTAAAGTGTGAGTTTATTATGACACGTTTCGTTTTGTTTGCGTTTGTTGTAAGATGTAATGTCACTTGTGTGTCTTCAAGCACCAAACTTCTTCGAATGTTTGGCACGATAACACATTGAATTAGCAGGTTGTCATAAAATATTTTGGTAGCGAGCGGAAATTCTTAGAGCCCCCAGGGCTTCTTGTTGTGTTTAATACATATTATATACACACATCTTATCATGTTGTCATCACATAGTCATCATATAATGCGGCTTAACCAAGCGTTAATACATGTGAGGGCAGCCATAATCGGGGGCTAAAACTATGGGAAAAAGAAAGATATTTATCAGTTCAAGGTAATTGATTTGATTCGCTATGCAAACAATGTTAATTTAAAACGTTTCCACGTTCTTTGTTGTTTTTTAATGTATATATACAGAACAGTTGTCCTGAATGAATTGAAGTTAGTTGAGCATAGATTTTTTTTGTCACTGGAATAATTTTTGTGGCTAACTATATATATATAGCCAGCTAGCTAGCTAGCGAGCTAGTTAGCTATCTATTTATCTATAGACTGTCAATGTTTGCAAAAGTTTAATAATTTTGTACATGCATGCACATTCCTAACCTACAGGGTAAAATCTATTATATAATATAATTGTCTTGTTATTAGGTAGCTCAAATATATAAACTAAACTGACATATTATGGAGGCTTTTCTTGTGGAATGGTGATTCAAAGGATTTAAAAAGCTGCCATTTTTGTCACTTTACTATCCACTTGGTTAAGGAATGTTTTGTTTATTTGCTAGAGATTAATTTTGTATTTAATTTTCTGCATGGTGTAGAAGAGACCTTGTGCTTTAAATGACCTGCCTTAGATTGCTAACAGAACCTTGTGACATTCGCTGACAGACAATAGGTTCTATGATTGTGCATCAGTATGACACGCCTTTTAATAAAAATAAATGCCTAGTCCTTAGCATAATGGAATCCTTATAGTGCCCAGCATTTATAGCGTATTTAAAGCTTTTGCTGCAATCTTGCGCCCCTATTCCATTACATTTAGAGTTCCTTTTGTCTATAATGGTTTAAGGGCTCAAGGGCTGTATGTTACTATTGTTTACAAGATGATTATGGTTATGGTTGTTGCTTGACCTTTTTTGGGAGGGGGGAGCTGCTGCATGGGATTTGCTATACGCAACTAAGATGCCATTGAGGATGTTTCAAGATGAAAGAAAGTGTGTCATGGCTGTCCTGAAGAAAGATGGTTTAGAAGCAGCTGTCAACTTGCAGCTGTGTGCGGGTCAGAATTCTGGTTTTGAAATTGATGTTCATGCTATGAATGGCATTTTTAATAGTGTTTTGCAGATTAACGCCAAGAATGCTTTTGATTCCCTCATAAGATCCGTGATGATTTATATTAATGAAATCATTTATCCTGTGATTGCATCTACGTGTCAAGTTGTTACTGCTAGAATTTTTGTGCTTAGTGGTGCATAAATCTCATCTGAAAAAGAAACGATGTAGGGCAATCCAATTTCAATGGATGTATAGGGTCTTAGAATAATAAGTTGTTCCAATAACACAAAACGTGTAGCGACGCTGACAACCATACTGGCAAGGGAAAGCTGAAACAGGACATAAGAGCAGTTTTTTAAAAACTGAATTATATCCATCCTGTATAAACATTGTCAATGGTGGGATCTCTAATAATTCTTCATAATCCATTAATAAAAAACTTTGTCAATGGTGGGATCTCTAATAATTCTTCATAATCCATCTATTAGATATTTTATAAACAAAAGACTTGTCTAATTGTACACAAGGAACATTTGAAGTCAGCAGAGAATATCTTAGAATACGTTTTCGGTACTCTACAAATCACTACCTCCAGGTGGCCTGTAAACCCCACACACGTAAATAGGTTTAGTTATTTCAGGCACACTTTCACCCATAGTGATTCAACATTTTCGAAGTATAGGTGTTTCAAAAGGTGGCTATCCAAGTTTTCATTAACAAAAATTAGAACACCCCCCACCAAACATAGCCATCAATTTTAACTTCATTGTCAGTGATGGTGTCATTAATTTTGGTTTCACAGATGGAGAATACATCAATTTTTGTTTGATGTAGCAGAAGTTTAACATAGTCTAGTTGGATGACGGGCCATTTTTAGGCCCTTCCCATTTCTGATTGCTTAAAATCAAAGTTTTTATCAATAGTAATATAGATGTTTTCCGGAATTTCGTCACCAAATGACTCCTCATTAGCAAAGGACAAATTACGAGAAAAACGAAAAACAGTTTATCTTCAGGAGTCTTCAAAAATTGTTGATATTTTTTATTAGAAATACGCTCACATTTTGTATGAGCCCATAATCCACACTCGTCACAAGAAAGTGCTTTGTGTGTTTTTGCCACAGGTTTTAAGCATGAAGAACAGGAATACTTACAGTCTTGGTCATGAATGTTGTGCGATCGCACACACACACGCCTCCGCACACGCCATGTGAAATTCGGGCGTGCTCTTTATCACAGGCCTTGTTCTACTTCGTACAAACGCCAATCAGAACTGAGCTATTTTAGAGTAATCCCTTACCCAAACTTTACCCAATACATAATTGTTCTTCCGTGTTAAAATGTATCTCTAAAATGTATTTCTATTAAATACCCACCTTCATTAAAATTGCTGACGTGAGAAACATTTCAAATGTTTTGCGCGTCGACAATATTTTTTTGTTTTCCAGCTGGAAACCTTGTATTTCTCTCCTTAAGACGATGACAAATGGAAATGAAGTACAAGTCCTATTGACCTACCTTCCCGATGGTGTACTTCTTAAGTTAATAGTTCTGTCCCAACTAGCACTCTATGTTTTAAGATAAACTGATTAGGAAGTAAGTTGTACACATGCTATTTACGAACTGAAGGTCAGGGGATCATTAAGTTGAATATCGCAGAAGTCTCCGGTGACATGCTTCGAAAATGCTTGTCACAGGTACAGTTCAATGCAAAGCAAAACTGTACAGGAGACTCAATTGTTAGAGTCTTCGCAGAACATCTCTTCTCACAAAACCGAGGGCAGGGTTGACTTATTGCCTGCTGTGGCGTGTGGGAGACAGAACTTCTGCACTTCTTTTTAATACGATATACAAATTTTTCGATTATTTTTACTAAACATATTTGATTTCTCTTTTCCCTTTTAGAAAGATTTTTTAAACTTTATTGAACATGTTTTTTCTTTGGTATTATTACATTACAAGAACATTCGTTTGAAAGCTGTATGAAGGTACAGGACACCTAACCTCTCCCATGTTCTGGTTATATTTAACTTGCATGGGTGCGCACTCTTCTTGCAGTATTCTCTGTGACGATGAAGGTTGAATTGACTTGTGGCATGGTGCCAAATGGTCTTCCGTCTTTCGTTCGAGTCTCGGTGTAATGCACCAGCCGAGCATAAGAGGGTCAGCATGAAGGAAAGGGGCCGACTTTAATGTTCTCTATACCTTACGTTCTTTATAATAACACCATTCATTTAAATTTCACAATAAAATTATGTCAGCAATTTTTTTTGCTAACTACTATGCTTCAAAAACTCTGCGCTGCCACTCTCCTGAATGTAATAATTGCACGGCAAAATCATATGCTAGGCGTGCGATACTGATCGCACACCTGTATTAGTGTAGGCGTACGTACCATTGCACGCGGTTGCAAATATTCATGACCAAGACTGACTTAGATGTCCCCTGACAAGAGAATTAAAATAGAAATACTTTTGCCTGCTTGGCTTAAGTTTTGATAAAGCCATTAATTTTAATTGAAGAGTGAGCTGGCTTTTAGAAACTCTATTTCAGGCATCAAGTGAAGAGATAGAAAAGAAACTCTGTGGGGTTTCCTACCTGAGTAAAGTTATTTTTAAGTCTTAGGGAGATCATTCCACGGTTATGTGCTCTTCCAAAACTATGTTTGAAGGATCTGAGGCAAGCCCATTTTCTGACGATGTTACACAGAAGGAGCAGCAGGAACCCACAACGCAGCAAAGCTACCATATTAGATGATAAATGGATAAAAAACTGACTGGGATAAAAACAATTTATTAACAAAAACAATAATTTAAAAACTAACAAAACAACAAATTAAAGAATGAAAAAGATATAAATGAAGTAAAGAAGGCAGTACAATATATAATAAATCAAAAAGGTCAAAGCAGGAGCTCTTCAAGCTTTAGTCTTCTTTCTTCTTTCTTCTCCCTTCTTTGACTTCTTTGCCAAGACCGGAGCGTTTTAGATACGTCTGACCTCAACGAGAGCTAAGTGCGGAATGAAAGTATTCAACACATAAAAATTTTACTTTCAAAGATGGTAGATTGAAGTCATAATCGCATGAGGGTTATTTTAAGGAAAGGATATTTTAATTTGCTGTTTGCTCCAATTTAACAAAATTGATTCGCAAATTGATGAAAAACGGGTTGCAGAGATGCCAAAACGGTTCGCAATGTCAAAAAAAAATTTCCCTCAAAAAGAGTTACAAACCATTTATTTTACCTTAATTCGATCCCTGTTTTGCTGGCGCCACTACGGTATCTTCAAATTTTACGTTGGCAATTACTGACTGATGCAAATTGTAAGGGCTGTTTAAGTGGCTAAACAGGAAAATAACGTAGAAAAATTGAAAGCTGTAGGAGCTAAGAACATATAAGACAATCACAGATTGCACAATTGAATGCTCCACAAATCAAGTGTAACTGTCTGACTGTTTTGCTGATAGAAAAATACAGATTAAGGTACAACCTACCACCGGATTGCCAGAGTGGTGTGCATGCAGTTCATCAATGAGCTGCCATGCTGGGGGATTCATTGAAAGATGACGCAACAAAGTCAACAATCGTCAACATTCGACAGGACAAGTGGACATCTCAGGGATTTTAGTACTATGGACAGAGAACATATTTTGATTTGAGGGTTTTTGACCCGAATTTCAAGAGAAAGCATACACAAATGCATAATTCAAGCCGAAAATGGTTCATTAATAACTCTAGTTTTCAATGCCACATGAGGTATTGTTAAAGAATGTTTTAAAATTTACTCTAAGTAGCTCCTGACAACAAAGAAAAAATATAAGTATAGTTTAACAATCGGGTATGTGCGCACAACAGCTAATTTAAGTTTGCTGTGATTAATGATTTTATGTGTCTGCAGATCTCGATCCTACAAAAAGACCAGTGGTAATGCCTGATATAAAACTAGTTTGAAGTCTCAGATGTTCATCACAACACACTTTAAACTAATTTTTCATGGTTCCGGGTAAAATACTATTGTTTTTATGAAAATATGGCGTTGGCCTGGATAGTAGTTGCTTGGAAAATTGTTAAACTTGTATAATTTGACACTAAATTTTAGCTCAAAAACAGACGTATACAGCAAGTATTATAAAAATATTGTAAAAAAACTAGAGTGCTTGCTCAAATGCGAAAGGGTCAATGGCTTGGGAAATTAAAATGAAAAAAGAACAAATTTTATATGGGAAAGACACCTAATGAGAAAGATTTTTATTGCAGTTAGATGGTCAACAGAAAATTGTACTTTTTGTACCCCTTTTAATAATCAAGAAGAAGTAAGACACAACAAGTGTCAACACCAAAACAATGGCACGACTTTTTAAACAAAACGAAGCTGCAATAACCTCCAATTCTTAGTAATACCATCAAGCAGAAATTTTTGAACTTGAGTGAAGACTTTCTCAAAGATCTTTTAAGGAAATAATTAATCCTTTCTTTTGATACTAAATTCTGTATTACATATATTTCCAAAAAAATCTGATAACAAAAAAAAACAATCACCAAAAGATTCTCAATAGTGTGATGTGAACTTTCTTGTGGGGATAAGGGTTCCTGTTAGTTAAAATTGTTTCCTCAGAATGTTTTTTTTAAAAAAATCGGTAATGAAGCACATCTGCAGCTTTAAGCTATTATATCTAATATTCTCCTCAAATGATTATTATACACACTAGGGAGGACTCGCAAATTAAAAATTGTATGCCAAATGTCAATGTGACGTAAGGAAGAAAGAGGGTTTAATTATTTGGCATTTTAGTATTTTAAAAAAATATCTGCTGCTTTAAAAATTTTAGCTACCTTTAGCCTGTTTATTTTCTTAAGTTTTTATAACTTTCGCTAATGTTTGTTCTAAAAGTTCATTTAGTAACTGGTTAAATAGGCTTTAATGCATGATTAGTAGGTACAGTCCAAGTATATATATCATTTTGATTTCTCCATGTGTTAATTAAACAACAGAATTGTGTGTTTTACAAATTTCCAATATATTTTTAGGTCATTGTGTTTCGAAATGATGAAGGATAATTACTAATGTGTACAAAGAACTCACAAATATCCCAATCTCTGACAATCAATGTAAGTGTGTTACTTAACCATTTATATACAACCTTTACAGGGTTCATATCATTACTAAGAAACAAATTCCCTGACAATTTTATCTTAATTAGTGCCCTATTCTTTTGCAATATAGTTTTGCACTCTCTCTTGGGTTAACTCTCCCACATAACTCAATTTGTGAGTTCTATAAATCTGGCAAATGATTTTAATCATTAACAATATCAACTACTTTGAATTAAAAATTTTCTTTGTGAAACATAAATAGACAGTAAGTTTTCCAAAAAGTTTAAAATCTTGTAAAATAATTGCTTATTCATTCGCTCTTTTACTGTTGGTTTTTGACACAAAAGAAACATAGAATATCATTGCTACATACTAGAGCTTGGTTGAATTTCTTGTCCAGTTGGTTCTTTAGTTAGTTGTTTTCAGCACCAAGATCTTGTTTAGAATGTTAGAATCAGGTTCATTAATGACTTAACTTTTTGTTTTGTTTTTTTAAGTTTTAGATCATTCTACTGGCTCTTGCAAAATTTATGAAACCTTATTTGATTTTTAGATTCCTCATTGGGTTAGATAATTTTTCTGAAATGGCTGATGTACACTGCAAAAAATTTAGATCTTAGATTTAAATGATTTATATTTTGTTGTTTTTGTACGTTTTTATCCTAACCTTATCATTTGCAAGACATGCCAACTATTTTAATAAATATTTGCTGTATAATACACAGGTTTAAACCAAGTATATAATCATCTGAATTTTCAAGATTGGGTGACATTTTAACTTTTGTTAAATAATACATACCAAATATAACAAGAAACAATGTATTATCTGCAAAGAGTACAAACACATGCATCAAAGATAATGCAATGCACTTCATTTTACAATTTTGTATGCGCTAAAAATTCATCTATATTAATTGAAATAAAAAATAAAAAACGAGTTTGAAAAAGTTAAAATATTTACACTAAGTACATCATCAGACTATAAAAAACTAAAATCCAATTCACATATGTACAGATGAAAAGGTTTTGAAAAAGGCTTAAGGGACCACCTATGTTATACCATTTATAAATAAGCATAAAAACTTAAAGGAAACAAGGAGAACATTTAAGGAATAGCAAATTTTGACATTTTCTGTCATCAGTAATTTTGACCTGTTCAGGGATGTGAATTCAAACTTTTTCAATGCACAAATAGTATAAAGGTGAATTGATTAACATAAATGTTCTGACTAAAATGACACTTGTTTGCCCATCCCATGCTTCTTAATTTTGGTAATGGAACACAGAAAATAACTTCTCATGACTTTGTATTTATACACCATAGAACCTAGATTGTATATTTTGCACTGTGTTTTAGAACCACATTTCCACTTTCCCTGGGCTGGATCATACTTAATCTTAAACCTGGGACACATTTTATTTATCTGACATGTTTCAAGCGTGAGAGCTGCTGTTAATGTTTTCTGCACGTGTATCTTGTCAAAATTGATATACTGTCAAAAACAGTTCATCGGCATCTCTGCTAAATTTAGGAACTAAGGAACTATAATATGATAAAAGTGAAAAAAAATTGCCTTTATTTCATCAAACCGATCTTAAAACATATCATACTACATTCCAAGTCATTTTTTAATTTTTACTAAACTAAAAGGATTTTTACTTGTACAAAAAGCATGGTTTCCATACCACTTACATCAAAATGGCTGCTGGAACTAATTGGTTTGAAATTATTTTGCAATATTTCGATAAAAATCTTTTACCTTTAAGTTGTTGTGTAGCTTATTATGACCATAGGGGAAAAATGAAAAATTCCACCCTCTGTGGAACATTTGTTTCAAACCTAGAAATTTTCTCAGCAAGAAATTTGTAAAATTAGAAAGCACTAAATTGCGAAAGTTTATCTTGCAAAAAAATTTATATAATGCGAAAGTTATCTTTATAAATTTTTTTCCAATAAAACTGTGCTTCTTTGATTAATGACAGTCTTGTAGAAATCAACACTGAAATGAGTTTCATTTTGCCCCAAATCATATAAACATTATAAAGATTAGACAAGAGACAGAAAAAAAATTTTCTTTTGACCTTAAGGCTGCCTAAGTTTATACCTGTTTTCTGAACAAAAACGATTTATTCAAGTTGAAATACCATTTAATGACAAAAATAAAGATGCATTAAAAATCCTATAATTGCCATCAAACGGACCACCAAGAAAGTGCATTAACCTTCTGCTAAAAGCTCCAGTTTTTTTAAACTTCAGGAAACTAATTAAAGTAATACAAACTTGCAAGGCACATGCAAAGATATCAAGCTAGAAATACCAGAGATAACCAAGAAAAACATTTTGTTAAATGCAGCAGGCAATGAAAGAATTTATTTTAATACCCCTCAAGCGAATATGAGCTCAGTATTCAAATGCTGTAATGTGTTTTTTATTAGTATTCATTTTTTAGTAATTTTATTTATATTAAAATAGTTTGTCCCAGTAGTTCAATCTTTTTGTTTTTACTTAGGTTTATACATCATCATGGCAACAAATACACCTTTGGTATGGAAAAAAATTTTTTCTTATAACATTTAGTCTGTGTATATAAGATGTCAAAGTGTGTTAAAGAGCTTGTATTTGTCAGATGTGTATTGCAAAGCTACATTTCTTCACTTAATCATAAATTTTCGTTAGGATGAGCATGGAGGTAAAAAAAATAAGTAGATGCAGCTTGCAAAGCAGCAAATTTATATTCTAATAAAGTCTCTATTGAAATTGGATTACTTTGAAGCTATGGTTGATGCACAGTTCAC
This sequence comes from Hydractinia symbiolongicarpus, assembly GCF_029227915.1. Lineage (NCBI taxonomy): Eukaryota > Metazoa > Cnidaria > Hydrozoa > Anthoathecata > Hydractiniidae > Hydractinia > Hydractinia symbiolongicarpus. Next base: position 14,839,140 of record NC_079875.1, on the reverse strand, counting down.
AGAATATGAACAGATTCACAGTACACGTGTGTTTGTGTTTGAATTTTTGAAAATACTTAAAATACAAATGCCTTAAAGACTAAGGCCTAAGTGCATTCTGAGATTTTTTTTATCCAATCATATTTAGAGTACATGTAAACATTGAAAGCACAAAAAAACTTCAGCATTTTTAAAAGAAAGTAGAAAAACATACATGTGTTGTTGTGATCATGGCACAATTAATGTTTAACAAAATGTCTTTGAAACTTTTGAGTTGATCCAGTAATGCTTGCACAGTTTATATAGGCTTCTATTTCTGACACATTTTTGAACTAAATTTTTGTAAAAAGCTGTAACAACTTGTGGATCGAGCAATGTCTTCTGGGTTTTCGAGAAGTTATTTTTTATTCATTTACAGGTAACCCTTATCTAAAGACTGACATTGTAGTTTTCTTAGCTATTGCACCTAAATTTTTTGAGCCAATCTCATAATGTATTTTTTATTTTAAATTATAAATATATGTTACTTAAAAAGCAAATTTTTCAAATCTAGTAATAAAATCTGCAAAGATCATTTGTTTGAAAACAAGAAATATATTCACAATATTGGTGAATTCTTGCGCGAATTAAATTGATTGACTAAAGGACCGAATTGGCCAATACAATTTGCTTTTAAACCATTAAACTAACTTTCTGCAAGAAAAGCTAACTTGTTTTTTTTAAACACAGCACCAGTTTGTGTATTGCACATGATTTTAATAGCTCCGTAGAAGATGTTTCTCCTTGCCTTTTGTACATCCATAAGCAGACAAATTTTACAGCAATGCATAACAGCTAAGACTATAAAAAATATTATTTGCTTAACAGAATTGTTGTGGATTACAGTTGTTTATGTTACAAATAAATAATAAATTGATAAATACAAGTAATGACATGTATGAAGAAAGATTGCAGTTATAAAAATATAGTATCACAAGTCCAGTCCTATAATTATACTGTAACAAAAAACTTATCTTTGGGCAGATAGAATTGCAGATTTTAAAAATCACTGCTGAGATTTTTTTTCTTTGTCAGTTAAACTGATTTGTCCCTAAACAGATATTATAAAGAGACTGCTAGCTTTGCAGTCGAGTAGGCATCATATTTTTTTGTCAAGATATCCCAGCTGGCTCCATATTAGTAGGAGATTTTTGTAGGAGAAGTATATACAAACTTACTAGTCTTTAATTGCATCTATATGCTGAATCATAGGCTTTTCATTTCATGGCTGATCTCTGCTAGATTATATAATAAGGTTTCTTCTGGCCTGGAAGGTTAACGAGAAATTGTTAACTGTAAATCCAATTTATTTGTAAATTTGTAGATATCATATTACATAGATTATTTTTGTAAAAACATCTTTAATAATTGAAAAATAAAAGTCTGACAGGAATTTGCACAGTGTTTACTGGAGTCTAATTTCATTTCATATTTGACTGTCACCTTTTTTCAAGTGTTGCAGAGTGTTGTGGTTTTGTTTATATAATGTTTTAATTTAATCAGTACTTCAACAGCCTGGTTGTGGTAATAATTAGGATTGTAAGTGTAGTAGCAACTTTTCTAATTTTGGTTTTTTAAATTACCAAGATGTCCGGTACAGAACCAGTCAACATAAACAAGGATGCAGAAGAAACAAATCCTTTACTGTATGCAATTGATGAGAACCCACCACTGTACTTGTCCATGTTGCTTGGCTTTCAAGTAAGTTTCTTTAATATACATTTTAAATATGCTATATTTTTTTAATGCAGGGAAAAAGTTATGGCTAAGTCTGAAAAACACTGATTATCACACTTAAAGTAAATTTTAAAACCACAAATTCAAGTAACCTGAAATTGCATGTGTGTATTTAGTACAATTGGTATTAAAAATGTCATATTGATGTATATTAATTTTTAAAATTTTATTTGTAATCAAATTTTTTCATGCCATTGAAATTATAACGTTTGTATAGTTTGAAATAAAGTTTATATGTAATTTGTACAAATAATAATGGATCTGTTTTCGTTATACGAAGTTCGTTTATTCGTATTTTTTTATTACCACATCTTTGTAATTTAAAAATTAATAGTAACAAAGTTTTTTTAGTCAATACACAATTAATTTAAACAAACTTTTAACAACATTGTAATTTTGTTATAAAACCCAATGCAACGCTGTTTTTTGTGGCTGTGACATTCATGTTTTTAGGTAAATGTGTATGAATTATAAATTGTATAAGATCGTTTTCTGCAAATTCTTCCTTCAATTTTTTTATTTTGCTTATTAGCATTATCTAACCATGTTTGGAGCTACCGTTGGTTTGCCGTTTGTGTTATCTCAACTCCTTTGTTTTGCCAATGATGCAAATGTAATTAGTGAGGTTTTAAGCACAATCTTCTTCTGTTCTGGTTTGGTGACTTTGCTGCAATCCACATTTGGTGTGAGGTAGAGCTTTATTATTTGGCTTTTATTTATTTATTATTTTAGATGTAAAATAATTTAAATGTTAGAAAAGGAACATGGTATCAGAATTTGAAAAAGAAAAAAAATTTAAAAGCAAATAAGGATGCTTTAGCAATTGAATAGATTTATGATTTTTTGCTTCTGCATGAATATGTAGTTTGAACAGATTTGTTTTACCTTTTGTTCTGAAATTTTGTTTGATTTCACTTGTTTATTAATAAAGGAGTGTTGCTTTTTTGTGCTTGAAATGAAGCGATACAAAGTATTTTTTTACTGTAACTATTTTTAACCTAGTAGTTATTTCCATAAATATTAAAAAAACTAAAAATTTTATTTTTTTGATGTAATACTTTGAGCACATATTCTTACGAGTGTAAAAAAACATATGTCATTGGTCTGATAATGCATTTATGCACTCCAATGTTTTTCTCCACTCACATTTTTCAGCTTCTTCAAATAACCTTCATATAAATAGTTTTCCTTCACTTGAATTTTATTTCTATGTTGAAAGAGATTATGAACAATATCTAAAAGATACAACAACTTTTTTTAAAAAAAGGATTTGTTGTTACAGCTTCTCTAATTATAAATTATAATAAAGGTATATATAAAGGTATAAAAATTTGAATTTAATATTTAGTGTTACTGAAAATCCTTAGCACAACAAGGCTCTATATAAATATTGCACTCATTAAAATTTGTTAGAACGAGCCTTGTCTTGTCTACTAAACAAGGCATAAACTGGAGACATTAGGACCAGAATATTAGGAACATTTTTATGGCATTTAAAGAAACCAACCTTGAATTTTTTTATTTCAGATAAAAATTTTAAGCGTTCTCACATGTAACAAGCTTGCATAGAAAGGGTTTGCTTATAAAAACTTGTTAATACACTTATTGTCACCGTGTTGATGTTAACAAAACAGTCAGAGGATGGGCCCTTTTAAGAGTTCTCACATATAACGAGTTTGCATAGAAAGGGTTTGCTTATAAAAACTTGTTAATGCACTTATTGTCACCATGTTTGATGTTAACAAAACAGTCAGAGGATGGGCCCTTTTAAGAGTTCTCACATATAACGGGTTTGCATAGAAAAGGTTTGCATATAAAAACTTGTTACTGCACTTATTGTCACCATGTTTCATGTTAACAAAACGGTCAGAGGATGGGCCCATTTAAGAGTTCTCACATATAACTGGTTTGCATAGAAAGGGTTTGCTTATAAAAACTTGTTAATGCACTTATTGTCACCATGTTTGATGTTAACAAAAACAGTCAGAGGATGGGCCCTTTTAAGAGTTCTCACATATATTGGGCTTGCATAGAAGGGGTTTGCATATAAAAACTTGTTAATGCACTTATTGTCACCATGTTTGATGTTAACAAAACAGTCAGAGGATGGGCCCTTTTAAGAGTTCTCACATATAATGGGTTTGCATAGAAAGGGTTTGCATATAACATAACAATTATTGTTTTGCTTGTGCTTGCAAATTTGTTTATTATGTAACCCTAAAAACAGAATAAATGTCAGTAACAATATCTTGCCTAATCAGAATGGTTATATTAGCCATTTTGACCAATGAAATTAAGATTCAAGTTCCTTTTTGACGTCATCAGATCCATTGGTAAAGTACAGAGAATATGCTCACCATTTACTCTTGACACTCTTTTTTGTTGTGAACATTAATGTTTTACGTATGCCACTGTAATTTTTGCTTTTGGGTGTGACTAATTTTAACAGGTGCAGTTAAATCATACAATTATTAAAGGTTCAAAATATGTCAGTAGCTTGACAGTTGTGACAGAAGTAAAAGTAGTTCATTTTGCAGTTGTAGGAAAATTGTGCTAATAATTTAGAAATCAATCCATCATCTTGAGATCTAAAAGTAAAATGTGTTCCATCTGGTCATGAAATAGTATGAAAATTAACATTGCAATGGTTTTCGAGGGTTAATAAAATTTTCAAAACAAACCTTTAACACTTTTCTTGCAAGGTTAGCATAAATAATATTTCTATTAACCTCTTGCAGAATCTTATGCTGTTTATTTTTGTTTCAGATTACCTATTGTACAGGGTGGAACTTATACATTTATTGCTCCAACTATGGCTATTATGAAGATCAGAAAAAAGTGCAGTGAAGTGAATAGTATACAGGCGACTTCAGGTCCAGGTGGGGTGACCAGTTTCAACATTGTTAAATTTTAATTCTAGTCTGTTTTGCTTATGATTTTTCTTATTTTTTTTGCAGTGTTAAATTTGACATCAACTATGAGTGTGCTTGGTAAGTGCGATTGATGTATTTATGAGGTTTCTATATCTGTTGAAAATCTTAATGTATTTCTGATAACACATTTAACAAATGTTATTTCTTCATACTTAAAAAGTATACTTTCCCCCAAGTGTGATAATTACTTTAGCAGATACATATTTTATAACTTCTTACATCAAGTGTATATTATGAAAGGAGTTATTTTAGTAATAGCTAGTTTAATTTTCTCTTCCAGCCTTCAACATGACTTCAACTACTCCGTTCAACATGAGCTCTACTACTCCTGTGACAGGTATAATCTAATCTTATGTTTGTTTTACTGCACAGCATGAAGTACTATTTTTAGAGCATTGAGGTAAGCATTCTGATGATAAATGTATAAAACTAGGGACTGTCACTCGTGTTATATTTAACATGCACGATGCTTAATCCCTAAAAACAAGTTAATAATTATTCCACCTTTTACAAAATTGTTACATGAGCCTCATTTTATCTATTTCAAAACTTTATACCAAACATATTTTATTCTTTCATTAATGACCCAAAATAGGTATATCTGTAAAAAATAATAGCAGTGAAAAAAACCATGTTAGAAAAAATAAAAAAATGTCTGTATGTCAAGTTTTGTCATAGTGTCAACACTTCTATCTTATGATGTCTCGTTATCAAATCTTCCATTCAAGATACTAGAAGTATTTTCTGAGAGTGAAAATGATTAAATATTGCTACTACTTCTGCCAGAAACGATTTTTTAGTGGTTTTACATGATGCTTCATGCACAACCTAGTTCCCAGGATCTGTATCATTTTTAATACAAAAATAAAACCCATACAAGTTTCATCCCTATGTCTAAACGAGATCAAGGTTGATGTGATATGCAATATTTAATTATCAATTTTCTGGCAAGCAAAAAATCTTGTTCTAAGCAATGGGAGAAACCACAGCATATTTTGGCAAGGTAATTAGAATATAAAAATGGCTTAAACAAATAACTCTCATTCTCAAGGTGTCTAGCCAACATACAGAATTTGTAATGTCATTAAGTTTATTTTATTAGAATGAGGTTGTTTGTAAACAGGTTATGAAAATGCAAAAAAAAAATTGTAATTTTACAACCAACAGCAAAACTCCAAGCCATTTTCTAAACAAAAAACTTCAGGTCCAGGTGGGGTGATCAATTCAGGTCCTTAGCAAATATTAATGTATTTATAGTGACATCAGACGGTGACGAGGAGTGGAAAATAAGAATGAGAGAAGTATGTTTTGCTTTTTTTGGTAACATTGACATTTTGTCATGGTTTGTTTGATATGGCGAAACTATAAAAAATGTTAATTCCTTCCCCTTAGTGGTGCAATAGAATAGTTTTACTCTAAACTCTAAAAATGGGAATTATTCAGAAAGAGAAAGAGGAGAGCTAAAATAAAAGTAAACTTTTTGAATTATGAAATACCAATTATTAGTTCAAGTTTTTAACTGGCAAAGTTTCTGTCAAAAATAATGGGTGGAAAATGAACTACATACATGTCTATCAATAATTGGTGGGTATTGATAAATTGTCTATGATCTTTGTGCAAAACAAAATTACCAATGAAGCTTAATACCAAGCAGTGTTTTGGTAAAGTAAGATGTTATATTAAAAGAAGAAAAAAGTTGAAGTATAATACTGGATTCTGTTTTTCTTTACTAAGTCATAATTTACGAAATTAAAAAAGCACATGATAAAATTTTTCAATCTTTAGATCCAAGGTGCTATCATTTTGTCGTCACTGTTTCAAGTAGTAATTGGATTCAGTGGTGTGATGGGTTTTGTATTAAAGTATATTGGACCATTAACAATTGCCCCCACAATAGCTTTGGTAGGCTTGCCACTCTTTAAGACAGCAGGTTATTTTGCAGGTCAGTTTTTCTTTTTTACTTAAATTTGCACTTTATAATACTGACTTGATGTTGTCATAATAATTTAAAATGCTTAAATACGAGGAACTAAAATAGGAAAGGGAGGATTTTTTTATTAACAGTGCTGGGATTAAGACTTTTAAACCTTTCACATGTGTTTTAATGAACACGTGAAAATGAACTATTTCAGTAATCCAGAAAATATGTATGTACCCTTTTATGTAACATCAGTTTAATTTTGCTTATTCTAATGACTTTAACACCTTTTTTCTTTTAGGAGCACAGTGGGGAATTGCTCTTTTGTGAGTATGTTTGTTCAATGTTGGTTTGTTTAGTGTGTTTGTTTAAAAAACGAAATAAAAATGAGGTTATGATACTTTGTTAAAAAGGAATAAAATTTTATCTATGTTAGTACACATTGAATTTGTTTTGACTTCTATATAATAATACGCCAGTTCTGTGTCTCTGTAACAGGCAAAGTGGATATCGTCATTTTTCTTTGATATCGCCGAAATTTTCTTTGAAGTCGCCGAAAAAATTATGTCCATTTTGCTAGCGGGTTTACTTTGTTTACATCATGTAATGAGAACGACTCAATTTGATTTGCTGAAATAAATTTAATGGCTAACTTTTGAAAAATGGTGTCCTCTCGCCACCAAAAAAACCCAGAAAAGAACGATCTTAAAAAAAGTAAAATAAGTTGTTGAAAAAAGCATAATTTAAAAAGAAAAAAGTCCAAGTGAAGAAGAAGAAATGTGAAGTTGGAAGTGAATAAAGGTCACCAAAAAAAAGCACAGAAGGAAAGAATGTGGCTACATACGCGGTAAAATATAAAACTGTGGCTTTTCCTGGGAAATGCGAGTGAGCTTGCTCCACTGACATAAAAACCAAACGTCTAAAAATATCAAAGTTCTTACTTCTACTTCTAACTTTACTTTACATCTAGCTCCACTTCTCACTTCACTTTTCTACTTCTTCACTTGGTCTCTTTTCTTTTTAAATATATAGCTATACTTTTTAAAACCACTTTTCCCCCTTTTTTTTAAGGTGAAGACATTGTTATTATCTGTGTTGTGACTGTTGGTGTTGTAACTGTCGGTGTTCTTACTGTCGGTTTGGTGAGTATTGGTGTTGTGAGTGTTGATGTTGTGAGTGTCGTTTTTGTAACTTTTTATCAACTAGATTTTACACCTTGCAAGCTGTTCTTTTTGATTTTGTGTAAGATTTGTGTGTAGGATTTAATGCATTTTGACATTTGACATTTTGTGTAAGATTTTAAGAACATTTTTTTTGTATATGCACTAATGACGTCAGCAAAACATCTAAAGCAACCTATTTTTCATTGGCCTTTTGCCTAAGTGGATTTTTCCACGGGCCACGACTATTAAACATTAATACGCAAGTTGTTTGACAACTTGGCTATTTGTGCCCATTTTAAGTTAGCTAATGATAATGCGAGAAAGTGTAAAGAATTTTTTCGATTGTGAACAATTTTGAATAAAACAAAAATAAAACAATGTCAATGGAGCACACTATATCATTTATGATGGTATACATAATTTAATGTATTTAAATGGGTATAAAGAACAGTTAAATACTTCTAACCAATATTGATAAATACATGATTCAGGTAAACACAAAAACCTACAAGCTGTAAGCTAACAGCATTGAGATAGAAAGGAATTATACCAATTGATAACATCTGCTTTTGACCTTGTCAGCTTTTTTTTCACTCTTCTCTGATTACTTATATGTAACACGATTTGCTACTACTTTTTTGTAAGTTTTAAATAAAAGTCATGGCCACAGAGCATTGTTTCTTTAACCAAAGAATGGTGTTCTTTTAGAAGATAGATATATCACACCTGGCAACGTCTCCAAATGCAAATTGTTTTTGTTTTTTTGTTTTGCCTATGAGGATTAGTTGATACATGCAAGTTTTGTAACATTAATAAATACAGGTTGCAGGTTGAATTTAAAAAACTGTTAAAAATGTAACCTTGAAAAAATAGTTTACCTTAAAGTGGAACTACACGCAAAAATTATTTTTTGATATATTGTCAAAAACGGTTGTAATATTTCAAAAAATAAGAGAGTGCAACTTAATAATGTCTGTTTTTACTAAGAGCAATTTCTTTGCCAGAAATATGCCTTTTTAACGGGCCGCATAAAAACAAGAAGACTGGAAATAGTAACAAAAATGACGTTGCAAAGTGTGACATGTAGCAAACCACAGAAAGAAGCCTACAAGAAAACACATTGAAAAGAAGAGGAGACATTACGATCTGTTGTTTTTGTTTTTTTTTTAATAAACAAGAACCAAAATAACTAAGTATATACCAAAAATAAAACTTTCTTATTCGTTAAAAAACAACGATAAACAACAATTTTCCTCAAATGAACAAACAGTCTTCATAAAAAAACTTTAATGTTTATCAAAACCTTAGTTAAAGTATTAACATCAAAGTGAGATTATATACATTGTCATAACATACGCACTAAATTTATTATAATGTGATTCAACATCGTTAAAATCCTTATTTCACTCAATAATAAATAAACACTTTTGACGCATTGTCCCTCTCCCATTGATAAATCTTTTTAATTTTGAAAAATTTAAAAAAAATGAAATTGTATAGACGAAGAAGAACATTAGCCCATCCTTTGTTAATTCTTTAGTGTGATGGACCTCACCTTGGAAAGTTTGCATATTAAATCAGAAACAATTCAGGGGGTAAAAAAGACAATTTTTTCAGTATCTGAAGTAAATACACAAATCGTCGGGACAGCACCAGAAACAAGAAGACTATTTTCAGAATGTGCTTTACTTTTGTTTGATGTTCAAAATGTTGATGACATCGGCTCACCCATTAGCTCACTTTAGCAAAGTAATATTTTTACCCCTTGTCAGAAATTAGATTTTTTTCGCGCAAAACAAGTGAGGAATAATATGAGTAAAATAAAAGTAAACGTATTTTATACAATAACGTGGATTTGATGACCATTAATTGAACCAGTGAAAACTTTTTGCATTCAAGAAATCCAGATGAACTTTGTCTTACTATCATACCCATCTGGAAACAATTGTTAGTAAAGTGTTTTGAGCAGATGTAAAAATCAGAATCATTTTGTAAAGAACTTTCTCTTTTAATCGCTTGCAATCATTTTTTACGAAGTTTGTTGTTAGATTTTTCTGAAGGTATCTTATAAAAACTAAGCTCTTTGTTAAACTTGTACAATTGAGCAATTTGGCATATTTAGCATAAAATAAGAAGGAATTGTAGTAGCTTTATTTATCAAAACTTTACACGATTTAAAAGCTTGTTGCTTTAATAAACCAGGCACTGTATAGAATTGCGCTTTCCGCACTTTGCAACGTCACACATCACGTTCGTCCCAGTCTTTTTTTACGGAATTGAGGATCGGAATTTCTAGCCTTATTTTGGGGTGATAAGATTCGTATTCTTCGCACTTGGAAGTCATATGAAACAGTAAAATTAGTTGAATTCGTTTTCTTATAGTAGAAGTAACAATATATTAAAAAATGATTTTTGCGTGTAGTTCCCCTTTAAAGACCAGCTGATGCCGTTTAGGCCTCTTAATGAAGAAAATAGTACCCGCAGAATAAAAAAGTATATGTTAATATAACTGCATACGCGATGTTTTTCACAGTTTCTCTGTAAGACAATCTGGAAAAGAATTTTTTTTTTAACTTGATTGTGCTGCTGATCTTGAAGTATATTTATGTGCTTAAATCTTTTTTAGAACGATATTTTTTATCACATTATTCTCTCAAGTGCTTCGAAATGTTAACTTACCACTTGGCAGAGTAAAGATTCCTGTCTTTAAATTGTTCCCTGTGAGTATCATTTTTCTGAGTAGGTGGTTTGGCATAAATGTGTTGGTCACATGTACATTACCTTCGAGGTAATTTTTAAGACATAAATAGCTGTGTGATTTGTTTATCTTTTTGGAGCTCTTAAAGCTGTAGTAAAATCATCCATTGCATATCTTTTTCTCTGTATCAACTTACACAAAAACATAACATTTTAACTACAATTTAAACTCCTCTTTTTTGAATAATTGTTGTTGTAGTAATATAAACACTATGTAAACTGTATTTCCAAAAAGGTCGTGTAGAGATGGAAAACCTATGTGTTTTAGGTTTTGCTTTCAATTTTCATCTGTTGGATTTTATCAGCAATATTAACAGCTACCTCTGTTTTCGAAGATGGATCACGAGCCCGTACAGACTTTCGAACCAACGTAATTAAAGAATCCTCCTGGTTCCGAGTTCCTTATCCTGGTTAGGAGAGTTTATGTTATAAAAAAAAATGTTTTAAAAGAGTCCAGGGGTTGTTTTTTAAAAAGTTTAATTTTAAAGGTGTACATTTATCTTAAATCATTCCCTGACTTCACATTTCGCTTTTTTCTACATTTAAAATTCATTGATTTGCATGTGCGATGAATCGCAAGCCTACATAAATCTACACGTCTGTTGATGTGTGGATTTTTAGTTTGAGTGAAACTTTTAGAGGCCTGGGTTAAGTTTCTGCTTAAACGCACCATAGGTTGTATAGACTGACTTAATTAGGAAAAGTAATTACGGATTGGTTAAATTTTTGCTATTAAATAATGAAAAAAAAAAAATCAAAACCTTAGTTAAAGTATTAACATCTAAGTGAGATTATATACATTGTCATAACATACGCACTAAATTTATTATAATGTGATTCAACATCGTTAAAATCCCTATTTCACTTAAGGTAAAGAGTTTGTCACACTTACTATATTTTTAAGCAGCATATTATGATTGAAGCGTTATTTCTAGGTCAATGGGGCGACCAACCGTCTCAGCCCCTGCTGTTATTGGTATGCTTGCAGGAGTGATAGCTTCCATGGTGGAGTCAATTGGTGATTATTATGCTTGTGCCCGTTTGGCTGGTGCCCCTCCACCACCACAACATGCATTAAATCGAGGTTTAGGCTGTGAAGGTCTTGGTTGTTTAATCACTGGCTTATGGGGGACTGGAAATGGAACTACTTCATATAGTGAAAATATTGGTGCTATTGGGATAACCAGGGTAATGAATAATCGTTTTCTTTAATGTGTTTAAAATAATAATTATAGTATGAAAATTAAGAAAAAATTTTAAAGAGAATGTTTTTGCCTGGATATTATTTAACAAAAAAAAAGTTCACTTCAACTTTGATTTTTTTGAAATGTAAAGAAGACAGATTTGAAGTGGTCAGGATAGAAAATTATTAGATTAAAATACATTTGTCTGTCTGTCATGCAAAATGGTACCGCAAGTAGCGAGACACAAGTAATGCAGTATAAAAATGAAGGGCGAACCCACAGGCCACCGACTAGTAGTATATATTACTTGCAAGTCATATTGCACAAATATTGGTGTATTTTTATTTAGGTTGGAAGTGTTCGTGTTATACAATGTGGAGCTGTTCTTATGATCCTACTGTCCATCATTGGTAAATTTGGAGCATTGTTTGTGACAGTACCTGATCCAGTGGTTGGTGGAATATTCGTCGTCATGTTTGGAATGATTACTGCTGTTGGCTTGTCTTCTCTGCAATTCATTGATATGTCGTCCATGCGAAATTTATTTGTTCTTGGCGTGTCCTTGTTTATGGGAATGGTTATACCAAGTTGGATTGAATCTAATCCTCTTCAGCCAGGTAAGAGTTTTATTGCAATTATTATATTAAAGCCAGAGGTGATTCTTTTCTCTTTTATATAGAAATACGAAGTACAAAGTAATTTTGAACGATTAATTTTTTGGGAATTAAAATATTTATGTTTTCTCACATAAACATGTTAAGAATTTGTTTTTTACTTCTTCAGAAATTATGAAACTGCAGAGAGAAAACCTATCCTTTCTTTTTTTAATTTTTTTTTATAAAAATTTCAAGTTTAAAATATTTTACAAAAAATCAGTCTCAGTTCCTTTATGTAGCTAGACACATTCAGTCAATCATAATTTTAAGATTTGAGTATTAAAAAAGACTTTTATGCCATATGCTAAACATTCAGTCTAAAAAACATCCTGAATCCAGTGTAATTTTCACTACCGAGAATGCACCTCTAATTTTGTCAACAATAAAAGATGAAATGATTACCATGTTTCCTCTGCCAAGTGATTCATAGTGGACTGAAACCTAAGAATATGCTCTAAAGTAAAGTTGTCTTTATTATATTGAAAAGAAATGCTTTTGTTCCTTTCTTCTGATGCTAAAAATGTTAAAAGTAGTTTAAGACTTTAAGATTACAAGGTAGGGGAAGTGTATACTTTGTGTTATGTAATTTAATAAATTAAGAGTTTGAAGTACATAGTAGTTAATTTTAAATGAATCTACGATGGATTACAGATGAGTTTTATGCCATGCACATAAATAAGCCATCAAGTCATCCAATACTGATATTGACCAAACTATCGTGTTTTGAAAGACATGATTTCTTTAAGCTATTAGGAGTGGTCACTAACTAGTAGAGATACAATTTTAACATCAAAAGCAAAATATACATATTAACCTTTCATTATACTGTTCATATTTGTATGTTACTACTTTAGAATATAATATCTAATCAAGCTCAATACTTGCACATTGTGCTATGAAATCGATATTTTACGCAAGTTTGGTTTTGGTGAAATGAAAAATGTAAAAATAACATGACTTATTTGAAGGGTATTTTAGCCAAATGCTTGAGTTTATTTTTTTAGAAGAAGAATCATATATTCAAATCTTTCAAGTGCTTCTGTCAACCAATATGGCTGTGGGTGGATTGACTGGTTTCTTACTTGACAATGTCATACCAGGTACACAACAAGAGAGAGGTTTGATCAAGTGGAGGAACAGCTTTGGTGCAAATAATCAAGTCAACAAGGTTGCATCTGTTCATGTTTATGACCCACCTTTTTTAACAGAAAATTTTAAAAAATCTCTGTTTTGTAAGATTGTTCCATTTTTGCCTTATTATGGTGACAATAGAGCAGAGGGTCTGGAGGACAACAGTGTTCTGTAAATGCATTAAAATACTATTAGCATATCCTCCTGCCAGTAGGTTTTAATGTTAATGTGTGAACCTGAAAATTTTGGTCTTACCAAACTTTGAAACTTAACTTTTTGCACAATGTGAAGTTTGGTAAAATGACTTGTTTCATAGTAGTTTTCCTTTTTTTTAAAGTTAGTGCACTGCATATTTTATTCATGTTTTTAAGTAGTATTACTATTTTAACATATTCACATAGAGATAGACATTTATTAGATTTTTCAAAGTCTTCCATTCACCTCAAAATTAATTCTAAAAAAGAATTCCAACCCAGAAATTACTTGACCAATGCAGTTAGGATGTTCTATTTTAAGAAACTCAAAATGTGTTAGTTGCTGCTTCCGCAATGTCTGAAATAGGATTGCCTGCAAAGGTCTGGAAAATGTTAACATCAGCATAATTTTTGATCTGAAAAGATTTTTTCATATATCTATGTTAATTTAATTTTATGCACTTTTTATTAATACATTGCTTAATCAAACGAATGAATGCTAATAAGGTAAAACCTTTCTCCAATGCCCCCTCCCCTTCCCCTTCTGCGTACAGTCGGCTATTTTTTTGTTTTCTCTAAAGCATAGATATTTCAGAAGTGGTTAGGTTGGGTTGCAATATCCAATAGCTAAACTTTTGCGTGCATCACTTTTCTAATTTTACTTTTAGAAGATGCTATTTTTAAGAAGATTTTATTTTTAATAATAATTTGTACTGTATAGACTTTAGGAGTGTAACTTTTGTTCATATACTTGTGTGAAACCGTAGTACTGTATACCATAAATTTGTTTTTGTAACAGGCTTATACTATTTTTAATATTACTGGATTTTTTAAATGTATTGTTATCTCTGCTTCATTTAAGTAGTACTGTTGATTTATTTATATTTGCGCAATATCCTAGTACTGCATGTTGGTAAAGTGTGATAAGTGAAAAATATTGTTGTAGCATATCTACCCTAAAAACTGCATCTTGACATCTCAATTTTTGTAAACCATTCAGAGATTTGACGGTATCACTTTGTGTTATTAAACAATCTGTGCCTGTTGCTTTTTTTTACTTGTTCAACTTTGCAGGTGCTACCCATTGGTAAATTTCTTTGATAAAATAGGGTTGAAGAATGAATTACCACAAGCCATAAATTGTGCTACTCAAAAAGACTCCCTAAACACTACTTGCTTCTCAATGCAAAGTTTTGTTTTATTTTTCAATATGCTCTGATTTACTATCGTTATTCAGCGTTGCATAAATTTTAATTTTTTTGTTTTTGCTTACACTGGTATTTTAACTGAAAATTTTGTCTCTACAATGTGGAAACTAAATATTTTTATTTATGTCTTGTTAGTACACTAAGCTTTAATAATGGCGGACACATCAGTGAATTCAGATGGACCTTCAAACACTGGAAATCTTATCAATGCTGTGCAGGTGGTGGCACTAGTTTCAACAATTGGGTTTTTTATTGCGGGAAGGTACATTTCTTTTATTTTTTTCAAAAGTGATGAATGTGACCAAAGTATTTTTATTTATTGTAAGAAGTCCAAAGTTGTTAAAGTCTATTTTTATGTTGTTACGAGTGCCATTTTTTTGTAAAAAATAATTATGTTTGATTGTTTTGCATTCCTCGACCCTTTCAGCCACAGGGTTATAATTTTGGAGCAAAAATGTAGGTTTTGCCAAGAGAAAAAACAAACTTGGAAAATTCTTAAATATTCATAAGTAGCGTTTGTAAAATAACGGTTTTTCAAAGTCATGTAATTAAATGTATAACATCAAATATTTTAATTAAATGTATAACATCAAATGTATAACATCAAATATTTTAACCTGCGTGTGTAAATATTCGTTCCTGCACTATGATTGGTGGAATTTCTTCATGCTGTTTTAATGACAGTATTACAATATTTTTCTTCTAACTTTCGATTTTTAATTATTTTTAGCGTAACGTGTTACAAGATTCATCGTCAAAAATCTGTGAAAAATGTGAACTTTCTACCCTTTCTGTTAACTGCATTAAAGTAAGTATGACCTACTGTCGTAGGCATGTCAGTTATAATCATTTAAAGTTTGTCTATATTTATGACTTCAGAATCAAATAAAGATATACAGAGTTTATGTACCTTCTACAAGAAAAAAATTAGATTTGAAATCTTTATTTGCATGATCGAAATATCTATGTAAATTTTCTAACACTGGTGATGGTGATATCATAATTTATGTGTCTGATGCTAGATGCACTAGTCTTTCTGTGAGCTTGTTGTTGAATTCTTGTTAAAATCTTTTTTAAACAATTACCTATCATTCTAAGCAGAAGGATATTGCATGATTTTGTTTAAAAGAAAAAAGGAAAAAATTTTTAATTGTCTTGGTAGAGTTCTTTTTGTTTGATGAAACTGGCTGTATATGTGCTAGATATTATGAGGATAAATATGTGAGATAACGCAAAGTAAGAAAAGAAATAAAGCATCGCTTAATTAAATACACTATAAAATTAAGAAGGTCAATAATCCTGTATTGAATGTTTTAATAATTTCTAAAGCTGATTTTCACCGCTGACGTGATTGTCTGTGAGATACGTTTTTGCTCAAAGCATTAACTGTTAAATCGTTTTCTTCTGTTTTAGTTGCTTTCTCTGGTTCATGTATGGCGTATTGAAGGAGGACAAGTTGTTATGCGTAGTCAATGGAACTGGTTGTGCTTTCCAAATACTTTATATTTTCGTATTCGTACAAAATTGCGATAAAAAGGTATAACTAAAATTTTAAAAAACTTCTAAAGTTTTAATTTTTACATTGAGTAAGGTGTGCGTAAAAGTTGAGATACCTATGTTGTTAGAGTATTAGTATTGTCATCACCGGATTACTAACACTTTCACCAACGTGGAGTAGCAACATGTGAAGTCTTATAAGCCTATTAAAGCCACTGACAGGGAACCAGGTTGTATGTGATGTTAATAGCAAGCAAGCTTGTTTGTCATCAACAACCAACCATAAACCAGCTTGTTTGTCATCAACCATAAACCAGCTTGTTTGCCATCAACCAGCAACCATAAACCAGCTTGTTTGTCATCAACCAGCAACCATATACCAGCTTGTTTGTCATCAACCAGCAACCTTAAACCAGTCTGTTTGCCATCAACCACCAATCTTAAACCAGCTTGTTTGCCATCAACCAGCAACCATGTACCAGCTTGTTTGTCATCAACCAGCAACCTTAAACCAGTCTGTTTGCCATCAACCACCAATCTTAAACCAGCTTGTTAGCCATAAACCAGCTTGTTTGTCATCAACCAGCAACCATAAACCAGCTTGTTTGTCATCAACCAGCAACCATATACCAGCTTGTTTGTCATCAACCAGCAACCTTAAACCAGTCTGTTTGCCATCAACAACCAACCATAAACCAGCTTGTTTGTCATCAACCAGCAACCATAAACCAGTCTGTTTGCCATCAACAACCAACCATAAACCAGCTTGTTTGTCATCAACCATTAACCAGCTTGTTTGCCACCAACCACCAACCAGCTTGTTTGCCATTAACCACCAATCATAAACCAGCTTGTTTGCCATAAACCAGCTTGTTTGCCATCAACCAGCAACCATATACCAGCTTGTTTGTCATCAACCAGCAACCATATACCAGCTTGTTTGTCATCAACCAGCAACCATAATCCAGCTTGTTTGCCATCAACCACCAATCATAAACCAGCTTGTTTGCCTTAAACCAGCTTGTTTGCCATCAACCAGCAACCATATACCAGCTTGTTTGCCATCAACCAGCAACCATAAACCAGCTTGTTTGTCATCAACCAGCAACCATAAACCAGCTTGTTTGTCATCAACCAGCAACCATATACCAGCTTGTTTGTCATCAACCAGCAACCTTAAACCAGTCTGTTTGCCATCAACTACCAATCATAAACCAGCTTGTTTGCCATAAACCAGCTTGTTTGCCATCAACCAGCAACCATATATCAGCTTGTTTGCCATCAACCAGCAACCATAAACCAGCTTGTTTGTCATCAACCAGCAACCTTAAACCAGCTTGTTTGTCATCAACCAGCAACCTTAAACCAGTCTGTTTGCCATCAACCACCAATCTTAAACCAGCTTGTTTGCCATAAACCAGCTTGTTTGTCATCAACCAGCAACCTTAAACCAGTCTGTTTGCCATCAACAACCAACCATAAACCAGCTTGTTTGTCATCAACCAACAACCTTAAGCCAGTTTGTTTGCCATCAACAACCAACCATAAACCAGCTTGTTTGTCATCAATCATAAACCATAAACCAGCTTGTGTTCTTGGTCTTACTATACATATCTTTAACAGATAATGCAACTTTTTTTACAACCAAAGACAGAACTCATTACAAGTTTAGTATTCTACATAAACCAAACCTTTTTTTTTTAGCAAATCTACATAAGGAAAATTTTAATAGTTATTGGTATGGCAATTTTAATCGGTCTGATGGCACGATTCGGTAAAGAGAATTTTGATGTGGTGGCTATACTGGGTTGGATAGCGTCAACTGTGACAGTTCTTATGTTTGGATCACCACTTTCTACGATAGTAAGATCTTCTTTAGATAATCATTTAGTATTTTTACACCTTAACTATTGGTTGTCAACAGTACAGCAAAGCAGAACTCGACTTTATTGTTGACTTCGTGATTCTACAAATTTCCTTCTTTTCATCAATGTGCAGTCACTGGGCTTATATGTATCTTGAACTCTTTGTAAAAACCGTTTAGTTATCAGGTTCTATTATGAAACAATTCCTTACTAGAGAATTGTGATTCAAACCAAAAACTCTGAAACGATATCTCTACCTCTATCTATCATGACGGTGTTAGTATCAGGAAGTTGGTTCTTGTATGGCTATTTAATTTCAGACACATTTGTACAGGTATTGTTATAAATATTTATACTTTAATCCTTAATGTTTGATTACTTTTTAAGACTTGCCAAAAGTTCCCAGCAATACTTCTTTGCAAAGCAGCTCAGCATTTTTTAGGGTTAGTTGAAATTTAAAACATGGATGCCATAATATCTAAATAACCGATCTTTTATTTTATTGTTACAGGTACCAAATTGTTTAGGCGTTTTACTTGGCCTGTCACAGCTCTATCTTTACAATCAATACTCACAGAAATCACAATCGATACCCATTTGAGCGATACCAAAAATCACTTCACAGGATTAATTATATAGTTGGATCTGAATCGTAAAGAGTATCTATACTGAGAAATCGGTCAGAGAAGAATTGAATTAATAAAACTATTTATTTTCAACTTATTAGATATTTTTATGGGGATACGGATTTAAAAATGTCAATGAAAAGAACAAGGCTGTACCAATCTTAAATTGAAGAATCAAGCAATCGTGTTTCACAAACTCTTTTTCCTGTCGAAACCCCTCTGAATATTTGAACATGTTGCCATCAATTTGGTTTGTCAATGAGATTTTAGAATTTTTTCACTGTATAATTGACAGCTGGTTATGTTGACATTAAAACAGCAATAGGTGGTAGTTATTTTTAGTTATTATTTATTTAATTGATTGATTTAAGTAACAATTAAATATTTTTTATTTATTTCGATATGCAAGTAAATACCATCATAAAAAGATATTTTGGATTTTATTTTACTATTTTTTAATGAACGAATATGTTATGTGTGTGGTAATTGCGTCTCCATCATATCACTTCTAACAAGTCTGCATAGTATTAATGAGTCTGGAGTTCCACAATACAAAACGTGAAAGAACAATGTAGTTGGAAATATTTAAAACGATGGCAATGCTGGACTTGCTATATTCCACATTTGCACGTTAAGTTTACAAGATAGATTTCTTTTTGTATATTACGCTAAATGAACTTATTAAATTTATTTATCTTCTGGTTTGCAATATTAATGTTTTTCATAGTTTTTTATAGCTATACACAAAGGGTAAAGCAGTTAAACCTGTACAAAAAAGCCACTCTTGGGGCTTAAAAGAAGTGATCGTCTTCGGTAGGTGGTCGTTGTATAAAACACTTCTGTAAGAAGGCCAGTCTCTAAGTAGCTGTCTCAAACAGGCTTTTTTGTGGAATCAAGCGCTGTGATCTTCAAGTTATGCAAACTGCAATGTAAATGCTTTACTTCTATGTGGTTGTTTTGGTTATGTGGAACAGGCATTATAGCTAAGGATTGATTTATGCAATCGTTTTGTTGGTAGAAAAGTGGGAGAAGTTTGAAATTGTGATCCCCGACACGATGACTGAGTGTTTGCGCAAAGCGACTCTCTCGATGTAACTTTCTTTTTAACATTTCAGAAATGGTAGCGTCTCTTTTATGTTTTAGCTTATAATCAGCTGATAATCTGCTGATTTGACACACTGATTTTTTTAAAAAAATAATAGACTTAAAAAAGAATTTTGTGGAAACAAAAAATAATTGAAACAATAATTATTTTTGAGAAAACAAGGCGTAACAAAAATAATTATTTGTTGAATTGCCACCTTTTTTTAAGACAAAATATGGTATACACAGATATTATCTTGTCTTGGGAATAAAAAATAGTTGTCGCTGGTCGTCTAAGACCGCTGGCCATCAGCATTAAAATCATAATTTTGATGCAAAAATGCAGATACTTGCGAAGTGACAAGGTTGTGTAAGTTAGCTAGGTGACTGTTGGATGTATTCTACTTGATATTCGTTGTTAATTTTGTAATAATGACCAGTTCTTTTGAAACGAATCTAGTAAAATGTAAAGTGTTATCTGAATTTTCTTCTAAATGATTTAAAGAATGTACAGAAATGGAATTATTCTGCTTCTTGGTCGAAAATTGTCCTCAAGAAAAAGTCTACCAATTGTAACTATGTTTTCAAAGGTAAGTCTGATAATAAGATTCTCATAAGCTTACAAGTTTAGCACTAATTTTGTTTTTAAGTTTGATTGACGAAAGAATGCATGTTTTCATTCTTCTTTAAAAAATGAACGCCAGAAACAAGGAGGGTTCAATAGCAACCATAAAACATTATAGTAATTTGATTTTTATATTAAAAAAAACTGTGAGTAGTAAAAAGCACTGATTTGGGGTTTGTTATTTTGCAGGCTGAAGGATGCTCATTATGTGATGATGCAAAAGAGGTTATGATGAAGTTTAAAAAAAAAGTTAGTTAATTTGTTATCTATCTACACCACAACTTGGTATTCTCAATAATATGTTGTGATTGGCGATTTCCTTTGATCAAAACTTTATTACAATCTTACTTCATATGTGATGCGAAACCAACCAACCATTTAAGTGAAGCGCCAACCAACTTTTACTCTAAGTGTTTTCCTTTAAATAGCGCAGCAATACAATGTATTGATTTTGAAAGTAACACCAATAGGTATTAACTCATGCAAGCAAGGTAGACTTTTTAAATTATATGTAGTACCATTTAAATTTTTAATCAAAAACATGCGATCATTATGCTGATGAAGAACACAACTTGTTAATGGGAATGAACAATGAGAATAGTCACGTGATTCCACGTGAGGTAGAAATTTAAAAATGTCGCCATGGTGTAATCAAATAACAAGAGAAAATAAAAGTCAGAATAAAATCGGCATTGAGTTTTTTTTTTAATTATTGTTCACACTGAATTATTAATGTCCTATAGCTTTTCATAAGGAACATATTTATGATGTATTAACCTTAAGAAATAATTTTCCAGATTTGAGAGTTTCGAAATATCTTCTCAGGTAGCTATAAACACATGTTTTTTATGTTTCAAGTTACTGAGTGAATAAAAGGTTTTGCGGATAACAATCTTTCATTTTTTTTCTTGTCAATAGAGCTAACTTGTCGCGTCAAGCGACTATTGTCTGTCCGTTGTTTTGTTTTGTATAGAGAGAAATTTCTATGTGGTTGTTTTGGTTATGTGGAACAGGCATTATAGCAAAGGTTGTTGTTAGCTTTACTCGATCACCCAACCGAGTCATTTTTTTAGCCCTTATATAATCGCATATGACTTGTTGTGATCGGTAAGGTAATAAAATCAAACTTGGTAATCCTGTTTTCGCAATGTAATATTTATCCCCATTCTGTTTTAAACAGCGCGTTCGAGTAAATGCTGGTCTTTCAAATGAGTGTTCATAAGATTTATATCAAATTTTTCCCTAGTTATACTTTCGCTGATAGATTCGCTTATACTATGCTTTTATTAGCATCAACTCTCTTTTTAGTTTATATACGAAGAGGTGGACATCACAGCTAATGGAAACCAGAAATGGTTTAATAAGTATAAATATGACATACCTGTCATCCACATAAATAACCAGGAAGTTATGAGACACAAAGTGTTCGAAAAACCATTTTTAGAAGCTTTAAAACAAGCTGAATCAAGAATCAGTTAATATTCGGTTGGAACATGTTATGACTCATCTCACTGCATACCACAGGCCTCCCACATGTCCTGTATTACCTGTATTTCCTGTATTTGGCAAAAGTGTCCTGTATTGTCCTGTATTTTAATTGTCTTGTATGTCCTGTATTTCTAAAGAGAATTGCTGAACTATCCAAAGAACTAGAAGTTTTTTTTAAAAAAAACTAAAGAAGTAATATTTTCACATTTAACTTTATTTATAGCTGTTGATATTGGTTCTTTTGTTGACATTTTATTACTAACCTAGTAAAAAACTTGTAGGTGGATTTGTCACTTATGTTACTTCAATTTTAAGAAATTTTTGTATTTATTTCTCGGAATTGTCAAAAATGTCCTTTATTTTCACACTAAATATATTTTTTAAAATTTTTGTTCTGTATTGTCCATTTTTTAAACCATTTCTGTCCTGTATTCCTGTATTATTTTTCTCAACTGACCGTGGGAGGCCTGATACCAGCTTTTTACAGTATGTTATCTATCTTTGTATGTGCTATTATTTGGAGTCTACGCATTTGTGTTACATGGAAAATGAAAGGGCTGATCCTGAGGGGAAAAAATTTTGTATATAATTTACCAAGATAAGTATTGTATGACTAACATAGACTGAGTGAGAGATCTTTTTTCATATGGACATGATTTTTTTTAGACAAATTAATATTTTATCAATGGATAGTAAAGTTTAAATTTATTTATTTCTCCATAAAAGTTTTTTCTGCCTGTGTAACATAATAAAAGAATGTACGCTCAATTTATTTATCTTTACTCACGATGAATTGATGGGTTTATTTTCGCAAGAATTAAATTGCGCGATTCCGCGAATCGAAGTTCTGAATTTTTTAGATTTCGCGAGAATTTGTTTTTGCGAATGACCTAATACTATTACATAATTTGCATAATAAATGTTTTTATTGTAGCACCAGTTTGGGAGTATTCATTACATGTAGGGAGTCACCGACTGATGACTCCCACTTCTTCTTCTAGCACAAAAAGTATACGTAAATAATGACTAATTATCCCCGAAAATTAGGTTTTTAAAATGTACAAAAATTAGCGAGAATATTTTTTCGCGAATAGAAACAATGGCAATTAAATCATTTCGCGAATTTAATTGTCGCGAAAGTTTATTCCGTGAAGGTAACATGTGCAATTTCAGCTTATCTTATTAATAAAATTCATGGAAAAAATGTTTTTGTTTTGTTCTTTTCGTGTCCAGTATTACTTATTTTATAAATGAGTTTCAAAAAAATATATTTATTTGGAGCATCAAAAATTTTGCTAATTTTGACCAGAATTTTAATTTTAAAATATTTAACTACTCAAATGAAATAAATGTTAAATTAAGAAAAAAAATCGTTACTTTCTTCTAATTAAGTGCATGTTGAGGATGATCTATGTTTGTAAGTAAAAATCAGTTTTCGAGTACACGAACATATTTCTCTTATCAATATAAAGAAATATTCAGTGTTAAAGTTTTCAACGCGCCGAATTCAATTTAATTAAATTTTCTTCAATTAGAAAGTATAACCACCAATTATAATTTTTAGAATAAAAAATAAAATGGCTGAATGCTCTTACGACAAACAGAGCATGTTAACCGAATACAGGTGCAGCTTTGTAACTGCGAAAGATCATGCTGATAAAACTCGTTCAAAAAATTCACCCGGTGCTCAACTAAACTCGGGTTTGACTGGTAGTGAAGTAAAAGAATTTTACGAGGAAATTATAAATGAACCAAGCTTATCGACTACTAGAAAGGTCAAAAGTAACAAAAAACGTAAGCGAACAACCCGTGATAAACAGGAGTTAGTTACATTAAACGAAAACCGATGGGTAACAATGTTACTGAAGTATTCGTCGTCCGGCAATTTGAAAGAAGTGCAAGAATTGCTCGATAATGTGAAAGATAGTAGAAATTATACAAAGTTGATCAACGCACGTGATTCTTACGGCTGGACAGCTTTAATGTGTGCAGCGGCTGAAGGCCACCTTTCTGTTGTGAAATATTTAATTAAGAAAGGCTGTGAGCATAGAAATGTTTGTGACACTTCCGGGATAAATGTTTTGAATATTTGTCAGAAACGACAGCAGTGGAATATTTTAAATTATTTGTACGGATTAGATGTTAAAAGTGAAAAAAGTGATCCTGATGAGAGTAGGTGTAATGATACAATGCTCAGGTGTGAATTGTGCAAAGTGGAATATCTTGAGAGTAAACAGAAACAACATGAATCCTCAATGCTTCATATTTTTAATGACAAAAATAAAAAACCGAGCAACATTTTGGGCCTGCCGGGACATAACGTTGGTTATAAAATGATGCTGCGTAGTGGATGGACTATTGATAGAGGACTTGGACCTGACGGCACTGGTCGCAAAAACCCGATTAAAACGATACTAAAAAAAGACAGGGCTGGCTTGGGACTTAAAAAGAAGATCGAAAGGGTCAGCCATTTTGCAGCACATGATGAAGCAGCTGTATCTGGTAGTGGTAATCTTCAGAATCGCTTGCAGAAAAAGTGTACTATGAAAACATACGAGAGAAAAAGAAAACGTGAAAAAAATTGGGAACAGAACATGAGAAGATATATGTCGTCAAATTATGAATAAGTTATAGATAAAATATCATGTCTAATTTATACTGCTTTTAAATAAATACACGCTTTTTTTTATAAGAACCCTGGCGAAGGGCCAAGTTCTAAAAGTTTCTTATTTGTAGGCTGAAGCTCTATGTTTTTAGTTCCAAAAGTTTCTTATTTAGTTTCTTAATTTTCCTAGTAAAATAAGGGTTTCTTATATCAAAAAAATAGCTAGTTCCAAAAGTTTCTGTATTTTTTGAACTTTTTTTTTAAATAAAAAAATAAAGCATTTTTTTGTTTCAAAGTGTCTCCCTGTGATGATTTAACATCTTCTTTAATTAACAAGTTTCTTATTTCAGAAATGACATAAAATGTAGTAGTAGAAGTTTCTTATAAACATGTTTCTTAAAAAAAAACGTGTATATCATATAAAATAAACCTTTAAAACATAGTTTAAAAGCAAAACGAAATTTTCCAAGCAAAAAATATATAAAATACACAAAAAAAATGATTAAAATATGAAGAACAAATATATCAACAAAAAGATTTTTACTCTAATGTCATATGATGTTACTCCAATGCCTTGTCGATTATTTTTTATTTTTGAAGGATGGTAGTACAACCATTAGCTTTGTCTTTTTTGAAAAGTAGGGACCCTACGCAAAAGTGCGGGCCGCTACAATGGTGAGAAGTTATTTTTTCAACAATGCACATGTGCAAGTCAGTCAGGAAAGAAATAACTTTAAGGTTGTCGGTAGAAAACACATGTTTATTGAGAATGCAGAAAACTATTTTTCAGTTTTTCAGTCTTCTTATAAATTTCTTTTTTAGTTTCGCATTACTTGCATTTTATAAGAGTAGCCATATTTGTTTTGATTTATTTTTTCACGTCCTAGCTTCCGTTTAATTTCATGAAAAATTATGGACAACTGTGTTGCAGATGGCATTTGTTTTTGTCTCTAGTAATTCTGATTAACAATATGTTTGCATTAGGACGAGCATTAGAATTTAAGATTGCAGAAAAAAAACATCATTGGATATGACTGATGGGTTTGAAGAATATATTGTACCCCCCACACCAACACGGTTAGGCGTCGCTCCTAATAACACACATTCCTTGGATGGCAATGAATCTTTTCATGGTTGTAGCCAGGAAGGATCGCTTGCGCTTCTAACAGGTAAATGGTGCAGTTACATATATATCAATTTGACATATCATCACGGTTACAAGTCTTCGTATCATTATGTTGTGCAACTCCATTTACTGTCTTGTGCATTCTATTTCTTTTCAACGTTTTAGACCAGTATAATGTTTTTTGTCATTTTTCTACATAAAAGTTTTTATCACTTTCGCATATTTTTTGACAAAATGTCTCTTGTATTTTTGGACTACTAAAAGCCAAATTTAGCTAGTAAATTTGACATTTAAAAATATCAATATTTTTTTTTTTTTTTTTTTTTTCGAACAGGTGAAGTTGTGGAAGCACAAAAATACCAAGCATCCGAATTATCTGCAAAAGAAGAACAATTGAAAAAGTTACAGGTATAGATAATTCTTGCATTGTTTCTCAAGTTCCATTCATTAGAGTGGCCACACCTTCTAAAATCTAAATAACCTTAAAAATAAACCCTTCTAAAATCTTCTAAATAACTTAAAATTTAAAATTTTGATTCCTCCTATAATCTCCTAAAATTGTTTATGGTAACATTCATGTATATCTATAGTAACTTGTTATTCGGTTTTATGTGACAAAACATTAACCGTATGTTTATCTTGCAATAAGACTGATAATTTGTTTCACATATGTATTTAAATTTGGTTTAAATGACCTTCTCTGGCATTGAAAAAAAGAAAAGAATTTGTAATTGGCAACTCTTAATATCCTCTTAAAATTTGAGCAAAATCTTTCAAAATATGGAATAGTTTTTATACGTTTTTTTAGTATATCTTCTCTTAATTTAAAACCTAGTTTTTTTTAAATCTGCGGACACTCTGTGTATGTTTAATCTCAAGGAAATATTTAGTGTCACATAATGTACTCCAACAGCACTTTTTTCTTGTTCTTCTTCTCCTTTTAAAATTTCTACGTCTTGTGTATTTTTTTTGTATTTTTTAGGAGGAGTTGCAGTCAAGTTAGTAAAAAAGTTTTATAGGCTAGTGGTAACGTACAACAGAATTGAACTATGTTTACTTAGTAATAGATTTTAGCTTTTAATTAATTGGAAAACCTAGTTGTGTAGCACGACAAGGTAACAGTTACAGCTTTGGTAGTATTAGCATTCACCAGATATATACTTAATATTTTGTCATTCCTCGAAAGAGTGTGGCTGAAAATTGTTTTCAGCTTTGAATGGAGTAGTGATACAGGCTGTCATGATAAACGTATTTACAAAAAGTTGTGGCTACCTTATCAGTTATAAAAGTGTATCGGTATAATACATATTCGTTTTACCTCCTTCGAACAAATGAATTACTTTAACAGTGTTCAACAACAAACTTATGTCTTTTACATCTAACGTTCTTCATAATTTTTTTATTTCTCTTTAGGGCAAAAGGTTTGTGAATCCATTCAAAACGATGTTCAATCAGCTAACCGTCAATTATTTTTAACTCAAGTACGTTTCTCTATTCATAAAGTAATAAGCAAACTATCAAATAAATTGCAACTTCTTATTAAGTTCTTTCCGCGAAAGATTTTTAAACTTAGTGAACAAATTGCAGCCATCTGGCTAGACAAAAAAGCTACTGTCTTATATGCACAAGAGAGTATATTATTTGAGAATTGTGAGTGACATATTACTATGAAGTTTTAAAGCAGTTTGTTTTAAGAAACTCTATCTTCGTCACTTATGAGATATTCCTTGTGACAAATTTTTGAGAGACTCGTTTGATCCCGCAGTAGAGTCGGGATTTCTATTGTCAAGTTTTTTCACTAAGCAAAGTATTATGTTTTTCCGTAGGACAAAGTTAACGCAAACCAAAAGGAATGCTCGCAATTGCAAGCAGAAATTGTTTCGTTACTTGACGAAAAGCGGAAATTGCAAGCGAAACAACTTGAACTGAAATGGAATGCAAAACAGGTTAAGTGTGGTTATTCAAAATATCAACAAAAAATGTGCGATTACCATACGAAAGTGGAAAGATTTCACAATCAAAATGACACACATGCGGAAATACTGCAACTGAAGGAGGGGATAAAAAGTCTTCAGGAACAGTGTTAGTTCGTGTGTTTGTTTGCATTTATTCAAACATTGGTCAGTCTTTCGCGGGTTAACATGTTCGCAATATTTAGGGACAAATAGATCATGCGAACAACATGATCAAGAGAGATCACATCAGCTTGCGTAGATAGTCCGTGCTAAAGTTTAGTGCAATTGACGGCGAGTTTTATATCTTATAGTCGATTTAATAATAGTTGGAAATAAAAATTTAAATTGACCGAAGTGAAAAAATTAACGGGTCAACAAAATCTAAGAACTGGGTTACATATTTCACATCAGCGATTAATATCAAATAAATTCGGAATGAGAATAGCAAAAACAATTTAAATTGGTTAGCTAAACATAAAATTGTCGCGAAATTTGAGAAATTTATCTTTTAGATAGTCAAAAAGACGAATGCGACTACCTTACTCGCGAATTCAAAATCCAAGAAAATATAACCGAACTTCTTGAAAACAAGAAAATGTTGAATAAAGAAGTGAACACTGTCCGAGAGCAGGTTAGCAAAATTAAAATTAAAAAATAAAATTTTTGTTCTCGAAAGCTCTATATTAAGCAAATTAAAATACGTAAATCGTCCCTGCTAGAAACTCCTTCGTCAGTGCGCTGCATCTCTGAAGCCCCTGATGTGTTTTTATTTGTATCTTCTCTGTTAAATACAAAACTTAAATACGAAACAAAACTCTTGAATCCGCGAAAGTTTATTCCCGCAAAAATTTCTCAAAAGATTTTCCGCAAAAACTAGTTCCCAAAATTTGACAGTGAGTTATGTAAAGCGAAAATTTCTGCACTTATGACTCAATACGATTCCCTTAAATTAACAGCCTCGCCACGCCTCAAATTTACACTCAAAATGTTAATTCTTGACATAGTGAATTTTGAGAAAAAATTGAGCATGTGCTTACCTTGCAACAAGACTGATGAATTATATTTACATAGTTACAAGCCGAAATAAACAGCTTTTCTGACATTGAGTTACCTCATAAAATTTTAATAAATTTCCTAAAATACAAAATGGTTTTTATACGCTTTTTACTGTTTTCTTCTAAAATTTGACCCAAAAGCCTCCTAAATTGTCGTAAAAATTTGTAAATTGTCATAAAAATTTGTAAATTGTCGTAAAAATTTGTAAATTGTCATAAAAATTTGTAAATTGTCGTAAAAATTTGTAAATTGTCGTAAAAATTGTAAATTGTCGTAAAAAAATTTAAATCTGCGGCCATCCTGCTAAAAGCAATTTGCTTGTGATTCAAAATTCGTCAAGGTAACGCCGCTATTCAACTTGTAGTTTCTGCTTTCTTTTGATGACACGGTAGTAGTAAAAAAGCTTTTACCCCTTGCGTAATTTGAGCTGATACAGTCATTAAAAAAAGACTGGGAAATTAAAAACTGCATGTTAATAAAGGATGGTAGGTCTTTGATGTGGAGACTTTACGTGACGTTGCTTAGTACTTTTTTCAGGTGCGGAAGGAAAAAGAGAATGTGATCATACTAAAAAAAGAAATCGACGCTCTTTATGTGAGTTTTTATGAGCAAAAGAGTTTGCAAAAACCGTCTTTCAACAATTTATAATTTTAACACCCCTATTTGTTGCACAGAGAAAAATTTTAGTCAGCGTATTCGAAAGCTACTTATAAGTATATGCTACATGTTGATGTCACTACTTATTTTGTTGTTATAGAAACGAAATGCGGCTTATTTAGCCAGAACAAAGCGTCAGCACAAGGAAAACAACGAACGTTTGTCTCGATGGAAGAAAGAAAACGCCAGTCTCGAGCAAAAGATTCGTGCGTTGAAAAAATCTTTTTAAGGATATTTTTTGTTTTATTTTTGTTTACATCGGTTAAGAGGATAATATATGGAAAAACACTGACATTATTGATTAAAGTTGCTTGTAGAAATTATATAGAAATTATTGAGAAATTATATAGAAGTTATTAAGTGTGAAAATCCAATTCGTGGTGTTCTAGCGCCAAGGCTCTTTGAAATAAACCTAGGAAAGGACAAGGGTCGTTCTCCTATTTGAAATAAACCTAGGAAAGGACAAGGGTCCATCTCCTATTTAAATTATCGAAGTATTGCAATATGGTATGATATCCTTGGTAACTGCCGAAGATGAACACATCTCTAAAGGGTTGTGCACACCAAACTTGATAAAAATTATTTATATAATCGAAATCTTTCTAACTGTAAATTAAGGCAGCCTTAATACCAATTTTATTTTTAGGGGCAAAGTGAAAATTTTATTTCGGTTTTTCGTCCTTTAATATTTACACGTATCATTGATTTCATTTCTCCCATAAATATTCATGTAAACACTTTTGGATGTGAAAAAACGATTACTTGCTTGATGTGTACAAAGTTAAGCGTGTACGCAATTTTCACAACCCCGATACAAAACGTGTTACACAACGAATCAAAAAATGAGTTATTTTAATACAGCATGTTATAGCAACCCCGTATTATGATTCACTGATGCCGTTTGTTGGTACCAAAGTTCCAGTTTTTCTCCGCACATCTAAAATAAGCATACATCTTGTATATGCGCATCTAATCTGTATGAAAGGTATACAAATACGGCACTTCGTCCTAATTCATGGCACGCGTCGAAACAATCCTAAACATTCAAATCATCCAATAGCTAATCTATCCAAAGGCATCAAAATCGTATGTCTTACCATAAAATAGGCCTAAAGGTGGTGATACACGATCCGATTAATCGAATTCGACAAATTGGATCGTGTATCAGTGAAAATCGTATGCTCTCGACATGTTCAGACTCGTCGAATTCGATTTTTAAAAAGTCGGTCTGGCTTAACTTTTTAGATTAATCGAAAAGTTTTTAACCAATCAAAATGCTTAAAATCTGTACATCAAATGTATGTTAAAAAAAATGTGAGTTTCTCTATATAAAAAAACATTACGCTGGAGGAAACAAAACAGAGAATTTAACAAGAATTTTATCAGTGAATGGATGGTAGAAGAAACGCTCTAGTGCTTATTAGTAGCAAAAGACATCCAAAGAAAATTTAATTAATCTTCTTGCTCTAACCGATATTCGTTTAATAACATCTCATAATCACAGACACCCCAAAATTAGGTCTTTTCTGCAGCTTTTTTCCGTCCACATACGACATTTCTAATGTTTTCTTAAATATTTAGTTGCTGAAATAATAACTGCAACAACAGCGAGTTCAACTTCGCTCTCTGAAGACATTTTATTAAAAGAAAAATGCCAAAAATCTGTTCTCGTGTATCACCTGTCAAGTTTCGATTTTATTTTAATGCTCATTGTAATTTACACAAATCGAATTCGATTAATTGGATCGTGTGTATCATCACCTTGTCACCTGTTAAGTTTCCTATCATCTTCAAAACATCGTCCATGTCCAACTGCGCAGAGGGTCTTGTGATCCCTAGAATCTTCTTTCCCGCGAGGGCATACCCGAAGGTAAAACCTAGATCCACCAATGCTTCGTAGAGCATATCGATTAAGACTTTCTTTTAGGGCGAAACATTTTTTTTATTTATATAGACTTCATCCGAATCATCTGAAAAACGATAAATCGTCACGCTTATTGCACCGGGGAGCTGAGCTTCCAGGAGACTTTGTGAAAGTAGCTTCTGTGTGGATTTTTGCCGTATCATTTACTTTCGCTGGCGATCGTACGGAGCCTCGCGCGTACCAAACACCGACGCCTATGACATACTTTCATATTTGCTTTAAAAACAAAACCCCATAACCCTCTGGGATTTTGTGATGTATAACATCACAAAATGTCTTGACTATCTACAACTTCAAGTGCACTGTGTGCACACCCGTTATCGAGAACTTGGCTTTTGTAATAGAACGCCGTGAGATTCCTAGCTTGGATTGTTTATACGTGATCATCCCTTGGTTATTTAACCGGAAGCCTGTGTTCTTCCTAGTGTCTAGGCTTCCTTTCAACACGTTCATGTACCTCTCCAAAGTCATAGCATTCTGCTTTTTCGACATACCCTTACACTAGAACTTGGTTCCATCTTTATCTTTTACGAAGTAGTGCTTTGCTGTCAGAGCAACTATCCTGTACCTGATAAATTCCGGTTTGAATAAGCCTCCCGTTAGACTTGAATACCTGTCTGTTATGAGCCAGTTTTCACGTCTTTGTCGTACTCGTCGAGCAGCTCAAGATGCACGACATCTCGCAGCTCTTTCCCGGAGATGACAAAATACGTCAAAACCGTATCCATATACATACACTCAAAGTCTCACCGATCTACATACTTATCGCAGAAGTTGTAGTATAACTACTTGGCGAGCTGGTACACTGCAATCCTACATTGATAAGCTCGGTCAATTCTCACCTTGTGTTTGCCCTCTCTGATCTCATCAGCATCGCCTATCTCTTCGAGATCTTAAAGATGTGGAAAACGCATCGCCTGATCAACCTTCTTTTCATCTGTTGTAAACCTCTTGTTAGTTCGTGTGCCTGGCGACATCTTCGATCATCTTGCCGTAGTACGAGTTCTCCTTGAGTTTTGCTGTGTCACTCGCAATACGTTTGTCAAAGTCTTTATCAGCTTCACGTCTCGCCATCTGTGAATTTGTGTAAGGCTATCACTTTTAACCCATAGGTGAGGACCGTTTGAGTAGTGGGGTATAGATCAGGATCTTTTCTGCTTTCATCAACCCGAGCAGCTTAAGCTTTGGGTACCAAAAACACGCTTGCACCCTGTTGCTTTCCGGTACTTATGCATATACTCAGGAATTTGAGCGCCGGGTATCTCCTTAACCACAATTCGTGGTGACATTTCGCTGAATTTTTTATGCAGCTCAAGAGATACTTTGATGTCTACTTGTGCGAATCCGAACAGCGTTTCGTCTTGTACCCCTTTGGTCAGGCGCTCTTGACTATGGCTTGCTTTTGGCGTAGGGACCTTTATCAGCTTCCCCTTACGACGAGGGAAGTCGTACTTCAAGGTGCTGGGTTAGAGCATGTTGATGTCTACAACCAAGAGTATGTTTTGCATTTTTGGCGTCTTTGGATACATGCTCGTGATAACTACAGATTACCGGACTATCTACCATATCCGTTTGCAGTAGCAGTAGCTCATAGGTGTCGTTTTTTGTGTATTCCATGCAGGCTTTTTGCACCTCCTTGCAATGCTTACATTCTTGTTAAAGCAAAAATCCCTACATTAGTGCCTACAAAGTTTTTCCGGTGCGTATTGCTCTACTTTCTGGTTCAGACGCAAAGACTTGTTCAACATATACCGCATGGATACGCCTAGGATACTGATGGCGTCTTTTAAGATGTCTATATTATCGTCATAGCATAGGATCCTTGTCTTGTCAACTACCCCGATGAACAGTACTGCATCATCACAGTACGTGTTCGCTTCTGACTGACATGGATATCCGTGTCATTTGCAGCCATGGTACTGGTAGACGGTCTTCGTGGTAGGTTCATACCCGTCTACTTTGAGCTTCTAACCCTAACCCTTCTTTCCAATTTCCGTATAATACGTTCTCCACCATACCCACTCAGCTGAAGTTTTCTCTGTTAAAGACCTTCTCTGACTTGCTCGGAATCTGTTTTACCTTCTATTCATTACAGATGATGGTCGTCTTGTTGCCGTTGCATTTATACGCACGTGCTTGAGATTGCAAGCTTGTTTAAAGGCCATCCTTTCGTCAAAACATCCATATTCTTGATGTGGAAACAGTGCCCCTCCAGTATACCTAGGTTAATGTCATCCGACCCTTTCTCGTATTAATTCTTACTATAGACGAGTCTCCGATGCCTTTTCACTGTGGTGTTGAGGTTAATACCATCCATATCCATCTTTGTAGGGCACACATCCTTACGTTTACGTTTACTGTTTCAAAATGTCTATATTATCGTCATAGTACTGGATCCTTGTCTTGTCAACTGCTTCAAACAGAACTCCTTTCTTTGAAAGGGGTTCTGTTCTACGTTCTTCTTTATCCCTATTTTCAACAGCTAAACATCTCCAGATGCATCGGTTGTCATCTCAACCCATGGCGTAGATACATCTCTTTTTCCGTAGCCAGTCTGTAGTACCTCTCTTGTAGCGATGATTTTGATCTGCAAATGGTTGAAGACGATTTTCCCTTCTTAGGAGGCTGGGGTCCCAATGGTCCTTACTGCAGGTAAATAGGCCTTGCTCCAAAACTCAGCATCCTCCAGATCAAGCCGCTTTATTTCGCATTTTTCTGTGAATGCTTATATATCCGCCAGGCTTGTAATTGACTTTTTGTCACCTTTGCTTTTTCATTAGGGAGATGACTTCCTCCACCTTTGTGAATATTTCAACTAAAGCTGTAAACAACCTTTACTCTCATGTCTATATGCGGGGTGATTTTCTCCATAATATTACCCGCAAGCGGTAGGTTGAGATTGTTAAACCGCCATGCCTCTACACGATTCCCATTCTTCATCATCTGTGTGTTGTTCCGTCGAATTTGACCCCTTCAGTATCCGTGGCTTGCTTCTTCTCTCGTGGGGACATTGTACTTGAAGTCTTCGAATTCATTGTATTCATCTTGTATGTCCTCAGTGTCGTAGTATTTTTCCTGCTCTTCTTGCTGTACCTCATCGTGGAGTGTTGTCCCTGAGCAAATGGGTTGTAATAAAGGGGTAACAGTGTCTCGCATACTCTGCGGTCGAGCGGCAAGAGCGTCGCGAGTTGCTGTTACTAGTGCTGACACAGAACTGTGTAGTTTCCTGATTGCATTTCTGAACCAACTTCTTTCTCTTTATTATATACAAATTCTCAACTAGCGTCGGCTTTTTGAGTAGGGACTTTTCCGTCTCTGCATGATGTCGTTGATTTGTGTCCGATATCGTCGGATTTGAAGGAAACCTTTCCGGCGCACGCGTTAACTTTTGATAATGTCACCAGATTCTCAGGAATTTCCCTTTTACAGAGGGAAGCAAGGAGTTCCATTATAGATCGAAAAGGGGGGACTCTAAAGCAGGTATTTGACCGTGAAAAACAAAAAAATGTGACCATAATCACCTTCTACTGCGCGTGTGTGAGTGCAGACCGGCCTTAAACGGCACAGGTCCCACGTTTATCAACTTTTTTTTTTAATACAAATTGCATCTATTTTGAAATGCTAAAAACTGGGGTCAGTGGCATTGTCAAACGGAACCAATCATACTTTTTCATCAATCTATCAATCGCGTCTTGTTTTGATTCGTCTCGCCTTCTCTGACATTTAAAAAGAGAGCCCTAGGGTTAAAGTGCATAATAGTGGTTCCGACTAATGGCTTTCCTTTTGTTTTGGGGTACAGGGGCAGCGGAGCGAGAAAAGAGACGAAGGTCACAACAACAAATTTGGAAGGGCGATTCGTTTTGTTTTGGAATTTGGGCAAAAATGTCACGCAAGTTATGCTTGTGTTTGTTTTCGTTGGCCATCTTAATCACCAACGCAGCAGCTATGTCAGGTAATTCTTATGAAATTTTTATCACTAGCTAGCTAGCTTTTTTCTCGCCAGTCGTATCCACCCAGTTTTACGAGACAGAACTTCCACATACCTGTAGCTGGCTAGCTAGTAGCTATATAACTTTTCACTCAATTATATCCAGCTATAATATCCTTTTAAACCTTTGACCGTATTGCCTGACTCTAACAATTTGATGTATTGCTTCCTAAGCAGAATTTTTGAGCCTGGAAAAAAGCACCTAAAGTGTCATAGAAACAATTATTTAACAGTTAAGCTCAACCTTCAAAGTAGGGATTTCGTGATTCAGGTATCAGATCCACAAAAACGTCCTATTTTCATGATTTATGTCTTAATGTGAATGTTACCATATCCCCGGGTTAACCCAAGCCATGTGAGGGAAATTAGGGAGTTGTCTAGTAGAGTGCGGGCCCTAATTGGGTCTGCGTAGCTCAAAACGAGCATTAAATACTCTAGAACTCTCCATCTAAGCCATGGCCCCTCCTGGAAATAATAGACAGGGTATATCCCTCGATATTAGTGAGGCTAGCCATGTAAAATATGCACATCTATCTTAATTCTGTGAGGTGTTTTTTCCGATTTGGGATCCAGAATTATTTCTAAAGTCTACTGTATTTTATGATTTAAATGGTAGCAATACTTGCCGACTTGTCTCAGATGAAGCTAGTACCTCTTTCTGATGTTCAAAAAACAAATGTAACATTAGGAAAACTTGGTGAAGCGAAATACCACAGGAGATCTGTGGAGGAGAGCACACATTGTAATAAAACATTTTTCTTGAAAATATTCTCCAGCCTGTCTGTTTTGGTGCCAGTGAAAATAGTAATACAGTACTGGAATCAGGACACCTAGCATCGTGAGCGTGTATCATGCGCGACACGAACGATCCACGATCCTATCCTGACCATCGCGATAGAAAAAAATGTTAACGAAGAGCTTCGCAATAGTCACGATGTATAAAAAAATAACAATGCTATCGCGATCCTCACTATTAATCGTGATTGTCGCGATGGATCGTGAATAACATTAAAAATATTAAACAATAGATGTGTATAGCTAATCTTGTGTCTTTGTTTTTGTTTTTTTACATTTAAAAATTCTTTTGCATCTTGTATTTTTATTAGAAATTGGATTTTAGAAGTAAAATGACTCCAACTTAATTACTTGTTCTACGGGCGAAATTGATAGCAGTTTACGGTCTGTCGGTCGGCCAAATAAAAATAATTTTATCGAGAAGTATATATGGACGGAACAACCAAAAAAATAAAAAAATAACAACGGAGGAGGGTGTTACGACAAGCATATTTTTCTATGTAGGTTTTGTTTGTAATAGCGAATGTTAAATTAGAGAATGTCCGATTTTAAGAAAGTTCATTGAAAAATAAGAATGTATGGTCAGAACAACAACAACAAAAAATAATATTTAAAAAATAACAACGGAGGAGGGTGTTACGACAACCGTTTTCTATGTATTTTTGTATAAGGCACGCAGTTTATTTTTTAGTTGCGAAGGAAAAATAATAATAATTCGTCTTATTAAAAAAATGTAACTAGTACTTAAGGTGAAAAAATAAAAATACTTGCATGTTAAAAAACTTTTTTTAAAAGTTATGCAGCTAGCTTTTTTTGTGTTGTTTTGAAAGATGTACAGCAAGAATTACTTTTGTGCTGTTTCGAAAGTTATACAAAATATACTTGCGTTCTTTTGAAATTTATACAGCAAGTTATTTTTTTCCCATTTAAAATAATAAAACACAAAATTTATTTTAATAAATAAGTTAAGTGTTCTTTTAATGTAAAATTTAAGTGCAAAAAAAGTTTCACAGACTATAGTTTAGTTGACAATATTTAAAGTCTTTCGCAACATTAAAATTATTTATTTATATTCATAACGCAGGAGGGTGTTACATGTGTATTTTGCGTTGTTTTAATTATTTTTTTAATATCATTGAAAAAGATTTAATGATATTAATTATTTTTCCTAAATGATATCATTTTAGAAAGCCGCGTAATTTTAAACATACATTAATCATAACGAAGGAGGGTGTTACGACATTCATAATCTTTTTTTTTACGAGATGGGATAAGAAAATGTTTGTTTGTTGATATTTTTATTATTTTTTTTATCGTGAAAGTTAGGGTCGGCGGACCCGTGGAACAACTAAATAAGTCTGAGTCTAAACAATAAAAAAGCTTACGACAACGAAAATGTTTTTGATTTAAAAAAAAACAAAAAACAAATATTCATATTTAATTGCGCTATTCTCTCATGACATTAATTACGTGATTTTTATAATAAAGATGTATTAGCGAAAGTCATGATGCATCGTGAAAGTCCACCTCACGATGGATCGCTACTTTCACGATGCTAAAAACTTTTACTATTGCGACAACAATGTGAATCGTGCCCGACGCGCATGATACGCGATATCCACGATGTTAGGTGTCCTGATTCCAGTACTGTATGATCATCATAGACGCAAGGCTGGGGATATCATGTCTTTCCAGTTGAAAGAAAAAGTTACTGAGAGAAGTGAAGTCATGGAGTTAAGACGTTTACGTAATTTAGACGCTAAATATATAAAGTCTGTAATCTTAATCCCATAGTCGTATATTCCAACTGTTTAAGATGGGTTAAGACTACAAGCTTCTTGACAATTGTACACGAAGAGAACTTGATAATGAGTCATTTTGCTGCCTAAATGTAACTTTACATGTGCACGATATTTATCACCTTCACACGAACCTTCGGTAGTGTCAGAACTTTCGTTGTTATTGTTAACCTTTTTAATGCCTTTTGGAAATAATGCTTTTTTAACATTTTTTCTGGACTGAATAAAACATTTAGCCTTAAACTTGAGTCATGTATAGTACTGGAATCAGGACACCTTACATCGGGTACCATGTATCTTGCTCGACACACACAATTCACAATGCTGTAACATCACAAAATTTTTGACATTGTGAACATTGCAATCTTTGTTGTTTTATTAGATAATAAAAACATGAGCAGTTAGCCAAATAGGTCAAGAAGCAAATATAAAATTGTTAACTATATTTGTTTGTTTCAACTTTAAATGTTGAACGTTTAGAAAAGGTTTAAAAAAGAAACAAACAAACAAATTCAACAACTTTTTCTGCCCTTAAAATGTTGCAGTTGCATTTACTATCGCTCAGAAAGTTTTTTTTTATTAGTTTTACAACCCACCATTCAAAAATTCACAAAGTTGATTTAACAAGTTTCAAAAATACTTTTGAAATAACCTGAATGCTTTATTCTATTTTTACTCTTTTCTTTACACATCATCGCCAAAAACAAAAACTTCACTGTTGTTTGTTTAAGAAACATCAAAATGGGATTGTAGAAAGCCAAAAAACATTGCATTAGATAATTTAAAAACTAAAACTGAATTGAAAACAAAGCCATCGCCGTGGATCACTTAAAAACACTAGCGACACACGTATTTGGAAGCTTTCTCTTTGTATATATAAATCTTTTTATCGGCTATCGGAGACAAGGAAGTTAATACTGAAAGAATACTGAGTTCTCATGTTTGGCGTTTACAAGTTGAAACGTGTCGTGCATTATACAGACACACGATATTAGGTGTCCTGCTTCTATTACTGTATTATTTAGACTCTATGATTTGTGTCAATCACAGAAATGCTTTTAATATTTTCTGCATAATGTGTCTTTCCAAATTGATATGCTGTCGGAAAATAACTTATCAGGTTCCTAGAAAATGCCTAAATTCAGAAGCTGAGAATCTATGATGATAGGTCAAAAAAATGTTTGGTCCATTTCCGCAAATCGGTCTCAAACTATACTATACCAAGTTTGAAGTCATTATTTTATTTTTAGAGAAGCTTAAGAACTTCAAAGAAAAACTAACAATTGATAAGAAGTTGTGCTTAAAATGTCCATTATAATGTGAATATGAACTGTGTTAATTTTTTTATGTTTGTTACCTTGATTCTTGAGATATTTAAGGTCAAAGTAGTTGTACGGTCACCACCATAACAGTGTCGATTACAAAGGAATGCTAAACTGTGCCTTCTGTGATTGTCTAAGTAGAATTTAGAGTAGAATTTACCATGTTTTAAAAAAAATAACTTTATCACTTTTATATAGTTTTAGAGTTGTAGACATAGTTATCACTTTGAAATAAGTATTACGTGTATATATATTTAACTTTATTGTTAAATTTTTCTATGAAATTTGTGTTTATATCAAAACATGTTAAAAGACAACAGCTGGTTCATTTGTTTGCTAGTAGACTTGAAAAAAAAACTTCAAATGATTTGTGCACAATACACTACTTACCTAAATTCTTGAAAATTATTTTTTCTACGATGATGTTGTTTAACTGGAATTTAGCTTGTTTTCTTCATTGCTTGAATTGCATGAAAAATTATAATCTCTTTTGGAAGACCAAAAGTCCTGCTTAGCTATTTACACCATGTGACGTCATGTACATAAAAAATGAAAAAATGTTTTGGGAAATAGAATGTTTTGTTTTGTTAATATTATCATCATAGCTTCTCAGCTTCTGAATTTAGGCATTTTCGAGGAACCTAATAAGTTACAAAAAACATATGTTAGTTTTTTCGTTAGTTCCCTTTTTCTTAAACCAATAGCATCAGAATTGGCACATGAACTAATCAGTTCATAATTTTTTGTAACATTTTCTGCCTTGTACTAATATTAAAGTCCTAAGATGATATATCATCATTCTTGGCTTAACATCCGTTTTCCATGCTAACTTGGGTTGGACGGGGTATATTAATGACCCTCTTCCAATCTGATCTAGACTGTGTTAGATCTAAACTCAACTTCCTCTGTATCAAGTCTGTCCTTATAACCTTCTGCCAAGTCTTTCTCGGTCTGCCTCTGGGCTTTGCCCCAGAAACTATCAAGTCTCTACACTTTCTTACCCAATTATTCTCCTCCATTCTTTCCAAGTGCCCTAGCCAATTCAATCTTCTTATCTGGATAACATCTTTAATTCTATGGATACTTAGCCTGCTTCTTAGCTCATCTGAACTCTTTCTGTCTCTCAGACTGGCGTTACACATCCACTTAACCATTGTCATATCATTCCTTTCTAAACGGTCAAGATCTTCCTGCTTCACTACCCATGTCTCACTACCGTACAACATAACACTTCTTACACAGGCCTCATACAACCTACCTTTTAACTCAATTGACAAGACTCTGCTAGTCAGCAAAGGAAGTAACTCTCTGAACTTTTTCCAAGAAGAACCTATCCTGCAAGTAACACTTCTTCCAACGCCCCCTTCACTGCCCAACATATACCTAAGTAACAGAAGTTTCTCTAACAAGACACTGTTATACATCATTAAAGCCGGATATACTTCATTCTTTATAATCTCACCTTTGCAACGCTTGCATACAAACTGAATGTCAGCTCTTAACCTTCCACCAATACTACTGCACTTCTTATGTACCCAATGTTTGCAAGCCTGACAAAAAATTAAGTTACTACCAACCCCTTTCCTGCAAACTCCACAAGGCCACTTTCCAACTTACAAGGTCACACTTGGCTGCAATGCTACTAATCATGACTTTTGACTTTGCTGTGTTCACCCTTAGCCCTTTCTCTTCTACTTCTTTCTTCAACTTTTCAACTAATTCTTCCATCGACTCTGCTATGAGAACCAAATCACCTGCATACAATAACTCCCATGGACAACCTGTTCTGAACTCCATTGACAGCGCTTCTAAGACTAGAACAAACAACAAAGGACTAAGCACAGAACCCTGATGTACACCAACATTTACACTAAATTCATCACTAAGCGAGTCGTTAATCCTGACACGACTTCTAGCATTGCTGTACATAGACTGTACCATCGTAACTAGCCACTCATCCACACCTAATTTCCTTATAGCCCACCAAATAACTTTACATGGCACTCTATCAAAAGCTTTCTCTAAATCTACAAAGGCGAAATAGAGATTCTTTCTCTTTCCTAAATACTTTTCCTGAAGCTGTCTGAGTAAAAATATTGCATCTGTAGTGCCATACTCTGGAACAAAACCAAATTATCTATATCAATTCTTTCTCTAAGCAACAATCACTCTTTCAATAACTTTCATTACTTGATCAACCAACTTTAAACCTCTACAGTTACCTCTTTCTAATGAGGTAAGCGATAAGTGGTAAATATATTGGTGGCTAATATCAGTATTCATCACTCAACATGTGGCTTGTTAGCTAGATATAGGTATTTTCACTTTTAACCAAAATATAAAATGAGAAAGGAAGGAAGGTAGCTAAAAATCACATTGTTACAGACAACCGTATTTGACTACTTTTACTTGTAGCTTTGTAGCCAAAATATTAAAATTGATTTGTTTAAGATTTATAGCGGAATCAGTGACCAGAAAGATCAACGGAATTATAAAATTGCAGGCAGAAAGTTGGGTATTATTATATATACACAATTTCAAGAGATTTATACATAATCTCATTTTAGAGGCTATAGCACTTATGTTTATGATGAATTACAAACATCAGTTATTGATGGTGTGTGATTAAGTAACATCTGATTTGCTTCAGGTGCGCAATTTTCATAATGTTTGATTTCAGACTGAAACTATGTGTCTTACTCTGCCAGGACTTTTCATATTTTTTTCATGATGGAGAAAAGTAGGTAAGGTTTAAACTTGTAAATCCCAACCACAAGGAGTACCAACACACACTATTTTTTGTTTTTGCATGCAATAATTTTAACACAAAAAACATCTATAAAATACCTCAGGCGTGTGACCATCTCACACCATAAAAACTAAAAACTTATAAAGCAAGTATATATTTACTAAACTTTCTAGCCAGTAGTTTCAAAAAATGAATTCATTGTTAACATAATTATTTTTAATTAGTTTAAGACGGCCACCAGTATTTGTCTTAGAAAGGTGGTCATCTTATAAAACACGTCTGTAAGGTTATGTTATGTATAAATGTAAATTCTTTACTACGCATTTGTTAGCAAAGTGGAGATTTAAGTCTGGTTATCCAAGGCACAGTTTACACTAAAATCTCATCCTGCGATGAGTTTTGTCCCAGGACGAGTTCACCCCTGTCTCTAGTGACAATCCTCGCAATGTTTACACATTTCAGGCAGGATGA
Source organism: Hydractinia symbiolongicarpus (assembly GCF_029227915.1). Taxonomy (NCBI): domain Eukaryota; kingdom Metazoa; phylum Cnidaria; class Hydrozoa; order Anthoathecata; family Hydractiniidae; genus Hydractinia; species Hydractinia symbiolongicarpus. Next base: position 14,796,610 of record NC_079875.1, on the reverse strand, counting down.
AATTTCATCCCTGTCCTAAAGACAGATAAAATCTCATCCCAGGATAAGATGAAAAAAACTTAAACATGATTTTAAATATAGGAGCCATAAAAACATTTTGTTCTTTCTTTTTGTGATGACCGACAAAGCAAAGAAAACACTTGGAAATAAAAAAAAATATGAAGAGGTTGGTTTTAACTTCTTTTGTTAAATACACCTTGAAAGTTTTTTATTTAATTTTAATGAAAAGTTAAGTAAATTTTAATCATAAATATATACCAGTTTAACCATCATTTTATAATTGTATAATTGTAGTCAACAATATTAAACTTCTTCACCATCATTCTGACTTTGACTTTTGTACTCACAAATTATGAAAAAATCACTTTGAATTATCATACGCAAAGTTGTAGCAAAAGTAATGTTTTATCCCAGGATGAGATCACTCACTCCTGGATGAAGATATGCTGATTTTATTCTGGGATGAGGCTCACGTGTAAACATTTTTTAAACGTCTTGAGTTTCATCATGGGATGGGATTGCATCCTGCCTGTGTGTAAACAGGTCTAAGACAGATGGTTGTTTTAGCATGTTTGACTGTTATATTAACCCTATGTCAAATCTACTTTATACATTGATTTTTTTATGAATTGCTCCAGTTCCAGTCATGTCAAAAAATCCTTTGCTAAATATTATTGTCTTTAAGTAAACCAAAAGATAAAACAAAATAGTTTTAGCTTTAGCTAGTTTTAAAATTTTAAGATTAGTATTTTTTATACACACAAGAAATTAGTAGTAACATGTGGGTAGTAAAATGAAATCTAAAAAGTAATGCAGAAATTCTTTAATTTTTTTTTCAAAATTTCTACAGAAGTTAGAAACACACCTAGCTTTTATTTCATGAAACTTTTATAGCTTTTCTTGCTAATGTTTACTTATTTGAACATTATTTTAGCTTTTGGAGACAAGAAATTTAAGACTAATAAACACTAGTTCAGACGCTCACTTCTCGTATGTGGGAGTCACAAGTTTTAAAGTCTGACACAAAACTAAAAAAACAATTGACAAAAAGAATACATAGTAGCACACACCATACATGGTAACACACACTATAAACTTTCTTGACATATCAGCATCACAGACAATTGTGAAATCGATTATGGTGTGCGAACAACAACACAGCATCATTTTTTCTCCTGTTAAGATCTGCACAGTCTGTACAATAAATAAATTGCTTCAATGGTGAGCATATTTAATTGTATGTGTTGCAATTGTTATTGTATCATTAAAGTAGTGATTACAATAATGTGAAAGGGAAAATATACCATTTAATTTAGATTTTACAATATGTTTTTTTCTTCAAAAACGAATTACTAAAAAATCCCAGAACCATTGATAGTATCAGAGATGTTATCTTGATCAGAAAATTGAGATGTTTTTCAAATCAGAAGATTGATGACAACGACGGTGATGAAAGCACCGCATTACATATTTCTAGATATGTTTAAATGGACAGACATATAGCCAAACTTCGCCCTGTAAAAAAGTTAAAGAACAGGTGAAAGTGGAAACCAAAAGGTCATCTAGCACAGCATGGCTTAATTAGAAAAATTTAGTCGTTTAGACATGGTCTGAAAATTCACACTATGGTTTTTTTTATAGACAAATATCCTTCTAATTTGTTTTTACTGACCCTTGATATAAATAAAAATTAAATTAATCCTGTGTGGAATTTAAATTTTTTTCTGCTATTTCTAGATTTCATTATGGGTATTTGGGCAGACAACGAATTCCCGTTGGTTGGATCCGATCTACGCTTATACTGCTATGTTCATGACAAGGAAAATAAAGGACCACTTGATCTAAATTTCGTTACTTCTGACGAAATTAAAGTTCCAGCTTCAAACCACACTATTTATGAGACAAAATATTTCGGTACGTATAACTTCTTCTGTTTTTGTATTGTAACTGTTTTTGTATTGTAGCAGTGTAATGCTAAGTTCTACTCTGTGATGATTTTAACAACACATTTCTCCAGCTTGTTTATTAGTTTCTGTACATCACATTTAGAAAAAAATGATACCACATTAGTCACAGCTTTGATAAAAAATTTAACGCTTGATGATGGAAAAAAAAATGGAATTAAAAAATGTCGCTATGATAAAAGATCTAACAGTCATGTGATTTATTTCTTCATTTTACCTGGTAAGTAATCTTTTATTTTACAACTCACTTTTCTAAAATTCAAATTATTTGTATCAAACATTTGATATTTCAAATGAAGCTAAAAAATCTAGAATAAAAAAAGCATATATTTTCCCTATCTGTCATTGCAAGAAATAAACTAATTTTCCAACATTTTTAAATTACATTGTACCCAAATTGAATGTTCTAAAAATCAGTATAAGATGACGCAAGAAGATTGTTTATGGTTTTATGTTTTAAACTAACAACCAACATCAAGAATATGACTGCGTAGAACATAAACTATTCTTCTTACAAACAGCAGTTTCATGAACATTAATGTAATATACCTCATTTTATTCTAGAAAATGGTGCTCCAAATATCACTGTCAATAAAGATAAAGTAACAGCAGAACTAGGCAGCTCTTTGACAATGGCATGTAAGATTTCCGTTGTCTTGGGAGATCCTGTGATAGGGATGAATTTGGTTTGGAAATACGGTACAAACACAGGACAACTTCCAAATGGCACTGTGAAAAGCCTTGACACAAACATTGTTGAATACCCTGACAAAAATGTTTCGTATGCAGAATCGTCTTTAACTATATCCCATGTACGTGGCTACCATGGTGGAAAGTACTTTTGTGTGGCAGAGTTGCCTTTAACATCCCCTGGTCGTATTGCTCAATTTAATAAAGTTGTTGATTTGATATCAGGTACTGTACCAAATTACTTTTTTTTGATTTGAACAAGATTTGCATGTATAAAAATATTTAGTGTTTTGATTTTCAGTTTTTGTTAATGGGAAATAGATTCTGTAGAAATGTTGAGACACCTTATATAGCTAAAATTGAGCTACCTACCACTTCATTTTTTCCACACATGTTCCAAGAAATACAAAAACTTTCACATGAAATATACCTTATGAAAAACAGGTGTGTCACACACCCATTTAACACAATTTTTACAAATTCAGTTCATGTATGCAATCATTTCCATAGTTATAAATAACTAAGGAGTATAAATATAGGATGATGCTTCTAAATAAAAAGGTACAATGGTGCTGAACCTACTTTCAGCGGGGTAAACACACACTTTAACAGGTTGATTCCTGAAACTTGCAAATTTAGTTTACATTATTACGTCGCTGCTTTAATATTTGAACTTCTCTATTTCATTTTGAGAGAAAAATTCTCCCTATTTGTGTTTCACCTCTTCAACCATTCGTATTATACAGCTATTGAACTTATAAAATACTATGTCAAGATATTTTATCAAAGGAAACATTTTTTAAATATGAAATGCACTATATTCGTTTGTTACATTTTTGCTACAATGAAATATGTGGTATGTATTCTAAACATACATTTTACGTCATATCTACTGAAATGCTTCAAGTTTGTGATTATTTGTTACTTTAGTCGTAAACTCTGCACAATCAAAAGAAATTGAAATGAAAGTAAAGGCCGGTGAAAGCAACACTTTTGATTGCAGCGATTTGGTTGTGTACCCTGTCCCTGTTTTATCGTGGAAGAAAGATGGCGCTGAAATAACTGGTACTTATTTTATACTGGTTGTTGGTTTCAAAGAGAAACAAAAATGTTGAAAAGCTTTTACAGTCATTTTTGTTTCTTAAACACACAATTAACGTTATGGTTTAGGGTTAAAAAGGTTCGATATTTCCTGTTACCTTGGTGGAGATTCCACTAACATGAAATTTGGCATATAGTCGGCTATTCTTTGAACACGTCAAGCAGAAATCTTTAGTAGAAAATACTTCCGCTTGACATTTCAAGTAACAGCAGAATATATGACAGTTTTTCAGTCGACAAACAAATATTGTAAACACAATTTGTAACGTGATGCTTTACCAAAAAATCGTAAAACTACTTACAAACATTGGAGTTTTGGCCACTTAATTGCGGCCTGTTAAGTAATAATGGGAAATTAAGTTTGATGTTTATTGATGGCTTTTATATTTATTTATTTATTTTTATTAAACGAGGGGGCACAATAATAAAATGTTTTTTTTTTTGTTAATAAACCTAGATGTTCTAAAAGTTGTAAAACACTAGACGTTTGTTGTGTTTCTTTATGTTAAGACAAGACTGACAACCGTTTTACATTTTCACCAAAGAAGAGGGGAGAACCAGCGAACTTAAAATTCACAATAAAAGATGTTACCTACTCCGATAGATCGGAATATTCATGTATTAGCAAAGTTGTTAATTCAACACAAGAAAAAAAGTTCAGATTACGCGTTCGAGGTATGCACGTTCGTCTGTTTTTTGTGTACTGTAACTTTGATTGGTTACTTAAAACTTTGTGTAATTGCACTGTTAGTTTCTCAACGAGGTTTTGTTATTGTGCGAATCTATATGGTGAATTAATTATTTAAACCTATGCTGTTGTTTCCATTCGTTGCTGACACGAGCTTCTTTTGCTTGCATATAGATCCACTAGGCGCTTTGTGGCCATTTATTGGAATCCTGGCTGAAACTGTTCTACTTATTATAATTATTGTTATATATGAGTTGTATAAGAAGAAATATCATTCAAACAAGGATAAAACAGGTAAGCCTTACTTGTTTGGTGTAGTGTGGTGTGGTTTAATTTGGTTTGGTTTGGTTTTTTGTTTTGTTTGTCAATTTCTCTATTTAGATGGCGGATTAAAAGAAACCTCTCCGTTAGTGTAAGATTATTTTTTTTTAAACAATATATGTGGTGATATACAGCGATAAAGATCTCAGCATGCTGATGTCAGCTGCCGGGATCTCTCAATAAAACAATAGAAATAGTCATGTGACCTGCGTTAGAAATTTTAAAAATAGCAGCATGCTGTGAACAAACGACGAGGCAGAAGGGAGAGGACAAAATCAATTACAGAGGTTTATTTAAAGATTAATTACACATAATATGTAACTTTTCATATAGAATATATTTAAGATACCAAAGTTAAGAAATGAATTTCAAGCTCCAAAGTTCGAAATATTGTGTTGATGTAGCTAACCAGTTGGAAATAAATGTTACTTTAGGCAGTCACCTGTTAATAGAGAAGGTTATCATGACTGAGTTTTCATTTTCGTTATAAATATAGCTGGTCTGCCTCGTTTTTTGCTCACATACGTCTGTCATTTTGCATTTTCTTGAGGGGAATTGCTGTTGTCTTGGGAACCGCGCATTGTTTAGTAAAATTAAGGTGTGAAAATTCAGTATGCATAATTTTGGTTCAGCTGTTTACAGATTTGCATTAGATATTTTTCTAACCTTTATTAACCCTTGGAGGAATGTTAACCTAAGCTTTAACAAACAGAAGAGGTTAGGTCAGTTTGATTCAGGACATTTTTAAACTTCATTTAAGATGCCCAGCTTACCAGGACTGGGCACCTTTAATGTCAGGGGTTAGTTTGATATCAGAACTGGTGGGCGAACAACACGAAAAAAGCTAGCTTATCAGAATTTTCAACTTGTGAACGTTGCATTTATTCGGGAAGATCAGGGGTTAATTTGAAATCAGAATTAGTGGGCGAACAACACGAAAAAAGCGTCATCTTTTTAAGAAACACATAAAATCATGCGTTAAAATCAGCTTTTGTAGGTGTCATATATTTTCGCCTTTCTTTCTTTTTGTTGCTTACTGAAGTAGGAAGGGGGCGGTTATTTGGTAGCAGGGGCTTATTTAATCATCCACAGTATATGTTTTGTTTTTGTTTTAGTGGCTCAACTTCCCCTCCTGTTGTGTCTTATACAACTGGTGAAGGTGTGCGTGCAAGAGTGACAAGCGAAGATAAAGAGAATACAGCGTGAAAAAGGTTGGAATGATTGCTTTTGTTACTCTCTTTTCGGAGCTTCTTTTTCCCTTTCAGATTTGACTAGCACGAGAAAAGTAGTATTGGTACTGGTAGTCATACCGTTTGCCATGCTTGTCTAATATTTACCCCCCGCCATGAGTATAGACATAAACAAAGAAATCGATATAAAATTTCCAGCTGATAATCGAAGAAGGTGCAGAAAGTAATTATAATTGAAAACATCGTACAACATTTTTTTTAAACTTCAACTTTTTCACAGGAATTTGTTTTGTTAAAATCAAAGAATATCATTTGTTTTGAACACTTAATGGAAATGAGTACTTGGTACAGGTAACCCGTGTTGCACATGCGTATAGGCGTAATACCCTTTTGGCCACTATCAGAGATACATTTTTTTGCAAAGTACCTCAGAAAGTAATGAGAGAAGCTTATAAGGTTGGAACTACTACATTAAAAACTAAAATTTTCGGCGGGAAAATTTTCGGCGGGAAAATTTTCAGACAAGGTTTATAAATTCAAAAAATGTATGGGTAAGTCTTTTGAACGAATTTTAACCAAATTTCAAAAGTAATGATTTTTCGGCGGGAAAATTTTCGGACAAGATTTATAAATTCAAAAAATGTATGGGTAAGTCTTTTGAACGAATTTTAACCAAATTTCAAAAGTAATGATTTTTCGGCGGGAAAATTTTCGGACAAGATTTATAAATTCAAAAAATGTATGGGTAAGTCTTTTGAACGAATTTTAACCAAATTTCAAAAGTAATGATTACGGGAAATACACAAAAAGAAGGCTAAAAGCATTTATATTATACACATATTCAATCAAGATCTAAAAAAGTGTCTTCAGAGTTCAACTTTATAGATAGAGCCTCAGCCAAATGTGAAAATAACGAAAATAATAATGACTTTCTGGTTACCCTATATATAATTTCTATGCCTGGTCCTTTTTTAGAAAAATTTAGAAAAACCAAAATTTTCGGACAAAAAACTTTCGGCAGACACAAATTTCGGATATAAAAAAGTCTGAAAGTTTTTCCGTCCGAAAATTTTCGTTCCTAATGCATACTAATTTTTTAGGTTCCAGATCTTCACTAAGAAGTCAATGAAAATTAGAAGATACTACGAAGCGAAATGTTGAAGATGGACGTTGTTTCTTGCAAAGATATTTTCAATGAACATTACAGTGTGGTTTTATTTTTAGTTTAGAGATAAGATATTTCTATTTTTACTGAACATTAATGTGGTCATAGTTAAACTGTTGGAAAACACCTTAATGTTTTAAATAAACGCCTCCCTTCAATTGGACGCCTCCTTTAATGATTTATTTTTAATAAACACCCTTCTGTTAAGGCTCTATACTTTTCATTAGGCGATCCACATTCCAGAAAATCAAATACATAATAAAAAATTAAACAACAAATTTAAAGGCACCTCAAAATCGATAAAATGGATAAATAGGTTTTTTCTCTAAGCATTAGGGGAAATGTGAAAAATATAAATTTTGTCGTTAGAAGGATGTGTGTATCTGTGAATTTTTTTACTTCTTCAAATTTTAATTTACGTGTTGTGGAAGGTGTTCTTGGTATTAAAACATTTCCGTGCTTTTAAATTCTGTCAGTTATTTGACACGATGCGATGACCTAGGGACAAGGAAGAGATCTAACGCTTTCAAGGTGCATATTGTTAAATTGTGAAAATGTGTGCCATGAAATCTCTAACCTTTAGCAACAACGTGACTAAGAGTTATTATCAACAAGATGTAGTGCTCGTTTTCTTTTTACTTAAGTTATTGTGTTGTATTGTTTCATGTTGTGATAAAAAAATTGCATTGGTGAATTTATATAGTCATGTAACTACTAACAAAATCGTGCGATGTGTTTTCATAGTTCGTGCAGTTTTACGGACCTAGCGCCTGCGCTTTAGATGGGTGCTGTTCCTCTTTCCCTTCCTCGTACGATATTGTTTGACCACATCACAAAAGTATTGACGCCGTTGCGCCATTTGGAAACCAGGTTAGTTGGATCTTAAAAATCGATTTGCGCTGTCAAGATTCGTGCAAAAGATTAGATGATAACATACGTATTTCAAACTTTTACGAAAGTAAAACATTCTCTTCCAATGCGTAGAACATTTTTTTATTAAAGTTTCTTACCATGGTTTGTTTCCATCCCTAACTAGTCTTTTCTTCGTTTACCTGCTTGTTACAAAACCCAACTGTTTGGACGGGTAAATAAGCAGTCAAACTTAGGAGACAGCTTTCATGAAATAAATTACGTTTGAAGCTTGATTATGAACAATTAATAAGCAAAACTATTAAGAAAAATAATAAAAACAAATCATGCTCGAGAAATGCACAAAAAATAACGGATTTTACTGGTTCTTATAAAAAAGGGTGTGTAATAAATACATCGCAACCCGAAATAATTCTTCTCAAAACAGAGCTGTCAACGGGACTGGGAGACAACTAGGGAAAACCACACAAACTTTTATTGAAAGATGCCCGGTATCTTTGCAGAAATAAAATTAGCAAGCTGCTTAGAAAATACATGGTATTTTACTTCCACCCTTGTACCTTGCTTTTCGCATGATTTGCTCGTTTAAAACCATAGTCGATTGAATTTGCTCGTTTCGAACTATTAATTATATCGCGCGGATTCGCTTGTTTTGAACCATTATGTGTAGCTTGTTTCGCTTGTTAAACCACTAAAATGTCTCAAACAAAAGACATAACTATAATGTTATTTACAGTTGTCGATAAAATATAAGAGTTACTTATAAAGAAAACAAAGAAAATGAAGCATAAAAATTAAGAAAAAAATTAAGAAAATTGCATTTTGCTAAGAAAATTAAGGCCAGGTCAAAAAACAGTTTTCTTATAAAAAAACAACGTGCAATTGTTACATCATTGTTGGAACATTTTTGGATCTGATAAAAAAACATAGGAGATAGGGAAATGTATGTTCTGGCACAGTCCCTAAAACGCGCACGCCACAGTCAAGCACAACAAATCCAGCACCATACCATGCCATGCTTAGCCATGCCCAGTGTGGTAAAGTCCCTATCATGCAGCGTTGAGTAAGGTTAAGTCCCTAATATTTAATGCAGTGTTGTGACGTAATCAAAATATGCAGAATAGGAGGCCCAAAATTTTCTAGCGCGATTCCCTAAAAATTAACGCATATCAAGGACATATCCCTAATAATCAATACAATGTAATGACGTCATCAAAGTATACAGAACAGGAGTCCAAAATTTTCTAGCACAATTCCCTAAAAATCAACATGCATATCAAAGGGTAAGTCCCTATCATACAAAAAGGGGAATTCCGTGATCGCATTAAAAAGGGAAATAATCAAAAATAGTGAATGTGCGTCAAGTGTCAATCAAAATTCAATAGCCTTAAAACTATAGTATCCATGACCTTCCTGACCGGCATTGGTCTCTCACTGCCACCTATAGCCTTAGCATTCACAAGTACAGCACTCACCTACAACGGTGGGTGGTGTACTTGTGAAAAATCCTTGGTTGGGCCCTGATTATTAAAATAAAAGGATGTTCAAATTTTACAATGACTCCGTAGAGACCAGGGATTTTTACAGCGAACCAATAGTACTTGCTATTGACGATGTTCAGCCTGAGAATATTGTACTTAGCGATCCTATCCAAGCTAATAAGGGCAAGGATGCAAGAATAGTGATCGGATACAAAAATGGCAGCAAGATATCATCAATATTGATTTTAACACCAAAGGGGTTGTATTCAAACGGTGCATCCAGATACGATGATGGATCCTCCCTTACCATGTCATTTAATGTTGGTGATCATCCTGAATGGCTGGAAAAATAAAGGTGTATCCTGGCTACGATTGAGAAATCGTATGGTAGTGAGTTCTCAACCTCATCAGTGAAGAACGGTAGATACCTGAACACAAAAATAAAAGAATGGGAGGGTATAATAAACACGTATTTCTATGATCTTCCAGTACCATACGACAGAAATGTCAATGAATCTCAGTCATAAAATTATCTAGCATTTATCGGCAGAATTCTAAGCATTTCATCCAGGTCCTTCTGGAGGAATGTAAGTATAGGCCAGTGGAACTTTCCAGGACAAGACATCTTATTGATTCAAATAACGACGAGGAACCATTCGTTGTAGTATAGTATGTCCAAAAATTTTGTGAGATGTATCTCACAAAATATAACAAAATATGGAGGAAATCAAGAAATGTTTAAAATGCAAAAGGTCTTTGTTTTTTTATAATTTTGGAATCAATAGGCGCAATGGGCAATGGACCAAAATGTGCATAAAATGCCTGGATATTGATAAAGCCTCACGGGAACGAACCAGATGCCATCATAAAAAATATCGGGGTCTTTGTAAAGAATGTGATTTATATGCATCAACTAATTTTGGCCACGATTCACAATGCTCTATACCATGACACAGAGATAGCATCCACAGAGTACCTGGGGTGTGGCATCTGTACATTTATTGGGCATATCCAGGGCCAATTTAGAGATGGGATGTGCTGGAGCAATAGAGGTCAGTGGCAGTTCGATCATAAAATACCGTTTAAATATAAAAAAATTTCGCTGCGCCCAGTAGGGAGACGCAGCTTGCAAGACTGCACTACACTAACATGCAGCCCCTGTGGGCAATAGAAAATCAGAGGAAAGGCCATCGTATCATCACTGAATAGAGCAGAGGCTCATTATAATAAACAATGAATGAACTTAAAAAAGAAGCCAAAGAATTAGAGATACGTAGGTATTCAACCCTTAGGAGATCTGATCTTATCGCTGCTATTCATAAAGTAAAGTACAAGAACACTGGAACACAAACCATTGGGCCTCATTGCAAACAATGCCTAGAAATCACAGCCATAAAAATACTCGATGAATATATCAGAGGCTTGGAAGCAAAACAAAAGCGTAAAATAATATATGATGGTGATTTTATGATTGATGCAACTACTGGTGAGGTTGTGGGTCTTATTTAATGTTTTGTACAAAACATTAAATTATGAATACGCGGGTGGTTCCTCTAAATACCGCTGACATACTGCGCAGATTGTAGTTTTTTGAGCAGTTCATCTTTCGCCTCCTCACGCCCTTTCGCGACAAGCTGCTGTCGCTCCCGTTCATTGATAGAGTCCACGATTTTGCGTTTTCGTTGTCGGGCTTGTTCCTTCAGCAGTATGTACTTTTGCCTTTCCTGCATGATTAAGCTGAACTCATGGTCGCTAATAACACCATTCTTCACAGCTTTAGAGATTAAGTCAACGATAGAGTTCAATTTGGTTTCCGCTAGTAGTCTGATGCTCTCATGCTTCTTACTCTTAGAGCCCAGTCTCTTCCCAGCATTCCGTAGACCAGCTTGTCCCAACCCTACGGCAATCGTAATTCCACCCATGGCCACGGCTAATGGTACGCCGATCCCAGATAGCATGCTACCAATGCCAACACCAGATGTGATGATGCTGATGCTTAACAAGCCGTGGTCGCAGAAGCGCACCCAGGTCCCATGCATTTTGAATTTTTTAGCGAGCTTGTCACGCTCCTTAATCTCAGCTCGTAGGTATTGTTCCACTTCATCAATTTTACCGAGCCTGTAGGCTCGTAAAGTGTCCTCCGTACCCTCCGGAGGCGCAGAAGGTAAGCTCGGGTAAAGCTTTGCAATATCTGTCATTTATTCTATCAGTATATGCATAGTAATTCCAACGAAAGGGTTCTTTTCGTCTTGATATTCGTTTATGAGCATGAAATTTAACCTGTCTGTTGAACCTTTAAGGGGGAGGTATATAGGAGTGTCGAAACTCCATGTCACCATATCTCCCCCAAGCGTTTAGCTCTTTGATGGGAAGCAGGGCTAGTATATTGGATTTCTCACCATTTAAAAGAGAATAATCCGGATCCAGCTGGAAGCATACGAGTCTCAGCCGCTGGTGAACGTCAGTCTTGTAGATGCTGTAATGGTCGCCTTTGGGAAACTTTACCTTGTTATCGAAGACCCGTCCCATAAGGTCCTGCAGTGCTTGATCAATTATGACATCGTATCCATCGTTGACACGGAGTCTACATACCCCGTTCCCGAGTACTAAGAGCTTGATCCTGTCCCCTGCCTGACTGTTGACTATGGTCGCGAGATTTTATATAAACCCAGCGGAATTGAGATGGAGATTTCCAAATCCCCGACTACAGTCGGCTTAGACCCCGCCTTATAGATGTTGATCTCGCTCTTAGTAAAGAGGTTCACCCACCTGGGGCGAAAACTGATGGATTTTAGAGCGATCCTCGTGCCTTCCCCCAGATGAGGGTTGAATATTATAGGCTTTTTGATATCTGTGACATACAGCTGTCTCATGTTTCTTTAAAGAAACATGAGCATTTACTCGTATAACCCTAGAGCAAAATACAAGTCCAACAGAGGTGAGTGGCCTCTCGGTGTAACTAACTTGGAGTATCGGGACCTCTACGTGTCTACGACTCAGCACATTTCCGTAGCATTCCAACAGTTCACCAAGTACCCCATCAAAGTTCCCACTAACCTGTTGAACGATCCTGTGAGTGTAAATTGGGAGGGGCAAGCCTTGGACTATTGGAACATCCAGGTGAATTTTGCTTGTCATTGCGCAACAACGGCGTTGGGAATTTCTGCCAAGCATATGAGTGGCTCCGTACCCCTCGTTCAATCTATTTTCAAATTTCACATGTACTATCACATGAGACGTATTCTCGCGAGAATGAAGGTACCTATGCCATATGAAGGAGGCTTTTCCTAGTACGAGAACCCTTACTCCACCTCGGGGTTACGCAAATATGATGTGATGTCCAGCGTGTACATGCTCCCCTCCAACATGGACCTCCGCATTGGAAGGATTGTGGGGTATAACAATAATGTTCTAATCGCGCCCTCTAACATAGGTGTAGGTGTGGAGCTAGATCTGAATAACATGGGCCATGCTGTCAAGCATGAGGCAGCCTTCACCACACCTTCTGGGCGGACTATCAAGTCGAATAAAACCACGCCTCGCAGTGATATCACAGTGGGTGCGGCTGCCGCACCCCTTCTCAAGGAAGCCCACAGGAAGCATGAGGATATCAAGGCTACCGTTATCACGTTGGGAGTAGGACTGATACTCGCATATATTTGGTTGAAGTAAGTCTAATTTGTTGATCAACAAATTAGACGTGAATTTCCGACCTTTTTCCCCTCTTAGCCCGATGTAAGCCATAACAATCCTCACAGCAGCAGCTAAGGCTATGTACAAGTGTTTTACTGCAAACTCGACGACTCTCGCTGCAACTCTGAAGAAGAAAGAGACCACGCTGCCAATAATCCCTGGAAGAGCTGTCCCTGCTTTGCCTGCTAGGTACTTTAGGAATTTTCCTAGTCTTTCAACCCGTTTCCGCACAAACCCCTTGTCATCAGCACTTCCTCCTGTACTTTCTACGGCGCTTGTGCTTCCTCCAGTGACAGCACAATGGTAGAGACCAGCAAGCCAACGGCGGAGATGATGCTCGCTATCGTCAAGCCTTGTTCCTTGAACAGAATCTTTAGCTTTTCCACGAGTGACGTGTCATCCCCCGCGATTTTTATCAGAGTGTCTTTAATGTGCTTTAGTTGGCTTTGGGTATCTGAGGAAAGTAAACCGTTCGCTTTTCGTGCTTCTTTCTTCTTATCCTTTAGTTGTTCTAACTCTTCCCTTGCCTTGGCTATATCCCTGTCCCAGATAGCTAGCTGTTCCTCGGATGCCCCAGGCGTGGCCTTTTTAATCTCGAGCTCTTTCACCTTGGCTTCTGCTTTATCAATCTCACTATCGTAGAAGACCATCTTGTCTTTCAAGTGCTTTAGTTGGCTACGTAACGTTTGAAGCTCGCGGTTTAACCCTCTTATTTCACGCTCTTTGATATCCGCGCCACAGGAATTATCTTCGATGAGGCTCTCTGTGTTATCGAGCACGTTCTCGAGTAGCGGCAACATCTCGGTGTCATCAGTCCTTTCCACAACGCGATCAATATCACCCATACGTTTCTGGGCCTCTACCCTACTACCCTTGTTTGGTGTCTGATAGTCATCAAACCCTAGCCTACTCTGGAGCTGTTTTATAAATTACCATCTTGGAACGTGAGTACTACTTCCGGTAGTGATCTTTTTCCCGTCACAACCCTCTTTACTACAAGCTGACCATCCTCTCTTAATCTGAACCTATCATAATATGTCGCATCGGTCATAAACCCAAGCCCATCCCTAAGATTCGTGTACAGGCTATCAACCTTTGATTTAAAAAGTAGTGTATCGGTCGTCTCCGTACTCAACTCCAATCGCCTACGCGCACCTCCCTGCTCTTCTGGTACTATGTTGATGCCCTCAGGTCGAAGGATCTCGCTACTGAACTCCTTAGGCTCGTCCGGAATGTCTTCCTCTGGCGTAAAATCATCTCCTTCGTATATTGGATTAATTGGCATTTATTGAAACCGTTGCCTACTAATAAATGTACGGAACCAAACTTGATCCATACAGAGAGGTCAAAACTCTACTGGCCATAAAAGGCAAGAAGCAGCTTGTTAAGGTCTCACATAATCCCAGTACGATCAACCAAAACAAAGATTTATATATCGACATCCCTAATTTGGGACAAAATAATTTTTCCGGGCTCTCTAAAACTCCTCTTTGACCTGGAGCTAACCTGGGCATTTATTGAAGCCGTTGCCTACTAATAAATGTACGGAACCAAACTTGATCCATACAGAGAGGTCAAAACTCTACTGGCCATAAAAGGCAAGAAGCAGCGTGTTAAGGTCTCACATAATCCCAGTACGATCAACCAAAACAAAGATTTATATATCGACATCCCTAATTTGGGACAAAATAATTTTTCCGGGCTCTCTAAAACTCCTCTTTGACCTGGAGCTAACGGGGACTAACATGAAACGCACGATCGTTTCGAATATCGGGAAGGCCCTAGTACAGAACCTTCGTATAACACTTAACGGCAATGAAATACAAAACATCCCGGATTACAATACCCTGGCAGTGTATAGGGATCTGTGGCTGCCCAAATTTGAGCGAGAGAACAACCTAATTCTTGAAGGTATCAATCCCAATGATGGTATAATCCGCGCCCTACAGGTGAAGACCAGTGACCATGTTGGAAATGATGAAGAAAAAGCGATCGTGGCATCTTACGGCAACACCTTTTGCATCCCTATCGGAAAAATGTTCGAACTCACGAGGGATCTCCCCTTCTACAAGTAGGGCTATATGACAGGCTACAGTTTATCATACATTTTGCACCTCACTATCAAGTCATCAAAGATTGGTACGGCGTCTGCTGGAAGCACGGCAGCTAAGCCCGCTGATGGCGCTCATAAAATTACAAATATTTGCTTAGAGTTTGATAAGGTTATCAATGAAGGTTTAGCGAGCGCTATGATGTCACGATACAGCCGTCTCGCCCTACCCTACGAAGGGATCCTCCGCAGCAAAGTGGTGACCATGAAAAAAGCCGACACCTCCTACAACCTCCAGATTGATACTCCGGCGAAGTCTGTTAGAATCTAACAGTGTCGAAATAAAACGTGCTACTACTAAGTATCACCATATTTTCACGGCGTTCGTGGAGTCGTATAACAAGGTACTCGCCGAGAGACTCTTTAAACCTCAAGATGCACAAGAATTGGTCACTGATGAACAGAGTACCACATGGGTTAAACACCTGTACAATATTGTTAAAAACATGAACAATAGTAAAACTGCCATGATCGGCATGAAGCCCTCGAAAGCGATCAAACTCGATGATGTGCCACTCGTGAAAAGCGAGGAATATCCTGAGGAAAAGCCTTTGCCTGACGACGGGCTCTATTTGTACTTGCTTCAACCCGGCGAGCAACATGGAGATGCAAAAAGACGTGCGACTGATGCTTGGTGGAGCAAAAAGACGTACAGGCTGGATCGTATCGTAACCGGTACACGCCTCCTATATTACTTGGCAGATGGGCCCTCGCGTAGTTTTGTGGCAGAGGAGCTCGTGTTAATACCCGAAGGTGTTGAGGTACCTCCGGAGCATGTGAAAGATTGGTAGGGCCATTTCACCGGTTCCTCGCTACGGGGAACCGCTCAGTTGATACCCATAAGCGTAGTTAATGTGAACCTGTGGCTTACATTAATACTTACCATACAAAAAAATGTTCGGTATCCCTGGAGGAGGCTGAGGTCTAGTATATAGTATTTTCAAGAGTACGTCTAATGGTTTATTCTCAATATCTTTATTCGGATCCCACAAATATAGTAAAGGGGGCTCTGTATAGAACGAACATCCGTACACGATACCTCGAATAACATCAGGTTCGATATCAAGATCGATGTCAATTAAACGTCTATCTTCAATAGGAAATTTTAGTATTTCGCTTATTTTATTCAAATCAGTCAGATCCGAGAGCTTTAACTCAGGATCCTTGATGACCTCGTAACGTAGCACACCCAACCTGTTTCTTTAAATATTTACAATATGCCGGCCCCTGTCTTCAATATCAGCCTTGATATCATCATCGATCTCACCCCTTGCAAACGTTGCCCATCATCGTTCGGATATATAAAACCCTCGTAGTATACCCCACCCCTAAATCTAAAATTTTTCAGACAAGTGGGACAATAACTAGTGGTAGATTCTGCCTTTATGCAGCATCTCAGCACGGGTACCTTAATACTATAATAGTTTTTTGTTGGCCTTGTACATAGGTTTCCATTTTTTTTCTCTGACATTTATCTATCTTTTAACACTTGAAGTGGTCAAGCAGCCTTATCATGTCACGAAAGCTTCGTCTCCAGCGACTTCCTTGGTGGGTGGTGTACAATATTACGCCATATCGATATCATACAACCCTTCGAATAACTCGCGCGTATCATCGTCGGGAATGGTAATATTTTTGTGTGTTAATAGCACACAAAAACTTATGCCTAATTTTCTAGTGCCGGAGCACCTAATTCGTACAAATCATCGCGGGTAAGATCAATAAGCCTGAAGTGGCAGATGTATCGCTGCATATGTCCTTCCTCTTCAAATCGATTAAACGCATGCATGCCATTGGCATTATCGATAACAACAATCTCCTCAGACCCTGGAAATTGAACTCTTAGCCATCTCCTTTTCTTGAAAATACCACGTCTTTGAACACGTGCACAGTAATACGGAAGATGGTGGTATTTATCCTCATCAGGTGTTGTATGTTTTCGAAAAATCATGATCACATTATCTTTCCCCGAATTATATGCATGTGGTATATACCGTTCACGAAGTCCTGCATTTTCTAAGGTCGGTAGGTCGAGCTGATGTTCTCTCTCCTGAAGATCCTCTTCAAGGTTGGCAATGGTTACGTCCCTCTCATGGAGATCATCATTAAGTATTGCCAGAGCTTGGCGATGCTCTTCGATTTCATTTTGTAATTTTTCTATACCTTTCGCCGCAAGCCATTTCATGACCTCAAGTGCCTTTGGTTTTCTGGAACGTGCACAAATCTCCAAAGCACCATCTAATGTCACGAAGATATCATGCCAATTTTTACCTTCCATAGGGGCGGGGTTCTGAACCCCACCTCCCTCCAGGGTAATGCGTGGCGTGGTTTCAACGCCTTGAAACATGTGACGAATATCAGAAATACCCAAGAACCCTCCAAGATCAGCTCTTTTAAACATGGGTTGACCCTGATTGTTTACCAATATCTCAATGGCTCCAGTGGGCAATGAATTGAACAACGCGAGTGAGGACATTTTTATTTAATATGACATGGCTCCAACCAGAGTGATCATTAGGACAGACATGAATATGAAAAAATACATGATGTTCTTCTGATACCTTACCCTCTCCATGACCTTAACTCCTCCTGGAGGACCTCTAATTGACTTTCCAGATAAGGGATCCTATCCATCTCCTCATGACAGGCTTTCAGCTGATTTAATATACTCCAATTTCTAGGGTGCTCAAGTCGAATATACAAACACGCGTGCTTAGACTTTTTGAGTTGATTTTTGATCGACTCCCAGTCGGTAGGTTCTATCAGGTTCGTCTCTTGATCCAAAATAGATAGATCACTCCTTTCGTGGGGATACCAGAAAAAGAGCATTTTTTTCTGGCGGCGGAGGTTCTTGGGGATTGCTGTATAGCTTTGGGTTAGGATCCACAGACTATGCAAACGGTGCCGGCCAGATATTGCCAACTCAAGTAGGGATTGCTTTTTTTTGACAAGATTTTTGTCGGCTATGACATCGTCAACGATAAACAAGCTCTCTTCACCTGCCAGCAGAGACGACAGTTTTTCGATCGATTCAAATAGCTAATCACCTGGGTCAATTAGAAATACATAGGGATCTCTCCAGAGACTGGTTTGATCGAGATATGTCCGATTGTATTTAATTGTTGAGCACAAAATTACGATGTTTTGGAAATGTCCTCGATACTCATTTTCAAGCAAGACCAGGACGCGCTTAGTTTTGCCACAGCTTGTGGGCCCAGTGAATATTGCTGTGTGCGGATTTTCTACGATATCAAGAGTCATTTATTCAACTTGTGTATACCCGAGAGTATACACAAACATTTCCGGTGCTTACTTAGGTTTTGGGACTATACTCGCTGGGATCCAGCCTTTACTCACTGCCATTTCACGACTGCCTCGCCCCGCGGTGAAATACGCAATCATCTTCATCACGTCATTCGTGTCGAGTTTTGTGCTGTGGCTTGAGATTACTAAAAATTTTTTACCGAGCATTGCGTATGCAAATGTGAACCCGAGGTCCACGACTGTCTCATAGATCATATCGATTATCTCCTTTTGCTGAGGGGTAACATTCGAACTCATGTTTATTATAGGCTTATCGCATCTTTTAAATGTCAATTTCGTTGTTGGTTTTAGGCTTTTGTTGATCTTGTGTATGTGTTTCGGCAATCTGCTGGGGACCTGCAGGCTTACGGAGAAAGTATATGAAACCTCCGATACATGCGAGCGTGAGTAGGCTTCCACCAATGTATACGCCACTGCTTGACTGTACAGAACTCACTCCAAAAGAGATTTTGACTGGAGGTTGTACAGCACCCTCTTGTTGTTTCATATCTTCCTTCCTCTTCTTCATCAGTGCGACCAACCTATGACCTTGGGCTACTCTACCAGGATGCTTCACGGGTTTTGTAATGACCCTCTCTTCTTGCGGTTGTTCAGTGCTCATTTCTTATAACTCGTAGGAGTTACAAAATCATTTCCCTTTTACAGAAAGATGGAGGGATAGACCCTGTTCCTCAATGATCTCCATAGTCTCTTTTATCCCTGTGAGTATGGACTCAGGATTCCTATTCCGAGCTTCCTCTGTTGGGGGTTCCATTCGGCTAGTCTCTTACCTGCCGCAACCCTTCCCGGGTGTTTTTTGTTTACTTCAACAATTTTTTCAATGGTCTCGGTTTGTTGTTGGTTGATAATAATACTACACGCGCTACTCATCTTTTTGTTGCTCTCCATTAACCTTCCCATAAACACCTTGGACATTGAGACCCACCGCAACACATACAAATGTGATGGATGCCAGTAGCTGGTTGTTCCAACCATGATCCACGTACTGGCATAGTGTAATCTCGTATTTACCATCATCATCACCATTAAAGCGGATTGCTATTTTATAATCGGAAGAATCAAATGATATAATCTCCGGATTAGAATTTTGCACCTTGGTGCGTAATATGATTTGACCCAGCTTGGGAATAACATGCCTCAATGTAAAATACACGCTTGCTATACACTCACCATCGCTGGGGTCAATAGTAACGTCTCCAATATCCACATCCGAAATACTCAATCCAATACCTGGGATGTATGAAGATGTGTCTATATACATTTGCCGTAGCCTACTACAACAATACCCTACTATATCTCCAAGGAATGACGGTGGAATAACAATATTTTCAACGAGCCTCATTTCCAATTCATCAAACATTCTTTTCCTTCTCTATTTCTTTCTTTCTATTTCTTTCTTTCGTTTCGAAATGTGCTTCTACGTCATCAGCAATATCGCGATAAAAATCCTCTGTTCTGATGTGGTACACGAAGGAATCGGTGTCCATATAACAGATCCGCAACTTGCTACCGTACTTGGGCTGCATATAGTCATAGTGGAAGTTGTACATTACGATTTTTGAGTTGTCTAAAATAGCTTGACCAATATACACCGGCTTGTTCATCTTTACCTCTGTTTTAGCCATCTCCACGCCCATGAGGCGGCTGCTGAAGTAGTTCCCGCCCTTGAAGTTGGGCTTTATGATGAGCTTGGTGTACTTCTCTTCATTGGTGACAAGTTTTATATTCCGATGATTACGGATATTCTCCATGGTTTTTCCAAAGACCGAGAGATTCATAAGCTTACAAAAGTCCTTCTCAAAGTCGTTCTTGGCGACAGTTCTAAGCCTCGTGTTATGGTCTATATAGTCCCGGAGCCAAAGCTTTCGATTAAACTGGATGCACCTTCTTAAGCTCGAGCCCGTGTTTCAGGGCTTGATAAAGAGCCCCGATGTGTACCACGTATTTCCGCTTATTTTCGAGATTTGGTATCAGTTTCTCAACCCTATGAACCACCTTGCGCTCCGGCAGGAAAGGCAGCTCGTTGTGCTTGTCATGTAGGCTCTTTGGATAATCGATGTCAACCCCCAAGATGTAGCCGTACTTGTTATCGGTAACCAATATCTCGATCCTCTTCTCTGTAAAGATATCAACCTTCGACAGCCACTTGAACCCGTGCGTAGGCAGTTTTTGATGCATGGCCCAGCCATAGAGATTGTTGGCATCGAGGTACTGCAAATATGACGACTCAACCTCCAGGTCGTATTGGTCCCCCATATACTTGTTATTGGCTTTGGCATATCGGTGTACAGCCTGGGTTATACCACCTCGAATTCCTTTTTCAAACATCAAGAGCATCTCGACATCCGTTAAGAGCTCCAGTTTGATATCCGTGTACTTGAGTGCTGCTTTCCATGCCAAGCCTGGTGCGCTGTAGAAGTGAGCAGGGTCGAGTTTGTATTGATTCTGGCAGACTCCCCGAAAAGTCTCGAATACGTCGGCTAATAGAAAGACGTCCGTAGTGAGGTATAGGTCGTGATAGTCGCCCATATTAACCTCATCACCCTTTGGATTGATGACATTCCACACTTTTTGAGCGTGCTCGTATTCTTCATCGCTAATCCCCTTCATGTTCAACTTGCTATAGAAAGCCTCCTTCGGAGGTAGCTCAGTCTCTTTGAATCGTCGCCATCCATCCATATACTCATAGGGATATACACCCTTCCTTCGCATGAGCTTAAAGGTGTCATCCTCAGTGAAATACCAACGGAGATTTTTGCACTGTTCGTCATCGAGGTTGCTTGCCAATTTCTCCAAGCTTGATGCCATGAATCGACAGCTGTCTATAAATCTGATCTCGATCTTCTTGTATGTTTCACCATTACCGTACCCCATGCCTGCAATGGGTACCTTGATTTTTACATTGAAGGAGATATACTTTTCAGTGTTTTCAGCGATGCAACCAATGTCCTCGGTGTCATACTTCTCCCCCAATTCTCGAATGAACAAGTGGGCGTCGTACCCTGAAAGATTGTGGAAGATCACTGGCATGTGGCTGGGTATCCTATAGTTGAAATTGCAGGTATTATGCGCGGCACCTCTGTATAGACCCGTGTAGTGTCAGTGGTCTCGAACTTTGCGGTTATTCGGGTCGTCGTCGAAGGGTTTCATGCAGATGTGACATGTCTTTACCTCTTCGTGCTCCCTCTTTTGCAACTTCGTTAGGGGCATCATGTCATGCTGTGGGAAGGTAGCGTAGAGCCGCTTTACTTCATCCTCCAGGTGTTGAACGAATAAGTCTACGCATCCCTCACCCCTGCACTTATACAGGGGGTCTGGTACCTCTCCATAGGCAAAGGTGGAGTATGTGGCCCACCCGCATGGTACATGCTTATTCAACGTCTTAGTCTTGGTATCCCGAGCATTCTCCTTCATTGAGATCAGTAGGCTTTCAAAATCTGCATAAATAACGAATTGGACCTTGAACTGGCATTGTCCGTCCTGGTAATATAACCACTTTTCTTTTCACTTGGCATCGTAATCTTTACCGCTTTATTATCTTTGCAGTATACATAGTGTTTATCGCGTGATTCTATCGTTTGAAACCCTTGCAAGCAATTCAGACGAAAACTTATTTTTCCGTGGTTCTTCGATATCTCGCTACCCAATAGCCGTGAGAGATTTTTGATGGCCACGTGGTGGCTCTTCTTATCACCCGTTAGTAATAGCAGGCTGACCTTCTCACGTTCATTATATGTAGATCGCCGCAGGATATTAAAGCTCTTACCTGTTGCATACAGAACGTTCACGGCAATGGTGGGATTATTCCGCTCGAATTTGGTAATATCCTTAATACTAATAGGAAACTCAATACCCTGCCAGTTGTATCGATCTATATAAGGTCGCAGCTTGCTGATTCTTTGAGGATCTTTTGCTATATCCTCATGATGCAAGGCGGCTACTATAGCCCATCGGAAGCATTCTTCATCGTTGTTATTCGGGTTGATGATGGCTTTCTTCGTAGCGATCCACTTGGGTGTTTCAATGTATGATGCGACCAATACTAAAGCCGCTCTTAGGCAACGCGGGATTCTCAACATGCGTTCTGATTTGAGTAAACATCGTATCCATAATTTCATCTATGATGGTACCTTGGAATACAGATGTCATGTTGCTATGGAATACCTTCTCCACCTCAATGAACTCTGGGGTACCATCCACTGGCTTTTTCCAAAGGATCCAAAGAGAAAGTTGCACTTTCACAGATCCCATTTCTCCCACTTGGTTTTCGATGAGTGTTTTCACGTTTGATTGAACCATGCCCTGGTATCCATCAATATCTGTTCCATCGATGCCAGTTATGCGGTAACTCCTGAATGTTTTATGTAATGCATGCTTATGCTCCTGAGGCGTAAAATCATGCTCCTTTTGATCATCCTCTGCATGATCCTCCTTTGCCTCCTCCTCAACTTCACCTATCAGGGTCTTCTTGGCACCATTATATAAAGAGAATATTCGAGTTTTTATCGATTTAAATGTTTCCCGCACTGGTTTCTTGACACTCTCCGGTACATGCTCGAGGAGCCACTCTGACCACTCCCGCAGCTTACTCTTGATTACTGGACGAGTTCTCTTCAGCTCTTGGCGTTCAAACTCGTTCATTTCCTTAAACGTGGGAACGTAAGGCTCGATGTTCTTCTTAATAGGACGGGATCTAGCCATCTCTTGTTGTTCAAAAATATCCATCACGTCTGATGTGGAAGGGGTAGGCTGCGTTTTTAGTAAAGCAACTAAGTCAACTTTACGTAGCCTATAGTATCCATGTAGGCCTCGCGCTTTAGCGATTGCTCTCAATTCTTTAATGGTTATCTCCATTTATTATATATATTTTTCGATCTCAATCAACAATTTTTCTGGCGCGGTCATAGTTTGAGTAATGGAATTTCCCTTTACTCATATTCTGTATACTATTGCGCATGACGTCATATATATTATTATGTGTTAGTATTTAATGTATATATCATTTCATATGATTATGTGTTAGTATTAAATGTATATATCATTTAATATTATTTTGTGTTGGTTACTAGCAGTACAATTAGGGAATTTCCCTTGATGTGCGTGCGCTGCGCCAGAACGAACATTTCCCTATCTCTTAAGACTGTGCCTTCTATGCCTACCACTGACTGCAAGCTCAAGCAGGGAATGTCGACGCTTGTCCGGAGTGAGGCCCTCTCAAGGTATGTCTTATTCCATTTTAAGGTAGGGCATAAAATGACAATATTGTGGAAATGCTTCTTACACTCCTGCTCGGGGAGGTTCAAGACACTTTGTGTTTTTCCACAAGACGTCGGGCCGGTGAAGATTGCCGTGTGGGAGTCTTTTAAAGCATCCAACATTTTATTTCAATAGTTTGATCACTTCCGATCGTGAACCTTGGGGTATATTGCGGCACATGCGGAACAGATCAATACACCCCATGATTGTTTACCAAGGACCCTCGACAGGTAGGGCAGAGCTTAGTCCCTCGAACCTGGTATTCGATGGGAAGCGGGGTATACATTATTTTTTCTCGTAGACACCGCAATGCATTGCAATACCTTTTAAGGAGCCGTGCCTTCACCAGGATTTCTCCGATGAGTTCGGCGTACCAATGTAGTATGTTGCATGTGAATAGAGTATACGAAAGCATTTTCAGCTGTTTTCTCCCCCTTCTCCTGGAGCTCTCCCTGTACATACTCGGCGTGTACCTTGTCGATTGCCTCGTCGGGAGCCTTGCCAACGAACCCCTCCGTACACTTTTTCGGCAAAAGGTGCCCCTTGCCTTTGCGTAGGACCTCCTTTAAAATTTGGCGTTTATCGGTGGGGTTCACTATCTGTTCGTATTCTGCAGAGGTGGCTTCATCGAATACTCGTGCATCAGACATCTTTATTGGTAGTCGTTTATAACGAAAAAGTACGTAAGCTATCATGGCATAGGGTAGGACTATAGCGATATACAAGTATGCCTCCATTTTATTCCCCGGTAGACGCCAGGCGGGAATGGCCTCTGGCAAGCGTCGTAATTTGATCCGGTTGTACGATACGTTTGTCATCTGCCCTGTTGAGTACCAACTTGTTAACCTCTTGCGTGTATACCTGATGGCCCTTGCTTTGGATCAAGACCTGGCTCTTGTAAACGTTAACGCCCTCTTCCAAACACCTCTGATAGTCATCGAAGGTGATGGATTTTTTCGTGACACATGGCTTCACGCCCTTGGCTTTTGCGATCACCGCCTTCTTTGGTAAGGCTCTTATAGGCGTAGAGTTTGGCCCTTAAGGTGAAAAATTTAGTCATGATTTTCCCATTTAGCTCATCCTTCATCAGGCCTACCACCTTCTTGTTCTTGCCTATGGGGAGAGGCCTATTATCATCCGGATTATAGGCACTTGTATCGAAGCGTGTCTCAACATCCTGCGCGATATCCTTATAACAGTCCTCCGTTCAGATGTGGTAAGCGAAGCTGTCTGTGTCCATGTAACAGAGCTGTATTTTAGAACTATATTTGGGCTGCATATAGTCATAATGGAACTCGTACATCACCATTTTTGACATATCCAATATAGCCTGACCAATGTATACAGGCTTGTTCATCTTGACCTCAGTCTTTCCCATTTCAACGCCTACCAGGTTTTTGCTGAACATGCACCCACCCTTGAAATTTCGCCTCTTGAGAAGCTTCGTATAGTTGTCATCATTGGTAACCAGTTGAATATTGCAGTGATTGCGTATATTCTCCATGGTCTTGCCGAACACCGAGAGATTCATCATCTTGTAAAAATCCTTCTCAAACTCGTTCTTTTCGTTTGTTCTAACTTCGTGTTGTGATCGATATATCCCTTCTTTATCCTTTCCGGTTGAATCGAATCACTCTGCGTACCTTCTTCAATTCAAGCCCATGTTTTATTGCCCTGGCCGATTGTAGAGATTTTGGATATATTCAAGATAGTCTTCCTCGGCCTCTTTTTCCACCTCGTCATGAGGTGTAGGTCCTGTGTTGGTTGCCCTGCCATAGAGTCCCATCACCCCACGTTTAAAGGCTGCATAGGTCCTCTTGACCCCCTCTTTTATATGTTTGGGGAGAGCATCAACTAACCAGTACCGCATATTAGTTTTCACAATCGAGCAATTTTTTGACAGCTCCTGTTTCTCAAAAATATCAATGGCCTCCGGTGTTGGTAGTATAGTTACAGGCTTGACTGGCTTTCGCTGTCCAGCCCTTTTGGGTGGCCTCTGTGGTACGTCCTCCAATAGGGCAACCAATTCGGCCTTACGTAGCTTGTAATACCCCGTAAGTCCCCGGCTTTTTGCAATATCGCGTAATTGTTTCATGGTGTATGAATCCATTTCTTTATTGTATGGATTTTAACATCGTCGGAAGATTTCATTCTGCTCAAAACTAAAACAGTTATTCCCCTTTTTACTGCCATCAGGGGAATTCCCCTTTTTTGATTATTAGGGATATGTCCTTGATATGCGTTGATTTTTAAGGAATCGTGCTAGAAAATTTTGGGGCCCAAAATTTTCTAGATATCTTTTAAATATCTTAATGACGTCACAACATTGCATTGAATATTAAGGAATTAACCTTACTCAACGCTGCATGATAGGGACTTTACCCCACTAGGCATGGCTAAGCATGGCATGGTATGGTATGGTGCTGGATTTGTTGTGCTTGACTATGGCGTGCGCGTGTGCGTTTTAGGGACTGTGGCAGAACATACATTTCCCTATCTCTATATATTAAAAATAATTTAAGCAAAAAAAAAAGTGTTGTCGAGTCATAAATCCGGATAACACAAAAATATACATAAAAGAAGAGAAAGAAATTTGAAAAATGCACAAGAAAAAAAAGAAAACTATTAAAGTTGGAATTGGCGCCCAATAGCTGTGTAATGTGTTAGTAACATGGTCGTTGTAAACAAATAAACTCGGGCCGTCGAAAATAACGATCAGAGGGTCAAACAGAAGGAAAACAAAACATGGGAACTTGCTAGGCCTTTGTAGTGCCATTTATTAACCTATTAATTTTTATTTTTGACACAAAATACACATAGAAGAAATGATTAAATCAGTAACACGACACAGAGAATTCACCGGTCCAACGCCTCACAGCGTAGCTATTGTAAGTATTTTTACAAATATCATAACAAAAATTAGTTCGAGAAAAAGTTGGCTAAGTAGCTAGGAGCTAGCAAATATTCATTTTCATATTATTAGACCGGTTTACATAGGAAAATATAAGGGGTTAAGAAGCGAGGAATATTAAAACAAATCTGAGTAACACCTTGAAATATACGTTAAATTGCCAGGAAAAAAACTAAGATATGGGTAATCGGTTCCAGATGTGTTGCTCTACATAATTAGACTACACTTTAAACTTCTGCAACACACCCATTTATCTACCTGTAAATTACTCATTATTTAAAAGTGCACTCTACATATTTGTTTTATACCACATACACTGCTCATTACTGGTGCTCTATTAGTGTCAGGTGTATGAGAGAATTGAGGTGCCCTGAGCATCAGATACATGTTTCCTATTCAAGTTGTGATTATAGTTAAGATACTTGAAATGTCAGTAGAATCAGGATGCCCTGAGCATCAGGCGCACTTTCCTATTCAAGTGCTGCTGATTAAGATGACTGGAACATCAGGCACATTTAAATGAACGGCAAGAAATTTTGGAGCGACTATAGAATATCCCCCCGTAAAAAAATTAAAACTATGTAACTCAGCAACGCAACAACACAACTACTCGGCAATACAACAACGTAGATGCTCAGCTACGCAGCAACGCATCTACTCAGCAATACAGTAACGTAGATGCTCAGCTACGCAGCTACTCAGCAACGCCGCTACTCAGCAATATGCAGCTACTCAGCAATACAGCAACGTAGATGCTCAGCTACGCAGCAACGCAGCTACTCAAAAATACAGCATCGTAGATGCTCAGCTACTCAGCAAGGCAGCTACTCAGCGATCAGCAACGTAGATGCTCAGCTACGCAGCTACTCAGCAATACAGCAATGTAGATGCTCAGCTACGCAGCTACTCAGAAGAATAGTTGAAAATGGTTTTAGATAGTTCAGAGGGATCTGAGCAAAAGCTTCGTTTTTAAAATTAAACCAGTTTAAAAAAAACATTATATAACACTATATAATGTTTTTTAATAACTAAAAATTTTAAATGAATAAGGAAACTATTTAAAGAACGAAAAATTTGTCATTACGAATGTATACACTATGAGGCTAAACTATAGAATCATAAAAGTGAAGTCGTTATATTGCGAAATGTTTAGTGTAACAAACCAACTTGGTATGTTTGTTGATATTTTACTTCAGTTTAACTGACCAACTGCGTGTTAATCTAGAAATAGTGAGCTTTGCCTAGCTGCGTTGCTGCCTCTTTATTTGTTAGTTTATTTTTTTTATTATTGCGTTGCTGCGTTGCAGACTTTTATAGTCTCAATTTTTTTACGGGGGTATTCTATAGTTTAGCCGAAATTTTAATATATACATGAAAAGGGTAAGATGGTAGGTAAATGTTGAGCTTAAGGAAGACAGCTGAGGAAATAAGTGCAATTTAAGGTGCTAGGTTTTTATATGCAGCCATTATTAATCAGTCCTTTGGCTTTGCAGGCAAGTGAGACTAATATCCCTTTCAACCTTTAAGACCAAGTTCATAGCCAGAAATCACCCCTACTGTGCAAGATTATACTGTGCTTATCAATGGTTAAGGTCAACCTAATTTATAATAACTTAATCCTGAAGAACTGTACTTTTGCTACCACAGTAACATAAGAAAAACTTGCAGTTTAGCTCCATGTAAAGGCAAACAAAAAAACCCTAATGATAATTAGTGAAGTAACTTTGGAACTTGATGCAGATTATGCTTATTAGAACAAGAATTTTTGAGTATCTGATAAAAAGTTGCAATGTAAAAAGCTATACAGAACATAGATAGATACAAGTTTTATTTTATAAGCAACTGGTTTCTACAAAACTGAGGCTGAAATATGGTGGAAAATTAAGCAACTGCTAAACAACTGCCTAGGCTGAGTTTTGGCAGAGTGGTAAGCAACTTAGGCTGAATTCTACTACACACTTAGCAATCACTTAGATCAGTCTTCCACAAGAAGAATCTGTACAAAAAATTTCAAGAACATAATTGGTTACTGACCATAAACCTCCTCTGTCCTTGATATTTACTAAATCAGAATTTTTTCCCACATTTCTATTTGAGTGAAATAAAAAATAGTTGTAATGTTGATTTACCCTATTTGATGCTATTTTAAACTCATTGCCTGTGTCTGCTTTTTTACTTGCTCAATGAGATTCCAGGTTATATTACAGATGCATTTGTACAGATGAAGCAACCATTAAGCAACTTTGAGGCTGAAATTGCAAAAAGGCCTTAGCAACCCCAGGCTGAACCCAAAAATGCAGTTGCTTATAATAAATGTGTAGATAGATGTGCCTATTTTACATGGCTAGCCTCACAAATATCAAGGGATATACCCTGTCTATTATTTCCAGGAGGGGCCATGGCTTAGGTGGGGAGTCCTAGAATATTTAATGCTCATTTTCAGCTACGCAGAGCCAATTAGGGTCCGCGCTTAGACAAGTCCCTGCAACATCCAGCAGTCCACACAGTGTGCCTTCTCCCCAATTTGCCTCACATGGCTTGGGTTAACCAAGGGCTATGGTAACATTCACTTGCCTATATTAAATCGCCTCCAAGGGGGATCAAACCCTGGTCTCCCGCACAAAGTGCGAGAGTTATATAACCACTAAACTATGGCACCAATAGAAAATGAGAATGTTTTAGTATATATTAGCAACACCTGACATACATGGTGGATTATAATGTGTATCTGCATTAAATTTTTTTCTGTTTATGCTTTAAAGTTTTGTCCAATAGCATCTAGAACTCATTAGTATCTGTAAGTCACAGAAAAAACAGATTGAGTGTGTAAAAGGATGATAATATGATTATTTTAAAGAAACCTGGATCCAGACACTTATATACCAAAACATTCACCTAGGTCTCGTCTGTGCAATAAAAATCTTCCTTGGATTTGGGTGGACAACTTTTGTAGAAGTATATCTTTGCATTTGAATTGCATTTAATTCTTTTAATTTGTAGTGGCATATTATCTTAAACATAAAATTGTTATAAATAACTAAATTTCTTCCCTGTGGAAGGTAAACAAAGTTTGCATGTGATAGAAACAGCTTGGTAGAAGTGAACGTTATCTTGTAAGCATGTAAGCAGTGAATTTATTGCTTATAATTTATTGCACATTTCGCAGGCTAAATGAAATTTCCACAATAATAACCATGGAAGATATTAACCATAAAAAGATATGCTGTGCTAGTTAATAAAGCTATATCTACATTCTGTTTGGCCAATTAGCTAATAGCTAAAAACAGTCCTTTGCAAAAATATTCTGTTTAGGATTATAGAAACAAATTTTGAAATGTTATGTAACTATGCATTGGATCAAAAATCCCAAATCTACAATGGAAAGTAAATGCTTTTAGAACTGATTTTAAAAATACATTTATCTCCTTCAACGTTGGTGTAATTTCTACTCCTTTTATGAGTAAACACAGCTTGGTAATTTAGATTATATTACTTGGGGTTGGTCATAGTCACTGAAAAAAAAATACAATTACCAACTGTCATTATTAAATGACATTTTTTATATCTTGTGTTTTTCATTTTTATTTTATTTTGGGGCTACTGTAGTCATCTCTTATTGATTTTGTTAATCGCGATATTATATTTAGCTTGCCCGTCCCACTAACAAAAGACCTGCAGAGCATCTTATTCTTGAGAGAAGGCGAATTGAAGATTTACGTGAACAATCCATAGCAGAATCAAAGTACAACAAACAATGTGATTTAAGAGTAAGTGCAAGATTTTTAAGATTTAATTGTACGCAACTGTGTTTACAGTTATAGTAAAAACATAATGTGTACCATAACGACGCATTGCACCTCATCACACCTCATTGCACCTCATCACACCTTATTGCACCTTATCACACCTCATCACACCTCATTGCAGCTTATTGCAGCTTATCACACCTCATCACACCTCATTCCACCTCATCAGACCTTTTACACCTCATTACACCTCATTGCACCACATCACACCTCATTACACCTAATTGCACCGCATTACACCGCATCACACCTCATTAACCTTATTGCACAAGTTTAGAAATATATTTAACATTTTTTAGTACCTGCACATGGCAATTGTATAGTTGATTCGTGAATTTAGTATTGCGCTCAGACACAATCACTAAAATTGTTTAATTACTGCTGAGCTCTTTCGTTATAGTCAGCATGGGAAAAAACGACAGACAAAAGAATCCTCAAAAATGGCATCAAACGAGAGATGAAAAAATATTTTCAAATGGAAAAGATATCTCTAGAACAAAGACGGGATAAGTATGGCATGCTCCATAGCCATTTTTGTGTATTACAATATCAAATTTGCTAAATCTCAAGCTTGATGACTAATACAAATCTTGCGAAAAAAGAAGAATCATATTTATTTGAAACAAAAATTATATAGTTAAAATATCATTTAGAGGATTCATTAATATTAAAAATCTGTAAAAACCTAATCTTATCTCAAAAATATTATAAAAGCATTCATTGAGTCTTTATGAAAAAACACACAGCCGTGATGCGATATCCATTCTGCCTTAAATTTTTTGTAAAATACCCATAAACAAGTTTGTTGCACTTCCTTTCTAGACTTCGATGTATGCTGTTGGCAGAGGAGGAGCAGTACATCCAAGAGATGGAAGCCATGGAGGAGACCCTGGAAGAGAGGCAAAATAAAATGAAGGAACGTGCTAAGTATTTAAAAGAAAAACGTGAGACCGAAAGACAACAGTATGTAGCAGAGAAGATAGATCAGCAGTTTCGGTAATTTGTGTGGTTTTATTTTGCTTTTTTAACTTTTTTGCTTATATATTTATCTATTTATACATTTTTTACTCATGCGTTTATCTTAGCTCCTTCATGTTTATTGACATCGATATTAATTTCCATTAAGGGTAGAACTCATTACAATATAAGAGTTTATAGTTATAATTTCACAGTTACTGGGATATGTGTGTGAATGCTTACATACACACTGAATGTGAGCTCTTCACCTTCCTTTGGGAAGATAATTACTTTTCCTGGGGGGGGGGGGGGGGGGGTGGTTAGGAAAACAAAAAATTAGCAATCAGGAGTTTATTCGTTTATTCAATATTCCGGGAATCGTACAAGATTAAAACTGATTATAGTTTAGTAGAAGTGGTTAAAATAAGTATTGTATTGTAAGTATATTTTTTAAGTTCAAATTCTGAAAATGATAAGTATAACTTAGCTTGAAAATTCAAAATCTTGCTGTTTTCGATTTTTGTACTCTGCTGAATCCAATAATCCCGCGACAATGATTTCGTGAAATTTATTTGAAAATTCATCTCCTATTGTTTTTATCAGCCTTGCTCACTTTCTATTACTCACACATAGAAATTTCACACCAAGTTATTTCTTTTGTGTAGGGAAGAATGCGAAGAATTACGATCAGAACTAAGTAAACAAAATCGTGACGAAATCTTCTCTGATCGAGAAGAACAAATCCGCATGAGAAACGAAAAAACGAAACGTGAGAACGAAGTAGAGGAGTTCTACGCCAATCTCTGGGAACAAGACACAAAAGCTAAAGCGCAACGTGAAGAACTCGAGACCGCAGAACAAATAGAAAGAAACAGGCTAACGTTAGAGGTGTGACTTTAAATTATTATTTTACTGAATAGTACATTGCAGTGTGTCCGAGTGGATTTGTTGGGGTGCTACTATACATCTCTAGCAGATTAGTAAAGTTGCAGTGGCTAAGAAAAGGTTTATCCAATATCATCTCCACTTACGCCAAAGAACTTGTCGTGACTACTAGCTATGATATTTTCATGTCTTTTTCAGATTCTCAACTTGCAACGGATTGCAACGGAAACACAACGAGAGGAAGAGAGAGAAGTAAAAAAGCTTGAAGCAGAGTGGCTGGTGAGTTGACACGCAGTTTTAAGGGAAGTGGTTGCAGCTTCTTTCTTCAATTGGTTGATTTGAAACCATTGCCTGCCCTTAAATCAAAGATAAGCAAGTTAGATTAATATAAAACGCTTATCTGGAGGGACTAATTTGCAACGACAATCTAAAAATAATATGCTTTTGGATTATCTTATTTCGTTTTACAAGTTCAAAAATAATTTGTGTCGTGAACACACAAAATTTGCGTATTGTCGATAAAAACGCTCAAATTAACTCGCTATATTTGCATGAATCGTGC
Source organism: Hydractinia symbiolongicarpus (assembly GCF_029227915.1). NCBI lineage: Eukaryota > Metazoa > Cnidaria > Hydrozoa > Anthoathecata > Hydractiniidae > Hydractinia > Hydractinia symbiolongicarpus. Next base: position 14,763,636 of record NC_079875.1, on the reverse strand, counting down.
TATAGATGCTGTCACACAACTTTTGTAAGCTTGTGTATTTTTGAAAGCATAATTTATACAAATGCAAAATACAAATACGCAATACAAATTTTAAGGATGTACCAGCCAACTTAATCTTTCTATCTGGATAACATCTCTAATGCTACAAATACTCTCCTTCTTAGCTCATCCAACATTTTCTTTCTATGAAACTGGTGTTACACGTCCACCTATCCATCCGCATTTTATTTATTTCTCAATAGCCAAGATCGTCCTTCTTCACCGTCTCACTTCTTACACAGGCTTCTTACCTTTCTCAATTCACAAGACTCTGCTACTCATCAATGGAAGTAACTCTCTGAACTTTTTTCAAGCAGAACCTATCCTGCAAGTAAAACTTCTCCGAAAACCCTTCACTACCCAACATATCACCTAAGTACCAGAAGTTCTCAACTATTTTTAACGAGCGAATTTTGTACATTATAAAAGCCGGAAATACTTCCCTCTCTATAAACTTGCCTTTGCAACGCTGACATACAAACCGATCCTGCAAAACCACGGCACTGATTATATCCAATGCGTACAAGTCTGACAAACAAATAGTTACTAGCAACCCTTTTCTGCAAACTTCACAAAATCACTTTACACTAGACTTTGATGCTACTAATCATGACTTTAGACTGCATTCACACTCTACCCTTTCTCTTTTTGTCCTTTTCTACTTCTCAAATTTTTCAACTAATTCTTCCATCGACTCCGCCATAAGAACCAAATCATCTACGTACAATAACTCCTATGGACACTCTGTACTGAACTAACAAGTATAGATTCCCTTTTCAATATTCTTTTCTCAAGCTGTTGAAGTAAAAATATCGCGTCTGTAGCCGATCAGTTCCAAAAATAGTGTGACATTTTTATGTTTCAAAAAAGTCCAAAAAATTAAAAATGTGCAAAAAATTGACTTACTTGGTTATTTTAGCCTAAAATTTTTATCACAGGTAGAAATAACCTATTAATTGTTATAGAGGTGCTGTTTTTTGACTTACCACAAAAAATAACTAAGTATGGTTAAAGTAAGTCAAAAATATTCAAATTAAGTTACTCTTTAAATTATTGCTGGGAACCTAAACTTAAGACATAGTTTAGGCTTTTGGAAAAAAAAAAATATAAAAAAGTGCCTTTATTTGACTTACTTTTGGTCAGTTTCTAAGAAGCACTAAGCCTAATATTCAATTATAAAAAAAAGTAGATATATTTGTTGTCACATTATCTTATAAAGGACCATCGGTGTCTGGGTTCATTAACAAAATTAGCTTTTCAAATTTCAATTAAGTTAACTTTTAACACGTTTAACATAAATTCTGTCATTAGAACATTACTGTATGATGGTCTTTTGGTTAAACAAAATTAAAAATGTTCCACAAAAATATTAACAGTAAGTCAAATAAAGTCACTTGTATCTTTAAACATTGTGCGGTGGCCTTAATAGTAGACAAAGTAAGAAGTATATGTGAGAAAATAAATAACCAACTTACCAAGTATTTTGTCTGCTATGAATAATATGAAGTAAGTCATATTTGGCACATACAACCTTAAAAGTAAGTCAAAAATGATCACTAGCTATTAACTTTAACCCTTCCAGTAAAAAATGACAGCATTTCTTCCCCTTAAAAAAACTAAAGTAATATCTTATATTGCCCATCGTAGTACAGCTATGTGTCAAATCCAAAAGTAAGTAAAAAAAGGTCACTTGCATTATGTATGGATAAAATGAAGTAGAATAAGTCAATTTTTATTGTTCCTTCACACCCTTATAGCTAAAGGGCGTGTCTTAAGTTTGGTCTTTTGCAGCCCACAAAAGCCTCCTTTATTTTTGGAAGTGATCAGTCACACCCTGCAACAGAAGAGAAAATTATTTTTATCGATTTTTACACCATATATTTCCCGAATTACTAACATATAATAAAGCGTATCATTGTTTTGTCCTGTTTTTTATTACACAGAAAGAAGAAGCTGCTCTTCGTGAATATGAAGAAGAACAATTACGGAAGGAGAAGAAGGAGAAGCAGCGCGCTGCAAGAAGAGCCCGTGACATTTCACTTAAACTCAAAAACAGGAAAGAAGTATGTTGATTTTTATATCAATTAGCCAATTTTAGGAAGAAGCTTCCTAGAATGAACGTTCAGTTGAAAAGTAGGAAGATTTAACAGCCTATCCTCTCCTTGTGCTACGACGGCGATATATTCATGTGTCTTATTCGTACTAATCTTCCCGCAAAAAGTGCGTTACTGCGAGAAATTTTAGTACATAAATTGTACGCAGAAACACATAAACATTCGTATGCGCGAAGATATGGTTTCTTTTAAGAATTAATGCTGGTTACCGAAAGACATTTTCAGCGCTTCTGTGAATCTTGAAACTTACTATTTTTTCCTTGTTATTTATGGAGTAATTTGCATCCACGCGTAAATTAATACTCGCGAAGTCTTCTCTATATTAATAATAGCCGTATTCTGTCTCTCTGTCTGTAAAAAAATGTCGTGCTACGAAATCACGAAATGCGCTATATAAAGTCTCTATAATAATAACCGTACTTTATGTTTTTAAAATGGCTGCACACAGCTGTATTTCAGGCCTGCTTATAATTTGCTGACGGGCGAGCTCGTGAATTTTTTACGGTTGAACGACTAGTATGTGTATTGCTCTTGCGCAAAAATGTTAGGCGCAAAATATATTTTGTCGCTGTGCGAAAATTAATACGCGGGAGAATTAGTACAAATAACATAAGGATAAAAAGGCAGGAAAGATTTTATTCTAAAGAATAATTGTCTCTTTTTGACATATCGTTTGGGTGTAACGTCATGTCTTTCCTGTGTGGATATGTTAGTGTTGCCGTTAAAACATCATTGTCGCTGCCTTATTTAACGTTGTCGGGAATACACGCTTGTTGACAAATTTTCTAGGCGAAAGAAAAACAAGAGCAACTCGCTATGGACATAAAAATTTCAGAACAAGTTTTAAAAGACACGCAGAATAAAGAGATGGAAGATCAAAATAAAAAAGTAATGAATATTTTATTTATTATTTACAATGATTTTCTAGGATAGACCCTTATCTGTTTCCATTATACAGTTATTTGCGAGTTCAGCAAATGTTGAACCTGTTAGTTTCCTGTTGAACTACAAAAGCCTTGTCGGAACGATAACAGGGGAGCCAACCTCATTGAAATTTTTCAATTTTTTTCGTGCTTATTTTATTTTTCGTGTTAGTCTGCTCTTTATTGTTTTGGTACATTTCTTTTTCCTCTGCGCTGATTTATGAAAAAGAAATTTCGCCTCTATAACTTTCTGGCAGCCTCGTATCTTTGCGTTTAAATGTGCGATAATAGAACTAACCTTAACATAATAATCGCATTAAATTCTTCCTGAATTTTTAATCTTTGTTTTAAATCTTCTTGAACTTCAATTAGTAAAAATGTTGGCCGCTTTAAAACTAACTTGTAGAGAATGATTTTTATAATTAGTACAAAACAAGATTAATCGCGCCGAAAATGCGCATCAGAGATTAGATCGAAGCTGAATTTTGTCAATGCTTCGTGTTGTGTACTGAAATAATTTATCCTAAAAAAAGAAGGGCACGGTATTAACAGATTTTTTCCTCGAAATATCTTTTACGAATTTACGTTGTTAGGAAAAACTCGTGTAGATCTTTCCATCTGCAAAATTATTACCACCACTATTTTGCCAACAATAAAAATCTTGTTTTTATGATAAATTTTCTTCAGGCGCAAACGTTTTAAAAAAAAGTGAGACAATTTGGTGTATTGCTTTCCCAGCTCTACCCTGTTTGTAATGTTTTGGCGATTCCTATTAAGCTGTGTCTGTGAACTGTATCTTATTTCTCTCCTTAGACGCAGATGCGCGAAGAGATGCAACGGTTTATGCATTATGTTGAGAAGAGTCGTCAAGAAGAAGCCGAGAGAGAGAAACAAGTGGAACAACTAGTGAATGAAGAAGTTGAGAAACAATGGCAGAAGAAAGATACCCGCAAGCGAATGGAAAGAGACGCACGCAAAGTGTTGTTGCATAACGTGTTACAGACGCGCGAAATCCAGATTCAAGAAAGAGGTACCGGACAGTCAATTTTTTGTGTTTATAAATAGTTTGTTTTATCTGCCTGCCCGCCCAACTGTTGCCTATCCCCCTGCTGCCTGCCCGCCTGTCCTTTTCTTGTTTTACATACATAGTAAAAAATGATTTTCAAATAATATTTTTTTCAGCTGAGATTCTGCGCAGCGAGCAGGAAGCGGCATTAAAAGAGAGGAAGGAATTACGCGACCAAATGGAAGAGCATCGCAGGCTAGAAAAGGAACGGATAAGTAGAATACGACATGAAAATCGACAGTACAAAAACGACCTCGAACAGCAAATCAACTATCAACGAAATTTAAAAGCAAAAGAAATCGGAGAAGCCAAAAAAGAATTAGAATCGTTACAGGTACATTTTCGGTTTAGTAGGGTAATTTAATTTATTTTGTCATCTGTCAAATTGAATTTTCCAACAATTTTTTGATTACTACAAACCGTTTAGTTATCAACTTTTGTGCATTTCTCCCGATAGCCTACTTAGTCAGGACAATCTAAGAAATTAAAAAAGTAATGATGGTTGGGAGAAGTGGTTAAAACTCAGTCTGATCAGGAATTCCATAAGAACTTTACGGACCTTCACATGTTACTTTTTCTTTTAAAACTACACAACATATTACAAGATTTTATTAACTGTTGAATGTCTTTCCGTTCTCGTGTTTTTGTATTCAGATATGTTAGTTAGGACTTTGTTTTACTACCTCTCTGCAGTCATTAACCATGTATAAGAAAAGTTGAAAGTTTGAAAAACAAAACTTTCAGGACTTGTCCACACTTCCTGCAATGAATTATACCTAAAAATTGCGAAATATTAAGTGAGAGAGGTGACCATTATGAAGTCGTAGGAACTTATGCCAGTGAAGAATAAAATATTTTCGTTTTCTTCTTTTTTTAAAAATTGAACTTGGAAGAACGTGAAAAGAGTATGCTGTTGTTTTAAAAGACTTTTTACTTCAACCATGTTTTGTTATCTTAGAACGCCGAGAAGATCTACCAACGACGACTACGCTCTGCTCTTGATAGACCTGATCGTAGAAAGCAACATCCACTACGTATAACGGGAAATAGCTTTGGTAGTCGAGCAAAAAGTTGTTGATTGTTTCGTAAATACATTTATATATTCTCTTCTATATATTCTATTTTTTGTGATTTATAAACATTATATTTAATTTTCAATGGTGCTTTCCTTCTATCCCTATCCTCGTTCGGTTTCGCTTATGGTTTTCCTTATATTTCTGTAATGACTTGAACTCGCTGATATAAGAAGCGGTAAATTCGAGAAAACTAGTCGTTAGCCCGTGGAAAATCCACGGGTTCGCCCGTCCTTTTTATACCGCATTGCGTGCTTCTCGCTATTGCGCAGCTAAGCTACCATTTTGCGTGACAGACAGACAGACAGACAGACGTATACGGGCATTATAATATAGATTATTTACACTTTTAAGCAATCTTATGAATAACATTCATTGTGTGAAAAACCTTTTCACAGATATACAGCAACAGATAAGATGCGCTGCAAGATGGAACCTTAAGAGATGTTGACTGTGGTTCCAACCGGTGACATCCCACTTGCTGTGAAATATACATAAATTGTCCCAAAGGCGAGGCTTGCTTCATACAAGCCAACTAAAAGGTGTACTTCATGTCTCTTATAGCGCAAAATCTTTGTATTAATCTTACTGCTGTCAATCGGTATGGTAAAAAGCAGAGTGTTGCTCCAAAGTTTTGCGTGGGTATGGCAAACGAATGTAACAACATAAATTGATGGATTATTGTTAAAATATCAATCCAACAAACTGAACATATCTATTTGGTTAGATCGATGTTTTAACATGTGTGACCATGCCAGTGCATCATGCATGTTCAAACGAATACAGTTTGATATAGTTACCACAGCCCGCCTTAACACAGAAATCATACGGATTTATTTAATTTTAAGGTAAACAGCGCACGGAAAGAAAAAAACACTTTACTGGGAAGTTTTTGTTTACCTTTGTTTATTTATCGACATGAAAGTACATTTCCATGATGAATCGAGAAGAAACAAAACGACAGCTTCATGTTTTGGTAAAAAGTTCAGCAAAAAAATATCAGGAAAACCTTTTTCTAGAAGAACAAAACCGCCAGCTGGTCGGCGATTGTGTAAAAGTCTGTGGATAATCATGACCCATCGTTCTTACCTATGAAGTGCTTGCATTGTTTTTAATAACCAACCAATAAACAACGAGTGCTAGGGTGGTAATTTTTTAAGCAGAGGAGCACCGCATGTTCCGTTTTGTACTTCAGCTTTATAAAAATTTAAAATAAGCTTTTTATTAAAAAAAAGGACAAGAAAACCTGTCGGCTTGAACACACAATCCAATCTTTTGAATCAACCAAAACATATGAAAATCTGCCGACAAAATAAAATCTAAGATAATATGAAATAGATTTTATCAGATAAACAATTAACTTTCATCGGGATTAATTTTAGCGAATTTCGTGAATTTTATGCATTTTCCCGAAATTAAACCTTCGAGAAACTTCTGTAAAAACATTAATTATTCGCATAAAACCTTCATTCAAGAAAAAAAATCTTAGCGAAATATATCGACATGAATGATTCGCAAAAATTAATTTTTGCGAGATGCATTTTTTTTGACCTTGCGAAAATGTTTTCGGAGAAATTTATTAACTGAAGATATAATAATTCTGTATTTGTTCTGTTGTTTGTGTTCATTTTATGGATTCTATTCATTTCATGGATCGGGCAATGTTTCCAGAAATTTCTTGCATTAGAGATAAAAACTTTCTTTTTTTCAAAAAAATCACCAATATAAAAACACCGTACTGATGAAATCCATAATGCGACACTACCAATAAATTGTCGAAATTGTGGTGTAAATCGCCAAATAATATCATAAAAAGGTCATAAAATGGTTCAGCATCGCTATACAACAACTGCTCAAGCATGATTATTTTGTAACGAATATTAAGTACCATTTGCAAAAAATGTAATCACATTCGAAGAAATCCAGTAAAAGAAAGAAAGCTACACTGAAATTGGCGAAACATGTATTTGAAAAGAAGAGAACAGTTAATTGTGAATTTCAGCGCAAAAATCTATAAATAAGCAATTTACACTAACAGGAGAAGGGAAAGAAATAATTTATTAGGACTAATTTATGCAACTACATCAAATCAACTACAAAAATTGGTATAAGAGGTTATGAGAAAAACTGTCAAAAATTGTTTATAATGGGGAATTTAATTGTAAAAGTTGGTGATATATTTGAGGAAACCATTGATTATAACGTTAACAATTAGGACGAACGTTAATCTGACAAACAGGAAAGTACAACTTAACGACAGTAAATGCATCAAACAAATGTCAGGAGTATGGATAAGAGAAAATATGAAGCACAAGTCAGTGATTGTAAAGAAAGAAGATTTAAATGCAATACAGTATATAAAAAAGCACATGCGCATAATTTGCGCGCTTGAATTATAGTGTAGAATCCGAAAAGAAACGTTGTTTCCCGAAATCTTCGAAGCATATTTCATCAGGATGTAAGTGATCAAATTAAGAGGTATAAGATTGATTTTTTTTTCAAGTTATCGTATTTCCCAATGTGGTTTTTGGATCAGCACAACTACTGAATATAATCCTTCTATGCTCTTGACGCGGCTCAGTGCCACATACATTCGACCGACATCGAAGCATTTTTTTAAAGAAGATCCAGACCTAAAGTTGCTTCGGTAAGCAAAGGATTTTTTTTATAATCCACCAGTTATTGCTTCGTTTTACGTTTTAACTTTATCGTGACTATGATGGTTTTAACAAGGGGGATAGGTAATCAAGGGGCTGGGCATGCAGGTGGAGCTGACGGGGTCTAACTTATATATACAAGTAGTAAATAAAATGTCAAGCTCAATAAAAACAGTGAGTGAGTAAATATAATAGCTAAAAAACACACACACATAAATAGCTGAATATCACAATAAGAAAAACAAAACAAAAACTGAGTAGATATATTGAACGAATAAGCCATAAGAGACGCCGACGGGGATAGGCAATCATGTGTGTTCTCTGATGGTTGAGTTCGCTGAACACATGGCGCAATGAGAAAGTAAGGAACAACTAACGATACAACAACGACTAAAAACTAACACCATATTACCAAGTGAAACTTTCAAAGATGAAAAAAGTAAATCAACACTTACAGTATTACTTTTCTATAAAGCTGAAACATTTAGACACTTCACAAGGCCAAAGAAAGCAAAATAAAAAATAAAATAAAAAATACCACATGATAGATGTGAAAAATTCACAAAAAGACAATATAAATCACATGACTAAGTGTTCGAACTGAAATTCTACGCTGTTTGTGCTAAAACAGGTGGAGTGTTCACGACTGGGAGTAAAATCATTAAAAAATTGTAAAGGTTACCAATAGCTCTGTCTTTTGCAGGATTAATGTCAAGATTCGTGACCAATTCCATATAGCGGGTGTCAGCCTTGATTGTAGCATTGTTGCATCCATCGATCCTTACCGTGACATCGACGCATTAATGACAGGCAAGTGGATGATAATAGTCATCTACTAACCGTTTGAGAAGAATTTGAATTGTTATGAGGTAGCAAAATTCAGCGGTACATTGGTGAAGAGGGAGAAACCGATGACGAAACTGATTCGGTGTGTCAAGTTGAAGAAAATTAGTTCTATTTTTTATTATTTCAGACAAAACAAGAATGATTATAAAAATTTAAAAAAAAATCTTATTTTTTGCTCATTCGCGAAAGTTTTTTACGCGAAAATAACCCTTTAACCGCGATTGATACACGAAAGTTTCTGCCCGCGAAAATTTCTGCCCTTAAATTATCGCCTCCGGCCGCCGGGAAATTGAATAAAAAATAGTGTGCGCATAAACGGGAAAACGTTTAACTTTCTAAAAATATAAAGATTAATATTAAAAGTGGAGGGTTTCTTCTCTCTCTGGAAACTTTACTATGCAAGCAGTTTAGATCTATGTTCACACTGTATTGACAATCACCTTACCTTTTCCAGCGGGGTTCAAAATTACAAGTTTCTTATAAAATCAATATTTATTAGCAACTTAAGGCTTAAATCCCTCATGAAACAAAACGTATTTCCTTCGTAAGCAGCAACAGTCGACCTGTAAAAAGTAAGGAAAACAGAAAAGAAAAGATTATTATATAAGCTAAACTCAAAACGTACGTACAAAACATATTATTAAGACTATTGGCACACTAGCCTAATTAAGCAGCGTCAAAAGAGTGTATAATTGCGATCCTTGCCAAGTAAATAATTGTGACATTTAATGGAAACCAGGACTCTTCTAATGTAAAATTGACATCACTGAAAGAGTGTCGTTTTTGAAAATCACATGACATCTTTTTTTTTTGTCAAAACAGTAAAATTTAAAATGGTGGACGGTCAAGTAACATACTGATATGGGCGCTGGATGAATACGTGTGATGGCTTTATCGAGACCTGTCGCTCCATGGGAATTTTATATGCGGGTAGACCTAGCGTTAGAGTTATGCGTGAAAGATGCTCTTTTAAGAATTCTTCATAATGAAATTTGTCATCGAACTTATGTGGGTTTGCCAAGAAATGACGCTGCACTACATGGAGCAATGGCCAAATTTAAATCAACCCATCAAAGAAAGTTAAATCGCATTTTACGGCCTGATCAGTGGCTTGTTATATGTCCACAAAACGGTAAAACAAATTCGCAAAACTTTGATATACCCATCATTGTTATCCTCATTGAATATTGTTTGCCAGGATTACCAGCTCCTGCACCACCAAAGCATTGGGACATCCGTCAACCTCTTTCAACGGATCAAAGTATAGCCGCTTTTTGTTTGCATGCAAAGCTGCTTAGACATGAAGTAAAGCACGGCAGTATATCGCAAATTTCAACGAGACATGCATTTCAAATGTACTGGAATAAAATCAGATTTATATTGGGTGGACTTCATTATAACGATTTTCCATTTTTACAACGACTGGAACTTGGTTCACTGGATCCCTATTTAAATCAACAAGTGCAATTGCTTATACAAAAAAATGACATTTTGCAACAGGCGGCTGACTCGCTGAAACAACGCGTGGACGATCATGACGACGATCACAATGACTTGAAAAAAAAATATGAGGAGGTTAGAAAAACGCTTGAAGATGTGAAACAACGAAATGAACAGGAGATCAAAAAACATTGTAAGTTGACAGTTTATCTCGGAGAAAATAAATCGGCAGCTAATGTCTTCCGATGTTTTTTAAAATTTAATGGCTTTAAAAAATGATAACTTTGATGTTGAGAAACAGGTAGGGAAAAGTGGAAACATGAAATAACGCTTATTTACCGTAGGAAAGAATTTTTCTTTTGAAGGAATCTCAGAAAAGACTGGTTAAGAAAATAAGGTAAACAAAATTTTAATAGAAGCAAACTTTCTATACATAACACATACACTCTGTTGTTTCACTCTTTATCAAAATGGTGGCTTGGACATCGCCTTGGGTTTTTTCATACTGAGATCGTTATTACAATGTCATATACAAAGGCGTAAACGAAATTTAACAAGACGTATAATTGACGTAAACTAGCTCGCAAAACAACAGTCTAAATGAATTTTTTTTAGCGTAAAGCATATGAGCTAGCTAAGGTTCTTAAACATATTTATTTTCGCAACAGCCATATGGGAAACTCTGCCCGGACATTTTTAAAACTATATACAAACAAATATTATTTTTGAAAAAAACATTGAGAAAAATTTAAGCGCATATTTATTCATATTTCTTCACTAAAAACACAACAAAGCAGGTCACAAAAAATACGTGCATGATCAGCATCAAGCAGCAATGCGTGTGCGTGTACAAATTACTTTTAAATGGAGCAAAAAGCACTTGAAGGAATTTGTTTACAAATTGTGTGTTCCTGTAAGGAAAATATCAAGAGACCTAGTAACGAACTTAGTTGTATCATAGGCAGGAGAGCGATTTTGCTTGAAACAGCTATGAAGTGTTGACAAAAAGATAAAATCAAAAAAACTTTGTTGATAGATAAATTACTTCAACAAAAGTTTTTGTTCATATTATGCCATCATAAAATTTCATTTTAATCCGAGCATTTGATCGCATTATTGTATGTGAAAAATTCCCTACACATCTAAATTCTTTGTTTACGGGAAATTCCCTTCATGGAAACATAGACTTTATCAATCAACTAAAATGTCTGCTCCACAAGCAGAAATAATAGTTATTATCATGCGCCTCTAGCGGGAGCGTCTGATGGATTATTTTTAGATATTCGTGCAGTCGTTAGCCGAGAGTTGAACATGTCGGCAGATATCCGATATCAAATATATGCTCGAGATATTCGACAGTAATTCCGGTGTAGCAGATTATCTTAACTCCCTGTAAAAGATGACTCCTAAGGTCAAAATAAACTAGAGAGTAATAACTCCCATAGAATAGAAATAACCTGGTAAATAATCACTCCCCCAGTTAATAAACACTCCCCTTATTTTTCAAAGAGAAGTTCAAAGGCAAAGTTAAAATAAACTGGTTATTGAAAACTCGCCCTATTTTGAAGTCATTGCAGTATACCTAATACATTCAAATGTTTTGTTTTGTTTTGTTTTGTTTTGTTTCACGTGAGTTGTTCGGTTGTTGTGAGCAAAATATTCACACAATTTTTTCTTATTGAAAATGGCTGCCAAACAACATGTGCCACTTAGTGAAATTAAAGTATATTTGGAAACCAAAAAATATCCAGATGGATTCTAAGGTTAGTTTGTCTTTTTTCCCCATTTCATGACAACTCTTATTTTGAGTTCTGACTTATTTTTAAAAAAGGTGAACATGTGAGTTGCTATTTTGAAGGGGATATTTTTATAGTTTTGTCTTAATGACTTGAAAACTTGATTCTAAAAAGTGGAATGAACTAACCATAGCTAATCGTTTTTTAAGTTTTACTGCAAATTTTATAAAAACAAAATTCCATCAAGAAGAAAATTTTCGCCGTGCTTGTCAAAAATTTTTCACCTGTCGGTGGAAGTAATCACATCACGAGAGGAATGGACAAAAATCATCCAAGATATCCATGAAAGCCTCGGAAACTACAACAAAGCCCAGGCAATGGGTTCACATCGTGGAAGAGATGCCACCTACCAAAAATGTGCAGGAAGATTTTTTGGGGCACAATATGTTAAATGACATTGCTGAATTTGATCGTTTGCATTGATTATTTTTCGAAATGGTCCGAAGCTAAGCCAGTGAAGGACAAATCAGCTGAAAAAGTTGCTACATTCCTGTAGGAGGTTATTTGTAGGCATAGTCGCATGAAAATTCAAATCAATGACCAGAGAAAGGAATTCGTTAACGAAGTGATAACGAATTCGCATGAAATGACTGGTGCAGATCAAAGAATAACATCTGCATACCATCCTCAAGCCAATGGTCTCGTTGAACCATCAAGCACTGGCTGGTGAAAGGGGCAGATGAATGGCCTTATGTAATTGAAGGTGTATTTTGTTTGCCACAGAGTGAGTAAACACTCTTTATTCAAATTCACTCCGTTCTTTTTAATGTATAATAGGCATCCAATTCTACCTATCGATTTAAAATACGGTTTGGATTCAGACTTACAGAATTCAGATATTCCGCTATCCTGTCATCAACGTTGAAATTGAGACAAGATACCAACGACGAAGCAAGCAAAATTACCACAGCAGCACAGAAGAAACAACAACATGACAACAGCCGTCGCCATTTGTTACCAACCACTTTAATAATCAAAGATTGATAGAAAAGGAGGAGAGTTAACATTTAAATGGTTGAGGCCATATACATTGGAGAGCATTTCTAAGACTGGTTTGGGCGCGTTAAAGAATAAGCGTGGTTGTGTACTAGCTAAAAAGTACAATGCTGGCCTCCTTAAGTCATGTCTTGATCTTCGAATCAGCCTGACGATGAAGCTGAAACATCGCCACCCCATGATGACGAGCCCGAACCGTTGCCATCGCATGACGATGAACACAAACCATTACGCCCCATGACGTTGAACCCGAACCATCACTGGCCCATGATCTTGAGCCCGGACCATTACCGCCCCATCACGATGATGCGCCAGAACCATCGCCGACCCAAGACAATGAAGACAAACTGCCCCTGTTTCACGATGACAAAATGTCAGCTAGTATAAGCCAAACAGGTGGAATCTGTCACCCTATGAAATAGTAGAGATAATCCTTGTACAACTTCGACATAATCCCTCACATCGTTAAATTATATTTCTGACATGCCATCGTTTCAAAGAAATCCTTGTAAGAAGGAACGATCGAGAGCTACCCAATTACATTTGTTATTTACTGAAAAACACACGGAATGAATTAAAGAGATATAATGGAAAAGTCAAAATAAGCACCCGAAAGCTTACAAAATTATTATAAGCGCATTCTGGGGTATTAAAGAAAATTAAATACATAGTGAACAGTCAGAAATGGAAGTCATCTTGGCTTTACTAGAGCCAAAAAGTAATTCTATGTATCAGGTTCGGAATGGACAAAATAACAAACCCTATCCTAATCAAAGATAACCAACCAATTGAGTCAGATATCAAAAAGGGGAGCCGAGAAAAGTTTTGGATAAAAAACGATTAATATTTTCTCAATATTGAAGATAGGGAAATCCTTAACTCGAAAAGTGCTTGGTTAAATGATCATGGATGCCGCGCAGAAATTAATATGCAAAACACAAAAGATAACTATCTGTTTTGAATACTCACAAGAACACTGCCATCCCTTTTGATCCTGTATACCAAGACCACATTCAACTGTTACACGACAGAGGTTCGAAGAGGTCGGATTCAAATTTGCGATAGTTTGAAATCGTGTTTCTAAGAAATCCATCTATTCATTGTATAAGCATGTAGTTGGTGAATTTCAAAATATTGCCCGAACATTTCTATCCGAGCAAAAGCAACAGAATGGATTCAATTACGGAGTCTTCGCTATCGCTTTCGCAGCAGAGATCTTGATGATAATTCACCAATGGAAGCAGTGTTTGATATTGCTAACATGAGGAATCACCCCATGTTATGTCTTGAACAGTAGACCCTGATCCAAAGGTAGTGAATTGATAATCGAGATTTTAAAACACTTTCTGGCGTTGTTAACTTAAGTTTTATTTAGGTACATACTTAGTGAGTCTTGAAAGGTACCAGAAAAAAAAACAATTTTCCTTAGGGTTAACCCACTTTGACGTTATTTTAGTTTCTATATCTATGAGCACATTTGAAGTTTTCATTCTTTTGTATTCTACAATATTTTTTGATCTCTTTTATTTATTAGAAGGATTTTTCTCATATTACTTTTGTACTAAAAATACACACTAAACAACTCTTTTATAAAAAGCATCACAAATTACCAAGAGATTTTTTTATTTTGATCTTAGCCTCATTCTAAAAAACCTTTGTTACGTTTTTCACTATTCCTATCAATTTTTCACTTTTTTAGGATTTATAAATAAAAGGCAGATTATCTTTACCTTACGGTACAGTGCCTTTATTCTTTCCGTTTTTTATTAATTAGTTACTTTGCTAGGATTTCGAAAAAAAGATTCTTATCTACTGAAATTTATATTCTGTAGTCATGTTTTTTTAACAGCAAGGTTTGTCACTTCCCGCCGATTAACTTTGAAAATCGGTAAATTCTTTCCGACTAGATCTTTTAAATCACTCAAAACCTTCTATTTTTATTTTCAGTTCAAAGCAGTTCAAAAAAAGTTTGCTCACAAATTTTTTAGTTAAGGCAAAAAGTTCGGGGAAAGATCTTGATCGGGTACAAAAAGTCGGCTAAAATTTTGGTCATATAATATTTAGTAACTGAACCAACCTTTTACCGTTCTATCCAAAAAGAAATATAAGGGAGTCAAAATAAACTGGGGGAGTTATTATTTCATAGGAAATGTTGACTCTAGGGGGTAACAATTCACTAGTTTATTATGACTGGGGTGTTATTTATAACTAGTTTATCTTAATTAGGGGGTTATTATAAACTAGTTTATTATGACTTAAGAATCATTATTTAGGGGAGTTAAAATTTACGGCGACAGCGGCACTTATATTTCGTTTATATATTTACAGTTGACTCCCTCTAATTCGAATCTCTATAATTCAAATATTTCTATAATTCGAACGAGTGCTCAGTCACCGTCAATTTTCCTTAACAGACCCTTATAAAAAACTTTCTACAATTCGAATTTCTCTAATTCGAAACTTTCTCTAATTCGAACAGTTTTTCAGTCCCTTCAGCACGATTCTCTCCCTAATTCGAATTTTAGAGTGTAAACAGGGCTTTGACAAATTCAATTTGTCGACCTGAGAAAAGCACTTGGTAATGCAACTCGTATTGTCGAAAGAGATCGTTTCTCCAATGTAAACTATGAAAAAAAAGATTGAATGAAACTTGAATTATGTTTTCTTGATTTTGAAATAACGTAATTTCTCTCTGTAAGTCGAATTTGCACTTTCTGAAGCTGAAAGTTCGAATTACAGAGACTTTCTCTAATTCGAATCTCTCTATAATTGGAACAAAAATCTCTCCCAGTGGGAATTCGAATTATGGAGAGGTGTCAACTGTAGTTCCTTTATAAAATTACATGCAAGTCAATCGGATGGAGAGTTAAACTAATTAAAAATAAAAAAGTTATCAAACAAAGGATGTATTATATCGCACTCCATCTTTTATTGTTCTCGATAGTAGTACACAAAAGATAAGCAATCAGGTGGAGAGCTGAAAATAACTGAAGCGCGAATGTTTTAGAACAACAAGAAACAAGAACAACGAAAAAGACAAAAATTGCTGATTGTGTGAAACAAAATGAATTGTTTTTGTAGTCTCATAAGTTGCATGATAAAACAGATATTCAGCGCAGTAAAATCGGATATCGTAATTATTCAGTCTCGCTTTTTCATATTCGACTCCGCCTGCTGAATATCTGCTTAATATTATACATGAGAGATAGTGACGTCAAAAATCTCCAAAAGGGACAAATATAGTCACTTACGTCGCTTTATCAATACTAATCTTGCGGGCTATGTATTATTTACCTTATGTGGAGAACCCTTTGTTTTAGAAGATATTTTCCGTTATGAGTTCGGAAAGGTTACGCAATAAGCAAACATGTACTAAGATTAAAATATATCAAAAAGATCAATTTTTTGAAGTATACCTTTTTTCAGCAGGTGTATATTTAAACAAACTAACAGCAAACGCTATAAACTATTTTAGCTATTTCAAACATGCAACATTTTAAACGCATCAGCATCAGAGTAATAGTCAGCTAATTTGTATAATGTATTATTCGAACATGAGCAAGAAGCAACTATTAAAACTCTACGAACATCGCGTAAAAGTTATTAGCTACATGCAATGCAATATTTGCTCTTAACATGTGTTTTTTTGTTTTTACTGCACGTCACTTAAGAATCTACTCTATAAGAACGTTGACGTTGAGATTCTTCTAAAAACAGTATAAGAATATAAGAATTAAAATTAAGAACTAGGTACTACCTTTGAATCTGTTGATGAATTATTTTTTTCAGGTAACCCTTATCATGTCATTTTACCGGAGGTATTGAATATAATATGCAAAAAGATCGGGAAAGATTGGGCTCAGTTGTCCAAATTTCTATTAACACCTGACGAAATTAAAAATATCGAAAACTTACAAGTCACTGAAGAACAAAAGATGGACATAAGCTTCCGCAAAAAGAATGCAACTTTCACGTGGAGTGAAGTGAAAAATATCCTGATAAAAATTTCTCGAGAGGATATAGTCGATTGTATTCGAATGGAAAGTCTTATCACAACTGGTAAGTGTTGTATGATTTATTTATTTACCGTAAATATTCGGTTAAGTCACCCACCCCTAAAATTATTAATAAGAAAATTGCCTCCACTTTGAGAATAGTGTCATTTTTAATCGCTCGTTTGTTCGTTTATCTCATCATCTTCTTTATCTCTAGGCTTAAGAAAGGCGTCTTTGAAGCTAAGAGAAAAATACAGCGAAAGCTTATCAAGTATGTTTTTGGATAAGCCTTTGTGCCAAGACCGAGGTGTACAGAAACCTCGAGAAGAAGTTTATGTGCCTCTATCTATGGTTGAGAATCCACAAAATGATTCAGAACAGCAGTCAACATTTAACCGACTTCAAACAGTTCTAATTCAAGATTTATTGAAAAAGGGTGATGATTTGGTCATTTTACGAGGATTGGCAGGGATCGGGAAGAGCACCTTTATGGATACATATGTATATAACTGGGCGAAAGGGAATATTTTAAATGAATTCCCCAAAATCGATTTTATATTTTACCTTAAAAGTGAAGACTTAATTGCAGGTACCTTCCAGTATAAATTACCTAAGAAATTCATCCGTAAAAAGTTCACTGATCTGTTTGATATGATAGATATCCAAGATTTGCAAGAGGTATCGCATCGCGTTCTGTTTGTCGTGGATGGAGTGGACGAAATAAAATCTATTCACCTATTTTCAGCTGGCAACGTTTTTCAACCTGTTATTCCGAATTACCTTGGTGACATAGTGAATAACCAGTCCAGCTTTTTACGTGGCCATAAAACTGTGGTTACAGGAAGACCCTCAACATGTTCCATGATAGCTTTTAAATTTAGACATGTGGTTCCAAAAACAATTGAGGTCCATGGTTTCAATTCCGAAGCTATTGATTCATATATACAAAAGCGTTTCCATGGTAACAACGATCGGATCAATCTGGTGACAAGACAAATAAGAGAACGAAAAGATTTACAAATAATGGCGAGAATCCCGTTTTATCTTTGGGTTATATGCGAGATGTTTGACCAGCGTACAGATATGAACAACCCCCACACAATTACACAACTATGTTCTACTGCTTTTTTAGAATTCACTAGGAGTCTTTCCCCAGAATTCACGTATTTAGATTGTTTTCAGATGTGCAAGAAAGACCTCATTTTACACACAGCAACGTCTCTTGCAAAACTTTCGGAAGTGTCGCTAAGGCTCAACAAGACGTCGTTCTCGGATGCTGATGTAGATGTTACTGATTCGATAAACTCCTTAGAAAGGGCGGGACTTCTTATTAAGAAAACACCGCCTGACGGTAGTAGACCAGTGTATCAGTTCAAACATCTTGTTTTGCAGGAATACTTTACCGCGCTTCACGTATTTCTTAACCCACGAGCAATAGCTAACGCAATTCGAATGCCTAATTTTTCAGGATGTGTACCACTTCTTGCTGGACTTTCTGGAATCCATGGCAAAGGAAATCAGAACGACATCACAACCTGTTTTTTAAGTAATCTAAAGAATTATGCAAAAAAGAAGAAAATGGAGGAGGAGAAAATGAATTTGATGTGTGAATGTTTTCCAGATAGATTGTTCCGCGTTAATGTTATGCAATTTATAGAAGGAGTTATGCTGAGAAAGTTAAATGGAAGCTGCCTAGTGTTGGATAGCTCTTGTGACCACCTGCTGGCCGCTATTTTTGAATATCAAGGGGAATTTTCATCCTTTTTTCAAAGAAAGTTTTCAAATAAGTCATTTCACATTCGAGGTGCATCGCTTCATCATGAGGTAAGAAGCACGATCTATTTCATCAATAAATTGGATGGAGCTAAAGTTGATTTTCTGCACATTCAAACTACTGGTCACAATGAACTGCCAGAAAATTTAGTTACTCTATTTACGATGTATTATTCAGCTTACCCATGTCAGAAGATCCTCAAAATATCGTCATCAGTAACTACAAACCGAACAGACGAAGTCTTAATTACATGCCAAGAAAACGTGGAAGACTCCTGTCGAACAATCGAGATTTCCGGTCTAATTTCCAAGTTATATCAAAATCGGCTGCTGTTGGAAACATTTTGTGTAGTTGATGTAATACAATTGCACTGTCAAGTAGAATCTGCCTATAAAGCATTTCATCATTTACTCAACTACACGAATGAAATGAATCAATTGAAGAATAAGATACGCTATAAGATTCCGAATCTGAACGCAGGTAATCACCGGATTAAATTCTTCCACCTTAGCATGCTAGCAGACGCTTACAGACATCAACTCATCGTTAACGATAAACCTGTGGAAAATCTTAGACTGAAGCTTGAATGCTGTTTCGTAGACTTCAGTTTAAATGATGACGATATTGACATGCTGACCATGTGCTTACCAAGCATCAAACTTCTGAACATTAGCTGCAACGAGCACATGTCTTCACTGGCAATGCAATCAATAGCAACTAGCTTAACAAATTGTATCTTTATCAAAGGTGAATGCACCTTGAAAATTCTGCACCTGGATCAATGTAGTCTAACTGACGCTCATCTTGTCGCTTTAAAGCCTTGTATACCACATCTACAATTGCTGAGTATCAGTAGAAATGTCGATTTTACCTGCGACGGAATGACGGCATTGTGTGAAGCCGTTATTGAAGAAATTGGAAGGAGAGGAATATGTAATCTAGTGTGTTTATTCATAGCATCGTGCAATTTGGCAGATGAACATATAAGTTGTTTGCAACCAATGCTGTATTGTCTACATGAACTTTGCTTAAGTGGTAACGATCAACTCAGTGCTAGCACGTTAGCAATGATTTCAAATTCGTATTCCAACAATAACAGCACTCGTTTGAAAAGCCTGGATATCAGCAAGTGTTTGTTTACTTATGAAGACCTACTAGAGTTAGACTTGTCCGGGCTTGAGAAGCTTGTTGTCGGCGACGTATCGTTCAGCGCTAGGGCTCTTCAAACGATATCAAACAGTATTATTGAGCACACTGAAGAGATGCAAGCATATTTTTTGGAAATATTGGATCTAACATCGTGTCAACTCACTGATTCACATGTGTGGGCGGTTTTGCCATGTGTACGTTATGTTGGTAAGATATACCTTCAAAGTAATAATCTTCACTATGTCACCAACAAATCTCTGCAATACATCGATGCGTTTATTAACACAAGACAAAACTTGATAAGACAAGGCGAGCAAAAAAAGTACGAGAAGTTTAGAATTGAAGTCATTAACGTCATTGTAAACTCGCCTGTGGCAAAACAATATATACAAGTGTTATGCTTAAAATAGAAAATTAAACTTTATTTTTTTTATCGGAAATGACTTGCCAACCTCTTTCCTAGGGCAATTTTTTGATTTTTCGATTTCTGAGACAGTTGGTTTAAAAGATTTTGGTCGTTTTGTTAAGAATTGCATGCGGACTGCCAGGAACACAGTATTACTATAATCTATGCAAAACAATGTTGATTTGATCAAAAACAAACAAACAAAGAATCCAGTTAGCTAGCTAGCAAAAATAGCTACAACTTTTTATGCTCACCCTGTGGCTGCAAACAAATCTTAAATGTATTTTATGTTTGTTTTTTTGCTAACTAAAGCAGGGGTTAAAACTACTAGTGCTTTTACTGAACTGAATGTGGCTAACTAGACTTTCGGGTGTATTGTTAACTTTGACATAATTAGCAGTTTATGGGTAGTATTGGTAAGTTGTTTTAAAAATGACAGAACATTGTGCCAAATACATGTAAATATTTTTAAATATACATTAACATTCAATTTTATTCTATATATAAAAATATTATATATTTTTAAACTGATTATGTCTGTCGTTTTGCCACACAATCATCACAAGCTTTCCTCTCTGATTGTACACTTTAATTGGAAGAGTATCGTTTGTTTTAGAAAAAAAGTTTGAATCAATAAATTGATTTTTGTTTATGTATAAAACTTATGAAAATTTTACATAGCTAGCTAGTTTCCACGGGCCTAATCGACTAGTATTCTATATTTTACTTTGTCTTTAAGAGCAGAGCATACATAAATTGATTTTCTTGTTTAAATTTTGTTAATATGTATAAAACTTATGATATGTAGCTATTATATACTTCATGTTGTTTTTTAAGAGAGCTAGACATGTGTTCTTTACTTTATTGTATATACTAGTTATTGAAGTGAGTTAGGTATTAAAATGCTTATATTGTGTTTTTTACTAAATTGCACGTGGAGCCTTAAACTCCAGCTCTAGAAAGATACCTATGATGCATTTAGTGTATATATATAGCCAAACAAAATTAAAGTCAAAAACATAACTATCTCATTTTTGTTTTTGATATTGTTAATTCGAAAGGTTAAAAAAATGCAATGTTATGTAAAATAACAAGGAATCGTTTAATTATTACACGTAGTGTTTCAGAGGAAAATTTGTTCGTTATTAGCTACTTCGTAACAGCTGATTTGTTTATGTAATTTTAGATTGTTTTGTAGATGAAATGCTTTTTATGTGGGTTTCTGAAAGTAGTTTTGTAGATATGTAATGTCGATACGAAATGTAGCTATATATATGGAAGTAGTGTAATGTACTGATTGTAGAATTTTTTTATAAGTTAAAATTTGTTCAGCCTAGACTCTTTTTCTAATACCTTAAATAAACAACTTATTAGTGACAAACATATTTGGGGATGAGTGATCCCATATGTTTTATATTGTGGAGAACATATTTGTGGATGAGTGATCCCATATGTTTTATATTGTGGAGAACATATTTGTGGATGCGTGATCCCATATGTTTTATATTGTGGAGAACATATTTGTGGATGAGTGATCCCATATGTTTTATATTGTGGGGAACTTATTTGTGGATAATGATCTCAATATGCTTCATTGTGTGGAAAATATTTTTGTGGATGAGTGATTTCAAAAAGTTTCATTTTGTGGGAAATGTTTTTACGGATGACTTGATTTTCGCGGCTACTGAAGACTCAGTAATTATATTAGATAGTCGTTAGCTCGTGGAAAAATCCACGGGTACGCCCGTCCTTTTTATACCGCATTGCGTGCGTCTCGCTAAATGCGCAGTTAAGCAACAAAAAACTCAATCGCTTAGAAACAACAGGGAATCCAAGTACAAAGAATTAAAGTATGACTAACTTGCAGAACTTTTTTGCGTAATACATAGCATGGCAACCTCGATCCCGGGGCTTCTTTTTCTTTTTGATATAAGGGACAGCAAAAAAGAAAAGAGAAGATAAGGCCTGGGATCGAGGTTGATGGCATGGTTTCTTTGAAAGAATAATATTCGCGAAATTATATTCTCGCGAAAGATTTGATTTTCTAAAATAGCTACACAAGAAAAAAAAAAATCCTGCAAAAAATTATTTTGTTGTTGTTAGATTTTAATAGTCTGTTCCCTTTACTCGCATTCACACTTCCCAGTAAACACGAAACGTCTTAAGACGGACGCAAATGCGTCAAACTGCGAATGTTTGATGAAATTGAATTTTCCATTTGCGTGAACACAAAATGTTCGTAGGACCCTCCGCTGTTGATATTTTTTGCACTCATCGCGGTTATTAAAAATGACTGTTTGATGAAATTAAACTTCATCAAACTCAATTTTTTTCTTCTTTTCTCATTTTGACGAAAAAATCGTGTTTGATGGTTCAACTCAAATGCATCAAATCTTTCATCAAACTCGCTAGTTTGATGGAGTTTGATGAAAAGTTTGACGCATTTGCGCACACCTTTAAACACGTCTTTAAAACACGAGACGTCCTAAACACGTCTTTAAAACGTCTTTTAAAGACCAGATGAGACGTCTCTAAGACGTCTCTGACTTGTCTAAATAAAAGCGTAACGCCTAAAGACGCCTTTGAGAAACGAAAAAAAGACTTCTTTTTGCGACGTGTTAAAGACGTTTTAGAGGCGCTCCTGTAGGTGCCATAACGTCTTAAAGACGCCTTTATTTAGTCTCTTTCAAACGTTATACTGCCAAGGTAGGCCTGCTTTAGATACTTTTAGCCTATGCGTATTAGGATTTTAGTAATTTTAATTCTGATGGAGGTGTGAAAAACCAAAACAAGAAAAGGGTTAAGAAAACGATGATGAAGAATTTAATAGAAAATTTATATTTCTATCATTTATATAAAAAAACAGTTTAATAAAAATAAAATAATATCACATACAAGCTTTTTTATAAGCAACAACAACGAAAACAAAATCATTACTTTCGGAAACTTTTCTTGTTTTAAAAGATGAATCTTCAATGAACAACAGATAAGCAACAATCAAGCATTTAAAACAGAAAAACCTAAGCTGCATTTACCTAAACTGCTGTTTTGCATATAACAAAGCGTGCATGCATAACACAAAATATACAATGGAATACTACAAAATTAAAATTGTTGACCGTGAACAATAACAGTTAGTATCTTTGAAGGTTGTCTTGAACAACAGCGTCATTTTATTTTCGCCAATCAACACTTCGGTCTGAGCCCTGCTTGTAAAATATGTCTGTCATATTGTGCACGTTGGATGATGTGTTTATTCTTTGAAGTTATATCCAAACAACCCTTTAATAAAATGCATTTCAGTCATTACACCAACATTTAAAACTGACCTAAAATAATTCGTACGCATAATCTTCCGCGTAAAGACCAAAAATTTAAAATGTTTCTGACCGAGAAAGTACAAAAAAATCTAACATACTTACTTTTAATCAGCAAAATATTTTCTTCATTGTCCATTCATATCTCGGGTAAATACAGCTTTTTGCTTTGCTATTTACTTGTTGTTTTATGGAGCACATTATTCTTTTTTGTTTAAAAGTAAACGTCAAATGCAACATTTGTTGAAATAGAACGAAGTTTCTTTACAAGTTTATTCTATGCGGTCATTCGAACGCTGTTTTCATTGTAAAATGTATGCTAGAGAAATTTAATTCGAATTTTTGGCTACCTCTGTATAAGAAATTCTAAAATATCAAGAACGTTTATTTCGACGTCAATAATTGCGAATGGGCAAAGAATTAACGTAGTTATTTGTTTGTTGTGAAATTATCTTTAAAACGAAAAGAAATGATGACATTCATTTCGGACGAGATGTTACTTGTCTTGCAGAGACCAAATAAAAACGTGTTTGAGACGTTTCTTTTGAACGAAATTTTGCTGGTCCACAGAGACCAAATAAAGACGTCTTTGAGACGTTTTTTTTAGTCGGAAGACGTCCGGACGAGTGAGAGTCATGAAAAGCCGTCTTTAAGACGTCTTTGTGTTTGCTGGGTTGATTATTATGATAAAATTCTAAAATAAGTTTACTCAAAATTTTGATTTCTTCAAGATCGCGCAAATTAATTTTTTCCAAAAAATTTGAATTTTGGCAATTCGCTAAATTAATTTTTCGCGAAAATTCAACTTTTTGATTTGCGACATTAAATTCCCGCGAAAATTTCGTTCCTTAAAGGTAAATTAAACCCTTTTGGGCTAAAAAAAAGCTGGTGAGGGAGGAATATTTTGGAGGACTGGGATAAAAAAAATTTGGGATGATGTCATCCAGTAAAAAATGATGTCATGTATTTTCTGAGCCTGGGAAAAGTTAAAAGGGGTAAAACAAAAACATTGAAATAAAAACACAATTTGATGCCTAAAATTACTTAAAAACGCACAAGAAAAGGGAAAATTTGATTTTTGAATTGTTAATCCAAGAGTTCCCATGGCAACAGGTGTGACATGATATTCAAAAAGCTTTAACTATCTTAAAGGTCATTAAAAAGTCACGAAATTTTAACCCCTAAAACGGTGTACTTCTTAGTGTATGTCAACTAAACATATTTTAAGTCATCATATTATCATGTGTAAGGTTGAAAGTTTAACATATTCACCAAGCTGTTTAAAAAATAAATATCCAACTAGATTTTCAAGAAACAATCACATCGAATAAAACATTCATCATTTAAACATCCTTTTAAATGATGAGACGGATAACATCTCATCTGCAAAACAAATTTAAAATTGTGTTAAGCAATTATTACGAGAAGATTGTCTTCTAAAATAAGCCGATGTAGCTACACTTTTTTGTTTTCTTTATCTAAAGAAACCACTTTATGAAGAACTGAGTAGTTGGCTTTCAATATATATAAATCTTCTGCTAGTTTTAAAAATGTAAAATTTTTAAGTAAGAAACACGTCTCCCATCAATTGAACCATGAGAAGACAACTTAAAAGTTGGCGATTTCAACGAAACAAAAATCATTTTAGATGAAAAATAAAAGGCAAAAAATATCAATGAAAGTCTCTTTGTTGTGTTAAAATTATGTTTTTTTGATTAAATATACCTGTTTTATAGACATCTTAAAATTAAGAAACTTTTTCTAGTAAAACGACCTTAGAATTTAAAAACTTTTACCTTTCGACCGTTTGCTTGATTTCTTACAAAAGAAAAACATAATTCCATGTTATCTAACGTTCATACATTTGTACTTGCATTTTTAATTAGCAATAATTTCTGTTTGACAGCTCTTTTTATGATGACGGCTAACTATGTGCATGTTAATCTTTTTATATGTAATTTTGATAGTTTTGTGTTATTCTTAGGTGCAAATAAAAATCGGGGGAGTTGGGCAGTGATGTTTATTTTGTTTCTAAAGGTCTGCGTCTGTGAAGGACGAATTGGTACAAAACGCCCTGTCGGGAAGATCTTAACCATGTTCCTAGCGCCTCGTCTCTTTATTTTTGCTGGCGGTGTGAAACACATGGCCATGGAGAAGATCTTATCACTTGACTCCCAAAGAAACGGTTTTTCTTTAAGGGTTTCTCAATGAACCGAAAGTTTTCGTCACCGAATGAGGTCGGCGTTTTTTTAGTCACAAATTTATGCGGCTAGTTGAGTATTTCTTTCATCTCTAAAATATCTAATGAAAACCATTCCTTTCTTCGCATAGCAATGGAAAAGTAACCACCAGAAGTCAAATATGTAGTATCATTTTAAAAAAATAATGCTAGATTTACCTTTTCATTAGATCTCATACAGATTGAATTTGGATAAATCTATCTACTTCAAAGTTTTAGGGGTGCTAAAAAACAATTTTCCCATCGTTAAAAAAATCCACGGAGAAACCACCCCCCTCAATTACGACGCTTCGTAGTTATACAAAATCGCCAAAAAAATATCGATGTGGTAATACGATCGTTTTTATTCAAAACATGAAATGTTTTTTGAAATATAACGTGCTTACTATTTTTGGGCCGCATGAAGAAAGAAATTGTACATATTTTATTTATTTTTGTGAGAAAATAAAGTTTTAAAATATTTGCAATACTTCCGAAACGTCATCCGGGTATATGTGATAAAGATATTTGAAATGTGTAGAAGTATTTATACATGTTGATATTATCTCTCGAAAAAAAAAATTGTATATATATTTTTATGAGAGAACGCTATATATTTTACTTCCACTATGTTTTAATTCCACTAAAAGATGATGTACATATTTTAGTACTTCTTGCATGAAATATATCAGGAGTTCAAAAATATTCACTGTAATTTCTTCAATTCAGGAACCATATCTTCTGGCGCTATATAGAACCTATTAAGGGTGCTGCGTGTTCAGTCCACCTATGAAAACGTCTTAGGGCGGTCAAATTTTGCAGCACATTTTGCAAGCGTTGATTGGGTATTGGGTACTAATGCGTTTTGCCCACTACGGGTGCTCGGTTTGGTTCTCCTGAGGTACCCAGTTTTTGTGACTTAAAAGGTGTCTCACCCGCACCCCTGTAGGTGCAAAACAGCCCCGTTGGAATGGTTATTTTGTTTTGTCACTGTAAGAGATGATCATAGATGGACTGTGACAGGCACCTCTAAAACTTTCAGTGATTTTCTGTCGAGAAATAGAGGAAAGAAAAGAAAGTCCCTGACAAGGTAGATCAGACAAAAAAAACACATCCCGGAGTTATTATTATTATCACATACTAAAAATATATACTCGTTATATTACACCAAGTTAACCAACTTCAAATAAATAATAATTTATATATAAAAAAGAAAGCAGATAAAAGTATCAAATACACTGTCACAAAATTGCTTTCCGATCTTGTCGAGAAAAAGGGAAATATATAGAAAAGATTAACATTCTGCTTTTTGTTAACTTCATATAGACACATAAAAACAAGTCAAGGAAAGATTTAACCATCTTTTAAATCTTAAAACACTATACTTGAGTAAAAATCTGTCACCTTTCCCTTTTCCCTGTTTGTGACACAATGTAAATTTACCTGAAATACACCACATTACCACTTCCGCATAAAAAGGTTGGCGTACACTTACAAAACCGTCTGTCTGCTGGTGTCTAAACTCGTAGGGCTGAATTCCAAACTCTTCCCGAATTTGGTGTGTGCGTGTGTCTTTAAAATATCCAGTTCTGTGAACCAGTCAATACCGGCTTCTTTTTCATAACCACTTAAACAATGATAGGTGCATATTTTTTATTTACAACATGTAGATTGCATTAAAATTTTTGAAAGAGTTTATTGCCAATATGACGAAAGACAGGATGCACACGTGAAGGACGTTGCTACCAAGTTTTTTAGGAGGACATATATAATACAAAATATAGTACGAGAACTCCTGCTTAAGATAGGGTTGCCATCGTTAGTCAGAAAAATAATTCCATGATTTTTTTTGGTTGATTTTTGTTGATTTTGTTGATTTTTGTTAATTTTGCCATGATTAAAATTTGAATAAAAATTTCGCATGAAAACCCAGAAAAGCTGTATATATGTGTGTTAAATTTTGCTTGCCGTATTGACATTCAAAATTATTTACTAACTAAAGCAGAAAAATATAGCTATAATGCATAAAACATCGAAATTAAAAAGTAAAAAATACAAAAACTCCATTATTAAATCCTTCTTCGCCCACTCATTCTCCCTGATCGAATTTCAAATTCCCTGATTTCTCTAAACAGGTGGCATCTCCGTAAAAAGATCGTGTGACCACCATCACATCCAGAAAACGCGTGTATATGCTTTTAAAGAATGACATACTCATTCACACACTCCGTATATTCAACTATGGATATTGTATATGTTTAGTATATTAATTGATGTAAAGGGGCTTGAAAAATATAACAACCCTAACCTCCCAACAGCCCGTTTATCACCTTCCACAATGTGGTTCTTTATTCCAAAAATGAATAGGGTTTTTTACATTACACAGCACATTTTTGACGGCTCCTTTGGATGATCAACTTTAGCAGAGGCTTCTTTTTGTCTTTCAGCCTGCTTTTGCGCGACTACTGCTAAATAATATTCTTTATCAGCCCGTGGAACGTCGTCGTTTTCGTAGTCCTTTGGTTGTTCGTGGGTATGACGATTAAGAGCACTTTTCGTACTAAAATGCACTCCATTCTGTTGATGGATATTTTCTTCCAAGTACTCTTCGTTAATATATCTATTTTGTTTCTCGTCGTTCTGGATTATATACGTGCTCTCCTCGTCTGGGTTACTCTCCGTTTCGTCTAAACTTTCGTTGCTATCCTGTTCGGAAGAGTCTTCTACGGAACTAATTTCTTCTAAACCTTTCGCAATCAAAGAATACTGTGTGTGTTCTCGAGAAATTCTCGGACGACTCTGTTTTATTACAACCTTGTGTTTGACAGGTGAATCAATACGCCGCTCTCTGCTTTCCACTTCATCACGTAAACTTGATTGTAATGCATCGGCAAGTTTATCGACGATTCGATCAGCATGTTTTGAGTCTTTTTCTTTTGACAACGACAATAAACTTAAGGAATCCTTGTAAAACGAAATCGCTCTCTCGTAGTTTTTCTGGCGAAAATAAATCGCAGCTAATCCTTCCGTAGCTAGACACTGCGACTCTTTGTCTCCGCAATCTTTTGCTGCTTGCACGGCATGTTGAAATGAAGCGATAGCTTCATTGTAACTTTCTTTTTTCGTTTGTGCGAAGGCTAAATTGCAAAACACTTGTGTTTGAGCTTTCCTGTCACCAACCTCACCTAAAATAAAGCGGCAGAATATACCTTAATGTATGAAGTTTTCGCAATGTGCGCCATTCGCGACATTTATTTATTTATTTCAATACACGTTTCCCGAATTACATGTTTTTTAAAATTTTAGAATTTTGATGTTTTGATTTTAGGATCATACTTAACATCATTGGATTGTTGTGTGTAAAATTTTGTGTGAAAATGCTGCTTTGGTGGTATTAATATTACGGTCAAAATGTTCTTAATTTCCTGCTTCCACTAATAAGCCTCGGTTTTAAGCAGAGTTAAATTAGAAAAATTAAAATTAAATTAAAAAACCTGTTGTAACAGGTTGTTTGTTTGTTGTATGAATCTAAAGATTTCACCATCAAAGAAAACTAATTTGGGAAAGGTGTATTAATTAGTAAAAATGAAAATATTTTGCGGGAAATTAATTTCGTTAATACATCGTTTAAAAATGTTGAGTTATAGCTAACTAAGAATTTCTAAATACTTGACATTTATCTTATAGGTAGGTTTTAACGAAGATTAATTTTAAACAATAAAGCTGTTCACGATAATGTATTTTCGCGAATTAGCCAAAAACACATTTTATAACTGCGATCAAATTTTGCAAATTACGTGTCGATTCGCGAAATCCGCAAAAAATAATTCCCCTAAGGTACTCACCGTAGAGATCAGCCGCAAATTGATGAAAGGTGATGGCGCGATCATAAAGCATCAAGTAATTACAAGTGGCACCGATATTTTGCATAATCGTAGCTTTTAGGGATTTGTCTATGACGAGAGCTTGTTCCAAACATTTTAAGGCTTGCTCGAAACACTCTGCTGCTGACTCGTAAAGTTTTTCAGAAATATATAATAAGCCAATATCATGGTAGATCTTTGCTAAAAGAAAATAGGGAGTAAGTAATAAAAGTAAACAAATAGCACGGTAAGTGTAAATAAATACAAACAAATAAAAAAAAAAAAGAAGAGAAAAAATAAAATTGATATGACAATGTTGTTGGTGTTGGACTGAACACAGTGTGGTCCTTGCGAGACAGAGGTACTATATATATTCGTATAGACCCGCATTTAGGGTTAATAAGTCATTGATTGCCCCATTAAATGCCCCCAGAAATATTTTCAAATAAGGCCTTTTTTTGAAGAAAACAAAAAGATTGATGGAAGGCAAGTTACATATTGATATGGTTCAGGAAATAACTCTTTGTCGTATTCTTAAACAGTTTGTAGGTTTGAAATTTGGCTGAAAGTTAAAGCAACTGCCCAAGTTATAAGTTTGTAAAATTTAGCAACAAAGTCTCAAACCCGGATAATATGCTTCGTTCTTAACAAAAACTGGTTACCGTAAAATGCTAACCTGTTTCATCAAGAGCGGTAATATTTTATATCTATCGTCCAGATTGTTATCAATTTTAAGACATTACCAGTAAAAGTATATCTATTTATCTATTAAAGTATATATATTTTTGAGTAAAAGGCTAGCTTTAAACATTGTTTTTAACAAAATTAAAAATATAGATAATTTTATAAAGTCAGTATACCTTGTAAATGCTTGTCCTCGATTTCTTGACACACATCTAAGAGTTGATCCAACAATTTGGCACAGCCGTCAATGTCACCAATCTCAGACAACACGCCTGTTGCACTTACTAAACTTAAGGCCTGGCTGTTTTTATCACCAAGTTCATTGTATATTTCCTGAGATTTAACGTACATGTCGTATGTGTCTTTCAAGCGATATTTTAAATGATAACACACTGCCAGTTTACACAGACATCCTCCTTCCAAACGTTTTGCAGAGAGCTCATGGTAGGAGATCTGTGCTTTTTCGTATCCAACAATAGCTTTGTCTATATTTCCAAGAGCATGATTAGCAATGCCAATGTTATACCACAGGTCCGCATAATTCTCTATTCCATCATCCACACCGTCAGGTGGAATGGCCTGTTCAAGGTATTTTAGTCCCAACTTTGATTGCTGGCAAGCTACATAACATGCCCCAAGATTGAAATAACAACCTCGTCTCATAAAGTCATCTTTTGTTTGCTCAGCTAAATTACAAACATGTCGAAATATTTCGCTTGCTTCATCTGGGGAACCATTCGCCAATGTTTTATGGCCAATTTCTGTTAGGGTAGTGATTTGCCTTTTGAGATCATCCAGAGGTTCCTCCATTTACACAAATTCTTGCATTACTGGATTATGAAAGTTGTGTTTAAAATTTAATGCTATAATTATATATATTTTTTAGCATGCTAAAAAATAATTTTGAGGGCCCCTTGACAAATGATTTTTGTCCTTTTTATTGGCATATATATATAGTCAGTTGATATTTGACCCCTCTCCCCACCCTCTGTTATTGGCTGAAAAAATGTTAAAAAGAAGTGAAATGCCAAAAACAGTAAAAATTATTATTATTGAACATTCCAGTCCTGTAAATAATAGAAGTTGTTTCTGAAATTAGTTCTTCTCTACCAATTTTCTACGAGAAATATAATTGGTTAGCATCACCCGACCGACTCACTTTGAAAGGTGAAAGTTGAGTCAGGGAGTCGGTAAATTTGTAAAAAATAAACCAAACAATCCACAAACAATCTTCGACAAGCAAAATCCACCATTTACCTTTTCAGTAGTCCTCCGAATTACGGTTGTTACATCCGAATGTTATTTCGATAGGGAACTGTGCTGCGCTACTCAGTGCTATATTTTCCTGCTTCGCATTTTATATGGCAATACAAGCGAAAACCATGGGAAAAACATTGACTGACAAAAATCGAACTTATAACGGAGGCTTAAAAAACAGCTGGCGTACATTTGAAACGAATAACAAAATATGGCTGGGAAATATAGTATTTTTGTAATTTTTTGGGAAAAATTTTTATCCATCTGACCGACCGACTCACTTTTGTAATTAGAAATGACGCTAACCAAACATATTTTCGACGGTGGCCCAATCTAGAGAAAGAGGGTGCCAATAAGCCACAAACGCCCGCATATATACGGGCGAGTTTGGGCGACTTTTCAAATAAAATTAGCGGTTGACCCCCGAAACCACCCGCACTTTCCCGAACTCGCCCGGAACATTTCTGAAATGCAATTTCTTGTAGCAAACCATGCGGACGATAGTTGGAAAGAAGGCACTTGAAGAGAAAGGAGTTAATAAAGTTTATATATAAGTTATTCATAAAGTAAACTTTACCAAAAACCATCAAAAACAGTTCTTTTAAGAACTTTGCTACCACATAGTAAGTTTATTTTAATTTTTATAGTTTTTTTGAATCATATTAGTGTCTGTTTTTTTTTTCTCGGGCATTGTTCGGGCCTATGCGGGTTTTATCAGGCGAATACTTTATTTTTTTAAAACGCGAACTCGCCCGAAAACGCCCGTATTTTTTACGGCGTATGCGGCTCATCGGCACCCTCGTTCTAGAAAGAAGGTGCCAATAAGCCGCAAACGTCCGCATATATAAGGGTGAGTTCGGGTGAATTTTCGAATTAAATTGACGGTTGTCCGCCGAAACCGCCCGCACTTTCCCGACCACGCCCGGAACATTCATGAAATGCAACACCTTGTAACATAAAGATGGCGACGACACAGTTGAAAGAACGCGCTTGAAGAGAAAGGAGGTAATAAAGTTTATATATAAGTTATTTATCAAGTAAATCTTATCAAAAACCATAAAAAACAGTTCTTTTAAGAACTTAGCTACCATAAAGTTAGTTCATTTTAATTTTTATACTTTTTTAAATAATTCTTCGAGAGTCATTTATGATGAATCTTTTTTTTTTAGGCATTGTTCGGGACTATGCAGGTTTTTTCGGGCAAATACCTGAATTTTTTTTAAAACACCGAACTCACCCGAAAACGCCCGAACTTTTTACGGCGTATGCGGCTTATCGGCACCCTCGTGTTCTAGAGACCCCTCACAAAGACACTAATTTTTTTGGGCTGACTATTGGTGTCAAAATAACTTTCTGGATCAGCCACTGGTTAAGGTGGGAAAAATTACTCCAGATCTCAGATGGCGAGTCTCTGTGTTTGTGAAGGGGCAATATAATTGTGAGAATTAATTTTCTCAAGGTAGCTAGCTCATTTGCTAACAGGGTTTCCACAGCAGACTGCTAAAAATGTAAAAACAGAGTCAAATAGAAGTTAAAAAACACTTAAACCACAATTTTAATGGACTTCTGAGATCTTTTGTGGTTCATACAGACAACACTACAACAACAGAAACGATTGTCAAATGCCAAATCCATCACTCGTCTATCCGCAGGCGCACCAGTTACAAATTTCAATTAAAAACATGGCTAAGTAAGGCATTTTCAAAACATTCCAACGTGTCTCACTAAAATCCTCAGCACCATGAGTTTATTGCACAAAGATATCTGGCGTAACGAGGCAAGTTAGCCATGCAGATTTTGTTTACAATTTCCACAGTAACGTTTATTCAATTTTCTTAATAATTGTCGATTTGTTTAGTTTTACCAACTTAAAAGGATAGAACTAACGCAACTAAAGTGACGTTATGAAGTGCATATGTCAAATATGTCGTTGTGGGTAAGTTTTCTTCATACTACTTTCCTACTTACTTCCTAGAGAGATGCTGAACTGCAGCCCTCTGAGCTACTTCATGTAGATAGACGTGCATATTTTACATGGCTAGCCTCAAAACATAGGGGATATATCCTATCTATATTTTTCAGGAAGGGCTATGGCTTAGATGGGTAGTCAGAGTGTTTTATCCTCATTTTAACTTCCAGAAACGGCCTATACACAGTATACACCATCCCCAAAATCCCCCCCCCCCCCACATGGCTTTGTTTAACCCAGGGCTGTAGTAACATTATCTCGACCATATTAAATTGTAGCCAAAGGGCGATTAAACCCTATCTCCTGCACAACCACAAAGCTACTCACCAATATGTAGGTCTGAACTACAAAATTACTTGACAAAAAAACACATGAAACCAATCTGGTCTTTTAATGTTGTCAATGAAACCAGAAGAAAACCACTGTTTGTGTTATTTGAGCCAGATCATTATAGCTACAAAATTTAAGGACAAAACTAAATGTAGAGAGAGAGGGGAGGAGCAACTGAAATATTGATTTTTCTTATGGTTCTTGTCATAACAAGTGAATACTAAATGGATAATGAAATCATTAAACCTCAATTCCAAAATTCAAAAAAGGAACATTGAAAAACATTGCAGCTAGCCAACAAGCCAACTGCAATTACACTGAAAAAAAGGAGAAAATTGTTATTTTAGTTGTATCTAAATATATTTTTTTACAAAATTTATAGTTTATATTTTAAAACTGATTTTCATACAAAAATAATTTTTTATATAGCTATATAGTAGATATATTTGCGTTTCATCACCTATACACAGCACCATTGTATTTTATGTTCATTAAAAAAAAGAAGACAGGATGTTCAAAATTTATAGAATAGGGTATTTAAGGGCTCTGATTCGAAAAAGGAGGGCTCTAGAATTAGCGTCAGAACTAAATCAAAGCCTGAGAGAAATGGATATGCGAGAAGCTCCAAGATATAAAAAAGTTTCACACCAACTATCTCACATTGCATTTTATTACTATCATAATATCATGGTCACGATCATAATATCAAACATATCCTATGAAATGATATGAGTCTCACATTAACTTTTCTCATCATAAAGTGTCGCAACTCTGCACCAACTTCTCGTATGGCTTTCTTCCACCATTTGCCAAATACCTTTTAATTCACTGAACTAAAACTGAACCACCCCCCCAAAAATGTGCGGCTACAGTAATTGGACAGGTTTACAGGTGAAGAAAATTCAAATCCTTATATAGATCAAGGTTGTCTTGTGAAGAGGAATGCCATTAAACCAGCATAATGTTATTAACCAAGCCAGTTGCATGGAATGTAGTCATAAAAAATTAAAGTAAACTACTAAAGAAGATCTATATACAATGAGTAGCTAGGTAGGGGAATTATTGTTTATTGTCTAGCAGATAAAGTAGCTCAATTTAATCTGGAGTTCAAATTAACTAGTAAACAGAAACAACTGGCAATGAGAGCCATGACTCTGGGTACACAATGATCTGGCTAACTAAGGCCAGATATTGAAGTGTAGAAACAAAAGTGAACTGAAGATATTGCTTTAACTTTATCCAACCAGCCATCAACCTATAGCAACTGCAAATTTTAGCTCCATGAATAGCTGTTGTACTATATTTGTACTATTTATATATGAAGTTTTTGAGCTGATATTGAAGTGAATATAGTTCTGAAATATATGTATCTAAACATCTAAATAAAATAAAAATCTAAACAAGTGGTGAGATGTTATTGGTGGATGTGAATTACTTGTCAGCAAACATTTAATCTGATCTAGACCGTTTTAGTTCTCAACTCACAGACTGAACTAGGTGTCAGATTTTACGAGACAAGTGGAGGAAATTCACTTTTCTGTCGTTTTTCAAAGAGACCCATTACTTGAGTGTCATTTTGGCAACAAGAACAACAATAAAGTAATTCCAATCAATGCATGTTTGTAATATCTATACATTGGTTGAGTTGGAATACGAATGTCCCAATTTGATATGCAGTTTGATTAAATCTGTATATCTTTAAATTTGTTAAATAACTATTATACTTTGTATTAGAAGTCTAACATTATCTTATACATTGTGACCCTTTGAAAATGAGTTCTTTGGCCATTGTATAGTGTAGAAGTTAAGCATCCTCCACTTGTTAACTAACTAACACTTTTGTATAGGTCCCTGCAATTATTCTACCTCCAAAACTTAATCCTTACAAGCTTAATTAACTTGTGCATGTTAAGTTTCAGGTTTTTAAAATAGAAAGCTCACACGTTTTTAAAAGCTGTATTTCCACTCAATATCAATTCGGATTGGATCAGATCAGAGAGGAAAAAGAAAAATATCTTAATTATTCTTTTGTTTTTATAATTTTTTCCTGACAAAGGATGGACTGTTAGGTCAAATTTCGTACAACAGGGAACTGGTAATTATTAGCATTTTTTTTACATAAG
This sequence comes from Hydractinia symbiolongicarpus, assembly GCF_029227915.1. Taxonomy (NCBI): domain Eukaryota; kingdom Metazoa; phylum Cnidaria; class Hydrozoa; order Anthoathecata; family Hydractiniidae; genus Hydractinia; species Hydractinia symbiolongicarpus. Next base: position 14,727,601 of record NC_079875.1, on the reverse strand, counting down.
TTGTGGAAAATTTATATGACTAGTGCTCTATTTTATGATTTTGTTTTTTACTATGCTACCATAACAACTATACATAATTTAAAGAAGAACACTGATTGAAGTTTGTGTGAATTAAACACCAGTAAATTATTTATATAATGCACCGCACGTTTTTTTAAAACAATTTTATATTTTTTATCCAATTCATAAAACTGTGTCAAGCATTCGCCCTAATTTCTTGATTCAAGAAGTATTCGGGCGGTAATTTATACTTTACGAAGTATTTAGATTTAAACAACTCCTGAAACTTAGCCGTCTTTATACCTTAGATTGAATTCCTTTATTGATATTATAAGCTAAAACATCAGTCAGTCATCCATTTAAAACTTGAGCAGACAATTTAATAAAACACACTTCAAATTAAGGATATAATAGACAAGTACCAATATCGCATAAATTATAAACTTAATCTCAGATCGTATTTTTTGCATTTTTTATTACCATTTATTAAGAGGGAAGTTCCAACTTGTTTCTTATGTATAAATATTTTCTATAAAATTAGTAATACTTTTAAATATTTGTTTCTTACTTAAGTCTAAACAAATAAACCCAGCAGTGAAAATGTTTATGAAAGAATATTTTTGTGTTGTTCTGTATTGATGTATGTATGGTGTTTCCTTTACGTGCAATAATACTGACAAACTGGCAAAAGTTAACACATTCAGTACTTATACGGTGCCTGAAATGACCTCCACACTGAAAGTACTGAAATTGAGAGTCAGATTTTATACATTATGCTGGTAATTCTAGGCATATGATAAAATTAGGGCCTCTTAAACATTTTTCGAATCCATTATGAAAGGTATATAAATAGCTGTTTTATTTGCTTTAGCAAACATCGCTGTCCACACTACATGCCAACAAGACCACAAGTTACAAACAAAGGACCATGTGCTTTATCAGAATATCAAGAGGGTTATAAGACCAGCAAAGGAGAACGTATTATTGTCAATCGTCCTCAGGATAACCTTAAGCATGATGGTGATGGAGATTACATCACCAGCCATAAGGAGAACTTTCATGCTCATGAGCATCAACCACGTGTTGATCACCGACCAACCGAGCAATACGTTAAAAGAGAAGAGCCGATGGATCTGAGTACAGAATATGGAACAAAATACTTAAAAGGGAAGGGAGAAGTCGCTCCTCTTCCGCAATATTTTAAAAAGAAAACTCAACCCTTTGGGAATGAGGAGGAATTAAAAGGTAAATCTGTCACGCACGAAGACTATGAAAATAAAGGCCTCAACCCGAGGCCACATCTTTACAAGTTACGTGATAATCACACGCTTTCAAATGCTCCAATGGACGAAAAGTCGACGCACCAAGCAGATTATCAAGGCCTGTATGGAGATAGATCTCACATTGTGCCAAGGCGAGCTGATAACTTGGATGGAAAAGGTGATTTTAAAATCTGCTTTCATTGTTTTACTTTTTCCCGGAATAAATAACACTCTTTCATATTAATGAGCGTTGTATAATGGGACTCTTCCGTCCGAGGCATTAAAAAACCTGCGTTTTTTTTCTTTATAGGACCTGGACAGTTTGAAACAACACATCATGAACACTTTGTGAAACATACTCAGAGACCAAGATCATCCAAAGGTATGTAGAAAAATTTTTTAAATCGCTTTTCGCGAATTTTAAATCCCCAAACAATTTTGCAAGGACACTAAATGGCGTTTTTATTAAATTTCGAACTAATTAAAGAAATTTTTGATACAAACTTTCTTCCTCCTGTCCGACCTGAAAAAATTCATGCTTTTTTATCTTTTTTACTTTGGGTCAAAATAGCTTGACAACGACTTAAATTAGCAAATTTCTCCAAAGCCAGATCAACTTCAAAGCGAAAGCGAAACAACCTTCAAACCCAAATATACCCTTTTTGCAACTTTTGACTTATAACGCTAAGCACGAATAAATCGTCTATGCCGAATGTAAATCGCTTTAAACAGCTCAGCAGCATGTACCAGAGCTTTCTTCGCCGCCAGTGTAAATGTCGAAAAGACAAGAGACCTTGAAACAAGGTTGCGAAGATCCGACCTTCGACCTTCCTTCGGCTTTACTTTTTAATCACCTATGTTCTTTATAGGGTGGAAAACTGAATATATACCTAACAACCAACCGTTTTCTGGACAATCAATGGTGCAGACGGACTATAAGCACCACAAAAATGCGTCGAAATCACATCCTGTCAAATACGACAACGGCCTTTTTAACTCTGATCAGCAGTTAGACGATGAAACCACACATGGTGCCACATACAAACACTGGCAGGTGCAAAGAAATGTGGCTAAGCGAGACCAAGACGTATACAGACCCCCGTCGGCCGCCATGGATATGCAAAAGACATCAGACGATTACAAAAATTTCGGACGGCGTGGCGCGGCAAAATCATTACGGCCGAAGACAAATGTCAATTTCGGTGATGAATTTGACGGCGTCACGTCGTACGCCGATGGTTACGTCAAACATCAAATTTCACCACGACATAAAACTCAGCGCAGCAGAGATTACTACTCGTCCAATGTTCCATTCGACTCGACAACAGAGAGCAAAGATAACTACAAAAAACAAAACGTCGCTCCTGCACAGATGATAAAACGGGAACATGAAATATTTGATACAAAGAAACCATTTGCCAACAAGACGTCCTACGGAGAGCAGTTCGAATCAAAGAAATTGCCTGAATGCCCAAGTTCAAAGATAGTTATGAATAACTTTGCCGGGTATGATCTTATCGATGACTTTATCAACGGCCACCGATTTCTAATTAAAAATGGCGAAGTGAGTACAGCATCGAGCTTTCGTGGAGACACCCCTCCTCTTCCACCAATCGGAGGTGGAAAAAACACCACAGAAGTTTATGTCAAAGTGTAATTTTGTTCACTTGAGTAATTTGTTGATAAAAATTAGCAAAAATTCAGCAAAAATAAGTTTAATCTGCTTTGCAAAACGTCAACATAGGCTTCTTCCTAAACCAGTTAATTCGTATTATTTTTAGTAGCCTGCTATAAATTATAGATATCTTTAAATTTTTAAACTTAAAAATTAAAGTCCAGGACTCGTAAAAATTTTGACTTTTAAGTTTAGCATATTTTTAAGTTTTTCCTATTGTGGAGATCACCGATTTTTAATTGTAATATAAAGAATTTTGTAATTTTTTTTTACCGCTATTTCTCCGAATTATGTTGAGATGATGTCACTAAGTGACACAAAAATAGCTGTATTTACCTTACGTATTTAAGAAACACTTAATTGTTAAAATTACATCCCGTAAAATTCTATCTGGACAAAACTGCTTTCATGAAAGCAGTTTTGTCCAGAATTCTATCCTGTTTTACAAGGTTGTGGGATACAGTAAATTATAATATATATTCTTTATTAGTATATTTATGCGTGGAATTTATTTAAAGATTTTTAGAGATTTTTTTGTTTTGTTCTGTTTTTTATTTAGAAACACTTTCTCTAAAAACTATATACTTCTCTCCATCGCAAGGGTAAGAGTAGTTAATAATTTTTTTTGCCAGCGTCATCTTCTGGTAAATAAAACAGCCCTGGGATGGAGGATATTTACAATTTATTTCTTAACTCGCACTTAATTTGTATTAATGCTTTGAATGAAAAAAGAAAATAAATTTGTATATAACAAAATGAATGTTGTTTTTTCTGCATATAGAATACGACATCACATGCGCACATTAAAAAAGTTAGAAATTTTTGAAAGCGCGCATGCGCTAACAAAAAAGCTCGCGCGCTTTTTTTGTCATAGCGAAAAATTAGTTGAATGAAAACAAGTCGTAACTGTAAGCACCGTCAATTTCTCTTTTTTAAATCAGTGTTAATCCCGCACCAACCGCGTCCCATCAGAACAGACCGTCGTGAAAGGTCGATTTTCAACAAAAAATCTTCACTGTTGTTGAGCCATCGTTATTTGAGTTATATTTACGAAAGATAAAATATGGAACACGAGTGTCATTAAATGCAGTTTAAAATTTAGTCGATGTTAAATTAATTATTTTCAAATACTGTAAATGACTATTTAACTCACAGGGTGCTTATTTAATCTTGCGATCTTATTAATGGGCGTTTTATCGGACTGGACGCTTATTGAATCCATTTATAAAAAGTGGTACCCAGCTTTTTAAAACTTCAACAAAGTTTAATACTAAAATTGTGAACTGTAACAAAGTATGTCGTTTATAATACCATCAGTATACGAAACCTAATGATAAGACCAAAGACGTAAATATACAACAACAATATCAGCTCTGGCAATGTCACACCGAAACTTTCTTTAAAACACACACACACGTATTTTGAAGCATAAGAATCTTTAAAAAGTTCTTAAAAACGAAATTTTTAACCATATTAACTTTACTTGTATCGAGGCAAAAAGTCCTATTCGACTAAAAACCTTTTTAGACTCTGGCTTGATAGGGTTTGTTATTAGAAAAAATACATATAACTCTCGCTCTACCGGTAAGCTTTAACAAGCGTGATTGGTTGAAAATTCGTGCAACAATAACAAAGATGGTAACCCTTAATTACGACCTTGGTAAGTTAATAATTTATTCGACAGTAAACAGCTTGAGATCCTAATCGAATATGATCGTGAGAAAAGAGAAACTGTAATGAATTGAAAGAGTTATTTTTAGTACTTAATCCATGCAAGAAATAGCGTTAAACAAATTAACTAAACGAAGCTGATGTGTAAACATATGGTACCGGGAAAACAAACTGCGAACGTATTTGTTTCAAAGTTATTAAAAGTAGAGTAGAGAAGAAAAATGGTCGATGATTTTTAGAAAGACGGAATGAATTTAAAAAAAATTTAGTTAAAGAATATTACACACATAATTCGGTTTGAATACATTTTCTGTCACCTTTGATGGTGTGAGGTATCGGATTGCAAAACATAGCCATGTATGTTTACCCGGGCTTAATTAAATGTTACGACCTGGAAAGGGAGGGGGGGGAGGGGGGTTTCTTATGCAATCGAACTTTGCACATTTGTAAGATGTCTTTAAGGTAACAAATCCCTAGCAACACATTTTAGTGCTGTCGTCATACCATTCGCTTGAAATTTGTCCATAATATTTTGGTATGGGTTTGTGTTAGGTATTATACTACTGTGCCAAATTCAAATTACGATTGTAGTCCAGTATGTACTTTGTATACCCTACAAATAGTGAAAAAAAGATGGCGGATGAGCAGTTTGTGTTAAAGAAAACAAAACAGCATAAAAAAGATGGGAAATGTTCAGAACCTCAAGAATACCATGAAAAAATTGATATGCTTAAAAAACTAGAACTTTACCAACGAAAAACATTGTTGAATCAACAGCTCACTTATAAAAGAAGCGTTGAGAGATATACAAAATCACCCAGCACCAGACCGAGGTCGAGTTCTTGTCCAGAGGCGACGTTCTTTCCACCTTCCCCATCTTGCACTCAAACGAGAAATGCGCACGCTAAAGATAATGTTGCTGTGCAACCAGAAACAATTGTTACGGAAGAATGTGGACATGCTTCGAAATATGAAGAAAGTGAAAGAGAAGAAGTACATGAAGAAATAGTATACGAGGAACAAACAAACAAAAGAAGACGTTGCATTCTAATGTGCTTTTAAGAGTTTATTTTACCTTAAAATACCGAAATCAAGCGCACCCGATTATAAGCGCACCCGATTATAAGCGCACCCGTTGTTAAGCGCACCAAATCTTTACCGAAATTTTATTGCCGTTTATAAGCGTACCCTCAGATAAGCGCATATAGGGAAAGGAGATATAGAATACAATGTTTGTTTCACTTAAAATGCAAGATTTTTTTTCTGCTTCTTTAATTTTGTTACGGATATAGTTTTTATAATTTTTTACAGCATATATATAATATCTACACGAAAGTTCAATCCCTCCTCCAGGGACCCAAGTGTCTTCAGGAACACGACGCTGTTCACCAGTAATGACTGCTTTCATCCATAAAAATTGCCACTCATTTATCATTGGATACAAATTCTTGGCCAATATGATACACAAATAAAGTACATACATCATCGAAAAAAAATTATTTATTTTTCTTTCTTTTTTTTCCTTGCACTTTTTTTTATACTCGTTTATAAGTGCACCCGTGGATAAGTGCACCCGTGGATAAGTGCACCCGTGGATAAGCGTATCAAAATCTTGCTATCACCACTGATAAGCGCTGCGCTTGACTTCGGTATTTTACGGTAAGCCACAACACAAGAGCGACACAAAGAGCTTGTCGTCGAAAATAGAAGTGCCAAAAAATTGCCATAAACACGGCCACACATTTCACATGATAAATATATTTTACCAGAGCCTAAAATCAAAAATATATTTAATCTTCTCGGCAGTTTCTTTGTCTTCGTATATATAGTATGACATAATTCCGTTATCGTTCGATAAAATTTTAGTTTTAATTTAATTTTTAGGTTAAAATCACGAAATATTCTATGTGTATGTAAAAAAATATTTTAGCAACGTTAAATTAAAAACACGCCAAATTTTGCTCCCCACTATCGTCAAGTAAAGTAAAACCACAACAGAAAATTTAGAAAATGGATAAAGCACAAATCCAATATTGGTTTTCACAAGTCGCAGCATTGAATCTTCAAGTTAAGATTATTTTGTTTCAAATATCTCGTGAACAATCCAATAAAACACTTAACAAAAAAAAACTGCATGCAAAGAAAAAACATGGGTACTACAACTGTGAATATAAAAATATGGATGATTGTGTTTTTTATTTGAAGAAAAATACTTTTAATATAGTTTTAAAAGGTATTACAGCATATATTACTCTCGTTAAGTGGGACACTCAAGCGAAGAAGGGAAGATGTACTACTTAGCAGGCGTTCTACTTAAGCGAATCTCCTCATCTGTAGGATTTTCATCAAATTGCTCAATTTGTCCTAATTATCGCGAGATTTCTTGAGAGACTTATGGAGATCTTAGACGGATTCGTAAATTCATAATCAAAATATGGTGACAGTAATTGTGTTTAATTTTTCTCTTTCTATATTTCATCAAACCAAGAAAATTCTAGAAAAGTTTTGTTTACAAAATTTTTTTTTCAAATCATTGCAATGTGTTCAAAAAATTTGAAGTCATTCCATCCACTTAAGCGAAATTTTTGCCCCAAGGGCGGAGATAAAATGTACTACTTCGGGCGTCCTACTAATCCAGGGTCTCACTTAAGCGATTTTTTTTGCTTGAAAAGGGTAAGAAAGTTCAAGGGACGGATAAAAAGCGTACTACTTAACGAGAGTATACTGTATGTCTAAAAATATTATACTCTGTTTAGCAAAACCTAACAAAATTTTATTTGTATTTAGCTAAATTCGAAAATAAACAGTTGAAATGAATGTTTTTTTGACAATGATTTTAGGGGTTTGTTGTAGCAAAAAATTTTGTTACCACCAGCAGAAAATTTAACCGTTGAATGTATGACAGACTTGTGGAATTGATGTATTAACAAAAGAAGAACGAAAAGTTCTATTTTTATTATTATTACTATTATTTACCCAGGATAGCCTCTTCAGTTTCTATAGGAACTGTTATCAAGGAGGATCTTGCGAAGGGGGTCCTAGCGCATCTAAAGCTCCCATTTGAGCTACGAGAAGGCGTGCAAAAACAACAACCGCTCAACCAGACAACCGCCTAAGATATCAATCCCATTCTCATGCTAAACGTTTAGCAGAAAGGATCGCTTCACACTTTTATAGTCTCTGACATGACTCGGTCAGGGTTTGAACCCAAGACCTTCCGCACTGGAGCCGAGCGCTCTACCACAAGGCCACCAGTCGGTATGATATGTCAAGTATACGTTCAACACATCGTCTGACCTGCAGCTTTTTTTCTTAAAAAACTAATAAATTAGTATGAAATATGTTTATGTAAAGTTAACAATTTTGTTGACATTAAGAAAGTTAAAGCTAAAGTTTTTCCAGTAGCAAATTTTGGTATATTGGTCGATATTGGAGAAAAGAGAAATTGGCCGACAATTTTTAGCCATGGGCGGAGATCACGAAGAAAAAGATTTGCAGAATCCAGTCTAAGCTATATTACTTATTGTAAAAAAAACTTCTAAGGTCAAATTTCATAATAGGTCTGCGTATCTTCCTAGCCAGCGTAACTTTCAAGAAAGGATAACAGCATTTGGACAAGTATTTCCAGATGTATTGCATGAAATTACATTTGGACAAGTATACCATGAATCTTCTATATAAAGTAACAATCAATTCCATTTGTAGTTTAAAATTGCTTAATTGTCTGTTTATTTACAAGAATGGTTTTATCAATTTGCAGGAATAGTTTACCATTTTTAAGAACCAGCTTGTCGATTTTACTTTTGCCATATCAAGTTAGCACTAAAAAACCGACACAGTCAATTTCAGTATCACTTCATATTAGCAGCGGGTTTAGAAGGTGTATGAAAAAGATATGATTTGGATGATTATTGTAAGTGTTTGAAAGGGAAGCAGGCGTTTTCTTTGTTTTCTGAAAGGTCCTTCTGATTTGCATTGATATATTGAAAATTCTAATCTTTTGCAGTGCAAAAGAAATATTTTTCCAAGCAGTGTTGGCGCTTCACTGTAAAAAAAAGTTCTTACAAGACAACGTGTGATTAACAAGGTTAAGTCGAGAAATATTTGTGTATATGCTTACACAATAAAATTTGGTTGGTGTCATAGTCTCTGGAAAATGCTGGCCGTGACCTCTTCAATCTACAAAAGAGAAAACAAAGGGTAAATTCGCCAGTTGTACATATTCCTGCATTGATATTTTGTTCATTCTTGTTCTTCTGTTAGCAAGCAATAATCGAGTCTCCGCTGGACACACTTTTTTCAAAACCAAAAATTGCATAAAATTAGCATAATTAGACAGCTAACGAAATTATAGTCCGCGTTCATAAAGCATTTTAATAATAATGAACTCTTTTTTTCTTTTTAAACTTGTTTGTTTAGTGTACATGTCAGCGATGAAGTAAAAGATGAAATAACCAGGTCGAGTCACAAATGACCAAATAAGGGAATGTTATATTTACATATCAAGCAACCTCGTGCCGAGCTTTAAGACGGATGTTAATACCAATCTTCTATTGATATTAAGCTACTTTAACAAGAAAAAGTTGATAATAAACGCTGAAACAGAAATACGCCACACTTTTTTCTTCTTCGCGCCATTGAAACAAGTACATAGTAAGTTTTCTGAAACCGCAAATATTTTTTTTATGCTCGTGTTTACTTTGCGACCCACCACGAATCATAGACCGACTATCATTTTAGTAGTGAAGTAAACAACAACTATCGTGTTTAACATGCTTCGTCAGGACCGCAGTGACCTATGGGACAAGAGGGTCATGCCCCTCTCTCTCTAAAATTTTCAATCATTGTTAATACTCAATCTAAAGGGTTTAAATCTTAAAATTTACCTTAGGCGAGTCAATAATTGTGAGGCCACATGCAATCGTAAATTATAAACCCTCTCCAAAAATCAAAACAACTTCAATATCTGTTACTGGCTTTGTTCGTATGTGCGAAATTTACTAGCAAATATCGAATGTGCTAACATTTAAAAATATATATATATTGGGCTAACATACAACCTTTTTAGCAAAAACGTTTTTTTCTGTAAACAAGTTTCACAAATATTTCAACTGTTTGTTGTAACTAGAATATTTTCAGTGACTAATCCTCTTACAGATCTGTCGAAGGCGTTCCACGCTGTTAAATCCTTTGTTTAATCACATTAAAGGGACGGTGACATTGCCAAACTCTCGAAAAGGTTTTTAGATATACTTTTATGAAAGAAAACAAAAATGATTTTCCAGCATTGTGAGCAGTTCTTTTTGGAAAGAAAATAAATGTCGTTACTACTATCAATATTTTGGCTATTATATTCTTTTTTTTGTAAAAATACTTTGGCGTCGATCTATGGCAAAGAACCAATTGCTCATAAATATTTAAAAATAATCATTGAAAGTCCTTTTTACATCGTTCTTGTTATAAAAACAAGTAAAACGTCCTAGAATCCACTGGCATACTTTAAAATATTTTTAGCCAAAAAATGGATACCTGGAGTAAAAAATTGTAATTTTTATACAACTTTTATGTCACAACTAAGTATGTTACACCTAGATAGATGTATATTTACAAAACCTGGATTTCTTAGAAGAAGTTTATGGATAATTTATACAAACAGATACAGTAAGACATATGTACACAAATTCGTGTCTTTTTTATAAGCAACCAGTTTATAAGTGACTGTGCTAAAAATTGCAGCATCTTTAGTGGTATTAGTATAAGTAATACTTCGTACAAGTGAAAATTTATGATTGAAATAATTTTTTCATACATTTAATTAGTGGATTCACTTCCTTGATCCTTTTAGCTACTTTTCGTATTTCGTAAGAGGGTCTTTTTGGTGTGGACGTTAGGCAACAATTTGACACATTGGTACTGAAATGTTTGCAGGAATTTTATTTATCTTCAAAATAGTTCTGCTTTCTGCTAAGTAACATTTTTCTATCTTTTAAAGGCGTATTTTTTAGAAACTCAAATGAAAATCAAGTTGCTTACAAAAAAAAAAACGTGTATACATATAATCTTTGTCTAGCAAGAAAGTAAAACCAACCATAACAAACAAAGCATATTTAAGCACCTGTTATATCCTCTAACAACATTTTTCATATATTGCTTGATTTTGTTTGTCGTAAAATTCTACTAGAATGTCTCTCTTCGAGACCATATTTCTTTCCTAAAAGTTCTGTTTCACTATAACAATTCCGCGGACGCACTCTCATAACATTTTCTATGCCTTCTTCTTGTATAGCTATATCAGATTTTTTTTTAAAGTTTGGCCATTCGTATAATGTGGTAGCATTTTGGTGGTATCTGAGAGGTAACTTAAAAGGTGCGTTTTCTGTCTTTAGCAAGTCTTCTTCTGATTCTAAAAAACATGTCGTCTTAACTGGTAAAGATGCTGACCTTGCAATTGTTTGGTGAATGTTTACACTATCGGGCTGCTCGTCTGATTTACTTTGTGACAACCCACGGGCTTGATTTCTGGATATAATTCTGGAAGATCTTGTCAACGGTATTTTAACATTTTTATCTGGCGAAACAAATGGAGTTGAAACTCTTGGAAGTTTCTGTAGAGAAGAAGTTTCTTTTAAAGGAAATGTGTCTTCTCTTGAAACTCCCCTAGGCAGTGCTTCGGTACAGAGTTCAGGTATAGATACTTCAGAGCTGGATTTGGATAGTGGTGTGCATCGAACATTTCTACCTTGGTCTTGTTCAAAACTTTTCCCCTTCGTTGTGTAATCCAATTTACTGGGAATAAGTTGTGTGACAGAGTCACTACTGGAGCGTGTCAATCGACGATGACTGTTCTGACGCAAGTTGGCAGCAGTGATTCGATCCATGTGGAACAGACGATTATCGCTCGAGTTACTCATCATGGTTGGGCGAAGATAACGTTTATCAGTCCTATCTAACGACTTCGTTTTCGCTCGATTTAGTTGAACATAGTATTCTCCATCCATGTCGGATTTTTTATACGTCAAACATTTCTGTGCGTCAAAGTAGAACTTATCTATGGCTGTTTTAATCGAAACATTGCTTTTCTGTAGCACGCTTTTCGTGTACCTTTCTTCGTTCTCGAGATATTTCAATTCGTTTTCCAATTTTTTCTCGTGTCGATAGTTTTCTTTCTTCGCCATTTTCTCAGCACTTGTTATAGGAACAAAACGAACATATTCAAATCTTGATGGCGTATACATCTCTTGATCTTTAAAAAGCTTTTTATGTAAACAAAACCACTGTTTATTTAAACGTAGATTTCCGTTGTATCTCTCGGCTATTTTCAAGTACTTTCAATCAGCCTCTGAAATAATAAGATTAACGTATTTTTACCCGTTTCGTCACCTGACCTCTTTTTACTTGTACACAGTAAACATATTCCTTCACAAGATACTCTCTAAGTTAATATGTTTGTCCCTTTAACATAGTAACTTTTCATTCATCCTTTAGATAGATAGGTGTGCATATATACATGGCTAGCCTCACAAGTATTTAGAGATATACCCTGTCTATTATTTCCAGAAAGGACTATGGCTTAGATGGGGGAGTCCTAGAGTATTTAACTACTCGCTCCACCAGACAACTCTCTGCAATATCCAACGGCCCACATAGTGTGCCATCTCCCCAATTTCCCTCACATGGCTTGGGTTAGTGCCATCTCCTCAATATCCCTCACATCTCCCGTTATCATAATCCGTTAGTAGCCTTTTCTAATATGCCTGCATTATGGAACAATCCACGTCGTTGGCTACAAAAGCCCTGATATTAGATAAAAACGCTCATGCTGACGTCAGCAACAATTAGGACATATTAAGTGTTTTAAAATAACCAAATAACCTTAGATCCCGAGTTCTAAGTCTACTCTGAATATTGACAAATAATCTTTGACAAGTTCAAATTGTGTGAATCTTTGACAAGTTCAAAATGTGTGAATTTACTAAAAGTTTACATACCAAATTGTAGAGACGAATTTTCGTCTTTGTAATATTGTAACTCGGTGATTTGCTAAAGAAAAAGAATTTTCAAATTACGAATCGTTTCACATTCAGAGTGGTCTAACATATTTACATTTAAGTTACATCAGTCCAGCATCGACAGGAGTTAGGTCTCCCTAAATGAGTACTGCAGGCACAATATTTAGCCAAAAAAGTAAACGATGTGTCGGATGTAGATGACAACAAAAATGACACAATGATAGAGACAATTTTCTTAAGAATATTTAAAAACATCAAACAAATTTATAATATGAGTCGGTTAAAAATAAAGGTCAAGGAAAAAGTTAAAATATTAATCAAAAATTTCATTTAAACTTTGACAGTGTGCTCAAAAATACATAACAAAATATTAACATTATCTGTCTAGAATATGAAAAAAACAATACTTCATTTCTGTCTCTTCTTTATCAACCTGTTTACACAACTTCTTATGTCCCCTTTATAGCTCTTGTACTTTTTGCTTTTCTTCTTTATATTTTTATGTCTTCAAAGTTTAGTTTGGGTCTTCAACACCTTTTTTGCATATATATAATTTTTAATTGTATTTATTTTGATATGTAGCTAGGACACACAGCATAGTTTTCTTATCACGAGGAAATCAGAATGGAAAATATTACGCTGGGTCTCAAACGATTTTTCTGTGGTATTTGATTGGTTAGTTTTATTGTTTTTTGTTGACGTGGTCAATATAGGGAAATCGTTTGTTTTGAACGCGAATAATTTAACTCACCCAAACAAATGTAATTAAATCTTGTGTTTTTAGGAGGGTAAAATGTGACCACGCCGACTTATAGTATGAGGTGAATTTGAATTTTAGGGATTTGCTGTGACATTTGTTTACGTCTACTGAATTTAATATCCTCGAAGAAGGCTAAGTTAACTAGACTAGCTTCCAAGATGTAATTTCGATTCATGTTGTCGAATTACCCTAGCTAAGATGGTAAGTACTTACCTCCATCTCTCATTTTATATTGGGATTAAAACTGGAAATATCTAGTTTGCTACCTATAGAAAACTACAGAATTCTCGGACAGTTTTGTAATTCTAATGCTTTTTACTTATAGAATGTGGCTAGCTAAACAAAAGTTTTTATGAACTTGGCATAGCAATTTAAAAGCGTGAGTAAAAAGCTTTATGGCAGCATATTGTACCAAATAAGCTCCAGCTTCACAGCCTGTGTCTATATTCCAATCAAAGACCCTATGCTGAATGACGAATATTAGTGTCCGGTGGTAAATACTAATATTACTAAAATTTTAGCTATAACAGAACTCAGTAATATTTTCCCCTTGATTGCTCATAGCACATTTTGGGACGCCTTAATTTAATATCATTTTTAAAACTAAGATTCACGAAAAATTGTGTTATAGTAGTATTTAAACCAGGTCGTTGGACATTAAAATATTACAAGTGGAGCTTAACTATCATTTGACCTACAAACATAATGACACCCTCTTGCCCCAAACTAGTCTAATCGGACTTCTTTTAAATTGACCCCAGAACTCGAAAAAGTTTAGGCAGGACAAATTCTTTCAATTTCAATTTCGTTACGCACCCCAGAAGAACTTTCAAATCAAAACCATTTTTGTACTTAAGTTATTGCGTTTTTGTTTTTTACCAAATAAGCCCAGGTGACGCTGATCATTACTATATGACTATGGTTGAAGTGATGGAATTTTGTCTGTCTTTTATATATTATGTTGACCGCTTGGAATAACGTACCCGCTATTCATAAATCATGGAGAGTATGATATAAAATGACTAGCCGAGACGCCGGATGTAGCACTACAGAATAGCCGTGTCACGTTTTTATGAAAACTTTTTTATAAATATTTAGGTCAAGCCGCATCCATTAAATCATTGTGTTTATTTTATTCATGATTGACCGTGCGCTGTTTTTTGAAAAGTGAAAGTGGGTAAACTTGGGTAGGAAAGAGTTATTGATTTGTAACTTAATGTATGACCAATGCTAGGAAATTAGAATTTGTTGTTTTAGCTGTATACGTGCTGAGTTCCGGACAAAGAAATTAACAGACTTAAACCAAATAACGAAAAATTTAAAATTAGCCTGTGTCTGTGCACATGGTTAAGAATATAGAAATAAAAAAACTTTGAGCAACACTCTACCAGACACAGAGTTAAGGTCTGCCAAAATGTCTCAAAAGTAGTCTGCGAAAATAATACTTAAACAAGTCTATTATATCTAAAACTTTGGTAAGTATTCACCGGATCTGTATTCTTTGGCTGTCTATCTATCTGTCTTTGAGTCAAAGATTGTAGCTTCGAGTAGCGAGAGATGAAAACAGAGGACGTTACTCACCCCTTTAAAACCAAACAAAAAGCACATTAAACATACCCGTTCTCAAATAATCCTTTTTCATGTGGATTCTGAATACTTTATCGGACAAACAAATGTAAATAAAATGAGAAGTAGAACTGCTATATAAAAAAAAGAGACAACAAGACATATATTGGAGAAGAAACATAGTAAATGTTAAACATAGTAAATGTTAAACAACCGTTCAAATCATAGTCACAAGTTCACCAACATGATTGCTACGTGATATAAACTGAACAGAGATTATTGTTACAGACCCACAATGGCTGTGACCCGTTTGACTTGTGTGTTTATGTAAAACATTTTTTTCATAGAAACTTTTCTTTTCTGACAGTCGATGTTATTTTTATTTCTTTTTACTTTTCATGTTTACTCCTGGTTGAAAGAAAACCTCAAAATAACTATTCGTTGTGTGGTAACGCGTATTTTTTTTTTTGTGTCGCATCAGATAGTAATGGCTACTGTTTTCCATTTCAGCAGAGTATATCTTCGTATTAGGCGGGATCGTAATCTTGTTCTTTGCAAAAGCCAACAATTTCAAGACTTAAAATAAAGAGGGGTACGCATGCGAAATTTTAAAAATTGCAAATATCTTTATTGTACGCCTTTCCGTATCCTCTTCAACCTAATCGTCAATAACTAGGTGTCGACGCCAAATTTCGGATTTCTACCACCCATTTCTCAATTTATTACCTTCTTACCCTAAATCCATAATAAAAAAACAGTTTCGGAAATTCCATCACTACCTCAACCCTAACTTTATTTAGACCACCTCCTTATTATCTGAATTAAAACACAGTTTAAAAAATAAATAAATTAAAACTACCCCCGGCCCCTCTTGATGAACACCCTCTTGTCTCAGACTTTAGAATAACAATTATTACCACCTTCCAACCATCGATTTGATAGAAACGCTACCTACCTTTCATGACAATTAGATTATCAACAGTATCACTTTAACCAGATGTCTCGAGAAAGAGCGTAGCAAAAATGATCTACGGGTAATGCTAAATTGGTGTATGTTTATATATATAGGTTATGGAGCGAATGTGATATGAACTTACTTTTCATGTTACACATTCATGTTCAAACGGATCTAACCAAGCCACAAAAAGACCTTTGCGAAGACTTGTGGTTACACAATGTTTATGTTAGCGCTCAAGTCAATATCTTTTTCCGCTGAAACTTTCTTTACATCCGTTATGATTTGAAATGTTGAATCCTGTTCTCCGGCAAGAGAAGCAAAAAGACGTCCCGAAAGAAAATTAGTGGTTCAGATTCGTTCAGTGAATGAATGCAATATGTTTTGTAGGGTTTACGTGATCACACCCACCAACTAACCAAAACATTGTTTATTTACATAACGATAAAAAGTAGAGAGTGTGACCAAGTGTCATCGTTGCATGTTACGTTATTTCATGTACGAATCTTGTGTGGCACGTGGCTGTGTAAATAAAGTCGAAGTTTAAAAAAGTAATTCATTAACATGTTTGGTTGAGCAAATATCCCCTTCTGTGACGTTCTTTGATAAATTCAAATCAACACAGGCTGTTAATAATAATTCAAATAAATATATTAACACTTTTTTTAAGTTTTTGTTGTTTGTTTGTTTTAACATGGGTTTGACAAATGCTGCCTGCAGAGCAAAAATGAACATTCCATTTGTTACAAACTGAACGCGACATTTTCATTTGTGAAAGTACCCTAATGTCATTCAGGTATGTCATTTAGCTATTACACAAACTGATTGATTGATTGATTGATTTAATTTATTTACCGTCGGTTATTATATACAACTAGTCGATGAGGCCCGTGAAGAAATCCACTTAGGCAGATGGACAATGGAAAAATAGGTTGTTTTAGATATTTTGCTGACGTCAGCAGTGCAGATCCCTAAAAAATTGACGAAATTCATTTTATTCTTTGATTGTAATGTGTAGAGATTCAAACGCTGATCAAAATAATGTATAAGATAATATGTTTTCGAGGAACGCCTAAGGAGGGTATAAAAATTGTGCTGACGTCAGCAAGGTCCGTGAAAACACAAAAAATTTTAAGAAAATTATATACCTCTGTTGCCTTCCTCGTATAGATCTTGAAACGCTGATCAAGAAAATGTATAGGATCATGTACTTTTGACAAACCGTTGCAGAGATAGTGGGGTTTGAAGGTTTTTTGGTGACGTCATCAACCCGTCCATTCCGAAACGGATTTGGGGACCCAGGTCTGTGAAAATTACCCAAATTGGTCCTAGGTGTTCCATAGTTACCCACGTGGTGAAAAATCATTGACGTTACTACCTTGTTTCCAAGTTATTTGGCCTCAAAGTTTTAGGTGCACTGTAATCGCCTCATTAGTTTAATATGGGATAATGACGTTAAAGTAGTGTTATTGACGTCGCGCCGTAACGCAAGAAAATTTAACATTTGAGACATCACATTTTCGGCAACATCAAAGCAGAATGAACACATCCACTTTGCCTGTCACAGACAGACGGACAGACACACTTAGCGTATTATTTTATAGACTAGTCGTTAACACGTGGAAAAATCCACGGGGTCGCCAGTCCTTTAAATTAACCCGTTGCAACAAAGTGGACAGAAACATTTGGTATTGATGCGCATTTTAAAAATCTCGTGTTTCCGTTACGGGACATGGCTTTCGTGGACACACAGACAGACAGACGACGGCTAACACTCTGTACATGAACAGTGAGAGCCATTCCATTTTTTAATCATTTGCTTAATTTTAACTACAATCATGTTCATAAATTATTGGAAAAACGGATTTTAAGGTTTTTTTCAGAGTTTTCCCCCTCTCCCCCTACAGTCAGTGTTGATTTTGTGTTGATTTGTGCCCCAAAATACTGCCGGCGACTCTGGAAAAGACCTCTATCCAACACTGAAGAGTGGGGGGGGGGGAGGGAGAAAGTGGTTTTTCCAAAACTATTATGAACATGATTGTAGATCTTCAAAGCTTTTCGTATGAAAAGAAAGTTTATTCCAAACTTTTGGGGCTAAACATCGCAAACTGTTTAGACCAAAGGTGCTTGTTTCTACACTGATGGTTTTCAGGTTGTTCATGTTTTGACTTCTTACTGGCCTATCAGTTTCCTCAAAAAGGAAAATATCTTTCATGAAAGAAGGACTGATGTTTCTCAGAATTTTAAATATTTCTATACATAAATGTCTGTGCCTTAGTAATTCCATATAATGTTTAATTGGGAAGCGATCAACTGGTCTTGGGTCATCATGAATAAAACTTAAAGCCCTGTTGTGGAGTTTGTCAATTTTCAAAAGAGATTTCGAAGAAGAAAAATGCCAAACTAAGGGACAATAATTAAAATTTGCATACACGAAACTTTGAGCTAAAATAGATCTTATTTGCAAAGACAGTACATTTTTAAATCTAAATATGCATTCAGCTGGGGGCTTAGGCTTTTCGGCAAAGATTACTAATGTACAATTTGAAATTTAATTTATCATCAATTGTTACTCCTAAAACTTTTACGGACATTTCTGATGGAATGAATTTATCGCCAATGTTTATTTCAAGCTTCGAGTTATCAATTTTGCTCTTGATAAAAGGATCGAATGCATTTTGTTATTATTTAACCAAGAAAGGGCTATTTGGGATTCCCTTTCTAAAGTCTTAATGAGATTTTTAATAGTGTTTGAATAAGCTGATATCGTATTGTCGTCTGCGTAATTATGTAGGTCACTATTTACGATAAAATAAATCATTCATAAATATATTAAAAATCATTGGGCCCAACACAGAACAGCTGGTGCTACTGTTGCCTCGGTCTATCATCTACATTGTTGTCCGACGTAAACGACAAGTGAGAAATGTCCGTCGTACTATCTTATTTTGGAGATAATATTTCTGCGGATGTTTTCCTTATCAAACTAACAAATACACGACTCCATTTCTTGCATTTCAAAAGTTTAGTAGACTCAGTGACTTTTAATAGCCATCCCTGGTATTTTTGATGCGCGCTTTCAAATTTTGTTCAGTAAGAGGAGAAAATTGTTTTTGAGTAATCTCAATCTACAATTTACGTTTTCCTGTCCTCGTAGTGTTGATGCTTTCTAGGCCTGTTTTTATATGAGTAGAAGAATCTTTTCCGCTTTTTACCATAGTTGGCTTTTATCATAATTTTTAAATCAATTTTTTCATAGGAAAACATTATACTCTTTGGTTTCATGTACCATCAATACGAAAATTAGAAAACGAAAGTTAAATTAAAGGAATGGGAAGAACTTGAAGAAACAATTAATCTAATCCTGTTCCCTTGAGATAATTTCTTTCGTGCAGTGTCAGAAAAAAACATGATGCAAACGTCATAAAAACGTGCTAAATGTAGAGAAACCCAAAAATTCAATGGATATAGAGAAAAATAAAGTTCTTCCACAGGAAAGTACAACCTGCAACATGTAATATTATTGTTTCCCAAATTTGCAACAATGTTTATCAAAATATGTATGAACAAGATTACAAATTTCGAAATTTCAAAAAGCACGTGAAAAAATCCAGTTAGGCAGAAGAACAATTTAGTTGAATTTTCGAAACTTTGAAGTTCAATTAATTGTTCACCCTAAATCTAGAGCAGAAATTTCAAATTGTGAATTTTCTCAAAATGATTGCAGTTGTTGACTTCAGCATGGCCATTTTCTCCGATCGTCAGGACGGGCCTTCGCGTTATTTGTGATATGTGATTTGGTATTAAACTTAAAAGATCGCTAGGTAAGACATACACAAACGGATAAAATGATGTAAGTCATATTGAAGAAGAACTACTTTGTTCATCACTAACATACTGCCAAGCAGTGAGCGGGATTCGATCCGCGGTCCCCAGGACTGGGAGCCGCAGACCCACTACAAAAACGAAAAGTTGAAATATCACACAAATTACACAAATTGCACACATTTTTCTCAATTCTTCAATTTGCCTCCCGCTGGTTTCGCGTTCGATGCTATCACAGCGTCTGCAGCATTTATTTAAAGCTTTTAGTATAGCTAAACCCCATCCTACTTTCAGTGATAAAGAAGTCAAAACTAATTGCTTCAGTAGTATTTCTAACATTTATGCAGTGACTTTGTTTATAATACTTTGTGCTAGTGAAAAAATTGAGAATGTCTCGTTTACTAGTTATGACGTCACAAAATCTGAAAATATAAATATCTGGTATAACAGAGTACATAATGAGACCTTTCCCTGAAAGTTTAGAATCCTCATGCTGAGAAGAATTATTGTATTTCAAACAAATAAAAAAAATCCATGCAAAACTATAGACAAAACATCCAAGAAGTTCTACACCCGTAATTAAGTGAAATATTTGCGGGAAAAAATGCGGTTAAAAGGCTTGAAAAATATAGAAAATAATACCAAATTTCAGTACAAAAACGGAAGAAGAGAACATACGATCTACCAAAGTTAACGTGGACACTTTTTTTACATTGAATTCGTTTAAAAAGTCTAATGTAAATAAGGCCTACTTTACACTAAGGCAGTGTTTTTTTGAAAGTTTATCATATCCAGAGATAGTTAATAAAAATCTGTCAAAAACCGCCTCATCTCAGAACTATTTTAAATTTGTTAAAACATTATGAGCATGATTTCACACAAAGTGACGGAAGCATGATGAATCCACGCGACCAACAAGAATATCTTTAATCGTTACGACAAAACAATGATCCTGTGTATCTTCACAAGTGTTTTTTTTTGTTTTTCACTCCATTATATTGCAGCAAGCAATAATCCGTCGGTCGTTTTGACACTAATTAAAAAGGGATTTATGCTTTAATTAAAATCACATCATTAGTACGCGTCACCACTGCACTCATTACGCATATCTTTGAAAATAAAACATAACATGTTTATGGGATATATTTTACACTTGACTCCAGCGATGTGTTGCCTGGATTCTCTCTCACGGATTTAAAAGCTTGTAATTTTTATTAAAGACGTTCTGGGAAATAGAAAAAAGTAACCATGTAAACAGGAATTTTCTTCTAGTATCGTGTTTTTCATGTTTTTCAAGAAAAAGAAAAATTGTTTCTTTGAGTTGAACCTATTTTTTCATTTGTAACTTTTATATTGACAGGGAGGGTGATTTGTTAATGCAAGAGCACAGGGAATTCTCGACCTTAATTTAAACTTTCGACACCAGAAATTATTTACTTAAGCCTAAGTGACGTCACATCTCTCAAGCACAAAACTTAATTTGAAACGACATATTAGCAGATTCCATCTCAGTGGATTCATTTTTGTGATAAGTACTGCTTGCATAAGTGTAAGGAAGGGTAGCCGATTATGTGTTCCTGTTGTAATGAGTATTTTAAATAAAGAGATATTTAAGCAGTGATACACGTTGATAATAACGTCATTCTTCCCAGGACAACATTTGTTACTTAAATGTATAAAAAAATAGGCTGCAGTTTTTAAAGTCACAAATTTTAACCCATTAAAGGTTTTTTATCCAAATTTATGTTAAAACATTTAATAAAATATTTTTTCTTCAACTATACGTGGTGAACAAATAGCTGTCAGCAATTACTACATGGCACGCAGGTCGTTAAGTTGATTCTTCTTTTGGTGGGAAAGTTGTTACTGAGGTCAATGTGGAAAGTCAATTACACGAAAGCTAAAATTGACTCAAATTACAGAAAAAGTTTACACTGAAATATATTAATAGTAATATTTTCTCGGATTTACACTTAAAAAAAACAAAATAATAATCATAAAAATCAACAAGTACAACATAAACAAAACAAATAAAAGAATATTTGTATTGAAACGTATAAATAATGAATCTAAAGTCACATTAGACAACACCTAGCTAAGATAGATAGCTAGCTCCTAGATAGCTAGATGTTTCGATACCAATAATATAACAAAACCACCTGTTAAAGCATTTCTAAAAAAAAACCTTCTAAAATGTTCGAGTAATCTTGACCAGCACTCTATTAAAAAACACTCGGATGAAAACTTTGAGGAGGGATTTTTCAAGCGTTTTCTCCATTTATGTGAAACAGGTAAAAACAATACTTTAGGGTTCTTTTTTTTGCGTATCATGTTCTATTATGACCTATGAAACTACAGCCAAGAAAAACAGAAACCCTTCCAAGTTCATGAAAAGCATTGATAAAAATCTTTATAAAAGACCGAAAAAAGTTGTTGCATTAATCATACATATACTAATCGCTTTTGGTGGGCAGCGTTCGTGACACAATTCTTTTCTAACGCAACGTTCTTCCTTCCTCACCATGTCAATTTAATTTTGTTTTTAATTTCATCCGAAGAATATCAACAATCAAACAAATGACTGATTCTGCTGTTGCTGTTGTTGTTGTTGTTATGTTAAAGGTAATTCCTGTTGTTATTAACATAGCAATGGCGGTTAGCGCAATTAAAAAGACAAACATAGAAATTTGGTTAGTCTTTTGAAGAGTTATCTCTATAGATAGGGTAAAGTTCAAAGATTTTAACTGCTTGATCGATAAATTTATACCAATTATTTTTAAAGCAAATATATTGAGTGTCATTACAGCGCGCATATTTTTGCCTGTGTTACATAGCACAAACAACGCTGTTTCGTCCTTCTTAATCGCCTGTTACCATGAAGTAATGACATTACCTTACGGAGGTTTGAAATTAAACTGCGGCGCAACTATTTTGAACACACAAAATAAAGATACTTTTGTAGAAATTAAATGTAGTGAGACGAAGTGATTAACTACGTCGTCATTAAGCTTCGTTATGAAACAACGTTCGATGTTGTCCGGAAAGACGCAAAGTGATGTCTGTCTCCATAAGTCTATCTAAAAATGCCATGCAATGTAATGCCACAATTTTAAAAGTGTTTCGACGTTTCCAGTCCGGTAAATCCGTTTAGTGAGGACGCAACGATTTATTTATTGCGGTAATAAATTTAATTTGGTTGATGAAAATTTAAAATAACTATTTTTAATTTACGTAATAATGTCCTAAAAATGTGCACTGAACATTTTCTTCCTCAGACTTTTTATACTGATTTTCTAATTTAAATTTGATGGAAAATACCTGTAATACC
Source organism: Hydractinia symbiolongicarpus (assembly GCF_029227915.1). NCBI lineage: Eukaryota > Metazoa > Cnidaria > Hydrozoa > Anthoathecata > Hydractiniidae > Hydractinia > Hydractinia symbiolongicarpus. The sequence goes on along the minus strand of NC_079875.1, from coordinate 14,704,550 downwards.
TATTTTCGTACACGTGGACACTCCAATTAATGGACGCATTTTTATACACGAAATGTACGATGGCCCTGGAAGCTCACATTGTGTGTGTTGTTCTTGGTTCTGTGCGAGCTCTTTTTAGCACATTGTACAATGTCCAACGATACCTAGTCCGCTTTTCTTCTCGCGTGCTTCGCAAATTCCATATATAATACGAGCTCTTCTCAGTTCGCAGATTATGTGAGTTGTTCTCTTGATTCTGGGTTTTTATAAGTAGACTAGGGCAGAATGATGAAGCAAACTGGTCAGTAGTTTATACTAACTTTTATCTTATAAAGGAATACTTTTATTTCTGACGCTCCTTTTTCAGACATGACTAAAGAACTAATTCAGTCGTAAATGTTGAAATTTTTGGGTTTCTTAGCCATTCAACAAAATATTTACATAGGTTTTCTAACATTTAAAAGAAGATTGAAGGAAAAATAATTTACGCAGGCGTATCTCAAAACGGAACGAAGAAAGAGTTACTATAAAAGCAGAGATGGCAAGAAAGTTTTTTTAATAGTGGCAGTATTTAGGTATGCAACTGGTATGAAAGTCCAATATATCGTCTCGCATATTACAGTTTTTATTACAGTTGATAATGACTTATATGGTTTATTTAGGATACAGAAGGATAGCTTTGGAGTATTTTTAAAAAATGGGTGTTGCTTTTACCCGTATTACAAATATGGAAATTTTCAGGGAAATGGTTCCAGAAGGATTGTCATCAAGGAAAAAGAAAAGACTTTCTATGGCACATTGTAGTTATGGTAAGTTGAAGCCATATGTCGATACACGGGTGCTTTGATGGGTTTTTCTGCAAAAATAATATAAATGGATCTAAGCAACAAAGATTCAAACACATGATCAAGAACACCGTGCACAATTCTTCAGGGTCATCGTAGAAATAGATATTTTTTTTAGTGGACAACCGGACAGCGGATAACAGGATTATGAAACTGCTCTGTAGCTAAATTGTTTTCTGCAGAGAAATAGGAAAGAAAAAAATGCCATAAACAAACATGTTTATGGCATTTGATGGACCAAAAGAAAGAAGCTGAACCAGTTTATATCTTCCACGGTTTATCGTGTTGTTGTCTTTTTATTTGCTTTGAAAAAATGAAAAAAAATACTAAGAAGGAAGAACTATACACAATTTATTGCATATAAGCCCCAAAATTATCAACTTTCTAAAAGAGGAAGATTGTATGCACCAATTAGTGTGCTAATTGGACAATTCATTAGGAAATATCGGGTTTAAATGTATGTTGTTGTGGGTTTCGCATGGCCAAAGAGCAGCTAAGCTCCATATCTGAGACAGGCGAATCTGGCAAACTCACTTTCAAGCTCAAGTTTTAGGCGTTTAATTTAACATCTTTCCTGTCGTTCCCGTCTCTGGGATTGATTTTTCCGCGTTCTCTCGCACAAAAGATCTTTTTTTATTCTCCTGGATCAGACCAACTGCAAGTGGAGAGTTCGGTATTTTTTTTTTAAAGAAAATGTTTAGAATTGTGAATGTAAATATTAATATAAAAATATTTCGAATTTTTTTTACTAACAAATGTAAGTAGCTGCTGATGACTTCGTTCGTTCTACTTCTCTGCGCAAAAACAGTTCCTACATTAACAGAAGCAGTTTCAGCCATGTGTAGAGTTAACCAATCGCTTTGCAAGGATTTCAAAAAAGTACTTTAATCGATTAATATGGAAACCAGTGGTTAACAAGTAAATTGCGAAGTTTGAGCTACAATGTTATGTTTTCCTGACCAGAAAATAAAATATCGGGAGTATTTGAGTCCCTTGCAAAAAGTGTCATTTAAAAAAACTGGATCAATCCAGGAGATTTTGTTCCAGTTATTCTGAAACATCATTTATGGAATATGATGTACACACTTTTTTTTATAACTTTTCTGTATTTTACCGGCTCAATTGTTGCTTACTTGTTACTTGTCGGCTATCTACTTAAGCAGACAGTTAAGGTAGTGGGTCAATTAAGATTGATTATAAATTGCTTTTTAAGGACTTTTTTTTAAGGAAAAAAAATACCGTGTACTAATACATGAGATGTCATAGTCCTCTGTTCAATTCGTTGGATCTTGATTTTATCTTGTATTGTGTGTAAGTGAGGTGATAATTTTTTTTGACGCCACAGATGTATGAAACCATAGCTGATGTGATTTATTTATTTATTGCAATTTTAGCAAGTTTATATCTTTCTTGACAGTTATAATAACACAAAAATTAATCATTGCAATTCGGATTTGCTCAAATTATGTCAGAATCGATTTTTTTGTTTTCCGTTCAGATGCAGTTACTGGCAGTCACTTAGTTTATTGACTTTCTACGATCAAGTGAATTTTGAGCGCAATGCTTTATTGTATTTCGAAATTATTGTATTTTTCGGTTAAAAGAATACTTTAAAAATAATAATAAAAAAGACACTTTTTTTTTATGGATACAGAACAGCAAATCAGCAAATTAGCCGACTGGTGGCCTTGTGGTAGAGCGTTCGCCTCCAGTGCGGAAGGTCTTGGGTTCCAACCCCGACAGAGTCATGCTAGAGACTATAAAAGTGTGAAGCGATCCTTTCTGCTTAACGTTCATCATGAGAAAAGGGTTGATATCTTAGGCGGTTGTCTAGTTGAGCGGTTGTTGTGCTTGCACGCCTTCCGTAGCTCAAATGGGAGCTTTAAATGTACGAGGATTCCCTTTGCAGGATCCTCCTTGATAACAGTTCGTATAGAAACTAAAGAAGCCTTCCTGGGTAAATAATAGTAATAATAATAATTGTTACCCATTCTCCTGACAATCGCAATAACGTATGACAATATGTTTTGTAACATCTGATAACATACTTTTAATTGAGCACAACATCACGACAAAAATGTCCAGTGGATAGCAATGTGTGACTTTTGATGTAACTACCTTCTTATGATTTTTACGCAATGTGTCTGATAAAGTCAGATTAGGCAAAAAAACAAAAATATGGTAGCTAGATGTCCATTTAGCCATTTTTATAGCCATAAGCATCGAATTCGAATATTCAATTCTTCAGATTAATTGATAGCTAGCCTTGCTTTGATAACCATAAAACATAACAGGCTTCAGAGTTTTTTTTTAACAGCTAAATTACCCTGGTCACTTTAAAGTTTTTGTATCAAAAACATTTGACGATTTTTTCAACTTTCAACTTATATATCTTTGAGAAAATATAGTAGCTTTTTCATTTCCAATAAAAACTTATATCTTTTTGTCTCGCATTAATCTTCTTTTAGTTTTGTCTTCCATGTGTTTCACATTATGTCATGTGCATCTTTTTGCCACGTTTCTATTTTATTCTCTTTGAATTTTAAGTCAGTCCTGTCCTGACAGACCCATTTTTCGTGATACATATTAAGAGAAGGCTGAACAGATGAATCCACAATATTTTTATGCTGACACTATTAAACTTTGTTTCTTAGCTTTAAAAGAAGGAACTTCAAACTGTGGTAAAACATACTGCATCAGGAGATTCCAGTTTCCTGTTTAAAAAAGCATATTCTCTGAAAACTTTACAGCGTTCGGAATTTTTGAAATGAAAAAAATTATATATTTTTTAGGCCAGTCAACCAGGGTGACTAACTGATTTGTATTTTCTGTTAAGAATTTGCTTACCAAGCTTTCTGTACTAATAATACTTATTACAAAAACAACAGTATTCAATTTGGTATCAGGACTTTTCAGCCCGCTGACTATCCTGGCAACACCGAAGGCTGATGGAATTATCGTGAAGACATAGTTCAATTGAATAAAATGATTTGCTTGCTTAAAATAGTCCACATGATCGTAGATGCGAAGAATACTTTGCTAATCCCCCTTTCTTGTTTATCCATTGCCGTGGCTACACAAAGCTTGTAAAAAAATAAAGCTACTGGAACCTAATTCCATAAATGCACAACACGCCGCGATTCTTAAGGAAAGACAATGGTCCTTTTAAAGTTAGTCATGAATAAGATTTTAATCTTGGTTTTAATTCCTATTCTTCTGCAAGAAAATCTGACTCATTGCAAAAAAGCTTTGATTGCGCGCTTCTTGCAACCTACAGTTTTCATTAAACTCTAGTTAATGCAACTAGTGGCAATTATCAGTCCTGCTTCTTTTCTGATTTCTATACGTGAAATTCAAGATTAATAATCAAGTCTGAAGAAACAACACTATACGAAATAACGCTAGACAAAGACTATTCCAGAACATACCTGAAGCGTGAGGTCTGAGGGTGTTTTTAACAGGTTACTGCTGCAAATAACTATGTAAAAACGCACGCAAATAAGAGGCAGCTGGCAGCAATTTGTTGCGTATGTGCTTATTAAAAGTTGGAATGTTGTCACATGCTGAGTCATGCCATTTTTTGCGTGCTGACAAAAAATCTTTTATCTTTTAAGAGGATTATAGTTCCATTGTTATAAAACGCCTGCGCGTGAGATAAAAGAATAAATAAATAATTTTGATGAGTTTTGGAGACTTGATACATCTTGGCAACATAAAATACTGTTTCGTATCTAGTAACGCACGCTTTTTTTAGAAGAATCAGCAATGGGTTGTGTTGTTAGATACGTGTTACTGAGAAAACCAGAGAAAGGGCATAGAAAACCAAATTCTTTATATTTATACATGATTCTTCCTTTTATATATATAGCTAGGATGTATCGCCAAAATAAAAATAACTCTCAATAATTAAACACATGAAAACTAAATTGCACTTTGTTAAATATTTACTAATTAATTTTATTATAATAAATTTCCTGGATGTTTTTAGACAGTGTGACCACATAGTGTTTACATAAGATTGAAATCAGACCAAGAGAAACAAAATCTGAGCTCGGAATGACAAAATGGTGCAACAGTGCTAAAAAAATCCAGGAAAAGTAATTTTTTCAAACTTGTTTACAAAAAACAAATTTTAAAATAATATATTTTTACTCAAAAATTGTGCTCGGTTATCTACTAAACTTTTTCCTCTCATATTAGTAAAAATTTTATTAATAATAAATTCTACAGGTCGTGAAAAAAGTTAATTTTTTTCTTTCTCCTTATAATAAAAAATGCCTCGCTTATACAAACCCACTCTCATACCCTAGAATATATATTGTTAACTTCTATATAATTACAGGTAATAAAGGCAAAAGTTTTTTTTCGTAATAATGTATTTATATATATAGATAAAATTAGTAAAATAACACCGACTTCTTATTTTTTTTTAAAATCAGAAAATAGACATAAACAAATTCTGTCCACACACAGAATAGCTATCATACTAAAATAAAAGATCTATATTGAAAGATGCAAAAATATTGCTATCGGAGAATTGTCGTTCAAACCTGAATAATAATCAAGCCACTATTATCAGAATAAACGCTGACGTATTCAATTTCAAATCAAATCGAATATTGTATAAATAGAGAATGACAGCTACCCTTAATATCAATAAAAATTTAAAGTTGTATGGTGAATAGTTGCTAAGACTTCTTTAACAACAAAACAAATCAATTAATGGTAGCCTCTTTCTCGAAGCATTTTTCTTTTTTTTTTGAAATATTACTTCTGAGACAAAAAACGAGACAAAATTTGTCAACAACACGTCTCTGTTAACCACAACATTTAAATCAACAAAAGCAAAAAACGGAATAATGAAATCAACATTCCAATCTTAACGACATTTTAATCATCTCCTAATCACAAATTGCTCTGCTAATTAAAGTAATGAATGGATGTTGACGTCACGTGCACAGGGAGACCCAAATCAAATTGCTTTGGGTTTTTGCAAAGAATATGCCGAAATATGAGTAATCGGTTACGAAGTAATGTTTTGTGATTTGTTTTGTTCGCTTGCACCTGAACAATCAAAGAAATCTATTATCACAGTTATCCTGTACAAAAGTGGCTCAATTAATAATCAGAAAAACTGAACAACAGAGGCAAGAATATTTTCAAAATTACGAAACAAGAAATTCTGGAAAAATTACATTCCACTTTTTGCTGTCAATTATTTCACTTTCAGGATGAAAGAAAAGTACGAAGCTTTAGATGAGTTCAGACTTTCAGATTTCCTAAAGTTATGGTCGAACTTCCTAAAACAAAGTTTCGCTTCTATTAATACTAACATTTAAACATACTCTCTACTATAAATATATCAGCTTAGTAAACGGTAGATAATTTATATAACAAATTTATTATTTTATCAATGTGCAGACAAAAAAATTCTAGGATAAAATTATTTTATACAAAACAAAGGAAAAAAATATGGTGCATGATTAAAGAGGCATTTTCATTAGGAAATTTAAAATGAGTGTTTTTAAAGTAATTGAAGTTCCTAACGTATGCAGAAATATTTTGCAGAGGTGTTTTATAGGCTTTATTTCGTGATATGTACAACAATTTGTTAAAAACTGGATTAAGCGAGCAAAAAAATAATATAACCAATTACTGTTCGCTTGAAATAAAGAATTTTATAAAAAATTATTCCAAATTATGCATTTTGTCATCTTAATAAGTTCCGTTTGAAGCTCTGTCTGAAATATTATACAAAAATAAACCTATTCCAATATATATCCTTATGTTCACGAAACTATTTTTTTTATACTATATATTATGAATAAGGCTATACTTTGAGGAAAAAATAAACATGAAAAGATAATGATACTATGTGTCCAGGCTAGTCACAATCAGAAAATCTCGTTGAAGTGTCATAAAAACCATTGATTACTTTGTTAAATAGTTCAAAATAGGTCGTGTTTTCTCCTAATCAGGGAAAGAATTCTTTTCTTTATTTACAATGTGACTGACTTAACGAAATAATATTTTCCATGAGGGGATTAGCCTCTGATGATAAGATTGTTGGAAAGCCTCTTATGGAAAAAAATCGAGACAAACCCGTGTTCTTAATTAACAAATAAGGCATATAAAATATTTTAACCCAAAAACATTTTGTAAAAAATCTTTTTTCCGTAAAGTCTAATCTTAAGCAGAAAGTATGCATGAGATGATGTGCGTTTATTTTATACAAAGAAGAGCAACTACATCATTGGATTTCACTACAAATACTGGTAAAATATTCCGGTACCACGTTTTTTCAGCTTCTGTATTTTAAAAAACACATACTCGACATGTTTGAGAAACATAAACAGCTGTCTTCAAAAGAAATATAACCCGCTCTAATCTTCAGCCGCTTTCAAGTGGCTTTCAAGATCACGTGGTATCACATGCACACCTTCTAAAAACGTGTAGAAAAAAATTTATTTTTCGATATTTTTAGTGGTATAATTATTTAAAAGATTTTATACGATAAATTATATTGAATACTACCAAAATAACATTTCTCTTAAAAAGGCCTCATCTGTTTTTTCGACAAAAATAATTTTTACCAACCTGCGTTTTTATCTACGAAAAGATACGCAAAACGGCTTCAACTTTTTTCTGACAAGCAGGACATTCACCTTCGGCTTCTTTCACTTGCTCGGCACACTCCATGCAAAACAAGTTGTGACCACAAGGAACCAAAGCAGCGACAACTTTATTACTTTGGCAAACGCAACATTGCTTTTTTGAAACGGCCATATTGATCATATTGTTTTTGTTTGCAAGCCAATCTGGACTGGAGCTTTGTGATTCACCATCACTAGTCGTGACTTTACACATGTCCACGATTGATGTTGTCTCCGGAGCCAACTGTGACTGCACAGTGTTGGTAACGGTCGTCCCGTTGAAATGCGAATATGTTGAAGTCATCCCTTCGATGTTTGACTCGCTGAGTAATCTTCGCAACTGGGCTGGGCTTGATCGACCGGAGTTGTCACTTGAGGAGTATGTGTTGACGCTAAGCGAACGAGACGGTTGGTTTTGTGATCCAACAGCACGACTCATTGATGCGCTTCTTTGAAGCATGTCGGGCCACAAGCTTGGAGCAGGCGAACCAGGTGCAGGGTCGAATTGAGACATTCCATTTTCTATGTCAGTTGTGGGTGACGGTATGACCGTGTCATAGAAAAACGCATTGGAGTTGTTTGTGAAGGGACTTGTTGTTGAACTTAAGTCGGAATATTTTGATGAAACGCTAGACTGGCCACTCAGATAAAACGAATCCATCGAATGGGAACGTTGATTGAGTGTGTTTTGTTGGCTGCCGTGGTCAAGCAAAGCTGAAAAACTTCCTCCGCTCGATGAGCCAGGTGAAAAAAGACTCGATGTAAAACCATTTAGTATGTGATCACTTTCGGGATGTGTAGGATCAATGATACCTCCAGTGCGCAGGGCGATATGTTGTTCTACCTCGCGTTTAGCGCGGTCAACATTTTCTGGCAAACCAGTCACTTCAAAAACAGGCTCCTTGTCGCGCGATGGAGTCACGATGTAGGTGTTCGTAGCTTGCTGGATGCGTTTAATTGTAGAACCCTTCGGTCCGACAACTAAACCTACAACCCTGTAGGGTACCCGAACTTGTTTCGTAATGTGGCCTGGAGCTGTTGGAGAGGGAGATCCAAGGGGTGATAACGATGAGCTGTTTCGTCGTGAAGCTCTAATTTGACTGAAGTGCTCAGCTGCCTGTAAGATTTCTCGTTTGGCTAAAGCGACGTCTTCTTTTCGTCCAGTCACCACGAAAACAGGCTCCTCTCCACGGACTGGTGTCTTAATATAAGTGTTGGTTTTCGCGCGGAGGGCTTTTATCTTGCACCCTGAAATAAATTTTTTTTGAAGAACTTTTTATCACGAAATCTTGAGATAAAAATGATTGCACTTTAGCGCTGAAACTACTCACGAAAAAAAAAAAATTTGAAAAACTAAATTAAAGGAGAAAGTTTTTTAAAAATAGGATTCATAACATAGACATCATAATTTCAGGAAGCCATTCCAGCTTTAAAAAAACGTTAAAAGTTGAGAAAAACTTTCTAACAATTACCGGTTGAATTTAAACGACGTCTTTATAGCTATTAAATTATGAATTCACCCTGGAGGCGTCCATTATTTTAAAAAGCCAAAGGTTTTGCTATACATATATATATATATATATATATATTGAAAAAAGTAAAACCTTTTAAAAAGTTTTTTTTTTTTTGACAAAAAAACTTTTAAAACTTCAATCTTTTTTTTGATTAAAAACTTTTATAAAAAAATATGTTTCGTTGACAACAAGAGAAACATAACATGTCAAAAAGTTTTAAAAAGTTTATTGTGAAAATGTTTTATTTTTTTTCCTTCTCTGAAAAGTAAATTTATAAAAAGTATAAGAATTTGTTATCAGACGAGCAAATATTGATTTTGTTTTCGAAACTAACCCAGATGTTGAAAAAATCTGTATATTAACGCACCATTTACTTGTATTTTGAATAATAAGTCCGTTAAGTAAATACGATATCATTTACACCCTATCACAGACGAACAAAAACACGCTAAGTAAATAAAAAAATCTGGCGCGAAAGTTTAACTTAAAGAGTTGGTAAAAACACTGGATAAAATATTTTAAAGTACGCCTGTATTGAATGTGTAAGAAAATCTTGTGTTAGAAAAAATCGTTTTATTAATTTTAAACTTTTTAAGCTATGAAAACTTTTGTTTACAATAAAAAACTTTTTAAACTTGAGCTTCTTATAAACACTTTAAAGCGAGGAATTATGTAAGAAAGTAGAAAAATATAAGTTTACCTTGTCTCCCAACAATTTCAGCAACATGCTCTGAGCTAGGCACAGGAACACATTCCGTCATATTCATACTTTTTTTTACTCTTAAATCATTGTAATTTAATTCGTCTTCATTCGTCAAACCCAACATAGATAACTCCAAAGCTAACTGCAACGCTCTTTGCTCGTCAATACTAGGATTAGCAGATTGGCCGTTGATTTTCGTGTAGTCGATTTCATTACTAAGTAAAGCCATTTTATCTGTCATTTGGTTTAACGTTGACTCGTTTGACATAATCGTATTATTATTATTTATGTTGTACATGTTTTCAAGTTTATTTTTTGTTAAATCATTTTGGTTGAAATATTCTTCTGCAGACATCATGGTGGTGTTCTCGTAATATCGTGCTGTAGATATGTTGTTGTTTGCCGCTGCGCAAATCATTCCGAAGCAACAAGTTTTAAAGTTGGTCGTAAGCTGAACTTCTTTATCACCGTCATGCGTTTTTAATTCTGTATACTGTATTTTATAATTTCAATAGCCACGTGATGTAAATAAGAAATTACGATTGGTTTATTTTTTACACTTTGTATCTAGGAATTTAAAATGCTTAATTTTTAATTACGATGTTTTTAAAATCTTAGTTGAGAGAAAGTATATTTCAATCCAGAATAATCGCAATACAATATTAGCTGACTGTCATTTTTAGGTTATATAACCATTGCTCCCTTTTTACTGTAGTATTCAAAAAAAAACACGCATAAAAAAAAACAGCAGATGTTATCCATGAACTTTCAAAATACTAAACAGAAAAACAGAGATTGGAAAATAAATTCTCCTAACATCATTAGATGCAATCTAGTTTCCCGCCCTGGAACGAAAATTACGACTGATTATTGTGAGCAGCCTTTTATCAAAAGAACATAACAATAGAACATGAAATTAATTTGTGGTCAAGCAAAAGAATGTTAAACAAGTTGTACAATAATAAGGGCCAGGATACACGACAAATTTTTTGGCGGTAAAGTAAGAATTTCTTACACACGGAAAATTTAAGGCAACATTATATGAACGCTCTTTTGGCATCCACATTTTAACCTGTATTGAAATGCCAGAAGATCGCCTCATGATCAAACTAACATCGCTTTTACAAAAAATTTCAGTGTATTTATTAATGGGGATTTATTTCATGATGTTTTCGCGGGAAAATGGCATATGTTATTTTTTAAAAAGACTTTGATGCGGTGTTGCTATCTCGACAAAAAAAGTCGCAGATGGAAAAAGTTTCAGCCTTTTGTTTTTAGGAAGGATGTTAGCAAGACATTTTAACTTTTAATGGCGCGAAAATGTGCTGTTTTTCGCCAAAATTTATTAAAAAAGGGGAAAATAATACTCCTATTGAGTATACAGCAAGCATACGCAACAAGAGTTGCCTCGATTTCAAGTAACCCGTACACGAGGCTGGTGTTTTGCTGATTTACGCTTTACTGAAAATTACTGTTGTACAGTGTTTTAAAAAAAATATTAATGAAGTTAAAAATAACGTTCTTTAATAATTTATCACGGTTTTTTTCGTAGGAAACTGATCAACCAAATAGCTAATGAAAAAAGAACTGGGGCAAATGCATTTAGGATATTATGTATTTTTTTACTGTAACTTTGTAACAAATCTTTTTACTCAGTGTTCTTAAAGAACATAGTTTACAAAGACATTTTTGTTCTTATAAAAGTTGTTCTTATAAAAGTTGTTCTTATAAAAGTTGTTCTTATAAAAGTTGTTCTTATAAAAGTTGTTCTTATAAAAATTGTTCTTATAAAAGTTGTTCTTATAAAAGTTGTTCTTATAAAAGTTGTTCTTATAAAAGTTGTTCTTATAAAAAATGTTCTTATAAAAGTTTTTCTTATAAAAATTGTTCTTATAAAAGTTGTTCTTATAAAAGTTGTTCTTACAAAAGTTTTTCTTATAAAAATTGTTCTTATAAAAATTGTTCTTATAAAAGTTGTTCTTATAAAGGTTGTTCTTATAAAAGAGGAAGTATATGGTGATAGAAATTAAAAAGACAAACAAAATTGGGGCTTAAAGAATGACCGAAGAATATGCTCATTGAGCTGTACGCCTAGCACCACCATCTTTCTTTCCCATGAAGACCTGTTTCTTTTGTGTATTAATAATTTAAACTTCTAGACAGATCACCTCTATCTAACCTGCTCATGTTGGGTTTAAAAATATATTCAAGTAACTCAAGAACGTAGCAGCCTAAGAGACAATTTTTGTCAATCATGGTTGGAAAAATTTTGCCAAGTATTTTTCTCCAATCTAGAAGGTTAAAATTTCTAATTCCGCCCATCACCCCACCTCCCCCCCCCCCCACCCCTTTCCATTCAAAATCTAGGTGTATGTTAAGGCCCTATAACTTCATTCTTCGTACGTTACGAATTTTTTGTTTCGCCAATGGCAAAAGTGGATGTATTTTCCACTATTTTTTCAATAACGGTGTGTGTTTCGTGTTTTACTTAATAATGTTCTTTTTTAGCTTTTTGAATATTTTAACCCAACTTCCTTTTTTCCAGTTCCTTTTTTGTTCTTTTCCTCTTCATTTGACTTTTATACAGAATATGTAAATTTTTTTATTCTTGTTTTTTAAATTGAACCTTTTTTAACGTAAAAACATGTGCTTTAACACCACCGAAACAATTCTTGTTGTTCTTTTCCCTTAAAAAAATATAGAAAGCCGATGTTCTTTTGTTGTGAAGCTATTCTATCTCGCTGTTTTCAACTTTTTCACTGTATGCTAAACGTACTTTAACGAAGTTTTCATTCATTCCAAATTGTTGTTGTTTTTTTTGCAAAAAAGAAGCATGCAACTGGTACGAGAATAAAGAAGAAAAAAACTATTCTCAAATTACATTTTCCATTTTGTGTATAATAAACATCTTTTCTACATATCTGCTTTGTTCTCTATCAGGTAAAGTTCATGAATAGAACACAAAGAAAAATTAGCTGTTTATTGGTCACAAAAGATTTTGTGATCCATCGTACCAACCTCGTTTCTATGCCTTCTATTTATCGTTCTAATTGCTATCTTGTTATTCTCACGCTATCTCGATATGGGAAAGACAATAAAAACCTAGGCCATCCTATCATGGTTTCCCTTCAACCTCGATCACAGGCTTTTTTTTCTCTTCTTGATGTCCCTTTATCAAAAAGAGAAAAAAAGCCCTAGGATCGAGGTTGGGCTTCCCTTTTCCTGATAACGTTCTTTAATAATTTATCACGGTTTTTGTCGTAGGAAACTGATCAACCAAATAGCTAATGAAAAAAGAACTGGGGCAAATGCATTTAGGATATTATGTATTTTTTTACTGTAACTTTGTAACAAATCTTTTTACTCAGTGTTCTTAAAGAACATAGTTTACAAAGACATTTTTGTTCTTATAAAAGTTGTTCTTATAAAAGTTGTTCTTATAAAAGTTGTTCTTATAAAAGTTGTTCTTATAAAAGTTGTTCTTATAAAAATTGTTCTTATAAAAGTTGTTCTTATAAAAGTTGTTCTTATAAAAGTTGTTCTTATAAAAGTTGTTCTTATAAAAAATGTTCTTATAAAAGTTTTTCTTATAAAAATTGTTCTTATAAAAGTTGTTCTTATAAAAGTTGTTCTTACAAAAGTTTTTCTTATAAAAATTGTTCTTATAAAAATTGTTCTTATAAAAGTTGTTCTTATAAAGGTTGTTCTTATAAAAGAGGAAGTATATGGTGATAGAAATTAAAAAGACAAACAAAATTGGGGCTTAAAGAATGACCGAAGAATATGCTCATTGAGCTGTACGCCTAGCACCACCATCTTTCTTTCCCATGAAGACCTGTTTCTTTTGTGTATTAATAATTTAAACTTCTAGACAGATCACCTCTATCTAACCTGCTCATGTTGGGTTTAAAAATATATTCAAGTAACTCAAGAACGTAGCAGCCTAAGAGACAATTTTTGTCAATCATGGTTGGAAAAATTTTGCCAAGTATTTTTCTCCAATCTAGAAGGTTAAAATTTCTAATTCCGCCCATCACCCCACCTCCCCCCCCCCCCCCCCACCCCTTTCCATTCAAAATCTAGGTGTATGTTAAGGCCCTATAACTTCATTCTTCGTACGTTACGAATTTTTTGTTTCGCCAATGGCAAAAGTGGATGTATTTTCCACTATTTTTTCAATAACGGTGTGTGTTTCGTGTTTTACTTAATAATGTTCTTTTTTAGCTTTTTGAATATTTTAACCCAACTTCCTTTTTTCCAGTTCCTTTTTTGTTCTTTTCCTCTTCATTTGACTTTTATACAGAATATGTAAATTTTTTTATTCTTGTTTTTTAAATTGAACCTTTTTTAACGTAAAAACATGTGCTTTAACACCACCGAAACAATTCTTGTTGTTCTTTTCCCTTAAAAAAATATAGAAAGCCGATGTTCTTTTGTTGTGAAGCTATTCTATCTCGCTGTTTTCAACTTTTTCACTGTATGCTAAACGTACTTTAACGAAGTTTTCATTCATTCCAAATTGTTGTTGTTTTTTTTGCAAAAAAGAAGCATGCAACTGGTACGAGAATAAAGAAGAAAAAAACTATTCTCAAATTACATTTTCCATTTTGTGTATAATAAACATCTTTTCTACATATCTGCTTTGTTCTCTATCAGGTAAAGTTCATGAATAGAACACAAAGAAAAATTAGCTGTTTATTGGTCACAAAAGATTTTGTGATCCATCGTACCAACCTCGTTTCTATGCCTTCTATTTATCGTTCTAATTGCTATCTTGTTATTCTCACGCTATCTCGATATGGGAAAGACAATAAAAACCTAGGCCATCCTATCATGGTTTCCCTTCAACCTCGATCACAGGCTTTTTTTTCTCTTCTTGATGTCCCTTTATCAAAAAGAGAAAAAAAGCCCTAGGATCGAGGTTGGGCTTCCCTTTTCCTGAAAACCATTTCTCATATAGAATTAACTCGTGTCAGAATGGAAGTGCGTTTGAAAACGGGTCCTGGAGACGAGGTTGCTTAACTGCATTTAGGCCGAGGTGTAGCATAAAAGGCCATACGCGAAAAGCTTATATTAATAAACGTACTAACCTTTAAAGTTACAAAAAACATCTAGGTTAAAAACCAAAGGTATGGTAAAAAAAGTGCAAACAGAGACACTGGATCGTGGGGTATATACGCATGCACTGCCCTTTTAAAATGAGGTTGTTTTGAAACTATATTTAAGTTTTGAAACATTCTCTGGGCGTTTGCTAAAACGATTTATTCACCAGGTTTCAGCATTCAAAACACCCAGCTAAGCATCTCATCAAGAAATTAGAGACATGGCTGCCTAATTGACAGGAGATATTAGGAGAAAACAAAAAGCTAACTTTTTAAGACTTTTTGATTTGGGTTGTTTTTGAAAATCCGCGAGAATCAAGTTATAACGTTATCATTAGCAAGAAGAATATCTCGAATGTAATATTTGATTTCCGCCAGCGCCACGCGGGGCGGAATCTTTAAAATCGCCGGATGGAAGATAGATATATTTTTATCTATCTATATAGATAGAGACAGCACAGAGCCTGGACGCTGCACAGCTGGTGGTACGGATACTCTGTACTCTCACTTTATCTCATGGCATGGTTTGCAGGCTAGCAGAAATGTTCAATCTCGTGTGCAGATATTGTTTTTGAGAGTCTTGAAACCGTTCTCCTGCTGGTTATTTTTAGAAAGCTCCAGAAAGGACTAGACATAGCTGTTAAAAAAGATATTAATATTGCATTGCTTTCTGGAAAACCTTCCAGAATATATATTCACCTCCAGAATTCTTCCTTACAGAAAATTTGATTGGGGTGTGATTGAACTAGCTTAGGTAATAAATATTTTAACTTGAGACTTCCTGTACCTAGCCAGCTAGCTATATACAGTATTTTTTTGCATTTAACAGGACACAGTATTTTAAGTATAGCTATAAGCTGGCTATATTTAGATAAGTTTTCAATGTTTACAAAGTTAGCTAGCTAGCTAGCTAGCTAGCTAGCTATGGAAAATGGAGTACTGTAATGCCCACTTCAAAACAACTAAATATCACTCTTATACCATTAGTATTTTTTGTGAAGATCAGGTTAAATTTAAAATATTTTTAAGTGATTAACTATTTAAATATGGCAGGCGGAAATTGACGCAAGTGGAAAAAAATACATTCTTTAAGTTTACATTACGTTTTTTACAATATACCAATTTTTTTTGTTCAATACTAAGGCTGTCCTTACATGTCTGTTTGCCGTTTTCCGACCGGTAATTTCATTGCAGCTTTGAGGCATGCATAATGTAAACGTTGCACCGGCTGACATTAAAATATGAAAATAAACTTATATTTAGCTGGATGTTTTCATTATGTGTTAAAAAATTAACTCCAATTAGAGCACATGCTTATCGCAAATTAGCACCAGATGGAAACCAAGCTTTAGTTGCAAATATTTCTAGACCAATGAGAAAGCAATAAACTGGGGCCAGGGGTAAGCTAGAGCTTAATATATTTAGTTATGGACTGATGCTATCATCAGAAGATGTTGTCAGTTAAATTGTTACTTTATCTTTTATAAAACTTTAACTTGTTTTTAAAATAGACTAATGTTTTTGGAGCTGACCGCTACACAACAGTCACACCAAACATTGGCACCATCTTTACTAATTGAGGCACGTGAGCATAAATACAATCTTTATAAACAAATATGGCAGCTGCTTAAAGTGTGTTATTGCGGGGTGCTCTGTTGTTTTTGTTATTCATTTGTTGAAAGAATTGCTTGCAACATTTTTATTTATACTTCCAACTTTAGAGAAAAATAATTTGAGTAAGTACAGTTTAACTCTTTGGGTCGTGAATCAGTGAAATACTGGAAATATAAACAGAATGTTGAAAAATATTGCATCAAACTTTTTGTAGTCTGCAAAAAAATGTGTAGGTTTTTCAGAAAATGGTAAACGAATAAGTTTTTATGGAAAACCTAATCTATATAACTAGTCGGTAGCCCGTGAATACATCCACGGGTTCATCGTTGTTTATTAATGCATTTTGTGTGCCTCGCTACTGCTGTTACCATTTTGCGTGACAGACAGACAGACATATACAGGTATTATAATATAGATAATAGATAATACAAAAGTTGTGTCCGTCTGTGCCCAGCAAAGTGAATATTATTTTTGAAACCCTCAAAAAACTGAACCGTGGTCCCTCAACCCATTTAGGAATCAAAACGTTGATGACGTCATCACAAGTCTATTCATTTCATTGATCAGTGTTTTCAGATTTTTACGATGAAGGCAACGAGTATACAAATTTTTTTGTTCTTTAGAGAAGAACTTTGCTGACGAAAATTTTAAAACCTGTATCTATATCTCATTAACCGTTTGTCAAAAGCGCATGATGCGAGACATTTTTTTGAACAGAGCTTCACGCTATACATAGATGCAATAGGTAAACAAATTCTGGATAAAGTTTTGTGTACATTGGCTGCATTGAAAAGTTTTAAACCCTTGTATCTTCTTAAGAGTTGGCAGAAAGCACATGATCTTATAGTTTCTAATTTTTTTTTCTATATGGACGGGTCATTCAGGCCTTTTAGGTAGAGGCGTGCAACGCTACACCTTCCACACACACAAAATGGGTTAGGCGTGCTATTAATAGCACCTGCAAAATGACAAATTTTATAAGAATTTAACCAGTGCACACACCCAAAAGCACACCTAAAATACTTGAGGTGTATTTTTTGGCACACACTTTTGCTAACCCGTATATGTACTTGTACAACAGCCTAACCTGAAGACCAGAATATGTAGGACCGGCAAATTCGTAGATTTTAACAGGCTAACTAGTATTTTGTAAACGTTTTTGAAGGTATAACTTATTTAGGAGTGGGAGGTAAGCTTTAAGTGCAAATTTCAATAAATTTCTTCTTTTTAACTTGATTTTTTTATGTTGTTTATATATTTTGCCTATGTGATGCGTGAGGATGGCAAAACTGAAAATCACAACATGTACGTCACCCCACAAATCATCTCATGTCCGCCAAATTAGATAGAATACCGTAAGAACTTGGTATTCTATATAATCCTGCAAACATGTGAATTTGAACATACCTTGCCAATAAAATAAAAATTACGAGGAATTTCAATTTGTGTGTGCAGCGATTATTAAGAATAAAAAATTGCCGCATAAATATTTAGCCATGAAGAAATTATGCACGCAATGAAACAGTTTTTCTTGTTTCTAGGTTCGACATTCACAATCAACACTCGACAGAGTATAAAAAAGAAGAAACTCGACAGAGTATAAAAGCTAGATATTTAGACAATCAGATATTTAGACAATCAGATATTCAGACAATCAGATATTCAGATTTATTTTGTTTATTGGTTACTTATTGGTAAACTTACTGGTGAACTTACTGAAATTATTAAGCCCGCTGAAACTATGTGGTTATTAAATACTATGACAGAGGATTCTCTAGTTTTTAAAGGTTGTTTTTCTTAGTCACACGTCTCCACTGCTATTGTGAACCCCGCGTATAGAAACTGCTGCCGTATGGTTCTTTTGCTTTCCGGTGATGTTGAAACTAATCCTGGGCCTTACTCTGTTTTAAAGTCGGTACAGGGATCTTTTCATCGAAGAATGCCAGGCTTGGAACTTTTATTGGCACACAATGTTTGTGTAATTCCCTGTTTGCGATCGTTTGGTCGGTTATTAAAAAGGTTTCTTTTTGAGGCTCAAGTGATCTTGATCATATCCTCTGCGAAGGAACAAAGTTGTACACGAGCCTAGGTTACACAAACCAGTACTTAAGTGCAAGTGACCTCCCAAATAGTTTGACTGTTGAAAACGAGGTCATACAAATACAAGTTTAGAAAATATTTCTCATACTGTTATAGATAATAGCACTACTTTACGTACATTTTATAATTCATCATATTCCGATAAAGGACAAGGAGTTTTGCTATAATTTGGGGGCACCCACAAATTTATTTATTTGATCCTCATAGCCGAAATAGTTTTGGACAAATAACAGAATATTGTACCAGTCCTTTTAAAATTTGATTCATTACAAGAAGTTGAAAACTACATACGCGAAAAATACGTGTCCCCTGGTCAAGGAAGGTGTCTTGAAACTCAATATTTTAAAATACTGACAACTGAACAGATAACTGATAACATTATGCTTTCCGTTCGTAGAAAGAGAAAACTAGATCAAAACAAAAAGTACCGTAAAACCGAAAGAGCTTTCACGCAGGACAGATCTATGTTGCATTAAGTTGAGTCACAAGCTTAGAGGGTTTATACTTAACGGGGACATTTTCCAGATCAGCTATTAAATCAGACACACGAGCAACCGAGTAATAAAATTATATGCAAGAACGCTCAAAATTGACATCAAAGGATACTGACGTAATTAGTGAAAATCTATTATAGTAACTTTGCTTAATACAAGATCCTACAACGAACATAAAAATGATATTAAGTCCGATCGCGTTCTCATGGAAAGTGATTTATTATGCCTAACAGAAACTCAGATATCATTTAAGTCATACTGCGACACAAAACTAGATTACTTTACTTTAATTCCAAACAACAATGTGGATAGGTTTTCTAGTCTTTTGGTTGGTCATAATGAAACTATAAAGTTGTTTAATATTGTGAAAATTACAGGTGCAATATTTTTTAAAATGACGAAGAAAACGTTTCAAAAGAAGGCTGTTAGTTTTCTGCTTCTATATCGTAAAAATTCACTTAATCGAGATGAGTCATTATACCTTATTCAACATTTTTTGGGAAACGAAATCGTTGATGTTATACTCGGAGATTTTAATTTAAATGCATTTAGTGACAAAAACTATTTCCTTGATTTTCTCAATGAATATAAGCAGGTTGTAACCTCTCCAACTCATATATCCGGTTCGCTTATTGACCACATCTATATCCATAAGAATGTTCTAAACACCTTTAAAGTCGATACGCTCGTCAAAAATGTATATTTCAGTGATCATGACGCAGTCAGGCTTAGACTTTCTCTAACATGATGTTTTGCAAATCTTCTAGAAGGGCTACTTCAAATCAATTTCGTCCTCAGAACGACAGATATTTACGTTGGGTTTACTTTATTGTTTTCTTTTTGTTTTAAACTTTGGTTGCATTGCAGATAACAGGCATGGCGTTTTTGTTCTCTGAGGAGAGTCTTGCACTATATACTTATTATCTATGTTGATGGCGGAAATCTTCAAGCCATCGGGCTTCTTGTTCCAATTAAAAGCAGTGCCATGAGATGCAATTTTGTTTTGGGAAGGTTTAAATTAAGTATTTCGGGAAAGGAAGCTTTGTTTGTGCCCAAGGGCGAATATTTTGAAAATTGGAACTTCTAGATTGCCAAAAATTTTATTTGAAACCCGAAACAATTAGTTTTTCAATTTCTTTTTTCGTCAAAAAATAACATTGAAGTATATCGAAAATACAGATAAAAATTCTAAATTCATCTACCGCCGCCGCAACGCCTCCCATAACAAAACAGCTGACGCTTTTTTCAATAAACCGTAGGCTTGCTCTGCAATAAAAAGCCAACACCCTTGGAAAAAAAACGACTCTTTCCGTAATAAATCCCCCCCATGGCGAGCGTCCCGGCAAAATCAAACATCAATATATTTAAGTAGAAAATCTCACAGCTCCTGGATGCTGCAGAGAGCATTGCTATTTGTTAACTAACACATCTGATGCTGAAAGATCATTAGATTAGATTAAATTTATTACTTTCTTAATATCCCAAAATAAAATATATTTTGGCTTAGATGGACGTCTGTCTGTCTGTCTGTCTGTCTGTCTGTCTGTCTGTCTGTCTGTCTGTCTGTCTGTCTGTCTGTCTGTCTGTCTGTCTGTCTGTCTGTCTGTCTGTCTGTCTGTCTGTCTGTCTGTCTGTCTGTCTGTCTGTCTGTCTGTCTGTCTGTCTGTCTGTCTGTCTGTCTGTCTGTCTGTCTGTCTGTCTGTCTGTCTGTCTGTCTGTCTGTCTGTCTGTCTGTCTGTCTGTCTGTCTGTCTGTCTGTCTGTCTGTCTGTCTGTCTGTCTGTCTGTCTGTCTGTCTGTCTGTCTGTCTGTCTGTCTGTCTGTCTGTCTGTCTGTCTGTCTGTCTGTCTGTCTGTCTGTCTGTCTGTCTGTCTGTCTGTCTGTCTGTCTGTCTGTCTGTCTGTCTGTCTGTCTGTCTGTCTGTCTGTCTGTCTGTCTGTCTGTCTGTCTGTCTGTCTGTCTGTCTGTCTGTCTGTCTGTCTGTCTGTCTGTCTGTCTGTCTGTCTGTCTGTCTGTCTGTCTGTCTGTCTGTCTGTCTGTCTGTCTGTCTGTCTGTCTGTCTGTCTGTCTGTCTGTCTGTCTGTCTGTCTGTCTGTCTGTCTGTCTGTCTGTCTGTCTGTCTGTCTGTCTGTCTGTCTGTCTGTCTGTCTGTCTGTCTGTCTGTCTGTCTGTCTGTCTGTCTGTAACGCAACTGGTGGCTTAGCTGTGCAAGTAGCGAGGTGCACGCAATGCGGTAAAAGAAAGGCGGGCGAACCCGTGGATTCTACCACGGGCAACCGACTAGTAGTTCTATATTCGAAACCAGTAAAGTATATAACCTAAGAGGGTATATCACATTCAAAGGGATTAATTTGTATTTTTTCCTGAGGAAGAGCTAATGTCAAATTCAAAGAATCTATCACTAACCCTAGAAATTCTATTTGATGGAATGGTTGTAATTGAGATTTTTTTGATTTATTACGTAAAACAAAAATCCCTGTCTCTGGTCATTACCAATTCATCATGTGTTTTACCCATTAACAAAACGTCGTTTAAGAACACTATTAAACTTATCCTTCTTAGCACCGATATTGGAATTTTCATTTACTTTATGAAAATTAGTAGGGTTAGCCTAAGACTGAAGCAATTACATGGCAACTTGTATAGGTTTCCCTCCGACATGAACCTCGAAAATTTTCTTTAACCTTTTTTTATTGGAATGCAAAAATATGCAGCTTTTAGATCGACTTATCGCACATTAATTGTCCGGCCTTGAAATGTCTCCTTTAAGGGTTGTAATCCTTCCATTTTAAAATCTTGGTAGGAAATGAACCGATTCAGATGTTTTTGATTGATTACCGTCGATTTTCCTCTCCTTTTTAAAAACCATACATGGCTTATACTGTTTGTTAAAAAAACTTTGTAATTGGCATCTTTCCTTAGAATCTCCTCTATTTTCAGGTTTATTAGTTTTGTTTGCTCTTTGTTTGAAAGAAAAATTCACTTGTTAAGGTTGCCATAGAAAAAGTATTGTATATTCCTTTACAATTGATAAAATGTTTTGGTCCTTAGTCAGATGTTCTTAGTTCAGCAGATGTTTTATTCTGACAACCAGCGGTACTTCCGGCATCTTTCTAAAGAATAGTTTTCTTTCTATTAGATGAAAGGAGTCTTCTGCTTGAAGACACAAGATTTTGATTGGGAAATTAACCCATTATATTCCTTTTTGGTCCAATCATCCTTTAATCCGAGTTGGTGGTGAACATCGTACATTACTCTTTTAGCACTCCCTTTTTTTGCTATTTTTCATTAATGTAATGAGAGCATTCAGTCTTCGTTGATTTGAAGGGGAATTTTATAATTGATCCTCGAGCGTAATGGTTTGTTTCTTTAATGACATACAACCAAGTGTACCAGACAAGCCTATTAAAAGTTAAGAGAGGGGAGAGGACTCCTCCTCCCAGTCAATATGTGTGAAAAACCCCGGAGCGGATAATTCGCTGGAAACAGGTGAAAACAAAGACACGAAACACTCAATAAAAAATTCAAAACAACAACTCTTTTGTAACTATTTTGTAACTCTCAACATATCACCAAACTACACAGTTGAACGGAAACCAAAGGATATAAATAACCCGCTTTATAAAAAATTGCTTGTTTACAGTTCTTATTTCTCACAAAAACGTTAAAATAAAATAATAAAAAAAGCGTTTAATTCTTCGTGTTAATGATAAACTGGTAGTGCCACGGTGCCGAATACAATATGGCGTACATTTTTCGAGTTTTTTAACTTTTGCACAACATTATTTTATAAATTTTCAGGCTTATTAAATACCATCCGAGAAAAAATTTATCCATATTTCTGCATATTATCAATTTTACCTAGAATAAATGACAACTGCGAAAATCAAAATGGCAAAACAGATGGAAAGGTTGCGGGTACATATAGAGAATAAAAAAATATACAATTTTAAAACTGTTTTGCACATCATAATGAGACATGACTGTGATTTGATGTTTTGTTGACCGTCTTGATTTTTCAAGCGGGCAATACGGGTTTTTAGGCATTCTGATTGGCTTAACGTTCTTGACAACGGGCCGATATTTTGCGTCATCAAAAAAAATGGTAGCTTAAAATGTAAACAAGCACGAATAACAAGTCTTAAGAAGCATTGGAAATTATTACTTATCTAACTCCTACAATACACTTATCGATAAAAACATTTTTATAGGATAGATCTGGTTATTTTAACTGTTAAACTTGACATTGTTGTTGTTTCTTAGAAAAGGTGCTAAATAGTTGCATGGAGCGATTTTGGGTGAGTTTAAAAATGTGCTTAAGTTAGCTCAAAACGTTGGCTTATAAAGTTAAAATTACTTGTCTTGTGTCAGCGTGAAGAAAGGACATGGCTGAAGGACGCTATGAATTTTTTTTTCGGTCTTTAAACTTGGAATTTTTCATACCTGAACATTGAAACATTGAAGTAAGTCTCGATTTCAAAAGGCTTATTTTTTTTATTCTGCAGCAATACCAACTTGCCACATTAACCATTAATTGTCCTTCCGTCACGTAAGTTCCCTAAAATTTGAGCTCAAAAGTGGAGTTGTTAGAGCTAATAATTTTAAATCCACAAGAGATGATGTTAAAAATGAATGCAAAAAACAACACGTTACAAACACGCGTTAATATAGCCGATAACCAGTTACTCATTTGTTTTCGTGATGGAAAGGAATACCTAAGTAAAGTGTCATTTAATAAATTAGAATGTCAGAAGAGGTGTTTTTTGCTTTGCTCATCAACAGACCAATGATTATTCATTGCTTAAAAGTGACTTCTATTATGTGCGAGAAGTGATGGAAATGTTACTGAGAAGGATCAAATTAATGCATTCCATTGCGAATTTTGAAAAAAAGTTATCAATAAAAAGAGGGCTCACCAGAGAGCAGAAGCACAATGTTTCTAATACTGAAGAAAAATGAATATCATTTGACCAGGATCATATGTCAAATAAAATGCATCCCTAGTCGATAAAGAAGTGTTTATAGCAGTCCGATATGGTTTTTGTTACCAAAAATTTTATAATGCAAGTTAAAGGTGTTCCATAGGCTAAAAATGGCCACCTAACAACTTCAGATGGTCGGTAGTGAAGAGATGCAAGGTCTAACGTCTAATAATTTTGGGTTAACCCAATCTCGGTCCAGTTGCTTATTCTGGTAACGCAATGCACAGATGTCGCAAAGGACTAATACAGGCAAGGATATATCCATTGAACTTAGCCAGATTATTTGTGTTTATACCATCTGTAGAGTACCACTTTGTAATTCCGTCGCACTTTATATTCCCATTGCACTTTGGAATCCGATTATATCACACTTTGCAATCCCATCGAATTTTTTAATCCAATTTTATCACTACAATTTGTGATCCGATTTTGTCACACTTTGTAATCCCAGTACAATTTGTGATCCGATTTTGTCACACTTTGTAATCCCAGTACAATTTGTGATCCGATTTTGTCACACTTTGTAATCCCAGTACAATTTGTGATCCGATTTTGTCACACTTTGTAATCCCAGTACAATTTGTGATCCGATTTTGTCACACTTTGTAATCCCAGTACAATTTGTAATCCGATTTTGTCACACTTTGTAATCCCAGTACAATTTGTAATCCAATTTTATCGCACCTTGTAATCCAAGTACAATTTGTAATCCGATTTTGCCACACTTTGTAATCCCAGTACAATTTGTAATCCGGTTTTGTCACACTTTTTAATCCCAGTACAATTAGTAATCCATTTTTGTCGTCATTTGTAATTCCATCACAATTTGTAACCCATTTTGTCACACTTTGTAATCCCATCGAACTTTGTACTCTGATTTCGCAATTTATAATGAGATTTTGTCATACTTTGTAATTTCCAGCGCAATTTGTACCCCATTTTGTCGTACTATGTAATATCAAATCTACCGCAATTTGTTATGCTTTCATGTCGCACTTTGTAATCCATGGACTTGTCAAACTTTGTATTTCGGATTACAAAGTGTTAAGTGTTAAGGGAATTATAAAGTGTATGCTATAAACATAAAGAAAAAGAAATGACCAGTGCACATGTTGTGGAGGTGTGAAGTTATTTCTGTGGATTTTGGCCGTCTATCACAGACATGAGCCATATTAAAGATTTTGCAACGTGAATTAACGCTCTTTGAAAATTTCAATTTTTTTGGTGAAGTTAGCCAATGGAACGCTCACCGTAAAAACAATTAGCATCTCATGCCAGCCTTTCATATGTTTTTGTTTAATTGAGATATTAAAGTTATAAAATATGAGATATAGTTTGTAGGCAAGATTTACATTTTTTTTTGTTGTTCTATAATATTTATTGCGACACATGCAAGGATTTTAACAAAATTTGTTTTAGGCAGCAACAACCAAGACGAAGAAAAAGACAATGAAATCACGCTTGTCACAACAATTCTTCATCCTGATCTTCCTCCAAGGCCTTATCAAGTTAGACTGGACGATACCAAGCGGAATGAAATACAGGAGGCCAATCATTGGCTTACGCCACCATTAATTTGACTCAAATCATCATAAAGCAGCAGATCTACGTCACATAATGGCTATGAAGACACTGGCTTAAACTTCTCCTGTTATTCGCACTGTCGAAATAAGTTAATTCGAATACTGTACGTAGAACAACTACTGTATTCCCGGAAAAGGACATGTCGATTCCTAAGCCAACACAATAAATTTTTGGAAAATTAACATGTCTAAAATATGCTACTCCTTATTATTTTCTTCGACAGTGAATTTCAGTGATAAAAGCTCTTGATTTCATGTAACATGTTGCTGATCTGGGTTGCCTTTATATTTCGCAGGTTATCATCCATATAACTCACAAACAGGTTAACATCACCTCTTTACGATCTTATCTAATTTATGCATCCAACCATTAGCAAGAAGTGGAGCAGGAAGAATTTCCCATCGTTAGACTGTCGACTTGTTTTCCATTTTCGTAAGCATTACGTTACAGCTACATAATTTAGGCACCATATTTTATAATGTTAAGACCTGAAACTTTAATCATGGAACTGAAATTTTATACAGCAAGCTAGAACATCTTGAGAGTATTGACTAAACACTGAGTAACAACAATCCGTACTATCATAATTGAATTTATTTTCGTATGTATGGCCAAGGTAGGCCACATAGTTTAAAGTTTTTAAAGGGCGGGCAAAGCATGAAAGCGCTCACATGTCAATTACTTCCTGAATCGTACACGGTAAAAATGTTTGTAAAATGACTGAGCTACAAGAAGCGCCAATGGACGCAAATAGCGCTGAACCTGACAAACTTCAACATCTAACTAACTACTCTGACCGTAAATTCCAGGAATATAACTAAAATTTGGAACAGAGGCTTACCACTAGGTCGAAAGAATTGATGAAACGTCTCTTGGAGCAGTAAAAAATCAGAAAAACTGACTTTAAATTCAGAGGTAATAAAATACACGATGAATTTAATAACGATTTAATTTAAAATAATCGGCAGCATTCTGGCGAGTTATGACTAACCAAAAGGATATTTCAAAAAATTCATTAAAAACTTTAGGAGCATTAAAAATCTCCATTTATATATATATATATATTAGTCAAGGAAAATCCAAAAAATCCGCCATATGTTTAATGCATTTTAAAAGCTAAAAAATAGCTTTCAAACTGCAATTTTTATAAACCGAAATCACAGGGACAGCTACAGTGTCGTCACCTGACTAAGACACGCAGTCACTGGTCACATGGACACTTCTACAGTATTTTCTCTAATTAGCGGACACTGTTGGTGCATGAACAAATTGTGCGCTAATTAGAGCTGTCTGCCCAACCTCCTCACCAGGGTCTTGTGGCCCCTGAGCCGTTATTACGGAGTCGACTTCATCAACAAGGTAAAATGCCCTGGGAACGATCTTGGTGTCCGCCTTTTGGAAAGTTTTGCGAGGTGAGCTCAAAATTTGAAGAACATACGATTTTGTATACACATGTACAAAAATTAGAGGGTTCCATGCTGGACTTAGACACGAAAAAAGAAGAAAACGACTAAATTGAACATACTAGAACTTTTTTTTTGAAATAACAAACAAATATCAACTAAATAAACGAAAATATTTTAAAAAAAAAATTACTTGGAGAAATTCCTGACTCGAATATTTCAAGTCTGTCTTTAAGTGAGGATAAAGAAGTTCTTTCTTCTTATTTTTGGTTAAGCGCAGCGAATTAAAAATAATGTCAGTGATACTTGCTTTCCAGATTTTTGTCAAGGACATGTTTATTTCATTAGCTGTACAGCCACCTAACTAAATGCTTTTGCACCTCACGATTGGTGGAGTGAAAATGCCATAAATTTAGGGGAGTTAAGTAAGTTTTCTTCGGGGATATTAAAATTGAGCTTCTCATACGAAAGCTTACGCAAATAAATTGACCAAAGCAAACCCCAATTTCGAATCCACCATTAAACACAAAATGATTTCTCAAAGCAAATCCCAACCTCATCCCCTGGGCTCTTCTACGTATGATATTCTAAAAGGACGGCTTTGTATTACCCTGGTGTAGACTGATGAAAATGACCCTTGCTATACCCGGTAAATAGCTAGCCGGAGAAAGATATCTTTTTTAAAATTTATGTCAACTTGTTAGTAATTTATTTTTACGTGATTGGCCTCACTAATTTCGAGAGATTTACCTTGTCAGCTGTTTCAAGGAAGTAACAGAGAGGCGGTTCTTGAGTGCTTAAACCTCCCATTTGAGCTACAGAAACCGTTGCAATTTTTACCAAACTAGAAGATTGCCTAATGTGGGGATCGAACCCACAACCTATTGGGCATGAGGCGAACCCTCTACTGACGGAGCTACTACCGGAGCTACTACCAAGATGCAGAAGTTGCATAAACTATCTCGCTATTAAAAAGGTGCAACTGCAATATTTTCACAATTTTTAATTTACATTTAGGAAAACCAAAGCGGTGTACGTTACTTGATCTGTGACCACAAACCATGCTAGGTGTTGAAGACTATTTAATGATTCTGGTCAGTTGTTAAAGAACTTTTTGGACAGAATAAAACTTAAGACGCCTAGATGTAGCCACTAAGCTTGAGCACAATTAAAGCAACTAAATAGGGCGACCAGCTATATTTTTAAAAAAATAATTTTTTGATAAAACAATTTTTAAAATGTGATGGTTCCCGTTACACACGCTTTTTTATAAAAACATCAAAATTAAAAGCAGCTGCCCTTATTTCTCTATTGTTTTTTATTAATCTCTATGATTTTTTTTAAACAATAGGCCTATTTCTTAACCTGAAATACCAGCAAACAAACCAGATTTTTATAAAAGCGTGATACATCATAATCAAAATAAAAAAGGCGGCGGCGGTTATCTGGACGAGTGTTAACCCTATTCGGTCCGGGGTTTTTCGAACATACTATGACCGGGGGGGGGGGGGCGGATTCCGCCCCCCCCCTCAATAACTTTTCATAGGATTGTTCAAATTGAATCAAACTTGGCACACTTATAGTACGTCATAATAGGAACAAAATGGCGGCAATAAAATTTTGCTTGCATCAGCACATTTTCTGTGACGTCATCGAAAGCTTGAAAATTGTTAGAAATGCCACTATCTGCTTAAAATATAATTACTTTTGTTCTAGAGCGAATTTTTACAATCTGTTTGAATTTTCTGAAAGCTAAATACAATTTTTTTAACATATCTTCCGGTTTTTACAGGGATCGAATAAAAAATTGCCAAAAATAGCCCGAAAATCCGTTTTTTTTCCGATTTTTGGGTAAAATCCGAACAAATCGGGAAATCGGATTATTCACGTGTCAAAATTATTCGAAATGATTCTTTTTGATGAAACAAAGTTGTGTTGCAAGTTTCAAGTTCTAAGGATAATCCTAACAGGAGTTATTATATTTTCCCCATTATAAGGATTTCATAGAGATTTTAGGGGTAGTTTCGAGTAATGGCCAATATCGAAGCCTCTGAAACGTATGGGACCTAAAGATTTAGCATGCAGGTGTCTAATAGATAAATGTTGAAACTCAGTAAGTATCATAGCCATATAAGAAAGCAATCAGGAGTTATTAAAAAAAAACCGTCAGGGGGGGCGGAATCCGCCCCCCCCCCCCCGGACCGAATAGGGTTAAGGAATGCTAAAAAGGAAAAACAAGGAAATGGTTAGGTAGGGAAGCTGTTTATAAAGTGAGAATAGTGTACACCTAAACGCTTTTTTCTTTTATAAGAATATGCTTTATAAGAATAACAGGCTGGAATTTTGGATTAAACAGAATAGGAACAGAGAAATAAAGAATACTGACCAGCCTGATTAGAATTTTTATATTCTTGTTCATAAAGACATGCAATAGATTTCTAATTATTTATATACGACGAGTTGATTTACTTCATCTATGCCTTACGTTGGCTGGTATATAAGGAAAGCTGGGAAATTTAAGACTTTAATGAGGACCCAGTCAATGACCTGAACGTTGCGTTCAGTATTTTGAAGAAAAAACTAACACTTTGCGTTCGCAAAGTGTTGGTTCACATGCGAAAGAATTGTCCGTTGCCAGACATCGCGATCATTTATCCACGCGAACATAAATCCATGTTGTTAAGGTATACGTTTTTACAATTAAGTAAAAATACATTTTGCAAAACCAAAGTAATGGTAAAGTATACGTTTAGAAGCTTGCAATACATTCAGGGAAAGTTGTGCACATTCATTAAATTGATACCTTTAAAAATAAGTTAATTTATTTGTCTATTTATTCGCTTGTTTTCCTCACATCGTCATTCCATCGCACACAAAAAATCATAAACACGTCTTTAAATAATTTTGAAATTTTACTGCACAGCTCGACAATATGTAGGCGTTCCAATCACCTATTTTTCTGTGATAAAAAATTGCGTGGGTATTGGTTCTGATCTTTACTTTTAAAATCTCGGCGATTATACCTTTCTAAGAAACACATTGTTTACGCATCTCGAACTGGTAACCACAGATTTCAGCTGATACCTTGCCATGTGATCCTTCACTGGTACGGAAGTGAACGCTAAGGGGACACGGATGAAAAAAGTTTGTATAACTGCTCTTACAGGCGGAACCTCGTTAGCACACTTTCTAATGCGTTTGTTTTTATTTGATAAAAAATTATTTTAACTTTAGTTAAGTCATAAATTCACAGACGGAGGTAAACCCTGAATACCTCCACCCCCTTCCTATATCAAAAGCGTATTTTTTAACCCCCGCAATTATCCGTCTTTCCTCTTTATTGTTTACTGTGTTGTGAAGTTATGTTAGGAATTATTATTATTATTTTGCTCAAGAACATGCAATGTACATAACGTGATAAAAACTAATGTTGATAATTACAAAGTTTAAATAAAACATAAAATAACACAGGTATTGTTAAATATTAAATGCTCACTAGGTTCTTCGTTTGCAATGGCCTAGTGGAATAGCACGCTCCATTTAGATGCACTTCGTAGTGTGGTGCTGGTTCGAATACCCCTGTAGATGTTTTTCTAAAATAAAACTTTGCATTGAAGATCGTTAATGACGTTGCAATTTCCCATTTGAAACATAGTTGGTTAGTTGGTTAGTTGGTTAGTTGGTTAGTTGGTTAGTTGGTTAGTTGGTTAGTTGGTTAGTTGGTTAGTTGGTTAGTTGGTTAGTTGGTTAGTTGGTTAGTTGGTTAGTTGGTTAGTTGGTTAGTTAGTTAGTTAGTTAGTAAGTAAGTTAGTTAGTTAGTTAGTTAGTTGCGAACTAATACTATTCTAACAGGCGAAATAGTAAAAAGTTAACATTTTCTGTTATTTTGAAAATACATATATTTTAGATTCTTCTCCGGAATCAATAAAATCAAAATATAGCCACTAGGCAATATTTGAAAAAAGTCAAAAATATTGCTTTTATTCCTTGAAACTTATTTTGGATTGGGTACTAGAAAAAGCTGGAACACGACATCGATGATCTTTCCCTGTGTTTATGTTTGGAGCAAGTGGTCCCATAGCAAGCAACGTATTTATTTTGGTAGCTCTGTTATTTGAGAACTTTTTCGCTTTTTTTATTCGCCATCGTGATTTTCTATTTTTAGGATTAATACACACCACATATCTATTTCAAACTATCGTCGCATTGCAAAACTATTTTAAACATGTGTTTGTTATGCGTCACAAATAATGTTTATATTTGTTTCTTTGTTGACAAATCAGATAAGAAAACAGGGAGCGAAAACTATAAAGCTTCTATGTCTTAAAAAGTTTTGTTATTGTGCTTCCTGCAGCAACGTAAAAAAAAATAATGTAACTTTGATTTGTCCAAAACTTAATTTTTTCTTCCGTTTTAATTTTATATAATATCTTATTCTTAGCATTCATATTGCTTTCGCTCGACTCCCACTCTCATACAAGTTAATCTTAAAATATTCGTAACATATTAATTTAAACAAGAAACATTCGTTTCGCAAATACGCATTTCAAAAAATGATTAATTAAACTTTGAAGATTGTTTTTCCCCACTTATTTCGGAGTGCGCTGGTTATATGAAAGGGTCGAGCGACAGGGTTTTACATCCGCAATCACCCTCGTTTATGATTCCAGATACTTACTTTCGAAGCAAGCAACAAATCTACTTTGAAATTCTACTTTGTTAAAATGTACGAAAACTTAAGCATTCTTAAAAACTAATGTTGTTGGAGAAACTGTGAAGCATCATTCCTCTCGAACTGTGAAACATAAGTCAGCCCTTCGGTAGCTTTTCCTAGGTATTACTATAGCTGATAATTTTGTAATATAAACATAATGTTGTGTTTTTTTCCTTCAGTGTTCACTGCGAAGCATTCGTACCTACTTTAAAATCAAGTTATGTAAACTTTAAATAAATAGACAGATAGAAAGAAAAACAGAAAAACTAGTCATTCCGGTTTCTGATAGTGTTTTAAAAAATTCTTATGTATTTCAATGAGAAAGGAATCATATTTCATAAACGATATACAAGAATTTTAAATGTGGCTGATCGAGATATTAGAATCACATCAATTCTCGAACAGATTACTTTCAGTAAAAGTTTGTCCCAAGTTTGTTATAGTTTTACTATATAAACAAAAAGTGTACTACATTCAAAAAAATGTAATACATTCAAAAAAGTGTAATACACTCAAAAAAGTGTAATACACTCAAAAAAAGTGTAATACATTCAAAAAAGTGTAATACACTCAAAAAAGTGAAATACATTCAAAAAAGTGTAATACACTCAAAAAAGTGAAATACATTCAAAAAAGTGTAATACACTCAAAAAAGTGAAATACATTCAAAAAAGTGTAATACATTCCAAAAAAGTGAAATACATTCAAAAAAGTGTAATACACTCAAAAAAGTGAAATACATTCAAAAAAGTGTAATACACTCAAAAAAGTGTAATACACTCAAAAAAGTGTAATACATTCAAAAAAGTGTAATACATTCAAAAAAATGTAATACATTCCAAAAAGTGTAATACATAGCCCATTTCGGAGATTATGCGCCATTATGGATTTGCGGAAAAAATAATATTTATATAATAATATATAATAATATTTATAATTCATTAATAGATCAAAGCTATACGCTTAAATAAATATTGTCTGGGGCTATCCCCTGTTACTTAGATAAAAACATTACGAAGACCTAAACACGCTAAGAGTGCATACAAAACTCGTTTCTTTTTGTGTTTTAAGAGAGTTTTTTACTACGGCATGTAGGATTCAAAGTGCATTACCGGGCTTCGAAAATCCATAATGGCGCATAATCTCTGAAATGGTCTATTCAAAAAAGTGTAATACATTCAAAAAAGTGTAATACATTCAAAAAAGTATAATACATTCAAAAAAAAATTTTGATAAAATGTTGGTATATGTATGGTGAAAGAATAAAACTTAACCACTCTGTTTTAATTTAGAAAGGGAATAATTTAGGTCCTAGACTAACTTAATAGTTGCTCCAATTGATCTTAAGGGCAACCAAAGAAAGTACTGCTATATGTCAGTAGACCCAAAATAGAACACAAAAAAATGGAAGCATCATATCAGCTGGTGAGAAATTCACTGGTCGAAGTTATGAAAATCTAAGGGGAGAAGTTGACTGCTTTCTGAACAAAGACTGTGAAAAGAAACCTGAATCTCGAAATTACCTGCTAAGGAGGTTGCCAGCAGTTTCTATACCTATCCATTAGACACATACCTCCCAATTTTTTTAGGTCCCAAACCTCCCAAATACTCGAAAGTACTCCTTAAATTTCTATTATTCCGAATATTTATGCAGGATATAGCCAGTTTAGTGTTCGAAG
The DNA here is from genome assembly GCF_029227915.1 of Hydractinia symbiolongicarpus. Taxonomy (NCBI): domain Eukaryota; kingdom Metazoa; phylum Cnidaria; class Hydrozoa; order Anthoathecata; family Hydractiniidae; genus Hydractinia; species Hydractinia symbiolongicarpus. Next base: position 14,671,185 of record NC_079875.1, on the reverse strand, counting down.
CCCTATTAACAATGTTGGTTCTGTGTTCTAAAAGTATACATTAGGTATACACCGGCATTATCTACCTAATTACCCTCAGATAGCATGGGTTGACCTTTAGATGTGGTAAAGACACCTGCTGAACGTGCCCATGCTGTGGAACGAACAATGAACCTTGTGATTGTGAACTCCATAACCACAAGGCCACTACGTACCAAAAACAGCCTAAAAAATTCCCAAACTGCTAGCTTTGTTAGACACTCGTTTATACTACAAATTCCAATGGACAGGAAAAAACAAACCATCGTGTGAAGGGTTGTGGAATCTTTAGGGATAATAAAACCTAAGATTTAAATTCATACATTTTGAAACTGTTTCGCCCAATATCAGTGCTCGTCAGCATGTGTAGGAACTACCTGATAACGTAATATTGGCTGTTCTAGACATGGACAGTCTGCTTTGATTAATCGAGTACTATCAACTGCAGCTAAACTTGGGGAGAAAGGGGGATTAAAAAAAATGTGATATATATGTACAAAAAAAATGAATGCAGTAAGATTATTCAAAAAAATTGGAAAAGAGGTGAAAAAAATTGCAAACGACTTTACTTTTTAGATTATTTCATCCAAATTACAAAAATGGTTGGCTTTAAAAGTCTTCCTTCATCAACACCTTAAAGACGAAACGAAATATGAGCATGTTAATATGAATGAAAAAAATAAATAAAATGCATCGGACACATAATAACAACACGAGTGAGAACAGATACCACATATAACACACAAAACACATAAAACACAAACTAGACGGATTAAAAAACGATGCACCACAACAAATCGAACATATCAGACATATTTTTCTCTCAAACTGTACCACCTTTTCACGACATTGATCACAGCACCAGTCTTCACTAAATCTAACACATCAATAGCATAGATCAATATCAATAACATCGATTTTAAATTAAGATTTGTATATAAAAAACTTGTTCTTCAAGTAGTGTAGCACCATTTTTTTTCTTGCCATTTAAAACACACCTACACACACCTTTCTAGACTGAGTGGACAAAACTCCCATACATCGCAATTTAGAACATTTTTGTCAAGTTATACGTTGTGGACCAACAGATTGTACCCAACATCGTATAAATTTGATAAAACATCAGTAAAATAACTTTTCCACATGCTTTCTTGCGTATACTGAGAAGAAAAGCGCTTGCCGTTTTTAAGAAAACGAATTCTCGTAAATTCAACTTGGTTAAATTTTCTTTTCTTTCCCTTTAAACATTTCGGCGGGTGATATCAAAAGATATAGAGACATCATTGGAAAAGGAAATATGGAACAAATTTCTGAGCATTAGTACAAAAAAACCCCTACATTTAGCAAGATTCATGTCGCGGAAAATTGACTAGAGGTCATACAGGGTAAAGATTTATAATGTCCAGGGGGTACAGTATAGTTTAAGGTGCAGTTTCTGGTTTTATTTTATTTTATTTGTGTGGTGTAAAGTTTTTTTACAGAAAATATGAAGAATAGAATTTAGCTGTGACTGTTCACCTTCTCTTAATAACTTTGAAACGAAAGATTAACACTTGTAACTGATGGAAAAACCGATGAAATAGTTTCGTTTTCCAGGTGGTGCAAAAAAAGGTTTGTTCTAGTTGTAGCCAGCACGTAAATCATGAATATATATTTATTTTTCGATTTTTAGTCATAAAAATAGCTAATATACTTGGATCAAGAGCTCTTTTTAGCGAACACTTTGTTGTTGTGAAATTTTAGCTTGGTCTGTAGTTTAAACTAGCTTGTCAAAACTAGTTTGTCACATAATTTTCAGACGGGAATGCTTAACTGAAGGTAACCAGCTCATTTTGTCCATGCTCTTCTCTTAAAATTGATATAATCATGTTATTTCACTCATGATTTATACCTTGAAAATGCTTTTTTAGCAAAAGTTCTTCAATTCATTAATTTTTTAGTTCTTTCTCTTTCTTTAATATTTTGTGTTAGTAGTTGAAAAATCATATAATTTCACTTCATATTTCTGTTTCTGATAGAAAACGTGCAAAACGCACCTGGAGAAAACAAAGTACCAAAAAAACAGTCAAATAACAAGAAATGTGGTTTTGATAATATTAACATGCTAGTCGATAAAGGCGTGAAGAAATCCCCTTATAATAATAAGAAGTCTCTGTTATTTATATTGTGATGTGCTTTCCACGAACGCTTAGGGAGATATAAATTAATAAAATTTGGACTTTATCCAGAAATTTGTTTGGCGTGTGAAACGCTAAGAAAGAAAATATATAGGATTATGTGTTTTTGACGAACGGTTAAGGTGATACAATAGTTCAAAAAAATCTTTTTCAGAAATTTTTATAACTAAATAGGATAGTGCACTTTTGAGAAACGGTTACAGAAATATTAGGGTGTAAAAGTCTTTGATGATGTTATTAATCCTTCCGTTTCGAGACGGATTTGGAGACCCAGGTTTGGGAAACTTACCCAATTTAGTCCCAGGTTGTCTACGCACGCGGTAAAAAATGACTGACGTCATTACGCCGTCTCTAAGTTTCGACCTAAATGTTATAGATGCATTTTAATGGCTATTGACGTTAAATTATTGTTTTTGACGTCGTGACGTTAAATTTGTTGATTAACATTTGAGACATAACTTTTTCGGTGACATTAAAGGAAAATAAATACATCCACTTTGCCTGACACACTTAGTCTATTAGTGTGAGGCGATGGACTGTGCATAAGGATATGACATTTAGCGACTTGAAGTAAAAACATATATTTTGTTGGGTCTAAATATAAGTATGTTATTATTCAAAGTATCGCAAAATGTTTGATAGTAAAAGTTTTTCTTCTTCATAAAATTGCACTAAATTAAAAAAACCCTGCAATCCGCACAACACTATAGTGTAGAGCAAAAAATAAACCTGAAAACGAGGCTGGTTATATTTGTGAATTAATGTTTGATTTAACATATTTTTTTCCGCTTAAAAACCAGAGTCACAGGTTGACAAGAATAAAACAAACATCTAAAAGAATGCTATTAAGACATAACGTTTGAAATATGATATTGTTTTTAATTCTCAAAGCAATACAAGCGTTTATTTTGTTGTGTTCATTAACACGTGCGAGAATAACTCGTTAAACCAGATATTTCTTTCGAAAGCACTTGTGGTCGCAAATAGCTTGTAAAGCGAGTTTACCAACATCTATGCATGTGATAATGTAGCAATCTGAAAACCTTGGGAAACTTAATTATTTTTGTTTATAAATTCCATCCAATAACATGCATCCCAAAACTGATATTACGCTTTATATAGTCATGGTGTTACCTAATATAGTATGATGCAGTTTTAAAAATTTAATAAAAAAAAATATTTTACAAGAAATAGTAGTCGTAGTAGTCGTTTGAAGGATAGAGAAGCATCTTGAACATGGCAACTATATCTTCTAACGCAGCTTTGAAAAGAGTTTTACTTCAAGCATGTCTTAACTCATCAAAATGTACCACAGTACCAGGTGAGTTAGTAGTTGCTCTATCGCGAGAAAACATTTTATGATTTTCGCAACTTTATTTGTCGTATTTTTTCTTTCTTTTAAGAAACTGCCAGTTATTTGTTTTCTGTTTGTTTAGCTAAAACGATAGCAACTCTGTGTCCAGAAGATGGAGTGTTCACAGGACCATCTATGAAAACCGAAGTTCCTGGGCCGAAATCCAAGGTAGGTAGTCACTTCAGACTGAGTTTTTGTGCATGTTTTTTTTTTGAAAAAGTCAGAGTTCCTGTCTCTTCTTTATTATGCGCTTGGGTGCCTCGTGTAAGACATTTTTAACATGGTTCTGCGTGGCTTTTGAATAGATAGAGGGCACGACATGTAGCTTATGGTAGAAATCCAATCAAAATGAAACAAAATTGTTGCTGATATTTTCAAATATGTTTTTTGCATTTTTATTAGTCTGAATTTTTTTTCTTATTTCAGGAAAAAATCGCCGCACTTTCAAAGTACAAGGTAAAAATATGCACTTTTTTTTTAACTTTTTTACGCCATTGGGCGAGTTCTTATTATCCAGCGAAAGTAAAATACGACAAATGTTTGCAAATCTTATCGGTACAAATATAATGTTTATTTTCCATCAAACTTAAGAGCAGCATGTTTGTTATTTAAAATAAATTTCCGTTCCCTCGTTTCTTCTAAAACTTTAGCACGGTTTATGAAATGTTTTTTTATATACCAAAATCGTTTAATTTCTGATTTTAGAGAACTGAGCAGATGCACATGATTGGAGATTTTGAAAAAAGCAAAGGAAATTATTTCGTTGACGTGGATGGCAACGTTTACCTGGATGTGTTCCAACAAATATCATCTTTGCCTTTAGGTAATTCGGTAACTATAAACAACAACTTTAAACCGACAACTATAAACCATTTTTTAAACAGCTTTTTTTAATACAAAATTTTTTTTAGGATACAATCATCATGCGCTTGCAGAGACAGCGAAAAGTCCTGCAGTTCAGGTAAAATAAATTTCCTTTATAATGACTTTTAAACTTAATTTTAAAATTAAACTTGCTAGAAATTTTTGCTATCCTGGCTTCAAAAGAAGATAGATAGCGCAAAACAGGTGCTGATGCTAGATAGACTTAAATTTCGCTATAATTCAAAAGTTTATGATGCTTCGGTTCAAATTTTTCTCAATGTTATATTCTTTCTTTTTCAAGTCAGTCTAGCGGTGTTAAGGATGTTGCGGCACGCGTACTCCGTCTTTCAGTGTATATAAATTAGTTGACAAATGTTAATTGCTGCGGTTTGTTCATTGAAGCCCTGTAATCAATGCTCGCTTTGAGTTATGACGTCATATTTAAATAATTTGACATTTGTTGTTTGTTTTTATTGTCACATCTTTTTTTAAACCAAATTCTTGATCACCTGCATATTTCTTAACACTTGTTTAGGATAAATCTACTTTCTAAGCTTAAATATGTTAGCATGTAGTTGAGACCACCTTAAAAAATATCGAATTTGTAGTTACACGAAACGGCTTTTAAGCCCTGCAGAAACTGTGGGCTTTTTCATATACAGGTTTTTGTGACGAAACCAAACCGCGCCTGGGTTAGCGTCAGCCATTTATGACATTATTTTTAAATCCATGGTTGGACTCTAATAGACAACCAGCTTAACGCCATATTACAAGTTGTAACGCCATTCCAGAATAGGCGTAAAGATAATTAAAATTCTAGACATATATTTTTATTTTTATTATTTTTTCTAGAATGGACTTTTGAATAGATCTGCACAAGGCTTTTGCCCCGATAAAGACATGTTAGAAAGAATGGAGAATACTTTAATGAAGGTAAAACCCAGACGTATAAAAGAACTTTTATTTGCAAATAAAATAAGCAATGCTTTGCTTCTATACTGCATAGTTTTTTCACACATACTATTGCACTTGTTGTTGAGAAAAAAAGCATCACCTTATAATTACCTAAATCATTACTATACTTCAGAAAATATTAAACGGGGGCGGATAAGTTGTGGTTTTGTAAGCATTACCAGCGTACGCTTTGTCATTTTGCTGTAAATAAAGAAAAAATATTTGCAAAAAAAATTATTAAATTATTAAATATTTGCAAAAATAAGGTTTTAGGTTAAAGTATATACTTTATTGAGGGGCATGAGTCATTAATGCATGGAATTAGTCTCTTTTCCCGTCTAAAATTAAGTCTCGGGCAAATAATTTTTTTTTCTTGTTATCTTTCCCTTGTTAGGGCATTGCTATGTGTTTCTCTGGCGGCAATGTAACATAGTTACAGTCGGAGGGGAGGAAGAGCCAACCGTTAGGATGGAATCCCCAAGGACGTTAAAACTTCCCGTAACTTCTTACCTATTTTATTTATCAGGTAGCACCTAAAGGCACCATAGCACAACAGATGATGTGTGGCTCATGTGCAAATGAAAACGCGCTTAAGGCCGCCTTTATGAGATACAACGTAAGTCGTTCTAGCCTGTGCACATTTATCCTTACTCTTCTTTCTTTATGCAAAGCGTTTGTTTTGAACTTTAACATAGGTATGAACTGTGTTTAATATTCTTCTTCCTAAACAGCAGTTCCATAAATGAAGTTTTCATTGTTACTTATTAGGCTATTCGACGAGGATGTTATGAACCCACTGAATTAGAACTGGAAACTTGCATGCAGGGCAAAGGTCCAGGATCTCCTGAAGACTTATGCATATTGTCTTTTACCTCAGGATTTCATGGACGCACCTTAGGTAAGTTGCTCAATATTTTTCTTCAAAATAACCTTCAGTGACATTTTCTAATCTTAAATTATAAAAATCTATCCTTAAATCAGGCACTCTAGCTGTCTCTCACTCCAAAGCACTTCACAAGTTTGATATGCCTGCTTGGCCCTGGCCTGTCGCACCGTTTCCTAAGTTGAAGTATCCGCTAGAAGAGCATGTGGAAGAAAATCAAGAAGAAGAAATGAGATGTCTTGATCAAGTACGTTGTAATAGAAATCTTCTTCTCTGCTGTTTTTTTCAATACTTGTCGTTAAAATAGCTTGATCTGTATGTTTAGATGAATCGAGTTATAAAAGAATCCAACGAAAGAGGACTGTATGTAGCAGGAGTTATAGTTGAGCCACTCCAATCTGAAGGAGGCGACAATCATGCAAGCGCTAATTTTTTTGCTGGCGTACAAGCTATCGCGAAACAGGTAAAGAACCATCGCTGTAAAGTCGGTTTCTTAGTTATTCTTAGGATTAAAATAACTTTAGCGAACACACTATTTTATTTCCAAATTTTTTGTACGAACATATTGCTTTTTCATTGCATCAGATGGGCAGAAAGAATTAAAAACATCAACACAAACAAGGACAAATCCAACCAATAAGAAGGAATTCTGTGTCGAATTTTGATTTGAGTAAATTTTGATCTATTTGTTGCTCGATTTCAGTACAATGCTGCATTCATCGTGGACGAAGTACAAACTGGTGGTGGTTGCAGTGGGAAGTGGTGGTAAGTGCTTATTATCTATTCCCATCTTTTGTTTGTATCGTTTTGTTTTGGTTGTTGAAAATGTGGTCTTCTCAGTGATCTTCTCTATTTTGGTGCCTCTCTTAACGCAGGATGCATGAAACGTGGAATCTCCCTTCACCTCCTGACATGGTAACATTCGCAAAGAAAATGCTCATTGGTGGATTTTACTTCTCCGAAGAATTTATGCCAAAACATGTACGTACTTATTATACAAAACAATTTATATCTGTATGATTAGTGCCAAATATCACACCTTGTTTGAAATGAGCTAAGCATCATAATGTAAGCCTAAGGCGGCTTTACACTTATGATTTCTTCTTACTTTGTGTGGATCAACGCTGGTCGAGTTGTATATCATATGCTGCTCTTAATACATTCTTTTTTATAGACTATGAGGATATTTAACACCTGGATAGGAGATCCGGTACGCGCCGCCATGTTGGAAACCGTAATAAATGTGGTGGAGAGTGATGGCTTATTACAAAGGACACAAAAATCAGGGGCAGCTATTCTGCAAAATTTATATGAGCTACAAGTGAGGATTTTTTCATTAAAACGTTAAAACTCTTATACTATAACTCTTCGCCTATTGGTTCTTTTTTAAATGCAATTTTGACACACACCCGCTCTCAGGTAATCGAAATATGTTTCCCGCATTTTAATTTCGTCCCTCCTACAGCTAGTATTATAATGTAGATGCCTGTAACATACACAAACTAAAAATAGATTCCGTTTTTGCCATTCACAGCACCCCTTTGTACTTTTGAACACAGCTCAACTCCGCATTTTTTGTGTAAATTATTTTTAGAAACTTTACCCTGATCTTATCTTCGATGCAAGAGGTGTTGGTAACTTGTGTGCAGTTTCATGCGAAAACACAGAGATTAGAAACAATCTAGTGGCGCATCTTCGTGGTCTAGGTATGCAATCTTAGTCGCAATTAGTCAATGTTGACCCAAGATAATTTTTCATTGTCTTACTGATGCAATTTTATATAAAGGAACTTCTTCTACTTCACTTTTCACTGTTGGCATCAATATGCGTGAAAATATTTCGTAAAAAAAGGAATTTGGTAATTTTTTTTCTCGATTTACCGCTAAAGTTTAAATTCAAATATGCTAAAGTTTAAATTCAACTATATGATGCCGAGTAAATCCGGGTGAAGTCCTCTAAATTTCGCGAGAATTATCGTGAATTTTGCAAAAAACGAATTTGCAATAATTTGCGGGAACTAATTTTTACGAAATTGACGAAAACCTGTAAAATTTAAATTACTACCCTGAATGCAGTTTGTTGCATCTCACATGAAATTTGAAAGGTAGTTTGACTAAGGAGAGTATTTTTTAAAAAAGTTTAACTACATTACGCATTTCATGTTAGGTTTACAAATCCATGGTTGTGGTGATTTTGCAGTGCGTTTCCGTCCAGCATTAATTTTTACTGAAAAACATGCTGCATTGAGCGCAGACATCTTTGATACAGCGTTATCGACACTACGGCAAAAAATGCGCTCAAAGGTCTAAATTATCAAAATCTTATATAAATTTTATTTTTCTCTTATATTTCATTGTATGTTTTATAATTTTATTATTAAGCAAATAATTTAAATATTTTAAAATTGAAATAATTTAACCTACGAATAACGGCAAAATCGTTCTGTAGTTCATTTTCATGAGTTCATAATCTACACAGCGAGTAGGATGGAGTGTTTTACTACTATTGTTACAACACGTCCATATTTAGAAATAATAATTACAACTTCCACCTTTTTCTTTTGTGAAAATAACTTTTATGCTGAAATAAATATATATATATTTGTAACCATGTATGTTCCTTGTAAATACTTTGTATATGTGGCTAACTGTTATTTTAGTATTATATATATACATTCATAAATCCTTGTATTTTTCTTAACAATCTTACTATGCCTAGCCCCCCCCCCTCACTTTCGAAATTGTGGCGCTGCCCCTGAATCTTGTGTCCTGATTTGGAACTTTAGCATAAACAACAATTATATGGGATAGGGGGGGGGGGGGGGGGTCATTAGAAATAAAAGGCCAAAACGACAACGTTTAGGAACCTATTTTCATACCCTTTTCTTTTCTCTGAAAGAATGAACACACAATTTATTAGTCTTTATTACAATGTGATAGCTGCTTTATAACAGGCTAAGCAGACAGAAAATAACTGTCTTCATCTTACGTGTGGTTAAATAAATCTTTTTGAAACCTAAATTATACCTCCAAAAGACGTCTATATTTGGTCTATTTTGTCCGCTGTTAAGACATCTTTCACAATGCATGTCAGATGTCTAGGAAAGGACGATTTTTGGAGATCTTGTTTGAACGTTTTTAAACGTCTTGTAATTGAAGTGGTGTAGACATTTAAATAAATGATAAAAAAGACGTGCTTTAGACGTTATAACTCTTTGTTAAGCCGTTTGACAGACATCTTCCAGTGAATGCTCTTTAAACGTCGTTGCGTCTTTTAAACGTTGAAATATAACTTGATTTCTAGCATGTTTTAGATCCATTTTATTCTTAAACTTTTCCCGTTAATTTATGCATGTGTTTCATATCTCGTTTCATTTTGAAATCAATTTGAGATTTTTCGCACTAATGATAAACTAGTTATTACACTAACGCCTCTTACAATATGACATATTTTTCTCGCACTAACATACTTTGTTTTTATTCCTGGCATGAAGGCACGGAATTTAACCAGCCAAAAGTATCTGACTAATACATCTTTGCATATTCTGTATTATCATCTCCACAGCAGCGCAACATTTAAACACTGTGGGAGCATATATAAAAACAAATCAAAGCGTAATCTTGGTACTGAGGGAAATGCTACCCTTAAACTGTTGGAGATTTGTGCACGGCACAGTCCAAAGGTATGCGAGATCGAAGAAACCAGCATGTTCCTTACAATGGGCACAAAAAAGTTTAGGCAATCAAAGTTCAGTCTGTAAATACACCGAATGGCTAAGTCTCTAATTTATATCGTTTCAGCAAAGGGAAAAGCCATGACAGTATGTTAGTTAGCAAAATCTGGTCTGCTACTACATATTCAACAGAATGCTTGTGCTCCTATTGGGTATGTTTTGTGTACATATGAGGATCCTTTTATCCTCTCAAACCTAAATTGCGGACATCTTTTAAAAAAGCATATATTACAAACTTTTAAAATGCAATGAAATAAAACAAAGAATCTAACAAGAGTCGAGGTGGAATGGATTTTTGCGACATGGTAACTGTTATTTATTTTTAGATCTTCACAAAAAACATGCTTCAAATTGTCTATATGGTTCCATTAAGGGGGATTTTAACGAAGCGAATTGAACGGCGAATTGTTTCTGAGCATGCGCGGTTTTGTTTATTTTGATTTTGCATCGAAATATTCGCTTCACTGAAAAGTGGAAATAGTTCCTACTTTTTCACGGCTAAAAGTTTCACTGCTAGTTTTTGACCAATCAGAACGCAGTTAACTAATGTAAACAATGAATTTGGCACATAATTTATTTTGTCGTGAAAATTAAAAAGCGAATTTGCCATCGAATTCGCGGTTCAATTCGCTTCGTGAAAATTATTCAGATCTAGAATTTGCCATCTTCCGCATAATATCTTGTCCTCATAGAAGCGTACTAAAAACCTGAGAGTGTAAGGCACCGGTTTATAAGACTTTCCTCCCGGTAATTTCTACTAGCTAGGACACCAGATGTGATAGACATGATTCTGTAGATCCTTCCTGGGCCGAAAGGTATGCCCCTCATTTTTTTACCAAATTTGACGACCGAACAGACAAAATATTACTGAAACTACTCGTTAGCCTTTATAATATTCACGGCTTCACCCGTCGTAAAACTTCCCTGCATTACTTGCATACTGAGACAAAATGAATTATCTTGTTGAGCTCCAAAATTTCGTTTTTTATAGAGATTATTATGTGGTTTTAGTCGATGCGTACTTTGAAGAACAAAGAGAAACTCGATATGGCGTAACATTAACGTTTGTCTTCCATTTTAGTTATTTTTGAACATCATCTATTCCTTAAACAAAATTTAAGTAACTTCAATCCTGTTTATAATATTTTAAAAAATGGTAGATTTTTGACCATTTCTTGAAATGGAAAAACCACATCACCCGACGAAAGCAACTGAAAGGCTTCGAGATTTCTGCTTTGTATAGGGCGAGTTTCAGCGATGCCAATTTTATGAAACAATTAACGCAACGACCCGCATAGGTCAAAAAAAAGGAGAAAATGAGCCATGCTAACTTTAGCAAGGATTATCACAAATTGCAGTTTCGGATCTGACTAAATATTTTCTTGTGAACATTAACAAGTGAATTTTGACAGGTTTAAAGTACATAGGTCTAATCTGAAAAATCCTAAATCATTGCTTGTCGGTATTATATTTGATTATAAGTATTTATTTCAATAATTTTTAAACAGAATTGTAGATTGGAAGTAAACAAACTGTAGTAGTTAAATTTTATGTTTTTTATTTTATACCAGTTCTTGAATAATTAAAATCGTTACTAGTCACCGACCCTCACCCCATCCCCAATCCAACACATCCAGTTTTGCGTTTGAGTGATGGAATAAACATTAATGCTTAAAGAAAATTCTACACACTTACGCTACACTATCATAAACCAGGTAGATAGGAATAAAGTTTCTTAACTATTAAAAGTCGTAGCGAATCAGAATCAAGTGAGAATGAATTTATTTCAACATATATCAGGAATTAAAAGTTTTGAAAGTGGGGGAAAATTAACCATTAAAAAAACAAGAAAACACGTCTATTTGAACACGCAATCAAATCTTATAAATCGACCAAAGCATGTTTATAAAAATTTGTCATACAAAAAAAACGATTGTACAAAAATATGAAACAGACTTCATAAAATGAAAAATAATACACGATAAATACAATATTTTATTCTTGCTAGCTATAACTATGAATTTTATATTAGAAATAAACAAACGACAAAAACTTAGAGATCTAGAAACCATGTAAAGTTTCGAAAGGCAACGTAGAAAATGTGAGAATGAATGAACTTTTTAACATAGCCTAAATTCTAGAAATTTGCATGGGGAAAATCTATAAAAAGTAATTCGGGGGAGCGCAAAAATGCAGATGTAACCAAGCACAACTTGTTTATATGTACAAGATAAAAATGTATACACATGAATGGTTCCAAACATAGCTAAAATGCACGCTGTTTTTTTATAAGAGACACTTTCAAGTTTGACTGTTGAACCATCACCTTTCTTATCAAAAAAAAGATGTGCAAATCAGCAGGTTTCTTAGAATTTATTTTCAGTGTAGACAGTATCACGTTATCACGTGATTTTTAAGCAAAGGGCGGATTTTTCAGAAATTTAATCACACATTGATTAGCTTTCAAGTATTCAAGGTCATGCAATTACATTAAAAATGAACAAAACTGCTGATAATAACATGGAAGTAACTGTTATCAACAGCCAACCTGTCCCACTAACATTAAACGGAATGGAACAGTTTGACCTAATCAGAAGCTACCTGGACAAAAAATTTATCGAACAGAAACATGAAATCGAAACAAAACTGCAACAACAAAGTACATCGAAAAACATGAAAGCACTATTTAAGTTTAAAGGTAATTAAATCCAATTTAAATTTAACCAAAAAATAGCAGAAGCTATGGGAGACGTTATCGACATTATCAATGAAGGCTCTACTTCAAGATCAACAAAACGTTTAGCAGGAATAAAACTCGAAATCACGAAGTGAAATAAGCTAATAAAAATGACGGGTAGATCACCAGTAGGATGGCCTACTGTAGAAGAGTACTTATCTGATGAATTGGCAGGGGATTCAGATGACGAAAAACGGATAAAATCGGCTGAGTCAAAAGCGCTGGCAAAAATGAAAGCAAAAGTAAAGCCAAAGTTCTTCCACCCTCCACGTTTCAGCCCTATGCACACTCAACTAATGTCCTCGTCGCTACCCATGTCAAACCATTTCCAATCACAAAGATTCACATCTCAACCGTCTGGAGAATCGGCAACCACAACACACCATATTCTGTCCAATCAGCGTACAGATTCCTTATATGGAATGGGGACAAAATCTTTCTTTGTACAGGATAAAATCTCGACCTTGTAGGCTAAGAACGGACTGAAAAAATAAAAAATAGAAAATATTTTATCTCAACGATTTAAAACGGGGGCAAACCAACATTTCATCCAACATGCAATTTTTGTGATGTAGGATGAAATGTTGGACTCGAACGTTTTTTGGTCTCTTCGGGTATTTTCTCTCTATAACTCGGACCTCACAACATGATTCATATCTACATGTTTGGATTTCTTTTCTTCCAAGAGGAAAAGGCGGGGGCAAACCAAAATCCAACATTTCATCTAACATTTTTTCCCATGTTGGATGAAAAAATGCATGTTGGGTGAATCAAAATTTTAGGTTTGTTAGACTGTTTTAAAAACATTCAAACGATAAAGAGTTCATTGAAAAACAAAATGGCGGACGGAAGGAATTGTGCAGTGCTGCTTATATTGCTGAACGTTTCAATTCAGACGATAAAAAACCAACCCGCGGAAAAACAAGAGAGTTGATAAAGAGGAGGGAACAAAATAGATATTTTAGTAATATCATTAAAGAAATGAAGATCGCAGACAGATTCGGATTTAGGGAAATGTTTTGGATGGATGTGGGGGATTTCGATTACCTCCTTAATGAAATATCCCACCAAAGCAATCCAACATAAAAATTCACGCAACTAATTTAGACAATTCTTTTGATCATGTTTGACGGCGATCAGACTTCATCCAGCATCGTCCAACACGATTTCTTTCTTCTTTATTTAAAATTTCAGATTTTTTTAAAATTTTGAAGTGACTCAAACCACTCAATGTAGCAGTTTTCTCCGACGGGATATAAATTTAGTGATAGTGGGGAACATTCGGTTCAGATCTTTAATTGGCATTTAAGCAGGTTTGAAACTTTTTGCGTGAAAAAAGATGAAGAAAAAGAAAAATATTACAATGCGCATTGTCTCGTCAGACGTTTGGAAATATGATGCGAAGTTGTAATAACAACGGTTAATTCGCTTCGCTTAAACGAAATTAACCTTAAGCTTTCTTTCTGATTAAGCTTCGTTCGCTTTTAAAATGGCTGAAAAAAAAATAACGCAATTCGCTAAATAAAGATACTTTTAACCAGGTAGAATTTTGTGACTTGTGACACCCACCCGCACAACAGTCGAGAAGCGTGTGGTTCCAATTATCTTTGTTTAATTAATGATTTTCTTTTGCGTGTAGCTTTATTAGTTGTCGCCTTCAAATAAAGCTCAAATAATCTGCTATTGATGAGCAGTACATCCAATCAGCAGTGTTCACGTTCCCTGACTGATATCTCCAGGTCAATCTTTGTTCGCAGGTCTCCAATAGTGTTATCTTGCATCTCCAACAATAAATGCACAGTTTTTAACAAAGGAAATTTCTTATCTCTCTTCTAACATTCTTTAAAGTCCTTGATTTTCGTTTTTTTAAAATACAGCAATGCTATTTCAACTCTTGCGATTATTGACGTTCAGAGAGTAATCGTCGCGTTCTTACCTGTTTACTCGCACAAAGAAAGTTAACGATGATTTAATGCTCTCGCTTTTTTCGTTCTTTTGTCAAAACTCGCGTAATACACATGCCAGGAACTTTGGTGAATTGTTAAAATAGACAATCCGAAGGTTGAGATGGGACAAATCTTGATATGAGAAACTCCAAACTGAAAGATGTTGTCGACAATTTGATGTGGTATATTATTTTTCGTTTCTTGTGTAAAAGTCATTCAATGAAAATATTAAAAGAGGCTTAACCATGATGTATGCTTAGCGTGAATTAAAAATGCCCTGAGCATGAATATAAAAGCTGAACGTCGGTAAGAAAAACGCAGAAAGAAATATAGCAGAAATTAAACTAATGTTTCATATGGTCATAGTTTATTTTTTATCTACTGTTATTTGGTGGACAGCCAGAAATAAAACAAATTACACCATGTGATACTAATTCTAATAGAATTTGTACCATAAAAATTAAGGCATGCGGGAAAAATGGCAGGGGAAAGTTAGTAAACTTTTTCAAGTTCTAAAATCTCCCCGATTGTTACGACAACGGTAATCGCTGAAAACCATCATCTTCACGATTTCTTTATTGCTTACAAATATACAAATAAGACTATTATTTACGTTTGTCGCTCGCTAAAAACAAAACATTAATCTACATCTACCAGAGCATATTTGTCAAAATCCAATTTGTCAAATTTTGCAAAATGGATTTTCGACAAAATGGAATTTGAATCACCCTCTTCATTGATATAAGTGTCTTTGTACATCTTTTACTCCTGCAAGGTCACTTTGGTTGGCCGAGTCTCAATAATGCGTGTACACGAGGGGGCAGAGTCTCTTAGTACCTTTACTTGACCTTAAACTTTTATCCTCGTGTGTACATTTGATCGACTGTTTGTAGTCAGCCTAATTTTGGAGTTATCCAGTTTCTTCCTAGGCGCGCGTGTTCGACGTCTCTGGCATTCGCTATTCACAAACTATACATTACGTCACTCACTAGAGGCGCAGTGGTTCTCTCAACCGATCGGCATCCCACCATTACAGGTGCAATTCACCTACCAATTACAATTACCAATACAGTCACGTGACTGAAGAAACACACTCTCTTTTCTTATTAACCTCACTTATCACCCCAAATATTTGTTATTGTTCGTGTACCAAATCTGTTAAGCACAGCCAGCAAACAAATCGAGAACGAATTATATTGAGGTAACCTTTTTGTCATAAACAGACCCGCCATAATAACTGACCTCTAACGACAGGTTGGGTAGCTTTGATTTTATCAATTTTAATGCGCCAACAGAGAAAGCAGTATAAGAAACAAGGCCTGTGCCTCTGATCAAGTCCTTATTTCTTAGGTCATCCCTTTACCCACACAACATTCTTTCTCTACATACGATACTCCGAATCCTCCACCGGAGAGTAGAGACACCCAATCAAAACAAGTTGAAACCACTCGCCATCTTAAGAAGAACTCGATACTACAAAAGCTTTACTTTAATCCGCCTTGCAAAAAAGTAGATATAATAAAATATATAATAAAACCCTTGTATTCCTGATAGAGAACAAGGAACTGTTCTTTACAGCAACAATCGTTATCCTAAATAGATTATTCCTACGACACCTCATTGACACACAACGCTCAAAGCAGGGCAATCTAGAAGATTACATTTTGGCACGACTTCGTCAACGGATGGTTAGCGTAGTCATCGTAAAAAGCCATAACATTAAGTTAGTAGTTCGCAGACGCGAGTCCTGCGCAAGATCGTCATTTTTAATACGCATTGGATGTCCTTGGTCTAGTTTATTTCATCAACACTTCACCAATAGAATTGTTTGCCGTCACCGTCGCATTCGTAAAGTGGGCTAGTAACTTAATCGTCAGAGGGAAAAAAGGTCTTGTTGATGTCAGCAACAATTAACATATGTTAACAGTTACATCTAGCCAATTAAGTCTGCTGTAAACATGACAAGTGGACTTAATCACCTGTATGAAAGTTTGCATCATCCTATACTTCTCATAATTTACACTTTAATACACGTTTCCCGAATTACATGTTTTTTAAAAATTTGGAATTTTGATATTTTGACCTTAACATCATTTTCAGCATCAGTAAATTGGTTAATGTATAAATTTCCAACTTAATCCGACATTGGAAAGTGCTGTTTTGGTGGCATCATTGTTACGGTCAAAGCCTTTTTAATTTTCGACTTGTACTAATAAGCCTCATATTCGAGCAAAGGTTAATTAGTACAAAATTAAAAAAACTGTTGTAGCAGGTTGTTTGTTTCATGTATGAATATGAAAATTTCACGATTTATCAATTTTTATGTGAGGATTTCGAAAATTACATTCATTCTCTTTAAAAAAGTTGAGAAAAAGCTGCGGCACATCGAAGAAAATAAATTCTGGAAAGGTGTGTTAAATTATATAAATTATGAAAAATCTTTCTCGCATATCTGACATATTTTCAAAGAGGCTGAATTAGGTTTTATTGCGCTCTAAAAACTTGCACTATTTTAGATCAATTCATAGAAAATAGTCGTTAACCCGTGGATAAATCCACCGGTTTGCCCGTCGTTTATTAGCCGCATGTCTCGCTACTGCGGTTACCATTTTGCGTGACAGACAGACGCATACGGGTATTACTAGCTAATAGTTACCACTAATGCGCCCCAAATTGCTAATAACGGAATCGAATAGACTTGTGGATAAGCTTATTGCCCAGGGGAAAAATTATAAATAAGAAGCCCTGCGGCTTGATAATTTCCGTCTTAGATTTCCGTCTTAAATTTACTCTCTTGTTGAAGATTTTTCGAAAATGCTGATCGTGCATGGTTTGATAACAGTTGAACTGAAAAAGAAAGTACATTTAAAAATAAGAAACAAGAATAAAATTTTACCAGGAACTGAATTGGTTGGGTATTTACCTTCTCACTCGTTGATTTAAAGAGAGAGGATTTAGTAAAAAGATACAAATCAATGCCATGTGATGCACAAGTATACTATATATATATAAATACATATATATAAATTTAATCAAACTGGCTGTGATATCAATGTTAAAAAAGTAACCTATTAAGCAGGCGATACATGATTTTCAAACCTTTATTATCCTTTTTTGATTTTGAGGAAATTGCAAGTTGAAACAAAAAATGTGAAAAATCGGTAATCCTTTTCGTGAGATTTTTAAAAATTAAGTCTTATTTTGTGATACTTTGAGTGAGTTCAAGAAAGTTTTTTAATCAAACTAGGGTGATTTTTTGCAACAAAATATCTGGAAATTAGAAACTTAAGGAGAACTGATAATTAGCCAGTAACAGAATGGTTTTTCGTTTTCGATCTCCCCATCGCCATCAAAGTTGTGCTTCAAATGAAACTAAAAATCGAAACAAGAAACGTTTGTGCCAAGAAGATAATAATTTTATTGTAACATGGAAAAGTGAAGAACACAAAGAAGTCTGTAACGACTAATTATACTGTGGGTAGCGTATACTACAACGGCTAACTATCATGTTACTGGCTAATTATCAGTTAACCTTGATTGTTCGGTGGAAGCAACAATAAATTTTTGCCAGGCTTTAAGAACTTTTAGCCTCGCAAAGGCTCCTTTAGAAGTTATTTTAGCCACATTTTTTTCAAAAGAACAGGAGTCGGGTATCCAGCCCCTCATGATAAAAAAAGGGTGCCGATAAGCTGTAAACGCCCGCATATAAAGGGTGAGTTTGGCGGGTTTTTAAATTAAATTATCGGTTGTCCTATGAAACTGCACGCACTTTCCCGAACTCTCCTTAACTTACCTGGAGCATTCACGAAATGCAATTCCTTGCAATGCAAGGCGCTTTTTTCGGGCATCTTTTTGATTATGCGAGTTTTTTCGAGACAATAATTGAATTTTTTCAAAACTCCAGACTCGCCCTAACTTTTTACGGCGTATGCGGCTTATCAGCACCCTTGTTGATAAAATCATGCAAAGCAGGACAAAGGTTTTTTAAAAGTAATTAAAGCACTATTTTGTGTAGCTAGCTAGCTGGCTAGCTTGATATATTGCTAGCTAGTAAAAGTAATTTTAGAGGAATTTAAAAATAGTATTTAGCTCCCTAGCTACATCAGTAGAGCTACTACGAGAAACCAGATCAGGAAGGCAAGACCAACAAAATGAAGGCAGTTTTAGTCATGGCCGTATATACACGAAATGTTCTGTTCTTAATTGACTTTTTTTTATCGCAGTCAAATCTTTAGAGTTAATTGACATCATAATGTACCTTAACATCAGATAACAACCTTAACATGGAACATATTATTGACATACAGCGTTAATAAAAAGTTCAAAAAATGTATCAACGGCACAAGAAAACTTTCCACTTATAAATTTCGATGCATTCACAAATTGCAATATTTTGATCAACGCCAGGACCCGTCTACGTACTTACCGTTACCGTTAACAGGTTTAGCAACAACGTGGTTCAGACAAAAAAATCTATTCTTGAAGATAAATTCACGTGGGCTGCACCGACATTTAAGCACATTAAACGAGGCTAAGGAAGCTTCATATTACAAAGCATAACAAAAGAATCTCGATTAACATTTTTTATCGCATTCAAATCTTTAGAGACAACAAGGACAATTAGACGAAAAAGGTTTTGCTCGATGAGTGTTTTTTTTTGTCTTGGGGGTACCAAACACATAAGTTGTGTTATATCAGAGCCGAGTTGGAAGATCGAGTAGAAGTCCCTCGCGAGGTACAGAGTGGAAATTTTTTTCTGCCATACACAACACAAAAGCTACCTTAAGCAACAACGGCGGTGGTATTCAAAAACAGTTTCGCCTAAAACCTCTGCCCATTTACTGCCGCCTTACATAGTAACAGTTAAGCAAATTGGACGCGGGAAAAATGTAAACAAAGATGGTAGCAAGGTGAGTATTAACTATAACGTACTTTTGTACGTTATAGTTTATACTTTGAACATGCCAGGACTCGGAGATGTTAGAGAAGCTTTGCTACTTGCTCACAGTAACAATTATAAAAGCGATGAAGATTTTCTCATATTGTACGACATAAAGAAATAAGAAAATCCAGATTTTCCATACTGGAGATATCATGCTTTTGACCTTGACATTCTAGATCAAGATGAATGTGTTGCGAATTTTAGGTTTAAAAAGAACGACATCTCTCAACTAAAGAAACTTTTAAATATACCAGAAGATATTGTTTGCTATAATAGGACAAAAGTAGATGGAATCCAGACTTTGTGCATATTCTTAAAACGACTCGCATATCCAATTAGATATGGTGATATGATCCCGTTATTTGGGAGGTCATTTCCAGAATTAAGCATCATTTCGTACAACATTTTGAATCATATTCATCGATACTATATTAGGCTATTGTCTGGTTTTAATCACCCACGGGTATCTCCTGCATCGTTGGAAGAGTACGCTAATGCTATGCATGCTAAAGGTGCTGCATTGGATTTCTGTTCGGGCTTTGTCGATGGTACAGTAAGATCAGTTTGCCGTCCAGGTAATAACAAAAGGATACTCTACAATGACCATAAACGCACTCATGTTATCAAGTTTCAAAGCGCTGTTGCAGCAAATGGAGTCATAACCCATTTATTTGGTCCTATTGAAGGAACGAGACACGACAGTGCAATGCTAGCTTAGTCTTCCAGAACTGCTGCAACACTCATATCCACCAAATAAAAGCATGAGCCTAGTTCGTGTTTTTGTAGAATGGGTTTTGGAGACGTTATAAACTACTTCAAGTTTATGGATTTTAAGGGCCTTTTTATATGAGAACCGGGAAACTCGCCCATCGAGTTTCCCGGTAGAGCGGGCTAATATCAACTCGGGCTTATATGCAAATTTGTCTTTTCCCATCCCGGGTTTATATGAAGAAAAATTAGCGGGAAACTAAAAGTGGCGGGGTGAATATGTAAGCAAATATGGCTTCCATCAACAGAAAAAAGAAGATAGCGATACTGTTGATGCTTGAAGCAACTGTGTTATCACTATTAATTATTTCTCAAATTTTTTGAAAATTTCAGTTATTCCATCATTTCTGACCAATTTAAATAATATTCATTGAAATCTCCTACACACTTGAAACAGGATTAAATGTTAATCTTAGATCATTCTCAATTATAATTTTAGTGAAACCTGGTGTTTTCAGGATGTTTCATGGCTTTGTTGTCTTTTATTAGAAATACACTATGACACAAAAGCAAATATGTCCATTGATATGCATTAATAGTGATAATTATTTGCTCCTCTAAGGTTAGATAAACTTTTTCCGTACTTTGCCACCAAGTTTTTCTGTTTACATGGACAAATATCCATCCTGTTTGACCGGGATCGCGGCTCACTTGCCCGGGATCTCGGTTGACCGAGTTTCCCGTTGCAACCGGGGCCATCCTCGTCCCCAGGGTTTTGTGGCCCCTGAGCCGTTATTTCGGAGTGGCCAACAATTTTTTTTTTCGCCGCTATCCACTTATCAACAAGGCAAAATGCCCTGGGAACGGGGTTGAACCGGGGCGAGGTGAATATGC
Source organism: Hydractinia symbiolongicarpus (assembly GCF_029227915.1). Lineage (NCBI taxonomy): Eukaryota > Metazoa > Cnidaria > Hydrozoa > Anthoathecata > Hydractiniidae > Hydractinia > Hydractinia symbiolongicarpus. The sequence continues at coordinate 14,649,975 of NC_079875.1, read as the reverse complement.
ACTATGTAAACACGATTTTAATTTTCAGCGTTCTTTCGCAAATATCCAAGATCTCGGTCATGCGGAATATCTCGGTGGACCGAGTTTCCCGGTCTCATATAAAAAACCTGAAAGTCCATTTGAGTTCTGTTGGAAAGATGTATCTTGTGTGTGCACTAATGCAAAATTGTAAAACATGCATGTATGGAAACCAAGTATCCAATTTTTTTGAATTAGAGCCTCCAACACATTCGTCATTGTGCTTATTTTTTTATAACAATTGTTTTCTATAAATATATTGCTCTTATAAAGTATAAATACAATATAAAATAAAAATGTGCCTACACAAGTAAACTTTGAGAAATACAAATAATTTATCTTGCTTGTATAGATTATATACATGTTAAAAAACTGTCAACAAACCCAATATAATCAGGTGAAGTTGTTTGCTTATTTCCTGTAAAAAGAAAGCTACAGTGGTGAATTCAAGCAGGCCTATAATTGTCTGTACATACTCAACATTCTGTACGTTATAAAACAATATATTTATTGGCTAAACTCCAATGCTTGTTAATATTTTAAAGAAATCAAAACAATTTGAAAAAAAAACTCGTCTCAACATTTTTATAACAAAACTATAGCATAAGAAAATAAACAAGACATTTTAATCCAAATCTTTCAAAATCTCTTTCATTATTCTTATCTTCTGTATTTTTTGAGAAAAGATGTTGAACTTCTTCCCATCATGCTGAATGTGGAGTATTTTGAGACATAAAAAAGATTAATTTTATGTAAAGAAACAGCACTCTAAAGTTTGTTCATCTTTAGCCAGTGTTTAATTTCTGTCCTGACCCATTAATATTGCCAGCATTGCCTAATTCTGTTGTTGTTGTTGAAGAAGCATCTGTTGCATCGTTTCTTCCCTTTTTTTAGCTACCTTCAGCTCTCTATCCCTAAATTTCTTGTCAACTTCCATTTTTTCTCGAAGATAAGCAATTGTGTCATCACCAGACCTTCTATTTTCTTTGTTTGAACAGGTAACTTCCTCACCAACCCTTCTTTTTTTAATTTTAGTAAACGTTTCCATACACTGCATTCGCTTTTCACTTACTGTCTCCTTTTCTTTTTCAACCATATTTCTGTTTTCCTCCTTTTCTTGTGCAACATTTAACTCCTTCCTTAATCCTTAAATTTTGCTATATTTCCTCCAACGCGTTTTCCAACTCCGTGGGTTCATCTGGAGCTATTCCAGTTGCATTTTTTTCTTTTCTATTTTTTTGTTTATAGTTTTTCTCAAGTAGAGAATATTTTTCCCCTCACTGATCTATGGGTTGCAGTAAATTTTGGGTTTTGTAATGAATTTAGTGATTCAGAAATGAGTTTCCACGCTTCTTCTCTTTCAGTTGAGCCAGCTTTATAATTCAAGGGCTCGTAGATTAAAATTTCTCTATACAACAATTCTTTATTTATTAAACTCAAAATCATTGGTGGTCTATAAAAAGTAAAAAAGGCTGTATTTTTTGTAGCTACGAAATGGGCAGAAGTTGAAATATGAGTAACTTATACATGTTATAACTTTCGTTTTACTTTTTCAGCAGCCATTTTTTACCACGTTTTCCAGACAACACGAACTTGTGAGTTTTGAGGTCGTGGGTTTTGCAGCTTCGGCTTTTGATGGGGGAATCCTCTCAGTTGGGCATGTGTATTAGATGTTTTTTGCTCCCAGCACCGTCCCGGAATACTGCTGCCGTCTTTGCTTAAGGTTGCGAAATACTGTATACCCGCGGTCCGCTAAATGTGCGATCCTTCAGTGGGGCGCAATAATATAGATTTCCTTTGAAGTCATTTTCCGGCTAAACTAAACGTCCGGTTGATGTCCAGCGTACTCTTTTTGATTGTGTGAGTCATTCCCTACTCCCCTGGGTGTAGGAAATGACTGAAATCAGTCAAGAAAAAGATATAGCTAACAAGCAAACTTTCTGAAGCCCGGGGCAAACCGACCCGAGTTAAAAAGTTACTCTGAATTTATACATTCGAGTAGGCTAGCTAACTTAAACATTTTAAAGGACCTGCGAAACAGGATAAGTAAATCTATACCGTTGGTGTTTCACATTGTGAATAAAATTATGTAATACCCAGACCACTCAGAAAGTCAAGCTGTAAGAAATTATACTCGCTTTATTGCAGCAATATAGACAACCTGTTAATAAAAAATCACACATATTGTGTATATATTTTTCAGTTTTCCTTTTTAGAAATATAATAAATAACAGTGAAATCGAAAGTTTGTTTTTACGGAGAAGCAAAGACAACACTAGGGACTGTATTTGTTAAAAACTAGTCGTTAGCCCGTGGAAAAATTCACGGGTTCGCCCGTCGCAGCTAAGCTACCATTTTGCGTGACAGACAGACGGACGGACGGACAGACGTATACGGGCATTATAATGTAGATGCAATACTAGATAGCCTTAAAAAAATATTTTAAAGTTATCGTTGTTGCCTCAAAGCCATATGCAACAATTTGAAAAGTTTCCGTTTAGAATTACAAAGAAAATAACTAGATAGCTAGGTCAAAAATCTTTCAAATTTCTTTTACCAGAAAGCTTGACTATAAAGCAAGGTAAACGGTTATATTGATTTTATAATTGATTTCAAACTTGTTTCCCAGTACTTTCTTTCTGGCAAAACCGAATCTGTGCTTTTTTTACCACCAGGAAATTTAAATACTTGATGTGGAGAAAATTACGCTGGGTCGCAAACGGTCAAAAAACTGACCGCGTTGTACGATTGGGTACTTCTATTGTTCTTGACTCACGTGATCAAAGTCGGGAAACCTTTTGTTTTGAGCGCTACCTCACTCAACAAAAACAAAGATAATCAATTTAAGAGGACAAGATGTTACCACGCTGGTTGACTCTGGGGACTCCGGACTTAATAATTAGGCTAAAGATCAACATGTTCCCCCTTACTTTAGGACTTTTATTATTTTATATCGTGGGAGAGTAATTGTACAAAATACGATTTATATTGCTGTATGAAGGGCTATAGAACATTACAGCGTGTTTAGTGGATAATCTTTCATTAAACTGTTCTACTGTTATGTGGAGTATTATGCGATATTACGTTGGTTATGGCTTATTTATAGGGAAAATATGCATCTGTTATGTAGCGATAAAGAGCATTGTTAGCGTCAGGTGGAATACTATGTTGGTTATGGTCTATCTACAGAGAAATATGTTTGTGTTGTGAGGATGTCGGATAATGAGGGTTCATGTGTCGGGTCCATTTGGTTGGGGTAATTCAGTGGACGGTTGTTGGACGTTTCATGTCGGTACAGATATCAAGCGGTATTACTTTATGTTGTAGGTTGTGTGTCGGGTGCAGTGGAGCTAGTGTTAACTGGAGTCGATGCCGTAATAGGCTATCTGCGAAACAAACGGAATTAAAGGCAAGGAGCTTGCATGGTTTACCGACTACTTATTTAATCGAAGTCAGTTAGTAGACATTAACAATATTCGATCTAGCTACGAGCCAATTCACTGCGGTGTTCCACAAGGTTCCATTTTGGGACCACTGCTTTTTATAATTTTTTATGATGATTTTGTAGACCATATCTCAAATTCTAAAGTTATGATGTACGCAGATGTCACCGTCATATACGTTGCTCATAAAGATGTTACTAGAATTGAACAACTTCTCAATCAAGACCTTGAGAGACTATCAGTATATTTCCGTGAAAATGAGTTAATTATAAATCTAAAAAAAAGGGAAAACAGAAGTCATGTTGTTCGCAACGGCTAAACGCTTGAAAGCACATGGCAAGGCTCTACAAGTTGTATATCAAGAAAATCCGATAAACTTCGTTTCTCAGTATAAGTATCTGAGAACAGTAATCGACAGCAAGTTAATGCTTAATGACAACCTCGACCGATCGTATAAAAGCGCCAGCAGCCGTTTATGCCTACTACAAAGATTACGACTGTACCTTGCCGCTGAAGCTGCACACAATGTTTTCTCGATGATGATTGTACCTTTAATCACTTATAGTAGTGCATTGAGAATACCTTTCACAAATACACACCTCAACAAATTAAAATCGCTTGAGAACCGTTCTAGATCGATTGTTCGGAGTGATAATATTCCATCCATCACAGGACTCGTCAACTGTAATATTTGTGTACTCGTTATAAAGTGTCTTCTAAATGAACTAACATCTGAGCATTTTGACAATTATTTTGTCAGCCAACAACATGACAATAACACACGAAATAACGGCTGCATTGTCAGGTTACCTCGGGTCAAACTAGAAATCGCCCAGCTGAGTTTCTATTTTGCAGGGGGTAAATAAAATATAATTCACTGCTCAATTGAAATTCGAAAAATCGATAATAATGTAATAATATCTCTTTTTATGAAGGCGTTCAGAGGGTACTTCTCTTAATAGACGATACCAGCTATTGGGCGATGTGTACTCTCAGCGGCTATTTTGTTACTGTGCCGTCCAGTCTGCTTCAAGTTTAGCTAAGTGGGATTAATGTTTTGAACTATGCCTATGTCTTATTTAGCTCTCTCAAATTCTCAAACAGGACGGACATTGATAGCAGTTTTTTTGTATTTATGTATATATTTGCAAATTACTGAAGTCCTCATCCTGTATAAATATTTTTAAATAAATAAATAAATAAAGATTCAACGCTTCCTACCTGCAAAACAAAGCAGATGCTAATAAATCCTGCGAAAACGACGTACAAAGCGCGAACCCTGTGTGCTACCCGGGAGAAGATTTTCTTGCGGGAATGCAAAATCCGCGAACTCCCATCCGCGTGTTGGCGGGACGGTGGAAAAAGCGACGTGTTGGGACGGAATAAATAGATCAGTCGATCGCAGATCTCGACTAACGCTGCCTACGCCCCTGATAGGTGGAAAAAGTATCTGATAAACTGGCAGTTGTTTTTAATTTATTTTCTCATATCATAATGCGCCTATGGATAATTTCGGATGAAATACCAACCTCGTCCCAGTGTCTTTTTAGTTTAACGTAAGCGCAGCACGAATTTCTGTGTTTATGGCGCAGCATCACCGAAAAGGGCTGCGAAAATAATTGCGCATGTTGAACATTGAAAAATATAGCTAGAAAGCAAGCAAAAAATATATGGTATATATTTTGACCTGTGACCTGCGACCTGTGTGACCTGTGAAATACACCAAAAAATCTACATGTTTAAATGAAATATACACGTAAGACTTTACAAATAACATAGAACAATAGAACTGTGGCTGTAGTTTGCAATCACAAATTTTTAATCGTTTTAAATATAAAAGCAAGTTCTATTTTTGGATTATTGCCATGAGCAATGGATTAAACAGAAAACAGCTTGAGTTTGAAAATAATAAACAGAACAAGAAATTAGTGTTTGGATACTAATTCAGTCTGAACAGAAATATTAGTGTGTTTATATAAAAAAGACGTGGAAAGGAAGGCGTTTTTACTTTTATCTATACTCATGGAGGCGTACATTCTCATCTCTACGTCCCTACGTCTCTCTGAGATAAAAGAAAACATCAAGAATAGCTCTGGATATGTCTGGTCATGTGATAAAAATACCCCACTATATGTGCTATTTTTGCGACTTGATTACCCCAGTGTTTGTAAAGTAGCCGTTTTTAATTTGACTTATCGTTTTTAGAGACCTAATTGGATTTGTTATTTAGTGCAGCTTGAGAAAGCTGATCTGATAGCACAGTGGGAAGATCATGAAAAGAAATTTAATATGTTGATGATTCCAAAGCACTTATTTAAATTGTATATGCAACCACAGCATGTTCATGCTTGATCAAATAAATCCATACTTAAATATTTCTAAGCAATTAAACCAGTTTAATAACAAGTACAATATTCTTTTTAGGCTTTAGACAGACGTAAATCTTGCATTTTTTTTAACCAGCTCAAAACATGGTGGGCGCAAAAGTGACTATGGGAAAATTCTTAATAGCGGACAAAATTGGGACTTTAGAAGGTGTCAGCTATTGACAGGTGTCCTCTACATAGAAGTTCTTTCCAAACTAACTTATACTATTTTAGATAGCAGCTCTGTGGCGGTATAGTCAAATTGACCACAAATTGTGAAGAACCTCGTTTTCCAAAAAAGAACCTACAGACAATATATTGTAAGAAAACATTTTCAAGACTACAAAAAACTTTTTGTTATGTTAGGCTATTCCGTGTCTTAAGTAAAATTATAGACAAGATTTATTTTAAGCGAGCCATTATTGTGCGTGTTTACGACAGGGAGATCGAAGTAACGTGAATTTGGGCATTGAAACATTCGCTCTTAAGCGTCTGCTACGTAAAGGTTTTGTTATGAGAGTTTGCCGTCATTTCATCCGTTCCAAAAAGAAAGTGTCCGTTATTGTGGTGTTCATTGCAAAGAATGTCCGCTATAAGGAGATTTTACTGTAAACCGGTTAAACTTATGGCGAAGAAGCGGTTAGGAGACCTAACAAACCAGACCTTAAAATTTTCCCTCCTCTCCTCTTTTTGATTGGAATTTTTGATCTGCATTGCATTCCTTGGAACTCTTTAAACTTTTCATAAATGCTTCTTTTTAAAAAGCAAGAAAATTTTTTACCGCAAATGTCGCATCGTTGACGTCAATTACGTTTAAGAACAAATTTTCCGCTAAATTAATTTAAAACATTAACGCTAAAATGTCAGCTATGCTGTTAGGATGAAATGGAGGGTGTATTTCTCCTTTGCAGGTGTTATAATGCATCATGGTATAGGGTACTTAATTCTCATGCAGATTGTCGGACCTAGTCAAACGTATTCCAATATGCGCCTGTCAGATAAATGCACATAATTAAATTAATTAAATTAATCTATCTGGTCTATAAATAGCGATGCTTTAGTTAAAATGGAACACACTTTACCAGACAGGGAAGTAGTGAAGACCTTTTAAAATGTATACGACAACTTTGTTTGGTTTGCTGGTGCTGTACGTAGTGGCGTTAAACATTGATGAAGGGAGTTGTCAACGAAGAGGTGACTATAAAAATTAGGCTTATTTTGCATCGTATAAACAAAAGTTGAATTATGGCCGATGTCTTCTCCTTATTGGCTGTTATGTGTGAGAATAATGTCAAAAGCATTTTTTTTTGTTAAGGACCTTTCCTCCAAAGGTAAAAAATATGTAATCATTTGCTAACTTTGCAACCATTTTGCGTTTTACAGTTAACGGATTGTGTTGGTATTGTTCTATTTCAGATGTAATGTATGAAGATCAGGGGAAACAACAGAAATGCGGTGGTGGATTGAAATGCAATAGAGGAATGCGTTGCTCCGGTGGAATTTGTTGTAAGTGTGCCACACGATATTATTTAGCACCTGGCTTTTATACTCTATTGTCTTATGACCCTGGTAAAATTTCCAACAATTAACATGATTTTACATACTGTCGCTCCACGTCATAATAGACGTATTACATTAATAATTTTATATTTTTGTCCTTAGTGTGTCCTTTCCAGATATGCCCACGGTGTCGATACGGCAATTTCTATGATCGGAATGGATGCAGGACTTGCAAATGTTTAAGTAAGTAACGCTTTCAAATTTGAGAACAAAAAAGGGGAGAGAATGTGTGATTGGCTTGTTAAATAGAATAGCAATTGTTTCGTATTTGATCAGCAAAATAACTGTACCGTGGATAGCACATTTTTTGATTTCTTAAAATATGCTTTCAAATACATACACATAGAAAGAGCGGCATCTAACAAGAAAAATTAAATTATATTTGCCATTCCAAAACAATGTTCTGTACCCATTTAAAATATATGATCCAAAGCAAATTATTAGCTTTTCTGAAAAAATAATGATTTCTGTATATAGAGTTTTCGCTTTAAGGTGACGGTATACCTTTTGAGCATGTCATAAACAGGCGAGTTTATTCTAGGCTACGGTTCGACAGCTACAGCTGTCATCAATGGCCAATGATCGTCATTATCTTTGACTATTTTTTATTTGAAAATATAATTAGAGGATCGAAATTAACCAATCAGATCACAGCAATTAAAGTAATTAACTTTCAAGGAACCAGATTAGGTTGATTAAAATGCTTCTTTTTTCTAAAAGTTTGCTTTTTGTGACGTTTGTTCTGAACCATTTTCGCACTTTTACTAAATATTCGCTGGGTAACCATAATTCTGGAAGTTGATAGGAACTGCTATTGATATGAAATTTCTGTTTATAATATTTGTGGTTTCTTTCACTTTTTGCTGTGAAAGTGAGTGAAAGAAACCATAAATTTTCTTTATTTTGAAAAACATATTAGATTTGAAATAATATGTTACCAGTCGACTTTAAATAAAATCGTTCATAGTTTTTTCTCATTTTCTACTTTAGGGTCTTGCCCACCACTTTGCAGAATACATTGTCCTTTTGGTAATGAAGTAGATAGGAATGGATGCAAAATTTGCAAGTGCAAGCCAGAACGTAAGATTTGATAACGTGTCTAAATGTTCTGTCACTTTTACAAAAACTTTGTAGATCAAACATTATCCTTCATGTTTGAATAATTTCATACTGTAATTATAGGTGACGAAAACATTGACCAATACATAGCGTAAACACCAACCAAAGTTGCAATAACAGGATTGATGTCGTTGGCTTTAGAAGTTTCTTGCTATTCTGTAGACTGTTTATGTGAATGATTTACTAAAAATATATTTTCACAAGCAAACTTGTATTTTCCTTTTCAACATTACTTGATGCAGAAGATAACTTTGTATGTTTACCTTTCAAGAGTTTAAGATCTGTTCTAGAATGTTAGAGTGTTGGTCTGTTGTTACAGTGTTGACAGCATGCCTTGCTTTTCCGATAGTTTCTGACCTCAGCATGCCTTCGCCTGGATTATCCCGTAATGTAGACATAGAAAAAATGACCAGCAGCGCATGGTCAATGTTGTCTGTAAAACAAAGCATTCCTAGTCTGCAAACTGCGGTGTCTTGGCAAGGTGATTCTGTCTGGTCACTTTGTGAGATTCAGGATAGTACATGTGAAATCAGTTTCGTTTGGCTTAGTATTGCGCTAAGATCCTTCATTAGCAGCTGTTAATATAAAAAAAAATGTGTTGTTGTTGCTAATATATTTGTTTAGTTTCTATATGTGTCGATAAAATGTGCAGGTTATTTTATGTTTACAGGGCTAGTCCAAAATGTTGTTGTTATTCAATCACCTAGTTGATTTCCGCCGCGTAAGGCGGAATCTTTAAAATCGCCTTGGAAGATAGAGAGATAGGGACCACCTATAGCCTGAACGCGCGGTGTCCAGATTAAAGTATTTTACCCTGGGCCTGGAAGTTGTTTAATTTCTTAAAAGCCAATAGAAATGCGTTATTTGATTTTTTAGCCAATAGGGTCTCAGATTGTCAGAACCTGATATCGTGGCTTCCTGTGATGCTTTGTCTCGAAGTTCTTCGAGTTTTAGGTCCCACAGGCCAAAGTTTCTTGCCCAAAACAATCGGTTACCGTTCCTCTTGATATGTTTTAAACTCCAAATCAATGTTTTGCAAAACAGGATGTTTGGTCGATGAGACTTCTCAGGTAAAGAATGCTGTATGTTCTAGCTAGTTTGTTACTTAGCTATGTTAAAGTGATTTACATTTGCGATTCTTCAGAGTGCTTAAAGCTCTTATTTAAGCTACTTTCCCTAGCATTTCTGTTCAACTATAAAATGACCTTCCTTATACGTAGTTAGTGATCAAACCCATTACCTGACTTAATAGTTTTGGAACCAAAACTGGTGATTAATAGCCTAAAAGGTGCAGTAGTTTTCAGGAAAGTTTGACCGATTTAAGCTACATTTGCATGTCATGTAGCTAGCTAGCTACAGACTGTATTGCATATAAAGTTTCACATAAAAAACGTAAAATAAGTGTTGTCTTATATATAACACGACTATCGTTAAAATGCAGCATCAGCAGCAGATCAGAATTACAAACTTTGACAGGCCAATCTACAGTGAATTTTTCTGATAATATTCTTTATGAACTTTATGAAAAGGGCTGTGTACTTTTGTACTAAGATAACAAGTCCTTTATTAATTGCTATTTTGTTTTGTACACAAATATTCAAAAAACATTTTTATAAATTTGAATCCTAAATCGAACATTTTTTCTTATATATTTTGGCCTATGGACTACATTGTGTTACATTGTGTAACAAGCAAAACAATTTGCAAAAAACCTGACATACGAGCTTAAGTTGTATGTAAGTGTGTCGTAACTTACATAAATGAGGTTATGAATAAAAATTCTCCCTGATGTGCACAAAAACATGTGAATGTAGCTTTAAAAAAGCATCAAGTATACTGTACATATTTACTCTATTATCCAGTTTCCCTGTTTTTCAAGTAATCCTGCTTTTTTTTGCCATGGATTGTAAAAAATATTTTCAAAATTAGCATATCTGTGGAAGAAATTTTTGTGGAACTTTTTTTTGCAGAACTTTGGTTCTGAAAAATTATTCCGCAAAATTTTCCATTTCAGCTAGCCGCAACAATTAAAAAAATTTTTATTTCTTCATACTTTGATTTCTTTAGGATCTAAGTTATTGGGTTCTATGTTGCTCATTTGTAAATGCCCTAACTTCTGAATACTATGTTAGACAAAATACTGATTTTGCCTCTGCTGAAATAATTGAACTTTAGGCACCCAAAAATTAATATTGCACATTTCGCATATATTCTGCAAATTAAAGCATTTTTGTGTACCACTCACCCACAAAAATAGGTTTCAGGAAAATTTATTGTGCAAATAATTTGTACCCTTGGCAAGTTTAGGCTCTTACAACAAGTTTGAATGCATATTAAAATTAAAAAAAAAAGTTATCAAGGTATTGCTTATAGCCTGGAAAAGATTTGAGGTAAGTGTTTATACTTCTTATGCTTCATATTTCCAAACTTTGTTAAAAAATTCCTAAGTTTTGCTAAAAACAATACTACACTCAGGTTTTTTACCCAAAAATAATTTAACATATCCGGCCTATATATCCTGCAATATAGGATTCCTGCTAAACCCACCTTTATTTGTAGGTTAAAACACTAATCCAGTGGTGAAGTAATAATAGACTAGAGTAAATATGGTATTCTTGGTCACTGTTGAATATAACATTTTAGGGATGCTTGCTTTTAGGCAAGTTTAGGAACTTTCAAAAAAATTAAATATTTATAAAACTTCCAAAATTTGTCTTTGAACACGCAGGTATTCTTTTTGGAAAGACAGACATCACAAATACTTGGCGTTTCACAGTATCACCTGATTTTTTTATCAAAACTTCATAAAATGGTGAAATATTTTATTTTATCTTGCATTTATACCTGTCATCTTTAAATATATAGGGCACAGAACAATATTACATTAATGTGCTAAGATTATTTTGAGTTCTTCATATATGTTTTTTAGTATTTTTCTTTCTTTTTTAGGTCAGCCATAATCTAACACAGCCATTATCAGCATTTCCAAAAAAATGTTGACAGAGTAAACTGCAAACATTAAATTGTGAAAAATGAATCACTAAAACTAATATATATTTATATAATTTATTATAGTCTTATTTTGGTTAATAGTATTTACTTCACATTATTTTTAAGGGAAACTAGACGTCTATGGTTCTTCTATGATTTTACAGAATTTGTATCATGAAAATTTTTAGAACTTTCTAGGTAGATCCCAAGTTTTTATACTTTTTATAACTGTGTGTAAATCTGTATATTTTTGTTATTTATTCAGGTGTAATTAAATTGAAGTATATCTAAATTGCGTTATTTGTCCCCCATATTTAATACTTTTCAGACCAGGTTACTTTAACCCCTTTTTTATATAAGAACAATGTTATAAGAACATGAACCTTAGACTTACAATTCCAGACTCAAATCATTGTTTTTACAACTAAAACTACTCAAGAAATGGAATAGTCAAAAAGCCTCAAAAAGCGGTTAAGTCAAATAGTTTTGCGCAATTATTCAATCATTTATCCTGTTTTTAAATTGGAAATCTCAGCCTTGGGTCGACCATTGGACGTTTTGCTCTGTGGAAAGTTTCTCTTGACAAGGCGGAAATCTTCAAGCCTTGAGGCTTCTTGTTTTCCGTTGAGAGACTTTACTTAACTCGGTTGTCGAATTTGGCTACTGTCACCTGCCAAATTGCTCAGAGATGCTGTTGCTAGAAATTGTTCATAGCTAGCTAAAGTTGATAGCGCGTGTTTATATGATCTGGTAAGCTCAAGCTCATTTTGCTGGGCGTGAATCAGCAACAACATTTTAATAACGCCTGAAAAGATAGTTGAGTGGAAAAAGTACGTCGTTATAATTTTCGGTCCGATCGTGATATCATCTGACTTATAAACAGAGACGCGACAGTAAGATTGAATGAAGTAAAGAAGTGTGTTGAAGGAGTGTTGAAAATATATTTGACAAATCTGATTTATTTGTTGATGCTGTGTATGTTTGTGATAAACGTTGATGAAGCATACTCTCAAACTGGAGGTAGATGTAGCAACAACATCATCTTTAATTTAAAACTCGCAAGAAAAGACTGACTCTAACTCCAAATGTAAATAAAGTATGTGATATTTCGTTATATCTTTTTTTTCAACTTTAGCATCTTGTCCACCCGTTTGCAGAATATTGTGTCCTTATGGAAATGTACTAGGCCAAAATGGATGCAAAACTTGCAAGTGCAAGCCAAGACGTAAGTTATGATAAAAAAAATTTCAACTTTTTTCATATTAGTAGAAGCATTGTGACTTTTAACCGACATATCTTTTTTAACTTTAGCATCTTGTCCACCCGTTTGCAGAATATTTTGTCCTTATGGAAATGTACTTGACAAAAATGGATGCAAAACTTGCAAGTGCAAGCCAAGACGTAAGTTATGATAAATATTTTTCAGCTTTCTTCCTTCAATAAAAACTTTTACAATTTAATCTGCTTGTGTCTTTTTATAAATACATATGTTACAGAGAATATAACTCAATTAGAAATTATGCGTATTCCCCCAGGTATTATGCATAATAGTTAGAGTAAGGGCTAATGCTATTATGCATAATAACTGATCAATATGCATAATTTCTGAATTCATCACAATTGCCATAACAGATATAGAGAGTATGTCCACCTGTTATTATTTATTCTGCCCTATCGCAAAAAAAATTCAAAGTTTTTATATTTTTGTTTTCTTGGTTTTGTTCTTTTATTTTAGACCACGACGACTTTGAATATTAAAAACCACAAGGTACTGATGTTTTCAGTGTTAGAATTACTCCACCTCACAATTACTCCACCTTTCATGCACACTTTGTATATTATATTAATATTTCCAATATAAACGACGGTTTGGTAAAAAATTATTTTAATGGTTGAGTAAATTTTTTCCGCGCGAAGTATCAAGGCTACTGTCTACACTCTGGTTCGTGTTACCTTGATCCAGAAAATAAAATTGAAGATTAATCTCTCTATTACTTTGGTCCCGTTTTGCCTGTTAATTTTACACATTCTCGTTAAAAACATTAAATCGTTGAATCGCATGCCATTGAAACTTTTGATAGGTAATGATAAAGAAATTGGTGAAATGTTAATATGTATAAAGAAGTGAAATGTTATTATGTATAAAAGCACTATTTCATGTTCAACAAAATTTTTTGATGTAAAAATTTTAATTATAGTTTTTATGTCACGAAGCAGTTCAAACTGTTTACTCTCTTTGCTACCAACACCCTTTTACGCCCTAAGTCGAATTTTTTTCTGAGCGTAAACCATTTGTGTATAAAGCTTTTTCTATTTTTCTGTCTGTTTTAGACTTGGCGCCAATTGATCTTGGAAAAAGAAAAAATGCTATATTTTCTACCAAAAAACTAAATAAAGGAACGCTCCACCCCAGTGTCAACTCTTTCGGATCTTTTGTCTAATTAGTGCGTCAATAAACTGGTGAATTATGGGTAATAGTTAAAACATTAAATCATTTAAATAATATTGACTTTTAGTATTTTTAAAAAAACTAGTCGTTAGCCCGTGGAAGAATCCACGGGTTCGCCCGTCGCAGTTAAGTTACCATTTTGCGTGACAGACAGACGGACGGACGGACAGAAGTATACGGGCATTATAATATAGATGTTGACAAAAATATGTCTTAATTAATGGATCTTGAAAAACCTTTTAATACGGCGTAGCAGGGAACTTTTTTTTCAAGTTATTTATTTGACCAGATTCTCGCTCACGGTTAGGTTCCGAGTACAATTATGTAGGGGTGTGAATATAGACTTGTCCTACAATTTGAGGCTTTGGGTATAACGCAATGCATCGCGCAAAAGAGGCGCGGGCATGAGATGTCTTGTTAAGGATAGCTTACGCCTTAAACTTTAAATGTAACCAAAGTAATAAAAAGGTAAAAGAAGCTAAGCTATGAATAAATTAAAAAAAATAGCAATAGAGGCTATATCATGGATGCCAGAAGAAAGGCTACAAACAAATTTTGTAAAAATAAAAAATACGTATTGAAACAGCAGGTAATTTTCTGTACATACGCCAGACCAATGACGTAACCAAACATGCTAAAAAAATATCGTCAGTTTTAAAATTAATACGTCAATGCATTTTACGGTGTAACTCTTCTTCTCTTTGAAGCTATATTTTCATTCCGTTTTTTGAAATCGACTAAAGCATTTTTCCAAAAGGACAAAATAAACCACAATTTAAGGCTGACCTTACAAAACTCCATCTATATATAATTTCCAGGTTAACTGTTAAGAGTTAACAGTAATCCCTTTTGAATCGTTGACGTATTGTTGAGCAGTAACCGACTCGTGACTGGGCGCACGGTCACCAGAACTGAGAGCTACAAAATAATTCAAGACGGTGCACGCTCACAATACACGCATACTTTTTTTTTTTTGTATTATTAATATTATTATTTTATACACACAAATTCAAATGCATTCACGCTTTCCTTTCAAAATAAAAAAACAAATATATCTAAACAAGCATTTTATATTCTCTTATTAACAAATTAACTGTACTCAGAAGTCATAGCACTCTACCATCTTTTTATTCGGTGCTATTTAGAGCCCAGCGCCTTTTCGATAGTAGATGTTTCCATTCTTGTTGACTCCCCACACACCGTTATCTGCACTGTTTACAGAAACGTATTTTAAACCACCATCGACTTGACTCCAGCCAGTACCAGTAGGGTTTAAGTGACTAATACCTACAAAAAACATATATTATGTGAGATGATCTAAATTGGAGTATGGTAATATATTTACTGTGTTTATTTGTTAGGAGTATTTTTATCCAGGATTGCTTCTTCTGTTTTATCAATGCTGTTTTAATAATGTTATCAACTAAAGTTGACATAATTTTCGATGACAATTAAAGGAATTCGTACGACAATGTGACATGATTGGTCAAAACATCTATGTGTTACTTGATGGATTACTTATAATGAATACAATAATGCAAACTTTTTTTTTAGTAGGCAAATATCAATAGATATCAGGGAAAATACGCATTGTATTCACGCGATACGATTTCATGAAATACCCACTCGGAAAGGAGTTCTCCTTAAACATCACAAAACATATATATTATTGAGTTGAAAAATAAATACGCCTTTAAAGCACACAGGGGTCTATACACATTTGATCGTATAAGTCGAAATTAGATTATTTTTCCAGAATTTTTAATTCCTTTTGGCACTGTTATCAAGATAAAAAGTCGCTGTGATTTCAGATGACCATTTTGAGGTCTCCACAAGACAATTTAGCTTAATCGCTATGTGACTTGATGAATGATTTCGTTTAAATATCAGAATAACCCCAGAATAACCCCCCTTTTGGAAAAACAGCAGGAATATTAACCCCTTTTAAGTCAGAATTTCTGAAGGTTCTAAAAGGCCGGGGGTGTGCACTAAAAAGCATTTCCTTTCACCTCTCCGAAAGTGGTAAAGGAGAGATCTATTGCAGCAAAACATAGCATAGAAGTTTGTTTGCACAGTGGGAAAAAAAAGGAGATAAAAAATTTGGATGACTTAAAAACGATAGAACCTAAGCTTTGGAATAAAGAACATTATAAACATTTGAGATGTGTAAAATGACTTGATAAAAGCGTCCAAGGGTTAAAATATGACTTTAAAAGTGTCAACAAGGATATGCTTCAGAAATCATCATAAAATAATTGGGAGGGGTGGGACTTTCTTGGTCGCCCTTTCGGTCTGATTAGAGTTGTTGCAAACAACAAAGTACATATAGCGTTAAGTGACTTTGAATCTACCTTACCTTCTCTGATGTATATGTTATGATGTTTGTTGACACCCCAGACAATGTTTAGACCACTGTGAATCTGCATAAGACCGCCAGGTATATTTTGCCAGTCGGTTCCTTTAAAAAAGAAAGTGTTGTTTGTTGACAGGTAAATGTTCAATCCTGAACATTCATCCAAAGACTACTTTTAGGCGTTTAAGGCCAGGGCTGGAACGTCGGCGCGCAATATGCTTAATTTTTATTTCATCAAAGATGGTAGCGTTTTCCAAATTTTTTGTGGTTGTTTACCAAATGCTTTGAAGTTAACTGGTCTCAACTTTGAAAGTTGTCAAAATCAGACGTTGCGGCTAGAAAATAAATCTCTAATGTGCATGCTCAAAGATTGAATTTACAGAGGTTCTGTCAAGAACGCTTAAATTGAAACTGATATATTTCATTCATTTTCCACTTTTCAAATTTAATTTAATATGCGCCTGAATTTTTTTCTTATTATTGTTTTGAAACTTCTTACTAAGGTTCTAAAATGGGTTGTGTTTACTTTTATATGGCGATTATAAAACGAGGTGCAATTCATATACAAATCTGCGTGATTGCGCTGCACAAAATAAAATTTTGGACATTATAAAAGAGAACTTACCAGCTCCATATCCACCAAAGGTTCCCTTTCTGTAATATATCTGATCATGTTTATTGACGCCCCAAACACCAGAGCCACCAACAGATACATATTTCAATTTTCCAGAAATGTGCTGCCATCCTGTACCTACGCTCAAAAGAAATTGAAATAAGGACTTCTGTGATTCTCAGACTTCAAAAGAGCACGTTGGCATTAAAATAAAGCGGGAAAGACGGAATCTATTAGCCATAACTTATAGCCACTTAATTTTACGATATCGAAAAAGACCAGTATCGAAGCACCAAAAAAAACACAACTTAACGTTGTGTTTTTTTTTGGTGCTTTCAAAGTTCTTTCATATGAGATCAACTTGATTTTTAGCGGGAGGTAACCTTTAATTTTTCTTTCTGATACTTCTATTTGTATTCTAACAAGATTGCAGTTTCTTTTACTATAGGGTATTTTTTTTTATTTGTTTACATGTTTATTCACCTATACTTTATAGTTAGCTAGCTAGCTAGCTAAGCTACCTATTCAGCCACCTAAAGATTTGTATTAGTTTTATTTGCCTCTTACTGTCACGTTCTCTAGCCATATATTAATCTTAAACAAAATCAATTTTAAGATTCTGGCTACCAACGTAGATGTTAGCTAACATTTCTGATTTTTGTATTAACTTTGCCAATCTGATTTTTACTTGGTTGTGAACTGGGGTTAGATACCTCTAGCTAAAATGTCAAAGTAACCAAATACAGTTGGCTGCAACAGAATTTTTAAGTAACCTTTTTCATACTAAATGCAATTAAGTAGTTAGCTACCACTTTACTGTAATATAAACTTTAGCAAAAGTCAAAAGTTTAATAATGAGACACAGAGTACCTGTGCTATGTGCCTATCCCGTGTTGTTAAACAACGGTCTGTTTCCTGTGTTTTTATTTAAACTGAAGTATTTTGGAAAAGGCTATTAAGCTTATAGGTATGTGCGACACATTTTACCTGTACTAAGTGCTAAGCTCAGTGTTAACAATGAACTGTTTTTCGGATAAGGCTGTTTACGCCTAGAGCTTGTGCGATGTGGTTTACCTGTACTAAGGGGTCAGCCCACTGTGACAATTACTTTTTAAACTTTCTCGGGAATCACGTCTGTACGGGTGTGCAACACTGTTTACCTCTTCAACTCTGTTTAACTGTACTAAACGCTTAGCATGATGTCACGATTAATTTTTTAACATTTACTAAAACTTATTCCGCAAAGTAAAATAATATTGACTATTTGTTTTTGCTATGACGAAGTAACAACGGTTTGTAACGGTGTATGCGCTTTACTTGATTTACGGCATACTGCATACCTGTACTAAAGCACCCACCTGACCGTGTGGCACAGTTTACGACTCTTATTAAGCACTCCTCAGGGCGTTTAACACATGGTCGCACCTTGACTTGTGGCTTACCCCGGCATTTTGACGCCGGGTTTCCCGGCTAGTTCTTATATAATAATACGAAGTGTATGTGACGTTCATAGTGGATGTGTTCGTTTTCGTTTTTGCCGAAATTTTCTTTTCAGTCGCCGAAAAAAGTATGTCTGAAACGCTAAATTTTCTGACGTTACGGCGCGACGTCAATAACACTACTTTAACGTCAATATCCTATATTAAATTAATGAAACCATTACAGTGCACTTAAAATTTTGATTTGGCCTCAACTTGGAAACGAGGTGCTGACGTCAATGGCTTTTCACTGCGCGGGTAACTAGGGACCACCCGGGACCAATTTAAGTAAGTTTCTGTTCTCCAAGGGCCTTATCGACTAGTATAATAATACTCCTCTCAATATTTGAACATAAAGAACTTACCTTCTGGATTGGATAGAGAAGCACCCTTTCGAAAGAATATATCATCGTTCCTGTTAACACCCCAAACGCTGTTAGTTTGCGGGCTGACGCTTACTTGTTTCAATCCTCCCGAAATTTTCTTCCAATGCGTCCCAGAAGGCTGGCTTTCAGAGATACCTAGATGTTTATGTTAATAGATATGATACACTGCATTCATTTTTGCAGGAAACGAAAACAGTATCAGTAAGAAAAGTAGAGAAGATATGTCATGTTTCTGTTTATGTGGTGTTGGTCTCATCATACGACAAATAGGAAAGTAGATGAAAAATGATAAACACTTACCCTTCCTGACGTAAATATTATCATGAGCATTTGCTCCCCAAACAACATTGTGTCCCGAGCTGATTTCTTTTAGTCCGCCAGCTTAAACGAGATAAAAAAAAATATTTGAAAAAGATTGAACAAATGTGTATTGAAAACAGAATAATTAATTCAGGTTGATGATAACTCTATCATGCGCGCAAAAATATACAAATATACACGAATACTTATTGGGTTCATTGTTTCAAATAATAAAATCACGCTCCAAGAGATTTTCTGTTATTTTGGCAGAAATGCTTGCATTCCCAACGTTCAACAAAGAAAATTAGTTTATACGACTGAATGAAGTTAAATCACTTTTACTACAATATTCTCGACATTATTTTCACTAATTTTGACCTCTGAATAACTCGGTTTAAAGTTTTGATGGCAATTTCTTGATTTATTGATTCCAGCGGTATTGAAAAACCCGCGTAGTATTCCATATTTTTTATACATATAACTTTAAATTACCAATTTGTTTCCAGTCAGAACCCAAAGGTGCTGGTTGTTGAACAAAATCTCCCAAATATGTTCCTGATTTATAGTATATGTTATCATGACGGTTCACACCCCACACTCCTGCCTGTCCAGTTGAGACCACTTTCAAACCTCCAGGAACTTGTTTCCAGCTGCAACCTTCGTCCGGATTTTGCCCTTTTTGAAAAAAGAAAATATTTGTACATATTACAGAATTCTCATCCCCAGAGGTCTTCGAGATCGAGAATGTTATTTACATTATGTAAAGCATTCGTATGTGTTACATATTATTCTTATTATAGAGCCTTTTTAAAAGCATTTTAAAAAACTAAAAAGCTGATGAAAAAACAGAGTTAAAAGTGAAGCCGCAAGCAGCACATGTTTTTGTGGGTCCTCATTTTAAAGACAGATAAAAACACAGCTTGTAGAATTCCTATATAATTCAGTTCCAAACAAACTTTTTGCATTGAAACGGATTATTAGGTGATGTATTAAAAAAATAGAGATTACCACCAGACACCACAACTTGGTAAAATACAGACCAAAAATTAATAGGGCAATTTCCAAAAAATGAAAAACTTTATGAAACCAAATTTTGCGGTCATTTTTTTTATCAGTTTGTGCTCATTCCCTACTAGATTCTTGGAGGTGGACATCGTTCCTTTCACCAATCAAAAATAGTTATTAACATTTTTTCCTACAACCATAACGAAATATTTTCCAGGGCATTTAATTTTGGTCAGTCAGAGAGTTGCTGTACCTAAGGATGACATTCAAAACATAATTTGCGACAAGATTATTCGCACAAGACACTGTTATTGACTTTATGTGTATCATACCTGCCATCACGAGGGAGATCCCCAACAATAAAATAAAAATTTTCATTTTCGTTTATTCTAAAGAAAAGAAGAACTGTCAGTCTAAATTTAAAATACCATACTATAAAATCTTTGCAATACAGTTATGACGTGCATTACAAATAAATTATTGCGAAGCCGATGGTCAGTTGAAGTTGTTTTTTGAAATTGTCAACCCTCACAATAAAAGTTTTGCTCAAAGGACTTATGTCTTACTTCAATCAAAAAGAAAAGGTGTTATATAGTGATTTGAAAATGGCTGCGTTACTCATGACATCATTAAAAATATAGTTAGTGCCCGTAGTGATAAAAGTTTAATTTGAAAAAGCGCGGGAAAAGCGCGTTTTGGCAATTTTGCAGTACATAAAACGCAACAAGATTTTTCTGCGTCTTGCAACTTTCTTAACATAATAAACTTTAACACACCAAAACCTAAAGCTGGGATGACGATGTCATAATTTTCTACACGAACTATATAGGGTCGCGCAATTAGCCACCTGAGTGCTATGCAAAGGTACTTAACCCAGTAGTCCTAAAATTCATCATAATGGAAGTTCAGTTGCTATGACAAATTATGTGAAAGAACTGATAAAAAACGCTTGTGCGGTGCATTTTCAAACACGAATTCTGCAGTTAGACTTATTTGAGGGAAACTCAAGTTTTTATGATACGTCATTACTACCCTAACAATTAAAAGAAATGTGACGCCTGACTGCACACGAAATTCGCTATTACAAAGCTTAGTAGAGGGTGACAATGAGATTATATTTTCATAAACTTCAAAAAAATTCAACATACAAAGAAAACAGACATTTCAACTTATTTATAAAAGTAAAAAAAAAAAAAAAAATGAATCAAATTACCTTAATCCGATCACTTTTTTTTTTCCGATTAAATTGTGCACCCAACTGTGTCTGCTCTCTCCTCTGGATATAATTTGAATTTGCACATGATTTAAATACACCAAGCTTCGTTATTATTTACTTGTCATGTCCATTCATAAATTAAACGTCCTGAATTGGTACCACAGTATTACATTCCCACAAACTTCTATTATTGTTGCCAAGGAGAGGACAATCTCCTTCCCATTGCTTTTTTATTTACTACAGTAAACATTAACCCCGAATATTCAAGTCAAAATCACGAAGAAGTTTTCATTATGAACAGTAAGGACGTTTTAGAAGTTCAGATCTAACCAAATAACCTAAGGCCTGATTTAAACATGTGACAAGTGAAAATTGTAACCAAGTTTAAATTATATAAACATGTTACAGAAACAGCGTACATAATTTCTTGCGAGAGACGAACTTTTAAAATAGCTAAGTTATTTCAGTGTATAGGCGGGATAGTAGAAATGCAATTTCATATACATATACGAAATATAAAAGGACGTATTTTAAAACCCAGAATATTTTAGAATTTTCGCCTTGTATAGTCTATATTATAATACCCGTATACGTCTGTCCGTCCGTCCGTCTGTCTGTCACGCAAAATGGTAGCTTAGCTACGCAGGTAGCGAGACGCACGCAATGCGGTATAAAAAGGACGGGCGAACCCGTGGATATAATAGTATATAATAAAGTCGTTGTTAACCCGTGGAAAAATCCACGGAGTCACCCGTCCTTTATATATCGCATTTTTTCTTTTCGTTACAGAACGCGTCTTTCGCTGACAGACAGACAGACGACGGCTATTATTAAAGAGACTAGTCGTTAACCCGTGGAAAAATCCACAGGGTCGCCCGTCGCGTTCGCTCGTCCTTTAAATTTACCCGTTGCAACAAAGTAGATAAAAATATATCGCATTTGATATTCGTGCGCATTTTCAATATTTCGTGTTTCTGTTACGGGACGCCGCTTTCGCGTACACACAGACAGACGACGGCTGTTATTAAAGAGATTCAGACCTTGTTTCAAAAATCTTGGCTTGCTTTTGGCAACCTTGCTAAAAATTGTTATGAACAACATTTTATTAAAGCAACTAGACTAAACTCCCTAAAACGAAACAGATGGCAAGGGATACTCAACCTGAACAAGTTTTTTGTGTATAATAGAGTTTAATGTTTGTCAGTTTTTAACTATATTGAACAGTATGTTAAAATTTGCTCTAGATGGTAATTGAATTTTAAAAAGGTAGTAGTATTTTGGGCAAATTTTTTTTGCTGCCATTTTGTTCCTTATATGGCGTACTATAAGTGTGTCAAGCTTAATTCAACGTGGACAAGCCTATTAAAAGTTATGAATGGGGAGGAAGGCCATAGTATACCCTAGACCGAAAGGGGTTTAAAACAACTATGAACCTCACACAAAAGTAAGTTGTTTAAAAAAAAGCGTGTGTATTAAAAAATAACTACGCGCAAAATTGGATCATCATCTTGTGTTGTGTAAGTACAGTCTCTGTTTCTAATCAACAACATATATTGCCTAAAATATTTTCAAACGCGTGCAAGCAACAAAATATATAGCATGTGTTATTTGGTGTGTCCGCAGCACCAGTATGAAATTGCACAGGGACATTCAACAGCTATTCTCATAGAGACAATATTTTCTCGCGTATAGTTACAATCCTTGTTTTGAAATAGACTATTCCCCTTCTAATAAAACTGTCCAACGGTGGAAAAAGATCTTTCAATGGTAAAACATCTTTTTACAATCACGTGACCTATCACATGATTTATCACATGACCTATCACATTGACCTATCACATGATCATCCTTATCTTATAAAAGAGATGTATATCTCCACAGTGAAACATTAATATCTTTTTTATTATTAAGTTTATACTCTGAGTTGACAACAAGGGCACCAACATCTCCCTCCCTTGCTTAGCACGCCCCAACCACCGCCCCTTTTCCCTTAGCCACGTAGTACGACAAAAGATCCATAAATTTACAATTTTTCTCCTCCAACCCAAAGCCTGCAATTACGATTTCGAAACTCTATCTATCTTATACTGCAAGAAGTGTAGCCGTTCAGATCACAGGCACTTTTTATTTACTTGTTACTTACAATGTATATCGAATTTTTAAAATTAACACAAAAGTATTACATTCCCACCACTGGAAACTAGGTTGTCAAGGTGTTTCTTAAAAGAAACCGTGTTTCCAATAACTCAACGATACTTTAATTTACCAATGAGTTTTATCTTACCTTAAATAGTTTGAAATCCGATTGTTATAGTACTCAAAGGTTATTCTAGCGCTTGATTCTTCGAATGATTTACGTTTCTACCAATGTACTATCACTTTTCACCAGACAACTGAACACTAAAACATCACATTATCATAGAGTTGAAAACACGTTTCTTCTGTTCGAACTTTGTAATTTCATATCTTGTTGATTAAACGATCTCCTGTTGCATATTTTTTTCAAGAATCAATGCGACTGAAAAAAACTATTCCCTTCAAATCATCTTCGTAGTTCAAATAACTTTGGTAAAAGACTTTAGAAGGTCAGCGTGAGATGTAAATGATGAGGATAGATAGGATTTAATGAGAAAAAATAGATTCAAATTTGCACGCAACTGTTTCACCTTCATGTACAACCTAAACGACTACTTTCCACTTGTTAAACTTGCTTGTTAAAAATGGACTTTGTTTTCAGAGAAATACATCAGGCATACAAGAGGGGGATATCGTTCTCTGAGCTTTTTTTATCGCTCTCTGATATGTGGCTAGCGCAAAAGCATTAGCTCTGGTACTGACCGTGACCCATTTGTAGGTATTTCTGAAATAGCTGTTTGCTTTACTTGTGCAGTTAAAGAAGCAAACCTATGATGACTGAAGGCTTTCTAGCTAATCCAAAAGCGGTCTGGCGCGAGTTAATTGCTAAGTAGCTAGCCTATGGTTTATGGAAATTCGCATCCTTTGGCTTCTTTATACGTTTATTGTTGTGTTGTGGAAAAAAATTAACACAGGAAAAAAATATTGTTGTTGGTCATGACAGATATTTCTTAAGGTCCAAGAGACACCTTGTAATGGTTCATTCATTTAAATTTAAGTTATTTACTGTTATGCAAATTTCTAAAAAAAAAAAATTTATAATTTGGTGGGACTTTGCTGACGTCATCAAAATTCAATTGACGGATCTCTTTCCCATTGTTCTCCTGCCTAAGTGGCTTCCTCCGCGGAACTTATCGACCTGTCTCTTATACTAATACGAAAAGTTTTTATGACTGAAAATTCCGAACCAGGCCAAAATTCGACTTTCCAAAGGAGATGTATTTTCCTCTTAAAGAATGCCCAAATTTCAAAAATATAAGTCTATTTTTTTATCGCCTATTTAAACATTACGCAATTACAAAGACTTACGTGAAAGCGTTCTCGAACCCAGAGCTCTTAGATCCCAGCCAGCGCAGCGCCATTACGAAACAAATAGTCCTGGGAATGAGGTTGATGGTCTATAAATGTGCTTTGACGGACCTTTGCTGATGTCAGCAAAATTTTTAAACCCTTATATTTCCTCAACGGTTCATCAAAACACATGATTGTAATAAATTTCCATATAGATATACATTAGAGACAATGACTAACCAAATTTCTTAAAAAATGATATTTTGTTCATGCACAGCTGACGTCATCAAACTCCTAATCTATATTTTTCCATAGTTTTTATACCTTAGTGGGTTTTTCCACGCGTTTTATCGGCTAGGGTAGGTAGATGATGACGTAATTTTGGGAGTGGGGTCAACCAAATGATTACGACTGATTACATGGGGGAGGGGGGATCAGAAAATAGGCAAAAAATTGATTACGTAATATGTGAACGCTCCCTTAGTGGAATTTTCCACCCGCTTTATCGACTATTCGGTATCAATATATGTTTCACAAACGTAACAGTTCAATGCCATCAAAATCAAATAGTTAATATCGTCGAAACATATACAAACCAAATTTTGAACTTTTATATATTACTTGTCAATAACATTTTTATCACCCATATTTTTATATAGGAAATGCTCACGCAATGAAATAGTTCGTTAGGTTTTTTTTAGAGACGTTGCATTGTGTAATGTAAACAAAAATTCATTTGCTTTGAACTATTTTAGAGCAACACTATAGAATAGAATAGCAACATTTATTTAACGTCAATGTATATACAATTACTAACAAATAAAAACCAGATCTCTGATGAAAACTGCGAGATCCACAGGTTCCATCATCAGAGGATGGTTAGCCTTAACATTCGACTAAATAAAATTGACGATAGAAAAATTAAAATAAGATTATGAATTATCGCATTATCAGTTTCTCGTGCACAAAAACGACAATGAAATATTAATTTTACTTCTTTTGTGGATTGCGAGTTTCTTTTGAGGGAAAAAAGTCACAATTACAGTTACATTATAAATTTTTGTAGGATTAAAAAATCCAGAGTCTTAGCATTTTCCTTCCCGAGTCTTTATACCGAGAGTTCTGTATTTCACACAGAAAATGCGGACATTCACAATTTTAACTCCCACATCTTGTTCGCAAACTTAAATCTTTTTTTTCCGCAAACAATTTCTTCCCTTAACCCTGCTAGTGCTGGTCCTGTATATATACGGGATAGCCACGGGCGTTATACAGGCCCGCCCAACTGCGTCACAAGCAATTTTAACAAACTGGTGTTGCTCAGATCTAGTACCAAGAACCAAAACACTGCCTTTTTTTAAAAAAAAAAACAAAGTTTAAAAGCGCTTTTTGGTGAAAATCTACAGTAATAATTCGTTCAAAAATTCTCTTTGCAAATTTCTTCAACTCCATGATTGTTGATCATGTTACGCGCCACTAACGCAGCGCAAAATCACCCAAACACGGTTGTCATCGCGCACCTACTTAGCCTGCGTCCAATGCATTTGCGACACATATAATGCTTGCAATCCTTGCTAAACTCAAGTCAAAAGCCGAGTGGGTTGCCCGACGCAAATTTCTGCATGTCAAAAGGAAAGTTTAGTTCTTTTTCTATCAAATGAGCTTGGATGGAGCTTCTAGTTCGTTTTTGTTATGAGTTATGGTTAATTGAAGTTGGAATAAAAGTTGTGTCAAAATTGGGCTTTTTGACAAACGGACCGCACCACAAGGGTTAAGGTAAATTAAACCCCCTACAGAAAATTTCAGCAGATTGTGTAAATCAGCTATAGGAAATACACACCTGGACAACCTGCTTCTTGTTTATAAAACACTATCAAGAAATCAAAACCGACGTATCAATTATATCTTCGTATTCTTGGAATTTGAACTAGCATATATACATGGTTAGATTACACAAGATTAGCTTCTAAGTGAATCTTCTTCGACATTCCAGAAATTTAAACATGTCTCTTAATTTTTGCAAGTACTCTTGGTAACCTAACATTAGGGAGAATAACATCAAATTTTGGAAAATGTTTCAAGCTATTAACAGCTTCTCCCAACACCCTCTCCTCAACAAGCCTCCACTTACAATTAGTTTACCACGAGCAAATAAGAGTTAAATCTGACACAGTAAATTTCACGTTACACACGAAAGAAATTCTTGTTAAAAGAAGTCAAACATTAATCGAAGTTGTTTAGTACCCGTGGACGTAAAATTTTCGCTTTCGTAAACTCTTAAAACTGTAAAATATAAAAATTCCTTTCTAAAAAATATGTACAAAAAAGAAAAAAAAATGGGAGAAAACACAACAGCATGACAGCGCTGTCTTTTTGCCATTCAATCTAGTTAAAATTTTGAAGGCAAAATCGTGCAAAACTAGACCTTGACTAAAAAATGTCTAAATAAATACAACACCATATGTAAAAGCTTAATAAAATGAAATCTACTGATATTTTTATATGTATATAAAGATAATAAAATTGCAGTTTGCTGTATATAGAAATATTTCACAGGTAGCTAATCTTGACATTTTCTATCAAGACATTTCAACTTCTTTGTCATCTCGAGGTCTTTTAAACATAAGCACGTGAGGTTCTAAAAGAAACGAGGCATGTTAAAATACTTCGCACAGCTTGGTTTACGCGCCACGCAGGCGCCTGAAAATTAGATCGTAATAAAAACTGAATGACTGCACCTAAATTGTATGCCACATAGCGAACCCTAAAATCACTTTAAGGGCCCTCTTGTTGATAACAAAAGGACACAAAGTACTGAATTATACGTCTTTGTGAGACAGACACAAACAGTCCACTAAATTAGCAAGAAAAATTTTACAAGACGTGGGTAAATATTCACCTGGTTTGTGTAGCATATAATGTATCCATCCTTGAGACTGTTGTACTCCCATTCCACGCCATTCTTGTTCAGTAAGTAAACGATCTTTCGGAAGTTTCTTAGCCAGTTCTTTTGGAATAATCACATGCCTAAAGAAAAAAAAATTGCTTTCAAATTTCCTGAACCTTCATCGTACACAACTTCCTAAGTAATCAATGAGACAGTATGGACATATATTTTCACACTATGGTACAGTACGAATGTTTTCAGATGCCATTCCCTTAGATATGATAGTTTTAAGGCTAAAATTGAAGATATTTACAAGAAATTTTTAAATATCTATTGTTTGATGAGATTTGAGAAGACTTTTCGAAATTAAAAATTTAAAGAGTTTTGGAGTGTGGCAACCCACAGCGTATCTATTGGAAGGATTGAATCGTTTAAGTGTATGATATTGTTTATAAGTAACTTTAAAGAATTTTCTTTTTTTCATCCACTAACATACTTTACCAAAAATTACCAAAGTGCCCACTCATTTTAATTGACTGTGACGAAAAGTAGGAGTCTTAAATTAAATTTTGTACCTTAGGAGTACTAATTTTCGTGGGTACATTTTTAGCAAATTTCGCGAAATTAAATGCCCGCGAAATATTTCGCGATGTTAAATTTACGAACATAATACCCGCGAATTTCTTTTTCAATTAATATTTGCGAAAATTAATACCCGCGAAAAAAGCTAAATTTATCAGGTAGAGATGATAAACAAGACAACCTTAAAAATACCACGCAAATATTCCCAAAACCTAATCGACTACAACTTTATCACCACCACCAACTTTACCACGCATATTTTCCCAAATCCTAATTGACTACAACTTTATCACATTGTTTGTTTTCTTCCCAAACATGTCTCAAATGTCTCTTGACCGAACTTTAACCTTTTTATTTCTTGTCCTTCCCGAAGCCACACACAGCGTACAAATCGTTCTCATGGATGACGGATAAGAACGTCCCCATTATCTCTTAATTTTTTGGTTCGAGATAGAGTTCTCCTAAAAACTGTTCATACCAACAATCCATGAATGGTTTGTTATGCTGCTGAACATTGTGATGGTGGCAAGACAAGGAACCTCGAGTCCACCTTGAATAAGAGGGCTACGTCGATAATTCTTTCAGTTACAGTTGCTTGTATGAATTTGGTAATCCTTGATATCTCCATTGGAAGATGTCCCACCACACGTTGTGCATTATTTGATTTGCATGATTTAATAGAAAAAACATCATAGAGATTGTTTTCCTCGTGGACACATTCAAGTATTTCTCCTTCCACGGGTTTCCAGCTCATCTTGTAGACGTGAAATCCTCTTACTGCCGCACTGAAAACTATGCTTTTCTGCGTCATAATTTGAAATGGCAAGAGATAAAATGTTGTTTCCTAGACACATTTTTAATCCTGTTGGAGGAGTTCTGATACAAGTCATCTTTCGAACATTTTTTTCTTTCTGAAGTAGAATATCAAGAGTCCCATTCATTTCTCAAACGTTTGTGACAAAGTAAACAATAGGAACATTCAAACGTTTGTGAAATGATGGAACATAGAAGGCTATTTTTGTTTAGAACATTCTTTATTCGTAAAGTAAAATGTTGAGTTTAGTTGAACAATTCATGAAAATTAATACTCGCTAAAAATCAAAATTTCTCCGATTTGCGAAAATTAATACCTGTGAAGTACACTTTTTTGACTCGCGAAAATAAATACCCGTGAAAATTAGTACTCCTAAGGTAACTACTTACAGGTGACTTGGTGAGATTTTAGGTAGGCGATCGATTTATTGCACGTCTTATTAATTCTGCATGGGAGTTATTGTATGCAGATGATTTAGTTCTCATAGCAGATTCAATGGAAGAATTAGTTGAAAAGTTTGAGAAGTGGAAGAAAGGACTAGAAGAGAAAGGGCTAAGGGTGAACACAGCAAAGTTTAAAGTCATGATTAGTAGCATTGCAGTCAAGTGTGACCTTGTAGTTGCTAAGCGGCCTTGTGAAGTTTGCAGGAAAGGGGTTGGTAGCAAATCAATTTTTTGTCAGACTTGCAAGCATTGGGTACATAAGAAGTGCAGTAGTGTTGGTGGAAGGTTAAGAGCTGACATTCTGTTTGTATGCAAGTGTTGCAAAGGTGAGATTATAGAGAATGAAGTATATCCAGCTTCAATGATGTACAACAGTGGCTTGTTAGAGATACTTCTGTTACTTAGGTGATAAGGTGGGCAGTGAAGGGAGTGTTGGAAGAAGTGTTACTTGCAGGATAGGTTCTGCTTGGAAAAAGTTTAGAAAGTTACTTCCTTTGTTGACTAGCAGAGACTTGTCAATTGAGGTAAAAGGTAGGTTGTATGAGGTCTGTGTAAGAAGTGTTAGGTTGTATGGTAGTGAGACATGGGCAGTGAAGCAGGAAGATATTGACCGTTTAGAAAGGAATGATATGAGAATGGTTAGATGGATGTGTAACGCCAATCTGAGAGACAGAAAGAGTTCAGATGAGCTAAGAAGCAGGCTAAGTATCCGTAGAATTAAAGATGTTATCCAGATAAGAAGATTGAATTGGCTGGGGCACTTGGAAAGAATGGAGAGGGATAATTGGGTAAGAAAGTGTAGAGACTTGATAGTTCCTGGGGCAAAAAACTCATAGGCAGACCGAGAAAGACTTGGAAGGGGGTTAAAAGGACAGACTTGATACAGAGGAAGTTGAGTTTAGATCTAACACAGTCTAGATCAGATTGGAAGAGGGTCATCAATATACCCTGTCCAACCCATGCTAGCATGGAAAACAACCGTTAAGCTGAGAATGATGATGATGATGTGCGGTGATATGAAACTGTTTTAAAAGATCTAGTTCAAGGTTGATATTGATTACTCATTGTCTCAGAGTTTTGGAGGTTTGCTAGCTAGCTGCACTATTGATAAACAATGAATTCCTGGATTGTTTTGCTTGTAGAATGCATGATTGCATGAGTTACCAGTCAACATGACTGTTTGTCTTTGTATACTGAAGATCAAATGTCAAATTGACTGACTGTTATTTTAAGCACTGCACTAGGAAAGGCATGTTTATCCCACATAAACTCTGTTTTTTCTGACAGTTTCTGTAAAGTTCTAAGATAAAACATTGGTGCTTTAAAACACTTAACTTGCCCTAAAAGCCCCTGTAATTTTTGTGCCATAGATAAATTCCTCTGTTTACATTTACAGCAGTGAGAAGAAATCCACAGACCTCTCTTCATTAAAACCTATCATCTTTTGTCCTGCCGCGCCAATGTCAGAGCCTAAGAGCTTACCGCCGAAAGAAATAATAACTTCACACTGGAATTTATCCATTTCCAAGTGAGTTAGCACCCTAGCGGTGTCAAAGGTAGATAGATGTGCATATTTTACATGGCTAGCCTCACAAATATCGAGGGATATACCTTGTCTATTATTTCCAGAAGGGGCCATGGCTTTGATGGGGAGTCCTGGAGTATTTAATGCTCTTTGAGCTACGCAAACTCATTTAGGGTCAGCGCTCTGCCAGACAACTCCCTGCAACATTCAACGGCCCATACAGTGCGCCATCTCCCTAATTTCCCTTACATGGTAATATTCAATTGCCGAATCGAACCCCGGTCTCCTGCACAAAGTACAAGAATGATAACCACTAAACTATGGGCGCCACAAATCGACACGCCAAGTGAAAATATGGGTGCTGTTCCTCTTCATGTTGTGAAAATATATATCATGAAAATTTAACCTTAAAGACAAGGTCAGACTTCAGTAATATAAAACTAAGCTCTTTTTGTTGGCAAAAAGTAGCTAGAGCTAGGTAGCGAGTTAATCTAGTTAGCTAAACAAATAAAAAAAATAAAGTTATTACCTGTATTCATTACTTTCGTCTTTGTAACGTTCTGAGTAGTATATATTTTTGTAAGTAGTCATATTGTAAGTGCAGTAAATTATTGGAAAAAATGAATAAGTAATAAAACAAACGAAGGAAATGAGTCTGTTCAACGCAACCTTAACGTAACACGTCTAAACACTGTTTGAGGAATTTCAAACTGATGGCGCCGGAATCATCGATTGGTTTGCTCTCCTCCTACAATATTAACCTTCAATAGCAAACAAAAAACAATCTTTAATGTAATTTTTTCAAAATTTACACATTTTTTGATTTAAATTTACTTTAAACGTTGTGATTTCCTAGTTTTAACTTTTCACCTTCCAATTATTTTAAATTAAAAAAAGACATGAGTAATTTAATATATCCACCAAGTAGGAGAGTGCTTAGTTTTGGCGCGGAAGCCGGGACCAAGGACCCTAGGCATTGAACCCGAGACCAAGGGCACAGGGTAATTTTTTCATCCTCGTCCCCATATGGTCTGTTGCCTATGTGGTCAAAGCCGCTAGGGAAATTCTTATGTTTGGATACGTATTAAACCTATTTGAAAATTAGGCAAAATCCGATTGTAGGGCGATTTTTTGCTATTTTTATACGAATTATGTTAAAACAGGAACATATGTTAAATTATGATAATCAGCTCAGCATTTCCTTTGCTTTATACGATCGCATACGCATATGATTTAAAGACATCTTACAAAATCTTTAACAGAAGAAACTTTCGCGAGTAGATAAACTTTTAAAAATTTTTGCGAGAAAAGCTTTCGCGATTAACTGAAATTGGTAGATTTTTTCAAAATAAACTTTCACGATTCACTTTTGTTGCTCGCTGAGAAAGAAATTCGTTTTAAACTTTGAAACTAATATCCTGCAGAGGATTACCTTTTTTTTTCTTGTTATCATCGTTTCATAAATAAGCAATGTAACCACTTCTATTTTATATTTTCTAATATTCTATTTCTATACAATTTATTTCCGAGTTTTAAGAGAAATCTAGCGATTCGACGGTAAAACATTTTAATACCGAACTTTTTAAAAGGCAATAGAAGGCGAGGACGACAAAGGACAAAAAACTCCGAATACAGTAGCATTTGAAAGATACTTCGCATTAACACCCCTTTTGAAATTAAAATCTCTGACAACTTTGATTGTTCTTACAACCATAAATTAGTTTGAAGAAATCTTCTGTTCAATGAAATGCCAAATGCTTTAGTTGGTGATCGTTTGTCCGAACTTCTTTAATGCAGTCTCCTTTTTTTTTTTGTTGTAGGTGTTTTCTTACCAACCAGGCATATATTTTAACTGCCTCTGATCGATATTGATGACAGGTGGTATGTTGTTTAACTTTAGATACGATGTCATAAAAGAAGAAATGTATCGAGCACCGTCTAGAATGTCAAATTTTTGTAAACTTCATCCAACATAAAGACGCAACATGGACGCCACCTACAATATGAGGATATTATTTGATAGGACCTTTTGCTGTTGTATTTGTTGGTATTGATAATCCACCACTCAATGCAAGCAGGTATTGTTGCACCACAGCATCAGGGTCACATCAAGGTAAAATATGGTATGAAGTTAGATCGTTGCCAAAATTCGATTCTACAAGTCTTCAGGTCTATCTAGAAGTCTTTTCCGGCAATTTAGCAATATTTGTTAAATGGTGGTCATTTCGTCGAATCGTCGTATGATTTGTCGAGTTTTCGAATGTTTTGTCGTTAAATGATGGTAAAATCGGCAAATTGTTTGTCTAAAAATCGTTTAAAAATGCCCTCGGTCATCTTCCTGATATTTACATGGAAATGCTATATTCGTGTGAATTTAACACGAGTTATAAAAAACACACAGGAATTGGCTTGCGATGACAAAAAATATTCAACGGATCTTGGAGTCGAGAATAGGGTTAAGGGGAAGAGTTGTTTTTATGTACAATCGTTTTCTTTTTTTTCGATTTTTGCTATTTTTTTTACATACCCAGTAGATTTCTTTTAACGCTTTCCACGCCCTGATATTATTTATCTATTTATTATATTTATCTGCAGGATAAATACTGCTAGTGTAAGTGGTAGTGGTCATAACGCTAAAAACTATACTCAAAATACAAAAACAGGATAACAATTGATTCGCCTATTAACCAAGAGTGTAGGAGCTGAGAACAAGGTTGTATGACTTTCAAAAATTCGTCTATAATTTGTTGGTTTTATATGTCAGGGGTTGTGAATTGATTGATTCCGTGTAATGGTTATACAGTGGAACCTCTAATAGCGGCCACTTTGGAGGACCCAGCTTAGTGACCGTTGCATTAGAGGTGACCGATGTATGGAGGTTTTATATGAACATCCTTTATTTTATCAAAATATCTGGTCGTGGGAGGGGCTCAAAGAATGATTCATGATTAAAATAAACACATGTAAATACATGATCTTATCAGTACAATCTACAATCATGTTACAACTTTTTACTAAAATAATCTGTTACTTTTTTTGTGAAACAATTTTTAGCC
The DNA here is from genome assembly GCF_029227915.1 of Hydractinia symbiolongicarpus. Taxonomy (NCBI): domain Eukaryota; kingdom Metazoa; phylum Cnidaria; class Hydrozoa; order Anthoathecata; family Hydractiniidae; genus Hydractinia; species Hydractinia symbiolongicarpus. Next base: position 14,615,945 of record NC_079875.1, on the reverse strand, counting down.
TAAATGCTTCAGTTCGTAGTGTGACAAGATTCAAAGCACTTATTAAGTCAGCATCGCCTATTGTTTCACAAAAGTTGTTCAAATCATCTACAATAGATAAGGCTGCTTGACTTGACTTTATTTTTAACTCTGGTCGTTTAATATCAAAATCATCCTCGACTTCTCGTGGTGTTTCTATTCTGATTCGAAAGTTCGAATAAACATGTTGCAAAATACTTTCTTGATACAAACATATTGAAGAACTGGTTTACTTCATATCACTGCTGCTGCTGTTATGACCAAAGAAGAAATAAACAAATGACTGACAATAGCGACGAACCTTTGCCGGTTGTCATTGACGAAGCAAATTTTTTTTCCTTCAATTCTCATGCAAGGAGTTACCACGTATATATGAACATCTGGAATCCATTTGATGGAGAAGTATTGGTTTGTACGCGAAAAACTGACAATCCTCATGATACTTACGATGTTTCCATCATGCGTAATTCATATGTTGTAGGGCATGCTCCTCTGGGTTTGAGCAAGGCTTTTTCAAACTTCCTTTTACTGCCTGGATCTACCATATTATGTATTGTTACTGGAATGAAAGTAAATCGTGGGGCTGGTTTAGGACTTGAAACACCCGTAACATATCAAGCAAGGGGACATGTGAAAGCGTTAAAGTGGCTAGAGCAAGTTACGAAAAAATATCCTTTCACATGCTACTGACCTCAGTAGAAAATTTGAAACATGATACATTGTGAAGAAATATACCTATTGTAAATAAAAAAAAACAATTGTTTTTATTTTTCCTTTCATTTGCTTGCATAAAGATTTTGTTTGACCGTTAATAGAGGTGAAATTAGACATTGGGACAATAGAAAGTGGCCGTTTGGCCTTTGATTGGAGGTGACCGATGTATGGAGGGGTTTTTATAAGAGTTTGGCAATGAATTCGGCAGTGATTTTCTTTTTTGGCCGCTTATCAGGAGGTGACCGATGTATGGAGTTGACCGTTAATAGAGGTTCCACTGTAATTTATTCGTATGCTTAATTACTGACTTGCTAGGTATGACTGTCCAACCGTTTGACGATTCTACAAACCATTCAACGACTTAAGAAATCACTAGACGACTCAACAAGACATTCGAGACTCGATCACATAACAAACCATCTCGATGACTCGAAAAATTAGTCAACAAAATGACTACTATCCATTCGATGAATATTGTTTAATTACACAAGAAAAATGATCAACCCGTCAATTTGTCGAATCGGATTTTAGCAGTCATATGACTTCATAGGCGGCTTGTCAGTTCTTTGTGAGTAATTGAGTATGCTTTTTGAATGGTCAAGCTCTGTTTTTGATTTTCTACCCGATTCTTCTTATATTTCTGCTTTGCTTCAAATTAGAAAAGGTTGGGAATTATCCCTAACAGTAGTTATGTCTTCACGTTTTGCCGGTGATGTAACATCTTCTTCCGATTATTTGAATTTATTGCATTTTTTTTTTACTGACTGGTGGAGAAGTAACTTAATTTTTTTTCACTTGCATGTCTATTTTGCTGATATTAAAGTTGGTGCTGCTGGAAGAGGGTCTATAGATGACTTGCCTATGTTTAGTTAAAAAGTTTGCGGTTTTTTTTACGTGTGCAAGCATTTCTGTAGGTAGAAAATATAAGCAACAGACCACAGTAATCAAAGTATTCCATCTAAAAAAAGAAATATTTGCTTAAATTTAAAATTTTTAAGAAGAATTAGAAGAATACTACTCGTTAGCCCGTGGAAAAATCCACAGGTTCGCCCGTCCTTTTTATACCGCATTGTGTGCGTCTCGCTACCTGCGCAGCTAAGCTGTCATTTTGCGTGACAGACAGACGGACGGACGGACGGACAGAGGTATATGGGTATTATAATATAGATAGTTAAAGTTTAATTCCAGTTCTTTTTGGATTTTATGCTACCACAATAAATCCTTAATCTTCAATAGTGGATATTTTACCCTGTGTAAGTCATTTTTTTTAGCTAAACAAAAGTGCGCGCATGCCCAATGTTCTCAAAATGAAATCAAAACACGTCACGCGGAAAGTGGTCATAACTTAATAAACAAAAATAGAAGCCAAAATAAGGCTGAAAATCATCCTGAAAATTTAAAATTTTTAATGTACTGTATTACCAGTGATAACAGTCACAAATTTCTCAGTTATGACTGATGCTAGGTTCTTCATTTCTTAAGTGGAAAACGTTTTAAGGAAAATCCTTACTTTTTGAGTAAAAATACTTTCCCGTTTTTTTACTTGAAAAAATAGTTGGAACTAACTTACGCGTAAAAATAAAAAGAAAATAAAAAAAAACAGGAAAGTCTCTGCTCGTATGATTCGGTAATATCTTGATTGAATAATGAAAAAGCTAATAGACTTTGATAAAAAGGAAAGTTCATTGGAAAGAAAAAGTTCAATAAAACTGACTGTAGCATTCGCATCACCGATAACAATTGCACACACTGCGTCAGTGGAATAAATTTTCGCGAGAATTTATTTTGGCAAGAATTTAATGAGCAATTCCGCGAATTATAATTTTTGCATTTTTTTAGATTTCGCGAGAATTTAATTTTGCGAATGGCAACTACTTCAAAAAATACAAAACTTACATGTTTGATTTTTTTTCAGCACAATTTCTGTAATACCACATGTTGGAAGACATTTCGTCCTTCATCAACACCAAATTCTTTAGTCTTAACCAGATTCATCGGAGAAATCGTCATCATTAACGTAAAGATTCTCAGACCCTGGATAAACGGTCACTGACTATTGTCTCTTTACTTCCACAACTGGCACAATGTCGGCGAAAAAAAAATTACTTCTGTGACGTTATATAAACAAAGTCAGGCGAGGTCAAAAATTTACGCAAACATATTGACTGATTTTCTTTAATTTTCTCTCAAAACAAGGTTTTTACAACATGAATATCGCGAATGACTGAATTGACAGAAATTCGCGAGAACCTGCTTTTGTACAACAGAATGTTGTTAGTGTAGATTTCAAAATTTGGAATACACATCATTTAAAAGGTAAAAAGATTGTTTTTGTTGTTTTATTTTCACTTTGAAAGCAGAACTCGATTTTACACCATTTTAAGGCTTTTATAAAACGAAGAAAGAATAGTAGTGTTGAGCTAATTGTTTTTTTAATTAAAAAACTCTCAGCTGAAAATCTTTTTATTAACTTAAAACTCACCTCCCACTTTGAAAAAACTTATCTTGAGTTACTCATATATATTAATATTTTAGAAAATACAACTACCTTGCCTGATTTGCATTTATAAGTGAGTACTTAGGGTAAATAAACACAGTTAAACAAGCGATTTTCATTCAAATTCAATCGACATCTTGAATAAGAAAGTAAGAAAAGCATTTTTGGCGTCGTTATATTGGTGGTCAGCAAAATGGTCAAAATTTTAATAGGGGACTACAAGGGAATTTTTTTTTTATATTAACAACGTCGGTAAAATGCTGGGGTTTTAATGTTGTATTTGTTGATGGGACCATACACTATAGGGTACAGTGACCATAAAACCACTATAATTCGTCCCATTTACATAAGAAGCCCTGACTAACGTGGCTGATATCAAATCGCGAAAAAAGTTAAGAGTAATAATCATTTTTAATATGGTGGAGAAGAAGTGACTAAAGTAGAGAAAAAATGCATTCTTATTCTTACGATTGTATTTGAGATTAACTTAATGGCAGTGACAGGTAGGCTTTAAAAGGATAGTACGCTTTTCTCTACAAAATTTTATTCCGCTCTATTGTTGCTGACAGGCTTGCACACGATTCTTTTCTTCTGTCATTTTAACTGCACATTAACAACACGATCTCTGATTACAACTGTAAATAATTTGGTTTCCACAACTAGTGTCGGACACCGAATCACCAAATAGTTACAGCAACTAGCATATCTCATATCTTAGGCTGAATATAAAAAAAATATGATTGGGTGATGCGGCGACAAACTTAGAAATCAAATCTACCTTCGATTGGAAGATATTTATTTCACTCGGAACGTTCCTCTTAATGAGAATTTGGTAGTAAAGATTTCACACACATAAGATGCTTTGCTAGTTTTTAAAATTATCGACGTAAGAATAACGAAACTTTACTGACTAATTTTCTTACTTCCTTCAGCTTATACAAACTACTGCTTTCGAAAGCGATAGATGTGTGAAAGTTTTTGTAATTGGATAGGAAGCTTATTAAACTTATAATACGGATCTTTTAGATAGTAATCCCTTTTGCGGTTGGAAGCTTATCTATATTATAATACCCGTATACGTCCGTTTGTTCATCCGTCTGTCTGTCTGTCACGCAAAATGATAGCTTAGCTGCGCAGGTAGCGAGACGCACGCAATGCGGTAAAAAAAAGGACGGGCGAACCCGTGGATTTTTCCACGGGCTAACGACTAGTTTTGTTTAATCTCGACCGGGAAGTGTTTGTCTCCTATTTTTTTTGGACTGTTGACACGTGATGCGAAATCAGCGTACTTCACTTTACACAGTAGGCGAAAGTATTTATTACTTTTTTGTGACGTTGTCGATCACATGCACAATGTGGCACCCTATCGGATTTTAAAAACAGAAAAAAAATTATCAACTCTTTCTTGACTGTATTATCCTAACTTTCGCTCATTCCCCAGAAATACCTTTTGATATCTCCCTACGCATCTTTTTTTGCTTGACGCCTTTTGTCAATCTAAAAAAATCCCGGGTGTTTTTTTTACAAAGAAAAGATCCTAAGCTACAGTTTGGGTTTTGGCTAGCTGTAGCTTAAAAGTAAAAGCAGTCAAATACAGATGGTTTTTCTTTTATGTTGAGTAAAATTTTAAAAATTCTTATACGAGAATTATTCTTTGGTTTGCATGTAATAAATCGTCCTGGTTTCACTAAAGATTAACGTTTGAAGAACTTCTACAGGAACTTATCGCCGCTGGCCAACTGTTTGTTAATATGAGAGAATGACGACATGAGGAAAAATTGACGAGAATGACGAGATGAGGAAATATTCAATTTTTTTTGAAAAATGCATTACACCCGAAATGCTGTAAATATTTTACTGGGTTTGCAACAGACCGTATACGGCCTGTACTAATGTGTTCTGCCTGGATGTTTAACGCCCAGCTAGTCCTGTAATAATAGCCACTTTTTGTCTCTTATACTTTCAAGAGAAAAACACTTTGAGCGACGGTTTCTTCTTTTTAATTAATTTACTTAAAAAGGCGACAGACTAAGCTTTTATTTCGTAGATAGGATATTGTCGACAGAAATTGGTGAAATTAAATTACAAATTACGTGTTTTGTTTCTGAGATGTCGTTACAAAGAAACTGAAAGTGGTTGATTGCATTGTGACGCCTAAGATATTTGAAATGTTATCAGTTATCCTTTCCTCCTTTTTCCAACAAGCTACAAAACAACCTCGAAAGTCTCACTACAAAAGTTGTGAGCCATTTTTAAATTCTACGCTTAATTAAAGGATTACATTTTATATTTTTTATTTCATTAAGGATAGTATTCTTCCACCACAAGTGGGATGAAGTATCAAAGGAAAGAGATTTTATCACGTTTTTTTTTTAATAAGTTCAAATTTTATGCCACGTATTAAAATATGTTATTAAATATTACTGCAAAAAAAAAATCGCTTTTAAAAGTTTGTTTATTGGATACCTAAATTAGAGTAATTTATATAGCCGAAGTCCAACTACAATAACATAGTTATATTCTCACCAGACTTTGTGTGGGACAGAGTGTTCATAGGAGATTGTCGAAAATAAACTTTGTTTTTTTTTTTGTTTTATTCGAGCTGATACAACCCTCGACATGAAAATTTACTTCCTTTAACTATTTCGCAAAACGACCAGACAGAATAGCTTGACCATTGCAACCAATAAGCTGTAAAGATTTTATTTTGCCAGGGATAGAGGAAAAGTAAATGTGCTCCATAATGCCTGCGTTATTGGTCAATCCGCTCCACAACCCGAAAAGGTCAAAAAATCGGAAATTTGGGGCGTAGCGATTAAGGTTTTGGATCTAACTGAGTCTTTTGTGGTCGATTATAAGAAAAGCTTGAGAAGTTCGCAGTGCGTTACTTTACATAGAAACTGCGTTCCTAAATGTTTGTAATTTTGATGCTTTAAATTCTACTCTCCTTTTCACTAATTCATATCACGGTTGTGGCTGTGAGGTTGAGCCAGAGCGCATGATAACGGACCAAGTTCTGTATTTTTTTCGCGTTTTAACGAAGTGATGATAGGAAATTCTGTTGTTTGACTTCTTAATAAAAACAGGATATCGCCTCAATCATAACTCCTTGTAACCAAACATCAATCAGGTTTCCCAGAATCGACTGAGTCGTAATTCAAGGTTTTATCTCCGACGTTTTGGAGACCTATAAACCTAAGTATAGCATTTCATTGACAAATTTTGGACATAGAATCCTCTTCATTGTTAAAATAGGAAAAATGTCCACAGTCACGAGTTTACCAATAGCTACTTGATAAGATGCAAAATTGAGAAATGCATTCCCACACGCCATTTATTAAATTGTCGTAATTTTTAAAAATGCGTGGATCAAAATAACAAAACATGGTAGATACGCAATTAGCAAGAAATAACTTTTAGTCATTATACTAGTTACCAGCCCTCTTTCCAAGTACTAACATCTAAAGCTTATCTGATCATGTAAAACCAGAGATCAGATATAACTTTTAAACCAGAGATGAGTTAATTATTTAATTTGGAAATTAACTGACACAAAATTTTCCATTTTCACGAAACAAACAATAAATACAAAATGAAAAATATATATAGGCATCTTCAAATATTTCAGTCCCTTAAAAAATATTAAATAAATATAAAGAAAAACATATTTGTCAAAAATAATATAAAAAATACATGCACTTGTTTAACTCTCTCGTGAAACACTCATGAACAAGATCGGCAAAAAAATTCCCATCCAAAAATAAGGAGACGAGCAAATACTAAAGCAACAACAAAAAAAAACAATAGGAAACGTACTAATATTATTTTTATATATAATATCCTATAAATAGTTAAAAAGACTTAGAAATTAAACAGGAGGGGGGGGGGGGGTGGCTTTTAACGTAAATGACCTAAGCGCCCAGTGCTTAAATAACCACTCAGTCCGAACGAGCGCCCTTTTTAAACTAGTTAGTGGAATCTAAAATGATTTGAATTCTATTGTAGCTGTAACAAAATCTCTATTATTTCATCTTTTGTTTGTCATAGAAGAAGCGATAAAGACATCGCTAGATTTTTATACTCCTCGATGACAGTGAAAACAAAATGATGACCAGTAGGGCGTAATGGCTTAGTGTTTGTAATATACGTTATAGAAATAGAAACAAATAAATAAATAAATAAACCAACTATTCTTAATAAGCGCCCAGTATTCCATTAAGCGCCTCAAGATCGCAAAATTAAAAAAGCACCCAGGGTGCACTAAAAATTAGAAATTTTATTTTTATTTGCGCCTTGCAGCTACTTCTTATCACAATGTGGACGCCATCTTCGACACATGAAACGCCGATAAAGACTGCCGTAATGGAACCAACATGGAAAGAACAGGCAAAGCTTGCTATAGCTTCAGTGATCCATCAAATGCATCAGCTCCTTTTTTTCTAACATCCGCCATACACGGCTCGATGTGTCCCTCTTTGTACAGCATTGAGCTAGACACTCCTCTTTTCATTTTCTTTTTTTTTCTTACTTAGTTAATACTTGTTATCCCACATCCCCTTCTTCGTGTGAAAATAGTGGAAGAAGTAGGGCACACGCAGTCGTTCAATTTCTATCCCACTCTTAATGACTCGATCGGCAAAATCCCAATCTTCGCCGCCCCACGCGTTTTTAAACTTTTCCATATCCATACCTGCAGAAAAAAAGTAAGTTTCAGGTGATAATCAGCATGAAACCAAGAAATAAAAGTAGAAGAAATCGTAACTTAATATACCACATGAGAATAAGTACATATCCCTGGTGGGTGGACTATTACAAGTGGTGAGCGATTTGACTTACCTCCCATGTCATCCCAATCACTTTTGTAAATACCAAATATACCGTATCCGAAAGCCTCCCAGAAGCCAGCGGGTTTATGGCTGTATCGACCACAAGCAAGACGCATCAACAGCGGTGTGTAACCCATTTTACCTTGAACACAGTGCTAAAAGCAATCAAATCGTGCTCAAATAACACAGGTAAAAAACTGGTGCTGCGGCTGTTATTGTTAGCCTATTTTATGTAAATTAAATCAATACGTTTTTCATACACTTGGTGGTTCATTGTTTTGGGTTTCTTAAATTGCGATTTATTGGCCGTAACTCGTGCCTACTCAATTTTTGAAATGGAGGTCATGAAAAGGGATTAAGCAATGTGAAATTCGGCAGGTTGTAAGAAAAAAGGGATTGACGGTTGGACTTTATAAAAATTTTGCAATAAAAGTCTGTAAAAAAGAAAAAATTAAATTTCGAAACGTGAACAAGCCTAGCATCGGCCCAAACTGTTTTCGGGGTTTTACCTCTTTTTTCTGCCTGTGCCAAAAAAAAATCGTGTGTCATATTTTTATGCTTTTTTGATGTGTATAAAACAAAGTGTTTTGCAAAAAAGCTACACGTTACTTCCCGTCCTATCAAAATAGCAGTAGAAAAATATGTTTAACCTTGTGTTCTTACCTTTCTCGTATCATCAATAAAATTAAGAGGAAACTCTAAATGAAGATCTGTTTGAAGCGCTATACTGTTTGGATCTTTGATTGAATCAACAGCTTCTTGAATGGCAGAAGTTTTATGGAATCTTCCTGTCTTACGAATTACCTACGAAAAAAAACGAGTTATTTATCTAACGGAATAATTATAAAATTTTCTCCACCACAACCACAGGTAATATATTTCCCAGCCTACCTGCCAATGTGGTATCGGACTTTTCTTCAATGTTTCTTCGAGGTTGATATCGAAACTCTCAAAATCGGTGATGATTAAATTAAAGCGGTTATCTCGCGTTTTAACGTAGATCCTCGATAAAGATTCGATATACTGTTGAACCCAGGAGCCTTGGTTTTTCACTGAAAAACAAACAAACACACTGCTTGATAACAAAAAAAGGTTCAATTTAGGCCGTGCCTAAATCGAACTAATTAACCATTTTTTAAATTTAAAGCTATGGCTTTAAATGAAAGTTATATATATATATATATATTCGTTATATATAATGGCAAGCATAACAACAACAACATAACAACAACAAACAACAACAACAACATAACAACAACAACAATAAAATGTTACCTGTTAGTATGAAATGTACCATTACATCTTTTTTCCATTGGAAATTCCTTGGGTAACATAACCTATTTGTTCCATATGGCTTGAATAAATACACAGAGAGTCTACGAATGCTTTTTGTTTGAAAGTCCTCAATTGCTGCTTCAAATAAGTAGCGATCACCCTTTCCTTCGTCTTTCGCTTCTTCCACATTTACCACCGTGTGCAAATCGAAGCGGCTAAAAAGAGAGATGAGATTTTTCTTTTGCATTGTGGTGAAAATTTATACAAGCTGCATTTTTGTATCAATCTACAACCATAAAGTCAGCATTGCTTTTTAGAACTACATTAACCTTCAAGTTAAAGAAGTTACAAAAAAAAATGCGATGTGACAGACATATAAAGAGCTGTACACTCTTTTCACAGGTTAGCCAATATAAAATTTCGCATTTTTTGGAGTTTTTAGGAGAATTTAGGAATACTAAAATCGTATAACAACATATTTTAGATTCTAACAAAATTTAAAAAAGAAACGAACAGCTAATGGGCTGCCACAAATAATCAAGCCTTCTCTAGCAAATCAATATTTCTGGTCCAAAGTTTAGGTTATTTAGCGATTGTTTTAATAAGAAAACTAATGGATTTCTCAATTAATTGACAATTAATGCTGTTCAACGACAGGATTCATTCGAGATGAATAGAACAGAAAATGAATACATTTAATTTGGCCAAAAAGGTGTTATGATAAGGCTCCTATTTCATTGCAAGAATTGTTGCAAGAACTTAATTTATATGGACATTGCGCATTAAAAATTTTATGCATTTTAAAACAGAATAATGCTTAGTGGGTGTTTTTCTACAATTAGGTCAAAAAATAAAGCAACTTATCAAGCAAAGATAAAAGAAATTTTTTCCTCCACAGTAGGATATATTTTTATCATTTAACAACCTCCTACAGAGAAAGACGTGATGAATTTGACAGAGAATTAAGTATGAACCTAAAAGAAGTTTGGTTATACATTCTGGAATCCTGCTAAAGAAAAAGCAGGGACAAACAAACAGCGGTTTGTTTTCGACAGGCAATAGCACATGTTTAGTTAGGTTATGTAAAAAATCCAATTTTCATATTAGTACGGCAAGGTTGTCATGTCGACGACATAAAAAGATGATATATAAAAAGACTTCCTTTTGGATAACAACAGTGATAAAAACGGACAGAACAAACCTATGAAATAGAAGCTAAATAATTGCTGCGCAACGAGACAATAATTCGGTATTTATCTGCGAATACAAAATAATGTTGCCTTGGTTTTGTATTCACGTGACAGTGTCGAGATATGATTGATGGATTTTTAAGTAGTCGATAACTCTGAGGTCATATCGAATTAAGAAAGTCTTGAAAATTTGTTTCATAATCGACTGCGATCAGCTATACGCTAGTTAAGAGTTTTAAAACGTGATCAATTATCATTCTCTAAGAGCTTGGAAAAGGTCTTTGTAGGAATCCTTTTATCTCCGCAGGTTAGACCGTGAAACGTGACAGTTAAAATGGAAGTTTAAATCATGGTTGAATCGTTCTTATTATACAAAACAGAACGATTAAACTTTCGACCTTTAAAAAAGCAAACATGAAAAGCATGTCCGACAGGCTAAATACAGAAACAAAACAGGACGTGAAGTGAAAAAAACAATCGGGCAGCTACTCACTTGGGATAAAATCTTTTCAGAGCACTCATGAACTTATTTGTTACCCATGCTGCAGGAGTGTCGTCCAACGCGTCATTTCCTTGACAATGCATAGGTTTTAGAGACACTCCTACGCAATCTTTAGTATGATTCCAAGTTTGATCCATAGGAAAGACTTTTGTTGAAATGTTGTAATAATGTGGCAAGTGCACTCCTTCGTATTGTCCCAAATTTTTAGCCTTTTCACTGTTGGCTGGTATTAACCAGCTTGGACTGTAATCGCAAAAGGAGACCACGTCTGATATTTCTTTAAAATCGATATGCGGCAAAGATAAAAACTCGGCACTGTCTCTTTGATACGGCGTTTTTCTCGCCTTGAGTAATTTCTCCTGCTGCTTGGTAAACTCCTTGACGTGACTTGGTAAATCAGGCAATCTAAGGTCGCTTTTTAGGTGATCAAGGTAAACGAGACCGTTCTCGATAAAGCTGTCGTCATAGTAACGAGTAAGATACTGCTTTGTGATCTCTTCGTAACGACTGCTGAACGGCTTTCGCCACACTATTTGCAGATGGCCTCGTGCTCGCTCTTGCTTCCACAACACATCGAAAAAATATTTCCGACCTCCTACCAGTTTGATTTCTAGGGAACTTTGTTGCGGATATTTGTCGAATTGATTCTCGTAAGACCATTCTTTGCCTAGAAATAATAAGAGGTAAAGTCGAGTTAACGTCGAGTTAACGTCGAGTTAATGTCTAGTTAACGTCAAAACACCACAAAAAGGTGGGTAGCTACTAATAAATAAACAAATTAATATACTTAAATTTTCAGCAAAAACCTTAAGCTACGCAATTCTATTGTTGTATAATTTGAACAAAAAAGTCAAAGTTTTTTAACCCTCGCACAATTATGGTTTTGAACATAATTGGATGAGTAATCTTATGGCATAGAAATTTAATTTAAAACATCAATCTTTGTTAATCAAATTTCTGATCTTGAAAAATATGTATTTTTTTATCCCCTTTATTCAGTAGAATACAATTTAAGTTGAAAATTGTTAAGCTAACTATTCAATTTTGGAGCGGGTTGCTATAGAAGTTTTATGTGTGTTGGGTACGTGTTACTTAACAACATATTCAACAAAAGCACATCCACCTCCCATTTCGTAAGAAGCAATTATCATAATTGAGTGTTATTAAATTATCATTCTGTGTAGTTAGTGTTTTTGCGTAAGAATGTCTCACAATCAAACTTATAATAAAAACATCCTTTAGTAAAGATTTACGATGAGTAGAATTGACAACGCCACCTTCCTTTCGTTGATATTCACCCTGACAGCTTCGTTCAGAAAAGAGAAACACTGGGACAAAGGCGTTTTTTTTTTTGTTAGGGGGGTAGGTGAGAAGGCAACTCTTAGCATTGGCAGTTAAATAAGAAATTTTAAGGATTTAAAAAAAGGAAAAAATGAAAAAACGAGAGAGTACCAAGGCTTTTTTGCAAGTTTAGTATTCTTATTATAAATAAGAATACTAAATACTGTGTTTGATATAATGACAGAAAAAAAATGACCAACCTGTTTTTCCGGTGACCGAAGCAATTAATTGTGAATTTAAAGGATCTGCATTGGTGCTAAGCCATAACTCAGAACAATCATCGGAACTAACGGCAAACTTATAAAAGCCATCAGCAGGTGGTGTTATATACCCAAAAACACGTGCTCCGAATTGTGTGTCAGATAATTTGATAAACAAAGACTCAGTAACATCCCTCCGAAAAGGCGAATACGGGAATAACGGATGACTCCGCAAGTCTTCCACGTTGTAACCACATACATAATCCCAAAAATGTACATTAGCTGCATATTTTAAATGTTGGTCCGACCTATTTCTTACAATACTTAATATATGACGTTTTGTTTTTAAAAGAGAATTCTCTGACGACTGTTTTGATTGGCTACCAGTCAGGAGTGTATTTTTCTGCGTTACGCTCATCGCGATCCTGTATCTATCATCTACGACACGTACAACCAAAATCAACATTACAAAAACACCCACGACGAATATAAACAACTTCTGAAAGGATTGACTCAACCGAACGTTGAATATACGAATCATCGCTGCGAACTGTTCGAACAATTCTTTTAAGTGAGAAAAAATATTCATAAACTAAGTATACAAATCTTCTTGTTGTGTTTAAAACAATCCTTGTAAGTAATGAGCTCTGTATAAGTTATTTATTTCCACCTCGTTACACCATGTTAAAAGCATTAAAAATTGTTTCCTTGAATCAATCGAGCGAATGAGTAACAAATCCACGACTCGATCAATACTTACTATGTCATCCAATTGGATCTCAATCAATGGTCGAATAGATATTTATAATAGGTCATATTACGTGCATTATATTAACTCAATTAGAACACAATGAAAATCATTGAAAAACTTTCGGCGTTGCTAAGCACCAATAACAATAAATAGTTTTTTTTTAACATGGGAAGGATTATACAAGCATTTGAAACGTGTACAAACTATTGGCTTTTAACACAGCCCCCCAAAACAATCAAAGAAAAAACATAACGTTAATTTTAATATTCATCACGAATATAACATGACGTTTTGTGCGCACGGCTAAAGTATTTTCGCTACACGAGTGTTCAAAATGCCCTAAAAACGGCAAAAAAAGTTGGGTTGCAAAAATCGATAAAACGACGCAGTAACTAACAATGACAAATACTTCTTTTGTTTACCTCGTGTCTCACATGTCAAAAAACAACACATTTTTATATCATCATCATCAAAAATTCCCAACGCTTGGAAATACTTCGAGCGTGGAATTGTCCGAGATCTATTTTTGTACATTTCTGACGCTTTTTACAGTGGAAAAATTATATAAGAAAACGGGTTGGAAATGGCTGGAAATGGCTGAAAAAAGAAGAAGCTGAAATATTATTGATATCTTTCTTTTTCCTGGAAAAAATAACGAAAATACACCTCTTAACGCGAAAATTTCGCAGAATCAACTTTGAGATTTTGCGCAAGTTAGATAGATTAATTGTATCGCAAATGTTTGAAATTACCAAAAAAAAAAAAAATAACGCACAAAATATAAGAAATGATAAAACTGGCCTACCTCAGGCCAAACGCTTCTTATAAAATAAGTGTCGAGAAAAAGCAAATAAAAAACTAACGAAATAGATTAAAAAAAGGCTTAATCATCGTCAAAACTTTTACTTTTAAAGTGTCTCTTTAAATACAGTTGCACTGTTCTACTCTTCCATAGACCAATTAGTAATAATAACAATAAATATAGAATTAAGACGCATGCCACAGGATGTCTGAAGCAAATCCAACTGCTCTGTCCCTTTTTCCTGATATAAAGAAAATATGACAGAATAAACAAATTTAAAACAACAACAACAACAACAACAGCAACAATTTTTTTTATCTGGTAATCAATTTTAAAACCACATACTTTATAACCATCTAAGAAATCTTAAACAGTTCCTATAAGTTCTATAAGTTTACATGTTTGCTATAGATTTTCTTGTCTTGTCTACCACACGTTTTCCAATCAGTATCTGGATTTTTATCCGAAATCATATTATCGCCCTAGTAGGAAGAATATTTTTTTGAGAAGGAATGTTCATTTTTTTTTACCATATCGATTGCTCTAAGAATATTATATTGTTTCCCTAAGATTTATCTTTAGTTTCAACATGAAAGACCTGGAGATTGGAATCGAGGTTGTCGCAGTTAGAAGCAAGATGCAGGGGCTGCATATACTATCTCGCATGTCAATGTCAATTACACATCATTGTAACAAAATATTTTAAATAATATTAACAGGGTTATTTCATAAAACCTAAAAATTGATTTACTGCTGTTCCTGGTGTGAGGGATATGATGCATGGTTATGATACTTACTGACTTTTTATATTTATGTATTAGACACTTGCATGTGAAATTTTTAGCTCCCTTTCCTCTGAGAGCCTATGACCATTTCCTGAAAATACACCTGAAAAAAATTCTTATGAAATCCTTATAATGGGGAAATTTATAAGAATTACTTTTAGAACTTCACAACACAACTTTATTTCGTTGAGAGGAATCATTTCGCAAAAACAATTCTACAATCATTAGGATTATTCTTAGAATTTTCGAGTGTTAAAATAATTTTGAAATGTGTACGACGGAGATTATCGAGGCGAGTTGGCGAAAGAGACAAACAATTGATCGAAACGGAATCATTTATTTTAAACTAATGGAAAATTCGAAACAAAAGCAATCAGAAAATTGATGTGTAAGCGCGTTCTACGTATCTATTAAAAATACAATACCAATATGTATTATCATTGTATTTTAATGGAATCAAACCCACTTTATTAATTTCATGATTTTGTCGTTCGTGGGCATGTAATAATAAAATAGAGGCAGTTAATCTAGATATTTTGTTTCTATGGTCATTCATGGTAACATGGAAAGAATGACGCAATGATTAAAAAGTTAATCTATGAAATAATAAAATTTCCGAAACATAAGCCAACAAAAAAAAAAGAATGTTGTTTCATTTTTCCTTCGATCTTTCGAGTAGGATGAACTTTTAGCGTTCTGTAATATAAAACTAACAAACACGCACCAATCAATAAACAAGGAAGGAATTAAACATTTTTAATTACTGAAACCTCTCTAATTAAATTTTTATATACATTAGAAAAGAAAATTTTTGAACAGAAATTTTGTTGTCCGAAAATTTTGTTGTTTCTAACTTTTTTTAAAAAGGACCAGTGCATAGAAATTATATACCGTAATGATCCGATTAAGTGCTCAGCATTTTTTAGGCGCCCCTCGAATAAGCGCCCAGGTAATTTCCTCAAAGTTCAATAAGCGCCCAGCACTTATTAAGCGCCCCCCTCGAATAAGCGCCATCTGATAAAAGGGGGCGCTTAATCGAAAACTACCTTGAGAAACTTGGCGCTTATTTCAAAAATTTTACTTTCTTATATTGAGAATAAAAAAAACACATTTTCTTTTTGTTTAGAACATCTTTTCTATATTACGTAAATAGGAAATACAAATTTGTACAAATTAGGAAAAATTTATAAGCGCCCAGCATTTTTTAAGCGCCTCCCTCCCTCGATTAAGCGCCCACACAAAAAATCCAAAGATTTAATAAGCGCCCAGGGCGCTTGTTCGAATCATTACGGTATAGAGTAATCAGAAAATCAAAAAACGGCAGTTTTTAAACTTATTATTTTTTTTATTTTCACATTTGGCTGAAGCTTTATCTATAAAGTTGGATCCTGAAAACCCTTTTTTAGATCTTGATTGAATATATTACACTTTAAATACTTTTAGCCTTCTTTTTGTGTCATTTCCCGTAATCATTACTTTTTGAATTTGGTTAAAATTCGTTCAAGAGACTGTCCGAAAATTTTTCCGCTGAAATAAAAAATTGTGTCTGAACGTTTTTCCGCCGAAAATTTTAGTTCTTAATGTAATTACTTTTTTTAATATAGATTCAGATAAAAACCGAAAGAGATTTACTTATTAAGCGAATTAAAAAAATTTGGAAATTGAAAGTTACCAGGAAACTAAAAGGAGGTTTAAACAACTAAAGATATTTCAGCATGATTAGAGATTGTAATTGTGTTCATGAACAACTGAGTCAGAGGAAAGAAACGACTACCAAAAGTTGTTAGCTTGAGAGAGAATTCAAAAATATTTGCTTCCTGGAGTGTTCTCCTTTTTCTGCTAAAATTCAGACTCGAGTTTTAGTTATGAAAACAATAATTTGAAGCTGTTCTTTTTTGTTCTTATTTGTCAATAACATCTGAGGCTAGTGTTCTTATAAAATTGTTTTTTTTTTATAAAAAGCGTGCAATCCCCCATGAATTAAGAAAATTTAAGAGCTACACCAATTTCAAGAACGTTGAAAAAAACTTTAACAGCTTAAGACATTTCAAAAGTCACTTTGAAACAGCTGTCTTCGCAACATGTCTGCAAACATCAACTTCATTGTAGCTACAAAAAAAATACCGGATGCCGAATTTACAATTTTTTGAGTTTTTCCATAGCGTAATAAATAAAAAAAATAAGACGTAATATTTGCAAATGGTAGATTAAATGGAGCATAACCTATAGCGCATGGGCTGCTTTTCTGCTGCTAGTTTTGCCATTTTGACATATTACATAAATAGATAGTGCGGAATAAATATCTGAAAGCTATCGGAAATTGTCGGTAAAGCTTTTAAAAATTGTCGGAAAGTGATCGCAAATTGCCGGCAGCTATCGAAAAATGTCGGAAAGTAATTGCAAATTCTCGGTAAGGCATCGAAAATTCCAACAATTTTCGATGCCTTACCGAGAACTAAAATTACACAGAAGTTCAGGAATCCATGTATCCTGAAGGTAATTGTTCGCTTCCACGTTTAATGATAAAGTTTCAAGTCAGCAGTCGACAACAAAATTCGTCATGTTGATAACTGTCGAGAATTGTAAAAGAAATTCCAGACATTGTAGTCAGGCGAAGCTAATAGGAACAATTTCCTGTCCTTAAAATGAATGACCTTCATAAAAAAATATTCGTCACCAAAATGACAATCCAAAATTTCAACAAAATAAGAAACAGGAAAATATAATAAAGAGACAAATTTATTTCTTTTAAATCGCAACAAAGTCTTTTGAGAAGATAACTATACAACGAACGTCATCTGAGCAACAGACGTCACACGGACTTAAATAGATTAAGAAATGACAAATACAAAATGCTGGCCAGCGTCGCCATGTTTTTTTTAATTCAACTGCCATATAAACGCAAGTATTATTGCAACAAGTGACGCACGCATTGTTTCCAGATGTCATCTTCATTCTGTTAAGTAAGCTACAAAATTGACGACGTAAAAGAAACTTTTGACAGAAGCATATCTTGGATACAAATCTCTTCAAAAATGGCTTTAATGCGATGAAAAAAGTGCTGATCACAGCGTTAAAAATCAGTATAGTCAATTAAAAATTAAAAATATAACATTCTAACACGCCTTTTTCGGAGAGGGGCGTTTCTTTGAAGAAATACAGAATTAGTGTTTCAAATAGGAATCGAGTAAGATATTTCGGACAGATAACGCTGTGTTTACAGGTCACCACTAGGGCGAACATTTTAAGTGACATCACTATGACAACAGTTATGTCATCACAAGAGCGAACATTTTGGATGGTTTGACGAATACCAAGATTAAGGTTAGGCGCCCACAGTGTAAAGGCAAATCTCCAAGAGACGATTTTTACGACGATCGTCATCAATACTCGAATTTGATTGGTCGCGATTCTCGTCACGACGAAAAGTTGAATTTGTTTCTACTTTTTGTCACAAAATCGTCGCGAATATCGTCCAGTGGAGATTCGGCTTAAATACACAATTTTTATGCTTTTAAAAGAAAATTATTCGCCAACATACGAAAGCCACGATTTAACACAAATTTAAATAGAAAACAGGAAATTGTTCAAGCTGACGACAGTACGATATTCGAGTTAACAGGTTGATGTTAAAGGAGTTAAGAATCCTAAGAAAATTATTCTATATTGATTAAAAAGGCGGCTAAGATTTACCTTATCAAATTGTTTTTGTTGTCTTGATGGTTATGGCAGATAAAATATAATAAGACTCTTGTATTATTCATTATAACAACAACAATAACAAAAATTTCTATTTACACCATTTTTGATTACGTCGCCTATCCTAAATCAACACTTTAATACTACAAACCAGATTTACTTTTCTGTGGCGAATAAAATACCGTAATTCGTGCCGAAATGTTCGTGTTTCGTAATTCAAAGCATGCGTGTGGTATTGTCATACTGTAAGACCACTTTAAGAGTTGCGAAGTTTTTTTCAAGTAACAATACGTATTAACATCCAAATCACTAATTACATCTTCTAAATTAATTGACCACACGCTATATCTACATATGACTAATTTTAGGTAAGATTTCTTCCATTTTACAATCTAATACAAGATAGGCGAAAGATAAGAGCCATCTTTCAGTGTGTTTCCGTGTGGCTAAGAATGGCTGAAAACTAAGAAAAAAATAAGAACAATGGCAAGGCTGAAATTTCACTAATTATATTTATTTTACCTGAAAAAAAAAACACAAAAAATGTGAGGGAATACATTTATCAAGCTTGAAATGTTCGCAAAATCAATTGTCGCAATTATGTGCAACTGATACTTAGATTCTGCATCGCAAATATTTGTTATTTGGCGACTGTAATGCACTACGATAAATGGTGCAAAATTAAGAACAGTTTCAGGCTGAACATGTAAAAAAAAATAAGAACACCTCAGGTTAAAGACAAATTTCCTAGTGCTTATAAAAAAGTGTGAATCAAAATTGGTTGAATAATGCCTTTCGCGTTATCGAATTTCTTCTTTTTCCTGGATGTTTCCACTGGGGTACATTAAATTCCGTAGCAGCGAAATTTTTCTTCAAATAACCTATTATAAGTTCTCAATAGAAAATTGATCACTTTATCATCCTGTTCTTAACTAATTTTCAAAGTTCATACAAGAAGGAGTTTATGTTAATATGAAAGTTTGCCCAAGTTGATATGATCACAGTAAAATCGAAATTATTATTATTTAAGCAAGAATACACGCGTTTTTCTTTATAAGAACAATTTCATAACAATACGAACATAATAAGAAAATAATAAGAACAAAATAGAACCAGCTTTAGGCTTAAATCATTGTTTTTAAGAAATTACAAAAAGCCTGGGTATAAATTTTGTAAATTCCCTTCCAATTCTCTCTCAAGCTAACAATGATCTTTTTTTCACAGTAACTGCGTAAAGGTACTCATCTCGGCTCGATTGATCATGAACACAAGTAAAGAAGTCCATTAATAACAAAAACACCCATTTCCCCCCATAAACGGATTAATGTGAGAGATATTTGAGAAAAAAAATGTAAATGGGAAGAAAATGCCGCTAAATAAGTTGTGTTTTTATTATTTAAGAACAAAATAAGAACAAATTAGGCTTAAAAGTCTCAAAAAATAAGAACAGCTAGCCTCAGGTCGGATTTTACTGGTTCTGATACGAAAGGAGTGTACAGGAGATGTTGAGAGACTTGAGAGATTACGACAAGGGTACCTTGAAGAAAGAGAAAACTCGGTAAACTTTGTGTTTCTGTAGTTGGTTTTAAAGAAAAGATAAAATAAAAATTCGGTACCTAGTTTTCGTCGGTTTATCCATAAAGAGTAGCAAATATTTTACTCGCACTAGATCACTGCTTGTCACTACGAAATATTTCTCAGGTACCTCACCCAATTCCGTGTTCTTCGCCGCACACCGCTTTCTATTTTTCGCTGATTTTTCCTGATATTTTACCCCTGGATGATCGAGAATTTCGCAAACGGCCACACAAGAGGCTTGTTGCCCCAGCTTGGAATGCTTCCACAATGTGCCACCGCTAACGTAAGGCATTGTTACGGCTAAGTCTTCGCAAAGATAGACACCATCACCGAACAAGCCATTCTAATAAATACAAAGGTTTTAAAAAAGCTTATTTTTAGGTTTATAGGGTCAGGCAACACCTGGTTCATCACACACAGACAGTACTTAAAAAATTGTTGATTTTCAGTTGTTTCCAAGCAGGAGGTCTTAATAATACATTTCAAAATAAAAAAAGTACATGCATTGATTTAATTGGTAGAAGAGTACATGCTTTGATTTGATTGGTAGAAGAGTACATGCATGGATTGGATTGGTGTTTAAAATTTTGTGTCCAAATGAAAAAAAGTAAATAAAAGCATCAACACTAAGTAACAACTTATAACGCAACGTAACGCAACGTAACGCAACGTAACGCAACGTAACGTAACTCAACGTAACGTGACGCAACGTAACGTAACGCAACGCAACGCAACGCAACGTAACGCAACGTAACGTAACGTTAACGTTAATCAAGAAAATAAACAAGACATAAGACAGAATCACACCTTCATCATATGTACTTGTAACCCGTTTGATGTGATCGAGTAAAAATTATCCATGCGACTGCCATGGTAACCGTATTTGACACCATAATGGCGTGACTGTTGCTCGAACGTTTGAGATGCATTGGTCGTATAACATACTTCGAAGATGTAATCAGGTTGCAGTGAAAAGCTCGACTGGCCTGTTTTTTCCTGCAAATCTTTGAGCTAGAAACAAAGAAAAAAATAAACACCTAAACAATTTCTTTTTGAACCTCGATGTTTCTATATGCTACAGGCTTTACTGTTGCTTGTTGATATCTTCTTGAAGAATCTAAATTCACGTGTTTGCTTGCGTGTCAATCTAAATCAAACTTTAGGTTTATTCATGGTTGTCATCGTATGAAACTCACATGACTTTTCTTGCTCTGTTTTTATTACCTTTTATTACCTTTTCTTCTCCTTTTTTTTCTTTCGTGGCTGTTAGTTACAAGTTTTTTCTTCTTAAAAGATTTAAGAATCATGTTGCTTATAATAAACTTCTTGTGAAAGTGTGTTAGGAGACAGAGGAACAAACGAACAAAATAGAAACAAACAAACATATAAAAACAGTGTTTTCTCGCAAGGACTAAATTGTATTCTCTTTGACAAAAACTTTTAAGATGTCAAAAGGAAAAAAATAAAAGGGAAGAGTGTCTATGAGCAATTTTCTCATCGTCGGATAGCTTAACCTAAGTGACATTCAACTATCGAAGATGTTATCAGCAATATCAGTAGATGGGTGCACACGCCTAAACTCTCAAAGCAAATAATCCTGATGCGACTCCTAATGTCAACATTTGTGTTGATTATGACAGAGTGATTATGAGTGACCTTTGGCTGACTAAATCTGAAATCTTCAAAATACGTCTTTTTCTTGATTCTTAAAAATAATGCACCCTTATTTTAAATTAAAAGGCAGTGTAAATAGTTATCCAAAAAGGGCAAGTAAACACTGAATTTAAGGAAAGCCTTGAAGTTCTTAGACTTTCGCATTTTATAGATAAGTGTTCCAAAATGCAATGAGTAACCACCATAAAAGAAGATTATGTTTTCTCCTACAAAATTAGGTTTTATCTGTGTATGGTGGCAATTAAAAAGAGTCAAGCAGGACAATCGAGTAGGCAAATTATCCCAAAGATATAAACAGATTTACTTTCAGTAATGCGATCAATTATAAGATAATTAATCACATCCATAATTTGATTTTAAGATTAAAAGTGAATTCTTAACGATTATAGATTTTAATTGGGAGATTTTTTATTATAATTCCTGCGGATAATAAATAATTATAAATGATTATTCTAAAACAAGGTGAACACAGATTTAAAGACGTAGAATTTTAGGAGATATTAGGAGAATTTAGGAGGATAAGCTTGTTAAGCTCCCTGTTTAGGAACACACCAAGGTTGTCCTCTTTATGTAAACGTTCACTGATTTCTGCATAAAGTACAGTATTTCTTTATAAATTTTATGTATGCAATCTTTGTGCATATGAATCCAAGCAAAGTACCCTGTTCATTAATTCTAAAAAATTTGTGTCAAAGGCTCACTCTTCACGAATGACTCCATTAAACAAACAAATTTTGTCATGCTATTTCCAGTTACCTATACCGAGATCCTCGTGTGATATACACCAGACGTAATTGTGTTTAATTTCTCTTCCTTATTTTTTGAAATTTCCAGTCCACCCCCAAATAAGGCCAAATTTTAAATCAACTAACCAATCCCAGCTAGTTTTTCTCTTTTGTAGTCCTCTTCCAAAAATGTTTAAGCAAGTCAGTTCAATGTCAGTGACTGCCTCTTAAAATAGATGGGGATAGATCTGATGTTTTAAACTTCTCATTAATGTTTCTTGTACTACAAATAAATATGTAATAAAGGGCTTCGTTTCGTTGGTGTACACTAAACGCTAATAACGCTGGAATGAACATAACATTGCATAAAGGAAAATCAAGTTAACAACAGCTTGATAAACAATCCTAGGTATGATATCATTTGGAAAATGTTTAGAATACTCAAGAAATTAAAAATAAAAATGCATTTTATATACGCAAATTTATACCAAGTTTGAATGATATACTTGATATCAAATTTTTAGTTCTCTTCAAACATAGCATTACATAAGCAATATATTTAGTTTCTTTCAAACCTTTTAAAACTTTATTACTTTATAGCATAAATATATGGTTTTAGTTTTTTAGAATGGCATTTAAGAACGGACGATTCACTGTATATGTGTATATGAAAAGCTTTTTTAAAATATATAGAATATCATTTTATAATGCCTGTTTTCCTGTAAAGTTTTTTTATCATGAGACTTCACATTGCTCTGTTTCTGGTACCACAGATAAATTGCTCAATTTTACCATAAATAAATATACCTGCTCCGTTTTTGAAAAAAAACAAAACATTAGATAAAAAAGTATGCACCATTTTAATTATTTGATGCATAATACAATTTTTCGAAAATTCTTAAAAATAAAAACTGATCTATACTTGACAAAATGCATGACAAATGTCATGGTGGCACAAAGACATTTTATTTTAAAAGTATTTGATACTATGTACACAGCTTTTCTATTTCTATTTCATAAAGAAAAAAGTAATTTCCTATTTACCAATCAATGTCGGCTACTTAAATAGAAAATTTTCTCTTAAAAAATATTTTACCTTACCACTTCCCTATCACAGGTTTTTGCTGAAAATAACCGATTCTTCAGGATCCAATGAAGTAGCTGCCATATTTCTTCACTAAGCACAATGTTTCCCTTCTTTAGTTCGTTTAAAGGTGGAATGGAATTTATCATTGATTCCTAAAAACAAAAAAAACAAACTTAATCCTTAAACTTTGATATTATTGTGAAATAACTCAATTATTACAAAAATTTTCATCTCAATAACATTTTATGACTTGCATCTTTTTTGAAAATTTTGTCTTTACCTGTTGAAGAGGTCACAAATTATGACTAGAAAAGCCACTAAAATGAATAAATGCTGCATAAATTTTGATGTAAGTATCGTATGAGCGTAAAATGTTTTGCAGGGAGTTAACATTCTTAATTCAATTTCACATGTTTTAACTAACTTTTGAATCTGTTTTCCCCAATTTTTTCAAGATATTTGCAAAATATATTCTATATTTTACAAACGAAGAAAATCAAAATTAAATGCCATAGCGTCTGTAATAGGTAATTTGTATATATATACATATATATACGTTATACTGAAAATACCAAACCAGGCAAAAATCAACTTTTTAAAATAGACGTTTTGTCCTCCAAAAAATGCCTAAATTTAAAAAATAAACATATGTGTTTATAAGGCTATCTAAACATAACGTATATGTAATTACACAGTAAGTTTGAGGCTAAATAACTTAAAAACAAGAGGAAATAAGAGCAGTCAGGTTGATGACATGATCAAAATACCTTTAAATCCCAATATCTCTTCAATCGTTCATCAAAAGTACATGATCTTTTATACAGCGTTTCAAGCTCTACACAATAGGCAACAGGTAAATAAATTTCTAATAAAATTTATTTTTGTGTATTGACCGGTCATTTCTCACGTCATCAACATAAATGACTGGATCTTTTTTATGTTCTTCTGCCTAAGTGGATTTTTTCTTGAGCTTATCAACTAGTGTTAAACAAACTAAGTATATATACCCGAATAAAAAAATAGGCACATGATGATAGTAAAATGATTTTTGTTGGTTGGCTTTGTTTCCAAATAGCAACTATAGTTTTAAAATTAAAGTTATACATAGTTCTTTCTTAAACTTTTATATATTACAAGAATAATCTTTATAAATTCTACCGACAAAACTTTCCTCCTTTGCTTACCAGTTTTTCCATGTTCTTCACGGAATTAGAAGCACTTCCTTCTTGCAAAAATTCTGGAAATGGTCTCAAGCAGGAATCTTTTCGGTAGCTTAAAAGAGCTGCTGAAAAAAGTGCAATTTGGAACTCTGATCCCAAGGCATCTTCTTCGATGGCTTTTAAAACAGCTTCACAATAGCTATTGCTCATCTCTGTTTACATCTACAAATTCCTTTTTTAATTGCATATCTTTGTTTGCAATGTCCTTAAAAAACATTTATTTTTTAAAAAAATTTAGGGGGACCCTTCAAGTGATTTGTGGAGTGGGTACATTGGGCATTTAATACACACATTTTGTTTGCCTTACACAACAACAAAATGTGAAGTCACACACACTTTTTGCAGCCTCTTTTGCAAATTTCCTTTTAATCTAAGATATCCTTATGGTAAAGGATATCGATTTCTTCTCTTCCAACTTAATTTATATAACCCTCATCTTAAAAAATTGAAGTTCCTATATATGTTTTGGTCAAAATGTCTCAGCACATACTACATCTACTTTTGAGGAAAAGGCTTTGCAGATAAATTAAACATATATATACTAAAAAAGATTAACGGTTTTATGGACACCCCTAAACTCCAGAGTGATTGAAGTATAATTAATCAGTGGACAAGGGTGAAGGGTCTCTTTAAGAGACAAGAGAAGAGTTGAACTTCCTCCACCATACCTTAGTTTAAAGGGATGATTGTGGAAGTCCCATGAAATGCCACACAGTGATGGTGTCACTTTAAAAAAACACCAAGTCCGGTCTGTGAACAGTTGGCGTTAGGAAGGGCATCCAGCTGTAAAACAATGCCAAAACTCTTTATTAATGGCCGTAAGAGACAGTTGATCAGACAAATCGCGTAAACGGGGCTGGAACTCTAAGGAGTGAAGGTGTCGCGCACGGTAGGTCAGATGTCAGGTGTGAGCATCGTCAGACCATTACCCAGATATCACATCACAAGGTAGATAACACTAAGTTGAGGATGGGTAGTGTAAATGTTGGTACTCTGAGAGGTAGAGCAGGTGAAGTAGTTGAAATGTTACAACGTAGATCTGTTGATATGTGTTGTGTTCAGGAAGTCAGGTGGAGAGGAGCTTCAGTGAGATTTGTGGAAGGTAGGAGGGCAAGGTATAAGCTTTTTTGGACTGGTAATAGTGATTGATATGGAGGAGTTGGCATATTCGTTGCAGAGAAGTGGGTAGAAAAAGTAATAGATGTTACGCATGTTAATAGTCGTATTATAGTGATAAAGTTTTTGATAGGTAATAGGATTGTCACTTTTCTGTCAGTTTATGCTCTACAGTGTGGACTCAGTGAGGAAGATAAAGATAAGTTCTATGATGAGTTAATAGCAGTCACATCAAAGTTTGGAGACACTAAACTTGTCATGGTGGACGGCAACTTTAATGGTCATGTTTGAAGTCATCTGAAGGTTATAGAGGTGCGCATGGAGGCTATGGATTTGGAAGCAGAAATAAGGAAGGGGAGAGATTGCTTGAGTTTGGAATGGCAACGGACATGGTGGTTTGCAACACATCATTCAGTAAGAGACTGAGTAGGCTGATAACATAACTGGCTGATAACAGGTAACTATAGAGGTTTGAAGTTGGTTGATCAAGTAATGAAAGTTATTGAAAGAGTGATTAATACTTATCAATATATACTTAGAGAAAGAATTGATATAGATAAGATGCAATTTGGTTTTGTTCCAGGGCGTGGCACTACAGATGCAATATTTTCACTCAGACAGCTTCAGGAAAAGTATTTAGGAAAGAGAAAGAATCTCTATTTTGCCTTTGTAGATTTAGAGAAAGCTTTTTATAGAGTGCCACGTAAAGTTATTTGGTGGGCTATGAGAAAATTTAAGTGTGGATGAGTGGCTAGTTACGATGGTACAGTCAATGTACAGCAATGCTAAAAGTCGTGTCAGGATTAACGATTCACTTAGTGATGAATTTAGTGTAAATGTTGGTGTACATCAGGGTTCTGTACTTCATCCTTTCTTGTTTGTTCTAGCCTTAGAAGCGCTGTCTATGGACAGGTTGTTCATGGGAGTTATTGTATACAGATGATTTGATTCTCATAGCAGAGTCGATGGAAGAATTAGTTGAAAAGTTTGATAAGTGGAAGAAAGGACTAGAAGAGAAAGGGCTAAGGGTGAACACAGCAAAGTCTAAAGTCATGATTAGTAGCATTGCAGCCAAGTGTGACCTTGTAGTTGGAAAGTGGCCTTGTGGAGTTTGCAGGAAAGGAGTTGGTAGTAACTCAATTTTTTGTCAGACTTGCAAGCATTGGGTATAAGAAGTGCAGTAGTATTGGTGGAAGGTCAAGAGCTGACATTCAGTTTGTATGCAAGCGTTAATTGCTTTGGGTCTTAGAATAATAACACAAATTGATAGAAACAATGTATTTCTGTTGGAATGACTAGATACAACACATTCAGTATGCGTAGACTATTTATGGAAATTTTTGGGGAATGGGTAGGAATGAAGGTGCCTCCTTCATGCTTCGTCATATGCACAAATATATAATGCATAACCTGCACGTCAGGATATGCGGTATAGGCGTTTTCATGCCCTGAGCGTCAGGTGCATGACAGAGATGAGATGCACTGAGCGTCAGATGCATTGACATGTTCTGAGCATTAGGCACATGCTAATTATGGTGTTCTCTTCCAGCTCAGGGCATCTCTAGTGTAGTCATTATGTGAATAGGAAACATGCGCCTTACGCTCAGGGCATGTTGAAGCCCCTGACACTCAGGGCATCTCACATACACCTGACGCTCGGGGTATGGAAGAGAACACTAGAACACCAGTACTTCTTATGAGAATGGTTTGAAGGTCACGAGGAAGGCATTACATGTCAGAGATGACAAATCTGTCAGTGCTGACTCTAGTCAATCTAGCTGATATTGTTTTTACAAAACAATATTTTTGAGCACAATAATATAATAATACTTTTAGACAAAAAACAAGGTACAGCTACTGGGACTAAATATGCTCCTCCATACACTGATCTTTTTATGGAGGATTTAGAAGAAAAGGCTTAAAAAAATTACCATTTTAAGCTGTGAGTTTAGTGGCACTACATTGGTGAAATCTTTTATTTGGGAACATGGCAAAGAACAAATGGAGGAGTTTATTTAATATTTCAATAGCTTTAACCTACAATTAAGTTCACCGATAGGATAGGAACTTAATAGAATTTTTAGATGTTTTAGTTATTGCAGAGGAACAAAACCTCTTTCTTTTTGTTAAGGTAACTGATACGCACCAGTTTTTGCATTTTTCTAGCTGTCATCTATTTCATCCTAAAAAGGAATACCTTTTAGTCAGGCTCTTAGGTTAAGCCAAATTTTTTTAATGAGTTTTTTAAAAATTGAGTTTCAAATGGCTTTACTGTAGGATATGAGAAAAAACTTGTAGATTCCCAAGTTAGTAGAGCATTTACATTGGAGTGAAATAAGATTTTACTGGCAAGTTCAGGGACAGATGGGAGTTTAGGTAAGGAGGTGTTGTCAGGCTAAGACTTTTAAAGATATTTTTAGTAAAGTCTAAGTTACCTAAGTGAGGGAGAAATGGGTTTTTACCAAAGCTACAATAAGCCTAGGTGCCAAGTCTGCGGTATTTCACTTAAGAGTGAAAATTTCTTTAAGGTAATTTTAATTGTGACTTGAATTTGGTTTGTTTGCAAAACATGTAACATGCAATATGTAGGTAGTACAAAGACAGCTTTAACAGTAATAAGAACTTTAGATCTTTCTGTGAAAGATGTGCTGCTGGTACACTTTACATTTAATAAAGAAAAAGTTGTTCCTTGGGCAGGTTTGTTTTCACACTTTGTACAGGATGGCCATAACGGCATGTCAGATTGGAGTTTCGAAATCATTGATAGGTATGTCAACTGAGACAGTCCTTTTGGCAGAACAAACCTAAAACGTTCCTTACAGTTGGACTTAATGAAAGGAGTGTACCAGCATGACTCCTCCTTGATTTCTTTTAGTAGTTTCTTTCCAAGCAATTTTGTGTACTTCAGGTAAAGTGCATGACTAAACTGTTACTTTGTACCATGTATATCGCTTTGTTTAGTGTCTGGGCAATAGCTTATAGTTACGCATTGCATTAGAGGTATTTTTAAAGTGTGTTACTGATTTATTTATTTTTTACTATTTTTTACATATCTTTGGCCTATTAGTTATTTTTCTATGGTCAGTAATTTTTGTTGTTTTTTATTGTATAAAAGGTTTTTTATATATTGTATAAATTTTTATTTCTTGTGTAAAAAGGGTGTATTTTTAAAAAAATTATGATATATATACAGAATTGTATTGTTTTAATCTGTGTAAGTATTTAAAAACAATGAACTGTAACCTTTTTTAAAAATATTTCTGAAACAAGAAGGTTTTTGTACACCTGACAAATAAAAAATAGAAAACATTGTATATAAGGAATACTTGTTTTTTTGACTTCATATTAAAAACCAGTCACAAATGCTGTGAATGTCTTAGTAGTATTCTTCTACAAAACGTTTAATTTTTCTTTTTTTATATATACTTTAAAATATTTTTTGTTTTGACAGGATTCTGGCACATATATATTATCAAAAAAATCTAAAAAATTAACTGCCAATAAAAAAAGGTCAAATTATTGTTAAAAACTTGAAAGTAAATTGTAAAGTTGTAAAGGGAAAAAAAGAGAAGAACTGAGATTGTAGAACTTGGCTAGCAATGTTTATGATGCTCGTCACTGGTAATAGACTAAAAACTGTAGCGCTGATCCTGATCCTTTTTATCTTGGAACGTACCGTTTCGATCAAAGCTTCTGTAATGTACAGAGTCGTGCCATACAGCGTTTGGTTTAGTTATACGGAGTATGCCGAGCATATTGCAATATATAAAAATAAATAGGCAGTTTTTTTATAAAGCATGGAAAGTCTATAAAAAATACGCATAATTCAACAATAATTTTGAGGGGGCAGAAACGCGTTTTTTGCTTTTATTGGCCATTTTCGCGAAAGTATATTACTTTCCTGCCGAATAAACGCACCCTCTTGAGCATAAGAGAAGGCGCTTATTTTGTCGCACAGTAATTCTAGTTCCCCCAAAAGTTTCATATTATTTTTCCCTCTTTGGAAGGATTAATTTGAGACTATTTTGTTTTATATTTTTTTAAATTTTTAGGACATCATTCGCACCCTCCGATCGTCGCTACATCTTCCCTCAACCAAAACTTAGTATATTACTTGCTTAGAGAGAAAAATGTAGTGAATGCCCCCGTAATTAGAAGATGTCAAGCGTCCCCTGTGTGTATTGGATGGCCAAAATAAGTAGTAAGCACCATGGGCGGTTATTCCATCATTTACAGTTTTATAAGACTTCAAGAAGGGAAGGATCACTCGTGGATATGAATAACAACTTCCTCCTCTTTCACTAACAAGAAAAGTGAATATAAAGGTGGATTTAACCTGCGCGTTTTTTATTATATCCGCCTACTCGGAGTAGACACAGCGCCATGCAAAGTTATACCCTGTGTGGGCATACGAACCTGAATTATAATCACGTGACCCCTTTCACTTGTGCATGCCAGGCCTAGGCAGGCCTAATTTCAACTTCTCAGAAGAGCGCGTGGCTGTACTGTCCTTTTTATTGTAAGTAGCTAGCTAGCCTAGCTATTATGCTTTAGCATATAGCTTTAGTATATTCCCCAGTAAATAACCGAGTTACGGTGTAAAGAAACATAGCTATTGTTTTGCGTTAGCCATAAGGACGTTGGAGTGTCTGGAGAGAGTGAGAATCGATTATATTCTAAATAACCTCAGAACCAAAGTATAGTAAAACGATTGGGCTTTCTCTATGATTTTGTACGACACCAAGTTTTGCCCTCCAAATTTAGTGTGTGACAAAAAATTAGAAGTAGGCAGTGTTAAAAACGGCAATATTGAAAATTCAGGGTGGGAAAATTTTATTTTTAATTTTCATATGAAACCCTAAATTTATATTCCAGACAAGAAAGAAAGATAGCCCATTGGTCTAGCTTATTACCCAATGTGGGTAAATAAAGCATCATATTAAGGCTAAGAAATGTTTTGCATAACTTGCCATCAATAGGGGTTGCTGAGCAGGGACATGTCTCCTATATTCGCAAGTGAATAATTGTACTCTGCGGTGTCATCATCATCATCATCATTCCCGGCTTAACGTCCGTTTTCCATGCTAGCATGGGTTGGACGGGGTATATTAACGACCCTCTTCCAATCTGATCTAGACTGTGTTAGAAACTCAACTTCCTCTCTATCAAGTCTGTCCTTATAACCTCCTGCCAAGTCTTTCTCGGTCTGCCTCTGGGCTTTGCCCCAGGAACTATTAAGTCTTTACACTTTCTTACCCAATTATCCTCCTCCATTCTTTCCAAGTGCCCCAGCTAATTCAATCTTCTTATCTGGATAACATCTTTAATTCTACGGAGACTTAGCCTGCTTCTTAGCTCATCTGAACTCTTTCTGTCTCTCAGACTGGCATTACACATCCACCTAACCATTCTCATATCATTCCTTTTTAAACGGTCAAGATCTTCCTGCTTCACTGCCCATGTCTCACTACCGTACAACATAACACTTCTTACACAGGCCTCATACAACCTACCTTTTACCTCAATTGACAGGACTCTGCTAGTCAATAAAGGAAGCAACTCTCTAAACTTTTTCCAAGCAGAACCTATCCTGCAAGTAACACTTCTTCCAACACCCCTTCACTACCCAACATATCACCTAAGTAACAGAAGTTCTTAACTATCTCTAACGAGCCACTGTTGTACATCATTAAAGCTGGAAATACTTCATTCTCTATAATCTCACCTTTGCAACGCTTGCATACAAACTGTATGCCAGCTCTTAACCTTCCACTAATACTACTGCACTTCTTATGTACCCAATGCTTGCAAGTCTGACAAAAAATTGAGTTACTACCAACCCCTTTCCTGCAAACTCCACAAGGCCACTTTCCAACTACAAGGTCACACTTGGCTGCAATGCTACTTCTCATGACTTTAGACTTTGCTGTGTTTACCTTCAGCCCTTTCTCTTCTAGTCCTTTCTTCCACTTCTCAAACTTTTCAACTAATTCTTCCATCGACTCTGCTATGAGAACCAAATCATCTGCATACAATAACTCCCATGGACAACCTGTTCTGAACTCCATCGACAGCGCTTCTAAGACTAGAATAAACAACAAAGGACTAAGTACAGAACCCTGATGTACACCAACATTTACACTAAATTCATCACTAAGTGAATCGTTAATCCTGACACGACTTCTAGCATTGCTGTACATAGACTGAACCATCGTAACTAGCCACTCATCCACACCTAATTTTCTCATAGCCCACCAAATAACTTTACGTGGCACTCTATCAAAAGCTTTCTCTAAATCTACAAAGGCAAAATAGAGATTCTTTCCCTTTCCTAAATACTTTTCCTGAAGCTGTCTGAGTAAAAATATTGCATCTGTAGTGCCACGCCCTGGAACAAAACCAAATTGCATCTTATCTATATCAATTCTTTCTCTAAGTAACTTATCAATCACTCTTTCAATAACTTTCATTACTTGATCAACCAACTTCAAACCTCTATAGTTACCCCTTTCTAATGCATCACCCTTGCCCTTGAAACAATTCACTATTACACTCGACTGCCACTCACTCGGAATAGCACCATCCTTTATTATCTGGTTAGCAAGACTTGTAATAAGCTCAACTCCAATATATCCAGATGCTTTTACCATCTCTGCAACAATACCTGATACTCCTGCAGCCTTGCCAATCTTCAATTTCCTAATAGCCTCCACTACCCATTCTGTCTTGATCTGCATAGCTGGCCCTTCTACGACATCATCATCAGACAAATTATCCTCGTCCCAATCAAACTCAGTGTTAAGCAACCTCTGATAATGATTCTTCCAACCTACCCTTTTCTCCTCCTCTGTGATAGCCAAAACACCTTCATCATTACGTATACACTTCTCACCTACAATATCTTGATTAGTCTTCTTCATTTGCTTTGCTATCTTGAATACCTCATTGCGCTGGTTCTCCCTTCTTAAGAAGGTGTAATATGCTTTTGTAATATGCTTTTAGTATATAGTTTCAGTTTATTACCCAATTTAATAACTGATTCACTGTGTAAAGAGACATAGCTTTGCGTTAGCCATATGGACATTTGAATATCTTGTTGTCCTGACGATTATATTTTCAATAATTTTGAGAACCAAAGTATAAGTAAATCAATTACCGCGCAGGAGATGACATCAGTTATTTTTACCCGTTTCCAAGTATGAGGCCCCAAACTGATAATTTGTCCTTATTTTGTTGTTAATAGTAAAGTCTATCGAGAATATTGTATTATGGCACATTTTTGGTATACAACATCATACGCATGGAACACAATTTGTAAATTTGGGGAATGGATCGGGATGCCGGGTAAGAAAATAATTAGTAAGGCGGGACAGATAACGTATGCTGCTAGTAATCATAACAAGGTAATCACACCAAAATGCTTGCCCAGGGCAAAATTTAATTATTTAGTTTATTAATTATATACTTATTTAATAATTTATTCTTATGCATGAAGGATATTTGTTTCTCTTCCACTTTAATCATGAAGGTACACTGCACTTCACTATAAATCGATAATCACATATGGTGTCTTCTGCACCCAATAAACGTGTGTTATCAATAATCATGAGCTAAAGGTGGAATGCACAAGCTGGTCCAGTATTGGCCCAGCGTGTGTTACCACATAATAATAATATCAGGATTCATAAAAGGGTGTGCCTCACTGTAATGATAATAAGTGTTAATAACATCAAGTAATAATAAGATACACAAGCCTCACACATGCATCTGTCCAAATGTTATATGGCTGATGTAGGAAGCCCGACATCCCAATTTTCCCCAAATTAGTGTGGGTATTTGTAGGAAAAAGTCAGTCATTAAGAGTACCGGCTTATATGCGTCAACGACATACATACAAAGGAGGCTAGATACAGTAAAACTTTACAATAGCTATAGAAAGCAAATAACAGTCTATAGCCAAAATAACACAAAGTCATAATACATGACATATATAAAGTCCATATTACGACATGAATTGTGTACGTAACCACAGGACCTAGTCTAGCAATTATAATTACAATAAATAACAAAGATCACTCTGTAAATTTAAATGGATTAAATGTCCCACAACTTAGGCACGTCATTGAGGTTGGCCATTTTAGAACACCACTGTGTTAACACTTTATTGGGAAGATGGATATATCGGCGATAACAGTCGTTGGACCACCTGCCTAAGATCTTAATGGCAGAGTCTGGAATACCGCAAGATGCTGCGGCAGAGGCCCCACCAATCCTAAAGCTATGCGTATTGAGATCAGGCCCATTTACACTAATTTTTACAAAGGCAGAAACTAACTTCCTAGTAACAAATTCGCCGTTGGAGAGAACAAACCAAGGACCCTGAGGAGTACCTCGGTACGCAAGAAATTGCGAGAAAGCTTTGACAAGACACAAATCACCATTAATCCTCCCAAACCTAATTTAAAATGTTTTCCTAAAGGGATCTGTTTTAGAACTTTTGATAGTCATGTAAAGAGTATTGTTGCAAGGTGAAAAGTTAAACTTTGTCACAAAATAAAAAACATGAATTGTTGATAAATCTAAGCATGTTGTGTAGGTGAGAGGGCGTGATTGGCAGTCTCTGGCGGCTTATGACATTCTCAGTTTGCCGAATACCCCTTATTACATAGTACAATTTTCCCATGTCAGATATCCTTTCGGAAAATCCACAGATTAGACTTTGGTACTGTATCCCTCACAAGTACACCTTAATAGTTGCATATTTGACTCGCGTTGACATAAAAGTGACATAGAGCTGAAGGTTGGATTCAATCAGCGGAAAATCCGGATAGAGGCGTAGTGGCAAAACATTCTGTAGGATGTCCAGAACGGTAGGTAAGTCGCCTGTTTGGCGATAGAGCAGCATCGAAGAGGTAATTCATTGTCACACTAAGCATACGGGGATTGACGAGGGGATAGGAGTAGGAAGCTCTTCGGCGTATGGGCACTGCTCCTTGAACTTTTCGACCTGTAAACGCAAGAGTAGGTCGTAGGTATAAATATTAGAAGTGCCACAAATATGGCGCATTAGCACATTTATGTTGTGATTTGCTGTAAAATAAAACAACAAGCGAACTAGTTTCATGATTTGCTCACATTTGCACGAACCAGTACTCCATATGCGGACAATGGCCTCTTGTCTATAAAAATGATAACCTGGGTATCAGACCACTTCTCGCCCCACGAATGCACTGCTATAACAACCGCAAGCAATTCAAGAAAGGTAATGCTGTAATTGTTGGTGTTGTGAAAAGGGATGGGAAACCATTTCCCATTGTAAAAACCGCCTAAACCACTCATGGAAGTATCCATAAACATGTTTAAACTTTTTGATTTGAAGAATGTTGTTTGGATGACCACCATTCCGTTCCAACTGGGTAAAAAATTCAGCCACCACTAAATGTCCTTGCGGGATTCCGATGTAACGGAGATGTGATAGTAAAGGCTACTTACAGTAGTAGAAAGGTCAATGAACCTGCGCAAAAAAATGCGACCACATTTGACAACTTTGCATGCAAAGGACAACAATCCTATGAGTGATAGTAGCTCCTTTTTTGTGCATTTTTTCTTCCCTTTCCACACTCTTAGCAAGGACAAAATAGCATCAAATTTGTCTTCAGGTAAACGTATAACGAATTCAGTGGTATCAATTTCAATGCCTAAATAGGTCAGGACACGGGATGGACCAACAATTTTTTTCGGGGCTAAAGGAACTCCAAGGCAGTTAAAGACCTGTTGAATTAAATTGATGATATTTTGGCGGCAGCTTTTGAGGAATTACCTGTAATAAAGTCATCTAAATAATGAAGTAGCTGCCGAATGGCAGCAAGGTACTGAAGAATCCAGAAAGCAGTCTCAGCCAAGTTCACGTACCATATCAATGGCATCGTCAAATGAGAATTATGTAACAGTATAAGTGTCCTTAGAAATGCCATCGTTAACCGAGAATCCTTGTGGTGATGAGAGGTCTAAAATTACCCGGATGGAACCATCTTTTTTAGGCGCTGCACCCAATGGGGAGCAATGAAAACTAGGAAGAGGAGGGCGATCAAAAGGGCAAACTGTATGCCCTCTATTTAACTCTTTTAAAATAGCCTCATTGACTTTGCTTGCATGTTCCATAGAGGATTTGTTGTTAGACGTTGATGGAAAAAGTTGTCCATGTTGGTACCCAAGTTTAAACTCATGGCTAAAGCCAGAAAGGATAAAGTTGACTAAGACCTGATTGGGATGTGAAACTAATAATTTGTCCAATAATAAGACATTTACAGGGGTGAAAACAAAGGACTTAATCGGAAAAAAGTTATTGGGTACTTGGCTGAGAGAGCCTAAATGAGCAACGATGCCCTGGGTGGTTTTCAGAGCAATGGGGGCACTTGGAAAGGGACATGTATTGGAACATGACATGCCTCTATTGAACTGCCAGAACACCCTGGGAGTTAATGGAAATCTGACCTGGTGGAAGTTGCTTGCGGTAAGATGCTGGGAAGCATTCCGAAACGCGGGGCCTAACCCACCTGCACTGGAAGACCAGGGGCAATTTGTAGCAAAATGTCCTTGCTGACCACAATTGAAACATGTGGGAGAAGTTCTTGTGGAGGTCTAACAACCTCAGTTCTTTATGGCTAAAATTGGACTGACCCATGTGTCATGTATTTATTGACTAAATATTCATTTAGCTCCATTTATATTATGCAAAAAATTAGACTGTTTTTTTTTTCTAGTGATCTAATTTTGTTATCATTTTATTGCAAAGTATGAATCTTTTGTTCTTATAAAATCTTTCTTTTAAAAAATAGTGAATTCTCTATCTAACTTTGTAAAACCGTTTTGGCCTAAAGTAATATGTTTTTATTTAGATGGATGATGAAGATACTGAGACAGAAATGCCCCTCAGCCAGGGTGAGCATGAGCTCATTAGGGAATTACAACCTGGCATGAGCCAAGAGTAAGTGTTGTTATGCTTTTCATACATTTAGACAAGATTCTAAAAATTTACATTGAAGAATATATACTTGTGCTGTATGAATGTCTGTTATAATATTTAATAAGAATTTTAATAGCCCTTCCTATGGGGTGGTGTTCATGTATTGAGTGCAAGCCTGTCATTTTGAAAGAAAAATGGGGATATACTGGAGGGACCTGAAAAACAACACCCTATTCTTGGGAAACAATGATGAACGCACGCTCATGTTAATGCAGGCAGTTACAAAAGTTCCTCTATTTAGACTTTCTTCATATTTCCATTTATATGTAGCATTTTAACTACTTAAAGTAAAGATAACAACGTAAAGTGTGAATTAAAAGCATGTTGTTGCGCTTTATTTTAATTAGCTTTACTTTCTAAATATGCCAGCCTTTGTAATTTGCATCGGCACTCAGCATTTCATTCAATATAAGGTGAGAATGCTAAAATGAAAACAATAGAGTTCATGTCTTGTTTGCGAAATTTAATTAGCTCATGTGAACTGCGTTTGTTTTTAGCCCGTGTAAAAATCCACGGGTTTGCCCATCCTTTTTATACTGCATTACGTGCGCCTCGCATTTTCCGCGGCTAAGCTACCATTTTGTGTGACAAACAGATGGACAGACGTATACAGGTATTATAATATAGTCGTCAAGAGATCAACGGAAGAAAATATAATTTAACAAGGATTTAAGTATTTATTGTTTTTACTCACGGGCAGCAATGTCAAACCATTCGTTTATTAATGCTTTTCGCTGATGCTCATGTTTTACGAATGCGTGCGTGCAATTTTATTTTATTTCACACAAAGCTAAATGTTATATTTCACACACAAAATATACAGAAGATATGTGAAGGTTCTTTATGTAGGCATGAGATCATTACATGAGGTCGTAAAACTCGCGTACTTATAAAGTTACATTCAAGCGGTACTGTACTTGTTGAACATCTCCCAGCTTAAAAAACACTGTATGGTGTTCTTAAACAATTGAAATGCGTACATGTGTGCTTAATTAATGTTTTATTTTGTCCTAAAACCATGAAAGCGCAATCAGAACTTTAAAACTATTAAAGCTTTTATATTATATTTGTTATAATGAAAATATATATACCGTAATGATCCGAACAAGCGCCCTGGGCGGTTATAAAATTTTTGGATATTTTGCATGGGCTCTTAATCATGGGCGCTTTTTCCTTATAGTAATTTTCAATTTTTTTTTTTTTTTTTTTTTGAACAATAAAACTGAAGAAAAAATGTAACAAAATGAAGTTTGGTTTTTTTAGGGTTTTTTAGAAAAATTGTATAGGAAATTGTATAACAAATTTGTGTTTTTTCATTCTCAATATAAGAAATTAATATTTTCAAATAAGCGCCCAGTTTCTCAAGGTAGTTTTTGATTAAGCACCCCCTTTTATCAGGTGGCGCTTATTCAAGAGGGCGCTTAATAAGTGCTGGACGCTTATTAAACTTTGAGGGAATTACCTGGACGCTTATTAAAGGGAGGTGCTTAAAAAATGCTGGGCGCTTAATCGGTATGCCTCTCAATGAAACTTTTTAACCAGTGGAAAACCAGAAGCAGGTGTTTGAATAAAGTTGATAAACTTTTTAATTTTTCTCAAACTTAACCTGCAGTAGTCGTGTATAATTTATAGTCCAATTGAAAATGCATTAATCTTATTTTTGTTCTTGCCAATTACTAATCATTGATTTCCGTTAATAGAGTAATCACTTATAAGTTCTTCCAAGCTTGATTTATCTGATGTTTTTTACTTACCTTTAGATTCAAATACTTGTTGGAGGATGATGTTCCTGATGGTGGTAAGTCATTTAATTTAAAATTATTACTTGAAAAAATAGTGTTAAGAGATCAAAGATTTTGACAATACACAAATCAAAAATATATGTACCAAGGTAGATGCTTTTTTTCAAAGTGTAAATGGCCAACGATATGAAGAGAAAAAAAATTGTGACATATACTTGTAATATTTATTGTGCAGCAGTAGGCAAACAAAGCATTTCTAATGAAATATTTAA
This sequence comes from Hydractinia symbiolongicarpus, assembly GCF_029227915.1. Lineage (NCBI taxonomy): Eukaryota > Metazoa > Cnidaria > Hydrozoa > Anthoathecata > Hydractiniidae > Hydractinia > Hydractinia symbiolongicarpus. Next base: position 14,576,905 of record NC_079875.1, on the reverse strand, counting down.
AATCTTGTAGTGAATGGACAATAACTAAAAATTTGTAAGCTTTTTATTTATTTCCATAAACACAACATTGTTTATCACGTAGCTACTGAAAATTTTACGCATATAAAAAAACCAAGGGAATAAGATATTACGCTTTTCTTCATTGCAGTAGAGTAAATCACCTCAACGATAAACAACACTGTCAAAAACTTAAAAAAAACTAATTGACCATCTAAACAGTAAACTATAACTTTTAAGCAATAACAAATCCCTCTTCTATATTTCTGACAACAAAATTTTCTACATACACATACACCAAGAATCATTGTGTTTCTGTAGTTACATCACATTAAATTTCTAATGGTCATGACATCAAAATACTTTAAAAATACCAGATTTTTCTCATTGGATCTTCTAATATTTGAAGCAACTAAGTAAATTAAAATAAAAGAACAAACTATTTTAGCTAATTTAATGTCACTGAATCCAAATTTTAGATTTAAAAACCCACTAGACCACTCCTTAAAACAAACAAGCAGTGTGCAGCATGTGATTAAAATGATATATATAAATTGATTAGAATAGCATTCAAATTGAAAAGAAATAATTTCTTAACAATCATTGCTAGGACATGAAAAATTACATCAATATATTTTATTTTATTCACAATGGGAATCATGACTTTAAAGTGAGAAAATCTTCATCAGCGGAAATTAAACAACTCCTTCATCAGGATTTATTATTTTTCTAATTGTGTGTTTTTCTTTGTTTTTCATTGTAATAATAAAAATTTTTTTTAACAGATGTGTTTGCCAATGTGCGAAATCAGGAATTCTTGGTGAAACAAGAAGTTAAAGTATGTTAAATCTTAGTTACTTTTTATTAACTTCTTAGTACTAATACATTTTTATTACTATACCTTTTTACGTGTTTGGATGTTTTCTTAATATTCCAAAACTAGTATTTGGTCCTGTGGAAAAATTCACTATAGATACCGAATAAAAAACAGCGAAATAGTGAGCAAAATTACCCATAAAATTCTTTGTTCTTTTCGTCAAAACGTTTTGTTGTTAATTCAATTAAAGCGGGAATAAATAAAACCAATATGTTTTTCATATAACAGTAGACAATAGACACATGCTAAATTAATTACCCGTGAATTTTTTTTTAGAGTCCAGTTATGATAATGCCTGGACTTAGTTATTCCACTACACAGCAGAATTCAGCTATAACTTCATATACAGAGGTATTTAATATGCTGAACCATTGCCTTTCACATTTCTACCAACGTCTGTATGAGCTGTGAACACTGACCATAAAAAAAAATTGTCAACTTTAGGCTATAAAAAATAATTTCCTGCTAACTGTTTTTTATGATAAATGTTTCTTTTTATGACAGAGCAATGTACAAGTATTTATTGAAACAACAAATATTTCACAGCAAAAGCATAACACATATTTTATACTTTCTTGTGCAAAACAACGTAATTCCCCTTTTTTAGCCCCTCCTTTTATTCAGCCCTCCCTTCTAATAAGCCCCCACCCTCAGCGACTCAAAAAGTTATTTAGAACCCCTCCTTTTATTTAGCCCTCTGTCTAAAACCTCTAGAATTTAATAAGCCCTCCAGGGGCTATAAAGAGGAATTAATTAAATGCTTAATTAGCAGACAATTACCAGAGGTGACATAAATATGAAAAACTTATAGAATTTTTACAAGAAGATATTGTATATCGCTATTTCATTTTAATTCAACTTGTAATCATTTATTTATGCAAGGCAGGCTTTATTTCCTCACATATTCACCTTTTTATTATTAGAAGCCTAAATGTTGATGATGATAATGATGTTATAACTTGGGGAACTAAAACAATATTTCTTACTGCAGACATCCTTACCACCTATTCATTTTGTCATAGAAAAAATAAAGTATTGGCAAACTTAAATTTAATATATACTGTGTAAACAACATTTGGAACGTTATCTCTAGTATCACAACTATATGTGTTGTTTACTAAGGAATTCTAATGACTTTGTATTTCCTGTTTAATCGTATGTATGAATGTTTGATTAGGTGTCCAATGAAGATGTTACAAGCGAACCTCAGAGAAAAAAACAAAAATTCACTTCAAATCAGGTATATTTTTAAAACTTACTTGCTATGAAAAATTTTTTAACCTATTGATCATAAGTTATGTTGCTTAATGCACTAAATTTTAAAATTTTAGGAGCAGAATTATACACAAGTACGTCCTGCCAACAGTAGCAATACCTACAACCAATTAGTATGTATACCTTCACTGTTTTTGATAAAAAAATTGTTAGTTGTTTTGCTTTAAATGTAATTATTATATTAGACATGTCATCGAGAAAAATTACAGTGATGTAAACTCTAAAAATTTTCATATCATTTATGCTTTTTCCAAATCTGACTCAGGTCAAAGAAGTTGATCTTCAGGTTAGTGTGTCATGCAAATTTAGATTTGTAAATTTAACATCTGCTCTCATAGTTTTTAACTATCTTGATGTGCTTACTTCTTCAAACTTAAAACTGTTGTTAAGCTTTCTTTTTGCATTTTATCAAGTATTCTGGATAATTTTGAGTGTCAGTAAAAATTTTTTGAGCATTGACGAGGAATAAGCTTCTTATTAAAATGGTAAAAAACGTCTTTTGAATCACTATCTTTGTGATTTGGTAGATATATTACCTGCCACAAAAAAATATAGATGGCAGCCTCGATTACATGTCAGCAAAAGCTTAGACGCAAACGAATATATCAGATCAAATCTCTAAAATTCAAATCCACCAATTAACACAAAATAATTTCTCAGAGCAAATCCCAAATTAAAATAAAAAATGAGCACAAAGCCAGCGTGGTCATGTCTTACCCTGTTAACTATATTTGTGTAAGTGTGTGAGGCCATTTGCATTCAAAACAAAGGATTTCCCAAAAATGATCATGTGAGTAAAGAATAATAGAAGTAACCAATAAAAAAGCAGGGTCAGTATTTTAGCGACCCAGCATAATTTTTACACCTCAGCTATTTCGATTTCACCGTGGTAGGAAAAATTAGGGTCTCCTGGTGGAAAGTAAGTAAAAAAATAAACAATCTCTGAAAATATTAAACAACTTTTTAAGAGAAAGATTTATATACAGTGAGCCTGCTAAAATACCCCAAGAACACAAAAGTTGTATTGTGTATTGGACAGCCAAATTTTTGTACATAGGAGTATGTAAATTGAGTGTTCTGCATGACATCAAAGGATGTAGTTCACTTATTTCCAACTTGTAACACTTTTTGTCTAGAGCTTTACTTTTTTAGACATTCTTTTGATCTATTTCTTGCTTTACATCCTAAAATAAGCACTGTAAAATTTGCTGGTATGCACAATATTACCCACTGCAAATTGTATATCCACTGTGTCTTACAAATTTACCTCATTTGTTAGCATATGTATTTGTTTCCTCCTCATCATGATCATCATCATCGTCATCATCCATGTGACAATACTATTTTCAAACAAATTTAAAATTTGAATCACTCCTGCCAAGGGGCATTGGTTTAATTTGTAGCACCTTTTTTTCTAGATCAAGGTGAGATAGATTGTAGAAAAAAACTATTTGATGTGAGGCAGGTTAACATGTAGTTTTATTGGCTAAAGAAATTTTTTCTTGTATAGGTAATGGCAAGTTACACTAATCGTACGCTTCAAACACCAATGTCTGTGGTCTATGATTCTTATGTGGCAGCTCATCCCAAAGTGCCGGATTTAGGAACTATACCAAAAACTGGAAAGTATGACAAATTGTCTTTTCCTATATGATTTCTTTTTATCCACATGATCTCTTTTTTTTATAAATTCATACTTACTATACTTCTGTTTATTCCAAGATTAGTCATTAACCTTGGTAACCAACAGGGTCACCTGTCTTTTTTATACCGCATTATGTGCATCTGGCTATTAGTATCATTTTGTGAGACAGACGTATACGGGTTAGATACTGCAAGAAAATGTAAGCTAAGGAAAAGCATTAAGTTTTGGTATTTACTAATTCTTTATGTTCATTGTGTACTATTTCAATTGGTAAAATCATTTTTGTAGTGTTTATTTCTTAGGTTTAATAAAAAGATAGAAGACTTCGTATATTTTTATTACACATTGTAGGTACAACTTTGGTATTGAGTTTGAGGACACTTTAAAACCACCAACCAAAAGCTGTGCTTTCACTTACTCCAAATTATTAAAAAAGTTATTCGTTCGTCATGGTTGTCCTGTTCCTATTCATTTTCACACAAAGATTGACCTTCCTGTAAAAGATACTAAAATACGAGCATTTCTAAAATACAAAGAGGAAAGTCTTAAGCATGATGTTGTACAAAAATGTCCGTGGCATTTAATGCAAGATGAAGGTAATTAAATTTGTTTTTGGAAACATGGTATTTTAATGCTTGCAAAAAGAGGTTTTTAGTGGATTGTGTTGATTTTGTTCTTACATCCGTATGCTTCTGTAATAAGAAGGTATTGGGATGTTGTTTGAATTACTTTTATAATATTTGTGTTATGATATATCTAAAATCTTCTTTTGCAGGCAATACGCACTCTGAACATCTTTTGCAAGTAGTTCAAGGTGACACCTCTTATGAAAAGTGTGATCTCACAGGACACTATGTTGTCTCGTTTCGCCCAGATAGTGGAAAATTGCGTTGCAATAACTTTTGGGAAAATTTTAAACTGACCTGTTCCACCTCATGTAAAGGTGGAATTAACCGAAGATCAGTTGTGTTATACTTCCTGCTTTATGTCAAGTAAGAATTAAAAGCAGTTGTGTCTAGCGTGAGTTGAATTTGATTATTATCTACTCATAAATTGGTAAACTCAACACTTTGTTTAGAGATCAAGTGCAGGGTCATGATTCAGTAGATATACGGATCAGCTCAAGCCCTGGCAGAGACAGAAAAACTGCTGAATCTAAAGTACGTATAGGATTGTCGAAAGCAATTGTCAATGGGATATCAGGTGTTAATATTATGGCGACTTTTATGTTTCTTTCAGAGAAATTTAATAAGCTTTTTTTTGTATAGATGCAAGCTTCGACTTCTGCTGAATCAATGTGCAATGATGCTAGTTTAGCACCACCTCAAAAAAGGGATCCACAAAGTAAAACAAACAAAGAAATGATAGAAAAACCTAGCTCGAGTAGCCTGCATGCTAAACATAAACCCAAAGGTATACATTTGAAAATTGTCTTTTTTTTTGGGAACAAAACATTGTACTGCTAAACAATTACATTCAGACCAATTGAAGACCCTGTATCATGCAGTCCATTTATTGATATAGTGATATTTCAACTCAGAAGTAGTATGACCTTAGTAAAATTATATCTGTCTTTTTTCACAGCTTCATTTCAACTATATTTTACTGTAGATGAAGATTTTCTTAGTGATACACTCACTCTCTAAACATTTTTTTTGCTTTTACTCTAGGAAAACTATTAACAATTTTTGATGATGTTGGAGAAGATGATAAAAACTATTATCGTATCAAACTACCTTTGGTAAGGCTTTTGTAGGAGCTACTACATGGTACAGGTGCAGTTCATAAATGACCAGCTTTTCTTACAATTAGATCATTAGTTTTTTTCTTATTTTTTGCACAAAGATGAGAACAATCAAACCTTAAATGTTACGAAGTCTGTTTTTTAAAGAATTTTCTTCCAGCCCTATAATAGTGGATTTGTGGGCAAAATAAGTGGAAACGGTTCAAAAATACAGATTTTTAAATTTTTCTGACGTTTATATCTAGGTAGATCCATTAAAGTTTTTGTTGTTTTCAGTTAGAATGTTTCCATTTTACTTTTGTTGGAAATAACCTTGTCCTTTTTGGCATTCTTTACTTGCTTCCTGTGAACACTAATGTAAAACCGACATAAGAAGTATCTTATTAGTTAACAATATATTTAGGTCTAGCCTTAACAAACAGAAATATACATGTTAGAGTGTTACAATTAATATCACTGTTTTTGTTTTTAGGTTAAAGGTTTAGCAAATGCACAGTGTCTGTTACACATGGCATCATTAATGGCAACCTCAGGTGAAATTAGTGTAGCTAAGGGACCTTATGCCGAACAAGGGTAAGTTATTTGGGTGTGAACTGTATTTTATGAAATCATTCCTGAAATTGAGCGATTTATTGAAATAGACTCTTTGGGTCATGATAAGAACATTTCGTTGTCTCTTGTGAGCCTTGTTTAGGCACAGTTTCCTTGTAACATGAGTGGTTTCTTGGTCTAAGTGACTGTTTTTAACAAAATTTAGCATAGTAAACAAGAAAGTATGTTGAACATGACAGTGGCTCAGAATGTTTGATTTATGTTTACTTATTTTTTTAAACTAAAATTAGTTCAAGAATTTTGCTTTCTTTGTGATAAATTTGACATAGTGGAGAGATAACGACTATGATTAGATGTTCTTTTTTGTCACCTGAAAATCTATAAGGGGATCAAATTTGGCCCAACATTAAACTAACATGACAAAATTTGACTTAGTAAACAAAGCATTCTATGACAGGGTAATCAAAGTTTCTGTTTGACACTTTGGTCAAAATTAATGCAAAAAATTAAACCAAAAACAATGGTGGACAAAAGAAAGCATGTATAACGTGATCATAAATGTGACAATGATGTTTATTCTTTGTCACTCAAATACAGCTTTACGAAAAATTGTTCTTATTTTTCCACCAAGTGTTTTGCATGCTTTTTGCTATACAAGTATTTTTGAATTTGTTTTGTACCTCTTCAATTAAAAATTGTGATAACTAATTAATACCTGATTTATATTTATAGCTCTTCTTCACGTCAGAAAGAAGAAAAAGTACGTTTTTTAGTGTTCTTGTTTATTCTTTTTCTTGTGCTTGTCAGAAGTGTGTATTAATTATATTAATTGTTGACACAATGTTCAAAATAATTGACACACACTAATATGTCATCCTTGCTGGAGTAAGTTTTCCTGACCATCTTGGATTTTTCTTTGCTGGTACACATGCAGTTCGTTGAGTTTGAAGATCAGACCATGTGCATAAAAGAAAAATGGCTGCATAATGTCTAAATATTTAAGTTACCTAAACAGTTTTTTCCCTTCATTTTTTTCAAATTAGTTTTCTGTATACACTATTTTTTATAGGCATAACATTAAAGGGCATATGCAAGCTCAAGCAAGCATTACCTTAAGCTGGAAAATTTATCTGGTTACTCAATGTTTATGCCAAAAGTAATTTTTACAAAAGGGAACAACATAAGATCAGATCAGAATATCAGATGCTAGAACAGTGTTATTATTTATAAACAACAAAATAAACCCTAACATTATACACATGAACAAGTTTTATGAATACTTGCAAATCAACTTCATTATTGAGAAATAGTAACAAATTATAGGAACAGGTTAGATGGTTGCACATTGACTATACATTAAATTTCAAATACTATCAAAATGAGTTTCACTGTTACCAACGAAATCCTGGACCAAAAGAAATTTTTTACAATACAGCTTTTTTACAATACAAAATCAAAAAAGACAAAAATATATTAGCATACCAATCAGCATAATTTCAGGCTCAACTTTACAGTATTCTAATTATATTGAGGCTAAGCTAAAATCAGCCCTATGCTTATAAAAAAAGGGTGATTAGGTCCAAAAGTAAGAAATTTTTTTTAATTCCTTATTTTGTTCGTCTTTACAATGTAATGATTTAAACACATTTAAAGACATTTTCTTCTAGTTGAATTACTTCTAATTGTATGTTCTTGCTGATTTAAAAATAAAATTACACTTTATCTTTATTTACAATAACAACACATCGTATGGACGATGTGTTGTTATTATACTTATGAATTTTGATAATGAATAAACGACCTGTTGATACACACAAAAAAAAATTCCAGAAATTTGGTTAGCTGTTACCTCTATTATGTAAAGCTTGAAATGCTGATCAAGAAAATGTAAATGTGCTTTTGACGCGCGGTTGTAGAGATTGTAAGGTTTAATAGCTTTTAACGACTTCATTAACCTGTCTGTTCAGAATTGGATAAATTGGCCTGGCTGCCACAGGGGGTCCTTTCATTCGTTTCAAAATCGTTTGGCTTTCATAAGTGCATGGAAATTTAATTTAAGGGATTGACATTTAAATTAATATTATTGACGTGACATTTAATCTGTTGATTAACATTTGAGATATTCATATTTCTGTGACTTTGTAGGAAAATGGAAACATCAACTATGCCTGTCATAGCTTACTGTATTATTTAATAGGATCTCACAGGTACGAGGTGTTTTGATTTAAAATAGTAAAATATTGAATTGTTTGATTTGTTTATTTCAGTTTGCAACTATAAAGACTGAAGAACTTCGCAGCACATCTTCAGTAATAACAAACCAAATTAAGAGAAGTCTTAGTGATCCTTTACATTATGGTAGACAATATAAAGAAGTTACGGTGGAGGCAAACATAGATTTCCAGAATAAAATATAATACTAAATAATTTTTTTCGTTTTAATATTTGGATTTTTTTTTTATTTTAGAGTATTTTTATGTGATACCTTATTTAGTGTTTATATTTTATAAAAGTTTGTATCTCAACTTTTCTTACGTCTTAATATCTGTTTATAATTATGAGTATTTGCATATCTGAAAAATTTTTCACCTTTGTAGGGTGACATTATAGTTTTATAGTAACATATAAATATAGATATATTTAACTAGAAAACGTTTATTGATTAAGACGTAAACATTTCTTTTAGAACATAATCATAGTTTTCATTTATAATTAAAATTTAAGTAAGAAAATATGCTCAAATATGCTTAAAAAAATTAACACTTGTATTTATGATGGTAACCGGTGATGCAGTTACCTTTTAGCAGATCTTCATATTTTGTAGCAGATACAACATGTTTACATGAGACTGGAGTGTATTTAAGGCAAAGTAAATTTTACACAACAATAAAGAATGCCACTTTTTACATAATGTTTTATTTCTGGGGTGGCCTGTTTTTATGACTTTACAGCATGCTCACTGAAAAAAAAACATATCTCACTCCTAGCTCGAAGTTTACTTCCATTAATTTATTCAAAGTGGAACGCCATCCACATTTCAAAAAGTGATAAAGATTCTCATGTAAATTAGCCTAAAACATACATCATGGACCCAAGTGACTTAAACTGGTTTAAGTTTCCTTAGGTCTAGGTAAAAAAATATAGTTTAGTAAGTTTCGCAGTTTCTGTGATTTTGATTTATAATTTTATTACGTATATGAATAGGTTAAAAATTGACTAGATATTAACCTCTTATAGCTGCTATATAAACTGTGGATGTCTTGTCACATGTCAATGTATATATTTTCAACGTTGTTTTTATGCAAAATTGTAATATTTTTTGGAAACAATTTCTTTGTGTTGTTCAAGTATGTATTGTTTCCAAAAAATCCGTTCTTTGGAACACAGTTTAGGTTTTGTATTACAAGTGTGACGATACTTTGCATGCTTGTTTTATGCCAGTAGTTTTTGTGTGCTAAACAAAGGGGAAAAAATATCTTTTAAAAAATTTGATAAGTAAATTGTACATGTTTAACCCTATTCGATCGGGGGGGGGGGGGGGGGGGTGAGGGGCCTCTGCATGCCAAATATTTAGGTCCGATACCTTTCAGAGGCTTTGATATTAGCCATTACTCCAAGCTACCCCTAAAAATCTCTATGAAATCTTTATAATGGTTAAAATTTAATAACTCCTGTTGGGATTATCTTTAGAACCTCAAACTTGCAACACAACTTTATTTTATTAAGAAGAATCATTTTGCATAATTTGGACATTTGATCAAATTGATTTCCCTATTTTGTCAGATTTTACCCGAAAATCAGAAAAAAACGGATTTTCGAGCAATTTTTGGCAATTTTTTATGCGATCAAATAGCAAATCACTAATTAAGAAAGATTCCTAGATTATTCTCCACACACCCACCTGCTCATACTAATATTATCTTCTATATCGCTCTCTACCTCTACTAGATATATTAAAAAGTAAAGATGGATTTTACACATCTCAACAATCTCTTGACTAACAAATTTTATTCTACTCCACGGTAGGTAAATATATTTCATTAAAGTTGATAACCATAAGGTTATTTGTTAATGCTGTAGTTCGCATTACACGATGAATGCTCGTATAGACATCAAGATTCTTATAACTTGCTTCTATATTATATTGCTCGCCTGTGAGGCAGCTGTGAGTACTGACAGGAGAATTCTTGTGAATTCTTTCACAGGCCAACGACTAATAGCTTGATTCTTCCTTGCACCTAGTCTGTACTCTGCCAATTAAGTTATCCACTTTCCTGGAAGGCAAATGATCGAAATTGTTGTAATTTTTTTAAAGATAGTTTCACCATTTTTATTTTCGGTAAGATTTTTGTTTTGTTTTTTCTTTAGTCACTTGCAATTTCAAGAACTTAGAAATGGGGGTAACTACTTAATTTATTTTATTATGATTTTGTTATTGTTGACATATTATCCAGCATATTTTATCGTCCCATATAGTAGAGCATTTGGCATCTGTATAACCACTGTGACTATATTTTGACTCTATGTGGCCACATTTTGACATATGTATGATCAACATCTGTGTGACCACATTTTGACATCTGTGTGGCCACATTTTGACATTTGTGTGGCCACATTTTGACATTTGTGTGATCAACATCTGTGTGGCCACATTTTGACATTTATGTGGCCACATTTTGCATTTTGACATTTGTGTGACCACATTTTGACATTTGTGTGATCAACATCTGTGTGACCACATTTTGACATTTTGACATTTGTGTGACCATTTTGACATATGTATGATCAACATCTGTGTGACCACATTTTGACATCTGTGTGACCACATTTTGACATCTGTGTGACCACATTTTACCATTTTTTTTTTTTTTTGGGGGGGGGGAGGGGTAGGGGCCATATATATTTTCTATCGTTAATTTTAAGCAGTAGATGTATGTATTCTTTAAAATTCTTAATTTGTTTTTTCTACTGACAGAAAACAGAGCGTCTTGTGTCATGAAGGAATGGATGGTGGAGAATGTAAACACATCGGTAGGTACTTTAGGTAGGAACATTGCGTGAATGATTCTTTTTTTATTGTACAGAGAATGGAATTACCAATCATATATTTTACAGTATGATATTGACCTCATATCTCAGTTTTAAAAAGTATCTTTATAAAAAACATCATTTTCGTTACAGGAACCTCTGGTGTTTGGGAGTCCCTATGAAATGGAATATTCGCAAGTTAACCAATTTGCTCTGCCGGTAAGGAACGAATGCTTAAATAGACCTCTGTGGTAAAAAATGTGGTAAAAAATAGCCAGGAAGCTGGAATAGTCACACAAAGTTTATTTAATATTTCGTACTTGTTTACATATCAGTCAATTTGTTATAGTTTGATAAGGTTGAAAATACATGGCAGGAATTGGTCGTGCGTCCGAAGGCGGTAAGTAATGAATAAAAAACATTTCTTCTTACTCCTTTTTTGCAAAATAGTGAGTTCCCTTTAAAAAAAATCTAGTAAAATGTCATAGCGAATTCAACTACCAGCTTTCTATATCTTAAGCAATTTTAACTTTTTTCATGCTATAGTTGTTGCAAGGATGAAAAGCATCCATGTTTGTTTTACTAACTAGACCCGTTTTGCGGACTACTCAGAAAGCTCTGTAAAATCGCCTTGACAATACACTGAATTTTTTTTTCTTTCAAATGAAAGACTCTAGATATGCGAGTTAATTGCACGAAGACAGTACCTACCTTTTGCTCGTATATTTGCATTATGTGTGTTCTTCGCAGCATAAATGCCACGTCTTTCTCCTCCTAAATTTCTGTGTGTGTTTGTGACTGTGTCGTAATTTCGGAAAATCATTACCGAATGCTCTGATGTCACCTTCTTGGTTTTCAACAACGGTTTATATTATTTTTTTGCTTCTTGTTTTAAAAATAGCCTTACCCGACAACCAACATGCAAAACTTGTCTCCTGTGGAGCTCAATCCACCACAAGTCTACGCTGAACCTCCATGCAAACCGAAGGCCGACTTACCTGAAAACCTCAACGATCTGCCAAGAGCAGGAAAGTATGCAATCATTTTGTAAAAGTCCTGTAAGGAATTACATTGTGGATAAGAAAATGCTTGTTTATACCTAGACACACCCAGAGTCACAATCTTGAACGTAATATGGAGACATTTCTAATCAAAATATTTTTCTTGACAACTCACCTTGATTTTCAATATTGGGCAAGACTAGACTTGCCTTTACAGATGTTTTGAAGTCACAACATTGTCATGACTTGAAATTCTGATTTTGTCTCGCAATTTATAATTACAATTGTAGATCTATTTTTAGACCCTAGATATAATGTTTTGACTGTGTTGTGTGTCTCAAAGTTCTGTCAGCTATTGCTATTTTAGGTATAATTTTGAATTGGTTTTTCCGCCAGAACACAAGCCACCCACGAAATCGTGCAAAATGACGTATTCACCACAGTTGACTCGATTGTTTGTACATGTTGACGATCTGATCACATTAAACTTCCGCACTTCTGCTGACATACCTGTGAAATCAGCAGAAATCCGTGCCTTTCTGACATTTAAAGAGGAGCGCCATAAAACGGAAGTCGTTGACAGATGTCCTAACCACTTGCAAGAAGATTCAAGTACGTGTAGTTTTATTTTTTAAAATTACTACCTAAAATGCTTGTCAATTTTTAGAGAAAGTTTAGCTAGTAAGTGAGTTAATACTATAAACGATCTGTCCTTTATGGAGGGTCTGAATTAGAAGAGACCTTAAAATACTATTGCTCGATTGATGCTCATGTTATGTAATAAGTCCTTTTTGAGAATAGAAAAATTTGATTTCATTGGCGAGAGGGCCGCGAAAGGACACCAATCTTTGTGTTCTAAATTTTTCCCTGATAAACAGCTTAACGTTAACTTTTTGATTCTCTTTTTAGCTTCAAAACATTCTGAACATGTGATGCAAATTATCCGTCGCGGCGCGAATTACAAAACGTGTCAAGTGTCAGGGCGACATTATTTCTCGTTCGTACCCAACTCTCGTCAGCCACGCGTTAAAGAATTCAAAGAAGTTATAAAATTCGTTTGTCGCACATCATGCAAAGGGGGCATCAACCGGCGGAGTGTAGTTGCAAACTTTGTGTTATACATCAAGTAAGCTTTTGTTTCGATATATTTTTTTTTTTGTTATAAGTTGTCTTTTCATGATAAACCACTTATTTCGCATGCTGTCTCTGCAAGGCTCATTTAAGCTCCTGTGCGACTAACCTAAATAATGTAGGCTGTCATATACATTGCATTTCACCAGACAAGATGTAAAGAAATTCTGTGGATTTCTATGTTAATTTTTTATCAGAAAAGTATAGTATTTGTGTGGTTACAACATGGTACTGAAACTGTGGAATTGCTAAGAAAATGTTAGTACTTAACCACGTATGCATGTTTGCTATGAATTTTATTAGTCTTGTTGCGAAATGTATAAAAAAGAATTTATGTGTTTTATATATATATATATATATATTTATTTTAATTTAGTGGAAACATCGAAGGGTATATCCCGCTTCATCTGCACATCTCCACGTGTCCAGGGAGAGACCGAAAAAAGGAAGAGAAGCGTACCGAAGTATGATGAAAACATATTCAGAATTATTATTTTTATTTATTGTTTTCATTAATAATTTACATTCACAACAATCTGTCTGACGAGATACACTATAGATGTAAAAGTTATATACCACAGCGCTGTTTTTGTCACAGAGGATGTCAAACTGCATATACCACAGCGCTGTTATTGTCCCAGAAGATTTCTTTTTTTGCGCATGATAAAGTATGTTTGCTTTTAGACGCAGAAATGTCCGCCCGTCGTGTTGCACACAGATGAAAACAACGTCAAATCGGAAAGCGATGATTCTTCCAAGGAGAGAAAATTGGGTAAGTTTGATCAGTATTTTAGTTTTTAAGTATTGTGTTTTAACTAAATGAATTTAGTCAGTCCATTTTTAATATTTTAGTCGGATTAGTTTGGCCATTTTCCGTCACACGCTCGCTTCCCAAGAATATATTTTGATCATGTACATGATGAGGTTATATCCACTAAGTTGTAGAAGTGAGAAGATGAGTTATCTCGCTAGAATGTTTGTATCCTCTTTCTAAATTTCTCCACAACTTACACTTTACTTTTGAGGAATTTTTATTGTAAAGTTTTTTCACGTCGAATTATCATATCCATCGTTTTATTGTCAAAGTACTTGCAATTACTATTTCAAATCTGATTTTGGCGCACGGCTGGTGGCATGCTACGTCTATTTTTGAAACTTCTATCTCGTATTTTTCTAATTTCTTGAGATATTAATGATTTTCTTCATTGCAGTTTTTTTTTTACGTAATAACTAGTTCAAATACTTTACTCCTCTTGCTACAAACACTACACCCCAGGGCGTTAATTTTCCTCGAAGCCATGTTTGTTTACGCCCTACGTTTTTTTTTTGGTTTTTATTTGTTTTAATTTTTCTTAACAATTTTACCTTTCCAATCTACAAGCGCGTTCACCTTTGGTGCGCGAAGTTTTTTTAACCCGCGCTAATTGTAGCGCAATGGAGATGCGTATTTTTTATGCCAACTTTTTATTATGATTTCTTTCCTGTTTTATTTTCTTGGCATTATTATTTTTAGTCAAACGAATACAGTTTTCCGATTCTTCAGAAGATGAAAGATACTATCTCGTGGAGCTTCCACTGGTAAGCATCTATTGAACGTTATACGTTTTTTTTATTTTTATTTGACACTTGTGCGGTTGTCGAGATATCTTCACACTACTAAGAGGGTTTTTTAAGGTTCATAGTGAGTGTAAAATATCCTTGACCAAGTAGTCAGGGAATTTCATTTTTTGGTATTTAATGTTCAGAGAAAATTTAGAGAATGGATTTATATTTTTTTTAAAGTTATTGACGAGCGATAAATTTGTCATAAAGTTATATAAAGTTATCTAATGATGAAGAAGGGATATTCATGTTTAGTTCGGAAATTAAATTGATGCCAGCATATAGATACCAAATTCTAGTTTCATGAAATCAGGGAAAATGATATATTATAAAGCCTGCTCGTCAGAGAATAAGATATTATTTCCGTCTCACTTCACTTCAAATCAGGACTTTTTTTTCAGTAACTTGTGTGAATCGTGTTTGTCGTTTGGGTTGTATTTTTTAAAAATTATGTGCTGTATAAGCTTCTTTTTTTTTTTTAAGGGTGAGAAGAAAGGGGGTGGGGTGATACAGGCATGCATTTAAGGCGCTTCTGAAATTGTTTTAAATCTGTATAATACTGCCCACTACGTGGCTGTGTAACCTCATCCATGGATTCCAAATTTTTCATCTTTATTGCAGATAAGAGGCATTCGAAACGCTAAATGCTTTCTCCATTTTGTTAAACATACCATGAATGCAGAACAGTACAACCATGTGAAAATGGAAGTATTCCCTCCCAAGTAAGTGTAGTTTGAGTTGAATCTTTTATAGTGGTTCTGGTGAGTCCTTTCATAAAGAGTTTGTGTATTTTTTTCTAGCATTTTATTGCGCGTTTTTTAGTCTGTGTACTTTTATTCAGGGGAAAAAAAGTCAGTGAGGAATTATACTATATATGTCTAGATACCCACAAATATATTTCGATTTTTTTTTCTCTTAGTGATGATACAAAGGAAAATGCGACAAGGGTAGGTTGTTATGTCAAACGTCATGAAAAACAAAATGGCTTCATGTGTTCGTTTTAATTAGATTGGTTATTTTATTTCAGCATGTTGAGAAGTTTGAAAAGCTAAAGCTAAAATCTGGCGTGCATTCGACCGACTTAAAAAGACGTGTCACGGAACCTTATTCTTTACCATCGGGTAAACGTTACAAGAAACTTAACTTAGCTGTAGTATCGGATTACGTTGAAGAAGAAGAATCATGCAGTTAATGCTGTGCACACACTAAGAAACATTTTTTTCCCGTTTTTACTTGTAACTGTTGTAAATAATTCTATATATAAAAAAAGTGTAGTGTAGAAGCGTATTTCAAAAAAGAAACTGTTTTCAGAAATCTTGTGCATTTATAAATAAGATATTTTTTAGGAAAAAGTTTTTTATTTTAAACGCCGCCCTCTCATAACCGCCCTCTCATAACTGCCACCCTCCTGTAATAAGTTTTGGCGGAACAGAAGCAGCATCAATGTTTACGTATCTCTTTGTTTTGTTTCATTTTTTAAAGTAGTAATAACTCCTGCTTATTAGTAGTGGCTGTTGAAGGAGAAATTTCTAGTGTTCGTTACATAAAGTAACTTTATATAATCAGTTTACGAAGATATTTATATTCTTTTTTAACACAGTATAAAATTTCATTTGTACTTTTATTTTGTTGTTGCCTGGTGTTTTTTTAGTTGTGTTTTTAGTTACATACGCACAGAGAGATATTTTATCAATTTTATGTATTCGCGAATAATTTTAAACTTACTTGAGTGCCTTGGGCTTAGCGGCATTTGTTAAAAGTTGAATTTAAACAAAATTGTGAGGCAAAAGGAATTTTTGTCCCTACTGTCAGCCAGTCTTAAGTGTATATTTTATCATGGCGCTAAAAGCAAGTGAGATTTATGTTGAATATATTTTCATATTAGCTTATACATTTCTATTAAAGATAAACCATGAAATTACTTAAATGTTTTCATTTACAAGTAAGAAGTTGCATATCAATAAGGGCAGCGCTGATGTTTGACAAACCCTGGGAATGAGGTTGATAGGTGGGTAGTTTGGCGCGAAAAACAATCTGTATTTATTTTCACATAAACTTCTTTTAGAACGTTTAGAATGTATTATTATGTTAAAAAATGAAATATGGGATGGAAGCTATAATTCAATGTTAAAATAAAATATTTAATGCATTAATTATGCATGCTTTTAATCGAAGATTATTCAAGTTTCGAGTCGGTTGATGGAGGAAAGGAAAGAAAACGAATAAGTGAAAACGAAGTTGTTTGACCAAGCACAGATTCATAACTATTCCCCGTGTTCAATGTTTCACAGAGGATTAACATCAATCTCGTCTCGGGTAAGTTTGTCTTGCAAAACGATCATTCATAAAAGTTTTTTCAGTATGAATTTATTTATTTTTTTTATAATTAGCTACGAAATCTAAAACTATGAGTGTGTTATTTGTGTGGTATTTTAAGGTTCATAGCGAGTTCGTTCGGTTACTGTAAATGACTGAATAAGTCCCTAGCGGTATATTTAACCCATTTTTACTGGTATAATTAATGTCTCTGAACAGGATAAATCATTCCGCCCTAAATGTATAACAAGTTTTAATTAGACCCATTGACTTATTTCAAGCATGAAATTGCTTTTAATGTTTTCTGCACATGTACCTTTGTCAAAATTGACATGCTGTCAAAAATGACTTATCGGCATCTACGAAATCGCCTGCATTTAGGAACTCAAATTGTGTTTTTGGATCCATTTCATTAAGCCAGTCTAAAAACCTACCATACTTTAACTTGAAAGACTTTAACTTGAACGAAAAGTATGTTTTTTACCGCCGACAACATGGATGTTTATTTCAGAGTGGGGGCTTATTTAAGTCTTGTTATATAATTTGGTAAAGTCCTATCTAAAAAACGATCTTAATTGGTCGTTTATGTTGTATGATTTGTAGATAGGTAGCTCAGTCAGTAAAGCGTTCGCAGAAGCCCAATAAATAGTGGTTCGATCCCACATAAGGCCATCTTCTAGTCTATATTTCAATAATTTTCGCAATAATAAAAATCTGTTTATTTTAGAATTTTTGTTGATAAAAAAAACAAGACCATTCGAGTGTAATTTGAGCTTCGACAAGGTCGTCAAGAATCATATTACGCTCGCTTTCTTCAATTATATTGTCAATAGATTAAATACACTGGTGCGTTTTCTCTGTGAAGCTACGTTCTTATATTTATGAACGAAAGAAGAATAGACGATCAGTAATGCTGCTCTCTGCATTTCGTGTTACGTCTCGTGGTTTAAAAACTCAAAAACATGGCATTAAATTATGTCGAACGTTTGCAACACACGCCAAACGAAGTCCACAAGAAGAAGAGGATATTGTGAAAGAGAATTGGAAACGGCGAGTAGAATTAGCAACGGCTTATCGTGCATTTGAAAAGTATGTGGGTTTTTTTTCTACGTACAAAAAAATTCTTTTAAAACCTTTTTGCTCAGCTCCTATCCAGTACTAAAAAAAAGCTCCAAAGATCAATATAATTTCTTTACAATTTTTAGAAAGTATGAACTCACTTCCCTGTGAAAACTGCACTATAGAATTTGACGAGAAAATACACAAAAAACATTCTAAGTAGCTAGATTTTACCAGTTCTGATTAAAACAGATAAATTGTAAGATGTGGAAGCAACCATTTTGTTTAACGCAAATGGTGTCCTTATGTTATTAGATATAACATGCACGAAGGAGTGTGCAATCATCTGACCGCCAAAGCTCCCTCTCTCCACCAGAGTGATCCGATTATATTAATTATTCCTTATGGTTTGTATTGGGCGGATGTAACGCCTGAATGTTTAGTAGGTAAGTATAAGATGTTATTATCACTATGACTTATCTATTCCAAAAAAACTTTATATGATCGGGAAAAAGTTTGAGCTTCAGTTGTTTATTTTTATGACATAGGTATAAATATAGACACATCTGAGTTGGTAGAAGGAGTCGAATTACCTGATATCACAGCACATAGTATACACAGAGGGATTTATCGTCACCGCCCAGATGTAAACAGCGTGATGCACACTCATGCTAGATACGCCACCGCCCTCTCCACACTTCAGGTACGTACTAAATTGCTCTGCATAGCTTGCTTATTTTTTCTATCAACAAACAAAAAAAAGTCAATCAAGGGCACGTATTTTTTCTTTAAATTAAATTCAACAATATGTTTTCCTTGGCAAGAAAATCAAAATCGCCTTTAATAAAGCTTAATGGTTTACTGTCCAAATAATTCAGTGGTTGTTTTTTATAAAACAGAGAAACTTTTTTTCATCTATTTGTTGGTACATAGACGCTTTACGTACATTTAATTTCTCATATTTTTTTGTTTTGTTTTTTTCAGTGGATTCTTTATTACTCCTCTCATAATAAAAACCGTAGTTTTCTAGCCCCAACAGTTGAAAAAACCACTTAAAATTTAATGAATGCTTCACCATTTTTTCATTAGTTTCAACAGTTCCTTTTCCAATCTGTTTTGCTGTTAAATTTCAGAGACAAAGTTTACATGTTTTAGGATCCTGAAATCAAAATGGTGCATCAGAACAGTGCAAGGTTTGTCAAGAACGTCGCATACGATGTTGAATATGATGGTATAGCGTTTGATGGCGCTAATGACGTTAGTCCCTTGATTTGTTTTTATTTCTATTTCTTCTATGTTTTAACGAAGGTTTTGACAGAGTTATAATTAACTAGGGAAGTATGTTTAGGTAAAGCTACAACACAAAAATTTGTTTGTATAGCATAGCATCGTATGCTTTATCGTACATCTTTACATTAGGTGAACTAAAAATTAGCAAAATAAAAAATTTTTTTTATAAGCGAAATACTTCTATTTGTTTCTCACATTTTTATTAGCCTGACCTCTTCACTTAATATGTGACACAAAGATATGATTGACCAGAAGACATTAGGCTAAAAGTTATTTTCATTTCTCCAAGGTCTTAGCGAAAGTTTAAATCCGTCAACTTACTGATTATCAGTTTGCTTTTCTTTCAGGAATCAGAGCGTCTTGGTCAAGCCATTGGCGACAAAGATGTCTTACTGATGGGCAACCATGGGTTTGCAACTGCAGGCAAAACAGTTGCACAAGCCTTTGATCTTCACTATTATTTCGAGAAAGCGGCAGAAGTGCAAATGTTGGCATATATGACACAAAAACCAATAAGGTACTGTCTGTATAGAGAATGTTTTCTCATTTGTATGCTGTCCAGTTTGGCCATAAATATTTCTTTACCGTAACTTCATATTTTATCGTCCTAGCCATAACTCATATTCCCCTTAATTTATTTTTAGGCTTTTATCCCCAAAAGCAGTGGAATCCGTGCTAAAAGTGATAGAAGACAACTGTTTGTTTTATGCTCAGGGACATTTAGAAGGAATGACGAAAACGCTAATGAAAGAAGATCCAAATTTTATTAAAAAATAAATTGGGAAATGCGTTTGATAAAACAAAGAGGAAACAGCGAAAACATTGTGTAGCTATATTTCTTATCCCTAAATCCCAAGAATAAACAGTTATGGTGATACGAGATAAAACTCATCAAAGTCTTGTCGAGAGTTGTTCTACAAATCATTATTCTTATATTCTTATTCACAGATGTTCTTTTATAAAAAAGTCTATTTCCGAATGGTTTTTCATTCTTTTTACTAGTGTTATATACAGCTATGTTTTTACAATGAGATAACTCTAACATCATCCAATCGTTGAATTAATCATTATCATCGACTGTGACCATCTGAAAGTATATTTTCTTATTTTTTGAAAAACCACGAACTAAGAACATTTTAAGCACGTCCAGCCATAAAAAACGTGTGTGATATTGCAAAGTTAGTTGCTGTAATTGCTGTGATCTGATTGGTTGATTTCGATCTTCTAATTATCTTCTCAGATAATAAGTAGCCCGTCGATGGCAGCAATGATCATTTTTTATTTCACCGAACGTTTTTAACACGACATACACTAGACTGAACCGCACACAGACTCGTGATTCGTTTCCATATTGATTAGACTTTACCCATTTGTACGTTGTTGGGTTAAAAGAATTATAAAAAGGTTGCGACTGCATTAATTTTAGCCACCAACAAATTGTCAATTCTTATGGTTGTAAAAGCACCCTCGTCCCCAGGAGAAAACATTTCTCACCGTCTTCTCTCTTATTTAAAAAAGCCAAAAATCCCTGGGAACAAGAGTGGCTGTCAATGTTGTTGTTGTTGGTTTGTAATCAGTTCATAGATAGAAAATATATTTCGCTGTTAAAATAGTATATATTTCGCCGGAGCAAGTAGAAGACGCAATTCGTCTTATTATTAAGCCCCGCTAATAGTTAAGCTATTAACAGTGTATTTTGTTAAAAACGTAAAAATATAAAATCAAACTGAGACAAGGTTTAACAAAAATAAATTAAATCATTGTCGGATTCAACTTGGAGTAAGACAGGTTTTAAGGATGAAGTTCTTCACAACCTTCATTTCAAATTCATGGTCTAAAATTCTAGTTTTTATGGAATAGCCACTTAATCTTTGAGTTGGGTAACAAAGTTATCTTTGGAGTACCTTGTGTATTTATGCTCAATATAAGGCTAATTTCTTACGTCACAGTACTCGAGTTGTGTAACAAGAATTTCATGTTGTTGTTGTTTTTTGTTTTGTTTTTTCGTTAAAAAATACAAATAAAAGTTCTACATACACCTAAGTCTAAACATAAGTTTTTAAAGTTGGATATACAGATATATATTGTAGCAGTAAAATGGCAGAAGGAGTAAACATAGAAGACTATACAGTCTTACCTCATCTTACACCTCACGTAGCCGTCATTAAAAGAGCTGGCCAAATAAAATCTGACAATTAAAAATTTATAATAAAAATATTGAATGTTATGTTAAATCAAGGAGGTTTGAAAAAATCGTTTAATTATCACACGTAGCGTTCCTTCTGAAGAAAACTCGTTCTTTATTACTTCGTAACAGCTGACCCCGGGACGGCGATACGAACATGTTCGTATACAAAATGCCCTGGGGACGAGGTTGCTGATTTCTTAATGCAATTTTAAATTGTTTTGTAGATTGGATACTTTTTACAAAGTACAAATATGAGCCTATAGTTTATAATTTGGCATTCACTTCAGCTTTGAAAATAAAAGTGACTTGCGCAATTTTACATTTACTTGGAAATTTACCAGTTTTTAATAAAGGACTGAAAAAACATAATGAAGCGGAGTCTAGGCAATATAAGGGACAGGTACAATATTGCAAAGAGAAATTTTCATTGTGGTTTTAGGCCCAAAATCTTTGCTCCGATGAGAATGGTATTCCTGTTTCCTTGGTTAACTTGCAGCCAAAAATTTGTGTTTTTTTTTTATTTTTGTGGATGGGAACGTGATACTGGTTAAACCAATCACGGGCCAGTATTCACATTAAGTGAAATGGTCGTAAGCATGCCATTTTTGTGGTCAAGCCATCATAAAGACTTTTCTTTCTATCTTCAAATCTTTAATATGTTTTAGATACATTTTAATCTGTGCTATTTAGCTACATTTTAATGCGTGTTTGCTTGTAAGTTTTGTTTAATTAAGATTTCTTCTCTGAAGGTTTAACCGTGAAAATTTTATTTTTGACAAAGGAGAGCACAGAAGGAGAGCATCCGTCTGTAAAAATTGCTCTAGAAAAAGAAAACGTTGTTGATACTGGGTTATCGAGACGCGGAATACGCGGGGAAATCAAAAGCGAAAAGTTGGGGAAAAGTGAAGGATTTGCAACAATACAATCAACAGTAGCCAGCTATAGATTAATTTTCTACGAAATATGCTGGGAAATAGTGACCACGAAGTTTTAGCAGATGAACCTGTGAACGCTGAAGATCTTTTTGGAGAAGCTGATCAACCGCTACTGCCGCCTCTCTCTCCCCTTAACGACTTAGAAGGAGCTGCTTCTGAAGGAAATAATGATAACGAAAACAACGAAAAAACAGAGCCTCAGAAAAAACGAAGACAAATTAACCGCTTACCAAACTTAAATGACGAATGGCTGACCAACCCAAGAATGGAAGGAATTTATAAAGTGAACAATTATTTTGAAAGTCTCAAATACAAAAAAGGAAAAGGCAGAGAGCAGGAAAATTTAAAAATAATATTACAAAGGTATGAATACTGGGCACACCAATGTTATCCAAAGTTGTGTTTTTCAGATTTTGTTCATAAAGTAGAGCTTCTAAGTGGTAAGAGAAAAATAAAGCATGCTTTACAAGAAATTCGTAATAATTTGACGGAAAACAACAACAACAACGGGGGCGATGATGAAGACAGTACCAACAACATGGAAAATGACAACATTGACCCTTTCGCTGGTGATAGTAACAGCACAGGTAACAATATTTTGAAAGAAAACAATGAAGAAGTTGATGCAGGTGTGACTGCACAAAATGTTCTGCATGCACAACCTCCAGAGCAGCAAGTGAGTCCCAAAATTTCCGAGGAAATGAGGGAAATGATAAGAAGAAAAAGAGAGGAAGCTATTGCAAAGCGTAAACGTAAGTTGGAGGAATCAATGACTGATGAAACACATAATATCAATGAAATTGAGGAAACCACAACAACTTAAGATGCTTAAGCCTAAACATCATCATGATAATACATCAAGGAAATAACTTTTTTTATATCTAGCTACTATATATATATATAGCTACATACAGAACTAAATAAAATGTTATTAACTATATATATCTACAATCTGTTTTTGCTTTTTTAATGGACCTGTTACTAAGGGGTCTATTTGTTAGAATAAAATGCATACCTAAATTCAATAATGGAATGGAGTGTAGTTACTAAATTATGCCTATGAAACTTAGGTGCATATTCAAGGTAAACCATCAATGTCATATTTTTGCTAAAATCGGTAACTTTTAAAAAACATGTGTTTAATATATGTAATGTACCTTTTATTGTTTATATGTAATAATTAAACACTTTTGCATTGCTTATACAGTCATTTAAAGGGTAGAGTAATGTTTATCAACCTTATTGTTTTGATTTTTAAAAAGTCTTATAATTTGTACCATTTGCATCTCTTTTGTCAGATGGACCCTAAACTTAAAAGTTTTTAAAGACACGGTAACACCCTTTTGACACACACTCAGTATATATCTAAAATATCTCCAAATCAAGAAAACTTTTTAAAAAAGTATCTTAAGGTTGGCGTATTTCATTTAATATATAAAAGGAATTCAAAGAAGGAGAAAACAACGTGAAATGAAAAATACAGCCATTTAATTTACATTTGATAACTCCCCCAGCAAAATCTTTTATCGTCAAAAGCGTATGGTCAAATTGCTTCGGAAAAAGAGAGTTTCGATACGATAAACAATATTTTAGAAGAAATAAGTTATTTATATACTTATATATACAAAACATTTTACGGATTCAGATGTTTTAATAAAACAAGTTTTCACAAAAAGTTTAAAACCTGTTATACATACACCAAGACATATAACTGCCTTTCCAGTTCAGTTTCCCTTTACCTGTCTTTCTCTCTGATACTTTGGCATTCACATCAGCGTTGAGTACTAACAGTTAGGTCACTTTACATAAAGTGACCTAACTGTTTATTATTAATTTTTAGTGTTTTAAATATAAGAACATTTAAATATGTTGATTCGGTAGAATCATGGCATCGTTAGGAACATTTCCTTACCTGCTGTGGCTGTTACTACTGGCGGTTGGGTAAGACTGCTTTTGTCTGTACATTTTATTCTAATGTTTAACCTGTGTTATAACTGAATAATAACAATAGTATTGAACCCTGAAATAATTTTACTTTTTTATTTCTTCTTATTTAAGTGCTACGTGTCACTGTGCATCATTGATATATATTTTTAGTGTAATAATCTCAAGCCTGCATCCAGTTCTTATAAATCTTGGCAAACAAAATGGTAAAATACCTTTCAGTTCTGCTTCCGTGGCTCTTCTTGTAGAATTCTTTAAGGTATTATTATACATTATTTCTAGGATTTTAATACTTTTCCCTGACACCTGTACCATCTGCAAATACGTTTTAAGGACAGAATACATTGGGATAAATTTTTAACACATTGTTTTTATCCATACTGTTGTACCAGATTACATACCTTAAATGCTTAAACTTTGGTGCAGCATTTATTTGGCAAAATTAGTGATTTAGTCTAAAATCGCTAAAATAATTTCACATCAATGTGTTTTTATTTTTAACATCAAAGGAACTGCAGGCTAAATTTAAATTATTTTTTTTGATGTCAAATTAAATCACACCACAATTTATATGAATCTCCACCTTGAGGGAAGTTCTCGCAAAAACTGGAATGAAATTTGTGAATAGGTCCTTAGAAGTTGTGTCAATTCTGGACTAAAGGGTTGTCATTAAGCAAATTAAATTGTGGCAATGATTGCAAGTTTATTGTGTGTATGTAATGCATTTTCCAAAGTGAATTTTATACTGAACTTACTGGGATATTGCAAAGGAGTTGAAAGTATGGTGAAAATCGAAATAAGAGATGAAAGCATGACTTTAGACAAATTCCAACACATTAATTTTATAATTTTTTTACAATATTTATTTCTTCTCTTACAGTACTCCATTGCATTACGAAATTATCCTTTGTGTCTGCTGATACGTTAAAAAATTTATATAGTTTTGGTGGTGTTTTTATTTAAAGTATGTGTGTTTGAGCTGAACACAATAAAGTATATATTTGCTTATTGTTTCACATTTAGCTTCTCATATCTGCTGGTTTTGTCCTGAAAGACATTTTTACATATGAAAAATTCACCATTCCATCGCCACGTATCATCATGCTGTACTCTGTGCCCGCTATCTTGTATACTGTAAATAACAACCTCATCACACATATTCAATTATATATGGATCCATCTTCATTTCAGGTGAGTCAAGCCTATCAATAAAAAAATAACACCCGAGTAATAAATCGCTGACCTAAGGGTGCAATAATTTAGACTGGGCGAGCAACATGAATAAATAAAGTAAGTTTAAGGCATATTTTATTCCATGATCTTTTTTATCTATTTTATCTTGTCTTTTTTACATATTTTGGTTATTTTTTACTGCAAATAATAAGAAAGATAACATTGATTTCCATGTTAGATGAATTGATATTGCTCAGCCAGACAAAATTTTTGTGGAATTGGGAGAGCTATTAATAGCTCCGCTAGTTCCTCATATCTCAGAATTAGTTGAGTCTTTGCGTGAACAAGAGCGATCGCTCTCCCCTTATTGATAGGCCTGGTGAGTATACATTTAGAAATGTCAATCTTGTTATATTCATCTAAACTAGTATTTTGCTGCATACCTTTTTTTAGCTACTGAATAATTTAAAAATAGCAGCCACTGCAATCTGCTACTTTTTCATAATAAACAGGTATATATACTTAACAATTTTCTCTTTATATCTTTATATTTTTATGCCTTGTATTCTGCTTAGCCATTTATTTACTTTCTCAGCCGTAGCTGAATCATGGCACCGTAGCTTAATGGTTATAACTCTCGCACTTTGTACAGGAGACCGTGGCTCTGGCTTAACCCAAGCCATGTGATCTCTCATGCTAGCTGCTGTCTACAAAGATATTTTTTAATTTTATTTTAAGACCAGTAAGGGAAATTGGGGAGACGGCACATTGTGTGGGCCGTTTGGATGTTGCAGGGAGTTTTCTGGTAGAGCCAGACCCTAATTGTACTCGAGGACTCCCCATCTAAGCCATGGCCCCTCCTGGAAATAATGGACAGGCTATATCCCTCGAAATTTGTGAGGCTAGCCATGTAAAATATGAACATCTTCTCTCTCATGCTAGCTGCTGTCTACAAAGATATTTTTAAGACCACTAGTATTGCAATTTTGAAACTTAGAAAAAGAAAGTATAAAAAAAGTATAGTATCTGTTTTCCTCTTTATTTCCCCCTTAACAAACATGTGTTCAACATGAGAACGGGTTTGTTATTTTGTCTTCTAGCATGTAAGATACTTTATCTTTCCAGACATATATCCAGAAGAAAGTGGTTTGCTGTTTTTCTTCTGTTTGTCTCTGGTGTAGTGAACAGGTAAGCGACCTAAGTGTATAAATCGAAGAAAACGCACAGTGACTTGGGTTTGTCTAAAGTACAATATAAACTGTAAAGCATGTAAACATATTTAATTTTACAACATAAAATTATGGGGAAAGTAGCACTGGATAATATAAGGGCAGTTAAATTTTATGTATTAGAATGTGTATTTTGTACGTGTTGTATAACATGGAGATCCCACCATGTGTTTTAATTTTTAAAGTATGTATTAGGTCAGCTATCTTTGTTATATTTTTAGTATTGGTGGATTACGTTCTGATGATGACACTAAAACAAAAAGCACCCTGTACATAACCTTCACTGGACTGTATCTTGTTATCATTTACTGTGGGATATCTGGACTGGCTGGAGTTTATACAGGTACTGCTTGTCATACGCTGGAATCTAAAACAGTTTCCCAAATCCGGATTAAAAATTTAATCTAGAACCAGCACAGTACAAATATAAAAATATGGAACATAATCTTATAGTAACGAATTTGAGCCATTTTGACCATTTTTGCGAAATTAAATGTCACGAACAAAAAAGTGTTTAGAAAATTGTGAAAATGAGAATCGCAAGAATAAAAATTCTTTTTTATGAACAATTTAACGGCTGTGTTTCTGTCTATTTATTTTTAGAAGCTGTTTTGAAAAGATACAAAACGGTAATTTCATTTTACTGCAAGTTTATTTAATAGACCTTTTCAACCGAACATATTTACGAACCATAACTTCACATTGTTTGGAAAGGCTGACTTTTTTAAACCAATATAAATTTTTTCTATCCCCCAAAAAGGCTTTTATAGGAAATGTATGTTAATGTAGTAAAAGGTAATTTCAAATGTTATGCCTCCAATCGTTTTGAGCATTGAAAGAACGTTTTCGCGATGGATAAGTATCGAGGGTGGTGCAAATTTGCGTCCGACGAGATCAACTTTTTAACACATAAAACAATCCGAGTTTTTTTTATGATTGTTAAACCTGTGATGATGATGTATAAAAGAAATCCCATTTTTTTAGACATCCATACATCTTCAAAATATTATCTTATATGCTTTCGGTATCTTATTAAATGCTGCAACGTTCTTCTTCTCATCGACGCCATCATCTGGTAAGAATTTCGTTTCGTTCATTTGGTCTCGTTTAATATCTTTTTTATAGAATTGACACGTACAATTTTCAAATGCTCGTACTCTTTTTCGAGATGAATAGACAAATTAATTTGGCAAGATAAAAAAATTAAGTTGGCAAGGAAAACCACTGGACGCCTCCCAGGCTTTCTATAGAGAGTGCGTGTACAGTAAAAGTAAGAAGTTGTTAAAGGGTGTGTATTTCAGGATAATATGCGTTGTGTTTTCCATGCAGGATTTCTTGACGGATTCTCTATTTGGACATGGTCGATTGTTGTTACGCAGGTATGTTTGTTCTCACAGTAACCGCGTTGAAAATTCGTAGGCTAATACAGTGTGTATTTTCACATTATTCGCTTTTGTTAAATTCAGCCTCCGTCGTCTGTGTATTTAGCATTTCTGTCTTAAAAGCGTACCAGAACACCAAACAATCTTAGTAAAACTAGTCGAGCCCGTGGATA
Organism: Hydractinia symbiolongicarpus; assembly: GCF_029227915.1. Classification (NCBI taxonomy): domain Eukaryota; kingdom Metazoa; phylum Cnidaria; class Hydrozoa; order Anthoathecata; family Hydractiniidae; genus Hydractinia; species Hydractinia symbiolongicarpus. The sequence goes on along the minus strand of NC_079875.1, from coordinate 14,548,364 downwards.
AATCCACGGGTTCACTCGTTTTTTATTTACTCGTTTCGTGTCTTGCTACTGCGGTTACCATTGTGCGTGACAGACAGACGTATGCAGGTATTATAATATAAATCAAGTTTGCTGACCGTTTATGCTAACAACGCTAGTCAAAACTGAAGTTTGTTTTTATTTTTCTGCAGGCATTGAATGGTATAATAATTTCACTCGTGTTAAAACATTCCAGCAACATCACACGCTTGTTTATGATTGGTGCATCTATGGTCCTCACGTCCGTCTTTACGTACTTTATATTCGGTTATAGTATTCATATTTATTTTTTCATTTCATTTTTAATTGTAATTATTGCGCTATATTTTTATCATGAATTTCGTGTAGATGTAACACGAAAATTGAATATTTAGTTTAGTTTATAATTATTTGTTAAAATTGTCGAGGGAACGTTCAACGCGATAAACTTTTGAGAGCAGATGTTTTTGTTTTAAATTTTTTTTTATATTGTTTGTTTTAAAAAATGAAACTTTTGAAGCTCTTGTCGAAGTTATATTGGCAGAACCTTCATTTGTAACGGTGTGTATTTTAAAGAGAATTCGTTTCAAGGAAAGAACGTTCTATCAGAATAAGATTTTAAATATATAATTTAATTTATCTTTTATTGAGTTTTTGTATTCGTTAATCAAGTATTTATAATAACGCACGCACTTCAACTTTATGTTTTTGTTACATCAAATGTCGAACTGGTGGGAAAATAATAAGCGCCAATGCAATAAAGAGTGAATCTAATTCAAGCAGATAGCAAAACAATTTGCTGAACAGTAAAAGCTTGCGTGTATTCCATAGAACACTTAGAGACGATAGAGTCTTAATGGGTTGTTACAACAGGGAATTAATGTTTAAATACATTGTAAAAGCAAACACTAGCTGCGAAGTGAAAGTTTAAAATTATGATAAATATAGTTTACACGTTTTGCTAAGCTTACAATTGTCTATACTGTAAGAATGTAAGTGTGAAGGAGCATGAAGGCGAGTTTGTTAATAATGGCGAATGTATGGATATATTGTAATCATCACTTATGTATTGTAACCTTAACTGATGCAGATTACGGTTATTTTTTTCGTAATACCCCGTGTGTGTATGGTGACAAACTTGCTCACACTGGAAAATTCGCGAAAGAAAAATATTTGTTCAAGATCGGAGATATTGAAGATGGCGTGTGTGTGTGTGATTGTGGGATCACAACATAATGTGAACAGACAAAAACCAGAACAAAATCGTGTCTTCAAGGTTTTTTTTCTCTTTCTGGCAAGAAGAGGGTTAATATTTTTTTCTTTAGAAAAGTTATAAGAACATAAACTCGAAGGAAGCACGTTTCAGAGATTCTCAGATTTTATACGGGGAACTTATTAAGGAAAAGAAGGGTCGGTAATTTCGTTTAAATTGATAGTTGGTGATAGTGTTAATGAATTGAAGTTGGTGAATTTTTATTTTGGGGCCTAAAATAAAAGACGCAGCAATAGATAGAGAGTAATTTTTTTTCTTCTTTTTGTTCAAATTGCGTTGTCGAACGAACATAATGCCTTAAACTATTTCTGACTTTACCGTCGCTATTGGAAAAATTCGCGAATTTTTTGCATTTTATGAACATAATTGTTTGCGAATGAACCATATTAAGAAATTTTGCAAAAAAAAATTTTCACTGCTGGGGTTCTAATGAAAGAGCGGGATAGGTGGGTTGATAATTTGAAATGGGTGGTAAAAACATGTCGAAATTTGTGTAGCATGCCGTTATTGAACAAAATTATCAAGATTACCTTTATAATCCTTTTTCGTAAGATGATGCATTAAACATTTAGAACTCCAGGCTGGTTCGCACAAATCGTCCTCTCAATAAAAACACGTTTTACAAGAAACTTGTTTCTTATAATGCTATCTGTAAAAACTATATATTTAACCAATCTCGTATTAAGTAACTTTAGAATTAGACCTCTCACCTGGTTTCTTTTAGAAGAACGCATACATGCAACTTGTTGTTAAAAAGAGTTTTTAAGTTTGTGGAAACCAGGGTTAACTCGAACAACTTTTTTTTTGTCATCTCAAATAACCTGTTAAGATTTATTTTCTTAAGTTATCGACAAAGCTCTACAAAGTATGAATTACAACAATAATATATCACGAAAGGGGATCTATGCATCATCGCTTGATAGAACATCGAAGAAAAAAAGCGCGAAAAAACATGTGAGCCAGCAAAGAATTAAACTTTATTCCGCATCAGGACAAGCTCCTGCACCAAGTAAAGATTTTTTTGAAATAGTTGTTTACAATGATGGCGTTGTTTGGCGAAAATGGCGTATACGATATACAAAAAACGGAAAAGTGATTCCATCTGAAGAAAAATACACGATAGAAAAATTTCTGGATAGCGACGTCGTACAGGGCGATGTCGAACGTTACCTTGGTGATGACGTTATTCATTTGGCATTAGGTTATTTGACGGGGTCATGGCTGGCTATGTTACCGCTTCATATACTAGCTAACATAACTTCTCATTTGAAACCGAAAGATATATGCAACCTTCAGCAGGTAAGTTTCATTACAACCTCAATCCCAGACCTTTTTTTGCCTGTACTATGACTCAACATATCAGACGCATGATGACGAGGTTATTTTAAGACGATAAATGTTTTTTTCGTACTACACGCTTTCTAGAACACTTAATTCCTATCGGCTGGAGGCTAGGAACTCTGAAACGAGAATGCAATCGTTTCTTAAAATGAAAACAATTTGTGTTCATTAAAATTCACAGTCAGCCAAAACAATTCACGCAAGGCTCGGCTACAGGACCGGTGAAACTTGTGATGAGGGGGAGATCTGGAGGTGAGGTACCTTTTCTTCCGCAGAGATGACGTCAAAAACACTATTTTTTCGGTATAACAACCTTATTCCCCCAACTAACAACACTGTAAAACTTTAGAATTTGAATAGCGTTGTAGCTGATCTGGCAGTCTTAAATTTAAAAAATATTAAGACACCCGCAACAACAGCTAGGCTTTCTTAGTTACTATATTGGCTTCTTTGCATTCAATATCAATTCGTCAAGCCATGAGCTATTGCTTTTAGAGAGAGCTGACGGACTGTTCAGGTTTTTTTAAAGCTGTACAGAAAAAGACCTTTTCACTGTTGTATTTTAATTTTTTTAACTTAGGTGTCGACTGTAGCCAGCAAGCGGTATCGAAAAGATGAAATATGGAAATTTCATTTGCATGACGAATTTGGTATAGACGCCGATTTAATTGCTGATCGAAAAAAAAGCGTGAAAAAGTATTACATCCAAGAATTAAAAAGGAGGAAGGAGAATGAAATTGATTGGGATAATGTTTGACGCTGGCTTGTGTTGTAACCTCGTCCCCAGGTCCCCTGAGCCTTTTCGCCGCTATCAACTTCAACAAGGCAAAATGCCCTGGGAACGAGGTTGTTTATGTTGTTATTTAACAGACAGTTTTTTTGCATAAGGAATTTCAAAAACATAGGGTCTCCGATTTAAATACGTTCTTTTATTTTATTTAAAAATTCCTCTTGCAACCTTTTCTTCCTGTGTTCCCTGTAAGGTGAAGTAAGTCATTTATAGCTTTACTGACCGTGAATAAATCCAGATTGCTTGTTTTTTGCTGTCTACTTGAAATAACAGGAAAAGAAACACTTCTTGATGACAATTATATATTACTAGTCGTTAGCCCGTGGAAAATCCACGGGTTCGCCCGTCCTTTTTATACCGCATTGCGTGCTTCTCGCTATTGCGCAGCTAAGCTACCATTTTGCGTGACAGACAGACAGAAGTATACGGGTATTATAATACAGACTAGCCTGTAGCCAGTGGAAAAAGCCACGGGGTCGCCCGTCCTTTATATTTACCCGTCGCAACAAAGTGGATAAAAATATATCGCATTTGATATTCGTGTTTCCGTAACATTATTTTCTAACTCGGCGGGGGTTCCGGGTAGAGACAGACAGACGGAATACGGCTATTATTACAGAGATAAAGTTAATTACAGATGCAGGTGATTTATCTAAGTACCGCATAGTTGTTGAATCATTTTGCATCAAGCAATCTTGTTCTCGGGGCGCACCCTAAGTTATTTACAACCAACAGACCCCTAAGAATCTATACGTTACGCCGCCGTGTTTAAAAAACCTATAATTTCCCTGAGGCAAGGTTGGTAAAAGCCATACAATACTTTTTATATGAAAAACATACTTTTTAAGAATGTTAAGGCTAAAATTAGGAACATTTTAAGAACATAATCAGTCTTAATTTCATAGATTGAATTATTTCTAAGAAACCGGATTTTTTTACTAAATCCTTATACAAGAAGAATTTAAAAACAATCTTTTTCAATTCTATAAAATCTTCACCACTATTTGTAAATCTGACCATATATTTCCTTATATTTAAAAGAACTGAAATAAGAACAGCCAAGATTAAAAAAACGTAAATCATAATATCCAGCTTCAGCTGAAGTTTAGACGTTCTTGTGAACAAAATATGCAGTTCAACCATTAACCTCGTTCCCAATGCATTTTTTTTCTTCGATTAATTTCGGTAACAAGGAACCTTGGGGACGAGGATGTTCATCGGTTTTGCCTATCAACTATGGTTTGATTCTAGAATTTAAATTATGTTTTCACGCGGGCAAAATGCGTTTCAATACAGAGTAACTCAACCGTGCATAAATGCCGATGATGAGGATAATTTATGCGGAATGCACACTTTTGATATATTGCAGTATGGCACATCTAACGTTTTATAAGGCGGGCTAAGAAGGTGGAGAAATAATGAGTTCAAAGTTAGCGAATTTAATTTATTTTCTTGGCTCGACGGTATGGTCCCTATCCACGTTTATCGTACTACTACCGGATGTCAAACACTATTTTTATTCGAAATGTGTCTGGAAATTCAATTTCAATGTGTGCGATAGATTTTTGGGGATAGAAGGAGCCTATCGGTTCACAACATCCATTGTAATGTTTTATCTCTTTCTGGCAGTTACAACAATAAATTGCAATTCCAAGATAGCCTCACGGGTGCATCACAGTTTTTGGTTTTTTAAGGTTGTTTTGTTTGTGTTAACCAACTTGGTCGCATTCTCAATCCCGTTTTCAAGATTCCTACTGGAAAAGCTGTACGAAATATTTTTATATTACACTGGATTCTTTATGGTGGCCATGTTTGTACTGGGTGTTGATTCCGCGCATGCGTTCAAACTATTTTGGCTGAGAAAAGCGCGGGAAAGCATGGAAACACCAACTTGTTATTTATGCACGTGGTTGTTTATATTACATTTACTGACATCATTTTTATTTGCTATCTCACTGGATGTGCTTTTGACGTTTGTGTTTTTTAATAACATTCAAAACTGCATCAACACCCTATTATTTGCTGGCATTAATATATGTTTATGTCTTATTTGCTTTTGTTTATCGTATTTTCCAACACTACAAGAGCGGCATTCCTCGTCACATATCATATTTGCTTCAATGTTTACCATAGTAACATACGTAACATGGTTAGCTCTGTCGGATCCGGAAAATGAATTTTGTAATATGTATGGGACCATATTTACTGGATCAATTTTAGAAAGCGCAATAAGCTTTCGTTCTCTTATTTCCATGGCAATTTTGTTCCCGCCATTATGTTTTCTATGTTTCAAAGGAGACACACCTTCGTATATACGTAGTTTAATCAGCAACGCTAACTCCACCGCAGAGTCATTGCATATTTACTCTTCCTTCCATTGGACGATGGCTGGAGCGTCGTGCCACGTGATTATGTCAGTAACAAACTATTATGAACCTGTGTACACCGTTTTAAAACCGGTTTCTTTAACAGACAAGTCAATGCGTACTTCTGTAATTTATTTTGAAGGGTACAATAGAAACCGTTTTATTATGTTATGCATCGTCAGCAGTTTTTTACCATTGTTGTACGGATGTTTACTTACGATTCGTATTATCCGAGATTGCCTTACTCAATCAAAATTAAAAGAAAACGAGAATGTGTCGAAATCAAAGTTAGATGAGACAACGCAAGAATTTATTCACGTTGAAGTGACTCGCGAGGAAGCCTTGGATTTACTTAAAAAGGGATCGAATTTACATGGATTGGAGCAAACGGAGAAATCTTTTGAATATTTACTCGTTCAGTGTTTTTACATTTCAAGTATAAAAATCTCATTTTGGTTGTTTCCAAGAAATATTAGTCAAACTTATTTTAATGGGAGGAATGGTAGTAACGCTTGTACCATTATCTCCCTAATAATCGGAAGGTTCTTCTCGCGATCGGATATTCCGTATCAAAATCGGGGATATTTAGAGGATACATGGATGAATTTATTCTACGCTTCGATCAAAGAAGGGAACATTCTGTATGATAGTATTGTAGAAGAATTGGGCGTTCTGGATCTGAGCATCGAAGAAGTTAATGAACGACTGGGTACTAAGTTAAACATCCTTACGGTTATGCCGTCGTTAGCCGTGTCTTTTGAATCAGATGTTAAGACGGCGACAATATTATACCAACTTCGTCAACTCGTGTTCTTGAAACGTAAACAAGTAGTGTTGTTTATACATAAACGTCGTACGTCGTCCTTCTTAATATACGATGACGGAAATGTTATATACACAGACTCTCATGCCTTTGGTGAAAATGGTTCTTTAATGATTGCAAGTACTGAACATAAATTAGATAACCTAGTTTACTTTTTGAAGGACACACTTGGTTCGAACAATAACAAATTGGCAACATTGACAGCTGTTGTTTACGAAGATAGACGACGGATAGGGAAGTGAAACAGAATCTCTTTCATTGTCGAGTATACCGTAATTATTTCTGGATTAATACTGGTGACAGAATAAAAAACCGGACCTGAAATAACCGGATGTATCTTTTAATAAAATTCGATAAGAAGCAAGTTTAGTCGCTTTTACAAATTTTTGGAACACAGTATCATGTCTATATTGTTTTAACAAGATGTTAGATACATGTTGCATTTTTTGAACACTGTCAAGGCTACTTCGAATGCAGCAGCTTTCCCGAAAGCTTGAGTCGAAATGTTTTGAGAGCATCGACTTAACTACGTCTCGTCTCGTAGTCCTGGATTTTCCATACACCCATTTTATTTTTTGACGAAATATCATACCTCAATGCAAGCTTAATGATCATTGGAAAGGATATTTGCTATATCTATTAGGAATATATATCTATTAGTTCTATAAATTAAATTTCGTAAAATGTGTTGTTGGGTAGTGAGGGGGACGGTGTAAATAAATTCGTTAAAATTTAAATATTTCATACCGCAAAAACACTAATTTGATTAGAGAAGGTATTTTGAACTGATTTGTCGTCTACACGTTAATGGAGCGCACGTTCTTGAGATTCCACGAATTGATGATACATATTATGTAAGAAAAAAATCCAGATTGACGCTCAGCATCTATTTTTAGATTAAGACAAAATTACGATTTAACTTTTGGCGAAATAAGATACTTTAAATCACATAATTCATCCTTTTCCATCAAACGCAGTTAGCGCATGCGCAATTTGGCAATATGAGAGATTTTTTGTCTGGATTCGAATGGAAAAGAGATTTTTCAAAACAAAAACAAACAAAAATCTAAACAAGACGAATCAAATTTTTTCCCGCCAAAAACAGTTTACAAAACAAGTACGAAAAACAAAACAAAAAATTACGTCACTAAACGGAAATACTTTATAAATTGTTTCGCATATTTACATTATAATGGAAGGGGGATTCTGTTGCGCATGCGTTACATAAAACGCCTTTACTTTCAGGGTTTAACAAGCTTTCTACCACTCTCTCTTTCAGCAACATTGTTTTAAACTTGCGTTTTTAAAAAAATATGTTCTTTTTTTAAAATCATTCAACAGGTGTGATGACAAAATGATTACAAAAACGAGTAAAACACTATCTCGTGTTACTATCAAAAAGGATCATTTTTTAACTCTTAAAGATTTTTAAAATATTATTCAGTACAAAAAAAAATTGGTGTGGAAATTCAACTTTCGCTTTCTCCGGGGGTCTCGAGATGTTGTTTGTCAAGATGAGTGTCTTCTTCTTGCCCGATTATCTCGTCGTCACGTGGTTGCTCAGGTAACTCACTTGCTGCTTTTAATTCCTCCTTTTCGTCGGGAAGAAAACGCGGGTCGACTGCACTGAAACGCGTGTGATTGAACTGACGCAAGTGAAGCTAAGAAATGAAACAAAACGTCAGTATTTGTACAGTTGAAATCTCTCTACAGCGCTAAGTTATGATTGAAGTCTTCGATACAAAGAAATTGTGTACATCGCGCTTTTTAAATTGTATAACATAAGTATTGAAGACAAAAAGAGTAAAAAGGTGAAGAAAAAATTTTGTTTACTAAATTTTACTTACTTGTAAATGTAAATTGACTTCAGCACTTCGACATAAGTACGGAAAATTCCCGCCCGTTTTTAGATGGGCGCGTTTTGCGTTTGGGTAGCATTTGTACACTTCTTCCTTCACTTGATCGGATATTGCACATGCGTCAAACACCTGAAGTAACAATCCGATCATTAAGGAATACACTATTTTTTTACAAGCATGGCTTTTATAAGCACACTGAAGCTGGGTACTTTGTAAAAATCAGGCACAAGTGAAGTAAAATCCAAATTTAAAAAAGCATAAAGCAATCAAACCTAAAGTGTATCTTGAAAGACAGAAGGGAATAGAATTCTATATTTACATATTCCACATACACATGCACATACTAAATGTTCGAAAACTTTTCGTAAGAGTTTAAGGGTGCAAACACAAGCAGGAAAGGTCAATATTGTGCTCTGAAACAAGTTTTATAAGCATAACGAGGCTGAAAAAGTATATACATTAACAAAAGAGTGTAATTTGATGTTGTGGTCAGCCAACACATGCGGGAAGACGAAAATACAGCAGCGGTTTATAACTGTTGAAAACAAGAAAGCATCCATCTGTACCTTAATTTCCGTGGGAAATAATTTTCGGTAGTAAAAAGGAAGACTTTGCGGGAATTAATTTAATCGCGGATTGATCAGAAATTAATTTTGTGATGAAACCGCGAAAGTCGAGGGCTTGTAAAAGATAATATTTATTTTTTAGTGTAAATGGCTACTTTCTTTCAAACGCGCCACAGAGAATTATCCTCAAAATCCATAAATTTGTGACTAAAAATAAATCGTGGAAGTTTATCTTTGCGAACTAAGTGCCATGAAATTTGCAGCTTTAAATTAATGTAAATTCGCGAAAAATCTCACAAAAATTAGTTTCGTTAAGGTACACACAGAACCTATTTTAAACATCAATGGAATGCTCAAAGTACATCACAACAAAGAACATCATCGAGAACAACACTTACATCGAGGATAGTAATGGGTATGCCATGCAATTTTTGAGGCTCGATGTACGAATCTCGACAATTCAACGTCAAACGTGAAGCGATCTCTGCACGGCCAAGACCGTCAAGCTAAAACATGAAAAATAAAACAAGCAATTATTATCTAACTTAACTTAAAAATCATGCTTAATGAATGAAAATGAGCATGACAACTCTTGATAGTTAATATTCATATCGCAAAATCTGTATTAGTATTGATGAACATCCTGCTAGCTCAAGCCTGAAGACGATTACTTCTTCATCATATCAAAATTTATTAAAAATAAGTAAGGGAACTGAATGAATGAACTATCATTTAAAACAATCTGAATGAATGAATAAAGTACCCTTTCCACCATAAAGTCAATCGCATCCGCAACGTCAGGGTCGACTTCGTTGATTTGAAGGTTATCCATAATCATTTTTTTTAACAAGAATCCTGGTAGGAGCCAGTAACTGAAAGTAAAGTGGACACAGGACTAATTTCTTTCTAAATTCATATTACACATTAAAACTTTCGGTCCACTCAGGGTTGCAAGTTTGAAAATGCAGAAACCTCCTGAAGGTATCATTTTTTCCATTTATCTATACATCCACTTTAATAACAAAATTTTGTTTATTCAATGAATTTCCACTATGTTGGCATAGTTTTTGATTGCATAAATTATCCAAATGGCAAACACGTTTTATAAGTTGCCTCCTCGTCGTCGCTGTATTGTCTTGCTTGCCCTTTTCACAAGCGCTTATTTTCCAATACATAATTTACTATAATTTATAAATTTTCGTGGAGAGTCGACTTTAAAACAGCGCTTTTACAGTATATACATGACAAATATTTGCGATGCAACTTATTTAAGTAGTGCACGTTTCACAAATCCGCAACAGTCGGTTTCTGACTACGTATTTTATTGTAAGAATATCAGCTAAATTTTATCTTTGCCATTGTTCTCATTTTATATTTATTTTCCAACCTTTTCAAGCCCGATTGTACTTATAAAAAAGCCTAGAAAGCACTTACAATCCAACAGCATTAGTTTGTTGAAAGACAGTAGTGTCGGTGAACGAGTTGCATAATACTAATGAGTGTATACGTGGACTTTTTACTGTATGTTCAGCAAATTTCTGAGCTAAGAAACCGCCCAACGAGGCACCGAAAATATGAACCTAAAAATAAACAAAAAGATGAACTGTGGATACGCTAAAACAAAGAAATACATTGATGTGGTAAGAATCTCCTCAATGCAAGAACATGGATATTTTTTAGTGACAAACCAATAAAAAAAAAATTATTTATGCCGAATCTCAAGGAAGCGCAAAATGCAGAAAACGGTCGTTTTTTTGAAGCAATCTTTTCAGCTACTCATTAGTCTTTTCGTCCGATGTGCTTATTAGTGTCTTCTACAAAATCTTTTGATATATATATTACGAGTCAGCAAAAAGATTTTGATTTTAAACTTCTCTTGTTGTGAAAAAACTTTAATCGTGAAAAGTCCTGGATGGATTGAACGAACTTGAATCAATATTGGCGGCTGGTTTTAACAATACTGATGGCAAATACGATTTTTTTTATTTGATTTTAGTTAATTCGATTAAAAAAATTCGCCTAAGAAAAAGGTTTGTTTACAATTTCTCGCCTGTTACTTGGTTAGATTAGCAGAAAGTAGGAATACTTTTTGGTTAGACCTTTTCCTACTGCTACAAGCATGATGTGAAACAAGCTTAGCTACCCAAAGCGACGCGTTTAGAAAGGAATGATATAAGATTGGTTAGGTGGATGTGTAACGCTATTTGGAGAGACAGAAAATGTTTAGATGAGCCAAGAAGCAGGCTAGGTATCTGTAGCATTAACTATGTTATCCAGATAAGAAGACTGAGTTGATTGGGACACCTAAAAAGAATGGAAGAGGATATTTGGGTAAGAAAGTGTAGAGACTTAATAGTTTCAAGGGCAAAGCTCAGAGGTAGATCGAGAAAGACTTGGTAGGAGATAATAAGCAGACTTGATGGAAAGGAAATTGAGTTTAAATCTAAAACAGTCTAGATCTGATTAGAACAGGGTTATTATTATGCTAGCATGGAAAATGGACATTAAGCCTGAAAAGATGATGATGATGCATATACAGGTTTATATATGTTAAATTAACAAAAACATTGTATGAATATTTCTAAACCAATAGCTATGATGAGTCGAAAAAAGATATTTTAACTGGATGGTCAAGAAATATGTTTAAAATAAATACAACAAGACATCACACCATTAAAAGTCTTACTTTGTCCAGACGAAAGTGATCCAATAAACGACGAAATCCTTCGACCCATTCTTGATATGTCCAATACACTGGATATTCTATCTATATATGTATAAAATAAGGAAAAAACATCAAAAATTGAAATTTTAAACACGATTTGCTGATTGTGCTGTTGAAGTTAAACTTTTCTTTTCTTCTGAATAAGATGGCTGACCTAATTAAAAAAAAATCTGTTTCACTTGTATGTACACAAAATAAACTGCAGGTATTTCCTTTTCTTCCCTATGTAGCCTGATGTGAGTTTAGTTTAAAAAAAGAAATTGGACAAATAACTTACAGACATGACACGGTATCCTATACTTGACAAAGTTAAAATTTGCTTGAAAAACACATCTGCGGTTCCACTGGCTGGTGGAAGAAACACTATAGGACATCGAACAGTCTTTGGACCTGCATCATATACCACCCATACTTTATCTTCTTCCCCATCACAATCAACAACAACCTGTTAACAAAGACAGGGCTTTACATTATTGGCTTGTAATAAATGTAACACTGCTTACGTAAAGTATATATTTTTAACAAAATTCTATGTTCCTGACATATAGCTTGAGCACAACAAAAACAAGAAAAACAACACAGGAAAATACCTTTTGCTGTGGTACCGTACTGCGAAAGCTTTGATACTCTTGTGACCGGCTAATTACAGAGCCAACATCTGGAGCAAACATGATTTCATTCGTAGATGGTCACAACATAAGGTTGCAGTATGCATGCAAATGTGTTTAGATAGCCTAGAGTTTTAATGCTCATTATTGAAAATACTTTAAATGCAACCTTCAAATTATTTGACTGGTCAGATATGTGTGTTACCAGTAACTATGTGTTGAGAACTCCTTTTTTATATATTTCTAAAAAATCTGTTATTCCTCAAAAAGTCCAAATTTTCATCAATATTTTGTAACACCTGTTTTATAGTGGCTGTTGCAATTAAAATAACTATTAACACGGGATCAATGCTAAGTAGTCTATAGTGCGCCTAGACAAAAGCTATATACAGAGAGGTTCTTTGCTATAGTCAACAAATTTCTACAAACTCACTTTATATTTCTAATTTAAACATTGTGTAGCTAAGTCACTATAAGATATGTTAAGTAGACATGTTCAAAAAACATAGGCAAGGATGTGAACATTCAAAAAATGCCAAATTTGATCTTTCAGCTATAACTTAAAAATTATTTCCTTGATTTCCATGAAACTTTGTATAAAAAAGGATAATCATGTAAAAAATCTGATGAAATATTTTTTTTCCAAAACCTAAGCAACGCAAGGAAATTGACAAAAAAGTGAATTTGTTACTTAAATATCTCTTTTGATGTTTTGAAATTATTGGTAGATACATAACAGCAGTCACTGCTTTTTTTTATCTTATTCGAAGCTAAAAATAACATCAGACAAGAAAAGTAACACTATTCCCAGAAAGATATGTGATAACAAAGTAACAAGGGCAATATTATGAGTGTATTACTTTTTGGACCTAAAATTTGTAGTTATAATCTAATAATTAGTCATAATTTGATTAGAAATTTATGGGAAAACTACATTGTAATAATTATTTTAGGTGAATTTCATTCAAATTAGGGATAAAAACATAATATGCATGGTAAAATTTGTTAGAATTTTTAACAAATTAATTTTTGTCATTAAAGGTAAAAACATATTTTAATTCTTTTCCTTGGGCTACCAAATTTTTTTAAATTGAAAAAATAAATCCCAACTAACTTATAATGTGGTCAACATCAACAGACAAAATTGACAAGCAAGTAGACTTAGTCATGTTACTTTTTTATCACACAAGTTTGGAAATGATAAAGGCCATTAACACCCAAGATTGTCGTTTAGGTTCAGCAACGTAGTAAGAAAGAAGATTTTTCCTAAATTTCTTCTATATCAATATACAGTAATAATAAGTAACTGAGAATGCAATCAAGGTTACATTTTTATCAAGTACACATAATGTTACAGGTTTATCACCAATATTTATTCTTACAAACCCTTTTTAAAGCTTACCCAGTTAATTTCTTAAAAGGATGATTTGCTAGAACCATTTCTTCATTAAATTATTGATCAATAAAGTAACATATATTTAATGCAGGGTATAGAACAATAACTTTATTTTAGTTACATACTTATTTCATGTTGTAGCAAAATGTTGAAACTTTTTTTTTTATTGATTTATGTTCTAAATGAAAAAAAAAACAATCGCAATCTTCAGATAAAAACTCTTTAATATGTTTTCTGTTACAGATTTATCATTTTCCCTGCTTGCCTGAACCAAGTTTCCAAGTTTCAAACATTTATAGAGCTTTTTATCATTTTTAAAAGTTACAATTGTTATTTTCTTATCATTTCTCTTGTTTGAGTTTGTAAAGCTAATGTCATAGTTTACACAAACTACAAGGATGGGAACTTCACTGTTACAAAATTTTGTTATTCTATTTTTTAAATATGTATTCAAGATTTTTATTGGAAATACCAAATCAGCTACAGATATGTCACATGGTTACCAATGTTTACAATTGGCCAAAATCCTGCCTATATTTTTTGAACATGTCCATGTCCTTTATTTCTTCCAATACAGCAGGTTATACTTGCACTGTTTCGAAACTTATACAGCAAGTTATTCTTCTCCTACTTAAAATAATAAAACAAACAATTTTAGTGTTTTTTTAATGTTTTTTGCGCAGTTTTATAGGAAAATCTAAATTTAAGTGCAAATTCTTTTTCAGACTATGGTTGTTTAGTTGAGAATATTTAGCGTTAAAATCATTTTTTTTTAAATTCATAATGGAGGAGGGTGTTACGACAAGCATATTCTATCTTGTTTTAATTATTTTTCCTAAAGGGTATCGACCAAACTCTTGCTATATTACAGTTTAGCTAGCGTAATTTTAAACACAATATAATAATCATAGTAACAATGGAGAGTGTTGCGACAATAATCTGTCTTGTTTTTCACTTGTATTATAACTATTTTACTGAACGTAGCTAATTTTTGTTATAAATCACATAAAAATTTATACCTCTGTTTAACCACGTAACTTTTTTTGTGATTACAAAATTAGCGCACCGCGCATTTGAGTTTTATCGCAACAAATTACCATGAACAAAGAATCAACTTCCAGTGGCCTTAGCAATGGTGATTATAAAGTATAACGTTATTGATTCACCTTGTTTAGTATAATTGTAGATGGACATTCAACTAACAAAAAATAACATCATTGATATCTTCTATGCTCATTATATTTTCACGAGAGAATGTTTGTTGTTTTTTTTGCTTGATATTATTTTTTTATTTTCGTTAAAACTAGGGTCAGTCGGGCGGGCCCGTAGAACAACTAATTGAATTGGAGTTGCCTTAGAAACAAATTTACTTTCGCCTATCAAAAAATCCTGGGGACACATCCCACTGGACGGACTGGCTCATTCTTTGCAAGGACTTTAGGCCGAAACCATAAAATATTTTCGATGACAATTTTTTAACAATATTTCTTAAATTTGTTAGTGGCCATAACTAATGGAAGTTGGCATCATTGTGACGCTTAAAGGTTACTCAAAAAACTTTCTTTATATCATAGAGAATATTAAAGTATTATCAAAAGTGTTTTACTCAACCTACCAAAAAATTGGCAAAGTTAACAAAAAAAGTATGCTGAACATAATGGTGACATCAAAATTTTGATTTTTGTCACCTAAATGCTATTTTAGGCCAAAATTGGTCCAAAAATTAAAACCACTTTATTTTCGGCTAAATCTGGCACAGTTAACAAATAAAGTATGCTGAAAATGATGATGGTACAAAAGTTTGATTTTTTGTCACCTAAATGTCATTTCAGGCCAAAATTTATCCAAAAATTAAAACTGCTTTATTTTCGACAAAAATTGACACAGTTAGCTAATAAAAAAAATATGCTGAAAATGATGGTCACATCAAAATTTTGATTTTTTGTCAACTAATGCCGTTTAAGACCATAAACGTTTCAATCGCAAGACTTTCAACCATGAATGATAGGCTGTATTTTTTGTTAGCAATTTCTTTTAAAATGTGAGTTTAATGACACGTTTCGATTTGTTTGCGTTTGTTGTAAGATATAATGTCAGTGGTGTGCTTTATCTTCAGAGGTTCATGCACCGAACCCCTTCAAATGTTTGGCACAATAACACAACGAATTAGCAGGTTTTCATCAAATATTTTGGTAGCGCGCGGAAATTCTTAGAGCCCCCAGGGCTTCTTGTTGTTCAATGAAATCAAAACAACTATGTCATGCTGGTGGTCTATAGAGCTCTCAAAGTATTCACTAGCGCTTTTCACTTATTTGTCCAAGAGGTCGTGGGTTAGATCCTCACACGAGGCTGTGTTTAAAAATTCATCTCCAACCTGGCAACTAACTAGGAGCTTTAAACACTAAAACCTGACAGAAATTAATGAAGATAGGAAATAGGAAGCATAGCTAGCTAGTTACACTCACTGATGAAACTTCTGAAAGAAAACTTTCTGGAGAGATTAAGTCAAATGTTGGTTACAGGAGGGGTTCAAAAGGGGAAGGACACGCGCACGACATGCTTTCGTTTCGTTTCTATTAAACGCTTGCTCCTTTTATTTCCCTGCGACTTACCTGCCATTTTTAAAAATTCAGGTGATCGGCCCTGAAATCAAAAATGCAGAATCAGGTCAACATCGATATTGCATCGATAAAGACTTTTTATTTGCGTATGATCATTATCATAAAAATTTGCCTAAACCTCTGCAAGGCATTTTCACTCTGGTTGCAAATACTCATACCCATAATACTAGAAATGCATCAAACAATAACCTAATACTTCCAAATGTTAGTACCACTCGGTATAGAATTTATAGTATAAAATATCAATCAATCCGTTGCTGGAATACAATTAATAACCAACACAGTGATAAAAAGCTGTCATCAATATCCAAAAACCAGTGCAAAAAAATAATTACAAATCAATTGTTAAGTAAATACTTATAAGGAATATATATAAACTAATAATTTATTTGCTACACTTAAATTTAAATTTAAGTTTAATTAGTTATTCATTTTTTGTATATATATAGCTATATTTTTTTTATTTAATTTTGTTTAATTTTTGTTTATCTTATTTCATTTATTGATTTTTTGTTTGTTTTTCTTGTGTTTTTTTGTTTGTTTTGTCTTTGTCTTCTAATTTATTTCTACCACGTATATATATATATGTCTATCTTATTTTTTTGTTGTTGACAGGGGGGCTAGTTCTTGATTAGATTTATCTATTTGACTAGCTCTCCTGTTAGGTTAGATTATTGCATTATTTATACTCTAGACAATTTTTTTTTTTAAAAAAAAGTTTATTTTTTGTAATCTAACTTAACAAATAAATGTATTTACTTACTTACTGCGCCGTGTTATAAAAAAGACAAGATTTATGTCTATTTTTTTTTATTTTTTTTTTTTGTCAACATCGACTGTCGTTTTTCGGCACAACCTAGTGCCAAGATAATTCATTTTCATGAAAAAATTGATTTTAAAATCAAAACTCTAGACTTTCTACGCGGTGGCTCCCTTTCGGCCATCATCACATCAATTCATAGAAAAGGAAATAATCTGATTGGCTAACTAATTTTCTACTTGTCGTCCGCGCAAAACGCAAAACGCAAAGAAAAAATTGAACTCAATTATACTTTTTCTTGAAAAGAACGGTAAAAAAAAATTCCACTTACGTGGTGTAAATATTTTAAGTACGCAAGCTTTTCTGTTTCCTTTTCGTTCCGTTCCTCTCTGTGGAAAATCTTTTTTCCTGAAGTGGAAAACAGCTTTACTACCGCATTCAAATCAAATATTCTGCCTAGTAGTGTAGATTAGCCTTTAAGTTTATTTTCTAAAAATATGGTTTAAACTAAGTTATTATATATCTCTTACAAGGAACTTATTTTTACATCCTCGCCCCCAGATATTTAGCCTGATGTTAAAGCTGCTAGCGCGTCAAGTAAGCTCTTTTTTCGCCGTGCATCACATTGCTAGGTCTTAACATTTTGTTTAGTTTTGCATTGTAGAAGGAGGAAAACGAGGCAATTCTAGTTATTATTTCAGCTTTAGCTAAAAAACAGTAAACTATCTCACGATCCGTATTTCTATAAAGCCCTATAATTTTTAACTTTTATCACAGAGAATTTTACACTGATTAAATTTCGAAATGGTAGGTGGTGGTGCAAGTCCCATACAACACAACCTCCTCACCAGGGCTCTTTTTCTCTTTCTGACGAGATTATTAAAAGGAGAAAATGACTCTTGGGGACGAGGTTGCCATACGAGAAATAAAAATAACATTTTATTGACTAATTACACTGCCTGTTCTTAAAAAAGTTTTTTATTTTAATTGGGATGGGTCATGAATGATACTGTTGCACTTCCTTCTTAATACGACGGAAATTCACGAAATAAAGACCACAGTGGGTTCTTGGTATAACATACGTCTACGCTAAAGTGTGTTATATTTGACTCGCGGTTTCAAAAATTTTTAAATAAACAGAAAATAGCATTCAACGCAGGGGGCCTATGACGCACTCGCCAAGTTATTAAGAACAAAATTTTTCTTGTCCCATTGGGGTTATAAATTGTTAAAAACAAATTATTACGTACGACATTCTGGGTTAGTGAAAATTGATCGCAGTTTTTAAAAGATCCTTAATCATATAATGGAATCGCAACGCTCAAAAACGTTTACAGAAATTCAAGTAGAACGTGAGAATAGAAGTCGTAAAGTTTCGTTACCGGCCTCACAGTTTTTCACAACAAGTAACGAGGTTGCAAATAGTTACATTTCAAGTAAATTGCGAACGAAGTTACCAAGTTTGGCGAAAGACAGCACGAATCATCTCTCGTACTCGCGATACAGCAGAAACGTTAATTCCTTAGAATTCCGCCATGGACAACCAAAAAAGGACGCTGCTTTTCGTAAAAATAGTTTATCGATCGAAAACATTGACAAAGTAAAGGAAGATAAATCTACAGCTGCGGTGAAAGGAAATACTTATACTAACTCAGTGAAGTCGACACGAAAACTCTCGCTAGACAAATATTACGTTACTCCAAATAATATAAATCTCGAAAATAATTATTCTGGATCAAACAGCTTGAAAGAAAGGATGTGGCGAAACAGTTTTGCGGTACCTGAAAACTCTCGAAAACTAAGGTACGACTACCGAAAAAGATCACTTCCAATTTTACACAAACGGGTAGAACTCGAAGATAAAAAAGCAATCATTGAGGAAACACCCTCCATCACACCTACAGTGTGTTTATCTGTAAAGTCCAGTCCCGAGTTTGAAACGATACTTTTAAACTTTCGTGAAGAAAAACCTGGACTGAATATTTAAAAAAATAATCTTGCTTTATTAAGAGAAAGCATGATCTCATATGAAAGTCGTTACAAGAAACGCGAGCAAAAGTGCTATATAAAAAAACGCGAGTAAGAAAGTTTCATACATTGGACTCTCCATAACTCGAAACCTTTTAACTCGAACTGCTCCTTTAACCCGAACGAATTCGTAGGCACCGTGAAAATTTTCTAATGAACTCTCATAATCAACTTTCTACTACTCGAATCCCCTTAATAACTTGAAAATCTCCTTAGGTCGAACAATATTTTGAAAGGCTATTTTCGCTCTTCATAAGTCGAACAATCTGAAAATTGAAGAGTTTCAGAGTTTTTTTCTGAGATTCGAATATTTTCTACGTGTGTTCGGCCCCTTAGATTATTCGAACGAAGTCATTTTTTTCATTACAGAATAGATTTAGTCAACAGAAATAAACTGTTTACGACTTACTTCTTCCCCATAAGGTAGATAATTACTCGAATTCATCGTTTTCTTTCAAAGAGCTTATGTATAAAGGATAAACGTAGGAAAAATTCCAAACTCTCCAGTACTCGAACCGCTCCATAACTTGAACGATTTATGATTCCCCGTGAGTGTGGGAGTTATGGAGAGTCCACTGTATATTTGCAGCATTTACTATGAATCGCACGAAAAACATCCCAGCTTTTCAGGTTTTTTGCTTCTTAGAAATAACGGCAAACTTTTTATTCGGGTTCTTACGATGAAAAGTGGTTATGTTATTTTGTTATTATTATGCTCTGTAAATATTCGTAAATGAGAATAATAAAAAAAATAATAACCAGTGCAAAAAAACTTTCATAACCCCACACCTGACTTTTCAATAACTTTTGGAGTTTCAAACCAAAAGGTATTCGAGGTACAAATGCATATTTTTAAATGGTGAAATTTAGCATGTAACGATTTGCGATTTAACCATCGTGTGGAAATCTTCGAATAAATCTGGGGTAATGAAATATGAATACAGTAGACTCCCGGTCATTCGAAGCTCAACGAGGGATGGGAATTTACTTGAATAACTGAAAATTTCCTTTTTGGTACAATTTTCACTCAGACGGATTTTTTGGAGGGATTTGAATAAAAAAGTAGTTATATCAAGTTTCTACTCCACAGTTTTAAACGCAACGAGTGTTTTAAACGTTAAAATATACAAATATAATGTTTACTTAAAACAAATATCGACAATAACCATTCTTCATATCTATATTCTTATGAAGTGTTTGTGAAATAGTTTTCAATAAAAGTTTGCTTTCTGCCTTCGGTAAAAAAGCGATCAACTCCAGGGCATCCTCAACCTCCGATAATGTTGGTTTTTGTGGAGGCACATCGTTTACTTCCATTTCTTCATCATTTCCGTCTTCCTCCTCTACGCTGTTGCCATCAGTATCATTAACAATGGATTCAACTATTTCTTCATCGGTCAAAATAGTTCATTGCATCAAAAGTATTCAATGAAATTTTCTACAGCAGTCGAGGAGAAGTAACAAAATCATTATGGATCTTATGTCATTGATAGTAAACAATGAAGATCCGATAGAGATAATTATTAAATTTAATTTCGTATGTATTGCCAAGGCCGGTCACGTAGTTTTTTAAGTGTTTGAAGGGCGTACAAGGCATGGAAGCGCTCACATGTCAATTAGTTCTTGAACCGTACGTTAAAACTGTTTGATTACCTATAAGATAAGCAGTTTTATTTTAAATGGTTTATGTTGTTGTTAATAACAGTGTATTTTTTTAATGATACCTTTAACCTTGGAGGGTTAGTGGCTGTAGCACTCGGGTCTAAGGATACGTTTCCCCATAGAACGGGGTTTTTCGCATCCAGCTTAGCCACGATTTCGGAAACGTTTCGATTGTAAATTAGTGGTTGTAGGAGATATAGATGTATTATATTGAATTATGACTACCGATAGCACACGATTGAGCGCAGCGAATTAGAAAACAATTCTAAGGAACTTGGAAACAACTTCAACAGTTATGGGGTTTCATGTGTACCGAAGCAAGTGGCAACCTGTTATTGGACAAGTTCTTAAAATACGAATGGAGCCTATGAATGAAGTCGACAAATATGCTGTGACTGTCCTTGACAACAAGGAGAATAACGTACTGGGTCACTTACCAAAGGGACAAAGTGGAAAATATACAAAGACTATATTTTACTTCCTAAGATCAGATCCATGGAATAGTTGTTTTGTGAAAGTCACAGGCAACTTCGAATAAACGAATTTTCGAATAACTGAAGTTTGAATAACTGAGAGAGATTTACACTAAAACAAGTTAGAAAATTCAAGTGGACTGAAAATCACTTCTAATAACCGAGAATTTTGAATAAGTGCAGGTTTGAATAACCGGAAGTCGACTGTAATTCTATTTTTCTTAGTGTAATTATGTGCATTTTATTATTTATAATTTATCTACACTACATAGATACAGTCAATATGGAAATACACAATATGATCAAAAAAGATCTTATCATAAAAAATAAAATTCGTGGTTTATAATATTAGGCCCTCAATGTGTAACTATTTTGTTTCAAAATTTCCATTCACTAAACTTCGACCTTTCAAACAAACAAACACTTTTCTTCTACTCACTAATGTATTTTGTAGAATAACATATTTGAAGGAAAAACATATGCAGAGTGGAATACCGCTAAAGCGGAAAACTTTTAAAGCCGCAGCTTTATAAGAATTACAGTGGTATTTTTAACGGGTAGACTAATCTCTGATAAAAAAGCATAATTTTATAACAGGTTCGCGAAATAATCACGACGGCGAATTCCCGTGGATTGTCCCACGGGCGAACGACTAGTCTCTTTAATAATAGCCGTATTTTGTCTGTCTTGCCGCGCGAAAACCGCGTCCTGTTCAGGAAACACGAAATGCGATATATAAAGGACGGGCGACTCCGTGGATTCTTCCACGGGTTAACGGCTAGTCTATGTTATAATACCCGTATACGTCTATCTTTCTGTCTGTCACGCAAAATGGTAGCTTAGCTTCGAAATTAGTGAGACGCACGCGATGCGGTATAAAAAGGACGGGCATACCCGTGGATTTTTCCACGGGCTAACGATTATTTATTGCACCGATATTAGTACAAAAAACAAGTAAACAAACAATACACGTATAGAAAGTTAACAGCAAGATCGCTTAAAACGCACAAGTATTTTATCATTTCAAACAGCATCTGCTTTCATCTAGCTTTCATCATAGCATTCATTCATCTAAGCTTTCATCATAGATTTCATGGGCGAAAACATGAGGAGTCATCCTTTACTCTGCACTTTTTTGACGTGGCGTAAGAAATCGAATCAATATGGGAACATCTTTGAGCGCTGTGCTGTTGCGCCCTAGATGAAAAAAAGAAACGAACTAAAAAAGCAAGCACTGGAATCCATAACCTGCAATATTTACATCAAGTTACGTCCAAGTACGCAATTTGTGTATTACATTAATACAAACATTTTATATAAGAGTCTTATAAGAACAACAAGGCTTCAAATGGTTAAAAAATAAGAACTATGACAAGGTTGAAATTTTACTGGTAATCGTGAAAAATACAAAAAAAAAACATGAGGAAATACATCTTTCAAAGTAGATTTTAAGCAGAACCAATTGTTATAATTTTGTGACATGTGTTATATGCATCGCAAATATTTGTAATGTAAAATAAATGAAGAAGGCTTAAAATGGAAGAACTGAAAATGAAATGAAAATTGGACACCTCGTGTTGACGCCAAATTTTCTGGTTTTCATATAATAAAAAATTATTTAGGTAAAAGACTTAAGTTTTTAAATCCTTTCTAATTTATTTAAAAAGCTCCTTTCGTTCTCAAGATATTCACATTTAAAGAATTTCGGATTTTATTATGTTGCATAAATTATGATATTAAAGCAATAGCAAATTTTGACATTTTCTCTCATTAGTAATTTTAGACCTGTTAAAACATCCCTTTAAGTTATATACTTACATATTCAAATGCGTCTTTTTGCCTTTTTGAAGATACGTCGTCTCATCTGATAAATTGGTGTAGCATCTATTTAAGTCCTCTACCATATTATCATACCCAGCAGCTGAACTTATATACATCTCATCATCTTTGTTCATCGCCAATCGATTCATCTTTAGGTCTTCAATTTCATTGTCAATAATATGACGGGAGGTTATTAAATCACCTAAAAATAAGATTCAGCTCGTGTTTTGAAAAAAGAACAATAATAGCGGTGTTGTAAGGGTAGCGAGAGAGGAAGTTAGAGGAGAAGCGTAGGTTCGCTCCTCTGACATTATTTTAATAACACTGACTTACCTATGTCAGCTGCTTGGCGAGATAAATCAATCGCTTTTGTCATTTTAACACGTGATCTTTCTTTGTTGACAACAACATTGGAGGAAGTTTTGTCGTGTACATTCGTCTTCACTACATGAAACAAAATCAAGCTTCGTTAAAACAATTTAAATTGTTGTTTTAATTATAAGTATTATTTTATATTATATATATTAATTAAATTTTACAAAGTTTACGGTTTTAGACAAAAGAAGACAGCAATCGATCTACAAATAGGTAGCAGGGTTAAGAAAGGCAAATTCGTAACTTTTGAAAATTGAGGAGATTAAGTTGGCAAATTAGGGGGAAATTCAAAAACATTACTTCTTCCTTATTCATGCTACATATTTTGTATGTCTAAAGGTCGCAAAAATAAACAAATTAAAGAAGAAAATAAAAAGACAATTTAAAATTAGAAAAAAAATTATGATACATTACCAGGCCGTAAAACAGTTAATCTTTCAACATCTGATTCAAGTTCATTTGTTATCACATTAAAATAATCAACTCGTGACATAAGCAGTGCTTGTGGGGTGGTATCGTAGGGAGCATGAACACTTTCAATTGTCAACTCTAAAACAATGTCACGATTTTCTTCTGATTGTAAATCCCCCATATTGATTTTCACACTAAAACCGTATACGTAGAATCTCTGAAGTTTAAAGTAAAGAACAAGCACTATATAAAAAATTATTTCGATCCTCAAATATGAAAAGAGACTGTAATATTAAAAAAAACATCAATTTTACGTATAAATTAAAACGTGGACGGGTTTATGCATAATATTGGTCATATCCTAGTATTTATAAATTTCTCATTTTTGTTTCTCCCGGGATTATTATCAGAATTCGTTGGAGGGGAGCACAAACCTTTTATTAACAGTGTTTTCAAATGGTCGACTTGTATGCACATCTTTTACTGTTACACCATCTTCAGTGACAATTTCTAGCTGGATCCCCTGTGCCACTGTACTTAATAATCCACCCAAACAATGACCGAAACACTCAGCTATCTAAAAAATTGTTGTAGATTTAGAAAGAAAAAAAAAACATATCTTCAGTGTTAAGTAGTAACCATTTACAACATTATTTCTCGGCTGCTCCACAAGTAACGTTTTGTGAAGTTAAAGCAAGACTTACCTAAAATGATTTAAAACGTTTTAAGGTCTAAATCAAAGTTAATTAAGTCTTCATGCTATTATACAACTTTTATGAAAGTTTTTAGTATTTTCAATGTTAATATTATTAAAGTCACAATAAGCCAGTACCTGATCAATATCTTCAATGAAATAATACATTCCATTACCAGCATCTGATATTTCTTTTAACATTTCTGGGTCGTGATCAGATCCAAACCCGAAGGTATAAACAGATGCCTGTGCTTCTTTTAATGATGTTGAAGTAGTTGGAAGTGCGGTAACTTCAGCTTGAGTTTGGTTCTAATTAGAAAAGCAACGTAGTTTACAACACATGTGTGAGTAGGCAACCATTACGCCAACAAAAACAAAAAATTAACTCACACTAATTGTGGCATTCCTTTTATGCTTAATATTGTTTAACCATGACTGATGTGGAGCTTGTTGCATTTGCTGTTGTTGTATTCTTGTTTCTGCACCACTTGACGGACCATCATATCTTTTTGGATCCTTCATGGCAGCAACTATTCCTGCTGGACTTGTTATACCTAGAACAAATTAAAATTATTTACGAAAATTTTTTTATATTAAAAGTAGTTCACTAGTAGATAAAATCATAAAATTCATATTAACAAATAAACATCAGTCTAACGTAATTACTTATACTTATAAACCAACAAATAAGCATGCAATATCTGTTATTATAAAAATTGTTACCTGAATTTGCCAGACCATCTGTAAACAGTAACACTGATGCAACTTCGTTTTTTTGATCAGATGGTCGATCAATGATTTGACACAATCCTTTTAATAATCCACCACATAAATTGGTACATGAACCACTTTGGATATTTTTTATTTTATGCAATGCATCTTTTTTATTATCTGCAGTCATAACTCGCAAGCCAAAATCAATATAAACATTTGTATCGTACGTTACAATGGAAAATCTGTCTTTTTCATTTACTAAAATCAATATATTTGGCAAATTATTACAGCAAATTATGTGGTTTCACATTTTTTATGGCGATAAATAAAAAGCAAAACTTTAATGGACCTACTGTACCTGGATTTATTAATTAACAATCCATTTATCAAAAAAAGACAGATTAAATAATGAAAAGTGTCAGAGTAATACCAAAAAGTTTTAAATTAATACAACATAAATCGCAATTCTAAGTTCTAAAATCCATTTTTGAACCATTCTGACTTATTTTGCCCACAAAACCGCTATTATTTGGGCAAAAAAAGTTACAACTTTTACTATGTCACATTCATTGTGTACAATATCAAAAAAAATCAGATAATTCAATCTTCAGAAAAGTTTGGAAATCAATATTTTTAACCCTTTTTTACTAACTTTGCTTAAGTATCTGCCATTATTGGGCTGAATAATTTTTTTTAAAAAAAAACAGACTTAGTTACATTTGAGGGTCAATTGTTACCTGTCAATGTGCCAAAATTCAGAATAAACTAATGATCCCATGCTGAGAAATGTCCTAAAAACCATATTTTGGGACATTATTGCTATTTTACATCAAAAATCAGAAAAAACTAATGATCCAATCCTGAAAAAAGCTGGTAACAGACGGGCAGACACCGGCTAATTTATAGGACTTCACCTGTACCAGGTATCTTTTTTACTTATCCTTATCCTTGTTTTTTGTCAACCATTAAAGAAGTATATATATTTTTTTGACTTACATTGTGTCAATACAAACTCTAAGGTCCGCTTCACAAGGTCAAGTTTGGCACCAGCCATAGATCCAGACTTATCAATAACGGCAATGATATCAATTGGGGCTCTTTTTTCTTCATTCTCTTTTTCTTCCTGAAAAGGAGCTTTAAGTGATACAAGAGCCCATATGTCTTGTTTCTCATTGTAAGTGTAATCTTTATATTCAGGTAAACAGGAAATGTTTACTTTATTCGATGAATTTTCTGCATTATCACAAAATGTTCTTATACCAGCTGCATTATGATTATGAGCTAAAATAAAATATATATTATATATATCTATATATCAATTGTTTTAACATTATAGCAAGTATTTTAAATGGTGCAACATCAGTCATTTTGTTGAGCACCGTAAAAAAATAAGTTATTATGTGACTTTTTAACCAGTTGCATTTGCTCTATGAGCATTATTATGGATGACATAGTCTAGTGGTTATAACTCTTGCGCTTTGTGCGGGAGACCAGATTTGTGATTCGACATGGGTGAGTGAGGAATCAAACCCTGGTGTTGCACAGAGTACGAGAGCTATAACTAATCTACAGCGCCACTTTTTGTAAAATATGCACGTATCTATCATTTTCGGTTTTTCAATTTACCGCCAGTTACAACTCACTTAATCGGGTGGTCGTGAAAAATTGGTGCCGACTCACCTGATGCCGTACTGCCTACAGTTCTCCTGGCCATTACCATCACAGCTGTTACCTTTACATCTTTACAAAAAAGAGGCTAGGTAGCTGGCTAGGTAGCTAGCTAGCCATAGCTAGATGGCTGCTTTGTCCATATAATATCTTGGTCAACTTATTGTAAAACATAATAGAAATAAAGAGCCAATAACTTACCGGAAGCCATTTGAAGTGTGTTTTTCTTTTTTTGAAAAAGGGTCAAAATTTACAGCAAGCTGGGGGAAGCAATTCCTTAAATCGGCTGATTAGGCACATCAAGGAGGAAATGTAGTGACTTGCCTTGTTTGTCTGATTATAACTTTCTTGTTTCTTGTTAAAAGCTCTTGGCAAAAGGAGAAAACGTAAACATTCCATTTACTAAGCAAATGAGATATTGCTACAGAATTACGTAACCGTCCGGCTACCATTATGAAACCGCGTTGGAGAAAAAGACTAGTAACCAGTTTAGGAGAGAAGGAGTACAATCTCAACCTCATCCCCAGGATCTTGTGGTCCCTGAGCCGTTATTACGGAGTGGCCAACAATGCTTTCGCCGCTATCAACTTATCAACAGGCAAAATGCCCTGGGAACTAGGTTGGTACAATCTCAATCCCAGGGCCTATAGCGTTTTTTGATATAATAAGGATGGATATGAAACGCTTCATCCTCTCATATCCAAAAAAAAAACTCTACAGGCCCTGGGATCGAGGTTGAGAAGTAGTACACACGTTTATTTACAATGGAGTTTGATAACAGGATGCAAGTAAAAGAGTTGAAGACATAAAAAATGGGATTTTGGTAGCAAGGGTATTTGTAATACAGTAGACGTCCGTTAATTCGATCGAACACGCAAGAAGGGACTAAATTATTTGTTCGAATTAACAAATGTTCGGATTATCGGAAGTTCAGAAAAACAGGAATTTTAATAAACGTTTAAAGGGGTTATGCTAATATAACTTTATTACAACTGTACTACAACTTTTTATAAAAATCTTTTAACGTTGTTTGCTTGGCGATGGGCAAGGCCTCCAAATTCCATGTAAACTTCATTTTATTGGAAATGCCAATTTAATCGATAAATTCAAAGAAATTTTGCCACGATCGATGCAATAAAAATGAAAAAATGAAAACGTTTTTTTATTTTCCCATAAGATTTTATTTATCGATACACAAATTTTCGAATTAACGAGGATAATGCAGCCTTGGGACTAAAAAAATTGTTCGAATTAGCGAAATGTTCGAATTAGCGGAGTTCGAATTAAGCAGCTCAAAACATAAGACTTTATTAAACCAAACTCAAGAGAGTTAGCAATTTGATCGAAATAACGGAAAGTTCGATTAAGCGGCATTCGAATTAACGGACGTCTACTGTATTCTTTCTTTAAAAATTAGGTTCATCTGCATCTGTAAAAATGGATGTTAAAAATATTAAAGAGAAAATTAGTTAGAAAAAAAAATAAAAGTAACAAAGGAAAATGTCTTGGTTTAGGTTCTACTAGTCGATAAAAAGCCCGTGGAAAATTCCACTGAGGGAGGATAAAATTAAAAAAGAAGTGTCATTTGAATTTTGACGATGTCATCAACCCATCCACAAAAAAAGTTAGAACCTTGTTTTCACGTTGCCTCTCTATTGTGTAGAGCTTAAAACTGCTCGATCAAGAAAATGTATATGATCATGTGCTTTTGTTGAACGCCTAAGAAGAAGGTTTAAAATTTTTTCTGATGTCAACAATGGCCCGTCAAAACCCCAAATTTTTTTAAACGCTGATCAGGAAAATGTATAGGATCATGTATCTTTGACAAATGGTTGCAGAGATATTGAGGTTGAAAGTTTTTTGATGACGTCAACCCGTCCATTCCAAACGGAATTAGAGACTAAGGTTTTGGAAACTTACCCAAATTGATCCTAGGTGATTCCCTAGTTACCCCACACAGTGAAAAATCATTGACGTCACCACCTCGTTTCCTCTAAGTTATTTGTCCTCAAAATTTTAGGTGCACTGTAATGGCTTCATTAATTTGATATAGGATATTGACGTTAAAGTAGTGTTATTCATGTCGCGACACGTCATGAAATTTAACATTTGAGATATAACTTTTTCAGCAACTTCAAGGGAAAATTAACATCCACTTTGCCTGTTACAGATAGACACAGTCTCTGTATTATTATAGAGACTAGTCGATAAGGCTCGTGGGGAAATCCACTTAGGCAGAAGGGCAATGGAAAAGGTTGTTTTAGATGTTTAGCTGACGTCAGCAGTGCAGATCGAAATAAAAAATTGAGAAATTTAGTTTATTCTTAGCCTGTGTAATGTGTATGTAGAGATTGAAATGTTGATGAGAAAAATGGATATGATCATGTGATTTTGATGAGCGGTTAAAATGAGATATAAAAGGTTTAAAAAATCTGCTGACGTCAGCAATGGCCCGTCAAAACTTAAATTTTTTCTTTAGAAATTTGTATACCTGTTGCTGTCATCGTATAGATCTTGTAACGCTGATCAAGAAAATGTATTGAATCATGTACTTTTGACAAACGGTTGCAGAGATATTAAGGTTTCAAGGTTTTTTGATGAAGTCATCAACCCGACAATTCCGAAACGGACACAGGTTTGGGAAAATTACCAATATTGGTCCTAGGTTGTCCCTGGGTACAAATGCGGTGAAAAATCATTGTCGTCACCACTTCGTTTCCACGTTATTTGACCTCGAAGTTTTAAGTGAACTTATATATATCACATATATATCACTTCCATATTAAATTAATAAAGCCATCACAGCTTTATTAATTTAATATATACTTTGTTTTACGTCAACATTATTTTAACATCAAGGTTTGATAAATTGCAAAACAGATTTAAAGGTGATGTTTTATATACTTTATCAAAAAAGAATATAATAACAGTTAAGAATGACAGCTTGTTTGCTGATGAACGTTATATACCGCATTTCGTGCTGGCTACTTAAGGTAACATTTTGTGCTGAAGCAGACAGACTACCGCTATTATAATAGAGACTACTCGTTAGCCCGTGGAAAAATCCACGGGGACGCCCGTCCTTTAAATTAACCCGTTGCAACAAAGTGGACAGAAAAATATCGCCTTTGGTATTGGTGCGCATTTTAAAAATTTCGTGTTTCCGTTACAAGACGCCGCTTTCGCGGACACACAGACAGACGGAATACGGCTATTATTAAAGAGACTAGTCGTTAGCCCGTGGAAAAATCCACGGGTTTGCCCGGCCTTTTTATACCGCAATACGTGCTTCTTGCTACTTGCACAACTAAGCTACCATTTTGCGTGACAGACAAACGTCTACGGGTAATATAATATAGAGTAGTCGTTGCCCGTATTCGTGCGCATTTTCAACATTTCGTGTTTCTGTACGGGACGCCGTTTTCGCGGACACACAGACAGACGACAGAGATATGGAGACTAAATCGAACCTAGACGTATGCATTAAGTGCGCTTAAATGATTCGGAATTGACATTTGCTGCCAGCGAGAATAATGTAAAGCCTGTGAAAACTGCAGCGCAGGTGGAAGAGCAGTTAAATCAAGAATATGTTAGCAAGCTATTAGTTAAAGATGATGTTTTACCTGATCCAATGAGCCTTCTGGATGGTCGTCTGAGAAAGATATTTGTCACGTTGGACAATGATTACATACGGAAATATTGTTAATTATTTAACTTTAAGTCCCACCGTATGACACACTTGGTAGTAACAATCTGAACGATTACAAGACACATAAAGCATATTTCTATTTTAAAAATAGTTGGTAGGGACCATTAACGTATCATCCGATTGATGAAGACTCTAAGTATTATTTTTTAAAAGATGATTGTAGGCCCCCAGAACGGTTATAAATGACCCACCTCATCAATTGTGAGTATCTGTTCTGAAGGGTGACCGCAACCGATTTGTGTCAGCACACTCTACCTGCATGGCTGGAATGACGGAAACAAGCAATCATATTGCTGCGTTTTAAGTTAGAGTGGGTACTGCGCTAAACATTTAGGTTTACAAATCCATCATGCACAGATCATTTACATATTCTTGCTTATATTCTCCGCTACCAATCACTGCTCCAAAATGATGCTCACCAGCGGTCAGAAGTGGTGTTACTTGGGAAGAAAGTAAGGCATTTATCAACATTAAAAAAATTAAGAATGCCATATATTTCATATATTTCATATATAATTCCAATATCGGTGCCTGAAATTTGTAAGGTTTGTTACAACTCACGAGCAAGGTTGTTTGGAATCGCTGGAATGGAAATAAAATCAAGTAAGGCAACGACAAGGCAACTTAGTATGGTTACAAGTATATAGGCAATTGGTATAACACCGTGGCTTGCTGCTTGAAATATCACTAACGGGATTTTCTGGCAATATATTACCAACGGGATAGCGATAAAAAACTATCGTAGGAATTCGTACAACTGTTGGTCAATTGTTATTTGGATGCGACTTTATGTTAAAACGGTATTAAGGTACTAAGCTGATATTATAAAAGCTGTTTGACAGCTGTTTTGAAGAATTGGAAATGCTAGAAAAAATCCCGTTAACACAAAAACAGACACTATTAGTGAGTATCAACATTGAATTTCATAGTTCAATGCTTAGGAATGCTTAGGAAATGCTTAGGAATTATAGGTCATTCTGTTTATTAATGGTTGTTGACTGAAGTGAAGATTGTTTGTAGAACCGAAATTAGGAAATTCGGCGTGGGTTTTTGTTTTTTAACTAATCTAGAATGCTCAATCTAAAGAACGTTTTTCCTACTCAGCCTGAACTACGATGGGGCTTCGCTAAATTCGTTAAATTCGCGTAAAGTTGAAAGGAAAGCTGCCAATTTTTGTAGCATATTTTAGTTAGCATTTAATATGCGCAATATCATTTTTCTCTTTTTTTCTCCTCAGGTTTCTTTAAGCCACTAAACAATTAGAGACATCGGCGTACATCACTTAGCAGCTAAGCATTGTAAATACGAATACAAAAATTTCCTTGCTAGCTTTTTTGAAACTTGTAACTACCACACATAAACGATGTTGTCATTATCTTTTTGTTTATATTGAAAAAATCCATACTCGTCACCAGACCTCTTTGAGATAAACTTCGTTTATCCCAAACAGTTCTGGTGACGACAATAACACAAATCTAAAAAGTGTTGCTTTTCTGTCACTATTCAATTTATTACTTTGAACAACTAATTAAACTTTCAGTATCTACAATCGTGGACAAAAATATTGAGACTAAGGCAGTTTTTTACTCGTTATCCAAATATGGACAAAACAGTCAAATAGTCAATACTCTGCAGTCGGCAGGCTGCAAAATCGCTACTTTTGCACACAAGTAGGCCAGGCAGAGAGGGTTGAAAAGTTGCTAGTCACATTCTTTAGCACGCCCGCACACCGACATAATTCGCGTCGGGGACCACGAAGGCCCCGAAATTCGTGATTAATGGCCTTGCTGACGTCAGCAACAATTAGCACATTTTAAGAATTTTGTATTTACCAAATACCCTAAGATCCGAAGTTCTAAGTCCACTCTGAACATTGACAAGTGAACTTTGACAAGTTCAAGATGTGTGAATCTAACATAGAATAAGCCTACGCAATTACTTGTGGTGGCGAACTTCGAAATTCGTTGTCTTGTCCCAACATATTGTGACCACGATTGTAGCAGCATTTTCTGGGTTACTATATCTATACTATTTCCTTTTTATCAACAACTGGACATAAAACTACTACAGATAATTTTGACGGAGTTCATCAGGACAAAAATCCAACGAATAAGATAAACCAGAGTGCATGTGGTACAAGTTTGAAAACCAGATGAATAGTTTGTAGGGAAAAATTGACAAATTTAAACAAGGCCTGTAAAATGACAGTAGCCGAACTTTGCTGGACTTTAAAAAGTTGAATGTTTTGGCACACCTTGATCGTATTTAACATTGTAATATGGATAGTGCAAATAGAGACAGAATATGAACGTAGCAGCACACATACGTTTCAGCATTACAGTTTTATTTGAAAATATTAATGGTACATGCTATATGAAAAATAATAAAGGATACAGGTGAATTTTATATTATAAAAATAAAAAAATAGATGGCATATAATTGGTTTATAATGTGAAAGTGTCTTTTTTTAAGTTGCCTTCCTTTACACACATACAGTTAATTTTCCAGTTTATTGTTACAAAGAATTTGACGAAGAAAAAGATTCTGTTACCAAAATTAAAAATCTGATTTCCAATCAAAAAACAATCCAACAGTCCATTTTTTTTGCTTGATTTTGATATCAGTATGGTAGACCATTTAGTATGCATCGCCTTTATTAGCAAGTTCATTTGCAAACTGCGTAGTTACGGTATAAATATTACATAAAAAACATTTTAAATAAGCATTAAGATACATTTCAAAAGGTATACACGTGATAAATATATATAAAAAAATTATAAAAGAGACATCGGTGTAGGTTTTTAAAAGTTATTTTTTTATATCTTGAGTCACTACCGCGATGACTGATTTTGGATTTCAGAAGAGGCGTTTATTCAAAGAAACCGTTTAATCGAGGGTGGCAAAATTGTTGCGTCTGTGTTTTTTTTTTATTTTTTGGAAAAAAGAAAAGAAAGCGAATACGAGAAATTGACGAATTTTGACGGGAGGCGAGACATTTGATCTGGATGGGCGGACTTTATTGAATCATTGCGGTACTTTCTAGTAGATAAAAACGTTTAGTAGCAAAATTTCTTTTGCGGTCAATCAAACGTATATACACAATTAGAGCAATAACGTTTCATGGGTTGCTTAGAAACTAGCAGGTTCGAAAATTGGGCAATTTCCACATGTCTGAGGACACAATGTGTTGCCGATGCCTGAGTCGGAACACTTTCCTTCCGCTTTAAATCGCTTGCATGTACCGTCGGTGTTTGGAAAATCATAGCACGTCTTTGCAGGATCTGAATTAGACGAATAGTATTTAAAATTTCAATTTTCGTTTTTTGTCTGGGTGCGCCAAAAAAAACGCAAAAATGAGATAGGTTGGAACTGACTTTTCTCTTGCTATGATACAAAAAAGCTCTTAAAGTAAGCAGTTTTTGTGGCAGCTCTTCGTGCTAAAAAAAAACTTGAAAGGGAGCA
The DNA here is from genome assembly GCF_029227915.1 of Hydractinia symbiolongicarpus. Classification (NCBI taxonomy): domain Eukaryota; kingdom Metazoa; phylum Cnidaria; class Hydrozoa; order Anthoathecata; family Hydractiniidae; genus Hydractinia; species Hydractinia symbiolongicarpus. The sequence continues at coordinate 14,514,222 of NC_079875.1, read as the reverse complement.
GAAAAAAGTTGACTTTTCTTGATTTTTTTCTTTTTATAACTTTTGTTAAAATAATAAGTCTGATTAAGGACTTACCGCACACTCCACAAGTCACTGGACAGTGCTTTCGCATGTATTTTCCTGGGCTATATTCATTTTTGCAGTCGGAAGCAAATGATCTGCAGATTTGAGGGATAGCTTTAGAATCTTGGCAAGCTAAAAATAAAATAACCATGCAAAACACATTTGTAAGTAACAGAGAAAAAATAGCGTTATCCGTAACTTTCAAATCTGTTGCTTTTTAAATATTTGTAGAACTTTCCAATTCCTTCACATCAACATTGTGGTTTAGAGCGTTTTAATAGACTTTTGTTGCAAAATAGCAGTAAAAAAAAAATTTAGGGTGGTTAAGAAATCAAAAATTAACTCGTACGTACGTCGACAACCCTGAGAAGCAAATGATTTTCCGTCCCAACAACATCCCATGGGATCATTTTGGCATGCTGGTGGAGCAGCCACCCCTAAAAACGCAAACAATTCTGAGATTAATTTTATATTAAAAATCTACTTAATTGGTAAAAAACGTGGCTAAAAGTTTTTGTGCATTTTTCTTTTACTGACCAAAAAAATTTCATTATTTCGCTGATTTTTGCTAATTTTAGTGCATTAAAAGCAAAATATTTTTATGAGAATACAGTCTGAATATTTATACAACTTTTTATTCAACTTTCATACAACTATTATGCAACTTTCATACAACTTGCATACAATTTTCTTGCAAATTTCATACAAACTCCAATAAACTTTTATACTCACGGCAATATCCACATGTTTCGTGACAAATATCTTTTAATCTTTGCACATAGCCTTTTCGTTTGCAAAACTTTTCGAAGCGTTTGCAAATATTATTTTTGAGAGTATCTTTCTTGCAAGTTTCTGCGAAATAAAGTATTATTAACAGTAAAGACAAGCCACAGAAAAATATGGAACGAACCAGAGGAGCCAGTGTAATTTTTCCTACCACCGGAAAATCGAAATAGCGACGGTGAGGAGAAAAATTATGGCGGGTCGCCAATAAATTTTCTGCGGTCAGAATACTGACCGCACTTTTTGATTGGTTACTTCTATTGTTCTTTGCTCATGTGATCATTATTGTGGCTTCTTTTCTTCTTTAATATTTCAAGCGAGAATGGTTACACTCACCCGAACAAACATAATTAACTCCCCTATTATTTGAAAGGGTAAGATGTGATCACGCTGGCTTTATGCTTATTCGTTAATTTTAATTCAGGGTTAATTATTTTGTGTTTTTTGCTGTATTTGAAAGATTGCTTTAACACATTCGATTTCGTCTAGGTTTTTGTATTTGAAAAAATATTTTCAAATAATTTTTTGGTACCAAGTCCTTTTGCTCCTTACTGGCATAAGAACTGAAGAGCTGATTCAACGCCACATTCTGCTCAAAAATTTTTTTGAATACTGAGCATGCGCAGTGTTAATTTCTAATTTTCTTTTTTTCTTGTTTGAGGTTGAGTAATAATATTTTAACTCGTATTCAAAATCAAAAAAAGAAAATATTTTCATCCAATCAGAAGCTGTAAAAACTGGCGATAAAGCAATAATGTAAAATCAAATCAACAAAGGTGGCTTCTACTCAGAAACTTTAAAAAATAAAATACGTTGGGTAAAACTTTAACCAGAGTGAAGAATGTAACAAAAGTAAAGAAAATGAACTGGAAAATTCATTAATTCTTGTGAAAAGGTCTCTTGTTTTTTTAGCGGGAATAAATGAGATTAATTTGCTGATTTTATTTAAAAAGCGCGAATAAAATAGACTTTCTGTTGCATTTTTTTCGATAACGGTTAAAAAATGGGAAAAAATTAAAAAAAAAGAAGAAAAAGGGCGCGTTTTTTGTGAAAATTACTAACCACATTATTTTCTAGTAGAATTTTTTAGACCTGAAATCAGCCGTTAAATTCTTTCCTTACACGACCCTTGATAAGAACTTATCCTCGTCCCCAGGGTTTGTTACCTATGTCAAAACCGCTACCCGGTCTCGGTGTCAAAAAGGCAAAAGACCCTGGGGACGAGGTTGATAAGAACTGCTACTTTTAACTTACTACAATATTCGCATGTTTTGCTGCAAGATCGTTCCAGTGTGGATTTGTGTGTCGCACAATACGGCTTCCATTGCTCACAATTGTCAATCTCATCCCGACATGGTGCATCTATATGTTCAAATTTGTGTTTCCATATTATACAGTTTTTATTATATTCACATTGAGTAAATAGTTAACGCAATCTCGTCCCCAGGGCTTCCTTTTCGCTTTCTGATATGTCGCTGCAGAAAGCAAAAAAGAAGCCCCTGGGAAGAGATTGTAGTTAACGCTTAGTCACGCTAGCTTTTTATTTTTTAGTTAACAGGGTTGACTTAACTTAGTAATCTGAGCATTTGTTAAAGTAGCTCTGCTAATGAGACGCACGTCTTTCATATCTTCCTCCTTCTATCCCCCTCCCCACTCCCTGCAATTTAAACTGGATCTATCATTTTCGACATACATAAGATGGGAACATTCGATCATATATTCAAAAAATCTAAAAAATTTTTTGATATTAGCATTACGGTCTTCCTCGCTTCCAAGAAATTTCTTCTCCATTTTAAAATTTGTTTTTGGTGATAACAAAATCAAATGCTTCGAGTTTTTGGATTTTTGATTTGTTGAAAACTACTTTTTGGGCTGGCTTGGCTGGGCTAGGTTGGGATGGGCTGGGATAAATAACAGGAAAAGTAATTAAAATATAAAATTAATATTATGCATCAAAAGTAAGGAATGGTTGTGGACGCTATAAATCTGTGTACCGTTTCCTCGTTTCTCGCTTTTATCTTTTTCCAAAAGAAGCTTTATAAAGTCGTCATCCGCTAGGATAAAGATAAATAACTTTGTGTACATTCTTTTAATTGTAAACTCTGTTATAATTCTTAAAGCCAGGTAATATAAAATAATTAAATATGTTGATAATAAAAAAAAATATATAAAATAAATAAAAGAAAATATTATAAAAAGTTTCGCGAAAGAATTAATCCTCCATCGCGGGTGTTTTTATAACAGGTACAACAATATTCATATACTTGGCTTATCGAGTTTTTTTCCTTCATAACTCCACGCATAACGTACCAGGTAAGTATCTAATGCGCGTTTTCAAAACGGCGCTTTAAATGGCGAAGTTTTCCTAATGCATGATTTGAGTGAACTACACTTTAATCAATCAAAATATAAAAAGATAACCTGTTTCTTTCTTGGATTTTTCCTTTCCAATCATCATTTTCAACAATGCCTCATCTAAAAGTTATTGAAGCACGTGTCACCAAGCAGATCGAAAAATTCTGGGTTAAGTATCACCCGTAGTAATATAACAGTAGCGATCACCCTTGGTACGAGGCTACTACACCCTCGTCCCCAGGTTTTTTTTTGTGTTTTTGATATGAGAGAAGACATTTCTCATATCAAAAAAGGCAAAAAAACGCCGGGGAAGAGGGTGGAAAACTCATTTTTTTGTACATGTTTACATTTTAGGTGCATTCGTCCAATATAGATTGTTTTCACTAAAAAATTTACGAAAAATTTCGCTTGTTTCGCTTTATTGAAAATTCGTCAACAACCTCGATCCCAGGACCTATTGTCTCTTTTTCAAAGTTGTCAACCCTGGGGACGAGGTTGCTACATCGTGTGCTTGAGTTTAACAACGGTATAGTAAAACTAAATAAAACCCAATTTTAATATTACAAAAACAATGACAATAACAACAACAATAACAAAAAATACAGACCAGCATTTTCTGAAGATTTTTTAGTCGGTTCAGTTTCTTTTTTTGCTAAAATAAAAAATTTATCTAAAAAGGAACAAGGTACCGGTAAGCCTCCAAAACAGGCCATTAAAATCTAAATAAAAATTTGAAAGCCAATTGCCAGATTTTTTTGCTAGCTTATAAACCCTGCAAGATGTCTCTACGAAAGCTCTTAAACTGATATGTATTGATGACGTCGCATCTTACCAATAGTTTTATGCTTTTTCTTTTTGGTGAAATGCTTGAGAAGACTGTTAAGTGCAGCTAAAAAAAGACAAGGTGCATACAAGGATGATAGGAAACACCTCTCATTGAAGTAACACTAAATATATACACGCATGCGGAGAAGTCATGGTAGTGTTGGTATATGAGAAGATTAAAAATTAATATGTGCAAAAGAGGTGTAGCAACAACAACAACAACAACAACAACAACAAAAACAACGACAACGATAACAACAACACCACAACGACAGCGGCGACGACAACCACAACGACAACGATAACAAGAACAACAACAACGACAACGTCAACGACGACAACGACAACGAGAACAACAACAACGACAACGTCAACGACAACAACGAAAACGAAAATAAAAACGACAACGACAATGAAAACGACGACAATGACAAGGACGACGACAATAAGAAACTGTTGAGATGTGTAATGAAGATTTAGTTACATTGGTATTCGATGCTGACGTCATCACGCTTAGATGTGCCACTACGCAAGTCATCAGTTAGTACTAATTTTGTCAATAACCCATCGATATCTACAATTCAAATATAAAGTGTATTCATTTATTTAAAATATGGAGCGGTTAAATACTGCTTTTTTTAACTCTCTTTTTTGGGTTAAACGTAAAGTAGAAACGTGAAAAAAAAACGTTGATTCGTGGTTGTAGCAGATCACAGAAGCTGGTAATTAGATAAGCAGAGATCATTTTATGTATATTTCAAGTCAACTTTCAGATGTGTTTTTTTAAAATTCATCCAAATTTAACACATTGACGCCTAAAAATTGCCAATGCATTAACACCACACAAAATTGACTGAAGGCGTTTAGTTCAGATATAGGGCCGCTTAGGTTGAGCTGGCTTTCTGATCGTTTTGAAAAATAAAAATAAATAAAATTACGAAAATTTAAGATGAAAACATTATAAGGCAAGTTTACCATCATCCTTTTGCACTACTGTTGCAATTTGATTGTTGTCAACACTTTTCTTGTCCTTTGCGGATTCCAACTTTGTCAGTTCTAGTGATAAAAAGAGTCTTTCAGAAAAATACAAAATCACAAAGTTTGAAAAATTGAAGTTTTCAAACTAAGGAAGCCTGCCTACACTTATTGTCTTACTGGTAATATGTAATTTTGAAATAATTGAGAGTTTTTAGTCAGTCTTTGTCGAACCTTGTGGATGCATGAACCACAGTGTATAAATTTAGTGCCCTCATGAATACCATGGTATCAAAATTAATTTAAATAGTGCCCCGTCTTGAAAAAGTGCAACCATTGAATATACGACCAAGCTCCCAGTTTAGTTTTGAGCTTAAAAAATGTAAACAAGAACCTATTACCACAATTTTGTTTTGGAAACTATTGAATATTGTTTCAAAATCTTAAGCATTCTTTTATCACATTTCACATCAGCACTCCCTTGAGTTTTTTAATTTGAATTGTCAAAAGCAGCATAAGGTGATTTTGATAAGAAGAAGCGTAGCTGGACCGGGTTGTTCATTTTTATACAAGTTCTGACTTTCGATTTAATGTATTCTCTTTCTCACGTGTCTGTTTGTACATACCAAGAAAATAAAGAAAAATAATTTTTTTTATGCCATCTGAAACGCTGTGATGACCAATTTAATTGGTTAATCCATCAAATCAGATAAAAGCAAAGTCGATTAGTGATCGCATTTAAGTCTTCTTTGACTGGTCATTGAGTAAGGGTGCATCATGCGTCAACTAGATCCGATTATAATAACATCAAAACAAGTTTAATTCAGGTTTTAATAAACTTATCGCGATTTACTATTAACCGCTAATTATAAAGATTATAACATGTTTTGATATGTCACAACACGTCTGGTTAGAAAACATGCTAGAAGTATCAAAGTTTTTGAAGTTTTCTACAACCTTTTCGTCGGAGTATTTTATCACCAAGACATACATTGTCAGGAGTTGCCCTTCATGTGCCTTTCATCAAAAATGCACGGGCAAAATATATTAAAAACAATTTATCTAATTATTTATATGATTTCTTACGTAACCTTTACGTAGATTCCAAATGTGATTTCAAACCGCAATGAAATTTCGTTGGGCAAACATGAGCTGTACGTTTGTGCACATGCGCAGTAGTTTAAATACAGGTGAATTTAACTTGTTATTAACTAATAAATATGGAATTTTCGCATAAAAACCCCACTTATCCATTCTACGACATACCCGATGCTGAACAAACAAGAAGAAGCACGTGCACTCTAACATTGTAAACAGTGAAATGCTTCACAGCTGCGTTCTTTTTTTGTAGTAATAGAAGGTATTACTTCAGCTGTATGAATGCTTGTGCGGCATGCACAGTAAAGATTAAATGTCTACTAAATGCTAATGACAAACAAGAAACAACTTTTCGTCATAAGTTGATAACATTTAGTATCGTAATCGGTAAAATGTGATTTTCAGGTCAGCATATACGCGGCCTAGATTTTAGACTGTCACTTTTCTACAGACTACATCAAAGGACATTCTAAAGATTTAAGATAACAAAAATACACTGGAATTTATCGTGTTTTGTACACTATCTTTCTCACTTCTGAATTTAGTGTGTTTACATTAATCTTGTTAATACTCTGTATTCATGGTAGGGATAAGCAGATAAACAGTTTATCAAGTTAAAAGATGTTTAGTGTAAGCAGTCCTCCCAGATTTAATGCTAGATTATAATTGGAACTGAAGTTGTCCATAACTAAATACTAAGGCAACTTCGATCCCACACCTGAGCATTGGTACTAGACAAAATTAGTCTGCACTTAAGCATACGGGATTTGCGTGGAATTTACTATTCAATATGGCGCTTTAATGCCACGGCTACTCTATTTTTTTTTTTGCAAAACATACAGCGTCTCACAACCTCCTTCCCATGGCTCGTTTTCTCTTTCTGACAAACAGGGACGGCCAGAATCTATCTGAGATTGTCAGAAAGAAAAAAAACCCCTGGGATCGAGGTTAAGCGCCTCATGATAGGTTTGATTTGTACTGACTTTCTCTAACAAAAGTAAAACGTAGAAATATTTAAAAATTAAGGTTGAGCAGTAAACATGTGAATTGATATACAGACTGTGTAAGGCTCTATTGTGTTAGAGTAAGTATTTCACTAGCTCCTCCCTCTCACTGGATGCGAAAAAGTCAGTGTTATTTCTACGTCCTTCAACTTATTAATTAAAATTTTACAAAATGGACATTTGATAATGATGATGCCGTGTTGAAATTATGATAATAAGGATAAATTGCCGTCAGGATAAATTCTGGCGCTATGGGAGGGAGCAACTTATGAAAGAGGTATTACTAAAGAAATTGTGTAATGATTTAAACGTTTTGAGCTTTTTTTTAACATCCGTAATCGCTGTCATAAAGTCCCAAATAAACGCCCTGGGTCCATGTTTAAATATTGGGGGCGTTTAGATCCTGGGCGTTTAACTGAAAGGCCACTGCTCTTTCTCAAGCAGCAGTTGCACTAATAGATAACAACACATGCCTCGAGCTCGTACTTTTGAAGTATTTTAAAATCTTAACAATTCTGCTTAAATGAGCTTAAGAAGAAAACATTTATTTACGAATACTATACTAGCAAAGGGATTTGTATAACTTCTATAGTAGAAGAATTATTTGATAATACCTGAAATTATTTTTAACACATTCTCATATACGAGTATTGCACATTTGAATATAGTGATTGGGAAATTTGGTGGAATACACGTAGTCAATGAAGAAGGCGACACATTTGGTGTTTTCTCAATTTAGATACGGATATAAAAAAACAACTTGACTAAAAAGACTTGATAATAACAAATCGTTTTATTTAACTTTCTACGCAAAATCAAGGATATATTTATAATATTCTTAGCTTTTTAGAAAATATATTCTGAATTTTTAAGACAAAATTCAAATATGTTTTTTTCAGTTTCTCAAAAAAATCTAAAAAAAATCTAAAAAGTTTTGTAGAAGATGTAGACACATTCAGCTCCACAAATTTAAAAGATGCTCTGAAGGTAGAAGTTCAAAAAACCAGGAAATACACACTTAGACTTTAGTAATAGCAAGGGAAATTTTATCAACGCGTTCCAACGTCGTGTTTTGTAATTAAAATTGATTGTTTATAAAAAAAAAATAATGTTATATCTTAATAAAAAATTAACGTTTGAAACAATAAAAAAATATATCGATAAACTTTAACAAAAAACATTCTTGACTATGTATGAAAAAATAAAGCTTGACAGGCTTATCGGCGGGAATTTAAAAATGCCAATGTATCGACTTATCCTTCCCCGACTAGGTTAACAAAGCTATAAGAACTTTTCTAGAACTATTTCCATACATAAAAAGCAAAAGTAGAATTAATCACATATACGGCGCCACGTATTTTAGAATGATTCTCCATGATTCATGACGCCATTAAAAATAAGTGCCCAAAAATAATCTGGAAATTAATCTTGAAAGTGTTTAAGACAAGAAGTCGGAACAAATATGCATAACTAGAAAAATTCATAGGGTCGCCGGAGTTCATGTTTTCGCCCGTTGTACAATCTCCCATATCGTTCATTTCTCCCGCATCGATATTGCGTGTATTTTTGTCCGCATATTAGCGGAAAGTAATTGTTTGTTAGTGTTTTTGAAATCGAAAATATAACAGATCTTTTCATGGTAAACTGTGAAACAGAGTAGCCAAATGCTATTTTTAAAATTAAAACAAAAATAATAGATCTTATATAACTATATCATACAATTTAAATAAAGTCATCGGATTTTAAATAATTTGTATTTCCGTAACGACATTTTATTTTTTGAGCAGCGAATGTGTGTTTACAACTTTCGCATTATTTATATGGGACGCTTGCTATATTTTTGCGCCATTTCAAAAAGCTGTACACGCTGTTTAAGATCACGTGGATTGTAAAAGAGTAGTTTTAAATTTAAATTATTATTGACAAGTTTTTGCAAATAGCTGGATTGCAGTGAGCATCACAATGGTGTGCTTCTTCGGTGATTATTTTGGCTGACTGTAAGTATATCGCATTGAAAAAAGCAAGATATTTTCGAACGTAATCTGTGAAATATTTGTTGTGAAACTGATTTACTTGTGCGTTTAAATAAGGAACGTAGTGTTAAAATAAGAATTTCTTGAAATACTAAAAGTGTTTTATGTGTGTATTCTGCATCGTGAAGTTCTCCAGCGCAGAATTTGTGGACGAGATATATTACATTGTCATCACACTAGCTGCGATTCATTTCCTATCGAAAAAAAGCAATAAAAAGGACAAAAAAAACAAAACATACCTTCGTCCAACTCTTTCTTTAAGTTTTTAATTTCAGTCTCACTTAAACTGAATACGAAACTCACACAAAACATAAATACAAATATCGACTTCATTTTCTTCTTCTTTGACAAAGATAGACTGTTGTTATTGTTGGTTCCTATAACCCTCTACTTGGTACTAACAAATACTGCACAATGATAATCCTTCACGTATTGCGTTCAAAGTATTTATACACTAAGTGTGAACAACACAGATTTGATAACAAATTCATCAACAGGTTTTTAATTGCGACAAAAATCAGACAATTACCTTATATATACGTGAATATAATTAGTTTTTACTTCGAGCAACAAAACAATGGATTATGCAGTGATGCTTCTCATAATTGGCATGGCAGCAGATGAGATAATACTAATATCACTGAGCTACTGAAAGAATGCTGGGGTATTGTTTTGAATGTCACAACGCTTTTGAATGCTAAATAGATTTGTGTCACTGAATCTGTTTAAAGATATAATCCTTCATGTACTTCGAGCGTGCATTATAATTATAATTCTCCTTAGCCTTGCTTATATTAGCATTTGACAACCTTTATAAACCCTAAATTAATAAACAAATAAAGAAATGAACAAGCAAATAAGAAAACAAACAAACAACAAGGAAAGAAAGAAATAAAGAAAAAACATAAATAAAAAAATAAACAAATAAGCCAACAATAAAACAATCAAGAAAGAAACAAACAAACAACAAGCAAATAAACTAGACATATAAATAAACAAATAAACAAATAATGGAATAAAAAACCAAACAACAAATAACTAAAATAAATAAATAAATAAAACAAAACAAACAACTAAAGAAAGAAAACAAGCAAACAAAACCAACAAAACCAACAAAACAAACACGTAAAACAAGCAATAGGAAACACTAGCGCCAGAAAAGTTGGGGAAAGAGTGTTCCAACTGGTTAACCTCGTCCCCAGGATTCTGTGGCCCCTAAGCCGTTTTTACGGAGACTTCATCAACAAGGCAAAATGCCCTGAGAACGGGGTTGCCAACTGGCATGTTATTGTTAACAAAGGCCCAGCACCCCAAAAACACGTTGTCAAATATCTTACAATACTAGGGTGCACGAAATAAGCTGAAAGGTGGAAAGGCACAGATAATTAATGACACGACGGAGGAGGATCCTAAAGTATGTTAGTAATGAAAAGATTTAAGGTATGAAGATTACTCTATTTTCAAACACAGTAGGTCGGCCAATTTAAAAATAGCTGCTTTAAATTGAGGGAGGTAATTAGTGAAAGAAATTATTACAAAAATCTAAATATGGTGAGAATTTCGCGTCGCACATCAATTTAGCTCAGTGTCCAAAATTCCAAGCATTTCTCCCAAAGCACTGTGTTAAATGAGAAAGATATCTCTCCTTGTTGAATATCCGAAGAAAATCTTAAACGGATTAGCGCTGGCTTACAAGTTCAATATCAAATTAATGCATTCTCGAACTATTCTAATCGCTATACTACTTCGTACCCTTTTTTTTGATTTTAATAAACGTGTTTGTTTGATAACTCAACCACCGGCCTCGTATTGCGCTACTCACTCTCACATCACCAAATGTTTTATTTTTTAATAAAACACTTGGAATTATTCACCAAAATAACAACGTTCCAATCTAAACATTTTTTTATGGTTGTAGATTTTTAATTGGAATTATTGTTACAAATCCCAATGTTTATTTCGGGTAACAACCTTTTTTGCCAAATCGAAGTCTTTCCCCTGTGTACTCAATTCGACAATTTTTTTTTCACACGACTTCATATCCAGGGCTGAGCTACGTTTGTGAATTTAAACAAGACGCGACCTTTATCCAGTCAGATGGGATAAGTACGGAATAATCCTAGAAACGAGGTTAGTTTGATAAGTAGTTGCTGAAAAAGGTCAGTAAAACAACAGCACTAGAATCAGAGAAAGAAAAAGTCAAAAAATTATTTTTTCCTTTTATGCTTGATTTACAACTACAGCTTGGTTTCCAATCGTGCAACAAATACATTTTTTAATCGTTTTGTGACAGCTTTGTTTCGACTAGACAAGATGTACATTTTGTTTTCAAACATTTGGCGGGAAAAGCGAAAATGTTTGAAATTCTAAATTGAACATATATTGCATAAAAATCGAAACGTGAACTACGGAACAGTCGAGCGACCCGAAGAAAAGTTCAAAGCACATAACATATATCGTGCTACATATGCCGTGCTGCTTATGCCGTGAAACATATAACACTGATGTGGTGTCATGTAGAGATCTATCGGGTTCGCACGAGAAAAAGCGTACTACATGACTTCAGTAGGATTTTACTAAGAAAACTTTAAAGCCGCATTTGCAGCCTCACGACACGCGGGAAAGACTTGTTGTATTCAACATCTACTCTATCGTGGAGAAGAAGAAAAAAAGAAGTTTCGTGATTATTAGGATGTTACTTCTAAGTTATAATTCAACCTGGATAATTGTCACATGGATAATTGTAACCTGGTTAACTTCCAGGTAGGACAATTTCCCCCGAGTAATTATGCCTATAAAAACCTTGCAAAAAAAAGTTCATATTCGATTTTTTATATCAGCAAGCGGCTTGATCAGAGCAGGCAGTAAAAAAAGTCTAGCGGAGAAGAAACGCTGCATTTATTGATAGGTCTGACGAAAATGCCCTGAGGGAGGCTGGTTTTTTTCCAAGCTGTGATTGGTTGAGAATTTCCACTTAATTATGCGAAAGATAATTGTCACTCGGTCACGCCCCGTCCGATATGCAAAAGAGGACAACAGGTCTTAGGATCGAGGTTGGGATTTATCGCCTATTTTGTGAATGTAAGCATCATGTAAGTCGATTAACTATATTGTGTCTATATAAAGACTTCAAAAGGTAAAAAAAGCCGTTATGCCATTCTTTAATGGTATTTTTCGTTCAAGGAAAGAAACTAAAAGTATACAGAGTTAGTTAGCATATTCAGGCGTGGGGTTACCCTTCCTTATTATCCAGATTAAATGTAATTTTAATAAAATTGGGAAATAAAGGAAAAAGAATGATATTTTTAATAAAGTAAACATCACGAACACTAGTGAGCACAAGAAATAAAAGTCAGAATTAATTACAGGCATCGTCTTCGATGTAGGTCTGATAACAAGTCGATTGAGGTCTGATAACTTAAGACGAACAATTAAATTACACCGAGTTATTACTGACACCTTCTATTTCAGACCACAAAACGAAAATCTTCTATTAATTTACTACATTAGTACATGGTATGGATTACCAACTTTCTTCGTAATAAGGGGAGGCTTCCAGCAATTAGGTAACCAAGAGTAACGCGGAAATGCTTCTTGACAACTTTCTCACAGTACAATTAACTCTATTATAATTCTTATCTTCATTCTTCTTGTGCGCAACAACGTCCAATTTGATGGCGACTTATACGTGAGATAAAAAAAAGCAAAATTGACACAAAATTCTAAACAAACCAATATTGATAAAAATATTTGTTTACCACAACGTGACAGGTGAAGCCGTATAAGGAATAACTAACAAATCAAAAAGTGGACGCTAATCGTTAATCCAAAATTTACCAATCTATAAATACCTTTATTCTTAGAAACGTAATCCTTCACGACAAGACCCGGGGAATTAATCGTCGGTTTCTCTAACTTCGGATTGACATTCAGCATACACTTTTTTAACTTCCTCAAATATTTTGGAAAAAAATGAGTTTTTTTTTTTTAATTTTACCCGCTGTGATCTAGTAACCATGGTAATAAAATCAAAGTGGTGGATAAAACACAATCAAAACATGTATATCACAACGAGTAGACATATCTTCAACATCAATATATACAGTGCATGAAAATATTATAACATTGTCAACATGAACAACCAAAATTCATTCACATTCACTCAAAATCTATACGTGTATATGCGTGAACCAACCGATGTCTGTTAATAACATAAAACCAACATGATACATTAAATTTTCTAAACAAAAAGATGAGATGAACAAAGTATACGTCACACAACATATTCTTTAATTCTACGAACAAGTGCTTTTTAGCCCTCCCCTTGATTAAACTCTCCCTTCCTAATAATGCGCCTCTCTTAGAGAAACATTTATTGGAAACATGATGCAAATGTTGGAAGTTTTTCCAAATTTAGGGGTCACAAATTCAAATTATTTGACATGCCCTCTACTATGACATCGTCAACATAAAAATACATGCCACAAACTTACCATTCTTTTTAGTAACAAGTTCATACAATATTTCACAAAATCTGACAACTAAAAAGAAACAAAAGAACTGCTTTAATCATTAATGTGCAGAACTAAGGCCGAATATAGTGAACCAATTATTATGAACCAAAAATGGCTACTTGTTTGTACAACATTGTATGGATAAATAATGAAATTAATAAAAACATATCGCATTTTATAAAAATCATACTGTCAAAATGAATTCTTTCTTGATAAAGGATCATAAGTAAATAACGTACATAATTTCTAACAAGCCTAGTGCATTAAATTTAAATCATGGCAATGTAATCAATATGTGAAAGGAAATGTGCGTTATAATTACCAAAATTACTTTGATTCTCTTGGACATTTACATCTCTCTTCTTCTGGTACACCCTTTAAAACAGACTCAGCATGCATGCCACAACCTGGAATAAGAATATATGCTTATAAAGTTGTTAGTTATATATATCAGGTAAATATTTACCAGGTCAATATATTCAAATCCTACAAAGCACACCTGGATGTAGTTGAAATTCAATATATGAACTTGGACAAAGAGTGATTTCAAATCTGCAAAATTACAAGAAAAAGGACAACAATATAAGGAACGCATTTTACCACTCCAAGTCTTTTTGTTACATTTATTGCATACTGTTTGATAACACATTTCTGCAGTTTGATATTTTAAAGTACTGTTGGAGAATAGCTAAGTCTCAAGATTTTAATATTTTATAAGTAACTAAAAGAACAAAGAAAAAGAAAATATACTACCACAAAAGCTATTGAAATTTATATATTTTTACATAAACAGACACCATACTTTTATTACCATGGTTAAAAATAGTTTCAATTGCTTTATTACCCGGGTAAAAGGGCGGCATCAATTTTTCTCAATACTGCGCAATGTGATTGGTTAGAACTTACGTCATAGCGGGCAATATTCCACGGTATTGCCCACTACCATAGCAACCGTGTTTAAAGTTTAAATATGGTAGCATTAAAAGTAAATAAACACGGAAAATAGTAAACAAAACGCGAAAAATAAGTGAAACTTACTTTTATGTTTTCAAGAATTCTATGTTGCAGCTACAATAAAAACCTGTGATATTTACACGATATTCGATTTAAAAAGAAACATATATATTAGTTAGTTCAAATGTACATTCCATATGGGAATAGTTTCTATAAAGACATGGTTTCTACATCCAGCTTATAATGTTATATTTTTGGTCGTAAAATGCAGTACCCGGATAATAATCCATATAATAACTGTTTATTTGGGGCATTACCTTCGAATATTGACCTCTGTCACGTATTGCCCTCACAAGCTCGGGCAATACTTTGACGTCGGTCAATATTCTCCAGTATTGCCCTCATAAACAGTTATTATAGGGTTAATATTTTATAACAAAATACAGCCATTTTTAAGCTTCCAAAAATGTTTTCTTGTTGCAATAGAACGAAATACAGCGATTTTTAGGCTTTTTAGGGTCGTTTTCTTATTATTTCAGATTAAAAACAGCGATTTTTACACTTCTATGGGACGTTTTCTTGTTATTTAAGAATAAAATGAAAACTTAGACTTGTTATATATATTTATTTTATATTATTTTCTTTTGTTGATCCCACAATGCTATAATAATATAACAATGCGTTTCATCAAAGCTTACATATGAGCTAATTAATGTTTGTGTGCGACATTGTTTTAGACATGCAAAAATAGCTCATACCTTTACAATATATTAACAATGACATTGACAGTTCTGACGTTACTAAAATCTCTTAAAAAAATATAAAATAAAATAAAATAATTTTACAACACATTATTGACACAATACAAACCAAAGCTTCAGCTACATAAAACTACTATGAATATTAAACTTGTTTGGTAAAAACCCCTTGTGTAGTATGAGGGAAAACACCCATTTGACACGGTCAAGCTATATTTAAGAGCTGTTTTTTTCTAAAATCTTGATTTTCTAATGCGTTTCCTGAATGATAAGTGGTAGCTACAATGTGGCATTTGACACAAGAATTGAAAATGTATGCTATTCACATATTCAAAATAAAACAAACAACAGAACAAAAAAAAGATTGCTGAAAGTCAACGACACTAAAAGAGAAATAAATCTAAAAGCATAAGCTAGTAAACGCATGACTATAGCTAGCTAGTACAAGTATGACTATAGCTAGCTAGTTAACTCTTAAAAACACAGGAAAAGGACAAGTTTAGGGCTGTTACTGCCTGCTGCCTGTAGACATAGTCATAAGAAAAAGAGACTATGCTGTAGACTTCAACTAGTCATCTTTCGCATGGCCCAAAAAGTTCGTCAAATCAAATATTCATCAGGAAGTCCAGCTCAACAAAAACAAATCGTTTCCCTGAGATCCGCTAGTTCCCAGACCTCCGCCCCTCACAAAACTGGACCCCAGCCTCTTCGTGCGCCACGTTTATTCAGAATGTGAAATTCAGAATGCGCGTGCGCAAAATTCTCGAAATATTTTGTATTTTTTTTCAAGATGGTAGACGTCGTCGCATGCCTGACAAACATTGTTTTACAAATTGGATGTGTTCTGACCCAACTACGGACACCGGCCCAACTTTGGACAAATGTATGCAAACTCGTCTTAAGTTTGGTACAGGCCCAGCTATTGACAAAGGAAACTCTTGCTTTTAAAAGCCGTGTCATCAGATGGGACAAACTTAACTGTACACAGAGGTCTCTTGCAATTTTAGAAAATGTGTCATAAGATGGGACAGGCCCAACTATTGACAAACAATTCCTATGCTTTTAAAAGACTGTGTCATAGGATGGGACAGGCCCAACTATTGACGAAGGACACTTTTTGTTGCAAACACAACTATGCACATTATGTGGTTCTTATTGGAAGACTTATTAAAAGAATTATATATGTTAATGTACAGTTTTTATTTTTATGTTTGCTAAATGAAATACACAAATTATATTGTAACTTAGATTATTTTATCTTTGTTTGAGACTTTTCTTCATGAGTTCTAAAGTACATGTTTATATGGAAAATATTCCCTCGGGAACCGGGTAAATGTTTAGCATGATATCAAGTCGAGATCTCGGGTTGTTAACAAACTCTTAACAAAATTAAGTTGCGTTCATATGAGAAAAAATATTTACCCTTACCAAGATCTCGGGGTGCGCATGATCGAGATCTCGTTAAGCGGGTAATGCATTTTCCCAAAAAACAGAAGTTTCCTCGGCAGGCGAGATAAATTTATGCCACACTTATTATAATGAAATACAAAGTAAACAATATTTTAGCAACATGCCTTGTAATTTAGCATGTTAAGTCAGGTATGTCGAGATTATGACGTCATCATAATCACGGAATTTTGTACACTTTCTCGTGTACAGGCGGAACAGAATGACCGTGCCGCCCCCAGGGTTGCTCTAATGTCAAAGCTGCTATAGCGCTTCTTGAGATGGCTAACAAGTTTCTTCACCGTCGATCTCGACGTCAAAAAGCAAATAATACAGCTGGGGATAAGATTGAGCATTTTGCCTTTTTTTAATGCGTTTAAAAGCGTCCTCCGTAATAATGGCTCAGGGGTCAAGAGTCCCCTTGGGATGAGAGGATGGCTTCTACTTTATTCGAAGGGCGAACAGTCGGACACACGTGTCTGCTGATTAAAAATGCATGATATCAGAGTTAATATTTAAGACCACAATCATGCACAATGAGAAAAGATGATTAATTTCGAATTTCGCCGCCACAGGGATCACATTCGTCGTTGTTGTTTCTATAATATGACATCGGATCTTATTATATTAAATTGACACTCTTAAAACATGCTGTGATGATGCTGATGTCAACACAACCAGTTTTCCCAAATAATAAAAGATAAAAAAATAAACAAAAATGAAGCCGTCATACCAGGTCATACCGGTATGCATTCATGAAAAATTGGCTCAGCAACGGTTATAAAACCAATTGACTCGTATATCAGACCAAAACTGACACAAAACGCTGCAAGAATGATTTATCAAGCAATGGTGATACTTACACTCACTTACTGTGGTCTTGTTACGTTGAACTATACAAACACACAACAAAACAATTTAGAATCATTTTATCGTAGAGCTCTTGCAGTGGTCAATATGAAAGATGTCATTCGAAAGTTTATGTGCCATCATCAATTCAGGTTAATAAAAAACGTGCATGTGATTTTGTTAGGACGTGTTTGGTTAATGTTTGTAATGATTTTAAAAGTTATTTCAAAATGAAGAGTCATGAATATTCGACAAGGAACAACGGGCGTACAATAGCAATACCGAAAATTAACTCAAAATATGCAAGTGGATCTTTCTGATTTATGGGAGCCAGATTATTTAATGATTTACCTCCTGGATATCCGTAAAATGGTTTATAGTTCTGAGTTTGATAGATTATTAAAAACTTATTTTTCCCAGTAATGATTTTTTACATGTGTTTAAAAATAATCATTCTGATTTGTGACTTATCTCGAAGTGGGCGTTAGACCGTACTGCATATCTTCATATTCTCTTCAGTGTTATTAACACTCCTTTCCTCAACTCGTGTGCACTCTAACATATCAATTTTTATATATACCTTCATTTTTTGTTTGTTCATTCACAGGACACATAATGAGAACAGAATTGTTTATTTTCTGAAATTTCGATCCCGTACAAAGATATTCGTCAAATAAATAAACAAATAAATAAATAAATTAAACTCTTGCACGCTAAACATGCGTACCAAACCTTAATAGAGTTGAAACATGTAAACAGAGAATGATGGTCACTACGAAAACTTGCAGATAATGTATGCCTGCGTGACATGCCTGCTTAAGTGGGATATTCCACGGGTATTTACAACGTCAATAAAATATAATAAAATGAAATGACGTTAGTGAGTTCAACCGTGCTTATAAGCTCGGGTGTTTGTTGCCTATGTCAAAGCCGCTAGCGTTTACTTGACAGTTAAACAAGTTTTTTCGCCACCGGTCTCGATGTGAAAAAGACATAAGCCCCTGGGGACGAGGTTTGGGTCTAAATAACGTGAAAAATAGTGGTGTACTCAGTTCTTTCACTACCGCGAGGGACCAACAGGAAAAAAATTGGGCAATTGCATCAAAGATGAATGAACACGAGATGAACAAAAGTGTTCGTGGTCATGTTCCTGCGCGTTCCGGAATCGACGACTCTCGTCAGAAATAATATAAATCGGTTCAACTTTAACTTTAAAGGTATAACGATTTTCTTAACTGTTTATGAAAAATACAATCATGTTCATCGTTTCGATCAGTGTTTAAGCGCACGGAAGCAATGTATTTGTTCGAATTACAGAAAAAAATTGATCTTAATTCTCATTTCCAGTTGGTAAAATTACTTTATGCTGTTATGTCAGACCATGGTTGCAGCCTGAAGACGGGAGCCTCTTGCTGTGTGTTTTTCCTTAGTCTTTGGACGGAAAGAATTTTGAAGTTTTATATCAACATGCCTGAGGTCCTGGAAACCAGCCATAGAGATTCAGCCTTAAAAGGAGAAAATTTAAGGGCAGTCAGCCTAAGAGCCTAATCGTTCCTATATGAAGCCAACACAAATGGGAATGGCCCAAACGAAATACCTTCATTCGTGATTAGTTTATCTTGGTATACAATTATAGTACAGAAGTTACGGTTGGCTACAATTTTTTAATGGTTACAAATGCGCTCGAAATGGCCAAAAACACATAGGAATATTCTTAGCCGTATAATTGAAATTTCAAAGCATTTTTGGAGAATAAAACGAACAAACAAAGGAGTGTGGACAAATAAACGACGAAGCACAGATTAAAATTCGTTATACCTTTAAAGTTAAAGTTGAACCAATTTATATTATTTCTAATGAGTCAAAACAACAATACGCTCGGGAAAACAAGTGTAGTATGCTAAAACACAAGGAACGGAGCATGTATTTTCTCAACCAATGGTGTTGTTATCATAATCAGTTAACTGCATTCAACAATTCAACATATTAATTACACATTGATTGATACATTTGGGTAAACAAGTTCAAGTGTATTTGTACAGCGGTTAGTTGTACATGATATCTGTATAAGCATCACATAGTTACCAGTCTCTCTGAATGACTTTGAAACAGAGAACTTCAGCTAAGATGACTGCCACCATCAGGGATCTGGTAGCTAATTTGGTTAACAAAGTAAATACTAGCATAATTATTTTTAATAGGGGGTGAGTAACAAATTATAAGAAAAGATTTACCGCAACATGCAAGTCTTTTGTAGCGTCGCTGTAGGTATAAACTCGTTCTTAATGGCTTGTTGCAAGAGAAATGATACAAACAGAAATGATACAAATGACCAACTCTTCAACTCTTCCTTATTACTGTGAAATTAAAATTGTCAATTTTTATTCAAAAACTGCACAAAGGACTGTAGAAATAGAAACAAGTAGCAATTTTAAGAAACCTGAAACACTCAAAATAGTCTTATTTTTCTGAACATCGAAACCCCCGTGCTAACAGCTCCATAATGAGCGCAGCTGTGAAATAAAAATAGCTGTTGACATATTGCAAAAACCCATATTATTTATATCTTAATATACAAAGATGGTTGGATGATATGTCACGATGAAATACTTTTTTTTCCTCCACTCAATCTTATTTGTCGTCACATTGTGCAATGCTGACAGAATATCAATATGTCCTGCTGCTCAGAGTATGTATAATTTCTGTGTTGATTCATTGTTTTGTAATGCGTAATTGAGACGTGCTGTACATAGCGCCACATTTAAAGTTAAAAATATATAGTAAAGACTGCCTATTTATTGAGGGTGTGCTGTTTATTGGAATATGTAACTAAAGGGAGTTTTTTTGGTAGTTCGTGATGCTAAATGTTATTGTAAATATCTTTTTTGTTTCTCGCATTGTGTCTCACCATATTTACTTTTCAGATATTCTACGATTCACTGTGTCTTCTTTTATTGCGCTTTTTACCCATCTGATCTTAATGGAAATTACCAAGTCGTGTTTTTAACATCTCGTAGCACCAATCACATTTTGTTTAGCATGCTGATGCACATTCACTGATGAAGAAATATACCGTGGCTGATTAGTACATCTTGTCCTCCCGTAACAGGATAGTCGACGTGCGGGTGAACCTTTTGGATGTGCGGCCGAACGTCATAACACTCGGGCGAACGTTTTGATGTTCGGCCGCACATCTGCACGTCCGCAAGTCCGAACGTTTCAAATTATAAATGTTCGGCTGAACGTTTCAGAGAATCTGGTCTGTATGTCTACCGAGTTTCAAACATCCAACCGGGTCTTTGTGAAGTGTTTAACCGTTCTGCACCTTACGAATTGAGTCTCATCAAAGTTTGTTGAACAAGTTCTCTGGAAACATTGATGTTATATTTTAAACATATCAATTCCGTCATTTGTCTGTAGCCAATATCTGTTTTTGTGTTTAATTCAAGTACAACAACATCCTCCATTTTTTTAGCATCGACATTTTACTTTCTGTTACGGGACAAGATGTACTAACCAGCCACGGTAGAAATATTAGAGTGCTATAGGTACAATTGTTATGGTGCTCACGTGAAGATTCGTGTAGTTGTTTCTAACCATTGGTGAATTTTTGATTGCATGTTAATAAATTATTGGAAAACAATATTTTTTTTACTTTTATATATATATATCTGTTTAGTGTGGCGTTTGTGTCATGGATGAAACTGCGCCAAATACAGCACTGTTTTTCGAGATACATATCTTTTAAAATTAATTAGTTTTTAGGCAACGGGACAAAAATCTTCAAAATTTTTGTTTAAAAGCAACAGTTTTTATTTTTAATGTTTCAATGCAACTTATTATATCGAGCTCACTTTGATTTCGACAGTATCTTTTGGTGAAGGTAATTATCATTTATGGCACAGCTCCTTTTTTCACGAATTTTAACCTTATAATTCTTTGGTCTGGTTATCAAGTAAACATTTGACATCAGATCAAACACATTTAGTACGGACAATTTTTGGCAGAGATTTTAATAGTATCTATAATTGATCGCTAAGCAATTTTATATAAATTATAACGCAGGTAATTCTTGTTGATTTTTTAATAAACTCAAATACTTTTAAGTTGTTTAAAGAACACGCTTGTATACCCTTGTAGCTCTCCATCTTTCTTTTCACAGCAGCAAAATTATTATTTTTCTGATTCAAAAACTTTTATACAGTACAAGACACAAGAAGTATGCAAGGAAATAGCTAATTAACATTCTGTTTAGCAAAGATACTTCCCGTCAAAGTCAGCAACATTATACTTCCGTCTATTAAACTGCGCAAAGGATATCAGCTTCCAGTTAAATTTGATTTAAAAGTAAACACTCCCCTACCAGAAAAGGTACGGGTTGATGTGTATATACGGAGAAAGATGTTCTGGTGGATACCTATACCGTGTATATCAACATATGGGTCATGGTAAGTTGTACCAATAAAAAAAAACATTTTTTTTGTAACATTTTTTTTGTAACAAGGAACAGAACAAACTAAAGAGGGATATATATTATCTTACAAATTTACTACGGGAACAGGACTTTCCATAACATTTTATTAATTCTTCGTTATTTCTCCTTTAATAGGGATAGCGTACAACGATTTCAGTCCCTTTTATTCATTTGCGAATCACTGGAACACGATTTATAGACCTCACTTTTAAAAAAGTTCAAATAGTGTCCAATAAAGTGAAGAAATAAATAGCCGTGAACATATACATCATGGATGTATAAACATGTACCCAAACATAATACATGAAGTACTGTCATATTATAGCAATCACACGTCAAACCTTATTGCGTTTCCATAGACCTCGCCAACCTGGCAATAGTCTAGGTAGCAATTTTATGGTATGTTTACATTTCTTGTTTGTAGCTCATACAAAGTTGACAACAAAAATTGCGCCGCGTTCAAGATTTATCAAATCGATTGCAAGAAACCACAAGCATATAAATTTGATCATGTGATCACCGTTCCAAACATCAACTTACCTTCTGTCATTGTTAGCGTAAGTAGAAAGTACTGTTTCATTTTGGAAAAAGTTTCTAAAATTCTCGTTGTATGCCATGTAGTTTACCCCTAAAATACAGTAATATTGTTACTCTTGTTACCACATCATTTTAATTCTTGCATGTCTTGCTACAGTGGGACTCTGGCTAACTGAGACTGAATTTACCGATTCCTTGTACTTCTTCAGCAAATTGAACCTAAAAAACTTAATTAAGACCGCGGATAAGTAAGACTGTTTCTTAGTGAGACCGAATGTATTAGATGCAGTCAAACAAAAAACTTCCTTAAAGTGGGATTTCAATCAATGACTTCTAATATAGGAGATAAAACACAAGCTTGAAGTTGAATACTGTTTTTTGAAGAATAATATTTCACTTGGATTTACCTGCAACAAAGTTTTATTTAAAAATAGCTCTTTTTATTAGTTATTATCCTACTTACAATTTGTAGCTTAATCAACTAAAAACTTTTAATAAATAGGACATTTTCACATCTATTGTCGCATATTAGCCTCACATATAAGGAATTCAATAAATTTTTTGGTCCCTTTAGAGTTCCAATTAAAGCGAGTATCGGTATTTGCGATACTCGGGAAACAGTTCTGACTTTTAGCGGAAAAACGGTTGAAATGGGTTGAAATGAGTTGAAATGAGTTGAAATGGGTTGAAATGGGTTGAAATAGGTTGAAATGAGTTGAAATGGGTTGAAATGGGTTGAAATGAGTTGAAATGGGTTGAAATAGGTTGAAATGGGTTGAAATGAGTTAATATGAGTTAATATGAGTTGAATGAGTTGAAATGGGTTGAAATGGGTTGAAATGGGTTTAAATGGGTTGAAATGGGTTGAAATGGGTTGAAATGGGTTGAAATGGGTTGAAATAGTACAATCAAACTTGTCTGTTATAGGCTGTCAAATTCTGATAACTCTTTTAAAGGTTTTACAAGAGAGTGATACATTCAGCTGAAATCAAAAACCATGTTATATATTTTCTTGGAAATTTTGTAGGAATAACTTGTTTTGTTTTTCTCATAAGTGGTATCCTCATTTTTTATAGGGGCTGTATAGAGTTAATGCAAGAATATATGATGACGTCAAAAACCAGGAATTGCTATGTATTAATGCTGAAGTAAATGTTATCACGTGATGATAAAAAAACAACGAAGATGTCTTTTCTTTTATTTTGCCTATGTATTATAACAATGACCTTTCTCCTCTTCAAATTTTCTCCCCGTAATATAAGAGAAGGTCATGATCTGCTTCTTGGTAGAAACCCTTAGAGCATTGGCTTGAAACTAGGGCAAAACTAATCATTATTAATGTTATCAGAACAATGGTTACTAGATAGTTTTGCTCCAAATTTTAGCAGAAGTTAATTTATACTGAGAATATTTAATACTTCTCACGGTAGAACAAACGTTTTAATAAGCAAGCATTTACGGGAATCACATGTTACTGGCACGGCTGTAGTCACAAGAACGAATTGTTGTTTAAAACAACAAACTTTGTTTAAGTAAGTTTTTCTGTCAATATCTGCTTTGTTGAGAGTTTTTTTTTTTTGTAAATGTAGTAAAAAGATAAAAAGATTTGACAGAAGCAAAGAAGTATGAGACCTGGTATTATAATATCGATATATTAATTGCAATACTAAAGTTTTACATCTTACAACAAGAATTTACTGTCAAAATTTATAATATTGTGCTACTGATAAAATTTCTTCATATTATGAGTAGAAGTGACATACCTAGATATATTTCTTTCTTCATGTCGCAAGAGAAACCTTCAAGATTTGACGATATTTCTGGACGATGAAGGGTGGCTAAACGAACTGATTAGTGCGTTGGTTTTCACTGTAACTTAGATAGATAGATGTGCATATTTTACATGGCTAGCCTCACAAATATCAAGGGATATACCCTGTCTATTATTTCCAGGAGAGGTCATGACTTCGATGGGGAGTCCTAAAGTATTTAATGCTCATTTCGAGGTACGCAGACGAAATCAGGTTCTGCGGCCTACCAGACAACTCCAACGGCCCACACAGAGAGCCATCGCCCTATTTACCCTCACATTGGGTTAACCGACGGCTATGATAACATTCACTCGCCCATATTAAATCGCTGCCAAGGGGAATTTACGGCTAGACATCTGTTATTAAAAGTATAAATGGGTTAAAAACTAAAGTGTCATGTGCGTAAGAGTGTACGCGAGGAGGAGTGTTTATTCATTCTTTTAGGGCCGTTTTACATTACAGTAATATATTGAAAAAATAGAAATATATATACAAACAGAAATATATATACAAAGCAATATTTTGCTGGTAATATATTCTGGCAATATTTTGCTGTAATGTGAAACGGACTTTAACGTAACATGTGACACCATTTACGTAACTTACGTCACATTTTCAAAACTTCTTGCTTGTAACAAACACGATGTTGGTGCAATCAAGCCGACGAAAGTAAAAAACGTTTAATTAAGGATTCGAATTTGAGAAAGGTTAAACAAATGCACCAAAGTTTTGATTTAGGCCCCCTTATTCTTATTCAAAAACATCGCTCCAGCATCTTTACGACGGCGACGACGTCTTCTTAACCCTCAGCCCGCGTTTTTTCGAACATATTATGACCGGGGAGCTAATTAGTGTTGCAGTCAAAAGTTGACGTGTGTTTAAACAAAACTGTACGTAAGATAAAATTGTACGCACAACCTTACGTAAAAAAATACTTGAAGTTATTCATAGTGAAATTAGTTGTTTATTAAGAATAACTATATTTCACAAAATTTCACAGCTGCAATTTTTATTCACATATTTTGCAAACATATTTGGTCTACATGTTACATAAAGAAGAGGCAAAAAAGAAATATATATATATATATATATATATTTTGTGGCGGCCACAAAATATATTTTAAACCAGAGAAAAAAATTTATAGATTTTTAAATCGTAAAATCTAACAAGATAACTATTATAATATATTTTGGTCTGCGACGCTTTCTTGGTAACTCTGGTTCTTCAACAACAAGTTTTGTAGCTTTTTCTTTACAGTAGGTGCTTTTTTCAATGAACTAAAACCAAGACTTGTTCCTTGTTTCTTTCACTCAGCAAGCTCTGATTTTGGTCACGTTTCATGCAGTAAGCACATTAAACACAATCTGACCTAAAAACAAATGTTGTAAATCAATTAAGGTTGAGAATACGCAATTAGGTTTAAGAACAAAATATCTTATTTCAGGTGGTGATCTTTAAATTAACTAAAAAAAAGCCATGCCGACCCATGGCCCCCCTTTCTTGTCCCTCGTCCACAATCCCATCCTACCGATACAAAACACCATTTAATGAAACGTGTACTATTTAGTTTTAACACCTGCACGAACGTAGTAAACCTGATTTTGGTATCATCATATTTTAAACATAAGGTGATTGTCATTTAACTTGTAAACACGTTAGCTGGTTATTTTGTAAGGAATAATGTGACGCTTTTAATAATTCAGTACAACACCTAATTTCTCTTGGGAATAGATACATCCCGTGAAAAAAACTAATTGAGGTCATGTAGACAAGTTAACAGTTATCTAGGAATCTTTTTGTTTTCGGAGAAATCTTTGTTCTTAAGTATACATCTTAAGAGTTGTGCTAATTACGCGAAGTTATAAAACATGTTATTGCTGTTTTGGAGCATGATTATAGTAAATATTAAATTTTATGTAAAATGTAAGAAATGCCAAAATGAATTAGTAACAGCCCTGGGGGCTCTAAGAATTTCCGCTCGCTACCAAAATATTTGATGAAAACCTGCTAATTTGTTGTGTTATTGTGCTAAACATTTGAGGAGGTTTGGTGCATGAACCTCTGAAGATAAAGCACACAAGTGACATTATATCTTACAACAAACGCAAACAAAACGAAACGTGTCATAATAAACTCACATTTTAAAATAAATTGCTAACAAAAAATACAGCCTAACATTTTAGGTAAGTCTTGCGATTGAAACGTTTATGGTCTTAAACGGAATTTAGTTGACAAAAAATCAAAATTTTGCTGTGACCATCATTTTCAGCATACTTTTTTTATTAACTGTGCCAATTTTTGTCGAAAATAAAGCAGTTTTAATTTTTGGTTAAATTTTGGCCTAAAATGACATTTAGGTGACAAAAATCAAACTTTTGTACCATCATCATTTTCAGCATACTTTATTTGTTAACTGTGCCAGATTTAGCCGAAAATAAAATGGTTTTAATTTTTGGATCAATTTTGGCCTAAAATGGCATTTAAATTTCGATGTCACCATTATGTTCACCATACTTTTTTTGTTAACTTTGCCAATTTTTGTGGAAAATGAAGTAGTTTTAATTTTTGGACCAATTTTGTCCTAAAATGACATTTAAGGTGGCAAAAAATCAAAATTATTATATCACCATTATGTTCAGCATACTTTTTTTGTTAACTGTGCCAAATTTTGTTGAAAACAAATACTAATTTTGTCCTGAAACATCATTTAGATGAGTTCCCAGTAGTTGGGGAGCTTGGGTGCGAAGTTTACATCTGTGACGGAGGAACGTGTAATCCCAGGGTCTATTTTTTCTCAAAAAATGCTCCAAAAGAAAAAAACGACGGTTTTAAAGAATTTCCTACGCCTTCGGGCGCGGAAATTCAAAAACATTTTTTAACTCTCTATATATGCCTGGGCACAACTGTCAAATGCAACGCCTAACTCAGAGCTAGTTCATGATGTCATGCATATAATGATTTTCAGATTTCTATTTAAACTAGTCGTAGACAGACAGACAGACAGACAGACAGACAGACAGACAGACAGACAGACAGACAGACAGACAGACAGACAGACAGACAGACAGACAGACAGACAGACAGACAGACAGACAGACAGACAGACAGACAGACAGACAGACAGACAGACAGACAGACAGACAGACAGACAGACAGACAGACAGACAGACAGACAGACAGACAGACAGACAGACAGACAGACAGACAGACAGACAGACAGACAGACAGACAGACAGACAGACAGACAGACAGACAGACAGACAGACAGACAGACAGACAGACAGACAGACAGACAGACAGACAGACAGACAGACAGACAGACAGACAGACAGACAGACAGACAGACAGACAGACAGACAGACAGACAGACAGACAGACAGACAGACAGACAGACAGACAGACAGACAGACAGACAGACAGACAGACAGACAGACAGACAGACAGACAGACAGACAGACAGACAGACAGACAGACAGACAGACAGACAGACAGACAGACAGACAGACAGACAGACAGACAGACAGACAGACAGACAGACAGACAGACAGACAGACAGACAGACAGACAGACAGACAGACAGACAGACAGACAGACAGACAGACAGACAGACAGACAGACAGACAGACAGACAGACAGACAGACAGACAGACAGACAGACAGACAGACAGACAGACAGACAGACAGACAGACAGACAGACAGACAGACAGACAGACAGACGTATACGGGTATTATAATATAGACTAGTTGTTAGCCCGTGGAAAAATCCACGGGGGTCGCCCGTCCTTTATATATCGCATTTGCAACAAAGTAGACAGAAGTATATCGCATTTGGTATTGATGCGCAGTTTAAAAATTTCGTGTTTCCGTTACGGGACACAGCTTTTGCGGACACAGACGACGGCTATTACTAAAGAGATATACAAATTTTTAAACAACTTTTAAGCTTTTCTTTTATATGAAATTAAACTGTTTTTACGTTGAAGGTAAGCTTTAAGGGTCTTTAAGCTTAAAGTATATCTAAAATAAAAAGTTTCTTCTAGGAGAACTGTAAAAAAAGTCTATAATACAATGGCCTTATCAAAAGTCGAATTGGCAACGATGCTGGAATGCAAGATTTGCTTAGACACCTACCATAAGCCTAAACAATTAAACTGCGGGCATACCTATTGTGAAGATTGTCTAAATGGCATTTTAGTGTTCATGGAAGATGGGAGGGCTGAATTGCCTTGCCCATTAAGATGTCGCAGAAAAACAAAACTGGATCAAGATGAGACAACATCATTGCTAATGACTACATTTATTGTAACTGATCTTTTGGATAAGATGTAAGTCCAGTTTTTTTCACATCATTTTGATAAGAATGTATAACAATGTGTTACATATGACACCATCTGTGTTGAAAATAACAACTTCTAGTAATTTTCTCAAATGCAATGTAACAATTCCAAATTCAATAGACCATGCAGGTATAGACATGGTACCTTGTTCATAAATAACATTTTATTGCTATTTATAATTGTAAAAAGTGCACTTCCTATAGTTAAATTTTTAAACTCTTTATTTCAATCAGGGTTCACATTTGTTTTATTCTACTTGATAGATTACAAATGTGAGACTTTTAGGATATTTGAGATTTTTGATTTATAAGGTTCATAATTTATAAGATATGCAAGGAGTGTGCCCACGTGGTTTCGTAATTAGAATGTCCGTGGTTTGGTCCACATTCGTTGGCTTTACCACAGCTACGGGTCAACCCATTTCAGGTAAGGGGAAATTGGGTAGGCAATGCCGATCTATATGATGTATAAGTGTTACCTACACTGAATTGGCTATATCCTGTACAAATAGTCGAAATAACAATAAAAATAATAATATAAATTTTCCTTTCACAATTTGAACTCAAGATACAGCTACTCTTTTTAAGCCATTATGCGTGTTTATTTGCCATCAAAAAAAGCAAACGTATGCAAATTTAAAACACTGAATTTTAAGTGTTAAAACGTGGTGATCATATACTCATCTTTGTTCCTTTGAGAAAAAATATTGGGCATCTTTCAGAGCCTCTTGACGTCGAGAGGACTTTTTACCCTGCTTAGTTTAGGTACATTATTTAAAGAAATATAAATATTGGGAGATAACTAAAATGACTGACTCAAAAATTAACAACAGAATGACAAACATGATAAAACTAGCTAGCTGTACTAAAATTTATTTTAATTATTTAAGCTAGCTAGCTACCTCATGCCCTGAATGATCGCTTAAACTGAAAGATACCTGTATCCATACCTAAAAATAGCCAGAAATTTGAAAACAATGCTATTAACATCAACATGGATCATCTGTCAAATCAACATAAGTTTCAAAGAAAAACAGACACATACTTTTCGTTAATCTCCAATTTGTTTTTTGTTTTTTTTTGAATTTTTGATTCCATACAGATCGATCACAAAGAAAAAACATTTGAAGCTGTTTTAGAGAAAGTTTAAAAACTTAAAAGCAAAAATAAAAATGAAAAAATGAAGCAGAACTTTATTGTTCTCGATGTGGATTAGCTGGCCTCATCGTTAAACTCGCTACATCTTTTCTTGTATGGAAATTTCGTATCTTTCACATTTTGAAAAAAACACGATAATAAACGATAAACTAAGTTCACATTAAACTTAAACCTTTGGAGCAAACTTCAAATGATCCATGCTAAAAATGCAAACTTAGGCAATCCTCATAGCAAATCCATGCCTAAATTTTTTCTAAGGGTACACACATCACAAGATAATATCCAAATATCACAAAACCCTTCTTCGGAATAACATTTAAATGAGATAATGTTTTGTTTTTATTTTAGGCAAGTTAGTAAAACAAAGACTTTTTTGTGTCAGCAAAGTAAAGAATGCAATCGGATTGTCAGCTGTTCCTGTGCAAGATGCAGTTCAAAGATCTGTGATAGATGTCAAAATCTGCATTCTTGTTCAAATAAATCATTTATCAGTGTCATTTTTAACGAAAAATTGCAAGAGCTCCAACCACTGTGCAAGCAACACGACTCGCTTGCAAAATATGTTTGTATTGACTGTGAAAATTTGTTTACCTGTGTGTATTGCACACACAGGCAACATAAGAATCACCGAATAAAAACGGTTGATGATTTTGGTCTGGAAGCGAAACAATGGTTTCAGTCGTTTATCAACTCATTCGACGAAACTAAGGTTGTCTTTGAAGAGTTAACAAGAAAATACAACGAAGCCTTGACGAGTTTTAAAACAGAGAGAGAAATATTTGCTCGTGAATTAAAAGTGAGAAAGTTGAAACGAATGACAGAGTATGTGAAAATGTTAAACGCAGAAGAAGAAAACCATTTAAAAGAGTTTGATGAAAAAGTAGAAGAATTTAAAGCACAAGTAATCCTTGTTGGTCTCTTAGACAACACTTGGATAAAACGATTCTCAGATTACATATATGTTTTTAATTCAAAATCTCACTTTGAATTGGTTGCTGAGAAGTTAGAAATTGAACGACAGCTTCGTAGTCTAACTTCTTTTCCAAAAACTATCCTAACTTTTAATTCACATCTTTATCAGTTGAAAAAAGAAGATTATTTTACCAGTCCATTGGGTCGAGTGCAAGTTTCCGTCGATGATATGTCCACTATTGGTATAGATCCTAGTAAATGTTCTGTTTATAAAAACTTGATTGATGAATGTGAGCCACAACCCAACTTTTCGGAATTAGCAATTAATTTAAAGACATTACTTAAAAGTTTAGAAGGTACTTTTGATACTGCTTTTAATCTTATTACTGGTCATTGAAAGTTGGTCTATTGTTGTAAATGCTATATGCATGTTTTTATAGAATACGAAAGATCTCGTGCAAATGTAAATCTTGATGGTGAGAAGCAAAGAAGCAGGTATGTTCAGCAATATTGTTTTTCATGAAAATGATAATATATTCTTACAAAAAGCATAAGCCCGTAGTAAAATCTCGAGGAATTAGCCCATCGCTAGTCGTATCTATTTGTCTCACGGACAGAAAAGTTGTCCGTGCCTAATCTGAGTATAAACATTCAGCTTAACAAAAGTTAAAATCAACAGCATATAACTATCTATCCTGCTGTACTGTTAAAAAAATATGCATTTGCCACTGCAATAGTCGGAATGTATGGATAATGATTTCTTTTTAGCGCTGTGAAGCAAAAAGATGCAACGGGGCTTTCAAAGTTGTACTCCTTTGAAGGTTTGTAGTATACTTTGCCCGGTCAGTTAAAGTTATTATATTTACTTTATTATTTATTATATTTATTTTACCTCTTCTTTAATATATTTTAAATTATTTACCTAATTAAGTTATATTTACTGCTGCATCATTTTTAAGTATACATAAACATGTACATCTCACACTGAGAATACCATTTTGCAGCGCAATTCATTTTTGCTATACATGGTAGCCAAAATGTAGACTAACTGTCGTTTTGCAGTTGGACTTATTAACAGCTAGCCTCAGGAGGTTTGTGTCGTGGTATTCTAACATGCTTTTTTTAATATGTAAGAGATGAAAAAGGCTAGTCAGGCTAGTTAGGTTAGTCGGAAAAATTTATTGTTGGGGATTAAGTTTGTAGGGAAAAACATTTAGCCGAGAGAATCTTTAGTTACCTCTAAAAACGCCAAACATGAAACATGTTGGTTTATGTACGCAGCAACGTAAGAGATGACCTTAATCCTTTGCTTACTTTGACATAACCTCTGAAGAAGAATTGATAGACATTTCAATACTAATTATTTATTTCTCTTTTTCTTCAGATAAAATGGTGTTTTGGCATAAAGTTATTTTAGGTTAATCTAGATTTAACATCTTCATCTTTAGACCTTCGGGAAATAATACAAAATGGTGATGACAAGAAACTGCAGTTCGTCCTTATTAATAGTCCAAATATCGTTAAAATGAGGGATGATTATGGACACACACTGTTGATAGAAGCTGCACGGAGAAATAAACCATCGATAGTACAAGCTTTAATCGATGCTGGTAGTGAGGTGTACGCTGTAAACAAACGCAAATGGAATGCATATCACTTTAGTGCAAAGTTTGATCACCAAGATGTTCTAAAAATTTTGATTAATTGTGATGTCACACACATTAACAATGTAGACAATGACAATAACACACCATTACATCTTGCGTCTGCTCGTGATCATGTTGAATGTGTTAAGTTGTTGTTGTCAATACCACATATTAATGTTAATATACAAAACTGGAAGAATCAAACAGCCTATGATGTTGCTTGTAATAGCGCTACCAGACGATTACTTGAGAAGCATCGGGGAGAAGCAGCAAAGCTGTTGGATTATTAGATTTTGCTTTTTGACACAACAGTGAAAGACAGTACCGTTGTAAAAAACTTCATGCGACTTATTGCAACTGGTATTACTTTTATGACACTTTAGAAGTAAAAAAGTATGTAAGAAGTTCTATTGCGAATGAGTTTGTAGTTTGTGAATTTATTAGACTAACAGCTAAGAAATTGATTGCATGACAATACCTATCGCAAAGATTTTTCGCAAAGTTTTGTATAGCTTTTTAACCACACCACATGAAATCAACACATTTAATCATGAACTTATAAATATAAAATACTATGGCGATAAATTTTTTGAAAGTGCCACTTAATGCTAGTATCGGTTTTTGTGGTATGTCCTCACTGAGGACAGTTACAAATATAACTTTATATTTGCGACAAAAGGAAAAGACATTGTAAATATATGTAAACAGAGCCCCCGTTCCTCGTTTCCCCGTTTGTTAATTACACAAAGTTGTTTTTGTTGTTGTTGTTGTTGTTGATGAACTGCAGTAAAACATGTAATTGCTGTTTTTGAGCATAATTATAGTAAATATTAAATTTATAAAATGTTCGAAATGCCAAAATAAATTGCTAAGAAACTTTTGGCAAAACTGTCAAATGAAACACCTAATTCAGAGCTAGTTTATGATGTCATGCATATAATGATTGGAACTCTTAAATTCAACAATTTAAGAATCAATCCACATTTTCATTTAACTATAAATTTCTAGACAACTTTTCAAGCTCTATCATATGAAACTAAACTGTTTTTACTCTAGAGGTAAGCCTTAAGGGTTCTTATTCTTAAAGTATATCTAAAATAAAAAATTTCTTCTAGCAGAATTGGAAAAAATGGAAGAAATAGAATTGGCTACCATGCTGAAATGCAAGATTTGCTTAGACACCTACCACAAGCCTAAACAACTAAACTGCGGGCATACTTATTGTAAAAATTGTCTAAATAGCATTTTAGTGTTTATAGAAGATGGAAGTGCTGAATTGTCTTGCCCATTAAGATGTCGCAGAAAAACAAAACTGAATCAAGATGAGACAGCGGCTTACGTCTTTAACTCTTTATTTCAATATCAGGGTTCGCATTTGCTTTATTTTACTTGGTAGAGTGTGAAACGTTTGGTAGATTTAAGATTTTTTGGTTTATAAGGTTCATAATTATAAGATATGCATGGCGTAATCAGAATGTTCGTGGTTTGGCAAATTTAGCAAGTTTTTTTGCCACAGTCACGGGTCAACCCATTCCTGGTGAGCCAGATTGGGCAGGCAATGTCGGTCATTAACTGATGTATAAGTGTGTATAAATATACCTGATGTATATGTGTGTATAAGTGTGTTACCCACATTGAAGTGGCTATATCCTGTATAAAAAGTCAAAATAATAATAAAAATATAAATCTCACAATTTTTCAGGTTTTAATGCCATCATAAAACATTAAGCAAAAATCTGAGCATTCAAATTCACAGAATGTTATAGCGGGATCATTATATCCAGAGCAATAAAAAAAAGTTGCATGTCTAATAATTTACGAAGAGGCAAGAAGGGTGTACTGATACAGTAATGAACAAAGACTCCGTTTTGAATCTTTTTTAAAAATTATCAGAACTGCAAAGTGAGTCAGCTGGAATCACAGCAGATATTTTTGGGCTCAAGATTTTTTAAACAAAATTTGAAGTAAAAAGGGCTAAGTGTTAAAGCGTGGTGATCATATACTCACTCATCTTTTTCCCTGGAAAAGAAATCACATTTTGAGAGAGCCAAAATACTGGGCGTCTTTCAGAGCCTCTTGACGTCGAGAGGGCTTTTTACCCTGCTTAGTTTAGGTACATTATTTAAACAAATATAAATATTGGAAGATAATTAAAGTGACTGACTCAAAAATTAACAACAGAATGACAAACATGACAAAACTAGCTAGCTGTACTAAAATTAATTTTAATTATTTTAGTTAGCTAGCTACCTCATGCCCTGAATGGTCGCTTAAACTGAAAGATACCTGTATCCATACCTAAAAATAGCCAGGAATTTGAATCAATGCTATTAACATCAGCAGGTGTCATTTGTCAAATCAACTTAAGTTTGTCAAATCAACTTAAAAAACAAACACATGCTTTTCGTCAATCACCAACATGTTTTTCTGGAATTTTTAATTCCACACAGATCAAGCACAAAAAAGATATTTAAAGAAGCTTTTTTAGAGAATCTTTGAAAATTTAAAAGCAAAAATGAAAATAAAAAATTAAATGATCCATGCTAAAAATGCAATCTTAGGCAATCATCATAACAAATCCATCCCCACATTTTTCCTAATAGTACCTCAATCACAACATAATATCCAAATATCACGAAACCCTTCTCCGAAATAACATTTAAAAGAGATAATATTTTTATTTTTATTCAGACAAATTGGTAAAACAAAGTCTTTCTTGTGTCAGCAAAGTAAGTATGCAATCGTATTTTTAGCTGCTCCTGTACAACATGCAGTTTAAAGATCTGTGACGGATGTCAAAACCTACATTCTTATACCAAAAAATCTTTTACGAATGTCTTTTTCAATCAAAAATTGCAAGAATTCCAACCACTGTGTAAGCAACACGAATCGTTTGCAAAATATGTCTGTATTGACTGTGAAAATTTGTTAACATGTGTGTATTGCACACACACACGTAACATAAGAATCACCGGATAAAAAACGGTTCATGATTTGGATCTGGAAACGAAACAGTCGTTTCTGTCCTTTATCAACTCATTCGACAAAACTAAGGTTGTTTCGGGTGAGTTAATAAGAAAATACAACAACGCTCTAACGAGTTTTAAAACAGAGAGAGAAATATTTGGAAGAATCAAACAGCCTGTGATGTTGCTTGTAATGGAGCTACTAAACGATTACTTGAAAAGCATCGAGAAAAAACAGGAAGGCTGTTGAATTATTAGATAAGGTTTTTGACACAACTGTGAAAGACACTGGTGTAATAATAACTTCCTTTTTAACAACGTGAAATTATTACATTTCGATCATGAACCTATATAAATACAAAATATTAAAGCGATATTATTTTTTTTTTTGAAACAAAATGTTTCGAGCAGCTTGTCGTGAAGACGTTACTGTCGAACAATGTGTTTAATTCGGTCCCTTGACCGAAAAAACACATTTTGTTTTACATAGCGGTGTTGCTGCCTGTAGATAAGTTTAAATTGATTTATTTAAAAGACTGTGCGACAATGTGTTACATATGACTCTATTGTGTTAAAAATAAAATTTTGAAACAAGTACACCTACATTAACTTAAAGTCATTCCTCAGTATATTTGCAATGAAACATTTTTTTGCCAACTGTTTATAAATATGTTGCACATACCAATACCTTTGAAGCTTCTTTACAAGTCGTGAATATTCTTTAGAAATTTGTTTTACAGTTACTTCCATTGCATAGAGCTTAAAACGCTGATTAAGAAAATGTATAGGATTAGTCAGTGTTTATTTTGAATCGTGCGAAAATGATAATTTGAAAATTCCAAAAATTAGTTTTTTTGGTGTTACAGGCTCAGTTTTTGAAATTTCTAATTGAAATTTTCCCACTTGATGTATAAAAGGATGGGGAATATGTATTAAGTGATTTTGTGATTTGTGATTATGTAATTCTCAAGAGCTTTCTGGGATTAAATATTCCAATATCCCGATAATCGCAATTTTATCTACTGCAAATTTGTATTAAAGGTTTTCTCTCTTTTTATTAGCTTAAATTACCAACTGATTACCGAATTTTTAAAAACAAACATCAGGAGCACTTTTTAACGGATTATTCCATTGAAATATGACGTTTTATTTTAAGCAAATACGTCTCTACGAAGACACCCTTTAATCTGTGCAATAACCCACAGAAACTGCAATTAGTTGTAGAATAATTACGAATTTGAAATGGATTACCGGAAATGTAATTTAAAGAGCAAGGACGGATTAGATAATCCGCACAGGGTTGTCCAAATTACGTTTAGAAAAGGAGACAGATTTTTCGTAACATGCTAAGTTCTTTTTACAAACTAATTGAAACTAAATACAACATGTTTATGAAACTTTATAATAGGAACAAAATAAACTAAAGCAGTGTAAGGAGCACTGTGAAAAGACTAATTCCATTAACACTAATTCCACAACTTTGTTATATTGAGAACTTCTGTCTTGAAATTTTCAGTTTTTATTTTGCGATTTGAAGATGCCTCAGTACATCATTTTTGCCAAATAACGCCTTTGAAACATCTTGAAAACACTACCGGGAAACGAATTCCATAACTATGAGTGTTCAAGGATTGAAAGAATTCCAATAAAAATTAGCAACCTCAGTCTTAACATAAAAAAACAAATGTTAACAAGAAAAAGTTTAAGAGTGTTAAGGTTTTACATTCTAGCTTTTTGAAGCAATACATCACAGACATGTTTATCCAACTGCATTTTTTCGTTAACTTCAACATATGTATCGAATATTTCATCAGGAGATAAAACGATGCACGTAGGCAAAACTTAAAGTTGTTTGAAAGAAATGTTTCTGGAACGGGTGAATTTGAGGTATCCTTTGAATAATCTCTCTCCGGGAACAAAAACATGACTGTAAGGATCTGATAATTTCTCGTCAGTTGTTCCTTTTTCTGTCATCTGGACAAAGTGTAGCCGCTCTGCATTGCACCCAGTGAATAAAGTAACGAAGGAAAGAACCTCAAACTCAAAAATCTGTTCATCTCGATCGTCATTAGAATTTTCATCATCAAACACATCCAACATCTGTCGTGTCATCGAAATCCTGTTGTTCACCCTTTTCGCAATCTTCAAAGTTAAATCTCAAGCATGGGCCACAGTCACATAGATATTCTTTACAAAACACTGGTTTTCCTGACTCTAATACAATCATGTGTTGCTTCTTACAATTTGGGATAATCATCAGGACATTTTCTATTTGTCTTTTAGCACAGACTTCTTCAGCAGGAATGTTAGTGTACGAATATTGTGGGGTTTTTTTTAAATAGATAATCAGTTTGAATACATGAATGTAAAAAACACTGCAATGCAATGGCATCTAATTTGAATAGATGTTTTCTGAGCGATGGTTTGCCTTTTCAGAGAATAATTCTTCCTAGAAGGCTTCTTTAATTGATATTACTTCCCTTAATTGAAATTTAATGGTTGTTATAGTTGGAAGTCCGATGAACATTAATGGAATAGTGATTTTACCCTCTATATTCTATAGAATGGGAACGGTTATTAAAATTTAAAAATCAAGAAAATCGCTGGAATATCGCTGGAATATCGTCTTCCCGAACAGCTGGTTATCAATCTAAATCACTGAAGAAAAACTTATTCAAGCCTTTCCCGTCAATACTTTATCGTCATAATATGATATAATGAGCTTATAATCATGCCACATTCCATTTCCAGAGCCCTAGTTTTAAGCAAAGAACGAGAGTAGTTCCTCCCAGAACGCTCTTTTTCCCAAAATTTCTTGTTTAAAAGGATATTTTGTGACTTTACCACACAAAACGGGACCTTCAGTTTCTCCGGATGATGGGAGCCAATAATGATTACACTATTTAAACTATTATCAGCTTCTTTACTCTTGTCCTAACTTCAATGGAATATGAAATCCACGGAGACTCTTTAAATGGAATGAATTTTATACTTATGCCTTTTTGGAACATGCTTGTTCCATGTACATGTTAGAATTTGCGAAATTTGACATCTTGCTTGAAAATATTTTTATTTCTTTTCACCTTAGTTTTGACATTTGGACTTATATAATTCTTCCATAATCAGCTCAAAAAGTTTTTTTTCTAATGATACGTTATAATACCGACATGCCTTCTACAGAATTTCAGCCTAAGAGCCTTTGCGGATAAAAAGTTATTGTGGAACTTTCACTCCAAACAACAATGGAATAATTTCATACCAAAAGGCTTCAATCTTTAATGTGCTATAGCTTCTCAACGGCACTTGGCTTCTTGAGTCGGACAAAAATCATTGGAATATTTAATTCTTTATGCATCTAAGATATTCATTTGGTTTAAGAACAAATCAAGTTATACTATTGAGATACTGCCGCGAAGAAAGAGATAGAATTTACATTTTCGCACGATCTAAAATAAACACACAAATTATGTCTTTTTAATAAATAGGTATAGAGATATTAAGGTTTAAACGTCAACAACCCGTCTGTTTCGAAACGAAGCGTTGACACAAGTTTGAGGAAATTGGTCCCATTTTAGTCCCATGTAGTCCCTAGTTACCCACACAGTAAATGACGTCACATTCTTATTTTTCGACACACTACACCAATCGTTTTTCCTTGTTCTTTGTCATATTCTAAGTCAAAATACTCTTTCTTTACCTGTCTAACGTTAAGGCGCGCTATTATTTATTTGAGAGCGTTGATATTTTTAGGTTTTTAAACAAACAGATTGCTGGACGAAAAGAAACACATAATTCGTTTACCCACGGGCACCATTTTTGCAACTTAATATTTTAAGCCATCTAAATAAAGGCCCTAAATGATCTTTTACAATATTGCGTGCCTACAGTATTGTGAAAAATCACTATTAAAAATGCTAGCAATACACCTTTACGGTCAATCGGGAAAACTAACACTCCATGGCAGCTTCTTTAGCGATCGGAGGAGGTAAATATCACAACACGTTTTTTCGTGATAACTTTTCTTGCCGCGTTTTGTTTTTAATGAAAATTACACATAAGTTGTATGTTATTATTATTAACGTTTCCTGAAAATTTGAAAGAAATTGATACGACGGAAAAAACTGGAGAAAACACGCTTTCGTCTCTAACA
Organism: Hydractinia symbiolongicarpus; assembly: GCF_029227915.1. Lineage (NCBI taxonomy): Eukaryota > Metazoa > Cnidaria > Hydrozoa > Anthoathecata > Hydractiniidae > Hydractinia > Hydractinia symbiolongicarpus. The sequence continues at coordinate 14,474,573 of NC_079875.1, read as the reverse complement.
AACTCTCATAAAAACACGATTTTTACCTCCTTTTTTCCGATATTGTAAAACGATGGAGAGCCGTAGGAACGCATGTACAATTGAATTATCGTAAAGGTGTATTATAAATATCATCGCACTGCAGAGAAGCGGCTTTTTGATCAGCTAAAAAAACAATTTAAGAAAGTTTTTCAGAAATTGTTAAAATGTTGGTGTTAATCTTTCCAGATTGCTACTTCCTCTCTTACGAATTGTAACATTCCTGTCTTGTTATTGCGTACATAAAGTTATATCTGGGGAAATTTTGGATAGTGCCAGTAAGTCAATGACTCTTAAATTCGACAGTCCGTATTTCGAATCTTCCTCTAAATCAAACAAATCTAAAGACACCACCAAATTTTATTAAGAAACTCTTATAAGTCAACTCCCGTAATTCAAACCTCTTTAATTCGAACATATTTTCAGGTTCCTACGGGTAAAATTCTATATGTAATTCAAATTCTTATGATGTAAAGAGGCCCTAAGCGCAATCGAAACTTATTTCGAATTTCAAATTTTCATTCGAATGTTTTGATTTTTAAAAAGAAAAGATGCCATCGATGAAATGAGTTGGTTTGATTGTGGAACCAGCAGCATCAAAGAAAAGGTTACACGAATAGAATAACCTATAATGAAAATATTAAGCCTTTTTAAGAGCCCGAGAAAGGGATTCTTTCTACTTGGAAAAAAGCAAATCAAGTTTTTATGATGTTTTATAAAAAGACAGCACTTTTAAAAAAGTAGCCAAACATGATCAAATTAAGAAGCTGTGCTTCCATGGTTAAAATGCGAACAGAAAGCATCCTAGTTAAATGGTGTCTTAATTAAGAAAAAGGCGTTGATTACACAAATAGAAAAGCAGGTTGGTTTATAATTTTTTTTATAATAAATGTTTCGTCTACAAAACGTTTAGGTAGACTTTTCTTGCGGCGACAATCTTTTTCTTCTTCTTTTCTGTTGGAACCTTTATCCCCAAAGCGTCATTTTTATTCATAAGTTTTGCTGTAATACTTTTGCATCTATTTTATCTTAGGAAATTAAGTATTTGCAAATTTTTCTGACTGTCTGAGGGGACAATAGCCATCGACAACTTTCTTCCCATTTTGGTAAACTCCAGATGATATTCAAGAAAGTTTTTGAAACAGTTATTAGTAAACCAACATTCGCAGATGTCGCGAACACTACCAGCAGAGATCGGAGGACTACAGTCTATAACTTCATAAAATAATTTTAAAGTGTTGAAAATATATATATAAAGCTGTTGATCTAGATCTTTTTTTGAATAAGAAACCGTCTAATATTGATGATTTCTTTAAACTATAAAATAGAAAATGAGAAAGAGAGATGAACATGCAGCAAATATTGAAAATAGTTCTTTCTCGAAATATCCAGTTGTTTAAAATTCGAACTTTCTGTCTCTAATTTGATTTTTTACTTTAGTCCTTTGAAATTACAATTAGAGTGACATTCCTTAATTTGAATCTCTCACCTGTTTTAACCAAAATTTGTTGCCCTTGAAGATCGTATTAAAGAGTCAACCGTATACCCCAATTTCAGTGTACGATACCTTTTTTCTAACATCGAAATTCATTAATGTGATATAATTAAATACATTTGGTACCAATAACTGTACATACTTTAATTAAGGAAAGGAATTTTGGGTGGCAGAATTTGACAGATTTGGTTGTATAAGCAAAAATCCAGCAAACTAAATAAGCGCAGAATGTATAATTTAAAAAGGTAAATTAACTTCCAAGTTTTGTCACCCGCCAAATTGCCAATTTTTTAAGGTGTTAATTTATCACGTATATACTTAATTTAACAAATTTGACAAAAAGTTTATTTCTAAGGCTCAATTTCATTCAACTGCATTTTCCGCTACCGTAATGCATCAATTAAGCGCTCCCTTCTTATAAACGCTCCCCTTGATTAAACGCCCCCCCCCTAAATATCAACATATTTAATAAACGCCCCCTATTATAAACGCCCCCTCGAATAAACGCCTCCTATCAAAAGGGGCGTTTAATCGAAACAGCAGCAATGCTCATGTTATATTCCTCTCCCTGGCCTATGTATGGCATGGCAGTGTACTACGAATAAAAACATAGTTTAATTGTTTCAAAATTTTATTAATTCTTATAAACAGGCAACTTTCTGTACACTCCTTTTTGTCTTAAAATAAGTTTTATTGTTGGAAACAGTTCCTTCCTCTTCAACAGTTCCCTTTCGAACGTCCCTGCTCCTTTTTTGCGACTTGTCTCAAAACTAAACTTTGTAGGAACAACCAAAACAACCTCTGTTTGCCTTTTTCCTGTCACTACCACACGTATCATATTGTCTTTACTTTGGTTGAGAAAATGATAGCAACATTTTTCAATAAACGCCCGTCTCGATTAAACGCCCCCCCTAAATATCAAAATATTTAATAAACGCCCCCGGCGTTTAATCGATGCATTGCACTAGCACAAAGAGCTCACGAGCTTTTTTGTTAGCGCATGTGCACTTGGAATAACCTCTCTATTTTTTTAAAAATGCGCATGCGCTAACAAACTAATTACCACCAACCATGAGTAACTTATTTTTTGTCAATAACAATACGAGTTAAAGAAAACAAAAAAGTGACAGTACCGTAATTTAAATAACTTTCCATCAAAAATGTTTTAAAACAAGGCATAAGAAACATTTAATTTAAATAAACAATTATATGGACGCGATAAGAAAGTGTGGTACTTGGTGGGTGGGTAAAATAGAAAGTTTATTAGGGACGGTGCAATGACTTGTGAATCCTCGAATATTATAATAACCGCATGGTCTCACTGTGATATTTGATACTGGCACAGAAGATGTTTTGTTGCCATTTTCAAATTGAGTCCCGGAAAGTAAATATGGAATAAAAAAGCACTCGTATCAAGTAAACGAGCTGTAAGTCACTCCTGTAAAACTCCCTATAGCTAAAGTAATTGTTCAGGTTCTAAACAACCCATTATTTTTTTTTTCAATTAATGACATTTTCTTACCATTGTTTACAATAATTAAACTTTGCGCAAAATACCTCGCATAATCTTCCAATACTACATAGCGAACTTAAAATTTTTAAAATGGCAGTACTATCGTTAAAAATGTAACTAAATATTGAAAATTATGTAGAATGTTCAAAACGCCAAACTGAATAGGCAGAAAAACTTTAATAATCCTATAAGTCATTGCAAAACTGTTGAATAAGCTACAATCAATACAGAGCTACAATCCTAGTCAGAATATGTTGACAAAAGACAGCTAACTTCGAAGTGTGCCACCACAAATACACGCTTTGTTTTTATAAGAACACGCTTATAAGAAACCTGAGACTCAAAATTTGAAAATATTATGAAACTTAGCTTGGCTCAGTTTCCTCCAGACCATAAACTTAGGGAAAATACCGGCAAACAAAGCTTTTGAACGTTGCTTGGCCTAAGAAATTATTAAGAAACTTTTAGCCTCAAAATCAAAAAGAATAAGAAACTTGAGTCTCAGTAGCCATAACTGGTTTCCTATAAAAAAAAACGTGTAATTGCATAGGATATTTTTACATTACATTTATGCTTTTTGAACTTGTCAACCTTCGCTTATGAATGTTCTGAATTTTCACCGTGTTAAGCTTTTGCCCACGAAAAACAGCGAAAAAAACCTCCTTTCCATATTTTTGTTTAGGATTGTGATTCATGATGTCATGTATAATGATTGAAATTTTAAAGTCCAAAATCATAATAACCAATCGAGATTGCTTAAAAAAGTAGACAAATCCTAGCCAACTTTTCCAGTTCTTTTATATATAGACAGGGAGCTAAGAGCCTAAAACATATGAAGAATTGGATTTTGATGGGACAAATTAAAAACCACACTAGGATGATTGTCAACACTTATGAACTCTAAATATATTTACTGGCCCTTCTACTTTTACTTGCTGAACTCACAAACTTTTTTCTCTAATAAATTTAAAAACACATCACATGTTGAAATCTGCTGCCATGTTGATTAGTGAAAATATTTTCTCTCAATATTAAAATCTACACGTCAGGGGGTCAATCTTCAAACTTGATCAAACAAAATCTTAGACAGTTGTTAGTTTTTAAATTCAATTAACTAACAAAGAATGAACCTTAATATAATCTCTATATATTTTCTTTTTTATTGTTTAAATAAACATATCTTTTATTTTTTACAATTTTTTTATACCATACAATTAAACCCCGTCTTTTTATTTACAAAATGGTAAAATTCTATTTCGAAAATTCCACGCTTATTTTATAAATAGTATTAGCTATTAACGCTAGGCTGTCACAATCCAGTTATCCCTGTGATAAGTCTTCTGACACCTCTAGGTTAAAACTCCTAATGACTAAAGGATCAATAGACCATGCTTTCACAGTCTCCCTAGGTAGTAGATAGGGACAGTGGGAATGTCGTTAATCCATTCATGCGCGTCACTAATTAGATGACGAGGCATTTGGCTAAGTACTGTTATTGATCTTACCACCATCGTATTGATGATGGTAAGATCAATGAAGCGTACAAAGAAGAATGCCCCTCAGGGAGATGATTATCGCACCAAAAGATATATTGATGATGCTAAATCGATCCGCAAGTGCCTTTTTGAGATCGGGTTTATCGTAGTATCTTATCTTTTGAGTACGGGCGTTGCTTAAAGATGATGGTGCCGCGTGCAATTTCCTCTGATTTGATAATTACCAGGTCTGGCTTAAGCCGGGTACCATGCATGTCAAAAACGTGTTCCACAAGTTCGTTATGCCTTTCCTTTAGGGCGACGCATTTTACAAGATTCACAATTGCATCATGCCGCTGTGTGCAACGGCAGTGGGTGAATCCACAATGTTGTACTACGTGGGAAAACGTTTCATCCACTCGTTGAAAATGCCAGCATTTTGTATTAGCATCACGCCCTTGGTTGCAATTCTCCAACGTTGGTAAACGCCCTATGCGCAGGTTTACAAACGCTACAAGTCTAAGTTACAGACCCAATCCTTAGAGTCAATCCTTTTCCCAAAGTTACGCATCTATTTTGCCGACTTCCCTTACCTACATTGTTCTATCGACCAGAGGCTTATCTTCGAGACGTGCTGGGGTTATGAGTACGAACAGACGCGAAAATCAATCTTTCCCTCGGATTTTCAAGGGCTTTCAAAGGCGCACCGGGCACCACAAGAAGTGTGGTACTTTACCGGCCGTTGAATCATATCTCCTGGCAATCAGATTCAATGGTGACACACAGTTAATAAAAAAAGAAAACGTCGGACTTTCAAAAGATTACCCAAACCTTTCGGTGAAGGTTAAGACTCCCTGAATCCCACAGTAAAGCGTGCGTGCAGCCCAAAACATCTAAGGGCACCAGACCTGTTATTCCCTTCCTGACTTTGGTTGAACACCAACAGTCCCTCTAAGAAGTCAGTCACGATTCTTGAATCGTGCCGTTTAAGGTCTCATTTGTTTGAGTACTATTTATAGATACTTTTCTTGTCTTTTATTTCATTAACTTGTTGATATTTACGATTATTTCGATTATTATTTGAGATATGTCGTTTCATAAGGACATTTTGATGACGTCACAAACGAATCTTTCGAGCTCAAAAAGTCGCGAAATATGATTTTTTCCTATGTGACTTCCTTGTAACATTTTACAGCTTTACAATAGCTATCGATTGGTATACATAACATCGGTATTTTTCTATGGTATGACGTCATAAAATTAGATTTTTCTAATGGGTGTGGCCCACAAGTAATTTCAAAAGAGCCAGTAGACGGTTTTGTCATATTTAGACTAAAACAAACCATCCCTGAAAGTTTCAATTTTTCCGGAGCGTTTTTTAATATTTTTGGCTCTCAGCTCCTTGACTAATAAAATTAACTTGTTTTCCTCTCAGATTACATGCAACACTCCACGTTTTATTTCGAGGAACCTATTATTATAGGTTTTCTCTTTCTCCCTTTTTATTTTGCTTGTCAGTTCTTGGTTCACGTGTCGTTTAGTTAATGGGTTAAATACTATTACTATTTGTCCTGTTTGCTAAAAACATCTTGCATAAATATCCAATGGAGCTTCATCTTCTGCAATTGTTTTTTGTTGTTGCTTGTTTAAAGAGGTTTAGCCGCAACATCTTTAAACACTTCGTGAAGCAACCAAACAACAATTTTCCACTGTTCATTATTTTTTTTTGCAGGATAGAGCGTGTCTAAGGTCGAAAGGAGAATCACACTTTCACTTGTATGGCAACGTTCTCAGTTGTAAACCATTTCTGATGCAAATGAGCACAGAACAGTTGCTTATTTAGTATGTAGCCTTCTTCTTTAATTAGAATTATCTACAGCCAGTTTGAGGCTCCTTTTTCACAAGCAAGATCGTTCGGAAACTCTTTCACTGTTTCATTCACATCGTCTGAACATAATTTATCTAGCAGCTTCGTTTGTTCACTTCTTTTTTTTTCAATTTTAATTCCTTTTTCTTTTGCTGAACATTTGTCGCCTCGAGTAACCGAATTATTTGATTAATGATGTTAGTTGACAACTTTACCGTGATGATAATCGAGTTTTGAAATTAGATGATAGTTTTATCAGCAAATATTGGTGTTCATAGACAACCCAATCTTGGTAGTGGCAACAACATTCCTCGTCTTGAAAGTTAAATCTCCCTGTTTTGCTAGGACAAGCTCAGTTGACATAACATTATCAAGCCGTCTGAGTTGGTCATTGATATCAGAGATAGTTTGCATGCTATGCTGGATCTTGTATTTAAACCCCGTGATCAATTTGCAATTCAATATAACAGTTTTGTACAACAATTGACTCTGTTTGGTCCAATTGTCAACCCTGTCTTGCATATACTGTTGTTTCAATGTTTTATCACCAGTAACAGCGCCTAAATGACGCTGGCCATACTACGTTATTTTGATTCCAGTGTCTCTAAGTATATCATCTGCCTTTTTTTGTTAGCGAATCCTTTGGAACTAATCAAGTTTTAATAGCATTAGGATCATATCCGAAGTTCGAACGAAGCTTTAGGATCTCGTTTGTTTTCTAACTGTCTGGCTCCTGAATTAATTTTACTTGTTTTTCTGCAGTAGGTAAGCTTTAGAATATTTTTATAAAAAAGCATGCAGTAAAAAGCCTGAATATCAATTTTACGACACAATGCGTCTCGATGTGTCCGTCTGTAATGATCTTGGTAAAAGATCTGCAACATGAGGGATATCAAATGTGCTCCATTCTTGTTTTTGCTTTGCAAGTCTAGACCGCGCATGGCCGCTGACCAGGCACCAATTTGGCGATTCTCACGTGGTGATTTTTTTAGTAGCGTGGCTGGAAAAAGAAGAGAGTGGAAGACTTTACGTGAGTCTTTTCAAATTTTTTGTTAAAATGTTGAATTTTTGACTTGCTATTTACTGAATAAACTGCTAATTGTTAGCTAAATTGTGGTCAATATTTGGAGCTTACTTTTTATTTCAAAACAGCTGATTAAATAAAATAAGCTGGTGCCAACCATAGCTAATAAGCTAGCTACAGTCACTATGTGAAGCAGCATGCCAGTGACACGATGGGTTCTGACAGTATCTATCGTCTAAATGGATAGCACCTTTATCAATTAGTTAAGACATAGACATAGAAAGTAAATTTATCATCCTTTTTTGAGGTTTAGGGGTGACACTAAGAAATTTTAGGAGAACTTTATCAAGCTAATGAAAATAATGGTTGGTTACGGTTAAACACTTTCTCTCAGAAGCATTGTTTCATTCATTCTAAACCCAAATGGTATAAAAACCGTGTGCATATACACTAATATTTTAATTCGAAGATCAAAAGACCTGGAAATTTATTTACCTGGAAATAAACTTGAAATATATATGAACTGGTCTATGTATTCTCGCTGGTCAATTTAAATTTTACATATAAACCTCTTGACCATGTAGTATGGAAATAAACTTTTCTAAGAATTAATGTAAATGTAGTGTACAATTTGTAACTTGCGCATGAATTTTGGTAAAAAATGTCGCTATACCTGCAAAACCAAGAATCCATTTACAGATTACTACAGTATACAGTATGGAAATAAATTTTTGTGAACATTAATGTAAGCCATTTTGTGGCTAAAAATAAAATTATATATTATATTTTTTTTAGATTTTGATCTCACTATATAGAAATTGGACTTGTATTATCTGTTAACACAAGGCAAATTGGGATATATAAGTTATGATGTGACCTTGGTCCTGTAAATTTCTGTTAATCCTAGAAAAATTTACTTATCCTAAAAATTGAAGCAAAATCCTTGAATTTCGACAAAAGTAGGGCTCTCACGCCTAAAAAATCATGAAAAAATTGACTAGTACTTTTCCAAGTTGAACTTACCTAAAAGATTTGCACAAGAAATTCTTTTTTTTGGCATATGACGCTGTCATTTATTATGTCAAGTCTGCTTCAAGTATTACTGACTGTTATAACCAAAACAGATGCCTTCTTACTACAAAGTAAAACAGAGAAGTTCTTTACCAAAGTTTTTTTTTAAGAAAATAAAAATAATTTTGCATTAATGTTTTGAAATTAAATATGTGTGCCTGGTCTTAATTTGAAAGGAATTTATTTAGTACACAGGTTGTAAAATTTACTGATTGGCAAAATTTTGCTGACGTGACTTACAAAACTGCCACAGACGGCAGTTGTTTGCTGACACTTAAAATGTTGAGGGCTGTGGTTGACGTTAGTGTTCCATGCATGCTTTTTAAAGCTCTTATCATCCAATATCAGTAAAGTATTTTAAGAAATAAGCATTAAAAAAATAAAGTTTTGTATTTCGCATTTGTAAAAATTATATATAAAAAATTTAAAGCTTACCTCCCGAGAAAAATTAAGTTGACCTGAATTGGCTCATATTCATACGTGATTTACGAATATAAAGTTTATTTTTCTTAATTCGCACTTATAAGTTAATAATGCCTATTCAAAGATTAAAAAATTCACCTCCGACACAAGGTAAAACATCTGCAATGTTGTTTTATAAATTTCTTCACCTTGAGTGCTCTGACGTCACCTGTTAGAAGATCGTAAATCATCTTCCGCATTGAAATTTTTACTCAAACTTTAATAGTGAAATTCATTGGTAATGAGTATGTTTACCCCCGTGAAAACATCAGGAAACTTTAAAAATGAATACTAACTTTGGTTGAGAAATCATCATTCAATTGCAATACCGAGAAGCTGTGACGCAAAAAAAGAAAAAAAGAGCGACAGGGAAAATGTTGTAGAATTTCAATTTGAGCAGGCGAAATACTAGACCAAGCACTGACTCGGATTTCAGTTGGGAGAGCTGTGATGAGGATACTATTCAAGAAGAAGTCGCTTCACGTGTTGCTGTTGCTGTAAGCACGTGGTGCAAGTGTGGAAAGTGTAAGATAATGACGAGCGAAGCGGAGTGTCGTTGCTATTGCGAGTTAGAATCCGCGAATATTTTTAATTTGATCAGTGAGTTTTGATATGTAAACGTATTCTAATTAGATAATAGCGCATAAGTTCCATGAATGACAATAAAAATGAAAAAATCTTCTAACCTTCTTCTTTTTGTTTTTTTCTTTCAAACTCAGTTCTAAAGTCAAAGAACTCGGAAGTAAAATGAGCTTCGCAGATCTTAAAATTCTTTGGAAGCGTATCCTCTCTCTTGATCAGTTTGATCCATATAGTTTGTTGTTTTGGATCTTTGGGAAAGTTGAAAAAAATACATCTTGTTTCTTTTGGTGGTTAAGACAACTAGGTAAGTGGGCAAGAAGCCATCCTTATTCATCAACGTGTGGAACTTTTTTTAGAAATAATTTTTTTTATTTCCTGTTTTTTAAAACAAAAATTCGAATTTAAAAAACATTGGACTTTTTCATGATTCATTTCTGATTAAATAACATCATCATCTTAACATCCGTTTTCCATGCTAGCATGGATTGGACGGGGTATATGACCCTCTTCCAATCTGATCTAGACTGTGTTAGATCTAAACTCAACTTCCTCTGTATCAAGTCTGTCCTTATAACTTCCTGCCAAGTCTTTCTCAGTCTGCCTCTGGGCTTTGCCCCAGGAACTATGAAGTCTCTACACTTTCTTACCCAATTATCCTCCTCCATTCTTTTTAAATGCCGCAGCCAATTCAATCTTATCGCTATAACATCTTTAATTCTACAGATACTTAGCGTGCTTCTTAGCTCATCTGAACTCTTTCTGACTCTCAGACTGCCGTTACACATCCACCTAACCATTCTCATATCGTTCCTTTCCAAACGGTCAAGATCTTCCTGCTTCACTGCCCATGTCTCACTACCGTACAACATAACACTTCTTACACAGACCTCATACAACCTACCTTTTACCTCAATTGACAAGACTCTGCTAGTCAACAAAGGAAGTAACTTTCTGAACTTTTTCCAAGCAGAACCTATCCTGCAAGTAACACTTCTGCCAACACCCCCTTCACTGCCCAACATATCACCTAAGTAACAGAAGTTCTCGACTATCTCGAACGAGCCACTGTTGTACATCATTAAAGCTGGAAATACTTCATTCTCTATAATCTCACCTTTGCAACGCTTGCATACAAACTGAATGTCAGCTCTTAACCTTCCACCAATATTACTGCACTTCTTATGTACCCAATGCTTGCAAGTCTGACAAAAAATTGAGTTTCTACCAACCCCTTTCCAACTGCAAGGTTCCACTTAGCTGCAATGCTACTAATTATGACTTTAGACTTTGCTGTGTTCACCCTTAGCCCTTTCTCTTCTAGTCCTTTCTTCCACTTATCAAACTTTTCAACTAATTCTTCCATCGAATCTGCTCTGAGAACCAAATCATGTGCATACAATAACTCCCATGGACAACCTGTTCTGAACTCCATCAACAGCGCTTCCAAGTCTAGAACAAACAACAAAGGATACAGTAATAGTTTTGCACATTATTTGTAGAACCCTGATGTACACCAACATTTACACTAAATTCATCACTAAGTGAATCATTAATCCTGACACGGCTCTTAGCATTGTAACTAGCCACTCATCCACACCTAATTTTCTCATAGCCCACCAAATAACTATGTGGCACTCTATCAAAAGCTTTCTCTAAATCTACAAAGGCAAAATAGAGATTCTTTCTCTTTCCTAAATACTTTTCCTGAAGCTGTCTGAGTAAAAATATTGAATCTGTAGTGCCACGCCCTGGAACAAAACCAAATTGCATCTTATCTATATCAATTCTTTCTCTAAGTAACTTATCAATCACTCTTTCAATAACTTTCATTACTTGATCAACCAACTTCAAACCTTTATAGTTACCTCTTTCTAATACATCACCCTTCGCCTTGAAACAATTGCTATTACACTCAACTGCCACTCACTCAGAATAGCACCATCCTTTATAATCTGATTAGCAACCCCAATATATCCAGATGCTTTTACCATCTCTGCAACAATACCTGATACTCCTGCAAAAATAATTGAGGTTATACTTTTTTTGTTTAAAATATAAAAAATGTAAAAAAAAGTACAAATAATGTGCAAAACTATTACTGTATCTTATTTTTGTATACCCGCTGTGGTTGGTAAGATAAAAATTGATAATAAATAAAAACATTAAAATATAAATATATATGAAATATAGATTACCAGAGGCATGTCTTACTTCCTTTTTTTAACACTAATCGTTAGCCTGTGGAAAATTCCACTGGATCACCTGTTGTACATATTTCCTTCATCGATGTTTCCTACATCCTTGCCTGCCTGATTACTTGAAATAATGACATTTACTTGGACTTTGCGTTATTAAGGTGTACTTTTTAAATTGGCTTGCAGATAGACCTAGACAGGCAGCGAGTATTATTATATTTCGAAACAACAAAACTTGATAAATATGGTTATATTTTAAATTTACTAATGAAGTATTTTTGTTTAGTTGTTATATATCTAGTCATTGGAAAAGATGGAAGAAAAAAGTAAGTTCATGCAATTATATTATGCAAGGACATTAAAGGTTATTATATATTGTTTGATTTACCAAGAGAGGTGGCAAAACCTGTGCAATAATTTTAAGATTTTTACATAATCTAGGCCACAAAATTTGGGGGTTTTTTAGGGCTAAAATAACGGCCACTGACACATATTCAAACTGTCAAATTGGCCATCAATTTATCCTGTCTTCTCCAAACCGAACGGTGTTACTGAAACTCGCACAACAAAGATGTCGCTGTAGGCAAAGCATAAAGTGTATTACCACGAAAATTGTGAGCGAAAGAACAATCAATATTTATATCGCGCTTCAACTGGATCATTTTAAACAGTTTCATAAAACTTGTGGGTAAATTAAATTGCAAAAATATGGCAATTTTTATTTAATTACTATCCTGTATTTCTAAGCTAATTTGTTGCAGCAATAATTTGTGTAAGGCTGTGTGTTAGGCCTATTAGCATGTATAAGGCTACTGCGGGGTCACTTGTGCTGGCACACAGATTGTTGCCTGTTCCACTGTAGCTATCAGATTGGTTTAGAATCAATCCTTATAATATCTGCTTCAAAGATATTTATCTTCACACTAATTTATATATACTAAATTAAAAGTGCTATATTCTATATAGCCCTTTTAATTTAGTTTGAATTGACTGGTGTTTATCAGTAATGCGGATCTCCTGTCTGACTTTTATGTAAGTGTATATTGTCATTGAATTTGCAATCCTATGGAAAATCTTGTAATAATGCAGAATCGTAGAGAGTGCAACCTCCTTATGACTATAACCATCTGTTGTAAGACAAGTATTATCATTACAGCTTGCTGCTTTGCCACCTCATTATCGTTAGTATCAAACCAACTTCAGGAAAAGCATTAAAAGTCTTAGGATAATTTAGGGTAAACACAGCTCACCTCAAACGACACAATTTTTTTGCCTGCAATCTTTTTAAAATTTCTCAATGTACAGGTTTTTTTATTTTTTATTTTTATAGGAAGAAGAAGAAAAAGGAAGAGAATATGCATGCGTATGTATACTAATTTTAATTTAAGGTTTTGTTTTGCTCTGTTGCACATAGTTTTTTATAAAGAAACAATTTCAACAAGTTCCCTGTCAATCCAATAAATTTCTTTTCGAAATTCTTAATATTTTTTAACTGTCCAAACAGTTCCATTATTTACTGTGTTTATGTGTAAAAGTTTTTTTTTACTAATCCCTTAATTATGGACCTTAACACATATAAAAGTGACTTTGACTTACTATCTAAATTCATGAGGTGACAGAAATTTCCAATTAAAAATGTATTATAAACAAGAAAAAAGTCAACTGTTACGTGCCCCAACTTTTACAAACTTCTGATTTTTTGCCAGTTTCTGTTTTTAAATGAACTTTGGGTTAACCAAGTTAAAAGGCTGTGCGAAATTTTGTTGTTCATTTGTATTTTTCCCACAATAGGCTTTTGTATATTTTTGAAGAAGATGTTCCTCCCCTGCATAAAATGCTGTTAAAAGAAAAAATTTCAAAGTAAAAATAATAGTATTAAAGTATTATGGCCATAAAATCGTAATAAGAATGGTAAAAATAGAAATATAATAATCTGAAAATAAATCCTAGTATCTAATTATGTGATTTTTTTAAGGAGTTTATTGCTTCCTTAGAAACATTGTTTCTCATAGAAAAAGAGTTATTGTATTCCTTCGAATTCTACAAACTACTTTGTTTTGTTTAATGAGTGTCATAATTTTTATCATAGGAAAAAAGCTCTGATTACGCACATTAATCTGTTATTAAAAGCTTTCTTATGAAGTTTTTACAATGCTATATATTTTATTGAGAAACTGTTAAAATGCTTAATTTCAAGGTTTTTTGTCTTTATTGTAAAACTTTTTTGTTCAAATTAATGACATTAAATCTTAAGAACTTGTTGTGTAATACTGAGAAACAATAGAGGATACAGTAACCCCTTTAGCAACACATTCAGTATATCTAAAAAATCTGTGACTCACCACAAAGTAATATTAGCAAAATATGTATTCTAAAAGCTTAATTGGTCTCAATTTGATCCCAGGTACTCCTTAGTTACCCACATAGAAGTTACATTTTTTTTCAACCATTTGTAAGCTATTTAGCCTATTTACACTTAGAAGTGCGCTGCAATGGCTTTGTTAATATACTTTCCTTTGATGTCAATATTGTTTTAATGTCGAAGTTTGCAGAACAAATTTATAGATGATATTTTAATTGTGAAGAATATAATCCACTTTGCAAAAGTCACAGACAGACACTCCGCAGTTTTGGATAATATATTTCATTTTTATAAAAAGGGACAACAATAATAACACTGTAATTCCCTGTGACTTTACCTATACAATAATTTATAACAAAGCATTGTTCGAACCAATTAAAATTGTAATCAAAATGTGTAACATTTTTTAGGATGTATGTATTCTACATGGCTTTAAAGAAAAAAATTAAAACAAATATAATCCACTTGTTACAGACAGGGACGCACTTCCTATTCTTATATAGATATACATGAACATTTTTTACTGTATTTTGTACGTTCACCTCGGAAATAAAGGAAGGAAAAATTAATTCTTGCAAATTTACAACTTCTGCAAGGATTTATTTTCGCAAATCATGAATGTTTGTCAAACAAAACTATTTTTGTCCTTGTGTATAAAGGTTCCCTAGGTATTGCGCTTTTGTTTTTTGATAACATCAGTTGCAAGAAAGGGATAACAAAATTGAGTTTATAAGGACAATAAGACCAAGTACTATATCACATATGGCTTCTTAAATGTTTCATAGCTTTATAATGCAAGTAGTGACTTAAGGCTAAAATACACGGTAAACAGGAAAGAAGTAAAACTTTTTTCAGTTTTATAAGTTTTTTTAAAAGTTGGACAAGTTCAACTTTTGCTAACTTTTTTCTTTTGAAATTAATAGAATGATTTATGAGCTATTGTTTAAACTAAAGATTTCAGCATATTTTTTTGGTTTCTAATCACAACCAGTGCTAGTCCGCCTTTTTCTTCTACCATTATTCCTTCTAATGCTATAGTTCTTTATTTGGAATTTATTGTGAAAAAAAAATTCAAAAAAACTTATCCATTTTGACTTAATGTGTAAATAGGTGTGTTACCTGCAACTAAACTTATAAGTTTTTTCTTACAACTAAACAGTCCGTTTAAACTTACTGTGTATTTTAGCCTTAAGGCATTAGCCTATCATAAAAATCTATGTGTTCACCTATCACACACATTTCTATATAATGGGATTTTAGTAGATCTTATATCCTTAGTCAGTATTTCACACATATTTAGCACAAGGTATCGATTTGGCTGTCATTTTAACACAAAATTTGGCTATGGAGAGCCCTATGTTATTTTTGATTGGTGCTGAGAAGTTAATTCTTATTTTTGATGTTATTCTTGCTTTTTATTTTAGCTGAGAGGAGAAAAGGTAAATTATTTAATTCCTTTTTTATTATCTGTTTTATTTTAACCACCACATCCTGTAAGGCTTTTTAGTTTTAAATCTGACACTGGTTTGTGGGGTGTGTGCATGTAGTATATATTTATAATTATTCAATTTAAATGCTTTTTGCCTGCTTCACATTGGCATTTTGTATTTTGTTTTGAAGTCACAAGCTCCGCTACTCAAACAACAGTTATATTAAGAAAAGAAACAAGAGCAGAATTTTGCAAGTTCAATTTAGATTTAACTTAAAACATTTTTTGCAAAAATCTTTTTATATGAAACAGGAAAGTTTAATATCACGATTTATACCTTCGCAATTGTTAAGTGACAAAACTTGAATTAGAAAGGCTAAGACTAATTGTCTGGGGATATAATGATTATCTGATATCACAGAATTAAACCAAACACTTATATGGCCGAAGTAAAATTGATATACAGGGAAATAATAAACTTTTCCAAATTTTGATCAAATATTCGGTGCTATGACATTTATACAGGATAATTCTAATTTTCAAATTTTTGATTAAATATTCTGTGCTATGACATAAAAAGTTGTCTTGTCATCGTAGCACAAGTACAATAAATAACAAGTTGAGCTCAAGATGTTCATGATCATAAGCTGTATTCTTTTTATCTTTTTTAAAGTGATAAGAAAAATAAATATTATTGAAAAATTGGCCTAAAGTAGTCCCTGCCTAGTTCAAAATATATTTTTGACAGAATAATTTGTTGAATGTTTTTAACCCGATGTTCATTGATGTTTTCATGCATTTTATTTTAGTTCCAAAAAAGTCAACTGGTTAGTTGTTTTCTTATTATTCTACACAACCGTCCCCAGTTATTATAATGTATCTAATGGTTCAATAACATTTTCCCTTCAAATCTTTTAAAGTGAACAAAAAGAGCTTAGGTAAGTTTTGACATTCCTGTGCTTGGTACTGCATTTGCAGCATAGGTTTTGTGAACTGAACCAGGAAACACAAGTTGCAAGTTTGTCAATTTTGACAAACAAGATTTAAGCCTGACCACATTTGTGGCACAAAATAAAGTGCAAAATCAGATACAAGAGAAAGACTTAACACCTCTGATAGAAACCCAAATTCAAGTTAAAAGAAATGTTTGTGGAGATCTTCAATTTTTTTAGGCACTACTAATTTTAAAATGATAGCGGTAACAGTTCTCAAATAAAATTAATACTGAACAGTAATTGTCTTTTTTCAGAAGGAAAAAAAATGGGAATAATCTGGGTATCTAGAGATTCTTTAGCTTGGATTCATCCCAGTAAAGAACATAACTCAACTGACACCAACCATTTCAAAGAAACAATCCATATCACAAAGTAAAACATGTACAGCCACTACCTATAAAAACACTTTGAAGCCATAATGCGTAAGAACTAGCCGCACTAGCTTGCCTGCACAATAATCATTAGAGACTTATGAAATTTTGGCAACGCATGTTAATTATTTCCATTTTACAATTTTTTATGTGTTACTGGCAGTCGCAACAGCCATATCCACAAATGATTCTAATATGGCAATAGGTAGAACTTTTGTAAGTTCTCTTCGCAGATTATTCTCTCCCAAGATTCTAGTAAATCCTTCTCCATTTCTTAAAGGGATCCCGATGTACTTTTACAAGTTGGACTTACCTGAAAGATTTTCATAAGAAATTCCCAATGACATATTTACTTTTTATTAAAAGTTCATGTAACCCTAGATGTCGTTGTTTAAGTATTTGTTTTTCTTGTTGCCTTGATGGCCGTCTAAGCAATAAAACCAAAAAATAATATATTAGCAGCAGGTGTGCACATGATTTTTTTTATTTTAATTTTAAAAGAATTTATTTCAACAAAGAGGTTGTAAAAATTATTGATCTTTAACCTGTCGACCTAAGCGGAGTATGATGCTCAAGTGAGTATTGCCAACCTTGTTCTCAACCATTCTTGGGGACGAGGTTGCCTTAGTTACTCAGTAAATGGATATATTTTTTATTAAAAAACTAGTCGTTAGCCAGTGGAAAAATCCAAGGGTTCGCCTGTCCTTTTTATACCAAACATTGTGCGTCTCACTACTTGCACAGCTAAGCTACCATTTTGTGTGACAGACGGACAGATGTATACGGGTATTATAATAATAGACAAGTCGTTAGCCCGTTGAAAAAAAAACTGGTTCGCCCGTCCTTTATATATCATTATATATCACGTTACGGGACGCAGTAACCTTTTTAAACACACAGAAGGGGGCTATTAATATAGAGGATGATAATATAAAGAAATAATACTTTAATTCATTCTACAATACAGAAAGAGCCAGAATTTACTGTCTAATTAAAGTTTGTTTTCATGATATTCTTCCAATATGTAGCGCAAACATCAACGTAGTGTAGTAAACTAAACTCATCATTTTTACCTTTTGCGATAGCACACTGTTATTTCAACGTGCTATCGCAAAAGGGGATAGGGCAGGGTTGCAAAAGCAGGACAGACATCGAAGCGCGAGAGCAGAAAAGAGAGACAGGTATCCTGTCTTCGTCAACGCTGCTCTGCACCTCCATGATTAGACAAACCCTCATAATTCGCCATTTTTAGCATCGATATATATAGCTGTATTCGCACTTATTAGAATACATGTGGCAGCTTCTAAGTTTTTAAACTTAACAAAACACAAAAAATGTTTTAGCTACCTCCTAAATAAAGAATATTATTTTTACCAGCGAAAAGCAAAGAAAAATAAGACATAAAATAATAATTGTTAATTGCTTAAATGTTAAAGTTTAACGCAGAAAAAACTACATTTTATTGAATATATTTTATCGTTTACTGCAATGATTTAATCAATCCACACATGGTGACAAACTGTTTTTAATGATGCATTTGAAGCGCAAAACTAAGTTTTTTTGGTAAGAATTTGTTGTTCATGCATTGCCGTAAGAGGCAACTGAACTATGCTCTGGAAAAACAAATACCTTTTCCGTTGTTATATCTTTGGCTATTTTTTACACGTCTGATTGCACCAGGTCTATCGACTTTTGTGCGATTTTACCACGTCAAATAATTGCTGACGCGAAGGTGCATGTTTTAAAAATGTTTCAGTAATCACCTCGGCAAATGCAGTGTGCAGTCTTAAATTACAAAGGTAGTAACCGCCCTTAATCCTATTCGTGCTGGAGGTGAAGGGGTGATGCAGCCCCCTCTCCCTTCCCTCTTCAACTTTTTCCATAACTTTTTATGGGTTTCTAGTCACACTTGATATTTTATTCGCTTTCCAAAATATATTCTTTTGAAATAAAACCCATACCACAGAATTGTAACATGTTGAGTAATCAGTAAATTTCACAACCTGCGTCTTAAATAAAAGTCCTTTGAAATAAAAATCATGCACAACTGGCGTCTCAAATAAAAAGTCCTTTGAAATAAAAATCATGCGCATTTTATTTTTCGTTTGATTGCTCAGCTATGTGAGAACATATGCAGAATTATTTCCATTTTTTTTTCAAAAAAATAATCGTTCGTAAAGAACTTTATGCAGAATTATTTTTATTTTGTTTAAAAAAAAATAATTGTTCGTGGAGAGCTTTTGTTTCACTTTGTCTCATGAAGATATATGTTCTGGCTATGCAGTCAGTAATAATTAAAGCGCTACTGAAATAATACGTAGCAGGGTCACGTGCCGGTAAAAAAGACTGGATATAGAATGAAAATTTTTAACGAAGAAAAAGGTCGAAGAGAACCAAGATGACGATCTAGCGACAAAAAAATAAATATTTAAAAAGATATATCTGGTGTTACATGAAGTTTTAACAAAAAGTAAATATATCATTTAGCATTTCTCATGCAAATCTTTCAAATGAGTCCAACTTGTAAAAGTACCTTGGTATCCCTTTAATGCAATAAAAGCCTTCAACTTTTGACTGTGATTTAGTGATATATTGGTGTTTATTTTTGAGTTCATTGTTTTTCGTATTGTTACTGAAAAGGAAATCGAAGATTGGAGTCTTATTATTCTATCGTTGATAAGTTACGGAAGTTTATTGATATCACCACAAAAATTTTAATTTATGTTTTTCCATAACTTTCTGTTATAATTTTACATCATCTACGGAGGAGAACATATGTTTTCATTTATTTGCTAAATGATTGTCGAATTAGAGTAATCAACAACAAGTGCGATAATTATTACAATGGTGAATATTAAAGTAATTACAACACATACATGCTTACATTGTAAAAAGGTTTGTAGAAGTACGTATGGATTGAAACATCATATGAACTCGCGCACAAAACGACCATTGCAGTTATGTACAGACGATTCGCCAAAAAAGACACTCCGTCACAACTTATATCGGATTTAGTAAATACCATCAATGAAGTTAATTCACCACCCATCGATATCATTCCAAAAAACATACTTGAGTCCGATAACGATTTTTGGGGAAATTTACATTATGCAGAATTTATAAAAATGATAAATAACATCTATAATGAAATTGTGCATTTTCGAAGAAAAATTTTCAACGTTCCTACCGGTAAAGCTGGGAAAATGTACATAAAAGAGTTGACGTATTTGCTGAAACACTTCAATAGTTGTAATTCCAAATTAAACTCTGTTTCCTTAAAAGCGTTCATGGTGCTACCCACTCTTATTCTACAAAAACCGTCACCTAGATCTAAGATGAAAGAACACGTTGAATGTTTGTTGAGGAGGTTAGAAATTTGGCGGAACGGTGATTTGAGTTTATTGTTCAGAGAAATCAAAACTATCCAGCACAATTTGTTTCATCGAAAAAAGATCCTTTGAAGACACTTCCAAAATCTTCAAACTTGTAATGGAAGGAAACTATCAGCCGCTTTGAAGTTCCTTGAAAAAGAAAGTTTCAGTGGCGTTCTTTTCCTCTCAGAAAACATGAAAAACGAACTCATGAAAAATATCCTAACCTTGTACCGATGGTTGACAACGTGCTCTTATGCGGACCTATTGATTATGTACCACCAAACATTTTTAACTCTATTGATGAACAATCTATTTTGAAAGCTAGTTTGAGAACTAAGGGATCTGCTGGTCCTTCCGGAATGGATTCTGATATATATCGTTGCATTTTGTGTTTCAAAAATTTCAGTATTGAAGGAAAGGAATTGAGGGAAGAGATCGCACGAATGGCAAAAAACCTCGCAACATGTTATCACCCAGATCTCCTAGAAGCATTCACTTCATCGCGACTAATACCACTCGACAAAAACCCTGGTATATGACCAATAGGAGTTGGAGAGGTACTTAGAAAGATTTTGGCAAGGTAATAGCGTGTTAATAACACCGAAGTAGAAGCAGCTGCTGGACCACTTCAAACATGTACAGGTGCAGAGGCGGCAATTCATGCTATGAGGGAAATTTTTGAAAAGGAAGCAACCGATGCAGTCCTACTTGTAGTTGCAAGGAACGTTTTCAATTCAATGAATCGCTCAGTAGCTTTACACAATATCTGAATAACACACCTGGTACTATCTGCTTACATTATTAACACGTATCGTAAGCCCTCTTGACTATTTATATCAGGTTGTGCTGAAATCAAATCCAGAGAGGGAACCACTCAAGGTGATCCCTTGGCCATGCCTTGGTACTCCCTAAGTACAACTACCATCATCAATTATATGCAGATTTCTGAACCCGAAATCAAGCAAGTATGGCTCGCTGATGACGTTGCTGCAGCTGGGAAGATGTTGAATTTACATAGCTGGTATGAAAACCTTGTAAAAGAAGGAGAAAAATCAGGATATGTTAACGGATAAAAAACATGGTTAATTGTAAAATCGCAGAAATTGGCCCAGTATGCAAAAAGTCTATTTAAGGAAATATTACCTCCGATGGAAAGAGACACTTGGGTGCTGTAATTGGTTAGAAAACTTTCAAGGATACGTACTGTAGTGATAAGGTCGAAAACTGGGCAAAAGAATTAGCTAATTTGTGTAAGATAACTCAAACTGAATCACATGCAGCTTATACAGCATTCACCAAAGCCTACAAATCGAAGTTTACTTACTTTATGAGAACAATACAGAATTTCAAAAACTATTTGGAACCAATTGAGAACGATCACTTTCTGCAGACAATCTTCGCGCAGGATGAACCGCTACCAGAATACTTTAAAGTATTGTTTTCATTATCACCAAGCGATGGTGGTTTAGGTATCCCAAGAGTCACAAATTCAATTTGCAGGATCAAAGTTAATAGGCAAACCACATGTGGAATCGATAATATCTCAAAGTAATATCATGTTTTCTGGTGTTTGCGATGGTAAAACAACCAAGGAACTGAATAAAGAACATTCCAAAGCAAAAGAAGCTCTATTGAAAGAGAAAATTGACAATGTTGACTCAATTATACCAGAGGATTTATTACCATTTTTCAAGCAAACTCGTGACAAAGGGGCAAGTTCATGGTTAAACGCCATTCCTATTGAACAACATTCCTATTGAACAACAAAGGCTTGATTTGAATAAAGAGGAATTTAGTGATGCTTCAAGACTCCGTTACAATTTACCATTGAAAGGGTTACCAAATTTTTGCACCTGTGGAGATGCATTTACTGTCAATCATGCTCTTTTGTGCAAGAAAGGTGGATTTGTATCGAAAAGACATGATAACGTTCGTGACTTACTAACATCGTTACTTAATTGTACATGTCACAACGTAGAAGCTGAACTACACCTTATTCCACTCACAAACGAGCATTTTTGTTTAAAATCAGCAAACAGAAGTGGTGAATCACGACTGAATATAAAGGCAAATGATTTTTGGCGACATGAACAAACAGCATTTTTCGATGTTCGTATCACGCTTGTAAACCCGAAATGCTACAAAAATCCACAACGAAAACCTTTCATGATCAAGAAAGTGTCAAGAAGAGATCATCTAATGAAAGGATAATAAATGTTGAACATGGTACTTTCACACCCCTTGTGATGGGTACAAATGGAGGTATGGGTAACAAATGTCATGTTTTTCTTCAAGAACTTGAAAAAAAAAACTCTCCATAAAACAAATCAAAGACTACCCAACAGTGATTACATAGCTCCAAACAAAACTGTCCTTTGAAATTTTGAAGTCAACAATTTTATGCGTAAGAGGTTTGAGAGTGCCATGGGTATAGTGGTAGTCTCTCCCCTAAACTCATCGTCTTGGCTTATTCAATTTTTGTTTTTAACTTGTTTATGATTTGCTTCTGCTTTCCTTTTTGTTTGTTTGTTTTTGTTTTTAACTTTGGCTTCTTGAATTTTTCAAGTGTTTTTAAGAATTTTTTTCGTTTTTCTTTTTAAGTATATTTTAGATAGCTATATTTTAATATTTTCACGATTGGAAGAGGGTCATTAATATACCCCATCCAACCCATGATAGCATGGAAAACGGGCGTTAAGCCGAAAATGATAATTTTATATTGTATTTTATATATTTATGCTTTATTGTAAAACATGTCATTAAAATATAATAAATTATGATAAAAGCTTATTTCTAATGCAAGGGGTAGCGCTTTCAATCGATTAACCAGTAGGATGAGCTAGAGGTTCTTTAATATTCAAAAGCTGATTTATCTTTAGTATTTCCTTTGTTTGGTACATTATTTAACAGTCATCATCAAACTGCAGCAGTGAAAAAACAAGTTGCAGAGTGCAGCTCACTTTTCATTTTGCAGTTCACTTTTATTCTGCAGTTATAGCGTTTTGCCTGTAACGAAGGTCTTGTCTGTAAGATTTGCTCTCCTGTTACATCTTACCCAGGTACCTATCACTGTAAAAAATGAAGTCATTTGTCACAAGCACTACAACTTAAGGGCTGTAATCAACCACTCTACTTGGCACATGGTAAATGGTTTTTTCGCAATGACAAAGCAGTGGTCCTTTGCAAAAAAACCTTGCCTGTGCAACCTTGCGTCCTTTTTTTAATAGCTTAGGTAAATTTAGCCGTCAGCACCACAAATCACAGTTTATGTCAGCAAGGGGGTTTAACTATTTTTCATTTTTTTTAGTTTTGTGTTCGAAGAGGCAGGAAGGAGGTTTGATTATTCTTATTCTTTTTTAGTCTTGTTTTTTGAAAATGAAGACTCCACCCCAGTCAACATAAAGCAAAATCAAATTATGCCAGCAAGGGGTTTGACTGAACGAGCTCTTATCTTTGTGAAGTGACTACTCCACTTTTACCCTAGCCGCACAAGATTGTATTAAGTGGGACACAAAAAAATTTCTGAAAATTTTGATAGGTATAATTTGGAAAATCATGAATGTTTGTCAAACAAAACTATTTTTGTACTTGTGTGTAAAGGTTTCCTAGGTATTTCGCTTTTGTTTTTTGAAAGCAGCAGTTGCAAGAAAGTGGTAACAAAATTGACTGTATGAAGACAATAAGAACAAGTACTATATCACATAGGGCAGATTTAGCCCTCATAACTGTTTCGTAGCTTTATAATGCAGCTCGTGACTAAGGCGTTAGCCCATAATGCAAATCTATGTGTTCACCCATCATACACATTTCTGTATTATGGAATTTTTGTCCGTGTTATATCCTCAGTCAGCATTTTGCGCATCTTTAGCGCAAGGTTGAGATTTGGCTGTCATTTTAAGACAAAATTTGGTTATGGGGAGCTCTATGTTTTTATGTGATTGGTGCTGAAAAGTTAGTTCTTATTTTTGACGTTATTCCTTCTTGTTATTTTAGCGGAAAGTAGGAGTAGTGTAGCGGTGAATAAGAGGAAGGGTAAGTTTATTGACTTCCTTTTATATTCAACTGTTTTATTTCAACTACTACATCCCATAAGGCTTTTTAATTCTAAATCTGGCATTGGTTTGAAAGGTGTGTGAAAGGTTTAGAAGGCTCTTAATGCAATAAAAGCCTGTATTTCTAATGAAAGGGGTAGCACTTTCAATCTGTTCACTCAGCAGGTAAATTTAGCCGTCAGCACCACAAATCACAGTTTATGTCAGCAAGGGGGTTTAACTATTTTTCATTTTTTTTAGTTTTGTGTTCGAAGAGGCAGGAAGGAGGTTTGATTATTCTTATTCTTTTTTAGTCTTGTTTTTTGAAAATGAAGACTCCACCCCAGTCAACATAAAGCAAAATCAAATTATGCCAGCAAGGGGTTTGACTGAACGAGCTCTTATCTTTGTGAACTGACTACTCCACTTTTACCCTAGCCGCACAAGATTGTATTAAGTGGGACACAAAAAAATTTCTGAAAATTTTTGATGGGTATAATTTGGAAGATCATGAATGTTTGTCAAACAAAACTATTTTTGTACTTGTGTGTAAAGGTTTCCTAGGTATTTCGCTTTTGTTTTTTGAAAGCAGCAGTTGCAAGAAAGTGGTAACAAAATTGACTGTATGAAGACAATAAGAACAAGTACTATATCACATAGGGCAGATTTAGCCCTCATAACTGTTTCGTAGCTTTATAATGCAGCTCGTGACTAAGGCGTTAGCCCATAATGCAAATCTATGTGTTCACCCATCATACACATTTCTGTATTATGGAATTTTTGTCCGTGTTATATCCTCAGTCAGCATTTTGCGCATCTTTAGCGCAAGGTTGAGATTTGGCTGTCATTTTAAGACAAAATTTGGTTATGGGGAGCTCTATGTTTTTATGTGATTGGTGCTGAAAAGTTAGTTCTTATTTTTGACGTTATTCCTTCTTGTTATTTTAGCGGAAAGTAGGAGTAGTGTAGCGGTGAATAAGAGGAAGGGTAAGTTTATTGACTTCCTTTTATATTCAACTGTTTTATTTCAACTACTACATCCCATAAGGCTTTTTAATTCTAAATCTGGCATTGGTTTGAAAGGTGTGTGGAAGGTTTAGAAGGCTCTTAATGCAATAAAAGCCTGTATTTCTAATGAAAGGGGTAGCACTTTCAATCTGTTCACTCAGCAGGTAAATTTAGCCGTCAGCACCACAAATCACAGTTTATGTCAGCAAGGGGGTTTAACTATTTTTCATTTTTTTTAGTTTTGTGTTCGAAGAGGCAGGAAGGAGGTTTGATTATTCTTATTCTTTTTTAGTCTTGTTTTTTGAAAATGAAGACTCCACCCCAGTCAACATAAAGCAAAATCAAATTATGCCAGCAAGGGGTTTGACTGAACGAGCTCTTATCTTTGTGAAGTGACTACTCCACTTTTACCCTAGCCGCACAAGATTGTATTAAGTGGGACACAAAAAAATTTCTGAAAATTTTTGATGGGTATAATTTGGAAGATCATGAATGTTTGTCAAACAAAACTATTTTTGTACTTGTGTGTAAAGGTTTCCTAGGTATTTCGCTTTTGTTTTTTGATAACAGCAGTTGCAAGAAAGTGGTAACAAAATTGACTGTATGAAGACAATAAGAACAAGTACTATATCACATAGGGCAGATTTAGCCCTCATAACTGTTTCATAGCTTTATAATGCAGCTCGTGACTAAGGCGTTAGCCCATAATGCAAATCTATGTGTTCACCCATCATACACATTTCAGTATTATGGAATTTTTGTCCGTGTTATATCCTCAGTCAGCATTTTGCGCATCTTTAGCGCAAGGTTGAGATTTGGCTGTCTTTTTAAGACAAAATTTGGTTATGGGGAGCTCTATGTTTTTATGTGATTGGTGCTGAGAAGTTAGTTCTTATTTTTGACGTTATTCCTTCTTGTTATTTTAGCGGAAAGTAGGAGTATTGTAGCGGTGAATAAGAGAAAGGGTAAGTTTATTGACTTTCTTTTATATTCAACTGTTTTATTTCAACTACTACATCCCATAAGGCTTTTTAATTCTAAATCTGGCATTGATTTGAAAGGTGTGTGGAAGGTTTAGAAGGCTCTTAATGCAATAAAAGCCTGTATTTCTAATGAAAGGGGTAGCACTTTCAATCTGTTCACTCAGTAGGTAAATTTAGCCGTCAGCACCACAAATCACAGTTTATGTCAGCAAGGGGGTTTAACTATTTTTTATTTTTTTTAGTTTTGTGTTCAGAGAGGCAGGAAGAAGGTTTGATTATTCTTAGTCTTTTTTAGTCTTGTTTTTTGAAAATAAAGACTCCACCCCAGTCAACATAAAGCGAGATCAAATTATGCCAGCAGGTGGTTTGACTGAACAAGCTCTTATTTTTGTGAAGTGGCTACTCCACTTATTACCCTAGCCGCACAAGATTGTATTAAGTGGGACAGAAAAAAATTTCTGAAAATTTTGAAGGGTATAATTTGGAAAATCATGAATGTTTGTCAAACAAAACTATTTTTGTACTTGTGTGTAAAGGTTTCCTAGGTATTTCGCTTTTGTTTTTTGATAACAGCAGTTGCAAGAAAGTGGTAACAAAATTGACTGTATGAAGACAATAAGAACAAGTATTATATCACATAAGGCAGATTTAGCCCTCATAACTGTTTCATAGCTTTATAATACAGCTCGTGACTAAGATGTTAGCCCATAATGCAAATCTATGTGTTCACCCATCATACACATTTCTGTATTATGGAATTTTTGTCTGTGTTATATCCTCAGTCAGCATTTTGCGCATCTTTTGCGCAAGGTTAAGATTTCGCTGTCATTTTAAGGCAAAATTTGGTTATGGGGAGCTCTATGTTTTTATGTGATTGGTGCTGAGAAGTTAATTCTTATTTTTGACGTTATTCCTTGTTGTTATTTTAGCGGAAAGTAGGAGTATTGTAGCGGTGAATAAGAGAAAAGGTAAGTTTATTGACTTCCTTTTATATTAAACTGTTTTATTTCAACTACCACATCTCATAAGGCTTTTTAATTCTAAATCTAGCATTGGTGTGAAAGGTGTGTGGAAGGTTTAGAAGGGTCTTAATGCAACAAAAGCCTGTATTTCTAATGAAAGGGGTAGCAACTTTTAATCTGTTCACTCAGTAGGTTGTCCTAGATTTTCTTGAATATATCACACCAGAGTTGTCTTTAGCATTTACTTTGTTTGGTACATTATTTAACACTCATCATTAAACTGCAGCAGTGAAAAAACAAGTTGCAGAGTGCAGTTCACTTTTGATTCTGCAGTTATAGCGTTTTGCCTGTAACAAAGATCTAGTGTGTAAGATTTGTTCTCCTGTTACATCTTACCCGCGTACCTATCACTGTATAAAATAAAGTCTCTTGTCACAAGCACTACAACTTAAGGACTGTAATCAACCACTCAACTTGGCACATGGTAAATGGTTTTTTCGCAATGACAAAGCAGTGGTCCTTTGCAAAAAAACCTTGCCTGTGCAACCTTGCATCCTTTTTTTAATAGCTTAGGTAAATTTAGCCATCAGCACCACAAATCACAGTTTATCTCGGCAAGGGGGTTTAACTATTTTTTTTTATATTTTTTTTAGTATTGTCTTCAGAGAGGCAGGAAGAAGGTTTGATTATTCTTATTCTTTTTTAGTCTTGTTTTTTGAAAATGAAGACTCCACCCCAGTCAACATAAAGCAAAATCAAATTATGCCAGCAAGGGGTTTGACTGAACGAGCTCTTAACTTTGTGAAGTGACTACTCCACTTATTACCCTAGCTGCACAAGATTGTATTAAGTGGGACAGAAAAAAATTTCTGAAAATTTTGAAGGGTATAATTTGGAAAATCATGAATGTTTGTCAAACAAAACTATTTTTGTACTTGTGTGTAAAGGTTTCGTAGGTATTTCGCTTTTGTTTTTTGAAAGCAGCAGTTGCAAGAAAGTGGTAACAAAATTGACTGTATGAAGACAATAAGAACAAGTACTATATCACATAGGGCAGATTTAGCCCTCATAACTGTTTCATAGCTTTATAATGCAGCTCGTGACTAAGGCGTTAGCCCATAATGCAAATCTATGTGTTCACCCATCATACACATTTCAGTATTATGGAATTTTTGTCCGTGTTATATCCTCAGTCAGCATTTTGCGCATCTTTAGCGCAAGGTTGAGATTTGGCTGTCTTTTTAAGACAAAATTTGGTTATGGGGAGCTCTATGTTTTTATGTGATTGGTGCTGAGAAGTTAATTCTTATTTTTGACGTTATTCCATCTTGTTATTTTAGCGGATAATAGGAGTATTTTAGCGGCAAATAGGAGAAAAGGTAAGTTTATTTATCCTTTTTTATTTGACTGTTTTATTTCAACTGCCACATCACAAGGCTTTTTAGTTTTAAATCTGGCATTGGTTTGGAAGGTGTGTGGAAGGTTTGGAAAGTTTTTAATGCAATAAGAGCCTGTATTTCTAATGAAAGGGGTAGCACTTTTAATCTGGTCACCCAGTAGGTTGTGCTAGAGATTCTTGAATATATCACACCAGAGTTGTCATTAGCGTTTTCTTCGTTTGGTACATTATTTAACACTCATCATCAAACTGCAGCAGTGAAAAAACAAGTTGCAGAGTGCAGTTCACTTTTAATTCTGCAGTTATAGCGTTTTGCCTGTAACAAAGATCTAGTGTGTAAGATTTGTTCTCCTGTTACATCTTACCCGCGTACCTATCACTGTATAAATTGAAGTCTCTTGTCACAAGCACTACAACTTAAGGGCTGTAATCAACCACTCAACTTGGCACATGGTAAATGGTTTTTTCGCAATGACAAAGCAGTGGTCCTTTGCAAAAAAAACCTTGCCTGTGCAACCTTGCGTCCTTTTTTTAATAGCTTAGGTAAATTTAGCCATCAGCACCACAAATCACAGTTTATCTCGGGCAAGGGGGTTTAACTATTTTTTTTATTTATTTTAGTATTGTCTTCAGAGAGGCAGGAAGAAGGTTTGATTATTCTTATTCTTTTTTAGTCTTGTTTTTTGAAAATGAAGACTCCACCCCAGTCAACATAAAGCAAAATCAAATTATGCCAGCAAGGGGTTTGACTGAACGAGCTCTTAACTTTGTGAAGTGACTACTCCACTTATTACCCTAGCTGCACAAGATTGTATTAAGTGGGACAGAAAAACATTTCTGAATATTTTAAAGGGTTTAATTTCAAAAATCATGAATGTTTGTCAAAGAAAACTATTTTTGTACTTGTGTGTAAAGGTTTCCCAGGTATTGTGCTTATGTTATTTGATAATAGCAGTTGCAAGAAAGTGGTAACAAAATTGACTGTATGAAGACAATAAGAACAAGTACTATATCACATAGGGCAGATTTAGCCCTCATAACTGTTTCATAGCTTTATAATACAGCTCGTGACTAAGGCGTTAGCCCATAATGCAAATCTATGTGTTCACCCATCATACACATTTTTGTATTATGGAATTTTTGTCCGTGTTATATCCTCAGTCAGC
The DNA here is from genome assembly GCF_029227915.1 of Hydractinia symbiolongicarpus. Taxonomy (NCBI): domain Eukaryota; kingdom Metazoa; phylum Cnidaria; class Hydrozoa; order Anthoathecata; family Hydractiniidae; genus Hydractinia; species Hydractinia symbiolongicarpus. Next base: position 14,444,791 of record NC_079875.1, on the reverse strand, counting down.
ATTTTGCGCATCTTTAGCGCAAGGTTGAGATTTGGCTGTCATTTTAAGACAAAATTTGGTTATGGGGAGCTCTATGTTTTTATGTGATTGGTGCTGAGAAGTTAATTCTTATTTTTGACGTTATTCCTTGTTGTTATTTTAGTGGAAAGTAGGAGTAATGTAGCGGTGAATAAGAGAAAAGGTAAGTTTATTGACTTCCTTTTATATTAAACTGTTTTATTTCAACTACTACATCACATCAGGCTTTTTAATTCTAAATCTGGCATTGGTTTGAAAGGTGTGTGGAAGGTTTAGAAGGCTCTTAATGCAATAAAAGCCTGTATTTCTAATGAAAGGGGTAGCACTTTCAATCTGTTCACTCAGTAGGTAAATTTAGCCGTCAGCACCACAAATCACAGTTTATGGCAGCAAGGGGGTTTAACTATTTCTTATTTTTTTTAGTTTTGTGTTCAGAGAGGCAGGAAGGAGGTTTGATTATTCTTATTCTCTTTTAGTCTTGTTTTTTGAAAATGAAGACTCCACCCCAGTCAACATAAAGTGAGATCAAATTATGCCAGCAGGGGGTTTGACTGAACAAGCTCTTATCTTTGTGAACTGACTACTCCACTTATTACCCTAGCCGCACAAGATTGTATTAAGTGGGACAGAAAAAAATTTCTGAAAATTTTGAAGGGTATAATTTGGAAAATCATGAATGTTTGTCAAACAAAACTATTTTTGTACTTGTGTGTAAAGGTTTCCTAGGTATTTCGCTTTTGTTTTTTGATAACAGCAGTTGCAAGAAAGTGGTAACAAAATTGACTGTATGAAGACAATAAGAACAAGTACTATATCACATAGGGCAGATTTAGCCCTCATAACTGTTTCATAGCTTTATAATACAGCTCGTGACTAAGAGGTTAGCCCATAATGCAAATCTATGTGTTCACCCATCATACACATTTCTGTATTATGGAATTTTTGTTCGTCTTATATCCTTAGTCAGTATTTTGCGTGTCTTTAGCACAAGGTTAATATTTGACTGTAATCTTAAGGCAAAATTTGGTTATGAAGAGCTCTATGTTTTTATGTGATTGGTGCTGATAAGTTAATTCTTATTTTTGACGTTATTCCATCTTGTTATTTTAGCGGATAATAGGAGTATTTTAGCGGCAAATAGGAGAAAAGGTAAGTTTATTTATCCTTTTTTATTTGACTGTTTTATTTCAACTGCCACATCACAAGGCTTTTTAGTTTTAAATCTGGCATTGGTTTGGAAGGTGTGTGGAAGGTTTGGAAAGTTTTTAATGCAATAAGAGCCTGTATTTCTAATGAAAGGGGTAGCACTTTTAATCTGGTCACCCAGTAGGTTGTGCTAGAGATTCTTGAATATATCACACCAGAGTTGTCATTAGCGTTTTCTTCGTTTGGTACATTATTTAACACTCATCATCAAACTGCAGCAGTGAAAAAACAAGTTGCAGAGTGCAGTTCACTTTTGATTCTGCAGTTATAGCGTTTTGCCTGTAACAAAGATCTAGTGTGTAAGATTTGTTCTCCTGTTACATCTTACCCGCGTACCTATCACTGTATAAATTGAAGTCTCTTGTCACAAGCACTACAACTTAAGGGCTGTAATCAACCACTCAACTTGGCACATGGTAAATGGTTTTTTCGCAATGACAAAGCAGTGGTCCTTTGCAAAAAAAACCTTGCCTGTGCAACCTTGCGTCCTTTTTTTAATAGCTTAGGTAAATTTAGCCATCAACACCACAAATCACAGTTTATCTCGGGCAAGGGGGTTTAACTATTTTTTTTATTTATTTTAGTATTGTCTTCAGAGAGGCAGGAAGAAGGTTTGATTATTCTTATTCTTTTTTAGTCTTGTTTTTGAAAATGAAGACTCCACCCCAGTCAACATAAAGCAAAATCAAATTATGCCAGCAAGGGGTTTGACTGAACGAGCTCTTAACTTGTGAAGTGACTACTCCACTTATTACCCTAGCTGCACAAGATTGTATTAAGTGGGACAGAAAAACATTTCTGAATATTTTAAAGGGTTTAATTTCAAAAATCATGAATGTTTGTCAAAGAAAACTATTTTTGTACTTGTGTGTAAAGGTTTCCCAGGTATTGTGCTTATGTTATTTGATAATAGCAGTTGCAAGAAAGTGGTAACAAAATTGACTGTATGAAGACAATAAGAACAAGTACTATATCACATAGGGCAGATTTAGCCCTCATAACTGTTTCATAGCTTTATAATACAGCTCGTGACTAAGAGGTTAGCCCATAATGCAAATCTATGTGTTCACCCATCATACACATTTCTGTATTATGGAATTTTTGTTCGTCTTATATCCTTAGTCAGTATTTTGCGTGTCTTTAGCACAAGGTTAATATTTGACTCTAATCTTAAGGCAAAATTTGGTTATGAAGAGCTCTATGTTTTTATGTGATTGGTGCTGATAAGTTAATTCTTATTTTTGACGTTATTCCATCTTGTTATTTTAGCGGATAATAGGAGTATTTTAGCGGCAAATAGGAGAAAAGGTAAGTTTATTTATCCTTTTTTATTTGACTGTTTTATTTCAACTGCCACATCACAAGGCTTTTTAGTTTTAAATCTGGCATTGGTTTGGAAGGTGTGTGGAAGGTTTGGAAAGTTTTTAATGCAATAAGAGCCTGTATTTCTAATGAAAGGGGTAGCACTTTTAATCTGGTCACCCAGTAGGTTGTGCTAGAGATTCTTGAATATATCACACCAGAGTTGTCATTAGCGTTTTCTTCGTTTGGTACATTATTTAACACTCATCATCAAACTGCAGCAGTGAAAAAACAAGTTGCAGAGTGCAGTTCACTTTTAATTCTGCAGTTATAGCGTTTTGCCTGTAACAAAGATCTAGTGTGTAAGATTTGTTCTCCTGTTACATCTTACCCGCGTACCTATCACTGTATAAATTGAAGTCTCTTGTCACAAGCACTACAACTTAAGGGCTGTAATCAACCACTCAACTTGGCACATGGTAAATGGTTTTTTCGCAATGACAAAGCAGTGGTCCTTTGCAAAAAAAACCTTGCCTGTGCAACCTTGCGTCCTTTTTTTAATAGCTTAGGTAAATTTAGCCATCAGCACCACAAATCACAGTTTATCTCGGGCAAGGGGGTTTAACTATTTTTCTTATTTTTTTTAGTTTTGTGTTCAGAGAGGCAGGAAGGAGGTTTGATTATTCTTATTCTCTTTTAGTCTTGTTTTTTGAAAATGAAGACTCCACCCCAGTCAACATAAAGTGAGATCAAATTATGCCAGCAGGGGGTTTGACTGAACAAGCTCTTATCTTTGTGAACTGACTACTCCACTTATTACCCTAGCCGCACAAGATTGTATTAAGTGGGACAGAAAAAAATTTCTGAAAATTTTGAAGGGTATAATTTGGAAAATCATGAATGTTTGTCAAACAAAACTATTTTTGTACTTGTGTGTAAAGGTTTCCTAGGTATTTCGCTTTTGTTTTTTGATAACAGCAGTTGCAAGAAAGTGGTAACAAAATTGACTGTATGAAGACAATAAGAACAAGTACTATATCACATAGGGCAGATTTAGCCCTCATAACTGTTTCATAGCTTTATAATACAGCTCGTGACTAAGAGGTTAGCCCATAATGCAAATCTATGTGTTCACCCATCATACACATTTCTGTATTATGGAATTTTTGTTCGTCTTATATCCTTAGTCAGTATTTTGCGTGTCTTTAGCACAAGGTTAATATTTGACTGTAATCTTAAGGCAAAATTTGGTTATGAAGAGCTCTATGTTTTTATGTGATTGGTGCTGATAAGTTAATTCTTATTTTTGACGTTATTCCATCTTGTTATTTTAGCGGATAATAGGAGTATTTTAGCGGCAAATAGGAGAAAAGGTAAGTTTATTTATCCTTTTTTATTTGACTGTTTTATTTCAACTGCCACATCACAAGGTTTTTTAGTTTTAAATCTGGCATTGGTTTGGAAGGTGTGTGGAAGGTTTGGAAAGTTTTTAATGCAATAAGAGCCTGTATTTCTAATGAAAGGGGTAGCACTTTTAATCTGGTCACCCAGTAGGTTGTGCTAGAGATTCTTGAATATATCACACCAGAGTTGTCATTAGCGTTTTCTTCGTTTGGTACATTATTTAACACTCATCATCAAACTGCAGCAGTGAAAAAACAAGTTGCAGAGTGCAGTTCACTTTTGATTCTGCAGTTATAGCGTTTTGCCTGTAACAAAGATCTAGTGTGTAAGATTTGTTCTCCTGTTACATCTTACCCGCGTACCTATCACTGTATAAATTGAAGTCTCTTGTCACAAGCACTACAACTTAAGGGCTGTAATCAACCACTCAACTTGGCACATGGTAAATGGTTTTTTCGCAATGACAAAGCAGTGGTCCTTTGCAAAAAAAACCTTGCCTGTGCAATCTTGCGTCCTTTTTTTAATAGCTTAGGTAAATTTAGCCATCAGCACCACAAATCACAGTTTATCTCGGGCAAGGGGGTTTAACTATTTTTTTTATTTATTTTAGTATTGTCTTCAGAGAGGCAGGAAGAAGGTTTGATTATTCTTATTCTTTTTTAGTCTTGTTTTTTGAAAATGAAGACTCCACCCCAGTCAACATAAAGCAAAATCAAATTATGCCAGCAAGGGGTTTGACTGAACGAGCTCTTAACTTTGTGAAGTGACTACTCCACTTATTACCCTAGCTGCACAAGATTGTATTAAGTGGGACAGAAAAACATTTCTGAATATTTTAAAGGGTTTAATTTCAAAAATCATGAATGTTTGTCAAAGAAAACTATTTTTGTACTTGTGTGTAAAGGTTTCCCAGGTATTGTGCTTATGTTATTTGATAATAGCAGTTGCAAGAAAGTGGTAACAAAATTGACTGTATGAAGACAAGAACAAGTACTATATCAAATAGGGCAGATTTAGCCTTCATAACTGTTTCATAGCTTTATAATGCAGCTCGTGACTAAGGCGTTAGCCCATAATGCAAATCTATGTGTTCACCCATACACATTTCTGTATCATGGAATTTTTGTCTGTCTTATATCCTCAGTCAGTATTTTGCGCGCCTTTAGCACAGGGTTAAAATTTGGCTGTCATTTTAAGACAAATTTGGTTATGGAGAGCTCTATGTTTTTATGTGATTGGTACTGAGAAGTTAATTCTTATTTTTGACGTTATTCCTTCTTGTTATTTTGCGGATAATAGGAGTGTTTTAGCGGAAAATAGCAATAACATTAAGTTTATTCACTTCCTTTTTGATTTAACTGTTTTATTTCAACTACCGCATCTCATAAGGCTTTTTAGTTTTAAATATTGCATTGGTTTGGAAGGTGGATGCAGAATGTATTTGTAATTATTCAATTTCAATGCTCTTTGCCTGCTTTTTGCCTGCTCTTTGCCTGCTTTTTGCCTGCTTTACATTTACATGTGATCATAAAACAAAATACAAAATATATTTTGTTTTGTGATCACATGCTGCCCTTCACAGCAGTTAAATTAAGAAAGAAAACAAGAGATGAACTTTCACAAATTCAATTTAGATAAATCATGAAATTCTAATAATATGAAAACTTTCGCCTTCGCAATTGTTAAGTGCCAAAACTTGAATTAGAAAGGCTAAATTGTGACCAATTATCTGGGAAAAATGATTATCTTATATCAAAGAAAGTACCACGCTTATGTGGCAGAAGCAAAATCTTTATACAGTGAAATTCTAAACTTTTTAAAAATTTGATCAAATATTCTGTGCTATGTCAAGTTCAGCTCAAGAGATTCATGAAGATAAGCTGTAATCTTTTTACTTTTTTGAACGGATAAGACGGTTTTATTTTAGTGGGAATAAAACTGCTGCGGATGTAAATAGGCATTTTTGATGGACAAGTAAATATAATTAATTCTTCTTAAGATTGTTAAGTTCTAATAGTCTTACGAAAGTTGGCCTAATTTAGCTCCTGGCAAGTTCGGACTGTTTTCTCTGGTATTTTTGACAGAATAATTTGTGTTCAGTTATGGCTACATGTGAAAATTTGCCCAAGGTTTAGAGTTCATCCAGAGGGGAAAACATTTGAGTTACATAGTGAACTTAACCAGAGGTGTAAAACGAACAAGCTCACCCTGAGGGTAAACACGAAAAAGGATTACTGCATGATTTTTACTTTCATTTCGTATGTTTAATTTTATTTTGTGAGGAGAAAAAAAGAAATAACATGGGGTTGAATAACAGAAAACAAGTATCGGGGAATAGTAGTTAAGAATTGTGTGTCATATATTTTATTGTGTTTTATCTGCACAGTGTTGTCTTAACATATACATTCTCAATTTTTAAAAGAAATAAAGTATGCAGAGTTTAAAAAGTTGGTTAAGTCTTATTTTTTTTAAAAGCTCTGCCATGTTTGAGCAATAGCAATTTTTACACTTTCTGTCATCAGTTATTTTAACCATGTTAAGGGATGTACATTTCCTTTTGATATCTAGGTCAGTATTTTATCAGCATATTTCCCCTTTTTTTGGCAGGAACGCGCATGCTAAAATGTTTTTTTTCACTATGTGTTATTTTAAACTGAACACAGTTTTTCGTTGAAGCTTAGGGATGTAAAAAGTACATTATACTGAAGTAATGGTTGTAAAATAGCTTATTTGTCAGTGCTTGTAAATTAGAGGATTTACAGTGCTGAAGTATTCCTATTTTAAAAAAATGTCAGCTTGGTGTTTAGCATGTAATTTTCAATTTGGTATTCATCTTTCATTGTTTAATTGTTTGTACAATACATACTTTAGAAATTGATTTCACAGTACAAGTACAATCAACAAAGAAGGTAATTGATCATGATTAAGTATTTATTTTGTTGTGTGATACATTTAAAAAGTTGTTTATGAAATTTACCAATGCGTAGTCCTAAATTTCACCCCTATTTTAATTATAATTGATTTTAATTAAGATCAGGCTGAAGTTAAATGCAAAACAAATACAAATTCAAAAATAATAAAAACGCATAATTCCACAATGATTTCATCTACCAAAGAGTTATTTTAAGCACTTTTTAACAATGCAATATAAGCTCACACTATTTGTCAAAATACGTTACAAGTTTATGAGCTGGTATTAAAAAGCAAATGTGTCCCACAAGAATGGACATTTTTGCCTCTCTGAGCACCGAAACCGGGGTAGTCCTGTGTTCAGATATAATCTTGGTAACTATTTTTTTTTTCTTTGCTGTGATAAATTTTATTTCTTAAAAAGATAAGATAAGCTTTCAAAAGCATTTTTTACCTAACTGGTAAGGTAAAACTGTTCCTACAAAAGTTTACAAAAGTGAATGTAGACACACTAACATAGCGAAAGAATGTAAGTTTTTCAACTCCGTTTTTGTTATTTGTCTCCGTGCCATAAGTGCACAGGATTCTTTTTAAAGGCCAATATCCACACACGGAAAACGTTCCGCGGACCGGACCGGATAACGATAAAAATCTGTTCCAGTCCGTTCCGTTCCAGTACGTCGAAGAACGAAAATTAGTTTTTACGTTGCTACGACAATAATAACAACATGGATGAAAACCATGTGCTTCTTCTAGTTCTTCTAATTAAAAAACGTCAACTGCAAGTAACACATTCACATAAGCGTAAACATAGGATGTGGGTAAGAAAAATATTTTTGGAAAGAAAGGCGAAAGGAGAATATCATCAATTAATTCAAGAACTTAGGATCCATGATCATGAATTTTTTTACAAACAGTTTCGTATGTCTCCTACAAGATACGAAGAACTTCTCAACCTCATAGCCCCATTTATAACGAAATCTACTACTGCAGCACGTGAGCCCATAGGTCCTTCTGAAAGATTGTGTATTACACTAAGATACTTATCAACTGGTGATTCTCACGTTACAATTTCAAGTAGCTATCGCGTAGGAATTTCGACAGTAGGACGAATTATTAAAGAAACATGCGAGGCAATTTGGGAAAAATTACTCGAGCACGACTACATAAAAGCACCAAATTTGGAAGAAGAATGGTTACAAATTGCCGAGGGGTTTGAACAGGAATGGAACTTTCCAAATTGTGTTGGTGCAATTGATGGAAAACACATTGTTATGCAAGCACCCCCGCGCTCAGGATCATCGTACTTTAATTACAAGAAAACGCACAGTATTGTGCTGATGGCTATCTGTAACTCTAGATACGAATTTACGTTAGTTGACATTGGGGACAGTGGCAGAGAAAGCGATGGTAGCGTTTTTGCAGCTAGCAATATTGGTCAGGCCATTACCAGTAATTCATTAAACTTCCCTGCACCTTGTCCTTTACCTCATAGTTCACAAGTCGTGCCTTATGTTATAGTTGGGGACGAAGCTTTTCCCCTGAAAGTAAATTTAGTAAAGCCATACCCACGAGCTGTGCTAGATGATACAAAACGAATATGTAATTATCGGATTTCGCGAGCTAGAAGAGTTATTGAAAACTCTTTTGGAATTATGGCATCAAGGTTTAGGTTGTTCAGAAGACCAATTATCAGTTCGCCTGAAAATGTTAAAATTGTCACAAAGGCAGCTGTGTCTTTGCATAATTTTTTAATCTATGACAATGGGTATTGTCCCCCTGGCTTAGCAGATACAAAAACAAGGCAGGGTCAATGGCGACAAGAAATTGATGGATATAAAGGCTTAGTAGACATACCAAGAGTAGGATCTAACAATTATACAAATGATGCAAAAGTTGTAAGAGATAAATTCTGTGATTATTTTAACTCTCAAATTGGATCAGTACCTTGGCAATGGGAATACACACATAAGACTTCTGATGATTTTGATGCAGACAATTAACGACATATATATTTATATATAATACAAGGATGTAAATATGTACACAAAACAAAAGCAATAAGAACAAAGTTTGTTTACGTGTCTTTCTATGCAGCATACTTAATGTCATAAAGTACCTGCTGAAGCTTCAGCTTAGCTAGAGCATTTTGTTGTGGTGTTAATGCTGATAAGGATGACACTAAACTCAAACAAAACAGAGTGTCGGGATCTGTCTCTTCACGTCTTGCATTCGGTTTCTCGTTTACTTTGTTTAACGTTTGAAGGAGAGCAGCATCAATTAAACTAATTTGAGCATCATCATTACTCCTTTTTTTTTTTTTACATTTGTTCGATATTATAACATCATCCGAAACTTCACTGGTTTCGCTGCTAGCTACATCAATCACACTACCACTATCACTGTTTAAAATGTTGCTATCTGTTACCTTGTTGCTCAATGAGTCTGACAGAAATCTAAGTTCTTTAAAAAAATTACAAGTGGGCAGCTTGTCATATCCTGCACCAGATTTCGTTCTCGCGTCTCTCTTTTTCAAGCACTTGCGATAATTTTCTCGTATTTTTGACCAATCATATTTGATTTTTTCAACTAAAACAAAACAAACATTAAAGCAAAATTAATATAGCTAATCTATCAACTGAAATTAATTTTGCACATGTCTTCCATAGGGAACTGAACAAAAAAATCTTACCAGATGCCCCCAGCTGATATTTCAGTCCAGGCTTGATCTTTTTTGTTAATATCTTTGTATGACCTTTGATTAGTTTTCCACAGACAAGGATAGCTAGGCATTATATCCACAATTCTAGAAGCAAGTGACACTTCAAGAAAGTTAGAATCGACTTCCTCGTCACCCTTATCAACCTCAGTCTGAATTTGAGGTGCTAAAGAAGGGGTGGTAAAAGTTGCAGTAGATTCTGGTGATGACAACAGCAAGACATTGTTGTTGTTGTTGTTGTTGCTTGATGATGATGAAGTGTTGGGGTTTGATATATGTCTTCGCTGGAAACTCAGAGGAACTGTGGGAGCTTGAGACGCTTCATCGTTAGCCATGCTTATGTTAAACCGACCAAGTTGTTGTAATTGCCAAGCATAACTTAGCATTTGTGCTGCATTTTCATCTTCCATAGCAGCATGCTGCTCTGCTGTTTGTTGCTGCGCCATTTTTGATTTGAGCATGCTCTGGTGGTTTGTTGATATCACGTGATTATTTTTTTGTAGCTTGTTATTGGTCAAAAATGCTAGTCGCTCCGCGGATCAGAAAAAAAGTTGAAAACATTTCAACTTTCTTCTGGCTTCTGGACCGGACAATTTTCCGTTTTGATTGCGCAATGAACTAACAATGAGCATGCGCAAAGCTTTGTTTTCGTTTGATCCGGTCCGGTCCGCGGAACGTTTTCCGTGTGTGGATATTGGCCTTAATGAAGTTTGTTGTTTGTGACAGTTCTGGTAATATATTTCGAACAATTAAGATTTCTCGTATATTATTTTTTTTATTTTGCTTTTTCTCACTGAGTGACTCTCTTATATACCCATTCTTTTTTTGTGGAGTGTACTAAATTTCCTAAATTTCGCAAACTTTAGGTAGGGCTTGTGGTCTTTCTTCTTCCTGTCAGTCAGTTTACCCCAGACTGACCAATTGAAAATTAAAATTTCTAGGAATTTTGTGGTTCAAGAAGATCTCACAAATCAATTTTAAAAAATAACCGCATAGTGTGTAACAAATATTATTGCCTATCTGAATAGCAAAATATGTTGTATCTAACATAGTAACAGAAATCAGAATCTGATAGACAGCTCTTTTGTAAACTTTATTTGCGAGGTTACGTATATCATACATCTTGTTTCATTTTAGGATGAATGCAGTCAACATCCTAAAGAAATGGTATGTGTAAACTTTAATAAATTTTTCTCTTACCTGGAGAATTTGTCCTGATCAGCACTGAATTGCATGTGAAAATTAATTAATTAATTGCAACGGTCAGAACCGAATTTTTATTAAATTATATGAAAAACATTTAACATTTAGGGTATTTACATTTAGATTACACATGAGGCCCAAAGTTCGTGTGGTGAGTAAAAATTTCCATGATTAAGGTTTAGAATTAATTTTTTCTTTGTTTGCCTTGAATTTAATGGCTTATCATTCAAGTTTGAAATTTATTTTTTTCTCCTACTCTTTGTGTACCAAGACAAAATTATTTCAAGCATGTTTTGAGCCTTAAATTGAAAAATCTTATGCATATCGAGTGTCTGCTCTGTTATGGCAAATAGTAACCCTCTTACCAATAGTGGTGAAACTCCAACATGTTCCAAAGCCCTTTCTTTTAGGTAAAAAATAGTCTTCAAAAGTTTATTTCAATTTTAGAGGGAAAAATAACAAATCTCTTACATTATAATCAAATATTGCACATTTAAAATTTTAAATATGTGTTTATTATGCATGTGATTGGCAGCACACATTAGGTTTTCGTATTGAATTCCCTGTCAATGTAATTTTTTTAACCTTTTGTAATTCCTTTGACATTATTAATTCTTGGGACTTTAAGTTACACTTTAAATAATTTAAAATCTCTAAAAAACTAATTTTTTTTTCTCCACATAACCAAAAATATAAAAAAAGTGGAAACCCTGTTCTGGCTGCATGATGGTGGCTGTAGGTGAAGGCAAAATGTAAAAACGTTTTAACAGCCTATCTAATTTTAAAATGTATTTATTGAATTTTTTTGAACTTTGAGTTGAAGTCACTCAAGTTTCTTTAACTGGTATGGTTGTGTAAGGACACTACTAGAAACTCTCTAAAAACTTCTGAAAAATATTTTTCTTATTGTGGCTGTCAGGCATAGGCTGTAGAAGCAGGGCCAGTGATGCTTAGTAAGGAGTATATATCCAAGCCACAACCACAATCTAATTTTTTAGGCAAAGGCAAGAAAAATTTTGTTGCATGAGTTTTGGAGCAAAATTTACCAGTGTCCTGTTTTAATTTTTTTATTAAAAACAATTCTGATATATATCACAACAAAATCTTGGTATAGGTTACGGAAATAGCAAAGCACAGTATCTTTCTTACGTGGTGTCATTCGTAAAGAGTGACCCATTGCCACAATTTTTAGGATTTACGTACGGAGCACTTTGGTTACACTTGCGCAAGAAGTGCACACATAAAATTTGGTACTTATTACAAAAAGGCCATGGGTTTGTTTACTAAAGAGAACAGCCTTGACGTTGTTCTTATGGGTAGCTAACCTACCCTATAGTGAATTTAGGATTAAAAAAAAGCATTTATTACTTAATACTAGGTAAAATAGGTCAAGTTTGAATATTAAACTTTTTCGCTATAACTAGCCAGACTAAGACCACGTTTACACGTAGGCAGGATGAAATCTCATCCTGGGAGGAAACTCGTCTGGTGATGAAACGAGAAGTGTTTACACATATGCTGATGAAATCAGCATATTTTCACCCTGGCATGAGTAACCTCATTCCAAGGTGGAATGAAATCAGCATATTTTCACCCCCATAATCTCATCCCAGGATGCAACATTATTTGCGTACGGTAATTCGAAGTGATACTTTTTAATTTGTGAGTAGAAAGGTCAAACAAGAAACGTAGAATGAGTGCGCCTGAGAGAAGAAGTGTAATATTGTTGATCACAGTTTTATCGACAAGTTTAAGTATAGTATCTCTTCTGTTCAGTTACATATCTATATATTAATACGCCTTGTGTGTGTGCGCACGGTGAGGCCATGTCACACAAATCACGGGTCACTTTCTTACGATGTGGCGTTACGCTAAAATTTACCATGTTAAAAAAAACGCAAGTCAGGGGGTTACTATGTAAATATTTAATTCTCTTTTCTTATTTCTTTAAAAAATAAAACTCTTTTTCCTTGTTTTATTAAAGCTAATTTTTATTTTATTTTCAAATGTTTTTATTTGTTTTATTGTTGTAATAGCCTCGCTGTGCGTTATAGATAGAATAATTTAATTTTACCCCCGGTTTACCATGTGCGCGTTGTATCTCACGGAAACAAAGTTAATTAACTGAAAAATGAAAACCGAAGCGAAGAAAGTTGTCTCTTTTTAAAGTAATCCTGTAAAAGGTTATTTCAAACAATGTTTACTCATCATGAGGTTAGATTAAAGCTTATTTGTTTCTCCTATCATTTTTGTGTTCTGGGACCGAGGTTTCTTTCTTTTTTAAAAAAAACTGTCAAATTCGAATGATAATTCAAATCTAAGATGTAAAGAACAAAACTTGTAGTTGTAGAGCGACTGTTGTTGTTGAGCGAGAATAAAAAAAATGTTTATGTTGTTGCCAGAAATATTTGTTATAAAAAAGAAAAGCGTACGATGATATAACATCAAAAAGAGAACTGATTAGAAATGTATCAAACAATTGTTGCTAGCTATACATTTTCAATTTGTTTTCTTTGGGATAAAGCAAAGTTTAGTAATCAAAGTAAAAAACTGATTAGACTTTTATCCAGAGAACGTTAGCTACTACTGAGAAAGCAAAAGAAACCAGGTGTGTTGTTTAGATTATCTGGTAGGGAAATGAATTTAGGTGAATAACGTTTTCAAGTTGTTTACACGCTTCCAGCTAAACTTTCCCTTAAATGTGAAGTTAAAATATGTATTGTCTTCAGCCTGAACATATTTTTTTGTAAGAATATAGTCAGGGTCAGTTAAAGATATCTTAAAATATTTCCAACCTCGATTGTTTTAAATAAATATAAAAGAATTTGCCAAAAGCTTTAGCAACTTATAGCAAGCCTTATTTTATTAAGGCATTGTATATTTTCAGGCCATAGTCATGTTAAGAAAATATTGAGAATAATGAGGATAGCATTTGTCAAAAAAGTTAAGAACATTTTTTGTAAGACTATATATACTTTAAGCAATGGGTCAAAAGTTTAGAATATTCTAAGAAATTGTCTAATCTAGACTGTTTGTTCTAAATATAAAAAAATTGCCAATAGCTATAGCAAGATATAAAAATTTCTATGATGCACAAATTTAATTAGAAGTTTACTTTTTTATTGCGTATATATCTCACAAACTGAACCTTTTTTCTCTCCAGGAAAAGTTAAGAACATGAAGGCTGAAATGAGAAAAAAAACACTTAGTAACTTTAATGTTTGCTATTTACATAATTGCAAATCTTGCAGGACCATTTTAAAATACAGCGTGTATATTGTAGAGAAGAATATATATAAAATGTAAAAAGTAATTTTTCCGTTGTTACTGTTTTTAACGGTTCGAAGTGGTTGATGTCGTTATAACAAACCCTAATGTAAACAAAGTTATATCAATTTTTACCTCTGTTACATTACTGTTTGAAATATATTTGATTCTTAAATTCGAAAACACTGCATTGTTATCATGCACGGCATGTTTGCACAATGGGAGGGTTGCTGTATGCGATAGACTAAATAGCTAATTTGGTATGATGCATTAGAAACTGTACGTTGTGAAAATTTTGCGTGACTTAACGATTTTTTCTAATGTCTGGTATACTATTTCCCCTGGTGCACTTCTGGCATGGCAGAGCAAGTATATAGTTTTTGCAGATTTAGCTTTTTACATAACCGTTGTGAGACATCTTCGATTGTGTTAGACCTTCTGCATTTTTATTTTAAATTATTTTTATTTTATTGTTGAACCTGCTTATATTTTACCGTTTTGTTTCAGCGGGTATAAGTATAATAATGGAGATTGTAAGCAACCTCAATCCCTGTGCTTTTTTTCTCTTTTATTTTTATTTTTTTATTGCCGCACATGCTTATTATTTGGACGTTTTGTTTCAGCGGTTATAGATATAGAATAATGCAAATTGTGACTTTTAAAAAAATTCAAATTACTGTGTTCAGTGGATTCTTCCACTGGACTTCGGCTAGTAGTATTATTAATACAACTAGCAGAGCAACATAGAAACAATCAATTCTTCTGAGAGAAGCTGTTTTTGCTAGAAACAAAACATTGGCTAGATATAGATATAAAAATAGATAATAAAATAAATAATTGTCGAAGTAAACAGACAACATCATTTTATACAGCAGGCATAACATTAAAATGGTGTGCAACTTTAAAACACTTTCTCGTATAAAAACATAAGAACCATGATCGATGATCGAATAATATAAAGATGAATATATAAAAAACTTTGAAGATATATAAATTAACAAAAAAAGTTACAACCAACCTCTTACTTCATATTTTTTTCCGGCCTTAAGCATGTAAATGCTGTGAGGATTTTCACTAGAGACAGGCATGAACTCATCCCGGATTAGATTTCACGTGTCAACAACCTCTAAGTATGAAAAGACAAAACCAACCTTTTTAGCTGGGTCAAAAGTCAAAGCTTAAGTTGAAAATTCATTGTTCATCAAGTTACCCTATATGGGTAATATGGAAGATTTTTTCATAAAAAACATGAGAAACTTTTTCATGTGGATTACTTTCACATTAACCAAAATTAAAAATTTTTAAGATAAACTTTTGCAATTTTGTGATTTATTATTTTTAAAATTTCTTGCAGGGAAGGTTTAAAACCCAAGTCCCACCGTAACTTTTCCGTCCTTATCCTAATGTCATTTAAGCTATGCAACAACTTTTTAAAAAAATCCCTGCAGTCATTTTGGTGTCAGCGGTATGAAAAACTATGCCAAAACTGTACTAAGTAAAAGTCCTATTACTTCAGTAGAAATTGAAATAATGACTTGAAACTTACTACCACATAGTTTCTGTGTTCCTGAATTTAGCCATTTTCGGAGACTCCGATAAACTGTTCTTTAAAGCATATCAATTTTGACAAGCCACGTGTACAGAAAACATTCAAAGGATTCTCAGGATTAAAATAATTCAAACAGATAAAATTTGGCCCAGTTTAAGACCAAATACCTTATCCATCTCAGAAAAAGTGGGAATGTGATTTTGAAGCATAATCAAATTTTTTTGCCATATAAAAACAAAGTGAACGGTATTTTATGTTCACCTGGATCTGCAACACCCACAAATAATTTTGGAATATCCACAGGAACTTATGCAAAATGAAAAATGCTAAACAACTGTATTTGCTTTGCAGAAGGAACAATAGTTGGTTTATGAATAATATATTATACCTTTAATGCTATAAGTGCTCCACTGGATTTGCAACACATTATATAAGTGTCCTCCGTGTGACACAGTTTACCCTGTACTAAGTTTTAACCTGGATAGAGACTTTGGGTCTTCCCGCTCCAAGTGAATACTTTGCCAAATTATGTTATTTCATAAAAGAAACCTAAAAATCTACAGCAATTTGAAAAATAGGTTTCTGTTTGATAAAAGAAACCTGGACATTTGCAGAAATTTATTTATGAAATATAGGTTTGTGTTTGTCCTGACAACATGCAATACTTTGTATACCTAACTAACTACCTATATACTCAAGTCTTCACTGCTATAGGAGGTCCAAATGGGAGGTCTAAATATCTAGGTATCTATCTTACTTGAAATGACAGAATACCTTGAAAAATCGTTTATGTAACTAGCTACATAAAAAATAATATATATTGGTGCCTATTACTTGTATTTTATCACTTACTTATTTAATGCCCCTGGAGTGCTGGCATAGTCCTATGTAGCTTAAAATGCGTATACGTAGCTTAAAATAAATATAAGAAAGGCGTTTCTGTTCTTTACTTCTCATTGTGTGGTACCTCAAATTCTTGTAAATCAAATGAAAAAAAAAATATTTAGAGCTTCCTCTTCTTTCTCTTGTACTACTCATAGCATTTCCTTGCATGTCTTCAGTTCCAGGCAGTGATTCCTTAGCTTCCCACCGCAAAATTTAGTTGCGTCTCGTTCACAAATTCCAATATAATGAAAAAATGTGGTTTTGTCTTATGATTTTAAGATTTTTGATGCTGATATCAGCATATTTAATCCTCGGGTGCCACACCTCTGTATATATAGAAACTTTAATCTTTCAGCAAGAAAAATGCATAAAGAAGGCGTTGGAAAAAACAACATAAGTCATTGACTTAATTTTGAGAAGAAAAAATGTTATGCACCAACGAAAATGGAAGCACTGCTAAAAATTTCATTTAGGTCAACCAAGTTCTTGTGTTCTATTTTTGCGTGTATTTTGTAGCAAGGAACATGCATAAAAAAAAGGAAAACATGCATTGACATAATTCTTAATGAGTAAAACAAATATTATGATGCTTTAACAAAAACAAAAGCATTGTTGAAAATCATAGCTTAGGTCAATAAAGTTTTTTTCAATAGTTTTTACTGTACAAATAAAAATTTCCTCTGTGATTGTCCATATCATTATTTTTCTTGGGAGAGGTGTTATAGATGGTGTTAAGGCAAATTAGTTTAACACATTTATTTAATAATTTTTTTAACATCTAGTTTCAGATTCCGAACAATCGTGTGACTCTGTGGTATTAAGAAAATGTAAATATATTTTTTTATTTGGTACCATATACTGTCCATGAAAATTTTAATAATTTCCTGTAAAATACTTTTTTTAATAAATTTTTTTAGCAACTAGGAAAAGAAAACCACCCGAACGGTTTCAATATACGTCATTTTGTAAGTGCTTAATATAAATTGTTGTTCTGTTTTACTATGTGTAACAAAACTACTGCATTGCTTCAGTCTGGACTCTAAAAGGTTATTATCATTTATTTATTTTTATCACATTAAAATATCAACACTTTTCCTGTGGGCAGTATTTTTTTAAGAAGATAGCGATTTTACAAAAAAAACTTTTTTGTAACTATAACAAATTGTAGGTAATCTATGACAAAATAGCTATAAATTCTTCTTACATCTTTTATGTGCTACACTACATACAAGAGTTAACTGCACTATGAAAATAACTTCTGGTAAATTGCCCCCGTTCATCTCAAATGTTGTTGTGCATAATGTTTGTCCAGACCAATATCTTCAAAATACTAATTATCAGTAAGACTGAATCCAATTTTATCCTTGCTTTTAATGAGAGGTGTAGTTAGCATATTTAAAAAAACGTTTTTCTTTATCGTTTTTGGAATAAAAGCAAAACTTAGGTGAGTTTTGACAATCTTGCATTTGTGTCTGCAGTTACAGCATGTTTTCTGTAGTATGAATTAGAAAACACATTTAATGCAATGTAAAAACAAATCAAAGCTTATCCTCCAAAATACAGGAATGCAAAACTGAAAATTTGTAAGCATAGGTATTGTAGGTATTACATATGCGTTCTGTGTTGTATGTTTCTTACAATAATGACCTACTAAAACAAAGCAAGGTTTCTTTTATTATTGTTTCAACTCATCGTTTTATTCATGTGTTTATCCATACTATTTTATTGTCTAAGAAACAAATATTAAAAACACATAGGCAGTTGTTGCTGTATCATTCTGTACAATGTCCTCTAGTTGTTCTAAGAGCCACTTCATTGATTTTTCTAAAGTTTCTCCTTCTACTCTTTTTTAAAGAAAGCGAAGAAGTTAGATAAATTTGATATTCTTGTTTTTGCAATAGTTTCTGCATTTGCCGCATGGTTTTTTATGGTGTGAGATAGTAAACAAAAGTCAATGTTATGTATAAACAAATGCAAGACTATTTTCCCAAATACAAAACATGAAACTAATAATCTGTAAAATAAGTATTGTAGGTATGGCACATGTGCTGCGTCTTGTCGGTTTTTACACGTTTTAATGTCTTTATCCATTTTATTTTAGTCACAACAGCAGTGGTGCCAGAAGGTTAGTTTTTGCTGTATATCATTCTGTACAACTTCCCCTAGTAATTCTGTTCTTAATGTAACTTTAATTGTTTTTTATCGTTTTTTCTATCTGCATTTACGCAGCATGGTTTTCATGGGATGAGAACAGTGAACATAAGTCAATGTTATGTATAAACAAATGCAAGACTGTTTTCCTTTAGTCCGATAATTTTTAAAATAAGTGATGTAGGTGTTGAGTGTTAGTTGCGTCTTGTCTGTTTTCACACAATAATGACCTACTATAACGAAGCATGGTTTTGTTGCATTGTTTTAACTTGACATTTCTTGATGTCTTTATCCATTCCATTTTTGTCGCAAAAACGGAAGTTCCCAAAATTAAAAAATGTTGTTGCGTATAAGGATAAACACATATTTATACCAGCATCTTCGCAATACGAAGTATAAGTAAGACTAAATCCAATTTTACCCTTGCTTTAAGTAAGGGATGTAGTTAGCTTATTCAAAAAGTCATTGGAAATATTTACCGTTTTTCCTTATAGTCTTTTTAAGAGACAACAAAGAGCTTAGATAATTTTTTACATTCCTGTTTAATTGTTTTTAGGGAAAAGGAAGAGCGTAGGTGAGCCTTTACACTTGTATTTAAATTAGCAGCATGTTAATTGTAGTGTGAAACAGAAAATACATCTTAAGCATAACGTGAAAACAGAACTTCCTCTAGTTATTTCAAGTTCTTTGAACATTTAAGAATTTGAAGTATCAGTGAGACTGAATCTAATATTTAACCCTTTAAAAAATCTATGAAAATATCTAAGGTTTTTCCTTCTTATCATTTTAGGCAAAAGGCAGAGCGTAGGTGAGCTCTTACACTTGTATTTGTGGTAGCAGCATGTTATAGTTACTGTCAGGGGAAAAATGTTTTTTTTCACCCATTTTCTTCAGTTATTTTAAGAGTCACTTTAACAATTTTTCTTCAAAATAAAAAACTCTAGACAGATAATCTGCAAACATAAGTATTGTAGGTATTGTAGATCAAGTCTTGTCTGTTGTCACACAATCATGACCTACTATAACAAAGGATGGTTTTGTTGCATTGTTTTAACTTGACATTTCATTGATGTCTTTATCCATTCCATTTTAGTCGCGGAAACAGAAGTTCCCAAAATTAACGGTTAGTTCTTGCCTTATTATTTTGCACAACTGCCTTTAGTCAAGTGTGTTGCACTTTTCCTGAAGGCATTATTTTGTTATTCTATTCTTAACGTTTCATTGATGTCTTTATCCATTCCATTTTAGTTGCCAAAACAGATGTACCCAAAATTAAAGGTTAATTCTTGCCTTTTTATTCTGCACAACTGCCTTTAGTCAAGTGTGTTGCACTTTTCCTATTATTATTTTGTTAGGAAGATAGTTGATTTGAATAAAAGTTTCTTTTAATGGAAAATCTTTATTCTAATCTTCAAAAATTGTATGTAAATGATGACAACATGACTATAATTTGGCTGTTAGTGTTCGCGGCATACAAGAGTCAACTTCACTGTGAACATAACTTCGCATGTTGCTCTTTAATATCTAAAATGTTGTTGCGTATAAGGATAAACATATATTTATACCAACATCTTCGAAATACGAAGTATAAGTAAGACTAAATCCAATTTTACCCTTGCTTTAAGTAAGGGATGTAGTTAGCTTATTCAAAAAGTCATTGGAAATATTTACTGTTTTTCCTTATAGTCTTTTTAAGAGACAACAAAGAGCTTAGATAATTTTTTACATTCCTATTTAATTATTTTTAGGGAAAAGGAAGAGCGTAGGTGAGCCTTTAAACTTGTATTTAAGTTAGCAGCATGTTAATTGTAGTGTGAAACAGAAAATACATCCTAAGTATAACGTAAAAACAGAACTTCCTCTAGTTATTTCAAGTTCTTTGAACATTTAAGAATTTGAAGTATCAATGAGACTGAATCTATTATTTACCCCTTTAAAAAATCTATGAAAATATAAGTTTTTTCCTTCTTATCTTTTTAGGCAAAAGGCAGAGTGTAGGTGAGCTCTTACACTTGTATTTGCGGTAGCAGCATGTTATAGTTACTGTCAGGGGAAAAAAACCATTTTCTTCAGTTATTTTAAGAGTCACTTTAACGATTTTTCTTCAAAATAAAAAACTCTAGACAGATAATCTGAAAACATAAGTATTGTAGGTTAAGTCTTGTCTATTGTCACACAATAATGGCCTACTATAACAAAGCATAGTTTTGTTTGCTTTTGTCCTAACCCATCGTTTTAATGTCTTCATCCATTTTATTCTAGTCACAACAGCAGTGGTGCCAGAAGGTTAGTTCTTGCTCTATATCATTCTGTACAACTTCCCCTAGTTATTCTATTCTTATTGTCACTTTAATTGTTTTTTATCGTTTTTTCTAAATCTTTTTAAGAGAAAACAAGAGCTTAGATAAGTTTTGCCATTTCTGTTTTTGTAGTTGTATCTGCAATTACGCAGTATGCTTCTTGTGGGATGAGACAGTGAACATAAGTCAATGTTATGTATAAACAAATGCAAGACTGTTTTCCTCCAGTCCGATAATTTTTAAAATAAGTATTATAGGTCTTGTAGGTTAAGTCTTGTCTGTTGTAACACAATAATGGCCTACTATAACAAAGCATAGTTTTGTTTGCTTTTGTCCTAACCCATCGTTTTAATGTCTTCGTCCATTTTATTCTAGTTACAACAGCAGTGGTGCCAGAAGGTTAGTTCTTGCTGTATATCATTCTGTACAACTTCCCCTAGTTATTCTATTCTTAATGTCACTTTAATTGTTTTTTATCGTTTTTTCTAAATCTTTTTAAGAGAAAACAGGAGCTTAGATAAGTTTTGCCATTTCTGTTTTTGTAGTTGTATCTGCAATTACGCAGCAAGGTTTTCGTGGGATGAGACAGTGAACATAAGTCAATGTTATGTGTAAACAAATGCAAGACTGTTTTCCTCCAGTCTGATAATTTTTAAAATAAGTGTTGTAGGTGTTGAGTGTTAGTTGCGCCTTGTCTGTTTTCGCACAATGATGACCTACTATAACAAAGGATGGTTTTGTTGCATTGTTTTAACTTGACATTTCATTGATGTCTTTATCCATTCCATTTTAGTCGCAGAAACGGAAGTTCCCAAAATTAACGGTTAGTTCTTGCCTTATTATTTTGCACAACTGCCTTTAGTCAAGTGTGTTGCACTTTTCCTGCAGGCATTATTTTGTTATTCTATTCTTAACGTTTCATTGATGTCTTTATCCATTCCATTTTAGTTGCCAAAACAGATGTACCCAAAATTAAAGGTTAATTCTTGCCTTTTTATTCTGCACAACTGCCTTTAGTCAAGTGTGTTGCACTTTTCCTATTATTATTTTGTTAGGAAGATAGTTGATTTGAATAAAAGTTTCTTTTAATGGAAAATCTTTATTCTAATCTTCAAAAATTGTATGTAAATGATGACAACATGACTATAATTTGGCTGTTAGTGTTCGCGGCATACAAGAGTCAACTTCACTGTGAACATAACTTCGCATGTTGCTCTTTAATATCTAAAATGTTGTTGCGTATAAGGATAAACATATATTTATACCAACATCTTCGAAATACGAAGTATAAGTAAGACTAAATCCAATTTTACCCTTGCTTTAAGTAAGGGATGTAGTTAGCTTATTCAAAAAGTCATTGGAAATATTTACTGTTTTTCCTTATAGTCTTTTTAAGAGACAACAAAGAGCTTAGATAATTTTTTACATTCCTATTTAATTATTTTTAGGGAAAAGGAAGAGCGTAGGTGAGCCTTTGCACTTGTATTTAAGTTAGCAGCATGTTAATTGTAGTGTGAAACAG
The DNA here is from genome assembly GCF_029227915.1 of Hydractinia symbiolongicarpus. NCBI lineage: Eukaryota > Metazoa > Cnidaria > Hydrozoa > Anthoathecata > Hydractiniidae > Hydractinia > Hydractinia symbiolongicarpus. Next base: position 14,422,355 of record NC_079875.1, on the reverse strand, counting down.
AAAATACATCCTAAGTATAACGTGAAAACAGAACTTCCTCTAGTTATTTCAAGTTCTTTGAACATTTAAGAATTTGAAGTATCAGTGAGACTGAATCTAATATTTACCCCTTTAAAAAATCTATGAAAATATCAAGGTTTTTCCTTCTTATCTTTTTAGGCAAAAGGCAGAGTGTAGGTGAGCTCTTACACTTGTATTTGCGGTAGCTGCATGTTATGGTTACTGTCAGGGGGAAAAATGTTTTTTTTTACCCATTTTCTTCAGTTATTTTAAGAGTCACTTTAACGATTTTTCTTCAAAATAAAAAACTCTAAACAGATAATCTGCAAACATAAGTATTGTAGGTATTGTAGGTTACGTCTTGTCTGTTGTCACACAATAATGGCCTACTATAACAAAGCATAGTTTTGTTTGCTTTTGTCTTAACTCATCGTTTTAATGTCTTCATCCTTTTTATTCTAGTCACAACAGCAGTGGTGCCAGAAGGTTAGTTCTTGCTGCATATCATTCTGTACAACTTCCCCTAGTTATTCTATTCTTAATGTCACTTTAATTGTTTTTTAACGTTTTTTCTAAATCTTTTTAAGAGAAAACAAGAGCTTAGATAAGTTTTGCCATTTCTGTTTTTGTAGTTGTATCTGCAATTACGCAGCATGGTTTTCATGGGGTAAGACAGTGAACATAAGTCAATGTATAAACAAATGCCTGACTGTTTTCCTCCAGTCCGATAATTTTTAAAATAAGTGTTGTAGGTTGACATAAGTATTGTAGGTAATGAGTATGTGTTAAGTCTTGTCTGTTTTCACACAATAATGACCCAACTCACTGTTTTATTAATGTCTTTGTTTATTCTATTTTAGTGGACGAGCAGATTATGTTGCCTCCTTCCGGGAGAGAAAACAACATGAGCTTGGGTACGTTTTGGTTTTTTTGCATTTGCCTGTGCATTTAAAGCTTAGTTTTTTACTCTGTGAGCCAAAAAAGACAAGTCATTGCAGGAAAGGGATTCAAGAATAATGTAAAAATTTGGTATTGCTTAAAGTATAAAAATAGTACAATAATAACCGAGTACCCCGGGTTGTGCCGGAAAAAATGGCCTCAGGTCTAAGTGTCGACCGAGCTTGCGAGGTCAATGCAATGTCTGAGATTGCAATTTATAAGAATAAAAAATAACATTTTCCGTTAGTGTTTTTGTAATATAATTCAGTAGCACTACTTTTGTTAACACTTGAGATCAAAATTCGAAACAGTCCTGTCTAAAATCTGACATTCTATGCAGAATTTGAATGTTCCTTTACAATAAGTCCTTGTAAACAAAACATTACGATGTTCGTCACTGGCAATGAATATTAAAGTCATTTTTGTTAACTAGCTGGACAAAAAAACATGGGCTTCAACAAGTTTTATATTGACTAAATAACCTAAAATCTGAAGGAATAAGTCTTAAAATGAGAGGAGACGTATTTGTTTTAATAATTTCGTTGTGTTGTGTTTAGTATTTTTGATAAAACTGGATTTCAGATCATTGTTTTTATCAAGTCTCACAATGTATTGTGGGGGTTAGATATATAATCATTTCCAATACTTTTTGAAACTTCTTTTCGCGCTTGTTTACATTTTAAGCTACCATTACGACGGGCAATACTGAAAAATATTGGCCCGTTGTCAAGAGCGCTAAGTCAATCAGAATGCCTAAAAACCCGTATTGCCCGCTTGGAAAGTCCAGACCGGTAACAACAAAACATAACAAAAAAATTTTTATTGTGACTTTTTGGTGACTTAATTATTGTCATTTGCATCTATACAGTGTGGTAAATTCCACTTTTCATTTATTCCTGTTTCCTTTTATACTCTTTTTTCTTTAGTAAATATAACATATAATTCTAATATATTTATTGTATAAATTTTTCATGTATCTGAACATTTTTGTTCATGTTCTAGTGCAAACATTCTGTTTGCTTAAAGATTTATATGTTAACATTACACATGGAAACCTGGTAATCCAGTGTCTTAGTTGAGCCAAATCTACTGAGAACTAGAACACTATAAAAAATTAAGGACGAAAATGACAGTCAAAGAAATTTTTTTTGTGTAAAGCTTTATCCATCAACATAGTTCAAAAGTTATTTTGAAAGTAAACTTAAAATAACTTGATAATAGCTCTTTGGGCTATTATCAAATCTACTGCGTCTTTGGAACCTTAAAGTTTGTGTTATCAAACTTTTCTGTATTAGCTACATAAAGAATTTTACCAGCTGGACTTAACTGAAAACTATGCATAAGATTCTCAATGATAGATCCCCTTTTGGTTACAACTTGCCACCCCAATCATGATTTGGAACTTCTTTTTCGTTAAATTTTTTTAAATTATCTTCACGTTTTTTTTGTGGTACATAACCCAGGGTGACCACTCCTTAAATTCCTTAAATATCCTTAGAAAAATAAAATCTTGAAAGTATTTAAACATACTTGAAAAAATTGAAAAATTTTTTGTCCTTTTTTTAATATTATTCTTATTTGCAGCAAAATATCCTTTAAAAATGTCAATTTGTCTCCTTAATTCTCCTTAATATCCTTACTTTTGTTCTCATTTTATTAGTGGTCACCCTGTGACCCTTTTACACATTATTTCCGGTTTGCTACATTTATTAACTGTTATAGCCAGATAAGATGTATTCTCACAGCACAATCATACACACCTGTTGTTAATACAATATTTATTTTTTTATTAATGCTTAACTATGGGAGTATATCATGTTGAATTACATTTTTTAAAAAATTAAACAGAATTTTTTTTTAAATTTCAGTGATGACATTATTTGTTTTTGGCTATAAAAGTTAATAATCCTAGCTGAGCCATAAATCTTACGTAATAGGGTCACATCTCACAAAGAAGCTGGACTTCATTTTAAATTTCTTAATAAAACAGACGGTCGAAGCAGCGGTCAAGAAAAAGAAATAGTAGAGTCCAAAACAATACATATTTTATGTTCACTAATTTAGACGTTTTACAAGAGAATAAATAGATCTCTGAGATCTCTGTAAAAGAGTTAGATAGTGGGATAACAAAAAAATTTTTACCCTCCATTAAAATAGATATTATTTTTGTATCTTAAGGTTGTATAAGCATTTAATCTATATATTATTATGTCTGTCTTTAACAGCTAAAGTAGTAATAGTGTAAGAAAATTAGACAATATTTTGATGCCAATACAATAAAACAGATTAACGTCAGTAGGCGACAATATATTGACACTAATATTTTTAATTAAATTATTAAGCCATTGCATTGCACATGTGACTTCAAATCCTAAAAAAGATTAATTTTCTAAAGAAAAAAAACGTAAAAAAAAACTTATAAATTTTGTATTATTACATTTAATTTATCATGTTTTTGTTATAGCTGAAATACTCAGAGAAAGGTCAAAAAATAGCACATGTAAGTTTTTCATAAGTGTTTGCACCCTATGAGGTTTATACTTGGTCAATCAACTCATCCTATACACTTCTATATAAATGTTAAAGTACACTATAGTGCTGTGCTTGCTTTTAGATTTGGATATTCTACCTGGAAGAATAGGGAAGGAACTGACGCATGGTAATTTTTTTATTTTCCCTTCAATTTTCTGCATATTTTTTATTTATTTCCATGTTACCTTAAAGAAACAAATTATTCATTCGTTTTATCATTTTTTTAAGGAAATTCCCCTTTGCCCCAGTAACTGTCTCATAATTTTTGACAAAAAAGTCATACTATTTTAAAAATATATAGTGCGAACTAGAGAAAGCAGTTAAACTTGGCTCACACAAGCCGATAAAATTTATCACCAAGATAGGGATAACAGAATTTTTGGTGTAAATGTTTAGGCAATAAAAAATGATCGCTCTTATAAGGCAATGGTTTTCTATTGCTTGTAAAATAATTTACTAACATATGAAATCAAATTTGAAATATGGCAATATTCTGTTATCAAATTTTGACGACAATGTGGAATTAATGAAGTAAATTGAAAAAAAAATTCTGCTGTGTTTATTGGGATTAGATCAAACATTTGAATGGTGTCCAAAACTGCATAACAATTTGGAAACTCTTCAGGAAGTTAAGGTGGTGCCTTTTAATAGCATAAAAAACTAACAAAACAAAACTTGTGAAGCTGAAGATTTTTGGGACACAAAGCGCATTTGCTTGTGTTTTTGTTGTTGACACATTTTCAATGCAAATAATGACTACGACTGGTGCATGCAATCTATTAGTTGATTTCTAAATCTATGCGATGAAAAAGAGAATAACTAGAAAGTGTGTTCGTACCAATTTGTGCCGCCTAATATGTTTCTGATGGGAATCTAGTCTCAATCAAGCTTTGCAGCTTGGCCTTATGAGGTGTGACACCCCATCAGGCCAAGTTTATTTCACTGTTTGCGCATTGTGGCTGTGCTACAATGTATATATGTTACAGCTTCTCAAGATTGATGAGCTTGTTTCTAAAATTACAAATTAGCTTTACCTCTTATATTACTCTATATTCTCACATTTTTAAGTAGCATTACATAATAGACAGAAAATGTCTAAGTACAAGATTATATGCACTACACATGCTTATTAGAAATTACTTTTTTATCAAGTTTACTTTCAATTGCTAATGAAACACTTATAAGATTAAGCTTGTAGTCAAACCTATTTTAGAAAGCTATTCAAGGGGAAAAAGCCCCCTCTTAAAGACATTGTTGTTTTTTACAAACCCTGGATCAGGGCCACAATCAAAGTCTTGCGTCATTGACTTCCATAGGAACTTTTCCATTTCACAATATAATTAGGAACTAGTCGTTAGCCCGTGAAAAAATCCACTAGTTCGCCCGTCCTTTAAATTTACCTGTGGCAACAAAGTGGATAAAAATATATCGCATTTGATATTCGTGTTTCCGTAGCACGATTTTCTAACTAAGCGGGGGGTCCGCGCAAAGACAGCAAAATGCGGCTATTATTAAAGAGATTGAAATAATAGTCCAGCATTGCATGTTGACTAAGGCAATTGACTAACATCATTGATTTTCTTTGCCTGTAAAATAATCTTTTTCAGATAATGATTTAGAGTTTCCATTGTTAGTGTTGTAACTACAAGGTTAATGCACATGATATACGTAAAAAAAAACTCGCAAATATAATTTACAAAAAGCTCTTTATCAGATTTCGATTTCTGTTACGAAGTTAGACACAACATATTTTGCTATTCACAGAGGCAATAATATCTATTACACACTATGCAGTTTTTTTTCAAAATTGATTTGTGGGATCTTCTTGAACGGAAAATTCCTTGAAAGTGAAGCCAAGAAAAGAAACGCAGAAAGTTGATTATCAATAAAAATCTTTGTTTTTCTCTTACGTAATGTTTCGGAAATTCTATTTTTTGTAGACCCCTTTCCAGGCATTTGGGGAGACCCTAATTCTGGCTACATTCACTTTTGTAAACTTTGGTGGAAACACCTTTACTTTACGAGTTAATTTAAAAATGCTTTTGAATACTTATCTTTTTTAAAAAATAAAATTTATAACAGCAAATAATAAAAGTAAAAATAGATACCTAGAAGAGATTCTAACACACAACTACTCCTGTTTCGTTGCTTAAAGAGGTAAAAAATTTCCATTCTTGTGGAACACATTTGTGTTCTAATACAAACTCACGAGCTGGTAAAAACATTTCTGTGCTTTTTTTTGTTTTTTATTACTACAGTAATGGAAAAAGGTTGTTTAACATATCGAGCACGCAACGTAAGCGGACTTCCTCGATACGCGATGTACCATGTTTATAATAATAAGAAACAATTAAAATAAGTTGTTGCGATCTATGGAGAATCTAGTATTGTGGCAAAATCCGTCTCGATGTGTTACAATGGTAGGTGTTAATGAAAATGAAGAGAAAGTTTTTTTTTGTTTCAAACACCGCTACTTTTTTTTTTTATTTTATTTTAAATATTTGTTTTTTATAAGAAATTTTTAAACTTTCGTATTTATTGAAGTAAACCTAGCGCATTACTTCTTCAATGTATTTTTTTTCTGTTACTGAGGAATCAGATAAAAATAATACTCAACTTATGATCCCAAAAACATTCTTCTTTCTTTCTACGTGCAATACAAATAATATTCAGGGGCGCGTGTTCCGATATACTAAAGTAACCGGGGTGTTTAAATTTTTGGCTGAGTTTACTTTAGGTCTCGTGTAAACAGACTTTACTTTTACTAAATTCCAAGCATTGAACAGCCGTAAACTTTGCTTTATTATTTCTAAGCACATGTATTTTTTAAAACAGAGACTTTCGATGAGCTATGCTAATAAAGTCAAAAGCATACAGCAAGCATACCAGCTTTATATTTTAAACTTGTTTATTTTTTCGTTTCAATCCCATTGCGCGACTACTTAAGTGAGTAAAAAATTGAATTAAAAAGATCATGGTCGTGCTTTTCAGTCTTTACATTACAACTTCAGACATATGTTATTTTTATGAAATAGGTTTTGCTAGGAAATGGAACTTGGGGATGAGTTTGGTAGTGCTTTCTAATAGCTAGGATAAGATATACGTGAGATAACAACCGTTTATATTTTTTTCAAAAGAAAGATAAAAAATACAATGTTTTAAATTGAAAAGAATAAAAATTTCGGTATGATAATAGGGAAGTAAAATACTTTGATCAGCCCGTTCTTTTATTTATTTCATAAAAGCGAGCCTAACCATCATCATAAGACAGTTAAAGCAAAACCATCTCAAGCAGAAAATATGGCTCCACCACTGTCTTTATATACAAAACAGAGAATAACCGCTGTATATAAATTTCATAAAAAACACGCTGATATTGTGGGAGTTCTCACTGCTGAGAATATAGTTGTGTCGAGACAGACAGTTTTGAATATTATTTTAAAATTAATACAATGGGCTCAGTTGCAAATAAGCCAAAATCAGGTAGAAAAAGATTGGTCAATGTCGACGTAATGAACTTCATCAACATTTCGATGGAAAAAAATGACGAGTGTACTTCTGTGGGTAAGATCATTATTTTAACCATTCTGTACACCGAACTCGATGCGCGCGGTAATGATTTTATCTTTCACATTACAAATAGAAAAATATTTTCACATTTTTAACAGTATCCAGTTATTCAACACTGAATCAACATCGTTAAAAATGTATATACATCAACTATTGAAAACTTTTCGTTCTTGATTATTTTATTTTCCTCGTGATAAAACCTTAATGGTTTTACCAACAAAATACATTGTGAATGAGATTTTTGAAGTTGGAGTGGAAGTACTGGTTTCCTTAGGAAAGAAAAAAGAATCAGGTGAAATTATTTTTTTAGGCGGTAAGTAATTTTTACTTAGGCAATACAAAAAAAGTTTTAAAAATGAAGCATTTCTTCAAAGACTGGGTAAAAACATTTTTATTATTTAGATGATGACACAATTTTGCATCAAAAGTTAAAAGAATATTATGAAGATCCAAAGAACAAGGATAAGTTTTTAGTGTCATTTTTGAGTGAGGAGAATCCGACAGTGTATTACAAGAAACAATTGCTGACCTATTGGAAAAAGGAGAAAGTAAAGGAAAAGATCAAAAAAAAAAATATTAAAAAGGTGTCAAAGATGATAGCAGCAAAAAAAGAAAGATCGTAGAAGCGATTGAAAAAATGTCAGGGGGGGGGGCTTCGGAGGATGAGGAAGCAGACGTAGTAACCGAAAAACAATGCAAAAAACAACCTGCACATAAAAAAGCAAAAAGAATTGTGACAAAAAAATTTGGTATGTTATTTTACTTTTTTATTGCACATTTTTTTTAAGAACCAACGATATAACAACAAATGGCTTCAGAGATAAAAAAAAACCTTATTTTAAGAATATTTAAGGAATATAAAGATAACCTTGCTTAATTTAATTTAATTATTATTTTTTTAGGCTGATGTAATCAAAGTTGGAGAAGTTGCGGACCATCAATTACAATTACATATACCTGCTTCCCCACCTGAAAATTTGAATAAATGTATCGAATATTTAATTGGCGTTGTTAACTACGTACTACGTGAACTTAATGTACCGGACACATTTGTTATGCATAAAAGCAGTGTGGAGGAGTTTCAGCCACGTGTTACTGATACTCATCATTTGACAACAATACAAGAACGTAACCACCACCGATCACAATTGGAATTTAGTGTATGTAGCATTATTAATTTTCCAACATGTGCATCATTGCCAAACGACATTGTTCCACTGTTTTAGTTTATTAATTTTGTAAAAAAATTGTTTCTCACATAAAAAGGTGTAAGTATTAGTTAAACTAAACATTTTCTTTTATCTTTAGACACATGATTGGAACAATTGGAAAAAAATCAAACAAACATACAGTCAGTGCTTGAACAAATAATCAGCAATCAAGAGGGGATGATGGGAAAAATATCCTTCTTTGATAGCAGTCATCGTGTGTCAAAAGTGTTCGCTACGGCAAAGTTTTTAATCCACGATGTGCGGTATGAGCTTTATGGTCACATTACAGAGTTAAAACAAACAAGAAGCTATTATAAATATTTACGTAGGATGTTTGACCATATTTGCAGGTACATTTTTTAACGACGATTGTTATAAGAAGCCCGTGTAAAATAAAAACATTTGCTGCATAAACAAGATTTTTGAAAGTGTGTAAGATCAACCAGACATGTGGAAATATAGTTCATATAAATCTAATTAAGTACACACAATCTCTGTAAGGTTAACGACAGAGATTGTGTGTATTTAATTGTATTTGAACATCAATCATTGTTGAAAACACTCTTATGTTTAAAATAGTTCTATTATGGAAATGTGTTAATGGCCTCGATAACTTCGAGAATGATATCGAGACAAATGCATTGCGAAGCCCTCCCAATACAATTTGAAAGTAAAAAAACGTCTATCGCGGATCGAGAATACCGTCGCGATACGCGAAGCGCAATGTTAAACAACCTTTTTCCAATACTGTATCTCTGTAGGACTAATTATTTTTTTATTGTATTTTGTATAAGGAATGCTGTCTGTTTTTAACCAGTGTTATTAAGTTGATGACTTTCAGCCTTTTTTTATTGAAAGATGTTTTTCTTTATAGAAATGAAACTCGTTGACCAGCAAACTGGTAAATTGATTTTTTTTGTTGGCTTTATATTTTTGAATTATATGACAGACACTGTACAGTTGGTTTTTTTGCGTGTATTTATTATTTATTTTGTGAAAAGCTATATACAGAAAAGTTGTTTTATCACAAATTTAAATTTTTAGTAATTTAACATGCAACACAGTTTATTCTATTAACAGTGTGTGACAAAGTTCAAACTTTCGATTCTGAAAAATCTGTTGTTTTTTAGTGCTTAAAAGGGTAAAAAATGATGTTAAACTTATATTGTGGGAGTTAAGCAAGCGTTTTATTAAATGTATACTTTGATTTTATTTGATGTAAGGAGTTATTTTTTTTTTTCAGATAACAAACCAATGTTTAGTAAGTATAGTTTTAAAGTTACCAGCTTTCGAGGTGAGAATTTTTGCCAGTTTTCAAGGTTAGGATTATGAACATTTGGTAAAATTTTGCGATTTTGGTCTAAAATCACCCAAATTAATTTTTTTTAGAACTTTTACTTTTAACATTCTAATTTTTTATTCATTTTTTTTAAACTAACACTACATAATAATAATTTTGTCATTACATTTTTCAATAAAAATGTTTTTCGAAAAAAGTCATTTTTTTCTTTTGTGTAGTAAAATTTAATTTTTGTTTTATAGCAGCCATCTTTCATGACATTTACATAATTTAACTCTTCGCCGAATACTTAAAGAGTTGAATTTAAATTTACCAAGCTAAATTCTTTTTCTCTATTGTCAAATTAAATGTACATCAAATTTTGTACTATTAATTCTTTTTTTACTGATCTTCAAAAAAATTTTTTTTCTCATGTTATGCTTTTTTTTAACAACGGCTGTTCTTCAGGAAAATGAAAAGAAATTTTAGCTCCACAAAGATTATCGTGAACCACATGATGCAACATTTTACTCTTGAAAAAAAAACAAGCGTAGCTGAGCCAATTGCTCTATTGCGATTAAATAAAAATAAAAGTCTTTTTCTTTATGGGAATTTCCATATTTTATTTCAATTTTTAATTCAATGCAGAATTGTGTAAATTGTTTACCTAACCAACAGTGAAAAATGTTGTGATGTTATTTTAGTATGTTATATATCTAATCTATTCTTTTAGATGTTCAAAACAACTCTGACTTCGAAACCACAGGTATATTTCTTTATTTTCATTATAGTAAAGTCTGTTTCTTCTGAGTATAGAAGGTTCTATATAATAAACATACTGCTTTAGAAAAATCTGTTTTGACCAGTCAGATTTTTATGGATACATTTTTCTCTTGTCATTGTTTTTCATTGTGTATTGTAAAACACTTAGTTGCTCTCATTATTTGTTAGTAATTTTATAGTCTTTTGAAGTTTTTGGATAGTACTTTATAACATACTTTAAAGGAAGAAACTTGCGCGCTGGAAGAAATTTTCAAGGTTTTTGAGGCTTTTTCGCAAAATTTTCTAAAACGTATTGTCCACAAAAGTTTTTTCCCACGAATTCTTCTAAAACGTGTATCCGCGAATTTTTTTGTAAATTTTTTTTACCAGTGAAAGCTTTTATGCTAATTGTATTTAACTACTCATTAAAGCAAAAACAAGTATCATTGTCTTATTTTTTTTACTTATTTTTTAATTGGCTGAGTTAGAAATTATAAGAAAGGTGATAAAGAAGCAGAACAGTAATTTTTGTAATTTTTGGTCAGCGAAAAATAATTTTCATTCAAAAGGCTGATGAAATTTCGGAAGATTGAAAAGGCATTATAATCATAGACTAAGAATATTATATATTTTTTTTTTTTTTTTTTTTTTTTTTTTTGTGATAAAATAATTACAACATTCATATCCTCTGTTTCATACTGTTTTTTAATGCTTCATTATCGGTCCGCGAAAGTTATTTCTTGTAAAAAAATTCCAAATTGCTTGTCTGCAAAAGTTTTTTCCGCGAAATGCAAAGTTTTTGTGTTTCTTCCGAACCGCTATTCGATCAAATACATAACGGTAAAAATAAACTTAAAAATTGTTGTTGTTTTTTATTTAGATATAATTGATGACTCGTTTATTGATGTAAGTTTTTTAATAAAAAATCCTACAATTTTTTTAGTTTCATTTTTACAATATTCTCTACCTGTGATCTGCAACTAAGTTGTTAGGAGATTTTTAGCAATTAACCTGCTAAAGCAAAAAAATGTAAAATTATTAATATTCCTAAAGTAAGATTACTTTTTTAAAGTGTTCTGGAATGCTGTTGGGTTTTTATTAGGCAAATTCTTTTTTATAAATCTCTAAAGTTAAATTCACACTGAAAACGCAGTCCCTTGTGGTATGTCACGTCACTGCATGGTTTTTGTATTTTGTGTTTATGTTCAATTTTTATATACAATAGCAAAAAAGGATAACAATGAAAAATGCTAATTTCACCATTTGACAACCCAAAATGCTGCAGCATATTTAGATTCTATCCAAATTTAAATGGCTACTATATGTGGTGAAGACATGCCGTGATGCACAACTGTTTTTCAGTGTGAATTTAGCATAAGAAAGACACTTAATATTTAGCGTTACAACAGTTATCACATTTTATTTTTTTCAGTTTTAATGCTTTTGATTACCAACTGACAAGGATATGAGATGCTTTAATCTCTTCAATATCCTGTTTTGAATAAACTTGAGCACAATGTTCTATTAAATACAGCCAAACAAACTTGTGGTAATGGCCACTGCTCATTAACAACCAACAGCTTATAATAACTACTTTAGAATATACACCTCTCCTATTTTAGTAGAGTAGTTGAACTGGCCTAAAAGAGCCACTTCTCCAATTTGAATATATGTGTCTCTAGCTTCACCACAACCTCAATAGCAGTCAAAAAAATTATTGCTCGCCGCTGTAGCATATCATGTTAGTTTTATGTTTCAATTTTATTGTGGCCAGTTTCGTAAGATGTCACTGTCATTTTTCACCCCATGGATAAGTAAGGACAACCTAGACGTCTGAAATTAACACGTTTATGATGCCATCAAAAAACCTTAAAAACTTCATATTTATGTAACGGTTTGTCAGAGTACGATACCCTATACATTTCTTTCTCAGTTGTTTTACACACTATAAACAATGGATGCAATGGATAGACAAATTTAAGCATAAAGTTCTTATGCACCTGCAATATTGCTCTATTATCAGAAATATATTGCAACATATTAGAGACGGAATATATGGGACGTAAGAAATTTGTCTTGTTGATTATGTTCTAAAGAGACAACGGAAATTGTGATTGTGGTTTAGACAGAGCAATGTAATAGAAAGTACGTCAAGAAATGTGGGAAAAGGAACTGAACAAAAAAATTAGTTATACAGAGACAACGGAAATTGTGAATGTGGATTAGACAGAGCATTGTAATAGGAAGTACTTCAAGGGATGTATGTGTGAAAAAAACTGAACAAAAAGAAAAAGTTATGTAGGTGAAGTAAAGTTACAGGTGTCCTGATTGCATAAGCAATTGTATTAATGCATGCCAACTACAAACTGAATACTTGTGAAGTACCAGCGTACCAGATAAAAGAAAGAAGTCATTAATTATTTTAACATAAAACATTTGACTTTTGTCTTTCAACATGTTCTGTCTTTTACAAACACCTGGCACAAGTGGCTATTGTAGCAAGGGTTGACTGTAATTGGTACTTAAGTTTAATTAAGTTTTAAAAAGTTAAGTTTTTATCCGCAATATTTTTGCAATGCTTGGTCCAATTTACACCGAAAGACATTTTTCAGCATTTTTTCATGACTATTTCTCTTTTGCATTCTTGAAAATTTTTAGCAGCTCACTGTCAACTACGAGTATACTTATTTAGTCAGAGATTTTAGTTTTAGTTCTGTTCTGTATAATATCAAACTTTTCAACTTCAAACCTTTTAAGTGTTTTCCTGTGCAATTATGTACAATAGTTGGTCAAAATTTCTGATGTCGCAAAATGGTTATAAAGGCAGATAAAAAAAAAGAAAACATTTAAATGATGCAATAACACTAATTTGACCAATGGATAAAATAATATTGTTGGTTATGATATTTTTTGAAGCATTGGGCAACAAAAAAAGGTGGGACAGGCTTGAGGCATAACGTGTTTCCTTTTTTTACAAGAGCAAACAAGGCAATGTTTTGTTGGGTTATATTTCTTCTCCATTGGTGGATGTGGCATAAGATAGTGCAAAGCATTTTAATTTACATCTTCCCTGTATTTTCGAAGGTACACACAGTTATAAGTTTACTTGTAGTATTTTTTATTTTTGTGTTTTGTGTTTACCTGCCATTATTGAACAGTCTGCCATGGAAAAAGCTGCAGCTAATGTGTTAAGCTTCATTTCATATACCATATCAGTTAAAACAGATAAAAAAGGGTGTTGTGCATTGCAAAAAGACTGACCAACAAAGTCCATCAGATCCCAGACAGTAATGTTGTTTTTGTGTGGACATCTATTTCGTTGTCACCTTTTGCAAGTTGTTTCCTTCCGCAACACTTATATTAAAGAGTTAATTGATCAAAAATGATTGTGCAGCTCGATTACTGCTTTTCATTTGTGCCTTGGTTATAACATTATGCCTTATCAATGCAGTTGAAATCTTTATATTTGTAAAATCTAGGTGAATTAAAGCAGATGGTTAAAGTTCACACCATATTTCAATATTTAAGATAATTCTTAGTTGTATCCTGGACTAACCACTTTATTCAACAACAGAAGTTTTTTTGTTTATCATTTGGATACTTAGAAATTATTTAGTACTTTAAAATACTTTAAGCTACATGGGAATTCAGAGAAACTTTATTAAGATTATACATAAGTTGCCAAGGCCTCCACAGGAATTAGGTAGGGATTTCATGTCCCAGTACAAGTGAAATGCACTGTCAGAAAAAATGTCGGTGTAAATTTCGTAAAAAATAGACCTATAAACACACTTCCAAGGGCACTTAACAAATTCCATAACCTGTTAAAACAAATTGGTGTATTTATGACCTAATTGGTGTATAAACCCCTAAAATGTGACACTTTTGGAACACCTGAATGGTTATATATATTCCACCAAATTTTCCTCGCATAGCATTCTCTCTTTGAGTCAATCTGTCGCAGGAGATAATGAAATTATTTCCAATTGTTTTTAAGTTATTTATCCTTAAACTTAAAAGGGCAATGCAATAGTTTCGCTAATCTTATTTAAGTAATTGACATTAGTGCCGTAACATCTAGGAAGTTGAAAAATAAAACATTTTCTTTTATCAGCAGGTAAATGAACACATCCACTATCACAGACACTACGTTTTATTATATAAGATGGCATTTAAACCATACACCTTGATATTATGAAGAAAGTATAGAGAAATTCTTATAAGTGCTCTACTTCCCTGTCCTTTTCTTGAGGGCAAAAAATATTATTATTATTAATAGATGTCTCCTGGCCGAAAAATCTATTGATCAGACAACAAATATGTTAAAAAAAGTATTATTCTTTTTAAAAGATAGAAAGTCAGCTTCTTTTATTTATTATTTATCAATTTTCAACAATTTATACTAAAGAATGGATATAATTAAAACTTATTTCTGAAATTTTGTTTGATTTTTAGGCCTGTCTGGGTAGGAAAGGGTTTTTTTAAAAAATATATATTTATTTTTTTATGTTAATTTGCTAAATATTGATGATAACAGGGTTCATTGCAATTTAATTGTGTCACGATTTTTCATTCTGTTCAAGTGTTATCTACACACAAAATTATTAAAGTATCAATATAAATAGATTCAGCAACTTTCTGCAGTTCCAGGGATATATTTTTTTCAATTCAGCGACATCAGTTAGTGATATTAATCAAACATTTGTGTTATTGTTATACATTTCTCTCTTCCAGGTTGTTTAAATTAAGTTTTATTCCTATCTTGGTTTTGTTTAGGTTTACTTGCTATTGCCGTTCATGACATAAATTTATATTTTTTGCTCATTCTTACAGGCAGCATCGTGTGAAAAGCAACCATATAAGCCATGTAAGTTTAAGTTCTGTTTTTGTTTTGTTCTTGGATATTACCAGGTACATATATTGAATTTGGAAATTATCTAAAATTTGGAATTAACAAATAATTTAAATTCACTTTTATTGAGCATTTAAAATTTGAATTGAAATAAGATTTTAATCATATATAGTCAAAATTGTGTTAAAATTAAAAATGAAAAGACTTAATTAGTCACGCTTTATTTTGTCCTAAAATTCGGAATAGTTTTTTAGTCTTTTTTTAGTCTTTTCTCCTAAAATGTGACCTTAAAGTCTCCTCAAATCTACTGAGAAATTATGAACTTTTAAATCTGTGTCTACCCTGCTAAAGAAATAAACATGATAACCAGAGTACATAGCTAATTTAAATTTTTAGTAAGAAAATAGTGGGACAATTAATCAAAACTAACATTGTTTCTTTGTTCTTAAAGGGGGGGGTAAGCTCTAATTTTTCATTTAAAAAAAACCCAGTAGCTATAACAAAAAAAACTTGAAATACCTATTTTTTTCAGCTAAAAATTTTATCGATTTTGTAAGAACTACATGTTTACTACGCTCATTTTGTTATTCTGAACCCTTTGCAATTTTAAAAGGATTTGGTGACGTTTTTTAGTTCAGAAAGTGTAGTTCGACATGTCCAACTTTTGCTAAGTTTTTTCTATTGAAATTAACAAAATAGTTAATGAGCTATTGTTTAAACGAAAGATTTGAGCATATTTTTTCAGTTTCTGATCATAACCAGTGCTAGTCCATAGTAATAACCTTAATTAGAAATTTGTTGAATTATAATTATTATACACGCTTTTTTTTAAAAAGAAGGTTTTTACAAAGATATGTGTTATTTTGCTGATTGTATAAGTTGAATTACAAATGTGTAGTCGAAGAATATTTGCATATGTTTGAGGTTACTTCTCCTTAAAATAATAGTCTGAAGAAAACTGTCAGTTTGAGCCTAAATCGATAAATCCTTCAAAACTTCACTAAACATTACATTGATAAAAAATCTTTGTGTCAATTTACTGGCATTTGTTAAACTCTGCGTTGTTAATAAAAGCAAAAAGCAAATTTTTTTTTTTTTTTAATTTTGTTATCAAGTTTTCTAAGCTTAAAGGAATGTTCGCCTATATTTATTCAAAAAAAATATATAATAATATAATTGAATATATTTATAACTGAATATAATTTGAATTAACATTTAGTGTATGGTAAAAAAACTATGGCAAAAGAACTGTCGCATTTGAGTATGGCCGCGTGGGTGTCACCAGCATTGGTGACACCCAAGGGTACTCTAGGGCATATCTATCTCATGGAATATGGCGAAAAGGGGTTCCTCTATGCCCAAAAAGATATCGTAAGTTTTTTATTAATTTTTTTTTTTTTTAGAGAAGGATCAACAATGTATATATGTTTTGACAATATATATACATACACAGCTAAATAATATATTTACATACTTACAAGTAAAATTCATTTAAAAAAGCTTATTCACTAACATAAATTGTGTCATGATATGTAGTGTGTTGGTTGTCTCAAAGGACATTCAACATAAAGGATATTATATTTTTATCGTTAGTGTGCGGCTTTTTACTCATCCCTTGTGTTTATTGAAGGTTTTAATAGCTTCATATGGAGAGCTTCCTGAGTCATTAATTTAAACACATTACTGTGGGAGTCAATTATTTTTATAGCACTAAAAGAAGGTTGCACTTTACATGAATTAAAATGCATTTTCACAGGTTTTCCCTCTTGAATATGTTCTTTAATCGCGTAATCAAATGTCGAGCTGTCTGCCCAACATAGCACGACTGACATCGTGAACATGTGATTTGGTAGACTACGTGACTTTTGAACAATTCCTCTACAGGTGTTTTGAGTGAGGGAAGGATGGATTGAACCTTTCGTATTGTTGAGATCACTTTACAGGGAGCATCTATTTGTCTAAGGCAACGTTCAAAATTATCAGTGACTTTTCCCCTATATTGAAGAAAAATCAATTTGTTCTTGCTCGTCTCGTGCTCTTAGATCTCTGTCTCTTTTTTCAGTGCATGATCTTGTCTGATGTCTTTTCAATGATAGGGTTATAGAACGAAGCAGGGTATTGGTTATGTTCAAGTATCGTTTTTGCCTTGTTCAGACTTTCGTGAACGTTTGCCTGTGTGCTGCATGAGTTGTAAATTCTGCAGACCATCCCGGAAACAACAGATCGTTTGTATTTAATCGGTGCGAAGGTTTGACAATTCATTGTAAGTCCCGTACCAGAGTCTTTGGTATACCATGTTGACAATAGCTTTCCTTTGTTGCGAGCTTCATATCGAGAAATGGAATTGTAGCATATTTTTCATGTTCAATAGTAAAGCTTAGCTGTGGGTGGTGTTCATTTATTTCCGCAAGTTTTTCATCAATTTGGCCGGACCTAATATCGCGAAGAATATCATCCATATACCTTGCATACAACTTGGCAACCCCTTTGATTCTAGGATCGAACTTGCTCAGCCAACCGTTGACAAAATTGGGCGCTGGAGGACTGCCCATAGCCAAACCATCCTGTCAATATATACCGTTGTGTGTCAACATCAAGACGTCGCAACTGCACATGATTGACTGCTTTACAAAAGTCTCCTTTGAAACAGGGGGTTGTTCGTACTTTCCAGAGTATAGCAGGTAAGCACAATGATTTATTGCTTCCACGACGATGAGCTTACATCAAAACTAATGACTTCTTCATCCTCATTCAAGTTTATTTCTCCAAGAGACTCAGATATTGTTGATGTACTAATTTTACATTCTTCGACATTCGATCGCAATCGCAAGAACTGGCCTTAATGGTTTGTCAGTTTTATGGACTTTTGCCAAGCCATATAGTCGCGGTGGTTGGCTTCCGATAAGTTTGAGTTTGTCATACAATGATTCACTGATCTTGTTCGAGCCTTTCAAGCCTTGCAAAAGTTCAACAATGCGCTCCACCTTTTTCAGGATAGGGTGTTTTGCATTCTTCCGAGTTTTTTCATATTTTTTGAATTGCGGGAGCTTAATAATTTTATCAAGTTTTTCTTTATATACACTACATTCCATTAAACAAATGCTGATCCCTTTATCGAACGATTGTTCTCCTTTAAGTAACGAAGTGTCATTTGTATGTTATGTGAATTCTTCTGTTTTTGACAACGTTGGACGTAAGCCAGTGTTTTAACTTTGATATCAGTCATAACTTCATCACTTACTTTGTTTCTTTTGCAATAGCGTAAAAGATCGTCTAGCTCCGCAAGAAGATCATTTTTGTCAAAGTTTTCTAAAACAGCATTTCTCGGAACGTTCCCTTAGACAAATAGATGCTCCCTGTAAAGTGATCTCAAGAATACGAAAGGTTCGATCCTTCCTTCCCTAACTCAAAACAGAGAGTAGAGAAATTGTTCAAAAGTCACGTAGTCTACCAAATCACGTAAGTCGTGCTCTGTTGGTCAGACAGCTCGACATTTGATTACGCGATTTAAAGAACATATTCAAGAGGGAAAACCCGTGAAAATGCATTTTAATTCATGTAATGTGCAACCTTCTTTTAGTGATATGAAAATAATTGACTACAACAGTAATGTATTTAAATTAATGAATCTGGAGGCTCTCCATATGAAGCTATTAAAACTTTCAATAAACACAAGGGATGAGTACAAAAGCCGCACACTAACAATAAAAATATAATTTCCTTTATGTTGAATGTCCTTTGAGACAACCAACACACTATATATCATGACACAATTTATGTTAGTGAATAAGCTTTTTTTAAAATGAATTTTACTTGTAAGTATGTAAATACTTTTTAGCTGTGTATATCTTTAGCAAACAGTTTAACTGTTTTTTATATTCTGTTTTAGTGATTGACCTGAATTGGAGTTAAATCCGATATATATTGTCAAAACATATATACATTGTTGATCCTTCTCTCAAAAATTGCTGAATTACATTCACATTGTTTCTACCAAGAAAGTTTTTTACCAAAGTTTAATTTTTAATCGTGGTTTTTGCATGCAATGTAGTGGGATGTAAGGTTATGAAAAGTAATGATGTTTCAGCTTATTGTTATGCTGTGTCTTTTTATTGTAAATGAAATGTTTGTCTTTTTTTCTAGTCATTTTATGCGATTGATGGGGATGTCAGGATAAATTTATCAGAAAAAGTTTTCATTGACTTGGAAAAGGGTGATTGCTTCCATGTCCCAAAAGGTAAAGTCTTTTACATTTCCAAATTAGGTTATTAACAACTATATACATTCGTTGATGCTGTTTGACAATAGTTTTAAGGTTTTTTTTTGCCATTAAAGTGTGATAAAATGGCAATTAACACTAATGTGGTACACAAGAATTTAGGCTTATGTAAATGAGGTTAAAAACTTGCCGAAAATCCTCAAAATTATTTACACATTTGTCAGCATTTTGCTTTTTTTTTTTTTTTTTTTTTGACTGATTTGACTGATTTTTTTTTTATGGTATTAATTTGATAAAATAATTACTGTACAAAATCACATGCCAATTAACAAACACACTCATGCATTCTTAATTAAATGGCTCCTCCAATTTAGTACTGTTAGTGTTTCTCTTACGAGACTTTGAATTTATAATTGTCCATGAGTGTCTTTTTAATTTAAAGTATTTTACTTAAGTGAAATTTTGTTATAAAGATCTCTATTTGTATAAAACCTGTATGTCTATATAATAATATCCAAGCTTTAAATATCTGTGTGAATCTTTTTTTTTCAGATTTTATGTGAGGTAATCATACTAACAGGGTGCGTGTGGGTTTTTCCACAGGGTTACAACTACTTGCTTTATTTACAATTACACTTGCGTGTTAATTAGGTCTCCTAGGTTTGAAGGCGAGACATAGTAGATGCTACTTTTAGTCGAAACGTAATATAAGTTGAATTCTCGTGTTCTATTTTGTCCAATAAAACGATTTAATATTATATATTTTTAACTTAGCAAGCTTGGTAAGGGCAGAAAAAGCACAAAACAGCAAGGAACAATTAAAGAGGAACTAGCAAGACAAGGCCAGGGAGTAGGCAAGGCAAAACAGTCAATAATACTAAAGTAAATTGCCTTAGAAATTAATTTCTAAAAAATCTCAAACTGAAATTTAATTTATTTGTTTTTTGAAACTTCGCTTTTTTATTTATTTTTAAATTATTTTTTAGTCTCATTTCTATTTTTTTGTTTTGAATAGTGGAACATAACTTTTCTGAACCCCTCCTCCCCTGAATTGTTCTTATTTATGACAGATCTGTCCATACTTTGTTGAGGCTCGTGTTCTTCTAACACAATGAAAGTGGCTATGCACGCCCTGTATACTTTGTTTTTTGTTTTCCATTAAAAACGCAACTTTTTGATTGTTTAAAAATTACAAAGACCGTGTATTTGGAGCATTTTTTACTGTACTATCAAGAAAAAAAGCAGCCGTTATACATATTATAAATAAAAGGGCAATGCAGCGTCTTTAAATTGGATAATTCGATCACCGTAATATAATAAATAAACATGTTCTGATGAGTTTTTCTATGTTTGTAAACAACATATTAAATTTCACATCAGGGATATTAATAAAAACAGTAGAGACAACATCTTTATACCGTGATAAAAACACGAAAGGTAACTAGCAAACTAAAAATTAAATCATTTTTTTAAGTTAATCTGTGTTGCTTGATGTTTTTCATCGGTCAAAAATATGTAGCCCAAAAGGTAGGTAGGTATAGCCTTCTCTGTTGTTCTTTCATTGAAAGTATATTTCTTACTGTAGCTACTACTGTGATAGGAAATCTGATTTTAATAAACAACGCTGGATAATTACATTCAGTGCTGCTTATCATAGCGTTTATCGTTGTCATTTTTAGCTAGCTAACACATATCACAGACATTTTTACGACAACTATAATATAATTTCTGTAACGAAAAATCACAAGAGACAATTATTCCATAGCACAAGCAATTTGGTAGCCTGGAAACTTCAAACCAAAACCTTTTTATCTGTTTTGTCTCACTAATGTGGAAATTTTCATTGCGATCTGTCACATTGCACATGAGATTGCACATGCTATTTTTGTCCAATGGATTGTGCTTACCACTTTTTCTCGGACATAATTTGCCTTTGTTATTTAGCTGTGTGCACAAAAAATGACTGTTTGAGTGCCTTTAGTTCAAACGCTTATTGGTATTCAAATTAAAATTTCACCTATATACAAGGGAAATGGTTGAAATTTTTTATAGGCCCACACTATTGACATCAGAGAATAAGCCTCGCTAAGCTCAAATAGCTAGCTTAGCTGTACGAAAATGCACATAAAAAAATTTTAGTGGTCTCAGTGGACTTTTTACTGCCTATGCTGCAGTCTATAATATTACATGTCTCAGGGATATGTATGGTTTGTAGTAATCTGATGACCAGAATAATCACAACAGACGAGCACCTTTTAAAATAAAAATTTAATATCCATGTCTTTGGTAACTTAATTATGGTAATTCTCTTTTAATGGTTGGTTATAAATTAAAGTTTAGAATTTTCTGCAATTTCAGCAATTTTAATATTGAGGGAAAGAGAGTTTTTTTCATTCATATTATGTAATGACTTTTTAGCTGCAACGAGACTTACCCCCGCCCCCCCCCAATGCTGGGGGGGGGGTGTCTATGCTAATTTGATAAACATTTACAGATGTACCTAGTATCACTTATCTGCATTATGTTCTGCATAAATAATTAAGCAATACTATTCAGAATCGTGAAAGGAGCAGATTTAACTAATATTATTTTTCATTACTTTGCAGGTTACGCATACAAATTGGACAATGTGTCCAATGGATCACGCACGGTGCTATTTTGTCGCTATGAATAAATGTATGTATATACGTTCATTTTATTAATTATTCATTTATTCATTTTGCGTGACAGACAGACGTTTACAGGTATTATAATATAGATGGGTTATTGGCTTGAAACTTTTTATGGGGTGTTTTTGGACTAGTCTTAAGAACAAAGAATATATTGCAAACTATTTTTTACAGGTCTGGTACCAAGCAAAACAACAACATAAATGTATGTACCAATAATTATATGTATATATTTCTTAACTTATTTCTTAATTTATTTATTATTTGGTCTAACCTGGTAAGCATTCAAGCAGTATTATAAGATGCAAGTTTTTAAAACAGTGAAACTGTTTACTATTTACTCTTCTGGCATCCTTGTTCTGACAAATGCTACAATTGAGCTGTTAGAAAATAATTTTAAGGGCAAACTTATATTTCTTTATATATGAGGGAGTTTTTCCACAACCAAACTTGACAAAAGTGATTCATAACTTTTGCTGCTCAAACCAAGGCTACATAAACTTCTAACATCGTTGTGAAATCGACTTAGAACAGATAGTCGTTCACGACATTCGACATTCCTGTTAAGTTTCTGTACTTTCAATTAGTTATTGTTTTTATGGCTTTTCTTTTACAATATTTAGGAATGAGTGTTAAGCCGTTGTTACTCCTAATTTCAAAAACTTTCTCTTTATCATACGTTTTTGCGACCTCATTTTCATCCTCTATTAAATCTATAGTTTCATCTTCTGTTTCTTCATTATTAGTATTAAATAATTTTTTTGAATTTTTACATGTTTTTTCAACTATGTTTAGTGAAATCTGAACCTAGTTAGTAAAATCAATCAAATCCCTCAATTCATTTAAATCCTTTAAATCATTTAAATTTGGCTTGGTATGGACCATTCCTGAATCATAGAAAACATGCATCGGTACAGTATGATGTTTGGCTCAACTAATTAAAAATATATGCAAAACCATAACTTAGTACACTGTTCCTAAATAATATCAAACATATAAGAAGGAATTTTTGTTTGCGTAAAGAGTGCTAATAAACCTATTTAATTTGTCAGCCATAGTGAGCAATAAAGATTGTCTATTCTGGTTCAGGCCATGGATTTGTTTTGTTTTTTCTACAGTAAAATTAGATGAAGGCCTATTTGATGGGGGCAAGAAGGTGCAACTGGAGAGCACCTTTTTTTATATCGCCAGTTGATCCTCATTCTTCCTGACTGTGTGTGCACTTACTTCCAGGCCCCGCAGGCACAGTTTTAAATGGCCTCACCAATGTTGTATTTGGCGTTGCCTATTAATGACTATGTATTTATAAGTGGAGATTAATTTTTGAGAGACTTTTGCCAGTGTTCATCTTGTATTCCACCCATCTGGCATTGGTGGAGGGGGGTAGGGAGAAAAAAGGAAATTGTTGTGGGACTTAGTTTTATATCTTAAATATTTTTTTAAGATATTTTTAATTTAAAAATCTAGCGTCTAGATGTTCATATTTGTGAATTTTTTTTAAATTTAAATGTTGCTTTAATGGGAATACTGCTATTTATCATAATTTTAAACTTGATAAAAGATATGTGTTTATACTCATATATGGTAAATTTAAATTAGGAAGCCTAGAAACATCTCGAATAGACTCTTCTTTACTCAATTAAAATTCTCAACTTGTTGGATACAAATTGATTGATTTGAGTTTATTCCTTGTTTTTTAGCCATAAAAAGTTTCATTGGAAATTTTTGGATCCTGAAACATTTTCTGGCTCTATTTTTTTGTATACAATTAATTCAAATATGACTTGCCGTTCATTTATAAAGTATGATGCATATCTTTTTCAGGCGTAGTCATAAGAAACAGAGATAGGGTCTGATTGACAACGCTTCTGGCTTTAATATCCTTTTTTATTTTTTGTAGTGCCCTGTCAATAATAAGATGCAAATAAGGTTTGACCCATTTACCAGGATATGTGGTTTACGTGTTTATTCCCTGACATCACAAGAATTATGTAATAATATCTTGGTGAAGAAAACTAGAGAGTAGGGCAGCTGGACTTTACATTTTGTTACACCAACGGATTTGTTAAGGCCTCTGACAGAGTTTTAGGTCAAAAACAAGTTAGCCACTGAACATGGGGCCAGGCTAAAACCTTGGTAGCTGAGGCAAGTAGGTGACCCACAAAATAGTGCTTTAAGAAACAATATTCTTTCTAGGAAATAATAACATTAAAAGGCAATAAATTGCAAGGCACATCCTTATCAAAGACAAATCCCAGATAGATTTTGCAGGCATTCATGTATTTGTTGTTTCAGATAAGCTAAAATAAGGTCGTTGTCAGCATAATTAAAAGGTAATGGTCCAATATGTTATAGCCACATATCCTTAAAAAACTATCATTAGGTATCATGCCATATTGTAGAAGGCTAATAATGTTAGCCTAGAAATCTGACATATGCCGTATTTAGTGCTACAAGTAAACTGTACTGTACATTTTCGCAAGAAATAATTCTTCACGTTGTTTAGGATTGTTTGGAAATGTACATGTTTTATGATCTTAAATAATGCAAGGTAACATTTCAAAGGCTAATATGAGAAGTCAATTGGTACTCTGGGTGAATATCCCATAGCCTTATATTGTGAAAATCAGAAGTACAATATTAGTACAATATGGGTTATTGGCTTGAAACTTGTTATAGGGTGTTTTTGGACCAGTCTTAAGAAAAAGGCGTATATTGCAAACTATTTTTGACAGATCTGGTACCAAGGAGAACAACTTCTGACATGAAATCATATGATTTATGAGTAGGGCTTTACAAGACAGTAATGAGTCGTTCTAGGCTTGTGATCATACTAATTAAAGATTCAGGCTAAATGAACCAGTCATAACATGTTAGAGCAACATGTTTATTAAACTGATTTTAAAGATCTAGTTTACATAGGTTTATTGCCCCACATAAGTAAACTACTGCATCAGAATTTTCATGATATTATCCTTGAAAGCATATCAGATATCTTTTATTTCACGAAGACTTTGCTGCAAATAAAAACAAACGTTTTGTTTTATGTAAAACACCCCTGTTGCAGCAACTAAAGTAATATTAGTATTCACAACTTCATGGTGGTTTTGTTCGAAAAATAATACTTTGCAGTGCTAGTTTTATAATAGCTATATAATAGCTTCTTATTTTATGGCTTAAAATGATGTTTATGATATGAACACAGCTATATCAAGCTAAATTCAATGCATAAATTTCCTTTTTTATTGTCTTCCACTAATACATTGTGACATTAGCTTGTCTGTGGACTGACATTGGCACCTGGAATAACCTAAAATTATTGGACCGTCTAGATACTAAGTTGAGTGCCTGTTACTGGCCATAATGAGATGCTAGGATCACATTTGAAGCATGTAGAACTACTACATCAAAAGCTTAATTCTGTTTGTACCAAATCTAACCATAATGGCTCATAACGAACCCACATCTAACGGATGGGTTTGTCTTGAATGACGAATTTGTCAGGCTAATAACATTTTTATGGAAACTACTTTGGACTGCAATACACACACTTTCTCTAATCTTTGGGGATAAAAAAATTTCCTTGTGCAAGACAGGTAATATCAAAGCAGTTCAATTTTTATCTGTATAAGCAAAATGATGCTTTTTCAATCTCATCTGATTAATCCTATTATGCAATGTGAAACATACCAGCATCAGTTGCTCACAAAAGACCGTTAAGGGCATATTTGAGCAGACAACCTTTCTATGTAGGGGCCATTTAAAAAATTCTGCAGTAGCGTTTTTAGAACCACCCCTCTACAAAGAAAACTTCAGACTATCTGTTTCTTGTGGCTTTGGTCCTTACATACTTTAAAAAGATTGACTTTCACAAGAATTAAAATTTCATAAATTTTAATAAAACTCTGAAAATGGCATCCAAGGGAATATTTGCTTGTTGTTTACTGCTAAATTGAATTGAACAGATTTTATGTGGGTATAATTATAGTTTTTTTTATTAACCTAATTTCTATAATACCCTGAAAATTTTGACAAATTGGTTTACTGTTGAAATTTAAGTTCTGTGAAATTTAATCTGCTTAAATTTCTCCCAACATAATTAAGAATATATGATTAATACTGTTGTATGAAAAACATTTCATAACTATTTCTTAAGCTATAAAACTAACTTCCACATCATCCCGTTTTACCCTGCGTTTCTACAGTGGGTTACTATTGCTTTCTGAGGAGAGATCGTGTAATTAGGGTAAATATCTTTATTTATATGTGTAAAATTTTTATACCAGTACAATGTAGGATGAAAATGCTTGTCTGCTATTTTGTAACATTACATAAAAAAGTTAGTGAAAGCTTGCGTGAAACATTTTCTGTATTTTGCAATTTATTTATTTAATATGATCAAAAAATCATGATTTGCAAAAAATAATTAAAAATAAAATTAAAAATTTTTTATGACTGTATGGCTCATTACAATGGCTTTATGTGGAGTTGTGTTAACTGTTTTGCAAAGTCATTGTTTTGTATTAATGACGCTAGCAAACTTGAATATTAGTTAAAAGCTTAGAAAGGCAACATTTGTCAGGCGAATGTAATAGTCAATGGTGATCAATGACAAGTTACACATGGCTCAATTAAAGATCAGCATTCGCCAAAGCTAAATACTGATTAAGGATTGCAGATATGAAAAAGGAAAAGCTTTATTGAGACTCGATTGTAATGCTTAATTCTTCATTATCACATCAAAAATGGATTGTCTTAGAATAGATTAAGAAAGGAAAAAGATTGTAGCTATTGCCATGAATATTATGTTTTAATGTACAAGTTTTAGTATTTTTTTACAGACATAGAAAAGTGAGGACTCGTTTTAGGAATAGATAGTTATTAACAATTGTTTGGAAAAAAACTTAGTCAGGGATATCAACAGCAACAACATGATCAAGAAAAAAGCCTCTTAAAGTCTGGATAATAATCTATGTCATTGAAAACCTGTTAAATCTGGATATTAATTGTGTGGTGGAAACCTGTTAAGGTCTGGATATTCATCTCCGTCGTGGAAACTGTTAAAGTTTGGATATTATTCTATGTCATGGAAAACCTGTTAAAATCTGGATATTAATCCATGTCATGGAATAATCTGTTAAAATCTGGATATTAATCTCCATCATGAAAATCTGTTAAAGTCTGGATCTCAATGTTTGTCATGTAAAACCTATCAAAGTGTGTATATTAATCGTATGGTGGAAAACCTGTTAAGGTCTGGAAATTTATCCGTCAGGGAAATCCTCTACCATCTGGATGTTATTCTTTGGAATACCTCTTAAAGTCAGGATATTAACCTATGACATGGAAAACCTGTCAAAGTCTGGATATTTATCTATGTCACGGGAAATCTGTTAAAGTTTGCATATCAATCTGTGTCACGGAAAACCTATCAAAGTGTGAATATTAATCTCTGGAAAAACCTGTTAAAATCTGGATATTAACCAATGTCATGGAAAAACCTGTTATAGTCTGGATGTTTATCTATGTCATGGAAATCTGTTAAAGTCTGGATATTAATCTATGTTATGCAAAACCCCGTTATATTTAGATATTAATCTACCAGGTGGGAAATCCTTTAAGGTCTGAACATTAATCTCTGGAAAAACCTGTTAAAGTCTGGATGTTCATCTATGTCATGGAAAAACCTGTTACAGTCTGGATGTTAATCATGTCATGGAAAATCTGTTAAAGTCAGGACATCAATCTGTGTCATTGAAAAATTTGTTGCAGTCTGGATATTTATTTATGTCATGGAAAATCTGTTAAAGTCTGGATCTTAGTGTTTGTCATGTAAAGCCTATCAAAGTGTGGATATTTATCTATGTCATGGGAAATCAGTTAAAGTTTGGATATTAATCTATGTCATGGAAATCTGTTAAAGTTTGTATATCAGTTTGTATCACGGAAAACGTATCAAAGTGTGAATATTAATCTCTGGAAAAACCTGTTAAAATCTGAATATTAATCAATGTCATGGAAAAACCTGTTACAGTCTGGATATTTATCTATGTCATGGAAATCTGTTAAAGTCTGGATATTTATCTATGTCATGGGAAATCTGTTAAAGTTTGGATATTAATCTATGTCATGGAAAAATCTGTTAAAGTCAGGACATCAATCTGTGTCATTGAAAAATTTGTTGCAGTCTGGATATTTATCTATGTCATGGAAAATCTGTTAAGGTCTGGATCTCAGTGTTTGTCATGTAAAGCCTATCAAAGTGTGGATATTAATCGTATGGTGGAAAATCTGTTAAGGTCTGGAAATTTATCTGTCAGGGAAATCCTCTACCGTCTGGATATTAATCTTTGGAATACCTCTCAAAGTCCGGACATTTATCTATGTCATGAAGAATCTGCTAAAGTCTGGATATTTTTCTATGTCATGAAAAAACCTGGTAATGTCTGGATATTAATCTATGTCATGGGAAACCTGGTAAAGTCCGGATATTTATCTATGTCATGGGAAATCTGTTAAAGTCTGGATATTTATCTATGTCATGGGAAATCTGTTAAAGTTTGGATATTTCTCTATGTCATGAAAAACCTGTCAAAGTCTGAATATTAATCTATGTCATGGAAAACCTGTCAAAGTCTGGATATTTATCTATGTCATGGGAAATCTGTTAAAGTTTGGATATTAATCTATGTCATGAAAATCTGTTAAAGTTTGTATATCAATTTGTGTCACGGAAAACGTATCAAAGTATGAATATTAATCTCTGGAAAAACCTGTTAAAATCTGGATATTAACCAATGTCATAAAAAAACCCTTTACAGTCTGGATGTTTATCTATGTCATGGAAATCTGTTAAAGTCTGGATATTAATCTGTGTCATTGAAAAATTTGTTACAGTCTGGATATTTATTTATGTCATGGAAAATCTGTTAAAGTCTCGATCTCAGTGTTTGTCATGTAAAGCCTATCAAAGTGTGGATATTACTCGTATGGTGGAAAACCTGTTAAGGTCTGGAAATTTATCTGTCAGGGAAATCCTCTACCGTCTGGATATTATTCTTTAGAATACCTCTTAAAGTCCGGATATTTATCTATGTCATGAAAAATCTGCTAAAGTCTGGATATTTCTCTCTGTCATGAAAAAACACTTTACAGTCTGGATGTTTATCTATGTCATGGAAATCTGTTAAAGTCTGGATATTAATCTATGTTATGCAAAACCCCGTTAAATTTAGATATTAATCTACCAGGTGAGAAATCATTTAACGTCTGAATATTAATCTCTGGAAAAACCTGTTAAAGTCTGAATGTTCATCTATGTCATGGAAAAACCTGTTACAGTCAGGATGTTAATCTATGTCATGGAAAAATCTGTTAAAGTCAGGACATCAATCTGTGTCGTTGAAAAATTTGTTGCAGTCTGGATATTTATCTATGTCATGGTAAATCTGTTAAGGTCTGGATCTCAGTGTTTGTCATGTAAAGCCTATCGAAGTGTGGATATTAATCGTATGGTGGAAAATCTGTTAAGGTCTGGAAATTTATCTGTCAGGGAAATCCTCTACCGTCTGGATATTATTCTTTGGAATACCTCTTAAAGTCCGGATATTTATCTATGTCGTGAAAAATCTGCTAAAGTCTGGATATTTCTCTATGTCATGAAAAACCTGTCAAAGTCTGGATATTTATCTATGTCATGGGAAATCTGTTAAAGTCTGGATATTTATCTATGTCATGGGAAATCTGTTAAAGTTTGGATATTAATCTATTTCATGGAAAAATCTGTTAAAGTCAGGACATCAATCTGTGTCATTGAAAAATTTGTTGCAGTCTGGATATTTATCTATGTCATGGAAAATCTGTTAAGGTCTGGATCTCAGTGTTTGTCATGTAAAGCCTATCAAAGTGTGGATATTAATCGTATGGTGGAAAATCTGTTAAGGTCTGAAAATTTATCTGTCAGGGAAATCCTCTAACGTCTGGATATTATTCTTTGGAATACCTCTTAAAGTCCGGATATTTATCTATGTCGTGAAAAATCTGCTAAAGTCTGGATATTTCTCTATCTCATGAAAAACCTGTCAAAGTCTGGATATTTATCTATGTCATGGGAAATCTGTTAAAGTCTGGATATTTATCTATGTCATAGGAAATCTGTTAAAGTTTGGATATTAATCTATTTCATGGAAATCTGTTAAAGTCTGCATATTAATCTGTGTCATTGAAAAATTTGTTACAGTCTGGATATTTATTTATGTCATGGAAAATCTGTTAAAGTCTCGATCTCAGTGTTTGTCATGTAAAGCCTATCAAAGTGTGGATATTACTCGTATGGTGGAAAACCTGTTAAGGTCTGGAAATTTATCTGTCAGGGAAATCCTCTACCGTCTGGATATTATTCTTTGGAATACCTCTTAAAGTCCGGATATTTATCTATGTCATGAAAAATCTGCTAAAGTCTGGATATTTCTCTCTGTCATGAAAAAACACTTTACAGTCTGGATGTTTATCTATGTCATGGAAATCTGTTAAAGTCTGGATATTAATCTATGTTATGCAAAACCCCGTTAAATTTAGATATTAATCTACCGGGTGAGAAATCATTTAACGTCTGAATATTAATCTCTGGAAAAACCTGTTAAAGTCTGAATGTTCATCTATGTCATGGAAAAACCTGTTACAGTCAGGATGTTAATCTATGTCATGGAAAAATCTGTTAAAGTCAGGACATCAATCTGTGTCGTTGAAAAATTTGTTGCAGTCTGGATATTTATCTATGTCATGGTAAATCTGTTAAGGTCTGGATCTCAGTGTTTGTCATGTAAAGCCTATCAAAGTGTGGATATTAATCGTATGGTGGAAAATCTGTTAAGGTCTGGAAATTTATCTGTCAGGGAAATCCTCTACCGTCTGGATATTATTCTTTGGAATACCTCTTAAAGTCCGGATATTTATCTATGTCGTGAAAAATCTGCTAAAGTCTGGATATTTCTCTATGTCATGAAAAACCTGTCAAAGTCTGGATATTTATCTATGTCATGGGAAATCTGTTAAAGTCTGGATATTTATCTATGTCATGGGAAATCTGTTAAAGTTTGGATATTAATCTATTTCATGGAAAAATCTGTTAAAGTCAGGACATCAATCTGTGTCATTGAAAAATTTGTTGCAGTCTGGATATTTATCTATGTCATGGAAAATCTGTTAAGGTCTGGATCTCAGTGTTTGTCATGTAAAGCCTATCAAAGTGTGGATATTAATCGTATGGTGGAAAATCTGTTAAGGTCTGGAAATTTATCTGTCAGGGAAATCCTCTAACGTCTGGATATTATTCTTTGGAATACCTCTTAAAGTCCGGATATTTATCTATGTCGTGAAAAATCTGCTAAAGTCTGGATATTTCTCTATCTCATGAAAAACCTGTCAAAGTCTGGATATTTATCTATGTCATGGGAAATCTGTTAAAGTCTGGATATTTATCTATGTCATAGGAAATCTGTTAAAGTTTGGATATTAATCTATGTCATGGAAATCTGTTAAAGTTTGTATATCAATTTGTGTCACGGAAAACGTATCAAAGTATGAATATTAATCTATGGAAAAACCTGTTAAAGTCTGGATGTTCATCTATGTCATGGAAAAACCTGTTACAGTCTGGATGTTAATCTATGTCATGGAAAAATCTGTTAAAGTCACGACATCAATCTGTGTCATTGAAAAATTTGTTGCAGTCTGGATATTTATTTATGTCATGGAAAATCTGTTAAAGTCTGGATCTCAGTGTTTGTCATGTAAAGCCTATCAAAGTGTGGATATTAATCGTGTGGTGGAAAATCTATTAAGGTCTGGAAATTTATCTGTCAGGGAAATCCTCTACCGTCTGGATATTATTCTTTGGAATACCTCTTAAAGTCCGGATATTTATCTATGTCGTGAAAAATCTGCTAAAGTCTGGATATTTCTCTATCTCATGAAAAACCTGTCAAAGTCTGGATATTTATCTATGTCATGGGAAATCTGTTAAAGTCTGGATATTTATCTATGTCATAGGAAATCTGTTAAAGTTTGGATATTAATCTATGTCATGGAAATCTGTTAAAGTTTGTATATCAATTTGTGTCACGGAAAACGTATCAAAGTATGAATATTAATCTATGGAAAAACCTGTTAAAGTCTGGATGTTCATCTATGTCATGGAAAAACCTGTTACAGTCTGGATGTTAATCTATGTCATGGAAAAATCTGTTAAAGTCAGGACAACAATCTGTGTCATTGAAAAATTTGTTGCAGTCTGGATATTTATTTATGTCATGGAAAATCTGTTAAAGTCTGGATCTCAGTGTTTGTCATGTAAAGCCTATCAAAGTGTGGATATTAATCGTGTGGTGGAAAATCCATTAAGGTCTGGAAATTTATCTGTCAGGGAAATCCTCTACCGTCTGGATATTATTCTTTGGAATACCTCTTAAAGTCCGGACATTTATCTATGTCATGAAAAATCTGCTAAAGTCTGGATATTTATCTATGTCATGGGAAATCTGTTAAAGTTTGCATATCTATCTGTGTCACGGAAATCTGTTAAAGTTTGTATATCAATTTGTGTCACGGAAAACATATCGAAGTGTGAATATTAATCTCTGGAAAAACCTGTTAAAATCTGAATATTAATCAATGTCATGGCAAAACCTGTTACAGTCTGGATGTTTATCTATGTCATGGAAATCTGTTAAAGTCTGGATATTAATCTGTGTCATTGAAAAATTTGTTGCAGTCTGGATATTTATTTATGTCATGGAAAATCTGTTAAAGTCTGGATCTCAGTGTTTGTCATGTAAAGCCTATCAAAGTGTGGATATTAATCGTATGGTGGAAAACCTGTTAAGGTCTGGAAATTTATCTGTCAGGGAAATCCTCTACCGTCTGGATATTATTCTTTGGAATACCTCTTAAAGTCCGGATATTTATCTATGTCATGAAAAATCTGCTAAAGTCTGGATATTTCTCTCTGTCATGAAAAAACACTTTACAGTCTGGATGTTTATCTATGTCATGGAAATCTGTTAAAGTCTGGATATTAATCTATGTTTTGCAAAACCCCGTTAAATTTAGATATTAATCTACCAGGTGAGAAATCATTTAACGTCTGAATATTAATCTCTGGAAAAACCTGTTAAAGTCTGGATATTTATCTATGTCATGGGAAATCTGTTAAAGTTTGGATATTAATCTATTTCATGGAAAAATCTGTTAAAGTCAGGACATCAATCTGTGTCATTGAAAAATTTGTTGCAGTCTGGATATTTATCTATGTCATGGAAAATCTGTTAAGGTCTGGATCTCAGTGTTTGTCATGTAAAGCCTATCAAAGTGTGGATATTAATCGTATGGTGGAAAATCTGTTAAGGTCTGGAAATTTATCTGTCAGGGAAATCCTCTACCGTCTGGATATTATTCTTTGGAATACCTCTTAAAGTCCGGATATTTATCTATGTCGTGAAAAATCTGCTAAAATCTGGATATTTCTCTATCTCATGAAAAACCTGTCAAAGTCTGGATATTTATCTATGTCATGGGAAATCTGTTAAAGTCTGGATATTTATCTATGTCATAGGAAATCTGTTAAAGTTTGGATATTAATCTATGTCATGGAAATCTGTTAAAGTTTGTATATCAATTTGTGTCACGGAAAACGTATCAAAGTATGAATATTAATCTATGGAAAAACCTGTTAAAGTCTGGATGTTCATCTATGTCATGGAAAAACCTGTTACAGTCTGGATGTTAATCTATGTCATGGAAAAATATTTTAAAGTCAGGACATCAATCTGTGTCATTGAAAAATTTGTTGCAGTCTGGATATTTATTTATGTCATGGAAAATCTGTTAAAGTCTGGATCTCAGTGTTTGTCATGTAAAGCCTATCAAAGTGTGGATATTAATCGTGTGGTGGAAAATCTATTAAGGTCTGGAAATTTATCTGTCAGGGAAATCCTCTACCGTCTGGATATTATTCTTTGGAATACCTCTTAAAGTCCGGATATTTATCTATGTCGTGAAAAATCTGCTAAAGTCTGGATATTTCTCTATCTCATGAAAAACCTGTCAAAGTCTGGATATTTATCTATGTCATGGGAAATCTGTTAAAGTCTGGATATTTATCTATGTCATAGGAAATCTGTTAAAGTTTGGATATTAATCTATGTCATTGAAAAATTTGTTGCAGTCTGGATATTTATTTATGTCATGGAAAATCTGTTAAAGTCTGGATCTCAGTGTTTGTCATGTAAAGCCTATCAAAGTGTGGATATTAATCGTATGGTGGAAAATCTGTTAAGGTCTGGAAATTTATCTGTCAGGGAAATCCTCTACCGTCTGGATATTATTCTTTGGAATACCTCTTAAAGTCCGGATATTTATCTATGTCGTGAAAAATCTGCTAAAGTCTGGATATTTCTCTATCTCATGAAAAACCTGTCAAATTCTGGATATTTATCTATGTCATGGGAAATCTGTTAAAGTCTGGATATTTATCTATGTCATAGGAAATCTGTTAAAGTTTGGATATTAATCTATGTCATGGAAATCTGTTAAAGTTTGTATATCAATTTGTGTCACGGAAAACCTATCAAAGTATGAATATTAATCTCTGGAAAAACCTGTTAAAACCTGGATATTAACCAATGTCATGGAAAAACCTGTTACAGTCTGGGTGTTTATCTATGTCATGGAAATCTGTTAAAGTCTGGATATTAATCTATGTTATGCAAAACTCCGTTAAATTTAGATATTAATCTACCCGGTGGGAAATCCTTTAACGTCTGAATATTAATCTATGGAAAAACCTGTTAAAGTCTGGATGTTCATCTATGTCATGGAAAAACCTGTTACAGTCTGGATGTTAATCTATCTCATGGAAAAATCTGTTAAAGTCAGGACATCAATCTGTGTCATTGAAAAATTTGTTGCAGTCTGGATATTTATTTATGTCATGGAAAATCTGTTAAAGTCTGGATCTCAGTGTTTGTCATGTAAAGCCTATCAAAGTGTGGATATTAATCGTGTGGTGGAAAATCTATTAAGGTCTGGAAATTTATCTGTCAGGGAAATCCTCTACCGTCTGGATATTATTCTTTGGAATACCTCTTAAAGTCCGGACATTTATCTATGTCATGAAAAATCTGCTAAAGTCTGGATATTTATCTATGTCATGGGAAATCTGTTAAAGTTTGCATATCAATCTGTGTCACGGAAATCTGTTAAAGTTTGTATATCAATTTGTGTCACGGAAAACATATCGAAGTGTGAATATTAATCTCTGGAAAAACCTGTTAAAATCTGAATATTAAACAATGTCATGGAAAAACCTGTTACAGTCTGGATGTTTATCTATGTCATGGAAATCTGTTAAAGTCTGGATATTAATCTATGTCATTGAAAAATTTGTTGCAGTCTGGATATTTATTTATGTCATGGAAAATCTGTTAAAGTCTGGATCTCAGTGTTTGTCATGTAAAGCCTATCAAAGTGTGGATATTAATCGTGTGGTGGAAAATCTATTAAGGTCTGGAAATTTATCTGTCAGGGAAATCCTCTACCGTCTGGATATTATTCTTTGGAATACCTCTTAAAGTCCGGATATTTATCTATGTCGTGAAAAATCTGCTAAAGTCTGGATATTTCTCTATCTCATGAAAAACCTGTCAAAGTCTGGATATTTATCTATGTCATGGGAAATCTGTTAAAGTCTGGATATTTATCTATGTCATAGGAAATCTGTTAAAGTTTGGATATTAATCTATGTCATTGAAAAATTTGTTGCAGTCTGGATATTTATTTATGTCATGGAAAATCTGTTAAAGTCTGGATCTCAGTGTTTGTCATGTAAAGCCTATCAAAGTGTGGATATTAATCGTATGGTGGAAAATCTGTTAAGGTCTGGAAATTTATCTGTCAGGGAAATCCTCTACCGTCTGGATATTATTCTTTGGAATACCTCTTAAAGTCCGGATATTTATCTATGTCGTGAAAAATCTGCTAAAGTCTGGATATTTCTCTATCTCATGAAAAACCTGTCAAATTCTGGATATTTATCTATGTCATGGGAAATCTGTTAAAGTCTGGATATTTATCTATGTCATAGGAAATCTGTTAAAGTTTGGATATTAATCTATGTCATGGAAATCTGTTAAAGTTTGTATATCAATTTGTGTCACGGAAAACCTATCAAAGTATGAATATTAATCTCTGGAAAAACCTGTTAAAATCTGGATATTAACCAATGTCATGGAAAAACCTGTTACAGTCTGGGTGTTTATCTATGTCATGGAAATCTGTTAAAGTCTGGATATTAATCTATGTTATGCAAAACTCCGTTAAATTTAGATATTAATCTACCCGGTGGGAAATCCTTTAACGTCTGAATATTAATCTATGGAAAAACCTGTTAAAGTCTGGATGTTCATCTATGTCATGGAAAAACCTGTTACAGTCTGGATGTTAATCTATCTCATGGAAAAATCTGTTAAAGTCAGGACATCAATCTGTGTCATTGAAAAATTTGTTGCAGTCTGGATATTTATTTATGTCATGGAAAATCTGTTAAAGTCTGGATCTCAGTGTTTGTCATGTAAAGCCTATCAAAGTGTGGATATTAATCGTGTGGTGGAAAATCTATTAAGGTCTGGAAATTTATCTGTCAGGGAAATCCTCTACCGTCTGGATATTATTCTTTGGAATACCTCTTAAAGTCCGGACATTTATCTATGTCATGAAAAATCTGCTAAAGTCTGGATATTTATCTATGTCATGGGAAATCTGTTAAAGTTTGCATATCAATCTGTGTCACGGAAATCTGTTAAAGTTTGTATATCAATTTGTGTCACGGAAAACATATCGAAGTGTGAATATTAATCTCTGGAAAAACCTGTTAAAATCTGAATATTAAACAATGTCATGGAAAAACCTGTTACAGTCTGGATGTTTATCTATGTCATGGAAATCTGTTAAAGTCTGGATATTAATCTATGTCATTGAAAAATTTGTTACAGTCTGGATATTTATTTATGTCATGGAAAATCTGTTAAAGTCTCGATCTCAGTGTTTGTCATGTAAAGCCTATCAAAGTGTGGATATTAATCGTATGGTGGAAAACCTGTTAAGGTCTGGAAATTTATCTGTCAGGGAAATCCTCTACCGTCTGGATATTATTCTTTGGAATACCTCTTAAAGTCCGGATATTTATCTATGTCATGAAAAATCTGCTAAAGTCTGGATATTTCTCTCTGTCATGAAAAAACACTTTACAATCTGGATGTTTATCTATGTCATGGAAATCTGTTAAAGTCTGGATATTAATCTATGTTATGCAAAACCCCGTTAAATTTAGATATTAATCTACCAGGTGAGAAATCATTTAACGTCTGAATATTAATCTCTGGAAAAACCTGTTAAAGTCTGAATGTTCATCTATGTCATGGAAAAACCTGTTACAGTCAGGATGTTAATCTATGTCATGGAAAAATCTGTTAAAGTCAGGACATCAATCTGTGTCGTTGAAAAATTTGTTGCAGTCTGGATATTTATCTATGTCATGGAAAATCTGTTAAGGTCTGGATCTCAGTGTTTGTCATGTAAAGCCTATCAAAGTGTGGATATTAATCGTATGGTGAAAAACCTGTTAAGGTCTGGAAATTTATCTGTCAGGGAAATCCTCTACCGTCTGGATATTATTCTTTGGAATACCTCTTAAAGTCCGGATATTTATCTATGTCATGAAAAATCTGCTAAAGTCCGGATATTTATCTATGTCATGGAAAAATCTGTTAAAGTCTGAATGTTCATCTATGTCATGGAAAAACCTGTTACAGTCTGGATGTTAATCTATGTCATGGAAAAATCTGTTAAAGTCAGGACGTCAATCTGTGTCATTGAAAAATTTGTTGCAGTCTGGATATTTATTTATGTCATGGAAAATCTGTTAAAGTCTGTATATCAATTTGTGTCACCGCAAACGTATCAAAGTGTGAATATTAATCTCTGGAAAAACCTGTTAAGATCTGGATATTAACCAATGTCATGGAAAAACCCTTTACAGTCTGGATGTTTATCTATGTCATGGAAATCTGTTAAAGTCTGGATATTAATCTATGTTATGCAAAACCCCGTTAACTTTAGATATTAATCCACGTCGTGGGAAATCCTTTACCGTCTGGACATTATTCTCTGGAATGCCTGGTAAAGTCTGTTAAATACCTGTTATTTCTCTATGTCACCGAAAAACCTGTTACAGTCTGGATGTTAATCTATGTCATGAAAAAATCTGTTAAGTCAGGACATCAATCTGTGTCATGGAAAATTTGTTTGAGTGTGGATATTAATCTACATCGTAGGAAATCCTTTACCATCTGGATATTATTCTCTGGGATACCTTTTAAAGTTGGGATATTTCTGTATGTCATGGAAAACCTGTTACAGTCTGGATATTTATCAATGTCATGGAAAAACCTGTTACAGTCTGGATATTATTCTATGTGATGGAAAACCTGGTAAATTTTGATATTAATCTATGTCATCGGAAACCCTGTTAAATGAAAGATTGGATATGTATCTATTCCATGGGAAAATATGTAAAGTCTGGATATTTATGTATGTTGTGGAGAAACCATGAACTATTATCCTTTGTTATTAAGAAAAGCAAAACGTCTGAATGCTTGCTATTCCAAGGAAAATGAGAAGATAGAGAATGTGGACCTATGTCATGTTAAAAACGAAAGGACTGGAGAGTTACCCATGTCGCGGGATAGCATATAAAAATCGGTGCCTTTTATAAAAGCAAGTCACTATAATATAATTGTGTTGTATTTTAAGATTAGACTGCAAGACTACATAGTTAAACGGCAACAGAAAAAGTTTTATTATTTAAAAGATTAAGTAAAGCATTAAAAATAAAGTAGATTTTGCAAAACCTCATATTAAGGTTCAGCTATTTTTTAAGAAGAACTTCATATATTTGGATCAAAACCCACAGTTTTTAGTACGGTAAATGACTGAATAAGTGTTCGAGGATTCTTGTTAGAAATTCCAACTGTAATGTGGCAGGCAGGCCATTTATTTGTCAAAGATTAAAACAATACAAATTAATGAAATAAACGACGAATGTGTGTTTTGCGATGGAAACGACGAACTTGTGTTTTGCGATGAAAACGATGAACGTGTGTTTTGCGATGGAAACGACGAATGTTTGTTTTTCCGATGGAAACGACAAATATGTTTGTCGTTTGTGATGGAATTACTAGGGAACTGATTGTTATAGCAAATAGAACACTTATTCACTCATCTAATACGCGACAAGCATTTTCTCTTTTTATTGAACTCTATCGTACTTTAATGTTGGATGCTTTTGTGCAAAAAAGAAAATTCTAAGCTTTGTGCGTTACGAGAAATCTTAAAATTGTAAATGAGGTAAAACTGTAGCTGCGAAACTTTGCAAATATCTGTGGTTTCTTGTTTGTTGTTGTTGTTGTTGATTATTTTGTTGCCTTTCTGTCTTTGTTGTGTCAACCAAACTCTGATTTTGTAAATAGAAACATTCCGTCAAATAAATTAGTTTTCTAACATTAAAGTACTATTTATTTAAAGAAGCTGAATACACAATATATTTTTGTCATAGTGTACAAAAGGCAAATGTTAGTTATATTTGAGGAAAGTTCGAATTATGTTCGTTAAAGATTAAAATGCTAATGGTCGTCAGAATGTGCTAAACCGCTGAGATTTGTTCCCATGAGACAATTAGCAGAAGGTCAGGTTTCAAACTTTCTCCTATTTAGTGTCTCACTTAACGTCAGCATCTTACTTAAGCTTTTTATTTTTATTCTTTTTGTTAATTATTTGTCTAGTTAGATTTAGTTTTTTATTATTGTTTTGTAAAGCAATGGTAACCTAGTGGGGAATAGGGAAGAGTTCGCATCACACAGGTTGGCTAGAGGAATGCAATTTTAAACATAGGAAAACATCATAGGTAAGTATCTAAGGTAAGTATATAGCCATTTTGTATCTCTCCATGAGAAAGGTAATGCCAGCTGTTGCTTGGTTAAGGCCTTTAAATAACTGTGCATGCCAGGGATGGATGTGAGTGTACATACAGTTAGGTTAGGACGAAGATTAACTGGCGATAGTTAAACTGATAGGTGCTCAATAGTTGCACCTATTTTTAGGCCTTCATCTTTAAACTGTCTCTTGAAATTGCAATAGCAAATCCAGGGCCTGGGCTGGAATAGACTTCATAATGCTAACTAATGAAGGTGGCAGTAACCTTTTTTCACTCTTCAAGCAGATGAAATTTTTACTCAGTGTATTATCAATTCGAACTTTCTTTATTATTTCCTGAAAATATTCAGGCTTTTTTAGAAGAAATCTCATTACCATATCATGCTGCATCTAGTCATTGTCAAAGGAAAAATTTATATATATTTATATATATTTATAAACAATAAACCACACACCTTTTCAAAGCTGTATGATTTACAAAGCTTGTGTTAAAATTTTAAAGAGAAACGAAAATGCTAAAAGGTAAAGCTCTTGGGTGAGACGCTATGGAGGTTGAAGTCGTACTAGCAACATATCAGAAATAAATGTTGCCTTTCTGTTTTTAATATACCTATAATATAAACTTTGCAAAACTCTTTCAATATTCTTGAATGCGCCTTTTGTCTGTAAACTTGTAAAGTGGTGAAACCTTTTTTTTTTAATGTCTAAATATGCATAATAAATGTCTTTCTTTACATTGTGTTTAAAACTAAAAATTCGTTTAATTCTCGTTTATGATTATTTCCTATCTTTAAGGCGCCTTTAGATACGAAAAGGCTTCTTGTCGATGATTCCTGTCTTTAAATATGCAAATATTTCCTCTCCTTGCATCGTCTTTAAATTCAAAAATTCTTCTTGTTAGTGATCCCGTCTTTAAAGATGCAAATGTTTCCTGTCGTTGCATCGTCTTTAACTACATAAATTCTTTTTGTCTGTGTTTCCTTTCTATATATATGAAAATTGTTCTGCCGTTGCGTCGTCTTAAATTGCAGAAATTCTTTTTGTCTGTGTTTTCTTTCTATATGTATGAAAGTTTTTTTGCCGTTGCGTCGTCTTAAATTGCAGAAATTCTTTTTGTCTGTGTTTCCTTTCTATATATATGAAAATTTTTCTGCCGTTGCGTCGTCTTAAATTGCAGAAATTCTTTTTGTCTGTGTTTTCTTTCTATATATATGAAAATTTTTCTGCCGTTGCGTCGTCTTAAATTGCAGAAATTCTTTTTGTCTGTGTTTCCTTTCTATATATATGAAAATTTTTCTGCCGTTGCGTCGTCTTAAATTGCAGAAATTCTTTTTGTCTGTGTTTCCTTTCTATATATATGAAAATTTTTCTGCCGTTGCGTCGTCTTAAATTGCAGAAATTCTTTTTGTCTGTGTTTTCTTTCTATATATATGAAAATTTTTCTGCCGTTGCGTCGTCTTAAATTGCAGAAATTCTTTTTGTCTGTGTTTCCTTTCTATATATATGAAAAATTTTCCTGTCGTTGCGTCGTCTCTAACTACAGAAATTCTTTTTGTCAGTGATTCCTTTCTATATATATGAAAATTTTTCTGCCGTTGCGGCGTCTTAAACAGCAGAAATTCTTTTTGTCAGTGATTCCTTTCTATATATATAAACAATTTTCCTGTCGTTGCGTCGTCTTAAATTGCAGAAATTCTTTTTATCTGTGTTGCCTTTCTATATATATGAAAAATTTTCCTGTCGTTGCGTCGTCTCTAACTACAGAAATATTTTTCTGCCGTTGCGGCGTCTTAAACAGCAGAAATTCTTCTTGTCAGTGATTCCTTTCTATATATATATGAGAAAATTTTTTGCCGTTGCGTCGTCTTAAACTGCAGAAATTCTTTTTGTCAGTGATTCCTTTCTATATATATAAACAATTTTCCTGTCGTTGCATCGTCTCTAACTACAGAAATTTTTCTTGTCAGTGATTCTTTTCTGTCGTTGCATCGTGTTGAAATTCAAACAATCTTTTTTTAGTGATTCCTCTTTAAAAATACCAATAATTTCAATTGTTTTACAGCCTTCGTATTGAATTCTTCTTGTGAGTGATTCCTCTCGTTAAATATGTAAATATGTCTGGGTTTGTACCGTCTTGAATATGCAAAAGTTTCGTTGGTAATTATGGCAGACTTGTTATTAGCGATATTGTGTAAAAAAAGCATGTGAGCCTTGTTTTATCGAAAAGCTTGTTTATATAATATTGATTTTTTCATCTAACAATGTGGCATTTTTTGAACATGGATAAGGATGCCAGATAAAGTTAGGTAAGGTTTTCAAATACCATGTTGAGCTAAGTTTTAGAACATAAATACTTAAAGCGCTAACCGGTTAGACCACATTTTTAAAGCTATATCAAGACACGTATTTTTTTATATTTTTTGGTCTATTGTTGTATTAATATCGCTTGTTGCGTACAAGTTGTGTTTCGATATATATTGTTGTATTATTTTTACGTACAACTTTTTGTTTGATGAAGCTTTTTACTTCTATTTTTTTATACGTCTCTTTTTCTACATTTTACTGGCATGTCATCAGACTGGACCTTTTGACAACAAAATTTGCTTTGTTCGTTTGGAGATGGTACTCGCCGTAAATGCTTGAGTGAACGTTGTTGAGAAGGTTGAACATTAAGTTCCACTTTCTCCTCGTGTGTTTACGGAAAGTCTTATAATATAGCTTATTGAACATTTCTTAATGCCGTAAAGCTTTTTTATTGTACATTATTTATGCCGTAAAAGTTTGAGCAAACACCGTAAGTTTTTATTTGTATGTCCATGGGACGAAAACTATAAGCAATGGTGTTTGTTCGAACTTTTACGTTATGATAACGAAAAGTCTTTTTTTATTGTACATTGTTAATGCCGTAAAAGTTCGAGCAAACACCGTAAGTTTTTATTTGTGTGTCCATGGGACAAAAACTTTAAGCATTGGTGTTTGTTCGAATTTTTACGGCATTATAACGAAAAAAGTCTGTCTTTTTTTATTGTACATTGTTAATGCCGTAAAAGTTTGAGCAAACACCGTAAGTTTTTATTTGTATGTCCATGGGATGAAAACTATAAGCAATGGTGTTTGTTCGAATTTTTACGGTATTAATGTATTTATAAATACACGTTTGTAAATATTGTAAATATTCTTTCTTGATACGCATACTATGTTCTACTCCTTTGTATCCCGAATCCTAGTCCTGATAATTTTTCTTTGTTAAACTGTTTAACAGCTCACATCTTTTCCTGTTATGCGGAATCGAGGGCGAAAATATGCTGATATCAGCAGCAAAAATCTGTGAATCATAACGCAGAACCAGATTTTTTCGAAATTAACCAGGGCTTGGGGATGTTTTCCATAGTATTTGGTAGCGCTGAAACTTGTGAAAGCGACAAGAGATAGAAGAACACTGTTTAAAAACCCAATACCGTCAGCAAAAAAGAAAGCCAAGAAAATTGATGATCGAGTAACCTTGGTGTAACTGAAGCTTTTTAGATTTTTTCATTTCATCTCTGTTTGAAACTATATCTATCATTTTCTGTGGTCTGACTCCTTTTCGGTTAGGTAGCTATTCACAAGCTTTGGCTGTACATGATGGATTTGTCAGCCCACGTGTTACTGCAGCATCTACTCGAAACAAAAGTGCAGCAACATGGTTGCACGTCTCGGACATTCCTCCCATGCAGGTGCAGTCTGCTGACATAATCCGATTACTGTCTCCTTTCAGAACGCATACCCATAGTTTATGAGGTGGATCATTTAATCGTTCTGAAGGCCTACAATCTCCTTTTGAAAAGCAGTACTTTGAATCTTCGTCAATTTGATGGTACATTATTGTACGTTATCCTAGACAACCATTGTAAAATAGATTTATGCTTTGCTTGTTTTGTTATTGTTTAGGTCGTCACTCCCCAGTGTGCTATTATATACGAACTTACCAGGTGTTATAGAACAAGCAAGCACAATCATGATTTTAAGTATACAATAGCCACAGTACGTGCTTATTTAGAAAAAGAGACTTTCGATGAAGAATTTCGATAGGAATATTATTAGTTAACGAGGTTCTTCTTGTGTTTCCTTATTTTATTATATGTATCTCCTTGTAAAAATGAATTTGTTTTTCTGGTTTTCCCAACATCAGTTCACCATCCACGAGTT
Source organism: Hydractinia symbiolongicarpus (assembly GCF_029227915.1). Taxonomy (NCBI): domain Eukaryota; kingdom Metazoa; phylum Cnidaria; class Hydrozoa; order Anthoathecata; family Hydractiniidae; genus Hydractinia; species Hydractinia symbiolongicarpus. Next base: position 14,378,089 of record NC_079875.1, on the reverse strand, counting down.
TACAAAAACATGCGCCGAAATAAGTCCCCAACAAATGTATATAATGTGTTGGTTCTAGGTCGTTGTAGATGGTTGTAGACGGTTTTTAGATCGTTGTAGATCGCTGTAGGTCCTTTTAGATCGTTGTAGATCGTTGTAGGTGGTAAGTATGAAAATAAAATATGCATGTGTTTTATTTCAAAGGACTTTTTATTTGAGACACAAGTTGTGCATGATTTTTATTTCGAAGGACTTTTATTTGAGACGCCGGTTGTGAGAGTTACTCATTATTCAGCATGTCACACATTTGTGTATGGTTTTTGTTTCAAAATGATGTATTTTGAAAGGCAAATAAAATATCAAGGTGTGACTATAAGCCCATAAAAAGTTATGGAAAAACGTTAAAGAAGGGAGAGGGTGCTGCATGGGTGATTCAGCACCCCTCCAGCACGAATAGGATTAAGGGCGGTAACAACCCTTGTAATTTGATACGGATTGATCAGAATTTGTCGAGGTAATTACCGACATATTTTCAAAACAAGTACCTTCACGTTGGCAATTATTTGACGTGGTAAAATCGCACATAAAAAGTCCCCTGCAATTGTACGATTGGACGTGTAAAAAATAGCCGAAGATATAACAGCGGAAAAAAGTATTTGTTTTTCCAGAGCATAGTTCAGTTGCCTCCTACTGTAATGCACGAACAACAAACTTAGCAAAAATACAGTTAGTTTATGCGATTCAACTGCATCATTAAAAACAGTTTGTCACCAATGTAGTTTGATTAAATCATTGCAGAAAACGCTAAAATATATTTAATAAAATGTCGTTTTTTCTGCGTTGAACATTAATATTTACGCAATTAACCATTATTTTATTTCTTATTTTTCTTTGCTTTTCTCCGGCAAAAATAATATTCTTTATTTAGGAGCTAGCTAAAACATTTTTTGTGTTTTGTTAAGTTTAAAAATGTATGTTTTTTTTTTAATATGTTTTTGTGTTTTATGGATCATTTAATATTTTCACATTAGAGATAGGAAAATGTTCGTTCTAGCGCATTCGACGACGACGACAAGGGAAATTCCCCGAAATCCCAATTCCGACAAATCCGAAAACAAATCCGATTCCAATAAAATCCAACGCATGCGCAATAGCGACTAGCGGGAGTAATGCTGACATCAAAAAAAATAGAGATTGCGCAATTGAGTAGGGGAAAGTCCATAGAGTTGTGACTGCTAGTTGAGGCCGGGATATAATATAAATATGAGTCGACATCATAAGAATCCCTTCAGGACCCAAGAAATGTGTATCGGGGTAGTTCAAGAATACCCCTGGCTGCAGTATATTCCAGACCATTACATTACCAGGAAATGTGTACCAGGGCAGTCGGAGTAAATCCTGTACTGCTCGAGTATATTCCGGACCATTTCAAGACCGAGGAAATGTGTACCAGGGTGGTTCAAGATAATCCCTTCCTGTTAAAATATGTTCCGGACCATTTCAAAACACAAGAAATGTGCATCGTGGCAATTGACATATATTCCCGGCTGCTCAAGCATGTCCCGGAGCATTTCAGATCCTAGGACGTGTTTCCCCGGGGATCCTCGTAAGAGTTAGTATAAGGTATGGAGATCATTGACTATCTTACAACCCAGGGTTGTAAGATAAATGGAACAATGCGATGGGTGTGAACGAGTACTCGACACCTATGACAGATGCTCCTGTGGACGGAGATTCTTCATAAAAGGTAAACTGCTTTGCTGGTACTGCTACCAGGAGTATATCACGTATAATGGTGGTAGCTGTTCATGTGATGCTAGTTGAGGTTTTTTTTTTCTCTAATAAAATAGACATGTCTGACAAAATGAACAAAACACTAAACTTTTCCGGAATCGAAGTACCAACCACGAACATCTTGTTCAATGTGGACTCGAAAATCATGAAACCTTCCGAAGTCGATGTGAACAAGGTCGTGATCTCGTCGATGGTCGACTTTTCAGTCAAGTTCAAGCGCATCTATGTGGGATATAGGGTGTCGGAAGACAAGATCACATCCCTCTGCATCCAGGCTCCTAAGCAGAACAGCTATGGTATCCAAAAATATAACGAGACCGCCAAGTGGAAAGTGTGCTTTATCATCGACCCAGAAAATACGAAGCAGGCCGCTCATATCAAGTGCATGCAAATGATCGACGCCCGGATCTGTGAGCTCGCCAAGAACTACAAGCACCCAATGATCAAGCACATCTAGGATAACGCCCCGATCAAGGAGAGATCAATTCCCACCTTTTGTCTGCAGAGCACAAAGTACGAGGATGGCAAACCCATCAGGAAGATAACCACGCCATTTTTCAACAGGCACCGACAGCAAGTAAATCCGGCGAATTATGAAGAAAAGAGGCTTTCCATGGTGGCAGCCATAACATACAGAGATGTGTACCTTTCGTCCAACACCATCCCAGAAAGGAGCTTTGAGATTCGACAAGCGATAATCACTGGGGCTCACGACATACCAAAGCAATCGCTGATGATTGATGTGGATGAAAGAGATTTTTCGGACGATGAAGCCGACAACTTTGACTCTCTACCATCCGATAACTCTGTAGACCTCGAGTAAGAAACGACAGTCAATCAGGTGAACCTTCGGGTTTACCTGATCAGCGCTCAGAGCCTCACTGAGTTGTAGTGGATGCAAAGGTTTATATGGTTGGTATTCAGCCATAGAAACAAACATGAGCGACGTTAAGGCACTGAAAAAGGAAGCGAAAGCATTAAAGATCCGTCAGTATTCAACTATGAAAAAAGCTGAACTCCTCGAAGCAATCCGTAAGGTCAAGTACAAGGACGCTTCTACACGGACAGACGGTCCCTATTGCGAACCTTGGTGTACTATCGCTTGGCAGAAAAATCTCTCGAGACAGCTCTCCGAAAAGCAGCGACGTGTTGCATATGATGCTGAGTTGGTGATCGATCGAGACACCGGAGAAGTGCTCGAGATCGAGTAAGCGGTGTGTTGTTCAACACATTAGACCTATGAATAAGCTGGTGGCTCCTCTAAGTACCGCTGACATACTGTACAGACTGAAAGTTTTTTATCAACTCCTGTTTACCCTCTTTACGCCCTTGTGCGATCAGCTGCTGTCGCTCCCGTTCATTATTAGAATCCACGTTTTTGCGTGTTTGTTGTCGGGCTTGTTCCTTCAGCGTCATGTAATTTTGCTTCTCTTGTATAATTAATCTGAACTCGTGATCGCTAATCACACCATCCTCCACGGCTTTCGAGATCAAGGGCGCGATAGAGTTCAACTTGGTCTCCGCCAGTAGTGTGATGCTCTCATGCTTCTTACTCTTGACATCTAGCCTCTTCCCAGCGTTCTGCAGACCAGACCCTACGGGAATCGTAATTCCACCCATAGCCACGGCTAATGGTACACCAATCCCGGATAGCATGCTGCCAACGCCAACGCCGGAAGTTATCACAATTACCGATAGTAACCCGTGATCCGTGTATCTAACCCACGTACCATGCGTCTTGAATTTTTTAGCGAGCTTGTCCCGCTCTTTAATCTCAGCCCGTAAATATTGTTTCACTTCTTCGATCTAATTAAGTCTGCGGACTTGTGAACTATCCTCCTCCATACCCTCCGGGGGTGCACTCGGTAAGCTCGGATAAAGCTTAGCAATGTCATTTATTCTATTCTATCAGTAGGTGCATAGTTATTCCCACGAACGAAACATTCTTATCGTGGTGATGCTCATCCGTGAGCATAAACTCCAGCCTGTCTGTTAAATCTTTAAGAGAGCAGGCAATCATCCTCATCTAACTGAGGGCAAACAAGTCTCAGCCGCTGGTATACGTCAGTCCTATAGAATGAATCGTAGTCACCCTTCTTATAGTATTTTTTACTGGGATCGTAGGGTAGGCCCAAGAGCTCTTGCAGTTGTCGATGAATCACCACCGTGTACCCGTCATTGACACGGAGCCTGCAGAGTCCGTTCCCGAGTACGAGAAGCTCAATCTTACATTCCGCCTGCTTGTTGACGATACTTGCTAAATCCTCGATCTTGCACAACCCATTCATGATCTCAGTTCGGGTAACCGTCTGATCGGGTCCTGCCTTGCGGATGGCAAACTCGTTGTTACTGAAGAGGTTCAGCCACGTAGGTCGAATGCTGATCGACTTCAGAGCTATCCTCGTGTCCTGGCCTAGGTAGTCCTCAAATATCGTAGGGTTCTCTATATCTGTGACATACAGCTGCTTCATGTTTCTTTAAGAAAAGATGAGCATTTACTCGTATAACCCTAGAGCAAAGTATGTCCCTACACATGGGCGCTATCTCGAGAGACTCAAGGGTGATGATCTCTCAATGCAAGATATCGTTATTGATGCGAAGGGGTCCTCGTTCAAGGTGAAATTCCCCAACATCTTTGTCGACTACGAGTTCCACTCTGGTGCGGTGTTAAATACCTGGCAAAGCCACCCCTTCAGTCTCTGGTCCACTCAGCTAAATTTTGCTACTACCTCTTGTTCGCTCCGTTTGCCGTTTCCACGTGTACTTCCAGATTCGTAAAATACTTCAAGATCTCGAAGTGTCTCTACCGGGTTTCGATAGGTTTCGACGCCTCAACAACCCATTCAATAGGCAGAAGTTCTTGCAATTAGCACGTGAATTTGGGGTAAGTAGTAGCGAGCAAAAGTGGAGGAACGAGACTCTCTTCAGTAGCTGGCAAGCTATTCGTAAAGACTATCCCGGCAGCGGGTCTAGTTATTTCGATGAAGATTCTTGGAGTCGATGGATCATTGAGAAAAGTCAAGGCCTTACTCGTATAGGTATTGAACGCCTATCCCAAAGCGCAAGATTTTATGCTTACCTCATACTTCAGAGCCAAGCTAACGCGAGTTCCAACATCATTGGCAATCAAGGTAGTTCGATCGATGTGCAGCGTCTATACTTGACAAAATTTGAGGACTTGATCACAAGGCCTAGTGATACATGTGAGGAAATAAGGCGATTCCAAAATGTGCTAAAGTACGCGCGCAGCAAGGTCGATTTCTCGGTTGCTCATGGAGTCTACATGATTCCGAGCAACATGGGCCTTGATATCGGGAGTGTCGTGAATTTCACGAATAAAATTCTCATCAGCAAGGAGTACTTCTTGATTGGTGTTAACCCGCAGATTAACGCTGCCAGACCACAGAGTTCCAAACATCAAGCACCAAGGGAAGAAATTAAAGGGGAGGGTGCCACCCTCCCCCGATTAGAGTCGCACACTGCGTCAGGAGTCGATGCAACTCAGAATACCAAGAATGAGAATACCAAGGCCACAGTTATCACGTTGGGAGTAGGGCTAATCCTCGCTTTCATCTGGATGAAGAAATAGGTCCAATGTGTTGATCAACATACTAGACTCTCATCGATCCTTACCACCCCTCTTGCTCCTGTTACCCACATACGCAACAACAATACCCAAAACACCTGCGATGGCCAGGTAGAGCTGCTTTGCTACATATTCGACGACTCTTGCAGCAACTCTGAAGAATAACAAGACCACGCTGCCAATGATACCAGGAAGAGCTGCACCTGCTTTGCCTGCCAGGTACTTCAAAAATCTCCCGAGTCTTTCAAGCTGTTTCCGTACAAAACCTTTCCCGCCTGTACTTCCACCAGCAGCTACCCCTGGTGATATTGATATCTAGCCGGGTTTTATTCAGAGGTCCCAGGTCTTGATTATTTATATGTGTGTAGAAAGCACTTACCTCTTCCTCCAGTACAGATTTCGTTATTCTGTCAAGTGTATCCCCTGCTGTTCCGTCGTGGTATCTCCCGCTGGGCTGGATCCCTGCACGTCTTCGAGCCCACGGAACCCCTGCGGCACAAGGAGTTCACTAGGGACATTCTGGGGCCCGAGATCATCCATCTGAATACCTTTAAAGTCTCCTTCGTATCTTGAAATATCAGCCATTTATTCAAGCTTTATAACTCTACTAATAAATGCACGGAACGAAGTTAGATCCTAACAAGGAATTAAAGACAATGCGGGCCATGAAAGGCAAGAAACAGCGTGTCAAGGTCTCACATAACCCTAACACGATCAACCAAAGATTTGTACGTGGATATTCCTAATTTAGGTAAAGATGATGTAATTTTCCCGGGCTCTCTCAAGCTCCTATTTGACCTGGAGCTTACTGGCACCAACACAAAACGCACCATTATCAGCAACACGGCAAAGGCCTGGTTCGAAACCTTCGCATAAGCCTGAACGGCCATGAAGTGCAAAACATCAGCGATTACAATGTCTTCGCCCTGTATAGGGACTTGTGGCTCCCAAAATTTGAGTGTGAGAACAATCTAATTCTAGAAGGCATCAATCCCAATGACGGCACCATCAGAGCTCTGCAAGTCAAAGCCAGTAACCATGTTGGAAATGATGAAGAAAAAGTGATCGTGGCAGCCTATGGGAACACTTTCGCCATCCCTATAGGTAAGATGTTCGAACTTACCAGAAACTTGCCTTTCTATCAAGCAAGCGTACATGACAGGTTATGGTTTGTACTGCACTTCGCACCATCTGACCAAGTCATCAAAGATGAAGGTACGGCAGCTTCTGGAAGCACGGCAGCTAAGCTCGCTGATGGCACTTATAAAATTACCAACATCTGCTTGATAAGGTAACGAACGAGGAGCTCGCGAGTGCTATTACGTCAAGATACAGACAGTTTGCGATGCCTTATGAACGAGTACTTCGAAGCAAAGTTATAACAATGAAAAAAGCTGATACCAGCTATAATCTTCAAATCGACACTCCTGCCAAGTCTCTGAAGGGCGTTTTACTGTTGTTCGTAGACCCTGGAAAAGTGAAGGCGTACAGTGGAGCCAACGAGACCTTCTACAACCCAAAGATAGAGAAAATCGCGATCACGGTGGAAGGTGAGCCCAATGAGCTCTACTCGCATGCTATGCTCCCCAAAGATCATCTCGAGCAAATTGTTGAACTCTTCGGATCCCACGATAGCAAAGTGACCATCGGTCAGTTCTTCACTGAACGCTACGCCCTTTTCATTGATTTCCGCAGTAGTCCAGATCACAGTCTCCATGGTTCTGGCAGACCCTTTCAAATGCTTAGCGATGGCATCACTCTTCACATGACCAAGAAAGATACCAAGAAATCTGACGATACAAGTGAGGATATCCGCTGCTATGTGTACTTGCTCCAGGATGCGCGATTGAAGATCTTGAATGGGCGCTTCCACTCTGTAGAATATTAGAATAAAGATGGCAACTATTGGTGTACTCGTAGCGGGCGCAGCGATTAACGCAATCGCGTTTAGCGGGTCTAATTTCCTTTTTAGCAAGCTATCTTGGCATGGTGAAAAGGAGCGCAAACAACACGATAAATCTATCGAACAATTACAAGAAGCTCAAGCAGCTTGGGTACGTGAGAGGAAAGCGAAGATCGATGTATATAACAAGAGACGTGAGGAACAGCGTGCTGCGGGGCAGAGTCTGAAGGAGTTTGATGAGGGGATGCGGGACTACTACATAGCGACGATCGAAAAAGCCCCGAAGTTATCCGACTTTTATACCCCCAGCAAGCAGCAACAAGACGGCGAGCTTACGTTCATCGTAGGATCCTTGGCTCTTTTGGGTTTCGCAGTGTACAAGTACATGTAAGGGACGTTTTTGACATTTAATAAATGTCTAAAGCACATATCGTTACCCCTGAAGAGGAGGAAAAACTAAGCAGTATCTACTACTCTCCAGAACATCTCTGGACTGGTCGAAAAGCGATCAAATTACTCGCTGGCCTTTTTAAAGAGTTATTCACTGGCTCTCTCGCCAACTGCTCCGGCTCAGGAATATTCGAGAGCCCAAGCGTATCAATTACCCTCATTTCACAATTACAAAGCCGAATGAAATGCACCAATTTGACTTGCTCTACATGCCCCATGACAAAGTCTATGGAAACACCTATAAATACATCCTCATAGGTATAAGGTGGCTAGACCCTGAGAACGAAAAAGGCTAGTGAGGTCGCCGACATGCTCAAGGATATTTACAAGGCAGGACCTCTCCGATATCCAAAGATTTTTCAGTGCGACAATGGTTCGGAATTCAAGTCGGACGTGACAAATCTGTTAGAGGCTAAGGCTGTCGAGATAAAGAGTATGAAACCTTCGAAAGCGATCAAACTTGAGGAGGTGCCGCAAGGTGAGGAAAAGCATGAAGAAAAGCCTCTACCTGATGACGGTCTCTATCTTTACCTCCTCCGGTCAGGGGAAGAGCACGGTGATTCGAAAAGACGTGCAACGGACGCTTGGTGGAGTAAAAAGACGTATAGACTCGATCGTATTGTGACGGGTACACGTCTCCTGTACTATCTAGCAGATGGGCCTGATCGAAGCTTTGTGTCAGAGGAGTTGATGCTAATACCAGAGCATGTTAAAGAATGGTAAATTTCTCGAGCCAGATGGCCATTTAACCGGTTCACCCGCCGCGGGCGAACCGCTCAGTTTATAGCGTCGCCAAGCCACATTTTATACTTCCCCAATATCATGAGTGTCTCTGCCCCTTTTCCAACAGGTCGTTATTAACGACCTCTATTTTATGACTTAAAACGGTCTTAATATTTCATCATATAGTGGATCATGGTAAGAGCCAGCGACGAGACGCAGGCGATTAAAGCGATCCGATCGTCGTGTTTATCCCTCTTCCACATCTTATACAGCGACTGATCGATTTCCTCATGTCTCACTTCCAAGTCCTCGATTGTTTCCTCCAGGTCCTCGATTGTTTCCTCCAATTTCCGGATCTCCCCTTCAAACTCATCCCGTAATTTTTCGACACAAGACATATTTATTTAGTTGAAGTCAAGGCAAAAAAATGCTCCTATTTCAGTTGTACCCGGCGGGTACAACTGATGTCCGCGTGACTCCAAAATTTTCCAGGCCCGGGGCTGTTCCAATCACATACAAGCAGGCATGCTTGGACTTTTTGAGCTGAGCCTTAATAATGGAAATTTCTTCCCTACTCGAAATTACATCGTTCTCTTCATGAATGAGCTCGAGCTCCTTTCGATTCTTCAGATACCAAACAAAAAACTGTTTCATTTGGTCTCTTACCGTTATTGGGATCTTCTTATATCTTTGTGTTAGCAGCCACAAGCTATGCCCTCGATGCCTGCCCGAAACAGCTAGTTCCAGCAATACCCACGAGTTTTATCGAGAGATTCATCGGCCATCATATCATCAACGATAAACAGAGTGTCATTCCCTGCTAGGAGCTTTGGTAATTTGATTATCCGGTCGAACAACTGGTCTTCGGGGTCTATCAAAAACACGTAATCATCTTCTCACAGCGAGGCTCTCTCCAAGTATGTCTTCTTCCACCAGATCGTTGGACAGAGTATGATGATATTGTGGAAATGGTGCCTGTACTCGTTCTCCAGTAGGTCGAGCACTCGTTGGTTCTTGCCGCACGAGGTAGGTCCTGTAAAAATCGCGGTATAAAGGTGAAGAGCAATATACAGAGTCATTTATTTGTGTTTGCCCATTAGGCAGTCACAAACCTTGCATGCCTTATTTGGGTTTTGGTACTATGGATGCGGGAATCCAGCCTTTGCTCACAGCCATCTCTCTTGAACCTCTACCTGCTGAAAAATAAGCGATCATCTTCATCACATCGCTGGTATCAAGCTTGGCACTGGGGCTCGAGATCCCAAGGAACCTCTTGCCAACCATGGCATATACAAATGTGAACCCAAGGTCCACGACTGTCTCATACAGAACGTCAATTATCTCTTTTGCAGGGGCGTAACATGAGAACTCATGTTTATATTATAGATTATCTCATACGAAAAATGTCGTCAATATCGGGCTGTGCTGTGGGCTCTTGCTGGGGCGCACGTGCCCCTCCAGAACCGCCAGGCGATGGCTCTGCACCAACAGGTTGCTCTTTTCCATCCTGCAGCTTACGGAAGATATAGACCCCAACTGCCGCCACGCAAGCAAGTACAACAAGACCTCCAGCGCTATAGAGATATACGTCGTTTGACTTGTGTGGGACTTGACCACTTGATGCAGGAACCTGGCCACTTGATGCAGGAATCTGGCCACCACTTGATGAAGAACTTTCTAATTTTCTAAGCTTGTCCTTGCGGTTCCATTCAGCAAGTTTCTTGCCATCAGCAACACGACCTTCATTCTTCTTGGTTATTACTTGAGTAGTAGACTCCCCACTCATTTGTTATAAGCTGCAAAACTTGTAACAAATCACTTTAGCTAGCCTTCAAACCTTCTCTGCCAGCGTATCTTATCGCATTCATTCATGGAACCCTCACTAAATTAAATGCCGCGGTGAGAAATCTATCAGCCGCTGGTGTCAAAATCATTAGACCGCGTGCGTAGCAGTCTCCGTAAACACTACACCAGTCCGTATACCGCGCTCGTATTCTGCGTTTGCACAGGACCTCATTGTTTGATGTATCGACTATTTCACGATTGCCCATGTGTATCTTCGATAAACTATTGTTCATTGTTTTCTTGATCCTCATCAACCTCCCTCTCGACTACCTTGGACGTTGAGAGCTGTGTATGATTAATGGTATGTGCAGCAATAAGCAGAGGTGTTAAAAGCTTTCCGAAAGCTGAGTACAAAAGGATGCCTAAGTCGGCCATAGAGTCTTTGATGATGGGGCAGTTTCGATATCTTGTCTCAGACCCTCAGTGCTATCGAGAGGTACCACGTTGCCTATAGCCTTCGTGTGCATGGTGATAGCATGACAGGAGAAGGCTTTGGCAGTTTTTTCACCTTTATCTTGGATTTCACGTTGGGTGTAGTCAGCATGCATCTTCTCGACTGCTTCATCTGATGTCTTGTCGATGAAGGCCTCGGTACATTTTTTCGGCAAACGATGGGCCTTGCCTTTACGTATGGCATCTTTCAGGACTTGGCGTTTGTCTATAAGTTTTTCACGTTGATCAAGGGCTTCTGCTGGTGTATCGACTACATCCAATATCACTGCAATATCTTGAAACATGTTTATTAGATGTCGATAACGAAAGAAGCAAGCTAGGATCAAGACATATAGCAGTAATATAGCAATAAGTAACACAACGTCCATTTGTCTTGTGTACTCGATCAAATAACTAGGCTATATATCGATGGCACTTTTTTTGATTTTCGCTTACCCATATGGGCTTAATCCTGGCCTTAATGTGGTTATACTGACAACCGGGGAAATCGCATATGTCCCATATGCGATTTTCCCGGTTGTCGTTTTACTTTTTGATGTTGGCATTTTGTTCGTTCATAAGACGCCTTCTGAGTATCGATGCATTTGATACACCTTTTCGTCCATTGTCCGTCCTCCTTAATGCTAAAATTATATTATTAGGGTGTTTACATTTCATTGCTTAAACTCCATTTTGTTGTTGCTTTTGTGAAGCACTACTTCACAAAACTTTGGAAATGGAAACCTCAGTCATCATGTTTCCTTAGCCGCTAAGCGATAATGACCCCTGGCAAGTGTTGTGATATGATCAGGCTGCACTATCCATTTGTCATCTGCCCTATTGAGTTTCGGCTTGTTCACTTCCTGCGTAAGAATTTGATGCCCCTTGTTCTGGATACAGACCCAGGTTTTGTATATGTCAACACCATCCTCCAAGCAGCGCTGATAGTCTTCAAAGCCACTTTAGCTTTGCGATCACCGCCCTCTTTCGTGAGACTCTTGTATGCATACAGCTTAGCTCTCAGTGTAATGAAGTCTGTCATGATCTTACCATTAAGCTCATCTGTCATGAGACCTACCACCTTCTTGTTTTTGCCAATGGAGAGAGGTCTGTTATCATCCTTGCTATAGGCACTGGTATCGAAACGTGTCTCTAAATCATCGGAAATGTCACGATAAAAATCCTCTGTTCTGATGTGGTACACGAAGGAATCGGTGGCCATATAGCAGATCCGCAACTTTCTACCGTATTTGGGCTGCATATAGTCATAGTGAAAGTCGTGCATTACGATTTTCGAGTTGTCTAAAATAGCTTGACCAATATACACCGGCTTGTTCATCTTTACCTCTGTTTTACACATTTCCACGCCCATGAGGCGGCTGCTGAAGTAGTTCCCGCCCTTGAAGTTTGGCTTCATGACAAGTTTCGTATACTTCTCTTCGTTGGTAACCAACTGGATGTTGTGATGGTTCCTCAGGTTCTCCATAGTTTTACCAAACACCGGGAGGTTCATAAGCTTATAGAAGTCCTTCTCGAACTCGTTTTTGGCGGCCGTTCTCAGACTCGTGTTGTGGTCGATATAACCTCTCAGCCAGGGCTTCTGGCTAAACTGGATGACTCTATATACCTTCTTGAGCTCAAGCCCATGCTTTAAAGCTTGATGAAGGGCTCTGATGTGCACCACGTACTTCCGCTTGTGCTCGAGATTTGGTATTAGTTTCTCGACCTTGTGAATCACCTTGCGCTCCGGTAGGAAGGGCAGCTCGTTGTGCTTGTCGTGCAGGCTCTTTGGATAATTTATATCAACCTCCAAGATATAACCATGCTTGTTGTCAGCAACGAGCTTCCCGATCCTCTTCTCTGTAAAGGTCTCAACCTTCGACAGCCATTTGAACCCATGCGTGGGCAGATCTTGACATATGGCCAAGCCGTACAAATTGTTGGCATCAAGGTACTGCAAGTATGACGACTCAACCTCCGGATCGTATTGCTCCCCCATGTACTGGTTGTTGGCTTTGACATATCTGTGTACAGCTTGAGTGATACCATCCCGGATACCTTTTTCAAACATCAGGAGCATGTCGGGATCCGTAAGGAGCTCCAGCTTGATCCCCGTGTACTTCAATGCTGCTTTCCAAGCGAGACCAGGTGCACTGTAGAAAGGGGTGGGATCGAGCTTGTAGTTCTCCTGACACACTCCTCGAAAGCCCTGGAAGATGTCGGTTAGTAGCAAGACGTCTGCGACGAGATACACATTGTGATAGTCACCGATGTTGACCTCAGCACCCTCTGGAGTGATGCACTTCCATACTTTTTGACCATGCTTGTAGTCGTTGTCGCTAATCTTCTTCATATTCAGTTTGCTATAGAAAGCCTCCTTTGGGGTAGTTCCGTTTCCTTGAATCGCTGTCAGCTATCCATGTACTCATAGGGATAGACTCCCTTTCGAAGCATCAGCCTGAAGATATTATCTTTGTCAATGAATTTGGCCATGGATGGTCCGTTTGTCTTTACCTGCTCCTTGTCTAGCTGCTTCGTGGTATTCGACTCGCAATTTTTACACCAAACGCTTGCCACATACTTGGCGTCAATGCTCTGAAAATCCGCGCATTGCTGACATTTCATACCTGCCGTGTTTAAACCAATGAGGTTGCTTGCCAATTTGTCCAACGAGGATGCCATAAAGCGACAGCTGTCGATGAATCTGATCTCTATGGTCTTGTACATATCACCATCATCGTGCCCCATGCCTGCAATTGGCACCCTGATTTTAACGTTGAAGGAGATGTACTTTTCCGGGTTTTCAGCGATGCAACCAATATCCTGGGTATCATACTTCTTCCCAAGTTCAGAGAGGTTGTGGAAGATAACGGGTACGTGGCTAGGTATCTTGTATCTAAGGTTGCAAATCGCGTGCGCTGCACCTCTATACAACCCCGTGTGGTGACAATGGTCTCGAACTTTACGACTATACTCGTCGTTGTCAAATGGTTTCATGCAGATGTGACAAATCGTGGCGGAGTCGTGCTCCCTCTTTAGTACCTCCGTTAGTGGTAACATGTCTTGTTGAGGGTAGGTGCCATAGAGTCGCTTTACCTCATCCTCTAGGTGGTCGACGAACCTCTTCACACAGTGCTCACCCCTGTAGACTGCTAGTGGGTCTGGCACTGACTCGTAGGCGAAGGTACTCTACGTGCACTAGCCACATGGTACGTGCTTGTTCAGCTTTTTCGTCTTGGTCTCCCTCTTATCTTACGTCATGGGAACGAGCAGGGATTCGAAATCCGCATAGATGGCGAAGGGTGCTTTGAACTGCTGCTGACCATCCTTGTAGTATAGCCTCTTTTCCTTTTCGGTTGACATCATGATCTTGACCGCTTCGTTATCCTTGCAATAGGTATAGTGCTTGTCTCTCGATTCGATTGTTGGAAAGGCTTGCAAGCAGTTCATACAGAAGTGTATCTTTGCATGATTCTTTGATGTCTCGGTACTCAGGAGCCGTGAGAGATTCTTGATGGCTATATAATGACTCTTTTTATCGTCCGTGAGGAGTAGCAGATTAACCTGTTTCTTGCGTCCGTTGTGTGCAGATCGACGCAGGATATTGAAAGTCTTCCTAGTCACGTACAAGAGTTCACCGCGATGTTAGGGTTGTTCTTTTCGAACTTGGAGATATCCTTGATGCTCGTGGGAAACTTCTGTCCTGCCAGTTATAGCGCTCTGCATAAGGTCTCAGCTTGCTGATTCTCTGTGGATCTCTAGCTATCTCTTCATGATGCAGAGCAGCGATGATGCTCCATTTGAAGCACTCCTCATCCTTGTTCGCGGGGTTAATGATAGCTTTTTTGGTGGCTATCCACTTGGGTGCTTTGATATATGAGGAACCCCTTGTTAGCCGTAGCTTATGGAAATCTATGTCAAGATGCATGATTCGACTAATTGTAAAGCCACTTTTGGGTAACGCTGGGTTCTCCACATACGTTCTGACTTGGGCAAACATCGTATCCAACAGCTCGTCCACGACTGTACCCTGGAATACTGATGTCATGTTGCTATGGAAGACGTTATCGACTTCGATAAACTTGCTAGTGCCCTGCACTGGCTTCTTCCATAAAATCCAGAGGGAGCACTGCACCTTGGCAGACCCCATGTCTTTAGCCTGCTTCTCGACCAGGGTTTTCACGTGTGATCGCACCATCTCCAAGTACCCATCTACATCCGTACCGTCTATGCCAGGGATGCGGAAACTCCTGAAGGTCCTATGATGAGCATACTTATGTTCCTGGGGTGTGAAATCTTGGTTCGGTTGCTCGTCTTCAGCATGATCCTCCCTTGCCTCTTCTTCAACTTCACCCATCAGGGTCTTTCTTGCCCCATCATAAAGAGCAAGGATGCGATTTTTTACCGATGTTAATATGTCTTGCACAGGCTTTCTAATAACCTCTGGTACATAGTTCACAAGCCAGTGAGACCACGCTCGCAGTTTACTCTTGACTACTGGATGAGTCCTCGCCATTTTTTGGCGTTCAAAACATTCATAGCTTCGGGTGTGGGGAGTCGAGGCTCGATCTTACTCTTAATAGGACGGGTTTTTGCCATTTCTTGACGCTCGAATATATCTAAGACATCTGGTGTAAATCCTTGTGGCCTTGATTCTGGAGCAGAAACAGGTCTTGCATGTGCCTCTAATAAAGCAACAATGTCGGCTTTGCGTAGCTTGGAATAGCCCGTAAGCCCATGGGATTTCGCTATAGCGTGTAACTGTTTCAAAGTATATGTATTCATCTTTATTGTATAGATTTTTGATGTCAATCAATAAAATTTCTAGTGCGGTCGTACTTTGAGTAAGGGACATTCCCCTACTCAATTGCGCAATCTCTATTTTTGTTGATGTCAGCGTTATTCCCGCTAGTCGCTATTGCGCATGCGTTGGATTTTATCGGAATCGGATTTGTTTTCGGATTTGTTGGAATTGGAATTTTGGATTTCGGGGAATTTCCCTTGTCGTCGTCGTCGACTGCGCTAGAACGAACATTTTCCTATCTAATAAAAAGAAACATCGGTTAGCATATTAAGGCCACCAGGACGCCCTTGACTTTTTCCTAGTACGCCTTCAAATGGGCTACAATAGAAATGATCACGCATGAGGTCTCGCCAAAATATAAAATTAAATCAGTAGCCGTTATATTAAATGTATAATATTTCAAAAGCCGGCTTTTAGGCACCGTTTATACTCAACGCTAGGTCAGACCGCGTATATAGCTAGAGTTACACTAGATCGAGCGGTGAATAATAAAAAAGTGACTCTTGACTTAAATCCGAAATTCAAATACCTGCTGATTTGCACCAGATAAACAGTAATATTTTAACGGTTGAAAGTTCTCTTAGCACATATTCAAACACTAGATGCACAAACATAACCATTAACTACTTTGGAGTCGTTTCTAGAAGTAATTTCTTATGTAACACGAATAAAAAATAATAATTTTGATGAAATATTAGTGTTTTGCTAATAAGCAACCATTATGGTTTTGCTCCTCCAAACATTGTTCACTCGTGCGCTCGTGTTCACTGGGGAGGGCCAAGTCCTAAGACAAATTTTGTAACCATTAAGCTCCTCAAACGAACACTACCAATAAAATAACAAAAAAAGTATATTTAGTATAAAAAATAATTAAAGCAAAAATGCTCACAAAGAGTTAGTTTTCTTTAAAACTAACTCTTTTGTTCTTTTCCGCCACCCCTATTAAAATGTCTGCAACATGTGATTTCTTAGATCTTCTTCTGAAACCACTTTTCTTTTTCGTTAACATCTTTCAGTCCACACAAGCCATTGTATATAAACACATTCATGTTGGATCTCTGCTGTTGAAATATCACGTCATTATTATCTATATTATAATACACGTCTGTCTGTCTGTCTGTCTGTCTGTCTGTTTGTCTGTCTGTCTGTCTGTCTGTCTGTCTGTCTGTCTGTCTGTCTGTCTGTCTGTCTGTCTGTCTGTCTGTCTGTCTGTCTGTCTGTCTGTCTGTCTGTCTGTCTGTCTGTCTGTCTGTCTGTCTGTCTGTCTGCCTGTCTGTCAAAATGGTAGGTTAGCTGTGCAGTAGTGAGAAGCACGTAATGCGGTATAAAAAGGACGGGCAAATTCGTGGATTTTCCACGGGCTAATGACTAGTTATCATTATTATTCCAAATATTTATACAGGATTAGCCACTACAGTATGTGGTTCCTGTGTTCGGAATGTATACAAGTATACACTGGTAATACCTATCCAATTTCCCTTGCATGGCATGGGTTGACCCGTAGCTGTGGTAAATGCACTTGCTAAACATGCCGCGCTGTGGACCGAACCAGGGCCCTTATGATTGCGAAGCGAACTTCATAACCACAAGGCCACGCGTCGTTGAGACGACTTTTGATTACGTTCAATCTTTCTCTGCCATTCTTTAGCAAGCATAAAAAACGTGATTTTTAACTTTTTAGATTTCACTACCAGTTCGTTGTTGATATTCGCACATTCTTGTTTGCAAGAGAATCCTCCACTACCAATCTTTTACTCCATCAATGCAAATATCATCCTCGAATCTTCCGTCGTGGAAATCTCTACCAGATAATCCTTGCGTCACTTTACCCTTTATCTCTTTCAAACTGACATCCAGAACTCTTTCTGCTGATTCACCAGTTATCATATCATCTAGCTTGTTACATGATATCCTGGAGCTCTGTTTTGTTACATTAGACGAACCTGCTTTCCAATCTCTTGTTTGAGTCAGCAAGTTTATCCTTAAGTTAAACAATTTCTTTCTCCCAAATTTTTTTTGATGCTTAGTGCTGAAACATTGGAAGCAGTAAGAACTAGATCTTCGTTTTTCGCCTTTTTCTCTTCATTTTTCATTAAGCGGCAAACGTTCTCCTGGAGAGTTCTTTAAAGCAGCATTTACCAGATTGCTAGCTATTTGAGAAATAATATTCTCTTGCGCTTCCTCGATCATTAAATCAAGGTTAGCACATTTTGTTTCTAATTTTCTCACTTTTTCCACTTATCTCTGTCAGTATCCTTAGATTGAAGTTTTTCTTCTAATTCCTCTATCTTTGGATCTCTTTCTTTTACTTCTACGACCATGTCATCAATTCTTCGATTTGTTCTCTTCAATTTGTCATCTTTCTTATGATTATCGCTCAGACAACTCACCTGGTTTTTAAGCTTTTGTTCTCTCTTTTGTGATTCAAGGAATCTCCAAAGCGAATTATTTTTTTTAGTATTTAATGCAGCTAACATTGTACATAAAAGTCAATTCATAATATTCAGTCATTAATAGTAAAGGTCAAAAGAGAAATTGTTGTGAAACTAGATATTATACTCGAAGAAGTTGATATGCTTGGCTACTTGGGTGGTTGGTTAACTTTTTAAAAAAATCACGAATACATATATGACGGAGATGCTGAATAGCTGAACGTCAGACTATTCAACATCTCCGTCATCACAACCAGACATAGAGTAAAAACCCGTTTATTACGCGTACGGTCAAGAATGAATGGTATGTCTTCGTATGTCATTCTAAACGTTAGATGTTTCAAGCACTCTCAAAGGTTCTCGCTTAACAGACATCAAAATAGAATTGATTCAAGTGGCTTCTGAAGTGTGTTTTGAATGTCTTTCAGGTGCATTTTCAAACTTTAGCAGCAAGAGAAGAGTGGAAATAATAATTTTCCCTGACTAAATTTATACCAGATTAAAAATCTTTCTGAGAACGTTACTGGTCCTATTTATCATTGAAATGTTTCATTTTTGTTTTTTCTGCAAGGAAGTCAACTATTTTTCATTAACGGAATTCGATTTTCATATGATTGAGAAAGATAAGAGAATTTGCTGCAATATTTTTGTTATAAACAAGTGGATATTTTTCTTTAACTGAAGCCCAACTTTAATCAGGGAAAGCGACTAATTCTTTATATTGGTTCATTATAGTTTTCCCCGACTAAACTCTGTCTTCCCCGAAGACATATTTCCGAAGTAACTTTCAGAATTTGTAGAATATGAAAATGAACTAAAGAGCTACACTTGCATGGGAAACTACAACTGCATTTCAAGGATTCTGAGGATTGATGCTGAAGCAAAATAAACTGGGAACAAGGTTTAATATCTACTTTGTTTTTTTTACGCGCCAAACGACATTTTTTGTATTCATTTATCTAATGATACTTTTGAAGTTATTGATATTGGCAACATAGAAAGCTGACTTCGATTTAACGATTCTAATATATTTACAAAGGGGTTATTTTCGGAATTTTTTTAGACTACCAACTCAAGATATCCTTTAATAGATTAGCTTGCTACTGCACGATTTTTGTCAGGCGGTCATGTGATTAGCAGAAAGTTTTACATGCTGAATAAATCTATATACTGTATCGTTTGTTCACAGATGCGACATGTGAGTTCTAAATGAATTCTTCCTGACAAAGTTTCTTTTGATCATAAGTGCCTTAATTTAATTCAACGCAAATTTGATAATGTGAAATACATTTTACGAAGGTAAAATATAAGTTACTTAAAGCCTGTTAAGCTTGGATTTCCAATTTCTTGAAAAGACATGTTACGTGGGATTTCCAATTTTTTTATAGCTGATTTCTTTTAGTTTTTCTTTGTAATTAAGAGTGATGCTACCCATTCTTCGTTTAAGTTAGCGTAGAATAGAAACTAGATCGCAGATATGTTAAAAAAAGTCTCCACAAAGAAACAAACAAACAAAAAAACAAACATATTTCCAAATATTTCAAGGCAATGGTATGACGTCATGCATGTCTGCTGGTAAAAAACAACTGAAATAAAAAACACAGAATTTAAAACGGAAACAATACGCTCTATAAAAACAACATTCTTGTACACAAGAAAAAACATGATCTAAAAACACACAACAACATTGTAATTAAGACACCATTACAAATTTCTTAAACAAAAATTTGGCTCGCCGTGGACGATAAAACCACAGGGGTCTGGAGCATAATCCACCCCACTGAATATATAATATGAGTTGTGAATAACATGATGTAAGTATTTGAATTAGGCGATTAAAAAGTACAGATACTATTATAAACATGAGGACTTCGTGTGCTCTGCTTTTGTATATTTTGTTAGTTGCCTTACCGCATCTTCATGCCTTTTGGGACACTTATGTGAACGAATGCAAGACTGATAAAGATTGTAGTAGCATGCTTTCAGGGTAAGTTCGAAATTATACGTAAAGCGTTTTCTTCATTAATAAACGCTCAACAAGGTTTATGGATAATTCTTTACAAGATATTCAGCTGACCTCAAATGGAGACTGATGAAGATAAAGTTTGTAGAAAACCATTTTTACAGGATTGTGCGTTATTTGAATACATTAAGTTTATACTTGCAATACAAGTAGGTTATAGGTTATTAAGCAGAAATCTGAAACGAACAATGAAACAATGAACATTGATCCCATAGTATCGATTAATTACTACCAAAAATCCCTTAAAATCCTAGCCACGCTTTGCAATTTTATGGCTACCATAATTATGCAAAAAATTCAGCAAAAAAGGGTCGGTAAATATATATTGGTAACTTGAACACAATTTTACTGGCCGGGACAGTTTTTGGAATAACTAATGGAAAGTAAAATAGATACAAAATAATTTTCCAAATTCTTCTTGTCTGTATTATAAATGTAGCCACCTTATTCGTACAAATTTATTTATCTATAATATTTATTCATTTGTACAGAAAATTTTCTTAGCACGCAAATTTACTAATTTAACTTAATCTCGCACAGATAATAACGCACCAAATATTTTGCACGAAAGAATTACGCGCAGCAAAAATATCCTGTTTTTTCGAAGAAAGACGTGTTAAACACCTCCATCTTTTTGTCCATAGTTATGAATTTGTCTTTCTATTTTCTTGTGTGTGTGTGGAATTTAAATTTGCGCGAAAATTAACACGCGCGAAATACGTTCATATTGCCATCGCGCGATAAATAATATGCGTCAGCAGAAATTAAAGTTGGTACAAAATTTTAGTCGGTCTTTAAAGCTTAAGTTGGTCCTTTTTACGGACTTCGGTAGAGCAGACCATGACTTCAGAAATCAAAACTCTCCGTCGTTAAAACAACAAAAAGACACATGATGTATGAAGGGTTGTAAAAGCTAGCCAGAAAAAAATGCCACACAGAGTTTTGGAATGTTTCTTCTTTCAACATAACTGTTTTATTTACATGGATCAGTTACATCCATCTTGTTTTGTGTAATTGTGAGAAAGCAAACACATTTAAAAATAAGTTATATTTTCGGACATTCTTGCTGTCAGTTCTTAAGAGTAAAAAGATTTCATTTTCAATTTTTCATTCAGCAAGAGAGTTATAAAAATTATACAACGCATTTTTCCCGTACATCAACTAGTTAATAAATCATATACTTGAACATTGTTTGAACATTGAACGAACCAAGAACTCGTGGACGTAAAAGGTCCTAAGGATAAGGTTGCTAAACACAATGTGTAGTTTATTTGTTTGTTATATTTGTTTGTTGTCTATTTTTTTCGCCGTACATAATCTGGTCCTTAAATTATACATATCCCGTACATCACTATTTCGTGCAACTACAAAGTAGTGATTCGGCCCACCCTTGCCTTCTTGATAAGAGAGATGAAGGCGAAAAATATATTCTCTCATATCAAAGAGGCGAAAAAGCCTGGGGACGAGGGTGCGATTCAGTCATTATTGTAAACAGAATGAGGGTGTTATTATTGTAACTGCTCGTTAGGCCGTAGAAAGACCCCTATAATTGAATTACTCTGTGGCAGGAGCGAGTCCCAAACAAAGCTGCACGAAACCATTTTAAACAGACAGATTCAACTTGTAGCATAACATAATAAATATTATAGGTGGTATCCTTAAGGGATTAACTTTCCCTAATAGTTTGACGATTGAGAAAAAAATAACTTTTTAAGACACAAAATAAATCCGGGAATTCAACGAGATGTAGCATATTTGGTCGAAGTATGCTTCAACGTTGCATTTTTGCTACTTTTGTGACCAATTGTTAAATTTACTGAATAGAAACGTCCACAGCATACGTTTTAACGTTTTTAAGTAGCTGTCCAGCTACTGTTCTGCATTTAACATATTCCAATCCAGACGGCGTTTTAAGGACTCCTCGACGTAAGATTATACAGTCAGCAATCAAACTGAAAGTTAAACTTGTAAGCTTTAAAAGCTTAAATCTCTGAAGCTTCAGTACAGAGATGCTGCTGAAGAAACATTTATTCAAAACTCGTCAAACCTAAAATTTCTCGGTTTACTAACTAACAATGCGCAGAAAAGGAAGAAGCAAAATTTCACAAATGCCCAAAGCTTTTTGAGAGCTTTGAAGGCAAGAATGATCACCCTTTTTCTCACATTTCAATGCACCACCTTATTTTTCCAATGATTACCAATTAAGCAGGTCTTTACGGAGATATGATCGGAAGAAATGTTACTCTACTGTACTATATTTTACAGCAAAAGGGTCATTATGATTGCTCGTTTCATAACATTTTTTAAAAAATTTCCACTCTATATACCCTTATTATTGAAATTGTCGGCCCAGTACAGCCTCTTTAGTTCCTATTGGTACTGCTATCAACGAGGGTCGTGCTAACGGGGCCCTGCTCATTTAAGGCTCCCATTTGAGCTACGAAAGCCGCGCAAGCACATGAATCGCTCAACTAGACAACTGCCTAAGATATTAATCTTATTCTTATGCCGAACGCTAAGCAGAAAGGATAAATTCACACTTTTATAGTCTCTGGCATGATTTGGCCAGGGGTTTGCACTAAAGACCTCCCACACTGGAAACGAACGCTCTACCACAAGGCTAACAGTCTTTCGACATCACTCGCCCCACCCACACAAAAGTATAGTAAAGAGGTTCAGATTTGCTAGCGAAAAATGATAACGTATAATTTTTTTCCAGGGTGACATACGAGCATTGCATGGATTTATTCAACGCAAACACCGCTGAAGATAAAATCGATAACTTCAGCATAACGTGTTCACTGGATTGTCGATCATACTTACAAAACCTTGAAGTAAAATCTGCTGATTTCAACAAACTAATGACGACTGATTGTGGTGAAAACACGGATTGTCCAACGTATAAACATCGTATACGTCGCTGTTTGCGTGGAGACATACGAGAGTTTTCTACTCCAAATTTACTCAAAAATGGCTGCACCAGAGCTTATCAACGATGTCAACGAAACAAGCGATGCAAAAAAATGCATGATGACATGACAAACATTCACTGTAACTTGTTGATACCTGGTATTGAATGTACACAAGAATGCGAAACCGCACTAATGGCGTTGACTCGCACGAGGAAAACGAAAAAATATTTACGATGTCATTGCGACAGTAGTTTTCACTACGAAGGAGTGTGTCATAACATTCGAAACAACGCTCTTACTCTGTGTAAATCGAAAGAATTTCGTTCGTTCTTAAAACGTAAAAATATTTATCTTGACAATTACAACTAAAACGAAAACACTTCTCACACAATCTAGCACACGATACACATTTATAAACACTTTTTTAGTTCAGCTACCTGCAATGCAACACAGGTTTTCAGTTGGAGAAGGAAGATTGTAAATTGTATAAAAAAGAAAATATACCAATAAATCCAGTGTAAAACAAGCGTGTTTATAAAAAGGTGGACCTTCATCGTGTCTAGATCGCTGCCAGCTCAAATGTTGATCCGCTGATACAGGCGTGTAGCAGCAAGGGAGCAGATTTTGAAAAAAATCCATGCTTCAAACTGAAACTGCGGTTATTAATTACCATTAACGCAAAACTTTAAAGATTTGAACTTGGTGACAAATTAAAAGCGTGCATTCAAAATTGTTTTTAACTTTGTTTATATCTCCCGCAATTTACATCAATATTTAAGAGAATCGAGAGTCGAAAATAACAATCAGTGTAATCAAATATCTCTCTCGTTGCATGGACTGTTTCTCTTTTTCATTTGTGGAACGGAGCAGTCATCACCCCAATGCAAGCTATATCCATCAACAGAAATTTTCACCTCAAACTAACGTTCAATGTCCTTTCCACGCTGTTGCGAATTTCATCTTGAAGTTCGTTCACTTCTTCGTCGCGTAGCGTTCTATCCATCGCGCGATAAGTGATGCGATAACACACACTGCTTTTACGTGTCTTTGGGTGAATAAATTGATCCACTAAAGTCATCTAAAGGAAAATAATTATGTGAAAAAAACGTTTAGCTAGGAAACGATAAAGCGAGTCATGCACACAAATGTAGTTCGTGGAACGTAATTACAGGCCCTTTATTGTCTAGGGAAATGGCAGTAAGATATGCACTTATTTTTTAAAAAATTAAGACAAGTGTACCTAATAAGCTTTCGCTTAGTACGATCATCAGTACGATCATCAGTACGATCATCAGTACGATCATCAGTACGATCATCAGTACGATCATCAGTACGATCATCAGTACGATCGTCAGTACGATTATCAGTACGATCATCAGTACGATCATCAGTACGATCATCAGTACGATTATCAGTAGGATTGGTTTTGCTTTCGAGTAAACCAGTAAAAAATGTATAAAAACTAAGTACACCGTCACGTACGCACATAACTAGCAATTTCGCCGGAACATTTTCAGAACTAGTGGTCCTCATCGCGAATTCGGCAAGAAAAAATACTTTAACCGCCTAGGCTAATAGAAACCTAAATAACCTTCGTGAAGCCGTAGCAGAATAAAGGGACGATCTCTAGTTCCGCTAAGTAGCATGACTGGGTAGTCATGATAAAATATGACTGATCTGAAAGCTATGTGGAAATTTTCTACTACAGTTAACATGAATGTTAAAGGGCAATAGAGGTCAAATTTTCTGTTATTGATACTTTCGGTAAAATGAAAGAGGTATAATGACACGATATCAGAAAAGTGTTTTTATTATCCATTTTTACTCTAATGTTAAATAAGAGCAATTTTAAAGCCTACCCTTGATTTAGCAACAATTAGCAAATTTTAAAAGTTTGGATCTAATTAACTAAACAGGATCCGAAGTCCGCAGTGAACATTGAGAAGTTCATATTGTGAAAAATCTGGTAGAGAAATAAATGATCGACATAATTACTTGTAGAAACGAAATTTGTCGTCTCCTCTCAATATATTTTGTAAAGGATTGCAGCTTGTTGTATCAAAACATGTTTGAGATTAAAGATTCTTCGAGGAATTTTCACGGTGACTTTACATTTGTTGGGAGTATGGAGTTTTTTGAATTGCAGAGATTTGGATTGTGTTAATTGTACATTACTGCCAAATGATATTTTGGAAAACTTAAAAAAAATTATTATAATAAAGTAATATAAAAAATTACTTGTTATAGGTCTTCAAAAGTAAATAAAAATATAAAATACCTCTTCGACAACATCTCCAGCCACCGATCGAACGATTTCAAACAGATCATTTGCCGCAAAATCTTCATTCAACCAAAATGAAATGTCTTTGTAAGATGGCGGGTATTTGCTAAATGGTTTAAAAACAGCATTTTCTTTACCTTCGAATTGCGACAAGAATCTCGAATCTGTACTCCAAAATAATCGAATATCTGGAATATGGAACAATTTCATAGCGAATCGTTCTAGTCCAAGACCGAAGGCCCATCCAATTCTATCACCTGCACCAGCTAAAAATAACATAGATAAAAGCAAACAAACCGAAATTAGATTCACGTTTTATAAGTGGAAAACTTCACCAGAGTTTCTTTCTAAAACGTATCCAGCTTTAAACAACGACCTTGGTAAATTTGATAATTTTGAAGATGTAGTTGTGAAGTAAAATGTTACTTCTTAGAGCTTATAACGAGAAGTTTTTCTTGACTTCTAGCTGGCCTTTAATTTATCTCAATTGGGAAATACCATTTGCCTACTTCACGTCGGCAAACTTGTGTTTCACGTCGGCAAATTTGTTTTTCACATCGGCCATGGACGAACAACATTTAAGTAAGATAAAAGTGAGAGCGAAACTTTAAGCTCAATTTACATCCACTTTAAAAACCCCGGTCAGCAAAAAAGTTTGCCAAATGTCTGGCAAAGAGCGATGGACCATAAGTTAAAAAAATATAAGCTGAATTTCTGTAAAAAAATTTCCTGACATCCAGTCAACCTTACATACTTATATTAAGGTTAACATCTAGTCAACTCTAATATAATTTTTATAATTACTTATTTACCTGGCTTCTTTCTGTTCTAACACAAAAAAAACGAAAGTATAACACAAAATACTACTACATCTAAGACTAAAATATTAGACAAAGAAAAGTAAAACATTTTACAAAGCAAATGTATACAAAACTAAGAAAGTATTTACATACCATTTTGCATAATACCATGCTCCAGAATGCCACACCCCAGCATTTCCATCCACTCACCATTCAATTTGATTTCTAGTTCCCACGATGGATGTGTGAAGGGAAAGTACGCATCTACCCATCGCATTTCAATATCGTCTCCGAACAAATACTCCGCAAGTTGCATTAAGGTGTACTTAAGATTATACTCAGTCACTGCTGTAGCATCGGAAGTGTACCAGCCCTGTTTCTGTGAGGTACGCTCCATATTGTGTGATTCTAAAATCTTCAAAGTGTCATCCTAAAAAATCATGCCATTATTTATAAAACTAGAACCAGATACAATATTTTTTACGATCTGGTTATATCTTCCTCCATATAACGGCTGTAAAAATACAAATTGGTGAAATAACTAAAAACTCCTGCTTTTAAATTCTTTTTAAAAAAAATCAACTCTAAAAAAGACCAAATTTTTTTAGCACAACAAAAATGACGGGCAAGGCCAACGAAAGCACTACAACTGTCTAATAACAAACACACTTTTCTGATGACCCAAGAAGTGCACACAATTCAGCACTTTATTTTGTATACATGTGGTTGTAATACTAACTGAGAAAATAGAAAAAAAACGTTTTGAAGGTTGTAATTCACCATACCTTGGTGCCAAGAAATAGCTCATGTTGGTCAAATAACCGCACACCTTCCATCTGATGAAACACTGGATAATGGCTGCTGTCAATTTCGTCTCTTCTATAGCAATCTCCACAATTCAGAAACGCATTCCAACCACTTTTTAAAAGTTCAACCTCATGAGCTGTCGTGTGAGATCGTAAAACGTAATCTTTATTTACATAATAATTATCATTTTTTGCGCGACTTACGTGATCTTTTGGAACTAAAAGGCTGTCAAAATTTTGTTTTATGTTTACGATCGGATTAAGATTATCAATGGAGGCAAAAACACAACCACCAAAACGTGATCGGTAATTAGCATGAAAATGATCTCTGATTTTGCGTTTTATTATTTCAAGAGGATGATCTTTTAATAAATGAAGTTTTCGACCCAACTTATTCACAATGTTTTCGCCGATATTTGTCATTTCATCCTTCTGATATTTCCTTCCCAATAGTTCTAATTGTTGTACATTATAATGGTTTGTAGAAGCTTGCGAGTAATGTACGCAAAAACACAGCTGTCTTGGTAATTTTAATAAAGTTTGTGGTGCACGATAATAATTCTTGAAAACATTCATGGTGGGTATATAGTAACTCTTCTTTTAAAATATGCATGCATATACGGCAAATTTTTAGCTGCAAAATATAATATATAAATATTATAAATTGTAGTTATAAAAGAATATAATTATGTTTCAATCTTTGAGTTTCAAATTATTTGCAAACGTTAAATACTTCTTTTGTTTATACATGTGACCACCTACTTTGAGACAAAAAAAATGAAATTTTCCCAAATTGCTTGTGAGCAAAAGTAAAACACGAGAGCAACAACATCAGCAACAATTCCAGACAAAAAATATTGAAAAGAAAGAAGGGGTTACCCGTAAACACAAGCAATTGACACACTTTGAACTTGTCAACGTCTGCTGTGAACATTTGCCAATGTTCTTAGGACATAAGACTTAAAATCTTAAAGAGTTCCTGTGGCAGTTTTTGCTTGAAGACATTTTGAGCACAATAAAATATGGAGCAATTTGATAGATGCCTTTAAAAAACTATTTTTTATTTATTAAACTATGCAACAAAAACACCTTTTTTCAAGAAAGGTGATTATAGACACTTTTTAATATTTTTCAAATTTTTCCAATCTATACTTTATGACCTGTTTAAAAATGTTTTCACCTATCAGAATGTGTGCATACGCCCATTTTCCTCAACTCGAAATAAAAATAATAGTGGTAGCGATTACAATTGTTACATATACTATTAAACAATATTTATATGTATTTTAAATTTCTGAGCGCTGAACAGCTAATGATGGATGGATCATGAAAATTATTAATTAACATAACATTTTGTTATTGTCAAAAAATTTTTTTATCTTTTGCTTATTTTATTTCTCTCAAAAAGATGACCATACCAACACTTCAAAAAACGTTTTCAGACCTGACGATTGTAAGATTGTTAATTTCAAGATCCTAGTGATTATACTTTCCTGAAAAATGTAATGAGCACCACCAGGGAATAAATTTTCTTGTTCTATTGTGAAAAAACTAAACAATAAAAGTCTATTTAAAGCCAACCTGTACATTCTAGCTAATCCACCGACTCCTCAGTCAGATAAAGAATTACTTAGTAACTAAGATATCATCACACCCACGTTTATAGTTAGTAACTGAAAATTACAGCTGATAGCTATGCGATCATTCACTGGAACGCCGATCAGAAATGATGAAACAAATCCGCATAAGTACACTTACTGTACAAGCAGAACAGGCGGGTCGTTTCCAAGAAGTTTCCCCAGATTTAAAAAAAAAGTGTCCCATGCCTCTATATTTTAGCAAACAGCTTCAATTCTCATTAAATGTGGGTTTTTGTTCTATTGAGTCCATCACAGTTTTGAAAAAAAAAAACAATTATTGGTGAAAATATTTACAGCTAAATACCCTAAAATGTCCCATACGTAACGTGTCCCATTGCAAATCACATTCAAACATTTCTTATTTTCTCTTTTCAGGTATTTTTAATAAATCAAAAGTTAGTGTTTCCAGTTGTATTAGTTGTTAAGGAAGATTTCTTGCCTTTTGAAAAAAACAACATTAAGTCTTCCTCCCTGTTAATTTGACAATATCAAGATTTTTTTTTTTGCTTACACTCTGTAAGAAATCCATAAATGTCCCATACGTAACACCTACTATATTTGTATTATTTTTTTGAAAAGTGAAAGCCAGAAAGAGTAAAATTTCACGTGTTATTTATTGTCCCCCATGGTATGAAACAATAAGAACCTAAATAAATTAAGTTATTCTTAACTGAGATAACAGAACCTTGACTTGACAAATATGTAAGTCTTTCAGTCATAAAGTATCTCTGATGTGTGATATTCAGTTAGAAAATTTATATTTTCTGTAGGCCCTCTGTTTTGTTTTTAAGTGCAGGAGCACCTTGCGGTAAAAATTGCCATACGTAACATAAAACTGTGTTTTTTTTTTATCATTGATTTTCTTGTAAATAAAATTCTTTTACAAAATGTGCCCTAGAATCCCTGAAAGTTTTTTTTAATTAGGTTTATTAATGAAAACATTTGTTTAGAGTGACAAACTTCCAAAGTAAGAGCTGTTACATATGGGACAAAATATTACTACTTGATAGGACTAGAATAACAATATATTGATTTCTAGAATAGATCAAGGTGGAAGTCATTTAAATATTGAAAACTTCATATCTGTAGAAAGTTTTACCATAGAAATGATGATTAAAAAAAAAACACTTTTTTTAAATTTCTTTTTGAAAAATTTGGCCAAAATTCTTGGAAACAACCCAGGCAATATACAGGTAGGTAGATACACCACAGAAATGGTACTGCACAATACCAGTGTTTGCTTATGAAGTGCAGAAGTTTCAAAAATGCCCCAGAAAATGCTATTTATGTACATTTATAACCTTGCATATAGAACATGACCATTCTAACAAAACTAGCATTTCTTCTTAATTTTAATTTCTCATGGAAATATTTTTTTTAAAAATATGTTTTATTTGTTAAGGTCCGTTCTATTTTGAATGCACTTGAATATAAGTTTTCAATGCAGGGTGATTTTCATTGCTCAGTCATATAACCATAAGCAAAAAATAAGTTGGATACAAAAACAAAACATCTTTTGGAGAAATATTTGTTGAAAAAGGACCACTGGTATTTTGAAGTACCCAAATTTAAAACTTTTTTAACATACTAGATATACATTCACAATTATGGTGAAAAATAAGAAAATAGTGTCTTATTAAGTCTCCTAACAATGTTTTTTGTATACGTAAAGTTTTCTCAATACTTCCAATGCATTTCTCACTTCAGTATGTTTTGGAACATTAGAAGGTTTTTGGGAGCGACTGTGGGAGGTCTAGAAACTGGTCCATTTAACTAAAAAACTCATTAGGTGGAAGATCAACAGGTGTATCTTCCATAATACAATAAAAACAATAAAAAAGACTGAACTAGTCTAATCCACAAATCTTTGAATGGTTGTTTCTCAAGTTAACAGCACTCAACAAAAAAACAATCTGATAATTTTATTTTACGTGAGCTTCTATAAAATATGCAAAATTCTTAAAACAGTCAAAACACGGAGACTCATGGAACACTATTTTAGATGCTTCCATTTAAAAAGACTTTAGTGTTTTAATCTTTTAAAATATATATATACACGTATTTTATATATACACACCATTTCAAGTTCTCATTTTCTCCTTTGTGATCTGCCAGAAAAAAATTTAATATGATCAAGTAACTCATATGTCTTCAGGACAAGAACAGTTTTAAACGATTCAGAGAAACAAAAATGTTTTGTTGTTGAAGTGCTAGAAAAAATGTTAAGAAGTAAAATTTTCTTAGTAACTTTGGACAAAATTTAGTATAGTGTTAGCAAAATTTAGTATAGTATATATATAGTATACTAGATTAGTATATAGTACACAAAATTAATTTAAAAACATTTTACACATATATCTTTTTTATATATATATAATATATATAAATGCAAAAGTTATACTATTTAAGAAGAAAGAAAATTGATTCCTAAAAGGCATATTATCCATCAAATTCTACAGTTCACATAAGAGGAAATTATTTATAATAACAGGTATTTTGTATTTGGGCATCTAAATTCATTCTAACTGAAATATATTTGGACTAGAAAAACTATTCCGTACTAGTTGAGTTTTAAAATTGTCCACAAAATGTAAAAAGTAACGGTTAACAACAAAATTTTTTTTTAGAATGATGATCCCTATTGATCTCCACCAACCATTTTAAACCAACATATCAAAAAAGCAATAAGGACAGAGTAAATTTTGAATCCACAAAGATTATTATTTTGGAAACATTTATATGATCCGTCCCCACAAAAGTGTACACAAAATGTAAGACAGATCATTTTTTGGGGAGCACATCCAAACCAAAAAAAAAATCAGTTCATTCAGCATGTTGTATATTGCCTTTACCCACAAATCTTCCACAAAAAGGTTATGAAACACATCAAATTATAGAAATTTCATTCATTTCAGTGTATACAGTCATCCCCAATTAGATTACAAAATATAAAAAACAAAAAAATTTCAGTCAGAACATTTAGTAATTTTTTTTCCATCAACAAACATCTATTCCCACAAAATTTTGTAAAATTCTTAACACACACAAAAACGTGAAACAGTTTATTCCAGCAAAAATGACATCACATGCAGTTAGTTCTTCTTAACAAAAGTTTATAATACGAACTATAAAAAGATAACAGCTTACACAACAGCTCATAGTGGAGTCCAATTCTACAAAAAATTGTTCTTTTAGTATATTGCATGTGATCTGTTTCCAGCAAAAGTTTCCACAAAATTGCAAAAAACAGTAGTTTGCAACAGAAACAATATAAACAGACAAAAATACTATCCTCTCTATGAAATTTTGAACCAAAAAAAAAATTCCCCCTAAAAATATCAACAACCTTTGTAATAATTATCAATAATTGATAATTATTAATAATAATTATCTGGCTTGGCTTGCTGGCTCACAAAATTTTAACTGGATGTCAAAAACAAAATAGTAAAAATAAACCCAATTAACGTACACACTTAATTTTACAAAAATCCTTCTTTTTGTCATATTGCATTTGACCCCCTTGTAATGTACAGCTAAGGTGAGAAAATTGTATGCTATAGGCATAAAAATGTCCTCACCCTAACCTAAAAGTTCAAAAAGTCTTTAAAAGTTTTTTTTCATAATCCAGGCCTAAAAACGATCCCTAAGCTTGAAGCTAACATTAGCTAGGACACCAAGCTAAATATAGTTAAACTGGGGAGACGTATATAGCTAGGTAGCTATTTATGCTTAGTAACATGGTTTTTAGACGAGACAAATGTAAACAAAACAAAAAAACTCAAAAAACTTGCGTATTCGGGTGGCAAAAAATATTGACTTTACAAAAGTGACAGACAGACACATGGAAGCTCTGTATTATTATGGAGATTGAAACCCCGAACTGAATTTAAGGTTCGTTTCATATTTAATTCTTCCACAGATCAGATTTTCTACAATGGTATTTGGAGGTTTTCTGTGTAGTTTCAAAGTAGCAAAAAAAAATTTGTAACATAATGAAAAAGTATTGAAGCATACCAGGCAAGATTTATACCACACAAAACTACAATGTAAAAGAATATTGATAGGTCTGATAAGGCCCATTAAGCAGGAGGACAATGGAAAAGAAAACATCACCCAAATTTTGATGACTACAGCAAGGACTTGTCAATACACAAAAAATTGTTTTTGAAATTTGTTTACCTGTTCCTTACGCGTAGAGTTTAAACACTGATCAAAATAATGTATATAAAAGGATCATGTTTTTTGACAAACTGCTAAAGAGATATTGGAGTTTAAAGGTTTGTTGATAACATTAGCAACCTGTCTGTTCTGAAAAGGGTAGGTTACCCAGGGCAGAGAAATTAGTCTGATTTTGGTCCCAGGAGGTCCTCAGTTACGCACACAGGACGTGATGTCAATTATATCCACCTGTTTCCAAGTTTTAAAGCCTTAAACATAAAAGTGCAATGCAATGGTTTTAGGGACCGTCTCCACGATCGTTTCACATTTTATACGAATTGAAACGATTATGATTGTTTCGAGATCGTATCATCATTTTTTAAAATCGTTTACAGATCGTTTCATGAAATGAAGGTGAAAAGATTTAAAACGATTGTGAAACGATTGAATTTTATTTTAAACTGTAAGCTTAAAAATGATACGAAGTGGAAACGAATGGGATACGAATGGGAAACGATTCTGAAACTATTTTGAAACAAATGCAGAAAAAACTTTTGAATTTTGAAACGAATTCTGAAGCAAATTTTTCTCCCAAACAATTAAAAAACAATTAAAAACGTGATAAATCAATGACTTGAAACTATTTTTAGACATTCTATCTCACTTTGACAGCCGTCACAAAAGTATGCACAAAACTTTCGTTGAATAAGGTAATAAAACTAAGTAGTTTTGAAACCAAATATGACTATATTAGATCCCGTTTTAATAGTTTTTAAAAAAACTACGGCGACTTTCATAGTTCTCTAGTTACGAATTACGTCAACCTTTTAACTATCTACGATCCATTTTTGATGGGTTTTAAAACGATCTAGGTCAATGTTTTAGCTTCTTACGGTCGTGTTTTGCTGGTTTTTAAACGATCTACTGCGATGTTTTCACTTCTTCTGATCGCGTATTGATAATTTTTAAACAATCTATGGTGATATTATCGCTTCCTACGAGAGTGTTTTAATAAATTTTAAATGATTTATGGTGATGTTTTCACTTCTTATGATCGCGTTTTGACACTTTTAAGGGGTCGTCTACAAATTTCGTATGATATTTTATACGAATATATACGAATTTAATTGCTTTTAATTCGTATAAAAATCGTATACAATTTGTATAGTGTTAAATAGTTATACGATTTTTAAAAAATCTAATACGAATTTTATACGATTTTCATACGAATTGTCATACGAATTATATTCTCTTTTATACGATTTTCATACGAATTGTCATACGAATTATATTCTCTTTCATACGAATTGTCATTCGAATTATATTCTCTTTTATACGAATTTTCATACGAATTATATTTCGTTTTTACACTTTTAAAATGCGATCTAACAAAAACACTTCTATCGCCGTTTTTCGTTTTTCAACTTTTAACATGCGATCTAAAAAAAACATTTCTATCGCCGTTTTTCGTTTTAAAACTTTTAAAATGCGATCTAAAAAAACATTTCTATCGCCGTTTTTCGTTTTTAAACTTTTAAAATGCGATCTAAAAAATATTTTATTTTGAAACTCATATACGAATTTAATACAATGTCAAACGATTTTCTTTTTTTTAAAACCATACGCATCTAATTAAAATCTCATACGAATTTTTTGTTAAACTCGTACGAATTTAACTCATACGAATTTAATTTAAAACTCATACGAATTTAATTTAAAACTCATACGAATTTAATTTAAAACTCATACGAATTTAATTTAAAACTCATACGAATTTTATACGAATTTAAAAAAATTTCATACGAATTTAATTACTGTATGGCAAAAGAAAATTCGTATAGCATATACGAATTTTTTTTATACGAATTGCTACGAATTTTGTAGATGACCCCTAAACAATCTACGGCGATGTGTTTTATCTGGATCATTGGCATTATTTGATTAAAATTATATTTAATTTCGTAACTAAAATATGTCTCATGTTAATCTAAGTAAAAAAAACCGAATTATTAAAAAAAAAAAATTTATAGTATGCATCTTTCTGCCTACCGCGCAGGAAAATGTAAACATTCAAAAGGGTCTATATATACCATATATGAACATGATCAAAAGCATGCTAATCCCAATCCGAGACTAGTTCTGCAACCACTGAAGAACTGTTATAATAAAAAAATATGGATATCTAGCTTTAGCTATAGCTTGAAAATAACTTTTTTAGTAACCATATATAATTACGTTAACAAATTCAGATCAATTCTTACCTGGCTTTGATGTCCTAGTAATAAGAAAAACTACGCCTTGGCTAAAGCAGAGGTCAAATAAAAACTTTTTCTCCTTTGGGAATTTATTAAAACAATGATAAAGAATTAATAGATTTTCAGTTCCTGTGCTGCAAATCTTCAACCAAGCTAGGGATCAAACTGTTTGCGGACCGTTGAGAGACAGGCAGATATACAGTTTATGGAAAACAGTTACGCCCAACTCAAAACACTTTGCGGCGTAACTTTTATGGCGTAAAGCAACCTCTACTCTCGTTCCCAGGTTTTTTTGCCTTTTTCACGCTCATTCAACATAGTCCGCGGCAGCGAACTTCAGAAACGCGCATACTACGCATAAAATTTGAAAAATAAATCGTAAAAATCATAAGTGGCGATGACGTCATCAAATTTAAAGTAGTGCACTAACAGCCCAAAGTAAAAATGTGAAAATTTCATTCTACTTACATATTTTTCAGCTAGATAACTGGAAAAACGTAGAGCCCATATTTCAATGCAAGTTTTTTTGCGTAATCGAGACATGGTTTCAATGCACGCAATTCGTGTTATGCAACATGTGGTAAAAGAAAAAAATCTTGTGAAACAAGAAGCAACATCAATTCCGTCTTTCTATAAAAATATGAATGCAATTAGGTTTACCGCGTCTAGCCCATTTAGCTCGGTTAGTTCAACTCGTTATATACTCATACTCGTCATGTACTCTATTCATAAGTACCCAGATCGCCTTCAAAACCAACTTTTCGTGGCTAATGGTCCTGTAAGTATAGAAAACGTAAAAGAGTCCTGTGACTAACCTCGTCCCCAGGGGGCTCTTGAATTTTTAACATTGAGGCCAGCGGCGAAGTAATCGCTAGCGGCTTTGGCATAAGGAAACAAACCCTGCGGACGAAAACGTGACTAAAAATCGTGTTGTATTTTTTCAGTAGCTTTTTTTGAAAATTCTCAGCAAAACTCTTTAAATCTTCTCAACTAAAAATGGCAAACCTGTTGTTGTATGTTGTTGTTGTTTTTGTTGTTGTTTTGTTGTTTTTCAGTAGCTTATTGAAACTAAACATAAGAACGTATAGTCAGTAAATTTTTCCAAGCACAAAGAAATGCACATCAATAAAGACTAAAGAATTTTTTAAACAGGCTGACAATAGCAACATCTTTAGTTCAAACATGTTTTTTTATGTGAATACATAAAAAAACATACATAAAAAAGCCGCTATATTATATTTCCAACTGGTGATGCAACCTCGCTCCTTTACGGCTTGTTAAGTCTTCGTATTGAAAATAAAATTAAATGCAAAAATCTAACCAGCCCTTTATACGAGGTTGTAGTAGGTGAGGATTAAGGGCTAGGGCAGTTTCAATTTTAACAAAAATGGTTGAATCGATCAAAAAATCATCGATTGAAAAGATAGAAGGTCCTCTTTATATTGATCATTAAAGATCAACCTCTATAAAATCGACTGAAAGCGAACAAAATATATAACCTAGGCCAATCCATTCATTAGGTTATTTTTTTTAAGTCATCATATAAACTCGTTCCCAAGTTTTCTTGTCTCTTTTCGGTTCTGCGCTTATTGATAGGTCTGATGAAATAAGTTCATTTCGCCGTCCGATATGCAAATAGGGACAACAGCTCCTGGGACCGAGACAATTAGAGCCAGTTTATTAGTTTATACTTTTGTTAGTTTACTTTTTAATTAGTTTATACTTTATTGGGACAAAATTTTTCCCGATAAAGTATAAATTGTCATTAATCATTTTCGAATATAAGTAATAATTTGATTCTTCCACTGCCTTGGTCTGTCTAATTTACAAGATCATTGATCAAGTAAGCTTTTTAGTTCTTATTACAACGCTGCTAACGATTTGAATTCTTTGCTTGAAAAACATGTGCAGTATCCGAACCAGATTTTGCTCTTCTGGATAAGTCTGGATTACAATTACGGCTTTTCTTTTTTATGACTATCACGTGTGATATTTGCAGTGTTTGTATGATAGGGCACCGTGTAGTGCAGGATTTAAATCATAGAAAAAGTTCTTCGCGCAGGATCTTTGCGCACTCACCTTATTCGTATCAATTTTTGTGTCTTGGTGCAAAGACGTTCGATAGCGAAACTTTTAGTTGAATATAAAGGCGCGAAAACGAAGAAAGAAAGGTAACGCATTCGTATCTTTTGTGAATCTCTGTTGTGAATTACTGTTTTTTTTTCTTGCTATTTGTTGAGTAATTTTAATTTACGCAATGATTGATACGCCGAAAGACGTTATGCGAAATACACTTGAAAAAAAATTGTTTTTCGGTTGCTTTAAACTTAATACCCGCGACGAATACAATATACACCATCACTTGTGAGTACTCTGATATATAAATGCTAATTAAATTCCAAGTGTTTCTAAGCTTGGCTCTAAATTCACGTGAACATGTTAGATAAGGTCATCCGTATCTTATAGACTTGTAGACAACCGTAGACTTTATCTTCAAACTTTCAGTGCTTGTTGCTTTGCTTTCTAATATTCTAATATTGTATTGCTGTAGCTTGCTGTATCGCGCTTTGACTTCGTTGTTTAGATTTTTTTATAATATAATTCTTTCTACACATGCGAAGGTGATTGACTGATCGAACCTCCTACCTTAAAAACATCTTTTATATCTTCTTTTATCAAGTAGGAGAATGCACCAGTTATTGGATAACTGAACCATGACAGCAAAAACCTCTTAATTTGTAATAAACACATCAAAAGGAGGAATTCAAACTTACGTAGCTTATAGGGAAGACTCAATTATAGTCCCCAGACCTCTTTCAGATAAACTGTATCTCAAAGAGATTTTAAAGACGGTTCTGGAAATAATTTTGCATAAGATTTCGCTGCTATATCGAGTTTCTCTTTTATTGTTTTTAAACTGATACAAAGACCCTCCTCCGTGGGGTGGCTAACATTAACTGAGCGGGAAAGTGCTGATTACACCTGCTTGTAATTTCAGTTCTAAGAAAATATTTAAAAATGTTTTTAGGGACAAAGTGAACGAGTAAGTAAGAAACTTAGTGACAATGGATGCCATTAAATTAATGGCATTTTTAGTCATTAATGTCTTAGCATATTTGAAAATACTGTAAACTATCTATTTTTAGTTGAGTTTATTTTTATGATCAAGACAGTATTTGTAGTTGCATTGGTGGATGTGATAATCAATTAAGTTAGAGACATCACTAACTTGATTAATTGTCCTAACAACTATGTTAAAAATCTCCCAGCTTGCTAATTTTTTGTGATAAGGTCAAAGGTTCAGAGACAATGATATAACTTTCCACCTTTATTCGATGACGAAGCAAATGTCGTCATAAAAATCGTCGTTTATCTATTTCATGTTGACTAACATTTATTTGTTAGGCACCTTATTAAGAACCTTGCATTACTTTATTGAATTATCCCGAACACATTTAGGCCCACAAATAATGAACAACCCTCCAGAAGATACTTTTGAATGAGCGTAATTTAGAAAATGAAAGAAGTGGCGTATGGCTTTTTGATTATGGTGTTCGTTTCGTAATCACGAAGTCCATGGTTCGGTCCACAGCGCAGGCATGCTAAGCAAGTGTCT
The DNA here is from genome assembly GCF_029227915.1 of Hydractinia symbiolongicarpus. Lineage (NCBI taxonomy): Eukaryota > Metazoa > Cnidaria > Hydrozoa > Anthoathecata > Hydractiniidae > Hydractinia > Hydractinia symbiolongicarpus. The sequence goes on along the minus strand of NC_079875.1, from coordinate 14,339,650 downwards.
TCATCACAGCTACGGGTCGGGCCATGCCATGTGAGAGAAATTGTAATGTTAAATTGGGTAGGCAATGCCGGTGTACACCTAATGTATACATTCAGAACACAGGACTTACGTTATTAAGATTGTTTCCAACACTGAAGTGACTATATCCTGGATAAATATGCCAAATAATAATAACAAAGAATATATATAAGAGAATAATAAATATGAAATCATTCAAGTGCTATTTTAGGTTGCATTTTCTCCCAGTTTTCTATTCGAAATTCGCTTCTAACGAACGACTTCTTGGTCTATAGCGCTTTGATAAAATACAAGAACCATAAAGGGACAATGAAAACGATGAAAACCAATTTTCATAACTATCTGTTTAGAATCACTCAAAATAATTCAGCTAAAAATTACCTTCATATCACAAAATTGGAACCATAAAATATCACGAAAATACTAAATAAACAGATCATGTAAGAGATGAAATCAGATATCAAAAATTATTTAGTTGAGCTTGTGATACTCAACGAGGCATTGGCCCAGTTGAATATCATCAACGTTTGGTAAAGTTTGCTTTACTTAACAACAAAGTTTTTATTTATATTTTTTTCGCTTAGATTTCACACTATGTGCGGAAGTTTTTGTGTTTTAAGAACGAACGAAATTCTTTCGATTTACACAGAGTAAGAGCGTTATTTCGAATGTTATGACACACTCCTTCGTAGTGAAAACTACTGTCGCAACGACAGTGTAAATATTTTTTCGCTTTCCTCGTGTGAGTCAACGCCATTAATGCTTTTTCGCATTCTTGTGTGCATTCAATACCAGGTATCAACAAGTTACAGCGAATGTTTGTCATGTCATCATGCATTTTTTTGCATCGCTTGTTTCGTTGACATCGTTGATAAGCTCTGGTGCAGCCATTTTTGAGTAAATTTGAAGTAGAAAACTCTCGTATTTCTCCACGCAAACAGCGACGTATACGATGTTTATACGTTGGACAATCCGTGTTATCACCACAATCAGTGGTCATTAGTTTGTTGAAATCAGCAGATTTTACTTCAAGTTCTTGTAAATGTGACCGACATTGCAGTGAGCATGTGATGTTGATGTTATCCATTTTATCTTTGATATTTCTTGTATTGAATAAATCGCTACAGTGTTCATATACCACACTGAAAAATGCATAGTGAAATATCTTTTAAAACAACAACACCACCACCAACACCACCAACAGCAAAAACAATAACAACAACAACAGAAACAATAACAACAACAATAACAACAACAATAACAACAACAAAAACAACAACATCATCAAATAAAAACTCTCAATCTGTAGTACTTATATTGATTAGTATTTTAGCAATGTATTTCAAAAGTTTCAACTAGCTGTAAGTCACAGCAATGTTGCTCAGAAGGTGGATATGAATGGTGTTGGTATTATAGTTGTCTAGTACTTCCTAATATGCTGTTTTTTTATTGTTTAAAATTGTTTCTAAGAAAAAAAATGTTTGTGTTTAATCTCTCAGACAAAGCTGTCAGTTGAGTCAAATGTTCAGAACGATTTCAGAACATTTTAGGCTTGACATATCTTTTCACTTAAATCATTATTCCATATTAGTCAAGAATCTGATTAATGGTTTTGCTCTTTTCAAGAAATTATGAAAAACCCAAAGTAGTTATTCTCTCCTCCAACGCAATCAATCATTACAACAAAACATATTTTAATTTCCGGTTATGTTGTTTACATCTGACATTGTGCATGTACAACTACATGTTTGTGTGTGGTTTTGCAATTATTACTTACTAGCGGCAAGAAAGGAAGTCATAGCTACTCCGGTAATATCTGACGCACAAACAGACAAATAAGGGTATTATTATTTGCGATATTGAATTGTTTTTTTTTGTTGGAACAATTTCCAGAAGATTTGTGCTCTTAGGTACTGAAAATGTTTAATTTTGCGCCCTAGAAGAGCAATAAACCGTATGAGATAAAACTTTGAGCTCTGGGGGTCGAGAATGAACAGAAAGTAATTCTAAAAAACCTTTCATTAAGACTGTTTGGCAAAAGATTGTTATGTGTGAAGTAGTCTATTTATGGACACTCGGAAAACTTGAATCTTTGAATCTTTCTCTAGCTTGTAGAAACAAGGAGGTGGACTTGTAGTCTGAGTGCAACAGCAACAAATGTAATTTACAGTGTCGGAAGTATAACAATGTATCTGCTTTAGAAGAGGGTGCGCTTTAATATAACGGAAGGTACAAATGGAATTTCCAATGAGAATTCAAGTATAATATTTCGAAATAACATTTACATTGGCACGTAGATGTATTAACAGCAAAAAAAAAACAATTTTCTCATACAAGCATAAATTGCAGAGAAGTTAAGAAAGAACGTTTAAGCCGTGTAGTTATTGATAAGAAAAAAATGAAAAAAACAAGGCTCAGATTCCACTGTATTTTATCTCACCAATCGAAAGGTATTTTTAGTGAATAGAGAATATTCCAAAAATTACAAAACAAAACAGTGGAACCTCCTTAAAGCAAACACTTAAAGTGTCCTCCTTGAAAAGGTTTTCCCTTTTTTGGCAAGAAAAAAATCTACTGTGAAGCCAAAAATCCATTAGGCCTGTCAATATTACAATTTTCCCTTTCCCCAGTTAGGCGAATAAACATTTTTAAAAGAAAATATGCCCTAAAGAAATAAAATTTTGATCAACAGAGACGTTTTTGGATATTTTAGGCAGTAGAGGATAGAAAAATATGAAAAACTGGTAAGACTGAAAATGGTTGCAAAGTTATACAGCTAGTCAAAAAGAGTTAAAATTCTGGGAGAAAGTACGTAACCTGAAAACAATGTCCGATTTAAGGAGGTTTCTGCTTTAGACTGTCCACTTCGAATTTTTTTTTCACCTGTTCCACTGCATTTCTAGACATTTATTATTTTAAAGCTGTATATAAGTCGCCTGATATATACGGGTACTTATGTACTACTTGCCGTATTTACATGAGAGATACAATCATAGAAGACTTCTTATAGTTTTTTATATCTGCTGTGGTTTATCGAGTTCTTACAGTTCAGGATTCAACTCAGAACCATCGGATGTATCCAAACACGTTTACTGCCGGAGCAAGAGTTGGGACTAAGGCATTCAGTTTCTACCTCACTAACTTATCAACGTCATCTTAATAAACACTAAATTCAAAGACACTTACCCTGTTACTAACTTTTGACAAGACTCTTTAGCCAAGCACTGTTGTAGTGAGTTCTGCCAGATTGTGTGTGCACATGGCAAGAACGTGATACTGATGAAGAACAGCAATGCCAACGCCATTCTTGTACTGTATAATTCACAGTGTCTGCCTTGCTCTCCCAATTTTTACTCATAAACTAAAGCATGCTGTGCAGCTTACTTATTTATACTTTGTTAAAGTAATTCGCTCCCAGGCTTCTGCGGTTTTTATAAATCTAGACTGTAATGCTTAATGACATACGAAAAGACTGGTGCGGTTTTGCCGGACAAATTTGGCACAAAGTGTATGTTTAAATGCATTGTTAGATCTTATGCTTATACCTCTATTAGTTTTCGGGATATTTTTACAGACAATTCTTTCATTGTTTTTAATTGATTATTTTATAATCAAGCCAATTAGGATTTTCATTTGAGTGACATATGTGCCACTCTAAGGATGACTCTCTAATTGTCATAGCTGAAATAGAGGAGATGAAACTAGTTTATGGTCTCAATGAAAGCATCATGCAGACCACAATGATTTTAGCATCTTTTACACACTTGAGAAGGTAGAATTGCGCAGTCAACAAAAATTATGTATATATATATTTTGTATTTTGTATGACATTTTGTATAGCAAATTTCATTTAGATGCCGAAAGATGGCAATCAGCGAGTTTTAGTTTAGAGTTGATTTGTGGAAGAAGTACACAAGAAAGGTAAAACCTCACAAAAAAGCTCGTTGTCTTCTTATAACGGGATTAAGTGTTTTCTCTTCACCTCTATCCACTGAAGGAAAGAAGCTTAGCGATTACACAGAAAACTTACTTCGTTCTTATTTTGAATACGTTAATACCTGTACAAATTTTTTCTTAGCCGATGCAAAAATCTTCCCACGTCGGCATCTCGTGCATCCTTGGTTGCCTATTAGCACAAAGTATGAATTACTATGCATCGGGAAGTCCGAAAAAAAGCTGTGAAGCAGCTATTTTGCGTAGAGACAGACGGTGGCTCTCATTATAAAGCTAATCATTTATCAGTTGGAAAAATTAAAGGCTTTGTTTTTGTACATGCTCTGGGAATTAATTTTCAACTTAAAGTTTAATCCCCTTACTTGTCATCCATCAAATTTGCCAAATCTTCTAATTTATCTCAGCTCTTCAGGCTTTTAGTCTCTTAACAAAGTTGCTCTTCTACATCGCAGAAAGATCAAAGTTGCATTTTAGATTAACCTTCACCCTCAGGTCGTCGCAGTATAAAAAAGACACAGAGAATCCCTGGGTTGAGGTTGTGTTTTAGGCATGGCAAAGCTTGGTAGTAAACATGACAAAGCTTGTTAATTATCGTGAATTCACGAAAAGAGGTGTTGCAGACATTGACGTCGAAGATGATGACGAAATTCATCATAATTATATTTATTTGCAGATATTGACATTCTTTCTTTACATTCAATTCTAAGTACCCTAGGGTTAGTCCCTATCCCACTTATCAAATGCGCATGTATTTTTGTGAGACATTTTACGACACCTTTCCACGGCACTTAGAGGTTGTTAAATGACCAATGTTTGCACAACACTTTTTACAATGCTATTGTAGAAAAAAATCTTTATGTGAAACAGTAAATCTTTAAAAAAAGCAAGAAAAGTTGATTATACATACTGGATATAGTTCACAAGGAAGTTACTTTCGGGGTTACTGATGGCATGAACTAGGAATGTTAGAGTCTCTCTCTTTCATTCTCCTTACTACGATATTTGTTGTGAATGTAAAATGCTTTTCCATTCGCTTCTACAAACACTTCAAAAGTTTGCCAAATTTTGTACAATACAAGGGAGCGGGGGAGGTGAAGTATTTTCCGGCTAAAGGTATGTTTTTTAGAATTTTGAATCAAGAGTTTTTTGTTTGTTTTTTTCGGTTTATTTAATTCACGTGGTTAGCAGGGGTTAAAAAGATGATGCGGTCTATAGTGGTCATGCCATACAGCGGAAACTTCGTATTAGCATTTTTTTTTTCAGGTGGGGTGCTGGTGATACTCGACACAATATCTTGGAACAATCCTTTCAATATATATTTAAGTATACATGCCATATTTTAATACGTTTTGCACTTTTTTGATACATTTGCCTATTTTGACATGCTGTCTGGATGTATCGGTCAAGCTTCTTGATGATATTTTGAGCCATGTTATGACTCTACTGTCTCCATGAAAACAGACGATTTTATTTCCCGTCAAGCAGCACGCCACTCAAACACAGCGCATGTATTTTCAGACCGCGTTTTGAAAAAAATATAACAACAGCAAGGAATTTACCAAAAAGTAATAAATCAATAAATAAAAAAATTGATGTTTCCTTAAAAGTGTTGGCAACAGTGACAAAATTCTTCATCAAAAGCAAATAAGAGATGTCCATTTAAAGTTTGATGAAAATGTTTTTCATTTTAAATTTTTAAAATACGAGATTTTTTGAACTTTTGCCAAAGCTTTTGCTAAATGCAGGGTGAAAATATCTACAACATGCGGTTAAATAACTTTACGCAAAACTCAAAACAAGCGGCGCCATCTTTGTTTATATATATTTTTTGCTAAAAAAACAAGAGATCTGTCATTTCCCAAAATCGAGATCATGTAATAAACTGCGCTAACTTGATTATTTTCATTGTGTAATTTACGCGCTTGACTGCGGAGCGTAAACAAAGTCCGAGAACAGCGTTGAAATTTATTACATAAAACATAAAAAGCCGCGTTTGTTTACATTTTGTGGTAATTTATTTTCACACGTTACGTTATTTAAACGTTTTCCAAAATCCTGTTTTGAAATAACCAAATTTCTTTGCGAATGTTTTTCTTGGACGATATTTAAAATTTCTACTATTTCTACTATAAACTTACTAGCACTTACAGAATGACAGCGGAATTAAAAAACAAGATCCTAGAATGTTTCTCACAGTAATTTGTCTTCTTTCAACCTCGTTCCCAGGGTATCTTGTATCTTCTCTGACCCTGGGACGGCGATACGAACATGTTCGTATGAGGTTGGTCTCCTTTAGCTTGTTGTTCTCACAGAACTGTATTCCAATTAATTTTATATACCATTAGACGCTGAAGATCTCTGGAAAGATATCCAAATATCTTTTTGCCAAGAAGCTGGCCAACTTCAGCTTTAGGTGTCAGTGGAGTATGAAAAAAACCTCAAAAACGATTTTATCCGACCCCAGATGGGTTATGCAGTCAAACTGGTTGGTAAACTTGAAAATGTTTCTAACTTCAAATAAACCCTTACACGCGCATCATTCTTATTTAGAAAACGCTACAAGCCCTAGAAACATGGTCGCCTAACCACGCCAGATGAAAAACTCAGATTTTTTTCACTGAACACAAATTCTTATCACCTGTCAACTCAACATTAACGTTTCCTTCGCAGAAACAGTATTAAAACACAAAGGTTTTTCTACAAAACACCTTCCAGCTGCTCAATTTGGCTAAAGTTCATTTCTCTAAAATTCTCTCAAAGGAATTTACCGCGAAAGTCAATTCCCGAAATTTCACAATGATTTTACCGCGGAGGTTTCTTCCATAAAGTAGACTTTTTGATATATTAAAATTGAGTGGTCACGAGTTATGGCTAATAAATTGCATGCCGTTGTTTCAGTCCTACTCAAACAAACATTCTCTCTTTGACAAAAACAAAAACAAAAATCAAACGATCGCTAATTTTGCTTTGTGAACGAAAAATATACAGATGGAATTTTTTCATGTGTGAACAGAAACGTCGGTGAAAGATACTCCGTCATGAAGTGCAGCGCGTGTTTAAGTCACCATCGGGGGAGCGTCATCAGGAGCGGGTGCATTTGCTTCTCCAGAAGATTTCTTTGTGCCAGACACAATATCATCAATTCGTAGCAACAGCATGGCGGTCTAGAGAAAAAATAAATAGACGGTGAATACTACTCAGATGTCTACACAAAGTTTCTAAGAAGACGTCTACAAAAAGTAAATGAAGAAATTTCGTTCGCGAATCTTGAAATACTAGTTGGTGGCTAATTCTAATGCTATTCTTTCCATAACATGGAGCTAGAGTTACAGCAACGGGTGCTAAAAATTACCTCGATGGCGGTCTTGTATGTTTGAGCTTTCACTGAATAGCAATCCCACACACCCACATCCTTCATATCAGCAATAACGCCCGTCTCACCGTCTATGCCCCAAGAACTGTTTCCTCCTTCAGCATGCTTCGCCTGAAATTATAAGAACGCAAGGTTGAGCATTTGAACACTCCCTGAACGTAACATCAGCATGATATCCTAACAAGTATTTAATTCTCACAAATTATATTGTAACGTGATGTTTTCCTTTTTAATTTTCAGTTCTAAACAATTTCGCTGGGAAAAAAGTTGAAATCAAAAGTTTCGACGAGCAGTTGGAAGGAAAAAATTCCGTAATTCCAATTTCTAGATACTACAATTGTTGAGGACAGGTGACACACATTACATTTATACGTGATGACGGCATCGTCAAGTCGTCCACTAAACTGTTCAAAATTAACGTATAGTGATATTCTTAAGAAACGAAAAAGTACGTATTTAAAACAAATGCACGTGTGTGAATGACTGATATATGAAAGACTTACTCTCAGCGCAGTTAATGTTCGAATGACATTAGTTCCACAGTTTTGGATTAAAGTTTTCGGTATTACTTCCAGAGCACGTGCGACAGCTTTATAAGGCCACTGGATTACACCAGTTACACTTTTTGATTTCTGCTCTAAAGCCTACAAAAAAAAACGAAATATCCGAATTAGACTAAATGCATACAGTTAAGTGCTTAAAATACAAAGAAGATTTCGATTCTACGACTATAGGGATAAAAATTTCCATCCAAAAACTTATCTTAATAAAATCTAACACAGAGCAGTGTAAGAATAGAGAGTCCAACTATAACAAATCTAAGAGGTAACTAATACTATGAAACATACTGCACCGGACGAGCTGTTTTACAGATATATAACGTAAATGAAAGTTCTTACATGAGACAGAGCCATCTCTGCTGCACCACCTCCCGGTACTAGACGTGGATCTACCATAACGTTTCTTGCTACATGCATGGCGTCGTGAAGGTTACGGTCTACCTCGTTTAGAATATCTTTGCTAGCGCCACGCAAAAGAATCGTGCAAGCTTTTGGATTCTCACATTTTGTCAGGAAAGTGAAATATCTAAACGTTAATAGATACCTCAGTTGATACCAACTTCGAAGTAATTTAACCCTATTCGTGCTGCGCCTCTATAAACTTATTTTTGAAACAATTTTTTAAAAAATCTTTTAAAGCTTTAGGTTTTGTGACACTATTTTTTGTTTGACATATTAGTGTGATTAAAATTTAAACCACTTTTGCATATTCTTTTTAAGTATCTTAAATTTAAGGTTATTTCTTTTTCTTTTTTCTCTGACGTTGACGATATGGCAATTGCCAAAATGATAATTTTTTTAGAGGTGCTAAAAATAAATTCGAGCAGGTAAAATATTATCAACATACTCATCGCCAATTTTCTTGACTTCAAATAATCCACATTTCAAACCCATGTCTTCTTCTTTGATCTCTTCTGGTCGATTGACGATAGTTGCCCCTACAGCCCTATAATAAAAGAAAGATAATATAAATGCTATGGAAATGCTAGGTATAGTTTTATTTCCTATGCCAAATCTTATTACCTAGCGATTCTGTTGTTGTCTGTTTTCTTCAGCCGACGAAGAACAGTTATTCCAGCCTTGACTAAGTAATGCTGTGCTAAATCTAAAAAGAGAAATGTGGAAAAAAAATACGAGTTATGTCTCATCCTTACAATTTGATATCAAAAAGAGGAGCATGCTAAGTTGTCAAAATAAATAAAATTTAATTCAGCACAAACCTGAAACACCCTTTTCTGTAAACACCAAGGTTGGTTTTTTCTCGATAATATGGTCGCACATTTTTTTTATAAACTCCTCTTCTAACTGAAGAATGCGATTGAAGTCTGCGTCTTGACTTAACTCTATATTGGTTTGACTCTCTCCTTTTTTATATTCTAAATTACAATCCAGTAACAATATGCGTGGATTTTCGATCCTTCTTTTCATTCTGGGGTGAGTAACATCTTTGTTGATCATTATACCATCAAGGACACAGGAGTCTTCTAGTGTGCCTCCTGGGACCTTCTCTACCTTCGCATAGCGTTTAATGTCAATTTCAGTACGACCACCTTGTTCGTTTATACACGTGCGAGTTGCTTTTAGTGCCATGTTACATGCAAGTTCCGACCTATGAATTTTAAAAATATAAATTTTGTATTTTAAAAGACAGACGTCCCATTGATAGCATACAAAAACATACTCAGAGTAGTAAAAGAAAAAGAGAACACCAGTATTTTTTTTAAAAGAATGAAACATCATCATAAAACTGGTATGGGTATGAGTGAAACTGGTAGAGTGACTGCGCAACAAAACACTTTTTCCACAATATTTTCATTTAAGTAGAAGTTTTATAAATGTATGTTTATAGTCACCACAGTTATCACTTCCCAGAACATAACGCACTACAAAATCTAAATAAAGATTTGCATTTTTTATTATTTTTTTCAGTCCCGCTTATTTTTCAATGTTACTTTAAATGCACATAATGTAAGGGAAATGCGTTTAACTGGACCAGCTAATATGATTTCCAATACTTTTTAGGTTGGGGTAAAAGGAAAAGGGAAATACCATTGGTTCATAAATTTAGTTCCCAAGCAACTTTTTAAAATTTTCAGCATTTCCTCATCATTGTTAATGTCAACTGGAATACTGATCTGTTCTTTAAGGATTTCAAGCATGTCGTCAAGCGCTTTACGATACCCCAAAATAATAAGCGTAGGGTGGATTTTGTCTTCGATAAATTGGCTGGCTACTGAAAGAACCTCTCCTGCCAAAATAACAACAGAAGTTGTTCCATCACCAACTTCTTCATCTTGTGTTCGGCTAATCTCTAGCATGCTTTTAGCTGCCGGGTGTTGCACTTGGATTTCACGCAAAATGGCGTTGCCATCGTTGGTCATCACAATGCCGCCCATAGGATCCATTAGCATTTTTAACATAGCTTTCGGCCCAAGACATGTTCTAATAATATCAGCAACAGTCTAAACAATATTTTCAAAATATACAAGAACTTCCAACCTGTTTTAAAAACAACTAATTTGAGGACAGTAAATGGTGTTAGTAAAGGCCGACTTTTCATTGTGTTTTGTTGTGCACACATGTAGTAGAATTCATATTATTTCAACAGGTCTTAAAACTGATTGGGGAGATTCAAGGCAAAAGTTTATTTTTGTAACAATAGCTGTATTTTGTCTGTTAAAAACGGTTGCACAAAGCTTTTTTTCTGACCTTCTGCAAAGTAATTCACTTATGTTGATGGCCGAACACGTGGAAAAATCCATGGGTTAATGATTTGTCTATTAATAAAATACTTGTTGTAACCTGTGCGAAAATCTATGGGGTTGTCAGTCTTTAAATTACACGCTTTTCGTGTTCCTGTTGCACAAAACTTTTCTTGCAGACACATTATAGAGACTAGTCGTTAGCCTGTCTTTTAAATTTACACATCGCAACAAAGTGCAGTAAATTAATTAACACCTGTTTAGAAATAAATGAAACAATTAACACAAGTAACCCAAACAAGCAAGGCATACCTTTGCTGCTTCAATGTTACTTATTTGCACTTTCTTTCCACTCTCCCTCTTAGTGTTGGTATCTAGAAAAAAAAAGTTGATATGATGCCGCAAATAAAATAAATAGGTTAAACAAAAAAACAAACAAACAGGATTTAGTACTTTAATGATATTAGGCAGTTCAAATAGAAGCCAGTAAACAACCTCATGCACAAAGTCACATGAATTATAAATTCCCAAAATGCAACTCACTACTTTCATAACCTGGTCACACAAAAAACAACCTTCAACCCAGGAGTCAGTTTTTTTTTGTTCTTCTTTAACGGTTCTAAAGTCATATTTAAGCATTTTTATGCTTCTATCAAGCAATTCTACCTATTTAAATCATTTGCAACTGCTTTTTATTATCTCAAAGTCAATGCTCTACCGTTTTAACCTTCTTTCAGGTTTGAAAAAATAAAAAGACGCTATCATGGACTGAATGACATCATCTAAATTTTGTTATTCCAATTTTAATACAATGTGCTAAATGCTCGTACACTTTAGCCATACAGAGCCCTTATACAGCCTAGCCTTAATAAGGTAAATATGTGCCGACATTGGGCCTATCAATCAGGGGAGAGTGATCGCTATTGCTCACGCAAAGACTTGTCCAATTGTGAGAAATGCGAAACTATAGTTGAGCCATTAATTGCGCACAATTCATATTTTAAAAATATATTAGAAGCTTGCATCTGCATCTTTTTTGCCCTGATCATGTCGGGTGACTAGATTATGAACGCTGATATAATAGCTGGCCAGGCAGCCATTATATCAGACAACATTGATGTATTTTTGTCACATCATTGAAAATTAGGTATGGCTAAAGAAAAAAAGTCTCAACGTAATTTTACTCTGCAAGAACACCATTGAAAACTAGGCAATTTGCGTTTCATTTGAGAACAACAACTTTGGCACTAGGGTTATTTGCTTGTCAGAAGTGATGATGAAAGATATAAAAGCTGGTCAGCCCTGATTATGTTTGTTCTATAAGTGCCAAATAATATTTTAACTGTTGTACATATAGGTGCCAAATAATATAAAAATGTGCCGTACATAAGCCAAGTTGCAATGACAAAGAGGGTTTTTTCGACCGTTTTTACAAAGGCCTTTGACTAGTCATGTCACAACGATGCCTTGAAATCTTTTTTCCGTGCAACTGGAATATTGCCTTTTAACAGATTAAATAAAGATCACGACCTTTTTAGACCTGCAAATGTCTATTTGGAACCGGAGAACCAGATTTTGAATCACCAAGGGAAAAATGATGCTACTTTGCTGTCTGAGCCAAGTTTTCGTGGTGCATGCAGGATAGATAATCCGTCAAAGGTGAGAAATATGGCTCAGGTTAGTAGCAAATTTAGTGGAGTCAAGACGAACCAGCTACCGCAAAGTAGCACAACTCTTCCTGGTGGATTAAGTGCTACTTTACTAGCAACACAGGCTAGTAAAAACATATTTTTCTAAAACGTTTCATGGAAGACTTTGACATCTCTGACGATAGCCTTTACCAAGATATTACGTTACCCGGAGATTGAAAGATAACAAAAAACAATAAACAAAGAAGGACTTTCTAAAACATATGACCAGTGATGAAGCCATTAAAAAAATCGACTAGAGTTAATTAAGGAGGCTAACTGACAAAAGAGATTTGCAAAAGCAAAAAACAAAGCCGCTACAAAGTTACCCAATCTATAGTAGTGACACAAAAATCAAGTCGCCTGCTTAAAAAGAAAAGGTTTTTAATGGAGTGGACAATGAGTTGGAGGAAGAAGAGACGAGTTGGAGGATGTTGATTATATCTGTGGGGAATGCGAAAAAATTATTTGTGGAAGGGGAGGTTTGGATTCAATGCGACCAGTGTTTGGCCTGGTTTCATGTGGCATGTACTGACCAGAAGAAAAAGAAAAAGAATGAAATTGATGCACTTTCACAATGGAAGTGCAAAAATAGTTCATAATTTCTAGTTTCTTTTTATTTCACGACGAAAAATAAAAATTGGAATGACACAGATACTTTATTTTTGTCTTAGTTTGCCATAAGCGCGTAATTGGTTGAGTAAAAAACATGTATAATGACGTCAGACTAGTTTAATAGTATCTCAAAAGTGTTATTTATTAACAGCGATTATTCCTAAAAAACCATAAATAATGCTATTGGTGACCAATGAAGATGCATATTAAGCATAATATTGGGTGGTCGAAATAGGGCAATTTTGACAATATTATTATTTTTGCTGTATACCCAGTGTCTATTTATGCCACACTTTTGAAAGCTGTTCGTGAGTTTCAGTAATAAAGTAAACACTGGGCGTATATGGGCGAACCCACTGTAGTTAGCTGGCTATGTTTCTGTAAAATGTGTGAAAGAAAATTGGTCATCAATATCATGAGTTTGCTGACTTGTTTTGTTAGGTTCAAAAAATTATGTCACATATGATGCAGTGTTCTAACAAGTGCAGAAACTGTGATAGCAATTATTTGCAGATGCTTATAAAAAGATGAATACACCTTTAAGATAATTTTAGAAAACCAACACAACCATCGCAGCTTATTTTGCGATCGGAGGAGGCAAAACATCACACTTTTATAAGAGTTTATTAAGGAGAAAACAAGTTTTTTTGTGATAACTTTTCTTGCCGCGTTTTGTTTTTAATGAAAAGTACATTAATGTTTCCTGAAAATTTGAAAGAAGTTGATACGACTGAAGTTAAAAAACTGGAGAAAACATGCTTTCGTCTCTAAACAAACTCTCATAAAAACACGATTTTTACCTCTTTTTTTACGATATTGTAAAACGATGGAGAGCCGTAGGAACGCATGTACAATTGAATTATCGTAAAGGTGTATTGCAAGGGTTGACCTGACTGGGGTTGTATGCGATTGTTTTATGGCTTATGATGAGCTTGTACACATAAAAAAGTATTAATGGTGGCCTAAGTATTGTAGTTATACAGCATACTAGTAAAAAGCTTGACCTGGTGGCTGTTGTGCGCATTATTCTTTAGCTACAATAAAATTATTATCCCCTCCTTCTGAAAGTATTAGTCACGAGCATGAAACTTTAACTTTTTACAGTGATACTTACTTAAAACCATGACTGGTGCACGCATCATCTTTGCAATATCTTTTTATTTATGCTTCCACTGTAATATTTTAAATAAATATGACCTGTTTGCAGCAGTATGTTGTCTTTAGTTGCCCAACACCGAACCGACGCTCCTTCACAAACCCAGAACATTCGGAAGACATATGGCCATAATTTACGCTGGCGTCAGCAAATCTTAATTTGTGCTAATATGTGGAATGGTTTTATGTCTTTCCAATACACCCATAACAGACGGAAAATAACCATTCCGTAAAATTGTGCTTCTGATGTTTTTACCAAAGTGTAATGGCGGCGTAAGCACTTGCAAGTTAGTATTTCAAGCGTTCTTGAATCTTTGATGAGATAATGATAAGCTAGATTAATGAATGTACAATATTTTCGTCACACTTCGCGCAATTTTCCAGCGAAGGAGGTTTGGGTCTTTTGGTGACGAATTGTTTTTAATTTGACAAATCAATGTCAACAAACACGTAGCTACCGACCAAATTCCGTGAACGTCTTCACCTTTCTCGTCTAACTTTCTCCTTTCACTGACCACAATGGCTGGCTATGCCATGGATTGATTATCAGGGCGTCATGCGTGTTCATCGCGTAAGTAGGTAGCTACAAGTTGTTTGTTTTAAATGACTAGATGTGTGTGTATATATTTTACATGCCTCTAGCCTCCACAAATATTGGGGATAATACCCTGTCTATTATTTCCAGGAGAAGCCATGGCTTAGATGGGGAGTTCTAGAGTAATTAATGCTTGTTTTGACAGACAACTTTCTGCAACATCCAACGGTCCACACAGTGTGTCATCTCCCAAATTTCCCTCACATGGCTTGGGTTAACCCCCGGAGAGGGCTATGGTGTAACATTCACTCTCCCATATAGACCATTTTGGAGATTATGCGCCATTATGGATTTTCAAAGCCCGGTGGTGCAAGCTGAACTTTGAACACTAGCTATATGATGTAGTAGAAAACTCTCTTAAACACACACAAAAAGAAACAAGTTTTGTATACACTCTTGCGTGTTGAGGTCTTCCTAATGTTTTTATCTAAGTAATTTATTAATGAATTATAAATAGCAATTAAAAATACATGTGTAGGACGAAGGGATACTGAGTGTGTTTTATTATTATTTTTGACTCCTATTTAATACATTTAAAATTTAATGCTGAAGTGGATATTTAATCAACTTTAAAAATATTTTTACGATCGAATTATGCCTCTTACAACGTATGAGGATTTTTTAGAACTTAGTGTGAGGCAACTGACTGACTTCTTGTCAGCTCTTACAACGTATGAGGATTTTTTAGAACTTAGTGTGAGGCAGCTGACTCACTTCTTGTGGACTGAGTAATAGTTGAGTTAATCGCCAGAGCTTTTTCTGCAATGGAACTTATTATGCCAATAATTCAAACAA
The DNA here is from genome assembly GCF_029227915.1 of Hydractinia symbiolongicarpus. Classification (NCBI taxonomy): domain Eukaryota; kingdom Metazoa; phylum Cnidaria; class Hydrozoa; order Anthoathecata; family Hydractiniidae; genus Hydractinia; species Hydractinia symbiolongicarpus. The sequence goes on along the minus strand of NC_079875.1, from coordinate 14,324,195 downwards.
GCTTCACAGAGTAATTTATTTATTTATCATCAATATTTACACTTTAGTAATAAATTACGGCTATAATTGCATGTCCTGATAAAAAACCAATGAAGACATTCGTATATATAACAAAAGATCATGTAAAATATACATTGTGACTGAAACAAATGACAAACAAAAAATCGTCTAATAGTCTAGTAAACCAAACTTATCATTTTTCCCTTTTTTGCCAAAACTCTTTATTTGAGAGACAGAAAGAGTTCAGATGAGCCAAGAAGCAGGCTGAGTCTCCGTAGAATTAAAGATGTTATCCAGATAAGAAGATTGAATTGGCTGGGGCACTTGGAAAGAATGGAGGAGGATAATTGGGTAAGAAAGTGTAGAGACTTGATAGTTCCTGGGGCAAAGCCCAGAGGCAGACAGAGAAAGACTTGGCAGGAGTTTATAAGGACAGACTTGATACAGAGGAAGTTGAGTTTAGATCTAACTCTAGATCAGATTGGAAGAGGGTCATTAATATACCACGTCCAACCCATGCTACCATGGAAAACGGACGTTAAGCCGAGAATGATGATGAATGATGATAATATTTTTCCATAAGTGAAGCGTACAAAAAAATTATAGGACAAAAGCGAAAGCAAGGAAAAAAGACAGGTACTCTTTCTAATACCACTCTTGAAAGACTCAAAGATAGGAGTGTTTAAGTAGACGGATCAAGATCAAGGGACAAACATACAGATTAGTAAATTATCACTGAAAAACAAAATTATAAAAATATCAAAATATTAAAAAAAATATATTTTTTTTCAATTAAAATGACTAGTGACTCTATTCCTAAAATCTGCGACTGAACCTGTTACTGTTATCTCTTAGGCAGTGTATTGAAAAATTTTACATCCATTATAGAGAAGAAGCCGGATTATTTTGCGAGCTCAAGTTTCACTTTGGAATAGATAACATTGTAGAGTTTTGACAAGTATTTTGACAATGGATTATAACTCTCTAGATCTTCACAAATATTACAACCTAAACATTTTTTACAAATCCAAAAACAAAGTTCAAGTCCAAATCCAGTAAAGTATTTCCAAAATCAAAAATTTCTCTCTAAAGTAAGTATAATCCAAGTTTAAAATCCAATGCTAATATCTTTATAATGCACGAAGCAGGTACACAATTTTAAATATCTAAATATAAAATGAAATTACCTTTAACCAAGCATTAATTACTAATTACAGCCTTATAGCTAGCTACAGTACAGTGTTCTAAAAGCATTTGGGAGACCTCTAGCTAGCTAGCTAGCTAGTTTAAAGATTTTTAGGATATATTAAGTTGCCTTTATTGCACAAAAAGAAATTAAAAGTACAAATATGTGCCTAATAAAAGTATTTTTCAAAATATTTATAAAAAAATTGGTATCACAAAGTTAAAAACAGATAAAAAGCAAAACTGTCCTGCCCGCAAGCACGTCCATAAGGCAAAAGACTGAATAAAACGTGAAGTCCAAAGTTCAACTTGCAAATTCATTATGAAGCATAAATTCCAAAATGGTCTATTAAATCGCTGTTAGGAGAATCAAACCCTGGTCTCCTGCACAATGTGCGAGGGGTATATCCACTAAACTACTACACAAGACATTCACTTTTTTGGTACTGTCAGTGCTATAGCGGAATTTGTTTTCTCTGTCACTAAATTGACGCGTAAGTCTCTGCTGCCGTTTTTGCTGTGTTGAGATGTCCTTTAGTGTTTCTTTGTAAGAACAAGAAGTAGTGACAGTACTTATTGACCCAAAATTATTTCTTGTTTCATTTCTTACCTAGTTTTGAGGCACTCTCTTCTGTAAAAGATTCCTCTGTAATTATTTTTTGAGGCATTGAGACACCTCTGTTTAGTCAGATCATTGCTAGAGCTGTTTTTTAGATAATCACGTAATTAGGATTGTATACGTTATATACTTTTAATGGTAGCCTTTAAAGTTAGTACAGTCATGGGCACCCTGGTAATTCCTGTTAGTCTTTCCAGAGATCAGGAAACTTTTTAAACTGTCTCCCCATACTCCATGTGTTTTGCCAATTTAGAATGAGGAGACCATTTAGGATAACAAATAATAATTAAATTAAATATTAAAAAGAAAACAGATATTTATATATATTATGTATATAATATTCTATATATTCGACCCAGTAGAAAAATTCCATTTATTTCATGTAATATTTCTATTTTACCACACAAGGTAAAGAATAACCAACATAGTTTGATTAAAAGAGTTAAAATTATATATTCATAAATGAATTTCTTGAATAATCAATCCATATAAATTGCTACAAGTTTGTAATGCATGTTAAAAATCGATTAAAAGCCATTAAAAAACAGTCAGTACCCAGGTGAAGTAATACACAATAGAACAAGCTCTAAAAAGAGAGTAAAAACAATACGCATCAAGTAACATGTGTGTTGCTTAATTCTTGTGTCTCAAATGTTAAGTATTCTGACGTTACAGCATGACATCAATAACTTTAATTTAACGTCAATAGCTTATTTTAAATTAATGAAGCCATTACAATGCATTTAAAACTTTGAGGCCAAGTAAATTGGAAATGAGGTGGTTTCGTCAGTCTTTTTTTACCGCATGGGTAACTAAGGACTGGCTGAGACCAATTTGGGTAAGTTTTTCAAACCTGGGTCCCCTAATCCGTTTCGGAATGGATGAGTTAATGACGTCATCAAAAAGCCTTAACACCTCAATATCTATGGAACCGTTTGTTGAAGATACATGATCCTATACATTTTCTTGATCAACATTTCAAGTTCTATACAATGAAGGTAACAGGTATACAGATTTCTAAAATAAGGTTTTTGTGAATATTTTGACAGGTCTTTACTATCATATATTAAAAAAGTTGGTATAAACTTTGTTTACATTTTTTATTTTAAACGAAGCACTTTGTATGACATTCGTTTAACAAAACGAAGTACTTCGTAGCGTTCGTATAATTATACGGAAAAAATATACGAACATTTTGAGACGATCCCTTATATAATGTCAAAACATTGAATTCTCTTTTGCAGATCACAATATAAAACACAATGAGTAATGAAGATATTCTAGCTGTACTTGAAGGTGCTGCCAGTCAGGATGTTCACATCATTAAACAAGCAGAAGAACAACTGAAAATGTGGGAAACAAATACAGGATTTTATTCTGCCCTACTGGTAAGTGTGTTGTGGAGACTGTATACATGCTCATGTATCATTTTTGTAAAGTCATAGATGGCACAAATAATACAAGATTAGACGTGTTTTTGTTTAGTGGTGTTTCTCCTATAGAGTTAGTCTTCTCCCAACAGTAAAAACCCATTGGAAGCCCAGCATACATTTCCTTATTGACAATAAACTTTATGGAGCAGAGATCAGGTGATAAATCTAAGCACCTCAAAAAAAGGTGATAACATCAGACTTTAAAAAACTAAGATTTGTTATTATACACTAAATTTTTAGTCTGCCATAGCTGATTTGGAATTTCGGTTTCAGAATAAGGATACTATCTTTAATTTTATATTGCAGTTGGGCAAGTTTTATTTTGAACCTTCCGTTCTCGGTAGCAAAGCTTACAAAAAAGTGCCATAATGTGTAGGCTCTTAAGAGAGATTTACTGCTTAGGATGTCTTTGCTTATGTTTATGTTTCAGCATCATTTTTTAGGGTCTCAGGTCTTGTTTTTTAGCAAACATGTTAAACATTAATAGTAGTGGCCAATTGTAAACAAAAAACGTGCCGGGATAGGATTAAAAGTGGTATTCTAATTCTGAAATCGCAGTAAGTTGAGAAAAACTTTTAAGTATATTATATAGTAAGTAACCTCAAAAATGTGAAAATTTTTTTTCGACTATGTATTTTTATTTGAACTTATAAAATCAGAAAAATAACACATAAACACAATAATTTTTTTCTAAATACCTATATTCCTTGTTCACATCTCTGTAAAAACTTCGTTTTTGAAAAAAAGCGTGTCAAAATAAAAAAGGCTGGGTTCTAATTTTAATATGACGTTTTATAATTCAAAACATTGTGCTAGCTAGACAAGGCCCTATGTTGGTGCTTATAATGCAACAGACTTTCGAATAAGAAACAAAAAAAATGCATCATAGTTTCTTGTCCAGTGACGAAGAAAAACACTGTTCCAGACATTTGGGCTCTAAAGCCATTTAGTTTTGAGCCTGAAATGTTGTTGGAAGAGCAAGATAAATTTTTAAGTTCAAACCACGAAGACGAAGTTATACAAAAAGAAGGCAATTAAATTGAAAATAATAATTGGTTTAAGTGAGGTGGTCACTGTAGACCGATGAGTTTATTCTCTGGAAAGTTTGTGCTGCAAAGATAATAATAAATTTACTGACGACTACTTCGAAAGTACAAATAATTTTGCCAAATGTAAAGTCCTACATATTTATAATCAAGACTGAAGTGATATCCATTTTTATATCTTTAATATCCTTCTGTCTTCAATTAATTGAAATTGCTAAACTTAATTGTGTTAAAAATAAAAAGTCCGATAAAAAAGGAAATACATTTTCCATACGCACAACATGATAAAAATTTTCTCATCAAGCTCTTTACAATAAACTTTTCAACACAATCTTTCGTGAAAAAAAATCATCTTGCTCTCCATCTGAAATTTTTTATGCAACTGCATCTTTAAAATTCAATGAAGAAGGCCTGCAACACTGATGAAGGGATTAAAAAAATAGAATACCGAAGATGCGTTCTAATGAAGAAATACAATAGTGAGATGTGCTCTTAATGAGTGTACGTGAACAGGGGGTAAATTTTAAACTCTTTATTTTGGGAAAAACATGTATTACAGATTTGATGGGAAAATAATCGATTAGAAAAAGATGTTCAGAAAGACATACCATTGTGTGCTTTATGGGCAATCCGCAACAAATACTCTAAAGTTGATAGATATTTCCGAATTGTTGTCATTACCCCCGTCTGTCAAGACATGGATGCGACAAAGAAAACATTTACTTGTTGTGAGGTGCATAATTTTTAAACTTGAAAGTCAAAGTAAGTTTGAAAAAAGTGAATCAACAAAACGAAGTTATTAGGAAATCGTTAATGTTAAAAGAAAAAATTATCATAGTGTAAAATATCATTTTTGTTGACTTGGTATGTAATTTTTGGTTACGAACAGGAAAGTTTATACCGAGCTTGTATCTTTTTATTTTGATAAACAAATACGAAAGAAGCATGTGTTTGTTTGATACATACAAAAACAAATGATTTACGTAAATCAGGTAATTGCCTGAAAATCTCTTTCAAAGCAGTCTGGCTCAAAGTGCGTGGAACATATATAAAATCTTGAATCCTTAGGCAAGGGACCAGTTTTTCTAATGTTATGTGACCATCTTTTTTGAAGCTCGTTTTTTTTTTTCTGCACTGGGAATTTTGAAAAAAACTACAACATTGTCAACATTTTTTTTTGATTTAATATTACCAGTTCTGCAGTTGATGGTGGCGCAATTTGGCATGTTTTCAAGCAGTTAAATTCGAATGTTTAAGTAAATTAACAACTAATACTACTACCACCACCAACACACTACATTTTCTGAACTAAAAAACGTCATAATTTCAACTTGACCCAATCCTTTTAAAATCGCAATGGGGTCAGATTAACGAAGCGATTTTACACGTAGTAAACACAACTTTCTACTAAGTTATTAAAACTTTTATATGAGAAGAAGTAGATATTTCAAGTTCTTTTTGTTGCAGCTACTGTTTTTTTAAATAAAAAATTAGAGCTTACTTCCCCTTTATTCTAAAGAGGGATTGGAAACTTTGTTGCAGCAATTTGACCAAAAATGTGATGATAAAAGGACAAGATGTATATATGTAGATAGAGCTTTAATAAAGATTGGGAAATTAAAATCTTGGTATCTTGTGTGTCTTGTCTTTAATAAAAATAAGCATGAATTATTTCAACTACTGATCCTTGACACCTTAGTTTGTGCCATTTGACATACGGATTTAGAAATGTTGTTGTGCTTGTCCAAAAATATTATCTAAAATTTCCGGAACATGTTTGATCTTTCTTTGCACAAATAATTTGCTAAACTTGCAAGTGGTGACAGTAATTTGCTTGAATTAAAGGCTTTTAATAATACAAAAAAAAGCATCTTTTTGGGAATTATTTTGCATTTTCATTTGCAAGACATCGCTACAGGTATGGTACCTTTGAATTAAAGGTATATAGTAAGCATTATAATAAAGGTACAATACTGTGAAAAGGTTTGTTGTTCGTGTAACGAGCGTGGTGCACACGAACCACGATAAAATTGTGGTCTTTATGTGTAACAAGCATTCAAACATTCTATCGTGGCCACCATGCTAATATTATTATTTCCACGAAGGATCATGTGTCCCACGATTATTTTCGCGAGCTCCACGATTTTTATAGCCAGTATAATTTAATTTTTTTTCTTTTCAAAAAAGTTAATTTGTTTGTTTCAGGTTTTATTAAGTTAAAAAAGCATATTCGTAGTTTTTGCTTGGTGTATACTTTTTCGTCATGGACGTGATCGTATATTTACGAAATAGAAATGTGTTTTAAGATTGCATGTTAAAAGTTTATAAACGAAAAGTGGCGATAGAAATGTTTTTTAAGATCGCATTTTAAAAGTTTATAAACAAAAATCGGCGATAGAAATGCTCTTTTAGATCGCATTTTCAAAGTTTATAAGCGAAAAGCGATGATAGAAATGTTTTTTAAGATCGCATTTTAAAAGTTTAGAGACGAAAAGCAGCGATAGAAATGTTTTTTTACATCGCATTTTGATTCACAAATGATTAAAATCTATTATGTAGCTAGCTTTATGACAACGAATTAAAACAACAAGTGTTAATTTATTTTTTTCCCGTCGGTTTTTGATTTAATTGATAAACTAACGGTCTTTGTTGTTTTACAATAGAAGTTATCTATCGTGGAAGCCACGATTTAATTTAATTTTCGTTCGTGTAGTCCACGAAACATGATCATGAGGTCCACGATTGTTAAAAAAATATGCATCGTGGGCTATCGTGGTTCGTGCGTAACATGAAATAAACACGAACCATGGTGTTAACAAACCTTTTCACTGTACTGTATTTCTTCATTTTGAAAGATGTTTTGAAACGAAGACAAAACTGTAACAATTTTACAACCTCTTCCCCAAACCTTACAACCTGTTTTCATGTCTGATTCTCCTTGCTGTTCCAAGAATTACTAAAATTCTGGCTACATTCCCAATTATTTTCTGTTAATGAACAAATCCGTTCACACAATAATAAATGATCTGCTCTTTAATACATGTATTAAAAAACAACTTCTTTTATCTTGCAAATACAGTAAAATCCTTGTATTTTAGGATGTCTTTAAAACAAAATCTTTGAATGTTAATGTACGATGGATGGCAGTCTTGTACCTAAAAAATGGTATCATGAAGTATTGGAAAAGACCTGGGATAACGTATGTGTTTTTTTTTAATTTTTGTTTTTAGGAAAAGTTTTTCATTTTAGGCTGAAGTTATTGGCTTGTTCATCCTCCTCATTTCTAATATAAAAAAACACAATAACACCTGTGTCATGAAAGCGAAAAAAGGGAAATAAAATATAAAAAAAATAATTCAACTCCTGCCTTCTGATTCCATTTTTCTTTTAACCAGCTGAAGAAATTGCTCTACATCTTTCTCTTTAGTGTATTATATTATTTAGGGAATACACCTTAAAATGCATGTCCATGAATGATATTGTTACCAAAAGTGAGCATTGTGTTTATTTGTGAATTCTGATGTCTGTAGAATATGAGATCTTACAGTCCTTATGTTGGTATGGACAATAAACATACAAATAATAGATAATATAGATAAAAAAGTGTTATTAAAGACATCAAAAAAAAACTCTTAACCAAAGTTTGACAGTATTTACAGCAAATAAATGAAATTAGGTGTCTATGCAGTGTAACAAGTGTTTGGGTTTCACTGCTCATAAAGATTGCTTTTAAACATCCCCCACCTCAATGAGATAATTTGGTGAAATGCATCAGTAATTAAATGTTTTAACTATTTGCGTGGTAAATAACATTGAAACTGGCATGACACAACCAAATTGGGGAAACGCAGAGTTAACAACCCTAAGTTCTGTAGGCGTGTGTGTGTGTTTCTGTAGACCTTATATCATTACACTTTAGTTTCCCACACTGCTGCCAACATATAAGGTTTTGTTTCAATTTTTTGGAACATTTTATTTTTTCGACTAAATGCTATTATGAGGAATTAACAACTAAAATTAATATATATAACTAACACTTATTTGTTACCATATAACTTGTTTTTTTTAAAAAAAAGAATATCCAAATCATTCCTTGAGACGAGTGCGATCGCACACGCACTCACTCGCGCACTCGTAAAATTTGTGAATTATATTTCTTTATCTAAAATATTAGCTATAGAGTGATAAAAAGAGCTTTTGTGATATTTAAACGATCTACAGCGATATTTTGGCTTTCTATGATAGTGTTTTTATGATTTTTACACAATCTACGGTGATCTTTTCGCTGTCTACGATCCGGTTTTCATGCTGTTTAAATGATCTGCATCAACCTCTTCGCTTTCTACGATGTGGTTTTTATGATTTTTAAACGATCTATGGCAATCTTGTTGCTGTCTACAATCCCGTTTTCATGATTTTTAAACGATCTACATCGATCTCTTCGCTTTCTACGATTCAGTTTTTCTGATTTTTAAACAGTCTACGGCGATATTTTTGCTTTCTATGATGTCGTTTTTATGATTTTGAAATTATCCACATTGGTATTTTCACTTCCTAAAATCGTATAGAGATCAATTCAAATAAAATATACGAATTGAATCAATCATGGAGACGATTCCTTAGTATTCAAACATCATTTCTATACAGTTTAAATAACATATAATGTTATGGAAAACAAAAAATAGTTAAGTGTGAAACACACTTGCAAATATTCACATTGCCTTTGAAATTTCGTGCGATTTTTCGCGCACAATAGCACTCATAATTTTTTTAGTGGGTGCTTTTTGTAGTTTTATTTAAGAAATGGCCTGCCAAATTGGGTGCCATTAGGAGCCATATATGTAACTTTGTTAAAAATGATGTTTATCTTCTTTGGTGTAAGGTGTGTACATTTCAATTTTTTTGTACGGTTTAGAGGATTATCAGAGGAAGAAAAGACTATAATTAGACGCAAACTGATTGAATCATTTGATGAAGAAATTTCTCAGGTATGTAACACGTTTTTTTCATCACAGGTTTTGTTACATGTTTTTTTTGAATTTGTTTTTGTTTTCAATCTTCCTAAAGTTTCCCCAGGTCAATAATGTATCAATCAAACTTATCACAACCTTTTCTTTTTTGTTTTGATTTGTAAAAATTCAAAAGTTGTTGCTAGCTAGTTACTTTACTCTTATTCCTTCCACTTAAAGGGGAAATTCGGTCTAAAAAAATTATTTTATTTTATAATTCCACGTGTTTATACTTATAAAAACAGAAAAACTTTGCTTCATTAAACTCAGAGTTTTGGAAATGTCTCTAATGTTGACACACCTTTCTTGAAAATGCTCCGTTTTTGAAAAAGCGTGTCAGAAAAAAAAAGCTGGGTTCTAACTCAAGTATGATGTTTCATAGTTCAAAACATTGCATCGCGTGAAAGTCACAACACAGGCTAAGCAGTTTGCTAAAAGAATCTACTTTTTTCTAGCTACATTTTTTCAAATCTGTAACAAATTACTTCTTTGAGAATACAGTGTCAATTTGTAAGCAATGGATCCAATTCACTGCGATTTAAGATCTAAAATGATGACATACCTGATTTATCTACTCTTAATCCCTTAAATTTCGAACCAGAACTATCTTTGGAAGAACTGAATAAATTACGAACATGTAGTTTCGAGAGTGATGAGGTAGAAGAAGAAGTTTCTAGGATTGGTAACAATACCTGGTGCCAATGCGGTGGTCACTGTAAAGCGATGGAGTCATACAGTGAAAGGCTTGTGTTGCAGGGATACAAATGAAATTCCTGACAATCCTTTCGAAGGTGAAATAAACAAAAAAATAGCCAAGCATTATATTCTTTTTCGTGTTTAAAACCATAACAAAACTATACACATTCCCTTTAAATATTAGTCTTCGCGTTGATAAAAAAATATGCGTATGAGCATGACAACTGACTCAAAACTTCTCTCAAAATATTTTGCCTAACATGAGTTTCTCTCCTTCACATATATTTTATTCGGAATTATTCCTTAATGCCAAAACAACATCACAAAAAAACACAACAGTGGTTGTTTTATTCTATTCAGCTTTACAAATCGAATAAGAAAGTGTGCTCAGAAATCAAAACTTGAGCTGAAATATTTGGGATATTTTGGGTTTGTAAACCAGTACTAACCACTGCACTGTCTGCCCTCAATAATTTAAGGGCCAATGCAATGCACTCGGTAGAAGAGAAGACCAAAATTTTTACCCCCGTCTTATGAAAGCACTTGTTCTTAAAAGCATTCAGGTTCAAAATGTCAAGAACAAATACAAAATCCAGAGTTTTTCGGCAAGGTACCACTTCTTTTTATATTATGTAGCCATTTTTTTCGAAGCTCTTTATTTTTTTTCGCACTGGGAATCTGATAAGAGACTACCCAATATTTTCTTTCATTATTATCTTCGTCTTTCATCGTCAGCTTTTCGTTCTCTACCTCCTTAGTTTTCTCGCTCCCCTTATCTTTTATGTCTTTTAATTTGATTTGTACCGCTGATGGCGTCACAGTTTGGCATGTTAAAGTAATAAAAATGTATAGACAAAATACTTCTTCATGTGATTACATCTAACCCCAACACCGAACTTCGCATCATGAAAGCTATTACCTATGTGATAGAGTTTGTAAGTGCCTGTAGTTGTATTTTTTGTGCTATCTAGCTTGCTGTACAACTAGCTGTAATTATTGGTAAAGTTTCAAGAATGGATATAAAGTTGTGGCCAGACGTAATAATGCACACCCTACAGGTATGTCTGCTGAAAAGTTTTCATTACCTTTCTTGACTTTGTGGCTATTTTTACCCTTTATCCAGTCTTTTGTTTTTATTTTGTTTTGTTTTAGGCTGTTAGATCAGAGAACATGTTGTTCCGTCATAGAGCTCTATTGACATTGAATCAAATTGTTAAAGAACTAGCATCGAAACGACTAATATCAGATAGAAAAGTGTTCCAAGAAATTTCGAAAAACATATTTGAATTTTTAGCTCAACTTAGTTTTGATTCCTTTAACAAACTAATTTGTCCTGGTAACGTCGCTAACTCGTATGAAATTATAGAAATGTGCATTTTGCTGACCAAAGTTCTGAGAAAACTGTTGATTTATGGGGCCACTGGCTATTCTGCAGAATCAATTCAAATAAAGTACACACAAAATTGCCTGCAACAAGTACAGTCATTGTTGACTATAAAAAAAGAATGTCGTGATATTCAACTCAAAGATAAATGCGATAAATATTTAATATTGTTAATGAAAATCTTAAGTGAGTTACAGGAAAATCATAGTTCGTCATTTTTACCAATTCTCGAACCTGCCCTCCAGCTGTGCCTGCAACAAATTCTCTCATCATCGAGCAACACAGAGTTTAAACCAATGATAATACATTGCGGCAATCTTTTACGTTCTATCACACGAAGCTACAAAAAGCCTAAAAAACAAATAGTAGACTTATCTGAGGAGGATCACATTGTGCACAGTGCAAATTTGACAAAAGATAAAATTATAACTCGGGAATGTCTAGAGAATTTGTGCCACCATATTATGACGTGTTACTTCCCACTAACTGAAACTGATTTGGAAGAGTGGCAAAGTGACCCAGAGGGATTTATGTTGGTGGAGGCAGGGGAGTCACATAAGTTTTTGTTGGGCCCGTGCATGGAAACTTTGTTTGTTGGTTTATTTTATGAATATAAAAATGACATTGTACAGTTCTTAGTTAGATATGTTGAGAAAATAAACAGCTTTGATTTCACTACTATGTCACAAGCTGACATTTTAAATGTGTCGGCAGTTTATAAAGCTGTTGGTCTGGCCTCCTATGAACTTTTTGGTGACTTGGACTTTGATATCTGGTTTGAAAGTAAACTTGTTCATTTACTGAGACAGCAGAGCAGTGGAAATGCTTTATTAAAACATCATATTGTCTGGATGATTGGTGAATGGATTAATGTCAAATTTTCTAAATCAAATCGTGTTGAGTTGTATGATGTGCTGCGTGCCATCTTGCAAGATGATAGTGTTGATTTAGTTTTACGCTTGACAGCTTGCAAAACACTGCGTTGTGCTATTGATGACTTCGATTTTATTGTGAATGATTTTAACCCCTTTGTTAGTAGTATCTTTATGGCTTTGAGTAAATTATTAGTGTCGGTCCAGCTTTGCGATACCAAAATGGTTGTATTGAATGTGTTATCTATTATGATTGAGCGAATTGGTAGGAAAGTTAAGACTAATGCAGAAGTACTGTTGCAGTACCTTCCACAATTGTGGGAGCTGTCTGAAGCACATAATTTATTGAGAGGTGCTGTTGTTAATGTTTTGGTTCACCTCGTAAAGGTATGTTATTTTCTTTCTTTCAGGTACAAAAAGTCTAGCACGTTGACCTGGGTTTTGTTTGTTTGTTTGTTTGTTTGTTTGTTTGTGTACAACAACAAAATAGTCACTCCTGAGTTTTTTAGGACGCGGACGGCATTAAAACTTTCATAGTCATTCCCATGTATATTTAATTTATTTATTTTTTGCTTTAGGGTCTTGGTGCTGACAGCCATAGATTGTATCATATTACGTTACCTGTAATTCATTTAAGTACGTCCGTAGAACAGGTTAGTCATCCTGCTATAGTATTGCTACTATTATTATTTTTACAAGGGTTGTTTTACAATACATGTGTTGAATTCAACATCATTACTGCGGTCATTTTGTTGGTTTGTCACCTTCTGTAGTAAGAAAATGTGACATCATGAAACCCATCCTAAAACTTGGTAACCATGTTCGAGTAAGCTTTAAAAAATTTATTTTAAGCTTGACATATTTCGAAAAACATATTTTTTTGAACATATAATAATAATGATAACAACACAAAAGAAAAAAAGTGTTGCACATTTTATTAATGTGTGCTCCAGCGTTTTGCTTCATTAGCAGAATCTTCTGGGAGGAAAAAAACTTTTGCAAATTTTGCGATTAAAGAAAAATGCATTTTCAGGTTTTTAGATTTTTATTGATGGATTGCAAAAACAAGTCAATCATTTCTTTCAGTAACATCTTCCTACTTATCGCTCTTTTTATCCATTTCAATGAATGTTAATACAGTAATCCAAACACGCGGTTGTGAGAGATAGAAGACAGATGTGCTTCGACAAAAACATACGCGAGTTGAAGAATTATCTGTAATTTCGCGGGGAAAGATTAAAAAAATCTCGAAACTTTCCACCCTTTAAGTCCTTGATATATAAACCAGTAAGCCTGTGGAAAAGTCCACGGAAATCCACCTGTCAAAAAAAACAAGAAACAGTGGAATTTCTTCGTCGATACACGTAGCTATCTATAATCTTAATATGCCGATAAGCATTTCTGGCTGGGGAAAAAAACTTGTATGCAGGAAAATTGGAACAATGACATGGTGACAGGCTTGCTTTTAGTGACAATTATTTTGTCAATATGTCTAACGCAACAACAGTGATAATTTAGTAGTACTATATGACGATGATATTTTTATAGCCAGCGCATGTATATTTGTTGGAAGACGGCTTAGAATTGTGGCTAACGATGTTACGATACAGCAAAGAACTAACCATCGACATGCTGCATTTGTATAAAAACTTGCAAGTCTTGTTTGAACGTGCATCTGAAACCCTTGATAGTTGCTTGGCGATCACTAAATCGTATCTTTTGCTTGACGCTGGGATGTTGTTCAAGGTTTGTGTTATTTTTGTGTTTGTTCGTTTGACGAAAGTCAGTAGAGGTCAAAAAATTTGGCAAACATGTCAAAACTTCAGTGGAAAAATCCGGACCGATCAAAAATAACAACGTGTACATGTAGCTCCCAAATCTCAAAAAATTGCCATTCCTTCCTACCGTTGTCCAATGTTTTACGTTGTATTTTAAACCCTGCTACTTCTGTACTGGAATTGTTAGATATATGTTGACTTTATTTGCTACTATTTACGTCCAATAACTTTTTTTAGGAATACGGTCATGGATTGTCTACAGTATTTTCCGAGCTACTTGATTACGTGAAAGAAGACCATGCATCGAAAATTGTGAAAATCCTCATTTTATCCTTCCAATTGTTACCCAGCGAATTTTTGGTCATGTATCAAAACACAGTTTTAAAGGTTTTAAAGTATACTTTAAAGGACGAAAACTATCCACCGCTGATGGTGAATTACGTCACACTTTTAGCGCACATTGCGTTTCGAACGCCTCAAGCTTTTTTGCAGCTTTGTGAAGTATATTGTAAAATGAACTGTTGCTCTTATGATGATGTTATGGGAAGGTTATTTGACTTGTGGCTCGACAAAGTCGATTGCATGATGCTGCAGGAAAAGAAAATGTCGGCTTTGTCTCTGTCGAGCTTGCTCCCGCTTAAAGTGAAGTGAGTATCAAGTTGGGTTTTCTTTTTTGTTTGTTTTTGCTCGTTTGAGAAAATTCACTAGGATATCTAAATTCTCTCAACTTCTTATCCGAAAAATAGCACCCTCCTAAAACTGCGGGGCGTACTAGATTTGTGATGTCTTCTTCATGGTAAGGAATCAGAATTTAAGAAATCGAAATTAATAACATAAAATAGGAACGTACAATTTCTCCAAAATATAAAGCGTAATTTTACCGACAAACAAGTAATGTATTCACGACAAGTGAGCACCCATATCGCTAAATTTAACAAAAAATGAGAAATAATCATTTGCTAAAAGTTTGAACCGAATCTGCACGAAATGTTTCAATTCTCTAACTCGCGAAAGTTTGTCCGGGAAAATTTCTCTCACAAATTAGCAAAGTTATGTAAAATACTATCCTCCTTCGCTTTTTTTTCTTTTTTGACATCTGATCAGAAGGTGTACGAATAAATCTTCTGACATGCATAACGGCATCCTGCATGTATGTGATTAACTTTATGTGCAGGTTCGTTCATGAACGAATTGGTTTAATTTTGGACTTGTGCGTCAACGTCATGTACGATTTGCAGAGGTCTGGTGCAGACAGTGTTTCCGATCATTGTGCAGTTGAGTGAGTAATTACTCTTTGTTTACTAACCTATCATCCGCGTTTTGTTCTACCCCAGTATGTCATTTATAAGAAATGTTACCTATTTTTCCTTTTTTTCGAATAGTCCGAGTTCTTTTCGTAAAGGCTTTGTATTATGCTTATATCCCATTGATAGCGTTATAATGTGCATTCGCCTCCAGTGCGGGATGTCTTGGGCGCAGAATCCGGCAGGGTCATGTAAGAGACTATAAAAGTGTGAATCTATCCTTTATGCTTAGTGTTAAACACGGGAGTAATATTGCTATCTTTGTTGGTGTCTATTTGATCAATTGCTGTGTTTGCAGGGCTGTCGTAGCTCAAATGGGAGATTTACGTGCACTGGGACCTCTTTGTATGAACCGCGTTGATAGAGGAAGTGAAGAGACTATCCTAATTTCTAATACTTCAAATAATAATAGATTATAAATTTTGAAAGCCGTAAAAACCTTGACCATCATGATTGGGTTTTACTATCTCATATGTTGTTTATATTTTTGTGTGCTCAACATTCAGTTCATTAATTGTGGATGAAGCTAACACGCGGATCGGCGAAGAGAATGAAGAAGAAGATAGCATGGAAGATGCAAAAGAAAGATGGGTGAGATAAATTATAAATTCTGTAATCTTATCCACTCAAGCTAGCACCATTTCAATCATCACCATCTCTATCTTCATATTCAGCAAATTAAAAACGACTTATTTATTGTTTTTCAAACGTTTCGAAAAGTCTTTTCTTTTGTACTAAGGGTTATTACGGACGGACGATATTATTGTTTCCTTAATTTCTGTCACAACTATATGAATATGAATAACGGATACAAGTAGGTATAAAATGAGCTAGAATCCCTGAGATATCAATAACACCAACTTCAAGGTGACATTTTTGTCCGTCCATCACGGTCCGTCAGTCACACACGCTTAACTAATAAGACGTCGCCCTACAAGAAAATTTCCCTGAAATCCTACAAAAAATTAGTGAAAAAGGCAGCTACAATATATATATTCTCAATAAAATGCATCAACTATATAATGCTTCTAATGTTTCACCACTAAACCATATATTTATATAGAATTAAATTCTGAATTTAAAAGTGGTAAAGTTCTTTTTTTATCCCTGTCCGTCCGTCACGCCCGGTTGTTTCGTCCTATCAAGTTTTACTTTTGGTGTTATAGTGTAAAATTATTTTAGTACAGGTTATCAACTTAAATCATTATCAGAATGTAACTATTTTTCTTTTAATTTTTCTTGGTACTCAAGGTATTTTTGTCTGTCACGATCACTAAATTAAAGCCCCACTAATAAAGGTACATTTCTTCATAGCTGCTGTCACAAGATCCTATCCACACTATCGTCTTGCTGCACTACGTACGTGACAAATTAAACGAAACGAAACAATCGTACGGCGACGAACATTTTGCGGACGCAATAAGTACTATGGATCCGGTTGTTGCTAAACAGTTGATGACGTTGATCAGTTAACGTCGCTGATAATTTATTGACGCTGATTGAAACTCAAACTTGATAAGATCTGTTACAGGCTGTCCACTTTTTTAGAAATGCTAGGATACATTAGAAACGGAATTTTCGGACGGAAAAACTTTCGATTTTTTTTTGTCTAAAAATTTTTGTCTGCCGAAAGTTTTTTTGTCCGAAAATTTTGGTTTTCTAATTTTTTTAAAAAAGGACCAGTGCATAGAAATTGTATAAAGGGTAATCAGTGTTTGTAAATTATATATAGGGTAATCAGAAAATCAATAAAAACTGCAGTTTTTGAACTTATTGTTTTCGTCATTTTCACATTTGGCTGAAGCTCTATCTATAAAGTTGGATCTTAAAGACCTTTTTTTAGATCTTCTTTTTGTGTCATTTTCCGTAATCATTACTTTTGATATTGTTTAAAATTCGTTTAAAAGACTTTATAAATCTTGTCCGAAAGTTTTTCCGCCGAAAATTTTAGTTCTTAATGTAGTCATGAATAGACACAAAATATTTTCACGATGCCAGGAAAAAAGCAGGATTATTTTCTTTGATACGTCATGAAAATCAGAAATGAATGTTGTGATAACACACTTGGAATTACACTTTGTTAGCTATTAGCCGTTTAAGGATTTAACAGGTTTGATTTTTTTATAATTTGTATGTAACTGCAAATCAGGATACCTTTCGCGGATTTTTGCGAAAATAAGTTTCTGTGAAAATTCGAAATCGGCCTGATCCGCAAAGATAAAATTCCACGAATTTTTTTTTATTTCCTGATATTTTTAAAGAAAACTTAAATTTACACTAAATCCGGGTAAATTTTAATACAAAAGACAACGATATATATTCTTTATAATCTATCTATCCATTATAAGTTTATTTATTTAGTATGTTGGAAGATGATTTGAATGATGTATAAACTAATGTACCTACAATTTATATACAATATCATTCATTTTTTCTTTTATTGTTACTTTATATTTACCTGAAAATTGTGAGCCGCGAAAATAAATTCTTGCGAAATTCTAAATTTGCCTTATCAGCGAAAATAAGTTCAACGCTAAATCCACGAAAATAAATTTCCTTCTTCCCCGCGAAAGTCCAGAAAGAAAAACCCGCGTAAAAAAGTCTTCGTGAGAATTAATTTCCTTGGGTATACGTTCTAAAGATAAAAACAACTAAAATGGCTAAAACCTTTTTTCTGCAAGCTTTTGACCTTTAACATATTTTAGTACAAATATTGTAAATTGCATTGCTCTTTAGTTTATTATAAAAGTGGTTTAGTGTATTATAAAATTTAGAAAATTAATATCAAAAATCATTTTAATATTCCACTGATAATGAGAATATATTGGTACGGCTGCCATTATAAATTGTTTTTACTGCGTTTGCCTTTGTACAAAGGATTCATCAAGTCTTTCTGTAAATAACATTTTGCCAAGTTCTTTTTATAAATAAGGAAAAAAATTGTTCTTTGGCCCAAATTGTGCAGCGAACTCAATTTGTCTGCGAAAGCGCGAAACATCTGTCTTCAGAGAGCATCAAAAGGTGAATACCATACTTTGATTAAAGAAATTTAATTTTTTTAAACGTTACATAATATCCAGAACAATTTTAGAAATTTATAGCTCCTGGTGTTAACTGACGAAACATAAAATTATTTATTTTTTTGGAAAACGCTCATTAACGAGCAGTTTGTTTACATTTTTGTGCATTCTGATTGTCTAATAATAAACCAGATTCGACATTTTCTGTCAAAAATTTTTGCAATTTCTACTCTTGCGCATGTCCTGCTGCGATAAACTATATCACCGCGACACTATTCGTCTCGTAGACATTCGACGCTTAAGGGGGATTTTCACGAAACGAATTGAACGGCGAATTCGCTTTTTAATTTTCACGACAAAATAAATAAGACGCGAAATTCATTGTTTACATTGGTTAACCGCGTTCTGATTGGTCTAAAACTAGCGGTGAAACCTTTAGCCGCGAAAAAGTAGGAACTGTTTCTACTTTTCAGCGAAGCGTATATTTCGATGCAAAATCATAACAAACAAAACTGCGCATGCTCAGATACAATTTGCCGTCGAATTCGCTGTTCAATTCGCTTCGTGAAAATCCCCCTTTACGCTGATGATTATACTCGAAATTCAAATAATTGACTAATTCCGAACGCGAAAGTAACCTCCATGATTTCAGTTTGTGCGCGTTTTTGAATTTGTACTAACGCGTGCGTTATATAGTTCGAATAATTATTTTTGTTTCCAAAAGACTTCAGACAAAGTAAATTATATCTTCTTCTGTCCCGCAAAATATAAATATTTTTCTCTTTTTTATTCTTTCTGAAAAAAATTTCTGAGGAATTTAAAGCTTTTTTCGTCCAATATATTAACTCCAATTTGCAGGAAGCTGTGGAAAACGAGTTGAAAACATTCTGTTGAAATTAAACCAAAGTTGTTACACACGGTGAAATGTTGTATAAAAGCAAATATCAGCTTTCCCCTAACAATGTTTTACAACTTTCCTCTATATATTTTATTTTATATATATTTTTTATTGTTTCTGTCCTCCGATATCTTCTAAAAGATCTAGAACTTTGATTTTTGTTTTGCTTTTAAAGACGCACAGCTAGCTTCACGATAAAATAATACACATTGTTTAATAAATTTCTCCACAGCCAGTTTAGATCAAAATAAATCGATTTCTTCCCGCCTAAATGTTTTGTTTAAATTATGGATTTATCCGTGCATATCTAATCTCAATGTTTTGGTAACCATCTGCCATCTTGTATTGTTTCTTGTTCTGTCTTTTATTATCTTCCCCCACTCCCCCGTAGCCTGAATCGCTGGATTTTTTACAAGTACAAGTATTTATGTTTATTTTTGATGAATCTGATAAATTCCAAAAAAATATATACTTACCCAGAACTCATGGCGCTTTTTGTAATAAAACGTCTCAGATATTTTTTATGTTCCAATCACATTTTAAACCACAAGTACGAACGTCTGTGGAAGAGATCAAAATAAATGATTTATTTCCTTCCCCACAATCGTTGGATAAGCGTAGTTAAAAAAATGCTTTATTTGGATGGAGGGAAAAGCAATAACTCGTGGTAAGACATTTTAGGTAGTATTTCGGACTCTAGTTTATTTCTCTCAACTTATTTGCTAGCCAGGTAAATATCCCTGAAATCATCCACGTTTGGATACTTTTAATCTTAAAAATAATATTTGAACTTTTGTCAAATGGGTAAAGCCTTTCTGTGTTCAGCAGAAGTGACTCCCACTCATCAAAAAATATCGAACTAGTGTTTTTTGTGACGTAGTAAACTGTGTAGAAATACGCAGTTACACACTTTTCAAGATTGTGCCTCGAATATTCAGATTCAGCGGAATTACTTGCATTCTAACTACCCGTTGTTTTATAAGAACGTCAAGTTTTAGCCAAAGCTAGATATTGTTAAAAAAAAAGAAAAATTAAAAATTTCGTTACAATCCCCAATAAAAGTTATTAGAAGACAAAAAATTCAACACTTATTTGGTGCTGAGCAATTAGATGCTAAATCAACAACCACCCACCCATCAACCCACCCACCCACCTCATGATAGAAAACAAAACAAATATGTTGTTAAATTATCGTGTTTTTCTGGTATTTTAATTTCTCGTGCAGATTTGGTGAGGTCACGATGGAGAAACTGTCAAGAAATGCTGGTTATCTATTTAACAAAACTGTTCTAAATAACCATAAATATCGCGCATATGTTACGACGCCTACAGATTCCACCGTTTCCCATCCATTAATGGCTCGAAAGAATTTCCTTATGGTAAATATCTAATTCTTTTTGATGGATACAAATTAATGCGTAAAGATAAAACTTAAACTTTAAATACAAAATACTTGCGAAAAATCTTACATAAGCAAGTTACGACGGGTAGAAAAACTTCCATAGTCTGTCTAACTTATTAGGATCGTGTTATAACACCTGGAATTTGAAAATAATATTTTGTTAAGATTATACCTACCCAGGTTTTCCTAATCACGCATTTGTCTTAGAAATACTGCAGAAACCACGTTAGATGTTCTAATTTACAACTCGAAAGGATTTATTCATAAAGCCTTATCAAAGAATATCAACTTTTTGGCACAGTACGGACGTATATTTCATGCTTCATTTTTGGCAGAATTTTACTGAATTTGCACATTCCTATAACCCTCCATGATTGATTCTGTGAAAATTTAAAAGTATTTTGTTGAAAAGTTATTTGAGGTTAAAAGAAAGACTGTCTGTGTTAAAGTCAGTGTTTAAGTTATTTCTTAACACCTATTTCCAACTCAGATTGGTGGATTTCTGCTATCAGCTATCTGTGCCATTGGTATTTTATTCATGCTCGTCACACATTTTCTCAGCAAACGTTCATGGCGACGACAAAAAGCCAAATATCGCGCACGTGGTTTGGAGTTGCCGCGCATGCTCGGAAAAGAAGTAACCTTGCCGCTGTATCAAACAAAAAGATTCCGAAAGACGAAGCTTTGACGGACGTTTCATAGCATGCAAATGCGGGACTTATTTGTTGAATACAAGTGAAAAAGGAAGTCCTCAAAAGGAAGAATGAAGACACAATATTTATAGAGTCAAGTTAAGTAACAAGACTAACATGTGACGTGATACAATCATGGTTATAACGTCATTTAACAATATCCCCAATATAACTTTCAGATTTGGGTGTACATTTTATTTTGTGGAAAGTATAATTTATATCTGAGGGTGAATGTGCTCGTTTAAAATCTTTCAAAAAATGTTTCTATAAGTGTTTTTATATGTGGTCGAATATATATGATCATAATGAATATTCAGTGTTGTTTTCTTATTGTGAAACTTTGCTTGCATTCGTAAAACCTGTGCAGACATAATTTTTTATTTAGTCTTAGGTTTTAGGCTTAAGTGACTATGTGAATTCAGGTGTACCTGGGGACAGCTTATGGTTTTTACACCGCTAGCTAGAACTTTCAGCAACAATATAGCTACAATACATCAAGTTGAGACAAATAAGAACTTAGTCGATAAAACCTTTTAAACTACGTGATTGGTATGTTTATTCTTTCTCAGATACTTGGGTTTTGTGACTGTGATCGAAGTCATAATTTTTTTTGAGAATTATAATTTACATTCGTCTAATTATAATTAAACAAGAAGCCCTGTGGCTTGAAGATTTCCGCCTTAAGCAAACATTAAAATCTCCGAGTATAATATCAACAGTTTCATTTCCCAAAAAATACTGAATAAGGTATACTGATTCATCTCTATTGAGGGAATTTTTTGGATATAGAAGCAAAACATTAATAGCGTTTTTGTGAAACGTTCTTTTTGTCATTCTAAAAAATATTGCACCAGGAATTTTTATAATATCAAGCAAATTTATAGTTTCATTATGACCAACTAATAAACTAGAAAACCTATCCACATTGTTGTTTGGAATTAAAGTAAAGTAATCTAGTTTTGAGTCGCAATGTGAGTTCAATGGTATCTGAGTTTTCGTTAGGCATAATAAACCACTTCCCATGAGAACGCGGTCGGATTTAATATCGTTTTTATGCTTGTTGTAGGATCTTGTATTAAGCAAAGTGACCATAATAGAATTTTCGCTAATTACACCAGTTTCTTTCTGTGCCAATTTTGAATGTTCTCGCATGTAATTGTATTGCTCTGTTGCTCGTGTGTCTGACTTAATGGTTGACTTAGCAAATGTACCCGTTAGGTATAAGCCGTCTAAACTTGTGACTCGACTTAATGCAACATAGATTTGTCCTGACTGAAAGGATCGTTGTTTTAATAAATCAAAACAGACAACAATTTTATCAAACGTTGTACCTTGAACCTTGTGAACATTGCAGGCCCATGACAGCATTAGTGGGAATTGCAGTCGTTTCATAGAAGGTGAAGATGGATTATGTTTGTTAAATTTGATTTCTTTCTCTACTCTGTTAATTGGAACAACATTTTCTTGAATAGCATATGGATCTGTTCTCACAGCTTTAAGTCCAGTATACATGTCTTCCATTTTCAAATATATTCTTGTTACATTTCCTGAGCTATCGGTTTTCAACCGATGAACAGTACCTATCTGTCCGTTAATGAGTTTATCAGATACATCAAAATTTGACGTCAACATGACTTTTGCATGAAGTTGTAACAGAAGGTTTCGCGCAAGTCCACCTGTTTCCATTTGAGTGCGAGAACTAAGATTTTGGGCATGGGTATATTTTCTGAAATTTTGTCAATAGCTTCGATATTTATTTCGTCCGATGTTATGCTATTAAGCATTTTGTTGTTATGCTCAGAGGCGGGTTGATTTTCAGCAAATATATGAATTTTATATTTGGGGTCATTTGGTGAAATAAATTTAGATTTTAGTAAATCTTTGTGTCGCCTTTCTAATTTTCCCACTCTGATATTGTTTAATAATTCAATCAAACGTTGGTCACCACGCTGTCTCATAACTTCTGTTAGTTCAGCAATCTTAAAATGCTTCCAGAAATATGAAAGCTTTAATAATGCATCTTTGTATTCTGCGTAAACTGGGATTGCTTGAATTGGTGGAAGTTCCTGCAAATGGAATGTCATCTGCGCATCCAAATATTTCGGTTAGCCGTTGATGAATATGTAAAAGTAGCTTGCTTGAAACCATTGAGATTTCATCTACTACAATAAAGCTTAGTTCTGAAAGCTTGTTTCGCAGCATACATTTCTTTTTATCACTTAACTTAGAAATGTTTTTACTGAAACTTCTATCAACTGGTATACCCAAGGCTGAATGTATTTTATTTCCCTCTATATTAATAGCAGTAACACCGGTTGGTGCTAAAATAAGAATTTTATCCTTTTCTAAGTTTCCTGCACGATAGAAAAGTGCTTTATCTAGCATGTCAGAAATTGTTGTTATAAAATGGGAGTTTCCACAACCTTGCACTTCCTGTTGGAAAAATGTGAATTGGCTTAATTTTATGGTGTGCGTTACATGCCAAACCTTTTACGTAAGTTCTAACCCAATCATTTACCACTTCAAAAATTTACCTTTGAGTTTTATTTAATGTTTGCATCTTTTCATGGAGTTCGTCTTCGGAAATTCCAGGCTCAGTAATAGATGAATAAGTGTTTCCAAAAACTGGGATGTTTTCGGTTTCACTTCGAATTTTGTCAGTGTCATGGATGTTTATATTACTAATCTCATCAGTAACATCGTCGTTTTCCTGTTCGGCGAAAGAATCAAGATTATTTACATTTGCGTGAAAATTTAACAAGTTCATTAAATGGTTCGCATATTCTTTTATTTGTATTTATAATTTCTAATACACCGTTTTCCAATAATTTGCTCTGTGTAAGTACCCGTGTTTTCACTTAACAATTCTGCTTTCGGCGAAAAGGATAAAACATAAAGAGCAAATGATGTGCATAACCTTCTGGATTTTTGTCTCGACTAGGTACATGGTATCTTAGAACACATTTTTCTTTTTGCAAGTTCAACATTTCTTTTGAGTACTTCTGGTTGACTGTCATTTTCATCTTCTGGTTTCGGTTTTATTTTCATAGAATAGCTTGACAAGAACTCAGCATAACACATTTGTTCCAACATGGTGTATCTGCCTATTTTAAATTCTAAATTTGTTCTATCCATGTATCTATCCAACATATTTCGTTTAAAAATATCCGTACTGTCTGCTCGTAAACTTAAAATTTCTTCTTCGTTACGATAAACCCTGTATCGCTTCTCAGGAATGTTACTATTTGCAAAAACTACAGCTGGAAATGTCTTTCGTAACCCTATTCCTGGAATTATGGTAGCTACTGCTTCTTGAACTGACACGATGATTTCGATACGCATTTGCAATTGACTTCATCTGTTCAAATAATAAATCACCAGTTTCTAGTGCCTGCGATGCAGCTTTTTTCATTGCCTCTGAAGATTCGTTTCAAACTTTCGACAAATAAGCACACATGTAAGAAACTGCTTTATAAAAATCAAGAACAGGTTGAATGTCTATGTTAGCTTCCCATGCCTTCAAACCCTTAGTAAAATAATTATTGATAAAACAAGAATCTGGAAGCCTTCGCAAGTGAATTTGAAATCCAGTATCAGGTGAGATACTTAGTGCGTTTTCATATTCTTTTTTTGTTATGGCTAAACTTTGAAGGATTTGTTCAATTGTAGCTGGTTGGTTATAATTCGGTTCATCTGGATGAAGAAAATTGTTGAATTTTGGATTCAAATTTGAATCTATGTAAGTTTTTACTTTTTCTAGTATAGCCTTTCTTTCTTTTAACTGTGTTTCTCTTTCTTTCTTTGAGAGGTTATCAGGTAAAGGCTCAGCAACAATTGTACGGACTGTAAAAAACGTGCCGAAAGAGTATCGACAATTCTTGTTTTTATATTTACGACAAGATTTAGAATGAGAATGTGTTTGATATGTCTAGTTTAACTAGTAACTAGTTTGTAGAGATCTGGGTTGCTGTCTTTATTAGGAATCTGACATTTAACTATGTTATCCACAAAGGCAATATATTCTTTTTTGTTATCGCTACGTAAAATTGGTGCATTGACAACCCATAATAAAGAGTGGATGTGTGGGCTACTTCTAACCTGAAATTCAACTCTA
This sequence comes from Hydractinia symbiolongicarpus, assembly GCF_029227915.1. Lineage (NCBI taxonomy): Eukaryota > Metazoa > Cnidaria > Hydrozoa > Anthoathecata > Hydractiniidae > Hydractinia > Hydractinia symbiolongicarpus. The sequence goes on along the minus strand of NC_079875.1, from coordinate 14,298,743 downwards.
ATCGCGTAGTAGTTTACTTTACCTAATGGCCCGTTGACAACTATGGTTTTAAAAAACGTCTCAACTCTGTATTGGAAATGTCTTACTAGAAAAACTGGATTACTGTCTGTACTGTTTTCGATTTCTTCTTCAGATATGCCATTACCTTTTAATTTAGTAATGATTTTAACCAGTTCATTCCATCTTAAGTCTGCACAGGACAAAGTCATAAAAAATGTTGGAAGTCCTAGCTGTTTTACCATAGCTAAAACTTTAAAGAGAAATCGTTTCCAATATGCAGGAGTTCCTTTCAACGTGTTCATAAACGTGAAAGCGTCGTCACTGGCTATAAACGATTTAACTCTTTCTTTAAAATTCGCAGACATCATTCCTGCTGTAAGACCATCTGCTTTAATTTTTTGCATAGCGATGTTTATACGACTATTTAAATTAAGATGTTGAGTCACTGCATGAGCAAAGAATATATAGTCAGCATCAGAGGCAAACTTCTGTCTATAATTCAGTAATCTTTGGTTGAAATACTTGGTCGGGGAAAGTGATACTTCTCTTTTCGTGTGATATTCGAATTTACCTGTGGAAACAGATAAGGGTGGGAAAGTTCTTCACAATGCTCATCAGAAATTATTGGTATGGGAAATTTATTCTCGCCTGAAGCAATAACAATATTTCCGTCGTGAATTTGTTCATGTGGAATAGTTGGAACAAAAGATGTTTCTTGGCAAGGCAAGCGATGTTCGTTTAACAGATTTTCATTCTCTTCATTCTTGGTTTTTACATCACCAACATTATTATTTGATGTCGATTTTATTGCAAAATCAACGTTCATTTTATTTTAACTTTCTCCAGTTTCATGTTCAGATGTTAAATTAATCCAGGAAGGTGGTATGTTTGTGAGATTAGTTTCAATATTTGAATAAAGAGGGTTAACCAGTTTCACATAACAAAGAACTTCCCGAATAAAATCAGGCCTTACGGATTCTAAATAAACGTTAGATTTGAAATTCAGTTTTTTCTTTAACGCAACTTTCACTACACCATTATTATCCATTCCTCTTGGTAAGACATTGCTTATTTCATCGGGTTTTATTGGAACATTACATATTGCACCTTTTATTTTAGGACACTGGCCTTTAAGCATTATTGCAATTCGTTTAAATAAAATTCTTTTAGATATAATAATTTTTTCTAATCGTCGTAATGTGCTTATTGATTCTGGGAGATCAAACATTTGGAGATTATTAGATACAGCCTGGGAAGGAATTTTTCCTTTTGTAAGTTTGAATGGCATGTTGCACATATGTATTCTTTGCCATCAAATCTTTGTACTCTGAAGCGAAAATGCTCTTCTGGAATGGCAGGATAATCGACGTGGCGATAAAATTTAATTGACCGCTTATATAAAAAACGATTACATATGACACATATATAAAATGGCCCATTCCCAATGCATTTTTTAAATTGGTTTATTTTTTCATGAATCAAAAGAATCAAATTTTAAAACGACTGACGTACCCTGTTCAGTTATTTGTCCTAAACTAGTTCGGCTATGAGGATCAAATAAATAAATTTGTGGGTGGTCCCAAACTATAGCAAAACTAACACCGCTAATAATGCCCAGCATTTCTTGCCCTTTATCGGAATCAGATGAATTATGAAAAGTGCGTAATGAAGTGCTATCGTCTGTAATAATATGAGAAACATTTTCTAAACTTTGTATTTGTATGACCTCATTTTCAAGAACCAAACTATTTGGGAGCTCACTTCCGCTTAAGTACTGGTTTGTGCCTCCTAGGTTTGTGTACCACTTTGTTCCTTTGTAAAGAATATGATTAAGATCACCTGGATTCCAAAAAGAAACTTTTTTAAGAGCCGACCAAACGATCGACAACAGGGAATTTCACATGCATTGTGTACCAGCAAAAGTTCCAAGCCTAACATCCCCTTGATGAAAAGATCCCTGTACCGACTTTAGAATAGTGCAAGGCCCCGGATTAGTTTCAACATCACCAGAAAGTAAAAGTACCATACGGCGACAGCTTTTATATGCGGGGTTCATATTAGCGGTGGTAACGTATCGAGAAAAAAAATCTTAAAAGCTAGAGAAATCTCTGTCATTTTGTAATTTCACCAATAAATTTACTACTAAATTCACCGATAAGTTCACTATCAAGTCCACCAATAATTTCACTATTAATGCACTATTAAGTTCACCGATAAGTAAATTCAAGTTCAAGGTTCAGTAAGTTCAATTAATTCTGAATATCTGAATGTACTGAATAACTAGCTTTTATACTCTGTCGAGTTTCTTCTCTTTTATACTCTGTCGAGTTTCTTCTCTTTTATACTCTGCCGAGTCACGCTTGTCGAATCTAAAAAAAGAAAAGAAATTCATTGTAATTTTTGTTTCAATAGCACAGTATAAAAATTAACAAACTTATGTCTGCTAAGATACCAATACCTCAGAAAATCAAGTTAAAAAGTATGTGACGCTAACTTTAATTGAAACATGCACTTAAAACAGCTTACATCCCACTCCTAAATAAATTATAACCTGAAAATCTATACTATCTGTTAACCTGTTGTAATCCACAAGTTTGCTAGATTAGCTGGTTGTATACACGTTTTTTTTCCTATTTTTGACCTGCTTTAATTTTACTAGCAAAATGCTTCTAGGCTGAAACTTTCTTACTTTTTATTCTTCTCTTTTCTTTGTTTTAAAACACTATTTTCGTTGAGAAAAAAAGACTTATTTTTAGAACAAATTTTTCAGGATGTAACTTCAGTAAAAAAATTGTGTTGTTTCTTGACCTGTAATTGAAAATACGCAGGGTTTTTTTAATATAAGAAACTTTTAAAATCTTAAAATTTTTAAGAAATGCCCAGCCTGAGTATGACAGGATTTAATTCCTGGAGACCTTCATATTTACAATTTTATACAGTTATTTAATCACATAATTTCAAAACAACATATATCATGCAATATCGTTTATGTGTGGAAAAATTTATGGGGTCACCTGTCCTTTATATATTACACTTCATTTCGCTTGTGGTTTTACACAAGTCCCTTTTAGTCGACAAACAGACAAAATACGGCCAGTATCAATATAAAAACTAATCGTTTAACCCTGAAAAGTTCATGGGGTCGCCTGTCCTTTATATATCACATTTCATTTTGTGCGTGATTTTACACAAGATGCTTTTGGCAGACAAACAGACAAAATACGAACTGACAAACAAACAAAATATGGCTAACTAATAGTTTACCCATGGAGAAATCCATAGGGTCACCCTACTTTTATATATCGCATTTCATTGTATAAAAACCATACGTTTACGTTAGGTATATACGTTAAGGGGCTTTGATAATCTTTTGGGCACCGTTAGCAGTTAGCAGTATATTGCAGTTAGGATTCGTACGACCTCCCTCCCCTCTTTAGAAGATTTCCGTCCATGAAGTACACCACGAAATCCCACAAACAGGGCCTGAACATTTTTTCAGCAGCCCCTTAACCAACGAGGGTGTCAATAAGCTGCATATGCCGTAAAAAGTGCAGGTGTTTTCGAGTCGACGTGTTTTTGCCCGACAAAAACCTATATAGACCCAATAATGCTCCAAACGCAAAGAAAAACAGACACTAATAATGATTCAAAAAGTAAAAAATAAACTTATATAATATAATGGTAGTGAAGTTCTTAAAAAAACTGTTTTCGATAGTTTTTAATAAAATTTACTTGATAAAAAATTTATATATTAACTTTATTAACTTCTTTATCTTCAAGTGCCTTCTTCCAACTATCGACTGCATTAACGAGGTTGCCGACTTGCCGGAAACGCCGCAAAAACGACGGGACTGTCGGTCGAGTTCTGGCAATTTAATAAAAACTTGAAATTTCGCCTGGAGAAACCCGAAATCAACCCGAAACAACATTTTTTAAACATTTATTACCATGTATAATTTATTCTTTTAATGTTGAGGAATGGTAGTGGCAGACTGTTTTCCATATCACTTATTTCATAAATAGCAGTAATAAAATCCCACAAATAATAAACTGTAAGTACGACGACAAAATAGCACCTCTCTTCTTCTCGTAAGAATTTAAATGAGCACCAAGGAGCTTGTCCCCGTAGCATTTCGGGCGGTTTCAGACAGACCCAGGCTTTTTAGGCCGGTTACAGACGAAAACCCTGAAAAAAACGCCTGTGGCCGCCCTGACATACACAGCGTTTTCGGCGAGTCGGCACCCTCGTCTGCATGTTACAAGAAATTGCACTTCAGGAATGCTCCGGGAGAGGTCGTGAAAGTGCGGGCGGTTTTGGGCCAATTTAATTGGAAAAATTCCCAAATTTGCCTCTACATATGCGGGCGTTTGCGGCTTATCGGCAACCTCTTCTAAACTCAGCAAAATATTTCTTAGGATCTAGAGAGAGGCTCAAAATCTTAAATTTTTTCCCTTATCACTAACTATGGCAGCACCTCACAGAAACTCTAAACTAAGTTCACCCAATCTCCCATTTTACAGGATTCCCAGGGTTGGAAGGTATGTAATTAGCAAAAGTGGTACATATATAGCTAGCTATACTTTATTTTTTTCCAGTCAGCATACATCATGATGGCATGGCATAACTTTGTAAATATTTCAAGATTTATATATCTAGCCTGTTAAGTTATAAGAATACTGTAGCTACAGGGAAGTTGTAAATTAAAATATTAATTACATATAATTCAGTTCAACACCACCAAAATTTAAAATATTTCTTCAATGTTAGCTAGCTAGCTAGCTAGCTAGATAGCTATTTGGAATGCTCTAGGTGATACCTAGCTCAACTTTTCGGTATGTTCGGTTGGTGCTGGAACGTTTAACAGACAGGAATTCAATATTAATACGTATTTTTTCGTCGTTTTTCATTATGCAGGTATAGCAGTTCTAGTTTTTCACCAGCAAGAAAATTGGCTTTCTGGCTACCTAAAAAATTGCGACTTTGGGACGGGTCGTAAATGTTAATACTGTATTGTCACTGGTTGAAAACTATTAGCCTGTAAAAATATATATATATAGATATATAAATATATATATATATATATATATATATATATATATATATATATATATATATATATATATATATATATATATATATATATATATATATATATATATATATATATATATATATATATATATATATATATATATATATATATATATATATATATATATATATATATATATATATATATATATATATATATATATATATATAAATATATATTAAATCTTCACCTAATCTACAATTCCAGACAAAAATACGGAGACAAATTAAAATGTTGAACATATCTCAGCCTAGGTGTTCTCCTAATATACTAGAGCAGATCTCATTCTTTCAGTTATACAACAATTCTAGACACAAACACTGAGACAATTTTGATTGTTGGGCATATCTCAGTCTAAATCTTCGCCTAATCTACAATTCTAGACAAAAATGAGATACAAAGTTAATTGTAGGGTATATCTTAGCATCAATACTCTAGATGACGAAGTCAAAATAGATAAAGATCGTTTGAGTAATGTGAATATAGTGCATATGGAATAATCTTTATTGGTATCAATTAATTTTTTACAGTACAGAAAACACGTGTAATAAGTAGTAGTAGTTATCGCACAGTGCGGAAACAAATATCGCAAAATATTTTTTTTGAGTTTTTTTATGTCGTTTAGGCGAAATATACGGGACTAAAAAACGAAAAAAACATATGACGAGAACAAGTGCGATAACTTGTTTACGATATAAACCGAGCATATTCATGTTAATTCAATAGAAATTAGTTCAAGTAAAAGCAGTGATTTATGTTATAACTCTTAATATTTGCTTCGCTTGTAGTGGAGAATCGTTCCATATAAACACAAAACTCCTTTAACGCGCTACAGATATAACCTAAAGTTACAGTATATCTCAAAAGATTGATTTTTTTTCTATTTTATAATTTCGCAAAAGATCTGGACACAAATGGCTTCTCTAACAAATGTATATAAAAATCTCGATTCTTGTATAAAACAATGTGTAATACGACTTTTAAAATTGCGTAAGAAAATAAAAAAGTAATTTATTAATTAGTTATTATTCATTCGATGTTCTTGCAATAAACGTTTGATAGTGTCATTACGAGTAACATCATAAGCTGTTTCATTCCGATAGTTTCGTATATTTACATCGATATGTGGTACAGAAAACAACAACTTCACACATTCAATATGATCATTGCTAGATGCATAATGTAAGGGTGTGGAATTATATTTGCTTACGTTGTTTATATTTGTCACGTCATGATTAATTAAAACATTTAAAACTTCATGATGAGCAAAATATGCACTGTAGTGATATGCATTATGTTTATATTTATTCGCAGCATACACATCACTACCAGCATCAATCAAAGATTTCACTATTGATGGTTTATTGTGCAATGCAGCTTCCATCAATAGTGTTGCTTCCATATTATCTCTCATTTCAACGATAGTTGGATCATCAATAAGAATTGTTTGCAACATCTTGACATCACTATTTTGTATTATCACCATAACATCTAAAAAACAATGTCCAAGAAAATTACATTATTAAAAAAACTTTTGAGAAATGTAAAAATCTCAAAGCTGAATGGCACAGAACGAAAATAATATTTAATTTCATTGGTTTTTTTAATTATACTTTTTGGTTTCTATAATTTTTTCGTTATTGCACGCAAGGAAATTTTTAATAAGAAAAGATTTCAGAAAATGTATGTTTTATGTTATATGACTGGCTCTTAAGGAAATATTTCATGTTGAAACGAAGAGAAAAAAACGATAAAGTGCTATTTGCTGAGTTAACATATTTTTAAATCACGAGACACATTAACACATCAATTTTAAAATTAGATTTTAAAGGGTTTTATTATAAGAGTCATCGTATAACACAGCAAAAAAAAGAAAATTTTAGATTGTTTAACTTTCTATGGAGTCTGATGTCTAGAGCCTTAGCTTTATTCTAAAACTAGGCAATATTCTCCTGTTCTGCCCAGATTGCGAAAGCAGCATGTTTAGAAAGAGGACGGTCGTATTATGTACGCATGGCCCGATTATGTGTTTTTATATATTATATTTATATATATATATATATATATATATATATATATATATATATATATATATATATATATATATATATATATATATATATATATATATATATATATATATATATATATATATATATATATATATATATATATATATATATATATATATATATATATATATATATATATATATATATATATATATATATATATATATATATATATATATATATATATATATATATATATATATATATATATATATATATATATATATATATATATATATATATATATATATATATATATATATATATATATATATATATATATATATATATATATATATATATATATATATAACCTTTAATTTTAACCTTTAATTTATTTTTTTAGATTTGATTGTGTATTTAAACCAACAGGTTTTCTTGATGTAATTTGATATACTTAGCAAATGGTTGTAACATTATAGTGGGAAATCGGCTGCGTTAATATCGCTAAAATATTTACGTCTCCGTAATAATAGCTGGACATTGTCTGTCTATCCCGAGAAAAGTGATGCACAATGGGCACACAAAATAGCGTGTAATTTAAAGACAGGCAACCCCGTGGATATTTTCACAGGTTAATGACTAGTATGCTTAATAAGTACCGCTGATGTTTAATAAGTTACTAACAATCAAATTATAAACAAATCTCCTTTATGCGCTATACATATAACGTCAGTAACCTGAAGTGACATTTACACTCAAAATCTCTACGGTGGGGCGCACTTGTACTTCTTTTCAATGACAATGCTGGAACAAAAGAATAATTGAACTGTGAATATTTATTTAATAATTGTTAGTTTGTTTCGTAAAAGTTGATGTTTTTTATGAGAAGAAAATTATAAAACAAATTTACCGACAGGTTTTAGTTTTCAAGAAAACAATAACTTTGGTCACCAAGATATTAACCAATGAGGAAAAAATATCAGCTTTTTACAGGCTATTTCAGCCAATAAGAGAAAAATATACGTTTTTTTTACTGTAAAATTGAAAATAACAAAAAAATTCCACTCGTTTCTCGGCAGAAAATAAAAATATAGCATATATTTTGTGTAGAGTAGCGAAACACAGTGCGAGAAAAACTATACCATTTGATAAGAATAATTATTGAGACTAGTCTTTAGCCTGTGGAAAAATCCACGGGTTCGCCCGTCCTTTTTATATCGCATTGCGTGAGTCTCGCTACCTGCGCAGCTAAGCTACCATTTTGCGTGACAGACGGACGGACGGACGGACGGACGGACGGACGTATACGGGCATTATAATATAGATTATTAAGATTTGTCGCCCAAGTGTTAAAATTGATGACGTCAGCAGAAAATGACGATGTCATCAAAGTTTATTTGATGTGGGATTGTAAAATAATAAAAGAACTGTGGAGCTGCAGAATTTCATTGTAATGCCGATGCCAAATAACTATCTTTGCCACACTGTTTTTATCACAAACCGTACATTATATTCACACAAAGCATAAAGCAGAAATACATGTTAATAATAATTTTCCAGAACACAATAGAGAGATGAAAAAGGGAAAATCAAAAAGAAAAAAACATTCATACCGTCAAATGTGTATTTCTTTTCAGCCTTCTGCGTATCTTTTCGCTTTACACCGCTTAAAAGCAAGACATCCAGTTGTTAAAACTTATCTCGCTTTGCGAAACAAGTGCAAACACAGAATAAGATCATTACCCGACTAATTGCTTCCTACTACCAATGTTAGCTTTAGCCAGTGGTTTTTCATACTCTATAAAGACAGGCGCACACAATTTACATCAATGTTATCACTTTGTCACTAACTTCTAGTAGAAGAATAAAAGTTTTACTACAAAATACCTTTCAGATATTCAACTAATTTCATTAAATCTGTTGATAATTGTGAATGGTCCAGTTCTGCTTTACTTTCATCAATCACATTTTTATAAACAGAAAATTCACTAGAAGCTAAACCAACAGTGGTGATGTTATCAATGCAAAAAAAAATTTTCATTTCACCCAATGGATGTACCAAAAAGTCTTCTTTGTTCATTTCATAAAGATATGACTTAAAAGCTGGGATAATTTTTGGAAAAGAGGATAGTCTGCGCAGTTGTCGTTCGATTTCTATCTTCTCAGCAACTAACTCGAAATGGGATTTTAAATTAAAACTTTGAATGTAATCTCTAAATTCTTTTACGTTGGTATTGTCAACAAAACCAGCAGAAATCAATTTTGCTTTAAATTCTTTAGATTTCTCATCAAATGATTTCAATAGATCTTCTTCTTCTTTATTTAGCATTTTAAGAAACTGTTCTAGTCGTTTCAACTTTCTTTCTTTCAACTTAAGAGCAAGTGCTTCTCTTTCTTTCTCAATTTTTTTTAGAGCGTCACCGTATTTCCTTGTTAACTTTTCCAACACCACTTTTGTTTCATCGAATGAGTTGATAAACGATTGAAACCAGTTTTTGGCTTCCACACCAAATTCATCTATCGATTTGATTCTGTGATTCTTATGTTGCCTGTGTGTGCAATACACACAGGTAAACAGATTTTCACAGTCAATACAGACAAATTTTGCAATTGAGTTGTGTTGTTTACACAATGGTTGGAGTTCTTTCAATTTTTCGTTAAAACTGACATTGGTAAAAGATTTGTTGGTACAAGAATGTGGGCTTTGACATCTGTCACAGATCTTTACACTGCATTTTGTACAGAAGCAGGAGATGTTACGATGGCATAGCTCACTTTGTTGGCACAAAGGACTATTTATTTTACCAACTGGCCTGAAAATTAAAAAATAAGTTGTGATGTATTTATTTTCATTCCCCGACATTTTCTTATTAAATATAGCAGGTTTTTGTTAAGATATTAAAACTATTTCTAATGTTGCATAATATTGCCTTTTTAATTTTTTTAATATTTTTCATCAAAAATTACAAGTAAAAGGGTTAATTAATGATGTACCAAAGCATCATATTCAACAAGGTTTACTAAAAGCAAAACAGGAATGGTCTCATTCCTGTTTTCAATATTTTATTGACAAAACTATTCACAAAAATGACTTACATCTGATCCAAAAGGTCATTTAATGTATATGCAGTAACTAAAGAAGCCGTTGTTTCATGTTGATTTACCAATGTCTTTCCATTACATCTTAATGGACAAGGAAGTTCAGCACTTCCATCATTGTTAAAAACAAGAATACTGTCTAAACAATCTTGACAATAAGAATGGCCACAAGTAAGCTGTTTTGGTTTATGATAGGTGTCCAAACAAATCTTGCATTCCAATATGTGAGTCAGATCGACTTTTGATGCAGCCATTTTTGCTTTATTTGTCAACAATATAACGAGAAATATGTTTTAGTGAAGCAGGTTACAGTGATAATTTTAGTAACACGCTTTTTTGATAAAGAGAACCTTATTAGAACACGAATTTTGCAAAGCTGGTGCTCGAATCAACCAACCTGTCTTGGCATCAACTGGTTGCTGATGTTAGCAAAAGTCTAAAACTCTGATACGCTATCAAAACAAGCTTTGTTATCATAAATCTTGTAATTACAGTTGTTTTAATTTCAAACCTTATTAAAATTTCTTAATGCTTGATTGATTACATATTGAATATGTCAATAAATACTTGCATTAATTGTTATTTGAAAGGTTTTATGAGTCAGCCTTTTTTTATTGACAGACGTTAATTCTATTCAGAGATTTTCAAAACTTTTATAAACGGGAATAAATAGTCGATAAGCCCTTGAAAATACATATTGAATATGTCAATAAATACTTGCATTAATTGTTATTTAAAAGGTTTTATGAGTCAGCCTTTTTTTATTGACAGACGTTAATTCTATTCAGAGATTTTCAAAACTTTTATAAACGGGAATAAATAGTCAATAAGCCCTTGGAAATATCAAACTACGCAGACGTCAACAATGACCCGTGGATGCACAAAGAAATTAATTTTTCAATTTATTTGCATAGAGCTTAAAATGCTGATCAAGGAAAGAGATAGGAAAATGCCGATGTTAGTGCAATCATGTCAAATAAGCAGGCATATCCGTTAAATCAACGTAAAAAGGTCCATAAAATCCCTTAGCACTTTACCATTTTACGTCAGAAGAATAGATCATGCCCGTTAAATCAACAATAGAAGAGTCCCCCAACCCCCCAATCCCCCCCAGGCCCCACCCCCCAATCCCCGCCGTGTCCCCCCATTACAGTGATAGGATTCAACTGTGTCTATAATGGCCTCTAGCGTACGTGGTAATACCATCAATGATTCAATGATAATAAAACATAAATAACAACACGCAAGCAGTTTTTGTTATCTTGTAAAACCATCTGTCAATCAAACGCTTATAACAATAGGATTTTACATACCAGAAAGTTGTTTACATAAGAAAAAGTCAAAACGAAAGTAGCCGTTGCTAAGGATATTTGGTATGTAAGGAATGCATTGTTCTCTATTGTTATTCCGGTTTGATTGACATTTAATTGACGTCATTCTTTATCTAAACAAATACCATATGAAATAACCTGTTGTCATGGCCATCACAAGAGCGATCTTCTCATCTTCGTGTGTAGGAGTATCTTTGTGGTAAGGTGCAGTAATGTGTTTATCAGTAGTACTGGTAGTAATAGTACTACGGATAGGAATATGTCTATCGGGGGTCTTTTTATCGGTAATAGGACTGGATGTCCTATCAGGAATCTTTTTATGTGATTCAGTTGTTTTTTCAATCACATTGACTTTTCGATTAATCCCAATCGTCAGATCTTCACCCGATATCAAAATCTTGTTGTTGTAACCTACCACCCCTGTTTTAATTTTGAGATTCATGTCACTAGGTAACATATAAATACCTTTTCCAACAGAATAATCAACCTTACTTGAAGCGTAGTTTAACGTATTCTGATAACGTTTAATGTCCTCCTGAATATCAACTCTACGGTTAACAATGTCCTCAAGGTTGTTCATAAAAACTCTTTGAGCCGTCAAAGCGCTTAAAACATCATTACCCAAGATAGAAGAACGGGATGAGGCTTGCGAACTAAGAACAAGATAAGCATACGCCCTAACACTGCTTGAAATCTTTACAAGACCTGTGTTTGTAAAGCCATTAGATTTTTCCACAATCCATCGTGTCATGGAGTCATTCGTGAAATAACTCAAGCCCGGAGTTGGATAGTTTTTACGTCTTTTTTGATATGAGCTGAAAAAGTATTGACCTCTGTATTTCATAGGATTATAATCGACGTCATATTCACCACATATTTTTAGAAATTCTTCGTTTGAATAAGGATTGTCATATTGATTAAAACTATCTTCAAAAGGTAGAGGTGTCTGCAAGCGCTTAATGATTCGTCTAATGTGATAATAGACATGAAAACGATATACCGATCTGATCATAGATCTACCTTCTTTCAGGTGTTCGGAACTGACTCCACAAGCACTTGAAGCACACCAAGTGGCAAAATTGAGTTGGGTTTGCCATAATTTAAACGGTTGTTCATTCCAAATTTTCATACGTTGTTCGTTTTGATTCAATTCGTAATTAGTAAAAATATTAGGAAAGACAGCAGGAAAAGAGCCATTTTCAGAGACAATAATGGTCTGTTTGTATAGATCCTTCCCATCCAATATCTGAAGGTCCCGTCCTCCATTTGGCTTATAGGCCGCATTGGGATTGTATTTGAAAATGCTATCCATTCTTTTTGATTTAAATAATTCCACTCTCTATAAGAATGTATATCACAATAAATGACGTAAATAGTGAAAAGACAATCTATTTGTATCACCCGATCACCAACCCACATGGCACAAAAGAAGTTGCGATCATAGAGACGTTTTCGGACAATGTTACATATGAAATCACAGCTCCACTAAAAGTGACCATTGGAAAAGACGAAAAGTTGCTACCGAAAGGAAAATACACCGGCAGGGAGTTGAACGCATCTTTAGCGGGTGATGTCACATCCACACCATTAATCAAAGACCCTCGAGTAATCAAAACAAATAAGCTAACCAACATAACAGAATTACATTTCAATCTGAATGAATTGGATAATACATTAAATCTTAAAAATGGTAGATATAGCGATAACCTGCTAACATATCATATATCTGAGTATGGTGATGTTACACATATTGAGCCAAAAAACCCACAATATAAGAAACTAAAGGGTGGTTACCTTCAATCACTTACTTTGAAAATAACCGATCAAAATGGAGATCCGGTAAAAGATAGTCTGGGAACAACAGTTGTCCTTCACATAAGAGAGATGGCAGACAATAGGTTTGAATAAAAGGTCATAGGTCTAATGAAGTATACGCTAACTGAGATAAAAGTAAAAATAAAATAAAAGTAATAACAGACATGGAATACGGAAAAAGGTTAAATCCTGAACGTTCTCTTAGAACTGCTCATGGTGTAAAAGGATCACACCAAAAAGTAATTGTGACACACAATCCAAGTGAGATTGATCAACACCAGTTACTTTTGATTAGGTTTCCTAATTTAGGTAGCGATGATGTTATTGTTCCAGGGACTTCAAAAATAAGTTTCGACGTTGAACTCGAGTCAAAAGCCGACACGAAAAGAACATTAGTCTCTAATATTGGAAGAGCTATTGTTAAAAAGTTAGCAATTAAGTTTGAGGGTACCGAGATTTTGAGCATTGATGACTTTGATCTTTTAGGATGCTACAGAGATTTATGGCTAACCAAGTATGAAAAGAGAAATGCAATCAGACAAGGCATCATATCCAATGATGGGTGTACGGAAAACTGTATGAAATTGAGGGTAAGCGCTTCGGATAAAGACGCATCCGATGTCTCAGACAAAGCCATTGCTGATGCATACAAAAACAAGTTCACCATACCACTAGATTTTGAAATGTTAGATAGCACGATTCCATATTATCAAGCTGGATTAGGTAATAGGTTATGTTATGAGATCACATTCAATAATTACGACAGGGTTGTATTATCAACTCCGGCCAAACCTTCCGGTTCTGCCACGGCACCGGCACCGGATGCTAAATACAAAATAACTAACATATCTCTCGAATATGAGATTGTGACACACCCAACCTTAGCCAGATTCATTTCAAATGAATATGAAAACATGGCTTTACTATACGACAGGTTTTTGAGACATAGACAAATTAGAGTGGATAAGTCGGACACAACGTGGTATTGGTCATTCAGTACACCTTGTAAATCTTTGAAGGGTATATTAGTTTTGTTTGAAGACGAACAAGCCTACAAACGAGATACCGGTAAGTTCTACAATTCGAAAATTAAAAAGGTATCCGCCATAGTTGAGGGTAAGCCTAACCAACTTTTTGCTCAAGGGATGCAGCCGTTTGAACATTATAATGAAATTTGTAAGTATTTTGCCGAGGGTAAACCAAAGGATGGCAATGCCAGCGAAATCAAAAAACATCTGCAATTACATGATTTAAAAGTCTCCGATTACTTAACTAACAAATATGCTCTATGGTTAGATTTCAGAACCATAGATGAAAACTCCCTGCATGGGACCGGTCGACGGATTGAAAATGCAAGTGAGGGGATCACCCTACAAATTGAAAAGACCGCCGAAACCGCAGGATCCTTAAACGCCTATATATATCTAATCATGGACGCTCAACTAAACATTCTAAACGGTGAAATTATTGATGTACTTTATTAAGATAGAATGGCGAAAAACACACTTTACATGAAAGAGCCCCACACAGCATTATTCGTTGGTCCCACGGGATGCGGAAAATCCAAACGTGTTGTAAAATTATTAGAGAATGAATACTTTTATCACTTCGATTTCATCGTGATTATATGCCCAACATTAAGATGGAATAAGACATATAGGGACCGAAAATCGTTTTGGAACGACATATATGTGGTTCTAATTGAGCCGGGAGGTATGTTATATGATTATATTCGAAAGATGACGGATTTCTGTGCCGGATACAAAACCTTATTCCTGATCGACGATATCATCGCAGATGAGAAACTAGACAAAAAGAGACAGCATTGCTAGAGTTGGCCATTAGCGGACGACATCAAAACCACACTATGTGGCTACTCACACAATCATACACCGCTATACCAAAAAATTTACGAAGGCAAGCTAAAATGTCATATGTGTGGTATCCAAAAGACAGACAAGATCTCGCAACTATTCATGAAGAGAATGATGTCATTGAATCACGATCAGAGATCCAGACGGTTAAGGAAAGGCTAAAAGATGGTAAATACACACATTTAGTCATGAGAATGGAACATCCAAGAACTTACGTGATTTGCTAGATTGGACGTTTTTTGTTACAAGACTCTTGTAACAAAAGTATAAGACTCCTATAGATTTCTTGAAATCTCCTATAGATTTCTTGAAATCTCCTATAAGACTCTCCTATAAGACTCCTATAAGACTCCTATAAGACTATTATAGGACTGCAACAAAATGATAGAATATATCAATTTAATAATACTAGTACTAGTACTAGTAGTACTTAGTTTTTGCTATTTTTGTGTTAAAAAATACCTATCGCTATTGAAAATGGCTGAAACGGCAATTGATAACTTAATTGCTCTTCCGGGTCCTCCATCCGAGGATGGCAAGAGGCAAAAATTGCTAGAGTGTGTGTTAACCGGAAATAGCAAGCTATACCTGGGTAAAATGTATACGGACGGTCAAATTCAAAAGCTCAAAGATGATGAGGTGAAGAAACTATTTAGTATATACGAAGCTAAACTATCAGGTCAAATGGTGAAGTCCTTGGGGCAATCAATCATTCACATGTATTCCATGGGTGCCTGTACAGTATTAGGGATAAATTCTCAAAATGCATTGAGCAATGACCTGGAAAATGACCCCTTCGTAAATTCCGCCCTTCAAAGGTTCACATGTGACTTATATTATAAATTCGGCACATTGTTAGCACCACTCAGTGTTGGTCTCATTACGGGTAGGCATTATATCGCTGGAAGAAATTTAAACGCAAATAATAATACTACTAGTAGTAATACAACAGATAATAAAGATGTCAGAGGAACAGACTCCCATTCAGGTGACAACGAAAAACCCTAAAAAGGTTGAAGCGGGTAAGAGGTTGGCGCAATACAACCGTAAAATGCGGGAAGAATATAAAAAAGCGGTCATGGCACAAACACAGCAGACGCCTCAGACACAGCAGACGCCTCAGACACAGCAGACGCCTCAGACACAGCCATCTCAAGAAGACAATGCCGTAGAGGTAGAACCTACCATTGTCCCAAATGAAAAGCCCATGAACTACGCTATAGGGGGGATAACAGCCATCGGTTTGGTTGGTGCTTATTTTGTGTATAAACAGAAAGACAATGTACTATTTGCTATAACTGGGCCGAAGGGTACCCCACCACAAAAATCCAAAACACCTGTGAGAATAAGTAAACTTGAAATGGAATAAAGGGATAATATCGCGATATAATAATCTCACAGTATAGAAATAACATGGACAAGAAAAGTATCGTCAACGATTTATATCACGCATCTGTCGTCTGCGTTTTCGCTGTCGGCTATTCGATGCTAGGAAAAAAGGTGTTAAAAATGTCACCACCCTCAATTCAAAAGTTTGACTTGGAAGATACCGGAAAGCTAGTCGCCATCGTCGCCGCTAGTGAAATGTCAAGGGAATACTTAATTAAGCAAAAGATTATACCTGAAACTATAAATATCTAAAGCTATCTCTTTTTAAGCTTATCAAAAGACAGAATTGATAAGGAAAGAAAGCGTCATGATTTGGCCATAGAACAATTACAAAAAGCCCAGGTTTTGTGGCAACGTAAAAGACAAGAGAGAGTAGACTTTATCAATAAGCAGCTCAGACTTGAAAAGAAGGCCGAAGGAAAATTCATAGAGCTAAACAATGCAATGCGTTAATATAAAAAAGTTTTTGGGATAAACTTGAAGGACTGGATGTCCTACCGCGGGAACCTGTATTGAGCGACTTTTATACACCGAGTCAGGATCAACATGAAAGGGAATTGGACTTTATCGCGCTAAGTATGATCGGTGTCGGTGGTGCTGTGTGGTATTTTGAAAGATAGCAAACTATTGCTAGGTAGCACAAAAAGTATGTTACATGATGCGTGTAACATATAAGCTGTAGTATCCCTAACGCTTTGTCACGAGATAGGTGTATATCAGACCTCCGATTCCAACTATCAAAGCCCACAAGTTTTGACTCAACGAACCAACCGTTTCTTTCGCCCGATTGAGTATCCATGATACTATGGATCCTAATATACCCGGTAGAGCCGCAGCGGCCGTCCCCGCCAACCTTCCCAAGAGAGATCCCAACGCATTCAACTTGTTTTTTATCCAGGACCGGAGGTCCTTTGCACCGCCCTTTTTATGATTTTGTGCGTTACCGGTGGATGACCCCCCACCCCCAGGTGACAAAGCTTCTACGAGAAGGCCGATAACCATACCAAATGCCGTTAGTACGCTGACAACAGTGATACCCTGCTCACGGAATAGTGTTCGTATCTTTTCAGACAGTGTGGTATCTTTGTCAAGTACTTTAGCAATCGTCTCCCTGATGCTTTTTATTTGACTGTTAAGTTTACCTTTGAGAATATCGATAATCTCTTGCCGGCCTTTCAACTCATTTTGCAAACCTTTCAACCTTTCTTTCGCTTCATTTTGTTGTTCCTCGGTCATATTTGGTGTGTTTTCCATCTCTTCCAACTTGTTTTTTTCTCTGTCAATATGCTGTTCGAGCTGAACCTTTTTTGCAACTTCATCCTGAAGACTTCCTCGTATGTTTCTCAATGATCTATCCAATCCTAGCAATTCACGCATAGGATATTCAAATAGATCACCGGTCTGGGTTGCTTCATGGTCTACAGATTGTTTGACCAATGAAATTAAATCTTCCGTACTGTTCACCACATCCCCAGATATAGTTTCTAATTCTACATCACTTGCTGTTGTTATTTTAGATGACGAGGGTAGTTCTTCTTGTATTTTGTTTAGCTTAGCAGCTTGTCGGGCTGTAATCTTACCTTTTGGTATGTCAAAGCCTAAATTACGCAGCTTTCTCTTGCCTAATATATCTGATATAGTACCGGTGGCCCTTAGTCTTCCATTGTTTGTCAAAGGTTCGTTTTTACCTCTGTAGTATAATTCACCATCCTTAATTTCAAAAAGGTCTGTATGTAGCACCTCAGGTTTTGACAGGGATCCTTCAGATGATCTATCATACAACACGTCAACAATTTCCCGCAAAACTCTGGTACGTTGAGTGGAACCTCCTCCGAATGATGTTTCTTCCTCACCCGGTGTGTTTATTTGTACTCGCGTACGGTCCCCGGTTGGTATGAGTGGTAAAGTTTCATCGGTACCTTCATCCGGTCTCCCATGGTCTCCAAAAGGGTCAATGTCTGCCATTTTTTATTATTTAGAGGATAGTTTTTCTTTTTAATAAGATAATAACTAAAATGGCCGGGCTTAATATTCATCCAACTCCCGATTATTCGAGTGATCAAGACAAGCTAGTTAATTCTTAACTTGAAGATTTGATAAAATTACGAAATAAATTCGACAGCAAGTTGTATAAATACAACAAAGCACTAGACCGGTTAACGATTGCACTCAGCATCTCGGAAAAAATGGTCGTTACCACCGGTATTGGTATGATAGTCTGGAGCGCTACCAATATTAGAATTCCCATTTATATGGGATTTTCCGGTATAGGGCCATCCAGCTCTGTTTCCCGTGAAATTATCTCGGAATATATTAATAAATATAGAAAGAAACTCAACAAAGTTGAGAAATTATACGATACTGTAGTATCGTATACTGATGAGATTAGAAACTCTTCCTATTTCCGTGCACCGAATGATGATAATATTAGCCACATGGAATTTCAAACTTTGTGTGGTATATACTATGAAGTTTTTGAAAAGATAAGTAAAATAGATGGAGAGTGAAAGGTGGTTTTTTTAATTATTTAGAGGATAGTTTTTCTTTGTAATAACCTAAAATGACCGATCTTAAGATTTATCCAAAGTTACCCACCGCTCCTGAGTATTCGAGTGAGCAAGACAAGTTTAATACAAATACAGTTAATTCCCAACTTGATGAGTTGGTAAAATTACAAAAGAAATTCCGGGACAAGGAGTATAAATATAACAAAGCACTAGACCGATTAGCGATTTCACTATACATCTCAGAAACCTTAGCCATTTCCACCGGTATTGGTACGATAGCAACCAGTGCTACCCTTGTTGGAATTCCCATTTCTATAGGACTTTCCAGTGTATCCATAGGTGGAGCTATATCCTGTACCATTATCTCAGCATCGATTAAGAGATATCAAAATAAACTCAACAAAGTCATGAAATTATGTGATGTTGTAACATCTGCTATTGCTGTGTTTGAAAACTCTTTCTCACGAGCATTGAGTAATGATAATATTAGCCACATGGAATTTCAAACTTTGTGTGGTATTTACTACAAAGCTCTGGAAAAGATGAGCAAAACAGATAGAAAGATGGAGAGTAAAACACGCAATCAGTTTGAAAAAGTTTAATGGCGGAAGTTCAAAGTCTAAAAAAGGCGTTAAATCAGGAACAAAGTTAGTAATGTGTGCCTGTATACCACTCACATGTTTCATGTGCTATTTGAAAAATTGAAAGTAAGGCGGTTTATGACATTATGCGGCCTTACCTGCCGGCCGCCCTGCGCGATCCCCGGCACAATCATCTTTACCAGACAGGTAAAGATATTTTTTGTCATTGTCATGACTTCGTCCCCCTCACCAACCTTGGACATAAACGGGAGGTAAATCTGTATCTTCAGGTATTAACATCAATTCCTCTTTTACAAAAGCTCGTCTGGGTCCGTTTTGAACATAGTACATTACACGGTTACCGGGTTGCCCTATTACCTCACGCAATCTATATGTGTTTTTCGACCATATTCTATCGGTTGCCCGTCTCCGCCCATCATCATGCTCTTCACCGGGTTGCAGTAGATATCTATACAAGCCATCTTTAGGTAATTCTACTTCAGGTGGATAACTCTCTTGATTAACCAAAGGCACCTCTTTCATTATAATAGCATCTTTTGGTTTCATACCAATCATCTGCGTCTTTGTATCGTTTAGCCTATCAATCAGTTTATACAGATGCTTAACCCATGTAGATGATACCTTTTCCGAATCATTCAGTTCTTGGGCATCTTGTATTTCCGCAAGTATCTTGTTCAACGCCTCAACAAAAGCTGTGTGCGTTTGCTTATATTTTGTAGTCGCCCTTTTAATTTCAACCTTATGCTTATCCAACAAATTTGATACATCTGCTTTGAATTCTGAACCGTTATCACATTGGAAAGTTTTCGGATAAGTTAATGGTCCTGCCTTGTAGATGTCCTCAATCATGGCGGCAACCTCTTTGGCTTTCTTACTCCTCAAAGGTCGGGCTACTTTGTATCTGGAGGCAGCATCGATTCCCGACAAAATGTACTTATATTTATTACCATCCCGTATGTCACCGGGCATGTACAATAAATCGAATTGATGTAAATCATTAGGGGTGGTAACTTCATAATGTGGTCTTTCAACATGTTTTGGGGCGGGTAAATGTACTTGCCAAAATGCTTGTTTTGATAGCCATTTCTTAATCTCCTTTGGCTTGAAACCGAATCCTCTTAAATTCTGAACAGCCTTTTGTCCTTTCCATAAATTTTGAGGTTGATAGTAAGTCTCTTGAAGTTTTGACATGTTTTATTTATGCACACCTTTATTTATCTCCTTTTTGTTATTATGTAGCACGATAAAAGTTCTTAAAAGTATTTTTATTGATTATATATAAAGATGTCTGACGTGGCTACTCAAACTGATCTACATTGTGATACCACCGATGGTGGTGTACCCGACTACAAATTAATGAAACTCAAAGAGTTGAGAGAAGTGGCTAAATCCCGTGGGATTAAGTATATTTATGGAATGAATAAAGCTAAATTGCGTGAGGTGATTGCGAGGAATGATATTGATCCATCCTACACCATCGACCTAGAAACCAGACAAGAATGGTATGGATACTGTTCCAACTGGAGGGTAAACAACAGAGAAGCATATCTAAGATCTCAAAAACGTTATAACGATAAGAGATCTTCCAAAAGGTGATTAGATCTAGATCTAGATCTAGATCTAGAACGGATTTTGTTACTCGCTCGGGTAACAAATGTTATGAAGGTGATGCTCTCGCGTCCCGATTTTTTTTTTCAAGGGGGAGTACCCACCCGCATTTCCCCCGGGAAATGATCCATGGTGGTGCGATGTTGGTATCATAAACCGCGGTTTACTACAAACTACCCTGTGGAAAAATCCGGTGACCACCATGGGGCAGCGCAACCTCGGGTGGTGGTTATGTGAACGAAGCCCCTCGCGATCCTCGTCCGATTTCACGATTATAAAACTATCTTAAAGGTTCATAAATCGTATATCACAAACCAACCATGACTTCGGAAATCATATACAGTAGAGAACACATTTTTAGCTATGATCTTTTGAGTGACCGCTCATTAAGAGCCTGGGCGATGTGCCTTGGCATACATGGATACTTGCAGCTCGGAAGGTCCGAGCTTATCGAATTATTGAGACTTAGACCCAGACCCCCCGGACCAACTGGAGAACGCAATATGACTTTGAGAACGGTTTCCGAATTAAGACATCTCGCTAGAGAACGCGGTCTACGCGGCTACTCAAGGCTCATAAAGGATGAGCTGATCGAATTATTGCTATCAACCACTACCGTGTCAGCACCGGTACCCGTGCCGAGACCAAATGGATCAGCACCGATACCCATGGATCCAATCGATGAGGATAATGTTGAGCCGCATCAGCCGGCTATCCTGGACTATGACATTGATACCTTGGATGAATCGGAAAAATGCATAATTTGCTATTCGAAACGAAAGGAAGCAACTATTGTTCATGGGAACACCGGGCATTTTTGCTGCTGTTTATCGTGCGCATCTATATTGAAATCGGGGGGAGATAATTGCCCAATATGTCGCGCATCCATCGATCTTGTCATTAGACAATATAATTGATTTGTTGGGGGTCAGATTGTTTTTTTGTTACTCACGCGAGTAACAAATGTTATGAATCTTTTTTTTTGTTTCACGATTGTATAAAACCATATTAAAGGTCCACATATAGTATATCACAAACCAATATGAATTCGAGAAATACAGTTTCCGAATTAAGGGATCTCGCTAGAGAACGCGGTCTACGCGGCTACTCAAGGCTCACAAAGGCTGAGCTGATCGAATTATTGACAACCACTACCGTTTCAGCACCGATACCCGTGCCGAGACCCACCAGACCCGTACCAGCACCGAGACCCTCGAGATCCGGTACTAGCCAACAAGACATGGATTTGTTTGAGCTGCAAGAAATGATTAAAACCAGACCTATTGTGAAAAGTAAGTTGAATGAATGGAGGGAATGGTTGATAAATCATGTACCTAAGGTTATTAAGGATAAAACAACAAAAGCTTTCAAAACCATGAAGGATAAGATCATGAGTTTGTATAAAAAGGGTAGTGGAGAGAAAGAAGAGGAAGAGGTGAAAGAGAAAAACCCCTATACTCCTATTGAAGAAGCGTTTGTAGGTTCATACAAACGCTTCAAGATAAACTCGGATGGTGAGAAGAATGTCAGGGTATTTTTGAAAAAGGTTCATCCTATCGTCAAGAGGTTGATGAAGGACTTGCTCGAACAGAAGAAGTCTTTGAAGACTCAGGCGACCTTGTGGGTGAGGTGGGTAAGGGATGATTTATCCAATGAGGATTTATCTAATCCCGAATCAATAGTAATGCATGTCGATAAAGCGTTCAATAGCTATATGGAGATACTGCACGCCCACGATGACATTTCCGATGTTTTCGATCGGATGTGTAATAAGATATTCGAGCAGATTGAAAACCCTGCTCTACCCGCCAGCGGGTTCACAATCGAAAGGATCCTACATATGCATGTGGACTTTCATAAGCTAAAATTAACGAGAGGTAGCTCTTATTTGCCGTTACCTAAAAATTTCAGTGGAAAGCGATCTGTTATTAATCCTAAAAATGAAGATGATGATGAATGTTTCAGATGGGCTATTATCGCCGCGCTTAACCACAATCTGATCAAAAGTAATCCTGAGCGTATCTAAATTCTTAAGAAGCATGATAAGTATAACTGGGATGCTCTAACTTTCCCAATGGCGCTAAATAAAATAGATTTGTTTGAGAGAAGGAACCCCGATGTCGCTGTGCATGTTTTGACAAAGGATGGGAGAGAAGGTATCTACATGTGTCGCAAGTCGAAGCATCTGGATCGTAAGGAGACGGTTGTTTTGTTTTTACTGTGTGAGGGGGATAAGAGACATTATATCGCTGTTAAGAACTTGAGCGGTGTCCTGAGCAAGGCCAACTCAAAGCATGAACATAAGGAGTATTATTGCTTGAATTGTCTAAATGGATTCTTAAGCGAACAGAAAAGGGATGAGCACTTTGAGTATTGTAAAGATAACGATGCTGCTAAGATTCAACTCCCTAGGGAGGGTAGCACCTTAACCTTCACTGATGGTAAGTTTCAGCTCAAAGCTCCATTTATCATGTATGCCGATTTCGAAGCTTTTACAAAAGAGTTGCCCGAAGAAAAGAGCAAATGTGGATCATCTACCGAGAAAGTTGGTAAACATGTTCCCATGGGTTTCTGTTGTTATAGCAAATATGCTCATGGTGAAGTGCCGGACCCTCTGAAGCTTTACCGCGGTGAGGACTGTGTTCCGCGCTTTGTAGATCATGTAGTTTCTGAGGTGAAAAGGTTATATAACATGTTTCCTCAGAAAGCAATGCATCCACTGACGGAGGAGGAGGGTGACAGTTTCAAGAGAGCCAGGGTGTGCCACATTTGCATGGAAGAATTTGATGACAAGGATGACATCAAGGTTAGGGATCACTGCCATTTCACCGGTAAGTTTCGCGGGGCTGCCCATCGAGAATGTAATCTCCGACATAAGGTACCCAATTATATTCCGGTTGTCTTCCATAACCTGAGTGGATATGACGCACATCTATTCATCAAAGAGCTTGCTAAACAGCATGGAGAGGAAGGTATAAATGCCGAAAATAAGGAGAAGTATATCGGTTTCTCGACGGATGTTAAGGTTGGTGAATACATTGGCAAAAATAAGGAGACCAAAGACAAAAAGACCAAAGACAAAAAGATACAGCTGAGATTCATCGATTCATTCAGATTTATGGCTAGTAGCCTGGATAAGTTGGTAAACAATCTATCTGATGATCAGTTTAAAAATCTTCGAAAATTCTTCAATGATGATGGGCAATTCAAAATAATAAGAAGAAAGGGTGTATACCCATATGAATATGTTGATTCATTCGATAGGTTTAATGAAACTAAGCTTCCGTTGAAAGATGACTTTTATAGCAAGTTGAACCAACGACTTCTACAAAGATATCGCTGATGATGTGCCAACGAGATTTGACACTTCAGGGTACGATAGGAGAGATGGTAGACCTCTACCATTGGGTTTGAATAAAAAGATCATAGGTCTGATGAAGGATGAGTTAGGTGGTAAGGTAATGACGGAGTTTGTCGCTCTTAGAGCGAAGAATTATGCTTATAAACAGCTGGACGGAAAAGAAGACAAGAAGTGCAAAGGAGTCAAGAAATGTGTGGTGAAGAAGACCATAGGGTTTGATGATTATAAGAGATGCTTGTTCGATGGTGTGAATATTTACAGAGAACAGATTACCTTTCGATCGATTATGCATGATATTCACACGGTAAAAACAAATAAACTCGCACTCAATGCGGATGATGATAAGCGCATAATTGTGGAAGATGGTATTACTACGTACGCTAGAGGCCATTATAGACACAGTTGAATCCTATCACTGTAATGGGGGGACACGGCGGGGATTGGGGGGTGGGGGCCCGGGGGGGATTGGGGGGTTGGGGGACTCTTCTATCGTTGATTTAACGGGCATGATCTATTCTTCTGACGTAAAATGGTAAAGTGCTAAGGGATTTTATGGACCTTTTTACGTTGATTTAACGGATATGCCCGCTTATTTGACATGATTGCACTAACATCGGCATTTTCCTATCTCTAGGAAACGTATAGAATCATGTGCTTTTAACGAACACTAAAGGAGATATAAATTATTTTGAAATTTACTTTCGACGTGAGCAAAGGCCAATGAACAAAACCTTAATTTCAGAAATTCTTTAATCCCTTCTTGTTATTGTGTAGACCTCAAAACGCTGATCATGAAAATGTTTAGGTTCGTGTGGTTTCGACTAATGGTTACAAAGATATTGTGTTTTAAAGGTCTATGGATGACATCATTAACTCGTCCATATTCCGAAATGGATTTGAGGACCCGACAACCTTATTATTAATTACTAATTTATTCCCAGGTTGCCCCTAGTTACCCACGTGGGAAAAATCACTGATGCAACCTCATTTCCAAGTTGTCTTGGCTCAAAGTTTTAGGTGCATTGTAATGACTTTAATTAATTGATATTAAGATTTTGACGTTAAATTAGGGTTAATGACGTCGCGTCAATGAATTTGTAGATTAACATTTGAGACAAAATTTCCGGTTACATTAAAGGACAAAAGTTCATGTTAAAATTGCCCTTTACAAACACACTGACATATCGCATTATTGTAATAGAAGATGATTCACTGCAATGGGATGAAGTTGTGTTGTAAGTTTCATTTTAAAGATGTCATTTCAGTTTATCAATTGCAAGAATTTC
This sequence comes from Hydractinia symbiolongicarpus, assembly GCF_029227915.1. Classification (NCBI taxonomy): domain Eukaryota; kingdom Metazoa; phylum Cnidaria; class Hydrozoa; order Anthoathecata; family Hydractiniidae; genus Hydractinia; species Hydractinia symbiolongicarpus. Next base: position 14,272,763 of record NC_079875.1, on the reverse strand, counting down.
ATAAAAAAAATTGGTTACTTTCCAGCAATGGCCAATATCTAAGCATCTAAGGAGGGCATCGGATCTAAAGAAATGGGGTCTAGAATCAAAAATGAATTCTGCAAAATATGTCTTAAATATTACGTGAAAAGAAACTTCAAGTAAAACTTGAAGTAGCCGTGCGTAAAAAAGCCAGTGAGTGTTAAAATGTCAACACAAAGTATTCACTTAAATATATAGTTTGTGATTTGATTGAAAAAAATACAAGGAATTGACCGGGACAAGATCCTCACATTGTAAGAACTTGTACACGCTATTGAAACTACTTCAAAAGAGTATGAAACTACTTCAAAAGAGCATTTTTATCCACTCCTTGGCGTGTAAAGTGTTAAGCTTATACTTAAATAATTAATGCAGTAGTTTTCTTGCTGAATAAACCAACATACACCAATGTACTTTTAAAAATTATTATGTTTCTACGCGATCTCTCAAGCATAACTAAAAAAGTCAATAGGGCGCGTTGTACCCTTCTTCTATTCACGGAAAGTGTCTCACTGCCACATTTTTGGTCCAAATTTTACGTGAGAGGAAGATGCTGTAAATAAGAAACGATATTTGCCATGTTGAACACATGTATAGAAATTTTATTAATTAAATAAATTAAATTAAATATATATATATATATATATATATATATATATATGTGAGATATATTAGTTGTAAAACCTTGTTCCTCTTTCTTGTAGCTGGATACCATTTTGTTTTGGGTTAAGTCTACACCAGTTGAGTCTGGTACCCAGCTTTCCCCAGTTCCTATCAAGTGCATTTTAGCATACTGTGCCTAATTGAGCTCACATCAGGGAGGCTAGGCCCAAGTAAGGAAACCTATAAGGAGAGGCACAGTAGGCAGTGAAGGCTGGTTGGTTGTAACAAAGAAATGTGTGCTAAGAAAGTATAGATGACAAGAAAGTAGTCTTTTATATGGACACACTCTCTAACATATACTTAAACCTAAGATTAGCTAATGTAAGCATGCATATGCTAAAGTTAACTCTTGATTTCATATATATCTTATTCTTCGTTCTGTTAATGAACATTTTGTATATCTACAAGATCAAACTACATTTTTCTCCTTAAATTTCGCGGTATAATTTCCTTTTGAAAAGAAATGATTTGTCTTAGTGAGATAAATATTCTCCCAAGGAGAAAATTTTGGAGGACAAAAATGTTATGTTTTACTGTTATACAGTAAATGAAAATCTCTACTTATTAACAATAGAGCGTATCCGCAATTAATTAAACAGTACAGACTCAACATTTCACCTACATCAACATTTGATTACGTTTTCTAGTCGTCAGCGTGTTCCGGTTCTCGCTCAAAATTCATTTTTCTGGCCGATATAAACTGGCTACGTAGCTAGCTACCCAGACAGCACATCGTGAATAAGAAAATTAGTGCAATCACAGCATAATGGACAACGTGGGATGGCCGTAAATCTAATCTCTTAGCAGACAGCTGAGACACGTAGGTAAGATTTTGTCAGAAGTCAGAATGTAAAAATAGTTAGCTTTATCTACCTATTTAACCATTTTAGTCATGAAATGCAGTAAATGACTGATCATCAGCAAATAAACAAAGTAACTAGCCGGCTAAATCATGCGTTACGGATTATAAGCAGGTAATTAACTTTCTGTCTTATCTCACAGAATAGAGAAAGACAAATTAATAAAAACTATTTACAGTTAAAGTTGATTTTACTGTCCGGTTAACGCCAGGAATTATAAATTTTATGCCTCACTCCTAATTTGAAGTAGTTCGCTAATTCTAAAAAAAAAAAAGATTTCTAAAGAAATATTACTAAAAGTTGCCGGTGCAACTGACTAAGCATGAAACAAAAAAGCTAATGTCTAAAATATTTGCAGATTGGGATAAATGCCCACAGGCGCTTTTCATATCTCTTTCTCACATTAAATTTTGATATTCAGTCTACCGTATCAGGGTTAAAGTATAAAACTTGCGAATTTGGAAATATGTTAGTTGCATTATATCTACACAATGTTGTTCAATCAATCAATTATTTTCAGAAATAGTGGAAAAACGACATTAGTTGCTCTAATCCAAACTCTAAAGAGTTAAGGTAACAACTGTTAAAAACACAACTATTTTGTTTTCTTTTGTCTTTGCTATTTTTATTATGGCGAATGTAACCCACTGTCATAAAAACACACGTTGCTACTCCTTCATTTCGTAAGCACAATGTGGAACTACTTTAACGAGCGAAAACTAGATGCTCTATTAGGCAACATTTTCAACCAAAGTTAAAACCACATTTTCAATCAGAATTCAACCAAAGTTCAACCAAAGTTCAACTAAAGTTCAACAAATTTGGACATTTGATTCACTGGGACGATATCAGTGTATATCATATGTATGTCTGGTCACATTTCTGGCAAAATTCCTACGATATTTGCAATTGAGCCTTCACCACTATATTAGTTCAAATTTCTTTGAGAAAACATGGAAATTCAGCAGTATTTTGTTAATAAGTCATTTGTTATCATTGTTAAACATATTTCTTTATGCCAAAATTTTTAGTCAGATTGGTGGATTTCTGCTGTCAGCCATCTGTGCTGTTGATACTCTATTCATGCTCGTCACACATTTTCTCAGCAAACATCCATGGCGACTACAAAAAGCGAAATACCGCGCAAGTGGTTTGGAGTTACCTTTTCTTTCAGCTGTGTAATGGCTTATTACATCTGCCTTTATGCTCGTTAGCAAAATAGCTACTTATCTAGCTGCATGTTTTTTCTCAAGTAGCTAAATTGCTAAAAGTTATTTTATTTAAAAAGCTTTAAAAAGACCCTTTATTTTTATTTATGTTAACAATGACAATCTGCAAAAATAATATATTTCATAGAAATATTTACTGTTTAGCTCGCCATTAGTGAATCTTTTTTAACGTTTCTGATAGGTATCCTCTCATATTTCAATGTTTGTCTGATGTGAATTAATCGCATTACAGGACTCACACCATCATACACCAGGGGTTCCTTCGTCGCCGGCCTCAATGTCAAAAAAGCAAGAACCCCTGAGGATGAGGTTGGTGAAGTGCAGCTATTTTTCAATCAGCTCCGACAAAAATCTCAGTGAACCACATTTCTGTTTTGGTAACAGGAGTAAACTAACTTATCGTGGTAGAAAAAGAAGTAAAAGTCCTAAAATCTGTAAACTACAGCGTGGTTAAAACAAACAATTGTAGAAATTGCTAAAAAAACGTAGTGAAAATGATTTCTGGATACAAGAACTTAATGTTCATTTTTTATTAAAGAATTACTCGGCCTTGCGTTAGCTTGCTGATTTCAAGTAATTATGACTTGTTTTATGATGGTAATCAATCGCCTAAGGGGCTTCGCCATCACTCGGTTATGGCGCAAAATGTTCCCCAATATTATTTGTTTTTTTTTTGTTGAGAGTTAAATTTTAGTGCCCAGCTTCGGTGCCATTTTTTATTTTGTTTTAGAAAGGCAAAAACAATGGTTTGCTTTGGATACAGGACATTTTTTTTCCTTATTTGCTGTCTCCATCAGTTACTACGTAGGGACGGGTTTTTGACAGTGCTGGCTGGTTTGTATCGGCAAAAGCAACAAGCGCAGCAGATCCACCCACGTCGGTCGGTTGCTATTGGTTTGACATATTCACTTATTTAAAATTTTTACCTCCTTTAAAAATTAGTCTCGGAGCCGCTAACTTTCACCCTATGTCCCAACGGATTCGATATCCAGGATGCAAAACTGCACATAAAATCTCATTGTTTTAAACTTATATTAGGTCGTTTAAGCCTGGTTCCCACCAATGTGTTTGTTGATAAACATATGTTTATTTTAAAAGTTTTAGAGTTAACTTACAGATGGGAATGGTAAAAATTAACACATGACAATTTTGCATGCAATAAACATATGTTTATGAATGCGTTTAACATCAAAAAGTTTTGATATTAAAATCATGCGTTTACCATAAGTTTATTCAACATCAAAGAAATCTTTTGTTTTTACCGCTAATGTTCAAAGTAAGAGTGGCTATCATGAGAGCATTGCACAAGAAGTGAAAGAACGAAAGTGACAAAAATTGAAAATAATAATATATACGTAATGAATCTAAAATAGGAATAGTATCAGAGAAAGCACTATCTGAGCTGACGAGATTCTACACCTGTCTGTATGATAAAGCTAAAAATGGATATAAGGAAAAAGACAAGGTTTGGAGAGTGATAAATGAAAAATTATGGTAAGAACAAGGTTTGGTCTTTAATTTTTTCTGAAATGAATTAGTATTTATCATACTTAAGTAAAGATAACCTAATTCTAAAATTTCCTCGCTGTCCACATGCATACTTACTAGTCACTTGTTCAAAAATTAAGTTTAGTGGGAACGCATAATCTTACCGCATAATTTATTAGATGAAAAACAAACGCATCCATGAGTTTAGTAATAATCATATGTTTAATAATAAACGCGTTGGTGGGAACTAGGCTTTAATACTTAAACCAACAAAAAATTTGACGGAAAAAGACGTGGCACAACAAAGTCATTAAAGACACAAAGGAGGAGTGCACTCACAACCCAACGGTAAAGTGTGGCTACCATAGCAATACATAATGTCTATTATTTAAAAGTTTATTTCTAGAATAAACACAGCCGTAAAGAGGGTTATAATGTTGTTTCACGAAAAATCTATTCCAGACACGTATTACGTTGAAAGCTTTATAATTACGTTACGTTAGAAGGAAAACTTTACGTCTAAAGGAAAACTTTAAATTATTATTTTATACAATGGCTATGTTCAAAGATCAGCTTTCTGCTTTGCTAGAATGTAAGATTTGCATGGACACATATGATAACCCTAAATTACTTAGTTGTGGACACACGTACTGCAAGAATTGCTTGGATGACATTCTGGTTTTTCAGAAAAACGGCAGTGCAGAAATTCGTTGCCCTTTGAAATGTAAAAGCGTCGTGACAATAGCTGAAAAGGACACAACATCACTTTTATCAACTAATTATTCGCTTTCAGACATCATAGATCAGTTTGGAAGTGAGAGTCAAGGGTAAGTCCACTGTTTCTTTTAAGATCTGAAACACGAAGTATGAAATTCTTTTGACTCGCGACTCGTGGAAAGAAATTAATTTTGAGAAGTGAGCTAAAAGCGTGAAACTTCCCACAGTTATTAATAATACTAAACTAAAAATCTTGAACAACTAAAGATCTGCCACAGGCGACTTCCGAAAGTAGTTATTTGGATATCCACATTACATGGTTCTTCATCCTAAATAATAACAAACTAGTCGTTACCCCGCCGTTGAAAAATCCACGGGTTCGCACGCCGCAGCTAAGCTACCATTTTGCGTGACGGACGGACGGACGGACGGACAGACGGACGTATACGGGCATTATCTATATATTAATAAGCCAGTTCCGTGTGTCTGTAACAGGCAAAGTTGATATCGTCATTTTCCTTTGATGTCGCCGAAAAAAATCTTTGATGTTGCCGAAAAAAATATGTCTTCTTTGTCGTGAAAAGCCGCGAGTTTTGTGTGGTTTGTTAAATGAAGTTCTAGCACAAAGTAACGGAAATTGTGTTTGCAAAAAAGATGGCTGTCCTTTTTAAGCATTTGTCTTCCCTTGCCTTCAAAATAAATCTTTACAAAAGCATTTAAAAAGGGGCATGGTATATAAATGAAGTATAGAAAGGTTTCTGTAAGGTTTGTTTATGTTTTTTGAAGTTTTGATGATATTATTGATGCGAGACATGTTTGTTAGCTAGCATCAACCACACCAACAACAACTAGCTAGGTAGCTAGGAATTTATAAATATGTAGCCATGTTCTTTATACCTAGCTAAGTCTCCAGTTTATATTTAAGTGACCAGCTATTACCTGCTGTAGCTACCTTATGTTAGCTTCAGTTTTATGTTGCTTTTTACATGTAAGCTAATCTTAGTCGTCTTTGCGTAACTTATTTTAATTGACATTTTAAGCTTAAATTAACAAGCCACAACAACTTTTAAAAAAGTATTACATAATATTTAAGAAGAGTTTAAGGACTGTTTTTAAGCAAATAATGTATTTTTCACAATTTGTGTATGCAAATAATGTATTTTTCACATTTTGTGTAACTAAACTTATATACATCGGTTACATGCAATATGACGAAACGATTTTTATTTAACATGTAGTAATTCAGGTACCTTAAGTGTAGTGATTTTTGTTGTTCTAGATGTTCTGACTAAAATGTTTTTGTTTATGGCATTTTGTCTCAATTAAGAAAAGTTTCAACTTTTTTGAGGGAGTACAACACCGAAAAAACTTGTGTTTTTTTTATATTTTGTATAAATTCTTACCGGGCAGGACTCTGTACAACATACCGAAATGACTGATCCCTCTCTATTTATAAATTTGATGCGTTCCAAATCACAGTTTTTTGAAATTTTGGGTAATATTTAATGAGAACAAGATGCAAATACTGATTTTTGTTGAATCAGAAGTATATTTCCTACAACCATTCTTTTTTTACACTTTTGTGGAGAAAAAGTGTATGCAATATCATCAGAATAACTGATTTTGTTGCAAACTGTTTTTCTTTTTCACATTTTGGATTGAAATATTGTTATAAAGGGCATATATCAATAGACATATATATACCAAAATAATTAAATTCTGCAAACTTTGATTTTGTCGTTCACCTCTCATCATTTATATTTTGATTAAACTTTGAGGAAAACCATAGGAATAATTTAGAATTTGTATTTTGTGTTGCTATTTTAGTGCAAAAATTTAACTGTTGTGAGGGAGGACCATATGCAATTATATATACTAAAAATAATAATTTGATATTCTACAAGTTGTATTTTTGTATGCACTTAAATGACTGCTTTTTCTGAGTTGAATTTGATGGGTTTCATATCAATTTTGTGGAAGATTTTATGGCTGAAGACAATATAGAACATGCCAATTGAACTGATTTTTGTTCATATTTTGATTTGCTCCTCATAAACCTTTGTGTTCTACATTTATTGTAAACTTTTGTGAGGAAGGACCATATATATATACCATGTTTTCAAAATAATGATTTTTGTTGATTTGAAATTTAGGATGGTATGCAACTGAATAAATGATTTTTCAATGTTCAACTTTTTGTTTTTAGGTGTTTTGTGTTTGTTTAAGTTTGGCTTTTTGATATTGTTCAGGTTGTATTGTTGTAGCATTTAGGGAAAAGACAATGTTTAAAATGCTTAAAGAACTTATTTCATAGATCTGTGCTTACTGTTGCAAGCCTTTCTTTTTGACACTTCAGATTAAAATATTGAAGGTTTTCAACATAATCACATAATAAGATGTATACATATTTGAGATATGTGTTATTTCTGACATTATTATTATTGTTGTCGTAACTGTCTGGGTTGTGACTGTCAATGTTGTAACTTTCTACTAACTAGATTTCACACCTTGCACGCCGTTGTTTTTTTATATTTTGTCTGAAGTTTTGTTGGGAGGATTTCATGCGATTTGACATTTGATATTTTGTGTTAGATTTTAAGAATCTTATATATTAATAAGCCAGTTCCGTGTGTCTGTAACAGGCAAAGTGGATATGTTTCTTTTCCTTTGATGTTGCCGAAAAATGCATGTCTAATATGTTAAATTTTCTGACGTTACGACGCGACGAAAATAACACTACTTTAACGTCAATATCCTATATTAAATTAATGAAGCCATTACAGTGCACCTAAAACTTTGAGGCCAAATAACTTGGAAACGAGGTGGTGACGTCAATGATTTTTCACCGCGTGGGTAACTAGGGACCACCTAGGACCAATTTGGGTAATTTTCCCAAACCTGGGTCCCTGAATCCATTTCGGAATGGACGGGTTGATGACGTCATCACAAAACCTTCAAACCCCAATATCTCTGCAACTGTTTGTCAAAAGTTCATGTTTCTATACATTTTCTTGATCAGCATTTTCAGATCTATACGATGAATGCAACGGGTGTACGAATTTGTGAAGAAAGTTTTTTTGGAACTTTTGGTAGGGACTTCGCTGACGTCAGCAAAGTTTTTAAGCCCTTATATCTTCTTAGGCGTTTGTCAAAAACATACGATACTATGCATTATTTTGACCAGCGTTTCAACTCTACACATTACAGACAACGAATGACTAAATTTCACTAATTTTCCTTCTGTATATGCACTGCTGATGTCAGCAAAAAATCTAAAGCAACCTATTTTTCCATTGTTCTTCTGCCTTAGTGGATTTTTCCACGGGCTTTATCGACTAGTCTATATAATAATACGCCAGTTCCGTGTCTCTGTGACAAGCAAAGTGGATGTCTTCATTTTCCTTTGATATTGCCGAAAAATGCATGTCTAATATGGTAAATATTCAGACATTACGGCGCGACGTCAATAACACCACTTTAACGTCAATATCCTATATTAAATTAATGAAGCCATTACAGTGCACCTAAAACTTTGAGGCTAAATAACTTGGAAACGAGTTGGTGACGTCAATAATTTTTCACTGAGTGGGTAACTAGGGACCACCTTGGACCAATTTGGGTAAGTTTCCCAAACCTGGGTCCCCGAATCCGTTTTGGAATGGACGGGTTGATGACGTCATCAAAAAATCTTTAAACCCTAATATCTCTGCAACCGTTTGTCAAAGATATATGATCCTATACATTTTCTTGATCATCGTTTCAAGGTCTATACGATGAAGGTAACAGGGATATAAATTTCTGAAAATTTTTTTTTGCGTTTTAACAGGCCATTGCTGACGTCAGCAAAATTTTAAAACCCTTTTATGTCTTTTGTTGTTCGTAGAAAAGTTATGATCCTATATTATTTTGATCAGCGTTTCAACCTCTACACGTTACAGGCAACGAATAAACTAAATTTCGCCAATTTTTTTTTTTTTTTGGATTTGCAATGCTGACGACAGCAAACCAACATTTTCAATGTCCTATTGCCGAAGTGGATTTCTCCACGGGTCTTTATCGACTAGTCTCTTATAATAATACAGAGCTTCTGTCTGTGACTTTTGCAAATACGACTTTTTTTAACAACCGAGTGCGCGAGTTTGCCGAGTTTTTTTGTTTTGTTTACATTTGTCTCGCAACCGTTAGAAACCACGTGATAGAAAATAAGCAGTATGATTCGCTGAAATGCGTACTTTCGAACGGGACGGCATTCGAATAAAAAGTTCCGTTAGCGTAAAAACAAACAAACATAAAAATTTCTCGACAAAGTTCTCGACACAAAAGGCGAACTGAAGAAGCGGTTAAAAAATGTCTTATTTTCGACGATCCCTTAGTCACATAAAAGTGCAGATATTAAAAGCAAGAAAAGTCAAAGTGGAGAAGTAGAAGTACAAAAGTAAAGTTAGAAGCCACGAGAAGTTGCTTCGAAAGTGAAGAGTGCAGCTAGAAGTAGTAAAGAAAAGTTAGAAGTAGAAAATACAAGCTTGGGCTTAAAGTCGATTTGGATTCACATATAGTAAGAACTTTGATATTTTTAGATGTTATGTTTTTATGTCGCTAGAGTTAAGTGTCCGGCAGACTCGCATATGTAAAAAGAAAAAAGTCCAAGTGAAGAAGTAGAAAAAGTGAAGTTGGAAGTGAAAGTGGAGCTACGTGGAGCTAGAAATAAAGTAAATTTAGAAGTAGAAAATAAAGGCCACCAAAAAAAAGCACAGAAGAACGATCCCTTTATCTTGAAAAAAAGGAAAAAAAGTGGTTTAAAAAAGCATAGCTATATATTTAAAAAGAAAAGAGACCAAGTGAAGAAGTAGAAAAGTGAAGTGAGAAGTGGAGCTAGATGTGAAGTAAAGTTAGAAGTAGAAAACAAAGGCTAGAGTTTAAAGTGGATTTGAAATCACAAATAGTAAGAACTTTGATATTTTTATTCGTTTGGTTTTTATGTTGGTGGAGCAAGCAGACTCGCATTTCCCAGGAAAAGCTACAGTTTCATATTTTACCGCGTATGTAGCCATATTTGTTTACGTTTTGTATGTTGCATAATTCATGAGCCCTGGCGCGTAACTAATGTATTGTCCTAAAATTCAAAATGCTACATAAAGCTGTTGGCTGACTAAAAAACGGAAAACTTTGGTTAAGTTGAACTGTAATGTTATTAATTTTACATTACTATTGCTTCCCCCTATATGTGTTTTACTAAGCATAAATAGCTAGCTTTAGTTTTAGGTAAGTGTTCCCAGTTTAAGTATATTTAACTGGGTGTCTTAGCTCTACTGTTAGCTAGCTAATGTTAGCCTCCAAGTCCAGCTCCCCATCCCATGGTTAGCTCTCTAACCTATGACTTCTGTTGTTATTCCTCTTTTTTAATTATATATAGCTAACTAATATAGTTTCCAAATTTCTCTTCTTTTATGAGCACGAATTATGATGTTACAAGCTAGCTAGCTACCTACAAAATCTTTCAAAGACTTGAACTTTTGCAGGATAGTAGGATGTATTTTTATGCCCATAGAGAGTATAGATGAATTCCGTTGCTTACATTTTCAGTGGTAAGCTCTTTCAGCTTTGTCATTTGCGTGGCAGGGAAAAAGATTGGGGTGCTAGGTGAAGCAAAGTAATTTTCACTTCATTTCTTCAAACAAACAAAGGCATTCTTATGACTTTAATGAATTCAAATAAAACAAGGCATCAACCTACACTCGATAATAGTTTATAACCCCAACGATGTCCCCGTTAGAAGAAATCCACAGTAAAAGACCTTTCTTTACCAAATCCTAGCATCTTTTTTCCTGCCACGCAAAAGCCAGAGCCAAGGAGCTTACCGCTAAAAAGTAAACAAATCACGTTACGCTGGATTCATCTATAATTTTTTTCACATTACCTGTGCACTTTACCACATGCAATATGACAAGTGGAACGAATTTTATAGAATTTAAAGTGTGTGTGTTAAGTTATTTATTATTGTTTTGTTTCTGATTTTGTAATCTAATGGGCGATGACTGTATGCACTCTGTTGTTATTCCTCTTTTTTAATTATATATAGCTAACTAATATAGTTTCCAAATGTCTCTTCTTTTATGAGCACGAATTATGATGTTACAAGCTAGCTAGCTACCTACAAAATCTTTCAAAGACTTGAACTTTTGCAGGATAGTAGGATGTATTTTTATGCCCATAGAGAGTATAGATGAATTCCGTTGCTTACATTTTCAGTGGTAAGCTCTTTCAGCTTTGTCATTTGCGTGGCAGGGAAAAAGATTGGGGTGCTAGGTGAAGCAAAGTAATTTTCACTTCATTTCTTCAAACAAACAAAGGCATTCTTATGACTTTAATGAATTCAAATAAAACAAGGCATCAACCTACACTCGATAATAGTTTATAACCCCAACGATGTCCCCGTTAGAAGAAATCCACAGTAAAAGACCTTTCTTTACCAAATCCTAGCATCTTTTTTCCTGCCACGCAAAAGCCAGAGCCAAGGAGCTTACCGCTAAAAAGTAAACAAATCACGTTACGCTGGATTCATCTATAATTTTTTTCACATTACCTGTGCACTTTACCACATGCAATATGACAAGTGGAACGAATTTTATAGAATTTAAAGTGTGTGTGTTAAGTTATTTATTATTGTTTTGTTTCTGATTTTGTAATCTAATGGGCGATGACTGTATGCACTGAAATGACTGATTTTTCTAAATTTTGATGTGTTTCGTAACCTTTTTGGTGGAAGATTGATGCAATATACGACATGCTGAATGAAATTATTTTTGTTGATTTAGATGTGTTTCTCAAAAACCAATCTGTTTTACATTTTGTGTAAACTTTTGTTTACGAACCGTATACAATGTTTCCAAATAATGATCTTTTTTAATTCAAGTTTATTCTTTGCTTATTGATTTTTTGACATTTAGGTTCAGAATTGTTGGTAAAGGGCAGTACGGATCATCATACTAAAAAAGAAAAATTTTTGTGTTCTTAACTGGTTGATTTTTACACTGTGTGTAAATTTTTGTGGGAGAGAATGGTATGCAACTGAAATGACTGATTTTTGTAGATTTACGTTTAATGTTTTCTAAACTATGGCTTTTTCATATATTTGTATAAGCTTTTAAGGGAAAGACAATATTTAAAATGTGTAAAGAACTTATTTTTGTTGATTTGTGCTAACTCTTGCAGGCCAACTTTTTGACATTTCAGAATAAAATACTGAGGGTTTTCAACATAATCACTTATAAGATGTACATATTTGAGATGCGTTATTTCTGACATTGTTATTATCCGTGTTGTGACTGTTGATGTTCTTACTGTCGGTTTTGTGAGTATTGGTGTTGTGAGTGTCGATGTTGTGAGTGTCGTTGTTGTAACTTTTTATCAACTAGATTTTGCACCTTGCAAGCTGTTCTTTTTTTATTTTGTGTAAGATTTGACATTTGACATTTTGTGTAAGATTTTAAGAACATTTTTTTTCTATATGCATTTCTTACGTCAGCAAAAAACATCTAAAGCAACTTATTTTTTTAATGGCCTTTTGCCTAAGTGGATTTTTCCACGGGCCTTATCGACTAGTCTTCTATATAATAATACGGAGCTTCTGTCTGTGAGTTTTGCGAAGTGGATAAAATTTCTTTGATAAAGTCTATAAAAATCGCCTATAAATTTGTTCTGTAAATTAGCAAACTTTGACGTTAAAGCAATATCGACGTCAAAGGAAAGTATATTAAGATTAGTGAAGCCAATGCATTGCACTTTTAAAATTAAGGCTTAATAACTTGGAAACGGGTGGAAATAACTGACGTCATCTTCTGCGTGGGTAACTAGGGACTACATGGGACCAAGTTGGGTAAGTTTTCCAAACCTGGGTCACCAAATCCGTTTCGGAATGGACGGGTAAATGACGTCATAAAAAAACCTTTAAACCCTAATATCTCTGCATCCGTTTGTCTCAAGTACACGATCCTATACATTTTCTTGATCAGCGTTTCAAGATCTATACGATGAAGGCAATAGGTACACAAATTTCTTGAAAATAAATTTTTGGGTTTGACAGGCCATTGCTGACGTCAACAATATTTTTAACACCTTATATCTCCTTTAGGCTTTTGTCGAATACATATGATCCTATACATTATTGTGATCAGCGTTTTAACCTTTACACGTTATAGGCAACGAATAAACTAAACTTGGCCAATTTTTTTTGTACCTGCACTGTTGACGTCAGCAAAAAATCTAAAACAACCTATTTTTCCATTGTCCTTCTGCCTAAGTGGATTTCTCCACGGGCTTTATCGACTAGTAATATAGATAATAAGTAACCGCATTATAAAATTAATACTCAAAATAAGTGGTACTAAGGTTTCAGATATGTGATAAGTCCTAAAAATACGGGCAAAACAAGGAATGGAATTGGAGTCAAAAAGAAGGAAAGATAAGCCAAGAAAGTAAAAAACACATGAAAAATCGAAAAATTTATTTAAAAATTGGGTGATTTTTTATGAATTTTTTATATATTTTAAAGCATTTGGAGTGCTTTGAATTGTTCATTTTATAGGCGTTTACAGACTAAATTTCTTATTGCTTGTAGCTCAGTAATTTTAATTTTCCCTTAACGTTTCTTCTGAGAAGATTCTCAGAAAAAATTGTTAACCAATCCAGAAGATTGCTGAAACTTTAAAACCTTGTAGCTCTGCACCAATTTGTTTTCGTTATATGATTTAATAGTATCTTCTACTATTATTTGCTTTTGAAGAAGAAAAAAATTGCTGCAAACGGACTGAGTTGCTATCAGAACCCTGAGCCTGAGTTTCAAGTTCTGTTCTTTTAGTATAAAGGCACAAAAATAGTCTTTTTTGTCACCATTTTACCCCATTATCAGCAAACAAAGAACCTGCTGTAACTGCTTATTTTTTAAATGTGTACTAATTGGCCTTCCAAAAAAACGACGTATATTTGCATAAGTCGGATTAAATAAAGTTTTGAATTAAATTCCCCTTTAATTGTGGCAATAACACTTTTCATGTCAAATTCAATTAAAATGCTTTGATTTCAAAGTTAATAAATTAACATTCTCATATTAACAAAAAACTGAAAAATGTGCATTGTTGCCATATAAAACGAGACAAAACAAGTCCGTGTTCCGTTTCTGCTGTGAAACAAAAAGACTACTTTAGATGTCTTCAGTACTTGATAAAATTAGAATTTTCAGTCCGGCAAAGTGTTGTTACATTTAGAAATTTACATCGTCCTGCTTCTGCAAGTACCGCTTTGTATTTAGATCGTTAGGTCATCAGCGTGCACTATGTCAACAAACAGATCATTGCAAGCATGACATTGCTTTGATGTGTACAACATGTGGTCTACAGAGCTGTGACCAATGCAAGGAACTGCATACTTGCCAACCAAAATTATTCACAACCGTAACCTTTGATAAAAAATTAGAAGAAATTCGACCATTATGCAACCAACATAACACTCTTGCAAAGCAGGTCTGCCTAGAATGTGAAAATATGTTCACTTGCAGATACTGTATAAATAGAGATCATTTGAGCCATAGGAGAAAATCTATTGCTGAATTTAGCGTTGAAGCGAAGACGTGGTTTCAGTCTTTTATAGAAACCTTTAAGGATACGAAAGTCTTGTTGGAGAGGTTAACAGGAAAATATAATGAAGCCTTTATGAACTTGGAAAGTGAAAGGGAAAAATTAGTTTGTGAATTGGAAGCAAGAAAATTAAAACGAGTGGAGCAATATATTGAACGGTTAAATAACGAGAACCAAAACCTGTTGAGAAAATTTGATAAAAAAGTTTCAGAATTTAGAAAAAACGTTACTGCTGCGGGTTATACGGATGATGCCAAAATAAAACAAGCTTCGGACTATATTGACGCATTTAATTCAAAAGCTGATTTTGAGTTAGTTGCTCAGAAAGTGGAAATTGAAAGACAACTACGCGGCATTGCATCGGCTCCATCGACTGTTCCGAGTCTAAATTCTAATCTAGAAGATTTTGATGATTTATTTGATGATTTGATGTTATTCAATCCATTGGGCGTGTTGACAGTTTCCATTATTGATATAAGTACTGCTGGTGTAGATGCTGGCAAAAAATCTGTTTGCGTAAGTCACGTTGGGGAAACTGAAATAAAATGTAATCAATTAGATTTAAAGCAAAGTTTGATGGATTTAGTGGAATGTTTAAATAGTAAGTATTTGTCTGATAATGTTGATTATTTAATATCACTATGTCACGTAATTTTTCTTAAAGCTTATCAACTCACTCGTTGCATTAAATGCGTTTCTTAATTTAACAACTGTATAATTATATTTTATTTTAATAATCAGCTTTACTGGCAGGACTTCTCGTTAATATTCTCCATGACATTCCTTCGTTGTACAGTTTTGTCTATTCTAACATTTCTTAACTATTTTCACATGTTTCTTCTTTCATTAATTTAAGTACCGTGCACGTTTCACCCCCTTTGAAATGCTTCCAGTTCGTCACTTATTTACTTGTAACTACGAAGATGCTTGTAGGCATATTGTTTTTCTGAATCTAAAGAGGTTAAATATAGTTTTAATATTTATTTAGAGAATGAAAAACCTGCTGATAATGTTCGAGCTGTGATAAAAAGGTAGAAATAATTTAGTTCTTTGATCATAATCAATGTGGGAAGACAACGGGTATAAAATATGTTATTCTCATTCCGGTTCATCTGTATGTCAAAATTTGTCATAAAAAATAGTATCGGCCGGGTGACTCTAACACCATACTTTGTGATGTCTGCCAAAGCCATCACCTACATTTATTTACAGCTACATTTTATTTTCCAATTGAATGACTAACTACCATCTATTGTTTAATTAAACTATTTCCACTCTATCCTGCTACAAGTTAATACTGTTTCTCCCTGTGTGACAAATATGATTTTAGCAAAACTTGGCCAACTTCACTTTCAGCCATTTTCCCCATCAGTTAAGGTATGCTAAGCTACTTAGCCTAGGTCTCTGTTAGCTAGCTTGCCATCTCAAGCTTTCCATCAGCAAACACCAAGCCTTATGGCTAGTTAGCAAGCTTAACAATCATTATAAGCCCAATGGACTTATAACCTAGTGGTAAAACACTTCGGCTGTTAGCTAACTTAGCAAAACAAAATAAACTGCAACATACAGGGACGTTGTATAAACATACCATATTAGTGAGATATGAGATCTAACTCTGCTTTAACCAACCTCATTGTTCTTAACCGTTTAAATAGCAGGTCAATTGAAATTACTTTCTGTTACGTAAACACGAATGTATGTATATATTAAGTGGCTATAAGGAGCTTGCGCATTTTGAATGAAGATGTTTAGTCAAGTACAACAAATTATACGCATTTTGCAACTGTATACACAACCTATTTATGAACAGATACTTTTGTGGTGAAGAAATTGCTACTTTTCCCCAGTGCCTTTTTAAAAACAGGATCCATTTAGTATTTTTTTGCGTTAAAATGGGCTACAACCTGTAAAATATGTTTATTTTAACAACAAAATCACGAGAAGCCATATTTGGTAACAAAATACTATGTTGCTTGTTTAAGAAGGTAATAAATAGCTCTAAACAGATTTTAGAGTAGTCGTTGTTGGTTAGACTGGTTTTATGTGCAATAGTCTTGTATGTATCTATGGAAAATTTGAAGAGTATAGCTAGCTGGCTAGTTCAAAAACGTTTTTTTTTTTCAGTTATATTTCAATGCCAAATGTGATATTCAAAATGATTCTCTATGTTGTTTTGTCCTCACTTAGTTCGATTTTGGTGTAAACGACTAAAGTCATAAAGCAACAGCCTCTTTTGATACCCCTTTAAAAAAACTACATTTTTCAGCTTCAATTTAAGTACTAGTACGTAAATACTAATACTAGTACGTAAATATAATATCTAACATTAAGCTCACACATAAAAACTCATCATTGTAGAGTACAGTTCTATTGCTGTAGATAGGACAAAAGTTACAAAACATTTATATATAGTAATAGCTGATAATATATACAAGCATGAAATGAAAGTAGAACACATATATAATATAAGCAACAACAAAGCCAAGGTAATAACACATCTCTATATAATATTAATAAGCGGGAACAAAATATATATATACATAGCATAGCTCACAACGTAAAATATGTGAAAACATAGAGGTATATATAATAGCAGCAGGGAGGGAGGAGGAAGAAAAACTGCTAGAACTGAAAAGGAAAACCATGAGGCAACTGCAGCTTAAATACTAGCAAGACTGCTGACCAAAATATATGCTGCTGACCAGAAAAGGCACATAGGTAAATGGTGAACTAACTATGGGCAATACAAACCAGAGTACTGTAGGAAGAAGATCTATATATGTGTGCATTTAAACACTCATAAATATATATTTATGAGTCACTTAAACTCACACATAAAAACTCATCATTGTAGAGTACAGTTCTATTGCTGTAGATAGGACAAAAGTTACAAAACATTTATATATAGTAATAGCCGAAAATATATAAAAGCATGAAATGAAAGTAGAACACATATATAATATAAGCAACAACAAAGCCAAGGTAATAACACATCTCTATATAATATTAATAAGCGTGAACAAAATATATATATACATAGCATAGCTCACAACGTAAAATATGTGAAAACATAGAGTCCAAATCCAAAGTAGTAGTAGAAAATAAAATAAAATAAAATATGTCATGCAAGGTGTGATGCCATAAGTCGTTGGGCAGAAAACCGCTGAGCAAGGGGCATGTGAAGGTAAAGAAACATACTATCAGATTTCCAGTCCCCCAATAAGGATATGACATCCAGGGGAACACCTGCCTCTAAAGCAAAGGTGCCCCCCCCCCCCCCCCCCACGGCGAAACGAGTGGGTACCATATTGGGAGGTAGAACACCCTAACTCTGTCAACACTTTTTTCATAACGGACATGAAAGTCCGATATGTCAATATAGTGTTGGGTAGCATCGAGGATTTGCGCCAAAAAAAGGCTTGAGCATCAGGCAGAACACCTGGAGTGAGAGAAAAAGCATGCAAAATAGCCCGAACTGGACAAGAAGAGAAGAAGGAATAGCCACCAGTGGAACAGTGATTGTGCGCTGTCCCATTTGGATGGTCCTACTCCATCTAACTAGGACGAGAATATGGTCATCATGAAAAGTAAAATCAGACAGAACTAGTTGTTTGAGCGGATTAAATATCGTAGAAGATGCCGGCAATAAATGTGACTTACGGAACAGACCAAAAAATGAAACTAAACAAACAGCCCAAAATGAAGCATGAAAGCTACAATTTGGGTTAAGGCGAGAACGAATACCAAAAAGAAGAGCAGTGGTAATAGGAAGACGTGGCTTGGCCGGAACACCAAGCATATCTATGGATGAACAGGTACTGACCAATATGCATGGCGTAAATCAACCTTGGCCATAAAATATCCCTGTTTGATCATAGCACAGGCATCATCGATAGTTTGAAATTTTTGTTTTTCAATATCAATGTACGTATTGACACCCTTTCCAACTGGCATGGAACAGTCATGTATAATGCGTAACTCGTCAGAGTCAGGTTTGGGGACAGCCCTAAGAGCACTGACAATAGTAGGTTTACATTGAGTAAGAACATAGTTACCAGTTTTAAGTTCATCCAGCAGAGTAGCTTCTACTTTCATATGAGCTGTAGGACTGGTAACAGAAAAGTAGTTATTCATTTCGGCAGGCAATAAATCAGAGTCCTTAGGAAGAAGCTGAAAACCACAGTGAATTCCATTAAGGAGGAAGTCACGATCTGGGTCTTCAGCCAGTTCATTGGTCCATAAGTCAACATTAAGAGGAGTGCGAAATTCTGAGGGTAGTCAATTGTCAGAATTGTGGTTTTGTCCGGAATGAGGTTTGCCACAAGCCTGATTACCAATTTTGCGGTTGCAAACGTGGGTGAATTTACATTCTGTTTTCTGGCAACCTTTTTGGCGGTTAAAATTACGACATATTTCCACACCGGAAGAAGTATGTGTAGGAAACCCTGAAGACGATCCTGAGGCAGGTAAACCTGAATTTCTCTTACTTAAGGTACTGGAAGGATTACAGACAGGAGGGGAGGCCCAACGAGGTATAAGCATCACTTTATGCAAATGGCTATTGTCAAAGCTCCATGGATAGGCATAAGTGTGCTGAAGAATTCGATATTCATCGTCATACTTTAGCACAGACTCCCAGGTGTACTTTCAAACCAACTCTAAGATCTTAATGGAATAAGACAAATAGTCACGTAAATCGGACGAGGTTGGCAATCTGGCAGAAGACAATAATTCATAAAAAATTCTCAAATTAGCTATGTTATATTGTTCCATGGAAAGAGATTCCAGTCTTGGCTTCTTATTTCCAATGGCCAACATTAGCGTAGTTTGCGAACTAGGATCAGTAGAAATAACTTTTTCCTGCTCCACAGGACGAAGCCGAGACACAAAATCGACTATACGAAGTGGCTTACCATTTCCAGTGTTGGAAGAAAGTGCAGGGCGCAGAAACAATTCTGAACTATGGTCTTCTTGCTGGCGAAAAACATCCGATAGGGAGCGTGTTTGTTGTTGTGACAAGACAGTGCGATTGGTCAACAAATTGGCGGACTGTTGCGGAGCAAGCAAGGAAGCAAAACAAGATGGCGGTTGTACGTCAAGAGGTGAAGGGCGGAGATTGTCTTGGACACGATTGGTTGGATTTACAGTTTGCTGCAACGGGGAAGTGCTTAAAATTTGTGCTGGGCAGGCATTTCTGGAAGAAGCTGAGCGAAGCCTAGCTAATTCCGATTGTTGAGCAGCAATCTGATTGAGAAGGTGTTGCTCTTCTGTTTGTAAACTTTCCCTTAGGGATAGCTCTTCCTGTTCTAAGACAGCCAGCTGATTTCGAAGAGCAGCTAGCTGAGACGGTGAAGAAGATTTGTTTGGGTTGTTTAGGTGAGACTGCAGAGGCGAAGATCTTTGGATTGAAGGCATTGGGTTATTAGCGATAGTTGAGGAAAGTGTTGAAGCAGCTGATGTGACAGTGTTGGTAGCGCTAGAACGACGACCTGGATAGTGACGACTGGGAATACCAAAGTCGTGTAGAGCCAGAAGTGCCTTGCAGCCAGGACATTTTGGGATACGTTTCTTTTTGAGTGTGGACGATTCCTCAAGAGCGACAGACATTGCAGCAGATTGAAAGGTTTGAGAAGTTGAATCTTCATCTTCTGAGCCATCTGGCGTTTGAGTAGGTGAGATAAAATATAACAGCATCCATATAGGTGATAAATTCATGTTTAATTAGCCAAAGATTGGTTTGATTGCAAATTGATTGATTAGATATAAGTGGATTAATAAGCAGCAGACATAAGCATAAGAAAAACTGCTAGAACTGAAAAGGAAAACCATGAGGCAACTGCAGCTTAAATACTAGCAAGACTGCTGACCAAAATATATGCTGCTGACCAGAAAAGGTAAATGGTGAACTAACTATGGGCAATACAAACCAGAGTACTGTAGGAAGAAGATCTATATATGTGTGCATTTAAACACTCATTAATATATATTTATGAGTCACTAAATAATCTAAGGTAAAATAATATACATTCTTTTAGTTGTAAATTATAAGGAGTTTTGAAAATATGCTAGTTAATTCGCCCAACACTATGGTTATAAAATGTTCAGCGTAGCAAGGTATTCTTTGTAAAATTTGTTTTCAGTTTACTGATGTAGATAGCGGCTACCTAGCTAGCATAAAACCAGCCACCAAAACAAACCAGAGCATCTCGCCATGAAGTAGAATTCTTTTTTCTAACTTATTATTTCTTTATAGGAATATCAAGCCAAAGGAAATAGAGCCAGGTACGATTGTGTCTGTATATACGAAGAGTGTGTAGATGTTTATTTTTCTTCGAAGTTAGCCGAAAAAGTTATGTGTCAAATGTTAAATTTTCTGAGGTAACGGCACGACCTTAATAACATTAATGTGCCATCAATGACTTCATTTGAAATAATGAAGTCATTGCGTTGTATATACAACTTTGAGGCTAAATAATTGGGAAACGAAGTAGTGACGTCAGTAATTTTTGATCGCGTAAGTAACTAGAGGCAACCTGGGACTAAATTGGGTAAGTTTTTTAAACCTGGGTCCTTAAATTCGTTTCTCAAGGGACGGATTGATGACGTCATCAAAAATCTTTAAACAACCCATTATTTATATATAGTGGAATGTTTAAATAGTAAGTATTTGTCTGATAATGTTGATTATTTAATATCACTATGTCACGTAATTTTTCTTAAAGCTTATCAACTCACTCTTTGCATTCAATGCGTTTCTTAATTTAACAACTGTATAATTATATTTTATTTTAATAATCAGCTTTACTGGCAGGACTTCCCGTTAATATTTTCCATGACATTCCTTCGTTGTACAGTTTTGTCTATTCTAACATTTTTTAACTATTTTCACTGTTTCTTCTTTCATTAATTTAAGTACCGTGCACGTTTCACCCCCTTTGAAATGCTTCCAGTTCGTCACTTATTTACTTGTGACTACGAAGATGCTTGTAGGCATATTGTTTTTCTGAATCTAAAGAGGTTAAATATAGTTTTAATATTTATTTAGAGAATGAAAAACCTGCTGATAATGTTCGAGCTGTGATAAAAAGGTAGAAATAATTTAGTTCTTTGATCATAATCAATGTGGGAAGACAACGGGTATAAAATATGTTATTCTCATTCCGGTTCATCTGTATGTCAAAATTTGTCATAAAAAATAGTATCGGCCGGGTGACTCTAACACCATACTTTGTGATGTCTGCCAAAGCCATCACCTACATTTATTTACAACTACATTTTATTTTCCAATTGAATGACTAACTACCATCTATTGTTTAATTAAACTATTTCCACTCTATCCTGCTACAAGTTAATACTGTTTCTCCCTGTGTGACAAATATGATTTTAGCAAAACTTGGCCAACTTCACTTTCAGCCATTTTCCCCATCAGTTAAGGTATGCTAAGCTACTTAGCCTAGGTCTCTGTTAGCTAGCTTGCCATCTCAAGCTTTCCATCAGCAAACACCAAGCCTTATGGCTAGTTAGCAAGCTTAACAATCATTATAAGCCCAATGGACTTATAACCTAGTGGTAAAACACTTCGGCTGTTAGCTAACTTAGCAAAACAAAATAAACTGCAACATACAGGGACGTTGTATAAACATACCATATTAGTGAGATATGAGATCTAACTCTGCTTTAACCAACCTCATTGTTCTTAACCGTTTAAATAGCAGGTCAATTGAAATTACTTTCTGTTACGTAAACACGAATGTATGTATATATTAAGTGGCTATAAGGAGCTTGCGTATTTTGAATGAAGATGTTTAGTCAAGTACAACAAATTATACGCATTTTGCAACTGTATACACAACCTATTTATGAACAGATACTTTTGTGGTGAAGAAATTGCTACTTTTCCCCAGTGCTTTTTTAAAAACAGGATCCATTTAGTATTCTTTGCGTTAAAATGGGCTACAACCTGTAAAATATGTTTATTTTAACAACGACATCACGAGAAGCCATATTTGGTAAGAAAATACTATGTTGCTTGTTTAAGAAGGTAATAAATACCTCCAAACAGATTTTAGAGTAGTCGTTGTTGGTTAGACTGGTTTTATGTGCAATAGTCTTGTATGTATCTATGGAAAATTTCAAGAGTATAGCTAGCTGGCTAGTTCAGAAACGTTTTTCGCTTTTTCTCAGTTATATTTCAATGCCAATTGTGATATTCAAAATGATTCTCGATGTTGTTTTGTCCTCACTTAGTTCGATTTTGGTGTAAACGACTAAGCCATAAATCAACAGCCTTTTTTGATACCCCTTTAAAAAAAACTACATTTTTCAGCTTCAATTTAAGTACGTAAATATAATATCTAACATAAATAATCTAAGGTAAAATAATATACATTCTTTTAGTTGTAAATTATAAGGAGTTTTGAAAATATGCCCAACACTATGGTTATAAAATGTGCAGCGTAGCAAGGTATTCTTTGTAAAATTTGTTTTCAGTTTA
The DNA here is from genome assembly GCF_029227915.1 of Hydractinia symbiolongicarpus. Classification (NCBI taxonomy): domain Eukaryota; kingdom Metazoa; phylum Cnidaria; class Hydrozoa; order Anthoathecata; family Hydractiniidae; genus Hydractinia; species Hydractinia symbiolongicarpus. The sequence goes on along the minus strand of NC_079875.1, from coordinate 14,249,659 downwards.
CTGATGTAGATAGCGGCTACCTAACTAGCATAAAACCAGCCATCAAAACAAACTAGAGCATCTCGCCAAGACGTAGAATTCTTTTTTCTATTTTATTTCTGCTTTATAGGGACATCAAGGCAAAAGAAACAGAGAAATTTAAAAAATCTTATACATTTGAAGGTACGGGTGTATCTATATTTACAATACACGAACAGTGTGTGGATGTGTTCATTTTGTCTCGAAGTTAGCCAAAAATGATATGTGTCAAATGTTAAATTTTCTCTGGTAAGGGCACGAGGGTAACAACATTAATCTAATGTCAATATCCAAACCTGGGTTTATGTCGTCATCAAAAATCTTTTAACCTTAATATTTCTGTAACTGTTCGTCAACCTATACATTTTCCTGCTTTTTATAATATTTATGTATTTGAAGATTTATACGGTGAAGGCAACGGGTATGCAAATATTAAAAAAAAATAATTTTAATACCTTAGCGAGTTTAATGCTAACAAAATTTTTAAACCCTCATTTCTCCTTACCTGTTTGTCAAAAACACATGATTCTTACATTTTCTGCGTCATCGTTTCAAGCCCTATAAATAAGGAGAAACTTCTTAACAAATTTCTTAAAATTAATGTTATGTTTATGCGCTGCCGAACTCATCGAAACTCCTGAACAACCATCATTTTTCAATTCTTATTTTCCCTACGTGGATGTTCCACGATTTTATCGACTAGTACTTTAATATTCTTAAATAACAGCTCCAACTTGTTAAGCAAATAGGGTAAAAAAAACAAAGTAAAATAAACTACCGAGTTATCTAAAAAATCGTTGCAGCAGAAGTGCTGAGATTTTTTTTATAAATTTCATTTGAGAAAGATGTTTGAGCTGCGTACCGATAACAGTAAGTTTGACCTTAAATTTTTGCCGTCTAAAGTGACGAAAATTTCATTAGATGTCGAATAGCTTGTTTAAAAAAAACATTTGGAATACGAAATGTTTTTTCGTTTTCTTAAGTACACTTTTATAAACAAAAATTATTTGCTAAGCCTGAGATTTGGGTCAATGTTTAAAGAACTAGTTACTGACCGGAATTGAATTTTGCAAAGTTTATCAGCTGAAACTTAAATGTAACAAGAAATCGACAAAATATCTAAGTATTGAATGCTAACATTGGCACCAATGGGTAAAAATATGCAAAATGGACTTTTTCTAGTCATCTATACGCAATTTTGTGATGATACTTCTTATATTCTCAAAATTATTTAAGCCTTTCCCAAACTTCTGTCCTTCACAGCACTTTCTTTTCGCATGGAAAGTTTCCCAATTTCCTGCTCATATATCAGCATTGATAAATGACCTCACAAAAAGAAATAAATATATATACGAGTAATTGTGTTGTGAATGTATTCTCTGTTATCATTTCTGGCCTAATTTGTTTTCAGAAGTTGAGAAAATCATGGAAAATGGCGACGAAAAGACATTACAAGCAATTCTTATAAACAATCCAAATGTCGTTAAAATGGAAGGTGCTTACGATAAAAGCACGCTTTTAATCTCAGCTGCAATGACTAACAAACCAAGAAACATCATAATAATGTTAATTGATGCTGGTAGTGATGTGTATGCTGTGAATAAGTATAAATGGAATGCATATCACTACAGTGCAGGTTATGGTCATCAAGAAGTTTTAAAAGTTCTAATTAACTATGGCAACAATAACATTAACAATGCAGATAAATACGGTAATACACCACTACATCTTGCATCGCGACGTAATTATATTGAGTGTGTTAAATTACTGTTATCTATACCACAAATTGATGTAAATAGACGAAACAATCCCATGCAAACTGCTTATGATGTTACTGATGTGGATGCTATTAAATGTTTATTAAAAAAACACCGAAGAAAAATATTTCTTAATGTTTTTAATAAATATTGTTAAATTGTAATATGTAATTTAAAACAATGTCATCGCTGTACTAAATAACAAAACCTAGGTTTATTTTCCACGGATTTAGCCCGCAGAAATTTACTGCCGGCTACCTCTTTGCTGCCATTTTCACTACTGAAAGTACTGTACATCATAGCACGTACGACGTAGTGTGGATCAGATCCGAAGATATGTTTCGACCTTTTCATCTCTTGTTTTGCCGTTAAAATGCACCACGCTATCGTAAACGTACGCTGGCCATCAAACTTAGGAAAATTCTAACAACAAGTGCCATAACGCAGGTTCTTCCGAAACAAAATTACGGAGAGGTTTGCGTGAGTAATCATTAAAAGTTGCCCTTTAAGCTTGAACACGCGCACAGAAGTAATTTTTCTTTGAAGATTTTAATGGTCTTACGGCTTGACCAAACATACTGACTACGTGGATATAATAAAATATCGTACTTCTGCGGGTTTTTTTTTTTTTTTTTTTTTTTTTTGATTTGTGTTTAGTTTTCAGGTTTGTCTATTTTTTTACAATTTCTGCAATGTCAATTTTCGCTGGAGTTTTTTTAAAATGGTATGTGATATGTTTTTACTCATTTCGTGGAACCATTTTTTACCCTTGTCAAATTGCGCCATTCTATCTTTTCAAAAAAAAAAAAAAAACATTTATGTTTCCCACGCAATATCCACTTTGATTACTTCGCAAATTGTTTCACCGATTGCACGTCAACTTTACTGAACACAAATCTCAATACAATACTTGACAAATTTAGGCGTACTGTCGTGAATTCATGTTTAGAATATGTGGAAAAGTATGTTTTTTTAATCTAAATAAGTTTATTTTTTAACACAAATTCTTTCTTACATAATGGGCATCATTACCTCCTGTATGTCTTTGAATATTTTTGTACTGATTTAATAACCGCTTTTATGCAGCTACAATTTTTATTTCTTGTTTACATAGTGCACTAATAATAATATGATAGTTCTTTTTATTATGTTTCGGCTAGAACTTTATTCCTCGAATCGAAAACTGTATGGTACATATTCAGTTCACTAGCCTACAAAAGAGTTACATCAAGAATGTCCTATCTTGCCTTTCTGAAATATTTTTTTCAATTTAAACACTTAATGTAAATGCAAGCATGCCACAAAGTAGGATAAAGCGCCAGAAGCATGTCATTGAAAGGTGAAGAGACAGTTAAAAAGAAAAAAATAATAAGACAGGATTATACTTTTTCCCCTCTCTTTTCAGCACTAAACTAGAATAGATATGAAAAACTAGCATTAAAATTTATTTAGTAAATCTGCATTAAAACTGAAAATTTGTTTCCACAAGCGCTTTGCTGGTTGACAGAACGTGTAGTATTTTGAATATTAGGAGTTACTGAAGTTGTTTGTTTTAAAGATAACAAAAAATCTGGTAGATTAATCACCAAAGCTGCATTTTATAATTCGTTTTAGAAACCGAAGTAATTGGATTTTAAGCGAGCGGTGTTTTTTTGGACAAGTTTAAAGATTCGGATAACATAACGATAACGTTACCACGTAAAGTGAAATTGTTTTTACCCATTTTATTCTTTTGGTGTAAAGTATTATTCCGTTTTCGAAAGCGTTTCAGAAAAATAGTTATTAGGAGAAGAGGGGCGGATTTGCCTCTTGCCAGCCCCCCGGTAATGTGAAGTTGGAAATACTCCACCATGAACAGGGCTAATCAATAATCTAAATCCGAATAGGTGGCCAATCAATGGCATGCATTGCATTAGCTAAGTACCTATGTATTTGCCACTTTTTTTGACTTAATGAAGATTTCCCTGCACAGATAATACCGTTAACAGGGCGTGAGTTACGAGTGTTCATACACTAAACTTCATATCACAAAGAGTTAACTAATAACTCTAAAAACGTGTAGTTAACCAGCTAATTGTAGTTTATATCGGTTTAATGAGAAGTATGAAGTATACTGTCGCCTAAGCTGACAATCACTTCCTATTCTAACTGTGGTCAACAATATATAAAAAGTAGCCACTGCTTTTTTCAACCTCGTCCCCAGGGCATCTTGTATCTTTTCTGACTCTGGGACGCGATACGAACATGGCCCTGGAAGAGGCCTCGTCACGTGACCCTCAAATACACAGTTCTTCTGTGTGTAATATTTAATGAGATTTGTCTAAATTAACCGAAGTTTTATATATAACCTTGCAGAGCTAAGCGAGCTCGACGTTTTACGTCACAGATACGTGCGGCAAGTTTGTTTTGATTTTCTCATACGCAACACACAAACTACTTGAATATTGCCCTTGATTGTTTTCTAAAGGTATAAATATACGATCATGTTATTTAGGCCGCTGTTTACTTGAAGAAATTCAAGCACTAGTTATGTGTACTGAATTGGATGGCTAGCAAGCACTGGGTTGCAAAACTTGTAGCTAGGGGAACCTTGGAAATTAGTAAATGATTTACCCACCTGACCATAGCACTTCGTTGGTTCTCTAAGGTGCAAATACGGCTACATAATTTTCAAATGGTCGTGTCATTCTAGGTGCCTGACTGAAAGTAGCTAGGCAGAAATTTAACTTCATATTAACATTTACATTTTTTATTCATTTGCGCTGAACTTTAGAATTCTCATTTACTGTAAGTTCATATCTGTGTCTGCATGACCAAGATTTTGCTGTACGAATCCCAATGTTGCTTTTTTATTAATTTTTTGCACAAAATTTATTAAAACAATAGTTAACTGAAACTGAATTGGTATATGGTGGACTCACTTCTTGCAGTTATAGTGTGAAAAAGGCTTCAAAAACGTATTTACTTTAGAAGTCTTTTTTGCTTTTACATGTATCACTGCCTTAATAATTTTGAAAAAATTGGTATACGACTTTACTAATAGCAAAAAGATATTCTTTGCAATTAAATTTTTTGTTTACTGGCATAATTTTAGGTTGAATCTTATCTGACCTATTTCTGAGATTAGAATAGTTTTTAAAATTTTCTGAACCTTTTTTTTAGTCAAAATTGATATGCTGTCAAAGAGAAATTATGACGATAATAGAACTATTTTTTGTTGGCTCAATTTTATCAAACCAATCTAAAACCACATCATACCAAATCTCAAGTCAATATTTTAATTTTTACTGAAGTTATGGGACGCTATATATACTATATACTCGGTTTAGACTTTTTTTGTCATTTTTTTATGTTCACTGCTTTGTAATTAGTATTAAAACTCTTGAGATAATATATCACAGTGGTGAGCTGCCTAATATCTACCACTATCTTCAGTACATCCTGGATTTAACCATATGCCCGACTGAGCGCTTAATCAAAGTGTGACTTGAAATTTGATTGAGTTCGATTTTTTGAAATTTCTTCATAACGTGTTAAAAAAGGCATAGCAAGAATCAAAATGGCTGTGTATTTTTTTTATGCCTTATGTAAAAGTATCTTTTATTGGATTGGTCTACAAGTACTCCATAACAAGTTTCAAGTCAATAACTTTACTTTTTTAATGAAGTTATTGCACTTTGAATTTCTTGAAATAGGCCTGGTAAATGTACAGTCAATGATAAAATGGCTCCGACGGTTAACCTACTGGCTTTCTATATTTCTTATTGTAACCAAAAAGTATAAAGTAATAAAACATGCCCACTAATAACAACCTGATATAATTTAAAACGTAATGATACATATATTTTTTTAAAAAAGCATTTTTGATATTGTGTGCAAAATTATTTTGTCTATAAAGGACGTGGGCGGCACTAGGTGTCTCAGCTAGTAATTTTATGTGACGTCATTCATTGCATAAAGCTGCAAATTAAACCTGGCCACTTGGAAACATGTTGAGTTTCTTTTTTTTCTTCTTATCTTGATAGTTTGCTAGGTATAGTGTGCTAGCTAGCTACTTTTCTAGTTTTATTAAACTTTCCCAGCCACTGAAATATTTCCATGTAAGCTGTATTACTTTATGATGTCTTATATTATACTCTCATTGCTTAGTAATGCCTTTTATTAAAATTTTCACTTTGAAAACAACATGATGATACAGCTTTCCGCCATTTTAATACGAACAGCTTTCTCCTGTTCGTCACATACTTGCCGCCTCACGTGCTAAATTAGAATGGGTAAACACTTTTGGTTAAAAATAAAACGTTTGAATTTCTCATGAATTTACACATTTCTAAATAAACAAAAATTTAGCAAAATATGGAATCGTGGTATCTCACAAAATTAGAACGCCTTTAGACAATTCCGTTCAACATATTTTTATGCATTTACATTAGGTTTCAGAATGTTATAAATGTTTGATGTGTATCATCTTACCGCTAACTATCAAAGAAAACTATCATTAGTCAAAAAAATACTTTTTCTAATAAAGTCGATTTTTTGTAAAATGCAAAGGAAAATTACGATTCCGTCCAACAGTTTTTAATCTGCTATCGTAGCCTCATCTAGGAGCTTTCAGCAAAATAGTAACCAATTATTTTAAGATTCCCTCAAATAACCCTTTATTAGCTTACTCAGGACATCATATTATAAGTATTTAACTTTTGTATACTTATTTCAAATAGCAAATAAAAGGTAACAATTTTCCGTCCAACAGAATAGCGAGCGCCAAAATGTTTTGTATGACGCAATAATTATGTATCCGCGCCAATCACGTTTCATATTGGACCAGCCTCCTCCAGAGCCATGTTCGTATTGCCGTCCCAGGGTCAGAAAAGATACAAGATGCCCTGGGGACGAGGTTGTGCTTTTTCAGCAATGCGTTTTTAATAAAACTTTGAGACATAGTTTTAGGGTACATTTTTATTCGATATGCTTTTCAATGATGTGTGTATTATTTAGTATCCATTTTATCAAGGAGGTCCTTGTTTCATTAACATTTATTTGACTGTTAATGGCTTGTATTGGTAGGGGTTGGGAAAACTGACAAGAGAATTTTAAAGGTCCTAGTACAAACACAAGAAAGCTTTAGTGAAAGTTTAGTGAAAATAAATGTGATGAAGGGTAAGGTTATATGGTAAGCCTTGAGATGGAAGTAAAATTAAAACAGTGGAATAATTATTTGTACTAATTCAACCAAACATATTTATTTTCACCAAATTTTACAGCAGGTTAATAAACTGGAGTAATCAATATGTCATGCTGAACCGTAGCTGAGTTGTAGCTACCGCAGGACCGCCTGTGGTAGCTACAACTCATGCTTTCACTCCTAAAGATTGGATAATTGAACAACGTTCACTTTAGTTAAAAAATAAATGCAAAGAGGAGTATTTAGCATAGCGCGTCAAATATTAAAAATATAACTATTTTCCTTTGAATTGGCCGGAACGCCACCATTGCACTGGCCTTATTCCACGGATTCCTAAATAGCACTTAGCTCAGGTAAAATCTTTGATGGTACCAAAATTGTTTTAAACATCGAACGAAGGAGAAAAGCAAGTAGAATGAAAAGAAAAAAAAGGCAGCCCGCGTTAACCCTATTCGGTCCGGGGTTTGTCGAACATATTATGACTGCCGAGGGGGGCGGAATCTGCCCCTCCCTGAATAACTTTTCATAGGCTTGTCCAAATGGAATTAAACTTGGCACGCTTCTAGTACGTCAGGAAAGGAACAAAATGGCATCAATAAATCTTTGCTTGCGTCAATACATTTTCTGTGACGTCTTCAAAAGCTTGGAATTTGTCTAAAATACCACTATCTGCATAAAATTCAATTACTTTAGTTCTAGAGCATTCTGTTTGAAGTTTCTGAAAGCTAAATAAAAGTTATTTAACATATTTTCCGGTTTTTACACAGATCGTATAAAAAACTGCCAAAAATTGCCCGGAAATCTGTTTTTTCCGATTTTTGGGTAAAATCCGAAAAAATCGGCAAATCGGATTAATCATGTGTCCAAAGCATGCAAAATGATTCTTCTTGATGAAAAAAAATTGTGTTGTAACTTTCATGTTCTAACTATAATTCTAACAAGAGTTATTATATTTGCCCTATTATAAGGGTTTCATAGAGATTTTTAGATGTAGTTTCGAGTAACAGCCAATATCAATGCCTCCGAACAGTATGTATGGGGCCTAAAAATTTGGCATGCAGGTGTCTTATAGATATATATTAAAACTCAGTAAATATTGTAGCCATGCAACGTAGTATTAAGGATTTATTAAGAAAAACCGCTAGGAGGCGGAATCCGCCCCCCGCGGACCGAATAAGGTTAACAAGACCTGTTAAATAGAAGACCTGTTAAATGAGTTGCTTTGTGTCCTTCTCCATTGTGCTGTTTTATCGTTAGCTGACATTATATCCGACCAATTCATTTTTAACAGAAATAACTGATACCATTGGAGAGCTCAGCATCTGCAAAGCATTACTATTGTAGATTTTTTTCCCAATATTTATAAAATTCTTGTACCACTTTGCCAAGAATATAAAGGTGAATGGAAAAAAATTGTGTTCCAGATACAGAATTTAACTTTGTAAAAAAATTGTTTTTGATTTAAGTTCTCTTATGAATTCTCACACTTTTTTCTATATTGGCACTTCCTTTTAAATTGAAAAATCTGTTCCAGAGTTTACTTACGGTCTGTGTATTTCAAGTTACCAACAGCTTCTGCAGTTCCCAGTAAGCATGTCCAAAAATAAAGTAATCTCACAAATCAATTCAGCTTAGTAGCAGAGTGGTTAATCTTCGTCAATAGACACAGTAAACAACAAAATGGCTTCCAAAGTCCTCGAAATCATGGTAGTGTCCAGAAAACAATATGTAAAGGTATACCTAAACAGATTATTATGTAATGTATTTTCATCTAAAGTTTATGCTGGACCACTGATATACATATAAATTTTTTGGAAAGTTGTTATACTAAGAATATCTAATATTTTTATTTTCAAAATCCCGAGCTAACTACTCGAACTAAAAGGGAAGTTATTCGCACTTTGAAAGAAACATTTTTTATTACAAAGAGAAGTGAGCCATAGGAGCCATCTTATATGAATTCTTCCAGTAGTACAAATATCAAAAAAAGAAAAAGCGTGTTGTTGCGTGTTTCCTGTATCCTTAAAGGGGCTACGAACCCGCGGTTGCCTTCGACTTTAGTGGCTTGCATGAGAAGTGAGCTAATGGAGGGTATAAGTTTATGATTATTGAGAGCAAAAACAATATCTTAAATCATTTAAATTATAATATTATAAAAGACAGAAAAGTTTCCTGCAAATATTGGATATCCGTGATTTATTCGATATAACCTTTGCTTTAAACTCCAGTTTTATAGTAAAATAAATTTTAAATTTTCTGTACTAGCTAGCTATATCCTTCGACATTTTGCATAAGAATATACAAGTTTATTGCACATAAAGCCAGTCCAAGCAACAACGATGGTTTAAAAAACTTATTAAAGGTATTAATTGCCTTCTTAAAGATAGTAACATATCATTTTTTAACTAATGCAGCTAGCTCCTCGTGTTGTCTCTGCTACGTCGTCAAAACAAACTTTCAATTTCCTGATATTTACAGATCGTAGCTTATTCTGCCGTCAAAAAGAATATTGACGGAATTTTTTTTGTTTAAGAAATAAAAATAAAAAGGTAGCAAATTTATAATAAAAAATTGATTATTCATAAACAGGTTGTCTGGACGTCTATGTGGTTCTAATGTGTGCATAATTCTTGCACCTTGACCTTTTAAGTGGTCCGTTTATTAATCGCCATTCTTTAGAATGTGCAGGGATTCAGCGTATTGAATCATTCCGTAGCACCTTTAACAGATTACTAGGACTGTACATTATACAACGCCCTATGATGACTAAAAACTTGATGACTGTGAAAGATTTAGATGACGTGCTATGTTGACAAAAATCTCTTACAAAAACCACACAAACAACGGAGTGCCTTAAAGGTTTCTACGATGAAGATCTTGTAAAAGCAAATACGTTGTATGGCAACAATAGAAATATTGTTGTAAAGTATTTATCTTAGTGTTATACTTTTTCACACAAAATTTACTGTCTAAACCCTACCTACTGCGAATGTTTCAGTAAGTAATTACTGAAACAGTCTCTTCTTATCATTAGTTCTTATGTTCTAGTGTATAGCGAAAACATCTTTAAGTCGAAAGCTGTCCACCAATAAATATACTGAACATTCTCACTCAACATGAATAAAAATGATACGATGATGTGAAATATTTTTATGTTTAAAAGGGTTTTGAGTTTCTGTAATAAAATGGCTTTATCAAAAGTTCGGCTTGCTGCAATGTCGGAATGCAAGATTTGTTCAAACACCTATCATCAACCGAAACATCTAAACTGTGGGCATACTTATTGCCAAGATTATTTAGACGGCATTTTGGTGTTTATGGAAGATGGAAGTGCTGAACTGCCTTGTCCAGTGAGATGTACTAAAAAGACAACAATAACTAAGGAACAAACAACATCTTCGTTAATGCAGATGTTCATACTAACTAGCATTTTGGACGAAGTGTAAGTTAATTTTATGCACATGATACTGAAAAAACGCTCATTCAGTACTTTTCTCACGAATGTCTATTCTTAACAAACGCGCATAAAAATATCATAATTTTGCAAAGGTTTTTAATCCCTAACATTTCAGTTCGACCTACCTATACGCAAATGTGGTTTGGAACGGGTAGAACATAAAAACAAGAAAACAATTATAAAAAATAGCAAACATAGGAAAATGATATTTTCAAGCAGAAATTTTATATTAAATTATAATTTTATAATTAGATTTTTAGAAATTTTATATTAGATCATAATTTATCAAATACAAGTGTTCAAAATATAAGAACAAATTAAGAACAATAGCAGATCATGGTCGTTATAAAAAAATGTATAGCATATGTCAAGAATCTTAATAATATGAAGTATAAGGATATATATTTTGGTTATACAGAATGTTTTCGTTAAAACATTGATATTATTTTATACATAGGTCACCTGGTAAAAAATGTTAAACCTATATGTCAACAAAGGGAAAAATTCAAGCAGATAATCGGCTATTCCTGTACAACATGCAGTCTTCATTCTTGTTCCAGCAAATCATACACCAATGTCATTTTTAATCAAAAATTACAAGAGCTCCAACCATTGTGTAAACAACACAACTCTCTTGCAAAATTTATCTGTATTGACTGTGCAAATTTGTTTACCTGTGTGTATTGCACACACAGACAACATAAGAATCACAGAATCAAATCAATAGATGAGATTGGTCTGGAAACGAAAAAGTGGTTTCAAACATCTATCACTTCATTCGATGAAACAAAGGGAGTGTGGAAAGAATTAACAAGGAAATACGGTGACGCTCTAACAAATTTGGAGAAAAAAAGAGAAGTATTTCTTCTAAAATTAAAAGAAAGGAAGTCAAAACGACTAGAAGAGTATCTCAAAATATTAAATAAAAAAGAAGAAGATCTATTGCGGATATTCGATGAAAAATCTAAAGAATTTAAAGCAAAATTGATTTGTGATGATTTCGTTGGTGATAGGAAAGTACAAGAATTTAGAGATTACGTTCACTTTCAATTTAAAATCTCATTTTGAGTTAGTTGCTGAAAAGTTGGAAATTGAACAACAACTTCGCAGGCTATCCTCTCTTCCAAAAACTATCCCAATATTCAATTCACATCTTCATCAAATGAAAAAAGTAGATTTTTCAGCAAACCTGTTGTGCGGAATGAAAATTTCAATTGATGACGTCACCATTGTTGGTGTAGATCCCAGTGAATGTTCTGTTTATGGAAACTTGATTGATGAAGTTAAAACTCAACCAAACCATTCCCAATTAGCAACTGATTTAATGTACTTAGTTGAAAGTCTGAAAGGTGAGTTTTTTCATTTTTATTAATCAACGTATTAACATCAATTGCGCCAATTCTAAAAATTTGTGTTGTATTTTATAGAGTACGAGAAACAAGATGTAAAACCTTGTTTTGGAGAACGACAACAGAATTTTAATTTTTGTAGAGATATGTGCTACTTGGCATCTTCACTACTCAGCACCACAATGATCAGAATCAGCCTTTGTTGTCATTAAAGTGTTTTAAATAATTAAATATCGTTACAACTGCTTCAATTTTTGTCACATACAATTAAAATGCTTGTACATCCTTGATAAAGGTTAAAATATAGCAGTAATGTAACTCAACGGTGAATTTATTTAGTGAGGTGAAGGCAAAACATATCCAACTTGCTAAGAAAAGACACTCCTACGAAGGTATGAAGCTTTTTAAGTGGTGTAGATAGGTCATCACATAATTTTTTTTGCTCCACAGTAATTGTGGTATTGCTAAAAACTATTACTACCTAAAACAGATTGTATCTATATTATAATGCCCGTATACGTCTGTCTGTCTATCTGACACGCAAAATGGTAGCTTAGCTGCGCAATAGTGAGAAGCACGCAATGCGGTATAAAAAGGACGGGCGAACCCGTGGATTTTCAACGGGCTAACGACTAGTATATAATAGCGTGAATATTTTATACTTGCTCAAATATTATTCCAATACTATCAATCCTTAACACTCATCAACTTTTAAACTTTTTTTGGCGTTGTTATGTACTGTACATTGAACTGCTTTTCTCTTAACACTAGGTTTTAGAACAGAATTCAGGCGAAGAAGATTTGAGATTTTTTCCCTTTTTTTAAGGTTTTATAATATCTTTATAATATTTTTTATTAGAAAATAATGATACAGAGTAATGTCAATTTTGTCCACAGAGCTTCCACTTTGCTTTATTACATGACGGTCAACACCAACGAATTCTCCTTTGAAAAGGCTATTACTATTATTATTACTATTAAACAATGTTTATACAGGATTTTTTACACTTCAGTATAATGAACTACTGCTATCATCGTGTGTCCTGTCAGTAAAAATATATTAAAAAAAGAAAAATATAAGCAAAAACAATTATCTACTAAATAACCACTCATGAGTTAGCTAAGAAATTAATATAAAACGCATGTACGTACCAAGAAAAAAGAAAAAGAGAAAAAAGAAAAATGTGAAACTAGAATGCGCAAAAGTTAGAAACAGAAGCTACTTAAATAATTACTAAAAACATATAAAACATATTTTAAAAGCGAATATTTACATAAAATGTTGATAAACTAATTTTTTGAACTGAAATAAGTTATCGCAACAACGTATATTTAATGGTAAGTCATTGTATAATGCTGCACCAAGATTTTTGAAGGATCTTTTTCCGAACTCCAATTTTATACGTGGTAATTTCACTAACATACTTCGATTCCGTGTGTTAATTAAATGCTCGTTGATAACAAAATAATTATTGAAATTTTCGCAGACAGTGCTCGTCAGACAGCTTTTTACCAAAACGCATGCCTGTCCTTTTATCTTTCCTTCAATACTCCCCAACGTATTTTTTCCTCCAACTATTTGTCCGGCTCGATTTTCTATTGATTGTAACTTTTTTCGTTGGGTCATCGTTAATTTTAAATTTAAAAGAGAACTTTACAACAAAATGGGTTCAATTACCATCTGATAGATTTTATATGCAGCTTCAAAACTCACAAATGGTCGCATTTTCTAAGAAGGTTCAATCTCCCGGCTGCTTTCTTATATGACTTCTCGAAATTATCAACCAGGATTAGTGACGAATCCAGTTCGTTTCCCAAATATATGTAAGACGTGGAATGATGAATAGGTTGACCCTGCATTGCCAATTGGATTGTATTTTTGGTATTTTTACGGGATAATCTTTTAGATGTTCCGAGTAGCACAGTTTCTGTTTTTCCTTTCTTTAGATTCAGTATGAGTTCGTTATCGTTCAAATAAGTGGATACGTTTTCTAATTCATCGTTCAATGTTGTTTCTATTATATAGGGGTCAGCATTTGCAACATAGATGACGGTATCGTCAGCAAATTAAATACACTTACTTTTCTCAAGGTGTTCCGAGAAGTCATTAAAAAATATCAAAAATAGTATAGGACCGAGTATCGATCCTTGCGGCACTCCACTTACAACATTAAAACTTGCTGATGTTCGATTGCCAACTTCAACAACTTGTGATCGGTTAAAAAGATAATCTGTAAACCACAACAATTCTACATTATCAACACCGTATGATGAAAGTTTTCTTAAGACTACATCGTGACTGATCGTATCGAACGCTTTACTTAAATCCAGGAACAGCGCTCCAACTAACTTTCCGTTCTCGGCAGCTTGTCTTACTTCGTCAACAAGTAGTGTTGTTGCAAGATGTGTTGAACATTTAGCTCTATAGCCAAATTGGGAGTCATTTAGTAATTTCTCATTTTCTAAAAATTCCATTAATTGTGTGTGTACTGCTTTTTCCAATAATTTAGAGAGTATTGGCAACACTGAAATTGGACGATAATTTTCAGGTTTGTTTGTGTCTCCTGATTTAAAAAGTGGGACGATTTTTGCTTGTTTCCATGCGTTCGGAACTGTACTGGAGCGTAAAGACTGGTTAATAATGTGATGTAACGGAACAATTAAATGTTGAGCACAATCTTTAAGCATTCCAGGAGGGAGTTCATCAAGCCCAGTGGATTTCTTTCTCTTTGTGTGTTAACAGCGTCATTAACATTTGATAAAGATAATACCGGCAACCAATTCACTTGTTTAAAATCACGATTCATATTATCAGGATTGTATTTGGCATAATTTCTGGTTTTGACTGTTTTTGACGTGTACTTTTTGTTGTTTAATTTTCGTACGCAACCTACTAAATCATGGTCACTGAGACTAGTCGGTATGACGTCTTGTTCAGCGATTGACCCAGGGTTGTTCGTTGCTATAATGTCGATTAAAAATTTTGTGTCCTGCGTTACACGCGTTGGTTTTTTAATTATTTGTGTTAAACCCTTCTGTTGAATAATTGCTTTAAAAGTTGCAAAAGTCAAAAAATACGTTTCTTAATAAGTTAATCCACAACAATAGAAAAACAACTAAACAGCTCCTGGAAGTGCCATCTTAAAATATATAAGGAACAATAAAATGGATAAAACTAAACCGTCTGAAAATACGTTCCTTACTAAACCGTGTATCCCTCACCTTCACTCAGTTTAAAATTTACCAGTTCCACTGTAAATTAGAGCCAAAAAATAACTAGAGCATAAAAACTAATAACGTTGTTCTTTTCTGAAGGGACTGTAAAAGAAACTAATATGCATAAAAAATGCAAACAGTAAACGAAGATGTCATGTTACATAAGAAACTCTTTGCTTCCAATTGAAGCCCCAAGATGTCGTTCTTCTGTTGTGGTAAATTGCATTAACGATTCGCTAAAAAATTTTCTGGATTCCAGTTCAATCGCTTCACTTTTGCAAATCATCCATGATATGTTCCCGATGACGTAATAACCGTAGTTTTTTCCGTCTTTAAACACACCGTCCCACCACATTTTCAGGACGATAATTTTACCGGCACCAGTTGCATCATCTTCCAGCCATATCTGCTTCACATCTGCAGCAAATTTCAAACGTTTTTGCAATAACACAGTACATAAAGCATAGAAGGACATCGCAAGGTTATCACCTTGACTTCCCATCGCCGATAATAAGACGCGAAGGACTGCAGTATGTAATGATAAGCACAGTTGCTAATAGAAATATATTGCATGTTTTATAGTCCAGCTTGTCTATTCAAAGAGTTCACGAGTTAAAATAACAGCATCACAGTCTTGATGTTCAAAGATTTCACGCATAGAGTGTATTGCTGCTTCGGCATCACTTTCTAGTCCAGTTGCTACTTGTAACAGACCAGCAGTTGCTCGGATATTACTTATTAGTACCCAGCTTAACACTTTACCATACCAATAATTCTACATAATACTTTTTCAATCCTTGTTGATGGAATACCAGGATTTTTGTCCAACGGAAAAAGTTGCAACGTATGATTTCAGTGGCTAATTTTTTGCCATAGAAGTAATGTGTTCGCAAAATTGCCACCCTTCATTCTTGTATTTATTGCTACATAGAATGTTTCTAAATTGTTCTGCGTCGAATTTTGATGGACCCGGAGCGCCCTTTGTCTGGCGAGCAGCTTTCTTAATCATGTCAGTATTGGTGTTATCAAAATAGAAATTGTGAACTTCTGGTACTGGACCTTGAAGCAATGTTTCAACTTGAGCAAATGCTGACTTTGGATGGTTATTCTTCAATTCGTGAATCGTTTCATCTGTTAGAAGTAAAACTCCCTGATTATCATCATCAGATAAAAGTTTCAATGCAGCAGAGGTCTTTCCCTGCATCATTAGCTTTGCAAAGGTTTTTGGTGTGTTTTATTTGTGTCGTTTTTGCTAGCATGCATTGTGCATCCTTCTTTTAGTAAAAATTTAATGTTACCGTCTTTCCAAAGTTGAAACCGTTCAGATAAATTAGAATTGTGTTCTTTTGCTTTGCTCTCCCTCGATGGTTTTTGAAGGAGAAAATTTGGTAAAATCATAAATACTTTTAACGCGATTGGATGGAATTTTGTGTCACGATTAAATTGATCAATCCAGAAAGAAAGTTATTTATAAATAATTTAGATGCTTTCCCTGATGGTCAGAAAAAAAAATTTTCATCTAAAATATCATTTCATTGTAAGCATTGTAAACACATCGCATGTAAGATTGTTTACAATGGAATTGGATGTTAAATGCTCTCGCTCGGTGAATTTCGGAAAGTTTGATAAAACTTTCTGAAATATATTCCAGTTGACATTTCTTTCTCTGGGCATAAAGTTTCAGCGCAGTTGATGGTTTCCGAGTCTTCATCATAATCACATGCCACATCAATGGTCAAACTGTTATTAACACGTCTGTTATAATGACTTTGCTTTCGGTTACAAGAGTACATATGAATATCAACTCCCTTAAAGCTGTCAAATGTACGTTTGCAAGTACATTTATAGGAGCAACTTAAAAAATTCTGATTATCAAGTTTGCAACTCTTATTAAACCTCCCTCAATACAGCAATAAAATAACACAAGTTAACAATCAATCTACCATTCTGTTGTTCTATAATTATTTGCGCTCGATCCTTGCACATAAGAATCAATTTTAACTTCAATTTTGAGCCAACACTTTAAGTAGTTTATTCATGTGTTATGCATTATCGTAGTTTTTGTTCGTTAGCATTATTTCTGTTATAATCTGCATAGTGTCATCCTCCGGTTGTGATCATAAAAAAGTACACTTCTTTACCAGATCGCTGAATAAGTGTGAAGAAATCTTTACCATTGTATCGAGTATCCACCAAGAAGCAGATTTTTTTTAGGGTGCTGTCTATAGGGTTCTGGCCCTATTTCATCCAGTGCAAATTAATTTTACCACTCCAAACAAGCGAGAAAAAATATATTTCGTGGCAATATTATAAGTTTACACCCTTGTCATTACGTTTCGTTTCCAATTATTACGACATAACTTATGTTTAGAACTTGAAATAGTCGTCAAAAATGGTGATGTCAAGATGTTGCAAGCAATTCTTATTGATGATCCAACTATTGTTGAAATGAGAGGTGATAATAAAACCACACTGTTGATACAAGCTGCACTTTACAACAATCCATTAATAGTGAAGTGTTTGATTGATGCTGGTAGTGATGTGTATGCTGTGAATGTATATGAACGTAATGCATATCACTACAGTGCATATTATGGTCATCATGAAGTTTTAAATGTTTTAATTAATCTAGACGTCACACGCATTAATAACGTAGACAAATTTAATGACACACCATTACATGATGCATCTAGCAATGATAATATTGAATGTGTGAAGTTGTTGTTGTCAATACCACATATTGATGTAAATATACGAAACATTGACAATGAAACTGCTTATGATGTTGCTCGTAATGACACTATCAAACGTTTATTACAAGAACATCGAAGAGAACAACTTACTGATAAATTACTTTTTTTTATTTTCTTACGCAATTTTAAAAGTCATACTACACATTGTTTTATAAAAAATGTACATTTTAAAATAATTTAGAATGAGAAAATTGCTGATGATATTTCTTGTGACACTATCGGACAGTTTTACATTTGAACAATTAGGAAGTTATCGGAAAATTATATTTTTAATTTACCTAAGAAAATTATGAAAAGCATATAAACGTCTTTTTTATGAGAACTAAGGTATAGTAGGCTCCATTTCTTAATTATTTTATAAATTTAAGTTCAAAAATTTCAAACTGTAATTTCTGAAAAATAAAGAGGCATAATTCATCAAATAATAAAAATTCAGCTTGGAAGTGTTATCTTAACAGAGATGAGCTTGTCGTAAAAAAGTACCAAACACGTTTTCTTGATATGTATATATTTCCATACTAACATAAATTAAATTTTCCAATTCTCTTTATTCAAAAATATTTAAATATTTGTACATACTTTATCAACCCCATGTGCTCAAAGCTGTTTCCTTCGACCCCAATAAAAACAATGTATGCTTCTATCTCCTTAACTTGATAAATTAAAAAAAAACTTTTCAATCCATCTTTCAATTTTAATTTAAAAAAAAAGTTTTTACAAACCATGTTTGGAGATTAAAGCATAAATGGAAGTAGTCTTTTTTGTAAGCGAGTTTGGTCATGTTTGTTGAAAAACGCAAAATATGTTTTCACCAAACTTGAAATATATAACAACTTTATTCCACCCAACTTTAGTTTCTCTTTGTTTTTAGTTTACGTGATCCCACATTTTATATATTGTATTTGCAGATTTATGTTATAATTTGAAATAAAATATGTTTTTTAGAAAGGATTTTTTAATAGTCATTTTTCTATAATATTATTTTAACAGCTATATAATGCAAGATTCGACTGTTTGTTTGCTAAACGAGTTTCGTGTCTAAACGACAACGAGACTGTGTACAAGATCATTTAAAAAGACGTCAGCCTGGTATAATATTTACACTAGTCAAAGCACAAAAATCATTGACCATGTACCAAACTCTGCAGAAATAGAGGAAACATGCCGTTGTATATAGAGATGCTTTCTTTGCAGATATAGAGAATTGAAGGATGTTTGCTAATTTCGTTTGTCACAAAAAACTGGAGACTGGAGTTGTTTTAAAATATGACTTGATGTAGCCATATCGAGATGTATCGAACAACTTTTTTCCGTTGAAAAAAAACCCTGAAAACTGTAATAAATTATCTACTTTCTATAAACCGTCCAAAGCTGGAGCAGCAAGTTTACTCTGAGCACGTGATAAATCATCTCGATCATCCAAATTATTTAATGCTGCATGCAATCGAAAGTTCAACCGATTCTCGAAATCGTAACCGGAATAGGTATCCTAAAATAGAATAAAATAGATAGCATGAAAAAAGCTAAACAAATCAACCTAACTTCCTTACGCCTATAAATCGCCAATAACTTTTAGAATGGTGTAGCAGACCACACAAACGTTAGAGTCCAAAGCCCTACTTTTTTTAATTCGTACAATAATCATTCAGACATGAAAAACTCTTACCTTAACCTTGTGAAGAATTTCTCTTCCTTTTTCAAAATTCTAAACGTAAAATGAGAGAAATACTACATAGAAAAGACGACAAAGAATGCAGCCACTTTGAAGACGCAAAGTTCATTTTCATATAGAAAATTTTACCATCGCTCAAATTCAAAATAGGGAACTTGTTAAAACCCGTACTGAACAGAAGAATAAGCCCAGCACACGATGGATGGATCATGGATGCCATTTACAAATTCTGTAGAACAGTGTACTGATGACCACCGAAGTAAACACTGCATTAATTGAAAGATGTTTTAAAATAACAACTCCGCACATATTTTACCCCGCACAAACTTTACCTCGCACACACTTACATAGGGATACTAGCCTCCAAACAATTCCCACCTAAGGATACACACTCCCCTTGACCTAACATAACATTAGGCTACAACTGCACTAACCTCAGGGAATAACTCCATTCTCAATTTTTCTCAAAACAATCACGTAAACTGCTATGATAAATTTCTTTTTGCTCGACATTTTCAATGAAAAGGTTTGATAAAAACGGATGAGTTAGCTTTCACGAAAAACCTTACCTCCTCTTTTTGAATTTGTATAACCGCTAATTCATAAAGCGCGTACGGAATCACATGAGGATCGGTAGCTTTGGTGTCAGTTTTACATGAAGCCGTATGTAGATGCTACAGGAAAAAAGTGAAAAATAGTGAAACATTACACACGTTAGTCTTAGCAGCATGCTTGAGACCACGACTAATTTTTAGAAACCGTACCATTAACGAATTTTGCATGTCGCCAAGTAAAGAAAAAATGGAACCCATAATTAAGGATTTCAACGCTTGCATACCCGGTGATTCACACTTGTTCAACTCTAAATTCAGAAAAACAGATATTATATACTTTGTAAGTGCAAAATTTAAAACAATTTATATAACGAAAATAAATATAACGTGAAAATATTCTAATTGCAAACCGCAGAAAAACTTACCAAGTATCATCTTGCGAAGTCCTTCTTCAGAACATTGTGGTAGCGCATTCCAAAGATAAAGTAATTCTAACCCCAAAATTATATATTCTACTTCGGAAGGTGCAGACTTTTTGAATAAATGAGACTAAAAAGAAATGGCAGACTTAAAACAAAGACAAATAAAAATTTTATTTTTCATTAGTTTTGACTGCTTCGAATCAGATGGCAACTTGTAAATTTTGTAAAATCGGTGCTAAGGAGGATTGACAACTTCAATCGCTTATGACTATATACCATTTACGACTATGAACATCAAGCCAAAAACTGAATATCTAACATTTATGTTAGTCTTTATAGTTACCAATGGCTATTTTTTAATGACATTTTTTTGGAAGTTAAAAAGGACAAAATATGTTCTACTAGTTCGTTGTAATGTTATTTTATTTATGTTGATGGAAAGCACGTAATGATAAGTGAAAGCTATTTGTAAATATCGACAAGTTCGTGCATGTGCTTAATATGTTAAAAGATGATCATTGTACGTAGGTACTATGTTCAAAAATTGAACCTTTTTCCAACGATGTTTGTAAAATTCGACAAGTTTGTGCATGTGCTTAATATGTTAAAAGATGATCATTGTACGTAGGTACTATGTTCAAAAATTGAACCTTTTTCCAACGATATTTGTAAAATTCGACAAGTTTGTGCATGTGCTTAATATGTTAAAAGATGATCATTGTACGTAGGTACTATGTTCAAAAATTGAACCTTTTTCCAACGATATTTGTAAAATTCGACAACTTTGTGCATGTGCTTAATATGTAAAAAGATGATCATTGTACGTAGGTACTATGTTCAAAAATTGAACCTTTTTCCAACGATATTTGTAAAATTCGACAACTTTGTGCATGTGCTTAATATGTTAAAAGATGATCATTGTACGTAGGTACTATGTTCAAAAATTGAACCTTTTTTCACCGATATTTGTAAAATTCGATAAGTTCGTGCATGTGCTTAATATGTAAAAAGATGATCATTGTACGTAGGTACTATGTTCAAAAATTGAACCTTTTTTCAACGATATTTGTAAAATTCGACAAGTTTGTGCATGTGCTTAATATGTAAAAAGATGATCATTGTACGTAGGTACTATGTTCAAAAATTGAACCTTTTTCCAACGATATTTGTAAAATTCGACAAGTTTGTGCATGTGCTTAATATGTAAAAAGATGATCATTGTACGTAGGTACTATGTTCAAAAATTGAACCTTTTTCCAACGATATTTGTAAAATTCGACAAGTTTGTGCATGTGCTTAATATGTAAAAAGATGATCATTGTACGTAGGTACTATGTTCAAAAATTGAACCTTTTTCCAACGATATTTGTAAAATTCGACAACTTTGTGCATGTGCTTAATATGTTAAAAGATGATCATTGTACGTAGGTACTATGTTCAAAAATTGAACCTTTTTTCACCGATATTTGTAAAATTCGATAAGTTCGTGCATGTGCTTAATATGTAAAAAGATGATCATTGTACGTAGGTACTATGTTCAAAAATTGAACCTTTTTCCAACGATATTTGTAAAATTCGATAAGTTTGTGCATGCGCTTAATATGTTAAAAGATGATCATTGTACGTAGGTACTATGTTCAAAAATTGAACCTTTTTCCAACGATATTTGTAAAATTCGACAAGTTTGTGGATGTGCTTAATATGTTAAAAGATGATCATTGTACGTAGGTACTATGTTCAAAAATTGAACCTTTTTCCAACGATATTTGTAAAATTCGATAAGTTTGTGCATGTGCTTAATATGTTAAAAGATGATCATTGTACGTAGGTACTATGTTCAAAAATTGAACCTTTTTCCAACGATATTTGTAAAATTCGACAAGTTTGTGGATGTGCTTAATATGTTAAAAGATGATCATTGTACGTAGGTACTATGTTCAAAAATTGAACCTTTTTCCAACGATATTTGTAAAATTCGACAACTTTGTGCATGTGCTTAATATGTTAAAAGATGATCATTGTACGTAGGTACTATGTTCAAAAATTAAACCTTTTTTCACCGATATTTGTAAAATTCGACAAGTTCGTGCATGTGCTTAATATGTAAAAAGATGATCATTGTACGTAGGTACTATGTTCAAAAATTGAACCTTTTTCCAACGATATTTGTAAAATTCGACAACTTTGTGCATGTGCTTAATATGTTAAAAGATGATCATTGTACGTAGGTACTATGTTCAAAAATTAACCTTTTTCCAACGATATTTGTAAAATTCGACAAGTTTGTGGATGTGCTTAATATGTTAAAAGATGATCATTGTACGTAGGTACTATGTTCAAAAATTGAACCTTTTTTCAACGATATTTGTAAAATTCGACAACTTTGTGCATGTGCTTAATATGTTAAAAGATGATCATTGTACGTAGGTACTATGTTCAAAAATTGAACCTTTTTTCAACGATATTTGCAAAATTCGACAAGTTCGTGCATGTGCTTAATATGTTAAAAGATTATCATTGTACGTAGGTACTATGTTCAAAAATTGAACCTTTTTTCAACCATCTTTTAAAAATTATTATAGTTTTGCTATTATGTTAACTTTTGTTTACTAGAGAACGCACTTACCTTTCGAGCTAGAAATATTTCTAATTGTGTTTTTCGAACTACTAATTTTGGAACAGATTTTAAAAATATATATGCTTCATCTGATCTTCCCAAAGCACCAAGTGTCACTATGAAAGAAACAAAACAGAACAGTCAAAAACGTACTAAAATTAAAAAAATAGGTAGGATAGAAAGTGAAGACATGATAACAAGGGAAATATGTTATGCGTAAATTGAGTTGATACCATTCGGGATCATCCACATAGTATATACGCACAAAGAGAAGGGGGGGGGGGAGGAGGTTCAAACCAAAAGACGACATAAAGAGATTAAAAGTAAAATGTAGTAAAACATTATGTTTTTCCTACACAGTCTTCGCGAATTGAATGCAGGAAAATCAATCACACAACTATTCATAGTAGCGCACTAATTTTCCTGAATTATAGGTTAATTTTCATCAAAATCGATTTTTAAATTTGAACAAGATCAAGAAGATTATAAGAACCCTCTCAATTCCAGTGGAATGTTACTGTTAAAATGCACCTGCTAGTAAATAAGTGTAATATGCTTCAGACCAACGGGATTGACTTTTTAACCTAGAGAAAGCAATGAAAGAACATTAAGAAGTTGAGTTGTTTGATCAAACAATTTAATGACAACAAAATGTTTAATAGCATCAAAAAGTTTAATGGTATCAAAAAACACTCTAACTAAACTTAGAAATTTATTTACACACTAACAAAAGCTGTTTATAATATGTATAAAAATCTTCAAATATAAATTAAACAAAAAACTACAAGAACTCTCATTTGTTTCAAACAGGCCTCACATTATATCTACCACTAAGAAAATACATCACTTTTTGTGCTTACTGTGAAAAACATGGATAAGCATGTTGCCATTCCAACTTCATCAGGTGACACCAACCTATAAAAAAGCCAGCTTATTAGATGGATGTGTGTCTCGCTCTGCTTACTTTCTCTTCCACAGTGAACAATTGCATGAAAGCAAGATTCAACAAATCATACCTACATGCTCTCCTCACTTACCTCGGTCGTAAGAACAGAGCAAAGCAATTTCTCTCTGTTCCTTAGATGTCTCCATTGTTTTTGTAAGAATTTCAAGTGCTTCATCAAGATTACCCTTTGATAAATAAAAAAAGAGAGTAAAAAACAAATCCTTTACACAAACTAGAAGTGCATACAAAAAAGGGGAGCTAAACAAATGTAAACAACAGATTGCACAGAAGTTTAAAAAGAGTTTATATTACCCTTTTTAGATATTTCACTATACCTAACACGAAGGAAAGGGAGTTAGAGTTATAAATTTGTAATGGCCGGAAAATTCAAATTCCGGTCATTTGCTTGACGGCAACTTTAAATACCTCAAAGCAACATTACTTGCGGCTAGAAATTAATTCTGCAGAATTTTTGCGAAATCAGGCCCTGTTTTAAAAATTAAGCCCCTTATACGTTTTTATAAGCTGTTACAGCCAGACAATAACGCCTAAAAAATGTATTACATTTGATCACGATACTATGTTAGTCATAATACAATTCATCTATACAAATTTTGGTATCATTTCCCTATATATTCAAAATGCTGCGTTAAAATACTAATTTTTCGCATAGCCACATACATGTTGCTCTAAGACGACATATTAAAGCTTTAAAATATAAAAACTATAGCTAAACAGATATAATAACAAGTAATAAAAAAAGAGAATGTAAACTCACCCTAAGACGACATATTAAAGCTTTAAAATATAAAAATATAGCTGAAGTAGGAAATTCTTTTTCAGAATCCAACAATATAAGGGAGGCTTCGTGAAGACCTAAAAATAACAAAAAATGTGTTATTTATAAATAAAAAAACCAACAAGCCTAAACATTCATGTTTTACTGAGACCTTGAGTTTTTCCAGCAAACTCAAAACTGAAAATAATACATCCCATGAGTTGCAAAGAGGTTGCTTAGGTTAAAAACAAACAAAAAATGAGTATGGATAATAAAACAGTGAAAACTCTAGATAAAACATAAATAACACCTACTAAAACTTTAAGGAGTTACAAAACAGCTGTTGGTGTTACTAGCTTACACTAATGGCGGTGAAAAAGTTTATGATCATTGAGGATAAAAACAACAACCTAAATCATCTTAAATATCTTATTGAACATTCATATATCTAAAAATGACAAAAAGATTCCCTACATACATTTGATATCTATGATTGGTTTTGTACTCACCTTGCTTTTAATTTAAACTTTCTAATAAAATAAATTTTAAACCTTTTGAACTAACTAGCTAGCATAGTTTATTGTATATAAAGCCAGTCCAAGCAACAAGAATAATTTTAAAATCTTTTTAGAGGTATTAATTACCTTCTTAAAGCTGGTAACATAGCACTTTTTAACAAATACAGCTCCTCGTGTTGTGTCTGTTCGCGTGCAAAAACTTTCGATTTGCTGACATTTAATATAATTTACAGACCGTAGCTTACTTTACCACTACTAAAACAAATGCTAAAAGAAACTTTGTCTTTATTTGAAAAATAAGAAAAGTAGCAAATTCATAACAAAAAATTTAATATTTGAAACTGGCTATCTAGTCTTCTATGTGGTTCTAAAGTGTGTATAATTTCTCGCACCTTGCTTGACTTTGAGAGGCTCGTTTATTACATGCCATTCTTCGAAAATTGCAGGGATTGAGCTTATTAAATCATTCCATAGCCCCTTTAATAAAGTAAAAAAAATACAAACCTTTTTCGATATTGTTACCATCTAATGCACAAAAGGGTCGCACAACAGTGTGATACCATAGTAAAGTTAACCTGGATTTAAATTAAACATTTCGAATTTTAACACACGATTTAGTAATTACATAGATCAAAATATTAAACTTAGAAAAAGAAATACAAGTGTATTAACAGAGGCAAAGGGAAATTTGGAGTGTTATCTATACAAAATTTATATGCAAGTATATACCTGGCTATTGGAGCTTTCATATCTTTACTGCTACTAGACACATGTAATGCATTTAATCCAATATCTCGATCAGCAGTAAAACCAAATATTTCACAGACTTTTAAAAGAGTTGTTGGTACAATAGATACAGCCACTTGAATTAAACCGTATCCAAAACTGAGAGAAGCATTTAAAGTGTTGGTATCTTCTGATGAAAGATTACTTGGTGGTGTGGGCGTTCGATTTGATTTCTAACAACAAAAGGAAGTCTTATGTCACGGAATAAATTAATTTTAAATCATTTTAAATAACAAAATGATGATTGCAAAAACAAAAGGAATATTCAAATTTTTTAACAATGTATAAATATATTTTTGCTGAATTTATGGTACTAGTATCCACTGCAAATGCAATATCATACAACTGTAGTCATTGATTTACAATTCTGTGCCATCATATACAAGACGGATATAAGTAGTTCATACAGTTGTTTTGATAATGTTAAAATGTGCAGAGACCAAAAGGGGTACTCAATTCTATAGAAATTGACTCAATCAAACTGATTTGATTTAAAAAAAACTTGTGAGTCTCAACCCTTTCCCTTTTGTCTTTTTGCTGACATCAGTTTTAATTCAGGTGGAAGTATGACTGTCTCTGAATTATATATACCTTTCTTTTTTTTTGAGTATTATCCTTTGAATTAACACTTCCCGTCTCGAACCCAAGAATTTCTTTTTGACATTTATCATACATTTTCCAAGCACGTCTCATGTGATAACCCGCTTTTACAAAATCAATAACACCTGAAATTAAATTTGTAAGAACCACACGTAAATAAAATTACAGTTTCAGCTATTTATTCAACCAGCTGTTTGTAAGCATATTAAATCAGATCTTAACATCCAGTCATCATTAAATGACTAAATTCTGTTAAATAATGGAAAGAAGCACAATAGAAGTGTACCATTATAAACATTATATTACTAGCAAAAAGTGTTATATGTGTCCTTTCCTTTACCTTTATTTATTTAGCATGAAATATATAGGGAATATTTGATCACACGATTCCTAATCAGACCCGCAACACTGAGCTGTTACTCCAAACTTACTCTGTTTCAAAAACATAAGAAAAGCCAAGAACAATTCACAATCTGCCCATATGATCATTCTTTCGATGCGTTCTACAGTTGACCACTTCTCTGACGGTCGCTTGTGTATGATTCCTTCAAATAGTGTATCGACTTGGCACATTTTTATTGTTCCCTTTAAACTGTTTAATGCATGCTCCATTTTTTCATCTTCAAATGTCATTGCAGCAGTCTAAAAAGAGTAAAAAACACGAAATATACAAATATAATAAACAACCAAACATATTTTACTAATAGAAGTTATGAGTAAACACAATGGTTAACATTATTCTATTAAATTCCACTCTTGCTTTGAAATTACCACATTATGGTACATGGATCTTAATAGACAAAAAATCAACAAAACTCTTACAATAAAATCAACAAGACTGGCACCAGCTGATAGTTGTGGGCTGCATTGCCTAAAATGTTAAACACAGATTTAGTCTGAAAAAATCTGATCATCTCCTTCTATTGTATTATTAATAATTTAATTGGAAGGAGCATCTCACCAAATTTTCGAATTTGTTCTTGAATACAGATATGTCATTGACATGTTATTGATTTCCTCTTTGATTTAATCATTTTTTTAAGTTGTTTGGCATCAAAGTTAAGTACATTTTAAATATTTTTTTTCATTGGACTTTGATTCTACAACACAAAGTTATCTTGGTCAATTATTTTTTTACTCTTAATATCTGTAGATCCAGATGGCAGAATCTGGTATTAAAATTTGAGATTTAAAGCCATGACCTTTAGAAAGTTAGCATGACATAATTAGAGAGACACAATGATTCTTTGCTAGATTATCTACAAGAAGATAGAGGTGGAAAATATGCTGAAAAAAATTTGTTATAGCTTTAAAATTATAGCAAGACATTATACCACAGAGATAACAAAACAGGCAGGCTTATAATGACCTCACTTCTTACACACTACCTGGATAAAATATTTTAAAAAAGCTTGAACAGATGCTTTGAACTAAATATATGTTTAATGTTTATAGATTAAAGAATGGATATGGCATTGCCTTTAGAAAAAGCTTTGATAGATTTTTTAAACTTAAAATATATTTAATGTTTATACGTTAAAGAGTGGACATGGCTTTGCCTTATCGGTTTTATCCATACGTATTGTTTTTTCTTCTTTTTTTTAAATAAACCATAGAAAACACAACATAAACACAACCTGCTTTAAACAAAGGTTTAAGTTTCTCCAAAACGCACTACAAGTTATTACTGAGTATTACTAATAACTGATCCAAAAAACTTTTTAGTATGAAAAACCACATGATTTGAACAATTTAATCTTATATAACAGGTCTTGAGGTATGGAGTCATTCTCACAACCTGAGTCAGTGCAGCAAATTACTTGTTACATGTTTGTGTTTGTTAAGGGTAAAGTGCATGGCCAAAAACTTTCACTGAACACTAAATAATTACTTTTGTAAAAAATAATTAATTTCTAAACCATTACCTGAACTTCTTAAACAACTGCTCAGCATGGCCAACACCACCATTTAATAGCACATTTATACCTTCTCTTGCAAACCAACTAGCATCCATTCCAGGTGGCAACGGAATCGCACCACCATCATTGTTTTCACTGTCATAGTGCCGACTGGTTGCACCATTACTCGAAGATTCCATATATATATTCCAAAGTTACAATGTATTCATAGTGCCATTGTTAATTTGTACTATCTTTAAAATTATAATTTACACATATAGTAACACTTACAGCTTAACTGTTGTTGAGACACTATAAATATTGTTTCTAACCAGCAGTTTAGTTAGTTGAGTTGAAACAACAAACAAAAATTCATTTAGAAAACTAGCATTTATATGTTATATATTAAAAAAATTCATATACTGCATCTAGAATTATTTTCGCATTAGCTGCAATATAATTCAAAATTTTTGAAACAGTAAAAAAGTATATTTTTTCTACCACATTCCAAAAAATACATTAAGGAAGTTCAATAAAAATCTAACAAAGTAGTAAGTAAAGTAAGTAAAGTCAAAGCAAGGCTTTACACAGTATAAAAACATTGCCTATCCTAAAACTGCTTTTTAATATTTCTGAAAAACCACAGCAACAAAAAAAAATTATCTAACCACATTGTGAAAATGTAAAAAAAAGCCAAACAGGTGAATTGAGACAAAAACAATGATTATTAGATATTAGAAAGAAGTTCCATTGTTGTTTCTTATCAATGCATATAATAATTAATATTAATTATTAATACAAATATAGAAAGACAAATATTTGTCCATAAGTATACATGATCTTAACTTTTATTATTTTTGTTTGCACAAACTAATTGCAAAACAATTAAATGCTGGAGGAAAGCTGTTAAAATATTTTATGGTATAATTTAAAATCAATATTTATCTGACATATAAAAAGTTACATAAACCAGGATGCAGGATATGCAGTATTCTGTTATTTTTACTTTTACTACAGAGAAGTTACAGTAGAAACAGAATTATCTTTATAATCGAGCTTCAAACTCAGTATTTTTTTAAAATCTATGACCCAGGAATCCACCTACTATAGCATTACTGCACATGGAAATAAATTAGCATACAAAAGTAAAAATGCACAATTTTGGTACTTGTACAAAAAAATCAATGGCTGTGCTTGCACTTTATTTAAAAGCACTCAAAAGAACTTGAATCAAATATCAATATTAAGCCCTTGTTTAAATTGTGTCAAGGTTACTCTAAAGAAAACAATTTTTTAGGGTTTTTTGTGAATAATTCATGACATCTATATAGAAAAAAATTCTCTTTCATCACAAATACGTCTTTCATCGAGTATTTGAAAAAAAGTAATAAAAAAAATATAAAAGTATTGATAAATTAGAAGGGTTTTTCAAAGACTACTCCTCAAGTGAGTTTTTTCCTTCACCATAACCTTAAAGGGAGAGGTATTACTGTCAGCAGTACAAAATAATTGTAAAATAATTCTTGTACATTTGGCAGAACTAAAAATAAACATGATAAAATGGATAAGTTAAATTAAATATTGCAAACTTGAACTTTTATTGGACTAAAGAAATATTTGGGTTATATGTTAATGTTGTTTAACCAAGCTTTCACAAAAATATTGAACAATAGAGTGATTATAGCCCTGCTGTCTCGATAAACGTCAACAGCGGGAATTCCTCACATAGAGAGCATGAAACAGAAATACAAGATTAATCTAAAATTTTTTGATATACTGAATCGAAAAAACTAAAATGACAAAACATTATGATATGTTATATGATATATTGTCTACCCACAGCGATTACCCACTGGAAAGTCTCTTTAAACAAGGTGCCAAAGTTATCATTAAATATCGACGATGTAATGGTGCACGTTAATGGCTCGATGGTTGGATACAATTTTTTGAATTTTTGAGTTATCATTCGCCGACCGACTGACTCTATTTTTGGTGTTCAAATGACTCAACACCAGATATTTGTGACGTCCGCCTTAGGAAAATTTCTCTACTTTTTAGGATTTTTTTATGCTTCGCTAACAGAATATATAATGTGCATACAAATAAATAACAGCTACCACCAGTGGAAAATATGTAGTAGACACACAGACTTTAATAAAACCTTTTCAACCAAATTGAATCTTTTAAGCGAAGCTCCTAGAGAGCAGTCATTGAGTGTGCCACACTGTCCTCATCGTATACTCATTGATGTCAAATAATTACGTATAATTGTTTGTTTCCCCTTAGGACTGTAGCTAGCTAGCTATCGTGTACTTACAAAATTATTATCTTAGCTGCATTTACGTTTTGAAACCATAACCATAACAATAACGCTTTTCTTTCGGATAGAGGACTTACAAAGAAACAGTTTTTGGGTAGGTACAGGTAAAGTGTAGCTCAGACTTACTGGTGGAGAAGACAGACTAAAGAAAAAGAATGGTTCTTTAATGGATATTCAAGACCTCAATTTGTTTTGTTGTTGATCTTCCGGGCGCTCTTTTGAATGACGACATTTGATTTGCTTTACCGGCGGACGATATGCATCTTTTCCCGCAACCTATTATCCAGGGCCATAAGGAAAGTTTCCATGTCCATTTCTCCCGGTTGGAAAATGTGTGGTAGCCATTATAGGTTAAGGAAAAACACGCTATCCACGCAGTCATCTCTTCATAAATAGGACCTAAATTTTTCGTAGAATATTTGTTTTCTAACTTCAAACCTGTCATATTGTGTAGTTTTTAGGTGACTGTTATCTAATCTAGCTTTACTTTAATTCATATATATGTGTTGTTGTTTAATCAAAGCTTCTTAATAGTTAGACCGTGAAACGTCAAAGTCTTCCTCCATCACGTAACATTTCGACCCGGAAAATCCTGCGTAAGTTTTGGTAATCTACAATCTTGGTCAAAAGCATGTTGAGACAAGACAGCTTACTGTGAAGTTTGCCACCATATATTACTGCATCGTCCATTCTCACATTAGATTTACACATTTTACACCTAGGATCTTAGGCTACTTGGTTAAGACTAAATTCTCAAACTATTGTAATTGTTGCTGACGTCAGCATACCCATTTTTTTACGAGCTTTAGGTCCTCCTTCGTGGGCCCCGACGTGGATTATTTCGGTTTGCTTGCTTGCTAGACAATTTGACTAGCAGCGCTCTCTGCTTGGCTTACGTCTGCAAAAGTAGCAACCTAGCAGCCTGGCATGCAAGTACCTTAAAAAATTAAATTTTCTTTGACAAAAAAAGTATTTATATAAACAAATTAAAATCTGACATGTGTAAATCTTTTTATTTTGGCATGGCCTCACAAATATCGAGGGATATACTGTCTATTATATCCAGGAGGGCCATAGCTTAGATGTGGAGTCGTAGAGTATTTAATGCATTCTAAGCTACGCAGACCCAATTTAGAGTTTACGCTCTACTAGACAACTTTCTGAAACATCCAACGGTCCATACAATGTACCATCTTCCCAATTTCCCTCACATGGCTTGGGTTATCCCGGGGCTATGGTAACATTCATTCGCTCATATTGAATTGCCGCCAAGGGGAATCAAACTCCGGTCTCTCGTTGGAGGAAACATACTCTCAGTCAACAAATCTAACCGCCATTCATAGTTTTTAAACATAATTTTATCTATGTCATGTTAAGCCTCTCGAAGACGCTGTTCGACAACTAATGACTTGTCTTTGCGCAAAAGCAACATATGCAATAATTTGGAACGAGATCAATTTTCACTTCCATCAAGATAGAAACGTATAAGAAATTTTATTCCTACAAGAAGCTGCTTAATTGAGTACGAAAACTTTCATTTATTTGCTGACTCTTCTAGCTAGATAAAGCTTATCTCCAGTGGTTTTCCACGTCTGTAATATTCTTACGGGACAGTAAGAGCGCTGGGAACGAGGCTGATGACGATACAATCGCATAAAACAGAACGCATCCTCAATGCCACCAAATGGAACAAATTTAGCGCTACTTGTTTTTATAAGAGAATCAAAATTCTAACTAGGTTGATCATTATTCTTGTTTTCCTATTGTTCTAAATGATACACCTGTTGATTTTACCATAAAATCTGATCCTGTATTCTTATAAATTGTATCTTTATAAAAATAAAAAGCGGTTACATAAAAGAAACGTGACGAAGTAAAACACCATCTTAAAAACAACACGTACACGTTTGCAAGAGTTGTTGCGTCCATTACTTGCTGATGTGTAGCGTAAAAAGACAAAATAGCGCATTGTAAAGGCTTTTCACCTAACTCTCAGCTACGAAAATAAAAATAGAAAAGATAACAGTGTTTTATTGATCATTTTAAATACTGATCTCAACTTAGTGAACGTAGAAAGGGAATTACTTAATAACTCCGATTAAAATTTTTGATGGCTGGACTGTTAAATCTATACCTTACTTGCAAAGGTTGTGAAGAGAGCGGGTGTTCACTACTTTTGTATAAATCTGAACTACCGTTTTATTTCAAAATTTACTTGACATATTTAACAGCCGACACAAACTAAGTAAGATGGCACCCTATTTTTTATGTTCGGTCACGTGGGTACATGCTAAAGTCGCCCAAAACATAAAAAATTACAATAGGTTGACAGCTATGTGCACTGAAGACCCAACAGACAATGGCTAATTCTATTTTGAGACTTTAAACTTATTTTTATAAGGTTACAAAACAGTTAAAATGAACACATTTCCATTTAAATTTATGACAATTTTTTTAATTCGTGAAAAAACTATTTTCCGAACAATGTTATTTTGAACCAGCAATAACATTGTAAACCCTATGATAGGGTAAAAAAAACGATGACCTATTTTTTCTTGTTTGGCGCTTCTTCTACAGCGCAAATTATATTGTAATTTCACTCTGCGGAGTGCAATTATTAATTGAACTCTAGAATCTCAACTGCATTCTTTAAGGAGCGCCGATAATTTAAAAAATATATTATTTAATAACTGCACAAATGTTTCATTGACAACCACTTCCCACGAACCAAAAAAAATAAAAAAAGACTGATCATTTATTCTTCCTCAGAGGAGGAATGAAGTAAACATATTTCATAGTTTTAATTTTGTGTTGTGAGAAGACTATATTTTTCCTGTTGTATATAGTTACTTGTCGTTTAAAATAATTACTGTTGCTTTTGGATTCATACCCATAAATATTTATTTTCTCGCGTTTTATGATAAGTCGAAAAATATATCTTTACAATAAATCGAACTAATTATAAATCAAAACATTGAAATTGACATCCTGTGCTACTCTTACAAAAATAGTTCATTGTGTGATTTTTAATCGAATGTTTACTCGTGCAATTGGAAATAATCGAACTCGTAATTTTTTTGCTTTTTAAATTTAACCTCGTCCTAACGGACTCGGAAAATTAAAAGCAAAAAAAAAAACTCGTTCGATTATTTCCTAATTGCACTCGTAAACGTGCCATTACATATACGAATCCTTTTTTACAGAACATGTAATCCAATCAAAAATTATTATCAACAGAAAAACCATATAAAAAATGTTACAAGCATCAAGCTCAAAATTCAATTTGCTCATATAAAGTGTAAATTTAATACATGACTAATTAGTACGTACAAAACTTCATATAAAATCAAAATGATAGAAACTCCATTAACATACACATTATATTCAATACTCAAGTATCAGTGAATTAACTACAAAATGCATGCTGAAGAAAAAAAAAAGGAATCAATGTCTGCATTTTTGGCTTATATGGACAAATGATTATTTTCTTAACTGAAGGAAATGTGCTATTTTTTTTTCGCATTTTTTACTTTTCCAGTTTACTTCCAAAATGTCCTGTAAATTCAATATAAATTTACGTTAGACGATGGAAATACTAGAAATAGGATGTAAGTAAAGAAACAGCTGATTAACTTCAATTATTAGAAATCTTTAATTTCACAATTTCAAAAAAAATTGCGTTTAATTTTAAATTTATATATATATATTTATGCAACTTTGTGATTCTGTTTGAAAATTCTGCAATATTTTCCGCAAACAATTTCTTCATCAACCAATTCCTTTAGATAGAATATCTGATGGTAATAACTTGCAGCTTCTATCAACACTGTACGTTTTTTCAAAATATGTTAAAAAAACTTTTCTAACTTAACGTAGCTTAAAAAATTTAATAAGTTTCGACTTGTTCTTAAGGTGCTTTTAATGGTTGAACAACTCTCAGCGGAAATGTTCTTAAAACTCGATTCTTATATAAAACAATGTGTAAACACGGCTTAAAATTGCGTAAGAAAATAAAAAAGTAATTTATTAGTTAGTTATTATTCATTCGATGTTTTTGTAATAAACGTTTGATACTGCCATTACAAGTAACATCATAAGCTGTTTGACCACTATTGTTTCGTATGTTCACATCGATATGTGGTACAGACAACAACAACTTCACACATTCAATATGATCATTGCTAGATGCATAATGTAAGGGTGTGGAATTATATTTGGTTACGTTGTTTATATTTGTCACGTCATGATTAATTAAAACATTTAAAACTTCATGATGACCAAAATCTGCACTGTAGTGATATGCATTACCTTGATCTTCATCCACAGCATACACATCACTACCAGCATCAATCAAATATTTCACTATTAATGGATTGTTGTAACGTGCAGCTTCCATCAACAGTGTTGTTTCATTATCACTTCTCATTTCAACGATATCTGGATGTTCAATAAGAATTTCTTGAAATTTCTTGTGATCGCCATCTTTAATGATTTCAACAATTTCTAAAGAAAAAAAATTATGTGACGATATATTAAATAAACTTATTAATGTTACGAAAAAATAATTACTTTTAAAATAAACAATTTCAAAACTATGCGAGTGTAAAAGGTAGTAAAAATGTGTAGCAGTAATATTCAGCTTTTTAAAAAATGTTGGAGATAGTAAAAGCGGATTGTGATATAGAGCCTTTCCTAAATAGTCACTTGCAATGTCACAAAACACTCGTATGAACTCGCAGGAGCGGATGCAGTGTTAGTCAGCGCCGTCATGTGACTGACTAACACTGGATCCGAAAAAAATTTGCAAGAGGGTTAAAAAACATTAGGGTATTGTGGTCCCTCGGCCATGTCACAGTTAAACTTTACTACCGTGATGTAGCTATACGTGAAGAAATACCGAACATCAGTCGCGGAGAGAAACAGACGCAGTCGCAGAACTTCGTATTTACAAGTTATGTTATATATTTGTGTTATTTAGAGCCATAGTCAGTGTGGGTGACATCACAGTAAGTTATTTGCTTGTTGTAGCCTACTGAGTCTCTCTGACTGGGTCATATTGAATACTATTTGTACATTTTCTAGGTTATTGAACACATTCGTTATATCTTTCTTTGATACTCGATGTTTACTTTCCCCTGGACACACACAAAACACAGTGTAGCGCCAAGTCACCATTTACCACAGTTTATATAAGATTCTTGGTTTGGTTGGGGCTTGCTGCTAAAATTGGTACTACTTTCAGCTACCCAGTGCAATGTCCTATCAACCTGAATCCTAGGGATCTTTATATCGGGATGGCGGGATGAATTAGTTCTGCCATCAGCCTGTTTTGTTTACTCCATTACCAATTTAATTAGTTATTAATTTAAGCAAACAAGACAAACTACCACACAATCTCGTTGAGTAAGAAAGTGTTTGAATTATCTAATGAAGTTTTACTGGGTAACCATTTATTAGCTTTACTGGTTTTATACCAATTAAAACGGAAAACAAATTTAGTTTAGCTATCATTGTAAACCCACTTAATTCTGTTATTGGTTATCACATTTTACTGACAGTCCTTTGTGGACACTAACCAAACTTTTTTCAACACTGTTCAAAATGCGACAAAGATTTTTTGTGCTGACCTACACATTGTGGGAAATAATATATTGGAAAGGAGGGCGAAATTTTAAGAAGGGTTTACAGTCGACGCTCATTATCTCGAACCTCCGTTATCTCGAACTTTCTCTATCTCGAACTTTTTCTTCGGTCCCTTGAGTTCTGTAAGCAATAGTAGGCAAAGAAACGTTCGGTATCTCGAACCTCCGTTATCTCGAACTTTCACATCTCAAACTTTTTTCTCAGTCCCTTGGACTGATTTACGCTCGTTATCTCGAACTCTTGAAGAGGAATTTTGAAAAAAGAAGACCCTGCACTGCTTGTTTTAAAGTCACAAAATGTTGCAATAAAAAGAAGACATTCCATTGTAAAACAGGTAGATTTTGCAATGTTTTTTTTGTGATTTCCTTTGTCAGAATGCCACCGAAAAGAAAGCTCGTTGTAAAAACTTTGGCAGAAAAATGCCAAGCATTAAAAGAATTGGAAAAAGGTATTCCAAATAAAGATATCGCTAAAAAGTACGGGGTGCCTAAAAACACGATATCAACATGGCTAGCCAATAAGGAAAAACCTTTTTCTGCTCTCGAAAAATCTTCGAGCAAGAAAAGAAAGATCAGAGATGGTAAATTCTCAGAAGTAGATCTTGTCGTGTTCAAATGGTTTGTTTCACAACGAAGCAAAAACATACCAATCGATGGGACAATACTAAAGGAGAAAGCTAAAAGCTATGCACAGGAGCTTGGAGTAGAAGATTTCAAAGCTTCAGACGGTTGGCTTGGTAAATGGAAAAAAAGGTAAGAATATTAAATCTCTTTTTTTCGAATTGGTTTTATTTTGATATTAAAATCTTAAAAAGACTAACATAAACTAAATATGTTTCTTGAGTATCTCGATGCACTTTTCCGTTCCAATAAATGTCAAATTGCATGGCACTTGCATGCCTTCACCATCTCCCAAATTAACTGGTTTTCCAGTCACAGTTACTTTGCACGAGCTTAATTCATCAGCTCTGAGGAAATAAAATATTGTTTTAGCAAATTTCCCAGATTTTCCAAGTGGTAAATGTCCAACTATCTTGTTTTCTTTCTTGACACACACAGCATATTTGTCAACGGGATTATTAGGCTCTCCTTCGCATTGTAAAGTCTCCCCATTTTTTGGAGTCCACAATGCTTTATAAACGTGGAACCCCTTAACATGTGAAGCCAATTCAAATTCTTTTATCATTACAACATTGATTAAATTTTGATCAATTATCATTTTTGCAAGATCCATCTTCTCCTTTTTCTCCTGGTTTGCTTTTCCTTGTTGCCATGCACAAGTAATAATGATAATGTTCACAGGGTGTTCACACAAGAATTTTTAAAAACATTCGAATTGAAATTCGAACATTCGTATTCGAAAAAATGCACGAACAGGTTAACAATAAATCTTTTATACAAGTCGGTATTTGTTTTATTTTCTATTTCAGGCACAATGTGACGTTCAAGACGGTCGTTGGTGAAAGCAATTCTGTTCAACCTGATATGATAGCATCTTGGTTTGAAACCACTTTACCAACATTATTAACTAACTACAAACTAGAAGATATTTACAATGCCGACGAATTCGGTCTCTTCTACCAATGCTTGCCAAATAAAACGTATCACTACAAATCCGAAAAATGCTCTGGGGGTAAAAATAACAAAGTCCGAATTAACGGGCTTGCAGCTGCCAATGCTGTCGGAGATAAACTACCAATGTATGTGATTGGTAAATCGAAGAAACCAAGGTGCTTCAAAAATGTAACATCCCTACCCTGCAGGTACAGAGCGCAGAAGAAGAGTTGGATGGACAGCTCTCTTTTTGAAGAGTGGGTGCGGGAAATCAATGCAATGTTTCTAAAAGAAGGTCAAAAGATAGTCTTGATCATCGATAATTGTCCCGCTCACCCTGATGTCGGTGGACTGTCCAACATTAAATTGATTTTCTTACCTCCAAATACAACTTCTGTGTCACAACCGATGGACCAAGGTGTCATAAGATGTCTTAAGTCTCTTTATCGCCAAAAATTGGTCAACATGATGATTCAAAACCTAGAAAAAGGCAAAGATCTTCCAAAAGTTTCAATTCTGCGTGCTCTTCAAATACTTGTTTCGTCGTGGGACAAAGTGAAGAAAGAAACCATCGTAAATTGCTTCAAGAAAAAAGATTTCCAAGAAAGCTCAACAGAATGCAACTGATGATATTGATGATCCATTTAAACAACTGGAGAAAGATCTCACACAACTGCGTGCCATTGACGATACCATTATTCCTGCTGATCTCTCGGCCCGTGATGTTGTCGATATTGACCAAGATTTGACCACAATCGAAAATCCCGTGACTGATGAAGAAATCCTTGAGTCGGTACGGCCAAGTACAGATGAGAATGACGAGGAGCATGATGAAAATGCCAATGTCATCGAGGTGTTTGATGAGCCAGTGAGCAAGCCAACAAAATC
Source organism: Hydractinia symbiolongicarpus (assembly GCF_029227915.1). Classification (NCBI taxonomy): domain Eukaryota; kingdom Metazoa; phylum Cnidaria; class Hydrozoa; order Anthoathecata; family Hydractiniidae; genus Hydractinia; species Hydractinia symbiolongicarpus. The sequence continues at coordinate 14,210,729 of NC_079875.1, read as the reverse complement.
AGAAAAAAACACTGCAGTGGAGACTTTACAAAATGCTTGTCTATTCACTGATGATGGAAATGACATGCAACGCCTCCTGCTTCGCTTTGAAGATTTGTTTCTTAAAAGTGAAATGAAAAACAAGAAGCAAACTAGTATTTTGAGCTTTTTCGATCAAAAATAATGTATGTAATTGTAATCAACAATAAGTATACATGTACGCAAAATGCTGTTTTCTTTATTATCCATTTCCCTTTCTTGACCAAACAGTTCCTTCAAGTACCCTTAATTCAGGTGAATTTTAATTTTAAAAGTTTGCCCACAGATACTTATGACCGAACTACTGACCCTTGCCCTTTTCTGAAAATTTCAAAAAGTTTCGAAAAACTCGTTATCTCGAACTTTTCATGAAATACGCTCGTTATGTCGAACCTCCGCTATCTCGAACGCTCGCTATCTCGAACTTTTCTTTCGGTCCCTTGGGAGTTCGAGATAACGAGCGTCGACTGTATCTATGTAAGTAACACGCATTCCGAACATGTAAATGTTCACAGCGGACTTAGGACATCGAGTCTAAGTTATTTGATTTGAGCCAAAATCTTAAACAATGCTGATTTTAACTAAGGTCAGCACGTCTCAATTCCAAATATTTCGAAACCTCTCTGCGTTCCATAATGCGGACATTGTGGAAATGCTTGACATTGCTCACTTGGCCTAGATTTTTAAATTAAAATTTTTAAGCACTTTAATAAATCTAACCTTTTTTTAATAGATTGAGATCAGATAAATTATTACATATGTTAAAAGAGAGACTGTTGATTTTATTTTGTTTACCTTCAAAATAATGACAAATTTGTGCTTTCCTAACATAAATCTGATTATACTCTCATTTGCGCTCCTCATCATCATACCATAATGAGAATTATAAAAAGAAGAATTATGCAAATGCAATGGTACACATGCTTCATATAATATGCAGACATATACAAATGTGAATGCGTAATATGGTTAATATCAATATAAAACGATACATCAACCATATATAATGGTATTCGGACCACATATGATGTAACAACCGCATATAATGTAAAGACGGCAAATAATAGTATTGGTATTATAGTATAGTATTATTAGTATTAATGGTATCATATATGTGTATCTTCTTATTTAAGGTAGTAGCATAGATTAATACCACCACCATCTTGTTTTTACGCACTGCCACAATGTCACTCACCACTATTTTATAGAAAGCCTTTGTAAGAACACTGACTTGTGCCAGAGTCTTTTTCTTCCTTTTGCCTGATAGCAGAAAGCAAAAAAATGGCTCTTCGCCAAGGTTTATGCCTCATGTTTAGGGCTTACTTAGTCCTCTTTTGAACATCTCAAACTCAAATTAACGGTATAGTCGCCAAATCACTTCAGTATACTTCCAATTCGCCTAAACATTGACATTTCATTGTATTGAATATTTAAATGTCAAAAGGTTTTCATCTTTTTTTTCTTTAGTGTACACTTCAGTGTACATTTTTTGATTAGTCAGTCATCCTAAACTTAGTGACGAAAGGAATTACATTACTTTTTTATTTTTTTTGAACTAGTTGACTAATAATTAAGGAATAATGAAATCTGTAGATACACAAAAGAATTTACTGTACACTTATAATGTCTTGTAGATTCGAAGACGAATTGTACGTGAAGTAAAATGTCAATAATACAACTTTCATGTTTATTTTCACTAATGTTAAAAAATCAAACACCGTACCTTTGAAAGAATAACACATCTCAGCAGTCTGGTAAATTTTTGACTTCATATTGCTAAACAAAAATTGTGTTCTATTACTTACCAAAATTTAGCAAGGGTGCACAAATACATTATAAATTGTAAATAAAAAAACCTTACAAAAACAACATTATAAGTACATTTTAATCATTTAAAATCATTTTTGAAAATAAATATGATAACTCGAACGTAGGAGAGCTGAAGAAGTATTTGAGACTTTGAACACCTAAAGTTATGAAAAAAACTCGATGGTCGTGTTCTTCTGCTGGTAAATGCAATGTGCAGCCATTGTTGTATGCTGCTGAATCTGAACAACCCATTTCATCACAGATGATTGAATTATTGAGCAAGAAGGTGTGGTCAATGGTCTGCATCTCTTACATACTTAATTATTTCAAATATTTATTCCTTCAAAGTATAAGTAAAGATTTACATGACTACTAGACCTTTATAGCATATAGTTACTAACTGCGTGTCAGGATGGTTTAAACTTTTACTTTACAATCCCATAAATTTTCACAGTAAATTTAAAAGAATAAAAAGTGAGTGTAAAAAGTGACAAAATATTTGGGATACATACTGAAATCCTGCAATTTGGTTTTAGAAAAAAAAGATGCAAGATACAGTTATAAGCTTGCCTGTAGGAATTAAATACCCATATCCCATCAGTCTTATATTTCCAGACGATACCAGTGCAAATTTACATTACTTAAACATGCACAATGACTCCATTTTGTAAAACAGAAAACACAGATAATTTAGGCAGTGTCTTGCAAAACCATTGTTAATTACCCAGGATCAAATATTAAAAAAATTCATTTGGTTTTCGATAATACTTGAATTGGTAGTATACTACTAAGAATAATATTTCAATATTTATTTATTTCAATAATCTCTAAGATGCTGATTCAAAAAATCAAGTTGTTATCGCATTAATATCAGAAGAATTTTTTCATCACACCAGTGTTAAAATTGATATCCTGTCAAAATTGATATTCAGTGTAATAGCATCTCAGAAAATGGCTATATTAAAAAAATCTTTTTAAGGGTATCCTTAAATTTTTATTGACGGAGTGGCTTATCGTAAGACGGCGACCAAGAACATTTCATGAAATTTAGCCTTTTTGCATTCCAAATGTTTGGAAACAGAAAAATGCATTGCACAACCCAAACGATGCACCCATTATTTAGACCCTATCTGACTCATTTCTATCATTGCGCATGTTTTTGGGAAATTTGTCGACGTGTTTTTTGAAAGGTCTTCCTAAATCTAAAGGATTATATCTATTCCACTTAGAGAGCTATTATTATTTTGGACATTTAGTGGACTAATATACTTAAGGATTACAGCTGGCTAAGCTTGAATCAATTTAACATTCAGTGGTGGTTTAAGCTAGCTCCTTTCACTGTGGGCCACAATTGAAATAAGTTGACAGCAGACAGCTGACTTAAGTTCGCCACTACAAGTAATAGAATAACATATTTCAATATTTCCTTTTTGGGCCTGAGGTGGATTATTTCGGGCGAGGTAAACGTGTAAGGTCACGTTAGAGAATGTGACTATCAACTTTTCAACGCTGTCTGCCTAGCCTACATGTATGTAATTGTAGCGACTGTGCAGTCTGTCATTCACTATTAAAGCTGTTGCCCATATTTGACAAATGACAAAAAAACTTCCTTAGTTTCAATACTTTTGTGCAGGATTGCAGATACCACAAAGGATGAAAAGGTAGCTAGAGAGTTTATTGTAAAGAGAGTTTAAAGTAAAAGATACACGAGGTAGATAACTTTAAATTTCAAAAAATTTGACTTGCGTTTTAACAGGGCAACAAGATTAAACAAAGCTATGGAGGTGATTCCAGTTTAAAAATCTCCTTTTAATCAGCTTTTATTTCTCTTAAAGTGAGTGCACTTGTCTTTTTTAAGAATGACCAGATAACATTAGGGACTTAAATTTATGGCAATACATACTCAGTTACTAGCACAAGGTTTTCATTTGAACTTGACAACAATAATTCTGCAATAAGAAAAATAATTTTTTGCACCCCTTAAGGAAAAAACGTCTGGCAATACTGTTACAAAGCTTTTTAAGCAAATTAATTAGAAACATGGTCTCAAACAGTTTTAAGATTCACAAAATACTGTGTCAGATTGATGTATAAATTCTTACCTTTTCAAATCTTTTGTGAAAACATGATCTGCATTAGCAGTTGGTTTCTTGTACTCTAAAAGTTAAATTTAAATAAATTGATTCATTTAATATGGAACGTTCAGTTTAACAAAATGTAAAATCTTACCTTTCAAACTTTCAACTAAGTTCATTAAATCAGTTGTTAATTGTGAATATTCGGGTCGGGTTTCACACTCATCAATCAAGTTTTTATAAATAGAACATTCACTAGGATCTATACCAACAGTGGTGACGTCATTAATTAAAATTTTCATTTCGCCCAACGGATTTGTCGAAAAATCTGCTTTGTTCATTTGATGAAGGTGTGAATTGAATGTTGGGATAGTTTTTTGAAAAGAGGATAGACCGCGGAGTTGTCGTTCAATTTCCAGCTTTTCAGCAACCAACTCAAAATGAGATTTTAAATTGAAAATTTGAACGTAATCTGTAAATTCTTGTACTATGTTATTGTCAACAAAACCAGTACAAATTAATTTTGCTTTAAATTCTTCAGATTTCTCATCAAATGATTTCAATAGATCTTCTTCTTCTTTATTTAACATTTTAAGATACTCTTCTAGTCTTTTCAACTTTCTTTCTTTTAACTTAAGAGCAAGTACTGCTCTTTCTTTCTTACAATTTTTTAGAGCGTCACCGTATTTCCTTGTTAACTTTTCCAACACCATTTTTGTTTCATCGAAGGAAGTGATGAACGATTGGAACCACTTTTTGGCTTCCACACCAAATTCATCTATCGATTTGATTCTGTGATTCTTATGTTGTCTGTGTGTGCAATACACACAGGTAAACAGATTTTCACAGTCAATACAGACAAATTTTGCAATTGAGTTGTGTTGTTTACACAATGGTTGGAGTTTTTGCAATTTTTCATTAAAAATGACATTGGTAAAAGATTTGTTGGTACAAGAATGTAGATTTTGACATCCGTCACATATCTTTACACTGCATGTTGTACAGGAGTGGCAGATACTTTTTTTGCATTCTTTACTTTGCTGACATAAAGATTTAACATTTTCACCAGATGACCTATAAGCAAAACAGTAGTCTTAAAATCTTGTTGCCATTTTTGTTAAACTTTATTTCTCTTTATATTTCCAAATTTTCTAAGTACTTTTGGAGAAATAAAACATTATTTATTATTTCACTGAAGCTCTTAAGTAACGGGCTGGACACCTTTGTTAAGAGTATTTTTCTTTCTTGAACATGAAGTTAGTTAAAACTTCAACACTACACAAATTGTCCTTTTAGCAGGACATGAAAACCTTAGGGAAAAAAAGGGAGAAAAATGTTTCTTCTTTAGGGTTCCTTTGAGATTAATTCAATTGGCAGGACGCAGAGTCTTTTACAATGTTGTTATTATAATAATATTGTTAAAAAATAATAGGAAGTCTTCCAACCAGTATTTATGACAAACGTACAAGAAAAAACAGCAGCGTTTTTAACTGTTTAAGAAAAAAATAAGTCGTCATCCTGACAGGTGTAATGTCCAAAAGTCTTTGCTAAGTCTAACAATCATAATAATAACTTGATAATTTAAACAGAAAAATTATTTGCGGATGATATTTTGCACAAAAATAGTGCTACTGTCTGTACACTGAACTTTTATAACAGTATTAGGAAAATTGCTAACACAAGAATATTATTAACTTTTTCGCCGAATACCATTATGTTCAAAATACTGACATTATAACTTGTCAGTAGGATGTAGAAAATTTTGACTTACATTTGATCTAAAAGGTCAGTCAATGTATACACATTTATTAACGACGAAGTTGTTTCATGTTGATCTATTACTGTCTTCTTAGCACATCTTAATGGGCAAGCCAACACAGCACTTCCGTCTTCACCAAAAACAAGAATGCTATCTAAACAGTCTCGGCAATAGGTGTGCCCACAAATAAGATGCTTCGGTTTATGAAAAGTGTCTAAGCAGATCTTGCATTCCAATACTGCAGCAAGATCTATTTTTGATACAGCCATTTTACTGTAGTAATTTAACAATTCTCCTAAGAGTAAAATTCCATTATATATAGGCATAACTTTTCGTAGATGTTACATGAGAATGTCAACCTTTTACTCAATGATATCTAGCTCAAGTTTGTTAGAACATAACAGAAACACAAGCAATAAGCTTACAAAAAAAATTCAGGAAAAGTAATCACTGCAAAGTCTTTTGTTTAAAATAAAACATAACAAACTCATTAGAAAATATTTGGAATACAAGAAATAACACATGCTTCTCAAACAAATATATTTTACAGTTCTCTTAGTTTCTAACAATAATAATATAAACTAAATCTGTATCACAGAAGATAGCATAGTACACCATGCACATTATTTGTTTGCACCTTCCAAACTCAAGACTGATCGATATTCTTCTAACCATTTTGTGCTACTGGACAAATTCTTCAAAAAAAAATATGAAAGCAATTACTTTTATTTCTTATCATCTTTCTCAACAAAAATCTTCACCAGAGCCTGAGAAACTTAGGTTTAAAAACAAAAAAAATAAGGAAATAATAACCGGTAAGCAGTTATCTTGTAAAAAGTCAATATCAACATAAAACTAGTAAATGTCAAGTTTTGTGTGGTAAATCTTGAAGCATTTGTCTGGGTGTAAACCCAGGGCTGAAGAAGATTCACCGCAAGCATAAATTGTGGTCACAGCTCTGCCTTTATTAGTTGTTAATTTCCGCGCATAACAAACGCGACACCTCTTCTTTGACCTGTGTTCCTTGCCTCCAGCACCAACTGGCACTAAAGTTGGGAAATGCCCCCCTGTGAGCCTTGAAACATCATTATTTGTTTGTTGTAGTGGTCCATGCTGAACGGTGACCATAAGCTTGATACACTACATAAGGTAATCAATGTATGATAGCTTATCATTCCTAAGAAGTTCGGCATGGATTTTTTGGGCATTCAAAGCAGATTGAAGTATCAGGCGAAAGACAATTTTCTTGTACCACTTGTATGTTTTACAAAGGGCTTGCACATTATGGAGTTGTTGATCAACGCAGTCAACTCCACCCATGTGTTGATTGTAGCCTTTTGTAATAACGGATTTGATGATTTGATTTCCATCTTTGTCAGCTTTTCCAGTTTCTGTCATAGCAGAGTTATGCAGCGTGGATAGCATGTAAGCAACTTTCTGCTTTTGTTAGACTTGTCCTTGCTGGCACAGAATTTACACGCACCATCAATTTTGACATCAATTTGGCATATTTATGCTATGTATAATTTTAATGCCGAATTCCAGATAGATAAAAGTAAACTACAGTATTCTGTCTTATCCAGGTATAAAAATAAAACGAACTGTGTAATAGAAATACAAGTATAAAGGAAAATCATATTTTTAATAAAAAATCCTGATAATTAATATTGTGGAAGTTTCCTTGCACTCTCCCCAGAGTGACACTAAAGAGATCTGACTGCATATCAATTAGTGTATGATCATGCTTACTAGGTTGTGAGGAAAAGATTTTGTTGTTTATATTTTTATAAATGCATGTATGTGTAAAAAAGTGTAAAAGAGAAGAAAAAGTGAAAACACAGAAGATGCTAAAGACACAAAAGGTCATGGGTACCTTCTCATATTTCATTATGCTCTTTTCTTTAAAAACCAGGCTCAATGCTCATTGCCTTCCACTAGAGTGCATGTTTTTTAATATAATGTCGGGATCTTGTCTTCTTAAAAAAAGATCGCAAAGATTCTTAAACAAAACACTAATAATAAAAACATGACCAATTAGAGCCATGCTTCCCCTGTTTGGCCTCTTCTGTTTGTTTGTTTTACAACTCTTTTTTACTATGCTACATGGTTATGATACTGAGTTTTATATTTATCTATTAGGCACCCATATGCCAAATAATTAGGTCCCAAACCTCTTAGAGTTTTAGATATTGGTTATTACTCAAAACTACTTCTAAAAATCTCTGTAAAATTCTTTGGTAATCGGAAAAATATATTAACTTTCGTAAGTTAATTAAGTTAAAACTTGAAACTCACAAGACAACTTTATTTCGATGAGGGAAATATTTTTGAGAATTTTGGTCACGTGATTAATCGGATTAGCCAATTTAAGTAAAAACCGGAAAATATGTTAAATAACTTTTATTTGGCTGTCAGAAACTTCAAACAGAATGCTCTAGAACGAAAGTAATTGTATTTTAGGCAGATAGTGGCATATTAGCAGCCCTTGTAATTAGAATTTTTTTACGTCAGCAATAAAACTGCCGATGTGAGATACATTTCAACTGATTTCCGTCGGCATTGCATCGGCAATTTTTTTTAGTGAAATTTTTAAGCTGGCAATAACTTTCATCATTCATGTTTTATTAGAGGTAGACCTCAATAAGCATCATAATTTCAATGCAATGAACTCCTAAGACGGTGATAAATGGGAATTGGCATAACTTCAAATGGCGAATTTCGTTAGGTTAATAGTTCACTGCTTTTTATGTTTCTACATGAACTTATTAGGTTAGGACATCATAAGATTGCATATCGTAGAAGTCGCCGATGACAAGCTTTGAAAATGCTTGTCACAGGCACAGTTTAATATGAAGTAAAACTGTACAGGAGACTTAATTGTTAGAGTCTTCATAGAACCTCTCTACTCACAAAACCGAGGGCAGGGCTGACTTATTGCCTGCTGTGTCGTGTGGGAGACAGAACTTCTGGACTTCTTTTTAATACAATATACTATTTTTTTCGATTATTATTACTAAATATATTTGATTTCTCTTTCCCCATTTAAAAGGATTTTTTAAACTTTATTCAAAAATTTTTGTTCTTTGGTATTACATCACGAGAACATTCGTCCGAAAGCTGTACACGACACCTAACCTCTCCCATGTTCTGGTTATATTTAACTTGCATGGGTACGCACTCTTCTTGCAGTATTCTCTGTGACCATAAAGATCAGAATGAGGCATGGTTCCAAATTGTCTTCCGTCTTTCGTCTGAGTGTAATACACCAGCCAAGCATAAGAGTGGCATGAAGGAAAGGGGCCGCAACTTTAATGTTCTCAAGCGTATGATCCGCCAACTCCGTAAATCCGATAACTCTGTGAAACTGCTTTCGAAGCCTACAACTTACAACAGCTCTGTCTACCATTTTTAATGAATGAATTCGATTCAGGGGGGTTTGATACTACCACTTAATCATTTTAGGGGCGTCGGAACTCGCGCATGACAAAAATTTGGCACTAAGTTCAGCCGGCTACAACTTTTTGTGATTTTCAAGTCAAGCGCGACGGTGGTCATTTTTTATATATATTGTTATCTCAGTTAATTGATTATAATTATGGTCATGTTATATATACCTTTACTGAGGTTCCAATGATTCGAGAATGTTTTCAAATGAATATTTTAATTTTTAAAATATTTTTGCTAGTCATCAGAAAGCAAACGTGTTTTTCAAATTTCACGGAGTTGAAGGATCCATTACGGCATTATCAGATGATAGTATATGTCGGATCCGGCTTATTTGTCCACAATTAAATGTATTTTTTTCTTGTCATACCCCCCGAACGGTCCACGACAGATAGCGCTACGATAATAAAAGTTTCAAATAACCGATATGTTGACGTTATGGATATAAGGACGTTAAATGTGTTTTTTTTCACGGAGTTGGCGGATTATACGCAATACGTTTTTCATAATAACACCGACCATTTTTAGCTCAGCCTAATGGCCTAATTTACTGAAAATCGACTTTAATTATTTTGTAGTCGCATTGAGTTAAGAAGCTCAAGCAAAACCAAAATTATTGTTATTTAAAAATTTCACAACAAAATTACGTCGGCAAATTTTTTGCCGACGCAACATCCGTATCTTTGTATTTTACGTCGGCAATTACGTTGGCAGTCCTTTAATATTATGAACAAAACCAATAGAAATTAGTTTTGCTTTAAATTCTTCCGATTTATCATCAAATTTTTTAATAGATTTTCTTCTTCTTTATTTAACATTTTAAGATAACCTTCTATTCGTTTCAACTTTCTTTATTTTAATTTAAGAGCAAATACTTAGAAAATCAAAGTGACACTATATTTCCTTGTTAACCACTTTTGTTTCATAAAATAATGTGATAAAGGATTTGAACCAGTTTGGCCTCCAAACCAAAATCAACAATTGTATATTTTTCACGATTCTTATGTTGTGTGTACAATATACACGTTAACAATTTTCACAACGATACAGACAAATTTGTCAAGCGAGTGGTGTTGCTTACACAAAGGTTGCAGCTCTTGCAAGTTTTAATTAAAAATGACATTGATAATATATGTAATTTGATGAAAAAAGAATATATGTTTTGGCATCCTTGAACTGCATGTTGTACAGAAATAGCTAATAATCTGTTCACATTTTTTTGCTTTGCTGACATAAGCCTGATTCACACTTACTTGCGTCTGCACTGCTTCTGCGTTGCTTCAATCTTGCGCACCCTGTGAACATAAAAGAAGTAAGTAACACAAGAACGACGCAACAATGCAAGAATATCAATTTTTTTATATCTTGCATCGTTGCGTTGCTCTTGCTTCACTCGAAGAAAATTTAAAAAAAATAATCATTTCGCTGAGAGAAGTGAATAAAGTCAAAATCATGACAACTGAAAATGAACAAAAATTGAGTGAAGCAGTTAGAAAATACCCCGTGTTATATAATAAACAAGACAAAAGTTTTAAAGATAAAAACAAGAAAAAACTTGCTTGGGAGAATGTAGTCAAAGAAGCAAGCTTGTTAGTGGTACGTAAATAATTTTTTTAAAAATACTTAATTTTTGTTGCTGTTGTTGTTGAATCTATTATATTGATATACCGTATTTCCTCTAATAAGCGCCGCGGCGCTTATTTAATTTTTGTGATTTTAGGTGCGGCGCTTATTAGAGGGCGGCGCTTAATAGAGGGCGGCGCTTATTTCGAAATTTCAGATTTCAAGTTTCTGAAGTTTTTGCCTATTCTTCAAATTCAATCCGTTGGTTGAATGCTATCCTTAGTAAAAGTTTTTTTGATAGATTTGGGGTTCTATAGAGGGGTAAGTAACGTACGAGAAAGAAATAACGGGTGAATTATCGTGTCTTTTCCTGTTCTCTTTCTATCAAATATAACAAAGATAATTTCAAACATCAATTTCTTCGTCGCTTTCTTGATCAGAGTCAATCAAATGAAACGGCCCGCATGCATCCTCAACATCCGAATCTGTTATGTTCTCAAAAGGATTTATTTGACTCTCTTCCTCTTGCAAGATATTCAGGGATTCTCTTAGCCGTGATGCCCCATCAGGACAAGCTCCCTCCTTTTTAAAACAGTGGATCTTGTCATCTTCTATATAAGACTATAGAGTTCGAATAAAAGCATTGAAATCTCATTTTCTCTTGATTTTCTAATAAGCGCCGCATTTGAGGGTGCGGCGCTTATTAGAGGGCGGCGCTTATTTCGAAATTCGAATTTTAGGTGCGGCGCTTATTAGAGGGCGGCGCTTAATAGAGGGCGGCGCTTATTGGAGGAAATACGGTATGTTAAGTACAAAGCATATTCCAATAATGTTAATTTACTTTTCTTTTGGCCAGTATTGCTGAAAAAATGTTCCTAAACATAAGAAATAGATATGGGAGAGAAAAAAGGAAGAGGAAAACAAAACAAAAAGTGGTGCTGGAGCTGAAGAAGCTAAATGGCCTCCTATTTTAGGTGCATTAGGCTTGCTAGAACCATATATTATTGAAAGGGAAACAACTTCTAACTGGCATGGCAACAGTGAGACAATAAGCCAAGACGAAAGCAATGAGATGGAGAAGGGAATTGGTGATTATGATGACAATATTTCAGTAGCATCAGAATTTTCAAACCCATTTGTAAGTGTAACAAATCCTAGTATCAGTTCCAAATCCACCAAATCAGCCATAGAAACTGAAATATCCTCTATCACAGGAAGAGAGCAGTTTCAGAAAAAAAGAAAAGTAGAATCTGATATGGAAGTCCATTTAATACTGAAGCTGAAGGAGAGATTAAGTTTTAAGAAAGACGAAGATCAGTTGTATGGAGATTTGTTAGCAACGAAATTAAAGAAGCTTTCAAAAATGGAAAAGCTGAAAGCAAAACATGAAATTGACAACATTATGTTCAAATTTCAACTTCAGGATGAAGCAGACTCTTTGTCAAAACAACACACCTATACTAGTGAAATATTGAGAAGCCCCCCACCAACCCCTTCATCCCCAATAGAAGTTTCAAGCCCTGTATACCAACCGCAACAACAATCCACCAATCAAATACTTTTGCCTGGTATAAATTCGTTCCAAAATTACCAGCCCCAAAGAAAACAGCAATTCAATGCACACTACCAAAACCCAACATATCTGAATATGTTAAAAGTGATAGCTCTCAAGACCAACAATGAATGTTGGCCTATTTAGAAGAATGAGAGAAAGGGGAATAACATGGACTAAAAGATTTTATGTATACAAATATTATTGTTACTTAACTAAAGAATACTTACAAAATCTAATAAAACTTATTCTTTGAATTGTCTTACCACTCCCCTGCTTCTTACATGTTCCCATTGCCAAGAGAGTGAACCTTCCATAGAGTTGATGTACGATTTTAAGTTTTCCCTGACCCCTTTAGCAGAATTAGGTGGTTGAGATCCTCTTATAGGCGGAATGTTGGTTAGTAAATTACTTTGACCATTAGAAACTAAGCGTCTCCATTCACCTTCCTTAATCTGTCCTTTGTCATCCCAGGTGTCAATTAAACCAGTCAGGCAATAACCAGCACTATTTGTTTGACGCAGAAATTTATGCAAACAAATTGCTGCTTGACTAGAATTTCTGCGTTTTCTGCCTTTGTTTGTATTGGTTGCATGAACACTTGTCAGTGTGCAGCTAGTATACCAAATGCATTCTCAATAACTCTTCATGCTCTTGACAATCTGTAATTAAAAAAGGCCTGGTTTTCTTGGATACCTTGACCAGGATAAGGTTTCATGAGTTATTTTTGAAGTGGGAATGCATCATTGCCAACTAAGTAATAGGGAATTGGACCAAAAACTGGCCAATTTTCAATACATTTGGGATTAGGAAGATTCATTTCTTTGTTAAAAAAAGATTTTCCAATAGCTGACCTGCGAAACTCACCACTGTCATTATTGGAACCATAATTCCCTATATCGAAAAACGAAAAAATATAACGGGCATTGCAAATTGCCATTAATACGAAGCTAAAAAAGCCTTTGTAATTATAATAAAGAGACCCACTAGTGACTGGAGCCTTTATCCTTACATGCTTCCAATCTATGGTTCCATGTGATAGATTCTAAACATCATAGAAATCTTTTGCAAAATATTCTTCCAATCACCTAACAAGAGTATATTAAAAAATTGAAAAATAACACTTAAAATAGAATAAAATACATGTTGTGAGCTAAGATCATTTGCGTAAGACTATCATGTAAGACAACGTGAATTGGAGGAAGAAAAACAAAACTTTGTAGATTAACAACATGTGTAGCCATTACAGAGGCCTGTTAACTGATGAGTCATGATGGCATCAAGTGATAATCCTCACTAAAATAGTCACAAAATTATATTATTTTATTGAGAGATTTTTAACACAAATACTGAGAAACATACCAAAGCATAGGAATCGAAACACCTTCAAAGATATATTTCCATATACACCAATTAGAATGGTGTAAGAAAATCATACTTACATCTCATCCAAGATGTCACACAATAAAATGTATTTGTTAATTGTCTCATGTTGATTTAGCATTGTCTTCTTATCACATCTTAATGGCCAAGAAAGTTCAGCACTTCCATCATTGTTTAAAACAAGAATACCATTCTAAACAATATTGACTATAAGTGTGTCCGCAGTTTAGTTCTTTTGGTTTATGACAGGTGTCTAAGCAAATATTACATTCTAATATCGCAGTAAGTTGAACTTTTGATAAAGCCATATTACTATAGAAAATTTTCAATTCTCCTAAAAATTAAATTTTATTATATAACACTTTGTTGACGTTACGGAATAATACAAAGTGCCAACTTTTCACTCACTGATATATAAAGTACTTTTGTTCAACAATGTTAGAAATAGAAGAAATGTAAGTTTTTAACAATAACAAAGAACTCATTGAAAATCTATCTTCCAAAATAAACAGCAATTAGCAAGATTTGGCACAACCAAACAACATAAGATCCTATGCTCTAACTATTAAACATTGACAAGTGCACCTTCACATTGACAAATTGTGTGAAACCAACAAAAAAATTGCTGAAATGACTTCTTGCGGAAACAAAAATTTGACAACCTTCTTTTTTACCAATTATAAAACACTACTCATATAACATTCACATTGCTAGTAGAAAAACACTAGACTAGTAGACATTAATTTAATCACAGGAATTTAACCTTGCTTCCTTGTCACATAAGAACAACAAAATAATTTGAGAATATAAATCCGAACAATTCTTCTTATCTAAAATATACATGTATACAAAAAGTTTTTAAAAAACTGTGCCATAAATAATAAACTATAAATGATATATACTATATAATCGATAAAATATAATTAAATTAATGACTATAATATTTATGCGCAAAATATTTTATTTAGACCTAACCTGACTTTAGAATGGCACTGTTACAGTCTTGACCATACCAGTAAATATTGAAATTTTAAACAGGGCAATTGTGTAATATGTTTTCCACTTACTATCTTCCTGTACTAACGATATGGGTAACAGAAAGTATGAATACTCTGAATTTCTCTCGCTGGACAAAACTGTTTAAAATTTCACCTGAAAAGCCAAAAAATTTATTCTTACAATTAAATTAACATTAAGGTAGTCCATCTTTAAAGGAAGGCAAAATATATTCAATACTAATTATTAAATTTTTGTCATTTTAAAAGAATTAGCTTTACCTGCTTCAATGTGTATGTGTACACAATACAAAAGATATAGTCACAACAAAAAGAAATAAAAGGTATTAACACGTTCCCAAAATAAAGAATTGCTACCAAAGACAACATAAAATTTGAAGAAAATTTTAGGAAAAAGACTGTGCAAAGCGTGTCATAATTTCTCGAACAATATAGACGTCCACTTCACTTTCTGTTTCCCTGTTGCTTAATATTTCTGAAAAGCATCGCTTGAATTCTTGTGAACGATGCTTGTGTTCATGGTAATGAGTTGTGTTCAATATACTGTGAAACAGAGACAGATATTCGGTCCGAACCTAAAGAGAAGGGGGAATAGGAAACAAACCTTTACATAAAAATAAAGCCATGCTTACATGTGGTAAATTGCTTGTGAACATGTACCCACAAATTCCTGTCTAATGTGCAAAGATTATAGCAGTAAGAAAAGAGCTTAAATCTGAAACCAAAATCAAAAGTAAAGACACAAACTCAAAAGGTTCTTTACAACACCAAAAGAAATAGCTACATCGCTGACCCATTTACACCAATGCTAAACAAAGCATTGATGGTTGTTGAAAGAAGTAATTCTTTGCATGAACTCTATGGAAAAACATAATCTCAAAAAGCAAGGTAAAATGTACCCTATCTTTCTTTTGTCTGTCAGTAAGTTGTCTCAAAATGATGTCGAAGAGGACATATAAGTCGTTAGTGAAGAACATTCCAGATGTTTTTGTATCCGCAAAGACATCCATCAGAAATTTCACGACTGAATCTGGACATCTATCGTTGAACTCAAATAAAGCAGTTGGGTCATCTGAAAGGGAAAAAAAATCTATTTCAAATACAAGGCGAGTTAAAAAGCAAAAACTCCACTTAACAAAAGCTATAATTACAATTTTTGCAAAAAAAACTTCAGCATTCTCTATGTTTTCGGTCTGATTTGTTTTTGACCCCTTTAATATTATAGACATAAGTAATAAAAAATGAAAACAAAACAATAAGTTTGTCTTTCTATGAAAAAGCTAGGGTGAACTCGAAAGTTTATTAAACCCTTATTTTGACAAAAAACCTAGACCATAGCAGGCTGTTTACTAAGTCTTAGACTTGCTCAAAGTATTGCATAGAAAATAAGCAAACACAAATTCTTTAAGTTCTTTTATTGCAAAGTGAAGAAAAGTAGAGGAGATGAAAGATGAAAAATGAACTGTTATAAAAAAAGGTTTTGGGAGTTCAAGGAACATTTTGAAACAACATTCGAAACAATCTTACTTTCTCTATTGAGCAGTAACAACACTTTTTCTGACAACGTTCTGAACACATTTCGTCTTGACATAACTTGCATGACAGTGTTTACTTTTGTTGCTGGAAATATCAATCATAATGTAGTTATTTACTTTCTTAAGATTGCGCTAATGTCTGACATCACCTACTTACTTTTAAAATGTAGATTATATGACAACAACAATCCAACCAAACCGTCTGCGACTTCGTCTTCTGTGTCAGCATCAGGAGGATCTTCAATTTGATTGAGTACGAACTCAATAAAATCCTCATTAAACTGAACTGGAAAAAAACTTAAGTCTTAACATTCTAAAGCTATCCTTGTCGATAGATAGACAACTTACTGTGGCGAGAAATTTACAACTGGATTTGCTGAGTGTTTAATGTTAAAAAAAAAACACAACAAAAATATAAATTTGTGACCTGCACGAGTTATATACAAGCGGTTAAAAGGTTTTTAGGTTTAAAAAAATAATTTCTTTGTTCCTCTTAAACACACTTTATCAAATTTGTATTATTTGTTCCCACAATACTTTCAATAAGTAAATGACATACAAAATAGCCCATAAGTTTGCACACAGACACAACTTATGGCGACACTGCTTGTAAACTGGATAAATAACCTTATTTTGAAGTTTAAAATTGTTTTCAAGGAAAATGTACTATGGGCCAGAGAAATTTGTCCCACAGTGCAGAAGGTCCCCATAGTGTTAGTTAGCAACGCACAGAAGTCCTCATAAGTCGTATAAATGCAAACACATGCAATTGCATGTGTCATGTTTTAATTTTATATGCACCAGACTCTCAGTACACTCCTTTAGTTATGCGCATGTTCCTATTTCTGAGTTTAGTAATAAAGTAGCAACAACTGAGTATGGTAATAAAGTCAAAATCTCACCATAATGATGATATGGCACAGGTTCACCAGTAGAAAATAACATGGTTAGTAAAAAGGATGAACTCACAAACTTGAAAATATCTAAAAAAAAATGAACGCAGAAGAAAACATTATGTGCATTTAGCTCAAAATTATTAGTGAAAAGAACAGAGTACTGGTCTCAACAGCCGAGCTTGACACGGCCGTTATTATTCTAAAATCATTATTATTCTAAATTCTATTATTCTACACATTTTAACTTGTTTGTAAAGGTTGAGTGGAGAAATTTTGGTGCAAAAATATCATAACCCTGCAACTTCCAAATTTATTCTTAAAATTGGTTTGCAGATATAATACCCACAATAAAACAACCAAGATAGCAGGCTTATTTTTCTGCTGGCTCTCATGGTTAATTGTTGATGTCAGCAAAAATTGAAATATGGTTTTGAATTTAGTGGGTTTAATTAGGTCGACGTTATTTCATACTGTTGTTAATTAGGCAAATAATTTAGAGGATAATTAAAATTTTCTTAACAGGCAAAACGAACACAATGTGTTTAATGTGATAAAGGGCGAAACAAGGAATTATTGTCTGTCTATAAGACTGTCCTAGCTGACAAATATGCCTAAGAATGTGAACAAAAAATGGTTTTGTTTGACTTTTTTTTCTTATATTTTTTTTTACATGCTAGTTCTGTTATGTTTTATCTCATTCTAACTCTTTTTTCAATTAATACCCACAACTGTTTTAATCAAATTAACATAAATTCTTGGTATTTTTAATTTCAGTAAGAGTCCCTGTTTTAAAATACGTTAATCTCTCATATGGTAATAATAGCGATTCTAAAGGTTTCAATTATGTTCAATTACTTGCATAGACAATGATTTATCATGTATTAAGACTAATCACCTTGTTTTTGGGTTTTCTGTAGCTTTCATAGGGCGTTAAAATAAACATATTTCCTTCACCAAAATAGGATGGGAAATATTATCTCAAAATATATATGCGCACCTTCAAACATAAAACTGTAAGAAAAAAAACTGTATGGTGCAATATTGTGTGTTTAGGCGTTAAAATGAGGCAAAAAAAAACATACACAGGTCATTTGTGTATAGAGTCAGGGTTTAATCACCACCTCTAAAGCTTCAAAATTTTCTATCAAAGCTATATTACAACTATTAGGAGAACTATTTCCCCTCTCATAAGAGATATCATTTACACTGTGTTTAATAGCTTGGATAACATTTTTTTATTGTGTAGTAATTTGTAATCAAGAGTTTGTAGCAAATTTTAGAATAGTAAACAATGATGAAAAGAAAAATGTAAAAATTAGTAAAAGAATTAGGGAAATTAAAGCCATGACAACTAGTGTAAAATAAAGTGATAAAAAAAATTACTCACCAGCTTGATCTTGTAGCATATCTTGTGCAAGCTCAGTGGGTAGAACGGAACAAAGGAGCTGTGATATAAACTGTTTACCAAGTTGACAGAAACATCCAAATGCATGAAGAAGAGATATACGAAGCTTAGAACGAGATTCCTAATAAAGAAAAAAGTCACATAGAAGGAGCAGAGCATATCTAGCGTAGACCTCTGAAGATATTTTGTAATCAGAACTACTTGTCGTTAGGCCGTGGAAAATTCAATAGGGGAATTGTCTGTTGTACAATATTTTCCGCACCACTATTTCATAACGCTTTCCCTTCTGTTAACAGGAAGTAACAAAATTTATTTGGATGGCAGTTATTTCTATGATTATAGGTGCAATTACAATCTGGATAAAAAACCCCTGGGTTTGAAATTGTCTTACAGACAGTGAGTTTTGTAAAAGATGAAATCAAGATAATTTAGTCTCTTATGGCAATGACAAGTTTTCTCACCATTTGATAGTATAATATTAGATCATTGATGTATCGATACTCATCTTCTTCCAAAACAGAACGACATATACTTGGATCAATTTCGTCCTTAAAAAAAGTTCACGCCAACATTATTAAAGGCTACTCAGTAATATTACACCACATTAAGTAGTAGGAAGAACAAAGTAGTTGAATCAGTGTATCGATGGACTGTGTTCAGACTTAAGACGATAAATTTATAAAAAAAACTACGCAAAGAAGCTATTTATTTGAAAAATGGTGTTCACAAGTTGGTTCAGACCGGTTTTCAAAAATCTTTAATACTGTGTTTACAATTATGCAATCTTATCCAGACTCATGAGTCTAGTTACTAAAAATAGACATTTAGTGGAATCGCATTTACATCAGATTTTACAAATTTATACAGATTCAGCATGAAAACGATAATAAAATAAAAAAATGTTTTTTCTAGATTCATTAGAATTCGCAATAATTGCTTGGATCCGTATAAATTTTGTAATGTAAACTGACAATATGGTATTTATCTGAATAAATTTGGTACAATACACGAATGCAAAAATTATGCATTTTTCTGTATGTGTGGAAACAGATGAAAACGAATAAAATATCTTTGGTTTCAAACTATTACATTTCTGTTTGAATCCAGATACTTTCTTGGAATCCGTATAAGTGCTTAGTGTAAACGTAGTATAAAAGTTTACTTTAGACAAAAAGTCATGCAAAACAGGGCCGACTTCTCATAAAAGGTAAAATAAAGATTTTGACATAGCTGTGAATAAAAAAGAGAAATTGCTGCACAAAAATCTTTTACTAAATACATGGTTCATTAATAATCTTAATATTCATCTCATCTCATCTGTTGACATGTAGGTACATCAAATTTAAAGGGGAATTAAGCCCAGATATTTTTTTTTCAGAAATATCTTTTACAAAGCCTACATATTTTGATGGTATATAAAAAAAATTGAAGTTTTTTGAATTTACATCTTTTCTAGCATAAAGTTGACAACAGTAATCGCCATGTAAAAATCAAAACAATATCTGCGGTGGAGATCTATGACGTACTTTACGTTCATTACAATTTTTTGATATCTTCTTTTTTTTTAAAGTTTTTACACAATGTGAATAAACATAACAATTCAAAAAATATAACTCTAGTCCGTTGTACTTTATTTCGCTTTTTCGTTGTTGTCCAACCCATGCTAGCATGGAAAACGGATGTTAAGCCGAGAATGATGATGATGATGTTGTTATTGTTTGTTTAAAAATGCTGAATCAAAGTTTAAGTTACAGTGTAAACCAGGATAAAAGATAAAATATTCAAAAGAAATTTATTCATTTATCAAAACTTCTTTGAAACAAATTGTTATTTGAGGCACATGGCCTCTCCTCTTTTTAATTGCTACTTAAGGAATGGCATTATTTTTAATTTAATTAAATAATCTGCGATGGTGTGTATTTTTATAGCATGTGGACCTGTAAGATTATAAAGCGAAAAGTGAGAAAATAAGAAGATACAAAGAATGTTTTATTTTTGTGTAACTATGAAAAATATGGTCTTTCAAATATTTACGAGAAATATATTTTTTGGAGACTTCCTTATTCATATATAAGGAGAGTTCGCAACATGTACAGGTACACCAATGCAAATTTTCAAGTCTGCTTAAATTTAATTCTTCTTCGCTATCACTAGATTCATAAGTCACTTTTTCAAGTTCTGCTTTAGAGTATTCAGGCTCATTCATGTAACATCCTGTTACCGACGTTTCAGAGTCACTTGAATGATCTACAAATAGGAGAGTCAGAGCAGGAGCTTAAATTTTCCATATCTCACTGCTTGCCTCAGTGCAAGCTTAAGGTAGGTTTCCATAAGACTGCATTTTCCGCTCAAACGGAAAAAGCTTGAGAGCTTTTCTCACAGGCATGCACAATGAAGTAGAATGACCGCTGACTCGACGTAAAAATATGCTCCCGAGCTTTTCTCAAAAAATTGAACTCATTCAACTTTTTCAGCGCGTATTTTATCTCTTGAGCTTTTTAACCAATGAAATTCAACAAAATGTAAAGAATTGCACAATCCAATTTCTTAGTTGTTGTTTCCTGTTACATCTTCTTTTAATTCGCTGCCAAAAAACACAATGTTTCATAGCCAAAGGTTTTTTCTGTTTACGGCAGCCATTTTATTCTAAACATCTTTTCTCTCAAGCGGGAAATTGATTTCCATAAGTTCAAACACAAGAGAAAAATGCTCCTTAGCTTTCTACGCTCGAGCGAAAATCGCAATAGTATGGGAAACCTACCTTTATGCTTCTTCAGCGTAAAATACGTCACGGTATATGGTGCTTACCGTTCGCTTATAGATGGGGTAAGTTTTATATTAAATCAATCAAAATAATATTTATTTTTCAAAATTTTGACCAGACTTTGGGAAACGAACATAATGTTAACCGAGATAATGCTAT
Organism: Hydractinia symbiolongicarpus; assembly: GCF_029227915.1. Lineage (NCBI taxonomy): Eukaryota > Metazoa > Cnidaria > Hydrozoa > Anthoathecata > Hydractiniidae > Hydractinia > Hydractinia symbiolongicarpus. The sequence goes on along the minus strand of NC_079875.1, from coordinate 14,189,351 downwards.
TTAAGTTTGAGGCTTAATTCCCCTAAAAGTTGTTGCAAATCTGTGAGTACCAAGAAGCCACTGATAAATTAAATGCACTACTACCATGATGCTCATCAAATTCTCCAGCAACTCCTTGATCACTAAGAAATCTTCATGTATGGCCCAATTTCGTTGCTGGGAGTCCTCTTTATGTTCTGTTAATTGGTTCAACACATCGTACAGCCGGTTTGCATCTTCCTCAGCCAAAGAGCCTTTAAACACATTCTAAAATTATGTACAAAAAACAAATTTCTACAGACAAGACAAAAAAGATTTCGCCTAGTGCTATTTTATTAACCTGGTGGGAGACAGCAATTATCTTTGTCCAATTGGAATGCAAAATAATCTGGAAAAAATATCTTACCAACTTATCATCCTGAATTTGCTTTATAATTTTCTTTAGTGGTTCAGAGATTGAGGGTACTTCGTTTCCAATGGTTTGTAGAACACAACGTATGGCTGCTAACGATTTATTAAAACTCATCTTACACCTAAAATTATTTTTGTTTCCTTAATGCTGTTTACCTACAGTTTGAATGAATACAATAAAATTTAAAATAAGATGCTTTGAAAAAGTAGCAATCAAGAACATCTAGTCAACAATCTTAATTAAGAGAAGTAGGATCCCTGTTGATCACTGTTAAAGATATTTTGGCTTTGTGATGTTTCATTTACTATTAGATATGTGGAAGAATTGATTTACAAATGGCAAAAATACCAACTACAATAACAACAAAAACATTATGTAGCAACGGCCTCAAATACTATACCTTCCTCTTACAGCATCAATAAGTTGTTTCCCCAAATCCTCGGGTACATAGCATTCTGTATCTTGTTGCAACAAAGACTTTGAAGTTATTGTACTCATGTCACTGGACGCAAAGGAGTCTCTCGATATGGTGTCATGTGGCACAAAAGAAAAACTTTCTGTATTTTTAGTACTTGGAGATTTTTGTATCAGGTTATCAACTTGTTTTGATTTTACATTTTCATCTGATCGGATAGTTTTGAAACTTGATTCACCCATTCTGGAGATTGTTATGTTACTTCCCTCAATTACCTTTAGCTTAACATCTTTTGTTGTTGTGCTCTTTGAAGTATTTACTTGATCCTTTTTACCAGAAGATGGTAAATATACCTGATGTGTACCTGTGGGACTGGTTAGGCTTTCATTTGATGACTCAGAACTGTTTCGTTTCGAAGGTTGTTTCATATTAAGAGGACTAATGTCCCCTTTATTAACTTGTATATTATAAATCTTACTACTGGCACCATTAGCGTTTGCCTCTGATGAAGCATCAGAAGTTGGTGCGGCATCTAAAAATCAAAAAGAAATGCCTTATGACTGAAAATTAGCAAAAGAGAATACTTTTAATATTTAATACTTAAATTTATAAACTGCCTGTTTTGGGAAGTATGTTTAGGCTTTAAAAGATGGGAATTCCACAACAAATTTGTATCACTCTTGGCAATTGTTGAGTGCCGACATGAATCAAAAAGGCTCAAATCCTTGAATTTTATCAGGCTATTGTGTTCACAAAAATGTATGGGCGCCACCGTAGAGAATTAGTCAATATTATTGTGATTGTTGTTAGCATAATGTAGATTTGCCACTTAATAAAGAACAACATCAAAAGCACCACCTCTACGCAAAATCCATAATAAGAATGCATGATGAACTTAAAAAAACATCTTCTATATCATGAAATAAATCCAAAAATAAGATCGTTTAAAAATCAGTTCAATTAAATATTATATTAAATATTAAAAGACTTATTATCTATTTATTTACCTGTATATTTTTAAATTTTTAAAGAATTATTAATTAATAATTGTAATTAATTTTCCAATACTGATTCGGAAAATTGAAGAAACAATTACTTTGACCTAATTTTTTCAGTTAACTTGTGGACGTGCAGAAACTTGACATGTTAATAATCCTACGCAGTTACTTATAGTGGGTTATGTATGTGTTGAACAACAACTCGCGTGAAAAGAACAACTAGCGTGAAAAGAACAGCTCGCTAAAAGCACCAGGCTTCCTCTAAAAATTCATTAGACATGTATAGTATAACTTAAATATGAAAACCAAGAAGGAAGTATTATTTTCATTACAAATTCAACATGCATAAGAAAAATAAATCATCACTGTATGAAATTATAACAGCATTGTTAAACGCTGCCCTTTGAATTTTCAAATTATTCTGCTCAGCCAATAATCTTCTATACTAAAATGGCTCTTTAATTCATGTTACTAAAAATCTTTCACTTATAATTCAAAAAACACACAATGGATCGAGGTTTTTATATGCCACACAAGGAATATCATTGTTTAAAACATCTTCAATATTGTGCATCTTTAGTTAAATCATGTTAGCCACCTTTAAGACTCTAGCCCATACAACATCACAGCAGGTCTGCGAGGAAAGTGGTTAGATAACTGGTTATTACTGTTATTTACCTTTAAAACCAGGTGGCAGAGGTGCAGAATATCTTTTGGTTGACTTTCCTTTTTTAATACTGTTTACAGGTGCTTGTGGAGCAAGTCTCTTAGGTTGGTGTGGAATTTCAGCAGTTGGATTAGTCCACAAACTCTTTCCTGATGAGATAGCTTCGCGATTTACCATCAGTTTTCTGTTAAGAGTAACAGAAGGGTACACTTTGTCATTAGGGTTTCCATTTAATTGCCAACACAAAATTCAAAATTTTTCCAGATTTGATCAAATCAATTTGACCATTTTCAATTAATTTAAGTAAAATTAAATTTAACAAAATAAAGCATTTTTAAATTTTTGTGGCGTGTGTACTTACTGTATATTTTTCCTCACAGTTTCATTCCAAACTGTATCACGAGAGTTATGAATAAGTTTAATTGATTCATCTATTGACTTGAGTACATCCTTCTGACTGATCTAGAAAATAAGGGTAATTATAACAAAATATGGTCAATGGCATATTTAGTAAATTTGATACTGTGATATACAATTCTTTACTTTTCTAAATGTATTTTGTCTAAAAATTTCTAATAATAATTTTAGTATTTTAAGGCGGCTCCCACTTTAACAAATCCATTTTTTTTCTAAACATTTTTTGTACAAAGATCTTCTGTAAAATATTTTTTTTTATAGTTGAAATAAAATAAATTAGGAAGTGGGAAAAAACAGGGAAAATTTATTTATTTATTTTTAATTTTATTTCTATTTTTAAAAACTTGTTGGCACGCATTTTATTTCGAAGTTGAAGAGAACCTTTAACTTTTGAAATAAATTATACAATGGTAGTAAATTATTAAAACATTTCACACTTATTACATATCAAGTAATTCCTTTCTCTTTTTTTAAGTGGAAATCCGCCCTTAAAGATATTTTTCTAAAAAGAATTTAAAATGTAAGGTGTCAAAAATAATGTTTATTTCTACACTCTGCGTGACATTAATTTTAGGTTCCCCACTACCATTTTTCTCAAGATAACATTAATCTATCCGTGCGTTCTACCTCTGTAACATTAACTAAATTTTGGAATTTAAGTGGGATTTGTGTGGGATTCAACACCTTATAAAATTACCATTTTTCTTTTTTCCCTAATAATTAAAATTTAATAAAAAATTACAATACAAACCTTATTTATTTCCAAGTATGAAGCAGGCACAAGACCAGTAATGCCATTTGTGCTCAACATCGACCACCAATGCTCATCAATTTGTTCAATCAAATTAAACTCATCTCCAGGTTTAAAGGAGAGTACATTTTTGTCAGCATTGGTATGTGAATAAAGCGCCTTGTACATAGCATAAAATTAATATGATATTATCTCAGTTCTCCTAAAAAAAGAAGAAAAATATGATAAAAAAACAGTGCAGAAATACGTGTAGATGACAGACAAAAGATTCCACGATAAAACTTTGCCTTTCAATAGTAAAAAATTTGGAAAAAAATAATCACCAATATTGTGTTGCTACTTTAGGCTCAGTGATGGTTTCACGTTGTCGATTTATTATTCAAACTTTTACAGTTAGGTATGTCACCCATATAAACTTTTCGTATCTAACATTTCTGCATGAAAAAAGACGGAAAAAGACAATGGATAAGAAGATGAATTATATTGTAAACTATATATACAATAAATGCAATATTTTTTTATATTATTGCACACATAATTATTAACAATATCCAGTCAAAAGAAAACAAATACAGCTTATCTAAAATTGTGTATCCAACAGGTACAAAACAATTTAAAACAATTTTGGATCAACATTCAAAAAGGAATTTTTAGGTTTCTAACAATGCAGAAACTAAAAACAGCAATTTGAATCTTGAACATGCAGAATATCAAAGAAGAAAGTATATAAAAAAAAGTTGGAAAACTATCAAGCAGCAGAGGGGGAAGTTTATTTGAAACTAAAGAGTAACAACCTATTTATGAAAAAAGAAAAGCTGTTTCTGTTAGATGATCTTTTACACAATTTTTACTAAATAAATACAAGAAGACAACTTTTGCTCCACCATCAGTTCAAATACTTAAATATGGACCTGTTATTATTCTTAAAATAAAACACATGGTAAGGTGAACAAATTTATTAGTAAAATGCCATTTTATGCAATACTAAACATCAAATGATTCACAAAAAATAATAGATTCAATGACAAAAACTCAAACAACTAAACCAAAAAATACACACAAAACAACAACAACACGCTGTCATTTAAAACTAATATAAAATTTTAAAAACATTTAGAAAATCATTCTATCTATTATAATTATTTGGCTCGCTTTACATTTTCTTTAATACGTTCAATAATGTTCACATCAGGATACTGTCTTGTGTAGAAGAGGATGTAACCTTTACAGTGTGTGATTGAGTCTTCGCTTGTTAACGAAACTGTACTATCATTGAAGTTATACCAAGCACCTAAAAGCACAGAAGATATTAAAATTAGGTGCAGCAAGGTTTAATATCTTTACATGCTTATTTTGGCACACATTAGGGCGGCATAAAAAAGCTGTTCTTGAATTAATGTAGCTCGGCTTTCAAATGCTGACACACATTATTATAAAGATTATAATACAAAATGGTTTCACAACTAACCTTCATGCCTAGCATAGGTTGTATAATGCCCAGAACCAGCCCTAAAAACAAAATATAAAGATATAATAGACTGTAATTTTTTGATGTTCCAAAGTAACTTTCTTTTGTTTACATCACTTTTGTTTGCGCACACACAATCAAAGATAAATTATTTTAGAACAATTTTACTATAATCAACATGTGGCATAAATTAATGGTAATGTTATACATTTGCATAATATATTACATCCAAGAACAAAAAGTACAAAGGCATAAGGTGTGTAACATAATATCAGATACACTTATAGAATGATGTTTTGCTTTGATTGCTGAAATTTGAGATTATGTTCTATGTTAGTCTTAGAGTATTCTTAACTTGCCAATGGTGATCATGGTTTATTTCGAAAAAACATTTAGCAGGAGAAAACAACTTTAGTGACAAGCATAGAAGAAAAAAAGAAACAGCACAAATGGAATCATTTCCAATGCATAAGTTAGGACTAAACCTTACTAAAATATAGAAGAGCAATTTCTTTCAAAGGAGAAAACACATACCCGCTACCATGATGAACAACAGCAGCTGCTAAGTCATAGACATGTGCCTTTGTTGATAGTCTATGTTGTTTCTAAACAAATCAAAATAAGAAAAAGTGATTGGTATGAAGCAACGCTGAGTCATAAGTTTTAAAAAAAACTCATAAAGGAGTCATAGTATCACTAAAGCTTTTTTAAGTATTGTAGAAACTTCATGTCAACTTGGCCTGATGTAAGAGGTATAACAACAAAACATGAAAAGACTTACTTGTCCTTGTTTTAGCATGTAACTATTCATATTTAACTCTGTGATTGGAAAACGAACAAATGTGTCCACTTTCGTTCGACCATGAGGTGAATAACGAAATCGTTTTAAATGAAGACATAATACCTAGCAAATATAAAAAAATAAATAAACATTCTATAAAAAAAAAATGATGCAAAATTTTATTTAAAGGCAGCATTGAAGAATATGTTAAAAAGGTTTACTAACAATTTTGAGCCTAAATGATCGAGATAGCAACTTTAGCAGTTTTATTTCCAGACGTTAAAGACTTTGCAAATTCTTAAAAACATTGAAAAGATTCATTAAAAAGAGGTGAAAAAGATTCAAAATGAAAATAGATGATAATTAAGCTGATCACTTTACCATTTTTACTGGTTTTAATTTTACAGTATCATCTATGATTAATAATTGGCGAGACTTTAATTTACTCATTTCCAGTTTGCCTGGATATTATTTTAACTACCAAGTATTGTGTGGGATGTATTAATTAGCAAAGTTTTGAAGAGAGTTTTGAAAAGTTATCATTTTTTGTAAATCTAAGAAGTGTTTTTACAAATAATTGTAACATTATACGTTAGGCAGCTGTAATAACCAGAATTTTTTCGTTGACGGCTGCTTCTTTTTACATTTCTCACATGTGTACCATTCGGATTCATCAAGTTCTTCAACTTCGATAAAACGTTGTAAACAATCTAATAAATAAGCATAACAAATAAGGAATGTCACTAAAATGTGAAAATCCATTTTATAAACAGCTGCAACATACCCGTTAGATGACAAACTTTGGATTTAGGTTCTAATTTTTGACCACTCGATTTCTTGGACGATTTACATGGAATGTCAAGAGATAAATCTAGAGTAAGGGAAAAAATTATTAGCAAATCAACATTCAGAGCACTCGCATATCTCAAAAAAAAAAAAAAAGGATTCAGATAAGGAAATTGTTAAACTAGTTTTATACATGACAATATATCAAAAATTTGTGTACAGCTAAAGATGCTGCTGTTTTTTCCCTTGCTGCAAATCAAAGAACTTGAATTGAGCACAGATCTGTGCCCTGATAAAGAATTGAGCACAGATTAACTATGGGAAATCTTTTATTCCTACTTACCCCAATAAGGTTCTTTCTTTTTTGAAATGGTTCCACATTTTAGACAGGTTACCTGAAAAGAAAATTAAAAATATATTTAGAGCATTTGGCATTTATTTAAATTATTGAAAATGAATAAGAATTTATTAACTTCAGTTAACATGAAAAAAGAATTAAAAGAACAGAAAAAAGATGGGTTTCTATTTTAATGAAATTGGTCAAATCTATCAACGTTGATCAATGCAGAATTAGGATTGCTTTCTACTTTTTCTCAATCAATGGCTATTTTCAATGAATATAAAGCTAGATCCCTATTAAATTCTTTTCCAGTAAAAAAAGTTCCTTCGGAAAGTTTTATTGGTACACAGTAAAAATTGAGATCAGTTCTGGTGCTTTTATCATAGAAAATCAACAAAAGGTAATAAAGTTTTTAGTAGTTGTGGAACGTTTAAATAAAGCATTAACCAATATTCATTTTTACCTCACTTTGTAGCTGCCCACCAAATATTCCAGATACAATTGTATCACGGCCATTCGAAAAAATATTAGTTTGTAACAATTCAGTATGAACTCGATCTAACAGATAATGCATAAATTCATGTGCGTCATGTTGTTGGTAACCTCTAAACAGAAAAAATGTCATTAAACAACACATAGCAACATTAGTAAACAAATACTCCCTTAGTTACAAATACTTAACCCTTTAACTAAAGACCTTAGAGGTAACATTAATGTCATGTAATAAGACCTCTTATAAGTTGATTTTAGGGCAAAAAAGTAAAAAAATATTATATATATATGTATTTTGTTGACTGTTTCATGGTATTCGTCAATTCAGATGTTTATCCTTATTTTATCAAAGATTTCTATCCCACAGTAAAACATTATAGCCTCTTGGAGCTTATTTACTCATTTTCTGCCATTTAGTAGGTACATATATAATATACATGTGTTACACGTTAAATTTACAAATGGAATGCTATTAATCTTAGACTGTTTTGTGTGTGCGAACATTTAAAAAACAAAACAAAAGAAGAAGAGAGTGTAGTAATAGAGAAACAGTTGGCAATGCACCACAACTATCAGTAAAATTCTTCCACATTAACCAACCTAAAACGTGGAACAACTTTCCAAACAACAGAAAATAATGCATCTGGGGATATAGCTGCAGTTGCACCTTGCCATAAAGCGCAAAGAATTTTACGAAGTTCCTCCACCAAAGATCTAAAAATACAAAGTAACCATTCTTAAAATTGATTAACTATCAAAATCACAAGAGTATCACCAAATCTGAATTTTGGCTACCCTGTAGTATGGTGTATTCCTGCATTTGATATCAGTCCTGTAACAGGTTTTTTTGTTTTTGTTTCAAATTTTTATTTTGGACAAATTTAAATTAAATAAAAAAATTGATTCTAATATTACTATTATGCTCGGCAATCGATGTTTGTTTAACTTTGGCTAAAAATGGTATTTAAAAAAGGGAAACTTTAAGGAAAGTTTTGTGGGGCATAAAATGCTTTTTTGGTAAAACCACAACTTACAGATCGTCAGGTTGATAGCTACGAGTGTAATATTTTTTAATCTTTCCATTGTCTCCTTTCTCATCGTTTAACTCGATTGCAGGAAGCTCCTTGAAATAGCAGCTGAAGTGTTTTAGATTACTGAAAAAAAAAACAGTACTTATACGAAAAAGTTTAATAAGACAAAAGAACAAAGCACAGAATGCAGAGCTGTTCAAGAAAATGTCGCATAGCACATACACACACACACAAGCGTTCATACACTCAAAACAACGTAGGTGCAATATCAAATCTGCCTGTAAAACATTATGAGAACTTGACCAATTCACCAAATCCAGAAGAATGCCTGAAACGGTTATCATCATTCTCGGCTTAACGTCCGTTTTCCATGCTAGCATGGGTTGGACGGGGTATATTAATGACCCTCTTCCAATCTGATCTAGACTGTGTTAGATCTAAACTCAACTTCCTCTCTATCAAGTCTGTCCTTATAACCTCCTGCCAAGTCTTTCTCGGTCTGCCTCTGGGCTTTGCCCCAGGAACTATCAAGTCTCTACACTTTCTTACCCAATTATCCTCCTCCATTCTTTCCAAGTGCCCCAGCCAATTCAATCTTCTTATCTGGATAACATCTTTAATTCTACGGAGACTTAGCCTGCTTCTTAGCTCATCTGAACTCTTTCTGTCTCTCAGACTGGCATTACACATCCACCTAACCATTCTCATATCATTCCTTTCTAAACGGTCAAGATCTTCCTGCTTCACTGCCCATGTCTCACTACCGTACAACATAACACTTCTTACACAGGCCTCATACAACCTACCTTTTACCTCAATTGACAGGACTCTGCTAGTCAATAAAGGAAGTAACTCTCTAAACTTTTTCCAAGCAGAACCTATCCTGCAAGTAACACTTCTTCCAACACCCCCTTCACTGCCCAACATATCACCTAAGTAACAGAAGTTCTTAACTATCTCTAACGAGCCACTGTTGTACATCATTAAAGCTGGAAATACTTCATTCTCTATAATCTCACCTTTGCAACGCTTGCATACAAACTGTATGCCAGCTCTTAACCTTCCACTAATACTACTGCACTTTTTATGTACCCAATGCTTGCAAGTCTGACAAAAAATTGAGTTACTACCAACCCCTTTCCTGCAAACTCCACAAGGCCACTTTCCAACTACAAGGTCACACTTGGCTGCAATGCTACTTATCATGACTTTAGACTTTGCTGTGTTTACCTTCATCCCTTTCTCTTCTAGTCCTTTCTTCCACTTCTCAAACTTTTCAACTAATTCTTCCATCGACTCTGCTATGAGAACCAAATCATCTGCATACAATAACTCCCATGGACAACCTGTTCTGAACTCCATCGACAGCGCTTCTAAGACTAGAATAAACAACAAAGGACTAAGTACAGAACCCTGATGTACACCAACATTTACACTAAATTCATCACTAAGTGAATCGTTAATCCTGACACGACTTCTAGCATTGCTGTACATAGACTGAACCATCGTAACTAGCCACTCATCCACACCTAATTTTCTCATAGCCCACCAAATAACTTTACGTGGCACTCTATCAAAAGCTTTCTCTAAATCTACAAAGGCAAAATAGAGATTCTTTCTCTTTCCTAAATACTTTTCCTGAAGCTGTCTGAGTAAAAATATTGCATCTGTAGTGCCACGCCCTGGAACAAAACCAAATTGCATCTTATCTATATCAATTCTTTCTCTAAGTAACTTATCAATCACTCTTTCAATAACTTTCATTACTTGATCAACCAACTTCAAACCTCTATAGTTACCCCTTTCTAATGCATCACCCTTGCCTTTGAAACAATTCACTATTACACTCGACTGCCACTCACTCGGAATAGCACCATCCTTTATAATCTGGTTAGCAAGACTTGTAATAAGCTCAACTCCAATATATCCAGATGCTTTTACCATCTCTGCAACAATACCTGATACTCCTGCAGCCTTGCCAATCTTCATTTTCCTAATAGCCTCCACTACCCATTCTGTCTTGATCTGCATAGCTGGCCCTTCTACGACATCATCATCAGACAAATTATCCTTGTCCCAATCAAACTCAGTGTTAAGCAACCTCTGATAATGATTCTTCCAAGCTACCCTTTTCTCCTCCTCTGTGCTAGCCAAAACACCATCATCATTACGTATACACTTCTCACCTACAATATCTTGATTAGTCTTCTTCATTTGCTTTGCTATCTTGAATACCTCATTGCGCTGGTCTTCCCTTCTTAACACATCTGCAAATCTGTTTCTCTCTGCTTCTGATTTTGCCTTATACACTGCTGTACGAGCCCGACGCTTAGCTTCTAAGTAAATATTTTTACTACCACCTGACTTCCACTCTTTCCAAAGTTTCCTCTTTTCCTTTATACACTGGTCAACCTCATTATTCCACCACCAGGTCTGTCTATGTCTAGCTGGTCCTTTCGTCCACCCACAGGTATCATCAGAAGCTTCTAGAAGACAATTCTTCAAAGTAGTCCAAGTATTTTCAACATTGTCACTATTACATTGACTATTGTAGGCTAACTGCTAAACTTTTGCACTAAATTGTCTTGCTACAATCTCTTCCTTCAGCTTCCAGACTTTTCGACGGGGCCTGTACTTTCCCTTGGCTTCTTTGACACTTTTCAAGATAATATCACAAACAACACTCTTCCCCCAATATAACTTTCACGTCCTTCACCACTTTCTTGTCTGACTTTCTAACCAAAAAGTAATCTATCTGTGTCTTACAACCACCTGACTCATATGTTATCAGCCTACTCTGTCTCTTACTGAATGATGTGTTGCAAACCACCATGTCCGTTGCCATTCCAAACTCAAGCAATCTCTCCCCTTCCTTATTTCTGCTCCCAAATCCATAGCCTCCATGCACACCTCTATAACCTTCAGATGACTTCCCAACATGACCATTAAAGTCGCCGCCCACCATGACAAGTTCAGTGTCTCCAAACTTTGATGTGACTGCTATTAACTCATCATAAAACTTATCTTTATCTTCCTCACTGAGTCCACACTGTGGAGCATAAACTGACAGACAAGTGACAATCCTATTACCTATCAAAAACTTTATCACTATAATACGACTATTAACACGCATAACATCTATTACTTTTTCTACCCACTTCTCTGCAACGAATATGCCAACTCCTCCATATCCATCACTATTACCAATCCAAAAAAGCTTATACCTTGCCCTCCTACCTTCCACAAATCTCACTGAAGCTCCTCTCCACCTAACTTCCTGAACACAACACATATCAACAGATCTACGTTCTAACATTTCAACTACTTCACCTGCTCTACCTCTCAGAGTACCAACATTTACACTAGCCATCCTCAACCTAGTGTTATCTACCTTGTGATGTGATAGCTTGGTAACGGTCTGACGATGCTCACATCTGACATCTGTCCTACCGTGTGCGACACCTTCACTCCTTAGAGTTCCAGCCCCGTTTACGCAGTTTGTCTGATTAACTATTCTTACGGCCATTATTAAAGAGTTTTGGCATTGTTTTACAGCTGGATGCCCTTCCTAGCGCCAACGGTTCACAGACCAGACTGGGTGTTTTTTAAAGTGACACCATCACTATGTGGCATTTCATGGGACTTCCACAATCGCCCCTTTAAACTAAGGTATGGTGGAGGACGTTCAACTCCTCTCTTGTCTCTTAAAAAGACCCTTCACCATCTTAAGGAGACCCTTCACCATAAATATATCGATATTCATATATCGATATATGATATTTGCTACATACAAATCACAAAAAATCTTGCTCAGGGAGATCTAAGAATGGGAAATAGGAAATCAATAATGCATCTTCTTCAGGGGGGATACTACTATTCCTCTAAATAGCGTTGCCCTCCTCCAATGTAGTCAGTGAGAAATTGAAACTTTTCGTTTTGTTTTTTCCATAGAGAGATTTAATTCCTGCTGGCTAGCTCACATGGACTAAAAAAAGGTTCAATTTATTGGACATGACAGTTGACATCATCAAGCTGACATTGTTATTTAATAAAAAATATGTACTAAATCTCTGCTAAGTTGTTGATTTGAGAAAATGGTTCCTCCATCCAATAGCAAACAGAAAAAATAATACATCTATTTACAAACCTTAGAGACTGTAAAATAGCATTCATAAAGCATGTATTTCCAAGGTTCCGAATTCCAACAGTCTTTAATTTTTTGGGTGAATTGCTGTACATGTTTTCCTACAAATAAGAGGTTTAAAAGAATTTACAAAACGTTTAGAACAAAGATGAAAACAGAGCTTATATGTAACAATTAAATTAAAAACAAAATAATCAAGATTTAAAGCGGTGAAATGTACCATGTTAAATGTGTCTATAGTGCTTAGTGCACTACAGCAAAGTTTGGTACATTTTTTTATAGCCTAAGATGTTGACCTGATTTCACTAATGACAACATATATAACTCACTTTGTTTAGCCACATGTTAGTTGTTTTAAGATTTTGTTGATAAAAGAAAAACAGTTATGGCAAATAATTCAAGCTCACAAACAGGATGGTATAGCGACTCTCTCAATCTTAACTTCCTTTTCTACATGTCCGAAAAATTATGCATGACTATGCTGTCATTTTCATAAATTTATTGTTTATTTTGCAGGTCATCACAAGCAAATAGGCAAAAATATGCTTGGTTTTCAAATTAAAAAAAATCTTTATCCATGTGGCTTAAATAAGACTTCAAAATTCATTTAGAAATTTCAGCTACATTTTAACAAAATTATACAGAAAAAAAAATTATACAGCGTTTAAAATTGTTTGAATAAAAATAACACTTGCGGCATAAAGAAAAAAATCAATTAAATTCGAGCCTGCTATGGTCCCCAATTGTTTTTTCAAATGAAGAAATTATCTACAATTAAATCCATGATAAAATGTCTGTTCCGCCTGAAAATGCAGCTTTGCAGACTTGCTTTATCCGTGTTCCGTCGGCATTCACCTCCACATTAGTTAAGAACTGCATGGCTGGATTTCTTATGTAAAACCTGGTTACCAACGACGAAGGAGCCAGGCAAGAGAGATTTATGTCTATGAGGTTTTTTAACTAAGTCAGGAGTCAGGTATGAGATTTAGCTAGGATGGTCAAGAAGGCTATGAATAGGCTTGCTCATGAATTAAAATGGATTTTACAGGTTGATTTTGAAAACTCAATATTTATTTTTCAGGCGTGCGATTAATCACACACCTGAAACAATTTAGGCGTGTGCCAAGGCATCTCCTGAAAAAGACTGCTTCATCTTGAACTGATGAAAATATAGACATTACACAGTTGTCTTTTAAAACTGTATAGCTTGGTTTGTTTATTTTTTAAATTTAAAAGCGAAAACAACAATAATCTTACTTTTGATGAAGATTTTAATAACTTTTTAGGAGTTTCTGGATGCAGTAACTGTTCTTCTGTTCGTTTTCTTCTTTTTCTTTGACTGAAACATAAAACAGAACATCCTCTAGTCATTTGAAATTTTGAAGCATGCCAACAATTAATTTCATAAAATCCTACTTACTGTGGGATTTCAGTTTGCAGTGCAGTTCGTATTAACTCCACTGTTCCAGTTTCAGTATCATTAATGACAAAATCATCGCATTGATAGCTACACAAAATTAGGAAAAAGTAGATAAACAGAGGATGAAAATGCAGCATAAACTTGCTTCAATGATTTTGATACTTACCAAAACACCATAAGTGAAGCATCAATGCATACAAAATGAAATTCATTGGATTCACCATGTGCTTTGCAATGTCCATTCACATACCTATACCAGACATTTGAAATTGGTTTATATGATGGACAATTTCACGACTTTCAAATATTTAAGACAATAAATAATTACTTGTTAGCTCTGCTAATCAAGAGATAAAAAAATCTTAATTTTCCTTTGTATTAGGGTTTAATGACGTTCCAAGGTAAAAGTGTCAATTTCAAACAAATATAAAAAATATTCTGAAAAAAAAAATTTTAGATCAATGTTATCAAGGTAGAAACATTCAAGCACAAAAAACAAGGCTTCAATATAACTAAAACAAACATAGGCCATTGTTAAAAATATGTTTGTTTCTTGCAACCAGCACATAAAATAAGCCAAGCAGCTGTTATTTTTTTTTAAAAAAAACACGAGATAAACGTATCATATTTATTTCAAGAGTCTCTGTAAAGTATATTCAGGAGAACTTTTTTTAGGAATTTTAGCCTACTTTATGTGAATTTCTTAAGATAGAAACATTTCTAAAATACTGAGACATAATACATGAATTACATTTTATTCTTTCAATATTTGTTACTGTTTACATAAAATTAAATAATTGACTAAAGTCTATTATTTTTATACATGTACTAGTTTGTTGGTTCAACTTTTATTTCTACATTTTACAGGAAACAAACATATGGTCCTACAATGGGTAAAAAAAAATTTCAAATAAAAATTTCAAAGGTAGCAACTGCTTGAAAATTATAATGGCTGTATTAACTTATATTTGTATACTGACAAAGAAAACTGCTACCTGTCCCTTTAATCTTTGATAAAAACAAACATAAACAAAACTTTATTTTGTTTGGCCATGTCAAAGCACAGCTTTGTTCATTCTCAATGTTTGTGCAGTTAAAGACTGGGTAAAAAATTAATATGCGTAATTATAAGTTTGACATCAGTGGTCATATACTACTTTCAGGACTGAAACAAAAAAAACATTAACCCCCTGAAGTAACACTGAGATGCCTTTGTCATTTTATTCCTTGTGGGATACATATGTAGATTGCATTCTATTCGTTCAATACATACTTTCAATATGAACCCGTTAGAGCGAGTTGACTCGAAAACCCAGCATAGTTTTAATGATTCTGAAGGGGTGTAAGTCGTGGCATACCCTCTTGTAGGATACGTCAAGAGTACCCTAGTCCCAACGGAAGTTCAAGAGGTGGATAGTTCTTGGAGAGGATACAAGTAAAGTAATAAAATGTATTTATTGTAATAACTCTTAAGGTCGGTCAGGATTTTTTTTAAAGCATGTCCATCTACGATTTATTATTCTTATATTTTAAAAGAATGTGCCAAATATGTACCACCAAAAAAATCCAAAAATGTAGTTGGTTGCATGATCTAACAGTAATATCACTTCTGTATTTTCCTTCTCCTTTTACGTAATTTTTTTCCAATGTGTAGGCCCTTAATTTTTTCAAAGTTTTGAAAGGAAGAAGAAAAGTAATAAATTATTCTTTCGAATTTTACCTCTTGGTGATGGGGGTAAAACTCACATTTTTTCCGATAAATACATTCATTTCCTTGAGACCTATTGGTTTTGTGTTTTGATGGAACATGACCACTGACGTAAATAGAATACATATTACAAAAGCCTTGTTTTTGTTTTTAAAATAGAGAATGTGAACGGAAGCATAAAGGGGAAGCTTCGAAAATCAGAAAAACAACATTAGAGCTTGGAAATTTTATTCTTCAACTTCTAACTTGAAATTCATAAATAGTAAGATTTGATCTTTCAGTTAACTGAATACTTGATTTAAGCAGTCACTACCTTTAACAATTTAAAGTTGTCAAATAACTTGTATTCGTTAGCAGCTATCAGTGTATTGCAAACCCACCTAATGCAGAATAAGCAATAGATGTCTCCCAGTTTTAAATAATGACAAAATGATCGTAGTTTTTAATACTAATAATTATTATGAAATCACCATAACTAAAAACACAAACCTGCCACATAAGACCATACCACATTTTAAACACATCCATGGACTTTTATTTGAACGGCATTCTAAAAAATAAAAAATTCAAATCAATTTTACAACACAGCATAGTAGTCAATGCTCAATGACTAGAACAGCAAACCACAGTTATACATGATGGCCTTGTTGTGAGTATTTACAGCTTTCACTAAAAGCCATGTCCCACTGCACAGTCAGATACATCAACCTACCTGTTCAATCTACCATAATTTTCAAAATAAAATTATGACACTTACAAAAGATAAAAAAGATGATTATGGGAACTGATTTGTTATTTTACTGATCTTTATTGTTTTCAAAAACTGCCGCAATCCTTTTATTTACCCAACATAATACGAACAAAGCAGTTAAGGCATGGCATAATAAAAATCACAATTTAAATATAATACAAATATGTCGATGTATAAATGAATGCCTCATGACAAGTTCAGTAAACCTAAACAATGTATATGCACACATAAGCCATCAGGTATAGATACACAAAGTTGTTATATTGCCATAATTAGCGCCATATCAAAATGGTCATAAAAAACTGAAATATTACTCTATTACCTGCACATGTCCATAAATTTCTATTTTCTTCAATTAACTTTCTTACAAAGGTAGGTGATATATCAACAGCTTTGTCTAAGTGTTTACATTCCATTTTAGGGTAACTAAAATCAGATTTTCATTAAGCATTTATAAAGACCACAGTTAGTAGTTTGTCATTTTCAAACACACAGAAAAACAAAACTGTGCTAAATACGAAGTCAAAAACAAATTTAGCATTTCACTAACATTTGCAGACTTTCACTCGATTTTAGGAATTGGTAAGCAGCATAAAATCAAAATATACTTTGTCAAAATTGAAACAACAGCCGTAAAGTAAATCAGTTGGTCCTGACTGCAAGTTAGCTCTTATATAACCCAATTGTAAACATTAGAACTTGAGCAAGATGACACTATCCTCAATGCCAATACTACCTACGGATGAGTTGCACATGTTTACAATAGCTTTGTATTTATACGAGCATCCTGACAGGCAAGAATGGAAGGACCACATATGGCAAATTGGCTATTTAGTCCTGGTCAGAAATGGCGTGCAGTGACATGTGTACTCCTTCAGGCATGCCTTAATTAAATTTGGCATGCTATCCTTTCCTCACCCCAGCTTAGTCCTAGCCAGTTATCAAAATTTCAATTTTTGCACATATTAGAACACTGTGGCTATTTTAAAGCAACATATTTTTAGCGTTCTAATCTTGACGTAAAGCCTTGTTCTCAAATTAGTCTTTTAGCTTAATGTTTAGTTTATAAAAAGTGAGTTTTGATGTTTTGGCATTTAACATTTAAAAAAGTGAAATATATAGCTTTTCTAAATTTTTCCTTTCAAAGATTTTCTTATTTACCAGAAAAAACTATATTTATATATAAAAAATAAAAACTGTAAAATAATATGCAAGAAAAAGCATTAGTTCAAATGCATTAATAAATACTGACATTCAACACAGAAAAAACATTTAATTAGATAGATTTTAGGTTTTTCCATCATGATTTAATTTAACCACAAGTGGTTACAATGTAAACTGTTTTTAACGATGCTTAAATGTTTGTCATATAAATTTTCCCTTAGGCACTTTTAATGGTTACAATGCAGCACCAAGTAACAAAGCCATGCTCTAGAAAAAAAATTTTGTTTTGTCGTTATATTTTCAATATCTTTTGAACAAGGACTTCTTATGTCAATTTTACCATCTTATTTAAAAGTACCTTAGCCATTACGTAGGCAAATGTCCAGTGCTGACCAAAATTACAGAGGTTGTAGTTTTTTTAAAAGTTTAGGTGATTGAAGTAAAAAGGGCATTGCAGTGGCATGATTTTAATTCAAACTTATGTTATTATATACATTTCTTTTAAGTAGTTAAAATGCTACATAAAGGGAACAAGAAAATAGTGAAATTTGTTTAACCACACGCCTATGATGCTTTTATGCCTGTCTTTTTGACAATCATACGTCTTTTCAGAACTACAACCATATTCAATTTTCCTGCAAGTCGTGCAAGTTAGACTTTGAACCTTCAATTTTAGGGAACTAAGTGCCTTGGATTTGGAATGTTTTGAACATTATATAATTTTGCTACAAAACAAGACCTAAGAGGCTTAAGCCATCATCAAAAATATGTCGAGTTCGCATCATGTAGACCCTGCAAAAATGAGTCAGTCGGGCGTATTTTTCCCCGGTATTTTCAGATCAGAGCAAGCAAATTCGTTCCCAGGGCCAAGACAGTACAGCGCCACTCGATATCGTTTGTAGACCATTTTTCGCCGCCCTGTAAACTGTCAGTAGCCACAGAAGTGCCCTAAAGAAATTAATTCTTACCGAAATTAATTTTCGCGAGTTTTTGTCAATTTTGCATAAATTCGTTCTTGCGAAAAAAAATTTCTTTTTAAAAAATATTTCGCGAAATTTTTTCTCGGTCTTTTTCCGACTTACTGACTCAGGTTTTTATTACCAAAAGTGAGTCGGTCGGAGGACGCGAACACAATTATTTAGCACTTTCTGTAGGCTTAGCTACTGAGAACAGGAGGTCAAAGCCTAACTTGCTCCACTTGCAAGAAAATTAAATACAGCTGTGCCAATTTTCTGAATGGTGTGTTGCACATCATCGGTAATTAGGGAGAGTGATGCGCTGCTTGTGTGCATGATTTTACTCCTGACTTACTAGGCCTACTATTTAGGATAATTTATAGTTTTTAAGTAGTCTAATATTGAAAATGCATTTGAGTTGTTTTTTCTCAATATTATCTTTTCTCCATTTAAGAGCAGACTTTACCAATTTTAGCTTCAATATTATTTTACTTAATATCATCAATCTTTGCAGTCTGCTGTTTTATACAGAATCGTTCTTTAAGAAATACTGGCTTAAGTGAGAGGGAATATATCAAATTGTTTTTTCGTAATAACGCGTTTGTACGGCTTGAACAGCAGCATACACGCGACAGCTCTGGCACTGCTTGGGGCTAACGGCTACAGGATGGACAGTAGTGTACCCTAAAATCGTTATTCTAGTCGCCTTTGTATCAACACACACATTTTTTTCATTACTACAGGTCATTTCTGTTAATTATGTGGCTAGCTATGCTCTTTTTGATAGTATGAAGCCGACCAAAAAACCGACCAAAACACACAAACGGAGACTACTCCGGTTACCATTATTCCAGTTTAAGGAGCCTGGTTTCACGCCACTCTACAAATGATTGGCCTAAAGATTATATATTTTTTTAGAGAAAGATAGACCATGTCAGTGATGTCGCTTCATATATTTATATGGACCGCCATTATGATTCTTCCTAATATGGTATTAATAGGCCCATAAATGTTATAAATCATCCCAACAAAGGCCACGGCACCTCGTTCGATTCCTTTTCCACGATTTAGAAAAAGCGTGGAGCTCGCGCTGGGCATTGAATGATAGCTATTTTTTGAGTTTAACCATCGTTTTAGCGGACATGGCAAATTATGGATATGGCTATGGAAATTATACTTCGCAACCGCAGCAGTACTCAACTGGAACTTATGTGTCACAAAATGCCTCCTATGGATATTCTGCGCAGCAACCTGCAGCCTCAAGAGTAGTTCAGGGTTATCAACCCGCAGGCAATACAGGATATAGTGCAGGATATGCCCAACAACCTCAAGTTCAATCAGCAGGAAGTGGTGGTTATGGGTATTTTCAAAGAGCTTCTGATCAAAACACTGCATATGTTGCCACACAAAAATCACAAGGTATTCTTTCTTACGAAAGCAGCTGTGTTTGTTTAATGTGAGAATTATTTGAAAGCCTATTTTAAAATAGCCTAGTTAACTAAGCTTTCTTCGAGTTGATAAAATGAGTTTCTCTCAAACAAAAGCTTACACACGAACGAATGACTCAGCGAAAACCCTGAGTTTAAATTGAACAATGTGACTAATCGCTTCGGAGGCCATTTTATTTCATCTGTGAGTGTTTTACCAAGCTTGGCCAAATCTGACTCAGGTAAAAACTTTGTAGAATACTAATGTTTGTTAGGGTGAGTGAAACCACTCGCTCGGATATTCGAGGTGAAAAGGGCTTTCCCCGATAATAATCACGTGAGCAGAGAACAATAGAATGAGCACGAGGGTGCCGATAAGCCGCATACGCCGTAAAAAGTGCGGGCGTTTTCGGGCGAGTTCAGCGTTTTAAAAAAAATTCAGGTATTTGCCTGAAAAAACCACATAGTCCCTAACAATGCCCGAAAAAAAAAGATTCACCATAAATAAAAGTATAAAAATTAAAATGAACTAACTATATGGTAGCTAAATTCTTAAAAGAACTGTTTTTTATGATTTTTGATAAGATTTACTTGATAAATAACTTATATATAAACAGCGCGTTCTTTCAACTGTCGTCCGCCATGTTTATGTACAAGGTGTTGCATTTCGGGAATGTTCCGGGCGTGTTCGGGAAAGTGCGGGCGGTTTCGGCGGACAACCGTCAATTTAATTCGAAAAGTAGCGCGAACTCGCCCTTATATATGCAGGCATTTGTGGCTTATCGGCACCCTCTTGAATTAGCCAATCAAAAAGCTTGGCCAGATTTTGGCCGCAGAAAAATCGTTTGAGAACCAATGTAATTTTTCCCACCTTAACTACTCCGATTTCCCTGTGGTACGAAAAATTATGCTGGGTCTCCTGGCTAATTTTATAATTTAAATTGTTGCAATAGATGAGTTGCGGCTTGACGTAATGTTTTGATATTGCATTGAGAACAATAGACATGTGCACAAGCATGTGTACGGGCAATCAACATAAACAACAGACAGTGACAATAAAAATATTAAGTGAAAAAATAACTGACACTAAATTCGGCAATGTCTGCTTTTAAACCGTGGCGCCGTAGATTAGTGGTTATAGCTTTCATACTGTGTGCAGGAGACCAGGGTTCAATTCCTCTTGCTGGCAATTCAATATGGGCGAGTGAATGTTGCCATAGCCTGGGGTTAACCCAAGCCATGTGAGGGAAATTGGGAAGATGGCACACTGCGTGGCCCGTTGAATGCTGCACGGGTCTACGTTCGTAGCTCAAAATGAGCATTAAATATTCTAGGACCCCCCATCTAAGCCATGGCCCCTCTTGGAAATAATAGAAAGGGTATATCCCTAGATATTTGTGAGGCTAGCCATGTAGAATATGCACATCACTTTAGGATTATTAGACATGGTATATCCCTCAATATTGTGAAGCTAGCACGACAAAAAATCTAAAAATTTTAAAGAAAACCGAAATGCTGTCAGAAGTTAGAGCTTTCTCCAGCAGTGCAATACTCAAAATCTTCATCAATTTTAACTATCTTTGTTATTACTATTTCTTTAATAATTACATAATCTTTTCTGCATAATTTCACAAGTTCGAGCACTGAAACTATGTTTATTTGTGACATTTTGAGTTTAAGAGAAATTGTCAACACCAAATATTTTAAAGTTAATAGTATTGCAAAAAATACAGATATATAGTCTGAAAATTACTTTAAGTAACTACTTTAAGGAAGAAAATTTTCACTAGAATTTAATTTCATGAATTGCCAAGAATCAAACTTTTGGGGGAATTTATTTGGCTATCTCATCAAAAACATATTTATTTTTTTTGTGCAAGTTTACTTTTTTCTCATAATTACTTAAAACCAAATTTTCGTGAGAATTTATTTTCGTAAATTTATAATTTTAATTTTAAAAAGGGTTACTGTCATCTGAATGAAGAATTGAAGCTATTTTAATTTTTTATCCTGTCCTTTCCTAGCATATGGTTATGCAAATACTGCTGCTGTAAAGCCATCCTATGTAGGTGGAACGACAGTCTACCAAAAACCACAAACATATGTTGCAGCAGCTCCAGCAAGCTCAACATTTACTGGCTACACAGTTCAGAGATCTAACACAGGAGGACCTTCGTATAACAACACCTCATCATATCAAAAGCCAAAAGTAGGTGCCAATGTTATTTTCCATTTTCTTGGTTTATACCAACTGTATAATCAAAATGGAAAATTTCTGATTTAAGAATTCACAGCTATAGTAGTTATTGAAAGCATTTTCAAGTGAGCTATTATCACATCTTGAAAATTCGAGAATTTCCTATTACCTAGTGTGGGAAATCAACAGTAAATGTTGTTTTGTGTTGCCCTACTTCCTTTTATTCCATTTTGGTTTTTATTTGCAAAACATGGTAAATCTGGTTCTGCATTTTAATTTTCTCTTAATTTCTAGCCTACTTCAACTGCTCAAAAGGGACCAAGTAGTTCTCACCAAAATGCTTATGAAAAAGTGGTTTACAATGCAGCCACTTCATTTCTAACACAACAAGCTCAGTCGTCAAAGCCTCCATGGCAGAAAAATGAGAAACCAACATTTAAATTGCAGAATCAGAAATCGGGTTGGCCTCAGCGATCGAGTGGTCCCCCAAAGCCACAGCAACTCCACTACTGTGATGTTTGCAAAATCAGTTGTGCAGGTCCCCAGGTATGCAGTTTATGTACAATTTTTCTTTCAGTATTATGGGTCGGTGCGTCCACAACCAAGGACCCAGCAACTGCATTATTGTGATGTTTGTAAAATCAGTTGTGGTGGACCTCAGGTATGTCCAATTTGTGTATGCAGTACAAAAGTCTTTTTTTTGCATGCACCAGCAGAGCTTTAATATTATTGTATTAAATGACTCCTCCTTATTGCATGCTATATCAAATGGCTGTGGCTTACCCCCAAATAGTCTTGTTATGACTAATATTTGGTAAAACATTGCCAGTCAATAATTAATAATTTAAATAATAATTTTTTCTTAAATATGTTAAGAAAAATTATTAATTCAAGGTTATTTTGTTGGAGACTTGGCCTCTTGCTATATTTGTAGAAACTCTTTTCCCTGCCCGTATTAACATATTGTGGACTTTTGTCCTGTTTATACTCTGCATTGTAGAGAATAAAATATGTTGTTACGAACATTGTAATGTGGAATTTTAGACATACAAAGAGCATTTGGAAGGTCAAAAGCATAAAAAGAAAGCAGCATCTTCTACAAGCGATATCAAGAATTTACCACCTGGTACATACAAATGCGAGCTTTGTGATGTCATATGCACTGGGAAGGATGCATTCAGTGCCCATGTAAAAGGAGCAAGTCATATGAAGGTAACAGTGTTTTACATTAACTGCCTCTGCATTGCTTGTTTGTTAATACCCTGCTAGTATAGTCAAAAGGAAAAAAGTCTCAAATAGCTTTAATCATTTTACCTAACCTTGCGAAAACTATGCTCTCAGTGCATTTAAAGTTAAGACCTAATATACACAGTCTCTGTTGTGAAAAAAGCATCATGTAACTGGCAAATAGGGATCAGCTTTTAACACCTCCCCCTTTTTATAAAAGGTGTGGTTCTGTTCATATGCTTTTGCCATTTGGTTTTTTCTGCAAATGAGTTCCTTTGTGACAAAATTATACAGAGTACACAATTTATAAAATATAAAAAACTTGGGTGTTTTTCGAAGAGTGTAAAAACGGAGCAAACAGGGATTGATCTTTCACTAAGAGAAAAAGTTTGTGAAAGGTTTTTGATTAAAATATCGATCAAAAAGAAAAATCACTGTAAGATATGGTCACAATATTAGGACTTGTTTTTAACATTTGTGTAGATAGGTGTGTTTATGCGCTTAAAACTTTTAAATGGAAGTATTTTTTAATAAGTGTTCTTTTTACACAACAGTGAATAAAATGCCTTTGAATGCTTTTAAATTTGTGGTTATGCTTATTCCATTTGTAACAAGTAAAAAATTCACTGTGTTTCATGGGACAGTTGAGAAGCAAAAACCTTTTTCTTTTTAAAAATCTTGAGAAGAAGTAAAAATTGCTTTTTTACCATTTGACTTTCCATAATCTAATTTACTTTTAATTGTTCTCATTTCTAACAAGGTGACCAGCAGTTCTTGAATCGTTTTGGATTTTTTGGCTTTTTTTCAAAGTTCTGTTCGCCATCCTATCTAACTTGTTTGTATGTTCTCCTTATCCATTCTTATTATTAATATGCATTGATTTATAGACATTGAAATTACATCAGAAACTCGGAAAACCCATTCCGGATATTAAAGTGCCTGAAGATGCAACACCTGCTGCAAAAAAGGTTGTCAAGACAACAGCTCCAAAAATCAATTTTGTTGGTGGAACCAAGCTCACATCAACTGGTGGTGAAGAAAAAATTGAAACTTTAGAAGAAAGTCAAAATGAAATACCTGTAGAGGGTGAACCTGTGGGTAAGAGTCCTCTTTCATGTTTTTAACAAGAAATTATTTGGCCCAATTTATAACTTGCATATTTTACATGAGCACGGTACCATTTCAATACTGTTTAACACAATTATAACAATATCATTATTACTTTTGACAACGTTGATAAAAATACATTGCATTTTTACCTGGAAAATTTTGTGCTTGGTTTAACATGGCCTGGACAAATTCGACATGCAGCCTTCTATATATATTTGTTTTCTATAATAACTAACTGCAAACCAGTATAACATACAACATAACGTGGAAAAAGATTAAAAGAAACAAAAACTACTTTACTTCAGACTTCGTAAAGCGCTATTTTGCAATGTGCCCAATGTTTTTTTAAACTTATGGCAATATAAATTTTCTTACCTTATTTAAAAGTAGCAATTATAAAAAAAAGAAGAATATCATCTAAGTTTAATTATATGTTTTACTTTTTTTTAGCATTTAATAATTCAATCCTGGGTACTAAGACAAGTCAAATTTTTAAAACCCTCATAAATAATCTTAAGGGAAATAATAATATTTATGTTTCTTTCAGTAGCATTTTTATGATTTTAAAATTCAACTTTATATATTAAAACTTACTACAATATTTTATCTTTTTATAGTCAGTTAAAAAATAATTTTATAGTAACAGAATATTATTTTAAGTAATGAATTTGGTGAGCATCCTTGCGTTATAATATTAAATATTGTTTGTTTGTTCCACAAGTAGTTACAAAGTTTAACAATTTCACGTACATTTTTTTGTACATTGGATTAAATTCTTGGCTGTGAACTTTGAAACTTGTTCTTTGTATGTTTCCCACTCCAAATAGCCTCTGTGCGGTGTACAGGGGTAAAGGAATATAGTTCTGACTCTTTCTTTTTAAAAAAATTATTTTTAAAAAAAAAATTGCATGCACTGAATTATTCCTACCTAAAATCTTACGAAATTTATGTGCATAAAAAAGTTAAATTCAAAATTCATCTACAGTAAATTCAAAAAAAGCTAAATGTTGTTGTTAATTCAGAGGGCTGCAACATGATTTTTTGGGGTACTGAGAAGAAAAGTAAACATGTAACCACTGCCTGTCCCAGGTAGACGTATTAGTGTATTATTATATAACGTGGTTCCTAACAACAAGTCAAGGATCAGAACTAAGTTTTTTATTTATTTAGGTGAAACTTATGTAGAAGACATTAAAAGTGATGTTGGAAAAATCATAGGCTTTAAGTGTACCTTGTGTGATTGTCGGTTTAACGATTTGGTTGCAAGAAATGCACATATCAAAGGCAGAAGACACAGACTAAACTATAAAGTAATGTTTTTGTTGTTAAAATTGAATTGTCTATCCTTCCTGTTCCTCCCAACAAAGGCTAATATATAACTTACCTTTTATTACCACCCGTTTATTTTTCAATAATTTCTTGCGAGTCCCAAAAACTCAACTAAGTTTGATTGCTAAGTTAGCATCATAGTTTGTTTAATACAGTATTAAACCATGGAAGCAACCTACAAATCAGTTGCCTGTGTTATGTTACAAAATTCTAGTGGAACCAGATCTTATTATCAAAAATCTTTTGATTTGATCAAGTTTTTGCTATTTTAGAAAAAAGTCGATCCTAAGCTTGTGGTTGATATGAAAGCAAGTCGTAGTGGAACTGGACGAATGAGTAGATCGGGTAGCTTGGAAGACAGGTCAAAAAATACTCGCCAGGAAATGGTGTGGAAACAACGGCAGCAACAACAAATGAGGTGGGAGCAAGAATTGCGGTTACGAGAGGAGGAGTTGAGAAGATGGGAACATGAAGAGTTCATGAGAAGAGCTAGTGAGGATAGGTTAGTTTGAAAATTTGTATAATCTGATTGAAATTTTTTGCAGCAGGTTACTATCATTTGAAAAACTTATAAAACTGAGTGTCCTTGCTGAGTTATCTTCTTTTTTTTTAATTTACAGAAAATCTGGGATCTGCAGTAGTCTGATTTTAAGGAACCACTGTGTTTTGTGCATGTAAGATCTTGTATTGATAGGGGCAATAAGTAAATATAGATTATTTTCAATGTTATTCCTTTTACTGCAGATTTTTTTCCCATACTATATATTTGTTGTCCTAATACTTTCCTAAAAATCTTAGTAAGATGCAGAAACATCAGGGAACATTGTTTTCTAATAACCTGAGATAAATATCTAAGTGTGTGCAATATGTGATTAGGTATTGGACCAGACCAGATCGTCACCGAATGCACGAGCTGGAATATTATGAGTGGGAAAGGAAAGAGAAGTTTAATGACTCACAAAACATGTTTGGACCACCACAAGGGGTGAGAACACATTAATTTATTGCTTTAAGGCTTCTACTTCCAAATGATGAAAAGTTTTGCCTGACAATGATGAGGGTAATAATGATTTAATGAGCCTGATGGAAATAGATGACCTAATATTTCATTTGAGAATGTTCAATAAATAAGTTAAGAATGCTTAACAAATAAGTTAACATTCCCGCAACGTTCCCTTGCATCAGGACAATAGTTATGTTGTGTTTATAACAACAACTGTCAGGCTAGTCATAAAGACACAACAGTGGCAGTTTTTGTTATGTTTTCTAGTTATTTTGGCAGAACAAAGTTTAAGTAAGCAGTATTTTACTACAAACAGCTATAAATAACCAATCAAAATTGTGTTAGTAAAAGCAGAAGCACTTACCTCACCTTTCCAAATGATGATGATTTTTCCTGATAATAATGAGGGTTAAAATGATTTAATGAGCCTGATGGAAAATGTAAACAAAATGTGTTCTGTTCCAAAAAATGATCGCACCCACTGTTTTTTTAGTCTGTAGTTTTTGTGCAAATTAAATTTGCATACCCATATAACTAGGGGGTGCCTAGTGTCTAGGAAATCAGGTAAATACACAATAATCCCCTGGTAAAGGACACAATAAGCCCCTGGTGAATGACACAATAATCCCCTGGTGAATGACACAATAATCCCCTGGTAAATGAGTTATTTTCAAGTCACTTAAATATTGACTGAAAAATTTTAAAACACAGAAAAATTTTAAATCTGTTGCCACCCTAAGGGAAAGTTTTTATTTGCTTGCTAAAAAAACTATTTCCAGATGATGAAAAATTTTGCCTGACAATGATGAGGGTAAAAATGATTTAATGAGCCTGATGGAAATAGATGACATTGAGCAAGTTCATTGATGCAAAAGTCAAATTGATTCTGGAGATTGTTTTTCATTCTTGTTGTTTCAAATAAATTTTCAGTACTAGATATACAGTAGATACCGAATGATTCTATAAACAAGAAATAAAGAAACCAAAGTAACAATGTTTAATCACTGTAAAGTTCAAAATATTTTTCTATATTAAAAGTTGTTAATTTTTTCATCTTTTTAGCCTCCTCCTCCCACTCCAGATGATCGACTTATCATGAGTAAACATGCTGAGATATATCCTACTGAAGTAGAGCTGAAACAAGTCCAGAATATTGTTGCAACTGCAGAAAAGGCGTTAAAACTTGTATCTGACGCACTTGAAGGTTAGTTTTGAGGGTTTTTTTCCTGAAAAAATCACTTTTCACAATTCAGTCTATGACATAGTAATTACCTATTTTTACTTTATTTAGAAGAAGGGAACAAGACTGGAGATAGTGCAGTAAAAATTGAAAGCACTGAGATAAAAATTGAGCCCTTGATAAAAGATAAAGATAGTTCTACTCGTTTGTTAAAAGGCGTTATGAGGGTTGGTGCCCTTGCTAAAGGGCTGCTTCTTCGTCGGCAACTCAATGTTGATTTAGTTGTTTTATGTGCAGGTATGTTGGTGAATCTTGCACTTTGACATTTCCATGATTTACTTCACCTTTGCTTTTTCCTCACCATTTGTTTAGTTGTTTTATGTGCAGGTTTGTTGGTGAGTCCACATTAAAATTAAAGCATGTGACACCTGGCGTTACCACTGTTTTTTTATTGCAATGCATATTCTAAGTGGTTTTCTTTGATACACAGCTTCTTCACTCAGTGATACAAATAACCTGCACGAAACTCCACAAACATTTGGCACATTACTTCTGTTTGCTATGGAATGTAAAATTTAGCAAAAGTTCTCACTCCTGTGAACAGCTTATGTTGCGATGTAAATTATTCAGATTAGTTGTTTTATTAAGAAATAGGTGTTAGCATATGCAGTTAGTGATGCAAAAAGGTGAGAATGAAAATAACTAGCTGTCAAGATACACTTCATATTATATTTTTCTTTCTCACGTAAAGTTCTTCATTGTGATTTTAAATTTTATTTTTAACTTTAGAGAGACCCACATACACTTTACTAAAAAATGTTGCCAGACTTGTTCCAGAGAAATTAAAGGTACTTCTGACAACAATCTTTGTCTCAAGTTGTTTATTCCACACACAAAATGCCCATTCTACGTTTTGCAATTTTTAGATTGCTGGACCAGATGAAAAATACAATATGTCCGTCAGTACTGCAGAATGTGCCCTTCTTATTTCTTCCACTACTGAGCCCAAATGTCAGATTAAAGTTGTTTTGACGTCCCCAACAATACGGGAGGAGGAAGAAGCAGCCTCTAAAGATGGCAGTAAGCCTCCAGAAGCAGCTGCTAAAACAGAACTAGTAGTAAAACAAGGTATTTTTTTTGTTTTGGTCCTCTGTTTGAAAGGCATATTTAAAAGTCTTTTTGAAATAACTCACGTTTGCGTTTTCAACAAAGGATTTGATTCCTCTTTTGATTGTGCAGATACTAACTTGTATAATGTTCGTTTGTTTAAGACGTCAGTCAGTTTAGTGTAGAGGATGTGGTTGGGAGATCAGTGAGAATGTTTTAACAGTGCACCTTTGCTCAATGGACAACCTTGTTAATTCTTTAAATACTCAACTATTTTAATCTATTCTATTCGAATTGTTTTTATTCTACAATTATATCTCCCTATTGGTGGGCAAACTCTTTAAAAAAAGACATTCATTTTTATTTCTCTTTTTTTTTATACTGTCATTCTTTCATTTGTTTTTTATTTAACTAAGCCATAAATTTGATTCTTCGTTATTTTGTGCTCCCCTTTTTGTCCTGAGCGTATGTGCTTAAACATACTGTTGGAAACTCGCACTGTCACTTCTTATTAACAGAGCCGGTTGATCCGAAAGATGCTTTGGACAAAGAGAAAGCTCTCCAAGCTTTAGCTGCCTTGCGGCATGCTAAGTGGTTTCAGGTTCGGTTGCTTACTTTTCTATTTCCGCCTCCTTCGTTTGCTCTACTAATGCAAGTATTTGTCACCATATTGTTTTTACTATGTCACAATATCAATTCATGGCATAAATGCTAATATCGTTATGTTCTTTTATTGTTTTTGAAGAAAGAGGCCTTGGCCAGGGTAAAACATGTTCCTTCGTATTGTTTATTTGGAGAGTAAATTTTAATAATCCGTCTTTTCAATTGTATTTTTATTTTCTATTGCCACCCTGCGGACGGTTTTAAAAGAGATATTTCAAAATTTATTTTAAGGACCTTGTTAATTGAACAATGCAGCAACCATTATAGATAACAAAAATTGTTTTGATATTGTGACCTCGCAGATACCTGGATTTTGCATTGCAAAGGCCTCCTTATTACGATATAGAAGCTTGTACCAACCATTTCAGATTTATCTATCCTTTTTCAACCTTTTGTAAGTTTAGTCATGTGTTGGTTGGTACTGCGCTTACTGCAGTGAAACAAGAAAGCCTTTGAAAAATGTCCGTAAGCAAACTTATGAGGTGATGTAAAAACGTCACAAGTGTAAGACTAAGGAAAAGATTGTGATGTCTGCGTTGTAGTTTCTTATACATGTGTGTTCGCTGTTCAGGCTCGTGCCAATCACTTATCGTCGTGCGTTATCACGATCCGCATTATGCGGGACATGTGCCAACGCGTTGCTGCATTCAAGCCATTGAACAATTGGGCAGTAGAACTTTTATGTGAAAAAGCCTTGGCTAGCAGCTTTCAACCACTTGGTCCTGGTGAAGCCTTTCGACGGGTATTGGAGACGATTGCCTCTGGAATTCTTTTACCAGGTATGGTCATGCTTGACTTTTGTAGGAGTTTTAAGAGCTGCTTCTTACTATCGCTACCCTTTAAGTACACAACCACGGCATCAAGAGCTTCTTTTTTTGTTATTTATGTCAGGTGGGCGAGGGTTATTGGATCCATGCGAGAAAGAAAAGTTTGACGCAAGCGGTTATCTGACTGTGCAAGAAAGGGAAGATGTCACGGCGGCCGCACAGGTAATTTTAAAGTTAATTTATTGGGGAAGTCAAACTTTTACATGTTCGAAAAGTCGTGAATTGGCTTTGCATGGTAAGTATTAAGTAGGAGATTTTTAACTGAAGTTACTGCTTTTTTAGCAAGCCCTTCGCCTGCAAGCTTTCAGGCAGCTTCACAAGATTCTTGGTGTGGAACCGTTAAAACCGATGTCGAAGCTAAAGCGTCCGGCTGACTCTTCGCCAGGCGAAGAAGGTGAAAATAAAGTGGCGAAGAAAGATTAAAAAGCTTTCGAGATATATTTAATTCGTGAAGAAACACTGAATCAATAGAAGCCTCGTTTCCAAGGCGAAGAAATTAGTTTGTTAGAAAACTCAACTACGTTCCCTTCGAGAAATTGAAGATTCGTATAATTAAAGATATTTTGTTGAGACTTGGGTTGTTGTAGACAAACGTTGTCAGTACGTTGTGCAAGATGTCACAACTGATGAGTAATTTGCTTATCTGTCAACGTGTACATATTTAAGAAAAATATTCAAACAGACGCTTGTTTTTTATAAGCCTAGCCAATACATGTCCTGTTTTTTGCAGATTTGTTTCTACTGCGTCAAATTTTTAATTTAGTAAGACAAGTTTTGTTAGCGCTGAAAGAATACAAGAAAGGATTAAGGCTATAAAGTCCACCTTGCTTTTTAGCGCATGGCACATTGTGCAGACTATTATTTGACATTGCACAGTAATAGTTTGTGTCGCTTGATTAGCGCCGAGTTAGTCATGTGATTCTCGCTTCCATAACAATTCAACCCAGTGATTAGGTATGACTTGTTACGTTATGAAGCGGCATTGCTCACTTGGTATTAACATCCACTTGTTGCTTCGTTTATATTAATTGGTTTTCTCTTACGTTAATAACATTTGGTGATATAAATATTTTATTTGTTTTAAGGTATTTCACAAGTTCTTACAAATAAATTACCGACAAGTGTAGTTTTCAGTATTTTAATCATGCGATTTTAAAACTAGCTGACTGGTTTTTATCAACGTGAACGTCGTCCTTGTTAACAGGGTTTGGTGCCGAAAGCCATTGGTTGCCCACTTTATCACATACAAAATGCCCGGTGAACGAGGTTTAATTTTTTAATTTCAAAAAAAAAAATTGAAAGAAATTTTAAGTGAGCAACAGGGATTCCATGGCTCTGTCAAATTTCTTTATATATTTTTGAGAGCATAATTTCTGGTATAGTGTTTCATTTGTTTTGAGATTCTATTACGAAGTGTAAATAAATATCATCTCACGCCATGATTGGGCGTATTTAGCAGAAAAATGTAAATATTCAACTCCCTAGATTAGATACCTGAGCTTAGTTGTAACGTGAATTATTACCTGACTGATACAAAAACCCGCTTATTGTGAAAAAATCCGATGATTTGATTGGTTTGCGGCTTATTTTAACGGGTCTTTGTGTGAAGTCATACTGACCGGTTTAGGTAGCCATGATTAAAATAGCAACATAAAAACGTCAACAAATAAAAAAAAATTTTGATAGCACATAAAAAATATAAAATTGGCTCACTTAAAACCATCTTTTCGTTTCAATTCACATAAACAATGATTCGAATTTCTTTTGTGTACTTACAAAGTTTTAAAATCAAACGATCTTAAATTCGAAAAGTATCAAAATCGAACATGCGTTTTTTTCCTTGGTGCCTTGGGAATAGCAACTAAAATATAGCATTGTTTTGTTCACAAATGAATATTTATTTGCAGACCAGTTACAGTCCGGTAATAAAACGGGTCAAGGGCACCTCGGGCTTTGTATTTTACAGTACAACATCAAAACCGGTCAGTATCCGTTAAATAGCTTGATTTTAAACTCGTATTTCATGTAATAAGAAAAGATCAAAAGAATACCGACAGGGTCCTCACCTTGCAGAATAAATACGCGTCAAAAAAATACTTAAGATTTATCAAAGAACATGCATTTGTTCTTAATACGCCACATCTGAAACGTGATTTCTACCTCATTTCTGGAGAGCTTTGGAATATTTCATGGTACCCTCCTTATATTTCATGCTTTTCGGAAATGATCTTTGTTAGTTAAGACTGAAGGTGAGAAGATTTATCGTGCATAGTCATATGTCAAGGTTTGCTAAAACTTATTTTGTGCTAAGGAACGCACAAAATAACGATGGGCATATTTCCTTTATTTACTCAACAGTAACGTGTTTTGTTTTTGTCATCCACGTGTTGTTTCTCCTTAACCGTGAAACGTCAGTGGAAACTATGCAAAATGGTTAGATATTGTGAAATAAAAATAAAATATGTATCAAAATCGGTGACTATCGTGAAAGTGCGTGCACTTTCACGATAGTCACCAGTAAAAATCAAGTCACAGTATGAAATAGCATGCAGAACTCAGAGGACGCGTAGCATACGAAGATAGAAGGCCGTCTTGCTGTAACAGGTTCTACGTCGTTTAAAACCGTGTATATTGCTGGTTGTAGCCTATCATTTCCAATCAATGCAAGACAAACTACAGGTACCCCGTAAAAGCCTACTCAGGATCAAATGCATATAAATAAAGTATTTTGATTGGCAACTTGTGCTGCCTATAATTTAAACGTGTCTGATTCACAATCGCTGACGACAACATAGCACAAACATCTTTGTGAAAACCAGGTCGATATAACATGGGGTTTTAACTATACGATGCATTGTTTTGTCATGATCGAAAAAAGCGATGCTAATCGCTTCACTAAAGAAAAACTTCTGTTTGGTATTTGAGCGTCAAAATTGACACTCTCTTTGATGTTATTGTTCGTGTATTGTTCACATGACATCTACAATAGTAACGTTTAAAAATGGAGTCCACTGTGTTTAATTGTATTGACAAAGCTGTGATATTTTTACCACCTTCGTTTTTCATTTTCGTTTCTTATGCTATCATTCTTATAATTGATTTAACATGTTATTATTATTTGTTTATTGTGATTCTATATATTATTTAGTTATTAATAAGTTTTTAATGTTTAAAGCCAAAACGTACGCATCTAGAAAGATTGGAGTTTGTGATCCTCGTCCCCAGGGTTTGTTGCTTATATGTCAAAAACCCCTGGGGACGAGGTTGAGTGTCTGTAACTTGAGAGTGTAACAATTTTTCTGTCTACTGATGATTACAAGGCGGCAAAAAGTGGCCCCAGGATTACAGGCTCCTCTCTAACCTTTTTTATACAAGATTTTCAGCCAGCCCGAAATACCAATGTTCATCAAAAAGGTAGTTGTTTTTGTGTTTGCTAGGAAAATGCGAGAAAAACAATCATTTTCTAAATTCAGATTGTTTTGTTGGTAGAAGAGCGCTGGAACATGAATGCGGACATTACAAACTTTCAGACGTCGCAGGACTGAGCACTAGCAAGGAGCTTGTAGGGACAAACTTTGCCGGATAGGGAGGGATAATAATCACAAACGATATATAGTTATATAGTCTGGCACACTTGTCTAGTTCACTAACTATTTTGAACCCAGTAAAATGTGCACTTGTTTTAACTTTTAGGAGAACCTGATGTCTGTCTTTTCGGCTTAAAAATATTTGCACTGTGAGAAAAAGTGTTTTTCAACCTTATATCTTAATCATTTCACCGACATTTTTGTACAAAGTTCGCACATACCCCTCGCAGGATTTCTTAAACTTTCAATACTACCGACTTTCTATATTCTTTACAGAACGATAGCTCTTTGTTTACGGCCTCAATATATAGCGCTGTGCTAAAGCTTGAACCGAAACTGTCATGGGAGGTGTGCCGATGAATCTTGATAAAAAATATCCCATTCTTG
Organism: Hydractinia symbiolongicarpus; assembly: GCF_029227915.1. Lineage (NCBI taxonomy): Eukaryota > Metazoa > Cnidaria > Hydrozoa > Anthoathecata > Hydractiniidae > Hydractinia > Hydractinia symbiolongicarpus. Next base: position 14,154,627 of record NC_079875.1, on the reverse strand, counting down.
CTGCTAACATGAAATAAGCGCCGTAGGAAACCTCATACTTCCACTTTAATGTCAAGCAAATTTGCGTCTATTGAAATAATACAACGTGAATCTCTTTCATGTTTTTATTTGTAACAAGAAATGACGTCATATAAAATTTCAAGATGGCTACTCTGCTAATAGAAGATTGCCGAATTTATGCGACGATATCGATTTAGCATCGGATTGTAATCAGAGATGAATACAGTAAACATCCTCTTTAAAAACTATACGATTAAGTCTGCTTAAAATAGTAACAAAATATTTTTATCTTTTCTAAAAATGCTTCCGTACGTGCTCGTCACTAACTCTAAGGAAGGCGTCACCTCAATTTTTGTTGTCCTATTTTCTTAATAGGATTATGACGACGTCAAAATAAAATGCATAATGTGACCAAGCAAAAAGGGGAGGGAGGACTTCTAACATCAGACTTGAGGAAATTAAGAGGAGTCAATCTTTACAGCGTTTGTAGTTGATTTCCTTTTCATAAGCCAGAAAATTCTTGAACGGCTGCCGGAAATGCAAGCAATACTTTTCAATGTAAACTTGTCTGTAGGAATTAAGCAGTTTCTAAAATCGAGAAATACTACACCTAACAAACTTTGACCAGCCAGCTATAAATTTCAGGAAATCAGCTTGCAGTCCTATAGTTTTATTTGTTTTTATATAGATCACAAAAGTTCACCTAGTGCCTTCGTCTTCTTCGGCTTTTAACAATTGCTAGATCTCAATAAGCAGAATCCTTGTTTCCAGGGATTTTTGCCTTTCTGATAAGTAATAAAATGGCATAAATCAAATATAAAAGACGAAAATCCCTGGAAATGAGGCTGCTTTCAACATCGGTTGTAATAAATATGGAAATGAGACTGGACGCTGAGTATTTCCAAGATACTAACTTTGTTAATTTTTTTTTTGAAGGTTTCTTCCCAATATAAAAAGTCTAACAAGCACCAGGTTGTTCAGGATGCTACTCTGCAACATGCGAAGTGCAATATTAAAAATAGAAATTCTGTTGTCTCTTTAATATCGAATTTTTAATCTAAATTTGCACCATGTGTCTAAACAAATTTCCTTTTTACACTCGACATTATAATACAGCAGTATATTGCAAAAAAAAAACATATGAGGAAAATAGGTTTATGTATTTCTAAATTAAAACTAATTTTTCGTTTCCTTTGTTACAATAAATGTACGAAAATTTATTTTATAAATTTGATTAACCGTGACAAAACGATCGAAAGAGGTAATCCAATTCTCCATGTCTTGTTTATTAAGTGTTATTATGAACGCATTGTTATAAAGTATGCTGAGTTCATGACGCTTTACATTGAACCGAGCGACGTCCTCAATTAGTCATTAATTAGACACAATAACTTTGCAATTAACACTTAATAAATAACCAGATTGTTTTCTTTCTTTTACAAAACTAAACCGAGAAAGTTTCTTTGCAAAAAGAATATTAAAATAACCTCAATTCTTGTCATATTTTGTTGATGAACATTCTCACTTTCAAAGGTTTCGGTGTTACTGTGAAAAACCAAGCCACATAAGTAATTCACAAGTTCTAAAAGATGTTGTAATCTTCAAACAGACCACATTTGTTACCATTGGTTGCCATTATGAATTAAAGAGGAGCAAATTCGACAAAGTCTCTGAGCATATGTTGTTAATGGGTGCTTTTTGAGGTCAAAGTAAGTCGGCATTTATACACTTTGGTTTGTGCTAAAAATAATTTGTAAACTTGCCGATGTTGCCATAGCAATATGCAGTGGTACATTGAAATTTATTTATTTACACTTTGTAGTTTAAGAAAACAAACTAGTTTCCAAAGCTTTTTTTTTTTAGTGCTAATTTCTTTTTGCTGCATACAGAACCAAAACCTAAGCGTTGTCAAAACACAACAAAACGCAAAAAATTTCTTCTTTCCCTTTCACTTTTAAAAATGAAAAGAAAACCTGGAAACGAGGTTGGACAAAAAATTTGCTGCAATGCTGCAATATATTGAAAACGGTTAGCTACTTTTAGTTTAAGCAAAATCAAATTGTTTTCCTAGATAAAATTCTTGTCCACTCGACAAGCTCACAAGACATTGTAAAATTTAAGTTTCCTTATTTTATAACAAGATATAGAAAGGAACATAAATTCTTTATATTTCTAAATTTCTAAAAACTTTTCATTTCCTGGCTACGTACCATTTATAAGTCCTATATCACGGTAAGCAGAATTTTAGCAAGACAAAATCTGCGCAAAGCTGAGTGAAAAAGTTACCTAGTGTGAAACAAGCCTAAAATTAAAAGTCATGCAAAAGTAAATGAGAAATTAACCAGTGTGAATCACACCTGTAAGGTCATTACTTAATTTGGTGCTCGCTCTTCCGATCAAGTAAAAAAATACTGAAATCTGATCAAAGGGTGCTTATACGCAAAAGGTATACATTGGGGAGGTAGGGACGAAGTTGTTGAGGACACACTTATTTATTTTTTTGCTGAATAAGCACGCAAACCATGCAAAAATTCCCGCGTATTGTGTTAATCTCCCCCTCAGGGCTTATAAACACAATATTGTAACATACCAGCCACGCATGTTGTTGAATCTTTTAATGATTAGCGACCCTATGTAAAATATTTTCTTTGAGGCGCCGAATAAAACGGTTTTATTCTCGTTAAATAACCCTTGGGAAACAATCTTGATCGACTTTGTTAAAATAAATAGATAATGAATTTTTAGATGTTACACAATGCAAATAAATTCTAACATATGTGAAATGTTACAGAGTGTATTGAATTCCCACGGCTGAGAACAAAATTTTATTTCGGCTCATTGTTAATTATCTCGCCAATTTGAATAAATTAATTGTTTTGAAAAAGTCGCCGACATTTCTGAGCCTAACTGCAAAGCATTCTTTTCTGTTTTTGTTGATCTGTTTTCTACGTGTTAATACTATGCGAACATTAATTTAATAATTCTTTGTAAATAAAAAGTTCTATTTCCTTTTATATTTCTTTTTTCTCTCTCTTTTTTAATATTCTAAAAAAGATTATTTATAAAAAGCAAGTTTACGTAACTCATCAAGTTTGCATCAACAAATTTAATACGCTTAAACTCGATAGAATACGATAATTTCTCACAAGTTAGCGTTACTTCTCTACGCTATTCAATTCGGCAACTATATCTTGTTTCTACCAATATAAAAGTTTTATGTAGTTGCACTTCTTTTTTATCCTAAACCCTCCATCTTATGATAAAAACACAAGCTTAAAAGGCAAAATGTCAAATCAGAAATAGCGAAACAATATTTTATATCGACTATTCGCAGTCGGAACAAAATTTAATTCGACACTTGCTACAGACACTCCGCTGGTTTTCAAACAACTATTCGTGATAATCTCTCGGTGGAGCAGCACCAATACTGGTTTCTATTCGTTACAATGTAATTAAAATAAACGAATAACATTTCTGCAGAAGCGTACCTTAGTGTAGAAAGGAAGGATAATATTTCCCTAGAGCTTGTTTTTAGCGTTCTAATATATAACTCGCGCAAAAAAAGTACCCGTGTTGTTGTGTATATAGAAATGCTATACCAAAAAAGATCATCATATTATAAGTATTTTTGTTTACAAAACAAACACTTTATTGGTGATTCCTCACTCCCTTTTTCCACGTGATTGCCAACTTCACACCTAGAAAAACACCACCATTTCTTCATCTTAGTACACCACACGGTTTCTGAAGCTCGTTACCAAACTCCTTTCACCTTTTTCATAGAAAACGAAACACGCTTTCATTGTTTGTTTTTTGCGAGGCATATAGAAACCATGTCAGGCAGCTAAAATATTAATTTTCATTCACGTGTTATAATTTTAAGCTCGTTAGTGTGTTATTTTAGCTGTATATAGATGATACAAAGTGCGAATTTCATTATCCCTTCAATGCACTCACCAGCTAAACGGTAAATTTTTAAAAAACACCGCTATAATAAATTAGAGTGATTACTTAGTACAAATTAAAAGGCCACCGACATTTCATTGAAAACAATGGGACAAACAATAACATAACGATCTGAAGTTATTATATCTAGCTTGGTCTATTCGGATTGCTTTTGATTTCGATGTGTAATGTTCTCGCGGAAATAGCATCTAACGACGAGAGGCATAATTAGTTCTTCAGTTGATTATTTGATCTTCTACCGTGAACACCTCAATTCTTATACGAGGTGAAGTGTTGCGTACAACTTCGGGTGCGAAGAGAAAGGTATGAAAATTAATAAATAAATAAAAGATTTTGTGTTTATGTAGCAGGTCTTTCTATACAAGTTTAGCACCTTTTAACTAATAACACACAACCGCGGGGAGGCTTTTCATCAGTTTGCATGTGACCTTGGAAGAGGTAGGAAGAGGCCTCAGCGTATGTGTGATTATGTTAAAGTCTTTTACAGTTGTTATTTTTTTTAATAATTACTTTGTTATTTTTTTAGAACAAAATTTTTTTGGAAACGAGTGCGAATAGAATCATTATCATGAAGTCGGACTTCTCCATGGCCGCCATTCTAAGGGAAACTGATAAAAGTGTTACAACAAGGAAGGAGAAATTAACGAAAGATCCTCAACTTTGCGTGGCTCTCGAAGATGCAGACCTATGGAGGAGCTTTCACCGTATGACCAATGAAATGATCGTCACAAAAAATGGAAGGTAGAACATGTACTGATTTACCTTTATATTTAAATATTTTTTTAAATTTATCTATGTGGTTTTTTTTCATTTTGTATATTTTGGTTCGCTGAAATAAGCTAAAGTGTGAAATGTATATGACCGGAGAGTTTAGCAAGAAGTAACCAGTCGGTTTACTTATCACCTTAGTGAATATTTCAATTTGTTGTGATCAGTATGCGAAAACAAAGCAGAGAAAAAGGAGCGGGTGCGAAATTCTTAATCTCACGTGTTCACACATGCTACTTTTCAATGTGGCATTGTAAATTGTGTTTTGATTTCTCATTTGATAAGTTCCCGTGTAAATATTTTACTGTGAAATTGACCACGCTGCTAGGTGACCGTCTGACTTTAATTTTTTAGCGCGAAAACACTTTTGAAAATTTCTTTTCATGTATGCGGTACACAGATAATATAAACTTAAATTTCTACAGCTACAATAAATAAAATTAGAGATGGTATCGTAAATGTATTAATAACTGTACGTTTAATTAAAACTACGCATTTTTTCCGTCGTTTCTTTTGGTTTTCTTTGAACAATAACCGAAAGTCCCTCAATTTTTGCAAGGTAATTGCACATCACATACTTCCAGCCGCAATTGCACAAACAAATTAATAATACTAAATTGTTGTTAATTTTGTAACGATAATTCTGTTTCCGTTTTGAAGACGAACATATTTGCATTTACAGCGGCTTAGCATAGCTGAAATGAGACTATAGAAATGCTATTTTTAATCAGTCTCACTTTGATAAAAAATACTCAAAATATAATCACGGAAAATTTGTCTGCATCAAATTAAATATATATTTAGAATGTGTTTAATTAACTGTAATAGGTTACATTTACGAAATATCAGAAGAAAATAATATGTTTTTAAGATATTAATCACGGCGCATGCTATTACTATCTGTTATTACTGCCGCCGACCAAAGTAAAATGTTTTCGCGACAAATAAAACGTCACTTTGTTATTTTCGGCATCCGGTATGTTAGTATTGAATGCAGATTTAAACAGAATTCCAACTTCCTTTTTTTTTCCTTTTAACTTTTAAACACCGAAAATGCAATTTTATCTCTTGTTTTTATAGACGGATGTTTCCCGTTTTAAAATCCGGTGTAAGTGGGCTGGAACCGCAAGCTATGTATTCGATTATGTTGGATTTTACACCAGTGGACGAACATCGCTGGAAATATGTGAACGGCGAATGGTCTCATGCTGGAAAACCAGAACCAACGCCCCCAAGTAAAGTGTACGTACACCCCGATTCCCCGAATTTTGGGACGCATTGGATGAAAAGCCCAATAGTTTTCTCCAAAGTAAAACTAACCAATAAAGAAACGACCAATGGACAAGTGGTAATTAAAAAATTTTAAAGATTTATTTTTTTCATCAAAGTTAAACATTTTTTTAATTTATTTTCTTTTTCTTTTTAGCTGATGTTAAATTCGCTACACAAATACAAACCGCGGATTCACATTGTAAAAGTTGGCAGTGGTGAAAAGGTGGTTTCAACGCATTCTTTCACAGAAACAGAATTTATCGCCGTAACTGCTTATCAGAACGAAGAGGTGGGCTCTTTTTTTTCTTAAAACTTTATGAAGCAATATATGAGATTTCTCGTTTCCTCCACACAAAAAGCTACCGCGATTTAGCAGGTTTCTTGTTCATGAGAATTATCTGGGATTTATAGGATAAGCGCTTGCTAAAAAAGCCTTTATAACAGGAATATGTTTATTTGTTTAATTTTGATCTTAATTCTGGTTTAGATAACTAATTTGAAAATTCGTTATAATCCTTTTGCGAAAGCATTCCTTGACGCAAAAGAAAGAAATGATCACAGAGAGTTTATCGAACGCCGAGGTTTGTGTAGTTGCTGTACGACAACAAGATTACCGCTGACCTATGGTTTCACAACGCATGCGCATCATCCACTATCACCTATTGCGTCACCACATTACCTCAGCGGATGCGATAAGATTATGATGAGACATCATCCGTACGCACGATCAAACAACCCTGCACATAGACAATCTCTCTCGATATGTAAGTACCTTCTGATACTAGAATGTTTTTTAGAAATGATATGCTTATTCCACTATAAGTTTTTTGACTTTATATTGTAATTCTTTTCTTTTGTAGGTCATCCGTCATATGTACGTCAAACTTACGAAATTCCGTCACCAACAAAAACGCCTTCATCGGCATGCTCAAGATATTCGCCCACACACTTCAAATACGGGGACGACGATTTACACCGACATTCGATAAGCCCACCTATCACGCATCGTCATTCGCCGCCGACACTAGTTAGAAGTGACGTGTTGTCGTATCATGAACAACTAAGAATAAAACTTGAAGCGTCTAATGTTCATCACCGGCACGGACATATTGAATTACGTCATTCCAGTAGGTGACGTGTCGAGTTTTGACAAAAACATTGTAAATAATAAAAAAAAGATGTTTTCAGATTCTGTTGTATAGAACACTTATGTAAATATGAAGATACACATTCACAAATTTATAATTTTGTATTCTAATTTTAAACACTGGACTCTCCCATCTCTTTCTCCTTCCCAGGACTCTTTCTTCAGATAATAAAGATACGTGAATGCGGAACGACTTTTTACAGGTTTTTTTCAGCTTCGAGAGAAAAGGTAAGGAATGAACTCAGGGCAAGTAATGCGGAATTAATTAACGTTTTCCAATTTGGCTCAAATTGAATTTCCGCATTATCTTAAAACCATACAGGAGTTTTCCGTCTTTTACGGCGTTCTAAGGCGTTTACTTGTCTTACGTAGTGTGACTATTATCTAACAGAAACCTCACTGTTAAGAGAAGAAATACATAACTTCTCTAAAAGCTTCTAATTCGCATTTAAAATTTCCATTTTTTAAAAGAAAGCACTTGTCCGCCAAACAAACAAACGACTCTCGCATTTTTTTAAAAAATCCTGAAATTTTTATAAAGGGAATTATGGAGAAAAATGTATATACATCTAATGCATCGAGAACGAAGCAATGGATGAGCATCATTCCAACCTGAAGTAGCAAAATATAAGAAAAAAAAGAAAAAACCGGAAATTTAATACCAACAATGGGAACAGAATGTTAAGTAAGGTCCATACGACAACAACAAGGGACAAATAAGCAACATCTGAAACTTAAGCAACATTAAGCCTAAGTCCCGCGCTTTAGGTTGGTTGATGTCATTCGTGACAAACGTGAAGCAGAGAAACCAGTCTAGCGGTTCACAAACCCGGTGGTCGAATTTACGACAGATGAAAGAAGTTACAGATGCGCCAAGACACAGTAATAAACTTGGCAAAATAAGTGTCATTTTTCACGATAATCCATTAGTTACGTTCAGAACAATTAACATGTGAATTATGATGACAGAAAATACATTCCAAGAGCTCGTGCATAAAAGAAAAACATGTGTATATTTTTTTTTAAGATTCTACAGACTCTAAAACCTTCGCTGGCCCTTTTTACGTCAGTGTTACTGTTTGAAGCTAGAAATGCAAATCATTTTAATTCAACTGAGTAATAAAGCCTAAATGTTTTCCGACCTCATTCTCAAGGAATTTTACCCTTATCCCTCGTGAAAGGTTGAAGACCTTTGTAACCAGGATCCTACTTCTTTAGAGGATTGCACGGGCTGTTTTACACGTCCCAAGCCCTTTTTTTACCAACTTGGTTGTAACGTTGTCCCGGTTTGCCCTGAGAACGGGAGTGCTTTATTACAATTTAAGGGCCATTTTTGTTTAACTCTTTCTCCTAGGACACAGGTTCAAAGCAGTTGTAATAGCTACAGCATTATCAGACACATTAAAATTGGTGATGGGAATATTTTTTAAATGCAACAAATCCAAAAACAAGATCTTCATATCTTAATTCTAGAAGAGTAATAATGCGACCACAAATTTGATGACATGACATCACCTACCACGTGACACACGTGTGTGGGAAACCCGTGTGTTGTCTAATAACAGAAAGGTTTCGTTACGTCGCCTCGGCACCCTCGTCCCCAGGGTTTTTTGTCTTTTTGTTATGACCCTAGGGATAAGGGTGGTCGCCTCGGCTCTTCCTATGTTTATTCTACTAATGTTTTCTTTTCACATTTTTTACGTATGAAAAAAAATATTTAGCCTACACAGTCGAAAAATTTTGAAGAAATAAAAAATGGTAGGCTTGAGATGAAATTTATTATTACAGGACGTCCATCCTAAATTACAGCGTTCTCAACTGTTGTTACCTTAGTTACAACGTTTATTACACGACGACAACGACGGTTTTTTAAGTAATTCTTAAAAGATTGCTAAAAGATGTTTAACATCTTAACATAAATTTTTAAATTTATATAGTTGCGGTCACTTATCGGGGTTCATTAAATTCTTTATTTAAAGCCTAAAGGAAGAAAACTTTCTTTAACCTTTTGCTTATGTCAAAGCCGCTGGATTTTTGTATTTTCTTGCGGTTGCAGTGATTTTTAACGGACATCTAATTTTAATGTCTCGGACACGTCCGTCCGTTTACCTTGTATTGGTTGCGTCACGTAAAAATAATTGCGGAGAAGATAATAATTGATCGTGCACGTATGATGTGGAACATAGAGATCGAATAGTAGCTGCAGTTTTTCGAGATCAGATACATTTTACTAAAACATAGAATAGCGCGAAGCCTTTTGGCAGTTGTAAATTCCTTAGTGACTAAGAATTACAGCAAAAGAGATGATTTAGTTGACTAGAAATTTTACTAGAAATAAGAAGAATGTAGGTTTAAGTCTCCATTTCGTTGCTCTAGTGCTGTTACCCCATTTGGAGCTACCTAATTGACCTGCGAACTTTTTAACAAGCATGTTACTGCCGTCATACTGATATCTGGTGATGGTGTAGCATAGCCACAGTCGTGGGAGAAGGAGAGCCAGTTGTTAGGATGGAAACCCTAAGAGCGTAAACTTTCCGTAACTACCTTACAATCAAGCGCTTTCACAAAAACATCTTTAAACCCAACCTCGATCCCAGGGCCTTATATCAAAAAACGCTACAGGCCCTGGGTTCGAGGTTTGTTAAAACCTGTAGAGTCGCGTCTAAAGGTCAGTGATTTTTAAATGATTTTTAACATTTTGACAACAACAACAACAGCAACAAAAAAAAAACAAAAAAAAACGGTGCACAGACATTTTTAAAAATAAGTTTTATCTAAGTTTTCTCTTTGGGATAAATACTTTCCATTATACAATATTTCCTTTCTTACATTCACCGATCAACGAGCTGAGATGGAAGATCAATTAGCGTTTGTTTTTTTCGTGAAAGAAGAAATCAGAAATTTCCTACTTTTAATTAATAAACAACAGCAGATGTTAATTACAGCTATCGTGCGCATGCGTAATGAAGTTGTTTCGTCACGCACGTGTTTATTTAGAGGCACAGAATTTATGCTATTTTAAACATTAATTGCTCTGCATTGTGTTTTGGTAATTTGTTTTTATAAAAACTGTCTGCAAACAGGGAACACAGTCTAGTATGGGGTCGAGATAATCGAAGTTAAAAACCAAACGTGTTTTTAAAAAGCAGAACCGTTGTCACGACGTTTTACGGTGATGAAGGATAGGTTAAGCCGGAAGTTCTTTAACCTTTGATAAAGACCTAGAAAAATATTGTACGTGTACCTTTAACCCATTTGCGTATTGCATTAGTCAATTGCAACGTAACTAGACTGTATATAACCTAATTTTCTGGCGTTACGTTTATAACTGTACGTGTCAACAGAAAAAAAACTATTTTTTACAAAAAATTAATTGTTTGGTTTTTTTCAAAACCAATCATTGCTAACCATTTTGACCTGACAAGGTCATAGTTCAAAATATTCTGAGATGTCTGACATTCTATTGACGTACACGGATTAAATCAACTTTTCCGAATTAAATAAACAAATTGGTATCAGCGAGACAAAACAAGGCAAAATCTTGTTCGTTTTGACACGGTTAAAGCGGCTTTTAACAAAAGCCTTTTTAGCCGCAGCTACAAACGTTAAAATGCAACTCTTTTTAAGACGAGTCAACGCCCCAAGCGTTTGAAGCGGACATCTTTTTCAACAACTAATCAAAAGACAGAAAACACTACCATCTTTAGTATTATATAAAGTACCGTCGTTCAAGCGCAAAATGCGGCCAAGAACGCTCTTATTGAAACGGACCCTACAATTGGACGCAGAAATTTTAAAGTTTTCAAAATCTAATCGTTACTTAAGAGTCAAAATTTGTAAGAGTGGGGCACGTCCTGATATAAATTTGTTTCCTTATATTTCGGGGTATGTTGTAATACCGCCTGCAATACAAAAACAATACAAAACTTAAGGTTCAAAATTTTATAATGATAGAGTGATAACCAATTTTAATAACTAGTCGCTAGCCCGTGAAAAATCTACGGGTTCGCCCGTCCTTTTTATACCGCATTGCGTGCTTCTCGCTATTGCGCAGCTAAGCTACCATTTTGCGTGACAGACAGACAGACAGACGGACGGACGGACGGACGGACGGACGGACGGACGGACGGACGGACGGACGGACGGACGGACGGACGGACGGACGGACGGACGGACGGACGGACGGACGGACGGACATATCTTAATTCATATCTTAATTCTAGAAGAGTAATAATGCGACCACAAATTTGATGACATGACATCACCTACCACGTGACACACGTGTGTGGGAAACCCGTGTGTTGTCTAATAACAGAAAGGTTTCGTTACGTCGCCTCGGCACCCTCGTCCCCAGGGTTTTTTGTCTTTTTGTTATGACCCTAGGGATAAGGGTGGTCGCCTCGGCTCTTCCTATGTTTATTCTACTAATGTTTTCTTTTCACATTTTTTACGTATGAAAAAAAATATTTAGCCTACACAGTCGAAAAATTTTGAAGAAATAAAAAATGGTAGGCTTGAGATGAAATTTATTATTACAGGACGTCCATCCTAAATTACAGCGTTCTCAACTGTTGTTACCTTAGTTACAACGTTTATTACACGACGACAACGACGGTTTTTTAAGTAATTCTTAAAAGATTGCTAAAAGATGTTTAACATCTTAACATAAATTTTTAAATTTATATAGTTGCGGTCACTTATCGGGGTTCATTAAATTCTTTATTTAAAGCCTAAAGGAAGAAAACTTTCTTTAACCTTTTGCTTATGTCAAAGCCGCTGGATTTTTGTATTTTCTTGCGGTTGCAGTGATTTTTAACGGACATCTAATTTTAATGTCTCGGACACGTCCGTCCGTTTACCTTGTATTGGTTGCGTCACGTAAAAATAATTGCGGAGAAGATAATAATTGATCGTGCACGTATGATGTGGAACATAGAGATCGAATAGTAGCTGCAGTTTTTCGAGATCAGATACATTTTACTAAAACATAGAATAGCGCGAAGCCTTTTGGCAGTTGTAAATTCCTTAGTGACTAAGAATTACAGCAAAAGAGATGATTTAGTTGACTAGAAATTTTACTAGAAATAAGAAGAATGTAGGTTTAAGTCTCCATTTCGTTGCTCTAGTGCTGTTACCCCATTTGGAGCTACCTAATTGACCTGCGAACTTTTTAACAAGCATGTTACTGCCGTCATACTGATATCTGGTGATGGTGTAGCATAGCCACAGTCGTGGGAGAAGGAGAGCCAGTTGTTAGGATGGAAACCCTAAGAGCGTAAACTTTCCGTAACTACCTTACAATCAAGCGCTTTCACAAAAACATCTTTAAACCCAACCTCGATCCCAGGGCCTTATATCAAAAAACGCTACAGGCCCTGGGTTCGAGGTTTGTTAAAACCTGTAGAGTCGCGTCTAAAGGTCAGTGATTTTTAAATGATTTTTAACATTTTGACAACAACAACAACAGCAACAAAAAAAACAACAAAAAAAAACGGTGCACAGACATTTTTAAAAATAAGTTTTATCTAAGTTTTCTCTTTGGGATAAATACTTTCCATTATACAATATTTCCTTTCTTACATTCACCGATCAACGAGCTGAGATGGAAGATCAATTAGCGTTTGTTTTTTTCGTGAAAGAAGAAATCAGAAATTTCCTACTTTTAATTAATAAACAACAGCAGATGTTAATTACAGCTATCGTGCGCATGCGTAATGAAGTTGTTTCGTCACGCACGTGTTTATTTAGAGGCACAGAATTTATGCTATTTTAAACATTAATTGCTCTGCATTGTGTTTTGGTAATTTGTTTTTATAAAAACTGTCTGCAAACAGGGAACACAGTCTAGTATGGGGTCGAGATAATCGAAGTTAAAAACCAAACGTGTTTTTAAAAAGCAGAACCGTTGTCACGACGTTTTACGGTGATGAAGGATAGGTTAAGCCGGAAGTTCTTTAACCTTTGATAAAGACCTAGAAAAATATTGTACGTGTACCTTTAACCCATTTGCGTATTGCATTAGTCAATTGCAACGTAACTAGACTGTATATAACCTAATTTTCTGGCGTTACGTTTATAACTGTACGTGTCAACAGAAAAAAAACTATTTTTTACAAAAAATTAATTGTTTGGTTTTTTTCAAAACCAATCATTGCTAACCATTTTGACCTGACAAGGTCATGGTTCAAAATATTCTGAGATGTCTGACATTCTATTGACGTACACGGATTAAATCAACTTTTCCGAATTAAATAAACAAATTGGTATCAGCGAGACAAAACAAGGCAAAATCTTGTTCGTTTTGACACGGTTAAAGCGGCTTTTAACAAAAGCCTTTTTAGCCGCAGCTACAAACGTTAAAATGCAACTCTTTTTAAGACGAGTCAACGCCCCAAGCGTTTGAAGCGGACATCTTTTTCAACAACTAATCAAAAGACAGAAAACACTACCATCTTTAGTATTATATAAAGTACCGTCGTTCAAGCGCAAAATGCGGCCAAGAACGCTCTTATTGAAACGGACCCTACAATTGGACGCAGAAATTTTAAAGTTTTCAAAATCTAATCGTTACTTAAGAGTCAAAATTTGTAAGAGTGGGGCACGTCCTGATATAAATTTGTTTCCTTATATTTCGGGGTATGTTGTAATACCGCCTGCAATACAAAAACAATACAAAACTTAAGGTTCAAAATTTTATAATGATAGAGTGATAACCAATTTTAATAACTAGTCGCTAGCCCGTGAAAAATCTACGGGTTCGCCCGTCCTTTTTATACCGCATTGCGTGCTTCTCGCTATTGCGCAGCTAAGCTACCATTTTGCGTGACAGACAGACAGACAGACAGACGGACGGACGGACGGACGGACGGACGGACGGACGGACGGACGGACGGACGGACGGACGGACGGACGGACGGACGGACGGACGGACGGACGGACGGACGGACATATCTTAATTCATATCTTAATTCTAGAAGAGTAATAATGCGACCACAAATTTGATGACATGACATCACCTACCACGTGACACACGTGTGTGGGAAACCCGTGTGTTGTCTAATAACAGAAAGGTTTCGTTACGTCGCCTCGGCACCCTCGTCCCCAGGGTTTTTTGTCTTTTTGTTATGACCCTAGGGATAAGGGTGGTCGCCTCGGCTCTTCCTATGTTTATTCTACTAATGTTTTCTTTTCACATTTTTTACGTATGAAAAAAAATATTTAGCCTACACAGTCGAAAAATTTTGAAGAAATAAAAAATGGTAGGCTTGAGATGAAATTTATTATTACAGGACGTCCATCCTAAATTACAGCGTTCTCAACTGTTGTTACCTTAGTTACAACGTTTAGTACACGACGACAACGACGGTTTTTTAAGTAATTCTTAAAAGATTGCTAAAAGATGTTTAACATCTTAACATAAATTTTTAAATTTATATAGTTGCGGTCACTTATCGGGGTTCATTAAATTCTTTATTTAAAGCCTAAAGGAAGAAAACTTTCTTTAACCTTTTGCTTATGTCAAAGCCGCTGGATTTTTGTATTTTCTTGCGGTTGCAGTGATTTTTAACGGACATCTAATTTTAATGTCTCGGACACGTCCGTCCGTTTACCTTGTATTGGTTGCGTCACGTAAAAATAATTGCGGAGAAGATAATAATTGATCGTGCACGTATGATGTGGAACATAGAGATCGAATAGTAGCTGCAGTTTTTCGAGATCAGATACATTTTACTAAAACATAGAATAGCGCGAAGCCTTTTGGCAGTTGTAAATTCCTTAGTGACTAAGAATTACAGCAAAAGAGATGATTTAGTTGACTAGAAATTTTACTAGAAATAAGAAGAATGTAGGTTTAAGTCTCCATTTCGTTGCTCTAGTGCTGTTACCCCATTTGGAGCTACCTAATTGACCTGCGAACTTTTTAACAAGCATGTTACTGCCGTCATACTGATATCTGGTGATGGTGTAGCATAGCCACAGTCGTGGGAGAAGGAGAGCCAGTTGTTAGGATGGAAACCCTAAGAGCGTAAACTTTCCGTAACTACCTTACAATCAAGCGCTTTCACAAAAACATCTTTAAACCCAACCTCGATCCCAGGGCCTTATATCAAAAAACGCTACAGGCCCTGGGTTCGAGGTTTGTTAAAACCTGTAGAGTCGCGTCTAAAGGTCAGTGATTTTTAAATGATTTTTAACATTTTGACAACAACAACAACAGCAACAAAAAAAAAACAAAAAAAAACGGTGCACAGACATTTTTAAAAATAAGTTTTATCTAAGTTTTCTCTTTGGGATAAATACTTTCCATTATACAATATTTCCTTTCTTACATTCACCGATCAACGAGCTGAGATGGAAGATCAATTAGCGTTTGTTTTTTTCGTGAAAGAAGAAATCAGAAATTTCCTACTTTTAATTAATAAACAACAGCAGATGTTAATTACAGCTATCGTGCGCATGCGTAATGAAGTTGTTTCGTCACGCACGTGTTTATTTAGAGGCACAGAATTTATGCTATTTTAAACATTAATTGCTCTGCATTGTGTTTTGGTAATTTGTTTTTATAAAAACTGTCTGCAAACAGGGAACACAGTCTAGTATGGGGTCGAGATAATCGAAGTTAAAAACCAAACGTGTTTTTAAAAAGCAGAACCGTTGTCACGACGTTTTACGGTGATGAAGGATAGGTTAAGCCGGAAGTTCTTTAACCTTTGATAAAGACCTAGAAAAATATTGTACGTGTACCTTTAACCCATTTGCGTATTGCATTAGTCAATTGCAACGTAACTAGACTGTATATAACCTAATTTTCTGGCGTTACGTTTATAACTGTACGTGTCAACAGAAAAAAAACTATTTTTTACAAAAAATTAATTGTTTGGTTTTTTTCAAAACCAATCATTGCTAACCATTTTGACCTGACAAGGTCATGGTTCAAAATATTCTGAGATGTCTGACATTCTATTGACGTACACGGATTAAATCAACTTTTCCGAATTAAATAAACAAATTGGTATCAGCGAGACAAAACAAGGCAAAATCTTGTTCGTTTTGACACGGTTAAAGCGGCTTTTAACAAAAGCCTTTTTAGCCACAGCTACAAACGTTAAAATGCAACTCTTTTTAAGACGAGTCAACGCCCCAAGCGTTTGAAGCGGACATCTTTTTCAACAACTAATCAAAAGACAGAAAACACTACCATCTTTAGTATTATATAAAGTACCGTCGTTCAAGCGCAAAATGCGGCCAAGAACGCTCTTATTGAAACGGACCCTACAATTGGACGCAGAAATTTTAAAGTTTTCAAAATCTAATCGTTACTTAAGAGTCAAAATTTGTAAGAGTGGGGCACGTCCTGATATAAATTTGTTTCCTTATATTTCGGGGTATGTTGTAATACCGCCTGCAATACAAAAACAATACAAAACTTAAGGTTCAAAATTTTATAATGATAGAGTGATAACCAATTTTAATAACTAGTCGCTAGCCCGTGAAAAATCTACGGGTTCGCCCGTCCTTTTTATACCGCATTGCGTGCTTCTCGCTATTGCGCAGCTAAGCTACCATTTTGCGTGACAGACAGACAGACAGACGGACGGACGGACGGACGGACGGACGGACGGACGGACGGACGGACGGACGGACGGACGGACGGACGGACGGACGGACGGACGGACGGACGGACGGACGGACGGACGGACGGACGGACGGACAGACAGACAGACAGACAGACAGACGTATACGGGTATTATAATATAGATAGTCGTTATCCTGTGGAAAAATCCACGGGGTCGCCCGTCCTTTAAATTATCCCGTTGCAACAAAGTGGACAGAAATATATCGCATTTGGTATTGGTGCGCATTTTAAAAATTTCGTGTTTCCGTTACGGGACACGGTTTTCGCGGACACACAGACAGACAGACGACGGCTATTATTAAAGAGATATTCAAAATTAGGTGTCCGATGGAAATTTGTTGTTTACAATTATTTTGCCTATAGGCGAATGTGCCTTGATGTAACCACACAAGTTACCTTTTAACTTCTATTAGTATGTGGTGTGTACTATTGAATTAGAAGAAAAAATTCATGTAGTCTATTGTGAAAAAAATCGTTCCCTAGATAGCGACGTTGATATCAGACAAAAACCATGGAGACGAGGATGCGTTTTTTGAGTTAACTAGGGTGACCAGGGTGGACTTCAGTTTTGCCCCTCACCCCCTCGGAGACTACGGGTATGGAGAGAGACAAAGGGGTGGTTGAAACAAAAAGAATATTTCTTATCAGCTAAAAATTTCTCTTTCGCGGATTAAATTGAAGTGAGAGAAGTTTATTACGTTTTTCCATTTTCTTAATCAGGCGTATATTCATAGCTTTCTGTGTCTTTTTACAGTACACGTATTTTTTTGTAACTGCACACAATTCTGCAAAAAAAATTCTGCAAAATGACCAATACTTGATATAAACAAACTTGTTTTTGACCTACGCGGACCCAACTTCGTCATTAGGGATTTTTGTCTCTCATTGGTGCTGCGCTAATTGATAGGCCTGACCAACTCCAGGACTCGGATTTTTTAATGTTTTTGCGATTTTGACTATTGTGAGAAATTTTGCTTGTATTTATTTCAGCAAGTCCACAAGACAACAAGGACCAAAGCGGTATTTGAAGGACACGACTACGAACTTGGCAAATTTACTCTTTTCGGCCTAAGTTGAAACATACCTTACAGAATCTTTCATTTTTCAAAAATAAATCGCAACCTTGTCCCCAAAACTATTTTAGCTTTCAGGACGTCAAAATATAAAAAGCTTAATAAGTCCAAGGGAAGAGGTTGCTTTCTTTATTCCTTCCATTTATAAAAGAACTTAATAAGACAGATCTTTAACATAAGCATCAGAGACAGCGTAAGACGTATTTTGCTTGAACACAACAGAAATCACCCTTAAAAGTAACATTTAAAATTAAACTAAAAATCATTAGTTTAAAAACTAATATTTTTTGTCCGTTTTTTAACCAGGGAAAAGTGGGTAGCGGAGAGTCATGCATCTCATCGTCGTGATTATAAAAAACGTTCACGCATGACCAGGGAACCTTTTGCACGCTGTTTTTTTTATAAAAATAAAAAGATTTTAACCATGCTGGTCATTTTTCTATTGTTCTACACGTAGACCTATTGTTTTCAACCTGAAAATCCAACCTGGTATTTTTATAAGCATATTCCTATTTAAAAAACGCTCAATAATTTTAAGCATTTAGAATGAGTGACAATTTAGGGCGGCCAGCGAATTTTAAAATTCCAGGACTTTTTCGGAAAAATTGATTTTCAGGTCGATTTTTTAATTCTAAGTATAGTATTCAAAAAAAATGTTCCGAACCAGATTAATTAATTCGAGCTGTAAAATATATGGTTCTAAATGAAAGCGCACACATACTGTTTTCGCAGGACTATTTTCTAAAATGGTTGTTTTTCCAGATTATTCAGGACCAAGCCCTTTGGCAAATTAGCTAGAATTTTCCGGGTTTTCCAGGTCCTTATCCTAACACTAGTTCGCAGGACCTTTTTCTAAAATGGTTGTTTTTCCTCCAAGCTAATTTGCCAAATTATCTCAAATTTTCCTGATTTTACCAGGCGCTAATTCTAACACTAGTCCATCCTATATTAACAACGTGAATCCCCCAAACAAGTAACAACAAAATAATGCAACAATATAACTAAAACATCATTCTTTCCAATACCTTCCCCTACATCAAAACAAAAATATTTTCTATCTAAGGTGTACAACGCCCTATAAATCGCGGGTAGAAGCACACATCTCGAATATGGTAACGATTGGTCAACCAAGTGACAAAACGATCTAAGCCGAGGCCGTAACCTCCATGAGGGCAGGTTCCATACTTTCTCTGGTCGGTGTACCAGTAATAGGGAGACGGATCCAGCTTCTGTTTTTGAAACGCTTCCATCAGCTCATCCTGTAGTGGAAAAAGAGCCATATGACACAGAACTAACACAACATGGGTAGCGATGCAAAAATTTCATGTTAATATAATTATAGAAAGGTTGTCGCTTCTTTACGATTCATATTGCTCTCCCAACCTTGCTATAAAATGGACTTTTTCGTGCCAAAGTTTGTTTGTACTGAAGCTTGTTCGGTAATACTTTACCCCGATTTTGCGATACCTTCCATAAAGAAAAATTTAGGTTCGAAAACTCAGCTAACCAATTCACATAACCGATTTTATTTTATTTTTAGGAAACCCACCTATCTACTTAATTTAATTTAGATATTTCTATCTAAATTAAAATCATCAATATCAAAGACATCAACGTCTTATTCACTTGGCAAGGTAAAATAAATCACAACCATCATGAAAGCACAGCAATTTAATGACTCTGTTGCATCACTGCTTTTTACAAAGAAAAAAAAAACAAAAAAAACAAATCGTTTCATTAAAAACAATGAATCATGTCTGAAGATTGAAAAATGACGTGGAGGTAACTAACATTCCGCTTAGCTTGACTGAGATTAAGCAATACGAAAGAGGCATGTCATCAAATATTATTAGTTACACTATATTTGCCAGCCTACATGGCCACACACACACAAATAAAATCATTTTCATTTAATTAGAAATTCCACCGGCTGGCTGTGTAATAGTCTGGGCAGTTCATTAACATGTCACATATTCGTCACTTACATTATTATCCATTCTCATGGAACCACCAACAATTTCACCCACACCAGGCATTAGTAAATCGACCTGCAAAAATATAAAAATAAGTAAGGGAAAAGACAAATGATGGACTCTTTGCTATAGTGTTCTAAGCAATGACTTACAAAACCGTGACGATCATACACACAAAAGAAGAACAAACATTAAACCACGTAAGAACACAAAATATAAAAAGACACACACACACACAAACAAAACTATCACTTACCGCCTCCGCAACTCGTCTATCTTTAGGGTCCTTCTGCATGTAGAATGCTTTCACATCAGCAGGAAATCGTGTAAGCAAAATTGGCTGCAATACAAACAAAAAATAACATGCATCAAACTAAAAGTTCTAGATAAAATAAGTAGGCTTACACGGACAGAAACAGGTAGGCTTGCGCGGACAGAAACAGGTAGGCTTGCACGGACAGAAAAAAGTAGGCTTGCACGGACTGAAACAGGTAAAGTGCCTTAAACGGTGCGATTTATTCATACACATGCAATGCGATTTTGTTGAAGCCAGAGCCTTCTCAACAATTGCATAATGCTTGAAGCAAATAAAGTGGACATACCTCTCCAATAGCATCTGTCATTCTTCTTTCAGGCATCTCTGGAATATCCTAAAATAGTTAAGATTGATAGATGTATTCCATACCAACCCATTCTACAACACAAGGGGCAGGCTTTAAGCGACTCTTTTGTTGAATATAATCTGCTACAAATTCAGACAAGTCCTTAAATTGACAGCCATTAAGGACAGGCAGAACATTACCTAGCGGCAAACAAGAAAACATCATTATATACATGTGCTCGAACAACGAAACTTAGGTGTAGGACTTTCACGTTCTCCATTGAGTCCACATCACACTTTAAGACGTGAAAATCCATAAAGAACAACTTTTAGTAGAAACTAGATTTACTTTTTATAACCAGACAAAGATAACACCGCTTTATATTTTCTAATAACAAAGAATATACAAAACAGAACGAAACCATACCTCTCCAAATTCATAAAACGTTCCATCTTCTTTTTTGTAACCATCAGCTTTTAACCACTCAATAGCATCACTGTAACTCATGCGTCTACAAATATAATAATAGAAAGTATTAGCGACCACGAATCTAACCATTAAAATGCAAATGTAGGGCGTATACAAAGATTTGGGAGCGCATTTTTCACTGGACTTGGCAGCGCACTGTTTAGTTGACAATGAATGCACTTACTTAAAAGGTCTTTTAGGAGGTTGAAAGTCCTAAACGAAAATTAAATTAAATGATAAATTTAAAATAAAAGCTGCGGTGCGGATAAATATTTGTTTGGTCGTTTATACTGAAAATAATGGAAAAAAAAGCAATTCAAGATCAAAATTTAAATTTTGATTAATTATAACAACGTATTAATGCTTTCCTCACCGGATAAAGATCTTTTAGCAGCAACCCTTCAGGACTCTTTAAAAATCGATCAACAACATCACACACCTAAAACACAAACGAATGTATTTAAAATAAAATAACTTTTAATTGTTTGGCGGCAAAAAAAAAAAAACTCTTGTATTCTTATTGTGTCCCTGCCTTCGTAATAATATTAATCAAGGAAGATGAAAAAAATGACTAAGTAATGAAACTAAAAGTGTAGAAACCATTTCTAAAAAGAAGAACCTCTTATGAGATTATCAAAAGTGAAAAAATTGTAGTTTTCTTACCAAATCCTCTATTCTTGTCAGCAGTTCTTCAAAATCAATGAACGGGCATTCACCTTCTATATGGGTATATCTAAATTTAAACTCAAGTTTAAGAAAGGCGAGAATTTGACTGTCAAGAGAATGCTTGACAGAATGCCAGTGGAAATAACAAAACTTGTCAGGTCAGAAGTCTTAAAATCTTCAAAGTCATGGACTTGACACAAATCAACAATTAATTATTCTATAAAGCATACATACTCAGCCAAATGCCTTCTCGTTCTCGACGTCTCAGCTCTATATGATTGAGCAATACAAAAGCAGTCGCCGACAGCAGGTATGGCAGTTTCAAGATACAACTGAGACGATTGAGTCAAATATGCCGGATCACCAAAATAATCAAATTTAAATAATGTGCTACCACCTTCGCATTGTGTTTGTACCATTGTAGGCGGCGTGACCTCCACATATCCTCGGTCAAAATAATGGTCTCTAAAACTAAAAAAACAAAACAATCAGTACATACAGAATAAAATCCAAAAGAATGAAATTAATTTTCAGTAGAAATTATACCAAAAATGTGCTACTCAGTAACATAAAAAAACTGAAGGTAGGATATTCATTCTATGAATATTGAATGCAAAAATTGCATTAGCGTGTAATTTATGTTTTAAGAATATATAAATATATTTTTATATATTTACCATTGTGTTACTCTTGATCTTACGCGTAATATTTTTGAAAGCTAGAAAAGAAGATGATATAGTTTAAAACATCACCTTGTCACAGCAACAAGGACACAGTTTAGTTAAGTTAAGGGTTACAGTCAAAAACAGGTCTTACATGTTCACCTCTAAGAGCAAGATGCCTATTGTCTAACAATGTGTCTACATTGGAATTCTAAATGGAATAACAGAGAAACAATTAAAATACCTCAATACCTTGATAACATCTCTGAGGTGCCAGGACGATATCAGTTGTTGATATTAGTTTTATCTTTGCACAGATAAAAGTAAAACAAACATTGACAGTCATACTATTTATAAACTCTTACTTCGTTTACTAAATTGTCTGCACCACCTGGTGGAGCAAACCCAACCACCTCCCAATAATCTACAATTAATTCATGACCTCCTGGAGCCTAAAACAATATAATAACAATTTCTTTATATGTTAATATTTATTTGACTTGATGAGGCAGGACAAATGCGATATCTTATTTAAAACTGCCTTAGACAGTTTGTTAAACACCTTCCCTGATTTTTGACACCAAATTCTGAATTTTTTTCTTATACCCCAATGTTTGCTAGAAACAATGCTTAGTTAACGGTTCCAAACAGGTACTTTAATGACCACAAAAGAAATACATAAGCTCAGACTTACTTCTTTTCCCTCAGGAACTTCTTTTAACGTACCAAACACAGCCACAGTGGACTCCGTACTAAGCCTAACAGCATTATAAGTTTGACACAGCTTCTCAGCAAGAACACACTGCAAAAATCCAGTACCATCTCTTAGCACAATGAACATAAGATTTTTGCCTAAACTTAACAAAATCTGATCACATTCAATGCAATATTCCATGTTGTTGGTTGTTTGCTTTACGATTATGATTTAAACACTTGATTCTTTTAGAAAGTTCTCAGTTGGATTGAATCTGGCTATATGTAATAATTTTCTTGATTGGAGAAGCATCTTTTGTCACAAAAATTATAAAAGCATCGTTCTAATTAAAAACTACACAAAAATTCTAAAAATCATATGTACCTTGCTGTCTTACGCGATGCGCCCATCCAAACAATTTGACTCGCTGTTCTCTGTGGTCCTTTGTGTCTCTGATTTTTATCTATAAATGTACCATTATTAACAGAGGATTTGAATGATAAACATGTGAAAAGCAAACATGTGAGTCCTTTGCACTCTGAAAGCATTTTTAAACTAAATAATAATATATAGATCCCAAATCATTCACAATTCAAATTAAAAGGGGTGAAAAACATGTGAAACTCACTCGTTTTGCTACAGGCAGCAATTTATCCTCCTCTATGATGATTTTTTTTGCTTCTTCTAAATTCTTTTCATGTTGAGCAGCTTTTTCAGCCTAAATTATATAATTACTGTGTCACAAATTTGGTTTCTACAAAGAGCAAACCCAAAGATTGAGCAAAAAATATCAAAAAAAGTTAGCTGCTAAATCTTCAAACAAAACTTAAAAAAAATTTAACACCTCTCTTTTCTCACGATCTTCAGCTTTCCTTTTTTCTTGACCGAACAGCTTAGTCATTTTCTTTAACTGTGCCTTAGCTATAACTTCAAATCCAGACTTTTCAGCATCTTTTACGTCGACCATTATTTGTGGAAATGGTTCAGATTTTGCATGTCGCATCGCTTGGAGTACAGTCTTGTATGGTTTACCTTCTGTTCCATCTCCAGTTTCATCATTGCCACTCTTTTCTGATGTATAAATTGGAGGCATGTCTAGAGGATAATAAAAACTCTCTTTTAGTTTGATGAAAACCATCAATAATATTTTATACAAAAAAACTTCTTTTTAGCCACTTTTCTGACCGTTTTTATTTACTGCAAAAAACGGTCACCAAGTGTAAACAAATGGTATCAACATGTACACTATACTGTTGCAATTTATTTAATGGCTGTGTATAAAGTATCATATTGATCTATACTAAAACATATAGATAGGCAACATATGTATCAGACTAACCTCTAATTCCTAAAGTGCAAAGTTTTTGTGTGGGAAAAATGATTGGGAAGACTTGTGCTCGAACTATATGCAGAGGTAATGTTTTTCTAAAATTTGAAAAGTGTCTCTGAACAAGCCTTGAAGCTGACAGTATACGTGTGGCTGATAGTCTGGTTAACAAATAGTTACAGCTCATTCCTTTCAGCAAAGACCTGAGATAAAAATGAGACATTGCGTACTATGATGTAAACAACATTTCAAAAAAATAAACATTTTACTTGTTCATGATTTTTTCTAATTCTTTAGTCTTTTGTAGTATATTTAAAGAAGAGAAGGACAGTATTGTAATTAAACACATGAAATATATATCCATTTTGTCAGACATCCATTTTTTACAAATCATATCCATGAAGAAGTGCCATACAAATTGTCCATGCTTCACATCTTTTTAATGTTAAAAGAGGAGGGGGTGGGATTATGTGGCGTTAAAATCAACAATGTTAAAATTGGCCTTTTGTGCAGATTTTAAGGAATCACAAATACTAAATGGTAAGAAATAGAGAACACAAAACAGTTAAAATTGGTGATATAAACAAACACAGGTAAAATATTTTATTAATACTAGTCAAACCAGTTAAAACCCATCTTCAGAAGATAACCACCTCTCTCTTCTTCTACTAATTCCCCTGTTTTCAGTACAAATGATACTATGATGGCTAAGTTTAAACAAATGTTTGTGTAAAGGTATTCAAAGACTTTTCTATACACAACTTTGGAGTGCCTGGGGTTGTTGTTCTACTAATAAATTTTTATTTAAGTAGAGGTATGCACAATATATTGTACAGGATTATACAATTATATACAATATATTGTAGGAGTGGAAACTGTTGGGTGCACCTTGTAGGCTCTGTGTCTATTGACCACATTCTTCTATTATTAAGGATTTAAAGGGAGGCATGAAAAATGATGCTGTGTGGTCGTTCGCACACCATAACTAATTTCAAAATATTTTGGTATTTGATGTTTGCATGCCAAGAAATTCCATGGCGTGCAGTGGCTGTTTGCATGTGCAGAATAACAAATCACAAATTGTTTACTGAAAGGCACAAAGGCCGAATGGATTATACAGTGGTTGCATTTTTTGTCATTACTTCTTTCATGCAGAAAACAATTGGGAGCGTCTGAGCTTGTGACTCAGTAGTAGAAGTACCTTCCTTGTTCAGGTAGCCAAAATGTTTTTATATTGATAACTATTATATTGATCTTCTTTAATTAATCTTTTTTAACATTAGTCAACTGTTTTACGTTTCAAAATGTTAATCAAAAAATCCAATTCGTTGGCTACCTGCCATTAAGCATCTGTTATAATAATACTAGTCAATAACCCGTCAAAAAATCCGAAGAGGCCACACGTCAGCAACATATCAACTCTGCGGGCAACCCAGAATGAAGCTGCATGCAGCCATTTTGAACACACAGAATACGGCTATTAATATAGAGACAGAAACTGGGCACGTCTATCTGTAACTGGAAAAGTAGATGTGTTTATTTTTCCTTGATGTAGCCAAAAAGGTATGTCCTATTTGTTAACTGCCTACATGCTATGGCATGATGTTAATGAATTTAGACTTCAATTTAATAAAAAAGATTAATAAAGCAATTGCATTGCACTTTTATGTTTAAGGCATAATATGTTAAAATCGCTAAAAATAACTGCCGTCATCTCCCCACATTGGTAACTAGGGGCTACCTGAGATCAAATAGGGTAAATTCCCCAAAGCTGGGCCAACTTACTTGTTTCTGAACACATGGGTTGATGACTTTATCAAAAAAACCTTATAACCCAATATCTCTGTATCCGTTTAATAAAGGTACATGATCATTTACATTTTCTTGATCAGAGTATAAAATCTATACAATACAGGAAACTGGTATACAAATCAAAATGCAAATAACTGTTCTTTTTCATTGTCATTGTGCCTAAATGGATTTTTCCACAAGCTTTATCAATTAGTTGTTAAATAAACATGTTTTTGGTGTGTGAATTATTGCTGAATTGTGAATTAAGTCAAAACAAAATATGGCACTGACACTGTGGTCAAACAATCCAGAAAAATGTTTCAAGAAAATCATATCATAAATTTAGAAGGGTATTCTGTTTTCCCCCAAATATGACTTTATTCTTATGTTTGGGGCCTAACAAACATTGTGGTCAAATGTTCCTAAAACATTTTTGTTTGAAAGTCATATCAAAATTCAGGTGAGTGTATTTTTTGCACCAGATGTGATTGCCATTGCCACAAGAATACAGACTTGCAGTTAGTGTTTTTTATAGATGAATTCTGTTGTTTACATTTTCAGCTGTAAGCTCCTTTGGTTTTGGCATTTGCGTGGCAGGAAAAAAGACGAGGGCACTAGGCGAAGCAAAGTTATAACCAGTCCATTTCTTAGCAAAGGTATTCTTAGGTCTTTAAATGAATTCAAATAAATCAGAAAGCATTAATCTACACACAATAATAGTTTATAACCCCAATGATGTTATTGTGAGAAGAAATCTACAGGAAAAGACCTTTCTTCACCAAATCCTAGCATCTTTTTTCCTGCCATGCAAATGACAGAGCCAAAGAGCTTACCACTGAAAAGTAAACAAATGACGCCACACTGGAATCCGTATGCCTACCACCACCAACCTTTGTGTAAAAAAATTGCCTCTTGGAAAAATCAATGGAGTATTTTTAAGGGCAACTTATGGCTCAGGCAGGTGTCATATTTATGTAATAATACAAGACAAAAAAAAAAAGAAAATATTGATTAGTTAGCAGTTTGTTTTTAGTTTATTTATTTATGAATGTCTATGAAATTGCTGAGCTGGTAAGTTACTAGTTACTTTACAAGAAGATCCATCAAACCATATAAAAGCCCCCTGTTTTCATTAATTCTTGTAATTCTTAGAAGAGACAGAGCAAAATGAGGCACTCGTTGATCTTTTATCTAACTAGCTACTAGCTAGTAGGATAAAAGAGATGAAGAAAACAAAAATTTATAAGCTCAACAATTTGATTACCTGAAACACTCATATTTTTAACTTTCTCAACAACGTCTTCCTGAGGCATAACTAGTTAGCACTAGAGCTTTAAATCTTTGATTTACTACTTTATTTAACGTCTTCTAAACTGTCCAGTTCCGTTTTGATCTTTTTTGTTGTTTATCACAATCCGGGCTGATGTAACACGTGAATGATGAAATGAAAGCTCTTCGCCGCCGGAGTTTATAACACAACAATGTTGTCTGGTCAATCAATCCTCCAATCATTCATCTCTTGTTATCATATTATAACTTCGAAAAGGTTCTTTTATTCTAAGCATGTTATCTTGTTTAAAATATGTATTTTTTATTTTAAATTTTACATTTTAATTGTATATATATCCGAGAGGAAGGGTGTTCTCACTGTTCGGTAAAATCTGCAACTTTGTTTTTGTTCTGGCTATCCATTTCAGAAGCTTAATAATGGTTAAGTACAAAAGTTTTTATGCTTGTGTTCATGTCGATTTTACACGGAAGTATGACATAAGCCATCTTGGCTATAGCCCTATAATAGTTTTTTAAGAAAAAGCAGATTTGTTTATTCTCTTCGCTTTTCTCTCCTCCTCCAAACCCTTAAACTCTTGTGTGCAGCTATTATTGTTAGCTATAGTTTTCAGCAAACAATTTAAACCTGGAGGATCTTTCATATAGTTAGGACTGCTCAATCAGTACTTTTATGTTGTGGTATATTGGCAAGCCAGGCTGAATAAACCTCATAAGAGGAAACCCACTTTTACATAAGTGTGAGCTTTTAAATTGAAGTCACTGCTTCAAAAGTGAAAGTAATTTATTGTAAAACTTCCCTGGTTATAATTTGATTTAAATTTATTCTGGGTGCTACAAAATGCTAAGTTGGTAACACAGTACAAAAAGTATGTGTATTGGTGGTTACACACAACTACTAGCTAGTTGCAACTAGTTAGCTAG
Organism: Hydractinia symbiolongicarpus; assembly: GCF_029227915.1. Taxonomy (NCBI): domain Eukaryota; kingdom Metazoa; phylum Cnidaria; class Hydrozoa; order Anthoathecata; family Hydractiniidae; genus Hydractinia; species Hydractinia symbiolongicarpus. The sequence continues at coordinate 14,126,370 of NC_079875.1, read as the reverse complement.
CTATAGCTAGGTAATACTTGTATATTAAAAAATATTTATTTTTTTCTGTTAATTAAAATGATTGTGTAATTTCTACACAATCCTAGAATAGAATAATATTAATATATACAATATTTTTTAAATACATTTGCAAAGAGAAAACACAACATTCGAATATCTAAATAAGTGCTTGTGACAAATTCGTGTTAATATGTTAATATTATATTAGGTTAAGAATGATCTAGAATAAACAATAAACATCTACCACATACATATACTGTGTATATAGCTATCCTTTATCCTCTCCTCAGTGAAAACAGGATTAAAATCTCACTAAAATGTGTACAGAAAGGGTATTCCTTCAGTTCAGTATTTTTAAGAAATGTAGAGAAGGCCATTCGTTTAATCCTTTGTTGTTAAAATCTACCATCATGGGTGGTGGATTTGGTTGTCTTAGTACAGGAGTTGGTGTGATCTCATCACAGGTCTTACCAACTGTTGAAAATGAGGCTGGAATGAGGCCAAGTTTTATGCAAGCTTTCTGACTGATGAACAGGCTCTCTGTGTCCTTTAAATAAAGAAATACTGCAGCCAGGATGGTTGTAATGTTCTGCCCGGATTGCGAAAACGGCCTGTTTACAACTGGGACAGCCCGATTATGTACGCATGGTCCGATTATTTTTTTTTTGCGCTGGTTATGTAGTGGTGACCGGATTATGAACGCTGATATAATAGCTAGCCAGGCAGGCTGTGATTGGCATTTTCTTCGAACTTTTGTGAATTAAACATTCTCTGGAAGATAGAACATCCCCCAAAACTAGACATGGCGAAAGAAAAAAGTCTCGACGTAATTCTTAGTATAAACCAACCTCGTCCCCAGGCCCATTTTTCTCTTTTTGACGATCTCGGACGGCGAGAAGAAATGAATCATTTCTTCGCGCCGTCTCGGATATCAAAAAGCGAAAAATTGCCCTGGGAACGAGGTTGAGTATAAACTACTCTTGTAGTAAATACATTTCAACATAATATACTTTGAAGTAACTAAATTTCATGGAACCTAAATTATTCTTTTTGCGGGAATTAAGTTTGGTGAAAAGTTATTAAACTTGCGAATCCCAAAATTTAGTGCTTGCCACGAAATTTCGTTTCATTTGAGAACAACAACAACTTTGCCACCAGGGCTATTTGCTTGTCAGAAGTGATGACAAAGGATATAAAAGCGGTCAGCCCCGATTATATTTGTTCTATCGGCCTTCCCGATTATGTGAGTGAGAAATAATATAAAAATATCCTATATAAGCCGGTCGGCCCCGATTACGTTCGTTCTATAAGTCTCGAATAATATTTGACTGTCATACATAAGTCGGCCTGCCCTGATTATGTTAGTTCTATAGTAAGTGGGAAATAATATCAAACTGTCTTATATAAACTGGCTTGTCCTGGTTATGTTCCTTTTATAAGTGCCAAATAATATTTTTTGAGTAATAAGCCGGCCTGTCCTGATTATGTTGCCCTGATTATGTATTTTCTGCCCTGTTCTTAACCGGGGCAAGCTGCCGTACTTAATCAGGGCAGCGTTTATTATCCGGGCAGAACAGTAACGTTGTTGTTGGCAGCCTGTGTTTTTGATGGTGCGTGTGTTGATCCCTAGAAAAATGTCAAACCATTTGTAGTCTTTCGTATACAAGGAGGCTGTGACCAGGATAAAAGGTTATGGGTTTGATAAATGATGATCCCAACAGTCCTTTATCTCATTATAGGAAAGGTGATCAAGGGGTATTATTGTAGGCTCTGTGAGGTCATTTGATTGCCACAGACTATCAAATATGGCATTTCTGTTGCTTGATGGCTTGTCAGCTCTGCACATATTTTCCATGTGTTAGAGGTATAGTTGCAAAAGTGGCACTTCTGTTAAAGGCTGGGCATTCCTTTTTCTGATGTTTATAGAAGTATTGCCCCCATGCCAACTCTTTTCGTAGTAACCACAGATGCTATTCCTTTTCTTCACAGCGTCGTTTTTGCTTTTTTTGTGCTGATTCCTCATGCTCTCAACGCCACGAGATAGGAGCTTGTTGGCAGATCTCTTCCCTGCTTCTTTCACCTCAATGAAGCGAAATATGTCCTCCTAGGGGCTGATCCAGAAATTTATTTTGGACGTCGATAGCACCGCAGATAAAATTTTTTTTAAGGCAACAAAAATACATGGCTTTAGGATATCCTTCGTCTTCTTTTTTAGTATAGAACATAGTTTCTTCATGAAAATACATATTTCTGTGATTGAAGTTATAAAAATACAATAGAAGATCTAAAATATCCAGAAAATTAGAAATAAAGCAATTCTCAAGCATTTTAAATTACGTGTTTCTAATTTGGGATTAGATGTCCCCAAAATCAGTATCCTGATGTCCAAATTGTCCTGGATCAGCCCTTGCCTCCAATACATATCTTGGTTTGATTCCTGAGATGTCAAGCTGGATGTCGTTGTCAGCTATCCCTCTAACTAGTGTGTCTTGTAGGATTTGGTGTTTTCCTCAGTAATTGCTAGTTTCTTGATAACAACAAGAACCTGGTCCTCTGATTTTTTAGTTAGGCTTCCCCCAGCTTCCCTGGTCAAACCTTCCAAAGATCTTTCTCACAACACTTAAGGTTTCTGCCTATAACATTAGTCGTGTTTTTGTAGTCGCCCTGTCGTTGTGAGGAAATATGATTTCTATTTTTTCCTGGAAACTGCTGATGGTATGGTGGGCTGATATTTCTTTTCAATTTTTGCAATAACCAGGGCAGAAACAGTGTCTATATGAACGGCAGAGCAATGTATCTGCAGCAATTTAGCAGCCAGTTAATCGTTTACATCTGTGGTGACGTTCTCTCATCAGGGAATGGACATTAATGTACGGCATTGTGAGCAAGTGATAAAAAATATGGAAGACTTTCCTACCTCAAGTCTCCCTGAAAGGTGGGTGCTTGTAAAGAGCGGTCTTTGTAAGGAGTGTGTGTCTTCTGCAAGTTGTGTGTAAGGATGTTTTGTACCACAGTTGCTCGAACTGATTAGTTTTGACATGTAATCTTACTGTTTACTTAAAGCCATATGATATGATTTTAAACTTTTAATGTTTTTGTGACTAATTAAGAAATATTAATTGGATGGAGGTCGTTGTTAAGAAGAGTTGGAGTGGCTGGGTTTTTTTGCAGAGTGATTTAAGATTTTAGATCAACTACAACTTGATTTTTTATGTACTGTAGGTAGCTATGCTTTAGAGATTCTCTGGCAATGTTATTTGTCTACATTTATAGCTACCATTATAGTTGCTATGAGGCTGGAAGTTATGCCATGCTGTATAAATCTCGTCTTTAAAGCTGGCCTCCAACCTTATAACAAGTTAATCTTAATCGAAAGAGATCATAAAAACATTACAGAAAGTATTATTTAATGAGCAACTTATAAAATAAAAGCACAAAAAGTATTTATTTATTCTATGTTTTCTAAAACCTTGAGCTTTGATTGTCGTTATTGCAGCATTAAAAACACGCTTTAAAATCTTGTATAAAATATCAGGATACCTCATGACGTCACAAGAGCCAAAAGAGGTTCAGACCGCATTCTTGCAGCATGAAAACTATGAAGAGAGATTTCGGAAATTAAATTTTTAAAATTTTTTTTGCTATCATAATTTTGATTAGCTTAAAAAATCTTTTAAATATCGTAAACATGGTTGTGTATAATAACATGTAAAAAATACAGACTGTCAAAGGATAAAAATAAAACAGGAAGTTTTCCCTAAGCTAGTTTAACTATGCTAAAATTATTATAAAAGTCATTGTTTTAATCAGTCGATTGAGATACCAAATCGTCTAATGACAACAAATTAATAATCACATTTTTGTAACCACAAATTCACAATCACATTCTGAATCTTACAATATTGATATCGAGGCAGAAGAAATCTATGTCAATTTTAATGTATGTAATCTTGGTGTTTGGGAAAGAGTAAATTGTCAAAACGCAAACGGAACCCTGCTGTCAGCGCAATTATGGAATATAAGGATTTTTTGATACCCAAAGCGTTTTTGCGTGCCATATCTTATCTATTATATTAACATGCAGTGGACAGAGAGAAGGATTGCCAACCTTGAATATAACGAGCCTTCGTCACACCTGCGTAAAGACCCTGTGAAGATCAAATTGTAGAAAACTCTCATGAATAACATAACTTTATTTATTTATTTATTTTAATTTGGAAACCCCATTTTAAGTCGTTTTTCAGAAACCACAGGCCCTTCCAATATATCCTGTGTAAACTCCATCAGGCTCGAATTAAGCACACAAATTTTTGTTACTCAAAACAATTGAATCAAAATCTTTGTCACTCACAATGCAATATTCATTCACAATATTATTTCTAAATTATCTAAAGAATATATTTTTGAATTATATACTTAATAATCAGCTTAGGCAAATATAAGGTTTATAACAGCAAAAACACTTATTTGTGGTCATTTGACTGCAACTGGCGCATTTACACCATGACGTAGTGATAAGGTTAAGCCTTAGCTCTGATATTTCTTCACCGCTATCACTGCAATATGTTTCCAACGATGAATCTGATAAACACCCGCTTTGTTTTAAGTCAAACTGGAATCCAATTACATCGTTAAAAACATTCTGATTCCGACTCATTCTAAAGCAATGTTTACGCTATGTCAGAAAACCTTTTACCAATTTTTTAACAAAATGTTTACGCTTTGCAAGGATGATTTTTGACAGTTTTATAGCAAATTCCAGCAAGGTTTTAGATGATCTTTCAAGAAATAACTTTTGCAAATAATAATTTTAAATAATTTTAACGAATTAACATATTTGTTCAGTCATTGTTATTGAATAATATAGATATTACCATGTGGACAGCTACGTTTCGACAGCTACAGCTGTTATTGAATGGCAAAGATCGTAATAATCTTTGGCTATTTATTAGTTGGGGAGATAAATAGAGGATCTAAATCGACCAATCACATCCCAGCCATTAAAGTAACTAACTTTTTACAGACCAACTGGAGGCAATCGATTGATTAAAATCTTTCCGTTTTCTAAAAGTTTGCTTTATGTTACATTTATTTTTTTAAAAGCTCGCTTGTCTCTAATCATATTTCACTTTGTCTAAATATTCGCTTTCCAAAGTGCGGGTTACCATATTAGAAGCTGTTGATTGTTTATTTAAAGGCCAATTATTATGGTGAAAAACCTTAATGTAAGTTTCCATACAACTGCATTTTCTGCTCTAGCAGAAAAAGCTCGGGAGCACTTTGTTGTTGAGTTCAAACTTATGGAAATCAATTTGCCGCTTGAGAGAAAATATATTTAAAATTAAATGGCTGTCGTAAACAGAAACCTTTTCGAAATTTAAAAATAACAGCTTTGTTTTTTATGGCAACAAAATAAAAGAGGACGTAACAGAAAGCGGAGCGGAAAATGCAGTCGTATGGAAACCTATACCTTTAGACAGTAGGAGTAGTGATATAATTATCCTTTAAAAGAAATTAGTGAGTAAAGAAATTGCGAACTAGCTTTCATGACTAAGCCTTCGTGACTTCAGCCAAAAATTGTGAAATAGTTTAAAATTTAAGTCTATAACACAAAAACATTGATTATTAAATTAAAATAATTTATAATATTTTAAAATTATTATCAAGACAAACTTCTTATATTCCTTAGGTTAAAAAAAACCTCGTGAGAAACAAACAAGCCACATCAAAATAAATGTATCTTCTTTTTTAGAAATATGAATTATTATCTGTATGTAGTTTTAATTGCACCATGTACTCAATTTTCTTTTTATTTATACAGATGTCAACTAATACACAAATTTTAGGTGGAACAGATTATGGTTTTAGAAGAAGAATATGGGGACTTCCTGCGGTATGCTTAATGTCATAAAAAATGTTTTTGATTTATTCTCCAAATAAACATTAAAGGTCTGCGTTTGTCAATTTCATTTCATTTTTTAAATGTTTTCTCTGTCTTAGACCGAGGAAGGACCCAATGTCAAAATATTAAAGGTCAAAATAATTGCAGGTGTAAACTTAGCAAAGAAAGATATTTTTGGATTGAGGTATATATTTTGCATCAATTTTTCCTTACTTTTTTTTTTGCAATGTTCATGGGTGAAAATCCACCCACTGAGTTAGCAATTTTTTGTAGACTTCAAGCTTGGACAACTAATAATACTCATAATAAATTTAAATTTGTCAGTTTGCATACTCTTCTGATTCACGTTAATTTCATGTTATAATTATATTCCTCGCTCTTTGTGTTTTTTTCTGGGAAGATATTTTAATTACTATGACAGTTCATTATAAATATCACTTTTCACTTACTTATAAATCAGTTGAAACCTAGTCTTTGTTTGCTGAATAAGTGTTGTATACCCTTCATTCTCCATGTTTTTTAAACAAGGCATTAAATCCCGAAGTCGAATTAGGTTTGTAAAGACTTCCAAAGAAGTGTATAAAGCAAACTTTCTTGATACTTGTATTTTTTAATCAAGGCCTGCCTCAATCTTCGTTCTAATTGTTTTTACAAACATTGTAGTAGACATTTATCATTTTTTGTTTATGAATTATTCTGAATTTATAAAATTTTAGACTCAAATTTTTAGTTCTTTTAATGCTAACTTAAAATATTTAAGCAATAAAGAAAATCTAATTATAAATTGTCAAGGGTGCTTGCTGAAAAAAAAATCTGCCACTTTAAAATGAAAAAACAATTATACTAGACCCTATGTTTCTTACTACAAAAATTTTTTTTCTAGTGATCCATACTGTGTGATCAAATTATTTGATCGTGAAAGAAGTAAAGTTCTTGCAACCCTTCAAACACCTGTGCAAAAAAAGGTAACACTCATTATATTTTGAATCTCTTTTCTTGCGTGGGAAGGACAATTAATGATTTTTGTTTGCCTTTAGACTTTGAATCCCCATTGGAATTCAAGTTTCTTTCTCAGAGTAGGTGTCCTTTTTTTGTTCCTGATTATTTTGCAACTACCTTTTGTGTAGTATGTGTCGACTGGTGATAACATATAAGATTGTTAAAACATTTTTCACTTAAAAAATGCACTTTTTTTTTCTTGAAGTGTTGCTTAATATAAAACTAAGGAACCTTTCACCATCACGCAGAAAATTAATTTTACATTCACTGTGAATGAAAGGAAATTGTTTGATTATTTCAAAATTGTTCTAACCTTTTTAGTGTATCTTTATTTTTCATAAAAACCTTTGTTTCTATCCCTCTAGGTTGATAAAGAAAACCATAAATTATTATTTGAAATTTTTGACGAAAATCGATTGGTAAGTTGTTTCTTCCAAGAAGTGAAATAATTTTTTATATATGTATATATGCAATTACTGTGGTAGTATTATAAATAAAACAAAAAAATTCACCGTCAAATTGATGTCATAAGCTATTAATGTCTAACGATGTACAAAAAATCACTCACTCACTCATTCAGTCATTCTAACGCATGTGATCAGAATTGGGAATTAATCATATACCTAAAATCCAGTGTTGCTCCTGCAAAAGTTTATTTTTTTCTTACTATTTTTAACAGAGATAAACTAAATTGTTTATAGTGAGATTATCCCTAAAATAATCTACAATAATAGAAAAATAACAGAAAGAAATAAGACAGTCTGTGCTTATTGTAACACCCTCCTTTATTATGATCTTTAAACTTTCGAATGAAAAAAACTCCAAATGTAGACGCTCCTATTAAAGAACTAATGCCAGGACATAAATTTCATGTAAGTAAAACTTCCACAGAAAATTAATAATTTAATTTGGTACTGGTAGATTGTGAAGGTAAAATACATTTTAAAGAACTGAAATTCCAATAATATTTTTACAAATGTTTTTATTTATTTAGACAAGAGATGATTTTCTTGGAGAAGCAGAGGTGCCACTAAACAATATACCTGTAAGCTTGTGTTTCAAAAAGTTTAATAAGTTTATTTATCAATGCTTGGTGATAGACGATTTTCCTTATCCTTCCCAATGACAGAAATTAGTTTTTGGTTGTAAAACATGTGTTGCTACTTAAGGAGATCCTAAAATGAAATGGTGTTTAACAAGTCATTCTAAATCTCTTGCTCTAAAAGATGTTTAAATATAATGAAAATTTTAACCTTTTTTTATCGCATCCTAACTTATCAATGTATAAATATTATAGAGTTGAATTAATTAACATAAAATACATAACATGGAAATGGCACTCTTTTGCTCTTTAAGGGAACCCTAAATTTTTGCTAATGTCCCCATAACTAGTGAATTTACATTACAATTTTTCAGGTAAGCCTGTAGAGACACAAAAAATCTGCTAAACAATGTTTAAAGTTTTACAACATAGTTTAACATCATTTTGTACTTTTTAAGTATGTGCCTAGGCTGCTTTGATGGTAGTTGGTTTGAGCTTTTTTATATTATTGTCCTAACTAAAATGTTTTGAGATTATTAATTGTTACAAGCTTCTTCATCTTATCATAGTCATGCATAATCGAATATTTCTTTATTTTGTAATATAAGCATCTCTCTAAATGTCTTAATCAAAGTTTAATACTGTCAGTCAGTATTGCTAACCTAAAAGTCGACACACCTGTGTTTCAGTGCATCCTTTTTATTCCTACCTATACTTTAAAATGCCACTATTTAAAGATTTGAAACCATCCTATTATTTACAGCCATGAAAATTTAGAAATTTAAATAACTTTTTTTATTTTACCTGGTTTATATTATTATATTTATTCAAATTTGATTTGATTGTTAATTTTTTGTAAAAACAACTTATGTTACCTTTGAAAAAGTCTTATCTGTTTGCCTTGACTAAAAAATATCAAATGTCAAAACGAAAAAAATACCTTTGCTATTGTCACCTATATGTGGGGTAACACTGTACATAATACTGACTCCTCGGTTCCCTCAAGGGCAACGCTAAGCTAAATAACAGGGTGACCACTCCTTCTTAAATTCCTTAAATAACCTTAGAAAAAGAAAGTCTCCTTAAAAGTACTTAAATATACTTAAAAAAAATTGAAATTTTAGCTATTCTTCTTAATTTCTCCTTATTTCTTAATTTTTCTGATCGTAACTTTTTTTGGAAATGTGTTCATGGATTGTTTATCAAAAGTGAAATAAGACATATTTCTTTGTTACATAAAATCCTATATTTTCTATCTTTAACGGCATAATTTATATGTATATTTGTATAATAAGTATAATTTTCTTATCATAGAACATAATATGTAACATTAAAGATAGAGAACTAATTAACCATCTTTTTTTATTTTTTTATTCTAGTTCGCAGCAAAATATCCTTAAAAAATGTCAATTTGTCTCCTTAATTCTCCTTAATATCCTTACTTTTGTTCTCATTTTATTAGCGGTCACCCTGAGTAAGTTTACTAAGGACTGCAAACTTTTGTAGACAGATTGTATGCCAAAGGTCTGGTATATTTATGAATGTTCTAACAACTTTTAGGAAGATGCTGATTTTGATGACGAAAGAACTGGTGCAAAATCTTACCTTCTCCAAGGTCGCAGGTTGGTCTTTTACATTCTTATAATTTTTCGATCAGGAAAGCAGTAGTTGTAATTTTAAATAAGGTTTTCTATTAAGTTTTGTCCATCATTAAACACATACTTCTTTTTTTGTGTTTTTTTATTCTTCATCCTTCTGTACCTAGTTTGAAGTCTCGTGTGCGTGGGCATATTAATGCCTGCCTGGCTTATCAAGTTACTCATTTCGATGGTGAGTTTCTATGTGAAAGGATGAGACTAGGTGTATAGAGGAAAACGAATTGCAAATTTTTTTGTGAAAGCTCACTTTTCACACTTCTAGCATTCAGTTTCATCCTTTCTAATTTCAATTTTGTTTTTTTCGATATGCACAGCACAAAATCACGTGTTCGAGGAGAGATAAAAGTATCACTACTCTATACGGCTAGTCGTACCAGTCAGCAGGAAGACCTTAGAGAAAGCAGTCAGGTTGAAAGTGTTGGTAAGGCTGCATAGTTTTTAGGGTTGTGTATTGAAAGAACGTTTCTTATCTGATGTTGTTTGATAATTAGATTTACATGTAATTAAATTTCTTTGTCAGAGGGACTCTTTTTTACATGTTGTTATTGTTGTGATTTAATTTGGTTTTTAGAGAGAGATGGTTTTCATGCAGCAGCAATTGCACGCGATCTTGACAGAATAATGACCCTGCCTCGTCCAGAAGAGGTTAGTTTACTATGTGTATACATGTGTCATTCTTTCAGATAAATTAAGAGACCTTTGAAAAGTTTGATAGCTTTTTGTATAATGTCTGTTTCAATATAACAAACTAGTCGATAAAGCCCATTGAAAAATCCACTGAGGCAATGAAAAAGAAGCGTTTTTTGAATTTTTATGACGTCAGCAACCCATCCACAAAAAAAATAATTCAGAAGCTTGTTTTCACGTTGGCTCTATTGTGTAGAGCTTAAGGCGGTGATCAAGAAAATATATAGGATCATGTACTTTTGATAAACGGTTGCAGAGATATTAGGGTTTAAAGGTTTTTTGATGACGTCATCAACACGTCTACTTTCGAAACGGATTTAGGGACCCAGGTTTGGGAAAATTACCCAAGTTGGTCCTAGGTTATCCCTAGTTACCCATGCGGTAAAAAATCATTGACGTCACCATCTTGTTTCCAAATTATGTGGCCTCAAAGTTTTAGGTGCACTGTAATGGCTTCATTATTTAAATTAAGATATTGACGTTAAAATAGTAATATTAACGTTGCGCCGTAACGTCAGATAATTTAACAGTTGAGACATAATTTTTTTCGGCTACATCAAAGGAAAATAAAGACATCCACTTTGCCTGTTACAGACACACAAACACACAGACACACTCTCCGTATTATTATAGAGATGACAGGAAATTGAAATAGGAGATAGGGAAGCTATATTTTATCACTTAGGACCAGGGTTTTCTTCCTTCTATATTTAACATGTTTTGTAAAATGTGCATGTGTTTAAAGAACATTACCTTGTCTGCTAATTTTGCTTTGCTTAAACATGCACAAATTATGTTCTTATTACCAGACGCGTGTCACAGTATTGTGGTTCATGTTATGATAGCATAGTTACAGTGGTGAATTCTTCCTGCTCTTTGCAACCACAACCTATTTACATTAATTAAAAAATACAATATTTTACATACAAATATACAGTTTCTAAATACAATATTGTGCTTATTTTGTGAAAAAGGAGTTAGATTTTAAAAGATGTTTGTTAAATTAGCTTATCTATTATAAGCTTAAAAAATGTTTAATGTCTCCATTGTTAGTCGCTTGCTTTTCTCTTCTTTGGATTCTTTGAATGACTTTTTGCTTTACATATCGGACAGACTGGTGCATTTCGGTGTATGCTGTGCTTGCACGACATACATGTTTTCATTGGTGGGCCTTTCGCAGAGCGAGGCATAGCTGAAAATACCTTTGCTGGTTGCTGTGGCATCATGTAGGAGGTTATTTTTGAAGTGGTAACCTGTGTTGGACTACTTGTACTTGTTGGACTTGGTATTAGTGTTGGACTTGGTGTAGATACTCTGCTTCCTTTGTTAGTTGTGTATGCTTCGTTAGCATCTGGGTAATGAATAACTGGTATCTCCCTAAATATCATATGTTTTCAAATTTATTTTATAAAAAATGGATGATTTCGCATTTTCAATACTTTAAAGACACAAACCCCAATTTTGAAAAATCTTAAGGATAAACGTTAGGGCTGCGAGAGAAAATTATTTCAAATTGTTTATTGGTGTACCTTTTGTAAAATTTTGTGAAACAACTTTATTGAAAGGTGAAAAGTTTGACATAAATAAATATAAATATGGCTTTTAATTTACTCGATGGTCTGCTGTTTACTATGGATCTTTAATCTCAAGTTATAAGCAATCCCCATGGTTATTCTAAAATTAACCTAATAACTGAGTGTAGATTAGTATAAAATTTGACACTAAATTTTTGCATTAATTTCATGTCTCGTTAGTTTTTACTGCAAGTAGTATGCAGTAAGAAAATCTATGAAAGTACCTGTTTAATCTTTTGTGACTTTCATCAATATTCTGCTCCAGTCTATTCAGATGTACGTCTGTTTTTAAGGGATGATGTCGACCGTAGCATTGTAAACGGGAATGCTCAAGTTGGAGCTCTTTATCTCTCATGCACAAACGTATCTAAAGAAAAAGTAACCAGTTTATTACATGCGGTATAAAGCAAACAAACAAAAAATTATTTCTGTGGGGTTTTTAAATTTCCTTTTTTAGGGTTGACGTACATGTTTCAAATCTTTTTGTAACAGCTTCACTGCATCGAGATGTAACATTTCCTCTCTTTGCAACATAAGTTCTTCATGTCGTAGTTGATTCAGTTGCTCTTCCTCTTTCTGTATTACATACATGTCATGTGATGTAAGAGACTTTTCATGATAAGTGAATATTTCTCTAGAAATAAAAAGAATAATTTTGTAACAAGTCTGGAGATTTCTGGAGAAATGGCTGGATGCAAATAACATTGTTAATTTTGTGTGAAGTTTGTGTAATAATGTCAAACATTCTCCTAAAAATACTTTATGGGTGGTTTAATCGAAAGGTTGAAATGTAACATACCTTGTATCTCGCTTGCACTCACTCATTTTAGGTTCAAACGTTTTTGTTCTTATGCTTTCACAAGACTGTGTGTTTACTAGTATCAACACCTTTTTATATATGCACACAAAACAAAAGAATGTAAAGAGACTAGCTTTCTTTTAAATGAAACCTATATAATGTGATTTTTAGAGGAGAGATTCCTTGTTGTTTATTTTTTTTTGTATTTATTTATTAATTAGATACTTCTTATTTTAACTTTGTCACACCTGTTGGAATTGAAATAATAGAGTCCTGTAGTGCAGTGTGAAGTAGTGGAAAGAAAGAGGAAAGATATACCAAATGCAGTGTGTAAATAAATAGATATATAATATGGGAAGGATTAAAAGATTAGATTATATTTCTTTAAAATTTGATTTGTTATTTATTATTTTTGTATTGAATGTTGTATAGTTAAGGAAAACAAAGGAATTTTAAAAGTTAGTCAAATAAAAATTGAATTCTTGATTTAATAATTCATGGATGATTAATAGAAGAGCAAATTCTATGCTGTTTTTATCCAATCTTTCTTTGACAAAATATGAATTTATTATTTCTTAATCTTTTGTATTTCAATAAACAGTAGTTCTGTATCGAAGCTTTGTTTCCCCAACTGGAGCAATAAGTCAAAGTAATGTTAAAGTTGCATTATATGGATGGTTTTACACCACCACATCGATGATTTTTGTTAGGCCCACAGAAAACTCACCTATGGTTAATTTTTAGTTATAGAATAGTTTACAGTGAATGTTTTATATATGCTGTGAAAAAATTGAAGATCTTCACACGAGTCGCAGACATATAAACAAAAATCATATCAAATAGCTCTAGCAATGAAGTAACGTAATAATCTCGCAAAAATAAAAACACCCGCAAAAACAAAACAAACAAATAGATTAGTACTATAGGTACTGCAAGAGATTTTTTGAAAGCCATGTGTTCATAGGATTTTAAAGTTAAGTTATTTTGAGTTATTTTGTATTGTTTTTTTGTTGAATTTTCTTAAACAATAACAAATATTCATGCAGGAACACTTACAATTTCCAGTGATTGAATGTTAAATTTTATAAATTATATAAAATTAGTTTCTTTACTGCTTTTCAATATAAATTATTTTTGATTGCTAAGTAAAATTTAATTATAGGTCTTTCCTTTTTTCTCAAACAGACTAGGATAAAATTAATATAAGTCACTTTAATAGCCTCTTGTGATTTTCCCACAGTATGTTACAGTACATACACCTGTTTCTGTGTCTGAAAATTTATTCTCCATATCTACTGTCGCATTCATCTACATGGAGTATACTCCATCACAGGTGTTTTTCAAAGCCAAAGAAAATATTTGTAAATCCATTGTTGGGAAAGCTACTATACAGGTCACTAGATTTAAGATACCTAAGGATTATATCTGCAGCATTCTGCAATTAGATGTGATCAAAATAATATTTGAAATTTTATAAGAAAACTTGTAGGTGTGCAAAGCTGAGATATATTTTCCTTTCAGTAAGTGCGGTGGAGAGACAGTGCTGGCTTAAATCCAGTCCTAAGAAATTAAAAATCTTATTCACTGGTGAAATAAGAAAAGGAAAAACAATTTAATAATTTATAACTAAATTTGATATCTTTTTTGTACTCCTAGTGGTAGGTTATTTACGTTTTAAGTTTTTTCATTTAAAGCACTTGAGTTTTTTTCATTACAACATAATAAAACAGGTGAAGGGAAAATAATTGTGTTTTATTTATTCAGAACATGAAAAGATAATTCACAGTAGTAGGGATTTAAAATCATTTTATTTCACCATCAAATAAAATGATTTTAAATAATCTTATAAACTAGTATCAATGAGTTTTATTCTTATTTTTGTTGTATTACACTTTAGGAGGCAGTCAACGTGTAATTTACGTCCAATTATACTGTTATTATTGTCCCTTATAGATTCTTGAAGTGTAGGGCCACTAAAACTTATACGTATTGGAATACATGAACTTTTAAGAGCACAACAAGGACCTTAAATGCCTAAAAAAGGAGAAACAAATAGTAAAAAAAAAGAGCAAGCCCTAGTGAAATTAATATCCACAATTTTTCACTGTCTTATCACGGCCTTGAAAATAAAGTTTTGAGGAAAAAAAATATTCTCATTTATTAGTGCAATTATTTACCCAGAATTCAGTTCTTTTGGTACTGTTCAATGAGTCTCCTAGTACATTTAAAGTTCTTATTTGAACTCCAGAAGCTGTGCAAGCTCAACTAAACAACTGTCTGTCTGAACGCTAGGCAGAGTTATCTTTCACTAAATGTTGTCTGGCATGACCGAGACAAGGTGTAAGGAAATAACAGAAAAAAAATAAAATATAGCGCGTCTCTTCAACCTTCTGAAGGTCTCAATTTCAGACGCTCCATATTTTATTTTATTTTTTTGTATTTTTTTGTATTTTTTTTGGAACAAGATTCCTCAAACAACAAAATGTGCTTAAAAAGTTTTTGTGAAAACCTTTTTGATGTAATCTTAATGTAAAGACAAAGTTACATAATCTAAGCAAAAATTCTGATTTGATGTCCTTTAAAAAAATATAAATTTGCTTTTTAAAGTGCGTCACCATGCTGAGCTTTTTGGACTTGTTTGCAACTACATTTACACCGTCCACCGTTGCGTGATACACAACAAAGAGTTATTTCATGTAATATCTTTCACAGAATTTAGTGTTGAACAAAAAACAATTCTAGATTTTTCAGACCATTTGTCCCTGCGTTGTCACTTAACTAAGTACCTTAAAAGAGATTTTCCACATAAATTGAATTTAGCGATCTTCAAAATGGCATTTTTGATGTGAATTTAATTTGGAGAAGGGTCAAATATTTTAAATAACATGGATTTAAATTACTGTATGTTGTCAAAATCACCATTTTTTTTTCTGCGTCAAAACCTCTCCTCTTAGATAGATTGAAGAAAGCTGTTTTCCTAAAAAATTTTTGTAACGCTGGCATCAATTTATTGTTAAACTGTGAAAGTAAACAACAGTCTGTCAAAATTTCTTTTGCTTTTGTATTTAGCCTGGCTGGGAAGCTGTAAACATTGAAGATGCAGATGAAAATGCGTCTGGAATCACACATCAACATTCCTTAGCAAGCACAAGCCTGGAACCTCTACCAAGTGGCTGGGAGGAAAGACAGGTAAGGAAGGAGAAAATCTAAATGCTGTATGTTCATACTACTTTTATAATTTTTTAGTTGTCGAAACATTTATTTTTATGGTGTTTTCAGTTCCTGTAACATTTCCTTTTTAATTTCCCTTTTTGTTGTTGTTGTTGTTGTTGCTATTTTTGGCTGTATTTGTTTTGAGTTTAAAAATACTCAAACTCATCAGTTTTAGTATGCAACTAGAACATCTAGGTCCGAAAATGTTAATTACCGTAATTAACTGTAATTATCAGCTCGTTTCTGATTGGTTAAATTTTTATGAATTTCGAACCTCTACAATTATATAAATACATGCTCAACACCATTTTACTTTGCCCGATGATGGGAGAAGGATCTCCCAAAACGTCGCCTACTGAACTATCATGTTCAAGAAACTTCTACAGTATTATGAATACTGAACAGACAAACCGAAATAATATCTTCAATAGAACAAAGAAGGTTAATAATTGATGTACTTTTCATTTTGTTGGAAAATTTGAAGTTTTCGAGAAAATAAAAAAGATACTTTCAATATTTTTAACACCATAATGCTTCGAATAAATGCTCCCTTCTTTTAGACGCCCGTCTATTAAACGCCCTCCTTTCAATGATTTTTTTTAACAAACATCCCTCTAATATACGCCTTCCTCTAATAGACGCTTGTTTAAATTTGAAACATAATGCGTTGAGTTTCATTGATAATGATCTTTATAAATATCTATATGAAATATGGGAAGAAGATATGGTTGAGCTGCACAAGCTCTCAATATAATTGACAAGGAAGATTGCCCCCTCTCCTTTAACGCCTCCCATTAAAATCGAAAAATTTAATAAACGCCCCCATAGTTCTAAGATACTTTTAAAATGGATTTTTCAATATTTCTGCTTCATATTATTTTCAAGTATCTTTTACATTGAGAAATCTGGATTTTATTTTAGGAAAGCTAGTGTATAATCGTGTTTTTTATGTTACAGGATGCAAATGGACGAACGTTTTATGTCAATCATTCAAACCGAACAACAACATGGATTCGGCCAACACGGTATGGTTGTGTTTTTCTATCATATAGGACTTAATTGCCTAATTACCAATTGGAACTTAAACTTATAAGCCATTTAATTTTCTTTGGGAATGAAATTCTCTCACCTTAACTCACATCTTGCGACACTTTAAAGAACTGCTTTTCCGATCATGGTATGTTAGTTTAGATTACGAAATTATTTAGAATTGCACAAACAACGCGTACTCCAAGTGAATCACAAGTGGATTTCAATCAAGAATTGCTTCGAAATGTGCGCCGTCATATTAGTGTTGAGGAATCTGCTGAGCTGGTATTTTTATTAGAATACTTATGATACTGGTGTTTTTTTCTTCATTTATTTATTTATTGATAAGCCAAGAACATTGTGGCATTTAGATTATAGTCGAAATTAATTGACCAGCAACGAGTTCAATTGACCAAACTCATTGTTGGTCAATTAATTTCGACTATTTATTCATTTATTTACTTTGTTTGTTTGTTCTTTATTTGTCTTATCATCTAAAATCCACCAGGTCTTATGATAAGATGGGTACGTTTAAAAAGCATCGATGACGTCATTTCTATGTTTTAGGTGGACCCTGAATCACAGTTACCCCCTGGATGGGAGGAGCGTAGGGTATGTTGCTATTTTTTATTTTATTATTATTGTAGTGAACGTATGAAAGAGCTTAAAAATTTTGCTAAAAAGATGCTGTATTTAATAGTTTTAACAAGTTATGTTGGATGTAACATGGTTATACCTATTCGGTTTCATATTTCGAACATATTTAAACAGAAAAAAATATTTAGGTAATGCAATATTTATTAAAAACAGACCTCTATATCTCCAGAACTAATTAAGATTTTTCAAAAATTCCTAGTCAATTTTCCAAGCTCTCCTATGAAGTCATTTTTTTTTAGTGGAGAGAGCTTTAAAAAGATTTTGCTTATTCTCTTCAAAGAAAAATCATGTGAAAATGTGTAAAATTCCAGAGATATTATGAGCAAAAACTTTAAATGTCGTTTTTAAAGTAAATACGAAAATTTTCTTAAAATTACGGTCGTCGAAAATAAACACGAGAAATCTACAAGGAAATTGTTTTTGCGGATTTTACTGTTTTATGTACTATTTTAACATGGTTGCATTTGAGTTTTTTATAATTCACATAAAAATTTTTTAACGCAATAAACCAAAAATATAATCCAATTTTTTTTTACTGACTGAAGTAAACACAGGCAATTATTATATAGATTACTTTCTTTTAATCTAGAATGTCAATGGTCAAACTCTCTTTATTGACCACAACACCAGAACAACTAGTTGGGTGCGACCACGATCGTAAGTAAAGGTTCATTAATAAACGCTTACAATTAGTTTAAGCGAGGCTAATTGAAGTAGACAAAGATAATATAGCAGATATGTGAAGATTATTTATTACTCATTTATTTTTCAGTAGTACGTCATCAGCTGTTGAAAATCAAAGTCCACCGGAAGCTGATGCCAATCCTAGACCAGAGCGTTCTACAGAACGCCTGCACCCGGATGTACCTAGTCAGAGTGAGATGCCCTTACCACCCGGTTGGGCCATGCAGCTAGCACAAAATGGACGCGTGTTCTTTATCGATCACAATAGCAGAAGTACAGTGTGGGTAGGTTGAGCAATGTCGTGTCGCAGCGTGTTAAAACCATTCGCAGTTGCATGGATATTGAAACACATTGTTAAAGGCGCTTTTAATCTTTCAGAAACCACGGTGTTTAGCTTCATCCATATCGTTTTGTGCTTGCAGTGGAATGTCGCTTAAACTCGTACTTTTTAGGATTTTGAATCTTGAATTGTTCTATTATAACAGGTCGATCCTCGAATAAACAACAAGAATGACGCCAAAGACCTTGGACCGCTTCCTGTGAGTATCCAGGGTACTTTCTTTGTATACATTTAACTATTCCGGCCGGGTCCGGAATTTACGGGAAATCACGCATTTCCCGTTTCCGTTGCTTTCACTCGGTTGCTAACAAAAAAGAACTTTTTAAGAACCGAATTTTTAAAAAAAAACTGTCTTTAAAAACCAGCGAAGTAACACGCCGATCTACGTAGGACGTTCTTTGCAAGGTTTTGAGAACAATAATACTTTGTAAATATATGTCTTATCGCGGTATGCCAGGCCCTATTATATTTTGTAGTGTGACTTGCATTGCATTAATAGGTCTGTTAGTGTTGAACTTCTAAGCATGAAACAAACAAGCACCAGGCATTTGGTTATTGGCGTAATTTAAAATTTGCCCACCAGTTTTTCTCCCTGAAATTTCCTAAACTTCTCATAGAATATATACCCTCTTGAAATGTTGTATTATAAGGTCATTTGGCTAAAATAAATTCTCTTATATTAGGCTGGTTGGGAGGAAAGAGTGCATTCAGATGGAAGAGTCTTTTTCATAGATCACGGTTTGTTTGTTTGTTTGTTTGTTTATTTTATTTAGTTTTCTTTTGTTTGTTTTTTGTTTTGTTTGTTTTCTTTTGTTTTGGTTCTTCAATACGTCTAGAAGTTTTTTATGTTGTGCAGATGCGACCAAACCCACCCTTGTGCTTCTTTTAAAGCAGGATTTTCACCAGCCTGGTTATTTGTGAGAAGGAAAAATAACAACTCATCTTGTTTTTGCTAACAATGCGTAACTCAATTGGAGTCGACTGAAATTGGAAAATTATAGAAAACTAGTCGGTGGCCCGTGGAAAATCCACGGGTTCGCTCGTTCTTTTTATACAGCATTACGTGCGTCTCGCTACTTTCGGTACCATTTTGCGTGACAGACAGACGTATACGGGTATTAATATAGACTAGTCGTTAGCCCGTGGAAAAATCCACGGGGTCGCCCTTCCTTTATATATCGCATTTCGTGTTTCCGTAACAGGACGCGACTTTCGCGGACAGACAGACAGACGGAATGCGGCTATTATTAAAGGGATTATGTTGGCTTTTTCAGCCGGCCTTTTGATTGGTCTATAGAGGAGATGTTTAATGACACATGAGAACTTGGCATTCTGGTTCGTGCGCATGTAATTTACATGCTAAAGAGACGTTCCCCTTTAAACCGATCAATCAGGACTAGCAATGGAAATCTGGATTTGCTTGCTTCTCTGTTTATTGTACTTAAAAATTTTTAATCCACTTTTTTGGGTGTTAATTTTTTTTGTAATTTTGTAATGCTGCTATAGAAACACAATCGACACAATGGGAAGATCCACGACTGCAAGTGCAAGCTAAAAAGAAATCACAAGTAACCCATATTCTTTATTGTTTTAATTTTTTCAATTTTTTGCTAGCTGTATCTTTCGTATAAAAATTGCTTACGGCTACAAATGTCCTTACTAAAAATGGTTTGTAAAAACGTTGGACCTTCACATTGTCTTTATATCACATGATCACCACTTTAGCTACATCTGATCTATTTTCAGGCGATTCCTTATTCACGTGATTACAAGAGAAAGTATGATTTCTTCAGATCGAGACTAAAGAGACCTGTAAGTAGCCTTATTTGTATGAAAAGACCTGTAAATAGTTTCTTTGAATGTAGGGACCTGTAAATATTTTTTTAATTGAGCAGACCTGTAAATAGTTTCTTTGAATGTTGAGCCATGTAAATAGAGCCTTTGAATAAAGAGACCTGTAACTAGCTACTTTAAATAAAGAGACCTGTAAATGGTTTCTTTAAATAAACCGACCTGTAAATAGGGTCTTTAAATGAACAGTAACTAGCTACATTAAATAAATAGGCTTGTAATAGATTTTATGTATAAGGGAAATTTTGTGATAAAATATCTATTTACACTGCATTATTTTTCCAACGAACATGACTAAACAATATAGGCCATCCTTTTTTTGTATTTTGGGATCATACGTTGTTCCGAAAAGGACTGGTCCTAACCACAGTGTGTTTGTTTTAACTGTACATTTTTATTGACTTCTCAGGAGAATGTCCCAAACAAATACGAGATTCACATACGTCGTAGCACCATTATGGAGGACTCATATCGCTTTGTTTTGTCGAATTGCGACAAAGTGGAATTGTTGAAGACGAAGTTATGGATTGTGTTCGATGGCGAAGTAGGTCTTGATTATGGAGGAGTGTCCAGGTGACTATTGATGTTCTTCTTCGCGGTTGTTTAATGGGCTGAAATGCAAGTAATTCACTGATCCGAACGCTCTTCCATGTTTAAATGTCAAACAGGAAATCAAACTAAGTCTTTTCTACTATTAACACTATCTAGTTATTGCTTGAGTATTTTCTTGAATTTGAAGTTGCTTTTCTCTGTCGTTATAAGAGGTGACATTAGCACTTTGCATATTGCCGCCCTTTTAACACTTTGTGTATTGCCGCCCTTTTAACTCTTTTAAGGAAAAGAGCATTTGAACAGACAAACCTTTCTTCTATTTTATAGGGAATGGTTTTACTTGTTGTCGAAGGAGATATTTAATCCGTACTATGGATTGTTCGAATACTCGGCTACGTAAGTACCGCGACTTATCTGTTTTTTAAAGAAAGTATTTCTCGGGTGCACCAATAAAATAGCAAAACTCTTTTCTTGGCATAAGTAGACTTAAGGTGAGAGTTCCAACATTTTCGGTTCATGTAATGCTTAAGTGATAGTGCGTACGTTATCCTTCTAAATTTTGCAAAAGGTTTGGGCGTGACGAGAAATATGAAATTCTCGATAATCAATAATTGTTGTGCATTTCAAATTTATTTATTAATTGTCTATTACATAACGCCTCAATTAAAAAGTTGCAAATGCCAAACAAATTAGTGCTAGTTTTCAAAGACTTTAAATGTTTAATGTATAGTTCACGTCGCTTCATTTTGGAGTTAATCCAAATTTGACGCAATGGACAACACAATGGACAACGCAAGTTTTTAATAAAAACAAAACAAAAATTTGCACATTAAAGACAATTTTTGGAAGCAATTTCTACAATACTAGTCGTTAGCCCGTGGAAAATCCACGGGTTCGCCCGTCCTTTTTATACCGCATTGCGTGCTTCTCGCTATTGCGCAGCTAAGCTACCATTTTGCGTGACAGACAGACAGACAGACAGACAGACAGACAGACAGACAGACAGACAGACAGACAGACAGACAGACAGACAGACAGACAGACAGACAGACAGACGTATACGGGTATTATAATATAGATTTCGAATTTTTCGCACTGTGGAAAACAGCCTTATGCATGTACGCTGTATAGCTGCTGTTACGTAACAATAATCTTCTTTTTTTCTCTTCTCTCCAGCGACAATTACACGTTGCAAATCAATCCCAACTCCGGTATGTGCAACGACCAACATTTGTCTTACTTTAAATTCATTGGTCGCGTCGCCGGAATGGCAGTGTATCATGGGAAATTATTAGACGGTGAGACGCGTTATTGGTTTTGTCAAGTTTGGTGTTGTGCATGTGATGTTCTGCTGATAGGCTTTTGTTCATTTATATTGCTTAGTATGGCTGAACACAACTGTTCGTTAAAACGTCAAAATATATTGCAGTATATAAAATATTTAAAAAAAAAAGCTTGAAAATTATCTGGAATGGAACAATAGTTCACTAATACTTTTAACCAGTTGTAGCATACGCATTCTTTGATATTCCAATGGTATTTTTTTAGCGTTCTTTATTCGACCATTTTATAAAATGATGCTGGGGAAGAAAATCAACTTGCGAGACATGGAGAGTGTCGTAAGTGTGACTTTGTTTTTGGATTTGAAGGGATTTGAAAACATCCACTACTTCAACACAAAACAGTACTATGCGTTCAACACCAAGTGTCATTAAAAAGCAAAGTGGATTTTTTACCTGCACGTTCCCTCTTTTGCTTTTCAGGATTCTGAATATTACAACAGTTTAGTGTGGTTGCTAGAGAACGACCCTGAAGATTTGGAACTGCGATTTCAACTTGAAGAAGAAGCCTTCGGACAAGTTGTGAGTAGGGAGTTGAAACCGGATGGCGAAAGCATTCCTGTTACTAATAGCAACAAGACGGAATATATCGAGTAAGTGTTATACTGCACCCAGGGCTTTCGAAATAATCCCATTGATTTCGTGTCAGAAATTTCAGGGTTTTTACCGATTTTGTTTATTTTAATTTCACTAAAATCTTTACTATGTAGATTTTAATGCTACAGTTTGCTATTTCAATATGCGATTTACTTTTGTTTAATTGCCACGAGAATGCTATGGAAGTAACAAACGCGAAGCTTTGAATTAAATTTTTGCGATCTTAATCTTTTTCCTAAAAAGTTTGAGACTTGTGTATTTATGGTACAGTAAATAAAAAAGTACTTTTGTTATGAATTTCGTATTGGGAAATTGCCGTAAAAGTAAAGAAATTTCTCACACTAAATACAATAAAATATCAACGCGTTCTATGTCCTGTTACCCAACATTTCTCTTTTCGACTCTTCGCTGCATATTGTTGGATATGATGGTTTGCAGTGTATGTGGCTGATTGAAATGTGTTATGAACGCGCTAGTTAAAAAGTGTACGTATAAAGCGAGGACCTTTATCTCCACATCACCAATAATTAACATACTCACGTTAAGTCTCACTTAACCCAGCCGAATGTACCATGTTTGTTTTTAGCGTGGAGAGCCGTGAGAGTGCATAGTTCTTCTAAAAGCCCCGTTTGAACAGCGTGAATAAAGGATTTTAAAAATGTGGAGAATCAGTTGATGCATTGAAATATATGTTTTTGTTGTATGTTCCCGTTTTGGATTTTTTATAGTTTGGTTATCAAATGGCGTTTTGTTGATCGAGTTAAAGGCCAAATGGGAGCCTTCATGAAGGTATACTGGTGGAAATGTTCAAAACAAAATTATTAGTAAAACACGCAATCTGTAGCCGAACTTTATGCGTGCTTCTCAGAAGTGAAGATTAAATATTTTCTTATCGCAACATTACCCCAAGAATACTTTGTTGTTCTAAAAGCGCAAATTCATATTAAATACTTGAGGCGCTTCTTCGTATGAGCAGCAATTTTTTTTTTTATTTATTTTCAAATAAACTTTCTTTGTTGACACTTGCTTGATAAATCTTAATTGGTTCTATTCGTGGTTGGTTATTTTACTTCAGAATACAGGATGATTTAGTTTATTTATAAATAACATTCTTTACTTCGTTTAGGGTTTCCAAGACATCATTCCTGCATCGTTAATTCAAGTCTTCGACGAACGCGAACTCGAGGTTAGTAAGTGCGACGTATAACTTTTATGATCATACCAGTAAGCTTGCTTTTTTTCTCCTCCAAGCCTGAGTGTTTTGTGTCTTGACAAAGTTTGTTTTTTTCGTTTTTAGTATTTGCTGTGCGGTCTCGGCGAAATTGATTGTGACGATTGGAGAAAGCATACGCAGTACCGGAGTGGTTACCATGACAAACATGCGGTTATTCAGTGGTTTTGGAAGGTGACTTAAAGTTCCTAATCCCACAAAGCACTGAGCCTTGCTAAGTTATTCTAGTTGCAAACGTTTTTAATTGTGATCTAGCTTTCTGTTATGCATCATTAGACTTGTACAAAAAGACAATTTGTCGTCGTCGTTGTTGATGTCGCCGGGGTCTTTTGTCGGGATAATAGCAGTAGTAGTTTTCGTTTATCCAGAATGTCGTTGTTTGTGACATCTGTAATGTTATTGTCGGCACACGGTGTTTTATTGCTTCATGAGTTTTTAGTTGAAATATTCACTTTTCCTTTCCAGGCTGTATTGACGTTCGATAACGAAATGAAAGCGAGGCTGTTACAATTCGTTACTGGGACATCCAGAGTTCCCATGAACGGGTTTGCTGAATTATATGGAAGCAATGGGCCGCAACGATTTGCTATTGAACGGTGGGGAAATGCGCACCAACTTCCAAGATCTCATACGTGGTGAGTTTTTTTTCTCGATTTATTTTTAAATTTTTCATACTTTTCTTCGATGTGTTCATTTAGCTGAACACACAACGCACGCTACACTCCATAAACATGCGTAAAAAATATGACCAATCAGTGTTGAGAATAGCGGATTAATACACACTGTCTACAATCAGGGAGTAAACGAACTTATAGATTTTCATATTGCTTTGGAGCTATTCAAAAGCTGTAAAGAAGAAAAAAATGGAACATAAATGATTCTTTTGTCTTGGATTCCTTTATTTTTAATAAAATATTTAGCACTATCATTCGAATAATGAGAAACTCTTTTTATTTTTTAACGAACGACCTATTTCTGTTTCTGTTTGTAAAGTATGTTTTGTCTTCTTTTTTAGTTTTAATAGACTCGACCTGCCGCCCTATGGAAGCTACCACGAATTACGCGAAAAATTAAGACTTGCTATAGAAAATACAGAAGGTTTTGAAGGGGTGGATTAAACAACGACTCGTAACATTTTCTTCAAGATATATCCTAAGAAAGTCGAGTACGTGAAGACGAAGCTCGCAAAGCATGAATGGAATTGAGAGTAGAACACGTGTAATCATCTGATTTTGATCGCCTGGGGTTAGTAAACAACGAAAAATATGCATCTATCGATGGGATGGATTTTTAAATAATTAAAATCGACATGTAGCTTTTTGTATCTTATTTTAGTCACACTGTTTTATTGTTGTGGACGGACGCCCTTTGCACTGGCATTTTTATTTTAATTGTTTGCGAACTACAGTTAATGCCTAGAAGGGGCCAATGAGATTTTTACAATAGTGAATTATCTGACAAAAAAGCTGCTTCTATGAATATAGTATAATTAAAGCTCTATTTACACCAGGTTGGAAAGGTATATCGTTTTTAAAATTCGATTAAGTAAAATTAAGGCGAAAAATTATAAAAAAACGTCTATTTAAATGAAGCACTTTGTCAAATTTGAAAGGTAACATCAATTTTTTAATACGAGATGCAGAAGAAAAAGTAAGAATTAAGAAATAGCAAAATAAATATTTACGGTTTTTATTAACGCAAATCTTAGCCTCGCTCACCTAATAAACAGGGATAACAGAGGCACTGTGCCATTTATACATATGTCATATATCTATACTGGATAATAATTCTGTTATAAAATAATTATATAATAACTTCTTTTTTTACGCGTTGAAATTGGCGATGTAACTGACTTTTGTAACGTATTTTACCAGTGATCGTACGACAGATTTTGTTATGTGTCGTGGCAATAACCACTGATCCTCAACCCTTTGTTATATATCCTGCTTTTCTTGTTTACCTTAAATAAATTTATGAGGTGCAGGGTCAGGTGACAATAATACGGTTGGTTTCACCCTCGTTCCCAGGGATATTTCTCTTTTTCATATCAAAATAGGAAAAATCCTTGAGAACGATGTTGCAGTTATATCTTTCCGGTTGGATTAGAAATCTAACAGTGCTGTTCGACAAAGTGCAGACATTTTTCTCAATGACGTGGCCTGTAACCTCGTTTCCAGGTAATTTTTGTCTTTCTGTTATCGGGTCGGCGGGGAACAGAAGATCGCCATCTCAACATCAGAAAAGGAAAAACTCTGTGATGACTTTTTTTTTAAATAGCGATGGGAAGAGGTTGGCAAAATACCAACCTCGTCCCCAAGGCACTTTTTCCCTTAGAAAGAGAAAAAGGGGCCCTGGGGACGAGGTTGGGCAAAATACATCACTATTAGTAATGTGATGTATTACTTTTGGCCATGATGTACGATTTCCTGATTTCCTGAAACCTTCAAGGTAAAATAAATAAATATATAAATAAATGAATAAATGTGAGTTTGGGTGGCTAATTTAAACAGTTGCTCATTTTTGCCAAAGCAAAAAACAAACGAACCAGTCCTGGCTGGTCATGCTAAACATTTTTCTCAGACTGTAAAAATAATAGCTTGGATAAAAAGATTGTTTTATCTGTGAGTGATAGATGTTATGGCTGAGTCAACCTCGTCCCCAGGGCATCTTATCTTTTCTGACATTGGGACGGCGATACGAACATCTTCCTGTCCTGATATAAAAAAGAGGTTAAATATCATGCTCAAGAAGAAGATCCTGTGAATGATGAGAAGGATAGCTGGCCATTTAATTTCCCTGAACGGAAGGAAAAGTTTCATGCTTCAGTTATTATTATAACCACTTCAGTGTTGAGAACACTGTTCAACGTGGGTCCTGTGTTCTGAATATATGCATTAGGTATACACCGGTATTGCATACCCAATTTTCCTCGCATGGCGTGGGTTGACCCGTAGCTGTGGTGAAGACACCTGCTACACATGCCCACGCTGTGGACCGAACCACGGACCTTGTGATTGCGAAGCGAACTCCATAGCCACAAGGCCACACGCCACTGTTCTGTTTGGCTCTAAAAGTATCTCGACTTGCGCTCTTTTTTAATGCTTGAGTCTTTTTGTGAAGTTTATTTTTGGTCGACACCTTAACAGCCATTATTTCCTGTTATTTCTGATATATTTCTTTCTCGTCTCCAGAGCTGTTGAAATAAACCTCTTAAAGTAATTTCGAGGTTTATTTGAAAGACCTCTTGGAATTTCTTTATCTCGAACTTGCAAGGGCCCAAAAAAATTGTTCGTGATACAAGGGACCAAGACTTCAGTTTGAGATAGAGAGAAGTTCGAGATAGAGAGATTCCATTATACTTTTTTTATGAAAATACCGTTTATTAATATAGTAGTAATATTAGTATACCTCCATGCTCTCACTGAAGAATTATGTTATTAGAATATATATTTTCGTGAGAATTTAATATTGCAATTTATCGAAATTTTTTTAGATTTCGCGATAATTTATTTCCGTGATTGAACAATTTTTTGCTACATAATTTTGCACGTTTATTGCTTTTATTCTACATGCTTTTTTATAACAATGCCAAATTTCTAAAAGGATGTTCAAAATTCTTGTTCTTATGTTTCTCAAACTCGTTCCCAGGGCATTTTTCCTTGTTGATAAAGTTGATAGTTAATAGCGTAATAACGGCTCAGGGCCACAAGACCCTGGGTACGAGGTTGTATGTTTCTATGTTAAACAATAGACCTATTGTATTCTACTCATCATCTCAACAGAAGCAAATTACGCCTGAATGAAAACAGAAGCAAATTACGCCTGAATGAAAACAGAAGCAAATTACGCCTGAATGAAAACAGAAGCAAATTACGCCTGAATGAAAATAGAAGCAAATTGCACCTGAATGAAAACAGAAGCAAATTGCACCTGAATGAAAACAGAAGCAAATTGCACCTGAATGAAAATAGATGCAAATTGCGCCTGAATGAATACAGAAGCAAATTGTACCTGAATGAAAACAGAAGCAAATTGTACCTGAATGAAAACAGAAGCAAATTGCACCTGAATGAAAACAGAAGCAAATTGCACCTGAATGAAAACAGAAGCAAATTGCACCTGAATGAAAACAGAAGCAAATTGCACCTGAATGAAAATAGATGCAAATTGTACCTGAATGAAAAACAGAAGCAAATTGCGCCTGAATGAAAACAGAAGCAAATTGCGCCTGAATGAAAACAGAAGCAAATTGCACCTGAATGAAAACAGAAGCAAATTGCACCTGAATGAAAACAGAAGCAAATTGCACCTAAATGAAAACAGAAGCAAATTGCACCTGAATGAAAATAGATGCAAATTGCGCCTGAATGAAAACAGAAGCAAATTGCCCCTGAATGAAAAACAGAAGCAAATTGCACCTGAACGAAAATAGAAGCAAATTGCACCTGAATGAAAACAGAAGCAAATTACGCCTGAATGAAAACAGAAGCAAATTACGCCTGAATGAAAATAGAAGCAAATTGCGCCTGAATGAAAACAGAAGCAAAAATGGAACAAAAATGGAACTCAAGTATTTTCAAGGAACTTACTATTTTAATCTGATTAAATTTCAAATGAATACTTACGTCGACAGTACAAATACATTAGGATCTCTTCGGTCTAGACACGAAAATAAAGTTTGATTTGGTCATTTAAACATTAATTACTTTCGAAATAAGAGCTTACCATTGCAGCGTTACATCGATTGACAAACTCCTGATTTTTAAAAACTAAATTAGACAGTATACCAACGCTGGTTTCAAGATGGAAGGTTATCACAATTCCTTTCGTAGTGATCAAAATGGTAGTGTTGTTATAGGCAGTCCCATGGTTGTCCTTACAGAACTGTCCAGATGACATTGAGGTGGTTTTTGTTAAACTTCGAATTAATAAGGACTTTTAGTTGTTGTATAATATCCACCAAATCAACTGGACGAGTATTTAGCGAATTATCTATGTGGTGAAACTTGCAATACATAGCAAAATACGATTGGGCAGAAACAAACTGCAAAATATTTTTGTTTATTTTGCCTTTGGTTCTATCTCTTTCGATTTTATTTTTTGGCACAAGAGCACCTGCTAAAAATCTTCGAAACTATTTGCGAAAACTTAAATTTGTGTCTGCCGAAAGTTTCTTTGTTCAAAAATTTTGTTTTTTCTAATTTTTAAAAAAACGACCAGTACATAGAAAATATACATAGGGTAATCAGAAAATCAATAAAACGGCAGTTTTTAAACTTATTATTTTCGTTATTTTCACATTTGGCTGAGGCTCTATCTATATAGAACGGATCCTGAAAATCCTTTTTTTGATCTTGAATGAATATATGTACAATATAAATGCTTCTAGCCTTCTTTTTGTGTCATATCCTATAATCATTACTTGTGAAATTTCGTTAAATAAATCATATACCCATACATTGTTTGACTTTAATAAAATTTTTTCTCTAAAAAAAAAATTGTGTCCAAAAGTAATTCTTAATGCAGCACACCTGTTTATATTAAATATTAAGACACACATCACATGATGGACACGACATACACCTATTTATATTGTAAAACTGCAAATGCTATCCTGTCAAATGTTATTCAAACATCAAGCTAAATAAATGACTCAGTTCCATATAAAGGAAAGTTTTCCTTCATGTTTGAAATAACTTTAAAATTCTTGTCATAAATGTAAATATTTTACTTTCGATTTATTTCCTGGGAAATCACATTTATTTTTAGCAGACAGGAAACAGGAAAGAACAGATATTTGTGACTATATGATTCACCAGATATCATGCGAAAGTGAAATTTGAAAAAGGAAACTGTGTTTAAATTTAATTAGTTTAATTTCGTCTCACAACGAGAACAAGAATGTAATGTAATGGAGATTGTCTTTTTATAAATCACAACGCATCGTCACCGCAACGCCTATTACTGATGACATCTAATGAAATAGTTCCTGATTACATAATTAACTTGCATTTAATAAAGCATTGATTTCACAAAATTTTGTAAAAAAATCAACAAAGAAAAGCAATTAAACATCAATTGAATTTCTTTTGTCAAACTTATTACACGACCACAGTATCTGCCTAAAAATTACAATAAAATAAAATTTGTAAATACACACCCTAGAAAAATACTATGTTCATAATTGCATACTGTAATTCTAATATACATATATTTTATAGATATATGGAAATAATTTAATTTTAATATACGCAAACACAAAATTTCAGCTTGCAGGACACAGGAGATTGAATCAATGCAGTGCTGTAATTATGGAAAAGACATTAGTTCTTTTTTAAAGACTTAACAAGACTTCTTAATTAAATTTTCTTTGATGTCAACCATTCATTTGTTCTTTTGTAAAAAGATTAATTTGTATTAATCCCATTAGGAATGTAACAAAGTAATTGCAAAATTCTTCTAGATTTGAACTCATTGTATAAACACCACAAGTATATATACATCACAAGGACAACAAAATGAAAACTAAAAAAAACCCTGAACAATCAAGTTATAATATTCTTAGGGCAACACATCCAAAATTACAACAGGTTTGCACAGAACCTATAACCTTCCATTCATTCTCTTCTTCATTGTAACATTCTATCGTGTTTGCCACTCTTCCACCAACAACATAAATCAAGTTATTTACCACAGCGACTCCTAAGCATCTTCGGCCATAATTCATTGGCGCTGTCGATCGACCCCAGGAATCTAAAACAGGGTCATAGACTTCAACAGTATTTGCAAACTGTTCTACATTATGGCTTCCACCAATAGCATAAAGTTTGTTGTTCAAGACAGCAACACCAAGACTCCACCGTGGAGTTCGCATTCTGGCAATATCTTCCCAAGTATTTGTTAAGGGATTGTAGCATTCACAAAGCTTTACTGGGTACCACCTGTTGTCTAGTCCTCCAATGACATAGATTTTATCATTCATTACAGCTACACCAGGATAATACCTACAACACACAAAAGCAGAATAATTTTCCAAAGCTATTTACTTAAACGTCTTTTTTGCCCACATAAATTTGAAAATAAACTAAGCCATGTAAAAAATATTATTCTATATACTTAAAACAAAACCCAGACCTGGCTGTATTCATTAATGGCAGGAATTTCCATTCACGAGCTTCAGTACAAAATCTCTTGCTGGTCTGCAAACTATTTCCACCTATAACGTAAAATTCACCATTAAATTCGCACACCCCAGCCCATTTGCACTGAATTTCTGGACCAGCAGCAAAATTTTGCCACAAGTTTTCAACTGGATCATACTTCATAACTTTATCATAACAAATTGTGTACAACTCTTCATTGGACACTATGACACGGAAGTAATCTTCTTTTGACACGTGTGCAACATTCATGTTACTAACTGTTGTCCATTTTAAGGTATCTACACTAAAACATTGGACAGTGCTCAATTTTTGACCATTTGACCAACCGCCAATGACATAAATATCCTGAGAAGAAGCCCTGGGTGTAAAGCGTTTTGGTAATATTGCATTTTCAATAGTAAGTTCTTGGTACTGATATTTCAAAGCTTCTTCAATGTAACTGGCTCCAATAGTAAAGTTATCCAACAAAGTTTGAACTATATTACTCTTTCGAATGTAATTTGGACTCATTAGAGGAAATCTAACATGTGGCAGCAGCTGTTGTAAATTACTTTTTCTGTTGTTAAAATCATATAAAATCCATTTCATTACAGCCTCGAAAATATAATCCTCAGAAGGTGCTCTCAATGAATCATCTGCAATCAATTCTTTTAAGCAACTTAAAGGCAAAAGAAGAAATTCCTCTTCATTCTTTACATCATTGAAATTCCAACAGCTGTAACGCTTGGCATGTTCCTTCAATTTTTTTAAAGAATATTGATGAGCAAAAGCTTGTAACCCAAGTGAATTTTTAGGTGACATATTCCGTCGCAAATACACTTCACATTTCTCAATTAAATCTTTTAACTGCAAAACATTTGCCAGCTTGATTATTTCTTCAACATTGTAACAATTAACAGTCAATTTGCCTGAATAGAAATAATCAATCATATCTCTTAAAGCATAACCATCAGTATGCTTTAAATATATAACCGGTTCTCTGGCTTCTATAAAATTTGTAGTAAACATGGCTCTAAAATATGGTGAGCAAGCGCTCAGTACGACTTTGTGTGCTGGCAACTTCATACCTTCGTCGGTGTAAAGTACGACATCGCAAAGTTCTCCACTTTCACGAAATATATTTAAAACTTCGCAAACATTAAATATATGAGAACTATCGTTTATAAACAAACTGTCATGTTCATCCATTTTTACGATATAATTCACTTTCACTCCTGCCTTGGGGGAATGTTGGTTTGTTTTGAACAAGGTCAAAAATATTTCCCATTTTTCTAAGCCCCGTGGTCACCTTTTATCTCTTCCTTTTTGGATGATATTCCATAACTTATCGCTTTACAGGTTTGACCATGGACCTTTCGAAATAGCAGACTCGCACTCCGCGCCCCTGCTTTAGATATAGACCCTCTTAATTTAAAGCTTGGTGGTGTGGGATTTAAAATTCGGAAGAAATTTTAATTATAAGAAAGGAATTTTGCAATAGAAATTGTTTTGCGGATAATTTTTTCCGATCTTATTTTGCGGATTTGTCACGTCACGCGCGTATTCAATTTTCCCCGAATCTTAAGGCGAAAGTCCACCAACACGACGTACTTAAGGATACGGTAACCCCCTTCAGAGTCATTTTTTTTAAAAAAAATATTTTTTTTAATTTTGATTCTTTGGCATAATTTCCTGATATTTTTTTAAAAAGAATCAAAAATACTTATTGTTAAGAGGGATAAAATGAGAAAAAATATTTTTTATCTTTTACTGTTTTCAATAGTGTGCTCAAAGTTTAAAGTTCCTTAAATATATTTAATCTGTATAATAATTAAAGAGAGTTTTTCAGAACGAATAAAAAATTGCATCTCTACATATAACATAGGAAACATTCACACTTTAATAATCTATACAAATCTATTATTATTTATCATCTATACCTTTTTAATTTTTTTCTTTATTTTTTTTCGTTTTTATCCTGTTATTTTATGTTATCCTGTTGTCTGTTTAACAATAACTACACCCAAAGTTCTGCGAAAATACTTTACCTTTAATTTTAAATAAAATATTCATGGGTTATTAATTGTTCATAACCTTTAAGTGGGTGTAACCATGATTCTTGCAGGTAAAGGCAAAGGTCTTTGATTTGCTTTTTCTCGAAATAAAATTTTTAGTCGTAACGGTATATATTTTTGTCGAACACTCCCCTCCATCTTGTCGAAATTGTACGAAAACAAGTTTGTTGCGACAAATATATCTTTGGCTACAAAACTTTGCTTTTTCTAACGCAGAAAGTGAGGAAATATCAAGTTATCGGTCTATCAATCTTAAAAATAGATAAATCAGTCATAAAACAGCTATTGTAACACAAAATTTGCGATATTTTTGGAACCACGTGTTCTTTTGAGTAAAAAAAGCAAATTTGTTTAGAGCTGAATAAGAGCTTCGCAATCATATTTTTTATTGAGGGGAGTGTTCGACAAAATGAACTGGAAGGGTGAATTTTTGTATAATTTTTTTTTCTCCTTTTTGGATTTTTTTATAGAAATACTTTATCATCACTCTAGAGATGATTTATTTGGCTTTCAGAATATATAGATTTGTTAGGGTTAATATAGCGAGCAGAGGAGATATTTTAAATATGCTGAGTATGTGCCTCAGGGGTTACCGTATCCTTAACGGCCGCCGTACGTCAAAGCGGCACAATTTCCACTGGAAACAAAAATGCGCACACAAATTTAAAGTAGGGGCGATATAAGAAGGGGCGATATAAGTAAACCTTCGCCTTTACTAGCCATAACTTAGCGCCAGCGAACTCTTTTTATTTCATTTTTTGTGACGCAGCTTACAAATACAACATTGCGTGAGTTTTCACATTTAGTATATAGCAGCTAAATCTCTAGCTCTCTCAAACTAGTCGTTAACCCGTGAAAATATCCACGGGGTCGCATGGCAAAGAGAAAGAAAGAGACAAAAGTTATTATAGAATGATAGACTGAAAAATGGAAAAATTGTATACGTATTAATAAGAAGCAAAAATCGCAAAAGTTTCTGCCCGCGAAAGTTTCCCCCTAAATTAATATTTAACCGATTATTGGTGTTGTTGTGTAGTTCCAGCGCCCGCCTCCCCCCCCCCAAGCTTTGTTGCGACTACTGGGGGCCTGGGGTCGTGAGTTCCAGTATCATTATGGCAGCCAAGGTACGAAAAACGAAAGCAAACCTGCTCTGTGGTGTAGACGATATGTATAATGGAAATCTCAGCTCGATAAAAGTCTAATTCCCCCCTTGTACCGTATTATAATAATAATAACACTTGTTAATGTTTTCTGTAACAACAATTTCTCCGCTGTCTTTTGTTTTTATGTGCACATAGCCTAGCTCTAAAATAGCTGGCTTAGGCCCATAATAATAGCTAGCTAAAGAAGCTAGCATCGCATATATTGATTTATTTTCTTACATTTTCAGTGCGTTTTTAGGGGCAACTTCTATTCTTGGGGTCGGAATGTTCTTCTTCGTTGCTTTCCGATGAGGGTACAAGTGAACTTTTCACGGTGAAACCTTACAGTCACAGTAGAAATCTTAATAAACAGACTTTACAAGCAAAACGGCGTTAAAATGTTGCAAAATGGCAAAGATTATGCACTATCTAAAACATATTAAAAATTTGGCTAAAAAAAAAGAAGAATTCCTTGAAAAATCCAGTATTGTATGATAATGGCATTTGTCTATTATTTCATAATGCCTCTGCTTTATCTAAATACTAGCCCGTGATTGGTTCTCAAGCAGAATTATGACGTGAACCCGACTGCAAGAATATTCCCAAGTTTCCACAAAAATGTCAGTTCCTTGCACTTTTTGGTTTGTGCCTGCACTGAGTATTAGGAGAGGGTGCCGATAAGCCGCAAATGCCTACATATATATACGGGCGAGTTCAGGCGACTTTTTGAATAAAATTGGCGGTTGTCCCCTGAAACCGCCCGCACTTTCCCAAACTTACTTGCCCAGAACATTCCCGAAGTACAATTCCTTGTAACAAACCATGCAGACGATAGTTGGGAAGAAGGCACTTGAAGAGAAAGGAGTTAATAAAGTTTATATATAAGTTATTTATAAAGTAAACTTTATCAAAAACCATCAAAAACAGTTCTTTTAAGAACTTCGCTACCACATAGTAAGTTTATTTTAATTTTTATAGTTTTTTTGAATCACATTAGTGTCTGTTTTTTACTTTTTCGTGCATTGTTCGGGCCTATGCGGGTTTTTCGGGCGAATACTTGGATTTTTTTCAAAATGCTGAACTTGCCCGAAAATGCCCGCGCTTTTTACGGCGTAAGCGACTTGTAGGCACCCTCGTGGAGTATTATATATACAAAAACCTGGATACACAGTAATAAAAATAAATAGCTAAGTGATTAGCTAGCTAGCTAGCAAAGCAATATATACACTAATTTTATGAGCACATATTTGTCTCCAGGAATTAAAAACTTGAATTAGTCTATATGCTATGTCTATATTTCATAATTACACAAATTTTTTTATAATGTTTTAAATAATGCTTTAAAAGAGAGTAGTATGGTATCCCGTCCAGTAATTCTGCATCTTTATGTCATTTATTTTCTATCTGCCTTGACACATTTTTTTTGTCAATTTGATTTTTTTTTTTTTATATTTTTATCTGCATTTTGTAGCCATTGCAGTCATGACTATAATATAAGTTTAAGGCGGAAGTCACAAATATCTGTTGCAGAGTCATTTGAGCACCAAAAATAGAGTCGGTCGGTCTGTGAATGATAACTCAAAGTTTAAAAAAATTGTATCCAACCATCCAGCCATAAAGGCGCGCCATTAAATCGCTAATGTTTAATGATAACTTTGGCACCTTATTTAAATAAAATTTTAGCGTGTCGTTTTCAACTAGTTCTTAGAACCCTTTTCGCATTTTAAAGCGAAGCACAACAATAATGGTGGGTAATGGCTGTGGGGAGACAACAAGCGTATAATATTATTGGAAATTAGGGTTGGTCAGGTGACTGTAACACCAAATATTTGTAACATCTGCCTAATTTGGTACTACAGACCATTGATCAATAAAGCATTTGAAATAATGGCCCGTCAATGATTACTGACGAATTTTGACATCTCAGAATTTAAAGATAAATGGTCGAATTGACCAACAACTAATTGTCACTTCCATGAACGAAAAGACGTTTCCTGAAATTTACGCAATGAAAAAAACATTGTCTATCTAAAACATAGCTAGTTATATATACACCACAAAGCATAAAGTACATAAGTACCAAAAACTCTAAGCAAATAAATAAACATATTTACATTGAGCTTTTTGAATTTAATAGAAAAAGGAGTTAAACAATAAAGTGCAACGCTATAATCGAAATCATGGCACTTTAAAAAATGGTATAGATGCATATTTTTAATAAAGTATCAACCTACATTTGTGCATGTGTTTTCTTCATTGGACACTATGACACGGAAGTAATCTTCTTTTGACACGTGTGCAACATTCATGTTACTAACTGTTGTCCATTTTAAGGTATCTACACTAAAACATTGGACAGTGCTCAATTTTTGACCATTTGACCAACCGCCAATGACATAAATATCCTGAGAAGAAGCCCTGGGTGTAAAGCGTTTTGGTAATATTGCATTTTCAATAGTAAGTTCTTGGTACTGATATTTCAAAGCTTCTTCAATGTAACTGGCTCCAATAGTAAAGTTATCCAACAAAGTTTGAACTATATTACTCTTTCGAATGTAATTTGGACTCATTAGAGGAAATCTAACATGTGGCAGCAGCTGTTGTAAATTACTTTTTCTGTTGTTAAAATCATATAAAATCCATTTCATTACAGCCTCGAAAATATAATCCTCAGAAGGTGCTCTCAATGAATCATCTGCAATCAATTCTTTTAAGCAACTTAAAGGCAAAAGAAGAAATTCCTCTTCATTCTTTACATCATTGAAATTCCAACAGCTGTAACGCTTGGCATGTTCCTTCAATTTTTTTAAAGAATATTGATGAGCAAAAGCTTGTAACCCAAGTGAATTTTTAGGTGACATATTCCGTCGCAAATACACTTCACATTTCTCAATTAAATCTTTTAACTGCAAAACATTTGCCAGCTTGATTATTTCTTCAACATTGTAACAATTAACAGTCAATTTGCCTGAATAGAAATAATCAATCATA
This sequence comes from Hydractinia symbiolongicarpus, assembly GCF_029227915.1. Classification (NCBI taxonomy): domain Eukaryota; kingdom Metazoa; phylum Cnidaria; class Hydrozoa; order Anthoathecata; family Hydractiniidae; genus Hydractinia; species Hydractinia symbiolongicarpus. The sequence goes on along the minus strand of NC_079875.1, from coordinate 14,088,865 downwards.
TCTCTTAAAGCATAACCATCAGTATGCTTTAAATATATAACCGGTTCTCTGGCTTCTATAAAATTTGTAGTAAACATGGCTCTAAAATATGGTGAGCAAGCGCTCAGTACGACTTTGTGTGCTGGCAACTTCATACCTTCGTCGGTGTAAAGTACGACATCGCAAAGTTCTCCACTTTCACGAAATATATTTAAAACTTCGCAAACATTAAATATATGAGAACTATCGTTTATAAACAAACTGTCATGTTCATCCATTTTTACGTTATAATTCACTTTCACTCCTGCCTTGGGGGAATGTTGGTTTGTTTTGAACAAGGTCAAAAATATTTCCCATTTTTCTAAGCCCCGTGGTCACCTTTTATCTCTTCCTTTTTGGATGATATTCCATAACTTATCGCTTTACAGGTTTGACCATGGACCTTTCGAAATAGCAGACTCGCACTCCGCGCCCCTGCTTTAGATATAGACCCTCTTAATTTAAAGCTTGGTGGTGTGGGATTTAAAATTCGGAAGAAATTTTAATTATAAGAAAGGAATTTTGCAATAGAAATTGTTTTGCGGATAATTTTTTCCGATCTTATTTTGCGGATTTGTCACGTCACGCGCGTATTCAATTTTCCCCGAATCTTAAGGCGAAAGTCCACCAACACGACGTACTTAAGGATACGGTAACCCCCTTCAGAGTCATTTTTTTTAAAAAAAATATTTTTTTTAATTTTGATTCTTTGGCATAATTTCCTGATATTTTTTTAAAAAGAATCAAAAATACTTATTGTTAAGAGGGATAAAATGAGAAAAAATATTTTTTATCTTTTACTGTTTTCAATAGTGTGCTCAAAGTTTAAAGTTCCTTAAATATATTTAATCTGTATAATAATTAAAGAGAGTTTTTCAGAACGAATAAAAAATTGCATCTCTACATATAACATAGGAAACATTCACACTTTAATAATCTATACAAATCTATTATTATTTATCATCTATACCTTTTTAATTTTTTTCTTTATTTTTTTTCGTTTTTATCCTGTTATTTTATGTTATCCTGTTGTCTGTTTAACAATAACTACACCCAAAGTTCTGCGAAAATACTTTACCTTTAATTTTAAATAAAATATTCATGGGTTATTAATTGTTCATAACCTTTAAGTGGGTGTAACCATGATTCTTGCAGGTAAAGGCAAAGGTCTTTGATTTGCTTTTTCTCGAAATAAAATTTTTAGTCGTAACGGTATATATTTTTGTCGAACACTCCCCTCCATCTTGTCGAAATTGTACGAAAACAAGTTTGTTGCGACAAATATATCTTTGGCTACAAAACTTTGCTTTTTCTAACGCAGAAAGTGAGGAAATATCAAGTTATCGGTCTATCAATCTTAAAAATAGATAAATCAGTCATAAAACAGCTATTGTAACACAAAATTTGCGATATTTTTGGAACCACGTGTTCTTTTGAGTAAAAAAAGCAAATTTGTTTAGAGCTGAATAAGAGCTTCGCAATCATATTTTTTATTGAGGGGAGTGTTCGACAAAATGAACTGGAAGGGTGAATTTTTGTATAATTTTTTTTTCTCCTTTTTGGATTTTTTTATAGAAATACTTTATCATCACTCTAGAGATGATTTATTTGGCTTTCAGAATATATAGATTTGTTAGGGTTAATATAGCGAGCAGAGGAGATATTTTAAATATGCTGAGTATGTGCCTCAGGGGTTACCGTATCCTTAACGGCCGCCGTACGTCAAAGCGGCACAATTTCCACTGGAAACAAAAATGCGCACACAAATTTAAAGTAGGGGCGATATAAGAAGGGGCGATATAAGTAAACCTTCGCCTTTACTAGCCATAACTTAGCGCCAGCGAACTCTTTTTATTTCATTTTTTGTGACGCAGCTTACAAATACAACATTGCGTGAGTTTTCACATTTAGTATATAGCAGCTAAATCTCTAGCTCTCTCAAACTAGTCGTTAACCCGTGAAAATATCCACGGGGTCGCATGGCAAAGAGAAAGAAAGAGACAAAAGTTATTATAGAATGATAGACTGAAAAATGGAAAAATTGTATACGTATTAATAAGAAGCAAAAATCGCAAAAGTTTCTGCCCGCGAAAGTTTCCCCCTAAATTAATATTTAACCGATTATTGGTGTTGTTGTGTAGTTCCAGCGCCCGCCTCCCCCCCCCCAAGCTTTGTTGCGACTACTGGGGGCCTGGGGTCGTGAGTTCCAGTATCATTATGGCAGCCAAGGTACGAAAAACGAAAGCAAACCTGCTCTGTGGTGTAGACGATATGTATAATGGAAATCTCAGCTCGATAAAAGTCTAATTCCCCCCTTGTACCGTATTATAATAATAATAACACTTGTTAATGTTTTCTGTAACAACAATTTCTCCGCTGTCTTTTGTTTTTATGTGCACATAGCCTAGCTCTAAAATAGCTGGCTTAGGCCCATAATAATAGCTAGCTAAAGAAGCTAGCATCGCATATATTGATTTATTTTCTTACATTTTCAGTGCGTTTTTAGGGGCAACTTCTATTCTTGGGGTCGGAATGTTCTTCTTCGTTGCTTTCCGATGAGGGTACAAGTGAACTTTTCACGGTGAAACCTTACAGTCACAGTAGAAATCTTAATAAACAGACTTTACAAGCAAAACGGCGTTAAAATGTTGCAAAATGGCAAAGATTATGCACTATCTAAAACATATTAAAAATTTGGCTAAAAAAAAAGAAGAATTCCTTGAAAAATCCAGTATTGTATGATAATGGCATTTGTCTATTATTTCATAATGCCTCTGCTTTATCTAAATACTAGCCCGTGATTGGTTCTCAAGCAGAATTATGACGTGAACCCGACTGCAAGAATATTCCCAAGTTTCCACAAAAATGTCAGTTCCTTGCACTTTTTGGTTTGTGCCTGCACTGAGTATTAGGAGAGGGTGCCGATAAGCCGCAAATGCCTACATATATATACGGGCGAGTTCAGGCGACTTTTTGAATAAAATTGGCGGTTGTCCCCTGAAACCGCCCGCACTTTCCCAAACTTACTTGCCCAGAACATTCCCGAAGTACAATTCCTTGTAACAAACCATGCAGACGATAGTTGGGAAGAAGGCACTTGAAGAGAAAGGAGTTAATAAAGTTTATATATAAGTTATTTATAAAGTAAACTTTATCAAAAACCATCAAAAACAGTTCTTTTAAGAACTTCGCTACCACATAGTAAGTTTATTTTAATTTTTATAGTTTTTTTGAATCACATTAGTGTCTGTTTTTTACTTTTTCGTGCATTGTTCGGGCCTATGCGGGTTTTTCGGGCGAATACTTGGATTTTTTTCAAAATGCTGAACTTGCCCGAAAATGCCCGCGCTTTTTACGGCGTAAGCGACTTGTAGGCACCCTCGTGGAGTATTATATATACAAAAACCTGGATACACAGTAATAAAAATAAATAGCTAAGTGATTAGCTAGCTAGCTAGCAAAGCAATATATACACTAATTTTATGAGCACATATTTGTCTCCAGGAATTAAAAACTTGAATTAGTCTATATGCTATGTCTATATTTCATAATTACACAAATTTTTTTATAATGTTTTAAATAATGCTTTAAAAGAGAGTAGTATGGTATCCCGTCCAGTAATTCTGCATCTTTATGTCATTTATTTTCTATCTGCCTTGACACATTTTTTTTGTCAATTTGATTTTTTTTTTTTTATATTTTTATCTGCATTTTGTAGCCATTGCAGTCATGACTATAATATAAGTTTAAGGCGGAGGTCACAAATATCTGTTGCAGAGTCATTTGAGCACCAAAAATAGAGTCGGTCGGTCTGTGAATGATAACTCAAAGTTTAAAAAAATTGTATCCAACCATCCAGCCATAAAGGCGCGCCATTAAATCGCTAATGTTTAATGATAACTTTGGCACCTTATTTAAATAAAATTTTAGCGTGTCGTTTTCAACTAGTTCTTAGAACCCTTTTCGCATTTTAAAGCGAAGCACAACAATAATGGTGGGTAATGGCTGTGGGGAGACAACAAGCGTATAATATTATTGGAAATTAGGGTTGGTCAGGTGACTGTAACACCAAATATTTGTAACATCTGCCTAATTTGGTACTACAGACCATTGATCAATAAAGCATTTGAAATAATGGCCCGTCAATGATTACTGACGAATTTTGACATCTCAGAATTTAAAGATAAATGGTCGAATTGACCAACAACTAATTGTCACTTCCATGAACGAAAAGACGTTTCCTGAAATTTACGCAATGAAAAAAACATTGTCTATCTAAAACATAGCTAGTTATATATACACCACAAAGCATAAAGTACATAAGTACCAAAAACTCTAAGCAAATAAATAAACATATTTACATTGAGCTTTTTGAATTTAATAGAAAAAGGAGTTAAACAATAAAGTGCAACGCTATAATCGAAATCATGGCACTTTAAAAAATGGTATAGATGCATATTTTTAATAAAGTATCAACCTACATTTGTGCATGTGTTTTCGCATGGAATTTCATATGTCTTTTAATACATTTGTCCCCATAATTAGTTATATACAAAGTTTAATAAAGACTTTTACTATGCATATATATTGTGTTCAAAATCCTAGTCACTCATAATATTACTCTGCTATAATTTTATTTTTTCTATAGGAAAAATGAAATGTTCATATTGTGGTGGCACAGTAACCAACGACAACTGTCAGAATGTTTGTGAAGAATGTGGTTGCATTCAAGGTAGAATCTATTTATTGGTACAGTTATTTTGTAATGTTGTGTTTTGGTGTTACAAGGTTTTAAACTGTTGAAATATAAACTTTATATATTTGCAGAGTTGCTTCGACTGCTCCAATAACTTTATGACTCTATGACTCTAAAATTTACAAGACGTTCTCCTATTTATATATTAAAGATAAGATACTTTAGAATGTTCTAGTATATTCCAGATGTTCTATATTTACTATTAGTAGTTTCTAGTATAGTTATCTTATTTCTGGAATATTCTCCAATGTCCCTTATATTTCTAGATAGTACACAAGGTTCTAGAATGTTCTTGCGGCAAGAGTGCCTATTTTCAACACTCCTCCTCACTCGCAGTCCGTAAGGTTCTTCAATCCGATCATCGTTCGCAACTTATCAAACTGTACTCGTCCGATTCCTTTCGTCATTATATCTGCGATCATATCTCCACTTTGACAGTACTTCAATTGGATTTGGTTTGATTTAACTTGCTCTCTTACGTAATGATATTTTATATCGATGTGTTTGGCTCGTCCGTGAAATTGAGGATTCTTTGTCATTGCGATGGCTGATTGATTATCTTCATTGATGATTGTTGCGTTTGGCTGCTTTTCTCCCATGTCTGCTAAAAGTCGTCGTAGCCAAATCGATTCCTGTGAGGCTTTTGATAATGCAATATATTCGGCTTCTGCAGTTGACAAAGCTACACATGTTTGTTTCTTGCTGTTCCAGCTGATTGCTGCTCCGCTCATCATGAATACGTATCCAGAAGTTGATTTACGATCATTCAAATCTCCAATCATCTTGATAAATTCATCAATACGTTTTTGATTGTTTCCGGCCAGTATGATATCATCAACATATACAGCGATTATGAATGTTTCTTCATCTGTTTCAAGCGTGTATATACAAGGATCGTTGTTTGATTGTTTGAAGCCCATACTCTTTAGATGTTTGTCAAGTGCTTCGTTCCAACATCTAGATGATTGCTTCAATCCATAGATACTTTTCTTGAGTTTACAAACCAAGTGTTCCTTTCCTAGAATTTCAAATCCCTCTGGTTGTTTCATATATATGGTTTCGTTAAGTTCACCGTTCAAAAATGCAGTTCCAACGTCGAGTTGATGTAGGAGAAGTTCTTTCTTGACTGCCAATCCAATCAACGTTCGTATTGATTCGAATCTAACTACCGGAGAAGTTGTTTCGTCATAATCTTCTCCATATCTTTGATTGTATCCTTGTGCAACCAATCTTGCTTTGTATCGTTCCACATTCCCATCAGAGTCTTGTTTCTTTTTGTATACCCATTTGCTGCCAACAACTTTTCTGTTTGGAGGTAATTCAGTCAACTCCCATACTTCGTTTTTGTGTAGAGAATCCAATTCGGCTTCCATTGCTTGCATCCACTTGTCTGCATCATGTCCTTTGATTGCTTTAGAAAATGTATTTGGATCTTCTTCTTGAGTGATGTATACCCATTCTCCGTAACGATCAGGAGGCCGTCGTTCTCTTACTTGTCGCTCTTGCTCCTCCTGTATTTGATTATCTGTGTTTTCTTCACGAGGTTGTAATTCGATCTCTACTTTTGGTTCGTCTATGTCACGGTCGTCTTTCAATTCACCACAGATTTCATTGAATGTCACATTTCGGCTGTAAAAGACTCTCTTCTTGTCGTTGTCATATAGACGATATCCCTTGATTCCATCACCGTATCCAAGAAATACACTCTTCTTGGTTTTTGAATCAAGTTTCTTTCTTTCATCTTTTGGTACGTGATCATACGCATCACATCCGAAAATTCGTAGATTTTCGACATTTGGTTTCTTTCCAGTTAATACTTCAAAGGGTGTCTTCCCTTTAACTGCTGTCGTTGGACATCGGTTACGAAGGTACGTTGCTGTAGCCAAGGCTTCGGCCCGAAATCGTTTTGGTAACTTTGAATCTGCTAACATTGATCTTACAGATTCCATGAGTGTTCTGTTCATCCTCTCTGCAACTCCATTTTGTTGCGGTGTTTTCGGAATTGTCAACTCATGATGAATACCTTCTTTCTTCAAATAGTCTTCGAACTCTTTGGATGTATATTCTCCACCATTGTCAGTTCTAAACATTTTTATCTGAATTCCAGTCGATTTTTCCACAGTTGCTTTCCATTCTTTAAAATTCTCAAACACTTCACTTTTGTGTTTCATGACATATACCCATACGTATCTTGATTTATCGTCAATGAATGTAACAAAATATTCTGCACCACTAAGTGATTTTGTTTCTATCTTTCCACAAACGTCGCTATGGATTATACCAAGGAGATTTTTCGATCGATCTCCTCCTGTCTTCGGAAACGGTATTTTGCTTTGTTTCCCATCAATGCACGGTTCACAAAATGTCGGTTTCTTTGTTGCATCATAATCAAACCCTTTAACAAGTTTGTCCCTTGCCAATCGTTTAAGATTCTGCACACCGAGATGACCGTATCTTCTATGCCAAATTTCTTCCTTTGTTGTAGCGTTATTATCACATTTCATAACTGTGTGATTCTTCTTATTTCTCAATCCATTACAGTTGAGATGGTAAAGGTTGCCATGCTTTGTTGCTGTACCAATGATTCCGTGTTTCGCATCCACGATGTCACATTTGAAATCTTCAAACTGAAACTTCTTTCCATTTGTTGCAGCTTTTGATACACTAAGTAAATTGTACGAAAGTTGTGGTACAAATAAGACATCAGATAACTTGCATACAACGTTTCTGTTTTCTGAAATGTTCATTTCCAAGGTTACTGTTCCTTTTCCAATTGCTTGTACTGAATATCCATCACCGACAGTGATATCTTGTGGTATTTCAAGGGACGAAATTTCTTCGAACAATTCCTCTTCGTTACACATGTGACATGTTGCGCCTGAATCAACTATCCAGTTACTTTTTCCTTTGACTGCCAAAGTATTTTCAGCAACTAAACTGATGATTTCTTCGTCATCATCTTCTTCTTCTTCAGCCGTACACACATTTTGCGGCTTCATTCGATTTTTACCGTACGTCGAAGGAGTCTGTCTCTCGAACTTCTTCGTTAATTCTTTGCAATATCGTTTCACATGACCAATCTTTCCACAGTGATAACATCTGGGTCCCTTTCTTGGCTTTCCATGATTCAATGTCATTGCTTTGACATTCGTTTCCAAAGTGTCCTTATCTTTCCGCTTGCTTTCCTCGTGTAACAATCGTTCAGTTACGACTTCAAGCTTCGGTACTTCAGCACTAGCCTCCAGAGCTGTAACTAGCATATCATACGAGTCTGGTAAGCTTGCTAACAAATGAACAACTTTACTTTCATCATCCAACGGGTCTCCAATAATTGCAAGTTCATCGAAAATTTCTGTCAAAGCTTTAACGTGCTTTTGAACAGATTGCTCATCTTTCAACTTCAAGTCATACAACTTCCTGCGTAGTGTCAATTTATTACTCCATGTCTTCTTTTGGAACTGGTCTGCCAACTTCTTCCAAACCTCAGTAGGATCTTCTGGATCTGGTCCAAGCAGGTATAACAGCGTTGGTTCCACCGACAAAACAATCGTTGCTAACGCACGATCTCTACGCAAATTAAATTTCGGAATTTCTCTCTCTTCAGTTGGAGCATTTTCTCTTCCATCAACAATTCCCCAAAGTCCATCTTTGATTAACGCCATTCTACACTGTACCTTCCAGGTAGCATAGTTTGTTCCATTCAATGGTTTTATCAATACTTTGGTGCTTTCCATCGCCATTTGTTCCGTATTCAACTAATCCGGATAATCCGTTTCAGGTTTCAGCAATATGATTTTTCGTGCGAACTTTACACCAATCCAAACCAAAATCAAAACAAACTCGTCGGACACACAAGATGGCTTCTTCTTCTTGAATATTATTTCTGTAAATATTCAATCTTCTTGGGCATAGACTGGGCCCATAACCTGTTGAAATGTAAACTTTATATATTTGCAGAGTTGCTTCGACTGCTCCAATAACTTTATGACTCTATGACTCTAAAATTTACAAGACGTTCTCCTATTTATATATTAAAGATAAGATACTTTAGAATGTTCTAGTATATTCCAGATGTTCTATATTTACTATTAGTAGTTTCTAGTATAGTTATCTTATTTCTGGAATATTCTCCAATGTCCCTTATATTTCTAGATAGTACACAAGGTTCTAGAATGTTCTTGCGGCAAGAGTGCCTATTTTCAACATAAACAGCAGTATTTGACCTTTCTGTGTGTGCAATATAAGAGCAACTAACTTTTTTTGTGTTTCACCTAAGTTTTACATTCTTAAAAATCAATCTCACATATGTGTAGCGCTAGCCATTACACGCCTCTCTGTTTTAATAACATCGTGTAATGAGTTGCATCTTGTGATGTAGCTAAAAAGATCTACTCTAATTTAATCACATTTTGATGGTTTAGAACAAATAAATTTGATTGTACAATTATAAATTAAATACAAAATAGGCTATAAATTATACGATTGCGCATAAGCATTATTAAAATTGCCATTGTATTCAAAAGCATATATGACCAAATATATAGAGGTTTATCTAATTAGCTGAGTAAATCAGGTAAAGGTGGGTTAGATCGCAATTCAGCAGTGTCAGCTTTAAAATAATGCAATTAACCTTTACGTATTAAACACAGTATCTTCGATAAAAATTAAAAAAAGATTTGCTAAGGATTGATTTCAGTTTTAAAGAAAATTTGCACATGGTGATATTGAAACAAAGTAAAAGTTAAGTTTATTCACTAAATTAAAAAAAAGAAAGAAAACAATGAAGGTACTTAAAGCTATGGTTAGATTGACTGATGTTTGTTGCAAGATTATCCTTGAAACTGAAGTTTCTCTGGCTAGCCAGCTAACCAGAGCTAGCTCTACCAGTAGCCAGTAAAAACACTTGAAATAGTCAAAGAATAACACATATTCCAACCTCTGGTTTTAAGCTATACAATACTTCTTTAGCAAAATAAGCATATTTTGGCTCTTTCTGGGAAATACCAAACAGCAGTGCCTAAAAAATTAATATCTATTTTGGCAGATGTTGTAAAAAATAAAATATGTTGTAAAACATTTTATAGTTTGGAACTCCCCTTTCGTCTTTGCAAGGGGTTGAAGTGGTCTATAAAGGGGGAATTTCATGGAAAGGGAAAATTAATTTTAAAAGGTGGAGTATGACCTTTATTAAAGGTAAGGTAGAAGGATCATCACTGTACATAACTTATTTAATGATAAAACTCTAAACTTTACATAGACTGCACTGTCCAACTCATATTCATATTGCCATAATACTGTTATTGAGTATTATTGAAATGCTTCCTATTCTATGCAGTTTTAATAATAATAGTAATAATAATTGCATACATTCAAGTCCAAGTTTGTCATCTTGAACTCTTTTTTAATTTGCAACTGATTCTATTCATTTTGGTTCATGCTTCACATGCCTCATCCGAGCATAGCAGTGTGATGTTTCTGCTGAGACTTGGGTGCTTTATCAAAAGTTTAAGGATGGAACATTTCTGAGAAAGAGGGAAATGCCAAGAAAGTGAAAAATAATTTCAAAAGGGTGGGAGATTTCAAGGAGGTTCAAAATTATGCATTTCCTTTGCAGGGTTGGGATGAGGGAGCATATACTATAATTGGACCACTAACTAATCATAATAGCCATTTTAAAAACGACGAGTATGTTTTGTTAGGAAAGACTATTGATTTTTTTTCATGTTTTTATTTTTCTGGCTTCTATCAAGCCTCTTAATGAATAAAATAGTACCTGTGGGATAAAACACATACAATAATACAACTGCATACCATATCACATACTTACCTAAACTTACTTCACTTTTGCAATTTAATTTTTTACCTTGACTGCTATTCCCACACTCTCCTTATAACACAATCCTGGCAAAAATATTTTTATTTGTGTTGATTGCTATTCTAGTAATCTATTTATATCTTTGCAATCACATTAAGCATATATTGAAATAATTTGCTTTTGGTACTAGGAGCAGTATGGCAGGTATCATTTCTAGGTACAAAAAAAATTGCTATAAGAATATTTTTAAACTGTGAGTGGAGATGGGCTTAAATTAATATATACTAAATTTACCAATTTTAAGCAGTGTATACCTGCAGGCTCTTGTCTTATTTCTGTACAAACTGCTTAAAATAAAGTAAGGTACTATACCAATGTAATTACCTTGTTTTAGATACAAACTATCTTGTTGGTGAGGACGGACAGCAAACATTGGCTAGCACATTTGCAAAGTTTGGAAATGATTACAAGGGTCGTGCCTATGCAATATTTAAAACTTTATTTAACCATTGCACACTTGTTCTGGAAACACCAACTAATATCATAAGAGAAGCAGAACTGTTACTTCCAAAGTTATGGGATGATATTAAGTCGAAACATTATCGCAACAAACATAAGATGATTTTAGCGTTGTTGTTTTTGTTGTACCGGAAAAATAATCTTCCAATGATTTCACGAAGGTTTCTTGGGAAAGCCCATGTTTGGTATCCTACTTTTGGAAAAGCTATTCAGTATATAAGAGAACTTTTTACTCTTCCTGATCATTTCGATGTAGATTTAAAGGAAATGATCAGAAATGAGGTTTCTGAATTAGTCAAGGTTGTTTTCAAAGAATCAAATCCTTCATTGGTACAAAAAGCAGAGCCTGTTGCTCTTCACTTAGCTAATGTTGTACATGATCAAGAGTGGGAAAATAAAGCATCAAAGCTGTATGTCTCTCATGTGGCTTGTGCTGTGACTATTCTGGCTGCGCAGTATGCCTGCAGTAGTTTGACAAGCCGAAAAACTAAAGCTGGTGACAGGGCTAGTTTTCGCTTTCGTACCATTAACCTTACTAAAGTTTGTGAACATGGTTGCGCACATGTGCGAATGGTCAGAAAAGTAATGAAAAATATCCAAACGAGATTGTTTGCAATAATGAAGGACTTGCCATGTAAGCTTGGTAATGTGACAACTTGCAAACATGTTCCAAGTATATTAAAGGAGCTTTTGGAGCATGCTGATTTGAGTGTAGAAAGTGACAATGTCAAAGATTGTGACTATCCTGATTTTGAAGTGCGTTCAGAAATGAAGTTAACTCTTCTGAGGGCTTTATCAAAGTGTATCCTTAAACACCCTTTGACTTTGGAAACTTCACACAACTGGGTTCAAACTAGCATGTTTAGGAATATGTTGCTCGATGAACTTTTAAATACAAATAATGACTCAAATGAACAACACTTGGTTGAAGTTCTGGATGGTGGCCATCTTGTTGTCAGCGGATGCCAATTTATGTTTGGACAGTTAGAACTATTGAGAGAATTACTCATGAAGGGAGGTACGTTGGAAGAAGTTATGAATAACGATTCACTTTCATTGGTGCAGAAATATTTAGACAGCACTGTATCAGATGATGAAGAGTTAGAGGAAATGAGTGACAATGAATCATCTTTGTATTTAAAAGATGTTGAATCATTGAAGGAACTGAACAAAGATTAAAATTTTGTGTGTTTTATTTTATTTGTGTTCCTATTTTTTTTTAATTCATGTTTATGGCAAAGGGACATGTATGGCTCCACATTTCTTTTTGTTGTTAATTAAATTTTATAACTTATTTCTCTTCAAATTGTAATAATTTATTATTCCTAAAATTGACAATATAACAATGTATCAGTTTTTACTTCTTTGCAACTGCAAAACACTCAATTTAGAGGCAAACTGTCTGTTGCGTTGATACTCTACTTTGTTCTTGCAACCCCAGGTTGAAGTAAAAGAAGACCTGTGAGCCTAATCTGTAGTTCACAAATTGTGGAAATAAAAATATAGACAAACTAATTTATTATGTTATGAAGAAGATCATTTTTTTTTTTAAATTCTTTTTCTTGATCAGCTGTTTTGTTTTTTAAACCTAGATCAATTTTATTTATTTATTATGTAACAAAAAGCTACTACCATTGTTTAGCAGAATTTGTACTTCTTTAAACATGTCTCCGTCTGTTTTTTATTATTGGTTATTATACACATATGGCATGTAAATTATGGTTTTAGTGTCAACATAAAATATAAAAGTGAAAATCTAAATTTGGTGATGACTCATCGTCACCATGTTTCGCAGTCTTTTTGGCGGTGGTTCCAGTGTTGAGAAAAAAAAGCGTGATGAGGTAAGGGTATTATATAATTGTCTAATTTAAAGTCAAGCTAAAAAACATTAGTTACCATTTGTTTGCTAATCTGCTATATTTCCTGTAAAGATAAGCACTGTTCAAACAAGAGACTCTATAACAGCAAATATGGTCTGAACATAGCTTTTTTTTAAAGGTGAACATTTTTTCTGTTTGCATTGCATGCTAAGCTGTTTTTCAGCAGGCTAAGTATTTTTTCTACTGCTAGCCAATGATGTTCCTTTAGAGAAATGTTCCAGAAATAGAAGATGACCAGCCGCGTAATCGTTTTAACGAAATTCAGATTTTGAATGGTCACACGGATGTTATACATTCCATTATAAAAATTGACGAAAATAGGTAAACTTGTGTATACATTTTTTTGATGTGTTTTAGTCTGAATTTGTCAAAACTAGTTATGAGTTCTTTGGGACATTCCGATTATCCAATTGGAAAAAAGGACAACATAATGTTTCAGACATGTTTGTAGACCTAGAGATACCAAGTGAAGAGTGCTGGGCCTTGCGGAAACTAGGAGTGAAAGAATAATTAATCAGTCTTGTACAAGGTCAGAGTAAATGGCAAACTAAGCTTTATCTTTAACATTAAAGTTTAAGTTAGTGTCCACTAAGGGTCCGTAATTAGTGCCCACTGAGGGTCCGTAATTAGTGTCCTGGTATTCATTATAGTTCTTGAAGCTCTATCCAGAGAATTTAGGACTGGTTGTCGCTGGAAACTGTTGATGACCTTGTACTTCCTGCTGACACAATAAAAGATATAACAAAAAGTCACCACCTAGAAAGATAGGCTAAAGTCTAACAGACCCACACTGATTGTAGAGCAAGGAAAGAAACAAGAAAGTTCCCTTGTGCTGTTTGTAGGAACAGTGCCAGTAAAAAATCCATCTGTTGTGGAAGCTTTTATTAGTGGATATGTCAAATTCTCTGCTGTCAAAATACTTTGCACCCCCGAACTGAAACAACAACTCTTATAATTCATTAAGATTATGATAAAATAATACCCAACTTCTGTTATCATGATGATATGATTAGTCAGTTGTTGCGAGGCCTGCAAACAGTTGCAGCCAACTATTTGATTTTTTGAACTACCATTCGATCTTTTGAACTGCTAAATACCAATAAATACCAGATAGCATCCCAAGGACGCCCTAGATGGAGATGGACTGACAACATCAAAAAAGACTTACAAAGAAAGAACCTTAGACTATTGATGTGCATGATCAGGAAAAAACAGAAAGGGGCTAATGCATAGACAGACAGAGAAAGTTACATTTTAGTATTGATATAAAATCACTATTTCTGTAGCAAGAAATTTAATTTTGTCGTGTTTGTATTGTATTGTCATGTATAAAGGGGCACAATAAGAAAAGGTAGAGGTAAAGGAGTTTAGGCTAATGTAAAAAGCCTGCAAGTAAACCCTTCAAAAATTTACGAATCTATTTTTTTCAGAGTTTTGTCGACTAGCCATGATAAAAAAGGAATTGTTTGGGATTGTGAGGTAAACTTTGATGTGTTTTTTTAATCAATGATATGTTGTTGTTTTGTTTCAGTAATTTTGGTTGACATGTCAACTAACTGCATCTTCTATGTATAGCAGTTGTTTTATACGTTTAATCCTCCAACTTGCTCCTTTTGTCAACTGTCAGTGTCAATGTCATATGTTGTATGACTGTTAAAGTGACAGTTTTGGTCTAAAGCGCCAGTTGAACTGTTTTTAATGCAAACATATGCTAGAAAATGTATCCTAGCATGTCAAATGGTCGAAAAAAAAATAACATGAATCCAGGTCGAATTTTCTTGAAATTGATAAGAACATAGCATGATATGAGATCCTTTACTTTGCTTCTTTTCTAACCCCTAAAACTCCTATAGGACAAAAACTTTTCACATTGTTTTATTTGCCAACGTTTTCGTAAAAACGTTTTGAAGTCCCATTTGGAAGTTGCCATGAAAACAACACTGTTGTCGAATGCTATTGTCCCGATGTTGATAGATAATTTTGAGTTGCAGCTGTTTGGCATTCTTTCACAGACCATTTAGATCAAATTTTAATGCCTTGCAACAAAAAAGTCAATATATAATGATGCCATCCCGAAATTGCTGATATCAGCGATTTTTACGCTAATTTTTTTGTTTTACAATATATTTATCAAATTACATTAACAGGATAGTCTTGGTCCTTTTTAAAGTTGTTTAGGTGCCCATTTGTTTATAGAGGAGCATATTGGCTTAGTCATTTTCATATTCATGTACCTAAAAATACTTTTGTGCTATTTGTAAGAAACTTCAAGATGTATGAATCAATAAACAAAATTTAGTATAATTTAACACGCTTGCATAGTTGGAAAATAGTCGGATCAATATTTGCTAAGGTTCACAGGTATAGCATTTTCCAGGAGACCTGAAAACCTTTAAATAACTGAAAACTTGTGGAAAAAAATTCTTATCTATTGAAACTTAGACTGCACGTCTGCAAGTCTGTGAGAAGCCATAGGGTTCTTCTTTGACTTGGCAATCATAAATTAACTAGTGATTCTAATGGTTTTGATCATGTTTTTTTAAACCCCCTTGTTTAGATCTATTTCAAGGGTTAAACTTGTCAGAATCTTTTAGCTTTTAAAAAAACTACAGGACAAAAATATCTCAACATGAGTGGAAATTGTAAGGATAGCGCCAAAACTTGTGTGTACAATTCCAAGTGAATTGAAAAGACTGTATATAACCAAACTGGTAGTGGGCGATAAAGGTTGTGGATAAAACTTCATTGTCATTGTCGTTTGGAAGTTATTATTACTACTGTTATTTACCCAGGATAGCCTCTTCAGTTTCTATAAGGTCGTGTGAAGGGGGTCCTAGTGCATTAAAAGCTCCCATTTGAAGCACAACAACCGCTCAACTAGACAACCACCTTAGATGTCAATCCTATTCTCATGCTGAACGTAAAGCAGATAGGATCGATTCACACTTTTGTAGTCTCTAGCATGACTAGGTCGGGGTTTGAACCCAAGACCCTTCGCACTGGTGGGGAACGCTCTACCACAAGGCCATCAGTCGATAATTATTTAATTTCTTAAGACTGGTGACATACTATGTGAGTTGGTTGGTCACACACGTGCGATAAGTTCTGCAATCCTCATCGAGAATTATTTGGACGAGCAGAAAAGTTTTTGTGATGTTATTGTGACTGCCTCCTCTGATCAAACAATTCGAGTAAGTCAATCTGATTGTGTAATATTTTTTCCATGTTTTGTTATGATTTTCACCACATTATTCTTCGTTTCTCTTGTCATCATAAACTTTTGAGAGTTGTTTTTTGCAAAATATTTCGCGTTTCAGAATTTTAAAGGTTTTTAATAACAGGGAAATTAATTACATACGCGAAAATATGATATAGTAAGTTGTCCCACTCACAAAAGTTTTTATATCCCTGTTATTAATTTAAGCTAATGCATTATTCTCCTTTTTCCTTTGAGGTATTGGTGAAATGATTTATTATTTCATATTCTGGTGGTATAAATAAGGTAGTAGGATAGGTTATGCAGGGAGGTCAGGACGTTTAGTCCTGCTGACGTATTTGACACCTTATAGTACCAAGCAACAAATTTTGATCATTCTATACATTTTTCAATGCTACCCACTGGCTGCAATGTCTTTTCTTGATTTTAATTTGCTTTTGAATGTTTATATTTGAGGTGTGGGAGTTGACGAATGGTCAGTGTAGAAAAGTGATTAAAGAACATCAAAGTCCTGTTAAGGTAATATAGGGACTGCTAAATTTAGTACTAACCTGGTTGATTCGAAAAAAAAAGCGCTGAAAATTTTTTTTCTTTGATACACTCTTGTGACGAGTTTTGCTACAATCTGTAGTCTGAATTTTTTTTCTTATTGCTGTGAAAAAAAGACTTTAAAAGGTTACAGAGTCGCATGATACTCTTCATGGTTTTGCTAAAATTGTTTATCATGCGAACCACCCCCGTAAGCAAAAAGAATTTAATACTAGTATGCCAAGAGTTTTTAGTACAAATGTGTATATTGGGATTGATAAGCTCACATTTGAAGTACAGTTATTATTATAACCGAAATTTAGACCAGTTTTAGCAAAAGGCCAAGGGGGCGTGGGGGGCGGGGCTGTAAAGTGCAACTTACTTTTTTTTTGTAATTTTATCTGTTTAGCGTTTTAGTGTGGTGTTGTTCGAACCAATGCTCATTCTAACAGCTGGTCAGGATATTTGTTTATGGAGTCATTCATTTCAATTGTTGTCGAAGTTTCAACGCAATAGTCTTGACTGTATGTTGCTTACAACTAATTTGCGGTAAAATTTGCGGTGAAATTTGTTCTCTACGTTGTGACAAAGAATCTTTCTATTTCAGTTGAATTTTTTTAAGAGTAATTGGATAACAAAAAGAATATTAAGGTGAAATAGCTCCTAAAAAGTGATATTTGGGTCATTCCATTTATGTATTAAATTTTACAACATTTAATGATTTAAGTAAGCGGTTATTTCAATTAGTGTTGTTAATGAATCAGTTGTAGTTTTTTTCTAAATTTTAATGTCTAAATGATTTTTTTTTGCTTATTAAGGGCGAGATATTTCTATTGGCATTTACACCAAGGCTAGACGTATTAGTATATTTTAGGCTACTTGGTAAAAAAACGTACGCATGCATTTAAGCTTTCCTGCTTTTTCTTTTAGATGTCCACACCTTCATCAACGCAAAAACGGATCGGATAGTTACAGCTACAGATCAGCCACACCTCAGTAAGACTTACCTTTTTATACTAGGGAGACATTTCAGGGTTCCCACCATTTAAATATCCACGAATTTTTTTAAAAAGTGTCCTTGTTCCCTATATGAAAAATGACAAATGTGATTCGTATGAAGATTTTGCTGAGCAAAGGAGAACTAACTTAAAAATTAGGCTAAAACCCTGGAAATAATATTTGGGAAATTGTCCGTGATTTCCTGAAATGCTTCAAACAGCATCGCTTGGGCAGACCTACTTTGGCAGGGGTGTAGGCCGAGTAATCAACGTCAAAAATGCGCTTGCTGCACTTTCTGCAATGTCCGCGTTATAAAACAACTCGCTCCATAACTCGGAAAGGTCTGACGTCAGCACAAATTAGCACACTTTAAGATTTTGCATCTAACCAAATAACATAAGATCTTAGGTCTGCTGTAAAAATTTGAGAAGTTTGACATGTTCAGAGTTCGTGTTACTTAGACAGGAGCGGCGTTCTTGTGTGGTTGCGATCTTCGAAATTCCGACATTTTATTATTTCCAGGATTGTAGTTTAGAAATGCTCGTTAAAAATAACAGTTACTAAATGAATTATTTTTGTATATTTTCTCCTACCTATTTTTTTTTTCTATTTCTTAAAAAGAAAAACTATTAATTTTATTACAAATTTGTTTTGAAGGTAAAAAATATCCCGCGTATCCCGCGTTGTTAATGTTTTTATCTGTTCCTTTTTGTTTTCAAGGTGCGTCTAACCACGGCTAGTTTAAAAATACATAGGAATTTTACGGGTCTTCTTAAGCCATGTACTACTTTTACTTTGAACTCTGTATTCTACTATTTTCAGCTGTTTTTATGTGTATCGGTTAACCATTTTTATGATATATGTTTCTCTCCAGTTGTGTATGATATTAAGAATGAGAGTGATGGAAGTTCACATGAAGAATATGTGATTAAAGAATTCAAAAGGCTACCACGTCATCGTGAATCGATAACCTCGTTGGTTCTTATATCAGGTGGGTACATATATCGCAGTAAACCTGTGTTCATACTTATTCCTGCAGTATTTGGTACTACTTCTCGTAAACACTTTGAACACATGTTGTTTTAGACTTATGTAGCGTTGTAGTATATGCCGCCTTCAAACTATTCAATTTTACTTCGACTGAGCTTCGTATTCTGTTTTGGCAAACAAAATAAGGGGAGTAGTATGACAAAGAAATTACTTCATTATGGCGTCGGCTAAGACACAAATTTGGAAAACAGATTTCAATCATTTGCAATGACAACTCGTCAACTTCAGTAGCTATCTGAGTAAGCGCTTTTCTGTATTTACTTTTCATTTTTTTAGACGCCATGTTCGCTTCAGCATCAATGGATGGCGCTATTATTGTTTGGACTACACATCGCCTCGAGCCCACTAGAAAGTTCAATCACTATGAAACTTTTATGAATACACTGGACCATACCTACCCTTATGCTGTTCAACATATTATGATTGCAGACCAGGTATCTTAAATAACCAACAACGCCCCAGGCGTTAATTAAAAACCGCCCCTAATCGATTATTACTTTCTTTGAACTCTCAAAAAATTGATGTTGCTTTTCTTTATTTTACTTTAGAGATATATCTTTGCTGCGATAGGTACCGGCTTTGCTGTGTACGACCCCATGTTAGGTATATGTTAAAAAATTCATTTTATCAGCACTGTACATATGCCGTTTAAAAAAATGTTTTTGTGTGCTATCAAGAACGATCAGAGACGCGACAACTGTAAGTAAAACTTAGCAATGGTTAAATAATAACAGGTTGGTAATTTTTTATAGATAAATGTGTTGCGAAAATTTTGAACGCGCATCATTCACAAGTGACATCCATGGTTTTACTTGACAATGGGTATGTGCGCTTTTACTCATCATTTTAAAAAGTGTGCGTCAGTCCAGTATTGCGATTGTGAAGGATTTTAATAGATTTTTATTTTTTGTAACCAAGTGACAATAGCGGTTAGCTACTTCTCATGAATTCTATAAAATAATAATTTTTCTAAAATTCACCTAAAATTATCTCAAATTTTTTACTATCCTTCATTCCCTTTATTCCAAAATTTATTAAATTTTATTATCTGGGAAAAGCGTGCAGGTGACTTGTCACACCCTACGCTAAAAACATCTAGAAATCTTGAGTTTGTTTTAAATAAAAAATCACAGAACTCTAGCCCGGTGGACCTTCAGCGGTGGTTTATATTCTGAAACTACGTCACTGCAAACGTTTTAGAACATATCTGGCTACTTCATCCCTGGATGGTACTATCCGATTGTGGGCGTCACCTCTCCCTAAGACTCCAGGTATTTTTGAATTAGTTTCTTTCGTGCTATGTCAGCAAAATTATTGTTTCAACAATTTGTTTGTCATTTGTTGGTTATCGATTTTTCGAATATTTCTTTGTGCAAAGTTCTATTACATAAGTAGTATTGGTCGTGTTTCACAAATATTTTTGTCAATCTATTGAAATGTGTACAGATTAGTTAGGCATGAACTAATATGGACGATGCGGTAACTTTTCAAGACATCTCTTTTTCTTTTTTCTTATGTTTAGAAGAGCTTGCGAAGGCGCAACAGGCGGTAACGCCAATGTCAAAGTTAGTTGGAAGAAGGTGGGTACGTCAATTATAATTGATGACCTTAAAAGAAACTCGTGCCTTAGTGTCGTTGCATTTATCTTCACTGATTCAGTACTGCTACATTTTTTTTCGATTGTAGAATTCAAGATTGTCGTGTGTTTCCAATCAAACTCGAGCTGGTTGGAATGTGTTTGGCCCACTCCAGCTCTGTCCAGGTAATTGATAAATTTTTATAGTTTGTAGTTTTTATATCATGTTATTTATATACAACATCCAGCATGAAAGTTTTGAGAGTTTTTCCGCATTAAACTTACTTTAAATCACTCAAATTTCGCGCATGTCTAAATTTCGCGCATGTTTAAATTTCGCGCATGTCTAAATTTCGCGCATTTTATTGTTTTTAATGGATCTGGCATTGCCAACGAGTTAGAAAACAAGAGTAATGAACAAGGAGACGACGTTGAGAAAACGAGTCCCTCCACCTTGACGGTAGGGATTGACAAATAAAGTCGGACAAATGACGGACGAACTATAATTGTAATTGATAATTGAAAGAAGCATGATACAAATATGGAACAAATATGGAACGAAAAATTGTTTCGCGCGCATATAATTTTAAATAAACCATTTTTTCGCGCTTTGCCCCTGCGCGAAAATTAGATGTGCCCGAAATTCAAGTAATAAAGGTGCCTAATTTTTCGAACATGATTTGTCTCGGAAATCAGTTGTTTTAATAATCCCTGTTTTTGTTTATTTTTTGACTACTTTGAGATGACGTGTTGCTTACCAGATGATTCGAGGTTTCCGAATTTAAGCCTCATGTTACTTGCCAAATGTTTCGATTTTTTCGGATTTAAGCCTCATGTTGCTTACTAAATGTTTCGGTTTTTTCGGATTTAAGCCTCGTGTTGCTTATAAATAAAGCATGCATTGTTTTTTTTAAAACATTTTTATACTCCGCTCATACATTTCACGTAATATTGTTTCTTTGATGATGTTTTTTATATATATTTATTTTTTTTTGTTTAGTCTGTGATTAAGTGTGGAAAGGAAGGTTTTATTTCGTGTGGGAACGATGGCATGGTTATACTGTGGAAAGTAAGACACTATATAATTCTCCACAGGTTTGACGTTTCCTTCGGTCTGACTAAACATGAATTATTTATTTCGCTATTAAGAAGTCGATTCATTAGTAATGTTAGCTTGATTAAAAGGACAGTTGGACACACGTTACAATCAATCCTTTATACATAGTAGACATTCATGTAACAACAGAAAACACACAACAGGGTGGACGCGCCTTCTGACGCCTGCTTAAAGGCTAAAGTCCACTTCGATATTTTAGCACGTCGGTTCAAGACGCACGCGTCAAAGTGCTCAATATTGCGCAATATATAGAAGCGCTTTTGTCCGCCTGTTCGTTTAAAAAAGCAAAATCATTTTTTATGAACGCTGAAAGTAATAACGTAATTTCATGATTTCGACCAATAAGTTAGCCTGAAAAGCTGCCATTTTGAGTTTGTGCGCGCATTTCTGCGTCCACAGTGGACATTGTGCCGCTAAGGGTTGTGTCGTGTATTGCGATCGAAGTGGACTTAACCCTTAATAACCTAAATACTTGACCAAAAAATTGATTTTTCCTAAAATGTAAAATTTTGTTCTTTCCATGTAGTAGCTTTTTCGCATGTCAGTATGTTTGCCAGAAAAGATCATTAGTTTAACTCTTTACTGGTATAAAGTTTGTCAAAATCTTCTAAAAATAGAAAGTAATAACGTAATTTCATGATTTCGACCAATAAGTTAGCCTGAAAAGCTGCCATTTTGAGTTTGTGCGCGCATTTCTGCGTCCACAGTGGACATTGTGCCGCTTAGGGTTGTGTCGTGTATTGCGATCGAAGTGGACTTAACCCTTAATAACCTAAATACTTGACCAAAAAATTGATTTTTCCTAAAATGTAAAATTTTGTTCTTTCCATGTAGTAGCTTTTTCGCATGTCAGTATGTTTGCCAGAAAAGATCATTAGTTTAACTCTTTACTGGTATAAAGTTTGTCAAAATCTTCTAAAAATAGAAAGTAATAACGTAATTTCATGATTTCGACCAATAAGTTAGCCTGAAAAGCTGCCATTTTGAGTTTGTGCGCGCATTTCTGCGTCCACAGTGGACATTGTGCCGCTTAGGGTTGTGTCGTGTATTGCGATCGAAGTGGACTTAACCCTTAATAACCTAAATACTTGACCAAAAAATTGATTTTTCCTAAAATGTAAAATTTTGTTCTTTCCATGTAGTAGCTTTTTCGCATGTCAGTATGTTTGCCAGAAAAGATCATTAGTTTAACTCTTTACTGGTATAAAGTTTGTCAAAATCTTCTAAAAATAGAAAGTAATAACGTAATTTCATGATTTCGACCAATAAGTTAGCCTGAAAAGCTGCCATTTTGAGTTTGTGCGCGCATTTCTGCGTCCACAGTAGACATTGTGCCGCTTAGGGTTGTGTCGTGTATTGCGATCGAAGTGGACTTAACCCTTAATAACCTAAATACTTGACCAAAAAATTGATTTTTCCTAAAATGTAAAATTTTGTTCTTTCCATGTAGTAGCTTTTTCGCATGTCAGTATGTTTGCCAGAAAAGATCATTAGTTTAACTCTTTAATGGTATAAAGTTTGTCAAAATCTTCTAAAAATAGAACGGCTTTTGTACTTTTCTATACCCCAAACGTTCTAAATTGTCCGAAAATTACTAACTTTAAAATTACTACATAACTGGCCGTTCTTAATCCCTCAATCGATTAGAGTCTTTCGGATTTTCTCCATGGGTATCCGTAATTACCAGTTTGACTGTACACTGTACATTTCTTAAGCGGAATTATGCTCCACGAATTCATGCATAATAAAATTTACCTGTCCGGATATTTTTAGCAGTGCTATCGGTACAATTTCATGGATTTTTGTTTTTAAAAAAACAGGTTCTGGATTAAACCAGTTGCTCTCTATAGTCACAAAATTAAAGCGTTTAACGGTTAAGTCTTCTGCTTTTATATATCGTAGGATTCAGAATTATCGAGAAGACGAAGAGATGAAGAATTTCGGAAAGTTTTATCGAAATTAGGATGGCTTGATCATTAGCGCAGTATTAATTTGAGATGTTATTTTCATTAAATTTTATTTTTTTACATTTTGTAGGTCCATAGAAGTTTTAAAGGTGGTCCAAATATTCATTTTTAAGCTGTTTAAAGTTATAGATAAATTATTTATCATTTTGGGATTTCTAGACAATTCTGCACTGTTTATAAGTCAGTATTTCAATATATAATTCGTCGAAAAAAATTTTTATCGCCCTTTAAAAAAAATTAATCCCCTATTTTACGATTATTCTTAAGCCGTTTTATTTAACTGGAAACTGGGGAAGACAATATAATGTTTGTCAATTTGTGTTGAATGTCGTATTTTACTTAGATAAGCGTGACGGCGTTTATTTAACTTTAATGCTTTCAGGTACGGCGCTTGTTAGAGGGCGAAGCTTATTTCAGGGCAGGATTATTTAAAAAATTTCATTGAAAGAGTAAACAAGGATATAAGTGATTCCAGTAATTATTTCTGGAAAAGAAAATTAAATGTTAGTCGCGTTTATGGCGCTTATTTGAGGAAATACAGTTGTTAATGCGCTAAAAATGTATTTTGTAATTTTATAACCTTACGATGTTATTTTTCTACACTTTATTTTTTCTCAATTTTTAATTATTCATGTATACAAGAAATATATTTTGTAAATTATTAAAAAGTAAAGCAATTGAATCGCATTTGTACGTATTTACAGTGTCATTTGTTAGATACTAGTCGTTAGCCCGTGGAAAATCCACGGGTTCGCCCGTCCTTTTTATACCGCATTGCGTGCTTTTCGCTATTGCGCAGCTAAGCTACCATTTTGCGTGACAGGCAGACGTATACGGGCATTATAATATAGATTGTGAGAGTGTGACTTAAACAGTTATATTAAAGTTATACCAAAAAAGGTCGTACCATCATGGTTTCTTTAAACTTAAAATAAAAACTAGGGTTTTAATAAAGTTGCTTCGTTATTATAATTAACAATCGGAATAAAAGAAATTGTGTCCTTAGTTATCACTGCAGACATGGCTAATATATCCGTAAAGTCGCCTTGCTGGCTACAATTTGAGACAAAAATATATGCACAATTCGACCATTGTTGGTAATAAAAGAGCATTAGTTAAGCTCCTATTACTATACCCTATGCAACTTCGTTCCTATGAACCCAGCAACCTGTCAAGTTGGTGGATGGATAATTCGCTTATTACTTATCGGATTTTGTGTGAAGTACAAATTTACTCAATTCACTGCGTGTAGTGAACAATTAACTCAAATTCAAAACATAAGAACTTTCGAAAGCATGTAACGAAAGGCCTTGAATACCCTTATTGTAAGAAAGATGTTTCGATGAAAGTTCTAAATCACAAAATGGGAAGCATGTAAGGCCATCAAGGACATCATCGTGACAAGATCAAGTCAATTTTTAACATTTTCTAAATTACACACTGTACCTTCATGTATGAACTCACATAAAAAAAGAGACAGTAGGTACTTTTCGATGTAGAAATTTGTTTTAACGTACAGAATTAACACGGGTAGGACGTGGACAAAATGAATATATACACTATATACAAGCTAATGCATGCTCACTTGTCGTAAAGAGAAAGGAAAAAGACACCGTAAAAAGAGAAACTTTTTAAACGCCACTAAAAATAGAACAAAAACAGAAAAACGTCTTTATTCAACCCCTTTTTCACGTTGAGAAGTAAATGAAAGAATTTGTCAGCCCAATACGAAACATGCATCTTTCAGACTTTCTCCTCGTCATTCGTCCATTACGACTTGATTCGATTTTTGCTCGTCGGAATCTACGGTCGGCGTTTCCTTCTCGTCGCTCGGGTGAGGGTGCGGCGTATCGCCTTCTAGCAAACTACTTTGTTTACTACAAGATGGCTTTCGCTGCGGCAGATTATCGGGCGTGGGAATCGCCTTGCCAATCACGATAGTTGCGTCTTTCTTTTTGGTGCTTTTTGCTACATTGTAATCACCTGAATCGAAATATTTTGCCTAAAAATAAATAAAACAAAAACAGAATCCTTTTGTTAACTGTTTGTATATCAACGGAGAAAATCAAGAAAACAAACAAATCTGATTTTAACCACAATTCTACTTCACAACTTACCCCTCCTTTTCCTTGTAATCGTTTCCTCAAGAAATCTGATTGCTTGGGCACACCATGTCCAGGAAACTTCTGCTTAAAACGGTCTGCTTCTGATATCTAAAAAAGTATCCATTCATTAAAAAGCAGTTAGGCAAAGAATTGAGTAAACATCGCTGACTAAACAAAATATTTACACATCACTTAGCTTTTCATGTTCATCAGCTTTTGCTCTACACCCTCCGTCACAGACGATGTATTACACAACAGACAATAGAGCAAAGTGCTAGAGCAAAGTGCTAAGGCAGAGTGGTCCATGAAAATTATCTGTAAAATTGTTGCAGTGGTTAATGGCTTTAGGGAAATGTAATTCGAAGGAAAAAAGTTACATAAAAAGCCGAACTTCCGTTATTGCCCTTTTTTGTCCATGTTCCAAAATAACATAATAAACAAAGGCGAAGTGAGGACATATATGAGGATAAATTACTTCCTTGTAGAGTGGAGGCCTACTGGCACTTAATGCAAGAATAACTGGCTTCCCTCAAGATATACATAAACTGCACGATGACAAACAAAAGTTATACTACTATCACATTAACTTCAGATACACAACAGGTTCCCCTGACTCCTTGTGGAGTGTTAAGTCCCATCGAATCCTATCTGCAATGTTTTTGGGAGTTTGACCACATGATGCATGGTCACATGGATTTTGCGAGGACAGAAAGTGGACCAAATCCACAAAAATGAGTTCCATAAAAAAATCCTGAAAAGCTTACAACTAATATGTGTTTTCTTACAGAAAAACAAAGTAAGAACAAGTCAGGCTGGAAAATGTTTCAGAAATAGAACAGTAAAATGTGACCATCACATTTTACTGGCTCTTATAAGACCGTATTTAACAGTCACAGATAACAGCAATTAGGGTACAATATACCTTAATAATTCAAACGCCCTGGGTGCTTATTAAATTTTAGATTTTTTTGCATGAGTGCTCAATGGTGGCACATAATCAATGGCCTCATTTAACAGGACAAATATAATTAATTCTTGTATTGCTTGTAGAAGAGGTCTGTCTAATTTCCTTAGTGTGTTCCCATGTGGACACACCAGGAAAATTAGACAGGGAAAGATGACTGGTGGAAAAGTGATAGCAATTTTGCTTTAACTTGATGAACTTAGTTATAACGAAAACACAACCTGCATATACTACTTATAAGGTGCTTTTTTGACAAATGCTGCAATTGAGGGTGAGGGATTTGTTAGAAGACTTCGACTTTTAAAGGTGCTTAAAATTCAGCAATTCAATTTGACGTTGTAACAATTTTTTGGGAGGTGAAAGTTTCCAAGTTCTAGAGAGTGCAGAGCTATTACACATTTTTTTGAACAATGTTAGGAAGTTTAAGCGAAGATAATTTTTTGGACCAAAATCTAGATAGCCAATCATCATTTCCGGACAGGTTTTTATTGTGGTTACTTTTCGTTAGGTGGACGTCACAAATATTTGCTCATCCAACAGACTCTATTTTTGATGGGAATTTTTGATATACTGAGTCGGAAAAGCTAGAATGACAAAAAAATATGATACGCTTGTTATCTCCCCACAGCCATTACACACCATTATTATTGTGTTTTGTTTTAAAATGCGAAAAAGGGTCCTGAGAACTAGTTAAAAACGGTTATGTTAATCATCACTACAGCAACAAAGCTAAACCAAATCGCTGAATAGTTTTGGTGTTGTTGAACAAACTTACAATATAAAATATAAAATAGTCCAAATACGATGCTATCATAATTCGGCGGCATGACAACTTAATTTTCAGATACCTGACTGTTAAAGTTTAAACATTTGCAGTTTAAATGAGCTTTAACAGGGTATATTGTGCAATTAGAGAGGCTAGGACTAGACTAGGGTAGCTATGGTTAGCCTCACTAATTACACAATATACTAGGACCTAGTCATTTACCTCTTGTGGAGCCTTGAATGTGGCCATTTTGAATCACACGCGTACAACAGGAACTTTTAAAAATCAACCACAACCACCTCACTTAATTTCACTCAATTTAAAAACTCTCTTTAATCATATAATCATACTCTTTATTGGCATAAATTCATATATTTCAAATTCCAAATTTTTGAGTGAGTTTGAGTGAGTTGACTTGACCGCGTATCCCTCGTTGAATAAAAATTCGAAAAATCGAGACCACATACTCAAACGCAGAAAAGAGCTCTTCTTCTGCGTATGCCCGCGTGTTTGAATCACATGATGGTCACTAGAAAGCAATATTGCACCGTGAGCTGTGGATGCAGCAACGCAAAGTAGTTGGAATCATCCAATCTGATCATTTTATTCAGTTCGGTTTTCGGATGTAACTCTGTGTGAGCTAGTGTTGTGTCTGCAATCGTGAATGCCTCTTCTCCCTCTATTTCCTGTAACTCTTGTTGAAGCCTAGCTACTACCAATTGCCAATGAGCCAGTTGGGCGCGCGGCAGTTGTGTCGTTGTGGAAACAAGCCTGTCCTTGGATATTTTAAATGTGAATTTAGCATCAAAGTTTATGGAAATAATGCAAATTTTTAACTTTATCCCAAGGCTTGTTTTGCCGTATCTTGGCTTCTCAGCTGAGCTAGTATGAAGTTTGAACTGCAAACCATTGTCAATTCATAGTTTATGGAAGAGGGTGCCAATAAGCCGCAAACACCCGCATATGTAAGAGTGAGTTCGGGCGAACATTCCCGAAATGTAATTCCTTGTGACATATACCATTCAGAGGATAAAGGAGGCGCTCGAAGATAAAGGAGTTAATGAAGTTTATATATAAGTTACTTATCAAGTAAATCTTATTTTAAACTATCAAAATCAGTTCTTTTAAGAACTTCGCTGCCACATAGTAAGTTTATTTTAATTTTTATAGTTTTTTGAATCATTAGTGTCTGTTTTTCTTTTCTTTTTCGGGCATTGTTCGGGTGTATTCGGGGTTTTCGGGCAAATACTTGATTTTTTTTTCAAAATGCCGAACTCACTCGAAAACGCCCGCACTTAATACGGGGTATGCAGCTTATCGGCACCCTCGTGTTTATGGTATTGAAACTTGTTTACCCTAACTAGGTCGCAGGCGATCATACCACATGTCACCGTGCTGCCTGGATTGTAAAAACAGCCTGTTTATAAACAGGACGGTCAGATTATGTGTGCATGACCCGATTATGTTTTTTGCTGTGATTGTTGTAGTGGCCGGATTGTGAACGTTAATATAATGGCTGGCCAGGCAGGCTGTGATTGACATTTTCTTTGTCTTTTGTGAATGAAATATTGACTAGGCATAGCGAAAGAAAAAAATCTCGACATAATTTTTCTCTGCAGGACAAAACACCAAACTGGAGGTGAAAACAGTCTCAACGTAATTCTTAGTATAAGCTCCTCTTGTGAGTTCATTTCAACATAATATACTTTGAAGTAACTAAATTTCACGGAACTAAATTTGTGGATAAGGGTGGGCTCATTTTTATTTTTCGTAAGAATTGAACTCTTAGGATGGCCTAAATTATTCGTTTTGCGGGAATTAAGTTTGGTGAAAGTAATTAAACTTGCGATTCCCAAAATTTAGTTTCCAATAAATTTTGTTTCATTTGAGAACAATAATAACTTTGCCACCAGGGCCATTTGCTTGTCACAAGTGATGACGAATGATATATGAGCCTGCTGATTATGTTCATTTTAAAAGTGCAAATAATATTTTTTAACTGTCGTACATAATAAGCTGGTCAATTACGATTATGTTGACCCAATTAAATATTTTTTGCCAAGTTTACAAATGGGGCAAGCTGCCGTACTTAATCCGGGAAGCGTTCATAATCCAGGCAGAACATCACCAGAGTGCTTAATGCTCCTAGGGACAGGGCTATGCGTAGTGCTAGGTAGTGAACGTAAACGTGCTTAATCCTGCAAAAGAGAGAAAGTTATATCATTACAAAGCTAGCTAGCAAGCTAGCTAGTATATGGATGTGGCCAAACGCTATACATTTACATGGCCTACATGTCTAGTCTTCTTTGCCTAAGTTGGAGATCCTACCCTGTATATCATAAAAGTTAAATTTCCGAAACACAGTATAGCTAACCATTCTATAGAATTAGCAGATTTATATGTTTCATCTTCACTTGTGTGTGATTTTAGCTAGCTATATAATGGACAATGCGAGTTTCAATGTTTACATTTTAACAGGATTCTTGCTAATGTGCAAAAAATAAATTGAAAAGCCAACAGGTTGATATAGACTAGACATGTCTAAACTACATGCAAACTATATTTTATTAATTTCAAGATCGAAAAAAATGGAAGATCAAAAAGGAACTGGAATTGGTTATTTCGTACGGTAAAGGTGCCACACCAGTTAATTCTTTCCACACTTATGTTTTTTTGATGGTGAGGTTTACACCCTACCCTTCCTCCTTGCTCCCTTGAGAGTCTTTCAAAAATCTTGTAAAATTAAAAAACACTAAAAACAAACAGCGTTTCTTCTCTAATTTTCTCAGAATGTCTTAAGATAATTTGTGGCTATTTTTGTGCACACCATCCAGAGGTCAAAGTACTGTGCATGAGTTTGATGGTTTGAATATAGTAGCTTTAAAAATAAAATTGTGAAATGAGATACACCACTTACATTTGATATAGCATGGGTGGAAATATTCTTATAGTATTCGTGATTATTTCTCACTGTTTTGTGATTGTTAATTCCTACCTAAATTTTAGTTTTTTTAATATCAAAAATTGATGAAAAAATCTTTTTTCAATATAGTTGATGTTTTGAAAGGTACTAAGAGCAAAAAAATGTTTATGTGGCACCCTGCCTTCCAACTTCTCTTGATAAATGCTGTCAATAATTGTTTTTGCTTGCAATCATTCATCGACATAATTATGTTGATCTTTTTTCCATAAAAAAAATGAACAAAACGAGCCTAAATTTTGTCAGTTAACAAAAAAAAAGAAAAAAAAACAGACTAAAAAATGTTTAAAAAATAAAAAACGGCCACCATCGTGTTAGATTCTACTGGCTCTTATAGAAAAGTGTTTATGATAGAATATATACATTAAATTAAGAACAGTGCATACCAAATTTTCAGTGATTTTAGGTCTCATTTTAGTACAATGTACGTCTCCATTTAAGATTATTTGGTTGATGCAATGTTATGTATTTGTGTTTTCTTTGAGTTTGTATCTGTTTTATATTTGTGGTAATTTTTTGGTCTCTAGCAATAGCAAAGGTTAACTTATATGTAACAGAAAATCTTAGGTGTGCTAGATTTGTGCATGTAGGATCAATTCCTGTTAAATATACCAACTCTGAGGTTTTCTTTGCTATGGACTGAATTAAAATTATATAAAATGTTCCATTTTAGTGACACGTATGATAGGTGCCCAAACAGAATAAACAAATTCACATTTCCAGTCAAGCATTATATGTCTCTTTCTCACAACAAGAATTACAAAAGGAAGAAAACTATTATTTTTGGTAGAATATATTTACAGTTCCTATACAGGATATGAATAATTCAAGTTATTGGTAATTATTTCTTATTAAGCTTTCAGCTGTAACCGCATATATATACAAAACTTTTTTTTTCAAAAGACAGGTTTACACTAGTGACACTGCTGATGATTTGTTTTGTTTATATTAGGGCTAAGTTAGAGTAAGGGCAGTGTTATATCCATATAACAAAATGAAATTTGGCCGAGGTGTTTGCATGGCTTCACGAAAGGTGGATAAGTGTGCTACTTATGGCTAAACATATCCAGTCAAAAGGTTCATGCTCATGCCCACACACATGCAAAATTTAAAGCTCATATAGAGTGACTGCCAGCAGCTTACTAAATTTTTACTCTAAAACTCCCTTGGCCAAAGGAAAATTCCCTATTTTTTCCTTTCCATAATACAGTAAATGGTTAAACAACTTGTAATGTAAAAAGTTGTATAAAAACAGGGGTTGAACCAGTAATTTATTTTGGGCGTCGATGGCGCCGCAAATGAAATTGTTTTAGGGCAAAAGAAATACGTGGCTTAGCATATGCACTGTCTTCTTTTTTAGTAAAGAACATAGTTTCTTTATGAAAATATCTCTTTTCTGTGGTTTTAAGAGTCTAAAAATATCCAGAAAATAAGAAATAAAGCAGCTCTAAAGCATTTTAAGTTACGTTTCTCTAACTTGGCCGCCCAAATTATATGTTCCCAAAATCGATATACCGATGCCTAAATTGGTTGGGATCAGCCCTTGAAAAAGACCTGTCCCGGTCTATTGACATGGTCATAACTTAACAATTTATTCCAGCAAATGTTGTTTTTCTTTGCATAGTCCTTGTGTATGTCATTTAAGTATGTGTCCCATAGCAACTTCTGCTGCCGTCCTGGTTTTTAGTCTCTTGGTTAGAAATATGTATCTAAACGTTTTTTCTATTGTTAACATTTTTTTTTGTTATCATGAATGTTAGGGTAGCTGGGTCCATCCACAGTGTTACAGTTGCATTGATTGTCTTTTTTAGGTGTATAATACAATCAAATATGAAAGACTTTGGATTGTTTGTAACAATTTTAATATTAGCACCTCTCTGTCTCGCTTCTACTCATTTAACAAGAACGGTATGCAGTGCGATTTGTTGTGTCTTATAGTTTTAAAAGTAATACGCATGAAAATCTTTTGTTGTTGTTGTTGGTTTTGTTTTTGGGGCGATTGGAGTGGAGTGGGATTGGAGTACTAATGTGAATGAATTATAGATGAAGGAAATAATTTTGGGTTGGTGGGTTCATAAAAAGAGGAATTAGCCGTAGTCCTTAATGAACTATAAATGTGTAAAACAATTCCTAAATTTGCTTTTAAGCGTAACAGGCATTGTCCCAATACCATAGTTATTTAACTCATTAAACAATCAGGGAATCTTTTTGTAAGCTAACCCAAAATGCTTTAAGTTGCTTCAAATTTAAGGCTTACATTGTGCAAGAAATTCCAGAAATCCTAAATTTGATTATCACATTGAATTACTAGTTTTGTTAGGACCTTTATGGTAAAAAGTTAATGTTGACATTTAAAGGTCAAAAACTGACTGAGAATTCCATACTAAAATATCTGGAAAATGAAACCTGTTCGTCCACAAATTCGGGAAATAAATTGTTTTGTATGTGTCACTGTTGTGGAGTGTGATTAAATTGGGAGTTAACAAAAATTTTCAATTATTTCAGTCTGATTATGATTTCAGTCCTAACAATGAGTAATTACAGCATTTTTTTATGATTAATAATTTTTGTAGGTACAAAATCTCCAAAAAATTTTCCTTTAAATATTTTGTCTTAGATGTAAATTCAATTAATTTGAGCTAAAACTTTTTATAATGTAGGTCAAAAGGGAAGTTAAAAAAGTATCATGTGGCAACATAACCCACCATGTCATCCATGAAACAGCCACTAGCACGAGTAACAAAAATGATGTCATCCACTATGTGTGGTGTGCAATCAATCGACCCACCATACTGATTAAACATGTTTTCAACAAAACCACTCTGAAAGTAAATAATCAAAGTATTTGCGATCAAAAAGGTTTAGCTTTCGAGTTTACCCCGGATAACTCTGGTATAAGCGGGCTGATCCTGACTAAAGTCTTTTCGTATGAAGATCCTGACGGTACTGTTAACTTTAACACTGACAATATAAAATATGAAGTAGCAGACAATTACAGGTGGGAGTACATCAATGACAAAGCAGAGGACTCTGCCATTTTTAATGGCACTACAAGACACTATCCAGCTGGTGGTAACATTATGTTTAAGGTAAGTACTTTGAGTGTGTGTGTGTGTGTTTGTTTGTTTGTTTGGCAAAAATAATGCAATTGTTAGTAGATATTTTAAAGCTAACAAAAGATATACACCCTTTTTATATTGCACTTTTTTAAAAAATGTTAAATATAAGTGACAGGAGTGTTGATGCTGTGTTTAAAAAGGATGGGTTGCACAAAATTTTAACTAAAGGATGGTAGTAGACTAGTTGCCTCGTTTTTTAAGTTTTTCCACATTTACTAAGGAGCCTATCACGTAAAAAAAAAATCGACCCAGCTTACTTAGTAGACGCTTTAAAAATAGCCAAATACACTAATTTGTGGATTTATCGATTTTTTTTTATAAATTAATAAAAGTAATTAACGATTGGTAAATAATATAAACAGGCGCTTACTGAAACACCCAACTTTTAAGCTCACTGGAACACTCAACTTTTAAGCTTCAAAAATTTGCATTAAAGGTACTGTCCGATTAAAAATCAACTAAAATTTTGACAAAAAATTCTTATTTGGAA
Organism: Hydractinia symbiolongicarpus; assembly: GCF_029227915.1. Classification (NCBI taxonomy): domain Eukaryota; kingdom Metazoa; phylum Cnidaria; class Hydrozoa; order Anthoathecata; family Hydractiniidae; genus Hydractinia; species Hydractinia symbiolongicarpus. The sequence continues at coordinate 14,054,999 of NC_079875.1, read as the reverse complement.
CTAATTTCTATAAAATAATTAAATAATTATTTGTTTTCTTTCCTAACACCAACTGAACAACATCTCATTCTTGTTTACAAAAAAGCATGCGGTCTCTCACTTCGATTGTTTATATGGATGGCGGATGATAGGCACTAAAGCGAGGCTGAAATAATATGTCGCGTGTGACGTATTTACCTGGAGCGCGCCGAACTGACCAAAATAGATAAAACGTGGGCCAGGGCTGATATTTTATTATATGTTTAAAATTTGGCAATTTTACCCCCTGAATTGTGAAAGAACGCTTTTTATGAATTATTCATATGGAATTAAAAAATCGAAAGCGAGAGATGTGTCTAGACCTTAAGGTAAACACACACTGTGCTAATTCTGTACGAACCTAAGTAAGAAGCTTTCGCTAATAAAACTTGAAGTTCAATATGACTTTAGCCTTAGGGTTGCATAGTTGTTTCAGCTACTCTAAAGACAACAATCAATAATTAAAAATTAGTTTCCTCTTCACTAGATGTCCCGCCACAGAGAGATTAGACTCAGATCGCACATTCAGTAAGGTTAGAGGCAGAATAATGTCGTGGTGCGCTGTTGTGAATTGCACTAACAACAGTAAAAAAAAAACAGGATAAAATTTTTTTTTCGCTGCTCAAGGATCCAAAAAAAAATCGTCCGTATAAGGAAAAACCAAAAGTCAGAGAAATATCTGAACGGAGGAAAGAAAAGGATGTTAAGGAGGTGAGTGGGGGCTGGTAACTAGGTGGTCGTTCGAAACTCTGTCATGGAGTGCCACCAAAGATGTTCACAGCGTACTCTTCAATAAAACCAGCGCTCGGAATTCTTCGTGTTCCGTAATACATTTTTTATCTGAAAAATATTACAATATTACTCAATCACACTCGCATCTAAGAATTACTCATGAAGGAGTAAAAACTTTTATACCATGTAATTGAAAATATTTAATAGAGTCCAGTCTTTTTCAGGAGAGGCGTGCGATCGCACGCGCACGCCTTGGCACACGCCTAAATCGTTTCAGGCGTGTGATTAATCGCACGCCTGAAAAATAAATATTGAGTTTTCAAAATCAACCTATAAAATCCATAGATCTCAGAAATTATTGAATAGTCCTGGTCCTTTTAATCCACGAGCAAGCCTATTCATAGCCAACCTGACCATCCTAGCTAATTCACCGACTCCTGACTTAGTTAAAAGAACTACGTAGACAGAAATCTCTTTTGCCTGGACCCTTCGTCGTTGGTAACCAGGTCTTACACAAGAAATCCCGCCATGCGGTTCTTAACTAATGCGGAGGTGAACGCCGACGGAGCACGGATGAAGCAAGTCTGCAAAACTGCACTTACAGGCGGAATAGACATTTTATCATGGATTTAATTGTAGATAATTTCTTCATTTGAAAAATAATTGGAAACCATAGCAGGTCCGAATTTAATGGATTTTTTCTTTATGCCTGTAAAACCGAAACCCACGGGCGGTATAAATTTTTTTCTGTAAAAATTTTGTTAAAGTGTAGCTGAACTTTTTGAATGAATTTTGAAGTTTTATTTAAGCCACGTGGATAAAGATTTTTTTTAATTTGAAAACAAAGCATATTTTTGCCTATTTGCTTGTGAAAAATAAACAATAAATATAAAAATGACAGTATAGTCATGCATACTATTTCGGACATGTAGAAAAGGAAGTTAAGATTGAGAGAGTCGCTATACCAGTACACGCTCGATCATCGTGTTTGGGGTTCACGATTTAAAACGTCCCCCACTTTTCTACCGCAAAATGAATGCGCAACAAAAATAACCTCGGAGCCCGTATCGCAGGCGTAACATTCTTTGCACGTGCGTTTTACATCGCACGCGTTACTTGATTTACACGTGCGAATCATCGCACACCTACTCAAATATTCCTGAAAAAGACTGAGAGTCTGTCTCGTGACAGCAAAAACATTCTACACTTCAGAGGGCATCCTCTCACATTTAGGAGTAGGAGCAACAAGGTTTCCAATATTATGTTCGTCTACGTCTTGAAAAGTCGGAACTAGCTCATCATTCGCTGTTCTTTCCGGCTCGAATTGAAATCCTAGAACCTGCGAATTATTTTCATTCATTGCTATCTTCATGAAGAACTTTTTTAAACAAAGGAAAAAAATTTTAAATAAACATTTAGTCGTTCGATGCGCAAGTCGGGGGGTTCGCCTAATAAGAAGCCAGGTAACTACGTCACAAGCAAAAATGTGCTGAATAATGAATTGACCCAGTCCTTTTGCCGCGTTCGAAAGTTCGTGAAGATGGTAGGCTAGTGCAGCAAGATCAAAACAAACAAACGATGGTGCTAAGTATTGGATAAATCTTTGTTGTTTAAGAGTGCAATCTTCGTTATTTTTGATACTTAATAAAACAAAAGAAAAGATATTGTTTTTTAATCGGACAGTACCTTTAAGGACAAAATTCATTTAAAATGGGTTGGCTAGAATTTCCGAGATTTCACGTTCATTAAAAAACTGGATGATCAAGTTTGTTAATGAACAAACTCGCCCAGCTGTAAAGATTACATGTGGTAGCTTCATCCACGCAAATCTGGCTGTCATTTCTATTTTCATGATTACAGTTATTTCAGTTTTCAGAAAGCACAGCTTTCCTGTACAGTAATAACAAAATGTTAAAGCCTTAACTTTTATCAACAAATTCATTTTAATTTTTAAAAATTTTTTTGATAAAAATAATAATTTACGTCTAACTTTTACATGTGTATTGCACCTACGTTATTAGCTTTATATAAAGATTAACCTATATCAAAGAAATCAAATACGAGAAAGGTCTATTAAGATATAAGTGACACACGATTGCTTTACGGCTTGTTTGAGTTCATACTTTTGCACTGTAGACTTTGCAACATAGTAACATTAAAGTTACAGTTAGATGTGAAAAATAGTACGTGCTTGTTGTATCATCAAAGTTGTTGTTCTCGCGTGGAAGCCCACGATGGTATTTCGTGCATCCTTCACATAAAACAATGAGGCAGAGGAAGGGAACTGAATGAGTAAAGATATATGTCATTTGCTATTTCGTGGTGTGTCATTTCGTGCGATTTTGGATTCGTGGTCAGACAGTCGAAATACGGCTCGTTGTTATTATTGAAATTGCTTCAGCTTGACTTCGGGCTGATTTTCGTTATTATTTTTTATATTAGGCAGTTCGCCTGTTGGTTTGCAACATCAACGATGCAATAAATTGTAGCAACCTATTTTTTTTTACTACGCCAGGTAATTATTGTTCCTCTTTTCGCAGGTACAAGCACATACAAAAACTACCAACGCTGATGAATGGCCGCACAACCCTGTAAATGCCAATTTGACGGAGTTTACGCTCGGTTTAAATAAACTGCCAGGTATCTCGGGGGTTGTACATTCCAGATATGCAGTTGAGGTGGTCGTTTTTCGTACTGGCGGCTCACGCAGTGTTAGTTACGACACAAAGGAATATCTAGACGACGAATACACCCCTGGTATCTTCAACATCTGGTCGGCGGACCTTCAGTCTGGTGGTGATAAAAGTTATGCTACGTGGAAGCCGGTAGCTTACGACAAGCCTGAACGTTCAAGAAAGAATCAGATATTTGCGCGAAATCATGGGAGCAGCGATAAACTCGACAAAAGCGGTTCTTTCCAGCCTTACGCGGGTAACATTACTTGGTCAATAGTGAAGGGGCTCCCTGACGTTCGTTTTTTCGGCGTTAACGTCACGTTCGGCTCATCAAAAGACGATGTATATAAGGGGAATAAGTCGGTTATTACGTGGTAAGATTTGCTTAAAACATTTAGCTCACCAGGCCTTGCAGCCAAGCCTAATTAACTAGCGAAAAGGATGAACGAATAAGAATCTCAAATGTAAAGCACCTGACAACAGAGTTGTTGGCAAACCAATTACACTTTAAAAACTTTTTCACAATGTCAAATCAGGCTACTGTATTTCCTTCAAATAGCGCTATCCTCTAATAAGCACCCCCTTAAAAACTAGATTATTAGCGCCGCTTTTTCATTAGCGCTGAACCCTTTGAGTTAATTTTAAATTAGTGCCGGGGCGCTAAGAAGTGGAAATGTGGTATTAAACAATACTGTAAATAATGCATTGCCATCTGCAACAGTGATTTTTTCGTGTGTTTTTTCTTTCTTGATAACTTGAGGGATCGTATGTTTTATTTTCAGGGTTGGAATGGTCGGTTCTGGGAAGCCTCCCTGCGATACATACTCCGACACGACGTTAGCTATTATAATCAGCGGACTCGGTGCTCCAGGTATAGTTATCCTAATTGCTATATTTGTGTTGCTGATTAGGCGAGTTCGACTTAGTAGACGCTCCAAATATAGTCAAATAAACTAATTTGTGGATTTATCGATTTTTTTTATAAACTAATAAAAGTAATTAACGATTGGTAAATATTATAAGCAGGCGCTTACTGGAACACCCAACTTTTAAGCTTACTGGAACACCCAACTTTTAAGCTTACTGGAACACCCAACTTTTAAGCTTACTGGAACACCCAACTTTTAAGCTTACTAGAACACCCAACTTTTAAGATCACTGGAACACCCAACTTTTAAGCTTCAAAACATTGCGTTAGAACAAAATTCATTTGACTGATAATTAATCATATTTACTCCTGCAATAAACAGGACGAAAGTTTATTTCAGTGACCTAATTTGTTGGTGAGCATTTCTGTTTTTGAAGCATAATAGCTGAATATTTTCAGCATTTTTCTGCTGCGGTAAAAAATTTTCTTCGGCAGATAGTCAAATTTCGCATCTTTCTCGAGTGGAGACGTATGTGCACTTAAGAATGTTTACAATGTTCTGAATACATGCAGTAAGATAGAGACTCCTTATTTTATGTATATATATAAACTGCTGGATAGAAGGAGAATAATTTTTGCACGTTAAATTAACGATTCGTAGTTGTAGAATCTTACAGTTCTCAGTTTAGTTGTTTTATAAATACCACTTTAAAGTGAACGCGATTTCGAGATTCTCTTTTTTTCAGTCTAGTGAGAATTTTCTAATTTATGTATCGTTCTGCACGCTTTTTTTTTTATAAGAAACATACTTTTTAAGTGCATCCGGATTTTTCTTTATTTTAAAGATGGTTTCTGGAAATGTATATTGGCCCTTATTACTACGATGCGATTTTGTAATTGAAGAAGTCTTTAACCTAAAGGTCTTGGTTTTTTTTCGAATGTATTTCATATAACAGGCGTAAATCATTTGATATCAGGTTCATGAGTACTTAAGTTGTTGTGTTTCCTTTTTTAAATTCTCTTCAATTATTTTGGATATCTCCTTGTTAACAGAAACTCAAATAACATGTTGTCCAATTTTTGACCGCCGTCGAACATTGGTACCATTTTAGTGACGTCATACGCAAAATTAATTTATTTAGTCCTATTAAGAACTCGAAAAGAGAGAAGTATATTTTTGCGTTTTTATGTTCTAGTTAATATTAGTAACTTTGTCACGTGACATATTTTGTAAATAATATTTTTTTGCATACAAAATTTTTCGAATATTTTAAAATATTGTTTTTTCATGTTATTATTTGTGTATTACATTTTCTCGGCTCACGGTTGTCAGGACAACCAATCCAATGAAGGTTTATTATTGGATATTTTTTTTGACATGTAACAACTAATAGCGGTAAAATCCGCGAGATGTTGCAAAGACCTTGAGAAGAGTTTGAGTTTTTTAAAATGTTGAAGCGGTTAAGGACCGTCGTTAAAAAATATCGGACAGGAAGATATAATAAATAAAACTATGTGGAAATGTTATCATTTAGAATTTTTGGAATCACCATTAAAAGTAACGCAGTTTATGCAAGTTTATGTTGTTGATAAATTTAACGACCGAATATGCTTATAACGTTATGCTTATAAAAAGTCAGGTTTTCAAGTTCATAAAGCCAACGCATAGAGATGTTTTTCCACTTTAGGTCTGCTTTTGTGATTGATTTCACAACTATAAGACCCTAGGGAAAAGTTTGAAAATATTGGAGGCATTGTACGTAGAAATTCTTCGAAAAAATAATTGTGTCACAAAGAATTCATTTTTATTCTTCGCAGTATTATACAAATAAAAAAGGCCGTATTCATTCTATTCCTGCATAGGGATGCGGCTTAGACAAACTACGGTCACCGTGCGTGAACCTGGTGCAGACTAATGAACAAACATAAGCTTGTTCTCAAGGTCTTTTCTTTTTTTAACATGTGAAGGCGAGACATAGAAAAGAGGCCCTGTGAATGAGGTTAAAACAAAAGAAACCAACATTATACAAATCGTTTCCATCTTCACTCCATATATGGTTAAGTCCAGGGTATACAATGAAATAAATTTACGCGCTTTTTTAATAAGCAACACTACTTTTCTGTCAAACCTCGTTTCTTATTTTTCAACTTTGAGGTTGGCTCGTTGGTTTATTGTGCGTTATTAGGCGTTATAATCAAGACAAGTTTGTTGGTAAATTGATTTTTCTTATTAAAAACGATATACGCTTGATTTTTCCACCCAGGTCATCCTGTATGGTATACAAGCGTTGAAGACCCGGGCGAGGTACCTTATTACGACATTGCGTCCGTGTATATTCCTTAAGATTGAATGTTTGTTATGTACAATGATGTTGGATACACTCTTTTTAACTTGACTTTTTCTTTAACGACCGTTTGTCATCATCATCATATTGTTTCTTCGCTTGTTCTCTCTGCTTGAACTCTACGCATGCTTTCTTTACATTCTCGCTGCAGTGCTTACCTAAAAGGTATAACAAACGTTTGTAGAGGTTCTTTTACCTTGTGAGGAACGGACCTTTTTCCAGGATCTTTTAATTTTGTGACGCTCTTAGGCGGTCTCTCCGTTACAACTACTCCCGGGTAAGAAACTTTGAAAACAAGGTTAATTTATGAAAAAATATTCTATCAATACATCAACCTCGTTTCCAGGGCTTCTTTTTTGTTTGTTAAAAAAAGCAGAAGGGAAGTCCTTGAGATGAAGTTGCATTTGCATTAATTCAACTTACTAATTTTTCCTTTCCCATTCGGTTTTTCGATGTTACATTTGGCACAACTAATCGCTCCGACAACAGGAGGTGCAGGTCCAACTGGTGAACTTGGTTTGTGGCGGTTGTAACTTGATTGTGCGCCTGGAAACGCCATGGCGTAAGGATTTCCACCGCTAGGACTCTGTGGTACCGAGTTCTCAACTGTTGTAATATAGCCGGCAAGCGCCTCTGGGAATATAATTAACAAGTAAATAAATGAATAAACAAATAAATTTTTATTGTTTCTTTCACGCAATTTTAGCCTTAATTCCAGGGCTGCTTCTCTCTTATTTTGATTATCAAAAAAAAAAAAAAAAGATGAAAAAAGGTTTGGCGCATAGCCTTGGTGAAGGTATTTTTTGTGCCTCTCGTTTCGTATAAGCAATTTTCATAGGGAATCATCTTTACACAGTGTACGTAAGTAAGGCTTCTCATATTTGTATATATCAAGATTACTCGAAAATTAAATGTGCGCTAAAAATGATGGGCGAAAAAAAGATCGTAAACTAAAATGTGAATTTCACCTGCTGTTTGCTCTCCCGTGTAATCACCAGTATATGTACCGCGATTGAAGTTTTTTAATTGTGGCCAGCTTCGTACGCCGTACATTTCGCACAATCCCTTTCCCGAACCAAAACAATCAACCTAAAAATAGTAAAATATTACAAACTTGATTTCAGTATTTCTTACAGCAATTACAACAAGAAAATGTGGAGTCAAGAAAAAGACTGGGGACAAGGTTGGTATGGTTTTAATAACCAAGTGAATTACGTGAACATTTATATAAGTTTTTAGGCAACTTTAGCTTTAATATAAAGAAGTCCCGAGTACTAAGTTTGCTTCCGCGCTTACAATATAACATTTTAACAACTTCGAACTCAAACAGCATCCTCGTTCACAGTTTGTTTTTGTGACTTTCTAATATCGAAGCATTTGCATTGCCACTTAAAAGATTTACCATCTAGCTGATACTACTAAAATATTTCTTTTTAAAGCTTATACAGTCGGTAGAGGGCAGTTTACTTTTTTACGCAAAGGTAGCAATTAAAAAAATGTAAAAAACAACTTTGCAAAATCGTTCTTGTTTGTTCATGTTTTGGCAATTCGCTGTTTAGTTGCACAAAATAGCGTTAATAATCCACGGGTTCGCCCGTCCATTTTCTACCGCATAGCGTTCTTCTCGCTACTTGCGCAGCTAAGCTACTATTTGACAGGCAGACAGACGGACGGACGTATACGGGTATTATAATATAGATTAGTCGTTAACCCGTGAATAAATTCACGGGGTCGCCCGTCCTTTTTATATCGCATCTCGCGTTTCCGTAACAGGACGCGGCTTTCGCGGACACACAGACAGACAGACAGACAGACAGACGACGGCTATTATTAAAAAGATTCTTGAGTGACGAATATAATTCATTCTATTTTCTTTCATATACAACACACATCTTTTTCAAATCTTTTGCAAAGCATCTTTAATTGTTTTAATTTATCCATTTACAACTTCAAAATCTATAGGGTTTTGGGCACTTACGTCTATTATTATATAGATCTCGAATATTTATACAGGATAAAGCCACTTCAGTGTTGGAAACACTGTTATTAATGTGGGTCCTGCGTTCTGAATGTATACATTAGGTATACACCGGCTAGCCTACCCAATTTCCATGGCATGGGTTGACCCGTAGCTGTAGTAAAGACACTTGATAAACATGCCCACGCTTTGGACCGAACCACGGTCCTTGTAATGCGAACGCCATAACCGCAAGGCCACGCGATATCTAAATCTCCGTATATTCGGATAAAGGCGTCAGTAAATTTTCGTCAAATTATAAAGTGCTTGATAAATACCTTAGCCAAATCTAAACTTCTCGTTCCAAGATTGGTAGCTGCGCGTTCAAATTCTGGTTCTAATTTCTGACAATCGCTACACCTAAAATGCAAAAAAATGTATTTTAACTGACTTTACTGTGTAATAAATTAAAGTATTAAGTCGGTTAATTTATTAGGGCTCTATAAATTAAATAAATCAAGCAACCTTGTACCCAGGGTTTGCTGTATATAGTCACCATTCTTAAGTCTAAACACGTGTACATCTGACATTAAAGCTATTAAAAACTGTTCACTTATTTCACGAAGAATTGTAACAAGCGGCGCGTTTTTTTCTAACGCTTGCGTGTATTTCCTCTGTGCCCGTTTCCATCAGAATAATCAAAATATGTATGACTTCCTGGTGGTAATCTGGCACTACCTTTTTACTGCTGCTCCAACGTCGGCGGAATTGGACACTGGCGAGAAGGAGATTTCTCTAATACATGGATCTGTATTTTGATGGGTCAAAATTAGGTGATCACGAGTTATGGCTACTAGAATAAGTATCTAGTACATATTTCAGGCTCATATTAAATGCGGTTAAAACTGTAATGCATAGCCTTTATAGGTGGTCGACACTTGTTCATTAGTGGACCCTTTTGCTTTGATGGGTAAACACTGTGGGCAAACTTAGTTTATATAAATCCTAGGCGACACGTAAAAAATTATATTGTAGATACATGTACGCACCAGGGTGCATAAAAATTCACCAATAACACCTCCTTGTCTTTAGCATATCCAAGAAACGTATTATCTGTAAGCTCTGAAACATAAGCATTTGAGCAAGCCACCATCCCCAGCAATATCGCAGCTAGTACTACCATTTTTTTATTTATTCTAAACTAAAAGATGATAAATGAAAAGTAAGAAGTTTTCATCAAATGAATTGAAGTTTAAATTCACAAATCATCTGAAATGTTTATGAAAAAAACAAGGGCCCCAAGACCAATTTCCTACCTTCTGCAATTTTTACAGGGTCTAACTTCAATAAAATAGTTTCAAAATGTCGTCCCAACGAGGTATTTTACATCTGTTGTGAAAAATACAAAAGATAGAGCAGGATTTCAATAAACTACAGAACACTTCTAATCGACAGACACCAGTTCTTCCTTAACGCAATAAATTCCTTGTATCGCAGGTTTTTCAGGTTACTGGACAACCCAAGTTAAATTTTCCCGCGAAATATCAGATTTATTAAAAAGAATAAATAAATAAAAGTTTTGTCTGCACGAAAGACGAACCTTTTTACGACTAAGAGCTATAGCTCTTAAAAATCAAATTCAACACAAAAATATATATGAAACGCGTTAATAGAGCATAAAATGTATTCCGCCATTTCAGAGCGTGCATAGCAAAGTATCATCCATCATTTGATCAACAAAGTAACCATGCAATTTAATAGAGAAATCCAACACAGTGTATATTTAAAAATTTAAATCTTTTAGATGAGCGAAAAAAAATGTAGCGTTACGCTTCACTGCATCTCAATCAGCAGGCTTGCCAATTTCTTGCAGTTTTTTAACGATGTACGCCTTCGTAACGCATGATTAACTTCACTGCTCTCCAACTACATGCGGTATGCTTTTGTTCTGTTTCGTTTTCTTTAAATATGTTTTTCTTTTCGTCTGTGTCACTAAAAGATAATTTTAAAAACGTTTTTATTTTGAAGGTGCTGCGAGAACTGTGTTTTATTTTCAAAAATTTTCTTAGTCGCCGTTTTGTCCAAGTTTTTGGCTACTTTTTCAATGTTTTGTATATAATTATGTTCTAACGGTGACAGTCACGTACCCTTAAGATAGAATAAGTTAGTTTTATTCAGTTCGTTTGCTAGACCTAGGTTTAATGCTCAAGAGTGTATCCTTTTTATCAACCTCGTCCTTTTTATATTTGGACGGCCTAAACAAATATATAAAGCCTGAAATCCTGGGGACGAGGTTGCTTCTTATATGAACTCGGCGTTTTTTTCCACCAATGATCCCACACCTGCAACACATGATGGGATCCTTATCCCTGCGATCAGGCGTTGTTAAATGTTTTTGACATTAGGATAGTTACGCTGCTGTCTTATTCAAGAAACATAATAGTGAAACAAGAACAAACATATTTTGTTCTTTTCCCAAGCATATTTCTCCCTAACTTTTAGCTGTTACACAGTACGCCATTTTTTTAGAATGTTTTGACACGCTGGTCACTTTTAGCGTAAATTACTAACCTCGTCGCCAGGACTAAACGACCTCTATAACTAAAACAGTTAACAAATTCTGGGAATGAGGTTGATAAACTTCCAAACAGCATGGTTCCAACTGGATTGAGAAATTTTAATAATTAAGAGGGCTCTGCGTTTGTTTCAAACAGAGATTAGAAGTGATATCATCATTTAGTTTTATTAAACACTTGAGCAACAACATGTTTTGTTCTGCTGGTATCTCACAGCAACCCATAGAATAATTGAAAAAAAACATGGATGGGTCGTTATTTTATAAATCTCCTGCAAGGAGAATAAGAGATAATTTTCCTGGAGAATTGATCCAACTGTTTTGGAGAAAAAAGTTTAACATTTGTTGCTAAATGGTTGCGTATCAAAATTTCAACAATGGTTTTTACGTATATTTTTCAGGATTTTAATTGTGTTACTGTTTAGATGGATAAGTCATTCTGAGCACGATTTAATTTCATTTCTTATAACATCTTTTATGCCCTTTCTTGAGGATGACGTCACAGTCGTGATTTTCAAAGCATCGTCGCTAACTTTTTCGCAGTTGTACCTGTATTTTAGCGTCGTCGCATTTTTCTCTACTTATGTATTGGTATTTCATCATCTCAAATTTAATCTTTTAGTATGTGTTTCGTTTTTTCCATAAACTTAACTACAGATGCATTTTCCTAACTTTGATGTTATTTTCTTGCGTAGCCATTCTTCCTCATTCTACTACACTTTTTGTTCAAATTTTCTGAAAACTAATATTTTATTTCTTAATTAAAAGCTCTCTACCGGCTTATGTATTTTCAAAAAAAAAACACTTAAATTAAAAAAATATAAAAATGCACAAAGCTCTTCGCAACAGTGTTACATTTATCAATCTACTGGCGTTCCACGTAAAAACATTCTAAGACTTTTTTTTTGTTTGGGTCACACGGCGGCACACTTCCACCCCCACTCCTACCCCAGGCTGATTTTATTTTTCATTTCGCTTCTTATTTTTCTTCATATTATTTTATCTACGTTTATTTATTATTTATTTCAAGTTGTTACCAACCCTTTTTTACTTCAACACATTTCCACATGTTCTTTGCCATTTTCCTTTTTTCCTTTTTTACGTTTTTACAATTACTATGGGATAGATTGCACCATGTGGTCCCAGTTCCAAAATTGGTGCCGAAGCCCAGTTTTTATGTCGAATTATGAATTCTATTTTACATTTAGGTCATTTAATATGTCCTTCTTACGATATATGATAAAACAGCCCTTAAGACAGCTTCTGTTATTTCAACAGTGTCGGCCACAGTTTAATTTTTTTAATATGTTCAAAACAAAGGTTGTCTTTGTATTTAGAGCTTTCAATATGTCCTATAAAAAGAATTGGTCAGAAAACCACAGTTGGTCTGACAAACAAGAACTTGATTTAATGAAAAAGCACTACATGTTCGCACCAAGTTATCTACATTATGACTACCTCTTCAAGATATTACTGATAGGAGATAGCGGAACGGGGAAGAGCTCGCTTCTTATTCGTTTCTGTGATGATTATTTCTCCAACACATTCATCAGTACGATCGGCGTGGATTTTAAAATAAAAACTTTGGAATTGGATGGCAAGCTGATAAAATTACAAGTTAGTTATTTATTGTTGTTATTTCTTGTGACAGCTTGGAACACAGTGTTTTTATGGCATTGGGTTAACCTTTGTTTTTAAAGACGATTGGCCTCTAGTTCCTACCGTATTTTAGTTCAGTTTTATTAGGAGAAATAAAATATCTAGGTCATAGATTTTTGCTGCACCTGTTACTCCCAATTCCATAATAATCTGTTAAATGACAGATAATTTGGCATTGTCGAGAAGCTTGTCGTTATCCAAGTGAACACTCCTTTTATATCTCGACAAATAGATCATATGGTACAATAATATCATATAATCGGCGCGAATGAAAATGATAAGAATTGTTGCTGCGATAATGTTAGGTAGCTTCATATGAGCTTTATCTGATAATTTTCGATTAGACGACGATTATATCCGACAATATGCACTAATCTCATGAAATCGCGCGTCCGTAAATCTTTAATTTCGTGCAGTGACTTTGATATGTTCTTATGACATTTCCCAGGCATTAATTAAGAATCGTTCTTTTTTCGTGGGAACGAGGTTGTTGGACAACCTTGTAACCTTTATGCTGCTACTCAACCTCGTCCCCAGGGCATCTTGTATCTTTTCTGACCCCGAGATGGCGATACGAACGTCCCGGGGTCAGAAAAGATACAAAATGCCATGGGGACGAGGTTGACTGCTACTCTTTGTTTTTTTTCCATCCAATCTTGTTCAAAATGATACTTAAACTACTTCTGGAACTAAAACGAATAATCTTATCATCACAAAAAATAATTAGAAGGATAACCAATCAAATTGCAGCATTACTGTTCTTCTATTTCATTTTTGAATGTTTTGAAATTATCATCAGATTAGAGATAACTCACAAACCGAAAAGTGTACGCTAAGACTATGTTCACACTTTGCGGATAGAGATCGATGAGTGTGTTTGTCCACAGGAAGCTAACCCTATCCGATATGCGAAACAGTTGGATTCCGTTTCGATGCAAAAAGTGAAATGACTTCGTTCGAATACTGAAATGGCATCGTGTAAACAAACTGGCGACTTTAAAAGAAAATCAAACTCCCAAGTTTTACTATTACCTTTAAGTCAGTCTTGCTAGTTTGCCAGTACACATTTTATTCCGAAATATTTCTCTTCGGAACGACATGTATCCGCAACACATAAACATAGTCTAAACTAAAACAGGAGGGAGGGACAAATCCAAACGTCTAAATATGTTGTACCGTGACAACCTCGTCCCCAGGCACTGTCGTATATAAAAAAAACCTAACAATCCTGGGACGAGGTTGTATCGTGAAACACCGAGAAGGAAAACTATTTTAAAATAAAAATGTTTTTATCGAGCTCCTCCCAGAGGTAAAAAACAACAACAACTGACTGTTTTTATTCACTTCACAACATTTTTCTTGTTTAGTATTTCCAGCTTAATTTTTTTGCTACTTGTAGCTGGCACAAAAACCTTTTGGGATCCAGGTTGATTTCCTTGATATTTGTGTCATAAGGCAGACCTTCATCTACTTAGCAAAGCAGAGAACGGTGCTTTGTTAACTATTTCTTGAAGATGCTTTTTCTACAATATATTATAGGTTTGGGACAGTGCGGGTCAAGAACGATTCCGTACGCTAACTACGTCTTACTACCGAGGAGCTCATGGTATAATAATTGTGTATGATATAAGCGATCGAGCAAGCTTTGTCAATGTCAGCATGTGGCTGTCAGAAATTGACAAATACGCGAGTGACAACGTGCACAAAGTATTGGTGGGGAATAAATCGGATAAAGAGACTGAGAGAGAAGTTGATTTTAATTCAGCAAAAATAATGGCGGACAAGCTGGGGATAGATTTAATCGAGTCAAGCGCCAAAAATAACGACAATGTCGAAGAAATATTCAATGGACTTGTAAAAGAATTAAAAACACAGTTGGGTGACATTGATGAAAAATGCACGAGTCAGCTAAAAGGAGCCACGACACTTTGTGAAGGGATTAATGTCATGGAAGAAAGAATGTCATGTTGTTGGTGATGACGTCATCATGTCATGAAAAGAAAATGTCTAGTATGTTGGAGATGACATCATCGTGTCATGAAAAGAAAATGTCTACCGTTAGTGAAGACGTCATCGTGTCATGAAAGAGCGCTAGTATGTTGGTGATGACGTCATCATGCCACAAAAATAAAATGGCTATTATTGGTGATGACGTTATCGTGTCATAAAAAGCGCTAGCATGTTTGAGCAGGAGAGGCAATGACGTCATAATCGGCGCATGTTTAGATCATAGCATTACAGAGGGTTAAAATTAACATGACCAAGAGAACCTTGCCCTCATCGCCAACAGATGTTGACGCATTTTGAGAAAACCACAAAACATTTCTTGTTATTTAATGATTTAGATTATTCGCGATATTTTCAGTATCACATTTTTGTAATTTTTTACAACTCTAGAGCTATTGTAAATATTTTTTCTTTACGTTAATTTTAACATGGGGCTTGATGATATGACAAAATATGTCTTCTACTTGCTTCAGTCATTATTTGATTGTAAACGCGAACAAACATGTACAAAGAAAAAAAAATATTCTGACGAAATATATACATACATAAAAAATGAAAGAGAAAATGTCATGTGCTTATGATGACGTCATAATGTTGTGATATCGAATCTGTTACCGCGGTGATACCAAAGAAATACTGACACGGTGTCTTTAGTGACGTCATGGACAAAAGTATTTCACGCTGTTGAATATTGATGTCGTAATCACAATGCCACAGTGAAGAAATAATCGCGATGTCTCTAGTGATGATACCATACAGGAGAGGCGGGTGACGTCATAATAGGCGCATGTTTTGATCATAGCAATACAGGGGGTTAAAATTAACGTTACCAAGAGAACCTTGACCTCATCGCCAACAGAATACCCACATGCAAAAAAAAACATGTCTGAAAATTCGAATAACCAAATGAGAAATTTGAGGTGGAAGGAGGAATAATTTGTGTGATTTATGTCATATCAAGCCAATATTTTTAAGTATTTTAAAGTTGACGTTGACTATCCACATTATAGTTGTATCTAAATTTAGAAACATGCTAAAAAGTAAGGAGAAAAGAAGGTTTTAAATATCCCACAGGTTACGTATGGAACTTAAAAAAGTACAAATCTGTGTAGAGAAACACGAGGCTGTATCATTACACATAAAGTTAATATAATATGGTTGAAATATATCATAATATATCATAAATTTCATCATCCACAAGAACTTATCTGTTTTAAAAACTTGATTAAGGGAAATACGAAAATAGTTTTTCAAAAATAACATTTTCTTTTCTTTAGTAGAACCATAAAAAAATTGAGTATTAATATAAAAGATATATAAATATGTACATATACAGTATACTATATGATAAAAAATAACAAATCACACACAGAGAGTACGAACTAGGCGTGTTTTTCGTTAACTAAACCGGACATAATGAATTACAAAATGCTATCTACAGAAATTTCGTTAGTAAACAATTAATTATATGTTTGAAAGGTGAAAATAAAAAATTTGGAAAGGTAAAGAAAAACAACTTAAGTACATAAAATTCTGGCCCTTATCAGCATAAATTTCAAAAGTTCGCGATTGTTAAGCTCTTTCTCGAGGAGAAATTATGCAATTAAAAATTAACGACACTCAGTGCATTCTAATCTTGGCTTATCTGAAAGAGCTCTGGAGATTAGAATATTGATGGAAATATTTAATAGACACATCAATATCTTAACCTTTTCGTGCCTGGTGTCCTCATATGGCATCGAACGGGGTTTGCAGGGGGAGGGACCCCTATTGCTTTCCTATGTGATAGGGGGTCGCTGTTAAGTACCTGATATGAACGGTTGTTAAGGAGATAATCAAAGGCAAAGTTTTGAAAATTTCTAAAGTTATGAGGCATTCAAGGGTTAACCAATATTTTTTTAACTTATAGGTCACTTTACCAGCAATCTCGTTCCCATGGCTCCTTATTGCTTGAACGACAGAAGAAGCTACAAAAAACAAGGTTGATATTACAAGCGCCAAAAATTTCTATATAGCTACACTTTCTTCTTATTCCGTTTCGAAGATTTTTTCTTCCGGCGGCTATCAGTCAAAAGATTTGACAGAAACAGCTTCTATCTCCAAATGTTTTACTTACATACGTATGACCAAGTATTTCAAGTTTTGCATTTTTTACCACTGAAATCTACATGGATAATCTTTCCCGTCTTACACGATTCACGTTTGAGGTCACACCAATCATAATAAACTTTTCCATTTGAACCACAAATTTCAAACAGAGCAACGCTAACGTTTTTTTCACAACAATTAATACACTGAGGTTTACCCTTACTATTGGTAACACATTTGTGTCCAACCTTGCAAATAATTCCATCACACCTCTCTTTTGCTAAAAACAAAATATAAGATCTTGTAACAAAATTTCATAAACATGCTCAAACTTCTTTTGAACATTTTGCCGTGTAAGCGCTAAATAAACTCTTACTTGATGTGCTACTTTTGATATAAGGGGCTGCAAGGTCGCTGTCCCTTTATATCAAAAAGAGAAAAAACCCGTGGTCGTACTGAACTTTGACATCATTGAAATAAATAGACTGCAAACGAACTTGTATATACTTACTCGTGCAGGGACCATGATGGGCAACTGCTATAACTTGATGCGAGTCGCATGCAGCTTTAAGTAGGTGACAATGAGATTCGTATGTTTTCCCATCCGCTGCGCATAGCTGCTGTCCTGGTATGCAGGAGGACGGACACGTGCGCGTGATGCAGTATGAGGCGCCACTTTGATCGTAAACACAAGACTTTCCATCTGAACATGTAACGCCCTTACAAAAATCTAAAAATCAAATAACTTTCCCATTGTTTTTAATGAATGTGAACTTGTATTATTTTTAAGCTCTACTGTTATACAGACAAAAACAAATATCAACTAACAAATACATTGTATTTTATAATCTACTCAAAGAAATCTCGGATTGAAGTTTGCTTTCTTTTTTATATTTGGAGATCCTTCACTTCTTTCGTAACTGATGACAGCATGTCTTGACTTTCCTCGTCAGTAATAGGGCTGCGAAAAGTTTTTTTATGCGTTTTATACAGAGCTTTTTCAAGGAAAAATGCCATTTAATGCAAAAAAAAAGTGTCCGTTCTATAAAGTGACCGTCTGTTTTATAGAGATTTTCTTGTGAGAGTTTGAGCTGAAATCAGTCCGTTCCAAGGAACAGTGTCCGTTATATAGAGGTTTCCGCTTTAGACCATGACCGCTTTAGAGAGATTCCACTGTATTTTTATTCCCCTGTTTTATTTTAGGTACTTTTTGAAAAAAATTGTGAACTTTGTACCAGATAAATAACGAAAAGAATCTTGTTCAAGACATAAGAGAGTTGGGGACGAGGTTGATAAGTTAAAAATATACCTTTACAATTTCCATTGTAGGCGATATCAACGTTGTTGATGTTACTTGCACATAATATTTTACTCATTTCACAACCATCTGCGTACGTCACTCCATCTGTGCCACACACTTTACCTGTCACCTTAGCACATAATCTCGAGTATTTGCAATTATTTCCGCTTTCACTGCATATCGTTTCCTTGCAGGCACCTATGACAAAGAAGTAATTAAAACCTTAGCCATATTTAATAAGAACCACTAACACAAAATTTGAAGTTATTTTATCAGGGAACAATCTGAGGCAGGATGTACTTTTTTAACACTTATTCAGCATTAAACTCTACGGATAATGACGATGACGAACAGTTCTGGGAATGGAGAAAATAGATAATGTTGAAGTGAGCCAACCTCGTTCCCAGGGTTTTTTGTCTCTTTTTGACACTGGGTGGCACCGAAACGCCGTCCAAACGCAAAAAAGTTTTATTATGCCCTGGTAACATGGAGGTTGGAAGTAAGCATATTTGTAAAAACATACATATATGATACTACTAATTAAAGAAAAACACTGTTTCTTAGTGAGACACACTTTATTTTGTTCTTTAATCTATAATTCAAGCTGAATATATATTCTTATTATTTGCAAAATATCAGCCTCAACGTTCTTATAAACGAGTTTCTTATAAAAAAGCATGTAGCGATTTTATCTGACTTTTACACTATAAATAGTAACCTAAAACCGTGTTCACACGATCGTTGAAGCACTCCCCCTCAAAGAAGGTTGTCTATTCTAAATATAACTCAAACTTTACACAGACTGTGCAAACAATAACAACTTTTGCACATGTATACTTAAAAGTTGAAAAGAGAGATATTTTTATAAAATGTATGTACATTTTCAGAAAAAAATGACAGTTTTTTTAATCTTCAGGTAAATGTTTTGACAGGGCAGACATTGAGGAATTTTAATGCTGATGTTGAAATTATACAAAAATTTTTTGCCACTGCTTTTCAAACTTTTTTATTCATTCAGTTTTCGATATATTGAATTTGTTGCATTTTTTTACAATTACAATTTTTTGTTCCATTTTTTCCCGCTCTTTTTATTTGCGAAGGAAATTGACATCAAAGCAAACAAAAAAAAATAAATTAAAACGGTGATTCTGAAACGCTGGTCACATTGTGCTTGTTTATAAATGGCCAAAAAAAATTTTTATTTTTCAAAAATTTATATACAGGATTGCTGTACATCTATTAATTTTTTGATCTGTAGTTCCATGGGTTCGAAAAATGTTCGATTTATAAACCAATTACTCTGCACCATGTACATACTTGTGATAAAACAGAAAAAAAATATCAGCAGTGACATATTTACACCAATCAAATAAACAGGGTTGATGTTCAATGCAAACAAAAAACACTTTTCTACACATAAACACATTCCACTGGATTTAATTTAGTAAACAAATACAACGGTTACTGACTAAGTTGTTTGATAAAAGCAGCGAGTCTTGTTAATCCAGGAATTATTAATAATTGCGTAATATCACATTATTTAGCGTGGCGGAATAACAGGAAGTTCGGTGTAGGTATGTTTGGTTTTGTCTTTTTTCTGTATTGATTTATTTACATAAAGTCGAGTGTTCACTTTTAGTTACCAGCACGTCATGTCATGACCTGGATATAATTGGAATTGTTTGAGCACCGATGTCGCCAGTGGCAAAGAAGACCTTTCACTGGAATATTATGTAACGACACAATTCACTTTTATATAATTTAATAAAACAGAAAATTTACAGAGTTGTGATATATAAACTTTTTGCTTGAATCCAGCAAGGATTGCAGGTCTGGAGATAAGGTCGATCATTGGTTAAAATTTAGCAATTCTTTTCCTCTTCACAAAACAAAACAAAGAAATGAAAAAAAAAAATTTCGTAAATTTTCTTTGCTTTTGTGGAGAACTTTAAATTCTTATGGAGCTTTTTTGTTTTCCTAAAGTTTCTGACCCGATGTAAAAATATCTAGGGTCAAAGTTCAAGAGGTATGCGTAAGAGGTATGCATATTTTCCTGTTTAATATCCATGTATTTTCGTCCCTAGAGCTCTCGGAGAAAGACTTACATAGAGGTCTAATATCGAGAATCACATGCCATGCCATCGAAAAAAACTCTTATGCGATTTTTCTTCCAGCCTCGTTCCCAGGGTTTTTTGCATTTTTAGCATCGGGGAAGCACAAGCGGCTTTGACATAGGCAACAAACCCTGGGGACGAGGATGTTTCTCCTACCTTTTGTTGCGCCTGGACAAGTTACACATGGTGCTTTGATTAAACCGTATCTGTATTTGAAAGCAAGAGCTGCAGATTCATACTCCGTCGTTGCAGTGCCTCCGCTTTTGCAACACGATGGAGAGTTGTCGAAGTACCCAAGAACTCTCCTACAACTGTCTTGTTTCTTTGCAGTCCAACATAAAAAACCTAAAACAGAGAAACTAATAACGTATCGGGAAAAATTTAGAATTAAAGTTATTGAGGGAAAATAATATTAGTCAGGGTGAAAAGAGTCGTAGGGATATTAGTTGCAGGAAAAAAGACTGTCCTTTTGTAGACTTGAACATAAAAAGGAATAGCTAGTTACTCCTCTTTTTTTGATGCCTGAAAAAAATTGCCGTGAACGAGGCTGAAACACCAGTGAAACGCCTGTATATCAAGCCTGTAGACAAAGCTAATTACAAATAGGGCTAGTATATTACCATTGCGAAAAAAAATAGGCCGTAGACAAAGCTGAAATACCAAAAAGGGGTGCAAAATTTTTTTTAGCAAATTTCACCCTAATACGCGAAAATAAATTTCGCGAAATTTACTAATAGTTCCAGATTTGCGAAGTTTCTTCAAAGAAATATGTCTGTCAGTTTTAACTCGTAAAAATCTCTTAAGATTACTTTTATCGAAGATGTCGGAATTCAGTTTCTCTAAAACGAAAGCTTAGAAACAATCAAATTTCTTGTAGCAAACCCCATTTTAAATCAACCAAGACAAACAAACTGATTTCTTACGAAACGTTGTTCATTAAAATCGGCCAATGAGCACAAGGCCAGCGTGTCCACATCTCACCCTCTTAAACAGTGCGGAAATTAATTATGTTTATTTTTGTGAGTAAAACCATTCGCTTAAAACGTCGTAGACAAAAAAAGTTTCTCAATATTAAAGAAGAATAAGCACAAACCAATCAAAGGGTGGAGTATTCTAAGCGCGAAAAATTCGTTAACAGCTCAGCGTGATATTTTTCAACCTTCTTCCGATTTCTCTGTGGTAAAGAAGAAACATGCTGGGTCTCTACGTTGTTGACTGCACGTGCTTTTATGAACACATTTTTGTTGGACGTGCAGCTTTACTCCGAATTTTCTTACGTGAAGTTTGTATCAATTATATGTCAAATCATTTTGCCCATAACCCTATTCGTGCTTAAGAGAGGGAAGTGAGAGGGAGGACTTTTTTAAAGCTCCTCAAATAACCCAGTGGGAATAAAGTTAAGAACAAGAACAAGACGGATTGGAATGGAAGAAAAATTTGATTGGCTATGGTGCTAATTAATATTTTGTTTTTATATTTTGTCTGTTCCTGTCTCCAAAAAAAGTTAAAATGATTTTAACTTTTAGTTTAGATCCAAACGGATGGGAACGAAAATATTTAACAACCAATCAATCAGATTCTAAAAGTTACCACTTTTTTATTCATTCTGCTCATTTCATTATTTCGAGAATATTCACCTTTAAGGTAAATTTTCACTCAAGAGTGGGACTTGGATCGCAAAATTGTGATTTCTGGAATCTGATTGAAAATTGATCTTGTGAACATTTTTTGTTGTTATTATTGTTTAAATATGTGTTATTAAAGAACTTAACAACTTAAGGCTGGTATTTGCAGACCAAACGTAAACAAGTAATCAATTCCTTATTTTGTTAAGTAAACAAACAGTAGACCGCTCTATGTTGGCACACCAATCCCCAGAAAAATAATGAATTTAGTACTTCGCTTGGTAATAAAGATTTAATCAAACTATGTTGGCACACAAAACTCAAACATATGATAAATTCAGTACTTCATTTGGTAAATAAAAGTTAGACCACACCATGTTGGCTTACACAAACAAATAATCAATTCAGTACTTTGTTGGTTACATAAACTTTACCACTCTATGCTGGTCCACCAAACCCTCTCTTTGAAACATGATATAAACAACCACTTCTCAAATGTGAGTCTTTCAAAAGCCTCATAGTACACTTAAGTAGAATTTTCACACAAAAAGACCTGGATACGAAGTTAAAAACTCACAAATCAGATCAACCGTCGATTTAACGGATAGATTAAAAAAACTGTAAACTACTTGCATTTTTGAGGATGGCAGAAATCGTCGACTTGTGCGAGAAATTCTTATTTGGATTTCTCTTATTTGGATTTATTTGGTGAAAACTTTTTATCGTTATCGTAACGACGTTAGTAGTTGACTTCCACGCAAAAAAATGTTGCAGTTACATATAAATTTATGATTCAATTTCTGGGAAATATACTTAACGCCAAAAAATAAACATGGCATCGCCAAATATTTTTCTTGCGTTTCTGACATCAAAGTACGTAAAAACATAATGTCTATTGTTTGATAAAGTATTTAAAGCGCATCTTTTAACCTGTGGTTTCCTAATACACGAAAATTATAGCTGGTAAAATATTACACAGTCTCAATTAGTGGTTTATAAGACAAACTGTCTATCCATCGTGCAGAAGATAGCCAGAAAAAAATGCGTCGATGGGTGCGCCTAATGCGGCGAATAAGCGTATAATGGCTACGAGGTAAATATATCAACTTCTACAAACTTTTCCTAATGTCTGACTTTTAAATAACCATCGAAGATAATGATCATATCTAGTGCTTTTGAACAATGACGAATACTAAACTAGAGTCGCACAATGCTGAGTTCGGATAAAATGTACGGTAAACAGATTTAATTCGACATACGGAAAAGTTGTGTTTCTTTAAAATATAGCCATACCTATCTACTTTAACTGCCATGACATTATTTAATTCCTTGTTTAGTGTGACAAAGAAATTGTCTTCACCCGCCATATTTGTTTCAAAACCGTTCTCAATTTTTTCTGCCATTTTTTTTAAACAACCAGACTCTGAAAATTTACATTTATGACAAATTTTCCAGACAAAAAATCTATATTTACTTGTCTGATGTTCTTATGCATACTCAGACACACAAACTTTAAAAAGAATGAAAAAAAAACAATGCTTAGTTTTCTTACCTTTCTTTGCAGCTACGGTTCCTATATTTTGACTGCATATGACAACAAGAATCAAAAAACATCTCATGTTTGTGGCTGTTTCTTACATACAGCAGGCGAAAATGATCTTTTAAATCTTCAACAAAACCAATAGATAAACAATGAAAAAATAAATAAATAATCTGCTTTAACTAATTCATCTTCATTTGCCTAAAATGTGTGATATCACTTTTAGCACTATTTTCGCTTTCCCATAAACAACAGAAGATTTACGATCACACATTTGTTAAAAATTTGTTGTGCATACCAGACGCGATAATGTAAAAACAGGCGCTCTTTTTATGAAAGTACACAAAAATAAAACAAACTTTGTACCCAGCTCCTTTAAAATACTGTGTTCAAATAAAACCACAGATGAACCAGGAAATAAATACTCTTTGCTAAAGATGTGGTTGACTCCAAAAATAAATAATTAGTTTGCGACCAACATCACTTTGAGAAAATTCTAAAAACGCTTAAAGATCTAACTAAAAACAAATCATACGACAGCAACAACAGCAGCAGTAGCTCCAACAATAAGAGATAAATAACAACAACAAAGAAAAAACAACAAACAACAAAAACAACAACAAGCAAAAAACAACAACAATAACAACAGCAGCAACAACAACAGAACGTCAGTATGAAAAAAACTTCAAAAAACCTTTTAAACAAAATAAAAAAGCAAAAATGTCTTCAAGTATTTTTTTTAAACACAAGTGTCACGTCCCGTGTCATTCATTGTTGATTTATCAGTGGCACAGTGGTGCTTCGTCTTCTCTATTTCATCGACGCAGCTATCACTATCTATAGTGAGATTCCCTAAAATGCTCCCAGTCTGTTTATGTATACATACCTTAGGTGGCAATTGTATTTTCGGGACGGGATAATCAAAAGGTTTCAGTTTCAAGGGAAACCCAATGTACTCAGTGAAAATAAATTATAACAATAAATTGGGCGACTGTTTACATTGTCTAGGTAACACATTCTTATTGCAAATATTTAGCTGTCTGGGTCTGTGTTCACTTGTACACATATTTGGAGGTATTGCACAAGTCAATCTGTATTCCATAAATATTTTAATGGGAGAGTAAGACTACTAGCGCACAAATTAAAACTATTTACTTTATCTATCTTCATCGCACGCAACTTTACTTTTATTTTTTAGAAATGCTTGTTGACCATGTTGATACACACCATTCTGGAGAGAAATTCCTCTGAGATATTAGTAAGACTAACTAGAACGGCCTAGTCAACTGATCCAATAATTAAGCGAAAACTTTATCGCTTGTTTACATTTTAATGCCGCCATTTTCTTACGCTTTTTATGTCCACACGATGCGATTTCAGCGCGAAATCTTTTTACTATTTATTTCAAAACGGAATCATTCGTCGGCATAAAAAAGATCAGTAAATAATTTTTGTAAGCATTAACAGTAGTAACCTGAACAAAATTTAGTCATACACAAAGATATTTGTTTAGTCTTCAAAAAGGAAAGCCGGCAAATGGGTGGTCGGTAAAATATTTTGGTCGGTTCAAAAATATTAGTATTTTAATTACTCTTCACCAACTTCTTTAACTGCAAAGAAGATTCAGTTTCATGTGAACAAACATCCTTTGCGGCATGAGATATGCTTCGAAAAAATTTCTGTGTGTACAGGATCAATATGTCGGCAGGAAATTGACAATTTTGTAAACAATGTATGTCGACCTTGTTTTGTATTTCGCGGGAAAAATTGAAATAAATCATTTAAATATAAAAAACGATAAAGCATGTTGTTTCAGTCAAAGACTATCTTAAAGAAAGTGTTTATTTAGGAGAAAATTTGATCAAGTAGGTTGTCTGGTAAGTGTAGTAGCTAATACGCCTTCTTCAACCGCATTAGAAGAGATGCTCAGGAAAGTTTAAGATTTTACTGAGGATGTTGGATCATCTTTTAGGCAAACACAAACAAAGAGAGCATAACATTATCATCCGGGCGTTTATACAATTCATAATTACAATACAAGCATTAAATCGCAAGGCGTACATCAATCTCTTTACCGCCCGGGCGACTAAACTATTCGGAATCATAAGACATGTGACATAGGAAAAAATGATAGTAGAGTCTCTACACCATACTCTTTATATTGAGTCTTAAAATTTGTACAAAATTTTTATCCCGAACAGAATTGGAACATGCCGCGTTCTCGAGTAAGGGAGAGGTTGAACTTATAGGCAGGAGATTCGTTATAAACTCTTTTCCGAAAAGTTTTAAGAAAAACATGAAATCGGTAAGAAAAAGTGGAAATGGAAGCGATGGGTTGCAAACGATTTTTCTGCGGTTAAAAATTGACAGCGCTGGATGATAGATTCCTTGCCATTATTCTTTGTACACGTAGTCAATACGGAAAAAGTTCTATTTCTTCACATTTTGGGTAAATGACTTCACTCATGCAAATATATTTTGTTGGTAAAAAGCCCAGATTAGAAATCTCCTAGAACAAGACTACATCAAGTCTTAATATTGGCTATTACTCGAAACTACCCCTAAAAATCTCTATGAAACCTTTAAAATGGGGAAAATATATAATAACTCTTGTTAGGATTGTCCTTAGAACTTTGTTTCATCAAGAAAACTCGTCTTACATGTTTTGGACAGGTAATTAATTCGATAACTCGATGTTTTCGGATTTTACCAGAAAATCTGCAAAAAACTGATTTTCGGACAATTTTTGGCAATTTTTTATGGTGCGAATCTATGTATAAACCGGAAAATATGTTACATAAATTTTATTTAGTTTTCAAAAACTTCAAACAGAATCCAAAAGTTCGCTCTAAAACTAAAGTAACTAAATTTTAAGCAGATAGTGGCATTTTGAACAAATGTCAAGCTTTTGATGACGTCATAAAAAATGTGCTAACGTAAGCAAAAATTTATTGCTGCCATTTTATTATTTTTGTGACGTACTATGTATTGCTAAGTTTGATTCACAAGCCTATAAAAAGCTTTTGGGTTGGGGGCGACCCTTCCTGTCATAATATGTTCGAAAAACCCCAGACTGAATAGGGTTAAGGTATTTCGTGTTGTGGCATGTTTGAATTTGCATGATAACAAATCGTTGTTAAGAGCATCAAAATCTGACTTGTGTATAATATCTAAAACAAACAACTGCTCATGTTTGCCACTTACTAATGAACTTTATGAACACTTTGGTCTAATATATATCCATAAATGCAATTAATGGTAATTTTGACCGGCTAAGTTTGTGTGTAAACACTTATTCTGATATATTAATTAACTAGTACATACCAAGTTGTAAAATATATCTAAAAATAGGCTTAAAATGCAACTAATGTTAATTGCGGCCGTTTGTAAACAATTATTCCGATAAACAAATGAGTATTTTTTTGTTTAACTTGTAATTATTTAGCAAGATTATTTTTTAGGTGGCGTCTATGACAGATATACGTAAAATCCTTTTACATTCTTGAATTTAAAAAAGATCTATAAATTTTCAGAAGCTACCGGGTACTACTTACAATTCGCTTCGTTCGTCCTAAAAAATAGGCTACAGAACCTAAGAACGAAGTTGAGTTCTTTGATTTTAGTCTCAATTTCTCTGCATAAAAAAGACACTGTAGTGTACTTTCATTTTCCTTTCTAGTTTATTTGTGGTCGTTTTTGGAAGCTAAATGGGAAAAAAATAATGATCTTTATTTTCACGGCTATGTTTTTCGCGCTTCTCAAAGTTTTGTTTGCCAAATTATGAAATTATATACCCAGGAAAAATTAGTTAAAATATCACTCCTGAAAATTTATACCCGCGAACAAAAATTAATAAGTACAAATAATTCGTGAAATTTTACCTTCGTGAAAATCATAAAAGGACTATGAAAAAAGTAACCGTGTGAATACTTCGTTGATAAAAAAGTTGTTCCCTGAAGTATATTTCATAACATTTTATCGTCATTCGCGAAAATAAATACCTGCAAAAATTTTCCACAAACATTTTTCTGCCACAATTATTATCGGCGAAATATTTTCAACTAACAGAATTGTCTACGCTCCAAAACTGTTAACTTAGAGCAGGTTTTGCTATAGATCTTTCTGAAGATATTTTCTAAACAAAAAAACTTTTGATTCAACATCTCAACTTTTTCTTTCCCCTAAACTTCTAAATCAATATAGCGCTATAACAAACCATCATTGTAAAAAAAAGACCCTATTAAAATATGGCAATAATGACATGAAAACTTACGCGAAATAGACACCACCAGTGCTATTCTTCTCTGCAGGGACTCTTGGCAAAATAAATTCAATAAAAAGGCACATTGTCCTGGGAACGTCGTTGCACAGTGCCACAATTAAAATTCTTCCATTCCGAAAAAAGAAATAGTCCTGGTAACAAGGTTGTGTTATATATGAAATGTAACGTCTAGACATTTGTTAGCGTGTCGGATGGGGACATGGACACCTTGACTACAAGCATCTAGTGTCAATAATAATGTCATCTACGACTCCCAACATGCAAAAGTGGAAAGAAGGATGGAATTTCGATGGCAAACCACAAGCAATTAAGAAACTTCCGTTTGTGTCTAAGTAACACGCATTCCAATCCTATTAAGTCGATATTCAAAACGGACTTAGTACTTCAGGTTATTATGGTGAGACTCAAAATCTCAAAGGGTAGTAATTTTTGCTTACGTTTGCACGCCTGAAATCCCCGATGGAAAGAGCAGATACCGCATTTTCGATGCTGCTTTGTTGACCAAAATTTTTTCAAAATTCCAGCAATAGAATAATGGCCAAGTTATTCCGTTTGGACATTTCCAGCAAAAACGGCTATTCCCATTATGCCCAGGTTGTTGTCCGATCGGATTATGATCTAGTATTAATCGGATTATAATTCAGTTTTAATTGGCATGCGATCTAGTGTAAAGCGAAATATGGTTAGTATGAGCCGAAATCTGCTATAGCTACATCTTCCACCTTTTTTATAAAGGAGCTGTTTATACGTTTAAAATTTAGGTAAATTTTTAGAAAAAGGCCAGTTCCATTCTGTATAGTTTGGTTTCAATTTCGCAATTCGTAGCGGTTTAAAAAGTTTGTTTTTGAAAAGCGGCAAATTTTTCTTCGTTACTTTTTCTACTTTAGAAAGATTTTAACTACCAAGCGTCTGCTATTTCCAGATTTTTAAGGATTTTGCGTTCATATCTTTGTATTAACCCAAATAAATTCTGACAGGCTCGGCGAGATTGTAATACGGTGTATTGTTCATAAGAGTGTCATCAATCCAAAAAGTGTGAACAAAACCAAGTAAACGAGAATGAGTAAACTCGACAACCCGAAAGGTGTTACTTGCGCAAATTCTCTTCAAAAGAAAACAGCGCTTCGACATATTGTTCTTATTTATTTATTTACTTACCGTTATTACGTTTAAATGACATGGTCGCATACTGCAACCGCATGACAATAAAAATATTTTTATTGACAAAAAAAATTGGCATAACACGTTCAATGCAAATCTTTTTTTTGACTCATTTGTGCTTTCTTTTTTGTAGTATACCCAATTACCACTTATTTACCAGACCCTCGGTTCATTCATTCATAAATCTTTTATTATTTCCTTTTCTATGCATAATTCTTTGCCTGAGAATGTTAATAACTATTAGAGGGTAGCCTCAGCTGATGACAACAAGCTGTGAATCAGCCATTATGTAACTGTTAGAGACAAAAGATTATTTCGTTGACGTGTAAATCTTATAAATCTTTAAAAATTATATTTAAATCCAACCTCGTCTCAAGGACCTCTTTTCGTTTTTTTTAAATCAGGGACGGCGCGCGTTGAAAAAGTAAAAAGAAGTCCTGGGTACGAGGTTGATTCAAACCAACCTTGTTTTCGGACAACTGTCTCATTGGCTCTATTAACTCTTTGTTATGGAAAAGAAATTAGGAGAAGAGACGGCTAAACGAACAAATTAAACAACAGAACTGTATTACAGGGCCATCAACATTACAGGGCCGTCGATACCGGAACAAAATAGCGGAGGGCTATATTTTGGTAGAAGAACCCATCACAGTTAGGTCCAGGTCAATAATTTTTTTAAACAAAATCTTCTAGAATTCTAAAAAACGAACTTTCTCGCCTCGTTTAATGTAACTGTAAAGTGATTATTTCTAGGTGTATATTCAAATGTTGTTACTTTTATATTTAATAAAAACCACGTAAAAATATAGTAAAAAAAAAAAAAAAAAAAAGAAATGTGCTTTTTTCATTTTGATAACAATACAGTAACAAATCATATAACACACAACATATAGGCCATACTGCTAACTTAAAATCAATAGGAGTATAACAGTGAGCCAAAACAGTGAGTTCTAAATATCGGCTGCGCTTGCACGACTTTAGTAGCTCAAATGGAAGCTTTAAATGCACTAGTGGCAGTGCCAATAGGAAATGAAGCTGCTAATCTGGGGAAATAATTTCAATGATGATAATAATAAAGTGTAAGTTAGTGTTTCCATTAACGAAAAGACAGAATTATTTCAAGGTCTGGATCTGTCAGCATTTTGTTTTTCTTCCTTTATGTTCTAGTTTTTAATTCAATTCTCCACTATCTTGTAATAATCTGAATGTGTGATCAAACTGGATGGTTTTTCTTGTTCTTTCCATTTTGCTCTGGATTTGTGCGCGGTCCAGGTGTTTTCCTTTACTTTTTTTAGATAGATTAGATTCGACATTCTCCAAATGTTGGTTGTATTTCAGTATGCATAAGCAGTTCTACTTCGATATTTTAATTTTACCAGTCTTACTAGGAGAAAAATGATTTTGTGAGATAAACTGTATTTAGTATATTTGACGAATGACTTATATTTTAGTTCCTTGTCTATTAGTGTCAACAGTACGTGTGATTCTATGCAAGCGGTAAGTCAATAGTGACTAGTAAAAGGAAAATGCTGTTTCCAAGGTTGGTGATTTCTGTACTATGTTGTCTACCTTCTTAATCTTTTTTTTATTATAGGAATTAAAATTGTGAAATTTATAATGAAAACAGTGGATTATTAAGGTCAACCATTACAAGTCAAACGTTACCTTTTTGCATCCTTGGTATTTCAAATTCCACTTAAAATGAATAAAATTGTAGGAGATGAAAGTTTATCATACACGCCACTAGGATAAGCTATCTGGGTGTGTATCGCTAACACATTGCAGCACGTAGTGTAGTGATTCTGTCCGCGGTTCCTAGGTCTGGCGACCACAGCTCGAATCCCGCTCACTGCTTGGCAGTATGTAGTGATGCACAAATAGCTTTACTTTAGTAAAAATAAAGTTACTTTGTGTGGTACCAGATTGGAACTCAAATTGCTCAAGTTAGCAATATTTGATTGTTCTTGCGTGGGAGGGACGCAACACATTTTCTACCCTGGTGTAGTACTGGAAAAGTAATATCTATAATAACATCTCCTATGGTATTCAAAACCATCCAAGGCATTCATCTACCCTCGGAAAAATGGAAGAAAATCGCGAAAGTTGCAAAAATGTCTGTTCCTGACGAAGGTGTCCCTCGGACCTTTTGAATTCAGATCTTCTTCTTGTCTCTAAAATACCCGAATAAACGAAATTTTAAGTTGATATCCTTTTGCAAAAGACCAGGAATACAAGACCAAATTTCCTCCAGAGAATGTAAAGACAACGAAGTTTTAACTTATTTAAGGGAAGCAAAACGGAGGACACTAAAGCGGAAACAAAGGTGCAAGAAATAGCATTACAATCAGTAAAAGAGAGTTGAGGAAAGGCAAAATCTCTTCCTATATCTTTTAATACAACAAAAAAATGCAGATTCTGTCTCGGGTCGTGCTGATTTTTGATTGCGGTTTTTCAAGCACAAGACCCCCCCCTCCAAGTGTTTCTTGGAATCGTGTTGCTAAAAGTTAGTGTCCGTTGATTTCCTCGTTGTCAACTTTTATTCCTTGCAGTTGTTCTCAGACAGGAAAGGTTACACAGTAAGCAGAAGCGTCTTGTAACCAACTTGTTGTTAAATTAAGTCCGCCGTTTAAGTTTTCTTACTTAATCTCCCTGGAGTTGTACTCTGCATGTTGACAACAAACATGTGCGCAGTACTTGTTAGGTTGTCAATCTGACTTTAAAGTATCTAACAGTTTAATACATGCCTAAATTAAGAAAATAATCGTCAATGTCATATGTTTTGTCTAATACTACTCACACCAACACATACCTAGTTTTTGCTACGAGTAAGAAAAGCTGAAGACGTAAGGCAGTATATATGTTTTCATGATAGAAGTCACAGAAGTGTGATGAAATCATCTGTGGCAAAAAGATAATACATACATGTTTATCTACTGTTGTGTTTTTGTTCAAACAACCGAACACTCTTTCAGGCTTTTGCAGGAATGGAATTTAGAATACTACGTTCGTCATAGTAGAAAAGCCCTAGCATCAACTACAATACAGTTTTAGCAAAATTGCATAAGTAATTTTTAGCTTTGTGATCCTAACACCCTTTTTTAATAAAACAGTATCGCTGCTCATTACCTTATCAAAAAAAAACATCAGCAAAATGTAACTAATTTTTACTGGCCAACAATTTTTGCT
This sequence comes from Hydractinia symbiolongicarpus, assembly GCF_029227915.1. NCBI lineage: Eukaryota > Metazoa > Cnidaria > Hydrozoa > Anthoathecata > Hydractiniidae > Hydractinia > Hydractinia symbiolongicarpus. Next base: position 14,022,867 of record NC_079875.1, on the reverse strand, counting down.
AACTTTTTGTTAACTAATTTTTACCAACAATTTTTGCCGATTTTTTGCCGATTTCTTTGACAATTTTGCTGATTTTTTTTAAATTCAGCATTGGAGAAGAGCAGGTAAGCATAGCAAAGGATACAGAGAGGCAAGAAAAAGTTGAATTAAATAGAACTGATTTTTTGCGATCAAATTGATATTTCAAATTCTACAAGGATATTCTACAGAGATTTTGTAGGTTCTGGACCTCGATTGGTTGATATTTTGGACATCTTTGATTGCAAAAGATCCGATTTGTTTATTTCTAACGATGCATTAAGCATCCCTGTAACTGATTTGTATTGTACGTATTACTTGAGTCTCCGAAAATCTTATTGCCACAAATAAATAGAATAATGTAATTGCTTAATGCAATTAGTGTGCCGGATGTTACCTTCTCAGCACACTGCTTTTTTAAGAGAAATATTTAGGGGGGATTCCTTCGGTCCCAACACATATACAAGACCTCAGCGGGTATTTTTTTATTAATTATTTCTCCTATTATCCATACCTTTACCCCCGTATCTCTTTTATAATCTGTTTGATTTTTCAACAGTCTTTAAATTGTGAATACTGCCAGTGGGTACACGACACTGGCTTAACGTTAAATAGACGTCCCTAAGAGACGTCAAAAATCTTTCATTTTCAACACAAATTCAACATCTATTCAAAGTCACATGCAACATCTTCTTAACGTTTTTCAACGTTGAAATGTCCACTGGGATGTCATCTAAAAATGTTTTCTTCAGGACAACCTCTGACGATTCAAGAACAGAATCTTGACTACATCAGCATTTTTCGTCAATGCTACTGGTAATACATCGGTGTCATTGGTGTCGCGATTTGTAACCTCAAACATACCGCAATCTGTTGTGTATATTTTTCTTAGGAGATTCATTGTTTTGATTGATTCACCTTCCAACGTTTCCAGCATGTTGATAACAACTACGCGTGATTCTTTGTCAGCCTAACTTCAATTAATTTTGATTTTACTTCTTTTTAAAGCAAAAATTACCTATAGGAGTTAAATTTACACTTTCCACATCTCAAGGTCAAATTTCTCTAACTTTTTTATCCATTCATAGCCGTCAAATTGACCTGTCAATGCAGGGGTGAAAAGTGCCTATCATAAAAATAGGTTTAAATGCTAAAAGTAGGCTCTATCCGCAACTAAAATAGAAAATAACTACATAGCGACACACATAGTAACCAATTTTAAGCTTTTTGGTCTATGTGTGACGCTTTATGATTACTAGATGCCACTTAAAGCATCTCAAGATTATATACCACAGTTAGGAATACTGACTGAAGTGCTCTATAAGCAGTGAGACAGATACTTGGTGTACCTCTGAGGTCAACTTGTCACTCTTAATTCGTCAGTTCAAAATTAGAGTTAAGACTTAGGTATTAGGTGTTTGGTAGTGCTACCTTTTTTAGTCGATCAAAGAGTCTACAAGATAGCAGGAAAATCTTTAAATTTATTTTTCGCGGTATGACTGATGCAACAGCGCCACAAAAAAATCCTAAAATCTAGTCCGCCATTGGCAAAATTCTTCGGACAATTAACAATAACGCTAAGGTGTGTGAATTTTAAATAAGACATATTTCCATTTTAAACTTCGTTAGTTCATTTGGCCAAGAAAATGTCATTTGGCGTCATGTTCATTGCACCAACATGCGCAACGGTTTTCAAGACGTTGAGGTTATAGCAGAAAAATCAACAATGCAGTCGCGAAGATTTGGATATCTTCTGTGTAAAAAACATCCAAATTCAACTTGCATTAATGCGCCAGTCTTAGTCTGTTAATCGTACATACTGTAATCCAATTATGGTGTGGAGTGTTCTATTCGGTCTTGTCGTTTCAATAACTGCAGCTTCAGGTGACTGCATCTCTGGATGTTATATTCCCTTACTGTCAAGAACCGTAACTATTTTGTCACTTTTGTTAAATTTATTTCCCACAGTCTTATTTCCGTATCTTCCTACGAAAGAAGTTGGTTATTTTGTTTCTTTTGGTGGTCAACAAACCTTTATAAAGATTATCTTAACATCGTTTTTACTTCAATACTTCTGTCATATCAAACCTTCTAGTTTCTAGCACATTTGTGCAACAAAACTATTTTAAATGTTGTCCTGATTTTATTTGTATTAGCTGATATTTTTTGCTAAACTAAACATATAAGGTACACCAGACGCAAGAGCGATATGTTGCGAGTCATAGTGGTACAGTACACTCCTGATAATTGGAACTTCCGATAACCCGAACTTCCGATAACTCGAACTTCCGATAACCCGAACTTCCGATAACATGAACTTAATAACTCGTACTGTTTTTTTGTAAACACTTGCCATCATCGATCTACTCAGATGCTCAGTCATAGATCTTCAAAATCAGATCGAAAAGCTTCAACTGTTGTTGAAGGTACAACAGTTGAAGATGTCATTTCTGCAGATGAAATCGTGATAGGTACCGCCACCCTTAATATTAGATGAGGAGTTGATAGAAGTTGATAGAAGAGGCGGCGAATGTAGACAAAGTCATTTTATTTTTTAATGAACCAACCGTTTTGGCAGGAAGTTATACGGCGCATTAAGGTGGTACCCCTAGAAAAAAACTATATCGCAGAGGATTATCTTTTCTGAAGATACTTGATAAGGATATCGTAGTATGTGACGGTACGACAAAATTAAGACAAAATTTTCATTGATTAATTACCCGTTGGTAGGAGAAGTATAGGCAAAATATGACATTTTGCTGCTCGCCGCCTAACTAAATAACTGAGTAACATGCATTATCTCAAGCGCTTTTTTGGCCGCTTTGGTTCCTCAAGGATCACGTGTATGGATTTAGTGCAGCGCATCTTCGCAAGGCTAACTCGTCTTCCTAGAGAACCGATGCAGTATTTTTTGACGACAGAAAAGCTAAAACAGGGCGAAACAGGCAATATCTAGACAAAATAACTGAAAGACAAAACTTCGATCTGAACATCGGTTTCATTTAAACACTAGGTGGTACTATTGCCTGCATCCACAGAAGAAATTGTAAATCGTGGGTGCTTCGATCTTGAGATTTCTCGTTGTGGATTCCGAACTTAAACGGCAAAAAACTTGTTTAAAGATTACTTTGCGGACATTCTTGACTTGTGGATCGACAAATTGATGATGAGTAAACTCTTACGAGTTCACTTCTGAGGGTGCGTCGTTAAGACAGCTTTCTGAATGCTTGTGGAATACCACATTTTATATTCAGAACTATCATACATTGTCTTAGGAGGCCCTAAAGTATCATCTAGCTATTGCAAGGAATTAAACATCGACGGAGGGACAAGAAAGCTGTCTAAAAAAGCGAAAAATGATTGTTATGGGCGTAACTATGCATTTATATTTCCGCTTGGTTGGAAAAAGTGGCAGAATGCCCAATAAAACGTAAATTTGTCATGAGCACTACTTGCCACGGTATTCTAAGATGAATTTGCTGTCAGAAAACAGCTAAAAGACAATTCTTGAAATTTAGAAATTTTTCTAGGGGAACCACCTTAAAATGAATTATACCAATCCCATATGGAGGAGTATTTGCTATAGTTCTCCACTTGTGTGAAGAAAGTGCTCACGTTAAAATATAATTAAATATTTTCAATTGGCAAAGTTTGTAAATAGTGATTTTATAAAACCTAAATGAAACGTAAAAATCAATAAAAACAACTATTTTTGATTTATTTAGTTTTTTAAAAAGAATTTTAGCCTTGGAACTCCTTGTGAGCAAAAATCTGGCTTGGTACTGACGAAACAAACTGAACATCAAATAATAATGCAATTAATTTATTTGTTAAAATAATAGGTCTTAGTCCAACAGGGTAGTTTTGTTATCAACACTTAAAAACTTATACTTTATATACTAGACTGGTACCCTTCCGTGCGTCACCAGTCCTGGTAGTAAACACGGCGAGAAAAAAGAAGCCCATTTTAAATTTTTACGCCGTACAATAACACATTATCCGGAAAGTAAATTTTCCAGGTTCCCTTACTCGGGGGCCACGCGGGTATGCCCTGCAACAATTCTACTACAGGTCGCGGCAAACATGGTCACGTGACAAAATGCACATTTTGAGTTGGTTGTAGGAGAAGAGTTATCGAAGTAAGTGAAACGAAATTTGTTTATCGGATTGTGTAAATAACTCATTGATTCTTTTAAACTGATTTCAGTAAGTTAACACATTTATAAGGTTATTTGTTTCCAGTAGCACTATTTTTTTAATTCTAAGCTGGAAAAATGTATCAAATGTTTAGCTAGCTACCTAGCTATACTTTACGCAGCAAGATTTTATTACTTTAGCTACTGTTTCTGCTACATTAACAAGAAGCAAACGTTATAAGGCATGAGGTTGAATGAATTTGACCTAGGATGAATGAGTTAATAATTCTACTGACAGGATCCTTAAAAATTAAAGTCGTAGTGTATATTCGTACGCACTTTTGCCCATTTTTGCGTATGTATATGTTCATCCGCTATTCGTACGTAAAGTGCTTTGGGGTTAGGGTTAGGGTTACGATTCTTTTTCCTTTTTTCTACGTATGAATAGCGCTACGCACTATTAATACGCACTTTATGTCAAATTAAAATGCGTACGAATATACAGTTCCAATTAAAGTGACAAGAAAGCATTTGCTAGTTGTGTTTGTGTACGACCTTCTCTCTTCCATCCAGCTAAGAAAAAAATATAATATGGTTTTTCTCACATTTTCATTAGGTGAAGCAAGAATAAACTATTTTAAAAAGGTTGTACTTACTCCTTTAGGATCTTTAAGGGTCGACCCTGCCTTATTTATAAAATTCATAAGTTTAATGAGGTCATAAAATCATGAGGGTGTTTACTCATCAAAAATGCTGTGGGCTTAAGTGACATTTTTGGCTAAAAATTGTGCTTTTCATCTGAAACTTAGTATACTTTGGCTGACAAACAGACAACAAGTCTATATTATAATCTAAACTAATTGTTAACGCTTGGAATATCTACCGAAATCTGTACGTTGCGGCAAAGTTGATGAAAATATATTGTATTGATTAATAAGATTTTGTGTGTGGTTTGCATGACTCAATTTTGACGGACAGCCAGCAATGGCTATTATTTTAGAGATTACATTAGCTTAGAAAATTCACCTTTCATTTACGATATATTTGTGTCTCAATAACAAAAGCCCACATAATAAACCACACTTCCCAAAATAGATTAAACACACACTATCACAAGTAATTTTAAATAAAAAGTCTATTTTTTCTGTATCCTTGTGAACTAAATAGAGGCTGCTGTTTCAGCGTGGAGAACATGTACACAATGAGTTCCCACATTTCATTAAAAAAACATGTTACTTAGCACAAGTTTATTTTTTATGATTTTCTAAGTATATATGTTTTATTTTGGAGCCTAGTTACATTTATATAATAAGAAGAGAAATATTAAAATACTAATTGATCAGGCCCATGGAGAAATGCAGAAGGACAATAAAAAAATAGTTTGTATTAGGAGTTTTTTTGATGTCGGCAGCGCAGTTAAACTAAAATTGACAAAATTTACAGGTTGAAACACTGATTAAAATAATACATAGTATTGTGTGTTTTTGACGATTGGCTAAGGAGTTATAAGTGTTTAAAAATTTTACTGATATCAGCAAAGACCTGCCAAAACAAAAGATTTGTATACCTGCTGCCTTCATTGTATAGAACGCTGATCAAGAAATTGTATAGGATCATGTATCTTTGACAAACGAATGCAGAAATATTGGGGTTAAAAGGTTTTTGATGACGTCATCAACCTGTCCATTGGGTTCGGGAAACTTACTTAATTTGGTCCTAAAGGGTCCCTAGTTACCCATGCGGTAAAAAATGATTGACGTCACTATCTCTCTAAGTTATTTGGCTTCAAAGTTTTAAGTGCACTGTAATAGCTTAATTTAAATTAAAATATTGGTGTTAAAGTAGTGATATTGACGTTGCGCCATAACGTCAGAAAATTTAAAATTTAAGACGTAACACTTTTGGCTACGTCAAAGAAAATAAACACATCCACTTTGCCTGTTATAGGCAGACACGCACACACACACTCCATATTATTATAGAGATTATATTTAGAAATTTCCATTTTTCCCATAAAGGGGAAATTTGAAATCATTTTTAGCCTCCCCAGTTAGTGTTTGGGGTTCACACTATTTTTCTGTAGCACAAATGTAGCTTTTCTGTCTGTCCTAGAAAAACAATATTGAAATAGTTATCCCTTGAAATCAGTGTTGCTAGCAACATCAAATAGAAATCACGACTACTAGCCATTTATTGCCGTTTTTACAAAGTTATAAATAGATAGATCATAGCATGATAAGTCGCAGGGAGCTTATAATGGTGGATATCATTTTGGTTAAATTATATAATGTAAATGTGATGCTCTCTAGGAAAATCGACCACTTCTCTTTTCGTAATAAAAAATACGAAATACGGATTTTCGTATTTTTAAAAATACGCAAATCTATTTTAAAAAATATTAAATTCGTATTTCATACTTTTGAAAAATACGGAATACGAATTTCGTATTTTTAAAATGCGAAATACGAAATTCTTTTTTTAAAAGAATAGAAAATAGGAAATCCTATTTTTAAAGATAGAACGTATGAAATTCTACTTTTAAAAATAGAATTTCGTATTTTTAAAACTATTACATGTATCAAGTAAGTGGTTAAATAAATTGAATAGAAAAACTACTCAATTTAACAAGTTTGTTTTTAATAGGTTTTTATATTGGCTCAATGATTTCACAGGGATGTTTTCTCGGCATTTTAGAATGATGTACACCAACTTTAAAGCTTTGCAGGAAAGTTTTCTCATCATTTTAGAGGGATATACGGCAACTTTAAAGCTTTGTAAGAAAGTTTTCTTGTCATTTTAGAATGAAATAGGGCAACCTTAAAGCTTCGCAGGGACGTTTTCTCGTCATTTTAGAATGAAATATGGCAACTTTAGAGCTTTGCAGGAACGTGTTCTTGTTATTTTAGAATAATATACGACAACTTTGAAGCTTCGCAGGGATATTTTTTCATCATTTTAGGATGATATATAGCAACTTTAAAGCTTCACCGGGACGTTTTCTTGTCATTTTAGAAGGAAATAAGGAACTTAGAGCTTCGCAGGGACGTTTTTTCGTCCTTTTAGAATGAAATACGGCAGATTCTATTGTTTTAAAAATAGGAATTAAAAGTTGAAGCGGACAATTTTCCTAGAGAGCATCACAAATTTTAAAAAAAATGTATATCTCCCCACTATGTTCACAATAGCTTTTATCCCCTTTGCTTTTTGTACTGTGCACCACCCATCAAAGGCTGTCCAAAAAACAGGTAAAAAAGCCTTTCTAAACACATTAGCATTTGGCAATACAAATGTGTAAACAAACCAAGCAAGCAAATAAAATATCTGCATTTTTTTCTTGGCAAGAACAAATTTGAAATAGAAAGGCTGTAAAAAGACTTCACAATTATTTTACTCATTTTCTGCACTAGAACACACAAATTGCAAGTAAAGTCTTTTTTTTCACATAATATTTAAATGTGAAAGTATGACAATGAATTGCTTTTGACCTGGTGTTATATTTCATGCTGAAATGGTTTCTGTGTTGTGCGTTGATGCTCACGTTCCTTCATGTTTATGAAAAAAAATTTCTTTACTTTGTGCACAATAGTTATCACATTTCCACGAGCTTTAGGTAGCGTCAGAACTTTCACTGTTATTATTAACCTATTGTTTGATACATGAGCTACTTTTGCATATCAAAAACAATAGTTCATTTCTGGCAAAAGAACTTTAAATTAGGTCATGTAAACTTCGCGAAACTCAATGTTTTAATGACGCACGGTACAAAGAAAAAAACTGTGCAATGCTTTAAAATAGCTGTATTTCGTTATTAAATAATCAAAATTGCTTGTGTTGTTATTCAATTCAGTTGTGAAAGGTTTTTAAAAAGAAGACATGTGGTAAACACAGTCACCCACTGGAGTTAACGATCCCTGGCAGTTTATAACATGTATTCGAATAGAAAATGGCAATCATGTGTAATTTGATCGGTCACTGACTTCTTTGTTCTTTAAATTTTTAATGCAATGTAGCTTTATTGAGCGTCATATACATTAAAACCCCAGAATAATATCTTTTATGTTATCACTAATAAAAAATGTTCAGTCATTTGTCAAATCTGCTCTGTCATTAACGATGACTGACTGTTATTTCGGCCCCATAATGTGAAAACAAAGGCTTCCGCAAATCTTTTTGTTTTAGTTTGCAATTGATGATAACAATAGAAAGCATCTAAGTTATTGTGTAAAAAAAGATATATGCAAAGGTTCTTTATGTAGATATTAGGTCATTATGAGAGGTCGTAAAATTGTCATGTGTACGTGTAAAGTTACATTCAGTAAATGCGGTAGTATAGATTATATATAGAGTAATATGACCAGGTGTCAGATTCAGACGCAATGTTCAGATGAAAAGTCAAGTGGTATTATATATGTCAGGGAAAAGTCAGAAATATCAACAGTTTTATTAATAAGAAAAATCTCAAGAATGATTGCTCCTGGCCTATCTTTCTAAACTAATTCCATTTTTCAAAATATTGGCAACAGTTTAATTTTGTATGTGCTTTAAAGAATTTAGCATCATTTTTTACAGGCTGTTCTATAAAATGTATGTATTAATTTTACATTTTTAGTGTAATCCAAGCTTTGTTTGAGTGCCTGTAGCAACTCAAACTAGATGGAAAATGAGGAAAATGTCAGAATCTTAAGTTTAAATAGTCCAGAATATTTTCATTTTTAAAAAAATAATAATTGGAGGATTGCAATAATTCTTATCGTTTTAAATAGTATTGTATTATGGTGGTCTTGCTCAGATGGCTGTTATCAAATTTTAAAATTAGTCATTTTTTATGTAATTTAGCCTTTCTTTATCATTTTTTGTCAGTTCTAGTCGAAGATTTAAACTTCTATGAACCTAAGTTGAAGCTTTGTCAAGCTGACAATTGCCAACTGTTGACATAATTTAATGTTTGACACAAGTAAAAATTATTGGGATTTACCAGGGAATTATCGAGAATTTGTTTTCGAGCTTCGACTTGGAAACCAGTGATATGCATAATAATATACCATGACTGTCTGTATTTGTTATTGCATCTTATTAGTTATTTATTCTTTTTAGAATATTGTACATACATATTTGTAAATAGTGGTTGTGGCTTTGATAAAGTATGAAGGAGATAAAGTCTAAGACGATTACTGCATCAGACAGTAGTCATGTCTCACAGAAACACTCCAAGGTAAGTGTTGTACTTAACTTATAAATAAGAGGCTGCAAAAGGTTAAATGGTCCAGGACAGCCTGAAACTTGAACACTCCTGGTGGGATCAGTTCGAAGGTATAGAAAATGTACCTTTTATTTTAAAGAACATATAAGAGATGGCAGTTGTAGGTTAGCTTGTCTTAGTGAATCATTTTACAAAGAAAGTTTCAAAATGTGAATCTTTTTTTCCCATCAATCGTTTATTTCACCCATTTCTATAACAGTGCTTGATATAACGGCTGAAAAACGTTAAGTGACTGCCAAAATTGACATTTGCCTGTCAGGATACAAAAAACAGACGTTCAAATTGACCGGCAACTTAATTATGCCTCGCGAAATTCGGCCAACAAAAATAACACATTGTTTAACAAGAGCATAGCCATACGGCTAAGCATAACGTTTATGACCACTAAAACTCAAAGCCAATACCACCAAAAAATTGACTTGACCAGCCATTTTAAGTTCTTGGCGGGTACGATGACCGCGAGGGATTAAATTTTTATTTTAAGCTCTGTTATAATGGTTGTTGCAACAAAATAACCATAACAAAGGAATCAACGACAAGTGGCAGATGGTGCTCCCAAACTACAGCTACAAATCCAGCACTATCAGTTGCTGTTAGGCTTTGTCTCCACAATTGTTTCAAAAAATTGTTTCAATTTATAGAATATATTTGAAACGATCTCTATATAATTATGAACTGAAGTTATTTGAAATGATCTCTATATAATTATGAACTGAAGTTATTTGAAACGATCTCCATATAATTATGAACTGAAGTTACCAAAAAAGATTGTGTCAAATTTGTTTCTTTTCATTTCAAAATGGTTTCAAAGCATTTTGTTGGGTTAAAAAATCATTTCGTAATTGTTCCCTCCTCATTTCAAAAATTATAATTAATTCGTTTCCACATTTCATTAAAATTCGTTTCACTACAAATCGTTTCAACACTTCTAAGCACATAATTATCACACATCATCAATTTCTGAAGAAATTTAGCTATCAAACTATGGAAATATCTGCATTCTTCGTCACAAAAATAACAAAAGGAGATTGAGGAAAGATCATTATCGTTTCATTTCATATAAAATTAGAAACAATTGTGGAGACAGTCACTTAAACAGCTATTTCCCAATTGGAATTCATCACAAATTTTCCAACTATATTTACTCCAAAATATCTCATTAATACTTGGAATCACTTTGATAAAATTCCTATTTTGGATTTAACAGCCACTATTTTAAATTCCTGAATTGCACACTGACGCAGTGTTCATCTATCTCACTCTAGCACAAAAGTCATTTTTATGCCATTTATATTAAAATTTTGAAACTTATAGAAAGATATTTGAAATAAGGCAGAAATCTTATTTTTTGTATGGGTCTCTTAATTTTTTTTATAGCTATATTTTTTTCTTATTAAACATTTATTTCAGGCTACAGAGGAACAAATAAGGTATGCGAAACTGTCACAATCAAATCCAAAAGAAGAGGCAAAAGTGCAGGAAAAGATAAAAGAGGTTTCAATTTGTAGTTTTTTTGATAGTTCAGATAGTCTGATAGTAGGATGAGTTAATAAGTTCACATTTGTTGTTGTTGTTATTGTAGATACAAGAATTTACACGCAAACCTCCTGATATAATAATGATCGCGCTTCATGACAGTAACTATGATACCAATGTCACTATTCAAAATATTCTCGAGGGACGATACGATGATGATCAGGTGTTGTGTTGTTCTTAGCTTAATGTATATTTTATGTTATGTTTGCTTCAAGAGATTTTATTTTTCTTAACGAAAAGGCCTCAAATTTCCTCAAATTTATATAGTATGAAATACTCCAGTCATAATTAACAGCATTAATTTATGGAAACATGCAACTTTTACAAATTATACAAATACGTGTTACCTTTTTTGCTGTTTTTATTTAAGAAAAACACTAACTAATTGCCCCTTTTAGTACACTACCAGTGAGGTAAAGATTTTTATTGATAATGAATTTATTTCTTTTTATCTAGGGTGAATGGCAAACAACTAATAAGAAGGGCAAAAAGCCTGGAATAATACAGTCAACCACAACCTCTGGAAATCATCTTAATACCACTGAGCCGAATTTTAACCAGAACAACAATATAACTAATTCTGAAAGTCTGGAAGATCAAGACCAGAAACCATCAACAAAGCCTGTACGATCCTCTAGAGGTGGTAATTCCAGAGGTAGACAATTTGTTAGAATTTTTGTCTTAGAGTTGTGGTACGATGCTTGTTTATTCAAATCATGATTTTTCAGCAGTAAAAATGATGTTGAAAGCTATTTTAGAAGCTATTTTAAAAACTTCCTGTTTATATAAAAATTATTCCCTTAGGGACCTCAGCTATTTTAAAAAGTTTCTGTTTATATAAAAATTATTCCCTCCACAATCGTTGCACATTTTATATGAATGAAAACAATCATAATTGTTTTAAGATTGTATTTTTGTTTACGGATCGTTTTGGAAGCGATTTAAAAACATTTGGAAACGACTGTAATTAATTTAGTTTTTAAGTTCAAGAATGGTTGGATGTGGATGCAAGTAGGAAATGATTGGAAAACAATTTTGAAACTATTCTAAACGAATCTAAACAAAGTTGTAACAAATTCTAAAAAAAAATTGTTTTCCTTAAAGCAATTAAAAGCAATTAAAAATGGTGAATTATAAACTGAAACTATTTTTCACTTCAACAGATGAACAAAAATTTATGTAAGGTTAATTTCTTTGAATGGACTAGTAAAATTGCAAATAGTTTTGAAATTAACTGTAAGACCTTGTACGATCCTATTTCAATGATGTTAAAAACTGTGTTGAATTGACTATGTTGAAACGATCTGCGGGAATGTTTTTGCTTCCTACGATAACGTTAAGGACAATGTTTACACAATCTACAGTCATGTTCTTGCTTTATGTGATCCTGTTTTTCATGAAATTTAACCGTTGACATTGATCTTTTTGCTTTCTGCAATCTCATTTCGTTATTTTTGTGACAAATAATGCAGATTACTTAAATGTCCTTAGAAATCGCTGATGCGTGATAAACATTATAGACAAGAATAAAAACACTTTTATATATATATGCTTCAGCTTAAGAGATTTAAAATGCAGTGGAATTCTATATAAAAAAAGTAGCAAAAAAATACTTACCTGTTAAGCATACTGATGAGAATGATACTTTCCCATAAGGTGACATTGATAAAGCAACATAAAAAAGATATGTTAGAAGAGAGCATTTTCCAGTATCAAAAGTAGATAAATAACTTCACCGTGGAAAAGATTTTTAATTAAGATGACATAAAAAAAAAGATTTTTTGTGTTTTTTACGTTCAAAGCATACTGTATTCTTACACAAAAGAAGATTTTCTCTTAACACCATGTTTAATATGTTTCCAGGTCGTTCATCATCATCACGTAACTGGCGTAACGATGAAAAAACTCCTACAGATGAAAAGTTTGACCTTCCACACAATAGAGAAGGATCAAGAGAAAGAAACCGTTCCACAAATGATAGAGGGCGTGGTAGGGGTAGAGGAAGAGGTGTGAGAGGTGGTGCTGGAGTGGCGAGAGGTACTTTTTTGTGCAATTTCAATGTTTTGTTTATAAGGAACTTTGAAACTACTTTAATATGGGAGACTTGCGAGTAGAGAATTTCACAGCATAAAAAACAATTTTTAGTGCTTTCTACTTAGACAGCTTAATTATTTGGCAAAATTCTCAACTTCTATTTTAACTTTTATTGTATCAGCTCTACTTATGACGAGCTCTACTGAACTAGGTGATTTTGAATACAACAGCCACATAGTGTCGGTGATGATTATCTTAACAGACAATGTGTTGATAATTTTCCTGTTGTGAATTTTCTTTTAGGATCACGTGGTGGTCGAGGAGGAGGAGGCTTTGGATCAAGAGGAGGTGCAAATAGAGGGTATTGCTTTTTTTTATGACATCAGTCTCACAGTATCGCAAAATGCGTGTCTCTGCTAAAATTGTATGTGTCATTTATATTATTTTTGCTCCTACAGCAAACATTTTTTATTTCGATTAAATCATTTTAGATCCCGTCAACAACGGGGGACAAATAGAGGAGGATTTTCAAAACCAGGTGATCACAAAAAAATAGAAAATGGTGATATTGGGACTAGTGGTAAATCATTTCTTTCTTTACTACTTTTGATAAAGAAATTTCTCTCTGAAAATATTAAAAAAAATATGGTTGTTTTTGGAGTAAATGGTGTTTTTTAATGTTTAGAAGAATCTTGGGATGTCGAGGTTGAGACTGTAGATAAAAAAACAGAAGGTATGCCATGTGTGCTTCCAATATTGCTTAGGAAAAACAAAAGATATATAAATCTAAATATTTGAAGTTTTGGCAGTATGGACATAGTGTTAAGCTGCTACACATCTCAGGCCTGTCAGTAAGGAGAGAGTGATCGCTCTCGCTTATGCAAAGACTCGTCCAATTCTGAGAAATGAGAAACTAGCTAAGCCATTAATTGCTTCCCCAATTCCACAAAAAGTTTGTCTGACTGAGCATTATCAATTCATCTCACATGGATATCTTTCGTATTATTTGCAGTAAAAAATAACTAAAATAGATAAAAAAGATTTTGAAATAAAATATGTGTTTTTTAACTTATTTTTTTTATTCACCCAGTCTAAATTATTGCAAACTTGGGCAAGCGATTTATTGCTTGGGTGCTATTTTCTTATTGATAGGTTTGCCGTCTAAGGGAGTCTTTTACAATCCCTTTTATTATTAAACAATAATACATATTTGAATACATTTATATATTACATTCTATATAGATTGGGGGGAAGAAGCTGTTGCTGACTCCAACTGGTCCTCCAAGGGTAACTGGGGTGATGAGGTAAAATTTATGCTTTTCTTTTTTTAAAAATTGAAAAAAGGATTGATATGTCAACACATTAACTTTTCCTGCTTAGCCTGATGCTGGAACAGGGACAAGCCTGTTTTCAAACGATTTAAATTGGTCTCAGATGAATGGCAAGGAGTCTGCAAGTTGGGATGAACCAAGTAGCATTCCCAAAGATGACAAGGAAAAATATTTACCTGAAAAGTAAGTGTTTGAAAAATCAAATCAATTTTTTTCTGCTTTACTATTATCACTAGCCTAGAAATTCCATTTATTAGTTAGTTTGCAACTTGCATAAATGAGCTTTGTAACCCCACACTCTTTGACTTATACCTCGGCCTTATCTTTCTTTTGTTTTCCATGGTGAAAATGCACAATTTTAAATCGTTTGTTTGCCTAAGAACATTCAAAATTGCAACATTATTTTTAAAAAATTGTTTACATATGGTTTCATGAAAGTGAAATGACTTAAAAACATTACTTAATAACATCTTTTTGTATTTAGTGTTGATGCGGCAGTAATTCGGTCAGTTCCTACTTCATCAACATCTGGCGAAGTCACCTCGTACCAACCAACAAATGATTTAAGTCGATACATGAATGCAGCAAGCAATCAATTCCCATCAAGCCATCAGGAAGGTGGGTTAACCAGCAGTCTGAATGATCGAGCATTTCCTCTCCCGTCCAGTTCTGTGGCTTCCGATTCAGTCAATCGGACAGTTGCTTCAATGCCAATGATATCGGGAGTCACCGAAAGTCATAAGCTGGAACAGGAACAGTTAAAGCCGCAACGAATGAGCAAACCTCGAAAGTCTCAAAATAAGTTCTTTCAACTGCCCAAGCAACCTGTCGTCATGCCTCGTTCAGCACAAATGGTCAATGACATAAAAGATCAATTTGCTGGTCTAGAATTTGGCAGTGGACCAATAAGCCCGAGAAAAGTAGATGACAGCTCAGCTGTTGTTATGCCTAGGTATACTTTAAATTAATGGTGTTTCAATAAAGTTCTAATGTTTCACAATGAAAACTTGGCGTTAAATGTTTCTGTCGAAATTCACTTTTGTGCTTTTCTTCAATTTAGTTTAAGCAGTTCATCTGAAGTGACAAGCAGTAGAACAGAACTAACTGACGTATCTTCAAGACATGTCGTAGCTTCTTTGGAAAACGAGCCCTTACTAACTCAATCATCACAAGGATTACAATCGCAACCAGTGATTCCTTCATCGCCAGCCAAACTAGAACCTACAAGTACATTGTCAACTTCAAAGAGTGATATGCCGAAAACTCCACCAGGTTTTAAACCTCTAGAAAAGCAGGCAGTTCCACGTTATATGGGATCCCCCGGAAGGGGGATAAATCATATGGTAAGCTTTAAGATTTCTTTTCTATGTGTTTGTAATAGTCTCATAAACAAAGACCTTGTTATATTCCTCCTTAGAATGAGTTACTGCATCATGGCCAGTACTATTTTATATGATGCTTTACTTGTGATTTACTTTGGCTAATTTTAAATAGATTTTGCTCCATTATATTGTCATATTATTATCTAAATCAGGTAGTATTTGCACCGCGTTCTCAAACTGACAAACAGCTAACTTCTTGTAAACATCATCTGGATGTGTTACTAATATATTGCCCCAGACAGTGTGATGGATTTGTTTGTGGCTCATAGTTTTGGCGACCACAGAACTAAATCGACTCGATTTAAAAAAATACATTTTTTGCTTTACACTCGCCTTAATTATGCACAAAGTAGTTGCTTCAATTGCTGAATTATTTTTTGTTATTTTGTAATTTTGCAAACTTCTTATTTTAGGGGCCTGAACCTATTCCATTTCCTCCATCAACGTCTCATACATCTCCGACTAACTCATCTTCTTTGAATGTGTTTTCTCGTGGTGGTGGCTTGGGAACAAGTGTGAACGAACACCAGAATTTCCCAGACCAGCAGGTTTATGATGACAGAGAGCAGAACTTAAATGCTGAGAAAGTCTTGGCTGAGCAAAGGGCGTTAGCTGAAAAGCAATACTTTGCTGATCATCAAAGGGCGTTGTCCGAGCATCGTGAACGCGAAAGAATGATGGCTGATCAGAGGGCATTTGTGGAACAGAAATCATTGGCTCAACAAACGTTGTTATCTTCCAGTGACAACTCAAGGTCTCTAGATCTAACCGATATGAAAAACGGTTCCGATACGCGAACAGGCTTGAATGATTCTAGTGGAGTGAGTGGCTTTTTCTCTATTCTTGCTGTTGTTTTAATTTTCTAAATATACACAAGGAAAAGTGTGTATAACCTATAAGCTAGCAAGGAAGCACAAAATGTAGCGAAGTTTAGAAAAATTGTGGTGTCATTATTTCTTATTCTTTCTCAAGGATAATACGAAGCCGCCTAAGAACGATGTTAACTATCTATCGAATAAGCTACATGGGAATTCTGCGACGTCATCTCCATCAAGTCATCAATCGTCGTATGCGTCTAATTCAACAGTGTCAAATGAAATGTTGGGTCTAACAACTGCGACTGGAGTTCAAACGACAGCAAAAGCACAAAACTCTTCCAGTAAGTATTTTGTTTTGGTGCACACCAGGAGAGTTTGGATTTGATTACCACCACTAAAGTGTTCTCTAACTGCAGTGTTTGTAGTCTGCTCGAAGCAATTGTTAGATCAAAAGGGATCAAATTTTCTGTTACGTAAACCTCACTCCGATGAAAAGATCAAGTGGTGATAAAATTAATAACGAATATTTTTCGTTCCAGGCTATTAAAACATTCATTGCTTCTTCTTTTTTAGATAAAGTGACGGGTGCACCTCCTGGTGTTGTACCTCCCATGAATATGTATCCTGGTGTCCAACCTGGCATGATTCCAGCTTATCAGGTAAAAAATGTAATTCCGTCAAAGAGTTAACGTTAATTTTTAAAGAGACGTGTTCTTTTATCAAATTTTCACGGTGAAATATGCTAAGAAGTTCGTCAAAGAAATACCTACTGTGAAACTCTAAAGATTCTTTAAAGCCCCTAGTACTATCATGGTATGCAGAGGAGTCTTAGAACCCTTTCTCTATCATAGTATGCAGAGCGATCTTAGGTCTATTTTGCAGCAAGGAGATTCTTTTTGATTTTTTTTTGTGTAAGAGTATATACCACCCGGCTACATTTACCATAAAAAATTTAAAGAAGGGAAATTTGAGATAACGTTTACTTCAAAATAGATTTTTAGGCTGGGTAACTCAACGTTAGCTATTTCATTTTTATGTTTTCGAATTTTTTTGATATTAGTTGCCGGGAAAATTATCGGAAAACTCGCTATTGCGAAAGTAATTACTTTTTCAAAACACGATGTACGCTGATTTCTCTCTTCTGGTTTACTTGGGAACATACATATTTATGTGAATTTAAACTGCAGCAGTTTTATCTTATGTCTTCGACATAAACGTCCTTGAAAAAAACACGGAAATTAAGAAATATAATGTCATGGAATTTATTTTTTAACGAAATTTGGTTCGCAAGCCTTTTTTGCAGAGGTTAATTCCCTTTCCGATAATTACTTTTGTGGTTGCTATGTATTGCACGCTTAAAATTTGCAAAACTGCCTACCGTAGATCAAGTTTTATAAAAAATGAAAATAAAATTTGTGTTAGTATTTTTGAAATCTTCTTTTCCAGCACCAACCTATACATGGATACAACTATGAAGAAATGCTAATGCAAAGACAGCTCGTTGTAAGTGAAAAATATATCAAACAGGAAAATCCCTAATGTTAATTGTGTTGCTATGGCAACAGTAGGCGTATTATTATTATATTTTTTGGAGGGGAGGGGGGTAGTATTTTACAACCTATTGACCATGCTTCAGCAGGATTAGCTCCTTATAAAAGTAAACGTTAACCCCTACACTTAATTCAAGGATGAATGGTAGATACACCAAATTTCAAACTTAAATGATAGAACTACTGGTGTGTCAATTAAGAGAGAATTCTTTTCGCAAGAGTCATTTTTCTTCTTATAACATAAGTATCAATACAGGTTATTTACGATTTTTCTTTTGTTGCTGATAAATATGTAATGAAGCATATAGGATATTTTTGTCCCACAAAATGTGTCATATTCCATTTCTGTTCGCACCCGCTGTTTTCTTTTTTAATAATGGTACCTGCGGCTGTGTGCGCCGTAGTAACTTTTTTTTTGCTTGCTCAGCATCAGAATTAGTCATTGTTTATAACCGTGTTTTGATGGTTTTAGACGTGATCTGTTGCCGTGCAAAATACTAAATTATTGACGACGTGTAATCGCAGTGCATAATATGTCTGCATTGTTCAAATATTTACGAGGTATTCATGGTACTTGGAACCAGCCACATGATTCGTATCAAAACATAAACACCGCCTTTTTAACATACTATTTTAAAAACAAGATTTTAATGATATAAACAAGTGTACTGTTGTGTTCTCGGTCGCCGGTTGTTTTTGTAATTTTTTTTACGTCTTTATCATAACACGAAGCATTGTTCATCGTATTTATCATCGCTTCTGTTTTTAACGGATTGCCTGTTGTTTAATTATCACTATATTTCGCCTGAAAGACGTCTCCGATTTTCGCCAATAATAACCCGTAAACACGCGACCGTATGGCGTCTTCTATTTTTATCGATTCGTCGTTCGAATTGGATCGCGAAATGTTTTGAGCTCGATTTGTTTGTTCTCGATTGTTTGTGGTGTTACGGCGATTGCTTGCTTGTTGGTTCTGGTTGGTCGAGTTTATTGGATTACTGTTGTTGTTGCTTCTGTTGTTATTGTTGTTGTTGTTGTTGTTTCTACTATTTACATTGCTATTGTTATTTTGTTGTCGGTTGTTTCTTTGACTGTTGAATATCTGTGGTAAATTCACTTCATCGTTCTCCATAGTCAAGGACTCGAGGAAGTCTTTGATCTCCCTCGGAGTGATCATCTGTGACGCTCTTTGTTGCAATGATTCGCAGTATATGGTTCGCTTGCTCGAGATGTTTTTTAAATCACGCAGGAATGTCCGGTTTTTTTTTATATTAATTATGCATCCACTGCTCGTCTCTGATTCATCTGACTTTTATATTTTTGATTAGTTCACTTTTTTTTGCGAGGTTTATTGTAACTATGGTGAAAAACAAAATATGTATTGAGTGAGTTACATATAACACTGAATAAGTGGGTATTCTTTACAGAAAAACCCTATTTTGTTAAGTCATTTCCAGAGGTAAATTTTTTGCTGTGTTTTTTTGTTGTGAATAAAATACTGTGATTTGTGGTGAACTGTGAAAATGGCGGTAAAGGCTGTTTTCCTTTCAGGAACAGAACAGAACAGAACAGAAAGTTTTCTACTGGTAATTCATAATGTTGCACATATTTCAATTCAAAAAGTAAACACTTCGCAATTCCCACGAAATGAAATAATCCGATTGACTAAATAATTTTCTGCCCGTCGTTTCCGTACACAACGCAAGAAAAACGTGAACTTTGCTCGGAACGGAACGGACAAGAAAATTTTCTGTTCACGTGATGTAAACATTTTTAATACGCATGCTCAGATGTTCGTTCCGCCGAATATTTTGTTAAAGTTGAAAATAGCCATAATAGAAAAGCCATTGATTATCCAGTCTTTGTTCTGTTCTGTTACTTAAAATGTGAATTTTTTTAACACGCGTCTATTTTGGACTAAAATTATTGGCAAGGGGTCAGCTGGTTGTAAAAAATATGAACTCACCTTTTATCAAGTCCTCCACATCAAGTCCTTCCTTCTTTTCAATTTTTCGTTGCCCTTTTTAGTAACTGCTCGTTGATTTGGTAAAATTTTAAAACTGTCGGAAATTTGGGGAAAATTGCAGACGTCATTTAAATTTCGCACGTTTGGTGAATACCTTACATGCGTTCATCACATGCTTATTGGATATTCATATGATTAGACCATAACTTTTCCCGGGGGTCAATGTTTCTTGCGAAAAAAGTAATGATGAGATAAAATTAATTAGCGAGGAAAAAATCATTGTCAATAGACCTTTCCCGAATTTCCCAATTATGCCAAACTCAATTATAGAGGTCAATATTAAAAATGGTTCTTATCCCTAAGTTTCTTAGCAACAAGTAGAACAAATTACCTAATTTCGTAAATATTTCTTTTCGTTAAGTGACTTATTGCAAGCTAAAAGTTACGGTCAAACCCTTCATATAACTAAGCTTTCTAATTAGCCTCGTATTCAAAATAATTATTTTCTTCAAATCTAAATAAAATCCAACCAGATTATTATATTGCTCTTAAAACTTCAATTTTTTCATAATAATTTATTATTATTTCTGAATATCCTTATGTAAAGAGCACAGAACCATTATAAAATTTTGGATGACGTCATAATTATAATAATTTATGAAATTTTGGAAAGGTGTATTCGGCTGAGGCGTGTGTTTTTAAGATGTAACAATTTTTGTTGTTTTTTAATATAAAATTTATACCTGCTTATCCCATTCTTTTAACAATCTTACACCCCCTGATTTTCTCTAACAAATTAAAGAATTTGCTACAAGTGTCCTTATATAAATTCAAATTCATATGAATAAATAAAAGATATAAATTTATTCATTTCTAAAAAAATCAGGTGATGTATTTCATCAGGAGAGTCTTTAAATTTTGATGAAGTAGTGGTCTTCTTTGCTATAATAAACGAAGAAGGTTCGTTAATTTAACAATTTTAGTCAGTGACCGTATAAAAGTGTGAATTATGGACGAATTTGTTAAAGTTAATTCTTTGAGTTTTGTTTACCTCTTTTCATAGCAAGTGAAGAAGGATAGGTTAATTCTCCTTTTAAGTAGTTTTAACATAGACCTATTCTTTTGTCATCAGTGAAATCACTGCGCATCGTTCGATACATTGGACATCGGACATTGCATCATTTTGCTTTTAAAATAATAATCATCTCGATTTTCCCTAAAATTTCTCTTAGCAATTGCATCACTAGCAAGGAGTGGTAAAAATAAATAATAAATCGGATTCCATTACTTTTTTCCCGGTAGTTTTCGGGACACATATTTTTTAATCGGTCGCTTGTTAAAATGTTTAATTAAAAGCGTGGAGTTTAAAAATGTTTTTTCATATCTTTTATCTATTCTTTTTTATTTGCACACGAAAATTACCTCTCTCCACCATGCCTCACTCCCCCATACCCTCTCTTCACCCTCACCTCTTTTCACCCTCACCCAATGTATGTGCTAATAACGCACCCAAATTTAAAGAAGAAGCCGGATTTACATCTTGCTTTTCTAAACATCTGCACAGCCGTAACACCCACCATGGCTAAATATTGGAAAAAATAGGGAAACCCACTTGAAGTGAATGTGATATAGTGCACACGAGCAGACTGAAGCTATGATTTAGAAGTGCAATTTAAACTTGTCGTCAGTGGAGTTATGTGTACATCCTTGTTTAGTCTCCGTATGCTTACGATATGTCTGTGTTCCAAGCGGCTGCTGCTGCATCTGCTGGTGTGAATACGACACGAGAGGGCTTGCAGGCGTATCAAGGTAATTTTTTGTTTTTCAATTTTATGGCAAAATCGACACTTACCTGGAGAGGCTTTACGAATTTGTGGGATGCAGGAGAGAAATGTAGATCGTATTTCAAAACCTGTTTTGTCGATTACGCTTAAGTTTTTGCTTAATATTTTGAGAAAAATAGATCCCCAACGCACGAATGCTGTCAGGTCCTTCAGCAATGTTTAAACAAGAACACATGCTTGCGAAACCTCAGATAATTGGTTCCAGATAAATTGTTTTGTCACATGTATAGCTACAGCACATTCGAGTGTCTTCTATGGTGTATAAGACATGATAAACGTAATTAGAATCGTATACGGAACCAGTGAAATGAATTGTTTTGTTACATGTTTAGGTACAGATCCGAAATTCACACGCGGTACGGATGAATCGTCCCCTGTTAGTCTACAGCAAGGTTTGTAATCATTCAACTTTTATCATCCTTTTTGCGTTCAAACTCGTCTCTATATTTGGATTTAGCGACAGTATATCTTCATCATCTACGCATGTTTATTTTACTTTACAGGTAGTCATCATGTGGCTGCAGCAGCTGCACACCAACAGGCAGCTTACTTGAATGCTACTGGTCAAATACCATTTGGTTACACATATACATACCAACCTGGCGTTGTACCCACTGGTGGGGTTTACCCAACTTTTACTGCACCATCTGGCATGTACCAGGTATGGACCCCTATTTCAGTCCCAAGCTATACATTCAGTCGACTTCTGATATTTGATCGAGTACTAATATTAGAGGACAAATGTAACATAAAATTTAACATTCTGTCTGCATTATTTTTCTTGATAACGACATCGGGTACCTCAGTCTTTATGAACTTGGTAATCAATTTGTAATCTACGTTCATCTTGCATTACCCTGTATTCTCCATGTATTTTTTCCTTTTTCTAGGTACCACAGGGAAAGGGTGTTGGCGGTAACCAGTACCCGTCTCAATATCAAGGCCACGCCCAACAAGGTGTGTACAGCTCTAAATATTCAAGTAGGTTCTCTCTTTCTTTTGGTCATGTTAAAAATTAGAGCGTTCTCAGTTTGTATTGAAGTTGTAAATCAATCGAGTGTCGTAAGGAGGTTAAGTTGGATTGTTTTTAGGCTCTGTCAACCATGATTTTAATAAGGCGAGTTACCAAACAGGATTGTCTCAGCAAGGCAAAGTATCGCACAATGGTAAGTCCGTACAAAAAGGGATTTGCTTTGAAATTCTCTTTGTAGAAAACAAAGTAGTTTTTATTAAGTTGTAAAACTTAAGGTTAAAAGTTTAACTTTTAAGCTTCACTTTCTGTTTATTTAGCCACTAGTAGTCCAATTCAGGCAACGCCTCAACCATCCCAGCAATCTGCCTTTAAGACACAGGTATTATTACACCTACACTCTCGCTATAAAGTGCTGTTTTACTGTGCGTCCACGATGCCATCAGGATTAATGTTAAGAAATTTATCTTCTTTAGTACACCCAGGACAGCAAAGGATTTCTTGGTAACAGTCCCACTTCTGCAAACATTCACATGCACAACCAAGCACATTTGAGCAACATGAGTCATTACTTGTTGCAGCAACCTGTTGGAGCCACCCATATGGGTCACCCCCATCATCAGCAGCACGTGGACCCTGCCACCCACCGCAATCAAGTCCATCAGATGCAGTTTAATGCCAATCAGGCGAAGAGAGATTCCAAAGTGCCGTATCAGTCTTACTGGTCTGCCAACCGTTAGAAAAGATGTCCGTTGTGAAGACAAAATACGTATATGTTGGCTTAGGATAGCCGGTTTATTTCTGGCTGCAAGGAACTGTAAAATCTTTTTGAAAATTGTTAAAACTGCTTTCTCTGTATATCTGCTTTAGATTGAGTAAAAATTAAATACAAAAAATGCATGTACATGTTTTTCTCTGACAGATCTTTAAGTTTAAAAAAAAATAATGTATTAATGCTTGTAAAATTATTATACGTCACTTGTTGGTTTAAACGACGTCGTTATGTTATGACGTTAATTTGATGTCGTTTTTTTTCTTATATTTAATTTAGCTGCCTTGACATTTTTATTGATTTTGTTTCGTGTGACGACGTCAACAAATTCGATTTCGTCGGGAAATTGTTCGAAATTAATACGACTAATCTGACGCGTCATGTAGTAGTTCATCGTCGTTTTTAGCTTGGTATTTTGTTCAGTTTGTGTTTTTAGGATGTTGCGTTTCTCATTTTTTTCTCTCTCTCTGACTCATAAATTTCATGTTTAGATCTAGCAAGATTTTTTTACTTGTTTAAAAGTATAGGATATTGTTGAAGACATTTGAAAACTTAATTTATGAAAATGCGTTTACTTCTGTATCATATACGACACCGGCTTTAAATATTTGGACTTTTTTAGTACGAAAGAGAAACAAAATATGCATTCTATCGTAGTTTAGTAGCATTTGTAAAAAATCTGGTTAAAATACAAAAAAGATACACTTTCACAATTTTTTACTTATTAGCCTCTGCGAAGGAGAACGTAGGATTTTAAGCGAGAAGAGTAAAGGATGATTTATGTAAAACGCAGACCGTATGATTATTTGCGGGTTATTTGTGTCGACTGTGAGAAGTCTGCGAAAATGTTTAAAACTGAATTTTGTAGTTTGAACTTCTATTCATAATCTCATTTTCAATTTTCTTTACGTCTACATGTTTAAGCATAAAAAATAGTTTGTCATTTATAGTAAGAAAAGTCCCATTCTTTAGCGTAGTTGTTGACCAGAAGTGCGAATCAAAGCAACAAATTTCCAGGTTTCAAACAAGAGCAAATTTTCGTTTTTAATCAAGATTTTCACGACAAGTAAGACTGGTTTTAAGGATAATACTTGCTAAAAGCCTGCAAATAGCCTTGTCAAGTTATTGATAGAGATCCCTGTTTTGTTTTCAACAGAGCTCTATCAAATAAGTTTATCTCAGAGAGCTCCGGACGGAAAGAAGGGGATAAGTTTGCTTCTGTTAAGACAAACAACATTTTGAGTTGTTGGAAATAATATCTTGTTACATCCTTTTCTTTCTTGTAGTTTTTAGTTACAGTGAAATTTATAATGGATGGTGGATGAAGCATCTCAATTCTGGTCTGTAGTTTAGTTTAAAAAAATGGCTCAAGTAATTACTTCGCGGTTTCTCAAAGATGAAACACAGCAGTTTGATTTAGAAACCATCTTTGTTTTAAGTTTGAATAATCGAGGTAAGATTTTTTTCTTTTACTTCCGACCTGTACATTACGACTAAGGAAGAAACTTTTTCTCATTGCTGTTCTTATCCACTATGCTAATGTTACGCGGGAAGCGAAATAGTATTTTACTGTCACGGGGGAAGCGGAATATTATCTTACTAGGTGGTGGCGTTTACTACGTCGCAAAATTGAAAATTAAATCCGACATTTCATATTGACCGTAATAATTCACTAACAAAATAAATTACCAAATATTTTCTCAAAGTGGGTATTCCGTGTGGTGGGGAATTGAGAGATATTCGTCAAGACTCTGGGCATATACGGACTAAAACTACTCATTTCTGTCGTTTTATCAGGAAGTTTTTGTGTGCAGATTCGTAGCTTTTTACTGCCAGCGTGCACAGTAATATTCCTCTAAAAAATCAAATGGCCAAATATTTTTTCAAACTGAATATTTCGTCTGGTGGGGAATTAGGAGATATTCGTAATGATTCTCACCATAGAAGGAGCAAAACTACTCATTTCCGTCATTTTGTCAGAAAGTTTTCGTGTGCTGTTTCATGACTTCTTCCTACCAGCGTACTATTTTGTGGGCGCACAAAAAGTCGTGCTAAATATTAAGCAGGATACCAGCATTACATCTGTTCAACGACAAAATGTTGCGACAAATTTCCGTTAATATATTTTTCCATTTATTTAGGTATATTCGACCTTGGTTGCATAGGAGAATGCGCTAATCTTGTTTATTTGGATCTGTCATCAAACAAACTGTCCAGTGTCATGGCGCTTCGTAAGATCTCTAAATATTCCTCATAAAAATGTTGGCAGAGTAAGAGTAGAATTTGTTTCCTTGGATTGTTGGACTATATTGTAAAATGTTTGTTTAATATCTGATTCGTGAAAAGAAATTCCCAAATATATTTCTGGGGACCATATCATATATATCCAGCAAAACTCCATATTGTATTTTCATTGCATCATAAAATAAATCCGGCAAATAATTGATTATGAGAATAGCTGTAATCCCCATTCAGGGAACAGGTGTTAAGAATTTTTTAACTTCTAGGAAAACTAACTTGCTTGGAAAGCTTAGATGTTTCGTTGAACCGACTTGCGGCACTGTGTAAGTATGGTCATGGATGAAACGTCCTTGTTCAACCTTACTTAATTTTCAGCCTAACCTATAGAGCTGAAGGAATAACCCTTAAATTGACATTTCTTTAGCTGGCTTGGAACGCCTCGAATCGTTATCACGTTTAAACATTTCAGGCAATTTCCTAAACAGGTGCGTATAACTACATTTGATTTTACTCTGCTGAAATGCAAATGGCCAAACCTTTACTCTTTTCTTTCAGTGTTGACACTGTACTCCCCTTGACAAGATTGGACAAATTGAAAACGCTGATTTTAAAAGACGATAAAAAGAATTTGACAAACCCGCGTAAGACTGTTTTAAATGCCGGGTTACCTATTTTTTGGTTGTTGTTGCCGTGACTATTGAACTCGTTTCTTTGCCTCGTTTTACCTGACACAACATAGTTCGCCTCAGTTTAAATAGTTTATAGTTCGCCATATTTAATCCAATTCTTTGTGGTGCTGTTCCTACTGCCATAGGCTATACTCCAATTTTAATGTATTCTGTGTTTAGATCTATGTCTAAGAGTTGAAAATGAATTGCCCAGCCTTTGTTTTTAAGAATGTTTGGTGAACTTGGCTATTGTTTTTTTTAGTTTACGCGTCCAACTGTGATGCATCAAAACAGATTGTGGAACTTTTACCTTGGCTTGAAATTATTAACGGTAATTTTATGTTGGGTTTAATTCTCAGCGAAAAATTGTTATTTGTTTATGCATAGTTCCGCAAATTATACATGTTCTCTCGTCTCAGTTTGCAATTACTGTAAATAAACGATAACTCTAACAGGGTGTTCCGAAACTTTAGAGGATCAGCTATATACCGTTGCAGCCACTGACTGTACTGTAATGTCTTTATTTTGTTATCCAGGTGAACCACAACTTGGCGAAGGTAAAGAACTCAACAGAATATGTAGTGAAATGGATGTCTGCTCATCTAGTAAGTAATCTAGGTGGCATGCCCTTTTTTGGGGTGGGGTATACTCAGACCCCATCCAGTTCATGAGTTTTTACTTCATTTTTTTTCTGAATTTGCGATCTCCTGGTTTTTATCCTAAAAACTAGTGTTCAAGACCAAAAAGTAAAAAAAAAAAACAGCGATATAATGTTCTAGATTTCCCAAAAAGTGATGTACAATTTTTGTCATTCATTTTTAAGAATATAACCATTCAGTTTCCAAGCAGTTACTCGATTGGAAAGCCTCAACATTTGAAGGTAGGAACAAAACGCTCGTTATTAGATAAAATTGTACCGTGTGTGTACGTGTTACTTCACAAGGCTATATTTTCTTATTTAGAGCCTTCCTTTGTTCGTCTTGGGTTTGAACGAAACGGCGCGTACGAAAAAGCAGAAGGTAACTTAGTTTCAACTTACGTTTATGTCAGGGGCTTTTGTTGCGCACTGGTTTTGGTTCTCAATTTTTTATGTCTGGGTTGTTTAGAGATTGCTAACAACTGTGGAAAACGAAGCATGGAGGCTCACAAAATATTAGAAGAGATGCGTGCATTTGTGTTTGACACGTGACATGACGGACAAAATGGTGTCGTTCATGTAGTGTGTATATATTTGTATATGAGGAATTATTTATTTTTTGATGAAATATAAAAAGAAACTTGATTTTTTGAGCGACTAATTCTTATTTACAACTACCTAAAAATGAAAGAAAGAAATTAAAATGTTGGACAACCAAACACCACATTGTTTCCATCCACGCTCGATTGGATTCGTTCTGAATTCTGCCCGAGAGACACGAGCTGCAAGCATCCATCGAAATATCTTGTAACCTGGCCAGGTTTCTGTATACCTCCTACAAGCAAAACAAAAAGATACCATGACAGACGAGAGGTGATGAGATACGGATACAGGGTCCTCTGGCTCTCCAACATTACGAAAGGGGTGAGGGGTTTTTAAGCTGTATTTGTCCCAATATATTGAGCATGATTATAGTTCTCGTAAGGGAAAAAATAATGTACGCTACCTTTGACACCACCAATGTACATAAAACCATTGATTTGTCCACTATTGGTTTCATCCACAACTCCGCCTCCCATGTTTAAAAGAGAATCAACTTTGATCCTCAAACTTCGCGCGGTTTTACTGATTTTTAAGGTGTGCCATCTTTGATCACACAGATAGTAAGATTTGTCTCCTTTTGAGTCTTTCCACACAAATGTTTGACCTGGTTGAAGCATGGAAGGCTTGTAGTGGAAGTTGATCTAAATAAAAAATGACAGAGTTGCTGGGGACAGTTTCTTTGATCAAATAATGTGAACAGTTATCCGAAAAAGTATTAGGCTGTACTTCAAATACCCACCATTCTTCCTTTGCCCGTACCCGCCTGATTTTTTTAACCACCCCCCCCCCCCCCCTCCCTCCTCCCCGTGTCTGTGCGCACACAAATTGTCATATTTAGTATTAGTATAGTTTCTGAGTACAAATTTTTTATTCAAAATGCTACTCACGTACATAGATAACAACAACTTGTATAATGCTAACAAAATCAACAAGGAATACCAAAAAGATAAAGAATGTCTGCTCACAGCAGCTAACCCCCTCCTCTTCTAAGTTGCGAATGTCCACACATTACATAAAATGGGTGTGATGAATCACACCTATTTCATGTAATTAGTTATTTGCGACCAAAAATTGATGGTGATTTTGGTTGAGCATGCGTGCTTTTTTCAAGCTGTTAGGTTAGGTTAGGCAAACATCTAATATCTATACTTGGTAAGACCGACCATACATACCTTTCCATCTTCTAACTCCAACAACATATATGACCCAAATCCACTCCCTACGAAAAACGAATCTCAATCCTTTAAAGACAACATTAAACCATCGTGGACGTAGCATAAACGAAATTGTTTAAAGATCTTACCGACACCCACTCCATTTGGTGTTTGGTTGGAGAATAAATACAGGAGTGTTCCTGAACGTTTATACGTCCTGAATCGAAGCTCGAGAGTAAAATCTGGGTGCAGGATAAAATTGTTGGCTGAAATTAAAAAGTCGGATACAATAACAAGCACAATTCAGTCTGCATGGAACTGAAGTAGTTGTCCAATGGAAGCACTAAATGTTGGAATTTGTGTGTTGAATCTCTGATATTGAAAAAACAGCTGCAATCACTTAGCGATCTCTTTGGCATTGGTCTCAGCATGAGAACAGGATTAATGATGGAAACCCCATAACCTAGACTTACTTATTAGCAGCATTAAAGAGAGGGTCTACAACCTATTTTCAAGTCCTCGTTAAGCATGGAAAAAAAGACCAAAAAGCGAATATTAAAAAAGAAAATTAACGAAGTGCTCACCGTAATTTACCCACGAATCTTTTCCGTTAAAATAAACACCCGTCTCCGTGTTAGAATAACACGAAGTTGTTCCCGTTTGCGTTCCACCGAGATCAGGTCGTGTAAAATCTATTGCGTACGTTTCGAATCCCGACGATATTTCGAATTTGCGCAGACAACCGTTGAAGCCATACTTTCGTTTCATGAAGTGGTTAGCAACAATGTTGTTAGGTAAGCCTCCAATGTACAGGGGTCGGGTCAAATAAAGCGGTTGTGCAGCTTGATCGTGACGCGAGTTTTTGTACTCCATCGTTTCAGGAATTAGGATGGCACCGAATTGATAAATACGGAGCAGATATATCTAAAATGATATCGAGTTCTTTATTTGAAGATAAAGGTAGCCATAAATCACCAGCCTCGTTCCAAGGGCATTTTGCCTTGTCATGAAGTTGATAACGGCGTAATAACGGCTCAGGGGCCACAAGACCCTGTGGACGAGGTTAATGAATAACCTCAAACTGATTGAAAATTCCAGGAGTGGGAAGTACAAAGCATTTAGAACTTCTGAAGGGGACGGAGGAGAGCTAAACGAGGGGAGTTTGATTATAAAGCTTTATTCTCTAACCTTATACCATTTTCCTTCTCCCGCGTAATTCGTCGTATTTCCGGTCTCTATGGTTACCTTGCCTTGGCCATTATGAAATTCATAACGCAAACGCCCATTGATAAGTTCTAGTGACACATACTGCGTCGGGTTTGTGTCGCTGTTGGCGATGTAAAATATGACACCGTCACCAGAAACGGCACGGAAGCTCATCGTTACAACAAAACTGCAAAAATATAACGCAATAAATTAAATTTGTTTATAGATCCAACTTCAGTACACAGGATAATAACCGGTTTCAAATTTCAAAAGTTGTGGCTTTGAGTCAATTATAAAACCACCAAAAACCTTGTTAAATTAAATTCGTTTAAAAGGCCAACTTGATTGCTAAAAATATCAACAAACTTAAGATAATATTTTAAGGCTACCTTGTCTGAAAATACTTCTGCGTTGTACTTGCTGATAATCGATAGCCGATGTAACTTTGAATGCTCGCCCATGGTACTTTTCCGAAACGAACTTGTAAAGGATCTGGAGCGAATATCAGGTCTGGGAACGAAGCAGCACAGGCTGGCGGAGGTCGAGCTTGATTACTCCCAGGCGTTATTCCAGCGTATGACACACCAACATAGCTTCCACTAAAGAAATTCTGTTGCCTATGGAAAAGAGAAATTGGAAATTTGTTGGGTTTTTTTTAAATCACATTGTTTAAGCCGCAAACGCTCCTTTCAGTTTTATTCAAATTAGCATCTTATTCATTGTTGTAAATTTCGCGCCATTTAAATTTTAGTCGGTTACTCTTTGACCTACGCGTTTCACAACGTAGTCTCTTTCCAGCACTTTCTAACTCTTTGCCAGGTTTTCTTCCAACATTACCGACTCATCAAATAATGACAAGAAGACCTGGGAACGAAGTAGCATTTTTCTCAGTAAGCTGAAAACAAAATGTCTTACATTCTGTTAATCAGGAAGCTTTCAAAATCTATTTGCAGATGTCTTGTAGTGGGCACAGCCATTCCTATTTGCACGCCACTTGATAACCCTCCTATGTACACGTCACCAGTACCGATTGTAGTCAGTGCAACGTTGCCAAACCATCCAGTGTAAACGATTTTTGCGTCGATCTGCAACTGGAAACTAAAAAAAACATTTGCTTCTTAATATTAAAGTAAGAAAAGAAAAAAGCTGTCAAAGTGTGTTCATAGATGTTTGGAAGATTCTGTTTTAATTTTGGTGCAATGCAGTCTGGTATAAGTATAGTTAAATTCTCTCCTTCATCGCCGGCTATTTAAGACTGGTACCGTTCTTTAATGGCTTTAAATTTACTCTACAATTGATGTACACCATCTTCAAATTGTGTTAGTTGAAAACAGGTACTATAGATGACCAATTACTTGGTATTTTTAATTGTTTATTTGGAACACCCCTCCCCTTAATTGGTAGTTTGGGGCACTCCTCCCTTGATTGTCAATTTGGAAACTCCCATTTTATCTATTTATCGAGATGAGCAAAGTATTTTTCGTTAGAAATTTATTTTTTATCTGTTATGAAATTCACAATGCAAGTAGTCTACAGAAGAGAAGCAAGAGAGTAGTGTTGCATTGCTATTTACCGTTTAACAAAATAAAACAACCAGTATACTAGCAGTATCCATTTTGTCCACTCTGCAGCCATATGTTAATTTTTATTACATTAATCCCTCCCGTTTAACCACTCACCCTTTCCCAGCGGTAATTAGTACTCAAGGGTACCTCTTATAAAATCACGAAATAGTTCGGTAGTTAGCTTGCTATCTGTCCATCTTTGCAGTGTATAAACAACGTTGGAGAGTACTTACCCTCCTCCTGTGTAAGCAAGGCTCATATTATGCCATTGTCCGTCACTCAACGTAAGATTGGAGGAAACATACGGCGCCATTATACTGTTGCTGCGTTGAAGCACAACAACCAAGTTTCCAGCTATCAAGCCCATATAGAAATGATGCTGCGATGCCTAAATCAGGTAAGAATAATTACTCTAAGAGAAATTATTTCCCAGAAGCGGGATTATTATCATCTCCACATTATAGCAGCCCCAAAAGACTGTAATTTTCAATTACCTTCCTTATTTTGTACCCTGGAGTTTTAAATTAAATCTCTTGCGTATCAGGCACATGATTTTTAACCCCCCCTTACATGTATGTATCACTATTTCACGTGTGACCATTACTGTTTAGAGCTGAAAACGATCTGCTGTGCGATTTATGACATTAACAAAGCAAAAACACTTAAAAACTTCCATACAAATTTGGGAATCACGATCCACACGCTCGAAGATAAAAAAAATTAACGCGGTAAAACAAAGTAGATAAATTCTTACGCTTCCCGTCTTATACATAATCAATCCACTGAGTTGAGATGTCTTGAAACTGATGTATATAGACGAAACAACAACCGATCGGAATGTCTGAATCATCGCGTACGAACCAGTTTTTAACCACCACATGTAACCATAGAAACGGACCCCTTCGACGATCTAAAAAAAGAAACAGGTAAAATCTAAGTATTATTCACTAAACTTGTCGTGTTTTCGCACTTTTTACGCGTGTTTAGTTGGAGACATTCAGAACTAAAAAAGTAACAAAAAAGTAACGAAACGATAAAATATCGATAAAATATCGATCGCCGTCAAAACGTCGTTTTGACAACACTGGTGCACTGGGTACGAAATTAATAAAATTCCGGGCCAATTATGTTGCGTAACTAAATATGACGTCAAATTGATTTATGTTTAGTAAAAGTTGGTTACAAATTTTATTCGACGTCAATATTCTCAGG
This sequence comes from Hydractinia symbiolongicarpus, assembly GCF_029227915.1. Classification (NCBI taxonomy): domain Eukaryota; kingdom Metazoa; phylum Cnidaria; class Hydrozoa; order Anthoathecata; family Hydractiniidae; genus Hydractinia; species Hydractinia symbiolongicarpus. Next base: position 13,989,964 of record NC_079875.1, on the reverse strand, counting down.
AAGTGGTTCGTTTTACAAAAAATATAAATAAAAAAAAAGTTAAAATGGATTGCTCGCCAGAATATGTCGAATATATTGAAAGGATACAACTACCGGTAGATACTGCTGGTGATGAGCAACTAATGAGACGGAAAAAACGACGATCTCGTCATATGACGATGAAGTATGACAACATGTCGAAGATGATTGCCGATATTGAAGCGGCGAAAGATCTGAGCGGAGATAATAGTTCTTACGATAAAACCTATCTACATAAATAAGTAGGGACTTTCAGTTCCTTATGAAACAAAAAAATGAACTTTTAATTCATTACAAAATAAATTAAATTGTAGATAAACGTATGGTTAAAGCTGAACAGCCATGGGAAGTACGTAGAGGAGAAGAGGAGGTAAAAGGAAAGCCTTCGGAAGAAGATCAAGATGGTGGTAAAAGCGAAGCTACGGAGAAGGGTGAACACGAGAACTTAAAATCTTGCTTGAATAAGAAAAAAACACAGATTGATCAGTTGGAGGGACAACAAATGCTCGATACAGATGAAGCTGTCAACAACAACAAAGCCAGAAAAGTTTCCTTTTCAGATGAGGTGTCCTATTGCGAGGATTTTACTTTGATAAAAACCAACAAGAGGCAAAAGTTTCACAGTTTCCGCAAAGCTACCATCATCATTGATAAGAAGAAAACCGTTCTTGTGAAGTCCATGAGAAAGCTGATTGAAAAACACAAAACAACAAAGCTGGAGTTACTGGAAGAGAAAGAGGCTGTTGCAGTGAAAATTGCAGAAGTTGAGTTGCTCAAATTGGTTCTTAGTGGAAAGGAAGTCGAGCTGCGGGAGAAAGAGAAGGAGATTTCTTGTATCAAAGCCGGTGTGATTGACATAAAAGTAAGTTTGTAAAATATCTGCTATTCGTAACCTTTTTTTTAAATTAGCGAAGATACAAATGGCGCCGTAAAAATCAAACGCTTACGAGGAAGCTTGAAAAAGTTTCAACGATCTTCCCTTAAAGTTTATTTTCATTCTAGATTTTATTGTTAATACACTTCTTCTTTAGACAACTGTCGGTAAATCAATCAAAAAATCAGTTACTAAGCTGGATACAGTAGAAGAAAAAATCAGAGTTGATATTGAAAAAATTGAGCGAAGGCTTGCACAACGCTGGCGTTTTGTCGGAAAGAAAAAACTTTTAGCAGAAAAACAAAAGCTTGCTGCTATGCTGGACACAATCTGTGCAACATCGCAGACATTACAGAAAGAAGCTGTCTTTTTGGACACCTTTCGATTTTAAAAACATTTCACACACGTTGTATATTTTGTATATTTGAAAGGGAAGCGGTGGTGGTTGTACATTTGTTTGTAATGTTCAGATGACCACTTCTCTTTTGTCTCAATGAGAACTTAAAAAGCGGTTTGATCTGTCGACTAACTGTCTTGGTCCTCACTGGTAGCTCAGTTGGTAGAGCGTGACATTAAACAGTGTCAAGGTCGTAGGTTCGATTCCTACCCAGTAATTTGACCAAGGCACAAAGCTAACGATCATTCTGCTGCTTCAGTGCTCAAAGTGATAAATGAGAGTGGTTGTTGAATGTATTGTAAACTCGTTATATGTCTGTTCTGTGTCGTGCAGCTACGCTCTTTCCTTTTAAAATCTTGTTTTTTTATTTTGTTAATATATTTTCACATACACATGCTGTTTATTTTGTTGCAGGAATACCCTGTACGTAGTAGCAAAACGGCTGCACTGCTTTAAAAAATCCTGATTACACTAAAGTACCAGAAGCTAAGAAAGTTAAATCGTCCGAGTTTTACAACCAGGAGCTTAAAAAAAGTTTTCATTTTGTGTTTCTTACAATCTCTGGTTAAATATACATCAAGCCGATAGAAGGCTTGGCCAACTGAATCCTTTACCAATGACAGGTGACCTGGTGTATTACCCAGAAAGTGCGCCATAAAAATTAAATATACAACCAGACAGAGAGGCAGGCAAAGAAACAAGCAAACAAACAAACAACTTGTACCTGCCCATTTATCATCCCATAATAACTTGTATCTTTTTCCTCGATTAGGTACTGCGACGATAAGAAACTGCGATGGATTAACTTCCCGGTTGTGACATCACTGAAAGACGCATATCGCATATCGCCAGCAAATTTACCGCTGACGGGTGGAGGAACGGGACTATAGATATACAAATAAGAAAACCATAACAAAGATGCACGTCTTAGTTGGAATGTTAAAATAAACATTTATAGGTACTTCCATGTACACAATGCACGAAAAATTACTAACCTGTTGGTTGAAGTCGAGCCGAAGATGATTGCGATTCCTGTGGGTAGGTTAGTCACGCCGATGTAGTTTGTCTTTAACTCAGAAAGCTGCAAATGTGCTGGGTTTAAAGATCGCACACTTAGTGTCGCGTTTACACCACTCCGAGAGATCATGACTCGATACCAGTCCCCGTTGTTGTAAAAATTACTAAACAAAAAAGGTTTGTGGGTTAAGATGTAAATAGCCGTCTAGCTAGATACCCGGTACGACTTTTTTAACACAGTTGTATCTAGCATGTTAATTCTGGTTTTTCATCCAATGCTAACTAAGTTTTTTATTTATTAAAATAAAAAATATTGCCCAAGATGGTGCAATATGGACATCGACATATGCTAAGATAAACATCTCTTTTTACTATTCGATATTAGCTGGCACAACTGAGGCCTAGATTGCATAACTCGGAACAAAAACAAAAAAACTCACTTATTAGTGATAATGGCGATGTTGCTCCCCAAACTTGTGGCGAACTGGAACATGAGTTTTCCGCCGAAAATATACAAGCCGTAAATAAAGCTTCCAGTTTGGCCGGTCACACCAAAAATGACGATATTATCTTTCAGCGTACGAAATTCTAACTGCACTGACGAGAAACTATTACTGACTAAGAATGTGCCAACTCTCTGTCGTATATAGCCGTTCCCAAAGAAAGTCACAGCGGAGCCATTGCTTGCTGGAGGCAGTCTGAATCGATAATTCGCGTAAATTGTTTGCCCACTGAAGTCAAAACTGTTCCATAAATTGTACGATACTCCATTTAAGTAAAAGTTGTCGTAAACACCGTAAAAACTGCCGTAAGTGCTTGTAAGTTGAGTCTATAGGTTCAGAAGGAAAAAAATCAATTTAAATTGTAGACACATGCCTAATTTTATATATGTTTATATATGTTTTATACATTACGCATGTAAAGACTTATATAGCGTTATATACATCCTCATCATATATACGCCTTTACCATTCAACACAAGTGCCTAGCTTCACCAGTCATTACTTGAGATTGAAGTTCATTCAGTTGTTTTAACTTTAATGAATACATTACAAAATTTATACGACCTTTTGGGTTATCTGTGTACCAGTATCACATATATAACCACAAAGTACGAATGTGAAATTCATAACAACAAAATCAATTAAAAAAGAAAGGAATAATATAAAAGTATCTCAAAGAGAAATATCAAATAAACACATGAAAAGGACAAAGACAAAATGAAAAAAACAAACAAACATGTTTCCCTACCATAAAGCCGCTAGGAAAACCATTTAAATACCATCGGCTGTTGACATCGAAGCTCATGTAACGGACATCACCAACATAGGCTGATTTCATCATGACCATTGAGGAAAAACCTGAATGCAACATATTTACAAAATAAGTTTTTCGGCAGGATAACCAGAATAACGCGAAACTAAAGTAAAATAAAACAAAAAACCACACACCTGTGCTGTCACGAAGAATAAAAAACGCCTCGATTCCCGATCTGGTCACGTGGACAGTATACCATCGACCAATGGCAAGCTGCATTGAGTTTTTACCGATAACGTCACCATATCCAAGATTGTAAACAAAATACATGTAACCGTTTTTCATGTACAAACCCATAGTGCCAGTCTAAATGTAAACACAGCATAATCGCTTAAAGGCCATGTTACACATAGAAAACATTGCAAAAGCTGTTATAGTAAATTCGAGCTACAGTCTTGGTCAAATACATTGAGAGAAGACAGCTAATTTCGAATTTTTTCGCCACAAAGTAATTGCGTTGGCTATTTCTATATTAAATTCACGCATCTTGAACTTGCCAAAGTTTACTTGTTTATGTTCAGAGTGGACTTAGCCATCAGTTTAAGTCGGAACGTTTATGTTGTGCTAATTGTTGTTGACGTCAGCATGACCGTTTACCATTAATTTCTATGCTTTCGTGATTCCTGACATTATTTCGTTGCGCGGAGTGCTGGAGAGTACAACTAATTAATTTCAACGATCTTTACCTGGTTTACGCGCTGGTAAAATATATGTCGCTTTTTTTCACAGTCGTAAAATAACGAAAAAAATGTCTTTGCCTCAAACGTCTTGGCCAAGATAAGCCTGGAAACTCATTACTTAAATTTAATAAATATACAGTATACTCTCCACATAACGAATCTTCAATATAACGTTTTTACTATACGAACCTAAATTTATTTCCCATGCTTAAGAAACCCTTATAAAAACCTTCTGATACGAAAACATGAGCTTTTATAGTGAGAGGTTCCCTTTTATGGGATGCAATAAATAAAATAAAAATTACTCATTCGTACTCACCATTAGATTTGTATTTGAGAACAAATACCACAGGATACCGTTTAAACTTTTTACTTGCACATCAAACTGCACGACTGTGAACATCATACGTGTAAGGGTAGTGACCCCCCGTAGTGAGAAGGTGGACTGCGCACGCTGTTTGTATTCGATGGTGAACGGCATCTGAGAAGCGATTGATTGCAGTTGTGATAGCTTCGAATTCATTCCTGACTGTTTGTTCTCTATGTTTTGGTTAATGATGGCGAAGGAGGCTTGCATGTTGACGGCTTGGAGCAGGTTGCTTTGCTGGCTCTGTACCTTTGTTTCGGCTTGTGTGACTAGTTGGAGGAACAAAAAAGGAAGATGTTGTGTTATAAAAAGGGTAATGTGGATACACCTATACTAAAATTCACCAAGAGCACAAAAATGCACGAACTTCAGGATGCGCGCGAGAGAAAAAGAAAATGTATAAATCATTCATTATTAAAAAATAGCTTAAAAAGACTTTCTTATTCAAAACATGTGAGGTCAAAATTAATTATGGATTTATTTTCAATTAGGAAAAACTAATGTTCTGTTCGGTCATTTCTCTTTTAGTAAAAAACGAGATCTTAATGTAAGTTTGTCATTTCTTATTTTTTTCATTACCTTCAAATTAGCTAATTAGCTAAGAAAATCTTTGGTACTAATCCTTACAAAACACAGATTTGATTGGCTTACATAAAAATCGCGCAACATGATTTGCTGACTATTTCAAACTTACCAACTGTCTGTCCCGCGTTCAGTGTGCTGGTAATGTTGGCTGAAGATGACACGAGGTAGTTGTATTTCGAAGTCAAATCATTCACGTTGTTGAGAAGATTTTGCGTTTCTCGTAACACTTGCGACGCTGACGAAACAGCTTGCGAGATGACGACATTTGCGGCTTCCAAAGCTGCTTGGACGACTGAAGCTACACGAAGGAAATGTGAAACGTTAGACACGTGACTGAACGTGCTAGAAGGTTTAATGTTTACTTGCACACTCCACCGCCGGGCTCGAAATGTAATGTTTGTCTAGGTTATGCTATCAAAATTGCAACTGTTACAGCGGAAAAGCGCATGCGAAAACGAGCAACTTTTTCGATTGCGTTGTTATCGCACAACTGGTTTCGACAACTTTTGTCGCGTTACTTTCCCTATAATGTCTAAGCAGATAAGCTAAAAAATGATACACACGGAGGGTAGGCTTCTTGAAAGATCGTTTGGATAGTTATAAATCGGGATAACAGTCAAAAATGAAAATTTATTCAACAAGCTATTATAGAGGGATATAAATCTAAAAACGGATAAAAACAACAACAAAACGGGATTCTGATACTGAAAAGACTATGTTTCTGATGTACAATACGGAAATACAAATAGGCCTAATCCTATTCAGGCTAGGCTTTTTGGCAGCACTGAAAGGCCGGCCTTCTCGTCTTCGAAAAGGACGAAGGAGACATCTTATTATAAAAATTGGCACAAATATTTGTTAGCACATTGGAGAAAAATTTAAATAAAAAGTTGGATTACGTCATGAAGTCCAAGATGACGTCAAAAATATATAATATACTAGTCGATAAAGCCCGTGGAGAAATCCACTTAGGCAGAAGGACAATGGAAAAATAGGTTGTTTCAGATTTTTTGCTGACGTCAACAGTGCAGGTACAAAAAAAATTGGCCAAGTTTAGTTTATTCGTTGCCTATAACGTGTAAAGGTTAAAACGCTGATCACAATAATGTATAGGATCATATGTATTCGACAAAGGAGATATAAGGTGTTAAAAATTTTGTTGACGTCAGCAATGGCCTGTCAAACCCAAAAATTTATTTTCAAGAAATTTGTGTACCTATTGCCTTCATCGTATAGATCTTGAAACGCTGATCAAGAAAATGTATAGGATCGTGTACTTGAGACAAACGGATGCAGAGATATTAGGGTTTAAAGGTTTTTTGATGACGTCATTAACCTGTCCATTCCGAAACGGATTCGCTGACCTAGGTTTGGAAAACCTACCCAAATTGGTCCCAGGTAGTCCCTAGTTACCCACACAGGAGATGACGTTAGTTATTTCCACCCGTTTCCAAGTTATTAAGCCTTAAATTTAAAAGTGCAATGCAATGGCTTCACTAATCTTAATATACTTTCCTTTGACGTCAATATTGCTTTAACGTCAAAGTTTGCTAATTTACAGAACAAATTTATAGGCGATGTTTTATAGACTTTATCAAAGAAATTTTATCAACTTTGCAAAAGTGACAGACAGACAGAACTGGCGTATTATTATATACTAGTCGATAAGGCCCGTGGAAAAATCCACTGAGGCAGTATAAAAATGAAAAAGAAGCCTTATTTGAATTTTGATGACGTCAGCAACCCATCCACAAAAAATAATTCAGAAGCTTGTTTTCACGTTGCCTCTATTGTGTAGATCTTAAACTGCTGATCCGGAAAATGTATATGATCATGTTCTTTTGATGAGCAGTTAATGAGATATAAAGGGTTTAAAAAGTTTGCTGACGTCAGCAAAGACTTGCTAAAATACTAAAATAATTTCTTAGAAATTTGTATACATGTTGCTTTCATCGCATAGATCTTGAAATGCTGATCAAGAAAATGTACAGGATCATGTACTTTTGACAAACGGTTGCAGAGATATTAGAGTTTGAAGATTTTTTGATGACGTCATCAAACCGTCCAGTCCAAAACGGATTTGGGGACCTAGGTTTGGGGAACTTACCCAAATTGGTCCCAGGTGGTCCCTAGTTACCCACGCGGTGAAAAATCATTGACGTCACCAACTCGTTTCCAAGTTATTTGGCCTCAAAGTTTTAAGAGCACTGTAATGGCTTCATTAATTTAATATATAAGATATTGACGTTAAAAGATATTGACAAAAGAACTCGAAAAACTCGCGCATTCGAGTGGTAAAAAATATCGTCTTTGCAAAAGTCACAGACAGACAGAACTGGCGTATTATTATAGAGACTAGTCGATAAAGCCCGTGGAAAAATCCACTTAGGCAGGAGGACAATGTAAAAATTGATTATTTTAGACTTTTTGCTGACGTCAGCAGTGCAGATACAAAAAAGAATTAGCGAAGTTTAGTTTATTGGTTGCCTGTAATGTGTAGAGGCTAAAACCCTCATGAGAAAAATGTATAGGATCATGGATTTTCGACGAACGTATAAGGAAATATAAGGGTTTAAAAATTTGGCTGATGTCAGCAAAGACCCGCAATCACACATAAAATTTTTTTCCAGAATTTTATATATCTAATGTATAGATTATTGTATAGATCTTGAAAAGCTGATCAAGAAAATGTATAGGATTATGTACTTTTGACAAACAGTTTCAGAAATATTAAGGTTTGAAGATTTTTTGATGACGTCATCAACCCGTCCATTCCGAAACGGATTCGGGGACCCAGGTTTGGGAAAATAACCCAAATTGGTCCTAGGTGGTCCCTAGTTACCCACGCGGTGAAAAATCATTGACGTCACCACCTCGTTTCCTAGTTATTTGGCCTCAAAGTTTTAGGTGCACTGTGATGGCTTCATTAATTTAATATAGGATATTGACGTTAAAGTAGTGTTATTTTCGTCGCTCCGTAACGTCAGAAAATTTGACATATTAGAGTTGCATTTTTCGGCAACATCAAAGGAAAATGAAGACATCCACTTTGCCTGTCACAGACACACAGACACTCTTAGCGTATTATTACATAGACTAGTCGATAAAGACCCGTGGAGAAATGCACTTAGGCAATAGGACATTGAAAATGTTGGTTTGCTGTCGTCAGCATTGCAAATCCAAAAAAAAAAAAAAATTGGCGAAATTTAGTTTATTCGTTGCCTGTAACGTGTAGAGGTTGAAACGCTGATCAAAATAATATAGGATCATAACTTTTCTACGAACAACAAAAGACATAAAAGGGTTTTAAAATTTTGCTGACGTCAGCAATGGCCCGTTAAAACGCAAAAAAAATTTTTCAGAAATTTATATCCCTGTTACCTTCATCGTATAGACCTTGAAACGATGATCAAGAAAATGTATAGGATCATATATCTTTGACAAACGGTTGCAGAGATATTAGGGTTTAAAGATTTTTTGATGACGTCATCAACCCGTCCATTCCAAAACGGATTCGGGGACCCAGGTTTAGGAAACTTACCCAAATTGGTCCAAGGTGGTCCCTAGTTACCCACGCGGTGAAAAATCATTGACGTCACCAACTCGTTTCCAAGTTATTTAGCCTCAAAGTTTTAGGTGCACTGTAATGGCTTCATTAATTTAATATAGGATATTGACGTTAAAGTGGTGTTATTGACGTCGCGCCGTAATGTCTGAATATTTACCATATTAGACATGAATTTTTCGGCAATATCAAAGGAAAATGAAGACATCCACTTTGCCTGTCACAGAGACACGGAACTGGCGTATTATTATATAGACTAGTCGATAGGGCCCGTGGAGTAATCCACTTAGGCAGAACGACAATGGAAAAATAGGTTGTTTTAGATTATTTGCTGATGTCAGCAGTGCAAATACACAATAAATAAATTGAGAAACTTGTTTTCATGTTTCCTCCATTGTGTAGAGCTTACACAGCTGATCAAGAAAATGTATATAATCGTGTGGTTTTGATGAGCGATTAATAAAATGTAAGGGTTTTAAAAGTTTGCCGACGTCAGCAATGGCCCGTCAAAACCTAAAATTTTATTTTAGAAATTTGTATACATGTTGCCTTCATCGCATAGATCTTGAAACGCTGATCAAGAAAATGTATAGGATCATGTACTTTTGATAAATGGTTGCAGAGATATTAGGGTTTGAAGGTTTTTTCATGACGTCATCAACCCGCCCATTCCGAAACGGATTCGTGGACCCAGGTTTGGGAAACTTACCCAAATTGGTCCCAGATTGTCCCTAGTTACCCACGCGGTGAAAAATTATTGACGTCACCACTTCGTTTCCAAGTTATTTGGCCTCAAAGTTTTAAGTGCACTGTAATGGCTTCACTTATGTTTATATACTTTCCTTTGACGTTAATATTGTTTACCGTTAAAGTTTGATAAATTACAGAACCGTTTTATGTATGTATATGTATTTTATATTTTATCCACTTTGCAAAAGTCACAGACAGAAGCTCTGTATTATTATAAGAGACTAGTCGATAAGGCCCGTGGAAAAATCCACTTAGGCAGAAGGACAATGGAAAAGTAGGTTATTTTAGATTTTTTGCTGACGTCAGCAGTGCAATTACAAAAATATTTGGCGAAATTTAGTTTATTTGTTGCCTGTACTATGCAGATGTTAAAACGCTGACCAAGAAAATGTATATGATCATATCTTTTTGATAAGCAGTTAATGAGACATAAGGGTTTTAACATTTTGCTGATGTCAGCAATGGCCAGTCAAACCCCACAAATCTTTTTTTTAGAAATTTGTATACCTGCTGCCTTCATTGTATAGGTCTTGAAACGATGATCAAGAAAATGTATAGGATCATATATCTTTGACAAACGGTTGCAGAGATATTAGGATTTGAAGGTTTTTCGATGACGTCATCAACCCGTCCATTCCAAAACGGATTCGGGGACCCAGGTTTGGGAAACTTACCCAAATTGGTCCAAGGTGGTCCCTAGTTACCCATGCAGTGAAAAATCATTGACGTTACCACCTCGTTTCCAAGTTATTTGGCCTCAAAGTTTTAGGTGCACTGTAATGGCTTTATTAATTTAATATAGGATATTGACGTTAAAGTGGTGTTATTGACGTCGCGCCGTAATGTCTGAATATTTACCATATTAGACATGCATTTTTCGGCAATATCAAAGGAAAATGAAGACATCCACTTTGCCTGTCACAGAGACACGGAACTGGCGTATTATTATATAGACTAGTCGATAAGGCCCGTGGAAAAATCCAATTAGGCAGGATAACAGAGAAAAACAACCGTCATTATAATTTTGATGACGTCAGCAGAGACATGTCAGAACACAAAATGTTTTTTTCAGAAATGTGTATGCCTGTTGCCTTCATCGTATAGATCTTGAAACGCTGAGCAAGAAAATGTATAGGATCATGTACTTTTGACAAACGGTTGCAGAGATATTAGGGTTTAAAGGTTTTTTAATGACGTCATCAACCCGTCCATTCCGAAACGGATTCGGGGATCCGGGTTTGGGAAAATTACCCAAATTGATCCTAGGTGGTCCCTAGTTACCCACGCGGTGAAAAAACATTGACGTCACCACCTCGTTTCCAAGTTATTTGGCCTCAAAGTTTTAAGTGCATTGTAATGGCTTCACTAATCTTAATTAACTTTCCTTTGACGTCAATACTATTTTATCGGTAAAGTTTGGTACATTACAGAACAATTTTATAGGCGATGTTTTATAGAATTTGTTAAAGAAAATTTTGAAGAATGTAATCCACTTTGCAAAAGTGACAGACAGACACACTTAGCGTATTATTATAAGAGATTTTCGAACCTGAAAAAGGCTAAAACGGTGGAACATAAAGAGGTTAAAAAATGACTTTGGAAAAGTTGGTAAGGATATGTGAAGTAAAAGAAAATCATGTTTTCTTCCTGACTACCTGCTAACCGATGAATCACCATGGAAACAGACTCATAACAAAATTTTTAACAGGCCTGAAGTATCCACGGCAAAAGAACTAGTTCGGTAAATATCTTACCCGTTGACGATTCCTGCAGAAGAGTAGCAACGCTGACTTTTAAAACAGGGAACAGACGATTGATTTCGTTCCACTGAGGGAGAGCAGCATGGAAGGTTGTGTTGGCTGTATATAGAAGTTGTTGCAGCGTCGCTAGGAATAAAAACACATCTAAATCAAGCTAAGGAATAGAAAACTTATCCAAATAAAGCGTGTGTTGAAGACCAACTAAATTTAATTCGATAGCCATTTTTTTTATAGGCACCACGAGGCTGAAAGTTTTTAAAAAACGAATCAATTTTTTTAAACAACAGCCAGCTTGAAGTGGTCGAATATAAATAAGTGCAAAAACAAGAATTAGAAAAACACAACACCTTAGTATCAAACGACACGAAGATCATATGACAAATATGATGAAAACTAAACCTTGTTTTGATTGATACAATAATCTGACTTAGCAAGCAAACACGTGATCGTTTCAAGTAAAAAACCAGCAAAAGAACAAGTGACAAGAGAATTTTTATATAGCTTATACAAACGAAACCTTCTTATGATAAGCACTTCTATACAACCAAAACGGACCCTTTTTTCAGGAACAGATGAAGTGACAGTCAAACTCCCATAACAAAACCTCTATGATTACCTCCGCCCCTCCCTTATCAAGGATGCTGGGAAAGCAGAGGGGAGAGGGAACCTGGACTTGCACTTCCTTGGCAAATGTTTTGAATTCACAACATTGAGACCGTGGAGGGGGAGTGATGAAGTCAAAATTTACTTGAATTTCTGAATTGACTCACGAAGGTTTATCTTATAAGAAAATAGGTATAATTGAATTTAATATACAGGCACAGAAAATCAAGCCAACCCCACAATTCGAATCTACATACACTTTAGCTGGACTGTGCGTCGCAGTTCCGATGCTCCTGCACCTTCTAGTTTCGCCACTTGTGCAATCCAAGGAACAATATCACCAGTTTGTCTTCGATAACCCAAAAGTATATATGAGCCTCGATGTCCACTAAAGAAAGGTGCTTGTCCTCCGAGTTCCAACAGACGGCTCATGATATTGTTGCGGTACTGTGTAGCTATGCTGCCAGATCCCTGTTTGACAATAATTACAACTTTTCCAGCTAAAACATAAAAAAATAATCATCGAAAGCTATGATACTATTTAAACTTATCCTAGATTTTGGATTATCGTGAAAAACCCCACCCCCTCTCAAGATTTTTTCGTCATTTTATTAATGCTTACAATGTTGCGCCTATCATGATCGTTTGAATTACTGAAAGTTTTTTTTATCCTGTTAGGCAGCAGTGGCTTAGTTGAGCAGCATTGTGCTCAGGAACTGAGGCTTTTCTGGTTAAGTCCTGCTAGTGAGGGTTGTAAATGATAGGTCTCCTGGAAGTACTGCTGATAATATTTTTTAGGGGATTTTTAGGTGAAAACGTTGGTTGGTTGAGCGGATTTCACTATAATTAAGACTGACAAAAAGTAGCCCCCTCCTTTTTGTGGCCTGTGCAATGCAGTGTGACTGCATAGTTCAGTGGTTATGGTCTTAAGAGTCGTTAGGGATGTAAAAACGAATCTTTAAAACAAATTTGATGCAAAAGTTCATAAAATTGTATAAGATTAAAACAATCTTTTACTTTGTATTTGTTGCAGGAATCTATCATACATCACAGCAGCAGTGGGATTGATATCAGTGCGAAAGTTTTGAACTTGCTCGACAGCACCCGTTCTGTAATTGACCAACAATACACTGTGGCCATTGAGATGTGGATGGTAATCAATGCCATTGATTTGAATTATTGATCTTGGAGGTGACTGCACGCCAGCACTGCCAAGAGTTTCAGATCGCAGGAGAAGGTTTAAAGCTAAATGATACCCATTAACATTATTATAGATCAGTAAACAAACCAAAAAAAGAGAGCAGAAAATAACAACAACACAACAATATCAAAGACAATAAAGCAATAAATAAATAAATAAATAAAAAAATAAAGAACGAACAACCGAACGAATAAACAAGAGCTTACATCCATAAGTTACATTCCGTTGTTTCGATTGTGCTAAAAACCGTTGAGCTGCAAGTAGTTCAGCATTTGCTTGAGAAGTAAACGAGGTGACAGATATACCATTGAGCTGAAACAATGTCATTTAACTATCAATATTGCGTTCCAAGACTAACTACACTCTTTCATTAGACAAGTATCAGAGTATAACCACTTACAATCTTTGTAATGGATTGTACGGATGTATTAGCTGCCACAGCAGCCTCGAGCGAGGAATTGATCAGTCGGTATATTTCATTGTATGTGTTGACTGCGTTCACAGCTTTGGCAGCATATTGTTTTGCCTTGTCAAACTCACTAAAACAAAAACTTAAATTATTACCTTTTTAAGGACATAGCCTGTGGAAAATTACAATTGGTTATTTCGGAATTCATTTTCACAGCAACTTTCAATTTTTCTATCACTAATTAATTCCTAAGGTTTGGTGTCCTTTAGATGCTGAAGAGATCTGACGTTGGTATAAAATTTAGAATCCTTCTAATAGTATTCCCTTTACAATAGTATTAGATACGGATGGACCTATTCTATAAGGGCGATCAAAAGTATTCCTTCTTCCAACTACCTGCTATTGTCACCGACTGTTTCGTCAACCAACCATTGCTAGCGACTTATTCATCCATTTTAGACAGAAACATGCTCATTAGTAAACACAGAAAGGTAAACTTTAAAACCAACAAACTCTAACCTGGTCAGCAGTTGAGCCTGTGTTTGCAAGCTGTTAGCGTGCGACTTAGCAGTAGCATGTACTGTATTGACTTCAGTGAGTAAAGATTCCACAACATTTATTTGTTGACGCAACATGTTTTGAAGGTCGAGCAAACCATTTTCGCCAGCACCAGGATAACTTGAAGACCACCTCTCAGTGTAATGCTAAAAAAGTAAATAAAAAAAGTAAATTAAATTAATATTAAAGAAATAATAAACAGAGTGTTACATATCATAGAAAACTAGTCGTTAGCCCGTGGAAAAATCCATGGGTTCGCCCATCCTTTATATTTACCCGTCGCAACAAAGTGGATAAAATATATCGCATTTGATATTCGTGCTTCCGTAGCACGTTCTTCTAACTCAGCGGGGGGTCCGCGCAGAGACAGACAGACGGAATACGGCTATTATTAAAGAGATATAATAATATATATTCATATTTATTTGCAATTCTTTAATCTTTTGGGAAGGAAAGGACAAGTTAAATTTACAGCCAACATGATCTTTTGTGAATTACCCTAAACTAAAAACACATTTACCATTGGAAAGAGCCAACTAGAACAGTTTTCACGAACTGTACCTACTTTCAGAAGACACTTGCTACTAGAGGTATCTACATCAAAATTCTTTAGTATATATGGTAACAACATCACATTAAAATGACAACGATAACTACGCAGAAGAAGGGACATATTTCGTTGCTCGCTAAATACGGTTCCTAAAGAGTTTCGGTTTTCGGTTTGTTTACTTTCTTGGCCCAAAATGTTTAAAGCTTGAAAAGGTGTAAACAAAATGGCAGACAATAAAATGAAAGTTCTCTCACTTGTGCAGTCAGCGTGTACGTGTTTTGCATGTCTTTAATTGGCATGATGTCAGCCAGATTGATGACAACCTCACCCATGAAATCATCAGAATTATCTGCATCGTAATCGTAAAGAGAAATAATAAGTTTGGTAACTTGAATTTGTTCTGGTGTGATAAAAAATGTGTACGTTCCGCCAATTGGCCAGTCCCAAGTTGGATCCAATGTAGCTAAATTCAAAACGTATCGTATTTTTATATGAAAGTTTATGCAAACATTTGGAAAAATGCTGAGAAATTAAAACAGAATGTAAAACAGTAACTGTGAAAAAAGATTTATAAGACAAAATTGTTTTCTTCGCCATAGTAAAATTATTATATACAAGAACACACAAAAATGTACAATAAAACACACGAAGCTTTTTGTAAGTAAAGGTTTTTACTTACAAAAAGCTTCGTGTGTTTTATTATACATTTTTGTGTGTTCTTGTATATAATAACTTGTAAAACACATTTAACAATAATTCTCTTTGAAATCTCCCCTGACATTTTGGACCAATAAATGCAAAGATTTTTTTGCAGGAAGACCAGGCAGGAAATACTAGGACATTATGGTATTTCCATCGACCCTTCTTCGCAGTGTTAAAACTTCTTTAATGCTACATTGACCAATACTAAGAATCAACTGTAACAACACAGGGGTTAACAAAAAAAATAAATCGAAAATAAAATTTTGCACAAAAAATATATATAACAAGCTGGAAAAACATTCAAACCTGTTTTAGGTGCTGATTCCAAAGGCCCTTGATTAAACCATCTCGGAAATATTGAAAGTTTAAAATATGGGTCCGATTTTAATGATGGATAATCACGAGGAACAAGATGGTAGCCCCGTAAAACATTCACTCGTACAATGCTATTTTGCGGAACATATGGTAAAAACATGACTTCGATACCACCAGTAATAGTCTGGGTGTGCATACGAATTTGCTAAAGATAAAAAACAAGATATTATAAAAAAGAGGTTATCAAATAATTACAAGACGCAGGCACTAGACAAGGAAAACAATGTTTCTATAACTTAATTTGCCTATTTTTACCTGCTTCATTAAATTGATAACATGACACAGGGTAGTATAAAGATAGCTTTTAATGTAAACAAACATAAATTTAGTCTCCGACAGAATTTATATTGAAGGAGATTTCAAAATTTTTTTAGGAGAAAACAAACCTAACCTAACACTTAAAATGCATATTGGTTGATCTTTTTTCAACATGTAGCAATAAAAAATAACTGCTTAAAAAAAAGGAATATCAGAATAGACATTTTGAAAACTTTTTAGAAGGAGTCAATATTTTGTGTTCAAATTAGAGATTATTTAGAATATTTTAAGAAGGTCTCAATATAAGGTGTTGTCACTCTATAAAAATGCAAGTCAAACAAACTTATCAATACAAAAAACTAAAAGGATACAATAAGCTGTTGAATATAAGTCAAAACTGAGGTTGGATATAAAATCAACATTTTATATCCAAACAATTTCATCTAGACGATTTTGACAACGAGGTTCGAACTAAATATAACTGATACTTTGAAAATACACACCTCATAAACTCCCTGTGTCTGTTTGTAAAACGTATCAGTTTGTGCCAATAATGTTCGAATGATGTTCTGTTCATCTTCAGTTGCCATTATAAACTGTCTTTGCGAATCAATATAACTCTAAAAGAAAATTGCCAATATGTATTACAGTTCATTTCACAATGAAATTCTTGGTTAACATACATCAAGAAATTATTCATATGCAAAAAATAAAATTCCTAACAGAACAGTCTAGGTCCAGTGCCTTAAGAAGCAATTTCCTTTTAGGGGGCTTCAATATAGTGTCTTCTCGAGGACAAATTAGTTTTGCACGTGAGAAATGTTTTGAAAATTAGCACCTCTAGATTGCCGGAAAACGCATGGAAATCTGACAAAGTATGTCAAGTAAAAAAACCCGGCTAGATGTTCTTTCGTTTTTTACATCAAGATAATATGGCTTGTTAAAAGACTTTTGACATTCTTCATATACCGTAATGCATAGGACTGTCAAGACACATCACATGTATATACTACTTTACATGACATGGTTTATGTCAAGGTCCAAACTACACACACTGGAACACGAAGAAAAGTAAAAACAAACTTATACAAGCAGAGAAATACACATACCTTTGTTTGATTCAATAAGCTCTCCACTTCTTTTCCTGTCGCATACACAGTTTGAACATTTTGCAAGAATGCTGCACGCGATGATGCCCATTGTTGTTCTTTGTTTTTAAAATATTCTTCACTTTGATCCATCGCTTTTAAATATGCGACAGATAACGTTTGTTGATACGTGACCTGAAATATTCATGAACAATAAAAACATCAAATATATACTTCTATCTGTTTCCAACTCTCAGGAACCTTTTAACCAAAAATTACCTGCTTTCCAATATTAGTTATGTTACCAAGAACTCGATTGGACAGCGCTAAATCTAAATCGATCTGTCTCTCGTAAGTATCAAAATCAAATGTTGGAGAATTTTGAACATATGAATATGCCATACTGACAACTTTTGATGCTAATGAGTTCAAATTCACAAGTTGTGAAAACGTTGTTGATGCAAAGGTGTTTGATTCTAAAAGAAGAATGTTAACATGTTGGAATGAAAAGTTTTTGAAATGAAAAGACTAAAACTTCCAGTAGTTATATGGGTTCCAATTGTGTTGCTTAATAAGAGAATTTCTGGATTGAAAATGATATTTATTTTATGTTTTAAAAGATAAGAAGTTGTTTATAAAGTCCCTTTTTTCATTTTCAAGTTATTGAAGATTTAAATATTTAACTTTGAAAACTTATGATGTCATAATTAAGTTTTTAAAAAAATGCTGGCATTACATTTTTCTACTTATAATATGGATAAAATCACTCTGGGATTTTAAATTTTTGCATTGTCAAGATATCATTGAGAGCATTAGTCCACATTGCTTAAAAGTTTTGATATTTTTGAAGTTTGCAAGATATTCTAAGCATTAATTTATATTTAGAGAGAATCTTCAAAGCTAAATATCTTACGAACAAGAAAAGATTTTAAAAAAAAAATATGGAAGACTTGATAAACGACTTTTTATTCCTTATAACAAGCAAATATATATTTTTCAATGCAGGATTTATTTAACAAAACTTTTGAAGGAAAACAACAAAAAAGAAACTTAGAAAAAGTGACAAATAAAAAAAATATTTTCTACCCTAGCTAAAAACTTTTAACAGAAATTTCCAAAACAACAGAAAACACATCGACTGTTCTTTCAAGGAAATGCGGTTAATACATTTGCAGTGAACAATATAATGCTAAGCTATGCTATACTGTGGAGAAAATATTTCATGTACAGAATGCTTTATTTAATTAAACGTTAAACGCAGTAAGAATAAACAAGAAATATCTGCACCTTGACTAGTTTGCGAAGCTTTTAGAGCTGCGTCATATATCAATAACATCTTTGCACCACCAGCATTCGCGACACCAGTCAATTGACTAGCTTGCATGGTAACAATGTTTATCTGATACATGAAACAAAACACTCTCAGATAATACAAATCTGTGCATGTAAAAGGGTTCATGTATGTAATTTAATTATAAGAAACCGTTAAAATATATTTTTTGTACTCCCCATGTAAGTTAAGGCACATAAAGAACAATATGAGAGTTCAGCTGATTGAACTATGAAATTTGAAAAAACTTCTGACATCTTTTGGACAGTTAAGGAATTAATTCCCAGTTTTTTTCTGTCTACTTTACAAATAAATTATTGAACTACAGTGGAGAAGACTAACATTTAAATAGTAGATAAGATTGATCGGTAAATATATTGAACATCAATCAAAAGTATGCAAAAATAAAAAGCTACTCTTGGCAATTTCAAATTTCAGTGTAGTATACTAACCTGGTTTATTAAACTTGTCAAACGTGCATTCCATGGAATCAAATAATTGTCTTGCAAGCGCTTATAATCTTTTCGTCCTTGTGCCACACGAAA
This sequence comes from Hydractinia symbiolongicarpus, assembly GCF_029227915.1. Taxonomy (NCBI): domain Eukaryota; kingdom Metazoa; phylum Cnidaria; class Hydrozoa; order Anthoathecata; family Hydractiniidae; genus Hydractinia; species Hydractinia symbiolongicarpus. Next base: position 13,971,015 of record NC_079875.1, on the reverse strand, counting down.
TTGAAACAATGCTGCATTTAACTAAAAAGATGGCGGATGTGTTATCCATAATCGTTGGTTAAATAGGTTACTTAAAATGAAAATTAACGCTAAAACAAAAAGAAACTGGTATAAATATATATATGAAATTAATTGGCTTATGCAGTGACAGTTCATCTAAAAATAATAAAATTAGAACAACAGATATTCAGAAGCAAAAAATGCTTTGTCATTCTGTGTGTTGCAGACCTGTTCTTCATTTGACTTATTATACAGGTCACAAGGATAATTTTTTTGCTCCTGCCTTCCTATTGAATGGCCAAATCCATTACAATGTTCAGTTCACTAAAGCCAATCTTTCCATTCATTATTTTACATGATATATATACACTAAATTTAATGTATAATTTCATGTATACTGAAGCTTTGCAGTAATGTGAAATATGTAAAACATTTTTATTTATTGAAAAAGCCAATCAACCTTTATACTTCACTAATTCAGATTTTCTATCTAATATTTCCTATGAGCACAAATCCATTATCAGTAAGGAGCAACTTACGTGATAGCTTTGCGATAGATACAAGTTAAGTTGCTTAACCAACATATAATTTTTCACAAAGAAAACATATAACAGCTTAACAAATTAAGGGAACTAACTTCAGCTTGTTGCAACCGTCCTTGAGTTGATACCAACTCAGCTTGAAGGTTCGATAAATTCTTTGTTAAATTCAAGTCCTGTTTTACGTTTTTTAACTTTATTGCAACTTCATCAGCATGTGACTGTAATTTCCTTGTGCAAAGTGGACATTCTAAAAAGGAATTTAGAACTTCATTTACGTAGTACTACACCAACCACAGCTTTTGGCATGAATCAAATTGACGATATCAATAAGGGATTTCCTGCATGACTTATAGAATTTAAGGATGCATTGTTCAAGACTGAATTTACAAAAGACCTAATATAAGGATTTGATCATCTAAAGCAGCAATGTGTCATATGGAGTTTAAGGATGCATTGTTCAAGACTGAATTTACAAAAGACCTAATCTAAGGATTTGATTATCTAAAGCAGCAATGTATACATAAAATCAAGCGCTACATATAACTCTATTTGCATTTTGGAATAAACAACAGTATATTTAAATGTGATTGACAGGATGCCACTGAATTCCATTTGCTCCCAATAATTGGGATTTTCAGTACTGCGGAAAAATTAATTTGCTGCTCTTCAACACTTAAATCAATAAAATATAAGACAAATGCTACTACTAATTCACTCTAGTTGTTTGTATCAGCAACATTGATGGTAATATGTTATTTCTTCCCCATTAAATACCCTGCATATACTGACAATAATAATTAAACTTACGTTTACACCCATTGATGCCAAACTCAGCATACTGCTTCATGCACGCATCGCAAGCTCTTCCCATTACCCCACTTTTGCAATCACACTGTCCAAATTCATCATTAATGCACTGAGTGTTTAGCACTGTTCCAGTGGAGTTACAATTACATGCTGCAAAATAAAAACACAGCTCATGATACCAGGGTTAAAGTTAATTCTTCATGTCTGTAGAAGTTACAACGTAAAGTGAAAATATTGACATATTTGTTAATCCATGACTTGTGCAAATGATTGAACTTAAATGTTATTTGATTTTGATTTTTATTAAACACCTTTAGCTTGTGTTATAGTTGAGAAGTAAACTTTATTTCTGCGTTTATTTTTTAAATTTTTAGTTCAGTAATATTTTTTGTGAAAATTAGAAACCAAACATTTACTTATTCATTTTGAATTTTCCAAGATTCTACGAAATAAAAAGAGAATTTTGATTACATACTTTGACATGACTTTGAAGGTAAACCATAAAATCCTTGCTTGCACTTGTCACACTTCAAACCTTCGGCCGATATGAAACAAGAACATTGACCCGTCTCGGCACATTGTGTATTCATTGAGCCTTTCAAGTTACAATTACATGGGGTACAACCGGCTATACTTAAACCAAAGTAATTTGTCTAAGAATAAATGAAACAGGTGTTAAACAAGAGAAAACAGCCAATATGTATGAAAATCAAACCTCTGAGCTTTCTAAATGAAGGCATTGTATTTTATCAAAAAGGAAATTAGGTCATTTTTAAATAACTACATAAACTTTATGAGACAACTGACTACGAGGGATGCAAAGAAGGTATGATAACCTTAACAAAATTCAACTCTTTTTTACATTTTCTAATTCGTGTGACACCATACATAAAAATTAAATAACAAATGTATGTCCTTCACCCATCAAGAAAGGGAATAATGAAACATACAGCACATTTGTCGCATTTGGTGTTGACAACGCCTGGTCGACAAGGACACTGTCCTGTGACTAAATCACATGATTGATTGTAAGAGCCCAGTACATGGCAATCACAGGCTAAAAATAAAACATTCAAGCAATATATATATCACAATAGTTTTCTTTTCTTTTATTTATTTTCATTATTTATTTACATTTTTGTTTTTGAAGTTTAATCATACTGTAAAATTTAGAAATTTAAACGACAAGATAAGCTGCATGAATTGAAGTACAGTCAATGACATTGAGTTTTAAACGGCTAATCCTTATAATATCATGGTTGTACAGAAAATAAAACCATCTATATTTGAAAGTTAGTTTGTTTGTTTTATTATCGCATTTAAAATTTCACCAGCAACACTACTGTTTTGCTTAAACAAAACACTCTCTTGTCAATAAATGTTGATTTACCCAGTGCCCTTCAGTGGCCAGGTTTGGCCATCAACAGGACAACTAAACAAGTCAAAAACCTTGTCTCAAAGCCAATAGAACTTCCACAACTGGTAAAGCAGGGAAGAAATAGAAAATTGAATTCTTTGTAAAATATCTTTATATCCACTGCATACCGGATTTTTGTTGGAAGATATAAAATCACGATGAACAAACTTTCAATTATATATAGCCTAAATATTAAAGAGATATGTGGTTACTACTGAAGGATATTTTACTTACATCTACATTGGCCTTGTAAAACATCTCCAAAGAATCCAGGTTTGCACAATTCGCAATGATCTCCAAATGTGTTTGATTGGCAATCCAAGCATTTTCCATTCCGTTCACACTTGACACTGTTACCATTGCAGGCACAGGCATCACAAACCCTTCCCTGTGTGTTGATGGGACAATTGCAAGCACCAGTGTTTGGATTACAAATTGGGTCAGGCCCTTGGCAGCCACAAGCTGGAAAAGAAAAGTTTTTATTTACAAGTTTCTAAATTGGAGCTGCAAATTTTACAGAATAATATCCAAGTAGACAACAATACATGCCCTGTATGCTAAGAATGTACTATTTACTCAATTTATGTATTTACTAGACATTCAGTCCCCAATGGCATTGATTGAAATAAATTCAACTACAACACATGAAGCCACCATAGCAATCCCAGTCTTTTTAGGAATATTTGAGTAGGTGATTCGCACGTGTAAATCAATTAACGCATGCGATGTAAAGCGCACGTGCAAAGATTGTTACGCATACGACACGGGCTCCAAGGTTATTTTTTGTTGCGCATTCATTTTGCGGTATTAAAGTGGGGGACGTTTTAAATCGTGAACCCCAAACACGATGATCAAGCGTCTACTGGTATAGCGACTCTCTCAATCTTAACTTCCTTTTCTACATTTCCGAAATAGTATGCATGACTATACTGTCATTTTTATATTTGTTGTTCACTATTCAGGTCATCACAAGCAAATAGGCAAAAATATGCTTTGTTTTCAAGTTAAAAAAAATCTTTATCCATGTGGCTCAAAACTTTAAAAAAATTTACACCGCACAAGTGTTTCGTTTTTACAGGCATAAAAAAAATCCATTAAGTTCGAGCCTGAAGAAATTATCCACAATTTAATTAAATCCATGATAAAATGTCTATTCCGCCTGTAAGTGCAGTTTTGCAGACTTGCTTCAACCATGCTCCGTCGGCGTTCACCTCCGCATTAAGGCGGATTTTCACGAAGCGAATTGAACGGCGATTCGATGGCGAATTCGCTTTTTCATTTTCACGACAAAATAAATTAGGCGCCAAAGTCATTGTTTAATCGCGTTCTAATTGGTCAAAAACTAGCAGCGAAATCTTTAGCCGCGAAAAAGTAGGAACTGTTTCTACTTTTTAGTGAAGAGAATATTTCGATGCAAAGTCAAAATAAACAAAACTGCGCATGCTCAGATACAATTCGCCGTCGAATTCGCCGTTCAATTCGCTTCGTGAAAATCCCCCTTTAAGAACCGCATGGCTGGATTTTTTGTGTAAGACCTGGTTACCAACGACGAAGGGGCCAGGCAAAAGAGATTTATGTCTACGTAGTTCTTTTAACTAAGTCAGGAGTCAGTGAATTAGCTAGGATGGTCAGGTTTGCTATGAATAGGCTTGCTCGTAGATTAAAAGGACCAGGACTATTCAATAATTTCTGAGATCGTGTCCGACCATGACGGAAATCTATCGGACGTTTTGTCTGACGAGTCTCCAAAAATTCTTTCGAGGGCTTCCATCGCACGCTACAAAATGGACTATAAAGGTTGATTTTGAAAACTCAATATTTATTTTTCAGGCGTGCGATTAATCACACTCCTGAAACAATTTAGGTGTGTGCCAAGGCGTGCGTGTTCGATCGCACGCCTCTCCTGAAAAAGACTGCAATCGTTTTAAAAACAATGTGCACAGTTGTTGAGTCTGTTTGCAGGTTCGTTTGTAAACAATTTCGGTTTCCCATCATTTTTATATTCAATTTTTTCTGGGAATAGCTTACTTGAGGCATTTAATTATTCACGTTTTTCCTCTTGATCCATCATGAATAATGTTAACCATTAAATAAACCTAACAACTCCAAAATTTTGAATTCCTGGATTACACCTTGTTTGGTATATAGTTGCACAAAATTTTTTAGAGTAATTGGATAAGTGAAAACATTTTCCAAATTTAATGAATTATAAAAAAGCAAAATAAACTATAAAAGTTAACTTACTAAAATGAAAGGTATATAATTAAAACCTACCTATGCAACCTGTGTCGGAGAAGTCGTAAAAACCAGGTAAACAATAAGAACAATCTCGACCACCTACACCAGATTTACAATAGCATTGTCCACCAACTTTGTTACATGTGGCATTAACAGAACCAGCTGGGTTGCATTTACAGGCTATAAAAATACAACATATTATATTTTCTTATTTTTTTACTTAAATAAAAATTTGAACATTTTATAATACTAGTTGTTAGCCCGTGGAAATATCCACGGGTTCGCCCGTACTTTTTATACTGTACTGCGTGCGTCTCACTACTTGCGCAGCTAAGCTACCATTTTGCGTGACAGACAGACGTATACGGGTATTATAATATAGATTTTACATTGAAAATTGATAAAAAAATATATGTTAGCAAACTTACGCAAGGCTCCATCCTCAAACTTGATTGTCATACTGTATGCTGCAGCCATGCAAACTGACTCGTTTGCAGTTCCAATTCTGACAAAAAAAATTTAGTCTCAATAAAAAAAAAAAAATGGCAGATATGTATTTTTTCCTTTATTGAAAATAGATTTACTTTTTAGTATTAAATTATTAGCACAATCTTAATTCATTCACAAAACAGTCATTTAAATCGTGCTGCATACTGAAATAAACTTACCCCAGGTCATTATTCTCAACATTACAAGATGCTAAGAAACTTGCTCTAGCAGAAGCTGATAAAATTGAGGCTGTCATAAATTGAACTGGTATGGCAATGATGCGTTCCTATAAAGTGTGGTGAGAAAAATTACGTTTAAGTGGTTTTGGTTCAATTTCAATATTCTTACTCAAGAATTTAAAGCTGGGTCAATGATTTTGTGAAACACTTTTATAATGGTTTGAGCACATTTATTTGTCATATGAATTTGATGGATGGAGGATTTTGGCAAGTTTAAAAGGAGTGAAACACATCAAATAGTGCAGAGGTTCACAAATTGCTGTACATACACAGGTATTATACCAAAATGGATCAAACCTCTACTTTTTGCAGAAAAATTATTAAAAATGGAGCAGCATGCAGAAAAAATATTAAAAATCTATGTCGTAATTTTGTGTGTATATTGTAATAGCTTATGCAATTAACCACTACTATACATTTGACACAACCATTGGACACTTTTTTCTTTTTTACTGCTTTTTGTGCTTTTTAGAAAAATTGTCCTGACCCAATCTTTCCAAGAAATAAGACTTTAAGACATACAAAGAGTCTTCTGCACATTTTATGAACAAACTTAAAATAAGGAAAAAATATGTGTACAGATATACCCTAGAAGAAAATAATTTGTAAGCCCCTGTAGTGAAAAACAAAAACTTTTTTTAAACATATAACATATACATACCATCATAAAGGCACTGTCTATTAAAGTAGATGCTACTTGGACACTGTAAACACCTGCTTTCAGGAAAAAATAAAAATTGGTTCCTTGTTGAAAGGCTTGGTAACATTCTGTGACACATTGTGCAGGATAAGCAACAGGTAGATTTGGACCAAATAATGCTGTAGTTGTTCCCATGAGTTTAAGACTTAAAGTCAATGTGGTGATACTTTCATCCATTAAAATATATCCAGCAAAAATTTTGTACTGTGAATCATGTGGTATTGTCAAGGTGGTAGTGAGTGTTGACTAAAAATAAGTAGAAAATTGCAAAGAAGAACATTTTGCTATTATTTAACAAACTTTAACTTATAAACAAAAGTCAGTCGGATGATGTTAAAAAGGTCACATATTGGACAATAACTAAGTTATGCCGAAATGCAGCCTGTCTATGTGTGAATAATAAAAAAACAAATTTGTTGCAGCAGCAGTTATAGAAATAGGTGAAACAAATGAATGATGAAGAAATTGGATTTGTAATTTTAACATTTTCTTTGTAATGTGATTGGTAAGACGGCATGTTGATTAACAAATTGCCAATTGCGACCTGCTAATTCCCATCTATGGTGAGGAAAGTCTAAGATTTGTGCATGAGTAAAGAGAATCTGAGCTTATATGCTAATTTTGCGTTACAGGGTTTAAAAAATTGTAACATTTTCTTCCAATTTTTGAAAAAGCTCCTTTTTTCCGAAGGTAGGTAAGTATATAAAATTGATCTGTATTTTTGAATAGTTAAAAAACTCTAAATTAAATAAAAAATGAATAAACTTTGATTTGCCATTGCTTAAAAAATAATAAGAATATGGTTACCATATCCTTATCGAGGTAAACTTCCACTCCAAGATAAAAAGGTAAAAGGAGAGAATTTAACCTAAAATTTAATTGACTGACAAATTCTTATGTTGTAATTAACAGAAAATAATGAAATGAGTTCAACTTTTTCTGTAAACAAAAATATTTTTGTTTTTCATTCTCAATCACACATAACAAATTCTGTATATATTTTCATGTGCCACAATTCATTAGTATCTTAAGTTGATTAATCTTCAGTAAGACCTATTTTTGTAAGGTCCGAAAAATACATTATACAAAAAATAATTCTCATGAATCAGTCACGACAAGATATTTTGCAAAACTTTTTTCGCGACTGAACTACTAGGTTTTTTAGTAAACCTAGCAGGTTTAATATATTTTAGGCTTATTTATTGAGATAATGTAGCCTTCACAGAGGCTGGCCATCATTTTATTAACTACAAAAAAGAAAATTTGCCAAAAAAAACTAGAAAAGAAAAAAAGAAAAATCCTTAGGCTTTTCTACAAAGTATCACAAAGTCAATTCTTAGAATTCATTTATAGTATATATATACTTATACAAACATTTACTTTTGCAAATTTGCCTTTCCAGGTATTTTTACGCAGACAAATTTTATGACGATGGATAAAATTAATATTTGTGAGGATTAATCAACTGAATACAATTTATGTGACAAAATTTGTGAACCAAACTGTCATGGCAGAATAGACACAAAACTTCACCGGTTCTTATTTAAACTGTAAGTTTTCACCACAAAAGATTAAGACATACTTGTGCTGCTGCATATAGGTATCTCCTTCCTTGTATGTAATGCATGCTTGGAAAGTAGTATCCCACTTGGATCCTGCAAAGAAAAAAAAACAAAAACAAGATTGTATTACTTTTTTTGGAATACTTGTACTTGGTATTCGTGGGTTGTACGCACATTAAAAATTACATTTAAGAATGAAATTAGCTGGCATGCAAGCATAGATCGTTTGCAGCTAGATGCAGCTAGATAGCTAGCCAGACAGCTAGTTAGATAATTAGTTAGATAACAAGTTAATCACCTAAAGAATAAATAAAAATAGTTACAGCATGGTTTGAATTATACACGAGTATAACAAAGACACAGGATGTAAAAATACACGTAAGGATACGTGAAACTGAATACGAATTTCCTTACCCATTTTTTAAAAGCCGCCTTAAGTCAAGAAACGTTCTTAGCGTTTAGGAGTAAAGTAAGGAGCGCACATGTGGAAATATCCGCCATTCATGTTTACATCTGACAGTGTTTTATGTTACGGAACCGAATTTGTTTCTTAAAATTTCTCATTTAATATTTATTTCTTATAACGAAATAAATATCTTAAAGTCATATTTATAGGTTAAACTTTTTTTTATCACGGAAACAAACAAAATAATTATATATATTAAATTTAATTAAAAAGAACGTTTAAATTTGATTAAATACAGTCTGTAAACAAGCGTCGGTGGTGTAAAGGTTAGCATTGTTGCCTTCCAAGCAATAGATCCGGGTTCGATTCCCGGCTGACGCATACTTTTTATTTTTTACAAAACAAAAAAATTATAGGCGTTTTTAAATGGGCGATTCTTGTACAAGAGAAACCGCAGTGGATCTCTTCTCAACCACAATACCATGGATTTTTTTTTCTCATTTTGTATATCTGGGAGAGTGGCTTGAGTATCGTAACTGAAAGAAGCGACACTTTGAGCCCAGGGAAACCCAACCTTGCGCCTGCGTCTCTCTTTTTATATTGGGAGACGATCGCCGTCCCGATCTAAAAAAAGATCCGACATGCCTTGGGGACGAGGTTAAGGGGGGCGGTGGTCATCTCCCTCTTAAAAAGCGTTTACTTTTCTTGACACGTCAAAAAATTGTTTATCCTGAGAGGGCAGAGTTTTTCAACATCGATTAAAAGAATTAAAGAACTGTATATGACGTTTATGCAAACTAGTCGTTAGCCCGTCCTTTTTATACCGCATTGCGTGCTTCTCGCTATTGCGCAGCTAAGCTATCATTTTGCGTGACAGACAGACAGACAGACAGACGTATACGGGTATTATTATAGAGATAACACACGAAAATTCACAAAAATACTCTTTTTTTTGTTTATAAGAATATGCTCTATAAGAATATTTGGCTGGGGTTAAAAACAACGAGCCTAAACAATGTATAGATAATTAAACACGAGTAGAAATTTTGAAAAAGAATAAATACTTACTGTTTACATCTTCGACTATAGATATGCGCTCTACATGTGCACACACCAGTTACTTTGTGACATATATAAGGACTAATCGAAGCTCCCACATCACAATCGCACCCTACGCAAAAATAAGAATTTTTTTTGTTATGTGACGTAGCGATAAAAACGATAGATCCAAAAGTTAATTTTTTTATTAGTAGAAAGGAAATCATAAACGTGACTATGAAACTTTCATTTTAGTGGCTTACAGTTGATACAGGTAGTGGAGAGATTCGTTGACACCTTTAGTCATTCAGAGAAGGAAAGAAAATAAAGTCACTAGGGCTAGGGAATGGTCCGACTTTTTGGAGCTGTATGGAACTCGAGCTGAGATCTCGCTAGGCAAGCGGCCAACTCACTCATCAGCAACCGGTTGCCGAGGAGATCTCGCCCATTTTACCCAAAATCTCGGCAAGCAGGCTGGATAAAATTCTATATAAATAGTAACAAAGCAGGCTAGCTCGCCTAGGCAAGATGGATTATTATGCTCACGTAATCAAATTCTTTTGTTATGACAATTATTTTTTTGTTCTGCACTTTTTAATCTTTTCATTGTTCAAAGCCAGCCCACCTAAAAGAGGTAATTTTTTGCATTATAGAAAACCAGCCCGGTAAATGAGCCAGCTTGGTTTGCCGAGGCTGCCCACCTACATATAAACAGTCTCAATCTATTTAATGGACTTGTTTATACTACACTTCTAGAGTACCATCTTTTTTAGGTTCTTCAATACTTACATTTGCATCCTTCAGAATGGTCGTTTCTTAAATCGTAGTAACCATCTTTACATTTGGAACAGTCCCGAAGTTTCACATTAGCTTTGCATGGACACTGCCCAAAAAAATCCTATAACACAACAAACAATGTTTTTATGGCAGAGAGAACTGAACTAGACCTTTTTTATAGTCTGGAATAGCGTGAAAAGTTAACACTAAGAAATGACACACTGTTCACCTGGTCCCCAGATCTCCTTTTTCACTCGTTGATAATGGTATAGCAAGTGAAAAAAGAGCCTTGAGGACGAGGTTGAACATACTGTTGAATTGTATGTATACTCTTTTTTACTGATATGTTGGTTTTACTATTTGAAACTTTACTCGTTAAATAGCACCATCTGTGAAAACTAGATGGTTAATAGGAAGAGAAGAAAGTAAAAAGGGAAATTATTTAACAGATTTTAGTGAGTGGTGTGACTTAGTGCGGCATCGTATTATATTAGGACATTAGCTCGCAAGCCAAAATGAGACAAGCGAAACTATTTATTTGTGGCTCCACAAAATCAGAAGTCAAATCATTAGTTGACCTATATATACGTACAAAAAGGTACTCGAAGGATTCATGGTGATTTTCTGTCACCGTAAATGCAAATAACGTTGTAAGAGAATTTCTATTTTATTTTTAAATCGCTTTTTTTCACTATAAACGTAAGAACAAATTAATTGTTGTTTTTTCCATTAAAATGCTGACCCGAACTCGATGAGACAAACTTGCTGTGTGTGTTTACAAACTTTATTGCGCTAACTCACAAAACGAGAAGTTAGCAAATAACCTGGTTGCAGTAAACAAGCAAAATACAATTGTGATTTTCATAGTTCACGCTAAGGTTTCTAAAAAAGTATGTTTACAGTTTCGGGCGTCTTACCGTGATAGTCTAAATAAGTTGTATGCCACTGTTTTTCAACAGAGCGTACGAAATCATACCGAAAGTGATGAAAAAAGTATGCTCAATTTAATCATATCAATCGCTATTTTCAAACATGATACCAACGTGAAATCTGTATAATTTTTTTATTCTTCTTGCTCATTGGTTCTTGTTATGAAGAATTCTTTTCTCTTAAATCTGGTGTAAGCGAGGCAAGCACTGAAATTCAATGCACGAGGTCGGGGTGTATTTGAAACATTGCATTACTTAAATTTTGAAACTAATGTTGCTAAGTTTTGCTAATTAGGATTCTATCATTTTAACACAATGTGGCTGGAAAGCACTCAAGTAAATCAGTTTTAAAGCACATTTGGCAGCCATGTTGAATACAAAAATTATCACAGAAGATCAGGAAAAACAGCAAGTTAAAATCGATAGTATTGCCATTGACATTGAAGCTGGTTCATCAAATGCAATGGTTTACATTCGATCAATATTTTCCATTGTTGTCGTGTGGTTGTTTACGTTTTGTGTGATAATGTTGGTGTTTATCAAAGTTGATCATTTACGGACTTATGTTATCAGAGATTTAATCCCTGTTAAAGAGTTGCGAGACTTGGAAAAGAAAGCTGATAGAATAATAAAGTAAGTATAGCTATGTCCCCTTGGTTTTTGGCCTCTTTTTGGCTATTTCGCTGATTCATTTTTTCGTGGATTAAGTCACAGCATAGATAACTTTCAACAACATGGAATTACAAGCTGTTAAAAGACATTGTTTCTAATGTTAGAATGGTTAATTTGACAAAGACAAAATTGAAGTCAGGGAAACAAAATCTTTCTCCAGCTTAAATAGCCAAAATATAAATAGAACCTGATCAACTTTAACAAACTTAAGATCAGACAAATTGGAACAAGAAATCAATATGGATGATCACACAGGTTATAAGCTCAAGATTCTCGCCGTTCAATAAATTACTCTTCTAGAATGTTGTCACAAAGTAATCACTAAGAGGTAATTGATTTAAAACTACATGATAGATAGATCAATCATTTTTAAGAGCAAAGTGAAAAACACAGTAACTCCTTTACCCTTTAACTCAATCTTTTAACAAAACCTTGATCTCGTCACAATCTGAAGACGGGATCATAACAGTAGCTTACAAGGCTGCTTGGCAAATGACAAATGTCAAATTTAACCCAATCCATTTTCATTGTATGTTTAGTCATCAAATTGCACAAACACTTGACATTGAAAGCTCTGAATCAGAGATTCGAAAGATTCAAATGAAGTTAAACAGAAGATATAACCAGTTGGTTTCATCAACATATTTCGACATTGCCAAGGAGTACAAAAGAATCATGGAAGGCGGTGCTGTGTAAGTAATTACTTCAGATTGATTTCAGTTCTTAGTATGGAGGAAGAAGAGAAGAAGGTAAGAAAGGAAGAAGAGAAATCTAGTGCAGAAATATATATGCAGAGACACTGTGGGTATTAAATTCAGACCGAAGATGTTGGCAAATGCGGAAAAAGAATACCGCAGAAAAAAAGCAAGCATGTGCAACGAACCCTTGAGCATTTATTTTTACTCTGTAATTCCGCATTTACAGCAAAAGCAGTAGTCTGTACTAATAAAGATCTCTATAGATCTATAATTTGTATGTTTTGTAAAAATTGCGTTATTAGGTATCAAAAATTATAGCCAATAAAAGCTGCAATGGAATAATGAATACGAAAAGCAACTAACGTAGCCTTTATTTGAATAAAAATTAAAAAATATAAAGAGTCAACAATAATAGCTAATTTGCCAGTAGCTATGAATTTTTTAAATATAGCTTATCAGGTTTGTCATGGAGGTAGAAATAATACCTGCATGGTTTCGTTGCAAGAGACGATAAATCTTCACAGACAAGAATACGTTTTGAAATATTCGCAGTTATTTTTTGTTTTTATTAGATGCACACCTCAATCCAACGTCGTATTTATCAAAACACACAAGACAGCCAGCAGTACCGTGACAAATATTCTAAACAGATATGCTGATTTGCGAGAACTAACTGTAGCACTGCCGTCTATGGGAGATTCAAGATTTGCATGGCCAAGAAAATTTCATTGGTCTAGCGTAGACCTATTAAGATTGCACGATCAACCTGCAAATATGTTGACGAACCACGCAAGGTAAATTCTTTTTAACAATGTCCTTAGATATAGTTTTTTTTCAATTCTTAACTCAAAACAATAAAACAATTTTCTCTGGTGTTTGAAAGAAACAAATAATGTTTTTATCTTCATTCAAGGAAAATATAACAACCGCGTGAATGGTGAATTTATATGTGTAAATTCATGGTTTTCATTTATGAAGGAAAAACTTATTCGACCAAATACGACTGCTAAGGAGGGCACGACCCTTAGCCTGTACACCTCCTCCTTTTTTAAACATTATACACTTTGATTAGTTCACATTTTTATTTTTATATTTTTATTAGATTTTCAGTTCCAAGTTGCCATATTTTGGTCCAAAGAATATTATTGAAACAATAATTATCTAAAACACAGAAGAAGCAATGTGCAAAATAACGTCATAATTGACATTTAAAATAAAATTGATTGCAAAAAAATAAATTTCGATGATTGAAAACTGGGGCAATTAGAACTCCTGGATAGAAACGAGAAAAATGTGGACTACTTCATTCTTAAGAAGTTGTTTCCATTTCACTTTACGATTTCCACTTCACGACAGTAAAAATATCAGAATCTCTCTTACTGTCCATCATAATGACGTCCAAATAATCAACAAATTTTATTATCTCCCACTTTTAGATATAATCGCGAAGAGATGGACATGATTATGGAAGATAACTCGAAATACATTACCATCCTTCGTGACCCTGTCACTCAATTCGAGAGTTCCTTTTACTACTTTGAGTTCGATCGAGTGTTGAAATTAAACACCTCTGCGAATCCTATTGATGCATTTCTACAATTTCCTGACGAACATTTGTATAACTTAACATTACGGCTTGGAGATCTTCCTGATACCATGAATCTTATTCAAAGTGGGATGTTTTATGACTTAGGTTTTGATTTTATGGACATAGAATCTGATGATCGAATACAAGAAGTGTTGGAGAATTTAGATTCTGAATTCCATTTGGTGTTGATCATGGAATATTTCGATGAGAGTTTAGTGTTGTTGAAAAAAGAATTATGTTGGGATAATGACGATATTTTATATATAAAACAGAACCAAAGGTTGAAGCATTTAAACTTAACTGAAAATGCAAAGGATAGGATTAGAACTTGGAACCGTGCCGACCATTTACTTTATCAGTATTTTAATAAAACCTTTTGGAAAAAAATAGAAAACTACGGACCAATGTTTTGGCAAGAAGTAGAAGAATTTAGACTACGGAACAAAGAATTCGAGAGAATTTGTTCACCAGAGAAAGTTACCAAGAAAGGGTTTAAAATCAATGTTGATGTGAATGCATTTGTTATGAACCAAAAAGTGGATCGATTTCATAGATATTTATGTGGAAAAGTATTAAAAAGTGAAGTCGAATATCTATCGTACTTTCGAACGAAATTTCGCGCCGATTACGGCTACCAAAAATTATTAATTGCAGAAGGTTTGAAACCTATTGAACATGAACGCAGACTGCAAAAGAAATTAAAGTCCAAAGCACAAATGGGGCCGAAGTTTTTTAAGCTTAAAGGCTTTGAAAGGTAGTGAAGGTTGCTGTTGTAAAAATAAATCCTTTTTTTAACGTGTGAACAATCTGTTTTGTAATTTTTGTACTTTTAAAGCGTGAATTTACTTTTTTATAAATACATGACACAAAATAAATACAGAATCAAATAAAAATAAAGAATTTAAAAATTTCGTTCTAATTGCACATACCTTATGGCAAGTATTTAATCTTTGAACAGTTCCAGGAAGATGGCAGGCGCATGCTGAAAAAGATAATTGCTTCGTTAAAGTGATTGATACAAAGCTGCTTTAAAGCCACAGCATTAAGAACAAAAGGTTTCAAAAAAAAGTTATTAGAAATGCATGTAATATTCTCATTCTATTAGCTGTAATGTAATATTTTAACTAGCTGGAGTTCTGCAGATAATTTTCCTTATTGTTTTATCTTGTTCATGTACACTGCCAACTGTTTAATGTTTCGAGATTCATTCAAAAAATGCTGTCAACACTTCTTTCAAAGCATGCAAAAGCCTGATTCTGTCAGTTTCTCGATATGGCCAAAGTCAACTGCAGCATTAGCTTTAAAGGTGAAATTCTAAGTCTATCTAGTTTAAAGAATTGGACCTCCAAGAATACCAAGTTTTAACAAAAAGAAATTATTTCTGTTTGGGTAACGTACGCCTGCATCCATGATTGTTTGATGCTTCTAGTCGGTAGAAACCATTCATGCACATGTCGCATTTGCTACCAATCACATGTTGTTTACAAAAACAGTCACCAATGTTCTAAAGGGAAGGAAATATATGTTCTCTGTCAAAAACTTTGCAGTTTTTTTCGGTATAATTCCGTTTCATAGGTATTGATACTAGTACATAATGGATTTGGAAAAAGCTTGATGCAATCCGATAAAAGCCCTAAAACTAGCTCTTTACCTTTCCAGGAAATAATTTTGCCATTTCAGCGTGCCTGATACATTCCAAGTATTGAATACCTGTTGACGAAGGCCTACTACCAGCCAAAGAACAACCGCATGCTAGAGAAGAGATAAAGAAAATAATTAAAATTAGGAAATGCTAATCACAATCTGCTTTCATTTCTATACATTTGATAAATGGAAATGCAAAGAGGTAATATATTATATTACTTGAAAAACAATGAAAAGCAACGTTATATATAATACATTATATGTAAACTAAATATCTCTAACAGCAGGTTCTGTAATTTTGACGTGTTTTTGCATGCAAGTGATGGCATCTCAACGATTTCCTATACCATAAATCAGTTTTTGAGAAACCTTTTTAAACATTCCAAGCAGTGAGTCCGCAGATATGATCTTTAAACTTTTGTGTTTACTCCCCTCACCCGCCCTCCCACTGTTCCAAATAACAGAGTTTGGGAAAATCTGGCATATAAAGAGTGGATTCCTCTAAAATGTAATTTTCTTGTGTGTCCATCCGTCACACTCATGCGAAGCTATTGAGGTACTTCTCGATAGAAAATATGCTATATCATTATTTTGAAGTTGAAATTTGGATATTTTTGTAAAATATAAGGCTTAACCTTATTAAAAAATTAGTTTCAACTTTATTTTTTCATGTCTATGTTAACATACTTCGTAATAGGCTCGTATATAAATTTGAACAGATCTTAAGTAGCTAAATCGCGAAAAAAAGGAGACGAATCTTGATTTTTTGACATCTTGATGGAATATTGTAAAGCTACTTGATAGGTATCTAAGATATCCTGGGCACTGAATTTAAAGGTAAATAATTGAAAAATATTAGAACTGTTGATTTTGCGTATGGTCGCCAAGTTATCGTTATTTTTCGAGCATGAACTAGAATGTTTTTATATTTAAAGTTAAAAACATTTTTAACTATACAATTCTGGTCTTACTATGCACAAATATTCACCAATATCTTGTTTAAAAGAGCTCCACGATTATGGGCTAGGTTTTTTTTATTAAAAGTTGTTCACTCACGGGGACATGCATCTATGGATGAAGCATCCACATTAGGTGGTCGATAAAAAAACTGCTTGCATTTTTCACAGTTGATCCCTTCAGTATTGTGCTAGAAAATATAAAGGAACAGATTTTTACAAGAATTTACCTATTCTTCATTCTTTCATTTATAGTAGTTTTAAGAAAGATCATAAAAATGGTGTTTTACATACTGTGGACACTGTTGAAGCATAAAAGTAACGGCCTTATACAGACTTCAATAAAATTTTAGCCTGAGATCAATCAAGCCGTTGTGAGTATTAGTGCCAGAGGTTGAGACCATTGTCTAAAGTTAACACCTCTATATAACTATGCTCTTCATAAATCTAATAAAAAAAATATACATTACCAGGCAATTTAGACACACTCCACCACCTGAGTATTTTCCATGGATATCCAAACTTAATTTCCGATCCGCTACATTCTTATCATACCGACAGACTTGACTGTGGCTATGGCAATTACATTCTAAAGTGTACGTATGGAAATACAGCTAGTCATATATAAAACAGTAGGATAAATAATAAGCAAGTTAACGCCACGGCCTTGTAATATTTGTGTGTCGAAAAAATGAAAAAATTATTCGGTAAGGTAAAATGACTAGTCTATTATACCAGGTATCGATCTATCTCTTCAGAACTGTAACCCTCATTCTCGTACAGTGCTTATTAAAACTGAAATTTATGAATTTATAATGTTTTGATGGGCCTACGTATAATCGTCAAATAATTTTTAGATAAAACAATATAAATTTTAAAAAGTTGAAACACTTTCTCCAGTTTTTAATGTATCGATTATTATCAACCACCTTCGGAATAAAATTCAATGTTAGAAACACTATTGGAAGTTTGTATTGTAAAAGATAAAATTGTTCTGACTATATCACGGAAACCAAAATTATTAAACCACAACTTCTATATTCCAATTTCAAAGGTTCGCATTATGGAAATTGGTTGGGCGCCTGAAAGTGTCTATTTTTTGGCCTAGAATGATGAATGGTAAAAGAGATACTTACGTTCACAAGAACTCGTGGAATCAGATATCCAGGAGGACTTAGATCCACGTTTCCATGGATACTGGTTATAATAAGGGCAGCACATTTCACAATGGGTACCGCATGTGTTGTCTTGACACGCACAGGTACGGGAGCCAGTGTTGACATTAAGAGGACACGAAATACCATCGCCGTGTCCGTTGCAATCACATCGCGCGATTAAAGAGATTTGACTGACTACATAATGGTGCTGAAAATGAGAAGATACATGTCATTGGGATCGGGATGGAATTTTGTTACTTACTTACAATTGCCCCTAAGCAAAGGTTTATAAATTTGTCTTAAAATGCCTTTAAATTGTATCTTTGTAGCATATGGAACTACATATGATTAATTTTAGTTTCTGTAGTAAATTTCCTGTAGTCTACACCATGTGCAAAGATCCCCAATGCTTAAAAGAATTATCCCTGTCCTCACTAAAAAAACATGACATATCATATAAAGAAAATTTTGTTAGACTGATCTCACATACCCAACGTGTATCGATGAAATCGAACTTTCGATACATTCCGGAAAATCGAATGTAAACATTTGTAACATTCATCCATTTCTATAAGCAAAAATATCAACAGTATTGAACAGTACGATTTTGGAGCCAGAATGAAGCCGGTACTGTAGCTTCTAAAACAAAAATTTTGTGTAACACTTGCTAAATAATTTACTGCAGGTCCACAACAAATATTTCGGAAGAAATTAAAACACAAATAGGAGCGCCTCGAAGTTGCAAATGTTGAAAGATCTGTACAAAAACTAAAGGCGGTGATAGACGATCCGATTAATCGAATTCGATTTGTCGAAATTATATTGAGCATTAAAAAAAAATTGAAACTTAACAGGTGGCAAGGTGATGATCCACGATCCAATTCATCGAATTCGATTTATCGAAGTTATATTAAACATTAATATAAAACTGAACAGATTTTTGATAATTTCCTTTCGATAAAATGTCTTTAGAGAGTGAAGACAGAGTTGAACTCGCTGCTGGTACAGTTATTATTAAAACAACTAAAATTTTAAGAAAACGTTAGAACTGAGTGTGTTGTTACTTTTCTATTAATAAGCTTCATTCACTGATAAAATTCTCGTTGATTTCAGTTTTATCCTTTTTTGACAACATGATGTTTTCAAAGTTCCTCTGCTAATGTTTATTTTTTATATGGAAACTCACAATTTTTGAACGCACATTTGACGTACAGATTTTAGGAATTTTAATTGGCTAAAAACCTTTCGATTAATCGAAAAAGTTGAACCGGTTCGACTTTTTAAAAATCGAATTCGACAAGTCTAAGCATGCCGAAAGCATACGATTTTTACATGATACAAGATCCAATTAATCGAACTCGACTAATCGATCGTGTATAACCGCCTTAAAAAATGCCTAAGACTATCACTTTTTGTATTGTTACAAGCATAGATGGGCCTATTTAACATGGCTAGCCTCATAAATATCGAGAGATATACCTTGTCTGTTAATTTCAGGAGAGTCCATGGCATAAGTGAGAAAGTCCTACAGTACTTAATCTTTATTTTGAGTTGAGTAGACCAAGTTAGCACCCATGCTGTGCCAGACAACTCCCTCCATAATCCAACAGCCCACACAGTGTGCCATCTCCCCCTTTTCCCCACATGGCCGGGTTAAAACCGAGGCTATAGAAACATTCACACGCTCATAGGGAATCGCCACCAAGGGGATTTCAAAACGGTAAGAGAAGTAACAAAAAATCCTTTGCACAATTCTCTTTTTCAGGGATAGATGAATTTGAATAGCCTTATAATAGTACTCTTAAAAAAAATACTAAAAAATGTGAACAAATACCAGAAGAGCTGTCGATTCATAAACATTGGATCCGTCTCCTCGTATCTCCCCGTTCAATTCAATCAAAACCTAAAAAATGCATAGTGCATAAATAAGCAATACACAACGTAACTTTTTAATATCTAATGTATTGAACGTTTGCAAGACTTGAAGCAGAATAACAACTGAGGCAAGACTCGATGCAGAATAACAACTGAGCCAAGACTTGATACAGAATATCAACTGAGCCAAGACTTGATGCAGAATAACAACTGAGGCAAGACTTGATGCAGAATAACAACTAAGCCAAAACTTGATGCAGAATAACAACTGAGTCAAGGCTTGATGCAGAATATCAACTGAGCCAAGACTTGATGCAGAATAACAACTGAGGCAAGACTTGATGCAGAATAACAACTGAGCCAAGGCTTGATGCAGAATAACAACTGAGGCAAGGCTTGATGCAGAATAACAACTGAGGCAAGGCTTGATGCAGAATAAAAACTGAGCCAAGACTTGATGCAGAATAACAACTGAGGCTAGACTTGATGCAGAATAACAACTGAGGCAAGGCTTGATGCAAAATAACAACTGAGACAAGGCTTGACGCAGAATAACAACTGAGGCAAGACTTGATGCAGAAGAGAAAACTGTCGAGATGATTTTTTGTGCTGATTTCATGTGATTTGAGAACTAGTTAATAGAATTCGTAATGTTATTAAATTTACTATACTCTTTGCTGTAAAGGTTTGTAATGGAACGGATCGGAACCGATAATTCTGATTTTTTGAATCTCATTGGTTCATAATATTTTCTGCTCCATTCTATTCTAAGCCGTTCCAAAATAAAGTTGAGATATTTTAACATTTTTTGTGAACTGGAACGCAAAAAATTATAAAATTAAAATAACAAAACTTAAGTATTTTTCTCCTTTTGCTCCGATTCATTTTACTTTTAAGTGAAAATTCAGCTTTGAGAACGCTTGAAAAATCAAAAAGTGAACGAAATAGACAACACTAACAGCACAAAATTGTAGACACCGAAATCCCCTTTGTATGTAACAAACAGATGGAGAGACGGAACGGAGAACTGGCGTATTATTATAAGAGATTGTGATTCTCACCTGTTCTCCATACTCGAAGGGATAACCGCTGTATTCTTGACATAACACTCTGTTAATCTTTTGGTCTGGAAGAATATAAATTTCGCTATCTGGAATTCCAAACACTGTTGTACATTCTTGCCGCTGTGACACCATGTAGTGCCATGGTGTGTATGTCTTTCCAAAATCTGACGATTTGTAGATAGCTATTTGACCTGGTCGCCTGTAGTCACCGAATTGGAATAATAACTGTTTGCCAAATACAGCCTGAAATATAGGTTAAAATTGACTATTTGCAAATAATAACAAGTCAAAACAAAAACCTAAGAAAGGACAGCTAATTTTCATTCGCTATCATACCAAAAATGGCTCTTGTTGCCTTTACAGATAAGCTCACTGGAGAACCAAAACAAAAGACACTCAAACTACTCGTATTATTATGACGAAGTTAGAAAGTGATTCCTAAATACAGGATGATAGGATTAGTTTTACAGCGATGCCTTAAAAATCTCCAATAAGGATCAGCTCTGGATATAATGAGAAATATATCCCTGGTTTTAAGCCCGTCGGTATATATGTTTTGTTAAAAGATCCAAAAAAATAAAAATAACAACAAGAATTTAAGCGCTTTTTTGTTCATATTTCTAAAGAACCACAAGCTACAATATGTTTTATTCTATTACTTGAGATGTTAAGATGTTTTGGTGTTAAAGAAATTGCTTTATTTTGGTTTTGCATTTAAGATTTTACGGTATATAGTCAATCATAAAAGTCAAAGTCCATTTGTAAATATCCACCACATAGGTTGTAATTCCAGTGCCAGTTTGACTACGGATTACAATGTGAATAATACTTCGTATTTCAAGTCCTAAGATTTAAGTGTATTAGGAGCTTACCTGCTGAAGGTTAACATTAATGTACGCTTTGTCAACGTTATTAGTCGACTGCCATGACGTACTGATGTTGCCATCTGTCAAGTATCTTGCTGGTCTTGCTAGCAGCGGGTTCTGCGCATCACAAACGGATAAAACACGCAATCGCGGAGCTACGTATCCCTCCTTTGTGTTATAATATTCTTCACGTGGCGAACCACAAGTAATGTTTGCAATGACAGGTTTATACAAGAAGGCGTCGAAACCTTTAGCTAAAACTGTGGCTCGTAAGTAATTAACTTTTAATGAGATCACCAACAGAAGAAGGTAGAATGTCTGCATGTTAAAAAAATGCTTCTCCAAATTATTTAAATTGTATTTAGTTATAACTCTCAATTTATGTTACTGTAGTCCGCTAAAAAAATGGACTACAATATTCTCCAATGAACGCTATTCTTTCCTTCAGATTGAAATAGCGCCCAACAAAAATAAACTGTCTAAAAAAAAGTCACCAGATGTCAATTAAACTTCATGACCTTGTTGCATAAGCATTCCAACAGTAAAGAAAGAAAACTTACAAGAAATCTAAAGTACCTTTCAAACACGCTCTGTTTCAATCAAGTGTCTTTCAAATGCATGCAGAAGATGCGCGAAACAGATGCCAACTTGAATAATCACATTGAGCGCTGGTGAATACATATTCAAAATGAATTAAAAATCCATGCTACCCGTGTTTTTGTGTGAGCTTTTTTTGCTCAGACGCTTTTTTTTAAAAATATACTCTTTTTCGATAATATCTGAAAGAAATACTTTAAGAGAGAATATTATTGCAACAAGAGGGTATAGTCCTACTATATTACATTGAAAATGGCAGATTAATAACTACAGCAGAATCTTCAATTTATATTGCAAATTTTAAATGCTTTCTGTATATGCTAATTCAATACGAGCGTTCTTTTCGGTTTTGTGAATATAAGTATTAAAGTTTGTTTGATTCTGCAGGGCGTATTTGAATACTCTACAAGTAAAAATCAAAAACTGCAAATTTAGCTAAAATGTTTTCAAACTGTTTTTAATTATTGTTGATTTCATTTTAAATCTTCACAAATACCAAAAAAGGTTTCCAAAGCTTTTCTTGTCCTTGTTATTGTGACTTCATCTTCCTTGGATGCATGTTTTCTGACTGAAACACAATAATTAATTCTTATTTCCATTATGACAGCAACAAAAAAATTATTAATCTTAAGGTCTACCCGAAACGTGACATATTGACAACGTCGGCCTGCCTTAAACGGATGTGACTTTTTTCATTCTTAGTACTTGATTGATAAATAAAATCACTTGAAACCCAGAAGTTTGAAGTGCGTGGATTTAATTCTCTTTAACACTCCACTGTGTTCAAAAATTTAGATAGCGTTTTGTAACTTGTCGAACTCAGCCCTTCATCAATTTATTTCTAGTATTAGTTCACGAAATTTGAATTTCTTGAATTTAGCTTTACTATGACACCAGAACAGTGACTGGAGATCTTAATTCTTTTGTGTAGACTGCAAGGTTTAACTTGTTTCACTTGAACTCGATCAACCTGTCGTCCCTAGTGTTGATGTGCGTTGAAATAAGTCCTCAATCTGCTTTAGATTCTACTAGACTCAAAAATTGAACGGAACTGAAGGAATAATTGTATATTTTAAAATCTAATTGGTTGATTTTTCTTGCTTTTCGTGCAGACAGGAACGAAATAAAATATAAAAATAATTAGCAGAATACTCAATGATATAAAAGTATTTTTCGTGTCGTTCCAATCCGGTCTTTTCATGAATGGAAATTTAATTATAAACAATAAAAAAAAATAATTTATTAAACTTGAACTGACTGCGTAGTCTAGATCTAAAAATAATCTCTTCTTTTATTTTGTACAAAGCAAACAATGAAAATGAAGCAAAGGCCAGATATGTAGCTAGAAAATAGCATATATGGAGTTGATGTGAGCTGCCTGGAGATGAGAAACTTTATTGTTATTTTTGTTAAAAAAGTGTAATGTCCATTTGATTTTTTGTTTTTCTTCAAAACCAGAATGTTAGGCGGTTGCATTGGGTGGCGGGTGTGAGGTCCAATACAAAGCTGCACGCCGCAGCGATTATTACGAAAAAGTTCATTATGAAAGTTATATCATAAGTAGACACAAAATACATATGCTAGAAGTAAATAGACGATGTATCTAAATGTATTCTTCTTTTCTCAAACGAAACAACCAAGGTAAAATAAGTTGTACAAAGTTAGCTAACAATAATAAAAGTTCCTAAAAAGTTTTGCAATGTGAAATTTTCTCACAGCCATCTACATTGCAAGTCGAAAATTAAATTCTGGCCTAGATCGCGAAAGTTGGATTACGAAGGGTTAGGGTTAGGCTTTGCGAAAGCGAAATTCTTTTAAAATTGTTGCCAGATAAAATCTTTATATCACTTTCATCCATAATTTGTGAAGTTTTGAGCATTAATTATTACTCAACTCTTCAATTTGACTTACATGGATGAAATCTTATATATACCTCCAGCAACTAATTGTTTTAATAATTATCTCTTTAATAATAGCCGTCTGTCACGCAAAATGGCAGCTTAGCTGCACAGGTAGCGAGACGCACGCAATGCGGTATAAAAAGGACGGGCGAACCCGTGGATTTTTCCACGGGCTAACGACTAGTTAAATATAATGCGATGGTATATAGCGAATGATGATCCAAGCATACTGATGTCAGCAGCGGGAATCCCTTTATGAAACAATGCTCATAGTCACGTGATCTGATAGCGAGAGTTAAAAATTTGAAAATAGTGGACATTAAAGAAAATATTCGATAATATTTATTTTATATATAGCTTATGTCAGCAGCGGGCATCTCTTAATAAAGGTAATTTTCTATATGACTATAGTTTTCGCAGCCTTAGCGCGAATTTTTTTTTTTGTGGAAGTTGCGATAACGTAATTTATGCTAATTAAATAGATTTCGAAACAATGTGGAATCACAGCCATTTTTGGTTTACTAAAAGCGTCCTTACTGACAAAAAATCTGGCGCAGAGTAACAAATCTCAATATATTTAATTAATGTAATTCCCAACACATCATTGTTTAAGGTGATATGATAATTTTGAAATCCTCCCCTGCGTATATTTATGAAATTATCTTGTGCTAACTAGCGCACTGATATATAGCATATAAATGTCTCAGAATGCTGATGTCAGCAGTAAGAATACCTGAATAAAGGTGAGTTCCCATATGACTGCATTTTTCTCTCGAGTGGAGAAATCTTTAGAGCTTTTTCCACCAATTAAAGCCAGCCTTGTGAAGGCCACAAACAGCCACATAGTTTAAATGTTGCAAGATAGATCAATCACAAGATCTTGAAAAAAATGATTAAGTCATGAATTACTTGCAAAAGTGAAATAAATGTATCCGTTTTACAGACAAATTTCTAGTTGGATAGGCCGCTGTTACAAATACTTGTAGGACAATCTTAGCAGGGATTTGGAGGACAAAAAAAGATGAAGGCTGCGGGGAATCCTGCTTTAAATAAGAAAAAGACACCCAAGAAAAAGGTTAACCTTCGAACACATTTAACGTTGTCCACAGTACCAGTCTTTCCCCTTCACAAATTTTTCACAACATTACAATGTTATCTCAAGAACAGTTGGTTGACTCTTGACAAGGATTTTTTTAAATACGGAATTACGTGAGTTACTAAAGACTGGTAGGATAAGAGAAGTGGCTACCGTTCTTCTTCTTTCTATACCTTCCCAGTGATTAATTATCGAGTTTTTAAATTTGTTCTTTTTTCTCCAACGTACACGTTAGCACAAAAATTAGAAAAAGTAAAGCAAAGAATAATTAGAGTAAAGAAAATATAAAATTAGATTTTACTATCTTATTGAAACATGAATATCATGGAACTTCAAAATGAACATTTTAAGCGCTTTAGAAGCTGTAAGAACTGTTCTTTTGGAAAAAACAATCTGTTAAAAAAATCATATGAAACGCGACAATACTCTGGTTACTCTTCTCTTTTGATGCAAACAAAAACCGCTTTGGGTGGGACAAAAATGAGATATAACCTAATGCATTCCACGTGAAGAAAACGTCAAAATTCGGTACAATCATAAAAAACAATTTGGAAGACAGATAATTACGCGACCCATTATATGATTAAGACAGGCAGCTCAACGGAAAAGTTACAGGTCACTTTTTTTTTAAAATCATCACATAAACTTATCATACTGATACATTAAGTCAGTATGCTGACCGCACAACTAAGAAATGAAAAAAGTGATTTCGAATATTAACACAGGCCCTGGGACCATTTACCGTAGATTGGTTTGCAAATGACGAAAAGGAAAAGCTTTGACTCAAAAAATTATTGTCCGGAAACAGAATGCGTTAACGTCGTTAATACCTCATGGAAAAACAAAAATAATTCACTGGTGCCGCCGATCCAAACTCAACGGTTTTAAAACACTACCATACTAGAAAAGCTTCGAGAACACTAGTGATCTCAAATTAGCCCTCAGCACTGTTCTACTCACTTATAAGACTTCACAAAATTCATTGAAAAACTCAGGATCTTTGAAAATTCCTTTGACGTTACTGAAGAAAGTTCCAAGTAATCCTTATTACGCTAAAGAAATTTTAAAACTCATTATAATAGCTTTCAAATTGCAATGTGAACAAACCTTATCCACCAGGGGCAGTGATATTTTCGTTACTGCACTAAAACACGGGCTCACTGGACACACGAAAACTATCAAAAACTCTTTCAAAACTAATCAATAATCATTTTTACAAAATCTTCACAACTCATTTTGCCCAACATTGGGAGAACAAAACTTTAAGGAATTGAGCAAAAGATTTACCAGAACATGTCATAAAATTTTGCGGAAAACAACACGATGTAAACGTACTATATTTTTTGATTGATGGAATATATGGTGTCAAAAATATTTTGTCTCCAAATTCCAGCCCTGCGACTAAGAGTTCCGTTGGGTTTTCCGATTAATAGCGTGTAATAAACGGACCACTTAAAAAGTCAAGGTACAGGTATTTATGCACACTTTAGAACCACATAGACGTCTGTTTATGAAGTTTTAGGGGGTAAAATAAGTTCTAGTCTCAAAAATATTTTAAATATCATTAAATCTAAAGATTGTTCTGACGAGGGTACAAAGACAACACGAGGATCCATAAGAAGTTAATTAATACCTTTAAAAAGATTTTAAAGTCATTGCTCACTGGCTTTTTGTTTAATAAACTTATATGTTTCTATGCAAAATTTTGGAGGATATAGCTAGCTAGCTAGTTAAAAAGGTTTGAAGTTTATTTTATAAAACAGTTTGAGTTAAAAGCAGTGTAAGTATAATCGAATAAATCATGGATATCTAATATATGTAGGGAACTTCTCTGTCATTTTCAGTTATACTTTATCTCAAGCCTTCTTAATTAAACAACTCTTATCCTGAAACGCTATTTTCACAATCTGACATGCTACAACAATTAATACAATAATAACCGATTACCCCGGGCTGTACCGCAAAATATCGCCCGAGGTCTAAGTGCCGATCGAACTTGCGAGGTCGGTGAAATGACTACACTTTACCAAGAAATATGCTCGAAGCCGCTAAACGCCTGCTTCAACTACAATAACTCCGGTTGAACATTTGCACATGTCAATCATTTCTTTATCAGTCAATGTTAAAACTGTTTGTCCATCTGTAATATCAGCATGTTTTGTTGTGTATGGTTACTAATGTTTTTTTTCTTCATCGAAGCTTTTTTAAAGTTACCTTTAACCTTAGAGAGTTAGTGGCTGCAGCACTAGGTCCAAGGATATGTCTCCCCTTAGGAAAGAGTTATTTAGTCCGGTGTAGCTTTCGGAATCGTTTTGCTAGTAAATTAATTGTTGCACTTTAGTTCGGAACAGATGCAGATGTAACTGATATATTTTGTTACAACTACACGGTTCTTATACCACTAAGATGTCGGCCACTACTAGTCGAAATTCTTGAGTCTTTTCTGTGTCAGAAGTTAGAAAATAAATAAAGTTTTTTTTTCATTAAGTGCAGCAATTTAGAATTTTTTTACTCGTCATTGTTTAAGGAGATTAAGATTTTCACATTTCTAACATCTGCGTTCCAATTAAGACTAATTTATGAATTCCCTGAATACTAATTAATGCTTATAATTGACTTTGTCTCAATACGTTTGACTCAAAGGTTGAAACGCGCACCCGATCCACAAAAACTACAAGCATTTTAATTATTTCCTTGTCAAACAAACCTTGTTTTCCCTGGCAACACTGACTAGTTTATCTCTATTTTCTTTGTCCTTTCTTTGACTGTAAGCCGACAGAAAATAATTTAAAGAACTATTAATAACATAAATATTCAAAAAATGTTTATTTCATCAGATTAAACAGCACATTCCCATGAAAAAAATTATAAATATAATTAACGACACAAACCAGGAATCAATTATACACATTTTCACTCACACTCAGAAAAAAATTAACATCCTAAAGTTCAAAAACTTTCTGTTAAATTTCAGTTCGTCACTTCGCTATTTTATAGCGAACAGGAAACGGTTTTCTAAAAACAAAACAAATTAATAAATAAATTATCTGGTAAAATGAAATAAGCGGAACATATAAAAATCCACTTATGGAATCCTAAAAGACCAAAATGTTTGCATATAGCGAATATTTGGGTCAAGGGATTTTTCCAGTCCGCATGGAGGATACGTTAATCAAGCAATGAACATAGTAGCGTGAAAAATAAAATAAAACGAAATTAATAATAGGGGCTTGGTATACGGGGAACAAAACCTGGGTGAAGTGATTTTTGTCGAAAGATCGCCCAAAAGACGAATTATGAATAATAACGGATAGAATTTATTATGATGAATAAGTAATTTTCCACAGTTAGCTAGCTTTTTTAGCAGACAGAGCTAGAAAGATTTTTACAAAGGTTTACACAAGTCGTGTATACAATTTTGTTTATTTAAAGACAACTTCCAGGTAGTTGCTTTTGTCTGAGAAACCACGCTTTATTTGCACAAAAGATATCTTTTGCATTTTTGGACTATGAATTATTCAAGTGCTATTATTTTTGTTTCAACCAATATATACATAGCTTAATCTCTTTTTTAGCGGAGTTGAGATACAAAATTAAGGGTTCGACCAACACCAGTAATGGTACTTACACATATAGTTTGACAGCATCTAGAAACAAAAAATTAAAAAGTTAAAAATATGAACCATAACAAAACTAAACAGTGCAAAAAAATTGAATTGAATTAAATTGTGAATTGGCTGCTTTTGGATGTGTGACATAGATAGCTTGAACAGTGTAAAACTGCTACTTTTAAGGAACTAATTTTCGCTTTTTAGATTTCGGTTTTTACCGTAAATTAATTTCTTCTCGATGTACAAAAAAATAAATCTTCTATTCTATTGGAATACGCAAATATAGCGCTAACAAAATTAGCTTTTTTTAGCAAAAAGTAGGGTCAATGTTAAATTTTCACTAAATGTGCATATCCTAACTTCTAATTTACTTTCGCAAAATTAATTCCCTGAAAAATTATGCAGATATTATGCGAGCAAAAAACGCGAAAATTAATTCTCTCAAGGTAGCGACTTTATACCTCCCGAGAAGCTGAAACGTTGAAATCATACTTACCCTGTCGGGTTTGGAGTGTCTTTGCATGAATCAAAACTACGATAAACAAATGAGATACGATAGTAAAGAATTTACTAGATAACAATATTATAATTGGGTTGGCCGTAACAATATCAGAACTTTTTTTCTTTTTATCTTAATTGATGTGGAGCCCAAACAAATTAGAAAACAATCCTTGGGGAAATTAAATACTTATCAAACCAATATATACCATTTTTTTATAATAATTGGCCTTTTACATATCACATATATTATAACATAGGTCTGTCAACAAAATGGTAATTATGTTAATGTCAAAAATGCAATCCATCACAATTCATGGTCAGCGGGCCTAAATAAATTTGTACCAAATAAAATAAATGTTAAAGTAAACACTTACCACCTCTGGTAATCTATTTCTCGTTTTAAAAAATCACTTCGTCGCAACTGGAAATTTCTCTTGAAGTAATCACGTCGCCGTTGTTCAAAATCATTTTCAACTGCTCTATATCTAGGTCTCACAAAATCAAAAGAGTACGGCAGCCTCTCTCTCTTCATTTGGTTGTTAAATCTCTGATTATCCGCCATGTGTGAACGGAATAAATCTCTTTGTGGAAACAGTTCTTTCCGTTCTTTCTGATCATTGGACGGCGCATAATCGTTGAGAAATGACGAAGAGCGTAAATTACGCCGGTTGGGGGTATAGCTTGTCACAACGGTAAAGCAGAAAAACACTATCAAAGCACGTGCAATCAACATCTTTAGTTCTAGGTAGTGACAACGTCCTCTACTCGCCAATGCTTAAAGATAAATGACAAAGTGGTCTCAATATTTGCTGTTTTTTCAAAATCTTTTGTGTAATTGCATATTGTGATAACTCCTATTTAAATTCCCCAAGCTTCTATTGTTAAAAACA
The DNA here is from genome assembly GCF_029227915.1 of Hydractinia symbiolongicarpus. Taxonomy (NCBI): domain Eukaryota; kingdom Metazoa; phylum Cnidaria; class Hydrozoa; order Anthoathecata; family Hydractiniidae; genus Hydractinia; species Hydractinia symbiolongicarpus. The sequence goes on along the minus strand of NC_079875.1, from coordinate 13,940,755 downwards.
ATGTGTTTTGTTGGAATGTGTTTTAATTAAATTTTAATCCCAGCCTAATTATTTTAAAATTACGCCTTTGTTTTTTTAAATTTAAAAAAATGTATTGCGTAGTTATTTTTTCTTTCTACAAAAGTCCCAGCTTGCTACTGCAGCTGGGACTTTTGAATATGTCTTGTCTTCAGGTCCCCTTTCTCTGTAAGTGATAAATTGTCACTTACATGATGCTGAATATGATCCAAAAGTCAAAACATCAAAATTCGAAAATTTTAAAACACATGCAATTCAGGAAACCTGTATCATGAAAGTTAATTCCAGTTAAAAAAAAAACATTAATGGAATAAATATTTGCGAGAATTTAATTTCGCGAATGAGCTGAGATTGTTCCAAAACTTGGATGCTTAATGCTTTTTTCTAGCACAAGTTTGGAACTATTTATCAAATAGTTGAAATAGTGCTTCATCAACATCGAATTGTTCTAATCAGATTCATCAAAAGAATAATCATTTCAGTCATTGAAGACATGTAGGGAGTCAGCGACAGCAGACACTCCAGATATACGGCTGAAAAAGAAAATGTTTTTATTATTGTAAAAATTTTGCGAATTTGCGAAACACAATTATTTAAAGTTTTCGAAGAAATAAATTTTGCGAGAAATTTTGACATGCATTTTATCAAGACGCTATCTGATCATAGAAAATGATTTTACTGTTTCTTGCACATGTATTTTTGTCAGAATTGCTATACTGCCAAAAAATCAGGTTCCCTTAAAACTGCTTAAATCAGGAACACTGAAACTATGATAATGGTGGCTATTTCTTTTGGCTTAACAAACCTGCCTTAAAACATGCCTGTCATCTTTCAGGTCATTATTTCAATTTTCAATAAAATTTTTTGAGTCTTATTTTTTATAGTGCTGCCTTTGCTAGACATTTCTACCTTATATTCTTTTCGGTACTTGTACTCACATGTTTCTTGTTATTAAAATTGAACAAGTATTTTAAACAAAAGAAAATTTATTTTTTGAACAATTTTGGACTGGTCTTGTTTCACTTATTTGGTGGCATTCGCCATTCCTTTGTTTAGGGGTTTCCAATTTGGTAAATAGATAACTTTAAAAAGCTGTTCCTCAAGGGCCCGCATGAACAGTTTCATTATATAAAACAAATATCCATCAAGTGTCGTCTCTCTTATGAAATCCTGAAAATTTATGCTTGAAGATTTACAGCTGGCTAACCTTAAACGATCTTAAAATTTAGTAGTGGTTCCACCTATCTACTTTTACTGCCAGCCGTAGTAATATAAAAGCATAGATATTACAAATAATGAACAGCTAGCTAGCTAAATGCCTTTAGTTGTGCCTATGCAATTTTTAGAATACTTTATACAACAGCCTATGTACGTATCTGTGTAATGAAACACCAAATTCAAAGTCTACTTTCGCTCTTAACGTTGTATACGCAGATTCATCCGAGAGTGTCGCGTAAAAGGAACAGGAGATAGTCAACTTTTTTTTCGAACGAAAAAACTGGGTTTGCGTTTTAATACACACACAAAATCACAGGGCTGAGTGTAATAAAGATAATGACAAATCTGGAAAAGAGTTTTACAATATTAAGTAAACTAAAAGATGTAATTAGCAGTTAATTAAAATCAGACATCCAAAAGACAGAGACATTTCAAGCGCATCATGATAACGTATGTAAGGAACCATTTCGATATTTTGAATTGCATATGGTCAGTAGGATAACTAAGATATTTTCAGGTGTTGCTTTCGTCATTACAATGTTCATAATTATTTGCTGTTTATTCATCATTTTTTATTCAGTTGAAAGCGTTACCTTAGAATTTCACATTAATGCAATTTGTTTTCTATTTTTGAATTGATGAATTGAAATTTGAAGCCTTTTACGAAATATGTTAACATAGACATGAAAAAAATAAAGTTTTAAATTTTTAGTTAAAACTAATTTCTTAATAAGGTTGATCCTTAAATTTTACAAAAATATCCAAATTTCAACTTCCAAATAATGATATAGCATATTTTTCTATCGAGAAGTACCTCGATAGCTTCATATGAGTGTGACGATTGGACACACAAGAAAATAAACTTTTAGAGGAATCCACTTATCATATGCCAAAAATTTGAGTTGTTCTGGATTCTCCAGTTAAAATCCAAACTATAAAAAGTAACATCGAGTTCTGCATTTATTTTTCCATTCAATTTAAAGAAAATTGGTCCGGCCTTGTCCATCCATCACAGAGTTTGATGATAAAAGTTTCCGTAACTAAAGAGATTTTTAGTCTATACTTTAAATTTATCATTTCACTATCTCTCAGTTATACCGTTTAACGAAAATTCTCAATAAAAAAATGACAGTTATTCTTAAAACACTTCTATCAACATTTAGATGTTTTGTCCATCCATCACGAAAAAATAGATATACCCGTTACTGTAAATTTAACTCTAATTAATTACTTTTCTTTTTCTTTTTTTTTCAAACAATGACTCCATGAATGCTGTTTTATGACTTAAAAACATTTTTGTTTCCAAATTAAACTTTTTTTTTTGAAGTAGTTTATTTATATTTTACTCATTAACCGTGACGGATGAACAATTATAATGGAGATATTCAATAAGATATTTAAAATTAGCAAACACTTCATCCACAAGTAGATTATACTACATGATTATACTACCCTTTTTTATTTTATCAATTGCCAATATTTTACGCAAAGTTCATATATCCTTAAATTTTGAATTTCGTGACGAATGAACACTTTTAAATATTTGGAAATTACTAACGCGTAATTTTTAAAATGAAACTAATTACTTAAAACATATTTTTCACAAGCATCCTTATAATAACGAAAATGATTTTTCGAATAGTAAGATACTTTTAATTTTGTGACATTTTACTGCCCATCCGTCACGTCTATCCTTCACGCTTGGAGTACACTTAACAATGAGTCATAAATTTCAGAAAAACTTAAAATTTGTAAAGAAAAAATTATTTGAAAGAGTTACTGATATATGTAAGTTTTTTCAGAAGTATCAAATTTTATGTACCGTTAAGAATCTGAGATGCAACAAATCAAAATGTTCTATTACCCTTTTTCTCAATTTCTATTTTGTCCATCCGTCACGGATCGTTTTATTAACTATTACACATATAGACTCATAACTCTATATTACCAGTGAACTTATGACAGGTCAAAGTGTCGTTTGTCCATCCGTCACAAAAAAGGGTTTCGTAATAGCCTATTTGAATCTGGCATGTATTTACTTTAGCCTATAGTCAAACTGCTAAGTTTAGCGTGGATTTAATTTGGCACATTTTGGCAAAATTCGCTATATTTATTAAGTTTTTGTAACAGTTTTTTGCAAGTTACAAGTCAAGTACCCCTTTGAGACAAAGGAGTAATTCCTAGATTATGACATCTAGCTAGCGTGCTATATTTCAATGAGGAAACAATAAACTTTACCAAAGGCTAGCTTGATAAGCAAAACATCTAATGTGTTTTAAGACTAGTTTTAACATTGGGCCTTAAATTAGGCAAATTGCTTAGCAATTTTTAGGCTTTACATCTATGGTATGATCGGTCCCTTTCCTCCTCCTTCACATAACTAACCTTTAGTGTTTTATATTCACCACTTATGAACAGAACGTCAAAATGTCATATTGTATGACAATCTTTTCCCTTGGTTTGTACCTTTTTAGAAAATCTTTAAACGTATGTCTTTTGAATAATTTTATTTTAGTTGCAAATCTTTTTCATATTCTTTTTAGACATGCAAGTTGAAAACCACGTCAGAAATCCTAAATTTGCTTCTCATAATTTTTTATCACCAATGTTATTCCTGTGTTTGGAAGTACAGAGAATAAACAGGAAAATCTTTGCACAAGTGTGATGATGTGTCTACTAGCTATACATAACAGAGCAACAAGGTTTAAACTTTTATTGAAATAGTCACATCAGTTGTTTAAAGTTGGAAGATGCATTTAGCTCGACTAAAACGAAAATTTTAGAGGACTAATGGTTTTTTTAAGTAAAAAAATATTAAAAAATAAGATTTAGTTTTATTTAGTAACGGCTTTATACCTGTCCATGTACATGTTAGCAAGATACATGTCTTTTCTCACCTCACCACATTGCAATAATCCATGTTTTTTTAGCTGTGAAAATAACCTTTATTTTCATTTATAATGTTAACAATAAAGGAATATACTAAAATGACATCTTTTATAAAAATATTTACTGCACGACTTCCCATTTTTTGTTCAATGCATAGAGCATTTTTCAAAGTAAGGAATTTTCTCATGTTTTAATGGTTTTGCAACAAACTCCGCCATCTTTAAAGCAAATCGTTGCAATGTTATTACGCGTGAATAAATTATCTATGCCATATGTGCACCAATCACTTTAGAGAACTCGCCGGTCCGTAACAAAGGTTTCTCCACCTTCTGCTTCACTCCTTGACTGCATATGATTTATTTTAAATTATTTGTAATCATATGTAAATAAGGCCTAATTTGATTCATAACATTTTGACGACTTCAAAGAAAAACAAACACGTCCGCTTTGCCTGTTACACCGTTACCGTATTGTTATATACGAGCGGTTAAAGAGATATTAAGCCATTAAAGTTTTTGAATGATTCCAACACCTGTTCCAGAACAAGTAGAATGACCGAGCTTCGGGAAATTGATTGCATTCTTGTCACAGGCGGTCAATAGTTACTCACGCAGGAAATGACCTTAGTATCTTTCGCCCTTTTTTAACTTAATTGACTTATTTAAAATCAGGTTATTTACGTCAAACAATGTATTAACATCATGACAAAGACAATTCGTCAATAAAATCAAATACGAAACAAAAACATCTACTTTGTAAAAGTCACCGACGCACAGACGCACAGAGGACTAGTCGATAAGCCAGCACCATTTTAAATATTTTTCCCTTCTTTTTTCTTCTTTTTATATTATTTTCCTAAAGAGCCTGCACGTGTGTTGCATACATTGTTCCGCAATGATGAACATGTGCGCAGACATTTTGAACAAACAAAACAAGTAATTTACTATCAGATGATTATTCAATTCGTAGTAAAATTATTAATGACTGTCTTCTCACCGCAAATTTTAATACAAGCAATAGCTTTTCTGTAGTTAATTTCTCTCATTAACACCCGTATTTCTTTTCTGCACATATTTATTTCGCCCATTCCTTCCTGTAAAGTAATACTTTATGCTGACGGGCGAGTTCCATAGATCTTTTCACGGGATAACGACTAGTCAATTAAACTTCATACTTTATTTTGATACCTTGTAAATTTATATCACAAATCTTTCAAATTTACTTTAAAAACCTTTAAAGTTTATAAATATTGTCCTTCAAGTGTATCGGGGATGCACTGTTAATAGCAAATAAAAATAACACATAACATTCTGTAGTTTTCTGCATTCTTATTTGAAAATAAATGCGATTTTAGTTCGGTATTTTTTCCTAAATAACAATACTCAATACATAGTCATCGAAAAATGGAGAAGGGGTAATAACTGTGCGGCACATTTCGGTGATGTAGCTAGACTGTAGGTCTGTCATAAATGAGATTAAAAAAATGTCAAATGAATTGCTGACGAAGAAGAAACATACTAATTCTTTTGAAAAAAGAAAATTCTAAGCAATAGTTATACAAATCCTATTTAATTTCCTCTTATTCGCTTTTAATTTGAAATTGTTTAAGTAAATTAAATATCTTCTAACATATTACAAACTTGTACACTTTCCTAAATCATTTTACTCATCAAATTTCCAAAAAAATATATAAATCAACTTCCGATTATCATTTCAAGCAATATATTCAGAATGTTTTCTCAGCGGATTGATCCTAAAATCTATATTCTTGTATAAAATAATGTGCAATACGACTTTTGAAATTGCGTAAGAAAAAAAGTAATTTATTAATTAGTTATTATTCATTCGATGTTCTTGTGATAAACGTTTGATAGTGCCATTTTCAGCAACATCATAAGCAGTTTGACCACTATTGTTTCGTATATTCACATCGATATTTGGTACAGACAACAACAACTTCACACATTCGATATGACCTTTCCTAGATGCATCATGTAATGGTGTGACATTCCATTTGTCTACGTTATTAATGTGTGTGACGTCTAGATTAATTAAAACTTTTAAAACATAATGATTGTTTTGAATTGCACTCCAGTGATATGCATTACCTTGATATTCATCCACAGCATACACATCACTACCAGCATCAATCAAACATTGTACTATTGATGACTTGTTGTAAAGTGCAGCTTGTATCAACAGTGTGCTTTTATTATCACCTCTCATTTCAACGATGTTTGGATGATCAATAAGAATTAATTGGAATTTTTTGACATCACCATTTTTAATGATTTTCACAAGTTCTAAAACAGATTATGTGATGAAATACTAATTGTTTGGCTATAGGAAAGAGAAGACCAACACCAACCCAACGCAACACCTCCAACAACAACTATTTCTAAAGTTCTCGAAATTTCATTTTTTTCTCGCCACATAATTTTGCCTCTAATATAACTCGTTGTGCGCGTTTCATTTTTGCTAGGTTCTACGGCCAATCAAATTCTTCACATAAATGGCTAGGTCTAGGGCCTTGTTCTGTTCAGGCCGTTTAAATAAAAAAGCTCAACAATTTCTGTTGCAAATTATGCGATAATAGTAACGTAGAAAAGAAACAGGAAGAAAACATAAAGAAAAAGTCCACTATTTAATCGTTATGTGGTATGCGAGAATAAAGGGTAGTAGAATTAACTCTGTTGATGTTACTTGTAAAAATTTGAGTTACTGCTGCTTTCATAGTTGCTTGGCAGGTATGCTACCTATCGTAGAATATCAAAAATGATAGCCTAGTTTTCATATTTGATGACATGTCTATGTGCTAACGTCACCAAAGACTGTAAATTTTGCGATATACTGTTGCAATGACCACCTGTCTTCTTTAAAATTGTTATTCCTGAACTGACTATTTTTATGTCTTGTGCTTCGTTTTCTACGACTGAGATGATCACAGCATTGGTTTTTTAATTCAAAGTTAAAATGATACATTTAGCTCATAGATTAAGAAAGATCAAGCAGCGTTGCTTTGATGTTCGCATGAAAAAATACCAAAAAGTACTTATTCGCATGCTAATTCTTATATAATTTTTCCGAATAATGAATAACATTAAAAAATATAGTTTTTATTGCATATAAATAACATGTAAAATAGCGTAAGAATTACGTTATTCGCATTGGTATGAACCTGCCTTCATTCAAAATCAGAATTGTGTTCGCAATAAAAGATAATTATATTTTTCTTACCTTGCAGCCCTACAATTTGTAACTAAATTTTCCGGCAATCAAAAATTACAGACTGAAAATTATTGTTTAGTGCATTTACAGAAGTTCTCGAAATTTACCGGGTAATAGTACAAGAACCAGTAAATCATTTAAAATCCTTTAAAGAGAATCAAGCAGGGAACGACGTCCAAATCAAATTTATGATTTGGAAATGAGTGGAAATGTACCGCTAGGTTCCTAGGAAATATAATATTAAAATATAATACCTTTAAATGTATACACCTTTCTAACTTCTCTTCCTAGCATGAGATTACTAAAAAGTAAACACAATATATTATCACTTTTAATTCTCAAATTTACTTTAAATTTTCTTATTTTAACTTTTACCAAAGTCTTCAGAGCGTTCTTGCTTTCCCCTGTTTTAATTTCATGCAAAATAGTGTGTCTTAACTAAGAGGACATAATAAGGCCCGATGAGTTGTTTGTTGTTAGCTCTGTATGCGCCGTAAAAGTTTAAAAGAACTGACTTTGTCTGTAAGATCTGCATGGAAACCGTTAAGTGGAGAAGAATTTGCTAAACTTTTAAAGAATTCAACGTTAGTAACAATAATAGTATAGCACGTGTTTCAAATGCCACACCTGACTTTAAGGGATGTCCAATTGGTTTACCTTGTTTTCAATTTAAATTTACAGCAATTAAATTTTGGGGTTTCTAGTTATATATAGTACAAATAACAAAAATGTAATTATTAGTCCAACCTTTTTTCCTTTTCCAGACCACCAGTGGCACCAACTGGATTCGCAATTCCTTAAAATTAATGGCACAACTTTTACGAAAGAACTGGTTCTTCATAACTTATGTTAATTATAATAGCTTTTTTGTCTTCGTGACTTCAAAATAATCAGAGGTCAAAAAAGGGCGACTTTCTTTACCAAAAATAGGCTCGTAACCGTGCGTGCAAAACTTAGAGGTAAAGGTGAAAGAGCCAATTCGAATTCTGCAGGTGAATAATAATTTTAAAACAAATACTTACCTTTTAGACATCCAACTAAATCCATTAATTTTTTTTGTAATTCCAATTTATTACAATGTGTTTCGGTTTCAGTGATACGACAATCATATACATTATTATGCCCAGCATCCTTAACAGGGTTTACATTATCAATAGAAACTTCTATTTCGCCTAACGGATTTACTACTAAATCATGTTCATTCAATTTATGTAGATGTGAATTAAAACAAGGAACAGTTGCGGGAATAGTAGATAATTCACGAAGATTTCGCTCAATCTCCACTTTTTCAGCTACTAGTTCAAAGGAAGATTTGGCGTTGAACGCCTTCACATATTCTAAATGATCTTTGATTTTCTTATCATCTGTGTAACCATTTGCAATAACATTGGTTTTGAAGGCTTTAAAGTCTTCGTCAAATTGCTTTAGTATATTTTCCTGTTCATTATTCAAACGTTTAAGATATTGTTCCACCCGTTTCATTTTTCTCACTTCCAATTCACGAACTAATTCTTCTCTGCTATTTTGAAATCCGGTCAAGGCTTCGCCATATTTCTGGTTTAAGGTTTCCACTAATACCCTTTTGGTGTCCTCAAATGTCTGTATAAATGACTGGAACCAGTTCTTTGCTTCAACTCCAAAGTCAACAATTGTTTTTCTTTTGTGGTTTTTGTGTTGCCTGTTGATACAATAGACACATGTAAACGTGTTCTCGCATTCAATGCAGACGTTATTTGCAAGCGAGTTATGTTGCTCACACAACGGTTTTATTTCTTCCGATTTTTTATCGAAAGTTATTGCAGTGAATGATCCTGCCTTGCAAGAATGTACAATTTGGCACTGATCACAAATCTTCATTCCACACTTTGTACAGGAGAAAGTAACTTTCTTCTTGCACTGTGTTGAGTGCTGACAAATTTTAGACTGATGACATGACGAGCTAAATACAAGGTGAAACTTTTATTTATGATCTAAAATATGAAGATGTAAATAGGCTTCATTAATCCCCTTTTTCAACATTACCGTCCTGCACGCAAGCATGTAATCTAACTTGGAGTACTGCCTTGCAATACTTACTGTAAACAAACTGCTTAACAATGATATTACTTTGCTTTGGTTTGGTTTGACATCTTAAATAAAGCTAATCTTTGGTGGCGTACACAATTAAGATGGGGCTTTTTGCCTCGACCTAGACTATAGCATTTCATTGATTCATCATTTCAACGACCTTTTTACAAACGTTGTGCTGTTTGCTTTTCAGATAAGAAAGAAAAAGTGAACTTACGGTTCTCTGTCTGCTTCTGTCTGATCTACAATATCCGAAAGTGAGTAATTTGTTGGTAGACAAATTGTGGTCTCTCCTCTACCAATTCTCACGTTGGATTTGCATTTCAGTGGACATAGAATTTCTGCACTTCCGTCTTCTTTAAAAATCAAAATTTCATCTAAACAGTTCTTGCAATACGTATGTCCGCAACTGAGAAGTTTTGGGCGTTCAAATTGATCCAAACATATCTTGCACTCTAACAATGCAAATATTTTTCTAGACAAAGCCATTACTTGGTTATTTTTAGTAGGTAGTTTACCTAAATAAGTAAAAGAAGGTAATTATAAATCAGGTAAAACATTTACTTGACAATTAGTATGCATTTCTGCTTGCCTCATGGTTTTTGGCCCCTTCTTTTAGGTAGAAGCTTACATATACGTCCATAATGCGTTATATATTCCACCGTGCGTACATAGGAGTTCTCGAAATACACACAAATTGTTCAAGCGACGCTTTATGACGTGGTATAGTAGCAAGAAATCAAGACAAAAAACATTTGTTTCTATGATGCGCATTCCTTGTACGTAGCTTTTCATCGTTTGAAGTTTCTACTGTGAATAACATTTACGTAAACTTCTATAAAAACATTGATATGTACAGTAGACGGCCGTTAATTCGAATGGCACTTAATTCGAACTTTCCGTTATTTCGAACAAATTGCCAAGTCCCTTGAGTTTGGTTTAATAAAGTCTTTTATCTTGAGCTGCTTAATTCGAACTCCGCTAATTCGAACATTTCGCTAATTCGAACAATTTTTTAGTCCCAAGGCTGCATTATGCTCGTTAATTCGAAATTTTGTGTATCGATAAATAAAATCTTATGGGAAAATAAAAAAAAAACGTTTTCATTTTTATTCATTTTTATCGCATCAATGGTGGCAAAATTTCCTTCAATTTATCAATTAAATTGTCATTTTTAATAAAATGAAGTTTACATGGAATTTGGAGGCCTTGCCCATCGCCAAGCAAACAACGTTAAAAGATTTTTATAAAAAGTTGTAGTAAAGTTGTAATAAAGTTATATTAGCATAAAACCTTTAAACGTTTATCAAAATTCTTGTTTTTTCTGAACTTCCGATAATCCGAACATTCGTTAATTCGAACAAATAATTTAGTCCCTTGCGTGTTCGAATTAACGGACGTCTACTGTACATAAAGACGAAAATTATATAAGATCTATGTTTACATTATGGGGTTCTGTTTGTCTGTAAAAAATAATGTAAAGTCGTGTAACATATTCTTACTCTAAATTCGATAAATACAAAAATTGCCACCAATAGCTTTAATTGGTTTGTGATGATAAAGATATTTAATTAGCTTTCAAACAATAAACGTTTCTTGGTATGGTGCGTAATTGTATAGCTCCACATCGTTGAACTTTTAGTGCTCTCAGCTGTTTAGTTCTTGTTTATTTGCAAAATTAACTTCCTTGCAAGATAGCAGATCAACTTAAATACTTAGTTCGTCCTTTATTTTTGTTTATAGATATAGTTGTGGTAATTTTGTTTATAAAAACCGTTATTAAAGGAAAAATAACGGCATTCCATACTCACACTGTGGTTGTTATTTACTTTGATTCGTCAGGCTTTTTGAGCACGTCCTATTCAACGCATTAAGCTTTGGGAATAGCTGTTGACGTAAAAGTAATCTCATTTTATACTCCCATAACATACATGTTTAGATAAAACAAATATATATTTACCTTTGCCAATATATTACATCTGTCGAAATATGCACAAACTTTTGCAAAGAAGAAGAAACCTGTGTAAGTTTTCTTAATCTTAATTTATAAAGACCGCTGAAGGTAGTATGATTGTCTTATAAAAGCATCACTAAAAATCGTCAATATTTTTCTTTTCAATGCACACACACTTTGCCACTTATGTCTTCTTAGTGTGCATATATTAATAAATATGCCTCAACAAAAACTGTAGATCAATAAACAGCAATCATTGGTATGGTGCGAAATTGCTCAGGTAGCTCTCCACCGTTACATAATCTTTCACCAGCCCTTAATTGACGGTAATGCTTATGTCATGGGATTAAAAGTTTGGGCATTAGTTGTTCATATAAAAATGATGTTTATCTTCGATTTAAATGTACAGCAATATATTTTGTTCATAAAATAGCTAACCAGTTAAAAAAAATTAATTTTTGAAAAACATTTGCTATGGTAACAAATTGGATTGTAGCTACGTGGTGAAGTGACGGTCTAGAACTGTTATTATTCAAACCGCAAGTCCTTAATCATTTTAAGCACGTCTATGGCAACCGACGTGCGAGATCTAATTGCTATAGCCTACTTTCCGTGAGACGTATGTTTGATTATTTATTGAGAACAATAGCTATGTGCACTCCTCCCCATAGTTGGTGAAAGTTGTGTTCCAGTGATCGAAAATCTGTATGAATTTGAGCAACAACCATTTTGTCCCATGTAGTCCTGTTTTTATGTCTACGTACAAAAATGCGTAAACATTGGGAAAAAATTATCGAACGGCGCAATTACAATACATAATAGGAAAAATATAAAATATATAAAAATTCTGGTTTGCTCATTATCAGTACATGCTGACGATGAGAAAAACCGAAAACATTTCTATTAATAGATTTTGTTGGCAGCCTTTTTAGGAACATCTCAAAAAGCCAAAACATTTTGGTTGTCCATGCCTGGATAACGAAACCTGTCAATATTACACGTGATATAAAATTCGTGCAATTTTCTTTTAATATGAATTTTACACAGCCGTGATACATAGCCATCTATGGCTTCCGTTAAAAACACAGATCGTTTGACGAATACATACAATACATGTAGGAAAATAGAATAGAATAGGAGATATAACTTTCAAGGATAAAATCATGAAAAACAACGTCTACTCTAGCTACTTCTGATACGTTTTAAAAGCGAAAATACTATCGTGTAGAAATATTAATTAGAGCATATAAAAACAAATAAGAATGAAGTATTACTAAAAAGGTAAATACGTATGTATTTGGAATAAAAAATGAAAAAGAGATATATCACGAAGGATATTGAACTCTTTTGTTTCTATTGAAATCATTCGTGATGCGATCAATTGCAAATCCATTCATGTTGTCTTTTTAAATTCTAGCGCGTGTCAGTTTCAGTAAATTTCATTGGTCGAGAAAACAATCGAATGTTAATAAGCCATAACATTACGTAATTGATTAGCAGATCTAACAATAGTTCATTTCAAAATGGCCATATGTGTTTTGTCTATCAGCAAAATCAAAGAAATCGAAATAGGTCAAACGAAAATTTAATATCTTACAAATCTATTAATGAAATTACACCATTTAAAAAGAAAAATAACTATTAACTCTTCTACTTTTTTTCAATTTTGACTCACTCTTGACTCACAACATATCATGCTAAGCTTTAGTAAACCTTCGAGCATATTCTGCTTCATACAGAAGTTAGGAAACTGGTTAAAAGAGCTGTTATTTTTAAACAACAAAGATAAATAAATGTTGTTATGACAACTCACTCTTCCCCTGACAGAGAAAAACAACACAACATCTCTACAGTGGTCGTACTTTGTCTAAAAATCAAGGTTTTTTGCACATAATCAAACGGTGTGCTGAAGGATTATGTAATGTTTTTTTGTTAAAATCCAGCGAAATGCACATGGCTCATAGATATCAAAGCAATAGCAATTTGAATATATTTTTAACGTGCCCTGAGATAAGTTCAATCAACTTCTCTATTTCTATCTCCATGATCACAAGGATATTACACCTTACGGGTAAGCCCATTAACACCCTTTATTTGACGAGTTAAAGTTCTCTAACAATTGTTAACCAAACTCTCGTCTATGGGAATTCAATTTTACGAGTATGAAATATTTATTCTATTCTATGAACTACCTGGACACTGACTACATGGCTATAATATAATAAAATAAGGCTGCTCCTTTCGACGTTTGTCGCCACAACTGACCAGTTATTTCTATATTAAATTCACCAATTATAAACATATAAAAGTTCACTTGTAAATATACAGTTCAAAATTCTGGCTGAAGTAGCATGGAAATTAGTTTCACATTTCTGCACCTTTATGTGGCCTGACCCGGGTTATGTCATTTTGCAAGCCGCTAAAAAATATAACTAGCAAACTTCAAATGATTTTACTTGGTGTACCCGTGTTAATTTAGTGCAAGATTTTTGCACATTGCATGATGTTTACACTCCTTTTCACGCTTTTCTCGCGTGTTACACGTTGTTGACTATGTAGTGCCTATAATTTACCAATAATATGCATTAAGTTATCTAGATAGTCTTATTAAACCTTGAGTCAGAGTGCGATAGTGATCTACTTTAACCCTATTCGGTCTGGGGGGATTCCGCCATTTTGTTACTTTTATGACGTTCTATAAGTGTGCCAAGTTTGATTCAATTTAAACAACCCTATGAAAAGTTATTGAGGGGGGGGGGGGGGGGGGGGGCGGATTCCGCCCCCGGTCATAGTATGTTCGAAAAAGCTCGGACCGAATAGGGTTAGCTTTCGTGCCATTTCTAACACAAGTATGTTTGCTTCGGTGGTGATCTGTAGAGATACTTGTACATATGCTCATTTTATGCACATATTTCACCCAGTATGCAAAAGTTATGGTGGCCCACAAGTGCCACGGCAAAAGAAAAACGGCCATGGCAAAATAAAGAAGGCCCACACAAAACAAAAAAGCACACGGCAAAACAAAGAAGGCTACGGCAAAACAAAAAGGCCCACGGCAAACAAAAAGCCTTGCAGCAAATCAAAGAAGGTCATGGCCAATTAAAACAAAAAATTAAAATGGTAGCACCCTCGAGAAAAAATATCATGGATTCAACATCAGTACCCTCTTACGCAGATTAAACATATTTGGATTAAAGCGAAGAAATACAAATTTAATTTCCACTTTTGAAATAGTGAGAAATCGTATTATGGAATTAATAAACGGTCCTGCTTCTGCCGGTGGTTATAGAACTATATGGCACACACTAAAACCAGAAGGTGTAAGAGTGCCTCGTGCAGTAGTTCAAGGCTTACTGAAGAAATAGATCCTGAGGGAACAGCGTCGAGGAGAAGGCATCGTTTGAGGCGTAGACAATACCGCAACCCAGGACCAGATTACGCCTAGCACATTGACGGCTATGACAAAGTAAAGGCTTTTGGTTTTCCCATTCATGGCGCCATAGATGGGTTTAGCCGAAAGATATTGCGGTTAAATGTAGCGAGAACGAACAATTCACCAGATCGCAATGGTGATTTTTATTTAAAAGCTGTTAAGGAGTCAGGTGGTTGTCCTGTTGAATTAGTGACTGATTTGGGTACAGAAAATGAAATTGTTGCTGCTGCTCAATCTTTTTTTCGAGACAATCCTGACGCTCATCGTTATATCGTCTCCTAGAAATCAACACATTGAAGCTTGGTGGTCTCAATTCAGTAAGCTAAGATCTTCATGGTTGAGAATTTTTTTTTTGGATTTAGAAACGCAGGAAATACTGGATTCGTCCGTCGAGATGAAAAGGGAATTACTTTGGTACTGTTTTAGTCTAGTTTTACAGAACGATTTAGACACCGTTAAGAATTATTGGAATAGTCACAGAATTCGTAAATGAAGATATCAAACAACAGCTGGTAGGACCGACTCCCTCTATCATCTCCCAGAGATACACGGTGATTGCAACAATCTCAAACTTACGGTTTCTGAGAACGATCTTTCTTACATTGCACAACACATCATTGTACCAACGGAGGAAAACGAATTCCAAGAGTATTTTAATTAAGTTAGAACGGGACTGTTACTACCTACACCCTCAACATACGAAGAAGGCCTACAATTGTTCAAAGAAATAGAAACTCGTTTTTAACAAAATGGAATGTATACAAGCTTTTATATAGTAAATAACATATATATACATAATTTTTTCCCAAACTAGGCAAATCAGAAATTATAAAAGAAAATCGAAGAAAAGGTTACAAGATTTTTTTAATAAAAACTTAACATCTTTCCTAAAATAGATTATCTGAACAAAAGCAAAATTTTTTGGCCTCGCCATCTTCTTCTAAGTCGTAAATATTTGCCATTGGCCTTTCGTATCCTTCTGTATCACCATCTTCTATTGAATGCAATGTGTCTTGTAAAAAATCCATTATATTATTTTCCAAAATTATAAGTTCCCGGATCAGAACGAACTGGCATAAATAGAGAATACAAATAATTCGCATCTGGTATATTCATGTTGTTGTGTTTGTCCAGAAAAAATTTCAGACTGGGATACCAAAAAATGAGATCTTTTATTCCATAACTTTTTAGACCTTTTGCAAACTCCTTCATGCAGATTATCCGGTTTGTCACAAATCTGACCTGGAAAGATTTTATAATATTTTCAATGTTGTCATTATATATTACACCAGTGTACCCATTGTCAAGAATAAATGTTTCGTATTCTTTACAGTTTAGTTTAATTTGTCTTAACAACTCAAGCTCTGCATGTGCTATGTCCTCCTCAGAAATATTCAGTAAATCAACTTCTTTGTACATTTCTTGGTATGAACACTTGCCCAGAAATGTCGGTAAAGGGCCATCTTGAGATATGGAAACAGCAACTATTTCACCACATGTTCGAAACAAACCACTCTGGATTAATGAGATTGATAGTAATGGTGTTCCTTCTGGAATAATTTCATCTGCTATTAACTTGATGGTGTCAGTAAGAAATTCAGATTTAAGTAGTCTAGTATCGATACCACATTCCCCAGAATATTTTACAGTGAGAGATGACGTAATTGCACTTTTCTTAGTTTGTCGTTGCCAAACATGTATTGTCCTGCTTAGTGTTGCTCCTCGATAAGTCACCAGGAAGAAATGACTGAGTGTATCAACTTTTGAAGATAACCTAGAAATTACATCTTCAGTAGGTCTTAAATCTTGGCCACACAAATCTCCTAAGTCGTTACTAGATATATGATGGTTACTTTGTATTTGGTCTTCAATGATGTGAATTTGGCCTGCATTATTGTTTTCTTGTAGATTGTCATTATTATTATGATCCTCGTTAGAAGGAAAGGTTACATTATAATCCAGGTTGGCTGGTGAATAGTTATAGTCCTCTAAAGATTTTTCCATATTGGTTTGGTTAATATGTTTCAGAAGATCAATATCTGCTTTTTTACACAAAAATAACACAATGCGTTTGTAATCCCTTCATAATTCTGCCTGGTATCGTCTCAATGTAAATAACCTTGATGTACCAGGCAAGAACATTGCTTGAGTTCCACTTTCATAAGTCAAAATATATATGTCTTCTTCATTAAAAGGTTCTTCATAGGAGACTTTCAATTTATCTATAGCCTTATCACATAAATTCCGGTATTTAACTTTTTCTTTCTGCTTGGATGATTTTGACTTTACTCTTGTACCATTGTACCACTGTTTGCATTTATCCTTTCGAAAGTTATCAAAAGTTTTGAGTTTCTTCTTTTCAGGTTCTAAAGTAACCAAAAAATATTTCAGAAAATTTTGTGACTATTTTTGTACGTACTGCGAGATTTCACATTTTTCACAAGAAAGACAAAATAGGCTATAACTTACCACTCGTTTTCATTTCAAATAGTGTGCGTAGTACATGAAAAGATTGATTTTTTGTTTTTCTATACCACGCCCAATCATAATTATTTTTGTAGCCGTCATAAAGCAATTTTTTCCCCTGGAAAAATTTCTTGATCTTGGAATCAAGTAGCCAGAACATCGACGTTTTATTACATTAGAGTTTACATTAGTTAAGGTCAATATTGTAGAAAGAAACATTAAATCAGATTTGAGCGACATAACTGACATTTATTATTTTTAGATGTGGTGGATAGACGCTCTGAATTTCCCGGGCTGGTCAACTTCTCTGATGGCTTTCTATTTGCAAAAATCTAAAACCCATACAACGGTCAGTATTCCTGAAAGTAACTTTAATGCAATCAGAAGTGATAGTTGTCACTGAATACATCAAAAGAAATGAAGATTTGTGAAAATTACTGAAAACTACTGATAAAAATCAAAACAATCAACAAGTAGTTCAGAGTATCTATCTCGTCATGATTTGAAAGACAAGTACGAGCAAATCTAAAAGGAAAGATGACTAACCATAACCATTTAACAGCAATAGAGCTAGAAGTTAAAAAGTCTATTGCGAAAGATAGTGTTTTGTTAAACAATGCATCTCAAGAAACATTGGTGAAACAAATTTTGACAAAGTATGTAATATGCCATCATTGTGGCAACAGCAGAAGGAACTTGCCACTAAAAATGACGCCCGTGGCATGAGGTGACACCCTCTTATTGTGCAATGGTGTTTAAGCATATTTCATAAATCAGAAGCAGCACACGCACAGTTGTCATATAAGGACATTAATTCTTAAAGCTTCCACATATAAACACCTTAAAAAGTATATTTACTTCACTGATCCTGTCACTAGATTTAACCCATATGTCATTGAAAAGTTATTGATCAGAAAAGTTGTATCTCCTTCCGTGTTCTCTCCTCCAAGTTTGCTTGTAGAATATAGTTATTTATTACCCGGTTAAAAGGGCGGCATCAATATTTTCGAAAAGGGCGTAATGTGATTAGTTAGAACTTACGTCATAGCGGGCAATATTCCACGGTATTGCCCGCTACCATAGCAACCGTGTTTAAATATGGTAGTATTAAAGGTAAATAAGCACAGAGAAAAGTAAGCAAAACCGCGAAACAGAAGTGAAACTTGCTTTTATCTTTAAAGAATTCTATGATGTATTTTTAGTTCGAATGTACGTTCCATATGGGAATAACTTCTTTAAAGACATGGTTTCTACATTCTGCCTAAAATGGTATATTTTCGCTCGTAAAATGCAGTACCCGGATAACAATCCATATAATAGCTGTTTTTTTCGGGCAATACCTTCGAATATTGACCTCTGTCACGTATTGCCCTCACAAGCTCGGGCAATACTTTGACGTCGGTCAATATTCTCCGGTATTGCCCTCATAAACAGTTATTATAGGGTTAGTAATTGTTATGCATATGAAAAAGGTCTGAAAATTTAGCGCAGTGATATAAAAATTATGACCAATTCGGACTGGTATAGCACAATGTAATGTATTGGAAACGAAACAACGGAGGACACTTAATCTCCATGATGGAGAACTACTTGGACAATTACGCGCCATAGAAATGGTTTTACGTCTTATTAAATATCATTAAAATGAAAAACGCACAGACATTGGTTGCAGATTTTGTGTATTGTGAATTAAAGAAATTATACGTTCGAGTTTTAAATTCCTGAGAAACAAAGCAGTCATTTAACTTCAGCGGTTTTTACACTAATTTTCGTCGGCTAAGCGGGACATCGTAATATAAACTTCAGATAGGTTATTTAAATATCGTCTTCGGATATATATCAATATCAGACTAAATGTTATTTAACACAGTAGAAACTTCAATTGATGACTCAAGGGAAATACGCTTCATAGAAACAAACGGTTTCCTTGATTTTTATTTCTTGTTAACTTACCACACATTAAAGTTGATATATAAGTGTACTATATAACGCTATGCGTCTGAGTAGATATTTGTGTTATATTTGTATGTATGTGTGTATAATCTTGTTTTTTTAAGAAAAGAGGTATAAGAAGCATAAGCAGGCAAGCGGAAATATGTATGCGTATATTTATAAAACAAATATCTGACCTAATTTTTAATTCACTTTCTATATACTTTTTCAGGCAAAAAAATAAATAAAAATGGCTTTGTCTAATGCAATGTCGGCATTGCTAAAATGCAAGATTTGTTTGGACCAATTTGAGCACCCAAAACTTCTCAGTTGCGGACATACATACTGCAAGAACTGTTTAGATGAAATTTTGATTTTCAAAGAAGACGGAAGTGCAGAAATTCGATGCTCTTTAAAATGCACAGCCAGTATGATAATTGCAGCAGATCAGACAACATCTTGCTTCACGAAAAATTACTCACTTTCAGATATTGTAGATGAGGTAGAAAGAAGCAAGACACAGTAAGGTTATTCTTTCTGTCTTAGCTTAAACAAATAGTAAAATGGCTTTTTTTGGTGCAGAAAGTGTATAAAAAGGTGGGTATTTAAATGAATAAATAAATTAACAAGAATTCTTATTACGACAAGTCTTACGTTTCATTTTTGCACACGCCACCAGAGACTTACAGCATGTTGTATTCAGCTTTAGTTAAGAGGCACATTATGTTGCATTTAGTTAAATTTGTTGTTTACAAAAAAAAAAAAAAAAATGTTTTCATCATATGTAGCAGTAGCGAAAAATTGTCAAATCTTAGCGAAGGAAAGTGAGATCAGTTTTAGGCTTATCGTCTGCGGCAAGCGTTTCGGAGAAGTATGAAAACTAAGTTTCATAATTGCATGCACAAAAGTTGAGTTGAAAAAAGATTGCAAAGATTGTCCTTACACTTTTCACCTTTAATACCAATTTGATCTTGCATCTAGATTGTCAAATCATCAATGCACACTTTGCCAGCAGTCAACACAGTGCAAGAAGAAAGTTACTTTCTCCTGTACAAAATGTGGAATGAAGATATGTGATCAGTGCCAAATTGTACATTCTTGCAAGGCAGGATCATTCACTGCAATAACTTTCGATAAAAAATCGGAAGTAATAAAACCGGTGTGTGAGCAACATAACTCGCTTGCAAATAACGTTTGCATTAAATGTGAGAACATGTTTACATGTGTCTATTGTATCAACAGGCAACACAAAAACCACAAAGGAATGACTATTGCTGAATTTGGCGTTGAAGCAAAGAACTAGTTTCAGTCATTCATAGAGAGCTTTGAGGACACTAGGAGGGAATTGGAAATCTTAAACAATAAATACAACGAAGCTTTGACCTGTTTGCAAAACAACAGAGGAAAAATAGTTCGCGAATTGCAAATAAGAAAGTTGAAACGTGTGGAACAATACATTGAACAGTTAAATGCTGAGGATAAAAAACTGTTAAGACAATATGACAAAAAAGTCACGGAATTTAAAAACAATGTTATTGCGGCAGGCTACACAGATAATAGGAAAATCAAAGATCGTTTAGAATACGTTAAAGTATTTAACGACAAATCATTCTTTGATCTCGTAGCTGAAAAAGTTGAAATTGAGCGAAATCTTCGTGAATTATCTACTCTTCCTGCACATGTCCCCTGTTTTAGTTCACATTTGCATGATTTGAAGAACATCATTTGGTAGTCAATCCGTTAGGCGAGATGACAATTTCTATTAATAATGTACATCATGTTAGCGTAGATGCTGGTTATATAAATGTGTACAACTGTCGCGTCGATGAAACAAAGCCACATTATAATCAATTGGAGCTAGAACGTAATTTAATGGATTTAGTTGAACGCCTAAAAGGTGTGTATGTGTTTAAATATTATTAAATAATGAATAATGAACATACAGTTTTTTCGTGTAAACTTTGTGCTATTAATTTTTAGAGAATGCAAGACGACCATTTGATATTATTGGTATTTTAAGAGAGGGAAAAAGGTTGTAATAATAACTGTATACATCTCTGACGAAGTCTTATTCTTTATAGATTTTAAACATAAATATAAACCCAAAGAAACAAATGCTATACGTTGCAAATTTGTTTTGACAACAACATGGGGTTTTTATTGCATACATTGATTCAGTCTAAAGTTACCTTAATTTCGGATGCCGTGTTTACAACACATTTTATATCTGTTCACTTATACTGTTATTCTTTAATCCTTTAAATAATATGACAAATTCTTCCCTACTTAAAGTTTTCCATACTTTTTTTGCTTATCATACAAACAAGCAAAAACTGTTATAACAAATACAGTACTAATATCAAGCAACTTATGTTATACAATCTCGTTTTAGACATTCTATTTTGTATGAAAGCATAACAGGGAAAACTAATGATTTTGTTTTCAAACTGAATAAAAAGGTTTCTAAAGAGATGGGGAATTAAGAATTTAGGATTTATTGTGTAGATTACTTTTTAGTGATGTCAAGCCAAAAAGCAAACTGACAGATAAGAAGGTTTATATATTTCAAGGTATAAATATTTTTAATACTTAAAAAGAACCTTTCAAGGTTGTTTTATTTTTTTGCAAAATAAAATTTTTCTGCAACCGAAAGTCTCTTTCCTAAAAACAAAATGTTATCTTGCTTTCTTGTTTATGACTAATTCATCAACTAATTCAGAACCACCTTGACTAGCTAATACGCACAACACTTATCTCAGAATATTTATTTAAAGGACTGAGCAGTAACAACCCGTTGCATTGAGTGGTTTTTGCACGCGTTTAACTGCTTACCATGTCATTTTTGTCCAAATCATACCCTAACATTTCCCTCACTGATCTCACTGCGGTAAACAAGTAGAAATTCTTACGCCAATTTAATAACAAGTTTGTCAATTGTCGATAGTTAACATCAATCAAAAAAATGTCGTGAGTAGCAAGCAATATAAGAATGGAGTGGAACGAAGAGAACTCTTTTAGGCTATATAAAAATTACAATGTAAGAAAGAACGAGACAAGACCAAAAAATCAGTCATATTTCTAATTTATAGACGGATTATAGCATTGACATGCGGATTACGTTAAGTTAAAATTTGAAATGAAAAAAAATTAAAGTAGATTTAACGTAACTAGAATTAGAATGTATTTAGAACGAAATTCAATGGCTTCAGTTGACCGTCTAAAAGGTATGTATTTGTTTTGATACTATTAGAAAATAAATAATGAACATATAGTTCTTTCGTGTACATCTTGTGCTATTAATTTTCAGAAAATGCAACACGACCAGTTGATGTTATTCGTGGTTTGGGTGAGGGAAAAAGGTTGGAATAATAATTGTATATTTTTAAATTAAAACCTGAATAAAGGTTTCTATAGAAAAGGTAATTAAGTAGTTAGAGCGTGGATTACTTTTTAGGGATGTCAAACCAGAAAGCAAACCGAAAGATAGAAAGACATATCAGAAGGCTTATACATTTCAAGGTATAAATATTTTTAATATTTAGGAACTTGTATGGTTATTATTTAGGCAATTACAACTTTTCTGCAACTTACTCTCTCTGTTTTGAAGACAAAATTTTATCTTGGTTTCTTGACTTTTCTTGTTTACTAGTTAACCATGGAAAGGGTAAGAAAGAAGTAAGCTCCGTTTTATCATGTAAAAGAGAGAACATTAGGGAAGTTTGTTTGTCAACAAAAGCTTATTATTAATTTGACTGTCTGCTCTTAACATTATAGCTACACCAATTAATTCTGAATCACCTTGACTAATACGCGCAACACTTAGCTATTTCAGAATCTTTATTAAAAGGACTAAACAGTAACGATCAGTTTCTTTTGTCCGCATTATATTTTAAAATTGCTCTCACTAATTTATTGCAGTAAAAAAGTCGAAACTCGCCAATATACTTAACACAGTTTGTCAATCTATCGATAGTTAACTTCAATCAGACTAAACTGTAGGTGGCAAGCAATGTAAGAATGGAATACAATTCACGGAACTCTTTCAGGCTATATTACAATGTAAGCAAGAACTAACGAATACAAGAAAATCAGCCCTATGCACGTTTGTCAGACCGATTGAATGTACGAATTAGGAGGAATTTAAAATTGAGATTAAAGATATTAACGTAGGTTTAATTACACAGTCTCACTTAATATTTGTACTTTAAATTGACACAAGTAAGAAAATCACCGCGCTAAGTAAGTAAACTTTTAAATTCCATATATGCAATAGGAACGTAAATAATTACGTTCAACCACGTACAACACAGTTTTGTCAAATTTTCCTATATTGATCTGATTATTAACAAATTGTATTTATGTTGATAGATGAACATTGCCATTGTGACCAATGCATGTCACGCTGACCTACTTTTTAGGGATTTTTACGCAATGCTAAAAAACATAAACTATTTATTGGATTTACCTAGAATTTCCATGTGTAATTTCTGACTGCCTCACAAATTTAGTTCAATCTCACAGAAGTTGAATTTTAATCTTAAGTTAGAATCTTTTGATTAGAAATGGATGCATTTCTAGTTGTGTGATCAACTTTCTATATTATTTGCTGCCAAAAGAATTCGTCTATTTTTCAATGATAAAGCCTAAAGTTTAATAAATTTTAATTGTACTTTTGAAAGTTAGCAGGCATAAAAGAATTTCTGTACTATCCGTCTCAGGTGATTACTTCGTCTCAGTATAAATATGCCTATTATCCATAAATTTGCGTTTAGAACTAAAGAACCTCATTGGAATTGGTGATGACAAGAAATTTTTATCAATTCTTACTAATAATCCGGATATTGTTAAAATGAGAGGTGTTGATGGAAGTACATTGTTGATAGAAGCTGCATATTACAGCAAACCGTCAATTGTACAATCTTTGATTGACGCTGGTAGTGATGTGGGTGCTACCAACAGAGAAATGTGCAATGCCTATCACATCAGTGCATGTAATGGTTATCATAATGTTTTAAAAGTTCTGATTAATCACGATGTTACAAATATTAACGTAGTCGACAATTGCAACGACACACCATTACATGATGCATCTCGATATGGTAATATTGAATGTTTGAAATTGTTGTTGTCAATACCACATATTGATGTGAATATACAAAACAATGACAGTAACACACCATTACATAAAGCATGTGGAAATGGTCATTTTCAGTGTGTTAAGATGCTATTGTCGGTACCAAATATTGATGTAAATATACAAAATAAACACAATAACACACCATTACATCTTGGATCCACTCGTGGTTATATTGAATGTATAAAGTTGTTGTTGTCAATACTACATACTGATGTGAGTGTACAAAACAATCGGAGCAAAACAGCGTATGATATTGCTCGTAATGACACCATCAAGCGCTTGTTTGAAGAACACCAAAGGAATTGAGCAAATTAGGCAAATAAATGGGTTTGCAATATGTGCGCTTTTCTTTGATCAGTATTTAGATATTCTCGGCTAATTCATTACCCCAAATGCTTTCCAGTTTATACACGGAGATGCGAAAACCATTATATATGCTCTTTCAAAAGAATATGTGAATGAAAAAAAATCAGAAATTCTGCATGGACTAGCATTAAGATGTTTTTATTAAAAGGAATAAGCATGAACTGTATCATTCTTTTTAGTCGACATTCTTCTTCTTTAAGAACAATACCAAAATGGGTCAACCTAGGATCTAAAAAACCTGCTTTTTCGATGACTGTGAATTGAATATTCTTTTTTCAAAAAATACTTTTAAACTGATATCAATGTGAACTAAAACCGCATTTATCTCCAAGAAAGGTTGCAGAGAGCTACAGAATTAACCCATGTTTATTTGCCGTTCCTTCAATAATAAATATTTATGTCTTATATAATTGTAGGTTAATTTATGTTGTATGAAAATTTGAGGTAAGATGTTAGTTGCTAAAAAAGTAACAATGATTCAAACGACATGTAAATATATTTCTTGTACTAATACACGTATTTTTTCTGTTTAAAATGGCTACAAGCCCGTGTATTTTGCCACGGGTTAACGGCTAGCCATATTCTGTCTGTTCAAAATAGTTATTTCGAATTCAATTACTTTATGCAAACAGACGAACAAGAAAAAAAATATAGCAACGTAGGAAATATGTACAACGACCAGTTGGAGTGAGTTTTTTCATAGCGTTAATGTTCTATATTTCTTAAAATTTAAAAACAATCGACATAAAGTGAGGTCACTATCCTAAAGTCAGATTAAATCACCAATTATTATTTTGTTTGTGTTGTTATTTTTTGTGGGGCATACATTTATGGTCGCATTGGATCTATTGTTTGTCTATTAAAAGAGTTTCATACTTTGATAAATAAATCAATTTTGAAATATAAAGTCTAGTGGCTTACTTATGTGGCTTATTTATTTGAAAACAATGAAAAATTCCGACAGCTTAAGTGAGGCAAGCTCGAACATTACATTACACGTGTTTGAAAGAAAACATTACCTTTATTTTCAACTTTATCATTACTTGCTTGTTCGCCTTTAGTACTGACCTTATATATAATGTGGAAATGTAAACAAATGTTTACAAAAATTTCGGCGACCTTTAGGTAAAATGGCTACTATTTAAAATTACAGCTACCACTGAAAATAATAGTTGTAACTATATTCTCGCTCTTTTCTTTTTTTTACTTTATCAACTTTAAGGGAATATTTCCTGTTACAAAGGGATGTATTTGACTTCTGTGGTCTGTTGTTTATATTCTGTTCTGCGCCCTACAGAAATGAATACACATTATCACAACTCAAAATCATTACATTTCTCCAACAAGTTTTTACAGTCACTAGGAGGTATGAAAAGATTTTAACGCGTTTAATTACAGAAATTTTATTGACCATTTGCATGTTCAACAATTCAATCTCATACACAACGGGTATCCTAACAGAGATTCGATCGTAACAAAGAACACAATATTTGTGTTCTTATACAATTTATGCTCTTGATAAGTCCATGATCTTTTCTTTTCAAAAATGATTTCCACAAGGCTGCGTAAACGTTTATCATTATTTAGAAATTGTTGCTACGCGCGAGAGATAGGCATTAAATTATGCAACATAAACCCATAAAAACAAACAGGTCACATGCACAGCTCAGATTTCATTATGATTTTTTATTTTGTTCATATGTCGTATAAAAAAGATTTCAATAACATTAATTTATCATGCTGTAATATCATTACAGACCTGGTTTCTACGTTTAATTTTTAAAAACAGCTTTAGCTCAATGAAACAAGGTAAAATAATAATAAGAGAAATAAAAGTTGATGTAAAGTAAGCGCTAGTTAGTTAGGAAGCTTTTCCCATTGGAAAATACATAGAAACCACTTAAAATATAAAAAGTTTTTGAACTCTAAATATACATGAGATTCCAGTGAAGAGTTTAGACGTTTGATAAGAGAACAAATTCATATAAGGTAATATTGTTTTAGAAAACATTTTTCAGATATGTAATATGCAGTATTTGCACTTCTACCCAAAAAGTTTATGCATCATAAAAGAACTTTAGACAAAAGCTCTTCCTAACATAATTTTAAGGATGCAGGCTAATACTTGCTTCTTATATAGCTATCATCAGTTAAAAACGAGTGAAAAAAATCCATTCAATAAATAAAACGTCTGCTTTGATGAATGCTTTTGTTATTTTCCACAACATCCTCAGAATATTATTAGAATGTAAAAAGCGAAGTATCAAGAACGTCCGATCTTACGATGGCCCCTATGGCTCACTTCGCTTCTCAATCAAAACACTTCTCTTCTGTATAACAACACTTCTCTTCTGTATAACAACACTTCTCTTCTGTATAAAAAACTTCTCTACTTTGATACCCAAAGTTCTCTTCCGTTCGAAACACTTCTCTTCCAAGTGCGAAACACTTCTCTTCCATAAGCTCGAAAATTTCCCAGACTGAATCTGGTCCTTAATATATGAATTTATCCAGATCTTGTTTATGAATAAATGGCACACCCCGGGCCCTGCGCATAGGAAATTTTGGACCCAGTAAAGTTTGCATAAATCGCGGTGATTGGCTAACATAAAAATATATGCTATATTGTTGTTTTCTACTGAGAAAAGAGTGCAATTTTTAATTATTCTTTAATTCTATAGTGCATCTTTTTTCTCTGATTGGCTTAAATAGCGTGCAAGAAGCTGATATTTTTTCCTGATTGGTTAATAACTCGCTGAGTAAAGTTACTGTTTTCTTGAAAAACAAGTTGTCGGTAAATTTATTCCATAATTTTCTCCTCATAAAAAACAAAACATAATAGAAACAGAATTGCGTTCTCCACCGTAGAGATTTGACTGTGACTTTATGCCGGTGATGTTATATACATAGCGTTGAAGGATTTTTGTGTTTAATTCGATTGTTTAACTTAACTTCAACTAATTTGTATTGAATTAACATAAATATATATTCATGTTAATTCAATACAAATTATTTATTATTTATGCATTTATTTTCATTCAATTTCATTGAGGCGTGACATAACCAAGCTTTTTTCTTTAAAATAACTACCATGTCGCGCATAATTTATATTATAAAAATTATTATGAATTAAAAGACATAATAACATATTATCTTGCAATAAATTATTTCGCTGTTGAACCTCATAAACTGTGATTGAAATTGAACAATTATCTGGCGAGTATATCAAATTGATATTGATGGTGGTTTATGCTCGATTTATGCAATAAATTAGTCATCGTACTTGTTCTCGAAAAATATCGTCATATTTTTCTCGTTTTTTAGTTCTCGTACATTTCTCTCGCCTTAAGGCTTGTAAAATATCTAAACCAGGTTATTTGCGATATTTTTGTTGACACTGTGTGATAACTACTACATATAAAAATAATAGTCAATATAGACATGCAGTAGATCAAAAATTTACATCGACAAATTACAAAATACGGTTAAAGCGCTTGCTCCTTGACATCAGTCTGGTCGACTTGCTTTTCATTTCTAAATTTGCACTTCCTTTAACTTAAAATGCAAAAAATTAACTTGAATTGTTTTTTGTTTCGTATTCATGAATGTATTGAGGCAGTTCATACTGAAAATTTAATAATTTAAAATTGTTAAAAGGCATTGTGAGAAATATACTAAAAAGATTTTAATAAAGTACTCGTTATTTTTGATCTGTATGGAGAGGGTGTTTTTGTTGGTCAATAGGTAAAAAATCCTGTTACTAAGATTTTTCACAAACGGAATGTTTTTAAAGTTCATTTTCTTCCTTCCTTTTTGTTCATAATATTTTCAGGTTTGTTTGACTTTACCTTGCTATGGTGATACAACAAGGGGTAGAAGTAATCAACCTTAAATTTTTTTCTTTCTTCCAATTTTTGGAAATATAGTTGATAACAATTCTCTGAAGTAAAATTTAACCTCTTATGCTTTTTTATGCCTATTTCCTCATCTAAGTCACTTATTATTTTAAGCATTATTTTCCACTACGTTTTATTTTGTCACATGATATAGCATGGTGCTAAATTTTATCCGAATGCACCAGTGAACTCACATATCATGTCTTCCACAAAACTTCGAGAGAACTAAATCTAGAAGGCTCACTAACCTTTCTTCCAGTTTTCTAAACATCTAAAAACTGTTCTGGTCCTTATAAAGCTGCAAAAATCAATAGGTTTTATTGTACTTACAACTTTTCTTTTATTAAAGGTTAAATCAAAATTATGGCTACAGGGGAAAAGGAGACAATCGTACAATTGACTGGAATCAATGTATCGCTTGGTGAAACCGTGTTCAAGAAGGCACAACCAAAACTCGCAGCAAAGATGTTAGAAAGAGGTGCGGAGCAACATATTGCATCACAATATGTATCGCATATCAAAAGAACAAAATTTCAACCCTACAAATTTTTTGTTAAAAACATTTGGTGCTTAGATAACATAGAAAAAGGTTTCCAAGAAGGAATTCCTGTAAAACCACAAAGTTTTGGTGTCATTAAAGGTCAACCCCTTGGTGCATTTCATTTAGAATGTCAAGAAATTACAGGAGAATCTTGCCTATTGATTTCTGACATGCCTGAATCGGAAAAATCCAACCCTCAGAAAATCGTCTGCATTATTCGGAAATTAAATGATACTGTATTATCTGAAAACATCAAAGAAAAAGTAGACAAACTTTTGAATATCCTTAAAACTGAGCTTAAAGATAAAATCAGTTGTCAACTCACTTTTAAGAAGCATGTCATGAAAGGCAACACAACAAACAGTGATGTTTTTCCTGATTGGATATTGGAAGTGTTTATCAATGAAAGTTGCCCTACTGATCTTTGTCAGCGACTAGACGAAGAAGCGAGCAAAGATGAGAAAATTATAGAAGTTTCTTATGGTGTTTTCACTGATTTTGCTTACAATCCAGCGGAAGCTAAGTGACGCTGAAGAGCATAGTATATATTTTCATACTGATTGCCTAGAGCATTTTTTTACACTTTGTGGCAACTTTAGAAATCCCAAATTTTGTTTAAAGTTGTTTAATTTAAAAAAATTGAAGAGCATGGTATAAATTTCAACATCAGCACGTTTTCATCAGCAAGTTTCCTTATAAGAAACGATTAAATTTATGAAATTCAATTATTTTATATTTTTTGCCACCCAAATCCTAGCCTCCGAAGCATCAAAAATATTTTCACCACACATTTAATTCAGAAAAGTTGAATTTATTACGTCATACTTCCCCACAAAGCAAGAATATTTTAGAATACCTAAATTTTAAGCTACTACAACCCCAAGACATAAAGCAGTGGAATGGATGGCGGAATTTTTAAGTATGCATCTGAGCCAGCTGTTACTACCAAGCTGGCACACGGCGCCGTAATAACGTCGTAATGTCATCTTTAGTCACATCATGGTCATTACATCGTTAACGTAAATATGACTTTACATGACTCACCTCTAGCCGTGAAAAACAAATCAGTTCCATGACGTATTATAAAAGAGGTCGCCATAACAACAAGGTCAGGGGCGTAGGCTGAAAAAAATTAACCTGAGTCGAACCATTGACCCGCAGCGTCAACATCGCACCAAAGGTGCGATAAGAACCAACTGAGCCCTGGAAGCCAACGCCTTTTTACGCCCTTTAAGCACGGAAACGCCATAAAACCGACTCTCTGACATACGCGATAGACGTTAAGTACTCTGAACAATTGATCGAAAAAGGGGAATAAATGACAACATAAAATACATTAAAATCTTTATCATCAAGGTTGTAATCAAACCAGCAATAAGACAACACAACACCATCATAATGTATTTTATAGATTGAAAGTTATTAAAGCAATAATTAGAATGTTCATTCTTCTTTCTTCATATTTTGTATAAAATAACGTTTTCTGCAGATTGGAGGTTATTAAAGAAAAATAACCAAATCAAAATCTTCTTTCTTCATAAGTATAATAAAAAATTCAAAAATATAATGAAATGGAACCATGGACAAAATGCCTTCATACAAATCATTGAAAATCCTTATGCTAATAATCTGTTCCACACATCGTGTTACAAACGTTAAAATTATGGGCATAGTTGGGATTATTAGTTAAGTAAGGAACATTTTTCCGTAAAATTTTTTTCCTACTTTTGGAAAATTTGTAAAAATATGTTACGTTTGATTCAATTCTTTAGGTTTCAGAAATAATGTACAAAGCATGAATTACAGACAACTAAATTTAAGCAATGAGAAAAACAACGATATGTATAAAGCTAATCTGTTTTGCTTTAAAATGTTAGCATGACAACTATTAATTTGAACAGATACATTGCCAGCATCGTCATAACATTGACCTTATCAATTCTGTATATGTATCAATACAATGAATAAACTTTAAGACGTTCTCTCGCAAGTTACAATGGGAAGAATTATCGTGATCACTGAGGTGTGGAGCTTATTGTAGTGAGTGCCTACATTAAATTTTCCAATACCGTTAATAGAACCTGAAGGGAATGAATCTACCAAGGTTCTGCAGATAAAACTTGTTTAGGTTTAATAGGTTTCGATTTAGAATTTCCTTTAACTAAAAAGATTTTAAGTTAAAGGTTTGCTTTTTACAAATGGAAGAAGTCTCGTCATTAGTGCTAGAAGTGCAACATTGATTAACTAACATTTGGGCTAATGCAAAAGGAACAACTTCGAGATGATACACACGTTTCCTTTTTCTCTTATTTTGCTTTGTCATCATAACGTATGACCTAGCTAAAAATATTGAGCAGAACGGTTTAACGTAGCTTTACTCAAACTTAAAGAAACTGAAGGAATTCGGTTTAAATTGCCCAGAATGTTTGTCATTATCGCAAAATAAAATAGATACTGGTTGTAAATTTTCATTTGAAGGCAGATGAGGAAAAATCTTCTGATTTAAAACCATCTTGAATCATAGCTGACCACAATCAGGATAAAAAGTTAAAATATTTCTCTTAAATAAACTGTAAAGGGCTATAAGAATAGCTTTATTCTGTGTAGGTATAAGGTCTGGCTGTCTACACAAAGTTAGCTACAGAAGAGGAATGGCTAGCTAACTGAAAACTTGAAAGAGCTTTCTACACAGGAAAACAAATCTGAAGATTTACATACAGATACAAAAATTAGATGGTTCAAGTACAGAGAATTTTCGTGAAGCTCTATACGCTTTAATCTTCACAACTTCGCCAGCCTTGTTTTATTTTTGACTTTCTTGCGTATTTTCTATAGCCATATATGGAGCGAATTTTTAATCTCTCTGCAAAATTTACTAGCCAATACCATAAATGGAAGACACAAGACCGTACATAGGCATAATTTTCGCAGGTAATCCTGCGAAAAAGCCTATCTGCGAAACAAAGTAGAGATTCAACACCTCAGCCTGCAAAACAAAGTTGATACTGTTAAATCCTGCGAAAACGACGTGCGAAGCGCGAAGCTTGTGTGCGCCGCCCGGGAAAAGATTTGTCGTGGCCGAAGACGCACAATATTGGTGCGCCCATCCATGAGTTGGCGGTGGAAAAAACGACGTGTTGAGATGAAAAAAGTAGGTCAGTCGATCGCAGAGCCTGACTGACGCTGGCTACGCCCCTGAAGTTAGAATCATACCCTTTTTGTTATTTCTGCGTTGAGTTTTAGCGACGTTTTTTATGATGTTTACAAAAATTTCTGTTCTCGTCTTTTCACGTGACTTCAATTTTGCGGATTTGTTAATTTTGCATCATTTTCCTAATGTGGGTGGACAGAAAAAATACTCGATGCAACCATGTGCATAGTACTTATTACTTCTCTTTGCTATCGACAAACGATGAGGACGAGATTGTGCTAGATTTTCCATATGTAATCTTCCCGGTAACTCGGAAATTCTAGTTTCACCTTTCATTATGATAAAAATGTTATACTTGAATGAACACGCTAAATGACATCTATCAATAAAATTTCAAAATATGAATCTTAACACAAGCTGATAAGCAATGAAACGAGGTAACGTTATAGGAAAGTGTAGTAAAAAATAGTTTAAATTTAAAAATCGTTTGGATAAACTTGAATCTACAAAATGAAAAAATTAGCGAGAAACGCTTGCGTGATATCTGAAATAGGAAATATTTTGCAAAAAAAACTTTCGCGATTTATGATTTGTCAGAAAATATTATTTCATTATTTCTTTACACATATAATGTTGTTTAAGCATCAGTGCTTCGTTAAAAGTCTAGTCAAAGTCTAGTCATATTTTCGCATAGGTTTTAAGGGAAATTAGGCAATTCAAAGAGGCAAACTTAAAAAAATTTAGTGGAACATTTTTTGCCACTTAGAAAGATTGTACCCAATAAACACTCGCAAACATTGATTGTGCAAAGTGTCAGAGCCAAAAATGCGAAACTGCCTGTACTGAACGTTTCTGCGATTAAAGCAAGCATCTCCCTTCTTTAAACATTTTCGCTGAGTTTCCAATTGGACATACATTTTGAAATTATCAAAAGTGATAGAAAATTTGACGCTGAAATTCGATCATATCTTGAAGAAAAATTGTTTTATGTGGATATGAATGAGTTGCGGTACACTATTCAGCAAGTTAGTAGATAAACCACAAATATTTTCTTTTTTCGTTACTTTTTTTCTAATGTTGAAGGTGTTAAGTCATGTGGCAACAACTCCAGTTTAAAAGTTCAATGTTGTTCCTAAAAATATATTTAGTAGTGTTTTATATCTAGCAGTGTTAATCCCGGACAAAGTTTGTTGAGAAAAAACAAAACACAAGCACATTTTCTTGATTCATGTGTTTGTATCTTTGTTTATGTGAAAATTTATATGTGCACCAACCTAACACAGTTACAAATTTATACCAAATAAATACCAAAACACCAGGCAGGTATTGGTATACTAGAGATCAGTTTCCGTCCTCCTTCCCCCTGTTTCAATTTTGAATTCGTGACACAGGGTTACAGTCACTTCAACATGGATATAAGGAAAAGTGTGGACGGTTTTCAACCTTTTTTTAGTCTTCTCAGGCCAGTGCTGATACAAGTACTGAATTAAGAATTGTAATTTTTCTTAACAGTTTTCCCAGTATTTTAGCCATGGTACCTACAATAAGTCTATGAAAAAGCTTGGAGACATTTACAAACCCATGTCTTGGTAAAAAATATACACCAAAAGGCAGTATTGGTGCAAACGATATTTTTCCATTATCCTGCCTCCATGTATTTTAACGGAGAAAACTGTCGCGCACAGAAACGCGAAAGTCTATGTCGTTAAATTATTAAAGGTCATCGATTTGTGAAATTTTGCCCCAAAATAGTCTATTTGAGTTTCAATTTAATTCTTTAATAATGGGTTCAAAATTTTAAAAGTCATCATTTGGGTAATGCTTGCAAAATACTTTTCAAAAGTTTATAGCTTTCCATCGCATAATTTGGTCCAACAATTATATGTTGTATTTTGTAGCTTTTTTTCTTTTTTTTACAAAAATATTTCTAACGAAAGAAAGACCGTTTCAAAAGAATTTTAAACGTGACGTGTCTTCTTCTCCTTCTCTATTCTCCTAGAAACACAAGTGCAGTAAGTTCATGCATGGTCTTTTTTATTGTTCCATCGTTCTTTTTAAATGCTCACATTTCTAAACGAAGCATACAAAACTTCTTGCTGGCAGAAATTATGCAAATTCCAATTCGTTTCAGATTCCTTTTCTTGCACAGCCGGTGATTTTTTTACGAAAAACACTAATAAAGTTCGTACGTGATTCTAAATCAGCGCAGATGAAGAAAAGTTATTTTTAAACATATTTTGATTTAAATCTATTTACATATGACGGTTGTTTAATAAAGGAATTATAAAAGAGTTTCTCACATTTTTAATATTTTTTACTTATGCAATATATAATACTTATTTGAATACTTTTTACTCATATATTGTCGTATGTTATTCAGCGATTTTATGACGTCATTCCTCTGTGTCAAACAATCTTGGAATTCCAATTTTAAAAACCGGAGAAAGAAAATCTAAACAAGTAAGGATTATGCTATTAAGGGGTGCTCGTTAAATGCATTGAAAATAGTGTTCAAAACATCTTAAACTTCAAGTAAAAGTCTTAGTCAAAGACAAGTTAATTTTCATATTTCTTTTTTTTTTGTCTTTAGCGTCAGCGATTTTAAAAATGGAATTATGCAGGTCAAAGCTTTTTAAAATCCAAAGATGCGTGTTATTTGTTTTTCCTACATGTTATACTTCAGTATCCTTTTTGGGCGTATGAGGAATACAGCAGAATTCTGCGACGGGCATAGAGCTAGTCTATTATAAGTTACTTAACTTTGAAACAGGAAAAAAGAAAGAACAAAGAAAAGGTATGCTATGTTTTCGGTAGCTTTCGTGCAGTATGTGTAGCTAGTATGCTAAAAGAAAGACTGGTTTTCACTAAAAGTGAGTGGTTATTAAATATTTAGTTTTTCAAATTACTTAAACCTAAAAACAATTATACGATCATTAAATTATTAATCATTTCTGGTTTTATATGCATGATGATATTGCAAGCACCTGAAAGAGAATAAAAATTAGTAGCTGGTTGCAAAGAATCTTTTTTAAATTCTATTAATATTTAAATTGTACATTTAAACGTTAGAAAACAAAAATCTAATTGTCATCATTCCAAACTTGATAGGGTATTAATTCTATAAACAAGTTAGAAAAGTCTGTAAATTGTTAGGCTGGAATTATATTTCAAATACTTACTGTGATTGGTTATTTAACATTTTGTTCCTTAGTCGAAATTGTTAGAATACTTCTGAAACTCACTTTAAAGATAAATTTAATACGCGCTTTTCTAATGAGAATATCAAAATTCTAAACAGGCTTGTCATTACTATTATTTCTTTACTAGGCTAAACAATAGACCTATTGTTGTCAACCTGAAATCCCAACCAGATATTCTTATAAAGCATATTCTTACAAACGAAAAACTAAATATTTTACTGATATAAAATATATATTAGCGGCTTTCCTTGATCATTTCCTTCTATATTGTGATTTGATGATGCATCTGCAAAAACACGGCGCACCCTTCATTTAAGAGAATACTTAATCTAGATATCAAAGGCTTAGCGCAACACGTCCACAAAAGCTGGTTTTACTGATTATTAATAAATCCTATTAAATACATGTGAATACTAATCAAAAAACTCATGTTTTATAATTGTATATATTCGCGTTAGGAAAGCCCTTTTTTAGTTAAAAAACAAGAAAAAGGTAATGCGACAAATTAGTACTGCATTCACCGTCTTATATCAGCAGCAGCGCCCTTTACGTTTCTTTGAACAGCAGCACCTTTTAGAAGGCGGCATTTTTTCTGAGCAGCAGAGCTTTTTATAATGCGGTGTATTTTTTGGTATAGCGCTTTTTAAAGGGCGGTATTTCTGTAAAAAAGCAGCACCTTTTATAGGGTGGTCTTTCTTGAAACGATGCAGGTAGACCTTGTAAAATAATAAAAAGAGATTTCATGTTTATCATTACAAGCTCGTGAGCTTGTATTAAAACGCAAATGTGTCCTACAAGAATGGAAATTTTTGCCTCTCTGAGCACCGACACGGGAGTAGTCGTGTGTTCGAATCTCATCTTGGTAACTATTTTTACTTTTTTTTTTCTTTTACTATCTCACCCGCGAGGACGTGTTTACAGACTGACCTAACGAAAATTGAAATTTCGAGAAATTTTCTATCAATATTATTGCCTATCCGAATAGCAAAATATGTCGTGTCTAACTTCAGCTTTTTATACACTTTTTTGGCGAGGTTGTTTGCGTATATCATACGTCTTGTTTCTTTTTATACAACAGCGCGAACAATGAATAACATAGACAAACTCATACTAAAATGAGACAGAAAGATGTTTATAACCTGTTTGTTTAAAAAATAGACGGCAAATTAGTTAGATAAGGTATAAAAATTGCCATTACGATTACAAAGAGACGTTTGTTATATGTCTTTTTAAAAGAAACCAAGAAAAACAACAGTAACAACAGTACGGGTAAATCGGTTTATTGTATCTGTTAACCGCCTTAGAGATAAAACAAAACAAAAAAAACATTTTCTGCCGATCCCAAATGAAAAGTCTTATGAAATAAACCTGTGTAACCAAACATTGTGCAACCTCATCTCAGGGCTTGTTAGGTTTTTTAACTTCCGATAGAACCTAACAATTCCTTGCAACGAGGTTTACTATTGTGATCATTAGAATTGTAGGGGCTTTAAGGGTGACATGGGCGTTAACGATTTTTATGTTAACTGTGCAGCCAAGGGTTTTGTAGTTGTTTCTTTCGTATGATATGTCTCTTATAGATAAATGTATCGTCGGAATTAGGTACTAAAGTATTTCCAACGCTTCTTGAAATCTGTTTAGGATGACGCCAATACCCGTCTCTATCTGTATCTATCAGTAAAAAATACGACAGAATATCCGGCATAAAGATTTTAACCCGCTAAATATTTAATTTGTGTCGTAGTCACTGGTTACACAAAAGTCAATAGCAGTGGCGAAAGAACTTTTTTATTTACTAAATAGAATCGTAATGCGGGTTACTTTAACCTCGTGTATATGCAGATGGAGTGCAGTTTGCGCAAAAATAATAATTCGTCATATAATTCGTCATCAGTTCAAAGCAATTAAAAGTAGTTTCGAGACGTATTAAAATGATAGTTTTAAAAGCAAAACTTGTTAAAGATAAATGGATTCTTTCTTTTTCCGCCTTACTTTAAAAAAACAAAGTAATTTGTGTCTTCGTGGTTATAAAAAAATCATGTATTTACCATTTCTATATATGTGTGTGATCACAGCGTGTTGAAATTAAAATTTTATTAAAAATTGATACATTAATAATCCATGATTATATATAGAATGGAAATAAAATATAAAATATAAAATATGCACCGTACAACTGAAGAAGAGAAAAGCTTACGAAAAAATTCACACCTGCCGCAACGAAAAGTACAGAAATAAAGTTATCAAGGAGTTTGTTAAAACAATACAAAGAAATAATAATGCTGCAAAGAAAAGACCAAAGTCTCTGAGAGAAGAGAAATTTACTGTTTTGTTTTTAAACCATGATAGGTTCCATAATTGCGTTGACTGTATGTCGATTTTTCGCTGCAGCTTTCCACACGTTTGGATTCTACTTGCTATACAAAACGAGATCGTCGAAGTTCAGTCGTGGTCAGCGCTTACATTTAATGAATTTTAGTTTATCGGAGATTCTTTTGTGTGTTTTTGACGGTGTACGAAGGATATGTCAACTGACAGGAGCAGATAATGTTTTCACTTATATATTGATATTTCAATGGACTGGTTTGTCTCTTGGGTACTACCTGGCTATGATTCTTCTTACAGTAGATCGGTTTTTTGAGTTCTTTCTTAACATACAATATGCCACGTATTGGACTGAACAGCGCACAAAATACTCCATTGGTATCTCTTGGATTATAAATATACTATTTGGAGTAATCTCTCTAATCACAATGCCGAATAATGCCGAGAAGGTTTCAGAATTAACAACAGTATACTTTTTCACTCCATTTGACGTGACCTTCATATTAATTGCATTTCTTTCATACGGATATTTATTTAAAACGTTACAGCATATGAAGATGCAACGCCAGCGGTCCACACCATCCACAGAAGCGTCCTCTCCAGTGACTTCTCCGTTGAACGGAGAATCAAAATACACGCCTAGGGGAAGCAAAAGGAAAGCTATCAGAGCGAAAACGACAATAAATGTGTTATTTATTCCCTCCTGGATTATTGCTACATATCTGATATTTATCACGGTGCCTGATCAAATTTATTTTTACCATTATGTGCTTAACAAAGTTCCTGAGGAAACTTGGCACGAAATTATTGGATTTATGTATTGCTTTGGTTTCATTTCAGACGCTATGATCTATATATTTCTTTCACCAGCCGTGAGGAATACGTTATTAAGACTTATAGTACGAAATAAAATGAAATGGTTGATGAAGTGATAATGTCTTGAAGTAAATTAGTAATATATAACAATGTTTTGAAGACGTGTGTAATTACAATTATTAAAGGCGGGAAATATGTATGAAATTGACGACATGTCTTTTTTTTAATTATTTTTTTATATGTGTTAGTGTTCGGAGATGTTTGGAAGTGGTCGATCGTACATAGCGTAATTATTACAGGTACGCAGTACAAACCACCATAGTAAAGTCTGAAGTAAACAAGTAAACATGACCTGTTTGATGAGGATTCACACGAGAAATATTGATTATTACGAATTGCCAAAAAGGATATTTTTGCGGTTCTAAAAAAAAGCTGCTAATATGGAAGTAGGTCTAGGCAAGAAGGAAGTATTTAAGAAATGTCTAAGAAAGTATTGTTTTTTCAGTCCAGAATGCGAGGTTGTAATTTTTGGCTGTTTCTTGTTGAGAAAAGGCTTTCTTCTTTTTGTTTGCTTTTTAATTTTAGTGTTATGCAAATAACCAGAGATCATGACCCAGTGGAATACATAACCAATCAAAGAACGCAACAGATTTGAATTCTTAGTAGTCAAAAATGCATATTTTTCCGTCTGAACCAATATAGGTTAGGTTAGTTATTGAAAGTAGGTGCTCTAGGTGCCTTCTCCCCCCCTGAAAGAGAACATGACAACCTAATGTATATAAGGACGAAATGTCTCTTTTTTGGAAGTCAATTTCAATCTTAATATTCTCTCTTTTTACAAGCGTTTGCTTTAGAAGATGTTTTCTCAGAGGTTGCACTGTACAGACTTAGCGTGGCTTCAAAATTTGGGTGCAGAAATACAATCTTCTGTTGTCCCTTTTTGTTAATAACAGATCATACGTCAGTTATGCTTACAAGATGTTTACGAAACAGAAAAAAATGAAAGTAGAAGTGAAAATCCGTTTTATTATTTTCATTATAAAAAAGTTCCGTCAGCTTTTTAAAGTTTTCAAATTTACTCTTCGCTTGTAAAAAAATTAAATAATAATACAAAAATCAGGAAAAAGTGTGAAAACGCAACCTTGTAATATATTTTTTAGATAAACTTGTGAAAATAAAATATATTTTTTGAGAAGTGACGTATTTTACGCCAAAGATGTTCCAGAAAATCAATCCTTTATTTTAATTTTTAAAGTATTTTCACAACGCACCAACAAATGTAAAATTTCTCAAAAAACGTTTAGTAACTCGCCCATAAGCACCTAAGAAGCAAAACCATTTTCTTTCGCTTAGAAACTGTATCTGCATAATCTCCTAGCCATGCTTATTCTTTGTCAATGTTTCTCTCCTGTCTCTATATTGTATCATTTCTTCTTGAAATCAGGCTGTTTCCTACTTCAAAACAAATTTTTCACGACAAAGGACGAAAAAACTTTTAAGCATGCGTAGATTTCTTTATCGAATTTATTTCATGGAAAGGTATTTTGTGTGGAACTTGTTAAATTCTTGAGGATTATGCAAACTTTTTGCGAAGCAATTGGATACTGTTCTAGATAAAAAGGAAATAAAGTGTAAATCAGAGCCTCGATCAGAGACTGTTGGTTTGTGGTCGGATTCATGGCTATGGTTACTTAAACTTACAGAGTACTTTCACCGATTGTGGAAAAAATGAAAAAAGCTTTTAAAACCTTGAATAGTAATATAAATATTGACAAAAAATCAAGATATTTGAAGGCAGTACAAACTCAAAAGAGCAACTACGAAGCTATAAAAAGGCGTAACATCTTTAGTGACAAAAACCTGAGATCAGACATAGAATTATGTTTCTGCAAATGCAAGACTTAGTGGGCTTTGTCTGATATATATCTGATGCTTTAGAAACATCTTGTTAGCTACTAACTCAGCTTTCTAAGTTTCCTTTTTAGATTCTGCAACAAAGATACTCTAGATACTTTAGATCGCGGTTTTAATATCTTAAAACTGAATAAAATATTTTTATGAAATTGTAGCGATGTTCATACTTGTTACAAGAGCGGGAAATTTCAAAAAGGTGCAAATATTGCTGAGTTCATATTGAATTCAATATGTGTCTGATTTTTTTTAGAACTAAATGGAAAGACAAAATAACATTATTGTTGTCTGGTTATTCTACCAACTCTTATTTTGGTTTTGATAACATTAACATCCCTGCTTAACAAACAAAGAGTCTGCACCTCAATATATTCTCAACCAATCATATTACAGAAGTTTTGTTTTATTCTAGAGAAAAAATCTCTCCTAAATATGCAAAATGGGTGTGGTGCATTGTTCATTAAAATGATTTGGTTAGAAAGCCCGAAAACATTAAACCAAGTCAGTTGTTCGTGTTGTATCTTATATCGTTCGTCAATATAACAGAAGGTTTATTGCGGAAGTTCTTGTCAAAGAAAGA
Organism: Hydractinia symbiolongicarpus; assembly: GCF_029227915.1. Lineage (NCBI taxonomy): Eukaryota > Metazoa > Cnidaria > Hydrozoa > Anthoathecata > Hydractiniidae > Hydractinia > Hydractinia symbiolongicarpus. The sequence continues at coordinate 13,899,627 of NC_079875.1, read as the reverse complement.
GAATTTATCCAGAGAGAGTTAGAGTTCTATTATCTTTTGATACGTGAGTGCGATCTTATGGTGATCAATAATTAAAAGTATTTGTATGCGTTTCTTTAATTATATCTACCTATCTTATCACTTCGTAAATAAAACATTTTCATTAAAAATTCTATCAATAGGTTAGACAATTGGTTTACAGCAACGTAACCTCCCATTTTTGGAATTATTTATTTATTTAGTTTTAAAACAAAAACAGAAGGAGATTAGTAAAACAAAAAAAAATGAAAACAACAACAAACCTTCTTTGGAATGTATTGGCCACGTGTTATAAAAGCAAAAGTTAAAAATTGCTTAAAACGAGAAAGCTCCTTGCCTTCATGGTCATGAAGGCTAGAATTTTTATTGGACCAAAATTTTTTTAGATTGTTTTTTTCGCGCCGTCTTATTAATTAGTTAAGTAACATTTTTTAATTCTATAAGACGAACCTAAAGTTTTGCTACTTGATTTCTTTGAAATACCTCCTAAATTTTTAACATAGTATTACAGTGGCTGGTAAAAAATTACCGCCCACTGTAATACAACTTGCCATATCTATTGAACTATGGTGGTATTTCGCTTAAAAGGGCTAGGCTACAGCCTTTATTTCAGAATCCCCACAAAACACGATTTTTCCCGGCTTTGTTGACTAACCACAAGGCTAGATTTTTCAAAAATTTAATCAGTAAATTTTTTGCGTGTTGGACATGCAGACGAAGAATTATGAAACAATCTAAGTCATCGTGACTTGGTCATTATAGAAACTGCGGCGCTGAGCTTGGTAGCTTTTTTTTTTGTTGATGTTTTTGTCTTCTCAAATTTTTTCACATTTGTAATATTATGTGGAGTAAAATTCGTTTTTACAATTTTAAAAGCTACATGTCACTTCTTAGTTTTTGTTATATTATTTTGTGTTTCTATTATTGTATTTACTAAATTCATTACAATTATACAACAATTAACAAAACTCAAAATTAGTGCTCTTTTTAACCGAATTTGATGACGTCATCAAAAAGCAATTTTCCACTAATTTCTTTAATAATACCTAGACAACACTTGGTAAGTTTCTATTCCAACGGACAACAATTGTAGAAATTACACAGGGAGTCGAATCCCCTCCCCAGTATTGAGGAGCCCCTAAATGACCCACCAGGAAATGGGTAAAGATAAAGATCTTGTTGGACTTGCTATATATACATCTTAAACAAACCAATTTTAAGATTTTGACTACAAGCATGGATTTTAAGGGAGCATCCTAAAGCCAACTAGCTCGTGAGTCTTGTTAACTTCTATTCTTTTTATTCACACAATCTGCAGTGTCTTTGGTTTAGCCTTTCTTTGTCTCCGGATAAAAAATGAACACATTGGTGAATCTTTTACGCGGAGCCAGCTCTGATGCGTTTATACGTGAAGTTTAGGCTTAGTTTTTATTTCCCTGAACTAACTGCCCCGAAACTTCTTATTTGCACTGACTGGCTATACATCGTTTACTGCGAGGCCAGGTTTTATTCGAAATGAACAAAAAAACTTGAAGAAAGTTGGAAAGACAAAACAGGTGAAAATATACTCTATTTATATTTTTACGCAGAGCTAGTTACCAAATAAATATTGTTGACATATATCTTGTTAAACGAGTAAAAGGTTTTTGTATTTTTTGACTATTTGTGAACTAATCCACTAGCCTTCTTAGCTCTGCCGTAGCTAGTTAGCTAGATGTTGGTGACTTTTTGAGTTAACCAGCTATAGCTGGTTATAATGTAAAAGGTAATAAAATAAGAACAATCAGTACACAAACACAAAACACATGCAGGGCGTCTGGTTGGTTGAACCCACTGATATCGAGGGGCTAAATAATTTAAACCGAACACTGGTAATTAGATGTACTACTCCTAATACATGGAATTACAATCCCGATACTTACTTGCGCGCGCATCTGAGTGATTACGTAATGCCCGATGCGCGCGCAAAAATGGAGGTAAAAATGTTAACAAACCAAGCAGAGACGGAGGAAAACGTTCAAAGTAAGCAAACAATAAAAACGTGGGGGAAATTCAGGTTTCATCGTTTATTCACAATATGTTTAACCATGCTATACTTGCACAATTTTACTTTAACATTCATACAAATAAAACATGCATCCAAAGCTTGATTTCTTCATCTATGCGCAACCTTTGTTGTCACTTTTATGCTTGTTTAGCAAAGTAATTTTCAGAAACGGATTACGCAAAGTAGGCATCTAATCTATGCTTTAAGAAAGCAATCTTTTAACTCTATAATTTGAACCATAATATGTGCCCCTAACGAACGGTGATTTGCACGAGCACGAATGAGGACATGAACCCTCGTGAATTGAATATTCAGTCTCTTTTCATTTTTCTAAGGGATATTGGCTGTTCATGCACCTATAACACAGCAGTTAGTCGATCTTTTCTTTTTTCGCTTTGCTAGCCTTGTTTTTTTCTGCACTAATGTTTTCGTTAACTTCATTTCTGCGCACGCATCTTTTTGGGATAGCATTATGTAATGTTATATGATGCGCACACAGGACAAACACGGCACTATGATTGGGTGTATTAGTAGAATGTTCTAGCCTAATTTGGATGACGAATGCCTAATTAAGCTAACAAATCCAAAATCATGGAATCCTAATTTGATAAATTACACATTTGCTTTTCACCATTTTTGAAGTCTACGTGGCTCGAATCACCTACTTCAGAAAATCACTTAAATAAGTGAAAAAAAACAAATGCCTTTCCTAAATTGTGTACATAGCCACTACAGAGCCTAGCCTTATATTCAAGCAGGTAAAATCATAGATTTAGTGCTTGCCAATCAAAAGGGGATGGACTGAGATCTTATTGCTTTGTCTAATCTTAAATTAGAGAATTGCCTAATTAGTTAGCTTACTGCGTATAGGTGTGTGTGGGCAACATTACAATAAAGTCCCAGATCCTTTCCACATTCCTGTCGCTGTTGTTGCATGACCAACATAACTTTTTTTTCGCAGATTCCAATAATGTTTCCTAAGAGCTTATTAACTAGCTAGCTGCTTTAGAGCTTCTAGTCAAGTTTGTGTTTTTTGGTTTGATTATATTCCCTGTACCCAGAATGTTGACAAAACCTTGTTTCAATCATAGAAGTAGAAATGGAGACGCAGATTAAACTCAATGCGCATTAAAATTCTATTCAAATTTCTTTTCCTCCGGAACCCCTTTGATGTCAATGCGGGATGTGTATTTCACTGGATTTTAACATAAAAACATTACATAACCCTTCAGCGGGTCGTTTGTTTATACACAAGAAGAAAAATGTTGCAACGTGTATTCATTGTCTCTTGATACATTTGGAAATACGATGCGAAGTTGAAATAACATCAGGCCATCCTGCTGATTTATTTAGCTAAATTTTAAAGTATTGAAAACATACAATATATATATAGCCATTTTTTACATTGTATATAGCTATAAACAAGTATTGGTTTACATCTGCTTTTGTGCGCTTGCTTGGGCATTCTCCGGGTCAGAAAATGTCACGTGATACTTTTTAAACCTATTACAAGTTTGTATTTTCAAAAAAGCTAATATGAATTCAGGTAAAACACGCCTGTCACCTCTTTAAAAATAGGGGTTGGATTTTTCACAGATTCTTTGTTTTCTAACTTCAAACCTGTCGTATTGCGTAGGCAAGCTCTTGCTACTTTAACTTTAATTCAAATACTTGTAGTTCTTGTTTAATCAAAACTTCTTTTGTGAGAGTTTGACCGTAAAACGTTCGTGCTTTCTTTCAACCGAAATTTGTTCCACCTGACAATCCGACTAGGAAATTTCTTTTTCTAAACGCAGGATCATGTAGCGTAAATTCCTTACTTATAGATCATTTTTTTATTATAATAATGAAATTGGTTTTAACTTTTTTCTTGTTTAGTAATGCAAGTTTCGCCAATTTGACTGTAAATTTCTTATTAACTTTTTTTAACTAGATTTTATTAATCTGGTGATCTGCTGTTTATATTTTCTTAAATACCTATAAATCCATTAAAATAATGCTTGGTAGTTCCTATACAATGATGTTGAACGGGTGTGACCTTTACAAATATAAATTTAGAATTAAACTTCTGTCGTTTTATAAGCCATTTGATTATTTTAAAAATTGTTTACCTTTTCACCACACAAATTTCAAAAATTTAGGCCATAATGCCCAATGCAAGAATGCATTGAATGAACAGAAGTTTTTGCTGCTCATTTATTTTTAATATAACATAGAGTGACAATGAGAAAAAATGCTGTATTTATTATAGTGTATTAATAATTGTTTATCTTATGACGTATATTTTATATTCCAGTACAAGTTCTTTTTCTTGCATCGACAGATTTTCATGACTATATTTCGGTTGATCTACTACCCATAGAAGCCCAAAGTGCTATCAATTTACATCGTGGTGCTCGACCCATTCGAGAAGGTCCTGCTAGCCGAGAAAAGATTGGATTGTGTGTTCAAACCAATAGGTTTTCTTCTTTAGTTTTATATAAGTGCTTTTTATCCAAACCATTGTTATTATTTCTTTTTGTGTTAGCCTCACAAATATGATTTTTCATAAGCTACAACTTGGGATGTAGCTAACTCCATTAAAAAATGAAAGTGACCAAATACTAGTTAGCTGCAAAAAATGGTTTTAATATAATTTTCTTGATAAATGTAGTAAGGTAGCTAGGTGAAATTAAAATTAACATTTTATGTCAATTTTCAATAGTTTGACAACGAAAGGGTGGTGTTTTTAGAATGCCAAATAGGATAATTACCGCTGGGAACTATAGAAACTGTGTCTTGGGAAACACAGAAAATAAAAAAAGAAAAGTTTCACGTGCTCGCCATTAAACCAACTATAACCATTCAAGCAAGACAAAAAAGAAAAATTATTTTTTTTAAAAAGGATCAGCCAAAATTAAAATAAAATAAAACGAAACAGAAATTAAAATAAAAGAACTTTTTCTTATAACAACAAGAACAACAGCAAAAACTTCAATGGATGAGGAAATTAAAAAAAAATTGAATTTAAAAAAAAACTTTGTCGAACGTAGCGCAGCTGATCAAAAAGAAAAATGAAAAAATAATATATAAAAAATATTATAAATATCTTTTTCAGAAGGTCTCGTGAATAAAGTATGGGTTCGGTGACAAAACCTGACTCAGATTCTTACTACAAAAGCGTCCAAACGAAACCAAACGAAAAAGATAGCAAGAAACACAAATCAAATATAAAAGTGTTATTATCAGACTTTGCCTGTAACACGAATGCGCATGGGTTTGCTCGGATTAATTTGGGTACTCGTACATCAACAAAATTGTTTTGGGGAATCCTACTTTTATCTTCTCACATATGTTTATATTTTGAGGGAAGATCATTATTCAAACTGTATCTCAGCAAGCCAGTCACGACCAAAGTTTACTTTGAAGAAAACGAATACATGAATTACCCTGGCATTTTGATATGTAATTTGCACCCAGTAAAAGAGGAGTTAAAAAATGAGTTCATAAAAAAAGGCATGGAAGCTTTCAGAGAGTTGCATTTAAATGACACAAGGTTGTCTTTTGAAGCCTTACACACTGAAGATCGATTTAGAATATTGCATTATTCGATGGTCATTAAATACGGTATTGCAGCAGTGCGATCAAAATACCTTAAAAACACTTTGGACATTAAATGTTTTTACAAATACTACAAAGTCGATTGTTCCTCTTCTATGACGATCAAATGGAGCTTAGCTCGTGGCAACTGCATGAATATGAATCTAAATGGGCAAAATTTTAGAGTTATTGATATAGGTACCTTTGATGGAATTACGATAAAGATAGATCTATCTTCCAATGGCAATTCTAGTTTAAAAGATTTTACATCATATCCTGGTGTTGACATTTTCATTCAGGATAGCACTTATATATTTTTCCCCGAATATGACGGTGATAGTTTGCTTGCCGGTTATTCCTACAACGTCGGTTTAAGAAAAAAAATACTAAAAAGGATTGATCGCTTTGGTAATAACACTTGCATGGGAAATAACTGGATTAAAAATTCATTACAGCGTTATTTTCCTAATATTTCTTGCCATAAAGTAAGTCAACGTTTGTGTAGGTTGACAGAAATGTTCAAGGAGGGTATAGAGATGTGCAAATGCACCAACGTTGCATCTATTGCTAATATAATTGATGAAAGATTACTATGTGGAATAAATGTCAGTTGCACTTTTAAGCCGACGTTTTTAGGTAAATACATATCAAAATGCCCTTTACCATGCCATGAGACGATTTTTGAACAACAAGTATCCAGCCGACCTATAACACCAAGTTCAATAAAAAATTCAGGAGCTGTTGAAATTAAATTATTTTTTAGAGAGCTAAGAACAGAAGTATGGGAAGAACAACCTGCCTATAAATTTGAACATTTTTCTGGAGAAATCGGTGGGCTATGTAGTTTGCTCACTGGAATTTCTTTTATCACATTTTGGGAATATTTATATATGCTTGGAGCACTTTTGTTTTATACTACACGAAAAATGTTGGAAACTGCGAAAAAGCAATTCCAAAAACGCTGCAGTAGAGCCATGTCTAGCAAGTGAGATAATCAACATCTGAATGGGTTTTCTTATTTATTGCGCATGCTGTCCTAAAACATCATAAACCTGTATGCGAACTTCTTAAAATCCGCCAAGATAATAGCAACGAGCCATATTCAGTAATATTTGAATAGCCGACTAGACGGTGGACATATATGGATGCTGTCATGTGCATTATGCCATATTAACTGTGAAATTAATGTTGATAAATATATAAAATATAAATTTACTATACGTTTTTAAGAAAGACTCGATTACTAAGTAACAGTATATCATTTACGTGTAGTTATAAGTATTTTTAATGTAACACATCTAACTTGTTTGCATATTTAGCTATGATTTACATCTTTTTTCCAAGATCTGTATTTGATATAATTTAAAAAAATTATTCTCAGTAGAATCATCGAAGCCAGTAATATAGCATTTTTTAAAAAATACAAAGCTATCACAAAAAGTAGTGCCTCCTTGTGACTATGCATAAACCATAGCTTTGTTTATTATTGTTTTATATCTATTATGTATTCAATAAGATGAGGGTATTACAACAAAAACAAGTTTCGCTGCCAACGCACTGCTATTAAATGCTATAAAGCAGAACAAATTGTGGCACCCACATTCATTAGTCGTAAATTTGCACTACTGACAAAGGCTTATTCCTTGTTTCAGAACACACACAAGAAGCCTTCGAATGTGTTTAAACCGTACAATTTAAGCCTCAAAGTGTTCTTTAATTGCTTTTAATATTTCCCTTTTTTTGCTACTTTTGAATCTTAAAGATAATATGCAAACATATGCTATATATGTTGGTATATTGTCTTGAATGTTTCAGTATGCTTATATCTGCAGCGGAGATCCTGCAACGAATCAATATCGAAGCATGTTGTAAACAAAACGAGACAGAACAGTGAGAACAAAATCAATCACGGAGCTTTATTTAATGAGCCAGTACACAGAAAACAAGTAGTAGCGCGTTTTCAACGTCATAAATTACCAGTTACGAAATTTCGAAATATTTTGTTAGTTAACTAAACATGTTTAGCACCTTCAAGTTGCATTTGCAAGTTACCTGTTGATGCGGAATGTTATGCTGAATATAAATATAACTTAATAAGAAGTAAATAAAAGGTTAAATTGACAGTTTTTATTTTCCTTTAAATAGACCCAACGTGCCTCATGATTCGTTCGCCTGTGTCTGCCCTTTTGATTTTTCTTGAGTGGCATTGTTGTTGTCGTGTGCAATGCAATGTTTAGTAAAGAATGTTATAGACATCCACCGGTAAAAATCGCATATTTAGTTTTTTGTTTTACCCTGATATAATGGCATATCACTAGTACTAATAAAGCTTAAACTTTCTTAAAATTTTAGACCTATGAAGCCATATTTTCTATGGTTAGTTCTCATTTGTAAACAAAGAATATACATGTGAAGCAGTAAGTATTGCTCAGTGTTCCTGCGTACACCCCTTTGCAAAAACCTGAACATTAATGTCATCCTCATGTTTTCAAATGTTAAACCTAAGTCTGGTTATGCTTCTCTATGTTTGTGTTTGTTTTCAGGAAAAACAAAAAGTCAAAAATTTAAAACTTATAATTGTTCTTATTTTTCAACCTTTTGTTCATCCACTATGGAAAACTGGTATGTAGCAAAGTTTCAGTGCTGCCATTCTAACCAAGATAGATAGATTGGGAAAAAAATCATGATTTCTTTGCCACTGGAACTCTTATAACTTTGGTGTTCGCTAAAGCTTACTTGAATATACTGTACATTTTATGAAAGTGAACTCTCGTAGCAGAACTACCTCCTCGAAGATCGAGTACATGAAAAAATAAGTGAGAATATTTACAGTACAAGCTAGTCTTTATTATTTACAAGGATTCGTAACTCATCCAGCATCATATTCTCCACAAAACAAAACAGCATGTTAATTTTAATCGACCCGACACCTGTTGTAATTTAGGTAACAAACCTAGCTATAGCTAGCTACTTTAAAATATGGTTGTGACCACTATGTAACAAACACATAGTTGCATAAGAACAAAACATACATAACACACCTCAAAAAAATCAAAATCGACTTGTTCTGTAATATTAGGAAAATACTTTCATTTTTTTAAACCAGTTCGACATGCTCTGCTTGTCCTTCTATGTCATTATTTTTTCTTTGCTGACTTAAATTAAGATTAAGTCAGTACAATTTAAGTCAGTACAATTTAAGTCCTTTAATAAAATCCCCGAGCACAATACTACTTAAACAGAATCGCGATTCGCAATTTTTGGCGTAGATCCCGAAAGTTAAACCTTGCCAAAATATAATGAAATGAGCTATTCCTTTATATCACTCCCATCGTCATTTTTTAAACGTTTTGTGTAATAACTGTTTCTCAACTATTTGAATCGATTCAAGATCGTGCGGTTTTTTTATCGTTGGTGGCATTTTATTGCATCTTTACACATTGTATGCGATGCACAGTCCGGTAAAATATGTCGCAAACAAATGTGTTTTTATGTGTCATATTGTTAGGAAGATGTGAAAAAAATGCAAAAATCAACAGCTATGCCTATTGCGAAAGTTAATTCACACAAAAAAATAGTTTACATGATCATTCGCGATAGTTGTTTCGCAAAAAATATTAAAAAAGGCCACCTGCGAAATTTGTTTTTCTTGAGCCCGCAATTTTTTTTGATTCATAAAAGTTTCTTCCTTTAAATTCTGCTTTTGAAAAAACCTCGTTCTCTTTCTCTCCCTCTACATTCTATCTTTTCTTTCAAGGAAGAATTAAAATTAATATAATGCTTTTTATGGCGTTTATTTAAAATAAACGGCCAAAGATTCTTTATTTTCTCCTTCCTTTTCATTATTTCCCCTCCAAAAATTAGCGCTGGAACAGAACCTATTTGCAAAAAGGGTTATATAATCGAATGTAAAAAACAAAAATAAAGAAATGTTCAACAGATAACAAAACAAAACATAAAAAATTGATTTAGGAATTAAGGACTATTTATCGGCCATGCAGCTGTTGGAAAGAAATTCTTAGTTGTGATTTTCCATTCTCTTGCGTGCAAAAAGTATGATTTCGATGACAAAACAGGGCTCGTGTTTTCACGACAAAAGCGTTCAAACGAATCCAATCGATAGTGACACTAGGTCAAATATAAAAGAGTTATTGGAAGATTTTGCTTCTAACACAACAGCTCATGGCTTTGCTCAGATAAATTTGAGTGGTCGAACATCAACAAAAATGTTTTGGATGTTGGTCACCTTGGCTGCGTATGTATATTTATACAAAGAAGGATCATCTTTATTAAAATTTTATAAGAGTAAGCCAATCACGACCAACGTTTACTTTGAAGAAAACGAATATATGGATTTTCCTGACATTTTAATATGTAACCTAGATCCTGTCAAAGAGAAATTAAAGAACAAGTTTATAAAAGAGGGTATAGAGGCTTACAAAGAGATGCATTTTAATGACACTAATTTAATGCCTTTTGCAGATTTACGCACTGAAGATCTATTTAGAATATTGCATTATTCAATGGTTGCTAAATATGGCATCTCAGCAATACAATCAAAATATCTTAAAGAAACGTTAGACATAAAATGCTATTACAAATATTACAAAGTCGATTGTTCTTCTTCAATCAAATGGAGCTCAGCTCGTGGCAACTGTTGGCTTGTTGATCTAACGCAAGAAAAGTTAAGATCTATCGACAAAGGGAGTTTTGATGGTATTACAATAAAAATAGGTCTATCTCCGAATCGTAATTCTAGTTTAGAAGATTTCACATCATATCCTGGTGTTGACATTTTGATTCAGGATAAAAATTACATGTTCTTTCCCGGCTATGATGGAGAGAGCTTGGCCCCTGGTTATTCGTACAATATCGGTTTGAAAAAAAAAATTGTCAAAAGGATTGATCGATTTGGTAACAACACTTGTATGGAAGACTATTGGGTTACAAATTCATTACAGCATTATTCCCCTAATATTTCTTACAATAAAGCAAATCAACAGTTGTGTAGACTGATAGAAATGTTCAAGGAGAGTATGGAGATGTGCAGATGCACCAACGTTGCATCTATTGCAAAAATAATTGATGAAAAGTTAGTATGTGGAATAAATGACAGTTGCAGTTTTAATCAGACGTTCTCAGGTAAATACATATCGAAATGCCCTTTACCATGCCATGAGACGATTTATGAACAACAAGTATCCAGCCGACCTATAACACCAAGTTCAATAAAAAATTCAGGAGCTGTTGAAATTAAATTATTTTTTAGAGAGCTAAGAACAGAAGTATGGGAAGAACAACCTGCCTATAGATTTGAACAATTATCTGGAGAAATGGGTGGTTTATGCGGTTTGTTCACAGGCATTTCCTTTATCACCTGTTGGGAATATATATGCATTTTGGGAGCTCTTTTATTCTATTGTGCAAAAAAATTGTTTCAAGTTACAAGAAAAAGGACTATAAGATGGTATGTTAGTGGGAAGCCTTAAAGGTAAAAACCTGACAAAACACCCTACTGTCTCATGGGAAATAGAATATGTTTTCCATATTCACCGGGCATGTTTAATCTAGATACTGATTAAAAAATATTTGACTTTCTAAACAATTTCAAAGAGATGGCGACAAACCATCCACATCTTGGTTACCATTGTTTTTTATATATCTGACTAGAATGTAATGGAAAAGGTTTTGATGGCATACCACTTTGACGACAATGACAGCAATAAAAGCAAATACAGCAATATCAAGTAATACGATGTTTACTTTGTTTTTATGTTTATCGTGGGTTCCTTGTGAATATTGTTATTAATATACTCTTAATTATTAACACGTTAGCACGGACATAAAATTCCAACTAGTTTTTATTTCATTATATGTGTAACTAACTTCTTTAGAACGTCTTTCTCAGTAAGGTCGATTTGTAAATTTGTAGGAAGCTTACCCTAAGTAATGAATTTTAGTTGGCCAGTGTGAAATTGACTTTCAGAAGTTAAGGTTTTTTTGTGTGTAGATCTTCTGTGTTCTCCCTATTCCTATATTAAAATTCATAGGTATACACAGGCGTACACATTTAGTTGTTTCCCATCTGCACTGCGCATTAAATTTAACAAAAACCACTCTAATATAACCGTATCCAGCTTAGATTGATCCTTTTTCTTAATCTGCATACTTTTTGGCACACCTTGGCCGTAAAGTGACTATTAACAGTAATCCTATTTTACATCTGATCAAAAATTTCCACGAATGTACACTTCCTACAACTACTGCAATTATCTTTTCTTTTTTAATATTCTTGGATGTTTTAACAAGGATAAGTAAACTGTCCCGTCTGTTGATTTGACTATTTCAACAACATAATGATTACTGTATTTTTCACGAAGCCTTCTGCAAAAAGGGAGCTTTTCTATCATGCAGGATCATTCCAATATAAAGGATACAATGGGTTGTAATCATAACAATTACACTGACCAGAGGTGTTGCTGCAAGTGTGAGATATATTAGTTGTAAAACCTTGTTCCTCTTTCTTGTAGCTGGATACCATTTTCCTATCAAGTGCATTTTAGTATAATGTGCCTAATTGAGCTCACATCACGGAGGCTAGGCCCAAGTAAGGAAACCTATAAGTAGAGGCACAGTAGGCAGTGCAGGCTGGTTGTTTGTAACAAAGAAATGTGTGCTAAGAAAGTATAGATGACAAGAAAGTAGTCTTTTATTTGGACACACCCTCTAACACAAGCGTTAGTTAAACTACTGATACGGACGTTTTCTCCGGATAGGTCACTAAGAAGACTCGTGTTTTCAGTCTACTGAGCAAAAAAAATTCAAAATTATAATACCACCTCAGCCATGTTCTAGATTTATTTAACATTTTTAATCAGTATACTTTATTTACTCTGATGAATCTTAAGCTTTTTTTAAGTTAAACCTCGTTCCTGTGTTTTTCGTCACAGAAAAGTACAAGTGTACTATTAATGTCATTTGTGTCAAGAACTACTGTACATTTGAGGCTGAGAAATAGATTCAATAAGCAATAAAATGATAACCTCATAAGCACATCCAGCTGAAATTAAATTTTCTTTTATACAAAAAAAAAAAACGAAAAAAAGAAAACCAACTGCTCTTTCTTGCATTTGTTTAATGTGACAACAAGTGCCCCTGCTACTTTATGCTTCACTTTGCTTTGTCACGTGACCTAGAAAACTAAAATGCGGAATAAGCAGAAATATCACACATCTTAAGTTAGTTTCGCAGAACTATCCACGTGTTTGTGTCTGAATTCTTTTGTGTGTATTGACGCGCAGGGTTTAGCGGAATCGACGCTATGCTCAACAAAATAATTGTTGGTATTCCAGACATTGATTGGTTTTTATTATTCATGAAAACCAGGCCCTCACAGCCTGGGTACAGATGCGTTTCTTTAACACTGGATTCCAAAGTGTCTGGATGTAGAAAAGGTCCTGGTCACTCTGGCATTGCAGTCACAAAAGTAGCATTCTTAAAGTCTTGCATCTGCTAGTAAAGAAACATTAGGGAAGTCTTCTAAAAAAGGAGAGAAACCATGACAGAAACGTTGCAATTAGCTGTTTGAACAATCTCTAAAAAAATCTACTCAAGAAAGGAATTTTACCACGGATACCCAATGCTTCCATATGAAAGGCTAATAATTCAAATTACTCGTCGTTAAAGGTCAAGTAAACTGGTTGGTGAGCGTCACAATATCTTAAATTTTTCCCTATTCCATAAGTTTTGTAATAAACTATTAAGCTAATTTAAAAAGGAATATTAACGTAATATATTGTTGTCAAAGGTCGGCAATATCTGCTGTTCATGATAAAATTGATGACCACCGTGTTGGAGAGCAGTGTACATTTAGTGCTTTTATGGCAGGTGTGTTAAACTAAAAACCACTTCTTCCAAATTACACTTTCATTTGGGTTATGTTGATTGTAATTGATTTTTTGAGACAATTAACTTCCTATAGGATCTTTGTAATAAAAACGCAAAATTTCAGTGCCTTCACATTTAGAAAAATTCTTTTAATTGAAGGGATCCCTAGCTCCCATTCGATCTACAAAAGTTGTGCAAGCACAGCAATCGCATAACTAAACAACAGCCTAAGATATCAATCATTTCTTCATGCTAAGCGCTAAGCGGAAAGGAACTTTATAGTCTCTGGCATGACTCGGCCGGGGTTTAAACCGAAGACCTGCCGCACTGGAAGCAAACGCTCTACCAAAGACTATCAGTCAGTAAAGAATTAATTGGTCGTGTTCTATAAGAATGCTCTACGCCACGTTTTGCAGTGCGTTAAGTTTCTACGTCAATTGACAATCTGGTTGTAAAGATTCAGTTGTTAGATCGTCTTCCGATTTTGAATTCGGAATAACTTTGCGGGTGTTTTAATAAAGTAAAAAGGCCTGTATCCAAGCATTCATTTTTAATGGCAAAAACAATAGCAAAAACTAAATACAGTAATACACGTAGTTAATATTTAAAGATAAATAACAGTAGCACTCAAGCTGCAACTCCCGGAAGTTGCAATAAACAAAAATCCATTTTCTAAAAAAAAAAATCACAATGTATAACTGAATGATGTCTCAAAAATAAGGCATAGACTAATCAAACATAATTAGCCATGCTTAAAGTCCTGAATCTGTAATGTAAAATTTTTGATTAAAACTCACACAATTTTCTGCGTAAAATGCGACAATAATTTCTCGGCATCTTATTAATTAAAAAAGTCGGAAATTCCGACAAAAAATTTGCCTGAATGGCCCATCTTGCTGACACCTTTTTTTAGAGAACGTAATTTATTGCATATCATAATTGATGTAATAAACAGTCTTATTTTTCCTTTTTGCTGCACAAAGAACAGGAATGTCTGAAAATGTAATTGAAGGATAAATATGTGAAGTTAAAAATGTGATGTAAACAAACAGTGTTTTTAATTATCCGTTCCTATTCAGAATTGTTTTTTTACAAAAAAATATTTCATGTAGCTGTATTAGTTAATATTTCTGATAAATACTTACGCATCTCATTTTACAGCATCTAAAAATAATCGATATTAAATGTTTCATGTATAAATAACGAAATAAGATATATATAAAAAACTGTAATGAACATTATGACTTACAATTGTGGATCATATTCATTTTTGCAAGTGTCCATGCTAAAAAGAAAACCGCTTATTATTCATAAATATCCAAATAGAGAATATAGTAATTGGTTATCGGTACCACATTATCTGCGAAGAAAGTACAGAACACTTTGTCTTTCTTAAACAAAGTGATATGGAATCCAAAGAAACATCAAGCTCCGTTTAAATACTTTTTAAATCGCGTGAGTTAAAATTTAATTTATTAACTAACAATCATTTTATGCAATCTTAACAGCCGCCGCAACTGCCAGATGCACACTGACTGAAAATTAACTGGATAAAATTAAAATTTTAAATTAATAATGCATTTCTAAATATAAAAAGTATCAATTATTTTTAGCATTACTTAAGGACTTACCAATGCACGTAATCTATTTCTCGCTTAAAATAACCACCTTCTTGCTGCTGGATTCCAGCTCCATCTCTACTCATGTCGAAAAACTGCGGTTGTCTCATTCTCCTCATTCGTTCCATGTCTTTCCATTGTTGGATCCTTAGATTTCTTCTGGCAACTTCATCCCTGGCTGCGTAAAAATCATTCATAACCAAATTATGTTTGTTCCATTCCTGATCCTTTTCTATCTGCGGACGGGATGATTCGCTTCGTAGATACAAAGCTCTTCTCATTTCCTCATCTCTTTTTCCCGGATTAAAACTTGAGGCAACATTGAGGTAAAAAAATGATATTAAAACTCCTGCGATCAACATCTTCAGTTCTAGATATGGCGGCCCTTATTCATAAACGCTGAGAAGTTAATGGTAAAATTAGTTAGATAATTTTCCCGCGTTATGCTATTTCGATTCCCAAGAGGTCAATTGGCGTTGCATGTTTCAAGCAACTTAAATTAATCCCAAACTAATTTAATTGAAATAAACATTTAGATTGCCCAAATCAACATTTAAACACAATCATTTCAATTTTGATGTGCGAAAACAACGTTCAACAAAGACACAATGCCTAATAAGCAATTTGTGAATTGAAATTACATTTTCCCATTGGATTAAACTAATTACCGGAGAATCAGGACTCGTTGAAATCAGAGTTTAAAGATATAAGAAAAGTATACTGGTTACGAAGTTGTGTAATCGACCGGGAACGAAGTTTCTTTTTGCATTCTGTGCTGCAATGCAAACCTGGTTCTTTGTTGATGTGCATGCGCTTTGGATTACTAAGAATACATATTTTGTGTATGGAATGCAATAACTGCCTTATTGACTAGACGATGGACATATATGGATTCTGTCATGTGCATTATGTCATATTACCTGTGAAATTAATGTTGATAAATATATAAAAGATAATAAATATATAAAAGATAAATTTACTATACGTTTTTAAGAAAGACTCGATTACTAATTAACAGCATATCATTTACGTGTAGTTATAAGTATTTTTAATGTAACACATCTAACTTGTTTGCATATTTAGCTATGATATACATCTTTTTTCCAAGATCTGTCTTTGATATAATTTAAAAAAAATTATTCTCAGTAGAATCATCGAAGCCAGTAATATAGCATTTTTTAAAAAATACAAAGCTATCACAAAAAGTAGTTCTCCGTAAGTCATACTGAAGAAGAACCATTTTGTTTATCATTAACATGCTGCCAAGCAGTGAGCTGGATTCGATCCGCAGTCCCCAGAACTGGGAGCCGCAGACAAACCCACTACGCTACGTTGCACTACACTAAAAAATAGTTATTCTTCAATATGACTTACACGCTTTATTCTCGCTGTGATGATCAGAGGTCTGATCGGTGTGAACCATTCTCTGTTGAGAATTTAATACGGATGTGCTATGATAAATACTCACCTATATGGAGTTTTCCGTAGTTGCATAAATCCCGATTTTACTTGCATCTCTGTTACCCATATTTTGAGTGTTCTGTTTATCACACACTGCATGAGAGAATCTAGCCAGTATTTTTAGCGAAGCGTTATGACCTACGAGAAAAACAAAAATTGGTCAAAACAGCTGAGTGTCTTGGGGGAATTCCCTAAGCAGGAATATTTTCGTAAACTAAAGTAGCAAGAGCCTCCTTTACCAGTTTTTTTTTCCTTATTGATATGAGCTTATATCAAAAACACATAAAAAACTGGGGATGAGGGTAGAGCCTCCTTGTGACTATGCATAAACCGTTGCTTTGTTTTATTTTTGTTTTATATCTATTATGTATTCAATAAGATGAGGGTATTACAACAAAAACAAGTTTCGCTGCCAACGCACTGCTATTAAATGGCACCCACATTCATTAGTCGTAAATTTGCACTACTGAAAAAGGCTTATTCCTTGTTTCAGAACACACGCAAGAAGCCATCAAATGTGTTTAAACCGTACAATTTGAAGCCTCAAAATGTTTTTTAATTGCTTTTAATATCTCCCTTATTTTGCTACTTTTGAATCTTAAAGATAATATGCAAACATATGCTATATATGTTTGTATATTGTCTTGAATGTTTCAGTATGCTCATATCTGCAGCGGAGATCCTGCAATGAATCAATATCGAAGCATGTTGTAAACAAAACGAGACAGAACAGTGAGAACAAAATCAATCACGGAGCTTTATTTAATGAGCCAGTACACAGAAAACAAGTATGTAGCGCGTTTTCAACGTCATAAATTACCAGTTTCGAAATTTCGAAATATTTTGTTAGTTAACTAAACATGTTTAGCACCTTCAAGTTGCATTTGCAAGTTACCTGTTGATGCGGAATGTTATGCTGAATATAAATATAACTTAATAAGAAGTAAATAAAAGGTTAAATTGACAGTTTTTATTTTCCTTTAAATAGACCCAACGTGCCTCATGATTCGTTCGCCTGTGTCTGCCATTTTGATTTTTCTTGAGTGGCATTGTTGTTGTTGTGTGCAATGCAATGTTTAGTAAAGAATGTTATAGACATCCACCGGTAAAAATCGCATATTTAGTTTTTTGTTTTACCCTGATATAATGGCATATCACTAGTACTAATAAAGCTTAAACTTTCTTAAAATTTTAGACCTATGAAGCCATATTTTCTATGGTTAGTTCTCATTTGTAAACAAAGAATATACATGTGAAGCAGTAAGTATTGCTCAGTGTTCCTGCGTACACCCCTTTGCAAAAACCTGAACATTAATGTCATCCTCATGTTTTCAAATGTTAAACCTAAGTCTGGTTATGCTTCTCTATGTTTGTGTTTGTTTTCAGGAAAAACAAAAGTCAAAATTTAAACCTTAAAATTGTTCTTATTTTTCAACCTTTTGTTCATCCACTATGGAAAACTGGTATGTAGCAAGGTTGCAGTGCTGCCATTCTAACCAAGATAGATAGATTGGGAAAAAATCATGATTTCTTTGCCACAGGAACTCTTACAACTTTGGTGTTCGCTAAAGCTTACTTGAATATACTGTGCATTTGATGAAAGTGAACTCTCGTAGCAGAACCACCTCCTCGAAGATCGAGTACATGAAAAAATAAGTGAGAATATTTACAGTACAAGCTAGTCTTTATTATTTACAAGGATTCGTAACTCATCCACCATCATATTCTCCACAAAACAAAACAGCATGTTAATTTTAATCGACCCGACACCTGTTGTAATTTAGGTAACAAACCTAGCTATAGCTAGCTACTTTAAAATATGGTTGTGACCACTATGCAACAAACACATAGTTGCATAAGAACAAAACATACATAACACAGCTCAAAAAAATCAAAATCGACTTGTTCTGTAACATTAGGAAAATACTTTCAATCTTTTGAACCAGTTCGACATGCTCTGCTTGTCCATCTATGTCATTATTTTTAACTTTGCTGACTAGAAAGTTGGTTTATATTTACTGACTAAAATTAAGATCAATTAAGATGAATTAATACAGTTTAAGTCAGTACAGTTTAAGTCCTTTAATAAAATCCCCGAGCACATACTACTTAAACAGAATCGCGATTCACAATTTTTGGCGTAGATCCCGAAAGTAAAACCTTGCGAAAATATAATGAAATGAGCTATTCCTTTATATCACTCCCATCGTCATTTTTTAAACGTTTTGTGTAATAACTGTTTCTCAACTATTTGAATCGATTCAAGGTCGTGCAGTTTTTTTTATCGTTGTTGGCATTTTATTGCATCTTTACACATTGTATGCGATGCACAGTCCGGTAAAATATGCCGCAAACAAATGTGCTTTTATGTTTCATATTGTTAGGAAGATGTGAAAAAAAAATTGCAAAAATCAACAGCTATGCCTATTGCGAAAGTCAATTTTCGCAAAAACAAGTTTACATGATCATTCGCGATAGCTGTTTCGCAAAAAATATTAAAAGAGGCCACCTGCGAAATTTGTTTTTCTTGAGCCGCAATTTTTTTTGATTCATAAAAGTTTTTCCTTTGAATTCTGCTTTTGAAAAAACCTCGTTCTCTTTCTCTCTCTCTACATTCTATCTTTTCTTTCAAGGAAGAATTAAAATTAATATAATGCTTTTTATGGCGTTTATTTAAAATAAACGGCCAAAGATTCTTTATTTTCTTCTTCCTTTTCATTATTTCCCCTCCAAAAATTAGCGCTGGAACAGAACCTATTTGCAAAAAGGGTTATATAATCGAATGTAAAAAACAAAAATAAAGAAATGTGTAACAGATAACAAAACAAAACATAAAAAATTGATTTAGGAATTAATAACTATTTTTCGGCCATGCAGCTGTTAGAGAAAAAAATTCTTAGTTGGGATTTTCCATTCTGTTGCGTGCAAAAAGTATGATTTCGATGACAAAACAGGGCTCCTGTTTTCACGACAAAAGCGTTCAAACGAATCCAATCGATAGTGACACTAGGTCAAATATAAAAGAGTTATTGGAAGATTTTGCTTCTAACACAACAGCTCATGGCTTTGCTCAGATAAATTTGAGTGGTCGAACATCAACAAAAATGTTTTGGATGTTGGTCACCTTGGCTGCGTATGTATATTTATACAAAGAAGGATCATCTTTATTTAAATTTTATAAGAGTAAGCCAATCACGACCAACGTTTACTTTGAAGAAAACGAATATATGGATTTTCCTGACATTTTAATATGTAACCTAGATCCTGTCAAAGAGAAATTAAAGAACAAGTTTATAAAAGAGGGTATAGAGGCTTACAAAGAGATGCATTTTAATGACACTAATTTAATGCCTTTTGCAGATTTACGCACTGAAGATCTATTTAGAATATTGCATTATTCAATGGTTGCTAAATATGGCATCTCAGCAATACAATCAAAATATCTTAAAGAAACGTTAGACATAAAATGCTATTACAAATATTACAAAGTCGATTGTTCTTCTTCAATCAAATGGAGCTCAGCTCGTGGCAACTGTTGGCTTGTTGATCTAACGCAAGAAAAGTTAAGATCTATCGACAAAGGGAGTTTTGATGGTATTGCAATAAAAATAGATCTATCTCCGAATCGTATTTCTAGTTTAGAAGATTTCACATCATATCCTGGTGTTGACATTTTGATTCAGGATAAAAATTACATGTTCTTTCCCGGCTATGATGGAGAGAGTTTGGCCCCTGGTTATTCGTACAATATCGGTTTGAAAAAAAAAATTGTCAAAAGGATTGATCGATTTGGTAACAACACTTGTATGGAAGACTATTGGGTTACAAATTCATTACAGCATTATTCCCCTAATATTTCTTACAATAAAGCAAATCAACGGTTGTGTAGACTGATAGAAATGTTCAAGGAGAGTATGGAGATGTGCAGATGCACCAACGTTGCATCTATTGCAAAAATAATTGATGAAAAGTTAGTATGTTGAATAAATGACAGTTGCAGTTTTAATCAGACGTTCTCAGGTAAATACATATCGAAATGCCCTTTACCATGCCATGAGACGATTTATGAACAACAAGTATCCAGCCGACCTATAACACCAAGTTCAATAAAAAATTCAGGAGCTGCTGAAATTAAATTATTTTTTAGAGAGCTAAGAACAGAAGTATGGGAAGAACAGCCTGCCTATAAATTTGAACATTTTTCTGGAGAAATGGGTGGTTTATGCGGTTTGTTCGCAGGCATTTCGTTAATCACCTGTTGGGAATACATATGCATTCTGGGAGCTCTTTTATTCTATTGCGCACAAAAATTGTTTCAAGTTACAAGAAAAAGGGCTATAACATGGCATGTTAGTGGGAAGTCTTAAAGGTAAAAACCTGACAAAACACTGTACTGTCTCATGGGAAATAGAATATGTTTTCCATATTCACCGGGCATGTTTAATCTAGATACTGATTAAGAAATATTTGACTTTCCAAACAATTTCAAAGAGATGGCGACAAACCATCCACATCTTGGTTACCATTGTTTTTTATATATCTGACTAGAATGTAATGGAAAAGGTTTTGATGGCATTCCACTTTGACGACAATGACAGCAATAAAAGCAAATACAGCAATATCAAGTAATACGATGTTTACTTTGTTTTTATGTTTATTGTGGGTTCCTTGTGAATATTGTTATTAATATACTCTTAATTATTAACACGTTAGCACGGACATAAAATTCCAACTAGTTTTTATTTCATTATATGTGTAACTAACTTCTTTAGAACGTCTTTCTCAGTAAGGTCGATTTGTAAATTTGTAGGAAGCTTACCCTAAGTAATGAATTTTAGTTGGCCAGTGTGAAATTGACTTTCAGAAGTTAAGGTTTTTTTGTGTGTAGATCTTCTGTGTTCTTCCTATTCCTATATTAAAATGGATAGGTATACACAGGCATACATTGTACACATTTAGTTGTTTCCCATCTGCACTGCGCATTAAATTTAACAAAAACCACTCTAATATAACCGTATCCAGCTTAGATTGATCTTTTTTCTTAATCTGCATACTTTTTGGCACACCTTGGCCGTAAAGTGACTATAAATAGTAATCCTTTTTTACATCTGATCAAAATTTTCCACGAATGTGCACTTCCTACAACTACTGCAATTATCTTTTCTTTTTTAATATTCTTGGATGTTTTAACAAGGATAAGTAAACTGTCTCGTCTGTTGATTTGACTATTTCAACAACATAATGATTACTGTATTTTTCACGAAGCCTTCTGCAAAAAGGGAGCTTTTCTATCATGCAGGATCATTCCAATATAAAGAATACAATGGGTTGGAATCATAACAATTACACTGACCAGAGGTGTTGCTGCAAGTGTGAGATAAGTTAATTGTGAAACCTTGTTCCTCTTTCTTGTAGCTGGATACCATTTTGTTTTGGGTTAAGTCTACACCAGTTGAGTTTGGTACCCAGCTTTCCCCAGTTCCTATCAATTGCATTTTAGTATAATGTGCCTAATTGAGCTCACATCAGGGAGGCTAGGCCCAAGTAAGGAAACCTATAAGTGGAGGCACAGTAGGCAGTGCAGGCTGGTTGGTTGTAACAAAGAAATGTGTGCTAAGAAAGTATAGATGACAAGAAAGTAGTCTTTTATTTGGACACACCCTCTAACACATCCGAATAGGTCACTAAGAAGACTCGTGGTTTCAGTCTACTGAGCAAAAAAAATTCAACATTATAATACGACCTCAGCCATGTTCTAGATTTATTTAACATTTTTAATCAGTATACTTTATTTACTCTGATGAATCTTAAGCTTTTTCTAAGTTAAACCTCGTTCCTGTGTTTGTGTACTATTAATGTCATTTGTGTCAAGAACAACTGTCCATATTACTATCCGACTAAACGTATACAACGAGAACCTAGTTGATAAAAATAATGAGAAAAAATCTTATAAAATCTTATAAAGAACATAATTGGCTTTAGATTCTAAAAATAGTGAAAAAAAAATATTTCCGTACAGTTTTCCTTGTTTTTCTTTTTTAGAAAACGAGTTCAAGTTTCCAACGTATTTCGGAAAAACAAAAATTAGTACATTTGAGGCTGAGAAATAGATTCAATAAGCAATAAAATGATAACCTCATAAGCACATCCAGCTGAAATTAAATTTTCTTTTATACAAAAAAAAAAAAAACGAAAAAAAGAAAACCAACTGCTCTTTCTTGCATTTGTTTAATGTGACAACAAGTGCCCTTGCCACTTTATGCTTCACTTTGCTTTGTCACGTGACCTAGAAAACAAAAATGCGGAATAAGCAGAAATATCACACATCTTAAGTTAGTTTCGCAGAACTATCCACGTGTTTGTGTCTGAATTCTTTTGTGTGTATTGACGCGCAGGGTTTAGCGGAATCGACGCTATGCTCAACAAAATAATTGTTGGTCTTCCAGACATTGATTGGTTTTTATTATTCATGAAAACCAGGCCCTCACAGCCTGGGTACAGATGCGTTTCTTTAACACTGGATTCCAAAGTGTCTGGATGCATTTTACAGAATTTTAAAGAATGTAGAAAAGGTCCTGGTCACTCTGGCGTTGCAGTCACAAAAGTAGCATTCTTAAAGTCTTGCATCTGCTAGTAAAGAAACATTAGGGACGTCTTCTAAAAAGGAGAGAAACCATGACAGAAACGTTACAATTAGCTGTTTGAACAATCTCTAAAAAAATCTACCCAAGAAAGGAATTTTTCACGGATACCCAATGCTTCCATATGAAAGGCTAATAATTCAAATTACTCGTCGTTAAAGGTCAAGTAAACTGGTTGGTGAGCGTAACAATATCTTAAATTTTTCCCTATTCCATAAGTTTTGTAATAAACTATTAAGCTAATTTAAAAAGGAATACAGTGGAATCCCCCTAAAGCGGACACCCTATAAAGCGGACAGCCCTCTAAAGCGGACAAAAATTTTTGCACCGGCAGAATTTAGGTCAAACTCTCATAAAAAAATCTCTATAAAGCGGACGATTATAAAGCGGACACTCTATAAAGCGGACAAAAATCTTTGCACCAAATGACAGTTTCCCTTATAAACACTCCCTATAAAGCGGACAATGGAAAAATAACGAGATGAAATGTCACTTTTTCTTAAAATTTAAACCATTTTACTTAGTACATCTTTGAGTTTTGTTATTTACCGAGTCCAACACTTTCCTTATATTTTTCTCGGCCCACTCAACTGCCTTTTCAACACCAATTAATTGGTACTGGGCAGGAATTTCTAGTATTTCGTAGCCAGCACCACGGTTCACTCGCTTCCCAGTCACTTTACATCCGATGGTACAGTTAGGAAGCGACATGAATTTGTTGAATAGTTTACTAAGGTTTTTAGGGACGTGCCCAACTACTTTATCGTCATCTGTAACAGCTACAGCAAACTTGTCATGTTCGTTATCTTCTTCCGCTTTTAAACAAAAATTTTCTTCTCCGACATATGTCCATGTAAGCATAAAATTAAGCGATCTACTATTTTTGATGATACATGCCAAGAAATGTTGTCAACCATTACGAAAAAGATTGAGGAACTTCAGCTTCAAAATAGAAAACAATCCTCAATCAAAGATTATTTCAAATAGGGAGAAAAACGTGTATTGAAAGACCTATAAGATAAATGAAATATATCTTCGTAATATAACTTGGTTTCTTAGTTTATAACCTTAGCAACACTTAAAGGTTGGTTGCAACACCGACAAATTTGAGCTGCTAAACTTACTTTACACAGCCAACTTGGGTTCTTTGCTCGATAAGCTAAATCTATTGATGTTGCCGTCTACCCTAGTGTTGCAAGTCACCCCATGATACCCGCCAGTACTACAAAAAAAGCTTTTTTGGTCAAAATTAGGTCTAAAACTAATTTTTTGGTCAACTTCCTATAAAGCGGACATCCCTCTAAAGCGGACACTTTTTTTTGCACCAATGGTGTCCGCTTTAGAGGGATTCCACTGTATTAACGTAATATGTTGTTGTCAAAGGTCGGCATTATCTGCTGTTCATGATAAAATTGATGGCCACCGCGTTGTAGAGCATTCTACATTTAGTGCTGTTATGGCAGGTGTGTTAAACTAAAAACCACTTCTTCCAAATTACACTTTCATTTGGGTTATGTTGATTGTAATTGATTTTTTGAGACAATTAACTTCCTATAAGATCTTTGTAATAAAAACGCAAAATTTCAGTGCCTTCACGTTTAGAAAAATTCTTTTAATTGAAGGGAGCCCTAGCTCCCATTCGATCTACAAAAGTTGTGCAAGCACAGCAATCGCATAACTAAACAACAGCCTAAGATATCAATCATTTCTTCATGCTAAGCGCTAAGCAGAAAGGAACTTTATAGTCTCTGGCATGACTCGGCCGTGGTTTAAACCGAAGACCTGCCGCACTGGAAGCAAACGCTCTACCAAAGACTATCAGTCAGTAAAGAATAAATTTGTCGTGTTCTATAAGAATGCTCTACGCCACGTTTTGCAGTGCGTTAAGTTTCTACGTCAATTGACAATCTGGTTGTAAAGATTCAGGTGTTAGAATTCGGAATAACTTTGCGGGTGTTTTAATAAAGTAAAAAGGCCTGTATCCCAGCATTCATTTTTAATAGCAAAAACAATAGCAAAAACTAAATACAATACACGTAGTTAATATTTAAAGATAAATCACAGTAGCACTCAAGCTGCAACTCCCGGAAGTTGCAATAAACAAAAATCCATTTTCTAAAAAAAAAATCACAATGTATAACTGAATGATGTCTCAAAAATGAGGCATAGTCGTGGGAAATCAAAAATTGAATTACGTGACAGCCGCATTTTCTTAAGACTAATCAAACATTTCATATACATGTTAGCTTAGCCATACTTAAAGTCCTGAATCTGTAATGTAAAATTGTTGATTAAAACTCACACAATTTTCTGCGTAAAATGCGACAATAATTTCTCGGCATCTTATTAATTAAAAAAGTCGGAAATTCCGACAAAAAATTTGCCTGAATGGCCCATCTTGCTGACATTTTAGAGAACGTAATTTATTGCATATCAGAATTGATGTAATAAACAAGTCTTATTTTTCCTTTTTGCTGCACAAAGAACAGGAATGTCTGAAAATGTAATTGAAGGATAAATATGTGAAGTTAAAAATGTGATGTAAACAAACAGTGTTTTTAATTAATCATTCCTATTCAGAATTTTGTTTTTTTATAAAAAAATATTTCATGTAGCTGTATAAGTTAATTTTTCTGATAAATACTTACGCATCTCATTTTACAGCATCTAAAAATAATCGATATTAAATGTTACAAATATAAATAACGAAAGAAAATATAAAAAAACTGTAATGAACATTATGACTTACAATTGTGGATCATATTCATTTTTGCAAGTGTCCATGCTAAAAAGAAAACCGCTTATTATTCATAAACGCTTATATTCAAATAGAGAATATAGTAATTGGTTTTCGGTACTACATTATCTGCAAAGAAAGTACAGAACACTTTCTTTCTTAAACAAAGTGATATGGAATCCAAGGAAACATCAAGCGCCGTTTAATACTTTTTAAATCGCGCGAGTTAAAAATTTATTAACTAACAATCATTTTATGCAATCTTAACAGCCGCCACAACTGCCAGATGCACACTGACTGAAAATTAACTGGATAAAATTAAAATTTTAACTTAATAATGCATTTCTAAATATAAAAAGTATCAATTATTTTTAGCATTACTTAAGGACTTACCAATGCACGTAATCTATTTCTCGCTTAAAATAACCACTTTCTTGCTGGTTGATTCTAGCTCCATCTCTAGTCATGTCGAAAAACTGCGGTTGTCTCATTCTCCTCATTCGTTCCATGTCTTTCCATTGTTGGATCCTTAGATTTCTTTTGGCAACTTCATCCCTGGCTGCGTAAAAATCATTCATAACCAAATTATGTTTGTTCCATTCCTGATCCTTTTCTATCTGCGGACGGGATGATTCGCTTCGTAGATACAAAGCTCTTCTCATTTCCTCATCTCTTTTTCCCGGATTAAAACTTGAGGCAACATTGAGGTAAAAAAATGATATTAAAACTCCTGCGATCAACATTTTCAGTTCAAGATATGGCGGCCTTTATTCATAAACGCTGAGAAGTGAATGGTAAAATTACTTAGATAATTTTCCCGCTTTATGCTATTTCGATTCCCAAGAGGTCAATTGACGTTACATGTTTCAAGCAACTTAAATTAATCCCAAACTAATTCAATTGAAATAAACATTTAGATTGCCCAAATCAGCATTTAAACACAATCATTTTAATTTTGATGTGCGAAAACAACGTTCAACAAAGACACAATGCCTAATAAGCAATTTGTGAATTGAAATAACATTTTCCCATTGGATTAAACTAATTACCGGAGAATCAGGACCCGTTGAAATCAGAGTTTAAGGTTATAAGAGAAGTATACTGGTTACGAAGTTGTGTAATAAACCGGGAACGAAGTTTCTTCTTGCATTCTGTGCTGCAACGCAAACCTGGTTCTTTGTTGATGTGCATGCACTTTGGATTACTAAGAATACATATTTTGTGTATGGAATGCAATAACTGCCTTATTGACTAGACGGTGGACATATATGGATTCTGTCATGTGCATTATGTCATATTACCTGTGAAATTAATGTTGATAAATATATAAAAGATAATAATTATATAAAAGATAAATTTACTATACGTTTTTAAGAAAGACTCGATTACTAATTATTAGCATATCATTTACGTGTAGTTATAAGTATTTTTAATGTAACACATCTAACTTGTTTGCATATTTAGCTATGATTTACATCTTTTTTCCAAGATCTGTCTTTGATATAATTTAAAAAAATTATTTTCAGTAGAATCATCGAAGCCAGTAATATAGCATTTTTTAAAAAATACAAAGCTATCACAAAAAGTAGTTTTCCGTAAGTCATACTGAAGAAGAACTATTTTGTTTATCATTAACATGCTGCCAAGCAGTGAGCTGGATTCGCTCCGCAGTCCCCAGAACTGGGAGCCGCAGACAAACCCACTACGCTACGTTGCACTACACTAAAAAATAGTTATTCTTCAGTATGACTTACACGCTTTATTCTCGCTGTGATGATCAGAGGTCTGATCGGGGTGAACCATTCTCTGTTGAGAATTTAATACGGATGTGCTATGATAAATACTCACCTATATGGAGTTTTCCGTAGTTGCATAAATCCCGATTTTACTTGCATATCTGTTACCCATATTTTGAGTGTTCTGTTTATCACACACTGCATGGGAGAATCTAGCCAGTATTTTTAGCGAAGCGTTATGACCTAAGAGAAAAACGAAAATTGGTCAAAACAGTTGAGGGTCTTGGGGGAATTCCCTAAGCAGGAATATTTTCGTAAACTAAAGTAGCAAGAGCCTCCTTTACCAGGTTTTTTTTTCCTTATTGATATGAGCTTATATCAAAAACACATAAAAAACTGGGGATGAGGGTAGAGCCTCCTTGTGACTATGCATAAACCGTAGCTTTGTTCTATTTTTGTTTTATATCTATTATGTATTCAATAAGATGAGGGTATTACAACAAAAACAAGTTTCGCTGCCAACGCACTGCTATTAAATGCTATAAAGCAGAACAAATTGTGGCACCCACACTCATTAGTCGTAAATTTGCACTACTGACAAAGGCTTATTCCTTGTTTCAGAACACACACAAGAAGCCTTCGAATGTGTTTAAACCGTACAATTTGAAGCCTCAAAGTGTTCTTTAATTGCTTTTAATATTTCTCTTATTTTGCTAATTTTGAATCTTAAAGATAATATGCAAACATATGCTATATATGTTGGTATATTATCTTGAATGTTTTAGTATGCTTATATCTGCAGCGGAGATCCTGCAATGAATCAATATCGAAGTATGTTGTAAACAAAACGAGACAGAACAGTGAGAACAAAATCAATCACAGAGATTAATTTAATGAGCCAGTACACAGAAAACAAGTATGTAGCTCGTTTTCAGCGTCATATATTACCAGTTTCGAAATTTTGAAATATTTTGTTAGGTAACTAAACATGTTTAGCACCTTCAAGTTACATTTGCAAGTTACCTGTTGATGCTGGAGGTTATGCTGAATATAAATATAACTTAATAAGAAGTAAATAAAAGGTTAAATTGACAGTTTTTATTTTCCTTTAAATAGACCCAACGTGCCTCATGATTCGTTCGCCTGTGTCTGCCATTTCGATTTTTCTTGAGTGGCATTGTTGTTGTCGTGTGCAATGCAATGTTTAGTAAAGAATGTTATAGACATCCACCGGTAAAAATCGCATATTTAGTTTTTTGTTTTACCCTGATATAATGGCATATAATCACTTGTAATAATAAAACCTTAAATTTTCTTAAAATTTTAGACCTATGAAGCCATATTTTCTATGGTTAGTTCTCATTTGTAAACAAAGAATATACATGTGAAGCAGTAAGTATTGCTCAGTGTTCCTGCGTACACCCCTTTGCAAAAACCTGAACATTAATGTCATCCTCATGTTTTCAAATGTTAAACCTAAGTCTGGTTATGCTTCTCTATGTTTGTGTTTGTTTTCAGGAAAAACAAAAAGTCAAAAATTTAAAACTTATAATTGTTCTTATTTTTCAACCTTTTGTTCATCCACTATGGAAAACTGGTATGTAGCAAAGTTTCAGTGCTGCCATTCTAACCAAGATAGATAGATTGGGAAAAAAATCATGATTTCTTTGCCACTGGAACTCTTATAACTTTGGTGTTCGCTAAAGCTTACTTGAATATACTGTGCATTTGATGAAAGTGAACTCTCGTAGCAGAACCACCTCCTCGAAGATCGAGTACATGAAAAAATAAGTGAGAATATTTACAGTACAAGCTAGTCTTTATTATTTACAAGGATTCGTAACTCATCCACCATCATATTCCCCAAAAAACAAAACAGCATGTTAATTTTAATCGACCCGACACCTGTTGTAATCTAGGTAACAAACCTAGCTATAGCTAGCTACTTTAAAATATGGTTGTGACCACTATGTAACAAACACATAGTTGCATAAGAACAAAACATACATAACACACCTCAAAAAAATCAAAATCGACTTGTTCTGTAATATTAGGAAAATACTTTCATTTTTTTAAACCAGTTCGACATGCTCTGCTTGTCCATCTATGTCATTATTTTTTACTTTGCTGACTAGAAAGTTGGTTTATATTTACTGACTAAAATTAAGATGAATTAATACAGTTTAAGTCAGTACAATTTAAGTCCTTTAATAAAATCCCCGAGCACAATACTACTTAAACAGAATCGCGATTCGCAATTTTTGGCGTAGATCCCGAAAGTTAAACCTTGCGAAAATATAATGAAATGAGCTATTCCTTTATATCACTCCCATCGTCATTTTTTAAACGTTTTGTGTAATAACTGTTTCTCAACTATTTGAATCGATTCAAGTTCGTGCGGTTTTCTTATCGTTGGTGGCATTTTATTGCATCTTTACACATTGTATTCGATGCACAGTCCGGTAAAATATGTCGCAAACAAATGTGTTTTTATGTGTCATATTGTTAGGAAGATGTGAAAAAAATGCAAAAATCAACAGCTATGCCTATTGCGAAAGTTAATTCACACAAAAAAATAGTTTACATGATCATTCGCGATAGTTGTTTCGGAAAAAATATTATAAGAGGCCACCTGCGAAATTTTTTTTTCTTGAGCCCGCAATTCTTTTTGATTCATAAAATTTTCTTCCTTTAAATTCTGCTTTTGAAAAAACCTGGTTCTCTTTCTCTCTCTCTACATTCTATCTTTTCTTTCAAGGAAAAATTAAAATTAATATAATGCTTTTTATGGCGTTTATTTAAAATAAACGGCAAAAGATTCTTTATTTTCTTCTTCCTTTTCATTATTTCCCCCCAAAAAATTAGCGCTGGAACAGAACCTATTTGCAAAAAGGGTTATATAATCAGATATAAAAAGCAAAAACTAAAGAAATGTTTAACATGATAACAAAATAAAACATAAAAAATTGATTTAGGAATTAAGAACTATTTATCGGCCATGCAGCTGTTGGAAAGAAATTCTTAGTTGTGATTTTCCATTCTGTTGCGTGCAAAAAGTATGATTTCGATGACAAAACAGGGCTCGTGTTTTCACGACAAAAGCGTTCAAACGAATCCAATCGATAGTGACACTAGGTCAAATATAAAAGAGTTATTGGAAGATTTTGCTTCTAACACAACAGCTCATGGCTTTGCTCAGATAAATTTGAGTGGTCGAACATCAACAAAAATGTTTTGGATGTTGGTCACCTTGGCTGCGTATGTATATTTATACAAAGAAGGATCATCTTTATTAAAATTTTATAAGAGTAAGCCAATCACGACCAACGTTTACTTTGAAGAAAACGAATATATGGATTTTCCTGACATTTTAATATGTAACCTAGATCCTGTCAAAGAGAAATTAAAGAACAAGTTTATAAAAGAGGGTATAGAGGCTTACAAAGAGATGCATTTTAATGACACTAATTTAATGCCTTTTGCAGATTTACGCACTGAAGATCTATTTAGAATATTGCATTATTCAATGGTTGCTAAATATGGCATCTCAGCAATACAATCAAAATATCTTAAAGAAACGTTAGACATAAAATGCTATTACAAATATTACAAAGTCGATTGTTCTTCTTCAATCAAATGGAGCTCAGCTCGTGGCAACTGTTGGCTTGTTGATCTAACGCAAGAAAAGTTAAGATCTATCGACAAAGGGAGTTTTGATGGTATTACAATAAAAATAGATCTATCTCCGAATCGTAATTCTAGTTTAGAAGATTTCACATCATATCCTGGTGTTGACATTTTGATTCAGGATAAAAATTACATGTTCTTTCCCGGCTATGATGGAGAGAGCT
The DNA here is from genome assembly GCF_029227915.1 of Hydractinia symbiolongicarpus. NCBI lineage: Eukaryota > Metazoa > Cnidaria > Hydrozoa > Anthoathecata > Hydractiniidae > Hydractinia > Hydractinia symbiolongicarpus. The sequence goes on along the minus strand of NC_079875.1, from coordinate 13,868,051 downwards.
TGGCCCCTGGTTATTCGTACAATATCGGTTTGAAAAAAAAAATTGTCAAAAGGATTAATCGATTTGGTAACAACACTTGTATGGAAGACTATTGGGTTACAAATTCATTACAGCATTATTCCCCTAATATTTCTTACAATAAAGCAAATTAACGGTTGTGTAGACTGATAGAAATGTTCAAGGAGAGTATGGAGATGTGCAGATGCACCAACGTTGCATCTATTGCAAAAATAATTGATGAAAAGTTAGTATGTGGAATAAATGACAGTTGCAGTTTTAATCCGACGTTCTCAGGTAAATACATATCGAAATGCCCTGTACCATGCCACGAGACGATTTATGAACAACAAGTATCCAGCCGACCTATAACACCAAGTTCAATCAAAAATTCAGGAGCTGTTGAAATTAAATTATTTTTTAGAGAGCTAAGAACAGAAGTATGGGAAGAACAGCCTGCCTATAAATTTGAACATTTTTCTGGAGAAATGGGTGGTTTATGCGGTTTGTTCACAGGCATTTCGTTAATCACCTGTTGGGAATACATATGCATTTTGGGAGCTCTTTTATTCTATTGCGCACAAAAATTGTTTCAAGTTACAAGAAAAAGGGCTATAACATGGCATGTTAGTGGGAAGTCTTAAAGGTAAAAACCTGACAAAACACTGTACTGTCTCATGGGAAATAGAATATGTTTTGCATATTCACCGGGCATGTTTAATCTAGATACTGATTAAGAAATATTTGACTTTCCAAACAATTTCAAAGAGATGGCGACAAACCATCCACATCTTGGTGGTTTTGATGGCATTCCACTTTGACGACAATGACAGCAATAAAAGCAATTAGAGCAATATCAAGTAATACGATGTTTACTTTGTTTTTATGTTTATCGTGGGTTCCTTGTGAATATTGTTATTAATATACCCTTCATTATTAACATGTTAGCACGGACATAAAATTTCAACTAGTTCTTATTTCATTATATGTGTAACTAACTTTTTTAGAACGTGTTTCTCAGTAAGGTCGATTTGTAAATTTGTAGGAAGCTTAACCCTAAGTAATGAATTTTAGTTGGCCAGTGTGAAATTGACTTTCAGAAGTTAAGGTTTTTTTGTGTGTAGATCTTCTGTGTTCTTCCTATTCCTATATTAAAATGCATAGGTATACACAGGCATACATTGTACACATTTAGTTGTTTCCCATCTGCACTGCGCATTAAATTTAACAAAAACCACTCTAATATAACCGTATCCAGCTTAGATTGATCATTTTTCTTAATCTGCATACTTTTTGGCACACCTTGGCCGTAAAGTGACTATTAACAGTAATCCTATTTTACTGATCAAAAATTTCCACGAATGTACACTTCCTACAACTACTGCAATTATCTTTTCTTTTTTATTATTCTTGGATGTTTTAACAAGGATAAGTAAACTGTCCCGTCTGTTGATTTGCCTATTTCAACAACATAATGATTACTGTATTTTTCACGAAGCCTTCTGCAAAAAGGGAGCTTTTCTATCATGCAGGATCATTCCAATATAAAGGATACAATGGGTTGTAATCATAACAATTACACTGACCAGAGGTGTTGCTGCAAGTGTGAGATATATTAGTTGTAAAACCTTGTTCCTCTTTCTTGTAGCTGGATACCATTTTGTTTTGGGTTAAGTCTACACCAGTTGAGTTTGGTACCCAGCTTTCCCCAGTTCCTATCAAGTGCATTTTAGTATAATGTGCCTAATTGAGCTCACATCAGGGAGGCTAGGCCCAAGTAAGGAAACCTATAAGTAGAGGCACAGTAGGCAGTGCAGGCTGGTTGGTTGTAACAAAGAAATGTGTGCTAAGAAAGTATAGATGACAAGAAAGTAGTCTTTTATTTGGACACACCCTTTAACACAAGCGTTAGTTAAACTACTGATACGGACGTTTTATCCGGATAGGTCACTAAGAAGACCCGTGTTTTCAGTCTACTGAGCAAAAAAAATTCAAAATTATAATACCACCTCAGCCATGTTCTAGATTTATTTAACATTTTTAATCAGTATACTTTATTTACTCTGATGAATCTTAAGCTTTTTTTAAGTTAAACCTCGTTCCTGTGTTTTTCGTCACAGAAAAGTACAAGTGTACTATTAATGTCATTTGTGTCAAGAACAACTGTCCATATTACTATCCGACTAAACGTATACAACGAGAACCTACTTGATAAAAATAATGAGAAAAAATCTTAGCATATAAAGAACATAATTGGCTTTAGATTCTAAAAATAGTAAAAAAAAAATATTTCCGTACAGTTTTCCTTGTTTTTCTTTTTTAAAAAACGAGTTCAAGTTTCCAACGTATTTCGGAAAAACAAAAATTAGTACATTTGAGGCTGAGAAATAGATTCAATAAGCAATAAAATGATAACCTCATAAGCACATCCAGCTGAAATTAAATTTTCTTTTATACAAAAAAAAAAAAAAAACGAAAAAAAGAAAACCAACTGCTCTTTCTTGCATTTGTTTAATGTGACAACAAGTGCCCCTGCCACTTTATGCTTCACTTTGCTTTGTCACGTGACCTAGAAAACGAAAATGCGGAGTAAGCAGAAATATCACACATCTTAAGTTAGTTTCGCAGAACTATCCACGTGTTTGTGTCTGAATTCTTTTGTGTGTATTGACGCGCAGGGTTTAGCGGAATCGACGCTATGTCCAACAAAATAATTGTTGGTCTTCCAGACATTGATTGGTTTTTATTATTCATGAAAACCAGGCCCTCACAGCCTGGGTACAGATGCGTTTCTTTAACACTGGATTCCAAAGTGTCTGGATGCATTTTACAGAATTTTAAAGAATGTAGAAATGGTCCTGGTCACTCTGGCATTGCAGTCACAAAAGTAGCATTCTTAAAGTCTTGCATCTGCTAGTAAAGAAACATTAGGGAAGTCTTCTAAAAAAGAGAGAAACCATGACAGAAACGTTACAATTAGCTGTTTGAACAATCTCTAAAAAATCTACCCAAGAAAGGAATTTTACCACGTCGTTAAAGGTCAAGTAAACTGGTTGGTGAGCGTCACAATATCTTAAATTTTTCCCTATTCCATAAGTTTTGTAATAAACTATTAGGCTAATTTAAAAAGGAATATTAACGTAATATATTGTTGTCAAAGGTCGGCATTATCTGCTGTTCATGATAAAATTGATGGCCACCGTGTTGGAGAGCATTCTACATTTAGTGCTGTTATGGCAGGTGTGTTAAACTAAAAACCACTTCTTCCAAATTACACTTTTATTTGGGTTATGTTGATTGTAATTGATTTTTTGAGACAATTGACTTCCTATAAGATCCTTGTAATAAAAACGCAAAATTTCAGTGCCTTCACGTTTAGAAAAATTCTTTTAATTGAAGGGAGCCCTAGCTCCCATTCGATCTACAAAAGTTGTGCAAGCACAGCAATCGCATAACTAAACAACAGCCTAAGATATCAATCATTTCTTCATGCTAAGCGCTAAGCAGAAAGGAACTTTATAGTCTCTGGCATGACTCGGCCGGGGTTTAAACCGAAGACCTGCCGCAATGGAAGCAAACGCTCTACCAAAGACTATCAGTCAGTAAAGAATTAATAATTGGTCGTGTTCTATAAGAATGCTCTACGCCACGTTTTGCAGTGCGTTAAGTTTCTACGTCAATTGACAATCTGGTTGTAAAGATTCAGGTGTTAGATCGTCTTCCGATTTTGAATTCGGAATAACTTTGCGGGTGTTTTAATAAAGTTAGAAGGCCTGTATCCCAGCATTCATTTTTAATAGCAAAAACAATAGCAAAAACTAAATACACAGTAATACACGTAGTTAATATTTAAAGATAAATAACAGTAGCACTCAAGCTGCAACTCCCGGAAGTTGCAATAAACAAAAATCCATTTTCTAAAAAAAAATCACAATGTATAACTGAATGATGTCTCAAAAATAAGGCATAGTCGTGGGAAATCAAAAATTGAATTACGTAACAGCCGCATTTTCTTAAGACTAATCAAACATAATTTTATATACATGTTAGCTTAGCCATGCTTAAAGTCCTGAATCTGTAATGTAAAATTTTTGATTAAAACTTACACAATTTTCTGCGTAAAATGCAACAATAATTTCTCGGCATCTTATTAATTAAAAAAGACGGAAATTCCGACAAAAAATTTGCCTGAATGGCCCATCTTGCTGACATTTTAGAGAACGTAATTTATTGCATATCATAATTGATGTAATAAACAGTCTTATTTTTCCTTTTTGCTGCACAAAGAACAGGAATGTCTGAAAATGTAATTGAAGGATAAATATATGAAGTTAAAAATGTGATGTAAACAAACAGTGTTTTTAATTATCCATTCCTTTTCAGAATTTTGTTTTTCTACAAAAAAATATTTCATGTAGCTGTATAAGTTAATTTTTCTGATAAATACTTACGCATCTCATTTTACAGCATCTAAAAATAATCGATATTAAATGTTACAAATATAAATAACAAAAGAAAATATAAAAACAACTGTAATGAACATTAAAAAAAATTATGACTTACAATTGTGGATCATATTCATTTTTGCAAGTGTCCATGCTAAAAAGAAAACCGCTTATTATTCATAAACACTTATATCCAAATAGAGAATATAGTAATTGGTTTTCGGTACCACATTATCTGCAAAGAAAGTACAGAACACTTTGTTTTTCTTAAACAGAGTGATATGGAATCCAAAGAAACATCAAACGCCATTTAAATACTTTTTAAATCGCGTGAGTTAAAATTTAATTTATTAACTAACAATCATTTTATGCAATCTTAGCAGCCGCCACAACTGCCAGATGCACACTGACTGAAAATTAACTGGATAAAATTAAAATTTTAAATTAATAATGCATTTCTAAATATAAAAAGTATCAATTATTTTTAGCATTACTTAAGGACTTACCAATGCACGTAATCTATTTCTCGCTTAAAATAACCACTTTCTTGCTGCTTGATTCTAGCTCCATCTCTAGTCATGTCGAAAAACTGCGGTTGTCTCATTCTCCTCATTCGTTCCATGTCTTTCCATTGTTTGATCCTTAGATTTCTTTTGGCAACTTCATCCCTGGCTGCGTAAAATTCATTCATAACCAAATTATGTTTGTTCCATTCCTGATCCTTTTCTATCTGCGAACGGGATGATTCGCTTCGTAGATACAAAGCTCTTCTCATTTCCTCATCTCTTTTTCCCGGATTAAAACTTGAGGCAACATTGAGGTAAAAAAATGATATTAAAACTCCTGCGATCAACATCTTCAGTTCTAGATATGGCGGCCTTTATTCATAAACGCTGAGAAGTGAATGGTAAAATTACTTAGATAATTTTCCTGCTTTATGCTATTTCGATTCCCAAGACGTCAATTGGCGTTACATGTTTCAAGCAACTTAAATTAATCCCAAACTAATTCAATTGAAATAAACATTTAGATTGCCCAAATCAACATTTAAACACAATCATTTCAATTTTGATGTGCGAAAACAACGTTCAACAAAGACACAATGCCTAATAAGCAATTTGTGAATTGAAATTACATTTTCCCATTGGATTTAACTAATTACCGGAGAATCAGGACCCGTTGAAATCAGAGTTTAAAGATATAAGAAAAGTATACTGGTTACGAAGTTGTGTAATCAACCGGGAACGAAGTTTCTTTTTGCATTCTGTGCTGCAATGCAAACCTGGTTCTTTGTTGATGTGCATGCGCTTTGGATTACTAAGAATACATATTTTGTGTATGGAATGCAATAACTGCCTTATTGACTAGACGGTGGACATATATGGATTCTGTCATGTGCATTATTTCATATTACCTGTGAAATTAATGTTGATAAATATATAAAAGATAATAAATATATAAAAGATAAATTTACTATACGTTTTTAAGAAAGACTCGATTACTAATTAACAGCATATCATTTACGTGTAGTTATAAGTATTTTTAATGTAACACATCTAACTTGTTTGCATGTTTAGCTATGATTTACATCTTTTTTCCAAGATCTGTCTTTGATATAATTTAAAAAAATTATTCTCAGTAGAATCATCGAAGCCAGTAATATAGCATTTTTTAAAAAATACAAAGCTATCACAAAAAGTAGTTTTCCGTAAGTCATACTGAAGAAGAACTATTTTGTTTATCATTAACATGCTGCCAAGCAGTGAGCTGGATTCGATCCGCAGTCCCCAGAACTGGGAGCCGCAGACAAACCCACTACGCTACGTTTCACTACACTAAAAAATAGTTATTCTTCAATATGACTTACACGCTTTATTCTCGCTGTGATGATCAGAGGTCTGATCGGGGTGAACCATTCTCTGTTGAGAATTTAATACGGATGTGCTATGATAAATACTCATCTATATGGAGTTTTCCGTAGTTGCATAAATCCCGATTTGACTTGCATCTCTGTTACCCATATTTTGAGTGTTCTGTTTATCACACACTGCATGGGAGAATCTAGCCAGTATTTTTAGCGAAGCGTTATGACCTAAGAGAAAAACGAAAATTGGTCAAAACAGCTGAGGGTCTTGGGGGAATTCCCTAAGCAGGAATATTTTCGTAAACTAAAGTAGCAAGAGCCTCCTTTACCAGGTTTTTTTTCCTTATTGATATGAGCTTATATCAAAAACACATAGAGCCTCCTTGTGACTATGCATAAACCGTAGCTTTGTTTTATTTTTGTTTTATATCTATTATGTATTCAATAAGATGAGGGTATTACAACAAAAACAAGTTTCGCTGCCAACGCACTGCTATTAAATGCCATAAAGCAGAACAAATTGTGGCACCAACACTCATTAGTCGTAAATTTGCACTACTGACAAAGGCTTATTCCTTGTTTCAGAACACACACAAGAAGCCTTCGAATGTGTTTAAACCGTACAATTTGAAGCCTCAAAAGTTTTTTAATTGCTTTTAATATTTCCCTTATTTTGCTACTTTTGAATCTTAAAGATAATATGCAAACATATGCTATATATGTTGGTATATTATCTTGAATGTTTTAGAATGCTTATATCTGCAGCGGAGATCCTGCAATGAATCAATATCGAAGTATGTTGTAAACAAAACGAGACAGAACAGTGAGAACAAAATCAAACACAGAGATTAATTTAATGAGCCAGTACACAGAAAACAAGTATGTAGCGCGTTTTCAACGTCATATATTACCAGTTGCGAAATTTTGAAATATTTTGTTAGGTAACTAAACATGTTTAGCACCTTCAAGTTACATTTGCAAGTTACCTGTTAATGCGGGAGGTTATGCTGAATATAAATATAACTTAATAAGAAGTAAATAAAGGTTAAACTGACAGTTTTTATTTTCCTTTAAATAGACCCAACGTGCCTCATGATTCGTTCGCCTGTGTCTGCCATTTTGATTTTTCTTGAGTGGCATTGTTGTTGTCGTGTGCAATGCAATGTTTAGTAAAGAATGTTATAGACATCCACCGGTAAAAATCGCATATTTATTTTTTTGTTTTACCCTGATATAATGGCATATAATCACTAGTAATAATAAAACCTTAAACTTTCTTAAAATTTTAGACCTATGAAGCCATATTTTCTATAGTTAGTTCTCATTTGTAAACAAAGAATATACATGTGAAGCAGTAAGTATTGCTCAGTGTTCCTGCGTACACCCCTTTGCAAAAACCTGAACATTAATGTCATCCTCATGTTTTCAAATGTTAAACCTAAGTCTGGTTATGCTTCTCTATGTTTGTGTTTGTTTTCAGGAAAAACAAAAAGTCAAAAATTTAAACCTTATAATTGTTCTTATTTTTCCACCTCTTGTTCATGCACTATAGAAAACTGGTATGTAGCAAAGTTTCAGTGCTGCTATTCTAACCAAGATAGATAGATTGGGAAAAAAATCATGATTTCTTTGCCACAGGAACTCTTATAACTTTGGTGTTCGCTAAAGCTTACTTGAATATACTGTGCATTTGATGAAAGTGAAATCTCGTAGCAGAACCACCTCCTCGAAGATCGAGTACATGAAAAAATAAGTGAGAATATTTACAGTACAAGCTAGTCTTTATTATTTACAAGGATTCGTAACTCATCCACCATCATATTCTCCACAAAACAAAACAGCATGTTAATTTTAATCGACCCGACACCTGTTGTAATTTAGGTAACAAACCTAGCTATAGCTAGCTACTTTAAAATATGGTTGTGACCATTATGTAACAAACACATAGTTGCATAAGAACAAAACATACATAACACAGCTCAAAAAAATCAAAATCGACTTGTTCTGTAACATTAGGAAAATACTTTCAATCTTTTGAACAGTTCCACATGCTCTGCTTGTCCATCTATGTCATTATTTTTTACTTTGCTGACTAGAAAGTTGGTTTATATTTACTGACTAAAATTAAGATCAATTAAGAAGAATTAATACAGTTTAAGTCAGTACAATTTAAGTCCTTTAATAAAATCCCCGAGCACAATACTACTTAAACAGAATCGCGATTCGCAATTTTTGGCGTAGATCCCGAAAGTTAAACCTTGCGAAAATATAATGAAATGAGCTATTCCCTTATATCACTCCCATCGTCATTTTTTAAACGTTTTGTGTAATAACTGTTTCTCAACTATTTGAATCGATTCAAGATCGTGCGGTTTTTTTTTATCGTTGGTGGCATTTTATTGCATCTTTACACATTGTATGCGATGCACAGTCCGGTAAAATATGCTGCTAACAAGTGTTTTTTTTTATGTGTCATATTGTTAGAAATATGTGTAATGCAAAAATCAACAGCTATGCCTATTGCGAAAGTTAATTCTCGCAAAAAATAGTTTACATGATCATTCGCGATAGTTGTTTCGGAAAAAATATTAAAAGAGGCCACCTGCGAAATTTTTTTTTCTTGAGCCCGCCATTCTTTTTTGATTCATAAAAGTTTCTTCCTTTAAATTCTGCTTTTGAAAAAACCTGGTTCTCTTTCCCTCTCTCTACATTCTATCTTTTCTTTCAAGGAAGAATTAAAATTAATATAATGCTTTTTATGGCGTTTATTTAAAATAAACGGCAAAAGATTCTTTATTTTCTTCTTCCTTTTCATTATTTCCCCCCAAAAAATTAGCGCTGGAACAGAACCTATTTGCAAAAAGGGTTATATAATCAGATATAAAAAGCAAAAACTAAAGAAATGTTTAACATGATAACAAAACAAAACATAAAAAATTGATTTAGGAATTAATAACTATTTATCGGCCATGCAGCTGTTAGAAAAAAATTCTTAGTTGTGATTTTCCATTCTGTAGCGTGCAAAAAGTATGATTTCGATGACAAAACAGGGCTCGTGTTTTCACGACAAAAGCGTTCAAACGAATCCAATCGATAGTGACACTAGGTCAAATATAAAAGAGTTATTGGAAGATTTTGCTTCTAACACAACAGCTCATGGCTTTGCTCAGATAAATTTGAGTGGTCGAACATCAACAAAAATGTTTTGGATGTTGGTCACCTTGGCTGCGTATGTATATTTATACAAAGAAGGATCATCTTTATTTAAATTTTATAAGAGTAAGCCAATCACGACCAACGTTTACTTTGAAGAAAACGAATATATGGATTTTCCTGACATTTTAATGTGTAACCTAGATCCTGTCAAAGAGAAATTAAAGAACAAGTTTATAAAAGAGGGTATAGAGGCTTACAAAGAGATGCATTTTAATGACACTAATTTAATGCCTTTTGCAGATTTACGCACTGAAGATCTATTTAGAATATTGCATTATTCAATGGTTGCTAAATATGGCATCTCAGCGATACAATCAAAATATCTTAAAGAAACGTTAGACATAAAATGCTATTACAAATATTACAAAGTCGATTGTTCTTCTTCAATCAAATGGAGCTCAGCTCGTGGCAACTGTTGGCTTGTTGATCTAACGCAAGAAAAGTTAAGATCTATCGACAAAGGGAGTTTTGATGGTATTACAATAAAAATAGATCTATCTTCGAATCGTAATTCTAGTTTAGAAGATTTCACATCATATCCTGGTGTTGACATTTTGATTCAGGATAAAAATTACATGTTTTTTCCCGGCTATGATGGAGAGAGCTTGGCCCCTGGTTATTCGTACAATATCGGTTTGAAAAAAAAAATTGTCAAAAGGATTGATCGATTTGGTAACAACACTTGTATGGAAGACTATTGGGTTACAAATTCATTACAGCACTATTCCCCTAATATTTCTTACAATAAAGCAAATCAACGGATGTGTAGACTGATAGAAATGTTTAAGGAGAGTATGGAGATGTGCAGATGCACCAACGTTGCAACTATTGCAAAAATAATTGATGAAAAGTTAGTATGTGGAATAAATGACAGTTGCAGTTTTAATCAGACGTTCTCAGGTAAATACATATCGAAATGCCCTTTACCATGCCATGAGACGATTTTTGAACAACAAGTATCCAGCCGACCTATAACACCAAGTTCAATAAAAAATTCAGGAGCTGTTGAAATTAAACTATTTTTTAGAGAGCTAAGAACAGAAGTATGGGAAGAACAACCTGCCTATAGATTTGAACAATTATCTGGAGAAATGGGTGGTTTATGCGGTTTGTTTACAGGCATTTCGTTTATAACCTGTTGGGAATATATATGCATTTTGGGAGCTCTTTTATTCTATTGTGCAAAAAAATTTTTTCAAGTTACAAGAAAAAGGACTATAACATGGTATGTTAGTGGGAAGCCTTAAAGGTAAAAACCTGACAAAACACCGTACTGTCTCATGGGAAATAGAATATGTTTTCCATATTCACCGGGCATGTTTAATCTAGATACTGATTAAGAAATATTTGACTTTCCAAACAATTTCAAAGAGATGGCGACAAACCATCCACATCTTGGTTACCATTGTTTTTTATATATCTGACTAGAATGTAATGGAAAAGGTTTTGATGGCATTCCACTTTGACGACAATGACAGCAATAAAAGCAAATACAGCAATATCAAGTAATACGATGTTTACTTTGTTTTTATGTTTATCGTGGGTTCCTTGTGAATATTGTTATTAATATACCCTTCATTATTAACACGTTAGCACGGACATAAAATTTCAACTAGTTCTTATTTCATTATATGTGTAACTAACTTCTTTAGAACGTGTTTCTCAGTAAGGTCGATTTGTAAATTTGTAGGAAGCTTAACCCTAAGTAATGAATTTTAGTTGGCCAGTGTGAAATTGACTTTCAGAAGTTGAGGTTTTTTTGTGTGTAGATCTTCTGTGTTCTTCCTATTCCTATATTAAAATGCATAGGTATACACACGCATACATTGTACACATTTAGTTGTTTCCCATCTGCACTGCGCATTAAATTTAACAAAAATCACTCTAATATAACCGTATCCAGCTTAGATTGATCCTTTTTCTTAATCTGCATACTTTTTGGCACACCTTGGCCGTAAAGTGACTATAAATAGTAATCCTTTTTTACATCTGATCAAAAATTTCCACGAATGTGCACTTCCTACAACTACTGCAATTATCTTTTCTTTTTTAATATTCTTGGATGTTTTAACAAGGATAAGTAAACTGTCCCGTCTGTTGATTTGATTATTTCAACAACATAATGATTACTGTATTTTTCACGAAGCCTTCTGCAAAAAGGGAGCTTTTCTATCATGCAGGATCATTCCAATATAAAGGATACAATGGGTTGTAATCATAACAATTACACTGACCAGAGGTGTTGCTGGAAGTGTGAGATATATTAGTTGTAAAACCTTGTTCCTCTTTCTTGTAGCTGGATACCATTTTGTTTTGGGTTAAGTCTACACCAGTTGAGTTTGGTACCCAGCTTTCCCCAGTTCCTATCAAGTGCATTTTAGTATAATGTGCCTAATTGAGCTCACATCACGGAGGCTAGGCCCAAGTAAGGAAACCTATAAGTAGAGGCACAGTAGGCAGTGCAGGCTGGTTGGTTGTAACAAAGAAATGTGTGCTAAGAAAGTATAGATGACAAGAAAGTAGTCTTTTATTTGGACACACCCTCTAACACAAGCGTTAGTTAAACTACTGATACGGACGTTTTCTCCGGATAGGTCACTAAGAAGACTCGTGTTTTCAGTCTACTGAGCAAAAAAAATTTAAAATTATAATACCACCTCAGCCATGTTCTAGATTTATTTAACATTTTTAATCAATATACTTTATTTACTCTGATGAATCTTAAGCTTTTTTTAAGTTAAACCTCGTTCCTGTGTTTTTCGTCACAGAAAAGTACAAGTGTGCTATTAATGTCATTTGTGTCAAGAACAACTGTCCATATTACTATCCGACTAAACGTATACAACGAGAACCTGCTTGATAAAAATAATGAGAAAAAATCTTAGCATATAAAGAACATAATTGGCTTTAGATTCTAAAAATAGTAAAAAAAAATATTTCCGTACAGTTTTCCTTGTTTTTCTTTTTTAAAAAACGAGTTCAAGTTTCCAACGTATTTCGGAAAAACAAAAATTAGTACATTTGAGGCTGAGAAATAGATTCAATAAGCAATAAAATGACAACCTCATAAGCACATCCAGCTGAAATTAAATTTTCTTTTATACAAAAAAAAAAACGAAAAAAAGAAAACCAACTGCTCTTTCTTGCATTTGTTTAATGTGACAACAAGTGCCCCTGCCACTTTATGCTTCACTTTGCTTCGTCACGTGACCTAGAAAGCAAAAATGCGGAATAAGCAGAAATATCACACATCTTAAGTTAGTTTCGCAGAACTATCCACGTGTTTGTGTCTGAATTCTTTTGTGTGTATTGACGCGCAGGGTTTAGCGGAATCGACGCTATGCTCAACAAAATAATTGTTGGTCTTCCAGACATTGATTGGTTTTTATTATTCATGAAAACCAGGCCCTCACAGCCTGGGTACAGATGCGTTTCTTTAACACTGGATTCCAAAGTGTCTGGATGTAGAAAAGGTCCTGGTCACTCTGGCATTGCAGTCACAAAAGTAGTATTCTTAAAGTCTTGCATCTGCTAGTAAAGAAACATTAGGGAAGTCTTCTAAAAAGGAGAGAAACCATGACAGAAACGTTACAATTAGCTGTTTGAACAATCTCTAAAAAAATCTACACAAGAAAGGAATTTTACCACGGATACCCAATGCTTCCATATGAAAGGCTAATAATTCAAATTACTCGTCGTTAAAGGTCAAGTAAACTGGTTGGTGAGCGTCACAATATCTTAAATTTTTCCCTATTCCATAAGTTTGGTAATAAACTATTAAGCTAATTTAAAAAGGAATATTAACGTAATATATTGTTGTCAAAGGTCGGCAATATCTGCTGTTCATGATAAAATTGATGGCCACCGTATTGATTTTTTGAGACAATTAACTTCCTATAGGATCTTTGTAATAAAACGCAAAATTTCAGTGCCTTCACGTTTAGAAAAATTCTTTTAATTAAAGGGAGCCCTAGCTCCCATTCGATCTACAAAAGTTGTGCAAGCACAGCAATCGCATAACTAAACAACAGCCTAAGATATCAATCATTTATTCATGCTAAGCGCTAAGCAGAAAGGAACTTTATAGTCTCTGGCAAGACTCGGCCGGAGTTTAAACCGAAGACCTGCCGCACTGGAAGCAAACGCTCTACCAAAGACTATCAGTCAGTAAAGAATTAATTGGTCGTGTTCTATAAGAATGCTCTACGCCACGTTTTGCAGTGCGTTAAGTTTCTACGTCAATTGACAATCTGGTTGTAAAGATTCAGGTGTTAATAATAAAGTAAAAAGGCCTGTATCCCAGCATTCATTTTTAATAGCAAAAACAATAGCAAAAACTAAATACACAGTAATACACGTAGTTAATATTTAAAGATAAATAACAGTAGCACTCAAGCTGCAACTCCCGGAAGTTGCAATAAACAAAAATCCATTTTCTAAAAAAAAAAAAATCATAATGTATAACTGAATGATGTCTCAAAAATAAGGCATAGTCGTGGGAAATCAAAAATTGAATTACGTGACAGCCGCATTTTCTTAAGACTAATCAAACATAATTTTATATACATGTTAGCTTAGCCATGCTTAAAGTCCTGAATCTGTAATGAAAAATTTTTGATTAAAACTCACACAATTTTCTGCGTAAAATGCGACAATAATTTCTCGGCATCTTATTAATTAAAAAAGTCGGAAATTCCGACAAAAAATTGCCTGAATGGCCCATCTTGCTGACATTTTAGAGAACGTAATTTATTGCATATCAGAATTGATGTAATAAACAAGTCTTATTTTTCCTTTTTGCTGCACAAAGAACAGGAATGTCTGAAAATGTAATTGAAGGATAAATATGTGAAGTTAAAAATGTGATGTAAACAAACAGTGTTTTTAATTATCCATTCCTATTCAGAATTTTGTTTTTTTACAAAAAGAATTTTTCATGTAGCTGTATAAGTTAATTTTTCTGATAAATACTTACGCATCTCATTTTACAGCATCTAAAAATAATCGATATTAAATGTTACAAATATAAATAACGAAATAAGATATATATAAAAAACTGTAATGAACATTATGACTTACAATTGTGGATCATATTCATTTTTGCAAGTATCCATGCTAAAAAGAAAACCGCTTATTATTCATAAACACTTATATCAAAATAGAGAATATAGTAATTGGTTTTCGGTACCACATTATCTGCAAAGAAAGTACAGAACACTTTGTCTTTCTTAAACAAAGTGATGCACCGTTTAAATACTTTTTAAATCGCGTGAGTTAAAATTTAATTTATTAACTAACAATCATTTTATGCAATCTTAACAGCCGCCACAACTGCCAGATGCACACTGACTAAAAATTAACTGGATAAAATTAAAATTTTAAATTAATACTGCATTTCTAAATATAAAAAGTATCAATTATTTTTAGCATTACTTAAGGACTTACCAATGCACGTAATCTATTTCTCGCTTAAAATAACCACTTTCTTGCTGCTTGATTCTAGCTCCATCTCTACTCATGTCGAAAAACTGCGGTTGTCTCATTCTCCTCATTCGTTCCATGTCTTTCCATTGTTGGATCCTTAGATTTCTTCTGGCAACTTCATCCCTGGCTGCGTAAAAATCATTCATAACCAAATTATGTTTGTTCCATTCCTGATCCTTTTCTATCTGCGGACGGGATGATTCGCTTCGTAGATACAAAGCTCTTCTTATTTCCTCATCTCTTTTTCCCGGATTAAAACTTGAGGCAACATTGAGGTAAAAAAATGATATTAAAACTCCTGCGATCAACATTTTCAGTTCAAGATATGGCGGCCTTTATTCATAAACGCTGAGAAGTGAATGGTAAAATTACTTAGATAATTTTCCCGCTTTATGCTATTTCGATTCCCAAGAGGTCAATTGACGTTACATGTTTCAAGCAACTTAAATTAATCCCAAACTAATTCAATTGAAATAAACATTTAGATTGCCCAAATCAGCATTTAAACACAATCATTTCAATTTTGATGTGCGAAAACAACGTTCAACAAAGACACAATGCCTAATAAGCAATTTGTGAATTGAAATTACATTTTCCCATTGGATTAAACTAATTACCGGAGAATCAGGACCCGTTGAAATCATAGTTTAAAGATATAAGAAAAGTATACTGGTTACGAAGTTGTGTAATCAACCGGGAACGAAGTTTCTTTTTGCATTCTGTGCTGCAATGCAAACATGGTTCTTTGTTGATGTGCATGCACTTTGGATTACTAGGAATACATATTTTGTGTATGGAATGCAATAACTGCCTTATTAATTTTCCTTAATTCGCCATGAAACGACAAATTCGTGTTTTATTAATTACTACCTTTACTAATCTACCACATAGAAAATTGAACCTACCATACACTTTGTCGATTCAACTTAACAAAACAGTTAAAGAAATGCAGTTAAAGCATTTAACATTACAGCGGAACTACTGCATTTAATAGGCCCATAAAATTGCCAAATAACACCTAAATAAGCTAGACATTCTGGCATTTTGGATTTCATTGGTTTCGCCAATGTAGGTTCAACAAGATTTATTGCTTATTTAACCGAAATTTTAACAAGGCGCGTTTTACTTTAATAGATAGAGTAGTTCTTTACATTAATTCTGTAACTCTCAATTTTTTATTGACAGCAAGGATGTACTTTTAAAAATAATGTTCACGTCTGTCTCTAATTGACCACTTTATAAATCTATTGTTTTAAGAATAATTCATCTTCTTTCAAGTTAGAAGTACCCTTTGTTTTAGATTAATAGCTTTATTTAACTAAATAATTTTTTTACAATACAACACTAAAGGACGTAGACGTTATACGTGGAAAGATAACAAAAAACATTGATAGTTGACATTACTGAACGACACAACATAAACTAAAATATCGATTTAACAGTTCAACTTTCTCGGATTATTGCTAACTCATTTGTAATCCGAACGTCGTCGTCGCACATGCTACGGACGGAATAGTTTCTGGAACCACGCAGACATAGAATTGCCGAACGCACCAAACTAAACGAAATTTTGCGTCTCAGCCACGCTACAACTTCTCCCTTTGTTTCATCTCTTTTTTCCGCGATCATGTCGGCTAGTCTGGATACGAAAACACTTGTTTCTCGACTCATACCCCCATTGATGCTAAATATTAGAGGTGTAAACGTCCCATGTTCGACGTCTATGATGCGTCTGTTATAAGATCTTTTTTTCTCTTTTTCTTGAAAAGTAAATAATGATGACATTGTTTGGCGTCGATAACTTGGAGCAATGGGATTAAAAATCCTTACATCTAAAAATGCTCGTTGTCCTCTCTGCCAAAAACCTCTTACACTTATGTCAGCTCTTGCTTCTGCGTCTGTAACTGCAGAACGGGGAAAATCAGTTGCTTCAGTGGTCAGGGGAATCAGGGGAGGTTCACAGTGTATGTCCCTGCATACCTCCTGCAATAAGGTAACCATCAGATCGCGCAGTTCGTTGTGTCGAATATTCACGAAACCACCAACATGACATGACAATGCATGCTCAATAGAATTTTGTTTGCCACAAGCACAAACAAGTGGCAATCCTTTAATGCTCCATCCGTAACGTAAAGAAATACTGTCAAGAAATTCACGCTTATACAGGCAAAATCCATTTTTTACCACGGATACCCAATGCTTCCATATGAAAGGCTAATAATTCAAATTACTCGTCGTTAAAGATCAAGTAAACTGATTGGTGAGCGTCACAATATCTTAAATTTTTCCCTATTCCATAAGTTTTGTAATAAACTATTAAGCTAATTTAAAAAGGAATATTAACGTAATATATTGTTGTCAAAGGTCGGCATTATCTGCTGTTCATGATAAAATTGATGGCCACCGTGTTGGAGAGCATTCTACATTTAGTGCTGTTATGGCAGGTGTGTTAAACTAAAAACCACTTCTTCCAAATTACACTTTCATTCGGGTTATGTTGATTGTAATTGATTTTTTGAGACAATTAACTTCCTATAAGATCTTTGTAATAAAAACGCAAAATTTCAGTGCCTTCACGTTTAGAAAAATTCTTTTAATTGAAGGGAGCCCTAGCTCCCATTCGATCTACAAAAGTTGTGCAAGCACAGCAATCGCATAACTAAATAACGGCCTAAGATATCAATCATTTCTTCATGCTAAGTGCTAAGCAGAAAGGAACTTTATAGCCTCTGGCATGACTCGGCCGGGGTGTAAACCGAAGACCTGCCTCACTGGAAGCAAACGCTCTACCAAAGACTATCAGTCAGTAAAGAATTAATTGGTCGTGTTCTATAAGAATGCTCTACGCCACGTTTTGCAGTGCGTTAAGCTTCTACGTCAATTGACAATCTGGTTGTAAAGATTCAGGTGTTAGATCGTCTTCCGATTTTGAATTCGGAATAACTTTGCGGGTGTTTTAATAAAGTAAAAAGGCCTGTATCCAAGCATTCATTTTTAATAGCAAAAACAATAGCAAAACCTATATACACAGTAATACACGTACTTAATATTTAAAGATAAATAACAGTAGCACTCAAGCTGCAACTCCCGGAAGTTGCAATAAACAAAAATCCATTTTCTAAAAAAAAAAAAATCACAATGTATAACTGAATGATGTCTCAAAAATAAGGCATAGTCGTGGGAAATCAAAAATTGAATTACGTGACGGCCGCATTTTCTTAAGACTAATCAAACATAATTTTATATACATGTTAGCTTAGCCATGCTTAAAGTCCTGAATCTGTAATGTAAAATTTTTGATTAAAACTCACACAATTTTCTGCGTAAAATGCGACAATAATTTCTCGGCATCTTATTAATTAAAAAAGTCGGAAATTCCGACAAAAAATTTGCCCGAATGGCCCATCTTGCTGACATTTTAGAGAACGTAATTTATTGCATATCAGAATTGATGTAATAAACAGTCTTATTTTTCCTTTTTGCTGCACAAAGAACAGGAATGTCTGAAAATGTAATTGAAGGATAAATATATGAAGTTAAAAATGTGATGTAAACAAACAGTGTTTTTAATTATCCATTCCTATTCAGAATTTTGTTTTTCTACGAAAAAAATATTTCATGTAGCTGTATAAGTTAATTTTTGTGATAAATACTTACGCATCTCATTTTACAGCATCTAAAAATAATCAATATTAAATGTTACAAATATAAATAACGAAATAAGATATATATAAAAAACTGTAATGAACATTATGACTTACAATTGTGGATCATATTCATTTTTGCAAGTGTCCATGCTAAAAAGAAAACCGCTTATTTTTCATGAACACTTATATCCAAATAGAGAATATAGTAATTGGTTTTCGGTACTACATTATCTGCAAAGAAAGTACAGAACACTTTCTTTCTTAAACAAAGTGATATGGAATCCAAGGAAAAATCAAGCGCCGTTTAATACTTTTTAAATCGCGTGAGTTAAAAATTTATTAACTAACAATCATTTTATGCAATCTTAACAGCCGCCACAACTGTCAGATGCACACTGACTGAAAATTAACTGGATAAAATTAAAATTTTAAATTAATAATGCATTTCTAAATATAAAAAGTATCAATTATTTTTAGCATTACTTAAGGACTTACCAATGCACGTAATCTATTTCTCGCTTAAAATAACCACTTTCTTGCTGCTTGATTCTAGCTCCATCTCTAGTCATGTCGAAAAACTGCGGTTGTCTTATTCTCCTCATTCGTTCCATGTCTTTCCATTGTTGGATCCTTAGATTTCTTCTGGCAACTTCATCCCTGGCTGCGTAAAAATCATTCATAACCAGATTATGTTTGTTCCATTCCTGATCCTTTTCTATCTGCGGACGGGATGATTCGCTTCGTAGATACAAAGCTCTTCTCATTTCCTCATCTCTTTTTCCCGGATTAAAACTTGAGGCAACATTGAGGTAAAAAAATGATATTAAAACTCCTGCGATCAACATCTTCAGTTCTAGATATGGCGGCCTTTATTCATAAACGCTGAGAAGTGAATGGTAAAATTACTTAGATAATTTTCCCGCTTTATGCTATTTCGATTCCCAAGAGGTCAATGGGCGTTACATGTTTGAAGCAACTTAAATTAATCCCAAACTAATTCAATTGAAATAAACATTTAGATTGCCCAAATCAACATTTAATCACAATCATTTCAATTTTGATGTGCGAAAACAACGTTCAACAAAGACACAATGCCTAATAAGCAATTTGTGAATTGAAATTACATTTTCCCATTGGATTAAACTAATTACCGGAGAATCAGGACCCGTTGAAATCAGAGTTTAAAGATATAAGAAAAGTATACTGGTTACGAAGTTGTGTAATCGACCGGGAACGAAGTTTCTTTTTGCATTCTGTGCTGCAATGCAAACCTGGTTCTTTGTTGATGTGCATGCGCTTTGGATTACTAAGAATACATATTTTGTGTATGGAATGCAATAACTGCCTTATTGATTTTCCTTAATTCGCCATGAAACGACAAATTCGTGTTTTACTAATTACTACCTTTACTAATCTACCACATAGAAAATTGAACCTACCATACACTTCGTCGATTCAACTTAACAAAACAGTTAAAGAAATGCAGTTAAAGCATTTAACATTACAGCGGAACTACTGCATTTAATAGGCCCATAAAATTGCCAAATAACACCTAAATAAGCTAGACATTCTGGCATTTTGGATTTCATTGGTTTCGCCAATGTAGGTTCAACAAGATTTATTGCTTATTTAACCGAAATTTTAACAAGGCGCGTTTTACTTTAATAGATAGAGTAGTTCTTTACATTAATTCTGTAACTCTCAATTTTTTATTGACAGCAAGGATGTACTTTTAAAAATAATGTTCACGTCTGTCTCTAATTGACCACTTTATAAATCTATTGTTTTAAGAATAATTCATCTTCTTTCAAGTTAGAAGTACCCTTTGTTTTAGATTAATAGCTTTATTTAACTAAATAATTTTTTTACAATACAACACTAAAGGACGTAGACATTATACGTGGAAAGATAACAAAAAACATTGATAGTTGACATTACTGAACGACACAACATAAACTAAAATATCGATTTAACAGTTCAACTTTCTCGGATTATTGCTAACTCATTTGTAATCCGCACGTCGTCGTCGCACATGCTACGGACGGAATAGTTTCTGGAACCACGCAGACATAGAATTGCCGAACGCACCAAACTAAACGAAATTTTGCGTCTCAGCCACGCTACAACTTCTCCCTTTGTTTCATCTCTTTTTTCCGCGATCATGTCGGCTACTCTGGATACGAAAACACTTGTTTCTCGACTCATACCTTCATTGATGCAAAATATTAGAGGTGTAAACGTCCCATGTTTGACGTCTATGATGCGTCTGTTATAAGATCTTTTTTTCTCTTTTTCTTGAAAAGTAAATAATGATGACATTGTTTGGCGTCGATAACTTGGAGCAATGGGATTAAAAATCCTTACATCTAAAAATGCTCGTTGTCCTCTCTGCCAAAAACCTCTTACACTTATGTCAGCTCTTGCTTCTGCGTCTGTAACTGCAGAACGGGGAAAATCAGTTGCTTCAGTGGTCAGGGGAATCAGGGGAGGTTCACAGCGTATGTCCCTGCATACCTCCTGCAATAAGGTAACCATCAGATCGCGCAGTTTGTTGTGTCGAATATTCACGAAACCACCAACATGACATGACAATGCATGTTCAATAGAATTTTGTTTGCCACAAGCACAAACTAGTGGCAATCCTTTAATGCTCCATCCGTAACGTAAAGAAATACTGTCAAGAAATTCACGCTTATTCAGGCAAAATCCATTTTTTACCACGGATACCCAATGCTTCCATATGAAAGGCTAATAATCAAATTACTCGTCGTTAAAGGTCAAGTAAACTGGTTGGTGAGCGTCACAATATCTTAAATTTTTCCCTATTCCATAAGTTTTGTAATAAACTATTAAGCTAATTTAAAAAGGAATTTTAACGTAATATATTGTTGTCAAAGGTCGGCATTATCTGCTGTTCATGATAAAATTGATGGCCACCGTGTTGGAGAGCATTCTACATTTTGTGCTGTTATGGCAGGTGTGTTAAACTAAAAACCACTTCTTCCAAATTACACTTTCATTTGGGTTATGTTGATAATTGATTTTTTGAGACAATTAACTTCCTATAAGATCTTTGTAATAAAAACGCAAAATTTCAGTGCCTTCACGTTTAGAAAAATTCTTTTAATTGAAGGGAGCCCTAGCTCCCATTCGATCTACAAAAGTTGTGCAAGCACAGCAATCGCATAACTAAACAACGGCCTAAGATATCAATCATTTCTTCATGCTAAGCGCTAAGCAGAAAGGAACTTTATAGCCTCTGGTATGACTCGGCCGGGGTTTAAACCGAAGACCTGCCTCACTGGAAGCAAACGCTCTACCAAAGACTATCAGTCAGTAAAGAATTAATTGGTCGTGTTCTATAAGAATGCTCTACGCCACGTTTTGCAGTGCGTTAAGTTTCTACGTCAATTGACAATCTGGTTGTAAAGATTCAGGTGTTAGATCGTCTTCCGATTTTGAATTCGGAATAACTTTGCGGGTGTTTTAATAAAGTAAAAAGGCCTGTATCCCAGCATTCATTTTTAATAGCAAAAACAATAGCAAAAACTATATACACAGTAATACACGTAGTTAATATTTAAAGATAAATAACAGTAGCACTCAAGCTGCAACTCCCGGAAGTTGCAATAAACAAAAATCCATTTTCTAAAAAAAAAAATCACAATGTATAACTGAATGATGTTTCAAAAATAAGGCATAGTCGTGGGAAATCAAAAATTGAATTACGTGACAGCCGCATTTTCTTAAGACTAATCAAACATATACATGTTAGCTTAGCCATGCTTAAAGTCCTGAATCTGTAATGTAAAATTTTTGATTAAAACTCACAATTTTCTGCGTAAAATGCGACAATAATTTCTCGGCATCTTATTAATTAAAAAAGTCGGAAATTCCGACAAAAAATTTGCCTGAATGGCCCATCTTGCTGACATTTTAAAGAACGTAATTTATTGCATATCAGAATTGATGTAATAAACAGTCTTATTTTTCCTTTTTGCTGCACAAAGAACAGGAATGTCTGAAAATGTAATTGAAGGATAAATATGTGAACTTAAAAATGTGATGTAAACAAACAGTGTTTTTAATTATCCATTCCTATTCAGAATTGTTTTTCTACAAAAAAAATATTTCATGTAGCTGTATAAGTTAATTTTTCTGATAAATACTTACGCATTTCATTTTACAGCATCTAAAAATAATCGATATTAAATGTTACAAATATAAATAACGAAATAATGAACATTATGACTTACAATTGTGGATCATATTCATTTTTGCAAGTGTCCATGCTAAAAAGAAAACCGCTTATTATTCATAAACACTTATATCCAAATGGAGAATATAGTAATTGGTTTTCGGTACCACATTATCTGCAAAGAAAGTACAGAACACTTTCTTTCTTAAACAAAGTGATATGGAGTCCAAGAAAACATCAAGCGCCGTTTAATACTTTTTAAATCGCGCGAGTTAAAAATTTATTAACTAACAATCATTTTATGCAATCTTAACAGCCGCCACAACTGCCAGATGCACACTGACTGAAAATTAACTGGATAAAATTAAAATTTTAAATTAATAATGCATTTCTAAATATAAAAAGTATCAATTATTTTTAGCATTAATTAAGGACTTACCAATGCACGTAATCTATTTCTCGCTTAAAATAACCACTTTCTTGCTGCTTGATTCTAGCTCCATCTCTAGTCATGTCGAAAAACTGCGGTTGTCTCATTCTCCTCATTCGTTCCATGTCTTTCCATTGTTGGATCCTTAGATTTCTTCTGGCAACTTCATCCCTGGCTGCGTAAAAATCATTCATAACCAAATTATGTTTGTTCCATTCCTGATCCTTTTCTATCTGCGGACGGGAAATGAGAAGAGCTTTGTATCTACGAAGCGAATCATCGCTTCGTAGATACAAAGCTCTTCTCATTTCCTCATCTCTTTTTCCCGGATTAAAACTTGAGGCAACATTGAGGTAAAAAAATGATATTAAAACTCCTGCGATCAACATCTTCAGTTCTAGATATGGCCGCCTTTATTCATAAACGCTGAGAAGTGAATGGTAAAATTACTTAGATAATTTTCCCGTTTTATGCTATTTCGATTCCCAAGAGGTCAATTGGCGTTGCATGTTTCAAGCAACTTAAATTAATCCCAAACTAATTCAATTGAAATAAACATTTAGATTGCGATTTCTTGTAAAGAATGGCTCACTTATGAATCATCTTTAACAGCCATAAAATTGTGATTTTGCGGTGTAGGCTAAACCCAAAGAATAGTCCCACGGGAGTTGAATTGATTGAATAGCAGTTGATATCACAGAGTACGTTTTCAAGCACATAGCCACAACTGTCAAATTGTAGCAAGAAGTTTGTTGTTAATCACATGTTACGAAATACAAGTTAAAACTAAAGTCCATAAGGGTCTTGGAAGATATTGAAAATATTTTCTAAAAATATGTAATGATCTACGCTTAACATACGGACTGCAAAAAAACGACCGCAATCCCTGCGCCTAGCGTATAAATATTTTCCAGCCTAGAATATTGGGTTTTTAGTCTTTAGTTTTCATTACATGTCTAGCAATTATTTTATTGAGGCGCTAAAATGACTATAATTATTATTATCTTTTTATCGTATATTGACTATGGAAATTTCAAACTGTTTCTATATAATACATTTGTGTTCTAATGTTATTTATTGGCCAACACTTACGTAATAGGGTGCCTTTTGTGCTAAAAATATTAATTAAGCCAAAAATGGAGTGTCAAAACGATAAAAAGTAATTTGTCGCAACGTAGGGGCGTAAATTACGCCCACATGGCGCAAAATATTATGTGAGAGCGTAATAAAAGGCGTAAGCACAACACAATAAAATGTAAATCTAATATATTGATCACATATAGTAAAATGCACTTTATATTCTAAAAAAATATTCCATGTTTAATTTTTGCATAAGAGACCTTAGAAATATGAGCGTAGATGGCCACCTGCTAAAAGGGCGCAATTTTAATTTTTTCTTGTAAAAGTAAAATAGGCCAGTCAAACAAAAGTTACAAGTAACAAAGAGAAGGATAGGGCATTTTTGTGTAGGCCCGAAACCAACAAAGTAAATGAATAACTAAATTCACAGTTGTTTTATAAGTCAATTTTTTGTTTGTTTCTGAAAGAAGCAGATATTCTTCATCATTGATTATACATAACTCCAGCTTATGCAAAAGCAAATCCTCTATCTTGTTTTGATGATATGGCATTTAATTTGGCGAAATTATTTTTTAAAAACAAACCGAGGACGGACTCCGAAGGCTAGCAACCATGGAAACAAAAGTTGCCGTCAGTTCTCGGTTTGTTTGCGAAAGTTCACTAATGTGTCACCCACGCAAATCTATTTAACAAAATCAATCATTTAGGGACATCTTTTCTGCAAAACGTTTTTCCCCAATAAAAATGTATTTTAACCCCATTTTTCGTGCCAATGACAATTAAAATAGCTATATGTCACTTCACTTTAATATAATTCAGAATTTTTGTTTTTCTCGTCAGGATAATAAACACATGATGTTTCCTATGATTTTTTTTACAATAAAAGCCCCATATACGTTTTGTTTTCAATTAAATGTACATCTGTTATAAATAGTCCAATGCATTAATGCAAATATACAAATAAAAAAAAACATAGGCAATACTTTATTTTTATCCAAGTGAATATTTAAATTCTGAACAACGCAATGTAAGCGTAAAGTTAGTACGGATAAGGTACCTTAGGTCTTCCTTATAGGTGCAGTAACATTTCATAAAAAAAGTAAAGAAAATCATACAAGTCCTGTTAAAAATGCTTTCTAACAAACAACAACGAAAATATCTGATTTAATTATTCTCACCCTTCAACTTAACCTTTACTTGCTCTCTTTACATAATGAATTTCCACAAGAATGTTTTTAACTACAATGTAATTAACTCGCGTAGGTAGCGAAGGGTTAATGTGCAAAAAACGCTATAAGATGGCTGACAATTGGACAGCCTTTAATTTGAGAAATCTGATGCAGCGAGCAGTGGATACTTATTTGGTAGATTCAAGGAATTAAATATACTCTCTATAACAATGATGGACGCGTATACAATCGGTGTTTTGTTACTTATTGCAGGTAAATTTGTTAATTGGTGCCAAACGGAACCAAATATAAGGACTCTGATGCCTTGAATTAGCTTCTTATTTCAACATGGAATTTCAGCAATATTACAACTTCATAACATATTTGTTAACCCTATTCCTACCGAGCAGGTGCTCATTCGGCTCTCCCTGTACATTATCATTTGCCATTTTTATGTCTTTTCTCTTGTGTACTGAATTTTTTTGACTTTTAATATCTCATCAATAGTCATCATTAGTCATGTGACATAAAAAAATTAGAATTACCAATATATTTTTTCTTCGTGTTACTATTGCCACACAACATAGAAATAAGGCAAAAAACGGTTATAATTTGACACTTTTGCTCATTTGTAAGCACATTCCGTTTTGTGTTAAATTAAAGTCTCTTTTTGACTATGCATATATGAATGCTGTGAATGCAATAGCCGACATTTTGGATTTTTAACATTTTTTTTCAAATTTCAGAAAACATAAGTAGCACTTGCAATTGACAAGTTTTAGACATTGTACGTTTAAGGGGGTTACAAATTAGTGACAAAAAGTCCCGATCGGAATAGGATTGATACTAAGTTTTCTTTACTACGAAACAGTTTTTATGCAATATTGCAGTTTATTAGAATGGCTTTCAAGATTTTTTATAAGTGGTTAAATGGGAAGGGTTCAGAGAGTTCGAGGGAGCAAAAAAACTGAGGAACACTGATAGACACTGCGTCATCATGCAGCTTACTGTAAAACCAAACTTTTTAATTTTAGATATTATGTTAATCTTATTTAGATTTAGCGAAGGCGTTTCCATTGTCCAGTGATCAACCAACCACGATCGATATTCATGAAAATATGGATGGTGAGTATTCCTTTCCAACAAATCAAAATAAGTGAAACTAGGAAAATATTCGTAAGGAAAGCCAAAGAAAAGTATGCTTCAATGCTAATGTTTTGTTACACATATGTTACCCCCACTTACAAGGTTACCTTACTGGGTTTTTAATTAAATCATGAGGGGCTGTTTGTTTTGGTAATTAGCTACTATAATTAGTTTTAAACACGTCCTAAACGTAAATCCTACATCCTTATCCTTTTCCTGTTAATTGCGCGAGTTGATGGGATTCAATAACAAAGATGTGTCCAACTTCATCAGATTTCATTACATATTATGTAACACAATTGTGATGAAATGTATGCTAGGTCAAAGTAACAAATTCTTGAATGTTATTGATTCATCGTTGATAGATTATTTTGACTTAATATAAAAAGGTTTTCTAATAAACTAAGTGCTCCTTTTCTAAGGAATGGAGAAATAAAGCTTGAACCAATCAGAAGCTGAAATATTTCCTTCAAGGTAAACCCATGTGACAATGTGGTAACTGGTTGCACTACCGCAATTCCTTTTAGGTTAACATGCTCAACTAGTTATTAGCCTGTGGGAAAATTCTCAGTTGTAGCTTCAAAATTCCACCGGTTATGTATTTCGTGAATTCTTAGCATAAGGTGACGATTTCGCTACCATTTTGAACAAGATACGGCTATTATTATAGACTAACCAGAGACCCGGAATTTCGGCGTCGAGTCACGCTAGCTTTAGCAGAATGCTGTCTCGAAACTTAAGTTCCTAGTTAAAATCTTAAAATTGGTTTGTTTAAGATTTATACATGGCTAGAAAACGTAACGATATATCTATCTTAGCATATGAGAGCTGAAAAAATACTTATTTTTATAGATACAAAGAATTTGGAAGACAAAAGGGTCAAAAGGAGATCTACAAACCTCACGACACTTCCAAACCAAAAATGACATTCGCAACTTGTGTGGGGGTTTCTGGGTTCTGCCCTGAATCCGAAATTAAGCTGCGTAAAACAAAAAAACAAAGGGTCCGCAAATTATCGGTTTCTGCAATAATTTTCCAAAAAAAGCTGCGCGTAACCATTTTGAACAGAATGCGGCTATTATTATAGAGATACAGGCCGTTAGCCTGTGGAATTGGTGCATCCTTGGCATAACTTGGAGATTCGGCTGCTATTTTAAACAAAATATGACTATTTTTATAGAGATAGGTTTGGTAAATTTAAACAATTTCGATTAAAAAACATTAATGTTTTTCTAATAATTTTTTTGAGAGATATGTTGAGAAAACGTAGCTATGCTTAAGAAGTTTTCTATTCCAAAAGATCTTATTTCTTTATAATGATCGAATTTCAGCTGTTGCCTGTTGGTAGGTTACCATCACCATCCATTTGTAAGTGGGAAACGATCAATTTTTTCACAAAATATTAAATTTGATCTTTCAATCTTTAGATCATTACATGGATTCAATGACCTCAGCTATGGAAATGATTCTTTCTATAAATAACGCTCACGAAAAAGGTAATGTAAAAGATTTCAAAGCGCAATTAAGTGTATTTAGTATTAACGTATTGCACAAAAACTATTAATTCTAATACTTTTTATTCACCTAAAACCTGGACATAATAATGTGTGAATGGACGCTTTTGGCCATTTCTTAGAACATAAAAAACTCTTGACATTACTCTGTAACCGGGACGTCAAGAATGCGCTGGATGCCTGTCTAATGGACCAATCTGCTCCATGACCTGGAAGGACCCATAAATCGTGAAATTGGGAGTTTTAGCGTAAAAATATTAAAATAGTTTTTGATGTTGCATCTAACAAAAAAACTTCTAAGATCTAAGCGAACATTGAAAATTTTAAAGTGCGTGTTACTTCCATAGAAACAGCGTTCCCAATGGTTTGTGAAAACTTCTCCCTTCTTATGTAAGGGCTTTCACTCTTAAATAATCCTAAGCCTTACACCCAATTTGACTGAAGTTGTGCATAGGTTGTGTATTTTGGTTTTCTATTTGTTGCTAGAATTTAAATCCACTCGATATTTCCGGGAATAAAGGTGGCTTATCTTTATACATATAGTTTACAATGTTTCGTAAGGCAGACGCGTTTTTCCAGTGAATTATTGTTAATTTTATGTTTTGTGCTTTTTATCATTCAGAAATGCCTGATGTCGCATACGGCGATGTGATTATGCACCAATCACAAAGCCGCAAACGAAGATCGACGTCAACGCGTAACTTATGGTCAAATGGAATCATTCCCTACATAATTAAACCCGGTTTCCGTACGTAACTACTCAATACTTTTGTCACAACAGATACCTGTATTCATGGGCTAAGTTTGTTTTTTGTCTCAAATGGTTTGTTTTTTCTTCCTTATTTTTTGTAATCTGAATAGCAATGTCTAACATTTAGTCAACATCTCTGGAACAAGTCAAGTTGATGTCATTCGCAGCGTAATGAGGGACATTGAAAATGTAACTTGTGTGAAATTCCAAGAATACGAAGCTGATATTGTACCATCGACGCATGTGGAGATTCGCACAGGGAAAGGGTAAGCATAGTTGCAAAGAAATATTTATTTAACGTAAATTTGCATTTTCTACTGCTTTAACGTCTAAATCTTTCCCCGTCAATTACACCAATTTTCTATACAGTTGTTTGACTGGACAATCTATATAGCACACAGATTCAACTAAATTACTACAGTTCTAGATTATACGCTTCACGATACACAAAGCTAAAAAATTATAACATATTGTAAATATTACATGAAATAAAATTAAAAAAACTTATGTGAAACTCTGCGATGGTTGGTAGTAGAGTGTTCGATTCTAGTGCAGAAAGTCTCGTGTTTAATTCTGGCCGAGTTATGCCAGAATATAAATGTATGGATAGCTCCTTTCTGTTTGACGTTCGGAATGATACTAGGATTGATATGTTAGACGGTTGTCGAGATCAGCGGCTTCCGTATCTCAAATAGGAGTTTTAAATGCATTAATACACTCATTGATAACAGCACCATTTGGAACTGGGGCTATCCTTGGGAATATTAGTAATAATAATAATAATAAGAAGAAGAAGACTAACGATTATAAAGTATAAACAACTCCAAAAGTTTTTAGTTATGTGATATTGCCTTTTTCGATATCACATAAACTAGCCATGTGAGACAAGTAAAATTTTTATGTGGATGAGACTAAGAGATAGTTGCAAGCCTATTAAAAATTCACAGGAATTCACGAAATCCTCTACTGGTCCTGAGTTACCAATTTTAATTGGAGTTTCTGGTAATAAGCTCTAATAAGAAAGACTCGAAACATATCAGGCGTCCCTTTTAACAGAGGTTAAGAAGATTATGCATCGCTGCATTATTTAAAACTCCATATTGACATGCCACTAGTTGCAGATCATCAGTTGGAATGGTTGGTGGAAAGCAAGAATTAATCTTGGAGAGATTCGGTTGCATAAGGAGATCAATTATTCTGCATGAACTGCTCCATGTTCTTGGAATATATCACGAACAATCACGTACAGATCGTGACCAACATGTAACAGTTCACACCGACAGGATCAAAGCAGGTGAGTTGATTTAGTTTACATCATTGACAATCCCGCACAGATCGGGCCAAACATTTCATAGAATTATAATTAGACGATTTAAAAAGCCCATACCATAACAAAATCAATAAAATTAGGATGGAGGAAAGATGGAATTGAACGTTTATGTGACTTAATCTGAAATAATGAAACTCTTCAGAAATGTCATACTGATTTCTTTTATTCCTTGCTTTTTCCTTCATTTTAATAACTAAGTAATTTTATCACTGGAAAATGACGCGCAACGTTTGTTTCTCTAAAACCAAAGCAAAGGGGATTTTAAAGAAAACTTAAATGTGGAATTCCGATTCTATTCTACTTGAAGGTCACGATGAAGATTTTGCAAAAGAGATAGACGACGAGAGTTTGAACACGTATTATGATATTTTTTCGATCATGCATTATGGAGAGTAAGTATCTATAAATTATAGATCGCCTGTTGCAACAACATATATCTCTTTAATAATAGCCGTACTTTGTCTGTCTGTCTGTGTGCGATAAACGAGTTCCGGGCGGAAACAAAAAATGTGATATATAAAGGACGGGATTGCATTTTTCCACGCAAAATGGTACTGCGAGTATCGAGCAACACATAATGCGGTATAAAGAGTACGGGCGAACACATGAATCTTTCCATGGACCACAGACTAGTCTTAAATAATACCAGTTTTATGTTGAAAATGGCTGCCAAATTGCTATGTTGTGCATGAAGTAGCTGTGCTCAGAATATGTACGACAGTAAACATTTGATTCTTGGACTATATACGACATGAAGATTTTAAATACTTTCATGGTTTCTTAAAGGGTTCTTTACAGGGTTTCATTGTAAAAGGTTTCCGTGAATCACAGATACACATGTAAGTCATAATATTGCAAAAGGGTTAAGGAATATTGAACATTGGAAATTTTTGAAATAGTGCCATAGATACTAAATCTCCAATTACGTCATTGATAAGTTATTAGATTGCCATCTAGTAATATCCTATCTTGCTATTAGAAATAAATAAGAAATAAAAACAATGAGGAGAACCCATCTTCTGTAATTTCGTTTTGATAGTGCGTTATAATATTGCAAGTATCTACTTTGAGACAAATAGTTCTTTGCAATAAAATAGTAGCAATGAAGAAGAATCTATTCTACTTTGAGGGAACATTTTATTCATATATTAGGACCGCAATTTCTATAATAATAATACCTGTTTTCTATCTGTGTGTGCGTGCGCGCGCAAAAAAGGTTGTGCTACGGCACACGCAATAGTGTGGCATCTAACGGGCGACCCCTGGTGACACCATTTTGTTCTTTGCTGCATTTGAGTACAGGTTAGGGACTGATCTATCTTTGTAAAATGTTATGTTATGTAAAATTTGACAGTATTGTATTCTTTGCTACCTATAGGTACGCTTTCTCAAATGGAAGTGGTACAACTCTTAGTTGGAACATTGACCCTTTCGCACCTCTTGGTGGCAAAGAACTAACCCAATATGACATTCTTCATATCAACAGCCTTTACAATTGCCCTCAACCTGTTGTAGAAAAACCAAACAACGGTGAGTATATATTGTATCTTTGGTTGGAGTTACTTCGCAGAACAAAGGTTTGACTCATTTTAATTTTTTTAGGAACTTCATTGCTTTGAAAAAAATGCGAGCATAACTTTATTAAGTTTTATAAAACCAAAATTTGAAAGATAAAAATATTATTATTATTTTGTTGTTACAAGCCATGAGAAGTAATACATATGGTGATTTAAAGCCCGCCAAAAACAAAAAAAGAAATATTTACGATTTTAATATGTTTATCTGATGCCCTTTTCATATTAAATGCCTTTACTTTCTCCCCAAAAATGTTTCCTGAAATCAGGGTGAAGGCTGCACAAAATAATGACAATATAAATTCTTATTTCTTTTCCTTTCAGTATGCGCTGATCGTAACAACACATGTACTTTCCTTAGCAACATTAGCATAGATTGTCAAGATCGCTACTATCGGCAACAATGCCCAAAGACCTGTGGAACATGCACTGGTCCTGAGAATGATCGCTGTGTCTTTTTTACAAACCATATGCATACCGGTGAATGTAAACATCTGGCCGAGCTCGGACATTGCGCTAACGATAGTCACTTCTTCATCATCGATGTTTGCGTGAGGGCGTGTTGCGAGAAGGGTTTTTATAGAAATTCTTATGATGTATAATTTTATGTATTTTAATTGATACATACTTTGTTAGTATTAATACGTAGAACCTTGTTATAATACCGCGGAACCTCTTTAAAACAGACATCCTTTAAAGAGGGCTTCTCCTTAGGACGGACATAAAAAATCGTCCCGGACGTCGTCGGCACCTTCTTGATTTAAATTTGATGCGTTTAAAATCGTTGTTTATTGAAATTGTTTGTAAGATTTAATGGAAAAGGACAACATGAAAATGTCAAAAGAACTGATTTTTGTTGAATCAAATGCTATTGTGCGGAAAGAGTGTATGCAATATTATCAAAATAACTGATTTTTGTTGCAAACTGTTTTTCTTTAACATTTTGGATTAAAAGAAAATATGCAATAGATATACAAAAATAATTAAATTTGGCAATTTTTGATTTTGTCGTTATTATCATATTCTACATAGACCATCGGTATGCAATAGACCAAAATAAGAGAATTGAGTATTATTTAGAATTTGTATTTTGTGTTGCAAATTTTGGTGCAAACTATTTGCTTTTTAAATTTGACTTTCGTGGGGAAAGAGCATATGTAAGACAAAAAACATTTTAGCCAATTAGTTTAACACCATATCAGCTGTTATTTTTTATATATATATTATGTAACCTTTTGTAAAAAACTAATGTATGAGATTTGAGATTTATCTAATGTAAGATTTTTGTTAATTTAAGGCTTACAACCGTTCTTTTTGAATTTTTGTGTAAAGTTTGGTGAAAAAGGACCGTATGCAGTATGTCGAAAAACGTTTATGATAATTTATCCTTGCAAACCATTTTTGACATTTAAGATAAAATTTCCTGTTAGAGGCACTATGCATTATTTGAAAGGTAGTTAACTGTTTATTCTTCACATTTGGTGTCAACCTTTGGCAGGGTGGATTGTGCAATAATATAACCAATTTTGATGAAGATTTGTGTTTGACATGTTGCTAAGTGTGGTTGTTAAGAGTTTAGAGATCAGCTTTTTTTGTTTCACACATGATAAAATATGTTACCACATACAATTTGAATGATTTAAATTTCATGGGCCGGATTTATATTGAGATGCTTTGGCCAACGTTTTTCTGAATAATTTTCGCATTGTAAGAAGAAGTAATTTTAGTAGCTTTATAGTTTAAATGTCACAAATATACCGCAGCTGTTAGACACCTTCAATTTTGTTAGCCACTTATATAATTAAAATTGTGAAGTGAAGAGAATCATTACCAGTCTCCGGAATGACTGCTCCACCGGATACCACCAAATAACAGTAAAATTCCTGAAACCAGTTGCTGACAATATCGTCCACATCATTACCAATTCCATCGACAAACAGATCTTTCTTGACAGCTGGAAAACAGCGCAAGTCTGCCCAATACCAAAAGTTGACAACCCGCTGCATCTGAAGGACTACAGGCCAATCTCCATTCTGCCAGTACTGTCAAAAGTCTACAAAAAGGTGATGTGAAAATGTGAGCCATCTACAACAACACACAATCAGGTTTTAGGAAAGGACACTCAACCACCACAATTCTCTTAAAATTCAGAGACGAAATTCAAAAAGCCTTAACCAGAAGTGTTACAACAGCAGTATTGATTGATTACTCAAAAGCATTTGACACTATTGACGACCGTATTTTTTAAAAAGAACTCGCTGCTTTCAACTTTGACAAAAGCAAGATCAAAATCCTATCGAGCTATCTTACCAGCAGGAAGCAGTTTGTACAAATTGACAACAAAACATCATCTCACATTCCCATATGCTTTGCCGTTCCTCAGGGAAGCATTTTGGGTCCTGTTCTTTTTAACATCTACGTAACCGAGTTACCTGCAAATATCCACTCAGAATCCATACAGCGGCTTCGAAACTGTGCTGCTGGATACGTTCTTTGTCGTCACGCCAAGCACCTGAAGAATTGTCCTCAATTGGTTGCAAATTCGAGAAAACATTGATTATAATGTCGTTAAACTGGTGCATCGTGGGCTCAACGACAAGCTTTGGCCAGGTTACTTCAAAATAAAAATCATTAGCCACACGAGAACAATACGATCTAATGCTCAAGGTCCATTGATCGATCACATTAATAACCCGAAAACCTCCCAAAGCCAAGCGAAGATATTTAATGAACTTCCTTCGGCGGTCAGGCAAATAAAAGAGAAATAGAGTTTTTATTTAAAAGCAAAGCAATTTTATAGAGACAAAGCTCTTGCTCGTACATTATCAATTTGATTCTAATCTCTTTCTTTTTGGATTTTATTTTGCCAATCTTGTTTGATTTCTTTTTAAATGTTCCATTCTATTCCAGGTTTCAATATCAGCTTTTGTATTCCAACGCTCTTCATTCTACCGTAACGCGATTTTAAAGTCAGTTTTTATGTACTCTTCACTTCTGATATTATCCGTTTTTAAACTAACATTTATTGATAATTTATCTAAATTGTATGTACTTTTATTACCCCACTGTTGAGTATTTTCGAATGTTTACGTTTATTCGAACGTTCTCGGAAAATTTGATTGGTTTTTTTTTTCACGTGACCAGTCTATATGACGCCGTATTAACCGACATCAAAACAAAAACAAAACAAGAAAGTTAATTTAAAGTGGTAGAAAAATGTCAATTACTCCTTGTTTTCGTCTGGTAGACGATAGTTTATTTGACGATTTAAATGAAATAGACGAATTCATAGCAGGACAACAGTCAAAAGCTACAAAATATTGTAGGACGTTTGCAGCAAACACCTTTGTCAGGTATTGTTGAAGCATTCAAGAATATAGACCACCTCATCTCATACCACCAGAAGAACTGAACAACACACTGTGCAAACTATTTATTAATGTCAAACAAAAGAACGGAAAAGAATATGAACCTGACTCCCTTACATCACTACACCGTGGCTTACAAAGACATCTAGACAGTATGAAAGTTCCTTTTAACATCCTCGTTTATGATGATTTTGAAGAGTCCAGAAAAGTGTTAGCAGCAAAACGAAAACAGTTGACAAAACTTGGGTACGGAAATAAACCAAATGCTATAAGGGAATTGGAGGAACATGAAATTGAAAAATTATACAAGACTGGCTTTTTTGGAAAACAGGATGCACTCACACTGCAAAGAACAATGTGGTGGGTTATCTCATTACATTTTGGCTTTCGTGCAAGAGATGAGGCAAGAAAGTTGCTTTGGGGAGACATTGTGTTGGAAAACGATCCAGAAAGAGGGGAATGTTTAGTTTTGGTAAAGGAAAGAGGTACGAAAACCAGAAAAGGAAATGAAAGGGAAGAAAAAAGATTTTTCTATCCCACTGCATATGCCACCGTAACGGAAAGATGCCCAGTCTCCCTTTACAAAGAGTTCAAAAAACATCGACCGGAGGAATTGCTGATGGAAAACTCGCCTTTTTTTCTTACATTGAGGCAAAAAATTGACTACACAAGAGAAGACAGTTGGTATTTGAAAACTCCCCTAGGGAAAAATAAAATTGAAGAATTTTTAAGTTCCAAAAAACACGGGCTTACAGGCAGAAAAGTGGCAAATCATTCCGTTAGAAAAACATCGATTGGAAAGCTTTTGGATGCAAATGTCCCCGAAGTTTATGTAGCCCAACACAGTGGTCACAAAAATATTGATTCGTTAAGAAATTACAAATCAGCTAGTACCACTCACCGTTACAAAATGTCAAACATCTTGAGCTCAAATAATAACCAACTTGACGTACATAACCAATCGACAGCTCTTAATACTTCCAGTTCCACGCAGTCTTCAACCCTCTCTTTATTTTTTTCCGGAGGAAATTTTAACAATTGTATATTTAATTTTAATACGAACACTCCACCAGCGAAACGACAAAGAATTGAATTTTAAAACTGTTTTGAAAATATTCTATTTTTAAAAGTTGTATTGTATTGTTTATTTTTGAACGAGTTGTGGATCGAATGTCTGTGTACGTTCGGAATATAAAGAAAGTTACATGGTTTCCACCTAAGCCTTTTTTGTTAAAGACCCCTGGACTCTAAAACCTTTTTTTCATTAATGGTTATGAAATAATCAGTGGGGTAGTAAATGACTTATTAACCTTATTAGCCTGTCTATACGGGAAAATATAGACCTCTGTCACTCGCATGGACCTCACTGCGCTCGGTCCATGACGTCATGACCTCGGTCTATATTTTGCCGTATAGACCGGCTAAACGGTTAATAAGCCATTATTTCTTTTTATTTCTTTTTTTGACTTTAGGGCGAAGAACCATTGTATAATATGGAACCCAAATTTATGCTTAATAATAATAATAATAATAACTAGTCGATAAAACCAGTGGAAAAATCCACTGAGGCAGGATATAATTGAAAAATAAGCGTCGTATGAATTTTGATAACATCAGCAACCCATCCGCAAAAAAATTAGAACCTTGTTTTTACGTTACCTATTGTGTAGATCCTAAAGCGCTGATCAAGAAAATGTATGTAGTCACGTGCTTTTGATGAATGGTTAATGAGATATAAGGGTTTAAAAATAGGTTGTTTCAGATGTTTTGCTGACGACAGCAGTGAAGATCCCAAAAAAAATTAGAGAAATTTATTTTATTTTTTTATTGTGATGTGTAGAGGTTAAAACGTTGATCAAAATAATGTATAGGATGATATGTTTTCGACGAATGCAAAAGGAGATATAAGGGTTTAAAAATTATGCTGACGTCAACAAAGGCCCGTGAAAACACAAAAATTTTATTATAGAAATTTATATACCTCTTGCCTTCCTCGTATAGATCTTGAAACGCTGATCATGTACTTTTGACAAACGGTTGGTGAGATATTAGAGTTTGAAGGTTTTTTGATGACGTCATCAACCCGTCCCTTCCGAAATGGATTCGAGAGAATGTAAACTGGGATAAACATATCACTATCGTTAACTCAAAAATTTCTGAATCTTTTGGTATTCTCTATAGGACTAGTCATGTATTGGAAACATAGTTTGGAGTAGTACTCACAAAACTAAATTGGAGTCTCTCTATCGGCAACAAAAACATGCCACGAGAGTAATTACCTTTTTTACAAAAACTAACCCCCCCATACATTTTATTGACCCCCTCCCGCCTTTATCAATGTTGAAATATCGTTACGGTCTACCCTGGCTCTCCAACATTGAGAAATGGGGGGAGGGTTTTTTTAAAACAAATCGTGTGCATCATATGTTGGGAACATATGATGCACACGATTGTCTGAATATTTCAAAAAATTGAGAATAGGTTCCCTTGCAAATAGACATCTAAAAATTTTTTTAGAGGCTAGACCACATATCAACAACAAATGTTGAGGTGAAAAAAACATTTTATAATTTGCAGAACATGATTTGCTTGTAATACATCAATCATTTTCAACTGAATTTTCAACTGTGCTTGCATGTATATTTCTGCGACTACTGATGATGCAGGGCCTCCCATGGCAACTCCGTCTGTTTGAGTGTAGAAGTTCTTGTTAAACAGATACCATGTTTTGGTTAGAACAAGTTCGACCAAACGCAGAAAATCCGGTACTGGATGCAAGCACACGAGACAACAGCATTAGTCACATCAGACAGACGTCTAAAGATTTGGAAAAGATTTGTTGACGACGTATTCGCCATAATCAAAAGATCTCATCTAGAAGAGTTCCATGAACACATCAACGGCCTACATCGACAAATCAAATTCACTGTTGAGCTTGAACACGATGGAAGTATCGCTTTCCTGGACACTTTGGTCAAACGCAAGAATGGTTCCTTTCAGTTTCAGTGTATCGTAAACCAACACACACTGACCAGTACCTTAACTTCGAATCAAACCATCAGAAATCTTGCAAAGAAAGTGTCATATCTTCATTACTGAATCGTGCCAACAGCGTAGTCAGTGACAAACAGGAGAGGAAAGAAGAAATTCGACGTGTAAGAAATGCATTAATCGCAAATGGATACAGTCATAAAGTCATCACGCAAGTAGAAAATAAAATGAAGAGAAGATGCAACGGAGACAACAAGGAAACATCAGAGGATTTCATCGCATCAGCATTCCTACCCTTTGTACCAGGTACTAGCGAGATCCCTCGTCGAGTTTTAAGGCAACACAAGATCAAACGCATTCTTAACTCTAAAGACACCCTAAGAAGCACTTTGCCTAAACCAAAAGACAAAATAAACCTGGAAGAACAATGCAATGTTGTTTACGAAATCCCCTGTAAAGATTGTGATGCAGTGTACATAGGCAAAACAAAAAGAAAGTTTAAGCTACGAGTACAAGAACATATGCGCGCAGTGAGAAACGGAGATGTAAAGAAAAACGAAATTGCGGACCACAGCTGGAGCAGAAGGCATCAGTTTAATTGAGATGAGAAGAAAATCATTGACAGAGAATCCAGAACAACGGCCAGGAAGATTGAAGAAACCATCAACAGTGTAGCACGTAACAAACACATAAACAGCATCTCGTATCAACTTCCTGGGATGTGGTTACCAGCCCTACAGAAGAAGTAGTTACCTACATCTAGGTCCGAAACTGTTAATTACCGTAATTAGCTGTAATTATCAGCTCGTTTCTGATTGGTTAATTTTTATGAATTTCGATCCTCTACAATTATATAAATACATGCTCAACATCATTTTACTTTGCCCGATGATGGGAGAAGGATCTCCCGAAACGTCGCCTATTAAACTATCATGTTCAAGAAATGATAAACTTTCCACAGTAATATGAATACTGACAAACCGACAGACAAACAGAAATAATATCTTCAATAAAATGAAGAAAATAGTAATAAAATATTAATAATAACGAAATAGATAGATGAGTACAACTTAGCTGCCAGATCTGCTTATTAAGAATGGGTTGTTGCCAACCTATATACAAACCTTCCTTCACATTTAATTGCTATTTGGTAGACGCATAGTCTATAATAGAAAAAATAAGATTCATTACAACTGTATTTGCACTCCAAATTATTATTAAGATGTTTGTAGACATGGGAACTCTTGTCACTCTTTAAATGTTCCTTAACTCTAGTAGCAAAATGTCTGGTCGTTTGACCAATGTAACTAGTATTACAGCTAGCACAATAAATTTATAAACTACATTAGATTTAAGGAACAAGGAATATATAGGCATTTTAGCCCCTCCCCAACCTGAATAGGCTTAACAAGGTTAGCTAGATGTAGAAGTAGTAATAAAATCGCGGTGCATCTTCAATCGCGATAGCGCGATGGTTTGATTTCGTCTCGGCTCATCGTCAGTTCGACGTTTTTGAGGTGGTTTAAAACAATTACTTTTATACGCACTATATTTACAAAGTGTAGAAAAAATATGCAAATTGGTCTGTTATTTTAATCTTCATTAATAATTCATGAATTGTTTCTGCACAAAAACATCGTTTCTCCATTGCGATTGTTAATATGCACAGCAACTTTAACTTGTTTTTTTTCTCTTTTTTACCGTCATTTCTATACCTTTTTGGGGAAATAATGGCAATTTAAATCTCCTTAATACTAAAGAAAAAAATCAGACACTGCATATTTCCTAAACTAATTAGTAATAATTAGATCGCAGTGTTTTTTTCCGCGTTTCTACCGTCATTTGTATACCTTTTTGGGGTAATAATAGCAATTTAATCCTCCTTAATACTAAGGAAAATATTCAGACAGTGCAGTCTTACGAAAGTTATTAGCAATAATAAGTTCGCAGTGATTTTCATTGAATACCTTTAACTTTTAATACTCTGACTAGACATTGGAATAAAAATAAGACACTTAGGTCACTCATCAGCTGAATTTATATGTTTACAAAGGTTACTAAACCTTTGTAAACATATAAATTCAGCTGATGAGTGACCTGTTTTTGTGTGTTGTGAATGATCTTATTGTTGTTGTTTTCTAAGCAATTCCAAGTTTTTTTGTAACAAAACTGCATATCTTGTAGTTTTGTTAACAAATACAATGATGAAGAATCATCGCACTAGTAAATTGACAACAAAAAACTACATTATTTGCGACGTTCGGGTGTTCAATCACACTCATTTTCAAGCAATCAAAAACGTACTATGTTCTACTAAATATATACAAGTTTAACAGTAACCACAGTTACAGATTAAACACTAATTGTATAAATACAATGGAGCAGATCTAATGTTGTTATTCAACTGGGGACTATCCCGCATTATGAACAAACTCTCCCTAATCTCTAGCAAATACCGGTTGCTACCCCTAGAGAGTATACTAAAATCGTCAAGAGATGATGTGGTGTGACAGGCTTTAAGATAATCTTTAATTGCCGTGCAATTAGATGAAGTTGATTTCTTACCTGTTAAGGGAAACACTCCGACGTGCTCGCTTGCCCGAACCTTAAGATGACGCGACGTCTCACCTATGTAAGTGGCGTTGCAGCCACTGCACTTATATTTGTAAATGACACTGGACTTTAATTCTTTGGGCAACAGGTCTTTAAATCTGAAGAAGTTAGATAAGCGAGTGCGAGTTCTGAAAACAACAGAAAGTTTACAACAATACAAAAAGTTTTTCTAACTTCGTTTCGTTTGTAAAGATGTTTTACCTAAAAAAGGAAGAACAATGTTTTTCTTCTCAGGTGTGTATGTGACTTCTTTGGTTTTGCGAGATATTGAAAAAAAGTGTTTTATGACCTTGTCAATAAATAGTTCAGGATAACCATTTCGAATAACGATATCTTTGATTCTAATAACCTTATGATGGAAAATTGAATAACTTGGACAAATTTTAAAACAACAATGAAGCAAAGCATAAATTAAGCCGAATTTATAGCTTTCAGGAATAAAACTATCGAAGTGCGTGTACACTCCGCTAAAAGTAGGCTTTCTATATGGATGTAATAAACTTTCGGTCCACATCGCGAATAATGGATATGTAGTATGTAGATAAGTAGTTTTGTTAACGTCATGATCCTATACATTTTCTCTATCAGTGTTTGAAGCTCTACAGATAGAGGCACGGGCTAAACCAAATTTCTAAATAATCTGTTTTTTGTACGTTTGTGAGACTTTGCGGACGACATCAAAATTCAACTCACGGTTCTCTTTTCCATTGTTACTCTGTATAAGTGGAGTTTTTTCACCAGCCTTGTCTACTAGTCTTATATAATAATACGGAGATTGTGTCTGCCTGTGTGTCTGTACCACACAAAGTGGGTGTGTTCACTTTGCTTTGATGTTGCCGAAAAAGTTATGTCGCATATGTTAAATTTTCTGACGTTACGGCGAGACGTCAATAGCACTACTCTAACGTCAATATCTTATATTAAATTAATGAAGCCATTATAGTGCATTTGAAACTTTGATGCCACATAAC
Source organism: Hydractinia symbiolongicarpus (assembly GCF_029227915.1). Taxonomy (NCBI): domain Eukaryota; kingdom Metazoa; phylum Cnidaria; class Hydrozoa; order Anthoathecata; family Hydractiniidae; genus Hydractinia; species Hydractinia symbiolongicarpus. Next base: position 13,826,263 of record NC_079875.1, on the reverse strand, counting down.
TTGGAAACGAGGTGGTTACGGCAGTCATTTTTCACTGCGTGGGTAACTAGGGACCACCTGTGCTCAATTTGGGTAAGTTTCCTGAACCTGGGTCTCCGAATCCGTTCCGGAATGGACGGGTTGGCGACGTCATCAAAAAACCTTTAAACCCCAATATCTCTGCAACCGTTTGTCAAGGATACATGACTGTATACATTTTTTGATCAGTGTTTCAAGATCTATACGATAAAGGCAACAAGTATACAAATTTAAAAAAAAAAAACTTTTCTGTGCTTTTGGTTTTAAACCTTTATATCTCTTTAACCATTCGACAAAGGGACATGATACTATACATTTTCTTGATCAGCGTTTCGAGATCTATACATTGGTGGCAACGAGTAAACCAATTTCGGGGAAAAGAAATGTGTATTGACGGGTCCTGGCAGTCGTCATGAAAATAGAAGTTACGGTTCTCTTTTCCGATGTAGTCCTGCCTAAGTCGATTTTCCCACGGGCCTTATTGACGATTATATATATATAATTACCAAATGAATTGACTTAATAACATCATGTCAGTACAAACATTTCTAGAAAGATTCGAACCAGAAATATTTAAAATCAGTGATATTTGATTAATTATTGACATTGGGAAGAAAACTTTGATAGTTTCTATACAGAATATCACAATATAAATAGCTTTTAGAAGATAAAAAGGTCAAATAGACCTTTAAACCCAGCACTGTCCACGACCACTTTCAAAACCAAAATGGCCTTCGTCATCATGTTCCTTCGTTGGCATCGTCCGGCCGCGAAAATCGTGGATTGGTGTTTCAAAGAATTAGGCGTTTTGATTGGTATACTACGTGCGAGGGGTCAAAGCAAAGTAATAAAACTGTCAGTAAAACTGTCCTATTTGTTTTCTGGGGCTTCCGAGGGAAATTAGCGATTGAGATCACGGAGGTAATTATTATTAAAAATGGCGTATGTAATTACTTTTAATCACTTATTTATTTTTTTATTAAGATTGGTAAATTAAAATAATTAAATTACTTAGGGAAATAATTTAATTTCTTGACGCACACGTATTATAATATAGATAGTATTTGTCAAGGAAGTTAAGAACATTGAGGCTGAAACGAAAACACACTATTCTTATAAAACACAGCGTGTATATCGGAGAGAAATTGTAAAAAACAATTTTTTCGCTGTTACTGTTTTTAACTGCACGAAGTGGGTGATTCAGTGTTGATGTCGTTACAATAAACCTAAATGTAAACAAACTTAAGGTGGCAGTAACCCTTTTTTAGCTGTCCAAATAGCTGAATTATTTACTCAGTGTTTTATTTATAGCATTTATTTTTACTATTTCCTATAAATATAGGCCTTAATATATAATAAAATGATTTTAACTTAACACTAAAATTGCTGAGTAAGCAGAAATTTCTATTTAAAAATGTATTATAAACAAGAAAAAAATCGGCTTCTACGAGCTCCAACTTTTTACAATCTCGTTATTTTTCATCAGCTTCTGATTTTAAATGAACATTGGGTTGACCCTGTTAAAACGGTGTGCGCATTTATTTTGTTATTTCTTATTTTTTTAACAATAGCCTTTTGTTTTTTTCAAAAGTTTCTTTGTTAGCATCCCCTGCTGCATCGAACACTGTTAAAAGAAAAGTATTATGAATAAAAAGATTTCCACACACCGTATCAAGGCTGCAAGGTTCACCAAGCATGTCTGAAAATTTTAAAGTAAAACGAAAATGATATTGAAAGTTAAAGCTCGTGCAGTGTAGCATAATGAAGATCTTGCTTGTTGTTATTAACGTTTCTCTTTAATAATTACGTCATTTCTTTCTGTACAATTTCGCAAGCGCGTAGACTTAAACCATATTCGGCAGAACTAATTAATTATTCATGAATTTTATTTTAATGAGGGATAGTTGAGGCTGAATATTTTTGGTGAAAGATAATAGTATTTTAGCCATAAAATTGTGACAAGTGTGTTATATCAGAAAGAAAATAAACATATAGTCTATAAACAATCTTTCGTAACTAATTATTAAAAATTTCGGATTTTCAAAAGGGTTAGTGCCACCTTAAATCGATTTTTATATCTTTCACGCTAGGAACGATTTAAATTCGAAAACGCTGCATTATCACACACGGCAAATTTGTACTGTTCTCCTGACGCATTAAATCAAAAATTTGATTTTATTGATTTTGAGGTTGGGTCCAAAGGCAAACTTTTGTTTCAATATTGCATCACTTGCATTTCTGTGTTTTTTTAACATTGAGGTAAATATTCTCTGCTTGAATAAGAAAGTCATGTACTGCTGTGCTTTTTGCAATTCAGTACGGTACTTAGACAATGGCAGCAGATACCATTGCCATGCAAACGCTTCGAACATAGCTCTCTATGTTGTTTCACTCATTACAGAATTTAAATAGCTTTCTTGGCGAATATAACAAACTTTACCTGTTATCGTCTGAAATTCAAATTATTCATTTATGGTCTAAACGGGATAAAAATTGTGAAATTTTAAAAAAAGAAAGTCATTTAAGTCCTAGGATTTTTAAAAACAGAAATACATATCCTCACTTCGCTCTTATTACCATCAAAATTTTTTAACCGGCCAAAAAGTCAAAATTTTGAAATCTTTACAACTGTTTAGACGAAAAGTTTCATCCATCTTCACAATGATGCCGACTTACTTTTAAAAGAAGAAGTTGATAGTTACAAAAAAACAAATCCAGTTCTTCTTCATTCTGTACAAATTTGTATTTCTTAACTTAGATTTGTCTAAGTTAAGAACCAATTTGCCTTATGTATGTCTGTCAAGTTGAAGGTTTATATGCAGAACTTTGCAGACATTTGCAATTCCTCTATAGGATTCGTTTTTAGAGGTTAATCCACTTGTCTGTTACTTAAGTGCATGAAGAGCAACTTTTAAAAAAATAATTATTTTACACAATGGTATCGGAAATACTTTTAATGGTGTTTTTCTAGCTACTTGGAAACAAATTTTTATAATTCTATCCGTAACAGAGGCAATAAGTCCCAACGAAACGCATATCGATGCTGTCATTTTCAGTTTTACTTTTTCCCAGCGGCAGAGCACTAGCTGAAGTCACATATTCAGAGAGCTGATAAACAAACTCGTCACTTTCTGAAGCCCATTCGATTTCTAAAATACTGTGTAATTACTGTGTAATTTTAAGCGTATTTGCTTTGGTATTTGCTTAAGCGTATTAAAGGGAGTTCTTTTTTTCCGAAGAGTATCATACGGTCGTTGCGTCTCTTTAGATGATTTAATGCGTAGTAATCCATGGGTTTTCTAAAGTACTGGCTTTTTTCTTAGGGAATGTTTTCTCATCCCAGTTGGCTTCTGAAAGAAATTGTCGAAACTTTTCTGTGGAACATTCATTGATCTCTCGCTTATAAATGGTTGGGGTAGTTTAATTATGAGGGAGAAGTTTGTCAGAAAGCAAGAAGGTTAGGAAATGATCAGACACATCAGTTTTAATCATTCCAGTTTGATAATTGTTGTTATGAAAATTATTTGTGACTGTGTTATCATGGTACTTGTTAGAGTAGGATTGTGTCGTAGGAGGGTATCTACAAGGGTTTTTAGTTCATTATTTGATGTATGATTGAGAAGATTTAGATTTAGATCTCCGCCAATGTAAATGTGGTTATTTAACTGATCTAATTTACTGAGGTTTGATTGAAAATGTTTTTTAAATTCTTTTAAGATCTCGGCTGGTTTTCTATACATAACAATTACAGTTATATTTCTGGTGTTTTGATTTAAAAGTTCAACGGTTTGCGATTCACAATGCGCATTATTTATACTAAAGGTTCTTCTTAATTTGTAATAAATAGAGTTGCGTATAAAGAGGCATGTTTTACCAGTCTTGTTCTCTGAACGTGGTTGGTGTATTGACTTATAACCCGGAACGTCCGTCCGTCCGTTATACGTCCGTCCGTCCGTTATACGTCTGTCCGTCCGTTATACGTCCGTCCGTTATACGTCCGTTATACGTCCGTCCGTCCGTCCGTCCGTCCGTCCGTCCGTCCGTCCGTCCGTCCGTCCGTCCGTCCGTCCGTCCGTCCGTCCGTCCGTCCGTCCGTCCGTCCGTCCGTCCGTCCGTCCGTCCGTCCGTATCTCTCTATATCTCTTTATCTCTATCTTTCTATCTCTCTATCTATCTCCTCAGGCGACTTTAAAGATTCCGCATTCGCTGGTGGAGGTCAATAAAAATAAAATAGAGAGTTAGCCACACGTGTTTTCCTTTTTAAATTTTCTTTTAATTAATCCATCATAAATAAATCGCAAGTATATCAAAATTTCCCTGTCCTCTTTAAATTTGCCATTGCAGTTCCGTTTTGGTTTCGCTTTTTGCATCCGAAAAAACCTTGATAACATAAATGTTCGTATCTTTTAATCTGTTAGCATTTTTTAATATTAAAAGTTTGTCTTTTCAGTTCTGAAATTTAGATATTATTGTTCATAGCCTGTTGTTATCTCCTGACGTAAGTCTTTTTAATGTCATTTTCCCCTTCTTTATCCAGGTCCTTCAATTTGTCATTTATTAAACCTTGCGTAAACGATTCACCAATCGTTAATTCAAATTTTTTTTGCTTATTTTCCATTTGTGTAATTCTGTCGTTAAAACTTGTTCCGTTAGATTTTTATTTTTCTCAGTTACAAGATTTGCGTTGCTTGTGATTATGTATAGCAATGTCTGCTCTTAAATCTCATATATTTAAAATCATTTTTTTGTTTGATTTATGCCATTATAATTAAATAAATTTTTGTTATTCACTTTTATTTTATTTATTTTTAAATGTTATTATTTGTCATTAGAAGTTTCCGTACTTCCAATATTGGAATCTGAAATATCTTAAGAATGAAAACATGTTGGTAAAAAATTCTAAAAGGCTTCTTAAGAAGTGAAATAGGCCATAGGGACCATCGTGTGCCGCAGGACCCAGGGAAATGTGTAATATTAAATAGGACAGAAACACCTTATTTGTTTCAGATTTTATTTTTCTAATAAGACCGACTTCGGGCACAGTTGCCATATGCCACGAAAATATATCTCAGAAAATGCTGACGTTAGCGGGTTTTTTTCTTGCCAAGTGGATATTTGATATACTTACATGTTGTATACTAAGTAGGGATTTTTTCATTTTAATGAAATATATCAAGGGTACCAGTAAAGTGTTAGGCAAAATTGACACTTTTTAACATATAAAAAATTATTTTTCGCATTGTCGTGTTTCAAAAGCTACTTTTTGGCATTCTGGTAAAAAAATCTGGAAGCTAGAGAGAAATCAAAATACCAAAAAATAACTCTGGCAACGAATGGAGGAATTAAAAAAAATTCAATAGGTTTTAAAAGCATTAAGAGGTTTGGAAACAAAGAGGGCATTTAAAACTCCCTTGCCACAAATTAAAAAATGGTTAATTGAAAAGGCTTTAATCAAAGATCCTTTTTGCAGAACTAATTAAAGGAAAAATGGCATCCAAACTAGTAATTAAAGCATTAATTGTAATTAGAACAAACGTAAGATTAATTGAGCAACAAAATACGTCAAAATAGCACTCTGGTGACGGTACAGTTGTTCGTCAAATTTTACATAATGGCTGACTGGGTACGATTTTTAATTTTTCTTGACAAAAATTCAAGTCCTCTTTCTATCATATTTTTATATTAACATATGGTAGAGTTTTTCTTGCACTGTGATTGGCTGATCTACACGGAATATAATTTAATTTTTAATTGTCTAGAGAGAAACTACTGCTATTTTTACTGACTTTTCAAAAAGGTCTTAAAGAAGCAAGTACTATCCGTCGCAGAGAATTAATGTGAACATGATGTTAGATAAGAGGCTATAATAAAACGTTTTACGCTGAGAAGCTAAGTAAAATGCAGCAAACCACGTGATTTAATGACTAATTAAAATTTGCACTAACTGCGAAAGCAATTAAATCTAATTTGCACTGATGGTACATCCTTCCAAAGTTATGTTATATGAAAAAATGTTAATATTAAATAAATTTAAAAAACCTATAACGGGGAAACAGAATCGTATAATCTATGCATATATACCTGTATAGTTTTTAGTTTTTACATGAGGCACAGCGCACGTCACCGAGTTAACTTGAACAAGATGACTACGAATATTTCTCCCACTGCAGAATGATACAAAAGACTAAGGAGTAAACACTTTTTTACCGGAGGATCAGTATAAAGAAGAGGCAAGAGTTTAGTGATGATGGAACTGAGATGACTTAACATTGGATGGAAAGTCACCACCAGTGAGACTCCAACCTCTTTATTAGCCCTATTCTTAACCTCTAGGGTTTCATTACGGCCTACTGCAGCACACCTACTGATCTGCGATTTAACGACTCGTCTCGGATAACCTCGTTTAAAAAAACCATTCAGACAATTCGCTCAGCCTTTTCCCACATATCTTATCCTTCGAACGTAATCTCCTCATACATAATGCTTGACTATAAGTACGTGATGTTTTCATAAGGATGACAGGAATTAAAATGTAATTTACTGATGTCTGTCAATATCTTTACAATACAAGTCTTTTTCAAAATATAATTTTTAAGTTTCCACGGCACCATTTAAGAAGTTAATACTGTCCAAAGACCTTCGTCTGAAAACTTAGGATCATGGTTACACTATATAGCGTAATCAGACGAGGGGTTTAACTACTTTCTTTTCCAAAAAATCGGTTTTAACTTCATCCATAAATATGCACGTGTAAGGTGGGGTAAACGAGTTAAATTCAAAAACTTGTTCCGAAGAACAAACTCTGCCATTTTTACTAACTCATCGCTGGGAAGAGTTTTAATTCCTGCAATTCCGACCTCTCTCTAAGTGCCTTGAGACTTGTATCATCTGGAATACTGGGATATAGGCTTATAACAACAGGCAAAGTGACGTATTTTGGCAAAACAAAAAACATACGACCCCGCACAAATAAACATACGTCTTCATGCCGTACGGAAAATAGCTCCGCCATATTGGACAATCATGTCTGTTAAATTACTATATATATATACCCTGCCTATACCGAAGAGGATTAACAACTATTCCTTTTATAAGTGATTGCATTTTATTTTTTAGCAATTCGCTTTTGCTCATAAAAAAAACAAAAAAAACTTCATCCTACCTGTTTCAGAAATAACGAAAAAAATCAGAGACAAAAATTATACTTCCTTGCGAATATAAACATCGATTATTTGTAAAAAACGTTCAAACATTTTTCACTTTCATAAATTATGCGCACTCTATGATTTTGTTTTTATTTTTTATCATGGTTCACTAGATACCACATTAACTACTTTAACCGATTTTTGATAACATACTGATACGTATCGCCCTTACTATAGAAGTAAGTGATATTAGTCAAGTGATAATTTAACTTTTTTAATATGCCAGAAGATATGTCTGTCCGCAAGAAGAACTTCGTGTTACGGAAACACGAAAGTGATACTTAAGGAATGCATGGCCCTGTGGATTTCTCAACGGGCTACTTAGTATATATTAATAGGGAACTTTCGAGTATCTTTTGTATAGTGTTTTTATGTCTCGTTTTCTTATAATGACGTCAATTACATTAAGTGGACTTAGTGAAGCATAAAAAACTGCGAACTGGCAAAGAAACTGACAACGAGTCGTTAAACACACATTTAGGAAAAATTATATTATGCGTGCATTTTTCCTTCGTTAAAGTATTTGACGTAGCTCTAATCTCAAAATGGTTCTTTTCGAGAAAAAAGGAGAACGGCAACTTTGGGGTGCTTTGGTTTCTTTTCCCTGATCTTCTTTGCCTCCATACGTAATAAACGTAGCTTGCGAATTGCAAGCTAAACATGACATGATTTTCTTGAAACCAGGTTGTTTTGTTAGATAAGATAAACTCTCAAGTCCGAGTGCCGTCCGCGTGGGCAAGAATACTAAAGTTGTCAACACAAACAACTCATCAAAAGAAGTGACGTTTTTGAACATATAAATACTTCTACAGATTGTTTTGTTTATGTTCTGATTATGCTAACTTTCGTATCTTCATCATAAAGATGAGAATGTAAGGTAACGATGTATAATCTTCTTATTGGCCTAACTATTTTTGGCCGAGTTTCTAACATAAGGCATATCAGAATTTATCATTTTGTAGTCTTAATAGTATATTTAAACTTCTAAAGACTAACTACTTTAGTTCTAACGGCCGACTATCTAAAAACATCATCTCTGTCATTAGTTACGCTTCCTATATTGACCATACTTTCCTATTGTTAAATATTTCTTGTACTTTGAATAAAATCGAAAAACAAAGAGTGGAAATGGTTTTATATCTATTGAGTATCGCTAATGTAATTACTATAATTGAAGTCAAGTTGTTGTTTTTTGTCCGGATTTTTTTCATCAACGCTCAATAAAATGTGCACGCAAACATTGTTACTGATCTTCTACGCAGTCTATTTAAATTTACGCGAACTAATACATTCAAGTAGATGGGCGTTTATACTGAGAAATACGATATTGATGCTCATGTCATTTAACTTAGAAAATGTATAGAATATTGTATCAGGGAAATGAAATCAGTATAATGACGTTACTGAGACCCGAAATTACGTCATTTCACAACCTCGTGTCCAGGATATCTTGTATCTCACCATTTTTCCACTCAGAATCTGAGTTGTTATAATTATTAAGACTTAACCCAGATTTTTCTTAAAGCTTAGACTTGTTAAGTAAGCAAATGCCACGTGACGTCAAGAGTAAGCTACGATGTCTGGCGAGTTAAGGAAAGTGATGGTTGAGTTAAGGCAAATGAAAGGAACAGTATGTTTTTGGTCCAGTCAAACCGAATTTACTAGGATCATATTGATTCTTTGGTTTGGTGATGTTAAGGCGATAAAAAGATATACATCGATTAAAAAAATACACTGAGCTAGCTAGAATTTAATGTTTTTTAGTTTTGTGAATTTCAGTAACTACAATTTATAGATTTTTTTCTAAAACTATGGCTAGTGAGACAGTTTAGACGTCTTTGCAATTTGTCAAAATTGTGGTCATACTCTCCTTTGTCTTGTGCATTATCAATTATATTGTATGGTAGATAAGCACCTTCTTTTTATTTATGTCTTTACAACGACAACAATGATGTTTTTCTGGGTGGAAAGAAAGTGTAAAAAGAAAATTTTGTATTGCTTAACAACAATAGAATTATGTTAATATTAGCCGAGACCAAGTGCCCAACATATATATGAAAGACGGGCAATAAAATTTCATCGGTTAATGCGTGGTGATCATATTGTCATGATTAAGTTTCCCAGGTGTCATTTCCTTTTATTTTCCAGTTATTCTTCGATAAAATATGTCATTTACAAATGTCTTTGCTTCATGGTAAAATTTTGTCCAGCCATGCTTTCTCTTCCCCTATAGGGAGTCCCTCTCTTATTGGATAGATCAAATAAGGGAGTTTCCTGACATAAACCGTCCGGATCTAGACTCCACAATGGAAACACTCTATGTTTGGGCAATTTACAGTGATTTTTAACCGTATTTAGCGTATAATCAGTTTTGTTTTCACCAAGCATGATTTTATGAAACACTTTCATATCGCCAAAATAAACTCCATGCAAAGCAAGATACGTATGACAAATCTCAGTTTTTTTTTAAGCTCAGGTACGAGAGACACAGGTGGGTGATGCCATACGCGCTCATTATCAGCAAACCAGGAAACATTCTGAGTTCTTGATATATCCATGACCCATTTTGAAATCGAAGTTGTGCCAAAGTCTGTACAAATCAACGAATTCTCGTCTTCCAAAATCCGTATCGCTAATTTATTATTAAACACAACGAAACCTTCGTCAATTCTCGCTGGGGAGCATCTAGTAAAACCCCAGAAAAGGTACTCAAGGTTCATGCGTTTAGGTAGCTCGAACATAAGACGATGGATGCACGGGTAATAATCATCATCCACTCTCAAGAAGTAATCAAAGTCGTATTCCTGAAAAGCGAACCTTAAACTTTCTAAAATCCTCAGCGCAAAATTCCTTCCAAGAGGCGTCCGTAAAATTTTCATATCATTGTTATTATGACTAGATTCATTTTGTAGCTGCATTATGATCTTATCCAATGGCTTTCCGTCAGCTGTTAATCCATCCAATATGAATAGGCTTTTGCATCCCTTATATTCATGACAAGTTTTCATCCACGTGTCTCGAATGTCATCTCGACGATTTTTGTATTTACTTGCAGTAAAAATCCCAATAAGTAGGACTATCTTTCTATTTTTGAGGTTCCTTTGAATTTGTGATTGAATATTTAAAACTTTAACAAACTGAACTGAATGTTCTTCGTGTATATATAATCCCTTCGTTGAAAACGAAATCAACAAAAACAATAAAAAACTAAGACAGAATATCATAATTTTTGGAAAAACACTCTCGTGTTTACGTTTTTCTAGACTTTTCATATCTTCGCATGTTATAAAAAACTATGTGATGGTAATCAAGAGAGCTTGCAAGTAAACCATTGTCCCACAATAGTTTCTATAATTATAGCCGTATTGTGTGTGTTCAAAAGCGTTACCAATATTCTTTTGATCTTTACGCGAGTTTTTGAGAACCAGGGAGTTGCTTAATCAAAGTTTTTGTGATTGAATAAATTAAATTACGAAAATTAATTAATTTCTTTAAATAATTTAATTACTTTAATTTATTACCATAGGTAAGGAAAATAAATTAGGTGACTAAAATAAATGCATTATTTTAATGCGTCATTTTGATAATAATTAAACCCCGTGATATCAATCACCGTTTATGCTAAGTAGCCACAGAAAACAAATGGGACAGTCAAAGATTATCGCGGCCTGCATATGCCAACGAAGAAACATAATGGCCATTTTAGTTTTTAAAGTGCTTGTGGTCACTGCTATGTCTGTAGGTCTGTTTAACATTTTTGTCTTCTATAAGCCTTCAGAGATAGAGAAAAGACTTGTTTTTTGATTGTTCTAAAATGTTAAGTTAACTAAATTGTCACGTTTTTAGTCACGTATAGATCTTAAACGCACCAGTTTTAGGTTTTTTGGCTAGGAACGAAGATTTTGAAGCCTTTTATCATACCCTAAATTTATTTTTTATGTTGAGGTTGTGGCCATTTAAGTACCTCACATCTTTAGCTAAAAAGCATAGAGTATAAAAAGAGTATAAAAATACAGTTTGGCTACAACTATATTCTTAAGCAATAATTCATATGCTAAATAATGCAGTTAGCTAGGTAGCTGTTACTTTTATCATTATCCTGAAAACTCTTTCTGCAAATAAAATGGGTAAGCCATTGTTTTAGCTGGACGTGTAACGGTAGGCTGTTCCCTGTGTTTTTATTTATTTAAACCGAAGTTGCAATGAAGTTTTTCTAAAAAAAGGGAATTAATAAACGGATACTGACCGGTTTTGATGTTGTACTGTGAAATACAAAGCCCGAGGTCTGTAATTACAGACCAAGCTTGAAAAAAAAACATTCCTTTGTCAACAAACAACAACAAAGCTATTTTTTTTAAACTTCTATTCCCAAGCCTCCAAGGAAAAATAAAAACGCATGTTCGATTTTAAACTTTTGGGATTTAAAATCGTTGGATTAAACTTTTGCTGATATTAATTGTAACGAAGAAAATACTAAATCTAAAAAAAATACTAAATCTCCTATTCTGTCATTGATAAGTTATTAGATTGCCATCTGGTAATATCCTATCTTGCTATTAGAAATAAATTAAAAATAAAAGCAATGAAGAGAACCCATCTTCTGTAATTTTGTTTTGATAGTGCGTTATAATATTGCAAGTATCTACATTGAGACAAATAGTTTTCTACAATAAAATAGTAGCAATGAGGAAGACTCTATTCTACTTTGAGTGGAAACACTTTATTCGTATTCTAGGACCGCAGTTTCTATAATAATAATAATATCTGTTTTCTATCTGTGTGTGTGTGCGCAAAAAAGGTTGTGCTACGGCCACACGAAATAGTTCGCCATCTAACGGGCGACCCCTGGTGACACCATTTTGTTCTTTGCTACATTTGAGTACAGGTTAAGGACTGATCTATCTTGTATAACGCAACGTTATATTCCTTATTTTTATGTAAAACTTGACAGTATTGTATTCTTTGCTACCTATAGGTACGCTTTCTCAAATGGAGGTGGTACAACTCTTAGTTGGAACATTGACCCTTTCGCACCTCTTGGTGGTAAAGAACTAACCCAATATGACATTCTTCATATCAACAGCCTTTACAATTGCCCTCAACCTGTTGTAGAAAAACCAAACAACGGTGAGTATATATTGTATCTTTGGTTGGAGTTACTTCGCAGAACAAAGGTTTGACTCATTTTAATTTTTTTAGGAACTTCATTGCTTTGAAAGAAATGCGAGCATAACTTAACTTTATTAAGTTTTATAAAACCAAAATTTGAAAGATAAAAATATTATTATTATTTTGTTGTTACAAGCCATGAGAAGTAATACATGTGGTGATTTAAAGCCCGCCCAAAACAAAAAAAGAAATATTTACGATTTTAATATATTTATCTAATGCCCTTTTCATATTAAATGCCTTTAATTTTTTCCCAAAAATGTGTCCTGAAATCAGGGTGAAGGCTGCACACAATAATGACAATATAAATTCTTATTTCTTTTCCTTTCAGTATGCGCTGCTCGTAACAACACATGTACTTTCCTTAGCAACATTAGCATAGATTGTCAAGATCACTACTATCGGCAACAATGCCCAAAGACCTGTGGAACATGCAATGGTCCTAAGAATGATCGCTGTGTCTTTTTTACAAACCATATGCATACCGGTGAATGTAAACATCTGGCTGAGCTCGGACATTGCTCTAACGATAGTCACTTCTTCATCATCGATGTTTGCGTGAGGGCGTGTTGCGAGAAGGGTTTTTATAGAAATTCTTATGATGTATAATTCCATGTATTCTTTTATTGATACATACTTTGTTAGTATTAATACGTAGAACCTTGTTATAATACCGCGGAACCTCTTTAAAACAGACTTCCTCTAAAGAGGGCGTCTCCTTAAGACGGACAAAAAAATTCGCACCTTCTTGATTTAAATTTGATGCGTTCAAAATCGTTGTTTTTTGAAATTGTTTGTAAGATTTAATGGGAAAGGACAACATGCAAAATGTCAAAAGAACTGATTTTGTTGAATCAAATGCTTTTGTGGGGAAAGAGTGTATGTAAGACAAAAAACATTTTAGCCAATTAGTTTAACACCATATCAGCTGTTATTTTTTATATATATATTATGTAACCTTTTGTAACAAACTAATGTATGAGATTTGAGATTTATCTAATGTAAGATTTTGTTAATTTAAGGCTTACAACCGTTCTTTTTGAAATTTTGTGTAAAGTTTGGTGAAAAAGGACCGTATGCAGTATGTCGAAAAACGTTTATGATAATTTATCCTTGCAAACCATTTTTGACATTTAAGATAAAATTACCTGTTAGAGGCACTATGCATTATTTGAAAGGTTGTTAACTGTTTATTCTTCACATTTTGTGTCAAACTTTGGCAGGGTGGATTGTGCAATAATATAACCAATTTTGATGAAGATTTGTGTTTGACATGTTGCTAAGTGTGGTTGTTAAGAGTTTAGTGATCAGCTTTTTTTGTTTCACACATGATAAAATATGTTACCACATACATTTGAATTTCATGGGCCGGATGTATATTGAGATGCTTTGGTCAACGTTTTTCTGAATAATTTTCGCATTGTAAGAGGAAGTAATTTTAGTAGCTTTATAGTTTAAATGTCACAAATATACTGCAGCTGTTAGACACCTTCAATTTTGTTAGTCACTTATATAATTAAAATTGTGAAGTGAAGACAATCATTACCAGTCTCCGGAACGACTGCTCCACCGGATACCACCAAATAACAGTAAAATTCCTGAAACCAGTTGCTGACAATATTGTCCACATCATTAACAATTCAATCGACCAACAGATCTTTCTTGACAGCTGGAAAACAGCGCAAGTCTGCCCAATACCAAAAGTTGACAACCTGCTGCATCTGAAGGACGACAGGCCAATCTCCATTCTGCCAGTACTGTCAAAAGTCTACAAAAAAGTGATGTGAAAATGTGAGCCATCTACAACAACACACAATCAGGTTTTAGGAAAGGACACTCAATCACCACAATTCTCTTAAAATTCAGAGACGAAATCCAAAAAGCCTTAAACAGAAGTGTTACAACAGCAGTATTGATTGATTACTCAAAAGCATTTGACATTATTGACCACCGTATTTCTTTACAAGAACTCGCCGCTTTTAACTTTGACAAAAGCAAGATCAAAATCCTTTCGAGCTATCTTACCAACAGGAAGCAGTTTGTACAAATTGACAACAAAACATCATCTCACATTCCCACATGCTTTGCCGTTCCTCATGGAAACCATTTTGGGTCCTGTTCTTTTTAACATCTACGTAACCGAGTTACCTACAAACATCCACTCAGAATCCATACAGCGGCTTCGAAACTGTGCTGCTGGATACGTTCTTTGTCGTCACTCCAAGCTTCCTGAAGAATTGTCCCTCAATTGGTTGCAAATTCGAGAAAACATTGATTATAATGTCGTTAAACTGGTGCATCGTGGGCTCAACGACAAGCTTTGGCCATGTTACTTCAGAATGAAAATAATTAGCCACACGAGAACAATACAATCTAATGCTCAAGGTCCAATGATCACATTAATAACCCGAAAACCTTCCAAAGACAAGCGAAGATATTTAATGAACTTCTTTCGGCGGTCAGGCAAATAAAAGAGAAATAGAGTTTTTATTTAAAAGCAAAGCAATTTTATAGAGACAAAGCTCTTGCTCGTACATTATCAATTTGATTCTAATCTCTTTCTTTTTGGATTTTATTTTGCTAATCTTTTTTGATTTCTTTTTAAATGTTCCATTCTATTCCAGGTCTCAATATCAGCTTTTGTATTCCAACGCTCTTCATTCTACCGTAACGCGATTTTAAAGTGAGTTTTTATGTACTCTTCACTTCTAATTTTATCCGTTTTTAAACTAACATTTATTGATAATTTATCTAAATTGTATGTACTTATTCTTTTTATTTCTTTTTTTGATTTTAGGGCGAAGAACCATTGTATAATATGGAACCCAAATTTATGTTTAATAATAATAATAATAACTAGTCGATAAAACCCGTGGAAAAATCCACTAAGGCAGAATAAAATTGAAAGATAAGCGTCATATGAATTTTGATAACATCAGCAACCCATCCGCAAAAAAAATTAGAACCTTGTTTTACGTTACCTTTTGTGTAGATCCTAAAGCGCTGATCAAGAAAATGTATGTAGTCACGTGCTTTTGATGAATGGTTAATGAAATATAAGGGTTGGGTATAACAGGTTGTTTTAGATGTTTTGCTGACGACAAACAAACAACATAACAAACAACGTAACAAACACATAAACAGCATCTCGTATCAACTTCCTGGGATGTGGTTACCAGCCCTACAGAAGAAGTAGTTACCTACATCTAGGTCCGAAAATGTTAATTACCGTAATTAGCTGTAATTATCAGCTCGTTTCTGATTGGTTAATTTTTATGAATTTCGATCCTCTACAAATATATAAATACATGCTCAACATCATTTTACTTTGCCCGATAATGGGAGAAGGATCTCCCAAAACGTCGCCTACTAAACTATCATGTTCAAGAATTGATAAACTTTCCACAGTAACATGAATACTGAACAGACAAACCGAAGTAATATCTTCAATAAAATGAAGAGAATAGTGAAAAATATTAATAATAACGAAATAGATAGATGAGTACAACTTAGGTGCCAGACCTGCGTATTAAAAATGGGTTGTTGCTAACCTATATACAAACCCTCCTTCACATTTAATTGCTATTTGGTAGACGCATATAATAGAAAAAATAAGATTCATTACAACTGTTATTGGACTCCAAATTATTATTAAGATGTTTGCAGACATTAGAACTCTTGTCACTCTTTAAATGTTCCTTAACTCTAGTAGCAAAATGTCTGGTCGTTTGACCAATGTAACTAGTATTACAGCTAGCACAATAAATTTATAAACTACATTAGATTTAAGGGAACAAGGAATATATAGGCATTTTAGCCCCTCCCCAACCTGAAAAGGGTTAACAAGGTTAAGTAGTAATAAAATCGCGGTGCATCTTCAATCGCGATAGCGTGATGGTTTGATTTCGTCTCGGCTCATCGTCAGTTCGACGTTTTTGAGGTGGTTTAAAACAATTACTTTTATACGCACTATATTCACAAAGTGTAGAAAAAATATGCAAATTGGTCTGTTATTTTAATCTTCATTAATAATTCATGAATTGTTTCTGCACAAAAACATCGTTTCTCCATTGCGATTGTTAATATGCACAGCAACTTTAACTTGTTTTTTTCCTCTTTTTTACCGTCATTTCTATACCTTTTTGGGGAAATAATGGCAATTTAAATCTCCTTAATACTAAAGAAAAAAATCAGACACTGCATATTTCCTAAACTAATTAGTAATAATTAGATCGCAGTGTTTTTTTTAATTAACTTTAACTTGTTTTTTTCCGCGTTTCTCCCTTCATTTCTATACCTTTTTTGGGGAAATAATGGGATTTAATCCTCTTTAATACTAAGGAAAAAAATTCAGACAGTGCAGTCTTACGAAAGTTATTAGCAATAATAAGTTCGCAGTGATTTTCATTGAATACCTTTAACTTTTAATACTCTGACTAGACCATTGGAATAAAAATAAGACACTTGTTAGTAACCTTTGTAAACATATAAATTCAGCTGATGAGTGACCTGTTTTTGTGTGTTGTAAATGATCTTATTGTTTTTGTTTTCTAAGCAATTGCAAGTTTTTTTCTAACAAAGCTACAAATTTTGTAGTTTTGTTAACAAATACAATGATGAAGAATCATCGCGCTAGTAAATTGACAACAAAAAACTACATTATTTGCGATGTTTTGGGTGTTCACACAGCTAAAGCAATCAAAAGCGTACAATATTCTACTAAATATATACAAGTGTAACAGCAACCATAGTTACAGATTAAATACTAATTGTATAAATGCAATGGAGCAGATCAAATGTTGTTCTTCACCCAGGGATAATCCTGCATTATGAACAAACTCTCTTTAATCTCTAGAAAACAACTGGTGTTACCCCTAGAGAGTATACTAAAATCGTCAAAAGATGATGTGGTGTGACAGGCTTTAAGATGATCTTTAATTGCCGTGCAATTAGATGAGGTTGATTTCTTACCTGTTAAGGGAAACACTCCGACGTGCTCGCTTGCCCGAACCTTAAGATGACGCGACGGCTCACCTATGTAAGTGGCGTTGCAGCCACTGCACTTATGTTTGTAAATGACACCTGACTTTAATTCTTTGGGCAACAGGTTTTTAAATCTGAAGAAGTTAGATAAGAGAGTGTGAGTTCTGAAAACAAAAGAAAGTTTACAACAATGCAAAGTAGATATAAAAAGTTTTTCTAACTTCGTTCTCGTTTGTAAAGATGTTTTACCTAAAAAAGGGAGAACAATGTTTTTCTTCTCAGGTGTGTGGGTGACTTCTTTGGTTTTGCGAGATATTGAAAAAAAGTGTTTTATGACCTTGTCAATAAATAGTTCAGGATAACCATTTCGAATAACGATATCTTTGATTCTAATAACCTTATGATGGAAAATTGAGTAACTTGGACAAATTTTAAAACAACAATGAAGCAAAGCATAAATTAAGCCGAATTTGTAGCTTTCAGGAATAAAACTATCGAAGTGCGTGTACACTCCGCTAAAAGTAGCCTTTCTATATGGATGTAATAAACTTTCGGTCCACATCGCGAATAATGGATATGTAGTATGTAGATAAGTAGTTTTGTTAACGTCATGATCCTATACATTTTCTCTATCAGTGTTTGAAGCTCTACAGATAGAGGCACGGGCTAAACCAAATTTCTAAATAATCTTTTTTTTGTACGTTTGTGAGACTTTGCGGACGACATCAAAATTCAAGTCACGGTTCCCTTTTCCATTGTTACTCTGTATAAGTGGATTTTTTCCACCGGCCTTGTCTACTAGTCTTATATAATAATACGGAGAGTGTGTCTGCCTGTGTGTCTGTACCAGGCAAAATGGGTGTGTTCACTTTGCTTTGATGTTGCCGAAAAAGTTATGTCGCATATGTTAAATTTTCTGACGTTACGGCGAGACGTCAATAACACTACTCTAACGTCAATCTATATAATAATACGCCAGTTTCGTGTCTCTGTGACAGGCAAAGTGGATGTCTTCATTTTTCTTTGATGTTGCCGAAAAAAATCTTTGATGTTGCCGAAAAAAATATGTCTTCTTTGTCGTGAAAAGCCGCGAGTTTTGTGTGGTTTGTTAAATGAAGTTCTAGCACAAAGTAACGGAAATTGTGTTTGCAAAAAAGATGGCTGTCCTTTTTAAGCATTTGTCTTCCCTTGCCTTCAAAATAAATCTTTACAAAAGCATTTAAAAAGGGGCATGGTATATAAATGAAGTATAGAAAGGTTTCTGTAAGGTTGTTTATGTTTTTTAAAGTTTTGATGATATTATTGATGCGAGACATGATTGTTAGCTAGCATCAACCACACCAACAACAACTAGCTAGGTAGCTAGGAATTTATAAATATGTAGCCATGTTCTTTATACCCAGCTAAGTCTCCAGTTTATATTTAAGTGACCAGCTATTAGCTGCTGTAGCTACCTTATGTTAGCTTCAGTTTTATGTTGCTTTTTACATGTAAGCTAATCTTAGTGGTCTTATTTTAATTGACATTTTAAGCTTAAATTAACAAGCCACAACAACTTTTAAAAAAGTATTACATAATATTTAAGAAGAGTTTAAGGACTGTTTTTAAGCAAATAATGTATTTTTCACAATTTGTGTATGCAAATAATGTATTTTTCACACTTTGTGTAACTAAACTTATATACATCGGTTACATGCAATATGACGAAACGATTTTTATTTAACATGTAGTAATTCTGGTAACTTAAGTGTAGTGATTTTTGTTGTTCTAGATGTTCTGACTAAAATGTTTTTGTTTATGGCATTTTGTCTCAATTAAGAAAAGTTTCAACTTTTTTGAGGGAGTACAACACCGAAAAAACTTGTTTTTTTTTTTATATTTTGTATAAATTCTTACCGGGCAGGACTCTGTACAACATACCGAAATGACTGATCCCTCTCCTTGTACAACATACCGAAATGACTGATCCCTCTTTATAAATTTGATGCGTTCCAAATCACAGTTTTTTTGAAATTTTGGGTAATATTTAATGAGTACAAGATGCAAATACTGATTTTTGTTGAATCAGAAGTATTTCCTACAACCATTCTTTTTTTACACTTTTGTGGAGAAAAAGTGTATGCAATATCATCAGAATAACTGTTTTTGTTGCAAACTGTTTTTCTTTTTCACATTTTGGATTGAAATATTGTTATAAAGGGCATATATCAATAGACATATATATACCAAAATAATTAAATTCTGCAAACTTTGATTTTGTCGTTCACCTCTCATCTTTTATATTTTGATTAAACTTTTGAGGAAAACCATAGGAATTATTTAGAATTTGTATTTTGTGTTGCAAATTTAGTGCAAAAATTTAACTGTTGTGAGGGAGGACCATATGCAATTATATATACTAAAAATAATAATTTGATATTCTACAAGTTGTATTTTTGTATGCACTTAAATGACTGCTTTTTCTGAGTTGAATTTGATAGGTTTCATATCAATTTTGTGGAAGATTTTATGGCTGAAGACAATATAGAACATGCCAATTGAACTGATTTTTGTTCATATTTTGATTTGCTCCTCATAAACCTTTGTGTTCTACATTTATTGTAAACTTTTGTGAGGAAGGACCATATATATATACAATGTTTTCAAAATAATGAATTTTGTTGATTTGAAATTTACTCCTTGCTCATTGCTTTTTCGACATTTCAGGTTAAAATGTTTGGTAAAGTCAGTACAGATCATTAGACAAAAAATTGTTTTGTTAACCGGTTAATTTTTACATTTGGTGCATATTTTTGCGGGAGAGGATGGTATGCAACCTAATAAATGATTTTTCAAAGTTTAACTTTTTGTTTTTAGGTGTTTTGTGTTTGTTTAAGTTTGGCTTTTTGATATTGTTCAGGTTGTATTGTTGTATAAGCATTTAGGGAAAAGACAATGTTTAAAATGCGTAAAGAACTTATTTTATAGATCTGTGCTTACTGTTGCAAGCCTTTCTTTTCGACACTTCAGATTAAAATATTGAAGGTTTTCAACATAATCACATAATAAGATGTATACATATTTGAGATATGTGTTATTTCTGACATTATTATTATTGTTGTCGTAACTGTCTGGGTTGTGACTGTCAATGTTGTAACTTTCTACTAACTAGATTTTACACCTTGCACGCCGTTGTTTTTCATATTTTGTCTGAAGTTTTGTTGGGAGGATTTCATGCGATTTGACATTTGATATTTTGTGTTAGATTTTAAGAACTTTTTTGTTAAATTATGATTTATATACTTTCTTTTTATGCATTTTCAGATTATTTTTTTTAGTAAAAGGCATATTCAATATACTGAAATATTTGCTGATGTCATCAAAATTCAATTGACAGAACTTTTCAATTGTTTTTCTGCCTAAGTGGATTTTTCCACGGGCCTAATCGACTAGTATCTTATATTAAAGTAATGAAGCCATTATAGTGCATTTAAAACTTTGATGCCACATAACTTGGAAACGAGGTGGTGACGGCAGTCATTTTTCACTGCGTGGGTAACTAGGGACCACCTGTGCTCAATTTGGGTAAGTTTCCTGAACCTGGGTCTCCGAATCCGTTTCGGAATGGACGGGTTGGCGACGTCATCAAAAAACCTTTAAACCACAATATCTCTGCAACCGTTTGTCAAAGATACATGACTGTATACATCTTTTGATCAGTGTTTCAAGATCTATACGATAAAGGCAACAAGTATACAAATTTAAAAAAAAAACTTTTCTGTGCTTTTGGTTTTAAACCTTTATATCTTTTTACCATTCGACAAAAGGACATGATACTATACATTTTCTCGATCAGCGTTTCGAGATCTATACATTGGCGGCAACGAGTAAACCAATTTCGGGAAAAAAAATTGTGTATTGACGGTTCCTGGCAGTCGTCATGAAAATACAAGTTACAGTTCTCTTTTCCGATGTAGTCCTGCCTAAGTCGATTTTCCCACGGGCCTTATTGACGATTATATATATATAATTACCAAATGAATTGACTAAATAACATCATGTCAGTACCAACATTTTTAGAAAGATTCGAACTAGAAATATTTGAATTCAGTGATATTTGATTAATTATTGACATTGGGAAGAAAACTTTGATAGTTTCTATACTGAATTTTCATGGGCAGCCAGGATAGTAAGATAATACTTCCATGTACCAGGAAATGGATCTATATATTAATACGCATTATGTGTACGCGCACGGTAAGGCCATGGCACAAAAATCACGGGTCGCTTTTTTATTTCTTAAGCATTGCCTCTCCGATGCATGGCGTTACGCTGAAGTTTACTAAGTTAAAAAAAAATCGCAAAACGGGGTTTTATTTTTTATTCATATTAAAGCCGCATGAGGCCATAACGGTTAATAATTGTACCCGTTTACCCCTGGTTTAGCATTGCCGTATCCCACGGAAACAAGTTGCTTACCAACTGAAAAGAGAAAGCCGAAACAAAGAAGGTTGTTTCTTTTCAAATTAATCCTGAGGAAAATTATTTCAAACAAGGCATACCAATGTTTATTCATCATGAGGTTAGCTTAAAGGTTATTTGTTCTTCTATACTCTCTATTTTTGTCTTCTGGGACCAAGGTTGCTTCCTTTTATAAAGATAATATCGCATCGTTTTCTTTGAGATGAAGCGAAATTTATTAATTGAATTAAAAAACTTTTCGACTTTCATTCAGAGAACGCTAGCTTGCGACCTATTGTGGAAGCAAAAGTAAAGCATGTGTGCTGTTTAGAGTATCTGGTGCAAAAATGGGTTAGGTGTATATGCGATTTTTTAACCGTTTTAACTTTTAGAGCTACACTTTCCCGTAAATATTAAGTTTCTAGTCGTGTCTTGAACCGGAAAATTTTTTCTTTAAGCACTTTATCGTAAGAATATACCCTGAACAATAATATCCTAATATGTCTAAGCTTGATCGTTTGTTCAAAATAAAAAAAATTTGCGTGATGCACAAAATTGATTAGCAGTTTACTTTTAACAAAATGACCTTTTTTTCTGTCATGTATCAGAATTTGGGATTAGCTATCACAACTTATAGAAGGCCTTATTTTATGAAAGCATTTTCAGGCCATAGCCATGTTAAGAACATATTGAGAATAATAAGAATTAGCCGGTGGACCCGGCGTAGCGTACCTGGGTAAGCCACAAGTAAAAGTGTTACCCAGCATTTACAAACTCTGTGGCACAATTAAGGAACCGTAAACTGTGTCACACATTAAGGTGGTGCACTTTAGTACAGGTATACATATGTTGGTGAAAGTTCAAAAATGAATTTTACTTCGAGCAGCCCGACATTGTTTGCCTGGGTAAGCCACAAGTAAAAGTGTTACCCAGCATTTACAAACTCTGTGGCGCAATTAAGGAACCGTAAACTGTGTCACACATCAAGGTGGTCACTTTAGTACAGGCATACATATGCTGATGAAAGTTCAAAAATGAATGTTACTCCGGGCAGCCCGACATTGTTTACCTTAGTACAGGTAAACAATGTCGCGCATTCGATTTAACATAAACACAGGAAACAGCCCGTTAACACTGGACTGAGCACTTATTACAGGTAAACCGTGTTGCACATGAGTATATAGGCTTAACACCATTTTGAAAAAAAAAATCAATCGCGCTTTGGTTAAAAAGAAGTCAGGAAACCGCCTGCCGTTATCATGTTCAGCAGTTAAAAAAATACTCAGCAATTTTATGTTGCAGTATAAGTTTTCATAACAGTAATAAAAGTGTTATCTGCCTAACTGCATTTATTGAGCATAAGAATTAAGAATTGTGTTGCAGCCAAACAATGCATTGGCTTCTTTCACTTTTTATCCAGAGGTAGCTAAGGAGGGTTACATAAACACAACTTCGACATAAAAATAAATAGTATTGGCTAAGTAAGGGCAGCTATAGCTAGGTGGCCGTAGAATGATCCTAAAAAATCTTCGTTGCTAGCCAAAAATCCAAAAAATGGTGCGTTTAAGTTTTGTACATGGTTAAAAAACGGGACAATGTATTTATTTTAACATGTAGGAACATATAGATAACAAATATCACAATATAAATAGCTTTTAGAAGATAAAAAAAGGTCAAATAGACCTTTAAACTCAGCACTGTCCACGACCACTTTCAAAACCAAAATGGCCTTCGTCATCATGTTCCTTCGTTGGCATCGTTCGGCCGCGAAAATCGTGGATTGGTGTTTCAAAGAATTAGGCGTTTTGATTGGTATACTACGTGCGAGGGGTCAAAGCAAAGTAATAAAACTGTCAGTAAAACTGTCCTATTTGTTTTCTGGGGCTCCCGAGGGAAATTAGCGATTGAGATCACGGAGGTAATTATTATTAAAAATGGCGTATTTAAATAATGCATTACTTTTAATCACTTATTTATTTTTTTATTAAGATTGGTAAATTAAAATAACTTAAGGAAAATAATTTAATTTCTTGACGCACACGTATTATAATATAGATAGTATTTGTCAAGGAAGTTAGGAACATTGAGGCTGAAACGAAAACACACTATTCTTATAAAACACAGCGTGTATATCGGAGAGAAATTGTAAAAAACAATTTTTTCGCTGTTACTGTTTTTAACTGCACGAAGTGGGTGATTCAGTGTTGATGTCGTTATAATAAAACTAAATGTAAACAAACTTAAGGTGGCAGTAACCCTTTTTTAGCTGTCCAAATAGCTGAATTATTTACTCAGTGTTTTATTTATACCATTTATTTTTACTATTTCCTATAAATATAGGCCTTAATATATAATAAAATGATTTTAACTAAACACTAAAATTGCTGAGTCAGCAGAAATTTCTATTTAAAAATGTATCATAAACAAGAAAAAAATCGGCTTCTACGAGCTCCAACTTTTTACAATCTCGTTATTTTTCATCAGCTTCTGATTTTAAATGAACATTGGGTTGACCCTGTTAAAACGGTGTGCGCTTTTATTTTGTTATTTCTTATTTTTTTAACAATAGCCTTTTGTTTTTTTCAAAAGATTCTTTGTTAGCATCCCCTGCTGCATCGAACACTGTTAAAAGAAAAGTATTATGAATAAAAAGATTTCCACACACCGTATCACGGCTGCATGGTTCACGCATGTCTGAAAATTTTAAAGTAAAACGAAAATGATATTGAAAGTTAAAGCTCGTGCAGTGTAGCATAATGAAGATCGTCTTAAGTTCCTAGATAATGCGCCATGCTTGTTGTTATTAACGTTTCTCTTTAATAATTACGTCATTTCTTTCTGTACAATTTCGCAAGCGCGTAGACTTAAACCATATTCGGCAGAACTAATTAATTATTCATGAATATTCATTTAAGGATTTTTAAAAACAGAAATACGTATCCTCACTTCGCTCTTATTACCATGACCATCAAAATTTTTAAACCGGCCAAAAAGTCAAAATTTTGAAATCTTTACCACTGTTTAGACGAAAAGTTTCATCCACCTTCACAATGATGCCGGCTTACTTTTAAAAGAAGAAGTTGATAGTTACAAAAAAACAAATCCAGTTCTTCTTTATTCTGTTACTCTTTAAGTTAAGAACCAATTTGCCTTATGTGTGTCTGTGAAGTTGAAGGTTTATATGCAGAACTTTGCAGACATTTGCAATTCCTCTATAGGATTCGTTTTTAGAGGTTAATCTACTTGTCTGTTTCTTAAGCGCACGGAGATGAATTTTTAATAAAATAATTATTTTAGATAATTGTATCTGAAATACTTTTCATAGTGTTTTTCTAGCTACTTGAAAACAATTCTTTTAGGGTAATTTTATTTCAAATACTTTTAAGGAGTTTTTCTGCTACTTGGAGACAAACTTTTATAATTCTATCCGTAACAGAGGCAATAAGTCCCAACGAAACGCATATCGATGCAGTCATTTTCAGTATAACTTTTCCCAGCGGCAGAGCACTAGCTGAAGTCACATATTCAGAGAGCTGATAAACAAACTCGTCACTTTCTGAAGCCCATTCGATTTCTAAAATACTGTGTAATTACTGTGTAATTTTAAGCGTATTTGCTTTGGTATTTGCTTAAGCGTATTAAAGGGAGTTCTTTTTTTCCGAAGAGTATCATACGGTCGTTGCGTCTCTTTAGATGATTTAATGCGTAGTAATCCATGGGTTTTCTAAAGTACTGGCTTTTTTCTTAGGGAATGTTTTCTCATCCCAGTTGGCTTCTGAAAGAAATTGTCGAAACTTTTCTGTGGAACATTCATTGATCTCTCGCTTATAAATGGTTGGGGTAGTTTAATTATGAGGG
The DNA here is from genome assembly GCF_029227915.1 of Hydractinia symbiolongicarpus. NCBI lineage: Eukaryota > Metazoa > Cnidaria > Hydrozoa > Anthoathecata > Hydractiniidae > Hydractinia > Hydractinia symbiolongicarpus. The sequence goes on along the minus strand of NC_079875.1, from coordinate 13,800,590 downwards.
AGAAGTTTGTCAGAAAGCAAGAAGGTTAGGAAATGATCAGACACATCAGTTTTAATCATTCCAGTTTGATAATTGTTGTTATGAAAATTATTTGTGACTGTGTTATCAGTTATGGTACTTGTTAGAGTAGGATTGTGTCGTAGGAGGGTATCTACAAGGGTTTTTAGTTCATTATTTGATGTATGATTGAGAAGATTTAGATTTAGATCTCCGCCAATGTAAATGTGGTTATTTAACTGATCTAATTTACTGAGGTTTGATTGAAAATGTTTTTTAAATTCTTTTAAGATCTCGGCTGGTTTTCTATACATAACAATTACAGTTATATTTCTGGTGTTTTGATTTAAAAGTTCAACGGTTTGCGATTCACAATGCGCATTATTTATACTAAAGGTTCTTCTTAATTTGTAATAAATAGAGTTGCGTATAAAGAGGCATGTTTTACCAGTCTTGTTCTCTGAACGTGGTTGGTGTATTGACTTATAACCCGGAACGTCCGTCCGTCCGTTATACGTCCGTCCGTCCGTTATACGTCTGTCCGTCCGTTATACGTCCGTCCGTTATACGTCCGTCCGTCCGTCCGTCCGTCCGTCCGTCCGTCCGTCCGTCCGTCCGTCCGTCCGTCCGTCCGTCCGTCCGTCCGTCCGTCCGTCCGTCCGTCCGTATCTCTCTATATCTCTTTATCTCTATCTCTCTATCTCTCTATCTATCTCCTCAGGCGACTTTAAAGATTCCGCATTCGCTGGTGGAGGTCAATAAAAATAAAATAGAGAGTTAGCCACACGTGTTTTCCTTTTTAAATTTTCTTTTAATTAATCCATCATAAATAAATCGCAAGTATATCAAAATTTCCCTGTCCTCTTTAAATTTGCCATTGCAGTTCCGTTTTGGTTTCGCTTTTTGCATCCGAAAAAACCTTGATAACATAAATGTTCGTATCTTTTAATCTGTTAGCATTTTTTAATATTAAAAGTTTGTCTTTTCAGTTCTGAAATTTAGATATTATTGTTCATAGCCTGTTGTTATCTCCTGACGTAAGTCTTTTTAATGTCATTTTCCCCTTCTTTATCCAGGTCCTTCAATTTGTCATTTATTAAACCTTGCGTAAACGATTCACCAATCGTTAATTCAAATTTTTTTTGCTTATTTTCCATTTGTGTAATTCTGTCGTTAAAACTTGTTCCGTTAGATTTTTATTTTTCTCAGTTACAAGATTTGCGTTGCTTGTGATTATGTATAGCAATGTCTGCTCTTAAATCTCATATATTTAAAATCATTTTTTTGTTTGATTTATGCCATTATAATTAAATAAATTTTTGTTATTCACTTTTATTTTATTTATTTTTAAATGTTATTATTTGTCATTAGAAGTTTCCGTACTTCCAATATTGGAATCTGAAATATCTTAAGAATGAAAACATGTTGGTAAAAAATTCTAAAAGGCTTCTTAAGAAGTGAAATAGGCCATAGGGACCATCGTGTGCCGCAGGACCCAGGGAAATGTGTAATATTAAATAGGACAGAAACACCTTATTTGTTTCAGATTTTATTTTTCTAATAAGACCGACTTCGGGCACAGTTGCCATATGCCACGAAAATATATCTCAGAAAATGCTGACGTTAGCGGGTTTTTTTCTTGCCAAGTGGATATTTGATATACTTACATGTTGTATACTAAGTAGGGATTTTTTCATTTTAATGAAATATATCAAGGGTACCAGTAAAGTGTTAGGCAAAATTGACACTTTTTAACATATAAAAAATTATTTTTCGCATTGTCGTGTTTCAAAAGCTACTTTTTGGCATTCTGGTAAAAAAATCTGGAAGCTAGAGAGAAATCAAAATACCAAAAAATAACTCTGGCAACGAATGGAGGAATTAAAAAAAATTCAATAGGTTTTAAAAGCATTAAGAGGTTTGGAAACAAAGAGGGCATTTAAAACTCCCTTGCCACAAATTAAAAAATGGTTAATTGAAAAGGCTTTAATCAAAGATCCTTTTTGCAGAACTAATTAAAGGAAAAATGGCATCCAAACTAGTAATTAAAGCATTAATTGTAATTAGAACAAACGTAAGATTAATTGAGCAACAAAATACGTCAAAATAGCACTCTGGTGACGGTACAGTTGTTCGTCAAATTTTACATAATGGCTGACTGGGTACGATTTTTAATTTTTCTTGACAAAAATTCAAGTCCTCTTTCTATCATATTTTTATATTAACATATGGTAGAGTTTTTCTTGCACTGTGATTGGCTGATCTACACGGAATATAATTTAATTTTTAATTGTCTAGAGAGAAACTACTGCTATTTTTACTGACTTTTCAAAAAGGTCTTAAAGAAGCAAGTACTATCCGTCGCAGAGAATTAATGTGAACATGATGTTAGATAAGAGGCTATAATAAAACGTTTTACGCTGAGAAGCTAAGTAAAATGCAGCAAACCACGTGATTTAATGACTAATTAAAATTTGCACTAACTGCGAAAGCAATTAAATCTAATTTGCACTGATGGTACATCCTTCCAAAGTTATGTTATATGAAAAAATGTTAATATTAATTAAATTTAAAAAACCTATAACGGGGAAACAGAATCGTATAATCTATGCATATATACCTGTATAGTTTTTAGTTTTTACATGAGGCACAGCGCACGTCACCGAGTTAACTTGAACAAGATGACTACGAATATTTCTCGCAGTGCAGAATGATACAAAAAAGACTTAGGAATAAACACTATTTTAACCGCAGGATCAGTATAAAGAAGAGGCAAGAGTTTAGTGATGATGGAACTGAGATGACTTAACATTGGATGGAAAGTCACCACCAGTGAGACTCCAACCTCTTTATTAGCCCTATTCTTAACCTCTAAGGTTTCATTACGGCCTACCGCCGCACACCTACTGATCTGCGATTTAACGACTCCTCTCGGATAACCTCGTTTAAAAAAACCATTCAGACAATTCGCTCAGCCTTTTCCCACATATCTTATCCTTCGAACGTAATCTCCTCATACATTATGCTTGACTATAAGTACATAATGTTTTCATAAGGATGACAGGAATTAAAATGTAATTTACTGATGTCTGTCAAAATCTTTACAATACAAGTCTTTTTCAAAATATAATTTTTAAAATTCCACGGCACCATTTAAGAAGTTAATACTGTCCAAAGACCTTCGTCTGAAAACTTAGGATTATGGTTACACTATATACCGTAATCAGACGAGGGGTTTAACTACTTTCTTTTCCAAAAAAATCGGTTTTAACTTCATCCATAAATATGCACGCGTAAGGTGGGGTAAACGAGTTAAATTCAAAAACTTGTTCCGAAGAACAAACTCTGCCATTTTTACTAACTCATCGCTGGGAAGAGTTTTAATTCCTGCAATTCCGACCTCTCTCTAAGTGCCTTGAGACTTGTATCATCTGGAATACTGGGATATAGGCTTATAACAACAGGCAAAGTGACGTATTTTGGCAAAACAAAAAACATACGACCCCGCACAAGTAAACATACATTTTCATGCCGTACGGAAAATAGCTCCGCCATATTCGACAATCATGTCTGTTAAATTACTATATTTATACCCTGCCTATACCGAAGAGGGTTGACGACTATTCCTTTTATAAGTGATTGCATTTTATTTTTTAGCAATTCGCTTTTGCTCATAAAAAAACAAAAAAAACTTCATCCTACCTGTTTAAGAAATAACGAAAAAAATCAGAGACAAAAATTACACTTCCTTGCCAATATAACCATCGATTATTTGTAAAAAACGTTCAAACATTTTTCACTTTCATAAATTATGCGCACTCTATGATTTTGTTTTTATTTTTTATCATGGTTTACTAGATACCACATAAACTACTTTAACCGATTTTTGATAACATACTGATACGTATCGCCCTTACTATAGAAGTAAGTGATATTAGTCAAGTGATAATTTAACTTTTTTAATATGCCAGAAGATATGTCTGTCCGCAAGAAGAACTTCGTGTTACGGAAACACGAAAGTGATATTTAAGGAATGCATGGCCCTGTGGATTTCTCAACGGGCTACTTAGTATATATTAATAGGGAACTTTCGAGTATCTTTTGTATAGTGTTTTTATGTCTTGTTTTCTTATAATGACGTCAATTACATTAAGTGGACTTAGTGAAGCATAAAAAACTGCGAACTGGCAAAGAAACTGACAACGAGTCGTTAAACACACATTTAGGAAAAATTATATTATGCGTGCATTTTTCCTTCGTTAAAGTATTTGACGTAGCTCTAATCTCAAAATGGTTCTTTTCGAGAAAAAAGGAGAACGGCAACTTTGGGGTGCTTTGGTTTCTTTTCCCTGATCTTCTTTGCCTCCATACGTAATAAACTTAGCTTGCGAATTGCAAGCTAAACATGACATGATTTTCTTGAAACCAGGTTGTTTTGTTAGATAAGATAAACTCTCAAGTCCGAGTGCCGTCCGCGTGGGCAAGAATACTAAAGTTGTCAACACAAACAACTCATCAAAAGAAGTGACGTTTTTGAACATATAAATACTTCTACAGATTGTTTTGTTTATGTTCTGATTATGCTAACTTTCGTATCTTCATCATAAAGATGAGAATGTAAGGTAACGATGTATAATCTTCTTATTGGCTTAACTATTTTTGGCCGAGTTTCTAACATAAGGCATATCAGAATTTATCATTTTGTAGTCTTAATAGTATATTTAAACTTCTAAAGACTAACTACTTTAGTTCTAACGGCCGACTATCTAAAAACATCATCTCTGTCATTAGTTACGCTTCCTATATTGACCATACTTTCCTATTGTTAAATATTTCTTGTACTTTGAATAAAATTGAAAAACAAAGAGTGGAAATGGTTTTATATCTATTGAGTATCGCTAATGTAATTACTATAATTGAAGTCAAGTTGTTGTTTTTTGTCCGGATTTTTTTCATCAACGCTCAATAAAATGTGCACACAAACATTGTTACTGATCTTTTACGCAGTCTATTTAAATTTACGCGAACTAATACATTCAAGTAGATGGGCGTTTATACTAAAAAATACGATATTGATGCTCATGTCATTTAACTTAGAAAATGTATAGAATATTGTATCGGGGAAATGAAATCAGTATAATGACGTTACTGAGTTCCAAAATTACGTCATTTCACAACCTCGTGTCCAGGATATCTTGTATCTCACGACCCTGGTGCAGACCTGTTCGCGTCACCATTTTGCAACTCAGAATCTGAGTTGTTATAATTATCAAGAGTTAACCCAGATTTTTCTTAAAGGTTACACTTGTTAAGTAAGCAAATGCCACGTGACGTCAAGAATAAGCTACGATGTCTGGCGAGTTAAGGAAAGTGATGGTTGAGTTAAGGCAAATGAAAGGAACAGTATGTTTTTGGTCCAGTCAAACCGAATTTACTAGGATCATATTGATTCTTTGGTTTGGTGATGTTAAGGCGATAAAAAGATATACATCGATTAAAAAAATACACTGAGCTAGCTAGAATTTAATGTTTTTTAGTTTTGTGAATTTCAGTAACTATAATTTATAGATTTTTTTCTAAAACTATGGCTAGTGAGACAGTTTAGACGTCTTTGCAATTTGTGAAAATTGTGGTCATACTCTCCTTTGTCTTGTGCATTATCAATTATATTGTATGGTAGATAAGCACCTTCTTTTTATTTATGTCTTTACAACGACAACAATGATGTTTTTCTGGGTGGAAAGAAAGTGTAAAAAGAAAATTTTGTATTGCTTAACAACAATGGAATTATGTTAATATTAGCCGAGACCAAGTGCCCAACATATATATGAAAGACGGGCAATAAAATTTCATCGGTTAATGCGTGGTGATCATATTGTCATGATTAAGTTTCCCAGGTGTCATTTCCTTTTATTTCCCAGTTATTCTTCGATAAAATATGTCATTTACAAATGTCTTTGCTTCATGGTAAAATTTTGTCCAGCCATGCTTTCTCTTCCCCTATAGGGAGTCCCTCTCTTATTGGATAGATCAAATAAGGGAGTTTCCTGACATAAACCGTCCGGATCTAGACTCCACAATGGAAACACTCTATGTTTGGGCAATTTACAGTGATTTTTAACCGTATTTAGCGTATAATCAGTTTTGTTTTCACCAAGCATGATTTTATGAAACACTTTCATATCGCCAAAATAAACTCCATGCAAAGCAAGGTACGTATGACAAATCTCAGTTTTTTTTTTAAGCTCAGGTACGAGAGACACAGGTGGGTGATGCCATACGCGCTCATTATCAGCAAACCAGGAAACATTCTGAGTTCTTGATATATCCATGACCCATTTTGAAATCGAAGTTGTGCCAAAGTCTGTACAAATCAACGAATTCTCGTCTTCCAAAATCCGTATCGCTAATTTATTATTAAACACAACGAAACCTTCGTCAATTCTCGCTGGGGAGCATCTAGTAAAACCCCAGAAAAGGTACTCAAGGTTCATGCGTTTAGGTAGCTCGAACATAAGACGATGGATGCACGGGTAATAATCATCATCCACTCTCAAGAAGTAATCAAAGTCGTATTCCTGAAAAGCGAACCTTAAACTTTCTAAAATCCTCAGCGCAAAATTCCTTCCAAGAGGCGTCCGTAAAATTTTCATATCATTGTTATTATGACTAGATTCATTTTGTAGCTGCATTATGATCTTATCCAATGGCTTTCCGTCAGCTGTTAATCCATCCAATATGAATAGGCTTTTGCATCCCTTATATTCATGACAAGTTTTCATCCACGTGTCTCGAATGTCATCTCGACGATTTTTGTATTTACTTGCAGTAAAAATCCCAATAAGTAGGACTATCTTTCTATTTTTGAGGTTCCTTTGAATTTGTGATTGAATATTTAAAACTTTAACAAACTGAACTGAATGTTCTTCGTGTATATATAATCCCTTCGTTGAAAACGAAATCAACAAAAACAATAAAAAACTAAGACAGAATATCATAATTTTTGGAAAAACACTCTCGTGTTTACGTTTTTCTAGACTTTTCATATCTTCGCATGTTATAAAAAACTATGTGATGGTAATCAAGAGAGCTTGCAAGTAAACCATTGTCCCACAATAGTTTCTATAATTATAGCCGTATTGTGTGTGTTCAAAAGCGTTACCAATATTCTTTTGATCTTTACGCGAGTTTTTGAGAACCAGGGAGTTGCTTAATCAAAATTTTTGTGATTGAATAAGTTAAATTACGAAAATTAATTAATTTCTTTAAATAATTTAATTACTTTAATTTATTACCATAGGTAAGGAAAATAAATTAGGTGACTAAAATAAATGCATTATTTTAATGCGTCATTTTGATAATAATTAAACCCCGTGATATCAATCACCGTTTATGCTAAGTAGCCACAGAAAACGAATGGGACAGTCAAAGATTATCGCGGCCTGCATATGCCAACGAAGAAACATAATGGCCATTTTAGTTTTTAAAGTGCTTGTGGTCACTGTTATGTCTGTAGGTCTGTTTAACATTTTTGTCTTCTATAAGCCTTCAGAGATAGAGAAAAGACTTGTTTTTTGATTGTTCTAAAATGTTAAGTTAACTAAATTGTCACGTTTTTAGTCACGTATAGATCTTAAACGCACCAGTTTTAGGTTTTTTGGCTAGGAACGAAGATTTTGAAGCCTTTTATCATACCCTAAATTTATTTTTTATGTTGAGGTTGTGGCCATTTAAGTACCTCACATCTTTAGCTAAAAAGCATAGAGTATATAAAGAGTATAAAAATGCAGTTTGGCTACAACTATATTCTTAAGCAATAATTCATATGCTAAATAATGCAGTTAGCTAGGTAGCTGTTACTTTTATCATTATCCCGAAAACTCTTTCTGCAAATAAAATGGGTAAGCCATTGTTTTAGCTGGACGTGTAACGGTAGGCTGTTCCCTGTGTTTTTATTTATTTAAACCGAAGTTGCAATGAAGTTTTTCTAAAAAAAGGGTATTAATAAACGGATACTGACCGGTTTTGATGTTGTACTGTGAAATACAAAGCCCGAGGTCTGTAATTACAGACCAAGCTTGTAAAAAAACATTCCTTTGTCAACAAACAACAACAAAGCTATTTTTTTTAAACTTCTATTCCCAAGCCACCAAGGAAAAATAAAAACGCATGTTCGATTTTAAACTTTTGGGATTTAAAATCGTTGGATTAAGCTTTTGCTGATATTAATTGTAACGAAGAAAATACTAAATCTAAAAAAAATACTAAATCTCCAATTTTATTAGATTGCCATCTGGTAATATCCTATCTTGCTATTAGAAATAAATTAAAAATAAAAGCAATGAAGAGAACCCATCTTCTGTAATTTTGTTTTGATAGTGCGTTATAATATTGCAAGTATCTACATTGAGACAAATAGTTTTTTACAATAAAATAGTAGCAATGAGGAAGACTCTATTCTACTTTGAGTGGAAACACTTTATTCGTATACTAGGACCGCAATTTCTATAATAATAATAATAATAATATCTGTTTTCTATCTGTGTGTGTGTGCGCAAAAAAGGTTGTGCTACGGCCACACGAAATAGTGTGGCATCTAACGGGCGACCCCTGGTGACACCATTTTGTTCTTTGCTACATTTGAGTACAGGTTAAGGACTGATCTATCTTGCATAACGCAACGTTATATTCCTTATTTTTATGTAAAACTTGACAGTATTGTATTCTTTGCTACCTATAGGTACGCTTTCTCAAATGGAGGTGGTACAACTCTTAGTTGGAACATTGACCCTTTCGCACCTCTTGGTGGTAAAGAACTAACCCAATATGACATTTTTCATATCAACAACCTTTACAATTGCCCTCAACCTGTTGTAGAAAAACCAAACAACGGTGAGTATATATTGTATCTTTGGTTGGAGTTACTTCGCAGAACAAAAGTTTGACTCATTTTAATTTTTTTAGAAACTTCATTGCTTTGAAAAAAATGCCAGCATAACTTAACTTTATTAATCTTCAAAAAACCAAAATTTGAAAGACAAAAATATTATTATTTTTTTTTGCTACAAGCCATAATACATTTGGTGATTTAAACCCGCCAAAAACCAGAAAAGAAGTATTTACAAATTTACTAATGCCCTTTTCAGATTAAATGCCTTTATTTTCTCCCCAAAAATGTTTACTGAAATCAGGGTGAAGGCTACACAAAGTAATGACAATATAAATTCTTATTTCTTTTCCTTTCAGTATGCGCTGATCGTAACAACACATGTACTTTCCTTAGCAACATTAGCATAGATTGTCAAGATCACTACTTTCAGCAACTATGCTCGAGGACCTGTGGAACATGTACTGGACCTGAGAATGATCGCTGTGTATTTTTTACTAATCATGTGCATACCGGTGAATGTAAACACTTGCTTGAACTCGGACATTGCTCTAGCGATAGTCACTTCTTCATCATCGATGTTTGCGTGAGGGCGTGTTGCGAGAAGGGTTTTTATAGAAATTCTTATGATGTATAACTCCATGTGTTTTAATTGATACGTACTTTGTTATTATTAATACGTAGAACCTTGCTATAAGTGCCGTGGAGCCTCCTTAAAACAGACATCTCTAAAGAGGACACATCCTTAAGACGGACAAACAATTTCGTCCCGGACGATTTACTAATAAACCCTTGCAATAAACCTCTCCAAAACGGACAGTCTAAAGCCCAAAAACCTCCTAAAACGGGCAGTCCTTCCAAGTCCCGCACGGTTATTTCTCCCAGAATTTACCTCTACGAATCAGACAAAGAAACGTTTTGACCAGCTGCGAAAGTTTGCAATTATCATTTGCATAAAATTAAGGTGCAATTTTTACTTTTAATCATAATTCTGCACGAATTCATTATATTTTACTGATCTTCATGGACACTTAGTGGGTATTTTCGAGTAATATTCAATATCTATGGTCATAGAATGTATGGACATAAGAAGTTTAGCGAGTTGTTTCTAACAAGTGAGTATGAAAACTAAGTATCATACAGCATAGCAAAAAAAGAATAATAAAAAATTAAAATCTGGCAAAGGAAGGGACGGCCTAACGAGGGTTAATAGTGCTTACAGTATTCTTTAAAATAAACTCACGCCTAATCAGTTTCCTTAACATAGACAAAAAACTTACCTAATGTGCAATTTACAAATAATTAAGTGATTTATAAATAACAAAATGCAGCCTGATATAGAGTTGTTGGTATAGTGGAAGAATAATCTAGCAATAGGACCAGTCTTGATGTTTTTGTGGTCTGCATTCTTTAGGGCATGGCGAAACGCTGTTGGAACATGGTCGTTTACATCCAACAAATCCGCTTGTTCTTGTCAGTCTCCTGCTGGGAAAAGCATGAGATTGTGGAAATTTCGTGCATTGATAGGAGTCGTGCTGTATTGCGTCTGTTTTTACCAAAGGCCAAACATGCTCGTCAAGTAAATCTTCATCAACTTTCTGGTGATTCGAAATTAATTCTTGAAAGACTATTTCCGTGACAGTGTTATTTTTGTAATTACGAAAGCAAAATCCGTGACTCGTTATCCTCTTCGACTCTTGCGGAGAATCTCGCATACAGTGAAATAACTTTTCGCTTTCCAGCCATTGCTCTACAGCGTAGAATTCACGATTTAGTAAAGGACTGTCAACATCTCGCACGCACGTCACGTCAACAGTACTATCGCCTATTGGTAACAATCTCCAAAAATTGCGTTTCAAATGTGGTATATTCCCAAGTAAAAAGATCTTCCTAACATCACAAAAACGTAAATTTTTGTGTGTCTTTGTCAAAACATGCTGCGTTTTTTTTGGTAAACTTCCATCATGGTACACACGCAGCATCCAGTCATGGTAGGTAGCTGAATTAGCAGCTTCAGTTGCAAGGACAGAAATTCGTTTGGTTGCATTCTTTGTTCTTCGAGCGTTCAAAGAATAAGACAGAATCCACGAGCCTGGTTCGTCCTTCATATCATTTGAACAAAGGTTCACCGGACTTGGCTTACGTGTGGTGCCTTCTGCTGTTTTTAAAGATAGTGGATCATTGTTATTTTGTAGAAAGACACTTTCAGACTTGATTACTAACTCAAGGGAAACTTGTGACCGTTTGTACAACCAATATGGTGATAGAATAATCATAGAAATCGCAACAGCGGTACAAAAGTCCCTAAAGTAACGTACTGCTTCTTTCATCACGACTATGGTGTTTTGTGCAAAGTTTTCTCATGTAATCTAAAAAGCAAATAATAATTCATAAAAGGACATTTATGCACGCCAAACATGGAAATAAAACATTATTTAAATTTACTGCTAAAACCAATCAATTCATTTCATGCAACTCTGAAACCCTATCCTTGTATTATGTTTTTAGGAGACATTTCAAATTTCTGGAATGACAATATAGTAAAAAAAAAATAGCAAAATGTCAAAAATGTCACAAATGTAAGATGGCTATTAACTCATTAATAGAGAAATAGCAACAGTAGATTGATATTATGTTGTTCAGTAAAGTGTAGGTACGGATTGCCTAGTTTAGTGTGATTGCACTGTTACCCAAATAGTGTAGCTATATTTTTAATAATAAAAGTTTAGATTTGTCATATTAACGAACATAAGAGAATACAAAACAGAGCCTTGAGCATAAATCAGGCGCAATTTAAAGTATTACATTCTCGAGCTTTCTTAGCACCAATGTACCATTAATTTTGCAAAAAAATTGGAAATTGTAAAATTTCAATGTAGCAAATCGTATCATAAGGTCTTTTCCAGTTTTGAATGCACTAGAAAAAACTTAAATTATTTAGTGTGTGGCGTTATAATGTAGATACACAAACTTGAACTTGAATATAAAATTTGTACTTCAAAATGGCTGTCGAACGGCCGAAACTTCGCAAAGAGGTATTTTTCATATGCACTAGATACAACATATTCTCCTTAGTGTTGCAGATATGTGCTTATTGGTTGAAACTGTACTTCTGGTTCATCACCTTTGGTCGCTTTGATTTAGTACTGAAAAGAAGGTATTGTATCTTAACATGTTATTTATAATTAAGTAAACGAACTGTTTCGATATATTTACATTTAAGATTTTTAGTGATGAAAATTTGGAATAAAAAAAACGCAAGTAAAGATATTTTTTCCCAAATAGTTTTTGTTTTATCCGTAAAAATACTTTTATTAAAAATAACATATATTAATGCGGGTGTCCAATTAGCAACTACAAAGTGTGTTCTTTGACCAAATACCTAACACTCCCACTTCCAGTGTCGTTTATATGTTTTTGTGTAGTAGCTGCCATGCTACTTATGTTGGTAAAACCAAACGACATCTTAAAGTGAGGGTGTCCGAACATATAGGTATCTCACCACCGACGTGTTGCCAAGCAAGAAGACACTGCCGTATGAGACCATATGTTGGAGTCGCTAATTTTGATGAGTTCTCCATTGTTCTTAAAGAAGCACACAACTACATACTCAAAATAAATGACAGTCTTGTGATTCAATGGGATAAGCCACCTATTTACAAGAACGTAATGAGCTCTCCATTATATTTATTTAATTAAATTTACTTTGATGCACATCCTTATATAGGTTTTGTTTTTTCTTAATGGTATTTAAACTCGTCTATATACAATTGACTCTCTCTCTAATCTGAATCTCTATTATCCGAATCTTTCTATAATCCAAACAAAGTCACGGTCATTTAAACCGTCCTAAAGAAACACTCATAATTTACTTTCTAATATGCGAATTTCTGTAAACCGAAAACCTATATAACCTAAACTAAGTTCCAGGTCCCTTCAGCTAAATTCTACCTATTATCCGAATTTTTAAATGTAAGTATACCATTAACACTATCAAATGTTTTTGTTTTTCATAATTTGAACCTCTGTTAAAAAAATGTAAGACTTAGACAATCTTAGTAACAAGAACACTTTTTCAAAAATAAATAATGTACCAATTTGTTAAGAAAACTTTCTTATTCGATTTTATTTCTTCCCTTACTTTTTTTAATTTTTTCAAAAAAGGTTCCATTTCTCCCTCTTATCCGAATTTTCAATTCGAATTAGAAAGTCTTTCTACTATTCGAATCTCCCTGCAATCCGAATAAAAAGTTATTCCCTTTGAGATTCGGATTAGAGGAAGTCAACTGTATATAGAGAACCGAATTTTAATTCTTATATGTAATTATGGCTGCAATATACAGCCGAAAGCTAGTTGAAGGAACAAATATGTCAAAAAACACACTTTGTAAAACCATGTATGTTAAGATTTTTTCCCTGTGTGGCCTTTATAATCAAGAAATATGCTTGTCAGCAAATTCATATGAGTTACTTATCACTTTAATAGATTGTTTCTGCTGACAAAGTTTTAAATTATGGTAGCTCCTGAAAGCAATTAGCTGGATCTATTTGTTAAGGAATTTATATGAGTAATGCATGTACAATAGTCATCAAAAATGTTGGAATTATCAAAATTCAAAGACAAATGTAATTTTTTGATTTGATTTGATTCCAAATAAATAACCCTGATTAAACACTGCTTTAGTCTTTTGACCTTTTCATCACACTCCCTAAAAAATAAAGTTGCAAGGATATACCTTAACAACATAAGTTAATGTCTGAAATATAAATAAACCACACGAAATAACGTCAACATGTTATTTACAAATTTCTTTAATCATAGAACTGGCACAATGCATTCATTTTGTGCTTTAGTTCCGACATGTTTACATTGATCCCAAGTGTTTTCACTTTCAAATTTTTCGTTGTTGATCTATATACAGAAAGAAGTCAGTATAAAATAAAACGAACAATAAATATAGCAAATTGTGGGTCAAAAACAAAGCAAAAACAAAAACAATTCAACAAAACATCCAATCTTGATGATTTTTTGGTCTACACTTTAATGGACAAGGTGGTACAACTCTTGTGCACGGTCTTTTACAACCCATAAAGCCACTACTATTTGTTTCTCGTCTGCTTGGAAAAGGGTATGACTCTGGATATCTCTCGCAACTATACCCATCATGCTGCATGGAATCGTGCCGCACCAGTGGCCAGACAAAATCTCTTAATAACGTTTGATCAGACTCTTTGAAAGGTTCAAACGTTTCATTCTTGTGATACCCATGTTTCCTAATAGCGTTGAAGACTAAATCTGATACAGTTTCATTTTTGGAATTGCGAAAACAAAATAAACCAGCCAAAACTCTCCATCCTCCATGTTGAGGATGATCCCGCATACAATGAAATAATTTTTCACTGTCTAGCCATTGCTGAACAGCGTCGAATTCACGTTTTAGCAAAGGGCTGTCGATGTCCCGCACACACGTTACATCTACAGTTTTATCACCAATTGGCAAAAATCTCCATTCTCGACCACTAACTCCTGATAAATCACCATATGATGGAATATTTCTTATATCACAGAAACGTAAGTTCTTGTGTTTCCCTGACAAAGCAAAAATTCGATTCTTAGGTAACTTTTCATCGTGATACAAACGAATTATCCAATCAGAATACAGCGTTGAGTTGGCAGCTTCACCTGATAGTATGTCCATCATGTTTGTCCAATGTGAATCCTCAGCCCACTTTCCATATAAAGAATATGATAAGATTTTCTGACCAACAACTTTTTTATCGCTTTTAGCGCACAGACTTGGCATACCTGGTTTTGGTTCAGGTCGTTTTCTCAGTGATTGCATCACTTGCATTTTCTGTGCTTTTTTAACATTGAGGTAAATATTCTCTGCTTGAATACGAAAGTAATGTGGTGTTGTATTTTGTGCCAACCAATACGGTACACAGACAATGGCAGCACATATCATTGCCAAGCAAACGCTCTGAACATAGCGCTCTATGCTGTGTCGTTTAGTTTCTGACTTCGCTTCACTCATTACAGAATTTAGATAGCTTTCTTGGCGAATATAACAAACTTCACGTGTTATCATCTGAAATTTTAACTATTTACTCATGGTCTAAACGGAATAAAGAATGTGAAAGTTTAAAATAAAAAGAGTCAGTTATGTCCTAAGATTTTTAAAACAGAAATACATATCCTCACTTTACTCTTATTCCCATGACTAAACAGAGAGATTTTTAACCAGACTACAAAGTCATATTTTACAAATTTTTGCTGCTGTTTAGTTTCATCCATCTTCACAATGTTGCCGACTTCTTTTAAATGAAAAGTTGATATTTACAAAAAATTAAGTCCAGTTTTTCTGCAATCTATTATTCTTTAAGATCAATAAATTTAAGTTCACTGGCTTTAAAGCTTACCTCCCACATTTAAAAAAAGTAATCGAATATGAACTCAAAATATTCCTTTATACTTATTTTGTTTTTTTCGCAAGATATTCGTTGTTAAGGTTGTATTACCTGAAGAAGAAGTTTCGTGCCAGTCGCCATCTCTTGTCCCGATTGTAATTAAATGCCTTTTTATTTATTTAAAAGAAGAGCGAGCACCTATACCAGAATTTGCACATGGTCTTATGCAAAGACAAGTGGACAGATATTTAGAATTGTCAAAGCCTTTTTTGCCAGTGTTGATCAAACATTCTAGTAATTAAAACTCGACATTGAAAGGGTATTGACTCTGTTAAACGAGTACACGTAGCTCGCTGTTTCTTGCCTGTTGGAAGACTGGCAAAGGAATCCTTTCCAGCGCTACTTCTATTATTCTTATTGTACAAAGGCAGGGCAAAAACAACACATTTTACAATAATTTATAGTATAAACAGAATAAGATCAACTTTTTTTGAAGTGAGAGGTAAGCTTTAACCAATTTGCCTTATGTATCTGTTGTGGAATTATATGCAGAAATCTGCAGACATTAACAGTTCCCCTATAAAAGACATTTTTAGAGGTAAATCTACTTCTCTGTTACTTAAGTCCATGGAGAAGAATTTTTAATAAAATAATTCATTTAGGGTATTTTTCTTTCCAGTACTTCTCATGGTGTTTTTCTAGCTACTTGGAGACCATACATTTGGGTATTTTTATTTCAAGAACGTTTCATGGCGTTTTTCTAGCTACCTGAAAATCATAATTTGGGGTATTTTTAGTTCAAATGCTTTTAATGGAGTTTTTCTAGCTACTAAGAGACAACACTTTAAGGTATTTTATGGTCAAATACTTCTAATGGTGTTTTTCTAGCTACTTGGGGACAATACATTTGGGTATTTTTAGTTCAAATACTTTAAATGGTGTTTTTTTAGCTATTTAGAGACTAATTGTTATAATTCTGCAATCGCAGACAAAAATATTGGGATTAAGGCAGTTTTTTACTCATTATCCCAATATGGAGAAAAGAGTCAAATAGTCAATATTATGCAGCCGGAAAGCTGCAAAGTCGCTACTTTTGCACACAAGTACGACTGGTGGAGAGCGTTAAAAAGTTGCTAGTCACATTCTTTAGCACGCCTACACACCGAAATAATTCACGTCAGGGACCACGAAATCCCTGAAATTCGTGATTAATTGCCTTGCTGACGTCAGCAACAATTAGTACATTTTAAGAACTTCGTATTTGCCAAATTACCTAAGTCCACTCTAAACATTGACAAGTGAACCTTCACAAGCTCAAAATGTGTGAATCTAATATAGAATGAGCCTACGCAATTACTTGTGGTGGCGAACTTTGAAACTCGTTGTCATGTCCCAACATAATGTGACTACGATTGTAGCCGTAACAGAGGCAATACGTCCCAAAAAACCGCATATCGATGCTGTCAATGTGAGTATAATTCTTTTTCTCAGAGGCAGAGCACTAGCTGAAGTCATATATTCGGAGAACTGATAAACAAACTCGAAACCTTCTGTAGCCCATTCTATATACTCTTAAAATTACTGTGTAATTTTAAGGGCATTCGTTTTTATTTGAGTGAGTTATTTTTTTCTAAACAGGTTCATATAGTTGTTGCTTCTTTTTAGATGATTTAATGCGTCGTTCAGTAATCCATTTTCTAAAGTACTGGCTTTTTTCTTAGAGAATGTCTTCTTATCCCAGTTGGCTTCTGAAAGAAATTGTTGAAACTTTTCTGTGGAACATTCAATGATTTCTCGCCTATAAAATGTTGGGGTAGCTTAATTATCAGGGAGTAACTTGTCAGAAAGGAAAAAGATTAAGAAATGATGAAACACATCAGTTTCAATCATTCCAGGTTTATAATTGTTGCTATGAAAATTACTTGTGATTGTGCTATCAAGTTATGGTAGCAGTTGTCAAGGTCACTCTCGTTGCTTTTGTAATTGTTGTAATAGGATAATTTTGTAGGAGGGTATCTATAAAGTTTTTTAGTTCATTACTTGATGTATGATTAAGAAAATTTAGATTTAGATCTCCGGCAATGTAAATATGCTTATTTAACTGATCTAACTTAGTTAGGTGGGATTAAAAATGTTTTTTAAATTCTTTAAAGATCTCCGGCAATGTAAACATGTTTTTTTAATTGATCTAACTTAGTTAGGTGTGATTGAAAATGTTTTTTAAATTCTTTTAAGATCTTGGCAGGTTTTCTATACATAACAATTACAATTATATTTCTGATGATTTGATTTAAAAGTTCAACGATTAACGATTCACAATGCGCATTATTTATACTGAAAGTTCTTCTTAATTTGTAATAAATAGAGTTGTGTATAAAGAGACATGTACCACCATCAGTGTTATTCTCTGAACATGGTTGATGTGTTGAATTATAACCCGGAATTTTTAAAATTGAATTTCTACAATGGATTCCCTTAACATTGTTTAAAGTTTTTTGTAGTACTTGTGTTAATGCTAAGCACTGAAATTTTGTTATCACATTTTAAAAAATGAGTTTTGCTTTAATTGAAAAAATTTCATTAGTTTCAATTTTCAGATTTTGAAAAAAATTCAAGTCTGGATAATTGATATCGTTTAATGTCACGTTAGAGTTAAATATATCAAAAAGATACAAATAAAATAGAGAGTTAGTGGCTACCTGTGTTTTTCTATTTAAATTCTCTTGTGATTAATTAATCATAAATAATTCGCGAGTATATCAAAATTTCCCTGTTTTTTTTTTATCTGCCATTGCAATTCTTTGGTTTTGTTTGTTCCATCCGAAAAATCCCTGATAGCATAAATGTTCGTATCTTTTAATCTGTTAGCATTTTTTAATGTTAAAAGTTTGTATTTTTAGTTCCGCAATTTAGTTATCAATATTCATAATCTGTTATTGTCTTGGATATCCCTTTTAATGTCTTTTTTTACTTCTTTATCCAGACCCTTCAAATTTTCATCTATTAACCCTTGCGTAACTTATTCATCAATCGCTATTTCAATTTTTTTTTGCTTATTTCCCATTTGTTTAATTCTGTCGTTAAAACTTCTAACTTTGCCTGCGATTATATTCAGTAACGTCTGTTCTTAAATGTATATATATTTGTTTTTTAACTTTTATTTTATTTATTTTAAATTTTATTGTCATTAGAAGTTTTCTTACTACTAATATTTAAATCTGAAATATCTTAAGAATGAGAAGATGTTGTTTAAAAATTCTAAAAGTCTTCTTAAGGAGTGAAGTAAGCCATAGAGGCCATCGTGTGCCACAGGGCCCAGGGAAATGTGTAATCTTTAATAGGACTGTTTTAGATTTCATTTTTGTACGAAGACCGGCTTCGGGCAAAGTTCCATATGGTAAGAAAGCATATCTCAAAAAACTGCTGACATCAGCGTTTTTTTCCTGCCAAGTTGATATTTGGCATACTTACATGTTGTATAAAGTAGGGATTCCTTTATTTCAATGAAATATATTAGGGGTAACTTTCTTTCTCCAGAGTATATAAAAAAACCTTTTTTCGTATTGTCGTGTTTCAAAAGCTACGTTTTGGCATTCTGGTAAAAAAATCTAGACAGAAACCAAATTAACAAAAAATAACTCTGGCAACGAATGGAGGAATTAAAAAAAATTCAATAGGTTTTAAAAGCATTAAGATGTTTGGAAACAAAGAGGGCATTTAAAGGTCCCTTGCCACAAATTAAAAAAAATGGCTTTGACCTTTTTGCTGAACTAGTTACAGGAAACATGTCATCGAAACTAATAAATAAAGTATTAATAGCAACTAGTCGATAAAGCCCGTGGAAAAATCCACTGAGACAGGATAAAATTGAAAAATAAACGTCATATGGGTTTTGATGATGTCAGGAACTCGTCGGCAAAAAAAATTAGAACTTTGTTTTTACGTTGCCTCTATTGTGTAGAGCTTAAAGCGCTGATCAAGAAAATGTATGTATTTACGTGCTTTTGATGAATGGTTTATGGGATATAAGGGTTTAAAAATTTTGCTGACGTCAGCAAAGTGCCTTTTAAACCACAAAAATTTTTTCTTGTGAAATTTGTATACCCGTCACATTCATTTATAGATCTTGAAACGCTGATCAAGAAAATGTATAGGATCATGTACTATTGACAAACCCCTAGGGAAATGTTGTGGTTTAAAGGTTTTTTGATGACGTCATAAAACCGTGCATTCCGAAACGGATTTGGGGACCCAGGCTTGGGAAACTTACTTACCCACACGTCAACATTATTTTAACATCAAAGTTTATAGATTAGAACAAACGTAAGATTAATTCAACAAAAAAAAGATGAGCAACAAAGTACGTCAAAATATCACTCTGGTGACGATACACTTGTTCGTCAAATTTTCTACAATGGATGACTGTCCCTGGGTACGATTTTAATTTTTCCTGCCAAAAATTCAAGTCTTTTTTCTATCATATTTCTATATTAACATATGGTAGAATTTTTCTTCCACTGTGATTGGCTAATCTACACGGAATATAATGTATTTTTAATTGTCTACAGAGAAACCACAAAAAGCCTGCGTACATAAAAAACCTTGGAGGAAGAAACCTCCAAGTTGAAACAAAGCAAATTCACATCGACTACGACAGCAAAACAGTGCCGTAACCACATCAATAAAATTGTGATTTCGGCACTGGTTAATTTATATTGTTATATGAAGTAACATTAATGTTAATTACATTTAGAAAATCTATAACTACACAGTGAGAAAATTATTAAATCAAGAGACGGAAAAAATAAACTCTCTGTACACATTACCTTTATAATTTCCACATGAGACTCAGCGCGCGTCAACGGTAAATGAGAAAACTTAAATGCGATTATCGCCAAAGTAACATAAACAAGAGGACTACGAATATTACTCCCACTGCAGACTGATACAAAAGGGTTAGGAGTGAACACTTTTTTAACCGTAAGATCTGCTGATACAAAAGGGTTAGGAGTGAACACTTTTTTAACCGTAAGATCTGCTAATACAAAAGGGTTAGGAGTAAACACTTTTTTAACCGTAAGACCAGTATAAAGGGAGGATTTATTGATGGAACTGATACAACATAATCATGGATGGAAACGACTTAACAATGGATGGAAAGTCATTACTAGTGAAGCTCCAACCTGTTTTTCACCCTATTCTTAACCTCCAGGGTCTCAGAACCAGCAGACGTAAACCTATTGATTTGCGATTCAATGACTCCTCTCGTATAACCTGGTCTAAAAATACCATTCAGACAGTTCGCTCAGTCTTTTCTCACATATGGTATCATCCGAACATATTCTCCCAATAGGTAACGCTTGACCATAAATACAAAATATTTTCATAAGGATGACAGGAATTAAAATGTATTTTACTGATGTCCGTCAATATCTTTACAATCCAAGTCTGTATCAAAATATAATTTTTAAGTTTCACGGTAACATTTAAGAAGGTAATACTGTCCAAAGACCTTCGTGTGAAAACTTAAGATTATGTTGAGACTATATACCGTAATCAAACGAAGGGTTCAACTACTTTCTTTTCTAAGAACTCGGTGAGCCTAATCCAAAAATATGCATGCTTAAAGTGGGGTGAACCAGTTAAATTCAAAAAAAATTTTCTGGAGAACACACTCTGCTATTTTTAGTCATGCCTATGCAAAGTTTGAATTCTCGCAATTCCAACCTCTATCTAAAGTCCTCGAGACTTGTGCCATCTGGGATATTGGTATATAGGCCTATAACAAGAGGCCAAGGAATGTATTTTGTCAAAACAGAAAACATACGAACACGCACAAATAATCATACATCTTTATGTCGTACGGAAAATGGCTCCAACATATTCCATAATCATGTCTGTTAAATACTATATCTATACCATACCTATACCGATGAGGGTTAACGACTATTCTTCTTATAGGTGATTGCATTCCATTATTTAGCAATTCGCTTTTGCGCATAAAAAAAACTTCATCCTACCTGTTTAAGAAATAACGAAAAAAATCAGAGACAAAAATTATACTTCCTTGCCAATGTAAACATAGGTCGATTACTTGTCAAAAACGCTCAAACATTTCCTACTTTCATAAATTATGCGCACGCGTGTACTCTATGTTTTTGTTTTCAGTTTCTATCCAAACTCGTCCCCAGTGCCTTTTGTCTCTTTCCTTTTACTGAACGGCAAGACAAAAAAGAGACAAAAGGCACTGGGGACGAGTTTGAGTTTTTATCATGATTCACTAAAAACCATATTTACTACTTTAACTGCTTTTTTGATAACATGGTGAAACGTATTGTTCTTACTATGGAGAATTAATTTATTAACTTTCGTATTGTTTTTATGTCTCGTTTTTTTAAAGCGATGTCTATTACATTAAATGGAAATAGTTAAGCTTACTGCAGTGTATTTTGTTTTAAAGACAATTAATTCTGATATACATCACAACCAAATCTCGGTATGGGTTACGGGAAATAGCAAAGCATGGTTTTTCCTTTGTTACGTAGTGTCATTCGTGAGTGAGCCAATAACATAAATTTTTAGGATTTACGTTTCGGCCGTACGACGGCCATTTTCAAGTATAGCTATTTACAATTGACAAATTCAACACTATATACAAAATATCGTACGATATATCATCGTACGATCAAATATTCCGTAGGGGCAAGTCAATTATCTGAAAATAGAAATAATGGCATTGATGCAATATTTCTATTAAGAATTGGCTTATCCCTACGGATTAACAAGCTTTCCTTCAATTCCAAATCAAAATTATTAGATGCGGAGGAGATAATAGAAAAATTATCTAAAGATGGTCTATTTTTACAGAAAACAACATGCTCCAAAACCGCACTAGGGTTAATAGATTTGACGGATTTTCCAGTCAAGGCAGAAACGGCCATATGTTCGCAGGCTCTAACTTTCAAATGTCGCATAGTTTTCCCATAATAGATGGCATTGCAGCCATCACACTGATATTTATATACGACTTTTGAACGCAGAGCCTTTGAAACACGGTCCTTAAACCGGAAAAAATTGCCAATTCTACAACCCGATTTGAAAATAACCCTAAGCTTACAGCACGGAAGATGCTTATCAAATGTTTTAACTAAGTGAGTTCGCAGTTTCAACGATATATTACCCAAATATGGCAAAATAATAAGAACTTCTAACTTAGGCACGGTACTGAAAACTTTCTTATCTTGAAACATTCTGTCGAGAAAAGACTTAATGCATTGATCAATCAAACTTGACGGGTAGCCATTTCTTAACAGAATGTTTCTAAGATCTTGCATTTCTAAGTGAAACCTAGAAAAATCAGAAACAATCTTAAATATCCGAAAAATCAATGTCATTATCAAACCCGTTTTATATTCTTCCGGCAAAAAGCTGTTGTAATTCGTGTAAACACCACTAAATGTAGGCTTCCTATAGATAGATGTAACAAACTTCGATTCATTGCGAGAAACAGATACGTCAAGAAACGGAAGAGTTTTATCGGCCTCGCACTCAGACGTGAAAGATATGTTGATGTGTTGCCTATTAAGGTAGTCCTTAAATAGAGGCAAATGGCTAGGAGATGAGAACAACACAAAAACATCATCAACATATCTTCTATAATACACTGGCTTAAAGGATGATGGACAATTATCCAACCAAGTCTTTTCGTGGTGCGAAAGAAAAGCATTAGCAAGGCTGGGGCCAAGAGGTGATCCCATAGCTACCCCATCGACTTGCTTGAATAGTTGACCGTCAAACGTGAAATAAGAATTTTCTGTGGCCAGAGAGAGGAGTTTACGAAAATCACTTTTGCAAAAATTACTGACTGGGTCAGTCTCTGAAAATAAAGAATCAGTACAAATATCTATAGTTTCTTGCAAAGGAATATTTGTAAATAAAGAATCAACATCTAGGCTAGCCATAAACAAACTACTGTCCTGTTTACTAATTTCTTCAGCAAAGGAAAAAGAGCTGAAAACAGTATACTCATTAACTGTTAAGGGTGCCAAAAGTGGTACAAGAAACTTAGCCAAATTGTAGGTGGGTGTATCGATAGCCGATAAAATGGGCCTAAAAGGTGGACTTACGTATATATCTTTATCGACAAGAACAACTGAATTTCCTTTGTCAGATTTTTGAATAACTAAGTCCAAATTATTTGCCAACGAAAACAGAGCTTCAAGTTCTTCATCGCTCAGGTTTTTAATATTCCTTTGCAAGAAACTATAGATATTTGTACTGATTCTTTATTTTCAGAGACTGACCCAGTCAGTAATTTTTGCAAAAGTGATTTTCGTAAACTCCTCTCTCTGGCCACAGAAAATTCTTATTTCACGTTTGACGGTCAACTATTCAAGCAAGTCGATGGGGTAGCTATGGGATCACCTCTTGGCCCCAGCCTTGCTAATGCTTTTCTTTCGCATCACGAAAAGACTTGGTTGGATAATTGTCCATCATCCTTTAAGCCAGTGTATTATAGAAGATATGTTGATGATGTTTTTGTGTTGTTCTCATCTCCTAGCCATTTGCCTCTATTTAAGGACTATCTTAATAGGCAACACATCAACATATCTTTCACGTCTGAGTGCGAGGCCGATAAAACTCTTCCGTTTCTTGACGTATCTGTTTCTCGCAATGAATCGAAGTTTGTTACATCTATCTATAGGAAGCCTACATTTAGTGGTGTTTACACGAATTACAACAGCTTTTTGCCGGAAGAATATAAAACGGGTTTGATAATGACATTGATTTTTCGGATATTTAAGATTGTTTCTGATTTTTCTAGGTTTCACTTAGAAATGCAAGATCTTAGAAACATTCTGTTAAGAAATGGCTACCCGTCAAGTTTGATTGATCAATGCATTAAGTCTTTTCTCGACAGAATGTTTCAAGATAAGAAAGTTTTCAGTACCGTGCCTAAGTTAGAAGTTCTTATTATTTTGCCATATTTGGGTAATATATCGTTGAAACTGCGAACTCACTTAGTTAAAACATTTGATAAGCATCTTCCGTGCTGTAAGCTTAGGGTTATTTTCAAATCGGGTTGTAGAATTGGCAATTTTTTCCGGTTTAAGGACCGTGTTTAAAAGGCTCTGCGTTCAAAAGTCGTATATAAATATCAGTGTGATGGCTGCAATGCCATCTATTATGGGAAAACTATGCGAAATTTGAAAGTTAGAGCCTGCGAACATATGGCCGTTTCTGCCTTGACTGGAAAATCCGTCAAATCTATTAACCCTAGTGCGGTTTTGGAGCATGTTGTTTTCTGTAAAAATAGACCATCTTTAGATAATTTTTCTATTATCTCCTCCGCATCTAATAATTTTGATTTGGAATTGAAGGAAAGCTTGTTAATCCGTAGGGATAAGCCAATTCTTAATAGAAATATTGCATCAATGCCATTGTTTCTATTTTCAGATAATTGACTTGCCCCTACGGAATATTTGATCGTACGATGATATATCGTACGATATTTTGTATATAGTGTTGAATTTGTCAATTGTAAATAGCTATACTTGAAAATGGCCGTCGTACGGCCGAAACGTCGTTAAAGAGTTGTGTTCGTTTTTAGTTCCAAAAGCCTCGATGTCGTTTGATGTTGTTCTTACAGGTAGCTTAGCTACCCTATAGTTAGATTTTAGTGCTGGCATGATACTGGCTAGGTAGCTTAAAATCACAAAATAAATATTATCCAGATGTGACCATCCCTCATCATCAGACATCGGAAAGGCGTTTCTGTTCTTTACTTCTCATTGTGGGGTACCTCAAATTCTTGTAAATCCAATGAAAAAAAATTACTTAAGAATTTCTCTTCTTTCCCTTGTACTATTCATGGCATTTCTTTGCATGTCTTTAGTTCCAACCCACGATCCCTTAGCTTCCAACCGCGTCTCGGTCACAAATTTCAGCGCTAGCCACAATGGTGGACAGCCTTGAGGAACCCTGGGTAATTTTGAAAAAATGTGGTTCTGCCTTATGATTCTCAGATATTTGCTGCTGATATCAGCATATTTAGCCCTCGAGTGCCACACCTCCGTATATATAGGAGTTAATTATCTTTAGGCTAAATAACTTAGAAGTGGTAACGAAAAATTTACGTTTCAAAGTTTTAGTAACTGGAGACAAAATGGAAGTGCATTTGGTTAATTTGGGTCAACGCACCCATTTCGGAACACACGGTTGATCAACTGCAACCCTGCTTTTTTGAAATTGTTTTTTGAAACGCATAACCTTATACATTTTTCTGATCAGCATTTCAAGCTCCAGATAATAGAGGTAGAAGATTACCAAACTGATCATGTCATCCCTGTAAAGGTTTTCTGTACTAATAAAGTGGATTTCTCCACATGCCATTCCACTATTACTTCTGTTTCTGCTACTAGTGCTGTGTTGATTATTATTATTTTAGGCGTATCGTTGCTGTTTTAGTCGTCATCGGTACTATCATCGGCTTTGTCATCGTCACCGTCATCGTTGTTGTCGTCCCCTCATCGTCATCGCGTATTGTTAGTTCTTCCAATCAATTTTGTTGTTTTACTATCATTCTCTGTTGACAATTATATTTTTGTTGGTTATAAAAGATAAAAAGCTCTTTATCAAAAATTTCTAAATTTTTAAAGAATCTTGTTTTTATTCTTCAGGATAGACAAAACACCTATTACTCACGTTAAGAATACTGTTTATATTTCCTAAAATAAACCTCAATCCAAGTTTTGATAACAATGTATGTTCATTCTTTTCGGCAATTCGGTTAGAGGAAACGAAATTTTAGTCCGCTTTCCTAGGATGGTTTTGAAGTCGGTATTACATGAATAATGATAGCCCGAGAAAAGTTCAGTCTGGTAAGCCGTGATGAATTTTGACAAGGCTGCTATGTAAAAAACATGAAAATCAAAATATGAATATTACTTAGGTCGGTATTGCAATTTATCTATTTACTTTCCTTTAAAGATTTCAGGGTTAAAGCCCTATTCATGCTGGGCCCCAACGTTTTGCCAGACCTTAAGCAACAACTTGGTTGTTTTTGCTAATGACGTCATAAAATGCATATTTTAAAGTGGGTGAAAAATTAGGTTAAATGTGATTTTTGTATTTACCCAAACATAAAAAAATGTATCAACTACTTTGATATTTATATTTTAAATAATATAAATACTTAGGTATAAAAAACACAGACAAAACCAAAAAAACCATTAATGAGCTTTAATAAAAATGTGTTTCCACGCCACTCCCGTTGTAGGAAATGTTTACGTTGTAGAGACGAGGGGTGGGGTGGCGGGGAAGGCATTTTGTAATTTGTAAAAATGTCATACGATTTCATCTCCCAGCTTATCGCTCCCTAATATGGACTCTAAAGTTTAGTAATTAATTCCTGTTATAGCCACTATACATTTTAAACTTCTTTTACTTTCAGAAAGTCTCGGTTACAACTGTGATATCGATCCATAACCATCCAAACTAAATTACGTCGTTTTTCCTTTTAAATTTTATAAATAAACCGGAAAGATTTTTGTTACGCCTATTTTCAATATACTGGTCGTTAGCCCGTGGAAAAACCCACGGGTTTGCCCATCGCAGCTAAGCTACCATTTTGCGTGACAGACAGACGGACGGACAGACGTATACGGGGATTAAAATATTTTTTTGTTGTTGACACACAACAGGCATATCAGCCATTTTGAACTGATATATATTTTTAAAAGGACTACGAAACGGCTGTTACTGATTAATATAGATAGTATCATGTCATGGACAAGCGATTTTAAATCACAGCAATTAAAGTAATTACCTTTTTACTGACCAAGATGGAAGCAATAAATTGATCAAGATCCTTCCTTTTTTTAAAAGTTCGTTTTACGTTACGTTCCTCTTTCTAAAAGTTGGCTTTCTGTTACGTTTGCCTTGAATCAATTTGCATTATTTCTAAATATTCTCTTTCCTACGTGCAGGTAACTATATTTTTGGAAGTTCATAGGCAGTAGTATAAATATGAGCATTTCTTTTTTATGCTATTTATGAGTTTTTTCACTCTTCTGGCTGTCCAAACGGACTCTAAGTCTATGATCTTTTTATTGGTCCAATCAATAATATGATTACTCTTCCAGCTATGGTCCCCAATCTTATTCTTGTCTGTATCTGCGTTGCGTACAGCTCTTTTTTGCTCCTTAACACGTCGTTTGAGCATTCACAATCCTTACAGGGGATTTCGTAGACAGTGTTACATTGACTTTCTAGACATATGTTGTGTTTTGGATGCGACAGTATACTACATAGCGTGTTTTTAGATTAAAACACTGGCTTTATTTTGTGATCTTTTAATACCTTGGAATGTGTTACTTCTCTCTTTTATATACGGCATACACACTGTAGCTATTGGTTCTTTTTTTGCATCCTTTCCGTCACCATTCTTACCAGTTTTTACCAGTTGTGTTCCTGATTTTCATTTTAGCCTTTTTTATTGATTTTTCAGTTATGGCAGTCTTGGTGTTGCTGAGAATTTTTACGATAGTGTACAAGTGTTTGACCCATATACTACTAGTCTCCTTAGAGACCAACTCTTGCACATCTTGAGGCTTAAAGGGTCTTTCCGCTAGTACCTTTTTTTGGCTTTCTAAAAAGCCGTGAACGTATGATGGTTCTTGGTGGTAGCCATTTTAATAGACACACTCTTTTCCTCTAGCAGTTTTGTGACACTTGATTTGAATTCACTGCCATTGTTACATTGAAAAATCTTGGGGTATCGAAGAGGTCCCGCCTTGTAAAGGGATATAGTAAAAAATACTTGTGTGTAATAATCAGACAATTTTTGAACCTTTTTGTAGTTGTACATGTCATCTTCCAGCTCCCGAAGGCTCTTCCCAGCTTGCATCTCCAATTCTTGGTGTTTGTTGAACCAGTCGATTTTAGCCTGTCGGTCTTGTACCCACTGTGCTTGGGCGCTTTCTAGTTTCTCCATCTCCTTGTCATACCTTTGCGCTCTGCCTTGCCATTTCCTGCGACTTTACTGAATAGAAAGTTGGTACCACTGAAGGCTAATGCATTAATTAGTGCTCCCCCTGCCATGATTGCCAAGGTTGCGATTTATTGTTCGAGCCTTGCCTAGTCTTTGTAGCGATACCTAAGTTTTTCATGTTCACAAACCTGACTTTCCTTGCATTCTTTGCAGCGATACTTTACCCTTTCATGTTCACAAATCTCACCTCCCTTGGACTCTTTGCACCGATCCCTCCGCCTTTTATGTTCACAAATCTGACTCCCCTTGCAGTCTTTACACTGAGACCTCTGCCTTTTATGTTTACAAATCCCACTTCCTTTGCAGTCTTTCCACTTAGACCTCTGTCTTTAATTTTCACAAATCTCACTTCCCCTGCATTCTTTGAAGCGACAATTTACCCTTTCATGTTCAAAAATCCGACTCTCTTTACAATCTTAGCACTTAGACCTCTGTCTTTAATGGTGGCACATCTGGCTGCCCTTGCACTCTTTGCACTTATACCTCTGTCTTTCATGTTCGCAAATCTGGCTACCTTTGCACTTTTTACATTTGGCCCTTATTTTTTCATGTTCGCAAATCTGCCTACCTTTGCACTCTTTGCAGTAAGACCTCTGTCTTTCATGTTCGCAAATTTGGCTACCTTTGCACTCTTTGCAATAGGCTCTCACCATTTCATGTTTACAAATTTGATTCCCCCTGCAGTCTTTACACTGATCCCTCCGACTACTATGAGGCACTTGTTTTTGGCACGCTGCTGTTTCTTTTCATCCAGCCAAACTATGCAACATTTTGTTTGACTTTCTCCCCCCAGATCCTAAAATTGTCGAGGGTTAACACTTTTTTGCATGTTCAGCATCCCTTGTTTTCCGTATTGATTTGTATTTTCCCCTAGAACAAACACAAATTAAGGTCATTAGTTTTCCACAGAGTCAAACCTACCATCGAGAATATTCAGCTGGGCATCTTGAAGCAGGTACATATAACAGCGTATATCTCCAGAATCGTCGGCTCTCTTTGTCATGTGTAGGGTTATGACGTGACTCAGGTGTTGTAGGGGTCTCTTCCTGAACCATGTAGGGTATGATCAGGAGAGTAGCGGAAATCGATAAAGAGGGCGTATCGTTTCTTAAAAAACTGGCCAATTGTGACATTAGAGTCTTGGCAATCGAAGAGATTCACGCTCTGTTCGAGGTGGTCTTTGGGTAACATAGCATGCAAGTACAGCTCCTTGGGTTTACCTTGGACAGTGATGGATATCTTCCCTATTTTGGGGTTGTAGAACAGCCTGTTGACACCAGAGTAAGCTTTAAATTTTGAAGGGTCCACTAACAGTAGCAAGACACCCTTTAAAATTTTTGCAGGTGTGTCGATTTGTAGGTTACAACTCGTGTCCTGTTTCTTCATGATAACCACTTTGGAACGTAGGATCCGTTCATACGGTAGCGCCAGACGACTATACCGGCGCATGGCGCTTGCGAGTCCCTCATGGTTCAACTTGTCGAATTCCAACTTAATATTGGTTATCTTGTACGCAGCATCTGCTGTCTTGCCTGCCGTAGACCCTGAGGCCGCGCTACCTTCATCCTTGATGACGTTACCGTGAGACGTGAAATGAATCACGAACTGAAGTCTGTCGTATAAACCCACCGGAAAGAAGGGTAAGTCCTTAGTCAACTCAAACATCTTACCCAGGGTATACAAAAGGTGTTGTTATACGCGGCAACATTGGCTTTCTCTTCATCGGTACCAACATGGTCAGTGGCCTTCACCAGCAGGACACGGATGGTTAGGGCTTATACCCTCCAGGATCAGGTTATTGTCACGATCGAACTTGGGTAGTCACAGATCTCGGTGGACTGCGAGCGTGGAATAGTCGTTGATATTTTGCACCTCGTTACAGTTCAACGTCATGCGGCTTTTGCCGATATTCGAGACGATCGTGCGTTTTGTATTCGTAGCCGTCACTTCCAGGTCAAATAGTGGCTTGATAGACCCTGGAAAAATACCTTCGTTCAGTCGCATATTGGGAATACCCACGTAAAAGTCCTCGTTTTGGTTGATTGTGGAAGGTATGTTACTGATCTGGACACGCTGCTGTCTCTCCTTGAAACCAAAAAGCTGTTTCATTTCTGCGTAGGGATCAAGCTTAGTTCCGAATGCACTCATTAATTTATATGGGGAATTTAAATAAATGCCAACAAACCCAGTTTGTGAATCAGATATTGAGGAAGAAGAGGGCCGTCCAGATGATAGAGATGAAGATACTACACCATCAACCCCAAGGCCTTCAACGTAAACCCAAGGAGAACAACAGGACCATGAAGACACTATGACAAGACAGTGGCAAGAAATACTAAAATCAAAGGTTGAAAATTTTTACACGCATCTTAAGGAGATGGGACATCCAGATGTGACCCTACGTGAATTATATTACAATGATTTTAAACTGGAAGGGAATGAGCTTTACTTCAGAAATAAAAGGGTTACAAGACTGCATGGCAGGGTGTTCCTAGCCCCAGGGACGATATTAACCAATTTGAAGGCAGCAGGCGTGCAAGCCTTTGATTTTCCCAACTATGTCACTACACCCAAGCAAGGGGCCAGAATCTCCTGCAAGAGCATGAGGACATAGAGGAGGAGAGTGAGGATATGGAAAGTGATACCTTTGTCGAAAATGTTGAGGATGCCCTGGATAAAACTGAGAGCTCTATTGAATCGCAGCTGCCGTTGCTTTTGTCGTGGCCTGTGTTGAAATAAAAAAATAAGTCTTGTATGTCAATGAAAAACATTAAACCTTGCTTTAACCATATGTATGCAATGATGAGCCCTACACCAGTCGTAATTAACGCTGCCTTGGTATCCTCGTGTTGGTTTCGACCTTCTTTGAGAGGGGGCGGCATGGCAAGCCGGGCATTCTCCTTCTGTATATGTTGTTTCACCTCCCTGCGTGTTGTTCGTCTGATAGTATGCTTAGGAGGTTTAGTAGGCTTAAGGTTATAGCCCGCTTGGTTTGATAAACCGCTCCGCAGGTTTCACAATAGGCTTGTTATTCACTTCAACCTAGACTCCAACGCTTACGTTGGCATGTGCGATCAAGATGTTGTTGTTATACCCCTCAATTTCACCAATACGCAGGTTCATGTTTGAAGGTAGCATATACACGCTAGGCATGACGGCAAAATTGACTGGTGTTGTGGCATACTGCAGCACCTTCTGAAATTGTGTGATGTCATGCCCGACATTTTCCTCCCTTCGCACCATACTCTGAAATGTTTGCAACAGAACTTGCCTGGCTGTGTAGTTGTCCACACCGGAAACGAGTAAGGATGCCTTGGCCCCCGCTTGCCACCAGGCAACAAGACCATGTAGACGCGAATACTCTCTCCTAATATACGACGCATGTGGTAATAGACGTGAAATTTAAAGATCGAGTTAAAAAGGCGTACGGAGCCTGTCATGTGTTTAACAGAGATGCCTAATGCCGTAGTTGCACAATAGGTAGCAAAATCAACCAGGATATTCCAGTAATCCAACGCCTCTCCCGTCCAACCAACCCTGACAGGGTCATCCAACAAATTGGTTGGAATTTTAATGGCATATTTGGTAAACTCGGCGAATACCATGTGAATATGTGATTCTGTAGACACGTACAGGTCCTGGTGCTCCAAGTTTGTAATACCAACGGGCCATTCTCCCCTGTTGGATTTGTATTTTGCATTGGGGTTGTACGAGTACATGTTCATCGTTTTGGTATACCAAAAACTCTACATTACCTATATTGAAAAACCTACGATATTTGACGATTACCTGGAACAAGATACTAGGATTGCCCCGAAATCGTTAAGTATTCGACCTATATGATTGAACCTTTACAGTAATAATGAATTCGTCATTCGTAAGACAGGGCCTGATCAGAGGGTTACTCGAATCGAGATTTTGAACGGCCTGTATAAGATCGAGTATTTAGCGACTATCGTCAACAGCCAGGCAGAGGATAAAATGAAGCTCTTTGTCCTGATAAATGGACTCTGAAGGCTCCGTGTCAGTAACGGGTACACAGTAGTAATTCATTGACAGCTGCAAGAACTCTTGGGTCTACCCTACGATCCTAGTAAAAATTACTATACAAAGAGCAACTACAATGCAGTCTACAAGACTTACGCTTACATTCGGCTACGCCTTGTTTGCCCTCAGTTGAATGAATACGACTGCCTATTGGATGGGAAAAAGTCTAAAATTCTCGCTTTGCTTCCCACCAAAGAGTTGAATGCCTGAGGGGACATACTGACCTGGAGTTTTGACACTCCGATATACCTTCCCCTGAAGGGTTCTACAGATCATCTCTAGTTCATGCTTACAGATGAATTTCACCATGATAAAGATGTATCGTTTACAGGAATTACAATGTGTTTGCTCAGAGAATAAATGAATCATGTAACGAAGTTATATCCCAATTTACCAAGTGCACCTGCAGAGGACGATACTATTCACGAAAGCCAAAAGTATATATTTGACAAGATCGAAGAGATTGAAAAATATCTTCGAAGTGACATTAAAGAGCGGGCCGGGCTTTCAAAAAAGTTCAAAATGCATATTATATGGGTGAGGCATTGTGATCATGGACTGCTTAGTGTAAGTATTATCACGTCGGGTCTCAGAATTGCAGCATTAACCACGGGTCTTGGTGCTCCCGTTTGCATGATGATGGGGGTATTACAATAGCTGGTCTTAGAAAGGCCTCAAAGAGGCTTGGTGTCCAATCCAAGAAGCACGAAAATATCAGACTACTCGCTGAGTCGAAATTAAGCTCCATCGTCGATCTGATTTCAAAAGCTGTAGAAAATGGGGTCATCAGTGACTACGAGTTTAGTCTCGTTATGCAGGAAAAGCAACGGTGTATGCTACTAAAGGAACAGATACGACAACGGTTTAAACTATCTACGAACGTGAACGTGCTCAGCTGGTTCAGAACGGCCGAGAAGAGGGCAGGAACGATGTCTTAAAAAAACTTCAATCTGTCCAGTACGCAAGCAGTACTTAGACCCTCCACCTGTTTATAAACTTTAATATGTTTTGTAACCCATGGGTGTTATAAAACATTTACTTATCACTTAGCAGCCATTCAAATATAAAGTCCTTGTACCTACATTCCACAACATGTACCTTAGGGTAGTAATCTTTGCCCTGCACATACACCGATGACAGTGTCAGGATGGCTCTGGCTAGGCAGGGTTCATCGTAGGGTACTGCTTGACCGTGGAATTTAGTTGTGGTTACATCCTTGTAGTATTTGAGTTTCGCGTTCACGTAACGCCTTTTTTCACAGGTTCCTTTGTCAGGTTTTGAGAGATCAGCTCCTGGATTTTGTTCAGAATTTGACGATACTTTTCACCCGAATCGAGGTACTCTTCGAAATTAAGACTCATCGCGGGTACAGCACTGGCATTGTACCGGCTAACTCCATGCGAGGAGCAGATTTTAGGTGTTTTTACCCTGAGAGCTACCTCGAGGTCTTGTGTATGGTAGCCGACAATGTACCGTTGATCCTTACTTCATTTGGCACGGATAGCATCCAACACTTTTAGATGATCCTGATGTCATTGATATTAGAAAAGGTAGCAGCAAAACTGTAGAAATTTCTGGGGTTGACTTCTTCATTCTGAAATTTTAGCATCTTGTTTTATTGAATTTCAAGCAAGGTTCGAGGATTGCTTCTCCTCACACATACACAACTACCCCCGTTATATGTGATATACTCCTGGTAGCAGTACCAGCATAGCATTTTATTCTTCATCATGAACCTCCGTCCGCAGGTACACCTATCATAAGCATCCAGCATACCTTCGCAGTCATTACATTGTTCCATTTATCTTATAGGGTATCTATTGTAAGGCATGAATATGATCCGCCAAATCTTTATTGGCTTGTTCATTCTCCATCTCCTCTGATGATTCTTGTACTAAGGCCAACGCCATAAGTGGTAGAGAGAGACCAACGCCGGCTATAAGGATCAGAGCTATGACATTTTTAAATACTTCAAATTTTGATTGGGTGTTGCACATTTATTATAGTATTTTTTTTTTAATTTTTATCTTACAACAAGCTTGTCCTGTCCACATGTCCTGCGTTTTGATCTCTTCTGTTGCGTACTTTAACCAATTCATCTTCCCCCTACATACACAATTCAACCTTGGGGGAATAGGATCACGTTGATGCGTTGATGATCAACAGTGGTCAATATGCTGAGCCTTGCTGCACCTGCGTTGATGATCAGTAGTGGTCACGTTTGTCACGTTACAGCGCATGCCTTGATGATCAGCGGATTTTGTCGTGTTGAGGTGTGATGAACAGCTGTGAAGTCACAACTGGTTTTGTGTGTGAGAATTTTTAAGAGAGTTTAACCGTGGTTTTTGGGAAAGTGTGTACTTGAGGACCCCCCTATACTACTAGACAGGACCCAAATATTTTCCGATGAATAAAGAAAAAACTGGTTTTACAACTAACAACCTGAGTCTGAATTTTGTTAGAAAATAAGAACAAACCAAAATCTGAATTTTTTTGCACTTCTTTTTAAACTACGGTAAAGTTTTATAAGTGAGAACAAAGTAGGGCTTAATTCGGAAGTTTGTGTAGGCATTAAAACAGCGCAAGAACAAATCAGACGAAAACAGGTACAGAAAATAATAAAACAAAACCTATCTTCTGGAAATTTTAATTGCGTGGGATTTGAGCATGTCTAAAAGCATTCTAAAATGCAAAACATTTCAAATTAACTTCCATTTTTTGTAAATAAAAAACGTGATTTTGGATCCAGTCCGCTAAATCTAAAAATTTACAGAATAATAATGACAACATCATATAGGGTTTAATTTGTTTGTTTAATCATGTCTCGCGCACAGTTAGAATACATTCTTGTCTATACATTAAACTTTTAGGTGTAGCTAGATGACCTAAAAACAAAAAAAACATAAGAAAAACAACAACAATTACTTCAAAACATCATCCATGTTACAGGCATAATCACAACAATCGTTTTTATACATAAAAGTGCACGCACAAGACCTAGTTTCATTCTATTAAATATCAGCTTGTCTGACTTATTGTTAACCAAAAAAAACGTGTTTTTATAATAAGAAACATGCTCATAAGAAACAGCCGGCTGATATTGCAAGAAGAATTAACTGTAACTTAATAAAAAACAAATTAGTAAGAACTGACTGGTGTTCGCTGAAAATATTTGAAGGTTTACAATACAATGTTCCTGTGACAAAATTTTCGTTCGTTTTCACATTTCCTTTTAGAGGAGGTAAATTTGTCCATTAGTTTATTTACGGAGTAGTATGTGTGACAAGTGCCATTCTACTTATAAATTTATTAATAAGTTTAGTATGTTTATTATTGCAAAAAATAATAAATGAACTTTTTCTAAGGTATTTATTTGTTTTGTACCAAAAATTCGAAATTTTAAAAATAACCCCTGCCACAATGTAAAAAAAACTCAAGCAATTCAGCGTTTGACAGTAATAATAATGCACCACAAAAATATTTCTTTAGACTGAAAGACTCACAGGCACACTAATCTATCATACTGAACACGAAAATTATGAAAAACACGAAATTTGGTTAAGGTCTTTTATGTGCTTTCACATCCTTAAAGGGTCATTCAAGAGTAGTTTTTATATTTGTCAAAACTTAATCTCCCAAAAACAATAATTAAATTAACGGTCGCAACCATTATCGAACAAAAGTCCACTTGGTCCTTCGTAACTTCACACGTCGTGCATAGCTCACTTCTTAAAGAATTTATGACGAGGTTCGAGTGTTAAAGAATTTAACAACATGCAAAAGTAGGTAAACAAAGTAAAACTTCCAGGTAAAGACACTGCTGGATAATAAAGCTCAGATTTTGAACATATATCAGTAAAAAGACGCTAGTAGCAACAGTACAAACGTTTTTAACCACAAATGAGCAAAAACCTTAAAGAATGTTAGCTTTGGATTGGCTACTTAAATTTACTTCCACGATGCAATAAAAAAAAGCAATTTGAGTCTTAGGAAATATTTAAAATATTATAATAAAGTTTAAAAATAAATAATTTTATTAATACTTGTGGATTGAATTTGCTTCTTCTGACTGTAGGTAGAGGTACCTAGCTAATGATTCGATTGAAGGATGACAGCAAAAAATATTTTCAATGGTAGTCTCAGGGACCAAAAAGTAATCTAGTTAGCTACCTCAGCCAAGGAAAAAACATAGAAAGAACTTTCAAATCATCCATTCTTTCGCAACTCACTTTTCTTCTACTGCATAAAACGGATACCACCAACATGCCAATTCAAGCTGAGAACTTGGTACTTAGACATCTTTTTTTCATGAAGCCATAAATATAACACATTCTGGTGCATTATAAACGTTCAAATTAATATAACGTGACTTCAAAGAAAAGTTACACGATTTCCAACTCGAAATATTAGGAGAAAAAGCATGCCAGCTAGGCCAATTTTTATCATGACTTGGTATAAACTATGTATTTGTGTGAGGTCTGTAAGATACACGATAAGTCAAATTAGGCCATTCCCTCATTGCTTGATATTACTTTTCAGTTTTACGATTTTGGTAAACGGAAAATCGAGAAAGAAACTGGGGGGAAGGTACGAAATATTAAGTGAAAAATGGGGTAGGGGGTAGGGGGTAGGAGTGTAGGTGGCTACAAAGCCAACTCATTGCCACATTTAGCTAACTTTTATTACAGCTGTTCAGTCAAAAACTATTTGTTCTAGTAGACATAAACTTCAGTCATATTTTCTTACGCTGATTTAATATGATTTTTTTCTATCGAAATTTTGAGAATCTCAATAATTGTCCTGGTATACTTTGCGTAGCAAACTAATTATAAAAATTAATTACTCATAAACAGGTTGTCTAGACGTCTATGTGATTCTCAAGTGTTCATAATTTCTTGCATCTTGACCTTTTAAGTGGTCCGTTTATTACTCGCAATTCTTCGAAGATTGCGAGATTGAGTATATTAGTTATTAACATAATTACTGTTTTCTAGCCAATGAAATTTAATAAAACTGACACGCGCCAGAATTTAAAAGGACAGAATAGATTTGCAACTGATCGCATCACAGATGATTTTAATAGAAACAAAAGAGTTCAATCTCCTTCTTTATTTCCACGTCCACGGTTGAATAATATTTGTACAAATTTTTCATTTTTCCTGGAATTAGAACTGCCAAAATGAGTATGGAAGCGATAAAGAGATAACAGAATTATATACGATTTGAATGCCCCTTCAATAGAAGTCAATGGAAGTCAATAGAAGCTCTTCACACGATTACAAACAAAATGACTGAACTTTTAAAGTTGTAACAAATCAGAGTATTTCACCATTATACAAAGATTAATAATATTGGCAAATTCAAACCTCTTCCTTGTATTTCATTAGGTAAGATATGTTATTATTTCATAGGAGCAAAAACATCCGTACAAAGTGATACATTTTGACTACATTTTTGCGTATCTTCTTAACGCTTAATTAACTACAAGGACCTCTTATTTGAAAGCTTTTTATTTCTAGTGTATCAAACATCTAATCTGTCTGTTTTAGATACTTCAGAAGACAAAAAAGAATAAAAAACAGCAAAAAGATTTTCTTACCCTCTCCACTCCACCCTCAGGAAAAAGTAATTCCTGTTAGAAGTTCGTCTCTATTTTGATTATTACCATGTTTGGCATCAATTTGTGTTGGCCGGCACATTTACAATATGATATTGTTTTTAGACATTCTTCTCTCCCCCAAAAAACATCTTCTTAATGCCCTTCATCGATCTCACTTTGTTCTAACATGCAAGAGTAACTCTTTGAAGCGATATAAAATGTTTTGGAAAGAACCTTTATACAGAGAAAACCTCTCAACAGCAAGTATTTGGCATATTTTCCTAACTTTTACTAGGATCATTTAAGATTTTTAGTATGGTAATTCAACACACTACTCTTGCTATCAAACAGACGTCGAATAAACCACTGAAGGAAAACGCTTTTGAAAACTGCTTGAAGAACTAAAAGATAACTTCTTTTTTCCTCTAAAGCATCAAATAATCGACCCAAGAGAAAGTCTAATTAAGTTACGTGCATGTGGCATAAACAAAGATATTCTACACACTAATTAAAATGCTATAATGGAGCGAATTGAAAGCTAATCATATAAACGTATGGAGGACATATTATTTTTTGGAACCAGGATGTCTTGTAAGATAGGTAAAATCTTTAAATCCGAGTGCTGTCCGCGTGGGCAAGAACACTAAAGTTGTCAACACAAAAAACGCATTCATCAGAAGAAGTAAAGTTTTTGCACAAACTTGTACAAATTGTTTTGTTTATTGTCTGATTATTTTAAACTTCAACACAAGGATAAAAATTATATCTTTTTTCAGATTATTGCTAATGGCGGAAATCTTTAAGCCGCAGAGTTTCTTGTTTAGTTTATTAACTCTCCTTATAAATATTTTTCAGATTTGATACCACTTCTTTGTGAAGCTTTTTTACTGTCTTGAATTGGAAAATGGCACACTGCTTTATACAAAAGCAAGTAAAACTAGTGTAGATATCAAATATAGAAGGAAGTCTTTGAAAGTCGAGAAAATCACAAAATAAAGCGTAAAAACTTTGCAATTAAGCATTTTCAAAATTTTGCACATATAAATTTGGAACACTATATTCTCATGAGGATTAATTTTTTTACAGCTATGAAAAATTGTATGTATCTTGTATATAATTTTTTAGGATAATGCCTACCTGGAGGCTTCTCGTATGCTCATCGTGTTCTTGGCTCAACTGATATGTTGATGTTGGATTCAGACAGCTCAACCCCTTCAGATTAGAAACATTCTTTTACAACCATGTTGCCATATGGCTGTGATATTCCAAATGTTCTGGTTAACTCTGAGAGATTGAGCTGTATAAAAGTGGCAATAAAGTTTTACTTGTAGTAACAAAAGCAGAACACTGGGTTGGTGGACAAATGTGATAGTTGACAAATAATGTAACCACCTTTACATGGTGAAGTAGTCCAATATTATCAAATTGGATTTTTGAAGGATGGACTATGTTGTTTTTGTTGTGATGGCTGTGATGTATCTTTGATAAAAGTATAATATATATTATTTAAGCGGAAAATGTTTCGGAAGTTCAATTCCATATTTATTTATTTATTTATTTATTTTTTAAATATGTAAACCGAGACCGTACTAATTTTGTTGTCTGTAAATGGTGATTTGCTGGAACAAGTTGGTGTTGGGGTCCATGACATTTTCTTGTTTTTATCTGATTTTGAAATGAATTCAGATGATGATTGAATAGTGAAGTCACATGCTGTTGAATTCATTTTTTTTCTTTGTTACAGACTTTATGGTTACATTTACGATTGGAGTTGTGCTAAATGAAAAA
Source organism: Hydractinia symbiolongicarpus (assembly GCF_029227915.1). Lineage (NCBI taxonomy): Eukaryota > Metazoa > Cnidaria > Hydrozoa > Anthoathecata > Hydractiniidae > Hydractinia > Hydractinia symbiolongicarpus. The sequence continues at coordinate 13,760,813 of NC_079875.1, read as the reverse complement.
CTGTTGCTAGATTCTGATTTACTGTTCTATAGCTTAATTCAAAGAAAAATTTTAAAAAATTTGTCCATGTGTCTTCCCATATGTCAGTTTTTTTAGTGTTTTTTCTGCCAATGCCAATTTTGTGTATACTAGGTGGCAAGGTTATACAAAAACATAATAATCATGTCTTTACTTTTAAGATAAATGTATTGCTCAAATTTGCAAACCGTGTCTGGAAGTCCTGAAAATATAAGTGCTGCTTAAACTGCTGTTTCTTAAGTCAAATCAGTATACAAGTTCTTACAAACCCACATTGAAACAGTGTAGACATATCCAAAAATTTCTACGAACCAGAAAATATATATCTATATTATAATACCCGTATACGTCTGTCTGTCCGTTCGTCCGTCCGTCTGTCTGTCACGCAAAATGGTAGCTTAGCTGCGACGGGCGAACCGGTGGATTTTTCCACGGGCTAACGACTATTAGTTAAAATGAATCAGTCAAAATCTGTAAGCTATAATTTGCAAACCTCTCAGTCTATATGGTAGTGACGTCAAAACTTTGACGTCAACATTGACATAGGCGAAATGGAGAGGGCTGTGAACCGTGGCTTTTCACCGTAAATAAATTACAATCTAATTTTTAACGGGCTCCGTCTGCAACACCTGGATCGTCAACATCATTCGCTTGGCTAACATTTTTCGTCAAATTTACACTTAGTCACGCGACCTATCTGACTAACCCTGGATCCGCGCCTGAATTTTAAAAAAATTATTGTTCTGTTTGTCTTCCACAATTGTTCTAAGATTGGGCACGTACGTCCATAGATTGGGCAGTCCAGTCTTAAGACTGGCCCCCATTTGTCACTGTCGAAAGATTGGCCTGGCCAGTCTTAAGACGGGGCGCGTTCAACGATTGGGCAGAACAGCACCACAAAATTTAATTTATGAGCTAGCTATAAAGTAATGTTTCTATATTATATAATAAAAACTAATTATAGTCAGCCAATGATAAGGCTAGCTGGCTATTTTCTACTTGTTTTACCTTTACACTTTCACCTTAAAGTTTTATTTACCAATTCTTTTTTTGTCTTGTAGAACAATGGTTGTTCAATATGCCCCACAGGAATTACCTGGTGGAATGATTGGCCTTCATACTCTAGTTTTTTTAAAGATTGAAACCGGGATAACAACCAAATCGCTCTTTGTTTACCCTTCCCCGCTTTACTGCGCCATTATGATATTACGTGAAGTTTACCGGCACCGATAATTTTCTAAGAACTCGTCCCGCGGAAACGCCAACTCCAATTTTTTGAAATGTCGCTTTTTTGGGAAAATGTCGGAAAAGCTTGTCCTCACTATGACGACTAGTGCTAACGACGGGGAAAAACTTGATTCGAACGAGAAATACCCCACATAGTGCGGGAAAGGTTATGATAAGTTGGGAAATGTCTCGACGCCGGCAAAAATTCTATGAAACGAAATCTTGAAAAACGGCAAACACGCCATTATTTGCCGTCAATGTCGGATTAAAATTTATTATAACTTTTTCTACACTAATTCAACCATGGACAATTGAATTCAGCCGTTCGTTAAACACGACTGATTGCCCTCATAGCGTTCGACAAAAATCTGACGGAATTCAACTGCGTAGGGTCAGTACTTAACTCGGCCGAGCGTTAGAAATGCAGTAGCTGTACGCAGAATACTTTATGCTTCTCAGAAAATATCCAGCGGGAATAACCAGTGGGTATTTCCAGCGTCTTACCAAACAGCATCATTTTATTGTTTAAACGCTACCGTGAATCGCAGATATACAAGTAAGTCAAAATCTTGCAAAAAGGTTAAGGAATACGAATATTGGCACTGTAGAAATGGCATCATAAATACCAATACCTATACTTTTGTCATTGATAAGTTCTTAGGTTGCCATCTGGTTATATCCTATCTTGCTATTAGAAATAAATAAAAAATAAAAACAATGAAGAGAACCCACCTTCTGTAATTTTGTTTTAATAGTGCGTTATAATATTGCAAGTATCTACTTTGAAACAAATAGTTTTTTACAATAAAATAGTAGCAATGAGGAAGACTCTATTCTACTTTAAGACGGAACATTTTATTCGTATATTAGGACCTCAATTTCTATAATAATAATACCTGTTTTCTATCTGTGTGTGTGTACGCAAAAAAGGTTGCCCTCCACTTATTGCAAAAAAACCAAACAACGGTAAATATATATTGTATCTTTGGTTGGAGTTACTTTGCAGAATGAAAGTTTGAGCCTATTTTAATTTTTTAGGAACTTCATTGCTTTGAAAAATGCGAGCATACATTAACTTTATTAAGATTTATAAAACCAAAATTTGAAAGATAAAAATATTATTATTATTTTGTTGTTACAAGCCATGAGAAGTAATACATGTGGTGATTTAACCCTATTCGGTCCGGGGGGGGGGCGGATTCCGCCCCCCCTGACGGTTTTCTTTTAATAACTCCTGATTGCTTTGTTATATGGCTATGATACTTACTGAGTTTCAACATTTATCTATTAGACACCTGCATGCTAATTTTTTAGGTCCCATACCTTTCAGAGGCTTTGATATTGGCCATTACTCGAAACTACCCCTAAAAATCTCTATGAATTCCTTATAATGGGGAAAATATAATAACTCCTGTTAGAATTATCCTTAGAACTTGAAACTTGCAACACAACTTTGTTTCATCAGGAAGAATCATTGTGAATAATTTGAACACGTGACTAATCCGATTTCCCGATTTTTTCGGATTTCACCCGAAAATCGGAAAAAACGGCCTTTCGGGCAATTTTTGGCAATTTTTTATCCGATCCATGTAAAAACCGGAAGATATGTTAAATAACTTTTATTTAACTTTCAGAAACTTCAAACAGAATGTAAAAATTCGCTCTAGAACAAAAGTAATTATATTTTAGGCAGATAGTGGCATTTTTAACAATTTTCAGGCTTCTGATGACGTCACAGAAAATGTGCTGACGCAAGCGAAAGTTTAATGGCGCCATTTTGTTCCTTTTATGACGTACTATAAGTGTGCCAAGTTTGATTCAATTTGAACAATCCTATGAAAAGTTATTGAGGGGGGGCGGAATCCGCCCCCTCCCCTGGTCCATAGTATGTTCGAAAAACCCCGGACCGAATAGGGTTAAAGCCCGTCAAAAACAAAAAGAGAAATATTTAAGATGTTAATTTATTTATCGTTTTTACTTTCATCCCTCTATTCCCATTTCAGATTAAATGCATTTACTTTCACTAAAATAATTTTACTGAAGTCAGAGTCAAGGTTACACAAAATAATGACAATATAAGTTCATATTTCTTTTCCTTTCAGTATGCCCTGATCTTAACAACACATGTACCTTCCTTAGCAACGTTAGCATAGATTGTCAAGATCCTTACTATGTCATGAGAAGAGCTCGGACATTGCTCTAACGATAGTCACTTCTTCATCATCGATGTTTGCGTAAGGACGTGTTGCAAAAAAGGTTTTTATAGAAATTCTTATGATGTATAATTCCATCTATTTCAATTGATACGTACTTTGTTAGTATTAATACGTAGAACCTTGCTATAAGTACCGTGGAACCTCCTTAAAACAGACATCCTCTAAAGAGGGCACATCCTTAAGACGGACAAAAAATTTCGTCCCGGACGATTTACTAATAAACCCTTGCAATAAACCTCTCCAAAACGGACAGTCTAAAGCCCAAAAACCTCCTAAAACGGGCAGTCCTTCAAAGTCCCGCACGGTTATTTCTCCCAGAATTTACCTCTACGAATCAGACAAAGAAACGTTTTGACCAGCTGCGAAAGTTTGCAATTATCATTTGCATAAAATTAAGGTGCAATTTTTACTTTTAATCATAATCCTGCACGAATTCATTATATTTTACTGATCTTTATAGACACTTAGTGGGTATTTTCGAGTAATACTCAATATCTGTGGTCATAGAATGTATGAAGCTAAGAGGTTTAGCGAGTTATTTCTAACAAAAGAATATGAAAACTATCATACAAGTATCATACAACATAGCAAAAAAAGAATAATAAAAAATTAAAATCTGGCAAAGGAAGGGACGGCCTAACGAGGGTTAATAGTGCTCACAGTATTCTTTAAAATAAACTCACTCCTAATCAGTTTCCTTAACATAGACAAAAAACTTACCTAATGTGAAATTTACAAATAATTAAGTGATTTATAAATAACAAAATGCAGCCTGATATAGAGTTGTTGGTATAGTGGAAGAATAATCTAGCAATAGGACCAGTCTTGATGTTTTTTTGGTCTGCATTCTTTAGGGCATGGCGGAACGTTGTTGGAACATGGTCGTTTACATCCAACAAACCCGCTTGTCCTTGTCAGCCTCCTGCTGGGAAAAGCATGAGATTGTGGAAATTTCGTGCATTGATAGGAGTCGTGCTGTATTGCGTCTGTTTTTACCAAAGGCCAAACATGCTCGTCAAGTAAATCTTCATCAACTTTCTCGTGATTCGAAATTAATTCTTGAAAGACTATTTCCGTGACAGTGTTATTTTTGTAATTACGAAAGCAAAATCCGTGACTCGTTATCCTCTTCGACTCTTGCGGAGAATCTCGCATACAGTGAAATAACTTTTCGCTTTCCAGCCATTGCTCTACAGCGTCGAATTCACGATTTAGTAAAGGACTGTCAACATCTCGCACGCACGTCACGTCAACAGTACTATCGCCTATTGGTAACAATCTCCAAAAATTGCGTTTCAAATGTGATATATTGCCAAGTAACAAGATCTTCCTAACATCACAAAAACGTAAATTTTTGTGTATCTTTGTCAAAACATGCTGCGTTTTGTTTGGTAAACTTCCATCATGGTACACACGCAGCATCCAGTCATGGTAGGTAGCTGAATTAGCAGCTTCAGTTGCAAGGACAGAAATTCGTTTGGTTGCATTCTTTGTTCTTCGAGCGTTCAAAGAATAAGACAGAATCCACGAGCCTGGTTCGTCCTTCATATCATTTGAACAAAGGTTCACCGGACTTGGCTTACGTGTGGTGCCTTCTGCTGTTTTTAAAGATGGTGGATCATTGTTCTTTTGTAGAAAGACACTTTCAGACTTGATTACTAACTCAATGGAAACTTGTGACTGTTTGTACAACCAATATGGTGATAGAATAATCACGGAAATCGCAACAGCGGTAAAAAAGTCCCTAAAGTAACGTACTGCTTCTTTCATCACGACTATGGTGTTTTGTGCAAAGTTTTCTCATGTAATCTAAAAAGCAAATAATAATTCATAAAAGTACATTTCTGCACGCCAAACATGGAAATAAAACATTATTTAAATTTACTGCTAAAACCAATCAATTCATTTCATGCAACTCTGAAACCCTATCCTTGTAGTATGTTTTTAGGAAACATTTCAAATTTCTGGAATGACAATATAGTAAAAAAAAAGTAGCAAAATGTTAAAAATGTAAGATGGTGATTAATTCATTAATGGAGAGATATAGCAACAGTAGATTGGGATTATGGTGTTCAAATAAGTGTAGGTACGGTTTGTCTAGTTTAGTATGATGATTGCCGCCTTAATATAAGAGAATACAAAGCAGAACCTTGGAAACAAATCAGGCGCAATTTAAAGTATTAAATTCTTGAGATTTCTTAGCACCAACATACCATTAATTTTGCATAAAATTGGAAATTGTAAAATTGCAATGTAGCAAATCGTAACAAAAGGTCTTTTCCATTTTTGAATGCACTAGAAATAACTTAAATTATTTAGTGTGTGGCGTTATGATGTAGATACACAAACCTGATTTTGAAAATAAAACTTGTACTACAAAGTGGCTGTCGAACGGCCGTAACGTCGTAAAGAGGTAATTTTCATCTGCACTAGAAACAACATATTTTCCTTAGCGTTGCAGATATGTGTTTATTGGTTGGAACTGTATTTCTGGTTCTTAACTTTGAATCGTTTTAATATTTATCCTAACTGCTGAAAAGAAGGTAATGTATTTTCCATAATATACATATAATGTAATAAACGAACTGCTTTGATTTAGTTACATTTAAGTTTTTTAGGGATAAAAATTTGGACTAAAAAAACGTAAGAAAACATTTTTTTCAGATTGTTTTTGTTTTATCCATATATTAGTGTCGGCTACATATTTCCAATTAACAATTACAAAGTGTGTTTTTGACCAAATACCTAACACTCCCGCTTCCAGTGTCGTTTGTATATTTTTGTGTAGTAGCTGCAATGCTACTTATGTTGGCAAAACCCAACGACATATTAAAGTTAGGGTGTCTGAACAGATAGATATCTCACTGCTGATCAGAAAACGTGTTGCCCTGTGTGGTCTTTATAATTAAGAAATATGCTTGTCAGCAAATTCATTTAAGTGACTTATCACTTAATAGATTTTTTCTGCTAAAAAAGATTTAAATTAAGTACAATACTCATTAAAGTGATTAGTTATATCTACTACTTGTTTAGAAATTTGTATGAGTAATACAATTACAATAGTCATGAAAAACGTTGGAATTATCAAAATTACAGTTCCTTTTTGGTTTTGTTTGTTACACCTGAAAAATCCTTGATAACATAAATGTTCGTATCCTTGAATCTGTTAGCATTTTTTAGTATTAAAAGTTTGTCTTTTCAGTCCAGCAATTTAAATATTATTGTTCATAGCCTGTTGTCATCTCGTGATGTATGTCTGTTTAATGTACTTTTTCACTTCCTTATCCAGGTCCTTTAGTTTGTCATTAACTTCCTTATTTCCAATTTCTTTCATTCTGTCTTTAAAACTGCTAACTTGTTTTAGTAATTTTTTAATTTTCTCAGTTACAAATTTTGCGTTCCTTGTGATTATGTTTGGTAATGTCTGTTCTGGTAATGTGCGGTTTCCCCGACGGATTTCTTTTAATATCTCTTTAACGCTACGTTACATGGCTATGATACTTACTGAGTTTCAGTATTTTTAAGTCCCATGCCTGTCGGAGGCTTTGATATTGGCTATTACTTAGCACTACCCCTAAAAATCTCTATGAAACCTTCATAACTGGGAAGATGTAATAGCATTTGTTAGGATTGTCCTTAGAACTTGAAACTACAACACAATTTTATTTCATCAAGAAGAATCATTTTCTATGTTTTGAACACTTGATTAATCCGATTTCCTGATTTATTTGGATTTTACCCAAAAATCGGGGAAAAACGGATTTTCGGGCGATTTTTGGCAATTTTTCGGGCGATCTATGTAAAAAACAAAAATATGCTAAATAATTTTATTAAGCTCTCAGAAACTTTGCAAACAGATTGCAAACATTCAATTTTAAGCAGACGGTGGCATTTTGAAAAAATTTCAAGCTTTGGTTGATGTAACAGAAAATGTGCTGACGCAACCAAAAATTTATTACCGCAATTTTGTTCTTTTTGTGACGTACTATAAATCTCCTAAGTTTGATTCTATTTGAACTAGCCTATCAAAAGTTATTGTCATAATATAATTGAAAAACCCCTGACCGAATAAGTTTATGAGAAGATGTTGTTAAAGAATTCTAAAAGAAATCAGGCATCTAAATAGAAATAAAAATAAAAAAAATATGGCAACGAAGGGAGAAATCAAAACAAACTCGCTAGATGCGAGGTTTTCACTATTGCAGATTGTTGGAAACTAAGTTTCTTTTCGGATTCTGTACGGTATTGTTTTGCGGGTCTGACTGCGCATGCGCAGTGAGTTAGTATTTAAGGGTTCTTCCTCGATCGTCAGTTGGTCTTGGCATCGCAAACTTTTGCTAAAAATGTTTGATGTTCTTCATATCTTTTATTTTTCATGTACCACCAAACTTCAAGTTTATGATAAAAATTGCGAAAAAACAGAGTACGAAGATATATATTGTAAGATGCATGGCATGACAAATGGTCATCTCCACGGTTTTTCTTCTCCGAAAAAAGGCTATAAAGCTCTCACGTTTGGCTCCATGGACTGGTGAAGTTTTCTTATCCAGTCGCTGATCATCATGCTGTTCCTTATAGTTGTGAAGTTAGTCGGAAATTGATGCTTATTGTGCTGTATTTATGTTTTTCAAGCGTGTGTATCACGCTTAATTAGCCGGTTTATGTTTTATGTTGCATTGTCAAGCCCACGAGGCGAAAATACGTGTATTGTATACGTGCTTTGCCGAACCTATGAGGCGAGAATACCAATTATCACCACAGTGAGTTGTTAATTATTCTTAATCACCCATTGTTGGGAATAAGTGAAAAGGAATTTTATTTAGTATTAAGATGTTAAAAAACAAATTCAAACTCCCTTGCGACAAATTAAAAAAATTGTTTAATTGAAAAGGCTTCAAACAAAGATTCTTTTTGCTGGACCAAGTGAAGGGGAAATGTTATAGAAACTAGTAGTTAAAGCATTAAATGTGATTTGAAAAAAAGTAAGTCGTTGATTAAATCAACAACGAACCAATAAGCAAGAAAATACGTCAAAATAACACTCTAGCGACGGTAAATTTGTTCTTCAAATTGTGTGTATAGCCGACTGTATCTGGGCACGGTTTTCATTTTTGTCACACAAAATCAAGTCTTCTTTCCATCATATTAACATAAGGCAGAGTTTTTCATGCACTTAGATTGACTAAACTACGCGAAATATTTTTTATTTTTAATTGTCTACAGAAAAAACTACTGCTATTTTTAATTGGCTATTCAAATCTATAGGAAAGAAAACTTGTATTTTTGTATAAAGGTCCTGAAAGAGCCAGAACTTTCTACCGCAGAGAATTAATTTCAAGAATGATTTTTAATAAGAGGCTACAATGTAAAGTCGCGTGACTTAAAGACTTATCTATCGGCTTCAAAAAGCCTCCGTACATGAAATCTTGGAGGAAGAAACCTCTAAGTTGAAACAAAGTAGCTAAATCCGCGTCGACTACGACAGCAATTAAATCTACTTTGAACTGATCCCTTTAAATATAAGTTATTTTATATCAAGGAGGTTTAAAGAGAGAGACAGAGGTAGGTTTAAAACTTCTTGGTTATATGAAATAACGTTAACATCAATTACGTTTAAAAAACCTATAACTAAAGAGTGAGGAAACTTATTGAATTAAGATATGGAATCGTAAACTCTGTGCAGATATTACCTGTAAAATTTTCATATGAGACTTCACATGAGAAATAACTGAAACAAGATGACTCTGAATATTCCTCCAACTGCGGAATAATAGAACCGGTTAAAATGCTCACATTCCGTATATCCCCCGCACATATTAAAATCCGGCAAACGCGTTTTGCGCAAAAAACCGACCGGCGCACTTTGCTCCTTGGTTCAATATTTTTTTTCGAAAAATTACATTACAAAGAAATATTTCAGCAAGACTCATTCTGGATGAAAACATGACCAAGGCTGGAGAAGATAAAAATTCTATATATATCTAAATGTTCGAGTCTGTAAATTACATACATGCCGGAAAAATAGCCATTTTTGTTTTCCACTACCATGAGCTCGACTTTCGTGTAAGTCACTAAAGTCGAAAACCAACAGCCGTTCCGTAGCCCCTTTAATAGTCTGACCTTCAATAAAATTAAAATTATCGATAGTTCCCATCGTAATATATTGATATTTATTTAAATTGAGTTCTCATTAAACGAAATAAATCTGTGAGTAAAAGCATATAAATTCTTATCAGCAATTTGTTCTTGTGCATAAAAAAATTAAAATCAAAACAAAAGCGTCATCCTACCTGTTTAAGAAGTAATGGAAAAAAACACAAAAAAGACAAAAATTACACTCCTTTGCCAATATAAACATAAGTCGATTACTTGCCAAAAACGTTCAAACATTTCTCACTCTCATAAATTATGCGCATGCGCGTGCTCGCGTATGTTTTTGTTTTGAGTTTCTACTATGTTTCAATAGATTCTTAACTACTTTAATTGCTTTGTGACTTTTAGCTAATGAGTATTGTTCCTACTATACAAAAATCCAGCGCTCATAATTAACTCTTTAATAATTAAGGCACCTTCGTACCTCTCTATATCAATATAAGCCGTATTCTGTCTGTTTGCTCGCAAGAAAAACGTCGTGTTACGGAAACACAAATGCGTTAAGGGATGGACAGCCGGAACAGAACTTTGTGTCTGTGACTTTTGTAACTACTGCAGTGTGTTTAAATGGTTTAATCTAAATAACTTGGAAATAGTAGCAAACATTTTACGTCAAAAGGTTAATAGGAGACAACATGGAGCACATTTTCTGTGACGTCATCAAAAGCTTTCGGACGGGTTAGCTATAACGTATAAGATGTATAATTTTTTTGTCATTCTAGCTTTTTGGACACTGCATGTACTTGTTGTTGACTCATGGTGAGAACCATGTGTTTAGCTACGTGTCAGTAGATCAATTAATGGCGCAAAGCCATTTTGATATGATCTCCTACGTAACAATTTGATTATTTAGACAATCAGCAACGTAATGACTTCAAAATGACTTAAATGTTTGCCACTTTCTCTAACACTTACTTGAAGCTTACCGCCCGTAAAAGAACAAGTTGACTCTTTCCGAAAGACCTTTAGAAATTGTCTATCATTTCGTTTTACTCATTTGTTGTTTTTCATAGTTACGTAATACACCCTTCCTGGATTAGTTTTCTTCGATGTGGCGCTGCTATTTCTCGACTTTGACAAACAAGATGAATGTGATTTTTGAAATCCTTACCTGAAACTTGATAATATGTGAATTCAGATTCAAAGAGCAAACAAACAGCCTGTTGAATGGGGTATTTTTTATTTGGTCAACACCTAGACAAAAAATTAGAAATGCAAAATAAGAGTTTTGATTGGCTGCTTTAAAACAGTTTTTTTAAATTAGGTGATAATTGATAATTGACCTCTGGTTGAAACTGAGGCTTTTGTAGTAAAAGTTGGTTTCGAAAATTAGGAATACTTTGACGTAACATCGATACCACTAAAACAGCATGCCGGAAGTTGAAAATTTATACACACACCAAATTAATGACGCTGAATATGATCTTAAAGTCAAAACATCAAAATCATGGGAAACATGTATTGTCTTACATCATCTCAGTTTTCTTCTTAAATATTCGTACACTTTCACAAAAATAATCTGTTTCTTCACCAATCGAAATCATTTGAGATATTCAGGATAGTTTGGAAAATGCTTTAAACACGCGGTAGATGGTACAAAAAATATTAGCATTTAAGTATAAAGCGTTTACTTCTAGTGCGGAAAGTTTTGGGATTAAATGCCAGCCGACTCATGCCAGAGACTATAAAAGTTTGAATCTGTAGCAGCTGTCTAGTTGGTCAATTAATCTACTTTCACAGCTTTTGTATCTCAAATGAGATGTACTAGAACTATGAACGTGTACTTGATAATTACAAACTATATAGCCATAATGAAAGCAACAATAAAATATGATCAAAGGAATGTTTAAATAGATCCTTTTATGTTTAATTGCAATACTCTGAAAATAATTCCTTCTTTTAAAATGCCATTAGGTGTCGTTGGTAGATGACTGCATATGATAGAATCGGAACAGTAGAAAGAAAAGGTAAATAAAAAACAAAAGGGGAATAGAAATAACGGTTTTAATGCACGTGCCTAATCATCCTCTAATTAACCAACATAGGTCATTTTTGACAGCTAAATTAGCGTAATTGGCTTTCCTCTAATTTCCAGCGCGCACGTATTTTTATACATAGTAGTACAGTTTCTCTAGGGGAGTGGTACCTATATGCAGCCAAACAAGGACCTTACTTTAGGTAAAACTTAAATTTAAGTGAAGTCTTTAGCTTTTGACACATATAAAAATATTGAGAAAAATTTGTTTTACGTAGTGGACGTACCATGTGACCACACACTACGTTAGGAAAAACACACTAATGTGAAAACTTGTATAAGAATTTACAAGAAAGGTGCATGTATAATTCTTTTAAATGTCTTTTTTTAAAGAATAAAAGAAATTTTACACCACGTGTGAAAAAAAACCAGAAAATACTTAATATCACAAATTATTACCTGACTGATACTAGTAACGAAAAATAACCGGGGTTTACAGCTTATTTTGACAGGGCTTTATATGGAGCTTTACTAATTGGTTTGGGAAGCCATTTTTAAAATGGCACCATAAAAGAAACAAAATAACTTTCATAGTAAACAAGAACATATAAAAGTCTCATATGAGATGGAGTCAGGTAATAAAATCGAGACTGTAAGATACAACATCAAAATATCATATTAATTCGATTCAAGTTGATGGAATATTTAAAAAAACTTTAAAATTCCTTTTACCGATTAAAAAAACACTTGTTCCATGATGTAATGAATTATTGGGGCTGAAATGTCAGCTTACCCCTTTCCAACTGCACTTGATTACCGTAAAACGTGTACCTGTAGGAAATTCTAGGATAAAATCGTTGTATGGTCTGTGAAATAAAGTAATCAAGTTCAAGCCTTTCGTACATTGTTATCATATTACATTATATTAAAAAGTATTACAATATGCTAACTATGTAATAAAGTCTAAGCCTTTCGTATAATTTTATCATATTACATTATATAAAAGAGTTTTACAATATGCTAAATATGTAGCCATGACCTATTTATTTTATGCCAGCACTAACTAAAAGTGGTGACAGGATTGCTAGGCATCACAATTTTGTCCTTTGTTTAATTAAATCATGCCCTTCGACAATTTCCCTAAGAATTGAACTCATATAAATCGGGTCAACAGTCTAATGTAACTAATTAAACTGTTTTTAAATCCATTACAAAATAAATTTTCTTTGTATCGCTAATATCAACACCTACAATTCATCTAAATTAGGTTAGATATTTTTTTTCGCCTGTTTTGACATGTTTATCTAGAAAAAAACTTTATCCAGAGTCCATTTGTAGATCTGTGAATAATTTCAAAAGATTCTTCCACTTCGCATTCCTTTTGCACAGACTCCACACGAAACTTAGACATGATGTGATACAGAAATATTTTTTCTTCCAACATGGCAAATTTTTGACCGATGCAATTTCGAGATCCAGCTGAAAATGGAACGTAAATGTACGGATTTCTTTTTGAGAAACTATCCTCGCCAAAACGATCTGGGTTAAATTTTTCTGGCTCATTCCAATATTTTGGATTCAAATGCAAGGCTTTAACAAAGACTCCAATTTCAGTGCCTTTAGGTACAATGTGACCGTCGATCTTTGTGTCTTGCTCAAGCACTCGGGCAAAAAGAGCAACAGGTGGATGCAACCTCAATCCCTCCTTTATCACATGCTCTAAATACTTGCATTCTTTTAATTTATCAATAAAACATCCACTCCTTTCCTCTATTTTGTCAATTTCCTGATGCAGTTTTTCCTGAACCTTGGGATACCTTCCAAGTAGATAGATAATCCAACTCAATCCTGCAGCAGTAGTATCATGTCCTTCAAACATGAATGTATCCACTTCTTCTCGAATTCCTTCAACATCAATCTCTCCCTTGTCGTACAAGTCGAGTAGCATGTCCAGGAAAGCCTTTTTTTGCGGCACATCACTAGTTGTAGCATCTGCTGCTTTTCTGGATTCGATGCGTTTGTTAATGACGCTTACGGTATAGTCATGCAGAATTTTTAAATCCTTGTAATAGTTCTTTCCAGACTGTGTAAGTTGATAAATAAACTTGGGCCAAAGCCATGGATTCCATTGCCGCTTCTGTAGATGTCCATTTAGGGAGAACACTGCTTTGGCGTAATCTGAATTGGAGCTTTCTTGGGCATTGGTTTTAACACCCATTGCAGTCTCACAGATAACGTCTAGGACAGCCAGACTGACAGGAAACTGGATATCAATTGCTTTTCCAGTGTTACATTTTAAGTCAAATCTGGAAACTAACGATTCCGCCTGGCGTGTAAATATCTCCACAAAATCATTCAGTATGGTGAAATGAAATGTTGGTGTAATTGCTCTCCTTCTCTGTTTCCACTTGCTTCCATAACTTGTCAACAATCCAGTTCCAAGCCACTCCAATAAAGGCCAATACAAAGTGGACTTCTTTAGCATATCTTTGCTACCGAGTACAGCTTCGGAATATTCAACTGTAGAAGAAAATATTGCTGGTATATGAGCGAACCAAACGATATAGAGGTTGCCATATTTTTTTGAATACTGCAGTATTTGTTGAAACATTAAATGTGGCTTCTTATGTAGGTATGGTGCTATTCCAAGCCATGGAAAATGGGGTGCACTTGGGATGAAGGATAACTTTGAAATATGGTATTTCCAAAAAAGATTAAGAAGTAAACATGTGGTGAAAATAATCACAATGAATGTGATTATAAGTTGAAGCATAATTGATGTCCACATTGGCAGTGTTTTGAAAAATGCTTGAAGCTGCTTGAAATGAATTGTAGCGTTACCTAAAGAAGTATAAAATTTTCTCAGAAAATAATTTTTATAACAAAAGAATTAAATTATTTGAGATAAACCAACTAGCCTAGGCGAGCTAGCCCGCTTTGTTACCGTTTATATGGAGTTTCATCCAGCCCGCTTGCCAAGATCTTAGGTAAAAAAAGCGAGATCTCATCAAGCGGGCCAGTTTGTCTCTCCATATAAATGAAATTTTAACTTCCTCTGAAAATTGCATTTAGGCGAGACCACAGTAGATGGGCTGGTCCTGCAACTGGACTGGCTCGACTTCTAAATAAACAGCTCTAATAACTATATATTTTTAATAATTATCAATAATAAATATAAGATTTAAACCTTAAGACAAAAATCTCAAAAAAAAAATAATAATACACTCAGACAAATATGAACAAGTTTATTCATGTCTCTAATGTCTCTACAGAATTCTTGTTTCCAATGAACCCCTTTAAAAAAATTCAAAGCTATCCTAATGGTATTATTGCAAAATCAGGATTATATTTCAACTTGTACTTTGGACTTCTTAAGCAAAAAATAGTCTGCATTAACCTTTGAACTGCAAATATAGACTGGGTGGAAATATTATAATACTTTAGTTATGATGTGTTTACCTATAAAAAAATTAAGCCACAAACGATTCTCTTGTTTTTAAAGTATGCCAGACAACATTCTTGTTATCCAACTTGTGTTATCAGTTTTGTCAGTTAATAAGATCCCGTGCGAGAACAATAATATGCGTAGCAAAACATGAATCGTGAAGCATACTTTTAATCTTAGTTATAAATTAAAGTAAATAAAATTAACCTGGTTTCTATTATCTTTAAAAGAAGTAAAAACGCTTCTCTTTTAACTTAAACGCTTTTTTTATACTCTATAAGAGCAAAATTTGACAACAAGTTAAAAATATCCTAAAAATGTGCTTATCTAGAAATTTTGCTCGCATCCTATATGGAATATAAGCAAAAAACTATGAAGTTACTTGTGGGACAAAATCCATGTTTAGTTTTCGTTGTATCGTAATGCTGTTTGTTGTGTGGTTTTACGTTTCGTCGTGGTACCCTTCATCGCGGCGCAGATTTCTTTATGGCGTGTTATTTTACTTACTCTTCGTCGTGGAGTTTACTCTTCTTCGTAGTATTTCATTCTTTGTTGCGTAGTTTAGGTTATGGTGTATCATAATGGTGTAAATTTTATATGAAATCACTATTCGTGCTGGCTGCCTTATGAAGTTTCATAAAACGAAGGCAAACTGGAAGAGTCATAATCTTTAAATTGATTAGTTAGCTTTCAGGCTGCTGTTCACTGTATATTGACCTGAGCAGTATCAGAAACCAGAGCAAAGCAAAAGTAAATAATTTTTATTATTTATTGTTTGTGGTAGCTAGGTAGCTCAGAGTAATTGTATTTTTTTATGCTGAGTTATTTGCAAAATACATAATGTTTGAAACACATTTAAAAGCTATTTTTTTCCAATTCGGCAATGTGCTTTTTCTGTTTATTGTTTTCATTAAATAAAACTTTTGAACCCATTAAGTAATATTCTTTCTAATATTTCTGAACCTTCTTTAATTTTTTTCTTTTAAAGTTTGCAGTTTTTAACATTTTAGCCAGCTAGCTAACTCAAAACGCACGACACACACTTATGGGGCTCATGTGGTGATATGAAATTAGTTCATTAAATTAGTTATTTCATGTAAAAGAGCATGAAGTTAAGTACGCCTGTAACGAACACAATACGAACAGTTATACGACACGACGAAACGTAAAACCACGCATTGAAGAACACGCTGTGATGAAAAACACTACACGACGAGAAGCACAAAGACGCAATAAAAACCATACTACTACGAAGAATAATACGACGCGAAGAAAACAATTACGACGCGACGAAGAGCATACACGAATATCCCACAAATAGCCTCATAAAAAGACAGCTTAATATTGTATTACATTATTAATGTCAAACGTCAACCTCGTTCCCAGTGCATTTTGCTTTTTTGATGAAGTTAATAGTAGCAAAATTATTAGCCACTTCGTAACGAAGGCTCAGGGTCCACAAGGGGTAACTAGGAGGCTAAGAGTCACTCAGAACAAAAAAAAGCTCAATTTTCTTAAGTCTCATAAAAACTAACCCACTTTGATAGGTAAGATTACGTCATCATAAAAGCTGTAATATTTCCATAACTATTTCTTATTGACCTTTCCTTTGTTGTTTTGCGTAAATGGATGTTTCCATGATCCGCACGTAAATAATATATGAACTGGGTAAACATGAAAGTCTTCTTTGGTCTCGTAGAACGGAACCCAGCTTGCACACGACGTTGCATAGACTTCAGTGTATGGTCGTGGTTTCGACGTCGCATTTTGCCCTTAAACCACGTCTGTCTGGCGTCGCAATTTCTGCCGTCAGATTTCGGTTTTCAACAGACGTCGGCAGAAGTCGCAATTTCCGACGTCAGATTTATACCGCAGCACAACATTGCGTCGACGTCGCTGCGATGCAGATTTAATAAACTCGAAAGAGACTTTAGATTATGGAATTTAATCCGAAGTTGTTGTAATTTTTACTACGTGTAAATTATATGAACACTAATGTAGTTTTAATAAACATATCTATATTTTCTGTGCTGTCAAATGGTATTCCTGTAACACAAGTTTGAAGATTGCATAGGTAATAAATTTATTCGAAAAATTCTTCTTTGTAAGAGTGTTTAAAGAAATCGCTGACCGTCACAGTCACTGTTCAATCATATCATGGTAAGCAAGTTATTTTTTTTAAGCACCTTTTATATCACCTAAGATGGAGAGCAGTGCTTTTTTTCGTATACCAGTTTAATTTAATTGGCGGGAATTTGAAATATACAAGTTTGAACAAACTTGATTTAAAAATTTATTTATCATTTGGCGGTATTGTTGGGGATTACTTGTTAGGTTGTTGTGTATGCTTTATTGTTGTTTTTTTTCTATGTTTTTTTTATTATAGGTTTAATTGATAACCTGTTTTTTAAGGCGGGAGTATATGTTAAATTCATATATGTTCTAGATGTTTTTTTTACAGGAAACGCGTTTTACTGTCAATTTTTAAATCGCGAATTATAAAGAAAATTTAAATAGTAAGTTGATAAATTACCAGGGCACTTGCTGAAATATTATAAAACAGGGTCCATGCTCTATAAGTTTTTTTGAAACCTCCTTAAAAGTTTAGAAATTCCCAGGCTGAATTATTATGATGTGCGGATGTCTTATTTGAAATATTTTTCTTGTAACAGAGTTCGATGCACTTTAAAAAAAAAAATGGCTATTGTTAAAATATATGAATGAACAAAAAAACTCCGCACACCGTTTTAACAGGGTTAACCCAAGGTTCACTTAAAAAACAGTTTTAAATAAAAGTTTCTGCTCACTCAGCAATTTTGGTGTTAAGTTCAAATCATTTTATTATGTATAAAGGTCTATATATTTAGAAAATAGTGAAAGAAGGGTATACATAAAACAGTGAGTAAATAATTTAGCTATTTGGACAGCTAAAAGAAGGGGTTACTGCCACCTTAAGAAACAAGTTGGTCATTTTTGCTAATCTCGGTATTCTTTCTAATGTCATCCTTAAATTCGTTCAATTCGTTAAAAATTAGCTTGAATTTTAAGATTTTTAAAATATTTGTATAATCGCTTTGTAAACAAATTTGGAAAATTGATTGTCATGCCAACACTTCGGCATTTTCCAAATTTCTGAAAGAAATAAAACGAAATAAAAAGTAGCAAAAAACTTAAGGGTAAAAAAATATGTCGGCAATAACAAAAATCGGCAAAACATAAAAGTCTGCAAAAAATTTAATCACTTCCACATAGGTCCAATTTTGCCTACAAATATTTGAAATTATTCACCTTTTGCCGACTAAGTTTTGATTTAATCTACCTTTTTGCCGACTTAATTCTAAAAAGAAAATAACCACAAAAGGCACGCTTGAAACATTTCTATAATAGTCTATTTTGGTCAAATTTTAGTAATACGATTCTTTTGGTGGATGGAAGTAGATAGTACAACATACATCCTTAAAAAGTCTACAAAAGAACAACAGTTATAACTCTAACAACATATACTTGCATACGTAACTTTCAAATGTATTTATTTGGGATATAATTTTATAAACAGTCCATTTGTAGATCTATGAGTCAGTTCGAAAGATTCTTCTACTTCGCATTCGTTTTGCACAGACTCCACACGAAACTTAGACATGATGTGATACAGAAATATTTTTTCTTCCAACATAGCAAATCTTTGCAATTTCGAGATCCAGCTGAAAATAAAACGTAAACGTACGGGTTTCTTTTCAAAGAACTGTCATCGTAAAATAGATCTGGGTTAAATTTTCAGGCTCATTCCAATATTTTGGATTCAAATGCAAGGCTTTAACAAAGTCTTCAATTTCAGTACCTTTAGGTACAATGCCACTATCTATTTTTATCACATACTCCAAATACTTGCGTTCCTTTATTTAATCTATCCAACATCCATTAGTTTTATCTATTTTGACAATTTTCTGATGCAGCATTTCCTGAACCCAGCGACACATTCCAAGTAGATAGATTATCCAACTCAATCCTAAACATAAATGTATCCACTACCTCCCTTGTCGTATAAGTCGAGTACCAATTTCAGAGAAGAAACTTTGTGCATCACATCATCGTTCACTATATTTTCTAGATTTTCACTATATTTTCTATATTCGATTTTCCATACGATATACTGATAAATAAACTTATGCCAAACCCATGTATTCCGTACGGTAGCATGAGTGTTTACACTCATTGCAGTTTCACAGATAATATTTTATATAGCTGGACTGATTGGAAGTTGAATATCAATTGCTTTTCCAGTGTCACATTCTAACATAAATTTTGCAAATAAACCTACTTGACAGCAGTTCAGTTCCAAGCTAGCCACTCCAATAAATGCCAATACAAAGTGGACTTCTTCAGCATATCTTTATTACTGAGTACAGCTTCAGAATATTCAACAATATAGAAGGTATGATTACAGGTATATGAGCGAACCAAAAAGTTTAAAGGTGGTCATAGTCTTTCAACGTTTTAACGATTTTTTTTAACACAAGGTCTTGTATATAATCACCTAAATTGAGTATTTTGAACATCAGAGGGACATTTAGGAAAGAAACATTATAAGGTAAGAAACGGCTTTAGAAAGCTTCATTCCCTCTTTCGAATGTGTTTTATGTGTCGCTTTCTTTTTCAAAAAAACTATCGAATTCGAATGATAAATTCGAATCTAAAATGTAAAAAACAAAACTGTTGTTGTAGAGCGGCTTTTGTTGTCGAGCGAGTATAAAAAGTTTATGTTGTTGTCAGAAATATTTGTTATAAAGAAGACGAACGTACGATGATATAACGCCAAAAAGAGAACTGATTGGAAATGTGTCAGAAAATTGCAGCTAGCTATACATTTTCAATTTGTTTTCTTTGGGATGAAACGAAGTTTAGTAATCGAAGTAAAAAACTGATTGGACTTTTATCCAAAGAACGTTAGCTACTACTGAGAAAGCGAAAGTAAAGCAGGTGTGTTCTTTAGATTATCTGGTAAAGAAATAAATTTAGGTGAATAGCGTTTTTAAGCCGTTTACACAATCAGAGCAAAACGTTCCCTTAAATATGAAGTTAAATATGTTTTGTCTTCAGCCTGAACATATTTTTGTTCTAAATAAACATATGTTTGTTCTAAATAAATATAAAAAGAATTTGCCAATAGCTATAGCAACTTATAGCAACCTTATTTTATTGAGGCATTATATATTTTTAGGCCACGAGGATAGTATTTGTCAAGAAAGTTAAGAACGTTTTTTTGTAAGAATATACTCTATATACTATACTATATATACTTTAAACAATGGGTCAGAATATCCTAAGAATATGTCTAAGCTTGATTGTTTGTTTTAATATAAAAATTTGTATGATGCACAAATTTAATTAGAAGTTTACTTGTTTATTGCGTATATATCTCACAAACTGAATCTTTATCTCTCCAACGCAATGGGCAAGTACACCAGGGAAAGTTAAGAACATGAAGGCTGAAACGAAAAAAACACTATTCTTATAAAATATACCGTGTATATCGTAGAGAAGAATTTATATAAAATGTAAAAAGGAATTTTTTTATCGTTACTGTTTTTAACGCTACGAAGTGGTTGATGTCGTTATAATAAACCTTAATGTTAACAAAATTAAATCAATGTTTACATCTGTTACGTTACCGTTTGAAATATATTCGATTCTTAAATTCGAAAATACTGCATTGTTATCGTGCACGGCACGTTTACGCATTGGGAGAGACTGTAAATTTTGCAATAATCTTTTTTGTGTGACTTAACGATTTTTTCTAATGTCTGGTATACTAGTTTCCCTGGTGTATCTCTGGCATGACAGAGCAAGTATATAGTTTTAGCAGATTTAGCTTTCTACATAACCGTTGTTAGACACCTTCGATTATGTTAGACCTTTTGCATTTTTATTTTAATTTATCTTTATCTTGTTGTTGGACCTGCTTATATTTTTAAACGTTCTGTATAATGCAGATTGTGAGCAACCTCAATCCCAGGGCTTTTTTCTCTTTTATTTTTACTTTTTTTATTGCTGCACATGCTAATTTTCTTGGACGTTTTGTTTCAGCGGTTATAGATATAGAAGAATGCAAATTGTGACTTTTAAAAATTCAAATTACTGTGTTCTATGTTTTTATTTGGCACCAATCACATGGACTCGATGAGAGATTCAGTGGATTCTTCCACGGGACTTCGGCTAGTCGTAGAAAAGAATTTATATAAAATGTAAAAAGTAATTTTTCCGTTGTTACTGTTTTTAACGCTACGAAGTGGTTGATGTCGTTATAATATACCTTAATGTAAACAAATTTAAATCAATGTTTACCTCTGTTACGTTTTGATGGTTTAAAATATTATTCGATTCTTAAATTCGGAAACACTACATTGTTATCATGCACGGCACATTTGGTATGATGCATTAGAAACTGTACGTTGTGGAAATTTTGCAATAACCTTTTTGTGTGACTTAAAGATTTTTTCTAATGTCTGATATACTAGTTTCCCTGGTGTACTTCTGGCAAGGCAATGCAAGTATAAATTTTAGCAGATTGCATTAGACACCTTTGATTTTGTTAGACATTTTGCATTCTTATTTTATTTTATTTTCTGTTGCACCTGCTTATATTTTCAACGTTTTGGTTTCAACGGGTATAAATATAAGTTAATGCAGGCTGCGAGCAATCTCGATCCCAGGACTCTTTCTCTCTTTTTCTCGTCCCGTTATAAAAAAAGAGACAAAGGACTGAGATTGGATTCAAAGTTTTAAAAATTCACATTACCATGCTGTATGTTTTTGTTTGGTATCCTCTACATGCATTTCATGGAGACATTCAGTGGATTCTTTCACGGGATTTCGGCTAGTCTATATTATAATACCTGTATACGTATTTCTGTCTATCACGCAAAATGGTAGCTTAGCTGCGCAAGTAGCGAGACGCACGTGATGCGGTATAAAAAGGGCGAACCCGTGGATTGTTCCACGGGCTAACGACTAGTAACTAATAATTTTGCTGACGTCTGAGTTATTTCGAATATTTCGCTTGGTTTAGCTTGCTTAAAGATTTTTGCTTCTCTTTTAAGCATTATTGAAAAATTAATTTTCTTTCAAATTAAAACAGCATTTTAACTGTTATTCCCTAATTCAAGCTCTTTAGAGGCGCCAAAATAACAAAAATATTATTAATTTCCACCAGCGCCACGCGGGGCGGAATCTTTATAATCGCTAGATGGAAGATAGATATATATAGATAGAGACAGCACAGAGCCTGGACGCTGCAGAGTTAGTGGTGATACTGTGTACTTTTAGTTTATCGCAGTGCATAGTTTGCAGGCTAACAGAAATATTACCTCGTGTTCAGTAAACATTTTTGAAGGATGCTGTTTTCCTGCTTGTGAATGCTATAAGCTCCTGAAAAGACTAAAAATTGCTGTTGTAGCTAGCTGCATAAAGATAAACTTAAATATATTGGTATTGCGTTGCTTTTTGAAAAACGTTCCAGAATTATTTACCGAAAGTTGGACTTGGAGCTATCTGACTCAAGGGATAGTCATACATCTTTATAGAAAATTTGATTGAGGTGAACTAGCTTAGGTAATAAATATTTTAACTTAAAGCTTCCCTGTAGCTAGCTACTGTAGCTAGCTACAGTATTTTTGCACTTAATAGAACACAATAGGACACAATGTTTACACCGTTATGGAATTTGTAAGGCAAATTAGCTTCTAGCTTTACTGATTTTGGATGGAAAAAGACCTATTAACTGCTGTAACTATTAACTATCTTTTTAAGCTTTCCTCCCACTTCAAAACAACTAGCTAGCTTAATATCACTTGTATAACATTACTGTTATTTGTCTGAGTTAAGCTATACAAGCTATTTCTACGCAAATCCAAATGACATCTTGTCATGTCAATGTGGGTGAAGTCAGAAATAAAGTTGCTAAAAACACCACAATGGCTGTGACTCTTGTTACCCAGTACTTTGGTACGACATGAGGAATGTCATAATATCAAAACCAGGTTAAATTTGAAATATTTTTAAGTGATTAACAAACAATTTAAATAGAAATAGTGACACAAATGGAGAAAAGTACAATCTTCGAGTGTTTGCCGTTTTCTGACCCAAAATATATTGCAGCTTTTCTTTTTGCCTTTTCGTCAGAAAAAAACAACATAAATGTATCATCAAGTCTCGTCTTCTCATGAGCCTGACTTACTGCATTTTTGTTGATCTAATTTTTGTAGCTTTGAGGCATGTGCAATGAGACTATTGCGCTGGCTGACATGAAAACATCAAAATAAACCGATATTTAGATGTTTTTATTAGGTGTTAAAAAATTCGCTCCAATTGGCGCACAAGCTAATCGCTAAGCGCGAGATGGAAACCAAGCCTTAATGGGAAATATTTCTAGATCAATGAGAATAATAACCTTGGGCGACTGGTATAATTTGAGTCAGTACAGTTTAGCTCTTTGGGTCGTAAACCAGTGAAATACTGAAAAAATAAAAAGTTGAAAAATATTGCCTCAAACTTTTTGTAGTCTGCAAGAAATTTGTTCAGAAAATGGCAAACGAATAAGTTTTTAAAGACAATGTAATCTATATAATAATACAAAAGTTGTGCCTGTCTGTGCTTTGTAAAGTGAATATTTTTATTAAAGTCTCAAATGTTAAGGCTGGACTTGAAAATATATATGTTTGCCGTCACCTGGCTAAGGGTTTTAGCACTGACCCGGTCAGTTGGTCAGGATTTTACTTTTTTTTTAATTTATTTTCAAAGTCTATCTACGATGTATTTTTCTTAAATTTTGAAAGAATGTACCAATTAAAGCCACGAAAACACAAAGCTTATGAAGCCTGCGATCAAAAACAGTCTGTTATTACGAAGAATGTAAGGTATAGAGAACATTAAAGTCGGCCTTTTCCTTCATGCTGACGCTTTTATGCTCGGCTGGTGCATTACACTGAGACTCGAACAAAAGACAGAAGACAATTTGGAACCATGCCACAAGTCAGTCCAACCTTCATCGTCACAGAGAATACTGCGAGAAGAGTGCGCACCCATGCAAGTTAAATATAACCAGAACATGGAAGAGGTTAGGTGTTCTGTGCCTTAATACAGCTTTCGAACGATTTTTTTGTGATGTAATACCATGTTGAATAAAGTTTAAAAAAAATTTTTCAAAAAGGGAAAGAGAAATCAAAAATGCTTTGAACTTATGGTTAATACGTTTAAAAAACTCATTTTTATTGGGTTTTTAAATTATTAAAGCTATTACAACACAATCATAGTCTTCAGAACAAATAATTTGAAAACGAGGTGGTGACATCAGTCATTTTTCAATGTATTGGTAACTAATGACAACCTGGGACTAAATTGGGTAAGATCCCTGAATCTGTTTTGTAATTACTACTTTGATGGCGTTATCAAAAATCCTATACATTTTCTTGATCAGTGTACGATTAAGGCAATGGTTATACAAAAAATTTTGTTGTTTCGGATGTCATCAAAATTTTTAAACCTGTATATTTCCTTAACCATTTGTCAAAAGCACATGCTCCAAGATCTTGATCAGAGTTTCACGCTATACACAGATGGAATGGGTAAACAAGTTTTTGGATAAAGTTTTGTGTACATTGCTTGGTTTTTGCTGATGTCAGCAAAAGTTTTAAACCCCTTGTATCTCCTTAAAAGTTTGTAAAAAGCACATAATCATATAGTACAAAAAAAAATTATATGGAGGGGTAATTACTAAGCCATATATATACTTATACAACAGGCTAACCTGAAAACCAGAATTTGTCGGACAGGCGAATTCGTCGACTTCAACAGGCTAACTAGTATGTTATAAACATTTTTGAGGGTAAAACTTATTTGGGAGTGGGAGGTAAAAATGCAAGTTTCAACATATCTCAGTGTCGTACTTTTTAACTTGATTTTTTTTAACTTGATTTTTTTATGTTGTTTATATATTTTGTGTCGAGTTAAGTTGAGACCTTTTTTAAAACCATAGTTGTCAACGGACCGTTAGGTAAAGTAAACTACTACGCCATTAGAGTTGAATTTAAGGTAAGAGGTAGCCCACACATATTAAAGAAAAGGAAGATTACACTAGAAAAAGTAAAAACTTACATAGATTAACATATGAATCCAAGATTAAACAATATTCTGCATCCAGATGAACCCTAATTATACCCAACCAGGTACAATTGAAGAAATTCTTCAAAGCTTAGCCATTACAAAAGAAGGGTATGAAAACGCACTGAGTATATCCCCTGATAGTGGATTTCAAATTCACTTTCGAAGGCTTCCAGATTCCTGTTTTATCAATAATTATTTCACCGATGGTTTGATGGCATGGGAAGCCAAAATAGACATTCAATCCGTTCTTGATTATTGTAAAGCAGTTTCTTACATGTGTGCTTATGCGATGAAATGATGAAATGAAGCGATGAAAAAGCCGCATCAAAAGCACTAGAAACTGGTGATCCGTTATTTGTACAAATGAAATCAATTGCGAATGGGTATTGACATCATCTCGTAATGTCAGTTCAAGAAGCAGTTGCTATTATAATGCCAGAAATATGGTTACGAAAGTTATTTCCTGTTGTAGTTTTTGCAAGCAGTAACATTCCTGAGAAGAGATATGGGTCTGTCGTAACAAAGAAGAGATTTTAAGTTTGCCGCCAGACAGTACTGACATTTTTAAACGAAATATGTTGGATATATACATGGATAGACCAAATGCAGGTTTTAAAAAAAGGAGATACCCTATTTTGGAACAAATGTGTTATGCTGAGCTCTTTTCAAGATATTCTATGAAAATAAAACCGAAACCAGAAGAAAAAAATGACAGCCAACAGAAGTACTTAAAGAAATAATAGCTGATACTCACATGGAATCTCCTTATCCAAAAAATCTACCTCTTATGTCTTCAAAAGAAAGGTTGTTTTTACGAAAGGAAAAGTGTGTTTTACGGTACCATCGAGAGAAAAATCCAGAAGAATATGCGCATCATTTTTTATCCCTTTCGCCAGGAAGCAGAATTGCCAAGCAAAAACTCGGGTACATACTCAGAGAAATTATTGCAAAACGGTGTATTAGAAGTTATTAATACAAATAAAAAAGATGCGAACCATTCGGTGAACTTGTTGAAGAAGCGATGATAAATTTTCACACGAATATAAATAATCTTGATTCCTTCGCTGAACAAGAAAATGACGATGTTTGTGATGAAATGAGCAATATAAATTACCATACCAATGACAAAGTTCCGAATGAAACCAAAAACGTCCCAGTTATTGGAAAGACTTTTTCATCCGTTAGGAAACCGGAAATTTCCGATGATAAACTCCATGAAAAAATTCGAACATTAAACAAAACTCAAAGCCAAGTTTTTGAAATCGTAAATAATTGGGTTAGAACTTACATAAAGAACTTGGCATGTAACACACACCATAAAATTGATCCAATTCACATATTTTTAACAGGACGTGCAGGTTGTGGAAACTCACATTTGATAAAAACAATCTCTGACATGCTAAATAAAACACCTTCTTATCGCGCAGGGAACTTAGAAAAAGATAAGATTCTAATTCTGGCGCCCACTGGTGTTGCTGCCGTAAATGTAGAGGGAAGTACAACATATTCAGCCTAAGGTAATTGAAATATTTGGATGCTCAGATGACATTCCATTTGCAGGAATATTTGTTATAGCATGCAGATTTCTACCAACTCCCACCAATTCAAGCAAAACCAATTTATGCAGACTATAAAGATGTACTGTTAAATCTTTCGCATTGCTGGAAATATTTTAAGATTGCTGAACTAACAGAGGTTATGAGGCCGTGTGGTGACCAATGTTTGATTGAACTATTAAACAATATTAGAGCGGGAAACTTAGAAACGCAACACGAAGATTTACTAAAATCTAAATTTATTTTTCAAAATGACCCGAACTACCCCAAAGATTTGATTCATATCTTTGCTGAAAACCAACCTGCATCTGAACACAACAAAAATATGCTAAACAGTATAGAATCGGATAAAATAAATATCGACGCTATTGACAAAATTCCAGAAATATTCCTGTGTCAACGGTACAAAAATCCAAAGCCGCACTCAAATAGAGACAGGTTGACTAGCTCAAAACCTTCTTTTAAAACTTAACGCGAGATTCATGTTGACATCAAATATCGACATA
Organism: Hydractinia symbiolongicarpus; assembly: GCF_029227915.1. NCBI lineage: Eukaryota > Metazoa > Cnidaria > Hydrozoa > Anthoathecata > Hydractiniidae > Hydractinia > Hydractinia symbiolongicarpus. The sequence goes on along the minus strand of NC_079875.1, from coordinate 13,733,559 downwards.
TCAGATAAACTTATTAGCGGACAGATTGGTACTGTTCATCGTATAAAAACCGATGAATTAAGAGAAGAAACAAAAATATATTTGAAAATGGAAGACTTAAGCATAGGAGTTAAAGCTATGAGAACAGATCCATATGCTATGCAAGAAAATGTTATTCCAATAAGCAGAATAGAAAAGGAAATCAAATTTAATAAACATAATCTAACTTCACCTACTATGAAACGAATGCAATTCCCACTAATGCTGTCATGTACTGTTCACAAGGCTCAAGGAAAAACGTTTGATAAAATTGTTGTTTGTTTTGATTTAATAAAGCAACGGGCCTTTCACTCAGGACAAATGTATGTTGCATTAAGTCGAGTGAGAAGCTTAGAGGGTTAATACCTAACGGTGACATTTTCCAGATCAGCTATTAAATCAGACACACGAGCAACCGAGCAATATAATAATATGCGAGAACACTCAAAATTGGCATCAAAAGATACTGGCATAATTAGGCAAAATTCTATTATAGTAACTTTGCTTAATACAAGATCCTACAACAAACATAAAAATGATATTAGGTCCGACCGCGTTTTCATGGAAAGTGATTTATTATGTCTAACAGAAACTCAGATGCCATTTAATACATACTCCGACACAAAACTAGATTACTTTACTTTAATTCCAAACAACAATGTGGGTAGGTTTTCTAGTCTTTTAGTTGGTCATAATGAAACTATAGCATTGTCTGATATTGTAAAAATTCCAGGTGCAATATTTTTTAATATGACGAAGAAAATCTTTCAAAAGAATGCTGTTAGTTTTTTACTTTCCTATCGTTAAAATTCTCTTAATCGAGATGAGTCGTTCAACATTTTTTGGGAAACGAAATTGTTGATGTTATACTCAGAGTTTTTATTGTAAATGCATTTCGTGATGAAAACTATTTCGTTGGTTTTCTAACTGAATATAAACAAGTTGTAACCTCTCCAACTCATATTTCCGGTTCACTTATTGACCATATTTATGTCCAGGAGAGTGTCCCCAACACCTTTAAAGTCGATACGCTCGTCAATAATGTATATTTCAGTGATCATGACGCAGTCAGGCTTAAACTTTCTCTAACATGATGTTTTCGAAATCTTCTAGAAGGGCTACTTCAAATCTATTTTGTCCTCAGAACGAAAGATATTTACGCTGAGTTTACGTTATTCTTGTGTTTGTTTGTTTTTAGACTTTTTTCACTATAAATCTTCAAGCCATCGGGCTTCTTGTTTATAATCGTATTACTATTGAATTTATTACTTGTTTTTTTTATAATTTTATAATAGATTTATGTTCACTTTTCGCTCGCATATCTACTAGCTCTTAGTAAATCTTAGTATATCTACCAGCTCTTAGTAAATGTTGAGGGTTCAAACAATTAAAATATGAGGTGCCAAAAATGTCTAAAAGTAACAAGCAACGGAAATATCAAAGTTTTAGCGAGGAAATAAAAAAGCGGGCGTGTCTAAACATAAAACAACGTCCACGGGCGTAGAGGGGTGGGAGGGCAAAGTACACAAGCTACGTGAAGTATTTTAGATATATTAATATATATGTTGACAAGTCCAGTACATCATAGATCGCATTTTTATTCGCAATTAATTTAACTATCCACATTAGATTGCAATGATTAAAACCCGAAGGTTAATATTCCTAAACTTAATTTAACATTTATCGGCATTCAAGAGAATTTTTAGTCCGTGCATGTCTTTCAATTTTTTTTCGTATGTATGCCCAAGGCAGGTCACGTGGTTTTTAAGTTTTTAAAGGGCGTACAAGGCACGAAAGTGCTCACATGTCAATTAGTTCTTGAACCACACGCGTTAAAACTGTTTGATTACATATAAGATAAGCAGTTTTATTATAAATAGTTTATAATGTTGTTGTTAAGATCGATGGTGTATTTTTTTAACGATGCCCTAACGTTGGAGGGATAGTGGCTGTAGCACTTGGGTCTAAGGATATGTTTCCCCATAGAATGGGATATTTCGCATCCAGCTAAGTCACGATTTCGGAAATGTTTTGAATGTAAATTAGTGGTTGTAATTTAGTTCGTAGGAGATATAGATGAATCATATTGTGTTATGACTACGGATAGCACACGGTTCTCACTATGATGACACCACAACTACTACTACTAGTCAAAGTTCTTCGAGTCTTTCCTGTCGCAAAAATTAGAAGAAAGAAAAATTATTTTCGTTTGAGCGCTTTTTCGTTTGAGAATTAGAAAATAAGTTGTGTTTATCAACTTTGTTTTAACCGCTCGGACGTGGTGAACTCAGGCCCGCGAAATGCCGATTTTTTGCAGTTGTATTTCTACATTACCGTTGGTTTTTGCACGTTAGAATGACAAGCGGAATGTGATTGACGTAAACCAGGCTACTTAGACACATCCGGCTTGTATGACTTTTTAATTACCTCTGAGCCTAGCAAAAGGGGTCGTACAATCTGCCACATGGTCCATAAAATCTAATCCTAAGTCAAAGATTTTCTCAGAATCCCAGCTTCTACCCAATATTTTTCCTTTAAATTTTCCTACTTTAATGAGCATTTTTATAAGTTCGAATTTTTGTGCGTTATTTTCTTCATCTTTAACATTATAATTTTGTATAATTATTACAATTAGCATATAATACTTTTCTCAGACGGTATTTATAACCACTAGTTTTTTATTTTTTATTTATTTAAAGATGCCTGATGACATTGCTTAAACATTGCTTAAAAGGTTGATTTTATTCATAAAAATAATCTCTCACTTCGTGATTTCAAGAACTGTTGAATATGCTAGTTCTGCGATTTTTTTAACGTCAGTACCTCAAGTTTTATGGAGGCTGAATAAAACTGACTGAGTGAATAAATGTTCAAGCGAAGCTTTAGTCGAGGTAGAGATCGGTCATTGAATATTTCATGAAAAGTAAACTTTTCGTCAACAGGGTCTTCGCTATCACAGGATATGTCGAGTAGTTTTTATCAAAGTTAAGACAAGTTAATAAAATGAACAAAGTATTTCAAATTATACTTTTTCCATATTAAACTTCAATGCGATATTATAATATATACGTTTTAAAAAAACAATTTTTATGTTACTTAGTACAAAATCAGTCTTCTAACAGAGAATATTCACCAAAATATAGTTCTTATTTTCCGTAAATAAAAAATAAAAAAAGAAGAAATATCAATCAACGAAAGAAGTATATAATAAAAATTTTGATAAAAACAGCAAATGTTTATTTATCGTCCGCTGCAATGTTATGTTAACAACTAAAACTGGTCTATTGACAAAATAGAAAATCCACAAATTACTCAATCCCTTTTTTTTAAAAAAATTTCTTCCAAATAATGTCTCCGCAACAACACCCAATTTTGATGTCCGGTTTTATGACCACTACCGGTATAATTCGACATAATCCCAGATTACTTGATCATATCAAATATACATAATTACCATGGATATATAAAAATCTTGACTTTTTTAACTTTACCAGCCTTTAACAGATCGATAAAGACTTCGTATTAAAGATATTATTTTGGTTTGTCTGTTCAGTTTTCATATTACATTGTTCAAGGTGTATCATTACTTGAACATGATAGTTCAAGTAAAACGTAGGAGACGTTTTGCGAGATTCTTCCTCTATCATCGTGCAAGGTAATGTCGCATACTATCATGTTTCAGATGATTAACCTTCGATTATAACTACTCTTTTATAAGATATATTTTTTAAAAAAAACTTATGTAAGTCTTTGTTTATACTTCAGCTGAACATCAGTAAGTTTGTCTCTTTTTTTTTCTAAGTTAATTCTCCATTTTTAATATATACATGATTTTCAAAACATACCGATATATACTACTGGCATATATCATGGGTCTTTAGTATATATTATGGAAACTGGTATACACAAGGGCATATATCACGGAGCTACTGGTATATACTACTGTTGTATTTCACAAATATAATTGTATATACTACTGGTATATATCATGGGTTTTGGTATATATAATGGAAAGTGCTATATATTAGTCGTATATACTAATGATATATATCACGGAGACACTGTTATATACTACTGATATATATCACGGAGATACTGATATATACTACTAGTATATAATCATGGAGCTTGGTATATGCTACTGATATATATCACGGAGAATTCGTTGTTAAAGCAGATTTCCATGAAAGAAAATAAAAATCACTGTGGAAATCATATTTTTGGAAATTTTCAAGGTAAAAATGAAATATATAAAACAAGCGTCGACATTAAGACAAAATTATACAAATGCTGTATAAACCTGCCGTTGGCTACGCGTGTTGAGTATGGTATATAAAAATTTGAAGAATAAAGCATTAAGCATTTGTACTTAGTCTAAGTAAAAATTTTGACAAAGAACGAACGTATCGTCTAAATAAAAGGTTACGTAGCACTGAAGGATGGATGCATCTCTTTAATCAAAAAACAAAAAACTTTCGCTGAGAAGACCGACAATTCTGTATAATAATAATAAAAAAATAGATTTAGAGATTTTGGGAATTGATTTCCTTGGTAAGAGGATCAACAATGGTAAATAAAAAAAACAGTAAACAAACCTTTGTGTATAAGGCGAAATCAACCACTATAGTATACTACACGTTAGTATCAACTGCAGGTTAGAAAAAGTTCCTAATTAAACCTTTTTCAGAAATTTCTTTTTTTAAAAAAAACTATTATACGTTCGTATGCCGGTCACGTGTTAATCGTTCTGGTTGCTGTGATGCCATGTTAGAGAAGTCACGAAACACGTTTGTCACAGTTTCATCTCCTATAAATAAATCGCACAGAAAATGAAACAGAACGTATACATCGGCAAAAGATTTTCCAGTAAGCTACATTTTATAAGAAACCTATTTTAAGATTTAGTTTTTGGGTGGTGAAGGGGAGGGGTGGACTTTATTTAGTGTAAATAAAAAGTGGATTTTTGTTTTCTTGCGTGTTAAAAAAAGTGTGTACGACAAGTCTTAAATAACAGAAGTCCTGAAGGACATGCCTTATTATTCTGGACACATTTTTCAAATGGCTATATTTTTTAAAATGTTTAAATAACGCTGAAAATACGTTAGTACCAGTTTGTGCAAGTTACATGACAGCACCCTGATGTCTGAAATAAAATTAGAAATCAAGGTATGCTGACGTCGGCTAAAATGAGCATCGCTTGTTAAGATATTGCATCTAGCCGAATAACCTAAGTCCGTTTGACAACAACAGCAGAACTTGGGTCGATTATAGTAGCTTTTGCAATTGGTACGAACATTGAAATTTGCCGCTCTTTTGCAATATATGACGTTCAGAATTGTAGATAAACACAGAATATTCAATGAAGACATATTTTTAAATTAAGCTTAAAAACGCAGTGAAACCGTACAAGTTGTAGATAAACACAGAATATTCCGCTTTTAAAAAACATTTCGAATTAACAAACAAAGAAACTAACAAAAAGTGTCAATAGATTCTTAAGGGGGATTTTCACGAAGCGAATTGAACGGCGAATTCGCTTTTTAATTTTCACGACAAAATAAATTAGGCGCCAAAGTCATTGTTTACATTAGTTAACCGCGTTCTGATTGGTCAAAAACTGGCAGCGAAACATTTAACCGCGAAAAAGTAGGAACTGTTTCTACTTTTCAGCGAAGCGAATATTTCGATGCAAAATCAAAATAAACAAAACTGCGCATGCTCAGATACAATTCGCCGTCGAATTTACCGTTCAATTTGCTTCGTGAAAATCCACCCTTATAAACAAATAATACTTTACTATGCACTCTACATTTATGAATTACATCTCCTTTGGTGCATAGCAGTGTTGTACAAAAGCCCGGAGTGTTGTAAACATCTAAACGAACTCTATATTTTCATGTTATCTTAAAATTTGTAACTCACCTCCCATTGTGATATCAGTTTCTTTTATTTCCTCATGAAGACGAGCCAAACGAAGTCTAAAGGAAAATAGTAGTCTTAAAAAAACAGTAGTCTGAAGAAAAAGTTGTGTAAATATATCAAAAGCTAAACTTTTACGCAAATTTAGCATTTTTTTTTGTCTATTTTTCGAAACTTAATGCCCAAGCAATCAATTAAAGAACTTTCAGAAATTTCTCTTTGACAGTCACAATTTGCGAAAATTTAGAGATTCCAAGGGGTGATGCTCGTAGTGCATTTAATGCTTCGCAATAATTTCATTAAGGTTCAGCAACCGAAATGTCAAAATTTCTGAAATTTGTCAAAAAAATTTACCGCAAAATACATTTTTTGACTCGCGAAAATTAAGCCTAAATAATTAATTTCCTAAGGTATAAGTTAGTGATGGCAAAATTTTGATTTTAGTCTCAAGTTGCTAAAAAGTTGGCAAGCAAAAGTGAAATTTCATAAAATTCCAGCTTGATAAATAATGTTCTTATTTATTCGAATGAAAAGTACGATCATTTATCAAGCGTACACACCAACATCTACTTTTCATTGTTTTCTAGATTTTCTCATATATCTACTTTTACCTTCAATTTTTAGCCTGACCAGTTGTTTAGAGTTTACCCAAATCTCAGGCCTCAGCTCTATCTAACTCCATTACCTTTAAAAAGTGTATACAGGAGAAGGAAGAAATAAAGTAACTCATGTTGTTCTAAATATTTTTTAAAATTTTACCACAAACAAAAGGCGAAGTAAAAACATAATCTTACAATGTTACTATGTCTGCGTTCTCGTTTTTTAAAGCAATCATCAGCGGGTCCTAGAACAGAAGAAGATCTCGAGTTATCCTGAACTAATCAACTTATCAACAACTTTTGGTTAATTATAAAAGTATAAGCATAAATTACACAACGCACAGAGTTAAGCGAATTATGAACATGGGTCTTAAGTAGATCAAAACAGAGAAAAATGAAAGCATAAAGTCATGAAAATATTATTAACAATTTTCTAAATCTTAAAATATTCTTACTTGTTCATTTTTGTCTAAAGCCTTTTGATCGGCATCGCGTTTTAAAAATAAGCAAGTGTGACTAAAAAAAACAACAAACAAATCAAAAAAAGTCATTTCAACCACTGAAAATGAATGAAAGTTAGGATATGAGAAATTATCTCCACCGCAATATTTAATACATTATCTCTTACAAAGATTACAAAGATAAATACATCTCAAAAAGGTTAAACTTATATCTCTACAAAGTTACATTCATATCTCCGTCAAGTTAAGCTTATTATCTATACAAAGTCAAAGTCATTATATCTGCAATGTCAAATGTATCACCTTTACGAAGTCAAATAAAATTTTTCCATGAAGTTAAATACATTATCTCTGAATAGTTAACAGAGGTCCCAGGACAAAAACACAGATTATATTTATGATTTATTGCCAATCTACACCCGACTTTTATGCTTTTATCCTTTACTTCAATTTCATGCCATCTATATTATAATACCCGTATACGTCTGTCTGTCTGTCACGCAAAATTGTAGCTTAGCTGCGCAATAGCGAGAAGCACGCAATGCGGTATAAAAAGAACGGGCGAACCCGTGGATTTTCCACGAGCTAACGACTAGCTTGTTATAAAAATTTAGCTGATTTCATGCCAATTTTATACCAATGCCTAATTTTGATAACCATATGGTTCAATGGTCCTTCTTATTTCTCACAGATTTGACGAATCTCCTACAAAAACTGGATAACCCTTGGAAAACTAGGTAAACACATAAAAAGTGCTTTGAATTTGCTTTGACAGTTTATACTGTTACCACCAAGGTTCAAACAATGGGCTAAATCAATCAAGTCTACGAGTTTGCCTCTAAAATTTGTTTCTGGTTTTTATCAACTACTTGTAAATCCCCACTAGTTGATATGATCTTTTCTTGACCCAGATGCATGACACTTTTCAATTGATTTTACTTGAGATAGCCCACTGTTGGTAATTTTAAATGCTTTAACACAAATTTTACAATTAGCTGAAAATTTATCATTTTTAACAAAACTGAGCCAAGGATAGCTTGTTCCCCACTCTGGACAGTGTTTAATCACTATTGTAATTACTAACCTTGAAAAAAGTTGTTCTACTCTCTTCTCGACTTAAATAATTGCTACATAAAACTCTGGGAAATGTCATGAGAGTAATAAATGCTGAGTAAAGAGCAAACAAAATTTAAAATAACTGTGCAAACAAAATTTGGGAGAAAGAGCCAAATATATTATCTCTATAAAGTTGAATTCATTATCTCCGCAAATTAAAATATATTATCTCCATAAATTAAATACACTATGTCGAAACTGTCTTACCCAGTGCTACCATGCATGGCAGCGTAATGCAGCCCACTTCGACCTTGCTTGTCTGTGATGTTGACCTGCGCAGCATTTTGCAACAGAAACTCGCTAGCCGTCACTGAACCCTATGACAATAAATTGCAGATTTAACTTTCGACGGCAAGATTGTTACGAAAAATATCTGACAGTATGGATTAATACAGTTCTTTACCTGTGATTAGTCACCAAGAACTTCCTGGTATACCGGATGTTACTTAATCGGCGGTCAACTTTAATCAGCAAACGAAGGCTGATGAAGCTAGCAACACAGTGTCAACATCTCAAAAGTTGAGATACTTAATTTCGCAAAAATCCGGTATTGAAGGTCTTTTGGTGTCTTTTAATACTAATTTGTGAGATTATCATTGCAAATTCGTGAAGATGTAATGGGCTAAAGGTCAGTTTATGCGCACCGAAATTACACTAAAGGTCAGTTTATACGCGCCGAAATTACACTAAAGGTCAGTTTATGCGCATCGAAATTACTCTAAAGGTCAGTTTATACGCACCGAAATTACACTAAAGGTCAGTTTATACGCACCGAAATTACACTAAAGGTCAGTTTATACGCACCGAAATTACACTAAAGGTCAGTTTATACGCATCGAAATTACACTAAAGGTCAGTTTATACGCATCGAAATTACACTAAAGGTCAGTTTATACGCACCGAAATTACACTAAAGGTCAGTTTATACGCACCGAAATTACATTAAAGGTCAGTTTATACGCACCGAAATTACACTAAAGGTCAGTTTATACGCATCGAAATTACACTAAAGGTCAGTTATACGCATCGAAATTACACTAAAGGTCAGTTTATACGCACCGAAATTACACTAAAGGTCAGTTTATACGCACCGAAATTACACTAAAGGTCAGTTTATACGCATCGAAATTACACTAAAGGTCAGTTTTACGCATCGAAATTACACTAAAGGTCAGTTTATACGCATCGAAATTACACTAAAGGTCAGTTTATACGCATCGAAATTACACTAAAGGTCAGTTTATACGCATCGAAATTACACTGAAGGTCAGTTTATACGCATCGAAATTACACTAAAGGTCAGTTTATACGCACCGAAATTACACTAAAGGTCAGTTTATACGCATCGAAATTACACTAAAGGTCAGTTTATACGCACCGAAATTACACTAAAGGTCAGTTTATACGCATCGAAATTACACTAAAGGTCAGTTTATACGCATCGAAATTACACTAAAGGTCAGTTTATACGCACCGAAATTACACTAAAGGTCAGTTTATACGCATCGAAATTACACTAAAGGTCAGTTTATACGCATCGAAATTACACTGAAGGTCAGTTTATACGCACCGAAATTACACTAAAGGTCAGTTTAAACGCATCGAAATTACACTAAAGGTCAGTTTATACGCATCGAAATTACACTAAAGGTCAGTTTATACGCATCGAAATTACACTAAAGGTCAGTTTATACGCATCGAAATTACACTAAAGGTCAGTTTATACGCACCGAAATTACACTAAAGGTCAGTTTATACGCATCGAAATTACACTAAAGACCAGTTTATACGCATCGAAATTACACTAAAGGTCAGTTTATACGCATCGAAATTACACTAAAGGTCAGTTTATACGCATCGAAATTACACTAAAGGTCAGTTTATACGCATCGAAATTACACTAAAGGTCAGTTTATACGCATCGAAATTACACTAAAGGTCAGTTTATACGCACCGAAATTACACTAAAGGTCAGTTTATACGCATCGAAATTACACTAAAGGTCAGTTTATACGCATCGAAATTACACTAAAGGTCAGTTTATACGCACCGAAATTACACTAAAGGTCAGTTTATACGCATCGAAATTACACTAAAGGTCAGTTTATACGCATCGAAATTACACTAAAGGTCAGTTTATACGCATCGAAATTACACTAAAGGTCAGTTTATACGCATCGAAATTACACTAAAGGTCAGTTTATACGCATCGAAATTACACTAAAGGTCAGTTTATACGCATCGAAATTACACTAAAGGTCAGTTTATACGCACCGAAATTACACTAAAGGTCAGTTTATACGCACCGAAATTACACTAAAGGTCAGTTTATACGCATCGAAATTACACTAAAGGTCAGTTTATACGCACCAAGATTACATTAAAGGTCAGTTTATGCGCACCGAAATTACACTAAAGGTCAGTTTATACGCATCGAAATTACACTGAAGGTCAGTTTATACGCATCGAAATTACACTAAAGGTCAGTTTATACGCACCAAGATTACATTAAAGGTCAGTTTATGCGCACCGAAATTACACTAAAGGTCAGTTTATGCGCACCGAAATTACACTAAAGGTCAGTTTATACGCATCAAAATTACACTAAAGGTCAGTTTATACGCACCGAAATTACACCAAAGCTCAGTTTATACGCACCGAATTTACATTAAAGGTCAGTTTATACTCACCGAAATTAAACTAAACAGTCAGTTCATACTCACCGAAATGACAGTTTCGTGGAGAGCAGTTCTTTCCTCACTCTCATAATTTCTCCAATTCACATCAGCACCTAAAAAAAATATCAAACCACTGTGAAACAAGAAAATAAAATTAGTGGCTATTCAACAAGAATATAGAATTCCTTCTTCCTCCTTGGGCTAGGAAATAAAATTTCAGAGCTAAAGAAATTGAACTAGTTTTTATCTATATAGATAAGAACGTAGCTAACAGAAAGATTTAGTTTGATGATTATGTACCGAAATAAAAGTCCGATTTACTATAAATTCAAAAATAAAAAAACACGTTTGCAATTATCTTAAAAGCTTTTTTGCTGATGCCAGAATATGTCATATATTATATGCCAATAATATATACGGTTAGTCTAGTAAAATCTAGCCACTCGGAACTGCAAGTACTAAAATCTATCATGGCCAAGATATAATGACGTCACAAGTGATTGCGTTAATTGTTTCTTTATTAAGGTCGCGCATTTCGAAATCGAAAAGTTCACTGGTCAATATTCACAGCAGACCTAGGACTTCACATCTTACGTTACTTGGTTAAATCTGCAACACTTGAAATGTGCTAATTGTTGCTGACGTCAGCACAACCATTTTTCCCGCGAATTTCGAGACCTTTATGGCTCCGATGTGGATTATTTCGTCGTGCAGATTGCTGCAGAACGCAACTACGATCTGACAAAATTTTGACCATTTCACCCTTTTAAAAAAAAAACTGTCCTTGGTTTCGCTAATATTCGCTACGATTGTAGACACTTACCATTGGCAACTGCAAGTAACATCATGGAAATGTTCTTACTTCTTGATGCTTGATACAGTAACTAAAAATATTTTAAAACGCAGGTTACACAAACATAAAGACAGAAGCTGTCTAGATTAGTTCTGGAAGCCACACCACCTTCCATGTAGCCGCACCCACTAAAATTTTATGCCTTCCATGTAGCCACACCTACTAAGTTTAAACAAAAAGGTGGTTTTGCAACTTGGTCACTTTTTGTACACACCTACCACAGAATATCTTGCAAAAAAATAAAATTCTGAAAGGGTTTTCTTATAGTTGTTATGGCAACAGGGAATTTTTCGGGGTTATAATGGTCCAGAAAGATCAAGATTCTTAATTCAATTTTTTCTTATATAAATATTATGATTTTTGCATTAATTCTATGTTGATTATTATTTTATTAACATTTTTGTCTTCAAACGACCTATAAATTGTTGAGGTTAGAATAGGTGGACAAACGAACAAACAAAAAAGGCAATGATGACATCATCAAAATTTTTAGCATTAATTTTATTCAAGGGCTATGTGCATGCAAAATTTTATGCCTGTAGTCCTCCCCGTTGAGGAGATATGCAAGGGATTCTTGGTTGTCATTGTCCAATTTTTAAAGTTGTCATTGGCTTTTTTGCAACGAATGTTCTTTGCAATAAATCTCAAAAAAACAAGTCATACAAATAATGGGAACACAGCACCTCAGCACTATCTTAAAACGCAGGCGCGATAAACAAATCTATTACCATATTAGGATGTAGACTTGTGACGTCATGATCATCTTCTGAATCTGTCCCAGTACAAAAGGAATCACCAGAGGATGTATTATGCAGAAGTTCTTTCAGAGATGCGGATCTGTCCACTTTAGGGCTATCATCCACTCTCCTTTCGTTTTTAGGACTACCTTCTAACACGTTAATTTTATCGATCGTGTACGCTCTTAATCGACCATCGCTACCGCGTTTGATGATATTTCCTCGTTTCAATCGACTTTTCAGGTTACCATTGGTTGATTTGACTTTGGTAACAAATTTTTTGTCAACATACTTTGCTTGAATCCAAGCCTCCTTTTCTTGTCTAAACACAGCACGTCATTTCGTTTACAAACGCGAAACTGTAATTTATTAACCTTGCAAAATAAAAGTGGCGGAAGTGAAGTAGTCATATTTTATGTTAGCCTAATTTCGAGCAATATACCCAATCAATTGTTTTCAGGAGAATCATAAAGGCATATTAACATATTCACATTTTAAAGAATTTCAGATTTCAGGAAAACATTACGAGGGAAAAATTTGGGAAAGGAATATATTTTCGATATATCTTAGGTTTTGTCGATTTCTTTCTTAATATAGAAAAAAACTGCTCTACCAACTTTTAATTATGGCGCATAAATTATGATTTCATATTTAAGTAAGAGTAAATTTTAACATTTCCTGTCATCAGTAATTTTAGATGTATAGATATTTTAAAATTAAATCGATTAACATAAACTTTTTTGCTAAAATGAAATTTGTTTGCTCGGCCTAGGCCTCTTAATTTTTTGCTGACGACTCTATAACTTGGGATTTCGGGCTCTCTTTAAGTATATACAAGTCCAGACTTCACATACCAAAATTCGGTGCACACAGTATTTATCTAAGTGTCTTTTTTTATAGGACTGATGTTTGGTTGATTTTCGTAAATAAAACTACGTAGTGTTTCTAAATTCAAAGTTGATTTTCGCTACTGTAGGAGAATATACTTCTTATAATTACAAAGCCACAAACCTTGAACTAGAAGGAGTTGGTTTTTTCAAAGATGCGTCTACTTCTGCTTCGTACACATTATTAACAACATCATTTCCAAGTTCAACTAAAAGCTAAAAAAAAATTCGAATGTTTTTTTTTGCATCTTAGTGCATAGCATAAATTTGGGTAATTTTTAAAGCTTTGTCAAATTGATGAGGATTGCAAGTGTAACTGCTTAATTTTGACATAATGAATAGAATGTTTACAATCCTCACTTGAAAATGATAATGTCTAAAAAAATTGGAAGCAACTAGGATTAAATAGCTTGTTGCAACCGTTGGTTAATATTGTTGCTTTTAACCTCTCTTTGAAAGCGAGGCAGATAAAAGAAAGTAAGAATTTAAAAGGCTTTTAACACATTTGTTTGCTTCATTTCCATATGTAAAATACGGAAAGATCTACTTTATTGACATAACATAGCAAAAACTTTGGCCAAATCAGTTATTCGAAATTTGCATACGCTTGCATAAATTATTAAAAGCAGACGTGCACGCATGCAGTGACCAAATAATGTTTTTGGATTGACATCAGCAGAAAATGATAAATAAAGAACTGGACTGTGAAAAATCAGATCTATCAGAATAGAATATAATGGAAACCTTACAGAGTTTAATGATAACTGTTAGCTGTTAATAACTATCAGACAATAATATCTATTTAAGGTAAAGGAAATTGCTAGCAAAACATGCAGACTTATCCTGGATTTAAAACACACACCTAATTAGACAGATTATTTTTCTTAAACAAGCTTAATTTAGGTAAGACACCCATTACGAAACATTTCGAACTGACATTGCTGTGAACGTCACATGACTTCGGAAATACAATCATGGCTAAACTTAATGACATTCTGAAGTTTTTTCAGGCGTATTTTCCTCGTTTTTTAAACACAAACAAAATCGTGAAATAGTTGCTACTCGCAGATAGTAGGCTGCAAAGTCGTTACTTCTGCGCACCCATAGGCTAAGTAGAGAGCGTGTCAAATTTACTAGTAGCATTTGTTAGCACGCCCTGACCAAGAAATAATCTACGTCGCGGCCTACAAAATTTGGGGGTAATCGTTCGTGCGAACGTTAGCAACAATTAGCATGTTTCAGGAGCATAGATTTAACTAAATAACCTAAGATCCAAAGTCCTAAGTTTACTGTGAACATTGATATAGAAACAGCCAATGTGATCACTGGTGGCGGCTCAATTTAAAATTAGCCTTGTTTTTTTAATATATTTATCCATAATTGTAGTCCTTTCGCCATATTATTAAAAAAATGTCTGTAACAAATTTCTTACTTTTATTGATTCTGGATCCCAATCATCAAGCGTTATTGATCTCACTTTTGAAATATGAACACCAAGAGACCTATGTATTGTGTAACAAAAAGAAGAAAAGGATTAATACACCTTTCCCATTAATACTTATTTTTGTACTCATACTTTAGAGAAAACACTTAGCAGACAAGCCGAAATATGGAGGGTTCACAGTGAAGCAATTGTTCATGCAAGCCAAAGCAGCCAAACTTAAAAAGGCATTTACATGTACAATAAATATTAAGAATTAAATTTTTACTGTTGCCGTTATTGAGTGACTAACAAGTGGCAGAAAATAGCAAGTTTCTATTGCGTACGTTACCTTCACTTACCCCCTTGTGAAAAATATAAAGACGTTTTTACCTATGAATTCCAGAACATTCAATACAGACAACTATCCCTAAATTGATGCTTGCCCATTTTGGATCTAAAGCAAAAATAAAATTAATACAAGCCTATGACATGTTGTAACATGATTTGCAAGTCAGCCTAACACTGCAAAATAATTGTCTAATTTGTCACATATACGAAAACCAGCTATTAGCTGTACTTACTTGGAAGAGAACAATCAGCACATGTATCATTTCCTGACAAATCACGAATCTGTGTTAAAAGGCTAAACAAAAGAATAGTTAAACCAACAACATATTTTGCAATTACTTCGATGTGGAAAGCACACCACTGAAGTCACTTCAAAAAAAGTTGCAAGTTTAGTTAAATGAAAGAGAGAGCGATTCAAAGAAAAATTGTAGCTTGCAGCAACAGACATTGATAAAAGCACGCTTCAGATAAAAATTACAGCAAATTAATAAAGATGGGGCAGAAGCTGCAAGACAAACTTCACCGTCTGGGAATCTGGCAGTGAATTTCCTAAGTATTTACCTGCACCATGGTGCTCATCAATTTTTTTAATTAACCCTGCAGCAAGAAACGAGAAATGACTAAACAACTTAAAGATGACTTTCTTTGTATTAGTATTGTAAACTTTTACCCGATTTTTCGGAAATTTAGCAACTTTTCCTGACTTTTTCCTGTTTTTTTTCTTTAAGATTGTGAATTACATTAATTTCCATTACTTTCTCTGGTGTGGCATACCAAGTCATACTAAGCAAGCTTTATGCAACAGCAAAGAGAAGGTATAAATCCACAAAAAAAATTAATTTTCAATCCCAAAGAGGAAAGTTTAAGATACTTACTATTGTGGATGAAGTTTTTCTAATGTGTCCTCTGAAGAAAAATCGCCCTAATACAAAAATGACAAAAATGGTGAATTGATTACTAGAGCAAAAGCAAAACAATAGTAATAACAAATAATATGGAATAGATTTCACTTACACCTTGATCGGGATCGTTTAAAGCTCTTGCAATAGCCATCTACAAAGAAAAAAGTTAATAGGAAGAGTGTACATCAGAGTCATGGTGTAGAGTAAAGAAGGCGCTGCTATAGAAATTACACAGCAGAAAAACAGTAGTGGGACAAACAAAAGTTAAACTTTTTAATAATTATTGTTCGTCTAACATTCCCCTCTATCACATCATCAGGCTAAAGCAGCCTTTTCATCTAATTCAAAAATTTTATTACATTGGCAAAAAATTTGCAATGTGGTATGTTATTGGTTTGTCTGCTTTGTTAATATACGTAATTGTTGTTTGTCAACATAGCTTAAAAGAACTGGTAACACTTTTATGTTCGAATTCACATTGCATTTTTTTTAATCTTCATACGTCCTTGTTGATTAAGATTTTACACACAAATACTTTTCGAAAAAGTTAATTTCGCCATCACAAAAAGGTTTGGAAAAGCAATGTTTAATATGGGATACAATCACTTAAATAAAATTCAAGAAAGGGCCACAAGATGGAAAGTACCAAGTATTATTATTCAACATGAAAAAAATATGAGAATTTATTAGCATCACACAATTTGACCTACAAGGCTTACAAAAATAAAAAAATTTCACCCATACACACAGGTTTAAGTGTAATAAGTGAAACAATTTTTAAAGCACACCTTTTGGTGTGTAAAAAGTGAATTCGCACAAAATTTAGTGACACAAGCTTTCATACCTAACTTTAACTGCAATGTCTGTATAAAATACTTTTATTCGTTTTGTAAAAAGAAATCACATAATTCTAACCTGCATGACAGACATCCATTTTTCTTTTAAACGTTCATTATCAGCTTGCAAATACCAGCATCTAAATCAAGTCATAGGTTGCATCACAAAAAACAAAATGTGTTGGATACACACAGATGTCTGAAAAATCTTCACGCTTCTGGTGCATCAAAATAATACGTACTTTGTTGGACAAACCACAGAAAATGTAAATCGTCTATCCATATCCTGGGCATGTTTGACAGTAGATAATCTCAGATCAACCATTTCTGTTATACCTTCCTACAGTTGATTTCAGAAATGTTACAATATTGATAAAAACAAAGCATTTGCAGGAAAATACAACAAGTTTTACACTGTTATTATAGATCAATGATACACAAGTACAAGTGAAAAATACGCAAGTCATAGCAATTATGCCAGCATTTTGGTTGCAATCAGTAAAAACAAATAATAAATAATCGACCTACTGATTTTGACCTTCTAGTGTAATATAATTTGTTGTTTTGTATCACAAACCATCGCCTAAAAATTTAGGTATCAGTACATGCTGTGGCATTTTCACACAACATGGTTATCATACCGACTTGCACGATACACACAAAATAAAGGTAAAATAAATTTCATAACACATTGCATACTTAATCAGATAAGAAAATAATGCAAAAATTTTTTTTGTCATTGACGCCTCAAAAAAGTTGTAAATTCCAGAATTAATTTTTGTGAATCAGTCTTCATAGGGGAAAGTTGCAGAACTAATTTTTGCTATTACAATATTTTGTAATTCTTTATACAAAAGGTTACAGATCATCATTAAAAATATCAAAAGCGTGATATGTTAATGGCTCCCCTTTGAATTCTCCTACTTCTTCCTTTTTTACTAATCTTTTCCCCAGTTGGAATTTGGAATAGATATAATTTTAAAAAATGCAACTAGCTTTTACTTTTGCAGGATTTAATTTTGCGAATGGCTAGCCTCAAGTGTGTTTTTGGATTTTCGTTTAAATTTGAAACAATAAGTTCTGTAAAATTTTGTTCTCCAACATTTTCTAAACAGAAAGATTTATGATCTGCAGGTTGATACATACCTGTTCCATGTTTTAAATGCGTTACTAGCTCGCTTGAATAAATATCCTTCCATAATTATAATGCTAGAAAAAGGTAAGATTTTTAATGGTAGAACAAGGCAGAAATCACACAAGGAACAAACAAAAATTAAACTTACTTTCTTTTTGTGGGAAGGCTTTGGTTTAAAATATTTTCAAATTCTAAATTCTAAGAAAAAAAGAGTTATTACTTGAATTTTATGCAATGAAAATTAATATTTACACATTACTTTCTTGAGTCTAACAATGAAATGAGAAAAGCTCTTTGAATTTAGAACTGACAACCCGAAAGAAAGCAGCTTTTAACACAGGCCACAAAATTTTGGGGTAACAAATGTCATTTATCTCGTCTTTACCCTAACTTTTAAATAGCGTGAACAATTTTTCTTTAGCCAAGAGTATTACCATTTCATGAAGAAATTTATTGGATTTACTTGTAACAGCCATTTTTTACAAAAAAAAATCCATTCCATCAGATTTTAAAGTTTGCTCTTTATAAATTTATGGACTTTTCTAGATTTCGCAAAATACACGGTACAGAACCTTCCTTTGTATGGACTAACGTGTGTCTTTACACGGTACAGAACCTACTTTTGTATGGACTAATGTGTGTCTTTACACGGTACAGAACCTACTTTTGTATGGACTAACGTGTGTCTTTACACGGTACAGAACCTACTTTTGTATGGACTAACGTGTGTCTTTCATCCATCTCTTTATGATCTGATAAATATTCAGCTTGCAATTCTTCTAACTAAAGTTAGTAGAAAAAATAACAACAACATTACATTAAGCAATCGGTGTTATTAAGGTGACAATTGTTATAGCAGAAGTAAGCTTTTTCAAACAGCTCTAAATGATGTAAATTCAGTAGAAGTCTCCAGCCAAATTCAAATGAAAGTCAGTCAACTAGATAGCATTTTAAAAGACCTGTTTGGCAACAAAAAAAAACAACACCACATATAGGAAATTATTGGCCAATTAACTTAATTTTTAGTTTTTTTTCAGGAATAAAAAATATGACAGGAATTAAAATATATTTTGCAGCAAATCTCTTCACTATTCAAAATTAAGTTGCAAGAATTACAGTGTACGTTTCGTGTTTCACTGGTTTTCCTGGATGATGACAGTCTGTTATATATATTCTGCCCATGCCTGCACCTAAATAACCATGAACGCAAGACACATGAAAATTTTTCTAAGCTACACACCTGTGTAGAAAGTTGTTTTTGGTATGTTTCAAATTTTGTAAGTGCCTCATATCCTTGTTTATGGTACGTAAAGTGACCATTTACAAACATGACGGTCTAAAAGAGAACCAAAGAAAGAATTATTTCATACATAAGATGGGTAAATTAGTGGCTACATACATATTTTTACATAGCATATACGTTATTCTAAATAAGTTTATTCCTCTGTCTGTTTTTACAGTGAGCAACAGCTGATTACGTGAATATATAGTTTTGTTTACCTGACTTAATATGTGAAATCTTCTCTTTGACTGTAAGCTATTTATCTGAATAAAACAGTAAAATATAAAACACTACTACTTTCCATGTGAAGTTCACCCAGGTGTCAATATAGTTCAAATGTTATAACGTAAACATTTTTAAACAATAATATATTGCACCGGAATACAAGCATGTTGGTTTCCCAGATAGAAACATTATTTATTATTATCTTCTTTGGAAGCTTGTTGCTAAACGTTTAAGGGGGATTTATATAATACTACACTGGAAGAAAAACCTATTGTGTTGTCCTACAAAGTACATAAATCTCAACTTGCTTGTCAAACCCAAATTCAAATTTGTGTACCAACCAAAACATACAATAATAATATAATAAACAACCTTTAAATGTTCAGGTAAAACCTATTAAATCGAAAAAAATATATATTTCATAAACAAAAACATTGTGAAAGCATGAAAGAAACTTACTAAATATGTATAATCTAATGCTGTATGATGAAAGCATGACTGAGTAGCCGTCAAAACATTTTCCGCCTATAAAGACAATAAGACAAAATAAATGCATATGTATTAGAAGGGTTAAAAAACTAAAAAAACAAATAAAAATAGCACAGAAAATGAAGGGAGCAGAAGGAGAATCAAGTATTTTACTACAAAGTTCCTTACGGTTCTGTTCTTTAAGTATCATTTTAGCCTGGCACTACTAGCTAGTTTTTCAAAACCAAAGAAGACATACTAGCAATCATTTTAGACTGCAATTTTTTGTTTAACGAGAAAAAAAGGCTTGCCTCTTCAGCATCAGATGCTTTGCATGTCTTCAATAACTGGCTGTTTCGAATACATGCACTAAAAATAGAAAATGACAAAAAACTACAGGTGACAACTACAGTTAAGGTATTGTCATCAAACATGAAAATAATACTGAGTAATACATATTGGTCATAAGTACATAGTTTTCTATATAGTCTGTTATTTAGTTAACCTACAAAATTATAAATATTTTGCCTGCAAAATTCCAATTTTTACCTAACTGTTTAAAGCAGTTGTTTTTAGTATTCGTTTTCAAACTTCTTTTTACAACTACTAACTTTGTTCCCAACTCTCATTATAGATGTATAAACATTTTTTAAATTTTTTGCTGCCGAGTCCCAATTTCATGAAGCACAAGTTGTTGGATTGTCAACATAAGCATAAACACGTTACCAAGATCTCATTGCAATTGTATGTAAAAATTGTAGTTTCTAAAAAACAACTGAATTTCAATTGATATTTACTAACCTATCCAAATCGTCACTAATTTTGTCGAAAACCTTTTTTGTTTCTCGAACTTTCTTTATATCCCTTAAAATATAAAATAAAAAGTTTTTAATAAGATTTAGACTATTAGCACACGGTTCAGTTCAATGAAAAATAAATGTTCTTACTCCTTAATAAAATGATTTAAACTAATAGTAATGGATTTTTGGGTTTGTTCCAAGAAGACCTAAAACAGAATTATAACATACAAACATAAAATAATAATAGTGCAGGCCTTCAAAAATTACAAATTTTATGTGGATTTTTTAGTTCAAATAAACATTGATTAAAAACAAATTTATATTCAAAGTATACACAGGAATATAACCAGAGACAGAAATTGCAAAGGCAAAAACACTCAGGTCTACATATATGTAAGATTTGTAATTCATGTCAGCACTTAGCATTTATAAACAAAAAAACAATGCACCAGACGTTGAACTCTTGTAGTTTAGTAAAACAAAACTGTCTGCATAAAAGGAATGCAATGGAAAATAGGTAAAATTAATTTAGAAATTTGGTATTACCTGCAAATAAAGCCCTTAGAACTCTAGTAAGTAATTGCAATTTTTTTTACATATATATAACAGAATTGTTTACAAAAAATTCAGTTACTCATACTTTCTTTTGCCACATGTATAAATAAACAAGCACATACTATTAAAAATGTCTGCAATTCGCCAAGTACAGTATTTAATTTTTTCAAAGCTGTAGACACAAATGTATCCTCGTAAAACAATGTCGCCAAGCTATCAAAACTGTTAATAAGTGACCTAAAAAATAAGATCAGAAGTGCTTAAATTATTAAGTTGAATATAAAAACATTAAAGCTCAACACAGGCAGAAATGTACGATAACTTGTTCTATATAAAAATTTTGCAATGGTTTTCTATCACCAATATATTTTTTGTAATCATGGTCATTATAAAAATAGTTTATTATCAAGTGTTGCAATCAGTAAATAAAAACATGCAACATTTTTCGTCTTTTTGGATAATCTCTGCATTCCATGATAACAAATGACAATAAATACATCATAATGCTTAGATAGATGAACAATGAAAAAATGGATTGCTTTTTATTGCAGAATTCTAAATTATGAAAGCAATGAGGTACTTTTTACAAATCCATGCAATTTTTAAATTAAAACAAAATATATACTTAATGTGTTAATATTCAATTTAATGATTTTAACACAAAAATAATGCAACTGTTTCAACCTGCACAAAAATACACAAAATAAAATACTATTTAACTCTATAAAAGTCTGTTGTTACAAAGTCAGTATAGGCATTCTAATCTAAGAAATATAATAAAACAGATGCTAGAATGCGGTGTCACGGGATACTAATAATTATCCTCATTTAGAGGGCCAATTATTGATTATAAAATTATCCTGTGTGACATCCTTAATGTCTCAACTATGTGATATTTATGTATATATATACAAAACAAAAATCTTAAAAGTAAAGGAAATAAAGAATGGAACAATAAGTGTATACATTAGGTGGAAATCCTTTTTTTTGGTGTGTTTTAAAAACAATCTTGCTTTCCTGATGTTCCCTCTATCTAGTGAAAGCTCCCTTGTGAAAGTGAAAATAATAGACTTTATGACACATAATATATACAGGAAATTTACCCCATAGCATGACTGTAGTGCTTTCCTGCATCCACCACTTGCGTAGAGATCTTTACAAGCTAAATGTAGAAAAAAAATAGAAAGACATGCAAACAATTAGCTGATAAAAAGTGATATAATAAATCAACTTATTTTTTACAAAGTATTTTTTTCATTAATGTCTTCTCCAATTTTGAACTTAAATAGTGAGTGGGTTGACCAATCCAAATGTAAATTAAATTCCTTTCCCAAGCACGAGGTACATAATTAAAAAGGAAAATATCATTTCGGGCATACAACTTGATTATAAATAAAATAACCAGAAGCTTAATCATTGTGAAAATTAGAGGGATGCAAAACGATTTTCTTTAAAAAATTCTGATGATGTCTACTGGAATGTGTAGATGAATATATAGTTTTTAAAGAAAATCGTTTTACATCCCTCTGATTTTCACAATGATTAAGCTTCTGGTATTTTATTTAAAATTAAAAAGGCTTTTTCTTTGTTTCTAATGCTTAAATGCCTAAAATGCTGACTTGAGGGGGAGGTGAATTAATAAATACGTACAAATAAACAAGGGTGTAAAACTAGTGAATATTCCTGAAAAGCATTTTCAAGGTTTAGCTACCCTAGAACGACACAAGGGTGATTCCAAGAAAAAGTCAACCTCAGCATGCAATTGTCACTTTAAGTAAACCTAACTCTTTTTTGACTATGCAATCCTATAATTCTCAAAAATAATTCCTATTCTTTAAAAATAGACCATCAAGGCTGGTTTATATTTTTTAGATTTTCTAAATAGGTCTGTCAGAGCAATTTAGTCAAAAATTGAAACCACATGGGAGCTTTAAAAAACAACTATGTTCCTCTTGAACATCTATCCACTTAGTACTTATTAGAAAACGGTAGAACATATCGCAAGTTTATGTTAGTTGATCCTTACAGCCCTTTTAGTTCTCTGAGTTGTACGTCCGTCACAATGGAATTGCCCACCAGCTTTTAAGACTGTTGTAATAATCTCACATTTCAATAAATAATATACCTTTTCAAGATGGTTTTCCAGTTCTGTAATGGAGTGTTCATGGTCTTCTAATGTGCTTCTAAAAACATAGCAACCACAAAAGGAATCATTCCAAAATCATTAAAACTTTTGCAGAAAGAAACCTTTTCGACATCAAAATCAATTTTGAGAAATTTTCCTTAGAATAAACTTTTGTGGATTTGACGAGGTTTAATAGTAAATTATTAGCCTAATATTTTGACTAAAAGTTTACAATGTGTTGTAATTTTTTCTTTTAAATTTTCACATGCTTATTTCTTACTTTAAAGGAAGGCATTTTCACAGTTGAGAAACTTGAGTATTTTTGCAAAATAATTATATAGAAATTAAGATTAAATTACAAGCCATTTCGTAAGATTTTAGGCAGGCCTGCGGTAGATCACACGCCTCAAAAATTCTGCGCGTGCGATCAAAAAAAGATTTTTTTACAAAAACATTTCCTTTACCCCTGTACACCGCACAGGGGCTGCTGTTTTGGAGTAAGGAACATACAAAGTGCAAGTTCCAACAATGTACGACAAGGAATTTCAACCCAAATACGAAGAAGTCGTAAGCAGACTCGTTAATTAAACTTTGTTATTACTTGTGGGGCAAACAGATATTTATATTAAATTACGGAAAGTCGCTAATAATAATATTTAATAAACCTTATGTTCGATGAATCATAAAAATTATTATCTAAAAGAATATTTCGTTATTAAAGAAGTTTTTTTCTTATTAATTATATTATCTTTTAGTTATTTCAACTTAAATAATGCTGAATTTCTTTTAAATTCTCCAAAAGGCGACCTTACAAAATCATTTATAAAATCATTAAAATGAAACTCGCAAAGCCTTAATATAGCCTGGTAGCTGGTAAATGGTAGCAATTAAATTCACATTATCAACATTTGGTAAAGACTGCTCACATGCGATCTATTGTGAGTTCAGTAAAAGAATGATCGTTTATTTTTAGGGTTCAGTAAAAGAATGATCGTTTATTTTTAAGGTTTATTTAATAAATTTTCTTTGTTAAAAATACAATAATTTTTAATTACAGCAACGTTTTGCGCGTGCGATGAATCGCACGCCTAAACAAATCTGCACGTGTGTGGGGGCGTGCGCGTGCGATCGCACGCCTCTCACGAAATGGCCTGAAATTACCACAAAAGTCTCTTCCCGAGAAAGGTTACCCTTTATGAAATATATAATTTTTTAAAACACTGTGTACATGCAAATTTAGGCATGCTCTAATATAAGCACAATGAACATACTTTAAGGATTTCTAATAAAGACAAACTTTTACAAAAAAGCCTAAATATATACTGACCTGAATTTTGGAGAGTCCTTCAGGCACTCAGCAAAATCTAACCACATTTTCATTATTGTGACGAATTAAAATCTTCCCAAACATAAATATCATTAATATATCATTGCCTGAAATAAAATTTAGACCATGCTAAATAGATTCAGGCAAAGTACATACATTAATTGGGAATTATCAGCACGAAAAAGGGAATTTTACTGAAAACGTCACCTTAGTTCGCCCTAATCATTTTAGCACCCCCATGCATAATGACGTGAATGGGACTTATTTTTGTTGGGTTAACTTCAGTCGTAACAAACATATATACCCACATCCCTCAAAACTAAAATGTGTGGGAGTTTAAGTCATATTGGTCAAGGTTATACAGTGCTTTCCCGAGACAGCAGGACCCCTCTGAAGTACCAGTTTATGTTTTCAAAATCATCTTGACAAGTTCTTAATTCATGTTTCTGATGAACCCTTACTGCGTCCTCAAAGAAGACAAAACTTAGATGAGCTGAAATATTATCAAATGTATCAAAGGTAAGGTGAAATTGTAAAACTATAGCTAGGATGACAAAATATTGTACCACATAGTAATGCTAATAATAGCTGGTGAAGTAGAAGATAATCTATTTTATAATACCCATGCAAAATAGTACCGCGAGTAGCCGAGACGCGCACAATGTTGTATAAAAAGAACGGGCGAACCCTTTTCCAAGGGCCACTGACTAGTAATATATATTTTAGTACGAAAACTTATTCAATGGAATAAAGACAAAAACATGTAGCTAAAAATGTCTCTGAACAGTGAATTAAAACAGTTCTAGCTACCCAGCTAGCTAACTCTCTACTGAGGTACCTACTGGTTTTGTTCAATGTTGGACTGTTCAATGTGTAGCTACAACAAACTTTCAGCATTTCAACCTTATTACTTAGACGCCAGTCTGTCGCTCTTTATGTTTGTTTTGTGACTCAGGTGTCAGCTGTCAGCTCCGATAAAAAAGTGCGTAGCTAGTTGACTGATAAACTACAAAATTACAAGATGGCGAATAAAAGCTCCAACAAGGAGGGTAAGGTTATAGGGAAAAAAGGAAAGGGCAATCGTAAATCAAACAGCTTCAGGAAGTGGGAAGAGAGAAAATCAAATCACATTGCTTCGCTCTCATGACCTACTCCAAGCGATGTTGAAAACTATCTCGTGTTAACTAAATCTATTCGGTTAAAACATACAACGTAGGGCTATTTCGTACAAAGTTAGAAATAAGTAGGGAAGAGTGTCTCACACAAAGTCAAGCAAAATTGTCCGGCTTCCGTTATTCCATTCCGTTCCAGAATTTTTGCCGTGCGTCCTGCGTAGGTAGATAAATACCATCGCGCCGTCTAAAACAAAGTGGGGCATTCTTAAGGTCGTTACTTTTAAGAAATAAATAAATTATTTACGGTGACGATAAATAAACAGAAACACATGGGAAGTTTTTTGATTAAGGTGGTTCTAAATTATAAAATATCAAATTCTCGTACTTTCAAAAATATACCTTTTAGGTACATTTAACAATGTAGAAAAGTGTAGTCTAGTTCATTTTATAAAAAAAGTCAGGATTTAAAATCAGTACCATTAGTACTTGTCGTTTTGAGGTTTTAGTTCAAACACAATGTAAGGCATTTTTATTCTAGGGAAATTAAAAGTCTGCGTAACATATTATAACAAAAAAGGAACAAAAAATGTTAAATCTTAGACTGCTTCAGCTTAATCAAACTTAGTAATTTTTTTTAAAATTTGTAAAATTCAAAAACAAAAGTTAGAAAGGGATCTTCCTCAGAATTTGTCAAATAAATTAGAGATGGAAGTCTTAAAAAAAAGAAGCAGACTTCCACAATAGGTCGTTTGGTCTTGAAGATTAATATTCTACATCTTCGCAGCCCTAAATATTTTGCTAAACTCTGTGCGACCAAGGGAAATGTGAACCTACTTTTTTAAGGAGCCTCTCCAGTTTGGTGGCTGTGGCAATTTGTTGGTAGAGAAATTTTGACTGCATGTAAACAGAAGCAATGTGATTCCTGGCTTTAAAAAACTATGGCTTTAAAAACTAACACAGAATCGTTTTTAATTAGTAAACTGCTCAAATAATACCTTCACTTTCCTAAGAAAGGGAACAGGCACAATTTAATTATCTTACATATTTTCCCAATCGACATTGGGTAGAACAAGCCCTTGCCGCGAAGCAGGAGTCAAAATAAAGCATGACAAGTGCATTAATTAATAGATTTTTGGTGTGAGGTGTTAGGCAAGATGCAGTAGTAGTGCACTACAAATTCTTCGACTATTTAATGAGGATTTTTCTGTTTTATGTCACTTATGTGCTCCTCCTAATGTGTATTTGATCAAACTTTAAACTTTTACTTTCCTCTTCAGAGGAATACGGATGCAAAAAACTACTGTTTTTTGTTATGAACGGTTTTTACAGGCCAAAAGAAAGTTTCAGTTTGTCCGTATTAACAATCACTTTGTTATTATTAAGCCAAATGCCGGATTCTAAAATTTCCGACTCGACCTGCGAGACAAGGGTATTCAAGTTTATTTGAGTTAAAATATTTATTTATTTATTTTTGCAAATAAGTGTTGATAATTTGAATTGATGACAATTTCGAGCGGCTAATATAAAAAAAAGAAGGCGGGAACAATAAACAGCCCTGTGGTAGCACGAAAGCATCTTCATGAAGCAGATATAATACTGTGTCGTTAAAGTTTCAACTATATTTAACTCTTTAGTACTTGAGCAAGTCAAACGTGTCAGCTGTAATGCCATAACCTTAGTTTTTAAAGAAATTTTTATGATTTAGAATATCAAAAACTTCTTTAAAGTCAAAGAGCATAGTACAAAAAAAAATTGTTGGTTACGTTTCATAAGAATAACATCAGAGACATCGGAACCTTGTCACCAACTCTTTTCCACGCCTCTGACATTCTAAGAGAGGGAGGCTTCCTGTCAAAACAATATAGACGTAGAAGAGCCTTGAAAACGAGGCTGGAGAGATCGACGGCTGCAGTTTTCATGAAAAAGAGCTGCCGAAATCAACACTGTTTTATTGCCACTTTTTAAAATAGGCGAGTCCCTTTTAATCTTTCAGCATTTAGGTTATATACATCATTCAGTGAACATTTTCATAAGAACGCCCTGTTACGTGTTGACTTCTCGAACACTTTTAATTTGTTATACAGAAAAGTTATGTCCCATCACTTCAAATTCCCGGGTTCAGTTCTAGCAGTTTGGTAAAAATAAGAGTTATTTTTCTGAGGAAAAACACAAGGTGGCCCTCTCACTTATGTCCGCATACTCAATCGGGATTACGTTACTACTGACTTTCATATGAGACAATAACGATGGAAAGCACACTTTGCGTATGCAGATAATATTTCTAGTGCTGAAAAGCTATATCAACTTAGAACGCGATGTAATAACTTTCTACACCATCCGTGCAAGTAGTCATGCGCGGTAACCTAGCCAAAATCCCGAAAAGAAAAACTTCCTTACTATCAAAATACCCTTCAGAGTAAATGAATAGTTACCCACCATGGAAAACACTTACCTATCTCGTACATCTCGTAGATGGTGTATATTACGGTACAGTAATAGAGGAAGGATTAAGGAAGAACATATTTAACCCACACCAACCGGCTGTGAAAAGTTTTTCAAGCAACAACTAGTAAGGAAAGGAGAGTGACTCTAAAACAGTTTTGAGCAGAGTTGTAGATAGCTACTAGGTGGATTATACGAAACTAATTTAGTTAGCTAAAATATGTAACCAATATTGTAGTTTATTTTGTAAAACTAGAAGTTTTATATGGATAGTAAATATACAAAAACTGTCGACATGTCGCAGAGGTCTACACTAAGATTTCTAGATGTACTAAGCGGTCGGAATATGGCCTTTTTATCGTGTCACCCCTGATATCAAAAAGGCGAAATGAGGTTCTGGGAAAGGAGTTGCGTAGATTGAATTAACCGCAAAATAGATAGTAATGAGCCGAATAGTGCTAAGAAATATATGTACAAATTTAAACAACAATTGACAATAGGGATGAAAATATGAATTTTTAAAACACTCTAATGTTCTTCTTCATTATATTTTCTGAAATGGTCAGTGCGTAGGAATTTATTTGCTACCAATGATAAGTGATCCTCAGGCAGATTAAACTGTACTTCAATAAAAATACTTCAATGTACGGTGATAGAAATGTTACACTGGCTCAATACAACACATCTTAGTACATTTTAACAAGAGAAAGCTCCTGTATAATGACTCATAATATTTTTCAATAGTTATTTACATTTTGCCCGAAACCTTCACTAACTTTTTCAGTTGCTGACAACAATAGGAGCATCAATAATCTGTGGCTTGAAAAACATTTTGGCGTTATTTTTACTTTTCCTATATCTAGAAATATAAACAAAACACATTGTTTTTACTCATTCTATAAATGCTAACATCCCCAAATCACTCCCTCTTTCAAACATAGTTTCCCCAAATTTTGGTGTTAGCTACCACTTTTGTGAACATGCATTTCTCAATTACCTTTACACATAGCAATACGCTATTTCTATAAAAGAAATTTAACTGATTACCTCTCCTTTGTGGCAAGACAAACACAAAAAATAAAGAAAAACAGTTCCTGGTTGATGCCAAGTTGTGCCTGGGATCTACAATCGTGCACAAAATTAATGAAACAAAGGCGATTTTTTCATTACCTAAACACGGTCCAAAATGTCTAGTTGATCATGTGAAAAATTAGAATATTTTCTGACGCTGAAGTGAATGTCTTGCAGGAAAAAATGGCATATTTTCTGCCAGGTTGGCAAACAGCATCAACCCGCCAATTCGCCGCAGTCGGTAGGCTGCGTAAGTGCTACTTTTAAAGATGCCTAGGTTAGGTGATTAGCGTTCAAAAGAAGCAAGTCGCACATTTTAACACAACCGCGTTACGGAGTAATCCATGTTATGGTCCATAAGGTGCCTGAAAATTGAGAAACATGACCATAATGACCGTAATAACAATTAGCATTTAAGAGTCGATATGTAACCAAATAACCTAAGACCCTAAGTATTAAGTCTGCTGTTAGCATTAACAAGTTCAAGTTGGGTGAATCTAGTATAGAAGTAACCTTTGTGACTACTTGTGGAAAGAAACATCGACATTTGGAACGAATTTGACGATACGGTAAGGAATTTTTCAATATTCTTTTAATAAACACATGACTATGACCAAACTTTCCGATAAGCAACAATCGTAAACATAGAAGATTCGTTGGCTATTGATTTTTTGTTAGTCGGAGCGTGCGTCACGGCACGGCTTAGTGAAGGACCTGCCTGACGTGATAGCTAAACCTGGATTTCTGACGAGTCAGCTTGATGCTAAACAAATTAGTCCTTGGTATTGTCTGAAGGTTCCGCACGTAATAAGAGTTAAATGTAACTTTTAGACGCAACTAGGAGCGATACTATGTTTATGTTATATATATCCAATCCCAACAACATTCTCCGAAGATTTGCAGCCTTCTCAGAACGTTTTCTGTGTTTGTTTTGCAATATGATCCAGAAAATTCAAAAGTAATAAAGACCAATAACAATACAAAACGCTTTGCTGTTGCTCAACAACATCAACAACAACACTTCAAGAATACTTTTAATAGAAGTTTTACACGGTTTTTCTCTTGCATTTGTTTTCTTTTTAACCTTGGATTGACAACCAGTACTGAAAACATCTAGTTAGTGTGAGTTGCAAATGGTATGCATATTTGAAGAAAAAACAAGATTTAAGAAAAAGCATAGTGAGCCTAAGTGATGAGTAACATATTTTGTTTTTATTTCAAAGCATATGATCAATCTTGGTAACATTTATTACATGCTTGTCAAATGAAATTTCTGAAGATAATTTGGCGTGGATTTAATTAAAAGATTTTTCGGCGTGGTTAAATTGAACGACTTAAAAGTTTACAAGGTTTGTGGTGTGAATTCATTTTGGGAATGATAACAAGCGATTAATTTTCCTAAAATCTGTTCCATATTTGGTGAAACGAAGAGCTGTGCGCAACACGGTATATTACGATATTCACTAGTCCACTTTTTCCTCTGTTAAAAGCGTAAAATCCTCTTAAGCCGATCTGAATTTTTTCTCTGCTTCATTATCAAGGATTTTCTACGCCCATGATTTTCAATTGCGCCCGTCTTTTAAAGGAACTGCGACTCTGTGTTAAGATGGAAATAAAGTAATAAGGTTGTAAACAAACTAAAAGATGTCACACCTCGGTTCCCAGATTGGGGTAATAAAGGGGCACATTGCCTTTTTCACTTCTTTGCTTACTTTAAAGTCCAATTTTGTCCAAGAACTAGGCAAAAACCAAGCATAGAAGGCTGGAAAGCCACTTACAGACTTGCGAAATCTATCCAATTGCGAAAGCCATTGTAATGCCTCCCAGAGTTAATAACATAAGGAAGTAATTTCCCCATATACAATTTATCTTCATCCCGTCCGCTTCTCAGGTGTGGGAAGCCCGGTGTTTCGTGAATACCGCATTTACGATATTTCTCGTTCATGTTTACTTTGTTCGTTATTTATCGATCTCTCTTGTTATTTATTCTTTGATTACTAACCTTTCGCTTAAAGCAAAATTCTAAAATGCGAATTCTAACTTAAAATCAGGTTACATTACGCGGACTTTGTATAGCTAATTAATTTCTGTTTAAATGTAATATGCGATTACATCGAGCAAAGCAAAAAATGACTCAGCTTTTTATAACAAAGAGTACGCGCGTTACCCATAACAACAACGATTTCCCTCATGTAAAAGCAAAATGGTAGACACAGCTGAACAAACCACGAGGCACGCTAGCTCTGTTTATAAGACAAATGTATACACTGTCTGTATACCCTTTTTATTCCACTCGTAGCAAAATTATATTTATAATCAGCATCAACATCGCCACATATTTACAAAGATTTTAGAACCGCACATTGACATGGGAAAATAGGATAACAAATAACTCACTTGTTTTGGTTTACTTTTAGATTTTCAAAAGATTCTTCTTCTAAAAATTAGTTCTTTTAGTGTATAGCTAGCTAGCATATGGTCCTCCCTCACACCCGAGCAGAAAGCGGTATATGAAAGGCCTGTGTGTCTGATGAAGCCCTCGTTTCTTAGGTCATCCCTTTACCCACACAACATCCTTTCTCTACATGCGATACTTCGAATCCTTCACTGGAGAGTAGGGACAGCCAATCAAAAAACATGGAAATTGAGAGCTGGGAGTCAGAATATCCAAAACAAAACACAATCACTTTTTCAAGACTGAATACAATACTTTAATCAGAAAAATTATAAGGGAAAACAATTTTGTGATTTTTGGCCATTTTGAAGAAAACGAAATTTTAAAAACGACCACTGACAAAAGTACAGACTTTCTAATTTTTCGATTAACGAAAATTTAACCAAAAAATTGAGTTCTTTTACTTTTTGTACATAACTAAATAAATTTAAGGCGTACTTAATCCTATTTTCACCCACATATTTGAAGGTGTTGTTGTTTGATTTAGACAAAATCTGGCTTGTTTCAACAAAAACCTCGCTTTTGATGTTTTCTGCACATTACATTTATTAAAATTGGCATGCTGTCAAAAATGGTTATCAGCGCCTCTGAGAGCGCCTAAATTTAGGAACTCAGGAACTATGATTATAAGTAAACCATATCTACATTTTATCAAATCGGTCTTAAACATACCATACCAAGTTTCAAGTCATTATTTAAGGCTCCAGGATTGCAGGCTTTTAACTATTACGAAAAGTGCGAGTTTTAGACCGCCAAAACTAAAATGGCCACCGGGATTACCGATTGTTCTAAGACGATAAATCATAGTTATTTTACATCTGCAAACTTTCAATTTCAGTAACACCTTAACAACGTGGTGCCAATAAAAATATTAGGGAAGACACAGAGTCTAATTTAAGAGTGAGGGCTTATTTATTCGAGTCATAAGACATACTTTGATTTGAAGATAATACAATAAAATGAAATATACATTGATCCAAGGTAACAAAAAAAACTTTAATCGAAATTAATTAGAGGCATTCTAATTCCAAATTTAAAACGTATAATTAACTTATAAACAGATTATGTGAGACTGGGGGCTTATTTATTGGAATGGAATATATTCTCAGATGATGCTTATCATAAAATGGAGCTTGTTCAGTCATACGGTCTTGCATATAGTTTTCCTTTACAAGGTTTATCAAATTTTTTTAAAAATTGTTCTCCCTTGGTATATCTGCGAGATAGTGTCCTCAACTTGTCCTTAAACTTGTTTGTGCTACAGGTTTTGTGACTAGCTATAGCTAACTACATCTTTAATAATTCATGCTCAATCGAAAGCACTTAGGAGACCAGTTATGACAAATACTAATATAGCCCTAGAAAAACCGTGAGGACAAAGTTGATTCACCATAACCTTATTAGCTGCTAAATACGTGTCAATAGGTGGCCTTGTGGTTATGGTGTTTGCTTCGTAATCACAAGGTCCGTGGTTCGGTCCACAGCGCGGTCATGTTTAGCAAGTGCCTTTACCACCGCTACGGGTCAACCCATGCCATGTGAAGGAAATTGAGTAGGCTAGTCGGTGTATACCTGATGTAAACATTCAGAACACAGAGCCGACATTATTAGCAGTGTTTCCAACACTGAAGTGGCTTTAACCTGTATAAATATTCAGAATAATAAAAAGCTAAAATATTTAAACTTCGTTTATTATATATGTATTTCATATGACAAGTTATATTAAGTTTAAGTTATTGCTAATTAAATAAAGCTATGTAATTAATTTTTTTCTTATGCTGATATTTTCAAATTTATAATGTTCGCCTCTGATCACGTGACTGTATTTTTTGTTTTATTGAGTGAT
This sequence comes from Hydractinia symbiolongicarpus, assembly GCF_029227915.1. Taxonomy (NCBI): domain Eukaryota; kingdom Metazoa; phylum Cnidaria; class Hydrozoa; order Anthoathecata; family Hydractiniidae; genus Hydractinia; species Hydractinia symbiolongicarpus. The sequence goes on along the minus strand of NC_079875.1, from coordinate 13,699,936 downwards.
CTCCCGCTGCTGACATTAGCATACTGAGACTTCCATCGCTAAATATCATCGCATAGTATCCTTAAGAATATTCGTAATTTGCTCTTAGGGCATTTGCGCTATTCGAGGTTATCAACAGACAAAGAGCGGAATTAGCCCCGGCCCTAGGACCTTTTATCGCTTATTTTTGTCCCCGATTTTAAAAGTCGAAAAGGTGCCTTGTAGTCGGCGGTGGAGCAATGTAGACCACGCGGCAATTGATGTTCTTTTACCAAGAGAGGCCACGTGAAAAAAACTGGAATTTCCCTTTCTCTTTTGATTGACATAATTATTTTAATTTATACTAATATTTACAACCTCGATCCCAGGACACGTTGTCTCTTTTTGCATATCGGACGGCGAGACCTATTTTCGTCAGACCTATCAATAAGCGCAGCGCCGATGAGAGACAATAAGCCCTGGGAACGAGGTTGTAATATTTATTTAATAATGATTACAAAATAGTGACACTTTTACAACAATATTCATTTTGGAAAAAAGACGTGCTCGACGTGTAGATGTATGTAAACTTTTGTTATGAATGTTGGCTACGCAACTTATTATATTCAAAATTATTTGACATTATTGTTGTTGTAGATTTTAAATTTATAACTTTACAAACTAATATAATTTGATGGCGAGAGTTCCAAAATTTAAAAATGGCAGCATGTGGTAAACAAACAACAAATCAGAACGGAGAGGATTATCGACACAGAGTTTTATCGCATTTTTAATGTAGTTATAACTTTGCATATAGAATATATTTGCTATCTTTAAAGTTTGGAAATATCTTTTTAGGTAGTCAGATGGTTGTATACACATGCTTGCAAGCGTTAAATGACACGATAAGTTACCTATTGATACAGAAATTTAAGCAGCCTCTGAGCAGCCTTTGCTTACTTATATTACTTATAAGTAAACAAGGCTAACTTGCCACTTAGTAGCCCATTCGTGCCTACTATCACTTTGTTTTTTCTAAAGGGGAATTCCCAATAACTTCTGTGTGATTGTTGTTGTTGTGGTAACACGTATTGTCTTACAATAAACCTTGTGAATATTCCTTGGAAAAACAGCAGTGTAATTCTTTGCTTAGCCCATATATAACCGCATATTACCCTTAACATTGTAGTCATACTTCACGCCACCCAAAATTTTGTGCACTATTTTTATCCAGTTTAGGTCATACTCTGTATCTTTGCAATATTTCAACTTTTCAGTTTGTGTTTAGTCAGGAATCATTAAAACCACTACACGCTATATGGTTAGTATCACAACCCCCTTTTACATGCTAATGTGATTTATAAAATAAGAGATTAGTAGTTGATGGTCTAAGGTATAATAGGTATTCTGAGCATTATTAGTTGAGACACACAGCATAATTTGTTTTACCGCTAAGAAACCGGAATAGTTACTCAAGAGTTACTATGGGTCGTAAATGAATTTTCTGCAGTCAGAATATGACCGAGAGTTTTGATTGGTTAATTTTTTTGTCCTTTACTCACGTGATCATTATCAGAAAATCCTTTGTTTGAGCACGAACGGATCACTAACCCGAGCAAATATACTAGTACATTATAAAACGGTGCTGGTTTGTGTTTATTTAATTTGGGGTTTGCTCCTAGAATTTAGAATTTTAGGGAATTGCTTTGACACATTTGCCTCTAAGCTTTCGTTTAAGAGAAACCAAATGTTGATATCCTCGAAGAAAGCTTAGTTAATTGGACTAGGGTATTCTGGGTATTCTAGGTTTCTTATAAAGAAAATGTCTTGATTTATCATAGGTTTAAATAAGTAAACAGAGGATTTACCACTACAATTACAAGTATGGGAAACTTTTTTGGGAGGAGACTAAAGAAGGTAATACTATTTTTCACTCTGTTATACTCAAAACTGATTAACGGCTTTGACAAATTCCAGTGATTTAACTAGCTGGGCTTTGTATCCACATACTGCTACCCCTAAAAGATCTAATTTCCGCGAATTCCTCACAACATACAACAGTGCTCCTTGAAATACGAAAATTCGAGGGATTTTAAAGTATTGTATCGGTAAAAAAGGGGACATAAAAACAGGCGGTTAGAATGTTTATTAAAAAAAATTGATCGTATCTAATGTTTTTTAGGACAATGCCAAACTTAGGGAAGAGAATCAAAAATTAAAGAATAAGCTTAATGAAGCCAAAAAGGTATTGTATATCACATTGATGTATTTTTCTTCAGCGCTTTTACCTTTCCACATAACTATGGTTAAAACCACATTATAAGCTTTATGTAAAAAAGATGAATATACGTATTCTTTACAATGTGGCATTCAATGCTTCGCTAGTTGTTTCAAGCTTAATTTCTGCATAAAACATAATTCCTGGTGTTTAAAGTTTTTGGCATATATGTTTCTGTGTAATTTGCCAATTCTATTTGTAGAAACAAAAACAAATGGAAAATTTAATTGCACAAGTCAGTAAGTAAACAAATTTCTTTAATACTTGTTTTACGAGTCGTCCAACTGTGGAAATCTCCACGTGCTCATCCGGAATTTAAAATCGTTCGTCACAACAAAGTGGATAAAAATATATCGCATTTGCTCTTTTTTGGATTGTGTATTTAATATAGAGACTTTTTTAATATGTTTAGCTTATAAATCTTTTTATCGCGCATGTAAAAGTCCCATCGTGTCCCATTACAAAAATAAATTTTAACAACACATAAAAATAGTCCCTGTGGACACAAATATTGTTGCTGAGCAACACAGGGACAAAATAGATTTATTTTCATTTGTTGCAGGGACAATTTTGTTGCAGAGAGAAGTTTTGTGCTGCCGACAATTTTTTGAAATGTTTCATTGTGTCGCCCGCCTTTGAAGTTTGTTTCAACATATTTTCTATTAACCAAATAAAATTACCCATAAAATCTTTACCTTCAGTATGCGATTCTTTCATTCGTTGTAAAGAGACTCAAAAAAAGTTGAGCGTTTGCCCTTATTTGATGATACCAACTTTTGATGGTACATTCTTCCGCCAGGGGCCTTCTATCACGTTTCCAGATTCATCTTTTTTGCTGGTTTTTGTAGTGGCTACACACGTAACATTTTCAGGCGCATTGAATGAAACACTTCCCGTTACATGCGCATGAAAAAAGCCCCTTGTGTCGCCCTAGCTTAAACATCATGCTAATTTAGCGAAGTCTTAAATTAAATTCGCCGAATTTAATCCAACGCTCAAAATCCAAATTTTTTAATCAACACATTTAAGTTAAAACTTTAAACCTAAATTAACTCGAACTCTAACATACTTCATAAAAATTGAATTTAGGAGAAAATGATATCAAACAGAAAAAAGCTACTGCTTCAAGGTTTCCCGGACGAAAAATGCGGCCATCACGTAGTTTTGACGAGATCCGAGTTATGCAACGGGCAGTCGTGTCCCAGATTGAGGAGGTAAAGAAAACAAAACTGTTGTAACCCAAATTATATTGATTAATTGTTAAAACATATTGTTTTCCTAAAGGTCGACGAACTGCTATTTTGTAGTGAAGATTCTCCATCCCGATTTCCACAGCAGCTGCCTAGACCACGATTTTATCGAGACCAAGAGGTAAAGTTCCCTATCTGTAAAATAACGACTTTAAGTTAGCAACAGTTTGATAAATCAATTATTCACCTTTAAAAGACACACTTTCCTTGAATAATAACCCAACTTCATTATTATTATTAAAATTATTTACACATGATAGCCTCTCAGTCCCTATTGGTACTGCTATCAACGAAGGTGCTGCGAAGGGGGTCCCAGTGCATTTAAAGCTTCCCTTTGAGCTGCGAAAGTAATGCAAGCACAGCAATCGTCAACTAGACAACCGCCTAAGATATTAAACCTATTCTCACGCTGAGCGTTAAGCAGAAAGGATAGATTTACAATTTTATAGTGCCTGGCATGACTCGGCCGAGGATTGAACCCAAGACCTTCCGCATCAGGAGCGAACTCTTTAGCACAAGGCTACTACTCAGCTAAGAAGCGTCCTTCACAAGTAAACGCTATTCCAAAATAAATCTCTTTTTAAAAAGCGACATCCTGAGATAAGTAAGAGGTTGGAAAATATCATTTCGGGCATACAACTTGATTATAAATAAAATAACTAAAAGCTTAATCATTGTGAAAATTAGAGGGATGTAAAACGATTTTCTTTAAAAACTATATATTCGTCTACACATTCCAGTAGACATCATCAGAGTGTAATTTTTTACAAATTAAAAGTTAGTAAGCGTTTCTATGGATACATAAATATTATATAAAAACAGTAATAAAAAATAACGACCTAATTTAACAATTTCAATGGCACTGATTGTTCTTGAACATTCATGGTTGGTTTAACGTGCTTAATATGTAATGCTTTTGCCAACTTTCTTTTGAATTTGTTGTTTCTATAGCCACCAGACAGAAATTCAAAATCGTCTATGGTGACACTTTGATGGCCAGATTTCTGTACATGTTCAACCAAATGTGACTTTTTATCACGTCCATGGTGGTCCGTCATTATTTACTAACGTTTCTTTAGACTTCACAATTGAAATTATTCTTAAACGAATTTACACTAACAAGGAAATTAAGACGAATATACCTAAACAACAAATGAAAGAACTTCTCATACTTTCCACAAAAATATTCATTTTAGCTATAATAACGAAATTTTTATACAAACTGATGGTGTTGCAATGGGATCGCCGTTAAGCCCAGTCCTTGCAGGTATATTCATGGTTCAGTTAGAAAGAACAATTCTACCATCCTTGAAAGATCAAATGAGCCCATGGAGAAGGTATGTTGACGACACTATTGCGTACATAAAAGAAGGTTCAATAGATTTTGTTATGTCGAAATTGAACAATTTCCATAACAACATTAAATTCACATATGAAACAGAGAATGGTACTATTGCTTTCTTGGGTGTACTTGTAATAAGGAAAGAATTTGGAATCCAAACCACAGTATATCGTAAAAGTACTAATAACAATATATATCTTCATTAGCAGTCGTTTGCACCAACCACATGGAAAAGAGGTACATTACAAACCTTAGTGTCTATAGCATTCAAAGTATGTTCCAACGAAGAGCATTTACAAAAAGAAGTTCTACACCTTAAGAAAGTGTTTAGAGACATAAATGGCTATCCAAAATGGGTTATTGAACAAACATTTGAAAAGGCTAAACATTTGAACACAGTAGTACAGCCAACTCAACACACAGTATCAAATACTGATATAGAAGAGCATTTTTTGAAGTTACCATATAAAGGAAAATTGGGAGAAACGACTATGAAGTCATTACGTAACACTTTGAAAAATGTTATATTTGCAAACAATACGTGTAAAATTATCTACACAGGAACAAAACTAAGTTCGAAATTCAATGTTAAAGATAAGATTGAAAAAAAACACAAACATGACATGATATGTAGGGCCACATGTCCTGATCAAAATTGTGAATCTACGTATATAGGAGAAGTAGGTAGAAGATTTGCAGAACGCATCACGGATCACCATGGATGTGATAAAAAGTCATATTTGGTTGAACATGTACAGAAATCTGGCCACGAAAGTGTCACCATAGACGATTTTGAAATTCTATCTGGTGGCTATAGAAACAACAAATTCAAAAGAAAGTTGGCGGAAACATTACATATTAAGCACGTTAAACCAACCATGAATGTTCAAGAACAATCAGTGCCATTAAAATTGTTGAATTAGGTCGTTATTTTTTATTACTGTTTTTATATAATATATATGTATCCATAGAAACGCTTACTAACTTTTAATTTGTAAAAAATTACACTCTGATGATGTCTACTAGAATGTGTAGACGAATTATAGTTTTTTAAGAAAATCGTCTTAAATCCCTCTGATTTCCACAATGATTAAGCTTCTGGTTATTTTATTTATAATCAAGTAAGAGCTTATTTTTTAATTTAAAGATTTTATGAAAACAAGCATCTCGTGCAAAGGAGAATGTAATTAGAGAATGTAATGCGCAGTTGTTACAGGCATTCGCAAAAAAAAATTACCCTATATGGTAAAAAAACGCTATTTTTATTTGTTTAAAAGGAGAAAACTATGCGAATAGTGTCCTTGCACGAATATCTTCAATCGCCAACTTAGCAAAAACAAGTTTACGTTCAAATGGCTGGAGCTTAATTGATACACTATGACACTCTGTAGGCTAAACATACATATGAATTATCCAAACAAACAAAAGTTTTGTTAAATAAAATTCCCTTTTGAACATGAAATTTCACAGTACCTTAAAACCTGTTGCTAAAGGTTAATGTCTGTCTACTTATTTCACAGATGCTGGCATTGGATGGTTATAACAACCCATTGTTACCATATACAGGCGAAAATTTTGGTTCGGTTGATGCCAAAAGCATTGGTATTGAGGTAAGTACGACTTTATCTCCATGGTAAGAGAAAATAAACTAAACTCAAAAATAAAGGTAACTAGTTAATGCTCAAGAGCTCAGGCGTTTATGTCCACCAGAAACACCAGAGGAAGATATCTCTATTGTATCTTCGTCCGAAGTACCGGACGAAGATATGTAATTGGCTTCTTCTTTGGAAATACTTGAACAGGATAAATGCTTTGTACGTATTTAGTTTGTATGCTCTTCAAGAAAACAGAACAAGAAGTGCTTTGCATCTACTTTGAAAAGGCCGGACCAATATGTATAATTTGCATGCGCACACAGAACGCTAAACTTGGATACTTATACGTTGCGAAAAATTTAAAAGATTGTTTGTACAACTTTTTTTAACACATTACAAACGTTCGCAAATCCAGCGCTCGTTTTATTTAGAATTTGATGACATTTTGTTTGTTATTTTATGCGGATTTCTAAAGCCTTTTATGCAGGAGACATCGCCAAATCGGAAATTTTCATATAAATTTTTGTTCTAGAAGATGAATCAGAAGAAAAAATTGTCGTTTGAAATTGGCAAAAAAATGAACATTCGCGGAAATTAATTTTCGCAAACTTGGCAAATAGCAAGTTTTAAAATAATTTTCGCAGGAAATTATTTTCGTAAAATTGGCAAAAACTCACGAAAATGCGCGAAAATTAATTTCCGACCAAATTTAATCCTTTAAGATATCGTGTTACGCTGCTTTCATTAACAAATTACAACATAATATTACTTTCAACGTGTAGATATCCTTCTTTATAGGTGCCACACTTAGGTAGCAGGAGTTGTGCCATACCTGTGCCAAACTCAGGTACGTGTTTACGTAAATGTTTTATAACTCCATATGCGTCTTCACTGGTGCTAAAGCTCTGATAAAAGTTCAAAAAACAATAGTAACTGACACCAGGGTGAGTGTTTAGTACAGGTCAACCAAAACACAATTTGTTGCGACGTCGGTGTAAACAAAAACACAGTTAAAAGTCCTTCATTACCCAGTTCAGCTAAAACAATCACTTACTAATTTTATTTTGCGGAAAAAGTTTTGTAAAATTATCTTTACAAAATTATTCGTAGGCAAAAAAATAAACCCTGTTGTCTAATTACATCAATAAACAGAAATTATTGAACGGAATTATTAGCTATGATATAATATAGATATTATCATGTCATAGCCTCAAATAAACTCGCTAGTTCATGACATGATAATATTTATATTATTCAATGACATAAACTGAACAGATAAGTGATAATATTTTTAAAATGCATTTGGCTGCTTTCACTTTTTAGCTATAACCCCAGCACAAGAAAAAATAATGTTAGCTATGATGAAAAAAACCCTTATACTAAAATGATTAAAAACATTAATCAATAAGGCTAGCTAGCTACCTAGCTGGCTTTATATAATCTTCCACCAAAATCAGTTTGTTTAAAATTTATATATGACAAGAAAACGTGAAAGAATATTTATTTTAACATTGCAATGGAAATATTACAAAAAAAGCCTTTATAAAAAAAAAAAAAAATAAATAAAAAAATGAAAGAGGGACCCACAAACCTTAGCGCAAAACCACTAGACCACTTCCAAACCAAAATGACCTTCGTTCGCGTTGCCTTGTCTTCAGCAGAAGAGTCAAAAAAATGTGACAATGAAATCCAATCGTTCTTGTACCTGAAAATATCCTTTGTTTGGGTTGTTTGTCCCTGTGCTAGTGGGTCGTATTTCGTGCGCCATTAACACCACTTTACGTTACGAACACAGAGACTAACTATTTTAATTTAATGAATCTGATTTGCTATGTGTTTGCAAAGAGGCTTAAAAATTCCTTTAACCCTATTCGGTCCGGGGTTTTTCGAACATACTTTGACCGGGGGGGGGGGGCGGATTTCGCCCCCCCCCCCAATAACTTTTCATAGGATTGTTCAAATTGAATCAAACTTGGCACACTTATAGTACGTCATAAAAGGAACAAAATGGCGGCAATAAACTTTTGCTTGCGTCATATCTTCCGGTTTTTACATGGATCGAATAAAAAATTGCCAAAAATTGACCGAAAATCCGTTTTTTCCCGATTTTTGGGTAAAATCCGACAAAATCGGGAAATCGGATTAGTCACTTGTCAAAATTATTCAAAATGAATCTTCTTGACGAAACAAAGTTGTGTTGCAAGTTTCAAGTTCTAAGGATAATCCTAACAGGAGTTATTATATTTTCCCTATTATAAGGATTTCATAGAGATTTTAGGGGTAGTTTCGAGTAATGGCCAATATCAAAGCCGCTGAATGGTATGGGACCTAAAAATTTAGCATGCAGGTGTCTAATAGATAAATGTTAAAACTCAGTAAGTATCATAGCCATATAAGAAAGCAATCAGGAGTTATTAAAACAAAACCGTCAGGGGGGGGCGGATTCCGCCCCCCCCCCGGACCGAATAGGGTTAACCTCCCTGGTTTTTGTTATTATTGTTTTGTTATTTTCTTATCATTGCACAGATCCTGTTCATCGAAGATTCCTACCGGAGCCCTCACGTAAGTAGTATATCTTTAACAATTTTTTTTAACATTCTATAAGTCAGCTGCTTCTGTTTTCGTTTACGAGGCCAACTGTTTTGATTGGGAACTATTCCTTATTACTCCGATTTCACACTAGCAAAATTTTGTCAAACAATGTAATTTTTTTAAGAACAGAATCGTTATGAACGCTGACTAAATTTTTACTGGGTGGAGGTGCAAAGCCAATGTCGTCTCTAGATTTTAAATTAGCTTTTTAGTCACATGCTGGAAATGAAAAAAGAAGCACTGGAAAGCATAGTAACATTACAACTTTCATTGTTTTTAACCTCGTAGGAACATAACTTTCGTTGTTTTAATCTCATAGATTGCAACTTTTATTGTTTTTACCCTCATAATATCATGACAATTATCATTGTTTTTCATCTCACAGTAACATTACAACTTTCATTGTTTTTTTTATCTCACAGTAACATTACAACTTTCATTGTTTTTTTTATCTCACAGTAACATTACAACTTTCATTGTTTTTTTAATCTCACAGTAACATTACAACTTTCATTGTTTTTTTATCTCACAGTAACAATACAACTTTCATTGTTTTTTTATCTCACAGTAACAATACAACTTTCATTGTTTTTTTTATCTCACAGTAACAATACAACTTTCATTGTTTTTTTTATCTCACAGTAACATTACAACTTTCATTGTTTTTTTTATCTCACAGTAACATTACAACTTTTATTGTTTTTTTTATCTCACAGTAACATTACAACTTTCATTGTTTTTTTATCTCACAGTAACAATACAACTTTCATTGTTTTTTTATCTCACAGTAACAATACAACTTTCATTGTTTTTTTTTATCTCACAGTAACAATACAACTTTCAATGTTTTTTTTATCTCACAGTAACAATACAACTTTCAATGCTTTTTTTATCTCACAGTAACAATACAACTTTCAATGCTTTTTTTATCTCACAGTAACAATACAACTTTCAATGTTTTTTTTATCTCACAGTAACAATACAACTTTCAATGCTTTTTTTATCTCACAGTAACAATACAACTTTCATTGTTTTTTTTATCTCACAGTAACAATACAACTTTCATTGTTTTTTTATCTCACAGTAACAATACAACTTTCATTGTTTTTTTATCTCACAGTAACAATACAACTTTCATTGTTTTTTTTATCTCACAGTAACAATACAACTTTCAATGCTTTTTTTATCTCACAGTAACAATACAACTTTCAATGCTTTTTTTATCTCACAGTAACAATACAACTTTCAATGTTTTTTTTATCTCACAGTAACAATACAACTTTCAATGCTTTTTTTATCTCACAGTAACCTTACAACTTTCATTGTTCTTGATTACTTAATTCCTAGTAACGCCAAGTCAGCAGAGCTACATCAATATGAGAAAACCAATAGCAGGTAAGTGAAAAATTTGCATTTTATTAGAAAGCATTCATGATGCTTTCTACTTATCTTGTTATATTTAATAACAACCTCTGCTTCCCCTGCTCGTGTAACTCGTTTAAAGAATCCCAGCTTCTTTTCCGGGTGCCTTTATATCTACTTATCATTTTGTCCTACTTAGTTAACTAGTCATTTTGTCATATTGTAGAAGAACTACTATGTTTTTCACTAACATATTGCTTGGCAGTGAGTGTGATTCGATCCGCGGTCCCCAGAACTTGGAGCCGCAGACGAACCCACTACACTACGTGCGGCAATACGTAAGTGATGAACAGATAGTTTATCCGGATGGTGTGTATACATAGGTGAATATTTATCATGCACATCCCTATTTCATTCTCAACAGAGAATGCTTCACCCCGATCAAACCTCTGAACATGACGGGCGAGTATAATGCGTGTAAGCCATATTGTAGAAAATTATAATTATTTTGTAATTGTTCTATACTCTTTAAATACGAATCTTAGAAGAATCAATGGTCGATGCATCACAACCCTTTACCAACATCAACAACATCATCAAAAAATGTTGTTCTCAAATTTTTGCGAGGCTTTATTTTGTCGAATAAGCTCTTTTCAAAATTTTCACGAGGATTAATTTTTGCTAATTGGGCTTTCTCAAACTTTTGCGAGTACTTATTTTTGCGAATACACCTTTCTCAAATTTCATAAATTATAATAATTGTGACGTCATCCAGAATTTTATAACTGTTCTATGCTCTTTAAATTAGGATATTCAGATAGAATATCAAAGTATCATGACGAAACTGAAGTTTTAAGAGCAATATAATAATCTGGTTGGATTTTATTTAGATTTGAAGAAAATAATTATTTTGAACACAGGCTAATTAGAAAGCTTAGTTATATGAAGGGTTTGACCGTAACTTTTAGCTTGCAATTAAGTCACTTAACGAAAAGAAATATTTACGAAATTAGGTCATTTGTTCTACCATTTGCTAAGGAACTTAGGGATAAGAATTATTTTTAGTATCGACCTCTTTAATTAAGTTGGACATAATTAGGAAACTCGGGAAAGGTTTATTTCGCCGAAATTCGCGAAAATTAATCCTTGCGAAAATTAATCCACTTAAGGTAGTCATTATTTATTATTATTATTACTGTTATTATTATTATTATTATTATTAATTATTAATTCATTTATAGTTGACAAGTTTACAAGAAAATGTAGCTCTGAGGCTAATGAAAGTCAACTTTAAAAACATTAAAAACAATAAATAACTAAATATAAAAAATCTATAAAGAATACCGTATATACAATTTTTTTAAATATTTTAAATAATATGTCAAAGGGTAGACTATGTAGTGGTGGTTCCAGGAACTCAGTCAATCCTCCCAGGCAGGGGACCGCGAGAAAATAATATGCAACCAGATAACAAGGCTAGAATATCCTTATATGATAGCACCCCACTTAAACCGTCGCACCGCAAGACATGTTTAACTGAGTTCCCGCTCCACAACTGACAAAGGAAGACAACGGGGAAACTAAAGAAAACCTAATTCAGGTATAAAAGTTTTGCATATTCTGCAAGGACAATGGTTTGGAATCCAGTTTCTTATTTTGCTTCTAAACTCAATTAAAGTACCAGCGTTCCGATATTCGTTAGGCAAAGAGTTCCAAAGCTTTAACCCAACATTAGACAGTGTTTCGATCCCATATCTCACTGAAAATATTTTGTTACTCTTGAGTTTGTCCTTCCTCAAAATATACACTGGTTCAGGAAAGTTACGGTGCACGTTCTACCAGACAACTCCCTGCAACATTAAACGGCCCACACAGTGTGCCATCTCCCCAATTTCCCTTACATGGCTTGGGTTAACCCGGAGCTATGGTAACATATTGAATCGCCGTCAAAGGGAGTCGAACTCCGGTCTCCTGCACAAGGTGCGAGAGCTATAACCACTAAACTACGGCGCCACTAGACAACCCTTACTAAAATTGGTACGGTTATTCCCCTGGTGAGCTGACTGTTAATATTCCAACCCAAAAAGAGGATAATCGAGTATAAATTTTACTCAATTGTGATTTGTATTGGGACTTTTCACCTTGTCGTTTGGAAAAGTGTATTTTTTACTCTTTTTAAAAATTTAGATTGATATATTTATTGTAGAAGAATAATTATACACAGAAAAGTTGACGTGAGAAATCGTTTATACAAAGAACTGATATGAAAACAACTTCGAAGTTTTATGTTCAATATCATTTAATTTTAAATAAATTGGATAACTTTTTCTCACCGGCAAAAACAGCTGTCCTGTCACCTTGCTTTTCATTAAGTAAAAAACTCACCAGCTTGTCCTTTGTGCTTGTATTGTGCGATAATATCGCGATTAGAATGAGACTTTAATAACACAGTTTTCTATTTACAATAATCTTACATTTTCTTTGTCGCAAATAAGGTGCAACAAAGGTAGTAAATTCAATGTATGCGTGAAATTTAAAAGCACGAAAACTAAACTTACTGTACAAAAATCTCGCGAAAATGTTATGTTACACAATTTTCTGTTTGTAGATTCGTTCGATGTCACTTATCGTGGAAATACCGATTTGATACAAAAAACAGTGAGGCAGTCAAGAGAGAAGCTCAAAGAAAGAGACAAACATGATCAAACACTCTTCCACTACACTGCAAGAAGAGAAAAAAATGACCTACTTCGATATTTGTTGCTATTGGACACAGACTTAACAGTGAACAATGTGGACACTTGGGGCAAAACAGCTTTACACTGGGCTTCGGAAATGGGGCATACTGAAACAGTGCGAATCTTGGTGAGTTTTGATGCAGATCAAACGATTTCTGATCATAATGGATGTTTACCATGTGATGTAATCTGCAGAGTTATGGGAAGCCATGCGGATAGAGAAGAAATACAAAGAATATTACAGCCCCAATACAGCACCTCCATTAATTCGTAAAAAGGCTAAATATACGTACAAGTAAAATGTAAAAGTTGATCCATGCATGCAGTAAATTCACATGATGAAAAGAGTGTCTTTACGAGAAGAAAATGTTTGTGGTTTTCGGGTAAATTCGTAAAAGTTTTGTTCCCGCAAAAAGTATAGTCAATTTCAAGTTGTTTCATTTCCGCAAAATTTTCAAATTAGAAATTGTCGCTGAGAATTTCACTGGACAACACAAAATTCGTAAAACTAATCAGGATTAGCTAACAGAAATTCTGCAAGATGCAACTGATTTTCCCCGGAAAAATTTTTTAATTTTGCGAAACAGCGGCAGTATTTTCCCCAAAAATGGAAAAATCTACTAAAGTACTAAAAGAGCAGTAAAAACACCAGTTTAATAATTAACCTTTCACATCAATACCTAAAGGGAAGAAACTTTTACGGAAATTTCTTGCGCAAAATTTATATTTGTGATGTTGGAATCTATTAGCAAATATATGTTCTGTATGATTGCACTTTAAAAAGCAATTCGTAAGGGGGGGGGGGGGGGGGGGCGGAATCCGCCCCCCCCGGACCGAATAGGGTTAATTTTTGCCGACCTTTCTTACTCGGTAATTATTTAGTTCAGGTTTCTCAACAAAACAGGGACTAAAATAACACATCAGGAAATACCAGTTTATATGAAATTTGCTTCTCTAAACTCTCCAGTGTTTTACCTGTTCGTCTCCGCCAGACAGACGTACACGGGTATTATAATATAGATATTATTTAAAAAACCTTATTAGTTTAAAGAAACATTTAGAAGATCTAGCAAGACTTCAAAATTGTTTTGTTCTTGGTAATGTTTGAAGATATTTGAAGATATACAGAATATATTTTTTGTCATAATCGCAGTCTTAACGTACCTGTAAACTAACTTCTTCTAAACATGGGGAACATGAATATTCTTACTGTTTCAACCACCACAGAAAAACGACATAAATTAAAATTCCATGCGACTAAAAATATATTTCAGCATTATGTTTCACGTGTAGCTACCAAAGCGAAATTTCTTGGAGATATATCCGGGTCGAAAACTGGAGTGAGAGTTGCATCCATACCTAACAAAGAACAGATAAGCATGTCCACATCCATGTCTGCATCCGACAAAAATCCTCGGAATCGTACGACAGAGAGCAGGTTGCCTAACACGTAATTACAGAGTGTGAGACTTTAAATGGTGTTCGTCAGTTAAAGCACATCAGGGTTCGGATTAGCCAGTGATATTGCCACAGTCAAACTGGGAAGATTGCTAAGCGCAGAAATAGTGTTCAGGGTAAAGGATGTGATGCTAAAGGTTTCTACATCAGTTACTTAACATTTGGTTCAATGTAAGGCCGAGCACCTTCCGAACTAACTATAGATTGCTTAAGAAGAGAAAAAAACGTGTATTGCGGCTGATTATCTTAAACTGATTCTTAAATTAAATCTATTTGATTTGGTAAACATAAACAGTGAAAGAAATAATAGTAAATATAGTGACAAAAAAGTAAAAACACTAAATATTACAGGAGCAACTCTGGTTATGGTATAAGATTGTAATCCCTATCACAAAACAAAATTTTTCCCCTCAATTTTCCCTCTTAATATTGTAGATCTCCTAAAATTTCCCTTTTTAAAGTTTAGCTTTGCTAACAATCCTTCACAAAAAATAAGTACCTTCTTCAAGCAGATACATGACTTTGTCAACCAGCGCTATACTTTCAATCACTGGACCAAGCAAAAGAACAAGAGAATGATAAATGGTGACGTTTTTCCGCTGTGACAACAACGCTTCATAGTTGATATCTGTAATGAGAACGTCATAACAAGTACATGTGAGCATTCCAGCAATTCATGCTTGTTAATAGTTTTAACTTTCGCATATACCATATACAGTGAACGTCATTAGATTACAAAAACGTCAAATATTCAAGAAGCTGCAGGGCGCATAATCGATGCACAACGCTAATGTGTAATCAACAGACAAATCAAAAGGTACCACAAATATACGCACTTTAAATTTGTACAGATATCCCTTTTTATGAATATTTTACTTTTTTCGCAACTTTTTATTGCTATTTTTTAATAATACAAATACAAAATCCTATATTTACTAGCTTTGAGATGATTAATACCCAAAAATATATTTCAAAAGTCATTGTTGTTGCCTCGACTGGCTTAATATGGAAAAATCATGATTAAGAGTTCTTCTCATTTTCACCTATCGTACATTTTCCCTACATTTTCGAACTCGCACTTTCTCAACAATCTCGAACCTTTTGTCCGGTTCATAGAGAGTTTGAGATATAAAGTAATGAGGCTCTACTGTATAGCTACCTATACTTAAGTGTTACTAAATTATTTTCGTGGTTAATTTAAAAGCAAGTGTGAGTGCTTATACCAAAAGATTACGAATATAAAGGATTATTTACACATAGATCCAGAATTACAACATTTAACATAGTTTAAGATGTGCTTCTTGTGTTTTCATAATTTTTGCCACCTTTTTTCGCTTGACTTTCGTGCAAGCAGCATAAATATTAACAGTCTGTTTTGTAGCCTTTTTAAAGTCAATCTTAATGTCAAAAATAACGTCATGTTTGGTCAACAAGCCTCTTTAAATTTTTTAAAAAAATTTTCTCTTCTCAAGATAATTGCATTTAAAGATTTTCTAATTTAATCATACTGCACGGATATGACCTCACGGATATGAGCACTTTAAACTTGGGCTGTATATAATGTTACCAAAACAATTGAAAAAGCCAGCCTGATCACCCTTTGAGGAACTTGTGTCAAAACGTCCCACGAACTCCCACGTGTCATTGTCACATGGAGGACATACTTGATTTTTCCTCATGTGTTTCTTTTAATAAGTAGACGATAAATTTAAACTGACAAAGATTGTGGGAAGTAGATCACCTCCTACAATTGGGTTTGATGATGTCATATGCTAAAAATGACCTGAAATACTAATCTACATAAACACAGCTTATATTTTCTAAATATCATCTCTTAGATGATCTGGCCATTAAAATACTGATTCTCACTAAAAACGATGGAGTGGGAGAGGTCTGTCATACTCCCTCTCATAAAGACACACAATGGGCAGCGACACTTATATCGTGGGGAAAATGCTCGGTCGTGCCTCTCATGTTTCTCTATTTTCAGTGGATTGTTAATTTAGATGAAGTGAAATATTTCTTTTGCAAAAAGCTTTCGCCAGTTAAACGTAATGTTGCAGAAATGAGTAATTTCACACCTTTCTGCACCACATCTAGAAGTTTTCATAGGCCGTGTTTGCTGTGCTCCTTACAAAATTGATAAAATAAACAAACAAACAAACAAACAAAAACAACACTGCTATTTTTATTTAACGGGTGCACGGTTTTGAAATTTTTTAAATTAAATTTGCGGATATTAACAAACTTCTTATCTCAAAGATAATAGTTCATTGCAAATAACATAGCCATGCAATATGATACTATTTTTTCAAACTCAGAAGGTAAACCGCGTTCCCCAGTCTAGTTTTAATGTGGTTTTTACCAAATTGTTATTAGGCACACTTCATGAAGGTATGAACTCAAATTCTTAAAGTTAAAACCTACTAAAAATATAGAGAACGCAAGGTAAAAAAAAAATCAAGTATGTTTTACATGGCGTAAATGACGCGTCCAATAATCAGGCTGACCAATTTTTGATTGACGCTGTCATAAATAAATAACAATATACACTTCTGTGCCAAACAGAGTGATCAACCTTGAATGCGTTGCAAAAATTTTCGCGTAGATTTATTTTCGCAAATTCAGCGAATTTTATAAATATTTGCGAAAATCCCCAAAAACGTCAAAATTATTAGAAATGACTTATTGGCTAAAATTAACTTCGCGTAACTTTTAAAAATCAAGAAAGGATTTTTTTTTCTTCTCTACTTTTCCTCTACAAATTATTTTGTTATTGTTGTTGTTGTTGTTGTTGTTGTTATAAACACAATCGCCAGCCTCTGTTGTATGAGCATTAATGAAAGGTTACCCTATCTCAATAAAAAGGCCTGAAATAAATTAAAATTGCAAAGAAAAAAAATTACCAGATTCCTAAAATATTATTCGCAGCAAACCTTAAATGATTTATTTTTGATAAGAAATCTTGGCAAAATATCTCACCATGACGAATTCGTGTAAATTAATCATGACAAAATGTATTTTGTTTAACCTTAAATGTAGGCGCAAACCGATTCACCGTTTGCGCATATTATCCAACAAGCTTAATCTTTACCTAAATAAATGTCCAGTCATTCGTTTATTCTCATTTAAACCAAGATGGCGACCGAAATGACAGGTGGCAAATTTTGTAACAAAAAAAGGTTTTATTACAATATTAGAGGTTCCTTTAAAGTTTTCTCTGAGGAAGTCCAGAAATATCAGACAGAACAAAAATATACCTTTCAGTAAAACAGGATCAAAAACTTTATCCAATCGTTCGAACACTTTCTCTGCATATCTAAATTTAATAAGAAGAATCACGGTAGACCTGAATTTTTTAACAACTCTTGTCAAGCATCAAGGTGAAAAGTGAGGCAGTTGCATCCAACAAGCGCATCAATTAACAATCAAATAATATACTCTTATAACAATCAAGTAAAAAAATTATTTTTAACCACACCTCCAACCACACTAAAAATTATTTTAAAATAAACATTTTTTAATTCTTTGCTTAACATACCTACTAAGGGCTTAAATGACAGGATAATTTGAAACTATCTCACCAGGAAATTCTCATTGGGTAAGTAGAAGTTAAAGAAACTACAAAATTGCAAAGAAAAATATTGATAGAGGTTTATTATAAAAATATTGAATTTAACTCTCTAATGCGATAACTATAATTCCAAAGGAGCCTTTATACCAAAATAAGATTTTAAATTCAAATGAAGTTTCGTGTCATTTTGAATAAGAACTACTTTGTTCATCACTAACATACTGCATAGCAGTGAGCGGGATTCGATCCGCGGTCCCAGGAACTGGGAGCCGCAGACGAACCCACTATACTACGTGCGGCAATATGTTAGTGATGAACAAAGTAGTTTTTCTTCAATATGACTTACACGCATTCTACTCGCCCGTGATGATCAGAGGTCTGATCGGGGTGAAATACGGATGTGCTATGATAAATATTCACCTATATGAAGTTTCGTGTGTTTGTAGTTTTTCGTGGTAGGGTTGTGTGAACTGCACGTGCTAAAACTTTGTACACATGCGCGATAACTTTTTGAATGTTCCCCAAAGCTTTTTACACATGCGCAATAGTTTCACTTCGGCTAAAGCCGAAATTGCACTTTGATAGATCGGAAAGCACAAACCACCCGGTGCGTCCACTAAGAACACAAAAGCATAAACTTGAAATGGCGGCGATTTAAGCAAATTCATTGGTTGAAATCATGAAATTACATCATTATACACTGCAACGAATAATGTTGACTTTAAAACGATCAGCACGTGCAAAAGCGCTCTTAAATATTGCGCAATATTAAGTACTTTAATGCGTGAATCTTAAACTGACGTGCTGAAAGAATGAAGTGGAATTTCGCCATTAACCATGTTCGCATGAGTATTTGAAGGGCGAAATAAAATCAACAACGAATTGAGTTTGATTTTGGCCGTTTATAAACAAATATAACGGATAGAGACTGAAATGAAACTTTTATTTCGCCCCGAAATATTGAAGATTCGTGTACATACTGCCTAAAAGTGAACAATCTATTTTCTTTAGGAAATCACAAGAACTTAATGCAGAATATTAGAATTGACTATCATGTTAAATTCTACATGTACAATAGATGTATAACAGATCAAGATGCTGTAAAGAATAAAATTATATGACACATACTCAACAAAAGTCATGGATGCTGCATTTTTTATCTTTTTACATCGTACAGGTGCCAGTACTAGACTAGGATCAACATGGCGGATAAAAACTTCCATGACTGCTCGATAACAGTGTAATTTCAAGTTGGGACTGTGATCTAAATATATAGTGATTAAAATTAATTAACAAACATACCAGAAAAATAGTAATGCTTAAAAATCATTGGAAAGATCTACTGCAAACATATTTTTTTTTGCAAAGTAGTGATTTTGTTAGTAAAATAAGTAAAAAATATATTAGTTTATTCTGTTGAAATATAAAATTAAAATAAATCGAGCAGGAATAATGTAAAAACAAATTGTTTTCTAACAGTTTAAATTTTTTTCTATTCTTAAAGTTATCTCGACTCTTCACTCAAACGAAGGAATCAGGCGAGGCCCAAACGATAATTTTAAACAAGGAAGGTTCCTTACTTTCTTAAAATTAATGTTTGGGAAGAGAAAAAAACTAGGAAATGACACCAACATTAACCATACATAACAGACATGGTGTTATCGATCATCATTAAAATTTTTAAACACTTTTTAACAGTAATGTAAAAATAGATACTTTCCAGATGTTTTAATTCAAAATTACCTTTGCAGTGTTTGGAATAATCTTCTAAAATAACTTAACCCACACAGAAACAGAACAATTTAACAACAATAATAAGAAAAAAAAAAAACTAATTTCCGATAAAATCTTCTGCAAAAGTGTTCTTACTAAGAAGTTTCTTCGCATAATCCTCCACAAAATGACAAGCAGTTTCAAAACTTTTGTATTGCAATGGTTGGTATGGCAATCTCTTTAGGAATTTTGACAATGGAAATCCACAATCTGTTTCACCTTCTGTCCTGCCACATTTGAAATGGCAATTACATTGATTACAGCCTTGAGTGACGCCATCTTTGTTAAAATAATTTTTTAAGTAATTTGATGAAAGATTGTTCTTGAAATGTGAATTCAATACATTTTCTGATATAGTGGGATTGACAATACTGAATACTGAATTAGTCTCCTCATCATTCCTATTTTGTACATTTTTAATATTCTGATAAAAAGAGCTCAATGTAAACGAAGCCCTACAACCACAGGTTGAATTATTCGAATCCTCCTTTAAAGACATTCGAAAGTAACAACATGACACAGATACAATCCCACGTATCATTGGAGTGTTTTTAAACACTTTTAACATGGTGGAGGCTAAATCACCACAAGTGTGGAGGCCAACTAGAACGCAGTGTCTACTTCCATCCATGTTTTCGAGATGAGCCCGAGTGTCTTCTTTCGTATCTGTGAAGTTATTAAGACTAGTTTGTGCACCACCATTATTACCATAGACTAGTTTAACAAACTCCTCTGTTGATATGTCTGGTTCTATCTATACAAAATTAACATTTGTAAATAAACTATAGACGTGAACACGATTCCAATTTATTTTATTTTTTTGCTTAAATTTAACAGTAAATATTTTTTGACAATACAAATAATTAAAGGATTGAGTTTGTGACAAATAATATTTAAAAACGTTTGACTGTGAACATTACCATTACAAAATGTACAGAGAAGCTATCTTACCCATCTTGCAATGTGTGTGACATCACCATATCCATTTGTCACTCCATCCTGAGTCAAAAAAAATTGTAAGAGGAAATTTATTATTGGTCTTGGTCAAGGACACTAGAACTTTTTTCACTAGAAGGATTTCTTTTTATCATAAAAATGCACATTGTTTAACTAGCCATTCTATACCTTTTTATTCAGTCTTTTTAACTCTTCTTCAATTTCTCTAAATATAAAAACGTGTATGGTCCGCTAAAAATATTTCTTAAGTAATTAGAGAAAAAAAAACAGTTTCAATAAAAAGTCAAGGTGAAAGTAATGAGACGCTAAAAACGAAGCTGATATTAAATTACACTTTCTCTAAAAAACAATGCCAAATTTAAACTATCCGGGAAGACCTTGCGTAAGCAAGTAGGAGGAAGCTAATGAAAAAAAAGCAAGTGAGACTTTTATATTTTAGATAAACCTACTTGTCAAATTTTTCAGCAACCGGTAGTCTTTGACCAGCCATCTCTACAGCAACGACGTTCAAGCCATATTTGTAAGCCAGCATTCGTGATAAATGACCTAAACCTGAACCAACATCCTGTTCACGTAAAGCAAAACAAGGAGATAAATTTTCCACAAATATAAAGCAAAGTAAAAGTATAGTAAAATACTATTCTTTATAAATTAAAACAATTCTTCGTTTTCACGCTATACGAAGCATAAGATATGCATAAAAGTGTTTATTTTAAATAAAAAAATACAATTTCTTAAATGTCAAGCACAGTCATTTTCTAGAATAACTATTTTTTAAATGTTGTGTAAAAAAAATTGTTTGTAGCACTTCCCTTGAAAATCTGCTTGCATTTTTACATGCTAAAAGTTATTGTTTGCTCAAGTCCAGTAGGGTATGCTCATCTAGCACAGTAATGACAAAAATCAAAATAAATAAAAAAACCCAAGGATTATGTGAAAATCACTATTTATTAGCCCCTGGAAAAATTCACATAAAATTTGCTCTAAATACTTCCTACAATAGCAATTCAACATCCTTGTTAATAAGTTAGCATGCAGTAATGAAATTGCACCATTTCGCACAAGATAGACAACCGCTACTAATACAGAGATTCCTACCACAACATTGGTTGTTTTTGTTTCTTTGCAAACAGTATTTATAACCTAAACAGTTAAAAAGAGTATATTGTAGGAAAGGATATAGACAAAACATGAAGTATATAAATACTTCGCTTTGGAAATATAACATTGAGAATTCATAACACCTTTACTTTGATCATACAAGCTGCACCGTCTTTATATTTTATTTAGTTACTGATTTGCAGCAAGCATCTACTCATACTCTTTCTCTTATTAGAATGGCATATATATTATAATCTTAATTTAAACTAATACCTGAGGTAAAACAGACAATTCATGCCTCTTTTTTAGTTTGATATGTTTTTTAAACATCATGGAAAGATCTTCGTCTTGTTTGTAGTCACCGCTTTTACCAATAAACTTTTTTTGATTTCTATTCAGTGCCAGAGCATGACAGGCAGCAATAAAAGAGAGTAACGAAAGAGGCCAGACAAATCTAAAAAAAACATTTAAAAAAATATTATTTCACAGGCAGCATGAATAATGCTGGGGCAGAGTATTTTCTGTTGTAGGCTTCAGAAGGTAAGAAACTTCCAGCTTTTAATTCTAATTATTTGCAAGTTAAGGGCAAGCCAATAACAGATGAACCAAGCAGAAACCTAACAATAACAATCAGAATCTCAATGATGAGAGTGAAGGTAATCATGAAAAGCAATAAAATTATTTCTGATACTTGTTCTAAATCTACAACAAATCAGAAGGGATATGCAACATAGACATACACAAACTGTTATTCTCACAAAATATTGGATGGCACAATAAGGCATCAGAATGTACCACTCTAATAAAAATCATCAAACATTTAGAACCATTTAGAACAAAATCTACATATAGAACTTGACAAATAAACATTTTTTTGCTATTATTTTTTTACAGTTGTGCCTATATTTTAAAAGAATATTATTATTACATTTTTACTAATTGAAAAACAAAGTATACCTAAACACTGCATTGTTGTTGTCATGCAAAATATTGTCTGCAACTTCTTCTAAAGTCACTTTTTTCAAGCATTCTCTCCAACTGTGTGGTAGCTTTTGCCATAAACCTTGAGTGAAGAATTCCTGGAAAAAAACAGCACGTGAGAGCACTCAATTTGCCAAAAACAATTTAAGAGCAGATGTAATATATATATATTTCTTTAGCCTTTAAAAAAATTCAGAAATTTAATTTTTTTTGTTGACAAATTTTTGAATTTAAACCCGATTTTTTGTCACCTGCTACCATATCGATGGTGAACTTGGGCACTGCTGGATTGGGAATATAATTCTCTTTCATATAGGGCTCTACACTGTTTAGTTAGTTTATATTAGGTTCTGCATTATTCACGACAGAAGTATTAAATTTTTAGACCTTACCATCCACACTTATAACTGGCCACTAAATTTTAGGTCTTAGACAGCTATTTAAATAGACACAACCTTGATGTCCTTTAAAAGCAAGTTACAGAACATCATGTAAAGATTAAAGAATAAAAATACTAGTACCAAATAGCATCATTCCATTTTATCAGCTATGATGTATTCTGACTGTGGTAGTAATTATAAAAATGTTTTCAGCAAAAAGTTGCAACACTTGTTTTTGCTTGTGGAATTGGCAATTTAAATTGTCAAGTCAGATGGTCAGATGTAATCTTCAAATATGTGTTGATCCTTAGTACCAAGACGATTTTAGCAGGTAAGAGTTTGTTTTTGTTTTCCAAGGGGGTTAGAGCGTTATTGGCCTAAAGCATTTTTACATTAGAAATGATGACACAGTAAAAATGTTTTACTACAGTTGTATATTACGGTCAAAATAAAATTTAAAAACTTATATATATATTTATATATATATATTTTTATATTTTATACTTATTTTTAAATTTTGCTGATAAAACCAAATATGCCACTCATTTTCCTTAGAAAAGAATTGTTTCTTCTTTTAACATTTAATGAGGTTAAACCAGGTCAAATAGAATAAAAGTTGCTTGTTGACCCACCCCGTAGCTCGCTTTACTTTTACGAATCAGGTTAACAATTGAATTCCTATACGCTTAAAAGATTGATGGTATTGAGCCTATTGGACCAGCTTTTTTGGAGGAGGGTGCCGACTCACCGGAAACACCGCAAAAACCACAGGGGCTGTGGGGCGACCTCCGGCTTTTAAAAAAAATCCAAAATTTCGTCCGGAGAAACCTGAATCAGCTAGAAATAACATTTTTCAAACATTTTTTATATCATTAATTCCATAGATACGCTGTACTAAAATCCCACAAATAATAAACTGAAATACAAGGACAAAATAGCAATGAGCTTGTGTGCATTACATTTCGGGTGTAATTCTGGCGGTTTCAGACAGACGAAAACTTTGAAAAAAACCCTGAAAAAAAACGCCTATTGCTGCCCTCACATATACAGCAATTTTGGCTAGCCAGCACCCTTGTGTTTTTGGCATTAAAAAACTTCCTTAAAAAGAAGTTATAAGAGGGTGCCACTAAGTCGCAAACACCAGGCAACTTTAAGAATTGAATTGGTGGTTGTCGTCCAAAACCGCTCGCACTTTCCCGGGCTTGCCCTGAACTTTTCCGAAATGCAATTCCTTGTGTAACATACCATGCAGACGATAGGTAAAGAAAGGAGCTTGAAGATAAAGGAGTTAATAAGTTTATATGGATATAAGTTATTTATCAAGTATATAAATCTTATTACAAACTATCAAAAACAGTTATTTATGAACTTCGCTACCGTCATAGCTAGTTTATTTTAATTTTTATAGTTGTTTGAATCATTAGTGTCTGTTATTCTTTTATTTTTTGGGCATTTTCGGTCTATGAGGGTTTATTCGGGCTAATATATACTTGAAATATTTTTCAAAACGCTGAACTCGCCCGAAAACGTCCCCACTTTTTAAGGTCAGTACGGGATCTTTCCCCAATCGAGTGAGTGTCCCCAGATTGAGTAAACCACTCGATCGAGTGATTCGGCACCAGCAGCAATTTTTTACAACCACCCGATTAAGTGAGTCATAACTGGCAGTAAATTTTTAGCTAGCTAAATACATAAACAAACCAAAGGTGCTTGGGAGAGACTTTCTTGCTTAGCACCTTGTCAGCTTGAGCTCTAGAGACAGCGAGCTAATTATGTTCACACGGCTGTTTCGCTACGGTCAAACCGCGGACAAAATTAAGATGGCTTCCACAATTTTTTTGGAAATTTTGTATTTTTATCATTTTTTAAATTATTGAAACTTTTTTTGTGTTGTTTTAATTTTACTGAATTAAAAAGTATTAAAACGATCTACTTTTCCCCTTTTTAAATATATAAATATGTTATATATGTGTGTTATAAATTTCGAGTTATTTCGTCAAACAAAACACACAAAACTAAAAAAAAACATTATTTTTGGCGAAAGTATACCATCTTTCCAACCTTGTGCCAACGTCGCGCTACTAGCTACGGACTTGAAAATTGGTATGGGGGGCCTGGAAACATGGTTCTATTGGCCGGTACCGTGCACCGTTCGTCTCGCAAACTATAAACTACATAAATTTTAAGTTAAAGTCTTCTTTAGGCGCTAAAAAAGAGGAGAAAAAGTTGCCAAAGTGGTGCACGGCGATTTGATGTAGTGTGATCCCTTTTCTGTCTAATTAAATAATTCTCTAAACTTCTAAGCAAGTCACAGTGATGGCGTTTAATGTTTTGGTAGGTATGGTTTTTCCCAGCAAAATTACGGCAAGCCGGTGTTTACTTTTGACTTGATTGCTCGACCCGGGAATCCTAATCCGAAACCGGGATTTTTTGAAAATGTTGGAATAAGCGAGACAACGGTGTCTTAGCAATTTTGAAGCTAGCTAAAGTTTGGCAGAGCACGAGGTAAGGGAAAAACAGTAAACTACTTTATTTTGCAGGGATTTTAATATTATTTTTTTGCTATAAGATCACCCTTGGTTTTAAGAAATTGTTTTATAGCTTGTAAAACTTCTTTTTTCTTCTGTTTTGTATTTTTCTGTAAAGAGTAGCTATTTTTTGGTCCTACAGTTTTGCATTTTGCATCGTGTTTTGTAGCTAAGTCACTTAATACTTCTTTTTTATATTTAGTTAAGACTTTGGTGGGCTTTTTCAAGATAAAATTGTTGAAATCAAAGATGTTTATGGCTAGCTAGCTAATCTTGGCTTTATCACAAGATTGGGTGCTATTTTATACAATTTATAAAGAAACACAACATGATTGCTTTGTATATATTTAATGTATATAATAAACTATTTATGCACAACTTGAGATATTTTCTACTAGCATGATAAACTAGAATGTTGAAACTGTTGACTCTGAATGACGTTTTATTTAATGTATGATGTCACATATTTGGCCCGAAAACCCTTAGGACCAAAAGTGACCCTTTGGACAATTTCGGACAGATAAATATTACATCTACATCATCTTTAATGGCCTCAGAATCCAAAGTAATGTTTTTTATTCAGTTAATAAACGAATTTTAAGCATACATTCAGGCTCTAAAGGTCGTTTTTCAAATAATTTCTCACATTTGGCCCAAAAATAACCCTTTGGACAATTTCGGACAGACTAATCTGTCATCTACATCATATTTAATGGCCTTAGAATCTAAAGTAATGTTTTTTATTCAGTTAATAAACAAACTTTAAGCATACATTGAGGCTCTAAAGGCCGTTTTTCACATAGGTCTCCCATTTGGCCCAAAAATAACCCTTTGGACAATTTCGGACAGTAATAAAATAAATTAATTTTTATTCCAGATATTTAACCTAACCTTTGGACCATAAAAAACATGTTTCCTTAACTTTATTCTAGAGATATTGTGGAAGACATTCATCTAAATGATAATTTTTAAGTCATTTTTAGACATTTTGGCTTAAATATACCAATTTCGGACAGGTGTCCAAAAAAATTTTTCTTTTAATAATATGGACAATTTATCCGAGATTATTATTCTTTTTACAGAATATAAAAATTTTATTTCGTTCTTGAGATATCCTGTTTTAACTGAGAGGGTAATTCGAATTATTTTTTCGTAACATTTTTGTCCGCTTCGAAACAGCTGTGTTCAAGATGTCAATATTTCTCTACTATACTTTGTGTCAGATGTGATAAAAATATGCACATTTTTCTCTATATAGCTTGCTATATTGGCTTCTTACTAAACTAACTTCAAGCACATGTTTATAAGACAACTAAAATGAGCTTCAGAGCCTCAACATGTGCAACCTAGACTGAAAATATGCACCATGTAGTCAATCCAAGAATTCATCAATAGCATCGAAACGGCACAGTGAATTTTTTTTAATCAGTGAATCGGCGCCAAATAAGTTTATGATTTAATGTAAACAAAAATTATTTATATTGCACTTTTGGCCAGCAGCTTGCCCTTTTAAAAAGCAATTTTAAGCAAGAAAAATACTCCCCCAAGTCAGATAAGTCTCTCCCGATCAGGTGGTTGCGCACTCACTTGTTTGGGTGATTTACCCTGATCGGGGGACAGTCACGCGATCAGGGAAAGATCCCGTACTGAAGGTGTATGCAGCTTCTTATCGACACCCTTGTGAAGTTACGCTTGGATATCGATTTCACAATGCCCTTAGATATCCAAGGTTTAAGGCCTGTTTCAAGTTGTCGTTTAGTGACTCTAACACTAGGTGCATTAAGATTAAGCAAGTTCTGGATCTTGGAATCAAAGATCTCAAAAAAGGCTTGGTCCTTCTTGGTTCTTAGGATAATTGCGAGCTATAGCTAAGATTTATTAAAACAAAACTACAAACACTGTTAAAAAATAAAACACTTACTGCTACATAAGAATTGGATAGCCATTTGAATTCTTTCATAAGCATAAAAGCTTCAGTCAAATATATTGAAAATTCACTAGTACAATCTGAACGGGCACGTTGCTTTCGGTTTTCACTGCTCTGTTCCGCCATCTTTGTGTTTATCCGATGCGAATTTTTACGGCCACCGAAAGTAGTCAAGATTTGCTACTCAAGCAATGGCTTTTTTTTAGATCGATTTATCGATGTGTATGTTTTCTGATCCAAGTACAATCCAATTTTTAAGTAACTGCGCCAGACGAAAACTTTTTTGCGACCCTTGATGGATCTCTCCTTATTTATGTCTTTTTCCGAGTGAGGTTGTGGTAAATTCTTTTGTGTCTTCTGAGTTGTCCCTTTCCTCTCGTTTCGTTGTTTGCCAATACACAAAGCCTATAGATGCTACAGTGGCTTCAAAATTGACTAGACATGTTGTGAGTTTCCTTATGTTTGTATTCATCAGAGAAACTGTGAGATTCTTTCTGAAGAAGAAGACAAAACAAGGTCTTAACCCTTCTTACATGAAAAATGTCAGGAGTATCATGTGAATTGGAACGTAAAACTACTCACACCACACCGGATATAGTGTACGGACAGCATTCGACCAAATTTGTGAAATACGCTTCTCATTATTGATATTAGGAAAGCCAAAAGTAAGCTCATTTTCTTCTCGGGCATCCTCGTCCCCAGGGTTTGTTGCCTATGTCAAAGCCGATAGTGCTTACTTGACGGCCTCGATATGTCAAAAAGGCAAAATTAAGTGGGGACGAAGTTACTCTTCGGGCTAAAAAGGAATATCAGAATGCCCACTATAAATTCCATCATTGTACGTGAAGATCATTCTCGTCTCTAGAACTCTTTCAGATTAAAACCTCGAAAGTCGAGTTTATCTCAAAGAGCTCTGGGTCGAGAATGCGTGAACACATTTTTATATACTTTATATTCCTAACATTTATATCGTTAATTTTAATTAGCCAAGTGTACTCTCGTATAAAATCTTATCCAGGACTTTACTAACCTCGTCCTTAGTCCTGGGTGGAGTGGCCAACAACAATCAAATTAATTAAAAAGGCAAAATGCCGTGCGAACGAGGTTGGGAGTTCATACGAGAGGCAAGTTTTTTTTTTCTATTTCTATTTTTGCACTTTTGATTGACGTTCAAAAAAATTTATTTTTTCTTATCTCAAACTCGTTTCCAGCGCCTTTTGTCTCTTTTTTCCGTCTATTAAAAAAAGGAACAAAAGGCGCTGGGGGACGAGTATGTTGTCTTACCTTCCTTCCTTCCTTCTTCCAACAGAGAGGAATTTTGGAAAAAACTATTGTAAAATACAAAATATGACTGCTTTAAATAATTAGGCCGTCTACAACTGCGACGGAAGTGCTGGTTAGCTTGCGTAAACTTTCTATATTTCGCAAACTCAAACTAATTAATTCGGGAAACATATTTTATATTAAATATAAGAGTTTTTGTTTTGTTTTCCCAGAAAAAAAAATATCAGTGAAATTTCTGCTTGAAATTGTTTTTTTTATATTTTATTTTTTATTTTTTAGCTATTTCCAACTTCATTTTTTTTTACACGATCGATGTTCATATAACATAATTGCAGTTTTCGAAATATAATCTGTGAATAATGGAGATTTTATTTAATCTTATTCCCGGAGCTTTTTCCGCCATGATGTAAAAAACCTAAAAGATCCCTTTTGGTCACTTTTACGTCCTTATATAATCCTCTTAATTTAAATGTTTACGCCTAGTTTATCTTCGTTCCCAGCGCCTGTTGTCTCTTTTCTATAACCAGGACGGCGAGACAAACATATCGGCGTCACGAATTCAGAAAAGATACAAGATGCCTCGTTTACATCAGGTATAATCTTCTCTTCGCGATTTATGGTTTTTTGTGCAGTTTTTTATTTAGTTTATGTAAAACGATGATTGTCAAGGTAACAATAAAACTAATATTTTTATATAAAACTCATAAAAAATGAAATAAAATCGTTAATTAAGAGTCACTGATAATTAGACATAAAAAATTAATACAATGAATCAAGCTCCCGATTTTATTAAACCAAGTGCTGTTTTCGTATCTAGCAACAGATCAGCCACTCTCCTTCCTTTTTATATACATAATTTAATGAAATATGAAGATGTATACAAAAAGTGTTGAAAAGATGGAGTGCTTCTTTCCCAGTGGGTGATAAAAGCAACAGTTTCACAATTCAAGGAGCTTTTTTTAGAAAAAAAAACTTCATTTTAATTTTCTCTCTGAATATAAAAGTACGTTATAAATATATCGACAAGAAAATCCTGAGAAATGCTTCGTAACCCACGATTATCTGCGAGATACTTGCCCAAGTTGGTGGAAACGGGGAGACACACACAAAGATCAGGGACATCAAGTCGCGCAAGCAATCGCTCAAACAATAATGACGTTTACGTCGAGATAAGTCGAGATGTTATGCAGTTGTCGTACCCTGCTTTTCGATGCGGAGTCGACGTCGTTTTGTTTGACGAAAAACGAAAAAACAATCCGAGAGCACAACGAGGAATTACAATGAGAGGCTCCGAGTACTACGATCCCATTAACTCAGAGCGCACGCGATTAAGCCGATACAACGAACTCAATAATGGTATGTGGGATATGAACGATCGTTACCGCAGGCATCAAGGTTACCCTGGTGGCAGTCTATATGACCGACGAGCTATTAGGTCTTATGAGAACTCCAGTGTGGATAGCAGAACAAAGGGCTCTGAAGATGGGACAAAGGTTAAGAAGCCACTGAGCCGTAGAGCTACCAATCTTGATGCTAACGCAGATATCTACGACCTAAACGCTGTTGGCCCATACGGTGACTACCCATACGATAACGGATACTATGGTAATCATTATGGTGGAAATCCCTACGGTCGTGGTGTAGATCCCTACGGCCGTTATGACGACAGCAACTATTTGCCTCGATTAAATGATCCGTATTATCAACAAGGCCCTTCATTCAGCCCATCTTTAAGTTAAACGAGTCAAATAACTGACTGTACTGAATTATTATGATGAACTGTTTTTATATCTGACTTTTTATTATAAATAAACATTGTTTCTTAGTGAATTATAAGCAACACTTTTTATCGTTTGAAATTGTGCAGAGATTTTCTTTAGTGCGTGGTAATTCGTGCGAATATGCTTTTCTGCCAATGGACTTCTTCTGTTAACACGTGCA
Organism: Hydractinia symbiolongicarpus; assembly: GCF_029227915.1. Classification (NCBI taxonomy): domain Eukaryota; kingdom Metazoa; phylum Cnidaria; class Hydrozoa; order Anthoathecata; family Hydractiniidae; genus Hydractinia; species Hydractinia symbiolongicarpus. The sequence continues at coordinate 13,668,917 of NC_079875.1, read as the reverse complement.
CGCCTTAACGAAGAACATGGACGCTTGCGAGTTTATAACCTTTATGTTTTTTGTTTTTTTTTTAAAGATAAGCTGCAAATTTTTCACTCAATGAGGCTGCATAATCGCATAATTTGTAAGTTAGTTTACGAAGATTTTTGAAAAAGATTCAAAATTTCTTTATTATAATTATTCATTGTTGACTGCGATTCCTGGAAAAAGGTAATTAGCTGACCAGAAAACATATCAAAAGGACATTCCCTTCTAAAGGTAGATTTCCACGAGGGAAATTCGGCGGGCAGTGCATGCGCAATTTTGGTTGTTTCGATTCCAGTTACAGTTTAGTTCTTACCCTTTATGTAACAAAATATTTGTTCGTAAAAGTCAGTCAATTAGAACGCGCTTTTCTTGTGGAAATCTCAATGAAATGAGTTCAAATAAAGTCTCCGAAAAAGGTGTTCACAATCTTCATTTGTAAATCTAAGTCTTTTTTTGTCAACTCGTGTAAATCCACCTTAACATACATTCATTCTTGTCTGAAATCAAGATTTGACAGTCAAACACAAAATCACGGGAAGAAGGGAATAAAAACTCGCGTAAATAAAAATAAGTATAAGAATATATTAACTGTCTTCCATTTTATATACAACATTATTAAATATGATATAGGTTTAAAACAAAATAGATCACACACATCGAATTTGAAGTCGTGCTGAAAAGGATTTCAAATGTAGACGTATAGCTTATTTGATTAATTGCAGAGAACCGAAAATATGACGACACAGATGTCCAAGCAAATTTGCAAGTAAAAATTCGACGAAGTTAAGATATGGTGAAAAAAATAAAATCTTAGTTTTCTGTCTCTGTAGGTTCACGTACCAAACTCAGTAGCTTGTCAAATTTCGCTATCTCGTTCTCCGGACCTTTCGCTCGTTCCTTAAAATTATAAGAAGTAGAATTATGAACTAAACCTCTGTAATCCTTAAATATCTGAAAACTAAAATTATTGAGCTACCATTGCCATAAATGGTTACAGAAGAAATATTTTTTTGCTTAGAAATGCTTAAACATAGATCTCAAAAAGCCACGTTTGTACAAAAAATGTCGTACAAAATCTTCGTAAGACAAAATTTTTGTTATTCTTTTAAAAATTTCATCACTTTTTCGGCATTCTTTTACTGATAAGGCGTGGCTTTTTTGAAGAAAAAAAATACTCACTTTCGGATGTAAAGCTTTTCTTAGATTTGGCGACAATTTCACTGATGTGACGTAGCCTCTAAAAATGGGACAAGGGAAACATGAAACATAGAAATCAGGATGGGTAATTTTAAGGTAAGCTGGATAATAAAGAATTTCTTGGACACAACAACAACAAGAATATGTGTAACAACAATGCATCGAACATATATCATCAGGTAGAAACTAACACAACCGTGAAAAAACCTCTGTTGAAGTTTCATATGAAGTGAGGATTGAATTAAAAGACGAATTGATGTATTATTTGGTGAGTCAATCCGTTCTACCAATGCAATGACTCCCGTAATGAGACTATGTTGATTACGCATTGAATAGCTAAGGATGTGTAACATAGTTTAAGCTTAATAATTTTTGTAAACTAACCAACTTGTCTAAATCAGGGTGGCCCCAGATTTAAAATTAAAAAACTTCAGGAGTTTTTAGGTGAATCTTGTTTTGGGCTCAAAAATCAGGAAAAAAACGCATAATAAACATAACGTATTCTGGACCTTTAGTGAAAAATGATCTGCGAAAGGTTTCACAAAACAAGGTTAAAAATACAACAAAATTTATGCATTATTCGGTGAGTCTTCCGTTTTATTACTGTACGCATCGTGCGATTAAAACTGCGCATTGGATGACTGAGAATGTCGATTTTAACAGCTTTTAAAAAGAGAGGAATATTCTTTCCTTGTCGCTTAAGAGGCGTAAAGCACGGTTATGAACATATTTACGCTAAATTTGGTTACTGAAAAAAATAATTTTCAGCGCAAAAAGAACTAATAAATTGCTACCCAACTTTCTTAAACAAACTCCTGATTCGTTCCTTAACTTAAAGAATAAATAAATAAATAAATTCGAGTATATTAAACAAGATTATCCTCTCACCTGTCGTCACCTAAAATGGCGATGGGATGCACCGGGTTGAAAGAAATGTGTGTGAGTTTTGTCTTGCCTTTCTGTACAACTATAAGAAAAAGAACAGTTCATTTAAAAGCCTGTTTCTACCAAAACATTCCTAACCGCTATTGTTATTTTAATTCCTGGGTACAGAATGAACTGAGAAAATAAACCATGGCTGTTTGAGCCGCTCCCAAGATGATGAAAAGTGCATGAAATTATTCTAAGTTCTGTTTTTGTCTTGCAAGCTAATCTCGTAACAATCCGTAAATATCACTCCCTCGGAAGGTGAAATTCCGCGAGATCAATTCGACAGATAGTTCCGACTTTCATTTCCTTCCTATACAAGAAATCAGGATTGATTTATGGTATGGAGTCATATATAGCCTGTTTGGGAAGCATTATTAAAAGTGTACCATATAAAACTGTAAAGGAATAAAAACAGATTTACAAATCTCACTTAAAATTAAATTTACGTTTGAAATACCTTAATTTTACTAATTTTCGCGCGTATTAATTTTTGCGCAAGTTTATATAAACATAAACACCAAGGGTAAAAAGTAAAATTCTAGGTTTTAGACAAAGTACAAGTTTGCGCCTATGATACTTTCTTGTGTGGAGAAAAAAAGGGAATGCCTAAATTGAATGGTCAGAGTTTTATAAAATGAGAATACACCTTTCCCGAATTTATTTTCTTTAATGTGCCGCAGCTCTTTCTCAACTTTTTTTAAAGAAAATGAATGTAATTTTCGAAATCTTCACATGAAAATTGATCAATCGTGAAATTTTCATTTCACTACCCGCTACAACAGTTTCTTTAATTTTGTACTAATTAACCTTTACTCGAATATGAGGCTTATTAGTACAAGTCGAAAATTAAGAAGGCTTTGATCGTAACAATGATGCCACCAAAACAGCACTTTCCAATGTCGGATTAAGTTGAAAATTGATACACACACCAATTTATTGATGCTGAAAATGATGTTAAGGTCAAAACATCAAAATTCCAAAATCTTAAAAAACATGTAATTCGGGAAACGTGTACTAGATAAAACTAAGAATCGAGAAAATTACAAACTATAAAAACAAAAAAATACAAAAAAGAATTCCCTACTCATTTGATCACATATCGGTTCGTATTTGTTTACGTTCAAATCATATACCACAATCTAAAACACAGAGAATATTTGATAATAAATTGCCAAATTTCCTTTAAAAAATTACAATCAGTATTTCTTATTTTCTTTCATAAGACTTCTAGCAATAGTACGCTATGCATTCTCGCAACTTATACATTGACAAACATGCTAGACGCAAATTTCTTCCATCTTTTTTCCCCGGTCCAGTATTAGGTTTTAGAATCAAGATGCATGTACCCATTGTGAAAACACAATTGACTAGAAAAATAGCTTGGAAATACAGATATCAAATCATTTTCGTTAAGACTAATATTTAAGTATTTTCGTTTCTTCGTAACAGAAATAATGAAATAAAAATCTTTTTTTACCTTCCCTTCAGTTGTAACGGCTGCAAATACAGTAGATGAAAATGGCGCCCACGCCACATCACTAACAGCACTTCCCAAATCAAACGTGAAAATAGCATCTCTGTTAAAATAGAAACAAGTATAAACATACAAATAGAAAATTGATAAAAAAATGTATTTTTCACTTTGTTATTTAATTCATTTATTCGAATTCTACAGAAACAGAATTCTATACAACAAAAATAAATGTTAAGAAGTTAAATTCATAAAGCTGAAAGATGAAAGGTATTAACAGCAACTCTACGCATTCATTATTACAACGTCAACTACATACGGACATGTATGGTCCCATATCTTGACAGTCCAATCAGCACTGCATGATATAAATATTTTCGAATGGAAATGGTTCCATCGCACAGCATAGACAGCCATGTGATGTGCCTGAAGAGAAAAAGAAACACTAACATTAACCAACAGGTCAGAGGTAAAGAGGTCTTTTAAATAAAAAAATACATTGACAGTACATACATTTACACATATATATATTTTCGTTTAAAACATTTTCATTCAAAGAAAGTCGGCGGTCTGCTTCTATATTAAATACCAATACAATTTCTCATACTACAGGGAGTGATATGATATACACAACTATTCATGACTTTTACTAACTTTGCCTACTTTTCTAAATTTTTCTTACCTAGTGACGGTTGAAGATTAAAAAGAAAAGCTACAATCTTTGCCAAAAGTGTTGAGACCCTATTCAAAATAACAATAACACAGATCTCCACGCCTACACCCCCAGTATAATTTGATTTCTGACGATAAAAGTATGCTGCTATGACCCTTTAACATTGTGTAATCGGGGGAAGGGGTTAAAATCATGTAATTCTGTTTTTATCGTTTTCTCTGAACTTTACGGTCAGTTTTGACATTTTTCCCAACTACTTTTGACAAGGATTGTAGCAGCAAGGTCAAAGATTAAACAACTTAAAAAGATCAATTTTACTAACATCATAAGAACACAAATATTTGCTCGAATACGCCTTTGAACATTTTTGGATTTTTCCTTCTTCTGTACCAACAATAAACAGATAGTCGATGGTTTTATGGAAATCTATGGCTGTTCCACACGCCAACGCAGACAGTTGTGTACCCTCTGGCCCATCAGGTTGGATGTCGGTGATACGTAGTTGAATAACATCGGTATAATGAAGCTCGCTCTAAAATTTACAAAAGAGTAATTTTGATAGTAAAAACCCAGGTGTTTCTTCTCTGTAGGTGCAGACTATCCAATGTCATTAGAAACAATAGCACCTGTTTCGTTGAACACCTCAAAGTTCATCATAAATTTATGATCTTGCTTTACCACAAAAATAAAAAATAAAATGTTTGCTGCAGGAATTCGGGATGTTGAAGTTTAAATTCTTAAAAGGTTTTAAGTTCTTCTTAATTTTACTGTCGAAGATTTGTTTTTATAATTTCTTCTTGTAAAAAAAACGTTGTAGTACATAAATGGAAGTAATCACGCAAATTTCTATTAAATCAACTTGGTTGACCTTTAATCATCCATGAAAATGGAGTATTTTAATTGGTTCAAAATGTATTTTATTGCACAGATGACAAATGAATTTGAAATTTTTAGACTGTATATTAGTTGAGATGACAAATCTGGCAAATAGCTTTAAAAATATGTGCTGGCAAGCAGGTGGGTGGGTATTTTTTAATGGAAATACACCATTATCAAAAATATTGTCTTTATTACCGGTAACGAAAACTACCTTTATAATCGTCCATAACACAACTCTTCCGTCTGACGAAACAGAATAAAAATTCAAATTGCCATCAAGATTGTCTGGTTGCCATCGCACCTATAATATAAACCAATCAGAACAACAGAACAATAATGGCGCATTTCAGGTTATTATAAAAGTTTGTATTTTGTTGTTCCTCTTTTAATTTTGGATGGGAAGCAAAAAAATTAAAAAAAAGACATTTCCACAGGATTAATGCTACAAAACCTCAAAAAAAAAGTGTTTTCCTCACACACAATAACAACAAAAAGACGAAGAAGAAACAACAATGACAGGAAGCAATACTAATTTCTAGGATTCAAATCACATTGAACAGAAACAACATGAAAACAACAACTTAAGCACTAAACCTCCCACACAGGGTCAGTATGTTTTCCACATAAAGCGGTAGAGATGTGTATTGGTTTTGTCGACTTGTCTTCCAAGTTATACACTTTGACACAACCTGAAAAAAAAAATGAAACGGTTAATCTTGTCAGAAAATTATAGCTATTAAAAGATAACTTTACATATTTATTTACTAGGTGTTTCTTTAGCTGCTTAAGTGAGGTAAAGTTTGATTATTTCGCAGTACTTTTTCTTGTTTCAACTACGTTAGTTTTTAATCAAAGAAGAGTTTTATATATGTGTCTGTTTTTATTCGTATTTACATCTTTTTTTAAATATTTTTAATTTTCTTTAATATTCCTTTTTAGAATTTCGAATTTTACTGCTTCTTATAGGGAGAATAGCCATGTTAATTGATTTCCCTGAAATACATTTCAGGCAAATAAATTTCAATTCCAATCAATGCGATAAACACAGGTCTTTAATAAAATGACTAATTTTAAAAACAGAAACAAGGTCTGGCTTAAAGGCTTTCAGATTTGGGCCCTTTTACAACAAGCCCTTGCTAAAATATGGGACACAAGTTAGTGGATACTGCAAGGAGGGACAGGAAAGGTTTAGGGGAGTGAAGGGGTGGGAGGAAAAAATTACTAAAGACTAAACATATTTGGTCCAAGATTCTAGGTGGGACACTATTAGAAACGCTGATGCAATGCAACTCGAAAATCAATATTACTTATTGATAATATTTAGAAAAAGCAAAACAATATAGCAAGTCACTGTTTATATAGCAAACCACGGAATGAGCAAATTTAGGAGACTGTACTATTTTTCTGTTTGCAGTGCTAGAGAAAGACACACAAAGATGAATATCTCACCATCATAAAACCCAACCACAATAAGATAAGCATGTTCTGGGTGAATGTCTAAACACATCACGCCTCTCTCTGTCGTATACACGTGTCTAAAAGTTTGACACAACAAATCGTTAAAAATTATGTAAATAAGAAATAGTATCAGTTATTTTTCTAACAAAATCCATATATTGAATTTCCAACGATATTGAGTGGTTATCTGACTGGTAATTTCCTTTTATAAAGATAATCAATAGATGAGTTTAACAAACGCTTATTTAGCAGTTTAAATAATGCATAGACTTGGAAGGGACTGGTCGTGGATTGGCCCAGCTATGCTCGCAAGAGCAGTTTGGGAGGCAATTAACAATCAATTTAGAACTGGTAAATTTTTTTACATATTCTTCAAAAAAGATAACGACTTCTTATATCAGCTATCTAGATCTCTCCAGGCTACCCTATAGGTATATAGTGAACACGTGCAAGAAGTTTAGCAAAGTCGATATCACACTATATCGTGTTTAATTTTTCATTTAAGGTATACTTCATGCACAAGTACAAAAATAGATACTTACTCTGGAAAAGAAGGATTTTTCAAGGAGTAGAAGCATATCATTCCACTAGACTGTTTTAAAAAATCATCTGAAATAAAAAATTAACAATAACAGTAATAACAGCTATTTCTACAAAAATGTTTTTATACTAAACTTTAAATACATTTCGTGGTAGTTTCCATTTACAGTACTGCGATGCATAACATAGCAAATTGACTGAGATTACTTACAAGATCCATGGCCTACTGCAAATAAATCTTGATATTGCGGAGACCTAAAGAGAGGTAAGGGCAATCTCATTTCATTTGTTACTTAATATGTCAGTAATTTAAACCTGACTTTGAGTGTTTAAGATCTATCAGTTATTTTTTAACCAAAACAAGTTGAATAACTAAAGCACTAGAGATCTTAGTATTCCTCTAAAAAAAACCTTCTAGAAAATCCTTGTAAATGGTTACGGTAAACTTTAACTCCTTTTATCACGACATTTTCGTCAAATTTGTTGACTAAAATCCCTTATGCTTGGCCAAAATTTTAGTTAACGGAACTTTAGAATACACAAAATTGATAGCAGAGTGTTCAAAATTAATGCAAATGCTTTGACAGCTTTTCTTATTCCTTTAAAAAAATAAAATTTATCCAAAATGTATTCATTGCTGACAATGTGAAAAATGGAAATATAGTTCCTCGTTTATTACAGATGGTATAGCGGTAGTACACTGAGCTTGACATTATAAGGCTTCAGGTTCGAGCCCTCATTCAGCAGGCACACTATAAATGTACTAGGTTCCCTACTGACGCGAACAGGCAAGTAAGTTAGAAAAATGCCATACGTATCTCTGCAACATACAGCTGGAGGGGAGGAAGAGCCACCCGTTACTCAGCTTCTTACTAACTTATTTTAATTATTTTAATTAAGTATTAATTAAACAGGAAAACAATGAAAACAGCATACCAACTTAAAGCCGTAACTGTCATCCGTTTGGAACGCTCATATGAAAATTTCCATAATGGCAAGACAGTTCCTTCATTGTCTCTGAACTCATCAGATGCATCTTCCCAATATTTAAAGTCTAAGAAAAAGTAAGATTTTATTTTCAAAACCCACCTATGAATCATTGAAAAGAAAACAAAAGCTAGTATGAATATTCTTAAAAGAGAAATCCACCCAACGAAATCATAGAAGGACGAATTAAGAAAAATCAAAGTTTTTTTTTTTAGTTTTTGTTTGTGCTTATAAATGTGAAGTAACTTTCAATCATACCATATGCGATCGCATCAAATGTATTTTGATTCACCATGCGCTCAACAATCTTTGATGCTCTCCCGACGCGATTTATGTCATCACTCTAAAAAAAACAAATAATTAGTTACAAAATAATCTAATTTAATAATTTATCAGGACTGTTGATCAACAAAACCTGATTGTGGCGATGTTCATGTTTGTCAAAAACATTTGCTTCTAAACTTTACTAAAACAGGTGCAAGTTGAACATGCAGAAATAGAACATAAGACTAGAATCAAGGGTGTATCCAAAAAAAACTGAAGAATGGTGCCAAAATGGCTTAGCGTGTTGGGAAATGGATATAGACTGAACTATAGCCAAGTAAAACAAAGCAGGAATTACATTTCCGACAGAAAGAAGGGTGTGCCAAAATCAACAAAAGAGACACACACCAGAATTTCAACAGCATTATTCTTTTTCTTCTTGTCTTCATCTTTTTTAGATGACTTTTTAGTTTCCTTTTCTTTCTCTCTTTCCTAAATTTTAAATAAAAGATTTAATGGGGAAAAAAGTGAATGTTAATCTTTCCAACTACTATGGTGATGGTGATTACAAAAACTCATGAAAATCAAATAGTTTCAAAGACAATTTACAATGTTTTAATTAACACCAAATTCAAAATTAATTCAAATCTGAATGTTATTAATGTTTTTCTTCTTCAGTTACTATGATACCACTAAATCACATCTGCATTCATCAGTACAGGCTGACTTTCACACGTCAATCACTAATAACTCTATTGAAAAATGTGATACTAACTAGTTTAAATAAGAAGCTTAACAATCCTTTGTTCAACTCTCCCGAGAAAAGTGTATCATTGATACAACTATGATGACGGTACTAATGGCCAATCAGTTTATCAAAAAGAGATTTTCAGTGTATTCAGAGATTTTAAATATATCGACGCAAAAGTTTGAAATAACAATTTCATTACGTAGCCAGAACCCTATACACCCTGTACACACACAAACATTCTTACCTGTCTTTGCAAGTCTTCCACATAAGCATCATAAATTTCCCACTAAATAAAAATTCGTGTACAACAGTAATAAATGCAACAAGGCTATGCTATCTCGATGTTACCTTTAACATGAATCTGATACAAGGTCAGTTTTTCTAAAACTCATTTCTATTTTTCTGATAAGACAAACTTGTTTCTTTGCTAATAAAAGAAATAGTGAAGCGTAATCTCAAACTTTGTAAGGCTTTGGTGTACTTAACAGCACTTATGTTCAACGTTCTATGTTTTTGAATTTTCATAATTTAACTTAAAAAATGCTTTTGGGTCTTTTGAAAAACATTTTTGTAGGTTTCTTGTTAGGTTATTCAAATTAAAATTCATTTGTTTAACTTTACATGAATTTTCAGTCAGAAAAGTTGCTTAGCAGTTGTTTAGGTCCTGACCCTAATCTCAGCAGATTGGTTGTTTAAAAAATTGTGTAATAACGAAGATTTAAAATGGTCAGCTAATTTCATAAAATTGTTACTTGATTGGCTGTGGCTGAAAAACTAACTCTGGGTGGTGGTTCGGTCATTGTACCTCTTTCCTAAATAACAATCCAAATTAAACCATTTTCATACTTTTTGGCATTTTCCACATGAATACAAGAAACAAAAAGCGCATTGCCATTATACGTACCCTGTGTGGGTTGTTATAGCTCTGCGATGCTCGTTCACAAAAGTTAAATTGATTAGTTAACTTTTGAGCTGGAGCTTTCAGACCTGGAGAAGGAGTGGTATCATCTCTTTCAGACTAAATTTAGGAATAGAAATACAAAATGTCATAATTTGTAGCTCTCATTATTACATTCTAGAAAGAAAAGCAAAGTGGTTTTATACATAAAATATACAGTTTTGTTTTGTATTTATTAAAACACAGTGATATTAAAACTTCTTTTCTAAAATAATCTGTTGAAAATTTCATGGTTGATCGTATATTTATATGAAGTAATGAAATTTGTTTGAATGGGATTATTACTATTATCACATGACAAATAGCCACCACTTTAATGTGTAAATTGTACTCTTCCTGTCATTCAACTTCAGTACATAAAACTTTATTACAGCAAGTATTAATGAGCTTATACCCTTCACAAAGCACTAGCCGCATAATTAAAACTATATTAACATCTCAACACAGTGTTAATTTTGGAATTTTTGTTTGCCAAGTGGTGATTACTTTCGTTTATAAATACAAATTTTGACCACAAGGGAGAAAAAAATAACAAGACTAGTGTTAGACTTCTGAAGGGTTTTAATCAATTTTAGAGATTAAATTGGCTATAAATAACGTATCACAACATACTTGATTTAAAATAGTTTTTTGATGTCCTTTAGAGCTAACAGAGTAAGGCAAAAATGAAATAAAAACCTTTTTTGTTGAAGGTCGCTCCTCATCATTTTCTTCATCATCATCCTCTTCCTCATCATCTGCAAAAATGGAAATAAAGAAATATAGCCTGGTTGGAAAAATGTATCAAATCAGAGTCTCTACCAGGCCCCACTATAGGTGGTGCTGAGAGAAAAACAAATAACTACATCAATTATTGTCATAAAAGATTTCAGAAAAAAACACAAGTTCTCCAGTGCACTCATTTTATGTTGAAAATATCTATATAATAATATGCCAGTTACGTGTGTCTGTAACAGACAAAGTGGGTGTGTTGTTTTTTTAAAGAAACAGCCACGGTAACATGTCACTTTTGCTAAACTTTTGTTTTTATTTTGTCTTTTGTGTGCATTTTCAGATTTATTTAAAATTTTTGCTTTAAAAAGTCACGGTTAATTTATTTTATTGTTCTCATACTTTGTGTAATAATGTAAACTTTATTACACACAAGTCACGAGTAATTCATTTTTATTATTCCCTTAAGTACGTGTCTATCGTCTACTGTTATACGAAAAACATATTGGTTTTATTTATTACCGCTGTTTTTTTATTCGGTATCTCTAGTGGATTTTTCTACGGGACTAAATACTAGTTTACTTTTCTTAAATATCTGAATGATAACAACACTTTGACTTCTTTCACATTATTTTATAATTTGAAAACAAAAAATAAAAAAATAAGGTCAAAGTTTTTGAAAAAATGTTCAGACAATTTTTAAGTTTGCTAAAAATTTTTGCCCGACTTCTTAAAAATGGTCAAACATATCTGATGTGTAGACGTTATTTCCATCACTAAAGCACAACTTAGTCAAATTAAATGCACTAATGTATGTCTTTGTAGTAGCAGTTATTTATTTAATTAAAAAACTGCTACTTTTACCAATTTAACAATGTTTTACCTTTTTCTTCTTCTTCCTCTGTGCTAGCAAGTTGTCTGCGCGCCTCGTCAGATTCTTTATGAAGAAGATTACTGAAATGTAAACATACGTTTAAAATGTTGGGGTGATTAGGGTTGTTCAATATTTCCTTACTTTTCATGTAATTTAGTTCAGAGTGATTAAAAAAATATAATTATAAAAATAACTGACTGATATGAATTCTATATTTTTGCTATAAATTCGTCATTACAATGTATAGGCAGGATTAAGATGGGGTATGATCACATAAATTCTACAAAATAATAACAAGTACGCTTTAAATTACTCATTATATAAATTCTGTAAATTTTTCTTTTCAAAGAGAAAATTCTGTTTGATAAATTACTGGAATGTTAACTTGTTGGAGCTGTAAACAAACAACAGTGAAAAAAAAAAAAAAAATTACTGTATGCAAAAAAACTTGTTTTAAGAGATAAAATGGTAAAACAACTCACCCTTCTAAGGAGAAATGTATTGCCAGTTGATCAACTGTAGGAATTTGTTTAAACTGCCCCTCCTATGAATTTAAAAACAATTTTATCTATATAATCTATCAGTAAAAATCTACATTTTTTGCCATAAAACAAACAAACTTTAAAACTAAAATTACACAGTTGGAAATAAACAGTACTAAGAAATTACCGAATCAATTACTATACACAGATCAGAATCTTATCAATTCATGTCAGTACTTAAAATTATCAATGCAAATGTTTACTAATACAGTACCAACATGTTGACAATATCGTTCTGACAAGAAAGAAATGTAATTAAAAAACTTGTAACAAAAATAAGGAGAAAAAAAGACTAGATAAAGGATTTTTGTTTACAAGTTTTATAGAATAATCTGGTAGTCACGCAAACCTTGAAGTTGAAGCGAACAATGTTGCTGGGTGCATGTGGATTATTAGCAGTGAGTATTCTTGTAAATTCTTCTTTTAATTCCTCCTCTGTTAATTGAAGCTGGTCTTCTGGTTTGACTAACTGTTTTGGCTGTAGGAAAAACAAAAGAAAAAAGGTTCCATATAGCAATTTTTATTTAATAATGTTGATTATTGATTAATTAAGGATAAGTGATGATTGACTGATTGATTAAATTTTATATTAAATTTCAGTGTTATTAGTACTGAAGTTTATATAAGTTTGGTATATGTATATTTTCAAGCTGTTTTTCAAATTTCAGTATGCACTGTAGTTTCTATAATATATAATGCTTTTAAAAGCTTTCATACAGTGCTTCCAGATGACACATTATCAATGCACCATATGCTAACAAAACATGGAGAAGTTTGTCTTTTTGTTACAAATTAACCGAAAAAAATAAAAATCTCAACTTAAAGTTGCTTAAATTCCCTCTCAATGTTTTTGGCTTGTACAAATGTGTTCTATCTTTATCAGCTTTTTACAGAGGGAAAGTTTCTTTTATCATTTTAAATCATTATGATGACAAAGTAGTTTGAATCAGAATAACCGTGTATACACCTGCTACCTGTTATGCCATATATATTTTTTTAGTATTACAAGTATAAGCGTTTTTAATGACACTAAATTACCTGCATCCAGTCATCCAGCTCATCTATACCGGGTTGAGTAGTATCGTCATCTTCCTAGGGATAAAATGTTTCTAATAAAAAACTTCTGGGATGGTTTAAATAAAAGAGCAATAACTGAGATTCAGCTTGAATTTTAAATTGAAAAAGCACGCAGAAACTTGCACTTACTTTTTTCTTTTTGCCTTTTGCAACATCAGCTTTAGATGACGACTTTAAATTGGTGTTTGATGGATGAGTAACTTTCTAGTGTCACAAAAACAGAAAATATATAGTAATATAGTATATCCCACTCATCCATTTCTGGGATATCAGCTGTACTTTAAAACTTCAACGTGTACTCTGCACATTCTGTCCAGCTGGAATGTGTAGGGACTGTTCTATGTATTTGTAACTGTGTCTTAAATGTCTATTTCTTATTTATTTATTTATTTTCTTTCTTCAAGCTACGTCGCAGTGCCTTCATTGTGAGCACTGACCGGTTTAATTGTTTTTCGCTAGTTAATCATAGTTTTAATAATGTCAATAGGTTTTTTATTGTCAAAATTCTGTACATTTTTAATTGTTTATATGTTAAAATACCGGTAATTTTAACTATGTATATACATATGCATATACTTCTCTTTTATAGCTGTTTATACCCACAGGATTAAAAACCTTTTTTTCTTATTCTATACGTATTTCTATAGCAATGCTTTTGCTTCTAATCGCTCAAGCGTATATTATTACTTGCCCAATTTTACATAGAAGATGTATATAACATGTTATCATTATTATTTTACAACCGATGAAGGCTTGTTAGCCGAAATATATATTGTTTTAATAAATGTGTTTTTTATCTAATTTATATTCTATACACATTATTTGCATTGGCTTATGCGTTGATATAGTAATATCTATAGTACTAGTCGTTAGCCCCTGAAAAAATCCACGGGTTTGCCCATCACAGCTAAGCTACCATTTAGCGTGACAGACAGACGTATATGGGCATTATAATATAGACTAGTCGTTAGCCAGTGGAAAAATCCAAGGATTCGCCGTCCTTTCAATTTACCCGTCGCAACAAAGTGAATAAAAATATATCGCATTTGATATTTGTGTATCTGTAACATCATTTTCTAACTCAGTAGGGGGTCCGCACAGAGACAGGCAGACGAAATACGGCTATTATTAAAGAGATATAGAAATTTAGAATATGTATATCTGTGACTGGCAAAGAGGATTACATTGTCTACTGACTGGTGGCCTTGTGGTAGAGCGTTCACCTACAGTGCAGAAGATTGTGGGTTCATTCATAATCAATTCATTCCAAACATATATAGATCCTCTTTCCTCAACCGTCAGCAAGAAAATAGGATTGATAACTTAGGCCTCTATGAGCCAATGTTGATAAAAATTTTTTTTACTATGCACAGTACTTATTACACCATGCTATAAAAAAACAGTAAGCCATGGTTTCTAATTTATCCATTCTAGGTAACAACTTTGTTACTAGACCTCTCAGTTACAAATACCAATGATTTTGTATTAGTAAGCACAATAAACACAGGATCAAGTTTGTTACAGAAGAAAAAATTTAACTTCTAAATTATGATTGTGTGATTGTAATTATGATTGACATGAATTTAAAAATAACAATTTTTTGTTTGTCCGGTTTGAAAGCATTTTTTTTAAACACTGGTATAGTCATATTTTAGAGAAAAATAAAATAACAGAAGTGTTGCCATTCTTAGCCGCCATTTATAACTTTCTATAATTTAGTTTACACACAACATATCCTCAAGTGTTTTTGCATCAAGAACATATTATGTAAAATAGGTTTATTGAAAGAACATTTTTTTATTGGAAGTTGAAAGTAAATAAAAGCAGATAATGCACTTTCTGTTGCACGGTCCCTTGTGTTTGGCTTTCCTAACTTGAAATTTTCTCCACAAGGTTTATAACATATAGCAGGCCTGTTTTGTGTTGCCTTGTGAAATGAAGATAATTTAAATGATGTGACAAATCAAAATGCACATTTTTGACTTTCGACCACTCACAGAAGTAAATTTGAACAAGCTTTTTTATTTACGCGAAGATCGCTTACACGGTATATATTTTTTCCTATTGGCCTGAAACATCAAACATCAAATTTTCAGCTTAGGTAAAAACAACTCTTTGCCATAGCAGAAACACAGACAAGAAGTACTATTACATAGTATAGATAAGATAAAAGAAGTATATATTATTATAACTGCTTACCACTGCAGCTTTTCCTTTTGTTGGCGTCTTTGAAGGTTTCCTCATGATTTTAATATATTCTATGTAATATATATATATACACACTGTAAAGAAATATATAGTCTTGTGAAATTTAACTCTTTAGGCATATTAAAAGAAGAGAAAAAATGCCTTTTTATTGATTTTATATCGATATAATAATACAAAAGTTGTCTCCATCTGTGACCGCCAAATGATGTAGCTGAAAACGTTATGTCTTAAATGTTAAATTTTCTGACATTATGGTGTGACCTCAATGCATATAGGCGGTGATGTCAATGGTTAAATAATATTGGTCTAAGTTTTAGGCTAAATAACTTTGAAATAGATGGAAATAACTAAAGTCTTCTCCAGCGTGAGTAACTGGGGACTAACTGGGACCATAACTAAGACCAATTTCATAAAGCTTGATCAAACCACCCGTTTCGCAACAGACAGGTTAATGAACATCATCCTATACAAATTTTTAAAAAAATGGTGCATTGGTAGGACTTAGCTGATGTCAGCAATATTTTACAGAAAACAGCTAAAAAAATTGGGAAAAAATTTCTTTGTGCATCAATGAGTCATTGCCGATGTCACACTGTTCGTATTACGTGATTATGTAAACAAACCGCTACAGCAACGATCTGGCAACCTTGCTAGCTAATAACTTATGCTTCTGTCTATAGATCATCCCATACAACTTTGCGAAAATGCCAGTGAACAAAGTATATTATATGCTTAAAATTATTGGAATACTTAATGGCTTTTCTCAGATGCAGCTATAGTGGCTGCTTCAAACATCACCATGTATCTTTCTCTATTAATCAAAAAATCAGGCACGACATTAAGAAAACTTGGTAAATCAAATCACCAAAGAGGATCTGTGGAGGAGAGCACATGTGGCAATGATTTTTTTCTTAAAAATATTTTTCAGCCTGTTTAGTTTTATAATAATTTATATATAAGTTTGTTTTCTTTTCAACAAATGATTACAAATATAACAGTAGATTAAAAAGTCAAACTTGCTGCGCACAAATTTTTTTTATCAGTGAGCCCACTAATGTTTGGACTGTCAGTTCTGTAAATTAATACAAGTTTCGGTACTGGTGAAATTGGTGATATGGTAGATTCTAGATTAAGGCTAAGAATATTGTGCCATAGCCATGCAGTGGTGCCAGTGAACAGAGAAAGATGGATAGAAAAGTGAAATCATGTAATATGGACAGACGGTATATATGCTAGCAGCATAAACAACAGTTAAGAAATACTATCATACCAGAATTAAAAATATATACGTGAGTGACAAAAATGTATGATCGCTCATCAGCTAAAGTTTAAAAAACGCACAGATAAATCTAGCTATACATAGTTTAAAATAAAATTACAACACAGATGTATGTGCCTACTTTTCATCTGTGTATTCTCCTGTTCGGAATGTCATTCACGTGGTACTGGTTTCAGTTGAGGGAAAACACGCACTTTTCACTGTCAAATTCTCACAAAAGAAGCTTTGGAGCAACTAGAATACCCCGTTAAAAAATTAAAACTGCGTAACTCAGCAACGCAGCTACTCAGCAATACAGCAACATAGATAATCAGCCACGCAGCAACGCAGCTACTCGGCAATACAGCAACGTAGATGCTCAGCCACGCAGCTACTCAGCAACGCAGCTACTCAGCAACGGATTAATACAGCAACATAGATACTCAGCTACGCAGCAACGCAGCTACTCAGAAAAATAGTTGAAAATGGTTTTAGATAGTTAAGAGGGATCTGAGCAAAATCTTCGTTTTTAGAATTAAATCAGTTTAAAAAAACATTGTATAACATTATATAAATGTTTTTTAATAACTACAAATATTAAATGAATAAGGAAACTATTTAAAGAAAAACTGCAAGTATCTGAATCCATGTAAAGTTAAATTAGCCATAACACACCCAAAATTACACAATATGACAGGTTTAAAGTTAGTAAACAAAGATTTTTTAAGAAATTTACACCTAATTTATAAAGAGCTTACCGCATGAACGGCGCGTTTTCCCCCAAATCATAATGGCTACCCTTAAAATGTGTCACATTTACTTGCCGACTGGGAGAATATCTGCTTTCTTTATTAGCTATATATATGGAAGCTATATCTGTATTTCATATTTTATTTAAAACATATAATTTTCGGTATAGCTATACATATTCTGTAGTTGCTCCTTTTCATTCTCATATGATATGATTATTAAACGATAAGATAGTGCCATATATTCGAAAGGGAACCAATTTTTACGAATTTTGTCGCTTTCTATATAGTTATATAGCAAGCCAACATATGCTTTTAGTGTAAGTTCCATAATTATTTCATCCTGTAAATTACTTTTCTTAAGGAAAAAAAGAAGTAGTATCGTGGCAAGGTATACAATATTGTATGGCTGATGTTAGCAGCTACTTTGTTAAAAATCTCAACAATATGCAACATTATTGAATAATGTCACTTTAAAACACATTAAATGCCACTTTAAAAACAACATATCTCAGGACACTCTATAGCCAATTTGTTAAAGAAAAAATATGTTTTTTGGGTTATTGCATTATTGCATTTGCATTCTCTTTGCGTGCAAAATAATCAAAAGAATTTTCATGATCATTTGACTGTTTCAGACGCCATTATGTTTCTAGGAAAGCGATCCTAAAACGACGGCATCCGGAATAAATATACGACTATTCTCTCCCCATATGTCAGCCAAAGTTTCTTTCTATCTTGCGCGCGCTAAAGCCATACATACAGAAAGCAGAAAATTAAACCCACAACCTAACCCACAACCTTTTATTATAAAATTCCACTAAAAAAGCTTTTCTTCAAGTTATGACGATTCACTAACAAGAGGGTAAAAAATTCAGTATCTAAAATATTTTCACTTTTCGATTTAAGTAAAGAATGTACATGCGGCCTGGTTCCTGAAACAAGAACATGGTATACCTCTATTCAGGACGTGTACTATATGTCCATTCGTGATTAACAATTCACAACACAAATAAATACGCAGCAGGCTTGGCTGCCAAAATGACTCAGTGAACACACAAAAATAATAGAATATCGGCTCAGCCTTCATCTGTCAACTCTTTTTATTGTGGAAACCATGACTTAACGCACTAGATCCCTTTAGAGCTGGGTATTTTATACAATCCTGTCTTTCAATGAACTTAGTTAGTGTGCTTAACTCGGAAATTACATTAATATGGGGGCCTTAAAGATACAGCCCTTACACTTATTCTTTTATCTCTATACCAGTGATGTATCTATTTTTACATTTAGGCTTTTAGATATCTTAGAAGATGATATGCAAATATTAATCGGTTAGCTGTGCGGTTATTCATTACCTACTTTTCGTTTGCAGTAATGGCGCAACTACATGTTACTAGAAAATCAAGAAAATTTAAGTTACATCATGTCAGGTCGTTAGGTGACAAAAGCGACAACAAATCGAACATGGGTGAAATGGATAATAAGAAAGACGTAGTGTGTATTTTTGGGCAAAAACAGTCTTTGCAATAAAAAATGGAAAGGTTGGCATTAAATGTCAACAGTTTATCAACGCTAATCAAAATCTGAAAGTTTATTACACATATATAACATTTAAAAGAATTTTAATAATATGTTATTAACTTATCTGATAAATATAGAAACTAATGAAAGAAAAAAGAACAACAGGTAAACCAGTTTAATATTAAAATTCCATAGAATCTTAATCCTGCCTTCTTTTGTTCATTTATTGCTTGCTGAAAGCTCTTTGCATAGTTATATGATTACGAATTGAGTCCAGAAACTTTCAAATGTTATGAGAAGCTAACTTGGTATTATTCGCTAGTTATAAAAGGTCTGTCGGTACAACCATGTTACAAATTATAATAACAGCTTTTATATTTTTTGGCTTTGTATGTCATATTTAATTGCTTGATGGGAAAAAGTTGTAAGGGGTGTAGTAATTATAATGAAGTGTATAAAACTGAATTGTTATTATTCGCAACTACGAAGCCAGTCTTAACTATAATTTAACACAAGGACATGTATGTTGAATGTTCAAGGAAGATAGCTATGATCAAAAGTAGTTTGGTTAACGAATAATTTTACTTATGGGCGTCGATATTTTTGTCTAAAGACTTATAGATAATACTGCAACTGTACATTCAAATGGTGTTTCTTCAACTCTAAATTACAAATTAACGTTGTATGAAAATATAACTAGTCGATCGCCCGTGGAAAATTCCACGGTAAATCGCCTGTCGTACATATTTCTCCCATCGTTATTTTGAGCATCATTGCCTCCTGCTAACATGAACCAAAACAATTTGCTTAAACGGGGGTTTATGACTATAATTTTAGGTGCAACTCTAATAACGTCCTTGATTACAAAACCCCCCATTTTTAAAATTGGCTCACGGACAGGCAGACAGCGAGTTTTATAAAGACGGCAAATAAATTAAAATCAGTTGATCTTAAAATAATGATAACCCTATGTTTGGAGTTTTTGGATGTTTATCCAAATTTTCTTTTTATCTAAAAATGTTGCCTTACAAAAAAAAAAACGGAATTTAATATATATATAATTTAAATATAATAATAATTTATTGTTTATTAATAATTGAACTAGCCTACAGTACAAAATGTAATGCGATCACTGATGTAATTGAAAATGTCTTTTATAATATTCATATTCTATGTTTTTGTTTTTTAGGAGGAAACGTAAGTTGGTGACTTCAGCATCAAGCAGAATACAAAGATGGCATCGTTGATTATTTACAGCGTTTGTATTTTATATTTTACAACTGTGATTGTCACAGAAAAATGTTCAAATCCTAAAGGTGGCCTTGAGTTCTGTTCTTGTTCTGCGGATGAAACTATCGTTACCTGTCGAAATAACAGCATGCTGTTTTTCCCAACAAAATTGCCATTGAATGTGGAGACATTCATTTTTGAATCAAAATCATTGCAAAATATTCCTCCTTCATATTTTCAATCCTACATCAGGTTAAAAAGTATTCAAATTACAGGCGGAGTGTTTCCTGATCTATATCAACAATACTTTAATGGAATTAGTAGAACTGTGATGCATTTAAAAATATCAGAAACAAATCTTAGATATATCACCCAAAACACCTTTTATTATCTGTCACAGTTAACATCATTAGAATTACAAAACAACGACTTCATATCATTTCCAATCCAACTTCAAATGGAGAATTTAACACATCTTGATCTTTCTGGCAACAAAATAAGTTCCATAGGGAAAGACGTGTTTTCGAAATTACGCAACCTTGAAATGCTCAAGTTAAACAACAACAAGCTAACGTCGTTACCTTCCAACTTGTTTAGAAATCTGGTCAGTCTAAAAAAATTATATGTATCAAATAACCAGTTATCCAACCTATCTTCAGACATATTTTTGAGCCTACGATATCTTACAGAACTTTATATAACCGACAATAAACTGGACAATGCATTTTGGGAAGCTTTAAAAAAGCTTAAAAATGTCCAAAAACTAGGTTTATCAAGGAATCAATTCTCTTCTGTTGAGGCAAATAATTTTTTACATATGGGCGATCTTCAAAGTATCTTCCTGCGTGAAAATCGTCTACCCTTGGTAATAAAATCAAAGGCGTTTTTCATTGACCAATCAAATGTAAGAGAATTGTATCTGTCAGGTAACAATATAACCCAAATTACGAACTTCACATTTTTTGGTCTACAAAATTTAACAACACTGTATTTGGATGACAATAGATTGAAGGAAATCCCTACAGATGCCTTTCTGCATTTATCGAAGTTAGAATGGTTACATTTGAGAAGAAACCAGTTAACATCAATAGATATTGATGGCTTTAGGGGATTAAAGCAAATTAAACACATTTATCTAACATCCAATCTGCTGAAAAATATGAATAAAGTTTTCCAGCATTCAAAGAGTCTTGTTCAATTAAATTTAAATGATAATAGAATTGAACATATAACCAAAACATTGTTCGAGGGCTTGGAGAAATTAAAGTATCTTAACTTGGATAACAATACCATCAGTGATATATACGGAGGGGCGTTCATAAAACTACCATCACTGGAAAAGCTTTATCTTCGACATAATAAGTTGACCAAGATAGATGAAGACGATTTTGCGCATGCAACTTTCAAAGAGCTTTACTTGAGTTACAATCACTTAGACATCAAAACAAAAGCTTTTCAAGATATCAGAAACTTGAAAAAGCTTTATCTATCTGACAACAGAATGACCAGTGTCAAGGCAACGATGTTTCAAAATACAAAACTAGAACTTTTAAATCTGCAGAGAAATAGAATAAGTTTCGTCGAATCTCTTCCTGATTCAGTCAAAATCAACATTTCACATAATCAGCTGGATTATCTATCGTCTGAAATGTTCAGCCGAAACATTGAGATTCTAGATGCAAGTTACAATAACATCAGTGCATTGAAGAAGTCGACTTTTCAAAATGTGTTCAGCTTGAGGAGCCTTTATTTACAACATAACAGAATTGACACGCTGGAAGAAAACACATTTTGTCGTCAACTTCTTTGCGAGTACTCCTTGATTAATTTTGAAAATAATTTGCTGCCATGCAACTGCAAAATTTGGAGTGTGTTGAGTCCCATCTCTATTATTATCATTCGTGGTAGTTGTCCGTCTATGAGCCTTACTGATTTAGTGGAGAAAAATGGGTGTCAATGTGGCACCAGTGATTCAGGTAAATGCAACACAAAGAAAAGGATATGCGAGGACCATAAATGTAAAAATAATGCAGAATGTATAGCACTTAATGAAAACTCTTACATTTGTAAATGTAACGGAGGTTACCATGGTCGCACGTGTCAACTCAAAAGCTCAGAGTGTAACCCAAAGTTATGTAATAATAATGGGACTTGCCAACGCATTGGAAAAAAGGCAACGGAATATACATGTTTATGTAATACTGGATTTTCTGGAAAGAATTGCGCAGTTAAAACTTTGACAAACGTGGAAATAACTTCAATTATGATATCTGGGCTGGTCATTGAAGCGATTGTCTGCATCGTGTTCGTTATTGCCGTTGTGTTTTTGTTTCAGAGAGTAAAGACATACCGGGTGAGTTGAAAATTATTTTTTTTGCAAAAAATTGAAAGCGCAACATACATAAGCAGTAAAAGTTTCCCCTTTGAATTCAAGTTGTGAAAGAAATGTCTAAAACTCAATGGTTTCTCAACGCTTTACAGTTTCAGAACTATCACAATCCCCGCCAAAAAATGACAGGTATTCTTATCAGGCAAAATAAATATCCAGTTCAAAATCAGCAGAAAAGAAGTTGTTACATAACATAAGTATTACGCATGCGTTAAGCAAGTTACGTAATTTAAAAATCAAATTTAGCCCCCGTAATGCGATTTTAAAATCACAGCCTAAATACAATTTGTTGATATACCCAGTATTTTTTATTCCATTTAGATCTTAGAACATTTGCCTATAAGGCGGTTGCTTAAACAAATACTAGATTCACTTGTATCTTCTAGACATTGAGCAAGAAGCCCAGTCCTGCAGATGAAAATCAGTATGCTTCGATTGATACACTGTACCTCCCTGAATCTTTCCCTACCTATCAACCGTTGAGTAAAATGGAGAGTACAGTAAGCATTTCAGGGTGTTAATTATTGTTCGCTAGTTGACATTAAATCAAAAGAGTATGGACATAACTTGAAAAACGCAACTAAAGGGACAGCTTTTTTGGTTTTTTGGTTCATTTAAGTGAAGTGTTTCTGCAATGTAGGATTATTTCTGATCCTTTCATAATTGCATTCAAATATACACTTTTAGTTGAAGACAAAATTTAACAGACAAATTAATTACATACTTTGCTGGTGCCGATGGGGAGAGGGGAGAGGGGGATAAATGTAGGAGAAAAGAGAGAGGGGAAGGGCTCGATCATCCAGTGTTATAAAATATAATTAAGTGTTAAATAGATTAATCTTTAGTCAAAACATTTTTTGCATGCTCCATACAAAAAATGTATCCATGATATCTACCAACGAAATAATTACAATATATACAAAATTGAAATGTACATAAATATTTTGTGTAATTTAGACAGCGGAATCCCCCGATGCTAATGAATACGAGTTGAATCTAGAAATGCAGGGAGAATCTGGGAAAGAGGTTGGTATAACAGTAAAGCAAATTTCTGTATTTTTTATACTTTTTGTCTAACGTTTGCACCCAAAAAACTCAAAATGGTTGTTTATTTTGTTTTATTTAAAAGTGTCTTTAGCAACAAGTCTATGAGATTCTTTTATTATTTTTATAATACTTTCTTACTTAGGGAAGGTGCTAAAGTTCTTTTCTTATAGAATTTTATTAACAATTTACACTAAGTGTTGCTTGGCAAGTAACAAGAGTTAAAAACATTTTTGGTAAAATAATTTTTTAAAAAGCTTTTCATTCATTTCTCTCAGTCAACAAGTTCTTAAGAAAATTCTCAACTACGGTGACGCTAAATAAACAAATACGCAGTAGGTAAACAACAATTTTTTGCAGAAAAAGCGGAGTGCCATGAACGTTATAATGTTTATATGTTTTTGTCACGCCCTTTAAATCAAGTATTGCCTTTATCATGTTTAACTGTTTCCAGTCATGTAAATGTCTGCAAACGAGTAGAGGCAGAAAGCAAGTATCAATTTCTCCAAAGTAGGAATACAATTGTATGCTTTCCTCAGGAAATGAATAATGACGATGAAACGAAAGATTCCTACTACAATGTAGCAACGAGAACATGAGAGTATGGTATGATAAAATATTGCAACCGCAAGAAGTTATTCCAATTGAAGAGCCATTTTGAAAGATGCGGACAATTGGAAAAGCAGTTAATTTTAAAAGAATTGCACAATTTCACGAAAGCGAGGTTTAACATTCTAAGAATATATTTTAAATAATTTTATCTAATTTTTTTTATTAAATACTTTAGTTTTTGTACGATATCAGACGTCAATGGTTAATCTGTTCTAAACACAGATATGTCAGAAGAACTAAATAAGGAATTTAAAGAATAACAATAGCCAAAGTGGAACACTCATATAGAGAGAGCTGGATTTGCCTCAAAGTCCCTGCAGTGCTCAATACTGGTATCCGCTAACGAAAGTCTTGTAGGTCGAAATGCTAAGGTTGTCTGAATTTTCCGGAACCCCTTTGGCGTCGGTGTGATCCAGTGGATGAGAGCCCGGAGTACATCTGATGCGATTATTCCGGGTTGGAGTCCCTGGGCTGCTGAGGCAAAGGGATTCGCTAGAATCCTACAACTTTGTGATATAAATATAGGAACGCTTCTTTATCAAAGATTTATTTCTTGATTAGCGTAACTTCTGATTAACAAAAGTCTCTCTTATAATTAAAAAAAGACATATTATGGTTTTATTAGGGTGTAATCGACAGAATTATGTCTTTTATAAGTAACCAAAATCTATTTTAAATATAAACTTGTTAGAAGTGTTGTTATAACCACTCTTATATCCAACTTTTTCTTTGAATCAAAAAATAAAAAAACGCCCCGCTGTTTAAGAGATTTACCCAAGTTTCGTTTTTGTTCTGCCCTTTTACCGAGACTAGTGAAGTACTGAACGGTGCCAACCTAGTATAGCGATACGATAATATTTAGTTGTTCAATGTTGTGAACAGGACTACGTTGTTAAAAAAAAAGTATTATTTGTACAAATAAACTATTTTGTATCAATATTTTAGATTCTGTTGGTTTCGTCAATACCAATACTACGGTCCCTTGTCAATATTTTAGTGATCTGAAGTTTATTCAAGCTAGATTTTTATTTTATCAGCAAATACACGAGCGAAAACTACAAATTCGTATTATAACGGCATTATGTAAGCTTATATTTGTATTTTAAGTTATGGGTATAAACACGAATATATAAGTTAATATCAACAGTCTTGTTGTAGTAATTTTAACGCGCAAAATCGTAGAGATAAAACCTTGTGCTTAACATCAGGGACACGTGTACTTTTAAATTTGCAGTTTCATGGCAAATATATTATTGCTGTTCGAGGCCAAATGTTTGTTAGCCGTTAGGTAAGCGATAGCGGCTATGGCATAAGGAGGACGGGAAAGTTGTTTGCAAGATCTATTGACTAGAAATGTTTCTACAGCCAAAATTTATTAAAAGCGTCGAAGTCACCACCCCGCTCCCCCACTCCCTCCTCTTGGTAGAAAGTTAGGACTCCAATCAATCAATCAATTAACCAATTAATCAATCAATCAATCAACTAATTAATCAATCAATCAAACACTCAATGGGAAAACGAGAACAAAACAATGTATGTGTTTCAAAATAGAGGTAAAAAATGATTCATTATACTACATATTTTAAATAAATTTAGCTACCTTATATCGGTGAAAAATCCGTCGGTCATTTTGTGGCGTTAAATGATCTTAATTTTTAACCGACGAAATATTTTGGCTGGGTATATTAAAGAATTTTTTGATATTATCTTTCATTATATTTTCATCAATTATCATTAATCCTCATAAATTATTATCAATTATCATCAATTATCATTAATCATCATAAATTATTAAGAATTATCATCAATTATGGTACAACCCGGAAACTTCTTGGTTTGCTAGAAGACACTTTGACTCGCTGTCATTAGGGGTGGTTTCTCAGTAGAAGATTCTATAATTCATTTTGAATCATCTCTTTTAACGTATTTAAGGCCAAAAAATATTAATTTATCAAGAAATCCTCCTTGGGGATAAAATTGGTCGGATAGAAATAATCGACTGCCGAAAATATTTGTCAATCATTTATTTCATCGGTAAAAATTTTGTGTCACCCACCAAAAAGGCACTTTTAGTCGACGGATTGTTCACCGATAAGGTACGCGCAAAGATCCCTGCAAAACGGATAGAAACAACTCGATTGTTATTTTTAGTTAGATACAATATTTATCTGAAACAAAGTCCACTGGTACAATCAAGTTCGCGCTTCTGATATAGAGAGATTTTTTATTACTAAATTACAGACGATCAAAACAAAAGAATAATTATCAGGAGCACCAATCAAAGTGCAGCAATCCTTTTTCTGAGGTATTACGCTTGTGCCGTTGTGAAAATCTCATTTAGCTGGCTACTTAATGGTTAGAAAATTGATAATTCGGAAGAAGAACTGTCAAAAATCATTCACCTAAAAAATACATTTAACTAGGTTTGTTTTACTGTGTCGACTTGATTTTCATCAATATCCAGCATTGTGCATTCAAAAGGATAACGAATTCGTTGTGCATCTGGTGAATTTACTTGTTTATAATACATATTCGCGTATCTATAAAATAAAATAACAAATTAAAAATTTTTTCGTGTTAAAATCTCTTTGTAGACTTCCCATAATCGTTTCTTTTATTTTATTTTGTTTTCTTCTTTCTAATTTAGTGAAATCTAAGAACAACTAACCACTAGAGGATAGTTGCTTATAATGTTTCTTGGATTCTTTGAAATTCTACTTTTGTTTTTAGGTATTTGAAATCCGGCAAGCTGTAACGTCTCTGGGCCTTGCTTATTTGAAGATGTCTTCAAGAGTAAAAGTCTACACTTCAAAAAGTTTTAATTTTTTTTAGCTTTGCAAGCTACGTAAAAAATAAATTTATGTTGACTCTCCATGCAATAGCCAGTTGGAAATCTTTGAGGCTTAATATCTTAAGAGCAAAAAATTTTTTTTAAAAAAAATAAGAAATTTTTTTTTGTATTATTACCGTACTTGCTTCAAATAAACAGGGTGTCCATTAAATTTTTCGTTTTTCTCAGGGTGCGCCTATTTAAGTGGGTTTTAACAAACGGTTGGTGATCTTTTTGTTTCTCTTTTTCTAATGGAATATTTTTTTCACAAAACATCATCAATATCTTCATCGTTGATTATACAAAATCTGATCAATCATCAACAATATTGTCTTATGGTATTTCACATAGATTTCACATGGAATTCGTTATTTAAAATTTTTCCTTAAATCTGCATGGAATTCAAAATTTGCATTATGTATCAAACGAACGTCCTTTTAAAAGAAAAGTTAACAGGACTAGGCTAGGACAGGTTAAGGTTTTAAAAGAAGGGGTAAAATTAAAAGGGGTAAAAATCAATTTATTAAATTGACCAAAAGGCTTTCTCAGAGAGGCAAACATATAGTTTGCTACAAGTTTACTTAGCGTGTTGTGAACAATAAAAAAAGTTGTAGTTAAGAGATTTTGTAGCTTCTGTCTATCAGCCACATTTAACATCACTGTTCTTGTTCTACCTTGGACGATGGACCCAAATCTCGCGCTGTGCTATATTCTTCTGTTGCTTCAGCTTCTTTATTCTTCATGACAAAATCTTTCGATGCGGTTGGGTTGTTTCTCTATTATAAAAACAAAGATTTAAGTGAAAAATTAAAACATAAAAAGTAAAATGAAAAAGATTATATCTAATCCTCAATGTTTCCTTATGGTTACAAGAGTCAAAGTTTTAAAGATTTTTGTTTGATAATTTTTCATTTTCTCGACAAGAATTTTTAATAACAACAGTATATTTTACTCATATGTTAGTTTCGATTAGTTAGAGCTAAAGGTAGTTATATGATCACGTGATTACGGTGCATTGTTACTTTTTCGTTAGTTATTCTAATTTCGTTAAATAAATAGAGAAAAATTTTAACTAATTTGAAATGTGAGTGTCATTTTTGTAAATTAGATTTACTTTTTTCAACGTCTCAAAAATTAAAACTAGTACCTAATCCACACGATTCAACTTATCTAATATCGAATTCACGCTGAACAGTTACAAACATCTTTTATTTCACGAACCTTAGGGTCTGTTTATATAAGAGCCAAAACGGGAAGATTAGTGGGACTACATTTAATGGGATCAGATAAGCTCCTCAGAAAATCTACCAAAGTCACGCTGGGGTAGCTATAAGGTAATAATTTAATTTCTCATTGATTAAACTAATGGCCATTGTGTCTTAGGATACTGTTAGTTACACCTGCCCATTGTGACTAAACATTTTATTTTTACATATAAACTGACCAACACATTTGTACTCATAACAGTTAGCTTTTTACGGAAACTAGTCGGTGGCCTGGAGATAAATTTACGAGTTCACCTTTCCTTTATTTACCGCCTTTCGTGTCTCGCTGCCATTTTGCGTGACAGACAGACGTATACGAGTATTAAAATGTAGATTAGACGTTAACCCGTGAAAAAATCCACGCGGTTGCCTGTCTTTTATATACCGTTTTTCGTGTTTCTGTAACAGAAGGACAAACAGACGCACAAACAGACAGACTGAATACGGCTATTATTAAGGAGACTAGTCTATAACCCATGGAAAAATCCACGGGGTCGCCCGTCCTTTATATATTACGTTTCGTGTTTCCGTTACGGGACGCGGTAACCCTTTTGAACAAAAAGAATACGGCTATTATTAAAGAGAAGCCACCCGTCCTTTGTATATCGCATATTTCGTGTTTCCGTAGGACAACATTCTTCTCGCGCACAAACAGACAGATGGAATACGGCTATTATTAAAGAGATAATTTTTTTATAAAAACTGACGGGGAAAAAAATTTTAAAAATCTTTTGTTACCTGATATTTCCTTTGCATCACGAAAAAGATCCCAATCAACAGAAGTAAAATCACACAAAAAATAGCGCCAGCAATCAGGACACTAGTTACAGCACCGTTCTTCTCTTCTGTCACTACATTTTTATAAAGACACGTGTCGCCAGAATAGTTCTCAAAACAACTGCAACTAAAATTTCCATCCCCGTTCCATACACACGCACCATGGTCATTGCAAAGTTTTGAAGAACAGTTGGTTGGTTTTATAGTACAGAACTTTCCAGAATAACCATTAAAGCATTTGCATACTTTATCATTCGGTCCTAATTCCATGCATAGGCCATTATTACCACACAGACCGTTTTCGTAGCAAATGGGCTTCACGTTCTCGCAAAGTCTGCCAATATAGCGATCCTTACAATCACATAGATCTAAGTTGGAGCATGTACCGTTTTGGCACGGTCCAGTTTCCTTTCTAATTACTTCAAGAGACAATGTCTCTTCGTTATTATACTGTTTGCAGTTTCCAAGGATACTGTTTACGCTCTGAAATGTTGTCCGCAATTGTCTGGATACTACACAGGAGCAAGGAAGGAAATTGTCTGTTAAGTCAACGCGATGTATGATTCCATTTGCGAATATGGGAGCATCAATTGATTTGATTTGATTACCTTGTAAATTTAACTCCTTCAGTTGTCTTGAACGTACGAATGCATCTTTCGCGATGCTTGAAATACTGTTAAAACTTAAATCGAGGTACGACAAAGAAAGTGCGTTAAATACTTCAGAATCGATTGATGTTAAATTATTTTGTTTGATGGTGATGTTGGTTACCAAGGATTTAAATGCATTTTTTTCGATCTTCTTAATTTTACCTTGGATGAATGAAATACTTCGTAGATCGGGGTATTGTGATCTCGTAAAGTAACCAGCAGGAACAGTTGTAAAAAGATTTGAACGGCTCGTAAAACTTTTAATGTTCTTTGGTAGGCTTACTGGAAGTTTCTGCAAGTTTTCACACACAACTTCTGTGTTATTACACACACAATTTTGTGGGCAATTTGCCAATACTTCTGGAGAAGCAATGAGTAACAATATCGCCCACATTTTCTAAAAACATAACGTCATTTCGAAATTAAGGTATGAACTATCGCGAGAGACCATGATTTCTATGTTCTCATGCTTGCATTTTTTATTAAGGAAATCCAAATGCAGCTAAACGAGTCTTTTGGGAAACCTTTTGATCACAACAAAAAAAGAATAGAAAAAAATTAGTGGAACTTTTTTTTGCGAGTCAAGAATTATCTGCACTTTCAAAAAATAACTTTAGCGTAAACGTTCCACAATCGCACGATCCGTGGAAAGTTTCTGGCTAGCGATATTCTTCCCAAATATAATAAGCCTAGTGTAGGAAATTTAGGAGCTAGTTCGAAAAGAGGTTAGGGGATATCCGGGCAAAGTCAAGAAAGAACAGTGCCATAGTTGAACCGCCAAAACATTACTCAAAGTGAACCATTTTGTGTTCAGGTTTAAATCATAGCTCAAATTTGGAATGAATATTTGTTGATTGTAAAAAGAGGTCTTAAAAACCGTTCTGTCCTTAAAGTGTTACAAGAAGGGAGGGCTCTCTCACATGCACAGAATTTTATATAGAGAAAATTAAGTTTTAAGGGCGTGAGAATGCATAATCATTCCCTTCTTTGCTACATTTACTTATTTATTTTATTTATTTTTTATGTTGCAAAAACGCGGTATGACGTATAAAAATCCATTATCCAAGACATGGGGCTCGTTTTACTTTCAGAGAGAAAAATTGCACTAAAAACCCCTTTAAAAAGAAAATAATCAACTTACGAAGAATAACTCAGAATCCAAACTTGTCTTATTGCTAACGTTTTATGTTTACAAAAGTAGGAAATATAACCAGATTTTTGTTTCATAAGATTTCTATCTTAATTCGTAAAAGTAGTCATTAGCAACATGTCAGTTCTGTTTTAATATAAAGATTTTCTCTATTATATGTTTTAAATTAACTCCAGCATCTATACAATTTCAAGCCCGGGTTTCCTTTTTTTTACATCACAAAATAGACCGAACCAAAAAAGAATATTATACCATGTACGAATGGTCACACCAACTAATTGCACGACTTTGATTTGATAAGAACACAAGCTTCGGGTTTTGCCGAAAGTTGAGGGAAAACAAATGCTTATTATATCCAAGAAAGATATTTGTTCCGTCATTTTTTTATTTCGACGTATAAAGTGACCAACATATCTTTGTTCATATTAGTTAGCTTTATAAGAAAATAATGTCGTCGTAGCCTAAGACTCAAATTATCGTTTTTTATAGTGAGAACAACCTGACACTGAATTATGTCATATAACAAAAAAAGTACAGGGTGTAAATTCTCCTACAATTCTGTGTGAATCAACTGGTTGCGTTTGTTTCTTCACAACTACAATAACAGCAAACCCCCGTCACCTTTCTTTCCACTAGTAGTAAGTCCGTGGAAAAATCAACACCTCTCAGAAACTTCCACGAGAATGCGCATGGCATTAGACAGGCAACATGGTAGGGAATACCTTGTGGATTACATTTTGGATCCATAGCATCCACCGTTATTTTACAAATTCGCGTTATGAAGGTCGTAAACAAAAGGCATGATTTTAATTAAACGGTATCGTGCTCTTCGGAAATAAAATGTTTAATATCCATAGTTTTTTAGTATTGAAATACGTATTGAAGAATATAAACAGACCAGCTGAGATAAGGAAATTCGTACGGTGTGTTAAGCGCTAATTACAGGTAACCTGCGTCGAACTACAACGAATTGTTTTAGTACTGGTGTATGACGTGACAAACATTCATTGCAGCATCTATAACGATTTGAAATTTCGGAATTTCTTTCATAATGAATATATTATCCACATCCTGTCATTACCCCGTCATACCACACATTCGCAAGGCGTTTTTTATTTCGCGCAATAAGTTCGAGTAAAAATCTAAAAATTTACCGTGAACGACACCAGATGGAGCGGTTAGTATTGGTGAACCATGT
Organism: Hydractinia symbiolongicarpus; assembly: GCF_029227915.1. Classification (NCBI taxonomy): domain Eukaryota; kingdom Metazoa; phylum Cnidaria; class Hydrozoa; order Anthoathecata; family Hydractiniidae; genus Hydractinia; species Hydractinia symbiolongicarpus. Next base: position 13,636,703 of record NC_079875.1, on the reverse strand, counting down.
CGCAAATCCTGTTTTGCGCTTACAAGAGCACTCTCTTGACTGCGCAATGTCCTTTATAAAAGATATATTTTCGCAGTTTTGTTTCAAATAAAATGCACAGGCAACAATAGCCTGTCGTTACCCTGTCCATGTAATACAGTCACGCAGCAATTAATTTAAAAATGCGTGAAAGTTACAAAACCCCAATCTTTTTAAAAAAGCAATAACTGTCTGTTCTTGCAAAACTAATCGGGGCAAAAAAATGTAAAATTTCACAAAAATCGCCTCTATTAGAATAATTAAAAGTCTATTTTCTCCGGGAACAAAAACGATGGCCCACAATAACTCTATGCGCTTAGTTGAAAATATACCAAGTATACTCGCAGTCAACATAAAAGATGCAAAACCCATATTCTGTAAAATGTTTTGCGTCTTTTCTTATACATTCTACGTGTTTTTGAGTACAACTGAAATTGAACAAGAGGTTGCATAACGTCGCATACTGGTAGAAATGGACAATACATTTCATGTGTTCATTGTCTTAAATTCCGTATTGATAATTAATTTTTACGGAATCTGTAAAAAAATCCATCTGTAAAAATACCATTTCGAATGTATTCACGATTAAATGTGTCATCCACAAAACAATTTAAACTTTGTTGTTATCCTGTCCTATAATTTGTAAAAAGTGTTGTATAAAATCAAGAGTTCCAATCTGAAAATATGTAGATGGACGTTGTTGTACACACGTCTTTTTTTATACAAAACACACTTTTAAGAAAGTGGAGGCAGTGATTATGGATACTTTCATTCAACTGCTAACTCGAAAAAAAAATTAAAAATCTATCAAAAATTAGATATGAATTGGCAGGGCTAATAACAGAGACCAGGTTTTAGGAATTTTCAATTTAAACTTCTTAGAAAAATGTGTGCCATTTAGCACACCTCTTTTGGCGCCATTTTCAAACTTACAACGGACTCCTTGAGAGAAAAAACTGTTAAGCGTGTAGTAGCCAAACAGAATGCAAAACTTGTGCATCAGTAACAGAAATTTTTCTCGCCATCTTTTCTCGCCAGGACTTGGGACAAGGGTCTCGCAAGTGTCTGGGACTGGGGTTTCGCAATCGTCTGGGACAAGGATCTTGTTATGCATGAGATCTGATCAATAGAAGTGATTGCAATCTAGCGCTTTTATGTCGGTCAGAAGAGTTGTGAAATATCAAAACTTTATATGGTTTTAAAGCACCCTTCTTTCGGAAGACTAGCTGTAAAGACAATTACTGGTAAAAAGGATGTCGCGTTACTGTAAATAATACCTTTTTAAAAACATACGAACTGGTAAACCACAGTTTATGGAACTGTCCGAAAGACGAAGAACGGCTGAACATATCAATTGTTCACGGAATCGGAATTGAATGGAGATGAGACCATGCTTCTTGATCGATTAGTGTTTAAATGTGAAACTTCAAAGCGCGCGTTACGCGTCGAGTGTTGTGTGCTCATAAATGCCATTTGGTATTTGAAAACGACATTGCTTATTTCGTTCTTTGCAATACACCTTTCATAAGGCGGCAGATCTTTTAAATCAGCCGCTAAGGACCTGCAAAATAAATCTTCCTTGTTTTCTTCCAAAAAATTTTTCGCGCGCTTTTTATGAAAGTCATTCATTATCAAAACCTCATTGCCATCTGTATGAAATACTTCTGCTCTTTTTCTCTTTTGAACTTTTTTAAAGGTTTTGCTAATTTTGTGAGAATCATCGCTGGATGAAACATCGTCTGGTTCCTGTTTGTGTATTTCACGTGGCATATACGCTGCATTGCAATTCTCCCAGCATGCATAACTTTCTCCGTCACTTTCTTCAGCATCCATAGTTCTTCTACCTTGCCGTGTGAGAAAAAAATCGTCGAGCCAATTTAAAAATTCGTAGGGGCGCAAAGCTTTTTCAGCCCTGGCGACAGCTTCGGACGGGCCTGACTGGCTTTCCTTTAGTTCTCGCTTTTTTCTCTGATACTTTTTTTTCAGATTTATGAAGAGTGATTGTGCCTTAGTACCTAAAAGAATAACAGATAAAATCTATACTATAGCTCCTAGATTATAGGTAGCCGACTTTTGTGAGCCAAGCGACAAATAGGGCAGGCGAATTCCCTCAGATCTCTTTGCGGGCGTAACGAAGCATTTTTAAGGATGTCTTAGTCAAAGTAAACATTGACCAAGACATTCTTAAATACGATCCGACGTTGATTTCAGGCTCGTAGTTTTTTGAGATAAGGAACTTATCCAACCTTGTTGTCATCAGGGCCCCTTTTGCTTTCTTTATATCGAGGGCACAACGCATAAAATGAACAAAGTGAAAAATACGCTGCTCCCTATCGGTCACTTATTTTTTAAAAAGAATTTCTCTATTTGATGATTCAAAAACTCCTTCTCGCCACTTCTTCTCTACACTTGGCCCGAGTTTAAAAATCTGACCCTTAGATTTTCGCACATTAGCTGCAGGTTTTCCATTTTTTGTGAGGTTCATACACAAAATCTGTGTTTATGTGGCTTGTTAAAAAAAAAAAAAAGAAAAAAAAAACACGCTAAAAAACAATAAAAAACAGCCAAACTTATGCCAGATTGAACTTATAAAACTGTTTTTTGGCGGGTTATGGCTAATCGCATTGTATACTATTCCCTTATAAAAATTCTCCAGGTCAGCAAATAACACGTGATACTTTTTAACCAATTAAAGTTCCGCATTTTTAGGGTATCCATTATGGTTTGTGGATAAACACGCCGTTTAAATGAAAAGCTCTTTATAAATATGGAGTAAATTTTTCAAAAACTCTTTATTTTCTAACTTTAAAGTGGACGCATTGTGTGTGTAGGTTTTTTTTGCGGAGAGAAGCGGAGTGCGCGTCAGCGCACGGAGCGTAGCGGAGCCTATTTCCTCATTATATAAGCCAAATATAAAGGAAAAGTAAGTACGGTGGAGAGTATATAGGATTTCGTCCCTATACATCCAAATTATCATGGTTACTATGGAAATATTAAAATTTCGTCCAAAGGATCACAGTAACCCAGCAATTTAATATGGTCATTCTCTAGTACATTTTTTAGTAAGCGAGACAACTTGTTTATAGCACGGCGAAGGAGTGTTTGTTGTTTGTTAAAACTCAAACTTTCGTTAATCTAAAGCTATATCGTATTGTTCAAGAAAAGGAAGAAAGGCTAACTATTTTTTACATGTAACGAACCCTTTCTTATTCTCACTTACACCTAAGGCTAGCTAGCATAAAACTACTGACTGAGCTGGAATAATAATAGAACTTAAATAGCTAGCTAGAGCTACTTGAATTGAACAGCTAGCTAGCTAATAGCATAAAAAGATCAAGCAATATCATAATGGCTAGTATAAAACTAGCTAGCTACAAAGAAATAGATTTTCTGGCTATAGCTAGCTATAGCTCTACATATAATACACAGTGACTGAGATAATACACTCAATCATAGTGCCGTGTTTAATTTTTAATCTTTAACAGAAACTTTTTCCATTAAATATTGCGGGGTTTTTTTGCTTAGAGAAGGTAAAAACAGGTTATAAACTGTATTTTTATTTTTAAATGTTACAAAATTTTCCACAAAGTATATAAAATTGTTTTAGCTGCGTAGGATAAGAACAGGTTGTTAACTGTCTGTTTGAACTGAAGTTAGGATAGTTTTTTAGAAATGGGTATTGTGCCGAAACGTATGTGCGAAACAGTATAGCTACCTGTACAAATCACTCAGCCCTGTGTTAACAACAAGCTGTTACCTGTGTTTCTATTTAACAGAAGTTTAAGCTAATCTGGTTTAGTCACAAGTAACTATAACACCTGGCGCGATTTATACGTTTTGTAAACTGTGCCACATTGAATGTTGATTATGTCTGGTTTGAAATGGTATTAAACCTATATGGATGTGCAACATACCTGTTTTATTATTTAATTTTTCAACATCTGCATTTGTTATTACCCAGGCGTTTTAAATTCTAACTTTAACATCAACGTTTTCTGTTAAGAGGCTTTTTAAATTCTGACAAGCTGTTCTCGTGCAATCATCAACATGTATTGAAACATGTATTTCTTATTTAATTTCTCAATAGTCTAATTAATTGCTATTATTTTAAAGTTTCTGCTCAGTTGGAAATAAGAATTTTTTATTGTCATGCAGGGTAACCGAAGTTGCAGTAAAGTTTTTTGGAAAAATGTATTACGGCTATCCGATTTCACGATTAATGTTTGATCTTGCACAAGAACTTTTCCCATAAACTATTGCAGGATTCTTTTTGCTTTAGGAGTGTAATAACAGGTTTTAAACTGTGTTTTTATTTTTAAATGTTACAAAAACTTTTCCGCAAAATAAAATTGCTGAATGACTGTTTTAGCTGTGTAGGATAACAACAGGGTGTTTACTGTCTGTTTATTTGAACCAAAGTTAGGATATTTTTCAGAAAGGGATGTTATGTCGAAACGTATATGTGCGCCACAGTATATCTGTACTAATCACTCAGCCTAGTGTTAACGACAAGCTATTACCTGTGTTTCTATTTAGCAGAAGTTGTGCTAAAGTTTTTTTGAAAGGGTTTTTTTACCTATACTAATGGCGCACCACAGATTAAAGTACATATATATATTTTAAGTTTTACCGGGAACATTTTGTGAAAAATAAAAAAGGTTTGCTGACTGTTTTCGTTATGACATGGCACAATATGTAAATTGTGTTTTTATTCAAGCTATAGGATAAATATAATTACACCCGAAACACCTTAAATGTTGTGTGTTTCACTCGATTTACGATATACTGCACATCTGTACTAAGGCGCTCCACCTGAATGTGTGGTACAGTTTTCAATTTGTATTAACTGTTCCACCAAGCGTTTTACGCCAGGTAACACAGTTACTTGTGGCTTAACCAGCATTTCTCAAAAGGTTAATTAACTAGGCAGTGTGCTGTAAATTCCTAAGTGTATATAATGTTCACCTGTAAAGTTTTGTATATATATATATTTATGCCCTGCTGGTCTAATGGCTATGACACTCATGCAAATGAGAAATCCAGGTTCGAATCCTGGACAGGGCTAGGAAAAACATAATTATCTTGCACCTACAACAACCAGGCTTTCATATAATAGGTAATCTTTGAGTTGTAGATTTGTCACTTTCATTTATAGAGCCCAAAAGTGCTTTGTTTTTTGTAATAGATCTATCACTTTATGGTAAAAAGTTTTGTGTTGACATACCTGGTAGGCACAAGAAACTAAAAAAGACGTTTTTTAAATTTTTTTTGCCTTTCTCGTGGACTTCTCTGATTATTTCCATATCTTGACTTTTTAATGTTGTTGTCATTGGAATCAAGATAATCTCAGATTTATCAAAAAATCATATGGCGTTATGACCGATTGTTTAAATACTTGTAATGGCACATAATTCTGCTAACATGATTCACTGTATATTGACCTGAGATAAATTTGAGACTTTTTTTGAGATATTGAATTTGAAATATTTGCACCTCAATACTTTCTATACTCCTGGACTAATATGATACTTATCTTAGATATATTGAGTATACACAATCTTTGAGTTGTAAGGTGGATATTTTCTATTAAAGTCATGCACCCCTGCCTTGCCGTTCCATTTCCTTGCCAGCACTGACCGTGCCTTTCTTTGCCTACCCTTCCTATGCCTTTTCTGGTGCCTGCCTACTATGTCCTTGCCTGTGCCTCCCATGCCTTACCCACCCTGCCTTCCTGATTCCTCTTCCTGTTTCCTTGCCTGCCTTTGCCCTTTCCTTGCCGTGCTTAATGCCTTTGCCTTGGCAACCTCTCCGCAACTCTTTCTATATTGATTGCTAATTTTACTTTAAAATTCACTACGTCTGTGTTTTCCCTCCACCAAAAAAGTGATACCACGTGACATTCTGACTGATTGAAATGGTAAACAAAAACTACAAAGCGAATTCTCCGTTAAGAATATGAACAAGAAGAAATTCAGCCTCAAATCCGCAACAAAATAAGCCCATCTCTAGCCTTAAAAAATATCAGACATTCTGACAAGAAAACATAGAAACGTGTTTACCATTTTCTACGAAATTCAAAGCTTTCGCAACGTCTTCCCATACGTTTGTAACAACATCTTTTTCCTTGTATCCTTTTACTTGTTTATCGTACAAGACGGGATACATTTTCACAATCTCGGCCAGCATTTGTTCTTCGTTTAAACTTAAAGGAGCAGTCATTCTTTTTATTAAACTTAATTTTTAAAACTTTTATTTCTTCAATTATACACAACAACTACTATAGCGCTTATGTTTTGAAAAAACAATTTAATCACATGCAAAAGAAAGTCGGCGCCCTCTGATGTTCTCTTATTTCATGAAATAAAGTGAGTCAGCCACGTTAAAATTCTAGTGCCCGGTTTCCATCTGCTACTTACTTCAAATACATAAAATATTTTTTTACAATGATCTCTTATGCCACGTTATTTCTAAGTTAAGACATTATTATTTGATGTTATGTTATTAAAAGTATGTTTTATATTTAATTGTGAAGTAACGCGAATGAAACATTAATATATTTTCTAAGTTATATCACAAGAAAAGAAACCATGAAGCCACCATTATTATATCGTGTTGAAAACACGACGCCTCTCCTTGGGTATTTTTTTCTCACTTGGGGCATATGAGCTCTTTGTTATACGTTTTTTGCCCGGCTATGAATGGAACATCCCCGTGTGTCGTCACGGCAACGCCGAAGTAAGAAAAGATGGCAGAACAATTGCAAACTATGAAAAGTTGTTACTGTGGAAAGTTTATCATTTCTTGAACATGATAGTTTAGTAGGCGACGTTTCGGGAGATCCTTCTCCCATCCATTACTGTGGAAAGTTTATCATTTCTTGAACATGATAGTTTAGTAGGAACGTCGAAACGTCGTCTACTAAACTATCATGTTCAAGAAATGATAAACTTTCCACAGTAATATGAATACTAAACAGACAAACTGAAATAATATCTTCAATAATGAAAAGTTGTGTTTCGCTTATCTCCTCTCCTCTTGTTGCCTTCTAGACAGTCTTTTCCGACATAAAACAATTAATTTTTTATATTTATTTAAGTTAATGAATAAGTAACTCTTCTAATAGTAAGCTAATTAAGTTTTTGATGCCCTATTTAGCTAGTAGCGCGAAGCTAGCTTTTAGTAAAGCACAACAAAGCTAGTGCCAACTTAGCCAGGAGACCCAGCGTAATTTTTCTTACCACCGGGAAATCAGAAACTCATTTTATCAACTCGAAGACGAAAGCTTAGTTAACTAGGCTAGTGCTAACTATATGATGGTATATGATGGCTGTCTTCAAAGAATGTTTAAGAAACACTACGGTAGTGTTCTTTAAAACTAAATCCTAGAGAACAGTACCAAACTATATTACAGGTTTTCGGCAGGTTGAAACTGCTTTGATGAATTAACATTCCCCACCTTCTAATTTAAGGTGGCCTCTAGTGTTACCCACACCTTGAAAATGACTGACATCATCACCACCTCATTTCCAAGTTATCTGGTCTTAAATTTTAAATGCATTGTAATGGCTTTGAGGTACAATTTTAATGAAAGCAGATAAATTTGCAAAAGCAATCTAATCTGAAAACTTTTTTTTCGTTTGCATTCAGTTTCTCATTTTTAACTATTTTTACATTGTGTAAACACATGAAAACTGGATTTTTAAGAAATCACTACGTATGAATGGTGTTTATAAGCAAAAAATGAACATTTATCAGTAAAAAAAAACTTAGGAATAGTATATATAAATTCGTTTAGAAAATTATTACAATATTTTTCTTACATTTTTGTTTCTGCTTGTGCGTCTGCCCTGTTGAAATTTATGTTAATGAGTCTGATTATGAGGAACAGACAACTACAAATGAAAACCAATAAACGATTGTTGTCTTTGATGGAGAATAAACGAGTCATGTCAATGGTTAAAAAAAGTAAACAACGTAGATGCTGGGTAAACGCAGGGCGAATAGCAGCTTAGTGGGAAAATTTCATAAACGGTTCTGTTCTAACTTCTGATTGGAAAGGGAAATTAAGAATGTGACAAACTTTTATGTTAAGCTCTTCCTGAGATATCGATCGTTAGTTGTTGTTGGAGTGGAATTTTCTTGGTAATTTTTTTGTTCCTCCTATCATTAAGCATTGCTTCCATTTTTTCACGAGATGATGCAACCACGCCCACTGCTGGTGTTGATGATGTTGGTTCACTTTCATCAGCATTGCTTCCTTCATCAGTCAAAAATCCTGTGTCCATCAAATCTATCTATAATTGATTAAAGATAAGCTTTCTCAAACTATTGATTCCTCGCTTTGATTTGAAACAACAGTTTCTACCCCTGACTCCATTGACTCAGTAGCTGAAGACATATAATATCGAAAAATGTCCCAACCACCCTTTGTCACTTTTCTGCCTCCATCGAGGGCTTTGCTGTATATCACACAGATTCTTTTATTTTTATGCTCATTCTGTCCTTTGTAAATTCGCTTTTGTCATGAGGTAACTCCTCTTTTTTTTCTTCCTCTGGATTAGAGTAAACAAAGTTGTTCTTCATGATGTCATACTTTTCCTTGATTATCTCCCAATCAATTCCATTGTATATATTTTTATGTTTTTAGAGTCTAGCACGGTTTCAAGAAGTATAGTTGAACCTCATCGTCTGTCCAAACAAGGTTTTCAGAGTTTTTTTTTTTCTTGTCCACTTTTTTTTTTCTTTTCTTAAGGCATGTTTTCACTTTTCTTCCTTCTTAAGGAAAAGCTTCTCATGATACAACGAAACATTTTCTATAAGTCAGTAATCTTTGATCTCTAATATTTGCGTTTTTGTATCAAAGCGGAATTCTTGGTTGAAAGCGGGAAAGTAGCATCAGTGTAAACGTAGTATTAATTATGACGCTATTAAACATCTTATTTATGTTTTCAGTAACTTAATTTTAAACGAGATAATGCATAAAGAAACATGCACTAAACAAAGATATTTTTATGGGGCTTATCTCACTCATGGAAAGAAATATATAACTTTTTTAAATTAAATTTAGTTATGTTAAATTTTGAGTGTTATGAGGCCTTTAATTTTTTTTCTTCATATTTTAAAAACGAGTTTTTATCATGGAATTTCCTGCCTTTTCCGACAAGAAAATATATGACATCAAAATTGCTTTGATGTTTGCTGCTTTGAGCACAACTTCTTGTTTAAGAATATATTTGCGTAGTTGATTGTTTAACCTTGTGTATTAAATCTTAAGCCTCTTATTAAAGTTATTTGACTGTTTTCATCAGCACAAAAAGATGACGTGTTTTGATAAACGCTTGCTCACTTTGACAAAATTAGAGACATTGTCTGTATGCGCACACGCAAACAGAAAAGCTATTGAGCAAAAATTGGGAAAAATGGAAACGAGCCTTAACACGTGAATCAGGTGGAAAGAGATATATTTTCTTAATATATAAATATACTTATGTTATCATTAGGGTTTCAAGGTTCTGTTTTTAAATGTGCCTCCTCCCCACCCTTTAAATTAAAATCCTTGGAGATATCTGCCTATGTTTACTGTATATATACTTTTTTAGAGTTAAGGATAATGACATCTGTAAAAATTCCACCAATTAAAACTGGAATTGAGTTTTTAGCGTCTTCTCATTTCCATATTGGTAATGAGAATCGATGGTTAAAGAAAGACCCCCTAGCTTATAAAAGTACGTTTAAAAATGACTACACTACTCAAGATATACGTAAGCATGAACCAGTTAAAATTCCTCCACCATCTGAAATCATGCATAAGGATAACAGGATATTAGATCAATGCTCTGTTACGCGACAGCAATTTGTTCCAAAAGTTGTGCCAGATGATAATTACTTTAAAAATTCATTGACAAAAACAAATTTTAAAATGGATAGAGATGATCGAATTGAAGCTTTTCGAACGACACATGGTGTGTATTATCCTGCAAAACCACTGTCAAAGAATGATGAACTATTTAATTTGATGGAAAGCCATATATGCCATGGTAAGCCAACAAAAAGAAACTCAAGAAGTATTTTTTGGAGTTTGTATTTTTCTTTCTGGCATTACTGAGAACAGTTAGCTTTGTCTGCAAGAGTTTAAATAAGATGTTTTATAAGGAGGGGTACATTTCTGTTGAAGTCAGTAATTGAGAAGTTGACATTACATGTACATATGGAGCATAAATATTGTTATGGATAATTGTTTAACCTTGTTTAAAGGTGATATATGGAAAGAAAAATGGCCTGAAAGCAGTTATTGTCAGGACTTTCAAAGCAAACCTTTGTCAAGAAGACTAGAGACCTTCAACAACACATTTGCTGACGCAAAACCAATCCAAGGGGATCCTAGAAGTCATGGGTGTGAAGAGATGTTTAATACATCGAGTCGGCTGTTTTTTCCTGTGCATAGTAGAAAGGAAAAGATTATTGTTCCAAACAGCACAAAGGTTTATTTTTTGATATTTTAAAGTTAAACAAATGATACTGTTACAGAATATTAATGTTGATGTTAATGATGTTCTTTTAACAAATTAAATATTTTTTACTTAGTGTTAAATAGATGTGAAAATTGTTTTGATATGTCATTGAATTATTATACAAGTTGTATTTATATGTATTTTTGTCATGGTGTTTCTTTTTGTTTACTATTAGAAAATCCTACCTACCTGCTTCTGATTTTTTCATTGTTTATCACGATGTTGCAAGTACCAAATTTGTGTCAGATAGAAAATAATTGGGGGTGGAGGAGAAAAGGAAATGGATTCACACTACATAGATAATAAACCATAACCTGCATTTTCCTTTCTCTTTAGTATCCTCAGACTATGCTTCCATGCGGTGATAAACTTCCACTTGTGTCTACACACCAAGAAGCATTTAAAGACAAGTTTGAAGTCTCTGCAGCAATTTTTGATCGAGACAAAGCCTTATCTAATCTACAGAGAACAACTTTTAAAATTGGTGATAACAGACTTGATTGTTTTCAAACAACTACAGATGATTGTTACACCTTTAAAAAAAGACATAATGGTTTGTTGTACTGCCTGTTTGTAATAGAAAATCTTATGTCTGCTGTTACAGAATAGCCTTAAACTTTTTTATGTTGATGATCAACTCATTGACAATTCACTATGTCTAAAAATAATACAGTGTGATTTTTTTTGTTTTTGTTTTGTATTTAAGAAATGTAAAAGCTTTTTTTGTTTTAAAGGGAAATTTAACCAAAAAATGTTCTTTTTATAATAATTCAGCAAGTCCATATCACGAAATCACCAAAAAAATTAACTTCTCATTATAAACTAGCTAAAATTTTAAAGATTGTGTATAGGTGAAAGGCTTAAGGGCTGAATTAAGCCTTCAGCTGTCATGTTTATTATTTCTGTTAGAACTTTTGAGAAAAAATATTAGTATTATTACCACAACAAGACAAACTTGTTTGTGTATTGTGTATTGTGTCTCAGCGTACTATGAAGCCCACTTTCAGAATACATACCTAGAAATATTTGTAAGCAGGCTGTGGTATATACATTGGAAAACAAAATAAGGGAAGATTATTTGGCCATATATTAAAAATGTCAGTCAAACGCAAAAAGATTGCAGGGAGGAAAAATTCAACATGCACAACACATAAAGAATTAACTAACTCACTTTATAAAGTATTTTTTTTTAAATTAAAAAAAAAAACAGAGAAGGTAAAAAAAGCACCTAGAAGAATCATCAGAAGAAGTTTGCAGAAAGAAGTTTTGAATTTGTGTTCATTCTGACTGAACGTTCTCTTTATAGGAACAACTTTTCAAACACATTATATCATAAACCGCACTTGATTCAGCTTTTTTATATTTTACTTTAAAAGGAGGTAAAATTTTTCTTGTTTGAAGTATAAAACAAAACTAAAATTTTGAAGCTATTTACTTTTGTTCTATTGATATTATAAAAAAATATTTTGGGGGTAACTTCCCTTTTTAATATAACTGTATGTAACTCCAGTTATTAAATTCCAAAGTTGATATAACAGAAGTTGCATTTTTTCAACAGCAAGCAAATCTGGAGATTTTAAAATGAAATGTGCTTTAGAGTTTCTCCAAAAAATGTTTTCTGACTAGAAATTAATGACAGCCTAAAAATAAATGGCAGTCCCAAATGTAGTACGGATCCTTTCCTTATCCTCCCCTATCTTTATTGCACTTCATCTTCACGTTTGTTACTAATATTTTACTGTATATTCATATTTTAATGACTACTTCAAAGATGGGTTAAGTCACATTTAAAGTAAGTAACAAAATTATAAGATATAAGTCTCTTAGTGCGTACTTCATTCTGTTTAAGACTTCAGTGTTTCTGAAGTGATACGTGCACAAACTAAAAGGTTTTTCTCAAATTCGCTATTGTAGTAAGCCTTTGTGTTATTAGCTAGGCAGGAAAACGATCCACATGAATTTGCCTGGTACTACTCACAGCGAAAGAAAGAGAGAGAGAGACTGTGGACTGCGCGAGAGCATTATATTTCAATTTTTTTTATAAGGAGGTGATGCTTCAACCATGAGAAAGTCGACTATATCAAAAAGTAATGTTCCTGAAGTATGTACAGATTCGCTTGCAGCTATGTCAAGCATTAACCGTACTGATTATACCGCAGTATGTATTCAATTATATTTGTTAGAACATTGCACTTCCTGCAAAAGGAGCTAAATGTTTGCAAACAAGTACACTTCTACTCAAGAATTTGCTTTTAGTCTTTTTGTTTTTGGTATTTATAAAGTTGTATGTGGTATAGAGGCTGTTTCGATTCCCACTTTGGACACAGTGTTTGCAAAGCGTTGTCTGCTGATTTGAAACTTTGAACTCTGCACAAGTAGTGAGAAAGTAAATCAAAAAATTAGTAATCAGGCAGTAATATGGACAGCTAGTTTTGTGTTGTTTTGAATTCTTTAAGCAATATAACTTTGAAACAAATACTTAGCCTTATTTACGATATGGATTACTGAGATGTCTAAACGCCCCTTTAATGGTTTTTGTGTATGTTTTGCGTAGTGTTTTCAGCCTAATGAAGAGGACCAGTTTTCTTCAACAGTGAAACATTTTTTCAAGACAATTACTCCACCCTCGAGTGTAAGGGAGAAATTAAGTGTTTGATCCTGTTCATCATATTTCTGACTCTGTGCTAAACATTTTGCTTTATCTTAAGTTATCTAGACAAGAATTTTATTTAAAAGCATATAGGGTATTAGTATATTTCAGGTCAGCATGCAATTAAATATTTGATATTTTAGCCTCCTCGTGACTATCGCTGCCATATTGTCGATGGCTCGAATCTTCACACTATTTCAGATATATCATTTGGCAACTCTTTAAAACCTTCTTACAAAACAACTATGGACACAAGTTTTCCTTTCAAAGTTAGTAAATACAAAAAAGTTTGTGCAGATAGAAGCCATAGCAGTATTCCTCTCAAATTTTATGGTGTGTAATTTTCAGTTAGTATATATAGTATTTTTGTAGTTTGAAAGCTTACATATTTAAATTTTTTTTGTCTGTAAATCTTTTGTTTAATTAATGTAAAAAATTGATATATTTGTTTATGGGTGAATGGGCTCTAGACCAGTTGTGATTATCCATGTTGCTTTTCACAACGATCGCAATTTTTGTTCCATAATAACACTTCAAGTTATTGATGTGGAGAAAGCAAACATGTAGCTAAGGCTAATCTTGACTTGACAGGTCGAGTTCGCCACTTTGTAAATCACCATCTTGTTACTAGTCAAGAATGTTTTGAATGTATAAAGCAGAAAATCAATTTCTTGATGGTGCGTTCACCATGATTATATTGACACACCTTATTTAAACTATTCTTTTTTTTTAGATAATGCACCTGCATCTTCGTCATATAGATTAGAATATCTTCCAAAAAAAGGTGTAAAGAAACTTGTTCCAAGTGCTGCCGGCTTAGAAAATGTAAGTGTTGACTGTTGTAATTTGCAAAGACAGGTTGTGTAGACTGTCTGTCTTTACAAGCTAGTGTAAACTTGCTGAAAAGACGATAGCTTGTAAAGTGACCGTGTTTTAAGGATAAAACGTGTGGACTAACTGTGTTTTAAAGTCATAACGTGTAAACTGACCGTCTTTTAAGAATAAAACGTGTGTTAAGGAGACAAAACATTGCTTCTTTTTGTTGTGTTTTTACTTTTAAAATAAAAATTATGAACCGAGTTCTATAGCTTTTGATAATTGACTAATTTGTTTTTTTGGCTAATAAGAGTAATTGTCAAAAATTGATAAAACGAAATTTAAAGGCTGCTACGTGATCTAAAAAAAAGGCGTTAGAAATAGGAAAAAAGTAAACTCGCGAAAATACTTCTTTGTGAAGAAAAAGCTAGCGAAAGCGGTTCAAACTTAATGCACACAAATATTTTGATTTTATAGTTGATCAAATCGCATATCAGTGAACCAATCTCAAACATCCGCGAATTTAAAAGCACCCATAGTGATACATACAGACCGAAGCAACGGGTAGACGTCCAACTGGATGTTAGTAGGTTACAAAGAAGTTCTGTTCCGATTGGTACACTTCGTTATTAATACCTTTTCACTGTTTTTTATATGTTTCAAACTTTTTGTATGTATAAAGTATGGTAAATAATAAAACGCCTTAACTACAACAAAGAAAGTTTTTAATTTCTTCTGTGTAATGGCTCAGTGTGGCTGTTATTTCCTTGAAAGCTAGTTTCCGTATGACTGGATTCTCTGCTGTGCTTTTGTGCAAAAATCAGTAGTGCTTTAATTTTTTAGGTGATATGGCGGCTGCCGTAAAGAAGAGATTGTTCAGTAAACTACATTTATACTTACTGTATATCAAAGGCAAAAATCTAGGCAAATTGTATCTAAAATCTCGTCCTGTTTGATCACCAGGAAGACTTTAAGGCATGTTATGAATAAGTTTTGTAACACATCCAAATTTGTGTGATTTTAGATTCACCTTCGTCGTGAGTATCGTCAAAAAAAAAAATAAAACAAATCGATATTGTCTCTGTAGCTGTTGTCAAATAGTTTTTCTTACTGACTCATTTTCTAGTCTTTTTGTTGCCAATCAAACAAAGGCTTTATCATGAGGGAATATTTTCATGCCAGAACTATTTGTAACAATATCTTCGCGTGTCGTTGCGTAGTTTTTTTATCCTGGCTGGTTTATTCTATGTTAAAAAACAGTCAACGAGGCGTCTCTGATAGCCGAGAGGATGCTAAGAGCATTATTAAAATAAAAAAACAACAACATTTTTTTCCTTTTAAGATTTCCAACATATTGTGAACAAGCTTTTGAGCAAAAAGATCTGATAAGGAGGTCCATTCATCATCTGATATATCATTGAAATCGGTGTCTCACGGCGTCGTTGGATTGATTCAGTGTTACACTTTTCTTTCATTTAATTGTATCGTTATGTCTTACATTAACAGAAACTATAAATGTTCCTGTGCAATTATTTACAGTCAGTGACACATTATGAATAAAGTTAAATAGCTTCTTATAATAACGTTGTAAATATCTCTCGCCTGATGAAACTAAAAATATGTTGAAATGTTTAGTAAAAAAAAATAATATTTTGCTGATTTGCTGTGTTTTGTTCAATGTGTTTTAAAAGCCTACGAGTGTTGCTACCTCTGCCATAAACTACTGAGGCAAACAAGATTTAATCGGCAGCCTATTGACGAGGTATATTGCGAGGACTGTTTTTCACAACTTATGTATTATGGTGTTCGACAGTGTAGAATTTCTACGACCAGTACTTTTTATTGAGTCAAAATCAATCCAATATGGCGGTCCTCATATTAAAAGTCATGTTAGTTGTTCTGTAAAAAAGATTTAAAGAGTGGCCAAAGGGGAAATCAATACAGCATGATTCGACAACGAAATTACTTGTATTATTATTTGACTAAAATCTGGTAAATTAACACTGTCGTTAAACAATACATATGAAATTTAACGGAGTCTCTGAACATTTCACATAGTATATGCTCAAGTATCAACAAAAGCGCTTGCAGTGAGTGCAAAGCTTTGAAGCTGTATTCCAAAGGTACGCAAAATTACGAATGTATTAGCTAGCTTAAAACAGATTACCAATCATTTGAAAAACGAATTTAGACATCGCTTAATGTGTATTCTAAGCTTTTAACAACAAGAATTGGCCAAGATATTTGTCTACAAAATTAGAAAATCGAGAAAAATATCCATTCTACCAGGCTTCTTCTATGTCTAATTGTTTCTTCCATGTCCTTTGTAGTTCTTCCTCAATCTTTTCCTTGATATGCTTCTTTCATTCTGATTTCGTCATAGCTTTAACATTGCCAAGTTACATTCTAATTCTCCTTACATCATCCACTCTGTCCACTTTTCTTTTGGTCTTCTATTATCTGCTTTTCAAGCCCTTTATCTTCAGACTTAATCATATTTTGATACAGCATCAATCTTTGATTGGTAATTCTTCTCCCCGTGGCTAATAAGCCCATTTCATTCACTAGTTCCGTGTATGGTCTTGTTATTGGAAGTTTTAGTAGTTTTTTCCACTATTTTTTCCTTCATTGCTTTCAGCCTCTTTCTTTGCCTTTTTGTTATTTCCGTCTAACATTCTATATTGTCGAGCCTATTACAAATTTTTTTATACAATAGCAGTCTGGTTTCTGTGGTCATTTTCCCAACTAGTTCTTCCTTTCTAATCTTGCTAGCTTTATTTATAGTTGCTTCAATTTGCTTTTCCAATTCATCTGTCTGTGCCTCGATCGTTTCATCCTGTCCAATCCAATTCCTCCGGTATTTATGTTTTGTCTACCCCTTTTTCGTCAGTATGTCTATATTACTGCTTTTTTTTTCTTATCTACCAGTTCTTATTACCATGTATTTTGTCTTTTCTATGTTGCAAGTAAATTTTTTATTTATTTTAACTTCTAAGGTAAGGTTTTTCCCACTTCATTTATTGTCTTTTTCGTCATAACTGCTTCTATATCATCTACAAAAAACTAGTGTTCCCAATTCCATGTTCGGTTATATGATTGATTTTGGTGACTTTTCTTCTACTTCTTTCACTTTAAGGTACTGCTGCAGCATAGCTGTGTTCCAAATATTGTTTCTTGCTTCACCAAGTTTATACTTTTTATTTTGCATGCGTCTCCAAGTGGTGTATAACTTTCATCATCGCTTTTTTGTTTATACATTAATGCTACCTCCCTTTCTCTCATTCCATCTTTGTTAGGTCTGCGATACAGTCCTCTAGTCCAAGTTTATCAAAGCCATTTTCTGCATCCGCAAACAATATGTGTTACTTTTAATCGATCTGTTTTTGTCCATTATTGTCATTATTAAATAGCCAGTTGTCTTTTGTTGATCTTTTCTTTCCCCATTTTAATCCTATTAATTTCCATTGTGTCCTGTATTTCTTCTAGTACAGTAATAATACTACGATAGTTACATATAGGTTAATATTTATCATGGCACATCCGTATTTCATTCTCAACAGACAATGCTTCACCCCGATCAGACCTCTGATCATGACGGGCGAGTATAAGGCGTGTAAGTCATATTGAAGAAGAACTACTTCGTTCATCACTAACATACTGCCAAGAAGCGAAGAACTAAAGGAAATTTAAAGATTGGTAAAAAAGACTTGAAATTTATTAATTAGTATACTGCATTTGGTAACTGCATTAGCTTGCCCCTACTAGCTACCTGTATTAATATTAACGTTTAGTGCAGCAAAATAAAAGTTTATGAAGAAAAGGATGCAAAAAAGAAGTAGCTATGTAATAAAATAAAAAAAAATTAAATTTTTTATGCAGTAAAGGAAGAGAAGAAATCAGGAATATATGGTGAATGGAAAAACTATGAGAAGCAAGTAACTAATATAAAAAAAGAAGAATTTAGTTTTAAGTTTAGGACGAGAAAGAAAG
The DNA here is from genome assembly GCF_029227915.1 of Hydractinia symbiolongicarpus. Taxonomy (NCBI): domain Eukaryota; kingdom Metazoa; phylum Cnidaria; class Hydrozoa; order Anthoathecata; family Hydractiniidae; genus Hydractinia; species Hydractinia symbiolongicarpus. The sequence continues at coordinate 13,618,718 of NC_079875.1, read as the reverse complement.
GAGAAGAATTTTAAGAACAAGAAAAGGTAAAAACGGAGAGAGTGACTTAGAAGGAGAAGAAAGTGGAGCAGTGAAAAGTAAAAAGTAGAAAGTAGAGAAGAAGAAAGAACACAAGTAAAAAACAGCAATGGAAAGAAAAAGTAATAGTAGGAAGAGAAAAGAGGAAGAAGAAGGAGACTTCATTCTGAGTCCTGTCGTAAGAACAACAAAGGAGAGAGCAGAAGACAGGTAGAAAAAACGAAACAAAGAAGTTAGACAAAATTCGAAAGCAGTGAGAGTGTGACGCATGCCATAGTTGGTCTCATTTGCATGAATGATGTGGAGCAGAAATCGAAAAAATATATAAATGGATGACAGAAATAGAAGAGAGTGATAAAGAACACAAATACTACTTCTTAAAAGGAGTATACAGAGAACACAGAGGAAAGAGCGCAGAAATAGGGGAGAAAATAACAAATAAAAAACCAACAAAATGAAGATGAAAAACGAGATTACAATATTAAAAAAAGATGGAAAACAGATGTAAAAAAGTTGAGGGAAAAGAAGGATGAGATGAAGGAGCTGATAGAGAACAAAGACAAAGATGTTGAGCTTGACATAAAAGGAGGCAAAGAAGAACATAAAAAAGGACTGAAGAAAATATTAAAGGAGATAGTGAAATATTAAGCTACGATAAAAGAAAAAAGAGATTAGAAAGATATAAAATACAGATGGAAGAGAACTATAAAAAAGCACTTAAGATTACGGAAGCACTGAAATGAAAAAGAACTGAAGAATACAAGCTAGGGAACAAAAAACTCAGATTGACAGAAGCATGAACAAAAGAGATGGGATTTAAAAACAAAAAGAGTAAAGTCAAAAGTAGGAAGTTTAAAGGAAATAATAGAAGATAAAAGATATAATCGAAATATCTAAAACACACTTGAACAAGAGAACATCACAATAAAAGGATACACAGTAATAAGAAAAGATAGGGAGGAGGAGGAGTATGAATAACATCGAAAGAGAGGGATGGAAAGACATCCGTAAAAAATGGAAACTGGAGAGACTAAAAATCCTAAAAGTTTGTGGATCCAAATTTAAACAAAAACGAAATAGAAGATTGAAGTGTTATATTCACCGCAAGAAGACAAAGTAAAAACAGAATTAAATATAAATATATTTTACGGGCAATGATCGAAATCGTTTTTTGCTATTGATTAGTTGAGGAGATAATTATAAGATCGAATTAACCATTTATCACAGCAATTAAAGTAAATTAACTTTTCTTTACAGGACTGGATGAAAGCAATAGATTGGATAAAAACTTTCCTTTTTTTTCTAAAAGTTCGTTTTCCGCTATCTTGTTTCCGGAACCATTTTGCACTTTTTCTAAATATTCTCTTCTAAAGTGCCAATAGCCATATTTCTGGAAGTTGATAAGACATTTTGTTAATGCATGGTTATTGTGAGTATTTTCATATATACTATTTCCGTCCAACTGAACTCTCGGTCTGTGATCTGTGTTTAATATGATTACTGTTCCAGCTAATGTCTGCAATCTCATTTTTGTCTTATTTTTTTCTGCCCTTTTGTGCTCCTGTGCACAAAATTTTTTAAAAAATAAGTTAAACGGCATAACAGCGACCCCAAGATGAGTTAAATGAAACATAAAACGTGTTTTTGTTCAAGAGAACGACAATTTTAAAGCAATCATAAATTCGTGTGTCAATATTCATTTTTCTTTCATACCAACACCAAGATTTACTTTATGTTGGACATTGCTATTATTTTCGTAGGGCTTTTTTACGTATAGGTGTGCAAAAATAAGACTGAGTGAAGTGAAAATCAAAAATAAATATGAAAAACTTAAAAATAGATGTGTAAAGAATGCGTAAAATTTGATTAATGAAAGGGGAGGGATGGAAAGGGATTTGGAAAACATGGACGTGTGCATCTACATTATTAATTTTTACAAAGTTTTAAACAACGCCTGTACGAATTTAACTTATTCTCATATGTATTCTGCAAAGGTGAAACTTCTACCCTGATTGTTTTCTTAAAATTCTTCATGAATATGTAACAGAAAACGAAGATGAACACGATCAGATTTGCAGTTGGTGTTAAGAAGTTGTAGGATTGGAAAAAATTGATGCTTGTTAAAGACATCTTAGCGTAATGCGGGGGAAAACGAGACGCTTAAGAGGAAGAATCTAAATAACTTGATGGTTCATCTGTACTCAAACATTTTCTTTACTTAAAATGTTTTTTATATGTTTATAGCATATCCTAGTACAACTTTTTTTTGATGTGTTCAAAAATAATGACGGCATTTAAAAAGAGCTGCGATTGATCGGTGTCTCATTGAAAGAATTGATGCTTGTTAAAGGCATCTTAGCGTAATGCGGGTAAAACGAGACGCTTAAGAGAAAGAATCTAAATAACTTGATGGTTCATCTGTACTCAAACATTTTCTTTGCTTAAAATGTTTTTTATATGTTTATAGCATATCCTAGTACAACTTCTTTTTGATGTGTTCAAAAATAATGACGTCATTTAAAAAAAACTGCGATTGATCAATATCTCATTTAACCCCACCATGTTGGGCCAAACCGAGACAATGAAAACCTGAGAGAAAAAAGACATGGCAGAAATAGATACCTAAAACTAAAAACTTACAGGGGAGCAATACAGGAAGTTATGTGAATAACACAACATGTAGAGAATTCGATTGGTAAACCTTTTTATCGAAGAAAAAATCAAAACCTTTCAAGAGATTCACAAAGTGTAAAAAATTATATACTAAGTTATAAATCATCAAGGCAAAAGTCACATTATCACTCCAGGTTTTGTGAATACTGTGCAACAGTCATTATGGAATCATAACTTGCATTCCGTGCGCTGAGCCCATTCTTCACCAGGATTAGAATTCGATCAGAGCTCACCGCATAATAGACATTCAGTATCTATGGCAGAATCAGGCTTTTGCTGCTTCACGTTTTTTGCAACAGTTTAAATTTTGGACTTTTGAGTTGACTTTCTCATGACTTTTTTCTTTTTTTGGTTCAACTTTGGCATTTTCTCCTCAGATCTTTTAGTCTTAACGTGTTCAACGATACAGAGGACTTACTGAATTCTATCGAACGAGACATCATGTATGGTGGATGAAGAAGTACTGGGACTAGTGATAATGGCACCAACAATATTTGCAGCAACATAATCAACTTTTTCGTCTGGAGTGTTCTTATATATTTATCTTCCCCTATCATCAATTTTAATGGTATTTTTTAGTTATACAGATCGACAAAAAAGATTATTCTCCAACACCTTTGGTATCCCTTTACAGAAAAAACTTGTTCTTTGCAAATAAAATAATATTTGATAGATATTGTACATTGGTATCCGTTATATGAAAAATACAGTGAATTCGACGGGCATACAGCTAGTCCGTTATTTATTTATTTAAATTGTTGCTAAAAACTACCAAGTCTTTGTCTATCGCTGATTTTCCTCCTTCTTAACTTTTTCCGAACTTTGTAAATACTTTGTCGGACAAATAAAAATGGTGCACAAAATCAAAGCAGAATAAATTTGTCACCTCGAGAGAATTTTGTCACTTTTGTTCTTTCTTCGGTCAAAAAACAACTCCAGTTTTTAAATAAATATTCTAATACATAATTCGTCGGACAGAAAATTTATCAACCCTTCATTTTTTGTCTGATAATGGAATACCCTTCAAAAAGTGTCGGAATACACCTTTTCGGAATCCCATAAATTATAATAATTATGACGTCATCCAGAATTTTATAAATTTTTTTTATATATTTATATATATATATATTCAAACACAAAATTACAAAACTAAAAGAGGACGAATACAAAACTCTTCATACCCCACGATAGAAAAACCTATCTGTGGGGTACTGCACATAAATTAGACAATAAAACTGTGAGAAAATTAAAAGAAAAATACTGGTGACGAGGTTAAGGGGATTTTTTTATAATAATGGAACATCAAATCTTTCAGATGACTTTAGAAAAACAATAGTGGTTTTTAGTATAAATAATTTTGTTCTGTATTATAAATATCATTGCCATAGAAAAGTAAATTGACTAGTTTATCATCCGAGAAGTCCGATATTTGACCTATGGTATTTTTAATATTGTCAATGAGTGTCTTTCTTATATGCGTGTAAAAAGAACAGCGCAAGAGATAGTGATTAGTAGACTCGATTTCAAGACAACAACTGCAAAGAGGATTTAGGGTATCGCGAAAATTATGTCTGAATTTATGCTCTCTAAGGTGACTAAAGTTTACGCGCAATCGGGTTAATAGAGTCCACGAAGATCGTGGATTTTATACACAAGACGCATTTTTGGCCTAATAAAATTAAGAAGACCTGTTTTAAATTTCGAGATTGATAGTAAATTTTTCAAATCGGGCCCAAGTTTATTCCACTCATTTACTGTGTACGGAAAAAAAAAATTCTTAAAATATTTAGTATTGGTTTTGAAATTCCTAAACAAATTACTTCTAGCCTGGTCATAAGAACTTTGCTTCAAGGGAAGCAATGAACCTAGATAGCCAGGTGAGGTATCCGATACAATATTGAAAAAGAAAACAAGTCTGCGATACCCAAGTTCTTCATAGAGACGCTTGCGAGAAGTACCTCTGATAGCTTTAGTGATAGGCAAGAGCAGCATTGTATTGGACAGATTTTATCTTATTGCAGAAACTGTCATTGTGTGGCTGGTCATATATTACATCTGCGTAATCAAGATGTGGTCTAATAAATGAATTATAAATACACAATAATGACTGCCTTGGAAGATAATTATGAAGTCTCTTTATAAGCGATATACCTTTGTTAGCCTTGCGTATCTTCTCATTCAAATGGTGATCAAAACGAAGTTTATTATCAAGAATTAATTCAAGATGTTTCTGTGTTGGCAAAGATACTACGGTAGAGTCATTAAAATATAAAGGAAGATAGTTAATGGACTTATTTTTGTAGGAAAAAATTACCTCTGTAGCTTGTTTGCTAGGATCAGGTTTGAAAGCCATCTTCCATTGAAAAGCCCACTTTTTAACAGTAGAAAGGTTGTTATTTAGTTGTGCTAGACTTTTTAATATCATAAACAGTAGAAAATATAGATATGTCATCAGCAAACAGTTTGGATACAGATACAATGTTTTCAGGAAGATCATTAATGTAAATAAAAAAAATGGTTAGAATGGTTATATGGTTGCTTAATGGTTATAATAGTTCTGTGCTCTTCAAATTAGGCTATTCAGATAGAATATTATATTATCACGACTAAAATGAAGTTAGTAGAGCAATGTAATCTTCTGGCTGGATGTTACTTTGGTTTGAATAAAAGAACTATGTTAAAAACGAGGCTATTCTTAGAAAGCTCAGCTATATAAAGGGTTTGACCGTAACTTTCTGGTCGAAATTGAGGCACTTAACAATAACGTCTTTCAGTTTGGCATAATTAAGATAATTCGGGAGAGGTCTATAGACTGATATAGACTGAATTCTGATTCACTGATGACTTTCAGAGTCTGTTTAAAATCAGATTTTTACCCTCTTTTATATCGAGTTGTAATTAAGGCAAAAATTTCATCAATATCTGTTTTATTTATAACAACTTCACAAGGTGACTTTGATAGCCAACATTTCATGACGCAATCTCAAGTCTTAGGTCAAAACTCCTTAGTTTTTTTTTTTGCTGTAAACATAAATTGTCGTATTTTACCATTATAGGTTTGAGAAGGATAGCTTTAAGATTTCCTATTGTAAAATAAGTTTCATCACATACAAGCCAGGTAACAGGCGAGGAGGGAAAGATGGTGGGTTAATTACCGGGTGACAGGTAATGCACAGGCAAATACGACGTCATCAACATATAGTCAAAAAAACATTTACATATGAGATCTGGAATGGTAAATTCTATTTAACTTAACACATTGCAAGCTTATTAACAGAAATTAAGGCACGTAAACCTGCCCTACTTATTTTTGCTAATGAGAAAAAATATAACAATCCCTTTAAAAATCTTGACATCACGTAAGAAGAAAAGAAAGTAGAGCCTGTTGACTTTCCTTGAAACATATCAACTTCATTTGCAGTGAGAGTTTCCCGATGTGTCGCACGCTATTAAAAGTGTTCTGCTAGATCATTTGTATCGTAGGAACAAAACCGCATGCTTGACTTTAACAGCTCATTTAAAAGAAAGAGTTACCAAGCGCGTTGCATAGCAAATCTGAACCGCCTTATGTGTTGGCAGGAAAGAAAGTTCCTGTTAATGTTATCAATTGTTTATAACGTAATTAAATCATAAGTCGCCGCATAATAGATTATTTGTCCACTTTTTTTATAAGAACAGATAATTGTCAGCGCTGCTCATCAAATAAAATGTTTAATTGCAGATCTAGAGTTAATTACTCTAATTGTAAGAAAGTAAATAGGTCTTATATTTGAATCTTCCTTTCTGAATGGTAGCTATGGTAAAAAAGGATACACATGCCTGAGGTAATACAACTGAATGCTCAAAGAAAAAACCAATGCAGATTTTCAACGTTATCTAGCTGTAAGTTTTCCATTTTTTTTAGTTTTTTTTTACGTTCTTTGTTTGATGCATTGAATTTTTATGTTAGTATGGTAAGAAAAATTAATTGTGAAATATTTTTTAAGGTTCAATTAGGTTTTCTGGTTTATTAGTTGTAAATGTTAGTCTAATACAAACACATGATGATGTGTAAGTTGTGATAACTCATCTAAAAAATTTAGGAAACTTTATTAAGTTAGCTCTCCAATGAATTTATATAGTTATTGTAAGTAATTATTGTCATCAAACATTCTAAACAGTTAGGAATCATAGAGCCGCGCAATGACGTCATTACAGGGAATCTTTTTTTTTCAGTTATTTAGAAAACAAATTTTAGAACTGTTTATTGCCATACTGCTTATTTGAACCTTCTTGAAAAAAATCATACTGGCCTTTTAATGCAGCACTAACCACGAAACAAAAGGTTCTAAAAAATGCTAATTAATTTTTGAGCTCAGCTGTTTTTCTTTTTTCACTATATGAATGATGTAAACAAATTTGCAACAGTCCGATACTACGAATGTGTATGTGTTGATACGTGTAACATTGAAAGAAAAAAGACCATTTAAGCTCACCAAGAACTACCTATGAGAAGTTATAGGGAGGGATAAAGGGTCGATTTCGATCTGGGTTGAATCATAATGTTTGGAAAATCCTAAACTAAATTGTGCTCAATGTGAATTGATATAACGCAGTTATGCGTATTTTTTTTAACAAACATGTTGGTTATTGCAAAGCAATTGACCTTCGCGAGCGAAGCGAAATTGTGCAGCACGTTTGCTACACGTGAGGTATACCAAGAGAATTATTGAGATTCTCAAAATTTCGATTGAAAAAAATTATATAAAATCAGCGTAAAGAAATAGGACTGATATTTTTGCACACAAAGCTAGGGTATTTTTTTCTAATAAACAAATAAGTTTGGACCGAGGGGTTAAAGTATAAGTCCATTAAAAAATGCAATAAGTACGGCTCGTACCCCCCACCCACCTCCGGATTTTGACCCACCGTCTTTTGCCCTAGATTATATGTCCGTTAAACTTGAACACACGGAGAGAAATATGCTGTGAACAAGAAACGGTAGTCGGCATTTTAGACACGCATATTTTACAGACCTAAAATATGTCTTATTTCTTTGTATTATAGCTAATTATTGTATAAATAATTAATTAATTATTTTGCAATTTTGGTTCGAATACTATTATAGTTGTATTTTAATGAAACATAATAGTATTAAAACGGTTTTCTTCTTCTGAAAAAAATTATTGCTAGTCCTGTTTCTAATCGACTTTACTTGTGTATTTTAAGCTTTTTTGCTGCTGTGCTTTTCTGGAGATTTGAGTTGGATTGGAAAGCTCCTATGTAAGCTACCCTTTCCTAAAGAAAAATTGAAGTAATTTGTACAATTATAACGCGCCGAGCTGTGTTTTGTTTTATTGTTTCTAAGAAGATGTAACAATACAATATTATCAATTTTAATTGGTTTTATCCAAACAAGGTAAGGCTTAATCACACAAAAGGTAGCTAGCTAGAGCTCTGTTTTGTGTAAGAGAATTGAAATTAATTTGTAGAATACATATGGAGAAGTTGTATTACTACCTGACTGATAGCCAGATATAGAAAAACCTGACAAAACAAATAGGTCTGGGTGTTAGAGTGGGCCGACCAACCGTTTTTCATCACAGCTTTTTATTTATTATATAAGTAACCTGTTACAGTAATCAAAAAAATAACCACTTTTGCTATCATACCAACAGCAATGTAATTATCAATAGGAATTAGTTGTCCGTACACCCACCCTGAGAACAAGCTTTAAAACGACATTAAAACTGTCATTTAAACAGAACTCCAAGGATGCCCAAGCCGCACACGTCCTCTAAAAGGCGTAGGCATTTTCGAAATTGCTTGTAATTCTAGAACAAGGATGCTGATAAGCTGCATACGGCGTAAAAAGTGCGGGCGTTTTTGGTCAAGTTTGGCGTTTTGAAAAAATTCAAGTATTCGCCCTTAAAAACCAGCATAGACCATAAAATTAACTTACTATGTGGTAGCAAAGTTCTTAAAAGAGCTGTTTTTTGATCGTTTTTGATAAAATTTACTTAAAACAAAATATATAAACTTTATTAAGTCCTTTCTCTTAAAGCCTCTTTTTTCTAACTATCGTCCGCAAGGTATGTTGCAAGGAGTTGAATTTTGGGAATGCTCCAGGCAAGTTTGGGAAGTACGGGGGGTTTTGGAAGGCAATCGCCAATTTAATTTGAAAAGGTGCCGGAACTCGCCCTTATATCTGTGGGCGTTTGCGGCTTATTGACACCCTCTTATTTTAGAATATTCTCAGGAATAATAGACCAATAAAGATTACATCACAGTTTCTTGTCCACCTCTCACGTGTGTTTGGGAACAACCCACATAGAAAAGTTCATTATTTTTTAAATTATTTGTGTAAAAATTAATCAAATACTCGCGCAGTCTATTCGCAAAAAAAACAAAACTGTTTTCGCGCAACAAATTGTTCGCGTTCATTTTCCTACCTCGTCCCCAGGGTTCTTCTACGCTATGATATTCAATCTTAATACATTTCGGAAGATGTTAGCGCCAAAGAAACAAGAAGCGCTAGGGACAAAGTATTGGGTAGTATAGTTTGCTTGCAACCTGGGGAATGCATCGCAACTTTTTTTTTAATTTCTAGTTTAGTAGCAGTTCCTTTATGCATTGTATTCCATCAAGTGGTGGTGTGAAATTTGAAAACTACTGGAAAGCTAGTTTATTTGCTAAGGCCACGCGAGTACGCTGAGTCAGTTCCCTGGAAATAAACTACCCAATACTCTCTACAGAAGTACACGGCACAACTATTGCTACTAACTGTTCCACATAAGAACCATAGAGATATTATAACTAATGAAATTTTGTTACAAGCTTCTTCTTTTGAAGTGCGGTGACTGACCTATGTGAAAATTACATTCGCTGGAGCAAGAAAGTCCAAGTGTCTGCATAATTAAACCGTCTTTTTTAGGGGCATGTGTGGCATTCCATCTTAGATCTATTTTCAAACAAAGTTACCTTGGTGTGGTTAGCTCTTACCTTTACCCTTCACTAGGCGTTTATAGAGGCGTTGTACAAGTTTAGATACAGGAATTTTAAACAACGGCCAAAGTGGTCTAAAAGTGACTAACAAGGTTGTTTAGAGAAATAAAATTTACAGACAATTTAAATACCAATTTATCATGCTGTAGCTATCCATGCAAATGTTGCATCTTTTATGTTTTGTTTGTAAAAAATAGAAACGCGTTTGAAAACGTTAAAATATTTATCAGTTAACCTTCTAAGTACATCATTAAACTTCGAACAACTGAAAAAAACTTTTTTAGTTGATCGTATGGCCTATGTACTTAGAAAAACAAAAAAATGAACTGATTTTGACTTTTTCAAACTCAAGTTTTCTCCTTTCTAATTATTTTCTAGTTCGTTAACAAAATTCTTTTCGCCATCCAAGCTTTTCCTACAGGCCTAAGCTTATAGAAATTTATTAATTTCTTTCGATATCCTTCTAAAAGTATAGGCCAATTAAGATTTTTAATGTTGCGTGGAACGTGTCAATATCTTGAAGGAAACCATCTTTTATTTATGACGGGGCTCTTTTTTGTCGGTAAAATTTACAGCTGTTGTGCAAGGGATTTATCAGTTGTATTTAAATAATGCAGGAAAAATATTAAAAAGCGAGATATACAGAATGTTATTTAACTATTTTTCTCCATGTAATATCTCAGCGGTTTAACTTGTTTCTGCGAGAGCAGCAGTACTGGCAAGAAATTGTAACTGTGGTTTTAGAAAAATAAATGTAGACCTTGTTTGTTTGTTTTGCTTGCTTTGTTTTTCTAAGAGTTGCTATATTGTGACAAAATATTTATTTAAAACTAATTTTTGATTAGACTATGTTTATATGTTCAGGCAATGTGATAAATTTAGGAATTTTGTGTAATAACAATGACTCTAACCCTAAAGGCTAAAATACACGTAAGTAAGTTTAAACGGACCGTTTAAATGTAAGATAAAAAAACTTACCGTGTAAACAGCAAAGATGTACAACTTTTTTCGGTTTTATAAGTTTTTTTAAAAGTTGGACATGTTCAACTTTTGCTAAGTTTTTTTCGATTGAAATTAACAGAATGATTAATGAGCTATTGTTTAAACTAAAGATTTGACCTTATTTTTCAATTTCTAATCATAACCGGTTTTTTTCTTCAAACATTTACCCTGCTGCTGCTAAACAATACCCGCCACGGAATATTTACGTGTTTTCCTTTGGTATTCATTGTAAAAAGAGAGTTTTTTTAAAAAACTTATACAACTTATCTTAACGTGTAGACAGGTATATTACCTGCAACGAAACTTATAAGTTTTTTTCTTACAACTAAACGGTCCGTTTAAACTTACCGTGTATTTTAGCCTTAACCCTTACACAGAATATCCCGAGAATATGCATAATTTCCAATAGAATATATATTTCTATTGATTATAAGTCTAAAAATATTCAAACACTATTTTTTCGTAATATTTTTTCTTCGGTGTTTAGGAGTACTTTTGCAGTAAACACAAAATACAGATCTATAGCTAATGTCGTATTACCTAGAATTTCCTAATTATTGATTGCGTATACCCAAAAGGGTTAGCTAGAGTGGTTATCACGAAGCAAGAAGAAGACACTAGTTCGTTAGTTAACAGTTGTAGTACTAAGTCACTAAACCATTTTATGAAAGGTAAGGAACAAAGATAAGGAGTGCATCTATCTCAAATATTGAAAATAATTATGATCATTGTCTATGTTTTAACATTTGTTTGAATTGATCAAGTGATGAGAGAATGTCTTCTATTAGATGAAGAACTTACTGATTGTATACAAATCTTAGGCTGAAAGAAAAAAGGTGTTGGACGGAATTTGGATTTAAGACAAATCTGGTAGGTGAGAATCTGGATTAAACATTTCAAATAACGTGCTTAGGTTGTGAAAGACTTAAATAATTAATGACTAGTCATTTCAGTATAACAAGAAAGCAAATGAAAAAAGAAAATATGTGTTATTGTAGTTTTTATAAGTAGCTACAGTTTACAACTTAAATTATAGACCCTGTTTTGCTGTGTTTTAGCTTTCATCTCTTATCAAGATGCTGTACGAAGTGATCTTACTTGTTGCATTTGGAGCTGTGTATATCGTTCTAAAAACATACGTCCTCCATGTGTATCGTAGCTTAATTGGCATGCCACCTGGACCATTTCCTCTTCCAATTATTGGAAATTTGCATCAGTTAGGTATCATGGCGCACGAGCATTTGCGCATACTTTCAAAAAAACATGGTGATGTTATGAGGATCTTGATTGGCTCTGAAGTTTCGATCGTTGTAAGTGGAACAAAGGAAGTGTTGGAAGGGTTAGTTACAAAAAGCGTTGACTTTGCTGGTCGAAAACCGACGTATACTTTGAATTTGACCAATACAGGAGGAAAAGGTCAGTATATTTGAAACTTCATATAATCGCGAACGGGAAGGAAAAAAACAGGGGAAATTTATTACTCGATTTTAATAATACTGGTTATGAAATATTGAAGGCTCAGTAATTGCTTCAGCAATAATTTATAGTTTTATCAAAACTTAAATATTAATTATTCTATCAAAACTTAAATAAATATTAAGTTTTTACTTACTTTTAGCCTTGTGGTAAAGCGTTCGCTTCCAGTGCGGGAGGTCTTGGGTTTAAACCCCGGTCAAGTCATGCCAGAGACTATTAAAGTGTGAATCTATCCTTTCTGCTTAGCGCTCACCATGAAAATAGGATTGATATCTTAGGCGGTTGTCTAGTTGAGCGGTTGTCTAGTTGAGTGGTTGTTGTGTTTGCACTACTTTCGTAGATCAAATGGGAGCTTTAAATGCACTAGGACCCCCTTCGAAGGACTCTTGTTAATAGCAGTACCAATAGGAACTGAAGAGGTCCCTGTTAATAGCAGTACCAATAGAAATTGAAGAGGTCATCCGGGGGAAATAATTTTAAACATATTATATTAATCTTCATACAGGTATAGCGTTTGCGGATTACAGTCGTCGTTGGCAATTCTTTCGTAAAATGGGCCACCAATCTATGAAAATGTATGGTAGTGGAATAAAAACAATTGAAGAATTGGTAACAAGAGAGAGTAGAGAACTTCACAAAAGATTTGATGAGCAACTTGGTGTCCCTGTTGATTTACATCATGAGCTAGGTAAAGTAATATTTCCCATTTATATAGAACTTAAATCCCTTTTCCCACATACAGTAGTATGTGGGAAAAGGGATTTAATTCCGACAATTCCGGTAAGTTGGCAAAATTTCCACCAGTTCGATCTTATTAAAAACCTTTGTACAAAAAAATACGCTTTTTAAACCATGATACACTATTGGTACCTCATAAACATTGCCACCAAAAGCTTTGAAGAAAAAAAAAGCAGTTAAGCTAAATTAACACCAAAAAGTAAGTTCAACGTAGGTATTGATTACACATGGCAGCCGCAAAATGACGTATACTCACTTTCGGTTTGCTGCATGACGCTGGATCGAATCCAACCTTTGTGCAGCGTTTTGCGTTGCCACATGCTTAAATAAGAATTTTTCATTGTTTTCCGAAGATCACCAATTCTGATCAAATAATTTTAAATTCAATGTGAACAAAAAATGCAAAGGGGTTGCGGCGATGTTTCGTGCCACAGAGAACTATGCTTTCAGTGTGAACTTACCTTTATATGATTTCATTTTCAGGTTTAGCCGTGATGAACGTCGTATGTGCAATGATCTTTGGTCACCGCTACGAAATAAATGATCCAGAATTTCAAAACTTGATAAAATCTAATACACTGTTCGTGCGTGGTTTCGAATATGATAGTTTCATTGATGTGTTTCCAATTCTTCGCTACCTGCCAAATAAAAGAATAAAGACAATCTTGTATGGTCTAAGTTTACGCAATCCTGTTATAAAAAGACATTTGCAGCATCATAAAGAAACATTTGACCCTAAAGTGAAAAATAAAAGTGATTTAGCTTATTCCTTATTGACGGCACTAAATGAAGCAGAAAAAGAGGACCAGATTATCAAATCATACCTAACTGATGAATTACTAATTGCCATGTTGGACGATATGGTCGGAGCTGGCTCCGAAACAACAACAACTGTTCTACGTTGGTCTGTAGTATATTTAGTCAATTCGCCAGAATCTCAAGAAAAGTGTTATCAAGAAATTATGAACGTCATTGGCAAGGAAAGATTACCTGTGCTGTCCGACAGGTTATCCTTGCCTTATGTGGATGCATTTGTGCACGAAACGTTAAGAATGAGCTCGATAGCGCCCATGTTTGTTCCACATAAGACCACATGCGACACGACGTTGGCTGGATATTCTATCCCAAAGGATACACAGGTATAACTTTGTCATTTTTTTAATTAGGTTTTGCCTGATCTGATAGGAGAAGATTGAAGGTATGGAAATAATACAATAAAAAAGGAAGGCATTTCTTACTGCATATATAATTTATCGTTTGTACTTTATTAGTGAAACATTATTGTACAACCTTCTTTCAAATAAAGGCGTAGTTCAGGTTTTATTTTGTACTTACATAACCATCATTTATTTACTGGTTAGGTTATTTTTAACGGATACGCATTACACAGAGATGAAAGACAATGGGAAAAACCATGGGAATTTCATCCTGAGCGATTTCTTGATGAGGAAGGAAAGTTATTACCACCAGGGCATCACAAGGCGTATTTACCTTTCTCTGCTGGTCGTCGTATATGCTTAGCTGAATCTTTAGCAAAGATGGAGCTTTTTTTAGTGATCAGTCAAATGATAGCTAAATATAAATTTGTAAAGTCTCCAGATCATCCTCTACCAAGTATGATTGGCGTTCCAGGGTTATTTTTAGGACCTGCTTCTCATAAAGTTGTTATAGAGAAAAGAATGTGAAGATATTCGCACTTGCACCAGAAGCTGCAGCAATTAAGTCTTAAGTCCGGTTTCCATACAGTAGCTTTTCCGCCCAGTCGTATCTTTATTTGGTGATTTTCTGGTCACTAGATGTAAATAGCAGATATTCGTCGCAGCAAAGTTTTATATTTATTTTATGCAGCATGAATAACAACGCAAGAGAGACATGTGACAACCTCGTCATCATATGCCTGAATGTCTCTAAGGAAAAAGGTTATTACTTTGCACCTCCGCCATAATAATTTTTTTTCTACTCAGAACACTTGATTAATAGATATTTTTACTTTACGTCTGGAGGAAACAATGTATATGTGGCTTATCAATGGCTTATCTGAATACATATTTTTATTTATTTCACATTATGCTTTTATTCGATTTTAAGTAGAATTTCAATGCAAAAGTAAAGCCATTCGCGTTGTTACTAGACATCTTGAAATGTAAATCTAATTAAAAATTCTCACGTAATTCAAGTAGATTTCTACGTTTTGATTCGCTGTTAAAGTTAAAGTGCGAAAAATAGCTCGCAAAAAGTGTAGGACGTTCTTCCAATCGGCCTAACGCAATAACATCATTATCATTAAATTGATTTAATTATTCGTTATCGTCACAATCGTTGCTTAATATTTCTGTGACAGCCAAAATTTCATTATTTTTCTGTTGACTGAAGAAATCCGTAAATCACCACAATGCTCTTTCTACTAACTTTTCATCATCAATAATTTGCTTGTTGTGGTTGACTATTTTAAACTTTAAGCGCAGATTCACTTGAAGATATGTGGTACATGAGTACATGATGGTGCACTAAACCTTTGAAGTGTTTGTGACTGTTGTTTTTCATGACATTATAGGAACATTTTTTGCTAACAAGGCAGACAAATTGTTTTTTTATCATTAATTCATCAACTAAAACCTTAGATTGGTTCTCATTTTGTCTCATTTCCTGTCTTTGATTTGACATTAGTTATTTGCTAAAAACTCTGCATGACTAAGTGTATAAATAATGTGATAAATACCACCTTTGAATTTTGCGTTTGGTCTATCATGTTATAACAGTTTTTAGGCATATCACTATTTGCAAATATAATACCTGGACATTTTTATATAAGAATTACGTCCAAACTGAAATTCAATATGTATGTCGTAATAGATGATTTTTTTAATTTGTTGATATGTTGTCAACAATTGGTGGCATATTTCTAAAAATGACGAAATACTTTTTACTATGTCTCTTTTCATCTGAATAACAGCAACTTCTTTGCTCACAAAAATCAATTTTGTTTTAACGGGCGTGAAAACAAAAAGACTGGGTTTAATTACAAAAATAATGTTGCGAAGTGCAAAAGTAGGTAAACGACGGTCAGTGTACTAATAGGAGTTTCGACCTGCAAACCTTCCTGAAAAGATTCGTTCAATTTTTATAAAATCATCACGCAAACAAAGAGCACAATTCTTTATCCAATTGAAAAAAAAATTAATGAATTTTTCTTGAAAGCGTGCCAATTTTACCAAGATCGGCTTTAACCACTTTCACTACAGCCAGAGAATTTCGATTTTATTAAAATTTATTCCCCTTTTTTAGCGGTCATTCAGTAATTACGTACCATCATAACTCGCCAATTTTCACCACACACAGGTTAACTAGTGCTCTAATAAGAGAAAGAGATTCAACAGGGCTATTTATTTAGCACACAAGATGACATTTTTGGTACTTTTACGTAAGTCCAGATGTAGACCAGACACTAAAATAACTAAAAATATCTGCCATAAATAAAAATTCTCTGTTACATAACAAAAGAGCTCTGTCCCTCCATCGTGCCAAAATTTTCCTAACAGTTAGTAACAAAAATGATCATAACCAAACCACCCCTCAGGCGTTACGTACGTAATTATTGAATAGCCTCAAATGCTTTTTAGACAGCTAGTCAATTGATCAATTTACTTTTCAGCAAGATAACAGTTGAAATCTCAGCCTTGTGTCTCTTATAACCATTAACCTGTTTTCGTCTCGCAGAACGAGGCTATGGCTTTCACCGCTGTTCAATTTGTAGTTTGATGTAGCTACATTTAGTTATTTTCACACCTATTTAATTAGTCTATAAAAATGATAGTTGTAACTAAAGATATTCGAGTAATTGATCATGCCAAACTGAGAGTTGGCAAAACCGATCTATTGTACAAAGGACATATTAAAAATATTTAATTTATGACATTTAGATGTGTTCCAAAACCAGTCCTCATTTTTGAAATAAAATTCGAAAAAAAGTGTGATGTTGCAGCCAGGAATGTTTGCAAGTTATTGCAGTGGTAGTAAGAATCAAAGGGTAGTTGCGAGAAATAGCCGACAAGTATAACTATTAAAGATATAGAACCTAAGAAGTTTGCAAACTGGTGACTAATAATTAGGAGAAATAAAATTCAATAAGCAGTTATGCAACATAGAAAAAAAGAGTAATGGTTCTTAGCTCCTCTCTTCCCTCCGGCTACCAGCACCTATGATTGATTATGATCGATACACAACTATACGGTAAAAAAGGGCAATTGAAATTATAAAATCCTGGCTTTCAGTTATCAAGGAGACCAGAAATAGCTTGTGTTAGATACACTACGATAAGATGGAAACTTATTAAAGGGAAATTAAAACGATTATTTTAAATTATTTTTTGAAATTCTAGCTTCCATTTATCAAGGAGACAAGAAATAGCCTATGCTGAACTCCAACCATTCCTTATGTTCATCATTTCGTGTAATTTTCTGACTGTTAAAAATCCATGACAACAAATGTCAGTCAAAGAGATGTTTCAATTGATTTTGTTTTTTACCATTCGCCAAATTAAGTTTTTTTTCTTTAGAAAATGTTGTTTTCCGTAAGTTTATTTTGCAAATGAAATTCTAGAGGTGCTGAAACCTGGAATATAAACAAAATTTTAACCATGAATTTCAAAGCACAATGTCCTACATTGTAAGTAGTCCTGAATGCCAGTATCATCTAACCAAAACTTTACAATCGTCTATTTTAGCTAACTTTTTCCAACAGTTCTACAATAATGCATCGGTAAAGACTAACACCAAATTCATTGTCCGAAATCAAAATTATAAGTACATGCATAGCTATAGCCAACATATAAG
This sequence comes from Hydractinia symbiolongicarpus, assembly GCF_029227915.1. Classification (NCBI taxonomy): domain Eukaryota; kingdom Metazoa; phylum Cnidaria; class Hydrozoa; order Anthoathecata; family Hydractiniidae; genus Hydractinia; species Hydractinia symbiolongicarpus. The sequence goes on along the minus strand of NC_079875.1, from coordinate 13,600,995 downwards.
CATAATATGTTCTGACAATGCAATGTTATAATCTTTGACAAACTATGTTAAGACAAGACAGATAGTTTCAGTAATTGCGGATGCTATTTCTATAAATAAATTCACCCATTTTAAACTTGTCAAAGTTCAAAATTTAGTTATTATTGTTCAGGAGTGAACTTAGAATGTAGGTTGAAACTTTTAAAATGTACCAATTTTTGCTGATGTTAGTGTCACCGTTTTCCAGGAATTTCTTCAGGCCCCGAGTCATCTCTTTTATAGCTATATATTCGTACAGGTAAAGTTTCGTGTGCTTTGATTTGCAAAACTAACATTTACAAGTCAAAATTTATACATCGGCTTAATCCATTTGATTAGAAGTAGGCTATTTAAGCTGTGCGAAGTCATGTTTAAAATACCTAGCGGGAGATTTAGCTTTTTTATAAATCCAATGGTGACGAAAAATAAAGGCGCTGTAAAACACCGCACGCGCTCCTTTAAAAAGCCAAGCTAAATAAATACCTTCTGAGATAACGCAAAAATTAGAAATAGACAGCACCAACCATGTTGATAACCTCATTAGAAGAGTTAAGTCGCTGAAGATTATTGTTGCTTACTTAGACTATGCCTAAGTTGTGGTTGTCACTGACTATAGTATATATAACTAGAGGTTAAGCGACAACTATCATATCACATGCAGGTGTTAATAAAAGCTGCTTTTTGTGACAAGTCTGTTCTAAAAATCAGAAAGATCTGCTTACATTATACCTCTGCTTTCCTATTCTGCTTCCTCCAAAGTATTTTATAACAACATTTGCTGCAAGTGTTTTGTCAACGACAGCCTTTTTAAGTGCAAAAAATTAGGCGAGTCAATCGAGTATTTGCTCGATTACCATTGTTCCTTCCTGTTATACAAGACACGCAGAGAGAGGCTTACTCGAAATTATTTTCAATAATAGAGACAAAATCCACCCGTCCCTGCTAGCAGAGCTTGATGAATTCCCCCAGACGAAAATAGAAAGATTATATATGAGCGATCCACTAGATACACGCCACTTTTGTTATTTACAAATTTTTGAGCAGGACATCAAGACGTGAGTGGCGATGTGTATTTTTTTTACTAGCATCATGATCTAAAAAATATTACCTACTCTACAATACTAGTAGCTGTATAGTTATAGCCATTACAGGAGTACAAAAAATTTAGTAACGTTAATTATGTATGATACATTTTCTAGATAGAAAATTATTTTTATGATTATCTTATTATCTAAAGCAATAAGCTGACTAAAATTCTTAGAAAGCTATAGTTTTCAAACCAGCATTATACGACTCATTCAACTACATGAATCAAAATTTAATTCAATTCGTTGTTATCTCTTCTTTTCAATCGTGGGTCCTCCCAAAATTAAAAATTGAGGCTCCTATGAAAGTCATTCATAAAAGTCAAGCCCTTTCCAACTACTTCGAGAACATTCAAGACCTACTTCAAGTCACAGTGTCAATGGCTTAGAGTACCATGATGCATTGCGTTTCATTATATTAAACATTCCGGTTTATGATTTTCACGGGGTGTTTTTTTAACTACTTTTTAAATCCTTATATATTGTAATTCTATATGTTGTGTGATATGAATGATGATTAACCCCCCGTATGAGAGTGTACAGAATACCTTAAATAAACTTTACAAATGCATTTACAGGTGGTTTATCAAATTTTAAATAAGGAAAATATAAAATAATTTTTTCAAAGTTAAGTAAAAGAAAACGCTAAAAAACATAAAACGGACTAGAATCAAGAAACACGGATTAAATCTAAAGTACGCTGCGTTATTATGTGGTATGTTTTGATTTTTTTTTTTTTTTTTTTAATAAAAAACACAAGTAAGGCAGTTATATTAATAAAAATTGCACAGTTTAATTCTTTTGATTTTTTGCTGTGGTCACTTGCTGTAAATTTGCTGAGGATAAAAGCAACAAATTTTGATAGGTTGTGAACGGTGTTCCAGTGCAAGAGACTATTGGTCGAATTGGATTTCCCTGTTTATGATTTTTTTTTATGAATTTCGATCCTCTGCAATTAAATACATGCTCAACATCATTTCACTTTGCCCGATGATGGGAGAAGGATCTCCCGAAACGTCGCCTACTAAACTATCATGTTCAAGAAATGATAAACTTTCCACAGTAACATAAAAAATGTACAGTTTAACTCTTTAGTACAATTTTACTACAACATCCATCAAAGGCAACACAAATAGAAAATGATATGTCAATTTGCATTTTGGACGTGTGGCGTAGGCATATTTAAAGTCTTTCCAGCTATTTATACTAAGCGAAAAGAATTAAAAAAAAACCATAAACGTTGACTCCAATTCAACTGAAATTAGTAATGTTCAAGGCATTTGCTACATAGTTTTTTATTCTAAGAAGAGAAATCTGAGCTAATATTGTTTACGTGTTTCCATATTGTTTTTGGGTAAGTTATAAAATTAACTTACTTTAATTAATGTTAACACGCAATGCTAACGCAGCTTTACAATGAATTCCTTCACGTTCTTAGGCCTTGAGGAAATTGTGATTAGATTCTACCTATAGCATATCTCCTTCGTTTTCCATTTCTTGATTGCTAAAAACGTCATCTACGCTATCCTCCAGCATCTTTATGAAAACATAGACAAATCATATGATGTTTTTGCCACGTTTGAAGTTAACAAAACTGCTAATTGCTTTACTTTCTGGTGTGGTACAAATTCTAGAAACAGCTTAACTTGCTACATGCCAATCTAATAGGAAATTTTCTGAAATTATCATACTTTGATAATATGTTAAACTGAGGCTGTTTGTTCTTTCTTTCAGCTACAAACAAATTGGTACTCATTTAAAATGCTTCGGCTCAAACTGCAGCTACAATGAAGGCACCAATTGCGAAAACAATGACAATCTTTCGGAACTGTTGAGTCCACAATGGAATCATAGAGATAACGATGAGAAATTGATGGCTGAAACATTACAAGGCATGGACGTTAGCATAAATTATGATATTTATGCTCATGTGATTTTAAGTGGGAACCTAGAGCAGATGAAATACTTGGCAGAGGAATTAAAATTACTGCCCGCATACACAAACGGTAAGTCAGCGTTAGGAAAGGCTGTTAAAAGCAAAAACATAACCGCTACTGCGTTTTTGTATAAACATATGAAAAATGTTTATTATGAAGATGTATTGAAGAACTTCTATATTGATGCTGATCATGTTCCACAATTGGTTTTGTCATTCCAAAAAGAGGAGAAATACGTAGGATCTTTTGTTAAGGATTTTTTAAAATCGGGTGACGGTTTGAATACGGATGAAAATACGGAATTACTTGCTGAACTGCTGTTACATCCTGTCTTTTTTCAAGATGAAGTTTATAACAATGGGTATCTTTATACTGCCAGATATTCTTCCATGGATACAATATCTTTATCTTTACCCAAATGGAGATTCTATCAGGAGACTTTAAAGGCTATTTTGATAACGATATAAAGTATAGTATCAGCACTAAGGAGGAGGATGTTTTATCAATCATGGAAAAGTACCAAACGATGAAAAATTCTGTATGGTATGAAAAATTCAAAAGAAGGTTTTTTAAGAATGGCAATATTCGTCCGGAAACGGGTAGGAATATAGGAGTTCCTCCAACAAACGATACAACGCAAAGATCTCAGTTGCCCCTGAATTACCTAATTAAAAAAAAAGAATTCGATAGAGCATTGTGGATCCTGCAGCAAATAGATATTAAAGGATATGATATTTATCAAAAGGATGATCTTCAAACAGCAATTGCAGAGCTCAGTTCACATGTTGGAGAAATACCCCTGAGCGACGAAGAGAAACGAGTCGCCTGGGCTAGAGCCTTATCATTGTAGGCTATTGCCGATCCAATGGCACATGAGCCAAACCTAGAGCAGGTTGTGAAAAATTGCGTCTTCAAAAAAGTATGTCATCAAACAGAAGAAAGCAGATGCTTCGCCATATAGGCACTCAATTATTTTATCTGTGGAAAAACCGGAAAAATATAAAATACTTAAAACAAGTTCAAGTGATGCAGATAAGACAAGAAGATGACTTAATGATTTTTGTAGCATTTAACTCAACAATAAAAAGCAAACCAGCTCAAAATATTATTTCAGAAGGGAGCGACGTCGTTGAAAAGATTAAAGATCATGTATTGACTATGAAATATTCAGAGACGTCGCTGTTGCAATTGCTTCAAACTGATTACAGCAGCAACATCGCATGGGGTATGCATCGATCAAGACGCAACAGTAAGAAAATAAAATCACGCATAAGTAATGGAAACAACAATGGTCTTGCTGCGGTACTAAATCAACCACCCGATGTTATCGAAAACTTGGATGACTTCGATTACGAATGGGAAAAGGTGTACATACTGTGTTTAACAGATCAGCATGAGAAAAAATACAAGCTGAAGAAATTTTGTGCGACACTGCTGAGAAATTACGGGAAAGATTCTGTAAGGAGGAATTGGAATTTTCCCTAGGCGCGCTCTATTATAACAATATGACCTCTATGCTTTAACTGATAAAATCTTTTGATTATTTTTTATATATTGTATTTTAACTTCTTGGCTTCTCACTTCTGATATATATCGAACGTGCAAGGCTTGCTCTTGGTTAGTCTTGGGAGGAAACTATGGCAATTTTGAACCAACTAGGATAAGTCATAAATACTAGGCAGGGCTCTGATGGATGGAAAATATTCGTTAGTTATGAGGATGCATAAAAAGACCTGATTACTAAATAAGAATTCATTATCGTGAGTGTGAGGTCCATTTACTCGTCTCTAAGTTGAAAGAATGTTTTGATTCTGCTGAACGAATACTGAATAACGAAGTCTTTCTTTTGGACAATTTATTTTGATATCAGAAAAAAACTCGTTTGAGCTATTCAATAAAAGTTTCATAAAACTCCACATAAAAAAAATTGTTCATAAGTATAAAATTCATAGCTTGGAGAAGGAGAAAGCTTAAAAGTTATAATTCTAAAAAAGGTTAGAAAGTATTCATTTACCTAGTTCGGATGCATTTTAAAGGGAAGACGTCGGCCAATAAGAAAAGCTAGTTATTGAAATAAGTTTAAGGAAAGGGTATGATAAAAGGGTTCATACTGCATAATATTTTATTTTCTTATGATTAGCCGTGGTAGGCAAAACTAGTACATTACTGTAAAACGGGGTTTTTTTAATTTCGAGAAAGATCAGGACACCAAATTGTGTACTCCCTGTTTTGTGCTAAGTTATATAAATAAATGTTGGTTTTATAACTTCTAACAAGCATTTTATAGAAATCGTAGTGAGAACAGATGTAATAAGCACCAATGCTGATGGTGTGTTAAAAGTTATATATATTTATTCACATTAAGAGACATTAAGTGTGTATGGTATTTTATGTTGGGTAGCCAGCAAGTTCAGACTATTTCTTTTTCCTCCAAATCAGTGCATATTTATTTACAGTACTTAGTAATGAAATTTAGTGGTTCCAATCATGCAGATCAAGTTTCTCGCTTAAGAAGTTAACTAATTTCACAATAACTATTACAAACACGGATTGTGTGATGTCTTTTATGTACTGTAATATTGTTGTCATACTCCTCTGTTAATCTACGTCTTTATTACCTCCTGTTTCTTGTTTATTTATACTAAGCATTTCGACGTGACCCAGTAGTTAGTTAACTTTTTGTAGCTTGAAGAACTGTGGTCCTGTTAATATTAGGAAAAGGATTCCTTAAGTATGTGGGTGTTTTAGTTTGCTACAAATAGTGTTCGTAGCTGTCATGGAATAAAACTTGGTATATCTATTAGCACTTACGTCAGTAGCTACTCAATGAAGACAATTTTGATTGACATAGGACAAAATGACTTATGACGTTATCATATGCCAATAGAAATAGAGAAATAGGAAATTACGCACATTCTGATCTGTAAAATACCAATATTTCGGTCTGCAAATTACACAGTATGCATGTCAATATTGTATGATGACTTTTTGTCACTATCACATATATAATACCCATATTCATGCAACTGGTTAGTTAAGAAAGCATTTATTTTTACCTGTCAAAAACGACAAAGTGACATTGACTGGATAATTCATGGAAATATTTTTTATTTTATTTTCTGAAAGTCCAATAAAAGTTAGGAAAAATCACAAAATTTCAGATAAAATCATCCAGTACTTAAAAAGTTATTAGACTTTGAAAATGCCGGGGGCACTTGAACACGCGAATGTACAAAAGGCCAAAATATCTTTGGATGTTTCCATGGGGTTGCAACTATCTTAACTGAAACATAATTTCCATTTTCTTTATATTTTCAACAAAACAACATTATCAGTGTTGCATCTTTTTCAAAAATGCCATGCATTTGTTGGTTCTTTTTACCGTTAAATAAGTTTTCTCTTTTAGGAAACTATGCATAATCGATTAGGTGTTGCACATTAGGAAGAAATGTTCAAAAAAGTTACTTTACGTTTGTCACGAGTGGAAACAAAGCAAGAGAATTAATCTATGGAAGAATTGTCTTTAAAAAGAAATAGTTTTCCTGAAGTTGACAAATTCTAATATTTCGCGCGAAATAAATTTCACGAAAAACGGATTTGATGCCATTTTCTTTCTCAATTTACACCGTTGTGTAATGTTTGTTGGGTGTAAGAGTGTTGATGTAGGAGACATTAAATAAAAAATGCTAAAGCTAAATTTTCGCAGCAACTACCTAAGCGGCTACCAATTTCTTCTGGTGAGGAGTTCATTTTATTTTTGAAATGATTAAATCCTGCGACTTATTCTAAACAATTATTTTCACTGTTCGATTTTTTGTGACACGTCTTTTTCTTGATGTTCTTGTAATATCAATCACTAAAATCCTGTCGAAATCTAAATTTTGAAGTTATGCAGGACACTCCATCATCAGAGTGAGACACGCATTTAAGAACAAGTACCAGAGCGCCTTGTTATATCTAGCACGGCAGAGAGTTGCTAAAGACATTTACTTTTTCTAATTAAAGAAAATAGAGTCCAATATATTTTTTGTACCCAAAATTACGCGAATAAAAAATGACGGATGAAGAGCTGATTACATTTTTAAAGCAATTCTGTATTTTGTTCCTGAAAAGACATTCCACAAAAAAGCATTAATGACAGACTAAGTCATAGTGTATTTTGCCAGATATTAACCCTTTCATACCAGATATATATTAGAATGTAATAGGGTTATAATAATATATGTCTGATCTATCTGGTCATTTTCCTAGTATGAACGTACGCCTTTATAGAATCCATTTAAAAATAACTGATCGGTTTCCTTTAAAATTCTTAAATTTCGTAACTCAGAAAGTATGGCTAATACAACATTGCATTCTTAATCTATCAGATCGATTTAAAAAGATATATCCTATAACCAGTTTCAAGTCATTATCTTTATTTTCATGTCACTTGTTGGGCTTTATATTTTAACAAAATGGGCCGAAGAAAGCTCAAACATGCCTAAATGGATAATGGGGCTAAGCCAATGGATAATGACATCTAATATTACAAATATGACAACTTTTCAAATGTTACATGTAAAGGTCAAGCACGATCTAGTATGAAAAAGTATTAAAGTATGCGTTATGGCGAATTAAAGCACGTTTAGAAGTAACGTATTAGACATTTCATTGGAAACTTCTTTTGTGGAAAAAACACTAAAACACTAAAAAGCACTACACTTTCTACTTGATTTTTAACGTCTTGTTTTAGCACTGTCACTAGTTGTCTACTCAATGTCTATTGTGTGTTCAATGGGCCGTAGTTATAACTGTCAAGGCCTTTTTCGGCAGGCTTATCAATAAACGCAGCGCCAGCAAGAGACATAAAGCCCTGGGAGCGAGGTTAAGAATGGAAAAGTACTACTCAGAAGTTAAATATCTGCAAAATAAATTCCATTGCTTCTTCTTGAAAATAGATGGATCTAGTTGACGTTCGCAACATTCTGCAATGTTTAGAAACCAGGAGGCTGTTAAATCGAGAAGGGTATTATAATGGCACATATAATCATAGTATTAATCCCCGTCCAAGTATTTCCCGTCCAAATATTGCACGAAATAGAATTGCAGGAGATTTATATACGTCCGATACCCCGTGTAATTTTTCACGGTCTCACGACTAGTCGCCTATAATAATATGCTAACAACAATGCAAACGTTTTATTAAATTTCTGAAAAAAGATTTTCGGTTCTGACCAGGTTATTGCCTCATTAAAATTTAGTCATTTAAATGTTTTTGATTAAATTTAACGTCAATATACTTTACTGAGTTATCAACATAGCAATTCACCATAAACATAAAATGCCATCGTTCAAATACAATTTTTATTATGTATGTGTATATATTATGTATGTATGTATATTATGTATATACATGGTGAGAAATTCGTATGAAAATAATCGTTAACAAATTCGTCTAACAATAAAATTAAAGTCTAATACAGACTTGTCGTATTACAAAAATGTGTGATTGTGAGCATGGAATATAAATATTAAACATAAAAGGTCCTTATTTGATTGCGCAGGCCGAATTTTTTTTTGACAAGTTGTTACATTCTAGAGGCCCGTTAAGATAAGAACACAACCTGTGGATTAAATTTTGTCTAGCAAGGTCTTTCTAGATCTGCTGTGTTAAATTTTTTAAGTAATTTATATTCGCATTCTATTTCTATGCATCAGGTCAATTTACCTTAGCTTTTAAATGCTTTTTAAATATTAATTTTTACAAACCATGTTAACTGGTCTGTTGGAACTTATTCTTCCTTGGTTATAATAAGCTTACTAATTCTAAATTTTAGAATATTTTGTTTTGTTTTGTTTTTAATTAAAGGTTGAATTGGCTAAACTCGTTATGTTAAATAAGTTTTGAGAAAAATAAAATAATAATTTCGAAATAATAATTTTCATGAATATTATACGAATAGGAAACACTTTAAACTCAACTTTACACGAAAAACTGATGCTATCAATTTTCACAGCTCTATTGAAAGATAAGTAAAATCAATCGGATTAGTTCATCCGCGCGTGCAGCAATAGGAGTGAGTGAGTGAGTGAAATTAAGTTCTATGTAAAAAATAATGTAATAAAGATTGTGTCGATGTTTTAAACTTTCTTGGAAAAGGAAATAAATTCGCCGTGCCATATAAATCGATTACGACAAAGGTCTATTTTGCGTATCGCGTTGTTTACCAATCCTGATAAAAGAAATATCGTCCACAACATTACTGATTCGTCTTTAACTACGTTCAAATACCCACTCCTAATATCCCCATGCAAAAACTTTCTTGAGGACAGCATTTACCATAACGTACACTCCATGTGACGAAACTATAAAATTAAAATGGTTCACAATGTAATATTGACAAGACTTAGCATCATTTTATTTGAAACACAATGTTAGAAAAACTACCTTGAACATCTGATCCAAACACACTTTGAACTTTAACTTCCGTCAGATCAACATTGTTAAATGCCTGCGTGTGAATGTTGGTTTCTTGTGATAACACAGCATTGTAGTCAACTTCACTGAGAGGTTTTACATGTGTGAGCCCTCCGCCTGCCAGTAGCAGTTGAAAGAAACGGTTTCCCCGATTCATTGTCCCATAAATAGATTCGGAACTAGCCGAGTAGAAACGGATATTTGTAATGAGAGCATCCATCGCTAAACAAAGTACGTACCTAGATTCTACAACATCTTGAACTTACAAAAGTTTATTTACTTGATGTTGAAGGGTTTTTATGTTGTGCAGTGAAATAGTAAGCACGAGATCAAAGTCATTTCTTAAAGACTTGTTGTTTTACAGTGTAAAGGCTAAAAAATACACGTAAGTAAGTTTAAACGGTCCGTTTAAATGTAAGATAAAATATCTACCGTGTAAACAGGAAAGTGGTACAACTTTCTTCGGTTTTTTAAGTTTTTAAAGTTTTAAAGTTGGTGTGCCTTATGTGCCTGTTTTATTGGGCTTTTTGGTTTACGTTATTACGCTACCATTTCATTGATAAATTCAGGAATTATTTCGTTTCTATGTAAATTGTGTTAAAATGAACCGTATAATCAAATAATCGTTTATTTATATCAACTAGTTATTATGAAATAAAATGTTTATCTTTTTATTGAATGATATACTGGATATACGAGGATGATTTGCTCTTTGTGTAAACTCCAAATTTAAAGTTGCTTATTTGCCAAGAAAAACACGTAGGTGATTTTTTGTTCCATAACATTTAAAGCAGTCACTGTATACATGGCGTTTTGATATTTTGGAAAGACAGTATATTGTTGTGACTATATTACGGGAATCAAGTCTTTCTTTTCTCTTAACATATTTTTGTATGGAAGGTGATGGTTATTGTGAGATGTGATATTTCTATGAGAAGAAATTGGCAACGAAAAGATATAATTTTTCATTTCTTATCTGCCTTACAGCAATGTCTAACAATTCACCTGTCCACGAGTTGCCACTATTGTTTGAATAAAAGCAATTGTACTTGTTTCCTCTAAAATGTCAAAGAAAGAATTAATTATTAAATTAATTTGGGCACAACTTTACGCAAATGTCTTATAAAAGCTGAAAAGGTTTTTTTTAAAGCCATCTGACTTTAAGACTGCACCTTGAAGATTTAAATCCACTGGAACCCTTTTAAGAATGCTATGTATCATTATGGTATGCAAATAATGACATGATTTGTAACTACTATTTTTTTTTGCGGGCATTGGATATTATTTTCAGTTTCTAAAGGTACCGTTATCAAAAATGATCTTGCGAACCGACTTATAATGCATTTGAAGAATAACGTTCATGACAACTTCACCATCAACCTTCATCATTTTAATTTTGCAACTTTTCCAGCCTATAAAAATGTATGCATGACATAAAGGTATCTCACTCACTTGTCGCCTCCAGGGTTGCATATAAAAATGGTTTCACCAAGTGGAGTTGTTGCTTTGAGTACAGATCTCATGTCAAGGTTATAATCATCCCAACCTGATGCCATAAACAAGAAAGTAAAGGTAAAGTCAAGAAATTTAAACAAATTAAAACATAAAAACAAAATAAGTTGAACCGAAACACTAAGCTTTAAATCCCCTTAATAATCTATATTTTAATACCCGTATAGGTCTGTCTGTCACGCAAAATGCTAACCACAATAGCGAGGCACGCAATGCGGTAAATGAAGGACGGGCAAACCCGTGGGTTGATTCCCGGGAGACAGACGTTAGATATTTAGACTGACACCTATTAAGCAGGGGTTTGCAACTCGGAAGGGTTGAAACCTGGGGCTACAAAACGGTTTTTCGTTTTAAAGACTTACATGATAGTCAAGCTAATGGCGATGGTGATTATTGTGGGCACTGAGGAATAATGAGCAATATCTGGATTCAACGTATTATGGTATTGAACATCAAAATATGACAGTAAAGCTCTCTGTATACATTCTTTAGCAATAATTTAATCAATATAAGCATTTCCTTTATTTTACATCAATCTTCTGACTTATGTGGCTTAGTCAGTATCTTTTTTATTTTAAATTTTGGTGAAGGCATAAAGGAACATGTTATAAAGCCAGTCGAAATACCAATACTTTTAAATCTTTTTAGAGGTGTTCAATTCTTTCTTAAAAAACATAGGTTCTAGCGTTGACTTTGTTGTCTCCTTAAGTCATCAATTTCACTAATTTTTGTGCACTTTGCAAACCGTAGTTCTTTCATCGGAAAAAAGTGCTTTTTATAGTAAATTCTTGAAGCTTAAACCTTTTCGTGGATCAGCTTATTACATTGCATTCTTCAGAACGAGTGAGGATTGAGATTAACATTAAGGAATTTTGCCCCACCCCCTTTCCTCCGCTAAAAATAATCTGTAATTAGTAATACCTTCCAGTATTTTCATTGCAGTTGGGTGCACACCATAATATGACGGACATTTTGTGGTTAATCGGCTATACCAATTGCTTCTTAGTATCTCGGTTCCGTTTGCCATTACGCAGAGGATATCATGTTCGGAATAATAGTGAACGATGTGGTTGTCGTGTGTATAATATAATTGACTTCCCGCTGATACGTGTGCTTTGTATACGTACTTTTTGCCCTGAATAACTGTGTAGAGCGCAAGTTTTCTGCCAGAGTTTGCATCAACTATGTAATTGTCACTGGTGTACTTGAATTCAGTTTGGCACTTAGTGTGTGCTTCGACTTGGTAATCGTCATCTCGTACATCCCAACATCGTCCATTGTTCACATTCTTGATGCGAAACTGTTTGTACTCATCTAAAAATGATATAAAACTTTTGAAACATAAATACGTACATATATGTATATAAATGCATGACATAAAATTAATGAAAATATGATAAAAGGTACTAGTTACATCAGAAAGCAATGCTGGGCGTTTTAATCCGGTTGCAAAATGGATGGTCGGTAAATAAATTGTGTCCGGTTTACTTCGGATGATTTTTTAAAAGAGGTCCTTGTTAGAAATATAGAAACGTTTCGCAGCTGGAAAATGGCATTGTAGTTTCTGTATCTTTTCTTTTTATGTCTTACTTGAAAGAATTTTGGTAATACATCACTATTCTGGCGCAACGTGCATGGCATTATGGTTTCCTTGCACATACATTTTAAATGACTTTTTTCTGACAACATTTAGCGTAACTGAGACTAAAGTTATACTGAAAGAGGTGCAGAGCCTTAATAATGTTTTTTTTGTCAATAACGAAGTGCAAGTTTTACACGGTTTAACTTCTGGCAAGTAAGGAAAGAAGGCGTTTTTTAATGCAAGCAAGTTGATTTTCCGATTTGCTTAGCTTTATTGGCGATTTTCTTAATTTTAGTATTCGAAATATGTAAAAAACAGAAGAGACGTAAAACAACTTTTATTCAATTAACGAAACTGAAAAAAAAATTATATATTTGGAACTGAGTTGGATCTGGAATTGAAGTAAACGGATTTTTAAAAAATCTTGGCAGTTTTAAATCTCTGTCGTCGTCAAAATGAAGAATGCTGGTATCATAAGAAAATTCATGAACCCGTTTGCTCTCTTGCATACAATACTACCAATAAAGAAGTCAGCCTCTGTTTCTTGTTAATACGTTTTAGAGGAGGGATGGGAGGGGGCATAACAGCAACAAAGAGAGCACGGAAAACACCCTTGTATTGCTCATCTATCTACGAAGAATTGAAGTGAGCTTAGCAGGCAGTTTAGGACCAAGGCAAAGAAAATGTTCAAAAAAAAGAAAACGAAAAAATTAATCATTAAAATTGACTGATTTATATAGTTTTCAATGTCCTTATTAAATTATTTTAGTGAAATAAAAAAAAAAAGAATTGAAAGATGTGGTCATTTTTGTTTCAGAAGATTCTAGGCAAAAAGCCACTAAATTTAAAAATTTAGTCGACAGAAAGAGGCTAAATTTTGGTAAGGTTACTAACTTTTTTTGGACCGATAAGGTTTTTGTTAATATGCTCGACTAAAAAACATAAAAAGGTGTCGAGCATTTATCAACAGTTTACAAATAATACCACCATTTCCGACAACTGACCAAGAAAATAGTTTCCAAATTTGTTACTGTTTAATCAGAAGTAACAATTCCCTTTTAAAAAAAAATCTTATCGCTCTCTTTCAAAATGTCTCACTGAAAGGGCCATAGATTCACGGTTTTTTTATATGGCGCTTATTTCTTTATTGAAACAATAATTCAATCATACCTAATTTGCTCCTCCCATATACTCGAAATGCCCATTTGAATTCCTCCATTTCAGCTCGTTTATCTACTGAATTGCATTCGCGATAAGGGCAATAAGTTACAAGACCATAAATGTAGTAATCCATATTGTTGCGGGTGGTTTTTAACTCTTTGGCGTCGGTTTTCCACCGCAAGTTAAGTTTGCAATGGTTCATAGCAACAGCAAGATATTGAAACTAAACATAAGGATATAAACTTGTCACTTGTTAATTTCGTCCACGCACAACAAGATAATTCAGTTCATTAATTCAGTTCACTAATTTGTAATGTATATCCAAGTATTATAAACTGCTACAGTCTCTATAATAATAACCGCGGTCTGTCTATTCGTGCGTCAAAAGCGACTTGTGTTAACCACGCACGAAATACTAACCCGCTAGCGCAGGGACAACACCCGTCCGGACCCTGCTTGCACAGGGACAGGTTCTTGCTGGTCCAATCAGGAGCGGAGTTTTTATATAAATGACCAATCAGAAACTTAAGCTCCTTAGCAACGATTTTTACGTTATCAGGCTGGCATTTGTCAAGCAGATTGAGTAAACTCATTGCTGGCGAAAGAAAAGTTTCTTAACGGTTTGCTTTATTTTTTCTTTCTGATACTTTCATTTTTGTAACATTTGTTTTCTATATGTTTTTACATGATAAGATAAATATATTGTCACGTTTTTTAGCCATGTACAATTGTTAAACGCACAATTTTTAGGGTTTTTGGCTAGGAACAAAGATTTTGAAGGCCAGCTAGCTAGCTAGAGCCTTATTAATACTATTCCGTATAGTATAAGAGGCGTTTATCCTAGCCAACATTTATTTTGGTGTTGAGGTTTCTGCTATTTAGCTACTTCCTTAGCTGTATCTTTGGCTAAACAGTGAAAATATAAAAATGCAGTTTGGCTACAACAATAATATCGAGCATTAATTTTTAAGCTAAATGCAGTTAGCTAGGTAGCTACATATTTTATTATTTTCCTGCAAACTTTTTCTTCAAATGAAATGGCTGAGCGATTGTTTTGGCTGGAAGGGTAACGACAGGCTGTTCCCTGTGTTTTTATTTTATTTTAAAGCGAAGTTGCAACGAAGAATTTTGAAAAGGGTAATACGCCTATACGCCTGTTAAACTATGTGTACCTGTACTAAGCACTTAACCCAGTGTTAAGAACAGACTGTTTTTTTTTGAAAAAAGGCTGTTACACCTATGCGCATGTGCAACGTGACCACTGTAACAATTATTTATAAACTTTCTCGGTAATCACCCCTGTAAAGATGTGCAACACTTTACCTGGACTAACCGCTCAGCCCTGTGGCAATGGACTGTTTATTGTGTTTTTTTTAAATAGACAAGTCTTTTTAAAAAGGTATACCAGTACTAAAGCGCTTCACCTGATAGTGTGCAACTGTTTACAAATACTATTAATTGTTCCACCGGTGTGTTCAAAGCTGTGTGCACAAATAATTTTGAATTTACGCTGAAACTTATTTTGCGAAATAAAATAATATTGACTGATTATTTTTGTTATGACGGAGTAAAAATGGTTTGTAGAACTCTGTTTTTATTTCAGCTATAATTGCGGGAAAGTTATTTTTTAAAGAATATGTTACAGTCGCAACACTACAATGGTGTATGCGCTTCACTTGATTTACGATAAACTGTATACCTGCACCTGCGTGATGTCAATCGCCGATTCCACCCAGGGGTCAAAAAAACAAATAGGACAATTTTACTGTCAGTTTAATGTTTTGACCGCTCGCACGTATATACCAATCAAAACGCGTGATTCTTTAAAAAAGCAATCCAAGACTTTCGCAGCCTGGATATGCCAACGAAGAAAAATGATGATGAAGGCCATTTTGGTTTTGAAAGTGGTCGTGGTGTCAGTAGTGTTAGGTTTTTTATCTGTTTGATCTTTTTGTGTTCAAAAAGCTTTTTTCTTTAGAAATATTTGTTTTCTGTATGTTAAGATAAATATATTGTCACGTTTTTTAGCCATGTGCACTTCTTGAACGCACCATTTTTAAAACTTTTGTCTTTGAACGCAGACTTTCAAGTAGCGTTCTGCCTACCACTTAGCTAGCTAACCCTAATAATTACTGTTCAGTTTAGTATAACGCTATTTATTTTAGCCAATATTATTTATTTTTATGTTGAAGTTGTGTGTAGTTAGCTCCTTAGCTACTTCTGGCTAAAAAATGAAAGTAGCAAAATACATTTTGGCTACAACCACAATTCTTATGCTTAATGCAGTTAGCTACGCACCAACCACATATGCTGCAAAATAAAATTGATAAGTAAAAAAAAAAACGATAAAAAGAAGTGTCATTTGAATTTTGATAACATCAGCAACCCATTCACTACAAAATAAAATTAGATCCGTGTTTACACATTGACTCTATTGTGCTATTAGAGCTTAAACTGCTAATCAAGAATATGTATATGATCATGTGCGTCGGATGTACAGTAATGAGATATAAAGGTTTAAAGATTTTGCTGGCGTCAGCAATGGCCCGTCAAAAAAATTTTGGGCAAATTTTTATACCTGTTGCCTTCATCGTATAGATCTTGAAACGCTGATCAAAAAAACGTATAGGATTATGTACTTTTGACAAACGGTTGCAGAGATATTAAGGTTTTAAGGTTTTTTGATCAACCCGTCTACACAGGTTTGGAAAACTTACCCAAATTGGTCCTAGGTCCTAAATTCTTAGGTGCACTGTAATGGCTTCATTAATTTAATGGGATATTGACGGTAAAATGGTGTTATTGACGTCGCGACGTAACGACAGAAAAGTTAACATTTCAGACATACCTTTTGTGGCTACATCAAAGTAAAATGAACACATCCACTTTGCCAGTTACAGATACACAGACACACTCTTCGCATTATTATAAAAGATTATAACTGTACAGGATAACGACAGACAGATTTCTAGGTTTTTTTTTAACTGAAGTCACGTTGAAGTTTTTTTAAAAATGATGTCTCACCTTACTTACGTGCGACACCGTTTAACTATATTAAGCGCTTTGTCCAGCGTCATAGTTATTTGTTAAAATTTACTGAAACTCATTTCGCAAAATAAAATAATATTGACCGATTGTTTTCACTATACACGCTTTTTTTATGTAAGAATAGTTTTTTTTTCGTTGAGGGTGAAGTATTCTTAATATAGTCTTATTTTTCAGAGTAAAGTATGCACAAGAACAACTATTTCACGACGGCTGAATATGTTTCTTTTGAATGAGATGTTCACACATACTTTTTAGTATACTGTTACGCATTTACAACTTGTTTATGTTTTTCTCCCCAGAGATATTAATCAAACCAAATATAACAGGTTAAAGATTTGTCTCATTTTTTTTTTTTTTTTTTTTTTTTTTTTTTTTTTTTTTGACATTTATTCGGGTTCCATTATACAATGGTTCTTATCCCTATAATAACATAATAATAACAACAATAAGAATAAAAAGTTTAGAACAAAAATGATACAAGAACCATGGAGATCTAGGTTTCAATAAGAGTTGTAGATTTAGGTTTTGTTAAATGGTTGATAAATATTTTGATTTCCCTAATTACTTGGTTCACTAGCAATTTAATTCTAAGCAAACTCACCCTAGAATTATTCTTAGGATATTTCTACAATTTTCATCCTGATATTCTTATAGAAGTTATTCTTATAAAAAAAAAGCTTATAGCGGTGTATGCACTTCACTTGATTTACGACATACTGTACTAATCCGCTCCACCTTATCGTGTGGCACAGACTGTTCAGCTCCAGGTCAGACCCTATAGCTTAGCCAGCGTTTCGTCGCCGAATCTCCCAGATAGTGTCTTTAATGATAGCCGTCGTCTGTCTGGCTGTCCGTAAAAGACGCGTCCTCTTATGGAAACACGAAATGCCATATTAAAGGACGGGCGACTCCGTGGATATTTTCACGGGTTAACGATTAGTCTATATTATAATACCCGGACACGTCTCCCTGATAATTGCTTTTGCGACTTTTCAAAGAAATTAACAAAACGAGTTTTAATAGGAAGGATAACAGAAAGAGAACAAGTGATTTTTTGTTTGTTTTAAACCTTAATTTGTAATTTATTTTGTAAATTTTGTTTCATCTTTCCCATTTACATTTACATTTTTTATGACAACAATAAACTTTGTCAAATAACTTCATTTAAAGGTGCTGCTTTTGTAAGTGGATTTTTTTTTATCTCACCGTATTTTTTTTTTTTTGATATCTGTATTTTATCTCTTATAATAATACAGAGACTGTGTCTATTTGTAACAGGCAAAGTCGATATGCTTATTTTGCTTTGATGTAGCCGAAATTTCTTTTAAAGTCTCTAAAAAAGTTATTTTTGTATTTTCTTTTTTGCTAGCACGTTTATTTTGTTTACATCAAGTGATCGAAATAAAGCAACTTGATTTGCTGAAATAATTTTAACGGCTTTTTTTACAAAAATGGTGTCCCTCGACACTAGAAAAAAACAACAACAAAAAGAACGGTCCCTTTGTCTTGAAAAAAATGAAAAGAGTATATTTAAAAAGAATATTTAAAAAGAAAAAAGTTCAAGTGAAGAATTAGAAAAGTTAAGTTGGAAGTGAGAAGTGGAGCTTGAAGTAAAGTAAAGTTAGAAGTAGAAAATAAAGGCTAGAGTTGAAGTCGATTTGAAATCACAAATTGTAAGAGCTTTGAAGAGAAGAAGAAGAAGAAGAAGAAGAAGAAGAAGAAGAAGAAGAAGAAGAAGAAGAAGAAGAAGAAGAAGAAGAAGAAGAAGAAGAAGAAGAAGAAGAAGAAGAAGAAGAAGAAGAAGAAGAAGAAGAAGAAGAAGAAGAAGAAGAAGAAGAAGAAGAAGAAGAAGAAGAAGAAGAAGAAGAAGAAGAAGAAGAAGAAGAAGAAGAAGAAGAAGAAGAAGAAGAAGAAAACAAATAGCTGGAGTTAATAAACCCGTACTAGGTTAAATGTATTGTATTAATTATAAATACATTAGAAGATTGTGAGTTTCGAATTTAAACAGGAAGATTGTTCCAGAGAACTGGACCAGAAACCCTAAACATATTGCCACCAAGGTTAGACATGTTATGATGAAGTGTAAGTAGGTCTGAAACAGTACCTAAATCAAAAATATTTTTTGTATTAATCAATCTATTACTGCGTGTGTTGTAGTTGTGAATAAAATGAGTTGATGTAAACCATTCTAAAAAATTGATTGGTGTTTCTTTAGATAGAGTACGGTAGATAAAATTAGCAAAATGCAGTTTGAATACATCTTTAACTTTCAAAATGCGTAGTTCTTTAAAGAGCGGATTAGTTGGAGGTAATAGCCCAGGTGTGATGTGGATAATTGTCATTAGATGTTAATCTTCTTACTGCCTTTTTTGTAAAGTGAGAATTTGTCTAAGGACAGAATCACAAGCTGACCCCGAGACTTGAATGCCATAAACAATATTAAAATAAATTAGACTATTATAAATATTTTTGAGCACATTTATGTTCACAAATGGTCTTAGCTTATGCATTAGACCTATGCTTCGACTAACTTTTTTAGACAGTTCTGAGATATGTCGTTTCCAGTTTAAATGTTAATCAACATAAACGCCAAGGTACTTAATACAATCACTGTGAGTGATTGCACAATTATTAAGTTTTAGAGTAACATTGTGATTAAGAGTTTCTTGTTGCTGTGAAAGATGACAAAGTTGGTTTTACTTTAATTCAGAGGTAAGCGATTGATATTTAACCATAGGCTTAATTGTTTCAGCTCTTGATTGATACAGTTTTCAAGCTTGAGAAGACTATCAAATTCAAAATAGATGTTCGTGTCATCCGAAAAAAGAAAAAATAACAGTTTAGATGAAATGTTAGGCAGATCATTGATGTAAAGTAAGAAGAGAAGTGGGCCAAGTACAGACCCTTGGGGGACCCCGGTTGTAATTGTTTTTAGGGAAGAAGATTCATGTTGAAAAACTTCATATTGTTGTCTACCTGATAAATAAGACTCAAACAAATCTAAAAAAGCACCCATTATGTTCAAGTTTAGATAATAATATTTTGTGATTAGCAGTATCAAATGCTTTTTTTTAGTTCTATAGATATACCACATCAAAATTTTTTGAGTTCCTAATGTGTTCCGTCATTTCCGTTAGAGCAAATATAGTAGAATTATTCTTTTTAAATCCAAATTGGTTCTTAAACAAAATTTGATTTAATTTAAGAAAATTGTAAAGTCTTTTATGCATTAATTTTTGTATGATCTTATTAAAACAGATACCAAAGATATTGGTCTAAAGTTATTCAGATCTTGCGTGGAGCCGCCCCTATGTAGAGGGATGACTTTTGCAACCTTCAAAGCATTAGAAAAAGTACCAGTTAAAAATGAGTTATTAATTAAACTGCAAAGAGGAATTACAATCAGATCAGCCACAGATTTTAACATGTTAATAGGTATACTAGCAGGACCATTTTGATTTTGAAAGTAGTCAAGTGTGGTCAGGTTTGTAGGCTTAGGTTTGTAGGAATTTTTGGCTAGGGACGAAGATTTTGCTACCTAGTTAGCCATATAGAGCCTTACTTATTACTGTTCTGTATGACATAAGAACTTTTATCCTACCCAACATTTATTTTAATGTTAAAGCTGTAGCCATTTAGCTAGCTCCCATCTGTGGCCAAAAAGTGAGAGTATAAAAATGCTGTTTGGCTACAACAATATTCTTAAGCAATGATTCTTACTCTATTTGCAGTTAGCTAGATAGATATATCTTTCATTATTTTCCTGAAAACTTTTTCTGCAAATAAAATGACTGAACAATTGTTATAGCTGGAGGGGTAACGACAGGCTCTCCCCTGTGTTTTCAGCTAAACCGAAGATGCGATGATGTTGTTTTGCAAAAGGATATTACGACTGTTCAACTCTGTTTAACTGTAATAAGCTGTTAGCCAAATGCTAGTAACAGACTGTTTTTTGTAAAAGCTTATTATGCCTTATGCGCATTTCCAAACGGTTTACATGTACTAAGGGATCAGCCCATTGTGACAATTAATTGTTAAACCTTTTCAGTAACCACACCAGTCCGGATGTGCAACACTCTTTACCTGGGCTAACCGCTCAGCCCTGTCTTAGCAATGGACTGTTTCTTGTGTTTTTATTTAAACAGAGTTTGCTAGAAAGTTTTTTTTAACAGGGTATTCTTCTTATACTAGGCGGGACACCGACGCGAAATGCCGGGGTAAGCCACAAGTCAAGGTGTCACCCGGTGTTGAACACTCTGTGAAGCGTTAAATAAGAGCCGGAAGCTGTGCCATACCATCAGGTGGAGTGCTTTAGTACAGGTATACAGTATGTTGTAACAATAGTTGTAAATTAAGTAAAGCGCATACACCATGATAGTGCTACAACTGTAACATATTTTTCAGAAAATAACTTTCCCAAACAATAACTGAAATAAAAACAGAGCTTACAAACCGTTATTACCCGTCATAGCAAAAACAATCTGTTAATAATAATTTATTTTTGCAGATTAAGTTTCTGTGAAAGTTGAGAAATTAATTGTGACACCGGACTGAGCACTTAGTAAAGTTAAACACTGTGGCACTGGTCTATAGGCATAATACCCTTTTCCGAAAACTTTATCTTTGGTTTAAAAAAAACCCACAGGAATAGCTCGTCGTCAACAGCAGGCAGAGCGTTTACCAGGTGAATCGTGTCAAACACATGAGCATACGGTAATACCATTTACATAGCATTACTCGGTCGTTTTAAAAAAATTATTTTTTTATAACACCTCTTGCAAAAACAATTCCACGCAACTTCGCTTCAAAAAAAAACACAGGGAGCAGACTGTTGTTACCCGTCTAGTTAAAACTACCGCTCAGGCATTTTATTTGCAGAAAAATAATGAAAGATGTAGCTACCTAGCTAACTGCATTTAGCATGGCACATAGCGCATGTACTCTCCATGTGTCATTAATAAACTTTTGACATTTGCTACAGTTTATATCACAGTAAAGTAGTAGCTAACTACTCAATTGCATATGATTGCATATTGTATGAAAACGATTACTTTGGACTTATCTTGCAGCCAACTGTATTTGGCTGTGCAAGTCACAAACCGAGGTGCAAGATAACACAAAAAGCAATAATGTTGGCTAACATAAAATTACATTTCTACGTTGGAAGCCAGAATCCTAAAATTGGTTTGTTTAAGATTGATATATGGCTAGAGAACGTGACAGTAACAGACAATTAGAACTAATGGTCAGATCTGCTTGCAAAATTTCGGACTGACATTAGGGCAACGTAAAAATTTTTGTTAAGGAGTATAAAGAGCTTTAGTTTCTAATTGGTCAATTGTATAAAACTCCGCTCCTGATTGGACCTTTATTTTAGCTGGAATCGTCCCTTTGCCAGCGAAGGCCCGACGGGTTTCCCCTGCGTATTTTGTACTTCGTGCGTGGTTAACACAAGTCGCTTTTGACGCACGAACACACAAACGGAATACGACTATTATTATAGAGACGCCCGTACAACACAATTGTACTAAGCTCAACTCGGTGTCACGATTCATTTTTTTTTTAATTTCACGAACACTTATTCCGCAAAAGATAATAATATCGACTGATTGTTTTGCTATGATAGAGTAACAACGGTTTGTAAACTCTGTTTTTGTTTCAGCTTTTTTTGGAGGAATTTTTTTATTGAAGAGTATGTTACAGTCGCAACAACAACAGTGTATGCGCTTTATTTGATTTACGAAATACTGTATATTTGTACTAAAGCGCTCCACCTGATAGTGTGGCACAATTTACGGCTATTATTAAGCGCTCCACAAAGTTTTCCACGCTGCGCACATCGTGAATTGTAGCTTACCCCGGCCTTTCGACGCCGGGTTTCTCGGTTAGTCTCTTTAATAATAGCCATATTCCGTTTGTCTGTTCGTGCATTTGTTTGCCCTTCTGTTACGGAAACACGAAGTGCGATATATAAAGGACGGGCAACCCCGTGGATTTTTCCACCGGGTAATTATTATTATTATTATTAATTTATTTATAGTTGACAAGTTTACAAGAAAATGTAGCTCTGAGGCTAATTAAAGTCAACTTTAAAAACATTAAAAACAATAAATAACTAAATATGAAAAATTTATAAAGAATACCGTATATACCATTTTTTTTTTAAATATTTTAAATAATATAAATAATATGTCAATAATATGTCAAGGCTATGTAGTGGTGGTTCCAGGAACTCAGTCAAACTTCCCAGGCAGGGGGCCGAGAGAAAATAATATGCAACCAGATAATAAGGCTAGAATATCCTCATATGACACCACCCCACTTAAACCGTCGCACCGCAAGACATGTTTAACTGAGTTCCCGCTCCACAACTGACAAAGGAAGACAACGGGGAAACTAAAGAAAACCTAATTCAGGTATAAAAGTTTTGCATATTCTGCAAGGACAATGGTTTGGAATCCAGTTTCTTATTTTGTTTCTAAACTCAATTAAAGTACTAGCGTTCCGATACTCGTTAGGCAAAGAGTTCCAAAGCTTTAACCCAACATTAGACAGTGTTTCGATCCCATATCTCACTGAAAATATTTTGTTACTCTTGAGTTTGTCCTTCCTCAAATTATACACTGGTTCAGGAAAAATAAAAAGTTCATTCAACATTTCTGGACCTGTTTTTGTTTTAGCTTTATACAGCTCAGTAACAAGGATGCCTATGTTCGTTTGGTGAATTGTAACGCTCCCATTTTTTGATAAAAGCTCTTCAAATGAGGATTGATAGTCTTGATAGATAATTCTTAGTGCTCTTTCATGTATATGGTTTTTCCCATTGTTTAATTTACGACTGTGAAACATCCATAATAATGGACAGTACGAAAAATGACTAGTGACAAAAGCATTAATAATCAGCTTTCGCTGATCTAATGTCATTAAGGAAGATAACCTTGCAAGCGCACTAACTTTCTGACCTGCCTTGTTACAGAGCTGATTAACATGTTCCTCGAAAGAAAGTTTGTGGTCTATGGTTATACCAAGCAGTTTCTCAGTTTGAGAATTGTGTAGAAGTTCATCACAAACTTTTAATCGTACATCAGTTTTGTTAGTAAAAAAATGTGATTTTTCTGGGTTGGCTTTCATACCGTTATTTTCAAACCAAATAAATATTATAATTGCTGCATATTCAATCTTTTCAATAACTTCGTTGATATTCTTTCCTATTGAAAATGGGGTTGTATCATCAGCATAGTTGACAATGTCCATATATGGGACAAAAAGGAAAAGGTCGCATGAAAATATATTGAAAAGCAAAGGACCCAAAATTGATCCTTGCGGTACGCCGTATTTTATTTTTGTCCATGCACTATAATTGTTGTTTATGCGTACTCGCTGTTTCCTGTCAATTAGGTACGAATTTATAAATAGCAAAGAGTTCATATCAAAGCCATATGCATGAAGTTTTGCTAGTAAGAGCTCGTGTGGTATGCAGTCAAATGCCTTAGACAAATCAGTTAAAAGCGCTCCAAATGTGCCACCTTTGTCAAGACTGTTTTTCCATTTTTCAATCATACTTATGAGGCATTGTTGTGAACTGTGCCCCTTGCAAAAACCAAATTGAAGTTTCGAAAATAATGGCTCGAAGAAGGTGTATATTTGGTCATACATGCATCTTTCATAGATTTTTGAGATGTTCGATAGGACGCTTACAGGTCTATAGTTCGCCTTTTCAGTGCGCAGTCCTTTTCTTGTGTGTAGGAGTATTATCTGCGTTTTTCAAAGATGTTGGAAATTCAGAACTTTTTAACGATTGAGTAAAATTTTCAGTAATGAATTGGCTAAAAATATCACTGTTTTCTTTGATGATGTTAGTAGGAATATCATCTTTCTGCTGCGCCTTTTTTGGATCAAGTTTTCGAATGTATTTTTCAACATCTTCAAATGCAGTTTGTTTAAAAGAAAATTTTGTGCTGCTTTTTGCGCTTTTTCTTATCTTTTCTACACTAGGATGAGATTTATATTTATATATTATCGAATTTATTTGATCTTTGGGTCTGTTTTCATTACTTGAAGGTTGTATATTTGATGACTTTATGCCTAAATTTTCAACAACACTGCCAAAATTATTGTTGAATATTTCAGTAATATCTTTATCATGAGATATTGTAGTCCCATTTTCAACTAAGGTAATATTTTCACTTGTAACTGTTTTGTTAGAGAAACATGGTTTTACTGTTTTCCAGAATAACCTATTGTCAGTTATATTTTTAACATTAAGGTTGTTGAAGAATTTGTATTTACTTTTTCTTATTAGTGAAACACAAAAATTCCTTTGTTTATTGTATGCTAATTTACTCTCTGGAGTTTTATCCTTCCTATGCTTATTTAAAAGTTTAATGAAAAAAAGTTTAATGATCTCTTTATAATTGCTTTGTTTATTTCTTTACTCATAAAAGCTGCCTGGTTATGACGTACATACCTTTTTTTTCGAGGAGCATGATTATCTAAGATGCTTAAAACATTGTTTTTGAAATTTTCAAAAATTTTAAAATCATCGAGATTTTTGTCATCATTTAGAGCACCCATTATATCATAGCGGAACCCATTATATCATGGCGGAAATTTACATTATTGAAATTCCGATATGCTCTATAATTTATAATTTTTGGTTTCCGTTTAGCAAAGTTGGCCTTTAAAACAGTCATTGTCAATTTATGAAAATCAGACAAGCCTGTTTCAATAGCCCTGGAGTGACAAAAAGATCTTGGGTGGTTGTCAAGTTGAGATCTATGTTCGTAGGGTTATCTATGCTTTTGAAGCATGTAGGCTCTTTTATTAATGAGTTAAGTTTATATGTTGTTAAAAATTCATTTACATGTGGGTTGCTAATTTCAGCGTTAAAATCACCCAGTATTACATAGTTCTCATATTTGCAGGAAAACGAATCAATGTTTATATAAACACACAACTAACCATTTTTTACTTCTTAAATTTAGTTCAATATAAAAAATTTCAAGCTCACTACTTTCACATTTGGGTTTTAAAAGTTTTGAGGGAATATCATTTCGTACATAGAGAATCATTCCTCCCCCATTGCCATTTCTGTCGAAACGGTATGCATTATAGCCTGGAATCAAAAACTGATTAGTAGGAAATGATTCATTTAATTTTGTCTCTGAAATTAAAAAGAGATCAAGGTCTCTATTAACTTGATCAATAAGAGGCCCAAACTTAACAACTAGGGTAATGACTAGTCTCTATAAAAATAGCCTTCATCTGTCTGTTTGTGAGTCTGTTTGTCTTTTTGTTACGGAAACACGAAATACAATATACAAAGGACTGGGGAACCCGTGAATTTATCAACGGGTTACCGACTAGTCTATTTTATAGTAGCCGTACTCAGTTTGTGTATTCAGAATGGTTGTCCACAGCTTTTTTTAGGTCTGAACAATTCATTATGCTGACGGGCGAACCCAAGTTATCTTCCACAATCGTGTTCCAAAATGTTTTAGAATAACTGCCTAATTTTAAAAATAATATCCATGAGCAATAATTTATGGCTATTTTATATTAGATCCACGGACTTTAAACTTAACACCTAGGACTTTAAAGGTTATTTGGTCAGATCACAAACTTCAAAGTGTGATAATTCTTTCTGACGTCAGAATGGTCCATTTTTTTGATTTCCTAAACCTTCGCGGGCCATTACGTTAATTGTTCCACAAGACAAGACAGAAACTGCGACTAGTTTTTTTCCACGCTTCCAACGCATCTGCCAAAGCAGAAGTCCCGCAGCTTTTTTTGCCAGCCATATTCGGTAGGCGAAAATAGTCCATGAGTATAGAACTAAATCGACAACAAACCACTTCACAAAAAAATCTGTAACAATTTATTAAAGAAAAATAACAGACTAAGTGCATGCAGTGAACTTGATGATGTTCAACATTAGTCAACTAGACAACACGTCAAGAATCAATTTTTAATTTTGACAATAAATCAAATTTAATTGCATTTAAATAATAAGACGTCAAACTATTATTTCCAAACACCATTTAAATTTAAGTCGAAATAATTATCATACCGTGAGTCGCAATGCATTTTCTTGCACATATATGGAACCCGATCCACAATCCTTCACAAAAGATATCTCAGGCAAATCCTTCAAATTAACAATCGAGGGAAAAAGTAATTCCAAGGTATAATTTGTTCCCGTTGCATTCCCTTCGTTGCTAATTTGTATGTCTGAGACAGATTCTGTATATCTAAAAACAGCAAATTCAGTTCGTAAGTAAAGGTTTAAGGTCTTTCAAAAGATACACTCTAATGCAACATCCTTTTCCTTGTAATTGTAATCTCCGTTCTAGAGACGTCAATGTATTGAATTTCGACCGTGCCTTCAGCCAACTTACTCCAATCGATAAAATATATCACCATTGAATGTCTCCCTCAACCCTCAACCCTCCCCCCTACAATTAGGTAGCATAGGTAGCATTATTTAGTTCTAATATTTTATACAAGTAATATTAACTATGTATCAATTTTTCCTAGAGCCTTACTTAGGCTGGCGTGATGGTCAGTCTTCAGATTTAGAGGGATAAAAATAGGCAGTTAAATATCTTTGGTATAAGAGCCATCTACAATTAATTTTACCGGTGGTATAAGAGTAACACCACCACAGAAAAAATAAAGAGATGTTATTATCAAGAAAATTAATTCTATTTCACACTCTTTTAATAACGATCTGGCTAATTTGACGCTTTTGACTGAAACGTATGCGTTTGCGTATGTTCGTGCGCCCAGTTTGCCTTATACAAACCAAAGGAAACATCGCCTTGGTGCGCTGAAATAAAACATTATGATAACTGATTACGTACCCAAATGGTTTTTGACCTCTGTTAAAATGAAACCAAGGAAGAGGGTGCAGTGTCGCACGGGATTGGTCGTTTCCTTGCATTTGAGTCATAAAAGCATGACGAATGGATATTCCATAATCAGTTCGGTGTTTCACAATAAAAGCCACAAATAGTATGTCAGTGTCTTCTGAAGAGTCTCCCATCTGAAAAATAGAAATAGGAAATCGTATTTATTATGCTGTTGGTTAGTCGATGTTAAGTACTACTTAACAGAATTAGAGTAGTAGAAATCTTTTGTTTATCCACACGCCTTTTAAGATTTATTGTTTTTTTTTTGCTTCTTTTTCTTTTGCAGTTTTTCAATCTGAAATTTTCTTCCGAAAAATATCCTTAATTAAAAAAAATCGGAAATCTTCTTTAGGGGATGAGATGATGAAGATTTACATGGTTGGGACCAAAAAACGATGCTGTGAACAGTAACAATGCAAATCTATCGAATACTTATTTCCCATTTTATTGTTTTCTAGTTATCGTAACTGGGGACAGAGGCAAAATCTTGTGCAAAATAGTCTTGGGCAAAAAAATACAAGTAACATTTTTTGCATTAAAATGCTTTTATTTAACACACACCAGAACAACAGCAAAATCCATAAGTGAATTAATATTCACTTATGGATTTTGCTGTTGTTTTTTTCCATGGTTATACGAAAACAAGGAGCTAAATAATTTAATAATTATTTAGCTCCTTGTTTTCGTATAACCATGGAAAATGTGCGTGTGTTATCAGAACGTGTTAATAACGTACCTATATATAAATATCTCTAACAAAAGGTATCTTTGCCGAACTAGACAAAGATATCAGGAGCTGCCCATGCTAATACTAGGAAACTTACCTCAAAATTTGTTGCATATTGCAAGTGATTTCCAATGATATTTGCTTCGTCTACCAGATAAAGATTTTCTCTATGCCCCCAGAGTTGGTATTGTACTCCAAAATCATCTTTGCGTTTATTCCAGCCACCACTGCGGGACGGAAGATTATAGCCGTCTTTAGAATTTGTAATGACTCCAGTTATGGCTGATGCTAAATTAAAAAACGAAAGCATAAATTCTTTAAAAGTAATGCTATTTTTAAAACATACCCAAAACACAATTAAGGTTGGGTCAATTTAAGCCCATCAGCGGCACGAAAGCTGAAAAAAGTTGCAGATTTCCACCTGCTGGTTATTCCACCCACAAACAATATGTTATAGACGGCTATTGTTGGAGCATATCAAAAATGCGAGCAAGGAACGGGAAGCAAGAAATGTCAAACGTTTCACAATTAACTCAACTAATGATTAGTATCTATTGTTAGCCCGTGGAAATCCATGATTAATACCGTAAAGCTTGGTTCATACATGTCTTAAAGTTATGAAATTCTGGTCGAATAACTTTGCCATAAGTATTTGAGTACATTTTTCATAAGTACCTGCTGGCGTTCACACGAAAAACAGAATTCATAAATTTTTGAAAGACTAGAAACAAGATGGAGAATATTGGTTTAGGAGTAGTTTGTTGTTTTTCGTTGCTTGTTTTTCGTTAACGTAAAAGGCGAAAAGAAGTCGAAAACAAATTGTGAAAACGAAAAGAAAATGGGTGAAAGGATCTTTGAGAAAAGAGAACGCCTGGGAGATTATCATCAATTGTTCCAAGCAATGAAATTAGGTGACAGGGAATACTTATAACAGTAATTCAAAATTGACTTGCATTCTTATTGCCTTATTCTTACTAAAGGTATATTAAAATGTCCCCAGAAAGAATTAAAGATCTTTTAAGTACAGTTAGTCTTCGTATAAAAAAAAGAAGATGCAAACATGAGAAAATCTATTTAAGTGCAAGAAAATTGGTTATAACTCTACGATCTCTGGCAAGCTGCGATGCTCAGCAGTCGATTGCGCACTCATTTCGTATTGGTAAATCAAAATTGCCACAAATCGTAACAGAAGCATGCGACGAGATTTACGAAGCACTTTCAGACTATTTAACTCCGCCAACAAATGATAATGACTGGCTGAAAATTGCAACAAGTTTCAACAATATATGGAATACGCCACAAAGGATTCTTTTGCCTTGCCCTGCTCGCAGTTTGGGATGCTAACTGTTGCTTTACTATGTATTAAGTAGGGCAATATGGCAGTAACAACGATAGTGACGTATTGCTACACTCCCAGATGGGTCAAATGTTTGAAGATGATGAGCTTTTCAATCTGCCCAAAAGTAAACCACACGAAAAATGGCTTATGAGACCTTTTCCGGGCCCATTATCTACTGATGGTTTGAAGGTTTACAGCTATCGGCATTCCCGTGCAAGAAGGTCGATAGAAAATGCATTTGGTATCTTGTGTTCTAGGTTGAGAATTTTTCACAGACATTGGTCAACTGATAAAAAAGCCGAGAAGTATGTCATAGCATGCTTAGCTTTACACAACTACCTACGACAAACGGACAATGCTTTTTACTCTTCACAAGGATTCATTGACTCGGAAGACGCCAATGGTAGAATTAAACCTGGTCAATGGAGATCAATCGTTGAAAACGGGGATAATAGTTGCTGTTTTTAAAAGTTAAAAAAAGATCAGCGGGTGCGGTTACATGGGTGATGCTAATCGTATGCGCGATAATTTAAAAAATTATGTAAACTCATACTTGGGCAGTTTGCCATGTCAAATGGATTACGTCCACCGGTTTACCTTACAAAAACACTAAACTGATGTTTTACGTTATTTCTAAAATTTCTTATATTTTTATTCAACAAAAGTAGTTAATATAGTCAGTAATGTTAACGTTTTTAATCTTCCATAGTATTGTTTCCATATTCTTATTATTGCTTTCAGTGCTCGTGTGATATGGGATATTATAAAGCTCGCTCATATATGGGCCAAATTAGTGTTGGCCACTTGGTTAATTGGTGTTAATGGGGGAGAATTAATTAGTGAGCTTAATTGGTGAGCTCATCAAAGGTTGCACGCTTGGCCTATCGCAATGGCCAATGCTGTATCTGAAAACTTCTTGGCGGATATCATTGGTAGCTTTTAACTGATCAAACTTAGGAAACTCTCTGATGTCTGCACTAAGAGATTTTAAAAACAGATCTACCATATCATCTTTGTTTACTTGTTGATGTTCTAATGCCTTGTTAACATGTTTCATTGAAGTCAACTCCGCAGCTTTAAAGGCATCATCTTGTTTGTTCGTTGCACTTAGCTTTCTTTTTTGACGGTAGTTTTGTATCAGAAATGCTGCTGTTAATAATTTTTCTTTCTTGAGAAATTGACCCATCATCATCCTCAACTTCTTCCGTATTTTCACTGCCTTCTGGAGTGAATTCGTTGTCACTATCTATCTCTCTTTCACTGTCAATGAATGAAAAGTTTCACTGTTACGTCTCAAAATTGATTTGCCTTCCCTGAGCGCCATGAAATCGTCCAACCAGCATAGACATTTATATGATTCCAGAGCATTTTCGGCTTTTTTAACTTCCTGCAATGATGTCCCAGATTTTTTTGATACTTTTAAGTCTTTTTCTTTTTGATGTTTTTCTTTTTAAGACTTTCAAATAATTGCTTAGCCTAAAAGAGATATAAATAAGAGAGTTTATATTTGGAAAGGTTTCCCCTTCAGATACAAATACAGTATACAAATTACCATTTTCAGCGAATTCTAAGTTCTCAGCTACGTTTTTCCAAGCGTTTTGTATAACATCTCGTTCCTTGTGACTTGGATCGGAATGCCAGGGCTAATGCAGCCAATCCTGGAATTTGCTTTTCAGATGCGATTCTATTTATTTTATTATTTCATAATTTAAAAAAAATAATTAAATTACAAATGTTTTTATTCCGAGATTCAAAATTCGAAATTCAATTTTTTATTCCTAGACATTCAATTTCGAAATTCGCGGACGCGCTACAAAATTCCCAGAAGTCTTGTTTGGTAATTTCCCACCTTGTTGGTTTGTTTATCTTGCTTTTAAAGATGGTGTCTACACGAGTGTTCTGTTGCATTATGTGTAGAACTTCTTTGCTTGTTTTTTGTTTGCTTATCTCTCTTCACCTTAACCATTGCTTTTTTTTTGAAAAACGTTTGGTAAAATTCGTTAAATTTGCTTTGGAAACTCTCCCTCGCCCCTTGGCCCAAAAGTCGTAAACTACTGCCATGGTCATATTTGTCGTGCATTGCCGAGTAAAATCTTACTTGCTCGGCTAACCTTTTCTCTTGTATTGGGAAAATATTTTTACTTGTAGCTCTTTTCTCTTTATTTTCGTTTGCAATTTTAAAAATCAACTCACTCATCTTTTAAAAAACCCTTATAAAATTTACAAATCCGCACATTATTCTAAAATAAAATTTAAAATCAAAACTTTTTGTTTCTAAAAAATAATCTAGCACTATTCTAAGACGGCTTTTCATAAGTTTATCCGATACCTGCTGAAGTTTACTTTATTTTCGTTTGCAATTTTAAAAATCAACTCACTCATCTTTTTAAAAATCCTTTATAAAATTTACAAATCCGCACATTATTCTAAAACTAGTCGTTAGCCCGTGGAAAATCCACGGGTTTGCCCGTCCTTTTTATACCGCATTGCGTGCTTCTCGCTATTGCGCAGCTAAGCTACCATTTTGCGTGACAGACAGACAGACGGACGGACAGACGTATACAGGCATTATAATATAGATAGAATTTAAATTCAAAAGTTTTTGTTTCTAAAAAATAATCAAGCACTATTCTAAGACAGCTTTTCATAAGTTTATCCGATACCTGCTAAAGTTCACACGGGAACAAATTTATGAAAATTCATCATACGCAATACGATTAGAATAACTTTAGGACTCGTGTGAACCACGCTAAAGAAAAGTTCAACCGAAGATGGTAACTACTGGCAGCTACCATCTTTGACTCACGAAGAATGAATTACATAAATTTGTAATTAGAACAGTGCATTCAAAAATGTGTTAAAAATATCACATCGTTAAAACTCAAACATAAAAAAATAAAACTTTTTCATGGGATATAAGCCGTGGGCTATGCAACAATATCGTTCAGTTTCGTTGTCCAAATTTGGTGACCGATATTTTCTTCCAAAAGTTCATAGAGACAATGTTCTATACGAGAAAAAATGATGCTACCAACTCTGTAAACCAGCAGTTTTTTCAAAAAATACAATTATAATGACAAGATTTTCGACGATCTGACACGTCTTTCTCTGCCCTATTTAGCAGTTTGTTTTGATCTAAGAACCACCATCTATTATGCCCACTGCGATTTTCAGTTGGTAAAATATCATTTTGAAAAAAATGCTGACCACGCGATTTACAAAGTAAACAAACTTGAATGAGCGCGAAAGAGAAATGGAAAACGAAAGCTTTTGTTTTATTCATTCGGATTGTGTAGTAAACGAAACCCTTGAACGTTGTAGTAGTGTAGGATTGCGTAGAATTATAGAATTTAGGAAAGAGTGGATTAAATTAAATAGCGTAGAGTGTGCAATTGCCCAAACTTCTTACGATGTATTTCCCAAGAGTGAAGAAAAGGAACTAGAAAACAAGGAATTTCCGCCTCTGTGTTATCACAGAAAATGTTATCAGTTGTTTACCAACATCAATAAATTAAAACGAACGAAAGATAAAAAACAAAAGGAACTTGAAATTTCTAGGGTTTGTGATGTTAAAGATTTCAGCTGCAGAGTTAGTTTAATTGTGTGTAGCTATATTTTATATGTATTCTTTCTGTAATTCGATTTCTCCATAGAATTATGCATTCAAAAAAACAAAAGATGATATTGTACCTCCTGCAAGAAAAAGTTGCAGAATTTCTCAGCCTACGAAAATTTCTGAAAGATCGAAGCATGTTCTAGCCTCGGAGTGTATTATTTGTGATAAGAATATCATTTATAAAACTGAAAAAGTAAGAATATTTATTTATAGCACATTATTCGAACGATCGAATGATCGAATAATATTCGAAACAATTTATTTTTAGATTAGTGGCAAGCGAACTCGTATAACTATTCACGAGCTGAGACACTGACATGCGGTCAGTTGAAGGCTGCGGCTGAATTTAATAATGACGAGCGAATTTTGACAGTGCTGAGAGAAAAAGATTGTGTTGCGCTCGAAGTAGAATATCATAAACCCTGCTATAAGCTTTATGTTAAAAATCAACAAAATAATTTGACGCAGTGCGAGTCTTGCTATGAGATGTTTTGTGAAACTTATGTCAAAATGGAATTAATAGAAGAAAAAAAAAATTGTCAATATGACTACTCTGGTTAGAAAATTTAGATATATTGCTGCTAGACAGGGTAGCAATACTTTCAATTATAAAGCTTCTAGACTGCGGTTAAAGTTACAAAAAGACTTCCCTGAACTCGTCTTCTATCGCCCAAAATTTCGCAGAAAGAGCTACAATGTCTATCTAAAAGAATATGAGGCGGGGGACATGTTAGAATCTGCAGATATAACAGAAAGTGAAGGTACAACATCAGAGAGTTCTTCCAGCGACGAAAGTGAGTGGGGTGATAACGCGACGCGAGGGATTCCGAGCAACTATCTCTACCATGCAGCATTTTACTTGCGCAATGTCATCAAGGCGTCAGAATCGTTCATCGTAAAAAGAGATGTTCGAGAATTTGTTCCTCCATTACTGTACAATTTCATGGCTTGGCTACTCAATATGAGTGACGAACCTAATTTTGAGACACGCATTAACATCAAGGACGTGAAAGACGATCGAATCATTTTGCTGCTATCACAAGATCTGATTTATAACGCGACAAATGGGAGAACAGTTACACCTAAATCAATGGCCTTGTCGATGGCTGTAATACAACTAACTGGTAGCTCCAAGTTGATTAATATTTTAAATGGTTTTGACCATTGCATTTCCTACTCCTCTGTGCAACGTCATGATACTGCATTGGCGGAAAAAGCAAGCTTGCGTTCGTCTGATTTACCAGAAAACGTCGATCGCAAGAAATTTCCCACCGTTGTTGTAACAATGCTGACTTTGCTGAGGAAACTGAGAAGCAAACACACATCACCAACATGATCATGATTCAAAATAATGTCACAGACAATCAAACAAGTGTGTCATCAATAAAAAGATCACAAAGAAAAAGTCTTGATGTTCCTTTAAATGATTTGATGTCTTTTAAATTGGGTAAAAAAGAAACTTCTACTTTTTCTTCTAATGTAAATCTAACGAAAATAGCATATGAACATCACGCCTTTACAGGTTGCGATTCAGTTAGCTCCTTTCATGGAAAAGGAAAAAAGAAATGCTTTGACGTAATGAAAACCAAGCCACTTTACATAGATTTTTTTCAACCCTCAGAGATGTAGCAGATGCTACGGAAGAGAGCTATAATAAAGCTGCTGTCTTTGTTTGCAGTTTATACGGTTCTCAGACAGTATCTTCAACAATCAATAGTACAAGATTGTACCTTTTCACTCATGGAAAATACAGCGAAGATCTTTTGCCACCAACAGACGATGCCTTGCGCTACCATCTTTTAAGAGCTATATACCAAGCTTTTATCTGAAAATGACGCACTGTTCAGTTCATTCCAGATATTAGCATAACCGACCATGGCTGGACGTTGAATAACAGCTCGCTTGTAATCAAATGGCTCGATCAAAAACCTGCAACACAAGCATTACTTCAAACAACAACGTGCCAATGCAAAAAATCATGCACCAACAATGCTTGTGGTTGCAGAAAAAACGGTCTTGAGTGCTCCAGTTTATGTTTATGTGAAAACTGTGAAAACGCAAACCCTCTTGAAGCTGATGGTACTAGCACCGAATCATCTGATAACAACTCAGAGAGCGATGAGGACATAGATTTTAACGTTTTTTAATATATGAAAGCAGCGTTTTAATTTCATTTTATTTTATCGGGTAGCATTAAGATCTTCGCTATGATCTTCTGAGACTTAACATTCTTAATATTATACTTTCTAACAATCATAAAAGGCTTAGGCAAGAATATAATAACTAATGGCGACAAAATTTTGTCCATTTACAGCCAAAATGTTGCTTTTTCATGTTATCGAGTATCGATACATAACGATATCACACGATAAAGGAATAATCGCTTGTTAAATGCATTTTTTTTAAATATTTTTGCATTAAGTAAGTTAGTTGTACGTACTTTTTAAAAAGAAAAGTTTTGGCTTTGTTGTAATGTTATTATTAGTTAGAAACGCGTAAAATCGATAATGCACTATATCACACGAAAGCACATTTTGAAACCCTTAATTACACGAAAACTGCGGGGTATCGAAATTGGTAACATCGATAGTATAAATCAGTACAACCCAAAACGCTGATTTAACCAAAAAAATATTGGTCACCAAATATGGGCAACGAAAATTATTCTAGAGAGCTTTTTATTGAACATAGCCGACGGCCTAATATTAATTTAATGCTTTTTATTTTTATCTTTTTTAAAAGGATGTTAAAAATATAAATCTTTTTATACAGAAAGAAATAAGCAACTTAGAATATACTCACAGGAAACTTTCTTACAAAAAAAAATCCTTCATATGTTTCAAAAATTACGTATCGCTTTGAAATCGCCATTTTGGATTCCTAAATACGCCAGGAAAAGACGAGAAGTTATTTTTTTTATTCTACAGAAAAAAAAACAACACAGAAAAAACACTAAACCAATAAAGTCCTCCGTAAACGGATGAGAGTAAAAACAAGTTTTTTACACAAATGGAATTATAGCTTTGCGCAGTACAAGCACCAAGCAGCGATATGGAACATTTACTAATTGGTTTTATATGGGCTTACTCTTTGCCAGACTAATTTAAACATTGACTTTAATATCAACATAATCGATTTAAAACATGTTGTTACTTTAGATTCATTTCTAACATACTTTCTAACATACTTACGCCGCCTCTTTTTGTTAGGCATGGATGCTATATTGAGTGTTTGATACGAAGGATTAAACATATTAGTGTATGACATGCTAAAGACGTGCTCAAACGTTGTTCCCGCTTCAATCTCATATTGTTTCGGCAATTCCAGTAAAGTCAGTGATAACTCTAAAGAATGGAAGCATGTTATTAGTCTAACTTTACAACGCCTAGCGGCGTGTAGTGTAAAATGTTCATTTGCGGCCCGCAGTTTTGGCAACTGTATATCAAATGCTGTTCATTACAAGACATGCTAGCGATGCATAAAATAGCACTAAACGGAATAGAATTTAAAAGCAATATAAAAGGTCGGGGATCATTGTGGTAATATTAAAGAGCTCTATTTTGTTGTTTAAGAAGCCTCTTATATCACAAAGATTGTAGTCGTAAATTTACGACGCCACAAAAGTTACCAAACAAACTCCTCTCACCGCGTTGACTACAATGGTGTTCTCGTTTTATTTTCATATGACAACTGGAGAAAAGGAACTAAATGTTTGTTACCAGTATTTTTTAAAAGACACAAAATTTAAAGTTTTAAAGTTTTTCCAACTTTAATTTTTTTACCTGCTTTTCGTTTTTTTCTCCTAATTACTTTATGCCTTCTAGCAACATTCTCTTACCTTCAACACGAGGTCCGAAAAAGCATGTTTTTGTTCCATTTGGACTTATGGGTATGATATCCGTCATGTTAGCCAAGCATCTGCACACGTTTGGGTGATAAGATATCCCATTGTAGAAGTTATTATTATGTTCCATTTGGTATCTATAGCAATCATTTAAACATTCATTCATAGTACTAGCACTTCTGCTATAAATTCTTGCAGCAACTGGAATTCCATCCTCTTTGACGCATTGTGCTAAAATTCCAAAAAAGCTTAAGGTAAATTACCAACCAAAATATTTTACAAACATTGTGTTAAGGTAACTCTTTGGTGCATTTTAATAATAGAAATACTCTGTTGGTACTCGAGATACAAAAGCTCCATTATAACTGTGAAATAATGCATATTAATCTTCAGCCGACATTCTGCCGCATACGTCTCTTCCCTTGCACTTTATTTTCAATAAACGCTTTTTTGCTATGTGGCTTTTAACTATAATAGTTACTGAGTTTTCATAATATTCTGTTAAAAACCTGTCTGACAAGTTTTTAGTTCCCACGCTTGCCAGAGCTAGATTTAGTTGTCACTCGAAAATGTAATCCGCGTTAGAATTGTGATTAGAACTTCAAACTTTCACCATAACATAACTTGATCAAGAGGAATCATTTTATAACGTTTTCAGAAGTAAAAAGCCCAATTTCAAATTTTTCGGGATTATACTTAAAAAGCCGGAAAATTCGGATATTTTTGACGACTTTTCGAATTTTGTCATGTAAGATAAGTAGAAGCGGGAAAATATGTTAAATAACCTTTATTTGTCTTTCATAATCTTTAAACAGACTGTTAAAGGTTTGTTCGGGAACAAATGGGTTTTTTATTTTTGGGATTTAAACACTGGTATTTTCGAAAAATTTTAGTCTTTAGATGACTTTACAGAAACAGTGCTGACATAAGCAGATATTGATAGCCACCATTTTTTTCCTCTATTGCAACACTGCAGCTGCGTCAAGTTATATTCCTTTTAAAAGTTTCACGGCACTGGTGCTTAGATGTGCCTTTTCCTTTTTCTTTGACATTATTTTCATTTTTATTTTTCAATTTAAAGTCAGCAATGTCTTCAGGACAGAATATAACAAAGTATGGAGATAGGAGGGGAAGGAGAGGTGACAGTCACCTCTCCTGAAGTTAAATTCTTTGTGTAGCAATATAGAAATTCTATAAACCTATTTTAATGTTTAAGCCACCTAACATCCCACGAATATTTCATCCATGACAGTAGCCTGAGTAGCGTTTTCAGTTCATAAACAATTTATGTAGAACAGTGTTGGTCAACGTATTTCGACGCGACAGTGGATTAAATAAATATTTTTTTTTCTATCTTATTTGTAGTGCCTAGCCTTGAGCCGCTGGTAAAAATCACAGGGACTAGTCAGTGGCCCATGAATAGATCCAACGATTCGTCCGTCCTTTACTTAGCGCATTTCGTGTGTCTCGCAACTGTGGTTACCATTTTGCATGACAGGCAGACGTATACGGGTATTATACTATAGATTCACCTGTCCCAATTCGCTGCTACAAACTGCCACTCACAGACAGCGAACATTGTACCGTTTGAAATGTGACTTTCTGTGTTAAAAAAAATGTGAGACATTGTTGGGTTTCATATTACGCCAAGTACGTTAGTGCATTTTAGTTTCAAAGTAGCGTGTAATTTGCAGACGGGCGACCCTGTGGATTTTTCCACGGGTTAACGACTAGTCTATATTATAACTTTCTGTTCGTGAGCCAAAAATGGTAGCTGCGAATAGCGACGGGTGAATTCCCGTGGATTATCAACGGGCTTTGGACTAGTTAATTCATTACTGAACGTGATTGATGTCGATGCAACATTTTTTTTCCTCTAAAAGATATCGATCCTTTTAGAACAAAATATACATATTAAATATGGGTTTTAACAGTACGATGTTATAAAAGGGTGTAATCTCCCTTGCCACCTCAATATTACTTTGATCATAAATAAGATATACTTACGATATGCATCAACTTTCTTGATCACCTCTACCTGTTAAAAAAAAGTGAATCATGCTTATTATGATTTTTTCAGACCGTACTTATAACGACCTTTCTTATTACTTACGTTTACTACGCGTCAGTTAACACCTGTCAGGTGCTAGTTGTAAAATAAGATTTTCTGGATAATTTTATAGACTGCATGTTGTTTTGTTGCTTCTACATTGTATTCTGCACAATGAAGGGACAAAAACAAACGTTTGGAACGTCGACAAGTATTTTAATGCGCAGGATACAGATAGGATTAACGCCAGTTAGACGCCTAATGGATGCGGAGCCTTCAGGAAGTATTATAAAGGTGAAATAAAAAATAAAAAATTTCCCTTTTTAACAGTAAAAGTTAAAATAAAATATTTAAAGTAAAATACAACTTCACGATATAAATCTGTCTTCTTAATTATCACAACATGTGTAACTTTTTAATGGCGAGTTCCCAATGTCTAAAGTGAATTCATTTTTGACAAAGAAGAACAAAAACTAGAAAGAAACAAAAAGAAAAAAAATGTCTTACCATTAAAACGATCAAAATATTTTTAGGCAACATCATGTTTTCATTTTCAAAGGTTCCAATGAAATGAGAGTGAAAAAAAAAAACATATTGATAAATGTATATTGAAAATAATGAATTTAGCCTTTTAATATTTAGTTACAATTCAATTCAGGATTTAATGCTTGTATACGTTGCTCGGACGTTTTTCGTAAGTAAATATATATCTCGGAAAGTCCACTATACTTGTTGCCACCGCAGTCATGTATAAGCATTAATAATCTGCTAAGAGATATTTTGAATTTTCAATGACGATATCAACAAAAAATAAATCAAAATTTAATCTTATGAAAATTACAGAATATGTCCGGTCCTGCCTGAGGTCACCTTCATGCAGCTAGCTAACACGGCCACCACCAATTTTGTATTTTGCAGTTTATCGGTTTAAATGAATAAAAAAATAGTCAAAAAGCATTCATTAATTTGTATACCACAATTTTTATTAAAAGTAAAATAATTAACAAAGAGCGAAAACAGGGTGAACGCTTATTACAGTAATATGTGTTACGTTCTTAGGGGCGTAATGCCTTTAAAAAAAAGCTTTTACTGGAAGTTCTAAAGCTAATCGTGATCAAAAAATAGCTGCGAGTGTAATCTAACCACACCTAAACATTAAAAAGTCTATCGAGACTGCTGTGACATTGACACTCGAATGTACAGCTAATCCTGCTACATTAAAAATAGAAACAAAAAACGTCAGAAAATCTTTTGGAAGGTTGTCCCATTTACAAACACTTGCTTGTGTCTACTACTTTTAGCTAGTAGATGAAGATAACACAGAAAAGCATAGATTTGGCTAGATTAAACTGCATTTATAGCAAAAAACATAACAAAACTCTGTAATTATAACCTCTCACTAAAATTTTATTGAAACAATTACACTCTTCTGGTTATTTTTGTGGTAAAAAAGATTCAACTGATGCACTGCTACCTTTTCGGTACTGTACGCTAGTTGTTGTTTCAAATAACGCTGGTTTACTGAAGAATCCACATCAGGGTCCACAAAGGCCCCGAAATATAGGGGAAATGGTCATGTTTTTGTGACTGCAATTAGTACATTTTAAGAGTTTGGATAACCTCCCTTAGTTGAGTAGTTAAAAACACTTAGTACGAATAAAGTCGGTCACATGACAATTACAATTTATGCCTTAAACGACGATTGACAGCAATAATTTTAGCTTACAAAAATTCAAAATAATTTTCAGATATTTTTCAGGTATTTTTTTTAGATATTTACTTTTTCATCTAAATTAATTATTAGTTATTATGTGATTGTTATTTTCAAAATTAACAGTTACTTATTCTGATTATAAATATTTTAAATACATTCTGTAAGGAGAAGCAACTCTTTGAGATTCTATTGAAACAAACAGCGTGGTTCTGGCAGGTGTCTGTATAGAAAGTTAGTTTTAATCTTTGACAGCGAATAAATTATTCGTAAATTGAAATCTGCGATTATGATTGGTTTTGATAAACAATTGCATTTATTCTTTGGTTGGTTAATTTCCGAATGAAAAGTTTGTTGTTAAAGCAATTACTTTTCAAATTTTAAAAGTGCTCAGTTGTAAATGTAAATATACCGAATTTCCAATATGTTGGAATATGATTATAATTATATACCTTCCTTTTTTTTGTTTACAAAAGTGTAGAGCATGTTCTTTCGTTACAATGTATCCAGTTATGATAACATATATGTTATCATAATTGGATACATTACAACGAAAGCACACACAAGTTTATTTCTCGTTTACAAATTACTTTCTGGAAGGGGAACTTGTTATTTTGAAATAATCATTTATATCCACACATTATTTTTGCCGTTGGCCGACCTTTTTGCACCTGTGCTTCTTCATATGATCAGTCACGTATGCTCTAACTTGTAAAAAAAGCTTAGAATTTCAGCTTTAGGATTATTTGCAAACTTTTTTGCTTAACTTTTTGCGTGAAACAACTATTCTGTAAGTAAAACTGATTTCAATTCAATACATATTTCAATATCCTACAAAGATAATTGATTCACATTTAACAACATTTCCATACAATTGGAGAGTGTTTTTCATGACGTAAGTTAGGCACTGAATTTATGTTTCTCAACATTTACTCTATTTATCTTTTTTGACTAAATTGTGGATTGAATTAATTTTGCTATGACTTCATCAATTTTCAAGCAGCACATGTTTTATCGCTGACTATTTACAACTCGATTGGATTAATTAAAATATGGGATTAGTTAACATTTAGGAACACGGTTGCCATTGCAATTGACATGATTGGGTTTTAAAAATTTATAAAAGTTACCAAATTGAAAAATAATAAAAGAAACCCATTTTCAGCCCTATTGTGGGCAGTGTGTTTAGGAGTCGTAATAAAGAATTAAGTTAGTGGTGGAATCCACCCCAAATACCACCCTCCCCCATTGCTTCCCACCCCGTGAAATTGGAGTAGGGAATATGAAAAATTCTCACAACTTGTTGTGTGTTTATTAAAATAATTATATATGTACTTATGGCAAGTAAATTTGTGTCAATATGTTTTATACTGTCAAAAGTTCTAATAACATTTTTAAGTTTACCAACATCTTGCTGAAATGTTACAAGGATTCGACA
Organism: Hydractinia symbiolongicarpus; assembly: GCF_029227915.1. Classification (NCBI taxonomy): domain Eukaryota; kingdom Metazoa; phylum Cnidaria; class Hydrozoa; order Anthoathecata; family Hydractiniidae; genus Hydractinia; species Hydractinia symbiolongicarpus. The sequence goes on along the minus strand of NC_079875.1, from coordinate 13,558,557 downwards.
AAAATGGTCTTGCCCTAATTAAAAGTAATTGAGAATAACTAGAATTGTGTAATCCATTCTAAAGCCTCCTTATGCCAGAGAATGTGTTGCAACGGTTTATTTTATAGTAAGATGTCCTTAATGTATAACAAAAGATAGAATAAAATGGTCCGAAAGCAAAAAAACGCGTTTTAACATAAATATGCAAACACGATAGGATTTACAAGACATCGTGTTTCGTTTAACACAGAGATTAAGAAGATTACAGCTCTAGACGTCAAGTTGGTATAAATATAATGCAAAAATTATTAGAGTGATAAAAGAAAAGTTATTTTGATGCATATTTCAGTTATATGTCTTATATTAACAAACACAGTTTATTTCACCAGTTTCTGTATGCGAGCCAAACAGAAACTGGTGCTAGTGTAAAATTAGTTAATAAATGCAATATCTTTTAACATAGTTTGTTGCGATGAAGTTAGTACAAATTAAATCATCCATTGTTTAGTATTGATACTTCAAACTAATATTTATTACAATCTGTTTGACCTTATCTACGAACTTGTCTGATCTTTGTACTTCTACGCAGTAAAATAATCGCGTTTAAAAATCTATTTGAGTACATCAAAAGAGAGCAGATTTGTATTTGGTATACACTCTGACTGTCGACCTTGCCAATTCCAGTTAAGCACAGGCTTTACAATATCAATGTAGGAAGATAACAGATAAGTAAACATAAGAAATAAATTGCAATTGTTTTTGACAAATGATCGCTGTAGTTTAAGCTAGACTGTCGACTACCTCGTATTGAATTATACTTTTTACGAATGAAATACAATATAATTGCAAAATGGCAGCAGCTATGAAAAATAACAGCTTCCCAGCAACTCCCGTGAATTCATGTATCTTCCAGGATACCTTAAGATTTTCTCGAAAAGCTCTTCCTTTTATTTCAGTGGAAAATTCTTCTGGCTGAGTTAAGTAAGAGTTTGTGCCATTTCAGAATGCAATTATAACGAGCACAAAAAAACCAAGGAAACTAAAAATGTTAAAAGCATTCTTCCTCCTTTATAACGTGCGTTTGGGTTTGTAACAACCAAACATCTTTCAATTGATATCACTATTGTCATTAACCATGATAACTGAAGAGAAATGATGAAAAACCAGCGGCAACTGTAGCTAAATATGTACTGTCAGAATTTACTATCACAATAAAAGCATATAATGCAACAGAAACCAGCTTAACAAAAAGATCAGAAATACTCAGATCAACAAACAACATATTTGTTCTATTCCACTCCAGGTGCCGCAAAAATTTTAACAGTAAAGTGTTTTAACAGTAAAGTATTTAATGAGTTTAACTCGTGGACCATATTGTGATATTTACGTGGTGTCTTCTTTGTACCTTTTAACTGGCGATGGAAAGCAAGTATTCTTGAAGTTGGCCAATTTTTCTTCGTGTGTTTTTAAACTCCACAAAAGCGATTGTTATGGACTTGAAGACTTAAAACAGTTATGTTTTAGCAATTTATAATTCACCAATGATATTTCAGAGCAAAAATGACTAGTGAAACTTAACTAATTTAACTTCATATGCATTACCAGGAAAATTTTGATATCCAACTGGGTTTTTTTTGTCTATCAAAATTAGCACCTATTGTTTTAATCAATGTGTTTACAAAATGTTTAAACCAGGAACTAATTTGACTTTATGTTTGCTTTTATTAAATCAAAGAAGAAAGAAATGTCTACTTATTCAGTTTAGATGCATTACAAAAAGTAGTCAAAAACATAAAATAAAAAGATGGAGATCTTATTGTTTTTCCAAAGAATTGGAGGTTCTCTTGGAACTGCATCTCTTGTAGTTATAAACATTTGTTTTGTAAAAGAAGAATGCACATTTATTTTGAAATGGCCGGTAGCAGTCAGGAAAGATAAGAAGAATCTGAAAGCGAGAAGCTTGAAAAAATTGAAGTTTCATTTTCTATACTTCCATTCTAGGAAAGCGTTCTTAACTTACAAGGGCTAAAATAAAAGAAATCGAAACTATTTCTTCAGTAAGGATGCACGTCTACAGAATCACAGGAACCCGATTTCATACATAATAGTGCAAAAAAAGAAAATATAGCCTAATTAATGTATCCCGTAACGAAAACACGGAAGAACTCACCAAAACTAATCAATGGTAACCAATGCTTAAAAAAATCAATAAGAATATGATAACGAAACCTCGAGCTAATATCTATATTAAAATATCCGTATACGTCTGTCCGTCACGCAAAATGGTAGCTTATCTGCGCTAGTAGCGAGACGCGCGCAATGCAGTATAACAAGGACGGGCGAACCCGTGGATTTTTCCACGGGTAACGACTAGTTTTAAATATTTCGTTGCTTCGTTTGTTTTGATATAGTAAATCATGCAAATCTTATAGCAAATATAGCTAGTAAATCATCCAAATCTCGAAGTTCCTTTAGTTTCACTGATACTTGCTTCACATTATGAAAATATATGTAGTAAATTAATAATATTACTTATTTTACCCGTGGGAGAATCCACTGAATGTTTCGTTGAATTCGTGTACGGGACACCAAACGAAAACATCAACAGAGTAATTTGAAGTTTTAAAACTCACAATCTGCATTCTTCTATATTTATATCCACTGAAACAGAACGTCTAAGATTATGAGCATGTGCAAAATATAATAATAATAATAAATAAAAAATAAAAAAAAATAAAAAATTTCTAACAAAATCGAAGTCTTCTATATACCGTTACGTAAAAAAGCGAAATCTTGTAAAACTATATACTTACTTTAACATGCCAGAATTAAACCATGGAAAAAATGTATTAAACATTAACAAAAATCCAACATATTTTACTAAGTTATAAAACAGGTTATTATAAAATTTCCACACTGTACAGTTTGTAATAATACAATAATAACCGATTACCCCGGACTGTACCACAAAATATCGCCCGAGGTCTAAGTGCAGACCGAGCTTGCGAGGTCGGTACAATGACTGAGGACGATATTTTCGGTACAGTCCGGGGTAATAGGTTATTATTGTATTTGTTAACCGTCAAAGTTACAAAAAAAGAGAAATAAGAATTTCAGTTTAGTGTTCTTATAATAATATAATTCACTAGTACTACTTTCGTTCACACTCAAGGTCAAAATTTGAAATAGTCCTGTTTAAATACAAACACTCTATGCAGAATGTGAAAGTCCCTATAGAATGAATCCATGTAAACAAAACATTACGATGTTCGAAACAGAATAATGTGTAAAGTTAAATGTGCCACTACAGCGAATATTGAAGTAAATTTTTTAACTAGGTATTACTGGCCAAGAATAACATGGATTTATACAAGTTTTATATTGATTGAGTAACCAAAAAGCTAAAGAACGAGTCTGAGATTGAGGGAAGACGTATATGTTATAATTTCGTGGTCCTGTATTTAATATTTTGGATAAAACTGAATGTCAGATCATCGTTCTTTATGGACTATGTAGCTTGTTAGTTAACTAGACATACTGAAAAAGCATCCAGACAGAATGTGGCTAAATCTGGTTATTTTATCTCTTAAACCATTTGACATTTATTGTTTCTATCCTATGAAAATGTTTTTATCGATAAATATATTGTGGGAGTTAGATATATAATCATTTGCAATACTTCTTAAGACTTGTTTTTCGCGCCTGTTTACATTTTAAGCTACCATTTTTCTTGACGACGGGCAATACCGCTCCATATCGGTCCTTCGTTAAGAGCGCTAAGCTAAATGCCTGAAAACCCGTATTGCCCGCTTGCAAACTCAAGACAGTTAACAACACAGCATACCAAAATCGATTATTCAATCTATTGTATGCAGCACCCCTTCGCCGTTATATAAATGTTACAGGTTTTAATTTCTTTTAATATTTACAAAAATGGCTGGAGCAAAAAGAAGGCATGAGTTGCCTTATCACCAAGTCCCGTTTTTAAGCAACAAGAAAGACAGAAATAATATTAAAGTAGATATCAAATATAGTAAAGAAGTATGTTAACTATACAAAAGTCTATATACGAGTGTGTATCTAAAGATATTTATAAATGTCTATCAGTTCTGTCGTTAATAATTTTGTTTTTGTATTTTTCTTAAAAAAAGCCTTAATCAATATGGATGTCTTTACTGGACAAGTGACGAAAGAAGTCTTGGATCTGTATGTGAAAGAAAATATTGAATTCGTCTGCGTTCCTGCTAATATGACACACTTATTCCAACCTCCGGATTTGACCGTAAACGGTTAAACAAAGATGCACGCGCATAGAAAGTTTACGAATTGATATACTGCTCAGATTGGTCTGCAACCAGATGAAGTTAAATCGTTGCAAGACATCACCGTCCCATTGCAACTTATCCGCCTGAAGCTCATTGGATGGTGGATTTATGAAGAAAGAAGGTGGAAAAACGCCTGGAAATTAGCAGGTAATACTGAAGCGCCTGAATCTGGTATAAAAGGTCTCCAATCACTTTACATTTCCAGGATATCGATCCTCTGCTCCCAGGTTCTAATGCAGATGATCAAGCGCATTTAAGTTCTCTTCCCAGCCTTACGGATGAACAATTAAAAGTTGCTTACACCCCACGAAGTGAGATAGTAGTGGATAAATGAAGAAGTAGAATATGAACCAATCTCTGGAGATGAAAATGATGTTTTTATTTTATTGGACGTTATAGTTGTATTGAAAGAGCTTTGAACTAAAATGCAAAATTACACTTTGTCTTGGTCGGTGTAGAAATGACCGGTGTAACGAGGGTCGATGAGACAGAGCCATTCGGCCCCGAACTCTTTTGACAAACCCTTTTTCATAAATTGCTATTAAGACCTCGTCCACAAAATTAAGTCCCCGCGAATAATTAAAATAACCCTCATCCGCGAAAATAAGTGTCCGCGAAATTGTACAACTTCGCAGATGAGCTCAACTGCGAAATTAAATCCCCGCGAAAATTTATCCCATTAAAGTACATCAACGAAAAGGTAGCATCTCTTTTATCAGACGCAGAACTTCCAGCCATCTTAGAACTTTTCCTTCTCCGTAGTTCAATGTTACTAATCTTGTTGGAATTCGATTACTATAAACCATTTGATGCAGAAGTACAACTAGATATCAGTATACGTAGTTGTCCTGATATTCCGGTGTGAAAACGAGTTGTTTGTTCCTCATTTCTTTGATGGGGAAAACACGATTGACAAAAATACTTGTTCTACACACAGTTCCAATGGTGCTTTGTCATTCCTGAGACATCATTGACTATGAATTAGTTTCTTTAGTAACTATAATGGTGAGTTGAACACTACCAGTATTGTTATCCATGTGCAAACTGTGTTTTTTCACTCTCCTTTCTAGCTTATTAAATTTGAAAGTAAACTAGAAAATATTTCATCTTATAATGCACGTGACATGAAGGTTTGTCTGTCATTCATTGTCTTAAATAGCTTGTTCCCAACAACAGAAGTACTTATTCTAAAAATAAACAGAATACCTGGAGTCTTTTAAAGTTGTCGCGCGAAGATTATAAGAACTCGAGACTAGTTATAAAGTGTGACGAGTAAAAGAAATCAATAAATATCCCGTTAGAATTTTGGACCAAGTTTTTATTTTTATTTTTTTTTTAATTTTTATGTCTCTAACTCTTTTATTGTTTTGTTTTATCCAGCAACTGAATAACATGTTTCTTATCCAAGTGACGTCAGCTTCATGTTTTCATAACATCCCTGTTGAGAACGCCGGTTTTTTAAAAAAATAGAAAAACCGGCTATTAAAAACTTTCTGATGAGAAATGCATCGCATTTAAATATCGTCCGGAATTAAAATATGTCCGAAATATTCGGACTGTCATTTCAGTAGAGTAGGAGCAACAAGTAACGACGTGTAGAATATATTTCCTAGGGTGACAGAAAAAATTGAGAGAGCACTCCTCCTGACGGAAAATAACATTTCTTATTTTGGATTATGTAGCCAAAAAGACCATTGGCAGCATCTTTGAAGGTGGAGAGTATCAGCGAGTTGTATTTTATTCAACATCCAACTCGTCATCTGGTCGGATCCTTTAGGTTTCTTGTAAAAAAATGCCTACAATCAAAGGTCCTTCTCAAAATCACCTAAGCATATTTATGATGTGTACTATAAGAATCCTGTGTTTTTTCTATGCGAAAGTGTGGGAAAAAATCCACCATGTTGCTAGCATTAATTAGATGCGTTTTTACATTGTGACAAAACTACTTTTGCTAGGACACCTAGAAAAATAGAAATAAAAACCTTCTCGTTCGGCATTGTTATTGACCAAAAATTTCATAAATTTTGGCATCAAAGTATCACTCCAAACTTTACCAGACTTCCTAGATTTCCCTACAATTTCGATTATGAACTAATCTATTGAATTCTCTAAGCAAGCATAGAAAGATATCCCGCGGAAGATCTTGTGTCCAAGAAGGATCAGCACAAGAGAAATTGTAAACAAAGAAATTCACATCTAAATTTCAAAACACTACTTTCACAAAAGTTAATTATGTTTGTGACAAGCTATTATCTTTTTAATTGCGATAATTGCCTGTGTGGAACACAAAACATCCTCACCATCGACATCAATGTCGCATTGTTTCTCAAGTACACGTCATCTCGAAAAAGAAAAAAAAGGATGTCTCTATAAAAAAACAGGTAAATGTTTTCAGAGCGTTAATGTCGCGTAGATTTTAATAAGCATCGATTTGAATAGTCACTTTAGGACAAAGGACATAATAATAATCGACTTTGTCTTCGGTTCCGTTCTTTTTGGCACATTAAATCTAAACTGAAAAAACAAACTTATACATTTATTGTTCAAGTCAGTTTAAAAAATGTAAAAATCTAACCTTCCAAATGCTATTCAAGAACTAATGTTTTAAATGTTTAGTGCATAACTTTTTCTGATACATTTTTCAGCATTCAGCTTGTACTCATAATGTGGCAGGTTCGAATCAAAACTCTGATGCACTTTAAAGGAAGTGTAGTCAGTCTATTTTGGCCCATACGCACTACGAAGCAACTTTCTGGCAAGCGAACAACTCAAAGCAATGCTAATCGTATCGTTATAAAAAAAAAACTGCTTTTTGACTCAAGCCTCAATTTTCTTAGCAGAATGTCTCAATAAAGAATGAAATTTTTATTCCTCTGTTTTCTCTGTTGTCTTTATAATTAACTACGTTATTTTATTGGCAGCTGTATATAGCATTTTTTTTTCTTTGAAGTTATAGTTGTGCATTTTATTCGCGACATCTTTTATTTTTATTGAAGACAGAAGACTTTTTTTTGTTATTTTTAGGATAAAATTTTGTTTGGATGTATTTTTGACTGGGAATAAAGAAACTTGATTGTGTTGTGTTTCGACATTATGGTGATTTATTTGCTCTAGATGTAAATATCAAGGTCTCCAAAAATTGTATCTTAACACGCTGGATTTTCTTATAATTTTTTAAGATTTTGAGGTTTTTGAGAATCATAATGTGTAGTTGCAGTGGCAGGGAAGAAAGAGCCAGCCGTTGAAATACAATCACCGAAAAATTTTAAATTTAATTCTTTGTTTACTAAATATACAAACCATGTTTGTAGTTTAAAAATTTTATTAATTTTACACGGAAGCCAACAACATGAACAGCTCTTTACAATTTAGAAACGACACACAGAAATAATTTAAACATGACATACCTCAAGTCATCTCTTCATATTTAGCTAGTCTGAAAGTTTAAACGTGACATACCTCAAGTCATTTCTCTATTTAGCTAGTCTGAAAGTTTAAACATGACATACCTCAAGTCATCTCTCTATTTAGCTAGTCTGAAAGTTTAAACATGACATACCTCAAGTCACCTCTCTATTTAGCTAACCTGAAATTTTAAACATAACATGCCTCAAATTATCATTAGTTTTAAATCTACTGCCTGAAAGGAGACGTAGGTTTTGAAGTATTTTCTCTGTTTTGAAGTATTTTCTCTGTTCTGGAATTTGTTGCAGTTGGATATACGTAGGTGTTCGTAAGTTAGCTAGCCTGAAGAATGAACGCTTTGATATGTGACTAACGTTTAGAAGTCTTCATTTTAACAATTTTAAATTCCAAACAAGTCCTTTCCGTGACAGGTTAATTATTCAGATCAGGTGAAGTCAAGCGATACACATCAACTAAGTGCTATAGGTTGTTTCCTTATTTGGTTTGTATTTATGAATTGAAACGTTGTTATCCACGAAAATACTTCAAAACCTACGTCTCCTTTAAGTAGAATGGATTATCAAAATAACTTAAACCAAGGCCAGTAGATTTAAAAGTAATGATAATTCGCTCTGGAATTTGTTGCAGTTGGATATACGTAAGTGTTAGTAATTCATAACGGAAATATATTTAATCAAAATTTGTCGCGAAACCACACAGTAATTATTCTCCACATTGATCAAACATAACATTATTTCCTATTAGCTATATGCGTTATTGCGGTTTTTTAGCGGTTATTTCATTTGTCCATAATTGAATTGTAATTTAAGCTTACTTTCTTTATATGACAAGTAAATTTTTTTTATCGGCGTTTCCATTTCATGAATATTTTTTGACCAAAACATCTTATTTTAAAAATATTTTTCGCTTGCTTGACTAGCAAGTCAACAATAATGGTAGCTGCAAGTAGTGATGGGCGAAATGTCTGCCTGTCCTGATGGGTACCATCTTCAGTTAAACGGGAATTAGTCCGTCGCAACAAAGTTGATAAAATTATATTACATTTGCTACGTCGAAGTCCGTTTTGCTCATGCAAACACACTTCGACATAAAAATTGATTTTTTTAAGGATTTTATTAGCAAGTGTAAAAACAATGCTGGCAGTTAGAGAAGTGATAAACTCATTAGGGGATCTAAAGCATAATAATTTTGGTTAGAGAGAAAAAAACACATTTGAAAATGTAAGATGTTGCAGAATGGCAAAAGTACAAAACCATTTTGGTTCATCAAAATGTACTTCGAATGCCTTCCAAGTATGCGGCAGTTGAATTAAATTCATGTTGGCGATTTGTTTGTTTTCGTATCTATATGCTCGCTGTCTATCAGTCTGAGAGCCGAAGAATATTACTGCAAGTAGCAACGGTTTTATCACATGGGTGATTTACCATGGATCTTTCCATGTGCTTAGACCTACCTTGAAAATGTTTGCTATAAGTATCTCTTGTCATGTATTCTTTGAGTGGATTGTATTTTAGAACTGCATTTGGGGAATTTAAAATATACGAGCTACAAATGAAATGCGTCAAGATATTGACTAAACCATTGATTGGCAGCAATATTAGATATAAATTACTGTTTCAAAAGTGCTTCTTGACAACATTCCTGATGCAAGACCAAAAATAAAACATGTCAAATTATCATAGTATTAATTAAGTGTTGATTACCTATTGACGTCATTAAGTCCAGGCGTTGTCAATTTAATCACTGAATGTTGCAATCTTTCTGCGTCATTAAATTACATGACTTGTACAAAGTGACAAATATGGATTGTTGAATAGGGTTTATTTTCCTGAACTTTCAAGACAAAAAAAACATAGAAATGGTTGAGAAAGTGGGAAATCTTGGAAAAACAGTTAACACGTAGTTAGTTGACGACAAAACCTGCATTTTTAACAAACAAATTAATTTCTCTGGTCAGTTGCGACTTACTGCATTGACATTTAGACTGACTTATGTGGCAACTCTGAACAATGTTGAGTTCTAGATAGTAATTTAATTTTAAATAACTATTATGGTAACATGCAAGGGTGCATAAAAGCATCCATACATGTTTTACATTATGGTAAAACTGACTTCGGCTGCCTTAGTGGCAATAATCGATCAAATCACTTGTTATTTAATTATGTACGGAAAAAGATTTTAACTTTTGCAACACTTTTCTCCACTTATCTTGTCATATCTCTAATTAACAAAAGAAATCAGAAAGTTAAACTACTTTACGATTGTTTAATGTGCAATGCCTCGTTATTCGGGTTATTAACAAAAACACAAAGGACGCGATTTAACTATACTTCTCAACGCGATTTGTAACACTGCTACAGATTCACATGTATTTTTTTTTGATCTAGTCATTCCTCTAGATCAGCTATATATAAACACATCTTTTCCTAACACAGATATACATAATTGTTCCGTTTAAGGATTTATAGTATTACAACCCTGGACACAATATACCTCAAAATGGCCTAACATCTTTATTTGGGAAGTAATTGGTGGCTGATTGGCTGCTAAAGTTTTACTTTGTCTGTTATAGGCCAGGTAAGGACCGTAGCGAATGCGCTAGCTGCACTTTTCACGATTTTAGCATAACTGAAACATCATCTTAACAGCCAGGGAGGGTTCGAAATATCGAAGAATGGGGACGACTGACGTTGGGAACCATTAGTACCGTCTATGATGTTGCATCTAAGGAAATAACCTCAGAACGTCAGCAATGAGAATCTTGGTAACTAAACTTGAACAAGTTCGCAGTGCTTACTACTTAGGTAAAAACAGCTTTCTCAATTCCTGTTTACTATTTGCGCATTTTTTCGCATTTTTCCACGAATGTCCGGGTTGCAGCTGGATATTGCATGAAATTCATTTGCTAATTCCCTTTAAATAAAATTCATTAAAAAAAACATTTTAGTCCTATCTTACATCTTTACCACAAGTTAATTGAAGCTAAAATAGACCGGACATGTGATATTGTTTATTGTTATAAGAACAATTTAATTTGGCTTGGCTAATTCTTTTCACCATCTTTTCTTTGTTTATTAATAAAATTTAAACTTTAAGCTAATATGAATGGTGTAGCCTCCTGTAAACATAAAGGAACATATTATTTTTCTTCTTTTAATTGCGATTTTTAGTGTTGCATGTACGCTGTCCCAGCTTTATTTCGAGCAATGAAAATATTTTCTGGCAACTACTGGAATAACCCAATTAATAATTTACAAAGATAAAACAGAATATAAAGAGGAACACAGTATTTTTTTGATACCACAAAATAAACCTCTCTCTTCTTTGAGTTCTTTGAGTTTATGCCTAAAATTCTTTAGCTTCTTACACCTATGGTTATATCCACTCACACACTGCTATAAAACTACTCATCAAAGTGACAGCAACTTACTTAGTGAATGCAATGACTAACTCTTGTGGTTTCGCCTACATGTAACCGGATAGCGGATATTTCTTTAGAGGATTAAATCTATTAGCGTATTTCTAACCACAAAAATGTTTAAGTCAATTAAAAATATGTTTTACCAATTTCTTACAGATAAGCTATGGAAAAGGGAAAACATTTATTACACTTGTCTCTGTTTAGTAACAGAGGATTGCTTTTGTTCTTTATGGACTTCTTTTTTCTTATAGAATGAAAACAAACGCAAATTTATTCACGCTGAGAGCAAAAATGCAATGTTATTGCCGTAATCCTAACAAAAGGTCATTAAAGTGTAATTCTAAAGGTTATAATTGATAACAATTTCACGTGATTTGCAAACAATTAGTCGCGAAAATTAATACTTATTAATGTAGCTTTTTTCGAATCCTTAAAATTAATACCATTAACCCTATTATACCTGAGCTTTTTTGGCCCTTGTAACCCTGGGGCACATATGCTTTAGTGATGAAACTTGGCACAGTTGTAAAATGTCTTAGTACAAACTCATTCAAGGTAAATAAAATGGATGACTTCATAGGGATCTAAAAAAACGTCATATATATGATTAATTTTCTGGCCCTGATAATACAAAAATTCTGGTCTACATTATATACACGTTGTGGTGTGTATCCTTGGTAACACAAGAACAAACCCCCCTCCAGGTATAATAGTTTTATTATACCTGGAGCTATTATACCAATTTCTTACAGATAAGCTGTGGAAAAGGGAAAACATTTATTAGACTTGTCTCTGTTTAGTAACAGAGGATTGCTTTTGTTCTTTATGGACTTCTTTCTTCTTATAGAATGAAAACAAAAGCAAATTTATTCACGCTGAGAGCAAAAATGCAATGTTATTGCCATAATCCTAACAAAATTTTTCGTTTTAAACGAAATCAACAATAACAAAGTTTAACTGCGTCTTTTCGAAAAAACGATAAAAAAACATTCTTACCAACGCAAATTATATTTTATACAAAAACTTTGTTGACACTATTAAGTCAGTCATTATTATTTTGACCAGCAGCCAATTGGAGCCACTTTTCAATGTATATTTACTATTTGTGAATAAAACCTTTCCTCGAATAATTGTTAATATCTGACCCCCATTTTTTTAATGGAACAGAACTTTAGGCTAATTTAACAATTGTTTTACTTTTAATTGTGATCGATTTCATGTCGAATTTAATTATCCAAATCGTTCGTGCATTAATTTATTTTGTGTAGAACCTCAATTACTAATACCTGATTGTTTAAAAGTATTCGAAAATGACTATTAAGGCGGGAACTTTGTAAACATCTGCTGCAAACGCTTTCTCTGAAGAACACATAAAATTAACTCACAAGGTATGGAGTAAAACAGATATTACATGTTAAATATTATTCACTCTCGGTAAAGAAAATATTCCATTTGACTGCACCTCATGAAATATTACTTATCTTCAGTTGATAAACCATTTTCTGCTAATTACTTATTTTCGTTACTTCCTTTCACTAACTTTTAATTATCGACTAGTGTTGATGTTACTTAAACGTTTTTTCGCAGGGCACAATGTCGGTAAGCACTTCTGCTTCGGTAGAATCTAAAAGATTAGTTACTGCATTCTTTTCTTTTATACCTTCACATATATTCCTTCAATTCGCCCATAATAAACCCATGGTGTTAAAGTTCACTTAACTCAGGCTTGCATAAAATAAACATAAAATAACAGAGTATCGTGGCACACATTCCTGTTTTGAGTTTTAATTTGTTTACAATGGAACTGTGTCAATATTAACAAGATGTTGTATCACTTCCTTGTTATAGTTAATTAGCTTCCCATGATTAATTACTCCACTACTACTACTTATGCTAATAATGAGTAGAAATGATTAAAATTTTTCAATAAACTATTTTTTAGTCAAACCAAGCAACACTCTTCAAGTATATATTTACATCTCCCTCGTGAAACATTATTATCTTTTCCCTATTTCAAAGCTTTGAGTATTGATTTATTCAGCCACTAACAGTTTAAATCCGTATTAGAATCCATATTTTCCGCATCGCTCTCTCGTGCATGCATTTGTCCGCTTGTTAATGCAAAGTAATGGAATTTGCTTAGACATGGGTTAGCCAGATAGCGAGTATTATAATATAGACTAGATGTTAATCCGTGGACAATCCGCAGGAATTTGCCCATCGTATCAAATTCAAAAAAACTATATCGCTTTTTCGACTCGGTTTTGACCGGCAGACAGAAACAATTATTATTATGGAGATAATAGATTATAGAGATAATAGTTAAGAAAGTGATTGGAACACGTGAATTTGCAGGCTAATTTTGTGTCATAAATTATCAACTAAGCTATGAAAACATTATCTTGGTTTTACTTATGTAGGTCTAAGCTATATGCAATAAGCCAGTGGCTCCAAGCTAGGGTACTAACAACGAAAAATGTCTTTCACCGTACCACTATAATTTTTCGTAACAAAAACATAGCGTCGCGTAAAGACAAGCATGTCAAAAAATATTTTAACGTGGGACATGTTTATTATTTAAAGAACTTTTCGTGCTTTGAGGACTAAAATATTACCACGCTTAAAGAGACACATTAGTTATAGGACGAAATCAGAAGAAAACAAAACAGGAAAGTTGTTGTTCATGATTCCAGCACGTTTACCTTTTAAAGGATACACCTAATGAAACGGATATCCAAAATGTTTTTGCAACATCATCATAACACGTTCCATGTTTATTGAGCTGGCAGATTGCGAGTTTTAAAGTGCCAAAGAATAAACTGCAGGTTCCTCACCCAGGGAATTTTGAGACAGTGAAAACATCACGGAATAAATTGTGGGTACTTAAACATATGGATTGAAAACTATTTCATTAGGTTAAAAAATATATTGCTGTTTCTTAGTTACTTCCATTAACTCGCCTGATTTCAAAAGGCCATTCTTTATGGTCATAGGGAATATGGCTTCGGAAAATGAATTACGGAGCACATCACGTATAAATGTTATCAAATCCTTTTAATTTAATTTATTTGCCCACAAAAACCCGTGAAGCTACATACTTAGGCCCGTAGTAAGCAAAATTGTTTCAAGGAAAGAGGAGATTAAATTCTAAAGTGACAAAAGCTTGCAAAATGTACTCCCCATGTTATCTATAAACTTTGCGATTTATAACCATAGGATAACATAGAAAAAGAGTAACGGTCTTCTTTTGTTTTTCCAAATGATTGGCTGCTGGGTATATGACCTTTTTTGGTACAAATATGCGTTTTAAACATTACATCTCAACTGGTATTGCGCATTTATAACTTATTACATATATTATTTAATATAATTGTTCCCTTATTTAAAAAGTCAGGTGTAGCACTAAAGTTATTACCCATTCGTGCGTCATGTACGGTTTGTGGTATTGCAACAATGTTGATGACTAAGGCAGACTATTACTTAACAATTAAGAAATATATCAATTTGTAATTAAAAAAGCTTTGAGTTGAATTTAAATTTCTAACCCTTATGGTCATATTTGGTTAAACTTTTATCCATACTAAACCGCCGTTTATTGATGGATGGAAAAGAAGAAATTTGTTCTTTAAAACAATTCATTCGCTATTCTTTTACATATTTCATATCACCTACTATAAAGGCAAAAACGTCTATCACATAATTTATAATATTTTTCAAGTATTATTCAATTATTATTAATTGGGATTAAACGTTACGCTGATTTATTTTTGGTCTTCCTTTGTTATCAATCTTTGAAATCGTTCAAGCAGTAATTTCTGTTTTGTTAAACTTGATCACCTGATTGGTTAAAAGCATTCTTTTTGGCGGGAATTTTGTAAATACTAGTCTGTGACCCGTGGAAAAATCCACGGGATCGCGCGTTCTGTACCGCATCGCTTGCGTCTTGCTACTTGCGGTACCATTTTGCGTAACAGACAGGCAGACGTATACGAGTATTATAATATACATCTACAAACGTATTGTGTATTTCTTTAAGCACACAAATTTAATTCAGAAGATAAGAAACTAGAATCAACAGGGTATATGATAAAACAGATATCTACGCCTATTCTTGCGGAATATCAGATTCATCCACTCTTCTCTAAAAATAATATTCCACTCGGCTGCGACTCGTAAGATATTGCTTTGCTTTGTGTGGTTGCATCTTGATATTGAACAAATATGCACGCAATTTTTTAGCAAAGTTTATATACATTTAGTGTGTCTGATTGAGAGGTTAGATTCTCGACATTTTATACACCGATGATTTCAAACTTATTAAGAAGAGAAAAACAATAAAAAATTAAAAAAAAAACAATCTAAAAAGGTAGAAATGGCAAAAAATATAGCCAAGAACAAATAGTACTGTCAGATTTCACTATTTAATAGAGAAATGTTCAACATTTCTCTATCTCTTAAGCAGATGTTGGGAGTCTCAGTACATTAATGGATAAAAATTCAACAAAACCACAGCATTTGTTCATTAATTTCTTCATTAAAAATATTTTGAATAAGAAAAAAAAGAAAACACATTTTGCTTAGCTTCACCTGAATATATGTTTAGAAACCAACTTACTTTTAATACTGAAGTGAAAGAAACGCACAAGAAATCCAATTTCCTACCCGTTCACTTGGTGATCTGGAAATTTGCTGGAAATCTCAAAATGGCGTAGGCAGCAAACATTAGTGGTTGAATTTTATAAACTTATTTAATTCATCACTTTAAAAACAGAACTGACTGAAAGTAATACGAAAGGATTTGACATTTGACAGACTGGAAGTATTTCTGCAGCAGGACACTGCAATTATCGAACCATGCGTTGGTTTATGCATTAAAGATCTGAAGATAAAATTTGCTACAAAAGAAATAACAAATTTTACTAATGAATTCCCTAACTAGATCAGAAAACAGGTAATTAGTTTTATTACAACTAATTAATACTTTAATTAATTGTTTCCAATGGACTATATTTAACATCATTGAGCTATTAAGACCATCCGCACTTCTTCACTTAAAAGTTAAATTTATGATTCGTGCGACAGTTTATCAGAATTATCAATTGTGAAGTTGTAAAGCTGCATTAAATTGTCCTGTTAATACTGCATCAAGCCATCCGGGTCACACAGACGGGATGCATGTGGATACTAAGACTGGAAAATATTATTAAATTATATAATCGGTACCAAAAATAAACCTTGAAACATCTTTCAAATTTCGGCTCTCAAGAACAAAATTTCAAACAATGTTTTTTTAAACATTTAAACCAAAACACACTATATGATGTCGGAACTACTCGCAGTAAGGCTAATACGCAGTATATGGAGTTTAACTTATCACGTATTCAATATAACTTTTTAGCTGAAAGATATATTCTAAGTTTGCAGGTTCCTTTTCTTTCCCTTTTCTTTGTCAATAAAACTCTATATTCAATGGACTATATGCTTTTACAAGGAAAAAAAGTATATTCCACGTAGGTACCGTTTGTAGATCCATTAACAAACGACACAATTTTCAATCTGTTCTATTGTAAAAATAGAAAAACAAACATCAATGAACGCAATGACGTTTTGACGACGACAAAACTGTAATTTATGTTATCTTATTGTGTCTGATGTACTAAGTCAATATCTTTTGTCCTCTGTTCAACCTTTATCCGTCCTTTCTTCCATCTTCAACAAATAAAAATTCATATGAGGTAAATAACTAATTGAAACATCCTGGTGTTAATGTTTTACTTTTCAAAAGGTTTGTGAAGCACACAAGGGTTCAGAAAGGAAAAAAATAATACCTAGAAATGGTAGCCAATTAGCAGTTTTATTAAAAAAACAAAACAGCATGTTTTTCTACTCCTTTTTTATTGCATTAATACGAAAGAATTCGAATCCTAACCATTTTCCTTAAGAAATTAATTTACATATTAGACTGCGATTTATTTGGTGACAAATTAGAGTAACTAACAGATATTATGATTTACCAAAGCTCTCCATCGCTATCACATTAACCTAATAATAAGTGTATCTTGAAATCAGTTTATTATGTAACGCATGCAGAAAATAAGGCAATTGATAAATATAATGTATCCATTTCAGGATAATTTACTACCACTAATATGCCATTAGCGCAAAATCTTCACCTTCTACTTAACTTAGATTGCCCCTCGAAGCATCCTTAATGATCTTAGTCAGCACACGCCTACAGAAATATCATAAAAGTCGCTCAGATATAAGAGTGGAGGGACGAAACCCCTTCAGTTAATATTTAGATATAATAATTATTGTTTTTCCAATAATCCTTTACACCAAATTAAGAACTTCGTGAGATTTTATTTATGGAGCAGTTCCAATGAAAATAACGTGTATTGAATTAAACTAATAAAACCGTAGGTAAAAATTAATTAGCAACAATTTAATTACTCTATTTTCTGTGACAGTTTCCTTAATTATTGATGACAGTGTTAACATTTGATACATCACAAGCCTGTTATGTCATAGCCACTGTTTTAGCTATCCATGACACTACAGGAAGGATATTATTAACACAGCAATAGCATCAGTAATCGATGGAAATCACTTTTCACTTGCTTTGACATATCCTCCCCAAAGTCCGGTTAGAGTCATCTCAATTAAATCTGAAGAAATCACATTGGCGTATAAATAGATGGTGAAAACGCGTTTGGGATCATTCAACAAGCAACTTGAAAGCGTTCAATGTCTATTGCAATAATGAAGATTATACAGTTGACACTCTGTTTTGCCTTCATTTGTGGTATGTCTAACTTGAGGAATATAATAATTATTGATGTGGAAATTATTTAAGGAATCTTTATTTACATCATGATAGCTTCAAAATTTATTTTCTGGTTTCTCAGTGACGCAAATATCTATTTATTTATTTTTCTCTTGTTTGCAGGTGTTTATAGTTCTCATGTTAGCGAATCTGCAATGGATGATATTGAACAAGTCAACAAAGGTAAGTTCGTCTTGATTTTACTAACCTGCATAAAACTTACTCATCGCAACGAAATAGAATTGGATCCCATTTTTTCTGATTATAATCCTTTTTAATTTTTTCTTAAGGTGGGAATTATGATCAAGTGGATATGAAACTAACAGAAGAACAACGTGCGAGTTTCCATTCTATAAAAAGCAACAATCGAAACAGAAGATCAATCTATGATAAAATGTATAACGCTAGATGGTCTAAAGCTGTTGTTCCCGTTACCATAAGTTCCGAGTTTGGTAAGTAGCGTAACTAATGCATGTTCATGCTTTCTATAAAAAATGTGATCTCTCATTTTCTTACTGTTGCATTCTTGTTCTTTAGGTGAATCCGAAAAAGCAACAATATATAAAGCTATCAGGAATATCGAGAGCGTCTCCTGTGTTCGTTTTAAGGAATATCCTGCAGCTTCTGCTCCCGTGGATCACGTGGATATCTACAGAGGGTCCGGGTAAGTTTCAAAGAAACGTTATTTTAATCAAATTGATATTTAAGGAGTCAAGTAAGAAACCTGAGTGACGTTAAATGCGAGTTTTAGGAAAGGAGATTTTAATCTTGCTTGTACACACAAGCTGTTAGGAAATTGATAGTTGGAGTATATATTAGTATCAATAACCATTGAACAGAAGATAATCCAAATAAATTAGTAAATCACTATGAAAATTAATTAAATTACAAGGTTTTCACGCTTCTTCTTGTTTGTTATTCAGATGCTGGTCGTATATTGGTCGGACTGGAGGACGTCAAGATTTATCCTTGGGTTATGGTTGTGTCCATGTACATACTGTCATTCACGAGCTTTTGCATGCTCTTGGTTTTTTCCACGAACAGTCACGGCCAGATAGAAATCAATATGTCACCGTTAACACAAGGAATATTAGAGCAGGTAATACAAGCGAAGCTAAAACGAAATTTATTAAACACTTGTTCAATTAAATATATTTACTGTTTAAAAGTAATGGAAACAGAGATTCTATCAGTCATGTCCTCTTTTTTTAAATAGATGTGCTGTACTCTATACATAACAATTACATTTGAAAGATCTACGTTGTTGCTAACATGTTTGATCTTCCACTTAGGTTATGAATCAAATTTTGACATTTCTGAATATTCCCAAAAAGATGGATTTGGTGTTAAATATGATTCAGAATCTATCATGCATTATGGAAGGTACGTATTTAAACTCTGAGGTTATGATATAAGTACCACCAGCCACTAACTTAGGTTTTCCTTTATAGAATCTTGTGTATATGGAATTTGACTTATATGATCTTGTTTCATTTTAGGTTTACGTTTGCAAAATCTGGCTCTGCACCAACAATTGTGCTGAAATCTAACCCGAATCAACCTTTGGGAGGAAGAAAATTAACTCCATCTGATATTCGACAGATGAATTTATATTACGAGTGTGATGGGTTTGTAAAAACTACAACCACTACTAAACGTCCAACAACTACAACAACGACAACAACGACAACACGTCCAACAACTACAACAACGACAACACGTCCAACAACTACTGCAACGACAACGCGTCCAACTACTACCACGACGACAACACGTCCAACAACTACTACGACGACAACACGGCCAACAACTACTACAACGACAACACGTCCAACAACTACTACAACGACAACACGTCCAACAACTACTACAACGACAACACGTCCAACAACCACTACAACGACAACACGTCCAACAACTACTACAACGACAACACGTCCAACAACTACTACAACGACAACACGTCCAACAACCACTACAACGACAACACGTCCAACAACTACCACAACGACAACACGTCCAACAACTACTACAACGACAACACGTCCAACAACTACTACAACGACAACACGTCCAACAACTACTACAACGACAACACGTCCAACAACCACCACAACGACAACACGTCCAACAACTACTACAACGACAACAACAACCAAAACGACAACACGTCGAACAACAACCACGACGACGACAACACGCCCCACAACTACAACTACGACAACTACATCTAGCACTATTCAAGCAATTAATTGCGGTCGGCAAGTAGATGAATCTCCGATGTGTTTCATTATTGCAAGCAGATTTTTCGAGGATTTCTATTGCAATAGAAGAATGTTTAGTGTATGTCATCGTGCTTGTTGCAGCTGGAGAAAAAGAAACGCATTTTTAGTTGCATCAACGCTTTCACCATATAGCATTAAGAAAGTAGCAAAACCGACAACCACAGCAACAACAACAACACGTCCAACAACTACCACAAAGACAACACGTCCAACAACTACCACAACGACAACAACAACCAAAACGACAACACGTCCAACAACAACCACGACGACAACACGTCCAACTACTACTACGACCACAACACGTCCAACAACAACCAAAACGACAACACGTCCAACAACAACAACGAAAACGACAACACGTCCAACAACAACCACAACGACAAGACGCCCAACTACTACTACAACGACAACTCGGCCAGAACCGAATATTCAGTCTGCGAAAGGTAATTGTCAATGAAACTTTAGTTCACTTAAGCATCCATTACTAAACTGTAATGAATTATGGAAAGCATGATCATATGTGCATTCAATGTTTTTTGTTTATATTTAGTTTGTGGAGATGAAACTTACCTATGTGCAAGAGCTTTTGTAAATCGAAATATATGCGCATTTCCAAAGTTTTGCAGACGATCGTGTGGATTATGTTCGGGTCCTAGTGAAAAGATGTGTGACCTTCTCGTCGATGCAATAAATGTTGGTTGTAAACACAGAAGAAGAAGAGGACATTGTGTCTCGAATAACAAGAACAAGAGGAGAATGATGAAGCAAGAGTGTCCAAGAACATGCTGCATGCGTGGACAGTTTTACGAATAAAAAAAAATGGTGTATCTGTAAATAAATAATTTATTATGCGTGTGCTGGGCGTACGTTTAAATACATATACGTAAAAGAAAAAATTTATTATTGGAAATATATATTATAGATGGCCTTTTGCGTTATTCATAATGCTTACTCCTCTTTGAGAGCCTTCATTGATATAGTAATTTTGGCGATAATAACCATTTAATATTAGCTCGTGATGAATATTTGATTCTATGACAACTAATACTAAGTTTGATACTTTGGATCCAAATTCTAGCTGCACGTGTTTTAAATGCTAAAAGAGCTTCAAATGTTCTAGTTCGCTAATTACACTGAAGTGTTTGCACGCAATCTTGTGGTAGATTGCTCGTTTTTATTGTTGATCATTTCAGGTTTTTATCCAAGGGCTTTTTATCCTAACCAACATTATTTATTTTACTGTTGTTTTGCTTCTTCGCTCTTTGTTTATCTTTCACTGTTACAGAAATTTTGATTTGCATATTAGAGGACGTTGGGTGTTATTCTGAAACTTTCATGAAAATTTATTCTGCAAAATAAAAAAATAGGTTGTACATAGAAAAGGGTTGCGATAACTCATATTCTCCTTTTTTATTTAAAACCGTTGTTTTGAGGAATTCCCGTTTGATTGATAATTTAATTAATGCGTTTTAGCCAATGCTCGATTTGATTTTCCTGCACTGACATGCTGAACCTGGCTTTTAATGCCAGCGTTTAGGCACCGAGTCTCCCGGATATTCTATTTAATAAAAGCCGTATTCTCTCTGTTTGTTTAAATTGGGTATACCGCGGCTTTATTTCACGGTTTGCGCGCTTTTTATTACTTTGGGTTAGCAGGTGGACAAAAATTCACGAAATAGCGCGTGGCTTTGCATTCGTATTTACCAAAAAATGTAAATTCTTTATCGGCGAAATAACAATAATAACAGAAAAAAATAATGCAGTTAACTCCCAGTAGCCCGGACCTCAACAGGACCGACGAATATAGTTCGACTTTCGAATTAAGCGAAGCTCCCGTTTTCAAGAGGTGTGGCAAAAGGTGCAATCTTGGCGATGAAAAAGCCAAATCCTGGTCCATAGAATTTTCCTTAACAGACAACATCATATATCTATATTACATCACGAGTTTAATAAAAAAAAAGAATTCGACATTTATCTAGTCTTTGATTTTCTTTTCTCGAATAAAAAGTTCGAGTTATGTGAGGAAATTAGCCTCAAGGGAGTAGAAAATGGGTCAAATTAGGAAATGTTCGAGTTATCTCAGGTTTGATTTAACTGAAAGTTTTTATAAGATAAAATATGCTCAAAAGAATGGTTCGAGATAAAGAAAGTTCGAGTAATCCGGTGTTCCACGTCTCAGAAGGTAAATGTAATAAATATCTTATAAGAAACCACGAGGCTTAAAATCTTCAAAAATAAGAGAATATTTTTTTAATCACCCTAATGCTCAACGCCACGCTTTAAACGCGCCCGTTCAAAAGTTAAAACATTCAAACGTAAATTGAATGCGCAACTTTTAAATGATGTGCCTGAACGAGGAGATTATTACTATTATTCCGAATATTTATACAAGATATAGCCACGTCATTGTTGGAAACACTGTTATCAATGTCGATTCTGTGTTCGGAATGTATACATTAAGTATACACCGGCATTGCCTACCCTGTTTTCCTCACATTGCATGGTTGACTCGTATCTATGCTAAAGACACTTATTAAGCACGGGTCTTGTGATTACGAGGCGAACTTCATAACCACAAGGCTACGCGCCACAACACAATGGATCAATTAAAAATATTTAGGCACTTTTGTGACGAATTACTAAAAACTAGCCTGTGGAAGAATCCACAGAATCTTCCCCTTGAATCCATGTAAAGCATACCAAACAAAACATACAAGACAGTAATTTGAATTTTTGAAACTCACAATGAGCATTATTCTATATTTATGCACGCTGAAACAGAACGTTTAAAAATTTAAGCAGGTGCAACAAAAAATGCAAAATGTCCAACACAATGTCATGTAAAAAGATAAATCTGCTAAAACTTTAAACTTGCTTTGCCATGCCAGAAGTAGCTCCACCAGGGAAAACAGTATAAGCGACGTAATTGTTTATCGGACAATAAAAATTAACATATTTTGAAATTATACAAAAAAAGTTGTTACAAAAACTCCAGAATGTACAGTTTGTAATAGATCATACCAAATCAGTCTATTGAATACAGGACCTCCCCCCCCCCCAAAAAAAAAGAAAGAAAAAAGAAAGAAAGAAAAAAGTGTACTCAAAAAATAAGAAATTAAAAGTTAACAACACATAAAAGAGAAATATAAAAACTTGAATCATTTTGGTGTATTGTATAATGTAACTACGGTAACATTTCAATGTAAAATATTAAAAGAACAGTTTGCCTAACATTTCATTTCACATGACAGACACTTCATAGTTGTTTTGTTTACTAATCTCCTGTTTAATGTACAGAAAAAACAACAGTCGAAATTATTTGATTACGAAGAAAGTTGTTGAGGTCAGAACGTATTGGTACTAAACTTATTTTTGTAATTAAGCAAATTGCGAATAACTTGAAGTGTTACAAATTGAATTGCCCACGGTAAGATTATGCGTTATTACATTATTTTACGTGTTTTGGAAAGCCAAAAGATACCAAACATGTTTTTTGCTAACTTTATATTTATTTTCTACATACATTTATGAAAAATAGGTGCTTTTAAGGAAATTTAACCCTAACTAAATGCGCATTTGCCAAGGGTAATTTTTTCCTACGAAAAATAAAATAGCAATTGGAAAAGAAATTATGATGTATAAATTTTTAGGAAAACTTGTTACCAAAGCAATATTTTTATTTCTTATAAAATTAAACGAGAGAGTATGGAAATATGTTACTTTTACTACAAAAGCCATATTTGGCACTATGGCGTTACAAACCGTTTATTTTCATTTTATTCTTAAGTGGTAGTAAAACATGACTACAGATTGTAAGCGACAAGGTCTCTGTTTATCATGTTTTATATAGCCACATACAAATCTTATTCTCATTAAATTTAAGATTCCGACTACAAAAAAAGATTTTGAGGAAGCATATTATAAAGTCAGATAGCTAGCTAGCCTTGTTTATTGCTATTTCTTTAACACTATTTAGTCTGGGGGAGGGGTTGGGCGAATTTGACACTTTTTGGCGGGGTTTTTTAAATAATTTTTTTTTTGCTTTGCTGCAGGGTTATGTATGCCAAATATTTAGGTCCTATGCCTCTTTCAGAACTCTAGATATTTGCTATTACCCTAAGTATCTAAATAAAATTCGGAAATTGGGAAAATAAAATAACTTTCGTGATCATTATCCTTAGGATTCCTAGCAGTTAGGTAGTAATACAGCTTCTCCATATGTATTCTACAAATTACTTTCAATTCTTTTATACAAAACTGAGCTCTAGCTACCTTTCGTGTGATTAAGCCTTACCTTGATTTGGATAAAACCAATTAAAATTGATAATATTGTATTCTTACATCTTCTTAGAAACAATAAAATAAAACACAGGTCGGTGCGTTATAATTGTACAAATTACTTCAATATTTCTTTAGGAAAAGGTAGCTTACACAGGAGCTTTCCAATCCAACTCAAATCTCCAGAAAAAGCACAGCAACAAAAAAGCTTAAAATACACAAGTAAAGTCGATTTGAAACAGGACTAGCAATAAATTATTTCAAAAGAAGAAAACCGTTTTAATACTATTATGTTTCATTAAAATACAACTATAATAGTATTAGAAGCAAAATTACAAAATAATTAATTAATTATTTATTACAAAAATTAGCTATAATACAAAGAAATAAGGCATACTTTGGGTCTGTAAAATATATGTGTCTAAAATGCCGACTACCGTTTCTTGTTCACGGCATATTCCTCCTTGTGTGTTCAAGTTCGGCGGACGTATAATCCGGACTAAAAGACGGGGGGGGGTCAAAATCCGGGGGTGGGGGGGTACGAGCCGTACTTATTGCATTTTTTACTAAACTTATACTTTAACTCCTCGGTCCAAACTTATTTGTTTTATTAGAAAAAAAAATGCCCTAGCTTTATGAAAAAAAAATATCAGTCCTATTTCTTTACGCTGATTTTATATGTTTTTTTTTCTATCGAAATTTTGAGAATCTCAATAATTCTCTTGGTATACCTCGCGTGTAGCAAACGTGCTCCACAAATTCGGTTTCCACTGTGGGGAATGTGAACGCGTTCGTGTTTTAAAATTTTCGCGATAAAACCTCCTTAAACCACAGATAAAATAAAACCTTAGATCAAAAAATTTTGATATTGTTGTTTAAAGTTCAAAGGCGCCGACAAATTCCGAAGGAGTTTTCAACGATTTTAGGGCACATTTTGCGCATTTTCACGTTAAGACAGAAAAGGGAATAAAAAATGGCAGAAAATAAACTTAGTTTGGTACAGGAAGAGAATCTTAGCGTACTTATTCGCCAATATCCAGTGATTTTTGATAAATCACACAAAGGGTACCAAACGCTACATGTTTTTGCTTTTAAAACACAGTGGGAATGCTCAGGTTTTATTTTAATTTTTAAAACACATTTAAAACCTGTTAGGTTTTATATTGAAAGCCAAGTTAAACCACAGTGGGAACCAAGCTTTAAGCATCTTTTACAGATAAAACACGTAGGAACTGCAACAAAATATCACCTCACTGTGAGTATGTTTCTTTAAGAAACAAACATTAAGTTTAATTTATATTCTCGTATGCATTTTTCTTGAGTCACAAAAATACTCTAGAAACTCCTATTTTACATTTAAAACGCTACTTTAACAACCATCCGTCTGGCGCTTTGCTTTAGAGCAAAATGGGTTTGAAAAGAGCCAGGAAATTATTCCTTGAAAAACACATAAAAACAAGCTGTTTGTAGAAGATGAATATGGGAAGCGCAACACAGCAAAAATTATGATGCATTGTATATGTTTAAATTCTAGTTTCTTCTCTGTTATCCTAATACAATATCATTTTGTTTCTACTTTTATCTGTGTGCTGCACTATTTTTAAAATAACATAGGAAAAATTGACTTCAGCCCCAAAAATACTTAGCATTTTTAAAATTTTGGCCTGGATATAAATTGTTTTTAACACGAATGCTAACTAGATGCTGGTAAACTCGGTCTACAGATTTATGTGCTCAACGTTTCATCTAACGCCTTATAAATATATAAACAAAATGCAGTTGATGTTGCAACAAATACAAACTTCTCAAAAGCCACAACCCGTCTATACCTTTAAAGTCGGACCGTTTAGAGACTATTCAATCCGCGTTTCCAGGTACTCCCTCTATATATATATACTAAACAAGAAAGGCTACGGCCATGAAATTCTGCATGCACATAGGTCGACAAAGAATTCCAATGACAACAATATTTTTAAACTGAATCTTCACCTAATACTTTTCTTAATTCTAAAGTTCTTTAAAGACAGAAGTAACAACAATTAAAAGTAGATAGAGAAATCATAAAATTTACAACGATAACAGTTACAATAAGAAATTTGATCCAATATCAGATTAATTTTTGGGGAAAAAGTTCTGATAATGTATACATAGTCACCAAACTCTGGACTTTTACTAAATTCATAATTACTTAAACAAATATGAGAAGAGGGAAGGGACCTGATAAGAATATCATATATTCAAGAATTTATCAAACAATACTCATATGCAATATCTGAAAATTAAAGCCATGTTGTCTTAGCATAATTAGAGTCGAAATACAAATTTTACGTAACCGACGCCTGTCTTGTTAGTTTGGTTGACAGGTACCTCTACTTCATGAAATATGATAGCAGTCGCAGGTGTAATATCTCTTAATATCTCTTTTCAAAGAAATATCAAGTTACAATGTCTTTTCTATGATGGCGTTTTCACATTGACTTTTAGGCAACTTCTGAACTTCATGTGTTTTTTTATTTTTAAATTTCTTTTTGTGTTGTTCGCGCTTCGTTGTGTGCATTACATTATAAACAACCAATCAGAACGTTTCTCAAAATGGTAGCGCATGATATTAACACAGTCTTACAATAAACACTTGAGAGGTTTAAGAAAACGAAATTTCAATACTTTTTTTTGCAAAAAGGAAAGGAAATACAGATGAAAATTCTGTTGTACATTGATTTGATGACAAGTGAGTTCTGATGTTAGCTTACACTGGTACTGCACAATCTGGGAAATATTATTTTGATTTACAGAGTTCCTAGCACATATTTTTGAAATGAAAGTTTTATGAAGAAATTGATGAAGGCTACTTGGTTATCCCTTTGGTTGGTATTGAGATTGCCTCCTGAAAAGGATTTTTTTTAATCTCCATATTGTTGGAAAATGTACTTCTTTATATGTTTGTTTGTTGTTAGTAGAATTGATTTGAATTTCCCTTTTTCTCTCCTGATTTTATAGGTTAAAGATGATGGATGCATGTGAAGATGAGTACTGTAAAATACAGTTTGCAGTGACAGGAAGGGTAAATACTACAAAACTAACGAGTTTAAATCTATAATAATAATTAAAATTAAATATAGCAGTATACCATTTTTTTATAGAAAGAGGCTTGTTTTGTATTTTGCCAAACAAGTAATCGACAGAATGTGTTTGTATATGAAGAGAATCAATCATTACAAAACGTATGTTGCTATGTTATAAATTGGCAGATGGGGTAACAGTGTCTCTAGATTACTTCAAGCTCTGCCTCACTTTGCAATCAGAATCATACTGTTTTCAGTGGTAAAGTGTATCAGAACTGTGAATATACTCTTAAAAAGGAGGATAAAAGGGAGGGATTGGATTTGAAAGCCAACAATATATAATGCATGTATCACTGTATCACTGAAATTAAAAAATACTTAAAGTTTTTTGTCCAGGTTTAGGCCTAGATCACCAATCCAAGCTGCATCAAATAGGTCCTGTGGATTATTAATCTTATAAGACCTATCCAGATTGGGCTTTAAGTGACCCTTCTGAATTACTGCTTAATGCTTACCTCCCACTTAATGGCAAGTTGATTTCACATGAGATAGCTTTAAATGTTGTCACTGAATTTTCATTTTTTTCAAAAATCCTTATTGGGCTTAAACGTTTGAATAATTATGCAAAATTATAACAGCAAGCAGCTCTAAATCATATAATATAAAAATTTATATGTACAATGTTTTAAACGTCCAACCGAATATGTCTAAGTAGAACTGTTAAATAACTCACTTAGGGAACCTTAATGCGCAGAGATAAGGCAAAATTAAGAAGAAAACATCTGCTGGGCTTTATTTTAAAACTGTTCTTTCAAAGCTGTATTATTAAAACTTGAAATCGTGTATTTATTTATATTCTGTTTTCCTTTTTATCTAGAATTCTATTGTTAAAAATTCAAGATTCCGCCGGGTTGTTAAATACATAATTCGCCTGATACGGGCAAGGAAGCTCTTAAATCGCCTGCAAGATCTGTAGGATAAACGAAAATACATTGACACTTCTTATATTATACAAACTTCTTAATTTTAACTTGTGTTATACCTGTCATTGTAGTACATATTAGTCGTTTTTGTAAATAGATTCTTATATTTTTTCCTATACACAGATCTGTTATATGTCAATATGAGGTTCAAATCCCTTCAGAAAAAAATTGTCTATTTTTGCAAACCTTGCAGCTAACCGAAGTTTTAAACGAGAAGTTAAACAAAAAACCTTTATTTAAACCTGAATTTAAAGCTTTTTCAATGTTGGTACAAATTTCAATCTGTGATGCTAAAAAATACGATTTAAAAAATTAGTCATTTTTCGCCTAACAAGGTTTTGGAGAAGTTTCCAAACAAAAATATTTTGCGGCATGCCAAGGTTAATTTCCACTCAAGTACTAATTGTATTAGCACGGAATAAGGTAAAAAAATGCTTTAATTTGGTTGCCTATTCAAGAAAAGGTAAAATACCTATTTCAACTTATTGTTTGAATTAAAACGGATTGAAACGAAAAGTTTTTATTAGCCCATCAGAGTCTAGAAATCACAATTTTTCGATTTGACATTTTTAACGTCATTATTGAGAGGA
The DNA here is from genome assembly GCF_029227915.1 of Hydractinia symbiolongicarpus. Lineage (NCBI taxonomy): Eukaryota > Metazoa > Cnidaria > Hydrozoa > Anthoathecata > Hydractiniidae > Hydractinia > Hydractinia symbiolongicarpus. Next base: position 13,529,379 of record NC_079875.1, on the reverse strand, counting down.
AATTCACTGATTAGTAATTATGAAACGATCCTTCGATTGACTGATATCCTTAATTGAATACATTGACAAACACATAGAAAGTATTCAATTCGTTTGACTCTTTAGGCTGTGGATGTTTTTATAGTTTTTTTGTGTGTTTTTAGATTGAAAAAAAGTGATTTTGTGTCGTAGTTCAGTAGGATGCTTCGTTTTGTTCTTGACCTTCGTGGTTCGTAGTTTTTCGAACATATTATGATATTATGATGTCATAAATGGAACTAAATTGTAGCAATAAACCTTTGCTTATATCAGCTTTTGTTCTGTAAGGAGATCAGAAGCTCAAAGTATCACCGCCTGCTTATAATACAGTTAATTTTCTTAATTCATCGGTTTTTACATATTTCGCGTGATAAAATGATAAAAAATTGCCTAAAACTACCATTCTCAGGCTAGTTTAAAAAAGGGGGAAATCGGTTTTGCCATTTTTCATAAGTTTGCGCAATTAATAGAAACCTAAGGGTTGTATAATATCCAAATGTCTGGGCATGTATAAGACTTAAAGAATTGGCAGACATATCATAGTTGTGCCTCGCGGCAAATAAAACGCTATTATAAAAATCTGACAGGGTAGTTGAAAATCCCCTATTCCAGACCAAATTTAGTGTTTTCCTTTAAACAAATTTACTCAGAGGAAGTCCTCTGCCAAATATTCTTTACATTGCATCAGTTAAGCACGACACGAAACTAAAACTTTGGCAGTTTTTCTTTCTCTTAGTACGATTCTCTTTAATATATATTTTTTGCTATAAACACAAAAAGTAAAATAGACAAAAAATCGTGATACTAAACAGAGTAGAAAAAATTGTATTTAAAAACCTTACTTTGATTCTTCAAGAAAGAAAATGAACAATTATTATTTCCAAATGGAAGTTTTTTCTACCAGTTCAAAATAGTCATATGATAAAGTAATCATCCCGAACTACTTAAAATTAGCCATTATGTATTCTCAACATAAGTATCTCCTTATTGCTATGGAAATAATATTTAGTTTTAATACTTTCCTTTATATTGAGGGTAATGTGTATTATGTAGGGGCTATGCAAAGAATGACTCAGCGCGTTTTTCCCAGGAATGTTCAGAAATTTCTTTACAAAACAATGCGTGTTAACCCAACCACAAGTCTAGCTTTGTTTACAAGGAAAAAAGCCAACTCTCTGTATCTGTATTCTTATCTGTCACGTATCTGATATTTTGAAACTTTTGATTTAGCAAATTCTTTCCTAAAGTTCCTATATCTTAAACATAGTCCATATCCAAAGTTATACTACATTGATAGAGCAATGCTTCTCTGTTTTTCGCATAATTGTTAACCAAATAAAGCTCAGTGTCGATTATATCAACTTTTGTTTGCCTTCACCTTTACATTTTTAACTCTCGCCGTCAGATCACGTGATAATGAGCATTGTTTAGTTGCATGCTCCCTGATGCTGACATCAGCATGCTGCGACCTTCAATGCTATATATCATCATATATTATGGGTAACTTGAAAAAATGCCATGATCTGATTGGTTAACAGTTTATTTTGACAGGGCGTTGTATGGAGCCACACAAAACACATAAAATCTGCTCACCTAAATTTATTCTCGCATTCCGAAAGTCGAATTCTTTTTTATAATATAGTATGCTGTCTTATATTTCAAAACTAATAGCGCATCAGGGAGACGATATTTTTTTAGAAGCCAGAATGTTCCGTAGTAACTAGAACGTTTTTTTAGGCGTGGGGGTTCCACGGTTATAGCTTTTTCCGTCTGACAAAGAATGCAATTTTTCGTCCACTGGCCAGTTAAAAAAATAATCTAAAGCTGCGATATATAAAGGACGGGCGGCTCCGCGGATTGTTCCACTAGTGACCAACTATTTTACAATGTTTTTACGTTAGACTGCTAGAATCTACTAAAAATTGCCAAACATTCGCCTTGTATTTACCTTTCTAAATTATCCGGTTTATACTCAGCAAAATTGTTATTCCTTAAAATACTCTGATGTACTGTACTGTTCATTTTGGCGCGCCATTGTAGCTACAAGTTAATTGAAAACTATATAGTTAAAACTCTCAAATTGTGATGCCTAATTAAAACAATCGGGGGCTTTATTATGAAAGAACACGTTTCAACAATCCATACAGCTGGTGTCAGCAATTAACTACGTGCCTAAACATGAAAACGTTGCTGTTAATATGTTGTGGATGTTAGATCTGCCAAGTAACAATAAAAGTTACACATGGGACACTCCGAGGCCAACCTAAGTGGGGTTGAGAGTAATATTAAATGTCAGATGTTTATAATTAGTTGTAGTTACCAAAAAAAAATCTGGCAAAAAAAGTTAATGTTTTCAAACTGTGTTTGTCAAAAGTAGCTAGTTATTTCTCTTGTATATCTTTGACATGTATGTACTCCCTTGTTTTTATTATACCATCCATAAAATTACTTATAGAATACTACCCAAAATACACTTCTTTTGTAATTGACTTATCTCAATATCGCCTTTACTGATTAGCCGTGGTGGCAAAAAAATCAAAACATTGCATGAAAACGATTAGTTTAGATAAAGTTCAGGACGCCAAGTTGCTTACTAGCTGTCCTGAACTTAGTTATAAACAAATGTTGGTTTTATAATTTTCAACTGCCGTGTTGAAAGGATCGTAGTGGATAAAAGTATATTGAGGGCATAGTAGTAGTGGTAGTGTGACAAAAAATATGAATTATTGTTGAACTTTAATGTTGGCTAGCTATAGCTAACTAGCCAACAAACTTCTTGTTTCTTACTTCTACAAAAAGTTTATATATTCTATACTGTAAGTTATAAAATGCTTACCTAGTTTACTAAAACTTCATATAACTTATATAATTATAATTTATATATTATAATTATATAGGTTATAATTTTTTTCCTAAAAAAGTTACCCAGCTTTTCATAGCCAAATATTATAGGTTGAATGTTATAGCTAGCATGTACTCAGCGATGATGTGCTGCCCAGCTATGTATCGTTATTATTGTCACACTCCCCTGCTAATATACTTTAACCTTTCCATTTAATATACATTTATAATAAACATATTTTGGTTCAACCCAGTGTACTCAGTAATCACAAATTGTTTATTGTTTTGGTTTGTCTGTTTAGATTCATATCAGTATTGTAGGTTTATCATTTCTTGAACATGTAAGGCTGTTTATTTTATTTGAAAATTTCTTAACTTTCTTAGGCCATATAACTGATAGGTTATAAGTTATTGTGGTAAATTGATCAAGTACTAAACATATCTAAGGGAGAGCTGCCTATTTTACCTGGCTAAACATTATTGCATTGACACAAGATGTGACTTGAAACAAATCGTGAGCGGTTTGTTCATCTACAATTCTCTTAGCTTTGGAACGAATCACCCTCTTCCCCCTCCCCCGAAAAATGCCTATGGGTTATCATTTCATTTAAATACATCGTTTTCTGTATAAAAAATCTATTACCCCTTACAGTACCTTAAATTCAGAAACTCAACAAGCATAATACAGAAAAGTTTTTATGTTAATTTTATCAGCTTTGTCTAAGAAGACCACCCCTTAATAAAATTATTTTTATATACAAAGTTTTTAATCTTTGCTTTTACGTACAAATAAATTACAATACCCATAGTTATACTTTACCTGGAATAACAATCTGGCAAAGCTTACAAATATAATATTACTGGCAATACTTATAGAAATACTATCTATTGACAGAACATAATTTATGAATTTAAAAAACAACAACAATTATCTGTAGCTCCAACCATAACATTCTTACAGGCCATAATTATTAAATAATCGAGGCTCAAGGATACTTATGAGTATTATCTAGGGTGATTGCATTGCACTTTTTGTTGAATATATAACATGATGAAGACCAACATTCACTCTACTACCACCAACCCAACATGCTTAGAATAGCCTTGCAGGAAGGGGATAGCCAAGTCATAATGTATTTTACAGATGTTTCAAAAAATCCAAACCATAGTTATAAGAAAAACAACAGCTAGCTAGCTAAACACTAGAAAAAGATATAAACCAGTAATTTTAATAAGCCCAATGGGTATAAAATAAGTGCCATGTTCTATTTTTTTACTAAATGTTCATAATTTGCCCATTTGACAAGTTAACTTGAGAAATAATAAAGGTAAACAAACTATATGTACATCACTTCGCTGACAAATTAAAATTGTCTATAAACTAACCTCGTTTTCATGTTAGTATGTTTATTCCAGCTATGTATTTTGCAGAATGGAAATGGATATTGAAATAGGTCTATTCCCTGATATATTTATATTTCCCGGTTTCGTTTGCGTTAAAACCAAAACAAAACAAAAAACGATAAGACATAAAATGGTAGCTTAGCTGTGAATGAAAACAAATTTTTAAGATTTTTGTTTATAGTGCTGTTCTATCTCTAGCATTGTTACTAGTGACGTGAACAAATCCTTTAGAAAAAACAGTTTGCTATATTAATAGTTTTTATTTAAGGATTTATTTTAAACTAGTCGTTAGCCCGTGGAAAAATCCACCGGTTCGCCCATCCTTTTTATACCGCATTGCGTGCGTCTTGCTACCTGCGCAGCTAAGCTACTATTTTGCGTGATAGACAGACGGACGGACGAACAGACGTATACGGGTATTATAATATAGAATCAAAGAAAGAAGAAATACACATGAGGCCACCCGCATACCTTGCTGTAAGTTCCTTGCAACCCATACGCTTTTTTCAACTTGAACAGTAGTGCAATAACATTAATTTCACAGCATTTGAAGTTGTATTCAACCTGTCGAAAAACTTGAATTTTAAGATTGATTATAAAAGGCAACACAAAATGGGATTAAAGTTCACTTCACTACTACATTCTAAATTCCTCTCCTCGAGTTTCCTCACTGAAGTCGTTTCCTAAATCCACCAGATATGGAATGAAAAGTTGAACACAGAAGGAGGGGGAGCAGGAATGGGTGCGCCTAAATTGTTGTAATCACACATATAATCAAGGCAAGTTTCGAAGCTGTATATTATGTTTTTAATTTAGTTTAATGCTAGTCTGGTTTGATGGTAATAATATACAAAACACATCACATCACTGAAAAAGAGTACCATGACTTGCCAAGAGTATTGCAAGAGAGAGTTTGCGTTACCTGCAGAAGTAGGTGCATACTGGTTCAACTTCCCATTAAATTTCTCTTTTTTGAAAAGAAAAATAAATTCATGTATTGAATCATTTTATTTGCAGGTCCAAAGCTCATTTCAACTTTGCCAGATGAATAGTAGAACCACAGTGTTCATCTATGATGAGGGTCAGGGCTTCGAAAATGTATGTATTGATTTTAGTTTATCGATAACAGAATTATTTTGTACATACTGCAAACGTTATCTATCTCTGTCAATTCTTTTCCACCATTTTCAATTTATATATATTATATAACAAACTGTACTTTCCATTTAATATTATTCCTTAGTTAAAATATAAACTAACCATGTTCAATATTCAACCACAAAGTGTCGTTCGATTTTTGACATCAAAATTTAATATATCGTTTTTAGTTGCTTTCAAATTATTCCAAGAACTGCTTGGAATTTATTTAAAAGTGATTTTCTCTCTTAGTAATATATATGATACCAATGTATTATTGTTTATCGACTAGTCAGCTAATTATGGCTTTGTTTTGTAATTTTATTAAGAGCACTGTCAGGAGGTTTAGAAGACTGGTTAATTATGTAATTAGTCTGATAAGAGCAAGGAACTTGCTGAATCGGCTTTAACGAGAAATCAAAGATCGGTAAAGATATTGTATGTTTGAGGTTTTTAATTTTAATATATTAATAAAAACGTTTTAATGTTTGTTTATGTTTGAAGCTTTAACTTCAGCGTTACCTAATTTTTTTAACTATAGTAAAACCGTAAAAAAGGTTCTTTTTAGTGTCAGGAAAAATGGCTGTTCTTCTGTGCAAACTCTAACTTGTTATTTTATCACTCCACACTATTTTGTAAACAAAGAGAGAGAAATTGAGAAGGTATAAGAATGAAATCATTTTACCATGACTTCAAAAAAGCACCCTTCACTGTTAATATTAGCTAATCAGAATGAATTGAACTCAATAGCATGTTACTACGTACAACTTTACAAATACAATTTTTAGTCTTTTATCACGTCGAAATGTTATTCAAATAACATAAACATGATTCTAACGTTCATAACAGACAGACTGTTAAAGTAGGAGCTGTTTGTAATCCCTTTTGACCAGACCATTAACCACCTCCACCCCAACTTGTAGTGCAACGTGCATTATTCTCCGGATTTTCAATTCCTTCACCACAGTTCTTATCTCTCCCTCATTGTGTAGTATTTTTTATTCTAATTTGTGTCAACGCCTTCACTTGTTTTACTGCAATTCGAAACTTCTATGTTCTAGGTAATCATTGACCTTTACCGTAAAGTTATAAAATATTTTAAGCAAGCATATTAGCTAATGATGTCGTGAAACCAAAATCTATATCTGTTAAGACTGTAATTAGTATTCTTTGTTTTTGTTGTTGTTGTTGTTGTTGTTGTTGTTTTTCTTATGAAAAGAGTAAAACTCTATTAACAAGAATAGGGTACAAAGTGAGAACGCAACGTATTATTTATTATTACTTTCTTATTTCAGAGATCGTAAAAATTTTAAAATAGTGAAAAAATCACTTGTCTGCCATGACGTCACGTCTGATACCATGACGACTCATTGATTAACAGTTGGTCAAGAGAAAAGTTAATTTCTTCAAGTCAAATTTTAGCCTGGTTACCAAGTAATTTTACACATTGTGTACAAATTGTTATAAGAATGTAATAACTAACGTCATTCACTTTTTTATCCTACTTGCATATCAATGTACTAACATCCATATGTACTCAGTTTCATTAGGAAGAGGGGGGTTTCAGCATCATAAATTAGAGCAGATTTGAAACAAATCAAGACAAGAAGAGATTTAAAATCGGGACAAAAAGAGATTACAAATCGGGACAAGAAGAGATTACAAATAGTTGAATAACAAGGGTTTTGTTAAATTTTTTAAATGACACTTAATAGGATGTTATTTTGTGGAATTTCATATCGTTAATTTGTCGGACTTATACTATAGAGCTTAAAAAGTTGGTTACCAAGGCTTTTTTCGTTCTCAAAGATATTCACATATGAATTTTAGATGTAATTATCTGCATAAATTATGATGTCATATTTAGGAAATAATTTTTTTTGACACTTTCTGTCATCAGTAATTTTAGACCTGTTAGGGGGATGTGTTTTCAAACTTTATCAATGCATAGATATTATAAAGTTGAATTGATTAACATAGATTTTTTAGATAAAATGACACTCGTTTCCTTGTCCCAGGCCTCTCAATTCTTTGCTAACGACCCAATAACTCGTAATGCTAAAATATAAGTGAAATGAAAATTGTAATAATCTCTTACCTTTGTTTTCAACGTTAAATTTCAGAATCACATATTTCAGTCGCATGGTAAAATAAGGAAAGCTAAATATGATATATATTAAAAGTGCTATATATAATATGTATGTTAATATGCATATTTTCTTTCTATGTGCATTGTATTTCTTTCTATGTGCATTATAATTACCCACATACTTGTCGCCATAGATTCTTGGTCTACTGGTTAAATAAATCTTAAGCTGTGTTTATTCAATTCTTATGTAAAACTTTAAATACAGTTTTTTCAGACATAATTTCTAGTAGCGACATGTAAAAGGTACGCTTTGTATTGGAATTATTTTAGGGTTTTCCTTGGATGTAAAATGCATTTAGAATTTGTTTTCGTGTCGTGGCCTGTTTGCGACAGCCTGTTTTATTTAAGTAAGATGAAACCTACCAAAATCATGTGATACACAGTTATTTTTAATACAAATTCTAAAATCCACTTTTTGTTTTATGAAAATATGGCTTATAAGAATATCATACTTGGATTTTAGTTAAAAACAATAGATCTATTATGTAAAATTATATAGAATTAAGAATAATGACAGCCTAGTTAGAAGTTTCGTTTTCTTATAAAAAAGAGCGTGTGTCCAGTATTACCATTTTCGTAACAAGTCGGGGATTTCTGCAGCCATCTAAAACTCTTTCGATAAAGATTCCTCAGGAAAAACAGAAAAACAGGACCAGTGCTACAGTCTTAAAATAGGTATGGGTACAAAATCGTTCAAATATGGTTAAGTGTTGTAAAATTTATAATTGCAGGCTCTCTGAATCCGCCTCAAATTGCCCGCACATCGGTTTTTTAATGCGTAAATATAGCTAGCCACTGTCGAATATTAACAAACAAGTGGGGAGGTAAAGGGGCGTGGTATAGATATGCAGAAGAACTGAAGCTCTTGTTTTAAACTTAAATAATCTTGAATATCATACTGGACATCCAAATCAAACTGAAAAATATAAAAAAGGACCTTATAAATATTTGACAACTATAATTTTTTTGATTAGCCCTAACCTTGCTTTTAAAAGTTTTCTGGCAAAAGAAATCTGCTTAATGCGGCACAAAGACATATAAAATTATTGCGTATAAAGCCAACTAATGCAACAACAATGCCTTTGAAATCTTATTAGAGGCATTAATTACCCACCCTTCGTCCCCAGGGTTTTTGTTATTTGTATATGAGAGATGTTAGCGAATAATACTCTGGTATCGTTGACTTGACATTGAAATATTATTGGCTTTCCCAATTTCGCATAATTATTACGATTTTTTTCCTTAGTCAGCACTTTCTCAGGTCAGAATTAAAATGGAGCCATTGTATTTGTAAGTAAAACTATATGAAACTAACCAAATTTATGGATAACGTTCTAGTGTAACTTATTAGATTTCTTAAAATAGTACTCACTCAGTTTTGGTTCTCCGTTGTACATCAAAAAAGAAGAGAGCGGCATAAAAAGTAGACTGTCTGTTAGAAAGCGCATGTATGTAAAACTAGCTAGCAAAAAAGGTTTTAATATGCTTAGTCTTCGTATGCTTTGAAAAACCTTTCATAGACGTGTTGAAATAAGCTAGCGTTATGTATTTTAGCTTGGTATTTTGTTTACATTTAGCTATCAGCTGCCTAGCTTAACTTTCAAAGTAAAATTTGTAAATTCCAGAGGATTAGAAACTTTGTTTGTTTTTTATTCCTCCAAAAAATATCTCCCACTGACATTCAAACACAACATATTTGTTTGGAAATTAAATTTATATAGGTAGATTACCGATTTAAATTTTTGAGTGCGTCAGCACATTTTCTGTCATCAAAAGCTTGAAACTTGTTCAAAATGCCACTATCTGCCTAAAATTCAATTACTTTAGTTCTAGAGCAAATTTTTACATTCTGTTTGAAGTTTCTTAAAGCTAAATAAAAGTTATTTAACATATTTTCCGGTTTTTACATAGATGGCGTGAAAAGTGGCCTAAAATTGCCTGAAATTCCAGGTTTTTTAGACTTCGGGTAAAACCCGAAAAAAATGGAATTCCGGTTAATCACGCATACAAAATATGAAAAATTATTCTTCTTGATGAAACAAAGTTGTGTTGTAAGTTTCAAGTTCTAAGGATAATTTTAACAAGAGTTATTACATTATTTTCCCCATTATAAGGGTTATATAGAGATTTTTAAGGGTAGTTTCGAGTAATAGCCAATATCAGACCCTCTGAAAATAAAATTACGGCAGAGTAGCATTCTGTGAAACAGTGACAAATATAAAACTTTAGCATTCAAAATATTATTAAGCTGGATTGTACCAATCAAACATGGCCAAATTTTTATTTAGACCCTTTCTAACTTTTCAATCATGAGAATTCCTCCTAATGTTTTTTTTTTCGTATAATCTTTGTCAAAAATGATACACTGTCAAAAATTGTGTACCGGTATCCCTGAAACGCCTAAATTCAGGAACTTAGGAAATATGATAACAATTTAAGTCTTTATTTAAATTTTATTTTTAACAAAAAGTATGGTTTAAACGATAATTACTTTTTATAGCCCACTTCGCTTAACTTTTGTTAATGTATCCAGATTAAAGGTGCGTATTATAAACACGAGTAGAACTTCCCAACTTTGCAAAAAATAGTTCTTGTAAAAATTTAGAACTATTTTTATTAGTAATCCCCTACACTTGCGTGGAATAAGCAGAGGGGGTGGATATTTTTCTAATGTTCTTGGGGGAGGGGGGAGGTTGCAAAAATACCCTTAAAATAAGGGGTGAAAATAAAATGGAGGGTGGATATTTCTTTCTATTTGAAAATAGAGGAACTCATAGCGCCATTTTATGGTATAAACGGTTCTTATACAACAAACAGTACTTATGGTGTACACGGTACTTACTGTTTAAACAGCACTTATGGTGTAAACGGTACTTATGGTGTAAATTGTACTTATGGTGTAAATGGTATCTATGGTGTAAACGGTAGTTATGGTGTAAACAGTACTTATGGTGTAAACGGTACTTATGGTGTAAACAGTACTTCAGGTGTCGAATTATTTTTATTGCGGGTCAGGCGGAAAGAAAACGAGTTGCAATTGCGTAATATATTTCATTGAATGCAGTTGCATAAAAATATTTGTGTGTCAATCTAGTCTTCACCGACTGTGTGTAAAATGTGTGAATTTGCTTTGCTTATGTTTTTAAATCGTGTGCGGTTATAGCTTGAATGCGTTTAATGGTGAGCCGCTATGATCAGAGATATTTTATTTTGGAAAACAATAATGATGATGGGGGGGTTAAAAATTTAAAATAATGCAATTCAATGCCTTCCTACAATTAAGCACACAATAGAGACAAATTCCTTAATGGTTTTGCTCTTCATTTTGGCTTTTAAGGTTTAAATATCTAAGGCTTAAAAATGTCTAATGTCTTAAAGCTGTGCACATAGATAGAGAAATTATTCCCCCCTTCTCTTCACATCCTTGTTTTTATCCATATGATTCAAGAACGCCATAAGAATAAAAACCATTTTTTCCATAAACTAGATTTGAAATCTAACAATGAACTTGATATGTTTTTTATAAGAAACATTTTTATAACAAAATGAGTCTCAATAACCTCCAAATCGTAAGGAAATTTTAAGAAAATCCCCGGCCCCAGCGTCCTAATTTTTTAATATTTACATTTACAGTTGCTTAAACTCACACATAAAAAACCCATAATTGCAGAGTACAGTTCTATTGCTGATTGATTCTATTGATAGGGCAAAAATTACAAAACATATACATATACAGAGTAATAGCTGAAAATGTATACAAAGCATGAAATGATAGTAGAACACATATATAATACTAAGCATCGACAAAACCAAGGTAATAACACATCTCTATATAATATTAATAAGCGTGAACATGCATAGCGCATAACGTAAATTATGTAAAAACATAGAGGTAGGTAGTAGCAGGAGGGAGAAAGGAGAAAGAAAAACTGCTAAAACTGAAAAGGAAAACCATGAGGCAACTGCAGCTTAAATGCTAGTAGACTGCTGACCAGAATGTGGGTGTTGCTAACCAGAAAGGCACATAGGTAAATAGTATACCTACTATAGGTAATAACATACTAGAGTAGGAAGGAAATATATGTGGACATTTGTTAGTACAATTTATGAGTCACTATGTCACCATAATTTTAAAACACAAGTTTCTTTTTTCCAGTCAAATTTACATCTTAACACTAAAAAATAAAAATAAAATGTATTTTTTTAATAAAAATAGATGTCTTAAAACGAAGAAAATAGAGGAAGAAAAATTAAGAAAATTTCAGCCTATATTCAGAAGAAAATGGAACCTCAAGTCATGGAAAAACGGTTTTCTTATAACAAAAATTTGTAGCTATTTTAGTTCCTACAAAACGGCTCAAGTGAGACCTCCATCATTGTTGTTACTTTCCATCATCGTACCCACTTGGTGTAATAACCCAGCCGGCACAAGACGTCTTAAAGACGTCTTAAAATGTCTTTTTTAAATCTTCTGTTAGAAAACGCTATTAAGATGTCTTTAATGCATCTTCTTAAGAACGTCTCTCAAAAGACACCTTTTATACGTCTTTTGAAAGTAAATAAATTCGAATCTTGTAGTATACGCATTTTAGATGTCTTTTAGAAGACCTTCAAAAGACGTCTATTAAAAGACATCTAAAAGTGATCTAAAATATATCTTTTAAAAGACGTCTTTCTCTTCTTGTTATAATGCATCTAAAACGCGTCTTTTAAAAGACGTCTTCTCCTTCTTTTAAAACTGGTCTTAAATGCGTCTTTCAAAAGACGTTCGTTTTTTATATGAAAAATTCGATTTAAAAAAACGGGGGTGTTCGCAAACTTAGATAGCATGTTTATTTTTTTCGGAAATCAATTTTTCACGAAATTGATGAAAGTGGTAATCGTCACTTTTAATTATTTTTAAAAACTAATGTATTTTAACGACCCTTAATAATACGATTTTTTCATTACATCGTAATTTTGCTTTCCTGCACCTCCTGGCGGATATTCTTCGATGAAAATTAGCGGTATTTTAATGAAAGCATCAGAGAGATTTTAATTTTCGTCAGGATCTTCACTACTACATTGATGGCGCAAGCCAATTTAAAAAGCAACAAAGACAAAGTTCCGCTGGAAGGCAAATTAATTTATAAAATTATAGTAGGTAAGTGTATTAGCTGATGTATTACGTTGTTACCCTTCTATGTATGGTGTGTTTTCTGACTACGTTTCTATGAAAGTTCTTTCTCTGGAAATAAGCTTTTTTTCTCTCTAGATTCTGTCCACGAGCGTTTCAAAGAATGAGCAAGAAATGCGACGCATAATTGGGACCAACCTGCGAACGCTCCCAGTCAGAAGATCAGGGACATGGGTACCTTAAACGTATAAATTTCCAAAAAACAAAGGACAAAATACATTTAATATATCTCTTTTGTTTATTTCATATAATGCCTATTTTTTCTAAAAAGTTGAATAAAAAAAAACAAAAAAAACAAAAACCAAGGAAGACGTCTTATAGATAGATAAAAGATGTCTTTCTAAAGATGCATTTAAAAAGTTGCATTAAAGATGCATTATAGTCGCTTCTACATCTATAAAAGGTCTAAAAGACATCGTAAAAGATTTCTTAAAAACGTCTAAAAGACGTCTTTGAAAAGACGTCTAAAAGAGACCTTTTGAAATGCATCTTTAAAAAGACCTCTTTTAGATGCTTAAAAAGATGCATAATAGACGGACAAATCAGCGCCAAAAAAGACGTCTTTTAGAAAAGCAGAAGATGTCTAAAAGACGTCTTTTATAGCTCTTTGTGCCGGCTGGGAACCAGACCACTCATGAGGTCGAGGTACAAGAGTCAACCTGGTTATAAATAATTTTTTCTTCACGAGTTGATACTTTTTTGATGGTATTTTTTCTAGAATGGGATTTAGGATTTTGGTGGTAAGGTAAGTACCGGTCTGAGAAATATCGTACATAACAGTACAATGAGAGTTTGTTTTGATGAGCATGCAGTCCCAAACGTCCCCAGTTTTTTTGCCTCCTTCGATATGAAAAAATCGGCGTCTATGAGAAAGGCGTGTATTAGAAAGTAATTTTGGTTCTAAGATGTATCTCTTTAGTTGTGGAATAGACAGTATGATAATTACAGGTTATTGTTCGCTGTACCTATGTCGTGCACCCCGAGCAGCCATACCTCCAGCCAACAAACAAAATTAGGCAATTATAAAGGTAGCTGCAGAAAAAATGTAAAAAAACGAATTCAGCTGTATCTGTAACATTCTTCCGTTATCCTAATTCGGGAAGTTCTGGCAGGTGTCTGTATAGAAACGTTGTTTTAAATTTTGTTTTGTGAATAAATTACTAGTAAATTAAAATAAGCAGTTATGATTGGCTTTGAGTAAACAAATACAGTATTCTCTGGTTGGTTAATTTCTGAACGAAAAAGTTTGTTGCTAAAGTTAGCTATTATTTACTTTTGCTTTTTTCTCATAACCATCTTTTTAAAAACTGAACTTTTGATTACTGTTTTTCATACTTTCTCCTGAATGTTTTTTATCTTTGTTGAGCGAGTTTAGTTCACAGATAAAACACGTGCAAACTGTAACAAATATCACCTCACTGTAAGCATGTCTCTTTGAAAACAAACATTAAGTTTTTGAAATCTATATTGTTAGCCCGTGGAAAATCCACGGGTTCGCCTGTCCTTTTTATACCGCATTGCGTGCTTCTCGCTACTTGCGCAGCTAAGCTACCATTTTGCGTGACAGACAGACAGACGTATACGGGCATTAATGCATGTTAAAGTTTGTTATTACAAATGCATAATTACCAACGAAAGCACGTGCTATATCATTTTGTGAACATAAAAAGAAAGTTTATATCTCATTTTAAAACGAATTTCTGGAACCGGAACTTATTTTATCTATTAAAATAGACATTAATCTTCCATCAATTTTTGGCCGACCCCTTTTTTATCGGTACTTTTTTATATGATCAGTCAAATATACTTTAGCTTCTAGAAAAAGCTTATCATTTCAGCTTTTAAATATTTTGAAACTTTTTGTTCAACTTTTTGCATACCATGCTTTCCAACATATATTCAGTTATATGTTTTCGACACAAATTTTACTCGACAGCGACATTTTAGAGCAAAATTTTTAATTAATAAAGAAAGTCCATATTAAAGAATATTTTTGAAGTTAATCAATTTTTCGCTGAAAAGAATTGTTCGAGTACCTCACGGTCGGATTTTTTTAAAATTAAAGACAATAGAAAATTCAATACATTTAAAGTATACAGAAAATAGTTGTTTCTCCTTCTTCTTTTTCCTACACCAAGATAAGACGGTCGGTTCGTCTTTATCTTCTTTTTTGGCTAACTGCCTTTTTACTTAACAGTACTTGTTGGCCAACTAGTTTTTTTGCCTGTTAATCATCCGCTGTTCCTTTTTTTAGTTTTGGTTTTCCGGTGCTTGCTTATCAAAAATTGCTTATTGATTCACAAGCCTCTATTACTTTCCACTTACTTTCCAACTTGCCGACTTACAGTATAATTGGCGGCTTGGTTAAAAGGTTCGTGCTGACGTACAGTAAAATAAAATCTGCGGCTTTATTATCAGTTGGTATTAAGTCTTTCCACCTTTCAGTAAAACCACAAGTCACTTTGTCGTAATTCCAAAGGACACATTCCTCAGGAAATAATATCAGCTGGATGACTTTTAGTATGTATTAGTTGCCATTAATCAGCATGTAATGTTTTGTGTATGTTATTTACTCTAATTTGAATAAATTATTTGTATTGTTTGTTGTTAGAGATCCAGTAATAAGCAACTGCATGATCTATCCAAGCAACTGTTTTAGAAATATCATAATAACCATCAAATTCATTTCTTACAGCCTTCAATAGTTCAGCTAACACAAGAGTACAATTCTTAAAGAAACATATGATCCAAAAGCTCTTGTAGATGCATCACTTAATCCATGTAAGTGTACATCAACGAATGGATCATTAGCACAAGTTGAATAACATCAATCCCGTCTAATATCACAGCTTTCTTGAAAGAAATAATATATGTTTTGCCACTCCTGCAATATCGCATATTGGTTAATGCCAAGTTAGTTTGGTAACACATAATTTCAGAAAAAAACACTTGAGTTTAACAGCAATAGGATTGATGAGTCCAAACGGGTCATATATGGTAGCTATAGAGTAAAGTACTTTCCGTTTAGTTATGGCTGTGAGACATTTATTCGCAATGTCATTAAATTTACAACCCAATTAATTATTATATTTATTCTAACGAAGTCCAAGTACCATATTATCATAAGGATCATATTGTTCAATTACACTTTGAAAATTACCAATTTTCTCATATACAAGAGATTCGAGTGACATAATGTTACCTTAATTAAAGTAGCCTTGACAGATCCGTTCTTTACATTTTCGAAAGAAATCAAACAATTTAACAACGCTGTTACCTCCACTAATAAGATCATCGACATGCAAAATGTCCAATACCTTCCTCACAGACACAGGATTTAATAAGAACTTCTCTGTATGAACTATTAATGTACCCTCTAATAAAAATGGAGAAGGTGTCTACCCAAACAAAACACGAACTAAACGATACTCAACCAATTTCTGATCTTCAAAATTTATATTTGGATTAAACTTTTTGTACCATAAAAACCGAACAAGGTCTTTATGTTCCGCATTCAATTTGATTTACAGAAATGCATTTTCAATATCATGCCAATATTATGCCATGCCAATGTCAAACACTCTGAAACAGTGAAGGACACTAAAAGAGCTTTAGTGAGAGAAGGTCCATAATGCAAAAGCTCATTAAAAAATCAGCCAGACATAGAGGCACAAGCATCAAGGACAACTCTGAGTTTTTTTCTTAGCACGGTCTTGTTTGATGACAGTGCAGTGTGATAAATAATGTACTTTACAGTACAGCTTAAAGAATTATGTCTTCGGTGTTCTCAATAATATTGCCAGCTAATTGAGATTAAATAACATCTTCGTATTATTGAAAAAACTCATTGCTCCTTTTAAATTTGTGATTAAGGCTTTTTAATCGTGCTTTGCTAAGTTCATAATTACCATCAATGTTCAGTTAATTCTCTTTTACTGGAAGTTTGACAGTGTATCGATTTTCATTAAATTGTTTGCCATTTTTGAATTTTGAGTCATTAGCTCTCCCCCAAAAATCATTTAATATATCAAGATCAATAGGAACTTTAAATGCACACACTTCCTCCACATCAAGGTGAAAGAAAGAACTGTATGGAACTTTAGTTTGTTTACTCAAAATATAACCCAAGAGCTACTAGACCAATTACATCAGGTTGTGATTTGACCACTTTACCCGTAGGAAAAGACCAGTAATACTCTGTCCCCATCGCCACCACTGGAGTTTTAATCAGCTAACTCAAGACCTTAAAGATGTTGATATGCTTGTTGAGTGAATTCTACAAGTTAACCTCTCAAAGATGTCGTTAATATGTAGATACAACGGCTGAAAGCTTTTTTATCATTTTTATCTTTAATACAAAATTTAACTTGTTCAAGCATTTGCGATTCAGCCTGATTCCCAAATGTTTTTAATAACATTTCTAATTTATTAAAAACAGGTAACTTCAACAACTCCTTAGCATGAGGTGTAATATAACTGAACTGAGTCCAGAGCCAGATAATATTCATAATTTTGCAGAATGTTTTATCACAAGTTTGTGCAGTTTGTAACAACCCAAGGTGCTCCGAATTTAAAACAAAATAATTGGCCAAATTCTTTTATGATATTATCCTCATCTATTTTAAGGTATTCCATTGTTTTATTGCCTGAATTTCTACGTCCTTTGCCTTTTTCTATGTGGGACCTAAAATCAGTTTAAGCAAATGTTTCTAATGAGCGTTTTCTTATTTCGTCTGCCTTTACAACATCTGCACTTTCCTTATTCTTTTTGTCATCCGATTGCTTTTAGAAGTTTTAGTGGCAAAACTCTCCACAATATCCGTCAGGAATAAATGAATTTCGCTATCTTCTGGTGTTATCGAAATTCCGCTTGCACGTAGCTCTTCTCGTTTCTTTTCGGATTGATCTTGAATTGATCTTCCCCAAACGTAGAAATATAAATCTGATACTTGATTAAGAGATTCAGTCATCCTTTCCCATACCTTAAAGCGCGCAGATGTATCTTGCTTGAAGCGTCAAAGTCCAAAAAGAAGAATTTCTCTCAGAAATGCCAGGTCATCTTTAGTCTATTTCGTTGCTTTATTACCAGAAATGTAAATTTAGGTGAAATTAGCGAAGAAAAGAAGGAACTATAAAACCATGAAAAAATAGAGCTGGTTACAATATTGGTCAAAAAAATTGAGACAAAATGCAGTTTTTTCGTCATTTCTCAAATATGGACAAAAGTAATAACGGTCAATGCATTCAGGAGGCGGCAAAGTCGCTACTTATGCACACACGCAGGCCAGGCATGGACCGTTTGAAGCTTGCTATTTGCATTCTTTAGCACACATTTCGAGCCCCACGAAGGCTCAGAAATTCATTGAAAAAGGCCATGCTGACGTGAACCACAATTGCACATTCCAGGAGCTTCGACTTAATCACATAACCTAAGATCTGAAGTGCTAAATCCACTCTGAACATTGAGGAGTGAACTTCATCAATTTCAATATGTCTGACTCTGATATAGAATTACACTACGCTATTACTTCTGGTGGCGAACTTCAAAATTAGCCGTCTTGTCTCAACATATTTTGACCATGATTATATAGCTATAGTTAATAATTTCTGTGTCGGGTTCAAAGATTTCGCAAAGTACCCTAGCTAAACGATTTGTTTATCTTGCACTTGATGTCGCCATGTTTGTTGTTGTTGTGGCTAACTTAAGGAATCTGGAAAAAAATACACGTTCACACAAGAAAAAGTTGCTTCTTAATAAGTACTGGATACTAGCGGAAGGTAGTGCTCATTATTATTTTCTAAAAATCCAAAAACACTAAAAATTATAAAAGTTATATATTAAGGTTTCAGAAAACGTCAAAACTCACCTTTTAGCGTTTCAAACGAACTTCAAGTTACAAGTTTCGAACAACGTGTGTATTTTGCGAAGGAAACATTCTCTCCTTCATCGGCGTCTTTGTTTTCGCACCGTAAAGTTTCTATTATTTCTCAGAAGACAACACGAAAACAAATGCAATTTTAGTTAATGTAAATTTCAAGGTGTCACAAATTTTACTAAATTTCCCACCTTATCCATTTGTTCTTGTCTAAAGTTAAGACGTTTATACGTTGTTTTATCCTTAGACAAAGTTTAACTTTAACATAAAAGACAAAAAATTAATATTTACAACTCCTTTCTTGTGACCCCTAATACTTGTAAGCGCTTGTAAGAGGACTCAGATATAACTTTTTTTACTTTTCAATTTTTTTTCTGCGAAACGAAGCAAAATATTAAATTACACTGATTCCAACAATTTAATGCAGCAGGGATGAAATTTTCGTCGTTGATGAATGTTTACATTGTTGTGGCTAGCTATCAACCACAACAGACGTCTTGATGCATATCAAGTTTAAATCTCCATTTAATAAAATATCGTGATTGTGTGGGCCGTCGGCGTTATAATTAAAGAAAGAAGAACTGTACGAAACAAATCTCTATTCCGGTAATTACACTACGCATATCTGGCGCATATCGCATATCAAAGTCTTTTTCCTAATCCCTTGATAAATCACGGTGACTGTCATTTGTTTACAACAAACAAACTCGTTAGTGGAAGGAAATAATTACTTAGATTACCAAACTCAAACAGTTACGGTTTTAAGAACGTAGGCTACCAATTTAGTGAAAATACTTGGTTTTCCTTGCGCTAAATTTCATTTATTGCTCAAACTTATTAAAATATTATAAGATTGAGGAAGCTTTGCAATCTTTTTGTTCAGAAATAGCATGTTGAGTTACTTTTTAAGAAAATGTTTAACCGTCAATGTCTTATTATTAGCATCCCCTTTGATTGAAAAGAGTGCATTTTCCGCATTGAAATTAGCGTTGGCACGCCGAATTACTTTTTGACAGTTACTATATCGAAAAAGAACGTTGTTGCTATTATGCATAAAGTCCATGATACTTCCTAGAAGGCAATTGATAACATTTCCTACTGGTTCGTGATGCCAAAAAACGCGCTCTCCTTCCGTTCTAAAATATGTATTACAGACAGTGATAATTCACTGCTAAATGCAGGTAAAAAACGTCTTGACATGTCACCTTCTAAAGAATTTTCTTTTCCAAATTCTACCAAAACACGTACTTGACCTATTCGACTTTGCGTTTAGCAAGTAATTAATTCCAAAAGGAAATTACATTTTGCGGATTCCAGTTTGTTTGACCTGTATGAATCATCATACTTAAACTTTTCTATCGCATAGAATCAAAGACACGCTTTAGCATGCCATAACTCACCTGGACATGTAGTTAAAATATGGCTGAAGCATGCAAAAATATATTAATTGCTCAAAGTATAATTACCATTAAACAAAACAAAGAAAAGCGTTGACAGCAAGACGTATTAATCTTCTTTATCGTTGTAATAAATTCCCTTCGACATGTAATTAACACGTGTGTTGATAAAAATAATAGAAACTTTATGAATCAAAAATCAGAGGCTATCTGCAACGACCTTTTTTTTAAGAAAGCCATGAAAAACGCGCCAAAGAAATTGATTACGAAAAAATTAAGCTAAGTCGACACATGAAAAAACGCGCCAAAGAAATTGATTACGAAAAAATTAAGCTAAGTCGACGCATGAAAAAAATCAAAACGATTAAGTTTATTTTTAAAAGTGCAAGAAATACGAAACTGACAAAGAAACTGACAACAAACCGTTGCGCGCACAAAATTTGAAAGAAAAAATATTTTACAGTAATATTTTCATATGACACTTTTATTTTGTTAAAATGTTTGACGTTCTACCCACAACCTGAAAATGATTCTTTTAAAGTTAACCAATTTTGTTTTGACGGATTTATTTCTAATTGGCATATGCTCATTGAAAAAAAAAATATTTCCTCCGTCGTAGATGCTCCCGTCCTTGTTTCAGATGGTGTGCAGAGTGAGTGCAAGGTACGCATTTTTATTCTGGATGTCCAAATACTGCTTAACTTTTGTTAAAGGGAGTTATTACTTGCATTTAAAAATTGAATAATCGCCATTAAATCCTTACCCAAGTTGGTAGCTTTATATTTAAAAATTCTGTTTTTGTGTTTGCGCTTTTACAATGCTCAAAAATCAATAAGGTGTGTCATATTGGTAGGTAATTCTCCCCTGTGCAGAAGCGCACTAACTTTTTTCACCACAAAAAACATTGCGCCTATATTTGCATTCGAGTTTATGTCCAACTTTTCATTGATTTTACGTATAGTATGAATTTTTTTTTATACACTTAGTGCTCATTGACCATCCTAAAGCGATCATTTTCAGTGAATGACGTGCGAAAGTTTGCAGGGCAAAATCACACACGCAGCTAACCTTTCATGTATTCTGTTTTGAAGATCAATTCCACTCATAGGCATATTAGAACCACGGCTTAGGAACCACTGTAGCAATAAAAATTGTCACTTCTTGCTCCTAATGATCCGAGCCCCACCGGTAATTTACAGCGGTTAAGAAGTCGAATTAGAACTTTTCGCTATGAATAATTGGTTTATGGATAAGAAATCAAAAAGTTTTTTTCACAGAAATTGTTTAACTCTAATTTTAAAACATATTCATTCATTTGCAAAGTAATATTTCTTGTGTGGTTATTACACTGTAGATAGAGTGACGTACTCTCCTTTCATGCTTTTCATGACCCCTGTGAAAGCCCACTGCGCGGTGTATTTATTTTTGGAGTGATATATCCTTAAGTTTTGTTTTACTTTTCTAAACTCTTTAAATTCTGATCGTAGAAGGAGATAATGTTTCCTCTCTTTCTGCTTATTTATATTATGTTAGAGTTGAATCTGATACTGAAGTCCAAGACAGAAAGATATTATCGTATGAATAAGATTTTATACCATAGGGCGGTCGTTCGCGAGTACTAAGCTAGTGTATATTTTTAAATATACCGAACTTTTGATATAGAGATGCGGTATTGAATAAGTTTTTATTTTAACAAACAGAATGACACCTGAACTTATTTAGCGTACACTTCCAAAAAAACACCCGGTTTAGCGAACACCACATTTAACTTTTGATTAGTCGATCTTTCAAGTATGTGACGGGAAACTATAAACACTACGGAAATTTTAATTTGCTAATCGCGGTTTCAAGTTTGTCGCGATCTAAACTGTGCGAAAGTCGAGGAATTGAAAATCGCATCAGTCGCTTTGGATTCTGTTGCGTTTTACTTTCATATAAGTTCACTTTTATGAGCTCCCGGTCAATTTAACCAATCCAGTTGTGCAAAAGCGACCTTCTGTGGAAACGAAATGTCAAATAAGAAATTTATCTACTAGCTAGTAGTCTAGTCGTTGGCCCGCAGAGAACTCTAAGGGTTCGTCCGTCCTTTTTATTCAGCATTGCGTGCGTCTCGCTACTTCGGTAGCATTCTGTGTGGCAGACAGACGTAGCTATAGAGGAATTATAATTTAGATTGTCATCAGATTGTCAATCTTTTGTGTATAGCCGGAAATGAATTTTCGTCGTAACATGACTCAAGATTTTTTATAAGAAAATAGCAGTTAGTTTCTATAAAATTTTAGCACTGTGTTTTCCGTTAAAAGTTTCCTTGTAAAGAAACAACGTGTATCTAAAGGAGTTAAAATTAATTCAACGTGGACTAACGTTTTCTTGAGGAAATGTTATAAACAAGCTAGTACTGCGCGGCAAGAAAAATTATAAATCGGAAAAAGAATTTACAATAAACAGAAAAAAAGTTTGGGTTATTTACGTTTCATCTATTTACCAGAAATAAACAAACGAGAAATTAAAAGAATGACCAGCATTCAGATAAAGCATTCACATGACTAACAAACATTAAAACTCGAACATGGTACAGTTAATAACAGCAGGTGCATTCAGGTTCAATAACACCACATTCATGGCAATAAAAGTCGTATAGATCAAGACATACGTAGCACCAATCGAAGCAATAATTTTCACCACCTCCTCCAAACGGGTTCCTGGATACGTTCTTATCACCTGCTCGCTTTGACGGCTTTTTGATCTTTTGGAGGAAGTAGTTGACAATTGGAATCATTGCTTTTACAAGTTTAGCAGGAACAGATATTCTTTCTTCTGTGTTTGTTTTGATCTCCTTGCTTATGCCTTCAACAGCTTTCTTAATTTTCGATGCTGACTCTTCTGCTTCAAGCTTGTTTTCATTCAAAGGAGTAAGTTTTTTAATTTCCTGTCGTATTTTCGTCTTCTTCACTGTTTCCTGTTCTTTAACGACCTTGAAAACTTTAACCTTTTTTTCCGTTGCCTTCTCCACAGCATTTCTGACCTTATTGAGTTCTTGCGACGTTGACGCCAAAGTCGTTTTATAATGGTCGGCCGAAGCAGATGTAGGTTGAGATGTAGTAGACAAATCAGACTCACTTTCTTTGTTGACTTCTGATTTTTGCTTTGGTAGAGCGTTGCATAACACAAAAGATGTTAATAAGTATAAAACCTTAAACGAAAAGAAATAAAATGTGTAAAGGAATGAAAGGAAAACAAAACAGCAAAAACAGAGAAAATATTTGTAATGGTTTGTATTCATGAGAACTTTAATACCTTCATCTTAATATAAATTTCTTTCTTTCGCTCTTCACGCTTTGTAGTTCATTCGTGTTACTATCTGCTTGAGCTTCGTGTTTTATACAGTAAGATGGCAATTATGGACTAATTAGTGGTTACAGTGGGGTATGCAATCACAATCCAAGTTATGCCTTGTCACCTACGTTTTTATGAGTGCTTTAGTGCTCACGAAATATTTTGTGGTGTGCAGGTCATTAGTGCTTAAAATAAACCTTCTAGAAACTGTTTGCAAATAAACAACGGACCACACAATTCACTTTGTGCTCACATGTTACATCAAGGTTATAATACTTTTTAATAACCATTTTTGCTGCAATGTTTAAGGACATCGTCAACTCAATCCATATATTTAATTATAGAGATTTCCGGAATCTTAATATATGGAGCAGTTGATAACGCTATAAGCAATTTAAATATGTCATCTAAAAAAAATAAGAAATTAAATTGAATTTCTCTTTTTTATCAACACTCTAGGTAGGAAAACTGAGAGTCGGCTTAAGCAATGTAATTCTCAAAAAAACAATTGCCAAAAACAGAAAATAGAAGACACGTTTTTAAATCAAACGGTATATAAGTTTTGGCTGCAATATTTTTGCTTCGTTGCTAACTTGACGCACGGGGGCTACATTAGACTGAGATGATACATCGCTTGTGAATGGTTAATGGAAACGCCCACATCATACATTAAGTGATATATCACATAAAAATGTGATTTCCACAATTGACGTAAATTGAGGTATTATCAGGAAGAATTGGAAGGAAAACAAAACCATGCAAAGTGCTCAATAAAATTTTATTATGTACCCCAACAGTCAAACAAAGTAATAAATAAACAAATAAAAAACGAACGAACGAACGAACGAACGAACGAACGAACGAACGAACGAACGAACGAACGAACGAACGAACGAACGAACGAACGAACGAACGAACGAACGAACGAACGAACGAACGAACGAACGAACGAACGAACGAACGAACGAACGAACGAACGAACGATGTCCTGTCCAATTAATAAAATATTATACTACCTAGTAAACTAGATAATTTATCCATTTAGAAATGGGAGGTGTTATATGTGGGAGGAAAATATATATTTTGATAAACGTACAAAAATAGCTTACGATAAAAAAAAAACAAGGGGAGACACCCACTTAAAGAAAATGTTGGATCAGTTTTTATCCCTAATTGTACAACCCTTGCATGCGACTGTTGCCCAATGATTTGTTTATTTTAATTTTGGTTTGTTAAGCCTAACAATAAACTGGAAAAAAATTAGGATACCTGCGTAAGTTGCTTGACTGTAGTTGTGGTAAGTTGCAATAGTGTAAACGTAATATTTGTCCTTTTAAAAACCCTTACCAGTACTACAAAATGGTTCATTGTGCCACTACTGCTCACATATATAAAGATCTCATTGTTTGAAAAGTAATTGGAAAATAAAAACTGTGTCATTTTCTTTTGAGATGGACATAAAAATGTACCCTCTACAGTAAGGCAATATACAATCTCGTTTCCACTTCAAAAGCATATCAGATAGAGGTTTTGTCTTCTTTCACCATGTGTTGTTTCGGCATAGATTATCTATCGGATAGATATCATTCCATTCCAATTACAAAAGTAACATCAGATTTATCGGGTACCTTTTAAGACGATATCGTTTAGTGAAAACAGGTGACATAAACTTGTTATATTGCGCATGCTAGATAGAAACTGTTCAAAAAAAATAGAACATACCACGTTAAAATGAATTACTAGAAACTGTTTCTATTAGACAAAATATCGTATTGATTTTATGAACGCGATCTTTCTAAAAATCGTCTAGTAGAAAATTAAAGTCTAGATATTTTTACAATTCTTCCATCTGATGAACCGTGTTAAGTTTGACTCTATTTGAGGAAACCTGGCGAAAATTCGTGGAGTAGGGGTTGAAGTGGGGATGGAAAGTGAAAGACCAAGTATCATCTTCCCTCTCTTTCGACGTCATAAAAAATATTATTAAACTTTTATTTCTTTTGTTATCTTGTAGCTTTTGTTCTAACAGTAAAAAAGAGGGCAATGATTTGAATTCTTAAATTTCAATAAGAAACACTTCAACAAGAAACAAAAAAATTATCAAGCGATTAAAACATTAATTTTAAAGTGGTGAGTGGTTCTAAGCATATATTCTGAGTTTTTTTTACATTTTTAAGAAATATAATGTTTAAATCATGGTGTGCTTTGCCATCTATTCGAACTTCCTTTTATTTGATTTCTGGATTATTTTCACGTGAACATACTTTGCACCAATTCCAACTTTATTTCCTCCTTTGTTTACTATTTTACACCCTTTCTTTTCTATTATTTTTTCTTCATTTTTATCTACTAGCAAAATAAAATATACGCGATGCGACAGTTAATTAGAAGAGGTTGTGACTTCAATGCTCGGCCAAACAAATGTCAGACAATGGAATGCCATTACGTTGAAAAGGTCGATTTATTTGGTACAAAAATATCTTCTCGGTTGGCAAATGTCAATTTTGATTAATCACTGCTACAAAGTCTGCCAGTTTTTTTAACGATACTTTCAAGCAACAGAGGTTAATAACTTTAATAATTTTCATATTTGGTCGCCGGCAGCTACCAAGCAAAGAAAGTGCACAGTATGAATCTTCATTTTAGCTGGTGTGTGTACACTCGAGATGTAGCAAACAATGTAAGATTTCGAATCATCTTAGATTGGTGACAATTTGGCAAATTAAGGCTGACTGTTCATTTTATAGACAGTATGGACCGCTACTACTTAAGTTGTCGGACCTAACATATTTCAGAATTTTGAAATAACAAAACAAATTAAGCCAACCTAAAATTTTTAAAAACAAATATCCAAAAATCTCCATCAATTTTAACATCAAAGGGTAAGGACTTGACTGTAGTTACAAAATTTCCTGCTCGCCATTTTGTCTTACACACCCTTCACAATTCTTACCACATAACAACACCACAGGAACCAGCCTACAGACTATTTTTATATAAAGTTATATATTTTAACAAACTACACACAATTTTACAACTACAACTAAAACATTATAGGACCACACGGGACTAAGTAACAACACAGCACAACATACTCCTAACTAACGATTAAACAGTTCAACTTTGAAATTTCATGATCAACCACAATATCATCTCCAACATCAAACTGTTTATACAAACTTCTCGAACCTCTTAAACATATTAAAGCGGATCTCAACAGAGCAAAACAAATTTTTGTGTGTATATGCATGACTGCAGTTAAAATGGGTATGGTCTTCTTATCCGGTATCATTTCCGAAAGTCTGCCTACAGACTTCCGTTACAGTCGTTGTGGTAGTAGCAGTAGGTAGCTAATAGGAAGTACAATAGGTGCTAGAAAAGGTTTATCTTTATAGCACCACGCTAGAAGATAGACCAAACGTTTATTCGTTGGATGTTGGCACTTCTTGAACAAAATGTAGACACCCAAATTTAATCAAACGTTGACGTAAACTTGTACATGCACCATAGTTAGTTCTGGAAAGAAAAAAAAAACGACAATAAAAAAAGAATGCTTGCGAAGTTCTCTGACAACTTACAAAAGATTTTCGTGCAGATATTACAAGAACCTTTGCATTGGATCTCGTTAAGCTTTTATAAGAACATATACATGTTTTAAGACAAATTTAAAAAGGTGTGTGGATCTAAAAAAAGAAAAGCAGCTAGACATCATAATGGTCGGTAAGGAGATTAATCGATCATTTACGTGATAGGTGTCTTCATAAATTGCAATAAATCTCAAAATCACTTAACGTGCTAACAAGGCACGGAATCAACTTTAGATCAGTGAGAATGCAATTTAAATAAAAGTAATGATCACAAGGATGTCGCTTTTGTTTCTTGTCCATACGGACTGGATAAAAAAAAAACTGGCATGTTACTGCACCTCTCCGGATAACTTATGCTACTGCATCCTCGTTGTCATTCATTTAACATATGTCTTGCATCTCCCTTCAAAACAAGTCAAAATAAATAACTTCCGTCTCTTTATATTTCCTCAGCATTGCTTTTACTGGAAACTTGCTGAATATTAATCAGATGGAATTGCGGGTATGGGTAGGGAAGGAGCGAGATAATGCAACAAATCAAATTCATCATATAAGTCGTGTGGGAGATTGTAGGAGGATATTTGTAGATGGTATCTAATAAAAAGTAAATTGACAACACTATGAGAGAGAGAAGAGGTAGCATTATGTGTCTGTAATTAGAATCTCAGTGGCCAAAAAAATGTTTTATAGTGCATCGAAATATCTTATTACTAATTACTTAAATATTTTCTTATTGTTGTTATTGTTGTTGTTTTTGGTGAAGTTCCCTGTAACGTAGTGATTTTGTGAATCAGGTCCAAATCAAGGAAACCCACACAGACGGTCTAAACGGTTAATAATTGCTTTGCTCAAGTGTTTTTAACAGCACATTCCACTGTTAGCTTAATGTCTGTGCTGAAAAAATTATTTATAGGAATTGCAAGATGTAGAGCGCAATTTAAGGGTTAGTTTATAAAAGCGGGTCAGCAAGTGACATAGATGGTTTACATGTGATACTGTCGAGTATCCCAATTCATTCTCTGCAAACATAGAGAGCACTTTTCCTAACAACCCAGTCCTTATGGCGCTCCAACGTGGGGCTACTCTTGTCCGATTTTTGAATGTAGAACCACGTGATCTATCATCTAAGTGTTGAGGGATTGAATGAGAATTTGAAAGTGCTTAAAATGAGTCACTAAGACTAAATTTTAACCTAAAGTTACGTTAACATGGTCAAACAGCCATTTCCAATTTTCCAGATTCGCTATTAAATAGGTGAATACATAAAAAAGGACATGTGGAGGAGAACAGTTATGGATAAATTTGCGCTCTATAATAGGCGCGCCCTTTTAAACATAACTCCTAATCATTATAATACGAGCCTAAACTTATTTTGATTAACTGTCATCCGCGCATCTTTTGACAGTCTATTATGTTATAACTTGCAATTAAACACAGTTGTAGCAACACACCTGGGTGATATCGAAATAAATGATCTGTTTTTACACGGTGTTTTTACAAATTTAAACTACTTCTTACTTAAACCTTCTTTTTTTATTTGGCTGCAATTTCCACCATATATAAAGCTCATAAATTTCGTTTTTAAACGCATGCGCATTTTCACAAAATTGTCTGTGCGCATGCACTAACAAAAAGAAAAAGAAAAAATATTCGGGCTTTTAATGCGTTTCTTTAAAACATCATAAAATATGGACAAATGTGATTGCATAAAAAACTTAACAAAACCGAAGTTTAAGAAATCAGTTTTAACATGGTTTAACAAATCCAGGAATTCCTATAATGTTCCTCCGGATCTTTAACTAAACTCTAAAGGTATTCTCAACATGTTTCCATATGCACTAAACTTGTTTCCATGGCATAACAGCGTACCAATAAGTAAGGAAATCTCAACTGAAGATTGGCGGATAGCTTTGGATTTACATATGGTTGAATAAAAATGAATAATTTCAAACAAAGAATCTCTTACTGCTCTTTTAGGATACGCTATTAAAACTAATTTTTTAAAAAAAATTTGGAAATATATGGCTTCACCATCAATAAAAATTAAACACCACACACGCAGTACCAACGCGGTAATTACATGGTAACATCTTAATTACGTCGCGTTGTCGCGCGATTACATAGTGGTGCCAACTAATCTGCTTTTAAGTATTACACATTGTGGGAGATAAAAATAATTGTGTAATCACAACCTGATGCAAATAAATCAGAAAACTCAATCTTGCAAACTTTTAATATCTTAGGACATCTTTCTTCGTCTCTTGCAGCTTTAGTAAAGGTTTCTTAACAAAAGTTGGTATGGAGAACTTCTATCTATCTTGAGTATTTCTTTGTCCAATATCTGATAATTTTCTCAGATGACTCTGTTAATATTTTTCTGTGACATATTTTAAAGAACAAAAAAGCAGTTGCTAACAACACTTTCATAAGAAATTTAAGACAAAACAAAAAGCCTCGCTTGCCTCTCGTACCGAAAAAAACAATGGACAATAGGATAACAATAGAATAAAAAGGGGACTTAAAAAAATGTGTAAAAACACCAATATTGGGATGTTACTTCGAGAGTAAAAGACTTTATGGTTCCTTTAACCAGTTAAATGACATGTTTAAAATGAGTTGAATACTTTGCTCAACTCCAGCTCAAGTCAATAAATGAAAAAGAAAACCCTTGCAGTTTTCACACTCATCCTTACTAATCGCAACGGTTGACGTTCTGTATGCTCAGGGAAATAGATATTGCAAAGAAAAAGACAAAAAAGAGAAATGTTAAAAGTCCAATCATTTCCACACATTTGCACTGCATGTTTGTTATTATCTGTACAAGCTGGTTGTTTCTCCAGCACATTTTGATGCTGCGTTGAGTGTCATTAATTTTAAGTACAAGAGAACGCCATTGATGAAATCCACACATGTTTACCAGATTCCTCAGCCTTCTATGTAGCATGCAGTGTCTTGTGTGGTTGAAAACTAAAACCTCACCACTAGTTTTAACATATTTTTATAGTTTTGTAGAAAAAAATGACGCGACCATTAAACGCTCATGAGATGAACTGCGGTACAACTACCTGTTTGAATCTATGAAGCGAAAACGAGGATCAACCCTGGGCTACAAGGCAAAAAAGTTTTATTGCATAGATATTGCATGTTTTTTTAGAGAATTTAATATTTTTTTACAAGTGTGCTAATCTTATAAAAAATTTGAAAAAGATCTTTGCTTGTACTTTAAAAAGTTCATTACTTTTTACCAAGTGAAGCACATTTTACTTGGTAACAGCAGGAGAGCTTTAGTACCTTTAACTTCACTAATTTATCAAAGAATTTAATCATAACGCATGTGTTCTCTAGCCATATGTATTTTTTTCTCTACACTGTAACATGACAACATCGCTTTCTATATACACTCTCCATCGTCGTTGATATTCGCGACAATGCAACAGGTATGGCTATTAAAAATAATGAGTTCTATGAAAGTACTCAGAAGACTTACAGTGTCATTATTTATGGCGCGAAAGTTACTTGACTTTCTGGACTTTGACATTAAAGAACGAAATTAAAAACACGTGCGTTCTTTATGAAATTCTTCGCATGTCTACCCCATTAATAGCGCGTAAAATTTATAAAACTAGTCGTTAACCCGTAGAAAAACCCACGGACGGACGGACGGACGTATACGGGTATTATAATGTAGATAAAAGACAACATCACGGGATTAACAATAACCAATATTTTTTACTTAATAACCAATATGTTGACTATCAAGAAAGTTGTGTGATATGCTGTTGTTAATAACTGGATCACCGTCAATTCCAGCTAGCAGTTTTCCGTCACCACCAGTTTAAGTATTATTACCGTACTTGATGTAAATGTATTTCAATTGCCTCACTGTGCGCGCTATCAATCAGCTGATTGATAAGTCGTTGATGATTATTTTCATTAAAGACAGTGTTACTTTCACCATTTCATAGCTTTTAAACCTGTCTTAACGACCACAGATTTCGCGTCTCACAGGTTTGAACTGTGGGTAATTTTCAACCAGGTGTACAAGGTTTTGTTCTGCATCTTTTTATTTGCAGTTTTTTATATTTTGTTATATTTTTATTTAATCTTATGGTAACAGTGTGTTCTATTCTTCATTTGGCCTGCTGTATACAAGCTTATCAATTTACCATTAGAGTTATGGGAATATGTTTATTTATGAAAGAACTATTAAAGTGATAATGTACGTACTGTAGAACATTTTCCCGTCAAGATCATGTAGAAACCGAATAAGGTTTTGTAGAAAGTTATTCCATGACTTTCATCATTTTCTAAAGGCTCAACATTTCCTCAATATACTACATTTTGACTTCTGTCGATAGAATGTCTATGACTAAGACTTGGACATCATTATTTGTTTGAAGCTTCATTTCAGGACCATTCTCATTGACCATTGAGTTGGATGAGACTCAAATTTTGTGTAGTTCTTAATCGATAATTATTCCAACTGCTCTTACATTCTTTAACCAGCCTGTTTATACGGGGAACATATATATAAGGTAGACTATATAAATGGAGTTCATCATCTCAGTCCAATATTTTTGTTATTATTATAACTGTGAATAATTAGTCTCTAGCGTATTAGTTTGTGACCATCCAGATGCCTAAAAAACATAGAATAAAAAGAGACGTTTTTATTTTGAAAGTTTATTTCCCACTCCAAAGTAACCATTGACGAGGTTTTGTACCTATTATATCACTATTTTTACATGCTATGAACCCCTTATTTAGCCTTACTTACACCTAAAGCTAGCTAGCACAACAGTATGCTCTTATGCTAGCATCATAAGAGAATTTTTTATGACAGATTTTCGAGGTAGCTAGCTGTTCCACATTCTCCCACAGTTAGTGACATAATTCTGCTCTAATAAGGACTGTCCATCACATTCCTAATTATCGCTTATGCTTGGTAGTTACATCCGTCTCCACACAATATGTATGTCCTTGGAAATTTAAACTTGAATGTAGCATAAAATTAGCTAGCTAGCTACATACTAGCTTGAAAAGTTATTTTAGACAGATAACATAGCTAGCATAAAATTTAACTACTTAACTGGGATGAAACTACCAACGTGGCTAGCATAAAATTAGCTATTTTTTGAGTGAGATACTTCTACTCTATAGGAATGTCCCATCACATAGCTTGTTCTAGCTATAATCATCCACAAAATTTCTTGTCTCTGACAATTTTATACCAAAAACCAAAAAGCTTAGCAAAGTCAGCAAAAGAACATAGCTATAGCTGCATATTTTGCAGATAGTACGTTCCTTCTCCTGTTGACGATAAATGTTTTATATATAAAGGTTGATGTGGAAATCTACTTTTTTAACCCTGCCCCTGAGCATACACCAGTGCAGCTGAAGTTATAGAAACAGAAATTATTTTACTATATATTATATCAGGAAACTTTCGTCTACATTCGTTTTGAAAGAGGCATTTATATACATTCTAACAGGCAGTTCTCGTGGAATTATCAACACCTACTAAAGATCTTTAAATATGTATATATCATTCATTTTTGGGTTCAATCAGAATAAATTTCAGAAAATTGAAAAAAATTTCCTGATCTGGAAATCTTATGATTTCTAAACCAGAAAATAATTCCTGATAAAGAAATTTTTTCCGTTTTTTGTAACTTGACCCAAACTGCACACTCATGCCGGACACCATTCTTGTTCCGTTTAACCTTTTTTAGCATTTTCGGATACATCAGATTCTAGACAAAACATGTCACTGACCCATACAATATTGCATTCAGAACACATTGCGGTACTGTTAATGCAGAAAGCCCCAGGATATGTTTCATCAAAGTAAACCATCGATTACCATGAAGCACGTGGAAACTTTGTGTTTTATACGATTCAACCGAAAGGGGTATCTAAAAATTTTCGCTTGCGAATCTAGAAGACCCTTCACCCCGCTCCGCAACACTTTCTATATTGGTTGTTTTCGTTAATAAAGAGCTTAAAGAAAGAGAGAGTAACACTGGCTTGTCGACACAAGAAAGCCGTATCACAATATCGAAGAGGACATTTTTATAGGATCAAAATCAACATAGAAAGGGGTTAAGATTTGTGGTTTGTGGTTTTTGTGTAAAAGCACAGAATTTTAACATTTCTAGCAAAAGTTAAAACATAATCTTTTAAAGATAAACTTTTTTGTTTTGAAGAATAATGCTTCCCGAGATTGCAGTTGCACACAAAGTATGCTCAATATTTTTTATACAAACGCGTTTTCACGCTAATTCGCGTTAAAATATGAAGAAAAAATATATTTAGCCTGCGCACTTATCGGAGTAAAAACACTTACGCTAATAGTCATCCACGTTTCCATTAGATGTTAGAAAATTAACTCCAATTAGCACACCTGCTTAAACAAAGGTGGGTCTAGACCTTCTTTTATGGCACGTTATATTTCAATATGATGGTACTGAAGCGGTGTTATTCATGCTGATAACGCCCTTAACTCGATTAATCGTAAAGTTTTTGTTACACAATATGTAGCACATATATCCAACGTTGCATACTTTCATTTACAATAGCTAAAACGTGCCTGTTTGTTGTTTTTTTTATCATTAGGGGAAAAGAAATTTGATCGAAAGCAAGAACTACACAAGAACTACCGAAATGCAATGGCTACTTATGCAAGTGGAATTGTTCCTTTATTGAATATATTGATTGGGTTAGACAATGGGACACAAATGGTGGCGTTTATAGATGATATGACTGGTGTGGAAAGGTTGGAGCAGTTAAATTTGTGATGGTTGAGGATAATAGAAAGTGGTCCAAAGTATGGGAACCATCTGCACCCTGGTAAATGTCTCCTCATTGTGAAAGAAGAATATCTAAAAGTTGCGAAGGAGATGTTTGGTGGAACAAAAATCCAAGTTACGTATTCCACGTCGTCTTATACTAATCCTAGCTAGTGGCTGATATGGAAGGTTATCTCTAACCTGTTAAGAATGTTTTGCGAGATGAATTTATACCAGCTATCACCGGTGGTCATCTTTGTTCGGACATTGATCGAGGTTGTTGGCTCTTCCACTCAGATTGAGTGGATAAGGAATTAAGATTTTGAATATTGTGGCATGCAATGAGAATGCTGCATCTAGTTTTATTTGGTACATCAGAGAACTCCTGGCGCTGTTTTCGTTAGTCAGGATTTAAATTCAAAAAAGAGTAAAATTAAAAAAGTAGGAAGAGAGGTTTACGATGAAAAATTGCAACACATCAAAGAGGTGATGAATGACCAACAAAAAACAATGTGGAGAAGAAACGACAATATAATAGTAGAATCCAAAATGGAACTGGAACACGACAATCTCTCTCCGTTTGTTTTCTTAATTAATTCTTAATTAATCCTACAAATATATATATATTTGTGGGGACCGTATTTGCAAAAATTTATCAAATATTTACTTACATTGACGAATTTATTCAAGAAAAAGAATATAATAAAATTTGGAGAAGGGGAACTCTAGCGTCTCTCAGGAATCTATGTATTTCAATAATATTCATGCAGGCGCAGGTAAAATCAACCCACTCGCACCTTAAAATGACACTGTGTATTAAAAAAATGGTCCATTTAAAGTGAAATTTGACAATTATTTAACAATTATTTTCCACTTTAAGAAAATTTTTCATGCAATGGAATGGACACAAACAGAACAAAAAAATTTCTACTTGAAATTTCTATTTCATAAAATTGCGTACATTGTTATACAGAAAGTAAACACACTTCTCACAATTCTCACAAAATGAAATAAGCTGATTGCCTAAAGCTTGGTTCTCACCAGGCACTAAAAAGTACAAAGAGCCCTAACGAGCACTAACGAACGATATTTTGTGGGTTTTTTTATAAGTGAGAATTAGTCTCAACGCTCTTTAGTGCTCATTATTGCTCATTAGTGTTGTTTTTCGAGCACTAACGAGCGGAGATATATATTTCTATGTTCTGCCAGAACCTCAATCAAACTGTTAACAGTGTAAATATATCACTAAAAAGCACTCTTTGTACGCCTGACTTTTCTAAAATATCTCTCCCCCTGACCCCCCACCCCCATCTGTGCATGCACCAACTAAATTCTGAAAACCCGCTAAATCCGAAATAATCCGACATCATCCAACGTCATCCAACAAACATCTGCGCATGCGCAAAACCTTCACCAGTATTTGACTGAGTGTGACATCATCATGCGCAAGATGTCAATTTCTGTCCATATCAAGATTTACTTATTAAAAAATTTTTAAGAGTTTTTTTATAAATACAATTACACAATTCATCAAGGATTATCCCTGGCTGATCAGGTATGTTCAGGATCAATTAAAGACTCAGGAAATTTGTAACAAAGCAGTTGAAGCGAATATTTATATAATTGAGTAGGTCCTGGAACATTTCAAGACCCAAGAAATGTGCAACAATGTGGTTGAATTGGATCACTATATGATCGTTCATGTTCCAGATCAATGCAAGACTCTGGAAATGTGCGTCATGTTTGTTGAGGATGATCCCAGCCTACTCATTCATATTCCTAATCAATTAAAGACGCATGACATATGCACCAGAGCCGTTGAAGAGGATTCCTCTAATATAGCATGTGTGCCAGAACATCTCATGACTCAAGAATCGTGCACGAGAGCCGTGGAAGTGGATCCCTATATGCTCAAGCCAGAATGGGTCCCGGATTGGTTTATTACTCTGGATATGTGTAGGAACGTTGGGGTTGAGTTTGAATTACTCGATGTCTATCGGCTGCGGAAGGCACAAAAGGCTATAGTTAGGAAAGAGCTGCTTCCATTGGCATGGCATCCAGTCCCATATTGGAATTGGTGCATGCCGGAGGACGACAAGCAAGAGATTTCAAAATTATGGAAGCCTCAAATGTATTGATCAAAGAAATATTATTAAATAAATATGAGTAGCAAATCATCATTGGAAATAATTAATGATATGTTGAGTGTATTTTTTATCAGCGCTGGAGTCTCTATGTCGTTATTGGCACTGGCCTTAGTGGGAATGAATAAACAAGATAAGGAACTGATTGAAAAACTAAAGGGTCGGGTTTCTGAATTCAAAAACAAGTAACTTGAAGAACTAAGGGTCGGTGATTTATAATAGACATAAAATAAAAGAACAGTGCGATGATTGTGAATGTGTGCTTGATGCCTATGATAGATGCAAATGTGTGGAGAAAATTTGTGGTGCAAAGTAAGATATTATGTTGACATTGTTATCATGAATATATGTTGTATAACGGTGGTTTTTGTAAATGTTTGACGAAAAAATAAAAATAAAAGTATTGATCAAAAAATATATATAATAAAGAGACAAAATGAATGTTAAAGAATGGTATATACCGGAACATCTCAACGTTGAGGAGATGTGTAAGGCGGTTGAATGTGACCCCTATATGCTCGAGTATGTTCCCGACCGATTCAAGACCCAGGAAATGTGCAGCAAGGTAGTTGAGGAGTATCCCTGGATGTTTGAGCATGTTCCGGATCGCTTCAAGACCCAGGAAATGTGCCATAAGGCAGTTAAAGAAAAGCCCTATGTACTCGAGTATGTTCCGGATCGATTCAAAACTCGAGAAATGTGTAGCAGGGCCGTTGAAGCAGACCCCAATATGCTAAGGTATGTTCCGGAACATTTCATTACGAAGGAAATGTGTATTAATGCTATTACGGAGGAGCCATACATAATAAAGTCTATCTCAAATGGTTCTGCTCATCATCATGAATTGTTTTAATGCATCTTGTATTTTTTGTGACAATAATTAAAAAGTATTGCTCATATTTTTATTTTATAAATAAATACGCATGTTTAAATTTAGAGATCAAATTATTAAATCAAAAGAATTTTACAGCAATGTCACACCCCTATATGTCGAAGATGTGAACCTTGAAAACCTAATGGTGAGTGAGACTATTCCGGCAAACAAAGGTTAAGATGAACGGTATGTGATTGGCTATTATGACCAAGACGGCAACCTATTCCCGTTACTGATAAAAAACCCCTAAAAAAATCTCTCAGGGTGTCTCTCAATATAGTCCTAATTCACCGTTCACCATGTCGTTCGATCTTGGTGATTATCCTGAATTTTTAAAAAAAATATGAGGAAATCTTAAAAAAATGGAGAGGAAATTTGGGGCTTGCTTCAACAACATAGGTGTGAAGAAAGATCGTTATATCAACCCTAAATTTAAGGAATTTGAAGGCAAAACTAGAACCAATTTTCATCAGAAAAAATACCACAGGAATCTTGCGAGTGTACGGCCATCATAAAAATAGGAAGCTAAGTACAAGGATATTTTAACGCAAGCAGACTGTCCTTATTGCAAACCTTGTGTTGAAATTGCACATGAAAAATATCTTGAAAAATATTTGCAAGATCTCACTACGCGAAATAGATCACCTGTTCCCCGCTAGAATTAGTAACTCCAGTAAGAGACACGGGGACCTTGACGTTGAAACTGATATATTTCTCCTTATTTTCCGCAATACAACCTATATCTTGCGCATTGTATTTTTTTCCAAGGTCCCTAATGAACAAATGTGAGCTGCACCTCGGTGAAATTCTGATGCGTCATTATGTTTACTTTCCTCCTCTGGTGTGATTACCATAGTTTTTGAAAATGTGTTATACAACCGCTCGACCTCATTTTTCAAATGCCCTATAAATTCTCCACACAATCCTTGCCACGATATGTTGTCAGTTGATGTGATATGTCTCCGTTGGCAAATGTGCTACATTTGCACCAGCCTGATGGTACATGTTTGTTCATTTTTATGGTCTTGCTTTCTCGACGATCTTCCACTGGGATCCACAGTGATTCAAAATCAGCATAAATTGAAAATGGGACCTTGAATTGCTGTTGACCATCCTGATATTTCAACCATTTTTTGCTCTCCTTTGGCATTGTATTTTTAACCGCCTCGTGATCTACGCAATATTTATAATGTTTGTCCCTGGATTTTTCACAATTAGAGGCCTGCAAGCAATTTAAGCAGAAATGCATCGCTTTATAGTCCTTAGAATTTCCTCTGACCACCAGCCTTGAGAGACTTTTAAAGCAAGTATAGTGCATCTTTTCATTATCTGTGATGTAGTCGGACCTACGAAAAATAGTCCCCGATGAATATAAATCGTTGACCGCAAGATTTGGTTTGTTATTTTCAAATTTTATGATTTTTTTAATATTCAGTGGGAATTTTAGCCTTTCCCAGTTGTATTGATCTGCATATTGTTGTAATTTAGATATCCTTTGATAGTTTTTATCAAGCTCTTCATGATGCAGTGCCGCAATAACAGCTCATTTAAAGCACTCCTCATCTTTATTTTTTGGATTGATGATAGCCTTTTTTGCACTGATCCATTTAGCTAATTTGATATAGGATCAACATCGTGTCAGCTGTAATTTATAAAAATCGATATCCAGATGAATTTTTCGATCGATTGTAAACTCGCTTTGTGATAACGCTGGATTTTCCACATGAATCCTTATTTGAGCAAACATATTGTATCCAGCAGCTCATTTACATCAATACCTTGAATTACCTGCATCAGTCTGCTATTAAATGGCTTTTTAACTCTTGCGTATTGATCAATGTTCGTATGTAAATCCTCTGCTCCTCCATCGATATCTTCTGCATTAGGTTGAATAGCAAGCATGCTATTTTTTTTCCACATGATCCACATTAACAACTGCAGTTTGGCGAATCCCATATCTTCTACCTGTTCAATAATCAATTGCTCCACATGCAGTCGAACCATTGCTAGATAGCTATCAACGTCAGCTTTTTTAACACCGGCTATTCGAAAACTACGAAATGTTTTGTGTAGTGCATATTTATGTTCCTGAGGAGTGAGGTCAGCTGGCTCTTCATATAAGTCGTTCTGAATGTCTTCGATGTGCTTCTTGTTCGATCTTACCGTGAAGATTAAGTTGTTGTTTTATTTCAACCTTTAATTTCTTGTAATAATCGCCAACGATATCACGCACATTTTTCAATCGTACAGTATGAGCATTGGTAGTGGATGCCACTTGTGCTGATACAGGATATATATATTGCGCTGATTGCATTTCTACAAAAACTCATTTTGTCTCTTTATTATCTGAAAAAAAATTTATCAATAAATTTTTACATGGACAAATCTGGCACAGTTTTTTGAATTAGGGGATTTTCCTGATTCAATTTGTGCATGATGACGTCACACTTTGTCGAATACTGGTGAAGGTTTTGTGCATCCGCAGATGTTCGTTTGATAACGTCGGATTATTTTGGATTTAGCGGATTTTCAGAATTTAGTTGGCGCATGCGCAGATGGGTGTCAGGGGAAAGATATTTTAGAAAAGTCAGGTGTGCAAGGAGTGCTTTTTAGTGGTATATTTATACTGTTAACAGTTTGATTGAGGTGTGCTAGAACATAGAAATATATATCTCTCGAGCACTAAGGTTTGGTGCTGTTAGTGCTCGTTTCATTGTTTTCTTCTGAGATCAAAGATGCCGACATTCGTGCAGAAATATTTTGTGCAGAACATGACTTCCAAATAACTAAATAGAGTGTGAATTGTGAATTTATTCCTCGTTCCATGCTCAAAAGAGTTCTTATATGAAGTAGTTTTCTCTTACAATGTGAATCACTTTAAAACAGACGCTCATTTTCCAGTGCTCTTTGGTGCTCAATTTCTATCATTCGTTAGTGCTCTTTTTAGTGCCAGGTGAGAACCAAGCCTAAATAATTCTCTACTTGTCTTTTTCGTACACAACGCAAAGAAAACGTTGAACTCAATTCACTTTGCTTAAAACAGAATTGAGAAGAACGTTTTCTGTTCATGTTCTGTTATGAATATGTTAGAATTTTTTCTGTTCCTTTCCATTTAATTTTACGGAAATTACGCTTAAAGTGTAAAATAGCCTTTAGCTCACATTCCTTCTAGTACATTATACTCATTCTTTCGAAAATTAGTTCTTGCAAAAAATAATTCTTTAAATATCCCTTAATGGTTCTGCTGTCTTACATAACAGAATGACAGAATCTCTAAGGCAAGCAGTTGTCTACATATATTCTGAAATTAAACTGCCCTTCTCTTCGCTTCCTCAAAAATAAAATTTTTTCAATCTAAGTTCAGCAAAAAAAAATTTATCCAGAAAACTGTGTTAAAGTATTATGTAACCTGCTAATAAAGCAGCACACCATTTTTCCAACTTTTAAAGACGCTTATTTCAATAACCAAAATAATTTTTCTTCTATATGTTACTTGTGAGACTGGAATAAAAAAAAACACATTCGGAAAAAGATGGAAAAGTGACTTATTTTGACGATCGGTATGAGAGTGTTGCGCGCGATAGCGGCAATACATTTTTTCCGTTAAACGCTTATATTTCCCCTAAAACGTGTTTTATTTTCCTTGAACGTGTTTTCTTTCTCCTTCAGCGGGTTTTATTTTCTTGAAACGTGCTTTCTTTCTTTAAAGCTTAATTTCATAAGTCTTAATCGTGTGCTCCCCAATTTCTTCATACAGATAGATAGACAGATGTGCATATTTTACATGGCTAGCCTCACAAATATCGAGGGATATACCTGTCTATTATTTCCAGGAGGGGCCATGGCTTAGATGGGGAGTCCTAGAGTATTTAATGCTCATTTTGAGCTACATAACTAGGGCCCGCCCTCTACTAGACAACTCCCGGCAACATCCAACGGCCCACACAGTGTGCCATCTCCCCAATTTCCCTCACATGGCTTCGGTTAACCCCGGGCTTTGGTAGCATTATAGAATACAATATAGGATGGACTTTTGGAAAGTCACCCGCCATGTTTTTGATGCAATAAGTTTAATTTTCGTTGCTCGAGTGGTAAGATACCATTTGACATGCTTCTTGTCAATAATTTTAATGCTCCCTGCCCATAAACGAAAAATTGACTTGAAATGTGAGAAATGTTCTTGTTACAACACTTAGGGGCTGATCACATAAGGCGAGCCGGCCCGGTTAAGCGGGCTGGCTCGCTTTGCCGAGATGTCGCTTCTATTAAAAGATTTCTCTTGAAAGTGAATTGCGATCACATGAGAAACGAGCCTTAGTAGTTCTCAGTCTATCCTGAATCACTTCTGCTTCTCTCGTAGTTTTGACAAATTTCTTTTTTTTTCTCCGATATAAGGTATCCGGGGGGGAAAACGGACGGAAGAGATAAATGAGCAAAACAAATATGGCGGCTGTGTTGGACAATAATAGCCGGCTAAAACGCTATTAATACTGCAAGATATATAATATAATATTATAATAATATAATATAATAAAGTAAAGATATAATTAAGCAAACAATG
This sequence comes from Hydractinia symbiolongicarpus, assembly GCF_029227915.1. Classification (NCBI taxonomy): domain Eukaryota; kingdom Metazoa; phylum Cnidaria; class Hydrozoa; order Anthoathecata; family Hydractiniidae; genus Hydractinia; species Hydractinia symbiolongicarpus. Next base: position 13,488,091 of record NC_079875.1, on the reverse strand, counting down.
CTATGCTAGCTATATGTTCTAAATTCTAGACTGCATGCAAACTATATGTTTTCTTTCAAGATCAGAAGGTGCCTCCACTAAATTAAAATGTTTGGAATTAGCTAGCTAGCTGATCTATGGCTTATAATACTATACTGCCTGTATTATTTTTTCTATCAATTTGTTAAGAGGTCTAGGGACTATAAACAACATGTGTCATGATAAAATGATCTTGTTTCTCTTGTCTTGTGGTCTAACCACAAGAGGCTATGAGAATCCAATTTACTAGTGCTAGTCTGTGATAAACTATTTAGCTAGGCAATTTATCTCTCCTAATTGGGCAGTCAAAATGGTTTTTTCTGCTTTATAGCCGCTGTTGCATACTCATAACAATTTTTATGTGCTAAAAACATTCTAACAATCTACTTTTAAAGACCAAATATATATAAAGGAGCTGAACTGTCAGAAGATTTTCCCAAAAAATTATATTATATAGCTATAGCTACAATGTAATAACTATTATATAATGCAACATGGCCTTGTAGGATTCATTTGTATTTTTTATTGACAATACATGGATAGATAGATAGATAGAAAGGTAGATGTGCATATTTTACATGGCTAGCCTCGCAAATATTGAGGGATATACCCTCTCCTATTATTTCCAGGAGGGGCCATGGCTAAAACTAGCTACGTTTTTATAGAATAAAAAGATGAATGGTACTAAGCAAGAATACTGATTGCACTACAAGAAAACCACCCCAGCAAACCACCCTCATTTTCAAACCCTATTCTTGATTCCTTAAAAAAAATTGCTCAAATTTAGGCATTTTTATTAAACAAATGCAACAGGAAAATTTATGTCGCTATTGTATTATTTTTCTTTCCTACAGTTGACATAACTGTCACATCGTAATGTTTTCTGCTTTACATAAGGGAAGGCAAGCTTATGTAATAATAAATAGTTTTTTATGCAACCCATACATCTCAAGAGAAACGTCAAAATGGTAATTGGTCGGTAAAGGCTATTATATTTAGTTCTGATATTTACTTGCGCACGCATCTAACTGATTACATAATGCTGGATGCATGCACATAAATGGAGGTATAAATGTAAACAAACCAAGAAGACGCAAAGGAAAATGTTCGAAACAAACAAAATCCACAATTAAAACGTGGACGAAATTTAGGTTTCAACAGTTATTCACAATATGTTTTAACCATGCTGTACTGGCACAATTTTATTTTAACATTCACACAAATAAAACATGCATTTAAAGCTTGGCTTTTTTCACGTACCTCTCCAAGCACAGCATCCATGCACAATCTTTGTTGTCACTTTTATGCTTAGCAAAGTAACTTTCGGAAACGATTACGCAAAGTAGACATCGGATCATATGCTTTGAGAAAGCAATCTTTTAACTATAATTTCAACCTATGGTTCAAATTATAGTGCCTTGCGAACGGTGCTTTGCAGAAGCACAAATGATCACATAAACCCTCTAACATTTAGTCTATTTTCATTTTTGCAAGGAGTATTGGCTGTTCATGCATCCTTTAACCCAGCAGTTAGTCAATATTTTTCTTTTTTTGCTCTGCTGGCCATGTTTTTTTTCTGCATTAATGTTTTCCTTACCTTAATTTCTGCACATGCATCTTTTTGGAAAAACATAGCACTATGATTGAGTGTATTAAATATTTCCTACCATCGTATTACCCTTTTGTATACTCATGAAATTTATGATGTCAAAAGTAAATATCACAATATATAACAGAAATTTATTTGAATGTATAATTTAGCTTTGTTTAAAGTTCATATAAAACAAGGCTAATTTTGGCATTTAAAGATAATACTCAAACTTGTTAGACCCAACAATAGTGTGTCAAAGTGGGTCATGTCAATAAGATATAGCCCTTCCCTTTTATTACAGTGGCCACTACACTCTTATTCTCAGTTTTGTCAAACTGCATTCCTGAAGAAAGGTCAAAAAACCTGGCAAACTCCTGGAATTTACTTTGACATGTTACTGTATTTTAAAGTTTATTTGCAGCGGACCGAGATTATGTTTTTCAGCTGTGTATAACTGAACATTTTTTTTAAGATGCATTATTATTACATGGAATGATGCTGATATGACGCTTGAAAATTCTAAAAAAGCTATCACATGTAAAAAAGGGACAGCTGTTATACTTGCAGTTCAAATTGTTTTGTTCATTTATTACTGCAAATATTTATCAACATGGGGACAGCATATTAAATCAATAGGTGCACCATTACTGCTGTTTGTCAAATACAAAAGCACAGAAAGAAACATAAAAGAAATTGAAGAAGAAGTTCCTTATATAAAAAGTAATCCGTACTTAGCTAATTTCAATATTAAACCAAAGGGAAAAAAGAAAAATGTAACTTTATTGGTTATTGTATCAACTGGACCAAGGAGATACGATAGAAGAGCAACTATACGTAAAACATGGTGGCAGCAATGCAAACCTACAGGAAAGGTAAGAAAAGTTTTACAAATTATGTTACATTATTATTAAATTTGCAAAATATTTACACATTTTGAAAGATTTTTGGAGTTAAATTTTAGAAAGAAGGTGAAAAGAAATATTTTTATTGTTGATTGATTTCTATCGTGATAATACACTACTAAACTACTAAGCACTACTAAAAGAATTATTTAATTATTATGTCCTATTTATTAGCTGACAAATAGGCTCTTTTTTTAAAGTTAATAAAATAATCTCACATTATTAAGTTAATTAAAATTAGTGTAGCCATCGCATTGCACTAACTTTAAAGCCACTTGAGACCAAAAGTGGACCAGTCCACTAAGGCTAAAACAACTCCTTTTACAATTTGCAGGTAAATGACGCCATCAAAAATCCTTAAACCCTATTTCCTTAAAGGTTAAAGCACAAAATCATTGTTTGTATAAAAGGACAAGGTGATTGCTGATCTCATCAAAATTTTGTTTCTTAAAAAATATGTTTTTTAATTATGTGAAATTTATTCACAAGTTACTCAACCAGTATTTAAATTTATATTTTGCTGTTACAAATTGGCAAAATCCACTTAGGCAATTATATTACCGCCATTCTAAATTCAAAGCATGAACTATACTTGTGTTTAAAATTTACATAGTAAATTGTTTTGTAGATACATTTTTACTTGTTAGAAACCAGTTTACATAGATGGAACTGATACTGATTTTGTTGAGCTTATAAGTTTTGTTTAATTAAGATTTCTACTGTTGAAGGTTTGTAGGAAATTCACTTTGTATACCAATTGAAAGCACCAAGGAAACCAGTCTGACTGTGACTGCAATTTGACATAATCAGCCTCTTAGATTTAACGAAAGTAAAGGCTTGATTTTTAAATTTATTATGTTATTTGTTGAAAAGGACATCACGCCTATAATAAAACGCTGCTGCAAACTCTCCAGACAGATTTACATTATGGTTTAACATACTTGTACGACTCATACCTTTCATTCTTGCACTTTTTCGAAGATCTGTCAACGAACTCTATTATTGGTTTAAGTTCTTCATAACAGAACATAATATTACCCCAATGTCTTCTTCTTGCAAAATAAAAAATCATTCTGCACATTATCTTCATTACTGTTTGATATTCCCATAGGGGTTGAAAATATAAGAAATTTGTTGAGAATAGGGTTATTGCTGACATCATGAAAATTGTATTTTTTTAACGGTATGCCTTCTTGCATTGAGTGAACTTTTCCATCAGTTTTTGACTAAGTTTATACTAAACCTGATCCTTCTAGCATTGTCATCTACAATATTACATATTCATTTCTAAGTAGATTAGAATGGTGCAACTTTTACAGAAGTAATTGATGGCTGTGGGCATATTACTTATGAAGGCTCAAAGCCATTTACTTGGTAATGGAGAAATCATAAGAAATCTTTTTGCTTTACTCGATGATATAAAACTGGAGCTTATAAGTTATCAGCATAAAATTTTTTACCAAAGCATTGATCATTCTGGGAAATGTTATGTGTAGACGAGTTGTACAACCTGTTGAGAAATCTACTTTACTGTAATAAAACTGAAGGGTATAAAACATTAAATAGCATTCACGAAATTTCTTGAAATGAATAAAAGTCTTGCTCCAGAAGTATTTTGTTTGATGCTTTAGATGCTGTTGCGAAAATTTTAGGATTTCTTTTTTATTCAAGCAAAATAAAGTTTATCTGTTTTCACCAACTTTAAGCACATTTCGCATGATTAGATATTTTCTGATACAGTCTAATATTATTTTTCTTAGGTAATACCAGAATGTATCTTCATAACAGATGAGCGTGTTAAAGGTCAGGAGTTTTATGACATTGTTAAAAATGAATCCGACACATACCATGATATGCATTTTCAAAACTTATCTGGTGGTGTAGAGTTTGGTAAAAGATTTTTATATCATATGGTGTACGCAGTAACGAATTATAACTTCGATTATTACTTAAGAATGGACGACGATTACTACTTTTGTATGGAAAGGTTTCTTCATGAAATTCCAGTCCCAATGGAGAAATATTTTCACTGGGGGTGGGTACATAATGTTCCTGGTATAACACGTCCAGAAGAAAGCATGATTTTATTTTCAAGGGATGTTATAGAATTATTTTTATCACAAGACCCTAACAAAATGTTGTGTCATCCATTGGCAGATCAGATGATAGCTGCATGGTCAAACCATATAAACATGACGTATTTATTTAGGCATGATTCCAGGTTACATCATCATCCCCCGGTACGTGATTTACCACATATTAAGAATAGTAGGAATATTTGCGGTAGATTCATTGGTGTTCATGGTGCTTATCCCAATGAAATGAAAACGTTGTGGAATAACAGAGGCAAACAGAGTATTTATACGACCGTGAAATACAATTCTCATATTGTTGCTATTCAAAGACCATTTAGGTGGCAACTGTTCGATCATATTTGGCAGTATGAACCAAAACCATGTGTTTCAAACCCTTCTTGGAATACTTCAAAGTTGTTTGTAACGAAAGGCTCCTATTCAGGTCGACAAGGTGAGGACAAGGAACATAAAAAGCCACGCCATAGCCAGTAGCTAAACGTACAACCGAATAATGTTAGGATAGATATAGGAAGCGATAGAAAAAAAGCCTCCTTGGAACTGCAGAGGACTTAATAAAGCTGTCTTAAACATGCAGAAAACAACCCTGATAAGAAACTCCAGTTCCATTGACAGTTTGAATTTTTTAAAGTTCCAATCAAACATTTTTTTTTGCCGACAAAAGTGGAGCAACATCAATAATACACTGCACTAACAAATTTTGTTGCTGAAAAGTGTAATAGCACTATGGTTTTTTAACGAACTATGGTTTTTTAACGAACTATGGTCTATAATAGCACTATGGTTTTTTAACGAACAAAAGAGTCGAGCAGTCAGATTTTTTCAAACTAGTTAATTTTATTGAGCTATTGTTTATTTTTATTTGTTGTTAGAGAGAGTGTTTTATTTGTATAAATCAAAAGTTAAGGTATATATACACATTTGTATAAAGTTATAAATATATATATATATATATATATATATATATATATATATATATATATATATATATATATATATATATATATATATATATATATATATATATATATATATATATATATATATATATATATATATATATATATATATATATATATATATATATATATATATATATATATATATATATATATATATATATATATATATATATATATATATATAAAGTTTGTTTATATATATTATAAAAGTGAATCAACTTATTATTCATTTTCGGCTAACATTTTGGGCTTTTTTGGTTTATTTTGTGAGTAATTGAAGGAGCCTGCAGCATTAGTTTTCTTTGTATAGCTTGATCATGAAAGAAGGGTTCTAGTGGAACATCTTTTAACGAAGCGGAAGTTTGATAATTTGATCATTTTATTGCCTAATCCACTGTTGTCAAGTTAGATAGAAATTTTATTTATGTAGCTGTATAATTTATTTGAGTTTTATATTTATTTATATTTATTTATCTCGTAGGCAACGAAAGGAATCTAAATAGCTGGATAAAGGTGATGGGTTCTTTTAGCAAGAGTTAACAAGTGCATCCCAGGTCATACTTTTAGATTTTCTCAAATTTGCACCAGTGTTAGGTATCCATAAAACAGTTCAGGCTTTTAAGGTTTAAGTTCAGAAATTCGCCCAATATTTTTAAATATAAATTTCTTCTCAGTTCAGTAACTATGTCATTTTTAGCTTTAAATTGTTCATATTTTAGATAGTTATATACTTTAGTGGTAAAAACTGGCTTTTCGCGACTTTATGGGTATCACTTATCACTTTTTCAAGAAAATATGTATAAATGAAAGTAAAGTGAAAAAAAAAGCAAATTAACAGATTTCAAATGCATTGCTATTTAGGAAGTTTGTCACCAAAAAATGTTCGCTAACCTCCACGACCTTCACCCTGCGTTTCTCATGTCCTTGTGCGATTTATATCCCAATACCATGTGTTCTAGTGAAATCTCTCTGGGTCTATTATTTTGCAAGAATTAAGTTTTGCGATTTATAGTAATCAAATATTTCATGAAACGAAACTTTTGCGATTTTGCCCAAAAACCGCGACAGTTTATACCTTTAAAGTATCTACACAATATGTATGTTACGGTGATGCGATAAAATAAGGGATTATGCATTTTTAATTGGTTATTATGCATAATAATAAAAGCCCAACACGTAATATCCCAAAAATAAGCATAATTTCCAATTTAATCATATTTCCCGTAACATATGCATAAAAATTAATATATCAGAAGTTTTATTGACGTGTTTTAAATAGTTTTATTTGATAGGTCAAAGCTAATTGACAATCTTTAGAATATCCTCCATTTACAGAGTGTCTGAAAGAAAGAAATTTTATTAAAATTGCGGAACTATTGTTTTTCTACACCCCATGTTTAAACCGAATTTCATATTATTTTGATAAATTTGCAGGAGAATTTTAAACAACTCGAAAAAGGTACAATGCGAAAAAGAGGTTATTGAAAAAAAGGCATGTTTCTAAAATAATTCTTTCGCCGTAATATTCTGGACTCGTTATCGGCAGCCGATGGAAATATCCACAGGCTCGCCCGTCCTTTGAGTTTTCCTGTCGCAACAAAGTGGACAAAAAAATATTAGTGCGCATTTTTGAAACTTCAAAATACGGCTATTATTAAAGAGATAGCCGGGAAACCCGGCGTCAAGCCGCCCGGTTGAGCCACAATACGATCAGGTGGAGTGCATTGTACAGGTATTTGGTATGTCGTAAATCAAGTGAAGGCATACACCATTATAGAGTTGCGATTTTAAGATAGTTAAAAAAAATAACTTTTCCGCAACGATAGCTGAAATAAGAGTTTACAAACCACTGTTACTCCATCATAGCAAAAAATTATTCGTGACACCAGGCTGAGCGCTTAATACAGTTAATCGGTGTTGTGCAGGCGTATAGGGATAATACCCTTTTAAAACTAAAACTTCTCACACACTGTTTAAATAACAACACAAGAAACAGTCCATTGCTAACACAAGGCTGCGTGCTTAGTACAGTAAAAAGGTGTTACATCAGTACAGCCGTGATCACAGAGAAAGTTTAAAAATTAATTGTCACTGTGGGCTGACCCCTCATTACAGGCGCATAGGCGTAACATTTTTTTTATAAAAAAAACAGTCTGTTGTTAACTGCGCTAAGCGCTTAGTACAGTTACACCATAGAGATATAATATATTTCTTATATTATATCTCCATGGTTAAACAGAGTTGAACAGGCGTATAGGCGTAATACCCTTTTGTAGAAAAACTTTATTGCAGCTTCGGTTTAAGTAAAAACACTGGAAACAGCCTGTCGTTACCCCTCCAGCTAAAACAATCGCTCAGCCATTTCATTTTCAGAAAAAGTTTTCAGGAAATTATTAAAAAATGTAGCTACCTAGCTAACTGCATTTAGCATAGGAATTATTGCTTAAGAACATTGTTGTAACCAAACTGCATTTTATACTTTCACTAGGAGCTAGCTAAATAGCCAAAGCCTCAACATAAAAATAAATTTTGGCTAGGATAAAAAGCTCTTGTACCATACAGAATAGTATTAAGTAAGGCTCTAGGTAGCTAGCTGGCAAAATCTATGTTCCTAACCAAAAATTCTAAAACTGATGCGTTTAAGATCTGTACGTGGCTCAAGCTCGTTCCCAGCCCCTTTTACTGTGGCGTCATAAATTTCGCTAGAACTATCAGAAAGCGCAGCGCCGTTGAAAAGCAAATAGTCCTGGGGACGAGGTTGTACGTGGCTAGAAAACGTAACAACATATAAACCTTTCAGAAGATAAAAAGCCTGCAAACCTGACCACACATCACCACTTTCAAAATTAAAATGGCGTTCGTCCAGCCGCAAAAATCTTAGATTTTTTTTTAATTGAAAATCTTGGATTGTTTTAAAGAATAGAGCGTCGTGATTGGTATACTACATGCGAGCAGTCGAAACAAAGTCGGTTAATATATATCGCATTTGGTATTGGTGCACAATTGAGAAAATTTCGTGTTTCCGTAACGTGACGCAGCTTTCGCGGACACACAGACAGACAGACAATGGTTATTATTTAAAGAGATAATCTTTCAAGAAATTCAGGCCGGGAATGTTCTATGCTTTTAAGGAAATTTCAACCTTGACATTCTTACATAAACCTGGTTCCAATGAAGAAACGTGGAAATTTTTAACACCCCTTTCTTCGTTTTTTTTGCATTTTAAATTTCTTCCAAAAACAAATGTCATTTAACACACACACTGGAATTAACACCAAAGACAATAACACGATACATATATTAAGAGCAATGTCACCTAAATTTGTTTCTGTCGATGTAAAATTTAGTGAAAAGTTATTTAAATTTTTAATTCTCTTTCTAGTACAATTCGATTGTATATAATAATACGGAGAGTGTGTCCGTTTTTCTGTGACAAGCAAAGTGGATTATATTTTTTGCAATTTCTTTTAAAAGCGTCTATAATACATTCCCTAGAAAAATATTGCGTATTTTATATACGCTGTTTCCGACGTTCTGCGGTAATTCGGAAACAAAGTTTCTTTTCATGTTTTCCACTACAATGTAACCCGACTTCGCAAGTTATACGCATGTGCGCCAGAATAGTATAAATGCCGTTGTGTTCACGATTTTAATTGGCTAGAGCAAATCATGCGATAAAATAAAATGATTTCATTAGTTGGTAAGTTTATTGCTTGCTAATTTAAGTTTACCGTGACGGTGCTTTGTTATAGATTATTGCACGGGTAAAGTCACAGGTAATGAACGTTGTTATTATTGTTGTCCATTTCGTTCGAAAGCTTTGTTTTTGTCTTTTAAATAAAATTGGCAACAAATCATTTTGTGATAAGAAAAACATACAATACATTTTAAAGGGTTTTGGAGTGGATTCCTCCATGGGATTTCATTCAAAACATTTTTTCAGCCTTCTTAAGGAAAGTATCAACAAACCTTTTTGTGAGAAGAAGCACGCTAATTTAAGTGGATTCTTCTACGGGTTTAAATTACTAGTTGGATAATAAAATACACAAGTGATCAATAAGTCAATCATATATACAGCTCTACATACTATATAAAAATAAATTAAAGATACTGAAGTTATCATAGAACAACATTTTTTCTTGACCAAAATTTTAACCCTATTTCTTTTTATAACACTTTTATCAACTTTTGATTTTTATGTTTATATTTCAGATTGAATATTTTAGTTTTGCAATTGTTATCTATGAAGAAGAAGAATATGATCACTTAGCTTTTAATAATTCTAACGTCCATTTGTGTGTTAACATAGTAAGGTAGAAGCTTTTTTCAATGATGTTCTTTGTCCTCACCTTGCCGACCTGAATAGGACCCCTTCGTTACAAACAGCTTTGAAGTATTCCAAGAAGGATTTGAAACACATGGTTTTGGTTCATACTGCCAAGTATGATCGAACAGTTGCCATCTGAATGGTCTTTGGATAGTCACAATATGAGAATTGTGTTTCAAGGTAGTATAAATACTCTGTTTGCCTCTGTTATTCCACAAAGTTTTCATTTCATTGGGATAAGCACCATGAACACCAATGAATCTATCGCAAACATTTTTACTATTCTTAATGTTTGGCAAATCACGCACCGGGGGATCATGATGTAATCTGGAATCATGCCTAAACAAATACGTCATGTTGATATAGTTTGACCATGCAGCTACCATCTGATCTGCCAATGGATGACATAACATTTTGTTAGGGTCTTGTGATAAAAATAATTCTATAACATCCCTTGAAAATAAAATCATGCTTTCTTCTGGACGTGTTATACCAGGAACATTATGTACCCACCCCCAGTGAAAATATTTTTCCATTGGGACTGGAATTTCGTGAAGAAACTTTTCCATGCAGAAAAAGTAATCGTCGTCCATTCTTAAAAAATAATCGAAATTATAATTCGTTACTGCGTACACCATATGATACAAAAACCTTTTACCAAACTCTACACCACCAGACAAGTTTTGAAAATGCATGTCATGGTATGTACGAGATTCGTTTTTGATAATATTATAGAATTCTTGATTTTCAGCAAGTTTATCTGTCATAAATATACATTCCGGTACCACCTAAAGGCAAGAAAACATACTTATACGTATACCGGAACCGTCCTTTACAATTTATTCGAAGCAAACGCAGCTGTTCAATTAACGTAACAATTAAATAATCAACTTTTTGAAATACTTTTATTACCGGAGATGGTATAATTATCGCGCGTTCAGCATGTAATCATAAGGTTTCATGTTCGAGTCTCCACTCCAGCGCACTTTAAATATAGTATTGTGAGTTCATTTGGTGCCATCTAATGACCTCTAACCGGTTTGTGTGGTAGAAATTTCTGCAGAGCCAACCCTGGCAGCACCTTTGGGTAAAAACATCCCCATTCTTCCCTACTTAAAGCGACTTTGCCTGCTAAAAGCCTGATACGAAAATGTGTTATCCTTACCTTTCCTGTAGGTTTGCATTGTTGCCACCATGTTTTACGTATAGTGGCTCTTCTGTCGTATCTTCTTGGTCCAGTTGATGCAATAACTAATAAAGTGACATTCTTCTTATTTCCATTCGGTTTGATATGAAAATTTGCTAAATAAGAATTATTTCTTATATAAGGGATTTCTATTAACTTTGGCGAAGAGTTTTGTTCCAGTTTCTCTCTGTAAATATCGTTCTGTACCACCTCGGTATAGTTGATAAAAAGCATTAAGGGCGTTCTAAATGATATCATATGCTGCCTCCAGTCGGAAAAATATCTCACGTAATAACATATCAGCACGAGTTGAATCGAAACAATAACAAGAGCAAATCGTTTACGCCCAAATGACTCCTTTAGATGTGGCGATTTGAAACAGTGACCCATATCAACGATCGTACAACCTAAAAAAACATTGAGATACAATGAAATCATATTTCTATATTCCAGTAACTCGAACAATTACTCGTTAGAATTACTCGATAAGTCAAACCTGAAATGTAAATAGAAAGTGTAGGCGAAACCTGAAATTTTTCTTGCTGCGCCAGTGCTTTGAGAAAATGGCCAGAGAACCGATGTAATATCGTCTCAACTAATAAGTAACTAAAAATGATTTCGATGCTTGTCTTGACATTCACTGGATATATTAATATAAATCCAACCTTTCACCACTAAAACGTATCAAACGTAACTACACTACCAAACGTTTAAAAAAATGAAACAAAGTTGTCATAAAGTTCAAGGATATGAAGGCATTTTTCTTCATGAGACAGCCATTGTTCTACCTGCCACCATTTAACGACAAGACGATCACAAATATTTCCTCAAAGCTTCACTGTTGAAAGAAAGCAGATACTAAACTAACCGGTTTTCATGTTGTATTGTGAATTACTTTTCTGATACAGCTCAAATATTTAGTTTAAACGATAGCTCATTAATCATTCTGTTAATTTCAATAGAAAAAACTTAGCAAAAGTTGAACATGTCCAACTTTTAAAAAACTTATAAAATTGAAAGACAGTTGTATATCTTTCCTGTTTACACGGTAAGTTTTTTTATGTAACATTTTCATGTTACAATGTCTTTAAACTATAGCGGTACTTTTAAACTTACCATGTTTTTTAGCCTTTTTTCTTAAGAGAATACCCCCTACGTTTTGCACCTCTTCTATAAAGTTTTTAAGCTAATTCTAAGCTTTAAGCTTCCTAAAGCTAAACCATATATAAACCTCCATTGTTTACGTAATTTATATTTCGTATTTAAAACGTATTGTAACATTGTATGGGCAAGTACCAATAGCAGTAAATTGCAAAAATTATACAGTCAACAAAAACATGGATGTAGAATAATTTTTGGTGTACACAGATATACCTCTGGTGAAACACTGCTTGGCAAGATTGATGTTCTGAATATACTTGAATTAAACATTCAAACATTTCTTTATCTTTTAAACGTAGCTAGATATAATACCAGGTATGCCAGAAGTAACTTTACTGTTACAAAAACTGTTTTAAAGTCTGGTTCTTTTTAAATTCGACATAGAGGACTCCAGCTGTGGAATTCATTTTTGATTGAGGATATTGAAATATATATAATACGTTTTAACATGTGTCTAAGTTAGCAATTCGTACCTGTAATATTAATTTAAGCAAATATTTTTAGTACAAAAACAAAAAATGGTGTTTGTAATGTGTGAGGGTGTGTAGGAAATACTATTAACTTAGGACGACTCATTTATATAAATATATATTTTATGTTTGAGATTGTAAATAGTATTATGAATGTACCGTAGCATTTATTAGCATGTAATACTCAACAACTAGGGGCTTAGTAATAAGGCTCACTGCTTTCTACTTGCTTCTGCCATCTTATTGTGAACAATTAGCGCTGGTGCAACTTTTTATTATAGGCGAAATATATATCTGTCTATCTATCTATCAATCTATAGGTTAAAAATTGTAGGGAAAAATATAATAGCTAGTAAAAATATCTCTAAAAGAGAACAATATTAAAAAAATATTTTAAAATCGTTTTTAGATTATTGTTTTGTGATCTCAAAAAACAGCAAACATGAGAACCTAGTAGTTTTGTAGATGGGACCTCATTTGTAACAGAGGGGTTCGTTTTTTATCCGTCTCTTATAAACCGTTCTTGCTCAAAATAGCGTTGAGTAAATTTATTTGAGTAAGCAAACTCTATACTTTAAAAGATTTGGACTTGAACATGTAATACGTTTAACTCGGTGATTTCGTTTTTAGTTGAAAGACACAAACGCAAAAGACAAATTATTTTGAAGATGTTGATTGCTGATTCAAATAAAAGAAAAAATAAAGAAGAAAAAAGAACGAAAACTTCCAAGATACTTGGTAGTATTGGCATTTAAAACTTTTTAAACCTTATTTGTTCTTGATAAATTCTATACCATTATATAGGAAACTAGTCGATAAGTGGAAAAATCCACTGATGCAGGATAAAAATTTTGATGACGTCAGCAACCTATCCATTAAAAATTTAGAATTTTTTTTTCAAGAGATATAAGGACGGGTTTTTGTTTAAATGTGTATACCTGTTGTCTTCATCGTATAGATCTTAAAACGCTGACGAAGAAAATGCATAGGATTATGTACTTTTGTCAAACGGTTGCCAGAGATATCAAGGTTTAAAGGTTTTTTGATGACGTCATCAATCCGTCCATTCCGAAACGGATTCGGGGACCCAGGTTTGGGAAACTTACCCAAATTGGTCCCAGGTAGTCCCTAGTTACCCACGCAGGAGATGACGTCAGTTATTTCCACCCGTTTCCAAGTTATTTAGCCTTAAATTTAAAAGTGCAATGCAATGGCTTCACTAATCTTAATATACTTCCCTTTGACGTCATTATTGCTCTAACGTCAAAGATTGCTAATTTACGGAACATATTGATAAGCGATATTTTATAGACTTTATCAAAGAAATTTTATCCACTTTGTAAAAGTCACAGACAGACAGAACTGGCGTATTATTACATAGACTAGTCGATAAAGCCCGTGGAAAAATCCACTAAAGGCAGAATAAAAATTCTGATGACGTCAGCAACCCATCGACAAAAAAAAATAATCAGAACCTTGTTTTCACGTTGCCTCCATTGTGTAGAGCTTAAAGCGCTGATCAAATAAATGTATATGATTATGTGCTTTTGATAAACGGTTAATGAGATAGAGGGGTTTAAAAATTTTGATGATGTCAGCAGAGACCTGTCTAAACACAAAATATTTTTTTAAGAAATTTGTATACCCGCTGCCTTAATCGTATGGATCTTGAAACGCTGATTAAGAAAATGTATAGGATCATGTACTGTGGATAAACGGTTGCAGAGATATTGGGGTTTGAAGGTTTTTTTGATGACGTCATCAACCCGTCCATTCCGAAACGGATTCGGGGACCCAGGTTTGGGAAACTTACCCAAATTGGTCCTAGGTGCTCCCTAGTTACCTACGCGGTGAAAAATCATTGACGTCACCATCTCGTTTCCAAGTTATTTGGCCTCAAAGTTTTAAGTGCACTGTAATGGCTTCACTAATCTTAATTAACTTTCCTTTGACGTCAATACTATTTTAACGTTAAAGTTTGGTAAATTACAGAACAATTCTATAGGCGATGTTTTATAGAATTTGGTAAAGAAAATTGTAAAGAACTTAATCCCCTTTGCAAAAGTGACAGACAGACACACGGAACTGGCGTATTATTATATAGACTAGTCGATAAATCCCGTGGAGTAATCCACTTAGGCAGAAGGACAATGGAAAAATAGGTTGTTTTAGTTTTTTGCTGACGTCAGCAGTGCAAATACAAAATAAATATATTTTTTTAGAAATTTGTATACCTGTTGCCTTCATCGTATAGATCTTGAAATGCTGATCAAGAAAATGTATATGATCATGTATCTTTGACAAACGGTTGCAGAGATATCAAGGTTTAAAGGTTTTTTGATGACGTCATCAAACCGTCCATTCCGAAACGGATTCGGGGACCCAGGTTTGGAAAACTTACCCAAATTGGTCCCAGGTTGTCCCTAGTTACCCACGCGGTGAAAAAACATTGACGTCACCACCTCGTTTCCAAGTTATTTGGCCTCAAAGTTTTAAGTGCATTGTAATGGCTTCACTAATCTTAATTAACTTTCCTTTGACGTCAATACTATTTTATCGGTAAAGTTTGGTAAATTACAGAACAATTTTATAGGCGATGTTTTATAGAATTTGTTAAAGAAAATTTTGAAAAATGTAATCCCCTTTGCAAAAGTGACAGACAGACACACGGAACTGGCGTATTATTATATAGATCATATGAGGTTTTTAAAAATATATACATTAATGTATCAAAATAAAGTTTTAGTGAATTAATATCATTTTAAAATATGACATATTTTTTGTATACTCACGCCTTAAAATACTGCTACTTTACAGTTTAAATCCAAACACTTTCTAAGAATCCATATGCACGATTTTGTTGTATTGTTTTTTCGTTTCAACTTTTTGAAACCAACATGATATATCCTTAGCATATTTTTACTACCACAGTTAAATGTACTTACTTTTCCTTCAAATATTTTCACTTCAGGTTTTAATTTTATAATAATTTCTGGAACAAACACTATAACTAACCCGTTGAGTATTCTACTTTTATTAAACATGATTTATATTTTATGGAACAGGTCATCGTCTAAAAGGACTCCAAATTAGCAATTTGTAGCTATAGAATTATATCATGATGTAAAATTTCACTTTTAAATAGAATGATTGAGAATGAATGAATGACGCTTTGACGTAACAAACTCAATAGATGAGAAATAATTCATTGAACAACTTATAGTGTATTTAAACTTAAATAAAATTAATACCATATATTTCTGTTACGATATTTAGTAACTTTACGCGAATAATTTATCGTCTAAAAGGGCTTGATAAATCATCATGATATATCCTTAGCATATTCTTAGCACAGTTTAGTATACATACTTACCCTTTCTTCAAAAGAACGTTGAATCGCTCCGTGTTTTTTATCTTTCCTAAATGCGCAGTTTTGCTTCAAAAGTGAAAATAGACAGCATGATAATTTTATTCAAGTTGTCAAATTTGGAGCCAGATGTACTATCGGATGACGGTATTCTTTGATCTTCGCTAAACTATCGCTGAACAAAATCAAAACGTTTTGATTTTATTCGTAGCTAAACTAAACTATTCTTTTTTTCTGGTAATAATTTTTCAATAATTTTTGGTACAATACACTTAATTATTCTTTTAAGTATTTTTTATTTAGTAAGCTTAATGTATGATTTATCGAATAGTTCGCCGTCTAAAAGGGCCTTAAGATTAAAAAATCTGAGTATCCGAACTGCTGTAAAAATCAACTTTAAGGTGCGTTGTTTAATTCAACTAACAGACAAAACACTGGATTTCGTGGGGGAGATATAGCAAATGGAACCTAAAAAGACATTTTACATCCAAAAATAGGGTGCAAGACAGTGAGTGATGTTGTTTTCCTTGTATGTTATATAGGATGCGGGTAAAATTTCAAGATGAGCACATTAAAATATCCTTAGGACAACTAAAAAAGCGATATAACAAAATAGCGCTATAAACAGAGTCTCTCCAGAAAATGTATAAATCTGAATATGCTTTTCGGTGGCCCGTAGAGAAATCCACGGGTTTGCCTCTCTTTCATTTACAGCATTTCGTGTGTCTCGTTACTGCAGTTACCATTTTGCATGAAAGACAGACAGACAGACGTATATGGGTAATATAACAGACTATTCGTTAGACAGTGAAAAAATCCATGGGTTCGCCCGTCCTTTAAATTTACCTGTCGCAACAAAGTGGATAAAAATGTATCGCATTTGAGATTCGTGTTTCTGTAGCGTGTCCTTCTAACTCAGCCGGGGAGCTGAGTTAGAAGGACGCCTGTTACTTATATATCGCATTTCGTGTTTCCGTAACAGGACAGACAGACGACGGCTATTATTACAGAAATTTCGCGACATTGCTTTGCGTAAATAAAGTCGTGGCACCTGTACTTTTCCCAGTCTATTGTGATAATTTGTGTTCATAGCAGCACCAATGTTTGACCTTACATTGTCATAATTTGGTGGGTTTTTTATTCCCGCGTAATATTAGCACACACATACCAAAGAGATATAAACATACGGCACTGTTACAGTATAAAAAATAATTTTAGATCTCGCACAACTCGTTGTAATAATACGTTTCATGCACAGTCAAGCGTCACGTCAAAAAAATAATTTTATTCCCACTATATTTATTACTAACAAAAATATCTTTCACGTTTTGGATAAAAAACTGCCTTGTGAAATTGAATGATTCCTTTCGATAACAGTAAAAAAACGAATGCTCTGTCCAGAGAAAACAGCTTAACACAACGACATTTACTTCAAACATTATGTAGTATATTAATTCAAATAAATCACCTTTATTTTTATCTTTTATATTCAACGTTGGTTAACTTGTTATTTTTCTACTACGGACTCACAACACATAACTTTTGGCTTACTTTAAAATGAAATTAAAATAAACCAATCGTAAAGTACCTCCTTGAGACGTAACTACTAATTACAACCATTTTTGGAAAACAAACGTTTTAACAAAAGTACAAATTGATTCGAGACAGCCTTTATGAACGGATTACATGACCTGTTGTGTTGATCGAAATTATATATTGGATTCAATATAATAACACAATGCACTGAAACAATAGGTCTTCCCATGGAGGTATAAAAGAAAAGTAAATACAACATAAAATCGTCCATTTTAATTTTATTCAAATTTCTATTGAAAGCGGTATCCTTTCAAATTATGCGAGATGCGAAGTTCATTGGATACACAGATTTGGGCATACTTGCGTTTGTTTACGTTTTTGAATTTTAATACATTTAAATACATATTCCCTGAAGGCGGGGTCTAGGTGGCTTCTGAATTTTATTAGCCAATCATCTTTAGAAGATATGTACACATTAGAAGCACGCAGAAACTTTAGTATTCTTGAGAGAAGTCGAAAAACATTGAATATATGTGTTGCAAAAAACTGACTTAAAACATAAGATATACATGCGCCGTTGTAACGCCGTTATAACCATGGCTCAATTAATGTTTAAGAAAAGGTCTCTGAAAATTTCAAGTCGATCCATTGATGTTTGCACAGTTTATAGGCTTTTATTTTTATCATACTTATAAGTACAAATTTCTGTAAAAAACGCGGGCAAGAGCCATTATGAATGTTTTGATTTGCTGAATGATTCTTTTGTTTTATTTCTGCGCACAAATTTTTGTTTATTTAAGATCTCGTATCGAAAGAAAAAAAAGCATGATTTTTCAGAAAGAGTTTGGTAAATATTCTAGTCGTGTAAGTTGGTGAGTTGGCGAGGCGTGAGTCAGTGAGCTGATGAGTTGTAAAATCTTCCGAATGCCAACATCTGGAAAAATATGCATACGCTCTCCTTGTCGCTCTCCACCGTAGAGTTTATATTTTACGAAGTAATAATACCATCATCACATTATATTTTTAGACGTGATCTACGAAAGGCGTTCAGTCACAATTATGTCAAAGCGACGAGTTCGAAAAAGTGGTAAAAAGTCGCGAACAGTTGTAAAAATATAACAAAGAATATAAAAATTATAATGTTTTTTCCTCTCATTAAAAATTAATGCTGTGTTTCCTTTAATCGAATACGGCATTCTTTTATCCCTTCCCTTCATAGTTTCGAATAGCAAGAAACGTATCTGTGATCACCTTTTACCACCTTGTATTTAAACATAGAAGATTTTCTTCAATATGGCCAATATTCCGGGGGGCGATTAACAGATACTTCTATTAGGAGAAGACTGAACGAATTTTTTAGCTGTTTTTTTGACAATGTATATTTTATTTTTGTATATGGTGGGATGGAATTTGGATATCAGAATGTAGTATTTAAAGGGGTATAAAAGTGCCACAGGTGGCTTGCGATAACAGTGACAGGGGGTGGACAGTAATTTAAAAATAACGAGTTACAAAAACACTTACAACGCTTCAACACGTGTCACCTTTTTTTTCAAATAAAAAACATCTTGCAGGTGCATCAAATCTGTTCAGCGCAGATAAAATAATGTTATCCTTTTGCGCAAAACGTTTTATGAGCTAATATCCCATCAGACAGCAGTCCATGTCTATTTCGGACTATTCCAGCGAAAAAACGGGTTAACGTGCTAATAACAATAATAAAATGTCCGGAAAAATAACCACATGACAAACGGCAGCCGTATATTTTTTGAACTCACCAACTCGCAACTCGCGACTGGCATACTCATTAACTCACCGACTCGAAGGTTATCTATACTCTTTTAGAAAGCATTTGAAATTAACGTTAATTTAAGATGCTTTCTTAAAAATCATGCTTTTTTCTTTCGCTTTTGTCTTAGCCTAGAAGTGATGTGGCCATAGAGTGAAGAGAGAAATGTTTTTATAGAATGATGTACTCAAGATCCTAAGGAAGATTTTGTTAACATTGTAAGACCGTGTAAATAAATATCTAACAGACAAACTTTATTTTTATTTATTACGTTATCTCTTAAGGACTGTGATGGTAGTTTTTGTTAGCTAATGCTACTACACACAACACTTGGCGACTTTTTGCATGAATTAATTTGATTGACAGTTGGTCCTAATTGGTCAATCACAATTCCTTTTTAAACAATCGAACTAACTCCCCGCGGGAAAATTTAAAGATGAGTTCGTTCACTTTGAATGCGGCACCTGTTTTTGCATCACGCATGATATTAATAGTTCTAAAGAAGATGTATGTCCTATTCTTTTTTACCTCCATGGTATAATCTTTGAAGAGTTTGAAAAGAAGGCCGAGTTCTTTACTTTTAGTGAAATTTCAGCCTTGACATCTTTTTAATAATAGCCGCATTCCGTCTGTCTATTTGTGCGCGAGGAAAATGTTGTGCTACGGAAACACAAAATATGCGATATATAAAGGACGTGCGACCCCGTGGATTTTTCCACGGGTTAACGACTAGTCTATACTATAATACCAGTAGGGAAAACCTGGTTCATAAAAAGTGAAATGTTTTGACACCACTTTCTTCGTTGTTTTTTTTATTAACACTGAAGAAAATAACAAGATACATATATTAAGAGCAATGTTACCTAAAGTGGATTCCGTCAATGTAAATTCTAGTGAAAAATCATTTAAATTTTTAATACTCTGTCCGGTACAATTTCATTCTGTATAATAATCCGAAAAGTGCATCCCTCTGTCTGTGGCAGGCAAAGTGAATGATTTTTTTACAATTTTTTTCAAATACGTCTATAATATATCCCCTATAAAAATGCTCTGTATTTTATAAGCGCTGTTTCTGCGATAATTCGGAAACGAAGTTTCTTTTCGGATTTTGCACTACAACATAACCCGACTTTTCAAGTTAATTGCATGCGCGTCAGAATAGTGTAAATGCACGTGTCGTTTTTACGGGCAAGCCTCGGTCTTTGGTCTCATGGATAGCATCGCAAAATTTAACACTGTCATTAATATCTAATTAATTAATTAATATAATTAATATCTAATTATTTTAATTTCCGTTTTACGTACGTAACGGCGCGAATAAACAACAAAAAGTTAGTGTGGAGAAGAACAGACGGACATTCACAACTGTAAGTGACCAGCTTCACGGTTTTCTTTCTTGGAAAACACGCACAAAAGATACTGAGAAAGTTTTTAATCCAGTTGCTGGTCACAAGTCGGCAGATGTCAAGTACAAAGATTTGCGATAAATATGAAATATGTTTTATAAAATATGTCATGTGATGTACCACATTACTCCAATACTGTTGTTGTCTGTTCTAATTTATTGTTGGAAAGACGTAAAAAGAACCGTTTTGTTCACGATCTTAATTGGCTAGAGCAAATCATGTGATAAAATAAAGTGATTTCAATAGTTAGGAATTTCATTGCTTGTTAATTTAAATTTACCGTGACGTGTGCTTTGTTATAAATTATTGCACAGGTAAAGTCACAGGTAATTACCGTTGTTATTATTGTTGTCCATTTCGTTCGAAAGCTTTGTTTGTGTCTTTAAAATGAAATTGACAACAAATCATTTTGTGATAAGAAAAGCATAAAATACATTTTAAAAGGTTTTGGAGTGGATTTCTCCATGGGATTTCATTCAAAACAATTTATTCAAAACAAATTATCAACAAACCTTTTTGTGAGAAGAACGACACTAATTTAAGGGGATTCTTCTACGGGTTTAAATTACTAGTTGGATAATAAAATACACAAGTGATCAATAAGTCAATCATATATACAGCTCTACATACTATATAAAAATACATTAGCCATACTCCTTTTAAAACTGGCCCTTTCCGTAAATTGAAAAACATTATATTGAAATTATCAAAGAACAACATTTTCTCTTGACCAAAATTTTACCCGCATTTTTTTATAACGCTTTTAACTTTTGCTTTTTATGTTTATATTTCAGATTGAATATTTTACTTTTGCAGTTGTTATCTATGAAGAAGAAGAATATGATCACTTGGCTTTTAATAATTCTAACGTCCATTTGTGTGTAACATTTTTCAATGATGTTCTTTGTCCTCACTTTGCCGACCTGAATAGAAGCCTTTCGTTACAAACAGCTTTGAAGTATTCCAAGAAGGGTTTGAAACACATGGTTTTGGTTCATACTGCCACGTATGATCGAACAGTTGCCATCTGAATGGTCTTTGGATTGTCACAATATGAGAATTGTATTTCAAGGTCGTATAAATACTCTGTTTGCCTCTGTTATTCCACAACGTTTTCATTTCATTGGGATAAGCACCATGAACACCAATGAATCTACCGCAAATATTCCTACTATTCTTAATATGTGGTAAATCACGCACCGGGGGATGATGATGTAATCTGGAATCATGCCTAAATAAATACATCATGTTTATATGGTTTGACCATGCAGCTACCATCTGATCTGCCAATGGATGACATAACATTTTGTTAGGGTCTTGTGATAAAAATAATTCTATAACATCCCTTGAAAATAAAATCATGCTTTCTTCTGGACGTGTTATATTAGGAACATTATGTACCCACCCCCAGTGAAAATATTTTTCCATTGGGACTGGAATTTCGTGAAGAAACTTTTCCATGCAGAAAAAGTAATCGTCGTCCATTCTTAAAAAATAATCGAAATTATAATTCGTTACTGCGTACACCATATGATACAAAAACCTTTTACCAAACTCTACACCACCAGACAAGTTTTGAAAATGCATGTCATGGTATGTACGAGATTCGTTTTTGATAATATTATAGAATTCTTGATTTTCAGCAAGTTTATCTGTCATAAATATACATTCCGGTACCACCTAAAGGCAAGAAAACATACGTATACTGGAACCGTCCTTTACAATTTATTCGAAGCAAACGCAGCTGTTCAATTAACGTAACAATTAAATAATCAACTTTTTGAAATACTTTCATTACCGGAGATGGTATAATTATCGCGCGGTCAGCATGTAATCATAAGGTTTCATGTTCGAGTCTCCACTCCAGCGCACTTTAAATATAGTATTGTGAGTTCATTTGGTGCCATCTAAAGACCTCTAACTGGTTTGTGTGGCAGACAAGCAAGTTAGAACAATGCTATATTTATGTTGTACGGTAATGTAACATAGTTGCAGTCGGAGGGGAGAAGAAGCCAATCATTAGGATGGAATCCCCAAGAACATTAAAAAACTACCCGTTATTCCTTCCTTATTTACTTACTTACTATTTATTGATGTAGAGTAGTTATCCCAATCGGAGGGTGGGTGATGCGATTAAGTGGGCAATTTCCCTTCCCGCTAATTTTACAAAATTGCGTCGTTTACAGATGATCTAAACAGTACGTTTTGTAGAATTAGTAATTCTGCGGAACAAACCTTTGTAGCACCTTCAGGTAAAAACATCCCCATTCTTCCCTACTTAAAGCGACTTTGCCTGCTAAATGCATAATATGAAAATGTGTTATCCTTACCTTTCCTGTAGATTTGCATTGCTGCCACCATGTTTTACGTATTGTGGCTCTTCTATCGTATCTTCTTGGTCCAGTTGATACAATAAGTAATACATTCACGTTCTTTTTATTTCCTTTTGGTTTGATTTGGAAATTTGCTAAATAAGAATTGTTTCTTATATAAGGAATTTCTGTCAAACTTGTCGAAGAGTTCTGCTTCAGTATCACCTCTTTATAGTTGATAAAAAACATTAAGGGCGTTCTTAATGACGTCATATGCTGCCTCCCGTCGGAAAAATATCTCACGTAACAACATATCAACACGAGTTGAATCGAAGCGATAACAAAAGCACAGCCTTTATACCCAAATAACTCCTTTGGATGTGGCAATTTGAAAAAGTGACTCATATTTTCTTTGCCAAACAACGATCGTACAACCTAAATATACATTTGAAGTACAGTAAAATCATGATATCTCAAAATTCCAGTAACTGGAACAGCTAGTTACTCGTTAGAATTACTCGATAAGTCAAGCCTAAAATGTATGGGGAAATGTGGTCAAAACCTGGGTTTTTTTATTAAATACTCTTGCTGCGCCAGTGCTTTGAGCGAAAGACCGAAATCTATGCAAGGATTGTGATACTGTTTATGTCGGTGAAACGAAAGGTTGTACAATCAACTTGTACACCAGCACAAAAGAGCCGTCTACAACGCTGAAACAGACATAAATAAGATTGCGGACCATAGCTGGTAGAATAATCGTATTATTGACTGGGACAATAAAGAGGCCATAGTCCGAAAATCCGGTCGTACAGCAAGAAATGCGAAAGAAAGAAGCCGGAAATAGACAGAAATACTCGTATCAATAAGATTTCCTATTAACTTCCAGAAATATGGTTCGCACTTTAGAAAGCGGATATTTAGAAATAGTACAATAGTTCGAGACAAACGCCACAGAAAGCGAAATTTTAGAAAAAGAAAAGATTATCAATCCATAAAAAATCTACAATGGACTCTCTCTGACTCGACTATCTCCTGGACTTTAGCGACTTTTTCTTTTTCTTTCTCAAACATTTTGTGTCTCAGGGTTTATCTACACAGTAAATAGCACTAAAAAAATAGGGAATGAAAAATGATAGCTTAAATGCACCCAAATCATTTGAAATTTAAAATATGGATACCAACAAGGAAAACAGTAGGCCTTGTCTTGTACGATTGTCAAGATGACCGCTAAATTGCGCTAATCGATGGCAAATTTAATCAACTTTTAAATTTGGTTTTTACCACCAATGCAACGTCAATACTCCAGCAAATGAACCAACGTGTCACAGGCAGCCTTAGAGAGAAAGAGAGCTTTGTCCAAAGATTTCAAATTAAAAAGCCATAAAGATACTGATTAATTCTTGGCAAGTCGTAGCCAAAAAAATTCGTAACCATCGCTAACTGTTTTATAAAGGTCGAAATAACTCTTGTTCTAACCAAGCTGCTATCGCTAATTCATATAAACTATTTAAAAATCCCTTGGATCAAAGCTGATTCTTCAATAATACCAGATGATGTCAACACTACATAAGTGAGTCTAGATGATGACGTTATTGTAACTGCACCCGAGATTTTGAAGCTGATATTGATGAAGAGTTCAGGAATACGCAGGAAAATGATAGAATAGGAAGTGAGCGATTACGAGGTTTTAAATGCAAGAAACTTCTGATCCTGTTGTGGAAAAGCTTTTAAAATCAGAAATTGAATCGGCTGTAGATGTTTTGATATGTACTACCATATTTAGCGCCGAAAGCGGGCAGATGAAAAGATTTATTTTTACCTTAAAACGGCTATGTTAAAACGAGGAAATAAAATCTATCAATCAAAGAGATTTACTTTATCTAATTATAATATTACTTTTGAGCAATTGAGCATGAAGTCTAAAAAATTTCAATTTCATGAGAATTTTCTCCACCTCGGACAAATCGTTTCGTCCCTTGCGAGTACAAGAAAGAACTTTTACCCAATGTAATTACTTAAATCTGATTGGTTGATTTTGATACTCTAATTCAAGACTCAACTAATAAATAGCAAAAAATGATTTTGATTATTGCTCATCGATGACAGATGTGGCATAGACCAAAATGCAGCATCTTTTACTGAATGTTCGTTTGCGTGTCTTCACATTCACTGGATATATCACAGCTTCATAAACCGAACCTTTCAATTAGAATTGAAACCACTAAGGCGTAACAAAACAACATTACCTAAGGTTTGAGAAAGCGAAACTGAGTTGTCACAAATTTCCAGGATATGAAGTCATTGTTTTTCACTAGATAGACATTGTTCTAATTGTCACCATCAACGACAAAACGATTACAAATATTTCCTTTATAAGTTTTACTGTTGAATCACTTTGCAAATAGAAGGATACTAAACTAACCGGTTGTCATGTTGTACTGTGAATTACTTGTCTAATACAAAAAAACTGGTTAGTGCGAAATAATCCGATGATAAACCAATCAGGTTTACAAATCATCAAAACAGGGCTTAGTATTTATGCAATAATAACGAATCCAGGCTATACTGAAGACATCGTCCTGGGTCATTGCACCAATTTTGGGCAAACAAAGCGATGTGCGTAGTGACATCAAATATTCCAGCTTTCAGACGCATGAAATGTAAACAATCGGGTAAAGACATAAGAAAATGTACTCACTCTGTTCCCAAAAGATCCAATCTTTTTGCATGTTAATTAGAAACTTTAATTCCCTCAATCTTCCATTTATTCAGCTTAAATGCATTACGTTACTCTTCAAGTAGATACTTTTCAAGTAAGTATTAAGAGAGATGTTGTCGAAAGTAGAATAAACTAAACGGCTTACACCAGCCTCAAGGTAGTTAATACAGTCAAAAGTTGCACAGTTAGTCATAGCTAGCAAAGTCTCTTATATTAATTCGAAAAATTTTTCTGTCACTGAAAATACTGAAGCAGGCCAACACTTGTTTTTTTTCCTCCTAAAGAATGTAAAAATAGCATGATCTTCAAATACCATATTTTTATTGCGTGGGAATTATATTTCTAAACCAAGCTAGCTTTTGGAAAATTTTCCAAAATTTTTTACTATTTATTACTTCCTATTGTTTACTTTTGCCGCTTATTTTAAGTCTTCCAACCTATAATCTCCACAATATTGTACTGTATAATCTCCACAATACTGTACTGTGTAGTTTCACTTCAAAAGTGAAACTAGACAGCGTGGTAATTCTGTACAAGTTGCTAAATTTCGAGCCGGATGTACTATCGGATGTCGGTATTCTTTGATCTTCGCTAAGGCTCCAAATTTAGCAACTTGTACAGAATTATCACGCTGCAAATTGAGTAAGAATGAACGATGCTTCGACACGTCACAAACCCAACGGATTAGGAATAATTTATCGAATGATTCATAGTGTATTTAAATGTAAATTAAATTATTACATTAGTTTTCTGTTGCCATATTTAGTAACTTTACGATAATAATTTTCCTGATAAAAAAAAAGAAAAACAGAGAGAGAGAGAGAGAAAAAGAGAGAAAGAGAGACAGATTTAGTGTCATTTCTCCAAAAGTTAGATAACCCAAGAAAACTACTTTTGTTTTAGTTATAAAAGTGGGAAAACTGATGTTAGTTATGCCTGCTACAAATGCTGTTAGCGAACAATGTTTTTTAGCTTTGAACCGCATTAAAACTTACCGCCGAGCTACCTTAACTGATACACAGATGAATAATCTAATGGTGTTACATACTCGCAAATCATACACTGATAATATGAAGTAGTAAACAAAATTATTAAAAAGAGAGAAAATTGTTCAGGAATATTCGGATCCTTACCATAGATTATTATTATAAAAATCACTGAATGTGTTTTGAGGGGGCACACAGCACATCGCATTTGGAATTTTTAAAATAAAAAGTCCAAATGCGATGTAAGTTTTCTAAAGTCAGCAGCACCCCAAAAATTTCTAGTGTTCTTATCATTTTTTATATTATTGTAGTCGTGTATATAAATCTCCTTCTACCTTTTGGTTTCTGATGGAAATTTTTATCTATATTTTGATGCCAATTAAACAATGCAGCTTTTTCAAATTACTACAAGATCGAAACATCCATCGTGATTTTAACATTTAACCATGAGATCGTTGACATCTGAAAGGGCATTTTCCGCCAATCTAGAGATGTAAAACTTGAAAATTTCCCACTCGGCGGCCACCATTGGGGCCGGCTCAGGTAGCCACTATATAAAGCAAAATTCATATATGCAAATTGTGGTTACGGCACTATTAGAGATAATCT
Organism: Hydractinia symbiolongicarpus; assembly: GCF_029227915.1. NCBI lineage: Eukaryota > Metazoa > Cnidaria > Hydrozoa > Anthoathecata > Hydractiniidae > Hydractinia > Hydractinia symbiolongicarpus. The sequence continues at coordinate 13,460,657 of NC_079875.1, read as the reverse complement.
ATGAAACATACGGTATGCACTGTTACAAAATAAAGAATAATTTTAAATCTCGCACAACGTAATCAAGCGTCACGTCAAGAAAAAATATTCATTTGTCGATAACTGTTAAAGAAACGATTTCCCTGTCCTCAATACAATTATAACAGTTTACTAAAAATCTTATATAATATAAAATTAAAAAAATCACCTCTATTTTTATTATATCTTTTCCCTTCAACGTTCGTTAACTTGTTATTTTTTTCACTACGGACTCACAACACATCAATTTGGCTCGTCATATTACTTTAAAATGAAATTAAAATAAACCAATCATTACACATCAAGTAGCTACCTTGATACGTTGCTACTAATTTTAATCGAAAGATTTAACAAAAGTGCAGATTGCCTTTATGAACGCATTACATGACCTGTTGTGTTGATCGAAATTATTTATTGGATTCAATATAATAACACAATGCACTGAAACAATAGGTCCTCCCAATGAAACCGTAACTACAGAAGTGCAATAAACAAGACTCTTATTTTAAGCTTGGTTTCTATTAAGGGGCTACAAAAGGAGGTTTTGATTTTTGACATGCACGGAAGCCGAGCTAATGGCGATGAACAAGGAGTACTTAGGACAAAAACAACTTCTAGAATAATCTTAAAAATTACTTTGGTCATCCAATTACAACTGAAAATGACGAAAACGTTCCTAGATGTATTGGCTATCCATAACTTAATCGATATAAACACTCACCTTGCTATCAAATCAAGGTTTCTGATAAAATAAACTGGAAATTGTTATGCACTAGATAGCTAGCTATATTCTCCTTAATTTGGCATAGACACATACAATAAAAAAAAGCTAGTTTAAGACGATGACTTCTTTGAGGTCTTAATTACCTTTTTAAAGTTAGCAACATAGGAATTTTTACCAAATATAGTTTCTCGTGTTGTCCTTTGTTTCTGGCCGAAATCGAAATAGCTTATTTGCTTATTTACATAAAGACAATTAATTCTGATATATATGACAACCAAATCTAATCAAATCTATATTGTGTTCATTTAATAAATATGACGCAAAAATAAAAATAAAACGGAAGGGAGTTTCGGACAAAGATGTGGATTTATGGCTACTTGGAAAAAAAAAATATAATTCATAATTATATTATCCTATAGACAATTTAATTTGCTTTTATACTTAATAAATAATTCTAAAGAAAAAAACATAATTTTTGAGAAATAACAAGAAGCCCAGGGGCTTGAAAATTTCCGCAATTAGCCTAAAAGATTTTAAAATTTGAAGCTGATCTTGAAAACAGAGAGTTATGGGGTAAACAAATCATTGAGTATTCTTAATTATTATTGTAACTAACCTGCAATGTTAAAATACAACTCAATAAATAAAAAATAAAATTCATAAATAATTAATTAGTTCTGCTGAATATAGCTTTAGTCTACGTGCTTGCAAAATTGTACTATCTTATCCTGATATCCCTAGCAACGCCCTTAGCAACACTTTATATGGCCTTAAATACAACCTTTGTGGTCCCTTTCGGGACTTGATTCCGGGTGTCCGGATCTGTATAATGTAGCATCTTTACAGTTTTGCTAATCAAGTTAAAGGAAACATTTCACAAATCAAAGCAAGTTATATCGTGCTATCCATCTAACAAAGACCATGGAGGAAGATGCACAGACAAGTGCCAACAAATTCCCAACAAAGATTTCCACTGGTGGTCGTGTTAAACGTAGAACTAAGTATACTAAGAAGAATAAAGGCTTTAAAGGAATTCTTTCTTGGATGATGAAAAAAGTTAATGTAAATATTGTAAACAGTGATGATGAAAATAGTAAAAATATATATTGTAAATGGTGAAATTGTAAATAATGGAACTTAAAATGATACTCCCATCACAACTACTGAATATTTGTAGAACTTACAACTGAAAATAGCTTTAAAACATGTGTCCATGAAAAAACTCAGAATCGGAATGAAAGTTTCAACGTGATGATATTGAAACGTGTACCGAAGACGACATACGTGTTGCTGACGCAAATACGATTTGTTGTTTATGAGCCGTTGCAAACTTTATTATAGGCAGAAAAGCTAGTGTTTTGATTGATGAGAAGCTAGGTATTATACCTGGTTTTTATACATTAAAAGGATGTTAAAGCCTTAACAAAAAGAGATTGTTTCGAGATATAATACAAAAAGTAACGAAAACAATAAAAAACGCCGACAACGGTTGAGAGCAAAGAAAATGGGAAAATGTGACAAAGATTTGGAAACAGTAGGAGTAGTTTATGAAGTTTTTTAGTTTTCTATAGAGTCCATTTGCGGCTCAAAAATCTTGATCATTACTTAAAAAAGTAAAAAAAGGCATTTTAAAAATTTAAAATGCCGTTATCCCGAAATAAAGATTTTCGAACTCCCGGGAAAGATTTCTCCAAAACCGTTGGAAAACATGTCATAAAATTTTCAGAGTTGATTCATCTTCATTAGTACTGCGTTTTCTATGAATTACATTTTTGTGTTAAATTTTCATTTTGCTGAATTCGTGGTACAAAATCATATTTTTTCGCAAAAATAATTTTAGGGGCTTTGAGCAATATTTATGGCTCAGCATCTTATTTTTTGAACTATGTATTTCATAGAAAACACACTTCATAATCTTATGAATTAACATGAAAAATTAGAAACACAGACAATGAATGGTTCTGGCGATATTCTTCACAGGGTAAATGGTTCATTTTTTATTAAAATAGCTGTTTTTCGGTTGCCATAGCAACCGGGTACCATTTTTGTATTTATTTGGATAATATTTACTTGATATTTACTATGGTATAAATACTTTTTACTTTAACCACTTTAATAAGAAAAAAAAATTAGGGGGTGTTCCCCCTTAACTAATCCGATTTCTTCCGATAAATCCGATAAAATGTCGATTTTGATTTCGATTCTTTAAATATCTCCTCAACTAATAAATAGTCAAAGATGACTACGATGATTGCCTGTCGATGACAGCTGTAGCTGTCGAAACGTAGCCTAGAACAAACTGCCTTGTTCATGGCAAGATAATATCTATATTATTAAAGTGTGTTTTTTTGCTTAAAATCTTCCATTACAAGAAGAAATGCCGCGAATGTTTTTTTCTTGTTTCGCTACCTTTTAAACGTTTAAAATAAATGAAAGAATAAATAAAAAACAGGAAACATTCTTTCATGATTTCTGATGGTTTTCTTTTAAGGTGGATGCGACCCTTTATTTCAATTTTTTTTTACATAATTAGATAGTAGGAGTTATTTTCAGACTATATAGACTATACATCTATATCATTTTTACTTGTTATACCACTCTTATCACGATTTTATTGCTATAATATTATTATCTTTCACCAAAAAGATCCGGCTTCAACAATTCCTCTTTGAACTTAAACAGAATAATTAATTATTCTGCCAAATATAGTTCCAGTGCTACGCGCTTGTAAAATTATGCAAAATGAAGTGACGTCATGATTAAAGAAAAACGTTAATAACAACAAAGATGGCGCATAACATTGAATTTTACAACAAGCACTGCACTGCGCGAGCTCCAACTTTTAATAGCATTTTCCTTTTACTTTAAAATTTTTCGACATGTTTTGGAAAATCGTGTATCTATGATACGGTGTGCGGAAATATATTTACTATGAATTTTATTCTTTTAACAGCTTTTTATGCAGCTGAGGAGGTTGCCTAAGAATCTTTTAAAATATACAAAAGCATATTGATTCAAAAATACAAATGAACAAAAATATTCCAGATACCCTTTCAACTTGGTTAACCCGAAGTTAATTTAAAAACTAAAACTGGTGAAAAATCATTAACTTGTAAAAAGTTGGAGCTCGGAAAAGCCTTGTTTAAAATACATTTGTGATTTGACATTTCCGCTGACTCATCAATTTAGATAATAACTCAAAATTATTTCCGTACGTGTTAAGGTTCATAATTTGGAGAAATGGTAAAAAAAACATTTATACAAATGGGGACGAGTTTTAAAAAAAGGGTGACTGCCAGTTTAAATTTTATTTGAAGTAAAATATTTATGTTTTTGTGTTTGATATCATGTTGGCTAGACATGTATAGATCGACTTAGCATCTGGAATGCTAGTATTATTCGCTTCTAATGTGTTTAAACCGTTTTTGTAGAATCGGCAGACAATATTATTCTATGGTAAAAAAAATATTAATAAGCATCTTGTCTAGTAAAGACATACGAATCAATAAACACAAAACCAGTGATCAAGTGTCTTTGACAGCAATGACTAAATAAGACAACGGAAGATGCTACAGACCGAAATGCCGGAAAACGGCAATATGTAAAAATTGAAAAAAAATAATAAATATCTATTTACTATTCTCTTCATGATCGAATATAATAAAAAATTTAATAAAAAAAATTTTAAAAAGCTTTAGTATCGAAATTTCTTTATAGCAAATAATAGGAAAACGTGTAACTTTTTTCGATTTAATGATTTGTAGAAACCAGGTCATAGTGCATTGCTAAGATGCAAAATTATGTCTAGACTACACGAAGCTAATTATGTTTTTGTTTCACTGAAACTTTCAGACATATTCATGATGGTCATTAGTTAGTCTTGTGCTGTTGAAAGTTGTTCATTAAGCTAATTAAGTTAATTAAGCTTTCTTCGAGGATATAAAATTCATTTTCTCTTAAACGAAAGCTTAGACGCAAACAAATATCAGAGAAAATCCCTTAAATTCAAATCACCTTATACCAAACCCCCGAACTACAATCAATCAATGAGCATAATGTCGACGTGGTCACATCTTACCCTTCTAAATAATACTATATTTGTTTTTGTTTTGTTTTTTTATTTATTTTTTTTTTTCGCCAAAAGAAATTTACATACAACTATTTCAAAATTACAGATACAAGTTCTACATACACATAAGTACAAGCATAAATTTCTACATTGGGATATATACATATACATACATAACTGTATCACGTACGTAAAATAAAATGGCAGGAGTAAGTAGAAGACTATGCAGTCTTTCATCTCACACCTTACATAGCCGTCATTAAAAAGAGTGTCAAATAAAAATTGATAATTAAAAACTTAATAAAATATTAAATGTTATGTTAAATAAAAAAAAGCGTAATTATCACACGTAGTGTTGTTTCAGAAGAAGACTTGTTCGTTATTACTTCGTAACAGCTGATTTCTTAGTGCAATTTTAAATTGTTTTGTAGATGGAATGCTTTTTATCTCATCGTTTAGAAGCATGCTCCAGAGTTTTGGGCCTCGGTTTGATATTGAAAATTTTGTTACATTAGATATGATTTTTGGCCGAAGGAAATTATTACCTGAAAATCTAGTTGGATATTTATGTTGAACTTTCTTAAATAATGTAATGAATATATTTGGTGCTATTTAATTTTTAATCTTATACATGAAAATAAGGACTTGAAAAATGTTAAGCTGACATACATTAAGAATACCCAGTTCTTTTAGCAATGGTCTAGAATGGGAACATTTGTTCTGTCGTAATATAATCCTACTGGCATGTTTTTGCTGAATGTGCAGTTTTTTTAATTTTGTTATATTAGTGCTACCCCATGCAATGTTTGCATAGTTTAAATAGCAGTGTATAAAGGAAAAATATATGCTTCTTAAGCAGTTCTTATTCAAAGCGAAACTGGCTTTATATAAGATTCCTAAGCTTTTGGAAACTTTGTTTTCCACTAATTTAATATGTTCTCTCCAAGTTAAATTTTCGTCTAGGAGAACTCCAAGAAATTTCATTGAATATTCTCTTCTTATGTTTACATGATCAATAACTAATCCAGGTAACCTAAGAGGTATTTTATCTTTTTTACTAAGTTTGTGAAAAAGGGTATATCTAGTTTTTGAAGTGTTAAGGGATAATTTATTCGCTTTAAACCAATCTGCCAATTTAGCCAATTCTAGGTTAGTGGTTTCAAAAAGTACGTTTATATCTTTATGAGTAAAGAATAAATTTGTATCATCAGCAAATAAAATTGAATTTAAGACACTAGATGCTCTAAATATATCATTGATATAAATAAGAAACAACAGTGGCCCTAAAATTGACCCTTGAGGTACTCCACATGTTATAATCCTGTAGTTAGTATTTCCTTCGTCATAAGAAATATATTGTTTTCTTTCGAAGAGGTAGTTATTGAACCATGCGAGATATGTATTTCTTATGCCATAATATTTTAGTTTTTCTAATAGAATCTCATGGTTGACTGTATCGAATGCCTTACTGAGATCAATAAAGATCCCAATTGTAAATTTATTCTCATCAAAGGCTTGAAATATTTCCTGACTCAACTGAATGATTGCGTGATCAGTTGAATGACCTGCTTGAAATCCAAATTGCTTATTATACAAAATATCGTTATTGTTCAAGAAAGAATAAACTCTGTTGTACATGATTCTCTCTAAAATCTTCGAGAAGCAAGGGAGTATTGAAATTGGTCTGTAGTTAGATACTTTACAAACTTCTCCTGCTTTAAAGACTGGGACAACTCTAGCTATTTTTAACTTTTTACGAACAATGCCTGTAATTAGAGATGAATTAAATATATACAGTAGTGGAGATTTTAGTTCATTAAAACAGTTCTTTAAGACATTGCTGCTGATTTGATCAAAGCCAGGACTTTTGTTGATTTGCAAAGAATGAAATGCTGCTTCTAGTTCCTCCTCACTTAGCTCTTTTTTCTCTATTTCATTATCATAATATGACAAATACGGTTTAAAGGATTTTGTACTGTGACCTATTTTCGACGCCAGGGTCGGCCCCACTTTAGTGAAAAAATTGTTAAATTCTTCAGCTATCAAAGATGGTTCTTCAATTTCATTTTCGTCGTTTACAAGTTTTGAAGGAAAATTATTACTTCTAATTTTTATTTTACCAATCACTTCCTTGATTATATTCCATGTTTTTCTTGCATTATATTTGTATTTATTAATTTGTTCATTGAAGTAAAAATTCTTAGCACGCTTTTTTATCAATTCAAAAAGGTTTTTATAATTTTTATACAGTGTTTCATTCCCGTAGGTTTTCTTTCTTAAATACTTTTCATATAGTTTTTGTTTTCTTCTGGAAGATTTTTGGAGGCCCCTAGTCATCCAGGGATTAAAGAATGTTTTGGTCTTAATAAACTTAATTACAAGCTCGTGAGCTTGTATTAAAACGCAAATGTGTCCTACAAGAATGGAAATTTTTGCCTCTCTGAGCACCGACACGGGAGTCGTCGTGTGTTCGAATCTCATCTTGGTAACTATTTTTACTTTTTTTTCTTTTTTCTTTTTTAAAAAGATAAGACAAGTGTTCAAAACACTTGTTTAACTAACTAGTAAATAAAGGTGTTTCCACCAAACTTTTTAAAAGTGAATGTAGACAGAATTAACTGAATTAAATTTTGGGGTTTGTGGGTTTGTGGTCTTTCTTCTTCCTGTCAGTCGGTTCACCCAAGACGGACCCATCGAAAATTAAAAGTTCGAGGAATTTTCCGTTCAGGAAGGTCTCACAAATCAATTTTGAAAAATAAGTGTGTAACAAATATTATTGCGTATCTGAATAGTAAAATATGTCGTGTCTAACTTCGTAACAAAAATCCCAGTTTGATAGACAGCTTTTTGTAAACTTTATTCGCGAGGTTGTTTGCGTATATCATACGTCTTGTTTCTTCTGGAAATGCCGCATCATAACTTTCCAAAAAAATTTTCAGAAAGCTATCATATGCGTCATTTGCACCCGTTGCTTTTACCACGTCGTCCCATTTTACCTTAGCCAATAAATACTTAAATAAGCTCGTGAGCTTGTATTAAAACGCAAATGTGTCCTACAAGAATGGAAATTTTTGCCTCTCTGAGCACCGACACGGGAGTCGTCGTGTGTTCGAATCTCATCTTGGTAACTATTTTTACTTTTTTTTCTTTTTTCTTTTTTAAAAAGATAAGACAAGTGTTCAAAACACTTGTTTAACTAACTAGTAAATAAAGGTGTTTCCACCAAACTTTTTAAAAGTGAATGTAGACAGAATTAACTGAATTAAATTTTGGGGTTTGTGGGTTTGTGGTCTTTCTTCTTCCTGTCAGTCGGTTCACCCAAGACGGACCCATCGAAAATTAAAAGTTCGAGGAATTTTCCGTTCAGGAAGGTCTCACAAATCAATTTTGAAAAATAAGTGTGTAACAAATATTATTGCGTATCTGAATAGTAAAATATGTCGTGTCTAACTTCGTAACAAAAATCCCAGTTTGATAGACAGCTTTTTGTAAACTTTATTCGCGAGGTTGTTTGCGTATATCATACGTCTTGTTTCTTCTGGAAATGCCGCATCATAACTTTCCAAAAAAATTTTCAGAAAGCTATCATATGCGTCATTTGCACCCGTTGCTTTTACCACGTCGTCCCATTTTACCTTAGCCAATAAATACTTAAATAATGTTATTGTATTTTCATTTATTTTTCGCTTTTTTATTTTTACATGGTTTGACTGTTTATCAAAGTTTGTATTGGACGTGATAAAGATGGGAAAATGATCAGAGATGTCTGTTTTGATAATACCCGAATGTAGTTCTTTGTCGCAAAATGAATTTGTTATGATGTGATCAATTACTGTAGCGTTTTGTTTAGTTACCCGGGTTGGTTTATTTATGAGAGGAATATACCCACTTTGAAATATAAAGTTAAAGAAACACTGGATGTTTTTTTTTGTTTCGTAATCAAGTGTATTGAGGTTAAGATCCCCCACGAGGTATACTGCTTTGCTGGTGTTTTTATTGATCAATATAATAGGTTCAATTAACGTTTTAAAATTATCAATTGATCCTGCAGGTTGCCTGTATATTACGCTCACAATGATGTTCGTTGTGGTTTTGTTCAGTATTTCTACACTCACAATCGTTATTATTCACACATAGCTCTGTTCTTTTTTTATACAATAGAGAATTATGAATAAACACACACACGCCACCACCCGCCTTGTTAGAGTTTCTAATTTGATGAATCACCGAGTAATTACACAATTGAAAATTTGAATTGTTTTTTATGTCTTCATCACGACACCAAGTTTCAGTGAGACAAATTATTTTAAAACGAAAATTCAGAGTGTGGAGAAACTGTTTAAAACTCTCACAATTCTTTTGCATGCTTCTAATGTTGAGATGTAGTATAGAAAAGGAATAATTTTTTGCGTGTGCAAAAATATTGTCTGAATTTGGAGAATAGTATTTTGTATTAGTGTTCTTGGACAATGTACAGTTATAAAAATTTAAGTCTGGGTCATTTTCATCGTTTAATAGTAAGGTTTCGTTGGTTTGGAATGGATGAAAATCCAAATTTTCAAAATTTGTTTCCGTCATTGTAGTAAAAAAGATAATTAAAAAGAAAATATAAATCGTGTAAATAAGAAAGCGTTAAACAATGTTTTTCGATTTCTTAAACTCCCTAACAACAAGACGATCATAAAGAACGATAGCATATTTACCATTTTCTCTATGAATCTTCATTTCCTTGAAGAGATTCGCCCTAATCTGATTCGTCGAAGTGGAGCAATCCTCATTTACATATATTCCGGTGCCTTTTAGTTTCTTCGAGTTGTTTAAAATATTAACTTTATCCTTATAGTCCAACAGTTTAAGTACGATAGTACGCTTTTTCCCATTGCTTTTCTCTCCTGTGCGGTGTGCTCTCTCTACGTGCACATTCGACAATCCTAATTTGTGTTCAAATAAATTGACCACTTTCTTTTCAGTATCGTCCCAACTCTCCGACTCGCTTTCTTCCAACCCATCAATACGTAAATTGTTTCTTCTTTGTCTATCCTCTAAGTGTCGTAGTTTCTCCTCATAAATACTCAATTGTTCTTTACGATTCGTTGTCTGTTCAAGTAAGCCAGCTTCCTTTTTTTAAAACTTTCCTCATTTAAACTTTGTGTCACTGTCAGGCTTTCCTCTATATCTCTTTTGTCCTTTTCTAAGGCTTTAATTTTTTCAATTGCTCCAAAAAGATTATTTTTTAATGTCCTTTTTTCTTCTTGGATAGCTTCATATGATGATGCAATTTCTTTCAGTTTTTTGTCTAATTCACCAATCTGTTCGTTTGTGATCTTCAGATTACTGCTAATTAACTGAACAATATCCTGCTGTTGCTTTTGAAACATTGTTGTAAAAATATCACGCACCATTTCCACAGAAATTATGTTCACTTGATTAGATTCCATATTTGTAAATATAAGTATTGAGTAAGTATTAAGTAAAATAGTAAAATTTAAATAAAATATCAAAATTTAAATTCCCTCTTCCGCAGTAGTTAAAAACACGTCCGCTCTCGACAACAACCTCAAAACAAGCGACTTCCTAATATTGACTACGTAAGCAGAGAACAATAGAATTATCCAATCAAAAATCTGACCGCAGAAAAAGCGTTTGAGATACAGCGTAATCTTTCTCATCATAACTGTTCTGGTTTTCTGTTGGTAAGAAAAATTATGCTCTGGGTCTCCTGGCTATTCGAAAGCTTGGTCGAAAAAAATTCTGAAGCATTAAAGTATTTGTAATAAATATTATTTGGAAAAGAAGAAGAGCTTAACTGATCTTCATCTCTTCATTGTGATTACCACATTGTGATGAACGCCTTTGTTCACCCTCGTCCCAGGTTTTTTTGTCTTTTTGATATGAGGAAAAATCTTTCATATTAAGAAGTCAAAAAACTCTGGGGACGAGGGTGCGCCTTTGTTACCACTGCCATATGAAGGAGAAATTTAAATATTTTAGTTCATAAATAATCTTTGATGCTAAGGACAGAGGAAAAAACAGATTACTGACAGTACAAGCCAGCATTTGTCATTAGTTGCCATTAGTTACCTAGCTCATCTACCATTATATTTTCCCCAAACAAAAACAAATAAAAGAGAAAATTACCCGAATCATATTATGTCCTTTGATTTGAAGACTCTCAAACTTGAATTTGTCCATCAAAGTAAAACAATGTGACATAGTAACTTTCTAATTACGTAGTTTTTTGTCACCATAAAGAATTCCTTTATTATAATACGCTTGTTTGAGTGATTATGTGAGTCTATGAAACAAAAATCACGGCTCACTTTCTTATGGCTGATGCTTTGTCTCCCCAAAGCGTGGTATCACGGTAAAATTTACGGAGAAATTAGGCCGCCAAACGAGAAAACAGGGGCTCCATTTTTTATTTTGTTATTATAGGTGTTTAAATAACTTTCCAATTACGTATTTTTTGCCACTATCAACTATTTTATAGTTTTTATCTTATCTTGTAGCTGCAGGTAGTTTTGTTGTGTCATGTTACTTACTGTTGAACTATGCTTCTGCGGGTATGTCGCCATAACTCTGTTTTTTAATGACTGTTACATGTAATGTAAAATGCGGTAGTAAGGTAGTAACAGTAGGAAGTATATCACGTAAATGTGATAAGCAAATGGGATGTCGTTATCATATTTTTATTTAAGTCGTCTCCTTTTTAGGCTCTGAGAACCGTTAATTGACTTCTATTCACTGCAAGACAATATGTCAATGATCCAAGTCAAGGTAGCAATGTTTACAATACTTCGTGTATCCTGATTAGAATAGCTTGGGTATCAGTGTTTCGATCTGGGTGAACCTTCTCAGTTAAGAATGACTGTGAGCCAATACCATTTGTGTAACGTCTTTATGTGTATGGTTTGGATATGCCGCTTGCTCTGTGGCAAGTTGATTTGTCGGTCACCGGCCAGGAAAAATGCTGCAGATATAAAAAGTAGCTTCTATTATACAATAAAGCCTCATTACACTCTTTTATTAGGATCGGTGTTCAGATTGGGGTGAACTGACGGCCTATAAATTTATTGTACTTGAAGAGTTAAACGGAAAATACCTTTGTTATATATTTTTAAGGTCTCGACACATTGACATCTGTCACGTTTGACGTTGGTAAATATTCTCCGGTATTGCCCTCATAAACAGTTATTATAGGGTTAGTATTACCCTATTAGAAGCAAAATATGTGATAGGGCTTAACCAACATTTCGCCTAAAAACATAATAAAAAGCTTAGCTTCTCTGAAATATTTTTTCACCATGTCCACCTTGATGCCATTATCGCAACTATTTCTTCATTATATGATCGAAATCTGTAATTTTTTTCAAAAAGTCTTAGATAGATGGATATATTTTTTTTTTGGTAAACAAAGGTATATACAGTAGTAAAGTGTTACAGTATTAAATTCAATAAAATTAATTGTTACAAGATTAAAAACATGTAATAACGCTGTGTAATTAAACACTTTGTAAACCAGGAAAGTCACGGCCTTCTTTAAAACTCTTTTATAATTAAGATTTTAGCCAGCATTATTTCTATTTGTGTTTTTTTTAACAACCTGACGGCAGGCTGTTGCTTCCACTTTTACTTAAACTGCAATTGCGTTAAAGTTTTTTTGGGAAAAGGGTATTATGCTTATACGCATGTGCAACACACCGTTCATCAATTTTAAGTGCTCAGCCTGGTGTTAACAACAGACTGTTCCTTTTTTGTTCCTTATTTTTATTTAAACCCAAAATTTTTTAAGAGTATTATGCCTATACGGATAAGCAACACGGTTTACCTGCACTAAGCGCTCAGCCTGGTATTACAATTTTTTTAGGGAGCTTAATCAACAAAATATCAAAATGCTGGTTAACTGTTTTTGCAATGACAGGGAAATGTGGGAAAGTTAGGTGCTTTACTCGATCTGCCATTCACCCGATATACTAGCAACTTAGCGCTTGTCCTGGCGTTCGACGCTGGGTTAATGGCGCCGAAAAAGCCAGATCTCCCAGTTAGTCTCTATAATAATAGCCGTCGTCTGTCTGTCTCTGCGCGGACCCCCCGCTGAGTTAGAGAATCATGTTGCGGAAACAGGAATATCAAATGCGATATATTTTTATCCACTTTGTTGCGACAGGTAAATATAAAGGACGGGCGAACCCGTGGATTTTCCACGGGCAACGACTAGTCTTTTTAATAATAGCCGTATTCTGTGTGTTCAAAATGGTTATACGGCCATTTTAAAAACTGTGGCTTTGAAGTGAAGTTGGTCTGTTTTTGTCTTTTGAAAGCTGTTTATTTTTGTTTTTTATATGTTTTTACATGTTAAGGTAAATATATTGGTACTTTTTGTAGCCACATACAAATCTTGAACTTACCAAATTTAAGACTTTGGCTACGAACTTATAATTAGATTTCAAATGAGCTAGCTAGCTAGCCTTTTCACTAAGTTTAATACAACAGCTTTTTATCTTAGCCACCATTATTTCTATTTGTGTTATTTTTGCCAATCTGATTTTTACTAAGTTCCAACTTGGGGCTATCTAATAGCTGTTAGCTACCTCTGGCTAAAAAACGAAAGCAGCCAAGTAAATACAGTTAGCTAGCTACAACAAAATTTTCAAATCTTTCTTACGTTTAATGAAAATGCAGTTTCTTAGCTACACCTTTTTTATTGTCATAAAAGCGTATTCCCAAAAATAAAATTGCTGAAGGATTTTTTAGCTGAATGGGGTAATGACGGGCTATTTCCTGTGATGTTATTTAAACCGAAGTCGTGACAGTTTTTTTTGGAAAAGGGTATTACGCCTTTACGCCTGTTTAATTCTGTTCAACTGTACGAAGCGTTTAGCCCGTTGTTAACGACATATGCAACACATTTTACCTGTATAGCGATTAGGCCAGTGTTAATGTTTTGAACATAAACACCACGTAAATGTAATTTTAATTGGTTTTTTACAGTTTTGTCGCGCGCACTTTTACATTACCTCTAATCTCCACATGAGTAGGTAAGCGTGTGGTAAAAGTAAGATTATATCGTAGTTTCTTGTTTGGAATCTTAACGAAAAGAATTTCAACAAGCAGCATAACGAAAGGAAGCGCGGTAAGCGACGCAATACTATGAAATGTTTTGTGCGCGGACGATACACAAATATTTCAATCCCAATATCCCAATCTTAATATTTCATCATCTTAAAAATAACACTCTTTTCGTTATCTCTGGTAACATCAACAAACATCTTCCTAAACCACATTCTTCGTCTTCATCAAACCATTCAACAAAAGGCCGTCACTTCTTCAACATCGGTGTTGTACTGTCTGATAGATCTTCTTCTTCCATGTCTTAATTAGGATAAATCTGAAACGAACCGTTTAGAACTAAACGACGTCGAAAACAATGTCTTCAATAATCCGGAAAATATTGATAAATCTCGCTATCAACCGATTGATAAATCTATTGACAATCTTATTGTAGGACAAGAAACCATTATAGAAGACGCAAGTGCGATAGCTGCTATACTGGGAGTATGAATCAAGGAATCTACCAGTTATTGATCTATTTAGGTTCGATGGTTCGCTTAATAGATGGCTAGAGTTTGTTCAAAATTTTTAATCTAGAGTACACTTGAAGGTTTCCTTTGACGATAAGACAAGGATGGAGAGGTTGATTAGTGTATTAGACGGTGAGGCGAAGAAGACGGTGTTATCGATTGGTGCGAGTGGCATATTTTACGCATCTGCATTAAATGCATTGAAACGTGACTTCGGCAATCCTGTTGTTGTATCTTACTTTAAATTAAAAAACGTTCTCGATCTTCCTCAAATACCACCTCGCGAGAGAACATCTCTCCGTCGATATCAGCAGATTCTTAATTCTAATAATACTTGGCTAATCTGTATGGTGTACAAATCGAAAGGCTATAGCTAGATTACCTCACCACTTCGCAATCAGTTCTACAAATTTTCGAAAGACAAGATTACGAGTGCGAATAGCATTAACTTGATTGACTTTGAGAAATGGTTGAGTTGGAAATTGTTGGGGAAACTCAATACAATAGCAAATTTAATCGCAGATCAGGAACAGAATAAAATTAAAAATCGAAAGGAGTCGAAGAGAGATGAGAAAAAAGTGAGAACATTTGCGTTGGATTTGTTCACAAAATCATTTTGTTTTTAAGTGCAGAGAATTTGAACTAAAACCGGTGGCACATCATGGAAAGAATGTTTTAGAAAAGGGACTTTGCTTTAATTGTCTTTCACCTTCTCATAAAATAAAAGAATGTAAATCTAAGAAAAGGTGTCGAGAAGATAAATGTGGAAAACGTCACCAAACCTTGCTGCATTTAGGACCGCCACAACAAAATGAAAATGAAGTTTCAAAAAATGAATCTGAGGCAAGAATCACTCGATCTCGTACCACAACTAACACCTATCTTCAAGTTATCCCAGTTACCTTAACTCATAACAACAAATCAGTAACAACCAACGCTATTTTAGATAGTGGATCAGATAGCACCTGAATTTACGAAGAAACAGCGCGGAAACTCGGATTAATTGGGAAGGACAACCGTTGAGAATATCGACGACCCTATCGAAATCAAAGACGTTTAAATCAATAATCGTATCATTTAATGTTCACCCTGCTAATCTGAAAGAAGAAATCAGAATCAAAAAATATGGGTTGTACCAGATCTTAACACACGAAACATCACACATTTAAAAGAAAACTATGCTCATTTGAAAGACATCGATATACTAGCCTTTAACGACGACAGAGTAAAAATACTTATTGGAATCGATACACCATCACTTTATATTCAACACGATTATCGAGTAGGAAAACACAACGAACCAGTAGCTTTTAAAACGCAACTTGGTTGGAACCTATTAGGTGGGAAGAATAAAAACATATTTACCAATATTAATCGATTAGAAACTGATACGGATGATCTCAATAAAGCAGTAGAAAGATTTTGGAAAATCGAGTCATATGGAACAAAGCCTCCACTCCATCTAGACCTACTAATCACGTTACACATACTTAAATCGACCAAATTCTTGTGAAATTCTTAAGTGTTTTCCAAATACCGAAACCGTAATCAACGTCAACCTAGATTTAAACAAATTACCGACTGAAAGAGTACTTGGTTTGTTATGGAATCTGAATACTGACTATTTCACATTCAAAGTTGTCAACAAACCATCACCTGAAACTAAAAGAGGTATATTAAGTTTAACAAGTTCAATATTTGACCCACTTGGCATCTTAACAACATTCATTTTAGAAGGAAAACTTATCATCCAATCATTGTGGAAATCCAAAGTAGACTGGGATGAAGAAATACCAACCGAATTAAAAACAAGGTGGTTGTGCTGGAGAAGTGAACTGGAGAAATTAACATCGATCAACATTTCTTAAAGGGCTTTAACTACAACCTGATAATCAGTTGATTTAACTACATATTTTTCCGATGTAGTCTTTCCATGGACCTCAGTACCAAATTTTGGACAGAGTCACAAATAGTTTTGAAATATATCTTGAACAAAAACAATTTTCAGTATTCGTTGTGAATCGCATCAGCAAAATTCGCAATACGACTGACGTCAGTTCGTGGCGTTTTGTACCAGGAACTCTGAACCCAGCAGACAATGCTACAAGATATGTACCACCATCATCGACCAAGAATTCCAGATGGTTAACCGGTCCATCCTTCTTAATCGAAGAAGAATGCAATTGCCTAGACCAAAACCAAAATGTCATTCAAAGTGAAGAAGACGCAGATATTACTAACTTTCAGTGAACCAGTAATCCAATACCAGGGAAAACATCCTTTATATCAAATGGGAAAGTTATTCCGATTAGCGAAAACTCTGTCGCCACATTGTGTAGATTATCAAATTAAAACGAAATTGGTTGCTATTAAAGAGGGAAGGATCTGAACGTGAAAAATTTGACTACCTGACCGTTAATGAAATTGAGCAACAAAGTTACAGTTGTTGATTAAATATTGGTTCGCCTACAGTTAAACGATCGATTGGTAGATCTCCCACAAGTGGTGACATTGGTTTGACTTTTTTTGATTTGCAGTATGTACATGCATTTATCAAATTCTTCACAAAGGATTTTCCAGTCGGAATCCAAATATTTTGTCTTGATAGCGCTAGTGTGGCGTTTTGTCCAACATGGAAGTTTGTATGATGAATGTGTTGAATTATGAGTCGTGCAATGTGGTGTTTCGGCGAGATTATCACTTGGTGCTTCGACTCAAATGGTATATCGATTAAAACAATTCTTCCTCCAACACGAATCAAATTGTTTTGCATCATTGGTCTCAAAGCTACAAGTGGTGATCTTTTTTGGTAGTTCCTTGTATGATTGTAGATTTTCGAATTCTGTTGGGTAGGATTCTTGTTGTGAGATGTAGACATCATCAGAGTGTATATTTTTTACACATTAAAAATTAAAATGTTACAGTAAGTAAGCGTTTCTATGGGTACATAAATATTATATAAAAACAGTAATAAAAAATAACGACCTAATTCAACAATTTCAATGGTACTGATTGTTCTTGAACATTCAAGGTTGGTTTAACGCGCTTAATATGTAATTCTTCTGCCAACTTTCTTTTGAATTTGTTGTTTCGATAGCCACCAGACAGAAATTCCAAGTCGTCTATGGTAACACTTTGGTGGCCAGATTTCTGTGCATGTTCAACCAAATTTGACTTTTTATCACATCCATGGTGATCCGTGATGCGTTCTGCAAATCTTCTACCTACTTCTCCTACATACGTAGCTTTACAATTTTGATCAGGACATGTGGCTTTATATATCAAGTCATGTTTGTATTTTTTCTCAATCTTAACTTTAACATTGAATTTCGAACTTAGTTTTGTTCCTGTGTAGATAATTTTGCACATATTGTTTGCAGATATAACATTTTTCAAAGTGTTACGTAATGACTTTATAGTCGTTTCTCCTAATTTTCTTTTATATGGTAACATCAAAAAATGCTCTTCGATATTAGTATCTGCTGTGTTCAAATGTTTAACCTTTTCAAATGTTTGTTCAATAACCCAATTTGGATAGCCATTTATGTCTCTAAACACTTTCTTAAGGTGTAGAACTTCTTTCTGTAAATGCTCTTCGTTGGAACATACTTTGAATGCTCTAGACACTAAGGTTTGTAATGTACCTCTTTTCCATGTGGTTGGCGCAAACGACTGCTAATGAAGATATATATTGTTTTTAGTACTTTTACGATATACTGTGGTTTGGATTCCAAATTCTTCCCTTATTACAAGTACACCCAAGAAAGCAATAGTACCATTCTGCTCTGTTTCATATGTGAATTTAATGTTGTTATGGAAATTGTTCAATTTCGACATAACAAAATCTATCGAATCTACTTTTATGTACGCAATAGTGTCGTCAACATACCTTCTCCATGGGCTCATTTGATCTTAAAAAGTATACACTCTGATGATGTCTACTAGAATGTGTAGACGAATATATAGTTTTTTAAGAAAATCGTCTTACATCCCTCTGATTTTCACAATGATTAAGCTTCTGGTTATTTTATTTATAAACACCTGTAGATTCTGTATTTACAAACCTTGACGATCATAAAAGATGGAGAGCCGTACAGGCTCCTTCAAATATGTTTTGGAAAAGATGGAGAAAGGAATACCTTCTTTCTTTGGCAACACGTTCTAAATGAAATACAAATGACGATCAAAATAAGGAAGGAGACCTCGTGATAGTTAGAGACCAGAACGTCTTGAAAAATCATTAGCCGCTAGGACGGATTGCGAAAATCTTTCCTGGTAACGATAGCATCAACAGGGTTGCAGGGGTGAAAACTGCTTATGGAAATTACATTCGTCCTATACGATCACTTGCGTTACTGGAACGCAGTGCTAAATGAAAATGTCACCTGAACTATGCTTTGCATACGACGGTGAATTGTGTTCTTTATAGGTGTACATAATTCGTGAAGAAACAACAACGACGTTGTAAAATTCGATGATAAATCTTGGGCAAACGATATTGCAAAGCGACGATGAAGAAACCGGAATGACGACGTACATACACGACGTTCATACACTTACAGACAATCCATGATATACAATCTTTCTTCAACGAGTCCGACGTAAGCAAGATAATCAATTATATAAAATAAAACTATCGAAATTCGTTTGTATACGAGTACTCACTGATGGGGAGTGTTTTGAACATAAACGATGAAGATCCGTCTCGGCCATGGAGACCCGTCACGTCAAATTAATTTTAATTGGGTTTTTATAGTCCATCGGCACAGGCTATGTTTGTTTTTACTTATTTATGTTGTTTTTATCTTTTTGTATCTTTTGTATTTTTCCGTTTGTGTTTAATCTATAAAACGTCATCATCATACTGTACTAGACAGACCGACGTATTGTATTTTTTTGATTAACAACAGAGTACATCCTGTGTTTTTAGGTAAACCGAAGTTGCGTTACAGTTTTTTTGAAAAGGATGTTATTCCTAAATGTATGTGTTACATGGCTTACCTGTACGAAGCGCTCAGCCCAACGTTAACAACGGGCTGTTTCCTGTGTTTCTGTTTAACTGAAGTTGCAATAAATTTTCTTGCGGAAAGGTTATTACGCCTACTTTTTTACCATACTAAGCACGCAGGCTGGAGTAACATTCATTTTTGAACTTTCTCCGGAAACATTCTTCAAAAAATAAAAAAGGTCGGTCGACTATTTTTGCTATAATGGGTAAGCAAGGAGTTGTAAACTGTGTTTTTATTTCAGCTAAAGTTATGAAAAGTTATTTTTGACAAATATATTACACCGGAAACACCACAATGTTGGGTGCGCTTTACTTGATTCACGACATACTGTATACCTGTACTAAAGCGCTGCGCTCCACCTGAATGTGTGACACTGCTTGCGGTTCTTGTTAAGCGCTCCACTGGGCGTTCAACTCTAGGCTGTACAGTAACGTGTGGCTTAACCTGGCGGTTCGACGCCTGATTTCCCGTCTAGTGTATATTATAATACCTGTATATGTCTCTCTGTCACGCAAAATGGTAACCACAGTAGCAAGACACAAGAAATACGGTAAAAAAGGACGAGCGAACCCTAGGATTAATCCACAGACCACCGAATATTTAGTTAATTTTTTATACTACAAAAAGTTAGATTTTTTGATTATCTAGAATTTGGTATTTTCGCAGTCATATGATGTTTTCTGGTGTCATCGGCAACGTTTTTGTATCGTTTTGTAAAACAAACGTAATAAAAATTTGAAAGTGGTCCAATTTACTCAAATTTCACGAAGAATAAAAAAGTGTTAAAAAAAAACATATTCTGTAATTCGTCGTCAGTACTATCATTTTACATGATTGTTGAGAATGAGAAAAAACTAACGCGAGTTAGTGTAGTTATTAAATGTGACTCATTTCTGAGCCGACTTAGAAAACAAAAGGTGTGCGCAAATGCGTCAAACTTTTCATCAAACTCCATCAAACTAGCGAATTTGATGAAAATTTTGGTGCATTTGAGTTGAACCACCAAACACGATTTTTTCGAAAAATTGGAAAAGAAGAAAAAAATGGAGTTTGATGAAGTTTGACGAAGTTTGATCGCCATCAAACTTTTCATCAAACAAAATGGGTTCACCAAACCGCGTTATGCTGTTTGATGGCTATTTGACGCATTTGAGTCGAATTTCACGGGACCCCCCGCTAAGTTAGAAAATGATGTTACGGAAACATGAATATCAAATGCGATGCATTTTTATCGACTTTGTTGCGACAGGTAAATATAAAAAACGGGCGAACCCGTGGATTTTCCACGGGCTAACGACTAGTTTTTAATAACCGCGATGAGTGCAAAAAACATCAACAGTAGTGGCTTTCAAACGTCTTTCGAACATTTTCGACATTCGAATACTGCTTTTGATATTCCAAAACAAAAAACATATGCCCATTCGGTCATTCATTGAACGTTGAAGGAAACAAAATACGTGTTTTTCCTCAATGTGGCTGTTCATCATCGGAATCCATAAACGCACTCAATACCAGAAGTTTCGCCATATCAGCTGCCATTTTGAAATTTAGTAAATAAATAGGCCTTCAATCATTTCGAATGATTTGATAAAACGTTTTTGACGAGTTGACGCAAATAGAAAATTCAATTTCATCAAACATTCGCAGTTTGATAAAATTTTCATCAGACAGTTTGATGAGCTGTTTGATGAACAGTTTGACGCATTTGCGCCCGTCTTAACTTACGGTAAACCCCGTTGACCCATAGTAAGAACTGAGCTTTATAGTACGTAACGGGTTAAGTTGGCTTAATGTGACCTAGCTTTGGGTAATTTTGTGGGTTAATTTTTGTTTTCGATATAAACTTTAATCCACAATGAGAAACCAAAGTTTTACAGTAACAAGTGGAATGAAAACGAAAGTTTTAAGCTATTGTTCAACAATTTGTTGTTTACCAAAGGTATGCAGGATTTAAACTGACGCATGGTTTCAAATTCCCGTTATTATGTCACGACAGCTAAATATTTGTTTAATTCTCAATTTCAGTTAATCTTTTAAATATGGGCGCTTTAATATGTCATATACAGAGAAAAAGTAGTTCAAAGAGCACATATCACGTGAAATACACGCGTTGCTAAAAACATTCGATTTTATTGAACAATTTTGATGCATTTGCGTCCACCTTCTTCACCCCAAGCCCAACGTTTGGTCCTTGAAATCTAAAAAACTGCGAACTTTGAAAAATCGACAGCTTGCACAAATTAATTTTGCATACAAAAGCCAGCAGATAAATAAACGCGTTCGTTTTGGCGCCAAAAATACATATTCATATTTTATAAATTATGGTGAGGAGTTTTCAACTGGCTTCGAATGCTGGAAAATGCGCTCAAAATTAGAATGCCTTCAGCTAGTGCTATTTTAAAGACGAAGAAATCCCCAGCTCCCAAAAGTATGTTTTTTATAAGAAAGACGTGCATTAGAAGAGCCGTAATAATCAGAAATAGATCACATACTGTTAACACACTTCGCAAAAAAAGGAAATGTTTTGTTTATTCACGAGAGATTTTGTTGTGTTAGTCATTCCATGCTATGTGTTGTTTATTTATTTTGGACATGTTTCATTTAATTTCAGTGAGAAATGCTTTATGCATATATGGAACGCCCCCGCATATTTGAACTCTAAATATAACTAAAATTTAACTATCGTCAATATAGAATTTCAAAAAATCCTAAAATTAAAAATATTTGCAGTAAGTGTCGTGTTTATTTACATATGGCTAGCTTATAAATAAGGTTAGCTGGCTGAAAGCTTGGCTCCCGACTTGCACACTCATAGGCAGCTATTTAACATTTTGTGCGAGAATTTAGTCGAGATACTGGTACTCTTTATGACGAGTTAAACGAACTTTCCTCGATCTATTTTCCTTGTGTGTATTTTTAGAGGTTTTGGGCTATAAACAAGTTACACATTCCCTATCTTCATCATGATCCAGGAAAAACATTACTTAATAACAAAATTGGCAGCGTTTTTAAAACTTATTTTATTATTAACTTTTTTAAAGTATTCGTTATTTTTAACTCGAGACAAGATAACAAGAAGGTGTGTCTCTGTAACGGGCTAGATATACTTATCAAGATAAACATATTACTGCCATCTTGCTGCTCTGTCTTTTATTAAGATTAAAGAACACTTCATAGCTTCAAACGAGAAGTATGCCTCTTTAGATGTCGAGGAAACTGGACGCGCCTACAACACTTCGTCTATGATGTACAAAAATTGAGAAGCAATTAAACTTAAAAAAATATATTTTCTTGATTTTTCTTCTTGTGTGCTCTCAGCCATTATTTGTCAACAATAACAAATATTTAAGTCGTAATGAATGCATCTGCAGCAGCAATACTGCAAGCACAATTTTCAAAAAGATTGAGAAAACAAAACTGCATGAAATGGACCTACTTTAAATGTAGAAACTTTCGCGAACACGAGTCGATGCTGTCGGAAATTTTCGGGAGCGTTAATTTGCAGTTTAATCGCCGGAAACCGAAAATGCGCAAATCCCGTAAATTCCTGGCGACCTCAAGAACATATTTTTCTATTATCCAAGCATAAAATTGAAACTGAAATCCACCATCCTTGACCAGAGAAAGTTGTTCTTTCGCATTTTAAGTTTTCTCGAATCTATGTTCTTGGAAAATTTCCCGACTTAGACTTTTTCGAATTTGGCCGTAAATCGCAAAACCCTTTTTGCCCTCGAAATTTTCTTCACTTAAAATGGAAAAGTAAATCATTAAGTGTCAAAAGTGTCAAGCTAGGATAGGAAACACATTTTGCAAAAACTCATCAGTAGGAGGCTTTCGTTTACGTCTGTTTCAATTAATAAGCGAGGCATAAGATTATAATCCTAATTAGGTATAAAAGTAGTATTCCCTCTATGGGATGCAAAAAAAAATCAATAGAGAACGAACGACTTAATAAATGAAGCTGTGTAGTCATTAGATTAACGTATTGTACAAAAGGACAGTAACTTGTGTACGTCACAGCAAGGCGTGTTGTCATGACTTGCGTGTAATTAATCTTTTATTGTTTAAAGATGTCCTAATAAAAATAATTAAACTTCCACACAGCGGTGCAGGTAGCAATGAATGATGCAACAATTAACCATTTCCTTTTGCCAATGAGAATGTGATGACAACATAAGACATGGTGTTGTTCTCTCCATAATGCTAGCTTGTGTATCATTGCGAACTCTATTATATTCATCTATAATATATATAATAAATGATATACAAAAGATGGCCACACCTGAAATTTGGATGAAATCGCTTCTTTAATAATTTTTTATCCAAAGTATACCATAAAAGATATCTTAATAAGTCTTTGAACCTCGCAGTTAAATTGAGATCATTAAAAAATCTAATCCGTTGTGGCTAGGAAATTATTTCTATATAAATTAAAGGATTTCGATTCTTTTTATTGGTATCGTTTTAGACCCGAATATGTTTCGCCTTACCAACAATGTCACAAAGAGCAAACTTACTTGCAAATTTTTAACCCTATTTTGTTTTAACCAAATAAATACTGTTAAAATAGAAATTACTATTAAAATTATTAAATGATCAGAGAGAGCATTTAATTAACCGTCGTCTCCAGCTGCGCTGCACGTTCTGCAACAACGTTGCAATAAAAAAAGTAGTTGTCTTACCATAGCAGACAAAATACACGTGGAGATGGGAAACGCAATTAAACTGCTACTGTATTACAATACCGTTGAACCACTTTTTAAATTGCTTTAAAAAACATAGCTATATATATTGGATGTTTCCTTGATGAAACTAGAGATAAAAATAGTTGTAGGGAAATAGAACATCTATTTAGGTTACTGATTTTTGCTGATGTATATTTCAGCCAGCTCTAACCTTCCCTCTAAAGCAGGGCAACTTCAAAAACAATAGAGACAACCTAATGACGTAGTAATTGCTTATTTAGTACCTCTTTGATTGATGCTCTGATAAATGAAGAGCACGTGGTTGGAACCAATTTGATGACCAATCTGACCTTTACCGTTATCTTGCAAATCTCTGACAGCTGTATTTTATTTTGATTGATATTTTCATCGAGATATCCGTCTTTAATTCACAGAAATCTATAAACAGAAATGATGTCAATATTTATTTCTGTAAAGTTTGATTACCAATCCACAATTGTTGTGCAACTGTTGTGGGGAGACAATTTTTATTTATCTCTATAACATTTGTTGTGCAACATCTCTTGTGTCGCTTTGTTGTGTAACACGTGTTTCCATTAAGTCTGTAACAGTGAACGTTGTACAACTGTTGTGCGACTGTTTCTCGACACTTTCTGTGTGAATGGAACCAAGCTGGGACCAGTAATCCTTCCAATTACATTTTGTGAAGAGTCTAACAATTAATGGTGGTCGTCACGGTTGAGAATAGAGGAAGGAACTAATTCTTTGAAATAATGATCAATAATTTGTTTTTGTTTTTGTTTTCATACCCTAAAAATGAATTAATAAATTTAATATTTATATATAGACTTTAACAATTTAAAACAAGCATTCATTGTTTACTTAATTTTTTTGGCTACCATCATGTTTTGGCTTCCCTCTTGATTTACATATAGAAACAGCATTAAGATAGAAAATATCCTTCCAGTAGTAGTAATGCTTATCTAATCTCTAATTCGGGCATTATTTCAAAAAAAGAGAAAGTTATAGCGCTTCTTATTTGAGTATTTTACGTTAACCTGTTCTATTCAAAACCGAAACTTGTTTCATAATAACAGGAGTATTGCAATGCAGACAGGAAAACGTGTGAAATACCAGAAAAAGTGTCAAAACGTTGATTGATCAAATGTCACTATTTGACAATCTTAAAACACATCATGTTGTCATATTTTATCAAAACTTTGCTTCGTGATAACAGAGTATTGCAATGCAGACAGGAAAACGTGTGAAATACAAGAAAATGACAAGACTTTAATTGATCAAATGTCACTATTTGACTTTTCTACTTAACCTCTTACAGTTCTTAAAAAATCTCATCTAATTATCATGGTAAATACCGTTAGGAAAGAACGTCATATATTTGTTTAAGAATTGTTTGGACGACCTCTACCTGTTGCTCCCTTCCGCATGATTTCCTATGTTAGTGAACTCATCAAGGGTACTGAGGAGTAAGAAAAGTATATTGAAGTTTGTGTGAAAAAAATATATCTTGGATTTTAATAGCATATAGAACTGGTATCTTGTTTTTAAACGTACTCGGCAATATACTAAGTTTTGCTAATTCGGGTTTTGATTACAGTCGACATTTAGTAAGTCAAGTAGCTCGGTGTCTTTAACTAGTTAATCTGTGGAATAAAATCTCAACCTACTTTTTCTTCTTCAACAACTTCAAAATATTTAGAAGTCTTAAAATGTCGGCCAATTGTTTGATTAGGTTTTGGTTCTCGTTCGAGTCTTAAACATTATTTCAATAGCAAGAAAACGTGTTCGCACTAAAAAGTGGCCCTACTTAAAATATCCATTGATTTTAGTTTTTATCTCAATGACTACTTCACCGACAGATATATGACCTCCCTGAAGTTTCAATATTTGATGAGAAATTTTGTTATTGTTCATTGTCCCACTTAAACATCTCATGTTTTGTGGTTTGAAAACCCTTCATACTGTTCCAACACGTTAAAGCAGGAATGATTGATAAAACATATCATACGATGTTTCTCAATGGCTTGCGTGTACTTGAAAAGATTATAAAATACTCTATCATCAATGTCTGAAAACAACACAAAAATGTTTTTGGCAGAAACGTATTTTTTGAAACTTAACCTAGATTGAGATAGGCACAAACAAGCATCATACGGATGTAGCTATCATTATTGGTATTCTATAAAACGTTTTTTTTCTAAAACTAGCTACGTTTTTACGGAACATATAAAAAGGAATGATGCTCAACAGGAATAATGATTGTACTACAAGATTGCAGTACCCTGCAAATATCGTTTGTTAATTTAAAAAGGTGGGATGTTTAGGTCTGTTAGTTTAGTATTTTGTGTTTAATCCTCATTTTGAAACCCTTTTTTTTGATCCCATTCAAAAAAAAAAAAAAAAATGCTCAAATTTAGGCATTTTTATTAAACAAGTCTAACAAGAAAATGTTTGCCGCTATTATTTTTCTTTCTTACAGTTGACATAACTGTCACATCGTAATGTTTTCTGCTCTACATAAAGGAAGGCGCGCTTATGTAATAATAAATAGTTTTTTATGTAAGCCATACATCTCAAGAGAAACGTCAAAGTGGTAATTAGTCGGTAAAAGCTATTATATTCTTCCATAGTCTCCTCTTTGTGTGGTTATAAATCTCCCTCAGTTATCTAAATGCGTGTGTTCCGATATGCCCAGTCTTGTGACTAGGTCTTCTGTGTAGACCTTATTTTCTGATAGGTCAAATTTTCCTTTTTTTAAATATCCCAATAGTTTAGACCATACAAAGTGAAATTTCAGGCGCTACAAAAATGTGTCGTCTATATACGAATTTCGCGACTACACGATTGGGACGGCGAGAAAAACTTCTGAGTCACAGTGAACTCTCTTTTCTCAATCATACGCTGCCTCAATCGTCTTTTCATTCCAAACAAATATTGTAATTGCTTGTTGGCTATTGTTCTTGATATCTATTAGCTATCTCTCACTCTATTTGAGTCTTAAACCAAATTTTCGGTTCCTGTTGTCGGTTTCACATGGGGAAACATTTGATAATATTCATAGGCTCTCTTAGTTATCCATCTTGTCATGTATTGTTGATGTAAAAGCTCGAATGAACGAGACTTGATCTTTTGAAGTTAATGGTGTAGAATTTCTATACATGCTTTCACGAATAAATGTTTGAACTTCTGTACACTCAAGGGGTATCCGATTCTATTACCCGGGAAAATCGGAAACAACTACACAAAAGTTGCAAATCATATTTATAAATATTATTTTCAATACTTGCATAAATTATAAAAAAAATATATAATTCCATACCTAATATATAAATATTAGAACTTTAAATTTCCCCAAATAATACAATTTCTGATTTAAACTTCAAGTTAAATTCAAATGGAAAGGAGGGACAATTTTTTGTTTGTTTCTTCAAAACGGAAATATGGACTAAAAATATAATTTATATGACACAAAATGTTTTGATGCAAAATATACATAAAGACAATAGATTATTCAAAACAAGACAGATCTTATCTATTTTACATTAAGGTTTATAAGAGAATCGCTCAATACTATTTTACCCCCTTTTGCGGAAAAAGATATAAAAGATTTCATTGTGATTATGTAAAGCCTGCGATGATTTAAGATTAGTATATAAATTAAACATAATAGCCTTTTTTAAACCAATGAATTGGCACGCTTCTCCTAAAACGATGACAGTGATTGAATTTGTGACCTCCTGTGAAGCCTCGTTTAACAAAAAGTTTTAAAATAGAAAATATAATTTTCATGAATGGTGCTGTGTTAATTGGAAGGTTTCATCGGAGGTATCTAACCGGATGTGGAGCTATAATTACTAAGTTTTCTTTCCTTTCACATTCAGAGTCTGTCTAATCGACATAATAAAAGAATTTAATCCAAATTAAGAATTTCCAAAAAAAAAATTCTACGAAATTAAAATTATAAGGCGGAAAAACTTTTCTATGTACATATTTACATATTTTACAAATCAAACAAAAAATAAACATAAATAAAACTAGAAATTTTAACACACATTTAATCCATACACATACATACACGACAAATAAAATTGTATTTTATATACACACATAAAATAGGACAAGAACGAACACGAAAAATTGACAAACATCAAAAGAAAATATATTTAATATATATACAATTTTTTTGCCGCTAAAAACAATAATGGCAGATTAAGTGCGCGTAAAACTAGATTGTTTACAGAATGCTTCACTTTTCTGACATATCGCTGCCAATTTTCAGATCAGGCGATGTCAAACGATGACTTGTTTTTGTTTTGTTTTGATTCTGAAGTCATTCATGTGTAACGATGTATATTTCTCATTGTGTTGATATTCGTGTTGTAATAGCTGCGTTGAAATCCACAACAGTTCTTTGTATGGAAAAAAACATTACATAAGCGTTGTTCAATGTTTACCAGCTACCATTTTTTCTTTTCCGTTTTCTTTGTACCATACGAGGTTTTGCTTTTATTTCCATATGAGGAGTTTTTTGATGTATTGCTATTCTTTTTTTTCGCCTCTTGTTTTTTTTGTAAGCTATCTCCCATTTTTCTCAGAGAGGCAGCAGCACTGGACACAGCTTTCGATTTTTTATCCATGGCGTTAAATCTTTACTTCAAACAAGCTACAAATAAAAATTGAAGAATGAAAATACACAACGCGAAGACATGCGACAAACACGACCTTCCAACTGCACTGAAACTACCGCAACTGAATCCACGTTGAATGAATATATTTTTATAACAACAATGATCTCAAAACACAGTCAAAACATCATTATTCAAACACAGAACGGAAATGGCTAATGAGTTTCAATGAACATTTTCATTCAATATTCTATGTGGGTAGTAGTTAATCATACCTTCAAAAGACGTGACGAAATGACTGCTGTCGTCAACTTGATGAATCAATCTTTAAATGATTTGCATCCACGACTGGCTAGCTCTGTTTAAAAAAATGGACGCGCTTGCATGGTATTTATACAAATGTTATCGCGTCACGCTTTATCAGTTTTCAAAATAAACACAACAACCTCATAGACAATAGTGATAATACGTAAAGGGTTTCCCCTTAGCCGGTTAAAGAGTTTAATAATAACAAGCTTAATGTTTACTATGAGAAAAGGTCAAGCGACGAAAACAATGCAAGTATTTATAAAGTAAGTTGAAATTCATCTCAAAAACTCTCATATAACTATAGAGTAAAGAAATATGCCTTTAAATTGAAAAATATTCAGTTATATAATGATTTTGAAGCTAAAACAGTTATTTAAATACGTCATTAATGATGGATGGCTTCCACTTTATTATTTTTGTTGGATTCGTTTTCACACTACTTTTTTAAACGAATAATATTTTGGAGAAGGGCCAAACATCAGAAAGGACAATACAAGAGTTGTTCAAGAATCGATCTCTACGAAATTTTTTGAGAAAAAACAAGCAGGCCAATTATACAATGAGAAACTATAGAGCCTAATTATGTATTGGAAAATTTTCTTTATATTCTTAATTAACAGGTGTTCACCCTAAAAGATTTTCCTGTTTAAAAAATGTAAGAATATTAAATGACCAGGAAAGCATGTTTCACCAACTTATCGACAGTTGCTATTCAAAATTTATCATGTCTGTATTCAGTTTAATTCGGTCTGGCAGTACAAGGAGTTTTAACTTCATTGATATTTAATGTTTATGGCAAAAGCATAAATTTATGTAAAATATAACACAACTACAAGATCGCTGAATATACGTTATTTTATAAAGTCATTGGCTAAATTGGTGATTTACAATTTTTAAAAAAATAGAAACAGCTTTAGGGTTCAATTAGTGTTTTCATACTTTAGAACAGACACGTTCTACACTTTGCCACAGAAAAAAAGAACAATCAATGAAAGTTAATTCCCTTCTAATAAGTACTCTCTAAAGACTCCCAAGCCAACTATTTCTTATGGCTGCTTCTTTTCTCTGGCTCGACTGTTCGTGAGCACAATTATAAATTTTCATCAACAACAACATAAAAACACCATTGTTATATAAAATATTCAAAGATAAATTTGAGGAAAAAAATCTATAAATAAGAACAAAATAAGGCACGCTCGTCCCCAGGGTAATTTGCCTTTTCGTCATCTCTCATATCAAAAAGGCAAAAAAGGCTGACTTTAAAGTTGTGTTTTTACTATTTAAAACAAAATAAAAAAACTTGATAATGTAACTTAGATTACAAAAAGCTTCGTAAAAATAAATTGTTTTTTAACCAAGTGTTTTATTAATTATTGATAAAATACCAAAAAAATCACGGAAACAGGCTTAAAAAATAAGAAAATCAGCCCTTAGGTCGAGTTTCACTGATTCTCTCTAAAAATTATATTCACATTTTTAATTTCCATAAGCAATTTCCTTTGTACAATGGATGTATAAAGTTATCAAGACATTTGTTTACGTTCACAGATTACAAAAAATTATTTTTGTCATCACATATCAATACCGCATTCAATAAAATGAATCATTGGAAAGGTAAATTTTATAATAACAGCTAAAAATTGATAATTTTTTTTTTAACCGGAACACTAAATCATGTTT
Source organism: Hydractinia symbiolongicarpus (assembly GCF_029227915.1). Classification (NCBI taxonomy): domain Eukaryota; kingdom Metazoa; phylum Cnidaria; class Hydrozoa; order Anthoathecata; family Hydractiniidae; genus Hydractinia; species Hydractinia symbiolongicarpus. Next base: position 13,429,936 of record NC_079875.1, on the reverse strand, counting down.
CCATGATGAATCTGATCTGATTGATATCCGACTTTTAGCGGTTGAAACAGGAAAAGTAACCCTGAGTATTTTTCCACAAGACTTAATTAATTGTGTAAGCAGATGAATGAAGGTAATTGTTTTAATTAGCACAAAGCCCGCCTTTATTAAAATCATCTTAGAACTCATACCCCTTTATATTATATTATATGAATACCGACTTTATTCATTTCTTTGAAGATTTCTGTTCGTACAAAATTAATTTTTATTTTGTTTTAGTTTACCTTCGACTTGAAATAAAAATTCGAGTTGACAGCTCTCTTTTCCAGCTATCATGAGGTTAAAATTGCTTTTATTTATCAGAATCTTAAACACGCGTGACGAGCTGAAGAACGTTTAAGGAAAACACAGATTTATCTCCATGCATTTATGTTTGATTTTAACTGAGTTGGTAGTGAATTTTGCGTTTACTTAATTTCTTAATAACACACAATACAATATCACCTACGGTGGAGCATGCTTCACACTAAAATAGCATCTACGATGGACGCTCATGTTTTTGTTCGAAGACGCAAATCGTACGTGCTTTATATAAAATCAAGTGAATTTGGCAAAGAAGATATAAACATTGCCAGGTTAAACAAATACTTCGCTTGCCTTCTCAAGCGTCACACTATCATTTTACTTGTCGCGACATGACGACGCCTTTTGTTGTCATAGCGACGTAAAATTAGAAATTTACTTATTTTTTCAGCTGGATAAATGTTGCATATGTGGGTACTGTGCACGACTTGCAAATTTCTTCAGACAATTATGACACTGAGTTTTTTATATGAAATAAACAGTTAGTAATATATTTTAACTTTTTTAGTATAGCCTTTTAACTTTGTATTGGCTGCAGCAGAATAGTTTTCTAAGCACTTCTTCTTTTTTCTCCTTTCAGGTGATGCAAAGTCTGCAACAAGATATGCATAGCCTGATTGTGTGGGACACAACTAGTAAATACAAGGCATGTTTTAAGTTGGAAGGGCGATATAGTATATTTGCTAACCTTTTCTGTATTAGGTGAACTCCATAATGATTGGGACCTACTCAGCCTCCTGATTGGTAAAACTGCACCCCAAACTCTGGGACTACATTATAAAATTTCATCGATGAAGACATAAAATACCAATAAATTTAGTAGGAAAACAACCATGTTTTGGCTAATATAGACATGTTACATGTTACACAAAGATTTTGGGGAGAGGAGCCAAAAGGAGACGAGTTTTATGATTCAGCAAAAAGCTTTGATGGGAAAATCATCATCACTCGGGCAACTTACGGCGCGTCTTTAATTTTTTCGGGAGAAGCACGTGTATACCGCGTTTCTTTAAATTATTTCCCTCGTTTTGCTGTTTGACGTGTTCTTTTGACGTGCTGATTTTGTGGGAGGATACATCGCTGACATGCCATTATTTTTAAAGTGTGGGAGAGGGCAAGAAGGCAGCCATCTTCTTTACGAATGTCTTTTTGACAGAAATGTTTGGGACGTATTTGTAACAGAACACAGAAAAAAAAGGTTTGACACATTTTGTATTGTATATATTTGATCTTTCCAGCTATAGGTAAAATTATATACATATATATATTTTACTAAGAAGCTAAAGTTTAAATTTTTACCATCATGGTTTGACAGCTAGCTAGCTATACCTATAGCTATAGCTATATAAACAGCAATGTAAACAGTAATAAAAAACAGTCAGTCAATACAAACTCTTTATGTAGGTCTTAGATCACTGCAGATTACAGATTAGCTAGCTAAATAGTCATGGGTGCAAATCCCGCCTCTGTACAAAAGAGTAGCTTAATTAGAAAAGCAGTTTAGCTAGCTAGTATTCTCTTGCATTAGTAGGGTACGGATATATGCACCACATAATAAACCGTAATGAGTGAAAGTTTTTGAGTGCTTTAGAAAAGATTTTGTTATTTTATTTTTAAACTGATCTGAACTTGTTTCATGGGCGTACGTCTAAAAATCCCTTAGTGGTTGTTAAAAACAATATATCTTTAATTTTCTAAATCAAGGATAGCTAGCTGATAAAGTATATACAAAAGCTATATTTAATAAAAGCTGTTGAAAATAATATGTATATACTCACAAGTTTTAATGTTTATGTTTTAACGGGAGTATTGCACAGGTTTAAAAAATCGACAGGCAATTAAAATGCTGACTTAGAAAAACTTATTTCTTGTGTAAAGTTAAAACAAGACCAGACTTGTGAGATTTGACCTTTTTTATAGATTAGATTCTTACCTGGAAATTTTTCGTATTTACGACGCATTCGGTTTGGATTAACAAAGTTGTTGGTAAATTTCGATAAATCGATGCCATTGTTTTCCAGGTATTCTATGACAACCGTATTTCCAGTGGTGCCAGGAATGCCATACTTTCGTGCCAATTCAGAATAATTTATCTAAAATTTATAAAAATTATCCGTGTGTTAATGGATATTGTAAGTACTGTTTACAGAATATTATATTCGTAACTACCTTTGAACCATCTTCCATATGCTTTACTTCTTCTAACAGTGCATTTTTGTCAAAATTAATTTTATTCGTGTCTGGACTATGCCTCTTTTTCTTCATTGGTGTATCATCTGTTTGAGATTGCAGTGATTGTTTTCTTCCTAAAAAGATGTTTATTTGTTTGTTTGTTTGTTTAATTTGGTTTGTTTATTATTATGTTTTAAACATTTTTTTAGTTCTTTCATTCCTGCTAAAAAGTGTGTAATGTTTGTTTTTGTACAAAAATTGTAAAAAATCATACAGCCCAGTATAGTTCTAACTTGTTCTAAAATTAGTTTTACATATGTTGGAAACAGTTGCTGTACATATATTTATAGATGTATATATATATATATAAAATATGTATTTATAACATTGCTCTAATATTGGATAAAAAATAAATAAATTTGTTCTTACCAATCATTCTTTCAACTGCTTTTTCTTTATTCTCAAGATACTGAATGGATCTTGATTTTTTGTAGGTAGATTTGGACTGTCTGATTCCCAAAATCGTATCCATGACTTTGCCTTGACCAAAACATTTTTTTTCCAGGCATTTTTTAATTTTTGTATTTTTTTTGCCTTAACTCTCTTTTCTTTTCGCAATTTGTTTTTACTTCCGCAACGTTAGCTGATTTCACTTTTGTCAAAATTTTAGTAAACAGTGTATCAAATATTTTATCCCATTTGTCATTGACACTGTCAAGAACAAACTCGGCTGCTCCTTTCATATATGAAATTTCATTTTTTGTGTGCGGAATTTCGAGAGTAATATTTATTGGTGTATCTGGTGTATTTGTGATATCAGCTAAGGGTGTTTTCAACCGATTAGGTTTTTTGCGTCTGTGTGTTGTTCAAATTGGAAATGTATTTATATCGGCTTTAAGTGAACTGCATCCTACACATTCGTGCGTTGTATGATATTTTTGCTTGTCACTGTCCAGCTTTAACCACTTTTCTCTTGAAAACTCCTCCAGGTACTTACCTTTTTTCGCCCATCCATTAAATTTTCTGACAAATGCATTAAGCTCGCCGGCCTTTCTGTTAAAGTATTCCTTAGTTATTGATTGATGCGGAAACATAGCCAAAAAATTAGTAAAACGTACATCTTTGTTGCGATAACTAATACTTTGAGGACTGCGTATTACTTCAGCTCTCATAAACGCACATTGAAAAAAAGTTCCCATACTGCAGTAATTGTTCGGCAAAAATAATGTTTATATATTTTACCGCCTTAAGCTACCATTTTCAATTTTCGCGCTTCTGCTAACATTACGGAAAAACTCGACGTATTCCCGACACTGTCGTCAAATGTTGACGAAAATGCCCTATTTTGACGAAATATTTGAAAAACTGTCGGAAAACAGTGTTCTCACTATGCGCGGGCAACCTGTAAATATTTTATCTGTCACAATTCGTGCCTGATATGTCAGTGACCAACAAAAAAGCTGTTAAAAGTTTCCGGGAGCCGTATTTTTGAATAAATTCAATTAAAACGAACCGACAAGGAAACTTGAAATCGACGCTGTGACGTCATTTTTTAGTTTATAATATTTTAACAGCTTTTTTTAAGAACAGTCCATCAAAAGCTACGTTTTAGCCTAAAAACCGACATGAAAAGTTCTTTCCCCATAGTGAGATCACTACATTGGCCTGTTAGAGACTGTCCGTAAGTTGCCCGAGCAATGGTGAGATCCAAATTTCCCTCTGTTTTGAATATTTCCTATATTAACTACGTCAAGTATACCAAGCATTAAGATATTGCTTTTCGTTTTTTTACTTTACGTGCAGCCAGACATACAACTGGTTCAGATGCACCAATTAAGTGTAACTTTGCTTTTTTGAAAACTCCTAAACGCTTTTTTCTATCCTTCTAGCTTGGACCAATCCATTTGACAGTATTTTATTCAACACAGCATTTGTGTACAAAAGCATATTTGGAAAAGTCTGTTGATTATGTACTACAAACTTTGTTTACCATACTTTCCCTGCAGGAATTTTTCCTGAAAGTAAAAGAAAGTCTCATCTAAAAAAACAAAACGAACGTTTTTTTGGATTCCAAAAAAAATTCAGTCTCCTACCCACTTATTTTTGTTTATAACAAAATTTATTAAGAAAGGACATACGTCAAAACAACTACACTGTGGTTTTCTTCTGACCAGCATTGCCATAGCCACAGCCATCAACAAATGAAAATTCTTTCTTATAAAAAAAATTAACGTCGAATCTTAGTATTATCTTTATATATGCGCTTTGTTTTAAAAGAGCACTTCCATAAGAACACCAGCCACAGATAGTGTTAAACACTTGGAACATTATAATAACAAAATCGAGCTCAAATCATTAGCTTTAAAACTAGGAGTCGTAATTTTCCCGGGTCCGAATTTTCCTGGGTCCATTTTTTTTTTTGACAGATAAGCAGACAGACAGGCGGATACAGGTAATTTAATATAGATAACCTCGCCTAAACAACACCTCCCCCCCCCCCCTTTCGCCTTTTCGTCGCAATGCAACTTCAGATCAGATTTTCTGGTACCAATAAAAAACAAACGTGTATACGCACGGAATGATCTTATACCCGTAGTTTAATATTAATTATTTTTAATTAAATTTTAGTTCTTACTTAATCGGTTAATTTCTATGAATAACCCCCATTGGGAAATTTTTAATGCTGAGATCTCATCACAAATTTTACTCTTCTGTCGTTTCAAAATCAGTACCACAAGAAACATCCGCGTGTATCGTTGCATGATCCTGACAAAGGTTGATTCTCAGGCGTCTATCTCATCACTAACAGCTCCACCTTTTGGCGCTTTCAAAGTTATGTTTGAGCACATCTACGTGTCAGTGTGATTTTTTAAAAATCACCGTGAAATCAGAAGAATAAGGGAAAGAAATAGAAAACATACCATTGTGCGCACAGAACTTTGGAAAATTTTGTGTATTACGAACAGGCTCTTGTCGATAAAAAAGCAGGTCCATATGAGGCAAAATTGATGCAACTGAAATCCATACAAATTATTTCGTAGAGCATAAACCGGCACTGACATTATAATATATTCTTTTTGTGTTTTTTGTAAAAAAGCAAATATTTCGCTTTTTAAATGGATTTACTTAACTTCTGTGGTCTCTTATTTAAGAAAAGGGGAGCGTATCCATTGATTTCAACTTGAAATCAATACTCAGCCTTGTCCCCAGGATCTTGTGAACCTTGAGTCGTTATTAAGGAGCGGCCACCACTATCAATTCATCAAAAAGACAAAACGCCTTCGTTGCAAGATACCACGTCGCACGAAAAGTGTTCTGTTAAACGAGTCGCACCTGAGTCGCAAACGAATGTCATCATTCACTCAAGTATAATTAACTAGAGGGATTGTTTTTACTAGGATGGGGTGTTGCAACGTTTATAAAAAAAATTGGGTGGGTTTGTTTGTAACTCATCAGTTAATTTGGTATCCTAAAAATCGGTTAGTTAGCTACGCTATGCTCTTTGTGGCAGTAATGATGTCATACTTTTTGTAGTCACATTCAGTCTATACTTTAGTTGCTAAAATATCTAATCTTATAAAAGTCAATTAATTTTTTTTAGACATAATAGGAAGTCTGAACGCAAACAAGCGTTTATTGTCTACGATTATTTTTTAATCAAAATACTGTTCGAGCTTTAATTGTGTATAGAAATACATAGATTTGAGCAAGTAAACAGTGCAACTAAACCAAATATTTTGTTTAATTTTAATCAACACCTTTTTCTTGTGACTGCCATGCTGGTCATTCCCCAGCGATTCACTTCCTACTCTTTGCAAACTTCCATGTAACTGTACCTGGATTTAGTATGACCAACAAGGCGTGACTAAAGTAATGGTAATAGGGTTAAACACACTCGAGTTGCAGTTAACTGAAAATTTCACCTCGATTCCCAAAGTAAGCTGGCATTTATGATTAGGAATGAATCACTGATTCACAGCTTACGGTACGCGTAACAACCATCTCGTCCTTATGCTCTTTTTCTGACAATTTCGGACATCCCAGGTTATGGAAAGAAAAAAGAGCCTTGGGCAAAATGTTGACGTAGCAAAGCAATGTCACTCTGTCATTTTATAGGAACAAAGACTATAAACCTATCTAACTCAAATTGCTAAAGGAACACATTAAGCATATACTTCGGGTCCAACATCTGATCAGTTCAACATTCAGTTCAAACCACAAAACATATTTAACACAAATCAATGCGCAAAAAAGTTTATAAAATCGGTTAAAAATTGTTAATAAAAGTACCAAATTTGCTTACTTTTGACACTTTTTAATAAAATTTAAGCATTTGCTGTAAAAATTACGCAATCAAATGTCAAGATCTTTTCCTGGGTTTTATTTTTTAATGAATTATACTACAACTCGTTTTCGTTTCCTACTTGTCTGAAAATTCTTAAGAAAGCGGTGGTTTAGAAACATCTTTTACCATTTCACAATACCACGACAACAAAGTCAGCGCTATTTTGACACAGTTTTAAAGGAAGAAGTTTCATACAAACATATGAATGTAAACAGAGAGAGAAAGGGGAGTGAGGTAGGGAGGGTGAGGTAGGCACAAAAACAATAATTTACACCTTTTATGACACAGTGACACTAGGGGGTTGTAGGCCATATCCCCTCAGTCAAGTTATTTGACAATATTGAAGACATTTGAGACTATTTTGAAGACTCTGAAATCCACATGGTGGATAGGTGCCATTTCCTAACTCTTCCACATTCAAAAATCGTGTCGCTGTCCCTCTGTATGCAGGTCACTCGTGACGTGCGGTGTTTAACCTGTTCTAATAAAAAAGGGAAATTTTTGTCACAATCCTTGTAAATGAAAATATTTGAGAAAATTAATTCGCGAATGTTTTTGACTACATTAATCATTGCAAATCATTGTTTTTATGGGAGCCCTGAATTCCGCGAAAAAAAGTTCGCACAAAAATTTAGTTTTTTTTTTCCTATTTTTAAAAAGCGAATTAATAGATACACCAATTTGAACTTTCACAGACTTGATTTTTTGCTTCCTACTTAAAGTTCCGCGAATGTAAAATAAAAAACAACAATGTCATAAATCTGTTTCCGCAATAAATAAAATCTCTCGAAGTCCTAACTCGTAAATTTTGTGCAAATTTAGTTGGTTCTCACAACAATTGGTGTTTGCAAAAATTTAAACAAAAGTTTAACAAAATACTCGGCGTGTGTGCTTTCTTGTGAAAAATAGAAAAAAAATTGTCGCCCACGACCTATCTCATTCGTGCTAGTTTTTAAACATTAGCAATATGAACGTAGTTCGAACCCCCATAAAACTGTAAAATTCAGAGTAGGCAATTTTTCCTTGGCTTACGCATAACTCCTGGTAAAAAAATCAGTGTCTGTGCTTTTGAATATCGAGCAAAAACATATGCAAAGCAATAAAAAAAAAGAAATACCAAATCCCCCATGTTTCCAGAGCATGGCATGATGGAACATTTTGGTAGTCAGGGCAATAAAAAGAGTATATGGAAATTATTTCTAAAGCTGCACTATTTATATTGCCCTCATTCGCAGGGCATGTTTCTTTCTCGTTAATTTGATAGCGGCATTAGTCACTTTGTAAAACGGCTCAGGGGATAACAGACATCCTCGTCCCCAGGGTATTGTGGGCCCTGAGCTGTTATTACGGAGTGTTCATCAACAAGACAAAATGCCCTGGGAACAAGTCTGGGTAAGAGACCCTGAGGACGAGGATGTATTTTTATGTAACATAAACTTGGCAGAAAAAAATTTTAGTGAAGCGTTAGTTAATTAGATTATCATCTCCAACTTTCTTTGCACTCATGGTATGAGGAAATGTGCTGATGTAAGAAGTTCATAGAAACTAACCATTCAGCATTTTTGTGACGTGAAATATTTTATTTGGCTAACGAATACTGTAATAGCAACTAAAATAGAGGACAAAAGACAAAGAAATAAAAGTAAAAAATTATTGTAGTGACGATTTTAATTTTTGTCAATGTCGATTGTCTTTTTAAATCGAACCAATTAAAATGGCTACGTTTAATGACGAAACTCCAAATCAAAAACTTGATGACATCAAAATGTCAAATTCAAAAATGATGACAATCGAATCAAATTGACAATTGGACAAACTATAGTGCAATTTCATGCAATGAATGAACAAATTTCGAAAGTGAAACCAGTTTCACGTACTACAAAAATGACTCACAATAAATGACCACAAAAGTAATATAAACTGCCACCTGGCCTTAACAAATAGGACCTATGCCCGACGAGTTTTTTTGAAAGTGGACAGGCCAATACTAGGAAGACTAAGGAGACTTACAATTTTACAAGCAGGACAAGATCCTCCATCCAGCACCCCAAGCTCGCCCCAGCACTTTTTACCGTGGCGTCGAAAGCGCAGCGCAGCTGAGATGCAAACAGTCCTGGGAAGAGGTTGCCAGCACCCCTGTTTCGTCGGCCTTTATAAAAGGTTTTGGGGAAGTTGATTATAGACATGATAAATATAGATAGTAAATGAAGTGTTCTATCACACAACTCGATCAAGGTTATGGTTTCACATGTCCTATCATGCACAGCGACCATACAACAGACAAAGTGTCCAGGACAACACTGTGAAGTAACATCTTTAAAAATAGTAAATCCAGCTAAAAATATATTTTATTCCATCAAATGATGATAATATGCTATTGTTTAAAGATTATTTTGATCGCATGCCAAATAAAATAAAGTTAATAAACGAAAAGTATAAAAATAATATTACAATACGCACACATCCACAAAATTTTTTCCAAATTAATTAAGCTTGACGTGAATTTGACACATGTGTCAGTTGTCATGGAAACAGACCAATATTTTAAGATAACTGCCAGCTTAGAATATTTATTTATATTGTAATTTTAAGGCTCGCCAACACAGTTTACGTAAAACACAATATCGAAATATTAACGACTTAATGATTGCACGCGAATATCAAATACGAACATAAACAGTAAAGCATTTTTAGACGATAAATTTTTTTTAGATGCAGTGGAATCTTTCTATCTCGCACACGCAAGGGACCAACTTTGTTTGAGATAGAGAAAGTTCGATATAAAGAAAGAAAAATACTTTAGGCGGACCACAAAAGGACCGAGACTTTAATTCGAGATAGAGAGAAGTTCGAGATAGAGAGTAGTCGAGATAGAGAGTATTGGAGATAAGAAGGAAGTTCGAGATAGAAAGTAGTCGAGATAGAGGTCGAGATAGAGGTTTAATTTCTTTAAATATTTACAAAAATGGCCAGAGCAAAAAGACCTTATTTATGGTTAACTTGGGGGTAGGTTAAGGCCTGTTGGCGCCCTTATAATAATTTTTTTGCAAATCCAAAAAATCAGAAAAATCTAATAAGCGGACGCGGATAAAAGCTGTGACAAACGTAGATAAGAATGCAATATACAAAACACAGACCCGACCCGTGAGAATATCATGGGCATAAAGGAGGTCGACCAACATTTTGGCCAACCATGTTTTGGAAAAATTATAGGAAAACAAAATACAAGTACATATCACAATTTTAACTATTATTATTAAAATTCTTTACCCAGGATAGCATCTTCAGTTCTTATTGGTACTGCTATCAACGAAGGTCCTGCGAACTGCATTTAAAGCTCCCATTTGAGCTACGAAAGTCGTACAAGCACAGCAATCGCTAGAAAATCGACTCAGATATCAATCCTATTCTCATACTGAACGCTAAGCAGAAAGGATAGATTCACATTTTTATAGTCGTGGCATGACTCGGCAGGGATTTGAATCCAAGACCTTCCGTCAGTAAGCCACAAGGCTACCAGTCAATAAAAGGCTACCAGTCCGTAAACAATTATAAATATCAAATTAACTAAAAATATCCGATCTTTATATCCTTTTATTTTGATGACATTTCGGCAGTTTAATAATAACACGAGGCCAGTTAACCGACAGAATGACCAAAACGTTTTTTCTAGAAAAAAATCTTAAGCAGATAGTTTGCCACCCCAATTTTTAAAAGCTCTATATCATATTCTTCGAATTTCCTAAAAAAGGCGTGATTTCCTTAATTATTGAAATTCTATACTTAGGTAACATACGTTATAATTGAATATTTTACGCCCAAATGCCACAAACACCATTCACGCCCCAGGGAGTATTTGCCATAAACCTGAACTGAATAAAGTAATATAGAAAAAAGAAAAAATAACTGTGACCTTTTTCACCATAAGGTGAGTATTTTCCTTTTGACAGAATGTTTTCGCGAAAGTGATTTTATCTGAATTTTTCCTAGCAAGATGTGATGCTCTCTAGGAAAATCGACCACTTCTATTTTGAAAGCGTATCAATTCGCATCTTTGAAACAATAGAATTTCGTACTTTTTAAATACGCATTTTGTGTTTTTTAAGAATACGAATTTCGTTATTTTTAAAAATACACGTATTTTAAAAAATATGCGTACTTTTAAAAAAGAGAACTTAAATAACATGGGTTCAAAGTCCAAGTTGTCACTCTGTGACAGAAAATAAAGAAGGTATGCTAATTCTTAAACTGCGACAATGTTACACGGGGACCACAGTAAAAAGCATCCCAACGGTAGACAAAATGACCACGGTAAAAAAACATTGCAACGGTAGACAAAATGACCACGGTAAAAAACATTGCAACGGTAGACAAAATGGCCACGGTTAAAAAAACATCGCAACGGTAGACAAAATGACCACGGTAAAAAGCATCGCAACGGTAGACAAAATGACCACGGTAAAAAACATTGCAACGGTAGACAAAATGACCACGGTAAAAAAACATTGCAACGGTAGACAAAATGGCCACGGTAAAAAACATCGCAACGGTAGACAAAATGACCACGGTAAAAAGCATCGCAACGGTAGACAAAATGACCACGGTGAAAAAAAACATCGCAACGGTAGACAAAATGACCACGGTAAAAAACATTGCAATGATGGTACACGAGATGACCACAGTAAACAAAATGGCAGCGGTATATAACACGCATCTTACATAATGATCACTGAAGATTTTTATTACAACCGCTAAAATTATGTCTTTATGTATAAAAGAATATATTTCCATTTATCTACAAATATACACGTTTATGTTACCATAATGTTATTTGAAACATGCTCTCGGTTAATCAAGCGCAGCTAATAAGCCGTCCTTCTGCTTATCTTTGGCTAGTTGAGATAATGCCTAAAAATCAAAAGTAGCTTTTAAGAAAAAAATATGTAAAAATAACTATTAAGCGTAGTTTTTCATGAGCAGTATATTTGCAAATTTATAAACAGACGCATTAAAATCTGCAAGATTACTAAAGAACTTTAGCAGAAGTAATACTGAATATAATTTACGCTTAAAGCCAATGTTTTGAAAATGCATACCAAGTCAAAGGGAAATTGAATTCAAATGTTTTGTTTTTCCTTAGATACACTCATAAAGCATATAAGCACACTTAACCTCGGATTCTTAAACAAATAAGCGTATAATAAGCGTATTTCCAAGTCTGAGAATTTTCCCCTAGGGATATTGTTACACGAAGAGCCATATAATTAAAAAGAGAAAAAGGTTAGTGATAAGAAAAAGCAGCTTAGAACTGCAAGAAATAGACTACTGCAGTATTCATATCAAATGCAATATCAGACCATCAAAATTAGTTTTAGCATTATGCATACTCAAAGCATATTTCAGGCAATTTTAGTGGGTAAATTTGGTGAGTGAATTGGGTGGGTGTGAATTGGGTGGGTGTGAGTTGGGTGGGTAAATTGGCTGGGTGACTTTAGTGGGTGAATTGGTGGGTGTGAAAATTGGGTGGGTGAATGGGGGAATTGGGTGGGTGAATGGGTGAATTGGGTAATTAGCAGTAGGGTTTTAGATAATATTTTTAACTGTTTGATTTCCTTCATAGCGACTTACAAGGCGTTTTAGCAACTCAAGTACCAGGTCACAACTCAATTTCCATTAAGAGACAGCAAAAACAAAACAGAAAAAATACACCGTAGTTCAATAACTGTGTCACTTACATGGAAAGTCCTTGGCTCGTGAATTGCTAATTCTGATAGCATCTTTCGATTTAACAAAATGTTGCTCTAGAAATAAAAATAATTTATTTAAAAGTTTTAGTTTGACCGATCGGTGTTTTTTTTGCTGGCAACATCTTTTCCGCTGTTTACTTTGTTTACCTATATGTTCGCGATTTCGCGAATGAAAAAAAAAGTTTTTTTTCTTGATCTCACAAGACAGAAATATAAAGAAATTTCGCGAAAAAAAATCAAGAAAGCATTTTACAAATTTGTTAAAAAGTGGAGAAATCTATTTACTAGGTGAAACAAAAAAACTATTTTTCTGTATTTCAGAATTGAATTGAAATTGTTGGCATCACGTATCAGAAATTTGCCTGATCCACACCATACGCAATTCTCTGATCTTTTTTATTGGTTTTTTCTGAACTAAGAAATTTCGTTGTGATTGCTCTGACTCTACTTTTAGAACAGACAAAAAAGCAAGGCAGTAAATGTTCTCTTGGAGGTCTAATATCTGTAATAGTGGAATAACATGTGTAACTGGAGACGAAGTATAAATGGCGGATGATAGATACAGTCGTATATCCTGGTTATAACACCTAAAATACTAATCCAATGGTACAAAACTTGGTGACTTTTACTTTTTGACTATTTTATTGTTTTTTTCTATTATCAAGCGAATTTCATCAACAGAGTTTAAGACCTTCGAAAGTTATTCGAGATGGCGGTTAAAGTCATCCCACACTTTCATGAATATTTGATACCAAAAAATCCCACTGTAATAGGGTTTAACTGAGTGTTTTATAATTCACTTTTCAGTGCAATCACCACAAACACACAATACAAACAAGAAAAAGGTGCTTCGTAAATATATTCACCTCATGCATATTTTTGATGAACATCGAATAAGGTACATTATATTCTCTTGCACTCATATTGATTCTTTGTATCCATAACTAAAAAATACAAGAAATCTAAATACTGGGTATGTGCCTATGGTAGCTATAGGAAGAGTTAAAGCTTCATCTCAAAATTAAAACATTTAAAATAATTTTATACAAGATGATAACTACAAATTTCATACCGGAAAACTGGAACCCAGGACCCTATCGGAGAGCCCAGGACGCTATAAAAAGACCCAGGGCCGTATAAAAGGTCAGGTACATCGATATGGTCCTGGTTCCTACTATAAATTGGGTTCTGCCATACAAGTAAAATGAGTTCCTTATCTTACTTTTCCTATTTATGTTCCTTAGTGGAAGTTGTGTTAGCATTGATAAAGAGTTTTTGACTTTATTCCCTTGCTTGTTGACAACCAAACTCAGCTACAACTTTCAAAAAAAGGGAAAACCTATATTTTACTGAGTATTTATCCAAGCAAAATGTGGCGAAATCACTGGTGAAATCCTAAACGCGGTAAAAGAAACTCTTACTTTTCTGATGTCTCTCTTCTTTAACTTTCTGCTCATGTACTGCCTTTGCAATGCTTTGTGTACGCTTCTTACCGCTAAACTGTAGCAGTTCTTACGACGTCCTCGAAAACCCTACAAAAAGGAAAATATCTTTGTAGTTGTATCGCACCTACATATTATAACAGATTAGCCACTTAATTCTCTAAAGGTAAATTCCAGAACTCATTCAGAAGTTTCCTGAAATTTTTCCAGCAGTAATTTTGTATAACAAAAACAGAATTAAACGAGAAAAAAAGGTTCCCATAACCTGACAATATAAAACCCAAATCAAAACAAAAGCAAAGAAGCCAACGCAGCATGAAAAATCATGATTTTGCTAACAACACAAAGAAAGGAGGGAATTAATGCTATCTGGCAGTAGGATAAATTACCAAAACGCCATTGAACTGCCTTTGTACCTTGTAGTTTCTAGCAAATAAGTTGTAACTAAAAACATCAACCAATTGACTTCCTATGCACTAGAAATTTAAATTACCCACATCTGTTTTTTTTGTTTAATTTTTTTTCATTTCCAAGAAGCCAAGTTGAAATTGTACTATTCCTAGGTCTCATTAGTGAAGGCTATTTGTCACACGCAGGTGGTTCAAATTTATCTTTATTTTTAATTGTAAGTGTCCAGCACTGTTTAATCTTTGAAATAAGCCATAATATAGGGCGCTGCAACACCAAGTGCAGGATAAAATAACTCAAACTATTTCTAGGTCCCTGAGTTTAATTATAACAAACAAAGAGAGTTAAAAGGTATAAGACAGCACATGAAGACTGTACCAATCCAGTAAACCAGCCCTACCAACTTAACACTTGCTGTGAAAGTGAAAAATTATAACCGGAAAGGCTGTAACCAGTAAAAGAGGGTGCCGACAAAGCCGCAAACACCTGCATATATAAGGGCGAGTTCGGGCAAATTTTCAAATTAAATTGACGGTTGTCCGCCGAAACGCCACACTTTCTCGAGCACGCTCGGAACATTCCCGAAATGCAACACCTTGCAACATAAACATGGCGGACGACAGTTGAAAGAACGCGCTTGAAGAGAAAGAAGGTAATAAAGTATATATATAAGTTACTTATCAAGTAAATCTTATCAAAAACCATAAAAAACAGTTCTTTTAAGAACTTAGCTACCATATAGTTAGTTCATTTTAATATTTATACTTTTTTAAATAATTTTTCAAGAGTCATTTATAGTGAATATTTTTTTTTTCGGGCATTGTTCGGTACTATACGGGTTTTTTCGGGCAAATACCTTAATTTTTTAAAACGCTGAACTCACCCGAAAACACCCGCACTTTTTACGGCGTATGCGGCTTATTGGCACCCTCGTACCGGTAATCAGTCCTAACAACTTATTACCATTACTGTGAAGTTTTGGTTAGAGAAATTGAGGATGATGAGAAGAACCACTTTTCTGGTAGTGATCAAAATAATATTGAAGAGTGGAAAAGAATTATTGCTGAACTTTGTAGGAGTTGGAGTTTCCAGACACTATTATCAGAAAGAGAGTGCCAATAAGCCGCAAGGCCTCCGCATAAAGGGTGAGTTTGGGCGACTTTTCGAATTAAATTGACGGTTGTCCCGCGAAACCGGTGCACTTTACAGAACTGACCCAAAGCATTCCCGAAATGCAATTCCTTCTAACATATACCTTGCGGACGACAGGTAAAACGAGCTTTTTTCGGGCATTGTTTGGGTTCATGTAGGTTTTTTCGGGCGAATACTTGAATTTTTTTTTTCAAAAAACCAAACTTTAAACAGCATGTGAGGCTTATATCGGCACCCTGGTTTATCAGACACTATTATTTGTGCTAAATCTTGTGGCACTACGATGTCAGATTCGTCACTTTTGGAGAGGGAGGGAGCATTATAAATACCTATCCATTGCTAGCTCGGTATTTTTATCTTTCCTCAATGCAGCTAGCAAAACATGCAGAATCAATCATGCCCCCCAATTAGTCTGAAATTTTGTAGACAAATAATTCGTAGAAATTCTGATGACAAAATTGTCCATAAAAAATTAGATACCTTAGCTAACGCAAATATCTTTGCCTTCCTGACGATTCTCTTAAAAGGCCCTGCACGAACCATGTGAATATACGAAAGTTGCATGGTTTTGTTTAGCAATGTATCTCGTGCTCATAGGCCGCCATTAACAAAAATTTTCGTATGCCGTTAAATTTACGGCAAGAACTTCAGTTTGTTTGTTCTCGTTCCGTGATATACACTTTAGTTTATTTATTATCTCTATGGAAACCAGTCACTACTTAGAAACGGTTTCAAATTTCCTGCGGCAAACCAACGCAAGAATTTACTGGGGTGGGAAGTGTTATACTGCATTGCTGATTTTTATACTGGGATTGCCTCATAAAGGACCATGAGCGATACCAAAGGACCAATAATTGCCGCGCGGGAAACAGGTACGTTCATATTCAGCTATTTTTCTGGATTAGTGGATTAGTGTCTAGAAAATAAACAAATGAACAGTCAACTGAACAGCTGGGTAGGAAATCTTAATAGTTAATAGCTATATAGCTTGTATGTGATAGCACGGCAAAAGTAATCCATAATTAGTTGTTTTTGTTGAAATAAAAGTTTAGCCACTTTACAATTCTGCCTGTTACAAAGAAAAATGTATAGCTATTGCAATAATCAATAATAAAATGTCTCTGTTCTTTGAATGCAAAGCAATCTTGTAATTGTAGCATTCATTGTAATAACAACTGTCTCATCTTTCAACACTGTCCTGGCCCACAACCCAATGCATTCTTATATAGCGTTTTGTGTGAATAAGAAAATCTGAAGTTTGAAGATGTGCCACCAATTTCAACTGTCAAAGCTTGTTGTTATTAGCAATGTTTTGAATAAAAATAAGTACATTTAAATAAAATTGATGTAATGATAGGAACTTTTTTAAGAGTCGATTGTTCTCTTGCTGTAACGCCTGGAAATAACACTTGCCACACTGCTCTATTACGAGAAGCAAATTCTTTCAACGTGCTCGATGTGATTGCAAAGGTATAAATATAGATTAGAATAACATTAAAGACAAAAAAAATTTCTCCTAGATTGTGTTATAGAGAGACTGGAAATCGTAATAAGGGCACTGCTAAGCAATACAAATATAAAGCAATTGTGAAAAAAATAATTCCCGTAAGTGAAGTAAGGTTACGTATGTATGTGATCACGTATTCAGTTATATTAACATACGTGTTTTATCACATGGGTACTATTTTCTTCATTGAGATGCTTGAAGTTTAGATTACAAATATAACGTATTAGAAGATTGATCAGTAAAATACCACCATAACTATTGTAGCATATGCTGCATTATATTTGCTTTTTTTACAGATGGTATTAGTGACTTTGTGGCTTGCTTGCATGTACTTCACTTTATTGCTCCGTAACTGCCAATAAATTGAATTATAGAAAGGCTGTCTAACATTTCATAATCATCATTTGTGGCGCTGTAGATTTTGTGGTGCTGTAGATTAGTGGTTATAGCTCTCGTAGTCTGTCCGGGAGACCGGGGTTCAATTCCTCTTGACGGCGATTCAACATGGGCATACAACTTTAAATACTGAAGCTTCAACATTAGCTTTGCCTAAAAGAAAGTATACCTAGGCCTAGACTGATGTATTCATGTGGTTTTCTTTTTTGCAATTTGTTGTTAAGAAATTATGTTATGGGCAAATCTTACTGATTCTGCCAACTGGATTTTTGCCATTCTGCAACATGGAAATCTTCTTCACTAAAACTTGTTAATAATAAGATAATCCAGCAACCGGCACCTATATATAGTCTGGCAATGACTTTATATTCAAGAATGTTTTAAGGTTTTTAAACTAACACGATCTTATAGGTTATTATGTCATACTTTTTTTCTGTGTGTGTGTTTCTTTATAAGCCAGAATAATGAGAATAATAAGTTTGTGGAGTACAAATTCCTCATGTTATGTCATGTACTATTAAGACTACTTGTAGGAGAAATTCTCAAGTTGCCTACAGAGGAACATTTCTTAAAGCAAAAAGACAACCTAAATTTTAAATCTTTATGATGATATCAAGAAGCTAAATTATATATATGTTTGTTTATATTCGATGTAACCTTTTAAGAAGAATTTTTATTGATTGTGTTATGAAATAATCTCAGATTTTAAATTAAAATTGTGCGAAAAGCAGAACTTTCAATTCTTGCTGTTGACATGCTAAATAAATTCCTGCATCTGATGCATCATTGCAGTCAAGGGACATGCCCTGACAATGTATAACTTTTACTTATCATTTTAAAGGGCCTGGACCTGGACGATATGCTCTGCCATCAACATGTGGCTACAACAAGCATGATATTACCAAGTGGATGAACCCAGCTTATTCATTTGGACAGAAGCTGGAGAGCAGTAGTAAGTATAAAACATGTGCAAATTTTCAAGCCATTAAACATTCTTTTAAATCTATTGGTATAATTTACTTTCTTGTTCAAATTTAGTGTTTAAAAAAGATAGCAGCCCTGGCCCGGGCTATATGGTACATCCTTCAATTACTCGATATGGTAAAGATGGCACCCCATCATATTCAATTCTAGGGAGACAGAAAGATCCAAGTATGTTTTTTATCATTATTACTTTAACTGTAGCAAAATGCAGCAAGCATAGAAAATTCACAACTTAATTCTGATGCGTTTAGATGTTTTTAAAACACCAGCGCCCGGTGCTTATTCCCCTGAAAAGGTGCACCCACAAGGTGAACGCCATGCACCCGCATATTCAATGAGACAACGAACACGATATAGGAAACGTAAGTGGAAATTAAAACCTATCTTATTCGAGAGAGAATTTTGACATTTTTTTTTATCAAATTGTTATTTTTTGCTTTGTGTAGGTGACACCACACCTGCTCCAAATTCGTATAGCCTGCCTTCACTTATTGGAAGTAAAATTCCAGATAAACCTGCTTCAGCAGCTTTTTCTATGACGGGGAGGTCGAAAACAGGAAGTTTTGCTGAAGATCTTGCCAAAACACCTGGTCCTGGTAACTATCAAATGTTGGAGCCAAATGTGACAAAACGAAAAGCGCCCGCCTATTCTATACTTGGCCGTAGTTACATGCCTGGAGGTGAGTGATATTCTTGAAGAGTTGAGATTTAATTTGTGTTAGAAATTGAATGTCGGCAAAATGCTTATCGTCATCGGCGACGATTATTAAATTAGCGTTCAATTTTTCTTATTTTACAAATATTATTTCTCGCGAAAACTTCTATTTTCTACATTTCGTAAAGATTATTATTACCCGCGAAACATATTGAATATGGTATCCTTCAATGACATGTGGCCTTCTGGTTATAAAGTTCCTTTCGTAATCACAAGGTCCGTGGTTCGGTACACAGCGCGGACACTTAGCAAGTGTCTTCAACGCAGCTATGGGTCAACCCATGCCATGTAAGGGAAATGTTGTATGCAATGTCAGTGTATACCTAATGTATGCCTTCAGAACTCAGAACCCACGCTAATAACAGTGTTTCTAACCACTGAAGTGGCTATATTCTTAATAAGTATTTGGAATTATAATAGTAATATGCACGATACGTTAAAGGTAAAATTCCCAGAAAAGTTTCGGTTATTAAAAAAATGTTTTATGTTGATATTTTTCTGCTTAATTCTGTTGTCTATACAATAAACCTGTATTTTTAGATTCAACACAGAAACCTGGACCTGGAGCTCACTGTCCCGAAAAAGTATCTGGAAACAAACGAACCGCTCCTTCCTTTTCCCTGGGCATAAGACATTCTGAATATATTACCCCTTTGATTATTGATGTAACCGACTAAATGTAGATTTTAAAGTAAATTTTTGTATATATTTAATTTGTACAGTCAATTTATTAGTCTAAAATCTACGTTTTTTCTTCAACCTTTTGCGAAATTTCAAAATGCTTCCTGCCAAATTGAGTATATACAACATGTTTGAGATTATCTTCAGATTGTTATGTGTTTGGTGTTAGGAAAATATTAGTGTGGTGCCTTCAAGTATTATTTTTTTTTTTTACTTGTGATTTTTACTGATTATATATATATTTTTTAATTTTCCACTGCAAAGACAAAATATCAACAATTTTTATGAATGATATCACATGTTTTTTCTGCTCCAAAATCAGCATATCCATAGTTACCGTGATGTATAAAATTAAAGAGAAGAATAGTCTTGGATATTTGAGGTATGCGATTTCCTTAAGATGTTTTGGTCTTCTAAAAATTCCTCTTAGTCGGTCAACCCAGACTTTTTGATTACATCGGACAAATCCTCTGTAATTACACTCCTTCGACACCTCTCTTAAAACCTATGACGTCATCAACATAGATGGGCCACACACCGACCAAATCCGCTTGAGACTCTTTCCACAGATACCTCTCTTTACAATTTCAGATAACATGGAAATTTATTCGCACCAATTTTTGATCTTCTAAGCCATGTATTCATCTTGAAACTTGCACGATCCAAGAACAGCACCAAGATGTCTTTTACCTGTTATTATGATGTTCATACTGCTATCACTGAAAACCATATTTGCTTTTTTAAATACGTCATTTTTTACTAATAACCAAGATTTTGTTGCCTCTAGAAAATAGTCAAACTTTGGTCCCAGTAAGCAGAGTTGATTCCACCAACATCTTAGACTGAACAGCTCTCCAGCAGTAGTAACATCGTCAGCATAAGCTACTGTATTTGTTTCTTTGACTACCTCCATAACCATGAATATCATGGGAATTATGGCAATTACATAAACAGCCATAGCGATGGGATCACCTTGCGTTGTTCCTTCCTCAGATTTCAGCCTCATTCCTCCTAACACAAATAACCTAGATGCTAAAGAATAACAATTGTGCACGAACGTTGAAATTGATGGGCAAATCATCTTTATATTATGTAAGAAAACGTTTCTGTTCACAGAGTTGAAGGCATTCAACTCCGCAGATACCTTTGGTAGCCTAGGTCGAAAGTCAAGATTAAAGACACATCAACATAGACCATTGGCCGAAATTGGGCACCCTGTGTAAAGGCTGCACAAAGAAAAAATCTAGAATTAAACGAGAAACTTAGCAGGAAAGCAAGATGCAAGCTGTGCTTATAAAGCATGGATTTTTTTTTAGATTGATCTAGCCTGCAAAACTGAGATTTGCGTAGCTTGCGCGTAACTTGGTTGAGGCTCATCTAGTTGGTAGAGGCATACTGAACAGATGAAGATTTTTTAAAACCTCGTGTTTACTTTCTGGTCGTCCTTTCGCCACCAGTTCTACATGTTTTGTCTTATCAATATTCTGGACGATACGTTTCGCTCTCTGTCGCATCTGTTCTTTTAGCGCCACATAGTTTTTTCCTGCATGATTAAACTGAATTCGTCGTCACTTATGATGGCATTGTCAATACCTTTAGAGATGAGATCTATGATGGAGTTCAACTTAGACTGCGAGTAGTTTTATACTCTCGTGCTTATGGGCCTTTACCCTAGCCTTTTAGAAGTGTTTTTCAGACCAGCTTGGCCTACTCCTATCGCTTGTGTAATAAGCAATAGGCTAGAGCACCACTATGGATAGTGGTGCTCTAGCCATAGTGGTGCTCTAGCCTATTGTAATGGGCTAAGCCTGAATCCAGTTGTGATGTAGTAGGATGAGATCACTTCATCTAACCAACGTACCATTTACTTGAACTTTATTGCTAGAATATCACGTTCTTTAATCTCCCTGCGGAGGTACTGTTTAGTTTCCTCTATCTTTCGAAGTCTGATGATTTGGCTTTCATCGCCAGATGCAGTAGGCAATGTCGGATATAGCTTCATACCTTTCATTTTCATTCTATAAACACCTACATAGCTATTCCGACAAAAGGTTCATCAGTCAGCATGAGCTCTAGTCTGTTCGTTGCACTCTTCAGAGGAAGGTATACAGGGGGGTCAAAATTTCAGGTGAGTATGACTACCCAAGTCTCTTTCTTGATCGGAGTATAACCGGAATCTTAGACTTTCTACCATCTAGGAAACAGTGGTCTCAATCAAGCTAAAGGCAGACAAGTCGTAGTCGAAGATAAACGCTATTGTTAAACTGTCGAAGTCAACTTTGGTGAAATAATTTCTACCCGGAGGAGGCTTAGGTAGACCAAAAAGTTCCAACAGCGGTCGGTTGATGACAACTGTGAATCCTTCAGCTACCCGGAATCTACAGATACCGTTCTTTAATAAAAAACCATGCTCATCATCGGCTTCCATGAGCCACTATATCCTCGACTGTGTATAACCCATTCATGATCTGAATCTGAATAACTTCCTTGTTAATATTGGTACTTAACTGATGACAAAGTCATTGTTACTAGAGGTGTTAAGCGATTTAGGTCAGACCGATATCGACTTTAAAGCGATCTTCATGCACTGTCCTAGGTAGTCGTCATCTGTGATGTGGAGTTGCTTTATGTTTCATTATAAAAGAAAAAAATGAACATTTACTAGTATAACCTAAGATCAAATTACAGGTCAAACCGCGGAGAATGGTCTCTTGGTATCACAAACCTGGATCATCAAGATATCCACGACGATAGCCTTTTCGTAGATTTCCAATCATCTCTCCATGGTTGTCTTCACGGTAGTGGAAGGCTTTCACAAGGTGTCAGCGTTTGTATCACTCCTCTTATGACCTAAAAGACTGATGGCACAGGTAGTATTAACTGATATACCTACTTGCTGAGCGATGCAAAGCTCAACTTCTTATGCGGGAGATTTTATAGTTTGGAATACTGACATTTCCCAGCAAAGTTTATTGTCTACCTTGTAAGCAAACACAAGATCAGACCTGGAAAGGCATTGACGCAGTGTAGACGTTGTTTATTACTATATAATTTCAAGGTCGGCAAACATGAAAAACGGGCCAAAAAATGTATCAATTGCTTAAAGATCGGAAGGACATCCGAGAAACGTAGAGAATGCTTTCGTGGTAGACAGAGATCTACATGCAAGGAATGTGGAGGCGCCAGTATCGGCGAGCATAATAAGATAAGACCGCATTGCAAAGCCTCAGAAGGGAGCTCTATCTACGCACATTGTAGACAGAAATCATGATGTAAAGACTACGGAAGAGGTTCTACCTGCAAACATATTATAATAAGGTCAACATGCAAGGAGTGTGGAGGTGGGTCTATCTGTAAACATGCTAAACATAGATGGTACTGCTCTCTCTGTGATCTTTATGGACATCTTGCTGAAGTTTTTATGTCTGGAACTGATGTGGCTTTGCAAGGAAATAGATTATAGATGCCACTTCAGACTTACCGACCTTACTCGAGTTACTTGTACGACTCGGGTGTTTCTACGCTTGAAGACTAGGACACTGTCGAGCAATATATGATCCACACAAACCATAAAACACACAGCTTTGATGCAATCACAACTCTTTCACATACTCAGAAGGTACTTCCACATGCCCACGAATAAGCATTAATTCTTCTGCAACGAGACTACGGACAGAAACATTTGCGTTAGCTATCAAAAGGCGGTAGAGCACATGATTACTAGGTTCTGCCATGATTCCCAGTCTATAGGTATTTTTGCTCTTCTGCTTTTCTGATCCCTATGCTCCTTTCCAGGCTGTAGCAGATATAAGCAGAAACCGTCTTCTGGTAACAAGACTTCGTGCTTTGCCTTTTCTTCAGATTATTCTTCATTGTTGGCGTAAGCTGTCACAAGCGATACTTATCCAGTTTGAGGGCAATCGAAGGTTTCATGTCAATCATCTCGGTTTTGGTGGGGTTCAGAATCTTGCTGCAGAGCACAGGTATTTCACTCATGTGCTACTAGTTTCCTCATTGACTAACTCTTCTGCATCTTGTGGTTTGAAGAGTCTCTGTGCTAAGACCTTGTTTTAAGACTTTTCATCGGACTTGAACTCAGAGTCATGATCACCTTGGGATAGCGCAGAAGGCCTGTTTTATAGATATCCTTGACCATCTCCTCAATACCTCTAGTTTTTTTGTAGGTTCTTGCTACTTTTGTAGGCACATTGATGTATGTCAGTGTATATATATATACATAGTAGTATTAAAATATTGCTTGCGTGGTATGTACAGCGACGGACGTAGAAATAAATTTCTATTTCTACCTCCATGGTACACTACGTCAAAGTGATGCGTTTAGCTTGGTTTGATTATGTTTAAATAAGGATAGTTAAACCTCTTTGAACCTAAAGCCAGGGTAGTTGACGGGATAGCCAGTAAGTGACTTTTTTCGAGACTTTTTACTTCCTGCAGCAAGTAATTTGATAGTTTTTCTTCTAGTATGAAAATGCTTAGGCTGCTAGTAAATGTTACTCAGGTGCTGTTCTTCTTGTTTAGGTACGTAGGTGTTTGTGGTTAAACGATGTGTTTTATATCTTCTCCTCGTAAACATATAGATGGTGTACCGTACCAAGGTTCCTGGTTCACCCATTTAACCCTATTCGGTCCGGGGGTGGGGTCATAATATGTTCGAAATACCCTGGACCGAAAACGGTTAACAAATCATCAGACCTAGGGTACATTATCTCTACTTCTTCCACGATGAGGTTCCGTCTCCATTCCAGCTCCTCAACAAATCGTTTAGACAGGACTTTGGGCTCTTTGTGATCTATAAACGTTGGTTTTTCACTCAAACTATAGCGGTGCTCACCGGAACGTGTTCTAATATATACGTAAAATCCTCTGGTTGCTGTCGATTCGGGGATACCAGAAGAACCTGAAAGTCAAAATGTAGTTAGGGTATGGTGTGAACTTTTTATTATTTAGCCTTGGGAGGATTCTCACATTCCCCTGTCATAACCAGGTTGTAGCTTAGTTCCCTTTTTTCTTTGCCTTGGTCCCTTTGTATAAGTTTTCGTTGGCTTCTGGTTGGCAGGGGCATCCGTTCCACTCACATCCATGGTACTCGTAGAGAGGCTTCGTGGTAGACTCATAACCGCTAACTTTGAGTTCTTCCTTGTCTTTCCATATGGCGCGCTCTCCTCCGTAGTCTCATAGTTCTTGATGTGTGTGTCTTCCTGTTTCAATCAACATGTATTCTATTCATTGCGAAGCAACCTAGCTAAATTTTTCTCCGTATAACACCTTCTCTTACTTGCTTGGCATGCGCTTCACCTTCTTACCTTTGCAGGTGATTGCCTTTTTGTGTCCATTGCATTCTTTTTTCTTGTGTCTAGTCAGATTGCATGCTTTTGTAAATAGCTTTGGATTCTAATAGTACTCGTCCAAGAGCTGTCCCTGTAATAAACACCGTACGTTGTGCCTTGTTTCTCTTTTCTCTCTCTAGGCGTCTCTAAACACATGAACTGTCAGCAGTTTACAGATACATCTCTTTTTATGCAAACAGTCTGGAAGAGGTTCACAAGCCGACAGAGGCTCCCTGGTGCTTGTGATTTTGATCTGCACTTGTCTTAAGACTAATTTCTTTTCGTACGACCCAAGAGTCCCGATGGTTCTTTGAGATCGGGGCACTTCATCTCACCTTTGAATGCTTCAATTTCAGCGAGATTTGAGAGTGATCCTTTGCTGCCTTTGTTTTTCGAATAGGGAGATACTTACCTCAAGCTTTGCGAATATTGTACCTGAAGCTGTAGACAGCCTTTACCTTCATCTCGATGTCTTGCGTGATTTTCCGCACGGTAGCATCTGTAAACGGTTGGTTTAGGTTCTTGTTGAACCGCCATGTCTTGACACGATTCCCATCTTCCAATAACTGTGTCTTGTTTTTGTCAAATATATGCCAAATGTCTTCGCCTCCTTCAGGCTCCGTGGTTTGCTTCTTCTTTCATGAGTATGTGCTTGATGTCTTCAACTCTATTGTATTCACACAACCTCGTCCCCAGGGCATCTTGTATCTTTTCTGACCCTGGGACGGCAATGTATCGCTGTCTCAGGGTCAGCAAAGATGCAAAATGACCTGGGGACGAGGTTGGTCTTTACCTGACATGTCTTTAGCATCTTGTGCTTCTCATTCTATCTCGTCGTGCAGTGTTATTCCAGAGTGGAATTGTAATAAAGAATAACAGTATCCTCACACTCTGCAGTCTACCAGCAAGAGGATGACGGGTAGCTGGTACCTTGGTGGCACTGTAGAGTTTCGTCATCGAATTCTTAAAAAAATCATCTCTTTTTATTATATACAGGATTTTAATTTCAGCTTACGGAAAGTGCAGTCATAATTTGAGTAGGAAATTACCCTACTCAAAACATACTTGTGATAGCTGACGCATAGCTTGTGCGCTCCCAGCTTATGTCGGATGCAGCCAAACTGTGTCCAGTCATTTGATTTTTTTACTGATGTCAGCAATTTTTAAAGTATTAAAGGAGCTGCTGGAAGCAAGGAGTTGACTTGGAATCATTGATGTTAACGAAAGTATCTGCAGAAGGAGTCTGAAGCGAGAATATTTGGGTGCGCGGCTCATATTTATGTTGATAACGTCACAGGGTAAAATATGGTTTTTGAATGCAGGTTTACAAGTTGCCGGTTTAATAAGCCCCGACTTTCAAAATGATTATTGACAAATAAGCGACCGGCGGCATAATCTTGCGTGCAATACTCGTTCGGATGCTGAAGAAAATTGGTTAACAAAACAGTTACGGTTATTTAAACATTTAACTGCGTTAAGATCTTAAACGTTTAAGCGACGCTTTTAAACCATTAATTCAGCCTCCAATCTACGGCCCGAAGCGTTTCTGTTGTTGCAAGGATGAAACACGTTGTCATAGCAACAGAATCTGCACTTTTTGTATAGAGGTTGCGAGGAAGTTTGAACGTGCAGTTCTTGATATAACTTCATTGTCAGAACATCATATACGTAGAAGAGTGTTGGGGACCAGGTTGTGGGATCCACTTTCAAGTTATGCAGTCACGCTAGAAGACAGGGTTACATTTTTTATTTGAAGCGAACATTTTTGGTAAGCACGAACCATTATAAATGAATGTTAGAAATATATCGATTATTATTATTAACTGCACATTTCCAACGTTAAAAAGTGTTTTGTTGTATCTTAAACCTTATTTGTAGACAATGAGTAACCCACTCATTGAAAACTGGCGCCCCCTAGTGGAAATACGACCTAGGGCTACGCCTACCCCTGCGGTTGGCATCATATTTGATATCATTGGTCAGTCAAGCCAAAAGGGTAAAAACACATATTTAAAACATAATTTATATACAAAATGATAATACAGGAAAAGTTAATAAAAACATCAAGAATTGTACATTGCTTGCGAGAAGTGGTGACCCTGTCTTTATGAATACTACCTCCTGTATCGATAACGTTTGAAATGAAAGTAAAGTTGGAAAATGTTATTATAAAATTGACACCTGAAGCCGTGGCGGTTTGAACATTCCCACTCGCGGTCGACAACCTTAAATGCGATATCTTCATACGGAGGACCAGCTTTGAAACGTAAAATGGCGAACTCTGGATCGTCCTCACATGATGTCTAAAATTAAAAAAATGATGTGTCAGGATTACTTTAACTTCGAAAAAGATCAGATCAAAAACTTTCGGACATTAATTTTTCTTAATGATTTCGAACAAATTTAATACTTCAAAATTAATCTAAATTAAAATAAAACTTCAATATTTATCAAATCGCTACCTGTATTATATCTAATAAAATACCTAATAATATCAGGTCATTTAAACGTATCTATATTTTTCATCTAAAACATGAGCATATTACTGACAAAAGCTAACAATGGGGTCGAATCTTAAAAAGGATTTAGCCTTGAAATTTCATAATGGAAGTATCCCGCATTGTGACAGAAAATAGCATCCAAAAAACCGATCAGGATTAGGTGCAAAGTAGGGGATCATAAAAAACTGTAGGAGAAACGAAAATATTGTGAACAAATTTTAGAAACATCTAGTTGAAGTGAATGGCCTAAAGTACACAAACATTCAGTTTGTCTTTCCGAAAACCTTTGACATATCTATTATGATGAAATTCCCTACCAATGTGTATTCCGGTGTTTTGGTTTTGTCGATAAGATCTGGGAAAAATATCTAAAACAAAAAAGAACAACTCAAAAAAAATTATTTATTATTTACATATTTCACACAACATTTCTTTTATCTCGCCCTTTTGACTAAAAGAGATTTTCCATGTTACCTTACAAAACACGAGAAAAGCAAAGTATGGGAAAATTAAGTTCAGTTTTCAAACTAACTGTAACAGAGCAAAAATTCTCAGTCCAAAATTTTAAAATCTGATTCTCAAGTCTACAAATTCTCTCAAGTAACTAATTTTTAGTTTTAGGTTCTGGTTTATTTATACAAATTTGGTCTGACAATTATCAACATTTTCTTAAAGATCTCTCAATAATTCCTGACTTTAGTTCAAACTCTGACAAACTTTATAAACAGCCACCTACATTAAATTTATATCCTTGTACGATTTTCGGTGGGGGATTGTCTTGATCATAATGCGTTTGGTTATACTTATTCCATTCGTAACCCTATAAAACAAAATTTGGGACATCAAGTAGAATTCGTGACATCGAGTATAACTCGTGACATCGAGTATAATTCGGGACATCGAGTATAATCTGGCACATCAAGTATAATTCGGCACATCGAGTATAACTCGGGACATCGAGTATAATTCGTTCACACACAAAAAATTGAACCCAAAAAAACAAACTAATCACATACCGTGTGAACTCGGTTGAAGAATCTCGGCTTTCGAGGTCTGTATTTATCTGACCAATTATATTTCTAAAAAGAATCACGTGATTTATAAAAAACACTTTAAAAAATCGACACTATGAGCGTGGACATAACAAAACGCTTTCAAATTTACTGTTACCACCCTGTATTTAACAAAAATACACACACCCACCCCTCCCTTCTCCTAACCATTAATTTTCACGTGTTTCCCCGCCCTTTTTTCGCTTTAATATGGTCTCACGTGACTCCTATCCCCTGCAGAGTAAATGATAACGTTTTTAGTAAGTTTAAAACTCATTGTACTCCTCTACAGTGTGTATTTTAGCACATACCTTTGCTTTTAATACAACAGTTGTATTAAAAGCTTCTTCGTTTTCATTCATACCATGGAGAACTTTTGTGTTGAACATGTTATCAGCTTCTAGTTCCTATAACATGATGCATTATATGAATTTCAAAAGAAAGCCTCCCAAGCAAAAACATATAAAGAAAGAGCTGTGACAAAGAAACTGTTACTCTATGAAGGAAAACACGGAAATTCGCCTGCCGTAAGTATGTCACATTTGCTATTTTGTGCATAAATATTTCGCGTCCGTAGCACGACTACAAAATAGCGCAGAGACAAAAAAAGCACGAGTATTATTTATATAGAGATCGCTTATGCTGGATTTGCTACTCGTAGTAAAAGATAAAAGCGCACACTCAAAGGTAAGATCCTACTACGGAATTCGCCAATTTAATTTTATTCAGTAACAGGGGGCATGGGAATGTCTCCTTTTCGTGGGCGCTAAGCCACGCAGGGCGCTAAATCAGCAAAGGCGAGCAACCCAGAAGAGTGCCAAGCTATACTAAATAAAGAAAAGTGTTATTCGAGAATGAATGGGCGTTGATTTAAAAAAAATAATTATAGGTACAACTCACCTCTTCCACAGTTGAGCCAGCTTTCACTTGCTCTCTTAGATAACTCTGAAACAAAAACATTTTTCATACAAATCCAAGTTGTAATACAAAAATTAAAACAGAAAAAAGTTCGTACCAATTTATTACTATCATCTGTTGGATCAAGCCATTTCTCCTAAAAATAACAACAATGTCAGCTACTATAAGAATGTCAACAAACTGTATTGAAAGAAGCTGCATGTTCGTACGCGCAGGAAAGAAAAATTAATTGAAAACTTATGCAGTCAATTCTGTGGCATAAGAATCACACTTCTGCTAATTTCTAACATGAATCAACTTTCTCAGAGTAGGCCTTAAGTCTGCACAACCAGAATAAACAAGACATTAATTTTTAAATTTTCCTAATAAAAACTCACCGTTCGTGATAAAATATTCAACATTTCGGTTTTTGCGCGTTCCACATTGACGCGCATAATAAATACCCGTTCTTGTAGATTTTTACACGAATATCCTTTATGATTTACCTTGTTGTTTGATTTACCTTGGGGATGTCCCCAAACAACACAACTGCAGCTCGAAATTTTGTAGACTTCTAGGGAAATTGCCTTACCTCTTCAACATCTCCAAACAACATCAACCGTGGCTCGTAATCATTCTCCTCGTAATCCTTCATAGCTACAATCACGAAAGTAGAAATTAACTTACGGATTAGTAATGGAAAACAACAAGCTAACAGGGTAAAGGCTGATCTCCATTAAACGAATTTTGATCGCTGGGGCTCTAGCGATTGGGATGTGAGCATGTGCATAAGGTTTGTTCACGTAAAATTGCGCAATATGAGCCGTTCGCTGAGATCGCCAAAGGAGTTCAAACAGTTTGAACTTTTTCAGCGATCGTTGGCAATTTTTGTTTAAGAGCCAATCAGAATCAAAATTATAAACATGCTCAAAAAAATGAGCAAAAATGTTTTTCTGCAGAAAAATAAAAATAAAATCCATATTTTCATTTTAAACTTTTGTCCCTCATTTAACTACTTCGCTATGGCGCATGGAGATTTAATAATTGCTTGTCCACTCGGATCGCTAAAGCCAGAGCAACCAAAATTCGCATAATGAAGATCAGCCTTAACTCTTTCAATTGAGCTGAAATGAATAAATTGTATCCTGTCCTAAAATTATGATGATACTTTTTAAACAACTTCCCCCCCTCAATAATAAAGACAAACACGCTATGAAAATCAATCGGATGTCAAATGTCCGCCTACCATGATGCAGGTAAATCTAATACTGAAATAATGTCATACCTTGCTCAGACAACTCTGCTTCAGTAAATTTCTGCAATTCCACTCTAAAGATGGAGACAAAAAAGTTTTTTTTATGCGTGTCAACAAGCAAATAAATGGCCACAAGAGAAAACATAAACAAAAAATAACTTAGTAGGAAAAAAACACATGGAAAATAAACAAAGACAAACAAACTTTTGGTCGACTTCTTCTTCTTCATCATCTTTATTTTCTTCATCTTCACCTAGCGTCTCTTCATCTACAGGAGCAGGTTTTTTAAATTTATCATCATCAGGCTCTTCTTTTTCTTTCTCACTCTCCTCCTCCTCCTGAGGTTGTTCTTTGCGTTGATACGTATGTTGAGAAGGTAACTCTGTGTCGTCCTCCACAGCAGTCTACAGGTAAACGTTTAAGTTACCACTAGTCGTTAACCCGTGCAATAAACCCCGGTAATTCACCCATCACTACTAGCAGCTACCATCTTGAGCTCACAGACAGAAAGTTGGATACTACAACAGACTAGTCGTCAACCCGTGGAAAAATTCGCGGGGTCGCCTCTAATTTATATATCGCATTTCGTGTTTCCGTAACAGGAAGACAAACAGATAGGCAACGGCTATTATTATAGAGACATCAAACTCGGTTGGTTTGAGAACATATAAAAATTGGAACAAAAGACCTATTCGCTAATAAATGACGTAACGAAGACAGTGCGAGAACGACCTTATAATTACAGCTTTTCGGTGCATCAGACGAGCTAGTTGAAGTCCTGATTTCTCAGATGTTTTGAAGTAATATTTGAAAGAAAGTGACAAATCATGTAACATGCTCAGTTCACATGGCGCTGAGTGAATGATTATTTGGAAAAATTTAAAGCTATGATCCACACAAACCGATTGACACACATTCAAATGTAATACGAAGGGTGATCTCAGAGCCCTCCTGAAAATACACCCTTTTTCACGATCATAACTATATAACGCTAAAATATTGTTAACAAACTCTCATACGAGATTTCCAATAATTCAAACACCCCCTATTTGAAACGTGTATTTTTGGTCTTATGTCTCTCTTTGTAATTCGAACACCGTTGCAAATGAAGCGTGTATACTAGGTCTTAGCAAATCCAACGCCGGTTATTAAAGCGTAAACTATGATCCACGATTTACTTCTATTTTTATACTTTTTGAAAGGTCTCAGTTAAATCTTTTAAACTTACACATACTAGGATGACCGCACTAAAATTTTTTACAAGATTAGATCAACTTTCTCTAAAAGTTCAAACTCCTCATAAAGTTTAAATTAGAGAATCTACTTCAATTCAAATCAACCATGGTTGAGGAAAAATAACTCGTCTACAAAAACAAAATGTATATTCTTACTCCTCAATAAAAAAATATTTTTGCAATCCTACCTCCATTTTTAATTCATTTAATTTATTCTTTAAAAAGGCTTGGTGGCGTTCTTTTAATCTAGCTTTAGACATGAAAGCTTTCAGTTGTTGTAATAATGACTCCCAATAACCTATAAACAATAAAACCAAAAAAATGACAGACGGACCAAATTAACGGTAGGCGGACCCACTGAGCAATCAACCGCCCAACAGACCGACTGACCAATTGCCCGACCGAACAAACAAACCGTTGAACAAACAAGCAAAAACAACGACTGAACAAAAAGCCTTTGAACAAATGTACTTACCAACATCTATTGTACCACCAGCTTCAATTTTTTTTCGCATTTGCTTTTGCAGAGCGCGAAGTTGTGAATATGTTTTTCCATAAAAAATGGAATGAACGTCTGATTGAACAGCAGTGTTCACTGCTTCTCTTCGAGATGAGGAACCTGCCATAAAAGCATAATTCGAATAATGAAATATAACTATAATTATCCCCATGGATAATTTGCCCTGGATAATTGGTCCCTAGAAAATTCTCCCCTGGACAATTCCATCTGGGATAACTCCTGCTGGATAATTGCACCCTGAATAATTGGTCCCTAGAAAAGTTCCCCTGGACAATTCTCCCCTGGACAATTCTCTCCTTGACAATTCTCCCTGCACACTTCTCCCCTAGACAACTCCCTTCTGGACAGTTTCATCTAGGATAGCTTCTTCTGGACAACTGCCGGCACTCACTAGTTTATTATCTACGTAGGATAACAGCCTTTTTAATAATAATTGACCATAGATAACTTCCACTTAGTACAATTATTCTTTTTTTAAATTCTTTTATACAAGCTTACTTTGTTTTTTCGCAGTAGGTAAGCTTTAGATAACAAAATATATCATAAAATTCAGGGAATTTAATTCCTTTGACAAACTGTCTTAATGGCTAAAAATGCAGTAAATCTCGTAAATATAGGGAGAAAGTATTTAGTGGTAATTAGCAGGGCGCAAGTCTGGGGAAATTATCTGGGGAAATTATTTATTTTCCTAAAACCTTCGTTTACCTGGTTTGTAGATCCTAATACTCAAGTTATTTGCCAAGTCAAACAAAGTATTGTGAGAGACATTAGAGACCAATATTAGAGACCAATGTGAGAGACCAATATATATCTAAAATGCATGCTAAACAGTAAACCTCAATAAAAACATTGTATTGAACATATTTATCCAAATTTCAAAAATAAATAAATAATATAAACCTTCGTTTCTTTTCTTTCTAAGTTTTTCTAATTCATCTTTCACCATCGTTGTAATATCCTAAAGGTTTTAAGATGTACACGTTTATAAGCACACTTAGGTTTAGAAACAGCAAACCTATACATAAGGACCACTGCAAGGCTTAAAAATTTCAACAAACCACCATTATAGAGAAATATACATAGTTTTTAGATACACAAAAATGTACGTAAACTACATAACATTGAAATACTCATTTTCAACACAAATTAAAATAATGTTTAGTATTGTACAGGCTCAGTCAAATTTTACTGGTGCTTAAGGGAAAAAAGTCTAAACTGTTTATGAATTACCTTTTTAGGTCCTTTTCATGGCTTTTATAATTGAACTTTGACAAAACAATAAAACAAAATTACATTCTCTTTTTTTTCTTATTGATTCTGACAGTTTTTTTATTAAGGTACATTGAAGTGTTAAATTATGTTTCAATTAATAATATTCTACAATTCCGAAGAAAATAATTTATTGTTGAATTTCACCTGATGAAATAAATGTTGGAGAAAAATCAAGAATAAAACTACTATTAATCAACCATACATGTAACCAAACATTTCATACCTCCCAAAACTCCAGATTCTTTTTTTGATCAATAGTAATGTAAATTTTAATATCTTCGATCAAATCTTCCAAATCGTCAATTGACAGTCCCTAAAAAATTAAATGCAGTCACAAAATTGTGTCTATTTTTAATTTTCTGCCTGCAATACTAGATGCTGCTTTAGCGTTGTCCAAATTACGTGCTCATGTATTCTGTCAGATCAAGTTTAAACATAACTCTGATCGTAAAGACATGTAACCCTGTTCGGAACGGGTAGCCATTATGCTTTCTCTAAGGTATGCATCTGTTCCATTAAAAAACAGCCATTATAATGCATTGCATGCATAATTTTATATATAAGATACCATTAAAAGCATATATCTGTTGTGCAAAAGGCAATAAACCAGAAAGATAATGCCATGTATTAAAGCGATGTTTCGTTTGTAAATAAAGTGTACACAAATGCGTCACTTCCCAGGAAAATGCGAAAAACTAAATAGTGCAATCTTGATTTATTTTTTCACTAATTAAATATCATTTCAGTTATATATTTTTATTGTAAATTTTCTTCAATGGTTGTACACCTAGTATAATATTGATTTCCAAGTTTTTTTAAGTTAGGCCTTTTCTTCAAATCATAGTAGTAACAAGAAAAATTTTAGATTTAAATCAGTTGTGTTACAATCTTACTATCAATGCAGCATAAGGTTCATGCATTTGAACTTCCAAGTCTTCTTCTTCAGGATTGATATATGCTGCAAGCAGATCAATAGGTTTTGCTCGCCCATCACGAATTCTGATACTTGAACGAAGACGGGCCTGGTGTAAATGAAAATCATCTTCTTGCTTCGACCAACTCTAAAACAAACAAATACAACAATTACATTTACTGCTGCAAAAATTATGAAATAAATATCATAACATTTTTATGGTTGACTTAAAACACTCACGATCACTGAACATAATAAAAGTATTTTCCAAGGTTTAAAATAAATTAATAATTCTTGCAATTGAAATGAAGGTCAAGAAAGCAGATGACAAAATAAAACAACTCAAACAACTCTGATCAATATGAGCATTAAAAACAAATATGAATAAAATACAATAAAAAATCATAATGCAAAAAAAAAGCACGACTTTTGGCCATTATTCTACTAAATCCTTTCAAATCCTAGTTACACTAAACACTTACAGAAAACATAGCAGCCTCTTTTTCACGTTGCATCAAGGTCATTTCTTCTTCTCTTGCTAATTTTTCAGCTTCTCTATCTTTCCTTCTCTTCTTCACTTTTTCCAACTCCTCTTTCAGCTCTCTTTGTTTTTCTTTTTGACGATTTCGCTGTTCAATACTACCAATATCTTTTACTCCGTCAAGTTCATGTTTCTAAAGCGTTGAAACATATTTAATGTATTAACTATAATAGAGAACTGTTTCCTCAGAAAAGAAAATTATTTAGCACGCTAAAAAACTAGTTTTCACAAAAACTGTACTTTGCATTGGTACTGAAATTTACAATCAAAATGCATGAGCATTAAAGATAATATGTGACGATATTATAGCAAAGCAAGTCTTAGAAATTTAAAAATAGCATAATGCTGTAAATAAGGATAAAACAGTGAGAAAAAATCAATAACAAAGTTTTACATGGATGCATCACATTCTGAAAGTAATGCTACTTTGCACATGGGGTATATTATGCTAAACAAAGTTTACGAATATTTTGTTAGATAGCTAGCACATTTTCAGTCTCTCTGAAGTAACTTTAGGGAGTTACCTGTTGATACTGCAGGTTATGTTGAATATTAAGTATAAGTTACTTTTTGAGTAAATAAAACGTTATTTTGGCAGTGTTTTTTTTTCCTCATAAATAGAGCCAGCCTGCCTTGTAGATTGTTTACCTGTGTCTACCATTTTGTTTACTTTTTGAGGGAAATCATTGTTGTTGTAGGTAACATACACTGTTTAATTAATTTAAACTTGTAGCAATTCCCCAGAAAAAAA
The DNA here is from genome assembly GCF_029227915.1 of Hydractinia symbiolongicarpus. Taxonomy (NCBI): domain Eukaryota; kingdom Metazoa; phylum Cnidaria; class Hydrozoa; order Anthoathecata; family Hydractiniidae; genus Hydractinia; species Hydractinia symbiolongicarpus. The sequence continues at coordinate 13,393,760 of NC_079875.1, read as the reverse complement.
CAGCTGAATCATTTATTGCTTGGCCCTTATATTGACGCATACTATCTGTGTAGAAATTCCCCGGAAGAAAACAGCTGAGTCACTTATCGCTTGACCATTATATCGACGCATACTATCTTTATAACATTCTTATTCTACATTCTTATTGCAGGTTAAATTTATAGAGTTGGCAATGCTTTTTTGTTTCACTTGGGTTACAGCATATATACAATTATTTAAGTATCGGCTAACTTTAGTATTAAAAGTATTAAGGCTGAAATAAAATTTAAAAACAATATTATTCTTTTTAAATAACATATACAAATAGATTATGCATTTAAAGGTACTTGAATAGAGAGTACGCAAAAATAATAACAGTACCTTTTTCCACACAAAACTTTCTGTCAAATGATTATCGCCAAATGGATTGTCAGTGTTGGTATATCCCATATCATTGACTCCTATTAGTCGGTTGTATTTTTGTTCCTTGGCCTCTTTTTTTGCTAATCTACGCATTCTCCTCTCCTCCGGTGTTTCATTTGTCTTGATGAACTCTTTCTTTCTCCTATAATATATCAGATGAAATAATTCTGTATCAAGATGGCCAAAACTGTTAAAAAATTCTAGCAAAACTTAAGAACATTTATTTCAAGAGCATTTTCCAAAAACATAGACCACAGCAGCAAGCAAGCAAAGCAACAATTCCTTTCAAAGGAATTAGCCTTACCTAAAGAGTAACTTGTCATTATTATAAATTTAAAGACGATTTTATAACAAGCCCTCGAAAAATTGGCTCTGTTTAACTATACATTTTTAGTACCAAGAAAATGCAAGAATACTTCATGAAAATCTAAAACTGCTGACCATTCTTCGTATTTTAATGCGGCAACTGTTAAAATTGATTTTTATCAGTTGTTTATGTGTGCTCTGAATAATGCATAAAAATATTTGTAACACTTGCAGATGGTATTAAATATATAGATAAATTTTCACATAAATTTTTTGTAGTCATATTAAACCACGAACTCTGATATTTATTCAGTGAAAACTATACTGAATGTAAACAAAATTGGTTCAGATGGTACTACATCAGTGCAATACGCCATTTCGGAATTAGCGCAGCCATATTTAATTTTCCCACAAGTGGTGCAAGTTGAACTTTGAAACCTAATATGGCTAGAGAAAAAATACTCTAATTGTTGTGTCTGCTATTATTTTGTGTTGTGCGAACGCGGTCTGTTAAAACAAATGATGTCTCATATGTTCATTTTAATCTTAGATTCAAACAACAAGGTCACATGTAATAATTAACTTTGAATAACTATATTGGATTTGACCTGACTATACCCTTGGACTTTCTTTCAGATTATGACACACAAAACTTCTGGCTATATTTAAAAGAACTGATACTTAGACTTGCTAAACGGACACAGAATATTATATTGAATCTATGGCTCTTGAACTTGATTGTGAATTGGAATCGAACTCTCTGTGAAGCATTTACCCGACTATTTATCTGTTCGAGGTTTGAACACTTCTTGGAGAAATGTTGAGCTTGTGGAACGTGCATTTGCAGCCTTTGAATTAAAAATGGACATAATATCTTCCTCAGAAGAACAACAAATAAAGCTGAGAAAGGATTATAAAGATATGCTTTCAAAACATGAATTGGTAGATCCAAGAGGGATTAAACATGATAAAAGAATAGACGATATTACAAAGTGGCCAGTTGTTACATTAGGAAATATATTTGCATATATTTTACAAAAAAAAAATGACGGACAAAGATTACATTGGCCGTTATAAAGACCAAAAAGCCTACTCATATTGGGAAAGTGGGTTTGTAGGACCTATATATATACACAAACCCGAGATAAAAAAAGGTTTTATTTTTCTGTATTATACTGTCACAGCATCACAAAGTATGAGTGATACAAAAGAATTGTGGATAGCAATAAAACAAAAGATGACAAAGGTAGTGAGATTGTTTCAGCTTGGTGCTCATGCATGGCGGGTACATATGAAACCTGCAACCATGTTATTGCTTGCCTTTATAAGGTTGATTATGCAAACACAAAAGGATTATGCAACCCTACATGTACTGAGCAAGCTTGTGCTTGGAATCAAGGGACCAAAAAAGAAATTGTTCCAAAGAAAAAACTAGCCACATCAAATGAAATTGACAAAACTTTTCGTGAAGAAACGCGAATGAAAGAATTAGAAGCTTTTGATCCAAAAATTGAATCACAAAGGGAAATTGACACTAATAATTTATCGCAATTTTTTAGAAAAGTGCAGGCGATTAATAGAGACGCTGTACTGCTCAAGTCCATTGAAACAATTAGTACCACAGTTTTGAGTGATTTTTCAAACACAATTGTGCACAACGTAAAAGAAAGGGTGCTTGCAAAAAAACTAAATACAGAACAGGAAGCGACACAGTTATTGCTGAACAAATTGAGACTTAATGACAAAATTATTAAAACTGTTGAGAAAGCTACAAGGGAGCAAGCAGAACAGTCACTGTGGTATCAAATGCGCCAAAGCATCATGATATTTTTACAAAAATAAACAGTGTGGTAAGAGCAACAGGTGCAATAAAACCAAAAACAACACCACTTGTTGCAAAAACAATTTTTGGAGGACCAGCATTAGTAAGTCAGGCAATAAAATGGGGCAATGAAAATGAAAGTACAGTATTAAAATCATTTTATGCAAAGGAAATATCAAATCATGTTGATTTAAAGTTCAAAAGTGTGGACTTTTTCTTTTGAAAGAATTGTATATAGCTGCATCCCCAGATGGTATTGCAACATGCAAGCGTCATGGTACAGCATTAATTAAAAATGTCCATATACAATAAGAAATAAAACAATTACAGAAGGTGCTAAGTAATGTCAATTCTTAGCAACAAAAGATGATACTATAAACTTGTCAAAAACAAACAAATACTATACTCAAATAATATTTCAAATGGCAATTGCAAACATAGAGAAATGTTACTCTATTGTGTGGATAAACGAAGACCTCTTTATGGAGATTGTAACATTTGATGAGAAACACTGGAAAAACATGAAAACAAATCTGGAAATATTTTACAAGTCGTTTGTTTGTCCAGCACTTCTTGAATTCAAGCCCCTAACATATTGTGGCAGCTGTGACAATGTTCTGTTAGAAGAATGCGAAATTAATGAAAACAAAGAAAGAGAACTTGTAGTATTCAGTGTGATTTTTGTGCTGCATGGTTTCACTACAAATGCGAAAACATAAGAAGCGAAACAGACACTAACGAATGGCTTTGTTCAAAATGCTTGTTGTCATTACTGGATGCATAGTATATACATATAACTTTTGTAAATAATATCAATGTAAATAATATGTATTATACTAAAGGTCGTTTTAAATTAACAAATGTACTTATTACCCGTAAAATGTCATTCATAATTGGCAAATACAAAAGAGGCTGTTGGTGTTTTAACATTCAAAATTCTTTCATTCTTTTGATAGCTTGCTCAACGTATATACGTACATTAGCTATGTTGGATGTATTGGTAACATTCTTATAGCAACCATTTGATTTCCTTTTGCTGCACTAGGGGGTATGCTCAATGTGCACTGCTGCAAGGCTAAGTCAGTTTTGATCTTAAATCCACGGTCTGCCATTACTTGGTCAAAAGGTTCAAGCAATTTTAAAAATCCCGAGTCACTTACAATATGAATGTCCGAACTTCTTCCACCATATAATGGAGATATCCAGGAAACTGAACCATTTGGAGTAATGCACATGAGAAACTTAACTGTACAATGGTGTTTGTAATCACTCCATAAACAAGCCTGCACTTCTAAGGAACTTGGAGTGTCCATAAATACCTCAGAACAATCAATGATAGTTCTTGTTTTCGGAAACAACTTTCTAAAACATTCAGGTAATGTCGCTCTTACTTGACTTCTTGACGGCCATAATTATAAGGGTAGATAATTCTTTGGACATTAGTTTAATCCATGTAATAAAAATTTGTGATACTTTTCCACTTAAAATTTGAAACGTATGTGCCAAATCATCATTTAAAAGATTCATCCTTAGTTTCATTAGGGTCATCAACATTTCTTGTTCAAGAGAAAGCTTTCTCCTTTGTCCAGACTTTGTAATAAGCAAAAGTACTGGATCAATGTTAAAGTCAGGTGATGCCAACAATGACTGGGCAAGTTCGACAGAGGATGCTCTTTTTTGGAGACGTAGAGTTTTTTTTTTGACCATCCCAATAATTCATTATAGCTGCCTTTGGCTTCAGAAAGTCAAAAATGGCTTTAAACATTTTAGGGCCTTCAAGACCTGTGAAGGTACACACATCACACTCACACGTAAATGTGCAAACTGAACAGGTATGGGCTCTGGTTCTTGATCCTCTGTGTTACAACCAATATCCTTTGATAATGAGCCAATGTCGTTTAAACTTCCTTCTGCATTTAATGCACGCTAAGAATGCTCTTCAAAGGGTGATCCGATGTCAAACAATTTTTTCTTAATTTCAGTGCTTTTTTGACATTCTGAAGTACTACGTTTATGTGGCCTTCTGGATTTTGGTGTTGGTAATGTGTTTGTGTTAACGGTCAAAAACAATGTTGGAACTGGATTTTCTTTTGTGGGTTTGCCATCAAAAAAATGAATTTAACAAACATGGCAGTTTTTAGGAAGGTCCTTTTCAGATGTAATGTCTTTCCTTCCTTTTAATATCTGGTGAACCCATGCAGCTCTAACATCCTTGTCTTTGAGCAAACTGTGCATGACTATGTTTCCCTTAACATTACTGTGTTTAATCATACGTTCTTGATATGATACAACGGGTGTGTTTACACATCTTTAAAGGTTTGAACCAAACGAAAATATCTTGCTACGCAAGTTCGTATCAATCCAATAATTATTTACAGTTAAATCGTTGTCCAAGAAGATAGTCCAATGCCGTTTCAAGTCAAAATTTTCCAAAACAATAATCAAAATCTTTGTTTACACGTGTGTTCACCTTGATATCTCATTTAAATCTCACAAAATGGTTGTTCACTATGTTTGTCTGTCAGGTTCAAAGTTCAACTTGCACCACTTGTGGAAAAATTAAATATGGCTGCGCTAATTCCGAAATGGCGTATTGGTTTAAGCCTATTTTAGGGCGGTACTTCAATTCTCGTGTTTTAAGGGGGTCATGGTTATTTTAACACCCACGTGGAATTCAGGGAACAACAAATGCTATGACCCTAAATATTTTTTAAAAAAAGTTTTATGTTTACTGTAAATCATTTAGTTGTTTTCAGACAAGCATTAAATTTTTTTGTTATATTATACCTTCTGAAAAAGTATAATCTCTCGCTAGTTGCAAATTTGCAAATAGTTTATCAGTAAGTTCGTTTCATTTAGGATCTCTTTGCAAATTATCTTGTCAATTCTGATTTTCGGCAACTTTTGTATATGACAAAGAATATTTTGAAATATTCTCTTTAACATAGATGAAATAAGCAAATATAATCAAACTCGAATACATGCAAAAAGTTTCTAAACATTTCTAACTTGCTTTGACAACTTTGCATTTTGTTTTGAGTTTTGTTTGAACACAACATAGATGCGATTTTAATGAATGATGCCCCTAAAGTCCTAGTAATATTCAATATAAAAGACTGATGAAAATTTAGAAAGGCAGTATGACCAAATAAAATAGATACTCTCTGCAGCATTTACCTTCGTTCTTCTTTTAATTTCTCCAATTCTTCTTCATAAGATATTTCTTTGCCATCACTATTGTCACTATCGCTATCTGGGTGTCTTCTTGACTTCTTTTTCTTTTTCTTATCTTTTTTATCACGCCCCATTTAAAACAATTTTATTTGTTGCAACTAAGGTGAAAAAATGATATAACACAATATATTTTCTAAACTAGACTTTAGGATTAAATTTCAAAATATTGAACAGTACATAATTTTATTGCAGCACATACACATGTGTGTAAACATAAAGCGCTTCCTTGTTTTATTATAAATTTTAGGTACGACATGGAATGCTTAGTCTTTGTAATTCCCATCAGCACCCGACAAATGCTGGCGCAAATGCTGATGTGTTTACAAAACGAAAAAGTAAATAGTACCAAGTCAGCAATTCTTTTGCTGAAGTAAAAAAAATTAAATTACAAAGATTGAGTTTTAAACAAGGTAAAATTTTACAGATTATTAAATAGACTTGTTGCAATATCATTTCATAGTGTGTTAGTATTTTTTATATTCTGTTTTTGTTCTAATTCCATCCACAAAATTGAAATGGTAGGCAGTAGAAAAATAAAGAAATTCCAAGGTTAAGCCATCTATTGAATAAAGGGAATTAACTTTGTGGGGACTCTACCTGTAAATACAACATCAAGTTTTTTTAAATTCATTAGTCTTCAGAGATTTCAAACCACTGTAAAAATGTTTAGTGTTTACATGAAGTTTTCATATCAAACTGCCACAACCTTATACACATGTGCAATGGCTTTAAAAATATGCACGATAGCCCTATACACAAGCACAGGTAAATTGTGGTTTCAGGCAAATCGTGTACACATGAATATTTTGACGGCAAAATGAACACCAAAATAAATTTCATCCCACCCGAAATTATGTAACAGTCTCAAAGTTTTACTTCAGCATTTTAGCACTTTTCAATTGTCAAAGGAAATACTAAAGCAATTACATGAGGTTCATTTGAAAAAGAAAATTGCTAAAGCATAAACTCAATTTCTCACTGTGATATAATTCTTCAGGTATTTATTTTAACCAAAGAACACCCTATGAAAAGTATTCTACTAATACAAAAACATTTGTTATCTTGATGCATCAGATGGCTAAACATCACAAGATCGGCACACGAAAGTAGACAACAAGATCCTGTAACCAAATGTTGAGACAATGTTGCTTGGCTTAGTTTACAAATTTTTCAAAACTAGAATAGTGCTAAGAATGTCAATGTCTGTCAAAGTCACTGCTGAGGCTTTTTAGTGCATTGACCTCTGCATTCTTCTTCTGAAGGACTGCAGACATAAACTTAAATATTGTTTTTCAAAAAAATGTGTATATAAAACTAAAACCAAGAAAAAATACATATGGTAAATTGCTGAACTATGTTTCTTTTAATTTGAATTTGAATTCAAATCACCAATTTGAGTAAAATAAAACTTCCTAGTCAAATAAACATTCAATGTAAATATTTTTATAACATTAGCTACATTTCAGTATATAATCTTAAAGTATTTTAGCATAAGGTCTAGCATTTAAACATTTATATAGATACTTTTGTTGTACCTATATTGCACAAAACAACATCAACAAAGCTAGTACTGCTAAAGTAAACAACTGAACAGCAATCACAACATTAAAAAATATCTATAATAAATATAAATTTTGTTGCAAGGCGCATGGAAAAAAAGACGGCTATGCTGAAGAATACAAGATTTCCAAAAAACATAAAATGAAAGTTTTGATGCATTTAGGAAAAAAACAGATAAAAAAGAATATAATTTAAAAATAATATACCTAAGACCTTACATAAATTGACAACTAGAAACCTATATATCTATATGCATGCCTCCTATTTGTTTCGTTTGTAAATCTTTTTCACCAAAAACAAAAACAGTTCTTGAGGGAAGTGGGCAGAGTGATTAGTTATGTATTTGCACAAGTTCTTATAACTCTCTTCCTCGTATTCACCATATACGCTTTGCAGATCTAACTTCTGGTACAATTCCTTTACTATCTCAACAGACTTTACCACATCTTTTCCGTAATTATCGACTAGGATTTTCTTTTCTTCAGCATTCACTTTCTTTAATGCTTGCACCACCAACCAAGAACACTTCCCGTCTTCTATATCACGTCCAACTTTTCCCATGATGGCAGGATCACCGTAACAATCCAGGTAATCATCCTGAATTTGAAAGAATTCACCTAATTTGAGTAAAATCAATTCCGCCTCTTTAAACACTTCGTTATCTTTCACTTGAACGATGTGCATTCCAAGAGATACCGGCAAGTAAAATGAGTAATATGCTGTTTTGTACTTTACAATAGATTTGTACTTCTCTTCCGTAAACAAATCTATCGAAAAATTACCCTCTGGCGGTTCAGAAGCAAGCATGTCAAGACCCTGTCCCATTGCTGTTAAATAAATTGTGCTATGAAACGCTTTATACAACTGAAACATGTAGGCCTGGTCAGAGAAATGATTATCGATCAACTGGAATATTGCTTGTTCCATTAAATACGTATCATTAATAGCTACCAGACCACACTTTTTATACCAACATGGTTTTCCTCTTCTTAACTCGGAGCGGTCCATTATGTCATCTGCAACTAAAAACAAAGCTTGAAGTATTTCTACACACCAACCAAGAACTATTGCTTTCTTAACTTCATCCTTGGATGGATTACCCTCTCGTAAAATATCCACAGTTCCAATGACCATCATGCCTCGTGACTTCTTCCCATCAAATGTATTATAATTTAAAGCTTTGCGTAACCAGCTCGCTGCAGGTGCTAATTCGGGCTTATTTTCAGTTTCTTTTACTAATTCATCAACAATTTCTTTAAACGAAGAATCAAACTGTTCTTTATAGTTCAATATTTTATCTGTCATTTCAAATAGTGCTTTACTGCCCATCTTTAACTAATGTATCTAAAGTAAAAAAAATAATTGGTGAGAGATTTACACAAATGATAATTCTATTTGCACCTGCTTGGTCCACTTGATGTAACTCAAACAAACAAACAAACAAACAAACAAACAAACAAACAAACAAACAATAATTATAATTATTCACAACTTGAACAGCTATAGTATCTATGCCAAGTGAAAACTATTACGTAACCTCTTTTGGTTAATTTTTAATTTCTAAATTCTAAAAACAATCCAATAATTTTGCAAATCACAGAATTTATATTGTACCGTCTCATTATTTATTTCCTGATAATTCAATATTGTTTTTAAACTCTTTCCAAGGAAATTGTCAAAAACTGTTAAAGATAATTTACCATTTATCTGTGTTGTGTTTTGTTGCAGCTTTTTTTGTGCCTTTATGTTTTAGCTATCCCAAAATTTAAAACAAAACAGTAAAGTGAATAGGTTTTCTAAATTTTTATAACTTTTAATAATTTCTTATTTATTAGAAAAAACAATTTATTTTAATAAAATAAATAAATGCTATAAAATATTATGCATCAAAAATATTACCGTTAGATGCAGAAAAAAAAAGACATTTAATTAAATCAATTTTAGCATTTCGATGGTGTTTTAATTTAAGTAAAAGTGGTGAAAAACTGTTTTTAATGATGTTGTTAACATAACAATTTATTTTTCGTTGTTATATTCTTTATTTCTTTTTTTGTGTGTTTGATCGCACAAGGCTTACAGATCTCTTGTGCGTGATTTTACTGTTGGCAAATAATTGAAAACACAAGCTTAACTAATTATAGGAATGATTACAAAGGCTGGCGTTTTGAGAAAGTAAATCCAAATACTAATGAAGATGGCACCACAACAACATGCTTTTAAATTCAAACTTACATTTACATTTACAGTGGTATTGTTGTAACTACACTATTATGCTCTTTTGCAGCAAGTAAAAAATTATAGAATTCTCAAGTTAAGCTAGTCGAAGCCCTTTGACATACAAGCGCACATAAAAAATTACATGCCAGGGCAGCTATCATCTTTCATTAAATATTTTAAAGCCTAAAAAAGCTGTGTCATAATATTTTTCTTCTTTTGGTTTATGAGCTCTAGAATTTTTATACTGTTGACTAAAGCTTTGGGGAGACGATGCGATTTTTTCATCCGTATGCCATAGGATTTTTTTGCATTGCAAGGTCAAAAAGTCGCTCTCGTCTTGCCACGTGTGCAACAAAGTTATCACTTTCTTAACTCACTAACTCAATATGGCTGTGCAAAGAGCAGCTATCATAGCGTTGTTACTTGACGAGGAAGATGAGGAAGAAAGAGGAAGAAATAGTTGTTCCATTGTTGTTTAATTTCATCCTTGCTGTATCTGTCATCCAATTCTTCTACACATTTATCAAGAAGCGCATCTCGTAGAAAACGTTTCCTGTATTCTACAAGATTATGATTCCACAAAGGAGGATTTAACTGACAGTAATTAATCACTGTCTCAATATCAGCTGCTTCAAAATTGAGCTTTTTTTTCGCCGTAGAAATTTCCTCCTTCAAAAATATCATCTCTTCATAAAATTTTCATTATTTCTTTTGTGGGTCATTTCCATTCTCCTTTTTGATCTCTCTGCTCATCCACGTACGGATAGAGTGGAAAGTCTTTTCAAGTACCTCTATTGTATGCTTTCCGTCAAATAAAGAATATAAACTGTCTTTTTTCTTCCCAACAACAACAACAACAATTCTTGTACTATGAACTTTTCGTTATGATTATTCAGCATTATCCAGAAAATGATTGGAGAAAATACTGTATTCTGATTAGTAGATTATTATCATGCAGCAAAAAATGTTGCAAACCATGGCAGACGAAGTAACAAGCTGAAACTTTGCTGCATCTTGTCTGCAACATTCAAAAAAATGTTGCAAGAAATTAAATTGATTTGTTTTCGTGCAACAATTTTTTTGACGAATTTAATCGCATTACACGAAAAAAATTCCATCATTTTACCCGGCTCGACGATGTGACTTTTTCATCCGGGTGCAATGCAACAAAATCGCATTGCATGCAAATGAAAAAATCGCATTGTCTTCCCAAAACTTTACAGTGGGAATATAGAAATGCATTTTAAACATATGAGATTTCTGTTTCCTAAAAAAATTAGTATTTTTAGAGTAACAGATTTTGAGAAATTTAATTGTGTGCTAAAATCAAGAAGCTAAAAAGCTGGATAATTCAAAAGTATTTATCAAATGAAAAGAACAATACACCACATAAAGGACACAGTTTTCTTTTCTTCTTATACAGTTACATTTTTCTACTGTTTCTCTTTTGTTGTAAATGAAAGAGAAAATTTATTTTTTTGGCTAAGCATTAAAGGCATATATTGACGCAAACTTGTCCTTTTATTAACGAAATATGCTTTAAAAACATATGTTTTATTTTTATCTTATCATTAGGTTATGAATGCCAGGGATTGTTTTGGGATACATATAGTCCTTTGGTTGTTATAATTATTTTACAGTACTTTTGTAAATAAAAGTTTACAATGTCCTTGAATCTAAACAGAGTTTCTTATAATTTGATGTGGAGAACAAAAAATATCTTTTCTGCTTTATTATTGTAAAATTCAACATAGGTAGACAGGATGAATTGGAGATGTTGTCACTCATTATTCATTAAAAACATAACAAATCAAAAATGCAGGAAAACAATGTTTATCCCTTGCATTACGACCATTGGAACTTGTTAGATTCATCAAATTAGAGGTTGCTGCATTGTGAATCAAGACCAAAGCATGCCATATAGTTTTATTGTGATTTTGTTAGTAATATGGTAAAAAAGTTTATGTTCATTTTATCCCTATTTAATGTGAAAACATTTTAAAAGTTTACTACACAAGCAGCATTTGAAATTGAACCTGATCCTCCATTTCATTTCCAGGGCTTTTTCCCTTTCATTGGTGCTGCACATATAGTTCATCCTTGGATATACAAAAATTGACACAGACCTTGAGATTTAATTGCCTCAACTTTCTAACTGTCGTTCCGGGTCCACCCATATTTTTAACCAAACAGACAAGCAAACAAATAGAAAACAAAAACATTGGTTAATTAATGGAAAATCAGGAAAGGAGAGGTAAAGGTACTCCTCTTCTATGGATCCATCTTTAATAAGGTTTGGATAAGTGAAGCAAATTTCCATGGACAGCTACATCGTATCTTTTCCAGACTTGTGATTTGTCTATCCTTACTTCCTCAAAGGGTGGTACAATTTGGCCAGATTTTATTTAAATAGATCTAAGGAGATTTACTTTGCAAGCCCGATTTTATTACCTAGGCAATAGAAAATAGTATCAAGCTAAGTTACACTGATTACCCAGAATATCTTGCTTCATTTTCACAAAACCCATGCTGGCAAAATTGTACCACTTCAGGCCTATTTGTTCCAGGTCATCTGTACTATACAGGAAGTTAGGATTTAACTTCATTTTTAATTGTCAATGCCCAGCAATGTTTAATCTCCAAATAAGCTACAACATGATGGTGCAACATGAAGCGCTTCGGTAAAGTGGCAAAATTGTACTACCATGATACAGTACTGTAAAAAGGTTTGTGTTCGTGTAACGAGCATGGTGTACACGAACCACAATAAAATCTTGGTCTTTATGTATAACAAACATTCAAGCATTTTATCGGGGCCACTACGCTAATATTATTATCTCCACGAAGGATTGTGTGTCCCACAATTATTTTCGCGAGCTCTACGATTTTTATAGCCAGTATAATTTAATTTTTTTTTCTTTTTAAAAAAGTCTATTATTAAAGTTACAGGTTTTATCAAGTTAAAAAAGCATATTCGTACTTTTTCATCATGGACGCAATTGTATTTTTACGAAATGTCATTTGTCTAGAAAAGTTAAATTTGTCTGCGGCGATAGAAATGTTTTCTTAGATCGCATTTTAAAAGTTTATAAACGAAAAGCCACGATAGAAATGTTTTTTTAGATCGCATTTTAAAAGTTTATAAACGAAGAGCGGCGATAGAAATGCTTTCTTAGATTGCATTTTAAAAATTTAAGAATGAAAAGTGGTGATAGAAATGCTGTTTTAGATCGCATTTCAAAAGTTTAAGAAAGAAGAACGGCGATAGAAATATTTTTTTACATCGCATTTTGATTCACGAACGATTAAAATCTATCATAAAGCTGGCTTTATTATTACAACGAATTAAAACAAGTGTTAATTTATTTTTTTGCTGTCAGTTTTTGATTTAATTGATGAACTAATACAGCCTTTGTTGTTTTCCAATAGAAGTTATCTATCTTGGACGCCACGATGTAATGTTTAGTTTTTTGTTCGTGTAGTCCACGAAACATGATCGTGAGGTCCACGATTGTTAAAAAAATATGCATCGTGGGCTATTGTGGTTCGTGCGTAACATGAAATTAACAAGAAACAAGATGTTAACATACCTTTTCACAGTACTGCAGCCCTTGAAATTAGAATTTTTTTACGTCGGCAATAAAACTGCCGACGTGAGATACATTTCAACTGATTTGCGTTGGCATTGCGTCGGCAATTTTTTTAGTGAATTTTTTTAGCTTGCAATAACTTTTGTCATTCACGTTTTATTAGAGGTAGACCTCTCATAATTTTGATACATTGATCTCCTAAGACAGTGAAAAACGGGAATTGGCATAACTTCCGGATGGTGAACTAACTGGCTTTTTATGTTTCGAGATAAATTCATTAGGTTAGAGCATCATTAGGTTGTATATCGCAGAAGTCGCCGGTGACATGCTTCAAAAATGCTTGTCACCAGCACAGTTTAACATGAAGCAAAACTGTACAGGAGACTTAATTGTTAGAGTCTTCGCAGAACATCTCTTCTCACAAAACCGAGGGCAGGGCTGACTTATTGCATGCTGTGTTGTGTGGGAGAAAGAACTTCTGGACTTCTTTTTAATATGATATACAATTTTTTCGATTATTATTAAACATATTTGATTTCACTTTCCCCTTTTAAAAGAGTTTTTTAAACTTTATTCAACAATTTTTTTTCTTTGGTAATACATCACGAGAACATTCTTCCGAAAGCTGTATTAAGGTACACAACACCTAACCTCTCCTATGTTCTGGTTATATTTAACTTGCATGGGTGCGCAATGTTCTCTATACCTTACGTTCTTCATAATAACACCGACCATTTTTAATTTAGGCATTCATAAGCTTTTTGATTTTGGTGACGCTTTAGTTCAGCCTAATGGCCTAACTTAATGAAAATCGAATTTAATTATTTTGTAGTGGCATTGAGTGAAAGAAGCTTAAACAAAACCAAAATTATTGTTATTTAAAAATTTCACAACAAAATTATGTCGGTAATTTTTTTGCCGACGCAACAGCGGTATCTTCGTATTTTACGTCGGCAGTGCCGAATGCCGACGCTAATTTCAAGGGCTGTACTGTAGGCTAATAACTTTGCTAGTAGTAACGAGAAGACAATAACTGTGCACCCAGTTTATCAAGCAAAATAAAACTTCTGAAACTTGTCTATCTACAAAAAGTATTTATTTTTCTACTATTTACTTCTTGCTCTAACAACTGTGTGGCAGGCAGAAAAATGTGGAAGCTTGCTGAAGAAGGGTCTTTTTCAGCCCATTTCTTTCTACAGAGACATTTTTGAAGCTTTGAACTAATATCGAGTGTAGATAACTTCTATTGTAATAATACCTAGCTACCTGCCATCTCAATTCCCTTTTTTCTTACAGTTTAGACTGTAAGAAGAAAGGGAAGTGACATGCCAGTAGTCCTAAAATCAGGTGCTAGATATATTGATTTACTCACTGAAAGTTAATATATTAATAGACTCAAAATTTTTTTATGCCCCGATCTAAATCTAATTTTAACCTAAGAAAATCCTTTCCAATAATTTGGCATAGCAATAATATGGACTTTGGAAACGAGACTGTTCTTCGAAACCCTGCTAATGAAGCCTAACTCATTCCATTTCTCCTAGCGCCTTCTGTTTTTTATTTTAGGACACCTGTACAAATGTAAGTGCGTTTTAGATATAACAGTCACAGGTAAAGACCTAAAGACCTAGTGTGTTGGAGCAGCAAATAAATGCTGCCTCCTCCTGCCTTTGTTGGCACTGTAGTTTAATGGTTAACACTCTCGTACTTTGTGCGGGAGACCAGGGTTCAATTCCCCTTCGCGGCGATTCAATATGGGCAATTGAATATTACCATAGTCCCGGGTTAACCAAGCCATTTGAGGGAAATTATGGAGATGGCTCACAGCGTGGGCCAATGGGTGTGGCAGGGAGTTGTCTGGCAGAGCGCTGACCCTAATTGAGTTTGCGTAACTCAAAGAGAGCATTAAATACTCCAGGTCTTCCCATCAAAACCATGGCCTCTCCTGGAAATAATAGACAGGGTATATCCCTCGATCCCTCGATATTTGTGAGGCTAGCTAACTATCCTAGAACTTGGAGCAACACAACTTAGAGGGGACCTGTTTCCGTTCTACAGCCCTTAGTATATATTGATCAATGATCTGAATAAATAAAATATCAAAAAACATATAATATATAACCCTACCAAACTGCCAACTCTGTTGTTTGAGCCACAAAAACTATAAAAACTAGTCACCCTCCTCTTTCTTGTCGTGTTTTACAACAATGACTTTTGTGAAAGAAAACTGCAAAGACAGCAAAAATCCAATATGCAAGATGGATATTTGCACGGATGGGCGTGTGATAAAGTGCTCTTACCGCCACCCACATTACTTTTTCTATCCGCTATAATTTCGCAACAACAAAAAAGTAAAAAATCTTAAATCTCCTCAAAGCTATTTTTGAACACGCTTATTTTTGTTGCCTTCTGTCATATTACAAAACAAGAAAGCTTAGGAGGTGATCGTGATCTAAAACTACATTTTACGCCCTATTCTGTATAATAGTAAGTAAAGCAACCTCGGGAAAATACAACAACACAATCATAAAAGATAAACAAAATTAATAATAAATAAACCAAAGGAGTCATTCTCTAAATATGGATAAAAAGGTGAAGTGATCACTACTCTACAGCCGACCAGGCTAGATAGAAAGCGTGTAAAATATTCGCTAGTGCGGAATTCTTTGGCGAGCCCGCACAACGAAATAATCAAAGTCGCGGCACATTACGTCAGCAACAATTAGCTTTTTTAAAGACTTAACCAAATTACCTAAAGACTGACAAGTGAACTTTGACAAGTTCAAAATGCGGGACATAATATAGAAACAACCAATGTGGTCACTTGTGGCGGTTAAATTTAAAATCAACCGCCAGTTTCATTACATATTGTTGATAATTGTAAATAAGCCCTGCGATGTTATGCAACTTTCGTCGCCTGAGGTTCTCAAGTTTGTTACGCCGCAAGTCAGAAACTATAAGGAAGGAAAACCTTAGAAACGCTGATAGGGATGAGCATAATTCGTGTTTCTGGCTCCTTCTTATTAGGTGTTATCAGAGCTTTTTTACCACGCAATATCGTTTCTCTCACTTTGGTTTTGCATTTTGAAATCATTTACACCAACGCTAACCTCTTGCTCAAAGTCATCCAACTTCGTCCCACGACTTTCTTGTTTCTGATCGTGATCTCGCCATTCCGATATAGAAATGACCCTGTCACCAACGTCTTGAGGTTTTTTACGTTTTTGATATGAGAGATGACTTTGATGATAAGAGATGATTTTCGGCGTCGCTGAATAACAACACTGCATATTATGGGCAGTAGTAAAACCCAATGCAGGTGGCTAATTAGTACGCCGGAAGCATATCACAAAATACTTGCAATTTTTTTATTCCTGAAGAATTTTTGCTTAAATTAAGTTTGAATATAGTACGCATTTATGTGTAAAACATCAACTTGGGGCCTGACCAGGATGCATTTAGGTCTCAACGGATCTTTTTGACCTACCTCGACTCCAGGCTATTTTTTTATAAAAAAAGACAAAAAGTCCCGAGGTTGATTATTGACTAATATTCAATAAAGTCGTGACTGTATGTTCTACAACATTAACCCAACACATGTAATAGAAACCGCCCTTTACTCCACCCACAAAGGTTTATACCCACGATGTTATATTTTTATGGGACAATCCGTAAAAGGACAATTTTTTTTGCTTTACGTCACCACGCTTAGATTTAACAATATTTCAGAAGTATCCGGGTAATAGAGAGGATTGCTCCATAATGCGGAGGTGCATTATGGGGCAGTCAGTCCTACACCCCTGCCAAAGTAAAATCTTTGCAACCCATCAGCCCCTCTTGGTCATATCGAGAAACGGCCTTTTTCTATATTATGCCTGGACTTGTATAACTGATTATGGCGAATTTAGAAGTCTCAATATGAATCTTGTAATGGTTAACTGATTGTCCAACCACTACGTTGACAAGGTAATGCAGTAATACGCGAAACAAATAAACGTTCCCAGGTCATATTTTTTAATTATTTTTCAGCAAGGTCGATATAAGAGCACAGATATCAAGACATAAAGAAACAACATTGATAAATAATCGTACATTTATAATTTCATACATTTTCTTTATAAAAAAAATGTTGTAATATCTCCGAAAATGTTTCATGTAAATGCGACACGAAAAACCGAGCGCCGATACAAAGAAGGCTAGCATCACAGATGCAAATCAATTCTCAGACACAAACGCAACCGATTACTTGTTATGAATGAGAAAAGTATATTTTTTGGAATAGAATACTTGAAAAATGAGAATTGAAGTTCTTAAAAGTATTTTAGTTGATTAATTTTCGAGAATACTTATTTTCGCTAAATGCAATTTTGCGAAAATAAATATTTGCGAATCGGTTATGAAGATATCTCGCAAATGAGCTATTTACACATTTTTTTACGAAGAATTATTTTCGTAAATTTTATAATTTTTTTACAATTTTAAATTTTTTATACCTGTTGGGATAAGATTCAAAATGCTCGTATCACAGAGGCTGACCAATATTTTTAACAACTACAAAAGAGAAAATTTACTAAGGAAAAAAATAATAATAAAATCACGATAAATTTTAGCATATCATTTTTTTCAGCAATTTCGCGAATCGATCTTACTGAAAATTTTTGCGCAGACATATTTTCGCGAATATGGCTAAAATTCGCGAAAATTAATCAACTACAACATGATTCTTAAAGATGACAAAAACTCAACACAAAGTCCTTTTCTGAGTTTCACGACAAAACGGAACAAGGAATTTCGAGACATGGGCGTGTACACATAAAACTTAAATTTAAAACGTCTTAAATTATGCATTTACATTTCACGAGGACACCGCATTCAAGGTCAGCTAAAGTTACACGCAACACATCAATAAATCTTTCTCCTCAAAAGCAGTGACGAGACATAAAACCTTGTTTCGGAAATCTGTTTATAAATTCTATCGATAGTCTACGCCTAGGGATTGATTGTACAAAATGTTATTCAGCCAAAACATCGACCACATTAATGCGTTTAAATATTAAACATTGCATCGTATTTGTACTGGTTGTTCCTACCCATTGCTACATCATCGAGCTTCTGGAGCAAACAGCGGTTGCCAGTCAACTATAAATCAGCTCATAAATCACTGGCGCCCAGTGTTAACGATTTAGGTAACGCACTCCAGCATGTTGTGGGTGATGCACAACATAGTATTCTTGATGAGGGCTTCCCTCCCCAACAGATGACGAAGAGGACGCATACGGTCGGTGGTGTACTGGATGATGATCTCTGTGGTGGTGTGAAGATGGCGGAATGTACGGATGCCATCTCGAAGAGTGTCGCGAGCTTGGCTCCATTTCTAACTGCTGTTGTTGTATATGTTGGTGGTGAAGCTGCTGAACTAACGATTGAGGGTGAGGGTAGTGTTGTACAACTTGATGGCGGTGGTGGTGACTAGATGACTGGTGGTGGCGTTCGGTAGGGGTTGGAGCATGGCTACCTGTTTGCTGAACAGATGTTGGTGGCTGTGGCGACGAAGCATGGGAAGAGCTCTGCTGCGGAGATTGTACGCCGCGGTCAGATTTTTCGTTGCCGGTTAAATTACCTATATTGACGTCTTCCCCTGCTTTTATTTTTTCTTCGATTTCTTGTTCTTGTTTTAAAGCTTTCAAGAAAGCTGATTTCAATCGAGATGTGTGTTCCGCTTTTAATTCTTTCTTAACATTTTGCAATGCACAACGTTCGCACAACACAAAACCTTTCACGTCGCCCTCCTTTGTTTTCCAACATGGCGAAAAATCCACCGTGCACTGCGAACAAATACGCGGGTTATAAGGAGTTAACTCCTCTAAAGCAGTCTTTAAAGTAGGTTTAAAATCCATGTCAAGTATGGTGTCAACGACTTCATCTAAGCCAACTAACATCATAAAATCCATACTGTTTACATTAGGAATGGCTTTCCAGTCGGCTGGCGGAGGTCGTGGCGGTGGAATCTGCAACAATGTTTGTTCTAATTGACGTCGTAGTGCAGCTTTGGCAGCATCTTGCTTTTGTTCAGGAGTTTGTTTCGGCGGAGGAAGAGGTTTAGACAGTGGCTGACTTTGGTAACTTGAATGCGAATTCGAAGTGCCATTTGCATATTGATAAACTGGTCCACTCCCAGGGGTGCCTGGCGGAGGGGCGGGAACTAATTGGTTTCCAACTTGAATATAATACTTTTGAACAGGTTGACTTGCGTTGGATGAAGCTTTAGTAGATTGAAGCGAAGATGGTTTGGAAGATGACAGATTTTTAGGAGCGATTTGTTGTGGCTTAGGATGCAAACTAGGAACAACGTTGCCGTGTTTCGACGATGACTTGTATAGACTTTTACCGCGCTGCGACTCGAGAAGTTTACGCAACAAAGTTAATGTGGTTTCTTCACATCGTAAATCTTCTTTCAATCGTTCTATTTTCGATTTTTGTTCGGAAATTCGCTTTTTCTTGCTCACTTCGACGGGTTCTGGTGAAGGAATTATCTCCATTGGCAGCTCGTTTTCATCGTTTACATCAGCAATTGCTTTGTCCTCATCGACATCCATTTTTTCCTCAGTTTTAACTGTTTTATCTAAACCATTCTCTGGTTTGGAAACTTCACTTTCCTGTTCGTGACGAGCACTTTTG
Source organism: Hydractinia symbiolongicarpus (assembly GCF_029227915.1). Taxonomy (NCBI): domain Eukaryota; kingdom Metazoa; phylum Cnidaria; class Hydrozoa; order Anthoathecata; family Hydractiniidae; genus Hydractinia; species Hydractinia symbiolongicarpus. The sequence continues at coordinate 13,373,951 of NC_079875.1, read as the reverse complement.
CTTACATTTTCAACAGAAGGTTCACATATAGCTTTATCGCTCTCTTCTTTGCTCTCAATACCCTCTATCTTAATACCATCATTTTCATGTTTTAGTTCTGCTTTGCCTTTAGTACATGGAGAATCAACTGCTTTGTCCTGACAACTCAAATCTGGCTCAAAAGACGTACATTTTTTATCCTCCTGGGGTTTTTCATCTTGTTCAGCAATCATTAGAGTGTCGTCATCACTATTTAATAAATTATCCTCGTCCAACACACTTTCTGTGCCTGCATCACTGGAATCTTCGTTTAAAAGTTTGTTTTCTAATTCTTTTGCCTCCTCCTCCTTAAGTTTTTCCTTCTCCTTAGATTTTTCCACAGGGCTCACCTGCTTACAGGTTTCGTTCTCCTTAGGTGGCTCCACCTCGTTATGTATGTCTACTTCCTTAGGTGTGACATCCTCTACAGGTGTTTTCGTTTCCTTAGGCATGACCTCTTCCTCAGTTGTGAGCTCCTCCTTATGTGTTTTCTCCTCCTTAGGTGTTTCCGCCTCCTGATGTATTTTCTCTTCCTCAGGTGATACTAACTCTTTGGGCGTCTTCGTCTCTTTAAGAGTTTCCTCCTCTGTAGGTATTTCATGGTTATCATATTTGTTCTCCATCGCAGAATCTTTTACCTCCTCAGGTGCTTTTTCTTTATTTGTATTACCGTTAATAAATTCGTCCACTTCGGAAACATCTTTTTCCAAGTTTTTTATTTGGCTCATGTCATCAACGTTAACTCCATTAATTCTAAAAATACAAAGCACATAATATCAACAGCATATCACGCATATTAGGACATTGAAAGAAAACGAATCGTTCTATTTAAAATAAGGATTATCACGTGATTAAATAAACGTTCCTGTCAACCATATATTACCGCAATGAACTTTTTTCGGAAAAAATAGTTTCCATTCACAAAATTGGGTACATTAACAATATTAGCTAGGATAATCAAAAAACAATGCTTGAACATCATCATTAAAGTCACATGTAATTTTAAATTTGAAAAAAAAGTCAAAAACATATGGAGATTTATTAGTTATTTAATTGCTATTTTATGTTGCTATCTTAGAAACTAAAACGATTAGTCCAACAAGTCCTAAAATATCATCGTTCTTAAAATATTTGGCATAATTGTTCGGTAAAAATTAAAATTGCTTTTTTTCTTCCCTTGGATTTGGTATTTGTAATTTTGAACTCTTTTTATAAATAAAAAAATGTGAAACGATAAGTAAACATTTAATTTCCATAGTTGTGATATGCCATACGTTCTTGTTTTAGCATTTCTTCGCAAAATATTGTATTTTCCATAAAAAACTCAAGCTTCAAATCAAAAAAATAAATTTCACAGCTTGCAACAAAGAACATTATATAACTGCAAAAATATGGTCCACAAAAAATTCTTCCCAAAAAAAAGTATGTAATGTGAAAATACTCAAATTTCTTGGAAACCATATTTAGTTTAAACCTTCCGAAATAATCAAAATTCAAGTCCAGGAAAAGTGCATCTTTGCGCACCTCTCATATTATGATCCATCATGCAATTCCTCACTCATTGTAAATGCAAAGCATATATATGCAAAGAGATCATAATAGTTACTTGAGGTAGAGGTTACAAGGACCTTATGTATTGTGATTTTTGACCCCCCATTGTTAAATTAATATTGAAAGAATTTCACTTTATATATTACCTTCCTACTAATTTACTGTGATTACAAAAAAAAATTCATTTTCCTTGGTATTAAGAATACTGAATTTTTTAACAAAAAAGCATTTCCACGGTATATATCCAGTATTTCAAAAATAAGTTCTACATATTTTTAAATCACAAAAATATTCAAAATTCTTAAAGACAATAAAAGAATAATGGTTAAAAATTTACCTTTTATTAAAATAAGGAATATATGTTAACAACAAAACAAGCACAGGCCTAAAGCACAAACCTAAAACTCTCAGGAAGGTGTTATGTAAAGTGGAAACACTATAAATATCTCACTATAAAATGCGTAGAAGCAAAAATCACTGAAAATGCAATGTTTTTCTTTGAGTTTAATCAACATTTTAATATAACCGAATCATCTTCCCTACTTTTGTTTCCCCATGTACACAAAATGCTAAAAAATAAATTTTTTGGAATTGACTTGGCTTAAATTTTCCTTGAACTATTCCAGTCTCATTCAGTTTGGTTGCATTGCTTTGTAACATTACCTTGTTATCTTGTCACTGTCACTGCAATAAAAATATGTATGCCAGCTATGTTTGAAAATTTAAAACTGGGTATGATACTTATTTCGAGCTTTAAATTCTTGTTTTCGAACACTTTCATGTCATTGTAGTTGTTTGGTCCCAGATTAACGGTACAAAAAGCATTCTGCAGAAATGACAATTTTTTGAAGGGAAACGACAGCTGTTTACAACAAAAACACAACACTCAGGGAACTAAGTCATACTTAGCTGGATCAAAAAATAATTTTTGGGTTTACTTCTCCTTTAACTTTACAACACTTTTGTTGTTGTAATAAAGTTTAATTCCAGATTTTTAATTTAAGGTGAATGTGATTTTTTTATTTACAAAAAAAAAAAAGATTTGTCAGATAAATCACTCTGTGGGATTTCTTTTAGTTCTTCCCTCCCAAACAGGAAGGGACACTATAAAGGAAGGGATACTATGATAATAATATGACTTATAAGACATCATCATCAATTTCCTCAATAAATAAATAAATAAATAATAAAATAAATAAAGAGGATTTTTTGTTTGTAAATGGCAAATTCAGCAGCAATTTAGCTGGAATTTCTTTCCACAAGAAAAAACAAACTAAAAAGTGGTAAACTTTAAATTAATGAATGTAAAACTTAAGAGTATTATCTTGACTTCTTTCTTGACTTCATTTTGAGAAAGAATAAACACTCTGATTGGTTAAAAATTTACAGTGAAATCTTTCGCTGTGAAGAAGTAGGGACTGTTTCCACTTTTTGGCAAATTCCTTGAATTCACCTGCTGGAAATCTGTCTTGAGCCCTGCCATCTTGATGAAATATTCCCCTATCTTTAAGAATGTCTTCTCACTAAATTTAATGAGTGTCTTTCTCGATGTGTACTTGAAGTCTTAAAATGAAATGAACATAAAGATTTCACAGAACTTTTTGAATTGCGCGCACAGTGACAAGCGTGCACAAAATATATAACGTGTAATTATAACAAATTTTAAATTCTTTAAAAAACGAAATAAATTTTTACTTAACACATCCATACCACTGATAAAAAATTATTATATCAATTACAATTGTGGCATATAACTCAAACCATCACTAGTTGCAGCCATCTAAGATAGGTTTTCACGTTACAGACTCTCTCTCTAATGAAATCCTGGAGAACATTTTTTTCTTTTGTCTTAGATGTTAATCTAGTCTTTGCAATCATATTGAGCACATTAACATGATCTGTTTCTGGTAATGGATAAGTATTGCAGGTATCATTTCTGGGTTTTAACTATCTAGTGCACAGGACTTAATTATTAATTGCTGCTAAAAACATCTGAAATAATAAAATTGAATTTTCTTTTCAACTTTTTTTACTTTCAAGCAACATATGAAAAAAAAAATAAAAGAAAGTAATGAAACACAAGTAACAATATCTTCTCCATTACTGCAATTCATTTTATTGCACAATTCCTGACATAAAAATGAAAAATAAAATAATAAAAACATTACAAAAATTTTTTTTATACATTGCTGATACAGACTAGCCATGGTAATTTTTATCTTATTATTTTTATGCTGAAAAATTGGTGGTATATTCATGCAAATTGTCCCACAATTAAATAAAGTGTGCTGCATATAAGAATTTTTTTTCAATAAATAATGTAATCATGTAAGTAACAACTGATTTTTGTTGTATTTAAGTGGTACGATGATCGTTAAAGGTGACTGTTAAGAGACTACTTTACCAAAGACTTTTTAGACATAAGACATAATGCAACCTGTCTGATACAATTTCACCATTTATTCTTGAGCTAGTACTTTTTGTTGATACATTTGATCAGTGGTGGCTGGATTTTTTTAGTTATATTTTACAGATTAAATAGGCTTTTAAACCAGAAATAACATATTTTAAACTTTTCCACCACACATGCAAGGAATTTGCACAAGCTTTTGTGATCGCACATAATCGCTCATGCAAATTAATTTGCGTGAACGATTTAGCGGTCTCAGGGATGAATTTTCCCAATCTTGGCCTGCTTTTCTGCTTATTATGGAAATAATAAAAGTTTTGTAATAAATCAAAGTTAAATTTGCATCAAAATATTAAGTAAAAAATAGTAAAGGTCATTTGTTGTGAGGAACTGGTGTATTATAATTTGAGCAGCACACAAAGCTTTGTGTGAATAAAATCTTCATTTACGTAGCCCTGTTTTAAGTAAATTTAATAAGAAAAATTTCCTCCTTAATTTCCCCATTAAAGTCAGGCCTTTTAACTTCAACGAAACCTATATGGTAATATTTAAAAATTTAGTAGGATTGCAATCAGTACTATTACAAAAAACGCAACCCCATTTTTTATAGGTTTATTAAGACAGCTTATATTATATAATAATTATTTCATTTCTGAAATAAAATCCAATTTTATGTTCTACAAAAACCCTAAAACTTTTGCGACCATGTCTCTGTCTGGAGGACTATGTTATAGAAACAAATGTGATGCAGATATGTTCATAAAAGCAAATTCATTACAGAGGCGTCTATAAATCTGATGCAGTGTTATGCTTTCTGCTTAATCTACATTTATTCTCAATACTTTTTTCAATGAATTTTACAATGCATGATATTAGTGAAGTTCTATTGCTTCCACAAACTCTTTTAAAGCGAAAATGAAGAAAATGTGCCAGCCTTTTTCTCCTTATATAAATTTACCTTTGAAACACAACTCTCAAAAGAAAAAGGAATTTTAAAGCGAATATGATGTAGATGGAAGTATCAGTGAGGAGTTTTGTGTTGGGATTATTAATTTGTGCCAGCATGAAGGATTTTATGTATTGCAGCTACATACACTGAAAATGTTGTGGGGTTATCAACAAAATTTTGTATGAACAATTTGGATGTGAAAAATACTGTTGTTTAGTTCTACAATCAGGGGGATTTACGTCACATCTAAGAGGCTGTTTACACGTACGACTTAAAACTCATGCCAGTATAAAATTTTTTTGGAGAAAGCGAAGCGCTACAACAAGAGACAGCTCGTGCTTTTTTCAGCCTTGAATGCTGTTCTTGTGAGTTCTTCAACATTGTTACAGCTACTCAGTATTTTGATGATGAAAACAGAAGAGGCTCAACAGATGAAAACAGAAGAGGCTCAACAATTTCAGATATCAATTATGGAGAGAAATACAACATTGTCGAGGTACAGACGTGCAAGATTGAGGTAAATATTTTTATTGTTTTGCTGTGGATTTACATTATTCTTTCTCGTTTCCTGCACAACTACTCATTTATAGATATGTTAGAAGCAATAGAAAATGCTGGATTAAATCTTGAACAACTGATAAATGGTGGGATAACTTGTACATTTACCGACTGACCGCTTACGTCAGGTCAGATTGTTTTGATTCCATCATGGATCAATTTCACTACCCAAGCAGAAAGCAGTAAAAGAAACAAGAGCTGTGCGTCTGATGAAGCCCTTTTTCTTAGGTTATCCCTTTACCCACAAAACATCCTTTCTCTACATACAATACTTCGAATCCTCCACTGGAGAGTAGGGACACCCAATTCAAAAACAATGACTTCTGTATGATGACATCTGTATTATAAGCTGTTTTTTTTATACCCGCATGAAATACATTTTGAATCACTAGGATTTAGAAATAACAATCTTATGATCATCAAGTATGATGATCATAAGATTGGTATGGTTGTCTTTTGGGAAAAAAATAAAATAACTGAGAAGTATTTTTTTATATAATAACAGAACATTTTTATAGGTGATGATTTTCAGCAGCCACTATTAAACAGTATAATTTTAATGAAGTTAGTTTTTTATAACAGTTATAACAGCAATACATCAGGAAGTTGGAAAAAGTTAGTATGTATATTTTTGTGTGATCCAAAGAGGCACTACAGCAAAATTTTGCCATCGTCTCAAAGTGTGCATGTTATAAACTCCATTTCACACATTTTTCGTAAAACAAAAAGACATAATTGAAAACAAAACAAGTTTTTCATATCTTAGCCAAACATAAAAATAAATTACGTTGATCACAACCAAACTAAACACAAATAAAAAGATTTTAGCAGAATAATGGGTTTTAAAAACGCTAAAGTAAGATAGCTGGAAATCTCTTTTAAAACATTTAGGCGAAAAATGGTTAGAAAATATAAAAACAAAGAATTTTTAGGTAATACCCCAGCTCTTTTAATGTCAATAAATCATTTTTGCATAGTCTCTGTTTCTATTTGTTGTAGGAAGTTCATGGAATGATTCAACGTTGGAAGAACGACTAGTGCACACACAATTTAGCATAATGTGCTACTGAAAAAAACACATCAAAGTAAATAACATTTTTCTTGATTAGCTTGCACAAGCGATAGTGCGTAATAATAAATCTTCTGCACACATGTGCTATATCAATCAGGCTTAATCCAGTATTCTTAAAATTTTAAACCTGTCCGGAATTTACAATTTTGATGATATAATAAAGGTAAGTTATTTTTACTGTTTTATACTGTTGAGCTTTTCTTTAAATGGGTCTTTCTAACCTAAACCCCAAGGAAAGATAATATGTTAAAAAGTGTTTTTTTGTATTAAAAGCCAATAATTTTTATATTAGGATTTCAAAACAAATTTATGTCTTAAAGGAAATATGTGTGCAAATTATTTTAAAAATATACAACATTGAGGTTAAATAAAAATTATCATGTACCATTCTCTACAAATTGAAATATTTTTAAATAAGTTTTTTTAAAAAAAAAATATGACAGGCAAAAATAAACTCATTATTGCAAAACTCAATGGACCATAACATAAGGAATAAGAAACAATAAGAAATTTGAAACTTTGTGATTGGATAAAAATATTTAAGCTTCTATTGTTTGTGTCAATAGATGGTCATGTGACTAAAATATACTGATTCCTTCTTGTTGCATTCACCCTAACTAACCACCCTTTGTTTTGGAAGTAAAAATTGTCAAACTTTTAAATATATATAAATTTAGTTCAAAAATTTAACTTAGCTAGTTAAACTAAAAGGAAGAAAACTTTTGTAAAGTCACACACTCCTGAGTTAATCATTATAAAAATAACATTAAGTTTAAGTAGAATTAACAATGTAATTTTTTCTGATCTAACGACTTACTGTCTTTACATACAACAGAACTTAAAAATTCATACTAACATAGCTACCTGACTATATAGGTAAAGCAGTAGCCACAAAATATACCGAGTGCTGTCAGGATTTGTAACACTCGGAAAACATTCTAAATGTAAACACGCTAACTAGCTAAACTCGAGAAAATATTATAAACAAAGTGTATACCTTGCGGCCGTGTTGTGAATCCCATTTTCTAAGTCTTTTTTATATAATTTATCATTCTTTAAATCTATAGGGCTTGTGTCAATCGTGTTGACTTCAGGTTTCAATGAACTATTATTTCTCTCCAGTTTTTCAACAGTGGCAACTTCAGCTGATGCCGACATGGTGTTGTCAACATAAACCTTTCTTTCTTGCACATTTATAAATGAACTAATATAAAAACATTGTTTTGACACATATAACATATACCAAGGTAAGTACAAGAAGTTACATTCGATTACTCCAAAGATTACAAATATTTGAAATATTTTAAAAGTAACACACGCTTCTTCTCCAAAATGCTTCTTTCGTAAATGAATTAAAACGGAAGTCGACAAAGGAGAGAGGCCAAATCATAATTGCAGGACCAGATACTTAGGTAAATATGACTAAAATGTTTATTTTACTGACTCACCTTTGACTTATCTCAAAGTGCTATAAAAACTGTATTTTACTTCTTTCTTTTCAGTTAATATTTTCCATATCTCTTTTTTTAAAAAAATTCTTCCATGCACATTTTAACTTCTATAACTTTTATCGACACAACCATATCTGTGTTTTTGATGGCAATGTGTGTTCCGGTCCGTATTTTCCCTCTTTTTATCTGACCAGTCAAGTCGGCAACACAAATTTTGGCGGGTAGCTTGTCTACATTATATTTCTGAGAAAAAGCATTTTCAATTAAAATATAAACCTTTTTATTAATAAAAAAACTAAAAAGAAGGAAAATTACTATTTATTACTAAGAAAATGATCTTTACTCCGCATTTTCCAATAAAATTGAAAAAAACTAATTCCGACATGCCGTGATTCAACATGTTGGACTTAATGCCTATTTAACAATTGTTTTTTGAAATGAACATAAAAAATCGTGAAATGTTAAAAAAGATGAAAGAATAGCTTCACGTATGTCATTCGTCAGTAAATCGAACAGCGAATTTAGCAATAATAGAAATTTTAAAATTCCGACAACCCCGACATGTCGGTTAAAATTTATGACGTGTAACTAGCACCAGTTATCGTGTCGGCGACATTAATTATTAATTAGGCACGACTTAACTGAAAACAGGACGCATCCAGTTGTAAAAAGACGGGACGAACTTTTGAACCACGAAAAAAGTTAACAAAAGCGTTAAAAATGCTATCTATATTTGGGCAAAACAATACCATTTATGGAATACTATAACAAAAGTGAAAATATTTGAACCAATCAAAACACGTTTTACCACGTATTGATTTATCGACCATTATGTTTTTATATTTATTTAACATTCTAAATATGAACTGCAGGTGATTATATTTCGCAATTAAATAAATTAGCATAATTTATGCAATGTCTATAAATAAGTCATGATTGCTCCCGCCCAAAAAATACTCTCTTGACGATGATGCAAGATCCGCAAATTGAAAACTTAAGCTAGGACTAAGATTTTAAAGGTGATTTGTACTAATATTCTATTTTTTATATTTCAAGAAAGAAACACTAAAAATGAAAGATAAATGCAAGCACTTTTCTTTTTATTTCAATTTCTGCAAAAAACAAAAATGTGATTTTGCGTTTCTTGTTTATGCCTATACCTTTTGACAATAACTTCAAAGGAAAAAGCAGTTTAGTGCAAATTCAAAGAGGGATCAATGATGTCCAGCTCAATTAGTTCTGGAGTTTAGACATTTTTCGTCACTGCAATTGGAACCGTATTCTAGAAAATCCTCGCAGCATTCCACAGTGGAATTTTGCAAAAATGTTTTGCCGGAAAGATTTTTTATTAGCAATGACAATTAAATACAAGCTCATTTAACCATAAGTTCTCATATAGCTATCGAAACTTAATAAAACATCCCAAAAACATGCTAAATTTATCCAAGAATTAAATACACTATTTTTTTCTTTCTCTAGTGACTGGGATATTTGGTCACGTGAGATAATGCCGGAGTAAACCATAAAGTAAAGCACGTCACCGTTCGTACGACTTAGCAACAAGGACTTTTTTTCCGTGTATATTTGTTCCATTTCCAAAATAAAGCCGTGCAACCAGTGGTAAAAGATACAAAGTTGGAAAGGCCAAAATAAGATCAAACTATGCATATGGAGTTGTTTTTAAACCATGACTTGATCTTTCCTCTCTTCAATGTATTCGAGTATTTATTGGCACAAGAGGACATATTTGCCCAAATTATGACTCCAGTTTAATTTTTTTCAAAATTGCGCACATCTATTCTAAGGGTAATAATGAGATGTTTTGCCACGCGTAACAAACCCCCCAAAAATATTGGAAATAATTTTTTTGTAACTTTCCTTTAACAATTCTCTTGCTTGCCCTATTTGTAGTACCTCTCCAAACCAGAATTCCTACACACTTTTAAACTACGTCACCTTTTGTTCAGCCATAGACAGGCATTGTGAAACAACCTACGCAAAAAAGAAGCATCTTTCTAATAACTTGTTTACAATGAATAAAAACCAAAAACACTTGACGAAGCTCCTCTCCCTTCATAGTAGCTTAGCTCGACTTAAATCAATGTAGTCAATTTTTACTTGTCTGTTTTAACAGCAAAAATCTTTGCAACATAGATATACGATATAAAAATCACTAGTTATATAACGATGGTGCACCAAGGATATCTTCTTCTTCAGTTCTTATTGGTACTGTTATCAATGATTATTCTGCAAGGAGGGCCGTAGTTCATTTGAAGCTCTGAATTGAGCCGCGAAAGCCATGCAATACAGCAACCGCTAAACTAGACATCAATCATGTTTTCCTAGGAAACACCAAACAGACGGGATCATCTCACATTCTTGTAGACCCTTGCACTCGAGGCCTTCCGCACTGGAAGTGCTTGCTGTGCCACGAACTGTTAAAGTTTGACAGTTCAAATGGTAATTGTGTGCATGGATAGAACTTTTGAACTTATTTTTTGCTTTTCAAAATTAAAACTTCGCTATTAGTAAACAAGGGAACAAAAAGTTGCGATTTCAGTATGACTAAAAATGTGGTTTATTATTGTATTGTGTTCACACTAAAAAAATATTACAAAAATTTGCAAAAAAGTAACAAAAATATGCATAAATAAGAAAAATATAGGTAAATAAAAAAAAACACTTAAATAAATAGAAGTAAATAAGACTTTAAATATTGAATATTTACGTTACACGCAATGTGTCGCAAAAATCGTAATATTTGTCGAAATGTCGAAACAGTTTCGCTATTATAGCTTACTTAATTCCGGAGTGTTAAGTTTCATGTAAAAGATCGTCAAAAGAACTTCGAAGCAACAGACCAGCTGTAAAACTACGAAGATAGGGAGCAAAGCATTTTATACAGACAAACTGTTTTAAATTTCATACGTCGATAGATATGACAGAAGTAAAAAAACCTCGGTACAAAATTGCATAATATAAACCCAGTGTTCAAAAATACAAAAACGTGCAATTAGAAAAGCAGTAGAAACAGTGGATTGTCTTTACCTCGAACACTTTATCCCGGATCATTGAATTTTCCCTGACCTTTCTTCCTCCAAGCCCTGACTAAGTAATATGAAAATGATATCATACCCCCTGAGCATTAGGCTTCGAAAGATACTATTTTTCCCTGGCTTGCTGACATTAACATTAGAATTTTGAGAAAAAAAATTCCTTCCACGTGATTAGACCGAAAAGAAAAGTGAATTAAACATGACAAGTTCATCACCCGTCAATAACATGACTCTCTGGCTATCAAATTAAAAAACTTTCAATTGAACTCACGTTCCCTAACTGCTTAGTCAATGATATGCTTCTCTTTGATTGCAAAACGCTACGAATCCTGCTTTCATCCCTTGTCAGTTTTCTCCCTTTTCTTTCACCATTACAAAAAACCCTGGCCAATTGTTTGAAGAGTTCGAAATAAAGACAGTCCCACTGTACATGCAAAAATATGCAAAATATAAACAGTAACAAAATTATTGAAACTATATCTGCATCGCTGTTGCATCTAAAGAGAAACGTATGCAATTTAAGAATCGTTAAAAATTACAATTGACCTTCGATTATAGTTGACATCAATACGCTTGAGCAGATGCAAAAAAAAAAAAGTCTGCAAAAAATTAGATACGAGTCTTTTTATGCCTCAATTTCGAGGGATACACCCTGTCAATTGTGTCCAGGAGTGACCACAAAGGCGTTTAAAGCTCCTATTTAAACCTTAAAATGCCTACCTAGGCAACGGGTTTATGTTGGAACTGAACCGATGACCTCTTGGTCATGAGTCGAGCGCTCTCCTGACTGAGCTACCGATATCCTCATATGTTGCAACACAGAGCTCATTATAATTCCTAACAATAATTAAGTCCAACATTAGCCGCACGATACACGAAGTCGGTTGGCAAAGCAATTTTATATGACAAATATTTATATGATAAATCACAATTTAGTTAACCATGACCCATCAGGACACAAATTTTAAAACGGGAGCAATTATTTTTAAAACCCAGTGTTCCTTAAAAGCACATGACCCTATACGTTTTTTTCTTGGTCAGCATTTCCTTCAACCTCGCCTAACTGGTAGGCCCTAAAACTCTTTTTCCTTTACGTTATACAAATATATTCATGAATGCAAAATTTAAAGTTAGATGAATTTCGAAACAAAACAGATACATCTGAACCAAAGCAGATTATTTATTCATCCAATTATCTAAACCTACAGAAGGAAAAAAAGGTTTTTAAAAAAAAAAAAATTGGAGGGCAAGTATTTATCCTGACTTTCTCTGTCCTTACGAGGACAATATTTTTTCCTTACAAGACTAGCTTAGCCACATGAATCTAGATGTATCAAATAAGTTACACGGGTGCATTAAATCCAATCCAATTAGTTTTATCCACCTTCTTTATAAACAATTGATTTTTGCACTTCGCCCCAAACATCTTTTATATTATACGCCCTAAAAAGCGTAAGCTCATATAATTGTTTACTCTTAAAGTATCATTTTATTTCTTATAGAAAATATTATTTACCACGCTAAACAAAACGCTAAACAACTTTGCTGCAAGGAGTCCAAATTTTAGCAAATTTTGGGTGGAGAGCGGATTTTGGAAATTAAGCATTGTTGATTAGAAAAGTGTAGATCGTGTTGTCGAAAATTATCTTGTGCCTGTACACCGATTGTTATTAGTGTTCGTTCCAACACATCGGTGACAACCTCTCCTCGACCAATTTCGACAGGTCTCGATAATTCAAACCAAGATATCAATGCGGAAGTTCTACAATCATCCAAAAATAACATCCAAAAAGCAAAGTAGAACTTACCTGAATTTATTTATTCAAATAACTTGCATATTCACACAACGCCTAAAAATAAAAAAGATGTTTACATTATTGCGCATGCGCGTAAACAATTCAACAAACATTTATATCGGCATGGTTACTCAAGGTCTAAATTTTGGCTCATTTCTGCCAAAATAAAACGTCCATGCTTCCTTTTAACATTTAGTTCTACAATTATCCTTTCTTTAGATTTCCCCGATTTCGCACGACACATTTTGATAATTTAAAAGAATAATTTTCCCGCGAAAGAAACTTCAGTGAAGACCTCTGGAAATTTTAGGATTAGCCTTCGCAACTAGCCTTATTTTTTAATCTGTAAGAATCAAGGAGCTTTGAGAAGAGATTAATATTATTTTTACACTAGTCGTTGCCCGTGGAAAAATCCACGGGTTAGCCCGTCTTTTATATTTACCCGTCGCAACAAAGTGGATAAAAATATATCGCATTTGATATTCGTGTCTCCGTAACATCATTTTCTAACTCAGCGAGGGGTCCGCGCAGAGACAGACAGACAACGGCTATTATTATAGAGATTAAAATTATTAATTTATATGTTTATGAGCATAATAACTTTTGTCACATACATAGCCTCCAAATATATTTTAAATTTAAAGCTGACTTCATAGCCGCTTTAACGTTTTTCCGTTCTCTGTAGGAATTGTTTTCGCGGGTTAAATTCACAGAATGCACATCAGATTCACTTAAATTGCGACAATCATTTCTCTAAGTATAAACCCGCTTCAACGTCCCTTACATTTACAACTGACGTTACGTCACTTGCAAACTTACCGTGTAAATGAATCGATACTGCTCAGCACTCTCCACCGCACCTGCCAAATCTTTTCTCAACAACCTCACTATTCTTCTCACATTCACTCTTCCAGTTTCTTCCAATTTTATCATGCCTTCAGTTATCGCAATGCATACCGCAGCCATACCAATACCGTCACTATAAACAGAACACGGGAATAAATTTAAAAAAAAAGGAACACATAAATATAAATAGGAGAAACGTTTGTTTGGATTTGTTGTAAAAGAAATACGGTTTTAGTAAACCAATATATTTCACCAATCAACTTTGTATAAACGTGTCTGCAAAATACACCTGTAAAACTTTGAGTTTGAATAATTAAAAGTTAAAGGCCTTAAAAGTGGTGTCGGCGTCAGCTAGGATGATAAAAAGTTTCGATTTCTAAACACCAACATTATAGAGGGAGATGTTGGCGTTAGAGGGAGATATTGGCGTGATTCTCTGTTGAGAATGAAATACGGATTTGCTATGATAATTATTCACCTATGTAAGCCTTTAGCAGTTTTGTTGAACTAAACGTGACACAAGCACACCCGCACTTTATTTATAACAACACCAGACAGTTGCTTAATCTTTTTAACGAGATTACTAATGCGCACTTTACCTATTCTTCATGATAATCTTGAACAAAAATAGACACGCTGACGTCCTGCTGATATCAGCAACAATTATATGGTTCAATACTGCGAATCCAACCAACTAGTTTCCAACCCAAAGTTCAAAATGAGAGTGTGTTATTTCAATAGGATGCTGTTAACTACTTGCGCAGACAACTTTTAAAGTTTTCCCAGCTGTGTGTAAAGTTTTGGGCATGATTTTTATCTGCATATTACATGTTCTTACAACCTAAAATCTCTATATGGTAACTAGTCGATGGCCCGTAGATAAATCCATGGGTTCGCCCTTCCTTTATTTACTGCATTTTTATACCACATCAGGTGCGTCCCGCTACTCGTGGTACCATTCTGCGACAGACAGACGTATACGTGGAAAAATCCACGGGTCGCCCGTCCTTTATATATCACATTTCGTGTTTCCGTAACTTGACGCGGCTTTTGCGGACACACAGACAGACAAACGACGGCTATTATTAAAGAGATAATATAGATAATCGCTGTTTGAGCCAGTTTAAAAAACAGGGCTTTTCTACGACATTATAATCGCACCTCCAATTATAATAATAAACCCCGTCTAAGTAAATTTCATTAGTTCAGGTAAACAGGCGAGTAAGGATGCACGAAAAAGCGATGTGATAACTATATACGACGGGGGGATCCCCCACCTTGGAACTTTTCATAGGATAAAGACTAGTTTAAAAATAAATACTCATCTCAGTAAAAATAACATTTCAAACCTGCAATGAAATATGGGTAATGTTCCACTATTTCCATGGATACCCTCTCGCACTTCCAATAAGAAGCCGACCACAGATTTCGCGCTGTTTGGAATTTCACCATATGTAGGCCAAGAATTGTATCTGTACAAGTAGACTTCTCTTGTCTCATGCTTCAAATAATGAATAAATGAATAAATTAATGGATGAAAACAAGAAGGTAATCCACGTAATACAACATTATATTACCATAAAAACAACATATTTATAACAAAAAAAAACAATAAAAACAAAACACCTTTTACCTCGCTTCTCAAGGCTACAGTGCTAGCAACAAAATCAGTCTTCAATTCTTTCTTCTTTAATTGCACGACTAAATTTCCGTATTTTCGAGCCACACTATCTGGGGGCCAGTACTGGGCACATTTTTCCTATAAAAAATAAATAAAATATACATAAACAATATCTGTGAAAATTTAGATTCTGTGAACACCAAGAAGTTTAGGACTCTGAACACTGACACTAATCTATATAAAACCAGCATCAACAAATTGTAGCGTAAACACGACTGTAACGGAACCAATTACCTGTCCTTGGGATGACAAAGGACATGCCATAACAATAATATTCGAACTTTGCTCGTAAACCATTCGCCAAAAGTCGTTCACTGTGGACGCTAATGGACCTTGTGCTGCAATATATGCCGGGTAACCCTTTTCATTCTATAATGTTACAAAACATCCACTCAAAAACTTTATCAGTGTTCCTTTTAAGTATGATTAAAACTGTTGCATTGACATATATTAATGTTGCAGACCCGTATAGGCCTAATAACATAAAACAGAGAAGTGGGAAGAATATTTGCTATGCAATACGCATTTGTGAAGAAATATAACATAATGACTTTAGCCACAGCATAATTTTTCTTAAAATTTAGATCTGAACATTGTCACTCTGAATGAATTACTTAACAAAGTCAAAACCCACAACGTTTATAATAAAATACCTTCACTACGCTTGCGTTGATGTAATCAGAACATGGATCGTTGCCTTCGTAACTTAGTACAACCCGGCTGTCTGGCCCTAATAACATGAAAAAATTATTTTGCAAATCTAAAAAAAAATCTGTTCTAGAATCTACAGTGCAGTGTTGCAGTAAAAAAAAACAGAACTAAAACATAAAAATAACACAGCCATTAATAATCATATGAATTTTTGCATGTGTGAGGTAAATCTCACTGAATGTTCTTTTAGTTTTAAGCTAATTTGCACTGTAAATAACCCTTTTTTGGTAACTTCGCTTCATTTTTGTATACAATAGAATTCAGAAAAGCAATAAAAAATGCTTATGTCAACATGTGACAATTCAAAACACTGGGGCAAGTTTGGATTTAAAAGTGAGTAACGTTTACTTGCAACTTTGATGGTCGAAACGCACCGCAATGCAGAACATTGTTTTCAATGTCAATTTGTTTCTAGGCAGTCGTGTTACTTTTTTTATGCTGCACACTATGGAACAGTAGGTAAAAAATAATTTGCGACATTTCGTCAAAATATCAATACCAAAACGTTTCTCTTTTAAAAACAAATAACTTGAAATGAAAAAACACACTTGAACAGTTATGTATAAACTTTTAACTTGAGCTGCTTGCATAAAAATATACATAAACAGTCCATAATCAAAATAGTGCATTTCTTACATGGAAATACGTCAGGTCTCCTGTTTTTTGAGACAATGGAATCAGGATAAATTAACGCTGTTGGCATATTTCGTTCCAAGTTCTAGAAAAAAAAAAAGAGATGACATTTATAAAAATTGAAAACAAAACTTTTACATACTGACCGGGTAAATCAAGCCATAAAAGTTCTATGAGATTTAGGAAGACATTCTACCCAAATTAAAACAGTTGAAAATAAAATCATATTTGCAAATCAACACGGCGAACATTAGGTAAATCAAATGTATTTTAAAAAGGCAATGCAAAAAATTTATAAATTTCACTATCTGTGCAAGCTGTCCAACCTTGGCGTTATTGGTAATATCTGGCTTTTATATTATTTGTGCAGCAAAACAGAACCTTAAAAATTTAAGGAGTGCTGTTCACTCCTTTATATTTATTTATTTTATGCAAGTTTTAATAAAAATAAAAGCACCACATGTAAATAATTTCTACCAACATCCAGGCTGGCAGCTAACCTAGAACAGATATGAGATGGTCTAGGAACCAAGTTCCTGTAAGCTAGCTATAACAGGCTTTATGACAGCTAAAAATGCGTATTTTTGTAAAGTAAGCTACTTTTAAATGGAGGGAGACCGTTCACTGGCCTGTATAATGTAAAAGAACATTTACAATTTAAAAGAAACAGTATATTTCCCCAAAACCTTTCAGGTGTTAGCTACTGCAATATTATTGAACTACAAGCCTAAGACAAACAGAATCCTACATAAAACTCATTTTCCACATTTGGATCGTCTCTTTTACTCATCAATTCATGCAATGTCAAGTCACCGTCATCTTCGTCATCTTCGTCAAAACTGTTATTAGAGTCACTATCAAACTCATCAGCAGGAGGTCTTGGAAATTCGCCAATTAATGCAAGAGTTGGATTAGGTGCGCTTTCTTCAGGCTCAACAGCAACAACCTAATGAAACCAATAATAGAAATAACAACTCAGTTTTTTAATTCCGATAATTTTATCATTTTGACACTTGACTTCTTGGTGGCTCAAAATAAAACACCTTACCATTTAGGAATTAACATTTTTGCACTTTTATAAGAAAACAAGATAATTTTCTTTTTTATTATCTTTTTCTGCCATAACTAGGATTAGTCTAAAGTCTTAAAAACGTTATAGCTGCAGTTCCCTTACATGTACATACAAAAGTGACAAAAAAAGACAATACTAAAAAGATTATTTTATTTTCTCTCCTACACTTGAATGATCGTAAATCAATCTTACTTTGCAATGACCCTTTTTAAGATTGAATGCAGCTCCAATACTTATGATTATACTAATGATTTACAAACACCCCAAGTCAAACTTTTAATAAAGCACTGTTTGTGAATTAGTGTCATACTGTATAAGCATCACACTTTAAAAAAAGGAAATAAAGGCGCATACTTTTGTTTCGTAGTCTTCAGTGTATTCAAGTGGAGTGTATTCAACTTGCACCTGAATATTTAAAAATAAGTAAATAAAACATTAACAGAATCAGAATTTTTAATAAAAATTGGTTAATTAATATAAGAGCAATTTTCCATGCAAGTTTTGCTACAGTAAATAAAATGATGAATCCTACAATTAGTAGTTTATCTTTATTATTTCAAAAATTTGCAAACTCTAAACTATTAGTAAACAATAACGTATCAGTAAACTAAAACGTTTTTTGTTGTAACCAAGAAATTTATAAACCACATTCATACCTCAACGGGTTCATCGTCAACACCATAGTCATTGGGGGTATGCTCAACTGGCTGTTCCACTTGTACCTAGATTTAAAAACTCAAACTCATTAAATTTCTTTACCTATAATCAATTTACAAAGAAGATTTTCCCCGGTTATAATCTTCAGTAAAAAGAAGCAAATTTTGTGAAATAGTTATACGTTGGTATCTACATTTTTGCTCACATTAACAACAATTTAAGTATCAGAGCTGAATACCTGCACTGCATCAATGTTATCTTGGTATACCGGAGGTGCATGTTGGAAGCTATCTAGCCGTTTATGTTGGAAGCTATCTACACTCTAGGTTAAAAAAGGTAAATTGTTTGGTAACAGATTAATAAAACAGAAATTAGGAAATTAGCAAAAACAAGCAACTTCTGTGTGAGCATAATAAAAATTTATAAATCACTAAAAACGGAAACCCTAAGAAAAAACCTATGGCACTTGAATTAAGGACTATTAAAACACAGTTAAGACTGGAGACGCATGTTTTTTAGGAGAGGTGTGCAAAAGAATGCACATACCCTGAAATATATTGATTGATTAAAACATTCTATTGATAGCACATGCAAAATGCTTTAAGATATTAACATGTCTTTTGCTACGTACACTTTCTTACAGGAGCCTAACGCAGCCCCTTTAAATCATAAAACAAGTTAGATTTAAACAAGAGAATTAAAACAATATTGAGGTTGATGCAACTCAGTTGTTAACAATATTTTTCAAGACATAACTAAATAGTCTAAACTATTATATGCGAGAAATAATGCAGCATTTTATTACTTAAATTTCATCTTGGTAAAACGATCCTCAGGCAAATAGATAATTCATCCTAAGATCGTCCGAACAAGATGGGAAGCTTTAAGTAATGAAATGTTGCATTAGCCTATTATTATCATATTATGAAATTATCAATTTTAATAATTCATAACTTTGATCAAAATATTGCGTTGGTGACATTTGTAAAGGATTGGTTCGGTAAAAATGAATTCTTCAATATCAAGGTTTTTTCAAAAGAATTGAAGTCAGCATATGCTGATTACTCGAAAAACATATTTTCTTTTTTGAGAATGATTTTCATTGTTTGTAAACAGACTTTTCCTTTTAAACAATCTCTGTGTTAATGACGTCACAGAGGCAGATGCTTTTAACAAGACAAGTGTGTTTACAGCAAATATCAGTGAAAACAGATGAGAGAAAAGAGAAGTGTTTTAAAAGTAAATAGAAATTGTTGGTAGAAAGTTTTGATGTGTCTATATTTTTTTAAATTCAATGCCTTGGTGTATGGCAGTGGGTTGCTATAGCAATACTTTTATGGTAAACAGATTTAAAAAAGTCAGTATTTATGGACTACCGAAAGATAAAAACCTCAAGAAAACATAGTTGCAAAACATCAAAAGGAAAAACTACCAAAAGATAAGAAGCTATGTCAGACTGTTTCAAAAGAGATTTGAAGGTAATAGAATTGTTTTATTTCTACAGCAGCATGGATTTTTTATAAGAATGAAGCTATGATTTTCCCAAAATTTGAGAAAATTTTAACAAAACAGCCCCCCTTTAACATATACCAGTTCTTATTAAGAAAAGGTTACATTAGGCATTATCCAGATCAAACTGATCATTATTGTTTAACACGTTATATGGACCATATTTCATCGTATATGTTTCCCATTTTAATATCCAGCACTTAAAGGGTTAACATATGCCAAACAAAATCTTACTCAACTTTGTGTTTAATATTTTTGTTTAAGTTTAATTTGCTGAAGGCTGAAGCTGTTCCTACATTATTTGCCTATAATATGGATAAACAACCGCAAAAGCGAAAGTCGAGTGAAACACAAGAAAAATCAAGGGCAAAACGTAAACTTTGTGAAGATGGTATCCACCATCATGCTTTGGTTCTAAGATTCGACTTTGAATGCAAAACCAAAGAAATACAAACAGATCCTGAAGTAAAACCACAAATAGTGCCATAGGAGTGCAATACAATATTGGATTAGTACAACATGAAGAACAATATGTCCTGATTTCATCTTCAGATGAGACAGAAGAAGAGAATAAAGATGAGAATCACAAAAGTGATGACGAGTATAGTGAAGAAAATAAGGATGTTCAGAAATTTCATCAAGAAATATCTGTCACACTATCAAATCAGCCTCATTTCCACTACTTCCACCTTCACTGCTAGCATAAATATTGCTTTCAGAATCAGATAGCGTTTTTGTAAACTTTACAACTAGAATACGTTTAACTTTTACAACTACTAAAAACAAATCTATTACAAACGCTACAAAACATACAGTATATACATAGGTTACCCATCTGTCGTAGTGACGTAAGCAAAGAGGTTCGTTTATAAAAACAATACAAAAGAGAGCAAGTTCTGATCGTTGTGGATAGTTTATTACATTAAATGTATGTATCATTAGGTTTCGTTTTTGAAGGAGAATTTTATAAGACTCGTTAAAAGAAAAACATATTTTTACCGAACTAATCCTTTAGCACCAGGTTTACACATATTAATAATGCCTTACATTACAATGTGGCAACTTTAAACAAATATTGCATTGGCAAATTAGTTAATACCTTTTCATCTTCGTACAATTTATTATTATACCCATGCTCTTCCTCAGCTTGTGGTGTTACAATATCTAATTCCACATACTCAGGTTTCTTTCTTGTTGAACCAGTAGAATCTTCATCTTCATCATTATCATTCGTGTCCTTGCAGCACTCACAACAACAACCTGCAATCTAAAAAAAAACGTTACAATGATGTTATGAAAACAACACTTTAATGCTAAAATTACCCTTTACTTAAAGAAAACTATTCTTTCTTTATCATAAAATCAAAATTTTGGATGGCAAAGTCCCTTTTCTAATTGAAATGTTTTTTATTCCTTTGAGTTCTTGGCTCTTCAACTTTTTCAATAACTGTTTATATGGTTACCCATTTAAATTTTGTTATTTTTCCCCATTTTTATTTAAAGGTTTAAGCTAAAATTCAGATAAAATTCAAAAACAATTTAGTTTGTAAATAAATGATAATTATATACCTGTCACAAGAGGACATTTTTAAAGTACTTTATAAAATTGAAAAATCACAAGATCATGTGATCAGTATCAAAAAATTATTTTTAGTGATATACAACTAATAAATATTAATTTACTATTGCAAAAAAAAACAAAAAAAAAACAACAACAAGATTTTATCTCATGCTCAAAGATTACTATACACTCTATCTTTAAAACAAGTTAGTATTATAAAATTAAAAAATATTGCAGCTGCAAAAAGAAATATATATTCTTTACCATGACAATTATGATAATTAACAACAGAAGTCCTGCCACAGAACCAACTCCAATGTAAATTTTCTCCACGTCAGTCAAACTGTCATCCTTATTCGCACCAAAATATTCAACTTTGTCCACCTAGAAAATTATTATACATTGCTTTCAATAATTTTCAGTTTTGTGGTAATAATTTAACATTTGATCTGCGTCTGGTTGCGTCGTAATAGGCCTGCCATGAATTTAACATCATACCAAATACGTGAAACCGAAAATTACCTCTTTATGTAAACCAAGACCAACTTTCCAGAGAGAGCCATCATAATGCATTTGGTCCAACACTTTATAAGCATATTGTGTACGAGTGGAACTGAGTTCACGTTTTTCTCCAGCCACAAGGAAAAATGTTACAACAGCCTTTTTAAGTCTTTGTGACTTACTATCATAGCATTGATCGGAATAAAAGTAGATATCATTTGGATTGTATGTTCCATTACCATTTGGCAAAATCAGTTTTGATGCAAGTTTAACTCGAAAAGCACTTTTTAATTCGCAGAAGTGATAAAGAAACAGATCGACCTCCATTCGCACATAACTTGATGGCAGTTTTTTTTCATATGTGTATTCATTTTTCAAACTATCTGCACGTACTCTAACACTTCCTCCTTTTGAAGAAATCAATAAGACGTCATGCTTCGTTGCAATCCTTAATGGTTCAGAAGCAGCTTCTTTTGTTATGTTCCGGTTCGAAGTAATTTCAAATTGTACAACAGGTTCTCTATACACTCCCCATGGACACTCAAACTTCTTGAACTTAGAATTAAAAAAAAACGTCTGATCTAAAAATATAAAAGAAATTCAAGATTTTTAACACTGCAATATTCTGTTCCATTAATTCTTTTTCTGGTGTCTAGGCAAAACATTTTTGAATTATCTCAAATTATTTTGCACTTTGCCCCAATGCAACTACTCTCTCCAAAAAAGAAGAAGGGAAAAGTAAGAGTGTAAAATTGGTCACAAATGTGTGCTGGCTTATTGGAATACAATTTGAATAAAAAAATGGATCCCTCTATCACTGTTTACTCTTTGTTCCTGAGAAACAAAACAAATACAAAGAAATATTATAAGGCAGAATTTCTCACAGAATCAATTGTGGCAATTTTGCAAAACTTGTATATACTTAGATTTTAGGTAGCAAAAAATTTGTAATGTACTTTAAAATGTTTATAATTTTAATAAGAGGAAACAAATAAGAACACAGGAAAGCAAATAATATTTATGACGTGTTGTTCTGACAGAATAGTAGCTTATACAAAGTTTAATTAATCTGCAGCCATGAAAATGCAACATTTAATAAATACATTAAAACACAGCAGTCAAAAACATTAAAACACAGCATTCAAGCTTTGATTACTAGGGTCTTTATAGACTCTAGTAATCGAAGCTTACTGGTTAAATTACCGTACTTTATTCAAGCTATTATTCTTAATTGAGCTTCATTGAATCTCCATAATAACAAACCTCTGTCTATTGGCAAAATAGCTATGTATAACTACATTTTGAGCCCTCACAGAGTAATTCATGAATGCATGTTAATTTAGGAATGTTGTTAAAAAGACTCCAGTTATTTTTATTAGTGGTTACACTTTTTAACACATCAAATGTGTTTTATAAAGGAAGATCGTATTACTATAATTCATTATTTCTGATACAAGAGTCATTGAGCTATGCAGTAGCGTCTTTCCCATAACCTTTCCAGAATAAAGGAGTTACACTCAAGAAAAGGTTATTCCTGAGGGGTGTTGGCCAAACGATGGGGGTAAAATGATACATTTGATTTGTTGATAGGGGTCGAAAAAATCATATTTGTTCCTTTGTGTGGCCAGGTAGCTTTATCTTAAACTTAAAAGTCTTTTCCTTAAAAAATTTCCTTTAAAATACGCCGCTAATGATTAAAGCTGTTAGGGTTTTTAGGTAGTTATTATGAAACTATAACAACAGTATAAAACCTACCTTTGTATGCATATTTGACACCAGCCATTACCTTTTCCTTTAAAGATAAAAAACCTTTAGACGTCTCATCATTCTCGTAAATATAGTTGAAACATTGACCATCTTTCAGTCGAATTTCTATCTTAAAGGTAAACAACTTTGGAGGATCTGAAAAAAAGAAGGTTTAATTCTAAAGGTTCTTTTTGAAGTGATTTGAGAGAAGTCTTGCTGTGGAAGAAATGTAACCTTCACCAATAGGTAAGCATTTAATATAATAATGTGGTTTAATAATTTGCACATGCCTAATTTTGCATGTGTAAATTTACTCCAGTGTTAGACTTTGTTCCTGAGCCGGCTCAGGAACAAAGTCTAACATTTAAAAAGTCATGGGACACTGGAAGCTTTGCAGCTCTTATGACCTAATTTAAATCTTTTCTGAGCGTATTTTAATGGTTTGTTTTACATGTGACATCACTCGAGTAAATTAAATATTGATAATATACAACAAGATTTACGTTTTATGCGAAGATATTTAAGGTAAAACTTGAAAGTTAAAGGTTTGTAGCATAGTTTTACTTTCAGCTTTTTATTTTTCACACAACTTGACACCTTAAAATGAATTAATAGCACTTGACTTCTCACGATTTTGAGTTCTAAAGATTTAATTTACATTTAAAAATTTGTTTATCCCACAAATTGTTGAAAAATCTAATAGAGATTTGAATGGATTGTTGGTTAAAAATCCTGGTTTATGTCGTTTAAATTTGTTGATGAACCTCTGGTACCCAGACCCCTCACACAGATTAATTTATATGTACTGTTATTAAGCAATCATGTGGGTACAGGCCTGGAAATTTCTGGAGTCCAGGGAAACGATCCATCGTTATCGTGATTTGAAGCTGACGGAAACGATCCAAATGTTTTGTGTTAAGTAGACTTTGCGGAAAAGTAGCGAAAATGAAACAATCGTTTCTGCCAAATTTCCAAGCCTAGGGTTCATTTTCGGTCTTTTACACTAAGTAGAAAAAACGAAGAGGAAAAAATTGTGCAATTTAATAAAGATGCTATTTTTAACTTTATACTATCACTATACTAACTATATTATATAATGACAAGCTGCCCTATCAGCTATTATTATGTCACCCCAAAGATTATACCAGCTCTTTTTGCAGCAGGCTCAAACACCCGCAGATTTTAGTCTAACTTTAAACATCCCCTCCAAAAAAAACATTTAAAGTGGTTCAGCCCTGTCAATCCAAAGTACCGAAAGTGAGCACGATAGAGTCGATGTTCGCAAGCCGACCTCAAACAAAAATGAGGCACTTTGGGGTTCAGCAAGTTATATTTTCCTTTGCTCCGGGAATTTAAATTAAAAATTACCTCAACTAATATCTTTTGCAGACATGTTATTATTCCTATTTATTGACAACTTTGACTATGTTTCCCTTAGAGCGGCAAAGACAACCTTTTTGACCAGTGACAGTGGCATGTTCATTTTTTAAATACACTACCGGAAACTTTATGTACCATACTACCTATGCTGCAATATACAAACCTTTTTTCACAACCTTTGAAACAAGATTGGTTCTGTCAACGTTATAAAGAAGTTTTCTGGGGAATACGATCTTGACACACATATAGGGCAGCATAAAAAAGCTATCCATAAATTATTGTATATAGCTTACATGAATTTATAGGGCTAGTGCTTTTAAAATTTTTCTATAATCAGACATTAATCTTCAACTAACAGGACTTTGATTTCATTTTTTTCTTTGACTTAGGGTTGATGACTTACAAATATAGTATCCCCATCATCCTGTCCCTGCCCTAAATGTCAAAATTATATAATCTGAGTATCATCAATCCCTCAAATCACAAGCATTCAGGCATCCTGTGAGTGGATGAGAAATTAGCTAAAAATACATTTTTACCTATTCTAAAAAGAATGACCCCCTCACCTCCAAACAATTTAGCGTGGTCATAGATCTAAAACTTTATAATTTTTAAGATATTTTAGTACAATTTAGGAAGTGTTTGGATCAAATATTAGGAGAAAACACGAAGAAAAAAAACATTATAACAATCATCCTATATTTTAGGAAAATTTTGTTAAAAGTTTAGGAGGAAAAAACAATATATATGTCAAAGTTTAAAAAGTGCCGTATTTTGTTATAAACGATAACTATAACTATAACTATAAACTACTATTTTTAATCACGGTAAAAAAGTATTAACGCAGTTGTCCGTTTATTTTAAAATATATGTGTTCCTGCCGTATTGAAATTTATACTTGTTATGTAATTTGTGTTGTCCTTGTGTTGTCCTGTTTGTGCTCTGCTGTAGAGTTCGCTCTGCGGTGGAGTACGAGATGCATTATATTCGTTAGTTTTGTGTTGGGATGCCCCGTGTTAATTATGTAAAAAGAATAATTGTAATTTTGGTACTATTTTTAGTTAAATTTTCCCCTTGAGTCCGTTTTGTTTTGCACATCTTGCACATCCTTTTTCTGTGCTAGCAGTCTTCAACATGTAGCGACAGGGTGGAACATACATTATAGTAATAAATTCGCTGTTGAGTGAAATTAGTCTTTCGTACATCACAGGAGTTGTTCTGCATCTGAGCATTATTTTCAGTTGTTTTCTCTCACTTGTAGTTGGCTTGGCTTACGCCACTATATTTCTAGTAAGTGTTTATTTCCTAATATTTATGTCATGTTACATGTGTTATTTGTTACTTAAACTTTGCCTTGTATTTTGTTTGTTTAGCGAGTAAGATTGTTAACTACTCCGTTGGAATCGTGTCTTTAATTTCCAAGCACCTACAATATGTCGTTTTTGTGAGTTTTTGTGATCATTAGCGCTTTTAAACAATAGCTTGCATGTTACATGTGAAAACAAAAGACTTCATTATATCTTATTGTCATGCATTATGTAGATATGCGAGTTCGTAAAACTTGCATAAATGTCAAGTTATGTTCAAGCGGTACTGTAGTCACTTAACTTTTCAGCTACAATTCTCTTTGCCTTTGGAAACAAATTTATATTATTTATTAATTTTACTTTTTGGGTGCATAAAAAATAAATAAAGATGGATAATTATTTCCCTGTCTCTATTAATTATGGTTACCGAAGTTTTGTTAAAAATTAACTAAAAAGAATATTTTTGAAATTTTAGAATCCGTATGTAATCAAAATATGGCTTCACTAAGAGTATTTACTGCATTTTTTATTCAAAATTATGCTAAACAAAAATTGAATGCACTGTGCACTTTGGTAGGCCTTATATATAAATTTATATATTTATATATAAATTATATATAAATGTTTGTTCATCAAATATCAATCATATTATTATTAATATAATAGCTTGAAGTAGAAATGCAGAATACGGTGGACATGTGGATACTATGGAAAAAGGTTGATTTAATTACCATTTTAAAAGTGTTATTTGAATTGACTGACTTAATCAAAATTAATAATTTCACTAAGAGATAATTATACATAAGCACAATATGAAGATATACTTTGCAAAATCCGACATTGCACTTGACAACATACAAATTTTTAGATTCTCTTTATCACATTTCACTTGGTTAATCAAGGTGGTCTTCATTAAAACAAGTAACTTATTACAAAACACAAGTGCATTACATTGAAGGTTTGCTTACCAGCCATTTTAACATCTCCAATCAAACACACCAACAGTGAAAATGTCAGTAATATTTTTTTCATTGTAATGCCTGCCTAAAAAAATAAGATAATATATAAGAAGTTTTGTTACAAAGTATGTGATATCAAACAACACATCACATTCTGAGTTGTGTTTATTATAACGATAGTGTATATATAATCAAGAAAATCTAAATCAATCTTCTTAGATTTAGATCTTCTTAGATCTTAGAACGATTTTTTAGTAAACATCCTATGGTGGTTTAAAAAATTAAAAGCATAATGGAGATTTGAACAATAATATGCCTGCATAAAATTATTTTAAAAAACATCTTTTTATTTAGTTACCATTACGGTTGCAACAATGTCAAAAGTTTGACTATGCTAAAGCACTATGTCAAGGCTAGATATTTTAGTTATTAAAAGTAACGTGTACCTGGAGATTATAACATAGACATGAGATTGGAAATTTTCATTTAAGTAGTACTATAGGGATAAAACAGTTAGGCTAGATATATAAGAATGAAATAAAATGCACCCTTTCTTACTGATTCTTTTTATGTTGGCAACATTTGTTGCATTAAATCAACAATAAGCATGGTTTTTTTCTAAGAAAAATCTTAATCAATTGTTTTGAGCAACAAAGTTTTTTCAATGATGTATTACAACAGGAATCATTACATATAGTTAAGAACTTTTGTTCCCTAGGTGATATGTTGGATAGTGAAGGGGTGTTAAAAGAAGTGCCACTTGCAGGTTAGGTTCTGCTAGGAAAACACTTAGAAAGTTACTTCCTTTGCTGACCAACAGAGTTTTTGTTGATGCAAAAGGTAGGTTGTTGGAAGACTGTATAAGAAGTGTTATATTTGTTGCAAGGCAGTGAAACAGGTGCAGTAAAAAAGGAAGAGCTTGACTGTTTAGAAAAGAATGAATAGGAAAGGTTAGTTTGATGTGTAAGACCAGTTTAAAGGTGTTAAAAAGAGTTCAGAAGAGCTAACTAGCAGGCTAAAGTATTTGTGGCATTGGAGATGTTATCCAGATAAGAAGATCGAGTTGGTTGCACGATTTGGAAAGAATGGAGGAGTGACTTGATAGTTCCTAGGACAAGGTCTAGCTAGGTGTATTGAAAAAGACCTAGAAGGAGGTGAAAAAGATAGATTTGATCCAGATAGCTGGTGGGTGATGATGATTTCAATATATAAAGGTAAAACTAAGCTAAATTGTAAAATAAAAGCTGTTGAAATAGTTATCATCTCTTTTGCATAAAATAAAAGAAAATATGCAGCACCCATAGAAAATCCAATGCAGGAAGCTAGCTCTAGCTATATACCTGGCTAGTTAAACTCAAGGTAGCAGCCAAGAAAGCACACTAAATCCTTTACTTCAGTTTGCTTATACAACTGATGTCCTAAGTAAAATACTTTATATAATTAGAAGGGAGTGCGCCTTTAAAAAGAAGGATAAAATAATAATAAAAGTAAAATTAGCTTTATATTCGCACCAGTGATTCTTTTGCATGGTAGATCTTTATCCCTGCAGCTACTCTATGTATCAGTGCACTTCTCAATGACTCATTTGAGCAATACAGTTTTTGGTGCGATCTTCTTTGTATTTTTATGTTTCTCTTGTCACTAGCTTCTTTTTATTTTCTAGAAGTGGTAATTTATCAAGCATATTTTTGAAGCCATTTTTATTAAAAAAATCTTTCAGGCAACTGATCCTTCCGGGAATGAAAGGCACATATGTCGCGGACATGGCGTACTAACATGAAATACCTGCTCGTGATAGGCTAATAATTTTTAGGAAAATAACAACATTCGAAAGAAGATGGCCGACGAAAAGCCTGATTTAGAAGACTCGATGCAAGATGATGATTCTTCTCCTGTTAAAGATCCATATGGACCACGAGTTGTGAAAATAAGAAAAGGAGAAAGAGGCTTTGGATTTAACGTTCGTGGCCAAGTTTCAGAAGGTGGACAGTTACGATCTATAAATGGAACTTTATATCCTCCTCTTCAAATGATAAGTGCAGTTTTGGATGGTGGTCCAGCTGACAGAGCAGGTGTTCTTGTTGGTGACAGAATATTAATGGTGTAAGTTTTCACCTAGCAAAACAGGAAAATTAAAATTCAATTTTGCAATTGTTAATTGTTGAACAACTGTGTTCAAAACTTTTCTAACTAGAAAACCAGGGTACCAATAAAAGTAGCATGCACCGTAAAAAGTGCGGGTGTTTTCAGGTGGGTTTGGTGTTTTGATAAAAAAATCAAGTATTCACAAACCTGAACAATGTCTGTACTCCGCATGGTATGTTGCAAGGAATAGCATTTCGGGAATGCTCTGGGCAAGTTCGGGAAAGTGCTGGCGGTTTCGGGGGACAACTGTCAACTTAATTCAAAAACTTGCCTAACCTCGCCCTTATATACGTGGCCGTTTGCGCCTTATCGGCACCCTCTTGCTAGAAATCTCCAAATCTGTTCAGCTCAGCATACCCATACTACTACCTAGCTATCTAGATGTAAAATTTCCCACATGTACACATTTTATCCACACAACTGTCTGGTATTTTAAACTGATATATCAGAAGACGTAAAGTTTTTTAATACATCCATATTCATTCATCATAAACAAAAATGGTGCTTAAAACGGAATAAAGACTGGAAAGAATAAAACTTTACTTATAATCAGGCTTTGCAGAATGTTCCTCAAAAGAAGGTCAGGGTGTTTACTGGTGTTTTTCGATTTTATCCAATTAGAAATAACCGTCCTCCCCTCCCTCTTCCTCATATGGCCCTTTTTACAATGCTTTTCTGTGACACAAACATGCAGTTTGCAAATTCCTTTACCCCTGTACAATGGAGTGTCTGGAAGAAAACAAATCTATGCTTGCATACGCTTTAATTATTAAAATCCTGAAGTTGGCTCTTTTCTTGCTACTTTTACCTCCAAAAAGCGAAATAAGATTAATTTGTGCTTTTTAAGAAACAATGAAAATTGTGAGGGAGCAGATCATCGAAAAGTTGTCGATCTGATCAGACAAGGTGAAAATGCATTGACAATGGCGATTATTTCAGTTACACCGAGTGAAGCCCGGAAACTTGATGGGCCTGCTGATGTTGTTGGTAGTAGAGATTATATTGACTATTCAGAAAGGAAAAGTGTTCCTATCACAATACCAGACTTTCGAACAGAAGACAAGAATGGTGAAAAATATGTAGTAAGTAGATTTTATATATTTGCAATGATTTTATATCTTTGCGATGATCGAAAGAAATTCTTAATTACCTTTTCTGTTTAAGCTTGTGATACTAAATTGCTTTTTAATCACACAAAATCACTATCTCACAATTGTTAATTCACTCCTTGCTTCATGAAATTTTGTAATACATAAACATTCGCACATATTGCACATGTAATGCCAGTCTGAGAGACAGAAAGAGTTCAGATGAGCTAAGAAGCAGGCTAAGTATCCCTAGAATTAAAGATGTAATCCAGATAAGAAGATTGAATTGGCTGGGACACTTCGAAAGAGGTAAGAAAGTGTAGAGACTTGATAGTTCCTAGGGCAAAGCCCAGAGGTAGACCGAGAAAGACTTGACAGGAGGTTATAAGGACAGGCTTGATACAGAGGAAGTTGAGTTTAGATCTAACACAGTCTAGATCAGATTGGAAGAGGGTCATTAATATACCCTGTCCAACTCATGCTAGCATGGAAAACAGAAGTTAAGCCGAGAATTATGATAAATGATGATGACATAGAAGCATATAAATAACCACTTTTCTATCAAAAGTATATGAGATGGAAACATATTGTTTTCTTGCTTTTGAAAGATAAGATATTATCTTAATTAATAGCTGTTTTATACTCACTGGTCAATCACATTCTTTGAAACTTGTCCTAACTTACTGGCCAATCACATCCTTAAAGCATGTCCCAAAACCTTACTAGTCTATTAACAAAGGTTCTTTTTAAATCCATAAAATTCTTATCTATGTTCTAAATCATTATTCATTTACAAAATTGAATAGAGTTAAGTTCAGTCTTTATATGTAAATTACATTATTATGTCGTACAATTTTTTTACAGGTTTATAATGTGTATATATCGGGTTCATATGTTTGTGCTAGAAGATACAAAGAATTTGCAGCTCTACATGCTGAGGTAAAATATAATTTATTTATTACTGTGTTGCAGTTGTTACAAAGACAATCAGAGTTTTATTTGCCATATTTAGCTAAAAAGACGATTTAGAGATTACCCCTTTCCAAAGTTTCCAAGCAAGTGGCCATTTTCATTGTCTGAACAACAATTGGATGCTAGAAGACGTGGTTTGGAATCGTATATTGAAGAAGGTTGTCTTTTTTTTTCTCTTATCAGTCTATTTTTATTAGCATGAAGGTGTTTGTAGGGATAATAGTTCTTATAAATAATTCCAAAATATTTAGTCAAGCTTTCATTTTTTTTCGAAAAATAAATTTTCGAAATCGATCCCTCATTGTCTTGTATATTATGTAGCATTATGTGTCTGCAACTATTTATGTGTAACAATTTTGTCATGACATTAGTCGCTGCTGTGCGTGTTATTGGTGAATCAGAAATACTAGATGATTTCTTGAAAGAAGATGAGGAAACGGTTAGTATCTGATATTTATAGCTGTTGTTATTTAGTATGCATGTGTGTCATTTTTACAGTAACAGCATCTGTATTTTTATTTTTTTGATTATTTGCAGTTGTATTGTATATAGAAAGATTTATGTATATAAGTAGATCTTTGAAAAAATAAATATTTTTAGGAATCTGTAATAATGATGTTAAACAAGTGAATAAAGTTTGACACATTTTTCACTTTGACTGACCAAATTATATTTGTTTAGACAACTTCTCCATCACTGCAACAACAACAGCCACGACCAGTTGAAAATCAAGAGGTGGAATTTAAAATAAACCTTCCAAACAAGTCTTCATTGCTGTTGACAGTTTCAAAAAAACTACG
Organism: Hydractinia symbiolongicarpus; assembly: GCF_029227915.1. NCBI lineage: Eukaryota > Metazoa > Cnidaria > Hydrozoa > Anthoathecata > Hydractiniidae > Hydractinia > Hydractinia symbiolongicarpus. The sequence continues at coordinate 13,341,522 of NC_079875.1, read as the reverse complement.
AACAGCTAAAGTTTATGAGGTATTTTACTTCTTTTATTGCTATTTTATTTTTCCCGTATCTTGGATGCCCGTCAATACCAAGATAGAGGAAGGGAGTGGCATGTTGCCCCATCCTTCAGAACTTTTAAGCCAGAATAGTACTTTCACATATTTACAGTTTGACATTCAAAGCATTTTAACAAAGAATTATATTATATCTTATATCAAAAACATTTTTTCATAGTTTGTTTTTATATAGCATTTAGGAAAATTTCAAATAATTGATTAACTTTTTTAAAAAATAACAACCACAGCACTAACAGGGGAAGAAGAACAATGTCCATCTGCAAGTTTCATCAATATCGCAAACTATCTCTGGAAGGCTCGAAATTACAATTTTCTGTTATTTTTTGCACCTGTTTAATTAAATGTGTTTAATGAAGTATGCATATTAAGAATTACGTTTCAGAAAAATAAAAAATGTAATAAACCTCTATCATGGTGTAAACAGAAATGACCTTTCACCCAGAAAATAATTTCTAGATAAGTTTTATATCACTTGCTTAGGGCAGGCCATTCCTTGAGACGAGTGGGATCCCACGCGCACTTGCCCGCACACTCGTAAAAAGGTTTACAAGTGCTTTTTTTCGCGCTCGTGAATTTTTTCTTTTTCTAAAATATTATAGAGTGATAAAAAAAGCTATTACGCTGTTTACATAACATTCATTTCTTTGTGATTGATTTGTTTAAAAAGTATAAAGAACATTAAAGTGGGCCCATTTCCTTCATGCTGACACTCTTATGCTCGGCTGGTGCATTACACTGAGACTCGAACAAAAAACGGAAGACTATTGGAACCATGCCACAAGTCAGTACGACCTTCATTGTCACAGAGAATACTGCGAGAAGAGTGCGCACCCATGCAAGTTAAATATAACCAGAACATGGGAGAGGTTAGGTGTCCTGTACCTTAATACAGCTTTCAGACGAATGTTTTTGTGATGTAATACCAAAGAAAAAACATGTTAAATAAAGTTTAAAAAATCTTTTTAAAGGGAGAAAGAGAAAACAAAAATGTTTAGAAATATATTTAATGGCAAAAACATATAATGAATTTGCCAACACATCATCGCGTCCAACGTTTCAACCTTGCACTTGTGGTTAATACGTTTTACAAAATTCATTTCTATACAGCTTAAATAACATAACGTTGCAGTAAACAAAAAAAAGTTAAGTGTGGATCACACATGCAAGTATTCACATCGCGCTTGTAAATTTTGCTTACGAGTGCAATTTTTCACACACCATAGCACTCGTAATTTTTTTACCGCGTGCTTTTTGTAGTTCTGGCATAGTTTTATTCAAGAAATGGCCTGTTAGGGTATTCCTTTGATGTTGGTTTTCATTTAATATTGAATTCTTTCAAATTGTGGAATATCACAAGAATTTTTTTACTATTTAGGCTGTTGTGAAAAAGGCTGGACTTACAGATTTTAGCGCCACTTTTTTTGGTTTATTTGAAATCGTTGACAACGGATTTGGTAAGTTTTTATTTTAAATAAAGAATAGCTTTCCGAGCGTGTGTCAACTCGTTTGAAACAGTCTTGACAATGTTTGTATGTGTGCAGATTGAGAATTTTTGTACATTTTGCATTTTTTTTTTACTGTTATTTTACCTACTACACTTGAAACATTATAAGTTTTGTTTTGTTCCATGAGCAGTAAGTTTTTTATAATGCAATTTATTGACTCTGAAGGATACACACCACTTTTTTATTTACAATAAGAAGAATAAAGCACATTTCTATTCGTTGTAGAACGTAAACTCGAGGATGCAGAATTTCCACATAGAATTATCACTAAATATGCGCAGAGTAATGATAGTCATTTAGCTTTAAGAAAATGGATCTTTACAGTGTCAAGGGTAGGCTTTTATTGGTTTACAAAATCTTTTATCTAATCAATATTATTTTTACAACTTCAAGTAATAAGATTAGACAAACTTGATTTTTTTACAAGATTTTCATTATAAGCCCAAAGTAGAAAATTTCTATGAATTTATCAGCTTTGTGGGCTATATTAACACATTAGGTGTATTCCATGTTATTGCTAAAAGTTGATTCCACTTCCCTCTCTAATGTTTAGGAGTTAAAGCTAACAGAAGATACAAAAGCATTAAATTTAATATATGGACAAGCTATTGATGATATCAGAAAAGGTCTTGTGCTACCTGGAGATCAGATTCAAAACATAAAAGAACTTAAATCTTCAAATAATATAAAAGAAGTATGTCAGGTTTTTTACTGGTTAGCTAAAACAGAGGTTGGAATAAAGCCTGGTGCTATTTTGACAGGATTAATCAAAATACACTCAGGATTTCTTTGTTAAAATATTTTTCAGTTAATCTGAATTTTTTTATATAATGACTAGTTATTTTTTTCTATTTTTCTAAGTTTACATGTTTTGTTATAGCCTTGATGTGTTACTTTTTTGCAAATAAAGTAAATAGAAAGTTGTGTGAAAAACAACTGTCAAGTTGCAATGAAGTTTTGCATTTCTGTTTCACGTGCGACTTGTGAAGTAATACACACAGTAGGTCTATAATCCTGAAAACACGCATCACTGAACGTCAATAATTTCAGACCATTAAAGTTTTTAGTGAAATTTCTTATGATGTAATAAAAGACTGGTTATGATGTAAATCGAGTCAACAACACCCGTCTCGTTTATGCCAAACTCTATACTAGAAATTTTAAATGAAATTAAATTAAGTGTTTCAATTATTTTAGTTTTTGGATGTTGCTCGCACTTTAGTGGGTTATGGTACTGTCAAATTTCCACACTGCAAATGCGACGCTCGGAAAGAAGGACATGTGATTGTGACGTTTAGCATAACACATATGTCGCTAAACGCCTGTTCAACAGATGGTATACCAGAGGTATGCCTAATTTTTGATTCTTAGGTAGAATGTGTTTTTAGTTAAGTTTGTGGATCTTTGTACCTATAAATGTGGGCCGAAATTAAATTACTATTTTTTCATCTAGGGTGGACGGTGTTAAGTTTGTAAATGTTTTGTGCTTCTTCACCTATGATGTCTATTGTAGGATCAAGAACATGTATTTAATTGGGACGAAATCACAAGTTGGGATGCGGACACTGAAGCTATGTGTTTTTGGTTTGAATACCAAAAACCTGGGAAGAAAAAGAGACAAGTTCGAATATTTTCAAAATTTGTAAGTCAGTGTTTACTACTTGTCGGCACTACTATCTATTTAAAAGCCTGGTATTATCAAGTTAAAAGCTGTGTTATTTGTGATCGATTTTTAATTGCTCACTTTTTTTAAGCAAGTTTATTCGTTGAACGAGTGACCTTCAACGTACAGTATTTAGAAGGTTTTTAAAACATAATAACTCGTGGTTAGTATGTTAAACAGGGTGACCACACCTAAAATCTTCTAGAAATGTTCTAGATAACCTATAGACATTCCTGAAATTTCCTAAATAATTTAAAGGAAACCCGAGGTATAAATTGATATTTGACTTCTTCATAGAGCCTAAAAAGCTCTTTTCATTTTCAAGATATTCACATTTAAATGCTGCATAAATTATGATGTCATATTTAAGTAATAGGAGATTTTGACATTTTCTGTCATTAGTAACATTAATGCATAGATTTTATAAAGTTCAATTGATTAACATAATTTCTCCCCACAAATGATACTCATTTGCTCGTGTCAGTCCTCTTGATTTCCTAAAGACTCCATAACTGGAGATTTAGGAGAATCCCAAATATAGACTTTTCCTGAAATCTCCTAAATTTATTTCTGCAACATACAATCGTTTCTTTTTCGCAGTATTTATCATTTAATATTGCGTGTTCACAAAAACGTCAGACTTTGTTATTAGTAACCTTTCACCTCAAATCTAAAATATATTGAATGGTTTTTATACGTTTTTGTTTCTCCTTAAATTTAATCTCTAAATTCTCCTAAGATCTTAAAGTTGTGTTGTAAAGATTTTTAAAAACGCATCGAAAGCTCTCTATAAAAGATCGTCTTTTTTGTATATTATTTTTTAAGCTCATCCTAATAATACTTAAATCGAGGTTAGATTTAAATTAAAATATGATGACGATGTGTTCTTAAACTTCCATGTTTTTTATTTATTTATTTATTTTTTGTTTTTTTGTGTATTTCTGTGTGTTTTTTTTTTCGAGCGAAAAGTTCAGACATTCCTATAGCTAAGGTGGTGCATTTTTTCTTGTATTTTAAGCCTTATGATAAAGCCCTACTTAAGTTGTACAAAGGCCGATTCTTAGCTATTTCTCGAAATGACTGCACAGAATCACGTTGCTAAAATTCTTAGCTGCCTTTGGTTTTGTTTATTTGTAGCCATCAGTTAGACAGCGTTGAAAATGTTCTACTTGCACTTTTTTACCATGTCGGCAATACGGAACAATCCACGCGACGGCCCGAAATGGTCCGTGGATTCAGAAAAAACGCGGCAAAAATTATTATAGGCTAAGATATTGAATTTAATTAAGCGACCTAAAATTTCTGTTTGCGATCATTGAAATGTTCGTAATGTGTCCCCCTGACCAATGCCTCGCCTAAAAATTCGCATTGGTAATAAACTTGCAAAAGGAACCTCCAGCTTAATAAATTTATCTCTTTCATTATTTTTTTTAAATCTGAAATCTCGCTTATATAACTTCGTAAAAAATTTTAGTTTACATATATGGGAAGTTGTGTTATAAGAATCATGATGGAACGTAGCTGGTGTAAAAAGGTAAGAAGTATTTTCGAAACACTTGTTGGTAAAAATAAGAGTGCATTTTCATAATGCTCTGTCGTGATACAAAATTTACCAATTTGCCATGCTTAAAAAACAAAGTTAAGGCCTGAATCATACATTATTGTATTTAGGATAAAAGCGGCAACCCAATTTTACCTGAACTTAAGGAATCTGGAACGAGTGTCAATACTCAAGTAAGTGTTTTACTGAACTTTTAGCTCTTTCTGTACTCGTGTTATTATAGTGTGCAGTCGTATTGTTCTAGTGTGCAGTCGTACTGTTCTCGTGCTGACTTAGCATACGCGGATGTTATTGTCGTGTATTTTCTTTTTTTTGTCGTGTAAACTCGTGTTCTTCTCGTGTACTTCTTGCCTTATTCTCGTCTTCTTCTCGTGTACTTCTTATCTTTTCGTGTTATTCTCGTGTACTTCTTGTTTTCTCGTCTTCTTCTCGTGTTGTTCTTGTGTTAGTCATGCGTATTCAAAGGATGAGTCGTAATTATCTGATTTCTTGTTTTGATTAGGTTTCCATAAAAAAAACGGAAAGCGACGCGATAAATGACATCGACGATGGAGATTTATAAATTGCTGATAGAGGACTCGACTCCACCTTTGTTCATCGATCAAATATTATTGGTGCTAAGAAAGCGGTTTACGAACTGACTTGAGAAAAAAATTTATAATACCTAAGAAAATTATTAAATCGATAAAATATATCCATTCGTGCATAACTCGCACCAAATAAAAATGAAATTGTTACGATGGGCATGTTCACACTCACAACAAAAAATGACTGTTTTAGCAATCCTGTTCACACTTACGGCAAATAAATCTGATTTTATTCTTATGGTCATGTTCACACTTGCAACAAAAAAATCTGATACTGTTTTGATGATTATGTTCACACTCACAGAAGTTAATTTATATTTTTTCCATGATGATTCTGTACACGCCCGCGAATGATTCTGATATTGTTGTTTCCTTGTTGCGATTATCGTCTTTGCGCTGACTTTTGTTGGCGTTAAATCACGTTATTGGCGGCAAATTTCGACATAACATTTAAACGTCGTGTCGAGAATATTACCTTAAAGCTAAATTTTGTTTACGTGTGTGTGTGTGTTCTTTATGTTTGTTTTTGTTTGTTGTACTTGTTTCATAATTACTTAAAGTTATATTTTTAAATATTTGAAAAAAATCAAAATCAAAAGCTATTGAACTTTTCTGATGTTCATCTTTAAAGATGATCAATATCTTTACAGAGTGGCTCTACGGCGTTTTCAAGACTTGTTAGGGGAGAATTACTTCTGGCCCCTGTGCTCAACCCTCCCCTTAACTGTCAAAAACGTACATAGGACCCCCCGCATAGATAGTTAAGCTGAATTTCTACTCAAGAGCAAATCGAATCAGAACGAAACGGAACAAGGAAAATACTTTTTGATTGGCCATCTGCTAATTATTCTTTTTTTATATATAATTTTTCTCCTTCGTGTTGACAAGAAAATTTGTTTCATTTTGAATCGGAACAGCAAGTGAAAGTAACCAATCAGATTGTCCGTTCCGATTCGTTCGTTTTTGAGTGAAAATTCACCTAAAAGTCCACGTGGTTCATTTTCGGCGCACAGATTTCAAATCGTTGAGTTTAAAATCAAATTCTAGTTTTTACCACTCAACAACCAAGATCTGCTTGAATTACTAACCTCGTTTCCAGGGATTTTTGTCTCTCATCGGCGCTGCACGTGCAAAAAGAGACAGCAGGTCCTGGGATCGAGAGTGCTTAAATTACCTCTAATGTATTTTCTTTATTTGATATTGAACACAATTTTTCTTACTTTTATTTTGGATCCAAATCTTGTTTTTTTCTCCTTTCTCTACAGCCAAGCCCATTAATTAGGGGTGAAGAAGGTTTAATGTATTTACGGGATATAAAGCGATTTTTTCAGAGCAATTTTTTCACCCATTAATTACGGCAGGCAAAGCAATGAAATATAATTTTCTTCAATTATGAATTTATAAATATTATAATGGTATTTTTCTGTAATATACTTCTACTTCATAATCGCGTTGTTTTTTTTATTTACCCTGAAAAATCAAACATGCAATCAAGTAAAAAGCTGTCATTTTTGCTTAACATTGCAACTTCGTCCCCAGGATGATCCTTTCAGTCAAAATATAGTCTAATTATTAAGTGTTTTAAGTTTCGATTTTTATTGTTAAAATTTCCTTCCGCGAGGTTTAGCATACGTAATTCTAAGGTCCGCAAAAGTTTATTTCCGCGAAAATTTCGATGTACCAATCGATTAAAGAAGTGTAAAGAAGTACGTTTTCACAGAATCCCGTCTGTGAGACACAAGAGGTTCGAAGTCCTTTTGCTGTAGCTTTGTAAGGTCTTTATCATGAAGAGAATTATCCGATGCTATGTTTTCTAAGTTATAATCTTCGTCATTATTACAAGACGTCTTATCAACGAACAATGTAAACAGTAAGAAAACAAACTTTTAGAATGTGTGCTTACTTATTCGGACCTAGTCCTCTTGACTTTACGCGACCTTGCAAATTTATTTAAAATTAAAGATGTTTAAAGATCCGATTAAGGTATAAATAAAGATTTTTAACGATTGTAAAAGGTTTATTTTGACATATTTATGTATTGTCTTATCAAAATAACATTTTGTTAAAATATGATATTTTCACTGGAGTACCCCTTTAACATGCTCATTTGCATCATTAACACCGTGCTTCTTGCCAAAAGGTAATATTAAAATGTCTACCCTCGACACCACGGATCTTTTCCCTGAGGACGAGGATGTTAAAACGTCTAAATGCTCGCCCAAACTTATTTTTATCACTTTCCGCAAGGCCAAGCTACGCTTAGCAGAACAGGTTTCGCGTAGCGTACTCCCGTAAGTTCCTTGTTGCGTTTATTTTTCGCCGTATCTTATGAAGCAAATATGTTGATTGGCATTTAAAATCTTCAACAACACGCCTTAATTTTCGTCGATTTAAAAATAAGGGGTAGTTTAAGGACTGTTCCAGGGTTCAGATCCAAGCTGCAAAAAAATTGTACAACCCCATAAGCACACCACAATCTTCCGACGCCAACCCAACATCAAAAGTAAAAAAGAGCCCTGTGGACGAGGTTGCAGGATACTGTTTCCTGCGTCTCTCACTTAAGACTGTCTATGACGAGGAGAAGATAATCTGCAATCGGGTTTAAGCTTTTGACACCAGGAGCATTTAACCCCAGCATTGCGTTACGGAGAATGAAACCTTTTCAGACAAAAGTAGACCTCAATTAGGTAATCGCACTTAAAATCGAAGGTGGCGCTTAGGAAGAAACTTTTATAACTGACAAAGCTAGTCCCTGCGAAATGCCGGAAATACGGAATAACTAACGAGATGCGAAAACATCATGAAAACAGTCATACTGACGTCAGCAAACAATAATCACAGCTAAGAGTTTGGATTTAACCAAAAAACATAAGGTCCTAATTCTTACGTCCGCCGTAGATATTGAGAAGTAAACTTTGGTAAGTTTAAATTGCGTAAATCAAATATAGAAATTTCTACTTGTGGGAACGGACCTGCGGTCATGTGCAAACATTTTTTCTTACTGATTGCAAACTTGCTTAAGCAAAAGATAGTCAACACCTAAATACACCGCAAATATGTTTTGGAAAAATGTTAAAAATATGCCACAAAAATTTATTCGCCATTTTTCGACTTACTAAAATTTCTACCTGTAAATATTTAGACGAAAAAAGTACTATCAGCAACTGAATGTTTTTGCTGAATCAGCAAAAATAATCCACAGTGATGACAAAAAGTTGAAAATTCTGATAAATTGTATTGCACAAAATAAACGACATTATTTACAAAATAATCTTAAAAATGTTAAAATACCTACAAAACAAAACAACGTAAATTTATTTCTGAAAACGCAGTAAAAAATCAGGCTACGTTGAAAGCATGTATAAACCTGGAATTTAGCATTTGTGAGCTTGTCGATCGACTTTTTATGAAAAAATAAAACCTAGTGAAGCGGGAATGTTCTTAATTTTAAAAAATACCATAAAATCTAAATTCGTTGACAGAAAGGACCAGTAAAAGCTGTGTTGTTACAAAGATATTTTGCAAAGACGTATTAAATATGTAAATTTTACAAGCCTATAACAAAGTGGCTACAGATCTAAAAATGTTTTAGGGTTTGTGGGCCGAACAAACATTAAAACGTCCATTCCGTATTTTGGATTTTATACATTTTAGAAGGAAAGGATGTTACGAAGATATTTTGTAAAGACGTATCAAATATGTAAAAAAGAATTTAGTGGGATTTAGCTGTGTTCATACTGTATAAAAATCTCGACTCAACACACACGCTTTTTTATGGTAAACACCTTTTTGGGGGATGGGTGGGGAGCAGCCTAATCCTGACCCACGTTTTATACCCTTAAAAAGTTTTTTCAGTACTCTCGCCATATTTTAGCAGTTGAAGTACCTATACTGTCAGCCTTCTTATATAAAAAAAGTTGCAGCCTTCTTTGTTATTTTGCTTAAACAGAAAAAACCCGACGAAACAAGCAGAGGAATGTTACTGTATACTACAGGAAGGCATGCTGTCACAAGAACACCACGTCGCGTCTGCGGATTTCGGTGGAATCAAGTCTAAATCTTCATCATCAGATAATTCATCCAGCCTAGAATAAAGAAATAGAGAGGTACAGAAAAAAAATTTTGTCTAATTTTTAAAGAAAACAAAATTAAAAATACCAGTTTAAAATTTCACGATTATGATTTTTCCAAGGCATGCAGAAATAAGAAATCTGCGATCACAAACGAGAATTATTACCAGTTTTCTTATGCAGTGAATGAATAATAACAAGCACTTCTTCGCAGTAATAAAGGATATTGCTAAAAAGTTACCTGAATCCATCTCGTAATAGTTGATCTGTACAATCGGATGAATAATCGGAAAGCTGGAATAGGGAAAATTATTCCAAATAAAAAAATCTTATGGTGAAGTCTACTAGACTCTACTAGAAAACCCAAGACACTCCTGATTTTTTTGGTATGCTCCTATGCTTTTTATGTCAGCATTTCTTCCAGAAATCTTCTGAAAAAAATTGATTTGCCCTTTGTCTCACACCGAAGCAAATGCTGTTTTCTCCTGGGCCTTTGGGTTTGAAAAGCTCGAAATAAAACTCTTTCTTGTTCCAAAAATGCTTCAGGATATTAAAAAAAACTATAGTCTGGAGTTATTTTAAGTTAGTATGTTTATTATCCACATAGAAAAGTAAAATATATATAGTAAATTTTTTGTCATTTTAACCTCTGTACAAATGCAGTCACTGCCCAAGTCTCTTTCTTTGATTAACATTATTTTTTTCGGACTGAAGCATGCTCCCCTTGACCCACCTAGATTGCTGTAATTAACATACCGCTTTTCCTTTACTAGGCTGTTTAAAAATAACAATCTCCTCCTCCTCATCCTCGTCATCATCATTATCATGCTCATTATTTTGTAAATTTATATCGTCAAAACCACTAGAAAGAAAATAATACAAAGTTAGCAATCTGAACCATTCAAGGAACTGTTCCTCTGATTTTAGTAAAAAATTAGCAAAGGTCTCCATACTACCTACCCTGCTTTAAGTATGTTAAAACTTCAAATAAAATTCTCTTTTCTCTTTTACCATAAAGTTTATATGAAAAAAAAACATATACCCATTCCGATTAGAAACCAGTGGCATCTGCTCATGCACTGAACGTATTTTTGTGTTATATCTAAAAAAAGATTTGCATGATATCAACTGAACAATCAAAAGCGATGGAGAGTTAAATACATTCAACACTAAAAACGTACGTATTTTTTGTAACTGGTGGTCCAGCCCTGACTTGTCTTGATTTCTGCAACTGTTTTTCTTAAAGAATGGAGAAAAAATATTGAGAACAATACCCTACTGATATCCTTCACAGACTATTATCTAAAATGTGGAAGTTAAAGTCTACCTAGTTTCAGTTGAAGTTCTGATGGGTTTCGTAACAGCGGAGCATTGTCTGAACCGTTACTCTAAATTTTAACAAAAATAAAAAAAAAAAAAAAACTTAAAAGTTGACAAAAGTTGGCCATGGCAGGCAACCTAGAAAGATAAAGAAGCAAAATTTCCCCCTTCATCCAAAAAACAAACACAAACTAATTATAAAATAATGTATCTGAAACTCATAGCCGCTATTGATTTAAACCATAACAATAACAATCTTGAAAACAATAAATACAAATGTTGGAAGGTTTATTCCACTTCGGAAATGCTTCTAAATTGTTCCGGTTACATCCTTGCGAAAGCTCAGATCATTATTTTAATATCAAAACATGCTTCAAGCAATGTAAGTAAATTTGATCATCATAGCTTAGAACACATTACAGGATTAATGCTCACACTTAAAGTCGCAAAAACAAGTATTTATGGCTGTATATATTTGTTCGATTTTCATCAATTTCCACATTGAAATACACAAAGATTAAAACTTTGCAGATTAAAAAAAAACACAAGAAACAGTCTGTGTGTGGATAGTAAGATGAAAAAAGAGAGTTAAATCCAAAATTTTATCAAAATAAAATATATAATATACCTAAGTTGTATATATGGTAACATTAACATATTAAAAAGAAAAAGAGAATCAACATAAGTTTAGAAAGTTAACACATGAAAACAAATTCATTAACAGGGCCATTTTAAGGGCCCTAACTAAATTCGCGTACCCAGTGCTGGTCACATTTCTTAAAAAAATTGTATCGCTGTAATATTTTTGGCTTCGACTAACAAATAATCAGGTTTAATTTCTAAAGATAATAAAAAAACTTACTAAGCCATTTTTAGAAGATCTTGTTGTAGTGGCTGTTGTCGTAGCAGTTAGTAAAGATGTCACACTCATTGAATAAATACTACATAGAGATTTTGTTTTGGTATCTGTAATATTCTAACCTAAAAATAAAAAAATGGTATGTTTTTAATAAAAAACAGGAAATTTTTTACAAATATTAGAGCCTAAAACTGTTAATTCCGAGGTTAGTAAGGACGTAATTGCCCACTCAGTCAACAAGCCAGACTAATTAAGAAATGTAACATAATTATACAAAAAGCTCCGGGGTCCCAGGGCAAAAACACAGATTTTATTTATGATTTTATGCCAATTTACACCCTATTTTTATGCTATTTTATGCTATTTACTTCCAATTTCATGCCATTTGTTATGAAAATTTAGCTGATTTTATGCCGATTTTGTGCCAATGCTTAATTTTTACTAATTTCTTACTAATTTCTCAGAGATTTGACAAATTTCTTACATAAACTGGATAACCCTTGGAAAACTGGGTACACATAAAAAGTGCTTTGAATTTTGACAGTCTATATTGTTACCACCAAGGTTCATTGCTAAACAATGCAATGTTTTTTAAACAAACCTAAATTATACGTTTTTAAAACGGTATAAAAATAACGATTTTTAAATACCGCTTAAATGACGTATTTTTAACGTTTTTAGTGTGACGTTATTAAAACGATATACGATTTAACGTTTTTGTAACGTCAATTTTTTATTGTTATCAAGACAAGGCTCTGTAAAAAGTTCATGGAGTTCATGGAGAAATTATATCCAAGGAGGTTTCCTTCCAAGTTCACTCGAACAAATAAACGCTTTTATAAGCAACACGGGCTCAAATCTGTCAAAAAAAAGCAATTCGTACGCAACATAATACCGAAACACCGAGCCTCAGGCAAAGTTTTGTGTTGTTTATAAAAAAGCGTGTGGTGCCCTGGGCGCTTATAAACAAAAACAACTAAAGTCGTTGTCTCTTTTCTTGATTATGTGTAAATACTTTTAAAAGAAAGGCTTTTATTAATTACACTATGAATTTACTGTAGGCCTCAAATAACCATTTTTCTAATCAAAGATTCCGATGCGGATAACAGCATATTCAAGATTTTTTAAAATATTTTATTTATCTAGATTTGTTGTTCGGTAGTGAGACATGGGCAGTGAAGCAGGAAGATCTTGACCGTTTAGAAAGGAATGATATGAGAATGGTTAGGTGGATGTGTAATGCCAGTCTGAGAGACAGAAAGAGTTCAGATGAGCTAAGAAGCAGGCTAAGTCTCTGTAGAATTAAAGATGTTATCCAGATAAGAAGATTGAATTGGCTGGGGCACTTGGAAAGAATGGAGGAGGATAATTGGGTAAGAAAGTGTAGAGACTTGATAGTTCCTGGGGCAAAGCCCAGAGGCAGACCGAGAAAGACTTGGCAGGAGGTTATAAGGACAGACTTGATAGAGAGGAAGTTGAGTTTAGATCTAACACAGTCTAGATCAGATTGGAAGAGGGTCATTAATATACCCCGTCCAACCCATGCTAGCATGGAAAACGGACGTTAAGCCGAGAATGATGAATGATGATGATGATGATTTGTATTTTACAGATTTTATTTATAACAACATAGCATGTGTATTCAGGTTAACTACTTTGTTAGATGTTCTTACATATTTTGTTAAAAAAAAGTTCAATAAGTTTGAAACTAGAAAGAAAAACTGAAAAAAAATAAACACATAATCAAGTAGTAGTCACATCATCATCATCATTCTCGGTTTTCCATGCTAGCATGGGTTGGATGGGGTATATTAATGACCCTCTTCCAATCTGATCTAGACTGTTTTAGATCTAATAGACCCTGATACTAATTCATTGATATTTAAGTTTTTTATTTATATTTTTTGTAATGTGTTCCATAATCATCTTCTTGAATCACCAGAGTAATGTTACTTGAGCGTTACAAATAAAACGTTATTTGAACGTCCTGAAAAAAGTAGTTATTGAATGTGCAAACGGGATGTCCTGAAAAACTGGTTATTAAATGTGCAAACGGTACGTTATTTGATCGTTAATTGAATGATCAAAATGACGTTTTTTGAACGTTAAAAAAAACGTTCTGGGACTGCGTTGTATTCATGAAAAATTTTGGGCTGCAGCCAAAAGTCTGTGAAATTATTATCTGGTAGTCTGGGATAAGGTTTCTGATATGGAAACATTTTCCATATAATGAAACTCTCTCCAAAAAAAGAAACAGTTTCCGAATTCGGGATCCAGATTTTATGTTGTTGTTTTTGTAAAATAGAAATTGTTTCTGACTTTGGCAACTGTTTTTTGGTTTGGCTGGGGGTAAAATAGCTTAAGACGGGCAAATTTGATTAGAACTCTAGTAGTAAAAGAACCCCTTAAGCACACCGTCACTTCCAAATAATATTTTTAAGTTTATTGGTAGGGCTTTCTATTGGCCAGAAGATTATAGTACAAAAACCAAAATTAGCATGAAGAAAATGGAAAACTGAAATTGGTTTCTGTATTCAGAAACTATATATTTCTTATTTTTATACAAAAAAGGTTTCAGGATATGGAAACTGTTTCTTAATCTGTGTAGCTACCTATCCCAAAAACTGTCTGAGAGTAGACGTCCAAAAGCCTTTCTACAAAAGAAATAATTTATAATCGGGACACAAGATGATGACAGGCACGAATCTCGAAGTATATAAAAAAGAATAATATTTTCATTGGAAAGCTTTAAGCTGAGAGTCTAGCATGTAAGAATTTTTATTATCACACATAAAGTTTAGCACTGGCTGGCTAGCTAGGGCTACAACCGCAAGGCAAGACAGAATAAAAAAGCTAAGCTAGCTGTTTCCAATGTACCTATTAAAAAAAAGAGTATATACTGTACACCTTGTTTCCAGAGTAAAAGTGAAAGAAAGAAAAGGCAATAAGATAAGAAGGGGACTTGTGACTTCCCATCCTCGGGTCGAATGCGCTGGTTGCCTTATGTTATTATTGCACAAAATTTAAACGTGGAACTTTCTTTTAGAAGAAATCCGTGTTTCTAACACACGGGGTTATAAAACAATGGCGACATCCCTGGCGAAGAATCTACCCTTATCAGGAATAAGGGTTTTAGAGTTTGCCGGGTTAGCCCCTGCCCCTTTTGCTGGTATGATCCTTGCAGACTTCGGAGCAAATGTTTTCAGAGTCGATAGGGCAGGAGAAACCTCAACTTTAGACAGTTTGTCTCGAGGTAAACGATCAATATCACTTAACCTAAAGTCAAAAAAAGGAGTGGATGTTATTAGGCGTTTATCTAGCAACACTGACATACTGTTAGAACCGTACCGTCCAGGAGTTATGGAGAAATTTGGACTAGGTCCAGAAGCACTTTGTGGAGTCAATGAACGACTTGTCTATACTAGGTTAAATGGTAAGTAAAATCTTTTGACTAGCTAGCTATATCTTTGTAACAAATTATTGTGTATGGCTGTGTAAACAGAGGCCTATCCCCACCAACATTTGGTGATTATATAGTGACTTTTTAGCTAAAGTTAAACTAGCTTAAAATATTGATGCCACTTGGATGTCTGGTAAACAATGCAGCATACCGGAATGATCCAAAGAAGTGCCCTGAGTGCTTATTAAATTTTTAGATTTTTTGCATGGGCGCTTAATCTAGGGATGGGGGGCGCTTAAAAAATGCTGTGTGCGTATAAATTTTCCAATTAATTTTCTACACATTAAAGGCAATGGTAATTTTCAATTTTTTTCCTGAAAAAAAAAACAGAACAAAAGACATAAGAAAGTAAAGTTTAGTCTTTTTAGGGTTCTCAAATATAAGAAAGTAAAATTTTCAAAATAAGTGCCCAGTTTCTCATTGTAGTTTTCGATTAAGCGCCCCCTTTTATCAGGTGGGTGCTTATTCGAGGGGGGCGCTTAATAAGTGCTGGGCGCTTATTGCACTTTGAGCAAATTGTTTTTTGCCTAAAAGTATCCTAAAGTCATAATAAAGTTTAAGCTAAAAATAAGTGTCAATTATACCAATTCTTAGGTTTAACTTGTGACAGCATGTAGTTTAGACATGTAAAAAATCTTTTAGGGATAGTAATATGCACATATGTATTTGAGGTAAATAATCTGAAAGCATTTTTGCGAACCTTATGTGAATTTGGACTTTTTCGCTTGCAATTCAAGATATTAACAAGATTAAAATACCACGAAAAATGCTGACAAAATGACAAAAAATTACGTATATTGGAATAAATTTTCGCTAGAATTAAATTATCAGTTCCATCATTCGCCTTCCATCTATATATTCCATAAATAGTCGTAAACTTACGTACTACAATTAAAACATGCAAATTTATATATAATAGTATTTTGTCATTTATAAATATTTTGAAATTTTCCATTGTCACTAAATTCTAAATAAAGTAAATGAAAGCTAAAAAAATTTAAAAATTTTATTTGTGAAATCACAAAATTAAAGTCTTGCTTAAATTTATTTTATTAAAGTTATTGCGCATATGCAGACAGTGTGAACCCACAATTTTGTTTTTAGAACCCCTCACCTTTTTTTTACAATGGAGCCTTTGTGTCCCCAATATAAAAAAAGGAAAATGATGCTGAAAACGAGATTGCACCCAATTTAGGTGCAACCTCGTTTGCAAGGTTTTTCATTGACATTTTTCTTAAAAATAATTAAAACAATAGAGCTTGTATATAGTATTGTTTTAAAATCATTCTTTGAGCCCCTTCCACGACCAGACTTTTTGATAAAATAAAGGATGTTCATACATCGGTCACCTCTAATGCAACGGCCACTAAGCTGGATCCCCCAAAGTGGCCGCTATTAGAGGTTCCACTGTACACAAAATCAGTCGCGCATCGTTGCCAACTTTTCTTTGCAGAGAAAAAAAATTATATTGTTCTAATCACTATATCCAACGAAAACTTTTCCTCCATATTGTACATCATATTTTTTTAGTCTTTTTGATTTGCAAGGTTGCCCTTTTTTGCGCTTATGATATGATATTCTGGTGATATGAGGCAGCTCCAAAAATTACATTATTTGTACAAATTTGGCGACATTGACAATTTTTTAAAATAAATAAAATCGCCAAATTACGTTCACGCCAGTAATTATCTTTATTTTCTATCGCCAAACTAAATCAACGCAAAAATTATTTTTACTGGGATGCGTCGCCAAATTAAATTCAAAAGCATTTTTACGTTTTACTTCTAATTTTCATTTATAAACTTCGAGAGCGTATATACAAGAAATAACAAAACAAAACAAATCAGCTTCACCAAATAAAACCCATACGAAATTTAGAGTATTTTCTGTCCACGCCAAATTTACTAAAAAAAAGTTATTTTTCCTCGTCGCCAACTTAAATCCTCATTAAAATTTGTAGGCAAGTGTAGAAGAGCTCTGGGACGAGGTTGTTTGATTTAATCATTTATTGCTACAATTATTTTCTTTGTCAACAGATGAAATTTTTTATTAGGAGTAGCAAAAATAATTAAAGTAATCCCATTTCGTTTGTTTGCAGTCAATACAGGTAATAAAGTAGTCAGTCAGGAAAGTTATTCATCGGGAATTTTTTTTCTTCGAGAAAACTTCTGAAATTCTGAAAAAGCTTGATCGCGAAAGTTTACTCCTGTAAAAATGCCTTAAATTGTGAAGATAGGCCTTTAGCCGTCCGGCTCACGTGTATTAACTAAATTATTGTTTTACAGTGTAACACTACAGAACGTAAACGTTATACGTAAACATTAAAAGTTGACATTATTATAACGACACAACAGAAACTAAAATATCGATTAACAGTTTAATTTTCTCGGATAATAGCCAACCCATTTGTAATCAGCACGTCGTCGTCGCAGATACTACGGACAGAAAATATTCCGGAACCACGTAAACATAAAATTGCCGAACACACCAAACTAAACGAAATTTTGCGTTTCAGCCACGCTACAACTCTTCCCTTTGTTTTATTTCTTTTTCTGCGAACATCAACATATATGATGCCTCTGTTATAAGATCTTTTTTTCTCTTTTTCTTGAGAAGCAAATAATGATGACATTGTTTGGCGTCGATAACTTGCAGCGATTGGATTAAAAATCCTTACATCTAAAAATCCTCGTTGTCAGGCCATTCGCGAAAGTTATTTTTATGAAATTTATTTTATATTTAGGTTTCGGTTCAAAAGGATCACATTCAAACAGAGCTGGGCATGATATAAATTTTCTTGCGATGTCCGGTGTCTTATCAATGCTAGGGAGAAAAGGTAGTTTTATTGTTTGATTTGTTTACTCAAGGAGGTTTAAATGGACATCGCTTAGATGCCCCACCTTCTCTTTCTAAACCTCCTTGCTATACCTAATATGCTTACTATGAAATACTTAAGTATTTGCGAGTCAGGTAAAGAGTAAACACATCAGAATGAGTCTGATGATGTTGATCCAAAAACGATTGTTTTTGTAGTTACTTGCGCATTAAGAAAATAAATCCTTTTTATTTTCTTGTTACTATAGAAACTAGCTCACATTTGTGTAGGTATGAATCCTTTTCCGCCGATCAATCTGCTTGGAGATTTTGCAGGTGGTAGTATGGTAGCCGTACTTGGTATTTTGCTTGCCTTATTCGAAAGAACTTTATCGGGTAAAGGTCAAGTCGTTGAAGCGTCTATTGTAAGTTTTCTAAGCTATCATTTTCGGCGTTATGTAGTTATCACAGGCGCTTGTTTTTGATAAGTGTGACTGTATTTAAATGTCATTGCTCGTAGCTACGCTTTTTTGTATTGTTATAGCGAATTATTGTATAGAAACTCTGTGTGAACCAAAAATGGTAAGAGCGACTATTAACGGGCGATATTCCGTTGATTTCTCCGACGGGTGAATACTTACGGCTATTGTTACAATTACATTCGATGCGTTATCAAAGTGTTTGTGCATGTCCAAATGTGACAGGAGTCATCTATATTAAAATACCAGTATACGTCTATCTGTCTGTCTGTCTGTCTGTCTGTCTGTCTGTCTGTCTGTCTGTCTGTCTTTCTGTCTGTCTGTCTGTCTGTCTGTCTGTCTGTCTGTCTGTCTGTCTGTCTGTCTGTCTGTCTGTCTTTCTGTCTGTCTGTCTGTCTGTCTGTCTGTCTGTCTGTCTGTCTGTCTGTCTGTCTGTCTGTCTGTCTTTCTGTCTGTCTGTCTGTCTGTCGCGCAAAATGGTAGCTTAGCTGCGCGAGAAGCGATACGCATGCAATGCTGTATAAAAAGGACGGGCGAACCCGTGGATTTTTCCACGGGCTAACGACTAGTAGTTTTGTAATGGTGTTCCTTATTCTCCTCCGTAATTGCTTTTTAAGTGACCATTACCATTTTTTGTTCCACATTAGACAGAGGGAGCTGCTTATGTTTCCTCATTCTTGCAACGTTCTCAAGATATTGGCATTTGGTTTGGAGATCGTGGTGAAAACGTACTCGATAGCGGTGCGCCTTTTTACGAGACGTACGAAACGAAAGATGGAAGATACATGGCTGTGGGTGCAATCGAGACTAAGTTCTATCAACAGTTTGTAAAAGGTAAAAGACTTTATTTGAATAACACCAAAAAAGTATTTTGGGCATGAAAACCGAAAGAAGAAAAAAAAAGACTAATGATCACGTTTTGTTTGGTTAGGAGTTTTTAGCGAACTATTCCCCCGCGAAAAAGTAGGTACCGCATTTACTTTTCAGCGAAGCTTATTTCTTCAAGCAATATCAAAACAAACGAAACTATGCATTCTCAGATCTATTTTGCCAGCGAGTTTGCCGTCTGATTCGCTTCGAGAAAATCTGATTTTTGGATATGAAAGGAGTCAGAAGTTAGTTGTGCGGGAAGTTTTTTTTGTTCCCAGGTTCTGTAGACTGTTGTCTATAGGTGGGAACCTAAACAAGGGTTTCAAAGAAATGCGAAAACCAACAGGTCCTAGGAAAGAAGTTGCTGCTTACATAATTTGAAATGATGTTTTTTTTATAATTCGTCTCAGGATTGGAAATGGATGACATTCTTGCCGACCAATTTAATCTCGAACAGTGGCCAAGCATGAAGCAGTTAATTGCGAAGCGATTTAAAACAAAAACTCAAGCTGAATGGGTGGCCATCTTTGAAAACGTTGATGCTTGTGTTACACCGGTACTAACCTTGGACGAAGCTCATATACATCAACACAACGTAGAAAACAAAACTTATATGAAAAATTTAAAGGGTGGTTTTGAGCCATGTCCTGCTCCGATGCTTTCGAGAACGCCTGGGATATCGAAGCATCGTCGAGATCCATGTATGGGTGAACATACAGTGGAAATATTGACAGAGGAGGGTTTTAGTGCTACTGAGATTGATGACTTGTTAGCAGGGAGTCATGCGGAACAGTACATCCCAAAATCTTCTCTGTAGCCTCTTTATTTTTTTAAATAACGATTTGTTTAACCTTGATCCCTGGCCCTGTTGTCTCTCTTTCTCTATTTGTGCGCCAATATTTAAGTACATTCTCAAAAAAAAAGAGAACAATTAAAAATATTTATTGATTTTGCCAACATAGAGTTTATTATTGACACAATGGTGCATTTAGTTGGTTTTGTATTTGAACGAAAAAGTCCTTGAAAGTGTGACCAGAAAAATGTGGAAAATTCAGAGTTTTAAAACTGGGTGAAAAGTTGAATTTAGTCATTTTTTCAAAAAGTCGGCGAATTTTGTTGTATAAAATTCAATTGTTTAATCTCGCAGCACAAAATAAATCGCCTTTTAAAAATATTATTTTCGTAATAAAGGCGGGTAAAAATTGATCGAATCTATTGACGTCGAGATGCGAAAGTAGAAGTACTTCCTACTTTCTCTCGATGTATTTAACCAATTTTGTTAAAGTGGAAACCAGCCTTAACACATTTCACATGATCATATTCCTTTCTCCTAGGAATTTAATAAAACCTCGTGCCCAGGACATCTTGCATCTTAACATTCAGGAAGGCGATACAAAGATACAGGATGCCTTTGGGACGAGGTTGGATTGGATGCTGTAAACATCGTTTTGTTTAGTGCGCCCACAAACCAAGAAAAGCGCGTGTTTATTAAAACAATGTAGATAATGTCGGAGTTTTTCTATGAATTTCTAAGTGTGTTTATATATATATTTTTATAGAAGAGTACTACATGATTTTAACGGTACGCATAAACATGTAAGTTAAGATACAGAATAGAAAAATATATATTTAATATAGCACAATTATTTGTTTTGAAAAATCTTATACTAAAAAAAAGTCATGTAAAAACTGTCCAAAATACAATTGTCAGATCACTTTTCGTTTTTGATTTCCATTCGACGACTTCTCAAGCTCGTGGGTCAAAAGACAGTAGGCGTTTATTTACTACCAAGCGTGAATAAAAACCGGAATTTTGTTTTTTTATCTGGATCGTTACGATGTCAACACGTTGAGAAATGCTACCATGCATGCATTCGATCAATAGGCATATATGTTTTGATGCATAGTTGGCAGAACAAGAGAACATAACCTATCATTTGCAGACCAGTTCCCGCCAAAGCAACCATATACGACCAACCGCGTTCTCCTTCTTGCAAAAGTTTTTTAAATTCAAGCTCTGAATACAGCATGGCGTCCACGGAAGAAATAACTAAAACAAAAAATGTAAATTAGCCAATCAAAATCCGTATAACTAAAACAAAAATATAAATTAGCCAATCAGGATCCGTGTTTATGTACTTTCCGATTAACTCGGCTTATAACTATCAAGCTCTAATTTCGCCCCTTGATTTAAAAAACTCGAAGTCCTGGGGAAAAGGATCTGATTTCAACAAAACGGTTTTGTGTTGTTGTGTCCTACAAAAAATAGAGTTGGCAGAACTAGGTGTGTTGACTGTACTGTACTATATTGGCTAAAATTTTATTTTGCAACAGGTTTTCTTCTTTTCCAGATTTATTTAACAATTATTAGGTGTTATCCCGATTTAAATGAAACATAAAAGCCCTGGCGACGAGGTAGCTATATTTATTTATTAATTAGTTATTAATTAAAAATATTTATAAAAACGACAGCAAAATATTATTTTTACAAATATTTTTACCAAATATTCGCGCCGAAGTTTATTCTCATTCCC
Source organism: Hydractinia symbiolongicarpus (assembly GCF_029227915.1). Taxonomy (NCBI): domain Eukaryota; kingdom Metazoa; phylum Cnidaria; class Hydrozoa; order Anthoathecata; family Hydractiniidae; genus Hydractinia; species Hydractinia symbiolongicarpus. Next base: position 13,319,734 of record NC_079875.1, on the reverse strand, counting down.
AGGCTTCCTTTCCTAAATTCGTTTTTACAGACTTTTAAGAAATGAGACTGCACTCAAACATACCTGCTATTATACCAAGTACAGCATTCCATTTTACACACCTTTGCCATAAATGCAGGCTTTTTTTGCAACAACAGACCATACCAAACGAAATATCGACGGTAAGAAGAGTGAAGAATATGGACAATAGCAAACACAGAATGATGGGATCACCTCCTAAATAGACACACAACAAAAGAACATCAGGATAATTTCTGATCGTTGCTGAAGAATTGGATACCAAAATACATTTTTTACGAAACAAATCTTATTTGACCTTGAAATAGTTAGCAATATTAATATTCCCGCCCATTAGCTCTTAAAAATATGCCATCAACCTTGCAAAATGGTTTCCAGCGCCTGTTGCCTCCCGTCCTCCTGGCAAGGCAACAGGCGCTACAAACGGATACAAAATTTCTCCTAATTCGAAAAGTACCCATTCCCAGGTCCTTCTTACCTTACTTAGAGTTCTTATTAACGGGCTATCAACATAATAAAAGCAAAATAGCATGGTAACGAGACTAAAAAATACCTCTTTCGTCTTTAAAAGATAAGATGTTTTTCCTATTACTGCAGTTTGTGGTGTCATGCATTTCAACACAAGTTTTCCATAACCCCAACGTTGTTTTCTTGTCCGCTGTGTTTGATAACCACCAAACATTACTAGCTAAGGAGGTCGCGAAACATGCCAGACATAAAAACAAAAAAATAGCTTCCGCAATTACAAGTTTAATAGCTGTGGTAATCATAACCATGTTTTCTTCTTCTTTTCTCTTCTTCTTCTTCTTGTTTTTCTCTCTCTCTCTCTCTCTTCCTTCTGATTAACTTTTAAATTCTTTGTCTGTGAAAATTTATAAAAAGAAATGGACATCTGTTTAGATAACTTTTTTCTTTTAAAAAAAAATTGTGTTACTATGGTAATTCGAAGTCTTTTAGCTATTTTTCTCCTTATTTTCAAAAGTGGATTTTGTAATTTGTTTAGAGGAGGAGTAAAGAGCACCTGGAATTTTCATTAGAACTATAGAGTCAATCCAAGTGTTTAGATATTCAATAACCCACTTGTACAGCAACCTTCTTCCCAGGATCCTCTATCTTATTTCGTTTAACAGACGTAACGTCGTATCGATAAAAAGGAAGGAACCCTGGGAAACTCTCGTCTTGACATCCTGAGCATTTCAAATGCCTATAAACGAACTTTTAGGGCCGTAGCTGACAGCCAAAATATTTTGGGGGTAAAAGATTTAGTAAAAAAGGAATTCTCTTCACAAGACTTTTCCATACTTAACTAAATTAGAGAAAAGCAACATTATGGTCAAACGTTCCTAAAACATTATACAATCCAAGCCACATGATAAATTCTAGTCAGATAATTTTTCCCCCAGATGTGATATCATTGCGGCAAAAAAATGGATAAAAATACTTCGAAGTATTTTCTCAGTTCTTCTTTACTACAAATAATATTGACATTACTACCATTCACCTTAACAGTTATTAACACTGGAAATTTCTTTCCACCATACTTTTAAGTTTCCTTTACAAATATAGCAACTGATTTCACAATATGTGGTCGAACGCATTTTACATACACCGCACATACAAACTTTATAGCAGCGCTTGCTGCGAACTAAAGCCGAAATACAAAAATCTTGCAATGTATTACAATTAAAATATATCTATACACTTTGTAAAAATATGGAGTAATCCACTAAAAACTAACAGTATACAATCACAACTTTCCTTGGTTACACTACTTTTCATAAAATTCAAGAAGAAAACAACAAGGAAGATTTAACGATGAAACGTCCACTTCACAGAAGGTTATAAACTTCTCTTTGATGAGGTCATTTAAAAATTTTTATTTATCATATAAATTGTCTTATCGAATTGTGTTGTTATATCCCAATCTCATGTCTCTGGAGGTTAAGATAAGACATATTTTATAATAGACAAGTGCTTTTAGATAATCTCAAAATTGTTTGTTTATAAAAAAAAAATTAAGTTAATAACCTTAAACAATGCATGTCTCCTTCCATTTTTTATACATTTTGTTGAACGTCAATAGAAACAGTTATTAAAAAAGCTCGTCGGGTGAGTGTTACACTTTTAATAATGGTTTCTAGCCAAAACAATTTTACTTTCGCCATAGTCATACGTATGCTTCCGTCAAATACCAAGAACACCAGATGGCTTATTTAAACCTCGTTCCCAGGGCATTTTGCCTTGTTGATGAAGTTGATAGCGGGTAATAACGGCTCAGGGGCCACAAGACCCTGGGGACGAGACTGGTTTATTTCTGCCACTTTATGTTTTACATTGCTTTTTAAATTAATGTGAACTCACAGAGTTGGCTAGGACGCCGTAGAATCTGTGAGTTTCAAGAGTTAGCTAGAACGCCGTAAAATCTGTGAATTAAAAAGTCGGCTAGCACGTTCACACTCTTTCTTAGGAATAAAAACAAATTATAAGAATAAAAGACTGAGATTTTGCAGAAAAACAAAAACAAAATAAGAACAGCTTCAGGTTTCATCTTTTAAAATTAAGAACAAAGAGAGTCTGAATTTTTCTATAAAATAAGAACAATCTATTTCAATTCTTTTTGACTCGATGCTTCATGAAAACAAATATAGAGATATAAAAAAAAATAACACTCACTTTTTCATTTAAACACATCAATTTCAGGACTTTTTGATTCTCGTCAGCATTGCGTTAAAATCGAGAGACATAACAAAAGTGGTTAATATAGTAACCCAAGTGTTTAAATTAAAATTTGCAAACAAAAATATAAATATATTCAACTACGGTGAAAAGATTCTTAAATTCTATCAAGCTGTTATCCAATTCATTTCTAACATATCCTGCGTTTCATTAAATAAATATATATATATTAGCTTACAAACAAAACAGTTAAACAAACTCAACTTTGTTTCCAGGGCTTGGACGGAACTCGAATATCAGAAAAAATATAATTACTAGGTATTGTATAGAAAAGATGTGGTATACTTATCAATTTTATATATATATAAGCAACTTTCATTGCAACAATATTATACCCCTGCGTTTCTCCCCTAAAGTTGTAAAGGGTAGTGCAAAGAAATAATAATATATAAGAGTAGTTGTATCTCGTGGAAAAAACACGGGTTTGCTGTAGTACATATTCCGGTCCTGAGATTATCGATATCGTACATAGCCAGGTAATCGGTATTTCGGTATTCCTGGGTAGCTGACGAGGTTGGTTTTTATCCTGGCATATATACCCTTAAGAGAAGAAATTGTTGCGCAACAAAAGATTGCGGGAAAAAAGATTGCAAATTTGGCCCAAATTCGCAATCTTTTCTTCCGCAATTTCTAGAAAAATTACGCAATTCGCAATTATTTTTCTGTCATTCCTAGGAAAGAGGTAAAATCTTCAATCTAATTTTGTCCATTCCCAAGAAAAAGAAGAGCTACTTCTGCTGTTGTTTTGCTATAAGGTTTACAGAGGAATTCTCTCAACTACTTGCATCAAAAGAAACTTTCAAAGAAACAAAAATTATAAAGCGATTTCGTGAAAAAATTAATGGATCATTGCTTTAGTTCTTAATTTTAAATACCGCAATTTCTTGACAAAATATCATATTCACAATCTTTAATTTCGCAATTTACGATTTTTTCGACCATGAATTCGCAGCCTTTTCTTGCGCAAACTTTTCTTCCCTTAAGAAACTGCAATAAAACATAAGGCAATATGCAGATGTCATACCTTGATCTAAAGTATCAACCGCTGGACAAACAATTAACTAGACCTAAAGAATTCTGGAAAGAGGAAGGGGTTTTATCATTTCCGTAACCATATCTGAATATTTTTAGCTAAAAAAAACATGAAACAACCGAAGGCACAGGCGAGAAGTTTACACAGTTATATAAAAACATTGTACCATTTTAATTACAATTTTTTTTCTTTTTTGGAACGTTGTTTTACCGGTGGTAAATATTTTCCTAACTTTTCAGAATACTAGAGTGTTGTTTCTTGTCACCATCGTCCCAGTTTGAATTTTCTTAAGTGTTAAAAACCGCTGCGTTATGAAACTGACAGTTATTTCAGCAATCAGCACTGTTCACAAAATAGGTGTAGAAGGGGACTGAAACCAGAGATGGAAAGGGGACTGGAAATAAAGAAGCGACTAAAGCAGTCGGCACTGCTCCTAAAATAGACGGAGAAGAGGACTGGAACCAAAGATGAAAAGGAGACTGATAACAAGGATGTCTTTATAGGATAACAATAAACACATCCACAAGGATAAATATATTTCATGTTGACGAAAATAAAACTACGAAAATACACTAAATACAATAATTGATATATACAACGCGTGTGGAGATGCGTGAGAGAGTTAATTGTGAGAGAATTAATTGTTTTAACTGTAGGTGTGAATAACCATTAACGAGAAATATAGGTGTTAATATGAAGAGACACAGTGAGAACCATTTTCTTGTTTGCATGTGATAGAACTTATAACATGAGCAAAAGAAATTTTCAGCTATACCTTACTAAAAAAGGCTCAGTGTTCATCCATTAAACGAAAAAAAAACTATTTCTGTATTTTTCTAGTAAACGAGACAAGGTTCAGCTTATTTCCACCAAACGAGACAAACAGGGTTTAGCGCATTCTGAGGTAAAAAGATTCTTAGTAACTAAGACAAAAAAAAAACAATAGCAAAACAGAAGGTGAAACACGAGTTATAGCAAGGGGGCCGTGGAAGTCAAACGTACATGTATTAAAACGAAAACGACTACATCATAACACCAAACAAACTGCTTCTCTTCTTGTTCACGTACGTTTAAAATAATTACAAACTACAAAAAGAAACAGAACTGAAACTTTCTAAAAAAATTAATAATCAGTTGGTACGCCTCGAGAGAATGAACGGCGATGAACATAAACTTTTTACGAAATTGAACCAGCAAGACGAAAAAAGAGACAAACCCATACACACACATTTCACCGAAAACTTCACCTATCCCGTATTAATATAAGACCTTTTTTAACGGTTAAGGTCTGTTCTTGATTACTCGAGTGAACTTCCAGATCTTATTTGGTCCAATTTCAGCTACAAATATGTCTCGATTATCTTCTGTAACAGCAACATCGTGTGGTAAATGAAGTCCCTAGGTTACAAAAGAGTTATTTTAGTGTTAACGTAACATGAGTACATTTTTTTGTCAACCCCTGTGTTTATTAAAGCCCATAGATCTAAATAAAGCCCATAAATTCTAAATAAAGCTTCTTAATATCAAATTAAACATGTTGTGAACAAAAATCTGTACACTTTTAAAAATTTCGAGGTAGCGTGTCTGATGTTGAAACAGCTTACACAATTACTCTTGGGCACAATCCTTGAAATTCAACCTCTCAAAAATATTTTTCGTCGTTGTAGCTACCTTATAATACCTTAAATAGAATTCAATAAAAAGAAATGAAATTAAAATACATACCTTCTCTGGTTTCCATTTTGAAATGATTTTTTCTTGAGTTAAACTGTAAGTGAAGCCAGATATCGGTAAAGGGAAACCATTCCATGGTCCATTGACAACATGAAGAACACCGCCTAGGATAAAACATACGTAGTTATTTAACCCCAAGATTAAACATGTATGATTCTTTGCGCTACAGCCAACCTCCAAATAAAAGCCCGTACTTTTATAAGTCCATTATAGAAAGCTTATGAACTTGCATAACCCGGGGCTTATATCCGAAGGGTTTATGGTAGTTTCTTTTGAGAGACCTGGTGAGTAATCTATCTCCAATTTCTGTTCTTAAAACGAGTTTCTTATAAAAAATCAGTTTATCAGTTTTGGCGCGAAGAACATTTAGTTCCATTTAATACACCTTTCCCGAATTAGTTTTTCTTATGTACCGGTGCTATTTCTAAACTTCATGAAACTTGATAGACTGTCAAATCTTTACATTCATACAGCAAACAAACAACCTCTTACAAGAGGTTTTTTTAATTTTGTTGAAATTTAACCCTGCTTGAAACCTAGGCTTATTAGTACAAGTCGAAAATTAAGAGTTTGACCGTAATATTAATACCACCAAAACAGCATTTTCGCATGTAGGATTCAGTTAAAACTTTATACGCATAATAATTTAATGATGTTGAATGATCCTGAGTCAAAACATCAAAATTCTAAAATTTTAAAAAACATGTAATTCGGGAAAGGTGTATTTAGCATTCCTCCTCTTTTTTTACCATTTCTGAAATTTTGGCGGTCTTTTTGATGTAGAAGTACCACGTGCACGCTCGAGTATTACCAAATCAGTGCGTGTATCACATCAGTTGTGTGATATATAATTAAAAACGACAGAGATACCTGCAACCTCTAAAACCCTTAGACCACAAACAGTTCACAAATGGAGCGCCGTTACTCCTGCGGAGTAAGTTGTTATGAACAGGGAGTCCTACGCTTTAGAAAGGGGATAAATTGAACTACCCAACAGTACCAAACACGGCCATCAAGTCGTTTCCTTAGCCAACATTGGCAACTAAAACTTTGGAAAGCTACTTATGTTCTGGTCAAAAAGGGGTCTTTTTTTTAAAAAAAAAATGCGCATTGCAAGGGTTAATTTCTCATTGCGTCTGGAAAATCAAACCTACCCATTGCGTCATTATATGCTACAGCGTACACAGCGCCTTTAAATTTCTTCACGATAGCTGACTTGAATTCTCCAGTGTCTGGGTGGAATATTAGAACGCGTCGATTTTCGCGGTCGGCCACGAATAAACGGTGATGTTTTTCATCCAACGCCAAGCTATGCACGACGTTCATGTTATGAGGTTTCGGAAAACCATCTAGAATGAGAATGAATATTGAGAAGCTTTGTTAAAAAAATTGAGGAGATTTGAGGCAAAAAACTTGAACTTTCCTGTGTGTTTCTTCATTTTTTTAAAAAATGAAGGAGCACACAGGAACACACAGACTGGCTCCTCAATATTTTCTTACAAAAGATAACTAAGAAACGTCACTTCCAATATAAACACAACAAAAAAAGTAATGTTTGCAGGCAGCAGCAACCACAAGTTACGTTGATTCAAAAAAATGATATAAAAATAACCAAATGCCAAATTTGTTTTGAAGAGATTTAAGAAGAAAACCTAAACTTCAAACAAAAATGACGACATTTGGGGAGACCTTTTGAATTTGAGATTTGAGGAGTTGTGAGGAGGCGTGGGTTTCATGTATGAATTACCGCTAATTTGTTAGAATGGGAAGAATCACGGTTACTGACGCCTTCGTTATAAGTTTTGCGCAATTTTCATGACCAATTTTACCCTATTTCTCTGACCATTTTTTTACACCACTTTTTAACCAACATAAGTTTTTCACCACACAACAAAAGACTAACATGTGTTTTCGAAGGAGCTTTCAGATATTTCCATGGTCATTTTTCCATCTTTATCAAATTTTGCAATCCTTGAATTGCAATATCTAAACAAAAATATAAAATACGAATCAAAACTTCATAGCGAGTAAAATGCAAGAAAAAAAAATTAACAAAAAAAAACATTGGCAATTGAACAAGAAATTGTAACAGTTTACGTCAAATTCCAAAGCTGTCAAGAAGTATAAAAAAATAGTGCCATGACAAGATGAATTCTGTTCAAGACAATAGAATAGAAATCAAATAACAAATAATAATAATAACAAAAATTGTTTACATTAAATGTCAACACTGACATTTATAAAGGGCCAGTGTAAGGAGGTATAGACTAAATAAAAGTGCTAAAACAGATAATTCTTTGGTAAAGACATAGAGATGTGAAAACGTTAAGGCCCTAACCATCAAATAACTGACTTACCCATCAGCAACAAAGAAGGTACCATCTTTCATCACAGCAACATCAGTCGGCTTACAAAAATGTTTATCGTCTTTCCCATTTTCAAATCGAACACCAACAGAAAGAAGAATTTTCAGTTTTGGCGATAACTTGAAAACCTGAAACCAAATATAAAAATAGGAAATAATACCTAGTCAGAAATATTAAAGGGAATAAACCCCTAAATTCAAATACGCTGAGTCAGCTATTCACTTAGAAAAAATTGAAAACTAAAAAGACTTTAAACATTTGAACACGCTGAATTTTTTTTTATTTAAATCGATTTAGAGTTAATCTTCCCTGCCAACAACACGGTTAAGTTTCATCAGCCAATCAGAATAAGCCATTGTTTTCATTTCTAAAGGTAGCCCAATAAAAAACAGAAAAATAAACACAAAACAGGAAGAAATTATATACCTGGTGAGCACCAACATCAGTAACCCAAATATTTCCTTCACTATCCAACGTAATACCATGTGGCATACAAAACCTAAAATAAAATTCCCATTTCATAACATTCCTTTAAAACATTGTTTTCTTATGGTAAGACTTTCAAGTTTCCATCAAACATTATTGCATGCAGAAAGTGAACAGACAAAATGACAAGTGTGCTTACATTCTCTCTCCTCCTGCACCAATCAGATCTCCAGTTTTGCGATTAATCCATATGATAGTTCTTTCGCGAATGGGAGTGCGGTATTTTTTTCTTATATTATTTCGTACATCGAAGGTACTAAAAAAACAGTGAAAATATTTGAAACTGAGAAATCAACTGTAAGAAATGTAAACAAGAATTGAGTACTTACTCTCCACCCCAGACTCTTCTTCCTCTGTGGAAAATAAAAACAAGGTCTCTGGCATCGTCCACAGCAACACCAGATATTTGTCCAATTGTTAATGGTAAATCACCGTCAGTCAATCCATGTTTTGGCCATCGATGAACTTGTTCGTAACTTGTGTAGCTGTGCTTTTCATTTGAAACTGTTAACAAATGACAGTGGTGGATGAACAATAAAAAGTCAAGGTTTTTCTCCAGAATTATAATATGCGACAAAATAATACAATATTTTAATGAAGAAGATGAGACATATATCATGTTTATTAATCTCCATAAAAGTTATGTGCCAATGGTTTTATTACAAATTCTTTATTTGCACAACTACAGGAAACAAGTGTAACCTTAAGAATTAATAATGTTACAGCTAGCTTAATCTTGCATCACATTGAGAAATTTACGTAAAAATCAGATTCCTTAAGCAGACTAATAACAGATTTTTTCACAAAATTCGCGTTTTATTGCGAAGGTATTTTAGGACACATAAATTCACTTCAGATAAATTTCCTGAAAATTTTTTTGATAATCACAATAAATAAAAAAAATTATGGCTTCTGAGACTTTGAAAATTAATTCCTGCAAATATCAAAAGCTTCTCAAGAAAAGCGTATTTTTGACTCAAATTTCTGCAGAAACTAATTCATTTGATTAAATAGGCACCCATATTTAGTTTATCATTTAGTTCAACTTAATTTAGAACATAATTTCACAAAAATTGAATGATGTCCAGTCTCATGCCTTCAAACTTTTAAGTATTTCAAACATCATGCTCCTGTTTCTTACTGGAGTTACCTCTCAGACATTTAAAAAAAACATCAGATTGTGTATTGTGCAAAAAAGAAAAACTAACAACAATATATAAAAATAAATAAATAATAATATCAATTGCAGTGAAAACAAAATAACAACAAACAACCCAACGAACACAAGTGCAACCAAAATTATTAATTAGTCATGTAAAACTCGACAATGTCAAAAATTTTATCACTGTCCGTGTTAGTCTTCGTGATAATACAGGTCAATGTCTACTACGTTGTCCGTGCCATCGTTTCATATCTAACACAATAAAAAAGTTAGTATGTTAGCGGGTTATCAACGCTACCACCAACTTCCAAATCGTTAAATGGGTTTATTGTTTTTCGTGTGAGTGCAATGTCACAGAAATTTTCACATACTGCAATAAGAAAACTTTTGTATGTGTGTCATAAAGTGCAAGTCAAGGATGTGTTTTCAGGTGTGTTACACAATTCAACTTCTTGTGAAGTTTGACATTTCCCAAGTGCTATCATTAGTATCTCTAATTAATTTTGCTTGTGTGTAGTCACAAGCATAAAAAATTGCATGCAAGCCTCTCCTGCAAATCCTGTACTGTACTATGACATTATTTTTCAAATATAACATAGAAAAAGAAATACATGTGTTTTTACTAAACATATTTCAATGTAAACAAATTAAAATTTACTTACTGGATGTTTTTCTGTTGTTTGCTTCGTCAACAGCAAGAGGAATGTCTGTGTCTTTTGGGTAGATTGTATTTTCGATATCAGGTCGATTACATCCAAATACAGCATTTTTGTATTTTTGGGAATCGTAAAAATACATAATATAGAAGTTGCACATTTCATCAGAGTGTGTTGCACTAAATGGAATGTTTCGTAATAGTTTAGAAACCCTTTCACTGAAGTATACTTTCTATTTCTTTTGTATTAACAGATATTAGCAAGAATAGCTCTTATAAATGGAGGAAACTGAAAATAGGGTCACAATACAGAAAAACAAACATAAAGAACTGTGATATGTTTTTTTATTTTATTTATAGACTTAATGCTCAGATACCAACCCAATATAAGTTGTTTTGTTTCTTGTCATGGAATTATACGTGCATCGACCCATCTAAAAATTATCAATTTACATCAGTCAGGAAACGTTAAGTATCTATTGCAAAAAAAACATTGAGGTTTTAAGGCATTACTTTTAGTTATGCAGCATCACTGAACAAATTTTGTATGCGTTTTTATTTTTTTTCTAGAGTTGAAAATTATTTCATATCCACAGGAGCTAGCATCGATAGTCAAGGGCACAAAGGCTTGTTGTAAATAACCACACATATGTGTTATTGATAGGATGCCTACAAATTTCATCATCATCATCATTCTCGGCATAACGTCCGTTTTCCATGCTAGCATGGGTTGGACGGGCTATATTAATGACCCTCTTCCAATCTGATCTAGACTGTGTTAGATCTAAACTCAACTTCCTCTGTATCAAGTCTGTCCTTATAACCTCCTGCCAAGTCTTTCTCCGTCTGCCTCTGGGCTTTGCCCCAGGAACTATCAAGTCTCTACACTTTCTTACCCAATTATCTTCCTCCATTCTTTCCAAGTGCCCCAGCCAATTCAATCTTCTTATCTGGATAACATCTTTAATTCTACGGAGACTTAGCCTGCTTCTTAGCTCATCTGAACTCTTTCTGTCTCTCAGACTGGCGTTACACATCCACCTAACCATTCTCATATTATTCCTTTCTAAACGGTCAAGATCTTCCTGCTTCACTGCCCATGTCTCACTACCGTAAAACATAACACTTCTTACACAGGCCTCATACAACCTACCTTTTACCTCAATTGACAGGACTCTGCTAGTCAACAAAGGAAGTAACTCTCTGAACTTTTTCCAAGCAGAACCTATCCTGCAAGTAACACTTCTTCCAACACCCCCTTTACTGCCCAAAATATCACCTAAGTAACAGAAGTTCTCAACTATCTCTAACGAGCCACTGTTGTACATCATTAAAACTGGAAATACTTCATTCTCTATAATCTAACCTTTGCAACGCTTGCATACAAACTGAATGTCAGCTCTTAACCTTCCACTAATACTACTGCACTTCTTATGTACCCAATGCTTGCAAGTCTGACAAAAATTGAGTTACTACCAACCCCTTTCCTGCAAACTCCACAAGGCCACTTTCAACTACAAGGTCACACTTGGCTGCAATGCTACTAATCATGACTTTAGATTGTGTATAATAACAGAAAAAAAGATATAACTTTCGACAGAGAAGAAAAAAAAAAGCTCATACCACTTTGTCTCCATCTTGAATGTCAATGTCATTAAAGACCTTGTAAAAAGCCTAAATAAATCATGGAAATATTTTAGCACTCAATCCAACTCAAACCCCCAAGACTTAAAAAACATTAAGAGATGTTGTACCTGTGGTCTTTGAGGATCACCTTTTCCTATAAGCGTCCATTTACCATTGCGAACACGATAACCAGTGATCACAACTCCTAAAATATCGAAGAAAATATTAAATCTATATAAATATACGTGTTGGAGTATTGTGAAGTTTCTTCCAAAAGGATTAACACTATTTTTGATTCTTTTTTAAGTTTCTTTTCTGTTAACATTATTTTTCAGCTTTGAGAGGCTAAATTTGATATTATTTTCCAGTAAATTTATTAAATGTATATATTTGTTGTATTGAATGTATTAAATGTACTTAAAATTTTACTAAAAAAATAAATCTTTAAATGATAACTTCTCAGTTTTAGCAGGTCCTAAAGAAGCAAAATAATTTCTGAGTGGGGGTAACAATCATGGTATTTAGAGCCATGTTTCCAGGTTTTTCCAAAACCAAACAACAACTTACCAAGCTTGTGAGCATGTGTTCGGAAACGGAATGGATAGATGACTGGTGAACCGTTTGGGTACTGACAGCCCATGTCTATGTGTGCATCTAAATTAAATATAACTCATTTCAGTGTCCTATACACCACTGCATGTAACACTTCAACAAACCATTTTTTAGATCAGAAAATGCATATTAAAGACTCTACAATCCTGTTTAACAAATCATTGGAATAAATGCTTAATTTTAAACATCATGCCTGCAAGTAATTATTTACAGCTTTTTTCATATAAGACCTAGACACTTTAAACTTGTCAAAGCTCACTTTTCAATGTTCACAACAGACTTTAACTAGGATTTTAGGTTATTTGGTTAGATGCAAAACCTATAACTGTTATAATTCTTGCTGACATTAGCATGGTCATTGCGTTAATTGTTTGGTAATGCAGACATCGCAGAGACACTTTGTTAACATTGTGTAAACTAAAACTGCAGGTGTTTTTTATGTGCAAAGTTTTGTTTGATATTTCATAATTTACCTATCTAGCTATACTCGTTATATTATGAAAAACTCATAGACAAAATTAAAATAATTAACGCCAAGTTGAAGCAAATAATGTTGCCTTCATTCGCATTGGTTAAGCACAGTAATATGACGTGCAAAAATAAAGCAGACCTTATAAAAAATAATGTAAAAGATTTTTGTTTACTTTTGACATGGGGAGGAATTGGAGTCCATCCATTTGCTAAGAGATAGATACCAGCAAGAAATTGTTTTCTAAAAAAGATTAAATTCAAAATATATTGCTTGTTTATTTAACATACTTGCCTTCTTAATTAAAACGATTACTTACTTCAATCTTGTTAGTTCAAACTTCAAACCTGAATGATCTGTGTGGCCAGCTAAAAATAAGTCAAATGGTGTGAAGAAACAAATTAAGTTAACTTACACAAAAGAATAAAATTCGCAAAAGCAAAAATACAGCACTTCTGATTACAGCTTCTAAAATTTTGAGAATTTCTTACTTCCGTGTAATTTATAGCCGTCAAGATAATTATATATTTTGTCGTTAACACAAACCTTGAAAAGCTGAAACATCCATGTAATGTACTTGAAGAACCAAGTATTTCACAGTGCTGTGCTTGCCAACACGAAAACCAACATCTAAAAAAAAATTTGTATATTATTACCATGGTGATGTGCATCAAAAAAAGGCATTAATATGGATCAAGAAATCTGCAGCTTTAACCTTGACAATACAAGGTCAGCAATAAGACTACACAAACCAGATTTTCAATTTTTATTTTTAAGTAGGTTTTGTTTTGTAATTTTCAAAACAATTTATATAATATTTTAAATAAAAATGTAGGAAAACATTTAGCACTTGATTTTATCGATAGGACTTAACCTCTTTGTTGACACCAATTTACATTTTGTATAGTCCAGTCCTTGTATTAGGGTTTACAAGTTTTCAGGTGCAATGTTTAGAAAAAAGACAATGCAATACTTTAACTGCACCTTGGAAGTAAATTTTGTCCTGTATATATGATTAAAACACATTGCAGATTGAAAACGTGCTTGTATCACAAGGTATCATAAAACTTCATGATAAAAACTTTACAAGTAAACTCTGTTTTTTTTTCTACAGTTTTTCAAATGAATAAACCTCAAACACCAAACATATTTTCTTACTTTCTGGCATCTTTAAAGATGGCGCATTCTTAGCCCACGCATACATGATCGATTGTGAACCTGTAGCACAAACAGGCTGCATCTCTCGACAATTCCTAGAAGGCAAAATGCACAATCAACAAAACTTAAATATTGCAACCATTTTATTAAACCCTTAGTGTCAAAATTACACATTGGCATTACAGACTAAAATATTAATATGCCATCTATTATTTTCAGATATCATAATGCAGGCCCAATGTGACAGAGAATAAATTTTCCAGTGCAGTGCTTAAAGTAATGTCAATACATAGACATTATAAAAGGTGAATTGATTAACATAATTTTTTTTGCCAAAGTGACACTGATTTGCTCGTCCCAGGCATCTTAAATTTTTTCCAATGACCCAATAACTTGGGATCTGTAACTTGCAATAAAAAAATTTGGGTACGCTTGCATACACCCTATATGTTTACTAACAAAATTTGATTGTAAACCGACATGTAGATCCCAAGTTATGGGGTCATCAGCAAAAATTTATGCATGTAAAAGCGTTAAGTCACACATTTGCTGTTAAATTTGGTGAAACAAAAACAGTTTTTTTCACCAGTAACAAGATACAAAGTTAATTAATTTCATTCCTTACGTTTACATCTCGGGCTACTTAAGGCCAGTCCTTTTTTATTCGAGGGTCATTTTCATTATTTAAAGTTATAAAGAATCTGGCATAATTTATTGGCCACCATATCATTATATGAATAGTAAAACAAAGAATTCAATTTTTCTGAGAAATTTTGATGACGTCATATGCCAAAAAAGCGCTTTTCCCGCACTTTTTTAAAGCGTTTTTCCTCGTCATTGAACAAGTATATTTTTGGGACAAAGGGTGTAACAGCTCGTCTTACATGGTCTATTTAGAGGATAACCCTGACGTATGAATATATAAATCGTCAAAATGTCTAAAACGAGCATTCTAATATATCTAAAGCCATTTTTTGAAATTGACTATGTCATATCTTCGTGGGAGGTAAATATTTCAATTTGATACAGAGTATTTGAAAGACACTTCATGGCAAGACTTGCTTTTATGCTACTTCCTGCGAAATTAAAGACCCTTTAATGGTGGGGAATACCACTTGAAAAAAACGGTGGTCAATAAATTATGCCACGATCTTTATAACTTGAGTTATTGAAAATGACCCTGAAATAAAAGAGGACTGGCCTTAAGTTGCCCGATATAACATATTGTGGATAACAAAAAATATTTTGCTCTCAGTTTTTTGTTAAATTTGACAGTTGCTTATCTGTAGGAGGGTGCAATTGCAAAACAACAAAAAAAATAGCAGAAATAAAATACATGTTTGCCAACCTGAAGTATGGCACTTAGTGGCAGAAAAAAATTGTGGCAGAAAGGTAAATTTGAATAGTAAGGCTGGAAACACTGATGACATCATGAAAGTTTGTCTGCCAGAGTGAATCTTTCTATATCCCTTACTTACAACTAGTTACCATGCCTTATTTTAATGATATGGAAGTAAAGCACAATTACTAAAAGTCATTTTTTCTATAGAAGCAGCTAAAAACTTAAACTTCAAAATTCACTGAAAAATGCACATGCTGGCAAACTAATTAATTTCTCATCAGCAAGCCAAAAATTTCGCCATGTTGCACCTCTAATGTGCTTTTGTAAATGCATTACTTATATGGCTCATTATTTCCATGTGCTTTTTGCTAAAGCACAACTATTTATGTAAAACCAAAAACCATACATATAATTATGTAAAATAAATCATTATAGTGTTTTATTTACCAGTAAGTATCCTTTTTGAAAGGTTCCTCGCATCCAAAGAGAAGCATATGATGTGCCACTTGCATCTTTGCAAGAGGAGTAAACTCAACTAAACAGTAAAAAGTTCTTGTTAGTACAGAGGAAGCAGCCTAGTTTAAACTATATGTTTACTATATTTATTTTTTATATAAAAAATTTTATTTTCTTATTCCATACTTCAAAAATATTGGTGTAAATATTGGTGTTTATACCGATTTATAAATTGTAATTAACAAACTATTTACACAATTGCTTACCAATATATCTGTCGTCTGCTGGTAATTTGTAACCGTAACACAAATAAGTATCCATCTACAAAAGCACACATGAATTAAACAGACAATTTACACAATATTACAGTCAGATCAATATAACCTGGCTTAATGTTGGTCTAGTTAGATTTGTTTTACTTTTAATATTCCACCAAAATTAGGGATTTTAAAAATTTTGACCATTGCAAACTTACTTTGCAATTATGAAAACATGATTGTACCATGCTAATTTCTTTATTTCGGAAAAACTTTCCCCCCTCGGTCATAATTGTTGTTTCAAGAAGCTTTTTTTATGCTTGGTTCTTATGTTGACATCGCAAAAATAAATTTTAGAGTTTGTTGAAAGGATTGTGTTACTGACTTTTGTTACTTTTAAAATAAAAACTGGGTTCAGTAAATATATAAACAGGATCGTAGAAAACAGAAGCACTAGTGTAGATCAATTTCTTTTCTCTTTGTATAATTTCTAAATTAAGATTGAAAATAATTTTTTTAAATTGCTTCCTGTCCTTCCAGAAACAATTTGTAAACAATTTTAAAAGATGATAAGATGAACATAAACTCTTTATGCCCATCATTATATTTTTTTAAATGACCGGTTTAGTTACCATTTTGCATTTCGCATAGAATGCATTTATTTAAAAAAGGGGACAGTAATATGAGAAAAAATTTAACACAAATTTAAAGAAAGATCTTACTGATTGTGGCGAGACATTAGGCATTTGTATTGTGTGTGTTTCAGTGACTGGTTCAACAGTATTTTTTTCAATGTGTTCCTTTTCCAAGTAGTGATTTTTATTGTATGGTATTTTTTTATAAGACTCTTCTACATTGTTTGTTATTCTGTCTTTTACATATGGGTGCTCTTCTTCCAAATCATTAAGATTCTCATCCACTATATCACCTGTTTCGTCTTCATCTTCATGCACAATTAAAGGTAATTTCGATCTTCTATCAATTCCATAGTCATCAGATTTACCATTCCATCTTTCATCTTTAAGAACATTACGATTCAGTAAATCCGCAAGATAACTTCTTCTGTCGTTAAAAATGTTTTCACTGTGGTAATCATTCTTTGGGTCCCTACTCCTAGAGAATTGCCCTCTCATGTTACCATTATTAAAATAACTTCTCCGAGAGTCTTTATAATCGCTTTGAGGATCTTGCCTTTGGTAAGATCGGATACGATCTATTAAAGTATCTAATAGTGCACTATTACGTTGTCTTTCATATGCACTTATTACAATGCATGCTGAAACCAGCAGCATGCATTTCAAAAACATTGTTATTGTAAATATTATTGAAATATCTTCAACGGAATCCTTTCTACATCTAAGAGAGATTAGTAATAATAGTAATAATAATAATAATAATAATAGAAGATAGAGAGTGGATTCTTTCAAGAAGACTGTGAAGAAGTAATCTAGAGGGTATCATGTTGGAACAAGTGTGTGGCTTTTTGTTTTTTAATTTCATTGACCTGAAAATCTAATTAACATCCCATATTCATTGAAATAAGTCTTTCCTTAAAAGGCTTAAAATTTATTTTATGAAATGAATATGAAAATTATGTTTATTTTATAGATATTAAACTAAGCCTAACTTTTTTCAATTGGAATATGTCACAAATCATACAGTTTTGCATGTTTGTTAATTCAATTTTTTACACAAGCCAAAAATAGTGTAGTGGTTTACGAATAAATTCCATCAGATTTGAAGTGAATAATTCTGAATTTATGTTACTTTTTAATGTACCATTCCTTTGAATATTTTTAAGAATTAAATGAAACAATTTTCTCAAAAACTTTGCTGTCTTTCTTGGAGAGAAAGTGGTATGGAAAATGTCCTGTTTCGTTTGGATAAAGTTTTCTGTCAGTTATTATACAAAAAAAACCAAACTCATTGTCTGATAGCATAAAGTGATGATCAAAAAAACCCATTTCTGACTTCTTTCGTCACTCATGGTATAGCTATGGAGATGGGGTCCTGCGTTTAGCGGTTTGACTTGACTGTACAAAACTGCTGGTTAAAAAGTGTTGCTAGCGAATTTTATAAGAACTTAGTATACTACAGAGGTTTCCTCCTTATTGACATTGGTATTTGACAAATTTTTCTGTTCACATTCACAGCAGTAAGCTCTGCTACATATAGCTACTTTTTATTTATAAAGCTCTAGGCTCTGCCTCTGCTGTCAGGCAAAAAATGTTAGAGCTTATCAAAGAGGTCTGTTCCAGATTTTTCTAACGTCAATCATAATAGCTATCACAATAGGCTCCTGTGTTTAGCAGTTTAAAAAGACTTGTTAACCAACTTTTCGACACTTTAAAATATTATGGAGTATCGATTGATACCTTCTGATTCATACATTATTCTCCTGGTCACTAAATGTCACGTTATACTTTCAAATCAATTACAGGTAGCCATTATAATTTAGGGGAGAATATGCCATTCATGCAGTCAGCTTTTCATAAAATATGGGGTGATTTTTTTAATCTTTGTTTTCTAAATTCAAACTTGACATAGCTAACTGTATATTGTGTAGTTTCATAGATGTTGTAGTTCTTTTTTCATCAAAGCTCCTTCAGTGAGAATTTTAATGCGAAACCTCTGAGTTTTTGTGGTACCATGGGACATTCTGACCTGGAGAATGCATTTATTCATTTACAGTCAAAAAACAATACCTCAATGGACTGAAAAATATATACCTTGTTTACCTAGCATTTGTCTGCCATGTACATAAATTAGAGTCAAAGGCTAGAAACAAAAGAGGTCCTTCTATATACCCCATCTCTAAACAGCAGCACAAGATTTTTTTAAATAATATGGTATGTAATAGCGCTAGCTAGCGAAACCTTTTTTCTTGCGGAAAAATGCTGACAGAAATATCTAAATACGAATCTCGCACGTATAATTTCACCAAATACCACAAATAATCAATAACACGTTTTCTTCCTTTTTGAATCTACCATGTTGAACCTCACGAAAACAGATTAGGTACAGTATAAGATCATATCCTTTATGAGAAAAATAAATATTCAGCAGCCATTTTTAAAAATTTAATTTCCGATAGACAGCTGGGAACTCTGTTCTTGATTGGTTATCAAAAATGGGCGCATTTAAGGGCGTGAGGTAGTGCACGTAATTTCAAGAGGGTGGATGATTTTATCGCGGTGTTTTGTACTAATGAAAAAGGCATGTGCAAATTTTAGTTCAAATTTTGTTTTATTTACCACCGATAAGCGAATATTTTTGAGTACTTTGCATGGGAAAAGGATGACAGCTCTACACGCGTTGCATGCGATATTAATCGTAAAACTATTTGTGAGAGCCGCGCAAACATGAAAGAAAACTACGCGGCGTATGCATTGAAACCGGAATAAAAAAATCTTTACATCTTCTTTTTTAAAGATGTTTTACGTCAACGCCTCTTGTATTTTAAAATAACTAAAGTCTACTGAAGTTTAATCTTCTCTTTCTTGGTCACCGTTCAAAGATGTTAGACACGGCATAGAGAGTTAGAAGGGAAAAGAACGTTTAGGAGTGGGTTTTAAATTGCAAACATTTTCCGAAATTTCGAGTTAAAGCTTCGCAAAAATTAGTGCTCGCGATAACTAATACTTTTTACAAACTGGTGGGGATGAACAGGCAACACATATCTCACTATTTTCTTATTATTTTTATTAACTCCGTTTACAGAGAAAAAATATTCTTACCATCATACACAACAAAACCAAACTTGAAACACACCTGTTTTCACGTACACACACAAAATGAGAAAACTCTGTTATAGTACAATAGTATTTTAGGTTTTCTTCAAAACATGAAATTTCTCGTCCCGTTGACTGTTTTTTCACTATAGCGCAAAAAGCTTACGAGCCTCTTTGTTAGCGCATGCGCACTTAATCAACATAGCTATAGCGCAAAATACAGTCAAAGAAAACGAGCTTTTACTGTGTTATCACAACTTATCTAACATAAAATAAAACTTCTCACTGAAAACACAAAAATTACCATCATCACCGCTCTCAATTTCGTAATAAAGTAATAACCACAGCTACCACAAATAACATACCCACGTTGATCGTTAAGTAAACTCGCTTATTCAAACACAAATTAAAAAAAGCGTGCTTTTTGCTTGATCAGTTGCATGCATGCAAAGTTAATCAAAATTTATAACTGTACATTTTACTAAAAAAATACACGTTTTTTATGAGTTTAACAATATAGCAAAATAGAGCAAAAAAATTAAGTTATATGTTAAACATAAAGACTTGCGATTAAAATTTTGAACAATTTATAACAATCACACTGGACACAAGCACAGAAGTACAACATAGCTATATTAGCCTCAAACGCAAAATTTCGAATTCGAATTTTAGCTCAAAACAAGATGCTCATAAAAAAACGTGCAAATTAAATCAAAACTAAAAATTGTGTTTTTTTAAAAAAATATCAGTGCTTGGGATTTTAGAATCCTTAATTAAAACGTTCTTTAAAAAAGTATGCTTAAAATAGTCAGAGCGTACAGCTCGAATTCACAATAACATTGTGCGAATGTTTTACGGATAAGTTGAAGGAGCAAAATAAACCTGAAGACATTTAAAACAAGGTTTTCTATTATAGTAGGGTGTAACACAAAGATGGAACAAGAAGATAGAAAGGTTAATTTTGTTGAAAATTCGGTTTTTCCAACCTGTAATCCATATTCATTGAAACGAAGTTTCCGTAGCTTCTTTTCCCTAAAATGGCTGTCACAGTTCTGGACAGAAAACTTACAGAAAAAAGACAGCGTGTTGTGACTTGATCAAATTTGAGGAGAAAAGCGAAATAAGAGTTTAAAAGAAAATCTAGCATCATGACACAAAAAAAAACAGTTTCAGTTTTAGGCATCAAATGAAAGGAAATAACAAATGAAAATGATACAAAAACTGACAAAAACATAAATAAGAAATTTCAAGTTAAAAAACGATACTGAGCTCTAAGCGATTCTTAATATATACAAATGCCATCACTGCGTTAATAGAAAGTAACCACTGAATTTTGTTTTAAGTAAGGACAAGGACAACACCAACAACAGCAAAACAACAAGAACAAGAACAACAACAGCAACAAAAAATGTGCTTAATCCAGTCTGCTCTGAAGTCTGCTCCAAATTAAAGTTAAGATCTGAATTGAAATCTAACGTACAACAACAGATTACATAAGTCTATTCATAAAGTAATCTTAATTTTGAAACTTTCTGAGCTCTTATCAGAATCTTATCAGAAAAAAATATTATAAAATAAAAAAATAAAAACGGTTTGTTTAGAAAAAAAATAAAGGATAAAGGTCTTCGTTTAAATAAGCGGCTCCTCATCATCCGACTTCAACAAGCCATACTTCATTCTCAAAGCATCTGCACGTTTTTGTCGCTCGGCTTTCTTATCGTCATTTCGGAGCTGACGATCCTTTCTCCTTTGAGTTATTCGTTCCTCCTCTTTTTTCCAGCTTTTGCTTGATGTTCGACAACACTTACAATAGATGCAGCAACCACAGAGGAGAAGGATCAAACCTCCGAGGGAGGGCACAACGATGATCAAAACATAACCTGTAAGAGATTAAGAGACAGATTTATTGACCACTATTGAGTTGCCTGCTGAGACTGTTGAATAAATATTTTTGACATTATTACAACCCATCGTGTTCTAAAAATCACAATTGTCCGTTTCGATTCGTTTCATTTCGTTTTTAAGTAAAAAATTACCTTTATAAAGAAAATAACAGTCACG
Organism: Hydractinia symbiolongicarpus; assembly: GCF_029227915.1. Classification (NCBI taxonomy): domain Eukaryota; kingdom Metazoa; phylum Cnidaria; class Hydrozoa; order Anthoathecata; family Hydractiniidae; genus Hydractinia; species Hydractinia symbiolongicarpus. The sequence continues at coordinate 13,297,832 of NC_079875.1, read as the reverse complement.
TCAAGTGTTTTAAAATTTCTTGACATTTTGATACCTGGCACACTAATTCTATTGCTTTTAGTGACCTTTTAGAAGTTTAAAAGTTACTCTGTAGAAATCAAGAATGTAGACTGCTTATACAGGAAAACAGTCCATTGTTATTATTAAATGTATAAACCAGGACAATACGCAAAAAAGCTGACACCGGGAAAACGAAAGCTTACTTTAAATTTAAGGCTGTTACATACCTGGAATAACACACTGCTTCCAGTACCATTTATTTCCAGAACAACCCTTCGGGATAATCTTTCCTTTTGGGTATTGTAAGCATTGTCCAGATGGGCTACACCAATAGCAATGAGAATCTTTCGTACAAGTAGAGCACTCAGCGAATGCTGAGCAATTGAGTGGCTAAATTAAAATAAGCCCTACCATGTAAATGTGGACAGCACAGAATTATTCTGGAAAAAGTTGATAAGTTATTTATGTAAACACACAATTTTTCTTTCGTAAGAATATCAGGTTGAGAATTTAGGTTAAAAACTATAGGTCTATTGTTTAGACCAGATTGGTTAGGTCTTGTTTATACATTATAAGCTGGGCAAGATGGGGATTGTGCCAACCATGCCTTTTAGTCGTAGTGCTTGCCCCATCTTTCCCCACCCAGGCTCTCCTTAGTTTGTGCTTTGGTGGCCTGTCAAAAGCTCTTTAGTCTCATTGTCATGTGGTTCTGGGTTCTGACACTGCACCTTTCCAAAGTATAACATATTCATGCATAATGCTTCATCAACAGAATTGTTCTGCTACTTTTCACTTAAAAAAGAGTTTAGAAAACTAGAAATTTGTGAATTTACACAAAACTAAATTTAGATGTTGTTAAAGATTTCACAAATGATTAAAAATAATAGAGGCCTATCTTTTATGCCTGTATGGAATCAAACCAGCAGCTAAATCAGTATAGAAGTGTAGGGTTAATCGGTGTAATGCCTCACCTAAAAAGATTAGCGGAGGATGTGTCTAAAGAAAGACTTGTTGCTGTTTGGAGATGATTTGGACAAAATAATCAAATCATTGCAAGAAAATAACTTTAAAAGTACAAACAGATATTCCTCCTGATGAAGTATAATCAGTTAAAATACATCGAATTTATTAGTGACCTAGTCTCATCTTACCACTCAGTGAAGTTTTCACTAAAGGATTGTATAACTATAAGTAAGGAAATTCAACAACTTTTACTAAAAAAGGTAATCAATCAGATACAAGCAGCAAATAACTGTTTTCTTTTAGGCATATATTTAGTGTCCCTAAAAAAGAGGGACAAGAATGATTATCAACCTTAAACAGGTAAATAGATATGTCAGATAACGCTATTTAAAATGGAAGCTCTTACTATTTTTAGCTTTATCCTTTGGGTTTGGTGCAGCTGTTAGGATCTTCAAGTTGTCGAAGTACCCTTTAAAGTACTAAGAAGCTTAGGACTTACTGTACATCCAAACAAGTCAGTTCTAGTACCTACCCAATGTATAGTGTTTTTAGGGTTTGTGTTAAAATCCGCTCAGATGACAACAGCCTTAATCAAGGAAAGGGTCATAAAACTAAAGACTCCATGTAAGGACTTGTTGTGCACGCCTCACCCTACAGCTCAGGTTTGTTTTAAGGGTTTTTGGAACATTAATTTCTTCCTTTGATGCTGTAAAGTATGGCAACTTACATTATAGGTTTTTAGAAACAGATAAGAACCTACGTCTTAAGGCCATGTGGAATTTTGATTTAAAGGTCTGTTAGAGTTTTCTATGGCTGCTCACAGTGGCTCAGTTTAACAGACCTATACAATTGCCGAAATTTAATCTAATTTTATCCTCTGATGCTGGTCTTCAGGGCAGGGTGGGACTAATGAAAACTCTGAAATAGGCAGACGTTGGTCTGAGGGAGAGTTGCCAGAGCATATCAATACTATAGATTTCTTATACTTAAAGCCTTTTTGAAAATAAGACAATAGATATGTACAGTTGAGATTGGATAACAGTGGTATACATAACAAAGATGGGGGGGGGGGGTGTCACTCCATTGTTTGTAATAAGTTAGTTGTTGAAATATGGAATTTCGATAGAACACATAATGTTTGGTTGTCATATACCCAGTGTATTAAAGACTTATCAGTGGTTACGATTTTTTAGAGCATCCATTAATAAGCAGTTTTATAAAAGGGGTTTGTCTTACTTATACTTCTGATACCTCTGATAACCTCAACTGTGTCTTCTTGTGCTGCTCCAATAACTAAAAGAGGTAGTGGAATAGATGCAGCATTTTTAAGTACTGTCAGAAGACTGTTGTTTAGGTCTTGATTTTGTTGCATCATCAGGTGCTCATCAGGTATAGTCCGGAAAATATTGTCAAGATAAGTTTTGAACTTTCCTACTGTGCATCCAGTTAGGTCACTAACCGTTTTGGAAAGATATCTAAAGTGCTTGATAAAGGATGAGTGCAGAAGGGAGAAGTGACTTTTGCTGGCAGATGACATGACTTCTGGGAGTTTGCGAAGTCTTCCTTTACGTGGTGTTGTGTGGCATAAAACAGGGTGAAGAAGGAAATTTGGTACAAAGCCTTCTAGTATTTTCCACAAGTAAATAATTTGGTATCTATCTATTCTTTGTTGTAATGAGTATATTCTGTGAGACTTTAAATTATTCCAGTAATTTTTTCTATCAGAGCCATAAATTTTGGGCAAAAAGTTGATTGTACTGATTGGAGTGATCTCACATGGTACTTCAAAGAAGGTGACCATAACTACAAGCAATATTTTAGATGGGGTACAACTAGTGACCTCCATAGTGTAAGCATTACAACTGGTTTCTTGATTAAAACACTTGGAGGATCCAGCTTGAAAATCGCTTTTCTTTTTCTATAACAATGTTGCTATGCATCATGAAAGTACAGTCAGTGCTCAGGAATACTCCTTAGTCCTTAACATAATTCTTGGTTGTTAGGGTTTCTCGGGATGGTGACTTGCTTCAGTTAATGGTTTTTACCGTCTTGTAATAATTCAAATTTTGTTTTATTTAAAAACAAATTGTTGTGATATGCCCAGGCATAAACATGGTTCAATGACATTTGAAGAGTCTCTGAGTCGCTAAGGGTTAGTATTTCTTGCAGGAAGCGTGTGTCATCCGCAAAACTTAAAAGAAGTGTGCTTTGATGAATGCTTTTATTGATATCATACATAAGAATGATAGGGGGAGGAGGACCTAAGACACTTCCCTGTGGAACACAAGACAGAACATGCACTGGTAAAGAGATGCTACCACTTACACAGACCATTTGAGTCCATTTTTTATGAATGCTGTTATCCAGTCTAACACTTTTGCTTGTATATGCCGAGTTATGTTGATATCAACTTTGTCGAAAGCCTTTGCAAAGTCAGGATAAATTAAATCTACATTTTCACCTTCGCAAAGTGATGTGATAATTGTGTTGTAATGGTCGAGTAGTTGGCTTAAACACGATCTGTATGCACGAAACCATGCTGAGTTGGATTAAAGATGTTATGTGTGTCTAGGAAAGTAATAATTCTATTTCTTACAACTTTCTCAAAGATTTTAATTTGGTCCCAACTGTGAACTGACAGGCCAGTCCCACGTCAAAGTTGGACTGTCATCTGTAGTCGGGTCGGGACAGTACCGCCTGACATTTTAACTGAGAGAATTAGTATTCAAAGTATAACACATCATAGTGAATGGCATTTTCTTCAAACTTTTGTGAATAAAAAAATTGACTAGGCATGGTGAAAGAAAAAAGTCTAGACATAATTTTTTTCTGCAGCATAAAACGGCATTGAAATTAGGCATAGCGAAAAAAAATCTCAACGTAATTCTTCGTATAAACTCCTCTTGTGAGTAGATTTCAACATAATATACTTTGAAGTAACTAAATTTCACGAAACTAGATTTTGCGGATGGAAGAAGGTGCCGATAAGCCACAAACGCTTCCATATATATGGGCGGGTTCGGGTGACTATTTGAATCAAAGCACTTTCCAAAGCTCACCCGTAGCATTCCCAAAATACAATTCCTTGTAACATACCATGCGGACGATAGTTGGAAAGAAGGCGCTTGGAGAGAGAGAAGTTATAAAGGTTTATCAAAAACCATCAAAAACGGTTCTTTTAAGAACGTCGCTACCACCTAGAAAGTTTATTTTAATTTTTATAGTTTTTAGAATCATATTGTGTCTGATTTCTTTTTTTTCGGGCATTTTTCAGGCCTATGCGGGTTTTTTGAATACTTAAAATTTTTCAAAGCGCCGAACGCGCCTGAAAACTCCTGCATTTTTTACGTCTTATGCGGCTTATTTTGGCACCCTTGTGCGGATGGGTGGGCTCATTTTTATTCTGGGGATGATCAAAAGTATTTGTTTTGCAGGAATTAAGTTTGGTGAAAGTTATTAAACTTGCGAATCCCAAAATTTAGTTTCCACGAAATTTCGTTTCATTTGAGAACAATAACAGTTTTGCCACCAAGGCTATTGCTTATCAGAAGTGATGACGAATGATATAAAAGTCGCTCAGCCCTGATTATGTACGTTCTAAAAGTGAGAAATAACGAAAAAAAGGGTCGCACATAAGCCAACCTCCCCCGATTATGTGTGTTCTATAAATGCCAAATAATAGAAAAAGTGTTGTACACATACCGGCCAATCCTGATTATATATTTCCTGCCCTGTTTTTATAAATGGGGCAAGCTGCCGTACATAATACGGGCAGAGTTCATAATCAGGGCAGAACATATATACGTATTGTTGTATCACACAACATACGCATTTACATACAAGAGATTAAATAAATAGATAGATAGATGTGCATATTTTACATGGCTAGCCTCACAAATATCGAGGGATAAACGCTGTCTATTATTTCCGGGAGCGGCTATGGCTTTGATGGGGTATTATTGTAGTATTTATGTATTTAAGTATTTATTTCTCTCTTTGAGCTATGCAAACTCAATTAGAGTCAGCGCTCTGCCAGACAACTCCCTGCAACATCCAACAGTCCACACAGTGCGCCATCTCCCCAATTTCCCTCACAGGGCTTGGGTTAACCCAGGGGTATGGTAATATTCAATTGCTCATATTGAATATCGCCGCCAAGGGGAATCGAACCCCGGTCTCGTGCACAAAGTACAAGAGTAATAACGACTAAACTACGACGCCAAAGATAAAATAAACAAAATAAGCCAACTGCTTTCAGCTTAACTACATACCGCTTTTGTTGGCTGTTGGCTCGTTGTTGGTACAGGTTCCGTCGGTGTCTTCTTGATAGTTGAAGTTGCGTTTTGTGTTTTTGCTGTCAACGGCGATGTTATTGTTGTCTGAGTAGTATTTGATGAATATACGATAGATAATTTGAGGAGTACAAATATCATAATTATTTTCTCCATTTTCAAAATCATAATGTTTAACCACAATAATTTTAATTCTCTTCTGTAAGTTAGCTTAGCACTTTACTTTTGTTTTTCTAACTTTTTTAAGCTTCCTTTCCGCTCTCTGTTTGGTCATATAAAAAAAAATGAGACCCGATACCCTAGGTGTGATACCCAATACCCCAATACCCGATACCCTGACATCAATACCGAGACCCAGTACCTTGGTGCCGAATCCAGTGAAGAAACCTCTCTATTATTGTATTCAAAAATTGAGATTTTACCATTAATTTTTTTCCACAAAAGACATAAAGAAAATAAGAATAACAAGACAATAAAAATATCTTTTAACCCTTAAAGGAATTGGTCCTGAATGTACGTTTTCTCGTTTTCCATTTCAAAGAAGCAGGTTATGCTGATATTAAAGCACAATCTCATGAGAACACACAAAAATGAAAGACTTGTCCTATGCATAATCGGTCAATTATTTAGCTACTGTCACCGACTTTAATTGTCTTTGCCCCATATGGGGCATGTGTAAATAATTACTGGCATTGAGAACACTCAAGGCCAAATGAAAACGTGTTAAAAATTTAGCACAACAAGTTTTATAATTATATAATGTAGACGCCTTATAAAAAAGAACAAAAAATCAAATAGAGCAGTTTGTATTTTTTTGATATACATCACCGTCCCGATAAAAAATGTTGCAAAAGAACGTGAAATCCGGCTATGATAAAATGCCTATCGAGTGAATATTAAATTTAAATTTCTCTCTTACGAAAGCTTAAACGCAAAAACGAATGTGTCAAAGCAAACCCTTAAAGCTCATGTTGACGCGGTTTGCAACCCCTTCAGCAACATTTCAATAACAACATTCATTTAAAGCAATGTTAAAGCAACAAGTGAGATGAACTGCTTACTTGCTTTGAGCATTCATCGCTGACGATGAAAAAGGTAATAGTCGCGGAAAAAAAGAGATTGGATAAAAAAAAGAACAATATAGACTATTTAAAAACCTTTTTAATGAATTGAGTGCAGAACATACGGAACATACAAAAGAATAATGAGAATGGATTATGAAAGTTTTAAGGAAGTTTTAAAATATGTCGAGTCATACATCATCTCTCAAAAAAAGTAATTCATGCCCAAGAAAGATTCGTTTTGACCATTCGCTTTTTAACAAAGAGAGAGAAAATTCGCCCCTGTGCTACCAATTTCAGATTTCCATTCGCTTTTTAACAAAGAGAGAGAAATTTCGCCCCTGTGCTACCAATTTCAGATTTCCAAAAGAACTATCTCAAACACAATTCTACAAGTTTCAAAGCGATAGCGCCTTATATTTGGAAGGATTTTATACGAACACCATCCTCTCGTATAGAAGGAATGGCTTGAAATTTCATAAAATATCTACTCTAAGTGGAATTTTCCCAATTGTATTGGCGCTGTGATGGACGGCCAACATATTGTTGTAACCTTCCGCCAGGAAAATATTCCGAATTTATCAACTACAAAAAAAACTTTTCTGTTATTTTGTTGGCTGTTGCAGGACCAGAATATGAATGCTGGTATGCAGATAACGTTAGCAACGGTCACATGAATGATTCAGGCGTTAAGATTAATTCTGATTTACGGGAAAAAATCAAGAGCAATGAACCCAAGACATCCCGCACTGGAAGCAAACGCTCTATCACAAGGCTAACAGTATGTCGAACCTTTTGTGTTTGTGGGAGTTGACACCTGGGTGTTGAAAAGGAATATGATGAAGCTATACCCGTAAAAGTATCTTACTCCAGAAAAAAAAGAGTCCACAACTATCGCCACAGTCAAGCGCGACGTATTTCAGAAAATTTGTTCGGAATTCGGGCGAACAGATGGGGAGCATTTTGTAATGTTTTAAACTTGCCTCTTAAGAAGGCTACCAATGTCACAACTTTTGCCTTAGTTTTGCACATTTTTTTGCTGAAATTTAAATCCAACCCTCCTGCATTTTTACAATTTCAACCAAGTTTGAAGTGAAATTTCTAGGCGCGCAAAGGTAGTGAGGGAAATATTTACTGACTATTTTATTAACAAAGACAGAGTGGAATGGCAGTGGGAAAAAGCCTAAAACATATCGTATGTATCGCTAATTGTGTATAGACCTGGTATAAAGTTTGTTGTTTGTCTAACCTGTAACGATGGAGATATGAGGTCTTCTTGTGTCCAACTGCTACAGTTGTGCAGATACATACAACGCTTAGGGACTTATGCGAAGTATGTCTAGGGTTACCTTCTTGTACTTGTTCTTTGGGTTTATCAAGGATATCGATACATTTTGAAATAAAAAGTTTGTTTCTCCTGAGAGACTTTCCTTTTGCGTTTCGTCAAAGGGCCTTTAGGAAGTGACCAAAGCCGTTTTCATCGTCATCCTAATTTTCTAGTGTTTCTTTAAATTTATCGACATTGTTAATCAATTATTTATTTATTTTTTTTCGCCAAAAGAAATTTACATACAACCATTTCAAAATTACAGATACAAGTTCTACATACACATAAGTACAAGCATAAATTTCTACATTGGGATATATATATATATATACATAACTGTATCACGTACGTAGAATAAAATGGCAGGAGTAAGTAGAAGACTATGCAGTCTTATCATCTCACACCTTACATAGCCGTCATTAAAAAGAGCGTCAAATAAAAATTGATAATTAAAAACTTAATAAGATATTAAATGTTATGTTAAATAAAAGAAAGCGTTTAATTATCACACGTAGTGTTGTTTCAGAAGAAGACTTGTTCGTTATTACTTCGTAACAGCTGATTTCTTAGTGCAATTTTAAATTGTTTTGTAGATGGAATGCTTTTTATCTCATCGTTTAGAAGCATGCTCCATAGTTTTGGGCCACGAAATTCACCAATGTTGCGTGAACATGTTGACGCAAAGCGCAAACGGTGCCAACATTGTTTTAAAATTCGAATCGACACAAAATGATAAAATTCTTGATCATGTGCAAAAAATTTTCGGGTTTCCAGCATGTTGTGCCAACTTGTTTTGACAAACGGGACCAACATGTTTGTTAGTTACGGAAGCCCATTAGTCCTGTTGCTCTTGCCTATTCATAATTTCAAAAAAGTGGATAGACATGAAACAAAATTTAGTTGCTTATTCAAAATATCAAAAAAGTTTGCGGCTAGCCTAAAATTCAAATCCACCAATTAAAAAACAAATTTCTCAAAGCAAACAAAGATTAAAATCAACCAATGAACACGAAGCCCTCCTGTTGCCCTCCTTTTGTACTATTTGTATAAAATATGAAATCTTGATAGAAATATTATTTTACTTTGAATAGTTTTTCCCTACTTGGAATATGTTTAAGTGTTCTACTAAGTGAAAGCGCCCCACTTTGTGTGGGACGACGGTCCTAGTCGGTTGTTGCTGAAATAAATCAAAATAAACATGTCATGTGCTTTATGGCAAAAAAAAAAAAGGTAACCAGTTATGTCCAAAAAGTTAAAGCACAAAACAAATAGCATGGGTGTTCGTTTCCCACTTTCGTTTTGAAAACAATACTGGTGTAGCAAAAAGGTATTATATTATTTTTAAACATTATTTAAAAGAATATAATTTTTTTAGGTAGCTAGCTAGCTCTAGCTAGCTAGCTCTACTAGGTAGATAGATATATGTGCATATTTTACATGGCTAACCTCACTAATATTGAGGGATATACCCTGTCTATTATTTCCAAGAAGGGCCATGGCTTAGATGAAGAGTTCTAGAGTATTTAATGCTCGTTTTGAGCTACCCAGTCCCAATTATTAGGGCCAGCGCTCTAGATGTGCATATTTTACATGGCTAGCCTCACAAATATCGAGGGATATACCCTGTCTATTATTTCCAGGAGGGGCCATGGCTTAGATGGAGAGTCCTAGAGTATTTAATGCTCATTTTGAGCTACGCAGACCCAATTACTAGGGCCCACGCTCTACTAGACAACTCCCGGCAACATCCAACGGCCCACACACAGTGTGCCATCTCCCCAATTTCCCTCACATGGCTTGGGTTAACCCGGGGCTATGGTAACATTCACTTGCACATGTTGAATCGCCGTCAAGAGGAATCGAACCTCGGTCTCCCGCACAGAGTACGAAAGCTATAACCACTAATCTACGGCGCCTCTACTAGACAACTCCCGGCAACATCCAACAGCCCACACCTGGAGCCATCTTCCCAATTTCCCTCACATGGCTTGGGTTAATCCGGGCTATGGTAACATTCAGTCGCCCATGTTGAATCGCCGTCAAGAGCAATCAAACCCTGGTCTCCCGCACAAAGTACGAGAGCTATAACAGTCAGGGTAAACACCTAATTAGGCGGCATGACCTAATTAGGCGAGTCATTTAGTTAGGCGACGTGATGTAGTTTAATTAGGCTACCTGTAGTCTAACTAGGCGAACGAAAACTTTCCGTTGTAAATACGTCGAAATCATTGCGTTTCGCACTACAATTTTCATGTGAATCAAATCTGTCCACTTTGCAGATAATTTTGACCAATTATTGTCTTATTTGCATTGTGGGCTATGAGAAAATTAGGTGTGGATGAGTGGCTAGTTACGATGGTACAGTCTATGTACAGCAATGCTAGAAGTCGTGTCAGGATTAACGATTCACTTAGTGATGAATTTAGTGTAAATGTTGGTGTACATCAGGGTTCTGTACTTAGTCCTTTGTTGTTTGTTCTAGTCTTAGAAGCGCTGTCGATGGAGTTCAGAACAGGTTGTCCATGGGAGTTATTGTATGCAGATGATTTGGTTCTCATAGCAGAGTCGATGGAAGAATTAGTTGAAAAGTTTGAGAAGTGGAAGAAAGGACTAGAAGAGAAAGGGCTAAAGGTAAACACAGCAAAGTCTAAAGTCATGATTAGTAGCATTGCAGCCAAGTGTGACCTTGTAGTTGGAAAGTGGCCTTGTGGAGTTTGCAGGAAAGGGGTTGGTTGTAACTCAATTTTTTGTCTGACTTGCAAGCATTGGGTACATAAGAAGTGCAGTACAGTACTGTGAAAAGGTTTGTTAACATCGTGTTCGTGTAATGAGCGTGGTGCACACCAACCACGATAAAATCGTGGTCTTCGTGTATAACAAATATTCAAACATTCTATCGTGGCCACCACGCTAATATAATTATCTCCACGAAGGATCGTGTGTCCCACGATCTTTTTTGCGAGCTCCACGAATTATATAGATTTAATTTTTTTTCTTTTCAAAAGCGTCGGTAATTTGTTTTATTGAGTTTTACGAACGGACGCAATTAAATGTTTTGTACGAAATGTTATTTTGTAAAGAAAAGTTAAATTTGTCTGACCATAATTTAATTTCAGTTTTTAAAACTTCAATAACGCCCGTCTCAAACACATCTCATTGTTTTGCCGATATTTTTTTGCCAAAAGAACTCTGTTCAAGAAAACGTTGAACCGAAAATATATGCAAAATATTTAACAGTCATTAAATTAAAGTAGATTTTAAAAGCGTATTTGGTCATTGAGTTTTTCTTTCTTTTATGTCTTATCTATTTTGCCGATGTATCTTTCTCTAATTTTGTCGGCGTCTTTAAAAGTCAGCTGAGCAATTAGTTTCTCTTTGAAAAAAAAAGTTAAATATGGATGCTCTGTTTGGCGAAACCATTTATACAATTTACAAATCAAGACATGGTGCTTCCAAAATATTTCAGACAGCGAATAATAAATCTTAAACAAAAAAGAATGACCTATTATTCAATAACAGAAGCTACGTGAACTTTTTATGAACGTAAAATTAGACACATTATTTCTTAATAAAAATTTGTTTATAAGAACATGCTCAGCCTAAAATCCCGCGCAATATGAGTCTAAAATTCATGAAAGAAATATTATTTTCAAACATTTTTTTAATGATCAAAAGGTCATTTTTGTCTATTTTATTTGTACAGAAAATGCTTCGAAACTTCACATCATTAATAATTAATTATTCAATAACAGAAGCCACGTGGACTTTTTATGAACGTAAAACCTGATGCAGGTATTTTGTTGTTATAAAAAAATAGTTCATAAGAACGTGATCAGCAGTTCAATGCGACTTTATTTCTGAATCTATTATTTTACTTTTTACGAACAGATTTTTAATAGTATAATTTTAACAATCTATTTAAAAATTTTAATATTTTGGAAGAAAACAAATAAGGAAATTTAAGGCTGAGAAAGGGTTACGAAAAAACTCTTATAAAAAACTTTAAAAAAATCAACTCGCCCCCAGGGTTGAAGCCCTGGCGTGGAAAAAGAAAGTGTAAAAAAAATACTAACCTCGCTCTTTTAAAAAAAATGTATAATAACCAGAAATCGCCAGATAATATTAGACCTGTTTCACCAAGTAATAAAGCGTTAGCGACAGTAAGGTATATATGTTTAAAAACCGTAAGAACAAGTATCTTGACTTTCATATTTTTTGAAGCGCAACCATGGGAAAAGAAGTGGATATTCTGCGTAAAAACTTCCGTATTGTTATAAGAACGTATAGTCGTATAAATTTTTTTTCATTTGAGCTTAAAATTTAAATTCATGAAATAAAGTCGCTTGATTGTATATACCATGCTTGTGACGATGAGTAACACTAAAATGAAACAACCTTTATAACATTTATTTAGAACAGAGATGCGTTTTTAAAAAAAAAATAGAAATAAATTTGTGAAAGAATTATTTAAAATTTTACAGTTTTATTTAATACCCTATGGACGGCGCTTGATTCACGAAGGATTAAAATCTTTTATATAGCTAGCCTTATAACAACAAATTAAAACAAAAAAATGTTAATTTATTTTTTTGCTGTCGGTTTTTAATTTAATTGATAAACTAATACGGTCTTTGTTGTTTTACAATAGAAGTTATCTATCGTGGAAGCCACGATGTAATATTTAATTTTCGTTCGTGTAGTCCACGAAACATGATCGTGAGGTCCACGATTTTTAAAAAAATACGTATCGTGGGCTATTGTGGTTCGTGCGTAACATGAAATAAACACGAACCACGATGTTAACAAACCTTTTCACAGTACTGTAGTATTAGAGGAAGGTTAAGAGCTGACATTCAGTTTGTATGCAAGAGTTGCAAAGGTGAGATTATAGAGAATGAAGTATTTCCAGCTTTAATGATGTACAACAGTGGCTCGTTAGAGATAGTTGAGAACTTTTGTTACTTAGGTGATATGTTGGGCAGTGAAGGGGGTGTTGGAAGAAGTGTTACTTGCAGGATAGGTTCTGCTGGGAAAAAGTTCAGAGAGTTACTTCCTTTGTTGACTAGTAGAGTGCTGTCAATTGAGGTAAAAGGTAGGTTGTATGAGGCCTGTGTAAGAAGTGTTATGTTGTACGGTAGTGAGACATGGGCAGTGAAGCAGGAAGATCTTGACTGTTTATAAAGGAATGATATGAGAATGGTTAGGTGGATGTGTAACGCCAGTCTGAGAGACAGAAAGAGTTCAGATGAGCTAAGCATGCTAAGTCTCCGTAGAATTAAAGATGTTATCCAGATAAGAAGATTGAATTGGCAGGGGCGCTTGGAAAGAATGGAGGAGGATAATTGGGTAAGAAAGTGTAGGGACTTGATAGTTCCTGGGGCAAAGCCCAGAGGCAGACCGAGAAAGACTTGGCATGAGGTTATAAGGACAGACTTGATACAGAGGAATTTGAGTTTAGATCTAACACAGTCTAGATCAGATTGGAAGAGGGTCATTAATATACCCCGTCCAACCCATGCTAGCATGGAAAACGGACGCTAAGCCAAGAATGATGATGATGATTTGCATTGGTAACTTAAGGCCCAAACCTCGTGTGACCCCATTTGTTGTTTTAAATAATGGATTTCAGCCATTCACGCCGCAGGGAAAAAATAAATATGGTGGATGAAAATGTCACCTAAATAGGCGACACTTAACCTAATTAGGTTATATATTTCATTTCAACATAATTCTTAATTGCGCGAACATATCGAGGCACGAGTGACAATTTTGGAATCATGGTTGCATAGACTATCCCTACTGAACAAAGATTTTTTGCGATTTTGTCTTAGGTGTGTTTGAAAAGCCTTTAAATATTGTAATGTCTTAACTAGGTTACATATCGCCTAGGCTACAATGAGTCCCCTAAATAGGTTGTATACCCTAATTAGCCTACTGTGGCCTAATTAAGTGTTTACCCTGACTGTATAACCACTAATCAGCCTTGAGGTGTAGCTAGCCTAGTTATAGCCATATAACTAGCTAACGGAATCCACTTTTCAAAGGGTTGTTCAAATTGAATCAAACTTGGCACATTTATACAGTACTGTGAAAGGTTTGTTAACATCGTGGTTTGTGTTTATTTTATGTTACGCAGGACCCACGATAGCCTGCAATGCGTTTTTTTAACAATCATGGACTATACAATCATGTTTCATGGACTACACGAACAAAAAATAAACATTACACTGTGGTGTCCACATTAAATAACTTTTATTGTAAAACAACAAAAACAGTATTAGTTTATCAATTAAATTAAAACCGACGGCAAAAAAATAAATTAACTTGTTGTTTTAATTTGTTGTCATAAAGCTAGCTACATAATAGATTTTAATTGTTCGTGAATCAAAATTACGATGTAAAAAAACATTTCTATCGCCGCTTTTCTTTTATAAACTTTTAAAATGCAATCTAAAAAAACATTTCTATCGCCGCTTTTCGTTTATAAAATTTTAAAATGCGATCTTAAAAAACATTTCTAACGCCGCTTTTCGTTTTGAAACTTTTAAAATGCAATCTAAAAAGCATTTCTATCAGCGCAGACAAATTTAACTTTTCTAGACAAATGACATTTCGTAAAAATACAATCGCGTCCATAACGTAAAAGTATACACCAAGCAAAAACTACGAATATGCTTTTTTAACTTGATAAAACCTGAAACAAACAAATTAACTTTAATGAAAGAATTTTTTGAAAAGAAAAAAAATTAAATTATACTGGCTATAAAAATCGTGGAGCTTGCGAAAATAATCGTGGGACAAACGATCCTTCGTGGAGATAATAATATTAGCGTGGTGGCCACAATAGAATACTTGAATGTTTGTTATACATAAAGACCACGATTTTATCGTGGTTCGTGTGCACCACGCTTGTAACACGAACATGATGTTAACAAACCTTTTCACAGTACTGTAGTACGTCATAAAAGAAACAAAATGCCAGCAATAAATTTTTGCTTGGAATTTGTTAAAAATGCCGCTATCTGCTTAAAATTTAATTACTTTTGTTCCAGAGGGAACTTTTGCATTCTGTTTGAAGTTTATGAAATATCTTATTTTTTGGATTTTGACAATGTCAATAAAATGAATGAATGCTGAAGGTGAGCATATATTTTTCAAAAAAAATATTTGCCATATTTAGATCCTCATATCATAATCGGATGAAAAGTTATGCAAAAAAAAACTGATAGAGGGGACCATTTGGTCCAGTTGGAATAGGGTTAACCAATCTCTGGAATGTAATAAAAAGTTTCAAACACAAATTGTTGACAACTATAAATGTCCAATAAAGTTTCCTATAAATGTAAGAGTTTGGGTTTCTTTGATAGTCAATCAGATTTTGTTATATAAACAGTACTATTCTCGTTTTTTTTGTGTGTTTTTGCTTATCTTGTCCTCACTAATTGTTAACTCGTTGCTTTCGTCTGTGTTGTATTTGAACTGTTGCTGTCATTTTCGTGTTTGACAACAACCTAGGGACCTCTAATCGTGGGCCTTAGGAGGCAGAGATTGTAAACAACTTTTTAGGGCTAATTTGGTTTTGGCATGTTATGTGTCCGTTTCCCATTTGGATCTCATAAGACTGAGGATCAATGTATTGAATGATCTGAACTCAATGTCCATTCTTTCATCTTTTCGTGTAAGCCGTTTTGTGTCATTTTATTGGTATTTTGTAGACATTTTTTGCTACACACTTAGCGAAGGCAAGTGGAAATTGTATCTGAAAAGGTTAGTCTTACTCTGTTACACTCTTTTTGAATTATTCTGCCCCTGTTTGTCGGATATTCCTTGCTTTCAGTCATAGTTTCATACTTTTTTTGTGCGTTTTTCTGTTTCGTGTTTGTTTTTTGACTGTTTTTTGCATACATTTTGCAAGCTTTAATTCAATTCCACATTTTGTTACCAAATTAGTTGCTTTTGGTTTGTTTTTTTGGTGTAGTTCTCTTTGCTTCCTCTTTTTTCACTTGTTCTTATTCTCTTTTCTACAACAGCTGAGTTAAATGCCCTTTAATTCTTCTCAACTCAAACTGAGTGTGACTAATGACGGGATCAAAGAGGTGTTAATTAACAACACTCCCCTAAATCCAAATCCAACTAAATTTAAAATGGCTTTGTAGTGTTTGCAACAAAAATGTTTTGTGTAATCAAAAAGCTATTTAGTGTGACCTTTATGATAAATGGTGTCACATTACATGTGATGGGACATCACCAACAACCTAAAATGATCTAACCACAAATGAGCTTGACAATCACTGCTGGTATTGCCTTTGGTGTGTAAAATTTTTATCTGACTGTCACTTCTTGATATCATTACAATCTCAGAAACATCTGAGCAAAATGATGGATTTCCAACATTTCCATTGCCAGTTGTGACATATTTCCTACACCAACAAACAAAGCTAAAGGTGGTACACTCTTTTTTGTTAATAGTCTTTAAAAACCTTTTACAAGACATGACCTTGGAGCTAAATCTGATCAGTTCCAGAGTACTTGGATTGAGATCTCTAACAAAACAAATAAAAACATTATTTGTGGTTGTGTCTACCGACATCCTAGACAAAATTTAGACGATTTTTTTTATATGGAGCATGTCCTTAAGGTGACGGTATACCTTTTGAGCATGGTTTTTTTAAACGATTTTTTCAGCGATAGTTAATCAAAATTTATTCATTCATACATCACTAATAGGCATTTTTAAACACATATCAAATGACATAAAAATAATTTAGAACTTTTTAACTTGTGAAAAGTACAGAGACATTTTTGAAACACACCCTGGCTTTAAAAAAGTGACCATTTACAAAACTACTTCGTTTCCAAATCTCATTCGATGTCAATGGTTCGATTATCAACAGGACGCGGTTTTCGCACACACGAAGACAGACGACGGCTATTATTAAATAGAGCTATTATCAGCTCGTTGGACAATCTACAAGAATTCGCCATCGTTATTTTTTCGTTGCAACGTGCAAAATTTAGTTGATAAAAGGTCACAACAACCATACTCACAACATCGACACTCACCACACCAATACTCACAAAACCGACAGTAAGAACACCAACAGTCACAACACGGATAATAACAATGTAAGAAACAACGCATCTCAAATATGTACATCTTGTGATTATGTTAAAAACCCTCAGTATTTTATTCTGGAATGTCAAAAAGTTGGCTTGCAAGAGTTAGCACAAATCAACAAAAATAAGTTCTTTACACATTTTAAATATTGTCTTTCCCTTAAAAGCTTATACAAAAATATGAAAAAGCCATAAATAAGAAAACAATAAATGTAAATCTACAAAAATCAGTCAGTTGCATACCATTCTCGCCCACAAAGTTTACACGAAATGTAAATGTCAACCAATTAGGAACACGAAAATTTTTCTTTTTTACTATGATGATCCATACTACCCTTTACCAACAATTTTGAACCTAAATGTCAAAAAATCAATAAGCAAAGAATAAACTTGAATTAAAAAAATAATTATTTTCATTATATACATTGTATACGGTTCGTAAACAAAAGTTTACACAAAATGTAGAAAAGATTAGTTTTGGAACACATCTAAATCAACAAAAATAATTTCATTTAGCATGTCGTATATTGCCATTACCCATCAATCTGCCACAAGAAGGTTATGAAACACATCAAAATTTAGATAAATCAGTCATTTCAGCGCATACAGTCATCGACCATTAGATTACAAAATCAGAAACAAAAACAATAATAAATAACTTAACACACACTTTAAAATTCTACTTTTAAATTCTATAAAATTCGTTTCACTTGTCATATTGCATGTGGTCCTCCTTGTAAAGTGCATAGGTATTGTGAAAAAAATTATAGATGAATTCCAGCATGACGTCATTTGTTTACGTTCCTTGGCTCTGGCTTTTCTGTGGCAGGAAAAAAGAGGCTAGGATTTGGTGAAGAAATGTTTTCACTGTGGATTTCTTCTAAAGGGTACATCGTTGGAGTTATAAACTATTATCGAGTGTAGGTTGATGCCTTCTGACCTAATTGAATTCATTAAAAGTCAAGAATACCTTTGTTTGAAGGAATGAACTGATAATTACTTTGCTTCACCTAGCACCCAATCTTTTTCCCTGCCACCCAAATGCCAAAGTCGATAGGCAATAACTTAATGAATGATTTTTCATGGCAGCTCGAATGCTTTGTAGATAGACATGCACTTATGAAAAAATTCTTACTTTCTAACTCATAGCAATAATATAAAGAAAAATTGGCAAGGTATTCTCTATTTAATCAACACAACAAACAACTCAAACCAACGCATTTCTCAACTTGTCATTGGTTTGATTATCAATGATCCAAAAATGAAAGCAAATCATGTGAACGACTTTTTTATGAATGTTGGTCCTAATTTAGATAAAAGTATTCCTAAAAGAACATCTCGCCTGACAAGTTCTTTAAAAATAGACAAGACAATGAATTTTTGTTATCCAACGTTACTTCACAGGAGGTGCTTGATATTATTCAAGGTTTGGAAAGTAAAAGTCTAGGTTCTGCTAGTATACCTCTAAAGGTGGCAGTAACCCTTTTAAAAATTGGATTTTTTTTTTACATAATTAGTTACGAAAGATTGTTATCAGACTATATATTCATTTTTTTCTGTTATAACACACTTGTCACGATTATCTTTCACCAAAAATATTTAGCCTCAACAATTTCTCTTTAAAATAAATTCATAAATAATTAATTAGTTCTGCCGAATATAGTTAAAGTCTATGTGCTTGCAAAATTGTACAGAAAGAAATGACTTAATTATTAAAGAGAAACGTTAATAACAACAAAGATGGCGCGTTATGTAGAAATTTTAGACGATCTTCATTATGCTACACTGCACAAGCTTTAACTTTCGATAGCATTTTCGTTTTACTTTGAAATTTTTAGACATGCTTGGTGAACCATGCAGCCATTATATGGTGTGCGGAAATCTTTTTATTCGTAATATTTTTCTTTTAACAGTGTATGATGCAGCAGGGGATGCTAACAAAGAATCCTTTAAAAAACAAAAGGCTATTGTTAAAAAAATAAGAATGAACAAAAAAAACCTGCACACCGTTTTAACAGGGTTAACCGAAGGTTAATTTAAAACCAGAAGCTGATGAAAAATAACAAAATTGTAAAAAGTTGGAGCTCGAAGATTTTTTTTCTTGTTTATGATACATCTTTAAATAGAGATTTATGCTGACTCAGCAATTTTAGTGTTAAGTTAAAATCATTTTATTATGTATTAAGGCCTATATTTTTAGGAAATGGTATGAATAAAACACTGAGTAAATAATTCAGCTATTTGGATAGCTAAAAAAGGGTTACTGCCACCTTAACATGTTAAAATCGGTGGCTGATCTGATTATAATTCATCTTTGCAGTTTAATTAATAACTCGTTTTTAACTGGTACTTTTCCTAATGCTTTGAAGGTTGCGAAAGTCATCCCTCTACATAAGGGGGGTTCCATGCAAGATCTGATTAACTTTATCTTTGCTATCTGTTTTTGATAACATCATAGAAAAATTAATGCATAAAAGACTTTACAATTTTCTTGAATTTAATCAAATTTTGTTTAAGAACCAATTTAGATTTAAAAAGAATAATTATACTATATTTGGTGGAAATAGAAATGACAGAACACATTAGGAACTCAATTGATAATAGAAAATTGGGATGTGGTATATTTATAGATCTAAAAAAGCATTTGATACTGTTAATCACAAAACATTATTATCTAAACTTGAACACTATGGTGTCAGGGGTGCTTCTTTAGATTGGTTTGAGTCTTATTTATCAGATAGACAACAATATGTAGTTTTTAAAAATGAATCTTCTTCTTTTCAATTACAGGGGTCCCCCAAGGGTCTGTACTTGGCCCACTTCTCTTCTTACTTTACATCAATGATCTACCTAACATTTCATCTAAACTGTTATTTTTTCTTTTTTCGGATGACATGGACATCTATTTTGAATTTGATAGTCTTCACAAGCTTGAAAACTGTATCAACCAAGAGCTCAAACAATTAAGCGTATCTTTCACAGCAACAACAAAACTCTCAATCACAATGTTACTCTAAATAATAATTGTGCAATCACTCAAAGTGATTATATTAAATACCTTGGCGTTTATGTTCATCAACATTTAAACTGGAAACAACATATCTCAGTACTGTCTAAAAAAATTGGTCGAAGCATAGGTCTAATGTATAAGCTACGACTATTTGTGAACATAATCTGCTTTAAATGTTTATAATAGTCTAATTTATTCTCATATTGTTTATGGTATTCAAGTCTGGGGGTCAGCTTGTGATTCTGTCCTTAGGCAGATTCTCACTCTACAAAAAAAGGCAGTAAGAATGTTAACATCTAATGACAACTATATCCCATCACACCTGGGCCATTACCTCCAACTAATCTGCTCTTTAAAGAACTACACATTTTGAAAGTTAAAGATGTATTCAAACGGCATTTTGCTAATTTTATCTACCATACTCTATCACAAGAAACACCAATCAATTTTCTAGAATGGTTTAATGGTTTTTCACAACTACAACACAAGCAGTAATAGATTGATTAATAGAAAAAAATATTTTTGATTTAGGTACTGTTTCAGACCTACTTATACACTTCATCATAACAGGTCTAACCTTGTAAATTATAGTGGCATTATATTTAGGGTTTCTGGTCCAGTTCTCTGGAACAGTCTTTCTGTTTAAATTCGAAACTCACAATCTTCTAATGTATTTAAAATTAATCTTAAAAATTATTTTCTTGAACAATACATTTAACCTAGTACGGGTTTATCAACTCCAGCTATTTGTCTGTATCTGTATCTGTATGAGTTCCTAACTTTTGCCATGGCTGTGTTGGTAACTCATGTGGTTTTAACAATTCTTTTTTTTAGATGGCAGGTAGATTAGGTAGGTCTTACATCTATGTATCAATTCCATGATTTAGTTGTTTAGACCTGGCCAAAAAACACTTTGACGAGCTCGCCGTTTGCATAAGTACATACTCTGCTTTAAAACGATAGTACAGCAGCTTTATATGCAGTCATTGAATTTTAGGTGACATCTCTCCTATTGGTTTATATGGGAACTAAGGGCTTGCGATCAGTTTTTACTAAAAATTCTGGCAGACCATGTAGGTATCTCGCCATTCGTTTAATTCCCCATGTCACCGCAAGCAATTCCAATTCAACAGGAAAATAATTTTTCTCTGTATTGGTAAGAAAATGAGATGCACAGACAATAGAGGGGAATTCAACAATGACCTCTTCAGAGATGTAGCAGAACTGTTTAACACAAGAGTTTTATACAACAGCAGCAGAAGCTCCATGGTCAAATGGTGTATGCGAGCGTCATAATGCCATCGTGGAAAATATGATTTTGCAAATTGTCAACACTAGTTGTTCTGTTGAAAATACACTTACATGGGCCACTTGTGCCAAAAATGCGTTGCATAATATCCGTGGATTCAGTCCCAATCAGTTTGTATTTGGACGCAATCCAAATCTCCCATCTGTGCTTACAGCCAAGCCTCCTGCTCTTCAAACAGTTACACCCAGTCAATTAATCGCTAATCATTGAGATTGGGATCTTCATGTCAGTTTGCAATGAAATTTTCTGTGTAAACATATTGGGCTTATACTAGCTTACCCACAAAATTTGATTGCAAACCAAGTTGCAGATCCCGAGTTATTAAGTCGTCAGCAAAAAAATAAGAGGCCAGGGACGAGCAAGTGAGTGTCATTTTGGCAAAAAAATTAATGTTGATCAATTAATCTCTATAATATCTATGCATTGATAAAGTTTGGATGCACACCCCTTAACAGGACTAAATTTACTGATGAAAGAAAAAGTTCAAATTTGCTATTACTGAAATATGACATCACAATTCATACAGCATAATTAAATCTGAAATTCTTGAACGAAAAGAGCTTTTTAAAAAATTTAAAAAGACTTGTTAGCTAACTTTTTAAGCTCTATGATATAAGTCCAACATCATTTTATACCTTGGGTTCCCTTTAAGATTAAAGATCTGTTTACATGTACTCCTGCACATACAAAAACAGTAATGTCCTTTATGAAACCCATGTGTGGAAATAGCAGAGACATTCTAGCTTCTCATGATCTGGGCCAATCAATGTCTTTGTAGTGTCTTGTAACTGTTTTTTTGTGAATTCCAAACTTTTAGAGGTGGTTTCCACCAATTACTGTAACTTCTGTGCCTGTATCCACTTAAAAGTTAATTTCGTCATGCCTTGCCAAAAGTTTAATTTCGTACATATTTCCACTTACTCCCACCTGAACCCTTTAAACCTGCACTGCATTCTCTTCCCCCACGTTTCCCAAAAATAGCGCCCCAAGTTCATTCCCTGTTCATTCACACCTTGGTTTGAATTTTTATCCACTTATCAAACAAGCTATGCTTTTTGCAAAATGTTTTGTAAACTGCACACTTTACATTTCTGTACCCATGCAGGACACGACTCTTGCCCAAAAATATGTTTTCGTACACAAAATTTGGACATAATCATTTTAGGATTCTTACCTTTGCTGATCCGTTCATCGTTTTTATGTTTATTGCATATTTTCACTGCAGTTTCCAGTGTTAGTTTCTTTTCTGCCAATAACTTTTCCCTGGTTTTATCCCTAGTAAGTCCTCTGACAATTCTTTCACGCAGTTAACTTTTGTAACGTGATGCTGTTTGGCAGAAATTACAGTTTTGTCCTAATAATTACGCAGAAATAGTTAGGGTCTAAGCTCTCTATCAGGCAACTTCTAGCAACACCCAACTGCCCACACAGTGTGCCATCTCCCCCATTTCACTCACATTCCTGGGGTTACGTAGGGGCTATGGTAACATTCAATTGCCTTTATCAAAACGCCACAAAAGGAAATCGATCCCCTGCCCCCCGTACGAAGTGTGGGAGTTACAACCACTAAGCAATGCCCCACAAGAGAAAATGTGATCTAGGCCAACACTTTGTTTATGGATTATTGTTTTAGCATAAACAGATACACAAAATATCTAACTTCATAATTCAACTCCATGACAGTGCTGTATGTGTTTTACCATGGTTTAAGATGTGTATTAAAAATTATTTGATTAGATGGTCCAATTTTAGGAGCACGAGAGGCTATTAACTTTTACAAGATGCTTTAAGCAAGACATAACTCAAATTGAGAGCTCTAAATTATTTAAGTTAGAACATTATATTGCCTACGCGGGGTTCTTATAAATTCTTAGTTTTTTTAAGAGGGTGGTGATATAAGTACTGACTTGGTGATAAAAGGATGGCCTGAAACAGTAGTAAATTTTGTTTTTTCTTAATTTCATCAAACTTTAAATACATGGTAGTCAGTCAATATGTATACCATTGTATTAGAAGTTTGGCATGATCAACAGAAAGAAATGCTGACATCAAAAAATCGATGACTGATATAACAGTTTAGTTTTTTTGTTTCGTAAATCTATTTGATATATTGTTATTTTTTCATGTTGAACATCTCCAGTTAAATTAGAGAATTAGATGCAGAAAACCTATTTTCGATTTTTTAAAATGATTAAAATAATTTTTTTAAACAGAAAATACTTTTTCAGCTTACTTTTCAACTGTACTGCAACTATGAGGTCAAAAAGAAATTTTCACCTTATATATTTTGTGTTTTACTTATTGACCTGGTTGGCTCAACCTACAAACCAGGTTTCCTGTAATATAAGCATTGGATCTACAGGCATCCCATGATCCAGTCATGAGGCCTGAAATGAAAATATTGAAGTTTAACCATACTAAATTTAATGTTTTACAGTCAGATTAACTAAACCTAGCTTTCCATTTTGTTGTCTTAGTAATCACAAGATGCAGTTTCACTTTGTTTTGTGAGTTAATGCAAGGTTTATTCCAAATACAAAAACTATAAAAAATGTTTATGATTGTTCAGCTTGGTTGGAACTGGTATACCATAGCACGATAGTCAAAAATGGCAGAAGACAAAATGCCTAGATCATTGAATCCTTGGTTTGTAGATTGAGCCTAACTCTATTAGGATTTTTTTAGCCAAAATAAGATGCATTAAGTTACATCAGTTACTGACTGCCTGTTAAGCAGAATAAAAAGAATAAAAATGTTTATGGAATATATACAGATAAACTTTTTTTGGCAAGATAAAAACCTTAATGCCAATCAAACAAAAAAATGTTTAACGTAATAATTTCAAAATAAATAGTTCAGAAAAAGGATTTTTGTTGTCGTTATGTTTTGATGTCATTAATCGTTATAGTTACAGACAACATGGTAGATACTAAATTTCATTTAGTTTTGACTGAGATTTCCAAAAGTTATGGAAAACCTGACTTCGCCTTAAATGTAACAGAGAAATGGTTTGTGTCTACATCGCAGGAAAACCGTGTATGAAATTTTGTATCATGCACCATTTTCATGTCACATGTTAAACTTGATATGTCAAAGTACAAAATTTAATGTGTTGTTTGCATTTTCTGTGGGCAGATAACTTACGTAATAACTTACATCTGTTTCACTTTCTTTTTAAACTAGTTTCATTTTAATTTTATATATACTTTTAATTGATATTAGCAGGAGTTCTCATTTTCTTTGCTTTCTCAATAAATCTGTTTGTCATATAATGTTTGTTTTTAGTGTCTGTTAAAAAAGAAATTAATAAAAAAGAATGGGTATAATTAGGATGTTAAAATGTATTTACTAATTGATTGGTGCCTTATCAGTAGAAACAAGTCTGCAAATAAAGTTTGGTAAAAATATATATCACTTGTGCAAAGTACGGTATCTTTTTACTAACTAAATTGCACTAACAACTGTTACAGACTATTTTTTGTTGAGTTTATGGCTTAAAATACATTCAAAATAATTTTACAAATTCCCCTTTTTTATCAAAGTTTGTACTAAAACTGTAATTTAAAAATATGCTATTATGAATTTATATACTTGTTTCTTTATTAAGAAAAACTATAAATCTTTATATTATTTTATTTTTGAGGCATTTTAGGTCTTACATATACTCTAAAGATAAAGCAAAAGCCACCAACATAATGTTGTTATACAGGTTAGTTGGTGAAAAAAGGGAGTAAAGATTTTGATTGGTACAAAATACTAGTCATTGAGCCAATTTAATCATTTTTACAGACTTTTTTTTATGTGTTTTTAAATGTTTTTGGTATTCAACGAAATTTTTTGCATCACCAAATCTAAAAGAACATTCATCATCGACTTGAAAGTAAAATTTATATATTACTATATAATTGATTTAATTTTCTTTACTGCATACAGCATATAGCTATTATTGGCATTGTGTTGAAAAAATATTCTTACTGAATACTTATATGTTGCTTGGTTGGAACAAGGGAACATGTAGCTTAATTATTTTTCAAAGAGATATTTCAAAGAATGTATACAAAATAGGAAGTTTTTTAATCAACTTTGAATGTTTGACTTGTGCAATTTGATTGAAATGAATGGATTTGCATCATTTGTATGGTATAATTAATAATTTATTACAAGTTTTAGCTACTAGTGTGTGCTGGCTACAATCAGTGTAGGTACATTCATAGTTTATTTTTATATATTATATTAAAACTAAAGTGAGCTTAGATGATTTTAACTATGGATTTTAATTGTTAAAGGAACTGTTTAATACAGTCATGCAAGTGCAAACTGCTTTAAAACACACTGGCATGAATGAAAACACATAAATCTAAGCATTAAGAAAATTTCTAACCCTGTCGAAACATGTTGTTTAAAATAAACTTATAAATCAAACATGCTAAGGCTTATATTTACACAAAGTGAAATAATAGTCTTTAAGGTAATATAGGTAAATGCCAATAAAATTGGTTTTATTTGGACAGGGTTGTTTTTAAAGATCAAAAGGATTGTATTTCTGTAGTGTGGCATGTATGTAGCATTGACTTAGAAATGTTTTTCTTACACATGAAATCTAAAATACACAGTATTTATACAAAAATGTTTGTTAGTATTCAACCAAGGTAGTTTGCCTAAGGCTGGAACACAAGATAAATTTATTTGAAAGAAAACTTTCTGTGTACTAAGACTATTTTTTTTTAAGTTAGAACATGCATAAATTTGGCCACCCAGTTGTATGTATGTTTTATATTGATTAATCTCTAATGAATTAAACTTCTCATGTATTTCAGCGTTAGGTGTAAATACATCTAATTAAGATATAAATACAAGTGATTAGGAAGTTACTACTAGTTTGAAAATAATCATGTTATGAATAATGTGATACATGAAGGGAATTGTCGTACAAAATTGTTAATATTAGTCTGCAAATAAAAATATAAACACTATCTACAATATAGGAAGTTGCAGGATTTTTTATGATCTCTTATTAACAATATGGGAAATCTTTGGACATTAACAATAGAACAAAGATGTTTTTGCATATATCTATTTCCTTTCAGGCAGATTTCTGAGGAGTGAATTGTGAATTGCAGAATCGCAGCGAATTAGCTGTAAAATATTGTTCAGATTTCCATGGGAAACAAGAAAAGTGGAGAATTTTAAAGTACTAGTCGTTAACATGCGGATAAATACCCAGGTTCACCCGTCCTTTATTAGCCGCCTTTCGTGTGTCTCGCTACTGTGGTTACCATTTTGCGTGACAGACAGATGCATATGGGTATTATAATAAAGAATGAATGTAAGAATGTTTAAGGTATTAAAAAAATATATCAGTTATTTTGAATTCTTTTTAATACTGAGTTTTTTAAGAGTAAACACTGATGATTGTGTTCTTATTGGTTGGCGAATCAATTTTTTCTAGGTCAAATTAAAACAAAACAAACTGTGCATGCTTTGATACATTTAGATACATTTCATTGGCTAATTTGCTTTATTAATAAGCATTTGGGTAGTCATTTGAATAATTTTTACTGTGTTTATTGTCAAAAAAGACTAATAATTCTTTACCAAGGACTTCAATCACTCATTAGAGAATGAATATGTGCACATTCTTTTGTCTTTAAAAACGTTTTTCAAAATTTTTAAAGTCAATGGAGTGCTATTGTGGGTGCCATGATATTAAAAGTGTGCGTTATAAAATAAAGTAGAAATTTTCTGCAGAATTATTGATATTTCTCTTTGAGCTACGCAGACCCAATTAGGTTCGGCACTCTGCCAGACAACTCCCTGCAACATCCAACGGCCCACATAGTGCACCGCCTCCCCAATTTCCTTATATGGCTTGGGTTAACGATATGGTAACATTCACTTGCTCATATCAACTCTTCGCCAAGGGGAATCAAACCCCTGTCCCCCACAAAGTGAGAGAGTTGTAACCACTAAGATATGGCGCCAAATTACAAATCAAATACATGAACCAGGTTGCAAACATTAGTGTAATTGACCAGCAGTCAAGCATGCACACACCAAGCCAGACATAAAAAATGCTAAAATGTATAACTTTTTTATGTCATGTTGTTTCCATTTTTTTTTAATGTTTTAAATAAATAAATTAAAAGTTTTCTTGTTAGTTCTCCAGTAAGAAATATTATTCATTTTAGGTACCAACAAGAAAAATCAAAATGAGTGGGAAAAAAATAAAGAAGGTGAAATTTCCATTGCAAAAGAAGCTTTCGTATGGTGTTGGTCATGTGTTAAATGATTTGTGTGCATCCATGTGGTTTTCTTATATGCTATTGTTCTTCCACAAAGTTGCTGTATTTAATAATATAAACTCTGGAGTGTTAATATTAGTTGGACAAATTTCTGATGCTCTGGCAACTCCTTTTGTTGGTTACGAGTCAGATAAAACAACAAATGTACGATATGGTAGACGAAAAATATGGCATTTACTTGGCGTGTTTTGCGTAGCAGTTTCATTTCCCTTCATCTTTAGTTTGTGTATTTACGTGGGTAATGATGCTTCACAAACTGCACGCATGATATACTATATACCGTTTGTAATAATTTTTCAATTTGGTTGGGCCGCAACCCAAATATCTCACTTGTCATTGATTCCTGA
The DNA here is from genome assembly GCF_029227915.1 of Hydractinia symbiolongicarpus. NCBI lineage: Eukaryota > Metazoa > Cnidaria > Hydrozoa > Anthoathecata > Hydractiniidae > Hydractinia > Hydractinia symbiolongicarpus. The sequence continues at coordinate 13,270,104 of NC_079875.1, read as the reverse complement.
ACTAACGTTTTGTGAACAAGGAAAAGTGGAACTGAATGCCATCAGGTAGGTTGCATTGCTTCATATATCATGTTCATGTTTAGCTTCTATCGTGAAATATAAGGCACTATAACTTAACAGAAGAAGAGGCAGATTATGATATCATTTTGGTATTTTGTTGTTTTTTAGATATCTGTTCACAATTCTGTCAAATATGTTAGTTTTTGCAGTATGTTTTATACTTTTTGAAATGAGCTCTATAAAAAATGCTTCTTCAAGCCATTCATATCTTTCTTCTGCAGATGCACCAAAATTCCAGGTTTGTTGTTGTGTTAAAGTTTTGATTTCTGAATTTAAAAGTCTTTTTTAATTTCAGTTTCTTATCTACCAAATACAAAATACTAATGGATAAAATGACATAATAAAGTGTTTCTAAGCACATCATATGAAGATCTTAGTTGCTTACATTATGCTGTTTTCGTCAAATTTTTTGACTTCCTTTTAACTCCCAGTTTTTAGAATTTGTGATTAACACAAAGAGAGTACTAGTGGTGACAGTGAGCAGTTGATTTTTAGTCTTATCTTTAATAAATATCTACCTTGAATATGGGAATTTATAATAGCAAATTTTGTAGTCTTTTTCGCAAGTGAAAAAACAAGGATAAAACCACAAAATTTATTTTTACAAAAGTTTTCTACAATATTTATGGGAAACCTTCTACTAAACTAGACAGTAATTTGTATGTTTTAAAATACGAATTAGGAATTTTGTATTTTTTCAAAATGTGTGCACTTCCAGAAATACGAAATTCGTATTTTTGGAAATACGTTACACATAATTCTATATGCTTTCAAAATAGAAGTGGTTGATTTCAACCATCATTTCGTTTCCATGTTATTGTGTCATTTTAGTTGTGTTTCACAGAATAACAATTGATACAGAAAAAGAACTGCTGATTCACAAATATTTAACACTGAATGGAAATGTCTTTTTGCTCTATTTAGATTCTGGCAATATGTGTTGTTGTTGTTGGCTTAGTGTTTATGATAATATTTCATGTTGGAGTAAAAGAACAATTAATACATGCTTATGTACCTGCATGTAAAAATGAAGAAGATGATGATGAGGAGGAGGAAGCACTTATAAGAAATAAAAGTGTCCAGGAAAACGAAGAAATTTGCCAAAGAACAATAAAGGACTGGTTTAAAGTACCTTTGTTTTACCAGGTAATTTTTTTTTGCATTTCCTTCATATTCTTTCATCTTGAATCTTGTTACACACCGTATTGCATAATATACTCAATAAATAATACAAATCCTACATGTTGACATCCTACATGTTGACATGAGGGCTACGTGTAATTTTTTTATATTATTGTCCCAAACTAACAAAGCATTTATTCAAAACTTTTGAAATGTGTTTATCATGAAAAAAAACTGAGTTTTTTAAAACAAGGCAAGAGTCTTTCTATAGGTCACATATTTTCTGCGATAAACTATTTTTTATTATACAGAAGACTTGATAATGAGTGTACTGTACACCCAAAGTATTGTCAAAAGATTATTTTTTTATTTCCTAATGTTTGAATATCTATGAAGTTCTAATAAGTTTCAGCAGGATAATAATGCTATTATTATTGTCAATTTCTTATAGGTTGGCATGTTATACATGATGACACGCCTTATTGTCAATATATCACAAGTTTACGTTTCATATTTCGTATTGGAGACCCTCCACCTAGAGAAGGTATAATTTGTGTAAAGTGACGTATTATAGTACTACCTAAGGAAAATCCACATAGTAAAATTATTTTAAAAATAAGGTAAGATAGTAAGTAACTGTGTACATCCGCTGGTAAGAAAATTGGACTCAATTGGACTTGCTTCTTAAAATTGTTATATAAGTGAAAATTCAGATTGAAAAATTCTAAAATTCCGTTTCCTTTACTTGTTTAAAGCAAATGTAATATTTTTAAATAAAAATCTAGTTTAAAAAAAGTTTTTCAAAATAGGCTTGCCCCTAAAAAGTGTATCTTATGCTGCATTTACACTTTCACAAATCAGATTCAAAGAGAGTATATATCCAGATTTAAACAAAAAAAAGTAATACTTTAACCCTATTATACCTGGGAGGGGGGGAGCACAAAGTGCCAGCGACCTCTTTGACTAGGCATAACTTTGGATACACATGTGATAAAGTGCTAAAATTTTGTGACTATTCCTAACTTTCGTTTGGGCTTCTGATAAAAAAGAAAAATTTGGAAAAATTTTGTACTTTGCTGGGGGTATTGCATTTTTTGGGCAGGGGTAAATTTTTTGAAATTTTGAAAACTGTCGATAATCATAAGATGTTGTATATGGTATATAAATATTTGTTACATGTATGTTGGTTACTAAGTGGTAACCAAGGTGTTACTAAGGTGATATACAGTTATTAGGGACAAAAAGCAGACTAGATTAGAAGGAAATATCGATCCAGCAAATTGACGTCATTTCGGACCTCAATGATGTTATTATATTGTTTTCCTTACCTTGATTAACTTTATGCCCTGTTCTACAAAAATGCCGAGTTTAATGACATGAGCATCAATATTTCTGGTAGAACGGGTCTTTTTATCTTTATCGTTAAAATAAAAAGTTTTCTTGCCGAAATAACGTCATTTTTATCCCAATGACGTCATTAAAATTACTTTTTTCATGTGAAACACATTTTGGTATTCATTCCACAAATCTATCAAGAATCAAGGCCATATCATTAGTAACATGCGAGAAATTAAAACGTACTGAAACATTGGGAAAATGGCCATTTTTCAGATGTGTGACATCATTTCTAGTCCCTATGACGTTATCTAATTATTTTTTTACCTGGATTGAGTTTGTACTAAGACATTCTCCAACTGAGCCAAGTTTCATCACTTAAGCACAAGTGGTTCAGGATTTATGGCCTGCGTGCACTGAGGGGCAAAAAAGCTCAGGTATAATAGAGTTAAGAAAATAAATTTTTATTTGTATGGACTGGATTTTTAAATTATCTCCTTTGTCTTATACCGAAGTTATTCAGATATGTGTTTTTGTCAGTTTACATCAGAAAATATTACGGATTTAATCAAATGTGGATTCTGGATAAATTTACAGTATAAAGCAAGCCTTAGATGCTAGTGAAGCAAGTCATGTGAAAAAGTTAAAAAGGTCACTTGGTCCAACATTGAAAATATCTCTTAAGTATAAACAAATACAACAGAACAATCACAATGCACATGGCCTAATGATTGGCCTGTAACTCTGATATATGTTTGATCTAGGTAAAAAAAGATTTTATCGTGAAACCCCTTCTTCACTGTTATAACAAGTTATAATTTCAATCTCTAGTAAAAGCCTAATAACATCTTTTTTCTAGAGTTTCATGAGCACCTAATCCTTTTTTTGTCCACAGGGACTAAAAGTTTAAAAGTGTTTATTTGATCTTTCATTTGGTTAGTCATTTGGTTAGTCATTTATTAGATTTCATCCGCCGAACAAACACAAAATTTAAGACTAACTTAATTCACGAAATATCCCTGCATATTATTTCACCAACTGTGAACTGTACAACCACATTTATTCTCTTAATATTTTCTGAACAATTCTACTTTAAATATGCGTTTAGAGTTCAATTGCTATCGCTCCAGCTGTGATATACTTTAGCGGTATAATTGCTTCATTAATTGCAAAGCGGTTAAATTCAAAGTTGGGTCTTAAGGTGAGCGCAAAGTTTATTTTGTTTGAAGTGATTTAAGGGCCATCCTCCCGGTCCTAAATTTTCGTAACAGTTTGTAATAGAAATGATCACCCCCCTTCCTCAGGTTCTACGCCCTTTGCTACGCCCCTCAGCTGATACGCCCTTTACATATTGCAGTTTATTAAAAACGTACAATTTGAAGAAATTGTATTGAAATCTTTCATAGAAAAATGTAAGCCATAATATTTTTGTTAGGCTCTTGCTGAGATATACTCGATACGAAAAAACTTGTTATTTTTGGTACTTATTTTCTAATTTTTTGTTATTTTTCTTTCAGTTCACATTCTTCTTTGGATTAATTCTGATATTTGGATCGAGGTTTGATTGTTATTCTTATTTTTCTTTAAATTTTCATCGAACCTGTTTTTAAGTCCGCTTCTTTATAAAAAAACTTTTTTTGTAGTACTTGGTTTTATTTCCTAAGAGGGTTATCATTTTCCAATAAACATCAACTCTATGGTGGTACAGTTTTGCTGGGTATGGGTGGATCAACGCTGTTGATTGATTCGTTGGCAATGATATCCGAAATGATTGGAGAGAACACGGTCAGTGTGATATGTCATAGAAAGCGTTTTTTTTTTGTTTGTTTTTTTGAAATCTTTATACAGTTGGCATAATTTTTTCTCCCTGAGAAAATTCCTTTATTCGCAAAATAAACATTTTGAAAATCACTAGATTCACAAAAATTTATATTGCTTAGGCATTTCATTATTAAAAGGGGATAGGTAGGTAGAATTTTTATGGGAGAGAGAGATCAGATAGAGTTCGGAAATGAGGTAAAATTGTTTAAATACCTGATTCGCAAAGTAAAAGAGAAAATTTAAACAACAAATTGGCAAAAATTGCTTCTCTTGATGTATTAAAAATCATTGGCCTGTTTTTTTTTCGTTTCTTTTCTTATGTTGCTATTCTAAATTTTACAATGAAACCCTGTCCCGAGAGAATTAGAGACAAGTTTAAGGGTGATATGCATTTCATTACACTTAACTGGCAATTTTATCATGTTGTCATTCGTCTATAGAGCTAATAATTGTCGCAAGCCAAACATTAGACAAAAATACTGCAACTTGATTGGCTGCTTGCAAAAACGTGTCAGGCCTGCAATGTTTTTTAATGACTAGAAAAAAATTTTCTGTCAAACATTAGAAAACTATGAAAGCGATTTCAAAAAAGCGAAATGACACCCAAAATCTAACATTTTCACCTTTGCCATTATCACCTAAAATATCTGTGTGCCTCTGGCGTAAATAAAAATTACCTAGTGTTTTGATTAACGTATAAAATAAATGGAATAAATTTCTCAGTAAGTTTATGTGTGTGTTTTATTAGAAAAAAAAGGAAACTGTAATGTAGATAATTTGTCTTTACTACCTGCTGCTTTTTACAGGATACTGGAGCTTTTGTATATGGTTCAATGAGTTTTTTGGATAAGCTATCAAACGGTGCAGCTATAATGTTGATTCAATACTTTCACCCTTGCATCAATGATCCGTAAGTAGCAATCTTTTTATTTCTTCCATTTGTGATTATGCATCATGAAAATAAAGCAACCTCCAAAAGATTCTCTTATAAGTTTTACTTACAAAATGGGCTGCCTTATGATTCTAATGTTTAAAGCGCTCTAACATTTCAACAAAGGAAGCCTCACAGATAATTTTTCAGTTCTTCAAACATGAAAAGTATGCAAATTTTAATTTCTTAAGATCGCATGCACGGATTTATTTCTAGGAAGTTGTTTAGGCAAAATTTTGCTGTTGTAAATTTAAAATATGAAGACTCATGGACGGCAAACGCTAAATGCTGCCGTTGATTATAAGGGAGGTTGATGAAGTATGCGAATACATTCTTTACAGCCAGTCTTGAAATCTGAAATTTTTCGTTCCATTTTAAAATAGATCCTTATCTGAATGAAATACAGGGAAATATCAGGGAAAGTTTGATTAAAGTCAGGGTCGAAAAATTGAACGGGCAAGCTTATGTTTGGTGGTGATATGATTTAATTATTCGAAATTGATTTATCGAAATTATAAAATGAATATATAGAAATTGACAGCTAATACACGAGAATCCCCCTTTTTTTCGATAAATTGTAATCGAAGTAGGTGAACGAAAAACATGACTAGAAAAAAGGAAAATTTTTTGCGGATCTACGATACTTTTTTATGTCTTATGCTCACGAAACTTGCTTTTTTATTCTCATCCCTACGTTTGTTTCACTTAAGCATTCCAAGAATCCTATCCCATGAACGACTTGTTAACGTGTTTTTAAACGTGCTACAGTGCCTTTATTTCACTCAATAAACACAAAAAAATATGCAATTTGATTGGTTGAAAGCCTTTCGTTTGCAAAAAATACAGGTTTTGATTGGCTTAAACTTCAGATTAATGGAAAAAGATGAAACATTCCGACTTTATCAATATTAAAATCGATTAGTCCGAGCATGCTAAAACACAATTCAATTTGTCGAATTCGAATAATCGAGTCGTATGTCACCGCCTTTAGTTTGCTATTGTTTTATTAAGATTTGAAGTTTTGTTACAAAAAGACGTATTCGTGAAATAAATTGTGCAAAAAATACCTAAATTCGATCGATTCGCAAATATCAATGTTGCGAGCGACAAAGCACTACACGTTAACTCCACAGAAAGAGGGTGAAAAAACACACCCGCTCGAAAGACCTACCTTAAAAACCCACTAAACTACCAGTGATCTGTGATAAAACACCCATACATGGGAAATACAATAGAGATGCAAACAAGAAAAATAAACGCGTACACGTTGTTATCTTAGTAAGAACAAACTATACAAGAACATATGACTTCCGAGGTTCAACACTTTTAAAACATGCCAAGGACATTTAAGGTCTGGTCAATAGCAAGAAGTACAAGAATGCGCTTAATCTTTAAAAATGGCGTAAGAGATAAATTAAAAACAATTTAACAACATTTTTAGGCTTCAAATTGAAAAGGTTCAGAACAACTGAAGACTTATTTTAAGTTGAGTGTTTTTATATAAACGTGCATAGCAAACCCTAAATCAAAATAACAGATAACACAAAATGCATTACCGTGACCACCGTGCCTCGTCTAAAAACGTGAAAACTTCTTTGGATGTATAAAAACATCTTTTAAACAAAGGACTTTTGTTTTTTACTTTCATGGCGAATATACGCTTTATAACAACCACTCAGTAATAACCTCATCAGAGTTATGAAATAGCAGCCTATTTATAGAGCTCGGCAATTCTCGGGGAAATCGAGAAGCGTGCATTCAAACATGCGCGCGCAGGAAAAAAATTGACATTCGTACGCAACACAAAGATCATGCAAATAACAGAAAAGTTTTATTTCATGTGACTTTCAATTAACATTTTTTTTTTTTTTATAAAAGACTTTTATATTTTTTTGTTTGAGTTTGTAATTTCATATATGAAAAGTGGAGATTAAAAAGAAGTCTTAGTGTGTAGCAGGAAAAGATTTTACTGGACAATGTCCGTTAAGTTTGTGATTACATCAAGCCCTGAAGGAGAGTGATATTAAAATGAGCTCCTAACATCATAGTAAGATCATTTATTCCGGCTTCAGTTTTTAATATACATCCAGAAAGTTTTTCTTTTAGTATATGCCCTAGATAGTTTACCGGATTATACTCACTGACTGGAGCTCGATTAGGTTTCCGACAAAATTTAGCATAGCAAACAAGAAAAATGCTGAAAATTATGGTGAAGTCAAAATCTCATCACCGTGATACTGTTTTAGGCCAAAATTAAGCCGAAAATTAAAAATGCTCTGTTAGTCACAAAATTTGGTGTACTGAACAAATAAAAAAATTAAAAAAAAAGCACTTCGGTATCGATAAAAATTGGCATGGCTTACAAAACAAACATGTTGAAAATAAAGACATAAAAAAATCTTGATGTTTCGTTATATTGACGCCAAAAAAGTATGGTTCACATGATGGTGATGATACCACAATATTGTTCTTTCCACCTTCCCAATGTTGTTTCAAAAAATTTAAACTGCTTTGATGTGACAAAATCTGGTATAGGAAACAAAAACCATGCTGATAATGAAAGATGTTGGTTTTGTCACGTATAAAACATTTAGGCAAAACGGGTAAATATTTATTAATGTTTTCACACCAATTATAATTTTTTTTCCAAACTAGGCCAGAATTTAAAGGTAATTTTATGTAATAGGCGGTTTTTTAGTTTTATAAACAGTCAAAGCATCGTGCGTTCTATTTCTCCTAATTTTCTTTTATGTAGTTTATGCTGTACTGACTGTCAATTATACTACAGAACAATAATGACGTTTGTGCCTGGTGTAGCTGCAGCGATAGCTATGATGGTTCTGTTTACACTGGGGAAAAATGCATTTCATTCAGAAGGTACTCCTCTATGTTAATTTCCGTATTTATTTATTTATTTTGTTTCTTTGTTGCGTGCAATTGGAGCCAGGAGATAGAGATTTTTTTGATATTTTTTTGAACATTGAAAATGTGTTGCTTGCCAGTGGACAAAAGTTCAGGTTTTAAAAAAAGCGACTCAATTTTGTGCGCAAAATTATTAAAGGTAAAAAAAAATAAAAAAAATTGGTATTTAGTATCTACTTCCTTTAATTTAATATATTACTCGGTGACAGTACCGGCTAACCCTCATACAGTTTAACGCCAAAACTGCAATAGAGAAGGCACTATGACTTTATAAATCTTTAAGCCACACTAGATAACCTTGAAAGCATGAATATCCATCATCCTCTGAAAAAACCGTGTAGTAAAATGTGTGTCCACTTTCTTAAATAATCATCTTTCCATACATTTAAATGTCTGTTTTGAGGGTATATTTTGTACAATACCTTTATTCACCATAGTATTTGTTGTTTGACTGTGTGAGTTGGAACACAGAAGTATCGCAAGAGTTGTGCTAACACAACCTCCTTAACCCGAAAAAAATCGGCATGCTCCCCGCCGCCTCGACCCTCACCTCCACTCGGGAGTTTTTATAATAAATAAATAGCAATTATCCTTAACCAGCAGCATACTATTATTCTGAATATTTATACAAGATAGCTATAGCCAATGTGGGTCCTGTATTCTGAATGCATACATTACGTATACACCAGCGTTGCCTACCGAATTTTCCTCACATGGCTTAGGTTGACCCATAGCTGTGGTAAAGACACTTGCTAAAAACATTCCCCGCGTTGTGGAGCAAACCACGGACCTTGTGATTACGAAGCAAACTCCATAACCACAAGGCCACGCGCCATTAATTGCATTGTTGTAAGTGACCGGAAAAAGTGTTACTAATCTTTTTCTCTCTTTTTTTTTAGAAGATGAGGCGGAGGACAGAGATAGCATCACACGCTCGTATGGTAGTATAGACTCGCACCCAATTAACTCGAGCGACGAAAACGACAAACGCGGAGTGATTCGAACGTAGTGTTCAATTTCTGTCGAATCTTTCATCATTGATTTTAGTTTTTGATAGCACTGATGCCTTTTTAGATTTAATATATTGATAAACGCATGGTGGTAGAGCTGAGCATGTACAGTCTCTTGAAAAAAAATTGTTTCAGGTTATAGATGTTCTTTGTATATGCAAATATTCAGTGCTTTTGTCTGTAAGTTAATTAACTTAGATAAATAATTTTGATTTTTTAATTTTTACTGGAAAGCGGTAAAACAACTGAAACAAATCCAATCAGATTAAAGAATGAATATTGTTGACAACATACATACTTTTTGCAACAACTTTCTAAACTACGAGTGGGTAAACGAGGCAAAAAATATTTCTTGTTTATTTCAAACGTTTTATTTTTTGGAACGGGTGAAACACAATGCAAATCTAATAATTAATTTATTTCATTTTTTTGCCAGATCTATTTTTTTAATACTCATTTTTTTTGTTTTTTTTGTTTTTTAATTTTTGATATGTGTGCCCATAGCGTAGGTTAAATAAAGAATAAAATTTTTCTCCAGAATTTATATTCAAAATCCGTAATAACACTATTTTGAAGTTTGAAAAGGCAGCGTTTCAAACCTTTTTGGCGAACTGAGCACATCTTTCCTGTACGTTTGAGTAAACGTGAACTTTACCCACCGTCGTAAGGACCGTGTAGAGGATTGGACGCCCCAATCCACAGGTACCCTTGTCTGTAACGAATTTTATTACCACGCTAAATTGTTAGATTTTTTGAGTTTTTAAAAGCTGGTGTTTCCCCGTCAGTCCGTAGAAAGGAAATTTAACTTCAACTGTGTATACATTTGACATCGTGTTTTTTATAACTAGCTTCGTACCCAGTGCTTTTTCAGAGTTTCTTCATCCGTCCTTAAGAAGAAATTGGAATAAAGTTTGTTCATAGTTTTTGTATTTTTTTTGTATTTTGTATTTTAATGTCTGTACATAAACTGAATGAATTTATTTTCCCATTTTTGTATATGCTTTCCGAAAATAGTAAGTCCTTGCGCTTGACGTTTTAGTGTTTCGTTCAACAAGAGCAGTACAGTCAACCTCGTTCCCAGGGCATTTTGCCTTTTTGATGAATTTGGTCGCTCCATAATAACGGCCCTAGAACCACAAAGCCCTGGGAACGAGGTTGCAGTTATCCTTTGTGGTAGGTTTCCGTCCAAATTTATTTGCAGAGATTACACCTTTGTAATTTTTTTCCGTGGCCAGTCGAAAAGTGTAAACGCCCATGGAACAAGAGAATTTCGCGGTTAAGTTTTTACGCCTTTTTAAAAGTAGTATCATAAATTGATATCAAAAGGAATTCCCAACCTCGTTTTCAGGGCATTTTCCCTTGTTGATGAAGTTGATAGCAGCGAAAATGGCTCAGGGGTCACAAGATCCTGTGGACGAGGTGCTTGTTTGCCATGATTACCAATGAATAGGAAAAGAAATCTATGCTTACGCTATTAGAAAAATATAAAAAAATATCAAGATACTTAAAAATATAAAATGATATAAAGAAAAAGTTAAAAATTTATAAAAACAAAATTTGGAAGTTAAATGTTATAAAATGAACGGTTATAAACATTCCGCTTTCGGCGGTTTTAATTCAGCAAATTTTTAAACTGCTTGCGAGTTGAGCCAAAAACAGATATTTCTATAATATGGAACACTGTTTTAAAAACCAATGCGTATTTATTATTAATCGAACGGATATGTTATTACTCGAAAATTATTTTGGTTCTACAAATAAAGCTGTAATATAAACTGCTAAGATTTTGAGATTTTTTATTCGCAAAGTTAGAAGAGTGGAACAAGAAAAAACACGTTTAAAGATGGAGTTATTAGAACCACTCTTTAAAAGAAAAATCAACACCGATCCCCATCACAGAGCTTTTTGTCTCGGCATTTCCGTATTAAAAAGAAATAAAGATAAGCTCTACGCTTTTGTTCTTTCCCCCAACCAGCAATGATTATAAAGTTACATAGATTGCGCCAATTTTGGATTATCCAAACACAGTCGATTTTGCAAAAATTTTTGCCTCGCTGCCGGAGTACGCGTGGGTAAATACTATAATTATCATATTGTATTTCAAATTTGACCCCAGAGAAACAAATTTCCCCTGATATAAAGAAAAACGCTACATGACCTGAGACCTAAGTTGCTTGCCGCTCCGAAACGGTTTTACTTCTTGCACTCTTAACTACAAAATTAAACTAAAAAAAAATCTCTCCAAACTCCCGTGCCCAGGACTCAACCTCTTAACCACGCTGTACTTTTAAGTTTTGCAGACACCCTTGAAGAACGAATGATTAAATCTAGTGTTCCAACCCCGCCCTCAGCGCTCTTTGCTCTGTATGTTATATTATTTCTGGTTGTGTCAAAATATCATAGGCGTAGAAAAGCCCTGCGACGAGGTTGTTTAGATTCTGAAGTCAAGTAAAATATTATCAAAGATCCTAACCATGGTCGCCAATTTTAACTATGGCTACAAATGATATCAGGCACAATGAAGTTCATCCACAGGTTTCTTCCTTGACGGCACCGAACAAAAAGTTTATTTTTTCAAGCAAAACAAAATTTTGCCTACGTAAAAAGCTGGACAAAAACACCAGCGTTAATTTAGCTTTTAATATGTTCAGTCACTTTTTTTCAATCGTTGATCTGTTATCGCCGTGTCGTATCACTCAAGAGTGTGTTCTTATTAAAGTTCATTTTTTGAAACACGGTGTTAGCGTGCCAATTGAAATATTATTCTTAACTTCTAAATTATTTTTCCTAAATCACTGATTTACCAGCACTCAAAATGTCTTTTTAGCTATCATTTATATACACCGCGACGCGACTCAAAACATTACTAGTCCCGCGTCAGTCGCAGGACTGGGCGCATTCCGCTACCTGTTTTTATCTCGTTTTGGTTCTGATAAAAAATTAATTGGATGTCGGTGAAAAAAACAGAACAGTACGGTATCCGATTTTCAAAAAGGCAAAAGTTTTTGCATTTTCAAACACTGAAGCTTATTGTGAGTCATATTTTATACTTTATTGTATCTTTTATCTTTAAAACGCTCCATATTTATTACGATTTACTGAAGACGCAATGAATTTTGGCTGTGTCAATTTCGCCCCCCCCCCCCTAGCTAAACTACCTTTCCAATTTTTGTTTAACTTTCAAACTAAATGTAGTTTGTGTTTGTGACCGGCACAGCTATTATGTGTATAGCTACCTTTTGTGTAGTTATAATTGAAAAACCATCTTTTTCGGAATGTCCTGTGGTAAAAACACGGACCTCTCACGGTCCCAAACTCTCACAGGAAAGAAGCTTTGATTAACAAGAACTACTATACAAGTATCTGAATTAAACTAAAGCTGAACTAGCAAAAATTCAGTCCCTTTGTAAAAAGAGCAAAGTAGCAAAGTGACCGCCAGAACAGTTGGCAGCGCGAACTGTGTGTTTTCCCTAAAATCATAAGGACTACCCTAAAACAAATACAGACATGTTAGTTATTTTTAAATGATCATGTGACATTTTCTGACCAGGAGAATGATTATCCTGATTTGACCAAAATTTTCCAGGTTTTGAACATGCTGCCATGGTGTATTCCAGGAGCTTCACCATGAATGTCCCAATGCAAGATTTCAGGAATTATATTTTATTTTTTATCACAGGAGGCAAGGTTGTATTTAAACCTTTCCTAACAAGAAGAGACTATTTTGTTTACATTAGTATTAATTCCTGGACACCCTTGACATAATTTGTTATTTGTTTTATTGTGTTATAATTTTTAAATTTCTGAATATATATATATGTCTTTGGATTTGGCAGTTTTTAAGAATTTATATATTTTGCGAGATAAGACCTGAGAGCTTAAGGTGTGAATAAGGGAAAGAAGTGCTATGTATTAAAAATTGTGTAACTAAAATTGGATGGTGGTCAATGCATTGACTTAGTTATATTCCAAAAGCATATAAAATTATCTAGACAATGATCTAAATATATATTATTTAAAAATTTTTTGAGATTATAAAGAAAAACGCCTTAAAAAATGACCCCCTTGTTTAGAAAATTTGTTCCATTTACAAAACTAAAAGATTTTCATACATTTTGTTTGCAATTTTGTATTTACTATACATATATCTTGGGAGCATTTTTGAATAATGCTTTGAATGTTTTTACTTTTAAAAATATTTCCCATTAAAGTTAAGTACTAAATTTTTCCCTTCATTTCATTAATTCTGAAAAAGTGTATTTTTCTATTTTGTTTTAACATCAAGTTTTGCATGCCTAAAAAAAATATAGAATGTTACCTCTGAATTTTCCATAAAATGTTAGTCAGCAATATAATTTTTTACTTTGGTTTTTCCAAATATGATATTTTTACTGTGGTTGTCAGCCGAAGTTTGGCAAAATATTACCAACCCATAATGAAAATGAGGTCAGCAAAGCGATTTATAGGCACCTCAGAGGTCAGCTTCTTCTTTACTCTGGGGATTTAAATTTAAATTTACCTCATCTTTTGCAGACGTTTTATTTTTCTATTCATCGAAAACTTCGACTCTGATTTCCTTAGAGTGACACGGTTGATTTTCAAAGTATGAAATAACTTAAATTTAAAATATTTTTTCCACACCCTTTAAAACAAGATCACTTCTGCCTACGTTATAAAGAGATTTTCTCAGCATGAAAACCTTGGCACACGTACAAATAAAAATACTATCCTTGAATCAATGTAGCTTGGCTTCCAGGTTGGCAAATCCAAATGCCAATGCAAATTTACATGGCTGGATGAGTATAGACTAGTTACCAGTGTTTACAAAATGTATGTATGTATGCAAAAGGCACGAGTGAGATAGGGAAATATCCTGGATGTAAAGAGTGCTTGATATGAAAATGTGTAATATAAAAAGAAAAATACACTTTGCAGAACACAAGTTTGAAAGGCAGAAAGAGTTGGGGTAAGCTAAGAAGCAGGATAAGTATCATAGCATTAGACATGTTTTTCAGAAAAAAACGTTGTGTTGGTTAGACATATAAAAAAATGAGGGCGGATAAATTTAAAAAAAAGTGTAGAGGCTTATAAATCCTGAGTCAAAGCCCACAGGGCGACCGAGAAAGACTTAGTTTGGGCACCCAAACCGGTATACCGGCGTCTAAAACCCTCTGGATACGCCAGTGATTGATTAATGCTGCCATTCAGTCATCTGAATTTCCCTCTGTTTTGAAAATTGTGTAAGTTTCACCACTCTTCAAAAAGAATGACTATGCCAAAGTTGCATAATCATCGACCAATAAGTGTAGATATTTTCTAAATTTTTTGAAAAAACATTGTTTAACAACTATCTCAATTTATTAAGTCAAAATTAATCTTTTCATTTTAGGCTTTCAAAAATTTTAAGGACTTAACAAATGTTCTATAACAGATGTTCGAAAATTGGTGTAGTTTTCTGGACAAGGGCAACATTTTAGATTGATTGTGATTGACTCAATAAATCATGACCTTCTGTCAGCTAAACTTAGAGTATGGTCTTAGTCAATTAGATTTGAAGATTCTTTTCAGCTACTTCTGTGACAGGAAGAAAAAAGAAAATATTAAAGTTGGATCCGTCTATGATTCATTAGATGTTGTAGCTGGCATCCCTCGAGAATCAGTTCTCGGTCCTCTACTATTAAATATTTTTATTAACAACCTTTTCAAATTAATCAATCTAGAAAAGAGCTTTGACTGTGTCAGACTTTGGTTGGTTGATGAAATGAAGGTTGTTACCAAAAACGTTTTGAAACAGTTTCCTTTGTTTAAATACTGAAAGGTAGCATGTTATGGTGCTAGGCTGTCAACATAACCTTTTTCAATTAATTTAGGCCTTTCTGTGCCAAAGAGCAATAAGGTTAAATTACTTTGTGTTGAATTTAGTAACAAGCTTAGGACACATAAACAAGCTTTGTAAAAGTGCAAGTAGAAAGCTGAATGTATTGACCAGGTTAGAGAGTCAGAAGCTGCAAAGCTTAGTGAATGTATTTGTCAAATCCTAGTTTAACTTCCCAAGTAATTCCATTACTTTGTGCTTAATATGTGATGGTCATTCAATTTTCCAAGGCTAAATAACCAGTTTTGTGTCTTGGTTTCTAAGCATTTGAGTATTTTTCTTTCTTTCTCTCTGTGTTTGTTATGGTTAGTCACTTCCAGTAAAATAACCAGATACAAAATGGCTGTTTTTGCAAAATGCACTCATCCCATAACAAACAACTAAGTGTTTTTATCTCATCTTTGATTTTTTTAATAACTTATCTGACTTGCTGAACAAGAAAAATAAACAGTGTTGGCATCAGATCGCTATGGTATATATATATTTGTTGTTGATTATAATTCAATAACCCACATTATTGGATTCCACTTAACTTTGAGGCAAATTGCTTCGATGGGGGGAAATTGCATCTTATATTGTGTTTTCTATTCTATAACCAACTGTTCAGCGTTTCAAGCTCTATTCGCTAAAAGTAATTTTTAGAATCTCAAAAAAGTGCATTATATGACTTGCAAATATCTATGCCACTTTCTTCACATGAACCCTTATAGAAAGGTTAATTTCTAGTTTATTATAATTAACCATATAATATTGAACTGCTTTAAGCCTTCACGAAAGCAAACATTTTGAAGTTAAATATTTTATTACTGTCTTATATCAACTCAATATAATATACTCTTTTCTTAACTTAATAAATTTGTATGAATAGAGTTCTAAAATGTCAAACAGCGAAGACGGCGAGGCATTAATGATGCCAACAGAAAAGGAAAGACATGCTGCTAAAGTGTCTGACAATGACAATGCTGCATTGTTGTCGTCTGGTGAGGAACAAGAAGAGTTGGAAGAATATACAGGTATTGATAAGGTAGTTTCTGAACTTAAGGATTGCATTATGTACAGGATTGTATGTGCTGAATTTTACCAATGCTGTGCTTAGAAATTGCAGAGTGCCTTGCTACTATATACAGGTTAAATTTGAAGTAACTTTAAACCTGCAGACCTATACAAGTGTTGATGGTGCTTAGGTTGAAAGTCTGTATAAAGGAATATAAATATAATTTAACACTGTTAGTAGAATAAATTCCAAAATTATATCGAAATTAATCACCTTATACACTTTAAAAAAAATAATTACTTGTTTAAAGTGTATTAAGTGTATTATAAGATAGGCTTATCTTTCTTTATTAGATATATTCGCTGATACCGTCAAAGTTACTGGTAAGATTGTACACAGAAGTGACCTTGACGAAGGTGAATCTGTTTCTGCAAGTGAGGAAGAAATTATGGGCTACACAGGTGATGTTGAGATGTATACTGATGTCAATGATAAAGAGGACAGCGTAAATGAGAGTGACACACCCATTGTCAAAGAAGGGACACTTATAAGTCTCAATGACGAAGAGGAAACAGAAGTAAATGAAACTGAAATTTTCAACGTACCTGAGACAATGACTAAGTCTTTAACTAATGATTCTATATCTGAGATAGCAACAAAACTAGAAGAAGTCAGTGTCTCTCCAGCAAGTAATGAAATTCAAGTGAAACCAGGAAAACCAGTTAAAGTATTAAGTGATTTAAGTGGGTTAGGTTTTAAAGGAGATTCAGGTTCTGAGATATCATCACACGAAGGGATAGATAGTAAGGGAGGGTATGCTAGTTCTGGTGAAACATCTCAACAACCAGCAGAAGAAGTCAATGTCATGAAAAAGAAAAAGCTGCGAAAACACATGACAGAGAAAGTTACACATGAAAACAATATTAAGGATATGTTCAATAGTTCAGGTGAATTTGTAGACGAAAAAGTAAATAATGACATGGCTTCACGTCTTAAAAGAAAAGAGAAAAGAAAAAAGAGGTTATCTGAAAGTAAAGATGAGTCAATAAAAAACAAGCTTATTGACGTGGACACTCCTCCACAGACCCCATTACATAATAATAAAACAACTGAAAAAAAGATAGTTGAACCTGTCACAGCAACAAAATCCAGACAAAATAGTCAAAGTAAAACAAAAAGGAAACGAACAAGACATAAAATTTATCTTGATGATCCAGATGTACATCAACTGATAACCGATCATGTTTCGCTGCTTCAACAATTTATCGAGGATACACAGTCAGGGAAAAACTTGCAGAAAAAACATGCAAAAGGTAAGGCTTTTGTTTATTTATTTTGTTGGGTGTAGCAGCACAATAAAGTCTAATTAAACAGGGTGTAATCCAGCATCCTTATTAGTCATGAAATGCTGATTTCCTAACTGGAATTTATCCTGAATTTCCCAATAGAAGCTAACTATATTTATCCAAGTTATGGGACTTTCATAAAATTTGTGAAGGAATGAGATTTAATACTTCAAACAACCTTAATGAAATTACAATTTGGGATTTGCGGCCACTATTTTAGATTTCTGTGGATTATCTGTAATACTGGGATCACACTTACATGCATTAGAAAGACCGTTTCTTAAAAATGCTATTTGTTATGTAAACAAAAGTTGTTGACTTTTAACAAGAAGAAATATTAAAATTAAAAAAAGTAAAAATAAAGTACTGTGTACAAAAGGAAACAACACTAGGAAACTTTAGTTTCTTTTATAACGTGGCCATAAAGGACCGTTTCACGAGTTTAAGTTAAAATATCACATACTTAGGTTTTTCACCATCTCAACCCAACAAACATCAGCAAGGATTATACAAAGTTAGCCCTTACAATGGTCATGGAAAAAGAGGCAAAAATATAATTGCAAGAATTAGAAATGATGAAACAACGTCAAGTTCTGAAGATGAAGATGATATAACAAATAAAAGAATAGGGCATAATATAAAAGGTTTGAGCATCATTTGTATTTGAAATGATTTTAGAACTCTCATTGTCAAAGCTTTGTCTTTTGCTTCTTGTGGCTATAATTTTTTTCGAAATAGTTAAACTTGTGAAATTAACTAAAGGAGTCAACGTTTTTTGTTTTGGAAGAATATTTACACTAAATTAAGATAAAAAACATGTGTGAAATTACAGGAAATTAACAAAATTCTTCTGTAATTTTAAGTCTTGCTAAATTTGTGGGGGTTCTTTAAAAAAAAAATTTTTTTTCAAAATATTTCTCATTAATATTAGTTTTCTTAACCCTTTAAATCTGAAGGACCATAAATATATCACACCTAAAATGTGACCTCTAATGCGGCAAAATTTTTTTGAAGTTTTCATTTTAATTTATTGGGCTTGTAGATTTTTACTTGGCAGTTTCAAGGAGTTCACTTTGTCAATAATGTCAGGATTTGTCAGGAAATTTTAAAACATTGTCAAAATTTCAGAAAAAATCCTAAAATATCAGTTATTTTTTGATGTGTCGGAAAATGTAAAAAAATTTAGGTCAAATAGAACTTTTCCATATACTATCAATTACCATTTTTAGGGTAATTCAAGGCTCAGAAAAATCATGTGTTAAAGGGGCTACGAACCGGTTAAAATTCTCACTTCTCATATATCCCGCGCATATGTTAAAAATCCGGCAAATGCGTTTTGCACAATGAACAGACTAGTGCACTTTGCTGGCTGGTTCAATATTTTTTTTTCGAAAAGTATGTTACAAAGAAATATTTCAGCCAGACACATTCTGGATGAAAACATGACCAAGGCTGGAGAAGATAAAAATTTTAGATATATCTATATGTTCGAGTCTGTAAATTACATCCATGCCAGAAAAAAAGCCAGTTTGTTCTTTGCTGCCATCAGCTCGACTTTCAATGTGAGTCACTAAATTCCAAAACCAACAGCAGTTGCGTAGCCCCTTTAATTTTGACTGGACAACCTGAGTTAAATGCTATACTGCCCTTCTGACATGCACCATATTTCAAAACCTTTGCTAACTTTTGCAGGTCTTGGTTTGATCTCTCAATGTATTTTAAGTCACAAAGTTCTTTAAGCCATAAAAGCTCTAATATTTTATAGGAAGACAAAATACGTATGACATTTGTCCTGATTGCGGAGAACGTCATCCACCTGATGATCTTGTGGAAGTTCAGGATATATGCCCTGATTGTGGTGTACGGCATAACAATCCATACGAACATACACCATCACCTGTAAGTAAAAATATTTTTCACATTTTAAAAATGCTGAAGTAATTTTTTTTTTGTCTCATAACCTGAGTTGTAGTTTCGAAGTGTATAATTATCAGCTTTATGACTGCTGCCTGACTGTTACAAAGACTGTGTATGACTATAAGTTATATTCGTTTGATTAGCTTATAGGTCATTAAAATAAGGCTTTGTTTTGCCCAATACGTGACTGCTCTGGCAAAAAATATTTCCTTATAATGTAAATAAAAGTAAACAGAAATAAATTTTAAAAATGGTTCACCTTAAAGTAAATGCTGATTTTATATCAGACGAAAAAGATCTTGTGAAGTTTACATAAATTTAAAACACAAAAAATTATAAATTTCAAACTAGTTAATCGAGCTAAGTTTTTTATTCTTTGGTGACTTTGCAATGAAAATTTTGGTAAAAATTCTCAATTCAAGCAGTTTAAATAATTAGAGCTGAGACCTTTCTAACTGATGTTAACCTCAAGTTATGCATTTTACTCCACCACATCAAAACTGGTCAAATGTAAGTAAAGCTACTTTGTGCATAACTAGCTTGACAGCAAGCAAAGTTTCTATCTGTGCTCCAACAGCTGTTAGCTCAAGACAAAAATACTACACTGTGTGTTAATGCTTGAACATAGTGTGAATGACATAACATTCACGTATGTAACTCTACTTCAACTTGATTACACTCCTTATACTTGTCTGTAATAATAGGAGGTTTGATTGAGGTGGAGAAGGCACACGGATGTGCCCTGGTAAACCTTCAATTACGTCCACACAGCATATATTTAAGTGAAAAAAACGTTTGAGAGAATTCAGAAGGCTGGTGAAAAATTTACTTCAGTAACAAAAACCTTGTTAAGAATGTGAATTTGACTCTAAATGAACTGATTTGACAACAACAAACTCAATATTTAAAGTCTGAATAACGTCACATTTGGGGGAAAATAGAGCTCTCACCTAAATTTATAATGTTATTTTTATTTAAACATCTTTTTGGATAGTTTGACCACAGTGTTTCTTTTCCCCCGAAGATAGAGTTATCTCATTGGCTAAAAGCTGAATCACCTGACTTTCTGACCTGAAAAATACTAGCCGTCACTAATATACTTACTATCAACACGACATTAACTACTTCAGTAATGTTTACTAACTATCTTTTCTAACAATTCATCCTACAGAAATGGAAGAAATACGTTGAGGCTTGTCGCGACACATTAAAACCTGGTCAGAAATATCAAGCACTATCGACACAACAGGTAATTTCATTGTTTACAGGCAGACCACATTGCACTTCATAGGTTAGTTTCAATATGTGTTGCATCCATGTTTGTTTTAAAATTTGTAATATGTACTAATAAGAAATAAATAATTTGATGATCAATCTAGATTTAATTCAGATTTTAGTGATACTTCTGGTCTGTAGGTTAGTTTTAGTCTGCCAAGTAAGCCACTTGCACATGAAGGTGCTTATGGACCATTTTAAATGCCAGACTTATTTTTTCACTTTATCAGTTTTATGTATAATAATCTTTCTAGTGAAAAGCCTGTATTAATAATTAATTATTAAATAACTGTTGGCATCAGCTTGATTTTTTTGTAAAGACTGCACGAAAAAGTTTAATATACTCATTAAGTGGAGTGGTTTAAACTTTTCAAAAGAATAAGATTCAAATGACACCTGTGCCAAATTAAACACCGCTTAAATAAACAACTGAGTGACATTTAGAGAAGGCATCTTAGATAAGCATAAAGCAGTCATTTCTGTAAATAAACATTCCCTTCTTTTTAATTCTTCTAGCTTTTTACAGTATTCTCATTTAGGCAACCCAATGTTCTGTTTGGAAGTATTTTTTAAAAGTTATGGCTGACATATTTATGCTTCTTTTGTTATCCTTTGTTGTTATCAAACATCTGTGATATATCAAGAATGTTTGCGAATATCAGCCTAATTTGAACTATGATATCTTGTTAATTCTTTTTTTTGTTAATTTGCTGTTTAAAGGGATATGGATAATTTTCCAACCTTAACGTATACACGCTTCAATATAGAATATGGTTTATAAAATCTAAAACTGCTGAAACTTCAGATTAAGTTAATGATTTAATTTAGATAATTAATATATTTGTTGATATTTTATTTGATCTGTCTGTTGCTAATTCAAACCAGACTTCCACTTGCGTAAACTTAAGGTTTTTTGAGATTCTTGTTCCTTAAGGCTCTTTCTCTTGTCCAATTTCTAGGGATTTCGACTTGACGTTTAACAATTGGAAATAAATTTAGTTCTCAAAAATGGACAACAAAATAGTATACTTCCATAATGCATCTTTTACCCTAAATATGAATGCCTTATTGTAATTTATTTTTATGGTTGTTCATCTGAAAAAAAATATTGGTCAAGTGAGCAAACTGTTTGTTTACAAAGGTAACGAGATGCAATCAGCCAAGGAGACGTTTTTATTGTTACCTTATGTTCATAATTATAAAAATGAAGATTTTTCAATTAGGGAGAAGAATTAACTAAAAGCTGTAATAGAAAGATTAAATAGAGTAGGCTGGAAAGAGAAGAATGTTTTCAGAAGTGCTTTTGTTTTCACGACAGTTTCTTTGTTAATATGCGTGGCCTTTACTTGTCTTGTTTTGTTGGTATCATTATCAAGAGCATTGCGGAAGAGAAGTACATAACTCTAAAACTGTTGACAAAAAGTGTTTCGCTAGTACTTTCAATATATTTTTTAATATTTCTTCTATTTTTATGATCCTCTTCAAATAAATTTAAAAAACATATGGAATTGTTTGACGTTACATGTAATGCAAAGAACATGCTAACTGCGGGGGAGAGTTTTTTACTATATAGAGTTGCTTGGATTGTTTGTGGGAGTAAAATGCACTCCTGCAGAGTGGTTAAGTTGATATAATCTTTACAATGTGATAAATATATAAGAGAAGAATAAAAGAGAGCATTTTGTTTGTACAAATAAATTCAATTTATTTTTATTTTTTTATTTTTTCTATTATTATTTTGCAAACACCACTTTTTTTATATTCCACGAAAAGATTCACACATTGCAGAAAATATTCCATTCGAAGTATCTATTTAAGTACAGACTAATGACCAACTTGTCTAAAGCGAAGACATTTACATCTGTTATGTCCAATTTTTTTTATTCTTTTTATTCACCATAGTTTCACTTTTTAATTTTGTTAACATAACATAACATTGTTTCTGTTACTACTCTTTCGAATTTTATATTTTTGGGAATTTTTTTTAAAAATTGCTAGTTTACCAATTCATGATCATTTTTTACTTTATTTTTACTGTGATGGTAACATCGTGTCCAACTTGTAAATTCATTGGTGGTGATTTAGACTTTTCCCAATATTAGTCCCTCAAAAAACTTTTATCTAACTTTGTTGAGGGACCAATATATTGGGAAAGTGTTAGATTTTTAAAAATAGTGTTTTAATAATGGTGATAAGACTATGTAACACGAGGAGATGATGCTGTTAAATGAAGTATTATTATATTGATTGACAGATGTGAATTAACAGTTATATTACTTCGTCAATATGACCGGCTATCGTTTGATATTACAGGACCCTGACGACGTGAAGCAAGACACCCTGCCAAGTAAGTCAATTTTGTGTTCTGTAAAATACTCCACATTCTATGGCATGCTTTGTCCCCAATTTTTTTTTTATTATTAGGACTACGATTTTTAAAAAGAAAAGTCTAAGGCAGAAAAATGTAGACCCTTTTAACCCAAATCACAAAATATCGAGTTAAAAACAATTTTTGGGTATTAATTAGGGGTCAGGCTCTCTAATTTTTCTGAAAAACTCGTAAAAAAAAATCATCCAGGCTAATTAGTAAATTTTCAAATGTTGGAAATTTAAAAAATTTTGATGTATAGAACGCAGTTATCGGCTATTTGAGTGTGAAATAAAGTCCATATCCTAAGCTAAAGCCTAATTTTTAGGTATTGAAGGTCCTCACACTTTAGAAGAACTCACTGAAGGAGCAAAGTATCAACTGAAGGTAAGATGTTTATCCAGTCCACCCTTTACTGCCCGGTGCTTCAGCGCTATTTTTTAAAAATATTCACTTACTTTTGCATCGAAGATGTGTCATGTAGACCTTTTTTGAAATAAGTTAGGTTTGAATGGTAACGCGCCGACTAAACTATGTCAAGATTACTTTAAGACATTTGACTATCTTTCCGTACCGTTTCCGGCAGATGTGTTAATCCCGACAATTTGATTTCTAACAAACTACCGAATTAATCATGTCATAACCAACCGGAACAAATCTGGGAAGTTGTGTGACATACTTGGGAAAGGCCTTGGAGGGGGTGACACCTAAACTAAAGTGTAACTCCATCGCATATCCTAATAATAGCAGGAAACTTAAGTTTTTTTCTTTTTATCAGTACTTGGGCTCATCTCAGATAATCACACAGCATCCAGTTACCAAGGAAACACGTATGCAACAAGCTCAAGAGGCATATAACAGGATCAAGGTACACACGTGATTTTGTTTTTAATTTAAACGCAAGGGTGAACAAAATGTTTCGATTTATACGTTTGCTACAAACTATTTTAGCTAATGTCGTCACCGTTATTGTTTTTAAAGGGTATTTTTATGTCCCTTTTATGTCCCTAAAAATAAAGTAAAGAATAATTGATTAAAAATAAATAGTAATTAGCTTTATTTAAAATATTAACTCCCAGTTTTAATTAAATTTTACAATTCGCTTAAGTGCTGCCTGGGCGTTTTTTTAGCATCCGCATATTACCCTGGGCGTTCATTTAGAAGGGGCGTTTCTGTAGAATACTAATTTGTTTTTCAAAATAAAATTGGTTTTTGGGAGTTTCTGGGCTTTTATTTAAACATGGGCGACAGCCAGACTTGTCGCTTTACACTACATGTACGAATTGTTTTTAAATATTTCTTTTTGTTATCATTATAGGGACAAGGTGATGACGAGGATGAGGATGACGTCAGCACAAATGTCAACATGGTCATCTCTCTTGAAAGAATAAAAATTATCAACAAAGATACAAAAGTATGCTCAAAATACTTTTTTATATCACAGAAAATATAAATTTACGAAGAATCGGGTAAATTTTGATAAAAGATGAGGAAGATCTTTTTTTTGGCACAAAAGCTTTTATTCGCGTGAGTGCATTCGCATGAATGAAAGAATATGAGAAAATAACCTAATATTAAAATTAAGAAAAAAAAGTTTATTCTTGCTTTTTGACATGATATTGTAAACATTAAAGACAATAAAAAAATTTTCCTCAAAATTGAAGAAAGTGTTTCCAAAACGGGGAATTTTTTTGATTTTCATCAGGAAAATCAGTCAAATATCAGGAAATGTTATGGTAAGTTTTGACTTTATGAAGACTGTCTGACAGATAAACAATTTAGTTTTTGTGGTTTGTTTGTTTGTTTGTTTGTTTACTACATTATTTATCTTATTTTTCTTAGTTTGAAGATGTGATGATGGACCATGCCTTGCGAACAGTTTGTTTTATATGCGATATGGGAAAAATTTTAGTCCTGATGGCCCGAAGATTAACTAGTGATCATAGTACTGATTTTTCGATTGAACAAGGCAAACCCATTTCTCTTGGCTCGATTGTGGGCGATCGAGAAAACAAAACTTCCAAAAATATTTGTCACGTGTTTGAATGTGAAATTGAGGTAAGCAACTTTTATCCCAGGCTATTTTTGCATCGAGTATCAGATGACGAGAAAAAAAATTCCTAGTTTTTACAACTTAATGTCATTGCACCCTGGACGGCTTGCAGACTTAATATACCAACTTTTATCTTCATTATAGGCTTCCAAGATCGCTAAAGCCATTGGTCAAGCGTTCAACGTCGCTTACAGGCAGTTCTTACAAACCAACGGTATCGCTCACGAGCATGTCGAGGAAGCAGAGTATTGTCATGTACTGGAATCACAAAAGCTTGTAGGTGCCGATCTGGATCAATTAACAGACAAATCAAATGCTAGAGATGTAAGTGAAAGAATGGTTTTTTATGACGATGAATTTAAGTATTTTGTCTGTTGAATGGTGAAACCGTCAATTTACACGCATTATATAACCAACTTTGTCATACCTAACTGAAAGAAAAAAACAGAAAATGTTCTTATATGTATTAAACGAAGATTCATTTTCTTAAGCGTAAGTTTCTTACCCAAAATTCTAGGTGAAATGACCAGTTTTTTAATACTTTTTTGAAGAAAAAAATCAGCGCAAATCAGTTTATACTTCAGCTAACTGTTATCAAATAACTTTGAACAAAATTTAGTGGCAGTTTTGAGCAACTTTATCTGCCCGTGAAACATTAGCCTACCCATTAAAATTTCGTATAGTTGACCAATTCATTGAATATAAAAGTCAATTTAGTCTCACTGCTCATTGGATTTTTTCTAGGTTGTTGTGGTGAAGAAACGTGGTGATTACTTAGGTATCATGTTATTAGAATCTGGATGGGGGTCAATGTTACCCACAGTGTTTGTGGCTCATCTCGCAAACTATTCCGCAGCAGCAAGATGTCAACAGTTGCTAGTGGGAGATCATATATTGTCATGTAATGGTGCTAGTTTAGTAGGATTGCCGCTCTCGGAGTGTAACACTATTTTAAGAGTGAGTTTTTAAATTCTAATTGATGCAGAACCTTTTTTAGCCATGCTTTACCTAGAACCTCGCCCTAATTTTTTTTTGATTTGATATGATCTAAAAATTTGACCAAACATAGATATGTGAACCCAAAAATGACAGTCTCGAAAAAAATGCGCTGTTTTTAAGTGAACTTTATCGTTATTTTTCAGAATACGCGTTCAAGTAATCGAGTAGTACTGCGTGTCGTATCGTGTCCTCCAGTTGTTGATGTTGTTGTCTCTAGACCGGATGTAAAATACCAGTTAGGATTTAGTGTTCAAAATGGCACCGTAAGTAGTGATAGATGTTTTCGCGAATTAGGTCCTTTTTTAGAAGGGTGTGTTATTTACTTATTTCGCTATCACTTGTGTTACAAAAACAATGATGTATTCTCGACATCATGTTGGTTAACACTGAAGGATGCAGTAAAGGTTTAAAATAGTTCGCCATATTTGAAATCTCTTTTTAGCTAGTAGGATTCTCTCTTCTCTCAATCAAAAGGTCGACTATTCAGGGGACTCGGAAAACTAAGGGATTCTGAGGGAATTGATTATAGAAAACCTTCAAAAACCAGGTTTTGTTTTTATTTTTTTTTACGGGAATTTATGATTTTTGAAGTCGTTGCATGTATTGTTTATTAGTGGTGGGAGAGTAGAATTTTGAACACCTCAAGGATGGGGTATCACCATGGGCATATTGTTGAAATTAACCCCAGAAACCTCTGGGAATAATGTACTGGAGTTCTCACACAACTAATATTTCTACAGTAATATTTGTGACCATCTTACAGATTTGCAGTTTGTTGCGTGGGGGAATTGCTGAAAGGGGTGGAGTGCGCGTTGGTCATCGTATCATCGAAATAAACGGTGACAGCGTGGTGGCGAAATCTCATCAACACATTGTGGATATTTTAGCAAATACTATTGGTTCGGTGAGTTTTGCTTTGTTAGCCAATCAATTTTGTGCATTGAAGATGCTCGTATATACAGCCGATGCAGTTACCTGTATGAGCAGAGAACCATGCTGATATTTCGATCTAAGTCTAAGACGTGCACTATGTTAGAAGGTTTACTTTTTTTAAGCTGTGCATAAAACTTTCTTTTTATCAATTCTGGCGGAAAACTGAAGTGATATTTGAATGTTTAGAAAGTGCTGTATAGTTGTAGACCTTTTCTTCACCACATGGTCACAGATTAGGCTGCAGTGAATTGTTTCATTCTTTCTTTCTTTGTATTTTAGATCAGCATGAAAACGATGCCAGTTGCGATGTATCGGTTAATGGTAGGAGACGATCAACCACAACACGTATGACGTCACTAATGACGTAGGATGAGGTTATATTAAAAGATCACGTGAACTTTCAAAATCTGTAAAGTCTCACATTAATCGCGCATGACTGATTTTACGTTTCAGTTTGAAACAGGCGTGGAAGAGTGTACTGTGCACTTTGTAGTGGATATCTCTCGAGATGTAGTTGAATTTTCAATTAGTTACCAGTCTTCAACATGGATAGGCCTGTAATTAAAGTTCGACAGATAGAATTAAATAACCGAGGGACAAAAATTCTCTCATGAACAAATGTTCGGCCGGGTTCCTGTGAATTGTTTAGAAATTAATTTTCGACTTGTGTCTTCTATTTGAATAATTTTTGCGAATTTTAAAAATTTAAAAAACTGAAGAAAAGTCTAGTTCCCTTAAAATCTATCAGATAGTGTAACAAAGCTGTTTTTCCTCACGATGCTATCGTGTTTTTGAGTACAAGTTACGTTAGCATTTTGTTCTGCAAGTGAGATATCTTATTATTTTGGAAATTTCTAATCCTAATTTTTTCTTTCAAAATGTAAAATATTATGTAGTATATTCTTTCCTACTTTTTTTACTCTTGTTTTCTACTTAATTTTTATTTATATATTGCATGCTTTGCAAAGGAGTAAATCAAATTCTAAGGCGTTTATTGTTTGATCTATTTACGTCTGCACGAGAGGGAATTCATCTCGTAACATTGAAAGTTAGTATAGGCGTACGTAGAACAACAATTCATATTTGCCTTTGCCAGTCAAATCCCCTCTGCTTACATTTGTCTCACTTATACAATTTGGTAGAAATCCAGCTTAATGCACTATTTTCCATCAACTTTGATCTCTTTTTTTAAATTTTCCAAACATATTTTTAAAAAATATATTTATGCATTATTTAAATTACAGTTAGTTACTAAGTACAGGGACTTTTATAACCACCCTATGGAACCCCTAGATTGTATAGTGAATAATGTCTTACAGTACATGAAAATATGATGTGTTTTATCGTTAGTAGAAAAATTCCTAAATGTGATCTTTTCACCCCCTCTTTTTCTAATGTTGTGGGTTCTGGATTTTGGATTTTAAGCAGAAAAAATTGTTATGTGTCGCGTCAACATTATCAATAATATCTCTAGGGTTGTAGATGCCAACCGCGTTTTCGTAGTGTGTATGCAGAAAGGTCGGTTTTCATTATAGCCAGCAATTCTTGTGCAACAGTTTTTGTGCAAGTGTTTTTATGATTTTTTTAACGAAAGTGAATGTTTACGAAAAAATGTAAAGCGTTTGTTTGCAAATATTACAGGGTGCCCACTTTGTCAGGAATGTCAAAAAAAGCCTGAAACATCAGCATTTTAGAGAATTTTTGGTTAAAATTGTCAATTTCAACGAGGATCGGTAGGATGACCATACTTAAATCTCCCAAATAATCAGAGCCCCAATAGTAAATTTCTCTTACAAACATCATGGTGATAACAAATGGAGCATGGTGATTAACTTGCAACAGAGTTGGTTAGTAAATGGATAATTTGTTAGTAGAAGTTTCTATTTTCCCAAAAATTTCGGGAAAATCTTTAAATATAGGAATTTTCACCCTTAAACTTTCTAAATTCTTCTGAAATTCTAAATTTTAAAACTGTGACTACCCTGGTTGATATTCAGATATTTTGTTACAGAATTAGCATTAATGTTTCGTAGTTTTTTAATATGATTTCCACTAAATTTACATTTTTAGACCTATCCAAGCTTTTATAGAACTAGTCGTTAGCCCGTGGAAAAATCCACGGGTTCGCCCGTCCTTTCTATACCACATTGTGTGCGTCTCGCTACCTGCGCAGCTAAGCTACCATTTTGCGTGACGGACAGACGTTTGCGGGTTTTATAATATAGATATCTGTACTGGCTTGAAGTAGCTGAAAATTTAAGGAAGATGTCAGAACATTGGTTGACAACACTGGGTGGACAACCTGAATAAGTTTCCACAAAAATTATTTCTCCAAGTTTATCTCACTTGCATTTGTTTATTTCTCTCTCTAACTTAGGTTGACTCGCAAATCGGGATGTGTACACTAAACGTCCTTACCGCTGTTAAATTTTTTCACCATTGCTTTCGAAAATCAAAAAGAAGAAAATTTTCATCCACAAAACCTGAAATCAGACAAACTCGGACAAGCAAACGCTTCTGTGAAGAATATAAAACAGCTCTTCTATTCTCAAAATATCGCTGTTTAGCCATGGTACGAAATATTTATTCGTCAAAGGATATAACACCCTAACTTTAGGTTGACGTTTAGCGCGCGTTTTTCGATTTATGTGTGTCACCCCTTAAATACCTTGAAATAAAATTTTTTTTTTACAAAGCGAAATTACAGCAGTAGATTTTTTGGGTTTTCGACAAAGTAAAGTAGCGTTTCTTTTATGTACACTGTAGTATTATATTTTTGCTCAAAAAGTTTTACACCTAATTTCTGTGCAAAATTTCGCGTAATTTCAAATTTTCGCGCGAGTGCATGAAAATTATAACGAATATAAACTATATTAAAATAAATCAAATGATTCAAACCTATTCCCAGACCTCTCTAAAGGTTGGAGTCCTTATATGACATGAATACAAAAGCTATTACACCAAGCTGTTAACAAAAATTTATCAAAAGAACAATGCGTGTAAACTCTGACGTCAAATGCTAAATTAATTATGACGACAAATTGTGTTAACAAAGTACATTTTATACAATACACTTTTGTAACCAAGAGGTTTCTAAAACGTGTTTTTCCATATAAAGATAAAAGTTTCGTGTTCTAAATGTTTTCAGGAAATTTAAATAGTTTAATTGCTGACGTCGGCATTTTTGTATTCGTGTCTTCGATATATATTTGCGTTCCCGCTAGCACATGTATAATTTAACATCGTCGCTTAACCGTCGATGTTTTTATAATAAATTTTTAATTTAAACTTTAACCTAAAAAACAATGTGGAGAAGAGTGACAGCTGAAACGATTAGAATAAAGTTCTATTAAGAATGTTTAAAATTTAAAATTTGCAAATGAAAGGAAAATATAATAAAACTTTTTCTCGCATGTAAATATAAAAAAACTTAAACGGAGGAGAGAAGGATACACTTGATTAATCATGGACGACATTATTATACCTTGGTGTAATTGACGAGTAATTATGACGTCATATTGTAGATATGCTAACATAGCTTTGGCAAGAAAGAACTTGAAAAGTATTACAAAAAACTTCAGAAGTATTTAGAATTTAAGAATTGTTTTAATCTTGATAAACTTTTAAGCGTATAAAGTTGCTGTGAATAATAACATTTGGAAAATATATTTTCATTAATACAAAGTTTGCTTCGTCTATTATATTCAACTTTAGATTAAAAACGAAAAATAAAACAAAAAAATAGACAAGATTATATATAAACAAATTAATGTACAAGAAGATAGAATGTTGTATTAATAATAATGGACACACGAAGACCCAAAACGGTAAAAGTAACAGGTAGGAACTTACTTTAGAGGTGGTGTGACCACACAACTTTTTCTTGGATATTAAAAACAAAATGTTATTATAGTTAAAGGTGAGAAAAACATAAAATAAAAACTTGGATTATTCGCTGTTTATAAAGGAAGAAGTAAAAATAAGAATTATTTGTAAAAATCCATTTGATTTTGATATTTTAAAAAAATACGTTTGAATTTTGCTTTTTGTGCAGTCTTTCGTACGGGCGTTTGGCGTTGAAAAATGCATTTTGGGCGTTCAAGTTAGTACTAGCCAGTGTGCATACATTCGTAACTAATCGTGCATTGTCGCGTTCATAAAGTTACCATGGCGATATATGGAGGCGAAAGAACTGAGATAAACATCCAGCTTATCAGAGATAAATAAATGTTAATCGGTTATTGGATGAAATTTGCTTAGTAAGCATGATGGCTGTACTGGCAAGAAATGTATTTATGACTGTTAGCCATGTAAATATAAAATTAAAAAGAGTACAAAACATATCACCAGATCTCTTTTTCTGCAGATAATATTTGAAGAAACCCCGGGGTCTAGGTAATGTCCAAACATTTTTTCCAATTTTTAATTCTTAAGGATCCACAAGCTATGTTATCAGAAAACACAGCGTTTACAATCTCGGGAAGGCATCACAGTCGATATGCGAGTGAGCCTTCCTTCTTTTGAATTGGTCGAACAGACGTAATCAGTGAAACAAACAAAAGTTTGTCTACATAAACAAAACTTTATGTTTTGCATACACACACACGAAGTATATGTCAATTTGTAACGTCAGGTATTGACACATGGATAAGGTCATGAATCTTAATGATGACAAAATAATCGACCATTGATGTTCTCGTACGATATATGTTGTTCGAGTATTTACTTTTTGATAAAACAGGCCATCATCTTTAAAAAATACCTGGTCGAAGTTTTGATAAAATTTTTCTTCAATTTTTAGACATAATTTGATTTGTACCATTAATTACATTATCATACGCGTGTTCAACTTTTTTGGTTACTTCATATCCGTTCGTAGCATTCCCGCGCATGCGCAATGCTCACCATGTAACCTGTAGTATTAACAAGTTTATGGTAACCTTGCCAGCATCTTGAAATGACCTCGTTAGTTACAAAAATAACAATGAAGATATTGCACGTTAGCTCAAGAGTGTTTATTGTTGCGTGTATAAAAGATTCCCGCCGTGTATTAAAGATCATTAATATTTATCTACTTAAAATTGATTAGACATATCCGGAAATTATTGCTATGTATAGAAAATTAGTAAGGATCCTTTTGTTCTTTAAATGTTTTAACTGTAATTTCAATTAGATAATGAGTGTATACAAACTGGAGCGCGCGCGAGAGAGAGAGACAACTCGAACTCTGTCGACTTTCGATTGACTCGAATTTTGTTTCAGTAAAACGAAATTTGAAGTAGCAAACACAGGAATTTTTTTTTATTTCGTCAAAAAAGGCAAGTAATTTTTAAAACTAGTAAGCGAAAAAATTGTTGATCACCCTCGTCGCCAGGGTTTTTTGCCTTCTTGATATGAGAGATTTCGTCGTTTTCTCTCATATCAAAAATACAAAACACCCTGGGGACGAGGGTGAACTGTTTTTGTGATTTACATAAAAATGACTTCAAAACAAACAAAAATTCTCTAATATGTTTTAATTGTGCTGTTTCCTATCGTCTCTTAAAGTTTTGAATCACCAACTGTCTAATGTATGTATAAAGTCCTTAGGCACAGACCTCACGAGCTGTGTATTATACATTACAACATCAATAAAAGCAGCTAGTATCTGTTTCACCTTTTCACGCCCATTGCCCCTTTTATGCCTTTACGGAGTTGTAGAAGGCAGAACCATGGGAAGAAGGCTTCTATTAAGTGCTAGAATTGAAAGGGCGGAGGAATAGTTTATAACGTTAATTAAACAACAGCATGTAAACCAGCCATTAAAGTGAAAAGGAAAAGCAAAGTTAGGTTTTTCTGAAGTTGTTCTCGAAAATTTCGAAGCCTTGAGGAAGAAATGTGCAAACTAATCGATTTGACGCGCAAGTTCAGAAAAGGCATTTGGCGGGTGAAGAAAATCTTAAAAAGCGAGCAAAATTTCTTGTATGAAATTATTGCAACGAAATAACCAACCTCGTCCGCAGGGGTTCTTGCTTTTTTTTAATTTAAGGCCGGCGGAAAAGAAACTTGTTAGCCCTCAAGTAAGCGCTGTCGGTTTTGACATCAGGCAACAAATCCTGGGGACGAGAATACTCATTTAGCTTGTTTT
Source organism: Hydractinia symbiolongicarpus (assembly GCF_029227915.1). NCBI lineage: Eukaryota > Metazoa > Cnidaria > Hydrozoa > Anthoathecata > Hydractiniidae > Hydractinia > Hydractinia symbiolongicarpus. Next base: position 13,237,016 of record NC_079875.1, on the reverse strand, counting down.
ATGTGTAAAGAGAGATTTGAATCTAAATTCTGATGTCCTACCAATTAGAAGTACGAAATAAGTTTTTAATATATTTTTATTTCATATTTTTAGTTTATTCATCAAGAAATTTAAAACAGAAGAAGGGAGACGGTAAGTGACGTCATTTAATTGGCATCTGTTGTAAGCAATAAATAGCTACTTTGTCTCTGTTGTCCAGGGTCTATTACCTGGAGCAGCAGGTCACCAAATTTATTATATAGGAAACACGCCCTGGAGAAAAGGGCTTGTAATATGTTTTCTAAAGTGCGCTTTAATAGCCAATTATACATAAATCCACGTGGAATGCACTGCATCAAGCAGTAGGTATCCTAACCCAACCTTGTGCTCAGGACGCTAACCAAATCTGACATTTGCAAACTAATTCTCATCACTTGTGTCTATTATTTATTTAGGTGATCCACTAGCTTGGGTTGTTTTTGGATTTGGAAAAGAAAAATGTTGCACGTCACAAATACGTGATCGAAATGCAAAATGGAACGAGGAATCGACTTTGTAAGTAAATTTAAAATCAGCTTATCTCGTTCCCAGGTTTTTTTCCGAAATTGCGACGAATTTTTTTATGACGGCAAATTGGGTCCTTTTGCTTGCAACAGCCACCCTTTTTACGCAACTTCTAGCGAGTGCAAGTTTGATTTTTAATAAAATCTTAAAATTTAAAAATTTGTGCCGAAGCTCTAGGCTTATATTTGATTACTTTTAGCACCATAACTGATCAGAAAATTCCGTTAAAAATCAACATCAAAGATAAAGATGATCCACTTGGACAAATTATTATTCCGGTTAACGAGATTCCCTCGGAAGAACATTTTCTAAAATGGGTTCCTCTTGGTCCGCATAAGAAGAATTCGAATCCGAGCGGAGAACTTTGTATTGACTGCTGGGTGGAAGATTACTATGATGACGCGTCGCTACTTGCTCCGCCATCTCTTGGAAGTAAATCAACAAAGCCAATGAAATATTTTAATAAAACTTTAAACCGGTTAACCGGTAAAAGTCCGGAATCAATACGAAGGCTAAAAGAAGACGAGTCTAGAAGACATTCATACGCATCGGGTGTAACATCAATACGAGGCTCTGTCTCTGTAGAGGATTTATCACATCGAAGTAAAACTAATTTAAAACTTTCATCTGTGGAGAAGGACAAGTCATCGTTACTTGCACCCTCCTCTTATGTCAATAGCAACGTGCGCCGAGCAACTAGTACGCTAGTGCTTAACTCGAATTCAGCAGCGGAGCCAAGAAGGAACTCTTTTACAGAAATGAATGTTTTAGGTCAACTACCAACTATAAAAGAACAGAATTACCCCCCTAAAGTATTAAACATTATACCAAAGTCAGGGCCAGTTACAGGGGGTACACTAATACAAATAACAGGAAAAAACTTAGGTGCATCTCCAGAAGATATTACAAGACTAATGGTGGCTGGATGTAATTGTTTATCCAGTCTAGAATATTATACATCGTCTAAAATTATGTGCACCACTAGTGAGTCAGAAGGTGTCGGACCCATATCCATCTCAACGAGAAGCGGCGGTATGTCGTCATCAAAAGTTATGTTTGAGTTTGTAGAAGAACAGAAAAATGAAAATGGCGAAGATGTTGAGCAAAATGGAGTTGTAGGTAAGTAATTGTTAAAAGAAAAAACATGAAAATCTGCAAAAACAAAAAGGATGTCAAAGTTTAAAATCTGTCGATGTCAGAAAATATAATGGCCTTAAAATTTACACATTTATTTACCCACAATAACCTTTGTGTTGCCTCGCTTGTTACAATAATTCAATAAGTAGAAAGTGTGAAATGTGTGTGCACTCTTTTTTCTGGTGTTGTTTCAGAGAGTGGAGCATTTTTGGAATAGTTCCCTATTTAGAAAATCTTTTGAGTAAAACTTAAGCTATTGCAAGGCGTGGAAATTATTATAGATTCTGGTCGTTCATCAGGGGCTTCAGATGCTGATCGAGACAAAGACGAGGTTATCGAGCATCTGCGCATGGAGAACGACCGTAAGTATAGTTTTTATAGCAAGACAGACAACAACCTCTTGCCAAAGCCTGCTTAGATTTTAATATTGAAAACGCCAGTTACGGACAAAACAAACAAGCCCTGGGGATGAGGTTGAAGGTTTGCTTCTTTACAATTTATCAACCAATACATGACGAACACAAATCATGGTGATCGCGTATTCCGATATTTTTTTATTCTCGCCCTTCTTCTCATAGTTAAATCTCCTTTGATCTTCACAAGAACACGAAACTGTATTTGTCAAAATAGCACTTTATTGTAACGAGTTAATAATGTGTGATTCTGCTATTTTTAGATTTGAGGTACGACAATCGTGAGTTACGAGAATACATCGACAAATTGGTCGTCTACCTGATGGATAAATATCCTGACGCATTAGAGTCTAGCAAAATGTACAGATAAATCAATAAATTAATAACACAAATTAATAAATGTGTGAAACACAACACTTTATGTCGCTTCTGTTATTTTTCTTTCCCTTATATCCAGTGTACTATCCTAGTGCAACGTTTTAAAATATAATGACAGACATGTGTGAAACACACAACAGTTTATGTCGTTTCTATGATTTTTCTTTCCCCAGCATCCAGTGTACTATCCTCCTCATGCAACGTATTAAAATGTAACTGCAGAATAAATACATGTGTGAAACACACAACACTTGATGTCGCTACTCTTATTTTTCTTTCCCTTCTATCCGGTGTGCTATCCTCCCAATGTAACCTATCAAAATGTAACTGTACTAGTCGTTATCCCGTAGGTTTGCCCGTCCTTAAAATTTTACGGCATTTCGCTAGTAGAAAAAGAGTGAATAAAAATGTATTGCATTGGCTATTTCGTGTGTACGATTCTTTTTGCTTGCAAGCGGATAGCAAATATGGCTATTTCTTGCAGCAACTCGCAACATCAGCCAAAGAATCATTTAAAATATTTCTGTCATCTGAGTGGAATTTTCTCACATTCAAAATACCAATTATTACCAAAAAACTGATTTTCTTTACCAGTAAGATTTCAGAAGAACGCATCGCATGTCTCTTTAACATCCTTCATACACTAAACTTAAGAGTGTTCAACAAACCTCTTTAGGAGAGTACCACCTTTGTGTAAAATCTAACCATTTTACACAACGTAGGCATTCTACTAACTGTGTTAGTATTCCCAGTCAGGTCAGTTTAGATGTAGAGCACGTCAGGATAGTTCTGCTGGAGCACGCTGGAGTATTGGTAGAAGGCTTTGAGAGAAAGTCCAGTGTTGGTTTTAGTGTCAGTTGGTGATGATTGTATTTCTTTCAGTTTATTTTTTCTGTATTGGCATAGCGAGTTGTTTTAACTTCATTGGATTGTGTTGGTAAGAAAGTAGCTGGATTGGGTTTTGTGACTTCATTAGTAAGGATTAATAGAGCTTTTTCGCTAGAACTATAGAAAAAAAAATAAACAAAAAAATTTGAAGATAAAATATCCGGCTACGTCAATTTTTCAGGCTGGATCGAAAACGATTACTGTTTTTTTTACGTGCTAAAAAGATTATGTGAAACAAAAAGTTATTTTGCATCCTCAAATAAACGATTTTGCCCTCTTCTGCTCCAACCATAAAGTAAATGCTTTTAATGTATCAACATCACAATGAAGGATTTAGTTTTCTTTTTCAGCTTGCTTCAATTTCGCATGGACTTTTTTAGCTTTTTCTTTGTATGCTTCTCGCTTCTCAAGTAGTTCGGTTACGAATCTTTCGTTAGATTAAGGTCTTCTAATACTACATCTTTGTTTTCCCAATTTATAAGCCTTGTTTGGATGTCCATAATTTTTTCTTCCTTCTATTTTTAAGAGCCCCCAATCGCTCCCCTTTCAGCAACACGATTTTTCCCCTAAACACGGATGTACTCATTCCATGTTTCAATCTTCTGAGTAAGCGAGGCGTTTCTCTCGTTTGTTCAGCTTTCTATTCGTCTGTCAACAATAGGACACAACATCTAAAGTCATTATTAGCTGTTGACTGCTAACTAGTATGTCTTGGATCAATGCAAGATTTGTGTCGACTAAATTTTTTAAATTGTGTTACACAAATTAAACGTTAGTTCAAAATCTAATTTGACGTCATAAGAAAAGAAACAAAATGGCGCTTTATATTGAAGAAGAACTACTTTGTTCATCACTAACATACTGCCAAGCAGTGAACGGGATTCGATCCGCGGTCCCCAGAACTGGGAGCTGCAGACGAACCCACTGCACTACGTGCGTCAATATGTTAGTGATGAACTCAGATAGTTTATCCGGATGGTGTGTATACATATAGGTGAATATTTATCATAGCACATCCGTATTTCATTCTCAACAGAGAATGCTTCACCCCAATGAGACCTCTGATCGGGGTGAAGCATTGTTTGTTGTTGTTCGCTTGTTGTTGTTCTTCTTATTCTTATTCTTCTTCCTGTTCTTTTTGTTTTTCTTGATCTTCTTGTTCTTCTTTGGCCGATGTTCAAAGCACAAAACATAATGTCACTTTTAATAACTGCATAATTATATTCGACCAGCTTATTCGTAAAAAAGGGGTCAAATTTTGACTCGGTGACTAAATTTTTAAAAAAAATTTTAGCGTCTGTTTGTTATTACCGACTGACCTCGTCTCTCGTCTCACCTCGCGATTAAAATACGAGACACCTGGCACTTGGAATGACACCTGGAACGAAGATGATATGATAACTGACGTTTACAAATATTGTACACATCTAAACATAGATAATCTCAAATTAATTGCTATGCTATACTACTTGGTTAGCTTTTTACTGTTTTACTGATCTTTAAGGGAGAGAGGGGTGTTAAAAAGGCGATTTAAACAAATTTCGTCTTTAGGAAGAGAGCGTAGACTCGAAATGGTTTTTTTAAACAGTTTTTATCAAAAGCTTTAAATTCAAGTTAAAAATTTTGGGTGGTTTTATAGAAGTATTATTACTGTTGGCATTTAAAAATATGCATTTTTCAATCTCGTTCTCATTGATTAATTTATTGGCCTCTCTGTAATAACGGCTCAGGGGCCAAGAGCTCCTGGGGCCAAGTATGTACACCTTAGTCATGTACAAGACTGCCGGACACAGACCTGTAGAAAGCGAAATAGTTTCAAGGAGCATTGGTATATTTTGTAAGCAAAATTAAAATAAAATTGACGGATAGGTCTTTTAAACACAAAGCAAGTTAAGTTATGAAATTTCATTATTGGTTTGTGATGGTCGAAGTTTTTAAAATCAATGGTGAAGAGCAACTGTCTTTTCCCCCTGGTTGCCACCTATATTGCACATCCATTTTCTCCAGAAAAATACAAAAATGTAATGTCTTGTAGAAAAAGGAATTGTAAACAGTTCGTAAATGATGTTGCCTTTTTGCAAGATTGATGTGTCTCTTCCAACCCGGCCTACTCCTTGTAAAAACATTTTAAGTGGTGCGAAAACAAAGCAAAAATCACGCAAATACTTTTATAGTATTATTCGCCTGCTGGCTGCTTCCAAAGCATCTGGATAAATTCTCTGTTAGAAAGCAAGTTAACAAATCTTTCTTCAAGACAGTGCCACTGTTGGTGTCAAACCATGTAACTGATACGGGGATGAGGTTCTGTAGTACGACTCATCTGATGGTTGCTTCTAAAGCGTCTGGATAATTCTCCATCAAGTAGACAACAAGTTTATCCTTGTATTCTCGCAACTCTTGATTTTTTTGCTTTAAATCTAAGACGTTAAATAAACAATTTCACAATACGTTAAAACCTTCTTATCAAGTTGTGACCTGATTATTTACAAGATTCCCTGGGAGGGGTTTATGTTGAAATGAACGATGCCTTTTTGTAAGAAATTGTATCAAAAAGTTATGCAGTAAATTGCAAGTGTAATTATAGCTGTATACCACGTGTGATAAAGATGCACAAAATAACGATACGCAAAGTTTGTACGACGAGCAGAATTATGATGTACGACGAGTAAACCCGTGGTCTTTCCTGCCGCTTACTGTGTATTTAAAAAATAGTTATGAATTTGTCAAGAAAAGTCAACGTTTTACCCAATGTTGTTTTAATATTTTGATTTTTGACAGCAAGACGATCGTCTCGACATAAACAAGACATGTACTTTGCAGAACACGTTTTCTACTTACGATGGTTTTGCTTTTCTAACATTTCTAAAACTTCATCTTTATTTTCTTCTTCTTCTGAACAATCTGAAAAATAACTAGAATCTAAAGGAACATGAAAGAATTTGTTTGATTCATCTATCTGTTGAATTCTTCATCTCTAGCCGAGCTATGTGAGAGGTTCACGACGACCCATCTCTAAACCATTCTGCATTATGGCGTTACACCCTCGTTCCCATGGATTATTGACTTCTCATATTAAAAACGTAAAAATCCCTGGGAACAAGGGTGATAGAATTACAGAATGCAATTTTTGTAGAATTCGCAGAAAGATAAAAAAAGAAAAGAAATGAAAAGAAAGAAAACGTCTCACCCCTCACATGTTTCCTATTTCTCAGTGAAAACATTACAAACTCAGGTTCTGTCTCTCCATTTGTGTTTGGAATCGGTTTAACGTTTTTCGAATTATTAACAGGTATTACGTTTGTGCGGCTAAAATTCTTTGGAATTGATGAACAGTCACTGTTTGTCACAAAATGATTACTCACATCATTTTTTGACGCTTCTAGATTTATGCTTTTTGTATCTACTCCTATTCTTTCTCTCACCGGGCCAATTAATGCACCCCTTTTTGTTACTGGATTGTTTACAGTGCTTTCCTCTGTTACCGGAACATTTAACGTTTCCCTCTCTGTTACCGCAGCGGCTATTGGATCATTCGACACTTTTAGTAGATCTAAATTCCCCTTTATTTTCGGTATTTGTGGAAGCGCATCTTTAGCTGGAAATAAGCAAGCGTATGTGTACTTTCTTTTGGCTGTTTTTAGAAAAGGGTCCGTCGTTCCGTCGGTCTTTAAAATATCATTTTTAATGGTATTGGAATCTCTTTCATGTGTATTTGAAGTCTGTAACTCCACTTTGGATGGGAATCCAGCGTATGTATGTCTTCGTTGTTTGAATTGGTTTTCATTTTGAAGTATTTCACACACAGGTTGTTCTTCACATATTTCTTTAGGTGAGTTAAAGGTCAAAAAATTATTTTGAAACAAGGAAAATCTTCTTCGGCCTTTCGAATTTATTTTTTCAACTTTTCCTTCCCCAGTGCACACATCTAACCAATAATCCAAACAAATTTCACCCACGATGGAGAAAGGTGATTTCCTCTCCGTTTCGTTTAGGGAAATCCATTTTAAAAAATGTACGTCTGGGGGAATTTCAGTAACTGGAATAATTATTCGTCCAATAACATCATCTTTATCCTTCACTGTCATCTTCAAAGATCCTTTCAACTCCAAGACAGTGCTATATAAAGAGGAATTAAAAAATAAAATTAAAATACCATCTTCATGTTTAGCAGACGAAGAAAGAAAACGCAGCTTTTTATTTTGATAAATGGCAAAAAGACATAAAAGAATATTTCATACAACTTGAAATAGTTCCGTGTCACCCTCACTTTAAGATTGGGGGTAATTACATCTCGCAGAAAAATTGGGCGGAAAATGGACTTAATCTTGTAGCTATACAACATTTTTTTAAGACAGAATGTTATATGTGTACGATTTGCAAGTTTAATCGATCTTATTGTGTTATTTGCAACTTAAAAGACCTTAGTTTGTAATTCAACTTGACCTTTCACATTGGACTTGTTATGACTTTATTGCACAACAAAGTGACACAACAGATGTTGCTTAACGTTTTGGACTTTATTGAAAACCAAGCTGTATTTATAATTAGCAATACCCTCTAAAGTGTCGCATGTCATAGTAAATTCAAGAAATGGGGAAAGGTCAGTTGGATAGTGTTTTGGTTTCGAATTTTATATTCTTATTGCATACTTGTCAAAACTTACAAAGCAAACTCTTCATTCCACTTTGGATTTCTACTTCGAATTCGCTGACTGTTTTGTTTATGTTTGCCAAGTTTGAGTACAACGGAAGCCAGTGGGTCAGCTAAAGGAATAAGTATATTCTCTACAGTTTTGATATTAGAGCAAACATTAACGATGGATTTAATGCATCGTCCAACTTAGATGAAATTTGCCAGGAATGTTTTGGATAAGCTCATTCGAACAAAATGTCCATGGAATCTCAACCGAAAAATAGAATAAACTGCATATGTGAGGAATTCGTTCCTGCATATGGTAGTAACAAAATAAGAATTTACCGTCCTTTTTCTTTGTTTTCAAATTTCTCCCAGCATAAACTAAAAAAAGGTTATATGGGTAGAGTAAAAGAATCACCAATATTACTGCGATACCTAAGCGAACGAGCAATCAACCAACAATGAAAAAAATTAAAATAACAGATGAAGATAAGACTTTAAATTAAAAATTCCTAAGGATAATAATATATTTTCGTGCAACTCCTTACCTATCACTCTCACAGTTTTAACATTCATTTTTCTTGTTTTTAATAATCTTTTCTAGTTTTGAGAGACATCTTTCATGTTCACCTTGCTTATGTGTCCATATTAATTTTTTATTTACGATTTTTGAATGGATTTAAAACCGCATAAATAACGAAAGCTGTGAGTTGGTTAGTTTATCAAGATTCACTAAAATTGCAACTGTTAAGGGACAAAAACTTTCGCGAGGATCCATAATTCAAAACAATTCGCGGACAGAAACTTTCTGATGGATGATCATTTTTTTTCAGTAATAGTTTCACTTTCGCGAGACTTATTCGCTCAAATGTTCTGTTTTTTTCTTCTGGCTCGCTAACTTTAGTTTTGAACATTCATTCTCTCCAAACCATATGATATAAGTAAATACATTATACATAAGATAAGTTGGAACTGATCATAGCTTTCTTTATCTTGATACTGTGGATTGTTCGTCAAATAAAAGTCGTCTACACTCAGCTATTCAAAATCTTAAAAGACTTAAAAATTTAAAATGATTTGCGGACATCGCGGAAATAAAGTTACATGAAAAAGGCCAAAAACCGTGAAACGGTGAAAGTTTCTGTCCGCAAAACGGTAAACGAAGGGAACATAAAAAACCCTTAAACAATGTACATAAATTATTTCGTGGAAATCTAAATTACTTCTTTAGCTACGATATACATAAATTCTAATTTTCCAATTTTAGTTCTTACCTAATGTGGGTAATTCATAATTGTCCTTCGGAAGCCATTCTCGTCCCAAAATGGACCTGTCTGGTCACGTGATGAAAATACTCCACCATATGTGGGGTATCTTTATGACTGGATTACTAGCAAGCATAACAAATGCTTGCTAGACGTTTTTAATTTGACTTATCGTTTGTGTGGACCTAATTGGATTCGTGATGCACTGAGCATCTTGAGAAAGCTGTCTTACGGTATAGTAGGAGATACTGGAAAGAAATTTAATTTGAAATATTTTTATGTTTAAGCTACATGTAAATCTGAAACTTATATACGTAGCCAGTCTTTTTTTTGTAACTTAGGTGCTAGTTTTAGCTATAAATAGCTAGCTAGCCAGTGAAAGTTTCACGCAAAAATTTGATCTTTTATATTGTCATTTTATGTGTTACATTTTTAACCAGTAGCTTATAACCAGGGTGGCAACTAGTCCTGCAAATATATTTCTTGAAAACACCTCTAAAAAGTTGCGAAAATGGAAAACTCATAATAGACTTTTCATCAATATTTCTGTGAGAAATGTTTTGTTGAGCCCAGAGCGTGATTATATATTTCAAGCGGCAGCGACAAAGGTGTTCGCTTATTGCTTTATTATTTAGAGTCTGTCTGCATTAAAAGTATTTATAGAAAGAGATGCAAACTAATTATTAACTTTCCACTGACTTAAACACAGGACACACTAAATTAGAGAAAGTACCTTATTTCCAGGCATGTTGCCTCTTTACGCCAGTTCTTTCAAACAAAAATCTAGCCACGTATCGCCGTTGTCTGGTTAAACCGCAAATCGCTTTTTCTCTCGCTAAAAATCTATTTTTCTGGCTGCCACAAAAAAGTTTCTTGTTCGCCTCTCCTTTTTAAACAGTTTGAACTTTCGCGTTAGCGATTTTCGACGCCACAAATGTTTACGAGCCAATCAGAATCAAAATTATAAACATTATGCTCAATAAATTACACAGAAATGTTTTTCTGTAGAATAACAAAAATAAAAACCATGTTTTTACTTTAAAACTTTAGTTCCTCATCTTACTTCGCTATGACATATGGAGATTTAATAGTACAGTGAAACCTCCCAGCGGACGCCATCGGGACCACAAAAAAGTGTCCGCTATAGAGAGGTATCCGCTACATAGAAGTTCTTCCTAAAATTAGCTCAAATTTCTTCAAAAACCATCTCGGGGCTATTAGGGCGTATTGAAATGGGCCGTAAGTATCAAGAGACTGGTTTTGGGAGAAAAAAGGCAGTGAAGACAATATATTAAGGTTACGCTACCTTTCTTTTAAAACTAAACCAAGCTCAAGACTTGCTTTGTCTTTGCGAAGACAATTTATTATCTTCCACTTTGTCAATGACTTCTGAAATTAGGGCAGTTAAAGTTTCATCATTTTGATTCATTGAAAAATTTAGAAATTCGTTATTGCTCTATGGAAATTATAGTGGCTGGGATACAGGCTGGAAATCCCTGCAAATTTTCGTTTTTATGGCCTTGAAAAAGCCGTAAATTGGCTGAAAGATAACATACAAAAGATTGAAGAACTATTAGATAATAATGTAAAACATTGTCTTAAGTAAATATAAACAATTTCTTTACAAAAATTTGTTTTGTAGCGAGGTCAGTTCCAGGGGTTAATGTCAATCGGGACGTTGAAACGATGTCCCTTAGGTGTCGGCTAAAAAGTGTCTGCTACATGGAGGTTTTGTTATGAGAGTTTGACCGTCGTTTCATCCGTTCTTAAGAATAATGTCTGTTGCAGATAGGTGTCCGCTATAAAGGATGTCCGCTATAAGGAGGTTTCACTGTCGTCGCTTGCTGTGTCCACTCGGATTGAGAGAGGCCATCGACCAAAATATGGAGATCAGCCTCCGGGGAGAAGAGTTCTTAGCAGAGGATAAATGAGACAAAATTCGGAAAAAAAGGAAAACATGGAGGTGCGCGTGCAACAATGCATTTGCATTTTCAGATATAGAAGCTACATGTATATGGCTAGTTATATATATTTTTAATTTTGAACATTGAACCAGAATTAAATTTTGGGATTATAGATTCCTACTTTTGGATGTCGTGCCAAACAGGAAAGGAAACAAAAGCAACTTGTATGCTTTTATAATTTCGCTTCCGCTTTAATTTCTTGTCAACTCATCATTCTTCAACACTTTAAACAATGATATAGCTAGCTAGCGATAAACTGGCTACTACTTCAACAAATATAAATTAGTTGGTGTATTGTTTGTACGGTAGTAAAAGGTAAAATTTTCAGGTCGTCGGTTTTTTTTATTTATATTGCTACTAGCCAGTCTTGTCTTAATTTGGGGCTTGTACCTTCCTATTTTGAGACAGCTTTTATCTTACGTTTCTCTATGTTAAATTGTTTTGATTTTGTGTTAAAAATAGTGTACATGTAGCTACGTGCACACACAGTGGCAGTAAATATAAAAACAATGTCTGCCATAACTCAAGTAATAGCTAGCTACAGTAAAACAAAGAAATATTCCTAAAAATTCAAACATCAGGGTAATTAACCAATATTTTTCTATATAGTCCTGCTTTTTCTCCTTCTATGCATGACATATATAGCTATAGCTAGCTACATTACAAAAATATGGGGGTATTTTTAAAAAAAAATTGTATTATATACAATAATTCATTATTATTCTGTTACCCCTGGTTTTGTATATAATTTAAGTAAGTTGGACACAAGCAAAAAATGTTATTAACAAGGTAAAGTAAATGCTTTTGTGTTTTGTAGTTATATGTATTAATGTTTCTGGCATGGGTAGGTGAGTTGAGGAAGATACTTTTTGCGTAGCAACTTGAGTTGTTGCCTATTATGGAGTTTAAATGCTGACCCTACTAGTGAATAACATCCTTATTATGTGGTTATCTAAACAAATGACTATCATGACGATTTGGCAACTCCATTTAATACATAATTTTATGGTTTGGTTTTATGGTTTATTTTATGGTCTTAAAACACCTTTTGCCGAGGACAAGCAAATGAAAGGTCAGCAAAAAGGTCCTACTTGTTTGATTTACATCTCAATTTTGTGATGTGTTTATTTTAATGGGAGATCTACTAGAATTATTTCTAAAGCCTATTTTATGATTAATATTTGCGGACTTGTCCCAGATATAGCTGATGGCTGCTTTAAACATCGCCAAATATGTTTTTTTATTGCTTAAAATTGTAGGCGCAATGTTAGGAAAACTTGGTGAAGCGAATTAACAAAGATGATCTGTGCAGGAGAGCATCGTAGCAACAAAAAGAGAGTTTTTTTGTTTTTAATGACTGATTACAAAGATTAAAATAGATTGAAATAACAAATATACCCCTATACCACACATAGATTTTCTCATTTGTGAGATACCCCAGTGATATTTGGGCTGACTGTTTTGTGAAATACACAAGTGTCAGTAATAGCAAAATTGGTAATATGATACGTTCTAGACTTAGGCCTAAAGATCATGTCAAAGCCATGCAGTTTTTGTGAGTGAACAGATAAAGTTGTCAATAAAATTGAAATCACATAATTCAGATGTTCAGATAATACATATAGTATACGTTATAGACGGGAATATAGGGGCTAGTGACAAACAACTGTTATCACATTTTGCCGGTTTTCAACCAAAGTCAGCAATTTTCACAAACTTTCATCACTCTTTATGATTTGTGAGCTTGCAACTAAACAGAAGCATTGATTTATAATCGACTTGATCACACTGGAATGTGTGCACAGTTTTTTCTTGTTCACTATTGTCATATTTTAAAATGGGTATCCTAGTTCTGTCATTTTGAAAAAATCCTGAGACCATCAGACACTTGCTGTTAGTTATTATATAAAAAAAAAATAATATAAAAGCATATAAGAATTAATTACAGATGCGATTTCTAGCTAAGGATGTCATCATTACCTAGAATTGCATTTCAAACCTACAGATGCTAAAATTTGCAAAGTTCCACCCAACATCAGCCTTCGTGCAGTGTATGAGGGTAATACAATAGTTATTAAATATTTTATTATAATTTTTGTAGTTTGTATACTAAATTGGGGTGCACAAATTATCATGCAGGTTCTATTTACTAATCAATAGTCTTATTGTGAAATACAAATATACACCTTGTGCACAATAACTGCTTGCTTGAAAATGTGTCTCTATTTCTGTAACGCTTGTACTCCATTGTATTTTCTATTCCTGTTTCACTTGTATAAAAATGTTCACCTAATTTTTGTAAATATTTTAGAAACGTAATAATGTCTTCTATTGATACCAATTGTTTAACCTTAAACCGGTTTATCCTTCAAGAGCAAAGGAACCATCCCAATGCATCTGGGGATCTTACACATTTGTTAAACTCCATTATGACAGCAGTAAAAGCTATTTCCTCTGCTGTCAGAAGGGCTGGTATGACAAAAATGTAAGTACTGTACTTTAATTGTGTTCTGTTTACACCTGGCCATTGGTTGCAATTGTACTTGCACATGACTACCCATGATGTAATTAGTTTATGGCAAATATATGTCAAAATTGTTTTATAAATTTGGTAGATATCCTATTTTTGCATACTAACATGATAAGCTCTTTCATGAAAATTATTTTTCTTGACCAATAGAGGATTGTGGAAATAAATGTAGTGTTTTCAAAGTATATAATTGTCATACTTTTGTCAGAGAAACATGTATGATCATATATATTTGAAATAAATGTACAATGAGCATATTTAACTGAAAGAAACACAGTTGTTTAAGTCAGACTTTGGGATTTCTTTGAATGCCATATGGTAGACAGAGTTAAATTAGGCTTTGAACAAAATCAAAATAGAGCTGTTATTTCTGGTGACTTTAACAATATTTATAAGTGCCAGACCCTTGTTGAAACAAACCTATTGAAGCTAAATGTACTGAAGAATCAGTCAACTGGTTAGCTAATGGAGAGATTTAACCTACCGAAGCTGGAAATATGCACCCTACTACAAGAAGACAGGTTTTTAAGTGGAATTTGTTATTGTGGAAATAACTATCAAAGCAAATCATTGTCAATTCCTTTAAATACTGAGCACTGGCACTACTGGTGGATGGCACAGATGATGACAAAATCCACTACTTTAAGGCTGACAAACCATGCTTGGCAATCCTTTCAAACTCACTGAGAACGCTGGCATCAAAAACTTTGTGCCAGAAGAACTGACAAATGACGTGAACTCGAAAATTGACTAAGACATTGATATTGAGTAAACAATTTTTTATAGAAAAGGAAAAGTTACAGGAGAAAGAGTTTGTGATGTCGTTTGTTTTCAAATCTCTGAAACCTCATTCTAGGTATGATAGACCCCTTTTATACTAGCCTCCTTCTAATTGCCCCCCTCTTAGAGGTGTCTTCAAGTAAAAGAAGACGGGTCTTATATTAGAGGAAATACTGTTTTCATGAATCAAATTGAACAGAGAAGAAACTAAAGCAATTAGCTGAAAAAAGGGAAACAAGTACTTTATGGTCATTGTTAAGAAATGCTTTTGGATAAAAAAGGCTGTAAAAAAGATGTATATACATCAATGTACTTAAAATAAGGTTGTGCAGGGAAGGCGTAAATTGTTTTGCTACATACGTATAGCAATTTTTATTTCCAGCTTTTACTATTTCTCCCTGTTTTAAAGTGTAGTGCTTTCCTGTTTCTTGTTTAATAACACACTATTTTTATATAGTGGTGTAAAGTGTTGTGTCTGACACTAAAAATAGACTTGCTCATTATCATCATTCTCGGCTTAACGTCCGTTTTCCATGCTAGCATGGGTTGGACGGGGTATATTAATGACCCTCTTTCAATCTGATCTAGACTGTGTTAGATTCTCAAACTCAACTTCCTCTGCATCAAGTCTGTCCTTATAACCTCCTGCCAAGTCTTTCTCGGTCTGGCTCTGGGCTTTGCCCCAGGAACTATCAAGTCTCTACACTTTCTTATCCCCTCCACTCTTTCCAAATGCCCCAGCCAATTCAATTTTCTTATCTGGATAACATCTTTAATTCTACGGATACTTAGCCTGCTTCTTAGCTAATCTGAACTCTTTCTGTCTCTCAGACTGGCGTTGCACATCCACCTAACCATTCTCATATCATTCCTTTCTAAACGGTCAAGATCTTCCTGCTTCACTTCCCATGTCTCACTACCATACAACATAACACTTCTTACACAGGCCTTATACAACCTACCTTTTAACTCAATTGACAAGACTCTGCTAGTCAACAATGGAAATAACTCTCTGAACTTTTTCCAAGCAGAACCTATCCTGCAAGTAACACTTCTTCCAACACCCCCTTCACTGCCATCACCTAAGTAACAGAAGTTCTCAACTATCTCTAACGAGCCACTGTTGTACATCATTGAAGCTGGAAATACTTCATTATCTATAATCTCACCTTTGGAACGCTTGCATACAAACTGAATCTCAGCTCTTAACCTTCCACTAATACTACTGCACTTCCTTTGTACCCAATGCTTGCAAGTCTGACAAAAAATAGATTATGTAACATTTTAGTGGACAATTTATTGTAACTACTATTTAGCCATTTTCAAACTCTTATTTATTTGAAGCTTATTTTGCTTGCATACATTAGCTTTCTTATAACAAGCTGACCCTATGTTGGATGATTGCTCTCCTCTAAAATCAAATAACGTGATAATCCTTTTAGTCATGTGTGTTTTAAGCAAAAAACATGTGTTTACATAACTTGTGTCTCGGTAAACTTATGTCTTGGTAAGCTTGCATCTCAGTAAACTTGTGTCTCTGTAAGTTGTTACTAATGACACTATTGGATGATAAAGTCAGGGACGAAACTTTCAAACATAATTGGCCCTTATTCCTCTGTTACCCACACTTGTGTAAAAATTATTTTATATTGGAGCGTTTATTATGCTATATAGCTACTGTGAATGATTATTTTAAAGTTTCGTTACTGTAAAAAAATGATTTTTGTTAAGGTTTGGTGTAGCTGGACACGAAAATACAACAGGAGACAAAGTGCAAAAACTGGACGTCCTGTCGAATGAGCTGTTTGTCAACATGTTGCGATCCTCATACACAGTGTGTGCTATGGTCTCAGAAGAGAACGAGAACATTATTGAGGTTGAAACTGACAAACAAGGAAAGTATATTGTCTACTTTGATCCCCTGGATGGATCATCAAATATTGATTGCTTGGTTTCCATTGGATCAATATTTTCCATTTCCAGAAAGGTATGGATAAGAACGACTGCTTTAATTTCTTTGGGGGTGGGGTAATTTTGGGGGTCCTCCCCCCCCCAAAAAAAAAGACTAAAGAGGGGGGGGAATTTTGACAAATTATTTTATTTTCAATAACAGTTAGCCCATTTTTAATATATATATATATACCTCTTGTATAGGCTAAAAATTCTATAACTTTTCCTTTTTTTCTGTTACAAAATGATGAAACTTTTATTCCTGTTACTAGAACAAAAGTGAATTTTTTTACATTTTTTCCAAGCTGGTTGGGAAAATTTTAGAATTAGATTTTTTTTAAAATGTTTTTCCTCGTTAAAACAATTCTAACATAGATTTTTTTTATATAAAGAAACATCTTCTCTGATCTAATTATACCTATTCTTGAAATTTGGCAAAAATTGAACAGATCTCCGGTGTTTGGAAAAAACATTTTTAACAAAAAATGAGGTTAACAATTGTTATCACTCCTTTTATTTTGGTTAGATAATGTGTCAAGTTTCATAGTCATAACATTTGTCCTTCCTTAAATGTAATGGTAGTGGTAAAATTACCCCCACCCCTCCCCTTTTAGCTTTTTCTCGGAATGGCCAAACAGCACCACTCGGCCTATGCTCTGCAGCTGCTAGGCAGGGATGCAGGCTAAGTATATTACGCCCATAATACATCAAATTCACTCCCCAAAATGCCTATGTTATGAAAAAATCTGCCCCATGCCTTGGAATGGGCTGAAAAATTTAGAACTGGGGCATTCTCACGTCAACAAAACTCAGTATTCTTTTAAATTTTAACTATAAACAAATCTGACATCCTCCTGTATGCTACATAAAACAATGCTATTAATTTTGTGTAGGTAAAATTTTTAAAAATTCGGCTCTCCAATTCACTAATTTATGTGTGGAGTTATGGGTTTTTAAGGATTTTTTTTTTCATTTTTCACACTCATATTGTTAGATTTATAAAAATTTTAAATTATGGAATGTAATTTAATTTTTTTAGACAACCAGTGGACCAGTGACTAAGGCAGATGTTTTACAACCAGGAAAAGATTTTGTAGCTTCAGGATATGCTTTGTATGGAAGTGCGACCATGGTGGTTCTCACCACTGGAAATGGTGTCAATGGATTTACTTTGGATCCGGTAAGGCTCAACCTGTTTGTACTTTTTTTAGTTTTGGTGATTTTTATGTTACTGAATGACCCATAGCCCAAGAAGTTCTCGGAATTTTAAGATTGCTTTTGTTAGTAAAAACTGTTGAGCCTGTGAGTCTAACTGTCTCTTGGTAAGTTTGAAAATGCTTATGCCTTTTCAAAATGTGTTTATAACTTTTTAAGGGAATGAAGTCTTAAAGTTAAATTGAAGCTGTAGGTAGAAATGTCTTTGTTAGAATTAAGCTTAAACAACTTCCGGTCAAGATGGTAGCGTCATGTGACATTTATCACAGACCAGTTTTTACTATTGTCAAAATATAAAATATTTGAAACAATTTTTTTATTTAAAGTCGATTGGTGAATTCTTACTAACCGAACCTGACATGAAGATCAAACCACGTGGAAAAATTTACAGTTTGAATGAAGGTTACAGTTCTCAGTTTGAGGAACCACTGAAGAATTATCTTCAATCTATTAAATTTCCAAGCGTAAGTGTTAATTTTAAATAACGGTTCACTAGCTGTAAGTGTAAGTATTAGTTTTTGACTAGTTGTAAGCCCTGTGAGTGTAAGTATTGGTTTTTGACTAGTTGTGCAGTCTTGAAGTGTAAGTGTTAGTTTTTGACCAGCTGTGCACTCTGTAAGTGTAAGGATTAGTTCTTAACTAGTTAGGCGCCCTGTAATTTTTATTATTAGTTTCTTAATCATGTTTATATGTGCAAGGTGTTTTGGCGAACCGGACGCTGTGGCAGTACAATTCTTCTTTGAATGAAGTTTTGTTTTGTTGTTTGTAACTCATTAGATTTAATCTTTTGCTTAGCGCAAGGAAGTGCGGCGTTAAATGCCAACATTACTGGTGTACCGCGTTACTTCTAAAAAGCGCTGAGCCTAAGATAAGCGCGTCATTTAGACTAGCACCGCTAATTAGAAAAAAGAAGAAAATTGCTGGTAAGACATGGCTCATGTATAGCCACAGATTCGTTTAAAAAAAAACACAAAAAAATTCCCTTTAGCGGATCATTTATACAGTAAATGTGATTTCATTGATATTTATAAATTATTTCGTAATACTAAATCTGTCCTATTTAAAAAGAAAAATTAACATTAAAAAAAATAAATATATTGTATTCAGAAGAATATTTCATTAGTTTGGTTTTTTTGGTTGGCAAACACTGAGTTTTTCTTTTTTTGAAATTCAGCGAGCAGCCAGTTTTGACGACTTCTTAGTTTGTTAATTTTCCATGTAACTTAAAAAAATCATGTCGTCTCGGAATAGCTCCTTGAACCTTCTGGTATGGTACATTGAAGTTTTCCGAAATTTTACGTCTGAAAATACTTTGTATTTCGCGGTGGTACAATTCCGCTATACCTTTGTTCTGTTTTGTGCCTAAAAAAGTTATTACCCTTTACGGCATTTCTAAGTTTCTGACAAGAAAATACTATTTTTTTATGATTTAAACATCAATTTTGCAGGGAGACAAAAAAGCATACGGTTCTCGCTATATCGGATCAATGGTAGCTGACATGCATCGCACGATTAAATATGGCGGAATATTTATGTACCCTGCAAACAAAGCTAGCCCGAAGGGGAAGGTAATATTAAAGTTTATGTTTTCTATTTTAGTTCATCCCGGCATTTCTTGTCGGATTTATTAAGGGAAAAAATTAATCTTTATTATTTTTTATGCTGATTTTTTTCTTGTTTTAACAAAATATATAGCTACTTTGTTGTAATGACACGGCGAAGAAATATGTCTTTTCTTTAAATGCTTGATAAATGTATAAATTACAGAAGAAATGCAAGCATTTTCAATTATATGAGGGAGGGGGCTCACTTAAACAGAGCCATTGTAAATTTATGATAAAGCGCGATCTGCTCATTTATTTGTGATAAATACTTATGCAAGTTATACAATACGAAAAGAGTTTCAGTGTATGCAACACTGCACTTTCAATGTGTTCTATTGTTAAAGTGCACTTGTAATATTATTTTCAGAAACACGTCAAAAAATTTCGCAAGAATTTGTTCATTGTTGGTAAATTGTTAAAAATTCGAACAATGAGGTCTTTGAATTTATATTTAAAACCAATTAAAATATTTTTAGCTTGAGGTGAAGTGATAAAAATACTACTGTTACGCCAATGTGTTTTGTAAAATTTTTTAACTCTTTGTATCTATTTATGTTTGATCTAACAACTTTCATTTTTGATCCTGCTTTTAATTTTATCTTGTTGCTGTGAATCCTAACGCTGAGACTGCCTTGTGTGTCCTTACATACCCTGAATTTTTTTTTGACCTAAAATTTTTAGGAGAACAAGAAGTTTAAGGTGTATAGATATATATAGTACAGATATAAAACTTGACGATCAAATGACAGGTTCTTTTATTAAAAGGAAATAGAATTTTACTTGCAATTATTTAGGAAAAGCGTTTATTCAGGACAAGGATGGCCACACCTAAAGTATCCTAAATAATCTCAAATTCAAAGCTCTCACTAAAATCTCCCCCTGTAAAATTATCCTGAGAGATTTTTTTCTAATAGTTCTGTTCATTTCCTCCAAAATTTTGTCAAAACCTTATACGTTTTTTATTGTTTATTTCTATATTTTCATTTTAAGACCTCCTAAATTATCCTAAAATTGTCAAATCTGTGGCGACTCTGAAAAGGGGCGTTTATTTTAAGGGGTGTTGTGGGAGTTAGCTCTCTTTTCATTGTTTTAGTGACTTTTAAAAATTAAATATATTAAAAACTGGGATGATGCATTACAAATAGAAAAAAAAGTGATGTACGAACAATTTTTGATATTGAATAATTGAAGTAACGTTACGATTTCCATATATTTTGGAATAAATAAAAAGGGGTTTGCAACTACAACAGTTCTCTGTCACTCTGTCATTTCCAATGGGCGTTAATTTATTTTTGACAGCATACCTTGGGTGTTTATTATAAAGTTTTTGTACTTAAGGCGGTAAACGCGTTTCATATGGTTACTTAACGTCGTTTTATCAAAGAACATTTTCTAGTACAATGCTAAAGACTTTCAAAAATTACCGTAAAGTTTTAGTGTTCTTAAATATTTTTCATCATTCATGTAGTTTTTTAGCATTTCCGTAAATACTGTTTTTTTTGAGAACATTTTTCATTCTGTCGTCTGCGAAGAAATAACCTTTTTTTCTTTTCCAGTTACGTTTACTGTACGAATGTAATCCTATGGCTCACATTGTCGAGCAAGCCGGTGGCATGGCAACCGATGGTAAACAACGGATCCTGGATATCATTCCCGCAGATTGTCACGACCGCGCCCCTATTTTTATCGGTTCAAAAGAAGATGTTGAAGATTATTTGAAATTTGTCAAATAAATAATTAATTTTTGTAGTTGTATTTTATCATGGAAGAAATAAAAATAATTTCTAATTGTAATTTTTATAGTTTTTTGGTCGTATCGATAACTGTCGATTTGTCGGCTACATTAGTTGTCCTACGTGTTACAACACAGCTAGCCAGTTTAAGGCATCTTATGTGCATGCGCTTACCTCTAAGAAATTGTTTAAATAATATAATTGACCAACGGAGAAGGCGGTTTGCTTTAAGCTATATGTATTCTGGTATTCTTGTCACGCGGTTTTGGATTGAAAGAGTCGAAATAAGGCAATATAAAATACGATCATTATTCTCCCCGCGTTTATTCCGATTCATCGTTTTGAAAGTCGACAATAAAAGGATGGAAGGGAGTCACATAAACGTATGCTTTTATGCACATGATATTTCCAGTCACATAAGGGGTGAATCACTAAGTGCACGCTTTTACCCCCTCCCACTTTAACCGTCAAATCCCTAAAATAGAACATTTGGAGACATGTCGTTTCCCCAATTGACAACAATTCACTTTTCCAATTTTGCAATTTCTTTCCCAGGGCATTTTGCTTTTAGTTGATATTAGTCGCTCCGTCATAACAGCTTAGGGGAGAAAAAATCTAAGAACAAGGATGACTTGTGTAGAAGACAGACGACAAATCTGTTTAGAATATTTTCTATTATCCCAAGAAAACGTTTTACGGTAAAAAAATATTTAAACATCAAGGGATTTACCCATCCCCCTCCCTAACATTGGCATCCTCTCTCCCTAACAAGTTCTGGGGACGAGGTTGGATTTACCCATCTCTCCCTAACATCGGATTACCGTCCTCGTTCCGATAAGAGAATCACCTCTCAGTGAAAGTGACACAGGATGTATATAATTCGCATGCTTGGAGCCTTTTAAATAGGGATATAATTACAAGAAATCAACATTGTTGCGATGCAATATAATTAACAACATCAATTAAGTGCAACGCATATACTAATATATAAATAGCAGGTTAATTACCGCTATTATTTAATTTTTTCCGGATCTCCTGCGACAAGGACACCCCCTGTGTTTAAGCGCACTCTTTGGAAGACGAAAATTATTTACATCTTCTCGAGTAGAGAATTTTTCTTGGAAAACTTTCAGCTGTGGTGGTGTTATATTTACACAAATATTGATTTAGAAGGTAGCAGGGAGGGTGTGACATGTTTTTCTTGATACCATATTAACTGCTAGTTGCTCCTTGCCACCAATCCCCAACTCTCGATATAATTAGTTTGAACGGACACACAACTGAAAGATCGTTATATCGAAGTGTTTTATAAGGATCTCTTAAGAACAAGGCAGGAAGAATTTAGTTCGTAAAGTGAAATCTAGTTGTTTGTCATATTGAGGGTTTGTAATATAGCGAGTTTTCTAAGTTACTTTCCTTTTAGAAAGGCATGGGTTGAATCTTTTGTCTGCCGCGCCTATCATACAAGCTGGTTAGCGCTTAATCTCTAACCGTGAAGAGGCTGATAACACAACATATATAGTATTGCAGTCTCAAATTTTGCTAGCACACCACACTGTGTTACTTCATTGGGAAGAACTTGTTGACATTTGAGGAACTATTGAAATTTTGAGGCAGTTCCCTAGAGTGTATGTTGTTGCCCAATCTCATACTAGTCAGTAAACTAAACTCAACATTTTTCTTTAGCCACATTTTTTGATGAGAATAGCAGAAAAAGAAGGACATGTAAGCTTTATATTCTTGCACGGACATTTCAAGCGCCGCCACATTTCAAGCGTAAGCCACTAAATTATAAAATAAAACACCCGTTTCGCACCCATGAATGTGCCTATCAGTAAATAGCACGCTAATCAGGGACGAAGTATCAAATAATTTCTAATCTGGTACTCAGAAGTTAATTTTAATAACTTGATACAATCGATTACTGATGATGGCTGTCTAATACGCAACAAAATTTCAAAGTTACGGTGAAGCAATTATATTGAATTCTATCACGAACACAGATCTGTGACTCGGATAAAAAAACATCGAACTACGTCACAAGCAGAAATCTAATTTTCATTTACACAAAAAGAACGATAAGGTTGGCAAGAATATTTAGTACAACACTTTATTTTTTTTTCTTGTTATCAAAGTCATCTTTTTCTTTATTGGCCGATTTGCTAATCTCTGTGTAAGGATTAATCTGATTATCGAGAATAATAAAAGCTTTTATTGGTTTATCTTTAGTTTTAATTTCTTATATATATTTTTGAATTTAATTATAATTTTAGCTCTCAACAATAACAACAACAACAACAACAACAACAACAACAACAACAACTACAACAGCAATGACAATGATAAATAAACACAACATTTTGTTTAAAATTTGTTTTTGGGAAGATAAAAAAAGTCAGAAAAAAACAAAGTATTTAAACCAGGTCATGACCGATCTCTGAGGGAGAGACAACACCGTGCGGAACATGATTCAGCAATTTTCAAGTAGACACAAGCAAAAATGCTGACACGGAACTGACTAAATTTGACAGAAATAGTTGTTTTAATTGATTAATGTTTGCAAGTTTAAAAAAACTGTGAAGAAAAAGAACAGTAACAAAACACATGGCTTTTGGCGCCATTTTAAAGAGACAGCCCCTGGCAGTGGTTGCATATTGTACCGCGCCATGGTCAAGTGCAAAAGAAAAAAAGTAGTTTTAAATTTATTATTCTTTAATTGCCCTCAAAAATCAATGTTCTGTCAGCTAAGTGCAAAATATTATAGCTAACAACAACAACGACATTCAACAACAACAACAATGGCTTTATCTTTGGTTTTTTTTTACATTATCTATGACATCAGTTTAAGGAGATATTAATTCGGTTTCCAGACCTCATTGTATCCTTATCGCGTACGGTCAGATAAGGATCAAATCCACATCTGGAGATATGCCAAAAGAGCTTCACGAACAAAGGAATTACAGTCTTTTATTTTAAAACTATTGTGGGAAACTTGATAAGGTTTAATTACCCTACGAACGCATCATCTTTAATAACGTGATTATTATTGTTCAAGTTAAATTACATGTTTTATGATGCAGGTTTTAATTAAAATGAGATGAGATACATGCTTTGATTCAATTCATCAACTTCCTGAATTTTTTGTCCATGGAAACAGGAAAGACTGTTTACTGTTTGCCAGACGGCCAAACAAGTACGCCAGGTAAGGGAGAGAGATATGCGAAAAAGGGCGTAACATTATTTTTTTTTAAAATTTTTTAAAAGATGGTAGCGGAGACAGGTGAATGTTGCGACAGGCGTGAATATTTTGTTTTGTTTCCGCGAGATATTTTTAATACGCAATTATTTTTGAACGGAATAATGTATTTATATTTTCCAGACTCAACTGTTTTACCTAAGACAAACTGCATTTTTTGAAAGTAGCGAATCGTCAGGAACATTCCTTTCAGTATTTCAACAGCGTTATATTAATTGTAATCTCACATAGACAATTGATAAAACTGGAATTACTCTTATCAGTCGAGAAACTCTACGATAACAGAATTTTTTTCCTGACTTAATTTTTTATTTGTCAACTTAACCTTGTACCAGGAGGTTTTTTTCTTTTTTGACATCAAGGCCGGAGGCGAAAAAAACTAGTTAGTTGTCTTGTAAGAGCTAGCGGATTTGACATCAGGCTTAAGCGATATACATCTGCCTTCAGCTCAAGAAGATGTATTCTAAATAACAAAATTTTTACCATATGGAAAAAGCAGAAAAGATACTTTTAACCTGACTTTTTTTACCCGTAATGCTTTGCACATTAAATTTTTTTTCCGTATACAGTAAAAACTCCTGGGAGCGGACCGACTTAAGAAATTGGTTAAACACTTATAACAAATCCTCCAGCGGACCTATAGCAGACGTTATGTTAGAGCTTGTAATAACGGAGCCTTGGACCCTCTCAATGGTGTCCACAGAAAGATCACATTGTTGTCTTAATGAAACTTATCCCCCTACAGAGATTAATCCATTTTTAACGCCTCTTCGCACATTATTGAACATTCAACGCCCCTTTTGTATATCATTAAATTTTAACGCCAATTCAATACATAGTATAAATTTTCACATCTTGTCATACGTGTTAACAGATAACATCCTCAATTGTTTTGTGCGCATGCGCACATTAAAAAAACTAATTATGCATTCAATAAATTTAAAAGTCATCAAGCGGAAACTAGATAAGGAAGACGGAATTTAGAGAGCATGAAATGTCGACATAAAGACGGGGGGTAAATTTCGCTCAATAACGGGAACGTAATAATCGCTTTTTAAAAAGCGTGACGAAAATGTTAAATAGCTTGTACCACAGTGGTACATCTTCATTAAGTGAAAGGGAAATGACGTCATTCTGAGCCGAGTAAATCTTTTAGTTGTTGACAAGTTATACGAAAACATCCGATTTTCAAATAGTGTTGAGATTGAAAACAAAATTACTGGAACGTTTCCACACGAGATCTATTAGCTTACACTGTGTCAAAAATCATATGAATTATTTAATCGCGAATACTAATTTTCAATGTCAATGATCGATGCAAGATGAAACGGTTGTGTGTAAAATTCTTCCTTAAAGGTGTATCCATGAGCATACTAGTATAAGATAACCGGTATGAAGAATCACTATAAAAGGAGTTGGGTTCGATCGTGTTTTGAGACAATTTTTCGATGAAACTTGTGGAGGTGTTATTAAAATGTTTCAAATCTTCAAGCGAAATAATTATTTAGGAAGAGGATGAGGGGGGGGGGGGGGGGTGGATTGGTAGGGTGGCAATTATTTTGAAACCATTCTGTTATAGTAGAATAAACAGTATAAAGAGGTTTAGTCACAAATCCTAAGTCATGTCAATATTTGTTCCATACAACTTTATTATGTTGGCTTTTCACTCAAAAAAGCTATGGTTTAAATAAACACCCCCTTCTAGGAGGGACAGTCATTATAAGAGGCCTCTTTAAAAAGGGAGGCATTTGATTATAAAGTTAAAAGGGGCATTTATTGGATACGGTATGGGAGAGTTGTTTAAGCGTTGTAGTATGTAGGTATTAGGATGAAAACACCGAGTGTTAGGGACACAATAATCTTTTATATGGAAAGAAATTTGTTTTATATATTCTTTGTTGTGTTTTGTTTCACACACACAGAGAGAGAGAGAGAGTGAGAGAGAGAGGGAGAGAGCTTAAAGCAAATCTATGACACAGTATTTATCCAGACTTGTTCTTTCACCTTGTAAAAAATCCAATTCACACGCACTACCTTTCTTTCTGTGACTATGAAAAAGTGGACAGCTGGGCACGTGAAACCAAGGTGACGCATTCTATATGTCACGTGCATGTAATCAAATTACTTGATTTCTTTAGACTGAAATGGATTTTCTTGTGATTACAAAGTTGTTAGCGTTGAATTGTTTGCAGAAGATGAATAAAATGTAAACAACGTTTTATTTATGGAGCAAACGTCAGATAAACGAATATTTTATAAACAGTGTACTTAAATAAACAAATAAATAACTGAATGATCTCTTTAAATGAAAACATTGATTGAAATTTGAGAAGCTGATCTTTTTTATCTTTATTTATAGTCAGTGTGAGCACAGTTGATGTTTTGTGTGTTTGTGCGAAATATG
Organism: Hydractinia symbiolongicarpus; assembly: GCF_029227915.1. Classification (NCBI taxonomy): domain Eukaryota; kingdom Metazoa; phylum Cnidaria; class Hydrozoa; order Anthoathecata; family Hydractiniidae; genus Hydractinia; species Hydractinia symbiolongicarpus. The sequence goes on along the minus strand of NC_079875.1, from coordinate 13,210,321 downwards.
AGAACTAACTTAAATACACGGAGGAGGAAAACAATGACTCAACTGCATATCGCACTCTGTGTGTTTCGAAAAAATAATCATCTTTGTTGTAACTTGATCGGTAAAATAAACAATCCTGACAACTTTTGTCAACATAGAAGTTGTTTTTGTTACAAATACAAAAATATCAGCCGAAGGATAACATCCTGCACGTAAATGTGGGAAAAAAATTACGCATGGATTTATATTTCCTTGCTTAGAACATTTCATCTGTAAATAATCTCAAACTCTGTACATCTCAATACAAGAGTTATTACTTAAACATAATTTCACTATGGAAGCTTATTAAAAGAAACTTTAATAAAAAATATTTAAAGAAATTAAATGACATTCAGTCTTGGGACACAGGTTGTTATTTTATCCTTTTATCCGCCTTTAATATATGCATATAGATTTAATTTACTAATATTGATCCTTATTTATTTCCAGGCTATACTATTACTTTTTGAGACCTGCGTACGAAGTGTCTAAGAAAATGTAATTTTAGCATTTTCCTGGATTTACGTCACTGGGAAATAGTGTCTGTTTGTAATTAATATAACTCCAATTATACATTTAACCCCCCGTGTCTTTGTTTTTTATATATGATGTTATTAGAAGCAATGGAGCGTAGCTGTATTAACTATATTTTGACGTTACTAGACAATTGACAATTCCTATTGTTTTCATTTAACAACATCACAAATTATAATGGTGTGTTATCTCAAATAACTTACGTTTTTAAATCCTGCTTATGATCTCTACCACGGAGATTATTACTCCATCAAAATAGTCATTTATATTTTGTAAGTGAAGTCATTACAAAGCATTTCACATGTTACTAAATCAAAAATCTAAAAATACTGCGAGGGAAGCCTGTGAGCTTTTTTTCTTCGAGTTTTGCAGCGGAAATATATCTGTTCCTGCACTATGCTAAATGCGATCAAAGTTCGATTTAGCAAGCCTAGTCATTAGTCTCTGCGATGGAGATAATGACCGTGATGCTATTTTCAAGTAAATTCTCAAGATGCCAGCATCTTGTGGTGCAGTAATCTTGGTTGATTATGATTTGAATTTAAACTTGCTTCGCCTCACTGAGTTTAGTTCATTCAAAACAACTTAATATGATCAAACGAGGCGGCTAAAAAACGTGTGTTTATCGAAACAGGCGACACAAAAATCACCACAGAGATTCACGTTAAATGTAAAAGTTATTTCAGTGGATATATATGTGAAAGTTTGTTTATTTCATGGAATGCATGTTGTTGTTATTGTTGTTGTGGCGTTTTTGATATATCTCAGAGTGGGAAACAAACTAGAGAAGTAAATTGAACTTAAACTATATGAACTTACACAAACTATTATATCAGTTGAATTTTAACACTATTTTCCAAACTTTAAACGTGAAATGGATGTTGCTTCGAAACATCGTATGGCGGGAGTTGAAATGCGCAGCCATCATGAATTACGCCGACCACCTGCCGCTGGTTGGATGCTTGTTGAAGGAGGACGACCGGTATGCTTGCTTTAAATTATTTAATTTACTTATTTTTATATTATATTATTATTGACAGTGATATTTTCTTTTTCTTTTAATATATTAACATAAAAAGAAACCAAAACAAGAAACGGTTAAAAAATTGTTGATTAACCGGAAGACTTTTTAACAGAATCGCAGTTAAAAATCTATAAGGGAAAACCTCGCGTATTTTTTTTTTCTTTTTTCAGAAAATCTAACAAATTGCTTTTTATCACAACATAATGTTTCTATCTCATACAACGAATTCGCGGTAATATCAGGTTTTGTTAGGATCGAGAGAATTAATATTCAAATTATATCTTTTTTTTATATATAAACTTTAATAAAAGAAGTCGACAAGTAAAGTTACGTCTCTCTGTCTTAATGATAAATATGAAACTACTTCGTATGACATGCAACCAATTGTAGTCGCGACGCCGTTTATTATAGTCGCGACGCCGCTCATTGTACACGCGACGCTGTGCATTGTAGACACACGTCGTTCATTATGGACACGTCATATATTTTGTTAACGACCCGTATGACATAAAAATTAAAATGCGCCAGCCAAAAAAAAAATTGCAATAAAATAGGAGACTATTTTTACCGCCCCCTTTTTTAGGTCAATCCATATTGGCGGTGTAACACCGCGTAACAACACTGGGCGTTACGCCTTCTCTAATGTTACACCGAAAACCTGTACAAAAAATGAAGGCAATGATAAATAGATAAGTTACATCGGTGTCTTAGCCAACAGGAATGGGATATAAATATTCTTCTCATTTTTTTAGAACGAAATAGCAAAAAAATTCGAATTTATATGTTGACTGTAGAAACAGTCTCCATAATCTCGCTCTTGGGTTTCTTTCCTTCATAACATTATTGTCGGAGGTGAAAAACTTGTTAGTCGTCCAGTAAACGTGCAACAAACCCTGTGACGAGAATAGCAGCCTCCTGTGTTAACTAAACTTACTTTGTAAAAAGGGTTTGGTTACATAAATGAACATGCGAAGAAATTTAAATAGAAATAAATAAAAATGTTAACTGCAGCTTAATTCCTTCAGTTAACATGAAAGGAACGCTGCATGGTGGTATTTCTCCCGTCTGCCATGAAGTTCATGTGTGGCGGTAAAAAAAATGAAACCGGATCAAATTTCGTAGACTTACACAAGTTCTATATTTACCTATTTTATTTTGTTTGGTTGATTGGCATCAAATATTTTCACATCAGTAACGTGATCACCCGAAGACGGAACATGCAGTTATTGTCAAAACAGCTCAGTTTTCAATGTTTAATAACAACAACAATGAAAGATTCTCAAGTACCCGCGCTGAGTCCGAAAAGTTTAGTAACATGTGTTGCATCACGACAATTTCGATTTTCGGTTACCGAGAGTTTAAACATAGGCGTGACCACATGAAAGGTGGAACTTGAACAATCTATAAACGTATGCCACAACTTTTGCTTCCATGGTGTGTAAATGCTTTCACGACCTTCCCTCCAGGACTGTTAGGTTTCTTATACTTGGACGGCTGCCATCAAATATGAGAAAACCTAGAGCTCTGGGGACGAGGTAGCAGCCTTAAGGATGAACGTTGGAAATCTTGAAAAATGAAATACATTTTCGTCTCTTGTACTTTCTTCTCTTTGATAGTACAGTTGGTTATAATTGATTGATACTACAGGTCTAGGAACTAGGTTTTCTGTGTAAAAAGTCATCCCGCTTCAGTTAAGCTATGCTTACTGTTGCGTATTTTTGCTTGCGTCATTTTACCAACCTTGTTTCCAAGTTTCCAGAATTTGTGTCTACGTTTGAGCCATGCACGTGTCATAATTTTACCAAACTCAGTGCCAGCTCTCAAAGGACTGCGCTAATGAGAAACAGTTAGATCTGAGTACGAAGTTGGTGTTATTCGCCGGTTTCTTGGCAACTATGAAAACTTTTTTTTATTAACACTGAACAAGTAAACGCCGAAATAGAATCAAAGAAGTTTATAACACCAGCTAGATAATCTAGGTCTACATAGCTCTTTGTTATAAATACCGGTAGCTTTTCGTTCTTATGCCTAATCCCGTGTCAACACTAGACTGGGTGCTACAAATAATCCGTGTTTCGCGACTAATCTATTTACTCACTTCCACTATTTTACTCATAAACAGAGCGAGAAGTCTTGGAGCTTTTCACACGGAGATATAAATGTCTGTACACTAATACAGCTTTTGAGAAAAATTATTTTTATTTTTGTACAAGTGCTTAGTGAAAGACTAACGTGTCAAGAAAGCAAGTGAGTGTAACGCGAACCGTTGATGCGAACCATTGTTATGTGTAACTCGGGCCTATCGCGGCACGAAGTTCTATCTCTCTACAATTTTGATAGAACTGTTCCTCACGTGACTTTAAAATGCTCCGTATTACGTAATCGCAAATTGAACCATTCGACAAGCGATTGGACGGAATTTCCTATGGCATTCTAACTGTCTGTGTTGACCTATTGTCCTTCGTGTTCAAGTCATGTGCGCTTTTAAAATAATCTTTGTCCGTTGACACTAACGAGGTTAAAAACCTATCACCTTGGCGACAGTTTTATTGCATGGATTGTTATTATAAACCCATTAGCCGACTGGTGACAACTTGATATCGTTGCCACGTTTGCGGTGAAATTTACCAATTTCCATAATTAAGCTCGTAAATTTTTGTAATTAGAAACAAAATAGCTATTAATTGTCTCGTTTATATCTAATTAGGCTATGTCATTATTAGAAACTAAATAGATATACGGTCGCGTGTTCGTTTACCTGTGTCGACTTGTGGTGGACTGGGGTAATGTTATTAAATTTTAGCATGTCTGTAAATGAAAGGCGGATGGAGCAAGACATCACGTGTTTTTCACTGACGCTTTTTTGCTATATAATGATTTTTTTTATTTAAGATATATTTTTAAGTAAAATTAAAGTTATTTTTAGGGGTCTCAGAGCTTCTTAATTCTCTCGACTCGATATCTGTAAAAATGGCTTTCTATTTAAGCATTCATGGCTGCAGTTCTCAGTGTTTGGACGTCAGCTTACAGGGGTTTCACACATTATTTCTTTTTTATAAAATTTCCGGTCTGCAAACGCTTGAAGTTGATTTATCAGAACTTTCCAAGCTTCAAGAATACAATCCCTGCGGAAGAAAAAAAAATGGGTATATCCAAAAAATGAAAAATCTGAAAACTGCGGCCATCAATGCTTTAATGCTCTAAATTTAATTTTAACTCGAAAGTTTAATTGTTTTTACGATTGCTTAGCCACACCCGCATCCACCACCATGGACCATGCATGGCGTCGCTCCGCCACCGCAAGAGAATGGACTTTTAAAACAAGTTGGTCAAAATCCTGCCCACGCCGCACCGTATTCTGCAAAGTATCACCCTTATGGCATGCGTCAGCAGTATCGTCCTCACCAGTTCACTGTTCACGAGTTAGAAAAATGTTTATATGGAAAACTAGAAATGCGAGTGGTCCAAATCGGCGACCGTAAATCAACACCTCCCTCGAAGCCTTCTTCTACATCTTCTGGCTTAACTTCCGAAGATAAAAACAAACCGGCGAAGTGTATGTACACATAAAATTTAGTTTTAAAAACAACCCTCTGTACTATTTATTTTCTTTCGAGACATTCCTCCCTTCTTACACAAGATTAACAAAAAAATGTAATTAATATTGCTGTTTATAAAAATAGTCTGATCCAACAACAAGATCGCAAAAGTCAGCAAAACACCATTATTTGCACAGATTAGATAACATGTTGTCTAACAGTTTAAACCACAGATAAAAAAGTGTTTAATTACATGGTGTACTTTGCTCTGTGTCTTTGGTGATGCTGAAATTTGACAGCATATTCCAGTGTCTACTTAAGGGTGTGGTACCGTGTTTGCTTTGTCATTTTCGCTGTGGGATTAAAGTTTCAACCTTGGAAATAATGGCGGGTTTACGGGTGGGGATATTAGAGAGTTGGGAATAATAAAAAGGCGGGTTCAACCCGTTCCACAAAGGTGGGTTTACTGGAGAGGCATAAATTGCACAGATGCCAAAATAATAGAGTAAACGGTATTTGTCAAAAAATCCAATTCTGAGATGTCCTCAACATAACGGACCGCTTTCTTCGCTACCATCTTTGCTTTTCTACTTGAGTGGTAGTGAAGTTTAACCACATTATAAGAATGTGTATCTTTAGGGTGTGATATGTGTCAAGAAATCCGATTCGGAGAATGTCCTCAACATGACGGACCGCTTCCTTCGCTGCCATCTTTGACACTATCTGGTCCAAAGTCATATGCAGTATCCACCTTCCCCGACGAGGTTGGTTTGTGCATATCTACACTTCCACTGGCAGGCTATGGTGTGTTTGCCAAACAATTTATTCCCATGGGAACATGGATTGGGCCGTATGAAGGAAAAAAAATAGCTGTGGAAGATGGGCTAAAGCAAATAAGTCAGGGTGACGCTCCTTTTCTTTGGGAGGTAAGTTCTAGTGCAACTTTAACTATCGTGTCTTCATCTCCTAGCACTGATTGATCAATAGAAAATACGCGCGTTTTTATAAGCAACGCTTTGTGAACAAGAAGAGGCTTAAATGCTACAAAAAACGAAAGCAAGTTATAAGCAACCGTCGTCCTACAGTGAGTAAATACAAAGTAAGAAATCAAAAATATGGATTATAAAAAGAGCAGTAGTTTCCAAGACATTATGTTGTCGTTAAAAAAATGCAAACCGATTACGTAAGTGGTTAAAGCTAAAGTCTGATTGGCGCGCTAGACGAATTGAGCAAACAAAGACATAAATTAGGTCTTTCCAAGTGGTTAGTCAGCGAGCAACAAGGAAACAATAGATGCGGTTGTAAAAAGAGAGGTACGGCTAGCTTAAGTAACTCGCACGTGTAGTCCTCAACGAATTTGAAAAAGAGACCCTAGACACGAAGTTGTAAAAATGCAGCTTATTTCGAATATTTGTTGCCGTATTATGACTTAGTGCTCAACCTCGTTTGTAATTCAATATAATTTCTTTTTAGATTTACGAAAACTTACGGTTAAGTCACTTTTTGGATGCAAGTGACGAAAACGCTTCTAGCTGGATGCGGTTTATCCAATGCGCTCGACATAGAGGCGAGCAGAATTTATTTGTCTTTCAGTACTATGGTAGTATTTACTACAGAGCTTTCAAAGATATCGCAATCGGAAGTGAGCTGTTGGTATGGTATGACGACAAATACCCGCAATATTTTGGAATGCCCTACGACATTAGAGATATGTCGTCATTTTCAATGGAAAGTAAGATAGATCGCCTTCTTGTTTATTTTCTTTCAATTTTTTCTTCTTCTTTTCAAGGAAATTAACCCTATCCGACAAAAAACGGTGATGAAATTTTTTGGTAGTGACGAGGATTTTGTCCGACAAAATTTTGCCCGACAAATTATGTGTTTAATAACTATTTTTTGGAGCTGTTTCTTTGCGTCCATATAGAAAAGTGATTGAACAAAGGCCGTAAAAAAGAATTTTCCATAACGAAACAAATATTTTATCCGAATAAAATTTTTCCGATTGATAGAAATCCTCCAGTAAAAAGAGTCACATCTCTCTATAGACTCCTTTTTTTGTGAAAAACTCATTAACTGTCCAGAGAAAATGAATAACCACGCAAAGGTACGATCCATTTCCATCACCAGAGCTATTTGAAAGAGCTAGTGCTGACAATGCAGTGCGATCCACAGTTAAAGAAATTTTGCTTAACTTGACTTTAGAAATTTTTATATTTTCGTGAAACTTTTTAGGTATTCAAGCACCAACAGAAGTACCAAAGAAATCTGATCTTGATCCAAACCGCATCCATCACGGTGAAAGATCACATCCATTTCTACATGGAGGCAAAGTAATCCCAAACGCCGCACCTGTTGGACGCGAACGAAACGAACCACCACGCATACCACCAAATGGGCACCTACACACTCAACCGCTTCATGGTCATCCCTCTAACACATTTCAACCGCCTTCCGCTCAACCTCCCGCCCAACCGCCTACATTAAGTCAAGCACCAAGTATAATAGATACTCGATCTGTTCACTCGATAACCCATGTATCAGTAAGTCGACCGCACGTTCATCCAAATGCTCCTCCGAGTCATTCTCCCAGAAAAAGGAATCCTGGATTTCGAAGAGAGCCAAACCATGCTTCGTCCAGTATGCTTCGATCAATGAGTGCGGATGATTTACGTAAGCGCAACAGTGCTGGTGATAGGCCGCCATCGGAACGTGAACATTTAGAACATTTGGAACATATGGCACATGCCGAACGCGGTAACCGTCCTTCTCCTGGGTTGCTGGGTTCTCATATGAATCTTCCACCAGGTGCTATTCCACATCATTATCCTTCTTCGATTACGTACTCGAAGCTTCCTCCTCCTGTGATGTCAGTAACACCGGTGACACACGAACGCTCTCGGATAAAACTCGACGATATAACTAAGCATAACGAAATGAAGCTATACCACGAACATGCATTCGAACATGAACGCCTCGCTCGTGAGAAGGACAGGGTGTTACACGAACGTGAACGAATGGCGCGTCAACACGAGAGAATAGAACGCATGAACATGGAGCGTGGCAGGTCCAGTCATGAAAGAGCAATGCATGAAGGAAACGCACCGTCTGAACCATGGGAAATTTATCGTTGCCAAGGTTGCAGACAAAGTTTTTCGCAAAAAGCTGCACTGGAAACGCATCACTGTGTTGCCGAAGCAGCAAAACCTTACCAATGCGGGCGTTGCCAACTCTCCTTTCCAGAACCAGTTGATTTACAAGAGCACATGGCCATGCACACGTCAGAGAGACCGTTTAAATGTGGCGTTTGTGCACGGTCTTTTTCAGGTACAAATGCACTCAGCGCACACATGCGTAGTCATACAATGAATGAACCGAAACTGCCCGTAAAAGACATTATGAAGACTGCGCCTTTAGATTGTCAAAAGTGTGGGAAACGATTTCTGCAAGCCGCAGATATGACGAAACATTTATCAACTCCTGGCCAGTGCGTTAGCTAACACGCAAAAAGCATGGCGACTCTTCCATAGTAACCTGAAATATTTAATATGCTTCATTTTTTTGTTTCTGAGACAAAATGAGAAAAACAACTAGTCTCGATTACTAAAGAATTGGTTCTTGTTACTGTACCAGTTTTTTAATAGTACTTTTTGTCTTTTAAGGCGGGAAGTTCTGTTTGTGCAATTCGTGGTGTGTATGTGTGTTTCAGTTTTGAGAATGTATTGTATACCTTGAAATTTTTTGTATATATATATCTACTCTTTGGCTTTGTAAAATCGAGTAAAAGAATTTATTCTTGTACATTAGTTTTGTAAATACATACATATCCTTTTCTACAAACCGCCATTCTTGTTCTTCTCTTTCGCAAAATTACCATTTCGTTCGAGAATAGAAACACACACGCAACAGGTAGGAGAGTGGTTGTATAGGATACCTTATCGGAGAAAATAATGTTGGACAAAATTAGGGGGTGAAAATTTTGTCCGACAAATTTTATTTGTAGAATTCTGGAATAGTTTAAATTTTTGTTTTATAATCTCATAGAAAATCAAAACAAAAATAAGGATTCGCGATTTTATCGGATCCTGAATGAAAATGGCAATAATTCAAATATTTTCAACAAAGATTGCAGGTTTGGGAGACACAAGATAGGAATAGGATTTGCGGGGCTTAGAGGTTGGGGAGTTACGAGATAGGAATAGGGGTTACGAGGGGTGAAGAGGGGCAAGGGGAAATGGAGAGGGGTGGTAATGCATGGGGGTGTCGCTTTAACGAGAAGTCGAACTTTTTTTATTCTACTAGAAAATTCGCTATTTTTTGTTGTACTGCATGTGTTCAGAAATACCCTATGGCGAAAAAACCTTGTACATCCGTAAGTATGTCCACTTTAGTAGCGATACTTGATCAACCTCGACCCAAGATCTCTTTGTCTCCTTTGTTAAAACATACCTCTTCCCCAGGACTCTTATGACTAAAGGTGTCGCACTCGTTTCCATATTTTGAGGAATCTGGAATGAAATGACAAATGAAACTACACACTTATAAAAATAAAATATATTTCCACGCTTTTTATAAGATTTGGAGATAAGGTTGGATTTCAGGTTAAAAACAAATTGGTCTATTATTTTATAGAACAATAGAGAATTTTCAGAATAATGACCAGTTTGGTTAGAACCTTGGTGTACTTTTTTAATAAAAATTGTATACCTTATCGGTGAAAAAGAAGTCGGCAAACAGTGACTAAATTTTGGCTAAGTGACTAATATTTTTTGCCGACTAAAATTTTTGCCGACTTTTTTATTACCGACCAAACTTTTTCGCTTACATTTTTTTTTTCGACCTAACTTTTCGCCGTTTTTTCTTCATTGTTGCTAATTTTTATCAGTTTTATGCAGTTATTCTTTATTAGTGACTAAATTCAAAAATTAGTTAACGAAAATTAACTAAATTCAAAAATTTAGTCAGCAAAAAGTAAATTTTGTCCAAGTGACTAATATTTTTTCCGACTTTTTATTTTTTCCGACTGATTTTTTTACCGACTTTTTTTACCGACAAGGTATATGGCAAAAGTACAAGAACAAAGTTATCACAGTTAACCATAAAACTACAAAAATTAAAGAAAAAATAACGTCTCGTTTTTATTCAGCTGAATACAGAATAGCCGTATTCATTACAAAAAACAAAGTTGCTTCGCCGTTGTAACACTATTCTGGAATGAACCTATATATGTTTGCAGGAATTCTTCATAAATTATTTATTATTTTAATTCACTCATAACTTCAAAAAAGAAGAATTCGTCCCGAACTCAATAAATAATTATTGTTTTACAGCTATTTATGTATATAATATTCTCCGTGTTGGCACATACAACCGTAAAAACTAAAAATTAAAATACTTTTCATTAACTTGACCGGAGGCTGTATCTTCTTATTTTCTGTTACATCTAAAATCACCACAATATAAAGCAATTCCACAGTGATGTTTTTAATTATTTTTTTAGTATACCAGCGTATACAGTGCATGCAAAAAGAGTAAACCTAGTGTGACTGACAACTTGGCATGGACTCATCATTTTAAATATTTTATGATTTAGTATTGTATTACATAAATGTATATACCTATATGCGATAAAAATGTAGACAAGAAATAAAAAATCTGTTAAACAAGAGAACCATATTATAAATTTTTTTTGTTAAAGTTATGAAGTGAAATTGCAATAAGCAACAAAAAAGTGATGGAAAATATTTTGCGTGAAATTATTTCCGTCGCATTAATTGAGATACGGTAAGAGAAGCTTCCTATTTAGGAATACATTTTTTTTCTAATTTTAGCAAAGTAACTTTGTTTTTAATGTTTTCTTGGTTTTAAACAGTCAGAATTAAAAAAAGACTGGGGCAGATATGGGTTTTGAGAGCTGAAGCGGCTAGTAAACGGACTTATATGTTTTCTGCTTTATAGATATACACGAAGTTCAGTTGTAGAAGGGTTTCGTAGCTCTATAATAGGAATAATATCGTTCTTGGGACCTATGAAGCTTTTGCTAAAGGGACGAAGTTAAAGACTTAGCAGCAACTTTGTTCTTAGGCTTTATATTAGAGCCTGAACAAGTGCGTCCAAATATTAAAAAATAACACACTCTAGGGACGAGGTTGGCTTAACTAGGAAGAGATTAAATATAGCTTTATAAGAAAACATATACTTTATAATCCTTATTCATTTTTTAGGCAAAATATGCTATCTCATTCTCAGGCCCCACATTTGTCTCCGCAGGAAAGATATCGAACACAAAAAGAATCCATTTTGAACCAGACATGTTATTCTGTATGCAATGATGTACTAGCGTCTCTTATAATACAGTTTATTACCGAGATCTTATATATAAAACACATTTCAGCCAATCTATAGGGCTAGATGAAAATCTTCTGCTCAGTGGGTCAAACTGTGGTGGGACCTCGATAACCACTTAACACAAATAAAGATCTATAAATTTACTATCTCGCCCCAGCAATGTCTCTGCAATATTTTTCATATTTTTTCTTTAACTTCGGTTTATATAAGCGTCATTGTTGTTGTTTCGTTTAAGTTAATAATGGCAGCCGAAGCTACAGAAAGCAAATTAAAAAGAAGAGGTGTCAATCAGATCAACCATCGAACGTCTTTGTTAGTTGGGTGAGTAACGCTGGTTGGTTATTTTAAGGACCAATGGCTGATTGAATTACACACAGCCTCGTTTTCGTGTACTGAAACATTGTATTTATTTGTCAATGTTGAAAGTCGTTTCGTATATAAACAAAACGGTAATTGCAGATTCTCTTACTGAATGAAAAATCAAGATCATAAATCCTGACTAACTGTCGGTTTGACTACCAATCTATAACCTAGAGAATTGACCTCGCTTTCACACAGGATGGTGTCACGTATACCAACTAGACATTTGAATGACAGATATGAAATGTTAGCCTACTGGCTATTGATCAAACCCTCCTCAGTCCCTCCCAGTCCCTAGTACTTATTAGTATTCCTTCGGGTATAATAGTTGGAAATGAAAAAGACAAAAGTACTGCTATATATTCACCTTTTTGAATTTACTTACTTTGACATGCGGCTTTCTTCTTAGTTTTTACCGCAGGTAGAAATATTATTTGAAATTCATGTCGCCACTTGTCTCTTGTTAAAAATAAAGGGGTCACAGGGTAACCTGAAATTTTAGGAAGTTTTTGACCGTGACAATACTGCCACGGACGTTTTACTTCCTGAGGTATAATTAAGGTAATGTTACACAGGGGCTTATTAGGGTAATTCTTGTGCCACTATTGCAGAGAAATAAAGTAAAACGTTTCTTGTGCGGCTCTTGTTGTGTCGCTTTGTTGTGTTAAACATGTCTTTTCATTAAATTTGGTACAGTGACCTTGTACAACTGTTGCACGTCTGTTGCGCGCGACACTTTTTTGTGTAATGGAAACTAAGCTTTAGCCATTTATCCTCGTATGCTGCTAAATCTCTTATATACGCTAATCCAAAAGATACGAAATCGTAGATACAAACTTAAAGCGAATAACAACAAAATTATTGTCGGTTACAGAGCTTACAGCAAAATTATAGTTTTATTGCTCACACTCTTTACGAACTAACGATCCTATCCAATCTTGATCGTCTATACCTTTTAATGGTAGCGATTAATTTGCTAGAAACCGAAAGGAGTACGGACGAATAGTCGCGCGAAATATTCAAATAACGAATAAAAAAAATTGCAAGCAAATATAGATTATATTTTATTGTTAAAACCTATTCCATTTTACCGGAAGAAAGGATTGTAAAATTAGTCATAGATTAAATCTACCGTGTTTTATGGCTGCTTTTCCGAGCGTTTGTTGTGCTGTATATGCTTATTTAGATTACAGACGCTAAAGATAGTAGCCTTTTTAGAACTTTTATTGGTTGTTAAAAAAGGTGTGCGTTAGCAGCGCGTTGCGGGTAGGAAAAATATTCTAATACGCATGCCGAGATAGTAAACACCTTAATGGAAAGTGGTATTGACGTACCTACGAGTTATCACGTTGGCTAGGAAAACACCACAGCGCAGAGACGTTAAGCAGGATGGTTATTTCCAAAGCATTTGCGTTATGTCCATCAGTGACTCTTCAATCGGGAGGTCACAGGTGCTTAAACTTGAACGCAACGCAGTCTACCTTAATCACAGGTCGTTCAGCGTATTTTAACATGGATAAAACTTATGCACGTTTTATTTTTATAACAAAAAACGCTCCAGGTTGTGTAGTCAAGCATCTTGACACTCATACTTCGAGAAATGAGCTGCTTGAGCGAAATTTGAATTAAATAAAATTTTAGCTGGGACAAGGTTAAAAACATATCGCCTCCCACTTAGGGGCCGAGAACCCTGGGGACGAGGCTACATTAAGAATTCAAAAACGAAAATACTGCGTGCGCATGAAATTCCAGGAAACAAGTGGGCCGCTTCACTGACCCATGAAAATCTGAAAACAAACAACAAAACAATGTACAAGGGCTGAAGGGTCAGTTAAATCTTCTAATGATTTTTTTATTATAAAGTTGGGCGTTGTTATTCTGTCTTCAATCCACCTTGTCATTCAAAATCAATGCGTCAATGTCATCAAACCTAAGAAAAAGGAGGTAAAATAAAAAGATAAATTAATTATTCTTCATGGATTTCTTGCCGGTATGTTATATGCAGGTTCCCCCTCTTCTTTCATGTAAGCATAGTCATAAGAAAAAAGACTATGATATAAGAAAGGTAAGCTAGCTACATGGAGCCACATTACTCAAACAATTTCAATGGAAATAACATGAGATGTTGAGTTGGTATTGCCTTTTTTAAGTAAGTTTTTTAAGAAAGTAAGAAATTACGAAACTTTTACTAGTCAATAGAACAGACATCATTTTAGATGGTAAATAAAAAGTAAAGGCATTATTTCATCTTTTCTTGTATTCTCATGGTCAAAATATCATGTGGTACAACTTTTGATCGAGAAAAAAACATGGGCGTTTCACGGTCAAACTCTCACAGAAAGAGCTTTGATTAGAAAAAAAAAAAAAAAAAATACAAGTAAATATCTAAATTAAGCTGAAGCTAAGTTAGCAAAAACTCACCTAAAACTACACATTATATATGTCAGACTTGAAGTTAGAAAACAACAAATCTATAAAATATTTAGCCCCTGTTTATGAAAAGCTGGCTGCGTCAATGGTGTGTTTTTCCTTAAATCATAATGGTTACCCTGAAAAATAGAGGTGCAGTTGGTTCAAAAGTATCACTTGCTGACCAGGAGGATATAAATTAGTTGCTTTGGGTCCCTAAATTGATGCAAAATTAAGTAAAAACATTGTATTTCAGTTTGAATAAGTAAATACAACATGTTCTATAGGTACTGAACATATTGAGAAAATTTTGGTACACATAGAATGCAGACGCCTTCTTTAGATACCTCTTTATATGCACAAAAATATATATACCTCATGTCCTGTGCAACAGGCACATGGTTAAAAAAACTATATACAGTGTCTTTTATCAACACAGCTGACGAAGGAGGCCCAACATGCCCACCAAGATAAATTAGAGCCACTTACAGACTACTTGTTGTCACTGAAATGATGAAATGATACCCTGACAAAAGAAGAGCTAAACAGAACTAGTGCAGTGTAAGATACTTGTTTTTTAAAGGCTGCCATTTATAATCGAGACATTAAGAAGATCCAGTTCCTTTTCAGGCAAGTGAGACTATATCCCTTGCAGCCTAGATTAGGTTTATAGCTGGAAATAACAGAACTTTGCCAGGTCTTTAATGGCCATGCTAGAAGGGCTGTACTTCGGTCATGAGCAAAACTTGCAGTTTACTCCATTTAAAAACCTTGTTAAGAAACTTTTATTAGTAAGATTATATACCTCTGAATTTTAAAAAGCTTTTATTAGTTGACTGTTTGCATGGTTTCTAATAAAAAAGTTTGAAGGTTAAAGAATAACCAAATTTAGGTAAAAAGTGTGTTATCATTGCTGGATTTCGTATGCTTTAACCCTACTTGGTATAGTACAATTAACTAATTATGCTATACTGGAAATGTCGAAGTAGGTTTTTTGAATTGATTTTGTCAAGAAATGATTTTGAAGTAATATGCCGATTAACTATATGGTGCAACTTTAATAATCCTGGCTCAATATCCGTTTTCCATGCTAATGTGGGTTAGACAGAGTCTGCCCTCATTACCTTCTGCTATCTCTTTCTTTGTCTACCTTTGTCTCATCTACCAGAAACTATCAAACTTCTATACTTTATTGCCATCAAATCAATCTATTTATTTGGATAACATCTCTAATTTTATGAGCATCTAACCTGCTTCCTAGATAAGCCAAACTCCTTTTGCCTCTCAGACTAGTGTAACACATTTACGAAACTATCCTTATATCTAAGCATCCAAGGTCTTTCTGCTTTACCACTTTTCATTATCACTACTGTCGTAACTGTCCTGGTATACGGTATAAACTGACGCGGTTACGATTGTTTTGGATCACACAATGTAAATTGGTATACATATTGTGTATTTATGTTATTGTTTACCTTAAGATTGTCGATCACAGAATCATGAACACAATATGATTAAGCATTCAGAAGATTACTTTCTATTTACATTGACTTTTACTACCAATATTATTTTCTTCCTCAGACAGATCATTATAACACAAGGAAGTGTATGTTGTTCAACCGTTGTAGTACAACTGAAGAAACATTTTAAATGTGTTGTTGTGGAAAGCAATCTACTATATATAAGAAGCAATATCATTCTCCACTTTTACAGAATAAAATGCTGTAAAAGCGTTGTATATATTTCCTTTATGATCAATCAAAGATGATAATTAATGTTATTGCTTGGTTGTGAAAGCTTTAAACACTGGACATATTTGTGGCAAATTATATGATAATAAGATGTGTAGGTAAATTAAGAAATGTCTAAAATGTGTTAGTTGCATTAGCCACTATTCTGTGTTATTTAATGATCTGCTCCATGGCCTAGAAATGGCTGGAAAATTTAGAATTAGCACATTCAGAGTGTGTGTTCATTAGACAGAGACATCTTCCCTAATTACTTGTGATTGTGTCACCACAAGAATTCTGCTCTCCTTTTCTTTAATTTATGTCCGGTATTGTCGGTACTTATTAAGGTGAAATTATAGACTTAAAATAAGCATGATTAGAAATAATTAGCTAGAATTTCAGCTTATGATAATGCGAATTGAGCTAAAAGAAAATAGCATTTTGCCAACCGTAAATTTTCCATGAATGACAATTGATAAATAAAAATACAGAAATTGAAAAATTAAAATAAAGAAAAATTAATACAGTTTAGTTCTGTCAAATTTTTATTTATTTTGTTCTTTGTTGTATTTTTAGAGGCAAACAAAGGAAGACTAGATCAGGTGGAAAGGAGCCATTTGTAAGTTATATGTAAACAAAGCTAATAATTTTTTCTTCTTAAAACAATAGAAATTTTCATAGAATTTAGTCTCACCATCTGAGTGAAATTTGAGGAATTTTTTCTTCTGAACAGAAATTAAGGTGAAAAAAGGTAAAAAAAAATTAACTAAAACATTTTTTTTAGAAACAGTGCAGGAAAAGTTTTTTATTGAATGATTTTTGTGCAAAAGACATTGTTGTTAAAATTAAATTTTCCAGAAAAGAGTTTTGTGGTTGAGTCAGATTAAATGCATTTCACAGATTTTTTTTGTCAAATTAAGTGCCTAACAATTTCTGTCTATTAAACATTTCCTCCAATTCTTTTTTTAGCAATTATTTTTAAAAATAGTTATTCAGAATATTTTTTTATAGACTATACTATCATCCTCACACCGAAAACGAAGTTTTCTAAAGGTAAACATTTTCAAGTTAATTGTATAGTTTCTTGCAGTAATATTTTATGACAGTGACACTAAATGCCCAATTCCACTTTTTTGATCATAGTGTGCACAAGGGTAAGGTCCCCCCACACTAAAAATTAGCCCCTTCATACATTTTAAACCTATATCATAATTTTGTTAGTAAACTAAACACCCACCTTTTGCATCAACCCCACATTAAAACTGATACTTACCTCAACCCCGTATTAAAACTTCCATTTTTTTTTAAAATTAAAAATCAGAATAAAACTTCTATATGTTAAATTTTTTTAAAAAAAGAGCCTAAAATGCCTTGATGATGTTCAACTGGAGACGATGTTAAATTTATAGTTCAACTCTGTACTGAAATAAAATATAGACTATGGGACAGTTCTCTTTTATTTTCCAACCATTTTGTCTAGTTTTTATGGTAAATATTGATGCACATACCAGAAATCTTAACTCAGAAGTTTCTTTATTAGTACTATTCAACCCCTTTAACAAAAAAATACCCCCCACCTATAATAGAAAGACAGTATCTAGAAGTTTTTTCAACCACCACCTATGGCAGGGATCTTAGAAAAGCCCCCCCCCCCCCTAATAGTGAGGGGGCAGGGGTGCAAACGATTCTAATAGTCCTGAGACGATCTACTTTCAAACATATTCAAATAAATTTCAAATATAGGTACATTTTTGTTTTCTTGGTTGCAATAAGAAGAACAGTTCACTGAAGAAGTCTGACTCAAAGTAGTTAATTTTTTTTGGCTTAAGAGCATTTAGCTTCACTGCAGTATATAATGTTAAAATCGTGTTAGCAGATTTTTAATATTTGCATGAAGTATAGTTTACTGGACTCAGATATTTTTTACACTATTAGGAAGAATCTACGGGTCCACCAGTCAGGTTGCTATTTTGTGTGTTTTTTTAGCACAACCTCACTTGGACTCATCACTGTCAAGTTACTTTAAGGAGAGAAGCTATCTTTTTTTCCCAATCCTAATCAGATTGAGACCTCCAAGGATGATTTCATAATGAATTTAATGTTAAAATAATGTGTACTAAATTCCTTTTTTTAAAATAAATTCTGTCTTTCAAGATGTCTATGGCTCCAAAATTGAGAAATAAGACATGAATAAGCTTTCTAACTATATATTACTACAAATTTAGGTAGTTACTATGCTAATAGGAAGGAATTTGCAATACTCTGAAGTGATAAAATCGAAGAGCTGGTTTTATTCACCATTCATTGCATTTTTTTCTCTGGGATAGTCCAGTATCCTCAATTCGAGGAACATTTTTTTAGCACCATAGCATTTGACGAGGTTTTTACATATGTCTTTAAAAAATTTCGGAACAATTCATAGTAAATTTTGATAATTTACTATTGTTGGATTTAAGGAATCCGAAACCCGCCCTTCATGTGAATACCTCATTTTAAATACATATTTGAAAATTTTCGTTAATTGCTGTTAAATTATTTGCATTACTCTCCAAAGTATGAAATTTCAACACGTTTTGAATTTCATCACATTTTTAATGAGGCCTTTTTATAGTATGCCCCAATAAAATTTACTTCATATATTTATATATGTTGTAACATTGCTTACTGCAACGATTATAAGATTGTGCTAATTTTAATGTTCATTACTCACAGAATGGAAAGGCATCTATTCATTTTGATTGATCAGCTACCAATTGAAATTACCTGAAAGTCAAATAAAATCCCCTAAGTTTTGATAGAACTATGTGCTCTATATAGCATTTCCATTTTTTCTAATTTTTTTTGGAGAACATTACAAACATTAAAACATCAACAAAATATTTTGTTTGATGTAAATACAGTTTCTTTATTTCAAATACCATTCATACCACACTTCTCTTGATCTGTAAAGGTTGGTTTCCATTAACATGAAAAGTGATAAGCAAAAGTTGTACAACAACCATAGAAACACATGTTGTACATCAACACAACGCACTACCTCTACACTTGTCCCACAGCTTTTACTGACTTAGCTAATGAAAACCTACCTTAATATAGAACTGAATCCTTTTTGTAGCTCTTAATATAGCTTTCTTTCATTATCTAAAACTTTTTTTTTTAATCTGAAACAAATTTCCCATTCCTTTCAAGTTAACGGAACTGAATTATAAAGTAGTTCTTGATAAGCTAATGTCTTTTTCAGTAAGGTGATTATTTTTTTACCAATTAAATTCGAGAAAGCATTACTCATGCAAGTGGTGTGATATTCTAGCAATAGCAGAAAAAAAGGGTTCTTTACCAATCAGATTAGAGGAAATTTCAACAACTTAGATTTTTAAAAATAGCCATGTAAACATACACATCGTGAGAAATAACTTAATACTCAAGCTGTTTTATATTATACAGAAAGTGATGTGGTGCTATTATTTGCAGCATGATTTAAAACAAGTGGTCCGATAACTTTCAGCTTCCTTTATTAAACCTTTCTCTGGAGCCTTTAATTGGTTGTTGCTGCAGAGTGTTTCATGCGTGCAGTATGATCTACTAACGGATGAATTAAAGTAAGGCACAGTATTATGCCTGCTTCAGTAAATAAGAAATTGGCAAAGAAGAAGAAGAATCATTGTGTCTTTGTTTTATGTAAAAAAGCAGTCACTCTTTTATGGAGAATTCCAAAAAGGGTAAGACATATTTAATTTGGCGCAGACATGTCTGATCTGACAAAGTCTTTTGGGTGATTCTTTTGCTGCCTTATGAGGAACAGATTCGTAGCTTTTGTACCTAAAAGTCTCTAAAAGTCCATAGAGCTTTAAGTCGGTGTTTAGTCAAAACTATAGTTAGAAAGTGTGTTTTGTACTCACACTGGGTGTCTGCTTGCATGAACCAAGGTGACCTTTTAACCTTAGTACATGCTTTCTGTTTCATAAGAACAATTTTATAAGAATACCAGTCTCAGATTTTGCTGAAAAATAAGAACAAAACAAGAACACACTCTTACATTTAAATCATTGGTTTCAAAATAAATAGCAACCTAGTCTTAATTATCTTACAATTTTATTTTGGTGTACGCGTAATTATTTTTGCTTGCGATTGTGTGTATTCTCACCTACAAAAACTACGGAATAGTATTCTATAAGTGTGATTGTTCATAAATACAATTATAAAGTTGCACCAGCAACAAAAATCATCCAATTTGTTATAAAAGCTGATAAATTCTAGAAAAAACAACGAAACAAAGTAAACCTTAATTCTGGAGTTATGTACTTTACTAATAAGAATTAAATTAGAAAATATCAGATTAAAAACTCAAATCAGGTCAGATTTTATTGAATACTATAAAAAAAACGTGTGCCAATCTTTCTCTTATAAAAAAGCCTAAAAAATCTTTTATAAGATGAATGAATGGGTTGATAATGACATTTCGAGTATTTCTCCATTGGTATTGCTTGTAGATAATAGAGTTCCCTCTTCTGCGTGCTTCAAAAAGCTGAAAAAAATTCAGAAATTTTGCAAAAAAATGATTGAAAAACAAAACAAAAAATAAAATAAAAACCTTACTGTTGTAGAACAATTGGCAGTCACTCTGTCAAGTCGTGTAAAAATGTTGAAGAAAAATTTGCTATTCAAAAATGTTCTTAAATATTAATTTTGCTCTAATAACACTACAAAAAATGATGCCTATAATACTTACCCTTGGTTATTAAATACCACATTTTGTGAAATCTTAATAAACTTCGTTTTAAACGTATTTTTTATTTTATTTTATTCCGTCTGAAACCATTTATGCTAGCTAATCTTAATTTCTGTGTATCTACACAAAAGGACTCTAATTAGGTGAACATTTTTGTCCATTTAATCATTTTATGGATTAGTTTTGTTTAATTTACATTAATGCAATTAACTTTAACAGTAGATGCATGAATGTGGAAGCGAAGTGATGACTATTTTACAACAGAATGTTATGCAGGAAAAAAGGAGCTTAGTGATCCAGAAGATTTTGCGATATTTATATATTTTTAAATTGATACTCTAGTGTAGTGATATATACAAAGAATTAGATTTAGAATAATCTGAGAGTTTTTCAAAAGAATTGTTAGTTTTTGTGTGTTTGATTTAGCTACTAAGAAAAACATCTTTTTTTATGAAAATTAAGCATATAGTCTGCCGCAATATTTTCTTAAGATTTTATGTTTATCTAAGAATTAATAACGTTTTTGGCGTCTGTAGTATATTTAATCTATTTTTTAATTTTAAACACGCAATATTGAAATGTTATTTTTTTTTTCAAAGAAAACATAAAAATTGCACATTTCCTTGCCTACGGATTTTTTTTGGAACACTGGTGAATAATTGTAAATAATGTTTTTTATATATATATTAGTTTTATTATTATTTTATGCTGTCAATTATTTTGATTTCCTACTTTCTCTTTCGGCTCGAGCACCTAAGACAAGTCAATTAAATTTTTGATGAAACTTTTCATGAATGGGCAATCTCATTGACACAGTTGGATGCTAAACTGTGAATGATCTCACACCATGAAGTCGAGATGACACCACCACTATTTTGAGTGTTTCATGAAAACTCTGTTACAATCATAGATGAAGTTTGTTTCCCTTGGAAGAAAACGTTTCGTGGTTATTAAATATTTTATGTACTGGTGGAGCAAGGCTTTGAAAAAATAATAATTCATTAAAAATGTAAAAAAAAAAGAAATTTTTGTCTGAAAGTATTTACTCAGAGAACTTTAGATAAGGAAAAATCATTTTTCTAAGCTTTTGTTTTGGTACAAGTACGTAATTATAAAAAAAATATGTGGTTTTTGAATAGATGCTATTCGGCTAGATAACGTGCAGAAATTTTAATAAAAATCAGATGACCTTCAAAATAAATAGATTTAGTTTGAGCCTCTGCGATGGAGTGGTAGACCGAAATGGTCTGATTTTTTTAAAAAATTTTAATCCTATTAAATGTTTCCAGCATGCAGGCAAGAATAGTAATCTTCAGAAGTTTTTTGAAAAGAGAATGCCATGTTTAATATTAATTAGTGAGCTATTTATGTTATAGAATGCTTAACAAGCTTTTTTGAAGTTTGCATGATGTTATATTCTGCTTAAAAGGGTTTTGGTAGTTGTAGCGATGTTTTTCTTTGGTTGGTTTGTTTGTTTGCTTGTTTGTTTATTGTCAATTTCTAAATTGCAAAAGTTGGAGTGTTTTTTTTTTTTGCAAAACTTTTTTTTAATTTTTTTGCAAAACTTTTTTTTATTTCAAAGTGATGTAATTCCGTAGAAAATCAGTTTTTCTGTTTTTTTTTATCTCTTATAATTTAATTAAATATAATATTTTTTAAACATCACATCTGCCATTATGTTTGATGTTATTTCTTGTATTTTCATGTTTTCTATTTCTTTCATCTTTGTTTTTTTTATCTTCTATAGTTGTTTTCTTATTTTTCTTTTATAAATACTTTTAAAGTTAAAAGGATTTTAAAATGGAATTTGAACTTGATTGGATAATTTCGGATCAGCATACATAATATATGAATATCACATCGTTTTTTAACTTTGCTTTTTCCGTAAAAAATAATTTACAATTTTTACCTATTCAATCTCTGCTTCAGCCAACTCGTATAAAATATAATATACAATAAGAAAAAATTAAATTTTCGATATGATTTTCAAGTTATGCCTCGACTCGTGGTGAACGAACAGAGACATCGCAAAAGATTACTACGCAGGGTGTCGGAAACTTTCATTCCAAGCTGTGTAAGTTTATAATTTCCTGCTTTACAAAATCTGCTGACGGTGCAAGTTTTTAAAAAAAATCAAAAAAAATCACAGGTGACCAGTACTTAAAATCACGGGTGACCAGTACTTGCAAGTTTTTGAGAATTTTTAAAAAAATCCCGTTTGCACTGAAAAAGGCGGAAAAGTTACTATTTTAGCAGATGATTCAGATAAAATATAAAAAAATTGTATTTCACAATTTCGCAATATATTTCTATGTGTTGCAACTTCTTTCAAGGCTCGTTTTCATTCAACTGCATTTTCCGAAGTGCAGACGAGTTAACAAGAAAACTTGTTACCTTTTTTGCGTTATGCCAGAAAAAGTAGCGACATAGAAACGAACCTTTAGCTGTTCATGTGCAGTAAACTCGCATGAGCCGAACTCTCATGCGACCAGTAAATTTCCTTAATTTAGATTAGTTTTCGAATTATAGGACTTCGAATAACTTTGTGATACTGTAAGTTAAGTTTTATGCTCGGTTCTCGTAAATTCTACCAGTCGAAGATCACGTGTAGTCAACATCAAGGAGCTTTATTGGAAATAATTCGATACAAATATGTATATAATGCGTATACTGTTGGTACTCTCTGTTCCCTGTTCTATAAGAAGAAGTGTATTAATATTTTATGCTTTTTTAAAATTAGTGATAATAGGGAGGTTTAACGCCTTTGGAGATTTCTCCTAAAGGTTGGATCTTCCTTCCCTGCGACTGTAACTATATTGCATTACCGCCAGAGATACGTATAGCATTTGCTTCGTAGTCAGTAGATGGCTCCAAACGGGCTGACAGCATTACATTTAAAGTGAATCGGAGTGACGGTCCGAAACATTAAGTGACTAATGACAAGCAAATATTTTAACCAATACTATTCTGACCCTATGACTATGTTATTTTATGGGCTTTTTTCCATAACTTATACACCTGTTTAAGATTCGCAATCTATTTTTCTGCAATTTCTAAAAAAATTATGGAATTTGCAATTTTCTTCCGCAATTCCGAAATTTGCAATCTAACTTTGTCGATTTCCAAGAAAAAGACAAGTTATTTCTGTCGTTGTTTTGCGGTGTGAAGGAAACCATTTAATTACTTGCATCGGAAGGAAAAAATCTTAATGACCAAGGTGAAAAAAAAATTAGCATGGAAAAATTCATGGATCATTGCTTCAACTCGCAATTTTAAATTCCACAATTTCTTAACACAATATCAGATTGGCAATCTTTAATTCCGAAATTACGTAATAATATCACCGATCCAAAATCTTTACTTCCGCAATCTTTACTTGCGCAAACTATTCTTACCTTAAGCTATCTGCTAATTTTATTTTTAAAACTTCTTACATTTTAGGTTCTTGTTCCAAACAAAAATCGCGTTGAAGAATTGTACAGGTTATTTCCACAGCTTCCACCAGGTGAAAAGCCGTTCAATGGTAAGTTGATATACGTGCTATTAGCGAGCATGAATTGAATGTTATTTTTCGCGCAAGTTTAAATTCCCTCGCAAATAACAAGGAAAAACGATAAAATTTTCGGTGTTAATTTTCGCGCAAAACAAATTTTTTCCGCGCATGCGCAAAATTGATACGCGCGCAAATTATTACGCATGAGGTATCCTTACAAATTTTTTAGCCAGTATAGATTTTGCTCAAAACTAATGTCCAGTGAAAGAGGAAAAACAACGATCATTAAATTATTTGTCATTGAATCTAAATCAGTTAAAATGGAGTATTCCTTTCCAACATAGACCAGGGTATTTCTTGCCAACCTTGCGAACATAGACCGAAGTCCAATAATTGTTTATTAAGCTGGTAAACATAGACCAAAATCCAGTATTTATTGCTAACTTAGCGAGTATAGGCCAAAGTTTAGGTTCTCTTGCCATTTTGGTTAACATAGAACAAAATCTAGTATTTCTTGTCCACTTGGCGTACATAGGTCAAAGTCCAGTATTTCTTGCTGACTTTACAAAAAAAATTGCTGTGAGGGCACCTTTTTTACGAAAGTCTATAACAATAGAATTAAATAAATGTAATTAACGAAATTATTCAACTGGTTATAACGAGTTTGAAATTGCTGGACGAATAAAGATTTCTCAGTTATATCTGCTTCTTCTTGTCATTGCAGTTTCGCTACCATTTTGATATGTTGTTGATACCATAAACGGATCTCGCGCTCACACAAAATTAGTCTTTATTTTTATTGCTTTTAAATTGTAATCACGCCATAATTTAGTGCTGATAAGTAATTAGGCTTTAACTGTTTTTCTTTTATTTTTTTTTTGTTCGGATACTTCCCTATCACGCAGGTCATCACGTGGCACTAAATGGCGCTGATTTTTCATGCGCTGAACACAGAAATGATATTTCTCGTGAATGAACGCGCTTTCAAAGCCACTTGTGAAATATTTGTACACAGTCGTAGATTTTATGCATTGACTCGTAAAACTATTTCATCGAGCTGTAAAATTATTTCATCAACTCGTAAAATTATTTCATCAACTCGTAGAATTTTTGCAGCAATCGGACCGGTCGACATCTTATATCCGGAATGTCGCTATTCCAATATTCCCGATATTATCGATAATCCGAATTCTAGGTGTTTGATATCCAATTGACGACAAAACGCAATCCATGAAATCTTTTCCAATTTAATTCTCAAAATTTAATTCTCTGTTTAAAAAGGGATACCTTTTAAAGAAAAATGAAAAGTAGATGTATAATAATTCGTCTATTTAGGCCTGCGGCGCATGCGCATAGCATTATTATTATTATTATTATTACTATTATTTACCCAGGATAGCCTCTTCAGTTCCTATTGGTACTGCTATCAACGAAGGGTCCTGCGAAGGGGGTCCTCGTGCATTTAAAGCTCCCATTTGAGCTACGAAAGTCGTGAAAGCACAGCAATCGCTCAACTAGACAACTGCCTAAGATATCAATCCTATTCTCATGCTGAGCGCTAAGCAGAAAGGATAGATTCACACTTTTATAGTCTCTGGCATGACTCGGCCGGGGTTTGAACCCAAGACCTCCCGCACTGAAAGCGAACGCTCTACCACAAGGCTATCAGTTGGCAATTGATATAACAAATGTAGGCTATTTTAAACACGGTTGTCTTATGAAGCCATAACTGACTTTTGTTTTGTTTTAGGCTTCACCTGCGCGTTACATAAAGACATTTTACTTCAAGGTCGAATGATAATCTCTACGAATTGCATCTGTTTCCATTCCAATATTTTTGGATATGAGACAAGGGTACGTTCAAAATTTCTCAATCAATATTTTTCTGATGAGCTTTAACATTTTAGTTATACGTCCAGTTGTGACGGGCGATTATTTAAATGAAGAGGGAAGGGTGCCACAGTTCACTTTACTGCGGACTTAGGTGTTTGGTTAGATCCTAAATCTTGAATAGTGCTAATTTAATGCTGACGTCAACACCCTGCACATCTCTCATTTATTTAGAATCTTTCGAGCCGTGGAAATGATTTTTTTTATAATGCCGGCATTGTGACAAATGCAGCTAGTAAATTTTCAACGTTGTTTAAGTGACCCCCACACACACATGCCAAAGTACAACTTTTGCAGCCTACTGACCGCAGAGCACTGACCAAGTAATGTCTTTTAGTCATTTAAAGAAATAATCAAAATATGACTATTTCCACACATTCTCTATCCAGCGTTGGAGTTTTTGTTTGCTTCTCCTAAATTACTTGTACCCCTTATTCTTTTTTAGCTCGTCATATACTTTAAGAATGTGTTGGCGGTTCGAAGAGAGAAGACAGCTTTTGTGGTACCAAACGCCATCTCCGTCAGAACGGTGCACAAACGAGTAAGTGTTCCTTTTTTACTTGGTTGTAACCCGTGGAGAAATCCACAGGAGCATACCCGTCGCTACAAAGTCGAAAAAATGTATTGCATGCGTTTTTTTATTCCGTGTGTCCGTAGCACGACGTATTTCTGGCAAACAAAATAAGGGTATTATTAATATTGAGTCGTTAGCCCGTGGAAAAATCCACGGGGTCGCCCGTCCTTTATATATCGCATTTCGTGTTTCCGCCACGGGACTCGCCTATCGCAGACAGACAGACAAAATACGGCAAATTATTTTCCGCCTTTTACTACACATTCGATCCCATACCCTTATGTATCCAAGATCATGTGGTTGTGTTTTTTGCCGCGTTTCTTGGGTTTTTCGTTCCTAGGCTTTTTCGTTCCTTGGGTTTTCCTTGGGTGTGACATCAAAATTGTATGAGGTACATAAGTTATT
This sequence comes from Hydractinia symbiolongicarpus, assembly GCF_029227915.1. Classification (NCBI taxonomy): domain Eukaryota; kingdom Metazoa; phylum Cnidaria; class Hydrozoa; order Anthoathecata; family Hydractiniidae; genus Hydractinia; species Hydractinia symbiolongicarpus. The sequence goes on along the minus strand of NC_079875.1, from coordinate 13,183,271 downwards.
GGTACTGAGTAAGGTAGTCGTAGTACCAACTCATGTTTTGAGAAATACTGTAAATAAGTTAGGTAAATAAGTAAATAAGTACTTTAAATAAGTTCACGAGATCATTAATTTGAATTCTACACGTTTTTGTTTTTATATTTAGTACTTGTTTTGCTCCTTCCTGTCACGTGAGAGTGTTTACAAATTAATTTTGCGAATATGGAAAACGTCAACAGAGGATAAAGTGGTAAGTTTTTAGTTGAAAATTAATATTTCTAAAAGAAGAAGAGAGGAGGTATGACTAATGAATAAAGTAAGTCGAGGTTATGATCAAAAGAAGAGGTTGATTTAAAGCATAAACAGAAGTTGAGCAACAAAGATGTTGCTTAGAAGTATGGCCTAAAGAAGTGTGTTTGTGGTATGACCAAAAAATAGATGATCTGAATGCATGTATTAGATGTTTATCCTGAGTGTGTGGGTTTTAAAATTTTCAATTACGCAAAAATATTTAGCTTTGTTATTGTTTTAGGAAAGTCAAGATTTGAACAGTCAAGGAAAACGTTTGTGCAGTAGAGGTAAATAATAACATGCTGCACTTTTACAATAACACGCCGGACTTTCACAATAACACGCCGGACTTTTACAATAGTACGCCGGAATTTTCCAAAAACACGCCAGTCTTTTACATAAATACGTCGGGCTTTTACTTTTACACTAACACACGGTCTTTCAAAATAACACGCTAGACTTTTAAGATAATACGCCGGACCTTAACAATAACTGACAGGACTTTTACAATAATACGCCGGAATTGTACAATAATACGCCGGACATTTACAGAATCACCGGACACCATTTTACAATCTTACAATTGCCTATTATGATATAGTTGCTTATAATATAACTCGATATTGTTACACCACGGTTGCTTCTGGTTTTTATACCAAATAATCCATCTTAAAAACGATATCTGGATATCTTCATTTGTAGAGTGTACAACAGACGTCAATCACAACCAACTTACCACGATTACTTCGTATGATAGTTCACTTGGTGCGAGTTATGGGAACTATATGTCAGCTCGTCCCCATACATCTCCACCATCTTTAAATTCATCTCCACAATTTTCTTATCGGCATTTGGCACCGGATAAGTTGTATGAAGGTATTGGAGATATCACTAATACCGATTCAGATGGAATGGATGAAGAGACGGAACCTGATGACGGGGAGGTGTTTATAGAGAACAGTGCGCTGCGACGCCGAAATTTTACGAAATCAAATACATTAGGAGATTTGAGAGAACTAGCTGGAGTTAGCAACAGTATCGGATCAAAAAAAGTTGATCAAATTGGTAAAAACATGTTAAAAAGATACAAAATATTTTGTTTAAATGGTAAACGTTTTTATGCTCTTCTTTTTTTACCCTCTATCTTTTCACAGTTAGAATAACAACTTCAATTCCAGTCCTCATAAATGTCCCGCCGGCGTATTTGATTTTTCGCGCTAGACGCCGTTAATAAAAAGCACTCATTTCGTTTACCTTTTTTACATTCGAGTACATTGTTTTTTTTTGTTTTAGAAACTTCACATCTGCAAAGATGTTACACAACCGCGTCAGTTAATATAAGGCTGATGCTAAAAGTCATATATCAAACCTTTAATAGGTAAGTGGAAAAAAACGTAGTTTGTTTACGTTCTTTTTGGGCACGTACTTGCTCAATGCAAATTATATGGGCACATGCTGAGTACAAATCATACGGGTGCTTGTTCAATACAAATCATATGGGCACATGCTGAAAACGAATCATACGGGCACTTTCTGAATACAAATCATACGGGCACTTTATAAATACAAATCATGTGGGCACTTGCTGAGTACAAATTATACGGGCAGTTGTTAAATACAAATCATATGAGCACATGCTAAGTACAAATCATACGGGAACTTGTTTTTGTTGGATACATTTTTTCATTTGGGCACGTACTAAGTCTTAAATTCACCTAATTTTTCTGTTTAGAATCCGACTGAAAAATCCGGCTGTGTTCATTATGTTGTTATTGTAAGTTCTTTATTTAAATTTAAGCCCTCCCTTACAAAAAAAATTGTTGTTAAATTCTGTTGTTCAGTCATAAAAATGTTCAAACCTTTTTTTAATTTAGATTTATGTGTTTGACTTTCCTATCGCTTGTTCTCCTCCTCCGCGTAAATGCTGCCACGAAAAACTTACAAGTCGAAGCATCCATGCCGGATAGCACGACGTAAGTAAATGAATTGGCGACGTTTTTGTTTTGCAACCATCTCTTTAATAATAGCCATATTCCGTCTGTCTGTTTGTGCGTGAGAAAAAAGTCATGTATAAAGGATAAAGGACGGGCGACCCGTGGATTTTTCCACGAGCTACTGGCTAGTCTATATTATAATACCCGTATACGTCTGTCCCGCAAAATGGTAACCGCAGTAGCGAGATATACCAAATGCGGTAAATAAAAAGAGGGTGAACCCGTTGATTTATGCGCGGGCCGCCGACTAGGTAAATGAAAAAACCTGTAATAGTCGACTGTAAAATAAAGTTTGACCCGCTTGCCCAGCTCGTCACAATATCTTAATCAGCCATGAAGGCCCGCTGCACATTAGCAAAGTCGCATGTTGTACTTTCTGGTATTTGTTGTGGCAATTTTTTCTGCGTGTAACGGAACCTTTATATTCACATTTAGCGGTTCAGTGTTTTATCACGTGTACGCCATTTTTTTTTCTGATAGGTCTGACAACCTTAGAATGCAAGATATATTTCATTATCGTGATAATTTGCATAATGCGAAAGTTGCAAGGTAAGTTTAAATGACCGGCTACCGACACAATAAATGTTTTTAAGCAAACCTGTTATCTTCTTAAGTGTAACTTACACATCATCCAGGGTATAAACAATATAGCCTGTATGATGTAAAATAACTGAGAGGTTCCGAAATCCTAAAAGCTAAAATAACTTTTGGCCACATTAAGCATTGATAAATCTCTGATTGAACAAGCCAGCAGAGCCTCACTACACCAGCCCATATTCCCGAGAGTATAGGCGAGAAGAACATTAATTTCGAGTTCTAAGCATGAGTAAATTTATTGTAATAATACCACTTAAGTTAAAGACATATTTGCGTATTTAGAATGAAGTCTATACTATCAGTGAACTTGGAAACAGTTAACGAGGTACAGCTACTTCATGTTTGTTTATTTGTTTGTTTGTTTGTTTACTTGTTTACTTGTTTATTTATTTGTTTGTTTGTTTACTTGTTTATTTATTTATTTGTTTGTTTACTTGTTTACTTGTTTATTTATTTGTTTGTTTGTTTAATTGTTTGTATGTTGACTTCTTTATTTGTTTTTTATAAATTGGTTTGTTTTACCGTAATAATAATATTCCTTTATATTAATGTTCTGGATGCAAAATAATCCAAACACGGAACCTTTTTTTAGGTGCGTAAGGCGCTCCATGATCTCAAAGAAAAGTTACAGTAGCAATTGATTGGTTTGAAAGCAAAATCCTGATAGATGACGTAATATATATAATGGGATTGAAAAACATGTCTATATGTAAAGGGCATGTGTTATGGGTAGGAGTTGATACTCCACACCTTGTCCGAGTCCAGTCCAGTATGAAAGGGCGTTGAATTGGTACTGCTTTTTAAAAAATTATCTCTTCTGTTAACTTCCATATAACAAAAAACAAAGATTTTACTCCCTAATTAAAGACACGTGTGTTTGTCTTGAAGAATAGTATTATATTTAAAAGTAAAAAATACCGTTAACACGTTAGCCGTGTTCACACCTACCAAAACAAAAATACGTGTTAAATCCTTAATAACTACCTGCTTCCGAATTTTAGTGGGACTGTTAAAAAAATTCAAGATTTGTACATTATGTTTTATTTATTTAGAATTTAATATTAATTCCACTTACACTAAATCGTTGTGAAAAGCATAACAGTCTCAAAATACGGCTGGTCCGTATTTTATGTCGTGAACAATCATCTGGTCTTCCTTTTTTTCCATTCAATTTCTTTTTATTTTTCGTTTCGTGTTTTGTTTTATACACTTTTGATATATTTATACTTCGAATTATTTAATAGCACGTTTGTTGTATCAGTTTCGCTTTTTGTGCGTTTCGGTATGTTACCGTATATTGCCGTATGTTACCGTATTCTACCGTCGTAGACGTGTATTTAAAAACACTGTTTAACTGCAAAAATATTTGTCGTAAATATTTTTTTGTAACTTTGTAATGTCTTATTTTCTTTGTGTAACATATTTCTCATGAGACAATAGAAGAAGTACTTGTAAAACATCTCGTTTGATGGTGCGGACAGTGTAAACTTGACAGCGCTAAGAACATTTGTAAACTTGACAGCGCTAAGAACATTTCCCCTTACAACAAGTATTAATGCGAGAATCTTTGTTTAGGTGTGTTTTTCAACCTCGATCCCAGAGCCTGTCTTTAGCGTCTTTTTATATGAGGATGAAAAACGCTACAGGCCCTGGGATCAAAATTGGTGTTTCTTATTTTGTTGTGCTTTCTCACTATGGTTATTCGATTTGCTGGTTACAAACATATATTCTGCACCATGTTCCTTCATACTCCCCCCAATTCTTTTGGTAAAAAATTGAATTGGTAGGACATCCTGTCACATGTAAAATAATTTTTTTCCTCTTCAGATAATTTAGTTGATAGTTGGTTATAATCTTCGACAGGGCAACCAGTAGACAAATCGGTGCAAACATTGTCCTATTTCTGCTAAAGGCATGAAAATAGCATTTTTTCATAGCAACGGTAAGTTTTATTTTCTTAAAACCAAAAAATATTCATGCCATTCAAAAGGCTATCCAAAATAGATTAAAAATGCTATTACATTATAAATATAGAAAAAGGTTGTTTGTTTGTGATAAAGTTACCTCCGAAATTATAAAAAAAATAACAAAAGAATTGGTACTATCATGCTATTCTCTTTTTTTTTCGTACTTGAGTCAAAAGTGGGATGAAATTTTTCACGAAATTCTTAAAAAGCTAAAATAATAGATTTAAAGTACAAAATAACAATGAAAATCATTGTTCACAACTCCTATTGCATTTAACATTCCAACTTCCAAATTAGACTTTCTTCAGATTGCAGCGCAACAACAAATTTAGTTCGTTGCATTTTTTTTGATATTTTAAGTATTGTTGCTCATTCAATTGCATAGTGACCTTCTTTTTTATAATTTTTAATCCCAAACTTGTGGATCAGGTAAAGAAGATTTGGAACAAGAATATCAAGCTGTGTATGTGTGTAGTCGCAGAAAGTCTTGAATAGGGAGTATCCCATCAGGCTTTGCTCATTTTCGTTTTTTTCTGTATTCGCTGAAACCATAGCACTGTTACATTTCGTTTGCGTTGAATATACTTTCCATATTTTCCTTTAGAAGAACAAAATAAAATCAAAAGAAAGGGCATTTATTAGATCGTTGAACTTGTCCTTGCTTTCAATATATCTCTCTCTAAGAAAAAAATAAAAAAATTAATAAATACTTTGTTACGACTCATGGTTACGGCTTGTGATTGCATGAAACAGCGGTAAAGGTCTATAATGCTTTGGATGAGGTCGTGTACAGGTATAGCGTTAATTTTCCCCGTACCAAACTAAGTCAAAAAGTTTTCTATATACAATTTAATTGATCATCAGTGCGGCATCTGTGTTGAAGAGGAAAATAAGAATTCTTCGATACAGCTGGTACTAAAACGTTTAGCGTGAAGAAACATTCGAGTGATGGTGTCTCTTCGTGATTGCAGAGTTCCAATATTTATTTTTCTATGTCATAGTTTGAGAAAAGAGATACGAAGATGAACGATCTAAATTGATGACGTGTTATACTATTTTTTATATTGATGAAGGAAAAGTTGTTATTCTGAACTTAAAAAGCGTTCACAGATTTTCTTTGAAGTCGAGATTCGAATTCTTTTACTTTAACTTATGCGGAGGTTAAAGATAACTAACGTTTAAAAGAGGACTGTATTTTATGAACCAAATACGAAGACTAAATATATTTACACGACCCATGGCCTTCACATGTGGGGTCAGCGGTCAGTGTAATCCGCAGAACAAAATGTGTCTGAAGTCTCTAAGCGAACAACTTAAAGGATGTAGCAATGCTGTTTTTTGCTGAACTGAAGGACGATCATTGCCTTCCTCTCTGTTGATTTGTAATCATTGTTGTACTCCCACTACTTAAAAATCACAACATTTATTAGCACGGTCTTTATGAAACTGAAGTATTATTCTCCAAAAAAGTTTTTCAGTAAGCGATATTTCATTGAACATAGTCTTGGTTATTGTTACACCATCAGTGATTCATGTAGCGTTCCAATCTTTGCCGAAATTTTTCCATACATATTATAAGGATCATGTTCCTCCCGTTTAACCATTGTGTAAAGTCACTCTATCCCCCTATTATATATTATTTAATATCATATATTTGCTGCACCAGGACAGATTAAATATAGCATGATAAAAAAAGCTGTATACGGTGCACAAAATGAGAAGCTGACAAATTCGATTAAATACAATAGATAGGCAGGAGTGACGTGATTGATTGCTAAACGGACACATTATTTTTTTTTAATAGTTTTGGCCAGCTTGGGGGAATACACCTTTCCCGGATTTCATAAACTATAATAATTATGACGTCATCCAAAATTTTATAATGGTTCTTGCTCTTCAAATAGATAGATAAGTAGTTAGATATATAGATATTTCGCCTATAATAAAAGTTACATCTGTGCTAATGGTTCACAAAAAAATAGCAGGAGCAAGTAGAAGGCATTGAGCCTCATCACTAAGCCTTATCAACAAAATAGGAATATTCAGATAGAATATTAAATGACCATGACAAAATGAAGTTTTTAGAGCTATATAACGTTTTGATTGGATTCTATTTAGATTTGAAGAAAATAATTATTTTGAAAACGATGCTATTCTTAGAAAGCTCGGCTATATGAAGGGGTTGACCGTAGCTTTCAGTTCGCAATTGAGGCACAACGAAAAAAATATTTACGAAATTAGGTAATTTGTTCTACCTTTTGATAAAGAATTTAGGGATGAGAATCATTTTAGTATCGACCTCTTTAATCAAGATTGGCATAATTAGGAAATTCGGGGAAGTTCAAGGTGGGCGGCACCTAAAATATTTAAAAATTCACGTTCTTGAATGCCACCAAATGAACTCTCCCGACTTGGATGTATGTAACTTTGAAGTGTTCATTTTTATGCTATTAAAATTCTTGTTATTACTAGTTACTACTAAAATATATTAAAATAATAAGAAATGTGTTCCTTTTTGACATTTTAATAACAATGTTGACAATAAATATAATACACGTCATGTGCAACCTCGTCCCAAGGCCTTTTTGTCCCAATAGGATCGAGATTTTGCTCATATTTAGGTAAAAAAGGTGGTGTAGGGCTAGAGCGGAATACCCCTTACCCCTCTAGTGTTAACCGTCCTGAACTGACCGTTTCCAAGTTATTGAAACTATCTACAAAATATCATGCACCCCCACGTCCAACCTCTTTGTTTGATGATATACTTTCCATATTTTCCGTAGGAAAGCAAAACTATATAAAGCTCCAATCAAACGATTTGAAAGATGCAATGAAATTTAAACTTAATTTTCTCTCGACATATCTCTTTATTATTATTTGCGAATACTATTCAACTAAAAAAGTATTTTAGACGGATGGACGGACGGACAGACGTATACGGGTATTATAATATAGATATTCGAACTAAATTATTCAATTTCATTCACTTATTCATGAAAAATCTGTGTTTTTGCATTTTTGAAATTAATCCGGGGGTAATTTTTATACATTTTCTATCATTTTTCGTTTCTTCCGGTAAGATTTATTTTCAAAAAGTACATGCTTAACCCCCTGGACTGTTGTAACTCTGTACCAATTCATTTTTATCATATGTGATGTATGTAGTAGTATATTTCAGTATTTTTACTCCATTTCGTTGGTCTTTTGAATGGTATACATGTTTGCTATGGTTACCATTTTTAATCAAAACAAGATTTGACACATGCGCATAATTTTGTATACGTGTCATTTAAATGATATAAAATGTATTTGATTTTGATAAAAAAATTTCATTGCTATGGAAACGGTCCTACTTACTATAAGGATTCCACCACATGGGGCAGATCTAAAGTGGATCTGAGGCTTATAATGTATAGAACGAAAGTGGTATTTTTTGTCACCGATTTACCCCACTACGAATAATTACTAAAATTATTTTAGTTTTTATTGTGGGCGTAAAAAACACCGCCACTGCGGGACATCTTGCTCTCTTGTTTTTACACTGCCTCACAAAAAGTAATTTTCGCAAAAATAACTTTTAGCTATTTTTTTTCAGTTTTTTTTATTTATTTAGCAAGAATAAAATTTCAAGAAACAAATGTTTAAATTTTTTTTGCGAGGATGATATAAAGGAGAATAATCTAAAATTCATGTTATTCTCCTATATTCTCCCCCCATTGCTACACAATATTTCTCAGCCTCTCAAGAAAGGTTCGTTTTTATATTTGAATGTCTAATCAATTGACACGAAAAATATTAAATTATCGCGAATCTAGCAATTTTAAATATTTATTTAGCGGGAATTAATTTTCGCAGATCACATTTAAAAATCGCAAAATTTAGCGAATTCAGGACAATTTCTCGCAAAAATTAGCAAATCTCCATGCTAGCTGCTGTTCAATGTGAGAAACTTTGTCCCCATTTTTTTTTAAATAGAATTACCATTATTTTAAAGAAACATAATAAATTATGCATTTTTGGAGAATTATGAAAAATAAATTATGCATTATTCGTGATGACGTCAATTAAGAAGACGCCATATTTATTATACATAATAAAACGAAGAACGATATTTTTAGACTTGGGCACTGTTCAATATGGAGAGCATTATTATCTTTTCTCTCAATTCAAAAATTATTTTTAACAAACTTCATAAAGGGAATATGGAGCCTAATAAATAGATTATAAAGTCAAAAAGGAAAAAAAAAAGAATGTGAATTAGAAGAAGAATAAAGAAAAAGAAAATAAAGATGATCGCGTAGAAGAAAAAGTTTGTTTTGATAATATTTGTTAAATAACAAAAAAATTTTTGCTACCAGTGTTTTTGTGTTGTGCGCAGTTATGTGCGCAGCTGAAATGTGAATTAGAGGGTGGATTTTAACAGCTTAAATATTTTGCCACACTAGACGAATATTTGATTAAAAAACACAACACGTTGTAGCTAAGATATGAATACAGTATAAAACACAACTGACCTTAATCGAATTCTTCTTTTTATCCTGAATGCCTTATAAAATATTCAGGTAAAGAGAATAGGATCGGTCAAATCATAAAGAATGCATTTGATAGAAAAGTGAACAAACATTTCTCGCGCAGTATTGAGAGGCACGAAAAAGAAAACTCAAAAAGGATACCAGTTATCAAGATGGCTCATCAACAACTAGCTTACGCCAAAAGATGTTTTATACAATTTTTTATTTTGTTTTTTCTGACTGTAATTTACGCATCATTGGGGGCGTGTTTATTTCTCTATATCGAACATTGTTACGATGTCGTTCCAGCGGATTTGAGTTTAAGCGAAAAGATTGCGGAGAAGCTTTGTATGTATTTGAAACTCTCTTCCAACACATCCCAAGAAAACTCGACCTTGCATCGAAACTTTACAGACGGGTGCAAAGCGTACGAGCTGAGCAAAGTGGATATCACGTGTATCTTAAACGGTGACAATTTTACCAAGTGGTTCAAGTACACCATGTCGGCCATCTATACTATAGGTTGGTAAGCTTTATTATGTTTAAAGGCAACCTGGTGGTTTTGAAGGGAAACGTTATTTATTAGTGCAGACAGTTACCACAGATAAGTTTATTAAAATCAGTAAATCGTATCACGTAGGAAACGAAATTGTCTTTCAAGGTGGCCCACACAAATACCGTCAAATTCTATATTCCCAATAATATCATATTATTTACATTTTGAAAGGGCAAAATCTTTGCACAGTAACAGTAAAATCATAAACGTAAAACCTCGAAAAAAGACAAGTTTGCAGTACCTTTTTTTTCATATCTCGTTCCTCTCCAAACGAAAGAGAGTGTTGGGCATATCTCCTACGCAGTGTATATACAAGCATACACTGACTTCAAATCAATCTTCTCTTTTCATGTTTTCTTTCGCTTACATTAGAAACGTCAGAGCAATCATTCAATTTCTTGCTTTTAAATTTAACAAAAATAATCTTATCAACCTTGCTTTTGTATCGATTAATTACCAAATCACTAGTCATTTCTTTTTTCAGAATTTTAGGTAAAAAATTTTCGCGGAAGAAATTTTGCGAGTTGAAACTCAAAGACCGCTAAAATATGTCTTTTAGTTTTATCTCGCGCAAATTTTTGCAATTTCCAGACCCTTGTTTCGCTAAAAGGAAACTATTTTATTGTGATTAGAAAAGTTCTTCGTAAAAATGTCAATTTGCGCGGAAGAATATTTCTCCAGTAAGCATTTTTATTTTATTTTATGGATTTCGTGAATCAGGAACTATCGGTTAATTTCTTCTCGAGAAAATTCTTTTTCATTGGTAACAAAAACTCGTCTATTTATTAATTACTAGTCGTTAACCCGTGGAAAAATCCACGGGTTCGCCCGTCCTTTTTATACCGCATTCCGTGCGTCTCGCTACTTGCGCAGCTAAGCTACCATTTTGCGTGACGGACAGACGTATACGGGTCTTTTAATATAGATTAAAATATAATTAAAAACTTTATGTTCTAAATTAAATTGAATTTAACACGCAGACATTCAGGAGTTGTATTTATGCACGATTTTGTTTTACAAGAAACTACCGCAATTCCTCTTTTTAGGCCCCACTCTTTATTCCCACCCCTTCTCCTAATGAACTCAACACCCTATCCCTCTTCAGAGCTCAAAAAGGTATGCACCTCTAACCCTTCGCAGACATTTCTATGTGCATCAAGTATTGTGCTTAAACCGGATTACTGAATCGGCTGCAGAGTGCATCTGATAATATAGAAGATGGAGGAACTGTACATAGAAGACGTAGAGTTTCTTCTGTTAGACGAAGATGATGATTATAAATGAAGTTAATAATATGTATTGACTCTAAAAATAGATGTTGCGTGTAAAGTTTTATTATTTATTTAGCCCCCTCTTTTTATTTAGCCTCCTTCTATTAAGTCCTCCCCTCTATTAAACCCCCTTCTATCACTAAAATTTAATAAGCTCCCGGGGGCTAAAAAAAGGAATTACGGTAAACTGGATTTGAAAAATTATCAAGCAACTTTAGTTCTGTACAAATATAAGGGAAACAAGGAGGTTTAAAGTTTACCAACACAAAAAATTATTTGTTGCGAAATAGGAAAGAAATTTTTCTTTTCCCCTCCTGCATAAATTATGAAAATTAGTTAAATAAAATTAAGCAACTATTTAGCAACTGCAGATGTAAATATATAAAAAAAGGAACTTTACATTTTGCCAAAATCCTAATAATAAAAGATTTACGTAATTCCTAAATTAATTTTTAAAGAAAATTAAGTTTTTGTTCAAAAAATTGTGAGAAATAATTTTTTAAACAACAAGGCAGGATGGGCGGTAATTACTTACAACCCACCTTCTCGATAAAATTTAAGTAAAACGCTGTATTGGTATTGGTGAACATTTTACTTAACGGACAGTTTTTTTAGTTTTGCGAAATGATTCCGAAAAGATTTCTGACTGCCCTCCTAAAGTTAAGAAAACCAAGTTCAAATTTTTGTTTGTGGCGCTAAAATAATATTTTTAATTTTCTTTTTTCTTTTCATAGGTTATGGCGTTATTGTTACACGGTCTGATCTTGGTAAAATAGTCACCATGCTGTACACTCCACCGGGCCTTGCGCTTGCTGTTGGGTCATACATTCCAGCCGGGAACGGACTAGTTGCTTTGACAACCGCATTTGTTCATATGTTCGAAAGAAAAATAATGAAGGCAAAAGAAATAAAATGCTGCGAACTGAAAGTTCTTTTTATTCAAACATTTCTCTCCATCGCAGTTGTTATTGGCATAGGCGCTTGGGTCACTATTGATGATTTAGAGAATTACAGGTTCCTGGATGGAGTGTATTACGCGTTTATCACAGTGACAACGATTGGATTCGGAGACTTTGAATGGAAGTTTGAATTGTATTATAAAAAGCTGCATTTATTTCTTTTTACTGCTACTTTTTACTCGATTGGACTTGGCTTGTTCGCTTCGCTAGCCACCAGTATTAGTGCTTGTGTCAGCAAATATTCATACGTCTTTAAAAGTTGTTGTCGGAAACTTAAAGAGCACGAAGAAGAAGAGCAAGTAGCATAAACAATGTAAATGCGACAACGTCTAAGTTACGTCACCAATTTAGGACGGAAAAAATTCTAAGCCAGTGCCGGAGAGTATAGAAAGACAATTTGTACAGCAGACAAACATTATTCTGCGAAACGACGGACTGTCGATAAAGTCGACAATATGCTCATGTACCAATCTTTCAAAATCAAAAGCAAGCTATTGTCACCAGAGTCGAAAACACACTGAGGAATTGTCGTATACTGTAGAAATCGAGGATTTATATAAACTGTATAATATGGTACAAAACTAAAGGAAGCTATTGACGTAAAAGTACAAAATAAACCGATATCGGTCGTAAAAATAAAAAAAAAACCGACATGCAGTCATAAAAATCAAAGACAGACCGATATACGGTCGTAAAAATCGAAGACAAACCGATATACGGTTGTAAATATGGAAGAAAAACCGATACACAGCACTAAAAATGAAAGACAAACCGATATAAAGTCGTAAAAAACGAAACCAAACGGAGATGCAGTCATAAAAATCAAAGACAAAGCGATTTACGGTCATTAAAATCGAAGACAAACCGATATACAGTCATAAAAATCGAAATCCAAACAAAAGAATGTGGTACAGCATTCAATAAAAGTCGCGTCTCAACACGATATTAGAAGCGCGCAACCTAGAAATACATATTTTATTAAAACCAATGAATTTTTTTTATGGTTCCTTGCCCCTGAACTGATGACATTTGATAAATCGGTGGGAAAATGCAATAGGGACTAGGTTGGTATCGGGTAGCCATTCAGTATAAAAAAGTTCATGTTTTTTATTTCATCACTGGGAGAGATTATAAATGATATAAATTGCACCCAACGGGCTATTTCAGCTTTTTACATAGACAGAATAATAAAGAATAAAAAGTTTGAAAAAAAGCCTTATTTTCCACACAAATACTAAACAAAATTGGAAAGATTCATTTATTAAATTTAAAATATTTGACATCTTCTTACTTTCTGAAAAATGTTACATTGCCTTTTCCTAATCCTTATGAAATAGGCGTCATGATAGCAAAAAACCCTTCACCTGCATCCTTCTCCCAACGTTCCCACCGTCAAGTGCTAAAAAATTCATAAGGTTTGCGCTTTAATTGTTGCTAGTTAGTTTGAGAATTTCATTGTAAACAAAGGGTTTTTTGATACCACGCAACAACCTGCATTTCGAGATGTAATACCAGGAAAAATATCGTTAAAAAAACGTTGTGGAAACTTGATCCACTTGCGATTTGGAATTACTTTGTTATTTTATCTCTGCAGTTAAGGTATCAGACACACAGATATTTTTCGTCAAAATTGCACAACTAATTGAAAACTGAACAAATAATAATGTTTTCTTGCCAGACAATACAAAGCTCTTGCACCATCAAAATATAACGTTACAGGAAGGAGGTGGCATATTTAATTTTTACGATCTGTTACGAAATAGTAGAATGGGTGAGTTTTAACAGGAAGACCGAGCTGTTATGTTAAAAAGGGAATTTCTCTTCCTAGTTAGATATTGACCCCAGAAGCCCTTCCATTTGCGTCATTTATATAATTATTTGAGGTGTGATAACAGATTATAATTTTCTACTGTGGTTGAATTGAAAAAAATTAATAGTCCAGGAGCTCATAACAGAAGTTTAGATCCAATTTTCTACAAAATGTTTGACCCTTCAAATAGGTTTGTAGCATAATGGACAACAAAATCACATGGTCAGCTGACCCAATTTCGGGGCGTTCAAGTCCCAGCCTCTAAAATTACCATTATTTAAAACTCCTACTAACCCCATAATTCTTAAAACCAAAAAGATTGTAACATGTGTCATTATATAAAAGAATAATAAGCTTACCAAAAATTAGGTCTAGGGTTTATAACCTAAGACTAGGCCACCCCCCCCCCCCCTTAAAGTCCATGTTTAGGATCCTAATTTGACCTCGCAGGTTATAAACTTTAAATTTTACACAAATATTCTCTATCATTTTGACCATGATCTAATTTTGAACATGTAGCAGGTGTCATCTTTTGTACTATTAAATGTATGTTATTTCTCTAAAAGAAAACTAAGAACTCTGCTTTCAAGTGATCACTACTCTATGCACTCAATCAGTTTGAAAGTCTGGCTTCGTCAGGTCCAGTTATCTAATAACCTCCATGTCTCTCAGTGCATCGCAATCCCTGATACTCGGGTGTACCATGTTGTCGAGGAGAAAACCTTTGATGTTTCTCTCGCCAGCACAAATTTAGCTAGAAGATCATAAGAAAGATCTAGGAAGAACATTCCATCGCTTATGTTAACATTGACGTTTTCTTAGTTAAAAAATATCTTTAGGGGGTCTTTTTGCATTTTACCCTCAACATGTCCGACAGATAAAGGGACAGGCGGTAGATGATACTTTAGTACTTCTTTCATAGTAGTTTTTTTTGTAGCAAATAGAAAGCTCTCATCATCGTTTCAGCAACCATTATATTGTTATCAGAGTTAACATTATACTTCTTTTTGCCCAAGTTAAAAATGCGTTGTGTTGGTATAGGTTTTTCAATCTTGGTTGAACTTTCGTCAATAAATTTATCACATGCTTTGCTTCCAGTTAAGCAAACACTTCATTGCGTCTGCTTTTCCTGATACTATTTTAGAAAGATGTTGTTTTTAAATGGTATCAATAAACAGTTTCGTCATTTCCTTGATCGTGATTATAGCTTGATGTTGACCCTTAGAATTTTGTCGCATTCTGCTAGCTAAGCTCAAACCTTAATGGATTAAATTGTCGCAAACCCTAGTTTGTCAATTACCAAGGTTTGAAGAATCCCATTGATCAGAAAGAAAGAAAGGGTACTGGAAATAGAATAAAAAGAATTAGAAATTACTATACGCTCAACTAATTGCTGCAGGATCTACGGTGTCACCTAAATTTTTCAGAAAAATGGAAAGATTTCCAATAAAAAAACCTGACTTTAAAAAACTAAAAAACACAACCCAATCCACAATGAAAGATTCACCCTGAAAACCAGCGTCAGATGTCATTATTTCTTCCTAAATAACATTTCATTTGCAAAGCAATTTTTTCCTAAAACAATGCTTTTCCATTTTAACGAAGGATTGTCCCTAAAAAGATTGCGAATTTTACGCAAATACAATAACTTTATACTCCCAAAGTTTGCAAAAAACAAGGTTGAAGCGTTCAAGAATATTTTGTTGTGTATATAGCAACAATTAAAGCATTTCGCGATATCGTTTATTTTAATTCTCGAAAAATATATTCCATTAAAGGTATTCTATTTAGACAAATACAATAAATAAGTTAAGGCCGTGAACACATTGGATGGAAATACGACGCGAGGGCCTTCTAACTTTTTGCTACAAATTCTTTTACATAATTCATAATAGCTTAACAGGTGCGATACAATCAAACAAGGTAGGAAAAGATATAAATAAAAACATAGTAAAATATCAATGTTATCTAAAAAATCATAAAAATATAAAATCATTTCAGTACGATCTGATCAAGACGTAAGTTTTGGTTTACTTTGTACTAAATTACATTTGTGTGAACAAACGAAAAATCTGAGCAAATTTACAGTTTGCACCTTATTAGGTCTGATTCGAGTCTCCGTTTAGATCTTAGTGGGCGGGTCTAACATGCTAATAGGACCACATTTTTAGTAAGCCATCCATGTATGTATGACATAGCATAGAACACAAAATGTTGTTCTGGTTTTTAAGTCCCTTGGTTATTTTTACCGTTTACAAAAAAAGGGTCTGAGAAAGACAATCTGACTATGCTAAGGAGCTAAATTTTGATCAGCTTTATGACAGATGACATTTCAACTATGGCGCAGAATGTTTCTGTAAAATTTGGAGTTTGTAGCCTATAGGGTCAAATTTGAGTCCTAAGCATGGTCTTGGAGTGGGATCTAGTCTTAGACGCAATTTTTTGGCAGACTTTATCATTTTTCTAAGACAACTTTTAGAGTGTTAGAATTGTCTTAAATTAGGGTAACTATAGAAGCCTGGGATGAAAACCAACCAACCTTGTCCACAGGGCATCTTGTATCTTTTCTGACAACGGAACAGCACCATTATGATATAAAAAAAGAGACAACATACGCTGGGAACGAGGTTGTCTACCTATTTTAAACGTCAAATCTTTTATAGAAAATTGAACTCTGAGTTCTGCTATGAACTTTTAGACGGAAATGCTCGCGGGTGCTAATTCAAGATTGTTAACCTGCGATAACAATTTTCAATTTTCACAACAACGCAAAGGCTGCGCAAACATAGCAACTTTAAGTCCTGGGAACGAAGTTTGCAAACATAGGTTAACATGTTTTCTCTCTATGTAGCTATATATATTTTTCTATTTTCTATAAGCAGAAGAATTTTATATGAATATTGAGGCTGGGTGTAGCTGAGAAATTAGTAAAAATTAAGATCAAAGATCAAAAATTAACTTTTACTCATTTACTTATTATTAACTCTGTTTTAAAAGAAAAACAGAAGGTAAATATGAGAGTAAATGGGCGATTTTGCAAAGCTTGACTCTTTCATAACAATTTGTAATGTACTGTCATAAAATAAATAAAAATGTTTGGAATATAACTACCAGGCTGAAGCTAAATTTCCCTGGTTCTTAGCTAGCTATAATATAGTGTCACTAAGGTTTCAGTGCCAAAAATATATCTTTTTTAAATTTGGCACCGAAAATATATTCGAAACCAAAGCAAATTGACTTAACCATAACTTTTTACACTAGCGAAAAGTATTTGGTGCAATAAGGAAATTCTTTGTACAATATTTTAAATGCAAAAACAAAGTTTAACTAAAACGTGTTTACTGTACCGCTATCGAAACGCTGTACTCTTTTAAACATACGATAATGGCCGTTCATTGGTTAGTTTCAACAATTACACCAATCAGCGCTTGCCAACATTATTCGAACACTCGATATGAAGGTTAAAATTCACAGTTAACCCTTTTTGCTGCGACAGAAGACAACAAGCACGATGACGAGGCATTTGGTTGGTCTTTTCTTTGTAATTGGAGCTGCTTTCTGCAGTGATGTTCTGGATCTAACTGACTCAAACTTTAAAGATGGGGTTGCAGGAAAAGATATTATGCTGGTGGAGTTTTTCGCACCTTGGTATGACTTTGACAACTATTTAGCCTTATAATGTCTGGAAATTGATATTTCTGTCTAGAGGTACCATAGTAATTTTAAGTGACTGCAGTCAGGAATACACAGATCCCTTTCAAGGTTTGGGTCTTGACTCTATCACATGTGAAGCCCTGACAGTACGAAACAGATCTCATTTAGAAGATTGTAACAATTTCACGAGATCATCTTCCAATTGGGAGACCTGTTCTGCCCAATCTTAGGACGCTGCCCAATCTTTGGACATAAATTGCCCAGTCTTAAGACTGGCCAGGGCGTCACAAGATTGGGCAAAAGACCATGTTAGGCCCATCTTTGGTGCCTTTTAGATTTTAAAGAAAGGATGTACCACACGAGCTCTGTTTTTTGCAAGTCCCAACAAACATTCTTAGGCACATCAAAACATATTATCAGTTAGCTAGCTGTTATTTCATTGGATGAGATGTTTAGCCAGCTAGCGAGCTGTAGCCAGCTAGCTAATCTCATAGTCTATAGAAGAAAAACCTTATAGACTATGCTAATATGGTTGAGTAGTTTCAATTTTTTATACATAAAATACATGGTATATATAAATTTTTGGCCTTTTGTTTTCTAAGAAAAGTTTCAATTTAAAGTTCCTATTAAGAGGTAAATTCTAAAAATTTTAAGATTGGGCATGTACGTCCATAGATTGGCCAGTCCAGTCTTAAGACTGGCCACCCATTTGTCACTGTCGGAAGATTGGCCTGGCCAGTCTAAAGACGGGGCTCGTTCCAAGATTGGGCAGAACAGACCCATTTATAATAATTACCCACCTTGTAATGTCTGTCTGACTTTGTAATTATGCTTTACCACCAGGGAATACCTGCTTTGTAATTTTTAGACCCCACTTCTAAAATGAGGGTGCCGATAAGCAGCATACGCTGTAAAAAGTGCAGTCATTTTCGGATGAGTGTGGCATTTTAAAAAAAATCAAGTACTCGCCCGAAAAAACACAAATAGACCTGAACAATGCCCGAAAAGAAGAAAGCAAAACAGACAATAAAAAGCTGCCCGACACATAAAATTGTAGTAGAATGAACTTAAACTTTATTAACTCCTTTTTTCAAGTGCCTTCTTCCAACTACCGTCTGCATGGTATGTTACAAGAAATTGGGAATGCCCCGGGTGACTTAAGGAAAGTTTGGGTGGTTTCGTAGGTCAACTGCCAATTTTATTCAAAAAGTCACAGGAACTCGCCCTTACTTATACAGGTGTTTGCGGCACCCTCTCCTTTGAAATTCATTGTTGCCCCACTTTAAATTTTTGCAAGCTGCCTCACTTTTTAATGATGTCTTGCTTCACTTTGTAATATTTAGGTTATTTTGCTCATGAACAGCTTTTTAAGTACTACCATAAAATTAAAATTTTAGAACAGGGTTTTGTGCGGCAACCTTATTATGAGAGACACGTACCCTAAACCATATGATTTCCTCATCAGGAAGCTGCCACAATAAGTAGCCTTTGAAAGATGGTCAAAAATGTCCTGCTTATATTTATCATATTTAATTCATTTCATTAGTGGGTAGGCTCTTAGATGAGAGTATTATTATTGACTGTGTCTCTTGTCTTGTGACTTTTGTTGGTGTACATATGTATATAATAGTTCAAATAATTTTTATAAACAGGTGTGGTCATTGTAAAAGGCTTGCACCAGAATATGAAACTGCAGCTACAGCTTTATTAAAAAATGATCCACCTGTGCCTCTTGCCAAGGTAAGTAAAATTATTGGGTTTGAAATAAAGTATCTAACTTTATATTCATGTTTAAAGAATGTTAATAATTTTTAGGTGGACTGTGTTGGTGAAGGCAAGGAAACTTGCAGTAAGTACGGAGTTAGTGGCTATCCAACCTTAAAAATTTTTCGAGGAGGAGAAATGTCTTCTGATTATGATGGACCAAGAGATTCAGATGGTATTGTCAAATATATGAAAAGTAATGCTGGACCATCTTCAACTGAACTTAAGGATGTTTCCCATCTTGATAGTAAATTAGAAAGTTCAGAAGATCTTCTCATTGTGGGTATGTATACATAATATTCTTTTTTAATGCTCCATCCTGTTTAAGTTGAGGTCATCATCTAAATAATTATTTTATAATTACATAGGTTTTTTCAGTGGTGAGAATGAGGTGAGCAAACATTTTCAAAAAGCTGCTGATAAGAAGAGGACAGATTTCAACTTTGCACACTCTATGAAATCTGAAATTAATGAGAAATATGGCCATAATGAGTATGTTTATATATTTACCATGATTAACTTTAGGGAAGAAATTATTTAAGCAGGAAAAAATTTCTGAATTAAAACTGATATAGGGTGCGAAGTACAGATTGAAAACTGTGAATGCACCTGTTTTTATACAAAAATTATTCAAAAACCAATAGCAAGCTGCAGAAGTCTGTCCTGGCTTTAAAAAATACAGAATTTAAGTTTGCAAAAACAAGGCAAACATTAACTTCAAATTCTTTTCCTGTTCAACACATTCATTTCTTCCCTTATGTTGACAAATTATTTTCTAGATTAACAGTACTTGAAAATTTCTCACTGTTAAATTTTTCTTATTTTAAAGTGTGGTTGTATTGTTCCGTCCAAAGCACTTGCATGCTAAGTTTGAAGCGCAACATGAAGTATTAGCCAGTGCTGCGAGTGTAGACGATATTTTAAATTTTATCGACGAAAAACAACTTGGCATGGTTGGTCAAATAACACAAAGTAATGAAGCCATCCTAAAAAAACCATCTGTAATTGCTTATTATCGTGTTGACTGGAAAAAAAATCCTAAGGTATGTCATCAATTTTTTTTAAATGTACAAGATAATCTTTCATATTCAATATTCTTTGTTTTATATTTCGTAATTTATGTTAAGGGCTCCCGTTATTACCGAAACAGAGTTGCTCGAATTGCAAAAAAATTTATTGGCGAAATAAATTTTGCGATTGCAGCTAAAAGTGATTTTAGTCGACAAATATCTGACTGGGGATTTAAGGATGATGACGAAGTGAAAGTAGCTGCCCGCAATGCTAAAGGAGAAGTATTTTTAATGACGGACGATTTTAGTGTTGACAATCTAGAGAAATTCGTCAATGAATTTAAAGATAATAAATTGGAGCCATACATAAAATCTGAAGACATACCAGAAAACAATGATGGCCCAGTTAAGGTACATACGTCCTTTGAAATCCCTTTCCTGTGCCAATATTTTGTTGTTTCAGGCTGGCTTAACATATATTCCAAGAAGATTAGGTTTACTCGAACTCAACTTTTATGAAAATTTCCTAATATAATTTTAATGCGTTTTTTGTGTTTTATAAAATTTAGACCCTATACCTAATTTTTCCTAAATTTTCAAAGTTTCCTGTATTTGTTTTCCTAAAAGTTGACACCCCTGTTTATTTTTTGTTTCATCTTCCAGGTTGTAGTTGGTAAGAATTTCAACGAAATAGTAAACGATCCAACAAAGGACGTTTTAATTGAGTTCTACGCTCCTTGGTGTGGACATTGTAAATCACTGGAACCCAAATTTAACGAGTTAGGAGAGAAATTTAAAAATATTAAAGATGTAGTTATTGCCAAGATGGATGCCACTGCAAATGATGTACCTCAACCCTTTGAAGTTTCAGGGTATGTGTTTTTTTCTTACATCTTTGTTCTCAAATTGATCCCCATTGTTGTGAAATTTATATATAAACTGCTTTTTTGCGAGATTTGTCTTCGCGATATATCGACTTTTGCGAATATGTATGTAAATGCCTTTTGTTAAATCAAGTAGTAAAATCGTAGGACTTCGGTTACCAATCTTTACCAAAAATTTCAAATTTCATAACATTCATGTACACACTTTTTTAGATTTCCTACACTTTATTGGGTCCCTATGGGGAACAAAGAAAATCCAAAGAAATACCAAGGTGGTCGGGAAGTAACCGATTTCACTGAATTTATCAAGAAAGAAGCTACCAATCCAGTGGAATTTCCAAAGAAAAAGAAGAAGAGTACAAAGGAGAAAGAATTATAGATGTCGATGGGCACCGTAGTATTTTTTAAATTCACGTTCTATCTTTACAAAGCCTCTATGGAGGAGTATCTTCGTTATCTCTTAGCAACGACATTTGCAAAACAAAGCATTTGTTTTTTGGTATATACTTTTAAAGTAGAGTAAAATTTTTGGTGATTTTTGTGCCATTGAGTATTTGTATCTGTTTCGTTTTAAATTTAAAAGATAAAATTTTAAAGTATGAACTAGCTTTTACGCCATTGGACGCGATACTTGAAGTTTTGCCAAAACTGAGGGTTGGTTATTTTGTCTCTACTTGTATAAGAGAGGGAGGGGTGTTAAGGTGTTGGGTTTATTCTTACAATGCTAAATATTGCTGACGTAAATGGTTATTCGTAAATTTTTCGTACGTACGCATGTACCGACTTGTCGGGAGCTATTAACCGGGATGATTAAAACAAGAAAATTTGTGCAAATTTCACAGTATAAATTTTGCGCGTTTTCGGAAAAAAGTCTCACGGGAAACGTAACTAGACGCAAAACGAATTGATAAACATGATAACTGGAGATCAGAAAGAATCAAATAAATTATACCAATCGCGTCACGTCAAAATGAGCCCTGTTTCGACGTGCGTAGCAGAGTCAGGAAAATAGTTTCCTTTCGGATTTGACACTACAATACAATCGGGTTATCGGATATGTGCATGTACACATTGAAATAAGTTTGAATGTTCACGTAGTGTCACATAAGCCTCTCTCGCCAGTTCTGCTGTTGTATAGTGTATGCGGTGCGAAGTCCGGCGAAGTACCAATTTCACTAACAAATGTGTTTTTCCTTGTGTCATTGCTCGTGGCAAAATAAAAGGTTTTTTAGGAGGAAACAGAAAAAAACTGAAATCAAATGTCTTTAAGTCGAGCAAAATATCAATTCTATTTTGATGTCAAAAAAAAGGGACGATTCGCTCGTATATAGTCTTGGATAAGGCTTGGCCGCGATCAAACCATCGAAGTTTCGACCTGAAAGCGAACGCTTTATCACAAAAGCTAATCGTTCGTGTTGAATACAGCTTTGAAGTATAAAAACACCGAAATTATATTATGCCTGTTTGTACGTGTGAGAAACATATACGCGGAAGTTTAAATCATGCGCAAAGAGATTGTGATGAACACAAAATAACTGATGCGTTGGGCAAGTGCTACATACCTTAACTTGTTTGATTTTAATTAAAAAACAAAAACACTTCCTTTCACCGCAGAAAATACATTGGGGTTACACAATCACACCAGCTCAAACGCAGCGTTATCTTTTCGATATCAACCCTCAGAATCGCCACAGCATGCATTTCACAACACGCATAGCTATTACTGTTTGTTTGCTTTGTATAAAAATGGTAGCCTGCAGTGATGTCATCAGTTTAACTGCTGATTCATTTGAAGATAGCGTAAAGAAACATGATGTTGCGTTGGTACTTTTTTACGTGACATGGTGAGTTACAATCTTTTCGTAATTAATGCATTAACCACGAGAGAGGCTAGATCCCTTAACAATTTATTGATTCATTATTTTATTTCGCAAGATTATGGCGTTTTAACTGTGTGACTTTTTTCAAGTTTAGTTTTAGTTTCAAAACTGAAAACACTCCAATTTTTGAATAAAACATTATTCGTTTTAAAAAATACAGTCCTTAATTTCAGGTGTCCACATTGTCAGACGTTCATGCCGACATACAAAGAGATTGCATCAAAACTAAAAAAAGATGGAATTGAAACAGCCAGGGTATGATTTATTTATTTATTTAAATATAGGTACAATTGACTTTTGAGAACACGAACTGCCATAGGACCAAAAAAATGGTTAGAGCTATCAAGACAAAATAGGCGTCATACAAAGTTATTTGACTTATCGAGACATTTAAGTTTTTGAGAAAAGTTTAAAGTAGAGTATAGGGGTCAAGGGACTGTCTGAAGTAGGGCATAGGGGTCAAGGCACTGTCTGAAGTAGGGCATAGGGGTCAAGGCACTGTCTGAAGTAGGGTATTGGGACCAATGGAGTCGGGTTTGAAGAGTCAACTGTATTTGTCGTTGTTGTTGGATAACGCCATGTCACTGTCAATTTGTTTTTCAGCTAAATTGTGAAAAATATCATGACAAGTGTGTACATTATGATGTTAGCAGTTACCCAACTTTAAAGATCTTCCAAAAAGGTGAATTTTTCGCTGATTACGAAGGTAACATGGAGTCGGAGGATATAATTGAATTCATGAGAAAAACTTCTGAAGAGATGTAGTGATGAAGAAATTCAGCTATTAAATTTATATTTTAAGAATATATTTTATTTTTCATGTATTGATATTTTTTTAACGTGAAATTGAAATAGAGACACTTATTTTTTACGACAAAAGCAAATTACTCTTTTTTTCTATTTTCTACAATATTAGTTTTATTAGTATATATTTTATAATGTGTACCTTTCTATAAGAGCCAGTGTAAAAGAACTATAAATAATCCTATATTGTAAACTCTTTCCTTTCTTCATAATAAAAGCATATGCATGGCTGACATATCAAAAAACTGTACGCCTATAACCGTCAATCAAACGTTAAGGAAGGAAGAGGGGGTAAATCTTGTGACATTTAAGTATAACATGAATAAAAAGTATTTTGAACTGATATATATCGTCATCACGCTTCACCCAAAGTAAAAAAAACAACTGCCTGTTTTTAATTGAGTATATATCTAGATTTGATTATACCAAGTACTTGCACAGTTTCCTGTATTTGTTTTCCTATAAGTTGCCACCCCTGTTTATTTTTCGTTTCATCTTCCAGGTTGTAGTTGGTAAGAATTTTAACGAAATAGTAAACGATCCAATAAAGGACGTTTTAATTGAGTTCTACGCTCCTTGGTGTGGACATTGTAAATCACTGGAACCCAAATTTAACGAGTTAGGAGAGAAATTTAAAAATATTAAAGATGTAGTTATTGCCAAGATGAATGCCACTGCAAATGATGTACCTCAACCCTTTGAAGTTTCAGGGTATGTGTTTTTTTCTTACATCTTTGTTCTCAAATTGATTCCCATTGTGGTGAAATTTTATAAACTGCTTTTTTTTTGCAATATTTGTCTTCGCGATATATCGAATTTTGAGAATATGTATGTAAATGCCTTTTGTTAAATCAAGTAGTAAAATCGTAGGACTTCGGTTACGAATCTTTACCAAAAATTTCAAATTTCATAACATTCACGTACACACTTTTTTTAGATTTCCTACACTTTAAACCTCAAATCAAATGTCTACAAAATCTATTACTGTTTTTAAAAACATTACTATTTTGTTTTAGAAACTTCCAAAAAATTTTGTTGAACATAAATTTCCGGTTGAGCGAGATGTAATGCATTTCGGGGAATTTAGTTCGCCATTTAAATCTCAATTCCACGAAGTGCTTAGGGTAGAAATTACTAACATGACCATTATTATTATCATGACTAGCCTCGTCAACGAAGGAGGTCTTGTTGCATTTACAGCTTCCCTTTAAGTCGAGCAAAATATCAATTCTATTTTGATGTCGAAAAAAAGGGACGGTTCGCTGGTACTTAGTCTTAGGTAAGGCTTGGCCGGGATCAAACCATCGCAGTTTCGACCTGAAAGCGAACGCTTTATCACAAAGGCTAACCGTTTGTGTTGAATACAGACTTGGAGTATAAAAACACCGGAATTACATTATGCCTGTTTGTACGTGTGAGAAACATATACGCGGAAGTTTTAATCATGCGCAATGAGATCGTGATGAACACAAAATAACTGATGCATTGGGCAAGTGCTACATACCTTAATTTGTTTGATTTTAATTAAAAAAAAGCACTTCCTTTCACCGCAAAAAATACATTGGGGTTACACAATCACACCAGCTCAAACGCAGCGTTATCTTTTCGATATCAACCCTCAGAATCGCCACAGCATGCTCCTCACAACACGCATAGCTATTATTGTTTGTTTGCTTTGTATAAAAATGGTAGCCTGCAGTGATGTCATCAGTTTAACTGCTGATTCATTTGAAGATAGCGTAAAGAAACATGATGTTGCGTTGGTACTTTTTTACGGGACATGGTGAGTTCAATCCTTTCCTAATTAATGCATTAGCCACGAGAGAGGCTAGATCCCTTAACAATTTATATATTCATTATTTTATTTCGTAAGGTTATGGCGCTTTAACTGTGGGACTTTTTTCAAGTTTAGTTTTAGTTTCAAAACTGAAAACACTCCAATTTTTGAATAAAACATTATTCGTTTTAAAAAATACAGTCCTTAATTTCAGGTGTCCACATTGTCATACGTTCATGCCGACATATAAAGAAATTGCATCGAAACTAAAAAAAGATGGAATTGAAACAGCCAGGGTATGATTTATTTATTTATTTAAATATAGGTACAATTGACTTTTGAGAACGCGAACTGCCATAGGACCAAAAAAATGGTTAGAGCTATCAAAACAAAATAGGCGTCATACAAAGTTATTTGACTTATCGAGACATTTAAGTTTTTGAGAAAAGTTTAAAGTAGAGTATAGGGGCCAAGGGACTGTCTGAAGTAGGGCATAGGGGTCAAGGAACCAATGGACTAAGAAAAAGTTCAAGTTGCAGAGAATTTTTAAGTAATCGAGTTTTAAGAGTCAACTGTAATTGTCGTTGTTGTTGGATAACGCCATGTCACTGTCAATTTGTCTTTCAGCTAAATTGTGAAAATTATCATGACAAGTGTGTACATTATGATGTTAGCAGTTACCCAACTTTAAAGATCTTTCAAAAAGGTGAATTTTTTGCTGATTACGAAGGTAACATGGAGTCGGAGGATATAATTGAATTCATGAGAAAAACTTCTGAAGAGATGTAGTGATGAAGAAATTTAGCTATTAAATTTTAATATATTCTATTTTTTATGTATTGATATTTTTTAACGTGAAATTGAAAAAGAGACACTTATTTTACTCGACAAGTATTTTTGAGAAAGCAAATTACTCTTTTTCTTTTTTTTTGCAATATTAGTTTTACATCTTTCTATAAGAGCCAGTGTAAAAGAACTATGAATGATCATATAATGTAAACTCTTCCCTTTCTTCCATAATAAAAGCATATGCATGGCTGACATATCAAAAAAGTCATAGTCTATAGAAAGTTTTTCTTCTATGGACTATGAAAAGTGTACGCTTATAAACGTCAATCTAACGTTAAGGAAGGAGGAGGGGATAAATCTTGTGACATTTAAGTATTACATACTCTGAAAAAAAAGTATTTTGAACTGATATATCTCGTCATCACGCTTCACCCGAAGTAAAAAAAAAAAATAGCTGCCTGTTTTTAATTGAGTATATTAGCCCGTGTTCGCCCGTCGCAGCTAAGCTACCATTTTGCGTGACAGACAGACGGACGGACGGAAAGACGTATACGGGCATTATGATATAGACTAGTCGTTAGCCCGTGGAAAATCCACGGGTTCACCCGTCCTTTATATTTACCCGTCGCAACAAAGTGGATAAAAATATATCGCATTTGATATTCGTGTTTCCGTAACATCATTTTCTAACTCAGCGGGGGGTCCGCGCAGAGACAGACAGACGGAATACGGCTATTATAATAGAGATATCTAGATTTGATTATACCAAATATACTCCGCGCATGGTGACAACTTTGTGTTCAAACAGCTACCGGGCATCGACCAGTCAAGGTAAAATTAGGCCTTTTGTACAAGTTAAAAAATATATTCATATTATTATGTTCCCTTTAAAAGTAAGAACTTTTAAACACAGCCATGTCTAATACAATCTGTTTTAATAAAAATTGCAGTATCTTATTGTCGTATCTGTGATGAAACTTTACGGGTCGCTCAGAGTCGTTTGTTTACATGACGTTGGTTTAAGAAAGAAGTAGTTTTTAAATATCAGCCTTTTCAAAATAAATAAATAAATAAAAAAAAACAAACATTAGAATCAATCACATTTTTCCATCAATTATAATTACACATGATCTGTTATTTTACAATTTGTCTTTGTCTTTGTGTTAATAAATTAGCAGCAATTTCACTGCGCATGTGCTTTTGCTCAGAGTACATTTTTACGGGAAAAAATTCCGCATCATTTCAAAATATTCAACCCCGAAGAAATAAAAAAAAACGCATGTACAATTGATTGACCTCGATCACGAAATTTCTCCCTGCCGAAATTTTTCTCAATAAAATAATGTTGTTTGTTTTTTCAGTACACTGCAGCTGGTTTTGATTCTCCGAAATACTTCTTGTTTACAACTCTTTTCATGGCCAGGTTAGCTGGATGTTCTGATACAAAGTCAGGATGGATGATAAAGTAACCCCTTTTAAGCTTGTTCACTGTGTGAAAAGAAGTCCCAGGATGTGCATAATCTTCAACTGGCTGGTACAGATAGGTTGAGATGGTTTTAGGGTAACGGGACCTTTCTTTCTTTATTTCATCACATGATTTTGGATTCTCCCTGGAAACAGATAAGGTTAATACCATTAGACAGAATTATAAATTAGCTACTTGCGTATTCATCTGTTTGAAAATGAAAGTTCTGTTAAAAGTTAATTCACTTCTTTTCTGATTCAACCTGTCAAGTGTCCTGCTGGTCTATTTAGTTGGTAAGTTTATTATAAATTTTCTTTTCTAGTTTAGTCAAGTTGATTAAGACTCCTCATTTTGGATTCTGACGTTTCTTTTTTTATACGCCCTAACTGTTAGAAGGTGAAAGGTTTTAACTGCTAATTTAAAGAGCTTTATACTGGGTTTACACGCAAGTGGGTTAACCGCAGGACCACAAAATAACGTAATTAGACGGGTGGACTTTACTGATGTTTTGTCATGGGCTATTAAAAATAACGCCCATAAGACCTTAGCGCAAAAAGCCTATTTAGTAAGTAAGCGATCATTGGTTGGAACGCCTGTTTGCAATTGTTGGCATGTTGGGAATAATTTACAAAATGAAAACAAAAGAGACTTACAAAGACAACTCTTTTAACATTCTCTTCGTCAATTTCTTCTTGCATGCTTCACAGTTTTGGCAACTGTGTTTAAAACTGGAGGCTGGTGACGAAATTGATCTTCTATGTGTTGGATTGTACAGCGGCGAGCTTGGTTTCTCCTTGTATGGGTGAGGTAACTACACGACAAAATTGTCAAATGAAGATATAGATATAAGAAACAATTTTAATTTGTTTACAACTGTGTGTGAAAAAACTGATGCAGTTTATCCCCACTACAATAAGAAACTAGATCTCGGGCAAGCAAAGCGGAAGTCTCAATTGTGCGGGACAGGATGGATGATTGATCAAGCCAGTAGGGATTTGATGGATGGAAGCCATATTTGTTTACATTTTTAATCTGAATTTTTTTTAAAAACATTCAACTTTACTTACTTGTGTCGAAACATTCTTGTATCCTGGTATTTCTGCGAATGATCTTGTGGAGCTTGAAGACGATAAAACAGAACCTTGATCAGAAGACGCTCTTGTCAATGGAAGCCACGTATCTCTTCGTTTGCTGGCTGAGCACGGTGGAGAGTAGTTATATGACTTTAGTTTGCTAGCTGAGCCCGGTGGAGTATAATGAATAGTTTTAGGACTACGTGTTGAACGGCCAGACAGCAAGGGAGGGGCAGATTTGGGAGGGGAATGGATTCGGACTTTCTTTGTTGTAGAAGTCTTCATTTCGACAGGACTGCCACGTGTTGTGCTTGGTAGACTCTCACATGTCTTCGGTCTGGCTGAAGCCTGTCTGGATTCTACTTGCTGTTTAGGATCTTCAGAGACGGTTGACATAAATTTGTGGACCACTTCTTTCTCTAAAAATTGATGTAAAAGTTTTGTTAAGTATGTTTTAAATTGTATTCCCAATGATACATGTGGAAATACGCATGTAAAAAATATATTTGAAATTTACTGGTTTTTGTAAAAAGCCATTATATACATCCACCACATACTCATAGCATACTATATATAACCTATACAACAGCCGAATACTATATATGTACTATATATGTATTATATGTACTATATATGTATTATATGTACTATATATGTACTATATATGTACTATATATGTACTATATATGTACTATATATGTACTATATATGTACTATATATACACACCGTATTCATTAGCAGTATTCAACCATCTGTCAAATCCAGGATGCATCTTACTTGCTGTATCACCAAACTGAAAAGTATTAAAATATAAACATACACAGCGAACTGCAGCCTTGCCGGCTTAGGAGCAGAGCACTGAGACAAGAGACAAAAGACTGTTAATGAATTCGCAAAAGACAGACTTTCCTCTGCTTATTAATTAATCACATTATTTTCTTGCAAGAGCTCTTGATAGTAAAACATTTCAATGTAGTATAGCTTATAAAGGATAATTTAAAAATTATATTTTTCTTGCTAAAATTTGTTTTAATTTTTTGCCTAAAAACTGTGTGGTTAGGAATACTTAGTTTGCATGCACCGTATAAAAAAATTGTATATAAAATAGAAATACCTTTTTACTCTGAGTATCCATTCCTTTACCTGCAGCACCATAAATTAATCCTAAGAATTAAAAAAGTCCTTTTATTCTGTAAGGAGTTTGATTATGAACTCAAATAAAAATCTGATATTTATGTTGCGAATGTTTCTAAAAGACATCGACGAGTTTTTTAAAGTAGGAGTGGAGAAGAAGTATCTTTTAGTTTCAAAACTTGTCTGTTAACGTTACTTTTTTATGCTGGTATTTTTTTTAACCCACCGGTTTACCATAAGGTATAAATTTTGCATTTTCTTCATTTTCCAATATATGGATTGTCGAAAAATGATTTTTTAAGACTTTTTCAACTAACTTTCGACTCAGACAGATGGAGAACATTCCTTTATTCTTCCTTTGTTCAGAAAAGATAAACACGTAGAAATGTTGACAAACCTCTATCCCGTTTTGTTGCATCCACTTCTTCTGCCCATGCAGTTTCTATATCGTTGAAAACCTTTGGAGCTTTATTTAACAGTATATTATCTAAGTTTTTTGTGGAATCGTCTAAAAAATTGGAAGCAAATATATATTTAGAGTTTAGAACGATATGTTAAATTCCATTGTTGCTACGCACATCGCAGGTCGTTGCTACGAACATTAAAGACTGTTGCTACAAACATTTCAGACTGTTGCTACGCACGTCGCTGACTGTTGCTACGAACATTGCAGACTGTTGCTACGGAAATTGTAAAGTGTTGCTACGATCATTGCAAAGTGTTGCAACGAACATGACAGACTGTTGCTACGAACATTACAGGCCGTTGCTACGAACATTGCAGACTGTTGCTACAAAAAATACAAAATGTTGCTGCGAGCATTGCAGACTGTCGCTACAAACATTAAAGACCGTTGCTACAAACATTGCAAAGTGTCGATACGAACACTGGAGACAGGTATAGGCTTCTTATTGATCGTTTTAGTTCGACGCTAATTATTCAGTGAAGTTGTCTTTTCTCCAAATAAACAAGGTAAGGTACTAACCAAACGGTAGACTAATGCAGCAGTTTCTTGTAGCGCTCTTTGGTGAGACAAAGAATAGATCAAGGGAGACCATTACAATCATATGTACCACAATCGAGAACATTAACTTTGGTAAGGGTCAATATATTTTTTTTTTTTTACGGTGTAGCAAACTAATTGACATCAAAAAATTTTTTTTTTAAAGATGGCTTTTTTTAATCCTTTTAATTTATATTTGCCTAATTTACCTTTTATATTGTGTTTCTTAATAAGAATCTATGTGAGAATCTATGTAAACTTTTTTTAAAAATAATTCCAACAGAGTGAAAGTATCCCTCAATAATAAACCGATAGGGGGTTGGAGGGAGGAGAGGGGTTTAACATTATTTAAACCCAGCAGTAACTTATATTGGCCCAAGATAAATTAAAAAAGAATGAAGCAACAAAAACAAAACAACCTTTGTCTTCTTTCACATTATTTCCTGTTGTGGAGTTTTTGTAGATTCGATCTAGTGTTTCGTCGTAATCTTGATGCGAATATCCTAGTGGTAGGGTACTGTAGTGATCGGTCCCGATGAGGTTGTTGACAGAGTTCTAAAACATGACAAAAAACAAACAAAAACAAATAAACAAAACAAAAACAATGAAGATAACTACAAAAACAATGACAATAATTGTTGACAATTTATGCAAAATGATTTTTTTTTTGTAAAAAAAGTAGAGAAAGTTAGGCGGATACTGATCGGTTTTGACGTTGTACTGCTCAATACAAAGCCCGATGTTGGAAATACAGATCAAGCTTTTAACACAAGCTGGTCCGTACTTTTAACATCAGGATTTGTATTTTGCAGTACGCCATCAAAACAGTAAGTATCCGTTTAGAACAAATTGGAAATTGTTTGGTCTAATCAAATAACTTAAGTTCCTTGAAATTAACTGCGTGCAGAAATAATGTTCGACCCCTTCCCTTTTTCATTTGCATTTATGCTCTGTGCGGAAAGGTAGGAAAAAAACGGAATAAAATTTTCAACGTGGAAACCGGTACCTGTGTTATCATTGACGTGTACGGTTTTCTTTCGGGGGATGGTTTCCTCATCGTATGCCTTGCACAGTAATCGCTGTAGTATACAGATCTACCATCATGCTTTAACTCTTTGCAAAGATTAGGTGGGAGAGTAACATAGAGAGGCATCTTAGTTTAACTAAAACGAATCGAGTTAAAACCCTAGACTCAACAATAAGATTATTCGACGTTTTTAATCCATATAGGACCTAGAAAAGTGTTCTTTTCAAGAATTGCAATAAACAATAACAACAAAAAAAACAGAAACAACAATAAAGCCAACAACAACAACATCTACAAAAACCAAAAACGAAAACAACAACAACAACAACAACAACAAAACCACCACCTACAACAACAACAAAACAATATCACCACCACCAACAAAAACCAACAGCAACAACAAAATAAATTGAACTCCAACGATATAATTTGTTTAATGCTAATAAAAGCAGGACCAGAATTTAACACTTCCTTGTGTCTTTTTGTTAAATATCTTTATTGACAATATTTATTTTCACATTTTGTTTTATCTGCACAAAATATCGTTTATAGGTTGCTAATTACTGCGTTGGCAAGTAATATTTTGAAAAAAAAAGTTTAGTAAACAAAACAGATTACGTTTTTATGACACTCTCTTTTCAAATTTTGTTGCAAATACTACAAGGTTTTCGCCAAAAATTATACTTCGTATAAATACCCGAACAATAAACAAACAAACAAACAAACATAAAACAACAAGCAAATAAATGAAAATAAACAAACAGAAGAAGTAATGACATAACAGGATTCAAAATTTAAGAAACAACAACAATCTGTTTGTAAAACATTCATGGTTATACCTGAAAATTTAAATCTAAACCAAGAAGGTTTAAACCTCCTTGTCCTAACAAAGATATTGTTTTGATAATAAAAGATACAGCACCAACCTTCACAAGAATTTCTTCTCCTCTTGTTCATGTATTTAAACTTACTAAAACATTTATTTTCATGTATCTGGAATAGGTATAAAAAACTAATGTTTATATTCTAATCTAGAAATAGTTAACCATAATAAATTCACATTCGTCTATCAGCTGACTGTAATATTTTTTTAAAAAAAAAAAACTGTAACGCAAATATTTATTAAAGATCGTATGTCCACGCGACTTCAGTTCAATAACGCTGCCATTATGAATACACAAAACAAACTCTATGGTAACTGCATGGCAACCGTTTTTGTATCACTAAGAGTAATAATTGGAGCTTTCTGTTTTTTTAATTACTCTCTGGTGTTTATAATATATTAAAATAATTTGCATTACAACAAGTTTTTAAAATGATTGTTTTATCAACATAAAAGAAAAAATTAAGAGTCACACAAGAAACGCGTTTAAAATGCCACATCAAAAACTAGAACGTAGGGCAAGCTCGTCCCCAATCTCGTTCTTTGTTTTCATCAGGACAGAGTTGATGTAAAAAGTCTAAGTCCTGGGGGCGGGGATGGATTCTGGATGAGTTCTAGATTGCAAGGAACAAAATGGTAGAACTAAGTATCCTAAAGAAAAACACAGAACGCTGGACTTGGAGCAGGACCCAGGAGACAAAAACCAAATACAATAGCCCAGGACGTAGGACTGCAAAGAGAGGACCCAATAGCCTAAATGCAAGTTAATGGTAACTCCCTGATTTCCCATTGTTGTAATAGACTCAACCTCCCTCGTAAATTTGTTTTTATCCTTCGAAGGAAAAAGTGACCTGATACTTCTAGTTGTCCATAAGACAAAGAAAATAAACTGATTTCTTGAATATTCATTCAATTCATTAATAAATTTTTTAACGTCTGATTCATTTTTCAAGCAATATGGAATGGTAAAACACACCTTTCTGTCTTTCATCAATTAACAAATCTGAAACCATTACGTCATCTCTGTCAGCTATAAAGGTACTGCTAATAAAACCTTCTGGGTAATTAGCTTCTAATCTATAAAACTTTTTTATATCTTCTTTTTATATAAATTAATTCCTTTTCAAAATGCCTGCTGAAGATCACTTAAAATATAATTTATTTTTGTACCTCTTGGGTACAGCCTCCTTGGGGTCATTTATTCTCTTTGTGGTGAACTTCGGTTTTAAATCGTTATTTTTACGAATATCATATGTGTCCAAGAATTTCGATGGATTAACTTTGACTGTCAGCTTTATTATGGAATGACAACTATTTAGAGCATTGGATAATACATCTTCTCCTTTTTTCCTTACAAATATAGCAAATATAAACTGGGTTGGAAGGAGTTACGATTTTATGTTCGGTTTTGTTCATATGCTAGAAAAATTCACTGAGATAGGTCTACCTATGGGACAATCATGGGTGGAGTGAAAACATAACAAAACATAAATTGATCAGTTATTTCCTAAATATACTTTCTCTGCATACTGGATTCAATATTTCCTTGACGTATATCTCGTGACATATGTAATTTATTGTTTCCTCCAAAGAAATGCTTGTGAACAAATCTTCAATAACAAATATGTCGAGATTTTTTTTTATGTTTGATACACTGCTGTACCTGCTTTGTCAATAATCGGTCTTAATTTTAAATCTTCCACAATAATATCATATGGTTTTGGAATTTGTGTGTCTTCGCAGTATCAAAGAATCGAGCTGGTTGGATTTTGGTCTCATCTAATAAAAAAGGTAACGACAAGTTTTTAACCAAAGGTGGTAAACTGAACTGTAACTCAGAAAATGTTGTTTATTTAGTGGAGTGCAAGGTATGTGACATACAATATGTGGGTAGTGCGTCCACAAAATTTCGACTTTGTTTTAATTTAAACTATAAATCATGCAGCCGGAGATAATAGTTCTACACTTCCATTCCACAAGCCTCTCTACACCTTATTTTGACCAAGACGGTCACAATGAAATGGAGCAATGTTTAAACGCACTGACCAGACAGGTAATATTGATTCTGTATGAAGAAAAGTAACAATTTGGCAATATATTAAAGACACTCCAACAGAATAATTTGGATGAGCGTGAGGTGATATTTGATTCCAGATAATTATTCTTTTATATTTTGAGTTATTTTGTTAGTTCTTCCTTAGGATATTATTTCAGGCTCCTGTTTAACGTGAGTTGATCCTATTTATAAAGTTAATGATACGCTGTTTAAATGTGACGACAGTGTAGCAAATATTTCTTGCTTTTCTGTTCGTCTGAATTTATCTACCAGAATTTTTTTTGTCAATAGTTATTATATTGATGTTTGTTGGTATTGTTCTATTTTTTTGTACACATCGAATTTCAGAAGAAAGTAAGACAGATTGTTTATTATTTGTGTTTAAAAATCATCTGGGGAATTCAGTAATACTAAAAATCTCCCAAAATCTAATGTTGTTTAAGTTACGCCATTATAAAAAAGTGTTAGTATTCAAGTCTAATCCACGGCTTTAGCCGGTAGAACTTCAAAATGGGCTTCTTTTTTGTCGCTGTTTTTACTATCGAGACTAGTGAAGCACGAAAGGGTATCAGTCTAGTGTAGCAGTACGTGAATTATTAGTTTTTGGTTGTTGATAACAGAACTACCCTGTTGAACGGTACAAAAGGTACAAAAACCTTTATTTTAAATTTTTTTACAAATAAATCATTTTGAATTATTATTTTATATTCAGTTGGTTTCGCCAGTTTCACTAAGCTACAACGGTCGTTTGTTATTTTTTTTTTGTGATCTGAAATTTTAAAGACAATTAATTCTGATATATATAACAACCAAATCTCGGTATAGGTTACGGGAAATAGCAAAGCATGGTTTTCCTTTGTTATGTGGTGTCATTCGTAAAGAGTGAGCCAATGACATAAATTTTTAGGACTTACGTACAGGGCACTTTGGTTACACTCATAAGCACACGAAATGAACACATAAAATTTGGTACTTATTACAAAAATAACAATGGGTTTGTATACAAAAGAGAACAACCTCGATGTTGTTTGATGTTGTTCTTACAGGTAGCTTAGCTACTATAGTTACATTTAGGATTAAACTAGCATTTATTACTTAATACTCAGTAAAATAGGTCAAGTTTGAATATTAAACTTTTTCGCTATAGCTAGCTAGACTAAGCATGAAAGGACAAGGCTGAGCTTTTTAGCTGGGTTAAAAGTCAAAACTTAAAGAAGAAAATTACATCACATTTTTTAAGATTATACTAGCTACACATATTTTAGAACACCTGCAGGAAAATGCATTGTTCATCAAGTTACCCCATATGGCCAATATGAAAGATTTCATAAAAAGCATCAGAAACTTTTTTCATGTGGATTACTTTTACATTAACAAAAATTAAAAATTTGAAGATAAACTTTTACGATTTTGTCATTCATTAGTTTTCAAATTTCTCGCTGGAAATTTTTAAGCTTTAAAACCGGTGTCCCACGGTAACTTTTTCGTTCTTATCCTAATGTTAATACATAAGCTATGCAGGAACTTTTGCAGGAAAATAAAAACACATCAAGAGAAAAAGTTTGTTTTTAAAATATTATAAATAATTTCAAACCGATTAGTCCCTGCAGTCATTTGTCACTAAGTAAAAGTCCTATTACTTCAGTAAAAATTGAAATAATGACTTGAAACTTAGTATTACATGTTTTTAGACCAGTTTGATGAAATGAAGCCAAAAATTTTTTTTTACTACTATCATAGTTTCTGAGTTCTTAATTTTGGCCATTTTTGGAGACGCCGATAAACTTTTTTTTACAGCATATCAGTTTTGACAAGCCATGTGTACAGATAACATTCTAAGTGATTCTCAGGATTAAAAATAATTCCAACAGATAAAATGTGTCCCAGGTTTAGGACCTTATCCAGATGCCTTATCCAGCTCAGATAAAGTGGGAATGTGCTTCTGAAGCACAGTGCTAAATACATAATCTAAATTTTATGCCGTATAAATACAAAGTGGTTAGAAAGTTATTTTTTTGTCCACCTGGATCTGCAACACGTTTACTTTGCACTAATCGCCCAGTCTGCTGCCACTCACAATTAATTTTTGAATATCCACAGGAACTTTTTATGCAAAATGAAAAATGCTAAACAACTGTATTTGCTTTGCAGAAGTAACAATAGGCTTATCTTTATCATAAGTCCTTTGAATGTTGGTTTATGAAAAAGAAATTCTTAATGCTACAAGTGCTCCACTGGATTTGTAACACATTACACTAAGTGTCCTCCATGTGAAACAGTTTACACTTTACTAAGTCTTAACATAAACACTTTAGGTCTTCCCACTTCAAGCGAATATTACTTCTGGCTATACTTTCCCAAATTTTGTTATTTCATAAAAGAAAACTGAAAATCTACATAATTTATTTATGAAATATAGGTTTCAGTTTGTCGTGGAAACATGTTTACCAACATGCAATGTCTTGCATACCTAACTAGCTATATACTCAAGTCTTGAATGTTCACTGCTATGGGAGATCCAAATAACTACCTAGCTATTTTTATTTAAAATGACAGAATGCTTTAAAAATCTTTTGTGCAGCTAGCTACATTAAAGTAATATATTTAGCTCTTGTACTTTATCACTTATTTATTTAATAACAAATGTTCCCTGGAGTGCTGGCATGGTACTGGCTAGAGGTAGCTTAAAATCACAAAATAAATATTATTCAGATGTGACCATCCCTCATCATCAGACATCGGAAAGGCGTTTCTGTTCTTTACTTCTCATTGTGGGGTACCTCAAATTCTGTAAATCCAATGAAAAAAAATTACTTAAGAATTCCTCTTCTTTCCCTTGCACTACTCATGGCATTTCTTTGCATGCCTTTAGTTTTAAGCCACGATCCCTGAGCTTCCAACCCGTCTTAGTCACATGTTTCAGCGCTAGCCAAAGTGACGGACAACGTTGAGGAACTCTGGGTAATTTTGAAAAAATGTGGTTCAGCCTTATGATTTTCAATTATTTGCTGCTGATATCAGCATATTTTGGCCCTCGGGTGCCACACCTCCGTACATATAGGAGTTAATTATCTTTAAACTAGAATTGTATTTGCTTACAACGAGGTTCAACAGGCTAAAATTCTTTTTAAAAAACGAAATAAATCAAAAAGTTTTATTGATTTTTACGTTACATTTACAGTTGACTCTTTCTAATCCGAATCTCTATTATCCGAATCTTTTTATAATTCTGAACAAATTGAAACTCACCGTCAATTTTCCTTAAGAAACTCTCATAATTTACTTTCTATTATCTGAATCTCTGTAATCCGAAAACCTCTATAATCCGAACTAATTTTCAGGTCCCTTCGGCTAAATTCTCTCTATAATCCGAATTTTTAAGTGTAAATATACCACACTTTCGAATGTTTTTGTTTTTCGTAATTTGTAAGACAAACAGAAATCGCAAGAAATGGCAAGTCAATGAGTTATTTTATTTTCGTTATTCGTTTTTATTTCTCACTTTACTTTTTTTAAAAAAATTTTTCAAAAATGTTCGATTTCTCTCTCTTATCCGAATTTTCACCCTTGAAACTCTGAAATTCCAATTAGAGAAACTTTTCACTATCCGAATCTCTCTGTAATCCGAATATAAAGTTATCCCCCCTTGAGATTCGGATTAGAGAGAGTCAACTGTAGTTAAAAAAAAAACGGTGTTTGCAAACTTGAGCTCATTTTTCTACGTTCGTCTTTCGTCTTTTTATAGTCGTAAGAAAAAAGATATGTACTCATCTATTTTTCTGCATGTATGCATGATGTTTTTTATTTTATTTTGAGTGTGTTCATAGCAT
Source organism: Hydractinia symbiolongicarpus (assembly GCF_029227915.1). Classification (NCBI taxonomy): domain Eukaryota; kingdom Metazoa; phylum Cnidaria; class Hydrozoa; order Anthoathecata; family Hydractiniidae; genus Hydractinia; species Hydractinia symbiolongicarpus. The sequence goes on along the minus strand of NC_079875.1, from coordinate 13,144,305 downwards.
CATACGGTGCTTAATGAGGTATATATTCGTACGTATAGTTTAAATACACTCTTTACCCCTTGTGCCCATTTCGGTGTTTTTTTATTTTTGCTGTAATGTTTGTGAATCTCCCATGTGGCATTTCTCATGCATCACAATTAGTAGATACTGTATTAGACAGTTTGAAACTGTAACATTTTTCATCTTGATAAGGGAAATAAAGTTTTTGAAATATGATTTTAAAAAAGTTGCACACATGTATATACATGTATATATATACGAATTTGGCGAACGCGACTTTAGCTATCTAAGGTTTTTATTCGTTATTCGGGACCTTAGCTTTTTTTGGCATTTATTATCTGCCTTATATGCAGAAGATATATCAAACCAAGGACAATGGCTACCATCTTGTGTTAGGGTGTCATTGACTTGGAATGATGTCATCAAACCTTTCATCCCCTTTTTCTTCCAATAACTAAACTTTTGCGCCACGTTTTATGGGAAAACGAGGTCTCCTTTGTCACTTTTGGAAAAGGGAAGGATGGAGAAGATTTTTGTCCCCGAAACATGCTTCTATAGTGACACAGTTTATCTCATTATAGATCATAAAAAGCTGAAAAATGAATACCTTGCTGGGAATAAAGCTGACGAGCAGTAATCATACAGAAAGAAGAAGAAAAAAAAGTATTAATGTTACGTTTTTTTACAGGCTTAACTGCTGCGCTTTTGTTGCATATTGGATTTTTTTATATCGAAGGATTAAATTCAACTGTTTGCTTGTACTCTTAGGGTAGTGTACTAATTGAAATAAAAAATTTATATTTCATTCGGGAGCTAACACAACATCTCAAAATAGTCGGTTTTGTTTTTTAAATTAAGCCTATCACTTGATTTTTAACAGGAAATTACAAATGTTGCGCATAGACACTACAACCATTATTATCTGGAGCATATTGATAGTCGCATATCAGTGACTTGAACTGAATACTGAGAAAATTGGAATTATAATAAAAAAATAATAAAAAATAAATGAGATTGCAAAGTGAGTGATGTCGGTCACTAACACACAGGGGAGTAAATTTAAAGGGATTTGCCTTCTCTTCACGTGCATGGTGCCCAGTTCACTGCCGCCAGTAGAAACCCTCGCGTTCCCTGCCCTCGAGACAGCGCCCCACCAAATTTGACGCCCTGGACCTGGTCCCTGCTTCTGTGGTACCGATAATATGCTCGATAAGATAGATCCTAAAATACAGAAAAGAATATACTAAGAATCAAATTTCTGTGTAATAATGCGATAACAGTGTAAATAAAGTTCTTTAAAATAGGAAGCCCTACAAAGTTTCTATTTTGCTTTTGCAAGTCAATTTTTGTGAAAAAATTGTGCTGCATGTGAGCCTTCCCTATGAAATGAAGATCCGGTGAATAAAAACTGAAATGAGAGTAGAATCGCAAGTGCGCCTTAATGTTTTGATTCCTATTCCTACCGACACACAGATAGTCTAAGAATCAAACTTCTGACAGAACATGCGAGCCGGCAGTTAACATCAAATAACAGAATAAAGATTGTATCGTAATTCAAAACAGATCTCGACAATCTGAAAAAGAAAGACTGATATAGAAGTCATCGAAGATCGTTGTATGTTATGGTTCTGCGAGAAACTATACAGCCACTAATAAAATGAGGATTAGGGATGTTTAGTTTATTTATTATCTTAATCTCAATTAAAAACAAGCATAACTCTTTTTTTAAATCTCCGTACAACCCTGCGAACGGTATTGTGTTCAGTATACAGATATATAAATTTTCCTCTGTTGTACATATCATTTTCCATTACCGTCCTTTATATGGTGCAGGCGGACCGATCACTAGTAAAGCCCTTTTAGGGACGAATTCTTAGCTGGTGCTTTGGAAAATTTATTGTCTTCTTGGTTGTCAGCAACTCGTTTTGTAATAAAAAGAAGCAGAAAAATTAGACCTGTTTTTCTTGCCTAATTCATACTACTTAATACCATTTGTAGTCATAGGTACGGAAATCAGGCGTTCGATGTCCAACTTTCTCCAACGCTGTTGTGCCGCGTTATGTAATAAAAACGACTCATTTTGAAATACAAAAAGCCGACGCGTTTTGTAATAAATTATCAACTTGTTTTGTAATAAGACCCTTTTTGTGATAAATAAAAAGAACCTTTTTGTAATAAAATAGGCTCATTTTGAAATAAAGCTACTTTTTGGCAAATGTCCTGGTGAAATGAAATGTTTGGGTGATTCTGGTGTTGAAATTCATGGTTAAGATGAAATCACATGTTCTGATGATTTTAGTGTTGAAACCGATGTTTTTGGTGAACCTTCTAATGAAATCGAATGTTCCGGTAATTCTGGTGTTAGAACCAATGCTTCTGGTGATTCTAATGGTGGAGTTGTTGTATCGAGTAACCACAACCTAATGAAATAAAATATTGTGGTATTTCTGGCGCTCGAATTGATAGTTTTAGTACATGTTTACATACAACAATGTAACAAGTTCGGTCTGTACTCGGCCAATGCAAACTAGTACGGACCACCAAAGCAGTTTCTGAATTATACAACATGGAAATTGGCATAGTTCTACTTTCGGTGGTCAAGAATGTAGAAGAGTAGTAGGAAATAATTTTGAACGGGCACACATCATAGCACTCAGACATTTTTGCTGAAGGTCTAGTTAAAACAATTTCTAATTAATTCTTGTTGCAGCCGTTTCAGTATTTTGCCTTCTCTTGCAGGTGTTGAGTCTGGTACCACTTCTGTAGTCTTGACTACTCTAATAAACTTAGCTAATTAAAAGAGTAACCTTCCTATTTTGATTAAAAATGTCAACTAATTTTACCAGAACGTTTGATTTCACCAGCACCATAATAACGATGCCATTCTCCAATTAGAATCAACAGGACATGTAATTTTACCAAGGAGATTTTATAAATTACACAAATACTTTCATCAAATTTATTGCCTTTAACACCAGAATTACAAAACATTTAACTTCATCAGGACACTCGCAAAAAATGATGTATTGACGACATTAGTGTTTTTATGGTTTGTGTACAAACATTTGGCGGGAAAATAATAAAAAAACATTGTAGTTTAAAACTAAACATGTACAGAGCAGTCACACGGCGTCGACGTCTACGTTGTTGTGTAATATTTACGACATTGTCGTACGACCGAAAGACTTCCTATCCTGGAGAAATTTCAAACTTCCTGATGATTCTTTTACTGCAATTACTTTGACTCCTATAAATATTTCTTAATTCATTTACTTGCTTTCTCATATGAACGGGTTCCAGCGTGACTTATTGATTGGAGACATTAAATATAAAAAACTGATCAGCACAATCTAAAAAACTCACCAATATTTTACAGACTGATAATTAAAAAAAAATAGTTAAAAAAATGTAAAAAATCAACTCCAGTGACTTTTGGACCTTGTGTTCCTGAAATATCTACAAATCCCTATATTGAGTAATTTTAAATTTGCTCTGCATGGTGATCTTTTTCTGCACCGATATTCCAAATATACTTCCTCGAAATGCATTGGAACTACATAATGCAAGGAAAGGTGAAGCTTCTTTTTAGACTGTAGTTACATATTCACCGCAAACCCCTCAGTACTAATTAAGATAGAGATCAAAAATATCAAAAATATTTTTTAACTCGTTATTATTTCGATGATTTAATTGTGTTTTAACCACCTTTTGGTTTATACCTTGCATATCTGAAATGGAAATATACATGCAAACTGAATGAAGAAAAGAGAGTTATTGCACCTGCTAAGCAAGCGTAATGCCTACCTTCTTATTTTTTCATGTTTTATAGGACTGACGATTTGATTTTTCTAGTGAAAGGGACAATACAGTGATTAAGGTTGTCCAACCATGGTTGTGACTGCCTTAGGAACTTTTTAAACTCAAAATCAGATTAGTGAAAGTTTTATTCCAATTTTAAAATTTTACTGTGTTAGAATGGAGAAAGTAGAATTTTCCCAATTATATAAGTTACCTCTGAAGGGAAGGGTCATGGCCGCTCCCTCGCCACTCCGTCCCTCTACCATTATTTTCAAAACGGACGAAGTGTAGTAAAAATTACAATCAAAGTGCAATCCAATATTCTGAGAAACTTAATCGTCAGAAAATGAGTAAAAGAATACAAATCGCTCTTGTATAAAAAATATATCTTCTGCAAATTTTAAGTCCGTAAAAATATTAGTCCTTTACACAAAATCTAGACAGTTTTTATTCGCATAATCTTACCAACATTATCAGTTTTTGCAGGATGATTTTGTTGAAAAAATTAATAAGAAACGATTTTTCACAAACCAATTCCTATTGAGACAAAAAATTCTCCTTTTGATAGAAAAATTTCAACTCAAATAAAAACTGGCAATTATTGTTATTAATGCACTTAAAGCAGTTGTAATTGGCAAAAAACTTTAATGAAAACGTCAATAATAATATGTCGGTAAAAAAAAGGCCGGAAACAAATTTTAGCCGGTAAAAAATATTAGTTTCAAAGCCGAAATTTAATCACTTTTCACCGACTTTTTTTACCAATAAAGTATGTTATATAGTCGTGTTATATACTTGTGATTTTTCTTATTAAACCTTTACAAAAATGTTGGAGGCAGAACTTATTTCTTATTTTCACATACTAAATTTACATATCCTTTTATATACTTTATATAACTTTATAATCAAAACTTTCTATATGATAAACCTATTACAATATTGTTAAACGGGTGTTTCCTTATATGGGCATTCACGTTTGTCGTCTCGTACGTCATGTTCAATGTTCGTTTCACATGTTGTATTCGGTTCGTCCATTAATATGACGTCAATCAAGTGTTTCATATCGATTGTTTTCACCGCTGTAATTCGCTTCCGGACATGATGCGATTTGTTCCCTGGTTTCCCGAGGTTGTGTTCTGAAGTTATCAAAAATTGGGGTTAGTGGTAGCTATTTTAAAGCGCAATTTCATCAACAAAGATATTGTGAAATGAGGAGAAGCGTATCGAAAACACCCTGGTCAGTCAACTACATATTTTTTCTAAAGTTTATAAGAAACCGAGCAAAGGGCCTAGTAGCCTTGATTTCTTAATTTCTCGTGATTTTGAAAAACCACTTTGTAGCTTGTAACATCATGTAAGTAATTATTATTATTGAAATTATTTACCCAGGATAGCCTTTTTAGTTCCTTTTTATACTGCTACCAACGAGGGTCCTTCTAATGGGGTCCTAGTGCACCTAAAGCTTTTATTTAAGCTACAAAAGTCGTGCAAGCGCAGCAATCGCTCAAGTAGACAACCGTCTAAAATATCAATCCTATTTTCATGCTTAGCACTAAGGAGAAAAGTGAGATTCACACTTTTATAGTCTCTGGCATGACTTGAACGGGGGTTTAAGCCCAAGACCCCATGCACTGGAAGCGAACGCTCTACCACAAGTCGGTAAAGAATTTTAACACATGTTATAATAAATCATATTCCATTTCTACGAATTTATCACAAATGAACTTCGTATAGCAACCCCTCTTACCTTGGCTGAAACTCTCGTTACATCAATGAGCAACGCATACTGCATGCACAAGATTTCTCTAGAAAAACATGATCAGTACGATATAGTTTGACAGATAATTTTCTCCAATCCGTTAAAGAATGGTTTTTTAAAAAATTACTTTCTCAGCTTTTATTAAGCCCACTCTTACTAACGTTTATTTTTATTTAAAAGGCGTTGAAAAGAGCGATTTTAGATGTTTATTTGTAAGAATTCGATTGCGAAAATCTGGATAATTACTCTTATTAAAGACGACTTAAGACCGCTTCCAATAAATTAACTAACTAATTAATTTTAATTTAATCAACTAGTTAATTAACGCGTTCATAAATTTAGCTCTCAATGTTGAATATTGTCAACTTATATAAAATTAAAGATGGCAAAGTCTTAAGAAATTTAATTAATTGTTTAAAAATATGTTCGGTAGACTTTATAAATTGATTAGGGGACCGCGGTCAAGAGAATCTCATGCATGTAGTCTGTGTTGACCCGGCTATTTAATTATCAACATACAACTAAAAAAAATCACAAAAAAAATCATATTTTTCTCACAAACCTTTTTTAGCAGTATGCTTTTCTTGGAAGCACAATTCTTGTTTTTCTTTGGCTTCATAACGTCCTTCTGTTTTGTCAATTTTTTCTTGGTCCGATATCCCATCTACGTTTTCATTCTCATCTAAAACGTTGCTAATTTTTGTATTTCCAAGATAAAGCTCGTCTACCATTTTGTCATCCTCTTCGGATTCGTCATTTTCTACCATTGTATTATTTTCCAACATATCTTCCTTGATTTCATTCGGTAAAGTTACCACATTATCTTCCGGCAACGGCTCTAACTTTTTCATATCATCCATCTCGCTTGTCTTCATCGTCGCGCTGTCTAGAGATTGAGACCTGGTGCCGAGTATGAACGCTTTTCTTTGTTCCTTTAAAGAGAGCGATCGGTTTGGTTTCTTTATTGATTCATCGTTTAATATACTTCTATGGTCTGTGAATACAGCTTTCTTTCGACCACTTATTTTGCAGCCTTTTGTATCGCGAATATCAAAGCCTTTGATTTCATTGAAATCCGTATCTACGATTGTGTTTTTACAGAACGAGACATTTTTTTGCGGAACTGATGCTCCCTGGTCAGTCTCTACCACACTGCTTTGATTTATGGAAGTGAGTGATTCCTTCTCGTTTTTTGTGCAATCGTCCAGTACTACTTCTGACGGATTGTTTTGGGCTACCTCCGTTTCTACGGCAAACGATTGATCAATACATTCTTTAAATTTTTTGGCTTTTTCGTTTGCTTTGGATGGACTATCTGAAGTAATAACATGTGAAGTGGTACTTTTCTCATCTTCTGTTATAATTGGTTGAGTATTACACACTATGCTGTTATTTTCATCTATGTCCTCACTGACTCCTTTAACTTCGACACTGCAATTTGGCGCCTTGCTTTCTTGTGCGGCGTTGATTTCGATAGAAGCTTCATCGACCGACGCAAAACTTCCTTCTTTCATCATTTGCCTTCTTCTTTCATCTAAGAACATTTGTGTGTAATGTACAGGTGCTTCACGACTGTATTTCCTGTGATGGCTTTCCTTTCGCAATCTGGAAGGTGATTCTGTAACAGTAGCGTTGATTTCATCAGTGCTTGCTTTGGATCCAAAATCGTTGACGCGAATTTCAATAGACGGCACAGGGTGGTTTGTTTCGTCTTTTACATCTTTCACCTCAGACACAGCTGTGTTTACATTTACGACATTTTCGTCACTTGTAGAATCTGATCTTAACACCACATTGTCCTCGTCTTGCTTGCTTTCATTGTGTGATATCTCTTGTTTGCTCGCATTGTCTAACTTATTTTCTTCGCTAGTTAAATTAACAATGGCCGTATCCTGGTTCGCGGGCAAAGTGTTTGTATTTGAAGGCCTACTTGAGGCTTCTTCTATTTCAATTAAATCAGTGTTACTTTCATTGTTGCGCACGCTGTTTTCAGTTTTAATAATGACTCTTTGATTTACACAGTCTGTCAAATCGTTTTTACTGTTATTCATTTTTCTATTCTGTATTTCGTCATTTTCAATCGTAATGTTTCCGTCGGCACTCTGTTGGATTTGCTTGCAAACATCACCAATTCCTTTATTTTCACATTGTGTAGTACTTTGCGAGCAATCTACCACGTCTGATGGTTCTTTGTTTTCTGCATGTTGGTTAATCTCTTCTTCATTATCAGGTGTGGGTGTATTTCCTTTGGGTGTATCTGTTAACGAGGGCGTAGAAATGGGCGTAAAGGTCGTATCTTCAGGGCCAGGAGATACACATGGTGATGCTGAAGGACTTACGCTCTAAAAAAATCAAAATAAATTTTATATGTTATAGTCTAAAAGGTAAAAGAATTTACAAATATAAATACAAGACTTGGACATGCTGAGCTCTCAAACGGTGTCTGTTATTTAATGAATTGTTAAGTCGATATAATTTCGAAACCACGATTTTAATGGCGTGATTTTTATGTGACAAGCTTCAAATTCCTGTACCTTTTTAGTTCGAGAATAGTGTTCCATAACTTTTTACATCTTCCCAGTTTATTATTTTATGACAAAAATAACACTATTCGATAAGAAATTTATCTAGTTTTTTGAAAGACAGTATTCTTAACATGGGCAATAGGTGTTACATGTATTTTTAAGCCGATCAACTTTCGAGATCAAAAAATGCATTTCGCGAATATTAAGTCCTCTCGAGATATTTCTAGCAGGCGTTTAGAGGATTAAAATAGATGATTTTAAAGTCTTCTTGCAAAGAAGGCTTAACGCAAATATTAATTTCATTTGTTCCTGTGCGTTAAGAAACCCAGTTTTTTGCGGCGAATGGGGGAAAATAAAATATGTTCATTTTAGCGAATAAATCATTTCTAATTATTGCAGGAAAATTATTTTTGCAAGTTGAACTTTCAAGGGATTTTCGCGCGTACATGTTTTCGTAAATATGGATAAAATTCGAGACTCAATAATATGAACTAAAACGAGAAGCAACACCAAGGTAGCCAGAGATGACCCTCATTTCGGAACAAGTCGCTTAACGAGATCATTAAAAAACATTCGAAGCGCAATATCACTTCAACCATTCTTCAAAACCATATGATCTTATATATTTTTTTGAACAGCGTTTTAAACTCTGCGCAATAAAGGAAACAGGTAAACAAATTTTCAAGAAAAAATTGCTTATACATGGAGACGGGAGATGCCTCCCTCTCAAAACACATACAACTGAAACTATCCTTAAACAATCCTTTTATCATGCGTTCTCCTTCCCAGGATTTCTCTTGATCTATGTCATCACAAAATTCCCCTTGAAAAAACAAAGACAATTATTTGCGCATATTTGCGACCATTTTATTATTGATTTTGACACTCTTCATATCAACAGCCCATCAAGTTCCTTAAATCAGGGAATATTATATCCGAAAACATTGGATTTAATGTGAATGACATAGTTATTTGCACATGCATTTAAAAGCACAGCTTGTCATAAATTGACATAACAAGGCATATGCAATATAAGGCATTTTGTTACGTGGATACTGTGGGTACTTTACTCAGACACGTCAACTAATAGTTTCGGAACAAGACTATGAAAGTTTGCATTGAACTTATTTTCGTACAGGGAAAATCAAATTAAGCCTTTTTTCTCATATGGAAATGCGCAAAAGATATGAAATATGGGCATCCGATCAATCATGACAAAATCATCACAAAACCTTAAATAATATACTGTATCCCCTAGGCGCAGCCATGTTTCACTGCGAAAGGGAGAACATTTCGCAGAAAATCAAGAAGTACATTTACAATTAGATCCTACTTATAATTAGTTTGTTATTATTTTAACTAGAAACACATTTTAAACATCTGCCCGCCCACTCATTTGTTGTTATGGACGTGTTGACGTCGAAAGGTCCAAAACTAGAGATGGACTAGAGATTGGAAAACTGCTTTAATATTTTTTAGTTGAACACCTTGTAAAATATTGTAGCTGAAAGGCGTAGAGTAAAGGCGAATCTCCACGGGACCGTTTTTACGACGATCGTCATCAATACTCGTATTGGTCGCGATTTTGTGATCATAACGAAAAGTTGAATTGGTTTCTACTTTTCGTCACAAAAATCTTCCAGTGGAGATTCAGCTTAATGCGAGAGTAAATCATGTAGACATCTTAAGCAGACGGCATTCACTGTTAAATAAATGTACGTACACATATTGTACTCTCGATACATTACTAGTTCAAAATATATTCTAAATCTTTAAGAAACACCACGTTAAACCTTTTTAATGAATAGAAACTTAGAAATATTATCGACAAGATGTAGAAAGCATGTGTAAGCGAGTCAGACTTCAATAGCTGATCACGCATGCCCAACTTAATGTCCCTCAGTTAAACAAAGTTATTTTTAAGGTTTTTTTTAATATTATTTCAACTTTGAGCTAAAAACAACTGGATATACTATACAGTAGACGTCCGTTAATTCGAATGCCGCTTAATTCGAACTTTCCGTTATTATGTCTTATATTTTGAGCTGCTTAATTCGAATTCCGCTAATTGGAACATTTCGCTAATTCGAACAACTTTTTAGTCCCAAAGCTGCATTATGCTCGTTAATTCGAAATTTTGTGTATCGAGTATCGATAAATAAAATCTTAAGAGAAAATAAAAAAAAAACGTTTTCATTTTTATTTATTATTTTTGCATCAATGGTGGCAAAATTTCTTTCAATTAATCAATTAAATTGGCATTTCCAATCAAATAAAGTTTACAAGGAATTTGGAGGCCATGCTCATCGCGAAACAAACAATGTTAAAAGATTTTTATAAAAAGTTGTAGTAAAGTTGTAATAAAGTTATATTAGGATAAAACCTTGAAACACTTTTAAAATCTTTGTTTTTTCTGAACTTCCGATAATCCGAACATTCGTTAATTCGAACAAATAATTTAGTTCCTTGCGTGTTCGAATTAATGGACGTCTACTGTAATATAATTTTCCAAATCAAATCTTGATCCTCTTAAAGGTAAATTTTCATTATTTTTTTGTTAATCTTTATCTTTATATTGGATTATAATTATGTGATATGATTAAAGAACATTGGTTTAATACATTTAAATTTGTTTGTTTGTTTAAAATAATTCTGGGTGCTTATAATTCTGGGTGAATTGTTATAAGCAAGAGATCTGGAAAAACATTGCACAAACCATCTATTTATTTTTTCACATACAGTTGAACCATGTAGTTCGAGCTTCTATAATTCGAATAATCATATAAATCGAACGAATTCTCCGGTCCCGTCCGAGGTTACTCTATAATCCTTATAAGAAAACTCTTATAGTTCGAACTCATGTAATTCGAAAAATCATATAAATCGAACAATTTTCTTGGTTCGTGAGCAAATTTTGATCATGTAATTCGAATTTTGCAAATTTTCGTCTGTTCAAAGTTCTAAAACTCAAATTTTACAACAATTGAACGTTTCAATGAAATTCGAACTTTTCCAATAATCGAAATTTCTCGTGAAATTCAAACTTTTTAGCAATGGAACGTTCTGATAAAATTCGAATTTTTCAACAATCGAACGTTGCAAATAGAATGTTTTGAAAAAGTATTTTGAGTGTTTTTGTTTGCCTGTTGATATTTTACATCATTTCCAGCAATGGCATCCAAGAGGTAACACAATGAGAAGACTTTAAAAATGAGGTACAAGGATCTAGAAAAAGGGCGCTTGAACAAAGATGTAACCAAGGAATACAATACTTCCATTAGAAACTTATTTCTCAAATACTACGCGTCGTTTTACTTCATAGAATGTTGCAACGTTGATAATTAATGGCGCCGTAAACCCGTTAACACTTCCTCACCAAAATTCGGCCGAAATCAAACTTCTATAATTCGACCCCCTTGTAATTCGAACAAATTTTGAATCTCCTTGAAGATTTCCTTGAAGATTCAAAATATATCCCGTGCACATATAAAAAATCCGGCAAGTTCGTTTTGCGCAATGAACAGACCAGTGCACTGTGCTCGTTGGTTCATTATTTTTTTTCGAAAAGTATATTACAAAGAAATATTTCAGCAAGACTCATTCTGGATGAAAACATGACCAAGGCTGGAGAAGATAAAAATTCTAGATAAATCTATATGTTCGAGTCTGTAAATTACATACATGCCAGAAAAATAGCCATTTTTGTTTTTCACCGCCATCAGCTCGACTTTCGTGTAAAGGCCGGAGCAAACGATTCCAACATTCCATCCAACACACATCCAACACCCATGTTGGGTAAGTGTTGGAATCGTTTGAACGAAAGTAAAATTTATAAATCTCATATATTCCAAACTGGCCTCTCATTTTGACCCACTCTCTTGTTTTACCCCTTCGAGGCTTTTCGTCATCAGAATCGGAGAATTCTGATAAAATAATCAAGAGGAGCATGTCTTCTGCCGCCGCCATGTTTAGTTTGAAATAAATGAGTAGAACATGTGCTAATAAATGAATGATCGACATTGTTGGATAAAGCTAATGTTGGATGTTACGATTAAACGCTTTTAAGGGCATCCAACATTCATCCAACATTTGTCCAACAATTCATTTTTGATGTTGGATGGAATGTTGGAATCTTTTGCCCCGGCCTTAAGTCACTAAAACCGAAAACTAACAGCCGTTCCGTAGCCCCTTTAATTCAACTTCTAGAACAGATAATGTTATCAACCAATCAGATTCAAGAAATTAAAATTGTCTATCCCGGTCCGTTCAAACTTCTATTTATAAGCGGAAATTAATATTTAGGCTTCAGTAAACAGAAGAGCTATATAAAACAAGTGACCAGCTCGAAATAACTATATTTGAATTAATATAGTAAAACGATAGACTGAGTTATAACAAACAAGCGGAAACAAAAAAGATAATTTACTCCTTGGGTTATATTTCTACAGACAATAGAATAAAATTGTTTTTCAATTTAAAAAAAGACTTACAATAAATAGTCGCATTGCTTTTATTATTAGTTAGAATCCTTGAAGAAACATTGCAATGTTACTACGGTTAGTTTGTAACTTTTAACTGCGGATTAACAAAGAGTCTGTTTAGTTTCTAGTAAATAAATTGTGGTCATAAAAGTTTTATTTAGAATATATAGCACGTGTTTAATATAACTTCAGATTCTCGTCAAATACTCTTATCTCGTGCAGTCTTGTATAATACTCGTAAGCAAATCTAAAAGACGAAAATTATTATCTAATGGGGATTGTTAGTTAATTTTTAAGTTATGACTCAAAAAGAAATTGACAGACGGTACAATAAAATACAATGAAATATTATGACGCTATAAATATGCAGGTACACTCCAGAAACAAAAAGTTGCTTTATATATTACGCATAATATACAGACCAGATGAACTGTTAGTTCTTAACCATAATCTACAGACCAGATTAACAGTTAGTTGTTAAGCATAATATACAGACCAGACATGTTACTTTCATTCCAGGTTAGTTTCTTTTTTTCTATATCAATCACTATATAGTCATCATACAAGTTGAAGTTAATTTCATCCGATTTGTCACTCGATACGATACCATTCGATTTTGAATCGATTATATCGAAATCAAACACGAATCCGCCATACGTTTTGCACACTTTATTTATCGGGTTGTTATTAGACTGATCATTTGCATCGAATGGTCTTGGTGTTAATGACCGTTGCGAGCAGACGCTATCAGTTCGTGTTAAGGAAGAATCATTATCGTTCATATGGTCTTCCAAATCGATTGTTTCGTATACCTTTCTTATGTTAACAAAATCTAAATACTCAGTCTCCACGGCTCCACTTTCTTCTACCGTTTGAATTTGCATGTTTTCAAACTTGTCGAATATTTCGACGATCTCGTAAGCGCTATTTGTACTCATGCTTCTTGTAGTTGAGTTATCGTGCGTTATAGATAAGTTGCTAGAACTCGATACTTGCGTGTTAATCGGTTTCTTTGGTGTAGAAGTGTCAAAGTTTGATTTAACGCTGTCCATAAACACGCTGTCGACATCACTGTTTGCTTCTACATTGCTAGTGTTTCTGTTTTTATTTTTTTTGTTGGTGACAAACACTTCAACTTTTGAAGAAGTTTCATTATCGCTTTCAGAACTTATATCTCCGTTCATATGTACAACGTTAGATACGCTAGTACTGGTGGAACTATTAGGCGTGATGGAAATCATATTCTCCTCTTCCTCAATTATATCACTGGGGTGATCTTTGTTCGACTGTCCGTTCCGGTGACTGTATTTAAAATCCGGAGCGAAGTCCTTTTCGTTAATAATTACCGCGCTTTTAAATGCTTCCGGTGGCGTATGAAAGTCGTCGATTGAGATCTTTCGAGATATAGGCCTGCCTTCAAAAGTGGCTTCTCTCTCGAGTTCAAACTCGCTTATTTCTGAAGAAAATGATGCGTATAGAATAGCCTGTCGTTTTATTCTCATAATCTTTCGCTTCCTTTTTTTCCCCTTTTGTTGCCAAAGAAGCTCCAACGTACCATGTATCCGTTTGTCCCCGTCACTAACAACGTCAGAAGCGAAATATTTCTTCTTCTTTTTCTCTGTACCCGATGAATTGTTATCACTTAAACTTTCTTCGCTATATTCGTCGGTATATTCGTCGGACTCTTCGTCGTCATCTAACGGAACGTATTGTTTTATTTTTCGTTTATTGTCCTTTTTTACTTTAATAGAATGTAATATATTTTTCATTAACTCAACTTCACAAGAAGTTATTGGAGTGACGCTCGAAGCAGGTCGGAATGTTTTTACTGGTGCATTAGTGTTAGTATTATCTCGCAGTGGATTGTAGGTATTATTATCTGGGATGGGTGTTAGTGGATTTGTTAGTGTAGCTGTTGTAGCGATATGCTAAGAAAGTTAATAAAACGAATAAGTAAATACATACGAAACATCATGCTTATTGCGAGAACCTGTGTTTACAACAGAAAAAATTCTAGCTTTTCAAAAACGTTAACATTATTATTAGCATTATTATCTGACAGAAAGAATTAGAAATGAAAACAAATAGTTGTTTCAAAACTACGAGAGAAACATAAGAATCACAAAACTTTCCAGCATGCGCTAAAGAAACTCAAAATACAATTTCTATTTTGCAAGACAACGATTAACTTCTGCTATTACATGTCATTCTCTCATATTGTTAAAGAGTCTATTATTCATGTATAAAGGACTGTCAACAAGAGATGAGTTTAATTCAAAAGTTGAATGCAACTATTAAAGGGTGGGAACACGCCATGCAAACAGCTATTGTTAAACAGTAGGGAAAAACGATTACAAATGCAGAAATTCTTCAAAAACGTATGAGCAGAGATGGTGAAGGTGATTTTGAACTAATTTCTTTTGCTTGTGTAAGTTGGGATGGGAAGCGAGGATGTGGAGCGAGGAGAGGGGACTATTCTAGTAAACCCAAATATTAAAAAGTGATTCAAATTATCGCGAAGAAAGGGAATGGATTTGTCTCTCCGTGACTTCCGTAGGGATTACACAACTGGGTGATAAACCAAAAAAAAAAAAAGAAGAAAGAAAATAGAACAAGAAAAAATAAGAAAATGAAACATATTATAAAAATAAAACATAAAAATAAAAAATAAAATGCATTTCCAACTCGTGTTATAAACTTTCATGAATCTTCTTTACAACTAATCAAACAAGATTTGTTGTAAACATCGAAAAACAAATAATTTATCGATCTTCTTACTAATCATATTTTTGCAGCATTTATTTGAGCTTGTTAATCAAAAGACTAAACTTCAACACATGAAGGATCACACGAAGGTGCGATCTTAGTATTTTAATATTACAACGCTCCTCCTGGGTGGCCTAGATTATATTTTTAGTAACGCGACGGAATGCAGTAATTTTTTAATTAAACGTTTAGGTATTATTCACATTTTCTAAATTAAAAAGAGAGCATTTATTCCAAGCATTTTGCTATTTCAATTTAACTAAATACGATTTCTCGGTTTTCGGGATATTCCTCTACGTTGGAGCACAAATGAATGCAATATCTAAACTTGAATCTCCTCATAGTTGCCATAGTAACAGGGTGAACATATGGCCGTAGTTTAAGAGAATACAACATCTGGGTATAACAATGTTTTCTTTAAAAAACTTTAACTTGATTTTAAAGCATAAAAATACAATACATTAACATAAGTTTTACGAAGTTCCCAATCAATTAAATCCCATATTTTTCCACAACAATTATTCAGCATTGAAATATTTCAAATGGTTTTAACCCTGTTTGTTTCAGGTGATTTGAGCCGTAATCTGCAATTAGAGATAGCAAAGAGTACTTCAACAGTATCGAAGGACCGTGATTTATACCTCTTTGATTATTTGAAAGCCTCGTGCAATATAATTGTAATACCGATTCATTATAGAACCAGATACACTAGGACTTGTCTCAATCGGACACTATTGGTGCTTATAAAGATGCCGGTCTATACAAAATTTGCTAAACGTTCGGCGTGAAATCAGTCAGATCGTTCTGACATATCCTCTCCTTTTATAGAGCTGTTCGCTTAGACTATATTCGCTTTATACAGATTCCACTTATTTATAAAGAAGAGTTTCGGTGGCATATTATCCAATTTTTTGGAAAGCTCATACTTTAATTTTACTTCAGAATTGTAGTTGGCATTTTAATACATAAGCTTTCAATTGCCTGTCGCAAAAATGTGGAATTATTTAACTTGCTAACATCATGATTTACAATCTGACTAATATTGAATTAAACTACATTATATACATTAAAACAAATTGAACTTCTGATAAACACAACCGATCTGCTCACAAGACCCTCTTGTCCTACATTATTTAAAACAACCGGGACCGAAAAGCCGTAAAATGATACAACATAACTCATATCAAAAAGGCGTTTTAGCCAAATATAAATGTTGTACAAATGTAGAAAATTTGAAAAACATATCTCAATATTACCACCCAGTAGACAAAGCATAAAATTAGATACTAACCTCCTCAGGAAAAGTAGGTAATACTCCTTTTCTTAGGAACTTGGAAAATCTTGTGATTGCGTTCAACTTTTGAAATGATTGCTAAATTGAAAATATTAAGTTCTAAAGTGGGGCGAAATAGTATTTACAATGAAAAGAATACCACTGTACACCAATAGACTATTAGAAGGTTAATAACAATTCCCCTTTCCTATTCTTTATCTTCAACTTGCCCTTATTTCACACCAATAGACTATTAGGAGGTCAATAACAATTCCCCTTTCCTATTCTTTATCTTCAACTCGCCCTTATTTCTATTTTTGAAATTTTCCTTATTGCAGGAGGAGGGAATGTGCTTTATAAAAATCTCTAATATACAAATTTTCTTTGAAACATTTTTTTTGGGTCCGTCTCTTATGAGCAGAACACGCTATGTCTGGGGAGATATTATCCAAACAATTAACGGAACTAGTTGTTTTCGTTATAATTTTTTTGAGAATCGGATTTTGAGCCCGATGTTTATGTTACGGCCAAGCCTATTTTATTCAGCCTTGGCCATTTCAAACACACTTATAACATCAATATAAAAGAGACTAGCCTTTATTCTGTGGTATCCGTCGTACATATTTTACACATCGATATTGTGTATTTTTTTCGCCTGTTAGCATGAAGTAGCATAATTACTCCGCTTTGGGTCAGAAATAAAGCTTTGGTGCGATCATTTTGAACACACAGTAAGAGACTTCCACATGTTGTTAATGATAGTTTCTACGAAATACAGAAGAAGTTTATTCTTACCTGCCATCTTCTTCTAGCGACAAACGCTTTAAATCTTCCCGTTGCTATGATAGACGAGTCCTGACGTTTTCTTGGTCCACTCTACGAGAAAATATCGTCTTAAAAATATACATATATATTTTTGACAAGAAGTCAGACATGCTCCCTGCAAAATATTCGCAATGCAATGGATGGTATACTTCCGTAAAAATAAAGTTATAAGCTATTAAATATGGTACATTAAAGTTTGTAATTGACATAACGTATAAACAGAAGCTGTTGGTAAATGAAACTTCAAACGTTAGTTTTATAAAATATTTTGTTGAAATTCTATGTTCGCCTACTTCTATACTGAATTTGAAGCATAAACAATGAAAAGTTAAAAAAGCAATTCTTACGATTGTTAATAGCCATGGATGAGTTAGACAGTCCTTCACCGTGCTCCTCTTGCTAAAGAAAAAAGATTTCAATAAAAAATATTGCTTGCCAATATTGAATGTCAAGTTACGAAGGCAAATGACTGCAACATCCTTGTGCCAATATTTTGAACACATCCAAAACAAAAAAACAAAACAAAACAAAAACAAGAAAATCAATAGTTTTCTTACCTCGGTCTTTTGATGAGTAATTCAGACACAAATAATTTGGCATCGTCTGATATTTTATCAAAATATTCTTCGTCAAAATGATAATCCACTTCGACAATGTTTGCATATGTTTCTTGATTGTCGTCACCCAAAAATGGTGAGCAGCCGCTTAATCTGAACGAAAGGTAAACAGAATTGAACATTCTAACTCTAAAAAGAGATAAGTGACACATATGCCAAAAACTCAAAAAAACGTTCTAGCTGCATTCTTTTTTATTCTGTAACGATATTAAGCCTCTACAATTAGATTATAAACATGGTTGATTTTAATTAGTTTGGTGTGAAATTGTTGCCCAAAAATATACCAATACCAAAACAGTCATATAAACACTACAAGGTGGTCTATTGGGTAGATTATTAAAAATTTGCAACGGAAAACACTTCTATTTTTATTTGTAGAGTTATACTTACAGAATATAAGCAAGAACACCTATTGCCCTAAAATAAAAACAAGAAGTGTTAATGCAGACACTTATTCTAAGTTTCGACGACTTGCAATTTAATGTAAGATTGCAGGTGCGACTCCCAACTCCGGCACAACGTAAATGTAGTGTTGCCAATCCATTTATGGCCACAAACCAGTTTGCGCAGTAGCTACGTTAGAGCAAGTCCGATATAACATAGTTACTGTCAAGGTGGAAGAAGAGAAAAGAAAGACGTTAAAATAGAACCTTCATGGATGTTAAACATCCTGTCACTTCCTTACATTTGTAATTATTTAACAATTTGTAATTAGGAACCCATGCATAGATTTACTTTGCCCTTACCACATGTCTGTATAAAATCCAATAGTTTCATAATTGATCACTTCTGGTGCCACAAACTCTGGAGTACCCATCATTTCACGAAGGTCTTTGCCAGGTTCCAATTTTTGAGCAAGACCAAAATCAACAAGTTTGATGTCGGTTTTGTCAGATGACTTTAGGACGATATTCTCAGGCTAAAAAAGCGTTAAGAAGGCGGAATGTGATATAATTTATATATAGAATATTGTTTTTCCGTTACTCCTAGTGGTTGACTGTATAAAACTCAGACAGTGGAACATAAAAGTACTCTGCTGCTTTTTTTAACTTCCACGTCAAAATTAAAATTTTGGTTAGAAATACTGATAAACAAAGTAAACATGTTTTTTCAATTGTCTTTATTGGAAATTTTCATGGTTTACAGATGTAGCAAAAAACAGTTAAACAAATGTCCATGTGACAATCCCTCCCCATAAATATGGTACTCCTGTCCAAAATTTCCTCAATTAGTAGCTTTTAGCTAAAATGATAATGGCATAACCACTGACCTTGATGTCCAAGTGTACAATGCTTGAATCATGTAAGTGTTCAATGGCTTCTAACACTTGTTTCATGTAGCAACAAGCATCGAGTTCTGTTAAATACTCCAATTCGCAAATTTTGTCAAATAACTCGCCACCAGACAAACTAGAAAAAACACAGCACAGCTTGCGATACCTTGCGAAAAAACAATTCTGCAAAAAAACATATTCTTATTAAAAACGTATATGCGCGACAAGACATAGAGCTAGTCATATATAGTATCATGATACTTAAAAAATAGTAATAAAAACAAAGAGAAAGAGAAAAAAGTATAAAAACAACAAAGTGTAAAGAATCTTACAGCTCCAACACTAAAACAATCTCAGGTCCCAGATCAAAAACATCGTAGAGTTTAATCACTTTATCATGGCTCAGCAGATTCAAAATAGAGGCCTCTCTTTCGATCATTTCCCGACTTAATCCTGCTTTGCTAGTTCGGGTGCGTTTCAGTTTGATAAATTTTGCAGCTACTTCTTCGTTGGTTTCTTTCGAAATGCATTTCTTGACAACAGCAAATTGACCTCTATAATGGAACAGTGAGAAAAAAATAAATCACTTTTTGCTCAACCTTGCGTATAATCAAAGACTTCGACTATATCTAGATTTAAAAATTACTACCAGAAAAAATTTTGCTGGATCGTTCGAATGGTAAATTCCACACAAAAAACAGTAGCTCTTTATTTTTTTATTAGAACAATTGAAAACAAAAACAGACAAGACTTAGTAGAGAACTGGACCCCTTTATATCATCGTCGAAAACAAATGCGAGACGAAGAAATCAGAAATATAATATAAAATGCGAGTGTACTGTGTTGTCTATTTCATTCCCGCCATTTAAATGAAATTAACAACTCGTTATTATATATTACCGAATGAATAAAATAAACAACAAACTTGTTGGTTAAAAGAGAAATGAATTTTACGTTTTGTTTTGTTAATTTTGTTTTATTTTTAGCGTTTTGATTTACTTTGTGAAGTTTCTGCAGTTTTCGTTTAAAGTTTGATTTTACATTACTATACTATTAACAATTCAAACGCGCATGCTCAGAACGTTTTTTTTCTTGAATCTTTTCAAGCAGAATATGGCGCGGAAATAACACTTACGTATATATCTTTTCTCTTCAGGTCATTAATATAATTTTTTCCTTTTTACTAACCTGCCTAATTCTTCTTTGATGTCGTAAAAGTTTTCGATCTTTTCCTTTCGACACTTTAACCCATTTTCTGTTGGTATTTGCGTCATATTTATTTAGCGTTGTTACGCTCTTCCGCCGTCGTTATACGTCTTTTTGCCGTTGTTACGTTCTTCGTTCGTTACACGTCGATGTTGCTGTTTCGTGCCGTTACTGTTGGTGCTCCTATACCTTTGTTAAACTTCCTTTTTCGTAATGTATTTCCTAAAATTTAAAGAAAGGAAAACTATTACGGTTACAATATTACGATATTACTTCAAGCGGTATTTCTTTAACTTTTTATCTTTTATTATCTGCGTTTTTGCATTTCTTCATTTTAATCTTTATTTCAAATGCAAAGCAAACAATAAAAAAGTTGCACAAAACATGCAGCATTAAAACTCTGTTTCAACACCATTAACATACAATTACTGTATTCAAGTGATAGCTGTTAATTATTTTGTCAATTATTTCTGAATTTCTTTTCGTTTCTATGTTACAGTGTATTGTGTTTTGAAATAATAAAAATCTTTAAGTGTAGTTGTAAAAACATGCCACAACCTTGCAGTGGGTGTGATGGAAAATACGACAAAAACAACATGTTACAATATCTATGTTATCGAATCAAATCTTATTAATCTGAGTATTTGTGAAACAGGCATTTTTGTCACTTTTGGTCAAAACAAAAAATTTATTTAAAAGAAAAGAATATTTTAAAACTAAAGGGTGAACTGTATCTCAACAAAACTTTGGCCATGCTAAAATCTGTCAATACTGTTTTTTGTATTGTATTGTAAATATAACAAAAATTCAGATTTTTTTAATTTCGTAGAAAATGTTAATAAAAATAACAAAAATAGTAAAAATATTAAAAATAAAAATGACAAGATTTCTACTGAATTATGTTTTCATAATTTTTACATAATAACATCTAAATATATAATATGATGTCTAAGTCATTTCGAACACACAAATTACAGGCAGGAATAATTCCCCTCACAGAAGTCTCAAATGGTACTAGAGAGCAACATGTGTTATTTCTTCAAACGCCTACACCTCTATATACCAATCTACAATGTTAGATACTTTATCTTAGAAAAATTTGTCGGAGAAAAGAGAAAAAAATTTCCTCGAGTGACAAATGATCTTGCTGACCAATAACTTTTTTCCAGCGAACGTTTTTCCAGATAAATAATAATATCGTAGACAATCATACGCCACCAAGCCTCTAATCACTTCACCCCCGTCTCAGTCAAGCAGTTGCTATACTGGTGCATGTCTTGTTTTTTTAAAAAATCCGTTTATAAGAAAGTGATGGCTGAAGCTTCCAAAAAATAAGAATCCTTCAGTGCTGGATTTTTAGACTTCAAAAAAAACAAACAACATATTTTCACATTGGATATCTTTTCGTGAACTCTTCGTGTATACGTTTCTGTGATTGAATAGCGTACATGGACAAGTCGACGTCAATTTCATTCGATATATGTATACGTTTAAGAAACCAAATAAGAAATTTTCAGTAGTAAAATTGTCAAAAAATTAAGAAACTGTCAGTACTTGAGTCTTTGAATAAATTTCTTAACCTTTATCTGAATTCTCAGATGTATGTTCAAGTTGATTCACCTTTTGCCCATGTTTGAAGTGGTGTTGTGAGCTATTTTTTTCCAAAGAAACTTAAAGAAAAGGTGCAATTAAGAAACAAACAAACAAACAAATAAGTAAATAAAATAATAAACAAAAACATGCTCACCATACATTCAAAAAGAAACGACTAAATCTATTAAAGTCCGTCTAAAATATGGAAAAAAAATATACGCAGCTAATTTGAAAAAAAAAACATTTCACATCATTTCAGAGTTGCATTGTGTTTAAGTTGACAGAAAATTAAACATTTTCTTTTTGCGTACGCAAGTTAATTATATAGCGGGGTTAGTCGGCACAAAGCTGTTTAAACGTACAATACTCCGTTGCATTCCAAGGGACGCAGTTAATTATGGAAATCATTAGCACAATTAATAAGTTGTTTTTAACACCATAGAGTGCACATCATTCGTTTGCTCTCCTTCGCAAATGTTAATTTGATATAAGAAGGTCACTGTATTTTGTAACAGGGTTTATTGGGACTAGAATGTACCTCTTCGCGGAAAAAAGTATAAGGAAATAATACGTAAGTAGCGATCTTAGAATAAAAGTCATATATGAATCAAACTCCTATTGGAAGTAACAAACCGAAGTAAAACGAAATAAGTTTTGGCGCTAAAATTAAACTAAGTTGCATTTTTTAATTAAAGTTATAATTGGAAAGAAATTCTGTCATAAATTTATAATTTTGCGAGAATTACCCGACTTCCCTGATATTTTTGCATGTGTCATATAATGAGACATTCATTAACAAAAAAAGATATGATCCTAATTTCATAGCGTGCACACTTGCATGGGAAAATTTTTATGACGGAAATGAAGAAATATTACTAAACTTAATATCAACTTTGTTATTATAGAAAGATTCCCTTTAAAACAGCATGTCATTTTTTTAAATCTTATTTGATAACAATACATGCCCCATTTTTCCAGCAACGAACAGCACTCTTTCCTATGCACTCCTCCATTGGTGGTGGTTGTGTGGAAATTCACGTGCCGTAAAATTTGTGTATATATTTAGATTACAAATAAAAAAACGTGAAATGTGCTTTTAAGTTTGAAGAACAGCATGTTTTTATTGTGTAAAAATAAGTTAAATATAAATGGCATAATATAAGTAATGTAATACATAATGTATACATAATACACAACTAAGTAAGGCACTTCCTCATATACTAAGCTCTCCAACTTTCATGTATTCCTTTATTAGTCAAATTTTAAGTCATATGTCCCAGCCCTCGAAATTAATAGTTCTTTTTACAAATAGAATGACGATTTGCACGATTGCTGTGTTGCATAGAACAAAAACAATGACATTTTATTTTAGATTAGTAATTAGCGGCAATTTTAACGTCCTTGAAAATTCCATTCTAACTTTTTCTTCTCCCTAAGTTGAGGTATATTATATTACTGCATGAGATTTGAATAGCATTGCTCTAACTTATTTGCTGGCCACACAGGTAGGTTTGCGCTCAGTAGATGGCTCCAAATAGACTGACAATACTACATATAAAGTGCGCCGATGTGGGGAGTCGAACCTCATTACAAGTTAAGGCTCTACCACTACACCATCTTCATCTCATCAGCACCCTGAAATTCATCCATGTTAAAAGCGAATTAAAAACTGTGCTGTTTAAAGTATCCAATATATTAAATATATATGTAACATATATTTTTTTATTTGTGATAAAAAAAGGCGGAAAGAGGTAAAAAATCTGCTTATATTCCCAATTTTTTGATGTCTGAAAACTCGGAAAATATTCTCGTAAACAGTAATCATTTTGTACAATGATTTTTCTTGGTATGGCGTAAGTATAAATTTTAAACATAATCTCAACGGATATTAATACTTTATACCAGTTATAAGGTTAAAATTCTTGGAAGCTGCAACATTAAAAGTTAGTTCCAAGGATTATCCGTCAATTTCTTAAGTACTGGAAAACGATGTAAACTATAAAGTGGGTAAGGCGGCTGCTAATAGGCAAAAGAAAAAGACCCAAAGTTAACAAAAACATGTTGGAAAGAGTATACATATCACATTCCAAGTCTTAGAATGGAGCTGAAGACAAAATCTTTTTGCCAGCTATGTTGTAATTTTTCTTCCCTGTGCCATCTTAAATCGCTGACAAAAAATAATCTTGGGTTATTTGGTTAAATTTGTAATCTGAAGCTGTGCTGATTCTTGCTGACGACAGGATGACTCTTTTTCATGATATTTTGGCACTTCTCTGGATCTATCGTGAATTATCCCATAGTTTCGCCATGTTAGTTAGCAAACCCACGTTTATACGGAAGTTACAATTTTGCAGCCTTTCCGCTGTAGAAGTTTGACGAGTTGATGGTTCTTGCCAACTTTGAAGAAATAACCAAAACTGCTGCCTTTAAAAATATTACCACTAATCTGTTCAGTCAATATCATTTCAAAATATAGATATTGTCATGTCACCAACAAGCAAGTTTATTATAGGCTAGCTACGTTTTGACAGCTACAGCAGCTACAACAGTTAATGACAACTTGCTTGTTCATGACATCTTAATACAGTTGACGCTCTTTAATTCGACGCTCCTTTATTCGATAAGCTCTCGCTTTCGATTAAATTAAAAGTTACCGTCAAATTTCCTTAAGAAACTCTCATAAACAAAGCTCCATTATTTGACATTCTCTTATTCGATAAGCTCTTGTTTTTGATACAAATCTGAGGACCCGAGAAGGAATTTTGCTCCCTTATTCGATTTCTAGAGTGTAAAAGGCCTTTACACGGTTTCGAATTTCGAATTTTGAACGAACAATTAGGCTTCGAATTTTCTAAAAGTTTTCAAAACAAACGGGTGAGGCGATACAAAACAGTTGACAAAAAGTTGCGACTGCATTGGCGAAATCAACGAAACGAAAACGTAAAGATGTCAATTTGGAAACCAAATACAAGGCCTTGTTGAAATTAGATAAAGGAAAAACTAACAAGGAAGTTGGCTTGATGTTTGATGTTTGATATTCCACAAAACACAATTTCTACATGGAAAGGAAATAAATCCAAAATAAATCTAAAAATAGTCGAGGCATTTTTAAAAGGCGATATTTTAACCAAAAGGGGCAAAACTGACAAATTTGATCAAATCAATACAGGTATTCTTCAATGTAATGTATTAAGTGGTTTAAAAGATATAAATAGCGCAATTAATTTAGAAAACTTTATGAAAAAGCTGCCAAATATAGAAGATATTTTCCCTAAGAACTTAGGTTAGTCTAGTTTGTTATTTGCATTCCATTCTCTAATTCGGCATTTACCCCCAAATATCGAATCTGAGAGACTTCCCACTATTCGATAAGCTCTCTAATTTAATAAATATCTCCTTGAAATTGAATTAGAGAACGTCAACTATCTATATTAATTTCGTTGCACTAATTTTTTTTGTCAGCGATTGTAGCTAGGCATTTATATCAACACATTGACATTGAAAAATTAAAAAGTAGGTTTTTATAAGCGCTGGTTTTAGCTAAGAACATATTAAGGAAATTTGAGACTAGAAGCTGACCACTCCGGCGCACTTTAAATGTAGTGTTGTCAGCCCATTTGGTGCCATCTACTGAACGCTAACCGGCTTGTGTGGCAGGCAAGCAAGTTAGAGCAATGCTATACGTATGTAAAGCATTGCTCTAACTTGCTATGCTATACTATGCGGTAATGTAACATAGTTACAGTTGGAGGGGAGGAAGAGCCAACCGTTAGGATGAAATCCCCAAGGACGTTAAGACTTCCCATTATTTATCTTACTCATTTACTGAAGTTATGTATGTTTTAAATCTTTTAATTTGCTCATTTTGTTAAGGAGTACGTGTGTCACTATAAGAACTTGTTTCATACGTGTTCATACGGTATTGCCATAGGAAGGATAAGGATACTGTACTGCCCCCTTCATTCTTCATCAGGCGGAAAGGTAAAAATTCTTATGCAACAAATTGAGAACAAACAGGTAAGAACAAGAAGCCGACATTCTAATTTAAATTAAGAAGATCAAGGATAATGTCAATAACGAGATTATGAAAATATTCAATTTTTATTTTTAAAAACCTATTTTTGACCATTATAACAAAAATATTTCTTTCACTTATTCATTTTGATAACATAAAGTATTTTCTACACCATATTACAAGTTTAGAAGAGATTGCTTTGAATTAAAACTTAATCCAAAAAAATATCCGACCTAGTGATATCTATATTATTCTAGATTTTCAGGATTTGCTTTATTCCTTAAATTTCTCCTCTCATGATGCCATGTAAACATGTCCTTGGACAAAATCAAAACAAATAACAACATATTTACCTAAAAACTGCCGGATGTGATTATTATGAGATATCTCTGTAGTAACAACTTTAAAATCTTATTCGTGAAAAAAACATCTTTATGAATTTTTTTTTCTGCTAACTTTGGAAAGAATGTGTAATAAATATTTTGCGCTTAGGATGTAAAAGAAAAGTCAATAACAGCTCGATTCAAATACAAACACGATTTAAAGATAATTTCATTCCCATTTATTGTTCAAAATTATAAACAAAAATATTTTTGGCGGGAAGAAAAAGAAAAACGTTGGAAAATTCATCTGCCTTAGAAACACATAGCGTTAAGGACATCTCATATGTCGAGCTATCCGCTAACGTTATTGTTACATTATTTTATGTTTTAATGACGTAACCATGGAAACCGTATTCGACGTCATTTATAAAGTTGAAGGAAAAAACAAGAAAGAAGCGAATACACAAAAAGCTACAAGAATAGAAAATTATAGACTGTAAAAAAAGTTTAAATGATTCCTAGGTGAGCAAAAAATTGTTTAAGTAAAAAAAGTCTGGCATACCTTGAATGCTGCTAAATCAAAAAACTTCCTTAAAAATTTGCTTAAGTTGGTAGTTGGGCGTTTAATTAATGGTGGGCGTTTAGTAGGGGCGTTGTTAATAAAAATCACTGCAGCAAAGTGTAAGACGACAACTTTGTTCTTACACGCGACAAGCATTATTGTATTATTAATAAACGCCCAATTTGTGATCGATAAACGCCCTTTCATTAACGCTCATGCACGATAAATTCCAGTTTGTGTGTATCTCTCGAATATCACAGATTTAAAACTTATTAACACCAATAATTTAGGTTTTGTTAGTTACAACGGACCAATTGCGATGAAGACCTAGGGTAAACGTTTTAAAAAGCTTCTTTAACATTATCATAAATAGTAACTTTAAACAAGACATGTCATTAAGTCTTGAATAAATAAATAAAGAATATATAAAAGAGAATGTAAAACAAAAATATTTTAGTAAAATACAATACCAAAATAAATAAGTCAATCTCGAATCAAAAACAACTATGTAAATAATCCATGCACTGTTTACATAGAAATGAGATAAACTTAGTTACATGTCTACTCTAATTTGTGGTTTGTGCATCATCCATAAAGATGGCAGCTGTATGAGTGAAGGTTAACAGTAGAAGAACTTCATCGTTTTTAAGCCTAAATCTTTCAAATAACGAAGCAACAGCCTGAAGTGTGTAAATTGTAAAAGAAGACAATGAAAACAGAACATAAAAACTGCAAGCTTCTGAGAGTTGTTCTAAAAGTATATGCGCTAAACATAATTAAAATTTTTTTTAAAAGGGATTGCATATATAGGGCGCACTAATGTAACCACTCCTTCACACACGGATGTGCTTTATAGTTTACCTGGGGTAAGCTAAATGTTTTGAAAAACTAAGATTCAATGAAAAAATATGTAGTTTTTGATGCTTCAGGTCTGTAAATGGATTGTTTCAAAGATTTTTGAACTTCTTGAACTATCTACTTTGAACTAACAGCTGCACGGAATACCGATGTGAGAAATATGTCCGCCGGGCAAAATCCAGTGGATTCTTTCATGGGCTAGCGACTAGTCTATTCTAAATAGCCTCATTCTATCTGTTTGTTCAAAAGGTTTGCGCCGCAACTTTATTTCAGATTCTCCGCAGTGCTTGATTTTTTTGTTTTTGTGTTTGATACTCACACATAGTTTGTAGATCAATCACAAGGTCCGATTTTTGCGAATAGCTAATCCGGGTTATTTGCGAACGAAGGAACATGCAACGGCCACCTTAGTTTGGAAGGTGTCTGGTTGTGTTGGGTTTTTTAGTCATGTAAAACTCTCAAATACACCTATTTTAAGATTTTAGCTACGAACGTAGATTTTGAGGGAGCAGTCTAAAGTCAGTTGGTTAGCTAGCCTTATTTATTTCTATTCATATAAGGGTTTTTATTCAGTTTGGTATAAGAGCAAATGTTCAAGTAATCTTTCTTTCGCTAAATGCAGTTAGATAGTCAAGCATATTTCAATCGATTTAAAACACAATATCTGTACTGAAGCGCTCCATTTGGATGTGTTGTATGGATTTTCCTCTGTGATGTTTTGGCAGACCTAAACAAGTTTAAGGAGGAGAAATTGCGCAACTTTGCTTTTTAACAGTTTAATATGAAGTATATATAATAACCAGCTTAATAATTCGCCAGTTAAGAAATGTGAGTTGTTAGATTTAGTAGGGAAACTGAAGCGCATTATAGGCTCGATTGAAGAAAAGGTTGAGGCTTGAAAGTCGAAAAATTAAATTTGACTTGTCTGTTTGCTGTCCGCTACTGATCTGAAAAGATGATGAAAAATTTGTATAAGGTATTACGAAGGAAATTGTTAATGAATGCCTATGTAATTACATCATATCGTACGACAGTTCAAAGTCCAACATAAATCAGCTGACATTGAATTACAAATTTATTGTTTGAAATCGCTTTTTCTCTGCTTTTGATGTGCGCACTCCAATAGAATTGTAACACACAATATGCCTGTACTGGAAGTACCTAACCGGGTGTGTAACATGTCTAAGTGCTCAACCTAATGTTTAACGCTTTATAAACGCAGTGTCTCCGGATCTCCCTTGTTAATCCATACTTCATAACAGGTGCACAAAATACCAATGTAAGAAATATGTGCGCCAGGCGAACCCGTGGATCTTTCTATAGGCTAGTATACAAAGTTTTAAAAAAAAGTAAATAATCTTAGTTGTACAACATTTCAAATACAACTGTGGGATTAGCAGCATCAAAAAAAGATCATATCAACGTTTGCACTGAATCAGAATTACTCTTTGTTGTGAAGCCAATTATTCGACTTTGTGTAAAATAGAACCCTACCCATTACAAAATCGTTTCAGAACGTCCGATATCCATATTTAAATCTAAGTCACCTCCTAAATGGTTTTATTTATCGCAGAATAATGGGTTGACATCGATCTGTGGAACTTTCGGAAATTAGACCAGAGCGGAACATTGAAAGTTTTTTACTGCCTCTGCAGTGAAAGTTCGTGTAAAGGCTGCCTTGGATTAATTAGTGGCTCCTTGAAACTCGAGAAATTTGATTACAGGGGCGAATCTAGTTTTTTCCCTAGTTTTAACTTTGATACATCTTTTGGCCCAGACCAGTTAGGGTTGCCTTACGGCCCTAGTTATATATTTCTTACTTTCTTGGATATGCCAATATAATATATACAGCAGAGAATTTAGTTTAATAACTATAATAAAGAAAATAAAATCGTACAGTATTTGACGTAAAAACGTATGTCTCTTCTGGTCAATTCTTTATAGTTTAACAGGAACTTGATTAGAGAAGACTATTTCCAATTGTTCACTTTTTTTTATGAAACACCAAAAATCTGAAATATTTTAGCCTGCAAGGACTTTTCCTTTCGCATTGAATTCGTAGAGGGACTGTAGTTAAAAATTAATGGATGGATTAGTTTATTTGATTCAATTCTGGTTCTTCCCTTATATTTTTCCCTGTGTTGTAGGATTCAGGCTAAAGCTAATTTTTTTTTGTGCTTTTAAAATTTGTTTTTTCCCAGAGAAACTTGTTCATAATCAAGTAGTTACTAAGAAAAGTGTACTTTTGCGTTTAGTTTGTTGCATGGCATAAAATCACAATAGTCACCACCATAATTTTCAACTTGAAGTCGAATTTGTCGTTGCTATCATTTTGGTGTTTCAAGATTACTTAATTTGGGTCGCAAAGTGAATTTTTTCTTTAATCTTCTAGAAAAGTAAGGACAGATTCAAAGTTAATGTTTACCGCATGCTCCTTGGAGAAAAATCTTTTCCTTATTACAGCCAACGTTTTTCACAATCTTGTTAGTAAAAAGGAAGGGAGCTTTGCATTTTTTTTGCACATTGCCGTCTTAATAGTGTTCGAATGGGTTTTCTCGTCCAATCTGTCCTCCAATCCAAGCTTCAAATATAATAAAGATTATAGTACTGACTTTTACGATAGAGGAAATTGCCAGCATTATACAAAAATGGTACAAAAAATTATAGAAAAATTATAGAAAAGCAGCGAAAATTAAAAATGAATTAAAATTAATTCCTGAAAATCACTACGATCTTATTATCACTAATTGGTTTCGACAGCTTGCGCCGTATGAGTTTCTTCCCGAGTAAAAAAGGAAAAAAAATTGCCATTATTGTTCCAAAACGGTTGAAAAATCGTACCAAAATGACGGTAGAAACGCGGAAAAAAACATGACGATCTGATTGTGTCCAATTGGTTTCGAACACTGAAGTGTATGAATTTTTTTCCTGGTGGATGACTTTATACGGAGACTAAACAAGGCCTTCTTGAAGCGGGTTTCCATTCAATCTATTTTTACGCTTACGCGTATATTTGAGACAGTAAATCGGTGTAAACATGCACATGCAGAATTCAAACAGTTATTGCATTATTCTACAGCGTGCAATCAGGCTCGAAGTAAAATAGAAGCAGTTCCTATTGATGCGGTCGTCAAAATGTCTTTGTAAAAAAAAAGCTAATCATAATATTGAATTATTAAATGTAAAGGAAACTCTATAAGAAGAGAGACTGACAACGAAAGATTTCTTTCTTTTTTGCAAAAAATTCTTCTCTTTAAAAATAGCCGTTCGTCTGTCTGTTTGTGCGTCAAAATAATACCGTAAGTAGCGAGACCCACTAAATGCGGTGAATAAAGGACTGCCGACCCCGTGGATTTATCCACGAGGCACCGAACTATAATAACGGCGGGGTTTGCAACAGAATACACTGCATGGGCTAAAATAGTGTTAATATCGTCGCAAAATAAAGCTGGAAATTAACCAGAGCATTTTTACCACAGAATGTTGAGAATGAATGTGCGAGTACAGGAATAATTGGAACGAAAATCCACCTTTTACAAGTTAATAGTCACTGTCGAGAAGCATAATTTTGTCATGTTTCGGATTTAGCTAAAGTAGTCCGAATATAAAAACGGCTTAAAACTTGTTTTCAAAACCGGATAAATTTGGCTAGAGGTTGATAAGGAGGTTTCGGGAATGAAAAACCGCAACTAATGAAGTATACACAGCGTACAGGCTATAAATACTGTCCCATGTATCTCATTCTTTAAAAATCATTTGATATTGGAGAAGTAATTGGCTATATTGCGCAAAAAGCTAATGGTGAGGAGCAAACTACATATTAAAATCTTTTGTTAATTCCCTTTTAAAGTATATTGATAGTAATGCATACCTTTCTCATACCTCTGAGAGCTAGGCTGGTTATTACTCTTATTTCTCGATTGTTCTAAGCATTAGAATAATTGTTTTCCAAGCGAAATTCCTGGCAAATATTCTTAGAATCCATGTTTTTTTAACAAAAGCATGTACTTTGTTTCTGTTTTTCAGATGGTGCCAAAGTTGATTCTCGTGTTTGCTATAATCGCACATTTGACTTATGAAATAGCTGGCAACGATCCTGAGATTCCTGCATTTGACAAAAGTGCGATGCCATCGTATTGCACAGGAGAAAGTTGGTGGACTAGAAAAAATGGCTGCTCCCATGCTTTAACAAGACAATTAAGTAGGTGATTAAATTATTTGTGTGTGTGTCGGCCTGTTTGAACCTCCTTTCAACTGCATTTTTCCTTTTTGATTAATCTAACAACGATTCAAGGACCAAAAGACCCTGGGGATTAGGTTGTGTTTATAGTGCATTGCGATCGCTAATAATAGCGGCGTTGATGTCAAACTAATGTATAAATGTAACAACTAAGGAGCTAAGAAACAACTTAAGACCACCTGAGTACAACTAGAACGAATTGCTTAAACCAAGCCTTGGTTAACCCAACAGTTTTAGAACAGACAGATGATGATATCATCAAAAAGATTTTCTGCAAACCTTCGTCAAAAGCACAAGATCTTATACGTTTTCTTGATCAACGTTTCTAGCTCTACATAATAGAGACAAAATAGAGGCAATGGGTAAACAAATTCGTTAAAATTTTTTCTATATACACTATTCTCGTCATCAAGCCATCAAGAGACCAGCTATATTTTTCATTGTTCTTCCGCCTTTGATGACTTTTCCGTAGGCTTATCAATTACTTAAAGTTTTAAACTAAAATTTTATTACATTTGTGTGTATGCGACAGATAGGCATAGCGATTTTGTTTATTATTTGAAAAACGTAGCTGTTAAAAATAAATAAAACTTAAACTTAGTCGCCGACATGTTCAAAAATTTACCCAAAATGTATGAATCTTTCCAATATTGCTCTTTGTAGCTAACACTACGTCACAATGCGAAGCAGAAAGACAACAAGCACTCAACTCCCATCTGATTGGGGTCTTTGTACCAAAATGTAAAAGTGATGGCTCTTACGAAATGGAACAATGCTGGGCCTCTACTGGGTATTGTTGGTGTGTCGATGAAATATCTGGCAAAGAAATTTCTGGAACCAGAAAAGGACCTGGTCAAGTACATGTGGATTGTTCAGGTGAGCAATTAGGCAAATACTGCACCTAGCATTTGTACGAAGAAGTAGTGAAGTATAAATACGTTCCTACAGTGATGTAGGTTTTTATGTACAAGTAGTAGTACAATATAAAAAAAACATAGACTTAGTCACAGAATATGAAAATTAGGCTGACATGTTCAAAAATTCAACCAAAAAGAATGAATTTCTTCGATATCCCTCTTTCTAGCCAAGTCTAAGTCAAAATGCGAAACAGAAAAAACTCATGCACTCAGCCTCGTCAGCTCCGGTATGCTTGGTGTTTTTGTACCAGGATGTAAAAACGATGGCTCTCACGAAAAGAAACAATGCCATGAGTCTACTCGGTATTGTTGGTGTGTCTATGAACAATGTGGCGAAGAAATCCCTGGGAGTAGAAAGAGACGTGATCAAGGAGACGTGGATTGCTCAGGTAAGCACTTAGGCAAAAGCTACTCCTAGGATTTGTCTCAAGTAGTAGTAGAATATAAATCAATATATTCGTTAGATGTGCTGGAAAAACGCTCTTTATCGAAATGTGCTATTATTTGACTTCTTAACATTTCATTACATGTACTCATATTTTAAGCAAAGCGATAGAGCATTCCGTATCAAGGCTTTTTCAATAGGACCTTAAATTTTAGGTTTTTATGTAAACGTAGATGCAAAAGTTTAATAAGAATTTAAATTTTGCGAGAGAATATGAAAATTACGTTGTTGAAACATTCAACAAAAAAAGAATGAATTCCCTAATATCCTTTTTGATAGCTTATTCTAAGTCAAAATGCGAAACAGAAAGAGATCATGCACTCAGCCTCACCAACTCCGGTATGGTTGGTGTTTTTGTAGCAAGATGTAAAGACGACGGCTCTTACGAAAAGAAACAATGCCATGGATCTACTGGATATTGTTGGTGTGTCGATGAACTATGTGGCGAAGAAATCCCTGGGACTAGAAAAGGACCTGGTCAAGATGTGGATTGT
The DNA here is from genome assembly GCF_029227915.1 of Hydractinia symbiolongicarpus. Classification (NCBI taxonomy): domain Eukaryota; kingdom Metazoa; phylum Cnidaria; class Hydrozoa; order Anthoathecata; family Hydractiniidae; genus Hydractinia; species Hydractinia symbiolongicarpus. The sequence goes on along the minus strand of NC_079875.1, from coordinate 13,110,335 downwards.
TCAGGTATTCATTTAGGCAAAAGTTCCACCTAGCAGTTATCTTAAGAAGTAGTGAAATATGAATGCCTTGCATTTGTTTCATGGTCTGGAAAAACGCTCTTCATTGAAATGTGTTATTATTTGTCTTATCAACATTTTACTACAGGTAGTAATTTTTAAAGAAAAGTGTTAGAGCGTTCCTTTCCAAGGAATTTTCATACGGCCTTAAATGTAAGGTTTTTATGTGAAAGTGGCTGTAAAAAATAAATGAAACCTAAACTTAGCCACAGAGTATGAACATTAAGCTGATATGTTACAAAGTTCAACCAAAAATAATGAATCTCTTCAGTATCCTTCTTTCTAGCCAAGTCTAAGTCAAAATGCAAAACAGAAAAAGCTCATGCACTCAGCCTCGTCAGTTCCGGTATGCTTGGTGTTTTTGTACCAGGATGTAAAAACGATGGCTCTTACGAAAAGAAACAATGCCATGAATCTACTCGGTATTGTTGGTGTGTCTATGAACAATGTGGCGAAGAAATCCCTGGGAGTAGAAAGAGACGTGATCAAGGAGACGTGGATTGCTCAGGTAAGCACTTAGGCAAAAGCTACTCCTAGGATTTGTCTCAAGTAGTAGTAGAATATAAATCAATATATTCGTTAGATGTGCTGGAAAAACGCTCTTTATCGAAATGTGCTATTATTTGACTTCTTAACATTTCATTACATGTACTCATATTTTAAGCAAAGCGATAGAGCATTCCGTATCAAGGCTTTTTCAATAGGACCTTAAATTTTAGGTTTTTATGTAAACGTAGATGCAAAAGTTTAATAAGAATTTAAATTTTGCGAGAGAATATGAAAATTACGTTGTTGAAACATTCAACAAAAAAAGAATGAATTCCCTAATATCCTTTTTGATAGCTTATTCTAAGTCAAAATGCGAAACAGAAAGAGATCATGCACTCAGCCTCACCAACTCCGGTATGGTTGGTGTTTTTGTAGCAAGATGTAAAGACGACGGCTCTTACGAAAAGAAACAATGCCATGGATCTACTGGATATTGTTGGTGTGTCGATGAACTATGTGGCGAAGAAATCCCTGGGACTAGAAAAGGACCTGGTCAAGATGTGGATTGTTCAGGTATTCATTTAGGCAAAAGTTCCACCTAGCAGTTATCTTAAGAAGTAGTGAAATATGAATGCCTTGCATTTGTTTCATGGTCTGGAAAAACGCTCTTCATTGAAATGTGTTATTATTTGTCTTATCAACATTTTACTACAGGTAGTAATTTTTAAAGAAAAGTGTTAGAGCGTTCCTTTCCAAGGAATTTTCATACGGCCTTAAATGTAAGGTTTTTATGTGAAAGTGGCTGTAAAAAATAAATGAAACCTAAACTTAGCCACAGAGTATGAACATTAAGCTGATATGTTACAAAGTTCAACCAAAAATAATGAATCTCTTCAGTATCCTTCTTTCTAGCCAAGTCTAAGTCAAAATGCAAAACAGAAAAAGCTCATGCACTCAGCCTCGTCAGTTCCGGTATGCTTGGTGTTTTTGTACCAGGATGTAAAAACGATGGCTCTTACGAAAAGAAACAATGCCATGAATCTACTCGGTATTGTTGGTGTGTCTATGAACAATGTGGCGAAGAAATCCCTGGGAGTAGAAAGAGACGTGATCAAGGAGACGTGGATTGCTCAGGTAAGCACTTAGGCAAAAGCTACTCCTAGGATTTGTCTCAAGTAGTAGTAGAATATGAATCAATATATTCGTTAGATGTGCTGGAAAAACGCTCTTTATCGAAATGTGCTATTATTTGACTTCTTAACATTTCATTACATGTACTCATATTTTAAGCAAAGCGATAGAGCATTCCGTTTCAAGGCTTTTTCAATAGGACCTTAAATTTTAGGTTTTTATGTAAACGTAGCTGCAAAAGTTTAATAAGAATTTAAATTTTGCGAGAGAATATGAAAATTACGTTGTTGAAACATTCAACAAAAAAAGAATGAATTTCCTAATATCCTTTTTGGTAGCTTATTCTAAGTCAAAATGCGAAACAGAAAGAGATCATGCACTCAGCCTCACCAACTCCGGTATGGTTGGTGTTTTTGTACCAAGATGTAAAGACGACGGCTCTTACGAAAAGAAACAATGCCATGGATCTACTGGATATTGTTGGTGTGTCGATGAACTATGTGGCGAAGAAATCCCTGGGACTAGAAAAGGACAAGATGTGGATTGTTCAGGTATTTATTTAGGCAAAAGTTGCACCTAGCAGTTATCTTAAGAAGTAGTAAAATATAAATGCGTTGCATTTGTTTCATGGTCTGGAAAAATGCCCTTCATTGAAATGTGTTATTATTTGTCTTATCAACATTTTACTACAGGTAGTAATTTTGAAAGAAAAGTGTTAGAGCATTCCTCAGTCACGCAGAGCTAGTTTTAACTATTAGCTTACAAGTTCTCTCGTTTATGCCGAAGCAACCACGGATTGATGACTAATCTATATTACAATACTCGTATCCGTCTGTCTGTCTGTTACGCAAGATGGTAACCACAGTTGCGTGACACAGGAAATGCGGTTAGTAAAGGACGGGCGAACCCGTGGATTTATCCACCGGTTACCGACTAGGAAAAACAATAATATTGGAGCAAATAATTTAACGTGTTCGTGTAATCATTTATCGTATAGATAAAATCTTTTAGGCTTACGAAAAGTTTTTAATTTAGTTTCTACCTATCGTTTTCATCGCGATCGTATTGTTGAATTTAGGTGCTCATTTTTGCGTATTATAAGACAAATTGATGATACACAAAACAATTTTTTAAAAAATTAAATATTTTTTATCAGTATCGTAAATTTGGAAGAAAGGTTAAGAAGTTTTGTTTGCACTTAGGTTTGAGACTTAAGACTTCATACTTAGAATCTTATGTTACTTCGTTACATTTCAAATCTTTAACCGCGATAATTCTTGCCGACTTCAGTATGGCCTATTCTCTCGACATCCCGGATTCTGACAATCCACCGCGTTAATTTCAATTCGCCGCGTTTATTGTTCCATAATGCAGACATCAAAGGAACTTCAACTAGCGCATTTTTCTCACTCGTTCCTCACGCACCCTACAGATCTGTCTAAGTAGAGCTCTTGAACCAATGGGCTGCTAAGCTTTCACAGGCGGAGGTTTTAGCCATTTTAAGAAATGACAAAAAAAATGTCATTTTCCAACACTTTATGAAGAGAATTGTAGTAAACACAGATAAGACACATAGCATTACATTTTTATCTGATTAGGAAACGCACGAAGTTGAAGGAGAAGTTCATGCAATAGAAGCGGTGAGATTGCTCGGAAACAAGTACAATGAAAAAAGTCCTGCTTGGTGTCAAGATTCGTGTGTTGCTGACAGAGGAATCCAAAGCTTCCGCTGAAATTATTGTGTTACTTTCTGTCTAAAACATTTTGTCATTTTCCATGTCCCCACTTTGTCATATCATTTTATCCTAAAAAATATAGGCTCTTTTTGTACATAATTTTACTTACTAATAAACAAGAAGAATAAATTGTCTATTAAAGAATCAACTCAATGCTTTAATATGATTTATCACACCCGTTCGGAAAAAAAATGATACAAATCAATAATACAAACCATTGTATCGTTTAGACACAAATTATACTCTTTTCATTTTAGTTTACGCTTTCATTTTGATTTTTGATGGCAGCTTTGATAACTTTAGTTCTCGTGTATGGATGTTTAGAGGTGTATGTTTCAAAAAATATTTGTAATGCAATAAATAACTTCAACAGTTTTAAAAAAATTGTTATTTTATGTAAAAAACGAAATTTCGCCCATATTAATTTATGCAAAAGGTACATCTTGCATCAATATTAAAAGGTCTACAAGTAAGATTTCCGACATGGGTGTTAATCTCCATCCATATGTATTCTAAATGAAGATATGTATTAAATACACCACTCTAAAGATCAAGTGACAAGAAATTATACACACTGTACTGAATGGGCAACCTGTTTATGGACAATTACGTTTTTTATTAGGAACTTGCTGCTGCTAAAACGAGCTAGGGTCTGTATAATATGTTAAGTATCAGTAAATCGAAATTTTGTTTTGGCGAGGAAACAAACGACAACACGAGAAACTATATTTGGTAAAAATGTTATGTTACTAGCTTTAAAGAAGGTAATTATTACTTCTAAAAAGATTTTAAAATCACCGTCGTTGCTTAGAGTGGCTTTATGCGAATAATCTTGTATATTTCTATGCAAAATCTAAACGAATATAGATAGCTAGTTCAAAAAATGTTAAAACTTATTTCATCAGAAGGGTTGATTTAATAACATGGTAAATGCTTATATCATGAATTATGCATATCAATTACACGCGGGGAACTTTTCTGTCGTATTCAGGATGTCCAATGTGATATTTAGGTTTATTGTAGATGTTGTTTTTGTCCTCAGTGCCAGTACATCTTTTTTTACGCCAGTAGCTTGACTTTCGTGTAAGTCACAAAAGTAAAAAATTATTAGCCCGTTTTGGATCTCCTTTAAGTTTCATCCATTTCCAAAAATACTATTACACTCAGAAAAAAACCCCGGTTAAAATTAGTCTAGCAAGGTTTTCAGTTTATGGTTTGTTCATTTAATAGAGAGATTACCCAATCGGCTTCCATCATTGCTATTGGAACGCTTCTTTTAACTCCTGTACGCTTTTCAACAAAAAACCCAACTTATTTTATGACTTTGATTATAATGAAGATAATCAGTCTTTACTGCTGACGTGGTTATTGCGTATTTCGTGTAAAAGTTCAAGACAATCCTAAAATTACATATCTGGGATTCGATTATTGTGGTAGCCTTGAGGAAGAAAGTTCGCTGTCAGTGCGGTAGGTGGCGGGTTCAAACCCCGGCCGAGTCATGTCAGAGATAAGTGTAAATCTTTCCCTTCTTCTTAGCGCTTAGTATGAAAATAGGACTCTTGTCTTTTTGAGCGATTGCTGTGCTCGCACGAATTTTGTAGTTTAAATAGGAGCTTTAAATGCACTAGAACCCCCTTCGCAGGACCCTCGTTAATAGCAGTACCAACAGAAACTGAAGAGGCTATCCTTGGTAAATATTTTCAATAATAATATTAATGTTTAGCGTTGATGCCTTTCATTTTTTTAAAATTTATTTCTTACTTATCCATCAGTGATCATTTTTTAAAAAAATGACTAAGAATTCGGACGCTAGAACTAAAGAATTGCTAAAAAGGTTTCAAGGAGGGAGCCTATTTTAAACTTCCATCAGTAAAAACTTTTACGAATACTTCTTTCTTGGCCAATTTCTTATTTTAAAATGCCTTCCAACGCCGTTTGTTGTCATTTTTATTTAAGCATCACATAATAGTTAAAAATAAATAATGAGGAAAATGTGCAACAATAGACCAAACCTTTCCGTGAATTTGTTTGTTTTCCCTTTACATTTATGATGTAAATGTTTTTGCAACGAAAAATCATGCACCTTATTAATCACTTAACGTTAGTTAACCTTAGTTTTATATATATATCTGTACTTACCCTGCACTAAGTATTCACCCCGGAGACTTCTGCTACAACAACAATACAACAACAATAACCTATCATTACTAAAACATATCATTACTTTCACAGTGTACATCATTTTTTACTAGATCTCGTTTTTTTTATAATAAAATCCTGAAAATCTGCAAAAAAATCTTTATAAGATAATAGATTTTTGTACGATGAAAGAAAATCCGTAGCTATATTCACTGCGACAACATTTTGGCCAGCATATAATACTTTGCACAACTAGGTAGCTATATACTGCAAAGCTTAAGAATGATCCATATAGCTTATTAATAAAATAACAAAATTCTCTGAAGATTTTGCTAGCTAGCTAGAATGTATACAGCTACTTGTACTTTAAATTATTATTTGAACACAAATTTGCCTCTGCAGCACTGGCATGGTAGTTAGCAGTCCGTTTAGCTTGGGTATGTAGCTAGCTAAAAAAAATCTTTGGCATAATACTCGTCATTTTAAAGCAGCGTTGTTTCATAGTTAGCCAGCTCATAACAAGCAATAGCTAAGTACCTAGCTGAAAGATATCTATCTTTAAATCAATTAAAGTTTCTCTGCTCTCTTAGCTAGGAAAGGATTTAACCATCTCGCTGTTGGCCACAGCTGTTGTAGTGTGGTATTACTTGTTTTAGTTTCAACATTAGACAGAAATTTTTGAGTTTCTGTGTCTTGGCAGTAACAACCCATTTTCGTATTCTTTTAGCACAATGTCACAAATATTTGGTGTAAGAGTTCAATCCGACTGACCCAGTTTTTGATGGCGAATTTTGAAATACAGAGGTAAAAGAACTGGAACAAAAAAATATTATATATGCTCGTTGTCTCTCCACGGCCATTACCCATTATTATTGTTGTGCCTCATTCTAACGTTCCAGATATCACGCATTGTTGACTAAATAGGTAGACTTTTTTATATTTGACGACATATCGACTCTATTTTAAGGGCTCAAATATCTCCACTGCCAGATATCTCTGACGTAATAAGCATCTGCCTTTAATCTTACTCACCTTGAGTGTGGCTGCTCCTTTCTATTCTAAGAATTAAATTACATTAATGTCCAATACTGTTATTTGTAACAAATGTGTTTCTGTGAACAGAGGCACAGTGCTATAATTTTCGAAAATGTGCAGTTGTAATACTCTAAATTCCATTGTTATATCGACCGACCAACTTAATGAAATTTTGGGTCGTTTGGAAACAGAGCAGACAATATTACGATGGACAGAGATTATTTGCACTATCTGCTGTTAAAATATATGATGATATCTACTAGTTACGCATCTAATGTACAACTTATTCGAGCAGTAATTCAACCAGAGGTGCCTTCAATACTTATGTTGTCATAAAATACGTTACTTTTATGAAACAAAAAACAATTTCCGAGAAAACACTTTTTTCATGCCATGCTGCATGGTTTTGATACTGACCGAGTTTGTATATTTATCTATTAACTATTACCTGTATGCCAAAAAATTAGGCCCCATACCTTTCAGAGGCTTTTTTATTGGTCATTACTCGAAACTACCCCTAAAAATCTTTATGAAATCCTTATAATATAATAATTTTAATATAATATTATTATAATATCACGAGAATTCAGTGAATTGAGAAAGGAAGTATAAATTTCCTCAAGATAAAAAGAAGAAAATTATTCTCCTCAAAATGGAGAAATACTATCCCATAACAGCTCTTGGTTTATTTACTACTGGCAAACTTTACCATGAATTTTTAGACGATTTAAAACAAACAGACTTTGATGAGAAAATGAAGAGTTTTGAGAAAAATATTAAAGCTAATTTAAGAGGTGAAAAATTGTAACTAAATAAAGAAAATAATTTGGCCCTTAAATTGGTAAAATTTGCAATCAAGAGCACTTGTGGCTAAATTTTCGAACAATCAATATAACATAAGAAAGAAGAGAAGCATTATGCTTTACAGCTTTAGCTGACATTCCTTAAGGGCTCTTAAAGTTTTGATATATCTTACTGATATAACAGACAAACAACAACAAACAAACACATAAACAAGCAAAAAAACAAGGAAGGAGATAAAGAAACAAATTAATGATAAAAAAGTCGATTAGTCTTTGCACTGGAACGTTTTTAAAGGAACATAAAGTCTCAGTTCTATTGGACTGTGTTTTCTGCAATAGCGGAAATAATCTCACGAGCTATTTCATTAACGCGTGCATGCTGCGACAAAGTTTAAATTTAAACTGGTATTTTACCCAAAAATCAAGAATATTTTACGAAAAAATTCTAAAGCTTTTTTGTTACAGAAAGGAGAATCTGAACGGATGTTATTAAAATAAATAAGACCTTAACGCGTGGAAAAATTCACAGTGATTTTTCCGTCGTAAATATTTCCCTCGTGCATCCCTATTCGCCTCTTAGCATGAAATAATGATACTCTAAATAAATACTCTCGGATATTCCAAATGGAATTGTGACGCTACTATACGCAGATGAAATATGGCTGTAATTATTAGAAGGATGCGGCAAAGTGGGCTAAAAAAGTAATATTGATTGTCAAATTTGTTTTTAAATAAAATACTAACTTATCCTCAAAGCTTTATTATGACCGCAAACATCATTAGGTGATGGCAGTCCTAAACACTCTTACTCTGTGAAAGCGAAATTAGCTGGCCAACCGTTTTTATTTTTCACGGAATGTTCCTGGTAAAAGTTGTGAAGCCGAGCGCTTAGTATAGGTTAACAATGTTGCACATAAGTAAAGGCGTTACACAAGTTTTCAAAAAACTTTATCGCAACTTCCGTTAAAAAAAAAAAATTCAGGAAACCGCCTGTGGTTATCATGTTCAGTTAAAAAAAAATACTCAGGATTTTTACTTTGCAGGATAAGTTTTCGTAGCAGTAATAAAATTGATAGCTGCCTAACTGCATTTAGCATAAGAATTAAGAATTGTGTTGCAGCCACACTGCATTAAGCTACTTTCACTTTTTAGCCAGAGAAGCTAGCTAGGTAGACCCAACTTCAACATAGAAATAAATAACAATATACTAAACTGAAAAAAACTTTAAAAGAATAGAAATAAATAGAGACAGCTATAGCTAGCTACCTTAAAAGCAGCGTGCTGCCTCAAAATCTACGTTTATAGCTACCTAGTCAATAGCTTAAAATTGGTTTGTTTAAGATTTTAAGATGGCTAGAAAACGGAGGAAATATTCATCTTAACATAGCACAAAAAAAAAGGATCGAAAGGAGACCTACAAACCTCAAAATATCACTTTCAAACCAAAAATGGCTTTTGTAAGCGTAGCACGAGTCGGCATGTTGAGGCCGCGAAGTACTTAAATTAGTTATTAGTGAAAATCGAGCCTCGTCATTGGTCAATAACGCGTGAGCGGTCAAAACGAAGCCGGTAAAAAACGGGATCTGCCGCGATCCGAAATAAAGCTGCAAGGCTGCGGGGATATTTCCTGGGTCGTGCCACTTGCGACGCCATGTTGCGCAGAGACAGACAGACGGAATACGAGTATTATTAAAGAGACTAGCCGTTAGCCCCTGGAACAAATCCATGGGAATTTACCGGTCATGCATTCTTCTAGCATCGGTATTTCGCAAATCTTTTTTTGACCTGGTATGAAATTACTCTATGGTAGTCATATGACCCCTGAAAGATCTACTTATGGGTACTGAAGTATTAAAAACTACATGTTTTTGTTTTCATAAGAACCCATAATTTATCAAAAACGCCCCAAAATTTATTGCTCTTCTCAACATAAATTTGTTAAAAAGCGCAAATAATTACAACTTCTTTAATAGAAATAGACAACGCAATGGTTATTGTCTGCAACTTTGACCGTGTAGATATTTCTAACAAGGAAACTGTATCGAACGATCAATAAAAGTTAATTATCCACGAATTTTGTATAAGAAACGTTTTGAATTAAACTTCTGGTTTAATTAAGGTTCTGAACTGTGTGACTTATCGTTGAACGCCTTGAGGAGCGGTTAATAAGGACGACACGGTCAGATGGAGTGCTTTAGTACAGGTATGGAGTTGTGTCGTAAATCCACTTAAAATAAAGAATACATGTATACACGCATACATGCATATACTAAGAGCAGTCACAGGACATAAATTGAGAGTAGTTAAGAACTGAATTATATCAATCCTGTATAGACATTCATATAATGTGTAAACAAGCCTTTAAAGTCCAAAACTGACGTTATCTGACATGATCTTTTATGAGCTTTGAGTCCCCGTAGACCTTTAAAAATCTTGCCCCAATGACATTTATGGCAATTACTACTTTCTACGTTTGATTTCATTCTTCTATCATAATCTGTTTCGTGTCCATTGGAAATATTCTAATTAATAGAGTTGTTTAAACTTACTATCGAGCGGCTGGCTGTTTCTATGGTTACCTCATTGTTCTGAGTGTTATGAAAGCTTTGGTCGAATTTTAATTTACGCCATAAATGCAGATTTAAGAATTTTGTGTTTCCGTAACAGGACGCGTCTTTCACGGACAAGCAAACAAAATACGGCATAATTAAAGAGATAAAATCCCTGCGTCTCTTATATGGTTGAGCAAGAAAGTTAAAGCGATCGTTGCGCATTAATTGTCCATTTTGAGCCGCCGGATTTTGTTAACATTAATAAAACTCGATAGTACTAAACTTTAAAACCGTCCCATTTCTTAACGTCAACACTGATCACTCACAACTGTTGAAGTCCCACCTCTATATAGCAATTTTGGCAAAGTAAAAATTCTTGAAAGACTAAATAAGTAGTATAATATTAAGTTTAGTTTGCATTATAAAAGTTTTTAATTAATGTTTCTTGCATAGCAGTGTGAATATAGCAACGTGAACGCTATTTCAGGCTATTTCATATGAGACAAGGTGAAATTTTTTTCAAGGATGGATTTAGTAGTAAAATGAAATTTATTAAGCGTGATTCGTGATTCGCTTTGTTTGCGCATGTCCATCATGTAAAAAGAAAGTGAGAATATCGTACTAACTAAGAAAGAAACCATAATTCAAAATTTTATTTGCGATTTAGTCTTAAAATGGAAGAAATTTTCTGGACGTTTCTAGTTATTGCAAAATCAGTTTAGTTTTTCAAAATTAAGCTGCCAAAACTTATTTAAAAAACAACTCGAAAGCAATATCTACAAGGTAGGATAAATCGTTTCTTTAATTTTCGGAAGCACATCATTTAGAAAACATCTCTTTCATTCTCATTTCAATGCATCAACATTATTGTTGATTGTAGGTTGTAAATTATTTCTTCGCTCTTCGCCAAAAGAAAAGCGCAGTATTTATTCATCCTTTAAACGATATATCCATCATAACAGTTCGAGAATAAATAACGTTCTATTTCAGTAATATTGTATTATTGGTATTCTTTTTGATTGGTCGAATGCGATTACCACGTGACTAAAACATATTAAAACATAGTATATAAATTATTCAGTCATAGGGATATATTTGGTTATGAGAACAAGTCTCGTTCAAAATGCAGTAATATTAGAATGTGAATCTATTATTGAAGTTTCTGAATAAATAAATAAATAAATAAATAAATAAATAAATAAATAAATAAATAAATAAATAAATAAATAAATAAATAAATAAATAAATAAATGAATGAATGAATGAATGAATGAATGAATGAATGAATGAATGAATGAATGAATGAATGAATGAATGAATGAATGAATGAATGAATGAATGAATGAATGAATGAATGAATGAATGAATGAATATATAAGTGAATAAATGAATGAATAAATGAATGAATAAATGAATGAATAAATGAATGAATGAATGAATGAATGAATGAATGAATAATCTATTCTACTCACCTTCATCCACACAATAAAAATTGCAAGGCAAATAACGAACGCAATTGAAACAACAACAATGATAACTATTTTCCATGTTTTCCAAATCTTCTTCGTTTCATTCTTTTCGTTTACTTCTATCAATTTTATATCCCGAATCTAAATGATTATTTCATGGAATTAGGTATGTTATTGAAGTTTTATTTTGCTCTTAAGAACTTTGAACAGAATGTTAAAATTAAAATTATTTCTACACTTAATGTAATTGGATTTTAGGCTGACAATGGCAATTCGGACACATTGAGTTTCTTAACAAGTGTGGTGGGTTCGTCTGCGGCTCCCAGTTCTGGGGACCGCGGATCGAATCCCGCTCACTGCTTGGCAGTATGTTAGTGATGAACAAAGTAGTTCTTCTTCAATATAAAACTGTGGCTATCAGAAGTTATGGAGGGAGAAAGAAGAGTTGGATGGATTAGGGTTTAGACTAACCATTATTAAGTTCAGTACATTACTTACTAGGTCTTTGAAGTATTTCCCGACCTCTGAGGTGTCATTTCCTTTTAAAATTTCTTCCATCTTTCCATGTAGCTTTCTTGTTAATGTTTCATCAACCTTATTTGGTTCTGATTCAATGAATAAATGAACAAAAGCATCTGCACTGTGTGTAGAATTACATTGCTGAAGATTTGCAATATATACGTGATGAAGTTCCTTAATATCGTCAACTAAAGTTGCAATTCTCTTTTTGAACACATCTAGTGAGCAACAAAACAATTTCCAGGTGATTCTTAAATGCAGTTCCATATATACTTTAGCGAATCTATTTGTACCAGCTATCGAGAGGATGGTACACAATGGCGATGTTGTACTGGCAACGGAAGGTGCAACAGAGCTTTCTCGTACTGGTGAAATTGTAGATGTAGCTACCACTTTTGTGAGTGCAATCGTGTTTACGGAGGTAGGTTGTATGTTTGCTGTTGATGAAGGGTAAACTAAAGCAGTAATAAAAAATTGGGCTTAAGCACTGTACCCGAATTTTAAAACAAATATCGATACTTTTAGGCAAAATTTATGCGCAACAAACAATAAAATATTTGAGCGAATAACTTTAATTTAATAATGAATGAAATTCATGACAGTGGTGAAGTTTTTCAATCAAACATTGGTGATTGAAGGATTCTATACAAAAAAGTTTAATCAGTTTTACTCACCATTTCCCCTCAAAATATAAGGTGGTATTGTTGGGCTTTTGCTCCTCTGCCACAGTTTCGGAGCAATATTCGAAGTTTAAAATACACTGAAGCCCCTACTGGAACCCTTTTTCCATATGATATCTTTCATAATGATTGCAGTATTAATAGGAGCCCAAAGATATTACACTGAAGAAGAAGAAGAATAAAAGGAAATCTTACCTTTCACGCAATTTTGACTTTCTGTTATATTATTTGGTAAAGATCGTCCTTTGCACGTACTTTTCGTGCATTGTTTATATGGTGGATTGATGCAAGATTTGTTTCTGTATCTGATGCCAAGACTGGTAGAACATAAGGTCCAAGAGCTCCATGAAGACCAGTAGTTTAAGCTTTCTGTTTGAAAAAAAGTAAGAAAGTTTGTACGTTTTTATTTACACACAAGAAAATCTCATGTTTTTATTTTAACATAGTCGGTAGCCGATGGATAAATCCATGGGTTCGCACGTCATTTATATATCGCATCTTGCGACGCCTATCGTCATAGAAACTAGTCATTGGCTGTAGAAAAATCGACGGAAATTCGACCGTCGTACATATTTCCCGCATCAGTATCTTGTGCATTTTTGTTCCTGATAAGACCAAGTAATGAATCTCTCTATAGGATGCAGAAATAACGGTGCGCCGCGACCATTTCGTAATAGATAGAATGCAGACAGATTATAAGAGAAATAAATTGTTAGCCTGTGGATAATTCTATGAAAATACGCCCGTCACAATAAAGTAGATAATTTTTAATTTTGTGAAAGTGCGCACGCGATAATTAATAAACTTGTGTGCTTTGTGCGCATTGCGGAAAAATGGCGATAAAATATATACGAGCGTTTAGACTATGCGATTATGGCTTGTTCATTTTATCATCAGAAATAAATAAATTTAAAGATGCGACTGCAAATTTAAATGCAACTACATCTGCGAATGTTCTTTCTGAGTTACAATAAAACATATATTTATTATGGAATCGATATACGTTATGCGTTCACTGTTGCATTGTGTTTTTAAAAACCTTTAAAATTGCTTATAAAAATCGAAATAAAGAAATTATTTTAAATTTAGTTACTTTGTAATCCACTTGCAAATTGAAAACTACTTTCAGAATTGCACTTAAAAATATGCGTCATTGATGACGCAAAGTCCTACATACAACGTACGTTTTAAATGTTCGTTTTTATCATGAAAACGTTATTTTCTTCTATCTTGGGATATCGATTTTTTCAGATACACAAAGGATCTTAAAACTAGAAAAGGAAACTAAATACCAGCATTTGGTCCATTTAAAGCCTTAATTTTAATTTTAGCTAATTCTCTGGTAATCGTCCCCCCTTCCTGCGCACACAAAAAATAGACACATTGAGTTAATAGGCAAATATTCTGAAAAATCCTAAAGAAGCTCTGTAAAAGAATTGTGACGTGCAGTAAGTTTAGTAAGATCTATCCGTAATAAATAACGGACCCCGCTGGTGTTTTATGTCTAGTATTGTAGGTATGTTTTTATACTGCGTGTAACATCGTATATACAGTGACACAAGTCGTATTCTGGTAGCTCAACAACAACCAACATACTGAGCAATTTTAGAATTCAAGTCGCGATTATTTGTTCTCAGAAATAAATAAAGTAGGTTTGGCTATCCTCAGCTTCCATGACTTGCCTTTCTTCACACAGGTATAATTCACTTTTAGATATTTTGTTACTCCACTACATGGCTCTCCCCAAACATTGACACCACAGGCATCTGAAAAAACTGTAGCTGAAAAATAAAGAATATTTCGAGTATTAGACAACTGGCTAATTTGTCTTGTAGCAATGTACTTAATTGTTAACCCTTAAAACTTGGGCTGGGGTAAAATATTTCGCCAAAACCTGAAAAATACCTCACACAGACTGCCATAAGGTCTGAAGTTTAGGCTGTCACAATTTATTGTCCCGAGTGTTCTTCTTGTCCTACTTGTTTTATGAAGGCAATGAAATTAAATACTAACTCATGTTTGGTGGCGTTTGTCCGTAGCCGACCAATCTGTCCGTAGCCGACCAATCGCGGCTTAAATTTTGACAAGCTGATTATCTATTAACGGGTCTTCTCAAAAACATCCTTCAAGCGTTACAATAAGTAAAAAAATTCAAAAATATTTTGATCTTAGCATTAAATTTACCAAAAACAGTATCCATCCGTAGTGAATAATCTTTTATAAAAATAGACTAACATGCTTTTAAATTGCAATGTGTTTCGTTATTACATATTCGCATTCCTTTTTCCATTTGGTGCTGGTGAAGCGTGTCGTTTGGTATGCAGTTATTAACAGCTGCATTTCTATCAGGGCATGTGATTGCGCTTGTTCGACCAAAAAATACATCTATTATACTTATCACGCTCCCTAAGATAAATAAAAGGAAAGTAAAATATGTGAATCAATTGTATAAGTATCATCTGCATTAAAAAAATATCTTCATCATTCACGTTTCCGTTGATACAATGGCGAGTGAGATTACTTAGGTGCACGCTAAGAAGATTTTCAATTGTGATACTCACTTCCTTCTGTTTGACAGAAATGAAATTTAACTGTAGGTTAAAAACCTTTGAAAAACAGCAATTGCGCATCTTCAGCAATCATATGACTGCAAAAAAGTAAAAACTTCGGCCGGGAAATTTACTTACAGAGTAAAACCTACTGAAAACATATGAAAATAAACCATTTTCCCATTGCAGTAATTTTATGGATTTTTGCGCAAGTGGTGTGAGTTAGATCTGTATTTTTGGCAGCTAAGCACACACTAAATGCCTACAGATTATGACTACTTTGAGAGTTCGCTTACCGTGGTATGTCTTTTTTATTTTACTTATTAGTATCCAATAAGTAACACTAGATCATACGCCCTGCTGTAATTCTACAAACTAGTCAGTGGCCCGTGGATAAATCCTCACTTTCCTTCTATGATATATCGCATTCTTTGTGTTTCTGTAACACGACATTTTTATTTCTCGCGCATAAAGAGACAGCAACAGACAACGATGAAAGACGAAATACGGCTATTGTTAAAGAGATTTCTGAGTCATGTCAAGTCCGGGCTAATCCAGGTTCACGATATCCTAACAGATGGCTAGCTGCCAGAATATAAAATTTATCACTGCTTTGTAAACAACAAGAAGTCTCAACTTTTGTCCACATCTGTTTAATAATAGCCGTATTCCATTTGTCTGTTCGTGCGTCTGTTTGTCTTTTTGTTACGGAAACACAAAATGCGATACATAAAGGACAGGCGACCCTGTGGATTTTTCCACAGGTTAACGACTTTTGCTATAATAATAGCCGTCGTCTGTCTGTTCATCTGTCCTTTACAGAAACACGAAATGCGATATATAAAGGACAGGCGACCCCGTGAATATTTCCACGGGTGACCGACTAGTTTGCTTTACTATTGAAAACGCGTGGTCCAAAGTTTTATTCTTTTCGCTTACGTAAAAATTCATAATGGTTACCGCAATTTAAAAATGGTCTCTTTTACTTCAGTTTGATATGTCACTTCATTTAAGCGAAGTAAAAAAGCCCAATAAATACAGCCTAAGAAGGTAGCTAAATTTTATAAAAAAAAATATGATTGTAGTCTATCGACGTGTGCTACTTAAACAAAATATTAACTTAAATTTTAGTTAATATCACACCGAAAGACAACAGAGAAACCCACTCTAATGATCTTTAACACATTATAATTGACGTTTCCATAAAGAAATGGCGTGATCTAAAAATGTAATGTTCTGTATAATAAATAAGCATATATATTTTTAGCGTGCAAGCAAGCTTCATTTTTATATATTTTTGCAATTTATTGTCAAATGTTTTTTATAAGTTTTTGGAATCCCTCCCTGCTCATTACCCCTCCCCTCCACATGCTATTCGGGACTTCACAGCACATGTTTAACTTTAATAAAAGTAAAAAAAGTATTTTTACTAACCTAACTGGCAGCCAAACGATGCGCGCTGTTCGTTGCAAATCGTGTACATGCAGTACTCGTTCAGACATGTTAATGTTTTACAACTCGTCGCGTTCGTTCCACAAACTATGATCGAAAATTTTTTAACATGATGTTATTATAAGCGAAGATTAACAAGAGAGATTTTACGTTTAAAACTGTTAATTTAAAGCAAATAGGATTGAGAGGTATGAGAAGCATTAAAAACATTGAGTGTTTATAACCGGAAATTGCTTTCTAACGGCAATTTCCGTTTAAGGAAAAACAGAAAACCTATTGTGTACCAAAAGTTATTGTGTCAGAGAAAAATATAGTATCTGTATTTTGATAAAACTTTAAATATAACGTTTAGAAACTCAATCGTGTAAAAAGTTCTCCTTATTAACCATGGTATCATAAAACCCTTCTTTTTTCTCGTCACATGCCCTGTTCTCACTCAGTCAGCCACATCATTTTCTTTATTTAAACATCTGAAAAAGACTTTTTAAATTCTAAAGCCAGTAACGTATTATATTTCTTGTATATATTAAGAAATGTTGCAGATGTATTTACCTTCGAATGTTTGGCCATTAACCATACATAAAAAAGAAAATATAACAAATATAACATTCATTTCTTTTTTTACTTTCTTATCCTCACTTAAATGTCATCCCTCATTTGTGTGCTTATTATCTAGTTTGTTTGATTAATAAACACCCTTGCTACCAGTCCACAAAGTGATGCGTGGGTCATATGCTTTATCCTTTAGGTGTGTTTTGTAGGCAGAGCGAGAAAGAACTCTCTTTAGTAAAGATGCTATCCGTAGTTTCTGTAGTTTTAACTCATAAAGAATTACATTCAGTCTTTTTTGTGAACATATCGTGGCCCAGGTCTATTTTTTAAATGCAAATAACTGTGGCTTTCTTATACAACACGCAGAAGAGCTTGATAAAGAAAGAAAAAAAATTCGTTGACCTTGCTCTGGTAAAGTGTCTGGTATCAAGTTGGTAGATCAAAGTCTTATCTGCAAATATGGATGTCTTTTTATGTATTTAAGGTTGTTATTGTTTGTGAAAAAAATGTGAAAACACTTAAAGAGAAAACGAAAACCCAACCTTTTAAACAGTTATTATTAGCAAAAAATCTTCCCGAGTAAAACTCTATCATAAAAGATAGAAACGATTTTCAAACAACCTAAGGCATATAAAACATAATTATGTCTTTATTTAAAGTTAATATCTACAATTTCAATGCTATAAAAACATTAAAAAAAATACAAAAACCCTGCAGCTTAAAGATTTCCGCCATTAACAATAATCTGAAAAAGTACTGAACTTTGAAGAGGACTGAGTAATATGGGGGAATAAAATCATTGAATATTTTTCATTTCTCTGTAAAGACAATTTTAAAAGAAAAATAATAAACCTGAAAATTGATGAACAATAAAAACAAAATAAGAACAACGGCAAGGCTGAAAATTTATCTATTTTCTCTTTTTCTGTGAAAAACAACTTGGAAAATATCTTTAAAGGTAGCAACAAATTTTTTTTTACATAATCAGTTACGAAAGGTTATTTTCAGACTACATATTTTTCTTTTTTCTTTTAAAGCACACTTGTCACCATTTTATAGCTATAATACATTATCTTTCAGCAAAAATATTCAGCCAAAACAATTCCTCTTTAAATTAAAATTCATGAATAATTAATTAGTTCTCCTGGATAAAGCTTTAAGGGGGATTTTCAAGAGGCGAATTAAACGGCGAATTCGACGGCGAATTGTATCTGAGCATGCGCAGTTTTGTTTGTTTTGATTTTGCATCGAACTGCGCATGCTCAGACACAATTCGCCTCCAAACTCGCCGTTCAATTCGTGAGAATCCCCCTTTAGTCTACGTGCTTGCAAAATTGTACAGAAGCAAATGACGTAATTATTTAAGGGAAACGTTAATAACATCAAAGATGGCGCATTATAAGACGATCTTCATTATGCTACACTGCACGAGCTTTAACTTTCGATAGCATATAAATTTACAAAAAAAGTATTGTTCATTGGATAATAAAACAATTTGTTGCACTGTAAGGATTCTTATTAGCTTAAAACTCATTTTAGCCTCGTTCTCAGAAAAAAATCTGTCAAAACGAGGATTTAAGTTTTAGCCCGGATAAGTTTCGGGCGGCCAGCCTAGCTGCGCTGTCTCTATCTCTCTATCTATCTCCTCATGCGATTTTAAAAATTCTGCTTTCGCTGGCGGAAATCAATAATTATTTTTCAGTTTAATTCAATATCATAGTCATAAACGAATTGGATAATGGGGAAAGAAGCTAGCCTTTTAAAGTTAATTTCAAATTGACGAAATTTTATATATTCAAAAAGCATGTTAAGCCAGAAATTAATGGGACGAATCCAAGATTTTTAGCAAAGGATCAGAAAGACGGTTTTAGCAGTTTATACACCTTGCTGACGTTTTTTTTTAATAACTCTTTAATGCTATGTAGCATGGCTACAATACTTACTGAGTTTCAATATTATCTATTAGAAACCTGCATACAAAATTTTTAGGTCCCATACCTCTCAGAGGCTTTGATATGGGCTATTACTCGAAACTACCCCTAAAAATCTCTATGAAACTCTTATAATAGGAAAAATATAACAACTCTTGTTAGGATTATGTTTAGAACTTGAAACTTACAACACAACTTTGTTTCATCAAGAAGAATCGATCAATCATACTCAATTGATTGCTTACCGTCAGGTGTATCATTTGACAAGGTTTGTTATGGCACAAGTTTTCTTATGTCACAACTTCTATTATATCGCTATGATATGCAACCGTTATCTATTTTTGTATAATGTAACATCTGGCAACATGTAGTTGTTTTTATAAATTGAATCTTTAATTTCCCTTTTTAGCAGTAAAAAGCACATTCTTAAAGTCCTGAAAAAGATCCTCAAACATTCTTTGCCCGAAAAAATTATATCAGCATTTACATTTCAAAAGGAGAGAAAACAATATACAGACTGACTTCATAGCTTGTTGACATTATACCAAAAAAACCTTGCAGAGAACTTTTTTTTTAGCGGATATGTCCCTACAGCGGACACTTCTCTATAGCGGACATCATATATAGTTTCCAATATATATTACTTCCCCAAAACTGACCCCACTATAGCGGACATAGCTAGTAATCTCGCATATAAAGTATATTTGTAAGAAATTTGTCTATATTATACTAAAATTCTCCTTGCAAGGACAAAAAAGATTTTTAAAGTATTTGGTAACCTTTCAAGCTTGAGCTTTTTTCGGGAAAAAAAGAAAACAAATTTGCAATATAATCTAGCAAGTGGACACATTGTATGGACGACTTCACTTCGTCCTAGCCCACCCCTAGGGCAGGTGATATAAGCAAATTGGTAAGAAGCTCGATGTAACGAACACCTCTCTTATTTAAATGTTTCGATAATGTTCGTTTTGAAGAGATTTCACTGTATTTTTGAAGTCTGCGTCTTTTTAAGTTTTTCGCGGTCCGCCTCGGTTGCATGTGATGCAAGTAAAACACTTTTCTTTGCATTCAGTTTATTAACAGTATGATCTTAGACGTTATTGTTCCCGATTTTAAAACTTTTAATTTTTGTTTTGAAGTTATGCAAATGGAGTGACTTTTTTAGTTTCCAAAGATTAAATTAAAAACAAGGTCCATTTTATTTTGCTCAAAGTTAATTCCGTGATTATTAGATTAACTTTATGAAAATTAATTTTGAATTTTAATCCATCAAGATTTTTTGATGAGAACTTGCAGATACGAAAAAGAATAAAAGCATTCAAAGTTATTGGAACTCCTTGTAATCAAATGCAAATCTAGCTTCATGAAATTTTAGATCACCAAAAAGATAACAAACGACCACTGTAGCTAAGCATTGGCGAAGAAAACGAGCATAAAATAATAAATGAGCATAAATAAATACAAAATGTTTTTTTTGTTAAAATAATGGATTTTTGGATCTTGTTCAGCAGGGTAGTTCTATTATCACACTCAAACATAGATAATTTACGCACCGCTACACTAGATTATTACCCTTTCGTGCTTCTCTATTCTCTGTAGTTGAAACGGCGACAAAAAAGGAGCCTATTTTCAAAGTTTTACCGGCTTTAAAGCCACAAACCATTCCCGGATTTCCTAATTATGCCAAGCGCAATAAAAGAGGTCGAAACAAAAAATGATTCTCATTCCTGAGTTCCACAAGAAAAGGTGGAACAAATTACCTAATTTCGTAAATATTTCTGCTTCTTATGTGCCTTAATTGCAAGCTGAAAGTTACAGTCAAACATTTTATATGACCGAGCTTTCTAAAAATTGCCTCGTTTTCAATATAATATCAGAGCATAGAACTATTATAAAACTTTGGATGACGTTATAATTATTAAAATTTATGAAATTCGAGAAAGGTGTATTATAAAAAAGGAATTATGCTTCCTTATTTAGACAAGAACAATAGAGTTCAGGTTGGAATCTGGAGAGAATCTTTTTGCTCTCCTCCAGGGTGAGAATTATTCGATCATGTGACTGTATTTTCTACTTCGCAGAAAAGAGGATTTCTAATTTTAGTCATGACTAATAAGAATAACAGTTCCAGAAAATAAGAAAAAGTTCTTTGAAGTCTTAATAAAAACACTGTAACGTCACAACAATGAATAGTATTGACACATCCAAAATAAGAACATGGATGTTTTTATTAATTTTAAATCAAACAAATGACCATTATTTAGTATAAACTTCCATTGTTTACTTAAAAAAAATAAGAAAATGTACAGTTTCTACAGTATATCTGTTTGAGACATGTCTATCGTTTCAACGCAACACATAAGATATTTCAAGCCCTTTAACCAGCCATATGGTCAGAGCGAGCTATGTAATATAACGAATCGTAAGTCGTTTGACTTGCTGCAGTATTTCCAGTTCACTGATTAGATTTTCAAAACATTTTCTGTTATTGCAATGTAATATCAATGTGCCGAAATAAGAAAGGAATATCAATGTGCCGAAATAAGAATGTAATATCAATGTGCCGAAATAAGAATATAGAAAAAAAATATTGAAGTGGTTTGAAGAGGAGTGAAATGACGACAAGTTTTATTTTAAAACGTAAATTTAGTTGTATATATAACATCGTATTTCTTATTAAATAATAATAATTATAATAATAATAAAATAATAATAATAATAATAATAATAATAAAATAATAAAACGTTGGCAAAAAAAATAATGACAGAAATTTATTTCTTGAATAGCAAACGTAAAACTTTAAAGTGCGTTACACAATAAATAATTATCTCGCATATTGACAAGGTACAGTATCAAAGATTTTGATGCTGAGATAGAAGTGCGCAATTAAATAAGTTTATTTGATGTGATTTCATATGCTAAAACAGCTGAGTGGAATCGAAACAATATGGAGAATACGTTAGCCACGGAAGCCACCTTTTCATAGTCTGCATCATAGTATTCGAGGGTGGGATTCAGGGTACGATAAGATGCATCTTTTCTCAAGTATATAAAGGTATCAATCGCCCAAAATGTTAAGTTTTGCATAAGAATAAAATACAAAAACTGTTTGATCACCATACTGCTGATTCTTCTTCTTAAGTGCAGATATTGGACCAATATAAACACTTGAAATATCGCAGCACTTATTTTGAAAAAAGAGACAAAAAAAGAGCACCAGGCTATAGCCAATTTGTGTTGGTCGTAAATGGAATATCCAGATGAACACAAGTTGGGAAAATATTTCACGATGTGACCCGCCACAGATATGTACAACAAAATATCGTCTGTATGAACGGCTACCGTGATGTGATGGCTGTGAATAAAACACTGCATTCTGACAAACATGAGCATTGCAATGACCGAAGTTGATATTGATATGGAGTAAAAGACCAGAACTACATTATTTTTATACAACACAGAAATGATTGCTGTCACAATAAGTACACCAAAGAAAATTCCAAAAGCTAAACCTGGTTGTGAACGAAATAACAAATTGTGTTCATTTGCTGCATCATCGTCATCTTCATTGTCATCTTCATTATCATCTTCATTATCACCTTCATTGTCATCTTCATTGTCATCTTCATTGTCATCTTCATTGTCATCTTCATTGTCATCTTCATTGTTATCATGCTGCATATTCTCAATGGCATCAGCACCTCTGATTGCTGATATGTTATAAATAATGGATCCAATAATTCCAGCAGAGATAATGTTAAACTCAGATACAAATGAGATCAATGACTCCCTCCACACTATGCTTTCTTTATACAAGACTTTACCGTGACATTTGGTATGATTAGTTCCATTTGATGCGCCAGATATTAAATGAAGTTCTAGAACTGTGTTAGTTATATATGAGGAAAAATTCGTCCCTATCAACGAATACCAGGAGAATACCACCAACCAGTGATATCTCATGGCTCTTTTAACAAATGCCTGTAAACAAAGCATCTGGAATATTGTAAACATCAGAATTGTAAAGGGATATAACGCTTCATAGCCATGTAAGATACACTCTATAACGCCGGCTATTTGTAGCATACTGTATAAAAGTGTTCCAACACCAAAAATATACAGACCAGCTAGTAAATGAGCATTTGAATGGTGATTTTCAATTAGGTGGCAAATACCTCGACTTTTTATCCTTTGGTACACAAGGTAAAAAAGCATCAAAAAAATTGATAAAAGCATGTATCCACCTACTACGCAAAACCCTAAGTCTAGTGGCAAATTTTCAACCGAAAATATAACAACTTGAATCCCAATTGTAAAGCACACTTGTAGAACAGGTACCAGTATACCCAAAACTTTTACTTTTCCAGCTTGCCTGGTGCAATCATTTTCCCCAGGGAGGATTTGTTCGTTTTCTTCCATACTTTGTCTTAATCGTTTCTTCCAAAAAACTAAAACTCCTGCTATCACTTTACGATGTTATTTAAATCACTCATGTAATAAAAGCGTTGCTACGGCAATGCTTATAAAAATAACAATAATACTCTTCTACGCAGATTCAATTTTAGTAGATCTGTTATATCGTCTGCCTTAAAAAAAGAAAAAAGGAATGCATTTATTATAAATGGATTTGGTAAATAAATGACTTCTAAATGACTTAATGACTTCATCAATGATTTTGTATGCTTCAATAGATGAATAAAGTTTATAACATAGATGACATAGAAATCGAACGAGGCGGAGCTCTGGGACGAGATGGCAACAGTCACAGGAGAATACCACCAACCAGTGATATCTCATGGCTCTTTTAACAAATGCCTGTAAATAAAGCATCTGAAATATTAAAAACATTAGAATTGTGAAGGGATATAACGTTTCATAGCCATAACGAAACTACGTAAACGGAAATACGTCAACGAAATGTAGTACATGTAACTCCAAGTTTAGCAACTTGTGCAAAATTATCATGCTGTTAAGTTTCACTTCTGAATAGACAAGTGAGAATAAATAAGGCTTTAACATGAGAAACTCAACATACTAGTCGTTAGCCCGTGGAAAAATCCACGGGTTCCCCCGTCGCGGCTAAGCTACCATTTTGCGTGACAGACAGACGGACGGACGGACAGACGTATACGGCATTTTAATATAGATGAGAAAAAAATTAGTGAATAGGTTATACTGTATTTGAATTTAAATACAATACTTTTCTGTTATTGTTGTTTAGTAACTTTATGCGAATAATTTATCCTTCAAAAGGTCCTTTAGTGAAAATAAAACACGACTTGGGGTATAAACGTATACAGTTTAAAGATGAACTGCCAAAAAAAAAAAATTATCGTCTCTTTCTTCAATTAGAGTTATAATTATAGTTAAATACTAAAATTTTTACTCAATGCAGAATTTAAAACATATCGACATTCAAGAAAGATATTTTTTCTTTTAAGAGAGTATTGGATGTTATGGACCGAAATGAAGATATATTTACACGGCCTTTATATGTGGGTACTGTGGTCGTTGTAATTCGTATAAGGCACAGAACGTTTATTGAACAATAACTAAGAAAAACTGTCTATTGTACGTTTTCTTCATTTTATTTGTTATTTTAGTAAAAAAAAATTTTTATGTGGTTTTTTTTTAAGAAAGATGGGAAATTTTATCTATCAACCTCGTCCCCCGCTCTTGTTTTCCTTTTCTTTTTTATTTTCTGAGGGCGAGATACTTTGAACGAGGAGACGTCAATTGCTTTTATTCCGCCATTAAATTTATATTTTATGGGATGACGTTTCGGACAAAAAGTCACCAGAATAAACCCTAGTTCAGGAAAACAATTTATAGGGATAAAGCTTCCCCGATCCTTCCTCCTTTTCAAACCTGAATACGGTTAATATTTTCCGTGTCCTCAATGATAATTTTCTAACTTTTATTTTAATTATGTGACTTAAAATTCGCATTTCCGCTAAAAATTAGAAAATACCCCTGGCGTTTAGCTGGGGTATTTGTCAATGTCACATGACTCACTCAAGCTTATATGGAGAACGTGTGTAAAAACTAGAAAATGCGTTTTGATGTTCATGAAGATGCACAGATCTACTGATATCATAAACTTTAAGAAACTTATTAAAATACCTTGTAATTAGTTCACTTTATTATGCTGCTTTTACCCAGCGACATGAGTGCATCTTTTTTTCGAAGTAAGCAACCTCATTCCCAGTGCGTTTTGCCTTCTTAATTAATTTGATAGCGCGCTCCGTAATAACGGCTCAGGGCTCAATGTTTGAGTATAGCAACTTGACAGCACAGTACTTTCAATAAGCGGGCAAATTATTTTGTCTTGAGAAAATTCTGTTGTTGGCAGTAAAAGAAAATCAAAATGATTTCAACTTTTACTTCGGAATGGAATAAATGTGGTTAATAACAAATCAGATTTGTGAAAATTGTTTGCGCTTCTCCGTTCAATGTGTTGAAACGAGTTTTCTGGTCGGTCTCGCTGACGGCTTGCTCACACCTTTCTTGTCGCAATATCTCGCACTGCCTGAGATAAATTCTTAGGGAATAGTTGCGATTTCTTCCGTTGAGTGAAATTTCTCCGCTAATCTTTTTTCTGATAAATAGTATACCACAAGCAATGTCCCTAACTGAGGGGACTATTGTCCCCAGGTACGGGATGCCCCGTGTGAATATCATAGGCTGGAAAAGACCTAGGAACGAGGCTGGAGACTATTTTGTGGCTATTTTTGTCCGACAGCCTTCATCCATTGATTATGAGTGCCAATTTTAAATGAATAACTGAATCAAAAAAAATTCAGAGAAAAAAAAATCCAATGTAGGAAAAGATTTGTCGGAAAAAGAGTGATAAAATTTTAATCCAATTAGAGCGTTCGTTGTTTGCGTATCTAGCGATTCTCTGGTCTTAAAGGACAACTAGGTATGGGTCTCACATAAGTGAATTTTTGTGGGAATTTAGTTATGCTAAAGATTCTTTTTCTGGGAGACTAGGTCGTACTTTCTACGTATATCTATTTTTAAACGAAATTTATTGTACTGCAGAGAATACTCTTCTTCTCGGAGACTGAAACAAAAACTTTTTTAGAAAACAAATACGAAAAAAGAAGTTTAATAAGGAGAGCTATGAAATTGACATGACTGTTCAACTTGGCGGCAATTTCAGAACAAGTGGCTTGAAACGTAGCGGTGGTGTGAGAAATTAATTTGTGAAACGAGGTAGAAGCCGAAAAAAGGCTCGAAATTTGAAAAAAAAGTTGAGGTAAGTAGCAAAAATTGTGTATGAGTATTTCGCATAAAAAAAATTTTCGTAAGGAAAAAAATAAAATTATGCATAGAAAGTTTCTGTGAAAGAATATTTCGCAAAAAGAAAGAATAAAAAAGTTTCTTTTATTCCTTTGAAAGTTATTTTTTATAATCCAAGAAAAAATATTTTGCTGAAAAGTTACTTTAAAGAATTAATTTTAATGAGAATTAATATTCGCAAGATATTTCATTTTTTTTCACGAACTTAACAATTAATTTTCTTGAGAATAAAATGCTCTGAAGTAGTTTCCTAAGGGACATGAAATTCTCAAATCACGGTAATGAAAAGTATTAATTTTAATTAACTTGTATTATAATCCCTCTAGGTAGTAAAAATGCATGATTTGATCACTTACAGAGATTACAATGCAAATAAGAAGAATAAACTGAATGACTAGAGAAATGAATCAATCTAAATGTCAATCTAAATTTTAGAAGATCTAGAAGATATAAAATGTCACGAATTTTGCGACAAAAGAGTTTGAAGACATTTTTAGGAATTTTCAGGGTTTTTAGTGTAGAAATTAAAAATCACTGAAATAAGTGGCACTGAGTAAAAATGCGAAAAATATGATATCATTTAAAACATGGCTAAATTAATGAGGTAAGAACCAAAATTTAGCACATTTACAATTTTTTACTAGAAAATAGAAAATCTGTTTTGTGTGATGGTCGGGCCTTTGCATTATTCTTACAATATTCTTCAAATTAGAGAAATTTTCAATAATTTTCGCAAGAGTAAATAAAAAATAAAAAATAAAAATACGAAATTGTTTCCTTCGCAAATTCCTACTAACATGAGAGCACGTTTGTTGGTTTCTCTATCATACATTTTAATTTTAGATTTAACAGTACAATAAATCAGACGAACAACCCACTGCAACATTTCGATGTCATATTTTAGTAAGAACGCACAGGTATGTGTATTATTTACTCTTATTTTTGTTGATTATTTATTTGTGTATTTATTTATTTGTTTGTGAACCTTTTGAAAACTTTAATTATTTAATTAATTCGATCTCGTCTCCAGCGCTCTTTTTTTCTTTCAGACAATCTTGCACGGCAAAATAGAAGAAATAGCAAATAGCTCTCTGTACGAGGTTGGTTTACAAGGCATTTTGTTCAATAAAAAGCACTTTGATGCCATGATAATATTAACATACTATCTTAGACTCTCTTATTTAATGTATGAAAGTTTTTTTGTCTGGATTGTTTTTGTCAAGTTGTTTTAAATACTTACATTCATTTTTTTCAACTTAAAAAAATATTAGCCTCTTTAAGTTTTCTTTTAAAAATATTAAGTTCTTTATGATAAAGATAAAGAATGTTCCAGTAAGAAATACCTCTCTTTTGGTATACAATAACAAAATAATATTTGTGTGTGACGGTTTTTTTTCTATCCCACGCTCCCCATTGCTGGTTGTTAAGTTGATCTGTCTGTTTTTGTTTGGTTGGTTGATTGATTTAATTTTTTGTTGCTTAGTTGACAAGTTGACAAGTTGGTTGGTTAATTGGTTTAATTTTTTGTTGCTTAGTTGACAAGTTGGTTGGTTAATTAGTTTAATTTTTTTGTAGGTTGGGGTTTGATTTTTTTTGGTTAGTTGCTTGGATGATAAATAAATTGGTTGTTGGTTGGTTGATTGTTGGTTAAATTTTTTGTTAAAAGGTTTTTCATTGGTTGGTTACTTGGTTGGTTGGTCGATTACTTGGTTGTTTGGTTTGTTAGTTTTGCTTGTAGAGTTAGTTCGTTGGTTTAATTTATTGGTTGGTTAGTTATTGGCAATAACCAAACAATTTGATGGGTCGGTTGCTTGGTTATAATATGCTTGTAGGTTTATTGACTCATTGGTTGATTTGTAAGTTGTTTAGTTTGTTGGTAAGTTATTTGTTTGTTTTTCTCTTACTTGAATGGTTCAATTGGGTTGGTTGGTTGGTTAAAGTTGAGAATATTTCCTTTCTCGTTTGTTTGCCTTTGTTTGTGTTTGTTTTCTTGTTGCTTTTGTTTCACTTTTTTGATTGGTTAGTTAAATGTTTGGATTGTTTATTTGTTTGTTTTTGTGCAATTCTATTTTTAGATTATTTTGGAGGGATCATTTTTGTTGATACAAAAAACAAGAAGAAGGATGAATAGTAAAATACGTTGTGCAGTGAAGATGAAAAAGAATAAGTAGAAGTAAGAAGAAACATCATGAAGGAAGATTGATGCTGACAACACAAGACAAGAAAGAAGATGTATATCAAGTACAATTTTTTTCACCCTTGTTTCTGTTTCGCGCTTAAGGTAAGTTTCTAAGTAAGTAAGCAGGTAGGCAGGATTGCGCGCTTAAGGTAGGGAGGTCTCTAAGTAAGTAGGCAGGTAGGCAGGATTAGGTAAGGGACGCGTCTTTCAATTTCTATTCTATCTCTACTGCTTACTTTTCACGATAAGTTAGGTGGTCTCAAGGGACAAGCAGTTAAGCAGTCAAGTCTGTTTTGTTTATTTGTTTATTTTACTTTATTTGTTTATTTGTTGATGCTTTATGGTTATGTCATAAAATGATCTTGCCATAAACATTTTTTACTATTCGTAATACATATAACGCGCACGTGTTAAGTGTTGTTTTGAAAACATACTTGTCTTAAGTTTACCCCACAAACGAAGGTAGTCCGAATAAGCTGCTTTTTATCTATTATAAAATTAAAATTATATTCATAAGAACATATTTCTTATTAAAGAAAAATAATGACAAAAGATATTATTCAAAAAGCTTATTCGGATTTTTGACAACTGACAGCAACCTTCGGACACCCAAGTTTGTTTCAAAAACATGTTTTTTGAAACAAACTTATTTTTTGTTTTACTCACACACACCAAATGTCAGTTGTCAACGCATTTAGTGTACTGGTAAGTCATACATTTTTCTACATCAATAAAGAAGAAAGAAGACAAAGAAAGCGGAGAAGGAAAAGACGATAATAAAGAAAAGAAAGAAGAAGAAGAAGACAACAAAGAAAGAGAAAAGAAGAGTACAAGAAAAAAAAAAGAATAAAAAAAGAGAAAAAAAGACGATTGATTATGTAGAGGCGTCGCTTCTCTGACATTTAAAGAATTATTTTGTGGTTAACGGAAGAAATAACGTATTTAATTCCCGACGTGCATTGATCACACTGAAATGAGCACTTAAAAAACGTAATAAAAATGCGGAATATAAGGCTGTCTTGTCTTCAGACCTAAAACATTCGATATATATTTTAAGACAATCTTAACTTGGTACCAAAATCACTATGTATTTTTAAAGACTGTCCCATTAAAGCACATGAACATATGTTTAATGTTGCCATAACTTGGGATCTAAAACAATCAAATATACATTTGAAGGCTGTCCCGAATTGGGATCTAAAACAATCAAATATACATTTGAAGGCTGTCCCGAATTGGGATCTAAAACAATCAAGTATACATTTGAAGGCTGTCCCGATTTGGGACCTAAAACACGTAAATATATCTTTGAAGGCTGTCCCGAATTGGGACCTAAAACACATAAATATATGCTTGAAGGCTGTCCCGAATTGGGACCTAAAACACAAAAATGTATATGAAGGCTGTCCCGACTTGGGATCTAAAACAATCGATTATACATTTAAAGGCTGTCCCGACTTCGGACCTAAAACACACAAATATATATTTGAAGGCTGTCCCGAATTGGGACCTAAAACACATAAACATATATTTGAAGGCTGTCCCGACTTGGGATCTAAAACACATATATACACATTTTAAGCCTGTCCCTACTTGGGATTCAACGTATATATATATTTGAAGGATGTCCCGACTTGGGATCTAAAACAATCAAATATACATTTGAAGGCTGTCCCGAATTGGGATCTAAAACAATCAAATATACTTTTTAAGGCTGCCCCGACTTGGGACTTAAACAAGTAAATATATATTTGAAGGTTGTCCCGAATTGGGACTTAAACACATAAATATATATTTGAAGGCTGTCCTGACTTGGGATCTAAAACAATCAAATATACATTTAAAGGCTGTCCCGACTTCGGACCTAAAACACATAAATATATATTTGAAGGCTGTGCCGAATTGGGACCTAAAACACATAAATATATATTTGAAGGCTGTCCCGAATTGGGACCTAAAACACATAAATATATACTTGAAGGCTGTCCCGACTTGGGATCTAAAACAATCAAATATACATTTAAAGGCTGTCCCGAATTGGGATCTAAAACAATCAAATATACATTTTAGGCTGTCCTGACTTGGTATTTAAAACAAGTAAATATATATTTGAAGGCTGTCCGTAAATATATATTTGAAGGCTGTCCAGCATTGGGACCTAAAACAAGTAACTATGTATTTGACGGCTGTCCTGACTTTGGAAGTAAAAAATAAAAATACATTTTAAAGGCTGTCCCGACTTGGGACCTAAAACAAGTAAATATATATTTGATGGATGTCCCGAATTGGGACTTAAACACATAAATATGTATTTGAAGGCTGTCCCGTTTTGGGATAACAAGTAAATATATATTTGAAGGCTGTCCCGTTTTGGGACCTAAAACAAGTAAATATATTCAATGCACTGGTAAGTTTGTGGTTTGTTTGCAAAAGAGAGTTTGATAAAAGTAGTTGTTCTGGTATTACTATATGGTAGAAAGATTTTAATTAATGGTTTATATGAGATGAGATGAATGGCAATATTCAAGGTACAATTCATTATATTACAAACCACAACCCAAGAGCTGAAGGAAAATGTAGTCGATAATAACCGTTTCTTTCATTAGATTTTGCCTACAGCATTGGCCTTGGGTTGTGATATTTTCATTCTATTGAGAGGTTCTGCGTGCGCTTATGTGTTTGTGTTTATTTATAATTCTATTGATTTAAATTTTGCGACGTTTGAAAAGTAGAGTGGGTGGGGGGTCGGGAGAACCTGGGGTGGGGGGGCAGGAGTCAAAGCGCATTTATTTAATTTTTTGAATTATTATTATTGTTATTATTATTGTGTATGCGCGGAAGGTTTTCGTTGTTTTCATTCTTTTGTATTATATATTATAGAAATTCCGTACAGTGTTGATAAGCACTACGGAATTTCACGCCCCTAAACGCAAGTCATAGTTAATTTCAAAACAACATAACAGCCGCGGCGGTTTTTCGTTTTTACTAAATAAAAATTTTCTCGATTTAGCGGATTTTTTTATCATTCGCGTGTTTTTCGTCATTTTTATATCAAGATTTTTCACCAAGAAGCAGTTGGAATCTGAAATACCAAAGTTTCTCTAGCATTAAAGAAGATATGGTGGTAAGTCAAACGTTGATTTTCTCAAACTGAATGTTAGTTACAACTTACATTTTTAATTATAGACTGTTGATCCTTTCAATAACAATATTGCAGAATTGAATGTAATTGTAAAACATAAATTTGATAGAGGAAATTCGATAGAGACGAAAAACATGTGTATTTATGATAACGTTTTGATTGGTATGAGGACTGGCGATAATGGATCAGATTTGACCAACAAATGGCAGCAATTTTGTGACCATAAGACGCAGATTTTTTCAAACAAATCGGTACGTATGAAAGGTACGTATGCTTGTAACTACTAAAACATCAAGTGTAAAATTCTTTGGCTCTAATTTTCCGTGTTGCTTTTGTCGGTCTCTGTATTTATCATTTAATGAGTGTGCATTTAAAACACAAATTGGACAGAGGTTTTGTATGTATATGGTGGATTTGTAGTAGAAGTTTCAATGAGTGGTACGTAGTCTTAATGTGAATGTCTGCTAGAGAAGAGTTTTAGTTTAGAAAAATGACAGCAATTTTGGGATCAAATTTGTCTTCAAAAAGAACGGTACGTATGAAAAGTAAGTATGCTTGCAACGAAATATTAAATTCAAAATTCTTTGCTTTTTAATTTCTTCTAGTCTCTGTACTTTTCAAAAAAATGAAACTGATGTGTCAAAATGAAACAGCTTTGTACACACAATGCACAATTCTAGTTAGTATTTAGTATTAATACGCCAAGTGGAATTGCAAGTTACATGCATTGAAACTTTTCAAGTATTTTTTAAAGTGATCTTCAAAAAAGATAAGATAAAAACATTGATCTGAGTGAAATGCAATAACAACCAAAGAATCTTGTAATATGAGGAAGTTTCGGCCGTATACAGCGTCAAATACAATTAACTGATGAACACCAATACTTACAAACTTAATTAATCATGTGAGCATCCTTGAAAAGACTTACACACCTTTACAAACCTTTAAGACTTCAATTCAACTGAAATGCAATAATCACACACAAGAAACAATTACCACAAATGGTACAAAAACATACGCAGTGTTTTTTTTTAACAAATTACAAACCTTTAAGACTTCAATTCAACTGAAATGCAATAATCACACACAAGAAACAATTACCACAAATGGTACAAAAACATACGCAGTCTTTTTTTTGACAAATTACAAACCTTTAAGACCTCAATTTTAGTTAATTGCAATAATTAAGACACTAAAAAAATATTGCCATCAATGCTGCAAAAAAATACACAGTCTTTTCTTAACAAATTACAAACATGACTTCAAATTTAGTCAAATGCAATAATTATTACATACATAAAATTCTAACCAACCCACGAATCAAATACAATACTGATCATCAAAAATAAAATTGTACCCTAACCAACATTGCAATGACTTACACAGTTTTTCGTCAGACTTCATGTCGTAACAATATACAAATATTTACAGCTTTAACTAAAGTTAAATGCCAAAATGGTCACAGCGTATTGTAAGTAATCTTAAAATACATACACAACTTGTTCGTTACACCACATGCTGTAACAAATTACAAATCTTTAAGACTTCAGTTTATATGAATAAAGCAGTATTTTTACGAAAGGATTATTGCAAACCAATCTTGAAAGACTTATACATTTTTTCATATCACTGCATACCACAATAAATTACAAACAGTTAGGACTTTAGTTGTAATAAAATGCAATAACTATCACATGAAAAGAATGTGTTAACCAATCACACAGTTTTTTCATATCACTGCATACCACAAGAAATTACAAACAGTTAGGTCTGTATTGAAATGCAATAACTATCACATGAAAAGAATATGTTAACCAATCACACAGTTTTTTCATATCACTACATGCCACAATAAATTACAAACAGTTAGGTCTTTAGTTATATTAAAATGCAATAACTATCACATAAAAATAATGTGTTAACCAATCACACAGTTTTTTCATATCACTGCATCCCACAATAAATTACAAATAGTTAGGTCTTTAGTTGTATTAAAATGCAATAACTAACACATGAAAAGAATGTGTTAACCAATCACACAGTTTTTTCATATCACTGCATACCACAATAAATTACAAACAGTTAGGTCTTTAGTTGTATTAAAATGCAATAACTATCACATGAAAAGAATGTGTTAACCAATCACACAGTTTTTTCATATCACTGCATACCACAAGAAATTACAAACAGTTAGGTCTGTATTGAAATGCAATAACTATCACATGAAAAGAATATGTTAACCAATCACACAGTTTTTTCCTATCACTGCATCCCACAATAAATTACAAACAGTTTAGGTCTTTAGTTATATTATAATGCAATAACTATCACATGAAAAGAATATGTTAACCAATCACATTTATTACACACGAAAAAAATATATTCCGTACAAACCTGATGGAGAACTTACACAGCTCGTCCATAATAAATAATGACTTAAATGCGACAATTGTCCATAAGAATATTGTAATCAATACTGCAAATATATAAGAAGATGGTTCAAAACACTGCATGCTATTAACAAATATATAGCTTCCCTCAGCAAATGTTTATTAGCTGCTACACGTTAAAGCAACAAAGATTTAATTAAACATTGAATGCCTAAGACTTGGAGTTCTAGGAAACAAGTTGCTACTTTATGTACTGAGCTTTTTTTCTCAACATTCTTAAAAACGATGTAATATTCATAAAGTCAAAACTTAGATTCATGCGTTCGTGCAAACAACCAAATGTATTACTCTCTTTAATTTTCTAATAATTGACGTCTGCTCGAAACGAGGAGTGGGTTAAATTGAGAATATTTATACTCACAACAATGCGGTGAAACTTAATCACATTACAGCTGCCTGATCTCTTTATTTCGCACTGGATATCACATTATTCATTTTTTTTCTTCTGAATTTTTCCATTGTTGTTTCTTTATTTTCTTTTCTATATTTTTATGTTAATACTATACTTCATCAATATATCTATTATTTCCATTATCCACGTTCCCTGTTCGTCATTCAAGTTCTCCTTCATTATTTCCTGTACCAATCTCTTTTCATCTGATGTTACTATTTGCTGCAACAGCATAAATCTCCTTTCTTCAATCCTCTGTCGCATTGTCCAGTAACAAGCCTCCAATAATATACCTGGTTTCCTTCTCGCAAATTACGTGAATATAAACCTCCTTGATATGACATACCATATTCTGTTGCATATCCTGTTGGTTGTGTCAGACGATATATCGCTATGTTTTCCAATATATTTTATCACTATCAATGTATTTACTATTTAGCTTTCTAATTTATATGCATAAACAACATACTATTTATTACATTCATTCAATCTTTAATCACCCCTCTTATTCCATTGTGTCACAAGTTAATAAAGCACGTCACAAGTAAATTAAGCATTTCTTTGCATCGCCAAACACAACGTACGTTCCTTTTCTCTTAGTTCTATCCTTCATAATCTTCATAACAATTGCATACAATGCAAAATGTGATCAATCGTTGATGGTACTACTGAAATTCGTCCGCACTGAAATTTACTCAACCCATTCCTAAACGCTACGTCATTTCGCTATTTCTTTCTCAAATATCTTTTTTATAATGTTTATTAGAAATATTCCTCTCCTGCTGTTTATGCTTTCTCTCTCTTCTTTTCTATTTAATTAAAATATATATATATTCTACAGATATATATTCTGTATATTTACTTCTATCACGTTGTTAAATATATTTTCTTTTAATAGATCATGAGTCCTCTTCTGAACCCAAGTTTTGTTCCAAATGTCGCAAAAACTGTATCTACTTCGTTTTGTTTAATCTCCATTTCTTTTTGGCGCCTAGCTACTAGCTTTCGGTTTTCTTTAACTTTTTTATTTCCTTGCTCTGTCTCTCTCTATATATTTTACTCACAACTCACAACTAAAACTTATACACTTCTAAACCTATGACAATCACTAAAAGTTGAATTACAGCGGATGTCACTGAACACTATATACGTATGTTTTACCTTTATACTGCCCCCCCCCCCCCCCCCTCCATTCCCCCTCAGAAAAAAAAAACACAAAAACAACCTAAATTATGCAGCCAACGCAATAAAAAAACTAAAATCCGGACATTCCATAAAGATATCTACCCTATAAACGCCCTCCATATAACAAGCCAAGCTCTGCAAATTAACCCCAACTCTCTATAGCAAACCCGACTCTGTACAACCAAAACATTTCACAACTATCAAAACCTTTTACAGCATTTCCAACTCCAACTCTTCAACTCTCCAAAACTCCAATCCTCCAAATAACAACCCCAACTTTCCATAACAACCCTAACTCTCTACAACAATCCAAACTCTTCACAAAAATCCAAACTCCAACTCTCCATAACAACTCTAACTCACCCTATCAACTCCAACTCTCCCGAACAACCCAGCTCGGCATAACCCATAGACTTATTACCCCGATCACAACACCAAAACTCCATAACAACCCCAACACTCTTTATCAAATTTCAATAACAACCCCAACTTTCTCTATAACAACCCTCTATAAGAACCATAGCACTCCTTAACAACCCTGGAAATAACATTTTCGACAACCTATAACAACTTCGACATTCTATAACAACTTCTATCAAATTCACTATCACCACTGTAACACCATCAAGACAGTTGCACATTTTTGAAACAAATTTTACTTCGTTCTCCATTATTTTTATTCGATCTTCATTATTTCACTTTCTTCTCCATCATTTTACTTCATTCTTCATTATTTTCCATTATTTTAATTCATTCTTCATTATTTTATTTCTTTATCTGTAATTTCACTTTGTTCTCCATTATTTTACTTCTTTATCTTTTATTTTACTTCGTTCTCCATTATTTTACTTCGTTCTCCATTATTTTAATTCATTCTACATTATTTTAATTCGTTCTCCATTATTTTACATCTGTATTTATTATTTTCCTTCGTTCTTCATTATTTTAATTCGTTCTCCATTATTTTACTTCGATCTTCATTATTTTACCTTCTCTATTATTTCACTTCCTTCTTCATCATTATACTTCATTCTCCATCATTTTACTTCATTCTTCATTATTTCACGTCGTTCTCCGTTATTTTAATTAGTTCTTCATTATTTTACATCTTTATCTGTTACTTTAACTGACAGCAACCTTCGGACGCCCAAGTTTGTTTCAAAAACATGTTTTTTGAAATAAACTTATTTTTTGTTTTACGCACACACACCAAATGGTAAGACATACATTTTTCTACTTCAATAAAAAAAGAAGACAAAGAAAGCAAAGAAGGAAAAGACGATAAAAAAAGAGAAAAGAAAGAAGAAGAAAGAAGACAAAAAAGCGAAGAAGAAGAAAAAGACAACAAAGACAGAGAAGAGAAGAGTACAAGAACAAAAAGAATAAAAAAAGAGATAAAGACGATTGATTATGTAGAGGCGTCGCTTCTCTGACATTTAAAAAACGTAATAAAAAATGCGGAATATAAGGCTGTCTTGTCTTCAGACCTTAAACATTCGATATATATTTTAAGGCAATCTTAACTTGGTACCAAAATCGCTATGTACTTTTAAAGACTGTCCCATTAAAGCACATGAACATATGTTTAATGTTGCCATAACTTGGGATCTAAAACAATCAAATATACATTTGAAGGCTGTCCCGAATTGGGACCTTAAACAAGTAAATATACATTTGAAGGGTGTCCCGAATTGGGACCTAAAACAATCAAATATAAATTGAGGGCTCTCCCGAATTAGGATCTAAAACATCAAATATACATTTGAAGGCTCTCCCGAATTGGGACCTAAAACAAGTAAATATATATTTCAAGGCTGTCCCGACTTGGGATCTAAAAGCATGAAATATAAATTTGAAGGCTGTCCCGACTTGGGACTTAAAACAAGTAAAATATATTTAAAGGCTGTCCCGACTTGGGATGTAAAACAATCAAATATTCAATTGAAGGGTGTCCCGACTTGGGATCTAAAACAGTCAAATATACATAAAAAGGCTGTCCCGACTTCGGACCTAAAACACATAAATATGTATTTGAAGGTTGTCCCGAATTGGGATCTAAAACCATCAAATATATATTTAAAGGCTGTCTCGACTTGGGACCTAAAACAAGTAAATATATATTTGAAAGCTGTCCCGACTTGGGATCTAAAACACAAAAATATATATTTGTAGGCTGTCCCGACTTGGGACTTAAAGTAAGTATGTATTTCAAGACCGCCCCGACTTGGGATTTAAACAATCAAGTATACATTTCAAAGCTTTTCCGAATTGGGATCTATAACAATCAAACATACATTTAAAGGCTGTCATGAATTGGGACCTAAAACAATCAAATATATATTTGAAGGTTGTCCCGACTTGGGACTTAACACACATATGTACACATTTTAAGCCTGTCCCAACTTGGGACTTAAAGTAAGCATGTATTTAAAGGCTGCCCCAACTTGAGATCTACACAATCAAGTATACATTTGAAGGCAGCCCCGAATTGGGATCTAAAAGCATGAAATATAAATTTGAAGGCTGTCCCGACTTGGGACTTAAAACAAGTAAAATATATTTGAAGGCTGTCCCGACTTGGGATCTAACACAAGTAAATTCATATTTGAAGGCCGTCCCGACTTGGGATCTAAAACAATCAAATGTACATTTGAAGGCTGTCCTGACTTGGGACATAAAACAATGAAGTATACATTTGAAGGCTGTCCCGATTTCGGACATGAAACACATAAATATATATTTGAAGGCTGTCCCAAATTGGGACCTAAAGCACATAAATATATATTTGAAAGCTGTCCCGACTTGGGACCTAAAACACATATATACACATGTTAATCCTGTCCCGACTTAGGAGTTAAAGTAAGTATATATTTGAAGGCTTCCCCGACTTGAGATCTACACAATCAAGTATACATTTGAAGGCAGCCCCGAATTGGGATCTAAAAGCATGAAATATAAGTTTGAAGACTGTCCCGACTTGGGACTTAAAACAAGTAAAATATATTTAAAGGCTGTCCCGACTTGGGATGTAAAACAATCAAATATTCAATTGAAGGGTGTCCCGACTTGGGATCTAAAACAGTCAAATATACATAAAAAGGCTGTCCCGACTTCGGACCTAAAACACATAAATATGTATTTGAAGGTTGTCCCGAATTGGGATCTAAAACCATCAAATATATATTTAAAGGCTGTCCCGACTTGGGACCTAAAACAAGTAAATATATATTTGAAAGCTGTCCCGACTTGGGATCTAAAACACAAAAATATATATTTGTAGGCTGTCCCGACTTGGGACTTAAAGTAAGTATGTGTTTGAAGACCGCCCCGACTTGGGATTTAAACAATCAAGTATACATTTCAAAGCTTTTCCGAATTGGGATCTATAACAATCAAACATACATTTAAAGGCTGTCATGAATTGGGATCTAAAACAATCAAATATATATTTGAAGGTTGTCCCGACTTGGGACTTAACACACATATGTACACATTTTAAGCCTGTCCCAACTTGGGACTTAAAGTAAGTATGTATTTAAAGGCTGCCCCGAATTGGGATCTAAAAGAATCAAATATATATTTAAAGGCTGTCCCAACTTGGGACCTAAAACATGTAAATATATATTTGAAAGCTGTCCCGACTTGGGATCTAAAACAATCAAATGTTCATTTGAAGGCTGTCCCGAATTGGGACCTAAAACAAGTAAATTCATATTTGAAGGCCGTCCCGACTTGGGATCTTAAACAATCAAAAGTACATTTGAAGGCTGTCCTGACATGGGACAAAAAACAATAAAGTATACATTTGAAGGCTGTCCCGATTTCGGACATGAAACACATAAATATATATTTGAAGGCTGTCCCAAATTGGGACCTAAAGCACATAAATATATATTTGAAAGCTGTCCCGACTTGGGACCTAAAACACATATATACACATGTTAATCCTGTCCCGACTTAGGAGTTAAAGTAAGTATATATTTGAAGGCTTCCCCGACTTGAGATCTACACAATCAAGTATACATTTGAAGGCAGCCCCGAATTGGGATTTAAAACAATCAAATATGTATTTGAAGGCTGTCCCGAATTGGGATCTAAAACAATCAAATATATATTTGAAGGTTGTCCCGACTTGGGACCTAAAACAAGTAAATATATATATTTGAAAGCTGTCCCGACTTGGAATCTAAAACAATCAAATGTACATTTGAAGGCTGTGTCGAATTGGGACATAAAACAAGTACAGTCATATTTGAAGGCCGTCCCGACTTGGGATCAAAAACAATCAAATGTACATTTGAAGGCTGTCCCGATTTCGGACATAAACACATAAACATATATTTGAAGGTTGTCCCAAATTGAGACCTAAAACGCATAAATATATATTTGAAAGCTGTCCCGACTTGGGACCTAAAACACATATATACACATGTTAAGCCTGTCCCGACTTAGGACTTAAAGTTAGTATATATTGGAAGGCTTCCCCGACTTGGGATCTACACAATCAAGTATAAATTTGAAGGCAGCCCCGACTTGGGATCTAAAACAATCTAATATACATTTGAAGGCTGTCCGAACTTCGGCCCTAAAACACATAAATATATATTTGAAGGCTGTCCCGAATTGGGATCTAAAACAATCAAATATATATTTGAAAGTTGTCCCGACTTGGGACTTAAAACACATAAATATATATTTGAAGGCTGTCCCGAATTGGGACCTAAACAATCAAGTATACATTTGAAGGCTGTCCCGAATTGGGACCTAAGACACATAAATATATGTTTGAAGGCTGCCCTGACTTGAGACTTAAGACAAGTAAATATATATTTGCAGGCTGTCCGGATTTGGGAATTAAAACAAGTAAATATATATTTGAAGGTTGTCCCGAATTGGGACCTGAAACAAATAAAAATATTTTTAAAGGCTGTCCTGACTTCGGACGCAAAGAATGGAAATACATTTTGAAGGCTGTCTCGACTTGGGACCTAAAACAAGTAAATATATATTTGAAGGGTGTCCTGACTTGGGACTTAAAGCAAGTAAATATAGATTTAAAGGCTGTCCCGACTTCGGACCTAAAACGCATAAATATATATTTGAAGGCTGTCCTGACTTGGGATTTATTATTATTATTATTATTATTATTATTAACATTTATTTGGGTTCAATTTTGTACAAAATTGTTCTTCTCCCTAAAATGAAATATAAAAATGAAAAAAATTATAGATTAAGAATAAATAAGTGTTCAAAAAATAAATTTTTTTATATACATTAAATAAAAAAGAAAACCGCGATGAGAAAAACTGAAAAGTTAGTCTGATGCGAATATTGCAAATATAGGAGTAACTAGAAAAAAAAACCCAGAGAAAACGATAAATGGCCTTGGAAGTAAGAAAATATAAAATAAACTAATTGAATTATGAAAAAAAAAAAAAAATATTTCATATATATACTTGGCTAGTCGCAAAAGGAGAAAAGGCAAAAGTAAACACAAGCTGAAAATGAGTAAGGGTAGATTGTGAACAGGTCGATAGAATATTGGCACCCAAACTTCGGCGAACAGAATTCAAACAGACAAGACTCTAGCGACTGCCTTATTTAGATAAAATTGTTTTGCTTCTTTAGTAAATTTTTCTAGAGTTTCAATAATTTTTATACTATCCGGGATTTCATCGTAACACCGTGCTTGGTTTTGAAAAGTGCCATTTCCAACATTTTTAACAAGAGGCTCCTTCGTAGAAGATCTCAAATTTCGTGTTGGTACAACAAACTCTACGTTTAGATAGCTTGGATGGTTGTTATCAATTCTCGATTTGTGTACAAGTTTACTTATACTGAATTCAATATGTTCTTTTACGGGAAGCCATTTTAGATTCGTGACTTCTTGCAGATTAGCATAACGGCGGAGAACGTAACCAGCAGCCATGTTTTGGATCTTTTGTAGCCGACATATCAGATAATCAGGTATTTGCGAGAAGACAACATTACCGTAACTTATCCTTGATAAGATCAACGTTTCCGCCAAGGTTTTGCGTACATGGAAAGGTGTGAAACGACTAAACTTTCGTAGAGCACGTAGTGTTGAGTGCGAGGATTTTATAACATTGTTTATATGGCAGGTCCATGATAGATTTTGATCGAATTGAATGCCAAGTAACTTAACATTTTCTTCCTGCTCGATTGACATACCAGCACAACGACAAAGATAGCTTCGGTCAGAATCAAATGCTCTCAGTCGCTTAGAATGGAATATGATTAACTTAAGCTTGTCACTGTTGAACAAAAGATTGTTTTCTTTTGACCAAGCTAGAAGGTTATCTACATCCTTTTCCATATCTTTGATTGATTGAAATAGATCTCTGACTTTGCAGTGTTTATATAATGTTGTATCATCAGCATATTGGATACTGGCGGATTGAAATAGATCTCTGACTTTGCAGTGTTTATATAATGTTGTATCATCAGCATATTGGATACTGGCGGAGTTGATTTGATTTGATAACTCGATGACGTAGAGGTTAAACAGGACAGGGCCAAGTATGCTACCCTGTGGTACACCGTAAAACATTGATTTTAAAGATGAAATTTTGTCTTCAATTTGAACGTATTGTTTCCTATCTTTCAGATAACTTGATAATATCTTTAAAGCACGAAATGAAAAATTCATATCACGTAGTTTCAGCAGCAGATTTTTGTGATCAATCGTGTCGAAAGCTTTGGAGTAATCGATGAGGATAGAGAGTGTCACTTCACTTTTCGCCATTGCTTTTTTTATGTCGTCACGAAGCTTAAGCATCAATGTGGTAGTCGTATGACCTTTGCGAAAACCGGATTGTGTTTCATTGTAAAGTTGATTACTTTCGATGAATTCACATAACTGAGATAAGATTACTCTCTCGTAGATTTTTGACAATACTGGCAGTACTGAGATTGGACGATAGTCCTTTGTGCTAATTGGTGTGTCGATCTTTGGTATTGGGCAAACACGAGCAATCTTCCATTGCTGGGGAAATATTTCTTTGTTGATGCAATTGTTAATAATATGGACCAGAGGGGATGTTATGAATTCTGATACTGGCTTGATAAATCGTATTGGAATATTGTCATGACCACTGGAGCAGTCATTCTTGAGGTTTTTTAGTATTTTATTTATTTCATTGTAAGTAGTATGTTGAATTTTGAACGATTGTTCGTTTTCAGTAGTTTTGATATCATCTGGTAATGTAGACTCGACGTTTGATTTCCCAGTTAGGTTTGCTGCTAGATTGCTAAAATATTCATTCATTTCTGAAGGATCGTGTTTGATTCGTGTTTTTTGATTGCTCAGAATACGATGAATAGTATTCCAGACAGATTTTTGATCCTTTGACGATAACGATTTCTTGAAGAACGAGTTTTTTATTTCCTTCAATGTTTTTCGATAATTAGTGCGTTTTTCTTTATAGTCATTTTTGTAATTTGGATCTTCTTGGGCTTTTTTACGATAAAATTCCAGTTGGTTTCGACTGTCTTGGATGGCAGGGTCTTTCATCCACGGAGCGATCGGGCGTGTTAGCTTTACTCGCTTCAGTGGGGCATGACGTTCAATACAGGATAATATGAGATGATTCAGTGTATCTATTTGTTCATCTGGATCATCGAATGTAAATATCAAACTAAATGGTAATTTTGAAAAATCGTCGATATAGGAATTCATATCCAGATTTTTTTCGTCATGAACGAATTTATATCGCGGTTCGAAACGTTCTTTTTTAATGCTAAGTAGAATATATGGCGTGTCATGATCACTTATTTCGTCAGTAATAAGCACGTCACTGTTTGTCACTTTACCAGGAATGTTAGTAATAATATGATCAATGAGAGTAGCTCCCTTTCTGGTTGGTTTATTGACATGTTGATACAAATTGTACGAATTTAGTATGTCTTTATAACGTTTGGTGGATTCTTTTTCTTGGCCTTGAAGGTCAATGTTCATATCACCGGTTACAATAATGACACCACTCCATTTAATAGATATTTCGGCTATCAATGTTTCAAAATTATTGAGCCAATCGATCTTTTGCTCTTCCTTTGAGCTTGGTTGATATACTGTAATTAGAAGGTAGGGTGTATTTTTGTTCCGACCACGAAATTCGACGCATAAAACTTCCATTGAAGAATGTTTTGTCAAATCATCTCTCGATTTAAAGTGTAGAGAATCTTTGGCATAAATCCCAACTCCACCCCCTCGAGATTTTCTGTTTTTGAAAAGTGTCTTATATCCTGGTATGTTGACGTAATCTAACTGTTCCTTGTTGTCTTGAAGCCAAGTCTCACTTAGGGTTATGATGTCAAAGTCATAAATGTTTAACATTAAAGAGAATTCTGTGAATGTCGATAAGAGAGATTGGGTGTTTATATGAGCGATAGACGTTTGATTGCGATGCTTGTTTAAAAGCTTTAGATGACTGTTCTCGGTAGTTATTGGGTCATCAGTAGTGTCTGTGTTAAATGCGATATTACGTACGCCAAAGTAGGGAAGCTCTGATAATATACATCCACTACATGTCCATTTAACAACAATTCTGGATGTCATACGATTCTGTTCAAAGATGGGAAGGTTAGAACATGATGCATGTGTAAAACATAAACACTTAATACATTGTAAACGTTTTCTATTTGTTCCAAATCCTTTATTACACTCAGTGCACTTGGATGAACCAGGTCCTGGATTCTCTTGAATATCTCCTGACAAAATTATGTTAAATGTTGATACAGAGTTCGCATAATAAACGATAGGTGATTTACCTCTCTTTATCTTTGTACGAATAACATTTGCTTTATAAACGTTTGTATTATCTTGAGATGCAACATCATTAAATGACAAAGTGTGAAAGATGCCAATTAAAGCAATTAAAACGACGATATTTCTCATGTTTATAAAGTTATAAATGCCTGGTTTCTCCGTTCGATGTTATGAGAGAAAAAATGTGTTTTGAGTATAAAAAAGATTTCTCCAACATGTAAGCAAAAAGTACATAACTTGAAAAAAAAATTCAATATTCACCACAAAAAACAAGTCAAAACCATTAAGCATGACTAGTATAACCAGTAGCATTATTTCGATCGATTTCGTCATAAATATTCAAGTTGAAGTAAATCGAATAAACAAAACAAATTTATAACAACTTT
This sequence comes from Hydractinia symbiolongicarpus, assembly GCF_029227915.1. Taxonomy (NCBI): domain Eukaryota; kingdom Metazoa; phylum Cnidaria; class Hydrozoa; order Anthoathecata; family Hydractiniidae; genus Hydractinia; species Hydractinia symbiolongicarpus. Next base: position 13,065,414 of record NC_079875.1, on the reverse strand, counting down.
ATAAAACCAGAACACGTCTGCAACCTAATACGGAGCAGAATTAATTGTATTTTATATTTCGGTATAGCCTCCTTATTTCCATTCCCTCTTAAACTCAGGGACCTAGAAAAAATGTGAGTTTTTTTATCTGTCAGTATATAGAACCTGAAACGAGCTTGTCGTCCCTAAATTACAATTATCCTGTCAATTATCCTGTGATAAAGCAAGTCAATATATATTTGAAGGCTGTGCCGAATTGGGACTTAAAACAAGTAAATGTACATTTGAAGGCTGTCCCGACTTGGGATCTAAAACAATCAAACATAGATTAAAAGGTTCTACCGACTTGGGATCTAAAACAATCAAATATACATTAAAAAGCTATCCCGACTTCGGACCTAAAACACATAAATATGTATTTGAAGGTTGTCCCGACTTGGGATCTAAAACGCAAAAATATATATTTGTAGGCTGTCCCGACTTGGGACTTAAAGTAAGTATGTATTTGAAGACCGCCCCGACTTGGGATTTAAACAATCAAGTATACATTTCAAAGCTTTTCCGAATTGGGATCTATAACAATCAAACATACATTTAAAGGCTGTCCCGACTTGGGACTTAAAACAAGTAAGTATATATTTGAAGGCTGTCTTGAATTGGGACTTAATCACATAAATATATATTTGAAGGTCGTCCCGACTTGGGATCTAAAACAATCCAATATACATTTGAAGGCTGTCCCGACTTCGGACCTAAAACACATAAATATATATTTGAAGGCTGTCCCGAATTGGGACCTAAACAATCAAGGATACATTTGAAGGCTGTCCCGAATTGGGACCTAAGACACATAAATATATGTTTGAAGGCTGTCCCGAATTGGGCCCTAAAACACATATATATATTTGCAGGCTGTTAAAACTTCGGATCTAAAACAATCAAATATACATTTAAAGGCTGTCCTGACTTCGGACAACAAAAACACAAAAAGACTTGGGATTTAAAACAAGTCAAGATATATTTGAAGGCTGTCCCGAATTGGGACTTAAAACAAGTAAATATACATTTGAAGGCTGTCCCGACTTGGGATCTAAAACAATCAAACATACATTAAAAGGTTCTACCGACTTGGGATCTAAAACAATCAAATATACATTAAAAGGCTGTCCCGACTTCGGACCTAAAACACATAAATATGTATTTGAAGGTTGTCCCGAATTGGGATCTAAAACCATTAAATATATATTTAAAGGCGGTCCCGACTTGGGACCTAAAACAAGTAAATATATATTTGAAGGCTGTGTTGAATTGGGACTTAATCACATAAATATATATTTGAAGGTCGTCCCGACTTGGGATCTAAAACAATCCAATATACATTTGAAGGCTGTCCCGACTTCGGCCCAAAAACACATAAATATATATTTGAAGGCTGTCATGAATTGGGATCTAAAACAATCAAATATATATTTGAAGGTTGTCCCGACTTGGGACTTAACACACATATATACACATTTTGAGCCTGTCCCAACTTGGGACTTAAAGTAAGTATGTATTTAAAGGCTGCCCCGACTTGAGATCTACACAATCAAGTATACATTTGTAGGCAGCCCCGAATTGGGATCTAAAAGAATGAAATATAAATTTGAAGGCTGTCCCGACTTGGGACTTAAAACAAGTAAAATATATTTGAAGGCTGTCCCGACTTGGGATCTAAAACAATCAAATATATATTTGAAGGCTGTCCCGACTTGGGATCTAAAACAATCAAATATACATAAAAAGGCTGTCCCGACTTCGGACCTAAAACACATAAATATGTATTTGAAGGTTGTCCCGAATTGGGATCTAAAACAATCAAATATATATTTAAAGGCCGTCCCGACTTGGGACCTAAAACAAGTAAATATATATTTGAAAGCCGTCCCGACTTGGGATCTAAAACAATCAAATGTACATTTGAAGGCTGTCCCGATTTCGGACATAAACACATAAATATATATTTGAAGGTTGTCCCAAATTGGGACCTAAAACGCATAAATATATATTTGAAAGCTGTCCCGACTTGGGACCTAAAACACATATATACACATGTTAAGCCTGTCCCGACTTAGGACTTAAAGTCAGTATATATTTGAAGGCTTCCCCGACTTGGGATCTACACAATCAAGTATAAATTTAAAGGCAGCCCCGAATTGGGATCTAAAACAATCAAATATACATTTGAAGGCTGTCCTGACTTGGGACTTAAAACAAGTAAATATACATTTAAAGGCTTTCCCGACTTCGGACCTAAAACACATAAATATATATTTGAAGGCTGTCCCGAATTGGGACCTAAAACACATAAATATATATTTGAAGGCTTCCCCGACTTGGGATTTAAAATAATCAAATATACATTTAAAGGCTGTCCCGAGTTCGACCTAAAACAAGTAAATATACATTTGAAGGCTGTCCCGAATTGGGACCTAAAACATATAAATATATGTTTGAAGGCTGCCCCGACTTGAGACTTAAAACAAGTAAATATATATTTGAAGGCTGTCCCTAATATGTATTTGAAGGCTGTCCCGACTTCGGACGTAAAAAATGGAAATACATTTTGAAGGCTCTCTCGACTTGGGACCTAAAACAAGTTAATATATATTTGAAAGATGTGCCGAATTGGGACTTAAACACATAAATATGTATTTGAAGGCTGTCCCTTTTTGGGACCTAAAACAAGTAAATATATTCATTGCAATGGTAAGGTTGTGGTTTGTTTGTGTTCTGGTATTACTATATGGTAGAAAGATTTGAATTTATGGTTTATATGAGATGAGATGAATGGCAATATTCAAGGTACAATTTATTATATTACAAACCACAACCCAAGAGCTGAAGGAAAATTGAGTCGATAATAACCGTTTCTTTCATTGGATTTTGCCTACAGCATTGGCCTTGGGTTGTGATATTTTCATTCTATTGAGAGGTTTTGCGTGCGCTTATGTGTTTGTGTTTATTTATAATTCTTTCTTTTTTACTAAAAATTTTTTTTCTCGATTTAGCGGATTTTTTTATCATTCGCGTGTTCTTTGTCATTTTTTTTTTCAAGATTTTTTCACCAAGAAGCAGTTGGCATCTGAAATACCAAATTTTCTCCAGCATAAAAGAAAATATTGTGGTAAGTCAAACATTGATTTTCTCAAACTTAATGTTAGTTACAACTTACATTTTTAATTATAGACTGTTGATCCTTTCAATCACATTATTGCAGAATTGAATGTATTTGTAAAACATAAATTTGATAGAGAAAATTCGACAGAGAAGAAGAGCATGTGTATTTATGATAACGTTTTGATTGGTATGAGGACTGGCGATAATGGATCAGATTTGACCAACAAATGGCAGCAATTTTGTGACCAAAAGACGCAGATTTTTTCAAACAAATCGGTACGTATAAAAGGTACGTATGCTTGTAACTTCTAAAACATCAAGTGTAAAATTCTTTGGCGCTGGTTTCCCTGTTGCTTTTGTCGGTCTCTTTATTTATCATTCAATGAGTGTGCATTTAACACAAATTGGACAGAGGTTTCGTATGTATATAGTGGATTTGTGTTAGAAGTTTCAATGAGTGGTACGTAGTCTTAATGTGAATGTCTGCTAGAGAAGAGTTTTAGTTTAGAAAAATGACAGCAATTTTGGGATTAAAAGTGTCTTCAAAAAGAACGGTACGTATAAAAAGTAAGTATGCTTGCAACGAAATATTAAATTCAAAATTCTTTGCTTTTTAATTTCTTCTAGTCTCCGTACTTTTCAAAAAAATGAAACTGATGTATCAATATGAAACAGCTTTGTACACACAATGCATAATTCTAGTTCGTATTTAGTATTAATACAGCAAGTGGAATTGCAAGTTACTTGCATAGAAACTTTTCAAGTATTTTTTAGGGTGATCTTCAAAAAAGATAAGATAAAAACAATGATATGACTGAAATGCAATAACAACCAAAGAATCTTGTAATATGGGGAAGTTTCAGCCGTATACAGCGTCAAATACAATTAACTGATGAACACCAATACCTGCAAACTTAATTAATCATGTGAGCAACCTTGAAAAGACTTACACACCTTTACAAACCTTTAAGACTTCAATTCAACTGAAATGCAATAATCGCACACAAGAAACAATTACAACAAATGGTACAAAAACATACGCAGTCTTTTTTTTGACAAATTACAAAACTTTAAGACCTCAATTTTAGTAGTACACAGTTTTTAGTACACAGTTTTTTTGTCAGACTTCATGTCCTAACAACATACAAATATTTACAATTTTAACTTAAGTTAAATGCTAAAATGGTCACAATGTATCGTAAGTAATCCTAAAATACATACACAGCTTTTTCGTTACACCACATGCTATAAAAAATTACAAATCTTTAAGAATTCAGTTTATATGAATAAAGCAGCATTTACACGAAAGGAATATTGCAAACCAATCTTAAAAGACTTATACTTTCTTTCATATCACTGCATACCACCACAAATTACAAACAGTTAGGTCTTTAGTTGTATTAAAATGCAATAACTATCACATGAAAAGAATATGTTAACCAATTACACAGTTTCTTCATATCACTGCATCCCACAATAAATTACAAGCAGTTAGGTCTTTAGTTGTATTAAAATGCAATAACTATCACATGAAAAGAATGTGTTAACCAATCACACAGTTTTTTCGTTACACTGCATACCAAGATAAATTACAAACAGTTAGGTCTTTAGTTGTATTAAAATGCAATAACTATCACATGAAAAGAATGTGTTAACCAATCACACAGTTTTTTCGTTACACTGCATACTACGATAAATTACAAACAGTTAGGTCTTTAGTTGTATTAAAATGCAATAACTATCACATAAAAAGAATGTGTTAACCAATCACACAGTTTTTTTCATATCACTGCATCCCACAATAAATTACAAACAGTTAGGTCTTTCGTTGTATTAAAATGCAATAACTATCACATGAAAAGAATTTGTTAACCAATCGCAGTTTTTTCTTAACAATGCATACCAATTCTAAAAAGATTTCACAGTTTGTTAGTAACACTGCATACCGTACAAGTTACAAACCTTTAGGAACTTAATTAAAGTGGAACAATTACACACATTAAAAAAATATATTCCGTACAAACCTGATGAAAACTTATGCCGTTCGTCCATAATGTCTTTAACACCCCATTTCAAATTAAATGCAGCAATTGTCCATAAGAATTATTGTAATCAATACTGTAAATATATAAACAGATTGTTCCTCAAAACATCAAATGTTTACTAGCTGCAACACGTCAAAGCAACAAAGATGTAATTAAACATTGAATGTCTAAGACTTGATGTTCTAGGAAACAAGTTGCTACTTTATGTACTGAGCTTTTTTTCTCAACATTCTTAAAAATCGATGTAATATTCATATAGTCAAAACTGAGATTCATGCGTTCGTGCAAACAACCAAATGTATTACTCTCTTTAATTTTCTAATAATTGACGTCTGCTCGAAAGGAGGAGTGGGTTAAATTGAGAATATTTATACTCACAACAATGCGGTGAAACTTAATCACATTACAGTTGCCTGATCTCTTTATTTCGCACTGGATATCACATTATTCATTTTCTTTTTCTTCTAAACGCTACGTCATTTCGCTAACTCTTTCTCAAATATCTTATTTATAATGTTTATTAGAAATATTCCTGTCCTGCTGTTTATGCTTTCTCTGTCTTCTTTTCTATTTAATTAAAATACATATATATTCTACAGATATATATTCTGTATATTTACTTCTATCACCTTGTTAAATATATTTTTAACACTTTTAACCATGATTTCACTTCTTTCTTTTAATAGATCAAGAATCCTCTTCTGACCTCAAGTTTTGTTCCAAATGTCGCAAAAACTGTATCTACTTCGTTTTGTTTAATCTCCATTTCTTTTTGGCGCCTAGCTACTAGCTTTCGGTTTTCTTTAACTTTTTTATTTCCTTGCTCTGTCTCTCTCTATATATTTTACTCACAACTCACAACTAAAACTTATACACTTCTAAACCTATGACAATCACTAAAAGTTGAATTACAGCGGATGTCACTGAACACTATATACGTATGTTTTACCTTTATACTGCCCCCCCCCCCCTCCATTCCCCCTCAGAAAAAAACAACAACACAAAAACAACCTAAATTATGCAGCCAACGCAATAAAAAACTAAAATCCGGACTTTCCACAAAAATATTTACTCTATAAACGTCCTCCATATAACAAACATTTCACAACAATCTAAACTCCTTGCAGCATTCCTAACTCCAACTCTCCGTGACTCCAATCCTCCATATAACTACTCCAATTTTCCATAACAACCCTAACTCTCTACAATAATCCAAACTCTTCACAAAAATCCAAACCCCAACTCTCCATAACAACTCTAACCCACCCTATCAACTCCAACTCTCCCGAACAACCGAACTCGGGATAACCCATAGAATTATTACCAAATCACAACACCAAAACTCCATAGCAACCCCAATACTCTTTATCAAATTTCAATAACAAACCCAACTCTCCATAACTCCAACTCTCCGTAACAACTCCAACTCTCCATAATAACCCACTTCTCTCGAACAGATCTAACTCTTCATAACAACTCCAGCACTCTATAACAACCCTAACTATCTATAACATTTCCAACTCTCCATAACAAATCCAAATCTCCATAACAATTCCATCTCTCCGTAACAACCATAACTCTCTATAACTACTCCTATTCTCTATAACAATCGCAACTCTCTATAACAACCCCAACTCTCTATAACAATCCCCACTCTCCATAACAGCCTTAACTCCCCATAACAACTCCAACTCTCCATAACAACTCCCATTCTTCATAACAACCCCCACTCTCCATAACAACTCCAACTCTCCATAACAACAACTCTCCATAACAACTCCAACTCTGCATAACAACTTCAACTCTCCATAATAGCTCCAACTCTCTTTAAGAACTCCAACTCTCTATAACAACTCCAACACTCTATAACAACTCCAACTCTCCAAAACAACTTACTTCTTTATCTGTTATTTTACTTCTTTGTCTATTATATTACTTCGTTCTCCATTATTTTACTTTGTTCTCCATTATTTTACTTTGTTCTCCATCATTTTAATTTGTTTGACATTACTTTAATTCGTTCTCCATTATTTTAATTTTTCTTCCATTATTTTACTTCGTTCTCTATTATTTTACTTTATTTATTATTTTACTTCGTTCTCTATTATTTTACTTCGTTCTCCAATATTTTAATTCGTTCTCCATTATTTTATTTCTTTCTCTATTAGTTTAATTCGATCTTCATCATTTCACTTCCTTCTCTATCATTTTACTTCATTCTTCATTATTTTACTTCGTCCCCTATTATTTTATTTCGTTCTCCATTATTTTACTTTATTTATTATTTTACTTCGTTCTCCATTATTTTAATTCGTCCTCCATTATTTTACTTCGTTCTCCAATATTTTAATTCGTTCTCCATTATTTTAATTCGTTCTCCATTATTTTATTTCTTTCTCTATTAGTTTAATTCGATCTTCATCATTTCACTTCCTTCTCTATCATTTTACTTCATTCTTCATTATTTTACTTCGTCCCCCATTATTTTATTTCGTTCTCCATTATTTTACTTCTTTTTCTATTATATTACTTCGTTCTCCATTATTTTACTTTATTTATTATTTTACTTCGTTCTCCAATATTTTAATTCGTCCTCCATTATTTTACTTCGTTCTCCAATATTTTAATTCGTTCTCCATTATTTTAATTCGATCTCCATTATTTTACTTCGTTCTCCATTATTTTAATTCGTCCACCATTATTTTACTTCGTTCTCCAATATTTTAATTCGTTCTCCATTATTTTAATTCGATCTTCATCATTTCACTTCCTTCTCTATCATTTTACTTCATTCTTCATTATTTTACTTCGTCCCCCATTATTTTATTTCGTTCTCCATTATTATACTTTGTTCTCCATCATTTTTATTCGCTCGCCATTATTTTAATTCGTTCTCCATTATTTTAATTCGCTCGCCACTATTTTACTTAGTTCTCCATTATTTTACTTCTGTATTTACTATTTTACTTCGTTCTCCATTACTTTAATTCGTCCTCCATTATTTTGCTTCGTTCTCCATTATTTTACTTCTTTTTTCTATTATATTACTTCGTTCCCCATTATTTTACTTTAGTTATTATTTTACTTCGTTCTCCATTATTTTAATTCGTCCTCCATTATTTTAATTCGTCCTCCATTATTTTAATTCGTCCTCCATTATTTTACTTCGTTCTCCAATATTTTAATTCGTTCTCCATTATTTTATTTCTTTCTCTATTAGTTTAATTCGATCTTCATCATTTCACTTCCTTCTCTATCATTTTACTTCATTCTTCATTATTTTACTTCGTCCTTCATTATTTTATTTCGTTCTCCATTATTTTACTTCTTTTTCTATTATATTACTTCGTTCTCCATTATTTTACTTTGTTCTCCATTATCTTACTTTGTTCTCCATCATTTTAATTTGTTTGCCATTACTTTAATCCGTTCTCCATTGTTTCAATTTTTCTTCCATTATTTTACTTCGTTCTCCATTATTTTACTTTATTTATTATTTTACTTCGTTCTCCAATATTTTAATTCGTTCTCCATTATTTTAATTCGATCTTCATCATTTCACTTCCTTCTCTATCATTTTACTTCATTCTTCATTATTTTACTTCGTCCCCCATTATTTTACTTCGTTTTCTATTATATTACTTCGTTCTCCATTATTTTACTTTATTTATTATTTTACTTCGTTCTCCATTATTTTAATTCGTCCTCCATTATTTTACTTCGTTCTCCAATATTTTAATTCGTTCTCCATTATTTTAATTCCTTTTCTATTATTTTATTTCTTTCTCCATTATTTTAATTCGATTTCATCATTTCACTTCCTTCTTTATCATTTTACTTCATTCTTCATTATTTTACTTCGTCCCCCATTATTTTATTTCGTTCTCCATTATTTTACTTCTTTTTCTATTATATTACTTCGTTCTCCATTATTTTACTTTATTTATTATTTTACTTCGTTCTCCATTATTTTAATTCGTCCTCCATTATTTTACTTCGTTCTCCAATATTTTAATTCGTTCTCCATTATTTTAATTCCTTTTCTATTATTTTATTTCTTTCTCCATTATTTTAATTCGATTTCATCATTTCACTTCCTTCTTTATCATTTTACTTCATTCTTCATTATTTTACTTCGTCCTCCATTATTTTATTTCGTTCTCCATTATTTTACTTCTTTATCTATTATATTACTTCGTTCTCCATTATTATACTTTGTTCTCCATTACTTTAATTCGTTCTCCATTATTTTAATTCGCTCGCCACTATTTTAATTCGCCCTCCATTATTTTACTTAGTTCTCCATTATTTTACTTCTCTATTTATTATTTTACTTCGTTCTCCATTACTTTAATTCGTCCTCCATTATTTTACTTCGTTCTCCATTATTTTACTTCTTTTTTCTATTATATTACTTCGTTCTCCATTATTTTACTTATTTTACTTCGTTCTCCATTATTTTAATTCGTCCTCCATTATTTTACTTCGTTCTCCAATATTTTAATTCGTTCTCCATTATTTTAATTCGTTCTCCATTATTTTAATTCGTCCTCCATTATTTTACTTCGTTCTCCAATATTTTAATTCGTTCTCCATTATTTTAATTCGTTCTCCATTATTTTAATTCGTTCTCCATTATTTTACTTCGTCCTCCATTATTTTACTTCGTTCTCCATTATTTTACTTCTTTTTTCTATTATATTACTTCGTTCTCCATTATTTTACTTATTTTACTTCGTTCTCCATTATTTTACTTATTTTACTTCGTTCTCCATTATTTTAATTCGTCCTCCATTATTTTACTTCGTTCTCCAATATTTTAATTCGTTCTCCATTATTTTAATTCGATCTCCATTATTTTAATTCGTCCTCCATTATTTTACTTCGTTCTCCATTATTTTAATTCGTTCTCCATTATTTTATTTCTTTCTCTATTAGTTTAATTCGATCTTCATCATTTCACTTCCTTCTCTATCATTTTACTTCATTCTTCATTATTTTACTTTGTCCTTCATTATTTTACTTCTTTTTCTATTATATTACTTCGTTCTCCATTATTTTACTTTGTTCTCCATTATCTTACTTTGTTCTCCATCATTTTAATTTGTTTGCCATTACTTTAATTCGTTCTCCATTGTTTCAATTTTTCTTCCATTATTTTACTTCGTTCTCCATTATTTTACTTTATTTATTATTTTACTTCATTCTCCATTATTATACTTTGTTCTCCATCATTTTTATTCGCTCGCCGTTATTTTAATTCGTTCTCCATTATTTTAATTCGCTCGCCACTATTTTAATTCGTCCTCCATTATTTTACTTCGTTCTCCATTACTTTAATTCGTCCTCCATTATTTTACTTCGTTCTCCATTATTTTACGTTCTTCTTTTTATTTATGTTGGTGTGTGTGGTATTATTGTTATTCGTGTCGTTCGTTGGAATTATTGTCTGTCTTGTTTTGTGTAAGGGTGGGATTGAGCAACTGTAAGTAACGTGTTTATTTGTGTCGTGTAAGTGTTGTCGCATGGTGACAAGAAGGAAGTATTTTATAATTTTAATATTGAAGCGTACACTTCAAAATTCAGATTTTAAAAAAAATTGTAACCAACAAAAAATTCTTTGGGAACTGATTGTTTTTTGTTGTTGCTCGGGTGGCGAACTGCAAAATCCGATGACTGGCCTTCTCGTGGCGCAGTTTGTTAAGCAAAGTCAATTTCTATTTGTTATTTTTTTATTATTCTTCGTTGTTCTTATAATTGCGATCAGATAATATTACTTTTTGCCATTGACTTTGTAAACCAACAGTCACGGTAATACGTTACTTAACTCTATTTATACAAATTTTCACTATGACGTCGAACACGTGTTGGCTAGTATAGAAGAATTTTTCCAAGACCACGTTTAGTATAAAAGTTGCCGCCGGTGTTACCATGTAAAGTTGGCAAGTAGTAAATTGTTAGAACTATGCAGGTTTTGCCCTGCTTAGGCTAGAGTTTAAAGAATAAAAAGTATTTTGGTGATGGAACTCCCAATACAAACAGGGTTAAAACACGCATCTTGCATGTCAAAATCGTCGAAATTGTGTTGAATTTTTATTTTCAAACCGATTGCATAAAATATTTTAACTAATCTTTAGCCCGTGAAAAAAATGTTATATTACATATTTCCCACATCGACATCTTGTGCCTGTCAGCACGCAGTAATTAAAATACTCCAGAGTCCCAACGAAATCTGGCTGGGGTAAGGCATTTAGAACACAGATTACTGCTATCGTTAAATGGACTAGTCGTTAAGCGTTAGAAAAATCCTCTGGCTTGCCCGTTACCTAAAAGGGAGCTGCTGCGGGCAACTTTGCTGATTACACAAAATACGGACATTAATGTGACTGACTAGTCGTTAACCCGTGGGTTCTCCACGGATTCATTAGTCAAAATAATGTAATGGTTTGCAGCGTTAATGGAATCTGCGCGCCGCCGCTTACACAAAATACGTATCATAAGCCCGTAGAAAAACCCATTTCTTTTGTAACGTTTACATATTTTCTCAACGAACAGTTGTCTTGGGTTTCTTAAAGAGCTGTCTGAAACATGGAAGCTAAAACCTGAAATTAAAGACTAATAAATAAACCTGTTTAAAAATGTTTTTACCTGAAAATATAAAAAAACATCTTCTTTAAGCTTGCCATTCTCACTTTACTTTTCGTTTTTTATAGCAGGCTGAAAACTTTCAAACCACGAAGAATCTTTAAGCAACAACAATACACTAAACAATTTTCGCGACGAATTTTATGTTCGACAATTTTTACGACGTTTTTGGAACTGGAAAGACAACTATATGATCAATAAAACTTTGCCGTACCAGTCATTCACCCGTGAGAGAATCCACAAGAATTCGCGCGTTAGTAAAATAAGTCTATAAAATTAATAGCATTTATAATTCGTAGCTTGAAGATTATTTTATCAGGGAAAAACTGTGGTAAATGTTTTGCCAGAAAAAATAAGTAGTTGGGGGAAATTTTTTTTTTCGGCCTCAAGCTATCCTGGGAAATACACCGAACATTAAATTTGTCTTATTTTCTCCTTTTTACTCCGATAAGATATTCGTTAGCCAGTGGAAATATCTATAAATTCAGTTGATATAGGATATAGCCACTTTAGTATTATAAATATTTCAATATTAAAATCACCGTTATCAACATGGGTTCTGAATGTATACATTAGGTATACACCGGCATTGCCTACCCAATTTTCTTTACACGACATGGATTGACCCGTTGTGATAAAGGCAATTGCTAAACATGCCCACGCTGTCGATCTAACCACGGACTTTGCAATTACGTACCGAACTCCATAACCACAATGCCATGCGCCCCTACAGTGCAGCGATAAAGCCTCTCTGCCGTTAAACATCAGGCTGGATGCTTAAGTACAGTTAAACTATGCTATTATTTGAAAGTAGGTTGCATCCAACTTTTAGCTAGAAGTAGCTAATCCTATGAGCTTGAATCACATTGGTGAAAGGAAAAAATGTTGGTTAGGATAAACAGCTCTTATCTAGCTACTATGTTACTATGTTAGTAGCCAAAACCTTAAATTTGGTTTGTTTAAGATGCACAATTAAAAAAAAATAAAATAGTAATCCTAACCTGTAAATAATGTATAAAAATTAAAGAGTTTTGCAGTAAAAACCATCTAATGTTGTTTTCGATTTATTAACCCCTGGTTTATACGTCGCATTTCATAGCACGACTACTTTCTGGCGTGCTGAGGGACAAAATACGGGTGTTATCAATACAGAGGCCAATGAAAAGCGAAATAGCTTCAAGGAGCTTGAGGTGTTTTTCTCGCGGTTAAATTCAAAGTAGAATTATATGAGTGGACAGAAATTGCAGCCTCCTGTCATGTCCAGAGCATAGCGCATGCGCCTATACACCGTTAAAACAACAACAAATAACAGTCTCGGATAAGGGAGACTTTTCTTAAATAATCTGAAATTGACATATCTAGATTGTTTGCCATCTATTGTGGTCGGTTAACCGTATTGACACATCACTTCCTTTAACTATTTTACAGCACATTCTTTTCAATACTTTAGTTCTCGCTGCATATAACCAACTGTTGATTGATTTTTGCGGAGATAAATTCTCAGGGATTTTTAATTTAAACCCTCAATTTACCTCAATTAACAAGCCTAAAAAGTCGGAATTGCAAAAATGTGCCAACAGATTCGCGAAAATAATTTTTTGCTAAAAACTTTCAAATTATTTATTCGCTAAAAAAGGAACAAATAATCAATTTGCGAATTTTTTTTTTACCACACGCAAAATGGTAACTGCGAGAAGCACGCATTGCGGTATAAAAAGAACGGGCGAACCTGTGGATTTTCCACGGGCTAACGACTAGTTTTTTTAATTACTGTAACATTTTTTTCACTCAATAAAAAAAAAAAATACAAAAAAGGGTCGTTTGAGTGACTCTAACAGGATCGACCAGGGTGCCGATAAGCCGCTTACGCCGTACAGCGTTTCCGGACGAGTTCGGCGCTTTGAAAGAAATTCAAGTATCCGCCCGAAGGATCGCGCATAGACTCGAACAAAAACACAAATACTCTCAAAGATTTCCTGATTCGAGAAACTCTAAAAATTAAAATAAACTTACTATGTGATGGCAAAGTTCTTAAATTAGATGTTTTTAATGGTTTTTGATTAGATTTACTTGATAAATAACTTATATATAAACTTCATTAACTCCTTCCTTCTCAAGAACCTCCTTCCAACTACCCGTCCGCATGATATGTTATAAGGAATGCTTCGGTGAGTTTGGACCAGTTCAAGCAGGCGATTTCGGAGGACAACCGCCATTTTATTTGAAAAGTCGCCCGAAGTCGCCCTTACATATGCGTGCGTTTGCGGCTTATCGGCACCCTTTTCAAGGCTTTGGCTGGGGACCCAAGATCAGACATTTTGTTATGTCTGCCCTACTAGCTCGAGCTACAGGTTGCTCAAGCTACAGTCAGGAGGTATTAATATAGCCACTCCATCTTTTTCTCAGAAATTACCTTCAACTCTTATAATACGTAGCTATAGCTGTATATGTACAACAAAATTTGAAAACTAGCTAGAGTACAGGTTACAAAATATAGCTAGCTAGCTACGTTATGTGTAAACCTTACCTTGTTGATCTGCACATGATGTGGAGAGAAGTATAAAACGATAAAATAACACACGGCTTGTCGCTTTATAATTGTTTATAATAGCCAATCTTCCTTCAGAAAAGTAGCTTTACAATCCAACTAAAATTTCATGGAACAAAAGAACTAAAAATACAGCAGTAAAGACAATCAAAAACAGGACTAATTTTAGATTATTTTAAACAACGAAAACAGTTTTAAAACTATCATTTTTAATTAAAGTAAATTTAAAATAACATAGACAATTTCAAAATAAGTGAGAAATTATTTGTAATATAATTAATTTAAATAGGAAGAAATGAAGGAAATTTCAAGTCTGTGAAATATAGCACACTTTCTTTCATGGTCACTGTTTGTCTTTTGCACTATCTTTGATGAATTTTCTTTCTTACTCGGCGTCGGAGATTTGGTAGGGGGAGGGGTGTGTAGAGGTTTTCAGTTCCTTGGTATACTTCGCAAAAACTAAGGTAAAGGAGCTGACAGTTTAACTTTATTCTCATCAACTTTGATGTCGATATTATATTACACGATAAATTTTTTATATATATTGTCTCTCCTTCTTATATAAAGAAATAAATATATCTTCTACAATCCTTTTATTACTTGGGTGTCTAAACAAACAACTCTACCGATGATCCGGCGACTTTGCTGGCCACATAACTTCATGGTTTTAATTCTATATGCAAAAATGCCGGTGAACAAGGTGGACATTTCCCCAGGGTTTAGCGAAAAATCTTATTTCTGTAATCTGTTTTTTCCAAAAAGAGAAACACTGAAATTATTTCTATTTTTTTATTTCAAGTCTATTTTACTAATGATCTAATACGGTCGCTATACGCCAGAACTGTTTATTTGTGCGGTACACGTTAGGCTATATACTAAATGATAAAAAAGCAGCTACGCAAGTTATTTCACTTCGATTTGAAAAATCTCAATAACATAACAAATGCAAAACCCTGGACTTCATTGGCGATAAATTTGTGACGTAACCAACAATATTGTTGTCTATAATAAAGTGAAACATTGTGCTTACAATTGCAGCGAGTAAAGAATCGTCTAAAATGCCAAATTTCAAGAAACCTATTTTCATTTTTAGGGTTTTATAACATAATAAAGATGCAAAGCCATGTGCAACACTGGTACGAAATTTAAAGATGAAGAATATAGAATAAAAGAATAGAATAAGTTTCTTAAATAATGAAGTAAAAAATGTTTTAAGCTCCAAAATGATATAAAATCAATGTTAAACCAAAATTGAAAGACTAAGATAAGGACAAAATACATATTTGAAAACCCACAACAAGTAACCAGTAACCATTGTATAACAACCAAGACATGTGCAATAAGAGGCAAAATGGCAGAAAAAAATCAGCCAAACTTTTGTATAGAAAGTCACCTTCTGCACAAAAATGAATAAACGCCATCAAACAACTTTTCTTTCCCAAATTTGAGTTTTAAACACTAGCAACCTAGAGGTGTGAGTGAACTATCAACAGTTAACTAGTGATGTCATTAATTATTCACAGGATTAATTTAACCCTATTCGGTCCGGGGGGGGGGCGGATTCCGCCCCCCCCTGACGGTTTTTTTTAATAACTCCTGATTGCTTTGTTATATGGCTATGATACTTACTGAGTTTCAACATTTATCTATTAGACACCTGCATGCTAATTTTTTAGGTCCCATACCTTTCAGAGGCTTTGATATTGGCCATTACTCGAAACTACCCCTAAAAATCTCTATGAAATCCTTATAATGGGGAAAATATAATAACTCCTGTTACGATTATCCTTAGAACTTGAAACTTGCAACACAATTTTGTTTCATCAAGAAGAATCATTTTGAATAATTTGAACACGTGACTAATCCGATTTCCCGATTTTGTCGGATTTTACCCGAAAATCGGAAAAAATCGGATTTTCGGGCAATTTTTGGCAATTTTTCATCCGATCCATGTAAAAACCGGAAGATATGTTAAATAACTTTTATTTAGCTTTCAGAAACTTCAAACAGAATGTAAAAATTCGCCCTAGAACAAAAGTAATTATATTTTAAGCAGATAGTGGCATTTTTAACAATTTTCAAGCTTTTGATGACGTCACAGAAAATGTGCTGACGCAAGCAAATTTTTTTTTGGCGCTATTTTGTTCCTTTTATGACGTACTATAAGTGTGCCAAGTTTGATTCAATTTGAACAACCCTATGAAATGTTATTGAGGGGGGCGGAATCCGCCCCCCGGTCATAGTATGTTCGAACAACCCCGGACCGAATAGGGTTAAAGAAAACAAATGTCATGTTGGCAATCCCCAAGTGATTCAATATGCAATAATATATTTGCATTAAATATTAAAATTGGTAAATAATCATACCAGAAAATTCAGACCAGTTCGTTAAATTATTCAAAAGTTACAGCAAAAATAATGGCAGGGAACATTCTTGTATGAATAGAGTTGATGAAATCTCCTTTTTTATGCATTGTCCTATCTTTATTAGGAATATGTAACACAATTCGACGCTCAAGAACCCATTCGTGCGATATTCTTTAATTATCTATATTTTTTGACAAAAAATATCGAACTTTTCATAATTGCAGTTGTAGGCTTTTATGCGTGATAATAGGATAGTAGCGCAGCTGAAGTTGTCGATGATATTTGATTCCTCCTTAAGGTGAATAATTTGTGTTTTTACAAGCTTTACAGATACGTGGTTTATGTGGAACATTTCGGTTTCATTCAATTTCCTTGTGTGTTTTGAGAAAGTAGTAATCCGTTTGAATAAATTTAAAATCAGTAAGACATGATTCTGCTAACTGTTGCTCATCGAAACGCTATATCCGACACGTTTCATATTGTCCAAGTTCGTCATAAGTTTAAAATAGTTCTGAAGCATATAATTTTCTGCAAAAATAAACCTACTTTGAAGATTTTTTTTATACTCTCCACTGCTTCTACTAATTTTGATTTGGAGTTGAAGGAGAGTCTGTTCATCCGTAGGGACAAGCTATTTTTTCTTTGATGTAAACGAAAGAGCGACCAATTTGGGTAAGTTTTCCAAACCTAGGTCCCCGAATCCGTTTTGGAATGCACGGGTTTTTGACGTCATCGTAAAACCTTTAAACCATAAATATTTTCGTATCAGTACATGATTCTATACATTTTCTTGATCAGCATTTCAAGATCTATAGGATGAAGGCAACAGGTATACATGTATTCTCGCGAGTGAATTTTGAAACCCGAATGATATTAGCTGTAACATTTTGTTGCGTTTTTCCAGGACTGTGATTGTCTAATATACATAAAATATATGCTATCTTTTACTTTTTTTCAATTCTTTTGTACAAAAATCTCTTTCTCTGTTTGACGGAAATAGCGTGCAAAAATGTTATACTTTTTAATATGTCAAATCAGTTTTATTTGTTTTAAATATTTTATATTATTGTATCAGATTATTTAAAATTATTAACTAAACACTTAAAGCTTATCTCACACAAAAAAAGAGTTAGCTTCATATGAAAGAGCTTGAAAAGTTGGCTACGAATCTTTTTATTTCTTTAAAATATCTGGATCCATTCTCAAGATTTTGACTTGGTAGTTTTGATAATTAAGTTAATCAATGCCTGACATCATTCGTTATAAAAAATGGGGTGCTGTTTCATGGGTGGCGATGTCAATATGTTTTCACCTATCCAGTTTGATATTTTGAGCATGTTTACATAAATGATAATACTTAGATTATTCATACAAGCAATTGCTTCCGGGTATCTAATCGGTGATGTCATAACATTCAAGACTTTGTATCGAAAACTAATGAAGATATTTCAAAATAATAAAACTATTCATAGAGACAGGAGGTAGGCTTTAAATAAAACCAAGTGTTAACAGAGGGTATATTGTGTTAACGATGGACTTTTCCTGTATTGCTGTTTAACCGAAATAATAATAGTAGCTACATCTGGACTGCCTGTGCATTGTCAATATAATCTAGTTTTTTAAACCTTCGCCTATGCCGAAAATGTTAGGGCGGATAAAATACATGTGGGCCGCATGTGCATTGTTAACATATTTCTAAACATTAGATATAAGTTTTAGCCTATGACAGTAATATTTCAATAATCAAATAATTTTTAGTAACTGTACAATTCATAATTTTCCTAAGAAAAAAATATAGGGGTAGGAAGAATGGAAATGTACCTCTCGTTTTCTATTTCCTAACTTTCCTTAAAATAATTTAAAAAATATAATTTTCAGGTTTTTGTGATTTGAATAATTGGTCATAAAAAGATTGGTTTGTTAATTCTAGCAAGCCCGTTTATATACCGTGTTATTTCGTTCCAGAATGGAATAAAATTTCCTAGAATTCGTAAAATAAAAATAATTCCTGCTCAAAAGGCTAATTCTAACGGTATGGCGTCAGTTCAATATTGCCAGGAAAAATATCGTATGCTTATTTTACTAATTCGCACACATTTTAGCAAGCATTTAATTTAGCGATAGCAAAAGAATCTTAATTTTGGCGTGTATTTAATTTGGCGATGGTCATTAAAATTTCGGATAACATCTGAGATTTTGTTAAAACTGGCAGCCTCTTTCTTCTCCTTCTCCTCCTCCTTCCCCTTCTTCGACCGATTTTTTAACCGATTGCCGTAACGTCACGACTTTTAACGTCCGACCTAACCCTGCGACCTAGCGCTACGCCAGCTGTGTTCATATCTGGATATTCGTAAAATTGGGTAAGAATGAAGACCGCGTTACGAATTGATCACACATATTGTTACAGACTGTTATTCTAATATTATTTGATGAGCTATGCTAGATATTCTTTCAAATTTTCATTTCTAGTTATGTTTTTAACTACGCGGGTTTTGTCCAACTAAACCCAGCCCTAAGTGATAAGGTACAAGTCGTTCCTTTCGAGGGACCAATTCAAGCACGCCATATTGATTATACTCCAACTTGTTCACCACGCTACAAAGCGAAGTTTTTTAAAGGGAAGAGAAATATTTGGCTTGGTTAGTATAATTATTTAACTGTCTAAATTATATTTTTATCAACGTTTAAGATATTCTCTTCATTGTCTGTTTTTTTCACATGTTAAGATAAAAATAATGTCACGGTTTCTAGCCATGTGTAAATCCGAAACAAACCAATTTCAACATTTTAGCTACAAACGTAGCTAGATTTCAGGGCAGCATCCTGCCCTAAAATCGGCGCCTTTGAACTTTAAACCACAATATCAAAATTTTTTGATTTAAGGTTTTTTTTAGACAGGTTTTATGCCGAAAATTTTAAAACACGAACACGTTCACATTGTATTTAACTTTAAAATCTTATTTAAAACATGCTTAAAACACACTTAAACCACAGTGGGAACCGTGCTTAAGTAGCGACAAGTTTTATTACTGTCATAAAAACCTACTGCCAAAATAAAATTGTTGAGTGATTTTTTTTAGCTGGACGTGCGCATGTCTTTATTTAAACCAAGGTTGCACTAAAGTTTTTTGGAAAATAGCATTGCACCTATACACATGTGCAACATTGTTTACCTGTACTAAGTACTCAGTCAGTTGTTAGCGACAGATTGTTTCCTGTTTTTTTTCTTTAAATTGAAGCTGCGATAAGTGTTTTTTGAAAAGGGCATGACGCGGATATGTAACATGGTTTACCTGTATGTATAAGCGCTAAGCTAAGTGTTAACAGAGGGTATCTTGTGTTAACGATGGGCTTTCTCTGTATTACTGTTTAACCGAAGATGCGATAAAGTTTTTTCGAAAAAGACGGGTAAGCAACATTGTTTAACTGTACTAAGCACTCAGCCAGGGTAACAACAGGTTGTAAACTGTGTTTTTATTTCAGCGAAAGTTGTGGAAAGTTTTTTTTTTTTGAAAAAAACATTACACTGGAAACACTACAATGTTGTGCGCCTTTTTTAAAAAAAATACATTACACTGGAAAGACCGTAATGTCGTGCGCCTCATTAAATTTGCAACATACTATACTAAAGCGCTTCCCCTGAATGTGTGGCACAGTTTACAGTTCTTATTAATCGCTCTTCCAGGCGTTACGGAAACACCACAATGTTGTGCGCCTCACTCAATTTACGACATAATATACTAAAGCCCTCCACCAAAAATTACAACCTTACGGAATTCAAGCAATTTTTTTGACTAGCCATGGGACCCGGCGTGTGGTGACCCTGTGGTGCAATTAATAAAAACCGTAAACTGTGCTACAATTTCAGGTGGAGCACTCAAGTACGGTTTTACAGTATGTCAGTGAAAGTTCAAAAATAAATGTAACTCTGGGCAGTGCGCTTAGTACAGGTAAAGAATGTCACACATTCATGTAGGTACAATACCTCTTTCAAAAAAAACTTTATTGCAACTTCGGTTTAACAGAAACACAGGAAACATCCAGTCGTTGACACTGGACTGAGCGCTTAGTACAGGTATCCCGTATTGTACATGCGTTTATGGTTAATACCCTTTTAGCACAGTGTACAACCCGTTATTACCCCGTCATATGCACTTAATACAGGTAAACTGTGTCACACATGCGTATAGGCGTAATAGCCTTTCCCAAAAAAACTTATTACAACTTCAATTTCAAGAACAACTCACAAATCAGCCCGTTGTTAACACCAGGTTGAACGTTTATTACAGGTAAACCGTGTCAGACATAAGTAATAGGCGTAATATCATTTTTTAACAAAACCCTATCACAACGGTTTAAATAAAATCACAGGAAACAGACCATCTATGCTCTGTCCAGCTAAAAAAAAATTATTTGCCCAAGTTTCATTACAGTAATGAAACGGGTAGTTATATAACTATATTTAGCACCATAAAAATTATTAAATAATAAATTTGTTGAAACTAGCTAAAAACTGCATTGACCACTTTCACTTTTTAGCCCCTTTTAAGAGCTAGCTAGCTAGATAACCAAACTCCAACATAAAAATAAACATTGATATACCAAACTGAATAAACACTTTAAAAGACTGGGAATAAATACGGCCAGCTATCTATAGCTCAATAGCTTCAGCAGAATGCTTCCTCGAAAACTACGCTCCTAGCTAAAATAGATTGCGAAAAGATAAAGTGTGTTAAAGGAATGTAAGAGCAATCCGTCTTCATGGCCTTGTGGTTGCGATATTCTGATGAAGTCGTGAATCCCCCAGCCTAAAATTCACGCCAGATTGCGCAAACAGGTCAAAACAAATAAGGTTTCTGATTGATTAATGAAATTAACGTCCGGCGCAAAAGGGATGAAAGGCTTAATACTCGGGATTAATAGTCCGGATTAATAGTCGGGCTGGCTAGGTCGAAAAAGTCGATTTTTTGGAGTGGCGAAGAACATGTTTAAAAGAGACGGGGAATTTAAAAGATGTATAAAAAGTTCAGTAGGACGATGAATAGGAAGGTTATGAAAAGAACAAATACTATGGTTGTTTCAGCGTTGATAAGGCCTGGTTAGAGGTAAGCAGCGATGCGCAGCTGAGCTACCACTTTGCGTGACAGTCAGACAGACGTACAGACGCATACGCGTGTTATAATATAGATAAGCGCCTGCCAACCGACGCTGAAATAGGATTAGGTCCTACTCTTTCGTCTGGTTGCTGCGACCAGGCGAAATGTTTCCACAAGCATCTGAGTCTGAAGTCTGATCGACTGGCGGTTTTTTTTACTGCTTTGGGCTACTTAAACTTATGACCCTTGCTTTGCCTGCGAACAGGAATGCGTTCGTTTGTTCTAGCCTGTACCTCACGCACTGCATGATACAATTTACAAGTTCAAGATAATACCATGTGATCATATTTATTTGAAATGATGGAACGACATTATAGAAGCTTTGTACAAAACACGCTACTGGCAAACTCGAAAGGTATAGGCAACAAAATTACACGCGAACAAAAACCCTTAGATTTTATCTTAAAAAAAGCTTTAGAGAACAAATAATTTGGCGAGCATTTATTTTGCGATGAATAAAAAAATATAAATTTGGCACGAACCTAATTCGATTAAAGTCCAAAATCGCCCAAACCGCCAAATTTAGTGCTTGCCAAGATTTGTACGAATAGGGTAAAACTTTTTGGAGTTTAGAATTTTAATTTTCTACCTTTTGCGAAAATGCTAGTTTTTTGCCGGAATTATCTTTAGATAATTTCACGAGAAAAAAATATACCTACTTTCTTTCCTCATAATTTATACAGTTACAATATAGTTAAAGACTGTTAAAGTTTATTTAACGCTTTTATTAAGTGTAAATTGTATTTGAAGTTAAAAATATCTTAATACAACAAATAGTGAAATTCCCAACAATATTAGGTAATTTTGGCAATTGACAAAAAATCGCGAGAAAGAATTTCTTTAATTCAAGTGCATTTTTCAGGAATTTTTTCCTTAAAGATAAAATGAATTTAAGTTAATAAAATATAAATCTCAGAATTTTTCCTTGCATGAAAGAACAATTGTGACATTTCTTCATCTTATCAAACTCATTAAGTACAATAGATACTTAATTATACTTAGATAGCAGCCAAAAATTACTTTATTTCCCATGTTCTAAAAACCACGAAAATCTATCTTTTTCTTGTTTTTTTTATTCTGTGACGTCAATGAAGGAGTGAAAGTTTTTGTCTTCATCAATGCTTCCTGTATCAATTACAATTTGTAAATTTTTCAACAACATTTTCTACCTGTCTGTCTGTTTTTTACTCCTGGATGACCTTTTCATTACCCTAATGGTTGTTTCCTTAGCCTTGAACTTCTGGTTAACAAAATAATTGAATAGAAAAATGAATTCGAGTACAGAACTACACGAGCTATATTACTTAAACGAATCAAAAAATACGTCGTTTTGAAATTTTTACTCATAAAATGTGTTAAAGTGAAAGTAACCATAAAAAATAAATTACACAAAGCAGCACAGAAGGACATGGTCGCAATGGTATCAGTTATTCGTCTGTTATAATCAACATTGGTATGACGATTACCATCAATTTTTGCCATATTCCTTTGAACACAAAATATTAAATAAATCTGAGTTGCACCTACTGCAACTGTTAATAAAAACCCTCCTCCAGTTACTAAAACTTGCCTGTAACTTCTCGCGTCTACATCTTTAACAATGTCTTTTCGTCATAGAAATCATGTAAAAAAAAGATATGCCAACTCCAACAGCACAGACTAAACAAAATGGAATGAAGTACTTTAGAAAGGGTTTGCAAAATCCAGAATAAAATTTTGGATGAGTAAGTAACATACACCTATCGATTGTTATTATAATCGTCACAATCCATGAAAATAAGTATGGAGACACAAGAAAAAATGCTACGAAAGGATATATTGCACACAATGTTTTATCTGTAAAACCAACATATAATATTACAACAAACAGCAAAGCTAATAAACCAACACAAAGATCTGAAATAGATAGGACCACAAAATATTTATCTATTCTGGTACAATTTTCATTTCTTAACGCTCTTATTAAAATGGAATTGCTTGAAATTATTAATAACATGATGACAATACTTGTCCCTATAACAAGGTACCTAACTTTCCCTGAACTTTTGCCATCTGTTTTAAGGCAAATATACCCATCTGATGTGTTTGTTGCAATAATTGTAAAGTTTGACATTACGATCTTTTAACTAATGCACTGGGATTGCCTTATTGGCAGAAAAAAAAAAGATGACAAAAATATGATAAAATTGGCAGCAATGTTATGATGTGTCATGAGAATTTTTAGTTATAATTTGAACTTTAAAGTGAATTTGCACCTCTAATAAATTTTAATCTAAAGGAATTTCTCTTTTTGATATTGATGGATACAATAGGATATAAGTTTTTATATGCAATTATATTTTGTTGGCAATTCGTAGCTGTTATAAAAGTAATTCTTGAGTTACATCTTCGGACCATTTGAATGTTTAAACAGCGCAACGTTCCCTTTTTTTCTTCATTTCGAAATAATAATTCCATAGGGATGAAACAAAACATTTCAAATAATTAGAAACTCCACTGTTTAAATACCAGAAAACAATGGGAGATATTAGTAAAATATCCAATAATGTAAATTATGTAAGACTTTGAGAAAACCTTGTTCCATTCTTATTCTCCTCATAAGATAATGGCTTTAAAGAAAACTTTGTTCTTTGTAGACGAAATTGGACTTCGTATTTCCGCTATGAATATTTCTGAACTGGTATTCAACTATTTATATTTATTTGCGAAAATACTATTATGATATTACTATTATTATGATACTATTAAAAAATGCCTGTGAAGAAAAATAATGAAAAAAATAGGTTGTTTTAGGTGTTTTCCTGACGTTAGCAATACATATAAAAAAATTGGCGAAATTTGCTTATCCGTTTCCTGTATTGTGCAGAGTTTAAAACGCTGATGAGAAAAACGTTTAGTATCATGTGCTATTAACGAACGGTTAGTCGGCAAAGTCTCTACCAAAAGTACAAAAACAGACAGATACACGAAAGCATTATAAGAGTTTAAGGCCTGCTTGGATAATCCCTGGTTTTTTCCTTCTTCTCCTTTAATTTTAATTTTTTACTTATTCAATCTGAGATACCACTTATCTCAGATTGTATAAGTTGCTTCAGTTACAGTTGCTTCAAATTTTAGATAATTTAATACTCATCTTGCTAACCGTAATTACTCTTTACTCTCGATACATAATATTAATCAAATCAAATTAAGTTCTATGTCTTTCATGCACTGCTTCTGGGACGTCAAACGGATACACGCTATTATCCACATCGTTAAATGCACTCTGCAGCCGATTCAAAATAAATAAAAGGAGGGTTCTAAAATGAGGAATTACTGTAAGTTGTTGCATAAAAGCAGTTATAATATTTTTTGGTAATTTTTTACCGATGTAATTTATAGAACTTTTTTGACTCATTTCACAATTCTTTTTTCATTTCACACATAACGACGAGACTAAAGTTACTAAGACCTGGCTTCAATCATGTAGAGCAAGTCGCTTGAATTAGACGAAATAAAGAAAATTTGCCTTTTATGATATCAAACTTTAGGGTGTAGTATCAAAGTATTTCAGATTTTGAAGTACAGTGAAACTTCCTCAAAGCGGACATTTAAGGGAGCTAAGAGTGTCCTCCTTCGGGAGGTTTTCCTTTTTTGGCAAGAAATGATAAAAAAATTCTACTCCAAAGTCGGAACTCCAATAGAAATGCTCATTTTACCTTTTTCCTCTTCCAAGTTAGGCGGAAAAGCATTTTTAAAAGACATTTTAGCCTAAAGAAATAACATTTTTGCTAAACATAGACGTTTTTAAAGATTTTAAGTAGTAATAGTGGAGTAGAGAATAAAGAACATAGTAAGACTGGGATTGATATTTATCCGATTCATAGAGGTAAATTCTGGTAGAAATAACTGTGCGGGACCTAAAAGAAGTTTCTCCTTAGATTGTTGTTTTAGTCTGTCCGCTTTAGAGAGGTTTTATTAGTCCAAGTCCAGGAATTTATTGTCCAAAGAGGTGTCGGCTTCAGAGATAACCGCTTTACGGAGGTTCCACTGTATACATAAGTAGTCTTTTCTTTAGAATTACTTTCCGATATGCTGTTCTAATTTAAATACAGGCAAAAGTAACAAGGCTGAATGTGTCAAATGAGTTAAGTACTTTTAATGCTACACTGACCTGGACATGGACGCAAAGTATAAAACTGTTTTGTAACTTTACTCTTTTGCCACTTAAACATTACAGAGTATTCCAATTTTAATACTTTCCAATTGCTGTAAGCGGATTGTTTCGAGAGCGAAGGATAGTGACCAGGTTTTGTATACAGGGCAGACTAAGGACATTGTGCAAACCGCTGATCCAGAGCGAGTGCACGTTATTTCGGCCGCATAATACTTTCAAATTCAATGACAGGTCGCATTTACGGTTATCTCGTGTTTTTTCATACAGTAGACTCTCTGTAATTCGAAGTCACAGCGGACCGAAAAAAAAGTTAGAATTAGGGAGAGTTCGAATTTAGTCGTTCTTCCTCATTTCAATCACAAAAATGGGATCAAAAGAAGTAACACTCAAGAGTATTTTAAATTGCAGTCTACTTCCGGTTGTAGTTTTTAAGACATAAAAAATGGACATGTTTATTATGGGATTCTACGTTTACAAAGCCTAGACCTTCGATTTTAAAATCGAACATGTAAAACCCTGTTTTACATGTTTGATTTAAAAGTCCTGAAACTCTACAGTTTCAGGACTTTTAAATTTTCGTACGAGAAAATGAAAAGACAAAGAGACCTAGCACATAACTTGAATTCTGTGTTTTTAGAAAACGGCGAGGTATTTATTTGAACTAAAAGCTTCAATTAAAATTTAATCTTAAAAGCCAAACTTTGCCATTAGTATTTTACGATCTTATATTAAATTTATATATATCGATTATGAACATGCTCAATGGCATTCACTATTATATAATTTAGGAACATCATATTTTCTTAGTGAAATTGTGACTATTATGTCGCCTCTAAAAAATTGGTAGACGAAACTTTGAAAAATATTCAAAATTTTAACGGAAAACAAAGAAGAAAATGCCGTTTACTTTTCACTATCAAGTTACTGACCACCCTTTATGATAAAACTGACGAAATGTTGGGATGTGAACTAAATAACTTTAAAAGGAGTTACATTAACAATGTAGTTTTTAATGAGTACACGTCAGTAAAGAAAGTCAGCTTAAACTTTGCTAAGATGACACGTCCCATGCTGATCAATACCATTAGTCGAGTTTTAAATGAACAACATTCGGAGATGTTCACGACAAACTGTATGGAAAACAAACCTTTCAGTTGACAGAGTTGCGTGTCTGAGTTTGGTAGCGAGCTCAGTGAAAATCCAGCAGAGGAATTAATTGAGTGTTATCATATCATCCATAGACTTATCAACGATTGGAATGAAATATGCGTGCACGAAGTTCAAATCTAATACCATACGGGACAATGGTATAATAGTTTGGTAATCTTGTGAAACAATGTGTGCAAGGTTTCGAAGTCGTCATCTTTGGTTTTTACTGATGTGATTATCACAGAAAAGAATCACGCCATTTTTAAGTCGCACACCAAAAAATTCAATTGGCAGAATCTATGATCAATGCCAATGTTCAAAAATGACTAAACAGCAGAAATCAAGACAGTTGAAATAGATCCATCTATGTAGTTTTGAGTCTTCTTGTGAGAAGTCCACCAATTTTTATTTTTTACGTACTACGTCACCTTTCTTAGAAGAAAGTTTTTTTGTAATTTGTTGATGATTTTGTTTGTAAAGGTTTCTGTGATATTTTGGAAATAACTTACATAGAATTTCTGTGTTTTTAATCGTATGTTAACTTTATTTCATATCAATTATAATCAATATGAGAATCACCAAATACGTTTTGCCTTACCTCGGGGATAGTTTTATTTATTGGATAGAAAGATTTATCGTCTTTGCTTTATCCCCTCTGCCCCAAAGTCTTGTGTTTAAAAAATTATTCTACTTCAATTATCAAGAAAGCGTGAAGTTTGTTCATAGGAAAAGCTGTGAGTTTTGGTTAATTTTAAATAAGTATATTATTAACATACAATGAAGCACAAACAAGAGCACGAGGATGGGCCTAAATTACACTATACTTAAAACCCCTGTTTCAAAATTGATCTTGGCTGTGGTAAAAAAGTAACCCCATGGCACCGACTGAAAAAAATCGGCTCTTAGTGACTTGCTTCCTCATAACTAATTCGCAAAAATTTTTATGGTCTTTTAATATGCATGCTCCAATATTTAAGAATGTGCGCATAGATGTATTGGGCGAGGCAAGTTATTTTATACTGGTCATAGAATGCCGTATCGAGTGTATGGAAAGAATATCTTATCGGTAAAAAAAAGTGACTAAAATGACTAAATTTTGTCCAAGTGACTAATTTTTTGCCGACCTTTTTTCAGTGATAAGGTATTTTGCAAGGACTCGTTCGTTTTAACGCACAGTGTTTCTTGTTTGATTCTGGAAAACCTTTAGTAACTTTGAGTGGTCAGCCAATGTTTTAACTGGAGCCAGTAGCTCAGTTGGTAGAGCGGGAGACATATCCGACGTGGGTTCGAATCCCACTTGGCTCAATGCTAAAACTCTTTTATCTTTTCTTATACAGAATAAACATTTTTTTATTTTTTAACTCAAGCCATTGTAATAGAACGGTAGCTAATGCGTGTACCCTTTGTTTTAAATTCGAGCAAGAACATAACATGAGAATATACTTGCAACTTATTCACAAAATTCCATGTCGAAATTGCTTTCTGACCATAGAAGTAAGAGACACACAAAAAAAATTTATGCACATGCTATGCAACATTAATAAAATAATAACCGATTGGCTGCAAAATATCGCCCGAGGTCTAAGCGCCGACACAGCACGGGGTAATCGGTTATTATTGTATTTGTTAACTGTCTAAGTAAGATAAAAAGAATAAAACAAATTTATTTTAGTGTTCTTATAATACTACTTTGGTTACCACGTAGTTATAACAAGTATGTACAAATTAAAAGTAGCCATGCATGTCGTGTGAACCTTTACTATAAAAATATGTTCAATATAAGCGCATGAAGTATATGCACCAGTGTCGAAGTCGACTGGCGCGTCAATGCAGTGCAGTATCTGACATCGAACGTTGCAATTCAGAACCGACGTTGATTGCAAAGGCTATTTATAGTATTATCATTGTTTAAATATATATTTATGTTATTTTGTAGAATAAATTCTTAAAAGGCATAAGCTTTTGCACTGTACTTGACAGGGGATCAGTGGCGCAGTTGGTTAGCGCGTTGCACTCTGAACGAGTGATCACTGATTCGGTGGTTCAAACCCGCCGCTGGTAATAAAAACATTTCTCTGATCGAATTAGATTTGAAAATAAATAAGGTGTGGATATGGAAATCGGTCGAAATGAAAAATAGTCTCAGTTACTCAAAGAATCCTTCGTTCTAAATAATTTCTCTAAACAAGGTTCGGTCGAAATAGTCTCAGTTACTTAAAGAAGCCTTCGTTCTAAATAGTTTCTGTAAAAAACGTTCGGTCGAAATAGTCTCAGTTACTCTAAGTAGCCTTCATTCGAAATACAAGTAGTCTCAGTTACTCACATTCGAAATAGTCTCAGTCAATCTGTGTAAGGAAGCTGAAACATAGGAAATAGTTGGATTCAACTACCTGAACGCAACTGCAAACAAAGTGCCGAGTTGACAACAAGAAAAATAAAAAAGGCAGGGGTCTTACTCAATTTTTATGTCGTTTTTTTATTAATAATTAAAAAAAAAATCCTAAAATTTCCTTCAATGCACAGTGTAACTTGTTGACATGCGAAACATTTGAAAGAAAGAAACATTTTCTAACTGAATATTTGAAATAATTTAAATCCATTCACAACAACAGACAAAATTTGTTTGTTGTTGTAAGAATAAATTCAAGTCATTCCATAATCCAGTTAGAACATGTTCCTTTCTTTCAAATGTGTCGCACATCAAAAGTTACACCGTGCATTGAAGGAAGACATGTGGTTTGAGTACTTTGTGGAATTTTGTTCGCGCGAAATGCTTACGCCCTATCCACGTTCTGCTTCAAAGTAACCCGTGCGATAAGAGAATTCGTTTTTAAAAAAATTAGCGTCACAGAAGATCATGCCATGGAACATAGTTCAAGTCAAGTCTGTTGGAGGAATTCACACGGTGACCGGCAATACATGCACACTAGCTTCCTAAACTGCCACCCGATTTTCGACGCTCCTGTTATCAAAACAAAAATAGTGCCTGACTTCTACAGAAGCAAAATAAGAAGTTCGTCTGGGAGAGTTTTAGGAACCCGTTCTGGGAGATTTTATCGACTTAAATCCTGCTTCCTGACAAACCTGAGGCTTTTGCTTTCTTCAGCATTTCAAAATTTACGTTTTTGGACTAAAGCGAGTGAGCAAAGCTTATGATTTGTTTTTGCAACTGGGTTAAAAAACCCTCCCTTACAATAACTTGGGAGGGAAAAACCGTGAAGCTAAAACAAAACTTATATTCTTTGCATCTAGAAAATATTTACAAGCAAGAATAACAAATTAAACTTTTGTCTTAATAATAAAATAGCTCCTCCTGTTGGAAATAAAATTTTCAAAATTTGTGAATTGAGAGACAGTTTTGTGACATTCGTATATGGACATAATTTAATAGAGAAATAAAAGCGATACACAAATTTTTATTGGAATAAGTGAAATAATTTTCCACAAATAAACAGTTCTAAAGTAAGCTTGAGGCTTTTTGTATCTCATCAATTCTTAGGGAAATAATATCACTGCTTTACTCTTGGTGAACTCTTACAGCATAGAAACATTGAAGTTTTCAAAGTGTAGGAAGTAATGAGTTGCTTGAACTAATAAAAGAAATGACTTATGAAGTAGTTTACCAGAAAACCTTATAATTTTAGCGCTTTATTTAGTTTGAACCCACAAGACAAAAATACATCCCTTAAAATGCACACAAGACGATCAGTAACGGCATGTTCCCGGCCTTCTAGTTTTGATGTAACTCCCCGAGGATAAAATAAAATGACGAGACTGTTTCGAAATTCTATTTACTGTCAGAAAGATGCTTATTAAAAATACCAATAAAGTTATGTATCCACAAAATGCCGTTTTATTATTAAGTACAGTCGAACTATAAGAATTTTGCCTTTTCAATCGGATATGGAGCTAATTTTTACAAAAATAATTAAAGTTGGACATTGCATTTTTCCCTTTTTTTTATTTTCTCTTTTTTTTATTTTCTTCTTGTTTTTAATCAGTCATTCATTATTTTTATTCAATTATTTGTCCCAGTTGATTCAGAAGCTATCAGCGTATTCGTCGAAAATAAATTATTTGTCAAGGAATGAGTTAGTCGGAAAAAAAATCAATCGGCAAGTGAATTTTTTTCAGTTACTCAAGAAAAAGGTTGTAAAACTAAACTGTAGCCATAAGTTAAACTGAGCCATTTTTGCCCGAGTTAGTACCATGAATTTTAATAAATCTTCGGAATATTTATGAAAAGGGATACCAAATGAGTTTGCCAAATATTATTTATGCCTATTATCAATTTTACCTTTTTATCTTTTAAAAATATAATTTCACGACATTCTTATCAAACCCAAAGTATGAAACGCCTCTACACAAGGACACATATAGAAGATCAATCGAGTTAATAAAATGGAACTGAAATTCTGAAATGTATGAAAGTAATGCAGTGAATGTCGAATCGAATAATTTGAAGACTAAAAACAATCGCTTTTATTTTCTTTTTTGTATAGCGGAGCAAAATTGTTCTATACATTTTTTACTCAAAATTTATACGAATGTCATAAGGTCGAATTTCTTTGAAAACCTTCCACTCATTAAAACCTACCTAGTCTACCTATACCTTCCACACAACGGCTGTATATCCCAAGAAATATATTGTCTTAATCGCCCAAACTATATGGCACAAAACACAGCCACCGACACCGTCGCCCAAACCTTCTAACCCAAAAAATACCCCAAAGCATGATCAAAAGTGACGCTACCTGACGCGCACGCAAACCTATGCATTCCACAAGTAATCATAACCACATACCTTGACAAGAAAGTTCTCGAGTTGCATTTAGACAAAACTAAATCTTTGCAGCAATGTAACTATGGTGGATGAGATAGATAATCAACAAAGGGCATAGCTTAATCGAAAGGAAGCTACTCGAGAACATTCTGCTTCCATAATATGCACATATAATTCTATGATATATAATATCGCAAAACCAGTGTTCCAAAGACGCGTTATTTCGATTGATCGACATCTAAAAGAAAATTGGAAATGAATAATATATATAAAAGCGCTTAGAAAGATAAGGAAACATTAAATAAACTAATTTTTGTAACAAAATGGCTATGGACTGAATAGCAATGGACTGATGAAAAAAAACTTCCCTGAAGTTTCATAGGATGAGGATAAAAAAGTGTGGAACGAACCAATCTACACGCTTTTTTATAAGAATATAGAAGATAAAATTAAAAAAAAATGAGAATATCCCATATAATATGCTTATCTTTAATTTGCTTGCATCCTTATACACCTTTCTCGAATTTCATAAATTATCATAATCATGACGTCATCCAAAATTTTATAATGGTTCTGTGCTCTTTAAATAAGGATATTCAGATAAAATATTAAATTATCATGACAAAAATGAAGTTTTTAGAGTAATATAATATTCTGGTTGGATTTTATTTAGATTTAAAAATAATAATTATTTTGAAAATGAGGCTATTTTTAGGAAGCTCGTCTATATGAAGGGTTTGACCGTAACTTTCAGCTCGGAATTGAGGCACTTAACGAAAAGAAATATTTACGAAATTAGGTAATTGGTTCTACCTTTTGCTAATTCTTTCTTTAAATGAGTTTGACATAATTAGGAAATTCAGAAAAGGTCTATTGAAAAATTATAAATGTTAAATATATTTTTTCTTTGTTAAGTCTTAGGACTTAGAATTATATCTTATGCAACAATGTTTATTCTCGGATTTCATTTAAAGTACTTTTTTCACAAAATCTAGCTGTCTATTTATCAGTTGAATTTCACTGTTTTAACAACAGCACCGTAAGGCGTGCAAACCAATTAAACATTTTATTAAGCATCGACATTTTCTGATGTATGATAAAATGTTTGATCAGTGTGCCTTATATGCATTATTTTCCCATTTTCCAAAAAAATAAGAAAAAAAATCGTGTTTGATGGTGTTTGATGAAATAT
The DNA here is from genome assembly GCF_029227915.1 of Hydractinia symbiolongicarpus. Classification (NCBI taxonomy): domain Eukaryota; kingdom Metazoa; phylum Cnidaria; class Hydrozoa; order Anthoathecata; family Hydractiniidae; genus Hydractinia; species Hydractinia symbiolongicarpus. The sequence goes on along the minus strand of NC_079875.1, from coordinate 13,032,235 downwards.
GTTCCAGAATATATTTTTATTTATCTTTATCAAAATGGTAAAATTTGCTGTTTGATCGGTTTGGTGGAGTTTTTTATCAAACATTAATAAAATATATAAATATGCATATATAAATATGGTAAGAATATACCAGGGTAATTTTTGACAAAAAGTTAAGAATATTCATGTAAAAACATATTCTTATATGAAAAAGCGTGTAGACAAGCTGGAAAGTAAGTCATTTTGAGGTCACTTATTAGATGGGGCGCTTATCACAGAGGGCGATTATTAGAAGAAGGGCGTTTATTTCAGAGGGCGCATATAAGATGGGTCGTTTATCATAGAGTGCGATTATTACATTGGGCTTTCTTAGAGCGTGCGATTATTAGATAGGGCGTTTATCACAGAGGGTGCTTATTAGAGACAGGGTGTTTAATAAGGGAAATCTACTGTGTGTGTACTGATTTTAATCTTAGAATAATAAAAAGCAAACAATAAAAACCGAAAAAAATGAAACGTGTGCTTGTTTTGCTCAAAAAACAAAAGTAACAAACATTAATAAGTTCACAAACCTTAAAAACATCCAAAAAATACTTCGGATGAAAAAAATATTTTCATGCGTGCGTTCGCATCTCTCATATTTTTTTATCCTGTTTAATTTTTTCAAAACACAACATTTTGACGTTTAAAATTTCTCCGATGGGAGTTACACTGCTTCCATTAACAGTTAATTGTTTATCAAGGTTGGAATTACACTACTTTCATTAACAGTTAATTTTCTATTAAGGATGGAATTACACGGCTTTTATTAACAGTTAATTGTCTATCAAGGTTGGAATTACACTGCTTTCATTAACAGTTAATTGTCTATTAAGGCTGGAATTACACTGCTTTTATTAACAGTTAATGTCTATCAAGGTTAATTTCCATTATCAGCCCGTGGCAACAAAGCCGATTAAAATTTAGCTATTTCGTAAGCTAAACCATCTAAAATATTTTCTACGGGTGTAAGAAATTTTCTTTTTGTAGGATGCCAACATGTTTTAACTCATAGAATACACACCCGTTTTTATGGATGAGAAATGGTTGGTGGTGGCAGAATGATGGTCCATGTTTGGTACCGTTTAGTACACGGTTATCTCATATAAGAATATGCTTTATAAGAATATCAGGCTGGGATTTCAGGTTAAAAACAATATTGATTAAATAGTCTATTGCAGAACGATAAAGAAATGAGAATAGTAATCAGCCTGGGTAGAACCTAAATGTTCTTAAAAAAAGCGTATAGCCGATTTGTTGTCTTTCTAAAACACGTAGAGCACTTTTCACAACAACCTAATCCTTAATATTCAGAGCAGTCCATCTGTGCAGCGGCGGATTAATGTTTTTTTTGAGTGGTGTAAAATAACTTCCAATGTGCTGATCGAGGATCAAGCACAACTAGGAGGTGGGGGGTGAGGTCATTCTAAACTCCCCAATGGGTCCAAGTCTGCGCCCTGTAAACGAACGCATTTAAACGCCCTACAGTAGTTAAGGTGGTTTAAAAATTAACGCCTGAACTTGTCCCTTAAAGGAAATTTTGATACATTACTTCACATCACGGAAGTTAACAACATACACAGTAGATTCCGTTTCGAAAATCACGACGGCGTACTTTAAGACAGCGCTATCGTCATAACTGTCTCTAAATAAATTTGTACCGTCGTTTTTGTAAAGTTGCAGGCATATACTAACAATAAGAAGGCTATATTTGTAAACAAACCTTAATCAAAATGTTATTTATTGCGCCAATATCTAGCTGTCAACTTGCAGAAAATGGATTGTGTAATAAGCGTAAAAGGAAAAAATATATTGTTAGGTAAGGTTGCTATTTCTGACCACAGGTGTTCATATAGTAAACATCTCTAAAATTAATATTAATATTAAGAAAAACAAACAGAGGCTTAAAAAGATCAATTGTATACAAAATTTGCACAAATTACACAAATATACAAAATTCGCAAAAATTATACAAACTCTTCAAAAGGGAGAGAGAAAAATATACAGATCTTGCAAAAAGTCATATAAAACAAGTGAAGAGACTAATAATAAATTACATATCTCAACAGAGTCTAGTTTTAAAACCATTGTATTAAAAGCACTATTTAAAGGGAAGAAAGTGCTTGCGGAAGAATGTTTTAAAGTTCGGCTTGAGTGTTGTTGAGCTTCCATGCACATTGGCATAAAGTAGTTCAAGTTGTATAGTCATGGAAGATTTACATTGAAAATACTAAATATAGGATATTTATATATATAGTGACATTGAAAAAATAAGGCAGAAATCTTAAATAGATATTCTAAATATATAGATTTTTTAGAAATGTTTGCTAGTATCACACAAAAACAGAATATCAAGTAAAAACTTAGATAAATTAGTCAAATAATTTGTAAATCCAGGAACGTTTGTAATCCAATATAGCAAATATGGCAACATTCCAAATCACTTGTTAGCCACAATTTAGTATAAAAAAAAAAGCTTTAAGGTATGCATTATCGTGTATTAAAGCATTTCCACCAAAAAACATTTCGGTCATTTCGTCAAAATTGATTTTTTACAAACTAACAAAGAGGTTAAAACAGATTACACAACTTTTTAATAAGAAAATTGTTTAATTTGTATGTAGCCATGCCGGGATAAATACTAAAAATATTTGGCCATAAAATAAAAAAGTAGCTAAGCTTGCTAGCTCTCTACACACAGTTTAAATAAGAACATAATAAACCTTGCTAAAGTTTCGGACACTATATTAAATTCAACAAGACGTATGATATACGCAAACAACCTCGCGAATAAAGTTTACAAAAATATGTCTATCAAATTGTGTTTTTGTTACGAAGTTAGATACGACATATTTTGCTATTCAAATAGGCAATAATATTTGTTACGCACTACGCAATTATTTTTCAAAATTGATTTGTGAGATCTTCTTAAATTGAAAATTCCTCAAAAATTCCTCAATTTTTGATGGGTCAGTCTGGGGTAGACCGGCTGACGGGAAGAAGAAAGACCACAAGCCCCACCTAAAATCTGCGTAATTCAGTAATTCAGTACCCCCCCTCCCAAAAACAAAAACAAAAAACCAAACAAAAAAAACAAAAAACAACGGGGTATAAGAAAGTCACTCAGTGAGAAAAAGCAAAATAAAAAAATAATATACAAGTAAATCTTAATTGTTCGAAAAAGAAATAACTGCAGTTTAAAAAATATTACCAGAATTGTCACAAACAGCAAACTTCGGTAAAAAGAATCCTGTGCACTTATGTCGCGGAGACAAATAACAAGAACGGAATCAGAAAAATTATGTTCTTTCGAAGTGTTTCCGAAATCATATTTCTCTATGTTGGCGTGTCATTAGCGTAGCGAAAAGAATTTCGTTCTCGTCATTATTTATATATAGTGGAGCGTCTTCGTTTTTCTCTTACGTATTGTTGTGGAAATTTTATTTTTTGCAGACTACTTTTCAGGCATTTGGGAAGACCTTATTTCTGCCTACATTCACTTTTGAAAACTTTCATGGAAACACCTTTACTTTACCAGTTAGTTAAATAAAGCTTTGGAACACTTATCTTTTTAAAAAGAAAAAAGAAAAAAAAAGTAAAAATAGTTACCAGGATGAGATTCGAACATGCGACTGCTCTTGTATCGGTGCTCAAAGAGGCTAAAATTTCCATTCTTGTAGGACACATTTGCGTTTTAGTACAAGCTCACGAGCTTGTAAAAAACTGGAGTGCTCACGATTTTGAATAAATTAAAGTTTTCGTATCTCTACACAGGTTATATATATTAAGTTAGTTTATCATTCGCCATTGCTGCTGTGTTAGGGAAATATAAGTATATTGCAAGACTTGATTTGATTTGTTTTATAGTTTAGTTTTGTGTTGTCTTGTTTTGGTAATATTTTGGTGCTAATTAAGACAGCCTTGTTAAAAATACCAGTAAAATGTTTTTAAAATAAATTAAACGCAAACTTAGGAAAAGTTCATCCAGTGTTTTTCTTAACAGCTATACGATTCTTAAAAACTTTGTTCCTTCACCAGTGCCGTAACCGCCAAGGGGCCACAGGTCCCCCCAATAACTTTCCTACTGGAAAAAAGAAAGAAAGAGAGAGAAAAAGAAAAAAAGAGAGGAAAAAAGAAAGAAAGGGAGAAAAGGAGAGGGATTTAATGTAATTTCTCCAAAAGTTAGATAACCCAAGTAAACTGTTTGACATTATAAAAGTGGGAAAACGGATCTTAGTTATTCTTGTTACAAATGCTGTTAGCGAACGACGTTTTTCAGCTTTAAACCGCATTTTCTAAAAAGCGCTAGCACCTTTAAAATTTCTAGTGTTCTTATCATTTTTTATATTATTATAGTCGTGTATATAAATCTCTTTCTACCTTTTGGTTTCTGATGGAAATTTTTATCTAAATTTTGATGCCAATTAAACAATGCAGCTTTTTTAAATTACTAAAATATCTAAACATTCATCGTGATTTTTAACATTAAACCATGAGATCTTTGACGACTGGAAGGGTAATTTCCGCCAATTTAGAAATGTAAAATTTAATAATTTCACACTCGGCGCCCACCATGGGGGTGCATCGGGTAGCCACTATATAAAACGAACTTTATGTATGTATTTTTTCTATATAGGACCCTCCAATATTAAAATTGTGGTTACGGCACAGTTCATAGAAGCATATTGTAACTTTTGTGTGATGACAATGCATGAAAACATTTTAACCCTTTACCATTTTCATTGTGTTGTTATCGAAGTGAAAAAAATACAGAGGACATAGATTTTTGTTAACTGCAATTATGAGAGCACTGGGCAGCCACCAATGTGCCAGCATCGATTGCTATATCCGAATTATGGCCACTTCCACTAACTGCTTTAAATAGGAACTATATAAAAAATGGTACCAATAAAATTAATGTAAACATTTTATCAAATAAAATTTATTTTAATCACACAGAAAATCTGAGAAATATGAAAGCTATATCAAACGTCCAACTCTTCCAAAAAGATGTAGTAAAATAACTACCACTACCAGATGTTTCTAGTTTATTAACTTAGCAATTGGTTTATTGCGAGTAGGGCTTTACTGAATTAACCAATAATGTGAGAAGCACGTTTTTGGGTATCGTTTTTGGGTATGGAAATTATCACCTGATTAGATAACTTACAGACATATTTGCACTTTAACAGCGAAATTAACATCTATATTAACATTTTTCCAATGTGAAGCATTATTTGTTAGCACTCCGTTGTTTTCCCAAAGAAGATTTTGCTGCAGTGTGGCACTATTTATAATGTAGACATGTAAGGAACCCATATATTGGAGAAAATGGGTGTACATTGACACATAGAATTTAAAATAACACTTGGTTTGCATTGGCACAAATGAGGACGAGGTTAAATAGGCTATATGTCCAGTAGGTTTGCCACTAGCTTCGTAATAAATGAAATGACCACAACCTAAAAGTATAACATAAATGATTAGAGTCATTCTCAAGCAACTAAAAACGTTTAATTATTTTTTCTCTCCCTCCCTTGTTTTATGACTAAGTTAATCAATCTCTGATATTATGTTCAATTTTACTATATGAATTAGAAAGTATAAATCTATGGTTCTGGCATTGAATTCTTCATAGCTAGGATAAGAACTTTGTCTAATTTTAAATTTCTATAGTCGTTAGCCCGTGGAAAAATCCACGGGTTCGCCCGTCCTTGTTATACCGCATATTGCGTGCGTCTCGCTACTTGCGCAGCTAAGCTACCATTTTGCGTGACAGAGAGACGGACGGACAAACGTATACGGGTATTACAATATAGTTAAAATTTATGTATGTATTATATACTATTGCGTTGGAAATTACTTGCAGATTACAAACATAGCATTTATTATGCTCAAAAATAATTCAAAGGTTTGATTCCTTTGACAAAAAATTATCGTTTTAAGATAGGACGATAGACACAAAAGATCTCATCATAAATTACTAAGGATGGTGTTACTGATGAGGCTCACAAAACCCCTAGTATAAATAGGTTTGTAACTCGCAGATAGTGATCATTATCTACATGAATTTCGTACTTAGTTTTTTATATTTCCTGTAATATATTTATTTTTTAGGCTTATTCTATCATACGTCTCACATAACCTTACCTGATGGGAAGGTATGATCTCCATCTGGTCCAGTACTTAGAGACGGAGTGTGAGTGCTAACTACCCAGTGACCAGTTTGATCTGATAAGGAGATATAATCTCACACAGTATACTTGTACTTTTCCCTTAAAATAAAACAATGTTACAGGAGTCGTTCTGCTTTAACAGGGTAAAAACAGTTATAAACTGTGTTTATTTTTTATTTTTAAGTGTTACAAAAACTTTTCAAATTTTACCCAACAGCAAGTATCAGAACAGATCTAAATTAGTCTTTAGATTCTGTTTGCCTTATTAAAATGGAAAGGAAAAGCTAGAATGGATTCAGGCTTCTGTTCAGATGTAAGATAACAGCCAGCTTATCCCAAGGACAACTTTTTTAAGTACTAAGATTGACATTTAAAAATTTTAAGATTTTTCGTGTCAAAGTTTCCGGTCTTTATTAAACCATATGCACTGCTCTGGGAAAGAGATCCTATGTGGAATTAGTATCACGTTTTGTCATATTTAAAAGCCCAACAAGCAGTTCACAAAAATATCAGGAAAATGTATCCCTTAGATAATGATAAAATCGTGAAAAATTTGAGCGAATTACCTGGACATGGTGAAGGAATACGTCTGTGAAGGAATAAGTCCATCACATGATTGATATGTAGATGTTCTACTCTTCCTCATATGACCTTGGGCACATGTCGTCGAACATGGTTTCCGCGCGGACCAATCAAACCATTGACAGCTAGCTGAAAAAGAGTGTTGGTGTAAAGGAGACAGATTATGCTGTCGGTCAATACTGATGACTTACTATTGTGTTGTGTTATAAAAACATTTGTGGCAGGGGAGGCGGTTTATATGTTATTTCCAAGGAATCTTTCCTCGAAATATAACCTGGGCTCCTTTCCTGAGGATTCTAACAAAACTATCTTTGTTAGCTCATTGCAATGCAGCTGAGAAGAACAAAAGGGCAATTCCGTTCTTATTCAACATAAGAAGGCTAAACATCACCATAGAAGTGTTTTAAGGACAATTTGCACTAATTTTGGCCTAGAAGGGCCAATACTGGGAATAAATTTGCCTTAAAACGGCAGTTAGGTGTAAAAGAAATTTTGGTGTCGCCATTTTGACCAGAAAATTTTGGGGTTAATATGTAGGAGCCTGTGGCCAAAAATCATAAGTAGTTAAACCTTTTCCGGATGGGGCATGGTTTAAGTATTTACAACAACATTAAAATTTAAATATGGAAATATTTTGAAGTAAAATAAGTTTAGGTCACATGCTAGTAACATTTATTGGTAATTTAAAGATAATTATTTAATGCTGATACCAGCCTACAAGCAGGCATGTATGGACAGGCAGCTGTTCCATATTTCACTTTACTTAAAATTAAAATACATACGTACCTTGTCTTACTGAGAAGCTATACTGATCGATTGAAAGTACACATTCTTAAACAGAACGTGATGGATTCAATTGGCCTTTGGCAAGACAATATCCATTGATTCTGCACATTGATATCTAAATTCATGAAGCAGTAAATTAGATCACTTATCAGTTGAAAACAACTAAACTTCTCCGTAGCCTAAATTAAAAGTCGAGTTAAGCGTTTTGCAATTCTGAGATCTAAAGTAATTTACATTTACTTCAAAAGCAGCAGAGGTTGAATTACATTGAATAATTCATTTTGAGTCGTAAATTACCAATGTCTACTAAATTGGGTCCATCGTTTGAGAGCTGAACGTAGAATGCATTGGTGTATTTGGCAATAGTGTTTGAGGGGTCACCGACCAAAAAAAGAGAAGGAGACGGAAGAGTGCACAATACTTCAGCAAAAGGGACGGCCACAGCTTCATTTGTGATGGAGGTGCTTCCAGGACTCTATAATACAAATATAGTGATATTGAGAAAAGAACCAGACAAAAAGTATTTTTTAACTGAATCCTCAACAACATGCAAACGTTTATTTTACCTTTGGAGTAAACAATGCAGAATACAGGATGTGATGTTCTGATATTGCTACCCATAACATTGAATCTCAAGCAGCTTTTATTCCTTCCCTTCACAAAGTTCCACACCAGGAACTACGGCCGGAGGTGTATCTGAGTATAGGCATAACAAAAAATTGTTATTTCACAGTTCATAAGAAGAAGATGGTAATTCACAATAAGGTAGGTGCAATTAGTTCCTTACAAAGAGAAATACTTTCGACTAATCGACTTTTTACACTAAACCCAACTCTTTTAATTTTTAAGCAAATTTAGAAGATGAAGTTCACGCTTTTGATAGGAGGTTTTATTACTTTTTTTACTTCTTCTTTGTGATTTACTGCCGCGACAGAGAGCTCCGTCTGAAAGTGCCTGTCTGTTGCTTTTTTGTATTGAGCTGGTTTTTTTCTATGTATTCAGTCTTTTGTCCTTCTGAATACAACGTTGTCACGCAAATGGATGCCTTTTTTCCTATGGATTATTGAAAAGATGCAAATGATCGGACCCTGATTTGGACACAAAATCAAAAATAGCAAGAGTGCAAACATACAAAAATTGAGAATAGTAAAAGTGAAAGTTTTCTAAAAACGCGTAACCTTATAGTTAAATTAGCTTTATTAGGTTGGTCAAGTGGAATTTAGTTTCTTGTATTTTATTAATTAGATCTTTGACACTGCGGATCCCTACGCAAAATTTATTATGAAAGATTAGCGCATACGATATTTAGGCACGTAGGTATGCAAGACCCGAAGTCAGTTATTTCCAGCCGTTTTCAAGTTGTTTGGTAAAGCTATACGTGCAATGCAATGACTTTACTAATCTTTTTTATTGATTGAAGATATCGAACCTTTAGTGAAATTTGGTCAATTATGATATTTGAACTTATTTCTCTCTATCGAACAGTCATCTTCCTCAAATCCATCATTGCATGGACAAGTACTGTTCTTGCATTGTTCTTTTCAGCTTTAATCGTTTGGACAAATACTGAAATTAATTCTTCCGGTCTGGGGTTTTTCGAACATATTATGGAATCCCCTCCCTCTTAATAACTTTTCATAGGCTTGTCCAAACTAAATCAAAGTTACCAGACTTATAGTACGTCACAAAAGAAACAAAATGGTGGCAATATATTTTTGCTTCCGTTAGCATATTTTCTGTGACGTAGAAACTTCAAACAGAATGTAAACATTCGCCAAAGAACTAAAGTAATTAAATTTGAACATATATTTGTATTTTGAATAAATTTCAAGCTTTTGGTGACGTCACAGAAAATGTGACGTCATCAAAGACAAGCAAAAATTTACTTATCGATGTACGCTAGACATATTGAATTTTATTATGTTTTGAACAAAGTATTGTCTTAAAAGATCCATTTTTGGTCAGTGATAGCTACATCAAGGTTTAAACATTGTTTTAAGATAACGAAGAATACTGACACACAACAGTTATAAATTGACAATGAATTGGATTGACAATATTTTATTGAAACAGAATAAACGGTGTGACACCTGGAAAGTTGAAGAGTTTAAAATTTGGTTTAGTCGCGTTGGGTTAAAGAAATAGTGTGGAAGAATGTAAGAAATTTTTTTTGAGTAGAGTAATAGAGTAATATCACATTTACAAGTATATAATTAGTAAAATTGATTCTGTAAAAAAATTTGCTTTGAAAGATGTTTCCCATTTTTTGAGTGTGTGTCTGTGTTTTCAGGATAAAAAGTATTAGCATGCCAACCCTCTTCATGTTCTACCTGGCATACTTTCCTTAATAACTCTGGAACCATAAATGGTATTACCCTGAAACTCCTAGTAGTTGACTTTTTAACATTTTGGATCAGAAATCTCGAAAAAAAATCCAAAAATTTACAGTAGGTGGTGTGCCACGCCCATTTTGCCTATTTTTGTTCCAATTATTTTTAGCATTGTGATATATAGAGGTTTTGTATACATGTATACATGTTGGTAAATATATAGATATTGTAATGGACTTAAAATGTTAACATTTAGGGATATATGTCTAAAGTTGTTCAAATAACTTACGCGCTCTTCGCTTTCCACCTCCCTTTGATGCCTGTGGGCGCTATTTTTTATTTTTAGGGAACGCCTACTTCCACTCTTCTAATTTTCAGTACAAGTTGCTTATCAATAATTTTCATATGCTTTTTTCATTGTTTGTAAGCATTTCTCAATAAAAAAAAGGTATAGCATCAATCTATGAACTATATATCTAACCTATCTAGCATATCAAAGGGTCTTAAACTAAGCCAAAATAGCTAAAATGTTTATTTAATTATTAAAATTAAAATTATTTACAATATGTACAAGAAATATAAAATATATCATGTAGCTACACAAATACAAAAAAAAAGAAAATGCTGACAGTCAGCATTTGAGGCATAATCTTTAGTTGTCCTGCGACAGAGAGTATCCGCACCAAGTTTTATAAGTTATAACCTAATACAAGGAAAGTTATAAGGGCAGGGCATTTTTGCATTTGTTACGTCAAAGCCACATAACTATTTCATAACTGTCTAGCTTCACTTTAAAAGTTAAACTTTACAGCATGGTAATTATATACCAGCTGGTGAATTTAGGCCCACATGAACTATTGGATGTTTGATATTTGCTTAATTATAAGAACATGGATTTTTTTTTGCGATGTGATCTTTACTTAAGACATTTTCGGTAGAATACACTATTAACAATTCCGTTAAGTATTTTATTTTTAGTAAACCTTATGTATAATTTATCAACTAGCTCTTAAGCCGAAAGTCCACTTCGATCTTTATTCACGTCGGTTCAAGGCGCACGCATCAAAGTGCTCAATATTGCGCAATATTTGGGAGCGCTTTTGCACGCACTGATCGTTTTGAAGACGAAAGTACACTTTGATCGCAAAAAACGAAGCTGTGAGCTGTAGTGTATATTTATGTAAGTTCATGATTTCGACCAATGGATTTGCTTAAATCGCCACCATTTTGAATTTGTGGACATTATATCTTTTGACGCACGAGCGCACAGCGCTAAGTACGTCATGCTTTGCGACCGAAGTAGACTGCCGCCTTGATGAAATGACGCTTGTTTACTTGAATTTCAACTCAATCATTTAAAAAGTTTCAATCTTTCTGTTTATTAATTTCTTTGAATTTGATCATAAACGTTCAGCGACTCGTCTAAACTAGTCTACACTTGTCTGGTGATTCTTCTAGACTCGTTTCCACTCATCTTGTAATCCGTTTAGACTTGTCTAGTGACTCGTCTAGAATTGTCTACACTCGTCTACGCTCGTTTAGTTAATCTAAACTAACTAAATATTCTATAACTGAAAGAGATATAATCATGCTTTGTTATTTAAACGGACCAGAGTCATTTTCAGAATAATAAGGAGATATTCAGCAGGGTAAAATAAAAGATGGAGTGCGATCATCCTTTGTTTGACAACTTTTTATTTTTAATTAGCTTTAACTCTCCATCTAATTGACTTGAATATAATTTTTTAAAGGAACTATATATTAAAAATGATATAAAATGCCGCAGAGACTATCGGGTATCTGCTGAGATATTCGATTCTCGGCTAACGATTGCACGAATATCCAAAATATTTTGTCAGACGCTTCCGCCTGAGGTCAAGATAATTTAAGGTGTATCTTAATATTTGCGGTCATCACTAAACGTTTTCCAACCGCAAGAAGGATGAAAATGTCTGCAACTACAGAAGTTACAGGGTTTTTTTTCCTGTAGAAAAAGGCGATTACAGTAAAAGGAATCGAGACGTTTTTGTTGTAGACTTTATTTACACATTACTTGCTACACAAAGGCTTTACAAAGCAAAGTAACTATTTTTTCCTTTGTCAGGACAAAAAGGTAAATCGCTTAAACTGAAAGTATGATTACAAACGAAGGAGTTATCAAAAAGACGATTAACGGAGTGAAATAAAGCTTAAAAACTTCTAAAAGAACGTTTTTACAACACAAAAGTTCTAAATATTCTTGTTCTACACAATTATTAAATAAATAATACCTGCGATTCCCATGAACTCTTTCGCTTCACCCTGAATATATGAATCCAAAATTCATACATTCAAGAAAAAGTTAAAGGGCTCTTGGGAGAGTCATTACCGATTAGCACTTTTAAAAGAGACGGCTTGGTTGTTTAAAAATTTTTTCCTTCGAGCCACTTAAAAAAATAAAATAAAAAAAATATGCGTTTCTGATTCCTTTACATGATGATAAAAGTAGATTTTTTTTCGATGAAAGCGAGATTAACTTAGCGAGAATAGCTTCGTTCACGAACACCATCCCACCAAGCTTTATGATACGGCGGGAGTGAAGTTTTTTTTAGCTGACATCTTATTTTTATACACACATGCTCTCCATCGGTATTTGTAAGCTAATCATTTTTTTCTATTGTTATGTTGTGATTACTCACAAAACACCAGAAATGGAGAACTATTTTATAAATTTCCAGAACTTTTATTATTCATCCAACCATAACTAATAAAAAACAGCAAGCATAAACAAACAAACGAGAAAAACCTGTTTTATACCAACGATCAATTATAAAAAAGCTTTGTTATTTATTGTAAGTGAAAAGACTGCGATTTAAGCAAATTATTGACTCACACCTAAAGCTAGCTAACATAGAACTGCCGACTTAACTGGAATAATATTAAATTATCGATAGCATATAGCTGGCTAGCTAGCTACTTTAAGAAGAGAGTTAGCCAGCTCGCATAAAATCAGCAAAATAGCTAGCATAGAAAAATTCTTTAAGACTGATTTTCTAACTTATAGCTAGCTAGCTTTACATATACTACACAGTGAGTGAGGTAATTTTACTCCGTTGGAATGTCCAATCACATAACTTGTTCTAGCTATAATCACCCACGCAATTTGTTCTCTCTGGCAATTTTATACCAAAAAACAAAAATTTAGCAAAGTCAGCAAAAGAACATAGCTAGCTGCATGTTTTGCAGATAGTACGTTCCATTCTTACTCGTGATCAATGTTTTTATAAAGGTATGCCACGCAAACGTTTACGTTGCTCGGCCAAAAAGGGCAGTTCTTAACATGGAGGGGGAATGGACAGCCATATTTTTGTGGACGATGGTAACTATATATATTGTACGCACGTCCAGGAAATAAATTTTTTAACCCTGGCGGTGAGCATACACCAGTGCGGCTCAAGTTAAAGAAACGGAAAATATTTCAATAAATATATATATCAGGAAACTTTTTAATGTCTACATTACCCAGGCGTTTATATAAATTCTGACAAGTGGCTTTTGTGCATTCATCAACACCTACTCAAAATCTTCAAATATATATAGATATATCATTCATTTTTTGGGTTCAATGAGAACAAATTTTAGAAAGATAAAAAATTTCCTGATAGGTAAATCTCATAATTTCTAAACCAGGAAATAATTTTCGCTTAAAAAATATTTTCCGTTTTTGTAATTTGACCCGAACTGTACACTCAAGTGGGACACCATTCTTGTTCCGTTTAACATATTTTAGCATTTTCTGATACATCAGGTTTTAAACAAAATATATCACTGGCCCAAGTTCAGTGTTCAGAAAAAGCTGCGGTACTGCTAATGCTAAAACCAAAGGAAGTGTTTCACCAAGGCGAAGATGAGACCGTTTGATCGATTACCATCGAGCACGTAGGAACTTTGTTTTTCATACGATCCATTACAGGAATCAACCGAAAGGGGCATCTAAAATTTTTTGCTTGCGAATTTAGGGGACCTAGTCCCACGCTCCGCAACACTTTCTATATTGTTATCTGTAGAAGTTTATTGTTCCTAACTTCTGAAGAAAAACACGCAAGTCTTAAAATAACCCTACCGACTTTGTTGAGATCGCGTAGTAAACTAATTACATAATGGTAACGAAGTAACACAAAACGATCGCTACGACAATAACAAATTATTTTAGGAGCTGCAGTTTTGTGGTTTGGAGGTCTCTTTTTTGATCTTTTTGACTTTTTTTATTTTTTTTATTTTTGTGATATTTAATATTTAAAAGTTTTTACAAGCTAAGATAAATACATTGTCACGTTTTCTAGCCATACATAAATTTTAAGTAAACAAATTTTAAAATTTGGGCCAAAGCCGTATGGATCAAAAATTGTGTTTATATGAGCAATATAAGAGCCTGCTAAACCAAGATCTGGTACGAGTAAGCCGACATCTCAGTTATGCGGGCTGTTTTTTGTACAAATAAACTCAAGGCATTTTTTACCAAAAAAATACCACTGAATCAGATTTTTTAGATTTGCACATGTCGAAAGCAATTTCAGGCATAAACATGATTTAAAGCATGCAGTGCATTAATAAGTGTGGCGCGAGACCTGCGCTTCAGCAACCTCATTCACAAGGCATTTTAACTGGTTGATGAAGTTGAAAGCGGTCACTCCGTAATAATAACTGAGGGGCCATAAGAACCTGGTGATAAGGTTGACGCTACAGCCCTTTATAATTTTGTGACAGCTTAAGTAACAACAAAGCGCACTTTACGTCATTTATTTTAATAATCAAGACGTACATTCAATGTAAATTTTTACATAAAACGCTGATCAAAAAATTATTTCGTTTGAACACTAGAAAACAGGAGTTGTTACATAATATATTACTGATAAAGTTACTACATTTAAAAAGCCTAGGCATAAACAATATATACTCCTTTACTTTACAAGGTAAACTTCTATATAGCCAGTAAATATACAGTCTACTCTCGATAAGTGGAACGTCCACGGGACCGAAAAAATGGTTCCACTTATCGAATGTTCCACTTATCCGAATTGCTCGATAAGTGGAACCTCTATTAAACCGAAAAAAATTCCACTTATCGAACTTGGCTCTTATCTGAAATCTCAGGAGACCGAGGAATGACTTCTGATATAGTTTTTATGTTTTTATTACTTGATAGCAATCGAATGTTCGCGTTCGAAAAAAGAATGTTTTGATTAAAATGATTCGAACGTACTGTAGATGATTTTTCTTTTGGAAAAGTTCCACTTCTATGAATAACCATTGCTCAAGGGACCAAAAAAATGGTTCCACTTATCGAAAGTTCCACTTATTGAGGGTATCACGTATCCGAATAAAATTCAAATCCAAGGGTCCAGGGAAATTTGTTCCATTAAGCGGAAGTTCCACTTATTGAGGGTATCACGTATCCGAATAAAATAAGAGAGGCTTGCTAATGCAAATCCAAGGGGCCGGGGAAATTTGTTCCATTAAGCGAAAGTTCCACTTATCGAGAGTAAACTGTATTGCCTTTTCTATTTTGTTAAAATTCAGAAATATCTGCATAAGGAGTTACGCAGAACGGAAAATGTGTCAATGTTGTTGTTTGCAATTCACCTAACATTATACACAATAAATTGTAATAATTTGTATTTAATTCAGGGATTTTTATACCACATTATATCTTTCCCGAATTTCCTAATTATGCCAAACTCAACACAAGTTCATTAGAAAAGGTAGAACAAATAACCTAATTTTGTTAATATTTCTGTTCGTTAAGTGCCTCGATTGCAAGCTGAAAGTTACCCCTCATATAGCCGAGCTTTCTAAGAAAGTCTCTTTTTTCAAATCTTAATAAAATCCAACCAGAATATTATATTGCTCAAAAAACTTCCGTTTTGTCATGATAATTTGATATTCTATCTGAATATCCTTATTTGAAGAGCATAGGGCCATTATAAAATTTTGGATGACGTCATAATTATTATAATTTATGAAGTCGGGAAAGGTGTATTTCATCAGAAAATGCATGGAATTTTGGGGTACTGCTGCAGTTCCTAGCAATATCAAATTGATAAATTTAATCGTTAAGGCATATGTGCACAACAGGTATGCCATATCAGTAGTCAAAACAAAAAAGATTTTGCTCGATCGCATATTCAGTGCCAAGGTACCAGGACTTTCAGCGAGAAATGCATATTTATCTTTTTTTAATAATATTAGGCAGTTGTCAAGGATGTACTGACTAGTGCCGAACTGCCAGCTTCAGCGTTTGAAATTGGATTTTTCCTTCGTCCGCATTTAATAATATTTAATGCAACATTTCTTGTCTTTTCACTTAGAAATATATAAATACAAGGATCTAATGTTACCCCAAGTGCCCAGCATGTGCTCAGTACATACCTACTCTTTCCAGAATACCCCGTAAACGCAAACAGCACATTCGGTGTTGCATAAAACAGTATGTATGAAGCAATAATAAATCCTGGAATTACATGTTGTTTTTTGATAATATGCTTATTTCCTTTTTGATGGGAAAATTTTTTGCGGTGACGGTTCAATACGAAAGCAATGCCGGCATAGGAAAGAAAAGCCGTTAAGATGAAAACACAATCCAAAGCTATCGGAGTGTAGCTAACGACTTTTTGCATTTGTTTGCCATCTGCGATGATCAAAAGCATTGCAGCTAACGCACCAAGTGCATAACAAACATACATTGCTTTGCGAACGACTTTGTTTGTTATGTAATAGTTATATTTGATATGAAGTAAAACACATAATAATCTATCTAATGTTATTATTAACATTATTGAAAAGGTTGTAAGATAAACTCCATTACCCAAAGCAGATAACATGTTCACTGCCATTTCATTACTACATGACATCCACTTGACGGTACGCCACGTATCCCAAACTAATAATGCCATTACCTCGTAGGTACTAAGCGAATACAAAAATATCTTTTGCTTGTCCTGTCTGTCTCTCTGTATATACAAACAATAAATTCCAAATAAATGTAGGAACAAGGGAATTGCAAGTGAGGTGTTGATTATTATGAAGAAGATATTGTCTTCCATGTTCGTTCTTGAGCAATTTTTATAATTTTTTTAATATCTTCTTAACACATGATTTTATATAGTATTGCAATGACAAATAGCTTAAACCACTCAAACATAATTTTCCAGATTGTAAAATGATTCGAAAGACCTTTTCCAATTTTCTGTTATATAATAGCAAATGATAGACATCATATTTTATTCAGTAGTGTGCTTTTTGTCCTTCTTGTTTCTCCTCTTTTTTCTATTTTACATTAGCAGGTGGAAAAGCTTAAAAATTATAAAAGAAACAAAGAGAGAGGAAATTAAAAGCACCAAGAAGAATTGCGAGTCTTTTGAACAAATAATTTCGAATATTTCAATTTCCTTGTTGGTGCAAGCGAGTTTTAACAAACTTTGTCCAATATTGCAAATCATAGAGCCTGGTGTTGCTATGCTCTTGAATAAATACTAACTACTATACCGATTAACTGTCTGGTATAAAGATTACATTGTCGGTAGAAGGTCCTATCAAATGGTAGCACTTTATTAATGATCATACCATAGGAAATCACAATAAAAAACGGAGCTTATTAATGATTGTCAATAATGTCTGTCAAATTCCTTTAACCAATGATTTGACAGGAGTTGGTACAGTCTATTGCAGAGGAGAAAAGGTATTCATCATGGACCTTACTAAAAGAAAAAGGGAAAATACATTAAAACACTAAAATACAAAAATACACGCTTTTTTATAAGAAAATGGTTTATAAAAACGTCAGGCTGGGATTTCAGGTTAAACGAATAGGCTTGCTGTTTAGAACAATAGAGACATAAGAATAACTAGCATTAGCACGTGAAAAGTTCCACGGGTTCGTTGGTCCTTAGATTATCGTCAGCCGTACATATTTTCCGCATGGGTATTCCGTGCAATTTGTCCGCCTGTTAACACGAAGCAATGATATTTCTCAGACGGGGGTTTGAAATAAAGCAGCAAAGCAGCCATTTTGAAGACGCAGACAAAATACGGCTAATAACAAAGAGATGACCAGCCAGGTTAGAATTTTAATCTTCTTATAAAAGCTTGCATCTAATACTGAAGATCTGAGGCATCTTAGTGCTTGCAATAGGTAGCAATAACTTTGGTAAAACATACCCGTTGCGAAAGCAAAAGCTCAGTGTGACGTAAATAATATAATGTTCGCTATCGTAGATTCACAAAAGACATTCATGAATTTTTAGTTGCAGGTGATATCAAAGCAGCTCCAAAAATAATGGTTGCTCAGTAGATTTTAGACTCTTGGTCTCGGATTTTGATTCATATATATTTGAAAAATCTGTGCTCTTAATCTGACAATTGTTGATTCTGAGAAATTAATTTTTTGTTTTAAAGGAAGACTCACACTGGACAAATGGACAGATGAAGACGTCTTGCCGAAGATAACACCGATAATGAAGATGTTGCTACAATATAATTCATTGTTAAAAATATACTAATGAAAGTATGTTTCCCAACTTAAAAAAAGGAATAAAATATAAGATATATAAATATAATGAATATATAAAGTGCATATTAGTCCTTTGTATTTTTTTATATATCTTTCGTACGTTCTGCTAATACGTGTTATAAAAACACCGCCTCATTTATCAGTTCTGTCAAAACATTAAGTCTGCAACACCTACTGCTGAGCTTCAACAGAGAAATTCTGGGAATTACCTTTCGTGGCTCAGTCTCATCGGCAATTCTCGTAGGGATAAACGCTCGCAGATTCAAGATTTTTACACTATAAAGAAGCCTTTACACTTCATTGCTTAAAACTTAACATACTTTGTCATCTAAAGTACGAACCCCATTTAGTATTCAATCTTTTACGTTATTTTAACAGTCCTTTGCTTCAACTGCTATTTGACGTTAACGTTGTCATCTTTATTTTATCAAATATTAGACTATTTACATTAAATATAAAAAAAATCTGCTTTGATCATAACAAATGTCATATTTAAACCTTCGAGTAATTTGCATTTTAACGATATATAATCCATAATTGGAATTGAAGGAATTTAAATTTAGTCAAGATTTTAGTCCTACTACTATCTGTCAAGGATTTAGTCCAAGGACCAATAATTGACTCTGTCCTAACCTAATACTTTTTAGGAAAAGTCAAAAATAACATAAAAAAAAGGAAAATTGATTGACCTCAAAAGCAAAAGAGTTGTCACAGGTTTTCAGTAAAAGGGGCAAGATTGCAAATCAGTTGTAGTCACTGTCACATTATATGACCAAGTAGATTCGACAATCGTTGACAAATGCATTGGAACAAAGACAATTATTTCGTCATTTTCCCGAATAGCGAAAATGGTCAATGTTCTGCAGCTGCAGACGAAGGCCAGGTCGACAGCTGCAGAGCATTGACCATTTTCGCTATTCGTAAATTTTCCTAGTGACATCCTCCTGCGCGTGTGCACAACGAAATGATCTACGTCGGGGTCCCGACGGTAACAAGTTGCGGGTACAATGGTCATTCTGGCATTAACAACAATTAGTATGCTTTTGTAGACTATGGACTTAACCAAAAAACCTTAGATCCTAAAATAAGTCTGATGTACACAGTAAGAGGCGAACTTTGACAAATTTAAAAATGCTCGACTCTAATATGGAAAGAGCAAACTTGTTAAATTATCATTGTATCATTGAAATTTTGTTTTTTAACCCTCTATATTGGCTAACATTCACTCCAAATGTTATGAAACTGAATGAAAAAAGACGACCATGTACCAATATATTGTGCAGGAAACAACCAACTTATGGACCTTCTTCGTGTTTCATGCATCTTGATGTATCACTACTTTTTCCCTATTGATTACGCCCTGTCTATCAGCGGTTACCATTGTGCCACCTCGAAGTATACGTCTCGCAAAGCTTGGATCACATGTATGGTTTAATTCGGTAAATTGGATAAGGAATATCTAATCCAATAAAAAACTTTCGTTATAAATGTAATTTTAAAAATGAAAAGTGCAAATTAACTAACCTAGATATTTCAATACAAGCTTTTTTATATAAAAGTAAAAAACTCCAAATTATGTAAGAGGAAAAACCCGAAATCAATGCTAGGTAGAGTTAACTGCGAAAAGAAATGAAGAAATTCAAGAAAGAAATTGAAATTTTGTCAACACCAATTCAGCATTCTGGCTATTTTTTTCTAGATTGTCGATGTTTTGTTGTAGATAGAGTGCATAAAAAACATGTTTACCAGATAAGAACTATTGCCTAGCTTTTGTTTTTAAATATTTTTGATATTCATCATCCATGGAAGAGGCTCGACTTCTCCGTTTATCAAAGTGTCCATCCAAAATCAGAGTCTGGTCCGCACCATTTTCAATAAGAACTTGGGCGCACTCAAAGGAGCCTTCATTTACGGACACCTCTAACGGAGAGAAACCTGTACTATCCAAAATGTCAATAAAAGCACCATGATTTATTAAAATTCGAATTATATCAGCTTTGTCTTCGAACGCTGCTAAATGCAATGGCGCGTATCCATCACTGTTTAATTTGTTGATGTTCACCTGACCACTTTGAAGCAAGCCAACAACAAGATCAGCGTAACCATCTGCTATAGCTTTGGAAAGTAATTTGTTTGGTTCGTACGAATGCGTCATGTTTGCCCTTCGGGTCCGCAATTTAGAGCTTTTGCTCTGTTTTAATAGTAACCCCTGGAGAGAGTTTCTGCGTGTTGGTATCGCCGACGTTCGGTTGTCACAATAACTTTTAGTTTTTCTAAGCGGTTCTTTTTCTTTATCACTGTTCTCTGCTAGCAGAGCCGAAAGTTCAGCGCCCTTACAATCGAGATTGAGGAAATCTATCAGGTTTTCCGATTTTCTCCGAGGGGAAGTAATTTTCCGAATGTTTAATATTTCTTCGTAAGATATATTTTGATTATCCGTCAATTCGTTTAACGTAGGATAAGAGCCTGACAACTCCTTCGTGTTAGATATCGATACTGGTAGTGGTACTGTTTTACTATCTTCATATATGATCTGCGGAGGAGGATCTGAATCTCTTCTTTTTCCTGACAAAGACACCTTGCGCAGAGCTTCTTTTACTTTGATCATAATGGTAGCTGCAAGTTCTCTAATTAATAATAAATAAGAAAAATGTTTTAAAGAAAATCGTAGCCATTTCCCCTATTTTTGTTCTAGTTGAAGCAACTTTCTAGTTCCGGTTTGTGATACTAAAACAGCAGAACCTACTTAATCTGGGATTAAAAGCTTGTAATCTTCTTTATATTTCCTGTATTTTAAGATACTTTGTGGTTTTTCTAGTGCTACTAGTAAAGGCGTCGTTTATCGCAATAACTGAGTTCATTCTAAATGCCTAATTGACACAGTTATAACCTTGTCCCCAAGGCTTGTTAGGCTTTTATGTTTGGTCGGCCTGAACAAGCTATGGGGACGAGGTGACACTGCTACTAACGGTAACAAAGAAATGCTCCCGTGAACATTTAAAAATATACGTCGTATAGCTCATTGACGTATTAGGGCGGTTTTAACAAACCATGCGTCAATGACTGGCTTAATACCCACCCCAAAAATGAATAGTTTGTAAAATCAAAGCCTACTTTTACTAAATGGCGCTACACCCTTACACCCTCACACTCTTAAAAAACAACGCCTCTAAAAAGGTTCTTGAGAAAAATTAGCCCATGACCTGCTTTAATTAGGAGGTTCTACGAGACATTTGTATGTAAATACCTGATATAAATGCAAAAAACAAACAAACAAGTTAGGCCAAGAATCCCTGCAGGTAATCATGGACTAAAAACATTTATTCTAAGTAGGCATTTAACAAAGTACACTTCGATAAACTAAAGAAGAATTAAAGAAGTGTTGAGATAAAACAAATTGAAAAGTGCAATTTAACCATGAGCGATTTGTTGACCAAATAGAGTAATGCAAAACTAAATCATCATAATCATAAGCCCACCTAAGTACTAAAGCCGAGAAGTTTATGATAAAAAACAATCTTCTGAATCAACTACCTTCGTTTCTGCTAGATATATTGAACATGATCAAATTTTTGACAATCGTTAACTTTTGGCTTATTATTAGTTAATTCGTTTTTGTAAATATTGATGCAATTAGAAAATATAAAATGTCAACAATCTTATTTTTTGATAAACATTTTCCTCTCTGTCGCATTTATCTCTCCAACGTAGAGTTTTTTTTTATGACCAAAGAAATAAAAGCATTTTTTTGTTAGAGTTTACATCCTGTGAAAAACAAGTTTATATCTTTATGAAAGAGCTAGGCAAGTTGTCTAGAAATTTGTATATATTTTAAAAATTCCTAATTAATTCTAAGATTTTGGACTTCGAAGTTTCACTGATTATGCATGACATCGTGAACTAGCTCTGAATAAGATATTGTATTTAATGGGTTAAAAATAGGGTTAAAAATGTTTTTTGCCATTCGGTTTGGTGTCTTCAAATACATGTTTCAGAGCTAGTTCATATATCATAAATTTGCATAATTTGAGATATCTTAAAACCTGAAGACCATAGCTCAAGAACAGGTAAAATTTTTTCGAAAATAAAATAAAAAGATTCCAGGACAACTCTCAAGTTTCACTTGTTTTATCGCGAAAAGCAAGCTTTAAGATGCTAAAAATATTACAGTCACCTACCTCAAGCAACGTCGTAAAAAAACCTCTAAGATGAAGTGTTTAAAAGCTTATCCTTGTGTGCTAAGCCTAATAAGAATGAAATCAGCATGGGACCTAGCAAAATATCAATGGTTCGTGCTTTAAATCAATGCTCTATATTTTTACAGAGGCGAAGTGAGATTACTCCTTATTTCATGTTAATTACTATCAATCAGAAACGATTTAATTTACATTAACGTAATACGGGCATAGAACATAAAGCTTCAAAACACGCAAAGAACAATTTTAACTGTCCAGAGTCGCATCAAAGACATTAAGTTCTGTGGCTAATGACATCATCATGTTAATCTTGTCTCAATATCTGACAAAAGCGATTCATTTGGTTTATGTTATGTTATTCGTTTCATGTATTATCGCACGCCATGCTGTGTTAAGGGCTATACATAAAAAGAATCTACAAAATTTTGCCGATTTATTAACCCCTTCGCCCGTACTCGTCTGCCTATTTTTTAACACCCCATTCCCTATTTCCATGTGGACGCAAATTGTGATATTTAGTACAGCTTTTTGGTTGAAAACCTTTTGCTAGACAATAAAAAAACTACTAAGAATTCTCTATTTAAAATGCTTCTCATGTAAATATCAAAATGACTTGTATAATGTTATTTTCTCTCTAAAAAGACAACTAAATCAACTAGAAATGCAAAAAAAATTCTCTACAGGATTTCTGCTCACGGCTGAACCCCCTCTCTCCCTATGTCCGATTTTGCCTCGGTTGTTCCCTAACCCTTTCTTCACTAAGGTGCTGACGTCCTTTATGGATGACCCCTTGATTGATTTTTATAAAAATAGAAATTTAGACTTAGTTTGAGGTATCCCTATTTTGTCTTCGTATCTAAAGTTTCCTTCTCACCATTACAACTTTTTGCAACCCAAAACCTACGCATTACAAGTTTCGCAAAATAAAACTTATGGCTTATGTTTCCAGTATATTTTACCGCAAAAAGACAAATCTATGGTTTCCTTAGTTCCCATTTTCCACCACTTTTATATAAAAAAGTGTATGTGGATTAAGCCTAATGATGAGAGATCTCCATGACGTAATGAAGACCTCTTAACATTCAAGAACAAACATAATAAAGATACGATAATAACACTACAACAAAACCAACAATAGAACAACAAAAAAACCACCACAATAACAAAAACAAGAAGAGGAACATCGCAAAACAACAACAACAGCAAAAACCAAACAAACAACAACAAGATAATAAATTAAAATTAAAAGTCTACTCTTTACTGCTTTTGCATGTCTCTCTACCATATGAAAAACTTTTTAACCCTGCTGATACTATTTTCTTCTTTTATCGTTCTTGATAACAAAATAACAAAGATGTCGCCAAGTTATCGCTGAACCTTAATTTATAATTAGATGATTTAAATTAGCTCAGCAAAAAATAACATATATGACATATATGTAATTTGAATTGTAGAACTAAACATTGTGAAAAGTTTTTTGACAAACTATACATAAAAATGGCCATGTTTCCTTGCAGCGTATTACCAAGCTTTTTCGTCCAAAACTTTTTTTAAAACCTCAACACGGATTATTAGGGATCAGTAAACAAAAAATTGTTATGAAAATTGTGTAATCAGGATTAATACGTTAATAAGAGAATATAATTCTTTTATCACATCAAAAAAGAAAATTAATATTATTCTCTCCTCCGTTCGGTAATTAAGAAAACAATACACGCCTATTTTATAATTGCGAACCGGAATCTTTTTTCAGTTAGGCTAGAAAAAGACTCTTTATTATCGGGTAAACGAAAACTACTCCCCCGTTCTTTACCTCCTTAGTTTCTCATAGTAAAACAAAAACAACTCCTCTGTTTCTTACCTCCTTAGTTTCTTAGAAGAAAAACAAAAACAACTCCTTCGTTTCTTACCTCCTTAGTTTCTTAAAGATAAACAAAAACAACTCCTCCGTTTCTTACCTCCTTAGTTTCTTAAAGATAAACAAAAACAACTCGTCCGTTTCTTACCTCCTTAGTTTCTTAGAGAAAACAAAAACAACTCCTCCGTTTCTTACCTCCTTAATTTTTTAGAGAAAAACAAAAACAACTCCTCCGTTTCTTACCTCCTTAATTTTTTAGAGAAAAACAAAAACAACTCCTCCGTTTCTTACCTCCTTAATTTCTTAGAGAAAAACAAAAACAACTCCTCCGTTTCTTACCTCCTTAGTTTCTTAGAGAAAAACAAAAACAACTCCTCCGTTTCATACCTCCTTAGTTTCTTAAAGAAAAACAAAAACTACTCCTCCATTTCTTACCTCCTTAGTTTCTTAAAGATAAACAAAAACAACTCCTCCGTTTCTTACCTCCTTAGTTTCTTAGAGAAAAACAAAAACAACTCGTCCGTTTCTTACCTCCTTAGTTTCTTAGAGAAAACAAAAACAACTCCTCCGTTTCTTACCTCCTTAATTTTTTAGAGAAAAACAAAAACAACTCCTCCGTTTCTTACCTCCTTAATTTCTTAGAGAAAAACAAAAACAACTCCTCCGTTTCTTACCTCCTTAGTTTCTTAGAGAAAAACAAAAACACCTCCTCCGTTTCTTACCTCCTTAGTTTCTTAAAGAAAAACAAAAACTACTCCTCCATTTCTTACCTCCTTAGTTTCTTAAAGATAAACAAAAACAACTCCTCCGTTTCTTACCTCCTTAGTTTCTTAAAGAAAAACAAAAACTACTCCTCCGTTTCTTACCTCCTTAGTTTCTTAGAGAAAACAAAAACAACTCCTCCGTTTCTTACCTTCATAGTTTCTTAAAGATAAACAAAAACTACTCCTCCGTTTCTTACCTCCTTAGTTTCTTAGAGGAAAACAAAAACAACTCCTCCGTTCCTCCGTATCTTACCTCCTTAGTTTCTTAAAGATAAACAAAAACTACTCCTCCGTTTCTTACCTCCTTAGTTTCTTAGAGAAAAACAAAAACAACTCCTCCGTTTCTTACCTCCTTAGTTTTTTAAAGATAAATAAAAACTACTCCTCCATTTCTTACCTCCTTAGTTTCTTAAAGATAAACAACACGGACTCACCCGTTCCTTACCTCCTTGGTTCCATAGAGAAAAAGAAAAACAACATCTCCGTTCCAATCTACTTGGTTCTTAGAGAAAAACAAAAACTACTCCTCCGTTTCTTACCTCCTTAGTTTCTTAAAGATAAACAAAAACTACTCCTCCGTTTCTTACCTCCTTAGTTTCTTAGAGAAAAACAAAAACAACTCCGTCGTTTCTTACCTCCTTAGTTTCTTAAAGATAAACAAAAATAACTCCTCCGTTTCTTACCTTCTTAGTTTCTTAAAGATAAACAAAAACAACTCGTCCGTTTCTTACCTCCTTAGTTTCTTAGAGGAAAACAAAAACAACTCCTCCGTTTCTTACCTCCTTAATTTCTTAAAGATAAACAAAAATAACTCCTCCGTTTCTTACCTTCTTAGTTTCTTAAAGATAAACAAAAACTACTCCTCCATTTCTTACCTCCTTAGTTTCTTAAAGATAAACAAAACGGACTCACCCGTTCCTTACCTCCTTGGTTCCATAGAGGAAAAGAAAAACAACATCTCCGTTCCAATCTACTTGGTTCTTAGAGAAAAACAAAAACTACTCCTCCCTTTCTTACCTCCTTAGTTTCTTAAAGAAAAACAAAACGGACTCACCCGTTCCTTACCTCCTTGGTCCCATAGAGAAAAATAAAAAAAACCTCTCCGTTCCAATCTCGTTACTTCCTTAAAAAAAAAAACAACTCCTACGTTCCTTATCTCCTTGGTTCAATAGAGATAAACAAAGAACAACTCCTCCGTTCCTTACCTTCTTGGTTTATTAGAGAGAAAAAAACGACTCCTCCATTCGTTAGGTAATTAAAAACTACTACATTCATCAGGTAAGCTATGTGTGGGTGTTAACATGAAAAGTCGGACAGATTTTTCTACATTAAGCTTAACATTAAATTTACCGAAAGCTTACTTATTTTATAACATTAATTTACCGACATACGATTTAAGCAGATTTAAGACACTTACCAAAAGACACTTCATCAGCATTTGTTTCGCACACAATTTTCTGCTTAATAACTTTTTATATTCATCTAAATTTCCAGGTTTTTCACACAATCTGGAAAGAATCTCTAAGATAATTTGCAGTATTGATTTCCTTTTAAGAAGTTTCGTGTTTTCGTTTCAATATTTTCTATTTGAAAAAAATGTGCAGAGACATGTAAACCGTTGCTTCTCCTCTCCTAATCTTTCTTGTCGCAGTAATACTTATGGCCATTTATACAATAATACAACAAGCTTATTTACAAGTTTATTTTCTCAATAACTAATTATGTCTATACCAAATATATATTTATAAAATTTCTAGTAAGTCAAAAAACGAAAAAACAACAATCTACGATGCTGTTTTATTTGAACTTTAAAAAAACTTTTCTTGAAGAACATTTTACAAAATCGAACTTGATCTACTTTCGGCACAGCTCTTACTTAGAAAAAACAAACTAATTTTCGTAAAAAACCCCAAAATTTCCTGATCTTTATCTATATTAGTGTCAGCCGTAAATAAGTCATCATTAATTATAATTTTGGAAACCGTCACGCTCTAAGCGTGATAGGGACACTGTACATCGTAGTTTGCAATAGAATTCTATTTACATCAACAAAAGCAGCGTCAGCGCTATTTACACAAAGATATAATTCTATGTAAAACCTTCTCAAGATAATATACCGATTCGCCAATTTCGAATAAAATGGTCCCATCAGCTACCTTCTCCAGTACTAAAAAACACACATATAATTAATCAGGACATAGAAGCTGAACAACGTTACTAATGTTTAATGCTAAGGACACTACACAATCTAAATCCTATAACTAACAAAAAATATGGAATGCCTGCTACATTTATGCGTTTCGTACGCTCATTTTTAAAAACTTCGAAACGATGAATGTAAGAAAATTGTTAAAGGAAGGTAGACACGAGTCAGCAAGGTTTTGCTATAAGTAAGTCTGTTGCGTTTAATTTATATTGTGCTTTAAATTTTTCGCATAACAAAAAAGCCTCAGGAACTCATACAATAATCTATTTTCCAACCATATAATAGTTTTTTCATGCACACACTCACCTGCGCAAACTTGTGAATTTGTTCAGCCAGGGAAGCAAACACGGCGCTAACACTTTCATCAATTAATCCTTGCAAATATTGTACAGCCTCTTCGTCAGTCAAATCAAGACGAAATTTGTCCTGTACCTGAAAAAGAAAACACATTGTGTCTTATAGCAGCAGACCCTTTTCGAATATATAGTTTCGAATAACGGATTTCAACAATTTTTTTTTGGTTTTTGATACAACAACAAAAATATCATATTTTAAAAGAAGACTACCCTTATGAAGAGATAAAATTAGTTATAAAACTATGAAATCTCATCTACTTCATTCATACCACCGACAACATTTTGGCCACTTTTGACAAATAAATTTTTTTTTCTAATATCTTTCTTGATCCTTTATATTTCAAGATTGCAGCGTTGGTAGCTACTTCGTACCTTATTTACAGTTTTTGTTAAGATTACGGCGTTAGTAGCTACTTCTTACCTTTTTTACAGTTTTGTCAGGCTCCAGCGCGATGTCTGGAACAGACGCATCCACCATTAAACTGAATAAATTGAGGAACAGATTGGCATATCTAAACGAAAATTAACAATTTGTCATTAATATTAAAAATTTTGACGCCCTTTGGGATCCCACGCTAACAATCTGCTCTTCCTCCCTCTGATTATAACTATGTTACTAAGTTAACAATTTGTTATGTTTTGCTTTTTGAGAATCCAAATTAAAATGTTAGTAAAAAGTATTTGGAAGTTTAACGCCCTCAGAGATTCCATTCCAACGATTGGCTCTTCCTCTCCGCTGACTGTAACCATGGTCTATTACCCAAAAAGGTACGTAAAGCCTTGCTTTGACTGACGAATGTCGCCACCCCTGATCTCAGAAGAAAACATTGAAACGACCACCAGAATCTTAGTGGTGTTTTGAAATATTTTTGATAACAGCACGAAGCTTTAATAACCTTGATAGCAGGCTAGTGCAAGCTTATGATTACAAGCCGAATTTACTATCATTGCATTGTCTCGGATTTAAAATGTGATAGATAAATAACTGACTGTAAGCAACTGAATAATTTATCAAACTTTTCGGAAAGACATTAAATAATGGAAAATTACATAGTGAAAATGTGTAGACGTGTACTGCATGGACGTCCATTAGACGCATGGAACGTGCCACATACTTTACCCACTACAAGCAATAAAACAAAACCGTTCGATATAATAATGTCCCGTTCAAACAATCCATGCACTATTTAAATTTATTATACCTACAGGACAGACGAATTGTTTTAAAAATATAATTTAAAGCAATATATTGAATTCGACAAAATGGGTATCGCTCACCCAAGGCCTCTAGATCAATAAAACCGCTATTGAAATTCTAAACTTTTACTCCCCTGGTTTCGTTAATCCTGTGCTATATATATTTGGAATAAAAAGACTAGGCCTTAGCAGAGGGTACCCAGAACAATTTCCTGTTAGCAAAAAAAGCCACCTGATAAATTGCAGAAGCACGAGTTACTTTTGTTACAAACAATATTATAATTTAGTTTAATATTTGAGAGTAGTGCTCGTATTGTAATTCAAAAGTGATTTGAAAAAATTCTAAATTTTAATATTTTTTTTAATTCGGAAAAGTTCTGTCCAACTGCCATTGAAAGTGTTAACAGAATTATGGCAATGTGTCAATAAAAAAATAGAAACAAGATGAGGAATGTGCTTAGGTGCGGTGCTGAAAATCACTATTCATTTATTAGGAAATATTTCCATATGACCAGCACACAGTTTGTAGATGTTTCCACGGTTTAACAACGCAGTGAAATGAAAGTGAAAGAGGAAGAAATTAGTTTGAAATAAGTGATGTGTTCATTGTGTACAAACGCCCTGCTGTGAAGTCACGAGTCGAGTCAGATTCAAATATAATAAAAAAGCATGGTGATCATGCATCGCACAAATAAATACAACTACAGAATACCTTCTCAAATGAAGAAACGCTGTGAAACATAGTTTACGAAATTGTTGGTAATAGTCACTTGTAGTACCACCCATGCCTTCCACCTGTAAAAAAGTATAACATTAAATACAACAACAACGATAAACAAACAAACAAACAAAAATAAAACATAATTATTTACGGTGGGTTTTTATACATCGCAAAAGGTCAACCTATCTCTAACCTACAACGGTTTTGGGTATTCGCACTCTTAAACATGTCTTAATAAGCACGAATTACTCCAGTTTAAAACGCTACGCTTACTTTTACGCGAACCAACCCAAAAGTCTAACTTCCACGTTGGTTCCCTAGTAACTTCATTTTCGAGCTTTAGAAAGACTTTGTTCGCCTGAACAAAGTTTTTCTAATGGAATATATTATAATTGCATAATACGCCTTACACCAAGTTTTACCGCCAATACAACAGGCGTGCTTCGTCACAAAAGTTGTGAGCAGAAAGAAAACTGTAATAACCAGCTTGTGTATAGATAGATAACCTAGCCTAAAAAAAAATAAACCAGCTCTACCATTTCTTACCATTTCGCAGAGAAAACTGAATTAACCAGTTGTGTATAGATAAAAAAAAAAAAAAAAATTAAAAAAATAAACCATCCTCACCATCTCTTTACTTAATTTCATCGGTGGTGGAAATGGTTTCGGATCGCGACCAAGAATATAACCAAAATCGATATGAAACAAATTACCTAAACAGAAGGAGAGCTAGTATTTGTTGGACTCAATTTGTTGCATTGGAATGTCATTTGTTGTTATTGCATTTACGTTTTTTACACAAACTACCCAGCTTTAAAGTTCAGACTTTCATTCATGGGTCCTGAAGTTGATTAACTGGTTGTTTTGCACTTGCATCGTATATCCTACCTTTATTCTTTGGATCACGTGTATCCAGAGTGGACTCATCATACCACCCAAATGTGTTTCCGAATTATATAAAAACACTGTGTAAACAGTGATATATATTGTTTTTTGCAAAAAACTTCTGGCATATGGAAAGATCGATATTACTTTCGTGAGTATAAATATTACGTCTATTATGCATATTTTTTATTCTCATAAGCCGGTGTAATTGGTCGTTTTACACATGAATGAAATTTTGCTGAAAAAACCTGATTCAATTTGCCCGGAAATTTATTGCACGGTGAATTATGTTTGGTAAGTCCTAACAATAGTTACAGCCCGAATAAGAATACATAGATTTCACTTAAGAAAAAATAATTACCACTTTTGGTCAATAATAAGTTATCCAAATGTCGGTCACCAACGCCAAGCAAATACGTAATCACACAATAACCCGCTAAAAAAAACAAAAAACAAATTCCACTTAAACTCAAATCTCTATCATATCAAAGAAGTCAAATCTGTTAATTAGTGGATAGCAGGTAAAAGCCTGCTTTCAAGAAATTTGACTAATTCTGATAAAACAATATTTTACACACCATGCTCATCCCACATGTTGGATTACGAAAATATACTTCTATCTAATTTCCTCGGCAACGTTGGATGGTCAATATTGGTTGGGTGTAAAAAGCAATCACTTCATACACACAGAATACACCCAACGTTTCATCCAACATTAAAACTTCCGGTTACTTACTTACTGACAACGTTACAATATATATATTACATTTGTTTGCTACTGCCTTACTTTATACAGATTCCACGGGTGGTAACATGTATGTGTGTAGGACCTACCACAGCTTTTCACGTAACAATCCATGGTTTCAGGTTGGATACCATACGGAGCCCCTTCCATTGGCGAGTACTTGCGAAAGAAGTTCTAAAGAAAACACTTTTATACATTCCAAAAAAAATTCAAATCAAATAAGGAAATCAGTACAACATTTCATTTAACGTTTTTCTGGTGTTAGATGAAACTGATGATAAAATGTCGGAAGCAAAGGATTTTGTTGCCCCTACTAACTTTCATTTAAATACAAAAATTCGTTCATTCACAACTTCAAAATAAGAGCATTCGTAGTTCGATTGCATTTGCCCTTAACCAGAGTTTCTTTATATAAATGTCATTACGTCCTAATTTTTGGGCATTGGCGCATAAAAGTCAGTATAACAGTAAGCGTAAAACGGTTTGCGCAAAAATTAATACTGGCGAAAAAAATTTGGTAACATATAAAACAGAAGGGGCTGTATACGCAAGTATATTTTGTCTAACACCCTGCATTTTAATATTCCTTCTTTACAGTTATGCGGGAATTTTAACTTCCGCAAAAATTAATACACGCGAATACCTTAATATTCATATTGTGCGAATGTAAATACACGCGAAATAGACGTTACGGTAACACGATTAAAGTTATTCGCAATAATAATGAACGTTCCATTAGTTCAAGAGTTAATGGGAAGTTCATTGTAAGCTATAGTTACAAAAATTAAAACTATTCGCTCACCTGAATGCTTGTCTCATCTCGTAAAATTTGCGCAACTGCTTGTGAATCAATAAATTGAACTAAACCTACAACAGAAATTATAATCACAAAAAATGAGTTTAAATTTTCGCAAAATTACCCATGATAAATAATCAGCCTTATCAGTTTACTCCATACAAACTATACGTAAAAGCAAGGCCTGATAAATAAGTGGGTGGATTATGGCCAATTAAATTGTTTCCATCAGTTTTCTTTGGTGGAAACTACTTGGTGTGCACATAATCTCCCATTTGTTAACCGAATTTCACGGGTTTTAAGGTTTTTTTAACTAATTTGGGTTTGTTTTTCAAGGGTCTTTTACAAAGAACACAGACACAAGAAAAATATATAATACACAAGAAAAATATATAATACACAAGAAAAATATATAATACACAAGAAAAATATATAATACAAAAGAA
Source organism: Hydractinia symbiolongicarpus (assembly GCF_029227915.1). Taxonomy (NCBI): domain Eukaryota; kingdom Metazoa; phylum Cnidaria; class Hydrozoa; order Anthoathecata; family Hydractiniidae; genus Hydractinia; species Hydractinia symbiolongicarpus. The sequence goes on along the minus strand of NC_079875.1, from coordinate 12,999,625 downwards.
AAAATATATAATACACAAGAAAAATATATAATACACAAGAAAAATATATAATACACAAGAAAAATATAATACACAAGAAAAAAACCTACACAATAAGTAACGTAAAAATGTCAAAAAAACGCCAGTGCTTAACATTTGATTATTTTCCAAAGAAAGTATTTTTTAAAAAGAGTAAACACACATCATACTAAGAGCAATGTTTAAAAAATAGACGAAAAGAAAAAAAACGTTTTTGGAAATATTTTTTTCTCCAAAAAATGATGCTTAATAAAGATATTGAATGCCACTTAATCTGGTTCAAGGTTTTTTGGTCTGAAAGGCACCTACACGAGGTAATATATGCTGAAAAGCCTTATCAAAACCACAGAAACGTCACTTGCTTACTTGTCTAAAACATTCTAAAGTTATATACGGATATATCGCCAAAGGTAAGGTTTTTCCGTACGTATAAGAAAATAGCCCTTTAAAAGTTAAAAAAGTTCTTTGTGCACCTATGCAGTTTGGTATAACAGTACAGCTTTCTGCAAGCTCGAAAAAAAAACAGGCTCGAAATCAATAAAACAACGATAAAGCAAAAATAATCCTCATTTTTCAACATTATTCTGTTTTTTAATTGCCTGGTAAGACTACACAATGTTCCAGTAGTTCTCAATACCAGGCCGATCACCTTTGTAATAAATAAAGCAAAAACAACAAAAACAAAAACAAACAAACGTATATTGCCAGAGACAACAAGTAAACAGATTTGTTTACCTTGACTAATACTGGTGGCAAGCACGTTATACGGCGTTAGCTTCAAATCCAATTTTTCACGCATCAGTAACTACAAAAAAGTGTAGAACAATATGTGGATTATTTTTTAGTCCAAACAAGACTATTCCAAATATAATATTTTAACGAGAAAACTTTTTGGAAAAACAAATTAAACTTAATAAAAAATAATCATAAAAAGAAACCACGCTAAACACATTTTTCCAGATTGTGATGAGTATTAGTTACCATACTTCATCGTCCCCACATTTATATTTTTACTTGTTAATGACAACTTAAAGGGGTTACGAACCGGTTAAAATGCTCACATTCCGTATATCCTGCTCACATATTAAAAATCCGGCAAACGCGTTTTGTGCAATGAATAGACCAGCGCACTTTGCTCGCGTTGGTTCAATATTTTTTCGAAAAGTATATTACAAACAGATTCAGCAAGACTCATTCTGGATGAAAACATGACCAAGGCTCGGGAAGATAAAAATTCTAGATAGATCTATATGTTAGAGTCTATAAATTACATACATGCCGAAAAATTAGCCATTTTTGTTTTTCACCGCCAGCAGCCCGACTTTCGTGTAAGTCACTAAAGTCGAAAACCAACAGCCATTCCGTGACCCCTTTAAATACTACGTCGAAACATAAGATTTACGTCATCAAAAAAATTCGATCTGTTTGGGATGCTTTTAATGTTCTTAATGAAAATTAACTTTATTACTTAAAAAAAAAGGAAAAATCTCAAAAATCAATATTTCGTCTTCAATCGTTTGCGAAATTCGAAATTTTTCCGTTTCGGGAGAATTAATTATGCGAAACATCATTTCCCTTAAGCTCAAATTTCAAATCCATGTTGTCTGTTTCAAGCAAAACTAGGCAAAGAAAGGAACGAATAAACAAACCAAAGAAACCACTGAATATTTTTACCTTATCCATTAATGAAATCATTTGAAGGACAAGTTGATCCTGTCTCAAATCATCACCATTTTTAAAAATCGCCTGAAAGACAAGAAAATCCTTTTCCTTATTCCAACTTCATTGTTTAACAGCTGAACACACTAGCCAACTGTATTTTTCTAAGTTAATCTCAACTGTATTACTTTCTCTAATCTAGGACCGTAACTCCATCATTCCTGCGGTGGAACTGTTTGAGTCAGGTTTACTATGACGGCAGGAGTAAGGAAAGTGGGGCTATTTTTTATTGTATGAAACAAGTCTCCTTTATAATTTCTATCTATTTAAAATGGTAGTCAAATCGCTATTTTGTGCCAAGCATGCACGAATTAGTAATTCCCAGGATATATAAGACTGAATTAGTGATTCCCGGGATATATATGAAGGGCGAGAATCCCAGGATTGGAATATGTACGACCTGCTAACACGGAATGTTTCAAGGGCTAAAAAACTGTAAGTATTAGAATTACAGTGAAAAGCATAAAACGCAAATAGGCTCCACATAAATCGGTTATAAGATAATCGTGAATAAGATGTTGTGCACTGGGAATATTGGAGCATAGGTACGTTCAAACTACAAAAAAGTATACAGCAAATTTGCGTATGAGATTAATGGAGGGGCGGACATAATACCACATATACCACAAAGATAAAAAATGTACAGTTTAGATACAATTTGTATACAGTTTTATGCATTTTTAACATTAGGTTTTAGGACAATGGCTTACCACATAATCTTTATTCTGTATCGTTCTAAATGTCAGCTTCATAGGCATCAAGGCTGATTTAAATATGCTGGCCTTATCTATTATAAAAGAGTAAATAAATGGAGGGATGGATGGATGGATAAATTAATAAATTTGTTCAAACTACACCTACAGCATTGAACATGCTTGCAGAAATAGCCTTTTGTCAGCCTATTCTCAAAATGATCAAACAGCAAGTACAAAAGACGATCTACCTTGCCAGGGGTGTAAATCAGGGGTTTAGATGTTCAAATTAAGGAACAATCTGCACCAGTACCATTTGACTAACTAAAGTCCTAAGTCTGCTGCGGATAATCAGACATTAAAAAGCGAACTTTGACAAGTTCGTTGTGCTTATTAATTAAATGAAACACGGTTTAATCAATTGCTTGTGATCACTCTTGTTTAAAATTCTGCTCTCCTTTCGTTGATATATTATGTCCGGGATGTAGAGTTCATACTAATTTCATACTGCCCTTTTTAACGTTGCGACGAAAGAAAACTGCGCAATTTAGAGTTAACTCTTTCAAAATTGACATTGTCGAATTCATGTCCTTCAAACCTATGGCTTTTGACAGCCGCAACTCTAGAGGACCTAACATACACACCACGACCTGATGATCGAATCGGTAGGTCTTAAATAGAGCTGATTAAACTTAAGTTTGACCTTTTCCTGATATTGCACGTTTGCGCAAAAAAAAGATATTCGACGTCGAAATTTAATTAACGCGTAAATCACCTTCTAATTTGTGCAAGGTATTAAGCTATGAGTGAATTTAGAAACATACTAGGTTTTCCACTTTTTTACTGTATGTAAATTACTTTTAAGACGGATGGATTCTCCATAAACTAATTGATAATAGATACTTAAGCGCGCTTGGGGAATTGCCGATTGGCACATTAGAAAATTAGTGTCAAAGAAGGTTAAGCAAGCTCGACATAAAAATTAAGTTAAAGAAGTTGAAAAATTCAAAAAGATGTATAGCATGAGCGTACGTGGGATGATGCCCTTCACTTTGATATCAGGATCAAGAGGTAAGGGTAAAGGTTCGAAGCTCACATATTCTGGTGTATCAAGTAACTGTTGAAGCTTTTCAATCTAAAAACATAAAAATAATAATAAAAAATACAACCAGGTTAAAACAAAAATTAATGTTTTAATTCTTGTCACAATAGTACTCAAGAGTGTGCTCATAAGCATGTTTGGACACAAACGTTTTTAATGTTGCCTTATTGAGGCATTTCAACGTGGTCACATTGCAAGAAAATGCTGTTAACAAAACATTTTTACGTTTTAAACTGAAAATCAGACAAATTAGACGTAGAAATTTAGACTTAAAATTAACTCGTTTTTCTATGATTTTTCTATGATAAAGGTAACAATATATTATTTACAAGGAATATGTAAAAAGATATATGAAACATATCATCTCAAGTAATAAGAAAATGGAGCAGACCTTTTTCTTCCTGTTGCCACTAAACTGTTGTATTTGTTTTACAAGCTCTGTTATTTTATCAAGAAATTTCTGTTCTCTTCCTAACATGCTTCGCCGTCTCCGACAGTCGTGATTTCCCTGAAAACATTAGACAAAGAGAAAGTTAACCCACACAGGTTAAGAACTTACAACAACAACAACGCCAATCACTAAAACTAAATAGCTGTTTATTGTCATCTTAAGGATCTGCAATCATTGAAAAAATTGAAAAAACAAAGGCTGTCTTTTCGTCATTTCTCAAACGCAGATAAAAGGGGCAAATGATCACTACTCTGTAGCCGGCAGACTGTAGTCGCTACATTTGCGTAGGCCTGGTAAAGAGCGTGCAACATTTGATAGTAGCATTATTTAGTGCCCCCTTACAAGGAAATAAAACACGTAACGACCTAAGAAACTCTCGACATTTAGGTACATGCTCAGCAATAATTAATATGTTTTAAGACTATGCGAAGTAAACTTTATCAAGTTCAAAGTGCGCGAATCTAATGCAGAAACAATGAAATTCCTTGTGGCGGCTAAATTCGAAATTAGCCGTGATGTTTCATGATATTTTGTTATGATTTTAGATATAAATACCCCTTGGCATATCAATAAGATGATTTACAGAAGGAACCCCCAGGAAAATGTAACACTCACATTAAGAAGTGCTTTACTGAATCTTCTCATTATATTGTAATACATGTCTGTCACTTTTTTATCTCTTGCATCTTTACACTCAACAAAGAGATACCTGAAACATACACAAACACAGAAAACTTTTAAAACAGTGGAAGGTTTGTCCCTGCTATACATACCTTCAATTTGTTTGGCTAAAAAGAACAACGCTCTCCGAATAATCCTTACAAAAAGGTTTAAACATCTTTCAAAAGTGGCTTGTTTTATTAAAAATAAAATTCAATAAAATTTTAATAAAAATCAAAGTACAAATCATCTTAGGGCCATACAGCATAGATATTTCAAAATTTTAAATACCTTTTAAAAAATAGTACTACGTTGCTGTACAGACTGCTTGGTCTTTTTTGTGTGTATATTTTTTTACACACAATAAAACAAACAAAGAAACAGACAGACAATCAACAAAATAATATAAAAACAAACAGCAAACAAAAACAAAAAATAAAATATCAAAATTTATTTGAAAATTAGAAATTACACACATTATCACTAGGAAAATAGAATATTTGCTTTTCTTTGTTTTGCAAATGTACGTACCAGTAAAAGAAATTCGCGATTTTATCATTGGTGCAAGCTCTAACAACTAGGAAAGACGCTAGATCGGATCCCTTAAAAAGGAAGAGATGAAATGTCAAACAGGAGGGAAATTTTCAAGCAAAACAAATGATACAAAAAAACCGTAAAAAATCTTTATACAAATGGACTTTTTTGCACTTCAATGAAAAAAATGAAAAACATTTCTTACACTATCCTTTTTCACTGCACTTCTAGTATTGGATTGAAACACATTATCCGATGAGCTTTCCTTTGCTGCATCTTCTTCGTTTTCATTTTCACTTGTAACTTGTTCGTCAATGTTGCCACCATCTATAAAAGATTAAAAATGGTACATCGTAACAGAGAGTAAATTCTAAAAACACATTCTCATTGTGTATGGGGTTTGTGTAAATATGAAAACAAATATTTAAAAAAAATTCTTTTGTGACAACTAAATAATTTGCCACAGTTAAAAAAGTCTCTGCAGGAAATTCACCAAAAAGATTTTTCTTTACTTCCATATTATTATAACAGTAACATAAATTTCTCGACAGCTAAAAATGGTTTTTTGCAAACTAAAAAGATTTGACAACAGCAAAAAGACTTCTTGGCTGGCCTTTCTCGGTGACCACAGCATCGCCTATGTAAAACTTCGCTGCTGTACTACAACCTTTATTTACGTGAATTAGGCCTTTGTTGAAATGTACCAACACTCTACAACAAATGGTGGTATACACACTGACCTAAGATCTCATCTTCTGATTTTCCAGTGTTATTTCCACCAGATTCACTCAAGTCTGAATTATCAGTTGATGAGTCTGTTTGTTTCTCAGTATCAGTAGGCTCAACATCATACCGCAATGCTTGCACCAATTGCAACAAATACAACAATAAATCCTGAAATCATTAAAAAGGTTCAAAGCCATGTTGTTTGGCCAGCAAATACAAGAGAAAATTGTCATCACCCTCTAATGTTAAATAAACTTTGCGTTGACTGTGGTACAAAAATGCACATAAGACTTTTGTTTAACTGTACTCATGTTTTTTGCTTAATAGAAAAATTTCTAGGATGCCATGGTACAAGATAATGGTTTGAAGAGAACAAGCATTAATAAGACTATTTCTGCATAATTCATTATAGCATAATTTGTAAATATTTTGTGAAACTTATGTTCAGGCAATGTTCCATTTTTCTTATCATTATCATTTTGTTAATAATTACGTCAGTCTCTTTGTGCATAAAAAAATCCTATGTATACTATTTGAAAGAATAACGGGACATATTCATTGTCTCAATCCCATCAGCAAAACAATGCATAACCTTTGACATTAGCGAACTTTACAAATAAAATAAAACTGAGAAACAATAATTTCACCTCATCAGATGATTGTTTCAATCGTGACACTGCATATTGGCGAACTGTGCGATTTGTAAATTGTGGCGTCAACAACTCTAATGCATCGACTGCATCGATTGGGTCCCATTTATGGAGAACGTCGATTGCCTATGAGTAAAAGTAGTGCAGAAACTCTGTTGCTTGTGAAACAATATAGTTTTTGAACTTTAAAAAGAACCATCATTATTTTTTACCTGCTTGGTCTCTTGAGAATGATTCCAATTTACACATTTTAAAAATTTGGTCAGTGCCTAATTAAAAATAATAAATAAATAAAATAGATAACATAAATTAAAAAATAAATTAAAAAATACATTAAAACAGTAATTTTTTTTATGATACAAACAAGCAAAACAAGCAACCTTTTTTTGACTGGTGAGATAAAATCGAAAATGCCATATCAGATCTTTCTCTTCAGATGTCAGATGAGCAGATGGTGGGTAGGAGATAATTGCCTATAAAAACAATGAATGTAATTTTAAATGTATACTCCATCACAATTGGCAGTCAAAAAAATGCAATTTTGGAAGGCGTAGCTATACTTGAGAGCAATGTAAGGTTGGGCAAGTTCATGGGAAAGAGAAAAGACCCAGTTAACTTGATATACATAACTTTGCAAAATCTAGTGAAAAAAACCAGTAGCAATAATAGAAATAAGTGGACTATGCAGATTGTCAAGCAGCACATTCCAAAAAAATTGCTTGAATGAGAACAGGATGAAAATAAGAGGATAGAATAGGATGGGATATAGATGCAGACCAGAAGTGAGTGTCATGACCAACATAAGATAACTACTTACAGTTAAAAGATCTCTTTTTGCAGCATTTGGCTTAAGCTCACGCGACATTGTCCCACTTCGTATACTTCTAGTAAGACGGTGGTGCTTACTTTCAACTAAATTTTCCAGTGATATCTCAGGATCGGGGACAGTTACTATTTCTGGATAAACTTGCACATACTCAATCTCATCAGCATCCTAAAAAACAAGTATGTAAAGTTTTGTTAACACAAAGAGCTTGAAAATAAAATAAAATACTAGTTGTTAGCCCATAGAAAATTCCACAGAGAGGATCGCCTGCTGTACATATTTCGCACATCCTTGCCTACCTGTTAGCATCAAGTAATAAAATTTACTTGGGCAGAGGTAATTGCTATGATATATATGCAATAAAAATGGCATTTTAGATTAAAAAATAATTGGCTTTTAAATGGGCTCACTGAGAGTGTTATAATATAGGTAGAAGAATATTACAAACCTTCTCAAAGTACACAATTGAATGTTCAACTCCATTGAAGACAGTTCGGGGAAATTCAATCATTAAATAAAAAAATGGTGAATTTCTTTTCTCTTTCTAAAATATTAAAAAAAGATATTGAGGCTGGGCAAATATATCCGACATTGTGAAATAATTAAAAGCAAAAATATTTTTTACCTCGTTGACCATTTCAATTTCACGGAATGTCAAACGATCTAACCAATCCACTTTCATAATTTTGCCTTTATGATGCTTTTTACTTAACTACATAACCAAAAGAAGTTTAACAAATTAAAACAACATACGCTCTACAAAATGTTGAACTTGTTTTTTAATCAAAATTTAATCAAGCTTGATAGAAATGATAAAAAATTTCCAAACCTTAGCTAGTTTGCTCATTTCATCTGCAGCCCCTTTGCTCACTTTGCCTGGAGTCTTGTCATCCCCGTTGGCAACCTTTCCAGGCCACACCCTCAAGTCATGTATTCCCTGACGTAATGTTCTACAGAAGGAATAGTTGACAACAATTTCTTTGTTTATTTCATGAAAAAGTCCTTCTAAAAGTATTACTACAAACAGGAGTATATAAAATGCATACCCATATTTTCCAAACAGAGAAACTGTTGTACCTCCAACAGTCATGCATCGTTTGCAATCATACACATCCCAAATGGTTATTCCAAGCTTAAAAAGAACATCAATAAATTTAAATGTTTTCCATGAACTTTAGACTGGCCTGCTTTAAGCATTATCGGTGTATTTTCCCTTTGAATCTTAAAATAAGACGATTAAATCGTCAAAATTTTAAAATAAAGTAAGTAATTGTTTCTATAAGAAACCACAAAAGAAACTACAAATTCAAGCTCCTGCGAAAAAATGATTTGCTCTAAAATAGCAGGTATATTTTTATTATTAAAAAAAAACTAATTTGCTTTTTTTGTTTTGCTTTCAAACTCATTAAATTGAAACTGCTACAAAGACAAACATCTGACATATCTTGATAAAACTTCAAATTATATAGCACATCAATTACTTCTTATAGTGATGTCATGCATAGTAATTAAGAACTAATTAAGATTTTTCAAAAAAATATCTGTTCATAGACAACTGTCTTATATTTGTTTTATTTGAAATCAACTTTTTTTTACAGGATGTAAGGCTTAATAAGATTAAGCACTAGTTTGCTTCCAGATTTTAAATATTGGCTATTACATAAAACCACTCCTTAAATCATAAAAATACTTGGTAGAATGGTAGGACATATTCATTGTGTCCATGGTGTTTAGAAAATGATTGCAATTAAAAATTACACCATAACTCTATTTAATCACAGAGATTTGTACAAACTTTTAACACATCAACAAACCTAATTTTCAATTTTTTTACAGATTTTACCTTAAAAATGGTTTATGGTCATTTTTGTAACAAAAAAATAAGAACAAAAAAAATTCGCTGACAAAGTTTTTTGAATGGTAATTTTACGAAAATATAGCCAAAGCTTGTGAATGCTTTTATAGAGTGTCAATTTTATAAGGAAAATTTAAAGTTTAAATGAAGTGAAAGCATCCGACAGATCTAAATTATCACATTTTTTTATTATTCTCTGATTGACATTGCCGATTGTACATTATTTTATGCACATGACTATGAAACTCACCTCAGCATGGCGGGGTAGATCTTGATATTTTATTGGTAATTGAACCCATTCGTTCCAACTAAAAAAATTAGGGTAGGTTAGTCAACTGAAAATACACCAACAATCAAGAATCAATATAACCTACTCAATATATCCAAGTGTACATTGCAAATCTTCAAACGTATTTTTTTTTTCATTAGATGTCAAAACACACTAAACACCTACTTCCATCTTGTGTTGAAAGACTTGTACATCGTACGAACAGGCATAAACATGGGTTTTCCATCATGATAAACAGTTATAGTGGCAAACAGATCTGGACATGAGCTATGCATAAAGTATAATAATAAAATCATAACCAACGCTTACTATAATTAGTCATAAATATAGTTAGGGAACTCAAAGTTATGCTTTTAAATTTTATTAAGGATATAAATTTCACAATTAGGAAATATTCTGAGAGCATTTAAAAAGTTATAAGAATGAAATAAAAAAAAATGAAAACAAATTAAAAAGAGTAACCATATTAAAAAGAATACACATCTGAAAGGGAAAGCGAGATGCTTATGTTATACAGCTGTGACTTTTTGCCTTGAAACATTTTGATTTTAAAATAACATCAAATCCCATTGTTAAGCCTTGATGCACCAATAAATTAAACAAAGATGACAAAAGCCTTTGTTTTTCACTTCACTGTATGCTTATTTGATTACTGGCCGTCTTTTGGTTACTAGGTGCTTGTTATAAGCCTTTAGGTTAGACTCAATTATTTAATACCTTGTTTAGTTGGTTTCATTAAATAATACTAATATCATGTCTTAGCAAAGGAGTTTATTCTATGTTTTAACAGTAAAGTTAATTTTATTTTACCTTTGATGGAGACCAGAATATTTTAATTGAGGGTCGTTTAGAAGCTCCTGATAGTTCTCCAAATTCTTTCGTCCCTCAAGAGTCCCACTAAAACAAAATTACATAGAAATTACAGTACTAAAATATTGATCTTAATAAACACAAGAAAAAATATGTAATCTGAAAATACAGACTGAAATTAAGTATCCAAGAAACTCTAGTCAAAGTTATTAACAATACAAACTCACTACAATACAAAATGACTACCAATGAGCAAGAGACAATAACTGCTCGTTTTACAAAAATAAAAACAAATGTATTTCTTTTTTCACAACAGTTGTTATAGGTAATGCTTCTTAAAAGCAAATTGGCAAGAACTACAATAACCATTTTTGACCAAGAACTAAACTAAAACAAAAGAATATTGTGATTACTATGATTTTTGTAATGTGTTTTTCCTTTTCTTCTTAAAATTTGTTTCTATTAAAATTCATTGTTTAAATACTAATTACAGGCAAGCACCATTACACATATCAGTTAAACTTTTTTTTTCATATTTCCTAAATACGATGTGCAAAAAGTTCACCTGAGTAACAAGCTTTAGCCCTATGATAAAAAAACATATAAAAAAGAGCAGAACATGTCTCAGTTCTCAATGTAGATTTTTTGGTTGAATGAACAATTTACTCTTATATAAAAATGGAGTTTGAGATATCAGAACACATATCATGCTGATGCTGTATAGTTTTATTTTTTTTAGTTGCAAATTTGGTTGAAAACTGTTAAAACAGTGTACTTTAGAAGGTTAATGTGGTGCGCAGTATTTCTCTTAAAAACTATTAAAAGGAAACGGTATAAGGCTAATATGGCACTGCACTTCACTTGAAACATGTAGAACAGTACCATAAAAGGTTAATAATGATGCCCTAATTTGCTTAAAAACAGTAAATAATGCTTTAAAATACTAATATGGTATGTTACAGTAAAATGACTAAACTAGCACCGTAGAAGGTTTGCACAGCTTCCTTTAGGGAAGTCCCCTATAACATAAGCAGATGTTGAAGTGAAAAGGAATTTTTCCATCTAAAAATATTTTCATCCACAAAGAGATGTTGTGGTGCAAAAGTTATAATATATATGAAGATATTATATATATAATAATACGGAGACTGTGTGTGTGGGTGTGTTTGTCTGGAACAGGCAAAGTGAATGTGTTCATTTTCCTTTGATGTAGCCAAAAATAAATCTCAAATGCTAATTCTTTTAGTGTTATGGTGTGACTTAAAAAACACTATATACTTTAACGTCAATATCTTATATTAAATTGATGAAGCCATAAATTGGTGACATCGTTCATTTCTCACCGCATGGGTAACTAGGGACAACCTGGGACCAATTAGGAACATATACATTTTCTTGATCAGCGCTTAAGCAGTACGCAATTAAGGCAACGTAAAAACAAATTTCTAAAATTTTTTGTTATAGATGGGTTGATAACGTTATCAAAATTCAAATAACACTTCTTTTCCATCGTCTTTCTGCCTTCCATGGGCTTTATCGAATAGTATATATATAAAAATAAAAATGTTCAAAAGGAAATTTTTTTAACATTGCAACAAAACCTTTTAGTATAAGCAATAACAGTTTTGTGTGTGATTTATTACAATCTTCTGCGGAATTATTACATAATTATAATAATAAATTTGCTACTTCGAGTTAAGACTTAAGAGTATTTTAATTTTAGCAATAAAAGTTGCAGTTATTAAATAACAATTATATATACACTGTAGCTTTTGTTAAATCACTCACAACAAAACTTTTGTAGAGACTATTATATTAAAGTAATAAGGATAAACAAAAGAGGGCTTTCAATTTGCCTGAAAAGGTTTGCATAGCAAGAACGCGGAAGTTTAATACTATTTTAAGCCCTTTTGTTACTTGCATATTTAATCTGCAGACGTTGTCCATCCTAGCGAGGACAATGAAAATTGAAAAACATGGGACTAAATATGATATATATAAAGCAGCAGTTCACATACATCTTCCTCGCTTAACCAAACATTTTTTTTAACTAAGATGGATTCATGGAAGATGCGTATATACGTCTTTAAAAGTGAGTATAAATGCCTCAGGGTGGCATGAATCAGTTAGGCTCAATCTGCAAGCCAGGGATCCTGTGAACCATGGATATTGCAATTTCAGATCTTGTTGGCACATGGGTTTCTTAATCAAAGGTAGTTTGCTGTCCATATATATAGTTTGGATCAGCTAAAGTATCTTCGTACCATAATCACATGTATTACATAATAGATGAAACTTACATCCAATTCGGCTAACACATATTCTAAATAATCAACCAAAACATTAAGCTTGACACACATTATCACATGTGGAATTCGTTATTTTCGAGTTATATATACTATATGCTGTATTTGTTGTAACCAATACTGACCATGTATTACAAATATGAAAACTATAACACATTTGTCATGGCCAAAGTTGGTTTGAACTGGTATATTATAGCACAAGTTTTACTTGATTACAGTACACAAACATGGCTGAACCAAAAATACCTGGAACACGGAATCCCTAGGTTGAGCGATTAGCTATAGCCTATACCGTCCATATTACAGTCCAGATCGCCAGGAACTATACACGAGTATACGAGTACAGGTACATTAAATGCTGAGTAAAGTGCAAGACGAGTAATCGGCGAGTATACTACTCCATACCCTCGAGTATAGCCTCTTGCGCATGCGAGTACAGTAAGTGAATAATTTGTGAGTACGTGTGCGAGTATAAGATAAAAAACGGGGACTCGTCCTACCGTAATTTTTCTCGATAGCTCACATTTGTCTGCTACCATACACATTGTGAAAACTTTTACTTCGTATTCGTGTCGTAGGAAATAACATTTTATTTTACATAATTTCTTTTTATGCTGCAACAAATTCTCTTTAGTTTACATAAAAATGTATACGTTGCTGTAATGGCTCTTTATAACTTTGAATTTATACAGTTAATTTCTCACAGACGAGGAAACCCTTTGCTATTTACACCTCATATTTAAATGCTTTTTTCTCCTAGCAAAATGTTTTGTTGCTACATTCAAACATTATTCCTTTTTCTTCGCAAGCATCAATTAAACAATAAACTCTGGAGACTAAATTAAGCCAATCGCATTTAATTTTATTGTTTTGTAAGTAACCAAAAGTAAAAACGTGCCCAGCAGGGAAATCTTGATTCCAGTGAGAATGATGTGCACCCGAATTTTGAGTGAGTTCGCTAATTACTTCAAAATGGGTTGTCATAAATTATAAGTAGCTTTAAGTCTATTGTGTAGCTATCAGCATTTCGCCATTTTGAAAAATTAAAGGAGCATTTCAGCACTAAATTTTGTTTCTATGAAGCTTTATGTTCTTATATGAAAAACATTATATTAAAAAATAATATGTATCAAGGATATGCGTCTTAGTTAAAATGCCTAAAAATAAACAAAATAATGAATTATTACAGATCATATGTAACAAAAATGTATGGAAGATTCTTTCTCATGTCTTTATAATTTTAGTATCCATTCTCATCTTACCAATCATAGTGTGCATAATAAAATAAGCGGCAGTAATGGGGAGGACAAAGTTTCACGTGTCTTATTAATTATATTTTAATTTTTTTCACATACTTTGTGGGCACCTGTTGTTTGAAAGTAGCGTATATAAAAAAGAAAAAAAAGAATGAATATCTTTTGCTGTTTTTTTACAATGTTTATCAATTTAGTCCTGGGCACTAGCTTTTGAAATACATGTCAATAACTCGTAAACATGATACCTGCTATATTGTTCTATTACCAGAAGCAAATCATTTCAATATTCTCAATGTGATTGCACATATATAAATATATTAGAATAACACTAGTCGATAAGGCCTGTGGAGAAATCCACTTAGGCAAGAGGACAATGTAAAAATTGGTTATTTTAGACCTTTTGCTGATGTCAGCAGTGCATATGCGAAAAAAAATTGACGAAATTCAGTTTATCTGTTGTCCCTATTGTGTAGAGCTCGACACGCTCATGAAGAAAATGTATGTGATCATGTGATTTTGATGAACGGTTAAGGGTTTAAAAATTACGCTGACGTCAGCAAAGACCCGCAAAAACACACAAAATTAATTTTTAGAATTTGTATACATGTTGCCTTTAACGTATAGGCTTTTAAACGCTGATCAAGAAAATGTATAGGATCATGTATTTTTGACAAACGGTTACGGAGATATGGTGCTTTAAATGATTTTTGATGACGTCATCAACCTGTCCATTCCGAAATGGATTCGGGGACCCAGGTATGAGAAAATTACCCAAATTGGACCTAGGTGGTCCCTATTTACCCACGCGGTGAAAAATTTCCAAGTTATTTGGCCCCAAAGTTTTAAGTGCGTTTTCAATGTTAGCATGGGTTGGACGGGGTATATTAATGACCCTCTTCCAATCTGATCTAGACTGTGTTAGATCTAAACTCAACTTCCTCTGCATCAAGTCTGTCCTTATAACCTTCTGCCAAGTCTTTCTTGGTCTGTCTCTGGGCTTTGCCTCAGGAACTATCAAGTATCTACACTTTCTTACCCAATTATCCTCCTCCATTCTTTCCAAGTGCCCCAGCCAATTCAATCTTCTTATCGGGATAACATCTTTAATTCTATGGAGACTTAGCCTGCTTCTTAGCTCATCTGAACTCTTTCTGTCTCTCAGACTGGCGTTACATGTTAGGATATTGACGTTAAAGTAGTGTTATTGACGTCGCGCTGTAACACCATAAAATATAACATTTGAGACATACTTTTTTCGGTGACATCAAAGGAAAATGACGATATCCACTATGGCCGTCACATACACTCTGTATTATTATAAGAGATTCAACACACAAAAAAATTAATCTCCAGAATCGTGTTTTAGAGAGAGTGAGATCTTTATAATACAGACAACTGAATTTCATTCGATATTTTTTGACTCAAAAATCAATTTTCAGAAGCGACATTGGTTTGTTTGTTTGTTCAGAAGCAAAAGAGTTTGCTTGAAAGATACGACTCCGCCGTAAGGCAATTGAGGTTCTCCCTCGTTCTGGCTATCATATATATATAGCTTGCGTTGGTGCGCACTTTCCCGCAGTTGAGTTAAATATAACACGAATCAGTTTAGACTTGTCTGGCTCTTTGGAGTGTCAGGTGGCATGGTTCCAAATGGGACTGCTGATTCGATCGTAAATTAACAAAACGCCAGGGCTTAAAGTGTTAGCATGTAATCGCAATGCCAGCTTCAACCCACTATTGAACATAGAAAACTAATGAACGAAGAAAATAACACTTTAAAAATAGTGTTTTTCAATAAATCTAACACCAAAATAAAAGCATATTGGCCACAAGTGCATTCTCCACCAGTTTCTCGTTTAGTTATATCGTTTTCCTTTCGAGCACGCTAGCGAGTACTGTGTGAGTACAGTAGCAAAAATGTGCAAGTATTTTTGACGTACTTGTACGCGCATTATACTCATCGTGTACTCGTGGAATACCCACAGAAGAAATTACTCATACCCGTAGTTTAATACTCGTGTATAGTTACTCGCGATCGGTACTGTACGTGAACGCTAAAAATTTTTGATTTCACTTTTCTTTGTTAATTTCTCTTTTCACTGGCAAAACAGCTATGACATAATATCCTGAGCCTTACATCAAGATCTAACAGTATTAAAATTTTCACCAGTACTGAAATTTGAGTACTTTGCAAAACAGACAGTTTTTATTGGGTAGATGACAGATAAAAAAAATTATGCGCAGTATGCAGAGTATGACATTGTAGCTAGTCTACTGTTATCTTTGCAATTATGCATTAAATACCAAACAAACCTAGCTAGCTAGCTAGCTAGCTATACAATTAGCTACACAGGCTGGGAATGGGAATATTTTTAAGAAACCATTAAAATCTAACATTGGAAAAACACATCATAAAATTAAGATGTAAAGCACAGAAATAGGATGTTTCTCTCACCAGAGTCGTTTTTTTTTAGATTAATCACATAAAATCTACAGAGAAAAAGAGACTGCACTCTTCCACTAAAAAAAAAATAAAAAAAAAAAACACCATGATAAAATTTCGTCACGTAAATATGCGTATATTTACGTAATCCCTTAGCTATACATATTGATAATGATGTTATTGAAAAAATAGATCTGAACGTTATCCCAATGTACTTACATTTTTATTTGCAAAAATGCATCAACGTCACAGCTGTGAACATAACGAAATTTATCTTGCACTTCGTTAACCACTCCAGAAGCCATCTTGAATTTTTGAAAATGAGGTGCCGTCTGCGCTAATTTCGGATCCGATGGGACGCCGTATTTATACGATCCATGGGGCGAGGGACTTTGAAGATGCATACCTCCTAACAGACTAACCTGGTGAAATTGTTGCATGCTTTCATGTGAAATTGTAATTGTGAGGTTGAATTTTTGGCTTTGCGCATCAACTTGGTGTTCGGCTGTAAAAAAATTATACTTTTTTGGTCAAATGCAAAGCTATAAAAAACGTTTGGTTTAGGATTGTTTTCATAGAGGTTCATCACAACAATTTTTATAGAACATTATTTTTTGACTTTCGCCCTTTGCTCTGCGTGGTGGGATCTTTAATATTACTTTGAGGAGACCAGAAATTAAGAGAACTTACCAAAATCGAGAGGCGCAGGATTGGCAGTATCCAGACTGTGAAGTTCGCTTTTTTTGTTTTGTATATTAGGCTCTGTTGTTTGTACATGTCGTTGTTTTATGAACGACGTAATAATCAGCAAGAATCCTTAAATACCCATGTATTTATGTTATCAAAGTTTTTGGAAAAAAATATGACTTCATCTTAACATGTTTTAATTGTTATTGTTCCCACAAAAAGATAAAACGACAGAACAAACACCCCTGTATTCGCATAGACGGCTCCAGTGCCAAGCGGTGTCCCATTATAATGTCCTTTGATATGGATGTTCTGTGGACGTGTCACTATATTCGTTTCTTTAGTTTAATGAATGACACGTCTTTGTATTCTTTAGACTTCTTTCATTTCAACATGCTCTATTCCAATCGTTTCAAATGAGTTGGATAAAGTTTTGGCGTAAAAATTTAGTCGAATAAAGTTTTGTCGAATAAAGTTTTGTCGAATAAAGTTTTGGCGTAAAAATTTAGTCGAATAAAGTTTTGTCGAATAAAGTTTTGTCGAATAAAGTTTTGGCGGTTAAGGTTTTGGCTAATAAAGTTTTGGCTAAAAAAGTTTTGTCGAATAAAGTTTTGGCGGTTAAGGTTTTGGCTAATAAAGTTTTGGCTAAAAAAGTTTTGGCGAAAAAAAGTTTTGATAAAAAAAGTTTTAGAAGGTACATTTTGGGGGGTAGTTGTCGGTGATTAATTAGACGGTTCTTCAAAGTTGAGTTCAAGAATTCCGGTCAAAGAGCGGAAGAAGAAAAAAGGGAGAAAAACGAGAAAAACAATGTAAGAAAAACAAAACAGAACGAAACAATTATCGGTGATCAAGAAAGTTATTTGGATAAGCAAAAAACTAGAGAGAAAAACAAAACTACAACGTGGCGCCAAATTTTAAAAAACTTCTAAAATACCGTCTAGTTTACAGTAATGGCTTATTTCCAAAAATGTAAGAACAAAAATAATTTTTTTATCAATTATTTTCAAAATTTACGGCGTAACCAACCTGTCGATTTGTCCTGTCGGTATAATGAATAAATGTATGAAACCAGGTACGTTTTAAATCTCTGAGGAAAACTATACTTCTATAGTCTAATCTATTTCAGGGACAGGGACATCTATGTCAAGACTTCTAAATTTATGTATAACAACCCTGAGTTAAGGAATTCCTGCGACGCAGAATTGTAGTGTATGATTTCCATAATTATGTTTCCTTTGAGTTTCGTTTCGCCTTAGGTTCGACAATAATCTCATGTAGTAAGCGCACCTGTACGTTTTAGAGACATTGGGTACGTGTCTGCTGCGATGTTTAGAATGTAGATGCTTTAAAATGTGAAGTCTTCACCATGCAGTTGTAGATTACAAGCAAAAAGTTGGGTGAATTCAGAAAATTTACGGATTAGGTTAGACAACTTACAAGATATTTCCTATACACAAGAAAATATCATACTAAAACATATTTAATGTTTCTTCTTCGTTTTACAAAGATTTTTGACCAACCGTTGTTTCCCGAATCCCCGATTTCTTGAACTTTTTTCTCGGCCTCTTCAGAGTTCGAAAAATCAGAGTAGTACTGTATATATTTTTAACGGGAAAAAAACAAAGAATAGAATCTCCTCTGTCGATCTAATCCTCTACGCGTCTATTCAGAACATTGAAATAGAAGTCAGAGCCATGATTGCTGACTACACATAAACACAGTCACTTTACAAGGAGCAGCAGCTTATACTTCTTCACTACTTCTGTGACTACTTCACTAATTTTAATGGATAGCATGGTCTTCTGTGTTTAAAACACAAATTCAGCTCCGAAGTCTTTTTGATTCACATTAGATCAGCTTAAGCCTTAACTCAACAAAGGCATTAGGTCGAAATTAAACCCGCTGAACTAGTGACTACAGTTTCGAGTTGCATTCTGTTAAACTTTATCACAATGACGACGCTATTACTGAAAATCTTGCGTCAGATCGAATTTTAAATCTGTGGCAGGTAGTATATTCGGATCTAAATTAAACATTCTAAAAACGAAATCAGGAAACATTTTTTCCATGATCCTTGTCTTTTTTATATTAGTATTACACAATTTGTCTTGCATTAAAAAGGACAGGTAACCCTTGCTTAACAATATGTTACATATATGATGGTATAGCGGTTGCTACATCAACTAAAACAGAATAAATAATTAAACAACCACAATTCAAAACATTAGATTGCAACACATACAAGTTTTTTAAAGCATCAGTAAATTTCTGTTAATTCTTACAGATTAGTATAAATCTTTTAGGAAATTTGGGAAAAAATGATATGTTGTAGGTATGTTGTGCAGTACAACTGTAACAGCTCTGTGTAATAACGTTTGGGTAAGATACAGAATATTGTTTTAACTACAGCTTAGGGTAAAAAAAATTAGCAAATTTACTATGGCGGAAGTTCGAAATTTTCCAAAAAATTTTGATATAGTTAGGAGGTGATGTCTTATGAAAAAATGCAAAACTCGTAATGATCATGTCCGATCAACTCCTGATACATATTACTTGATGCGAAAAGGTTTGTTACAAAATGGTCGTTGCCAAGCAAATATCAAAACGAAACATATTCACCATAAATATGAGCGAAGTAAATTATTAATTAATCGGGTTTTTAATTGGATAATTTATAAGAAAGGGGGAATACACTTAGCAATCACTTCTTCGAATTCTTATATATGTTTTCTTTATGAAATGCAGCTCAATCTGATACAGTAAATTTTACATGTCAAAGCTTCTTTCCGCCGCAATTTCTTTTTGTCCCAAATGACAACCCCCGAAAAATATATTTCATGTAAAAATCTGAAACATTGTTTTTTTAATCATTTATTCTTTCTTAGTGTTATTAATTAATTATTTCGTTTTTAACCCCCCAGTGAAGAGTGTTATAACGGTGATGTTTAACTTAAAAGATATTAGAATTAGTATAATGAGGTAAAACATTATAGGAGACGTTTATCTTTAGCTAAGATGGGTTTGTTTTTTAAATTGTTTATCAAAACTTGGTTTAGAACTTAAGAGTTGTTTATAAATTGCCTGAATTAGCTCATCTACAAATAGATTAATATGTGGAATCACGTAGGTATGATTTGAGATTAATACTCACGAATTAGATTCTGTATGTTTTAAAACGGAAATGGTTTCAAAATGGAAAAGAAATGGCAAGAACATGATAGTTATTTGATATAGAGAGACAAACGTTTACAACAACCTTTTTGCAATATTTGATTATTGGCTATTTTCTTTGTGCTTTAGCAAATGGCAAATAATTAGATGCAATTTGTTTTTATTTTTATTGTTGTTGTTGTTGTTGTTGTTGTTGTTCTTATTAACTTTTTGTTTAAGATCTTCATGATAATCGACATTTTGTTGCTAATCTTTTCTTGTTGTTTTCGTGATTTTTTTTTAAAATTAAAAATTAAAAATTCTCCCAGTTGTTTTTTATATTCGACAAGTAATTGCCTAACAATATAGTTCGAAACTACATCTGCATATCAAAATTGGGTACTAATAGAAGTAGCAAAAAGGAAGCAAATAAAGAAGTCATCAGAAGGAAGCTACTGCAGCTATGCTCTTTATAAAGATATCCTAATCAAAACTTGATCTGTAACAATAACCGTATTTTGTCTATGTGTACGCAAATCAAAGGCTGTGCTTAAGTCGCCACTTTTAAGCTAAGGATGGATGGAATATCTCACGGGCCCACAACTAGTCTACGTCTACATTTACATCTTCAAACAAATGTAGGTGTATTAAAAACGTCTCAACTTGTACATGATATGGACAACGACACTGATTTTGAATTGAAGGAAACCAACCAGTATAAAGTAAATAAGATATAAGCACGGCATACGTTGGCACAACAACTTTTTTCTATTTCAACCAATCACAAACCTCATTCAACATCTGAAAAATTTACCAAAGCTAATTGCCTTTTAAGTCGGTTTCAATATGCACAAGGAGTGAGGGTAGGGTATTTATTCACGCATAGTAACTTCAAAGGGACAAACTAGACAGGTAAATAAATCAACATAAAAGGAATCACTCGGTAAAAACATTTTTGTGACGCCGGCAATTTTTTGATGGACGTCATCAATTTTCTAATGACGTCAGCAATTTTTAGTGTGACGTCATTTTTTTCTTGTGTGTTGCAGAACATGCCATCTAGATATGGTTAAGGTAAGCACCAACGTAGTTTTGCAAGCAGTGTCTCTAACAAAAAGACGCGATAAATGTAAGAAAGCCGTTTAACCCACAGTCGGTTTAATTTAATACAGTAAAAGGATAGGACAAAACCGTTGACATAGCAACGGTAACAAATTTATCAACTTTGAGTTAGCGATTACTAAGTCGCGAATTTTGCTGAACGTACATGGCAATATATTTTGTTGTTGTTTTAGCTCAAGTAATCTATTATTTTTTTCTAGAAAAAATATAAATTATACGAATTACAATCAAGTAAAGATATACTAAATGTTATGAACCACAATGGGAAGAAAGAGCTGGAGGCGTGGTGTTCGAAATTATGCTTTTGAATCTGATGACGAAGATGATTATCACTTCCAAAGCAGTGGACCGCCCTGTGAAGAGAGAAATGAAACATCTTTACAGAAGTACTTTGCACCGAGATACAAACAAAAGGTTAGCCATTGTCATATCGTTTCACCAGGCTTATTATTGACATTCTTGTTGCTATTACCAAACGGAGGAAGCCTATTTCATTGGTTATATCTAAATGCAACAGCTATTAGAAGATCGGCAATAGTAATACCCTACACTATTTTAAACGTTCTTTTTGGGCGCTAATAAATTTGTGCTAAGAAACGCACAAAATAACGAAATACGTACAAAGGTCATTAGAGATGTGCGTTGGATCAGAGCTAACGAGTACTGTGTCTATATCTAAGTGCCATAAAGAGTGAACCCCAAAGCAAAACAAGCAATACTCCTACCTAAATACATATTTTGAAGTAGACTCTGAAAAACTCCGTTAGCGTGCGCCACGTAAATCTTAATTCTCTTTACATTAGCATGTCCTGTTTTCCCTGAGAATTTCGAGTCTGAACAAAAGATGTCACATTTGTGAGACATTATTGAAAAAGTTTCCCTTATGGTAGTTTATTAAAACAAGGATTTTGCCTCGGCTTGT
Source organism: Hydractinia symbiolongicarpus (assembly GCF_029227915.1). Lineage (NCBI taxonomy): Eukaryota > Metazoa > Cnidaria > Hydrozoa > Anthoathecata > Hydractiniidae > Hydractinia > Hydractinia symbiolongicarpus. Next base: position 12,977,407 of record NC_079875.1, on the reverse strand, counting down.
TCCAGTTTCTTAGAACAATAACGACTGGTTTGCGAAGACGCGATCTTTAAAGTTTCTTAAATAAAATTTGTCTGTTTTCAGAATCAGAATTATACACATTAAAGAGTCCATATGAGCTACGAGAGTTGTGCAAGCACAGCAGCCACATAAGTAGGCACCCTTCTAAAATATCAATCCTATTCTCGTGCTGAAACGATAAATTTACACTATTATGGTCTCTGACATGACTTGGTCGAGTTTAAACCACAGACTTTTCGAGCTTGAAGCGAACGCTTTAGCATAAGACTGACAGTTGGTAGAATATTAACAATCACTTAAGTGTACTTTTTGCTCCAGTCAGCAATTAACAAACAAGAAAATAAATCTGTCGCTCTTAAGTTTTTTCGAATATTTGCGAAGAAATTTTGAAAAAAAATTGTACTTTCGCAGTTACAGAGGTAGCTAATTTGGGCTAAAGCATATCATAAACAGCAATCTTTCCTCCATCGCACTCTTTGACATGATTGACAGATGGTAGTTTGTTAAACTGTTCTTCTTTTAACGCATTTAGCACTCCATGTAAAGGCCTCCTTTGATAGCAGTCACACTAGCAAGACTAAGACTAGATTATGGCAAGCTTAAGCCATCTTTGAAGTTTGTGCCTGCTGAAAGGTAATTTTTAGTGCAGCTAGATAATCATGTAATAAATACACACTTGGTTTTTTTATTTACTTTTTAAGTAATTAATTATTTCCTTACTCATGCGCCACTGTAAAGAATAATATCTAGAGATCTCTTGCTTAAAAAAAATAACAAAATTACCTTTAATAATCTCTTTTTTTTAAGATAATAAAACTAGTTACAAGTAAAGTGTACAAGGCAATAATTTTTACCATCTCTTAAAAATAGAACGTTTTACTTGGAATGAGATAAATTAAATGTGATACTTGTGTTGAAAAATATTATGTAAGTTAAAACAACTGAGTGTTATTTATTTTTGCTTGCGTTATCTAAAGCTATAAACTTATTTTTCACAGTGTGGAGTCTTCACCCAGCCTTTTGTTGTCATTGGTGATATGATAACTCGCAAATTAACGCGATAATTCGCCGCCATCTTTATAGCAATTATATCAAGTTTTTTTTTGATAGCTTTTATTGAATTTCCACTTATAACCTAAATTTAATGCTTTTATTAATAGAACCAAGGGGTTTGAATGTGCAACACATCAATTAGTATATCTTCTCCTTGCCTAATTATTCATTCAAAATCACGTAATTGGAAAACATGTTTTGTTCATATCGACGTGTTAACGTATAATTTTTTTATACGTTTTATAGTATCTTATATTGGCTAGTACTTGAGAACATTAAGGAAAGGATATAAGCTTCACATTCTTCGAGAATAATAATAATAATAATATGCTGTAACATAATTTTTTTGAAAATGAAGAGTTTTGTTGGAAAATTTACTTTTAAAAAAAATATGTGTGTGAAAATAAAGGAATGTAATACGTATAAAGACGGCATGGCAAGAAGGGAAAAAGAAGAAAAAGAAGAAGAATATAAAATGAGAAAAAAAAAGCAAATGTCTTTAATAACATTAAGACAAAAGACGTTTACAGTAAAGTTATGAGTAATCTTCTTTTTACGTGACAGTGTTTATAAATTTATAAAATTATGAAAAAGAAATAATAACAAAACGATAGGTTACAAGTAGGTGATATTTCAAAAATAGGAAAGAATAAAAATCATGTAAATTTTGCATATTAAATTGGGCGAAAAAGGGAAGATATAGCTAGATGAAATTTAAACTCGTTGAACGTAAAAGACAATTTCTGAATTCTGTTATTGTTATAGCCACAACAATAATAAAAGTTGATATCAGTACTAATTGGTACTACGCTGTTTCTGGATTTGACAGTTTCTGGATTTGACAAGGTTTTGACTCATTTCAAAAACATATCAGAACTTCAAAGTTTTATTAGACTATTTTTTTATCGCTCGTATACTTCAGCTGCTGTGCTAGTGCATTGAAATGCATTCCTATATAATTGAGTTACATTTTACATTTCACAAGACATTTCAGGAAAACATCAATACATTTCTTTTGTTTACATGCTTTTGTTTTGTTTTTTCTTTCTTCCTTTTGTTTGAAGCTAAATTACATTTATGTAGCTAGTAACCGGTTACTTTGAAGAGTATGTTAAATCCTTATGTTAATATATTAACAGAGTATGTTCTATCCTTATGTTAATCCATTATGTTTTCTCTATATTCTTTTACGTCAGATAAAGGATAAAGGTTTTTCTTTTAGTTTCCACTAAGGCAATGATACTTAATAGAACTTAGTTTGCAAAACTGTCATTAATGTCAGCACCAATTGGAATTAAACAGGCTATCCTGGGTACATACATCTAAATTAATGTGTTTGCTGTAGTCTATGTGATTCCATTGTGTGTTTATGGGTTATTACCAGTGACTAGTTATGAAGAACTTCTTTCTTAAAAAACTACAACAACATCTGTAATAAAGTTAATCTGCCTTGTACATACAATTACTAATGTCCTTTTCTTTTCGTAAGACATACAAAAAAAATACACACACACACAGATCCATAATGATTATTGTTCAGCACAAAAGCTCCACCTGGACTCAAAACGAAGAGAGAATTTACTACGACAGTGAAAACGAAAGATATGTTTCCTATCAAAGTCCACATGAAGAAACACCAAGTAGCTTTGTAAGACAGTTTTTCTCTAATTTTTAATTATGAGAATCTCATTTCCAATAACTTTTAGCAGTTGCAGGATATTTTTTGTATATTTTTTGCTGTACTTGTTGCCAATTATGGGTCTTATTATTGTTTGATTGTTTGTTTAAATTTTTAAATTGTTTTGTTTTGGGTTTCTCACAAATGCGCGCAATGTAATGTTATATATGCACAGCTTTAGTATTTTTTGCTAACGTTTTAGCCAAGTTGGAAAAATTAAAAAGATGCTCAGCTTGAGTTCCTTTTATAAGCTTCCCGAATATAATTTATTTCACAAAATAAGCGTCGTGGTGCTAAATTTAATTATTACGATATGTAGATTTGATAGCTTGCGTGATGTGTGATTTTAGAAGGCATATATGCTGGTGCACGTTTACTTGTGCATGTTATTTCTCTTGCACATGAATATCTATCCTACGGATATCCATACAGCTTCACATTCAACGGTCTTAATAAATTCTTTCCCACTGCTCAATCATGCCAATCACGTAATTGGCCCAAATTTACCAATAAAGTCTTATTATTTTTTGTTTGTTTGTTTGTTTGTTTGTTTATTTACTTACTTATTTTATTTATTTTTATCAAAAAAAGTTTTAATGCAAATATTTAGATACTGACATTCTGAGGCGTAAGGAAAACGCCACAATTACTTGGGAAAATGCTTATTGAAAAATCTTCGAATTCTTTAATACAATGGGTGGAGCTTCGCGGCTGCATATTTTTTAGGCAAATGCAACATTGTGAATTTTTGTCAATGGAGTGTTGTGTTGCTAAGACTACGCAGCCTTTTATAAAGAATTTTCAATAGAACAGTTGCTCTTAGAAACGTTGTCTTATTTAGCAGCAATGTGTGCGAAAGAGAATATCCAACTGCACTTTACAGCAAATAAACGCAATTAAATTGGTGCAAAAAGATGGCGTAAGAAATAAAGTTGAAGTAAGTTTTAATAGGACAGAAGAAATGAAGATTTTATCTTAAGGTCTCTTTTCTGCTTTAAAAAATATTACGTTTTTGCAAAGAAACTGTAAGATTTATGCAAGATTATATAACTATCGGTTCAGTTGAGACAATCATGTGATTAAAAATCGAAAGCCAAGCTGAAGACTAAAACGGCTTTAAATAACTTCATAATTCAATCTTGCTTTGAGCATGATATTAAAAGGACTCTTAAATCAAAATTGCAAACTTTATGAATAAAATTATAAGAAGGCAATCACAAGGTAGAAATCATGGAATGTAAGTTACTAGATCCAACTAATTCTTACAGCAATCATTCACAACTTGTCCAAGAGGAAGATAACACAAAGGAAGAAGTGAAGGAAGATGAAATAACCCTTCAGGATTTAAATCAGTCAGATTTAACTCGAGAAAAACAACAGCATGAACGTCTTTTAGAAGATATGAACAAAATTGACATTAATGATAAACCGTTGGTAACTACAAGTTTTTTTAACAACATTGGAAAGGACGCCGTGGCAGAATATCTGTCACTGAAGTTTAACCATAACAAAACAGTAAGTAGGTAGCTATAGGTTTGACCTGTCACCTCATCATTAAACCTTTCTATATGAATTCTTCGTTGTTTACAGTAGTCAAACAAATTTGATGAACTTTATTTTGAGTTATCAGGGTTAGTTACTTGTTATATAAGCTAGCAGTCACATCTTCTACAACTGTGCAGAAAAATACTGTCATTTCCTTAGGTGATTTTTGCGATGTAGAAATTAATATGCATTTTGTGAAGTCATGCTATGTTGACATAATCGCGAATTTTTTAGCACAAATTGTTGTAGCAAATGTACTTTTTCGCATTTTTTTTAATTTTTACGATTGTTCATTAAGGTTAGTTAGCCCTGTATTGAACCTTAAGGCACTTCATTGAATCCTTGTATGTAGATTTATTGAAAAAGAATAACTTTACAGGTTAGGTAACTTCTAAATTCGCCATTTTCGTCTAATCTTACGCCCTGCACCACACTATGAAAATCCGGTACAACCAACCAGGATATTAAAATGCCAATTTAAATGGCTTTCTTTTGAAATTTACAAATTACAGCTCCTTTACATCTTGCACATTGATGACAAAACATCTTAATTGAAAGTAATGGTAATTTTGAAAAGCATATAGTGAATCTACTAACAAAGAGCTATTTTAGCTCTGATACATTACAGTTCGTAACAATGTGATCATTGGCAACCTTTCCTTTAGTTTAAAAGCCAAGAAAATCGGCATGTGTGGGATTGCGGAAAGGTTTCTGTGTTTTTTTTAAAGAAAGAATTTTCAATGACGAAATCATGTCAATTAATGGAATCACGTTATAATATAATGGAAACAAACAAAACGGATTAAAAAAAAATTAAAAACTAAAAATTAGAAAATTAGAAACTAAAAAAATAAAATTCATTGATCAGTTGGTACTTGGGCTTCGGTTTAGCATTATTCTGTGATATCTGGTTGGTGTGTTATTAGAGAGGTATATCCCAAGGAGTACATACGCCTCACTCTTGTGGTATGTCGCAAGGGGGTAGTATCCTTGCCTCGTCTACTACATGCATAAGGAAGGTAAAGAGCAAAGTCTTAATCGTTCCATCATCTTTGCAACACTTGGGAAGCTAATGTGCATGGTTTAGTTATATAAAACAATACGTGAATTATAAGAAATTGTTAAATTTAGCACGTCTTAAATTTCTATCCTCTCTATAACGTCCTATCGTGTTTTTTTATTCCTATCTGCCTATCCCTATTTTCGTTTTTATATTAAATTTAAATAGATATCTGATCTAATCTGATTATTATTTTGTTCACCATTCTTTATCTTTTTTTTCCTCGCTTTTTTTTAGAATACTTATAACATAAATTTATTAAAATCCACAATTTGTTCACAGTTCTCTTGTGCTTTTACAAAAGAATCTAAGCTGGTAACGAATTTGATTTAATTTATCTAAGAGACCATTCACTCCATGACATGATTAGAATATAGATAAATGTGATAATTCTATTTAGCAAGAAAAAAATTGGAGATACATACGTTAGAAAAGGCTTGCTAGTGACTTTTTCTAGGAGCTATAATGTAATAAATAGTTTTTTAACGTATTTAAATTGGCATTATATAGGATCATCAATGTCACCGCGCTGTTGCATAACCACACTAGTGTTCGTAAAGAACTGACTGTAAATGTAAAGTATTTTGATACAATAAGTCCACACTTTTAAGTTTGCAAAATGATGATTTATATATAAAACACAATGCAGAATGAATTTGAACAGGAACAGGAAGAGGAGGAACACGTTAATACCAAAAGTCCTTTTCTTGAAAGAGCAGAAAGCAATCCTCGATTTTTTAAAAGAGTTTATTCATTAGCTAAAATGGCAACCGTGGTGGACAAAGCTGCATTTGATAAAAAGAATCAAAGAGTTCATTGGATATCTAAGGAAAGCAATTTAGATTCTGATGCTATTGGCGATGATAGCATTCCTCAAAATTGTATTGAAAGCGAAGACGACAGTATTAATTTATGCGATGATGTTGACGCTAATTTAGCACATAAGTTTGCATCCAAAAGATCTTGGAATTGTGATATAAATAACACAATTAAACAGCAACAAACAACATCTTTTTCTAATGATGAAAATTTTTATTACGGAAATGAATTTGTTAAGGATAACACGTGGACAAATATTGGGCTGCAGTGTTACAAGGAAGGCACGTTTTTTGAGGATTTTGATCGTGCTGATAATAAGGTAGCTAGATGATTTCTTTTCTTGCCCAATAACAAATGTATTTTGCAATTTTAATTGTGATATTATTTAGGCATTGAGTACTGACATAATTCCATAGGATAGTTAAAAGAATGACTTTTAACTTACGTAAAAAGTAAAATGAACAGTACTTACCAGCACTAATGTGATGCCATTATTTTTTTTCTTATTCGTGGCTGTTAAGCATAAAGCTGCAGTATGCTTAAGTGACTATTTCAAAGTTATACATAATATTTTTATGAATTTTATGTTCGTATTGACATAAAAGAGGCTTCTAAACGAAAATGCGAGTAATGGTTAAGTAACACTTAAAGGTCTCGTTAACTTGAGACTAAAAATTCATTGATGTTACCATTAACCACATTGAGTGATTATTCTATCAACATATTGCGTATAACCGCATGGAAATCAGGAAAGGTAACTTCCTGCCATTACTCAAAATCACAAACGCTTTTAAAGCCACTTGATTTTATCGATTCCTTCCAAAATGTGCTTAGCTTTGATGATCAGGGTGATGATGCATGCTAAGTAATTCTAGACATATTCAGCGCACACTGTCAGTCCCTCCATTTGTATACATTGTAGTAATTAGTAAACTAAATTTTTAAAGATAAAAAGTGTAAGAGAAAGAAAAAAGTGTCTAAGCTTAGACTAGACGACCTCCATATAATTTTTAATTTTTTACTTTCTCTTGATGTTGGTGAAAGATTACGTTATTGACTTATTTATCTCTCAATAGTTGTAGGCGTTTGTTGGAGGCGTTGTTAGAAGCAAGTTAGGTGGATAGACTTCTTTTAAACTTCAAACGGTGTAATATTTTGAGAAATCTTATTTTGAAGTTTGGTCTCTGTTTGTTGAAGCCATTGAGGTTACACATTAATTTCAATTTTCGCGAAACATTACGAAATATGACTTACTAACTCTTTCGCAAAAATTAGTTCTTGAGAAAAATTAATTCTCTTTAGGTATAACTTTTATAATCATGAGTAGCTATGTTTTATGATGGCCCCGTGTTTGTATCATTTTATTTATGTTTGTCCCATGTTTCCGTGTTCTTTCCATTCTTCGTCTTTTTATTTTATTTATATATTTGTTAATTACCGTGTTGAATAATTTATAGTGATTTATGTTTTAACTATGCCTGATGTTTATGTTTTGATTATAAGGTTAAGAAAACTAGTAAAATATATTTTGGACGTTCATCCAAGACATAGTGATGCTTATTCGGCATCTGGAAACGCTTGTTCCGGATTTAAGGACTCTGATTTCGGATTCTGGGACGATTATTCTAGATTGTGGGACTCTTATTACGGATTTAGCAACGCTTATTCGCCTAAAATGAAGATTTTATGTAAGTTAAAATGAATTACCTTCAGGTAGAACAATATTTTTTTAGTCAATGAGCTTAAAGCATTAGCGCTGTACTTCTAGGATTTGATTTTCTTTTTGCATCCTTGTCCTAAAAAATATCTACTGTGCGATATTTTAAATTTTTTAGGAGAAACATGTGAAAAGAATTCTAGATAGCTTATTTCTTTGATCTTTCTGAGATCATTTCGATGTCTGCGAGTGTGTGTGAGTCACAAATGGTAGATGCTAATAGTACATTCCCGTAAATTTTTCTGACAGCTAAATTTCCATTGATTTTATCACGGGCGTACATCAAGTTATAGATAATTCTCCTTATTATTCTCATTACGCTGTGTTTAACATATATCGACCTTTCCTTTTGTCTTTTGCTTTGGCAAATAAACATTTATTAAGTTCCACAATACAGGATTTCTATATAGCTATTCTTTTTAAATTCAAAAATAGGAATTTCACATAATAAAATACTGCTTTCTATGTATTCTTTACTTATTATAATGTTTTTTTTTGTTATTTTTCTCTTTTTTATATTACTTAAAATTCTTTAGAGAGAAACTAAGAAGGATAATAGAGAATGTTGTGGCATAAAAGATTTCTTTTTTTTGTCGAAATCACGAATTTTAATTAATTCAATGGGAAAGGAAATTTAGAATTTCAAAGAAAACCTGAATATTGAACTTTATTTGTCTCTATATTCTTGTCTGTAATGGTCTTTCTATTACTCTTTTTGCAAATAAAATGTTTGTTTGATTGTTTGTTTGTTTAATCTTTATGTTGTCTTTGTTTGGTTGCTTGTTTGCATATTTTGCGCTTGATTTCCTTTTCCATGTTTTTTCTGACTACACAGTTGAATACGTTCCCTTTTTTGAACGTCAGTTTCAAGTAACATAAACATTGTTGAACAATAATGTACAAGACTCGCACGATAGTCGTACCTACGACGCCAATATAAACACATGTTATGCTTCCATTCGAGATACTCTAAAGCAAATCTTTTAGACATAGAATCTTCTTCTATCTCTACAACAGTTGCACAACAATTATGAACTGTAATTGAAACTAACCATAAGTTTATTACTGTATGCTTTTTGTGTAAATGTACCGAGCCTTTCATTTAGGTACAAACGTCTGTGATAATTAGTCTGTGAAACCCCCAAATAGCTAGCTATTCGCCTTTCATCAGGTTTTTAGTCAAATGTTTGAAGCAACTCAAGAAGAAAATTTAGGATTTCTACAAAAATGAAAGATTTCCTGATTAAAAGAAGATGAAGCTTACACCAAAATTGTTGCAGTCAGTCGTGAAATGTCATGGAGAGATAGGTTCGTAAGACAAACTACACATGTCAATTTTAAGAATTTTATGTCGTAAACTTTCTAGAGAAATCCTGACAGTATTTCAGAAGTATTAACACATAACAATTATCATTGATTATGCAATTTTGTGTGACATTCTATGTTTTACTAAGTAAATAAAATTTACCGCAAAATCTTTTTTTAAACAAGGAGTATCTAATCTAAAAGCTAGTTGGTTAGCAGCAAACGCCTGTTTCTCTATGCCGATTGATAATCTTCACAATTTAAATGTCAAATGACAAGGAGATTAGATTGGCTACCGGTCTGATATTAACTAGATATAATAAAAAGTAATTTTCATATAGATTCCTTATATGAAAATATCAAAAGTTTGCAAAAGAATAATTAATAACACGAAACTTAAGCAAATATAAGGTGTGCGTATAAAAATAAAGGATGGAAATCGAGGAAGGCGCAAGTTTAATTTGCCAAGAACAAGAAGGAAATATTAATTTGAAAGAAATGGCACAGCAAATGGTTCATAAATTATTTTTTGAAGATAAACAGTACAAACAGGTTTGGTTTTTAATTTTTCGTTTTCATTTTCAGCATAATTCTAGTAGAATGAAAGCCATGTCGTGTTTAACTTATTTAACATAATATTTCTGTTTACTATTTTTCTATCTTCTTTAAAAAGACAAAACGTTAAAGTTATTTGCCCAATTTTTGGTTTTAATGATTTGTTCAAAAGATAATTATCCTGAATTATTCTTTTGTTTGTTTGTTTAATTATCTGATACGCGTACTACGAAAAAAAGTTGAATTAAATCCAACTTTTTTCACGTGTCAACATATGTTTGCCACAATATTAAGTTTGTTTAATCAGATCAACTAATTTCGATACTCGTATAATATTTTAAGTGGAAATGCGTCTTTTAATGTAACACAGCGTCGAGAACTTACTAGTCCATATCTCAATTTTAATCAATCAACTTCTCTTTTTCCTCATTTTATCCCAATGTAAATCTTTGGCTGCGTTTAAGAAACGATTTCGATAACACAATAGTTGTCGATAACACAATCGTGGTCACAAATTACAAATTACAGTGCGACTTTACAACTTGGCTAAATAACTTTCATCCGTCATGTGCACGGCATTAAGAGCGAACAACTTTCATCAACGATCTGTATAACATTACAACTAGTGCAAGCGGTTGTAAGTGGTGAATAGAATTCCTGTGGAAGGTTTATCATTTCCCGAACATGATAGTTTAGAAGGCAAGAAATGATAAACTTTCCACAGCAATATGAATACTGAATCGGCAGAACATAAGTAACACACGGTTGTAACGTCACATAACTTCCTTTCGTATAGTGTACACGACGCCGCGTTTTCTTGACGTGGGAAAACGACATGACAGCGTCATGCGACACAGCTCTATGCTTGAGATATGACACTATAACGCAATAAAGGCTTAACTTTCCGATATAACACATAACGCCAACTGGCGACATTTAATTCACACACAAAAGTTGCGAAGGAAATATTTTAAAGTTGTAATTGTGTCATATTTAAAACCATACTGCCTCTTTGTACCCAAAAATCAGCTGTGTTAACTTACTAGTTTCGAAATGGGTAACTAAGGCTAACCTGCAGACATTTGCTGTCTGAAAAAGTAATGTCTATGTACATGAGGCAAATCAGTTAAAAAAACTCTTTCTTAGTATTCTAAGTAAAATGCTATGTTTCTGCTTATGAAACATCGCAAAATTGCAATGTTGTTTTAAACAGTAGAAAATCGTATTTTGTGTGTTCAAAAATGTATATTCTGCGACTAGTCGGTGGCCGGTGGAGAAATTCGCGGGTTTGCTCGTCCTTTTAATACCTCATTGCGGTACCATTTTGCGTGAAAGACAAACAGACCTGTACTGGTATTATGATATAGATATTATATTTTAAAATGATTTTACATGAAATAACATTTATATGATAAAAGATTATATCTGTTTCATGTAATTATGACATAGTCTTGGCAAGTCTTTTTTGTTACTAGTACTTTTTTTTGTTAATATGGACTGGGCTTTGCACGATCCAAAATATGAAAACACGATAAAAGACGCATTTTGGTTAAGGTAAGAAATAGCAATGACCTCTTTAAAGAAAGTGTAGAAGTCTTTTTTTGTTTTTTGTTTTTGATTGATTATTTTAATTATTTCGGAAAAACATACCATGGTTTGTGCATCTTTTTTAATGTAATTGCTGTTTCAGACTATAAACAGCTGTTTTGATAGACTCCCACCTTCCGTATCCCACGTTCTATTTGTGGCTTGCTGCGTTAGCGAGTTATGAAAGCGAATATTTGGCAGACATAAAATAGAACAGACAAAAAAAAAAGAAAAAGAGTAACAATAAATAATAAATAGTAGAAAGTATTTTTACTTTTGATGGGGATTAACGCCCTCGCTTATGATTAATAAAATATCTTGTCATATACTTTAGTCGCATTTGGGCTCATTTGTTTATTTCAATCGTTCTACTTATTTTTCTTCATCTTCGTTTTTTCTTTCCTCCCTGTTAGTTTCTACAATCATAATTCCTTAGGTATGGAAAAGTTTTCATTGGGATTCTACTTCGATACATGATAACTCGAACTACAAGCAACTTTACTGCTTTTGAATTTCCCTTGACCGCTGCTAAATTATTCCTCATTAAAATGACTCCATGAGACGATTTTTCAATAACCCCCTCCCTCGCCCCTGCTCTTGATCGAAGTGCAAAAGAAAAATTTAGATCAATCTCTTAAGGTTTTCTACCAAAAAAATTAAATCACCCTCACCTTCTTTCTTCAGTTAGGCACCGACAAGGCACTTTCAAACACATGTTATCTTCAAGACTTTTAAAAAAGTTTGCCAAGTAAAAGTATTTTTATTTTGTTGCCAAATTGTCCAGTTTTTGAATGCGCTGATAACTCAAACATATAATAGTGCAGACTGTTTCCTTGGTCTCATCATGGAGGTGTCTCATGACATATCTGAGTTATAGGCAATATCAAGGTGTCTCGTAAATGTGTATTTTCTGCTCTAGCTAGAATTCCGTTAAAATTAATTTCTATAGAGTTTCCAGGGTTTCCCCCTTTATTTCTATAATGTTAAAGAAAAAAAAATGGAGGCACAATACTAACTTCTAAAAACATTTAGAGTGCAGGTGTTCTGCCTTGTATATCTCTTTTTTGCTTCTTTTATGTTTATTTTTCTTTAAATTAAAAAATAATTTTGTTGAATTTTAATTACATTTTGACTTCGCTATGCCACTAAAAAAATCTTTTTCTAGTTAGATAGTATGTTTGTATTATTTTTTTTTGGTTTCAAAGTGATTCAAAACGGTACTATCTCGAATTTTTAAAGCAAGTTAAAATTTTTAAACTAAAGTTTTAAGCGTGGTGTTTAAACAATAACAACATATTTTAAAAGTGTTGCTGGTTTCATTGGCAAACACATTGAAGTGAAAGAAATAATTCGATTGCTACTTGATTTAAATAATTTAGTTGATAAATTTGTTTATAACAATAAATCGTGGAGGTCAAATTATAACGGTTGTTAATAAGACTTCAATGAACCAGCGAGAAAAACGAAGGTAATCCGTTATAACTAAGAAACAGGAAGTTTAAAATTTGATGTACTGTTATCAAGGCTATCTAAACGCTTGGTATCGGGATAAATTTTACTACTGGGAGAATGTGGGAGATTCATTTAAGAAATAAAAGGAGCAAATATGAAGTTAAAGAATCGTTTGTAACAAAATTTTCATCTGTGGAGAGCGAGTGCAAGCATTTAGATGAACCTTTAATGAGAATACATAAAAATGTAGGTTTGTTTATCAACACAAAGAATTGATCGTCGTTTGTTCATTTAAAAATATTTCGTGTTTCCGTAGCACTAACTTTTCCGCGCGCACAAACAGATAGACAAAATACGGCTATCATTATAAAGAGATTTGGCCTGTATTTTGGTGTGGTAAAACATAAGCAGAAAAATATGTTTTTCAAATGCCCAATCTATATCCTTTTTGGCAAAGTTTATGACTATTTCATTTGATGCTGCGATGTACTTTTGTTATCTCTTCGACGACTTTCATGTGAATTTTTTTTGAATATAGTAACTTCGGGTGCAATGTGTTTCTTACTATATCTTTTTAACTAATTCTTTTAATTTAATGAAACTTAGAAATAGTATTTAATAAACTTTTAGAGCATCTACAAAGTTTGTGCAGTAAAGTCACAAATATATTTTCACTATGATTAACCAAGATGTTTTTCAAATAATAAACATATAAATTGCTATGTTTTTGTTTTAGACTTTCTTGGTACTTGCTAGTCGACTGGGTAAAGTTTACGTATATCGGTTCAACAAGTCCAAATCGTTGTGGTTATTCGGACCGACAAACGTCATTCGGAAAAGCATAATTTATATGATAACAAATCAGATTTTTGAATTCTTTGTAATTCTAACTATCCTAGTCAATTGTGTTTTCCTGGCATTAGACAACGCTCCAGAAGAAGCTGAGTATGAATTATAATTTTCTTTTCGTATACCTTTAGTGTTTTATTTTCTGTATAACCAATGGAATGCATGAAAGCTTACAATTAACATGAAAGTATTTGCAAACGAAAGTGTTTAAGCATGTGTAAGAAAAAACTTTTTAATTATATTTTTTTCATAAAATTTATCAAAACAGTGTTAAATCAGCGCTTAACAAGCAGAAATTGAAAATCTTCAAATATTTTCGAGCAGAATGTGGTTTGGAAATAGCTCATCAAAGAGAAAGTTGAAGTATATTGACTTCTATGTAAAATCGAAAAGAGAAAAAAAATGTTTAATAAGAATGTGTGGATAACTCTGATTGAAAAATAATGTGAAAACAAATGCCAACAAAACAACATGTCTATTGCTGAATCTTTAAACAGTACAATAGCAAGAATAAAAAAGACTAAAGAATAAAACAAAATAAAGAAAAAATACAACAAAACTTACCACTTCTTGTAAAAAAGTTTCTTGTTTATTTCATATCAATTTGTTAATTTCATCTAATTGGCGGGAATGAAACAAACAACAGTAAAAAATGGACACGTTTACTTATAGCATTTCTGATTGGTTCGTTACGTTTGTGTCCGACGATGATAGATTAGACAAAGGAGCACCAGTTGTCTACTGAATTTCTTTTTTATTTGTTTTCTCTTTTGAATAGAGAAAGAGCATGCGTTATTTTTGTGGAATTTGTCATACGAGTTATTTTCTAGCGGGAACATTTCCATCAAAATATTAACCATGGAATAGTCCTTGAAAGAATTGCGCAATTTGCGTGTCTAATTGTTCAACAAAAACCTTTCATAACATATGCAGATTCACCTAGGTCAAATTTATTCATAGGAAGGGAAAACTTGCCAAAATAAAGCATTGTATCCCATTCTATCGCATACCATTTTCATCAATATAATACCATTGTGTTAGAAATAACTGTGCCAGTCCATTATATGGCACTGATGATGATAATATATCAAAAAGCTTTTGCTGATTTTTTTGCTTGTTTTTAACTTAAATATTTTATGAAATACAATATAATACCAATATGTGTTTATTACGCCGCAATTTTAAATCAAATTATGTTGTAAGAAAGAGACAGAAAACAGATGAAAACTCTAAGTATTAATCAAGTATCGTAATAATCAACCTTTTGTTATCAAACTTTCATTGTAGATACGTTTTCACTGCAATATACACGACAGAAATGATTCTTAAAATCATTGCCAAAGGTTTTGTGTTTCACAGTTTTGCATACCTACGAGATCCATGGAATTGGTTAGATTTTATTGTTGTTCTGCTTGGGTAAGTATAGCATTATGTATTCGAACTGAACTAAAATAAAAAAAGGTAGTCCGGCCTTCACTAGTGTTATTTGAAATTTTAACTTTTTTTTGTTTCGTTGTTTACTTAATGTCGCTTGAAATTTACAGCAGCTACTGCAATACCATATTTTATTGAGATTTGCAAATTACAAATTTTAAATTTCTTTCCAGATACATGACTTTAGCACCAGGAATGATGGTGAATTTTTCTGGTATAAGAACATTTCGGGTGTTGCGAGCTCTTCGGACAATATCAGCCATTGAAGGTAATATTTCAGAGTCAAATAGTACAGCATAAAAATTATTATCTTTTTGCATTCACCTGATTAATAATCAAGCCTTCACACAGATCCTTATCATATAGAAAAAAACTGAAATACAAAAATAAATAAAAATATAAAAATATAAATAAAATAAGAATAAAAATATAGTAGTCCATACTAGAATGCTATTTATTTTATTTGCTCTGTAGGGACTGGATAAGAATATTAGTTTCTGGATATTCTCGTTAATTATAAGTTGTTCCGTAAGAAAATGCTCCTTTTTCTTGTAGGTTTAAAAACCATGGTCAATGCGTTATTAAAATCCATGCGGATGTTATCAGATGTGTTAATACTGACTGCGTTTTTTATATGTGTGTTTGCACTTGTTGGACTTCAGCTATTTTCTGGCGACTTTCATAACAAATGTGTCAAAAGCAACTTGACAATCTCTGAAAATAAAACGTGGCTGCAAGAAATAAAAAAAACATGTAAGTACTGCATCATCCAATAAAATGATATTCCACGGGTAATTTTTTAAAACTTTGCATTATAAACAATTTTTTTAAATATTTTATTTAGCCAACTGGTACGAACCAATCCAAATATGTGGAAACGTTACCGGTTCAATGTAAGTTTAAGTACCTATATCTCATTCGTTTATTCATTAGACACTAACGTGATACAAAACGAAATACACCCAAACTTTGCCTAATTTGAGAATAACAATTGTTTACTGCATTTTTTAGGGTATGTCCGTCCAATTATACATGTCTCCCAGACGTTGGAGAGAATCCCAATTTTGGCTTCACAAGTTATGACAATTTTGGTTGGGCTCTGTTGACGTCATTTCAATTAGTCACGCTTGACTTTTGGGAGGATGTATATTTACATGTAAGTTAAAATACTATGTGTAAAGAAATGAAGTTTTATTTATAATCTGGAACTTTAAAAGTCGCAATTTTCAATCTATTTTTGTTTCCAAATAAGGAAAGCAGAAGGTTCCTGTATTCTTAATTAAAAACATCACGGAGAAAAACTCTGAAGATAAAAGTATCACATTTTTCTTTCTACGTTCTCCATACAAGTTGTTTTTATCAGAAGCCACAAAGCAGCTTTTAGAATTTTTTTTTTAAAATAATCATAATAATAATACATATACATGGATGTTTTAGATTGGTTCATCTATGGGCCCCTGGTATGTGTTTTATTTCATGATTGTCATCTTCTTTGGTTCGTTTTACTTAATTAACTTGGTGCTAGCTGTCGTGGCTGTATCTTATCAACAAGAAACTGCACATAACGCGGACTTGGTAGGTTTCCGGCATTTACACATTTCATCTTACATCGTATGATAGTTTTATTACTTTCCTACCATTTATCTGAGTATTAATCGTTTGAAGTTATTGTACATTAAATTACGAAGGCAATACTTTGAAGGAGAAATTTTTAATTTTCTTATTACTTCTAGGAGAGCCAATATGAATTTCTTCGTCAGGTTGCATCCTCTTACTCGCTCCATAAAAGAATTTTACCGAAGTTGTTATTTGATGACCCAAATATAGACAGTATAAGTAATTTATCATGCGTAAAACAGGGTCCAAGCGTCATTATTTTATCCAGCACTTCAAACACATCTAAAGCAACAAGTAATACTATCGCACTTGGACGTGTATTTCATCCTAAAAGAGCTAGAAATCAAAACAAGGGATCAGATACACCGAAAACAATAGCCAATCAGAAGCTTACAAGTATCATAAACAGAGTAAAATTAGACAGAGTGAAAGATAAATTAAGAAATGATATATCAACAAACAAAACCAATGCAGGCAATGCACCTTTGACGAGAAAGCTTAACATTGCAAGTGTTAGAAGCGTAGGGAGAACATTGCATGTTCCTACAGCTAGCAATCAAACGAGAAGACCAACTGTAACAAGAAGAGCAAGTAATAAAGCTAAAACACAAACAAAGAAACACGACTCTCTCTCTGTCAAAAAGCCGTCTCTTAGCTCTCGTGTATCAAGTCGTTTAAATGCTGATACGCAAACGCAATTCCCAGAACCCTTTGCAGACGTTGATAAGGAAGATTTAAAGCCATCACAGAAGCTTCGATTAAAAGTTTATAACTTTGTGATGAGTCCTTGGTTTGAGCTTGGTGTGACTTTGTTTATTTTATTAAATACTATATGCTTGGCGCTGGAATATGATCGAATGAATCCAAAATTCAAACAAGCTTTGGATATATCGAATCACGTAAGTAGCCTGTTGACCAAAAATATTTAGCTGTACAGTTACTTCTAAGTTGTTTTCGCAAAGAGAACTTAAAAAAGGTTATTGAAAAAGTCTTACGTGCTCATACGTGTCCGAAAAATACAAGGAAACTGGTATAACCTTAGTTTCTGTTTTCATGTAGCATTTAGACGAATGTCATGTAACATTCACGCCACTGTTAACTATTTTAAATCCTAATTTTTTCATCTACTTTTAAAACCATGTTACTTAATGCCAACATGAAATTGTTGCTAATTTAACATTTCTTACGCCACTGCCAATAACCCATACTATCTTCGGATCTTATTTTCCGCCGGCGTCAAATCTTAAACCATTAAAGTATTAGTAACGTTTCCAGTGTCTCACCAAGGAAACTATATTGCTTTGAAAACATAAAAACTAAAGGCGAACTAACACTTTACTTAGTATGGATATCATTGATCAAATTAAAAGTAGGGGTACATAACCGTACTAATAGAATTCTAAACTAGAAAAATAAAAGATTAAACAAGACATATTAGACAAGACATATTCTTTGGTCAATGGATCAATGCAATTTTCTATGGACAGGATAAGTATCTCAGCATTACTGATCTAAAAAACAGGAAGAAAAAATGCATCGGGATATTTATGCCGTCTTTCCTCCTTTTGCCGTTCCTTTAAATAGCTCTTTAATATGCGTTTTCAGAACATTGTGTGATTGCTTTGTCTATAGCTATAATTAATAGATGCCTATTAATGTCTTTAATAAACGTTCTAAATATGTACTGCTGATAAATTAATCTCAATTATTTCTATTAACATATCTATTTTTATTTTATTGGTACAGACATTCACTGGCATTTTTATCGTTGAGATGGTGTTAAAGTTAATTGCGTTCTCCCCGTTTGGATATGTGAAAAGCAAATGGAATATATTTGATGGTCTGGTCGTCATCCTAAGTGTAATAGATCTCTGCATTGAGATTGCAACGACCACTGATAATGGCGATTTTACCATAATCAGATCGTTACGACTGGTAGGGATTTTGAATAACCTAATACAATTTATAATTGCTGTGGAATCTTAATTTCTTTTTTGTTTATTTGTTTACCTGTTTGTTTCTTTGTTTATTTGTTTGCCTTTATGCCTTTATACTGTCAGTTTTGATTTTTCTGAATACTTCAAGGTAACAATGTGGCAATTATGCTGCAAATTCTTTTGCTTTGTTTTAAAAACATTAGTCTGCACTAAGCTTGCATAAATAATTTCTTTATCACTTTTATTAAAAACATCGATGAGATTATGTGCTTTGTAACTGTGAGGAAAATTTTAGAACTGTTTTGCTCTTAATGAGTAAAACAATCTTCAAGGGTAAAAAGTCATTCACTACAATACAAATAAACAAAAAAAATAATACATTTCAACTTTTATTTCCTTTTTAGTTTCGAGTGTTAAAACTGGCTCAATCATGGTCCACAATGCGATTGCTACTATCAGCCATCGGCAGGAGTTTGAACGCATTGGGAAACCTAACCTTAATTCTCGGCATTATTGTTTATGTATTTGCTGTAGTAGGAACGCATGTATTTGGAGATAGTTACAAGCCTGAAAAATTTGAAGACAATCAGGTATGTTTAATGTTCGCAATCTTTTGACATATTTTGTTGAGTACGAAGGTCTAGTGTTAATTCAATAGGGGTTTCGAATGTCGATTTTGTGAAAAGTTTGTTTTTTAGCAGAAGAATGGTTGACCTGCAAAGCTATTTAGCTCTCTTGAAATGAGTTAGAAAAGTCTAATATTTTGGCATGTAATTTGTATGCAGTTTAGTTTATTATACTTTTGTTTTAATGTTTACGTTTTTATACATCTGAAAATGTCCTATGGCTTAACAAATGTTAATTTTGTTTTTAGTTTAAAGATAAAAAATTCAAATTTTAGTCAGCGTCAAATTAAATTCTGGCCAAAAATATAATTTTCCTCATTGCCAAAACAAACCCCGCCCAAATTAAACCTACCTCAATATGTATATGTACAAATGAAATGTTTGGAACTCAAAATGCAACTTTGCAGGATTAAATATTACACAGGCATAACACCATTGATTTTAATTCTTTAGGTTCCTGTCTGGAATTTTAATAACTTTGGTCACTCTATAATGGTCATATTTCGCGTTTTGTGTGGTGAGTGGATCGAACCTTTGTACGATTGTATGCAAACCACTGGAACATGGGCTGCTGCCTTCTTTATGCCAGCTTTGATCGTTGGTAATTTCTTGGTAAGTTGATAGTGTTTCTGATTGTGTTACTAAAATTCATTTTCGGGATTCTGCACTATAACAAACTCGGGTTATCGGAGGCACACTTGCACATTTTACAATGAGTATAAATGGTCAACGTGGTGTCACATAATTCTTCTCGCCTGAACTGGATCTGTGTGAAAAAGTGAATGTCTTTCATACGACAAATCTGTTTGATTTTACTGCCGAATATTTTTTTACCACTTTATGAAAAGCGAAACACTCAAATAGAAATTTATCTCAGTGTAATGCAAGATACACTTAGTCCATGTCAAGCAAATCTTCACATTTCCTTTGTTAAGGAACAATTACAAAAATAATATTGTTTTCCAGGTTTTAAATCTGTTTTTGGCTTTGCTTTTAAACTCTTTCGCCGATCAAGCTATGGAAGAGGAACTGAAAAAGCGAAACTCAATGAAATCAAAACTAAAATGGATATCGAGTACACGAAAGCTGGCAAGACTTCAAAATGCCTTTAAGGGGCAAAGAATTGGTCCAGATGCAGGTTCTCGTAAGACACTCTTCGTTGCTTTTAACGTTTTTTCAGGGAATCTTGGAATTAACCAATAAACTGGATAAAATGAATAAAATTTAAAAGCATTAATTTGTAGATATCTTCTTCTAAATTTATTAAAATATTTTTTAGCTTATTATATAATTCTTATTTTTTCTGGTAGGAATATTTTAGGGCATGTTTGTTTTACATGCCTAATCTCATTTTTAATAAGAGACAGAAATTTATCAATAGTTGCTGAGGATTTCAAATATTTTTACTTTTTACGTGAAATGTGAATATAAGCAGACACATGAAATTCAAAGATAGTAATTAGGAAAAATACAAATAATACTTGTGTTTGTGTTCTAAAACATTCATTTAATAAGTCCATTTTTCTTCTTCTTCTTGTTAGAAATGCCTTCTATTGCAGCATCAAATGGAGCTGCAAAAGCAACAATGGTAAGTTTAACATATCTCCGGAATATTAGGTTTGTGAAAGTCCCTGGAAACATCAGGGACTTTTACGAATCAAATTATTACTCATTGTCTTAAACAGGAAGAAGAACTACAGAAATCTACATTGGAAAATAAAGATGTGATTGGTAGTACTGAATTTCAAAACGGAAACGCCGTTCCAAGCACAATAGTAAACCTTGGCATTGCTCAAAATAAAAACGAGAATGGCCTTGGTGCATTTCGAGCTAATATATCACCAACACACTCTCTGTATTCCTGCAATTCACAATTAAGCAGCCCAAAGAAAGAAAACAAAAACAACAATAACAACAACAACAACAATAATGACGCTTATGGAAAACTAGATCCATTTTGTCCGTCTTTGCCTTGTTGCTTTTTTGGAGACGAAAAAACAAAATTTAAAAATGAAACATGGACAAAGTTTCGAATGCAAATTAAAACTTTAATTGAAAACAAATGGTTCGAGAATGGAATTTTAGTGTTGATTGCTGCAAGCAGTCTCATACTGGTAAGTTGACATTGGTGTTTAACTGTAGGCAGGATTCCTTTGTGAGTGTAGATGTTGGGTGGGTGGTTGAAGTAATGAATGCAGCTATGCTGTTAGTTGCCAGTACCTTTTGAATAATAAATCACAAACAACACTTTAATCACAAGCTTTTGAAACTTAAAACAACACATTTATGAATAAATCATAGACAATGATGCAATCTAAAACAATAGATATCATTAGTCGAAACATGTTTAAGTTCTGTTGCTTTTTGTTGTTATCCTCTTCTGCGCTGAAATTTGATAGTTCTACTATATGCTAAGTTGAGACTGACTTGTCGTTTGGACTCCTTATGTTCTATACTTACTCTTTGAAACACTTGTCACAGCGCTATAATATTTTTTTTAAATGACCTATTTCATTTATTATTAATATCATTCCTTTTTTTAGGTGTTTGAAGACATTTATCTTTCAACAAAACCAAACTTGGTGAAAGCACTTGATATTTTAAATATAATATTTTGTGTACTGTTTTTCTTTGAGTTTGTTTTGAAAGTGATCGGGCTTGGTGTGTACACCTACGTCAAAAATCCGTGGAATTGTTTGGATTTTGTTATTGTAATGGTAAGTATTGTTTTTTTCCATCGTGGCTGTGAGCGCATCGAAGTTTTCAATATTTTCAGATGTAACGTTTGATTATGTTAAACCTTTGGAACGCCTTCGGTTCTTCCTTTCAACGTCTTTTCACAATCTTAAAAACCTGATAATATTTTTTAATTTCCAAGCAAATTGAGATTGGTCCTTTGATGAGAAGGTAACTGTTTTAAGCGACAAGCAGCAACACCCCTTTAATATGTGTTTAATATCTGCATATTTAACAAAGTGCTCAAAGGGGATAGATCATAGGAAAAGAGCTTTTACAAAGAATGGATTTCAATTATACCTTTATGGTAATATGTATGTCCTTTTGTTTTGATTATGTATACTACTTTTAGGTATCTATCGTCAGCGTGATCAACATTTACACAAATTCAGCAAACAATATAAAAACACTGCGTTCCCTTCGCACATTGAGAGCATTGAGACCATTACGTGCTGTCTCGAGATGGGATGGAATGAGGGTCAGTAGTTAGTAGTTCCATAATTCTGTAATATGCTATATTTTCGACAAATATACGAGAAAAAAAGAAGCCTTTAATTTTTAAAGGATATAATGAACATACGGAAATAAATTAAGAACAAAAGTAAATAAATGCTTATACGCGTTCCGTTTTAATTCTATTATGACCAACTTCATCAGTGGTACATTCTAGATTATTCAATGTGCATTAAAAAAACAGATAAAAAGTATCTGCACTTATTCGTTTTATGCCAATATATACGCTATAATTCGATTTTAGATTGTAGTGAACAGCTTATTAAAAGCCATTCCAAGCATTGGTAATGTACTGCTTGTGTGCCTGGTGTTTTGGCTCATTTTCAGCATCTTGGGCGTCCAGTTTTTTGGAGGGAAATTCTTCAAATGTGTTGATCACAATGGAAATCGATTAGATGCAAAAATAATTCCAAATAAAACAGCTTGCTTGGTTAGTGGGTACAGCTGGAAAAATTCTCATGTTAATTTTGATAACGCTTTGAATGGATTTTTACCATTACTGCAAGTCGCCACATTTGAAGGTTGGATTGAAGTTATGCGAGATGCTGTCGATGCAACTAAAGTATGGATGCATTGTATTTTTGTCTTTGCATAATTTTAAGTTCATTTTGGCTGTATATCAAAAAATGCTTTCCTGCTAAGTAAAATTAGAGACAAGCTTAACAAAAAGCTAAGTTTTGTTCTAAAAGATACATTTAAGTCGTGACACGACACAGACTAACGAGACATATACCTTTCTACAATATTGTGAAATAATAGATAGAATAGAATTTTAATAAGTAACCCCATACATAAGTTGTATATATTTTGCAAATTCTATTCGCAGTAATAAAGGACTTATCGTTTGAATAATTTGTTTTTGTTTTTGCACTAGAATGTTCTTACGTTCTTATAACTCATTTAATATTGTTGAAACCACTTGTATTTACTGCTTTTTATTTTTTGTAGATTGATGAACAACCTGTGAGGGAAAACAACTTTGTTGCTTACTTTTACTTCGTTATTTTTATAATAATCGGCGCCTTTTTTATTCTAAATCTCTTCATTTCCGTCATCATTGATAATTTTTATCGGTTAAAGAAACAGTACGATGATGGGGGTACTATTGAGGTGTTCCTCACAACGGAGCAGAAGCAATGGTTCTCAACCGTAAAGAAGGCTTTAACGAAAAAGCCAAAAAGGATAATACATCGCCCACAGGTAAAACATTACTGTCATAAATAGCCATAACTTGTTACTTCACGCTAGGTGAGGCCAAAACTGTGGCAAAATCCACGACGTTTTTGCATATATCTCTCATACAAAAAACGCTAAAGCAAGATACAGGCATTCTCAATCAACAAAAGGGTTTTTATTAGGCAACTAGTGGATAAATTAATTTTAAGCCTCTAATTTTCCCGCATCATTTCTTGCATTTTTTTCGCCTGGTAGCAAAAATTATTTAATTTACTCTACGGAGTACGAACTAAAGCTACACACGACTCTTTTCAATATTAAAAACAGATTCATTACCCGTGTAAAAGGGCGGCATCGATATTTTTAAAAATCGCGCAATGTGAATAGTTACAACTTGCGTCATAGCGGGCAATATTCCACGGTATTGTCCGCTACCATAGCAACCGTGTTTAAAGTTTAAATATGGTACCATTAAATGTAAAAAACACGGCAAAAAGTAAACAAAACGCGAAACAGAAGAGAAACTTACTTTTATCTTTTAAAAAATTCTATGTTGTAGCTACACAATGAAACCTGTAATGTTTACACGATATTCTATTTAAAAAATATATGTATTTTTAGTTCGAATTTACGTTCCATAAGGGAATAGTTTCTATAAAGACATGGTTTCTACATCCTGCTTATAATGTTATATTTTTTTGTCTCAAAATGCAGTACCCGGATAATAATCCATTAATAACTGTTTATTTCGGGCAATGCCTTTGAATATTGACCTCTATCACGTATTGCCCTCGTAAGCTCGGGCAATACTTTGACATCGGTCAATATTCTCAGGTGTTGCCCTCAAAAACAGTTATTATAGGGTTAATATTCTATGTTTATAGACAGTTCATCAATAAAATCGAGTAGAGAAAATGACATACAGCTAAAATTTTACGATCCTAAGTTATGACAAAATAAGTGCAATATAAGAAACGTAAAAATAAAAAAGATCTTGTAATAAATAGACATGACTTACAGATATATAATGCAACCCCAAATCAATGCCATCTAAATCTGTTTTAGATTAAGCAGATTTTCTGTCAGGAAGAAATATCCGACTATGCGAAAACCAGAAGTGCGTTGTTATGATATATATATATATAAACTTTGTTTTATGCCTTTAGAATTACTATCACGCGAAAATATTCGACTTAACGATCAGTCCAAAATTCGAGACGTTCACAATGTTTATGATTTTGTCAAACATTTTCATCATGATGTTTCAACACTATCAACAGCCTGCAGAATACACAAAGATGTTGCATATAGTAAACATTGTCTTTACTGTTATTTTCATCATTGAGATGATTGTGCGCATCATTGGATTAAGACATCAATATTTCACCGACAAGTGGAACTTATTTGACTTTGTTATCGTCATTCTTTCTGTCGTGGGTAAGTAGCTTGTTTTAAATTCCACGCCGTTTACGCTCGGCTACGCCATGCTATTCTTTGTGGGACAAAGCAATACTATTGATAACTTGATAGAACGTTTGAAATCTTTTTGTTTGTTCAATATTGTATTGATATAAAGTTACTACGACATAAGCAAAAGCTTTTCATTTTTTAATTTATTCATATTAACTTTGGCGCACAATAACTAATACGAACAAACAACGTTTATATCGTTGCTTTGTTTATATTACTATTAACTTATTTAAACTCGTGCAAGTGTCCACTTTAATATTCTTAAAAAACATTCATTGTACTTATCATAAAACGGTTTGTTATTAATTTGATCAAAACGACTGCAAGAAAAGGGTTTCCAACGAAATAGACAACAACAATAACATTAATTTATAACAAATCAATTACATTCCCTAGTGGTTTTAAAACCCGTGACGGTAAACTTACTATACAATACAACGCTCAGTTAACAAGAACACTTTATTTTATCACATAATTTGTTCTAACCAACTAAAAATGTTAAAAAAATACGGAATATAGTTTTTAGGAGAAATTTTAGCTCTAGCCTTCTTTAAAGAAAAAAATATAATCGAGTTGGGCTATTACAGACGGACACAGTCTTATTTTTATACAGAGACGCAATAAATAGAGTTTGTTTTGCTGCGCAAAGTTTACCACGATTAAGGCATTTTAATCACTTAATTGTTGTGAACGTCCATTTGAATCCAAAATTCAAATGAGAATAATAATCACAGTGTAACTTAAATCTTTTTTCAATTTAGGCATTATTCTTGAATACATGAATGTGATCCTATCAGTTACACCTAGTGTACTAAGAGTAGCACGAGTGCTGAGAATTGGTCGACTTTTACGTTACTTCAACAGTGCCAAGGGAATTCGCCGTCTACTTGTTGCATTAGTTATCTCGCTGCCGGCTTTAGTCAACATTGGAGCATTACTTTTTCTTATCCTATTTATATACGCTATAATTGGTATGTCGAACTTTGGCTACGTTAGAAAACACGGAGCATTAAACAATGTTGTTAATTTTGAAACATTTGGAAATAGCGTATTAGTTTTGTTTCGATTAGCCAGTTCGGCAGGTTGGAATGAGGTTTTAGATGCATTAATGGTACAACCGCCAGATTGTGATCCAAACTATAAAAACATTCCCAATGGCAACTGCGGCAGTCCATGGATTGCGGTTGTGTATTTAGTGACTTTTATCTTGATAACTTATTTGATCATTGTCAACATGTACATTGCTGTTATTTTGGAAAATTTTAATCAAGCTCACGAGCAAGAGGAAATAGGAATTACAGATGAAGATATAGAAATGTTTTATGCAGTATGGCAGCTGTATGATCCACTTGCAACTCAGTACATCGAGTTTGAAAAGTTACCTTATCTAGTGGCAAATCTTGGTGCACCATTAGGTTGGTGCACTTATTTGTTATTAGTTAAATCTTCTTTTTTTTATTATTTCCTTCAATAATTCTCTTTATTTGATTATTGTAGAAATTCTTGTTTTTATTTTTTTTGACATACCTGCCTTTTTTAGAAAAAGGAAAAGCCATTTCCCCCTATTTTCGTGCTCATTTTTTGCCTAAACTCTGATAAGACTAATCTGAAAATATTATCAACTTTTAGCTTTTGAATTGCAGTCTGCAATGAACAATGAGGGCTTTAAATGTTTCTAATTCCAACTTCACTATGAGCCTGTACTTATTACACTTAAGCTTAACACCGTCAAAGCTACTGTTTTATTCTACCGGTCATTGATATGTCTCTAATCGCCTTCATTTTAGGCATACCTTTTCCTAATAAGGTTGCAGTGCACAATCTGAATTTGCCAATGAGGAATGATGATAAAATTCATTGCATTGATGTACTGCAAGCACTTCTGGAACGATTTTTAGGTAAACAATCTTTTTATAGTATTTTATAAGTATTTAATTTTTATCAGTGGAAGTTCTTTTTTATCGTCTCTGGCAATGATTGGTAGGAAACTAGAACCTTTTTGTAAAGCCTTAGCAACATTGTTGCTCAGCATATGCTCGAAACACTTTAAGTAACTGAAAAAACTTCCGTGAAAGCAACGAGGGTGAAATTATTCGGTGTTGAGTGGACATTTAGTGAGGCTTTTCCCGCCTGGCTACCAGGCAAATTTAATATAGATACAGCACGCTATTTATTCACGATGGAATGCCTATTCAACCGAAATATGCAGCATATGAGTTTTAACTAGTGTTTTTTCTTCTTATTCAGGTAACATGGACCAAGCCGATACGGAGCACTATGATAACATGAAAAAGACTATCGATCAGAAACTTCAAGCCGCCTTTCCAATACGACAAAAGGATGACATGAAAACCACAACGATGGATCGCTTAAAAGAAGTTAAAGCTGCCTTAGTAATTCAGCGTCATTTTCGAAATTGGAAAGCGAAAACACAAAAGCTAGGCGAACCAAACAAGAAATACTCCAACGACAGCGTTTTTCACTCGTTTATTAGTGTTAGAGGAAGCAAAACGCCACACACAAACAGAACTCGTAAAAAACCTATACATAGATTGTTATCGGACGCGAAGGTCTCGAACCGAATACGAACAAGTACAATAACAACAATCTCTCCTATATTAGGAGTAAAAATAGGAGAACTATTAAATAATGGCAATAGCTCAATAGATAGTCACCGGTTGCGACGGTCCAGAAGTGCGCGTGAGAATAGTTCTGGAACTAATCTAAACTGTTTAAATGTAATTGAAAGACAACGTCCCGTGTCATGCACAGCAGATGGTAAATTACAGGTAACAACAGATGCCCAGGTGTACAGTAGTCTCGCCATTCGTTCTGATGTCGTTAGCGATTCTGAAGAATGCCCTACAAATAATGCAAACAATATCAAAATCAGCATTACTAATGCTGAAAGTGAGACTAATGTTGATTTTGAGGAAAACATTACACCGTTTCTTGACAAAGTCAATGTTCATTACAATATAACTGATTCGGAATCTTCCTTACCAGCTAGTATAGGTAACAGCAGCCTGGAAGATCTGTCATTTGTAACAATTTCCAATTCACAACAGTCATTAGTGCCGAAAGTATCAAAACGAAGGCAAGATTTGGCACTACCCCATGTAAAATTGTAGATATATTTTTTTTAAAATTACTAATATTATAATTTAGCTACATGAATTTTTATATAAATAAGCTGGTTGACTCAGACTAAACACTGAGTTAAGCGCTTAAATACGGGCAAGCTGTGTTTCACTTTCGGGTGGGGCACCACGAAGAAACTTTTCTCGCATTTTCTGTTTGTCTGAATAAGTTGCAGCTCATTCAACCTCCTAAGTTTCAGTAAAATTTCTGCAATTAAACCGTAAATTTGGCTTAAAGCACGCACAGATCTAAAATTATTTTTATTTCAAAATTTATTACTAAGATGCCTAGAATGATACAAAGTTTGGAATATACTGTTCGGGGATTTTCAAGTGCATTTACTTCCTATTGATTTAGGTAAGGAATAATATGATCACCACTGCATGACGATGAAATTTGGCTTTAAGTCGATTCAAAATCAAGTTTGTGCGCTACAACGAAAAGAATTGACGCAGTAATTAAGAAATAAATATATCATCAGAATGATTTAGTGCGTTGAGAAAACCAAAATGCGAATATTTTTCCAGCATGGCCTGCCCAGTCCCTGATGGTACTGTAACCACTAAGGATCCAGCGAAGGGTAGTCGTATTACATTAAAAGCTCTCCTTAGAGCTAAGGAATTTGCGCAGGTATCAGTTCAACTAGGAAACCACTTAAGATGTCAATCATAAGCATCGAAGTCATCGCTAAACAAAGATCGTCTGCAAAATTTAAAGACATTATTGTTATCATTTCATTAAAAAAACATCAATCCATAAATTTATTTCGTATCTTTTTCTGCGATAATTACTACACTGACAGCTTTAGAAAATTCGTTGTGCGCACTCCCTAAATAGCGTATTTTTCATATATACTGCAAAGGTGCCAAGCGACGTAGCACCACTTAGGGTGCTAGACTACCGCAGCTACAAAGCTAATATCTACGTTTTAAATGGGCATGTTTTCCGTATCTTTTGCGTACAGGATTACAAGAAAAAATGTATTTTAACTTTTAAATATTAATTTCTCAACAATATACAAATAAAAAAATAAGAACGAGATTGTATAAATACAAATTTATAAATTAGTAGAGAAACAATATATTATTATTTTTCATCCACCCGTAAGTAAATTGCTCTGTCAAACATTATACATATTTGATACACTCCTTCATCTTCTTAATTAGCTGCTAGAAAAACAATTCAATTAATTATGAAAAACTTGACAAAGGAAAGCGGCGGGAAAAATGTATACTAGACTGTATATATTTGATATTTGATTCCAACTCATCCAATATACTGCTTAATATTAAAATCAACATTAATTGTATAATCACAAATAAATAAATACTAGGAACAATATTGAATAAATTTGTCAAACAATATAGGAAGAAATAGGGAAAACAGATTCGACTAGAAAAGAAATTATAAATCAGTACTACAAACAATTAAATTATTGCTCAATGTAAGTAGTAAATATCAAGAACTTTTATCAACAAGGCATAAATAATAAGAAATAATTTATCTTTTTACATAGAAAACTTTGTTCAGCTAAACACCATACTTTTAAGCACGACCTTAAAAAGTTACAATGCAATCACTGTGATAAGACTTGTGGCAGTAAATCTGGGTTAGACCTCGTAAAGGAGCATAACATTGAAAGATCAATTACAGAATTTTCAATAAATTCTGAGAGTTTTATTTGCAAAGTTTGTGGAATTAAAATGAGTGGAAAAGTGGCTTTAGAAGACCATAACAGATGTAATCACGGATATTAAAGTGTCATATTTGCTCTGCAACATTTACCAGACAGCCTAATTTTCTTCGAAATACAAAACTGACGGTTCCCTGAACGTTCTGGGGAAACCATTTTTATGTGTCCATCTTTTGCACTTAAGGTCAGCAAGGAACAATATGTTAGCTAGCTATCAACCTCGTTCCCAGTACATTATTTTATTTTGATGAAAGTCACCAACCTACAAAGTTCTTAATAAGTAAACATACTCCCTGATATAATTTGAGAATATAAATTTCAACATTGAAATGATCTTTTTTTTATTTGTCGACTAACTTTATAATGCGCGGATATAAATAAATCTTATCGGTAACTAGAGTTGTAGGTACTTCAATCCATTCTTTTAGTAGACGAAAACTTCAATACACTTTGTGAATATTTTTGCAAAGTAAGTATGAAGAAGCCCGGTCTGAGCTTTTACCATCACTAACAAGAGGATTTTAGGCTTTTAGACCTGGTAATACCTAAAATTTGAATTAAAAAACGTCCCTTTCTTTACTATTTATTATATACAATTACACATATTTTTAGATCATACAATGTTTTTTTTGCGAATTATCAATGCAGCAAATCTGTACGAGTAAAAACAGGTAAATATTCAAAATCAAGCTTGGTTTCCACCTGGCCTTGTTCGGGGTTAAGTAGGTAGTTAATTAGAATATAGCATATACTAACATAGGGTTACAAAAGCTACTTCCAAATGTAGCAACGAAAAATTATATGTTACTTGTTTAAAGAAAATATATGCTGATTATTTAATGGAAAAATTTTTCAGTTCTATTCAGCGCGTTTTTTTTTCAACAAAAAATGTCTATCTAAAATAATGTCAACACGAAAAATATACTCATTTAATTTGCTGATATTATTATTCAACAGCGAAATTCTCTGAATTGTGGTAAGTTGTAGATCAGACTTATATCAGAGCAAAAAAAGCATAGGGAATTAGCTATAAGATTTTAGCCAAAGTTTAATCAAATGAAAGCTATAGAAAGATTTATGCAGCTGTTTTAAGTTAAAATTTCACATTGTTTTAGGACTAAAACGAAGAACCCGCATTTACTGAAATCTTTATAATGTTTGAAAAATCCTTGAAGTCTTCTATACTTAATGTATCTTTGTAGGAATTTCTGTTGTTTACTCTGGTCAAAGCTTAAAAAATTAGTTATATCCTGCTTGCCAGATTCCAAAATTAATATTTTTCCGTTGACGATTTTTTCGTTGACTTTTTCCGCCCATGTATTAATGATGATTGCTAAACATGAAATTTTAGGACGTTCAAAGATCTTCTCAAGTTTCGTTGAATATTTGCTGCGTACTCCTTAACTGTTAAATAAAAATGATTTCGGCATACTATTTAGTCGTCATTGCAAATCTAATTAAGAACTCTGGAAGTTGATTGTAGCGGACAAACTATAAACATCAATTTAAATTCTACGCAGGTAAATACCCTGACATTAAAAACGATGTAATTGATAAACCTTGATCTTGCACTGAGTTCTAGTAGCCACGACACTTAGCAAGTCCAAGGTTTCAAGTAGTTTATTATTTCATTAGTTCACTGATTAAGTATTAGCATTTAAATGTTGGCTTTTTTTAGGCTCCCGTAAGGATTTTAGGCTCCCGTAAGGATTTTACGAGAAAATTCTTTTGCGTGACAGGCGGAAAAAAGGCCTAAAATTACTAACGAAAGTAACAAATTACAGTCACAAAAACTGCTCGAAATTTTCCTCTTTGGAAAACAGTTTTTATTCCTTTTAGATCGAATCATAATTATTTCATCATTAAGAATGACCAAAGTATCCCATTAAGGTATGAATGACTTTAGGTTTTGTCACGACAGCCGTGTTATTGATATTCTTGAATACTGTAAATGGCTATAGGGTTTTATAAAAAAACATAAATTACTTTTGTCCCGGATGTTTGTTAGGAAAGAGTCGATTAATTGACCGATTTGTGGCTAAATATGTGTTTACGCTGGGCACATTTGAGAGTATGAGCGATTATTGGGAAGAAGGCGTTTAATAGATCATTAATAGTTTTCCATATTTATTCTCATCTACAGGAACGCACGAGAATAAATGAATCGTATTATTAAGTATTTAAAAATTGAGTAATGATCAAGTTAATTGGTTTGTTGCATATTACGTACTTTTCCGGTCTCTTGCGGTGAATACAAAGGCTAATTGTAACATTTGTGATCTTATAAATTCTGAAGGATTTGAAATTTCAGTGCAGATGAAAGTAAGGGAGAAACACAATTGAAGGTAAGAAAGCAGTCTTTATACCATGATGCAAGTAAAAAAGCACTGAAAATTGTTAGTATTTTGCGAAGCAAAAACTTTTATGACGTGTTCTTAAATATTTACTTTTAGAATATCATGGTGGTGAAAGAATACCTAAAGTTTTCTGATCTAGAAGGGCTGGATGCTAACCCCAACTCTGTAAGAGAAAGCTTCAAAAAGATATTTGGAGAGAAACCTGATGGAATAGCATTAAACAATGAAACTTATTATAGCGCTGTCAAGCCTCCTATTACTGAGCAGTATGGGCATTGGTGCTACAAGAATGTGGAAGGAGAAGAAATCATCAGCAGGGATTCACCAAAACCAAACACAGATGTTCTTGGTTCAAACACTGCGTATAATCATGGGGACACTGATGCTACAGTGCAGCTAAGCGTTACTGGCAAGTGGACAGATACAACTGGGTGGAATGCATCCATAACAACTGGGATGAGTTTCGACACGAAAATAGGCGTAGAAGGAGTCTTTACCTTTGGAACGTCATTTAAGATCGACGTTACTGCTGGTACATCAGGAAGTCACTCTGTAGAAAAGTCAGTAACATCGACAATTAGTGTTCCGGTAAAGGCGCGATCGAAAGTTAAGGTAGATATGGTAGCTACTATGAGAGAGGAGACAATAACCTACAACATGCCAATATCTGTACGTGGAATGATGGGTGCTAATTTTCCTGATCGTGTGAAAGGTCATTATTTTTGGTTTTCGACAATAGAAGACCTTGTTCCAAAAACCAGTGGTGATATAACATGCAAAATAAATGGAGTGCATGCCATGGATACTCACACCGTTGTGCACAAAGCTGAACCAATAAATGATTAGGATTTCTCAAAATGTGTAACTGATCAAATATATAAAGAAATAAAAAATAATCAAACAATATGGATATGATATATTCAGTTTTCAGACTGCGGTGAGGGAAGAGCTCTAAAAGCTTTTCCCCGGCCACATCACGTCCTTTTTTGTAATAAGTTTCAAAGCATACCGTTTTAGACGCTAGAATTTGGTGACTTTTCATGCACCTAAAACGCCTAAAACAAAGTCTCTAATTTCAAATTTTACCCTTTATCGATTTGACTTTTTTTGGTTCTGAAATGTATGATGATGTCTTTTTTGAACAGATGATCCTAATTGTCCCCTAATGTGCTAAAAAACACTCTCGCCAAGTTTTGTAGCAATACAATATCCGTTTCCTTCTTTTGGAGGGAGGGAGGCTTTTTAAGCTCACCCCCAACCCCCCGGCTTCTCAGAGATTCCCTAAAGGCCGGTCTTAAAAGCGTTAAACAAAATTCAATGTGTCAATCAACTGTAAAAATAGTGCATCTTAATTTATCATCGAAAACACTTTGCTTAGTAAGTTATGGAAATCCTGTTAAGTTTATAAAGTAAATATATACAAAGGGAATTCACAATTTATTCTTCTTTGAATAACAATTTTCACCATAGTTACATTAACTGAAAGCATCCAACGTTTGTATCCTCTCATTTTTAAGGCAAAGAGGTGAGCGACTTGTCGGTAGATTAAAAATATTGGCAAATTTGGTAATTTTTAACTAATATGGGGTTATGAATTTATGTTATATTTCTGAAACTTGAAGCTATACACCAATCCGAAATCTCCCGGGACCGTGCGGGAAAAAGGATCTGTGAAGTTAGTGTAGACAAATTTCTAGCGCCTTCGGTAGTTTTGAAGCTCAAGCTGCAAAGAGTGGTTGTTATTTTTATTTGTAGCTTTTATTTTAAGTTATAACTTGCCATGGAATACAAAATGGTCAATAAAATGAATGTGGATGAGTTTAAGATGTTCCTCAGGTTTCGTGGTTTAAAGGTTTGAGGTAGAAAGGCTGAATTCGTAGCTAGAGTGTTTGTTGCTGCTGAGACCAATGTTCCACTTGTTAAAGCAGCACAGCAGGTAGAAGGTCAATTGATGCAAGAATATCAAGCCAAACTCCTACACTGTGAGGTACTACTGCCTGATCCAATTATTTAACGCCTGGTTGGATTTGTGAAACTGATGGTATTACTTAGTGACCTTGCATTAACATACCCTGATATTTTCAACTGCTTAGCTTTTAATCCCATTGAGTTTAGTAGTGCGGATTTGAACGACTACAACAACTCAAAAGCTTACAGTTATTTTAATAGGTGGTGGCTTGCTGATGTTAGTTGCCACAGCATTGATTCATCATTGTTGTAGACAGTCTGAAAGGGCAAATAATGCACCACATAAACTTTGGATATGTGTCAGGAAGAACAAAACAAACATTGTTTCAGCCCATTGTTCCTGTATGCCGGGTATGTCAGGCTGGTGTAATCACATCGCAGCCATGTTATTCCGTATTGAGTCAGCTGTCAGGCTTACAAATGCTTTATCTACAGCTGGAAGTTGTGAATGGCTTCCAAACCGAAAGGAAGTAAAACCAGATAAAGTAAAAAAATTATCTTTTAGTTGTGATGATTTTGGTAAACGTGGAACACAGAGCTTTACGATCATTATTTAACCTCACTTCACAGCTCATAGTATGGCCCAAAAAAAGAAATAAAAACGGTTATTTTTATAGCCACACATGTACAATTCACATTATTTTTAGCAAGTGCCAATTTCTAACACTCTTTTGGTCTAATATCTTGGCAGGTGAGTCACATACCTAAATTAACTTTTTCCTTGTTATTTTATTTTTAAAAAAGCAACAACATTGT
Source organism: Hydractinia symbiolongicarpus (assembly GCF_029227915.1). NCBI lineage: Eukaryota > Metazoa > Cnidaria > Hydrozoa > Anthoathecata > Hydractiniidae > Hydractinia > Hydractinia symbiolongicarpus. Next base: position 12,942,345 of record NC_079875.1, on the reverse strand, counting down.
TCACAAATTTTGAAGGTGTTGGTTCCCCATCAACAAATGAAGTGAACAGACTCTATCACTTGACTTTGGTAACCAGGGAGTATTTTTGGCAGGTGTCTTCAACCTCAAGTTTCCTTTTATTATTAAAACACTTGACAACAGCACATTGTGATGGAGCCATACTGATTGTTACTACAAAATAAACCAAAGTATATACACCAAATTACCTTAATTGCAACAAAAATGGCTTCTTTCAGGGTACACCAAAATAAATTCCTGTGTACACTAACTTTGACCTAGACCCTTGACCGCGCATTAAATACCAAATGGGGCGCGAATGTCGGATTGGTGTATTGGAATATAGTAGCTCGTCTCAGGTTTCTTATAAGCACACGCGTATTTGTTCAAATGTTGGCCGTGTAGTGATAATATATAGAGAAAATAAATGTTGGGACACCTATTCTGATTATATTTGTTCGGGGGTAGTTGAATGAAAATAAATACGCGCGAAATAGATTTCTTCAATGCGCAAAAATTAATAAATCTTTAAATATTAAAATTTCCTGTACTCACTTTTACAAGAAGCGACACCATTAACCTTTACAGGAAGGCCAGAAAACTAAACATAATGCTTATTAAAAGGAAATACTACGGCTTACCTTCCGTTTCTGGCTTTATTTGTGTAGCCTAACAAAGTTTTGTCAGAAGAAGCACAGGAAACAGCGGTTAGATAGTTATATGTATCCACCTTGTGTTTAAATCACTTTGACACTTAAGATTTAGAGTTGCTTTGTTGGTGGAACTAGTTTCAGAAATGATGCAAAATATTGTACGACAAAATAATAGTAGCATTTGCTACTCTGCAGATCCAAAGATATCAAAAGAAGTTCAACTAAATCTTTTAGGGAACATTTATGTGTTAAAGTTCATGATTTTAATTTGTAAAAGATATGCATGGAAAGCAAAAACTTTGCTGCGGAATTAAAAAAATTATGATTAAAATATCAATACACCTAGGTAAACAAATACACAGAAATTCTTTTGCAGGAAGAAAATACATACAAAAGATAGATAAATAAACAAATTTAGTAAATACAAAGAATATTTTGAAATTCTTACTGATAAGAGCGTTAATTGAAATTATAAAAAGTTCGTTAACTCTTGCGCGTCAATTTATGTTGTGACCAAACTAGGCACGTAACATTTATAATTACTTTTTGAACAAAGCTTCAAGTGCCACTTGCCAGTATTAAAATTTTTCTTTACTTGTGTCTCTCCTTCGAAGATATTTTTTAGAACGAAAATCTTAAACTACTCGGAAATTAATTTTCATTATATGTGTAGCTGCTAATGTGACAACAGGAAAACATCCGTGTTGAAAAGGTTTATTTGTGTGATAATTTTTTATACGATTTTACCAGTCAGAGATGTTAGCTTCAAAGATACTAGCAGACCGGTAGCTGTCATTCAACGTACTGTACAAAATGTAACGCAAATAATATTAAAACGTTTATATAAGGTTACATTTTCACGCTTAGATTACAGTTAGACGCCGTCTTTCAAACACCGGTCGTTGTCTTTGAACGCAAACGTTTTTTTAACCTTCACATAACGTTCTTATGACGTTGAAATTGGTCGCCGTTTTTCAACGCCGGTCGTTGTAACACAACGCAAACTTTATTTTAACGTTGATATAACGTCATGGGTTTGAACATTTATATTATGTTTAAAAAATAACGTAGATTTGACGTTATTATAGAAACGTTACAGACGACAACGTCAATAAAACGTTAAAATTTGGTTATATAACGTTACAACCAAAATAAAACGTTAATTTAACGTTATAAGAACGTTATGTGACCACTGGGAATTACGCATTGCTGCACTACTGCTAGTAAGTAACCCATAATCAATAAGCATCTTTTTATTCAGAGTGGTTTTAATGCTCTAAGTGAACTGCTCCTCAAAGAATTCCTGACGATTCGACGCTGACTGCCTTAGATTACCAAAGAAATGGAAAATGGAATATTTGGTGCATTGTGCACCAGAGGAATAGCCCCTTCTATGTCAAAAATTGATCATACCAGAAGTGTTTTTTGCAAATAAACTATTGGGCAGAGTCTAACCTTTTTCTATGAGGAGTATCAACCATACGATCTGGTGTTATCCTATAATTTAATACGCTTGTGCTAGTGACTGTATGAGTCCGGTCACCTTCTTATGTCTGATGCAGTGTTTTGCCAAAGCGTTGTGTTACGCTAAAATTTGTTAAATTAAAACAAAATCGAAAAAACGGGTTTATTTGTTGCTTATTTTGAAGTCGTACGGGGCTGTTATTGTTAAAGTAATTTACTCCCGATTTAATATCCATATGCCGTATGTAACGGAAACAAGTTGTTTATCAACTGAAAAGAGATAACCGAAGCGAAGAACTCTGTCTCTTTTTTTACATATTTATACTTATATTCTCAAAAATAATCTATTAAACAAAGTATGTCAACTTTTCCCTTCACCAGGTAAGTTTAATTTTTTTGTCCTATATCTTTCAATTTTGGAAGATATAGAACAAAAATAATAACTATTGACGTCGAGTATAAAACTTGGTAATAGTTAGAAACATCTTCTCTAAAGAAGAAAAACGTACGATTATGTAACATCACAAAGAGAACTTATTGAAAATATATACAATTGTCTAAAATAAATCGTGTACGCTTTCAATCCGTTGTCTTTGGGACGAAACGAAATTTAGTAATCAAAGTTAAAAGTTGATTAGACTTTTATCAAAAAAAAACGCTAGCTAGCTACCTACCTGCTAAGGAAACTAAAGAAAAGAGGGTGTAACATTAAGATGATGATCTACTGCTGTTTAGAATTTGCTCTACGAAATGGGTCAGAATTAAGAATCTAAAAATATGTCAAAGTTCGATTGTTCGTTCTAAAAACGAAAATTTGTATGATTCACAAAAATTGATTTGAAGTTTACTTTCTTATTGCATTTCAAGCATATTGAATTTTTTATCCATTCACGGCAAATTTAGACCCGTTAAACGCACCAGGATTTGCAATTAGCTATAGCAAATTATAGTAAACTGTATTTTATTAGGCCATGCTAACAATCTATTAAGAATTATGAGGAGATAATATTTGTCTGAAAGTTAAGTATATCAAGCCCGAAACAAAAAAAACCATTCTGACATAAAATAGCGTGTTTTTCGTAGAGAAGAATTTACATAAACGGTAAAAATTTCCATTTCCTGTTGTTACTATTTTTAACACTACAGGTGATTCATTCGTTATGAACACAGCAAAATGTAAATAAAGTTGTATTCGTTTCATCACATTATAAGCCTACTAAACTTCTCAACCAACTTATTTTCATTTGTTTCAGCTCTACTGAACCTTCCGAGAAGACTGAGAGGACCTTCTAAACATTCTAAAAGGAGTGCAGAATGTTTGAAAAGAAAGGGAAAGCACCTAAGATGCTAAATCTTGCTTCTATACATGTCTTTCGTCCGTCTCGATCTTCTCAACATTCTTAAAAGCTACCATATTTAAAGCATGCGTATAATTTATGCAAATTATTAAAATCATTAAATTTATTAATTATGCCTACAATGGCATAATTTAATAAGTTTATTTGTAAAACGTAAAAAATGCTTACATCTGTTTTTTTAAATACGACTACCATTATTTCATTAAATTAAATACATCAACACGCATACAAACACAGACATTGGACGTGGAAAGATAACAAAACATAGAAAATAGTACACTATTAAGGCTGTATTCGTGTTCATTAAAACGTCTTGTTTAAATGTTCGTAGAATAATTTAAACGTAGGCACCTGAAACCTCCCACACATCGTACTGTCGAACAGTGAGAAAGATATTTTAGTTCTCATAGCCTTCATTGATATTGAAATGATTACATTTGTTACCTTACGATTGTTCGAAATTTTGTTCGATTCAACAAATTCAGATATGATCGTTTGTGCTGTTTTCTTGATACGGTAAAAAGCCGACAATAATCAGACCTGTGATGCTCTGACCTGTGACTATATTACAATGCTAAGCTTACCTTTATCTCTGTGTCGTATGAAAATATTAGAAAGATTTACTAAACAATCGTACAAGATCATTGCAACGTTGTCTAACATGATGTTTTTAGCTACATACTAAAATGTGTGAAATTTTGCAAAGAGCCTCGCGGAATGTTTTTTTTAACTTTACACAGTGGATTAATAAGAATCTGAAAAATATGATAGTTTTGGTGACATCATCAAAAATTCTTCGTGGAAAACACGTGATTCTCTGCTTTATTCTGATCAGCGCTTCAAGCTAAACACAATGGAAGGAACAGAGTCACAAACTTATGACAGAAATGGTAAGGGCGCATCGACATCGTCATAAAAACCCGTAAATATTTGCCTCCCTAACTCGGTGAATTTTTAATATTTTATGTAGTTTTTTATATTTGGTGTAAACGTTTGTGAGAGGATGGCATGTAATAGAAAGAACTGGTTTGTTACTAAAATTTATGTGTTGCAAATATGAGATTTAAATTATTTGTGTAAGAGGTAGAAAATATTGGATTTTGTCATCAAATTTTGTTACGGGGGACAATATGCAATATTACTGGAAAAGACTATTTTTGTGTAATTAGATTTCACACCGTGCCAGCTGTTTTTTTTTTGTATTTTGTTTAAATATTTATGGGGCGATTGATATGTGGCCACAATGACTGATGTATATTTAAATTGATTTTGTGCAATTGTGAGAAGACTTTATGTGTAAAGACAAAATACTAAAATATTTTTATCGACTAGGGTTTGGATTTTTAAGATAAGCGTCTTTTTATTATTTTGGATATTTTGGATTGAAATAATGCGGTAGAGGACAGCATGAAATATATTGAAATGATTCAAATTTTTATATTTCTATTCTGTGTTGTTAAATGTTAATTTCTTACGCTGTATGCAGTAGAGACTAAATAGCTGATTTTGGAATGATGTGTTATAAATTGTTGATTATAGAAATTTTATAATAACCTTTTTTGTACAATTTTGAGTACAGTAATTTTGGAGCTTTTGCGATAAAACAAAAAACTTTATATTTCATTTTCTTTTTGTTATAATCAATTCAAAATATCTTCAAACACATTTCCATGAACATCCTTTTCCTAGTCTGCATTATCAAATTTACTCTTTTAATTTTAAATATTTTTCATCTGGTAATGATTGATTTGTCAATTCACCGCCATCAACAAAAGAGGAGCTTTTTGCTACATATCTCCAACGCATGTGTTATTGTCAGATACACGCGCAAATCTAAATAAAAAGAAAATAAATTAAATAGATTTAACTGACTAAAACAATTAAGTATTTTATTCTCTATTTGATCCCGTAATCTTAACTTTCTATTAACATTCTTATCTTTAAAATTGAAAATTAGAATTTAATTTTCAAACTAGCGAAACTTTTTTCCCACAATTTTTTTCCCTAAAGGTATTTAGGTGCTTTAAAAATGCCAAAAGTACACCAGGGAAGAGAGTATACCAAGAACATTCAGAACTCCAACATAATTCCTTAAGTCATACAAAAAAGGTTATTATAAAATTTCTATAATCAACAATTTATAACACATCATTCCAAAATCAGCTATTTAGTCTCTGCTGCATACAGCGTAAGAAATTAACATTTAACAACACAGAATAGAAATATAAAAATTTGAATCATTTCAATATATTTCATGCTGTCCTCTACCGCATTATTTCAATCCAAAATATCCAAAATAATAAAAAGACGCTTATCTTAAAAATCCAAACCCAAGTCGATAAAAATATTTTAGTATTTTGGCTTTACACATAAAGTCTTCTCACAATTGCACAAAATCAATTTAAATATACATCAGTCATTGTGGCCACATATCAATCGCCCCATAAATATTTAAACAAAATACAAAAAAAAAAAACAGCTGGCACAGTGTGAAATCTAATTACACAAAAATAGTCTTTTCCAGTAATATTGCATATTGTCCCCCGTAACAAAATTTGATGACAAAATCCAATATTTTCTACCTCTTACACAAATAATTTAAATCTCATATTTGCAACACATAAATTTTAGTAACAAACCAGTTCTTTCTATTACATGCCATCCTCTCACAAACGTTTACACCAAATATAAAAAACTACATAAAATATTAAAAATTCACCGAGTTAGGGAGGCAAATATTTACGGATTTTGATGACGATGTCGATGCGCCGTTACCATTTCTGTCATAAGTTTGTGACGCTGTTCCTTCCATTGTGTTTAGCTTGAAGCGCTGATCAGAATAAAACAGAGAATCACGTGTTTTCCACGAAGAATTTTTGATGATGTCACCAAAACTATCATATTTTTTCAGATTCTTATTAATCCACTGTGTAAAGTTAAAAAAAACATTCCGCGAGGCTCTTTGCAAAATTTCACACATTTCAGTATGTAGCTAAAAACATCATGTTAGACAACGTTGCAATGATCTTGTACGATCGTTTAGTAAATCTTTCTAATATTTTCATACGACACAGAGATAAAGGTAAGCTTAGCATTGTAATATAGTCACAGGTCAGAGCATCACAGGTCTGATTATTGTCGGCTTTTTACCGTATCAAGAAAACAGCATGAACGATCATATCTGAATTTGATGAATCGAACAAAATTTCAAACAATCGTAAGGTAACAAATGTAATCATTTCAATATCAATGAAGGCTATGAGAACTAAAATATCTTTCTCACTGTTCGACAGTACGATGTGTGGGAGGTTTCAGGTGCCTACGTTTAAATTATTCTACGAACGACTCATTTAAACAAGACGTTTTAATGAACGCGAATACAGCCTTAATAGTGTACTATTTTCTATGTTTTGTTATCTTTCCACGTCCAATGTCTGTGTTCGTATGTGTGTTGATGTATTTAATTTAATGAAATAATGGTAGTCGTATTTGAAGAAACAGATGTAAGCATTTTTTACGTTTTACAAATAAACTTATTAAATTATGCCATTGTAGGCATAATTAATAAATTTAATGATTTTAATAATTTGCATAAATTATACGCATGCTTTTCTGGATTAATATTATAATATATAATATTATGCGTTGCTATCTTACACTGTAAGTCTACTGGGAAGCTTTCATACTTTTACATGCTACTTTTCGTTTTACATTTGCAGGTTGTTAACACAGGCTGTAATTTTCTATACAATAATTCTACGTTGCACTACTGTTGACTATCTATACATAAAATTGTCTTGTAATGTAATTTTTTGTAGTATTATTAGCTATTAGACTTATTGCACATTTTGAAATAAAGTAACTCCCCAACTTACGGAATTTGCAGCTCATTGTAGTCGTATTAAATGCGTCAAACGTAAAAAAGATACTTGATGACACCAGTGTGGTATGTCATTCAAAGTAACTATGGCAAAGCTAACCCTGTTTTGAGTCTAATTTACTAAACGGGCGCGTTTTCCATCCGCATGTTTTAGGAGAATACAAGTGTTTAACTACGGAGGTTACTTTTATTTATTGGGCTATAAATACACTTTCCTTTCTAATTTTGCAACGATTTTTAATAACTAAATACCTTACTTTTGGGACTTTAGCTCCTTTTATTATAAAAATACCTCATACAACACCACAACCCCTGATATTACTTTGCCAACAAAATATGTTAAATTTTGCCTAACCAGAAAAAAATCCTAGATCCGCCCCTACATATTAGACATAAGTTTTTCGGCGACATCAAAGAAAAATGACGATTTCCACTTTGCCTGTTACAAACAGACAGACAGAGTCTCTGTATTATTATAAGAGACTAGTCGATAAAGCCCGTGGAGAAATCCACTTAGGCAAAAGGTCAATAAAAGGAAAGTTGTTTTAGCTGCTTTGTTGACGTAGATAAAAAAATTCGCGAAATTTGTTTATTCTTTGTCTGTAATGTGTAGAGGTTGAAGCGCTGGTCAAAATAATGTGCAGGATCATATGTCCTCGACGAACGCCTAAGAAGATATCGGGGATTAAAAATTGTGCTGACGTCAGCAATGGCCCGTCAAAATCCAAAAATGTTTTTAATTGTAGAGATATTGAAACGCTAATCAAGAAAATTTTTAGGATCATGTATCTTTGACAAAAGGTTCCAGAGATATTGGGGTTTGAAGCAACCCGTTCATTCCGAAACGAATTCGGGGACCCGGGTTTAGAAAACTTACCCAAAGGGGTCCCAGGTGGTCCCTAGTTACCTATGTGGTGAAAAATCATTGATGTCACCACCTCGTTTCCAAGATTTTTGGCCTCAAAGTTTTAAGTGCGCTGTAATGGCTTCCTTAACTATAACGTAGGATATTGACGTTCAACTAGTGTTATTGACGTCGTGCCGTAATGTCATAAAAAGTAACATTTCAGACATGCATTTTTTGGCAACATCAAAGGAAAATGAACACATCCACTTTGCTTGTAATAAACACACGGAGCTGGCGTATTATTATATAGATTATTTTGTCATTATAAATGTGAAAATGTTTATTTTTCTCCATGTGTCGCATTGACATTAATTTTTTATGGTATATAAGCTTTAATGTGAGTTTTAAATTAGCGAAAACGCAAGTACACAAAACTGGAATTGTTGTTACTTTAAAATAAAAACTTTTTGCAGGCGCGCATCTAGCCAGCCAATTTTTTTACATGTCAGAGCGTTAAATATAAAACACAAAAAACAATGCCGGGGTCTCGGCGTGTACTACGCCATAGCTTTAGAAGCTTTTTCTACTAAATCGAGTTTTACGTATGCTAATCAGCGAAGTTGTTTTTCACAACAAGGTCGTGACACGAGAAAAATAACAAGTCGTACCGAAGTCAAGGTTTATTAAGTTTTAGTAATACATATTACTCCTAAAATATATTCGTGAACATTTTGATCATCAAAGTTGAGTTTCTTTTGCATCTTTTTCGTTGCTGTACCTAAAAAGTATAAACACATTTTAAATGTTGCAAAAGTTTGCTGCATTTTCTGTACAGAAATGCTAAATCAGCGATCGAAAACAGGCGCATTGTTTATTACATTAGCCACGCTTTGAACCGATATAGTATTGTTTTATAAACCAATCAGCTTGATTTCACGAGAATTTAAACCAATCAGGATATGTTAAAATCATAACAAACTTTTTTAATCCACATGAGAGGCGTAGTAAAATTTGTTTGATAACCAAAAATCTGCCCCAGAGAGAACTCCTTCAAGGAGATTTTCACGAAGCGAATTGAGCGGCGAATTCGACGGCGAATTGTATCTGAGCATGCGCAGTTCGATGCAAAATCAAAACAAACAAAACTGCGCATGCTTAGATACAATTCGCCGTCGAATTTGCCGTTCAATTCGCTTCGTGAAAATCCCCCTTTAAGGACGGTATACCTTGATTGTATCAGAAAATCGATTTTTTTTATTAGTTATTTATATTTAAGAAACGATCTATTTATTTCATTTTCAAAGGGGAATATTGATTTTATCCAAATAACTAACTTTTTTTTTCTGATCGGTCTTTCACACCTTAAATTTAATAAGAGTTAAGAGTGAATGTGTAAAACTTATCATCCTCTTGAGTAAAACTTTTAAAAATAAATTATATTTTTTTTCCCGAAAAGAAATGACCATTACATCTGAAAAAAAAAACACTTTCATTTCTAGAAATGTATGCCATCCTGTTCTGTTTCTGCAAGTCACAGAGAAATGTTAAACGACGACCATTACATCTGAAAAAAAAACACTTTCATTTCTAGAAATGTATGCCATCCTGTTCTGTTTCTGCAAGTCACAGAGAAATGTTAAACGACTTAGAAAGTTCTAATTATATTGTATTCTTATTATTCTTTGCGAATAATAAAATTTAAATGAACAACCTTTTGAATATTCATCGCCTCGGAAGTGTGAAAGTATCACCATCATTAAGAGTATGCTTGAAAGGTGTGATATTTTAAAAAATCTTTAAAACACTTTTTCGTAGTGTTGTTTTTTTCGTATACCATCTATTACATTTCAAATCTCTTTTACAAAACTACAGAAGATCTACAACGAAAAGTGCTACTGTGCTGTAGCCAACGTGTTTATCTAAGAGCGATTTTTTTTATTTTTAAAAAATCAACGATTCTCTAGATATTACATCTTAAAGACGAAAGTTTAAGTTAAAAAATGGCTTTTTCAGACGGGGACTTTGTGAAAAGTAATTAAAAAATCGTTTTTTACATACATCTCTCACGATTCTATAGAATATCGAATGGGATTTTGAAGCCAGGGTGTGTTTCAAAAATGTCTGTGTACTTTTCACGAGATAAAAAGTTTCAAATTATTTTATACCATTTGATAGGTGGTTGAAAATGCTTTTTGGTGATGTATGAATGAATAAACTTTGATTAAGTATCGCTGAAAAAATCGCGATTTAAAAAAACCGTCACCTTAAACTAATCCCTTGTCTTTGTCAAAAATTCATAAAGAAATCTATTGATTTAGAAGACAATTATGTATCTCTTGAAAATAAATAGCCTTTTACAGATGTGATTTATACTGTTGAAATTATTTTTTACGCGACGGATTTATTTTAGGTAGTTAAGGTTTATTTTACTTAATTAAAAGACTTGTTTACGCCGTTTAGAATTATTTTACGCAATTCTGGGCCATCGTAGGCAACAAATATACGAATTTCTAAAGAAAATTTAAGCTCCACACAGCAGAGGCAACGCATAAATGAGTTTTTAAATAACAGACCTTTCCCGAATTTATTTTCTTTGATGTGTTCAGCTCTTTCTCAACTTTTTTGAAGAATGAACGTAATCCATCTCTGCCGTCTTGCTCTTCGTTTCGTTTTCGTCGATAGGAACTTTCGATTTGTTATAGTTCCAGTTTCTTATACCCATATTCTGTGAAGCACTTAATTAGGAATTGAATTTCCTCTTCCAGATGTTCCCCTCGCGGATGGTATAGGCCCTGTTGAGGAAACCTATAAAGTTACCCTTCAAGATTTTAGTGTCGTGCCCAGAGTGCGGTTTTATCTGTGCATTGGTAATAGCGATTTTTCCGTGGATCTTGAATTTGAAGCATCCATCACAATTTTGGATGTACAGATATAAGAACTGTAGTGATTTTGTTGGATCTTCAACTTCCATCGTGTATGTAATGTTCTCATCTTGTTCGGCCATGTATATGTGTTGTAATTATTAACATACGTTTACATGAAAATGTCATTTAAAGTTTTTAAATGTTTTTTGTATCTTAACGGATAAATTGCTGACGTTATTATGTCTCAAATGTTAGCCGACAAATTCAACGTATTGACGTCATTAATATTGACGTCATTAACAGTAACTTATCGTCAATATCTTTATTTTAATCTATATAGAAAGATATTTTTTTCGTAAACAAAGGTATATACAGTAGTAAAGTGTTACAGTACTAAATTCAATAAAATGAATTGTTACAAGATTAAAAATATGTAATAATGCTAACTAACGAAACACCTTTGTAAACAAGGAAACTCACAGAAGACAAATAACTAGTCTTACCATTGAGAACCTGTAAATAAATAATCAATAGAGGTATGCTATGTATATATAACTTTAAGGCCAATTAACTTGGAAACGAGCTTGGTAACATCAGTCATTTCTCACCACGCTGGTAACTAGAGACAAATTGGGTGAGTTTCTGAAACCTGGGTCCCCGAATCCTTTTTGGAATGGACAGGTTGAAGAGGTTATCAAAATACCTTTAAACCCCAATATCTCTGCAACCGTTCGTCAAAATTGCGTGATTTTACACATTTTTTCATTTTGCGTTTTAAGATATGCACGATGAAGGCAATGAGTATCCGAAATTTATTAATTATTTCTGTAATATGGCAAGTCTTTGCTGATGTCAGAAATTTTTTAAATCCTGATGTCTCGTCGAAAACATATTATTCAATACATTATTTTTATTATCGTTATTTATATAATCAATAGGTAAACCAATTTCCAAAAAAATTGTGTATTAGCAGGAAAACGAGGTTAGATAAAGGACAGGAAGAATGTCAACATAGTTAATAAAAGTATTTACCTGGAGAGTAAGCACAAATAGATATAAAGGAAAAGTTCATAACGTCTTTACCCGTAAATGTGACGCTTCAATTTCTAGCTCTTTATGTTTTATCACTCTCCGGCTAGCCAAGTTATTACAATAATATTTCTGCGAACATATTTCTATCTCTGGAGTTTTTAAACATTTGGACAAACAAGCAAATCAATAAAAAAATGCCTTCTGCCTAATGCCTTCTTTTTGCGCAAGTATAAGTTTTTGCGCTTTTACTAACTTTTACACCTTTCTCACCTCCACAGATTATACTAAAACAAATTATCTTGTTACTTGATTAACAAAGGTCTTTTAAACTTACCCGCGTATTTGTAAACAAAACTAAATTTTAAAACCCAGAGTCTTTTCAAAATATTTAAAGTCATCCAAATGTTTTTTATAAGACCGCTCAACTTAGTACGAATGAGCGCCCATGTAAACACAGTCTTGAATTGCACTCAGTTCGTTTTAAGAAACTTCTAGTGAAAAGCCTTATGTCGTCGTTTTGCGGGTATGAAAAAAATAATGTTCTGAGTGTATCCGGCGCTATATAAAGTACACCAGTGTATCAACATCTTAGCCAATGCATGATCGAAACAAAAAATGTAAGAAATGTAAAAACAACAAACCATATAATTTTAAATGTATTTCTTTTCGGAAATAAGAAACGAAGCTCTCGTTAGGGTAAAATTAACTAATATTGGTCATTGGTGTCCAAATTTTTCCCGACTAACTTTAAGCCCCTATTTCCTTTAATATATTATATTATAATAGAATATATCCTTTATTAAATTGAATTAATAATTAATACAAATACATATATAAATTACAATAAACAAAATTGTATAAAAATTTCCATAGCAGTTCTCGCCTGAAATATAAAAAATAAAAATTATAAATTAACTTCATAACAGATCTAAGAAAAAAATTTATTTGTTTTGTTTGAGACATTTTCATCAATGTATAAAAGTACAACCTTACGTGATGAAGCGGACATTATTTTCCAAACATAATAATTTCATTCTTGACATATTTATGAGGACATCTAAAACAAAAAGTTTCATATTCTATATCCTTTTTTCTTTTCTTCTTCACAACAAAATTGCAACTTTTGAAAACAGCCTTATTATTGTTTTATTTTGGAACATGTTTTCAATGTTTTCAAAAACTTGTATACTTTCACGAAAAGTAGCTGTTTTTCCTAATAAAAATAACTTACTTCGTAATCTTTAATCTTCTGTCTAATTATTTCACGATTTTGTTTATTTTTCCATAGCCCAGCAGCATCATACGCAGTTCTTCCAAATTTATCTGTAATTGTGACGTCAATATTATTATGATGTAACAGCACATCGACACACGAGGGGTTACCATAAAATGCAGCGCTATACAACGGTGTTCGGTTGAAAATATCTGCTCGGTTGATGTGTGTCACATCGTGTCGACACAAAACTTGTAAAACATTGGGACGATCATTCCATGCAGCATGATGGAAACTGTTTGCTTGGTAATTCTCCCTAGCCCAAACATCGCTACCATGTTGGATAAGAAGTTGTATCACAGATGGATAATCAGTGTAACGTGCTGTCCATATTAGTGGTGTGTTTTTGTACTGGTCTCTCATGTGGACGATGCTTGAGTGAATTGAGAGTATTTGTCTTAACTTATTGATCTCGTTTTTTAGAATAAGCGTTTTAATGTCTAAAAATAAATAAATAAATGAATGAATGAATGAATAAACGAATGAATGAAAAAATAAAAGAATAAATAAATGAATCAATGAATCAATGAATCAATAAATTGCAACGCAACGCAAAGAGAATTTAAATTACGTCGATTTATAAAGAAACCACCATGTTCAAGTAAACGCTAAGATAGCAAAATCTAATCAACTCTCAGGGGCGTTCGTTTATACTACGCCACCTGGACTTTTTTTACAAGATCCAGGCAAGGACTTTGCTTTCTGAGGAAAATTAGGTCTTTTAAACAAGAGTTCACATTACCCACAACACCTTGCATGTATGAGATCATAAGCAAGTAGTTAAAAATCTTAGCAATGTCATTCGGGAAACGTGTATTGCATTCTCCGCATTACATAGCTTTACATCACTGTTAAGCCACAACGCGTATTCTGTTACAAAAGAGAAATTCATAAAAAAGATTATTATCCAAAGAGATAGAAATACCAATAGACATTTTGACATGAAATATCATGCTCAAATGATTTTAAGAACAAAGCTGGTTTTTTGTAAAATTCGTTGTATTCTAGTTTTCAAAATATTCGTTTATTCGAGAAGGGTGCTTATAAAAATATTTATAAGTGATTTGTTAGGTGATAAGTTAGTGATTTTTGAAATTCTGCTACAATTTAGGGAATGGCTATTAGTATTATGTGCTAAACGGTGAAATTCTTTGCATTCTCTAACTTCTTTAAACGGTCGATTATTGTCCACTGATTTGCTGCGTATGGTCGCAGTTAGTTTACAAAATTTGGGCATGCAAACAAAAATAAATGAAAATAAATAAACCTAGAGGGAAAATAAAATCAGTTGTAACACTAGTAATTTTTAGGATAGAAAAGCGTTATAGAAAATGACCCGAACAAGCCAGACCATTTTCGTTTGCCAACCAGCCCTCTCCCCCTTTTTGTGGTACCAATAATTACTTTGCACCATCCACAGATAATAAAAGTTCAAGCTTAATGAACCTTCCACATTTATAAGCATGCACTAGATTTTATTACCTAGTTGTATTTTAGTTAAATTTGCAGGTTATATCATAAATATATAGTTGGGATTATATTAGGAATAATGATCTTGCTAAAGCTTATATGTTAGTATGAATGACCGATTATGAGTTTTAGTAGCAATTCCAAGCTTTCTTTACTGTCAAATAACAAGGTTGTTTAAAAGAGTGACTTCTCGTGGTTTCGTGGTTCATTAACAATAAATATTTTTTTTACCTCTAAATGTGATACCTTTAACCTTTAGATGCCTAGAATAATAAGGAAAAAATAAGTACCTCTGAAATTTGCCAAATTTGAAACAGGTTATTTATTATCGTCACAAAACCTTACCTGTGACGATAAGAGAATATGCTGTCATCTGATTGTCCGACCTTATTACTAGCAATAACACAAAACTTGTATCCTTCATCAATCTTCACACCATCCACGATGTATTTGTTAGAAGTAATACCACTAGCCAATGTGCTCCAAACTTTTCCTTCTTGTTTTTTAACTGTGTATTTGTCGGCATCACTTCTCCAACTTAATGCACATGATGTTTCAGACACATATGAGCAGATTGTGTTATCGACTTTTCCAGGAGGATGAAGACTAAAATTTAAAAAGCATTTTTAGTACAAAACATTTTTATTTGTTTATTTCTGCTTAATAAAAAGCTTTGTTGAAAACTGGAATTCTCACTGTGGCTACGGATAAATATATTTACATGGCTTCGATTGATTAAACTTTTGTCCATTTAGGCCTCCTTCTTTTACCCATTCTTATTTTTTTATTTTTGACAATTAAATTCTTCCCTATGAAATTTTATGTGTTCGTTTACAATATAGATGGAAATACTTTTTATATTGTTTGACACGAATAATACCTATTAAACCTGACAAAAAGTTTCAAAAATTTTTACGTACTACAATTAAAGCTATTAAAAATTCCCATGTATTAGATAGAACTTCATATTCTGTAGCTTTTGCTCGAATTTAATAAGGAATAAATTTTTAAGAAATGTTTTTTTAAGACAAGATATAGGCTAAATAATAAACAAAGCTAAATTACCTTAGGTAGCTGAAGTAACTTAAATGTTCGATCTTAATACTAGTCATAATAGCTCGATGGCAACTTATTCTGGAGAAAAAAAAGAAAACAGGATGTGAAAAGCTACATCTCTGCATCCTTCACTTTCTGTACCCTACAGACATAAGGTTTTTAGAAGGGGTGGCATTATGGTCATGCTTTGTTCGATCTTTTTTTATTTTCGTCATCTTTCAGTCCTTTTTTATCACACAGCCAAAAATTAAAAAAAATTGGTATTTTTATATTTGCAAGATGTTCTTCCTTTTTTGGTTGGAGTAAATAACTTACTTTTTAATAACGATCTCGTGCGCGTTTGTGCTTTCGGATGGTAGCTGAAAATCAACTGTTTCTTCCAAATCATTCACCATTTCTTCAAATTTCCAACAGCAGGTGTTTATGTTGAAAAATATTTTGTTTTCACCTTCGCGGAACTTGGTGAACGGTACTTCTGTTTCCCCGTCGCTGGAAGGCCCCACAATGAGTTCTACTAGATACTCAGGTGCTAGTTTGCCGATGATATGACCAATTGATGACTCTATTGTATCTGAGGAATAAACGTTCGAAGTTGAAAGAAGGACTAGTTTTTGTGTCGCTCTGGACATTGCTTCCAACGTAAAATGTTTTAACGTACAATCATTGCTTTCGATTATGCAGATACATTCAGCTGCTTCAATACCACGGCTACCCTCCGGAGTAGTCAGCAAGTTATAACCTTGACTATGTGGAAAACCGCAAACATTAATATCTTTACTGCTCAACACTTTCCAACCAGTGGACTGATCGTAGTGGACAAAATCGATTTTTAATAATTTTAGCAATTTATAAAATAGAGTCTTCTGACGGATTGTGTTATAAATAAACAAACGCTTTGTGCTGCGACGTAAGCATGCATCTTGTAAAACAAAAGCTAACATTGGAATAAACTCTTCTTCTGTTATTTGTTTAGTTGATGGATGTATTAAACAGGGCTTTGTACCTTCGATATTATGACCAATCAAATCTGCCGTGTTGAAATTTAATGTTATGTCACTCCTAACATTTTCTGAAAGATCCTTGTCGTGCATGGAGGCTGCAACAACATCAATATCAATTGGTGTTTCAAATATTTCTTCTTCTTCTGTGTTGCTACTGATAACTTTTTCTTGTTGTTGCAGCTGCTGCTGTTGTTGTTGTTGTTCCTGGTGCTGTTGCTGTAGGTTGTGCTGCTGTGGTAGTTGTTGCTGTGACAGTTGTTGCTGTTGTGGTTGTTGTTGTGCCTGCGGTTGCTGCTGTGGTTGTTTGATTTGTCGACAAATTTTTGATAAGGGACTCGATATTTTTGTAAAAATCCGAACCGTCATTTTATCATCGATTTTATTAGATTCCTGTTCTGGAAGCTTAATAGTCACTTTCTTCTGACTTACTTCTTTTTCGAAAGCCTGTAAGAATTGAAAAATTAATTTGGTTGTTCTCATTGCCTTGTTAAGTTTCAATACCTTCATTCCTGTTTCTGCAAATTTATACTTGTCATGTCTTGTGACTTTCTCGTGTGAAATAAACGTTCTATGCTTCTCAATGGATTGTGGTAAGAAAACAATAAGGGAATCCTGCAATTTGGTTTCAGTCTCCAAATACTGTTTGAACGATGAAGATTCGTCGATATCAAGCAGTTCTCCGTTCAATTCATCAATAATCAGATGCAGCTTTTCATCAACGTGCTTTTCAACTAACGACTTCAGCAAATAAGAAAGGGTCGGCGTTTTTTTCATCTTTAAATCCTTTGCCAACTCAACAATATTTTTGACTACAACTGTGACATTGGCTTTGTAATCAAATCTGTTAGCGTGCCCCGCAATTTCTTGTGTCAGCAATGTTTTATCGTCCCAAATCACGTAATAAATGACACTGGCACTTTCTGACAGTTTGTAAGTAAGTTCAAGGTGAGATAGGGCTAACACCGTTTTACCGCTGCCCAACGGACCGATTATGATTTTTCTTAAGGAGTTGCTATAAAGATATCGTAGTTGTTGTGGAGATAATATTAGCGAACTTATCTGCTCGTGGGTGTTTTTGCTAAGTGAAGGAACTGAATACAGCGATTCTCTTGTAGCCATAAAACACATAATTCTACTGACGATGCTAACATATTGTTCTTTTCCACTTATGTCACTACCTTCAGCTTCTGATTTCTGTAAAATATTAGAAAAGAAATCCTGTATATTTTTATCCTCAGACCAAGTTCTTTTACACAGCAAGTCGCAGTCAGAGCATATGCAAGTGTCCTGAGTGTTTTCAAAATTAGGAGCTGCTACAACGTTTATCATTGCCATGTTACCACTTTTAAGATATTTTTTGTTGACAATGGATAGATCTTTTAGGTCTTCTTCTCCTGACTTAAATTCAGCTTGTATACTGAATGCATCTGTTGCTTCTGTATAACGAATGTTTATGATAGAATCAAGGAGTACCAGTAGAATTCTATTATTCTCAGGAACAGTTCTTCCTAAGTCAGTAGGGAATTCTTTATCTAGTTTTAAGAATTTGATATGTTCTTTCGTGTTATAATGCGTAAATATTGTAAATAACTTATGTTGTGATTTAATCATAAGGTCTTTTATCCTTTGTGCGACAGTGGAATTTTTCTGATTTGGCATTGGAGGTGGAAACTGTAGTGGTTCGGCCAGACACATGTCTTTGACTGTAAAATAACGATGAGTGTAGCCTCTTTCAAATTTTTCATATTCTGCACCTGGCATTCGTTGCAGACTTCCACCACATAGAAATTCAATATCTGCTTCATCTGTATTTGTTTTGACAATGAAATCGATCTGTTTAGATAATGTACCACTGTTGTGAGTTATCACATTCAAATGATTCATGGTACACTGATGTGCCATTGCCAATGTTATATCTAGAGTGAAAACATAGATATAATTTTATTTGCAGCATTCCTACACAGATAATTTACATTTAACCTACGTAAAGTGTCAACTAGCAAACGATGTTATTGTTCATCCTAACTTGAATTATGTTGGTCAAGCTAGTTTCACAAATTATTGCTGATTGCATCCTATATTCGGTAATTAATGGAATACAGCAGTGGTAAACATAAAAATCCTGTTTCCATTTAAATGAATTTCCCAAAACAAGTATGCAAGGACTTATGTTGGTCGTGTGTGTAGTGACAGCAGCATTTTTGACGAGCAACGTTTCCTGCAGTCAAGCTCTCTCGTACATACATAGATGTTTTTACGCATTTTTTTGTCAAAAACATGGTAAAAAAGGTTTCATTGTAGATGAACGTTTTAAAGAGTTTTTAGAGAGATTCTATTTTTTTTTTAGACTTTTAAAAGTGATTCTGATGTCGTTTAAAAGACAGACAGAAATAATATTGCAATTCTCTAGTGATGTTTAATTTTAGAGGCATCCATTCTCGTCCTCCATACCTAGCAATGTTAAGAGCATAAAGCTTTCACCATTTCATTCAATTTAAAAATTACAAATGAGCATTTCAGAATTTAAGAACATGAATAAAAAAGGATTTTGCTTGCGAATTCGGTTACTAACTTTAGCGTCTTCAAGAATGCGCCAAAACATTGTTACGTTTGAACATAAAGAAAAAAAATCAAGGTTTTTTTATAAATGCAAATAATAAAATAATCGTAGTTGGCTGTATTAAAGATAGCTCCCATTTTTCATGCTAACACTATAATGCTTTGCTGTTGTGTTATATTTAAACTGGAGCAAGAGACTATTTAAAACATGCCACAAGTCGTCAAAGAGGGACTTGTGTTGCAAGAAGTGGCAAACAACGAAAATGGTTGGTTCATTTTAAAACCATTTTCACTTAAATGTTAAGTGATTTAAAAAAGGAAGTCATAAACTACCATGGTTTTAAAATGAAATCGTAGGATAAATCGCTGGACGAAATTTAGTAAAAGGTTTTCAAAACGATTCAAAAAAGCATGTGCGATTAATTGTTGGAATTGAAGCAATCTTTTTTGTAGTGTCTGTTTACTCGTGATGTAGCTCTGACGCCTTATGTTTAAACATCAAATGAAGAAGAAAAATTATAAATGTACATCTTCATTCATTTCTTTTATAGCTAACTCATGATGAAGATAATATTCCAACCTCGCATTGATGAAAAGCGCTTTCCTTTAAAAATGTAAATAACACCAAATGTTTTTTAAACATGAAATTAAAAAAAAAAGACTCTTCCTACGTAATGCTTTTATTTTTTACTGGTAAAACCCTTTATTTTCTTTTACAAAGAGCAGTTACTTTCCATTGCTGCATTTTTACGTTGGCACACTGTTAGCTTAAGGTGGACCGTGTGTGGATGACTCTTATCCAGTAATGCCAACTTCTGAGTCTACGAAATTTTTTTGGACTAAGCTGTAAATTCTGAATAAACGTCCTTCGCAAATTAATTATCTTTCTATCAAGTTTACAGCTTTTTTTTCCATCAAACTACATCGAAAGATCATAAAACAACATTTAATCAGCAAAGAAGAAAATATCTTATTTGCTCATCAAATGTGGGTCATGTAGAAAAAAAGTTAATACTTAAAGCAATTATACAAATAAACAAATATAACGGTCTAGATAAAACAAATGAAAAACCCACCTTCAATTGAAATCAATTGAGAAGTATTGTTGTTGTCAACTAACATGATTGACAAGTCGATAATCACTTTCACAATTTGTTTATAAATAACCAGGATTAATTTTCTTTGTTTCTTTTCCACAACGTAATCTTCGTTGAGTTGAAGCTGTTTTAATTGTTTTGTAAAGTTATCAAGTGTTGTGACGCTTATCTTTTGTATAGTCCAGTTAGAATATGCGTCCTTAAATTGCATGACAATGTTTCCTTGGTTATTTTTCAACAGTACATAACTAAAAAAGAGGTTGAAATATAATTTAGGGGTAACAAAAAAATAGACATACCACTGAATAAAAATGGAGAAAGGAAATATTTTATTTACCTAGCCTCCTCCTTCGTAGTTTCTTCTACCAGAGATGTTCTCGGACGACACGACGGTGAAGTAACAATAAGTTTTATTGTTTTCATTTCATCTTTTAATCGTTTAATTTCATCTTCCAATTGTTTTTGATTTTGTTTAGTATCATCTTTATTCTGTTTGACGACGTCTTCTACAACTTCAATGTTTGCTTTCAATATTTTAACCTTAAATAAGTCCAAATCCTTTAAGCAACCAGACTTCAAGTCCTGGGTTTTTGTTATGTCGTAGCCAAGTCTTTGTAATATACCTTCTATGGTGTTCCATAATTGGTTATATTGTGCCAAAGTCAGTGCTCTTGCATGCATAACATTATTTCTTGCATTTCTGATGCGAATAATATCAGCACCATCACTGAAGTCATTCAACTGTGGCTTTTTAGTTTTCCATCCACCATTTGGTGCTTTTATACCAGGACAACAGTTAATTAAAATGTCACATAACAAAGGGATGTCAAAAAGTTGTGAATTTGTTTGTTTATTCTGTGGAAACACAATCTCCAACTGATCTTTCTTTAAATGGTTTAGTTGTTTCTTAAATGGTACCAATGCTAAATAAAGTTGATTTTCGTCACTTGGCATGTTCCCACGTGCAGGGTCGTGCAGCATCGAGCGCAAGTGGTCACCGCCTTCATTGATGAATGTGACTAGTTTAACTTGATATTCGTTTTTCGCGATCAAAGATTGGTAATTACATCCTGTTGCAGGCACTGCTGCCGCCATAATTTTTCCCTAAAAGAAAATTAGAACTTTCAACAATAATGAACGAGATTTCTTAAATTTCTGTTTTAGCCCTTATTAACAACAAGATTTTTTTTATATATGTGTTGCTGTCGAAGTAAAGGCAAGGTCTTGCACCTTTTTTGTTATACAGGGGTGTCCCTTATTGAAATTATTTACCCAGGATAGCCTCTTCGGTTCCTGTTGGTACTGCTATCAACGAGAGTCCTGCGAAGGAGGGGGGGTGTACCTAAAGCTCCCATTTGAGCTACGAAATTCGCGCAAGAACGGCGATCTCTCAACTAAATAACCGCCTAAGATATCAATTCTATTCTTATGCTGAGCGCTAAGCAAAAAGAATAGATTCACACTTTTATAGTCTGTGGCATTACTTGCCGGAGTTTGAACCCAAAACCTTCTGCACTGGAAGTGGATGCTATACCATAAGGCTACCTGTTATGAGAATATCAAAACCCAAACCAGGTTGGTCATTGTTCTAATTTATCTACTACTTTAAACAATAGACCTATTTTTTTAAACCAGAATCCCAGCCTGATATTTTTATATAGTATATTCTTATAAAACAAAAAGCGTGTGAAAAAGAAAAAGAGAATTTAAAAATATTGATAAACACTCTCCTCCGTTAACGTTCCTCCGTTAACGGTTTCTTTAAGATCAAAGTTTATCTGTTTTCCCTCTTATTAAATTACATACACAAGCTTCTTAGATCATCCTTGCTACTTGTGCATCCAGTTTTTATTACCTTATTTGAAATGTCAGTGTCACCTAATGGAGCATTCCATCTTACCACGACATTCCTCATGTGAAGCATAAAAAAGTACACTCCGACCTGGCTGCTTTACTATTGCTTACAATAAAAGAGAACTTTCACTCAATTTGTACATCTTTAGCACGAAATCGGCCCGTGTGACTGACAGATAACGGTTATTAACATAGAGAAAGCATGTTTTTGTATTTACTTATTGAGCTACATACATAGAACACGTTGACGTGACATCTTGTACTTTTGCATTTGCGTTTTCAATCAAGTAAACAAAAAAAAATTTAAAATTGGCCCAAAGTTAAGGTCTTAATCGTTTAGGTAAAATTGAGATCTTCATTTACGATGTTGATAAATAATTAACAAACTTTCCTAACATATGCCTACCTATATGTGAGTGGAACAACCATTTAAAACCTCTTCCATACAAAATAATATCATAACTTGTTTGACTTCTACTTTAGCCTAATTAACTCAGCTTTCTTCGAGGATATTAAAATTCTGTTTGTCTAATACGAAAGCTTAGGATGTATAAAAATATCTCAGGGAAAACCCCCAATTCTAATAAACCAATACACAAAGAAACATTTCTCGGAATAATATCGAATTTAAAAAAGACCATATGGACAAGTGTTGACACATCTTACCCTTATGACCAGTTACGAAATTGTTTGGGAAGGGTGAAATCATTCGCCTCCAAAACATTTGAGAATAAAACGTTTCTCGATAATGATCACGCAAACAGAGAATAATACCAATAAAAAAGCTTGTTTAGTATGCTGGTCGCAGAAAATTTGCGCGCGGCTTTCCGTAATTATTTTCCATACTATTCTTATTTACAGCTGGTAAGGAAAGTTACCCGAGTCTTCTAGCTACTTATTTTTAAACTATAATCGAGTAGTTAGTTACCTTAACTGTGCTTGCAGTGTATATATGTCCTTCTTACTGCTACAAACATATCTAATGTAACTCGTTCACCTCAACCAATTTACTCATGCACACTAAAAAAAGTTTGATTTTGAACTTTATTCTCTGACACTTTATTTTTCTATCACTATCATTTTTGTCAACATTGTCTTCTTCTCATTTAATTTATCAAAAGGGTCACAGATATAAAGCTAAGTGATCATATGACCACAAACACCCTCCTCCACAGGAATATTATTCCTTGCTTATAATAGCACAAAAGTTGGGCAAACCGTAAAAGTAGGATCCAGGACTCTAGAGTAGGACCAAGTTCGGGACTTTTTTCAAAAAAAAGAAGAGATTATTAAAACTTTCAACCAGTCATTGTTCTTTCTATAAAATTGTTCTTATAATAGAAATGTATGCACGTACCACTGTGCTAATAGAAACCAGTTGAGAGAGCGCTGAGCTTTACGACAGTTCTAGCAAAAATCTTTACTACGGTAAAAGATGCTGGGATCGAGCTTGATGATTCAGTAATTCTCCGAAAATTTTTGAATTACTTTTGACTTCTTTGTTGAGTGTAATTACTATATTATTACTTTCAACAAAAGTTCTCGTGAACTGCAACAATCGCGCCAATACGAATATTATATCGCAGTTATTGTAGAAGAAACAATAAAGATACCCGTAGCTTAAGAGGGAATCGCACACTTAATGGCAAAATTCAAACTTCAGTTCGTTTAGAAAAAAATTGAACTTATACTGCTCTTACTGTTTTCTTATTTTTAGGAAAGTCTGAGATTCATGTCATTTTATAATTGTTTTTATAAAAGGGTATGATTGATATCTTTATTTCTGTTATGGATTTTTTTTGTCTCCTTCAAGTTTTATTTACTTCTTGACACATCTCTCACATCTTTAAAATGTCGAGATTTCTTTAAAGTTGACGGTTCTTATTCATTTGTTTTTTGCCTTTATAAATCTTAGGTGTAACTCTTCTCTATTCAAAGTGCGAAAATTTAAACACACAAGAGATGTATGCTTTAGTTAGAGATATTATATGATGTTAATTTATAAGTTTTCTTTACCCTGTTAGTATCTATGAGTTATTATGAATCCTCTTAGTCTAAAAATGTTATCCTTTGTCCTGATTTTTGGTCCTGGGCTAATGTTGATCCTCAAGTTTGACTCTAGTCTCCGATAAAGATCTGAATCCGACACTCCCAGCAATTAGGCTCACGTGAATGCTTTTTGTCATTTTAAACTGAACCACATGGAGGCTAAACTTTCTTTTTCTTTTTGCCATATAAAAACATTTCCGAGTAAGAACTTTGACCACCTCTTTTTAAATGCAGACACGAGATTCTATTCACACGACAGCTGTCACCGGATAACAATGACGCGGTTTTTGTAACTGTTCTGTGAATTACATTCTGTGTTGACACAATTATGTTTTTTAGTTCTTTGAACGAATATTTCGAAATCATACACTACAAGTATAAACTTGTTTTCTAATTGTTTATAACTTGTTATGGAATAGCGGTAGCCAAAGAAACAAAAAACACTATAAAACGCGACATATAATACAGTTCATTTTTACTTGTTTTGCACAAAACAAAATAAATTCTAATTGGAAACACTATTTTTAGTATTGACAAACCTAAATCTTATTTCATGGTTGTCATTAGCAATCGTAGCATTGACGAAAATAATCGTTAGCAAAACTTTTCGTTGTTTATCAGAAATTTTTAAATATAATACACCTTTCCCGAGACTTATTCTTTTGATGTGCCGCAACTTTTTCTGTTGAGTTTTATGAAAAAACGGACAACAGATTTGTATTCCTTATCAAAAATGTCATAAACACAGAAAATTTCGAAACAATGCAGCTAGTTAACAACCTGCTATTCTAATTTAAAGATTTGTGGCATGTCCAACCTCTTTTTGAAAACGAAGCGGGACATGGTAACTTGAGCATTAAGAAGACTTTAACTGTGATATATATCTCCTCAAAATAGCACTTTCTGTTGGCGTATCAAGTTTACACATAAATTAAACAAACTATGCTGAATTCAAATATGGTATTCATATTTTACGAGTCATGGTCTCGGGAAACGTGTGTTCTGCAATAATCTTCTCAGTTTTAGATATAGTTTTTTTAAGTACATATATTTCGTTTAACCTGGCATTACAAAGCAGTTTGTCTTTAAAAATAATACCACTTTTTCGGAATTGACTTTATTGTTTTCTTTTGTTAAAAGCAAAGTTAATTTTACGTCTTAGTCTTGACAACATGATCCAAACATTTTTAATTTAGACACTTAAATTAAAAACATAAGAACGTACCCAGTCTGAATTCTTTCATAGTTTAACCCTACTCAGGCCTCAAATACGGGTTAAAAAGGCCCACTCAATTCTCAAATGCACGCAAATTTTAGCCAAAATCATGTCAAGTTTATGTCATGACAAGAAGTCGTCTATTTCAGTTTCAATTTTCTGCCTTCATGATAAAAGAATTCAATCTGATGCTTTAAAATGGATAACTTTTTGTGATTAACAAAATTTAGCAAAATTTTAAGGGGTGGATTAGTTAAAGTTTGCAAAAAATTTTAATACGACGCAGCTGAATTTTCCCATTTACGAAGTTTATGCACTTAATTTTCTGAAGTCTGCCTTTTAGGGTAAAACTTCGTAAGTCACTCTACTCAACTCACTATGTGCCGAAAAGCTTTGTTAAATCAACAAACTTACAAAAATTTTATGTTAAGTTGACTTTTTGAAATGCATTTTTATTCAAGAGTTTATTTTTTCTCAACAATTTCCAAGTCAAGCTTTTTTTAAATTACGTTTCTTTTTACTTTGTGTCATTTCTTTTTTAATTACACTCAGTATTCACTATGCTACGTAAAGTATCGAGAGAGTTATTGACATTCTCAAAATGTTAATGGGAAAACAGTTACATAAAATCATAATGTAAAAGTAATACAGATATTTTTGCATATAAAGTTATGATAGGGCTAATTTATAGACTATATAGTTAACTGCATTAATTTTGTATAGTGCAAAAGCTTACAAAAATCTATTTATTTAGTCATAGCCCTTAGCCATTAGAATCCTGCAATCTCAGTCTTTTTCGGAAGATATTATAAACAAAGGTTGATGCTGTGGTTTAATTTTTTCAGCTTTTAGTGTTGCGGGTTGTCACAAAAAATGTTTAAAATAAAAAACAGTAGTCTTCTATGCGGGTTCTACCTAGCTTGTCTCTAGCATTCCATGCTTTTCTGCACCTCATCAGTGTGGTTAAGGAAAGATGTTTTAACTGTCATTTTTTGTTTACATTGCCATGCAATAACAATAGCTATAAAATAGATTGTTGTATAGTTTATATGGAAGAAACGCATCTATATTTTCGTGGGATTTAAGTTTGGGCGAAAACAAACACGCCCGAAATACATTTTTTGCAAGCCGAAAATATCATTTTTATACGGTGGTTTAATTTTTGTCATTTCCGGATATTCTATGAATACATGGAAATGTTTTAGGACATAAAATCTTCTATGAATTCACCAATTTGACGTCACCATAGAATTTAATAGCTGGTGAGTTATGATTACTTCTTTCCCTCTGGTATAAATTAACTTAATTATTTAAATATTTCTATCACTTTTATTACTATCTCGCCTGCGAGGAGTATTCAAATACATCTTTCCGTCCCAAAATGGAATTTTTTGGCTCTCTGAGCACCGACACGGGAGTAGTCGTGTGTTCGAATCTCATCTTGGTAACTATTTTTACTTTTTTCTTTTCTTTTTACTATCTCGCCTGCGAGGATAGGTTTCCAACTCGTAACTAACTAAATGTCCCAAATGGTCAATTGCAAAAAGGTATGCTGAACATAATAGTGACATCATAATTTTGATTTTTGTCACCTAAATGTCATTTTAGGCCAAAATTGGTCCAAAAATTAAAACTACTTTATTTTAGACAAAATTTGGCAAAGTTAACAAAAAACGTATGCTGAACATGATGGTGACATTAAAATTTTGATTTTTGTCACCTAAATGTCATTTTAGGCCAAAATTGGTTCGAAATTAAAACTACTTTATTTTCGACAAAATTTGGCACAGATAACAAAAAAAGTATGCTAACATGATGGTGACATCAAAATTTTGATTCTTTGTCACCTAAATGCCGTTTAAGACCATAAACGTTTCAATCGCGCGATTTTTAACCATGGATGATAGGCTGTATTTTTGTTAGCAGAAATTGTAGAATTGGGTCGCATTGTGGATGTTTCATAGTTGTGCATTTTTAATAGCGAGATAGTTTATGCAGCGCCTGCATCTTGTTTTTATTTAGATGAATGGAAAGGCACTAGAACGCGCATCCAACAGACAATTAGGGACTTTACAACACAGGTTTATGGCAAAAACAAATAAATGTTATACTAGTCGGTGCCCGGTGGAAAATTCCACGGGTTCGCCTGTTCTTTTTATACCGGGCTGCGTTCGTCTCGCTACTTGCGATACTATTTTGTGTGACAGACAGACAGACGCATACGAGTATTATAATATATAAAGTAGTCAGTGGCCCGTGGATAAATCCACGGTTTCGCCCGTCTTTTTTTACCGCATTTGTTGTGTCTCGCTACTGCCATTACCATTTTTGATAGAGAGTAGTCTTCATCCCGTGTAATATCCACGGGGTCGCCCGTCTTGTTATATCGCATTTCGTGTTTTCGTAACAGACAAACAAACAAACAGACGACGGCTATTAATATAAAGAGTAGTCAAAATCCATGGGGTCGTCCATCTTTAAATAACACGTTTTTTGTGGGTCCGTTGCACGACACTTTCTGTGCGAGCAGACAGACAAAATGTGGCTATTTTTAAAGAGATATTGCGTATTTTGTTACATATAATTTAAGAGCAAGCGAAAGAAGACAACTTTTTAATGTCTATATACGTTGTTAAAGCTTTAAAAGATGATTTTATTAATAACTGTGTTCTGCTTTGATATTGTTGTCGGAGCGCCATGTCCTTTACAGGCTCTGCAACTAGGAAACCAAAGAATTTTCTTCCGAATGCCCCCCTTTGGCGAGATGTTTTATGTTACTCTTAAAATTGTTAATTGTATTGGCACGGTCATAGAAGAAACGTACATGAAAGGTGATAGCGACACAAAGTTATCTCATACTCAGGAGCGTTTCCTTCGATGTCACTGAAACTAAACACTTTACTCATAAAAAATGTCATGCTTCACGCCAAAAGTTTTGTTATTAGGCAAAATGTAGTATAGAAATTGCGCTAAACAATCAAGCGCAAGAAATCATTTTTACAGTTTAACTACTTTTCCTTCTAAGATGTGAGTTTTTGAACTTGCGTGGAAATAAATCTTTTTATTAATAATGTTCAATAATTAATAAATAATTAATACACGCAAAACTTAGTATGAATGAGGTACTCTCATTTCAGGATTTACCTTTTATGTAAGAAGAATACATTACAAGATCTTTCGACAGTGGGTCATGATGACTTTGACAATGAAAAAAAAATAACCTACAATGCCCCGGTAAATTAACCTTACAAATAATGACGAAACCGTTATTGATCCCCCACTTCCAAATGTTGTAAAACCGGCTTCTTTGTTGGTTTTAAGATAACACATCAACTCAATGCACTTCGCACAGTAATTTAAAAAATGTCCGAGACCGAAGTATGGCAGAACTGGCAGACAAAACTGCAGAGCACGGATTTAACTAAGAATGGGGAGCAGCTAAGCCAGAACAACGATCTCCCGCCTCTAACATGGTCAAGATAAAAAAGAGTTAAGATCACACGATCAAACTCATATCAACCTAGTTAAGGTTACGTTCATCTTCGTCAAATTCCAACTCTAGTTGTGACAGAGAACATTCTAGACATAGATCATCTAGAATAAAGAAATTTGTCCTCCGGCAGCAGATCAAATCCTACTCCTGCGATGCCTTAACGAATTACTACGGAGAAGAAACAGTTTCAGCACAAACTACCTAAAAGCATGGTCAATGAACAGTTTGAAATTTTCATACAGGACAAAGATCTGAAGAAAAATGTTTTGAAAAAGCATCTGATAACTGTTAAATCACTTGATATTGGGTTAGTCAAACAAGGGTGAAACGAAGCAAGCAGGAAATGAAGTTGTCCAATCCAACATACGTGATGCTACGGTACCATTTAGCATAGTATAGTCTACTCTTGAAAAGGCAAGATAAGGCGAAACCAAGAAGAATGAGGTGTCATTAGATGATTTATTAGCTCATGTTAAAAAAAACATATTGTTTTGCCTAGCTACTAAGGTATGCCTCACTTTATGGTTCGTCTTCCAAGATACCAGATCATTCAATTGTTGCTTATGAAACACCATGAGCTAAACGTGCACTCTCAGCCTACTGATGAAGTTTCCTTTAACAACAAGTACAGCTTGGTAACAAAATATTGTTTGGCTAAAGGTTGTTTATTTCCGACGCCTGAACATTTTAAATGTTACGTTGCAATCAAAGCAGATGCAAGAGGTATGTTAAATACAAATTGAGATCTCTTGTAGAAACATGACATGGAATTGTTTGGTTCAGCAGCATGTCCTTGATACCACCAACAACATTAAACAAGCTTTGGAACTGTTCTAAGAAGTGGGTAAGAAGAAAAAACGCCAATACGCAAGCCTTTTCTACTTTACCTCCTGGCAGCAGTGGATCAGAGAAAACAACAATGGATGAGTCCGTCAAAACATTATCCGACATTTTCACCCACAAAAAACATGGCAGCGAAATAGCCAAGAAAGATCATCCGTTAATTCTATTTTATTATTTAGAAATGGAAACCATTCTCATCAAATCCAAGCAAGTAGTTTTAATTTCACCACAGGACATAAAACATGTACATCGTCTAATAAAGCAATTATTCTTGTCAAAAGAAATATCTAAACACATCCCACTAGCTGGGAGATTAATTCACTTCCTCGGATCTTGGGACATACTGACTAAGGATTTCGAAATTATGTCTGTAGTCAAAGGATACAAAATTCCCTTTGTACAAATTAGTAAAATTAGAATTACACGAGATGGTGGGAAAGAGAGCAATTCTTGCAGTGGATCATTTGCCATGCATAAAAAGCATAATTTATGGCTCTAAATTAATAGAGTTCCCAATCACACATGACCAGTGTTTATACCTTTACTAGTATGAATGTGTGTATGTTTGACACAATGGATACCAAAATATCGGAAACGGTGATTGTGTTGACATCTTGGTTAGACAACGTTCGAGGTAGAGTTATTGCCGGGCTCTAGTAGATGTACATAGATTTGTCGTCCCAAAGACATGAGATAGGCCTTGACATTAAGAGAGTCAAGATTTTGCTCATCGATCTGTGTCCAGATAATATATACTGCATGACGACTACCGTTTTCACGCTCCAAGATCGAAAGAGTGCAAGCCCGATAGCAAAGGCGAAGAACTTTAGGTTGTATTTTAAGAGACTACCGAAAAGATTTCAATGAGATTTCAAGGAAACGCTCCTGAGTATGAGATAACTCTTTTCAGTATATTCATTAAGATAAGATGCTGCCCATAGATCCCCCCATTCGATTTCTGATAATGTTGTTTCCTTCCCCGATTTGTTTTGGTAGTGAAACAAGCTGACGTCTGCTTAAAAATAATATTTAACAGGAGGAGTTGTTCCAGTGAGATGAATGGACTTCAGGAATGTAGCGGTCGTTGCAATGGAGCCAAGTGGTTTAATGGTGGCAACTAACCTGTACTTGTTGTTAAAGGAAACTTCATCAGTAGGCTGAGAGTGCACGTTTAGCTCATGGTGTTTCATAAGCAACAATCGAATGATCTGGTATCTTTGAAAGACGAACCATTAACTGAGGCATACCTTAGTAACTAGACAAGAAGGATATCGCCACAGCTGAAAATTGGTGTGTCGGTTCTGCTCACCTGGTGTGATGAAAACTGAGAAAAAAATCACCTATTGCCGGTATGTTTTACTATCTTTTTCAGCATTTTTTCATTGCGAAGTAATCGAGATTCGCTGACAAAGCAAAAATTAATGGAGAACACTTGCTACACCATTGTATCAAATGATTTAATATCCAATTATATAAATTTAAAAGACAAAGATAGATAGATAAATAAGTGTGCCTAATTTACATGGCTAGCCTCACAAATATCGAGAGACCATGTTTATTATTTCCAGGAGGGACCATGGCTTAGATAAGGGAGTCCTAGAGTATTCAATGCTCATTTTAGGCTACATAGACCCAATTAGCGTCCTCCTCTGCCAGAAAACTCCATGCAACATCCAACGGCCCACACAGTTGGCCATATCCCCTATATCCCTACAAAGCTGAGGTTAACCTTGGGCTATATTAACGTTCACAAGAAAGAATATAGAGCCATGGTTAAAGATTATGAAAGATACCTTTGCATAGCAAATCCGCCACTACCTTAAAAGGTGTAACAGTATACAGTGGCCAACGGAATACAAGAGAAGAAACTTCGTACCTAAACCTATAAAAAATCTGCCAGCCAATTAGAGATACGATGATAACAGAGTTTATATTTCGTTCACTCTCCTCCACGGAGTTTAACTATGTTAACTACCTAGCATAACTGGAGCTACTAACAGCCCACAAGGTGTAGGTGCAGTAAAAGAAACTCTTAACCATCGATAATCTGTGCATCTTTACAATTATTCATTAAAAGTCGAGCGTTATGACTAAATATCGTGTTTATCCAGCGTGAATACTCAGAAGAATCCCATTAAACGTCACATGTTTTATATATGATAATAAACGTCAGTTATCTTGAAGATCGGACGACACTATGAAAGCAAATTGAAAATTTTCGATTATAATGATGTAAACAGCTGTTAAATCACTCATTCTTAAAAAGCTGTGACGAGAAAACGAAAGGCTGGGTAATCTGTGTTTACATTTCATACCGGGGACGAGAGTGCGTAAGTGCTCGTGGCATTTTCAATTAGGCATAACTTTCTTTGAGCATGACATTTGATGTCACAGTTTAGTTAAATGGAGTATACATTCTAATGTAATTTTTTTGTCGATTTTATAATTTCCTCGAACTTTCCGCTACCTTCTTGTCAAATGTTATATTCTTTTTTTAGGATTATTTCCGGAGATAGTCATAAAAGAACAGTATTATATTTTTATAGTTTTCTATGCGTGTAGATAAATGTTGATGTGCTACCAAGGATACATACCAGTAAGTGTTTATAATGCAGATGCAGAAAATATGAACGGCGTTCTGGATTTATTAGTCGCAGGTCTTATTTTTATAACTATTAAGTGTTATAGCCAACTAGTATACATGAAGCAACACATTAAAACCCCACAAAACTATATGAAAGTTCTAAGTACCTACATACTAGGTTCATAAGTACATATATACTGAGTACCTAGGTACCAATATACTAGGTACCTTGGTACCAATATACTAGGTACCTAGGTACCAATATACTAGGTACCTAGGTACCTAGGTACCTATATACTTTCACTTTAACCATAATAAAATTGAAAATTGCCAAACATGAGTTTTAAAGGACAAGCAACAATAAAATATGTTAGCTAGGTTTAGCTAGCTACCAAGTAAAGGAAGGTGCACGTCCGTTTGAGAACGTAAAGCGTGAACAAAAGGGACGAGTAGGATTAGAAAAACTCCAGTTTTGGAAGGAATAGCGCACTATTATCAGTACTTAGTACTATCAGTATTTAGTACTATCCGGCGATTTGTGTTGCGTGTTAAACACTATTACATGCCGGGGATAGGTGAATTAGATAGTTAACTATGGATCAGTTGTTTATGGTAACGTTGAGCAGACAAATCTGAACCGGTAGCGATGTAATATATATCCCTAATATATATCGCTATAACAAACCTGAACCGGTAGCGATGTAATATATATTCCAAATATATATCTCTATAACAAACCTGAACCGGTAGCGATGTAATATATATATTCCTAATATTATATCGCTATAACAAACCTAAACCGGTAGCAATGTAATATATATCCCTAATATTATATGTCCTTATAACAAACCTGAACCGGTAGCGATGTAATATATGTTCCAAATACACATCCCTATAACAAACCTGAACCGGTAGCAATGTAATATATATCCCTAATATTATATATCCTTATAACAAACCTTAACCAGTAGCGATGTAATATATATATCACTTTTCAAAAGGATATATATATTACATCGCTACGAGATGTCATTGTTTATCAAAGGTCGCTAAATCTGAAGAACTGCTATTGTTTCGAATGTTTGTATGTTTACTTAAGAGTTACCGACTTATTTAGTAGCAAGATAATATTAATAAAATTCAGAGTAGAATAAAGAGGGAAGGAATCCTACAACATTTTTTTCCAATTAGGAGAAAAAACTCAGTGATTATAGATAAACGTCGTTAACCTGTGGAACAATCCACGGGAATTAGCCAACGTAGTTATTTAACGCACCTGTTATGAAATTATTTCGCGCGCCTGTTATCAAATTACTCTGCGGTAGTCATGGTCCCTGGAAATATACACTTATAGGCACAGAAGCAGTATAAAATATACATTTTTTTATTTTTTTAAAGTATTGTTTATCCGAAGTATCGTTACGCCGTTTTTTCGTAAAATTCATATATTTAACAATAATTTGCGCATTTTTACGACCTGATTGAGATTAAGAAAGAGGCTTTTCTTGCAAATAGCTTTTAAAAACTAAATTTGACATTTTCTTATACTTTTTGTTCAGTTATAAGTTTCAGCAAAAAATAAGTACATCCAGCTTTATTGTTGTCAAAAAAAAAATAATAAAAATGGTTGAAGATGAAGTAAAATTTTTATGTCACTTACTATATCTTTCTAACGTTTATTGTTCTCCTTCTATGGCGCGGATTTAAAACTTTTTCAATGAAATAGGCAAGGCAAAGTAATTGTCCGCAACTTTGACCGTAGTTATTTATAACAAGGAAACTGCATCGAAGGAACAATAAAAGTTAATTAACCATGATTTTGTATAAGGAAATTTTTAAATTAAACTTTTTTGAAACTACGTAAAAGACAAAATAAAATAAAATTTTAAATAGCGTAGTAAAAAGATCATATACCTGTGCGCAATTTCGTGCTTGGTTAACACAAGTCGCTTTTGACGCACAAACAGATAGACGACGGCTGTTATTATAGAGAGACGAATACTCGAAAATAGCTAGCGCTAAAACACTCTTAAACGACCGCCTATTAGTGTGAAATACTTAATCATACGGCCATATCTTGCGCTATCTCTAATATACAAATTTAAGTAAAAAATAGAAAGTGTAGATAGCGCAACTGGAATTAAAAAAAGTCGGACAGGCATAAAAGACAATAAAAGATTATCGTTAAGGAAAATAGAACTTAAATGATTAAAACAAAATTGGAGGATAAAGTACTTCAAAATACTTAATTCCCAGGGCATTTTGCCTTTTTAAGGCCCAAAGGACCCTGGGGACACAAGGATGCCAAAATAGTATTACCACGCAGTGAGCTTTATTATTGAGCTATAATACTGTAAGAAGCGCTGTGGCAAAAACAAAAGGGAAAAAAATGGGAAAAAAATAAATCATAAATTTTAAAACCTATGCTTAAACTATTTTGCGAAGAAACGGCATTGACCGCGCCATAAGGGAGCCGGGACAGGCAGAGGGGCCGGGACAAAGATAATTTCGTTACTACAGTGGTAGTTGAACCACCGCAGTTATTTGCCCAAGCGTGCGAAGTTTTTTTGAAAACAATAGAAAACAGGAAAGAGCAGCTCATTTGAACCGTACTGCAAATATTCCCCTGTTTACCGGCTGAAAATGACCGCCCTCAGCCGGTCAATAAAGGAAGGCGAAAAGACAACAACAAAGACTTGATATAGCCAATTGTCTCTCCGTTTATTCTTTCATTTTATGTTATAAAATGTCATCGACAATCACGGAAACCGATAAATTAGGATACGATAGCTCAGCTTAAACGTGTAGCCTAATTAGGCGGAAATCGCTGTTTAACTAAAATGTATACATCGCAAGTTAACATTTTTTATTACTTCTTACTACTCGATTGCACACACAGACATTTTAATTTTTTTGGGTGACTTTGTATTGACTTCTGTTTACATTTAAGTTCACCGCGTTCATAATGTATCGTCAGAGCTTTTCACAATATAACAAGCTAAACTGTACTCAATTAAATTCTAAAGGTCAATTAAAATGTAAATTTGTTTTAATAAAATTACATATCTAAACGCGGTGTGCTTTTCGTCTTTCTGCTGTTATTTGTATATTATCAGTTCATGTATAAATATGCGACAGGGTCAACATATCAAATTTTCCTGTCACCTGTTACCTTTGCTGGTCTTATTTTGTGGCTTATACTGATACGTATTATGAGTAAGATACGGCAAGTCAAACGCAACTATGACGTCATAACTTGGAAAATTTTAAGTTGTTTTTATTCAACATTGGAGTAAAAACAGATAGTAACAAAAACATTTCTGTGAAAAACGACAACAAAATTTTGACCTCTGGTCTTCTTTATAATTTATTTACTACGCGTACTTTTAAGTTACAAACATAAGCTATCATTTTCATAGTCACTAAGTTTTTGTTTTCCCAGGATTCCAGATAACTTTTATAGACAAACTCTGATCCAGGTTTCCTTTCTATAATTTATTCAATTAGTTTACAGATTAGCAGACGTCGCCTCGCAAGAAATATATTGATTGTTATCAGTATCAAACTTTAAATTGTGCAAAACAAGTTCCTTTGGAAGGAAAAGTCGGATTATCAGACCATTTTTTATGCGAGTTATGTAAAAATTACCCTCTAGAATCACACCTTGCCCCCAAAATGCATAATCAAATACTCGGGACCAAATAACCAAAGTACCAAAGCGTACTCGCCTTTGTTCGGACGCCAGACAACATAGCTAACAAAATAGCGATAGTCATCTTCTCAATGAATTATTCTTTTGTTATTTCTTTTTTCGACTTTCTTGTTGTTTTAATTAAATGTTAAAGGAACCCTTGCTTTCCAACTATAACTATATGTCTGCAGCCAATGCTATTAAAAAAGTTTCGGGAAGCCAAGTTCAGGGGAATAAGAAACTAAGTAAAGAATTTTACGTAAAAATACAGCAGAGTTAGCGTCATGTTAAACGCAGAAGAAGGCTTATTTTCTGGAGACCAGCAAATGACATCGATTAAAACCGTGTGCCAAGTCAAATGTGCATCCAAAAGAGATGTACATTTGAGTTGACACACTTGGCACTTGGCACGAGATGTTAAATATGTTATTTGAGCAGTGATTCTCCTTGTTTAGGTTACCAAGATAGTTAAAAGAACATGGCCTAATAAAATCGTGTGTTTTTCAGACCTATATTTATCAAGCGTTTAGATACAAATCTTCCGCGTTTATTGAGTTTCCTTTGGTCCGTGTTTATTTACTTTTTGAAAATTTTAAGGATATAAGGAACATTAATCCTTATTTTAAATTCAACATATATAAGTTTTGGATTAAAAACATGTTTCGTCATATGCATTAACTGCTAAAAAGATTATCAAGTACCTGTGTAATGCGTCATACTTTCTTCCTGATAATGTTAATTAAATGTAAGACATAGTAATCTGCCAGCTGGTCGTGTTGCAAGTCGGTAAAAGGTTAAAATCTCTTAACAACATGTCTGTCCTGTGATATTCTGTAATGTTACATGCACCTGTGATGAACAAACATTTCATCACCCACTCTCGTGCTTTTTATTCGTGTTCTTCTATTTTTTCCTAGTTGGAACAGCATGATTATAAAAACAACAAATCAAAGAAAACGTGGCTTTACATATAGTTAGGCTGTTTAGTCACGTGATCAAAAGCCGTAGAATTTTTTTTGCCGTAGCGAACTCGCATACCGTAGACAGATTTTCCCGAGATTTTATACGTATGTGCCCATCCAAAGCTATTTTCCGACTATGTTTTTCCTTATTAGGCATTTTTCGATAGGCACCTCTTTGCACAGAATAGGCCGAGGTTTGTTTTGATTGATGATAGAAGTTTGTAGCTGTTAACGTTGAAGAGTTACAGGATTTTGAATTTTAAGGTTGCGATTATTTTTGTATTGTATGTGTTATTTAAACTTCTATCATATCAAGTAGTAAAGTTTAAAGTATGTAGAATTGTCCTTATCAAATTAATAGTTAGTTAGAAAAAGGAAAAGCTGTCGGATTTCACATTTTTTTGTTGACACTTTTGGATCCCCCCTGGCAGACAGAGCTAACAACAGCTACAAACATGGCGGACTAAATCTCAAAAATAAGTTTATGGGGTTATAGCTACTAGTTCACTTTTGTATATTAATAAGAGACTGTTCACAATAAGAGATGTTCAATGTTTATAGTTGCATATATTTATAGTTTAGCTAGATAGTGATAGATAGTAAAACAAAGATTTAAGCGACTATATAGCTAGGTGGTATTTGGGGTTATATTCTAGCTAGCTAGTTAAGCTTTGTGTTTGTTATTTTATCACTATAATTACCTCTAGTATGGATGCTAAGGTATGTCTAGCTAGTTTTCACAGCTTGTTTAGTGTTTTGTATAGATTAAAATTTTTTATTAAAAATGAAGAATGTGGGATCAG
Source organism: Hydractinia symbiolongicarpus (assembly GCF_029227915.1). Taxonomy (NCBI): domain Eukaryota; kingdom Metazoa; phylum Cnidaria; class Hydrozoa; order Anthoathecata; family Hydractiniidae; genus Hydractinia; species Hydractinia symbiolongicarpus. The sequence continues at coordinate 12,904,299 of NC_079875.1, read as the reverse complement.
GGTTCAATCATTTACAGCTTTCTCAAGATTTTCAGACAGAGTTTAATGTTCAAGTAGAGTGCGATTCCTGTAGTTTATTGACAAAAATTAAAAGATTAGCCATTAATGTTAAAACATTGAGGAAAAAGAGAAATAATGAGAAATTAAGAGAGTTGTTTGAAATTATGTTATGTCGTTAATTCGGTATATAATAATAGTTTATGTTCACATGGTATACATTAGTTTTGTTGATATATAATATTTTAATGGGAAAAAGTCAGTCTATTTTAGTCCATTTAATTTTAGTATATACAAGTTTTGTATTGGCATTTGTAGACTGTATGAGATTTTGTTCTGAGATTTTGTTCTTTGAAATATGCCGCTCTGCCTATCCTATATGCTTTTTTTTATTACTAACTAGAATTTGACTTCAAGATATCTTGGCCAAACATCTGAATGCAGTGGTTGTACAGTTAAACGTGTTTATATACTTTGTAAAAAAAATGGTATTTCTGGCATGACTATAAAATGCTTATATTATGTCAATGACTTTATATTAAAGTTTTTATTTAGCTTAATTTTATGATTTTGATATTTGTTTCTTTCTGGATTTTTGCCCATCTCTCCTCTACAGTATTTAACAGCCTGGTCTGCAAAACATCAATAATATTATATAGTTTAATTTACTGTTTTTATCACAATTCTGTTAATTAACCTATACAAACTTCGCAGATGGCTTATATACCTGGTTTCCTTTTTAGTTCTTACCCCCGCCTTTTTTAAATTTAACAGTCTGGTCTGTAAATTACACATATTTATCACATGATATTTTTTGTAGTTTTAATTACTGTTTTACCATGGTTCTGTTTTTTTTTTAATTTAATGCAACTTCGCCAACAATGGCTTATTTAAAACTGGTTTCTTTTTAGTTTTACCCCTGTCTTTCTCTATTTAACTGTCTGGTCTGTAAAATACACACCTTATCATGTGATATTTTTTGTAGTTTTAATTACTGTTTTATCACAGCAATTTAATGCAACTTCGCCAATGACTTATTTATAACTGGTTTCTTTTTAGTTTTACCCCCGTCTTTCTCTATTTAACTGTCTGGTCTGTAAAATACACATATTATCACATGATATTTTTTGTAATTTGAATTATATACTGTTTTATCACAGTTCTTTTTTTTTATTAATTTAATGCAGCTTCGCCAATGGCTTATTTATTACTGGTTTCTTTTTAGTTTTACCCCCGTCTTTCCCTGTTAACAGCCTGACCTGTAAAATACACATCATATCACGTGATAATTTTATAGGTTTTCTTCTTTTAAGTTCTAGTGACGTTTATAGTTACTTATTTCTAGTTACGTGATAGGATTTCTTTTTCATTTTCATGTTAGTTTTTGCCGTTATTTTACCAATGTTATGTATATTTTACCATATATGGAAAAAGTGAAAATGGCGGCATAATGACGTCAGATATGAAAAAAAAAATTGCAAATGTCTTTCTTAGCATAAATTTTACCAACCCTAAAATTTTCATTCTATAATGTTTAGTTATACCAAAGTTATTGTACATGTAGCAAAGGTCTCAAAATGAGTTTAAAAACAGTCGTTTTGGTGCCAAAAATGTTCTACTTGGAATGCACTTATTTTTTCTAATTTTTGCTACCAATTACGCATACTAAAATAGCCATAACTTTTGAACTATTTATCGTAGAAGGAAGTTTGACCCCTCGTTGAATTTCAAATGGCCCAGCCATTCTGAAAACAAGAACATTATAGACTCCTACCCAAAGCTTTAAAACTCCCGAAAGTGCCTAATATAGTGCCGCAATTAGTGACGTCATAATATGCAACTGTGGCTTGAAACTATAATACGGTAAATGAAACTAGTGTATATCGAGGTAGCTGAATCTCTGAGTCTAGCCATTTGTTTATTGTGATTGAGTGATGTTGTTCTTTAAAATATACAATAACAAGGAAAAAAGGACAGTAAGAAGTTGTTATTATGGTTTTTGTTAAACCTGACTAATATTTGCACAAGATAAAAGTTGTGTAGTACTTTGGTTTAGTCGGTAAATATAACTTCTTGTTCAGCCAAAGTCAATAAAAGACAATAGAAATACTTTTGCGCTGACAAACACGCAAACTTAGACACACACACACACATACAAAATATTTTTACATGAAAATTAGTGAAAGGTTTTTAGGTGACGACACTGGGACGCGATAAAACAGAACGGTATGTATATTTCAACTGTAGCTAAATTTCTAAGAAGGCAACACTCCCCTAACTACTAGGGAGATAGTGAATTTTCTTTTTGTTACAGGCCGCTTACATCAGACTGAAGTGAAATCTACTGTAATGCTTCGAATAAACGCCCAGGGCGTTTATTAAATTTTTTGACATTTTGGGGGGTCTTCTATTCGAGGGGGGTGTTTAAAAGAAGGGGGCGTTTACTAAATTTTTTACACTTCGTATCTTGTGTAGTTTTTAAGGATACCTATAATATAAATCTTCACAACAGAAAATAAAAGATATTCACATGTTTTAGAGAATGAACTTCAACAGCGAAAAGCTAAGTTTCCAACACTAAACCTAAGATTTAGGAAAAAAGTAAGTAAGTAAGTATACTTTTACTATCGCCTCGCATAAACTTCCCTTACGGGGGAGGGGCGTGTATTCGAGGGGGCGTTTAATAGAAGGGGGGTTTATTCGAAGCATTACGGTATGTGAAGTGAAATTCCACGCCACAATGAAAAGTGTGACGCTTCACAAGATGTTTTACTAAGAATTTCATTTCAGTGGTGTTCGTTTTATTCGAGCATGTACACTGATCATTATTATTACTATTATTACTATTATTTTCAAAGACGGCATTTAACTCAAGGGTAAAAATAGAAACCTCACAGCTGTTTCACTCTTTTTAGTCAAAGTGAAGTGGCACCTAAATTGAGTTTCACTTCCTCCAAAGAGACAAACCCGTTTTGTTTACCTTTGGTCTCGTTTAAACGGCCCCAAGGATCAATAAAAATCCAAAGAAATTCATTCATGTTTCTTAATGATTACGGTATAACAAGATGTATTAGTATGGCTCCTAATAATTTAGATGATAGTTATGGCGCTTCTTTCCTTTTAGCGACCGTGTGTAATTTATAAGGGTAGGGTTTGAATGTGCGTATCTAAAAACCGGAATTTGACATAGAAATACTAGTGTTGTTTAAGGTTTTTTCAGTAACTTATAATTTTTGAATATAATATGATAATATAAGTTATTATCCACCAACAAGGAAATGCTTAGGCATATATTATAGTCTTTATGCAGCGTTAAAGCCCTCCTGTTAGGTATTTGAGAGTATTTTGTGCATTCTGGTGGTATTTAAAAAAGGTATGTGGAAAGTCTACTGAAATTTATTTATTTAAAAGAAAACGAAAATCACAGTTTTTCGGTGTGAAACAAAGGATATTTCAAATAGTTTTTTTCCAATTGATCATGAAGTATGTGTTAGACTGGCTAAAATATGATGTTAAATTACATTTTCACAGGGCAATGGTATACGCCATGTAGCGATTTTCGCAAGTTGATACCCGCTACTACCGTCTTCGGGTCACAAATAGACAACGTGCATGATATAGACTAAATGCTAGCATATATATTACCGTCCACAGATTATAGTCCGTATCCCATCTCCTAGGCATTGCTATTATAGTACCCTTATCACAAAGTAACGATTTTTTCTACCATTTTAATCAAAATACGGCTGTTAGAGACTAGTAAGTATTTTGTGAAAGCATCTACGTCCATTTACCGTCGCTACTTGCAGCTATCATTTTTGTTTAACAAACAGACAATAAGAAATTTAATATAGATGTATGTTTAAAATGTTTGTTTTAAGTTGTTGTTGTTTCCGAAACTAATAATAAGTCTTGCTGGAATTGTTTACAAAAATAAGCAACACTAAAATAACTTCACTCGCATGTCATTTTTTGCTTTAAACTTGCTTGGTGGTAGTTTTATTGGTCTACAAATTAGCTATTGACTAGCGTGGAAACAACAGAAGGTATGTTAAGTGAGATTTGAAACTAATATTTTCCTAAGAAACCTATGGTAGAAATGACGTCACAATGCGGATATATTTATCCACGTTTACTAAAAAATAAATATTTAGCACTTCTGCTACTTTACCTAGGATGAAGCAATATTCTATAAAAACAGAAAATAGACAACACTCTCAAAACATAAGCACCATTTCTTTTTAACATTCTAATTTGCTTTATGTTTTTCCATAGCATAGCTTTAGTATAACGTTGACCACACTAATTTACAGTGAGGTGTCTTCTAAGTACATTAGTAATAAAGAAAGCCTATACTAGCTTCTTACCAAGGCCAACGATTTTTTTTAAGTAAAGAGGCTCATATATTGACAAAGGAGGTCACACCATGGTTGAGGCTGCCTTAAAGAAATTAGAAATCTAAGATCTCTAAATTCACTGAAACACCATTCAAATTTTGAAAGTTCACAGATTATTGAAAATGGTTTTTTTTAATGCTGTCTAGTTATCTTGGAAATTAAAGTGGAGAGCATGCATATACAATTTTCCCATTTCGTCGACCATGCTTTCTAGTTTTGGAACAAATTAAACTTCAATGATGCAGGGTCTGCTATGTCTTTTGTTTTCCATAAACAATTTAAATTTGTTGGTTGAGGCTCAATTTTGTTTAAGTTTCTCTCTTCTGCAGTCTTAATGATTGCCTTCCTGATAATTATTATTAAATCAAATTCATGAATCTGTTTGTTCAGTCAGGCTAATGCACCAATCTACAAAAAACATAGAGATTTTATAATTTTTGTTACTTTCTCCCTTTTGGAATGTTGATCATGAATTGCTTCGCATTTCGAACTAAAATGTTGGTTATAAAATATACCAACTGTCATCATGATACAACTGCAAGATGTAACTAACAATATGTGGAAAGTTCTTGTTAACTCAATTAAGTTGTTAAAAGCTCGCTGATATGATTTAATTTCAGCTAGATGTGAATGTCGTCGTATGTCGTCAGTTTATTTGGTTCTTCTTCTATTATTGATAACGATCTTCACTTCAAGCGAAGAGTAAAAATGCAACAAGTTTCCCTCCCCTTTCCTTCCTTATTTAACAACCGAAGAAGCCTGAAATTTAACAACCTTTGGCAAAGTTTGCTTGAGATATATTGATGACTAAAGAAGTCAGTGAAGAATGGACATGTATTATCAAGGTGATTTCATTACAAGGACTATGAAACGATTCAAGTCAGATCTTTATCATTTATATAATACTCTCAAACCCTGCTTGTTTTAAAGAATGACGTCCAGTAATTACATCCCTCTCCCTAAAGGTGAAGTTGCGATAAAATTATACACACTTTAAAACCCATAGACAATAGACATCCAGACAACCTGCTTTATATATTCATAAGTGTAGTGAATTTATTACTTACCACCTAAAGATATTAATGTACTTTCACTTTTTAGCTGGAGAATAAACTAGGGCCTGGAAAGTATACCGATATCACAGAAATTTTTTTTTTTTGACGAGGAAGCGATAACAAGATGTATGTTTTAAAAAAATCATATTTCATTAAAACATTTTAAAATCACTGTTCCGGCGACTGGTATGATTCTACAAGAAATTATAGCTAGCTAGCTAGCTAGCTAAAAAATGAGAAAGTCCTTCTGAAAACTCCTGCTCTGGCTGACCTAATTGTTATCCGAAAAATTTGAACTATCATTTTGATATAGGAACACAGCAAAACTTATACAAAAGTTAAGAAAATCCAAAATCTCTGTTGTTACACCCCTCCCCTTAAAATAGTCTCATTTTGACATTTAACTTTTTATATTCTATTTTATATTTCTTTTTTATTATATTCCATGGGAAGTGAAAATTCAGAATTCGTACTCTAGAAGAATCGCCTTACATATTCTCCGCAGCCTTAATGGAAAATGGACCTACTGACACCAGCCCTTTTTTATACATGAACCATAAAAAGGCTGTTAAAAGCATAAATGATTGCTTGTTGGAGCGATCTTAAACATGTGACCCTACCGTGTAATAATTTCCACAAGATTGAGAAAGGCAGGGCCAAAAGAGGAAATTTAAATGTCTACTTAAAGTGAGGAGGCCCTAATTGAAACATTACGCAAGCAGATATGTTAACGACATAGCCTTGTTTCTTTGTTGTCAACTGATGATTAATAACAATACCTTCATCTTGTACGTAACAATAACATTTGACTGGGGATAATCGTGGGATGGATGTAAGATGAAGCTCAACACAAGATTGTTGTCATTTGATGATTATATTACCATATGTTATTGCGTAACGGTATTGAATGAGTTTTATTCTAAAATTATTTTGTTTGTGAGAGTAAATAAATCTTTGTCAAGCTGTGAACAAAACACTATTAATTGTTTAATTAATGATATTAGCAAAATAAAAATACCCATGTCGTTTTTAAATCCGACTTGACAGCTATATAATTCTTATCGTATATGTCGATAACTTGGGATATTGCCCGTTTCGTATGCGTAAATGAGGAAAATAGAGGGGATTGAGTGTTGAGAATATGCATTTAATATCAAGAAGCACATCAAAGTTGAAGGGTAATATAGAATCTGTTAATTAGTAATCAAACCTGGTAATTTGTTTAAAAGAAAATAAGCACAATAGAGATTCTGTATATAGTTATAATAAATATCATCTTTAAAAATTATTTTTGCATGAAACGCACTGCAATAACATACGACATTATCTGTTTTCTTTTTCTTAAATATATAATATTAAATTTAATTGTAGAAGTAGTTACATCTTTAATATTCTCTATGAAAGGAGGCCTTTAAATAACATTACTCTTTAATAGTAACCCTCTTCGGGCTGGGTTTTTTTTAGGCGAAGGGAGTGGCTATGAGAAGCTTAGTGGGTGGGCTAAAGTTCTTTGATAGACCCAATAGGGCTAACGCCTGGTCATTTATGAGGCATAAACAACTTGAATGGTATAGATACTTAAAACTCGACAGTTGATTTGATTACTTGAAATGTTCTTTTAACATATAAGATTGTGTCCATAACAGCGAATAATTTTTTGCAATATATTTGTCATTTCGGATTATTATATGTTCATTTTTTAGACTGATAACACTTGTTAAGACTGATATAAAAATAGCATAATTACATAAAGGTAAAAACAATATCTTTACTAGCAGTATTTGTTATTGGAATTCAATCATGATGGACATACTGCTCATTTGTTTGCTTGTTTGTTTGCTTGTTGGTTTGTTTGTTTCTGAAAAATGCAGTGTATTCTTCTTCATCTACAACTATGTATGTAGACTATTTGTGTAGACGACTCCGATCTGCCATTGTATAATAACACAAACCTGAACTTAGTTTTCCTTTAAACTCCTCTAAAAAACTGCATCCGTGACGGTAACGCAATGTATAGATTATTTTATTGTTAAAAGTGTTATGATCAATATGGAAATTTTGCAATATGTAGATTTAGTTTCTTTGATCACGATTAAGCTCCTTACTTTCAATACATTCAACATCTTTTCCTAGTCCGGATTAAAATAGTATGCAAGGCGCTAAAAGGCCTTTCTTATCTCAGCACTTTTGTTGCGACGTCATCAAAAGTCTTAAAGATGTCTATGTTTGATTAGCATCCAAGTTTTACACATTGGTTTGAAATCTGTCTTCAAGGCTTTTAGCATTTGTTATGGTATTTCACCAGGAAGATAAAAAAACAGTGTGTCTTCTCAAATCTTGTTGGTTATTTTTTTTTTCTGACGTGAGATGGGGTGCCGCAAAGCAAAAAGAAGTAAAATCTCAGGATAAAAAACTCACTAATGACACGAATATGCCATGAAAGTTGAACAATTTGTTATTTACATTCTGTCAGACGTTTCTAGCAGATAAATAAACGTGTAGTGACCAGGAAAATGATCATACCTCCCTGGGCATGAACTCTAACTTAAGGGTAGCTTTAAATAATAGCTACAATTCAAGCAAAACTGTAAGCAGGAGTTTCGGCATGCTTTTTTTCTGTTTTATGTTAACTTACGTTTCGCGTGATGTTTTGTATTTTAGAGTTATATGACGAAGGGTTTGCGTAGTTAATGAAAAACTGGAAGAGCTAAATAGGGATAAGATTTACAAGTTAAATTCTTCTATAAGAGTAAGATCTGGTCCGTTGCTAAAAAAAAGGTTAGGAATAAAAATTTAAGTAGTTAATAATATCTTTTTTATAGTAGTTACAAGGACGACGCTTTAGGGGCGTGACCACGTGTGCAAAGTAAGTGTGTGATTTGTAGAAATATTGTTATGATTCTGGCATGCAAGAGACTTTTATATTTTTTTAAGTGGCCAACTTTACATCTCATATCCTACTGAATTTAGTATGTAAGAGGCATGTATATTTTTAAGTGGCTATCTTTATATCTAAAGTACAGATAAGAGGCTTTGTTTAAGTGTTTGTAAAAATATATCATTGTGTCAACAGAAATTTTAATTGCGGTAAAGAGGCAGTTTAAAAGATAAAATATTCCATGGAGTGCTCCTCACACACAATGTTAAATAAACAATCTTATTTTAAAATGTTTGCGCGTCGTGTGAATTTGACGAAACATTTTATGGCGGGATCGAACAAGGATAATTTTCTTTGGGAGTCTGGAAGATTTGGAACAATTATTCTTTAAATTTGTGAAGTTTTGTGTTTCCGCAATTGGTGTCCGTCACATAAGGTAAGATAAGAAATATTTTACATGGTGTATATGTTAGATGGTGTAGCTGTCCCTTGTTTTTTGTGTTTTTCTTAGGTTCTGTCTTAATACTTCCTTATAAAAGCTTTGGTTAACTTAAATACTGTGGTAGTCAAACTTTTCGATTTTTTTTGGAGTGTTTAAATGTTTTTGGTAGACGGCCAGCGCATCTGGGATAAATCTGGCCCCGACTACGAACTTAAACAAGGGTCTAATTAACTAGGTAGTCAAAATTTTCTGTTAGCGTTTCTAATTTCTCACTTGTGGAGCACTACGGATGATTTAAGCCTCCATTAACACGAACGAATATTTTTTTTGGTGGCCGCTGCGCAGCGGCTACTTATAACAGTTGCGAATGAAGTTACAATGAATCCTCATTGCAAGGGCGTATTAAAAATATTTCAATTCCATGGGTTGTGTTTTTTTATGAGAAACAATGTAGTGGATTTATATAATTCTGAACGTATTTCATTTGCCATAGCAATATAATTGTTGATGATTAGCTAAAGTATTAAAATATGTTGCAGATGTTCCGTTAAGATTTCCGTTATATTTGCCAAGTTTTAAAAAAATGAATATGCATAGATATCGGAATCGCAAAAAGTTAAAAGATTAATATTTGTAGTTTTCATTTTTTATATTTTCGACATGAATATATTCGCACCTGTTCAAAAAACGAACAAATATGGGAAAACAAGGAGCAAAAATATAGTGTTTATTTTTTTAGTGTCATTTTATTTCTGTTCGATCTTTACTTTTACATTTGGAGTAAGTATTAACTATACTGTTTACGTCAACTCAGAATGACTTATGTTGCATCGTTAGCAATATAGAGGGCATACTATTCCATAAACTTAGAAAAGCTGTCAATCAAAAATTCATGGGCGTAACTGTACTGAAGTACTAAGCTCTGTTATTCACCTTCTTTTTAGAACGTAAGTTTTGTACAGGTTTTTTTATGAATTGGTGTAGGCATATTGACGCCTTTACTAAGATCAGGTATCCTAAAAATTGTGGAAACTTTTCTCGCGTGTTATATTTTCTTTGATTCACGCGCATATTATAGACTTCCAAAAATTATAGTTACACCTTGATATTCTGTTACTTCTTCTAACTTTTTTAACTTTGTTGGTTTTTGTACTCTTAGCTATTCTCCATAACTAAGCATTTCCCGAAAATCTTGCTTCAATAAATTATTATTTACAAATTACTCTTAATAGCAGCCTTCTTTTGACGTTCAATCCTATTGGTCTCAATCCTATTTACCTCCCAACTTCTTTGTAATAATCTTCTGAAGCATAACGTCTTTGTGGTTAAATTTAGTTAGTTTAGTTTAGATGTAGGTCTCAGCATGCTGACGTGAGTAGTGGGAATCACTTTGTTATAATAATTAAGATGTAGCAGTTACTTATGCAGTGCTTGTGTATTCGTTCTTCTTTCATGGGTTTTGAAATTTTTATCATTTTTTATTTAGTGTTATCCCCGTAAGCTTCGGACTGCACACAGCTAACAGATTGCATCAAATGGGGAACCAATATTCCACTGAACTAAGGTCCATAGGTACACGAAAGTTATCGACGAAAAAACGGGAAATCCAAGAATCAAAATATGCAAGAAATAATGGTAACAAAATCATTGGTCCTGTGCCAATAAAACGAAATCTTCTGACAAAATCAAGAAGTTGTGAGGAGCGAAAAATTGAAAGCATAAACATACGAACTACACTTAGCCTCAACAATATAGAATCTCATCAAACGGCTACAGCGAAGGTTACAGATATGGACTCTCTGCAAAACAAATCAAGCACAGCTCAACATGAGACGATATCAATAAACAGGAATGATGTCTCGCTTGAGAGCAATGGAGAAAAGGACATTAAAAGCGAAACCAATGAGACTTCGACCTCAAAACCTGTTTTAGGAACTGTTGAATGCTATGAAAAAAATATAGAAGAGCACGAAAAAAATGCAGGGTATAATGAATCGGGTACTTGCCTAAATGAATCAATGGATAATGTTCTCAATGAGTATGAAGATAGCTCTGAGGTGTCAAATGAAGATGATAACAAGGTCTATTTAAGAGTCCCAAATCTTACCCCAAGACGTAATACATGTTCAAGTGAAACCAAAAAATCCAGCATGAAGTCTTCGCAAATAGGATTGAAAGAGCATGTACAAAAACAAAAAAAAGTTAGTTTAAACGACAACGTGTTTATATACGAGTCGGATAGTGACTCGTGCGGCCCTTCGGATGTACATACACGTCCCGGACGTTCAAAAAGCGAAGCTTGTGTTGAATCAAAAGATGTAGCAAATGCAAAACACACACGAAGGAGAACTAAATCAGATATTGATTCAAAGCAATATTTTGATCAAAAGACCATACCGTTACCAAGTCACCTAATTAAACGAATAAATTACGCGAAACGACACAGGCGTTTAACGCAATCTAAATCGTTTACCGCGAATGCTCTCACTAAACCAACAACCGAAGCCAAGAAATTACATCTTAGAATGCCATTACGATGTAGGATCAATGTTAAATTAATACCTGATTTTGATCAATACGAAACCGCAAGGAGTATCGAAATAAAACACGTTCTTTGCCTGCGAATTACACCGTTATCGTTTAAAGAAATCGAAAAAGCTCACCAACTCTTCGAAGCGGAGATAACCTTTACTGAAGGTACAATGCGAGATGTTGTGGACACCGTGACAGGAAAAACTCAAAAGAGACTAGTTAGAGCACACTCGTGGACTGGCTTTTCACATACAGTAGAGCTAAGCAAAGATAAATTGACAATTCAAGGGAACTTTCAAGCCACCAATCGCGGCTTGATACCGTTTTTAGAGTTTGAATTGGAACTGCAACCCAATTATAAATCTATACCCTCTGCAGATACGGGTGAAAAACTTTTATCGGTGGGCAGGTTTGTTTTCCAAGACACAAGACAAATTATCAAAGAAAAAATATATAAATGGAAAGCAGCAGTCGAACGTTTTGACGGATTTCCCTCTTCTGATTCAGAAGATGAACAGTAAGGTCAGAATCACGTGTGAGAGTGTTTTGTATTTTGAAATTATATTCAAACATTTTTTTTTTTGTATAAAGACAGTGTACTTATTATGGGAAGAAAAAGAAATTAATTTCTTAATTAAGTGTCTCACAAAGTAATGTTTCCTAACCAATGTTTAGCTGTGCGTACAACTATGGTGTAGAAAATTAGGACTTTTTTCTCTTACGTCATTGATTCGTATTCTCTGCTCCTGAAGATTAGATAGGCATAAAAATTTTCCTTTGCTCTTTGTAATCCTTTCGAATAAGTAATTTTATTTCTCCGAAAAGTTATTTTTTCAAAAAATCTCCTGCATATTTTTCGAGGCCAAATAAAACATTAATGTGTCAATAGTTACGTGATATTACTCAAATTATGTTTTTTATGTCAAGTTTAACATCAGAACATACGAGGCATATCCTTAGTTATGACGCCTTATCTTTTTATCTACCACAAAATTAAATGCAAAGTATGCCTACAATATGTGAATGTTAATTGCCTTTTTAAATTTAAAATTACTTTTTGCTAGTAATACCAATTTTATAATAATAAACCTTTTTATTGTTATGTCAAAAGGCAATGAACCAGAACTTAGTGATAAATTAAATCGGTGGAAAGGAAGAAGAACTTTAAGATTGAAACAAAAAACAGAAAAAGAACAAAAAGTTTTTACGTACGTTCACGTATCTTGTGTTACGTACGTAGAAATTGCTAAACTTTCCTTGCCAATGCTCACAGTGAACTTAAGATTTCTGCAATTTTGCTTTGTTTTAAAATATTAAACGGAACCATTTTTTTCTCGCATGTATTGCCATTGGTTACCCGGCCTACATATCTTCGAAAGTATAACTTACCAGCCTAGGCTGCAGAGTACTGGCCAAGTGATGATGGTTAAACATTTCGCGGAATAGCCAAAAGCTGCACTTACCAAAAATATTTCATCCAGGCTGTAGTAGGCCCTATATACTTATTAGATGATATATAAAAAAAGTGTGAACATGGATGTTTAATGACTTTAATAAGGGGTCAAAAAAGATTTAATATAATAGGTCAAACCAGTATTGAATTTTTATTTTCGCGATATATTTTGATATATTAGTATCATCTTCAGGCTTAAAGTAAAACAGTAAAGCAGTTATAAATCAGACTGGACACACACAAAGTTATGTTATTTCTTGTAATAGCATAATTGAATTACTTTAATTTAGATGGAACGTTATTCATCTTTAGTGCTGATGGATGGTTTCAGTTCAGTTCATTAACCCACAGAGCCTCCAGAGTTATCATACACCTTAACGATCAAAATGTTGATGGAATTATCTTGGGGTTATCAAAATAGAATAAAACCACAGTATTTGTTTGATCTATTGCATTAATTTCAATGCCGCAATGTTTTTCCCTTAAAGATTGATCCGGAAAGATCTGATGTTATTTTTAATCATTTATGTGGACATATGTCATACTATAGTAGTAAAACTATAAAAATAATATAGACACAAATTTGCTTGACCAACAAAATTGAAAACGATAACTGTTTTTTTGAAAGAGAATTAAACTCGCTTACAATACAACTGCACCATTATTACATTAAATAAAATATGTAGTTTTTGAAATAAAGAAATACTAACATAAAAATTTAAAATATATAATTATATATAATTGTTCTTCATTTTGTCGCTTTAATATTACGAAATTGCTGATAAGTATTCTTTATTCTGCCAGTAGCCAGACGCTTACGTTTATGGATTCCGTGTTGAAGTAATTCTGAATTACCGTTAAATCTGATAATGGCGGATATATCGTGAAGAGCCTTTATGGTTGTTTTGTTTAGTTGAATTGCGTGTAACTGTTTGATTGTTCTTGATTCTTATTTGCATTCTAATATATTGTTTCAATTTATTTGCAGGCACAAGGTAATAGTATGCCTGTGTCAAATGTGTTCCATCTTTGCTTACCCCAATAAATTAATAAATTCAGTTGGGGAAAAAATTAGAGAGGGTCGGAATATTCGGTACTCTTGATTAACTGCATTTCTGAATCCAATGTTCTTTGTCTCACTTATTATACCTTTCTGACAACTGTCTATTTCCATTATTTTAATGATTTTTCAGTTTCCTGCAACGTTTACGAACGACAAGTTTCATGTGCAATTGTGAATATGTATTTTACCTCTCACAGTTTTCGAAGAAGTAACATTTTTCCGATTAACTAAAACTAGTGCGGAAGAAGTCTGGAAGAAATTAAATAAAGCGTGTGATGACTTACAGATGAGATTTTATTTAAATATGAACATGCTAATAGCAATTTTTATTATATTCGGATTACCTGGGAAGCAACTTTCTGCGTTAAATCGAAAGTCCAACACACTTATTGCTTTTGATGTCCATCAATTAAAAGTTTGACAGTGTCATTATTAGCAACATCATAAGCAGTTTCATTATTATTGTTTTTGATATTCACATTAATATGGGGTACAGACAGGATTAACTGAACACATTGAATATGACCACCTTTAGATGCAAAATGCAATGGTGTCCAACCGTACATCATTGCCTTGTTAATATTTGTAACGTCGTGACGAATAAGTACTTGTAAGACATTTTCATGACCAACACATGCGCTGTAGTGATATGCATTAATTTTATTCTTTTCCACAGCGTTCACGTCACTACCAGCATCAATCAAAATTTGGACCATTTGTGGTTTATTGTAATGAGTAGCTTCCATTAAGAGTGTACCGCCATCGTTGTTCCGTATTTCAACCACATTTGTTTGAATTAGCAAAATTGATTTTAGCTGATCCATGTTGCCCATCTCGATGATTTTACTTAGGTCTAAAACAGATAATGTGTTAATATTTTAACCTATTCAAAACAAGCTTTTTGGTGGCTCTGTATGGCCGTGGGAAGAGGGGATAGTGACGAAGGAGACATCGCATTACCACAGAACTTTGTACGAATATTTGTTAGCATGTTAAAGAAAATTGCCTAAAACGATGGAACATTAAATTTGGGACATGAAAAGCTGTTAATAGATGTGAAAAGTTAGCAAATAAAAACATAAAAATTCTAAAATTCTACTTCAGAGCTGTTGATGATGTTTTGATCACGTGTTAACCGATGATTGAACTCCACTTGAAGTCAAACCAAATTTTGTTTGATGGTTCAAAGTTTGAAAAAAAGTGAAATCAGTAAATCTATTTTTAATTTCCTTTGTAAACGTGCTAATACTCGTACCAGAATCATTGCTTATAAATGCAGTGGAATAAAAAGGTAAAAAAGGTTCCTTTTTTCAAATAATTTAATTTTAGAAGAAAGCGCTTATATAGAAAAAATTATATATATCAAATATATGTAGGCCAATTTTCTGTCAATTTTAGTTATATCTCGATGTCCAATATGTTTTATTGTAATAAATCTTCGCAGGGATTAAATTTTGTGGTTGAGCTCATCCGCAAGAATCGAGCATGTCACGGGCATTTATCTTTGCGTTTTGACATTTAAACTTTTTTTTAGCGCTCGGTTAAGTTTTGTAGCAAACAGGCAAAAATCTATTGTAAAAAAATCCCCTTAAAATTGAATTTACAAAAGTAGATACTTTGTTTGTAATCGATGATTAGAGGTAGTTTATTTTGAAAGATAGAATAGATTATATCTCATAACTTTTGCTAGTTTCTTTTCCCATGGAAAAACCGAAAGGTGAAAAAGGAAGTAAGGGAAAATACGAACGCTTGTAGAAGTGATTTCGGCCCTAACAATTTTCTTATTTAAACTTCGCGAATCAGACAATTATTCAAAAATTTCCCTGGGACAAACTTTCGCGGATGACTACTTTCCAGATTTCTGAGGGAACTTAATTTCGCGGATTAGGCCAAAAATTGCGAAATTTAATCCCCGCAAAAATTTATCCTAATAAAGTACTAGATGATTTAGGTTTGTTATTTTTGTTCTCAGTGGTTACACTCGTTTTTCCCGCCCCTTTAAATCATCCTCGACATTCAGAAGTGTGTATAATATGATTTCAAAGTTCAAGGTAAGGTAAAATTAAGGTAAAAAATACAATTTGCCTTCCAGTGCTAGATTAGTTTCAACTACATTGACGTTACAATTAGAATGTTTAATTCTTAACCAACTTAGACATTGAAGAACATTTAATAAAAAACCCTAGATTTAATTTCGATATGAGGTTACGATTAGGGATAACAATTAAGGTCAAAAATTAGATACACAATTCCAATAATGGTAACCCTCTTTGTTTTTTCTGCTAGTTCTCTCTACTAAAAGCGGGTGTTCTTACATTGTTTAAGTTGCTTAAAATCAAGATGATATAAAAATCAAACCTTTAAAGGACCAAGACTTCTCTATCGGCAGCTCAATTATTGGTTTTAAATCTCTAAGAGAGAAGTGGAACTTGTATATCCAACTTGGTATTGTCCACACGTTTTTCTAAGCACATGTTACTCAGTTATGCCTGACAAACTTTCAATTTTTGGTTCCAAATAAATTAATTATCTTAAAATAGATATAAAGTAATTCAAATGGAAGAGCAACCCTCTTATTAGTATTACCTTTTTGATTTATTTTGACAGGAATCGTCCTCTTCTCTACGAGATTCTTCATACTCTAAAAATGAATTTAACATATTAGACCCACAACCATCTGATGTTGGATACACACTTAACAAAGTCAATGTTGAATGGAAATGATAAGTATACCTTTCAAACGAGCAGCTGAAGCCATCAAATCTTTTGTCAATTGCAAATAATCCCAACTATTCTCACTTTGTTCGATAAAGTTTTTGAATATAGACAATTCATTCACATTGCCTTTACTTGTATTGCAAATTGAAATTTGTAGTTCGCCTAATGGATGCGCAAGAAAATCCTCATTTTTAATTTCACGAAGGTGTGAATTAAAAATTGAAATATATTTCGGTAAAGAAACTATACAGTGAATTCTTCGTTCAATTTCTATTTTGTCTGTTATAAGTTTAAAGTCTGATTTTGAATTAAGCGCGCTTAAGCAATCGGACAATTCTTCTACTTGAGTATTGGCAGTATTAACAGCTGCATTTACTTCTATTTTAAACTCCTCCGTTTTCTCATCAAATTCTTTCAGCAACTTTTTTCCTTCTTTCTTCAGTATTTTTAGGTACTCTGCCATTTTCTTTAACTTTCGCTCTTCCAATGCCCGCACAAATCTTTTTCTCTCACGCTCTAGATTTATCAAAGCTTCATTAAACTTTCGTGTTAACTGGCCTAATGCGACATTATTTTTTCGACGGTATGCAATAAGTTCCTTAAACCAGTTCCTAATTTCAAAACCAAAATCAGTGACGCTTTTGGTTTTATGGTTTTTGTGTGTTCTGTGCACGCAATACACACACACAAACATGTTATCACACTCAATGCATACGCTATGGGAAGGTAATTTATGTTGTTCGCAAAATGGTTGAATATCGTGCACTCTTCTACTGTAACTACCATTGGGTGATGACATTTGGGTTAAGGTATTTATGTTTTTGCAGTCGTCACCATTACCAGCATCATGTTTGGCACTGGAGTGTATTGATAGTTGTTTGATATCTTTGCATTCATCTGATGTAGAGTCAACTTCATCACCACGGCGCCTACAGCAACAAGAAATAATTAAGAATGTTTTATAGACTAAGATGTTGGCATAGCTAGCTGCGGGAGTACTGTACAATATGACAGCTGAAATAACGACATTTCTTATTTAAATGGAAAAAGTTGTTTTTTGTAGGTTTTTTAATACTTCGTGTATCTTGTTTGTTATATGTTCTGTAAAAGTGTTAGTTATAACGAAGTTAATACTAATAAGAAATAGAATCAAAGCAAAACCTTTTTTCCGAATAAATAATTTCATTTAATACAGGAAAGCATTTCGTTGCAATGTATACAAAAGGCAAACCGATATTGCACTTCCGGTTTGTGGACACCAAGTTGATAATAAACATTGAGGGATTCCTCTGTGTGAAATAAAAAAAATAAAAAATAGGACTTGTTATGTATATAAACTGAATTGTAACTTTAAACATATCGATCTTTGTCAAGAATTTTCATACTTACATTTCATCCAAAATTTCAGTCAAGCAATATGTGGTTGGCAATGATGATGTTGTCTGGTCTTGACCTATCAATGTTTTGTCGCTACATCTCAATGGGCAATGAAGTTCAGCGCTTCCATCTTTTTTAAAAATTAAAATGCCATCTAGACAATCTTGGCAAAACGTATGGCCGCAATTAAGATGCTTTGGTTTGTGATAAGTATTAAGACAAATCCGACATTCCAACATTCTATTAAGTTTTGTTAGTATTGCAGCCATAATCTAATTGAAAATTCGCGTTTACCTAAAATACGATTATTTCATCATTGTATAGGTCATCCTTGCTATATGCGCAATATCTTTTTACAAAATTTAAAAAATCATACATAAAAGTATTAAATTCATGACTGCATTCACAGTAATTCAATGATTTAAGATGGTTCTTAGTTCTTCCACTACTTGAGTGAAATGCAACCTGGAGTCTTCATAGTAAACCTATTTATTACTTAAAGCTCTTTTGACTAGAAAGGAGAGCTCAGATAATAATGCATGTTGTTGCTAAAGTCTCTATAATGATAGCAGTACTGTCTATCTGTCCAAAAGAAAAACTTCGTGCTACAGGCACACGAAATAGCGTGTAATTTAAAGACGGGCGACGCCATAATTTTTTTCACGGCTTAACAACTAGTATACATTATAATGATTGGCACACTCTTTCTTTATGAATAAAAATGTTAACTGCACGTTAACGAATCCTTAAGATTATCCTGCAGCAAAAGTTTTTCCATTTCTGAAATTTTCATTCCAGCCTTTCATTATTTTCATTATTTCTAAGACGGCTCAATATTTCCAGCAAGCAAAGATAAATCGCTTAAAAAAAACAACCTTATCTTGAAACATATGTACCAAATATATACGCACCTGCACCAGTATCAATTTTTATCTGAAAAAGGATAACCAACTAAAAGCAAGGAACATTGACAAAGCGACTCTCATCGACAACAGACTTTTATCAATAAACTAAGAATCAAGCTATCAGGAATAATTAATAAAAAAACATAATGTTTATTAACCTTTATAATAAGGTTTTGTTTACTTAATTTATATGCACAGTATTTAAATGTTTCTTATAGTGTCTGTATAGAGCAGAAAATAAAACAGTGCGAATTACTGCTTTGGATACCATTATATTTGTTGCTATAGGGATGAGAGCAGCAGCTAATTAAGATTAAAAAATTCACACAAAGGACAGCAGGCTTTACCTCGGAATGCTTTACATTCTAAAAGTGTATTAAAGAAATTCTCATAATCAGGTATTACATAAAACTTCCGCTCAATTGGAATTTTTTCGTTTTTCCCACGAGAGAGAAATTTGTATTGATTTTATAATCGTATCGGCGTTTCACAGACAGATTTCTGTATTACTAGTCCTCTCTGTGTGTTATGGTAGCCAGGTCGTTTTTGTGTTAGAATTATATAAAATGGGGTACCGAGAAGTCCGAAAATCCAGGATTTATACGGCAGAGAAGAACGGCTAATTATTATTAAATGGTACAAGTTTTAAAAGAAAAATATCACAAATAGAATTACTAGATAATATATTTTTAAATACAATTAATTGTCATTTTAGGCTACCCACCATTACCTACCATTAACTGGCAGTGCATTTCCTATGCGATATCCTTGGGAGGTGTATCTTGACATTTTTTTGCAGAAATCTGTTAATCAATTAATACAAGAAACAAGAAATTTCTTTCTTAATTTGTTGGAGGACGCTGAGGTTATATGTTCTAAAACACGCAATTGGCCAAAGCTTCAAGTGGTGTTGTTCTTAATTATTCAAGAGAGGCTTATGCATGTTAATTTTGAAAAGAATTGAAAGTAGTGCAAAAGGCTTTGCTATAAGCAATATCTTACTACCATTCGCTAACCATTTTAATTTTGCTCATTTTAAAAAAAAACAAAGAAGCCGGCGGCTAAAGAACTGTGGAACCTACCACAATATTCGATTACAGGAATAGCGCTATGAATGCTAGTAAAGGCCGACCTCCATTTGCCCGCGCGTACGCAAGCGCAAAAACTTTTTACGTGCGCGCGTACATCGTCAATTCTACCCCAGTCTTTTGGCGCGCGCAAAAGAAAAACAGAACGAAACAAATATAGCTGTTCAATCATTCAACAAATATATAATATGGGAATGTGATTGGGGGGAAGGGATTACGTTATTTACATTTCCTTGCTCCAACGGCGAGCGGCTGCCAAGGAGTTGAACTTAGTAAAATTATAGCGAAATTATCATAATTTACTTCGCAAATTTTTCTTGGGCAGAAATTACTAACACGAAAAATTGACAGGTGAAATATTTAAATACACATATTACCACTGTAACAGTTTTTTTTTCGTGGAAAATATTTTCACTTCAAATATAACTATAAAAACCTAATATAAAATCTCAGCTTCAAATTTCAAAATAGAAAGGTGCCATTACAAAATTATGGCATCTATGAAAGTTTAACACACGAGTCATGCAGAGACGGATACACCGTTTTCGTTTAGCATAAAAATGTGAACATAAGAAGTAGTCATTACCAAAACACTACACAGTAAAAACAAAACTCTTGATACTATCAAAGTATTTGACACAGCATGGTACAAGTACAATAAAACTGACTGGCATTCTTATTACCTCTTTATCATCAAGGATGCATTAGAATGTCCCCAGAAAGATTTAAAGATCTTTTAAGTTGGTTCTTGTATAAAAAAAGAAGATAGAACATGAGAAAATCCATTTCAGCGGAGGAAAGATTGGTTGTAACTGTACGATATCTGGCAAGCGGGGATGCTCAGCAATCGATTGCGTACACAATTTGTATTGGTAAATCAACATTGTCACAAATTGTAAAAGAAACATGCGACGAGATTTACAAAACACTGTCAGACTATTTAACTCCGCCAACAAATGACGATGTCTGTCTGTCTGTCTGTCTGTCTGTCTGTCTGTCTGTTTGTCTGTCTGTCTGTCTGTCTGTCTGTCTGTCTGTCTGTCTGTCTGTCTGTCTGTCTGTCTGTCTGTCTGTCTGTCTGTCTGTCTGTCTGTCTGTCTGTCTGTCTGTCTGTCTGTCTGTCTGTCTGTCTGTCTGTCTGTCTGTCTGTCTGTCTGTCTGTCTGTCTGTCTGTCTGTCTGTCTGTCTGTCTGTCTGTCTGTCTGTCTGTCTGTCTGTCTGTCTGTCTGTCTGTCTGTCTGTCTGTCTGTCTGTCTGTCTGTCTGTCTGTCTGCCTGTCTGTCTGTCTGTCTGTCTGTCTGTCTGTCTGTCTGTCTGTCTGTCTGTCTGTCTGTCTGTCTGTCTGTCTGTCTGTCTGTCTGTCTGTCTGTCTGTCTGTCTGTCTGACTGTCTGTCTGTCTGTCTGTCTGTCTGTCTGTCTGTCTTTAGCTGTAACTCTTTAGCTACCTCTGGCTAAAAAGTGAAAGTAGCTAAATGCAGTTTTTGGCTTGCTACAACAAATTTCTTTTTCAATAATTTTTAGGATTCTAAATGTAGTTAGGTAACTACACATTTTATTACTGTCATTAAAACTTCTTTCGCAGAGTGAATTTTGTTAGCCGGACAGATTAATGATGGACTGTTTCCTGTGTTTTATTTAAACCGTTGTCATAGTTTTTTTTAGCAAAATACGACTACTACTCGTGTGTGACATAGTTTACCTGTAATAAACGTTCAACCTGGTGTTAACAACGGGCTGTTTTGTGTCTTTTTGAAGTTGTGATAAGTTGTTCTTGAAAAAGGCTATTATGCCTATACGCGTGTGTGAAAAGTACAGTTTTCCTGTACTAAGTGATCGGTTCTGTGTCATGTTTAATTTATTAACGTTTACTGAAATTTATTCTGCAAATTAATTAATATTCACTGAATGTTTTGCTATAACAATGGGTTGTAAACTGTGCTAAAAGGGTATTAAGCATAATGCATGTTTAACACGGTTTATCTGTACTAAGCGCTCAGTCCAGTGTTAACGACGGTCTGCTTCCTATGTTTTTTTTTGTTTAACCGAAGTTGCAATAAAGTTTTTCTTGGAAAAAGGTATTGTACCTACATGAATGTGCAACATTGTTTATCTGTACTAAGCGCGCTGCCAAGGGTAACATTCATTTTTGAACTTTCACTGACATACTGCATAACTGTAATAGAGTGCTCCACCTGAACATGTGGCACAGTTTACGCTTCGTAATAATTGCACCACAGGGTTTTCAATGCTGGGTAACACTTTTACTTGTGGCTTACCCAGGCGTGCGACGTCGGGTCCCCCGGCTAGTCTTATAAAAAACCCGCACATTGTGAAACAATAAAATTCAAAATCAAAAATTTCTAAGAAATATTCTAACACTACTCTAAGACTACTTGTCATAAATGTATCTGACACCTGCTACCGTTCACACAGGAACGAATTTATGAAAGTTCATCTTACGCAATATCATTAGAATATGACTCGTAGTAGCTTAAGTAGTGTTTTTGTATTTATCAACTAGATGACGAACACGCTTCGGTATGCTTTCATTTTAAAACTTGTGCAACTTTATTACCTTTGTGTATTGTTACAGCTTTTGCTGGCGTGTTTTTATTTAATGTTTTGACCGTTTGTACGTGTGAAAAGTATGCTGATTGTGTTAATTTAGTGTCAATAGATCTAGTTTCACAGCTTTTCTTCCTTTTCCACTCGTTAGAAAATGTTTTTTAGCATTTCTGCTTCCGTTTCAGTATCTTGCTGCAGTTTTTCATGTTGCGCCGCCATTTTGAGTTTTCATATCTTTGGTCGTTTTTGCTTTAACTAATAATTGAAATGAAAAAAAATGAAAATCATCTTGGTTTATTGTTCGTTACAGGCAATTTAATCTGTAGTTTAATTTCTTTTTCCATATTTTCAAATGCACATTTCGATAATTGTTCTTTAAAGCCATTTTGTATACTTGTGAAATATAACGAACGAAAACTTTTTCTGAAAAAAATAATCTTCTTGTAAGATAACTTTTTTTTGGTACAACGAATTCAATCTTCTTTTAACTGTAAATATAATCTTGTCTCCCTGTGAATATTTAAGTACCTAGTCGCAAATTTTACATTGTAGAGGAGGAATTCCAAAACAACACATTTGTGTATCATGAACAACTAACCTTTTCAACTTATGACCCTTTTATATATGCAACTCTCTCCATAAATTCTTCAAAAAGGCGCGAATAATTAAAACTGTTAACGAAATAGACAACGCAATGTTAATTGTCCGTAACTTTGACCGTGCACGTATTTACAAAAGAAACTGCATCGAGGGAACAATAAAAGCTAACTACCTATGACTTTTGTATAAGAATTTTAAAATTAAACGAAAGCTTTAGTAAAATCACGAAAAAGGCAAAATAAATTATATATCGCATTTCGTGTTTCTGAAACACACTTTTTTCTCGCGTACAAACAGACAGACAATGTGACTATACCTAGAGCTAAAAGGTAAGAGTTGTCCAAAGCAGTTAGCTGCATCCAACTTTTTCAAAAGTCTCTTTTTATTGATGTTAAAATCAGTTAGACATTTACTCCTCGGTTGCCTCAAGGCTCTTATGCAATCCAAAGGGAATTAGAGCGCATTATCCGCACATCCCATATAATGTACATTAAGTAAACATTTATCGTTGCCATAATAACACAGTAAATCTAAAACTTCTGTGTAGGTTTGTTTAGTGCATCTAAAAATTGCATTTTAGCAGAAAAAGTAAAGATGGAGTAGTGAAATACTTTCTCTATGTGACAGCATTGGTAACCGTATTAGTGGAATGTCCACGTACATTCCTCATCTGTGTGCTTCTTCGCAGTAAAATAATTGCATTAAAAAAACTGTTCAAATAAAGCTTAGGTGAAGTCCAAATTTTAATTATGTGTTTTAATATATAAGAGATAATGTGCGGAAGATAACACGCGCATATGCAAAAAAACATAATCGCTATTGTTTTCGAAACACGTTCACTGTAACTAGTTTGGGTATGCCGGCTCCCTCTCATCGAGTTGTATCTTTTTCGAATATAATACAGCAGGTATAATTGTGAAAGGGCTCCTGCTGTGAATAGTATAATTTGTCCACTACCCAGAGTGAGAACAAAAATGTATGTAGATAACTGAAGCTTTTCTTGAAATTCTTTTTCTTTCCTTTCTAAGAAAAATTCCTTTGCAAAGTTGATATAAGCATTTACAGCATTCCATAATGAAAACAAGGCGAGGCCAAAGAACCCCAAAGTTAAAAATAAATTGAACAAATGACGTCCCTATTTTAAATGTGTTCTTGGATGTGTAACAACTAAACATCGTTCAATTGATATTATTACAATCATCAACCATGAAAAACTAGTTGGGAATGAGCTGAAAAATATAAAAGCGGCAAAAAAAGAGTCATTATTAGAATCAGCTATTATTACAAATCCATGTAGTGTCACAGCTGCCAGCCCAACAAAAAAGTCAGAAATACTTAAAATAACAAACAACATGTTGGTTCTGTTTAATCCCAGCTTCCACAGATGTTATAATAGTACAGTGTTACTTATAATGATGACCAGTGCAGTAATGTGGTAGTCCTTTACTTTGATATCCATTACTTTGTGTCATTCACATTCCTCGTTCGCTTTATCAATTTGTTATAAACAATTTTTTAAATATATTTGTTTTCAAAATATGTTGCCTGATTAGATCAAAATTGTTTTCGACTTGAAAAGCAAGAAAGTATACAATTTCAAATATCGTTATTTTAACTTTAAATTATCAGATTGTTAACAGCGATTTAATCAAATTTAACTAAACTATTGACATTTATCTTTCTTTTACAAATATTGGACAGGTGCAAGGTGTTTACCAGAATAGGCTACCAGTGCGCTCATTTCATTTTGGAGGCCTTTAACAGGGGCTCTCTTGCAAAAAAAGTATTCATGAAGCATATTGATATTAATTTCTATCCCCTTCTCCACCAAGCCTGCCCAAAATGTACCAAAATCATTTTGAATCTTGCGAGGTTAGCCATAGCCATTTGATGTCGCATAACAATTCTACAAAATACAATCATATGTATTAGTACACGCAATGAAACGACGGTCTACGAAACCTACGGTCCCTGCACTGCATGTTGTATTTTGATTGCAAGTGTTCATAGCATTAGTTGGTTATAAGGTATCTTGATGTATCTATAAATCTCTTCCTAGGGGTTGCCTCTCGGCGTCTTAAAGATCATGAAATGAAAACATTAACCCATTGTAAGGATAAATCAAACGTGTATGACTCCATTCTAAAAGATTAAAAGTAGCAGTGTTGGTCACGATCAGTAAGGTTTCAAATTAGGAATCTAAAGACACTCTCTATGCAATATTTATCAGACATAAATAGGAAACACGTAGTTATTGTTCCGTAGCCTCGTCGTGCGCGTACACACATGAGAACAAGCTGGGCTTTCTAGAATATCTAATCGTTGACGTAAAGAAATTCACAACTCCGTCGTATTAAAGATCTGTTTGTTTAATATGAAAATCAATTGGGCGTGTCCTCGTTTAATGTCAGACACAAAAACAGTTGGTTACTGAAAATTTGATTTGGATCTTCTGTAGCACCTATTCTTGAAAAAAATTAAAAATATATTATGGAAACGCACCTACCCTTTATTGCCCTTTAGTACAATAATAATTTTTGTCGTCACAGTCTACTGTATCTCGCTTTTTTTAATCAAAACGATGTCACTAATAAGATATCTCTTTAAACAAGACCAATTTCCGTGTTAGTTCCAAAAACGTAATCACATGACGTGGCTTATCTCTTAGCACGGTAAAAGTACGTAAGCCTATAAGATAAGAAAGGAAAGAGTACGTAACTAGCAATGTTTTTCTAATTTCCTCTTTGACTTGACTTTCATTTTATGTACTATAATGATTCAACAAAAAAAAAAGCCATGCCGGTAATTGTTGAAAAAAATTCAATTTGTTATAATGTTTTCATTACCGGTAACAGTAATTTATCATTATATTTTGATTACACATTTAATCAATTCACTCGACGTGTATTTGCTTTACACTCTTTTACCTTTTATAAAATCACCAATATATAATCTAAATACGCACATATAATCCAACACTTCAACCAATTCTTTTCAGTTTTCAAGTTTGCTTTTGATGAGGAAGGTTACTTGGAAAAACATCTTAAGGAAATCGACAAAGAAAATATGGGTATCAAGTTAAGGGCTACTATTCACTAATTATTACCCGGGTAAAAGGGCGCCATCGGTATTTTCAAAAATCGCGCAACGTGATTGGTTAGAACTGACGTCATAGCGGGCAATATTCCACGGTATTGCCTGCTACCATATCAACCGTGTTTAAAGTTTCAATATGGCAGCATTAAATGTAAATAAACACGGAAAAACGTAAACAAAACGCGAAACAGAAGTAAAACTTATTTTTACCTTTTAAAGAATTCTATGTTGTAGCTACAATAAATGTTATGTTTACATGATATTCGATTTTAAAAAAGTATATTTTTTATTCGAATGTCCGTTCCATATGGGAACAGTTTCTATGAAGACATGGTTTCTACATCCTGCTTATAATGCTATATTTTTGTCGTGAAATGCAGTACCCGGATAATAATTCATATAATAACTGTTTATTTCAAGCATAAACTTCAAATATTGACCTCTGTCACGTATTGTCCTCACAAGCTCAGGCAATACTTCAACGTTGGTCAATATTCTCCGTTATGGCCCTCATAAACAGTTATTATAGGGTTATTATTGGAATCCTTTATCATTTTACTGCATACTTATCATAAGTGACGAAAAACAGGACGAAAAAGTTATTCGCTATTCTAAGTATTTCCGATTACTTTGTTGGCTCATATCTGTTCCGATATATGGCTTCTACATCATGGCGGATACAAGTAATTAAGCAAGTTTTGTTACTTTTAAAGTTTTCAGCTCATTCCCAGCTAGTTCTTCATGGTTAGCAACAGTGACAATATCAATTGAACGATGTTTAGTTGTCACAAACGCTAGAGCTCATTTAAAATGGGGAAGATCTTTGTTCAATGTTTTTATAGTTCTGGGAATTTTTGGTCTATCTTTGTTTGCAATGTGGGTTGCTGCAATTACTGATATAGATCACGCAAAAGAATTTGTCTTGATTAGAAAAGAAAAAGACTTTCAAGTGAAGATTCTGCTAACTTCATACATATTACTGTGGAAAGTTTATCATTTCTTGAACATGGCAGTTTAGTAGGCCACGTTTCGGGAGATCCTTCTTTCATCATCGGGCAAAGTAAAATGATGTTGAGCATGTATTTATATAATTTCAGAGGATCGATTGTTTGTTACGCTCTACACTGTTGATGGTTTCTTTAATATTTCTGGCCGTTGTTCTGGATTCTCTGTCAATGATTTTCTTCTCATCCCAATTAAACTGATGACTTCTGCTCCAGCTGTGGTCCGCAATTTCGTTTTTCACATCTCCGTTTCTCACTGCGCGCATATGTTCTTGTACTCGTTGCTTAAACTTTCTTTTTGTTTCCCTTATACTATGCATCACAATCTTTACACGGGATTTCGTAAACAACATTGCTTTGTTCTTCCAGGTTTATTTTGTCTTTTGGCTTAGACAAAGTGCTTCTTAGGGTGTCTTTAGAGTTAAGAATACATTTGATCTTGTGTTGTCTTAAGACTCGACGAAGTTCATTTTATTTTCTATTTGCGTGATGACTTTATGACTGTATCCATTTGCGATTAATGCATTTCTTACACGTCGAATTTCTTCCTTGACAACAGCAGTCACATCAGACAGACGTCCAAAGGTTTGGAAGAGATTTGTTGACGACGTATTCGCCATAATCAAAAGATCTCATCTAGAAGAGTTCCATGAACACATCAACGGCCTACATCGACAAATCAAATTCACTGTTGAGCTTTAACACGATGGAAGTACAGGTATATGTGTTGGTAAAACGCCTATAACAAGTTGTACAGGAAAGGAGGAGGGAGATTGATCTCTTCATTCTGCCGATTAATAGGCCCGATAAAAGCTCAGTGCATTTAGGGATAATAAATTTCTGTCAAAAAATGATCGCATTAATCAAAATCTCAAATTTTTTTGTTCAGCTATTTGATTTTGTTTAATGAAAAGCTTTAGTACAATGACAGAAACCATTTATGAGCCAAATGTCATAAAATGGGACCCATAACGTATGAAGAAAGATGCCATCATGCTTGACACTTTCGTTTTTTTTATGTTTCATGTATAGACAACAGTTACATTATTTTAAAAATATTACCGCTTTTCTGTTCAGTCATCGTCATTAAATAATATAAATATTATCATGTCATGAACAAGCGAGTTTATTCTAGGCTACGTTTCGACAGCTACAGCTGTCATCGACGGGCAATGATCGTAATCATCATCTAAAATACATAAACCTGTAATTCCTATACGCCCAATCATGTCGTGTACAGGATCACTTTTTTATAATTTATCGAAATACCTAGCTTCCATTCTTAGCAATTACACAAAGAGTGATCACTGTAAAAACTCGAAAGAGTTTTCGGAATTTATCAGAAACATACGGATCGAGGACGACGAGTGTATGGTATCATTTGACGTTACTTCACTGTACACAAATGTACCGATAAAGGACACATTATATATCATCGGGGAATTACTGCTAAATGATGATGAGTATGAGAACAAAACACGCATCCCTATTGACAAACTAATGTCCTTGGTCCAAATTGTACTTACAAAAACATGGTATTTATTTGACGGTAACTTCTTTACGCAAACTGGCGATGTGGCTATGGGTGGTCCAACATCCTCTGTTGTAGCTGAAATATATATGCAGGCTCATGAGACTACAGCTTTAACAACTGCAGATCACGCTCCAAGAGTTTGGAAAAGATTTGTGCATGACGTCTTTTTAATAATAAAAAGAGCACATCTAGACCCATTTCATGAACATATCAATAATTTGCACCCGAAGATTCAATTTACAATTGAACACGAGAAGAACGGTACGCTTTCTTTCTTAGACACGCTATTAAGAAGAATTATTTTGCATAATTTGGATACGTGATTAATCCGATTTCCCGATTTTTCCGGATTTTACCCGAAATTCGGAAAAACCGGATTTTAGGGCAATATTTGGCAATTTTGCATAAAATCTATGTAGCTTAGCCTTCAGAAACTTCAAACAGAATTCTCTTTTAATGATATTCCTCTCTTCCCAGTTAATATGATGAATTCTGCTATAGCTGGGGTCCGCAAAGTTGTTTTTCTTTACATATCTGTTGCTCGATGCGCGCATATGTTCTTGAACTCGTTGCTTATATTTTAATTTTTGTTTCACGTATACTGCATCGCAATCTTTGCATTGGATTCCAGGTTAATCTCGTATTTCGGTTAAGACAAAGTGCTTCATAGTGTATCCTCAGAATTAAAAATGCATTTGACCTTGTGTTGCTTTAAAACTCGACGCAAGATTCGATGGAAGCTGGTATAAAGGATAGAAATGCTGATGCGATAAATGTTTCACTATACTCTGGATTGGATCTTTTCCTTATTTCATTTTCTACTTGCGTGATAACTTTCTGATTGAATCCAATTGCGGTTAATGCATTGTTCACATTTCCAATCTCTTGTTTCCTTTCCTTCTCGTCACTGACTACGCTGTTGGCACGATTCAGTCATAAAGAAATGACAGTTGCTTTTTTAAGATTTCTTATGGTTTGATTCGTAGTTCAGGTACTTGTCAGTGTCTGTTGGTTTACGATATACTGAAACTGAAATAGTACCATTCTTGCGTTTAAACAACGTGTCA
This sequence comes from Hydractinia symbiolongicarpus, assembly GCF_029227915.1. NCBI lineage: Eukaryota > Metazoa > Cnidaria > Hydrozoa > Anthoathecata > Hydractiniidae > Hydractinia > Hydractinia symbiolongicarpus. The sequence continues at coordinate 12,874,527 of NC_079875.1, read as the reverse complement.
AGGAAACCGATGCTTACATCTTGTTTAAGTTTAACAGTGAATTTGATTTGTCAGTAGTGGCTGCCATTGTGATCAAACCCATAGGAGTCTCTTTGATGTGACCAACACTGTTGTCTCAGATGCTTGCATGTATATTTCTAGAACTATTAGACAATGTAGGATTTCCCATGCAACTCCGTCTGTTTAAAAGAAGAAGTTGTTTTTATCAATACAAGTTCAATTAAACGCATAACCAAGCTCCGTTTTCTATAAGGCGTTTGATTATATTTAAAGTTCCCTTCATGGAAACATTTGTGCACATTAAAAACGAAAATTTGCGGACGGATAAACTTTTGGATTTTTAGAGTGATGTAACATCATATACCATGGATTTGTCGTCTGCTATGCTCATTTCTCTGATCTAGTTTTTTTTGAGTTATTGCTATGCTCACTGGCTTTAAATTTGCTGCTTTTCGTCGACTCTATAAAGATTTTTGTCGCTTCTCGTTTAATAACTTTTTTAGGATCTTTCTTGAGATGTTTGCAAGGTCCTTGGGGATGTTTTGGTGATGTGTTCATTATATTTGTTAAAATAGTCAGGTATTCACAATGACCATTGTTCTTTCCTTGTCAGTTGACAAGATGATGATGATTTTGTTGTTCTTTAGATTCTTCAATGGCAGTCTCTCATATGTTTGTAAATGTTCCTTTCGTGTTATGCAATTCTATAGCGTGAAGCATACTTTAACTCCTACTGTGTCTGCCTCTTCTTTAATTGCCTTTTCTACTTTGGCAACTATTTCTTTTGTTGGGATTGAAGCTGGTGTCATACAGAAATTTATCCCTTTCGATAAAAGTGTTGTCTTTTATGTCAAAAGTTGACATTTACAATTCATTTTCTCTTGTCTACACCCGCATTGGCAGAATCTTGTACCTGCCATTAATTTTGGTGAACTTTTTAAGATGTCTGCCTTTAACCGATCTCATTTCCTCCCATAACAGGTATCGTGAATATTATATGATCAATGGGGACACTTGATTTGATGGTGTTGTCAAGATCAAGTATTTAGTGGTGTAGGGCGTTTCGTGTTACATGCTTGAGGTGGGTTCTTTTTTTTCAACAACTGACGGCTTAAAGGGTGTAAGATTTTCTGAAGGTAAGCCGAAGATCTTGTGTTATTTAGTTGTGAAGACAACGCAGATAAAATCGTAGGTGGTTAGACTATATTGCGTCTTTTATCTTCAATTTCTCTAGCGATCTGATTGTTGCCAAAATGGATTCTTCATATTGGTGTTTGATATTAGTAAAGAAATTATTTTGGTTTGTATGTTCAGTATTAATAATATTGTTTAAGGTTTCTAATTTCTTGAACATGATAGCTTAAGAAAAACGAAATTGTGGACCACCGTTGGAGCAGAAGTCATCTTTGACACAGAAAATAGAACAACGGCTAGGGAAAAAAACCATCAATAGTGTAGAATGTGATAACACACATAAGTAGCATCCCGTCCCAACTTTTGACAAGATTTGGTTGCTATCCCTACAGAAGAATTAGTTATTTTCCATCTAGGTCCGGAAAATATTAATTAACGTAAATCACTGTGTTTAACAGCTTGTTCCTGATTAGTTAACTCTTATGAATTTCGATCCTCTGCAATTGTATAAATAGACTGAACAGACAAACCGATATAATGTCTTCAAAACTATTTTCGTCATAATTTAGCCAAATTTTGCAAAACATTTGGCAAAAATAAAAGAAAACGCAGTAATTTTCAGTTTTTGCTGTCATTCTTATTTTATTCCTATTGTTTAGCAATTCTAAGCGTCTTCCTTCATATCAAGGTTAAGGTGGTAGGAAACCCTTTTTCTTGATTTTTTTTCATTTTTTATTTTACTTTGTTTTAAAGCAAATTTATCGTAGACTCCGAATATGTATGTTTTCTTACAATCTTGTTCTGAACTTCATGTCTATTTTTATGGCGTTCAATCTGCCAGGTTTCGGTCGCGTTTTTTGATCAAAAAATAAAATTTTACGGTATTGGGAATATTTTTTGAAATAATTACTGCCGCAACTTGATTTTAGCACAGCTCCAAGAACTTAGTCATTGTAAATTGCTGTTAAAATTTGAGCTGAAATACTATAACCAATCAAGAGAAAACGTGCATGTAATTTTTTGGATTTTAGAGTTATTTCTGGGCAAGCGAGGCAAAATTTTGTATTTTTTTTCAAAAAAATAATTATTTTTATTTACTTAAATAAAAGCAACAACATTTTATCGAAAAAAGTTTCAAATATCTTATATTTAAGAATTTTTGAAAAAGGGTTTCCTACCACCTTAACTGCTGTTTACCCTTTTCGCCCAAAATTCTTGGAAACCAAGGCTGTCAATTATGGCCATTTCATAAGTCAAATGAGAACGAGATTTTTCGTTGTTGCAAAAACTATTGGAGGCATGATGACGTCAATATTTACACACGCTTTATCGTTTTTTGTCTCATTTTTTTTTTTTTTGGTAATTGAGACATTGTATTTGTTGCATTTCATGTTAATTGAGACCCTTGATTCAAATAACTTTAGACTTTTGTCAAAGTTTATTTTAGAGTAAAAGGTATGGCTATCTATCTGTACTTAGCATAAGAAATACTAATTAAAAACTTTGTTGCAGCCAACTGGCATTTGGTTTCTTTCACTCTTTGGCCAGATGTAGCTAACAGCTACGTAGATTCCCAAGTTTAAGTCCAGCAAATATCAGACAGGGGAAGATAATACCGAGAAACAATAACTATGGCTACGATAAGCGGCACTTATACTAAACTGAATAAAAACCTAAAAATAACATTTAATAAGGCTAGCTAGCTAGCAACCTTAAGGATTCCCCCATCTACAAAAAATTTGCGTTAATAGGTTTTTAATAAGATTTATATAAGGCTAGAAAACGTTACAATATATTTTTCCTAATATGTTAACGTATAAAACTCAAATATTACAAGTATTACAAATACAAGTATAAAAAGATCATCGAAAAACAGACCAACCAGTCCTAACGCCACAGCTTTCAAATTGACCGCCGTCACGCTAGCTTAGATTCCTTTGTCAGAATGTCGGAGCCGCCAAAAACTTCATAGTTGGATATTCATAAACATTTGGCTTGTGATTGATCACATAGTCAGTAATGAGGTTCTGCAGGGAGTCTTAAATACAGCTGCTGCGCTGTGGGTTTTCCGAAAAAAAGAAGCGGTGCAGCCATTTTTAAATGAATACGGCTATTATTAAAGAGACAAGTCGTTAAATCCGTGAAAAAATCCACGGCAGCAAATTAGCAAATTATCAACTCTGCGGGAGATCCGGAATGCAGCTGCGAGCAACCATTTTGAACACACCGATACGGCTTTTATTAAATAGACTAGTCGTTGCCGGTGGAAAAATCCACGGGTTCGTCCGTCCTTTTTATTTACACGTCGCCACAAAGTGGATAAAAATATATCGCATTTGATATTCGTGTTTCCGTAACATCATTTTCTAACTTGGCGGGAGTCCGCGCAGAGACAGACAGACGACGGCTATTATTATAGAGATATAAAATAAATAATTTGGAAATAATTATTTTGCCTACATGAACTTACCCAGGTAAATAAAGAATAATTAATTTTCTGGGACAAAGAAGAATGGACTGATATTCCAAAAATACAATGTCTTTTGAGTATACTCGAAGAATTCTGTAGCAAAAAAATTATATATATATATATCCTTCAACTTTTCCACGTATATACTTTTAAACCAAAGTGTATAATTCACCTGTTGTAATGTATATTAAATGCTTCGTTCTTCTTCTTGTTAGTTTGTCAAAACTTGTTCAACATCCGTTCAAAAAGAGAAAAAATAGCAATTTTTGCTGTTTTATTTGAACCCTGTATCATTATACTAACTCGTAGTGTTACAAATCGCGAAAAGACTTTTAAAAAGTAAGAAGAAAACGAACCAGTTTAAAACAACACGCCTTCGATTAATACTTTTACAAAAGCGCAATTGAGTGCAAAATAGGCTGTAGGAAAAATTATAAAAATTCGAATATTAGATATGATAAACTATAGTTTATCCGACAATTTGGAGAAAGAGTTGTACACATGCGTTAAAATACGAAATAATTACCCACTTGCCCCGCGACAGTTTATTTCACATGACACAAAATGACGTTTTGATTCTCACTTTCCGCGTTGTTCGTTCTTGTGTACCATGCTTTAAGTTCAAGTTTAAGTTTTAATATTTAGGCAAATTTTAACAGAGGTATTAAAAAAAATATTGTGACCGTAATGTTCGGCATGTCTTTTTTATCCAGAGCAGTCCAGCTTTATCCATTTTTTTAGATCACAAAGAAATCTAAATTTTGTTGATTTAAAACAAAAACAGTACTAACATAAAGATCAAGGTTTTATATCACATCAATTTTGGTATGTCGTTTTAAATACTTACAATTTTGACAAAAACTAAAACGTGCCATTGCCTATAAGTCAAAAACGCCCATGATACATGCTGCAGGAAAAACGACATGATTTTTTAAAAGTAAGGGAAAAATGTTCGGCAATGATCGCCGGATAAGTTATACTTAATGACTTTTCTTCGGATGGATAACTTGTTTTTACTTTTCCTTTGCTATCGAATAGTAAGCACAAAATGTAGGAATACGCATAATGCGACACTCAGTATTCTATATCTATTTTTTATTTATTTCATTCTTATTTCGAATTATTCCGAATTACTGTTTGTATTTATATAATTCGTGTTTAAAAATTGTTGAAATTATTAAAAAAGGTGATCCCAAGAAATTTCAATCAATTCTTATTGATGATCCAGATATCGTTGAAATGATGGACGGTTGTGGAAGTAGCTACACTGCTTATGGAAGCTGCATGGTACAACAGACCATCAATAGTAAAATGTTCAATTGATGCTGGTAGTGATGTGAATGATGTAAATAAAAAACAACTGGAATGCATATGACGCCTGTGCAGGTGATGGTCATCATGATGGTTTAAAAGTTTTAATTAGTCATGACGTGACAAATATTAACAATGTTAACAGTAATAAAAACACACCATTACATGATGCATCTTGTGGTGGCCATATTGAATGTGTGAAGTTGTTGTTGTCGTAACCACATATTGATGTGAATGTACGAAACATTTTCAATGAAACACCTTTACATTATGCGTGTCATGGTGGATATATTGAATGTGTTAGAATGTTAATGTCAGCACCAGATATCAATGTGAATATACGGGACATTGATGATTTAACTCCTTATCATTAGCTGATAATGACATCATTAGACGCTTATTAATACAAAAACAAATAAAGTTTTTTAAAAGAATTTAAAAAGGTTCCTAGATAGCGTTCAAAGGTCTTTTATATGAACGCAACTTTAAAGGTTAAAATTATTTAATGACAATGTTAGTAAAATTAAACAAAAAAATATTTTTGTTGTGGTTGAAATTGAAAATGAATAAGTATCTCTGAAAGCTATATAGGCAAAATATAACTCACTTAATCTCAGGATCTATTTTATTTCTTAAAGGTAAAGTCAAGGTAATTGATCATTTGGGATTTCGTAATATTTATAATGAGTTCATCGAATCCCACAGAATAAATCTTTTGTGGGAAATAAAAAGATTGTCTCGCTCTTGTTTTGTATAATTTTCAAAACATAAATCTTAACAGCTAGAATGCATAACAATGCAAGTTGAAAATTGTTACCATCTGTTCTTTGCATGTTCGTAACATTATCTTTTTAAAAACTAAATCATTTTATTATTTTAACAACGCACGTTGTTTTTTAATGGTAGTCATTTTGGCGGGTTAATTTCGCGGGTATTAATTTGCAGGAATGGCGTAAAAATGTTACCAAAATAAACTACACTTTCGTTATGAAGTATTCATACAAGGTACACTTACATTGATATCCTTTATGATTGATGGAGACAGTTGAATATTTTAAGGGAAGGAAATCGCGTTCTACTTACTCTGGCTTAAAATTTGACGAATTGCTGAATTTTCTAATTTTCCACGTGTACTTAATTTTGCAGATTTGACAAATTTGGAAAATTCTGAAGAAACCAATAGTTTAGAAAATTGGAAAAAACATCACAAATAGAATTTTATAAAAATATGCTGTAAAACGATGACCTCTATGACTCACTTGCCTTTCTAAAATAAAACGCTTTATTTTGAAAGAGAAGTGAGACAATGGGATTATTTTTTCTAAAAAAACTTCTGTTTTAGTTGTTTTTTCTTATCATTAAATCTAAAAAAGTTAAATTATTAACATCCATGTCGATTTTTAACTCAATTAAGCATGATTGTTTATTAATAATTTTTGATTTCTATTTCGTAAGGGGCTGCAAAACAGCTTAAGTAAGATCTTCGTCAATAATATTACTCTCCAGACTGCTCAGAAGGTCAAGGTACAAAAATTATAAATAAATTATATTTATTGCAAGAATATATAAATAAACTGTTAACGGAAAATTACTTTTTTATGCTTTTCTACTTCTTAATGGTATTTTCTAAGAATATTATAAAATCTCAGCCAAAGAAACAAAGGTCAGCACTATCTGATGCTGATCATTTCTAGAACATTCTTGTAACAAACAAAAGCAAACTGGAAGGAAAGAGGCTCTGCGCACATAAAGTTTATAGGGGTATTTTTACATGTAATCTAGTCCAACTCAACGAAAATAATCCGGGAATACAGACTCTCGGAGTAGAAGAGATACTTAGTCGAATCATTGGCGAAACTAATAAATGGATACTAAGAATTGATATTCAGGAAGTGACGGGTCTATTACAAGTGAGTACTGGTCTCGGAAGCGTCGGAGAAGCTGACATACATGTAATGAGAAGAGTCTTTGAGGAACAAGAATGCGAAGCAATTTTATTGCCGGTTTTTTTGTTTAATAACTCTTATTTGCTAAGCCGCATAATTATGATACTCAGTTATTACAATTATCTATTAACTACCTGCATACCAATTTTATAGGTCCTATACCTTTCAGAAGCTTACATATTGGCTATTACGGATACTACCCTTAAAAACTTTGTGAAATTTATTAGGATTATCCTTAGAACTTTAAACTTTAAATTTGATTAGGGGAAATCATTCTGTAAATATTGGACCCGAAAAAAAGGAAAACCTCCAGATTTTTAGGCAATTTTTAGCGTTTTTACATGCAAACTTGTATAAAAACCGGAACGTATATTATTCGTTATTTAGCTTTAAACAGAATGTGGAAAAGTAATTGAATTGTAGACAAATAGTGGTAATTTAGGCAAATTTTGGGTTCCGACGACGTCATAGGAAAAGTGGTTTTATAAGCAAACATTTATTGCAACCATTTTGTTGCTTACATGAGGCATGTTCAAGCCTAACAAATGTATGGAAGTGGTGGAATGCTTCCTCCCCCGGTCACATGGTTTGTGAAAAAAAACCCACATAATCTTCTTTTATTTAAGAAACACGAGCTTCAGAAACGAAAAAAGGTAAGAAACATTTAAAAAACATTACCGACTTTCATACAGCGCAGTCTGGGCACAAGTAAAGCGCTTGTAGGGACAAATTTTATTCTATTTTCGTTTGACTCGATAGCCCAGTCAAGTTTCTCGGTCACTTTCTCACAAAGAATTATTTGTGTCATACGGAAAAAGGCAGAAATGTGTAACGTTCTGTTTTTTCTTTTCTTTGCTTTTTATACTAACGTTGACCTTTTAAGTAGCGTGATGAAATGGTGCTGCTAATCCTATCTGTGGTATATTAACTTTATTAAAACGTTTCAAGTACGAACAACTTACGGGTATTAACTTTTACAAAGATCAAAGTTGGATGATGGTAAAAAGGTATTAGCTATGTGGCTGCAGAGACAGTGAGCATGGACTAAAGTACTTGTTAATCAACCTTCTAGGCTAAAAACCACCATATGTACAATGCAATCTATGCTTGGATGTGGCTACCTAGAATAAGGATAACCAAACAAGAATTAGAGCTAGCTAATTGTAGCGAAAGTCAAAGAAATGGATAATCAAATATCAAGCTGAAAGTATGAAGATATGGACAATCATCAAATACCATTGTCAAATTTGGACGAAAGGTTAATAAAAATGCCACAACTGCATGTAGCTTATACTGTCTTAATTACGTAATTATCAAGCGAATATTAAATTCCACCGACCACATAACTTTATGGTCGGTATGGTTTTAGCATCTCTTATAAATCCTTTAAAAAAAACTAATGGGAAGTCAGCGATGAAAACCGCATTAGTAAAAACATTCAAACATCCATATAACTACTATAATTTTGTTCTTTCAATATAGACCAAGGAGTAAAAGACATATTTTCAGATAAGGTATAAGGAAATGATCTACAAATTCGTCATCAATCCCGTTTGGTTTAAAATTTAAATTATAAAAGTTTATAGATTTTTAATTTAACTTTTTTTGGCCAACTGTCTTTTGGCAGACTAAAAACGGGAAATTAAGAAAAAATATTTTTTGCATTATAGAAAAAAGCGAAATCTTAGGAACAGGAAACAAAACAATCTTATGTGTGCTCTTGCAATTTCCTGTTTGCATAAAATAACACCGCAATACATTGTTTATCGCAATGCAATGCAATACGGAATGGCAGCCAACGTCCATGTTGAATCTTTAGAACAGGAATACTACTTAAAAAACATTTGAACCTGGAATGGGAGAAAACTTAAGAAACATTGAGCCTGCTTACTTTCACAAGATTCTTAAATAAAAAGATGTGTACAGTTATGGCAACTACATGTTTGTACGTCCCGCAGTAGCATCAATAAAATTACCATCCTCTCTATTCTAACTATCTAAAGGCCGAGCCGATGCATTATTGTTAAAGCAGAGAAATGAAGACGGTAAAATGAAATAAATAAGTTTTTTAGATTCATTTTGGCAGAAATTTAAAATTTGGTGAATTTGGATAAAACTTATTTCGATGGGAATTAAATTTGGCAGATTTTTATCAAATTCAACAATTGTCGCCAAATGTTTCTTCAGCCCAAATTTCCCCCTTTATCATACAACCTAAAAAATGCTCGCACATTTAAAAACAACAATTCGACTGAGAATAGATATCTTAATGATCAAACTATTTTCTCTGCTTTCTTACCATCTGTTGACAGTGTCCTTCGACAATATTAAACTCAAGTGACTGCACGAGACAGTACCAAAATAAAATACCCCTACATGAATTACTAGAATTTTTTCAAATACGAGCTTGATAAAATCTATATTTTGTTTACATGTAATCAGGTAGCATAACACGAAACGCAAGGCCTCGCTTAGCATTTAAATCTGTTTTTCATGCCCATCAACCTGAAAGCCGCCCATTACAGGGCGGCAATTAATACCTATAATTTGTTTAAAACGGTAGCCGATTCGCTATTTTGAGTTACGGGTTCACGAAATCTGTTAATAGCTGCATTCCGTGTGTTCAAAATGGTTGCGCGCAGCTTTCTCGGAAAATCCCGGCAAAACCCCGCAGAACCCAATTTTTACAGACGAAGAAATATGAAATAGAAGTACGGCCATTTTGAAAGCCGTGGCTTTGAAGTTGGTGTAGTGATAATAATAGCCGTATTCTGTGTGTTCAAAATGGTCACGCTGTAGCTTTACTTCGGAACTCCGCAGTTTTATTACTTCATGCTAACAGGCGGACAAAATTGTAGGATAAAATGATTCAGGCGATATGTACAACGGGCGAAACTTTAAGGACTGGCGGATCCGTGGAAATAAATATGGCTAGACTACTATTATTAACTCTATTATTTTGTTAAGCGTAAAAAATTGTTAAAACTTATAAACATCTATGTTAAAATACAAAAGAATAAAACTGGCTGTATCGTCAATACTAAATTATAAACTTTACGAAAGCCAAGGTACATGCCCAAATGGTTTAACTAGCACGTAACAAAAAGATGTAGACAGAGTGTGTTCAATATGACGTGAGAAAATAAATTTTCTCTCCCCGGCTACGCGCAAGCAAGAGACATTTCTATCTTTCTCGGAAAACGGATAAGAAAACTTGTTAAAATTAGTGGCTATTCGAGGCTGTTTTAATCAATACATAGCGTTGAGTTGTTGGCTACTCCATACCATCAGAGGGGGTATAGATCTCCTGATTTCGACGGACTAATTTAAACTTTTTTTTCGGGATTGGAGTTTCTCCACAGCTGTCCTTATCATCTGTACCACAAGTGCTTTCACTGCACCCTTCACCCGAAGAAACATCCGCTATTCCGCTTTCTTTGCAATCCACCGAAGTTGAATCATCCGTCGTTTTATACGGCGTTTCAATGAAAGACGCCTTCGTCATGTCACAATCGTTGTTGTCGTCGTTGGTTACGCCACTGTCACTGCTTGAAGTTTCGTCGCCGCTGATGTTAATTTCGTCGGGATTCGACGATATGTTCGGATTTGTAAGTTCGCTAAAATCATCTTCGTCATCTAAGGTGCTTTGTAGTTTCGGTTTACTTTCCTCGAAATTAACTGGCTTCGGCAAACTAAGTCTACGCTGATTAGTCGAAGCAAAACGGCTGCTACCACTAGCATTGTTTACAATAGCACTTTTTGTGGAACACGGATTATAAAGTTGAAATCGTTCACAAAACAATGAAGTTTGTTCATTCCGTCCGTCGACAGACCTCGAAAATGGTAAAATGGAGAAGTCTCCATCGCAGAGTTCTTCAACTTCAGCAATACTTGTGCTATTAGGTTTATAATCTTCAGAAAGTTCCGTTAAAAAAGTTTGTTTGTTGGATTTGCTAAAAATGTCTTTGGTGGCGCGCAACACACACACCCATTGTTTATCGTAGCGTAGACTAGGAATTTCTTCCTGTTGAGTTTGATCAACGTCAATTATCTGCAGGAAATTTCGCCTCGGCAAGCATTTATCCAATGCCAAAAATTTTGTTCTTCCTCCAGTTGAATGCTCCACAATAGCAGAGAACTTTGCATGCATGTGTCCAGAGAACCAATAGGTGGGCTTCAACGACTTCAGCAATTCCTCAGCAGCTTCGCTACCTAAAGAATTACTATTGATTTCGTCTTTCAAAAAAGGTTTGAACCTAATCAACTGTTCACTATCGCCATAGTGATATATTCTTTTAGGCCAATCATGACTAAGAAATATATCAAAGGGATCATCGACTAACAACTTAAGCTTAGCAACATCAGAACTTCGAACGTGATAGAAGGAGCGTTTAGTGTCTTCGCTAAAAGGCGGTATTTCGAAGTGGCCTTTATAGAAATCCTTATGTTTAAAGATGCCAGATAAACCTCCAATTCTTAGCCCTGCAAAATTTACAACCCCAGCAAAGCCTAAGTAAAATATATTTTCTGCCACCCACCCGCCGTATGGGAGTTCCCATAAATATCGGGCGGCTTCGTGGTTACCACCAATGAACAGGGTTAACACAGGGGCTTTTCGCTTGCCAGTGTAGTAATCTGGGAAATCTTTCATCTCCCTGTACTTGGGTGGGACCGCCATGCTGATCATATCTTCATGATTGCGAACAGATTGGAAGTCACCGCAGCAGATTAAGAGATCGATTTTTATGCCTTCACGCTTCTCGATGTAATGGACACTTTCGTAGATCTTGTTCAATTCGCCGTGCGCACACCCTTCAATGGCAATCTTCATTATAGAACTAAACAAGAAGTCAACAAATACATTTTCGATCAAACAAAATATTTTATGTTTTACTGGCCCCAATTTTTCATCATGTTGATTTTTTTTTATTGGAGGGGGACATGAGAAATATACTTCCGAGATTTATTTTTTTACAAACCCAACGTTTTGCGATCGCAAATCTTTAAAATTTAGCGCTTTTTAAGGAGAAACTTCTTGACAAGGAATAAAAAAAATGGAACGCTTGCTCGTATTTTTAAGCCCAAAAAATTTTCAGCGGGAATTATTTCTGCGAAAATTGCCCAAATTCGCAAAATTTGCTCCGACATAAAATTTGAAAGGACTAAGGAAAACGGCTCAAGGAAGCTCTTCGTCATTGATGCTATTTCTAGCCTCAAGCATTCTAAATAAGATTGTTTAATAACCAGACCATTCAGAAGATCGAGGTCCAAGAAATTATAAGTATATTATATTTGTCGAAACAATAGAGACAACCTGTTAACGAATATTTTTTTTTTTTTTGACTTCTACATTATTTTTCAGTATTTTCCATTCAGTATTCTTGTTGGCGGTGAAATAAAATACGGTATGCCAAATGTTATACTGAAAAATCAAATATTTGTTTTGATGGGAGAAACAAAGGCAAAACGAAGGACTGTATTTGATAAAAATGCTGGACTAAATGACTTTAAAAAGGTAATTAATTTTTCCAAAAAATAGTTAAAGTCATTGTTCTTGCTTCAACCTGCTTTATATGCAATAAGTTGGTATTTTTCCGTGCATAATTTAGAAAATGGCAAGATAGAAAACTGGAAAAAATATTTAGGAAATTGTCCCTTTTTCAGGTTTTTGGAATGGCCAACATGATCACTTGATTCTATTTTGGCAGAGGTGTAGGCCGAGTAACAAACGTCACAAATGCGCTAGTTGCATTTCCCACAATGTCCGCATTCTGGATTAATCCACTCCACCACCCGAAAAGGTCCGAAATCTGGTGAAATCGGGACTTGCTGACGTCAGCAAAAATTAGCACCCTTTCCGTTTTTAAACCTAACAAAATAATCTAAGAAGTCCTCAGTCCGACTGCATTGTATTTTTGTATTCATGGATGGGTGATAAAACCTATTTTCCATTTGCCAAAATCGAATATCAAAATTATTCAGTTAGGCTCTGAAATATTAAGACGGAAGCGAGACTAAATAATTTTGAAGTACAATTGTTCCTCTTCGAATATTTATCTGTTTATATCCACTTGAGGTACTAGGCTATATTTGTTTACTGAATTCCAGCATTAATAAGTTTAAAAACGTTTTAACCAACCCGGTACAGCAATTAAGTTTAAAACAAACAAGCTCATGCTTGAACGATTTAAATGATTGAAATCAACATAATTAAGGAATATCATAATTATCATAATTATTTGATAGGCAGCTTCGCTTACGGCTATTGTATAAGCTGTGCTGCGACAGACCGTACTCATAAAATATTCCACGCCCCGGTTCGGATTTGCTCGCATACCACTTTAAAAGAGTCGAGCCTATAGCTGGGTCGAACTGAAACAATTTCCAAATGCCCAAGCTGGTAGCTTTATTAACAATATTGTTTTAAATAAGAACGCTATGGGCATGCTTTATCACTCCACATTTGGATTTATACAATTGAGCCAAGCAAATCAAGCATGTCAAGCCGTGCAGCATAGGTAAAGTCAGTTACGCGATACGACTCTGTTTCACCATAGATAAGTAATCTATGGTTTGACACAGCTAGATGTTGGATTGATAGGCCTATTAAAATATAATAATACTGTATACTTTTTTATTTAACTACATACAGGCTATTATCTTTAAATCAGCACATCATCATTAAACAAACAACAACATAATCCGTAAGAATTTTTACTGATTATATTTCGCGGAAGGAACCATATTTTGTTGTAACTTTACACGCTATTTCAAGACTTCCCTAACATGCCTACGCCAATCCCGAAAGTTACTTGTCGTGCTAACATGAGCGTCGCACGCCGGCTAGTAATTTAAAATGTCTTTAAACATTTTTTAGAGATATCGGTCTGCTGGTTAGGGAAACGGATCTCTTCCAGAGACAGGAAGGGAGGCAAACAACAACGGCCATACACCTTAGTTTAAAGGGGCGAGTGGGAAGACCTGTGAAATGGCACCTAGTGGTGTCACTTTCGAAAACACCCAGGCCGGCTTGTGAAAGGTTGGTGTTAGAACAAGCGTGAAGCTGTGAAACAATACTAAAACCTCTTTGTAAATTGCCGTAAGAACTGTTCACGATGGGACTGGAACTCTAAGGAGTGAAACTGTCACGTACGGTACGACAGGTCAGACAGTTACCCAGCTACCACATCACCAGGTAGATAGCACGAAGGTGAGGATGGCAAGTGTAAATTCTTATAGCTACATTGCGAAGTTGAGCAGGCAAAGTAGTGGAAATGTAAGACAGCAGATGTGTTGAAATGTGTTCTCTTTGGGACGTCACGTGAAGAGGATCTATGGAGTTATTTGTAGAACAAAATTCGTGTTTGGTTTTCGTCCTGTCCTAATGCTCTTCGTCCTATGGTTTTACATGTCATCATAATACTTCTTGTCGTGGTGCACAGTTTTCGTCATGGTGTGTTATTTTCATCGTGTGGTTTTACTTTTATCGCGATTCTCTTCATCGTGGTGTTTTACTCTCCGTCGTGGAATTTCATCATTCGTTGCGTGGTTTAACTTTTATCGTATTATTTATCATGGTGTATCATAATGGTGAAAATTTTATATGAAATCACCATTCGTGCTGGCTGCCTTTATGAAGTTTCACGAAACGAAGGAAAACTGGAAAATATCATAATCTCTGATATGACTTATATATAATGTGGTAAAAAGTAGAATATAAAAACAAGTGTGTAATAGTATAAGTCTTTCTGTTAAAACCATCCTCAGTGTATACATAGATGTAATAATATGAAATATGAAAGTATTTTTACAAAAGTATGAGTTTTTTTTTAAAAAAAAAGTAATTTACATATGTACAATAAAAATTAACTGCCCTCAAGAAAGCAATTATCATTTACTACATACATCGAAATCACATTTTGTTATCGCGCATGTATATCACCTGATAAACATTTTGTGATAACGTAGACGTATACATTTCTGTCCCGTCCCTCCATTTCTAAAAAGCAGAAGTTTTTTAGATTCAAGTTGTTCATTTAATTTTGGACGTTTCAACGTGATAAATGAAGCTTCTAAGTTTTTTCTCAACCTCGTTCTCAGAGGCGCTTTTATCAACATTTTCCAACTAAACCGATAATCAGGATTATGGTAAATATGGTTAGGCGGTTCAGAATTTTTGGTTGGATTATTATGCTCATTCCAGCGAACCTCAGTATTTCGTCTTGTTTCGCCAATGTAAGATGTGTTACAAGTGGTACACATTCCTTCATAAATAACGCAAGAACGGTATGGATCTCTTAGTGTAAACCATTTTATTGCAATTTTGAACTTATTGTTTGCGAACTTGTGAAACTTTGAAATGAATGATTTGGAAACTTTTTCATTTTCTTCACAAAATGGAACTTCTAAAAGGATGAATGGTTTTGGTAAGTCAAAGAGGTTGGGTGGAATTATAAACTCGTCATCGTCGGTGTTATTAGTAAGTCGACCTTGAAATTGATTAATAACGCTTTCCACAAACCTGAAGGGAAATTTGCATTTCGAATTTTTTTCCTTATTACATTCTTTTCCATTTCGAAGTCATTCGAGATACGATTTGCACGACTGAGATCACCATTGATAGCATTCCTTTTGTATCGTTTTGGAATTTGCGATGACCAATGTGTGGCATATTTGGATGGTTTTCTGTACACACGATAAACACCATTTTCGTTTACTAATTTGGTGTCCAAACACCTCTCAGGGTTAACTTCAATAGTGATCGATAACTTTGGATGATAAGCATTCAGTTTATCAAGCAATTCATCTGGCTGATTCTTTATTCGCCTGTTTATGACGTCGTCTACGTATCGCTTATAAAACCGTGGTTTAAATGGTTCAACACATTCCTTCTCTAATTTTGTTAGGAAGATGTTGGAGAAAGTGACAGAGAGAGGGCCTCCCATTGTACAACCATCAGTCTGTTTGTAAAACTTTGACTGAAAAATGAAGTGCTCTCAGTTGTCAGTTTCAACAACAACCTCTTGAAAATTAGTCTGCTGCAAATGATGGCCAGTTGTTTGTTGAACATAAATTTCGTCCAAAATATACTCAATCGTTTAGCAATAGAAACGTTTGTAAAAAGAGACTCTAAGTCATATGATACGTATTCTTCGTTTTGATCGAGAGGATGTTCATGAATCATTTAAGAAAAGTCCTGTTTTTATGATGTAGTTGTCCTCATCACATGGAGGTTTTAAATAATCACCAATCACTTGGGCAGTAGCATACCTGCACGAACCTGTCTGTGCTATAATTGATCGGAACTTTAAACTTTCCACAGATATTTCACTTGCATTTGTAACTTTATATGTTTCTAAGTATGCTGCACTGAGGATGGCTTTTACCGAAAAGCTTATGCTATTGTGAACTTGTTTTTATATTTTACTTTTTACCACATTTATTCTATGGCGAGTTACTATCATAATACTTATATATAAATTTAGATGTTTTACAGACACTTTTGTTCGTTAAATCTGAATTGACTGGCTAGCTTTCTCGTTGTTTTTTTATTGTATTGAGCAGAACAGAAGCAGACAACAGAGGACATTAGAGGTTCGTGGTAGCTGGATAGTGCAGGGTAATTGTATTCATTTATGTTGAGCATGTTTGCAAAACACATCATGTTGGAAGCACAAGCTATTTTTTTAGCATAAATTATGTTGAATATTCCATTCCGGAAGTGTGCTTAAAGAACACATTTAATAATATGCTTTCAACTACATCTGAACCTACTTTCATTCTTTTCTTTTAAAGTTCGCAGTTTTTAACATTTTAGCTAGCTAGCTCTTAAAATGCTCAGCTTAAGCTTATGGGGTCCTGTGGAAATTTCTAGAAATTAGTTATTTCATGTAAAAGAGCATGAAGTTAAGTACCCCTGCAACGAACACAATGTTTTACGACACGACGAAACGTAAAACAACACAATGAATCATGTTACACCACAATCAAAAACACTACGACGTGACAAAAAGCCACGACAAAAATACTTCGACACGATGCTACGAAGAATAAACGAAGAGCATACACGAATATTTCCCACAAATAGCTCATGAGGATTTTCAGTGAAATTTGCAGAAAGAAGAAGAGCAATGTACAAGCTCTTTTGTTTTGGCGACAACGGAATAGGGAGCAGAAATAAAGAAGGGGAGAGTTTGCTTGAGTCAAAAATGACAATAGGCATGGTTTTGCAAGACATCAATTATTAAGAGACAGAGCTCAACGATATGAGTCAGTTGGTCCTCCGATATAGATAGATTACTTTCTGGTTAGAAAGTCGGACAAAGATGTGGAAGTTACACCAGGGGAAGAGTTTTACACAGCATAGGTTGTTGGTTTGTAATATTGCTTTGGAGAGTTTTAAAGAAGGCGAGGGTAATTATAGGCCCCGTTGGAAAGTCTGTAATCTATAGGAGAAAATTGAGCAAACAATTTAGTTGAAAAGTTAAGTAGTTGGTCCAAAATGATCAATGTGGTGATAATGTTGATAGTACTTGGACTTGTCTTCTAGAAAACTCTGATAATAATCTGTGGGTGGACAAAAACTGAGCTATAGACATAGACAGAGCTGCTTTTGAAAGAGTTCTGACCATGTTACTTAACACTAAGTAAAATTAGGATGAAAATTATCTTCTTGATGTTGATGCAACAGATTGACTGTACAGATTAAAACAATGGGTAGTTAGAGTTTTAGGAAAATAGAGATTGGCAAAGCTGCATGAGCATCAAGTGCTGTTATAGTAAAAGCGCCTGGGTACACTGGAGCTCAGCTTATCACAAGTCTTGCCGATCGAACTAAAATGAATGGAGCTACTTCAAGTGACTAGAAGAAGAGCGTAATAGCCTATTATTTCAAGGGCAGCACACGAACTTATAAAAATGCAAACAAAGAGGGTCAAAATTGGTTAGATCAAGTAACAAACGTTACTGAAAAAGTGACTGATAAATTAGTTAGAGAAAGAATTGATCAGCACACAATTCGGTTTCCGTCCACGGCGTCGTACCACAGATGCAAATTTTGTACTCATACAGTAAGAAAATTATTTGGGTATAAACTATTTAGAAAAAAGAAAGAATCTGTAGAATAACACGAGAGGATATCTGGGAAGCTGTGAAAAAAATTGGTATAGATAAATGTCCAGTTAAGAGAGCACAGTCTCTGTACAGCATTGCTAGAGGTCGTGCCAGGATAAACATTTCACTAGGTGAGAAATTTAGTGTAAATGTTGGTATACTTTTAATTTGTTCTTAGTCCTCTGTTGTTTGTTTTAATCTTAGAAGCGTTGTCGATTGAATTCGAAACAGAATGTCCATGGCAGTTGTAGTAGATAGATGATTTGGCTCTCAAAACGGAGTCAATGGAAGAATTAGTTAAAACGTTTTAGAAAAAAAGACTAGAAGAGAAAGGGTTTAAGGGTTTTGAGTAAATGCAGTAAAGTCTAACGACATTATTATTAACATTAGAACCAAGTGCTGCAGTAAAGTTAGAAAGTTGCCATGTTGAAATTACAAGAAAGGGGTTGGGAGTATCTCAATGTTTGTCAGACTTCCAAGCATAGTTCAAAGTAAGTGTTGCATAGGTTAGATTATAGACAAGAAAATTTCTTTTGTACAAAACAAAGTTTTTCCACCTTTAATTATGTACAGTGGCTCGTTAGACTCGTTCAACATATTGGCATATCAGCTCTTACTTAGCTGATATGTTGAGTAGTGAAGGAGGTGTCAAGGAAGAAGTTTTATTCGCAGGACAGGGAACAAAAATTTAGAGAGTCACTGCATTTCACGATCAGTCTTAATGATAAATCTACGTCGTATGAAGCTTGTGTAATCCTGTGTTGCCTGGTAGTAAGGCATGGGCAGGGAAGCAGGAAAATCTTGACCATTTAGAAAGGAAGGATATGAGATACTCAGTTGTCTGGGGATACAGCCATATACAGTTATTATAATATAGATTTAAAGAAGATACACATGCATATTAAGATGACCAACCTTTAAACTAAAGGTAATGCCTCATATTGAACAAAAGGAATTGCCCGTTATACATGTATCATATTACCATGATTATATAGGTATGTATACACTTAAAAACCTAAAGAATTTAAATAATTTAATAACATTTTTTTATCCTATTCTGAATAGGATAAGTGCTTCACTTTTGTAAAACAAACCATTTTATATTTGAGTTTCGAAAAACTAAGATTTCTACTAAATTGGGCCTGACAGTTATATACGTGCTGTTATGGGTTAAATATGTGCGTAAAGTAAAAAAAACATACATGCAGCTTATTCTATCCTTCACAATACAATAATATAATATATAGACTTACAATACAGATAAGCAATATATATTTCACTCGTAATGTCCACCACTTTATTTCGTACTACACTAAAAATATAAGGACAATATAAGAAGAAGAAAAATTATAATCACATATCTTTGATAGATGGTATGCGTTAAAAACTATATAGAAAACTATATAGAACCTTTCTCATCGACAGAATTTCCTACAAATTTTGAAAAAACATATTAATTTTGTACATTATCAAAAGTTTATATTATATACATTGCAGCATACCCAATCATGTTTCTAAAGTTGTGACAAATATTTCTTTTTTTTATCATTTTAGATATCTTTTTACAAACATAGGCTATGGTCTTGGAATTTAGGTCAACTGTGCAAAAATAGCAAGTTTGATATTACGTTGATATTTGATATTAAAGAGGTAGGGGCTAGGGCTAAGAGAGGTAATAATTGGTGAATATTCTTTACTCCTAAAAAGAAAAAAAGGTGAATAAGGAACTTTTTTCACAAAAAAATCACCTGTATTTACTATACTCATAGGACCTACTCATGATTATGTAGTGAAACTCTTTAAATTGATTTTGCACACTGGTCTATAATAGCAAACCAATCCCAGGCATTCTCTTTTTTTCTTTTCAAAGAAATAATGACAACTTTTTGGGTAAATTTGACTAATTTTACTTAATCTCATGTACATTTGCGTCATTTACAACACTTGGATAGCACATTGCATTCTTGTTTAAGTACAACTCAAGAAATTTTGAAATTTTGTCAGTGTTACTTTTTCTGCTATAGAAATGAATAAGTGTTGTTACTCCTTTGTTTAATTTTACAATGAGCAAGTACGTCTTCAATTGATTGTTGCGAAACAGCCTTGAACAATGAAGGAGAGGTTTGGAGACTCCTGAGTACCTCGTACTTTACATGTACTAGTTTCACTAGTTTAACTAGACCCAGTTATTGATAAAATGTCCTCATCTCTCTGCATGCGGTTTCGATCCTTAGTCTAGTCCCAAGTATTTTTTTAGTACAACCTGTTTGCTCGAAACGTCCTTTTGTATCCTTTGTACTGTTGCCTTTTCTTCTTCTTTTTCATTGATTGTGACCTTTAATTGTTTTATGAGCTTTTCTTTGTCTGTCCTTTTTCTTTTCAGCTTCTTTATTTTTCTCCCGACATTGTTCTTTTCTTTCAGTTGTCAATAGTTTATTTTTTTGATCTTCCCATGTAACAAAAGTTGCAAACCAGGTTGGTTGTCAATGCAAAATATAGAATGAAGTTGTCACTAATACTGAAATTTTAAAAACTTTCCTTTTTCTGTCAGATTTCTATTTTGCCTATTGCAACTTCCAGGATTAAACAACTTTTCTAAAGAATTCTGACTTCAACTTTTGCATTTATAGGGTGTTAGACTAAACTCGACTTTAAAGTCAAATAAACTGGCTTTACTTTGAACAGCAATCATTCTTGATACAATAACTCTCAAATTCTTGAAAACAGGTTTATGTTCCAAACTAAAACTTGTTTAACTTTTGAAGTACTAAAAAAATAACCAGCCAAAATAAAGCGTTTTACTTGAATGACTTTTAACTACTGCTTCTATTTGACAGTGCAAAAAATATAGATACATAGAATAATTCTTATATAACACCTTTCATACAAAATCAAGTGATTATTTTATGTTCATAAATAAAGCCAGGGCCTGTAATGACGCAATGTGGAAAAAAACGCTGGAGTGATTAGCTAATCAATCCAGCAACATTTTGCCAACTTAAGGTAAAAATTAGGTCGGCAAACCAATCTGACATGTCGGCAAGGTCAGCATTTACTATTTTCTGCCCTCTCATCAAATACTGTGATATATGTAATATATATACTTTTATCTCAGATAAATCAGTCTGTAGTTAGCCACTCAGTCAAGCCATTGAAGACCATCACAGTTCTCTTCGACCAGGACAAAACTCCCCACAAGTTATGCAAGTACAGAGCATGCACTTATCCTGAAACTTGGCAAATCGAACTGTGTCCAACTCTCAACAATTCTTTTATCAATCAGCATGTATAGATTAAATTTTAAGAAAAAGAAAAGTTATTTACTTATAAATATACCTGAATTCTTTCTGGGTGGTTTTTCTAATAAAAAAATAGGGTGATTTTTTTTCGCCTCATTCTCAGTCACGGGCTTTTCGAACGTATTATAAACGCAGGAAACTTGATTGACTTTGACAAAATACAGGCACTATACTGAGTGTTCTTGAAGAATCTTGTTAATAACAAGTAAAACTTCACGCAAAATATGGAAACGATAACAATTCGTTGAAGCTACATTAATTAAACTTACATATTTGTGAAAAAGGGTCAGTTTTTCCAATGTATATAAAATACATTAATTTGCTCGGCATGCTGATAATGGAAAGAATGTAGGGCGGCATGTACAAGTTGACTTCAATTAAATGAAGGTCGCTTTTCAGGTCAGCATGCCGACCTAGATTTCGTTTCATAGTAAAAATAATTTTAAAAAATATATTTCGTTTACATAACATTTGATCTATGATTTATGCATACTTGAGCATAGAATATTCTTAAAAGTTGTATATAGAATTTAAGGCTGGTTTCTATAATGATCAAAATGAAAAAAATTACTTATAGGACATTTCAGCAAGGATGTATGTATATGATAAAAATTAGAACAATTGAAGACGGATAACAACTATATGTGAAAAATATGCACAAAGAACATAACCACGCTGTCAATAAGGTAACAAAAAATGTTCACTGTTTTAAAAATTTATTATGACCCTAACATGTATGAATTTACCTTACAGGCGTTTTAAAAATTTATTATGACCCTAACATGTATGAATTTACCTTACAGGCATGTTTTGAACATTTATCGCAACAACGCCGTATAAAAAAACAATTACCCAAGAAATGATGCAGACAGAAATTCATCCAAAACTGTCTGATCAAGACAACATCGATTTATCGATGATCCAACACTTGTGTGGTAAAGCTGCGTGGAAGCATGTTACAAAAAACACAAAAAATAAGAAATGGTTTTGCGAAGTTTGCAATAACGATCTTTCCGAGGAAACGTCTGTGGGATGTGATGGTTGTCTGTGCTGGTGCCATCTATCTTTTATTGACAGAACAAAAATGCCAGCAGCTAGGAACTGGTTCTGCAAACGTTGCTCCGTACGACACACCACAGCCATAAAATCAGTAAATATATATATACATACTGTGAAATTCTCTAAATTTCTTTTAATTCCCCCAAATTCATTTGAAATAAAGAAAGTATGTGAGTGTCCCGTACAAATGCAAAGAAAAGAAAAAAGTACACAAATGTCACATACGAATAGAAAAAAATAATAAAGTATGTGAGAGTCACGTACGAATAGAAAAAAATAAAAAAGTACATGATAGTCACATACGAATAGAAAAAAATATCAAAGTGCAGTCACGCATGAATACCTACTGCGAAAAATAATAAAGCACGTGAAAGTCACGTACGAATCATCATCATCATCCTTCTTGGCTTAACATCCGTTTTCCATGTTAGCATGGGTTGGACGGGGTGTATTAATGACCCTCTTCCAATCTGACTGTGTTAGATCTAAACTCAACTTCCTTTGTATCAAGTCTGTCTTTAAAATCCCTGCCAAGTCTTTCTCAGTTTGCCTCTGGGCTTTGCCCCAGGAACTATCAAGTCTCTACACTTTCTTACCCAATTATCCCCCTCCATTCTTTCCAAGTGCCCCAGCCTATTCAATCTTCTTATCTGAATAACATCTTTAATTCACTGATGATGTCGAGGACGCAAATAGAAAAAAAATATTAAAGTACGGTCATGTATGAATAGCCACTGCATAGGATTATATCTGCCAAAATTTAGATTAAATCACAAAGTAGTTATATATTGATATCTGCTCCAGCAAAATTTTTTGATTTTCTTAACCGATCGGAATAACTCTTGTCATCGATTTCTCAGAGAGTGCAACCTTGGAAAGGCGTGCCTTTTCAGGGTAGCTTTGGCTTATCTGAGCTTATATAAGATAAGCTCAGTTTATGTTTTTGTATAGCGTAATTAGACGCCCTTTAACCAAATTAAGCTTGTGTATTCTACATAATTAGCTAGAAGTGGGGTAGCTATATGTCAATAGCAGTTTTTCCCTGACAGTTTCAACTAACTGGAAGTCACTCTGAAAAATCTTCAAATATTGATATGTTAATTTGTAAATTAACACAATATAAAAAACAAATAGCGGAATTGAATAAATCAACACAAAAAGCCCTTACCACGCCACCTTATAAAGGTTCAATGGCGAATATTTGCCATTCACAAACCGCGGTACTGCGATTGGTAATTTCTTTTCATTAACTTCGGGCATACTAATTCAATATAGGTGCTGTTTTGATTTTTACGCAAAATATAAAAACCGGACTGGTGGACAACCCCTCGACATCATCAGTGACCCTCAGCATTTATCAAAAGTTTTGATATATATATCATTAGACGACTAATTCTCTATAGAGGCTATTAGTCAATGAAATTGAGCTCAAGTAAGCCAGAAATTATGTGCAATTTGTTAGTGGAAGTCCCCAGTGCGCCCGCGCTACGAAATATTTAACGACGGGACCCAAGAAGGTCTCGGGAAAAACGGTCGTGTTGACGTCAGCAACAATTAGCTTTTTTTCCTACCACGTTCTCAGCGCCTGTTTTTTCTTTTGTATAACCAGGACGGCGAGAATAATTTACAGGATATAGGCACTTTAGTGTTGGAAACACTGTTATCAAATGTGGGTACTGTGTTCGGAATGTATACATTATGTATACACAAGCAGCACCTACCCAATTTCCCTCACATGGCATGGGTTGACCCGTAGTTGTGGTTAAGGCACGTGCTAAACATGTCCGCACTGAGGACCGAACCACGGACCTTGTGATTACGAAGCAAACTCCATAACCACAAGGCAATGCACCAGCCGAAGCCCTGGGGACGAGGTTGGCTTATTTCTACAGTATCTATTATACCAAATAACCTAAGGTCCTGAGTCGGCTTTGACTTTGACAGGTAAACTTCCACAACTTTAAAATGCACGACTCCACTAGAAAAACAATCACTTGTGGCGGTGAAAGTCGAAATTAGCCGTCCTGTTTCATATTTTGTCTATTATTGTAGTTACAAGATTTTTCTGGCAGATCATAATATCATACGGACTATAAACGCAAAAAAAAATGCTAACGATTTTTTTTTGTATCGAAACTGACGAAAATGGCTTGCAATAGAGAAATTAATCTGTTTACTTGGTAACTTAATTAATATAGCGGTGAGTCTCTCTATCGTTTAGATAACCACATAAGCTGTAGGGAGAAGAGTACTTCCTTCTCCTGTATGCAGTAGCAAACTAAGCTTAATCATTTTTAAAACTTGATTGAAATAAGGTAAGTACACCAGTTATTGTTTTAGAGTTTGGTAAGTGTGTGTGTTGAATTTTTTTACATTATATAAAGAGGAGGTATTTCCAATGCTTCTTAACCATCCGAGTGGGCTATCTTGTACTTATATACATTTTTGTGTGCAATTATAATCCAAGACGAACTCACCTTCTTGTAAACATTTGTATTGAGCTTAGAAACACTTGTCTTATCGAATATCTGGGCACTATGCACAAAACATGTCAAGGTGCAGGCTAGAAACTCTCAGTGTGCTGGGATTCTTTTAAATACAGAAAGAAAAAACGTCAGAAAAATGGTATAAGGGGTAACACTTAGGACTTACAAGCATTGTTTACAACCTATAATATCTGTTTATTTACATATTATTTAAGAAGCGACAAAATACAAGTGGTCCATTTATAACCTTCAGACGACCGGGTCCCGTACGTCTACAGTTAAAAGATCGGGATAAGACATTCCCTTGTAATACTGCCGTAACTGATGGGGGATTAGTTGTTGTGCAAAGTGCTGCCTACTTCAGAGAAAGGATAAACTTGCTATTTAGGGGTACCAAGCATATTTCAAGTTCTAGATCTTTTTATTGGCCACTAACTTCTGAAAACGTAAAAAGCTATTATTTTTCGGCCGATAAAAGTCTTGTCAAAAAGCTGATGTGTATTCCAAGGGTTGAATAATACTTTTTCAATTTGTCTGTCAGTCAAATTGAAAAGAGGAAGTGTAAATACAGTTAAAAGCTTAGGTTTACCACACCATTACAAATGCGAACTTTAAATGAGGTTTTTTTGATCATCTTTCTGGCCAAAGATTGCTAAATAATTATATTCTCAAGTATTTGCAAGTATTCGTGATAAGGAAACCCTCGTAATCAAAGAATGCTATTTTTTGCTGCACGACTTAGGGTGATGTATCCACTTCTTTCTACGAATTGTCCAACAGACAATTTAACTATGCATTTTTTGTTACAATAAGTTGTTTGATTTCAGTATGAAATGTTCTTATTTTTCTTCACGGGTTTAGCCTGAAATTGTTCTTACTTGTTCTCACATTTTCAACTTTATTTTATCTTACAGAAAATTACCAAGTTTAGTGACCTTAAATAAATCTACGTATGTATAATTTCTACAAAATAACACCCTATTGCCAAAATGGAACCACGAAAGTCCACCTAAATATGTTAAGCATTGCATTGAGAGTGAGTACCGGAAAATTAAAATCTGTTTTTAGTAAAATTTTGAAAATTCTACAAAAACGCAGCTATTGATTCTGTGAAAGTTCTAGCTGATAAGATTTTTTGTAAGAAAAAATAAAAATTTTACAGCCTTGCCATTGTTGTTATATATTCTTTTTTTTTCAGCAAGTCATAGCCTCAATTATAAGAAAGTTTGTAGCTTCCTTCGTAAAATTTTTCACACGCTGTGAAGCTCGTACGAAAATGTTTTCACAGAAGGAAGTAACAAGAGAAACTAAAAGTGGGACATGTCACAAGAATTAATCTATATGTTGACAACACTTTATAATAAAATTAGTTTTTTTACAATTGATACAACATCGTTCCCAGGACTCTTTTGTTATCGGCACAAAAGTATAAACAACAGGTTTTTCTGTCATGTAGTGTTGTAGTATTTGCTGTAACTGGACTGATTTCTTCAGTTATTCTTGCTAATGACAATTCCACCAACTAGCCCCAGATCCCTCTCAAGCGTAGTTATTTTTTTATTATTTGAGTCGTTACCAACCTCGTCGCCAGGGCATTTTTCTAACATCAGTACGGTTCGTCTCGCTGTTCCGATATAACAGACAACATGCGCGCTGAGAACAAAGTTAGATCGTTGTATATGTAGTATAAAGTATCGCTAGAGACCAGATAATTACTTCAGGCTCATTCTTTACTGTACTTTTTCTGGGGCCTTAGCACGAGGCCGGAGTTTTTAAGTACCTCTTATCTCGTAAAAAGATACCATTATTATGTTTATCTATACTGATCAGATCGTCATGAGTGCAATTATTCTCCTCCTTTGGGGCAATATCTCTTCTATTTTTCTCATGACGACCACTTTATGGATGTTTAAATCGAACTTTGTGTAACGCCTCATTAGCTTAAAACTTCCTTATAAACACATTTTTTTAGTTTTTGATACATTACATTTTCGTCTGATTGGGTAGTATAGAATTACATTATTACTAATAATTTTGAAGACGATGCGACTATGATGTATAAGAAAGTCATTGATGTAAAGTATAATGCAACAGGTTTGCTTGCTTAAGCCTGAGTCTTAAAATTTTCTGTCATTCCTTTGTCGAATGCGCATACTTTTAATGGCGGAGATTATTAAGCAGTAACTTTATTTTTTTTTTAATATTTGTTGTATTTTAAAGATTTTTTTTTATATGTGATTCTTTGTCGAACTTGTTTGCCGTGGACCACTAATACACTTTTGTTGCCTATCTATGCATTTTGCTAAGGCTTAGTGTTTCGGTATGTTAAGTGGAATTTTTGTCTATATCTTTTTGTGCCGACAAGACGAGAATAAAATTACAATTTTGTTGTTTGATTGAATGTTTAATTGACAAATTTTGGTCAACCTATTTTTATTTTTTATGCTTAGTGTAAACACAGCAAAAAATGAAGCTCATTATACTCGCATTTCTAATTGCATCAGGTATGAGAATGTTTTTGTTTTAATTTGTTTACGTCAGCAGATTTAAAATAACCACGAATATCAATTACTGGCCTGTTTAAATACCGGGTTAAGACTCATTATCATAATTGACATTTAGGCTTCAGAGTATTTATTATCCTGATATATAAATGAAGCAAAGAAGCCTATTTTGTGCTTGCAACTTAACATGGTTTTTCATAAATATGCATATTCATTGCTTAAAGCAATAAAAAAAGTACATTAATGACAGGCTGGTAAGAACGTTGAGATAATCCCGCATAAAAAAAACCTTTTTTTCAAAAATATATTATTCGAATGAGATGTGTAAAATTGACCTTTAATAATTACATATGTATATACTTGTAATTTTTATCATGCGTAATCCTTTCCTTATTTAGCTTGTGCAAGACGTATTCCACATCATAATCAAGTATTTGAAGGTAAATATTTTAACTTGCAACCAGCCGTTAGTGTGCGATTTTTTTCCATGTTTAATTCAAAAAAGCACTTGGGTTTTACAATTCTTTGAAGACTTGAACAAAGTACTTTGAATTTAGATGTCAGCAATGATGTTGATGAGCTGGCTTCTAACCATCTCGATTATGGAGATGTAAATGATTTTGATGGTGATGATGAAGGTGATGATGAAGGTGATGATAAAGGTGATGATGATGTTGAGGAAGATGTTGAAGAAACCGGGAAAGGAGCTGATGATATGCCTGAGAAAGAAGACAAGGAAGATGCGTGGAAAAGTGACGATAATGAAGATGAGGAAGATGAGGAAGATAATGGCGACAAGGTTAAAGATTATGTTAATGACGACGATGATGGCGAATTAGATAAATTTTACACTGGTGAGAATGATGAAGATGACGGAAGTTTGATCAAATTTCTTGATGGTAAAATACATTTTACAGTAACCACGTTTAAATTCTCGCGGGGTGGGAAGGTTAAACCCTAACTATAAAAGCTATGAAAACAAATAAAAATAAAAACAGACTTGAGCATAAAAATAACTGAAAACCAATCCGTTGCTGCTCTTAAGGTTTTTTACTGAATTACTCAGTCCAGACGTTGTCAAATGCGTTTTACATATTTTTTTCAATTTAGAAACTACAACAGCTCCTCAGCCGACATCTACTGAACCTCAAACGACAGCTCCAAAACCAACCATGACTTCAACTCAGAAAGAAACAACCACTGCTCCAACTCGTGAAGAAACAACCACTCCACGTTCCACCACATTACGTATCCAAACCATTACACCACGCATGCAAACCACCAAGGAACCAAATTTCACAACCATGACAAGTCGCACGCCTGAGACAACCAAGAAACCAACATCAAAAAGCCGCTTGCACGTCTTTTTATTGCATCTTCTTCACCAGCAATCAAGAAACAAACACTATATGCATGTCTTGTATATGCAGTACTTGAGGTTAACTCACAGAGTAGCAGCATTGGAAAGACGTGGCAACAATATGGAAGAGTATTCGCATCGTCATTCATTAGAGTAAAAGTTTTGTGTGATTTTCTCTATATTTAAATATTTTTTATAACGTTTTTGCCTTATTCCTTAAATTTCTTATGTCAAAGAAAACCTGTTTAGATTGCTAACGTCCTTGTTTTTTTTCTCTTACACAGGATACCTGTTGCAACTGTCCAATAATCTCAGTTGGACATTTTTTGATAAGCGCCCTTCCTTTCATTATAGGTACATATCCTTCGCTATTTTGCTAAAGTATTTTCATAATGTATAATTCGACCATAACACCTGTGACACAGATTTACTACAGGATATCACATTGGCGTGCGTTGATGCACTACAATTTGTCTAGGCGAATGTATTTCTGTGCTTTTGTCGTAGCGGTTGTTTAGCCAAAACTTAAGCTGAACGCGGGTTCTTGCGTGCCCATTTTCTTTAAATGGTTAAACGTGGTTCAATCAGAAACGTACTGCCACTCTAGGATCGTTTTAATAATCCACTCTAAAGACTGCCTGTTTTTAACGTGGTCGCCTCAACAGATTTTCCTTTCTGGCAGAAAAGTAAAAGACGTCGCCTGTTTTATATTTACTTACAGGTATTAACTTGTTTAGGGCATTAAAAATTAGCGGTCGTTGTCCGTGTTAGGCAGGTGGACGACTAAATGCACGTAAAACTTCTATTACAGCACACTTGACTGTAACGTTTGATAATATGGAGTCCTTAAAATAACGCAAATTTTCAATTTTTCAAGGAAGCCTGTGTTTACGCCGCAAAGAGCAAGTGGCAGGAATGTAGTGTTTACACCAGATTATGCGTTATAAATTACGAAATGTTTTGAGTAAAATCTTTTGCCATGTTTCTTATAAAAAAAAGTGAGATATTCTTTATACAATACAGTGAAACTCCCCGGAAGCAGAAATCCTTGAAATGGAACATCTGCTCAAGACAGACAGTTTTATTGCTTTCCGAAGAATTTCTTTAGAAAGTTAAACAATATTAACCAAACATTCCATAAGGCAGACAGTTTTTTCGGTTGAACGTAAATATTTCAACTAAAATTAACTTTTGTCCCGCAAGTTACGCTCTTCTTAAAAACAACTGCACTAAAACATGGGAGATTGCTAAGCAACTTAAATACAAGTTATACTGGATAAAAACATCAACTTTTTTCATGGAATAACCTAAGAAACATTGGTATTGGGAGATGCTCTTTTAGTATGTCCAATATGGAATCTCATTTTATTCTGATATTGATTTGACATTAAGTTGAACTTTTTGTCTAAGTATACAAATAATTTTACCAAAACGTTTCCGTTAGTTTCTTGCTAAGCAACTGTTAAGCCACTTTTCTATAAAGTTAGAGGGTAGGGTATATGTTAAAAACTCAAGTACTACGTAAACTGGAGAAAAGTAGAAAATAATAAGTATATACAAAGCTGTTTTTCTTCAAAAACATTGAGGATTTTAACAGTCTAGTCAAGTATTGGAATAGTTTATTTTAGAATAGTGATTTCTAATCAAGAAGTACAAGTTTAAAAAATAAATAGATCCACTATGATCTAATTTTCTTGTGATATTTATAATTTGCATGAATGTGCGTGAATGTTAAGTAATAAATATTCCTTAATCATTCAGAATCAGAAGCAGTATCGTATTGTGGCGTTTCGGTTTCCCCAACAGTTGTGATATATGATGGCGTGTTAAAAAGCAAGTTAACAGTTTCACTTGCAGCTGTTTCATTTTGTTGTTCTGCTGCACTCAGCCATAGGAAGCCATTGTGTTTATTATAGACGTCTATGCCTGATGATAACATGCGTCCGGTACAGCTTATACATGCACGAGATTTACCAAATATGGAGCATTTGACTTTACTGTCATTCTTTATATAGTCTGCTACTACTGCGAGAATTTCTTCAGCGTGTGTTCCTTTTCGTGCGTAACCTTCTGTTGTCAACAAATATACAGTATTTTCCTGATATTCAAAAAATGGCAGCTTCACTCCGTTACGCGTATTAATCACTTTTTGATGCCTTTTGACTTCATTTTTTAATGCCTCTCCAATCTTTTTGGAAGCCTTTGTCGCTTTGCTGTTGTCTTTTCCCCAAACCCGATTCTCTAGCTTCTTTCTCACTCTCTTGACCCTCCCCTGATTAATTTCAAATTCTGTTTCATACTCTGTTGTCAACATTTCTCTAAATGATTTTAGCTTGAAGTCGTTGAGTATGATTTCTCCAGCGTATAGAGGAGTGCACGCAATAAACAAACAAGGTTTCGGGTTTGGATTCTCCCGACTAGAAGCTTTTTCCACGCACATCAATTGAACATCATCCAGAATATGATTATCAATTAATTCGTTCCAGCGTTCAAATAACTGAATTGATACATGTCGCATTACCTGTCTTAGTCGTTGTCTTTCAAAACTAGCTTTCTCAACTAACACCGGAGCTGCGAACTTCGCCATTCTCCCTTTTCCAGTATGCTTCTTTGTCAATGCAGATAACCATTCCGTTGTTGCTAAGTCCGAATCTGATATACTTGCTTTTAGTTGAGATAAATCTTGATGGAACCATTCTCTTACCTGCTCAGAGTACCCTGTTGGATCCATTTTATCTAACACTTGCTGAGCAACATCGAATTTTTTTCGTTTCACAAGGTATGACAAGGCAGACATTTTATTGAAACGACAATATTGGTTTGGGTCCAATTCGTACTCGTTTAACAAACAAAGAACAATATCCATGTTTTGATGTTTGGCAGCTAGGATTAAAATATTTCTCGCGTATCTATCTAATGTTTTATTTGCTTCTTTCAAAAAATAATTGCGTCCCATAACTTTAATGACGTAATCAAACACAGACCGGATAGTTTTCTTGTCAGAATACTTTATCATTGCGTGAAATAAGGTGCAACTGCCATAAACGTACCTGAGACCTAACATATTTTCAAATACTCCTTTTTCTTTGTAAGTTCTTGCTAGTTCTAAAAGTTCTTCCACTTGGTTTTCTTGTAAGAGATTCTCAATCTTCTCAGTGTTTATAGCAGCTCTTACCGCCATCTTTGTTGTTCTTTTGCTTGAAAAGTGTACTAGCTTATAGATAACAAGTTATTTAAACTAGTTTAATGTTATCATGATCTTGGTAACTTTATTGACTTTCTGAAATTGTTAAGGTCGGAAACAGAGCGTTCTTTATATACATATATATAGCTCCATTTCTTCTGTTTTCACGTTGTCGATAACAATTTCACATGGCAACTTATGTTGTGAATTTCTAATGAAGTTCTTTCCATTTCGATTCTTCATTTATGTATTAACCACAACGATGGGAGGTGATAACACTCAAATAAAAATCCATCATAAATATTTCATCTTCTTTGTGATAAACTTAGCTAACGGTCTTAGCGATGAAATTCTTGAAATTTATACTTTATAAAAAAGAGAATGGCTGCAAAATGTTTCGCTTATAGTTGCGTTAAGCAAACAATAATGTTTTGCATATATTTTTAATCCGAAACTCGGTTGTTTCTGGAAACTGCTAATTTCCACAAAAATGGTTATTTTTGGTGTTATAAAAATATAAATCTTCAGAGAGGTTGTTTTTGTTTTGTTTTGTTTCTTTTCGTAAACATTGTATCTTTCGTTTGGACAATTTTAATTCTTAAATGTGATTTTATGATTTGTAAAAATCGACCAAGGATTTAATTAGATCAATGAAAAATGCAATGACAAAAACAAAGTTGAACAAATGAGGAAAAGACTAACATTCAATAGAAATACCAATGTAAAACCCTCAGCATTGTTGTTGGAGTATACTTAAAATTTTAAAAAACGAGCCTTGCTGATTCTTATAATTAAAATTCTTACTTACAGTAAAAATGTGCACTTTTTATTCTGTTCTCTTATGTTGACCAAAACGTTACTTCTAATGGTGATTATTACCTTTAAATGTCCGTGAAAAAATAATAAAAAAACAATAAGAAATAAGGTGGTTTAGGACAGAGAGAAAATTGAAGCTACAAGCACTAAATAGGTGTTGAGTTGCCAGAAATTTAATGAAATAATTTTAAGGTTTAAAAACATTACAAATGGTTCAGACTTAAGTAATTTGCGGCAAAGCTTGTATGGTTAATTCAAATTAATTTTTTCACGAAGTGTATGAATATATTAAATTGAAATACATTAATGATTAAAAACTTCGCACGTGGCTGGAAAGACCTTTGCCATACGTATTAAGTAACGAAATATGTTAGAAGAGTTACCATAGGGATTCAGTAAAATTATTGTATTTAACGTAAGTTTTTGAAGGATCTAAGCAGCAAGAATTGTAAAACTATTTTTAAAAATAAAACACATTTTCTTAGTTTTAACGAAATGTTTCGACATGTTTCACCTTGTAAAATTTTGCATTTTAACTTCTTTGTTTCAATCCATAAATTTCAAGGAGAAATAAGAATAAAAAAAATTGTCTATTCTTCATAATATCGATTTTATCTTTCTGTTCAAAATAGTAGCGCCCCAGCTTTTTTTAACAGGCGAAAAAGGATGCACTTTTGCGCTAATGCGTAAATTGCGTACACCGGAAGAATTTCTATGAATTTTTTCACAGGCTAACAACTGTTAAACTTATATTATCCTAGAGAAAAGACCAAAAAAACTAGCTATCCACCTTTATCTTACGGCAACTTTTTGCTTCGCTATATTATTTTTAGCTTCCCACAAGCACACAAAATACAAACGTTTAAATACCCAAAAACATATAACTATCTAGAATATCAAATTTACAATATATAGCATAAATGTTTTAAAAAGTAAAGTATTTGTTGGAGGAGCAATGCAAATCAACTATGAAAGTGCATTATATATTTTCATTTTTTTTTATTAGACGACTTCAAGTTTCATAGGTCATAACAAGCCTATTTCATGACAGTTCTAGTTACTTTAGAAAGCGAAAGTTCATATATTTATAATGATACCATGTAAACACGATTTTGGTAATGGGTTGCTGGTTTTACCCTATTCACGATATAATTAGACTCAATAAACAGAGCTTTTATCATCATTAGGTTAGAAAAATTAATTAATTTCAATTATTTCGAGCAAAATAGCATAACATAGAAAAAAATATCGATGCTACACAAATACCGGCACTGGATAGAAATTTTGTCGAAGAAGATGGTAATGTCGTACTTTCTTTCGTTGTTGTCGGTTTTTGTGTAGTCGTTGATGTTGTGGGGGTCGTTGTTGTTGTCGGTGGTGTGGTCGTTGTTGTTGTTGTTGTTGTCGTAGTTGACGTTGTTGTTTCTGTCGACTTTTGTGTGGTTGTAGGGGTCGTGGCGGTTGTGGCGGTTGTTGTCTCAGCTGGCGCTGGCAGTGTAGAAGCAATACCTGTAAAAGGAAGGAATAACTTACGGAAAGTTGTTCGACATAAACATAAAAAAAAGAAAAAAACAAACAAAAACCCTTTAAATTATACTAATCTCCTCTAGTTGTAGCTACCACTAGTTGTAAAACACACTTTACCAGAGATACAGACAGTTGCAAAGATGTAATTCATTAGGTCAGCAACTAACCATTATTTCTGCAATTATTTGATATGCGAAAATACCATATCCCTATTCCTACTGGGTAGTTTTTAGTCTCCTCAAAGCTGGGGCCGATTTAGCCCACCTCTGTAATTTCTAAAGTTGTAGTTCAGTAGACATAAAATTTACTACAAGTGTTGGCCAAGCCTTAAGCAAAAAGGTAATAAAAAAAATTGCTGATGTCAGTATTTTTACCAACGATGTTATCAAATCTTCAGAAATGGGTAAAAATTAACCAAAATTTGAATTACTTTTATAATTGCTTGGCAGTTTGTTCTACGGGAAACAAAGAATAACGTAGCAATATATACCAGGCAAGTTCCCTATCAGCGTACTAAATCAGTGATAGGAATTTTTTCACAAAAGGGATTATGCAAGATTTTACTCATCGCAAAAAATATTGTTGCTATGGCAACAAATCAGCATTTTTTCCAAAGAAATTATTCTGCAAACTCAACTAATATAATCACATAAAAATTTGTGGAAAAAGGTTAAAAGGGAGTTTCCTCCATAATGTCAGGAACCAGAGAAGATTTCAACTTTGACAATTATAACTAATGACTTAACCTTAAAACGCAAAATGTTATGATGAATCATTATAAATCATAATTTGAAAGAATATACTGAAAGATATCGACTCTTAGACGCCAAACGACATCCATATGCGCCAGATCAAGGCGGAGGAACAGACAAACAACCTATCAGCTATAACTCCTGACCAATCAATTTTATGATAACAAAATTGCAGGTCACTATGTAAGAAAATTAAAATTTCCTTTCAGCAGGGCCATATTCCATCAACAATGAAGCAACATGTGGCCGGAAATCGTGTTCAGTGACGACAGATTGTTGGCAAAAAATCATTGAAGTTTATATTTTTTTTCAAAAAAGCCACCGGTGTCAAAAAAAATATTTTAATACACCCCTTACAAAAACATGTTATTTGCTTAGCCTCAATTTGGTAAAAAAAGACATTGTTGATTTTTCTTAAACAGCAACAAAGGCTTTCCCTTTTACAGATGAAAAAATAAAAAAGTTCAAAGCTTTGGGACTACCTTTAAGAAATTCTTTAATTTCTTATAGGTTACGCTTAGTTCAAAAACAATAAAAGACTTACACATGGTAATAAAGACATGTATGTGTTAAAATAGAAATAAAATCTGTATTTGGTGAATTTCATTTTTTAATCCTAATCAAAGTCTCGAGCCTAAATATTTGTTGTCACAAGAAAAATGTCTAACAAACAGAACTATTACGCAGTATGGCGATGACCACTCGTTTTAAGATAGATAGATTGATTGAGACTGAATTTGACATTGAATCGACACCCAACCTTATTAATATAGAAATAACGGGCGGCCGGAAATTGGGTTCAACGATAAAAGGTTATTAACAAAGTCTTAAAACTTCGTCATATAAGAGTTAATGTCAAAACATGAAGACAATAATGCACAGTAAGCAAAAAAAATATATGCAAAAACAAACAAACAAACAAACAACAACAGAATAATCAAAAAACTTACTTTGCGTGTTGGAGAGCACTGCGCCTAAAAAATAAAATAAACACGTTTGTTATGAAGATTAATGCAGACATCAGCTTCTCATCTAGATAATTGATTCACAATAATCTGAATCGCTTGTTTTAAGACAGTTTCAGGTCTGGCGTGTTTTGAAAGAGCAAGTATTGACAAAATGGCTAATCATTGCACATTGCTACAATTTAGCACCTTATTCTCAAAAAGAAAGATGTGTTTCAGGGATTAGAAACTATAAAAGTACACAATCTTTATCTTAGAAACATTTTAAAAACGAAATCAAACAACAACTAAACTGGATGCATACCCAATGTTATAACGAATAAAACTTTTATTATTAATGTGTAGTCCATGATGTAAAAGTGACAAATAGAATTAAAAATAAGTATCTATTTCACAGTGTATTTTCTACTGCTGTTGTCTTGGTTATGTTCTGTTATGTTTTGACTGTCCTCTTACAGCTGTTACTGCCGTCGTCGTCCTTGTTGTGTTTGTTATTTTCTTGAAAGCGTACAAATTCTTTTGTATAGTAGACTAACCATGTGTACAGGTCAAGAGGTTAATCTAGGAAGGAAAGAGTAATAACAATAATTGCTTTCGTTGTCATAAGAAGTAAATGGCTTAAACGCGTCATTTTGTAACTGTTGTTGAACTTTCATTAAGGCAGATACATGAGGGAGCTATTGAAAAAGAAAGATTAAGTGTTTTCGTTATTTGGCTCTAAATTCCTTTAATGGAGTACTCAGGAGAATCTATCTTATAAAGTTTTGTAAAATAAACAATAGAAATATATTTGCTGTTTTTTTTCTTCTTATTTTAATTTTCTACATGAAACAAGGAGACTTAAAATGTCACAAAAGTCGCTGGAGGGTTCACAAGTGTCACATATAGTTTCTTTACGTAGTTATGACGGAAGTGATGAACAAAACTACTCATTCATTCACTAGTACTGTTTACGTTGGTAATTCCTACTTATAAATTCCATGTATGCTGGAACCATTTGCCTTTTAAACTCAGGAAAGAAAATAATGGTAAAGGCACCAATTGGAACAATATTATTGACTTCCCTAAAATACAGAACGTAATCATCTATGGTTAAAAACTTCAACTTGATTTAAAACAAATTGAAAGAGAAAGTGGAGCATTTTAAGTACAATATAACATTCTTATGAAGTCCCGAACTTAAAGTTTTGGTACTGAAATTAAAGTTTACGCAGTGGAAACCAATGAACTTTATTTGTTTTCCTAATCGAAAACTTGCAAGTTTAATCTGATAGTGATAGATTATTCCAGTGAGAAATTACAGAATGCACGGCTGTAAAGCAAAGAAGTGACGAGATTGCACATTGCAGCAACAAAAAGGAATAACTTTATATAGTTTTGATAAAACGGAAGAATAAAAAAACATTTTACAAATGGTTTTTCTGCGCAGAGACAACACATTGAGAAACGTTTTATGGGTTACTGAATCATGAATCCAATTTAAATAATGGATAGCAATTTAGATGCTACACTCTTCCCAGAAATCTAAAAGTTTTGTACTAATTTGCGTTTTTAGGATGTGACTCAAGATCCTTCTTGAATCACATCCCACGTGTTCACATCATGGCCTATAATTGGATGTAAAGTAAAAAAAATGGCAGTAAAGCCTTATATTCGTCAGGCTGAAGAATATAACATGATTCTTCGTGTATAGTAGTTTCCAGCATAAATGATAAAATTGTAAATATTAACTATTAATTGGAGTACTTTTGCCACGAAACAATGTCGTATCGCTTCTCTCTTCTTTCTTCTCTCATCGCTCTTTTGTGCGTCCGCAGCACAAAGTGGCGATCAGCTACCATTTTGGAAAAAAATACAGCTATTATTAAATGGACTAGATGGGACCGTGTCACATATCCAGATCCGACTTAAAGCAGAGCTTTATATGGTGAGTGAGTAATCCAGTCAAGCCCTTAGAGTTAGTAATAGAGGCTTTCTGACGTTGAGAGTCAAGTTTACCAAATAACTGCAGCAAAACCGGGTCGTGATCTAAGGTGAAGCGCTATAGTACAGGTTAGTACGTCACAAATTCAGCGAAACACACACACAGTGTTATAGCGCGAGTATAATACATACTTAAAAAATAATTCACTCAACTTTGGCTGAAAAAAAGCACAGTTTACAACCTGTTAATACCCTGTTATGACTAGCTTTTTGGTATTATAAGAAAAAAGTGTCAGTGAAAATTCGAAAACCAATCGTGTCACAGAGTTAAGCACTTAGTCCAGGTAAGCAATGTCATACATGGCAAAATGCCCTTTCTGAAAACTGTATCGCAATTTTGATTTTTTAATGCTAGTTAATTGTGCCAAAATAAATTTAGGTTAAAAAAACCTAGCTAAGTAACACAGGTTATTTGAGACTGTTGTCTCCTTGAATTAAGTTAATATATACTTCAGACTCAGGTAAATCTTTTATTATAGTAAAAGATATCGCTATCTAAATGTATTTCAAAAACTTTGTTCCAGCTGGTATTTCGCTACTTCAACCTTTTAGCCCTATGTAGCTAAAAGCAGCTTAATAGGTAGCCACAGCCCAAGCTACAGCTTGGTAAAGATAACACGAAAAGAAACAGTAACAATGGCAGGATAGAAAACACTTGTACCAAACGGAATTAGAACCTTAAAAAATAGTAATAAATAAGGCTAGCTAACTAGCTTGGTTTTAGGATGCTCCCTCACAACCTACTTTTTTATTCAGTATCTTAAAATTGGTTTGTTTAAGATTTATACATGGCTAAAACACGTGACAATACCGCCGAAAAACAAATTTAGTCACTTTGACATAATTTAGTCCTTTTTAACCAAATAAATTTTTTAATTTTGTCACTCACTTAAAACGTTATACAGGCTGATATAAGGCTGT
The DNA here is from genome assembly GCF_029227915.1 of Hydractinia symbiolongicarpus. Classification (NCBI taxonomy): domain Eukaryota; kingdom Metazoa; phylum Cnidaria; class Hydrozoa; order Anthoathecata; family Hydractiniidae; genus Hydractinia; species Hydractinia symbiolongicarpus. The sequence continues at coordinate 12,835,698 of NC_079875.1, read as the reverse complement.
TTATTTGTGTTTTCTTTATTACCGTCGTGGTTTCATATATATTAAATTAAAAAAAGTCCAAAAATGGCTAAAGAAAGAAAAAAACGGCAAAAAATTATGGTCGAGGTTAAAAGAATTGGTAAAAACTAGTCGTTAAGCCCATGGAAAATCCACGGGTTCGCCCGTCCTTTTTATACCGCAGCTAAGCTACCATTTTGCGTGACAGACAGACAGACGTATACAGGTATTATAATATAGACTAGCCGTTAACCCGTGGAAAAATCCACGGGGTCGCCCGTCCTTTATATACCGCATTTCGTGTTTCCGTAACAGGACGCGGCTTTCGCGGACAGACAGACAAAATACGGCTATTATTAAAGAGATTGTTGGTCAGCAAATAAATTAGTCGCTTAGCAAAAATGTTGTTACTTTTTTTAACAATAATGTATATTTATCTTGCTATGTAAAAACATATCAAAAAACAAACATTACAAAACATAAGACTTTTAAAAAATAATATGCAGAACTCAACGCATCAGTTTTCAAAATAGTCATAGTCATTCGTCAGCATGTCGGAGTTTTGAACACACAAAATACGTCTATTGTTAAAGAGACAGATAGAAAAAGAAACACGAGGCTAAAAGTATCGGTACTTTTAACTGCTAGTAGAAAAAACTATAAAAAAATAGAAAAAAAAAGTAGTAGTCAAGTTGAAAAGAATTTTTTAAATCTTAAGCCTTTTAAAGTTAAAAAACATCCAGGTGAAGTAGAGAAGTAATTTTCCAATTAAAATATGTGGTATTTTATACAAATATAATATCAATAAAGTGCAGCAGAACTTCGCAAACATACGCAGCTCTATATCTATACAGTAACCCTACATGCAGGAATTATTGGCGAAGTTTATTTTTAAAAAAGGGGGGGGGAGACTGGAGGCAGCAATAAGAGAGAAGCTGGATAATAGAGTAGATATAAATGGTAAAACTCCTGCACATTTTAGGCTAAAAATCATGTTTCTCTCTCAAAGTCTAAAATTTCTCATGTCATCACGCATAACCTTGTTTAATTTCGTCCTACCACAAATAATTTTTGCCATAGCACAAATCAAAGTGGCTTTTTCAAAGCCATCAATCATTATAGTATCGCAATTGAATCCGTTACAGTTTCTCTTCGTCACGTTTTTGGGAAAAATCTGCCATGTTTTCTATTTACATTTCATCGCTCGGCCAAAATATTAAAAACAAGACCCACAACCCTAATAATAATGCCTTAAGCCTTATAACGCATTGACTGCGAGACCATTGTTGCAGCCGGTAGTTATTTTACAATCTTTTTAATAAAAACGGCGGTAAATTAGACCTGAAATAAATTTTCTGTGTATCATTTTAAAACGTTAATAACGTTCCCACATTAGACCATCATCCCTAAATATCCAATCAACGTGATGCAACATAGTTATGGAAGGCAGGGAGTCTTCCATACTTATGGCGAATCAGTCTGTTTAAATTTTAAAAGCTATCGTTGCAGTCATGGGTGTCCCTGCCGCCATGCAGTTCCTGTTACCATGGAACAAAAAATTTACCTAGGAGAAGAACATTGCTTGCCTCAACATTTGAAATAGGTAGCTATTGGTTAGATCACTACGTAAGGCATATTTTTGTTAACTTTAATGAAAGCTTTAATCAATTTGGAAGAAGCGCATTTGTGGTCCTTCTGTAATAATGCATACGTCATTTTTTACATGAGAAGACTCCACAACCAAATATTTCGTCCTGCATTGAAATATTCTGGAGGTTTAAACATCGACAGGAACGGTAACCGACTGTTTCAGGCAAGTAACTTTGACTTCTGTAACATCTACCTCAAAAAGAATACTCTGAGAGAGTGCTTCGCAGCAAACCGTGAATATGGGATTCCTTACAATCTCAGTTCCTATTGGCTGATAATAATATGAAGCATGTCTATTGGCTTAAAAAAAAGCAATCTTATTGGTTTTTCCAAAATTAACAATTTCTAAGGCCGTTGATAAATAATTTATTCTGAACCTCGCTCTTCCGGTCCCAGATCTGTCTTTATCTAGCTTTCTATCTATCTTTCCTGGCGATTTTAAAGGTTCTTTTTTTGCAGGTAGCTTAATTTTTAAAATCCTCTAGCTATTATAGGTTATTTTGAAAAAAGTTTTTTTTTTACTGCTAAGAATGTGAACATTTTGCCAATTTTTTTGACTATATGATGACATCACTTTTTGGGAGGAGGGACTTTAACTTTACTTGTTAGTTAATTGACCGGTATTTTTTAACCGTTAGAGCTATGAAGCTGAAATTTTATTACTTTTCATCAAACTTTATAGGGGACATTTGGATGAAGAATTCTTTTCATTGGTCCGGTGTTTTTAGCACCGCGGCTTTTTTGTTTGTGGCCACTGTCATCTTACGACTGCTGCGCATATTCAGAAATTTGACATTGACAGCTTTTTTTGCTCTTTGTCTTGTAACTATTAATTTTGCTTTTAGGCTCATAGTTTACCTACATAAATAACATTGAACTTGCAATTTTTGAATGGATAGAATCCACATCAATAATTTTGTGACAAAAAACAATGTTTTTGTGGGCCTCGCTGCGATAAATTTTGTAAACTGCAAACTGCCAATTGTTACTAGCCGGAACTAATTGTTTACTGCTACTGTTTATCAGATGTATTTTGAGTGCTCATTTCATTTGTAATGAAATTGGTTAACAGCACTTTTCGATAAAAAGTTATGAAGAATTAATTATGAAATGCATGAAGAAGTAATCAATAAGTAAAAAATTCTTGTTTTTGCACGGTTTACAATTTTTTTATTTTTTATTTTAATTTTGGTACACCGTAGCAGAACATTTGGAAGAATTGTTAGTTTAAACATTTATTTTCATTCTGTACATAGTATAAGCTTTGAAAAATAAGAAAAAAGAAAGGAGAATGTGTTTTTCTATCTCTTTTAATGGCTGTTTTAAAAACATCAATTTTTTCATTTTTTGGCATAAATTTTGCCAATTAGCGAGATTATTCATGACGTCATTAAAGCTACCATTATGGTTTAAATTTTTTTCCGTAATTTTGTTCCCAATATGTTGAAGCGTTACTGTACGAAAGCTTATGACATGATATTAACCCTACCTGAAAATATCAAAGGGGTACAGTGCCTCCCTCCTCACACTTCATTGGGAGACAAAACGCTCACACCAGGTGGGTTAAGTCCTCTCCCTCTTCTTTGTAAAGGGGCGTAAAAGCAAAAAATATCAGTTATTTGTCAATATTTTAATGTTTAAAGATGCTTCGATATAGTATTGTTACTCTCTTATTTAAACCAATGAAAATAGCGCACGTGCATGTACATAGCAAACTTAGGCACAGAACGAAATGTAAACACGTGTTGCTTGACCTTAAGTAAATGCAATCCAATTCTTTTCAATACAATTCAATTCTGCTGCTGCTCAGAATGTAAAAAAAGTACAAATCTGCAATCATCTGCACTAGATCCAAAATAAATTGATTTGGTTTGCGATACATTTGTTTAAATGCTTTTTAGATGTCTCATTGACGTAAAGTTTTAAATCTCTGCAATTTCTAAACAAATAATATTCCTTTTTCTTTTTTACCAGGCTTTCTAGTGCTTTAGGATAAATGAAAAAATATGTACACCGTTTATAGAAGCTTTATTTATCAATAAGGTTTATACATATATTCTATCTAAAAACTAAATAAATATTAAAAACGTATTTCTTGATCAAATGACATAGAAGCACGGAAGGGCTTTTTTGGCATAAAACTAATCCCTTTCTGTATAACTATATAAGTTCTAACGGGGCATAGGTCATCGAAGACTATGTTCTCCACAGAACCGTGACATTACTACAATAAATAAGAGCAGCTGCCTCTCCACCATTGCTGCATAAATATTAGTTCCACTTGAGTTGGAACATATATATTAAATAAAATAGTATTGTATTATAAATAATCAATATATAAAAAAATTATATGTATAATTGTCCTCTCTGACAGCATGTCCTCGGGCAGTGTCGTACAACACGTGATCTCTCAACCAAGTCGCTGTTCCTGCAGTTTCGACTAGCACAGTTATACGCGTTATCTCTCAAGTTTGCACATGTCTCACTAGCTGGTCCTGAACACTGTCCACATGTCCTGATACACTCAGCTGAATGTGATTTGCAGTGCTTGTTTGTGTCAGTAGCAACCACCCCACACCAGTATTCACGATCCCCACACACTATAACAAATAATGATAGTTAGATAGGATGTTATTTGCAGAAAGTTTGGCAATAGAGTAAAGGAATTATGTATAGCTAGCTACCTGTATTAGGAGGAAGTGTCCTTGGTGTTGTAGACCTTGTAGATCTTGTCGTAGTAGTTCTTGTTATGGTAGGTCGGCGGGTTGTAGTAGTCGTTGTTGTAGTTGGTCGCCGGGTTGTAGTGGTCGTTGTTGTAGTTGGTTGCCGGGTTGTAGTGGTCGTTGTTGTAGTTGGTCGTCGGGTTGTAGTGGTCGTTGTTGTAGTTGGTCGTCGGGTTGTAGTGGTCGTTGTTGTAGTTGGTCGCCGGGTTGTAGTGGTCGTTGTTGTAGGCGGTCGTCGAGTTGTAGTGGTCGTTGTAGTCGGTCGTCGAGTGGTACTAGTCGTTGTTGTAGTTGATCTTTTGGTTGTAGTAGTCGTTGTTGTAGTCGGTCTTCTGGTTGTAGTTGTCGTTGATGTTGTTGGTCGTCGGGTTGTCGTACTGGATCGTGTTGTTGTAGTCGTTGTTCGAATTACGCCTGAAAAATGAAAAAATGACTAACATAGAAAACTATTAAATCAATCTTTTTTTCTCAAATAAGCAAAAAAAATAAAAAAATCCAGATTTCTAGCTAAGGAAAAAGCAATACTTACCAGTACATAAGCCGCACGTTTTCTTACAGCCCTTTCTAAACCAAGCATGCCTACAATACGAGCCTGGAAAGCTTTCACAGTAACCAGCTTCATCTACACAGGCTAAAAAAGAACAAAAACAGATTAAACTTTCCGATTATGATTTTTATCTACAACACAAGAAGGAAATGAGTCATGTACGTAAAAAAAAGAACACGTTATCATGAATATTTATTGGTGGACGCTTACAAAACGCAGTTTGGTCCAATTTACTTCTTAAAACATGATTTAGACACTCATTGCAGTATTTTTTTGCATCGGATTATTTCTTTAGTTAGTTTCGTTGGTAAGTAAAGTATCAAAAAATATCTTACGAATTGCTTTACAACCACATTTTGATGGACATCCAATCTTTCTGAACTCTTCACTGCATTTCTTGATGTTAACAGGATCATTAAGATCATCTGGGATGGTGCTGCACAGAGCAAATTGATCCTTACATTCTAAAAAAATAAAGCTGAAGTTAGATACATGAAATAAGGTTTCCATTACCACAAAGGGAACTTTTATTTGATATTTTTAAAGATTAAAAATACCTTCTTATTTATTTGTTTTTTTTAATCTTGTTATTCAATCTGGTTTAAGAAAATGTTCAGTGAGAACACCTTTTACATAGTTTGTCTAATTTTATCCACGCCAGCGCAACATTTTTGCCTAATAAAATCTTATTAAAATAACATTTTCGCGATAAACCACAAGATACAGGAAATTATTTTGAGTGCAAATGTAGTGGACTATGTTTTTATATTCCGTTTTGTAGTTTCAGGGACATCGTTCTCTGTTCTACGTTAACTACAGCCTTTAAATGCAATATGCTGTTGGTTTTCAAACTTACGGTTATCAACAATTCTTTGGCATCCACATCTTCTGCAAGTGACAGCCCACCATTTTCGGCAGTAATGCTCTCGAGTGTCAGTTGTGATCAGAGAACATTCTGGCCGCGAGTCATAACAATCTACATTAAAATCACCAATCTTTTACAAATGAAAAGGCAAATCAATTTACAATTAAAACGAGATTGCGCTAATTAGGACACCATTTGCTGCAGTTGACTAATTTAGTGAACCGAGTCATAAATACACCAAAAAAAGACATAATTGAACTTACATTGTGCATTTGTTATCATCACACCTGAAGAGAAAAAGAAAAGAAGATATACATCAAGATAAAAACATGAGTCATTACCATCACAGCAAGTTTATCTAGTTCAACTGGTGATAATGCTTTTAAAGAAATTGAGTCAGTTACTAAAAAGCTGTATAAAATTAAAATTCAAAACTATAATTTGGAAAAAACACTTTTTATTGTATGGTTTTCTTACACAGGAATCAGAACAACTCTAGATAACACTAATTCAAAATTAACACCGAATAACATTCAAATGAAACGGTCTTAGTTAAGATAAATGGATACATACCCATTGTGATTAAGAATAAAACCTTCGTTACAGATGTGCAGTTCATGATGTCACCTTGGTGAAATGCAATGGATTGTAATGCTGAAGCTTCTTTAGACGATTGCTTTTTACAACTTCTGCTATGCTGATGTTATCGCTGTTGTTGTCGCTAGAGTTATCGCTGTTGTTATACTCTACCTGATTTCAACAGCCCCTTTTATACAATTTTCTTCATGAGTAGATTACTCTAATTGCCAGGCAGGAAGTCAGTGATTAGGCAGTAATATTGACATTGATTACTCCCTCTGGCTTCTGGTAAGGAAAGACTCGTGGCGTTTTAGATGACACGTTTGGTGAATAGGCATTCAACACACACACAAACCGGACGATGTCAAGTATTCAAGTGTTTATTGATTTTTTTCCGAAAACATTTAATTACATTTCCTGAAATGATAAAAAGGAAGTGATGACGACTCTGAACGTGGATTCTGATTTGTATTCGTGGTCGGTTAATTTTGTTTTAATGATAGTGGGTTAATCTGGGAATGTGGTTTGTGTGTCTTACAGTTGCTTCCTCCCAAGGTATCTGTATTCAGTATTTAAAATCTAACTCCCCCACTAAACGACGTTGGCCCTGGTTCTTTTCCCAAACCGTTTGGAGTCGTGACTTAATGCTCATAGAGTGGTATTGGCAAAAATAATTCAAATGATGAGGACATGTCATATGAGTTACACCAGTTTACCTCATCCAACATCTAAAATATATTTTGTACCGTAAAGCTTTATAGAATTTACCGCAAATGTTCGATTTAAAATACAACAAGAAATCGACCTCTCTTTCTTGCATAAAAACAGCTTTTTATCCGAAGTAATATACGAATGTAACTTTATTAACGCATCAGCAAAAATTGTTGCCAGACAAGTTGTCAAAAGGCATCACGGAACATTTCTATGCCGCGGTTAATGTGGCAATTTAAATTTATTTTTACAACAACACGCTACTAGCTCATTAAATATCGACAATAATAAGGAAAAACAGCTTTCCTTTTTATTATGTGTGACTCATTCCTGAATGAAGCTTTGTATTTTGACACAAAGACTAGAAAGGATTCTGTACAAAAAAGAGTGGACGTAATTAAGTTTTGTGTCTGTAGATATTTTGAACAGGAGATTATTGCCTGAGAGGATTTAGGAACAAAGCTCGTTTCTATAAAAATTTTGTTTATAGTTTTCCGATATGTTTTGTCTCGAACTGTACTTGTTTAATGATTGCCATACAGTAACGGTACTTACAACGCCACGGAGACTAGATGTTAGAAAAATGTTAAGTGTGGGCATAATTTTTTTGGGATTTGTAATCTGTATATTGGTGCATTTTGAATTTTTTTATCACGGAAATTTACATTATTAACATGAGCACACGAAACACTTTCATTTTGGTAAATAACATATTTCAGTGCAGCATGATTTAGAGCCGGCGAATTTGTTTTGAAAGAGCTTTTGTACTCTTGAACATTTACCTCCGGTTTTGTCGGCACTGCGTGTTAAAGAGACAGCTTATTTGGCACGGTCTCTAAGCACGACTTTTTGTTGACAAAATTGTAGTAAATGACAGATTAGGGATGTGTCCCATCCCTATCCGGTCTAAGGCTATCTAAATGATAACTTTACTTTGTTTACCCACTTGAATTCTCTTCTTCAAACTTTCATTGCTATATTGTGGTCCTAGCTCTGTTTCCAACAAAGTTTCCTAGAAAGACGCATCGTCAGTTACAATCTGTTTTATTGAAATATATTTGCGAGATTAATACACAGTCTGTAAGTATCCATAAAAAGGTGTTTAAACGGTCGTATTTATTAAAACAACTGCATATTTCCCTTTAACATCGAGTTTTCTCTTTAAAATAAAAAAAAAAAACCTTTTTAACACTTTTAACCTGCAAAAATAGACTTTTTAAAAAATAGATCTTTAATAGAAAGAAAAGCGTGCAGGATGAAAAAAAAAACTTGACAAATCATTTTTTTAATTACCGCCTATCGTAATTAGGAATAATCATGGAATAGATGACACTTGATTCTCAATTAGGAAAGGTTATTGTATCCAATATTTATAATAATGTATCCTTCCTAAGATCCTCTGCTAATACGTAAACAAGATTTGTTTTAAATCTAAAGGGTTAATTCTGATTGCAAAGATATCACGTTCAAATCAATGACTTATGAGTTATTTTTTACACTCTTTACTAAGCCTTGTTTTGATGGTCGTTTTCTTTTATGGGCGCCAAAGCTTTAGCTTAATCACGGACAAGAAACCTTAGGGCTGGTCAGTTTAAACGTTTCTAATTAAATTTTTATTGTGCCGGCGAATAAAGTAAATTTGTCTATGTGTCCAAATTCAATAAATGACTCATCCAAATTACTTCTTATCAAGCTTCAACTTATGTTTGCCTTGTTTAGTCTGATTAACACATCCCGCCCCATTTTTCATGATTCTCATCGATCTTTTCGAACCAAGAGCAACAGATCAAAATTTGCGTGACCGCAAATATTATATTGCATAATAACCAACCCACTATCTTGTTGTTGATGATGTACTACTGTTTGAAAAGAGTTGTGATAGCAGAAGCCGCAGATTGAGCAAGCATCAGCCTCTCACGCAACCAACATTTTGCTTCCTCTGAGGTTTAGTTCATTTCACAAAAAATGCACGCACGTATCAAATCATGCTAAAACCGCCCACCTGTTAATGTAAAAACAATGCTGCATATAAGGAACTGAAAAATCAAATTTACTTATTTTCATGAGGTTAGGATGTTATGCGTTCTTGTATGTCCTTTAGTCATATTAAAGCAGAGATGGTGTAATAGTAGCCCATTCGGCTTTAAACAAAGGTTTTAGGTTCGAGTACCCACTCCAGCGAATTTAAACTTAGCTTTGTCAGCTTATTTAGAGCCATGTACTGATCGCAAACCAGCTTGTGCGTCAGGCAAGCGAGTTAAAGGAATGCTATATGTTCTCTGGCGGTAATATAACACAGTTACAGTTAGTTACCTGAGGATTTTAAACTTTCTGTTAATTACCTACTTATGTACTTATTTTTACCTAAACGGTTTTTATTTTATAGAACATCATACTCACTAATTGGTTTAATCATGTTCTACGATCGATCTTGCAAGGGATACATAAATAGCCCTTTCGTCAACGATTTAAATGAAGCGCGTATAATTGCAGTTGACCTAATATTATAGGAAGTTCTAACTTTAAATGTCATTCTTCTGATGATACAGAAAATAATCGTTCAACGTAAACGGTTATTTTTTGTGTTTTTTCTTCGTATACACCTTGATCCTTGTTAGCTATTTCCTCGTTTCCTGTTTAGCAATTCAAAGATAATTAAGATCTTCATTAACTATAAAAATGGTTTTCCAATGTACTTACAATGAGAATAAATTACGATTTTGTTTAGATTTGGCAGAAAAGATTTCCGACTTTGAATTGGATTTGTCGGTGTTGGTAAAAAACATAAATAATTGATAGTATATTTTAGTACAGCGAAAAGGAATAATACTATTATATTTCCTTATGGCTGTTCACGCCGCTATTAGGATAATCATGGCCCGCTAGATAGGGTACTCAAGTGTAATGTATTTCTTGATGCAAAACTGGTCTTTAAATTTGTCCGCAAAGTCGTCTTTATTCATGAACTGACGAAAAACGGACAGAAAAGGCTAAAAAACTATTTCCTGGAAACTAAAGGAATTCAAAATAATAGCACAAGCAAGTTACCGTAACGTTTTAGAATTATTGTTTTTGTGAACCAAAAAGACAACCAATAAAACGGGCGAAAAGACTCTATATTTTGTAGCCAACGTTGGGAATATATGAGATAAGAGTCATTGGATTATGAGCTAAAAGAGTAGCGGAGAGTTGCTTTACGTTCACTGCCTTCTTTATTTTTTTCGGATTGTGTTTATATTATTTATTTTAGACCTTGATATTCGTTATGTCTATATTCATTAATAGTAAATCCTTCCTCGCCTCTCACGTTATGATCTTTAAGCTCAAGATGGCTTAGATAGAGCCTTTTAAACTAAAATTAGAATGTTAATTGTTTTACAGAAAATTGTTTTTACTTTAATAAGTAGTTCTTGATACTTTATCGCCAAAAGGTTAGCGAACATCCGACAAAAAAAAGCATTTGGCTGTCAATTCTCACCTTTGTAGTGTTTTGAAGTCTAGCTATGTATACCATTTGAAACCGGTGATTTTAGACATGTTTACTAATTGATCTTTGTCCCATACTGCAATTCAAAACATCTTTATGGTGACGGTTAGTTGACCAGAGAACAGTGCGATTTAAATAGTTCTTAATCGATTAAAACAAGGAAGTGATCAAGACAAGCTTTTAAACCTTAATGTAGTGAACTTTCAGTTGTAATTCAATTAACTAATTACACCATACTTGTTTCAGGCAAGAGCCTGGATATAACGGGACTGTTGGACTCCGCATAGGTGGAACATTCGCTAAGCAGGACTGATCCCTTAGGTTAAGTAAAAGGCTTCGTTTAAGTGGGATTTTAGTGAAATGACTTCCTAAATAAAAGACAGAAATGTTTTCAAGTATTTTTACTGTGTTTATGCGTGAAATGGTCGCAGGACGTTTGGCAGAATATCGCGAGTTATCTCCTAACTTATCTAACAACTCTCGATCAGTGGTGAAATTGTGAAAAAGTCTCACTTACAAGGAAATTCGGTTAATTAGGACATTCGCTAGGTAGGACACTTTTTTCTGTCCCGTGAGAGTCCCACCTAACGCAATTGCGCAGTTATGTTGTAGCGTATATATATGCTTTCTGATGTAATGATAGTTTCAAGAAGTGGAAAAATAGGCATGTACTGCTTCAAAAACCAAAAGATATAGTTAAAAAATAGCAAAAATTCCGATTTTGCTTTGCTCTCCTTTCTTTCTCAATATTATATGGGTTAAAGAAAAATAAATGCGAGACAATTATCTACAATCTTTTCCCCTACTTATCGAGTGACTCAACTAAGGCCATCTATGGATAACAAACTTTCTAATAAAAAAGTATGGATTTTTTGCGGTACAGTGGCCAACGTTGATCATAAATAAGAAAAAGAATTCAAAACACCTTATTCAAGGCAAGTACAACTTTTACGAACGGTAAGACAGGGAAAAATAAGCTAAGAAACGTATTTTTTTGTAAGATATTTACGTACCCGCCCCATCCTGAAATTAAAAATTAATTTAAGAAAATAATTTTTCGCAAAATTTGCGCAAACTTTGTTTATTAATAATCTTCTCCCCCCCCTGCGCATTAGTATATCACAGTAAGATTAATTTACAGTTAAGTGAAGAGCTGTTTTAATTAATATTTCATCACGTGAAAGGTTTTGACTCTACGATATAGTTTTCTGCTGATCCTTTTGGTTAGTGTAAATAAGGCAAGTTAGAAATGCTTCTAAACAGTTCATTAAGATATCTGATAAGATTTTCCACAACCCTTGGTACGAGCATAGCACGTTATGTACTGTAACGCTCTTTGTTGTTATATCCTTTGGGTTGTTAAATCTTTAAATATCAGCAAATGGACACCGACGGTGATAAATTGCTCAATCTTTGAAACAAATCATTTTTACAGTTATTTACGAGAACACATAACATTAAAATAAGTTTAGCAAAAAAATATTGTTACATAGCGCTGAAGTTATATAGCTGACTCCTTAAACAGCAGGTTTTTGGGCAATACTTAAGTACTCGATGCTGCACGTATGGATTTGCCTCTTCACAATTTCTTGATGCACAATCATACGCTGTGTTGTCGATAAAAATGTTACATCTCTCTTCAACAGGACCAGAACATTGATTGCATGTCCACAGACAGTCTTTTTTATAGTTTATGCCCATATCTTGACAATATCTTGTAATATTACTGGCTATTATTCTACACCAAGGGAACCTGTCTCCACAGACTAAAAAGAAGATGGAGTTAATTTAAACTAAATAGCTTTATTAAAATTCACCTACTTAATGGAAATGACTTTTTATGAACTAAAGCTTGTCAGCGTCCATTCCCTCATAATCAAAAACCAGTTAATTTTGCCAAACCAAAAGTGGACATTTTTTGTTTGTTTGTTTGTTTGTTTGTTTGTTTGTTTGTTTTTGTTTGTCTTAAGAAAAATTACCTGACGAAGAAAACAATTCATATTACAAGTTTTTCGTACTAGGAATTTCAATCTGACTAATATTTGTCTAATTGAACTCACTGAGTCAATGCCTAGCCTAATAAGATTCTAGTAATATTGTTTGGATGATACGTCTCTTTTTTTAAATAGTTATGTAGTTTGTGTTTGATACTATTTTAGCTTTTATTTCCCTTACCATTTTGGCAAATATCAGCCCCAACTCTTGATATTCAAAAAAATAAACTTCCCAAAAAAACACATGCTTGTACATCACCTTTTTATAAGGATGATAAAAATACACTTAAAAGATTAAACCAAAACCTATCCTTTCTTGATGGTCAACTCACAGTTGGTCTTTTGCATTAAAAATGGTGAAAGATCTTATATAAAATACGTACAGTTTAACAAAGGCGTGGTAATTACAATTTCAGTTGGTGTTACCAGCTCACTGGTCGTTGGAGAAGAAAATGTTGAAGTACTTATTAAAGTTGCCATGGTCGTGCTTGAAACCGTTGTTGTAGATTTGGTTGTGGTGGAAGGAGGTGGAACATATGTGTACAGTTCATTTCTTAAACAACATGTTTTTGAACAATATTTTAAGACTCGATCTTGCTCGAGTAAATCTAAGTTCATGCAGTTTCTTGTCTCGCAGTTGTACGCCGTTATATCCTGGAAGTTTCCGCATTTTTTTTCCAATGTTACACTTTCACAAACATTGCAAGAGCTTGGGCAGTCTACTTTGTAATTGCTGTGGATATTCTCGCAGAAACGTGCGGTATCTGTCGCCACTATGCGACACCAGTGGTAATAATCGCTACAAACTATAAAAAAATGAGAAAAAACCCATTTACGTCCACCAATCTAACATGCAGTCATGAACAGTATACGCTTGGTTTGGATCTATGACTTTGTAAAGTTGTTTTCTACCCTGAAATGTTTTTACATGGACGCATTTTATGCAGCATAACAAATGTTAAAACAAACTGGTGGCCCATTCTCAATTACTATTGTGTCTTGCTACAGTATAAACTGGTTACATCAATGGTCAAATTGGAATTCGAAGAAAAAAGTTAAAATTCGCGACAAGTTAAAATGTTTATAAAGAAAGAGTGCTGTAATTAAAACCAATATTCCGCGAAACAGGCAGTACTTTGAAAAAAATCATCGTATGTTCAGAAGGTCAAGTGTTAAACTGATTTTAGACGTTAGCTAACAACGTACGTGGTGAAACTAGAAAATGCATGTCTGCCAAAGAGTATGTCCTTTTCAACAAGAGGGAAGTTTATACTTTTAATTTAAGTGCAAACCTGTTAAATTGGACGATATTGTTGTCGGCTTAGTGACTGCTGTCGTTGATGATATGATTGTTGCAGGCTCTTCAGTTGAAGTCGACGTTGTTGTTGTCGTCGATGTCGAGGGTAAGTTAGTCGTCGTCGTTGATGATGTTGGCGATGGACTCGTAGTCGTTGTTGTTGTCGTTGACGATAATTTTGCCGTCGTCGCTGATATTGTTGGTGATCTGGTCGTCGTCGTCGTTGTCGTCGTAGTTTTCGTCGTTGTTTTTGCTGCTGTCGTCTTTTTAGTCGTTGTTGATGTAGGTAATTCGGTTTCTGTTGTCGTTGTTGTCGTTGAAGTTGAAGTTGTCATATCAGAGCATATCCCACATGTTTTAGGGCATTGAACGGCGAAAGGTTTATAAATACAATAATTGACAGTTGCAGGACACCATGCTTGTGTGTCGATACACACTACGAAAAAGAAAGGCTTTGACTACAAACTAATTTGGTTTTCTTTGTTTAATTAAATGCTCTGAATGCTTTTTTAAAAATTAAAACAGTTTGTAATATTTACAAAATGGTGAGCCAGGCCAAAAACATTTTGAAGTATCTCTCTTTTTTGAATAAATTAACATGAATTAAACATAATTCTTTTCAAGCTAATCAATATAAGCTCATCATTCTTTTCAAAGCATGTGGTATAATGACACGATACCTTAGGAGCATTTTATTAAAGCATTAGTAATGCTTATGCGCGTTGTTTTATGTTCTTATTTAACTTCACCCCCTTCACTGCAGTGCAATGTAGCATTTAGGCTACCATTTTGTTTCTTTGATGGAGTATTAAAAAGAATTATTGTGAATATAAGCAAAAGCCTACCCAAACCGATAGATGTTTCAGAAATTTTGTGGCCAAAAACTGGTTAAACAATAGGTAACTGTATCTTTCATTCACTTTAATGATTCCACCGTGGTAAGTTTTTTTGCTGAACATAACGTACCCAGACAGAATTCTAAAGATAACTTTCCTCCTCTTGCTGTGAATATTCCTACGCTCTTTGTAAATCCCTTTTTCATTGGTCAAATATTGTCAAAATCAAATACAAATTTTTTTTGTAAGTATATTAAAGCTTTGTCTAAGGCTGTATGTAATTATTTAAAAAATTGAAGTGAACTGGAAGTGTTTGCGCATTTTGTATATTTATCAGCGCGAGACCACCGCAAATAACACAATATTCAAACTGTAAGTTCCTATAGAGAAGATGAGTTCAATATAACTGAAATAATACTAATTCTCTAATTTTTGTAGCTTAAAAGATGATTCTCAGGGTTTTCCTAATGTGTTCTAAGTATTTGGGCAAATTTCAGCCTAAATGACCGCTTTTCTCGTTCTAGGTCAGTCTGAATAGGGACTTGGTGTTTTGGTCTTCTTTTTTGTCCTGGCTTAAAAAAGGAAACCATTGTATTTCATTTTCTTTTTTTTTTGATGTTCTCAACAATCTATTTTAAATTTCCAAGTTCCTTAAAAAAATCACAGAATCAATAAGAAACTTTGAAAGAAGAATTTCTGTCACGAACACAGACTTGGAGAGATTACTATCCTATGTTATTACCAAAAACTGCCGACAAGTTAAGTGAATTATCTTAGTTGCTTTATAATTCCTGCGATACCAGCAACTTTTTACGGTCTCAACTCCTAAGTCCTGTTTTACATTATAAGAATTCTATTCAAAGCAATCTTAAAACAATACAGTCCGCAATGATCGCGCTTGCTAAAGAAACAATTTGTTTGCTCTGATTCTTAAAGTGTTTTTATTATTATCAGCACCTTTGACGTTACAATCTGATTTGTGAAAATCTAATTAGAACAATACGCGTTGGTGGTTGTAATTGAATTAACATTTTTTATGTTTTATCAATGTGTATCAATGTGATATGTCTTTTACTGCATGGAAAGCAATCAACGCTTTACGCAAATCGCGTATTTGGTATTTTTTAATAATAATTAGAAAGTATCAGTAGAAAAGTTTGTCGTTACATTAAATTAAAAGTACACTTTTTTCTCCTTAGATAAATTATTTTTATGTGCAATGAAAATGTGAGTCTGTATAATGAATGAAAATTTTTCACATTTTTATCCTATCCTCTGCATTATGTGTTTTATTCTGTTAAACTTTTATTCGTCGTTGCAGAAAACTATTGATCACAAAAAACACCTTTTAATCCAAAGCAGTTACTGACAGTCGCTTTTCTGTGAACTTTTTTTTCGTAATCAAATATGGTGACTGCCAGGTGATACAGGCAAATTCCTTTGAATTTTTTCTTATAGCTAATTACGTTAAACATCAAAGCCCCAGAATAACAATAAATAATTACGCATTTTTATGTATGTAAATTATCAAGATCATATAGGAGATATTCAGATTCAGAGCCTTCGAAAAAAATGTTAAAGTTGGATGGTGAATGTAAAGAACCTCAATGGCATCCTCCATGCTATTAAGTAGAAACGAAAAAGTATAATCAAATTACCACATGGAAGCTTAAACTCTGGGCCACTATTAGCAAGGTAGCCTTGCGTACTTTCTTGGCAAGACTGATCAATAGAGTGTAAACATACATTACTGGTATTCTCTCACAATAACATCAAAGCAATTTAAAATGTTACAGTAGAAAATCAAAATCCCATACCTGTTCTGACAAGTCCAAGAACACAACCTAAAAATAAGTATACGCTTTGTAACGTGTTTCTCCCATGCGAATAAATGTTGGTTAAATTGTAATATTTTCTTACTGGAAATTAGTAAAGCGCGAAACATCTTCATGAAGTCACTGTTTTTTTCGCCTAGTCTCTCAGTTAATCAATCACGTTTGAATAATGTATCATAAGATTCGGAACTCCTAGTTTTTCTATGCAATTAAATAATCTTTTTACTTAATTAAATCAAGTTTCAACAAATTTAATAAATATTAGACAAAAATAATAGAAGAAAAAAATAAACAAAAGTTCTCATTTGTACACCCCCTAAAAACACCTACGATTATTATAGATATAGCGCACGTACGGGAAAATCACACAAAGGAACTATCCAACGGAGGTCCAGCAGTATCGCTTATATGCAATTCTACTTTTATTAGTATCAGCTTAGCTCCCCCGTTTTGAAAAACACTAAATAAAAAACGGGAAAGAAATAGCAATAAGGTTAGACAACCTGGATACCAGATCTTTTACGATTTCGTGTTAGGCAACGAAAATATGGCGCTGGGTACAAAGTTTTTATGCGTAAAAGATTCGTGTACTAAGAAAATGCTAAATACTGATTTCTATTCAATTTTAATTCGTGTATATATATTTAATCAGTTATACGTAGAAAGCTAATTAGTGAAGCTAATCCAATTAATAAGTCTTTTAATTGACTTATTAATTTTTCTAATTAAGTTTTTGATACTTCAGAAGGCGATTGTAAAGTTTGATTACTATTTTTAGGAGTTACATTCGAGGCGATTGGTTTAAATATATCACGTGTCTATCTAGTATTTTTCCAATTGGTGGATCACTTACAACAGGAGCTGAAACGAAACAAAAATATGACGACTAAACAACTTTAAAGTACTATAGATACGATTTAAAGGTTTAGCGTGGGAAGCTAATATAAAAAGGCTTAAATTTAATTTGTGTTTTATAGAAATGATTATAGAGCTGTACGAGTTTTAATAACCTCATTCCCAGATCCCTTTGACAGAGCAGATGCAGAATGCTCCGGGACGGTAATCACACGTTAATCAAATCAGTTAAATCTCATGCAGTTAAATCTACAAAAGAAAATATTGTTCGCACTTGTTGAAGATACTCAGAAGAAAAGCAACAAAAAAAGAGTTATGGACAAAATGTTGAATGCAACCATAAATATTTGTCTTTTTTGAAATTGTTACAGTAAAAGATAACATCAGTCAAAACAATGGAATCATTGTGACATTCATGTGAGGAGAGGTGTCCATAATTAAGAGGCACTTAAATGAGCGTCCCTTTCTTTAAAAATAGAATTTTAAAATATCGGCCCGTCGTCAATAATGCTAAGCCAATCAGAATGCCTAAAAACTCGTATTGCCCGAACAAAATAATATACAGGTGCCCAACCTGAAAAATTTTCCTGTTGTAAAACTAATCATTAACCTGCAGAGAAATCCCTTGGGTCTTCTTGTTAACAAATTTAGGAATGAGAACTAAGTTTAGCCATTTTGTGAACAAAAAAGTGGGGAGAAGAAAGAACACTGCCCTCAATGATAAAAAAACATTTTGTCAGTCTTCCATTTTTTTTTTAAAGTGAAGTATAAGCAATAGCATAATCGCTAAAAGTAACATGTTTTAAACTTATTTTAGGCCTCGTTTGAAAGTTTCTTGCTGCTCTTCTCTCTTATTGTAATTTTGCTCTTCCTGTATATATTTTCTTCTTCATTCTTTTTCCTTCTTGTTTATTTGTGAAGAAACAACGACATTCCGAGAATGCCAGCGTATTTCCATTTATTTACTTATTTATCGAAAATTGATTTTTGGAATGCACTCAAACTTTAGTTAAAATTATTTCTAAATTGCGTTTAGTGGATGATAATTGAATGAATACCCATCCACGCTGGACAAAATGGCCTTAATCGAAAATTCATTTTTGAATGCACCCAAATTTTAATTAAATTATTCCTAAATTGCATGTAGTGGATCATAATTCAATGAATACCCATACACACTGAGAAAAGTGGCCTTAATCGAAAATTCATTTTTGAATGCACTCAAATTTTAATTAACTTATTTCTGAATTGTGTGTATTGGATGATAATTGAATGAATACCCATCCACACTGAGAATGATGGCTCTAATTATGAATAATTTATCGCAACAAATATAGTTATGCAGTTTCCTCTTGCTCAAACACTTTAAAGATAATTTTCAACAGCAGGTAGAGCAGGGAGAAGAGAAAATGTTACCTATATTGACACTGTTTTTGTAAGTAAAAGGGCTTGTATTGATTCTTTCTTTGTTTTTAAATAACAAATGAATAAATGCTTTAAACAAGGGAATGTAGCAACGTTTTTCACAACTTAAGTTTTTTCATACAGTTTTAATCAATCACAAACAAATTTTTAAGAAATTGCCTTAAAGCACCTCGCTTCCCCTTGGTCTACCTCCCTCAAGTTAGCGCTTTTACCTCTCACGCTTGCCTCTACTAGAATTAACCGCCATTATATGACTGACAGTGTAACATAATTTTTAAAAATGTAAAATGAAAATATTTCACTCTATTTACTTCAAGATATTAAGTTTATAATACTTTAAAAAAACGAATGTCAACTCCGTTTTTTTTCTACTGAGTCATAAATATTTAAAAAAATATATTATTCAACTAATTTTAATTTTTCAATTTCCCAACACTGCTTGTGCTGGGAAGCTTATTCAGTCTCCACCCTCCCCCCTTGTTTAACTGTTTCCATAATTTTTATATTTTTAATTAGTTGCACGTGATATTTGGCTATTTCTCTAAACTTTTATTTCGCTGTCGCATGGCAACAATCGCCTTAGGGACCTTATATATTGCTAAATTATTTTCTGGTTTTTCACATTTGTGTGACTTAATACGAAATAATTATACGAAAATTTAATAAAGTCATTGACAAAAATGTTGACATTAGCTATTTTTTAAATCAACTTGTTACAAAAGGCCAGGGCAACACTTATAGTAAGATTTAGAGATGCAAAGGAAAGACAAAGCAGCCTGTTCAGCATTCAGGATCCCCCAAAGAGCCAATCAGGATTACGGTTAAAGTAAAAATACAGAAAGTTTGACTCTATTCTGAGGAGTATTATATTCCTTAAAGTTATTTAAACCTTATTCAATATGATTACTAAAAAATGTTCTTTTAACATTTTAAGCATTACATGTGATTTTGCGTTCTAGTTCTCATCCAAATCATTCATTACTATCCTTTCTAATTTATATTTGTTCTTGTTTCATTGTAATTTCAGAAGTTTCGCATTTTCCCATGCACGGACATGCGAGACGTCATATCTGTGCCGAAATGGAACCAATGACGGAGGGAAGTCATTTTTTTCGTATTTTGCTGGTGAACCTGTTGAAAATTCAATCTTAAATTTGACAGATGGTTTTTTAAACACCACAGCTTCGAATCAAGAAGGCTGCGTGACGAAATGTTTGACCAACGCGACATGCTTTGCCATAAACGCAGGACCCCCACAGCACACATTTGATGGCCTTAAAGTGACCGACTTTGTGGAATGTCATCTGTTTAAAGAAAACATGTACTCCAACAAGTCATTAATCGTTAAAAAAAACGATTGGATTCACGTTTCTCTCAAGGTAATCTCCTTTAACTCTATTTATCACTAGAGTTCGGAAAATCCGAAACTAATAACGTTTTAGTTACAGAATATAAGTAAAAAAAATATTTTGTAACGTCACAGGGTTTGGAAATGACGTCACACATACCTAAAGTGGGCCATTTCCCCCATTTTGAAATATATACTTGAATTTCTCACGTATTACTGATGAACTTTGATTATTGATAGGCTTGTGGACTGTGTGCGAAGAATGATTTGATATTAAAAGAGAAGATATTTAATGGTGTTGTTAGGATCAACAATGGCGTCATATTTTCGATGGAACTATTTTAGCAATATAGATGAAAAGATCCGGGGCTTTTTATAATTATTGACACATGTGTCACTACACTTGAAAGTTTACCTATCTTTTGTAGAACACTGGATGTGATAAAGACGGATGTTTGAATAATGGCACATGCATTCCTGGGTATGGAGATGATTCGTTTACTTGCGAGTGTCCAATGTCGCATTGGGGAGATTTTTGTGAAAGAAGTAAGTTTTGTCATTTAAATTTATGAATAAGCAGATAGAACTGCAATACATATTACTACCTACCTATATGAAGATCAATATAAAGTTATCAATTCAAAATTTCCGCTTTTCCTCAGGTTTATCCACCATTCTAAGGTTGGGATAATCCTCTCCAGTACTTTAGAATTGCCTTACTACAACTGCCTCAGTTTTTCTCACTGTGACATAGAAACATAGCATGAAGTAGCGAACATCCTTTGTTTCTGTCATTACTTGTCGCTGGAATAGATCATACTTTACCTGTCGTATAGAATATATGAGAATATCAAGTTATTATTTTCAGAAAGACCTTTTGCAACTGGCGGAACCGTGACTGGAGCTGCAGAGTATTGCCACTATCCTTTCACATACAAAAACCTTGTGTATAAAGAGTGCACAATGGATGGACCGCCAAGTTTGAGCGCCACAATGCCTTGGTGTGGTACTACTGCAGATTCGACTACATTTGGATTCTGCACATACGGTACGTTACGTTACTTTCAAATAAAGCTCTAAGTAGACGACACACAAGCTCTTGTCCGGTTAAGGTACAATTTTTAACAGAAACATTGAGATAGAAGTTCTTTCTCGCAATGCGCTGCAGCCAGCCTGCTGCAAAGTCGCTTTTTTTCACACTCATAAGCGTTGAAAAGTTGCTAGTTACATTTTCTACTGCACAACGAAATAATCCACGCCGGGGCCTGAAGTCCCCGAAATACGTGAAGAATGACAATGCTGACGTCAGCAACTATAAAAAAATTTCAGAAATTTTGACTTAACCAAATAGCGTAAGATTCTATGGCCCAAGTCCACTGTGAATGGAACATTGACAAGTTTATAATGAGTGTATGTAATATAGAAAATAAGTCTACGCATTACTTGTGTTGATGAACTTTGAAATTAGTTGTTTTGTCTCGACATAATTTGACCAAGATTTGAGATGGAAACTGTGTTAAAACACCAATATTTGTACTTTTTAGATTTTCTACCAGCCTGGAAATTTACATTTGATGAAAGCAAAACAGCATTGAAAAACACAGGGACAGACCAGTCTGCACAAAGTCTTGCATCATACGCCAAAATCGTCTCCGTACCAGATCGACCTGGAAATGTGTTATACGTATTCGGTGGAAACGCTGTTAGCTCGTTTTCTGGAAGCAATATTGACTTTAAGACTTGCTATATGTAAGAAATTTTTGTAATTTTGTAAACATAGCCATATGTTTTTTAATCTCAAAATTCGATAAATAAACAACAATATTTTTTTAATCTTACAACTATTTTCAACAATGTTATTAGGTTATGCTGACGTTAGGTTTAAATAGCACATCTTACGTTTTAAGATCTATAACTTAGTTTACAACGACAGTTATCGTGGGGGAGAATAAAATTTGAGTTAAAATAGATTGTGGAATGATTCAATCGTAGAAACCAAAGTGCTCAAGGCGTGGTGTGTTTGTGGACCAGATTAGATATATTTCAAATTATACACATGGATGAAGTATTTACAAAACTTTAAATTAACAAAATATAGTCAAAACACAAATAGTCTGTATTGATCTCATCTTGCACAATTGTAGTTCAAACTTCTAATAAAAATTATATTGCGGGTCAAGTTACAATCAAAAATTCCAATTTGTATATTCCAAGAAAATATAAAAGATCCTTATGCTTTTTCTTATCCAACGTAATCTTTACCAAAGATTTTCTACTTAATTTTTTTGTGTTTTGTGTTTCAAATGCAAGAAATGTTTTTAAATTGGAATGAAAGTTTCCTAATTTCCAAGTCAGCATGTATAATACAGAGAGTTGGTACGGTACAACTTGACTTACTCAAGGCTCTTAATATCATTTTATGATTTAATTTCTAGAGGTCTCACTCCGTGTTCTAAACTCACGCTAAGTATTTGGGCGAAGATGTTACAAAAAGATTTGGAGGTCCAAATCGCGTCTTATCCTGGGGAACAGATCACGACAGTGCTTCATGAGCCGGTAGGCATGTTAAGATTTAGTATCTAACATAAAAAGTTTACATAATCAGCATTTAAAAGTTTTTGAATTTATTATTAATAAGAAATATCAACGTTTGATGAAAAAAGTACATCGAAATAAAGAAAAACAGAATGTTTGGATTCCGAATATTTTTACAAGATATAGCCACTTCAGTGTTGAAACACTGTTATCAATGTGTGTCTTTTGTCCTGTAATTCTACATTAGTAACACCAGCATTGCCCACCCAATTCCCTCACATGGCATGGGTTGACTTCTAGCTGTGGTAAAGCCACTTGCTGAACCTGCAACTCTTGAATCGTCACAGCAGTCATATTTATTTATTTACTTTGATTAATAACTTATGCTTTCCACAAGTTTTTGTTGCGAATGGAGACGGTTTTGTAAATCCTCTAAACTCTCATGATAGTACTGTGATATTGCTTATTATTACCAAGGTCACGCAACGAAACCTTTTAATAACTTTTTTTTCTCAAAATTGCACAACTTTTCCCCGTACTAAAAAAATTGACGAATAACAATGTCGAAAAAAATACTTAATAAGACTTGATTCTTCAGAAAAATCTAGGCAGGATGAAATTTGGAGGACTTCGAGGTAAAAAAAAAAGAAGTTTTGTTGAGTGTATGTTTAATTGCTCCTCCCGTTGAGGTCTGTTACATTTCTTATATTACTCTGATAGTGCTTCTTAAATATTATTTGCACTGATTGTGCTAATTAATTAATTCCCTTAACAACATCAGTGTGCTAATAAGATATTGAAAAAACTTTTGTATCTTTTGAAATATTTTCATCATAGAATATTGGACCTTCTTTATGGTACAGTTATCAAACAAAAAATTGGACGATGAACTATAGAACTCCGTAAGTTCATCACTTTTATGATAATAGTCTGCCCAAGACTGCTGTTAAACCGCAACTTTAAGCTCTAAATACACGAAATTACAGGTGAACGACTATATTTTCATAGACTACTTATCTCTTTAATACTAGACCTCGTCTATCTCTGCACAAAATGGTACCGCAAGTAGCGAGACACACAAAAGGCGATGTATAAAGGACGAAAACCCGTGAATTTTTACACGGGCCACCGATTAGTCTCTTTAATAATAGCCGTATTTTGTCTGTCTGTCCGCGAAAGCCGCGTCCTGTTACGGAAACACGAAATGCGGTATATAAAGGACGGGCGACCCCGTGGATTTTTCCACGGGTTAACGGCTATTCTCTTTAATAATAGCCGTATTTTGTCTGTCTGTCCGCGATAGGCGAGTCCCGTGGCGGAAACACGAAATGCGATATATAAAGGACGGGCGACCCCGTGGATTTTTCCACGAACTAATCTGTATAATAATAGCCGTATTTTGTCTGTCTGTCCGCAAGAAAAGTGTCATGCAACAGGCACACGAAATGATTTAAAGACGGGCGACCTCGTGGATATTTCCATGGGTTAACGACTAGTCTCTATAATAATAGCGGTCATTTTTCTGCCTCTGTACAAAATATTATCGCAAGTAACAAGACACACAAAATGCGATATATAAAGAACGAGCTAACTCGTGGATTTATTTAATAATGATAAGAGCCGTATTTTGATCAAGATGGTGAGAAATCACTACTTCATGTTTTCGACACGAATCAGCAGCTATTCCATAATAACCAGCTTAAAATGTGTAGTAACATCGATTATGATTTTTTAATCTAAAGGCTAGTTTCCATTTCAACTTACCAGCTTCCTTCTCAGCGCAAGTGCACTTTGACAAAAAAAAGATTATGTAGAAACCCTCTCGCGCCACCAACAAAAAACTTGTTTAAGCTTGTGTATTTCGCAGAACGGAAACAGATATGGGTCTATTTAGTAATATAATCGTCTTCAGAAATGCTGCAATAATAATCTTGCTATTGCAACCGTATTTTGTTCCATGTATATTATTTGCGATATTCCTTTCTTTACTGCTTCTTTTACTTTTTCAGGTCGACAAAAACCGTTGTGTCTCATGGTCCGCACAACCCATACTTCTGGACACATTTTGGATTTCAGTACGATTCGACAACCATTTGGATGTATATCAATGGAAATCTCGTTGCAACAGGAACCAGTAAGAACTTTTTTATATTGTTTGTTGTTGTCTTGTTTTGCAAAATGACCTCAGCAAGAATAAAAACAATACACATGAAAGACCGGAAAACCTTGCTTCAAAAATCTTACTTTTAGCAGCTGCACAAAGAAATATAATTTTGAAAATAGAAGAAATCTTGAAAATAAGTATGAACAAAAATAAAATACCATGAAAGTGATGAGCTTTATATTTATGGGTTTTTTTATTCCTGTGACGTAAAAGAACAATTTGCGCACTTTCTTAGCTATAAATAATACTCTGCCATTCGGCTATTATGTCCAAGCCTTACTAATAATATCCAAAATAAATTCATTCTTTTTTCCTTTTCATTGGTTATTTAGCTAACACAAATTTCAAGCTAATAGGTAATAATTATCAAAAAAAAATTCTTATTTATGTATGTAGGCATATTTTGCATAAAAAGGTATAGTTACAAAAATTTCCATAGACTTAAATAATATACGTAACATTATAATACATATATACATATATAATATACATAACATTACAGTACATATATACATATATAATATACGTAACATTACAATACATTTTACATATATAATATACGTAACATCATAATACATATATACATATATAATATACGTAACATTACAGTACATATATACATACATAATATACGTAACATTACAGTACATATATACATATATAATATACGTAACATTACAATACATTTATACATATATAATATACGTAACATATACATTTAATACAACGGATTGATTAAAACTTTCCTCAATAAGCCAGGTGACTCGCAGAAGACAAAAGTAGTCTTATCATCGAGAACATGTTATTTCTACGCAATGAAAAAAATGCCTTAAAAACATTTTAACATAACAAGGCCAGATAAAAAACTTCTTTAGTAGTATTCCACGCATATTTTCTGCAATGCATTGTATGTTAAAAAGGAAAATTATAATTTAGGTGTATCAGAATCAAATTCGGCTCATCCAGGTGGATTAAAATTATTCAGTCCTACAAATATGGCAAATTCTGTCCCGGGATATTATCTGGTTGACGATTTTATGTTCTTTTACGATCAACTCATCCCAGTACAGCCTTTATATGAGCAAGGTAAAGTATGCAATGGTTATTATCTCTGTTATCAGTTATTGTCTAGTTCTTATCACGAAATGTATGATTACAACACAAAGAGAACAGTAGAGCCTTGCACTCACCAAAAAGTTTAACTCAAGCTAACGTCATTTATACTAGATTTTCTGTGTATTAAATGTGTTGAAAGTCGGGTAGATTTAACCGCCTCAAATAACTGCTAAATGCTATACTGATAAAACTTGGCAGGAATATAGCACAGCATGACGAAAATGATTGACGGAATTATACATTCACTGATGTCATCATCCATCAGTAAAAACGTGCTTGTGCTGCTGACCATTATAAGTTAATCGGTTTGATTGGCGTGAAAAAATATTTTTTTCTAAATTGACCCGTTTATTTCAAACAATGCAAACTATTCTAGACAATCAGAATTTCATCTTTAGTAATGCAATAGTTATGTCAACCCAAGAAAATTATTGAAAATTGACAAATAGAATAGCACTAAATGTTTTAGGACTTTTATAATGAAAAAGTGAGTTAGTGCTAGAACCTTTCGTTACAGACAGGGTTAAGGCACGACTTGAACACATGCCAGATCAACTTTATATATGTTTAAGGCAGAATGTTTTGCAAAGTCCATATGCGAAATATCGGCCATATTGAGTGGCAAAAATTAGTAGCAAAAAAAACCTGTGAGTCAAGAATTATCTGTAGTTCCTAGGTTTATTTATTTATTTGAGTTGGAATATGCCAAAATGTTAACAATGTTGGATGGGTGAAACAACCCAACGACCCTAAAACATTTCTGTGTCTAAGTAGACTACATTTGATCTTTTTATATATATATCATAATACTTCACCTTAGGTCTTTTGGAAAACAAACTGAAGGCTTTAGAAGAGGAAGAGAGTGATTAATGAAGCATATTATAATATTATGGGTAACATGCACGGATTTGACGAATAGCTGCGAAATATATCTACGATCTTCGCAAGAAACAAAAAACATGTGGCGATTTTAAAAAGTAGGACCTGTTTTAAGCGAATTTTCCGAAGCGAAATCACATGGTCAAATACATTTCAATAGCGAATTGGCCATCCATTTCGTTTTGTGAAAATCCCTTTTATTGTAAATATTGTAAAACTTTATTATTGGCTAAGAATGGTAATATATAACTTTTTATTTATGTTGCTGACAGCAGTTCACAAATTGTGCAATCAAAAAAAATTTTTTCTGCATTTTCTGCACATATAGCCAAACTATATTTAATCCTATTTACATAGATAACAAAATAATTTAGAAAAGAAAACTTTTTGTTGTTTTAAATTTTAATTTTTTCTATCTTTTTCCTGTGAAAAATTTTTGTTGTTATATAAGACTAGTCATTGGAATAATCTATGGGTTCTTCCGTCCTACATATTTTTGTTCTGAGAATTTTGCTCATCTCCCATATCCGAGGCGCCATTATTTCATACTAAGTGCGGAGTGACAAAATAATACGGCTATTATTATTATAGACTAGTCGTCAACCCGTGGCAAAATTCACCCGTCCTTTATATATCGCATTTCGTGTTTCCGCATCAGACATGAAAACAGACGGACGACGGCTATTATTAAAGAGACAGGAACTTCTTTATGAATATTTTTAAAATAACGCGATATTCTTAGCTACGCTATCAGCATTCTAACCGATCTGACTTGAAAGCTTCAACTCATTAACCAAAATAACAAAAACCATGAGCAATTTTAAACTCCTCAATAATAGTACAATGACAAAGACATCGACATTACATCACTCCTATTCTTACTTTTGCATGATAAATACGATTTACAAAACCAAGCAGGTTGTAAATGTCGAAACTAATGAGAACAATGACATCAGAAAAACTTCACTGATGTTCTGCTTTTTTTAAAACAAAAACATAATCGATCTGGGGAATGAATAAAATATCTTAAAACAAAAACATAATCAGTCTATGAAAAATAAAAGAAATATCTTAAAACAAAAACATAATCGATTTGGAAAATAAAAAAAAAAACGCTTTTATGTAAATTCGTTGGAAATATTGTTTATTTCAAACCAAAAGTAGAACTCGAGGATAAGAAACAATTATGCCTTCTGCTTGCTAATTTGTTCCTTCATGTTAAAAGCTATTGTATCGATTTTTTTACTCTCTCTCTATCTGGCCAATACTTTTTTGGTATTCAAAGACACAATTTTTTGAGCAAGGGACAAAAATTAAGCACATAATAGGACTGACGAACAATTTAAGCCAGTTTAAGAATAATTCGGATCAAAAAGTTACCGGAAATTTGCTGCATTTCAAGTTAATTGCTTCGCGGATTAAAAAAAGAAAACAATTTTTAGTTTTAGATATAACTTTAATTGGCAAATTTTTGATATTCTCAAATTCTAAACTGACTTTCATTTCCCGGTGTTATTAGCTACCAGACTATAAACTTTTTTTCTAAATAAATTACAATAATTTAATAATAGCTAAAGTTTTTGTTGGTTTGAGGAGGTTATAGAAAGGATCTACAAATTTTGAGCCAATAAGAAGTGGAGATGTTAGTTAAAGACCTGCAAGTGCTCAAAATGCTTTTTTAATATATGCGATTTCTCGGCTGAGACTGGATGTTCTTCCTTAAACACTTTACCAGGCTAAAATGCTCTCATTTGTGTATTTCTGCACAAAGAAGAAAAATATGTGGAAATCTACAAATTAACGATTGGCGATAAATGTTTTTATATCGGACTGGATGGAAAGATAAATATTGGTAATGTCTCTTTGTGATAATATGCACGTTAAGAAAAGAAAACATTTATCTATGAA
Source organism: Hydractinia symbiolongicarpus (assembly GCF_029227915.1). Taxonomy (NCBI): domain Eukaryota; kingdom Metazoa; phylum Cnidaria; class Hydrozoa; order Anthoathecata; family Hydractiniidae; genus Hydractinia; species Hydractinia symbiolongicarpus. The sequence continues at coordinate 12,806,947 of NC_079875.1, read as the reverse complement.
AGCATTCCCACGTGATAAAATATGTTCTTAATGAAAAAAAGTGTGCATATTCTATTAACTAATTTTATTTTTTAGTCCATGAAAACAGATAGAATGCAAAAAAAATTAAATGCACGCACAACAAAAAAACATCAACACATTCTGTGATGGACCTTTGATTAAAAACGTCGCTGTCAAACGTTTTTAGAAAATATTGCGAATACCATTAATAAACATGAAACATATAAAATGAACCCACGATGTATGTTGTTATTTGTTTTTTATTTAATTGGAGAAAAAATAGAGGAATAAAGATTCCTCGCTTCCTGTTTTTTTCATTCTTTCCAAAAGTATACTGATATCTTATCTGTATAATTAAAAGTTACATCACATGTACCGCCCAAAAAATTAAATGATTAAAAGCATTTTTGTCTAATTGGCGAAAAAGCGAAAACACGCAATTTTAATAAACTAGTCATTAGCAATTGGAAATTTTCACAATTGGTCGCCCGTCTTACATATTTCTAGCATCGTTATTTCGCGTATTTTCGCCGCCTGTTTACATAAAAGTTGAGCAACTTGCTTTGACTGGGGTTATTACTTTAATTATGCGTGCGAAAATAATGACGTTTTTTATTAAAAGAAACCCCAGTTTTTAAAATGGCTCCCAGACAGATAGACAGATAGAAAGACAGACGGACAAAAAGTATTATTTATTAGATTTATCAGTTCTTAAAAAAATCTTGCGATAACCATCGGGTATCAGGGTTTAATGTGTTTTCTGCCGACCAAACAACAATATTAGCTGTTTTCCACACAAGTTAGGCAACACCTCTGGAAAATTCATTCAAAGTAAATTAAACTTTTTAAATAACTAAACGATATAAGCATCGCTAATTATAATGCAGAATAAGTTAAATATTTTTTCAGAAAAGAAATGCACTCATATATCATTTCAGATGACGAAACGTATAGCTGCTTCTCCCTAAGTCTTTTTGGTATAAACCCCGTACAATAAATTTTGGCTAGGGGGAGATTGGCGCAATGAGGATAAAACGCAAACTATTATAAAGCACCAACTACGTCTTGCCATGATGCATGACGGGACCGCATGATACACGAACGGGCACGTATTTTAACAAACGGGCACGTATGATACATGGACAGGCACGTATGATACATGAACGGGCACGTATGTCAACGTCACTTGCACCGTTAAGTAAAGCATGTTAATTAGGAAATAGTTCACCAAAAAATCAATTAAAAAATCCTTTACTACACATGACAAAAAAGCACGCAAAATCCAAGGATGGTAAAAAGGACATATTTTCGTCAGACTTGTGGTAGAAGTGCGATTTAGCTCAAAGTAAACTTATAACGGTGCGACACGATTCAGTGCTAGGTTTGTTTCTTAGGAATGTTTACATGAGTCCATTTCGAGCAAAATGAAACGCACGTGTGATCTCTAACTTCGCTTCAAATTGACAGAAGTATAATTTTATGTAAGATGTTTAACCCCTAAACCCTTGCTTTCGATCATAGCGTTTATTTGAAATTCACAGAAACAAAAAATTCGACCCTTTGCAGTCACGTCCGAAATTGAATTCGACCCTCAGAATATAGGAAACCCAAAAAACCCAAACTATACTTGGAAATTATAGAGACATGTTCGCACGGAAGCTATTTTTGTTTCTATGTTTCTACGTCGCCACAGGGGAAATTTGTAAATTACTAATTTGCCATCGTCCACAAGTGCATTAATTAAAAAGTAAAGATTGTAACTTAGGTTCAATTTCCATATTTTTATTGGAGGTTGTCCTTTGGCTGCAAGAAAATCAATCCAATTATAATTCTAATTGGAGTGACGTAATAAACAAAAAAATGAATTAAAGTTCTATATTTACTGAATTGTTGATCAAAATTCTACATACGCAAATGTTTATTGTTTCTCTGACAATTCCTGTTTAGCAAAAAGAAAAAAAATTCCCAGCGTTTAGAGGTAAGCAAGGTCACATATTTGCCTCACTTATTCGTCCTTAAAAATAAGATTTTTAATTTTTCACACCCTCAATACATCTGCCCTCTTGTACAACATGTTCGACTGCAATTTTGTAGCACGCGATGTTTGTTTACCTGATCCGCCATGTTGCAATTGACATTCCTACAATTCAATGCTCTGTCTCGGAAGTTTAAGCATTTTTCTTGAGTGGTACCAGAACAAGTATTGCACGTGGAAAGACAAGTCTTTGAATGATCGGAACAGTGTTTATTTGTATTCAAAGCGACAAGTCGACACCAGACCTCTTTGTCTCCGCAAACTAAACAGATATAGCAAATAAATAACTTTCAAAAATGGTGTTCGTTACGTAGTTACTGAATCCGTAAAATGATTAAAAAAACCTTTAGCAGTAAGATGGCTCATAATATCGAGACAGCATGCCATGTGAGCTATAAGAAGTCCTCAAAATCTCCCTATTTTAACGGCTCTACAGGTTAAAACACAAATAACATCATTTTTGTTTTGTTTTGGAAAGGAGGAATAACAAAAATTACCTGCGCCTATAGGGAGCATTGTCGTGGTTGTTAACATTGATCTCCTTGTTATTGTTGTTGTTGTTGTTGTAATCGGTCGTTTTACAGTTGTTGTCGCTAACGTCGTTCTTTTTACCGGCGATGCTGTCGAAGTTGTTGTAGTTGTTGCTTTAGTCGCCGTCGTGGTCGTCGTCATGGTGGTTATTCTAATTTCTCCGCCACATTTACCGCATCTTTTACGGCAATAAATTCTTCCCAGAACCGTCTTAGTACAGTAAATATTTCTCGAGTGCCCGTAGGTTGTAGGAATAATGGAACACCATCGTGAAGTATCACGGCAATCTGAAAAAAGTAAAAGCAGATTATTTGTTTGGACAAATACGGATATTTTTATCATGTGACTTCTTAAAACAACTACGTGGTAAATTTATAGTGATTTTTTTCATTTTTAAGGTTAAGCGCAATCTGATAATTTCCTACCTTGCGATTTCCCAACACAAAACAATCCTGCCAAAAAAAATATCAAAAAATTCATTTTTAATGAATTTCAAAATTTGCAATCTTGGATGCGCATGCTAGTCCTTCGCTAGATAAGATACAGTCTTTAAATTATATATTCTAAAAAAAAAATTCGTAAATTGTTATAAACAAAGTTAAACGCAAAATAGTTATGTAAGTTTAATTTGCGGTTAGAATGGCTATTAATTGCCTGGAGCCAATTGTAATTAATATAAACTGGCACGAAAAGGACATGTTTGATACAAATGTCAAACAATGTTTTACTGTTAGCTTATACTTTGTCAGTCAGCGACTCAACCCTTAGACTCCAATGACTATCTGCAGTTAAAGTAAACCTAAAAATATTTACCACGCAAACTCATGAGCGTCTAACTTTGAAGTATCGTCATGGGGGATTCTATAAAAAAGAATTAATTCGCTCGGCGGAGCCACGGAGTGTGTGAGGCGGGTATAAGCCATTTTGTAGAACCTGAAAGTGAAATAATACAATTTGAAGTTAATTGTAGCCAATCTGGACAGCTTAAGTTTAAAACGTATTTTTTCTCGCCGGTCCCAGCCATGACAGGGCCTCCTTAGATAGTTGGTTAGCCCCTTCATTTCCAAAATTAGTCCGCAGGGCCTGATTTAACCCCCCTCCTCTTCAGCAGTGCTTAACCCATGTATCAAATTCGCGTAATCTCAAGATAGAAACTAAAAATTTTGAAGTAGCTCATATCGTTTGTTCATACAATATATATTTCCAAAAAGAATACTTTTTGTTTAATATGCATGTGTTACACATGTTTTAAACATGGAGTAGGGTTTTATATGAATTAGGATTATACTTACAATCCAATTGATGCGAGTTTTTATCAGTACTAAAGAAATGTCTTCAACACTATACAATAAGTTGTTGTTTGGGTATACTTTCGAACAATATAAAATGCTAGTGTTTTTATTTTAACAACAAAACTATGAATATAAAAGAAGGGGAAGTGGAGCAATTAATCTGGCAGAGGAAGGCCCGGAATACGTTACACAGGTAAAATAAACAAAATATATTATAATTTGTACCAACGCTGTTCAAACCCTAAAAAAACTAAAACAAGTTTATATGAACATAGCTTTTATCTAATCTTAGCTCTTGTTTGGAAAAAAAGAAATATTTTATTTTACCCGCCATGGCCAATTTAAAAGTTTCAGATAACCAGTTTAATCGATTCTAATTGGTTTTTTTTCTGGTGCAACTTATTGAGATTCTAGCGTAAACATCCTGATCGAAATCATGATGACCGACTTAATGGTCACACATACTAAACAATAGATGGCCACAACCAACGAAGTTAGGGTTTTTTGAAAGATTGCTGGGGTTACAAAGATATTTTGATAACGACATTTTGCATATAATAATAAAATATATTTTCCTATATAAAAAAGTACATTCATGATTGTCAAAGTACTTATAAATAAAGATAACATTAGATAATTAAAAACTATAAGTTATACCCAATTAAAATTTTGCTATTGGTATAAAATAAATAAGAAAGTGTCTATTCAATGTTGGCCAGACATCATTGCAACACACTTTCGTATTAGTGTATTTTAATTGTAGAGTTGTCCTCTTGAGCAACATGTACGGGTACATCTTTGTAACACACCATGTCTCTCCTGAGGATCAGCCAAGTTACAGTTGACACTTGCACAATTAAGAGCTCTGTCTCGGAAGTTTAAACATCTTTCTTGTTCAGAACCATTACATGCACCGCAAGTAGCAAGGCAGGTCGAAGCGTGGGCAGAGCAGTGTTTGTTTGTATCCATGGCAACGACTCGACACCATACTTCTCTGTCTCCACATGCTAGAGGAAAGAAATACAGTTTAGATGCATGCTGCGCTGAAGTGTTAACGGTAAATAGAATCTCAAGGAGCAAGGTTATTTTTCGAAACGCATAAATCCATATATTCGTAGTCAGGTGGGAGGGGGCAAAAATGAAAAAGATTCTTACCAAGATTTGACGGAAGAATTGTCGTGGTTGTTTGTCTTGTTCGTCTTGTGGTTGTAGTTGAAGTTGGGCGTCTTGTTGTCGTTGTTGTCGTTGTTGTCGTTGGTCGCCTGGTTGTTGTTGTCGTTGGTCGCCTTGTTGTCGTTGTTGTCGAACTTCGGGTAGTTGTTGTTGTTGTTGGACGTCTTGTTGTAGTAGTTGTCGTGGTCCTTGGCCGTCTTGTTGTAGTTGTTGTCGTTGGTCGCCTTGTCGTGGTGGTTGAGGAAGATGTTGGACGTCTTGTGGTAGTTGATGTAGTTATTATTACACCGTTGCATCTGCCACATGTCCTGTGACAGTATAATCTTGCCCAGTACTTTTGTTGGCAGTAGAACAATTTAAGAGCGCTGTTTCCAACGGGAATGTATTGACAAAATTGGTGGGTATCTTGACACTCTAAAATAATAAATGCGCATTATATACTAAGTCCGAATGCTTTTATCTTCATATAAGCCTGACTTTCTACATTAAGAATTACCTAAACTTTTTTGGAATGTTGAAATAACAAAACGAGTGAGTTTCAATAGTAAAATGTAAACCTTTTCTAACATAGCAGAGCGTTCTTACAAAATCTAACGCGATAACGTGGTTGTAACAAGCATGCGTACAAACTGACTCAACATGAAAATTTATGGAGAATTTAAACAGATAATTAAGAGCACTTGTAAAAACTCGCTTACCTTGAGCCCTCACGGTATAGAACACTGCTGCGACAATTAATAGATACATTGACAGAAAATTCATCTTCTCAAACGTCTTTGAAATTAAAAATCTTCCTGTCTTTATCTTCGCTGTGTGTTGTTTTCGTGATCTTTCAAGATGTTAAACTTCGCTTCAACTGATGAATTTCAAATTCAAGTCGCCCCTTTTTATACCATCCCAGGAGGAAATGATACAAAAGCAACATTAGTTCTTAGACTACACAAAAGGCTATCGATTCGTAACAGTAATTTAATTCGTAATTATATTTTGATGGTCTTGGATTGTACTAATGACAATAGGAAGATGCAGATTCACCGGACACAAATCAGATTTGGCAAAGGAAATCGTTATGGCGAGCTAAGGATACTGTCAATGTTTTACAGACTAATGTAACTGATTACTCATCATACTATCAACGAATATCAGTTTTTTAATATTTTCCAACTACTTCACGTTTCACATTGTTAAGTTTACCTTATATATGTTCTTTTTTCATGTGCTTCTATTTTCTTATGAAAAGTTATTTGCAATTTAGAAAATCTCAAGATATACAACACAACGAGTTATTAGCTATGAAAAGTATAACCAAGACAAGGTTATACAATCTTTTGCCATGCTCAATCTCTCAGTTGTTTTTCGAAGGATTTTTTTCAAGGTTTTCAGTTCATTTAAAAGGACGTGTAATATTGCTTTTAATTAGATTTGCGTCAAAATTTTTAGCTTCTTCTTTTAGATTAATGGTATAGATAATCTATGATGAACATAAACCTATTTTTGACTGTTGACGATTTTTTTCATTGCAGCAAACATCTCAATCTGCAGATAATACAAATCATTTCCTAAACTAAATTGTCAAACATATTAAGGTTGGCCTCACCGACAGTACAGCTAACAATTCTTTTGCTTGACGTATAACTTATTTTTACTTGAACAAAGCAAAAATTGATTTGCAGCGGATGATATAGATTGATAAGCAGGAGATAGTAATGGTAATTACCATATAAAGTAGCTCTTGTTGTCTTGAAAAGTATTTTGTCTCACAAACAATTAATATATGCAATGTCATAATGATTGTACAACTTTGGACGCCAATCATAGATCCTTCATCTATATGGCCCGATTAGATAGCTAAGATCACTTATAATTTTTGTTCCTTTATTTTATGTTGCAGTGAGGAAATATTTGGCGAGCCTCATTTGATGTTATTTTAACCTTTTTACCTACATTTCAAGGCATTAAATAATGTTTAAACCAGAAAATTTGAAAGCGAGGAATCCTTAACAATATTCTTGATTGCCCAAACGTCGTGATTATTTTAAAACGCTAGCCATTGTCGAAAAACTTCGTCTATAGCAAAATTCAACCAATGTATATTCATTTTATTTCTACCAATTGGTATTCTGTAGCTAATGAAAACGTTTCCGTAATCATTGACACGAAATATCGTTTTTCCGAATGCATAAAAGGAAAACGTGTATTTCTAAACACAAACAGTTTTCAAACTTGAACAATATAAATGAAACTTTGACTTTATCTAATCTTCAAATGAAATTGGTGGCCGTTTTGTATCATTATGATGACACAGTTAAGCAGACAGTTCTTTGGCGGGGAATGTGATAAGAAAAAGCTGTTATTGTTGTTGATGCTTATTTTGAAGTATTACCAAAACAGGGCACTGAAAATTTTTCTTTAATCATGGCGTGGATCTCTTTTCAACTGCATTTTGATTTTTAACAAAACGAACTACTCTAATTACACGATGGTTTAACGTAATAAAATGCAAAAAGTTTTGCTTGAGATAATTTTTTTAACATTTTCTGTATTAGAGCACAATGTTTTTTAAAGTCAACCAAAATGACAATTAGAAAGGTATTAATATTAATCAGGTCTTTTCACGTGTATATGTTACTTATAAAACCAGTTGGAAATCTAAAGTACAAAAGTTTGGTGTCTACTTCTCCACAACTGATATGAAATATACGTTAACAAAACAGTGCTAAATTTCCTGCTACAAAAAAATATGAAAATAAGTTTCGTGACAGCGCTTAATCCTTATTCGTGCCATTAATGACGCTAGCAAGCGTTCATGAAAGATGCGGGAGGAAATCTGTGGAACATCAATGCAGATTGTTGGAAATTATAGGAAATCCGAACTTGTGTGGTTTAATTAAGATGTTTATTAACTTTTTAATTGACAAGAGAGATGATGATGTTTCTGGATAAAACTGTGATTAATTCTTCATTATTTTTTGTCAACAGTTATCCCAATAATTGAACGTCACAAGAACTTGTTACTGCCAAAGAAGTCTTATTTATTTATTTGTTTATTTTTTTGTTTATTTTTTCATTCATTCATTCATTCATTTATTCATTCATACATTCATTCATTCATTCATTCATTCGTTCATTTATTCATTCATTCATTCATTCATTCATTCATTCATTCAATTATTCATTTATTCATTCATTCATTCATTCATTCATTTCAGTCATTTCAGTCATTCATTTATTCATTTATTTAGTTATTTTCTTAAACAAAAAACGAGTTCTTATCTGCAACCTACGAAGACTATGCAGCACTTCAATTTTCTACATGATGTAATTAAGCACCAACACTGTATGACTAAACGGTAAAGTAGAAACATAAGCGCGGCGAGTGTTGGCAAAGATTGTTCAGCTGTAATGCTGATGTATCCCAACTGTTGTAAACACTATGAAAAATAAAAATGCTTTCAGATTGTAATAGAAAAGTTGAATCACTGAATATGCCGTATAATAATCAAAGATAAAATTTTCTTAACCAAGTGTATTAAACATTAACAGTCAATTAAGGTTTCGTTATATTGTTTTTAGGTGGATATGACGTGGTTAATAGCTTCAGATGGCTAATTTAAGATAATGTATATGCTTATTAAAATGCTACAAGTATTAATATCAAAATTGCTTACTTGCGGTCAAAATGAAATTACCAGAAATTTAAATGAAGTCAGTTAGCACTGATATGAAATCAAAAAGCACGATAAAATGAAATAACATCGCATCTTGTTATACATGAGTAACGTATGAGTCACTGACGATTCATCAACAACACATCGATCAAACTTTTTTTGTAACTTAAACGCGACGGTTAGTTATAACCTGAATTTTTCTAACAAATTTGAAATGTGGAAAGGAGTGGTGAAAAGGGTATTTTGAAACAGTAAACACATTAAATGATTGAAAAGGTAATATCAGGATACACATAAACTATGCAGTTGACTTCTAGCAATGCTTATCATTTTCATGATTTTAATCGATGCTTTTGTCATGTTTTTCGTGGAACTATAACCCACGTCTTGCATTCTTTTCTGAAGTGACATTTGATAACTTTTTAAAAAATATTTGCATTCGTACTGTTTTTATTGTGTGATCATTAACTCCGGAATAATGCCTAAATGCTGCTGAAATTTAAGGAGACTGTTATTCCAACAAGGTTGGTGAGTTCGAAGCTATCAATGGCTTCAAAATTAAAAAAAAATGGTTAAGTGAGCTTTTAGCCTATACTATACTTCTACAAATAAACGTGACTTATATCAAAAAATTGAATGCGAAATATTAAATTGTGAGCTTAAATCATAGTTAGAAAAATTTTGATATGTCAAAATTATAAATTTTATATCGCCATCGCTACATTTATTCCACTTCCACGATTTTTTGAGGTTGAGGGGTATTATTTGATACAACATTATTAAAAAAGTTTACAATCTCAATTCCATAATGGAAACCGTGCTGATGGAGTCAACCTTTGACATTGCAGCAACGGCATGACGGAAACAGTAAAATATCTTGCTTTGTCATGTCACCCAAACTGGAACCTCAATGTTTCCTAAGTACTTACCCTAAAAATTCTGCAGTTTCATCCAGGAATGTAATTAAGAGTCTCTTTTCACTTTTGGCACAACCAAGCAGTGCATTGATAAATACGTTTTGGTCACGATCATATTTCATTCTTTCTAACTCACGATCAGATAAAACACAGAACATTTTTATAAACTTACGCAAGAAATCTTTATCACGGCAATCTACGGTTTTCTTTCAAAGCACTAAATTGTGTGGAATTCGGTGTGATATGGCAAATGAATTGCACATGAGAAGCAGGTACGGTTTGAAGTAACTATGGATAGGTAAATATAACATATCTATACTTATCATAAAAACATTAGGCCCTAAGAGAATTGTTGAAGAAACTAAGAATTATCTTGTATGTAATTTTAGGCCAAAAATAACTTTTTAAAAGCAAATATTTTATTAACCCTTTTAGGATTAATTAAATCTAAGGGTGAAATTATAAATTATGAAAAATGCACACATTTAAATGCAATGACATTGGCCCTTTCCTTGTGGCTAGTATAAAATAGGAATTTAGCAGCAATCAATCAGGTTAATTATGATATGGTAATTAAGAGGTTAAATTTTAAGTTAGTTTAGCGGTCAGCTCATCAATTTCTCAAATCTAATATGCACAAAAATGTTAATCTAAAGGAGTACCCATTAATATTTCTTCAGCTGTTCTTTGAAGAGTGTTCAGGACTTATGTCTGTTAGAATTATGAATATTGAAAAGAGAATGTTTGTTTTACTTTCCTCATTAGCACTTACCAGAACGTCGTGGTATCGTAGTTAATCTTTTAGGCTTGTAATCTAGCTGTAAATACAGTCCAAAATCCATCGCACTTTTAATTAGTAATAAACTAAGACCTCTCTAGTGATTCCGATTTAAAGTAAAAGGAAAGTCAAAGCAATCTCTTTAAGTTATTGCGTAGGCAAGTTCTATATTAGATTCACACACTTTGAACTTTAAGTTCATTTTTCAATGTTCAGAGCTAACTTTTGTAACTCTTAACTCTTAAAACTCTTAAAATGCAGGCGCGCTGAGAGTGTGACTAGCGACTTTTTAACGCTGTATGCCTGGCCTATGTGTGTTCAAAAGTAGCGAATTTGCAACCAACCGGCTGCAGTGCATTGACTGTTTGACACTTTTGTCTATATTTAAAAAGTGAAGAATTAAACTGCCTACGTCTCAAAATTATCGTCAAAAATTGTAGATTACGCCTAATTCTGCAATTTAAAATGGTAGTTTACTTTTTCCTTATGATATATTTGTATAAATATTTTAAATTTTGTCGACAGATTTTCCATTTCCACTATCCAACACAGCCTAGTTTTCGAAGACTTCCAGATTTAAAGAACAGCGACTTATTTACTTTCTTGCGAAAAATAGAAATTATATATTTTTTTTCAGTCAATATTTTTTCAAAAAAATAAATTGTAGTTGGACTTTGTTTAGATGTAAACTCTTCCTTAACCAGAGAAATATTTTTTTATCCAAATGTAAATTTAATTTTTTAACCCTATTCGGTCCGGGGTTTTATGGCGGCAAAAATTTTTTGTTTGCGTCAGCACAAATTCTGTGACGTCATCAAAAGCTTGAAATTTGTTAAAAATGCCACCATCTCTTTAAAATAAAATTACTTAAGTTCTGAAGTGAATTATTATATTCTGTTTAAAGTTTCTGAAAGCTATAATAAAGTTACAGAAGAGTCTCCATAACTCGAACGGCCAGGGGGAAAAGGAAACCGTTCGAGTTAAGGAGACGTTCGAGTAGTAGAGGTTTTCAAGTTTTTTCAAAATTTTTCCCTTATCTGCCTACCAGATGAACAAAAACAGTATATTAAGTACGTAGTCTTACTTATTGGGGGTTCTGGGTTGGTGAAATACAAAAACAGAGCGTTTTAGTTGCTTTTTGCTCAAATTTTTCGAAAAAAATCAGTTATAATTGATTGTTTACAAGTATCATCATAATCTCGTTTGATGTTTTTATTTAAGTCCTTTAGGGAAGCCAACATTTCTTCTCCAAATTTCGAGAAAACGCTTTGGAGCAGTTCCTTTTTCAAGCTCTTTGAGGGTACTGTATTTTATTTTACAGGACTTGTTATCGGCTCTACTTCTTTTTGACCCTGCCACAGACGCCCTTGTCAGATTGCTATGAAATTCTGTTTTTGAAAATTGGTTGAGAAAGCGTTGTCGTTCGAAACACAAACAAAACATTCGAATCATGCATTCGAACAATATAAGGCCCACAACACACGTAAACATTAAAATATGAAAATGATAAAGAGTTAAATGATCAGGAAAACTTATCAATTTTTTTCAAAATGCCACAAAATTCGAGTTATGGAGTCAAAAACCTTCAAGGGACAAAATAATCTGTTCGACTTAAGGGAACATTCGAGTTATGGAGGTTCGAGTAGTAGAGGTTTTTTTATAAGAGTTTATTAGGAAACTTTCACGGTGCCAACGAATTCGTTCGAGTTAAGGAGACGTTCGAGTAATAAAGGTTCGAGTTATGGAGACTCTACTGTATTTAACATATTTTCCAGTTTTTACTTTGATCACATGTAAAGTTGCCAAAAATTGCCTGAAAATCCATTTTTCCGATTTTTGGTTAAAATCTGAAAAAATTGGGTAATCGGATTAATGACGTGTCCAAATTATAGAAAATGATTCTTCTTGATGAAACAAAGTTTTGTTGTAAGTTTCAACTTCTAAGGATTATTCTAACAAAAATTATTATACTTTTCCCATAATAAGGGTTTCACAGAGATTTAGAGGGGTAATTTCGAGTAATAGCCAACATAAAACCGTCCAAAAAGCATGGGACCTAAAAATCTGGCATGAAGGTGTCTAATAGACAAATATTAAAACTTAATAAACATCATAGCCATGCAGGATAACGTTAAGGAATTGTTAAAGATAACCGTCGGGGGGGGGGGGGGGGGGGGGGGCGACCCATCCCCCCAAGCCGGATAGGGTTAAATGCAAAATTAAAGCGATAATAACTTTAAATGATTTTGATGTAAGCATTGATACAAAGTTTAAAACGAACTTCTCCATCTTCAATGTGTAAAGATTTCTTTGATGAGACACTTGCTGTGAAATGAGATAAAACTTAAAATATATAGTTGTTGCTTTATTTGTGATTTTTAGAAAGTTTGAGTATTAAAGTGAACAAGGTTGTTAATTTTGTTGTGTCTGAAAGCGTGTCATCTGGACAAATATTTACTTTGTTTATTTGTGTTTGCGTTTAAAGTTGCCATATTATTTTTGCCTTCGAACATTTCCATACTGACGATTAATAACGTTGCACATTAATCAAACGCTTTTGAACAAATAACAAACGCTTATTTTAATTATTATTGTTTCTTGTCCTTTTAATCCCTGTAAATATCACATGAACTAAAAGTTTAAGAAATTCAAAGCGCTTGTGATAATAGTGCTAGTGTAAAATTAAGGTTGAAAAGGCGCAAAAAAATCTTATATTTCATCTTAGAATAGCCCTTTTTAATATGGAACACCAAATTTTGGCAAAGGTTTAGTGTTATTTAAGTTTCTGTTGTATTTCAACTGTTCCTTACTTGTTGCGTGTTGCTGACTATTTACTTTGAAAACACCAATTGTAAGAGTTTACTTGCTTGCTCAGGCTCTACGTCAATTAAAATCAACCTTTTTTTAACAACGTTTTACGCCACATAAAACTCACATGCCCTCTACAACTGGAAAAGTCTCCAAAACTACTTCATTTTTTATAACCTTTCTATATTTTGTTCTTTTTCTATTTTTACTTACTTATTTACTTCAGGCTGACTGTTTATATTTTGGTTCTATTTTTAACGAGTTTAAGCTTTATGATGCTCATAAGACTACTCGTAAGCTCCTGAAAATCCACGGCAATTTAGACACCGCTACTTGCAGCTGCCATCTTTGTATCACAGACGGACAGTTGGGTATAATAAAAAAAATTAGTTGTGACCTTTATATATTGCATTTCGCGTTTCCGTTATAAACAGTCAAACAGACACAGCTACCATCTTTGGCTTACAGACGGACAGTTGGGTATAAAAACATAGCCTAATATATAATCGAAAAATTAACTGGGTCGCCCGTCCTTTATATATTGCATTTGTGTTTTCGTAACAGACAGACAAACAGACTGACGATGGCTATTATTGCAAAGATAGATGTTGCTTTTAAATAAGGCGTAGAAATAACGCAAAATAATAATAAAAATCTTTTGTTTTATACTTATTCAAGATATATTTGTATAATTACCGAATAGCTATAAATATTTAATAAATAAGATAAATTAATTGTTAGTCATAAAACTAGCTACATAGTGATAATAAGATTAGTACAAGAACAGTACGAAAAAGTCTAAGGAATAAACAAATGCATAATATCACAATAAAGGAAAGAATAGAATGGAATAAATATGCAATATATCGTTAAATTTAAAAGGTTTTTACAATGAGCTCGTGAGTAGTGCTACTTCTAACTAAATAAATTTTTGTCCAGTCTATAATTAACCATATCTATTTTGCCAATAATAAAGTTCACCTCTCTCACAGCATGTCCTTGCACATTCTTTTTTTGTCTTATATGTATAGTAAGAATAAGAATTGTAGGTGCATTTTCCTTGAGCTGCTTTCAATGCACAATCTGATGCTTTATCTCTAAGATTAAGGCAAATTTCACTCTTAGGACCAGTACAATCGCCACAACTTCGGGGACACCTTTCTCCGAAGTATTGTTGATGACATTTATTATCTGTCTTGTATCTTAGATTTATGCATACAGCTGAAAGGTCACCACATGCTATGAGAGAATGGTAGTAAAAAAATTAGTTAGTTAGTTAGTTATTAAAGAAAACCGAATTTAACGCAACAAAAAAGTTAAGTTATTTACCTTGCCCAGATGGGAGTGTTGTTGTCGTTGTTGTTGTCGGTTTTTTAGTTGTTGTAGTTGTTGTTGTTGGTCTTTTTGTTGTAGTTGTTGTTGTCGTTGTCGTAGTCGGTCTTTTAGTTGTTGTTGTTGTTGTTGTTGTTGTTGTTGTTGTTGGTCTTTTTGTGATCGTTTTTGTTGTCGTAGTTGGTCGTTTCGTAGTCGTTATTGTTGTTGGTCTTTTCGTAGTAGTTGTTGTTGTCGTTGTCGTAGTTGGCCGTTTCGTAGTCGTTATTGTTGTTGGTCTTTGCGTAGTAGTTGTTGTTGTCGTTGTCGTAGTTGGTCGTTTTGTAGTCGTTGTTGTTGTTGGCCTTTTTGTGGTAGTTGTTGTTGTCGATGTTGTAGTGGGTCGCTTTTTAGTTGTCGTTGTCGTCGTAGTGCTGCGTGTAGTTGACGTTTTTGTTGTCGGTATGGAGGGACATTTGTATATTGCATTCAGTTGATAAATGTCACTGGCTGTTAATACTTTCCCTCCTAGTTCTCGCGAGTAATCATCTTTCCAAGTAATTGTAGGTCTATGGTTTTTAGTGAAAGCGGTTCTAAACAAATAATTCTTAACTTTAGACCCAAAGCATTTTTCAACAACGGAAAAGAACAGATGGGCGTGTTCAGTGCATATTGAAGCTGTTGTTGTGCGCTTGTTCTAACTTGATGCGTCTTCGGTTTCAAAGAAGGCTAAACCAATCAACACAAACTCTGTTTAAAATGTCAAAGTTTGTGGCTTTGCTACCAATTTTTACTTCACGCAATGTAGTAAATATACGATTACATAAAGTACATACCTTTCATAATGCATAATACTGTTAGGATCATATGGTGTATTAAAACTATTGCCTAATTTTTTCTCAAAGTTGCCTTCACTCCCTGAAACAACAAAATATTTCAACGTAACACAAACAGCGTTGGTATTTTTTATTTAGGAGTTTCTCAGCAGTTACAGTAGGTGTGTATATAAAAAATGAAATTCCCTTGAATCAAAGTTTATACTATTTAACTTATTTTAAGGTTGACCTATTGCAAGGAAGAACATAGACATAAAGATTTTAATTTTTTTTTTTTAAAAAGCAACAGCTAAAACGAATAACATTTCTTACCGTTATGTATGTTCTCATAGTGTATAATAACATAATTGTCTCTGTCCGCTCTAGACTGCTCATGCCACATCCCTAACGCGTGCATAAGCTCATGAATAGCAAGATAATCTGCCAGGCAGTCGATTCTACGCAGTGACAAGTTTTGCTTTGAACCAGGTTTGTAAAAAACCTTTCCAACATAAGACCAACAACTAGAAGATAGAACAGAAAAGTATATCAACTGCAATAAAAGATTGTTTTTCTTCTTTTATTTAATATTTTATTATAAACTTAAAATTAGCTAGCTTCAAAGATGGTAATGTATTTCCCAAAATAAGCAGATTTTTTTCTTATCAGAGCTCTTTTTGACATCGTACAAAAGTAACGAAATAACCCAATTGGTAATAAGGGATATCGTAAAATGAAGCATGTGGTATATATTGGCGGTGTATACAAAATATATGAATTATATGAAATCATCCAGTGCTTAAAACATGGGAAGCGTTATTTGTCACTATCAGAAATATGCCTAAAATCTTAAGATCTTAATTCACAATACATTTTTCTTACCCAGAACCGTCGATGATGTTCAGATATGGAAAACTGGGTGGAGAACTATATTCCTGAAATCGAATACAGGTAACAGCCTCGATATCATGCATTGCCTTCTTTATCACAGTCTCTTTCTCAGCTTCAGCTAAAATAAATTAAATAATAGTTGCACAGTGCTAGATTAGTCTCTCCGAAGGAGAACTATGTTGTTGTGGTAACCTTTAGTGCGGGATTTTAAAGTTGAAGTTTCATTTCTTGTGCACTCCAAGCGAAACACATCGGAGAAATGCCCCCCCCCCCCCCCCCCCCAGAAGCAAGTAATGCAAAAAGCGTACAAGGGACATTCAGATCAAAAGAATAATAACTTAATCGAAATATCTACTTACAGAATGTGTTTTCAATCAAGTATGGCACAACGCCGTTTTCCCATCTGTATTCATCACCAATAATTGCAGCGTTGGAGACCCCAGCTGGCCTGTCCTCGTTGTTTCCCCTTATTCGTATGTCTCCTTGAACAATATTGTCCATTCCTGGAAAGAAGTATTATTAGTATTATAAAAATTATATAGAGCGCCATGCATATTTAAAAGACTGATTAAATGGATGATGTCAACAAATTTCTCAGTATCATAGATTTAAATATTCTAATGTTAATGGCAATGCTCATCGCAGCAGATTTTCCAGAAGCATTTTATATATATTTTTAACGCATCGTCAAAATGTTGTAAAATTGTAAAAAAACAAACCGGGATCAATCACACCGTTTTATACATATATGTAAATTGGTCAGCTAGGGAGATGAGCAAAATAATTCCTAGCTATAAAAATGAAATGTGATTTGATTCCAATTTTACCTTGATTCGCATTCTCTAGCTCTTTAAATAGTGAATTATCAGCAATAGGAAGACAAGTAGCAACTAGAAATAAACATTTTAAAAATCAATAAAAACATAGTTATAGCAGCATTATTCTATGAGTTAGAAATTATCAATTCAGAACGTCTCATTAAAAACACATTTAGCGTAACGTTGTCAATAACAGTTAGAACTGTGGCAAAAACAATACAACATTATTCAATTAAAGAAATGCAACAAGAAAAAGGCTGAGCTATACTATAGAAACAAAAAAAATGATAATTCCAGTTTTATATAAACTCACCATGAAAGCTAATTATAAATATAAAAACCTTCATCTTTACACGAGAAAACCTTTCTATACAAGTTGAATTGAAACAAAGTTATCTTCGCTGTGCTGACTTCAGCTTTTCTGATTTCTCCAACATATCAACCCTCGTATTTATACTACTTTTAGCATTCCCCATGTTTTCCGCGTCACATACCTAATCTGATTCCTTAATTACAAACATCCCCCAGTTAATTACGTTCAATTAGGGGTAATCAACACACAGCCGGATCATGTTGCTCACGTTACTATTTCTGCGTCCTGACAAATTCAAAAAAACAGGTGAAAACTTTATCATATTTTTTATCATGTATCTTCTAATGAATTTCCTAAAGGGTAACCGCAACGGAATTTTATTAGGAAATGACGGCATTTAAAGACACGATACAATTCTACAAGGACACGCTCTTTGTTGTATTAAAATGTCTAATGATGTACAATCACTAATTAAAAATTGCTGGGATGTTATTAAAAATTTAAAAATCTTCATTCGTTTTGTTTTGGTTATCAATTATGAGGAAAACAATTAGGTTCCTTTTAACAGAGTATGATGATTCACCATATAGACTATGACGATTGACGAAAACCGCGAAACTGTGTTATCAAGACATGGTCAATGTATTTAATTTACAACCTTTGTAAATGATAACTATTTTCCAGACAAATTCTATCTCTACAGGTTAAGAACTACAACCGCTGTCTAAATATTTGATGTATGTGTCATATCACAGAGGTTGTAAGCACAATCAATTAAGAACCTCGTTTCATATCACACGCAAATCGATCATTTAAAGGTTTATTCATCTGTAGCCTAAAAACTTAGGTTATTTGTTTAGATCTTAAACGATAATAAATCTGTTATTGAAGTCAGCATGCTCAGTTTCTCAAATTCTCAAGCTTTTTCTTAACGTATGGTGGGCTGCTTCGTGATAAAGACATTCTGGAAACAGCAACCGTTTTAAAGTTCAGGCTGTATTTGAAAATTTTGAAAAATATTTTAGTTAATTATCTTTAATACAATATCCAAGCTTTTAATAAACTCGCTACAATATTTTCCCAAATGAACAGCCTTTTGGCAACGGTGAGCCATTACAAAAAAGCTCAAATAGGGAAGCGGGAAAGGATGTGTCAATTTTAAACTCAAATTTATTGGACTTTCTATCTAACTCGCGCGTATTTGATATCTCGATAAGTCAATTTGGCATCAGCAAAGCCTAAAGTTAACAATGTCACTTGCTGTAATATATTTTACTTTAGATTGTACAAAAAACAAGGCTAATAATGATATTGTACAGATATTTGTAATTAAATGGTATCCCTATTAAGTAATAGATAATAGAGGAGATTTGGTTGTAGCCAAATATGACATGGCCAGTTGTATCACGTAGTAAAGTTTAAGTTTCCCTTATATCCTCTTAAAATTACCAACACGACAACATTACCAATATTGCATCAAGACATTTTTAAACGTGCTTAAAATAATGAACAAAAAAGGAAAAATTACTGGCTGGTGTAAAGTTCACATGAACTAACTTTGGCTGGTATCCTGTTTAAAAAGAACAACGTTGGTGTCAGACTTGTTCGTATAATGTAAAAGGTTGATTGGAAAAGGAAAATCATAAATTGCATCTCTAAGAAATCAATAAAAGTTAAAGTTGTTTAATCCATGTATATCCGGATTATAATTTTCGTGTATTCTATAAAGTAAGGAAATAACAAACCAGTTTATATCCGTGTTTTTGTCACAGGTGTCCAACATTAGAGTATTTTAAGCTTTTTTTTTTACCCGTTCAAAAGTTATCTATATATGGAATTATCATCGAGCCCTTTTGAAACAGGCGTTAGAGGAAGGAACGATTTAAATGCATTAGGAAGTTATTCTACTCATAAGTTAAATAGTGTTCCCGGGTAGTCTGAAAGGTTAAGTAAAAAATAATTGAAACGAATTTCAACGAAGTTCTTTTGATGTCTTACTTTTAGTCATACGCTGTCATGCAAAGCAACTCAATTGGATAGACTTCTATCCACACTTAATCAAATTACAGCTAATCAGTTAACGACTATGGACTATCTGATTTTACATGTTGGTGGCTTGCCAATGTTTGAAATTCTGTTCAATTCGTATCTGCTAGATGTCATTTGGAATCTATAATGATTTTTCAGGTCAAAAGGTATTTATTATAGCACAGGGTTGCATGTACGAACACGTTGGTTCATGAGTGAAAGCACACCATTTATATAAACAGCAATTTTAAAAAACTAATTTTCTGAACTTTGCAAAAACACTGGCTGAACTTTGAAAAAACACTGGCTTAATCCCACAACCATTTGAAGCACACATAATCCTAATGTAAGCATACTTTTAACACATATAGGTTCCCTCTAAAAGTTCAAGGAACAGATATAATGAGATATACATTAAATTTGAAAAAAAGCAAGGGCAAGCAAGTGACTAGCCGTAATATTGTTTTAGTACAAGAGACTGCAGACAATTACGTTACATTGTTTGCTGTTATGATAAATTTTCCTATGACCTCAACGTCGTCCCGCTATAATCTAATTGTCTATTAATAAATAAACTAAATGCATCATTCTCACAAACAATAATATGATTTTGAGGTAGTTGACATTATATTATTCAATTTAATGACCTTTACTTTGATTATTACAGTACACGTCGTTGGTTTAGTCATTTCAGCCATATTTGAATAATCTGGAATAGTCCCTATAATGGTTCTGGTAAACAAATCGACATATTCACTCATAACATATATTCTTCTCTACATTATAATAACCGTATTTTGTCTGCGCATCAGAAAAAATTCGTGTAACGGAAACACTAAAATATTAATGATCATCATGATCATGTCACGACATCAACCTGAAATTACATCTCTTTCTGTAGGAACAGTTGATATTTTGAATTCTAATAATGTCAAATTGTTAGGAGTTTTTATAGACTCAAAATTATGCTTTGACTTACAAGTAAAAGAAATGTGTAAGAATGTTTCACAAAAAACGAAAGCTTTTCGCACGCATTAGTAATTCTCCTAATCCAATTTAACTATTGCCTTCTTAGCGAACTCAATGGATTCATCCACGGGCTATTGAATTTATTTTTCATACAAGATATGTCTTTTCAGGATCGCGTTTTTTTAAATTAAACATAAAAAAAATTCTAATGGAAAGCGTTTTTAGATTGATGCCCTAAAAGTTGTCTAACAGTACAAACTGATCAACCGATATCTGAACCATTCCAATTAGTTAATTTCCTTTATATTTATGAATAACTTTGATATCAAATGTCTCAGTCTTAGCCTTATAATTACCAAAACGTCTAGGCATTCATATCCAGTCAATTTTATGTAGAAAGCAGTAAAGTTAGAGATGCAAATAATAACTTCATTTCATTTTATTTACTCTAGATTTATTTACGTATCTTCTTTAGTCGCTTTACTGTTAATAACATGTTAGATGGATCTAGTAAGAAAATCTGGGCCAAACCTAAATGTTAAGTTAAAACAAGGGGATCTTCCCCTAAATTTACAATTAGGTGGCGATCGTGGTTAAACAGACGAAACCACAGCGCCGTGTTTTCAAATATAATCCAAAACAAGAAGCTCAAGCGGTTTTAACACTCACACTAAGGCAACAGATAAATAAATTTCTTGAAAAAAATAAATCGATACGGCGCCCTAACTAAATTTGTTGCTACCTCTGCGGAAATTTTACCCTAACGTATGCCCAATAACCCCATCAAACAAGTTGGCAGAATGAATCGAAGCAAAATAATTTACTCATTCAATGCTTACAATAATACAATACAAACTGTTTTATCTATCTATTACGTGAGGTCAAAAGGATAGTCCGAGCTTTTGACATCGATTCGCTAACCAAGGGTAATATTTCTCAAAACAGTTCATGTTGTGTTAATTAACTGATAGCTATCTTTGAAAAGTTTGTATTACTTTCATCGGGCAAAAATTGTGGTGTTAGCCTTATTTAAAAATGCCTGTATATGTGTTGGTCATCAATGCGCTGGAATAAACTACTTAAAATGGTAAAAAATAATAAATTGATAACTGATATTTGGTCCTTAGCATCAAATTACAATGATTACGCCGAACTATTTAAGTTTTTAAATTTGCGAATGTTTTTCACCCTACATAGAGTTGTATTATTTTATACGTCGATCGCTTCTGGCAGCTTTCTTTTGACATCCTTAATATTAAGTTATACCTGCAACTACTTTAAGGGAATTTATTTTTTTAGTAATTAATTTTCGCAAATTTTACGAGTCTATGTCAATATCTTAAAGTTATTGGGAAAGTTGCTATTCGTCAAATTTGCAAAAATTGATTCTCGTAAAATTTGATTTATTTTCAATTTTGAAAATTTGGTTCACACTATTTTTTTCTACTGATTCACCTAGAACAAAATATAATATGTATGTGAATTTCAACTCTTCACCAGAAGCTTGCATAAAATTCTGTGAAAAACAGTAAAAAAAAATTCGCAAAATTTATGTAGCGAGATATTAAGACTTGCTAAGTTAGTTAAGAATATTCACGCGAAACATAAATTTTATCCTTGTAAAAATTTCGCGGAAATTAATTCTGGTAGGGCAGTTTAAAAAATTAAAACCCGATTTTCCGAAACTACTTTCTTCGACATTGTATCAGATACTTTAAATAAAATATCACAAAGATTATCTAGATAGAACAACTAGCTACATGAGCACAATTTGCGATCATCTTCGACTCAATACTTTCCTTTCTCTGTGGATAAACAACATGTTTCCATAAGATACATTGGATGCGCATGAAAGGCTTGGTAAAGGTCTGCTACATTCTAATGTTCTCTACGACGTTAAAATAAAGTAGCGAAAAACCCTGGTTTATTTACTTTGACTAAGAAATGAAAAAGCTGCAAACCAAATGTCCATAGTATTTTCTTATGTGAAGGAGACTGAAAAAACACCACAACTTCATTTCTTCCTTAAATTTTGTATTCCTTTACATGTCATACTTTATAAAGAAAGATTACTGACACCAACTAGCATATCGATGAAATCTTTTTCTGGTTACGAAAGGAGCATTCCACTCTCCCAGGTGGAACTTGCGTCTTCGGATTGGTTGCTATTGTTGTTGAGCTAGAAGCAGTTGTTGTTGCTTTCCGCGACTTTGTTGTAGTTGGCCTTCTTGTTGTAGTCATAGTTTTTTTCGCCGTTGTAGTCGGCTTTTTCGTTGTGGTTGTCGTTGTTGTTGTGGTTGTTGATGGTGTGGTTGCTATTGTCGTTGTTGATGGTGTTGTTTTTGGCATGGAAGGGCATTCGTAAAACGCATTCAATTGATATATGTCGCTGGCAGTTAAAACGTTTCCTCCAAGTTTTCGCGATGGATCAATTTTCCAAGTAATTGTAGGTTTTTCATTTTTTGAGAAAGCGTTTCTAAACACAAAACTTGATGACTTAGGCACAGTTGGTATACGATGAAATAAAGGGACAAAAAGAAGAAACAAAAAAAAAAGAGTTAAAAGGAAAAATAAGTCGCACCTTGGATAATGCATTATGCTATCTGGATCGTACGGTGAATTTAGGCTGTTTGTATTATGAGAAGAAAATTGTTGCTCCTTTCCTAAAAACCCGTACAACACTATTAGTCTGTACTGAGAGGGGTTAGTGCCGTTATTATCAATTCTATAGAAACTTGAAAGTACAAATGGAGCACAATACAGACGTCCGTCTCCTGCTTCACATGTACTGTATAATACTTAACGTTTGGTTAAGAATAGGTAAAGCACTGTGAAAACCAGTGAGTGCTATATTATAAAGGCCAGGCTTGAATACATTTTTTTACCTTTAATAATGTTTTCTGTATGTATATTTACGTACTGATCTCTATCAATTCGTGATTGTTCGTGAAACATCCCCAAAGCATGCAAAAATTCATGAGTTGCAATGGAAGGAAGCGTGCACGAAAAGATTGTTAGTGACAGCTCTTGACCCACTCCAGGACCGCTATTCTTTCCGATATAAGACCAACAGCTTTAAAAGAAATACAGTATTAGAAGTACACAGGTCATTTAGTAGTACAGGCATTACAGGCATATACGTTTTCAATTTTCCATAGCAGAAGAGATATATTTGCATTTGAACTTGATTCAATATGAACCTGGTACTCGTTTTTTAAAATGAAACAAATTTTATTGAAAAAAAAAAATTGTGTGCTTTGAGGACATTCACATTTTTTTCCACAAGAACGCCTAAATATCAGCTGGAGCTTGATGTTTTTATTTTTTTACATTTTCCCAGCCCCAAATGTTCTTAATGTTCCACAGGCTTAATATAAACACGGTAAAAGAATTTGAATTGTTATATGGTAGCAAAATTCAGTGGTACATTGCTGAAGATGGAGAAACCGATGACGAAACTGATCTTGAGTGGGAAATTGAAAAAAATTATTATACCTTTAACAAAGCATCAGAAATAATAATAGTTAAAAAAAATTTATTTTTTGCTTATTTGCGAAAGTTTTTCCGTGAAATTTGTTCAAAAAACCGCAAAACGTTTTTTTTTTTATATACAAAAGTTTCTGCCTTTAAAGTCTAGTTGATTTCATAAATGTATATCATAACTGACCTCACATTTAAATAAAATATTATTATCCTTGACTTAAAAAAAGATCCGTTTACATGCAGATGGTGATAAAGAATTTGTGGATGGGCACTTACGTTGTTGTCAAAAATGTCTATTCGTGAAAAAAGGAAAAAATCTTTAGAAATCTTTATTTTTAGAATTTGCTGACTCGCATTATTATGTTCTTAATCTAGCTACATTGTATTTCAAGGCTGATTCGGTTTTTAAAATTTTTGCGAAATCTTAGCTTATCAACTAGTTTCTCGTGAAAAAAAATGCAACATATTGTTCGTCGTGGATACATCTATACGATATGCCGTACAAGTAAGGACGGGCATGAAATCATGCCGGCATGAAATTTCATGTCGGCTTCGACGTGTGAACAGTTATAGGTTTTCCTTAAGACACCGAAATGAACTCATGCCGGCAGGAGTTTCATGCCGGCATGAAAAAATGCGTGTAAACGGGGTCTAAATACGGTTGTGTCCAATACATTGTAGCAGTGCGAATTACCTGTAAAATAAATATCTATTAAAAACGACAAATTTCAGAATTGAAATTTTTAATACCTGTTTACTAATTTTCATCCACATTTTTCGAAATTGAACTCTAACTGCCATTAGAGTAGATAACAACGGTTAGAAACAAGCTAATGGCTTCTCATGTGCGGGTAACATAGGCCCACCTGGGAGTAGGTCTGCTATAGTTTGCTGAAGTGGAATGAATAAACCATGGCATCATTAACCCCAAGCATCTTATTCTATTTTTATATCATATATTTTATATCAACGTGTTAAAATACCGTATTTACTCTATCATTTCTGCATTAGAGTTTCCACCTTTGAGATAAAGGCTGGTTTAGTAGAGAGGCGGAAATATTAGAGATGCGGAAATATTAGAGAGGTGCAAAATATTAGGGAGGCGGGATTATTAGAGAAGCGGATATCAGAGAGGCGGGATTATTTTTTCAAAGCTTTTACAATTAGTTTATTTTCACACACATCCTGTCTCGTTGAGAGTGTGTTTTCGCTTTAGAAAACTATAGCATATCCTGTAGAATTACAAGAATAGGCAGACTTACCCATCACTACTTAAAATGTTAAGGTAAGGAAGACTAGTTGGTGGCGAAGAATATTCTCGAAACTGAATACAGCTGACAGCTTCTATCCCACGCATAGCTTTCCTGATAACATTTTCTTTTTGATCTTCCGCTAGAAAAAAAATGCATTGGGAATATTTAAAAAAAATATTGCAAAAAAGCATTGCGGAGGCAAATTGATTCACAAAATGATGCATTTTTATTTACCTGAAATTGATAAGGACAAACAAAGGAACTATAATGTTACATCTGTTGAAAACAATACATCAGTTATTGACACATCCGTTAATTGTTACATCTTATAACTGAAAGAAGCACTGCATATTAAAAAGCATAGGCCTCTTCTTAAGAACGAACTAAAAGCGTCTAGGGAATTTTTCTTATTTTCTTAATTTTATTTCGTCACTAATTGACCATTTTATCGTCTTTTTAAGCAAGCCTTGTTAATAGATTTTTAGTTGCCTGAAAGATGTACACGTTGTTGTATGAAATATAGCTTTTTATAAAAAAAAGTTTCATCTCGTTGCTTTCAATATCGAATGCAGATGAATTTATTCGGACTAAGTTTTCTACTATATTGGTTCAAATTATTAGCTGGTTATGGTTTTGATAAACCATTACGTTGGAGTTTTAATTCACCGATGAATTCCTAAATTACTAGGGAATTATAACTGCCTAAGTCTTAAAACACTAGGAAAATATGACTGCAAATCCTAATTCACTAAGGAATTATGACTCTGAAGTCTTAATTCCCTGCTTCCTTATTCCCCATTACACCGGATGTGTTGATTTTTCTGTGCTTAAAATTTTGTGATAAGGAAAGAAAAAGGTTTGTGAAGCAAAATGGTGACTAACATTTTTTTTTCAGCAGAGCTTTTGTCAAAGGAAAAATGCTCTCGATTTATTCAAGGGCAGTAAAAAAAAATTATGACTCATTTAGGGATCCGAAATAAAGTTGCGATGCAGTCATTATGGGCAGAGACAGACGACTATTGATAAGAAGTGTCCCTGCTGACAGTCAATGAACATCCAGCTTCATATACTACGAAATATATAACGAAACTAAAAAGTATCAAATCAAGTATTTGCGCTAGCTATATCATACTAGTCGTTAGCCCGTGGAAAAATTTACGGGTTTGCCCGTCCTATTTATACCGCATTGCGTGCGTCTCCCTACTTATGTAGCTAAGCTACCATTTTGCTTGACAGACAGACAGACAAACGTATTACAATAAGGGTATTACAATATAGATGTATAGTATGCAGTGTTGAAACCTAAAGAACAATATGTACACACACAGAAGTACAATGCACGAAATTCCATAAACATAACCATATACAGTGTCTATCATCATTGGTTCATTATTGTCTAGAAACAATTATTACTGATACTGTTTTATGCAGGTACAATGCAGAAGCAAAACAAACAAACTTACTATTAGCTTCAATCTCTCTGGAGATTTAAATAAAAATCTTAAATTTGAAGGACAATGTTGCAACAGGGCACTGGTAGAGAACATGGAGACACTAGCAGAGAAAAAGGAAGATCGCGCTGGTAGAGAACAAGATAGAACTAGTAGAAAACAAGAAAATACTTGTAAAGAAAGAAGGATGTAAAGAAGGATTATATGCGGAAAGTATTGACTAAATATCTTGCAAAAAAAAGGTTCAAAAAAACCACAGGAACTCGCTTATCGCTATAATGTCGATACAAAATATACCTTGTTTGCTATTGCACGCTTAAAATATGGGCTAATGAATGATATTTTCCATTCATTTCACTCTAAGTGTGACGCGTAAACTTTAAATCATCCAACCAACTGCGCATGTAAGAACAAAGAGGTGTGCACTGTTTATTTTAGAAACCGTTTCAATAATTTGAAAAATTCATAGCTTTGTGATGAAGGGCTGTTGTTTGATTATTACACATTTTGCGTTCGCTGTTTTTTTCTCTATCCCCATAACAAGAGGCGGAGAAGTAAATGCATAATATATACTTTCAATTTTATATACTTTCAACTCTCAATATTGTCAATATGTCAAGAACAGCAATACAGGGCAAAAATTATATTTTACTTACAAAAATCATCACTTATTACGTACGGTACGACGCCATTTTCCCATCTTAATTGCTTGTCGCTTGAAAGCCCACGTACGCTAACATTATCAGATTTTCTTTGTTCGTTATCGACACGTCGGATGTCACCTTCGATAACATTTTTCAAATCTACCGAAAAATATCCCTTGTTAAGTTCCAGTTAACACTCTTAGAACATAGGTTTTTGTAAGTTTTAACTACCTGGGTCCCGTTACACGTACAGTTTCACCCTAAGTTTAAAAAAATTTAGGTTGATATGCGAAATGAAAAACTTTAAGAGGAGAAGAAAGCGGTGTGGGTTTTTTTTAATATTTTGTAAATTTTTTTGTTAAATATTAGTTTTAAAATTTACATTATAGAACAACTGTAGAGTATGGAGCAAAAACTTACCAGTGGTGAAATGTTTATAATTTCACCACTGGTAAGTTTTTTTGTAACCCAAATCCCAGGGTGAATCTCAACCCGTCTTCATGTAATGGGCCTTTTTGTGTGGAGTTTTACACATAACCTTATTACAAGGTAAAATTTGCTAGTGTAAATCACTTATATTTATGTTTTTAAGATTTAGAAAAGGAACAATAATTTGCAGTTTTAATACTTGCCTTTATTAACTTTCTCTATTACCTCGAATGGTGAACTATCCTTGGAAATAGGAAGAGATGCACTAACTAAAGGGAAAAGAGCAAGGTAAGAATGCAAACAAGACGATAGCCTGCTGCATGGCAGCATAATATTTTGGTATTACAACAGATATATTTGTGTATAACACTTTTCATTATATAAATACATCTGATGACTGATATTAAACCATATCTAGATTTCTTTTCAAAGGAAAAAAAATCCGCAATGTTTTAAGGGGTGAAGGCTGCAATTGTACCCCAATTATTAATTATTTCAATTATTTCATCTTTTTCCTTTATATATTTGCCTAATTTAACTTTATAATGTCAAGGATAAATATATTTACATTAGAATAAATCTTTTTTTTATAAAGCTGTATGTTAGAAGTGTTATAACAAAAACCAGCTTCGACAAAAGTTAAAAATCCCATTTTTGTTTTAGTGGCGTCATAGTGTAAAGTGATTTGTGGTTAATCCTAACATGCTACTATATGTAAATAAACATGCACTAAACTTTCAAGTGTTGCAAAGCTGATGGAAAGATCTAGTAAGACTTGATCCATCATCTTTGCAAGTTTACTTGCATCTAGCTCAGGGGATGCAATTTTCTTTCGTGATTGTTTCAAAATATATAAAAGATTACTAAGGGGATATACCACAGCTAAGTTCTTTATACTAAAGATTAATTGTCTGATTTTAGGAACGAATTTACCACCAAAGATTAAAGGGTTATGTTTGATTTGTTTGATTATAATTTTGCATATCAGAATGTAAGGCTTGATAGTAGTGAATCCTTTTTCTCAAGGCTAGAGGTCTTATAAGGTAATTTAAGAATTTGTTAATCTGCCCTTCAGTTAATACGCTAGATTTAGCTGCTTCGCCATCGATATAATCTTCTTTGATCAAAAACTCAAAGAAGTAAGTTCTCCTTGATAGTAGTAGGAAATGAGTCAGCATTCCAAAAAAAAGTGTATCAAGACTTACAATGAAAACAGATTGCCAGTATAAACACGTTCATCTTTGAAACATACACCTGTTGTAGCCCAGCCTAAAACCACTCAAGTTACTTTAATTATCAGCATTTTTGACTTCCTTTACATTATTTATCATAGTAGCTACTAACTTCTCTAGCATCAAAATCAATAGAAAAATATCAATTAAATTTAATACCTTCCGAAATTATTATAAATTTTGCTCCGTCAGAAAACCAAATGGACAGTAAAACGGTACCAGTCTTTTAAAACGCACCTTGCAAGGGGTCTAAATAAAATATCGCGTAACAAAAATTTTTAAACTTTTTAACATGGTTCATCGCTCATGCTCGATTGTTCCGGTCAATAAACTTGTCCTTGTTAATGTCGTTAACATTGGTTTTCCATGCCGAAAGTAATGCCAAGCATGCGCAAAAAAACTTTCTTTTTAAGGCCTATTAATACCCGCATTCTGTCTGTTTCTGAGCGAGAGAAAAGTCGTCAAACGAAACACAAAATGCGATATATAAAGGACATTCAATCTCGTGGATTTATATAAAGACTAAGTGCTTGTGTATATATATACACAAGAAATCAAAAATGATCAGAGAAAAGCAGGAAATTGTATATCCTTAATCGAAAACACATTCAGCGGTGGTTTTTGTCCAAATATTGCAAAACTTTTTCGAGGGTCAAATTAGACCAATCGAAAATCTGTGATCGACTGCCTGAAGGCGGTCACCAGGTTGATCCGAAATCTCGCTTTGTAGCTAGGGTGCCATGTTACCCAAAACATTAGTCTATTGTTATGGAGATAAACGAGATTTCACGAAAACTTCTCACGAAAGGCAAATCTCCATCATATTGGCCGTTATTTATAGCCAATTGCACAGGACGATAATCAACGATAATTTTCACTTCACCCAGATAAAAAATTACCTGATGTCATTAGTTGTTGGTGGATGTCGCTAGTTATCGCTCAGTGTGAACTACGCTTTAAACTACAATATCTTTTCACACATTTAGGTCGCATATACACTTTAAAATAGAAATTTCCTTTTATTGGCAAGGCATTACCAAGGTGTTCTATTCACCGTATGAACTTTTCTACTAACTTTCTGATAACTGGAGTTCGATAAGCGGTCGTACCGGTGTTTTTACACTGCCCTAGTTTAGATTTTATTCAATGATTAGTTGCGAACGTTCTAGATCGTCTTTTTATCACCGAGGGGCGTAATTCCAGGATCTTTTTGACAATAGCGATGCGGAACATTAAATCAAGGACCACGAAGTCCGGCGTAATTAGCTTGTTACAAAAAAATTAAACGCATAACGGCTTAATAAGAAACAAAAAGGTTTTAAGGTCATATTATTTACGAAGACCACTGGAACCTTTTAAGTTACCATGCAACACTGAGTTGCGAACGATACCATAGCACCTTAGTGTGTTTTATACATTCTAAAGATTGTTTGATATGTGCAGAAATAGTTTCAATAGATTTTATCACTTACATATCTAAACTTTGGCAAGTGAAAAACAGAAGGAAATGAAAATTGAAAAGATAAACAGATTCGTCTGTCCAGGCATTCTTGTAGAATATTGATAACACTTTTGTTGACCAATCGAAAAATCCACAGGGATATTTCGAGCATCCGTAGTTTCAAGTAATAATTTACCTTTTTGGGGATACAAATTGGTAAAATCATATCGCATTTTCTATTTCATACATGAATATTCTATATATCTTTGACTTCGTAATCAAGCAGAGGAAAAAAGTAGGACTATTAATATAGAGACTAGCTGTATTAACTATCTTAATTCTGTAAATTCTTGAAGTCACTCACCTATGTGGAAGGTTTACAGGAGTACACTCATTAAGATAGGCCTATGTCCTTTTAATAAGTAGCATTCACGCAACTTTGGTATCTTGTTGTCAAACCATACTAATCTGTCAAGACAATCAAAGAAAAATATTGGTTACATAAGCACTTAATGGGTGCAGCTACTTAGCTTGTAAAAGCACAAGAGACATAATTTCAGGGCTAGCTTAGCTATATTCTAAACCCAAGCTAGAGCTTAGTTAAAGTCAGATTGGTTAAGATAACACAAAAGGAAAGAGTGAAGTTGCCTTGAATAAAGTGCCCTGATATCTAGCTAAACAAATAACTCTGGCTAGTTAGTTCCTAATCCATGATATGCATTTGTTTATCTGAATCTTACATTGCGTCAACTGAAACTTTCAATAAAGCTAGTAAACGCGATGAAACGTCCATCTTAGCATGTGGAAACATAAATACGAAGAAAAAAGAGACCTTCCCTAAACAATCCACACAACAACTTTTAAAGAAGTCATCGTTATGATAGGTCTGATTTCTGCGTGTTTATGGCGCGAGAAACAAGCAGATTGGCTAGCTTTAAGAATAGGATTATACACGGTATATGCAACACTTGTCGTTTTGTGCATATATAATACTATACTATATACGAGTAATGAGATAAAACGAATAGGCTGCTT
Organism: Hydractinia symbiolongicarpus; assembly: GCF_029227915.1. Lineage (NCBI taxonomy): Eukaryota > Metazoa > Cnidaria > Hydrozoa > Anthoathecata > Hydractiniidae > Hydractinia > Hydractinia symbiolongicarpus. Next base: position 12,775,632 of record NC_079875.1, on the reverse strand, counting down.
CTTCTCTTGGCTGAGTAAATAAAATTCTGATACAAAATGATAGTTGCCACGTCAAAAAACCTAGACACTTGATAAATCCTGAAGTTCAAAGCCTTCCAAGCCTTGACAAACAAACCTGTTTCTTTAAATTTGTTTAGATTTAAAAAGCAATAGAAACTAGGCAGTAGCACGTGGAAAAATCCACCGGAATTCGCTTGTCACAACAAAGTGCATAAATACATATCGCATTTGTTATTTCTTGTACCCGTAGCACAAATTTTTTTTCGCTAAAACTGATATCATATCATACGGATATTTTTAACATAGGGAATAGAGACATCATCACAAGTTAAAATCTCCCAATAAAAATTACAACAGGCATATCCTTGTTTGGCGCCTGTTGGAATAAAGAGTTTTATTTATTTCAATTACTTTCTCTTTCTTCATTATTATAAAAACAAAAGTGATAAGAAAGTACGTATGGTTTTAAACCAGATAGCGGAAATTTTAACTATCACGGAAATCAATACATAAATAATTAATGATGCGAGTACTTTGTTAAATCGTATTTAAACACAATAAAGAAGCCACGATTCTTTTTTTGCTGGGAGTGAGGCTCTTGGAGAGTCTAATCATGGCTTCTATGTTGGGACTGTGTTTAGCAGCAAGCTTGATGGCAGATTTGAGTAAGCGAAGCTATTTATACGTTAAAATACTGCATGTTATAAAATTAACAAAAATGTGTTATTTTTTTAACTTTTTCTTTTCCTGTTAGAGTTTCCTGTTAGGAAAAACATTTCGCAACACAGAAAGTTTTTCTCGAAGAATGTTTAATTGCTGATGTAAATAGCTAGTTAAATTAAGAGAATTTCTGACCATGTATTAGGAAATAAATGTGCTGTAACAAATGAAAAAATAAGTAAAAATAAAGAAAGTAAAAAAATAATTGTATTCTTGTATACACAGAAAATTCTTGGTTAGGATTAGCTATCATCCTAAAAATAAGTCACAAAATAATTTGGTTGTGACGAAAGTTTACGAAATTTTTCCGTGACGATATTTTTTTAAAAAAACGGTGTCTCATTTAAAGTCGCTTTTACCTTCTTTTCTTTTTGCTATGGAATCATAATTATTAGAGTTATATAAATGTTTGCATTTATTTACATGAATAGATGCAAATACAAAAAAAAAGAAAAAAAAAGTAAATGCCAAAACAATATCTCACCACATGCCCCTTTATTATCTTTCGAAACAAGCGCAGACACTATCTACAACGTCGGTGTTAATAACTTTTCATGAAAGCTCGTTATATGAAAAGTGAGCCAAAAATAAAATGAAAGCGACAACGTGAACAAAATCAAAATAAATATGGCTGCTGTTCAAATTGCAAAAGAAATGCAAAACTGACAAATATACTTTGAAATACACAAACTTTAGAAAACTATATACGCTTTCTGTGCGTGTTTTTATCAGAAATACTTGCATATATAATATTATAATTTAGTTAAAATATTTGACTTTCTACCCGCAAACCTAATTTTTTTATTTCGAGCCATATAGAAAATGACATCATTATTATTGGGGGTTTACCCTGATATGCGCATGCGCATTGAAAAAAAAATACATAAATGTTTTCTCTGTTGTAGATAGCCCTACTAGGTCGCTAAAACGTCGAATTTTTAATATAAAAATTTTACTGACAAAAGCACGGAGAAAAAAGTTTCTTTGTCAGTTTCACACTTTTTTTTACAACATATGACAATAGCCAAGTTAGTTTTGATTTACTTCACGTTGCATGCGGAAGCAAGTATTTTATTAGTAAAAAAAGGGGTTAGAAAATGACCAAGTTGTTTTTCACGGCTAACCATTTACGTCGATTATATTTTTATGCCGATTTTTGTTTTTCCTTTTTATAGTACATTTTTAGTTTATACTTTGAGTAAAAATTGTTTTATTAGAAGGATGGTTGTTTACTAACCATTTCCATTTCCAAGGGAACATATTAAACAAAAACAATGGTATTTTATGAATTATTTGGAAAAAGGAAATGTGGCAAGTGACTAATATTTTTGCCGACCTTTAGAGGCGAGTTTTTAACCGATAAAATAAAGTTTTCTGGATAATGAAAAACTAACCGCATAACTCTTCCTTCAAGGCAAAACCACTGTTACCAGCAGGCTGGATTTTGTACATTACAAAGATATGAAAAGGTTAAGGTCTGAGTTCCTACATTGTAAATGGAAGAATATTTTTTTAGATTTAGCTATACGATGCTATGCTGGTGTTTCCTTTCAAGCAAATCGATTATTATCTACTGTAAAGCAACACAACTGCTCGTTCAGCAGCGATAAATGTCGCGCAACGACGCTGGTTTATAACGATAATAACGCTTATGGATTTGAAACCCACACAAACTTCATATGCGATAAAAAAAGATTTCCTTGTGACATGTGGTGTCAGATGCAGATGTCCATTGATCATACCATCCAAACATGCAAGGTAAACCTCGTAACCAAATCTTTTATTTACAACTAGTCGTTAGCCGTGGAAGATTTCACGGGTCTGCTGGTCCTCTGATTTCTGCCCGAATTGCATAATTCTCGCATCACCATTTCGTGCATCCTTGCCCGCCTGTTAGCACGAAGTAATTAAAGTTACTTAAAAGGGGTTGAAGGACTACATTAGTCATGTGCTAGTTCTATTTTGAGAATATTTTTTGAATATTTTTAGACCTTTTGCTGTAGTACGGATTTTTGTAACAAACCAGCCGATAACATCCATCTAAAGGGAAATACTTTCAAAAATAATAGTAAAAACAACGATGATGATGATGACGATAATAAAGATGATGGAGATGATGAAAATTTTAGAAAAGAAGAAAGTGATAATGGTAAGGAAGAACAAAAAAAGAATGACGAAGTAGATTATGATGGAGATAACGATAATAAGAAGGGTGATAAGTACAAGGGAGGTGAAAATTATAGTGGAGATACCAATTATAATAAAAGTAATGATGAAGATGATGAAGAAGAAGTTATTGAAGCAGAGATACCATTTCTTCTTGACAAAGACAAAGAAAGTGCCACCAAAAACCAAGTTACTGGAAATCAAAACAATTCGACAAAACACTTTTCCAATGTAACTTTAATTTTCTTCATGACCTTATATGTCATTATTTTGTAAAATGCGATACGACAAAGAGAAGACTTTAGTACATATTGTTATAGGAAGTATATAGCCCCAGTCTGCTATACATGCTATTTTCTGATCACGGTTAATTTTAGAACTTTCAGTAAAAGCTATTTTTTTTAATCCATTACGCCTTTAAGGGCGCAACATTGTCAACGCTCCGCCAAATTGTTGGCGAAATATCTTACCATAATAAGCGTGCGCCCTGTTTTTACTCTTAAGGTGACAGTCACCCTTTTTTGAACAGCTACATTATTTACTCAGTGTTTATGTATAAATGCATTTTTTTACTATTTCTCCAAATTATGGACGTTAACGCATACAAAAATGAATTTGACTTATTATTGCTGAGTCAGCAGAAATTTCCAAATTTTAAATTAGAAAAAAACGACAATCCCCAACTTTTTACAACCATTTATTTACCAGTTTCTATTTTTAAATGAATTTTGGGTTAACCAAGTTCAAAAAGGTGTGCGGAATATTTTTGTTCATTCTTAATTTTTAAACATCAGGAGGCTTTTGTAATTTTTGAAAGATTCTTCAACTTTTTTCTCTACTGCATAAAACGCTGTAAAAAGCAAAATATTCAAAGTAACATTCACAAAATTAAACTTTGATTTATTTTTTGTTGATTGAAAATTTAAAAACCATCTCTTAGCAGAGTATTAATAGTCATAAATGACAGCGGTGACAACAAGTATAATGGACTTTCCGAGATATACATTCACTAACGAAAAACGTCCAAGCAACGTATACAAGCATTAAATCCTGAATTGAATTGTAACTAAATATTAAAAGGTTAAAATAATTCTGTTCAATATATATTTGTAAATATGCTTTTTTTCACTCTCATTTCATTTGAACCTTTGAAATGTAATGTGATGATGCTTAAAAATATTTTGATTGTTTTAATGGTAAGACAGTTTTTTTCTTTGTTTTTCATAATTGCACATTTAAATTACAAATAATTTATTAAAACTAGTCGTTAGCCCGTGGAAGAATCCAGGGGTTCGGCCGTCGCAGCTAAGCTACCATTTTGCGTGACAGACAGACAGACAGACAGACGTATACGGGCATTATAATATAGACTAGTCGTTAGCCCGTGGAAAAATCCACGGGGACGCCCGTCCTTTAAATTAAGCCGTTGCAACAAAGTGGACAGAAATATATCGCCTTTGGTATTGGTGCGCATTTTAAAAATTTCGTGTTTCCGTTACGGGACACGGCTTTCGCGGACACACAGACAGACAGACGGAATACGGCTATTATTAAAGAGATATTTCACAACTAAGTATCTACATATCTTTTTAACAACAATTTGATATAATTTCTATGACTGTATGGGGTGAAAATAAGTAGGTTTTAGATGTACTTACCAGTATTTATCAAAAATAAGATTTTTGACTTGAGATAACTAATAATATTTTACGTACTATAGCAGTAACAGAATTTTATAACCTTTGTTTAAGTTTTTTTAAACATAAGAAATATCTGTAACGAGCAACAACATTTTTTTCATGTTTTGAGTCTCTTTTCCACAACATACTACGAGCTTCGAACGATAAAGTTTGTTATAATGAGATGGCGCTAAATTTAAATAAGTATACAGACCGAAAACATTCAACAACAATATCAATTTCTTCAGTACGTTCAGTAGTAAAAAGTAATAAAAATATTTTATCACATTCTGTTTTATATTTTTTGCTATTTTGTTTATTCTGTTTCTTGATTCATTATTTTGTGCGTATTGACCTGTTACCATTACAACAAGGAGAAATATATTTCATTGTTTTTTAATTTAGACCCCCGTTTGACAAATGTCTAAAAATACTGTATTATAAATAATTCAGCACTCCCAAAGATGTAACCAAAACTGTTATTTTTAACGGACTGTTTTATATTTTGGATCTAGTGTGTTGTTGTTCTGCAAAGTTATAGGCAACAATTTTACCATTTTAATGTGAGAAACATCAATACCTTAAGAATATTTTCAATATCAAAACATTCTTAGTCTTTGTCTCTAGATTTTTTTTTGTTATGAAGGCTGAAAATTGAATTATTATGAAGCAGACCAAGCCAGCCGGTCTGGTCTTTAAAATCAACACTGTGATCATGAACTTTTACTCAGCAGTTCACCTCTCCTTTAACTCGCTTTTTTATTTGGTAAAGGTGATCAGGAAAGTTGATGCATATCGTAAGTATATTTTATTTAAAATCAAACTGACATTGTATTGGCAAGAGACATTACACTCAATTAGTATAACACCATTGTGTACTATCATACTGTTAAAAACATGTAAAAGGCAAAAGTGTTGGGCTTTATCAGCCACGTTCAGTGCATCAGATTTAGCTAGTCGTTAGCCTGTGGATGATCTACGTGAGTTCACCCGCACTACTTTCAGCTACCATTTTTTAGCTCACCAACAAAAAATTGTCAAAGTAACATAGACTAGTCGGTGGTTCGTGCATAAATCCACGGCTGTGCCCGTTATTTATATAACGCATTGGGTGTGTCTCGCTACTTGCAATGCCATTTTGCGCAGAGAAAGACAGACGATGCTCTTATTAAAGAGACTAGTCGTTGCCCGTGGAAAAATCCACGGGCTCGCCCGTCCGTTATATTTAGCCGTCGCAACAAAGTGGATAAAAATATATCGCATTTGATATTCGTGTTTCCTTAACATCATTTTCTAACTCAGCGGGGGGTCCGCGCAGAGACAGACAGACGACGGCTATTAATATAGAGAATAGTCGGTGATGCTTGAATAAATCCACTGCTTTGCCAGTCCTTTATACACTGCATTTCGTGTGTCTGGGTACTGCGCTACAGTTTAGCGTAGAGACAGACAGGCGACGGCAATTATTATAGAGATATACACAAAAATTAACACTGCAAAATGATTAGTATGAAACCCAACAACATCTCACTTGTTTCTGAACACAGAAAGTGTTACGTCATTTTCTGTAACATCTACGCTGTTTGCTGTCTGTGAGCAAAAGATTGTAGCAGCGACTAGCAACAGGTAAATCCATACGAATGTTTCCAGCGACTTACGACTGCGTAATACAAATAAAATGGAATAAATTATTTATGTAATTCACCGTCCCAATGAAATACGTTGACTAACACAATTCTCCATAAATTACTTATGAACTAAAAGCTCTATTCAGCATACTACTTCCATTGCAAAAATATTTTTGCGACATATTTTAGGTTGTCTTTAAACTTGTTATAAGACCACATGAAACATTTTAATTCCAGGCTGCCACCCCTTCTTTCCCTTCTCTTGTCCATACTTTCTTTATGTCCTGTTTAAATAAAATGTCAATAAAGGAATAAAATGGTAGCTATCAATAATTGCAGCACTGTTTCTGTTGCGTCATCAACTTTTGTTCTAGAACGAACTTTTCGCATTCTGTTTAAAGATTTTGACAAACAAATAAAAGTTATTTAACATATTTTCACGGTTATACTTAGTTTGCATGGCACAATCCCAAAAATCGTCAAAAAAACCCTAGTTTTTCTTGATTTTCGAGTAAAATCTTAATAAAGTATTATTATTTTGTTCAAACATTTCACTGCAGTTGTTACTTGACCAGCCATAGGCAATAGATAACAGATCAGTTTCGGCTTTACCTTTTACATCACTTTAACTGGTGCAAAACGCGCATCTTTCAGGGCATAATATTTTCTGGTCCAAGTTTTGCTGCAGTCCAGCTGGTGCAAAATTCTCTTTAACCGGCTGACCAATCCAAGACCATTATTTGGGTGATTCAGACATACACTTGTGAATTCGGTGAAGAAGATGGCAGTCGTGAAGCTTCGTACACTCTACAAGTTGACATTTCTATACTAGCACAAAATGGCTGGATAAGTTAGTTTACAAAGTTACTAGTATCAGGTATATTGTTTATGCTGTAAGAAAAGAAAAAAAAACAATTTTAAGTGAAAGTAACAACTTTGCCAACTTAGATGGATAAGCTTTTCATTTGATTTTTAAGCCAATTCAACTGCTAGGGTGCGTTAATTTTTGTGCACTGACACGGACCCGCTGGGGTAAGCTTACAACGCCCCCCCCCCCCCTCGAACTCCAATTGGGCCTTTCCTCGAAGCTAAGCGCTGAATAGGTATTACATTATACCGATTTCAAGGATTTTATTTAGGGCGTAGTGGCAGTGAAATATTGCTTTTGCAAGTGTGGGAACTAAAAATTTGGTAGGTCTAACAGATCAGTATAAAAATCGGTAAATAGTATATTTAAAAGTCATAACAAAGAAGGCTAATCAAAAGGATACTGGCTGCAAGAGAGAAGGTAGGCGGCAGAATTCCACAGTGACGAAAAATGCTCGGTACTAGAGGAGCTGTTGTTTCTCGAATACCGATTTGGTATTTATATTATTAAAAAGAAAGAGTAAATGTTTTTTTTATCATTACTCTTTTTTAACACAATGTTTGTAAGATATTTTTGTTGGTGATTTACCTCAAGTTCTTTTAAATTTTAGCACAATGCGTCGAAGAGGATGGAATTCCAGTTGCTGCAAGAATTTATAGCAAAGGTGCTGATACTATGACAGAATGTATTAGTATTTGCTATAGATACCAAACGGAACATTATAATAACTTTTACAATGGGATTTCTTATCACCCCAACGTGTGCAGATGCTTGGCCAACATGACGGATATCATACCCATAAGTCCAAATGGAACAAAAAACATGCATTTTTGGACCTCATGTTGAAGGTAAGAGAATGTTGCTAAAAGCCAAATGTAATTAGGAAAATAAACAAAAGCAGGCAAAAAAAATTAAAATTGGGAAAAACTAAAATTTTAAGAAATTTAAAATTCTTTTTATGTCTTTTGAAAAACACTAGAAACAAAAATTTCAGCACAAATTATAAAGCTGCTCTTCTCCAGGCGCCATATAAAAATAAAACGAGAACACCATTGTAGCCAGCGTGGTAAGAAAAGTTACTTTGGTGACTTTTTGGCGTCGTAAATTTACAGCTAGAATCTTTGTGATAATAATCTTAAACAACAAAATAGAATTCTTTAATATTCTCATTATGTTCCCTCGATTGTAAATGGCTTCTACGTTTTATTCCGTTTAGTGCTATTATGGCCTCCCTACCGTACTGTTTGCATTCGATGCACAGTCATCAGAATTGCGAGCCAGAGACAAAAATTGTACGTTACACACTACATGCCTCTTGACGTGTTAAAGTTAGACTAATAACATGCTTCCATTCTTTAGAGTTATCACTGACTTTATTGGAAATGCCTGAACAGTATGAGATTGAAGCAGGAAGAAAGAACACGTCTTTAGCATGTCATACACCAATATGCTTAATCCTTCGTATCAAGTACTCAATATAGCATCCCTGCCTAACAAAAAGAGGCGATGTAAGTATGTTAGAAAGGAATGATAGTGAATTTAAAGTAACAGCATGTTTAAAACCGTTTATGTTGATACAAGGTAAAAAAAGTCAATATTGAAAATCTCGACTTGCTGAGATCAGTTGAATGGTACTTCAACTCTTCAATCGATTTCAACAAATTAACTTTTAGCAAGCGAATAATTTTCATCATATTTTACATATATCTTTTGTGGTTTAGCGTCCTGGTGTCTACTACCCCAATTTACTTAGCAACATGTGCCTACTTATGTCTATTTTATTCAATTTATTTAAGCTACAATTTAATTGGCGAACTTATGCACTTTTGTCTTCTACTTTTTCCACGTTCCAATTTTCTTTTGTCTCCCTGTTTTCAGCCTTTTCTCAGCGTTCTGTTCCAATTACCATGTGTCTTGACTTATCTTAAGTGTGGGATTTTATAGTATTTTATTAATTGTATTATATGTATAAATTTATCATAACTTATTTGCAAATAACTTTTAACCTTTTCTCTTTTTTTTTTTTTTAAGGAGAAGAACCATTTGTAAATAATGGAACCAAATACATGATGATGATGATGATGATGAAATTAGCCTAGAAAAAAGTTAGCAGATAAAAAAACCCAAATTTGCGCGCAGTAAATATTTGTGCATCGCTACTTGGTGCTTTCTAGGCGCAAGGCTGTGAGTTGGCATTTATTCCATTTGTATAGGAATTTTTTTCTCTGCGAGAGGACTTATAAATAGTCTAAAACACGAGGTGCAAGAAAATTAAAATTTTAACAAAAATTAGGACCGAGTAAAATTTTGTTACGTATTGAAGTATGAACCTATGTGCTACTATTATAAGATTTAGAAGATTTTGACCATAACTGAAAACAACGCTCTGTACATGTTTGCTTCCAATGTCATTACTCTCATCCGTTTACGGAGAAATAGATTGGTTTAGCTGCTTTTTCTCCGTTTTGTTGTTTTCAGTGGAATAAAAAATTTAATTTTTCGTCTTCTCCCGCGTATTTAAAAACCCCAAATGGCGATTTAAAAAGTGACACGTAATTTTGAAACTTATATGGGATTTTTTCTGTAAAAAAATCTTCTGGAGAATATTCCTAGTTACATATATATTTACTTTTCTTCACATCCTTTAAATTTTTTTTTTAATAAAAAGTTATAATCTATTTTCCCTAAAAATAGTTTGTATATGTTTCAGGGCTTTAGCGATGTAATATTTTCAGCAAAATGCAGGCATTGCTCTAATTGAAAATTTTTATAGTGCATCTATTGTGAGCCGAATATGATAGCTGCCAGTAGCTGCCATATTTGGTTGGATTTTTCCTTAGGGTGAATTTCCGTGGATTTCCACGGGCTAACAACAAATACTTGTAATTAATTGACCCAATTTTCAAACGTTTGATATTTATTGCTTCTCGTTCTTTTCCCGCATTTTTTGACATAGCAGTCTATAACATATCGTTTGTGAGTGGAATATTCACCAGGTGGAAATTTGAATTTTTTTCAGCTTTCTGTGCCATAATCACTAAAAGGGTTAAATTGACCCAACGTTATTAAGTAACTGTGTTAAGTAAATTTTAGAAACAGTATGACTTTTAAAGAATTTATGCTTTCTTTTTTGATTTAGCATCAGCCATAACTGGTCTGGTTTACATATATAAATATGACTATAATCTTCCGCGTATAAATGGACGCTTGTATACTGCAGCAAATGATTTCGGGGTAAGATACACATACAAGGCGTCAATAGGGACCATAAATTTGTTTAACAAAGCCAATCTCACTGGTAATCAGTTGCGCTATAGAACAAAGTTTGAGGTAAGTTTCCTCGTAAAATCTAAAGAATTCTGTTTCGTTAAGTTAGAACCATATGATAGCAAAAAGCAATACTTTATTACATATTGAACAGTTACATAACAGAAAAAGACACAAAACCGGTATTTATGACATACTGATATACACTTTCGGGTTTATTATGTTGTCGTTTCGCAAAACTCCGAAAAAATACATTCAGCTTCAGTCTAAAAACCCGTGTAGATAAACAAAATATTTCTACTACTTAATTCTGATAAGTAGTACCAACAGTGAACACTTAACGAAGCGACTAACCAACAGCATAATAAATACGATTTCCTATTTCTATTTTTCAAATGGGAGACTCTTCAGAAAACATTGACATACTATTTGTGGCTTTTATTGTGAAACACCGAAATGATTATGGAATGTACATTCGTCATGCTTTTGTGACTCAAATGCAAGCAAACGACCAATCCCGTGCAACATTGAAGCCTTTCCCTTTGTTTCATTTTAACAGAGACCAACAACCGATTGGGTACGTAATCATCTAAATTTTTTTATTTATATCAGCAAGATGAATTTACCCTTGATTTGCGTAAGGAAATTTGCACACCATTTACCGAGCATACGCACCAAATCTTAAAGGGGATTTTCACGAAGCGAATTGAACGGCGAATTCGACGGCGAATTGTATCTGAGCATGCGCAGTTTTGTTTATTTTGATTGTGCATCGAAATATTCGCTTCGCTGAAAAGTAGAAACAGTTCCTACTTTTTCGCGGCTAAAGGTTTCGCTGCTAGTTTTTGACCAATCAGAACGCGGTTAACTAATGTAAACAATGACTTTGGCGCCTATTTCATTTTGTCGTGAAAATTGAAAAGCGAATTCGCCATCGAATTCGCTGTCGAATTCGCCGTCAAATTCGCCGTTCAATTCGCTTCGTGAAAATCCCCCTTTAAGGAAGACCAACGTACGAACGAATAGCCAGACTAATGTTCTTGATAACATCTTTATTATTATTATTATTAATATTATTTACCCAGGATAGCCTCTTCAGTTCCTATTGGTACTGCTATCAACGAGGGTCCTGCGAAGGGGTCCTAGCGCATTTAAAGCTCCCATTTGAGCTACGAAAGTCGTGAAAGCACAGCAATCGCTCAACTAGACAACCGCCTAAGATATCAATTCTATTCTCATGCTGAACGCTAAGCAGAAAGGATAGATTCACACTTTTATAGTCTCTGGCATGACTCGGCCAGGGTTTGAACCCAAGACCTCCCGCACTAAAAGCGAACGCTCTACCACAAGGCTATCAGTCGGGCTATCTGTTTATTTTTTCTGTGGCGAATTTAATAAATTAAATTGGGTTGATTTTTATTCCTAGGTTTGAAATAGAGAGGGGGGTAGTTTCTCATTCAAATGGTGCTACACGTCACCTTTGAACACATCATGTATTTGAGTTATTCTGAATTTATTAGAAAGTTGAGTGGGGTTAATAAAATTAAATCAAAACTTTTCGACAAGTAAGCGACTGAAAAAGAACGTTGCACTATAATGTATCTTTTTAAAAGTAAATAAACTTCTTGTTTTAGATATACAGAATCTATCTCAGACATACATATTAGCAACGAAGGGAATGCAACGGCGACAAATTATACCTTGGAATTACTTTTTCCGTCGATTGTTAATTTGAAGGATTTGCCTGTAATATCTTTTGTGAGTAATTGTGGATCGAGTGTCAAAATTGAGGATGTACAAAAAAAAGCATTGCGACTCAGGGTATGAGAATTATTTCGACTTAACTAAACTTAAACGGTGTTTAAAAATAAGAATTTGACTCTTATTATCCAAATGCTATTTTCATGTTAGTAATTGTCAAAGCCAAAAATTGATTTTCGATTTGTTGTTTAGTGGGCTACCTTGCAGAATCAATAAATTCACTGTATGCTTCTAGTGTTTTTTTAGTGAAGTGGTTGTTATCTATTTCGTTCTATACTGCCTGTCTTTTTCTGCCTAAAAAATATGGATGGCAAGAAACTGCATATATTTATAGACCTTTTTTAATGTTTACATTTTCCGCGGTAAGCCATTCTGGCTCTAATAACTGTGTGCCAGGCAGAAAGGTGCGAAAGCTTGCTGATGAATGGTCTTTCTCAGCTTTTTTCTATTCAGCGGAAATGTTCTTGAGGCTTTAAAATATCTTCCAGTGTTGATGGACAACTTCTGATCGGCATAAATTCATGTAAAGTCGTAATAATACCTTTGTGCAATGATACAGACTAGCGCTGGTATTGTTTTGCCTGCCACGCAATTGTTAAAGCCGAAAAGGCTCACCGCGGAAACATTCAAAAAGGTCTATATGATCCGCGGTAAAATAAGATTGCACCGCAGAAAAACTCAAGGCTATGTCGTATTCCGAGTATTAGATTTAGCCAACATGGACATGTTTCAAACAAGTTTATTTATTGATGCTATAGCATAAAGTTACCAGCCATTTTGAACATACAGCTGAAATCTGGATGCTAATGTAAGAAGCCAGTTGTTAGCTCGTAGTTTGTGGGAATCTTTTGTTAATTAGCAAATATTTCTTGGGTTTAAGGCAATAAATAACAAATTAAATTTGATAAATTTTCTCCGTGATCTTTGTCAGTGCATCTTCAGATCACAACTAAAAACGTCTTTCAAAATGCATGTACAAAATGTTAAAAATTCTCTTGATAAAAATAAAATGTATAAAAATCGTTTATTAACAATAAAAGTCGTTAAAATTTATAATATGTTTTCCCAAATTTCAGATAATCGTCTTATTTCATCTTTTTTGTTCAATAAATCCGATTTGTGTTGTTTAATCGCTAATGCCTCTTTAAATTTTCTTTTAATAAAATTGTTTTCCCTATAGATAATTTCTATTTTCTCAAAGTTCATTTCGTGTTTTGTTTCTTTAATGTGTTTGGACATTCCAGAGACGTGTTCTTTTATTCGTGTTGTCAACTTCCTTCCTGTTTCTCCTATGTAATATTTTCCACAATCTACACACGTTACTTTATATACAACACCTGATTCATTGTCTTGGTTTCCGTTTTTTAATATTTTGTTGCCTTTTACAACATTTTTTAGCGCTTTGTTTTTCGTATGTGTTAATTTTACATTAAATTTCTTGCATACTCTGGCGATTTGTTCTGAGATGCCTTTTTCATAGGGTAAAAACAATCAAATTGAATTCGTGTCGTCATCTGTCTGCTTTCTTCCATTACATTCTTTGTTTAATGTTTCTTTTATCGTTTTTGTTACGATGTTCTTAGGAAACTCATTTAATTGCATAGTTTTTTGTATATAATTCAATTCTTCTTTGAGGTCTGCTTCTTCTGTGCAAATGGTTTTTGCTCTTCTCGTTAAAGTTTTAATTGTCGATAATTTTACGTGTAAAGGTTGGTTTGACGTATAATTTGTGTATTGTCCCGTATGCGTAGGTTTTTTATACACTTTTGTTTTCACTGTATTATCATCTTTTCTCATTATTAAACAATCCGAAAATGGGATCTGGTCATCCTTTTCTTCATCAGCTGTGAATTTTACCTTTGAATGAATGTTATTCAGCTCATTTAAGGTGTCCCCGGTTTTATGTTTTGTAACAGTGAACGTATCGTCTACTTTTCTTAGCCAAATTCTTGGTGCGTGTAACAATGAGTAGATACTATTTTCTTCTATTCCTTGAATGTAGATTTCGGCAAAACATGGCGACGCAGGTGATCGGATGAAGAGACCATCCGCCTGGTTGTAGAATTTGTTTCCTATTTTTTTGTTGTACATCATTTACATATTCCGTGCATCTTTTACATATTTCGTGCATTTTTTACTTACTTCGTTCCTCTTTTCCATATTTGGCGTGTAAAGCCAACAGCCAGAAGGTGGTTATTTTCGTAGGCTACACTCGTGTGCTTAATATTTTTGGAAAAAGTCAGTTTTTAGCTATTTTTTGAAATGACAAAACATCATCTGCTGTCGAATGCTCTGCAGGAGAAAGGCTGCGAAAGTTATGCTTGGGCAGATACGTTGAGCGGGTAAGGAGAAAATGCGCTAGTCACAGGTTGCCTGTGAAGGTTCAGGAAATCGAGAAAATGGATCATGCTGACGTCAGAAAAAATTATCACAGTTTGAGGTTTCGGATCTAACCATATAACCTGATCCTAACTTTAAAGCGCGTGAGTGTAACATGAGGCCATAAGTCATTGCCCATGGATGTTATTTTTGAAATTAGGCAGTCATTATAAAAATTTTTGAACACGATTGTGGAAGATAACTTGGCATAATGAATTGCTTGGATCTAAAGAAAGCTGTGGAGAACCATTTTGAATACACAAACTGAGAACGGCTATTAAACCATTGACTAGTCGGTAGCCCGTTGATAAATCTACGGGTGTGCCCGTTCTTTATATATCGCAAACGTCGTGTTTTCATAGCACGAAGTTTTTCTTGCAGGCAAGCAGAATACGGCTATCTTATGTAATAATACGAAGTGTATGTGACGGTCAAAGTGAATGTGTTTATTTTTTTGTGAAGTCGCCGAAATTTCTTTGAAGTCGCCGAAAAATGCATGTCTAATATGTTAAATTTTCTCACGTTACGGCGCGACGTCAATAATACTACTTTAACGTCAATCTATATAATTATACGCCAATTCCGTGTGTCTGTCTGTCACTTTTGCAAAGTCCATTATATTTTTCATAATTTTCTTTAACAAATTCTATAAAACATCGCCTATAGAATTGTTCTACTTTACCGTTAAAATATAGTATTAACGTCAAAGAAAAGTATATTAAATTAATGAAGCCATTACAGTGCACCTAAAACTTTGAGGGCTAATAACTTGGAAACGAGGTGGTGACGTCAATGCTTTTTCACTGCATGGGTAACTAGGGACCACCTGGGATCAATTTGGGTAAGTTTCCCGAACCTGGGTCCCTAAATCCGTTTCGGAATGGACGGGTTGATGACGTCATCAAAAAACCTTTAAACCTTGATATCTCTGCAACCGTTTGTCAAAAGTACATAATCCTATACATTATCTTCATCAGCGTTTCAAGATCTATACGGTGAAGGCAACAGGTATACAAACTTTTTTTAAAAAAAATTTCGGTTTGGATGGGGTCATTGCTGACGTCAGCAAAATTTTTAAAGCCTTATATATCCTTAGGTTTTTGTCGAAAATATATGATCCTATACATTATTTTGATCAGCGTTTCAACCTCTACACATTACAGGCAACGAATAAACTAAATTTCGTCGGTTTTTTTGTCTAAAAAAATCTAAAACAACCTATTTTTTTATTGTCGTTCTGCTTAAAAGGATTTCTCCACGGGCTTTATTGACCAGTCTTATATAATAATGCGAAGTGTATGTGACGGCCATAGTGGATATCTTCATTTTCCTTTGATGTCGCCGAAATTTTCTTTGAATTCGCCGACAAAATTATGTCTCAAATGTTAAATTTCTGACGTTACGACGCGATGAAAATAACAGGGACCACCTAGGACCAATTTGGGTAATTTTTCCAAACCATGAAGGCAGCAGGTATACAAATTTTCGGTCTTGATGGGGCAATTGCTGACGTCAGCAAAGTTTTTAAACCCTTCCTTATATCTCATTAACCGCTCATATCAAAAGTACATGATCATATACATTTTCTTGATCAGCGCTTTAATCTCTACACAATAGATGCAACGTGAAAACAAAATTAATGGATAGGTTACTGACGTCATCAAAATTTTTATCCTGCCTCAGTGGATTTTTCCATTGGCTTTATCGACTAGTATCTTATATTAAATTGATGAAGCCATTACCATGCACTATGTTTCTTAAAAATTTTGGGGGGGGTTTTACGGGCCATTGCTGACGTCAGCAAAATTTTTAAACCCTTGTATTTCATTAATCGCTCATCAAAACCACACGATTATATACATTTTCTTCATCAGCAGTTTTTAGTGTGTATTTGCATTGCTGACATCAGCAAAAAATCTAAAACAACTTATTTTTCCATTGTCTTTCTGCCTAAATGGATTACGCCGCGGACCTTATCGACTAGTCTATATAATAATACGCCCGTTGTCTGTCTGTGACTTTTGCAAAGTGGATTATATTCTTCACTATTTTCTTTGACAAAGTCTTTAAAACATAACCCATAAAATTGTTCTGTAATTTTTACAAATTTCAACGTTAAAATAATATTAAGGTCATAGGAATGTACATTAAATTAATGAAGCCATTACAGTGCACCTAAAACTTTAAAGCCAAATAGCTTGGAAACGAGGTGGTGACGTCAATGATTTTTCACCGCGTGGGTAACTAGGGACCACCTAGGACCAATTTGGGGACGTTTCCCAAAATTGGATCCTAGAATCCGTTTCAGAATGGACGGGTTGATGACGTCAACAAAAATCATTTAAACCACCATATCTCCGTAGCCGTTTGTCAAAAGTACATGATCCTATACATTTTCTTGATCAGCGTTTCAAGACCTATACGATGAAGGCAACAGGTATACAAATTTTTAAAACATAATTTTGTGTCTTTTCGCGGGTCTTTGCTAACGCCAGAAATATTTTTAAACCCTTATATCTCACCAACCATTCATCAAAATCACATGATCTTATACATTCTCTTCATCAGTGTGTCGTCGAGCTCTACACAATAAGGACTAAGGATTAACTGAATTTCGTCAATTTGTTTTTGGAAATGCACTGCTGACATCAGTTCTCTTTGTTCTTATTCCAATGTACTTCTGCCTAAGTGGATTTTGCAGTGCAAATTTCTAAATAATTTTTTTTTGCATTTTAAAAGACTTTACTGACGTCCGCCAAATTTTAAAACACTTATATATCCTCTTGCGTTTGCGAGAAAATATGATTCGGCTATTATTAAAGAGACTAGACTGGTTGTACTCTGCGGGCCATCGCTGGCAAATCAAAATATAAATACATAATTACAAGGTTTAAAATATATGTGACATTTGTTATTACGTACGTAAACATGTTTTGAGTCGTCTAGCAAAAATTGCGGAAAGATCACAATAATTTATGCTACCATTTGAACACAAAGATAAAATAAGGCTATTAATAAAGAGACTTTAGCAGTTTATAATACTTGGATTTTGAATTATTTTTTTGTCCTTGAAGAAAAATTACTGACTTTATATCCTTATGTTTAGTTTCAATACGTTGATCCTGCTATGAACCATTGCGAACTTAACTTGCGATGGAAAACTGATGCGGAAGAGCTGAAAACCACTCGAAAAGATATGGATTACTACATTCATGGTCTTGTCACTTACTGTCCCTATCGCGAATGCAATTCGGTAGTTAAACGAGCTGAAATGGAGGAATTCAAATGGGCATTTCGAGTATATGAAAGGAACCAATTAGGTATGATTTAATTATTGTTTTAAGGAAGAAATAAGCGCGATAGAAGATCAATATATGTAAATTTTGTAGAAAAAAGTAGTAGAACCAAGCCAATATCAATTGATTATCGAAATTCTTTAGACAAAGAGAAACTAATTAATGACATAATTAAAACATACGAGAGTCATATGAGTATTATCAAAATTAAAGCCTGCAACGAAAATAGAAATTTTTTTAACTTTGAAGAGGTAGATGACAACACAATCAAAAAGCTTTTTACTAAGTTAAACATAAATTCCTCTCCAGATAGAGACAAAATACCCCCAAAGCTTGTTAGCTAGTAAATATCTGATTGACCCATTGAAAAATGCTATAAACAGCGGCATAAAATTGAATATTTTTGCCGATGGAGCCAAACGTGCGTGCTGGCACAACACTAGCCCTGGAAAAAACATTTACAATATGCATTCGTTTTTCGGGCGTATAAACAGCAAATACGGGCGTATCACAGCATAAATTATCTAACAAGTTTCTATAATCAAAAGAACTTTTCTATTGTCAGAGTTTTTCTGTTCTTTTTTATTAACAAAAAATCAAGCAAAATCGGAGAACGAGAATGAAAAAAAACAGGCTCAGTTATAAAATTGTTCTGTAATTTTTACAAATTTCAACGTTAAAATAATATTAAGGTCATAGGAATGTACATTAAATTAATGGAGCCATTACAGTGCACCTAAAACTTTAAAGCCAAATAGCTTGGAAACAAGGTGGTGACGTCAATGATTTTTTTGTGTCTTTTCGCGGGTCTTTGCTAACGCCAGAAATATTTTTAAACCCTTATATCTCACCAACCATTCATCAAAATCACATGATCTTATACATTCTCTTCATCAGTGTGTCGTCGAGCTCTACACAATAAGGACTAAGGATTAACTGAATTTCGTCAATTTGTTTTTGGAAATGCACTGCTGACATCAGTTCTCTTTGTTCTTATTCCAATGTACTTCTGCCTAAGTGGATTTTGCAGTGCAAATTTCTAAATAATTTTTTTTTGCATTTTAAAAGACTTTACTGACGTCCGCCAAATTTTAAAACACTTATATATCCTCTTGCGTTTGCGAGAAAATATGATTCGGCTATTATTAAAGAGACTAGACTGGTTGTACTCTGCGGGCCATCGCTGGCAAATCAAAATATAAATACATAATTACAAGGTTTAAAATATATGTGACATTTGTTATTACGTACGTAAACATGTTTTGAGTCGTCTAGCAAAAATTGCGGAAAGATCACAATAATTTATGCTACCATTTGAACACAAAGATAAAATAAGGCTATTAATAAAGAGACTTTAGCAGTTTATAATACTTGGATTTTGAATTATTTTTTTGTCCTTGAAGAAAAATTACTGACTTTATATCCTTATGTTTAGTTTCAATACGTTGATCCTGCTATGAACCATTGCGAACTTAACTTGCGATGGAAAACTGATGCGGAAGAGCTGAAAACCACTCGAAAAGATATGGATTACTACATTCATGGTCTTGTCACTTACTGTCCCTATCGCGAATGCAATTCGGTAGTTAAACGAGCTGAAATGGAGGAATTCAAATGGGCATTTCGAGTATATGAAAGGAACCAATTAGGTATGATTTAATTATTGTTTTAAGGAAGAAATAAGCGCGATAGAAGATCAATATATGTAAATTTTGTAGAAAAAAGTAGTAGAACCAAGCCAATATCAATTGATTATCGAAATTCTTTAGACAAAGAGAAACTAATTAATGACATAATTAAAACATACGAGAGTCATATGAGTATTATCAAAATTAAAGCCTGCAACGAAAATAGAAATTTTTTTAACTTTGAAGAGGTAGATGACAACACAATCAAAAAGCTTTTTACTAAGTTAAACATAAATTCCTCTCCAGATAGAGACAAAATACCCCCAAAGCTTGTTAGCTAGTAAATATCTGATTGACCCATTGAAAAATGCTATAAACAGCGGCATAAAATTGAATATTTTTGCCGATGGAGCCAAACGTGCGTGCTGGCACAACACTAGCCCTGGAAAAAACATTTACAATATGCATTCGTTTTTCGGGCGTATAAACAGCAAATACGGGCGTATCACAGCATAAATTATCTAACAAGTTTCTATAATCAAAAGAACTTTTCTATTGTCAGAGTTTTTCTGTTCTTTTTTATTAACAAAAAATCAAGCAAAATCGGAGAACGAGAATGAAAAAAAACAGGCTCAGTTATGATACATTGATTCCGAACAGGCGCGTATTAAAAAACCTTAAAAAAACATTTTCGTACAAAGTAGATAAAGGTTAACTTAGCAATGTTACGTTAGAGAATTTTAGCGATGCGCCTTCATATTTGATTAATCAAACAAAGCTTCGATGAATCAAACAGATCATAAGGTCGAAGGACAACATTGTTTTTCCAGAGCGTTTGGCTGTCGGTTGGGAAAGAAATCGTCCTCGTAAAATTTTAAACTGCAACATTAAGGCCGAGGTAAACCAGTCCAACATTTCATCCAGCATACATTTCTTGTTGTGTTGAATGAACGGTCAAACTTTCAAACGTTCAAATGTTGGATGAAAGAAGTACCCACAAACCTATAATCCTACTTCATCTAACATAAAGTTTTTCATCCAACATTTTATCCAACTTGGGAGAAGCGTGTTGGATGAAATGTTGGATTGCATTACCTCGGCCTTAATGTTGCAGTTTAAAATTTTACGAGGACTATTTCTTTCCTAAACGACAGCCAAGGTTTTGTTCAGGTTAAATAAAGTGTAAAATTGATACAAAGAAAGAACAAGTAGGTTTCGGACGAATCTGTCATAGAAAAGTTCACGTCAATACGTCTAATGGTTAAAGATGATTTTTTTATCATACTGTTTATTCGTATCGGAAAAGTCAAAAGAAAATCGTCAAAAATTTCAATTCATATATCTAGCTAATCCGCACTTATTAAAAATTAGAAAAAGCTGTAAGTAAAGCTACCTTTCCTTGCTTGTGTCTTAAGTAGAAAAATTTAACTGTACAAAGACTAATCAAACTTTATTCGAACTACTAACCTCATTTATCGTTCATTTTGCGATGGTGCCATATAATTCCAATTATTTGTTGTTCTTTGTAACGTAATTACATGTGCTTTTATTACATAACACCAAATCTTAAATGCACAACGAAAAACATTTTCAGTTTGTTTTGTTTTTCACAGTTTTATTCGAATGAAATTTTCGAAAAGATTTCTTATGGAACAGTTTTCTAAATATATGGGACAAACACCTCAAGCTACCCAAGACAAATTTAACACAATTCAATTACCGATCACCCATTGATTGCATAATTGGATTCGAAAACACCTAGTATAACTTTCTAATATGCCTAGTACCTGGAAACATTGTTTCATTGACTTTATCTCATGTATGTATATATTTCTAAGTTTTTATGTTTTAAAAGTAATAAATCATTTTTTAGATAAATTCAAGCAGTTCCGCATCAAGAATGTGAACAACGGACGCTGTTGGGATGTACGAGATGGCGATTACCAAGTCGAAGCACACACTAAGTGTCAAACTAAATTCAAATACACCAGTGACAGTTACATAGTTGATGCAAACTCTGGCAGAAAACTTCTGACCTATGAAGTTATAAAGGACAAAAAGTACAGTTACATAGCGCACGTATCAAACGGCAGACAGTTCTATTATACAAGAGACAAACATTTTGTTCAGTTTAATAACAAAGATTCTTTGTTTTGCGTAATGGCAAACGCAACCGAGATATTCCGAATCCATAAGAATAGACGATTAACAACAAAATGTCCGTCATGGTATGATGTGGAGCCAACTATAATGAAGATACTGGAAGGTATTACTAATTACAGCTTACTTTTATCTTTTTTTGCGTAGCAATTTAAGACCATTCTTTGCTTAAAATTTCTCTAGATTTTTTATTTTTTATTCTGTCTGGCTATTAGTATAACAAGAAGCTCTAGAAAGGTACGTCACCAGGATAGCACTTTACAAGCTTACAAGGAACTGAATAACCTCAAAAAGTTTTAAAATTTTTGGTATATTGACTGGCTTTATCTGCCATGTTCTACTGTGCTTCCAAGAAAATTTAAAATAAAATAGATGCAAAAGTTAGAGCATTAATGTAAAATGAGGTAAACGTTAAAATCAATGAAATTATGGGTACCAAATATATATACAGATAGTTTTACTGTCACTTTGTGCTGTTCGCCCGTCCTTAAAATATCGCATTCTGTGTTTCCATAGCACGGTGTTTTTCTTGCGGACAGACAGACAGAATAAGGCTATTAGTAAAATAAATATTAATAAGAGGATTTAAAGCTAAGTATTGTGATCCACATTTTTTGTTTCATTTTTATTACTTAATCTTTTTTAAAATTCTTGACTTTACCTTTACTTTCTTGTTTATGGCATCAGGTTGGGATGATTACAACCTTGACATGAGATCTGTACTCAAAACAATAACTCCACTTGGTGAAACTATTTTTATATGCAACCCTGGAGGCGACAAGTGAGTGAGATACCTTTGTCATACATACTATAGGCTGAAAATTTAAAATAAAGTTGGTAAAATTGTCGTTGGGTTCACTTCTTTTCCTTCGCGTGGACCATCGTGACAGTTTCCCGCCAGACCGATCCTGGATTAGGTGCGAGACGACGTATATCTACATGGTGACAGGCGGCACGTGTTGCTTTAACTGAGATGTTATCTTGTACGTTCTGCTACCAACCACAAACAAAAAAATGAACAGTGCTACCACATGTTGTTAAGTACGCTACGCTATCAAGTTTGTCAAATAAATTCACACTTTTCAACCATTTTTGGCTATGCTATTGCTAGTAATAAACGACAACTGTTTAACGCTTCAGTCAAGTATTCAACTACGAGTTCTTTACGCAAATTATCCCACACAAAGAGTCTTTGTATTCAGTTCTATTTGATATCAATTTAGCCGAAGCATTGACAGTTTTTTGCATCAATGGAATCTATTCCCAATACATCCACACAATCATTTAGTATAAATTGCACTCTTTTGCCAAAAACAGCAAATGTTTTCATTTAAAGAATACTCATGTTAACCATGCCCCCAACGTTTTTTGCACTACCAACAAGCTTAAATAGTAATTTTGCACGATAGCTAAAACTAGTACCTGCACTACATTTTACTACGACCCTCTTATATAACGCAATTTTGCATCTTTCCATATTCCACATATCAATTTAACTGTTCTCCTGAAAACAACAAATGTGTTCATTTGAAGTATAGCCACGTAAACTATGCCTTCAGCGTTGCTTTGCACTGCCAACAACCTCGAATAATCATTCTAGTTCAGACTAGTTTCATCCAGTCACTAATACTGCCAGTGTCTTATGTAACGCATTTTTCTACCTTTTCATATTTCACATAAAGCTTTCACAAGTTTCTCAGTTACGTTCAACTTCTCATAATTTTCTTATGACTACACTGTAAAGCGAAATCTTTGACAAACTTCGTTTAAAGCCATCTAAATGTCTCCACTCAATTTTTCCACCCAACTGATGCACTATTTGTGCAAAAATTCGTCAAAACCGTCCCTACTTCATTACTAACTTCCATCTGGGAGGCGGTCGTATCGGAAGGCGGGCGTATGGAGAGGCGGGCGTATGGAGAGGCGGGCGTATCGGGTGGTGAGTGTTGGGTGGTGGGTAGTGACAGGTGGGTGGTGAGTGGCGGGTGGTGAGTGGTGAGTGCTGGGTGGTGAGGGCTGGGTGGTGAGGGGTTGGTGGTGAGTGATGGGTGTCACTTTTTACGGTCCTTGGTTCTTACACCTAATCTGTCGTATATTCGAGTCACAATGCCACAGTCACAAGGATAACACTCACTCCCTGCCACACATATCGCATGAACCATATTAAGTTGACCCCACATCTAGTCGTTTGCCCTCTCCTATGAACCGTCCTCTGCCGTCCTTTCGCAATACAAACAACTTTACACAATCATTTACCCATCCACCGAAGCTCTTTTGCTACACACTAACACTACGATCCTCTTATTGTATAGCACAATTTTCCACCTTGGAGCATCAAGAACATAGGCACTTGTGCATAACAACATCTCCTACCTCTTATATCACCAAGACACACAGCCGTACTATTTATTCCCACATTTGGACGCAATCATTACGTAATGATTTCACCTTTCTTCAGAAAAACGAAATGTTTTCGATTGAAATGTAACCACATAATCTATGCCTCTGCCGTAGTTTTACACTACCAACAACCTCACATAGTCATTTGACCCATCAGCCGAGGCAATACCATCTACACACTAGCGCAACGACCTTCTTATTATATAGCACAATTTTCCACCTTTCGGCATTAAAGCTGGGGCTTTGGAATTTTGCGCCAGGATCGTGGCGTACATGATCTATAACTGCACGAAACATTTTAAATAAGCCTTACCAACTACAACTTCTTTAGTAAGAAATGTTCATTTGCATATAAAGCATCTAAAAGTAACAAAAGCGCAACCTTAGGATGCTAAATTTTTTTTTACCATTTTCGTCATTTTTGCTTTAGAGGGTGAATTACAGAATTTTAAACTCTTAATAACTTTTCTGCAAGTAATTTATACACCCATGTTTCTTATTAAATTTTCATTCTCTCTCGCCATATTCTACAAAACTGCACTTTAAAAT
The DNA here is from genome assembly GCF_029227915.1 of Hydractinia symbiolongicarpus. Classification (NCBI taxonomy): domain Eukaryota; kingdom Metazoa; phylum Cnidaria; class Hydrozoa; order Anthoathecata; family Hydractiniidae; genus Hydractinia; species Hydractinia symbiolongicarpus. The sequence goes on along the minus strand of NC_079875.1, from coordinate 12,751,131 downwards.
TCAAAAGTTTTACATTTTTTTTTGCGCCCTGCCAAAAAAAATTTAATTTATAGGAGTTTGACTGGAAAACGAAAGATAATTATCTTGGAAATGAAGCCACCCACCACCAAACCTCCTTAGCCAGTTTTCTTAGTTTAATTTCTGGCATCATTTCCACCTTATCCATACCATGGTTTAAAAATATTTAGAAAAAAATATCTTGTTATGACAGCTTAGCTACAAATGTGAGTTCGACTGTGACATTGAAACGGCCAGTGACGTGTCACTGATCGTTACCGGAAACAGAATGTGACGAGTAACCATACGTTACTGGTCACGTATTGTTGGATTTCTTTGCTATTGTGATTATCCTTTTCAAACTTTGCTCGGAAATCTTCAAAGTTTTTGTCAAAATAATTTATAATACTAGAAAGAGAAAGACTTTTCTGAGCAGATCTGTCTTCTCTCCGTCTTTTCTGACCTCTTGGTACACGTTCGCCACTAGACATGGTTTCTTCTTTGTGAATCGTGTAACCCGTACGAATAGAATTGACTTGCAAGTAATATTGGGTGGGAAGTTCTATTTAAGCATGCGTTAGCAGGCGCATGCGTATCCTGCCTCGATTACTACGAAAATAAGTGACAATAACGGTACCTTTAGCAACTAAAAATAAGATCCAACGCCGGCAAAAAAATAATAATTACAAATGATGTCATTATTTGCATACCATTATGATACATAGAATTCTGAAAAGGGTTCCAGTGGATTGAAATCTTCAAGGTGCAGTCTTATAGTCAGTTTTTGAGCAAAATCTCTTCCGCTTTTATAGAATATTTTCGTAAAATTGTGTCTAAATTGTTTAAATAATTAATTCTTTTTTTGACATTATAGAGGAAACAAGTACAATTGCTTTTATTCCAACAGCAGTGGCAACTCGTGGACAGGTAAATTCTTTGGCTGTTGATGTAAGGCAGATAAGAGACAAATAATTATATATTTTCGTTGCCAATTTCTGCTCATAAAAATATCACATGTTACAATTATAATCACTATCATCACACACAAAGACTTTTTATGGGCAAAAAAAAATTACAATTTAAAGTGTTAGCTTAAAAAAATAGTTTTAATGAACCAGTTTTTGATTATTCGCTTTTTTAACAACCTATATGAAGTGATGTACCAAATTAAAGATTAAAAAACGTATTGAAAATGGTTGAGGTATTGTTTCTCGTGATATTGTCAAAACAATAACTACCCTTTCCACAAAAGCAAAAACGCCATACGTAAAGTGGCTGCTTTAAATGTTTGCACATAAAGTTATGGAAACAATTCTCCTTCCTGTTTTTCTTGGAAAATAAACAGCTTTATATTTAAGGGTTCACATAAAGAGGTCCGCGTATTTCTTATATCAATTAACAAAACGGCGAAAATTTTATTATTTATTTTTTAAAGAACGATTATTTAATTCTAAGGCTCATTTGAACACACTTTAAATAGAAACGAAATGATTTCCAACTGTTAATAGAATGGTAACTTAACAACACACAAACAAATCTTATACTGTGAAACTTGATGAAAGCCTTTGATCTCGTGCTTTCTATTTTACTGCACAACAGCATCTGTTGAATAAACTTTTTCAAGTTCAGGATGTTTTAGAATGTACCTACGTGCATTATTTAGCGATGGATGCTCTCATTACAAATATCCGCTTCTACTCACCTAGTTCCGAATCTGTTTACGGAACAATGAATAGGGGAAACGGTTACTTTCAACTGTTATTGGCAGACGGACGGTTCACACATGTAAAACCTCTAAGTGAAGTTGACTACAATGCTGTGTTATCACAAGAAACCAACATTCACACGCAGCCATTCAACAATGTTAATCTTACGGAAGTTAGAGTTCAAAGTTTGTTTGGATCAGATGTTCAAGGTAGTTTTTCAAACATTGTGTTTCAAATATAATGATGCTAAGCTTTGTCAATATTTCATTGCTATCCATTTTTTATTTTATAGTTTCGTCACATGGAGTTCACCTTATGGTAAATGGTGTCCTCAAGAAAGTATTTGTATGGGGATATTAAATGTGTGGTGTTAAGTCGATTACGATAACGGTCTATTTCACATTTCGCATTGTTTAACAATCCAAATAACGGAAATATCGTGCACAAAATTACTGATTCTACTTTAACCACGTTCGATATGAACGATATGAACGTGGTTAAAGTAGAATCAGAAATTTTGTGCATGATATTTCCGTTATTTGGATTGTTAAACAATGCGAAATGTGAAATAGACCGTTATCGTAATCGACTTATATGGCGTGCTGTATTTATTTCTAACCAAGAAAGTTAGCACATTTTTTCTTACAGACATTTTAAGCATTTTTTTTTTATTATTTGTGATGTGAAAGTGAAACAGTATATTACTGAATAGCCATTGGTTCTGATTGGTCTTTTACTAAGGTAGCTGATATCTCTGCGACTGACCTTCTTACACCTGTTACTAAATAACAAAGATGATTACGATCATTGCCCGTCGATGACAGCTGTAGCTGTCGAAACGTAGCCTAGAATAAACTCGCTTGTTCATGACATGATAATATTTATATTATTCAATGACTAAATAACCAATTTAGATAAATTTCATTAAACATGTTTTTCTATAAGGACTAGGCAAAAAATGCCCAGTTGTCTTTACCGGGGAATGTCACGAAGTTCTTTGCTAGACAATGCACGTGGATCAATTTCTATGAAAATCAAATGATAGACACGGCTGAAATGATAACGCGGAAAGTCAGTTGCAAAGAAAGTAGAAGAAGAAAGTAAAAGCTTTTATTTATATGATTATTGATTTTGGAGATTTATAAATTGTTCTGTGTGTTTCACATCAATTTAAGGTTAAATTTGCGTCACTAGTGTTTTGTTTTACTGTGTCTAATTTCACTGCACTTTGTTACACGCTATTTAAAAAAGAAACCAACGATTAAAAGTTTCTTAAATTTTAAGCAACTTTTACCAGGAAACGTTTCTTAACAAGTTTCTTAATTGTCACAGGGATTAATAAGAGGGAAATTCAATCTAAAGCTTTATTTTAACACAACAAGGAGAACTTCATCAAAGACATGGCCTTTCTCGCTTTTATTCCAAAATGATGTCCGTTCGGTTAAAATTGTTAATTGATGGGAGCCATGCGTAAAAGAAGTCTTGTTCTTATTTTTTGGCACGCGACTAGTTAGTTTCTTGCAAAGTGGTTTCTTGGTAAGAAAAAAAAGTGTATTAAGAAAAAAGTGGAAAAAAGTCATTTTCTCTCAATATTTATGAAACGTGGTGTTTTGGAGTTTAATAAATTTAACATTTAATTGAAAAAACAAAACAAGCAAGCGAGAAGGGTAAAAACATCAATATTTGAAAGTGTATCATAACTAAAGAAGATGTAAATTTTAACGTATAATGTAAGTATTAAAATGCTTTATAAAAATATAAGAATAAAAACCATCTTGCAGATAAGGTAAATTGACCTGATATGTAGAAATAAGATGTGGATATAAAGTACGTAAAATTTTTAACACAGCTCATCTGGACAGACCTTTTTGGACAAAATTTATTTTAAAAATGGTTTTCTTACATAATTTTATCTTTTTTTGAAGAAATTAACAACTTACCGAGAAAAATTAGGCCTTGGCAATCAAATAAAAACTTTTTAAGTTTAAGGATTTTTGAATGTTTACTGTTATTAATCATACAACTTTGTAATACGAGTATTATGTAATTTACTCTAATTATATTATTAGACGAATTTGTTAACGATATTTATTTTCAATGTTTTCTTTTATTACTAATTTTTCACTGTGTATATATACTTAAACACAAAAAGTGGGTTTTACGAAAATGATGGTATATTATGTTTGCTGTGTATTGCATGTTATTATATTGTATGTTTACTAGTCGTTAGCCCGTGGAAAAATCCACGGGTTCGCCCGTCCTTTTTATACCGCATTGCGTGCGTCTCGCTACCTGCGCAGCTAAGCTACCATTTTGCGTGACAGACAGACGGACGGGTGGACAGACGTATACGGGTATTATAATATAGATAACTCTGGGAGAATTGTGCATTCGTGAATATTAAAATTGGCTTTAGATCCAATCTAAAACATTTATAAGAATAAGTGTTAATAAGGCCAATACAAACCAAAATAAAAAACAAAAAAGATTTTTTTCAGAAATTTAATAAAACGTAAGCCCGTGATAAATTTGGCTGTCACATATTTTTCCTGCATTTTTTTGGTGCTTTTTTCCCGCCTAAACTAATAGAATTTACGAATTCAGGGTTATTACTATGAATATATGCGCTCTTCGATTAATAACCTCCCTGGTTTCTAAATTTCGCGGAGATGGCTGATGCTAGCATGGATCCATCCATTTTTATGAGTTGTTTTTAAAATTTGGATATTTTTTGCAGGTATTTAATTAGCGATTAGGACTGATCTATTTTTTCAGTACTGATCCATTTTAATTTTATATAAACGAATCTAAAATAATTGTTTAATATAATACACACAACAAGCAAGATCGTACGCTGTTTCATTTTGCTTGTTTCGCATATTCAAACCAATATGTGATAGCGACAACAACAACTTTAGACCTGACCATTATCAGATATGCTAAATGTAATGGCGTTGTTTGTTATTGTTTATCTTGTTAATATTTGTGTGTCATGATTAATTAGAACTTTTAAAACATCTTGATGACCATTATACAAAATGGAAAATAAGAGTTTTCTTCGTAGTATATGCTTTTGTCATTTAAAGATACGAGTCTTCGTAAAGTTTGATGTGCGTGTATCCTTCCATTGTTAATCAAAATCCCAACACAATTCAAGATGTACCATTGTTGCCTGTAAGCAAAAACTGTATTAAGTATTAGATACCCTTATGGTTAAATTTGAAATCATCAGAATGTCATAGTCACAACAAAGACGTAAAAAGGCTATATTAATTGTACGGACGGACGGACGAACGGACTTAGTTGAAATTTTACTTGCACGGACCCAGTAAAGGCAAATACGAAATTTACAGTTCAATATTTTCGCATTAAGTTTTTGAAATCAGTTTACCATTACAAAATTAGAACCAATTTTTATGTTTTAGCAAAGATGAAAATACGACAAAAAATAAGTTCCAGACAGGGAATGTACACAAAGCATTTGTTTTAACGTTGGGGATTTTACCAATTTCCGCAACAGTACATAACATTTCATTAGAAATTTATCAGAATAATTTATTAAAGTGTTTTAGACTAAATTTGGCATTTGAAGTGAAGCTTTAGTAACCTTACTTCATTTACAACGATAAAAAAAGAACTCAGACGCGATAGAATTATATCGCGTCTGTTCCTCACGCTGACATAAACATTATAAAAGCCTACGCACGAAGCTATGAATGAAATTAAATGTTGCTGCATAATCTGGAATTTCTTTGCGTATAATCAACCCTCCCACAATGTCCTTTTTCAGGAGCGACAATAGATTTCATAGTAACGCTAATCCATCGGCATTTGAGAGCACATTTCAAAACATTGAAAATGAAACAAACTAACTTTTGTTTAATAACAGATAAAGATTTTAAACACGAATTGTTAAAAACAAAGTTCGATTTCCATGGCGACGATTGAATATGGGCGAGTGAATGTTGCCATAGCCCCCGGTTAACCACAGCCATTTACGGGAAATTGAGGAAATGGGTGAGATCGCACACTGTGTGGAACGTCGGATGTTGTATAGGTAGTTGAGCCAACCCTAATTGGGTCTGCGTAGCTTAAAATTAGTATTGGATAGGACTCCTCATTTAAACCTTGGCACCTCCTGGATATAATAAAAAAGTTATATCCCTCGACATTTGTGTGGCTAGCTATATAAAATATGCATCATCTGTCTCTGATATACGGAGCTAAATTCTTTTGAAATTGTTTTAAAAATTTAACGCAATAAAAATACCTTATTAAAACACAAAAACCAGGATGAAAAACAAAATTACGTTTTAAAAAAAATCAAAGTTAATAGATTGAGATTAGTTAAGTCCGTGTTTTATTCCAGACAGGGAATGTACACAAAGCATTTGTTTTAACGTTGGGGATTTTACCAATTTCCGCAACAGTACATAACATTTCATTAGAAATTTATCAGAATAATTTATTAAAGTGTTTTAGACTAAATTTGGCATTTGAAGTGAAGCTTTAGTAACCTTACTTCATTTACAACGATAAAAAAAGAACTCAGACGCGATAGAATTATATCGCGTCTGTTTCTCACGCTGACATAAACATTATAAAAGCCTACGCACGAAGCTATGAATGAAATTAAATGTTGCTGCATAATCTGGAATTTCTTTGCGTATAATCAACCCTCCCACAATGTCCTTTTTCAGGAGCGACAATAGATTTCATAGTAACGCTAATCCATCGGCATTTGAGAGCACATTTCAAAACATTGAAAATGAAACAAACTAACTTTTGTTTAATAACAGATAAAGATTTTAAACACGAATTGTTAAAAACAAAGTTCGATTTCCATGGCGACGAATGAATATGGGCGAGTGAATGTTGCCATAGCCCCCGGTTAACCACAGTCATTTACGGGAAATTGAGGAAATGGGTGAGATCGCACACTGTGTGGAACGTCGGATGTTGTATAGGTAGTTGAGCCAACCCTAATTGGGTCTGCGTAGCTTAAAATTAGTATTGGATAGGACTCCTCATTTAAACCTTGGCACCTCCTGGATATAATAAAAAAGTTATATCCCTCGACATTTGTGTGGCTAGCTATATAAAATATGCATCATCTGTCTCTGATATACGGAGCTAAATTCTTTTAAAATTGTTTTAAAAATTTAACGCAATAAAAATACCTTATTAAAACACAAAAACCAGGTTGAAAAACAAAATTACGTTTTAAAAAAAATCAAAGTTAGTAGATTGAGATTAGTTAAGTCCGTGTTTTATTCCAGACAGGGAATGTACACAAAGCATTTGTTTTAACGTTGGGGATTTTACCAATTTCCGCAACAGTACATAACATTTCATTAGAAATTTATCAGAATAATTTATTAAAGTGTTTTAGACTAAATTTGGCATTTGAAGTGAAGCTTTAGTAACCTTACTTCATTTACAACAATGAAAAAAGAACTCAGACGCGATAGAATTATATCGCGTCTGTTTCTCACGCTGACATAAACATTATAAAAGCCTACGCACGAAGCTATGAATGAAATTAAGTGTTGCTGCATAATCTGGAATTTCTTTGCGTATAATCAACCCTCCCACAATGTCCTTTTTCAGGAGCGACAATAGATTTCATAGTAACGCTAATCCATCGGCATTTGAGAGCACATTTCAAAACATTGAAAATGAAACAAACTAACTTTTGTTTAATAACAGATAAAGATTTTAAACACGAATTGTTAAAAACAAAGTTCGATTTCCATGGCGACGATTGAATATGGGCGAGTGAATGTTGCCATAGCCCCCGGTTAACCACAGTCATTTACGGGAAATTGAGGAAATGGGTGAGATCGCACACTGTGTGGAACGTCGGATGTTGTATAGGTAGTTGAGCCAACCCTAATTGGGTCTGCGTAGCTTAAAATTAGTATTGGATAGGACTCCTCATTTAAACCTTGGCACCTCCTGGATATAATAAAAAAGTTATATCCCTCGACATTTGTGTGGCTAGCTATATAAAATATGCATCATCTGTCTCTGATATACGGAGCTAAATTCTTTTAAAATTGTTTTAAAAATTTAACGCAATAAAAATACCTTATTAAAACACAAAAACCAGGTTGAAAAACAAAATTACGTTTTAAAAAAAATCAAAGTTAGTAGATTGAGATTAGTTAAGTCCGTGTTTTATTCCAGACAGGGAATGTACACAAAGCATTTGTTTTAACGTTGGGGATTTTACCAATTTCCGCAACAGTACATAACATTTCATTAGAAATTTATCAGAATAATTTATTAAAGTGTTTTAGACTAAATTTGGCATTTGAAGTGAAGCTTTAGTAACCTTACTTCATTTACAACAATAAAAAAAGAACTCAGACGCGATAGAATTATATCGCGTCTGTTTCTCACGCTGACATAAACATTATAAAAGCCTACGCACGAAGCTATGAATGAAATTAAATGTTGCTGCATAATCTGGAATTTCTTTGCGTATAATCAACCCTCCCACAATGTCCTTTTTCAGGAGCGACAATAGATTTCATAGTAACGCTAATCCATCGGCATTTGAGAGCACATTTCAAAACATTGAAAATGAAACAAACTAACTTTTGTTTAATAACAGATAAAGATTTTAAACACGAATTGTTAAAAACAAAGTTCGATTTCCATGGCGACGATTGAATATGGGCGAGTGAATGTTGCCATAGCCCCCGGTTAACCACAGCCATTTACGGGAAATTGAGGAAATGGGTGAGATCGCACACCGTGTGGAACGTCGGATGTTGTATAGGTAGTTGAGCCAACCCTAATTGGGTCTGCGTAGCTTAAAATTAGTATTGGATAGGACTCCTCATTTAAACCTTGGCACCTCCTGGATATAATAAAAAAGTTATATCCCTCGACATTTGTGTGGCTAGCTATATAAAATATGCATCATCTGTCTCTGATATACGGAGCTAAATTCTTTTAAAATTGTTTTAAAAATTTAACGCAATAAAAATACCTTATTAAAACACAAAAACCAGGTTGAAAAACAAAATTACGTTTTAAAAAAAATCAAAGTTAGTAGATTGAGATTAGTTAAGTCCGTGTTTTATTCCAGACAGGGAATGTACACAAAGCATTTGTTTTAACGTTGGGGATTTTACCAATTTCCGCAACAGTACATAACATTTCATTAGAAATTTATCAGAATAATTTATTAAAGTGTTTTAGACTAAATTTGGCATTTGAAGTGAAGCTTTAGTAACCTTACTTCATTTACAACAATAAAAAAAGAACTCAGACGCGATAGAATTATATCGCGTCTGTTTCTCACGCTGACATAAACATTATAAAAGCCTACGCACGAAGCTATGAATGAAATTAAATGTTGCTGCATAATCTGGAATTTCTTTGCGTATAATCAACCCTCCCACAATGTCCTTTTTCAGGAGCGACAATAGATTTCATAGTAACGCTAATCCATCGGCATTTGAGAGCACATTTCAAAACATTGAAAATGAAACAAACTAACTTTTGTTTAATAACAGATAAAGATTTTAAACACGAATTGTTAAAAACAAAGTTCGATTTCCATGGCGACGATTGAATATGGGCGAGTGAATGTTGCCATAGCCCCCGGTTAACCACAGCCATTTACGGGAAATTGAGGAAATGGGTGAGATCGCACACCGTGTGGAACGTCGGATGTTGTATAGGTAGTTGAGCCAACCCTAATTGGGTCTGCGTAGCTTAAAATTAGTATTGGATAGGACTCCTCATTTAAACCTTGGCACCTCCTGGATATAATAAAAAAGTTATATCCCTTTCTGTCTCTGATATACGGAGCTAAATTCTTTTAAAATTGTTTTAAAAATTTAACGCAATAAAAATACCTTATTAAAACACAAAAACCAGGTTGAAAAACAAAATTACGTTTTAAAAAAAATCAAAGTTAGTAGATTGAGATTAGTTAAGTCCGTGTTTTATCGAGAGCTGCAAAAAATGTTGTACGGATGGCATGACCATTATGTTACCACATTTTTTTGGATTAATCAGAGTTTATGGGGAGGATTTGTAAGCGAGTAAGCAGGAGTAAGCGTCCCCCTTTCCGCACTCAAATATATAGATCAAAGACTATGTCAAAAATTTTAAAGAGCCTTAGCTCTTACTCCGCCTCATGGGCTCCAAAATACATGACATTTGATACATATTTTTTTTTTTCGAATTGATATTGTACAAGAGTTGTTTTTAGCACTGAAATAGCATGAGAGAATTTATATGACCTCACAACAAGGAAAGAAATAGTCAAAATAGACGTTCACAAGGACCCTTAACCACGATAACAAGTTTATTGACACTTGATTCTTGGTCAAAACTGAGTGTTTTGAAACAACCTGGTGGTTTTTCTCTAAAAAACATAACAAATATAGATAATCACAAGCTGTTCACAAACGGCTTGTGATTATCTATATTCAAGTTTAAACTAACAAGTTTGTCTATTGTTGATAATACTAAAAATAGCTTTGTTGTTAGACGTTTGAACTTTCAAAACGTCAGCGGCCACAATTTCATAGACCGTTCTACTTAACGTTAAAGGCATCACTCTTACCCATTTCGACCGATTAAGCATGTTTGAAGGTTTTTTTCGGACTTTTCTGTGGTGAAAAAAATATATCTAAGAAAAGCAAGAACATTTCCTTTCATTGAATATACAGAGGGCCCAATTTTGTCTGTGTTCTACTTTGATTGATTGATTTTTAAGATGTTTGTTTCCAATTGGAGTATTATTTTTACATTATCAAGAGATGCTCAACTAAGGAAGTTTAAGTGAAAACAAGTGAACCGCATAGACTGTCAATATTTCTTTCCGGGACTTTGTTTGTACCAAGCTCAAGTAACCTCAAGATTTACAATTTTATATGTTCCACTAACGTCAAATTATTCTCTTTTAAAATATGTTTCTTATTTTGATCGCGCATCTACATCCTTCAATGCTATTTGGTAATTATTTTTGCCAATATTTTTTCAACCCTGTGCAGGAGTTTTTGACGTATAACCGCAGGGTATGTAAACAGGAAAGTTCTGGTTAGCTGTCAAAACAATCATGGATTGAATTGAGATGTACACCGTAGCTTATAACTTTCGTGTTTGTGACCAGCGTTCGATTTCCGTTGACAGCGATCCAATGTGGGCGAGTGAATGTTAACAAAGCCCTGGGTTGACCCAAGCCAATTTGGAAGGTGGCACACTGTTTGCGCTGTTCGATGATGCAAGTAGTTTTCTGGTAGTGCACGGACCCTAAGTGGATCTGTGTAGGTCAAAATGAGCATTTAATACTCTAGAAAATCGAAGCTATGGTCCCTCCTGTAAATAATAGACATGGTATATCCATCGATTTTTATGAGGCTATATGTACATCCATCAATTTCTCCATTTATCCAAGAACGAATTTAACATGCTGTTTTACTGTTAGCCAAATAGATGTTAATTAACACATTTTTTTCGTTTTAAAAAAAATTTGCATAAACGGGCCAAACATTTCCTGAGAATTCATTTTTTTCCAAATTTCGCGTAAAATCCAAAAAGGGGAAAACCAGGTGAACTAACGTGTCCACACTTTGCAGAATGGTACCAAAATTCATACTAAAAAAAGAGTGATTGTGAATCAATCGGCTGGAGGGTGGGTAGATTCTGCCAATCCTTAGTATATTTGGTGTTATTCCTACGACTCATAATGGTTATACGCTTATTTTTTATTACTTTTTTTTGTTCTGAGATTTTGCCTAAAGAAATTAAACATACTAAGAACGTACTCAGTATTGGTTAATTTTATTGGTTAATTAAGTTTAAAAAAAGTTTGTGTGTTTTTCTTTTGTTCCGAAGCCAACCACATTCTACTTTAAAAAACGGCGGAAAGTCTTTTGATGATATTAACGTGTTTTCACATAGCAGCCACAACATAACATTGTCATTAAGTTTAGTTATTATGCTAATGGAATTAGCAAAAGAAAAAGTGAGTTAAAAAAGAGTACAGGTATTTTTATGTAAGTATATGTTTTGATGAGTTTTTTAACTAAATGCTTCTTAAGTTTTCCATAAGATTGATTGTGTTGTTGATAGTTTCTTTTTATATAACAAGCAGTACAATTTTACGTTTCCTTGAGAGGGGTTAGGGTATTTTATAAAGATAGATTTGTCTTTGGCGAAATGAATCAGTTTTTAACTTGCGGAATCAAAATATCTTTAAAATAAAGCTCATGTTACCTTTGATTTTCATAATAACCACACATCGAAAGGAAACTTGAAAAATAGTTACATAGATATAGATATGTTTTGCTGATAATAAAAAGCTTATATATGCGTTAATTTTTACAATAAAATGGCACAAGCAAGTAGACGGCATTGAGCTTTATCACTAAATCCGTAAATAAATAACGGGGAAAAATATTCTTTACAGATACATGGATTGGTCTTAACGGCCGCCTTATAGTTAGTGCAATATTAAGTGCTTTTAAAGATATTTTGCTGATAGCTTGACAGCCAACTCGCCCAGTGAAATTGAATTAAACTCTGTAGCTAATTCACTTTTTTCTTAATAAATAGGAAGGGGTAGAATTTAAAACCGCTGTGCTATGTTAATTTTGCCTCTCAGCTGGCTTGCAGGAGTGTAAAGTGTGAGCAAGAGGATAGCATTAACTTAACTCATACTTTTATTTTACTTCTTCTTCCCCAGGTCGATATTGTTCATAAAAAGTTATTGGATTCAGATTAAAAGTTTTTTGTTAGTATGGCGCACTAACGTAAGGTGAGATGTTAGTGTTACTTGCATGATAGGAGACACATATGTCACATAAAGTCTGAGAAATAAGGATTCGTTACAAATCAAAGTTGATAACTGCACTTTTAAGGATGATTTTGTAAATTATCGTAAATTACTTGTCTGATTTTCCAGATCAATTGAAAATATACCGGGTAGTTAAGTCAATTAAACGTGCATATTTTATAAGACCATATCCAGTGACTGTGTTTTGGATTTATTGTGTAGGGTGGGCTAAATACATTGGCATCTGGCGAATAAAACGTTGCGATAATTTAATATGGATAGCACTTGGGGGAAAGAATACGGAAGGAGAAACAACTCTTTTTTAATTCTATTGAAACACTGCGTGAGGTTCTAGTAGGTGTCTGTATAGAAACTTAATTTGAAATTTTGGCGGTTGTGTGACTAAATTATTCGTAAATAATAATTCGTAACTATGATTGGTTATAAAAACAATTAGATAATTTGATGATGAATATGATAATATTATCAAAACAAGAAGCCATATTGAAATCGGTAAAATTTCTTTTGTTCTTATGTTAACATAATTAGCGACGAAGCACATGCTCGACACTTTTGTAAACAAAAAAAAAAGTTTATATCTCGTTTTAAAACGACGTTCTGTTATAAGAAGTTATTTCTTTAGTTAGAATAAACATTAATCCAGCAAAAATTTTGTAGGCATTCGTCCGGTGCATATCTATCTCTATTGTTTTAGATGATCAAAGTGGCATATAAGCCTGCAAAAATAGGTTAATATCATGGTGAAACGCTTATTTCTAAACGAAATGTTAAAGTTTTAACAGCAATGTTTACCAACTTATATTAGGCACACTTTCCATACAAATATCACGTGCCTGCAGCGTGTTACAGTCAGATTTCAATAGAAAAAAGTTAGGCCCTATTAAAGGAGAATATGGAATTTGATCATTTTTTTGCGAAAAAGACTCGGTGGAGCACCTCATGCACTGATTCTTTTGAAATTAAAAACAATAGAAAATTCAATACATTGAAAGCGTACAGAAATGAAGTTGTTTCTCCTTCCGTATTCTTTCCTCCAAGGATAGTACTAACCGTTCAGCTAGCTTTTTAGTTGTGAGAGGTGCAAATCTTTTATATTGTCGGAGTATTCAAAGGGTTCCATATCCAGATTTCAGTGGATAGTTAACGTGATCTTTTAATGTAAGGCCACTGTCAAATTATACAATGATATTTTTTTAATATTGTTTCGAACAATGCATTGCATTGCTTAAGGCTCAGCCTTAAAAGGCCAGTATATTTCATACTGTGCGCCTTAAAGATCATTTTAAAATCATTAAACGTAACGAGAAAGGTAACAGACAATTTAAAGTAAAGTTTGCTCAATTAGCTGTTTATTTAAATAAAGTTCTGAGTGTGTCATTACTGGTAAGCTTGTGTGTCCTTCTCAAATGTGACGCAGAGACAATAATAACGCTTGTTTTACTATCAACAAAAATTATACATAGACTAGTTGACCACAGCAAACACGTTTTTTTTATAAAGGAAGCATTTAAACGGGTCGTATCATTGGCATATTTTACAGGGAGGACATGACAATGGCTTTAATAAGACAATGACGTAGCTATAGATTAAAAGATACGGGACATTTAATGGTACCTCGTGGTACACCAAAATGATTCACTAACATACTTGATAATAAATCGTCCACCTGAACATATTTCGTTTTCTATTTGAAAGATAACTGTACAAAACTTCATTTCAGCGTAAGTCAACAATTGAATATCTCGTATTTATTTTTACTAAGTCGTTACTACTAAATAATCTTTGATCATAAAAGTTTAAAATTATTCCACAAATGACCTCAAGCTTTGCCAACAAAAACAGTACATATTTTTAAAAAAATTTCTTAACAACCAACAGCCAATTTTATTTATTCCAAAAATGAATAGTTGTAATAAGTTAATCATTACGTCAATCAGGTATGCGAGGTATGTAGACTTACCTAAAAATGGCAAACACGTATGAAAACCCGTTAAAAACTTTTGTAAATAAAGAAAAATCTATCCACGTGTTTTGCCAAAATGTAAGTTCGGGTTAGCAAAAAAGGACAATCATTCTTAACCGGATCTTTCTTCTGTTGCAATAAAAAGCCGTTTTCTTCATTTTTTTTCTTTGTTATGGGACTCTAGAGGTTTTTAAGAAAGGTCTGGAGAAGAGTAATCGATTACTTTTAATAATCATTGCATTACTTTCTTGTATACATTCCATGGTATGTTTTTTATTGGTTATTTGTTCAGACGAAGGTTATTAGAAATTCTTAGCGGCAATCAGACGTAAATTAAATCCATAAATTTAATAATTAAGTATTAGTTGGCACAACATGTGGTGCTTTTTAAGCTGAATACAAATTGTAAGCTTGTTAGATTTGAACAGGTCACGAAATTTAGCATACAGCGCTTATATGTTGCTTTGACATGAATAAAAAAATATTCCTTCGACAACTAAACTGTTTGTAAGACAAAAAAGAATGTGTGTATGTTATATCTCGGTATAGTACAGTAGACATGCTCTAGCAACAGAGAAACAAAAGATGTATGTCCCTTTCCCCACTTCCTTATGTTTGCAAAAAATGTTACTATAACTAATTTTTGAATGTTTACAGCAATAATTTCGAAAACTTTAGTGCTGTCCTGAAGTATACAGCCTTTACGCAGAAAATGACTTCATACCGACCGGGAGTTTGACACCGATAAGAAAATTAAGTTTCTTAATACAACTACTGCTATACGAGTACGTCATTTTTGATACACATACGAAAACACAGATCTAATTTCGGATTGTATTGTTTACATAGAAATCATAAAACCTCGTATAGCTGTTCCATGTAATGATTGTTTTTAACTTAGTACATATATTCATTCTTAGATTAAATAGACATGTGGTTGTTTAGAAGTTTTTTTAAAGACACCTACTGCGACGAATGAAATTAATTTAAAACTCACTTATTACGTCTAACTTCTTTGTTGCTTTCTTTGGCAAAATTCCAATTGTCTACATTACTGTTAAAAAATTTAAGGTCATTGGAAAATTTTTTAACGTTTGT
The DNA here is from genome assembly GCF_029227915.1 of Hydractinia symbiolongicarpus. Classification (NCBI taxonomy): domain Eukaryota; kingdom Metazoa; phylum Cnidaria; class Hydrozoa; order Anthoathecata; family Hydractiniidae; genus Hydractinia; species Hydractinia symbiolongicarpus. The sequence goes on along the minus strand of NC_079875.1, from coordinate 12,735,542 downwards.
AAATTATTTGATGCCTAAAGTCTTTAACGCCCCTTTTTTGATCGGAAAACGGGTTAAAAGAGGGGGAAGAGATATTGTTGGGCAAAAAAGGCACTGTCCCTATAACTTCTGAACTATTATCTTCTTGTCCAGATTACTTGCCATGTTAATTATGGAACACAATAACTTTTAGTCGTTAACCCATGAAAAAACCCTGGGTTCGCCGGCCCTCAGATTTTCGTCGTATATATTTCTAGCATCACCTATTAACACGAAGCAATAAAATTACTTGCTGGAGGGAGGGGTTTGTAACAATAAAGCTAGAGCAAGCATTTTTAACAGAAAACGGCTACCATTATGGGGGTTTAATATAGAATAGTTATTATTGAGCAACTTTTCATTTTGGAATTTGTGTCACCTAAAATAGTTGGAAGAAATTATTATTACTATTATTATTCTCTGTACGTGTGTTTAACCTAACACTAATATGTAGCCTGACTGCTAAAATTGTTGGAGAGTTCTCCGTGCACAAAAAGAATACAGAACGACACAGCATACAACCAATATTACGTGTTATAACTTGGCTACCTATAAATATTTACCGACTTGACTATGTTTGCGAATATTCTCTAAATAACTATACTTTGCAATCCGCTTTGCTTTTAGAAGTAAAATACCTTTGCATTACTATGAAAGTAATAAGATAAAAATAGATGACTTTATGTTGATAAGGATACTTTTGTTTTTGCATTATGTCAATGTGTTAGAAATAGGAAATGTGAAATCAAAATCGTAAGGAATATAAGCAACGACATGCATACTTTATTGATCCTGTAAGTTGAAATTTTGAAAAGTGTAAAACTGATTTTCAAACGTACGGATATTTTTAAAAATAAGTTTAGCTTAAGTATTATTATGTTTGGGGCGTTTATCATTGATTACAAAGTAATGAGAATGACAAACTTGTACAGCAAAACATGTCAGATTCTAGGTTAGTATTTAGAAAAGATATTTTTTAATCGGTGCTGTTAATATTAGCTATACCAACCAAGAATTTTGTCTTTTAATGAGAAATTAATTTACCAATTACCAAAAAGGACACTAGGTGTTAAACAAGTGTGAAAAAAACCCCGAAAATTTATCATTATCAGCTTGCCTTAGAACGCATAAATATTCACAATTAATTTTAGGCCCTATTTGGGCCTAAATAAAAAATGATAAAAGTTGCAATAATACGATAGTTCTAAGTGAACATCATTTTAATTTTAATCTTATGACAAACGGCAATGACGTATTGACATAAAGTGTCGTTATTTACTAGAAGGAACGCAAAAGTAAACCCTTACAAACAAGTTATTTTCACACACTTATCCATTAGAATTCGTATCAAGGGTAATATTTGAAACACAAACACTTTAGCTGCCAAAGTGAAGTGTTCAGAAGTGTATTACTAATGATGTCTGAAGTAGTTATTTGATGTGCGCTGAATTGTAAATACACTTGAATAGCTTAGCGCACAATTTTCCATGAGAGTAAAGTTTGTGGGAATATTAGAGATTAAGGCTTTGGTCTTCTTAGAGTTACAGCACCCACTATTACTTTCCTGAAAGCCCAGAAGGAGTGGCTTAATGTATAATTTTTTAATAATAGGTAATATTAGGTCAGTTCTGAAGGTATTTGGACTTTGGTGCAAGAACATACTCATGTTGAAAATTGAAATAAAAGAGAAAAAGAGATGATATTGCATTACCGTACTATGATTGCTTTTGCTTTCACCAGTCAATGCTACATGTTTATTCTAGATCAAAGAATAGACTAGCTTTAAACTAGTTACTGTCTCAATTTTTTTTAAATTGTTCCGTTTTATGCATGAACTATATTATATTTCAATAACTAATTGATTGCGAAGTGTATCAGAGCAACTTTTCTTTGTAAAAATTAATCTTATTTTTCAGTTTTATTACCATTTCCAGCTAATCATAGATCCACAGTTCTTATATCTACAAATGCGCTCATTTAAATTTTACATGCCAAGGGATTCAACTTAGCTATCTCCTCAAGTAATGGGCTCGGATTTTGTCTTCGTTATTGACACTATCAAAGTTTTTAATATTACAGTACCTGTTTGATGAAATTTGTTAGCTGGAAAAGCATTTTCTGGTTAATTAGATAATTCAGTTGTATTATATAACTGAGTTATCTAATCCACCCAGAAAATGCTTCACCTATGCAACTGTATGTGAATTGAAGATAAAAGATTGCGGTTTATTCCTCTTTTAAATAGATCAACATTTATAACATAAATAGATCAACATTTTAGCAAATAAACGGCGTCTGTTAAAAAAGAAACTTGATACCAAATAAAAATAGCATTTATCCAAAGGTTCTAAAAAATATTAGCATTCGGCTAATAATTTCTTTGTATAAATTTTGTTATTGCACATGTTTTAGGAGTTTCATTAATAATGAAGTATACTATAAAAAAATACTTATTAGATATATTTCAACCTAATATTTTTAAAGTTTAATGGCTTACTTTGTATCATGACAAATGGGAGAATAGATAGCTAGTATGTCTTTACCTACCATTGTACAGACGCCCGTCAACTAACAAAATATCTGACAGAATTTAATGTTTGGAATACTATGATTAGTTAGTTATAACAGTTATTTGCGATAACTCCGAACCCTTTGTCGATAAAAACACCGGAGGAGACTAAATGTCGCTGAAGAAAGTCAAAGGGCGTCGGATAAAGTGTGGTCTGAAAACACAATACGTTATAATTGAATAACAAACCAAAGAATAAGGTACTGGAAAAATACCGTCAAAATCGAAGACAACCCAGCTGTTTTTCTTCCTCACTAGCCCTAATTCAGCATTAATCAAGCACGGAGGAAACTGAATATCGCTGGAGAAAGTCAAAGGACGCCGGATAATGTGTGTTCTGAAAGCACAATACCTTATAATTGCTTAGCAAACCAAAGAATATGGTACTGGGAAAATACCGTCAAAATCGAAGACAACCCAGCTGTTTTTCTTTCTCACTAGCCTTAATTCAGCATTAATCAAGGACGGAGGAAACTGAATATCGCTGGAGAAAGTCAAAGGACGCCGGATAATGTGTGTTCTGAAAGCACAATACCTTATAATTGCTTAACAAACCAAAGAATATGGTACTGGGAAAATACCGTCAAAATCGAAGACAACCCAGCTGTTTTTCTTTCTCACTAGCCTTAATTCAGCATTAATCAAGGACGGAGGAAACTGAATATCGCTGGAGAAAGTCAAAGGACGCCGGATAATGTGTGTTCTGAAAGCACAATACCTTATAATTGCTTAACAAACCAAGGAATATGGTACTGGGAAAATACCGTCAAAATCGATGACAACCCAGCTGTTTCTTTTTCACTAGCCTTAATCAAGCATTATTTTTCGTAAACCTCAGACGACAATTTAACAAGCTTATACAACCCGCTAAGCCGCAAGCTAAGGAAAGAGCCAATAAACTGACCTCAAAATTTACAGGCGGTTTTTTTAAATAATTATTCTGAATAGAACCTGTTATGGTTCAATTCGAAATAATTTATTTTTAATCAGTTCCTTTAAACTCATCATGTAAAGCGTGCTTAAAATCGAGCTTTTTTTTTTGGAAAAGAGAAAAATACCAAATCATAAAATTTGTTGAATCAACTCTAGATGACATAATAAGTTCTTTCTTTCATGTATTTCTCTCGTCCCTTGAAGAAAACAAAATTGGAAGTTGTGATAAAAACTTTATCCGTAAGGCTCTCCTTAAAATTTGTTATCACAGGATTGTCTATACCATGTTCCTGTTCCTGTCATTACAGCCTAAAAATAAACCATTTTGATCATTAAAAATGTACGTTTTTTGTTCATCAGATAATACAATTACAATTATTTTTCCTAATCCTTTTTTTCCGAGTTATAATTAATCTTATTAGGAATACGAATTAAAAGATGACGTTCAAGAACAATATGTTCGGTTTCAATGATTAGATAGAAGAACTTGCATCTTAGCCTATATACAACACTTATTCGGTTACCTACGTTTTTCTGAAGTTTCATGCATGTATATGTTGTTTGCGTGTAAGTGTTTCTCGGAAAAGTCTTTTCATGAAGGAGACGAAAGTTGTGCTAGATAAAAACATTAATAACTAAAACACGTATGTAATAAAATATTTTATTCTTGACGAAGCTTTTTGTTACATAGTATAATCTTCAGGTATATACAAAAATTAAAATTATCCACTTTATAAACATCATAAAAATACCATAATTATCGACATTTATCGATAATATATACGTGTCCTCTGTTATCACTTATACTAGATACTAATATGGGTCATTAGATAATTTTCGTTAGTGTTATATAGACAATCCTAAAAATTATTTCAGTCAGATAGCTGATCACATAGACACAAAAGCGATGCTAAAAATCATTTAAGATTTTTTTCAAGAAGTGGCGAAATTGTGAGTAGGTGGTAGAATTTGAAGCCTTGAATGGTTAAGACTGACGAAATTTGGACCGGTAATGTATGCTCACTGAATATCTCTATCCATAAAATTCTCAGTGCCTTTATTTATATTATTTATTTTTATACTATTTATATTGTTTATTCATCGGATTATATATATTGATGATGTTTTGTTTATGAAAAGATTTTTTTTTTTTTTTAGATATGTTGAATGTGTCTTACGTTCTTTTAAAATATACTGTACTCACAATTACAGTTTCTTTTGATTTTTAGAACTTAAAACAAGTTACTAATTATCAAAAAATTCAAAGACTTTGTCATATTAACCTTTTTCTTCCAGAAACACTATCTATTTTGAATAAGGTATTTAAATAATGATACTTTTTAGGTCAGAAAATTTTAAAAGCAATATTTATAATATTTATGCCAGAGATTGTATTTATAAGAACAAAGATCGTACACTGTACTAGAAATGAAATTGGTCAAAAAATAACACAGACATTTATTGTAAAGAACTTTAGAAAGAACTTTTTACAAAAAAACCTACAGAAATTTGCATGAAATCAGCTAGAATTATTTAACTTTCAAAGAAAGTGAATAAAGTTATCACTCAAGTCGGTAGAGTAAATAATAAATCTGTTGGTTACTATTTGAATCATCAGTAGGGTTTTGGGTCACTTAAAGTACCATTTTGGATGTTTTAATAGCTTTAGTAATTCAGCTACCCGAATCTATGTTCTTTAAAAAATCACTTAACTAGTTGCCTTCCAAAAATGAGAAAATTTGACTAGTTTGAATAAGTAAGAAACCTTTTTTACACATTCCTTCCACACCAATCTATTGCATTCAAATGACATTTAGGTATCATTATAAAAAGGAATTGGATGAAATTCGAGTATATTATTCTGGCAAATCGTAAGACTGCTTAAAAATTAACGATTTTAACGAAACAGACATTATTTTAGATGATAAATAAAATAATAAAAAGCGGTGGCATTATTTCATCATTTTTTGTATATAAATTAAAAGATTTGTTAAGAAACCTTAACCAGTCGGCCGCTCGGTTTCTGAGACAAAACCGCATACAGAAAATTGGCACTACGTGACTTAAATTTTGATAAATTCATGCCTCTGTAATGACAGGTATATATGGTACATTTAATTGTACTGTCTATATTCTTTATAGTTCAATGATGATGCAATGTTAGTACTAATGGTTTTTTTTTTGGTTGATTTGTAACATCGCGTTTTTCCTTATCCTGGAATTTTGTCTCAATGAAAGCAGCAAAAGTTTATTTAAGTTTAAATCTTCGTCCTGCTTGCGTCTCCAGACAAGAGTTTAAAAAATATAATAAGTAGGTGAAATAAATATGCCAGAAGAAAAAGAAATTTATAAACTGAAGTATATTATTACTGTAATTTAAGGTATTTCATTCCAATATAGGAATATATTATAGGAAGTTATTTTATTAAGCTTGCCCTTTTTACACCCCTTTACACAGCTTAATAATTTTGGTCACTTAAAAAGACCTTAAAACCACCACTCAACAAGCAAATTTTAAAGTAAACATAAAAATTCATCACCCAGGGTTTCTTTTCACATCTTAAAATCAGACAAATGCATACTGCAATACTGAGTAAAATAAACAAGAAATGGAAATTGAAGTTATACTACTTAAAAGTTTTCTTGTACTCGCTTGTTCAAATAATTAAATTTAGTTTATCCTATTTTTGTCAATATATCTAGTGGCAAGCAACAATTACAAGTTAAGCTTTCCTTTATTATGTAAATAAACACACGAAAATCTCTGAATTGTTTTTATTAATTAGACCTCATTAAATTAGAGTCAGAACCACTTAATATTTTTATCGAGACAACAAGATGACAGAGGCAAACATGCTTCTCTCCTGCACATTTTGTTTTAAAGTTGGACTGCAGAGAAACCTTGGTGTAATGTAAGACGTTATGGTGTTTGTAGAAGCTAACAAAGGTTTTCACACAATGCGAAACGTTCTGATATATTTTTTAAACGTTGAAGAAGACTTTTAGGAGAATACTTTATAACCGAAGTTTTCATTCATCCTGAGAAATTGGAGTTCAAACTTTAAAATCTATGATTGTGTTTACTAGTTATATAAAATTTTGCAGCAGCATTTCAGTTAAATTCTGTTTGTTTAAATTTTTTCATTTGTTTAGGATATATTAAAAGTTTAAAACCTGGATGGTGGAAGAAATAGCTATTATGCATAACCAACTCTAAAGATTTCATCATATCAAATACATTATTTAAGAAATCAATAACGGTTAAAACGACGTATTTCGTTTTAACTTATTCGGACCATTCATCGCGTAAAAAGATTTATTCTATTGGTGGTTTTTCTTTAAATGGAATAAAAATGAAACGGAGAATAATTCATAGCTATATATATAACATGCTAGGGTTTTATATCGCTTGCTCATTTTTTCTTTTGCACAGTCCAGCATGATCAAAATTTATGTTCTTTTAACGCTGATAATATATATCCAAGTCGTGACAAAGTTTTACGTTATTTTTGCAACGCGTGGTGAATCGAGTTGTATCGAGAAGAATCATAATAGATTAAGACGAGACATACGCAATGAGCATTTAAACGATCTAATGCTTGAGACAGATAACTACAGCAGTGAAACGAAAGACAATCGTTTTGCGTATTTTTCAGGTGATGAAATTATTCGTTATAACAACCTTACTTTCAACTTAGACAATTTTACAATTGAATGCTGGGTAAACCTCGAGGGAGGGCAAATCAATCAAGCACCAATTTTGGTAATCTTTAATCATTGTACCGTGTTCGACGTTGTGGCTGTTATGATCGGCGTTCATGATAGTGTAGACAAAAAAAATATGAAAGTGTTTTTCAGTTTACAGACAGAAATTGGTAAAAAGAAGACCGTTTTGGTGTCCCATGAGCCAATTAAAATTCATACATGGGTCCACGTGGCAGCAGTGTATGATGGGAAACGCATGGAGTTATATATTAATCAAGCCAAAGTTGGTGCGAGTCATGGGCAAAGTGGACCATTTTTATCAAATATATTTCATAAATGCACATCACTTGAAGTCGGAGGTACGTCTCTCAAACACACTTCATTTCGTGGCAGTGTTGATAAGTTAGGGGTTTGGAATGTAGCTAAGACACATGAAGATATTTTTCGTAGTGTTAGAACAGATAAAAATAAACAAAATACCCAAAACCTTTTGTTGTATGAAGATTTTATGTTTAGTAACAGTAACGAGACAGATTATTACGGCGTTACCGGAAAATTACCGAAGTTGTTAGTGAATAAATTTACGGAAGACGTTCATAATATCGAAGTTCAGGTTCCAGAATGTGGCGAAATGATATGTGATAACCCGGAAATAATTCGTAATTACGCCGGACATCCCGATTTATTTTTAAAACGGAAAACGTTACGGTATCGAATTATAAATATCGCAAATGACGACGGTAGCGATCCTATTTTATCGAGACAAGAAATCTCGCAAAAACACTTGGAGATTAATAAAGTGTTTGAACGTTATAACATCACTTGGAAAGGATCTTCCCACCTGGTTAGAAATACGAAACTTCGTAACAAAACTGTTGTTCTCAAATGTTACGCTTATTGCGAGAACGAACGAGACCAGTGCAAAATAAAGACAGAGGAGCCAGATTGTGCTTTAAAATGCAACACAAGTACTCAACTTAGAAACAACGTATGTAATCGGGAGTGCAATAAAATTTTAAGGACTGGTAACAAATCAGATGATTGGGATGGAGGCGATTGCTGCAACCCACTGGCTAGAAACACAAACATATCCGAAACTTGTTTTGATAAATCGTCACCCAACAGAGCCTTTATAACAGAGAGAGAATTAAAAGAAGAGATTAATTTATCCAACAAACAGTATTTAAATTTGATTCCTGTCAAACTCCGAGAAGACATGCTGGGAAAAGCAACTTTTCCCTGGCTACAAGACGTTTACGGCTTAATGGGGGGTATAACTATGAATTTTAAAAACTTCAGATCTTCTCCACAGGGTGCAGTAAACGATATTATTCATGAAATAGGGCACGTCTTGGGTTTATGGCATGTACACAAGGGAGTGAGTGAATTACGTTGTGACGACGCATGCGCTGAAAGAAAACCTTCAATGGTACATGGGGACTTGTGTGAAGATACGAACCCGACACCTACTAACTTGTTTTGTAGAGATGAAGTTATTAGTGAGTCTAAATGTGGCAATCAAAAGTATAAAAATACTCCATACCGAAACTTTATGGGGTATACCAAAGGTATGCAAACCTTTTTAAAAATTTCACAATTTAGTTTTTATTTTTAAATTCCTGGTTTAAAACAATATGGCAAAAAGTGTACTATGGTTATGTTTGACATAGTGTCATACAAGGCTGTAAATCAGCGAATTTTTTGTTAATTACCTTTGATATTGTTTAAAACAATTTTGTATTATATGGACTTGTTTAGAACAGGAATATAAATATAAGAACTAAATTCTTTACTAGCGCAGTAGGAATGGTTTGGGATCAACAGATGAGCGCCCTACTCAAAAATCATCATAAGTGATGTTATTTTAGATATTCGACATATGGTAAACAAAAACAGATGTGTTGTTAAATGTCTCATTTATAAAATTTAGGAAAGGCATTTACAGTATCGGGTTCGGCTTGGGATGCAGGTTATCATTTAAACTCAGTTTCCAACACATATGAAATCAACCCAAAGCTGTGAAAATATCTTCTTTTTAGGGTTATGTCCAAACCAGTTCACGCTTCAACAACAAGCTAGAATGCATTGCTATATTGATCTTATGTACCAACAATGGGGAGTCGACACAAACGAACCTTCTATAATACCGCTTCAACCGCGTGTTTTAAATTCAAGTCCTACTCAGGTAATTTATGATTTTACATTTTATGCTTTTATATTTTGCATCCCTGATTTTCCATGAACAAGCCAGATGGTGACCTTGTAATAAAGCGTTCTCTGCCAGTATTGAAGGCTGTGTGTTTAATCCTCGGCCAAGTCGTACCAGAAGCTATAAAAATGCGAATAATTCCTTTTAGCTTAGAGCGTTCAGCATGGAAATAGAATTAATATGTTACGCTGTTGTCTGACAGGGCGATTGCTGCGCTTACACGGCTTTCGTAGCTCTAATGGGAGCATGAAATGCACTGGACTCCTATTCGAAAAACCCTCATTGGTAACATCCAACGCATAATGTCTTTGACATCTGTTAACAAGAGAACGCTATGTTTTTTTTAGTTAATTAAATTACGTATTCTAATTAAAAAAAAAATTGAAGCCTGGAATAACGCTAAAAAGATTAAGATAAAAAGCTTATTAACTTTTAATTTCTAATTAAATTTTTTTTTTCGAAAAGAACATTTTTTTATATTGTCATCGGTATAAAAGTTAGCCGAAAGTTTGAGGTCACATATTATATTACGCATGCGCAGCCTAACTTAAAAAACAATAAAGTATTCTTAATTTCTCTGGTTTTCTATAGTTCTAAAATATTTTCCACAATGCTATTTCAAAATGGAACCTATATTTTATTTATTACAATACTGCATCCCTGACTACTATATGCCCATAGGAAGGTGATGATGAAGTTACTTCTGAGTTTTATTTACTTATAGGTGCAATTAACATGGATGCCACCAATAGGTTTTGGAAACGAATATGTCAAACATGGGTGCCATAGATGTAATCCTAGTGAAAACACATTAAAGCAATATGCCTCTCACGCTTACTCACCACAGGACATCACTCAACCTAATTACAGGTCAGGTAAAGCCGTGGGGCCACCAGATGTTGTGGATACTTGCACAATTGCAGAGACAACCCAAGCCTGGTCTCCAGTGAATGGATGTGGTACAAAAGATTGCATGTTAGAGGTTTCGTTTGAAAAGATAGTTGTAGCGACTGGTATTAAAATATGGGTGACGTATAACTCAAAAGACTCGATTAAAGACATACAACTCGTTCATCCAGACACGACATCCACTTCCCTAGGTGACACTATATTTCATCTTTTTTATGTTTGTGTGTAATCCTGTACGACTTTTTTATATTTATTATACTCTAGTTAAGGCCTAAATTCCCTTCGTTCCCTTTTCCCGTGTGTAGGTATGTCTAATCTAGGACGTACCAAGAAAAGGAATTCTGTAAAGAAGATATACTAACCCTAAGACACCGCAGTAATTTTTAAAAACACTCGAAATTTCCATTGTTTTTCGTTGACAATTTCTTTAAAATTGATTTCTGGCCAAATGCTACCGCAACCTAAGCGAACCAGAACACTGACAGGTGGCAACGTAATAACGGCTCAGGGGCCACAAGACCCTGGGGACGAGGTTGTGACAGGTGACAGGTGGCATATTTAGTTCTCATCGATATGGAGCTCTATTTTAATATGTCAAATTTGAGTGATTATGAGTTATAGCCAATAGACGACATGTCGGCATTTCCCTCTTACGAGTTTCTTTATAGTAACACTTCCTAAGAAAAAAGTTAGACTAAATTTTGTTTGGTTTATTTCATTTAAAACTCGAGAGAAACATTGTTACACCAAAGAAAATATGAGAAAGAGCTGTTCGCCGTTAGTATGAAGTAATAGGTCCTGGGCACAAGTTAGGAAAGTGTTTACGCGGGAAACCATACTTTATTATTTACTTATTTTTTTTAAACCGCTAGGTCCAGCATCAACACAATGTAACGTACCATATTCCAAACAGATAACGTCTTTGAAACTTATCGCAAAAGTGAGAATATACTTGTTGACGTCAACGGATAACATTGCAGCTATCGATGCCGTACAATTAACATCCGTGAAAGAGCATGTGTATTGCAAAAAATGTCGTAAATTAAGAATTGGATATAATGTCTACCGATCACCAGGATTCGCAGATTCGCAGTTCAAGAGAGTTACTGGTGTGAGGTTTAGAGATAAGTAAGTCAAATATTGCTTCGCTGCCTATAGTTTTATTATTATATGTCGGATTTGTACAACCTCGTTTCCAGGTAAGTTCACCTAAAGGTAGCCGTTTCAGTGTCAGAAAAGATAAAAGAAGTCCCAGGGACGAGGCTGAAGTTTTTATAGTGTTTATATATATATATTTTTAGTGAAATCGTACGCGAAAAGAAATATCAGTACCAAATTCAAGTACAATCGGGGAAATATAAAAGCTCCCTCTCCCTCCCTTTGTTGTTTGAGTTAACATCTGGTTATTGTGGAGATGGTGTTGTTGAAAAATCACTTGGCGAGGAGTGCGACGATGCAAACGTTAGAAATGGGGACGGATGCAGTATCAGCTGTAAGATGGAAGCCGTGTTTAACTGTCAGCATGAACCGAGTCTGTGCTACAAATATGATCAGGACGGTAGGATAGAGTATTTTCTTAGTTCTATTAAACTTAATTATTCAAGGTTAAACCTTCACACTCCTCAAATTGTGAAATAACGTCTTGGGAACTAAATTGTTACATTACTTCCAAGGAACTAACTTGCAACATTACTGTCTAGAAACTAAATTGTAAAGGCAATTCCTGGGAAGTAAACTGTTACATTAAATTCCTGGGAACTAACTTGCAACAGTTCCCAGGAATTTCTAACTTGTAACAGTAATTCCTGGGAACTAACTTTTAGCAGTAATTCCTGGGAACTAACTTGTCACAACCACGAATTCAAAGTGCTTTGTAATGTATTGGTTCACTGTTCTAGGTATTTGCGAACACTTCGAGAAAGGAAAGAGTAATCATGATTGTGGATTCTACGCACCGTTTGGATTTACAGACCAATGGGCGAGCAGAGTAATTGGTCAAAAAGGACAATCCGATTTCACGTGTCCAGAGACTGTCATTGAAGGAAAGCCATGCTTAAACTTGGTTCGTGTTAAATGAATATATTGAACTTTGTTTTGTACTTCTCTGTTTAAACTTTGATTTGCACTCCTCCGTTGGGATTATAAGTCTAAAACTGTTTCTGTTCTAATCTAATATTGCGACCTAAAATAATCTTCTTGTTTTCTGCGTGCAAGAATAAATTACATTTGTCTAATTTCGCTATTGCCTCTTTGCTACAAGGGCATGTTTACACTTAGACTTATGCTAACAGTAATAACAATACCTCTTTCTCTCAATAGGGCCTCTAAAGGCTCGTTTCCATTTGACTGCATTTTCTGCTAAAGCCTAAAAAATCTCATAAGTGCTTTTTTTGTTACCGCGTGTGTAATCGCGCTGTTAAGGAAATTGCAGTTAAATAGAAACAAGCCTTAATGTAAAATAATTGAATAAATAGGGAAAAATATAGTTTGATAGCATTGTATGCATTTTTCAGAAATGCGTTTCTTCATTCGAAGAAATAAATACAAAAAAAGCTTGGAGACCATGCGTTAAAACAGGACTGACCGATTACTGGATCGAAGCTTCATACAAAAACGAAGTTATTGCAGCAGCAGTGATCATTTACTTAGCTTCCGATGGCAAAGCGTATGAAAGCCAGCGTAACACATGGATTGAGATAGAATTAAAGGATACAACTGGAGCATATCACAAAGCTACAAACAAAGAGACGTCCGTCAGTTGCAAAAATAACCCGATGTCGGTGCATGTAATGCACGACATGACGCAACCTGTTTTTAAGACTGTGGGCGTTCGTATTAAATTCAATGCAAGTGCCGCTAGTATCGGTATATCCGGAATAGCTTTAAGGACGGCAGACACCCAGTACTATCATAAATGCAAACACAATGAATTGTATGATCCCCGAACAAAGAAATGTCGATTATATAATTCGGAAGTTCTAGCGTGCGCCCCGTTTAAAATGGCGCATGCTAAACTAAATTGTACTGGAAATAACGACGGTGATCATTGTTACGTCACCTGTCACCATGGTTACTTACCACGAGACAATTTTAAAGCTCATTGCGATGCTGGAAAATGGATGAAGGGATCGACGTGTACTCCAGTGGATTGTGGGATACCTAATTTACGACATGCTATTGCTAGTAGGTGCTTATAAATAATTTTTTATTAACATACCCATAAAATACCCATAATACTACAATGCTCTATTTTAGCTAGATTGACTAGCAGGTTACCGCCAATGACCAAATAAACGCCCTGGGCATTTACTTAAATCAATGAATCTTACGCTAGGTTTTAATTCTGACAGGAGCGATTTTTATAAGGTGCATGTCAAGATATACTCTGACATTTCCGGTAACCAAATTAACTGTCAGATGAGGGTATAATTTTTAGGTAGGTCGTCGTGCGTGGAAGCTCCCTTTACCATGTAAACACATGACCTTAAGATCTTTGATTTGCAAATACAGATAGACTAAAAATAACCACTGGAATGTATGGCATTCTTTTTGTCGCGTCTAGCAATAAACAATAATAAAAATTATTACATTCTGCTTATCAGTTCTGATTAGGAGTGATGTTTTTAAGGGCAGGGGTTGTTTTAAAGGTTGGGGTGGGTAGGGTAATATGTTGGGGAGGGGGCTTTCAATGGAAACATATTCTACGCACTAATTATTAGGAGGTTTTCGTATTAACAAGACACAGAAAATAAAAACAGTGTGTATTGTTTTTGTAGGTTGCTTAGGAACTACCTATGGTCACACTTGCTCATATAAATGCCAATCGAACGCAAAACTGGCAGGTTCAGATACAAACTTATTATGTCAAGCAGATGGTACTTGGAGAAAGTCAAATGCCCATTGTTACGTGACTTGCTCGAAACCAACTCATGTGAAAGACAGCTTGTTATATACATCTGATTCCATTGCCAACGAGTGCAGTGAAACAGATACTGAAGAGTTCCAGATGGGTACTAGATGCAGGTAATAGGCTCTTTAGAATGTTTATACGGCAACTGTTCGTGGGAGTATCAATTTATCAAAATTTCATTTTTGTCTTTTTGCGTCCTAAAGGCGTTAAGTTAAATTGGCTCTTAGACAAACACGGAATTTTAATTTGTCTATTTTTTTGCACCCAATTAGATACACACTTCTTTAAAACAATCGCTCAGTAAATCTTAAGATTAGATTGGTAGATTAATTCAAAATCTATTTGTTGGCTTTGTGTCAGCATCCATCAAAGATAATGCATAAGAATAATTAAATCACAGTGGCACGCGCCGAAACCATAGCAATGTCAACCATATTTGATGAAATCCTATTGGGTGATTATGAAAGATTAATTGTTCTAATGAAAAAATTACAAGATGGCGCGTTTCTGCATAGATTCTTAATCGTGGTTATCAGCGGTATTTTATCCTGATAATGGATAAACAGAGATGTCCTGTGACGTCGCAAGAAAGTGAAAACACCTTAATTCTTGTATCTCTACCTAAATCAATGACAAAACATCAAAGTTTAATACTTGTGTCAAAGGTATCGCATTTTAGCCCGTGTATAAGAAGGCTTGCCGTATGGATAAGCAGTTATGTTAACCGGGAGTCAGATTAAGCGAGACTATAAACAGGTTTGCCTCGTTTACTCTGAACCTTAAAAAACGTAACATAATATTATTTTAATGAAAATGGAAAAATTGTGCAACCTAGCTTCATTCGTTCGAGTTAGTAATATCCATGATTAGGGAACAACCAGTGGTTTTAATAAACCAAAGTGCAATTTGTGAAGTATTTTCAAGTGACCAAAACAATTTCGGTATGACATCAAACGTGCTGATTATTTCTAGGGGTTAAGCTTAATAAAAAATGCATTTTATACGTCCAATTAAAAATATAAACTGCATCGTAGGTAGTTGTTTCATTAAGTTTTGCGAAATTATTTTGATTTATTTTATTCCAACCTCGTCCACAGGGCATTTTGTTTTAATAACAGTTTATGGGCCAAGAAACCCTGGGGACAAGGATGATTTTAATCTTAACAGTTAATGGAACTTCCATGGCATATCTTTGAAGTAAAACGTTTGAAGAGTTTAAACTTAATTCAGTTCGTTGGCAGGACAGAATCCTGAAAAAATATGAGGTTTCTGGTAATAGGTTTCTGTAAAACAAGTTAAAACAAAATTTGAAAACAAAAACTTCGTACTAATATAAAATGGTAATTACACACACTCGTTTTTATACACACTGGTGGAGAGTAAGGTATTCTTTACATGAGGTTTCATTTAGGGCGGGGGGGGCGCTATATTAAAATATCGGTATAATTTTATGAATACCTGATTTCGGACGAAATGAAACACTCTTCATGTGAACCCGACTTACCCAGAATGAAACCATTGTGCATATTTACAAAATTACACAAAGTCTCAGCGCATGTGTAGTTTGCACAACTCCGAAATAAAAAAACTTCATATTTAATAGCAATTTGAGATTTTATGTCGAGTCAATCCTAAGGCCCCTTCCTTAGACTTATTATAAAATATTTACTACAAATACGTAAACAGCTTATAAACATATCCAGGCTAAGATTCATTAGAAATAATATTAGCATATGTAACTTCTCTTCAAGCAAGTTAAAACATTTACAAAGATTTCGATTATTTATGCAGGTATCGATGCAATCCTGGCCATCGACCAGTGCGCTACAAAGTCGGCACGGTTAGTGGAGGAAACACTGTAAATATATTATGTAATGACATTGGAGAATGGAAGCAAGATGGATATTGTGAGAAGATTACCTGTCCATCATTGTCTACAATGAATCGATATATGTATAAATGTACTGACGAGAATCGCTTTCAAAGTGTTTGCAGTACGACTTGTCTTGGAACAAAGGTATTGTTTTGATCATATAAAATTAGCCCAGGTTATTGTTGAGTTAGTATAAAATCATCCCCGGGTATTTTAAAACTTTTAGCTAGGTCGCAGAAAGCTGTGCCTTGGCTATCCGAAAATGCTAATTCTGCCGATTTAAAATCCTCAACAAAAACGTTCTTAACATTTCCAACCTCATCACCAGTCCGAGAAAGAAAAATTCCTTGTGATGAGGTTAAAACTTTTGTTAAAAATAGTACTTATTGGAATAAGTAGTATTTTTAGAAAAATATTTTTTTACAGCTGAACTCAAGCATATGCACGAATTATTTCTGCCTAGTTATGCAACTTACGAGACGTTGTTTTTAAGAGAAGGGAAGAGAGCTCTGTGGAGAAGGCTGGTGTTTTTAACGCTCTTAACCACAGCGGCTCTAAACATAAATAAAAGAGTTATTTATATTAAGATGGTAGCTGCCATTGGTAAATTACCGTGGGTTTCCCACGTGCTTGCGACTAGTATATCTTAATGCTCATACCTCGAGTTTGACTGGCATAAATAATGATATCCGACTCTTAACATTTCTTCTAGAAACTTCCTTACAAAGTAACATGCAAGCACAATGGACAATGGTCTTCGACATTTGATTTCTGTGGCAGTAAAGGTCGATGCTCTAATTTTCCATCCGTTCATGGTTTGGATACAACTGCTTGTAAAGATTTTACAATTGGATCAGTTTGTCGACCTCAGTGTATGAAAAGAGTGAATGTTATACCAGATATTGTAATTAAGGTATGACTATATTTTAATTGCGTCTAATTTTGAACAAATTGGTGGCGTCACACAAAGTCGCGTTAAAAAAGTTTGTCCAATAGCTTCATGGCATCATGTATTCAGTCAATGAAGAAAAGGACTTGAATGTTAAAAATAACCCTTAAAATTTTTAAACGTAGTTCGTAATAAGAACATAGAGTATAGAAGCATAGTTTTGCTTCTTTGATTGCGTATTGATTGATTGATTTTCTTATTCATTCTTTCATTACTCATTTATTTGCGTAGAGTTAATTACACCCTTATATAGCGTGACCACCCTCGTCCTCAGGTTTTTTTGTCTTTCATCTCTCATGTCGAAAAGGTGATAGCGTGGTAAAACATTTCCTGATCTCTCTTTGTTCGCGAAAGTAAAAAAGAGACTTGCTGCTAACGTTCTGCACCTGTTGCAAAACTTAGAGTCCTGGTACGCAAGTTGTGAGAGGAAAAATAAAACAAAGATTAATTCTAGCAAAGTTTTCAGCCTTCCAAGCTATTCAGTGTAAAAAGCGTGCATATTTTTACAATTTTCTCTGTATGCAGGGAAAAGAGGATGCGAAAGAAGTGGTTTTGTACTGTATGCCGAACAAAGAATGGAAACCCAGGCTAACAGAGCTAGCTTGTTTAAATCCTTGTAAAGACTATGAGCTCAATGACGGTATGTGTGATTGCCATAACAACAACAAACATTGCAGGTATGATGGCGGAGATTGCTGCAAGAAAGATTTGGACGATGAGGTATATTACTGGTCTGACCCGTGTCCGTGTATCGATAAGAAAGCGTTAACTAATTTAGAAAAGTTAAAACAAAAATCAACAAGGGAAAAGAGTCGCGTGGACGCGTACCAACAGGATCGTGAAGAGACTGGTGATGCGATGGAGAGTGACTGCTAGCGTAACGATAACAAAAATAAAAACGAAAATTTTGTTTTGTGTGTCTTTTTTGTTCCTTTATTTCTATTTCAAAGCACTACCAGAGAATTTTATCAGATGTTTATTGTTTTCCCTCTGTTTCGTTTAAACCTTATTTCCATTTCTTTGCAGGAAACTTCTATTTCCCAATGTCTCAAGATTGTTAACAAGAATTTTATTTTTGTTTTCGATTGTTCGTTTGTTTGTTTTTTGTTGTTTGTTATTGTACAAAATGTGAAATTTCATGCAGTTTTTTTTCTGTTTTTCTTTATAAAGTTTTGTGGCCAAATTTCTTAAGATAGTTTGTGCTAATCTTAGGCTACGGAGATAAACAGAAATGGTTTTCTTTTACATTCGCAACACGTCCTTTTTTTATTTTTCTATCGCTCTGTTTAATGCCTCTTTTTATCGTATATTTAAGTGTAGTAAACGAGGCAAAAACGTAGTATTAATGACGTATTGATGTTCTATTTATAGTTAGGTATGTTATAACATCAATTTTTTTAAACGTAGAATAACAAAAGACATTTATTTTAACAAGTATCAAAACACAAATATACAAAAACAAAACACTAAAAAATCGCCATTGTTTGTTTGTTGTGAATGTCCTGGCTGAACAATCTCGTCCCAGGGTTTTGTTGGCCCTGAGCCGTTATTACGGATGACCAACATCGCCGCTATCTATTTCATCAACAAGGCAAAACACTCTGGGAACAAGGTTGCTGACTGAGTATTAGAGACTGAAAAGTAAGTTTGATTGTGGGAAATAACAGACGTTATGACCATTGCAAACTAAATATAAACAATGTTAAAAATAAAACCTGTTAAAAGCAAATTAAGAAATCGGTTCATCGCTACATAAAATTTTCACTGGTACATATCTACCATCTTGTTTTTTCTTTATTCCTTGATTGTCCAATGAATTTTATTTAAAAACTAGTCGTTAGCCCGTGGAAAAATCCACGGGTTCGCCCGTGCTTTTTATACCGCATTGCGTGCGTCTGGCTACTTTCGTAGCTAAGCTACCATTTTGCGTGACGGACAGACGTATACCGGTATTATAATATAGATGAAAACATTGTAAACATTACTGAAATCCGTGGGAGAATTTGACAATGCAGGTAATATATTAAATGACAGATTGATAAATTAAAGAAAAAACACACTACAAAACCTACCATTATCTTTCAGGTCCAGGTCAATGTTTCTCTCCTTTTATTGAGGATTTTATTATTGAGTCTCAGTCAACCTCTACGAAATTTAACTTCACTAAAGAACAAAAATGTTTATAAAATGTATCAATATATGAAGGGTTGCAGAGCGGGAAGAGGTGCCCTATGTTCGCAAGCAAATTTTTTTATAACAATTTAAAGTCCCCAGGAAACCTCGCCCCAGGGCTCTTTCTTTTCACAATGGGAGTCAAGGTAAGTGCAGCGCACTTCTATTTCGTACAAGTTATTAAAAATCGTGAATCTATTATAAACGCATTCGTTTTTCAGCAAGTGCAAACGGCTACACGTTGCAAAAAATTATTACAAAGAGAATTTCTTGGTTTTCTCTACAGAATTTAATTTTTAAACTATTTACTCCGGACTATACTCCGGACGCCCATTTGAACTGAACTTGGACGGGACACATTAACATTCGAAAGTTACAACATAACGGATAAACATCGTTTTAAGTTTGATTTTTTTGTTATGTTTCATTAGATAACACCAACAACATCATTCTCGACCCCAGAGCTCTTTGAGATAAACGAGTTTATCTCAAAGAGCTCTGGGGACGAGAACGCAACAACATTACACTACCCTGCGTGCTTTAAATTTCGACAGTTACCAATCAATACAGTAAAAATGGTATTCTATTTTTTTGTTCGCTAAACTAAGTTATAAAACAAAGAAAGGGTACAAGAAAAGGGAGTTTTAAACATTTTCTATACCGGCTATTATCTATTTTCTTTACAATATTTGTTAAATAATACTTCCATACTAAAACTATCTATACTATCACCCTGATGTTGTAGGTACTGGTGAGTAATATAAAAGACATGGTTTTATTGTAGAGTAAATAAAAATAAAAGCAGGTTCGGAAGTTTGTTGGAGCTTTTTTCCTCCAAGAAATTGTTAACTAGCAAAATAAATATAAAAAGACGATTGATTCTTTACCTAAGAAAGTTAAAGTAATATCGTTACAAACCTGAGTTTATTTCTTTTTTCCTCTTTAAAGCACTGACGGTTTTTTTAACCTTAATGATTCAAGGAGCCATCATAAAACAGGCATAAAGATAAACTTTATTAATATTTTTTTATTTCACTCTGCTAAAATGACAAAACTTTTTAACTTTTTTTAGCAATTTTTATTGTTTCCGTTTTTTCCTTTTCTCTTATTTAAGAGAATAAATTTTGAACGTCGTGATCGATTTCCCATTTTGAGTTGCACATTTCGCGCCGAAAAGTCACTTCAAACCCAGTACCCAAATCTAGAGGTCATAAGTAGAACTGGATTAAAGGTTATAAGTGGACACCTGACTAACTTTTAAAAAAAGTTCTTTGGTAAGAATTATTTTCGCTCGCCTAAATGGCTAATGGGCTTCGCTAGCTGGCTTAGCTCCGCAATAATATACTTCGCTTGTAGTAACTGACTTCCATTTTTTTTCGCCGTCACAATTATTGTTTTGCCGCCGTAAACCAAGTCCACGACGGCGATTAATGGAAATCATTTACCTACGCTGTATGCATAAATTTGGGGGTTCAACCTAGATTATGTGACCATAGACACAACTTATAGCTGAATGATTTTCAGTAAGAGACCTGTCAATTCACAATTTTTTTAATATCTTTGATGTTTTGCCATTTAGCAGTAAAAAACGATAACCTCAATTACAAATTCCCCATCTCGTTCTCAGCGCCTTTTTCTCCTACTTATTCGTCTAACGGTGTTGATATAAGAAAGCGGACGACAAACGCTGGGAACGAGCACATTCAGGAATTCGTTTATAAGACAAGTTGATCTAAGAGTATTTTTTCGAGGCTGTTTACAGCAGTGAATAAACATGCCCTAAAAGCTGTAAACATGTTCTCGCCAGCTCTTTACCAAATATCTTAACATTTCGCGCCCAATAAAAAAAACACACAACAAAACAAAAATCACAAACATTTTACTTTCTGATTTACTGTGGGATGATACAACCGGTTTAGAAAACAAAACAATACAATTTTATATTTAGTTTTAATTGATTGATTTACTTATTTATTCTTTTTCAGTGTTCTTTGCTTTTCAGCGAATTCCACAGTTTTTTTCTCGATGTATAGACCCTTACGTTTTCGTACACTATTGACATACTTTAAAGCTAGATTTTCACTGTCAGCTTTTTCACCATATAACTCGTATTCCTCTTCCGTTATTGGGATCCAGAACGGATCAACGTCAATCACCTAAAAATAAATTTTGTCTAATCATTATGCATTGCGCGTGCACATATAGACAACATGTGAATATTGTTATTATACTAGATTTCTAGCCTTTTACTACTTTGGTAACATTTTGCGCAGAGACATGTGACACGAGACACAAATCGGCGGTCGTAGATAAATTAAAATATACTGCATTTCTCGTGTCTCACTTCTGCAGTACTATTTTGCGCACACACGTGACACGAGACACAAGTCAGTGGCTAATGGATAAATCCAAACATACCGCATTTCTCGTGTCTCACTACTGTGGTAGCATTTTGCGCAGAGACACGTGACACGAGACACAAATCGGTGGTCGTAGATAAATTCGAATATATCGCATTTTTCGTGTCTCGCTATTGCGGTACCATTTTGCGCAGAGATACGTGTATATACATGTATGATCACAGAGATCAAATATAATTAGAATTAGAAAAACAATTAGAAAAACTTATATCAAATGTTTTAAAATTTACCTCCCATCTATTAAACACTAATTGCGGACTGGCCAATCCGCTTGTCTTTTTGCGTATCTCTTCAGCAAACCCAAAGCTTTCGGCGACCGGCAATTCAGCATTGATTTGGAAAATATCCGAACCTTCTTTTAAATCTTCGCTTAAGATTTTGCCTTCTCGCTTGCCAAGCACGCCATACATTTTCCCGAGCACGTCTGAAGTAGCTTGAATCTCGCAACTATACATAGCCGCCATAAGACGCATGGGTTGTGCCATCACAGCACATCGACACCCTTCTCTCACCGCTGATATGTACTGACCAGAAAGTGGAGCATACGTTTCATCGGAACTAACTTTTTCTAAACGATAAAAATAGCGTTAAATTAGTGCGTGTAGATTAAGTTTTTACAGGACTTGACATTTCTCTTAATTTCAAAACAAATGTTTTTTCAAGCAACTCAAATTTTTGTTTCATCCTTAAAACTTTTATTTGCAGTCTCAAAGTTTCTAAAAAAGGTCGCAAAGAGCAATACTTAAATTTTACAAGACTTGAGCCGTTTTTACACTAAAGGCAAGCTTAGTAAGAAAAAAGGTAAATTTTTTACCTAAAATGTTCCACTCTTCCACAAAAAAGGCTACTCCCATCATAGGTTCCTCACACATCGGGCCCGCCTGGACAGCCACTTGAAAACCACTAACAATGCTATTATCAAATTCTCTTAATGTGTTATCAGCATTAGATGAGTTTATTATTCCCTGCCATATATTAGTTCGATTGTAATCTTTTATGTTGTTCAATAACAAGTTATTATTCGTTCCCTTCGGACCCATGGACCAAATCTTATCCGCAGCCCCCTTCCATAGCTTTCCAGACGCAGCGAACAACGTCTTTAAGTTGTCGTAAAATTTTTGTATCTCATTTCTGGTAGTCGACGTTAAATTATTTAACAGTTTCTGTTTCTCGTCCGCTGAGTTTTCGTTGGCAATTTTTTGAAGAATTTTCAACAAATGCGCGTTCGATTCTAAACAACCAATCACATCTCGAGGAATTGGTTTCGCGTGTAAACAAATACAATACTGTTTGTTGGATGTCAGCGCTTCGATTAGTCCTAATTTCTCTTTTATCTTGTTGCTTTTACGAAGTTCAGAGAGCTGTGTTTTTGTCAACCTCTCCGTACCGCCATCTGCGTTTGCCTGTTCTCCATTGTCTTGTGAAACGGTGGCAAGTTCTCCTCCTTTGTGAATAGTATCACTAAAAACATTTATCTCTTTTAACATAAATGCTGGCAGCCTTTGTGTGTAATGCGCAGTGACTTTATTCTCTTCGGTTATTTCTTCATTAACCATATCGACTTTAGGGGGCGCAACGATTGTTTCACGGAACGGCACGATAGGATCTGATACGCGTATTTGTATCTTTGCGTATCGTTGGCGTAAATCGTCCAAACATCTTTGCAAATGTACCTCGCCTGCAGCCACTATTATGTATTCCCCTAAACGTAATAAAAAAATATAAAAAACAAATGCAAATTTTAATTGAAATATCTGAATGGCCCAAATTTGTTGAGATTTCGAGGTGACGCAAAAATAAGCCCGCATATGGGTTGACACTTACCTTGGCTCGACGAATAATTTAGTTCAGTATGAACATTTTAAACTAGGGTTTATATTAATTTTCGTACATTTTTTTTGGCAAACTGAAAAACAGTTTCTAGGTATAACACATAAGATGTCTCAGGACTTGTATTGGCTTCCACCTTTTTGCTGGCATTAGCTACTTGTTTCTTGGTATTTAGTTGGTAAGTCAATAACCAAAAGCTCTAATTATTCGTGGGATCAAATTTTCCATCAATTTGAGGCTGTCGAAAAGCTATCGCCCAATCAGTCCTTGGTGCAAAGTTTCTTGCATCAAATAAGGAAAATTTGATAGTTATATGGCCAACTGAACGAACGAAAAAACAAACAAACAAGGAAACAAACAAAAACAATGCATTTATACCTGATTCTTGCAATAACACTTGCACACACGGGTCCGCTTGGTTCAACAGTTTCATACCACTTATAAGAAATTGTAGCTGACTTGGTTGCTTCGGTTCCACAGCCACGCGGACTATTGGCATAGCTTCTAAATGCATCGGCGTAAATGGTGGACAAGCTAAAGAAGTGCTGACTGTTGCAGATTTTAAAACATGATCGCCTAAACCGTTTATACCTAAAACAATAAAGGTTGTGCTATTATTTTTGTATTCCGATAAAACATTTTATTTTACTTCGAGGAAATAAAGTGTCTGCCATTTTCAAGGTTTTCGCTACACGTTTAAGGTCTTTTTTACATTCCCAAACATGGGAATTGATGGGAAATATTTAAAATTGTCAAGTCACTACGACACAACGTAAGATCCTACAAAAAAACTTGAAAATTCAGAATTATTCTTTTTTTATAAAAAATATTTTGTTACTGACTACAAAAAAAGGATGATAAAAAAGTGATTTTAATTTCAGATTTGAACTGAAAAAATCATCAGTAAACCAGGAACTTCAGGAATCCTATTGTACAAAATGCAGAATTCATGAATGAAAATAAGAAATAGAAAATAAAGTATTGATTTACTGTTGTACATAAACTCGCTGTTAAAATGTGAAATAGATATTCACCATGAAGTTCACATCACAAGCACTTTACCTAATATATTTCCAGCTGGAACTTCATCAAACAACTCAAATTCTCGACCCATCATTAAATAAAGATCTTCTATCTTGCACCTTGACATGTGTTTATCAAGAAGCTGGTTGCCCAAATCATTTGCACTGAAAAAAATAACAGAAAATGATCTTTACTAGCAGTGGAGTGTGATAATTTTTTGTGATATGTTAGACCTGGCAAATTCAATACATTTTTAGGGCATTCTCAATGTTATTTTATGCCTCATATGTCGATACTATGTTGTTAGAAAGAGCAAAGGACGATTCTACACCTTGAACACGGTGGAAAATTATGATTATTTATCCGAAGGCTAGCAATTTTTGGTGATTTTAAAATTCATTGCCAAAAGTTTTCGCTCAATTATAAGAAACTAGTCGTTAGCCCGTGGAAAATCCACGGGTTCGCCCGTCTTTTTTATACCGCATTTCGTGCTTCTCGCTATTGCGCAGCTTAGCTACAATTTTACAGACAGACAGACAGACAGACGTATACGGGTATTATAATATAGATAGAGCAACGACAAGCTATTGGAATCCTGCGTTAATAACTATTGCTTCAGAATTAGTTATAGAAACTGCTAATTTACACTTTAAATCGGATCTATAAAAAGAAATTTTACGCATGGTAAAAAAATCATTTTTTTCCATTTTTGTGGAGGAAAAGTAGTCAAAAACAGAAAGAGTGAATTCGTAACATATTAATAAAAAGTTTTGATGATACAAACATACAAACTTTACAATGAGGAAATAGTATTTGTGGAATTCGAGCAGCCAAATTATAAACCAAATCACAAGTAACTGCATACTTCTCTCCATTAGTCATCGATGACACTTCTTCGAGTTCATTCGAGGGATCATATTTTGGACCTAACACATAAAGCGAGCTTCCCTTTTTTAACGTGCCACTAAATATTCGTGCAAACGCTATAAAGGTTTCGCCATCCTTGGTAGCTTCCACCGTAGGGGTCGCTTCCTCACAAGTGTCAGCTGCATTTGTATTTGTCACTTGGTCTACATCATCTCCGGTGGAGTTTTCATTATGTGTCTCACGCTCCGCGATTTTTTGCTTCACAGCTTCATGACGAGCTGTTAATTCTTCTTTCGTTAGAGGTCTATCAGTAAATAAAAAAATGGTGAAAAGGCATTCGAAACAACGAATAATTGTACAGGCTAAAAAAAATCTTTGAGACCACTGAGAACAAGTTTGTAAAAGTTAATTTAAGTTTCCAACGCTTTTCCGCGCATTCTTAGTCCTAGACTCTACTACAAATTTTTTGTTACACAGCGCAACAAAAATCTAAAAAACCAACCTAGGCCCATAATAAACACACCCCCATTGTTAGTTTGAAATTCTTTATTTTATTGTTTCTCAATGAATCAATTATGATTATCGTTCAATTGTATGATCGTGGTGAAGATCCTTTGTCCATAGGTTTTTCTATCATGCTTTCTGATAATAACCAACTTTTAAAATCAGCATTATAAAGGTCTTTTAAAGAAAAAGAAGCACTCCACTGATGCTGAAAACTAAGTTTGTGTATCATAACAATTCACTAAAGTTAATATTTTACCTTGCTCTATTGTGTGGCAATACACTGGTTGGAACTGATAACATTTTTGAAACAAATACAATGACAGGTGCTTCGTCAGCTGAAGAACATTTCAAAAAATCTGAAAAAGAAGAAGGAGACTGGTGATGAATTGCACTAAGAGTGGTTGACCAGGGGTAGAGCGTTTGCAGGAGGTCTTGAATTTAATCTCCGGTGGAGTCATGCCAGGGACTATAAACGTTTGGTTAGCTCCAGGCATGAGAATAGGACTGATATCTTAGGTGGTTGTCTTGTTGAGCACTTGTTGTGCTTTCATCGATACTTATTATCGATAAATAAAAGTATTAAAAAGGTGGAAATTGCCTTTCTTAATTTTGTGATCCAAAATAAAGTATTAACAATAAATAATTGAGAATTTGTAAGCTTTTTTGAGTAGATGACAACATTTCCTTGAAAAAATTGAAAATATTTGAGAAGATTTTAAAGGTAATGCCATGAGGGAAGAACAAATTATTTCTGCACCCATGTGGCAATTCTATGCATTTTGAAAAAAAAATTAAAATCGATAAGACTTAAGGGGAAATTTAAATCTATGAGGTTTAAGGAGACTTTTCTAAATTAAAGGAATAGGGGAGTTTTGAGCAGGTGTTGCAACCATATAAGTGAAAGCATTTTGCAGAAATAACCACCTGAAGTTATGAATAGTGTTATTCTAAGTAAGAATGCAATTGGAAAATATTCAGTATATATCTAGTATAATCAGCCTTTATAGTGTTGCCAACAAACGTAATAGACAAATTCCATAATCTGTCCTGATTTTGGTACAAACATGAAATTTAAAACACTTTAGAATTCAGCATATTCAAGTAATTTCAGTAATACATTTTGTTCAAATTTATCGTTCTTTAGATATTTCAGAATCCTTTTAACTGTCAGGACCAAATTTTAGAGTATCTCAGGATATTCGAGAAGACCTTTTGTTTCGGACAATCTAGGTGGCTGACAACCGTGAAGTGATGTCAAAAGGAAAAGATAAAATCTTTTAAAATGCTAATGGACAAAAACAGATGTTTACCTGATTTTAGTTGTTGTGTTTCGGAGCTGAAAGATTCAAACTTTTTAAATCCACTACACATCAAGTTTTTCACCCTTTCTTCCTTCATATCAAGGGGACTGGGCAGTACTTTGCAAACCATACCCAACAAAGCATCTGATAAAGGCAACCACTGTCGCAAGATGGCGTGCAAGTGTATTCGATAATCTGTATACTTTGAATCACGTGCTGAAATTTTTAATTTTAAACTAGCAACAATTTTATCAATTTTCTCCTTATCCCTAAAAAAAGATTGATGTAGAAGTATAAAATAAAAAATACCAAGTATTAAGAGAGACATCGTCCATAATATTTTTTCTAAACTACAGCTGTAAGGCAAGTTTTATCCAGCATTATTTAGGGCTGTTTATGTAAGGATCAGCGTTATTCTCTGCCCATTTTTCTTAATATTTGCTAAAGTGCTGTCTCCATAACCTTTTTTGCATCACATCTCAGCGCTGCGTTGTTTCCCTTGAAATTAGAATTAAAACAACACAAAAACAATAGGTTACTGTGTTTAATAAGCATTAGCCCCTTTGAACTTATCATATTAAATTAAATAACTAAAATCCGCAAATGCAGTTAAAATTTTACAGAATCCCCTAATTTTTCCAAGTTCTTCTGCAGCAATAAAAAACCCTGCTGTGAATATTCTAATTTCCTATTGCTAAAGTTTCCTACAATGATGTCAAAATAGGAAAAAGTTTCCCAGATATGTAAATATTCTGATCATATGGAGTAGCAGTTAGCACCATGACTTGTGAGATCACACATGCTCTCTATATCTTGCTAAGCGCATGCCCATTGTCAGCCCAATCAAGGTAATTTACAAAGAGGTGGCTAGCCACCGCAATAAATATAACTTAACCTGTTATGTATTTTGAAACAAACTAGAGGTTTTACTCCTCTAAAGAAAATGTCTCAAAGCATAATTTCCCCTTTTTTAAGGAATTAATTCAAAAAAATCCAAAAAAAACAGACTATCTAAAGAAAGGCAAAAACCTTAAGGGGGAATATACCAATTCACACCAACCTGTTTAACAACACAGCTTCGTAGACATCCCATATGTTCTGCAAAATAAACTGAACAAACAGTGGTTTCTTCCCCTTCACGTGTGCGCCTTTAAATATCTTCTTTGCTTTCAAGTTTAGAAAGTAATCGCCCCAAAGCGTTTTCAGTAGAATGTTTGAAGAAATGCCTAGCTTTTCAGAATACAGTTTTGCGAATGTGTCAATTCTAAAACAGGACAGCAACAGTAAGACTTGGAAATAAGGAAAACAGAAATCACTCATTAAAATCCTAATCAATTGAGTTTTTTAGTTTTTTCCCAATCATAAATCATAACAGTTGACAAATCAATATGTGCACAAGATATTCTTATATTATATTATTTTAGTGTCAATATAGGGGGACTTATTGCAATTTCAATTACTTTTAAACATACCCAAATGCCCAGCCATCAATAGCGCTAGCAAATACGACATTTCCTTGTGCAGGAGAGAAATATATGTTTTCATCATCTGCTTCATCTAGTCCAGAACTCCAGTCAAACACCTGCGAATAATGTTCAACATATTAGTATGTGAAAAAGGTTTACACAGTTTGTACAGAAGAATGTACATCAAATGTGAGAGAAAACTTTTTGAATAACAGTTACAGAAATTATCAAAGATTTTGACAAATGGACAAGAGCAAGCATAATGTATAGTGGTGCTAAAGCACACACCCATATTCAATATGAGAATATGGTGTGAAAAAATTTGTTGATATCATCATTTTTACTTAGACAGCAGTTTTTCTAAAAACGGGTAAATAAAATCCTCTTTTGACCAAAATAAAGCTTCAATAAAATAAAATTAATACCTGAGATTCCCCTTCATTTAAGGTAATATTCTCTTTATTTTCATCTTTAGTAGATTGCTCCATTACTTGGGCACTGAACAGATTACCAGTCACTGCATTCACCTAAAGAAGTTTAGAAGTGTATTTACAATCCATCATATTTATGGTATAGCGAAACTGTATTTTTTGAAATACTGTTTCTAACTCTGTAACTACAAAATCAAGTTTACATAAAAGTTTATCCCTTTCCATTAAAACTTTGAGGCCAAGTAACTTAACAGAGTGGTGACCTCAGTCATTTTTTACCGCATGGTTAACTAGGGACAACATGGGATCAAATTGAGTAAGTTTCCCAAACCTGGGTCCCTGAAAAAGCACAGAAACATGTCACCTGCTCCATGATCTTCTGCAAATGATAATATGCTTCGATGGGAGACATTCTTAATTCTGTGATCAAACGATCCACTTTGTTCAAGACTAAGCAAGGTTTTATACCTTCTAGCCAGGCTTGTCTTAAAACTGCATTAGTCTAAATAAAAAAGGAGTTAATAGGACACCAAGAATGTCGACATGGCAATGTTAAATTTATAAGAACTAGTCATTAGCCCGTGGAAAATCCACAGGTTGCCCGTCCTTTTTATACCGCATCACGTGCGTCTTGCTACTTGTGAAGCTAAGCTACCATTTTGCGTAGCATACAGACAGACGTATACAGGTATTATAATAAGAATAAAATATTTTACACTCATAGCACATTTGCAGCAATCTTATTTTTTTTACAAATTGACCAATCATCAAGGATCACAAATATTTGTAGTTACATTTACTCAGTTTTGCTATTTTTCTGTTACTTTCCCTTTTTCTTTCAAAGCCAAAAATAAAATTTATCACGCCATAAACGAGTGCTGCTTATTTTGATAAGGGCATACTACGGTAGTAGTTAAGGGGTGGTTTATGCATTATATATTGGCATGAAATTCACACCAGCATAAACTCAATGTTGTTTCCACTCTTTTATTTGGATTTTACTAATAGTTGTTTCTGCTTGTTCAGAAAATAACGTTACTGTTTTACATACAGAATGCATAAACCGACATGAATTTGTTTATATATACCTGAGGACAGACACCTTCCACTACGTCAACAACAACAAGTGCACCATCACACAACCTTACAGCTGTGGATACCTGAAAATATAATAAACTAGTCATTAGCCTGCCGAACAATCCACAGGAATTAACATAAAAGTAGCAATTTGTCAGAATATTTCATACATTAACAAAATTGTGAAAAACATATCACATTTGCCATTTGATCAAAGATTCCATGCATGCATCCTGTGGCCACGACTTGTTTAGTAACCTTTACCCTAACAACAAAATAGGGCAACGAAAGACCATTTACTAATCCCCTTAGGTAAAATTAGGGTGAACAAACCTCTGTTCCCCTACAACAAAATTTTGTTGACTGAAATAGAACAAAGTTAAGGAAGTCAATACAAAAAACAAACCTCACTAGAAAAGTCGATATGTCCTGGTGAATCTATCAAGTTGATCAAGTAGTTCTTAAGATCTAACAAAGATAACACATAAATCTTAATAATTTACAAAAATCAACATTCCATGATTTTATTATACAAGGACCATTTTCTAATACAGAAAAATATTAATTTTCAGAACAACTTTTTGCATTTGGCAGGTTATGTGCATTAATAAATGAAATTAAATTTCTGCTTAAGGTATTATTGTATTAGTAGCCAGAAAGGTCTGTGAAAAAAATGAACTTAGGCAGGTCTTTAAAAATTTCAAATATCCCAAACATGTTTTTGAATTCTCGTTTACCCATGACATCTATTGTGTAAAGCATGAAACGTTGATCACAAGATGTATAAGATTGTGTGCTTTTGACAAACTGGTAAAGAGATATTGGGGGTTAAACCAGCTTTAGGAAATTGGTCCCTTTTAGTCCCAGTTGTTCACCTGCCATTTATTTCCACTCATTTTAAATATTTAGCCCTAAACTTAAAAGTGCACTGCAAACCGTTATTCCCACTTAGTGAATTGACATCAGTCGACATGCATTAACGTTGTGTTGTAACGTCCAGGCAGTTATCAAATCAGACATATTTTTTCAAAGAGAATAAAGGAAAAAGAACACATCCACTTTGCCTATTACAGACACACAGACACATCTCTATAATAATAGCCGTCGTCTGTCCGTCTCTGCGCGGACCCCCCGCTGAGTTAGAAAATAATGTTACAGAAACACGAAATCAAATGCAAAATATTTTTATCCACTTTGTTGCGACGGGTAAATATAAAGGACGGGCGAACCCGTGGACTTTTCCACGGGCAACGACTAGTATTACATAATACTACAAGGACATATTATTACAACGGATTAGATATCTGGTGAACAAGGATGTTTTGTTGTAGATTATCCCAGTGGAACACAAGGAAACTCCAGTTAAAAAAAGTTCTATTTTCTAGATTTTAGCCTTTTTACTTGTGCATGCGCACAACACAGCTATAAATAAAGTTTTATGCCTTTTTGCTTAATAAGATTAATAATGATTGAACCGAAATATAAAGGTTATAACTATATATTTCTACCCCTGTTAGTGTCATCTCACGATTTCGGCATGATCATTCTATCTTTTATTTACATATTTTGAAATCACTTTACTGCGGTGGATTAATTAAATGTCCGATTTGTTTATAATAATTATAAAAATCCTCAGCAGGGAACAGAACTACAGAGTTGTGAACTTGTATGTTAAAAAAAAAATTAAAGAATCAAAAAAGCTAAATAAAGTACTTTTAATGGAAAAGAACAAACTATAATCTGAAATTGTTGAAATGTTTTTCTATGACAAAAGCTTTGCCAGAACTGCAGGAAATTTAATCAATGAATGAATAATGTTAGAGAAATAAACAAAATATTTAAAAGGAGTTGTTGATCCTTCAAACTTTCTGCGCAATGAGACATTTGATAGTTGGCTAGTATATTAATCTTTTTCAATTTACCCAACCTTGAAAAATTCTTCAGCATTAAATATTGAAGATGTTTTTAAAGACCGTAAAGGCATAAATAAAAATTTTAGCAATTCAAAAGTGTATCAATATTTATTACGTAAGTACTATAATGTGAAACATCAGAAACGAGGGAAACTATCACAAACGACAGGGAAACTACAGGGAAACGGGGGAAAACGTTATGAAACTGGAAAACATGAGAATCAAGAATTATAGAAAACGACCAGAAAGCATGGTGCATGAAATAAATCAATCATGGCGGTCACATTCGAACAGTTGTTGTTGTCGTTGCAACACTTAGAGTCAGTGCTTCGCTCTCAATCGTTCCTGGTCCCTCGCTGGCCCCGTACTTACATGAAAACCTAAGACGTTTTTTGAAAATTCAGGACCACAAGTTCAAACGATAAAAATTAAAAAGGTGTTCATTAGAACTTACTAAAACTATATTATGTCTTACATTTTCATTTTGTTTGTCCTCCCCTCTAGCACTAATAGTGAAAACATATATTGTGGACTATACAGCGACACAGCTGTACTTTAAACTGCCCCCGAAAAATGGTAACCGTGCTGTGATAATAATGTAAACAAAGTAAGGAAAAGTGTTGTTGATCAAAATGTGAATAAAATTCTTCAAATGAATGCAACGTATTAGCATCAATGTGAAATAAATATAGCGACATAGCTATTTTCAAGTTTTACGGCTTTATGATAACAATTAAATAGTACAATCCCCCAGTTTTTCCTGCTTCTCAGTCGTTTCCTCGTTTCCCTATCATTTTCATTTGACTTCCCAGTTTCGTGATTGTTTACCCGAGTTTCCAGCCCGTTTTACTCTACTTAAGATACTACTTTTACAAAGAAAACCTAATTTGACTGAAGTTCCCCTTTAACCAAATTTCCCACTTCTTACTTATTTGCATTAATGGGTATTCCTAAAACAGGAAAAATCTTATGGAATTTTACTTGTCCTGTTTTTAAGGAAGATCTTGATAATAGTGTGGCAAAAAACTCAAACATTATAGGCATGCTTCTTTATTTCAAATATTATATTTCAAAGGTGCTATTAATAGCATACCAGTCATTATATTGTCATTGTGTGTGGTATCACACGGCCCTTGAAAAGCCTACATTACCGAAGTAATGTTCCTGTCTCTGACAGCAGACTGACTTGAGGAAGCAGATTGATAGTAGTTGGCCTTTTTAACAAAAAAATGAGGGCTGATATTTTTTTTCCACTTATTACACATTTTTAAATATATATATTTACTACCTTTCAAATTTACGAGAAACAACTGTAATTATTCAACTTAAGGTATCATTTATGAAATTTCAGCATGAACTCAACATGACAGCAAATGACTAAATGTAAAGTAAACTGCATTCATTGTTTACTGGGTAAACATAAGATCACACTGGGATTAAATGGAACCCAAAGGTCCTTGCAAGTAGGTTTACAAACACAGAAACAGGAATGCACTAATCAGCACAAAACATGCAACTAAATAATTTGTGTTTATTGGTTTAAGTTGACAAAGACAGTCTTGCCCTATATTAAAAGAAGCTTAAAGAGATCTTAAGAAGGATTATATGCTAATGTACAACTAATAAATCTTATGCAATGATGTAATGATAGTTAAACTTGCCTAAATTATAAAAAAGTGAAATTGCACTTGATTTCATGGTAATGCCTCTCTTCTGCTCGTCTTCTCGACTATCCATGTATCTGAGCTACAATTAAGAAGACAAAAACAAATAAAATCAATTTAACTCATGCAGAATAAGAAAAGTCCAAACTAAAAGAAACAGCACAGCAAAATTTATGACATAAACTTAAAAAAGATGTTAACTCTACCTTTCCAGCAAGCCTACTTGATATGATGCCATTGCTTGCTATCAGACAATCTGCTAAAGTTGTCTTTCCTAAAAAGTTTGGTAGCAAGAATAAAACATGCTGTGATTGTACAAACACAAATAAATAAACAGCAAAATTATGTAACAAGATAAAAAAAATAGTAGTGGTCTAACCATGATCAACATGAGCCAGGATACATATATTTCTAATATGTGATGTGTTCTTCTGCAGGGATGAAATAAACTCAATACTTTCAGTTTTCATTTTTTGATCTGTATTAATACAATAACATATAATTTTTATTCAAGAAAAATCATGATTGAATATTGATTAAAGCAGAAGGTAACTGCTTATAATCTTAAGAATAATAACAAAACAAGTATAGACATATATTTTTATTGTTTAAACATCCTTCATGATTTAAATAAATACAAACTTTACAATTTGTATGGTAAATTAAATTTGTTTTCAAAACTTTTCAGCAGAGCAAGAGGGGTTGTACAGTTTGACCGTGACAACAATGAAAATTGTCATCAAACTACACACATTCCAGTCTTGGACATCCCTTACTCTGGATTAAAAGTTGGGTTAAACTATTTTAAATGCCTATAAAGTCATGGAAACGTAATGATAACCCTAATTAGAAAGAACAAATAAATTTACCTGAAATTTATGAAATTTACAACATGAAACAATTTTTAGAATTTTTAACCACTTTGACAAATGTTACAAAAATTTACGCAAGGTGCTACAGAACGGCTGTTGGTTTTCGACTTTAGTGACTTACACGAAAGTCGAGCTGGAGGCAGTGAAAAACAAAAATGGCTATTTTTCCGGCATGTATGTAATTTACAGAGATAGATAGATAGATGTGCATATTTTACATGGCTAGCCTCACAAATATCGAGGGATATACCCTGTCTATTATTTCCAGGAGGGGCCATGGCTTAGATGGAGAGTCCTAGAGTATTTAATGCTCATTTTGAGCGACGCAGACCCAATTAGGGCCCGCGCTCTACTAGACAACTCCCGGCAACATCCAACGGCCCACACAGTGTGCCATCTTCCCAATTTCCCTCACATGGCTTGGGTTAACCCGGGGCTATGGTAACATTCACTCGCCCATGTTGAATCGCCGTCAAGAGGAATCGAACCCCGGTCTCCCGCACAGAGTACGAGAGCTATAACCACTAATCTACGGCGCCATGTAACCACTAATCTACGGCGCCATATAACCACTAATCTACGGCGCCATAAACAGACTCGAACAGACAGACAGACAGACTCGAACATATAGATATATCTAGAATTTTTATCTTCTCCAGCCTTAGTCATGCTTTCCTCCAGAATGAGTCTTGATGAAATGTTTCTTTGTACTATACTTTTCTGAAAAAAATAATGAACCAGCGAGCAAACTGCGCAGGTATGTTCATTGCACAAAAAGTGTTTGCCGGATTTTTAATATGTGCGCAGGATATACAGAATGTGAGCACTTTAACCGGTTCGTAGCACCTTCACTTGTTCATTAACTTTTTTCAGGGAGGCGCTACAATTTAATAATGTTGTATCATCAGCAAAATGAAATACCATAGAGTGTTTGATGGATGTAGATAGATCATTTATATAAATAAGAAATAAGAGAGGTCCCTGTTCAGATTTGACAACATTTACTGTAACATATTGTGATCTGTTTGAGAGATAGGATTGCAGAAGATTATTAACTATACCTCTAACTCCATAGTGGTTAAGTTTTTTTAGTAGGATGCCGTGTTTGACTGTGTCAAAGGATTTTTGGAGATCTATATAAACACCCCGCATCCATACTCACCACCACTGTCGCTGTTTCTGATCTTTTCAGTTATCTGTAGCTATTAATGCGTGTTTTGTGCTATGACATTCTCTAAATCCAAACTGAAATTTATTAAGACATTTTTTAAGTGCTTTTTCAAAAAATTTGTTGACATTTGATAATAGCAAAATTGGCCGATTACTAATTATTAAGTTTGAGTCTTTCTTATAAATTGGAGTTACATTAGATGTCTATGTAGCCCAACTAACGGATCTGAGAATATTTCAAATGTGTACTTGAGTTTAGAACATAAATAAAATTGCAAACTAGGGTGAAAAATCTTGTATTGTAAACAAGCCAACGTGAAGCTGTGAACGTATGTGCTGTGCATTTTTATGTAAAATCTAAACAAAATAATGTGGTCGCACGTAGAAAGTTAAGTGTTATACAAAGTCGGATAAAACTGTTTGTCCCTACACCGAGTGCTTTCACCCTACGTAGCGCAAGTATGAAAAAAAAAAGCAAAAAGTCGAGCATTGAAAAAGGAGTATTTGTGGGAGCACGATATCAAATTCGCCGTCCTTTTTAACAGCTAACACAATGAATGAACATTGCAACGTCAAATTTTCAGAAGAATTCAGGTTATGTGACGGTCTAAAAACAGACAAACTTGGTCTAAAATCTTCAGTAGGATGAGTTAAAAAATGTTTTACTTTAAAGAAATTTGCCCTACTTGGGGTAAGATAACAAAATATCTGTTATTCGGCAGCGTGAAATAAACAGTAACATTTCGTGCAATGCCTACAGGAAACGGACATGTGCGAATCATAACAAAACAGATTCAGCGGCCTACTGAGAAAGCGAAAGGGAAGCAGGTGTGTTATTTAGATTATATATCTGGTAGAGAAATGAATTTACAGTACCGCTATCAGGAGGCCTAACATCGTGTATCGTGTATCATGCGCGACACCCACGATCCACGATCTTTGTGCTCAAAGGTGAAATAATGCCATCGTGGGAGACGCGATCTATCGTGTCACGATGCATCATGAGTTTAACGATCATATAAAAAATAAAATCGTGTTCGTCACGATGCAATTGTTTCACTGAAATGCTATATAATTTTTATTGCTTTAATAACAATTTAAATCAAAAGCAATTAAAAAAAGATCACCGTATTCTCTTTTTAGCCAGTTTCATTTGCTGAAGTTTAACGACCTCTTCACATCTTAAAAATCTCAATCAAAATATACGTCCGCGATAGGTTTTATTCTTGACTAGTTTTTTCTATATGTGTGATTTTTAACCAACCATGATTTCTTGTTAGGCTGGAATTAAAAATTTGTTTGCCGTCACCGAGGTGAGGGTTTCAGCACTGACCCGGTCGGTCGGTCGGTCGGTCGTGATTTTATTTTATCTACGATATATTTTTCTTATATTTTAAATGAATGTGCTAAATAAGAGGCACCAAAAACACAAAGCTTATGAAGCCTGCGATCAAAAAGCGGTCGGTGTTATTAGGAAGAATTGTGAAAGTTATATAAAGGTATAGAGAACATTAAAGTCGGCCCCTTTCCTTCATGCTGACACTCTTATGCTCGGCTGGTGCATTACACTGAGACTCGAACGAAAGACGGAAGACCATTTGGAACCATGCCACAAGTCAGTCCGACCTTCATCGTCACAGAGAATACTGCGAGAAGAGTGTGCACCCATGCAAGTTAAATATAACCAGAACATGGGAGAGGTTAGGTGTCCTGTACCTTAATACAGCTTTCGGACGAATGTTCTCGTGATGTAATACCAAAGAAAAATCATGTTGAATAAGGTTTAAAACATCTTTTTAAAAGGGGAAAGAGAAATCAAAAATATCTAGAATTAATGCAAAAAACATATAGCAAATCTGGCAACACATCATCGCGTTTAACGTTGTTTCAACTTCGCACTCATCCTTAATACGTTTCACAAAATTTTATTTTTTACTGGGTTTCGTTTTAAGACTGGCTTTCCTGCATCTGCAGAAAGAATTTATTTTATTTATTTTAGCACATTTATTCTTAGTCATGCCTCAGGATGGTTTTATAAAGATCAAATTAATTTGAAAACTCTCTTTGGAAAAAAGTTGTAAATGTTATGTTAAAGTAGCTAACTATTTTTATGATAAAAATTTACAAAAACTTTACAAAGTGTAGAAAAGAAAAAACTATCTTGATTGGGAGAGAATTGAACTAAACCATATAACTTTTCATTTAACGAATAAAAATATTGTTACTAAATTGATTTTTTTTTCATTCTTCTGATAAAAATATAATACAAACATTCCTTTAGACAAGTTCGTACTCAGGGCTTTTTCTTAAGACAGAGAAGTTTTTCGGCTTTGCTGTGAAATTTTTGTTTGCTTATTAAGTTTGTAAAAAATAATAAAAAAAATATTTTTAATTAAAAAATTTACCTATTGACGTGAGTTCATCGTTTTTTTCGTAGCAACTGTCTATAAAATCATAATGTCTTGTTTCCAAAATCCTGCGTCGACCAGGTTTTGATTTTGGCGCAATCGAACCTGTATTTTTAAATTTCGCATATACGTTAGATATTGCTTGTCGTGATACCAAAGCTTTATCTTCTTTCAATAATATTGATGAAATTTTAGTAAATTTAATTCCTAAATTAGCGAGATTAACAATACGTTGTCTCAAGTATAAATTTAGTCCAGGCGCCATTTTTAACGTCTAAGATATCAAAAGTTGATAATGACTACGTATTTGTGGCATATCAAATAGTAAAGGCATTCTTTTAAACATAATGTGTTATCAAATAATGACGTAAATGTATCATGTTCAACTGGAGCAGGACGGCAAGTGTGCAGCGTGAAACCAGTTATAAAAAACATTCACTTGTAGAAACTATATTTTTTCAAAACAAAAATTATTAAATACTTTAATTTAAAAAATTTAAGCGGGAAATTACAATTTTACGCAGGCGAAAAATCAAAGTTACCACGCGTGCGATCTTAAATCTTTAAAATCTTAGAACTTAAAAAAAAAATTTAAGAAGGAGAAGTAAAAACACAATTCCTTTACTCCTGTACACCCCACAGAAATTATTAATTTCAGCGTGGGGAACACTTGAAGGGTATGTTCTATCAATGTTCACGTTCACGGCCGGGAATTAAAACACTTGTCCGAAAAATCTTGAGTGTTTTAGTATTAAAGTTATTAAACTTTGTTACTACTTGTGCAACTAAAAATATTTAATGTAAATAAAGTTACGAAGTTGAACGGTGGCTGATAACAAGGCTAGCGATGGATCATGAAAATCATTACTTAAAATAATATTCTGTTTTGTTAATGATTTTTTTTATGTTTTAATTATTTTGTTTTAGTTATTTTCAAGTTTTATTTTTCAAAAAACGACTATAAAAAGCTTGAAGTTAAAAAGCTTGAATTTTAAAGGTACTAAAAAGCTACTGAGCGCAAGATATAAATTCGTCGTATTCCTTTAATCATATCTATAATAACTAGTGCAGCCATAAGTAAAAACAAATCAATTAAATAGGCTTTCCTAAAAAAGATTTGTGTTAGCCTTCTTGAATGATTCGTATTTCGCAACTCTAATAATTTAGGAGAGCTTTTGTAGATCAAAGAAAAACAGAAATTTGCATAAATGAATCGTGATTTCCATCGCGAAACTATCAGGGTTTTCATGATCCATCGCGATGAACATGATCACCACGATAGTTTCGCGATCTAATAACTAATATTTTTATAATCATGACAGACACGATAGGATCGTGGATCGTGGGTGTCGCGCATGATACACGATCACGATGTTAGGCTTCCTGATAGCGGTACTGTAGGTGAATAAAGTTTTTAAGCCGTTTACACGCTTCCAGCTAAACTTTCCCTTAAATATGTTTTGTCTTTAGCCTGAACATATTTTTTGTAAGAATATACTTAGCGTCAGTTAAGAATATCTTAAGATTATGTCCAACCTCGATTGTTTGTTAAAATATAAAAAGAATTTGCCATTAACTATGGGCTATTTATAGCATGCTTTATTTTATTAAGGCATTATATATTTTCAGGACATGGACATGCTAAGAATATATTCAGAATAATGAGTATAGTATTTGTCCAGAAAGTTAAGAACTTTTTTTGTAAGAATATAGCTAGCTATACAGTTCAGGACTGGAGTCCAAAAGGGAAACCACTACCCATAGACCATTTCGGAGATTATGTGCCATTATGGATTTTCGAAGCCTGGTGGTGCAAGTTGAACTTTGAACTCTATATGTTGTAGTAGAAAACTCTCTTAAAACAAACAAAAAGAAACAAGTTTTGTATACACTATTAGCGTGTTTAGGTCTTCGTAATGTTTTTATCTAAGTAACATTGATAACACCAGACCACATCCATTTAGGCGTATTGCTTTGATCTATTAATGAATTATAAATAGCAATTAAATACACGTGTAGGACGTAGGTAATACTGAGTGTGTTTTATTATTATTTTTGACTCCTATTTAATACATTTAAAATTTAACTCTGAGTGGATATTTAATCAACTTTAAACATATATTTACGATCGAATTATGCCTCTTACAATGTATGAAGATTTTTTAGAACTTAGTGTGAGGCAGCTGACTGACTTCTTGTCCGTTCGTGGACTGAGTAATAGTTGAGTTAATCGCCAGAGCTTTTTCTGCAATGGAACTTATTATGCCAATAACTCAAACGAGCTTCACAGGAGAATTTATTTATTTATCAAAAATATTTACACTTTAGTAATAAATTACTGCTATAATTGCGTGTCCTGATAAAGAAACCAATAAAAAACATATGTATATATATATAACAAAACATCATGTAAAATATACATTGCAACAGAAACATATAACATAGAAAAACAAAAAATTGAATACCACTTTAGTCTAGTAAACTAATTTCTACATTTTTCCCTTTTTGATTTTTTTCAATAAGGGAGGCGTACAAAAAATTATATGGCAATAGCGAAAGCAGAAAAGAAAGACAGGTATTCTTTCTAATACAACTCTTGAAAGACTCAAAGATAGGAGTGTTTAAGACGAATCAAGGGACAAACATACAGATTAGTGTAATTATTACAGAAAAACAAAATTATAAAAATAATAAAAATTATTTGCAATTAAAATGACTAATGACTCTATTCCTAAAATTTGCGACTGACTCTCTTCACCGTATCTCTATGGGCAGTTTATTGAATTTTTTTACACTATCATAGAGAAGAAGCCAGATTATTTTGCGAGCTTAAGTTTCACTTTAGGAATAGATAACATTGTAGAGTTTTGACAAATATTTTGACAATGGATTATAACTCTTCACAAATACTACAACTTAAACATTTCTTTACAAATTCAAAAACAAAGTTCAAGTCCAAATCCAGTAAGGTATTTCCGATATCCAAAATTTCTCTCTAAAGTAAAGTATAATCCAAGTTAAAAATCCAATGCCAATATCTTTATATATTGCACAAAGCAGCTTCACAATTTTAACACAATTTCTAAATATACAATGAAATCACCTTTAACCAAGCATCAATTACTAATTATATAGCTAGTTTAAAGGTTTTTAGGATATATTAAGTTGCCTTTATTGTACAAAAAGAAATTAAAAGTACAGATAATTGCCTAATAAAAGTATTTTTCAAAATATACATCATAAAATTAATATCAAGAAGATAAAAACAGATAACAAAAAGCAAAACTGCCCTGCCGCCAGCAGTTCCGTTAGGCAAAAGACTGAATAAAACATGAAGTCCAAAGTTCAACTTGCACCACTAAGTTCCGCAGATTCATAATGGCACATAATCTCCGAAATGGTCTATTTGGAAAACAGTTTCCCATTTGGGAAACCTTTACCCCAAACAGGCCAGAAATACGGCAATGGTTTCCCATTATGGAAACCACCAAA
This sequence comes from Hydractinia symbiolongicarpus, assembly GCF_029227915.1. Classification (NCBI taxonomy): domain Eukaryota; kingdom Metazoa; phylum Cnidaria; class Hydrozoa; order Anthoathecata; family Hydractiniidae; genus Hydractinia; species Hydractinia symbiolongicarpus. The sequence goes on along the minus strand of NC_079875.1, from coordinate 12,693,854 downwards.
ATAAAAAGGAATCTGCGCATGAGCTGATTAACAAGCGCACTACAAATTTTTAACCAATAGAAAGGGAATATTTTCCCGCGAATTTTCACCGAAAGAAAAAAAATTATTGTAGCCTCTTTCTGCAATTCCGTAAAATGGTTCTGAGAATGGGTAACGGTTTCCCAAAAGAGAAACCCAAGTTAAAATCAAAAAAAATAGTTTAGGAAAGAGTTTTCTATATATATGGGAAACCATTTCCCGGTATGACATGGGAATTTCCCTATAAAACATGGGAAACCGTTTCCCTTTTAGTGTCATCTCCCGAACTGATATATCAGGGTCAGAAGTTCATCTGTTTCGCTATGGTCGTTTGAAACATTATTCGATTTTTAAATTCGAAAACGTTGCATTGTTATCTTGCACGGAACGTTTGTGCACTGGAAGGGTTGCTGTATACAATAGACTAAATAGCTGATTTGCTATGATGCATTACAAACTGTGCATTGTGGATATTTAGCAATAAACTTTTTTGTGGGACTTAACGATTTCTAATGTCTGGTATACTAGTTCCCCTGGTGTATACTTCTGACATTGCAAAGCAAGTTTAGCAGATTTAGCTTTTTACATAACCGTTGTTAGACACCTTCGATTCTGTTAGACCCTTTGCATTTTTATATATCTTATTTATTGTTGGACCTGCTTATATTTTTGAAAGGTTTTGTTTTAGCGGTTATAAATATAATGCAGATTGTGAGCAATATTTGGCCGTTTCTATCAGAGCTAAATTTTCCTTAAATATTAAGTTTGTTGTTGTGTCTTGAACCAGAAAATAATTTCTTTAAGAAGCACTTTTTTAGTAGGAAAATACTCTGAACAATAGGTCAGAAGGTAAGAATATCCTAAGAATATATCTAGACTTGATTGAGTGTTCTCTGGATAAAAGTCCAATCAGTTTTTTACTTCGATAACTAAACTTCGCTTCATCCCAAAGAAAACAAATTGATAATGTATAGCTAGCTACAATTGTCTGATACATTTCCAATCAGTTCTCCTTTTGACGTTATATCATCTACGTTTTTCTTCTTTGTATTAAATATTTCTAACAACAACATAAATTTTTTATACTCGCTCGACAACAAGAGCCGCTCTACAACAACAGTTTTGTTTTTTACGCTTTAGATTCGAATTACCATTCGAATTCGATATTTTTTTAAAAAAAGAAAGCAACCTCGTTCCCAGAACACAAAAATGATAAAAGAAACAAATCAGCTTTAATTTAACAACATGATGAGTAAACATTGTTTGAAATAACTTTTTTCAGGATTACTCTGAAAAAGAGACAACCTTCCTTGCTTTGGTTTTCTTTTTTCAGTTGATAAACTTTATTTCCGTGAGATACGGCCCATGGTAAACCGGGGGGTAAAATTAAATCTATCTATAACGACCAACGGGGCTTTTAAAACATTATTATTATTTTTTTATTGCTGCAAATGCTTATATTTTTGGACGTTTTGTTTCACCGGTTATGAATATAGAATAATGCAAATTGTGACTTTAAAAAATTCAAATTGCTGTATTCTATGTTTTTATTTGGCAGTTTCTTTCAGAGCTAAACTAAACCATGGCAAACAAGTATCCGACACCATCAAAAACCATGAATCAGAACGCATCCAACGGTTTTTGGTTATTAAAACAACTAAAAATGTTGGTACTATAGGTATAGTTTAGCATTTTTGTAGCTATAGCTGGGTTTTATAAAAATATATTTTACTTTCTAGCTTAGCAGTAGCTCTAGCTAAGCTCTTTTCTTTGGATCTTATAGATAGATTGATAGATAGATATGCATATTTTACATGGCTAGCCTCACAAAGTATCCAGGGATATACCCTGTCTATTATTTCCAGGAGGGACCATGGTCTAGATGGAGAGTCCTAGAGTATTTAATGCTCTTTTTGAGCTACGCAGAACCAATTAAGGCCCACGCTCTGCTAGACAACTCCTGGCAACATCCAACGGCTCACAATGTGCCATCTCCCCAATTTCCCTCACATGGCTCCTGAGGCTATGGTAACATTCACTCGCCTATTTTGAATCGCCGTTAAAAGGAATCGAACCCTGGTCCCCCGCACAGAGTACGAGAGCTAACCACTAATCTATGGCGCCACTTAAACTTGTCAGTAAAAAGATACTACTAACCACAGTAAAAAACATTTTAACTATAATATAACTTTTTTTACTTAAAATCTTGTTGATTTTCTTCAATGTTTGAAATTTAGAATACCAAAGCATTATTAGAACAGAATTTATTTTAATTTAAAGTTTAATTTAATTTAAATTTTTTAAGAGATTGACCGTGATATTTTTGCATGTTTCCTTAAATTTTGGTGTTAAAAACAAATATGTTGGCCAATTATGATGAAAATGATCAGAAAATATAAGGCCAGTTAACCAAAATCCGAGAATACATTCAGCTAATTTGTTGAAAGAGAAAACTTTGAGGCAAGAGCACTGGGTATATGTGCCAATCGACCCATCCATGTGATGTTGTAAATCATCTAGCATTGTTGATCGTTGTTGTCATAGAAGTAGGTGTTTATCTTATGTCTAATGATGGCCCAATTTTCGGGTTGCTACGTAGGTAATGGTTGATTGCGGGAGTAATCGGTACGTTAACAGTTGTAGACATCCATGACAATGGATGAAGTGATTGATGTACATAATAACAAAACGAATTATTGAAAAGTGGTGGGTGGGTGGGCAAACCAAACTATCAACAATGATTAATTAGGTGAGACTAGTGGACTTCAGCTAGTACATTCTAGTACAGATATTGGCAAAATAGTTGTGTACTTTTCGAAAGTAGAAGCCCTGTAGCCACTGTAGAGCACATTGATGTGCTCTACAGTGGCTGCAATGCCACTTATGAAAAATCAAGTGCCACCTTATTAGGTCCAGATGTTATCTATAGTCAAATTTTCCTTCCTATAAAAACCACAAAATGAAAAAGCAGAGTATTTTTCAAAAAAAATTTGAATTATAACTCGGAGGTAGTTTACACAAATGTACTAGCTGTATAAGCAAGTAATTATTCATTTTTTGTGTCTTCGCTGTTTAGATCTACACGAGAAAGCCCATAAAATTTATTGGGATGTTACTGGTGTGCCATATATGATATTAGGAAGAAGGTATTTGGATTGCCACTATGGGAAAGATCGACAGAAATTAAAAAAACAAAAGTTAAAGAAGGTCAGTAGCTATGCAATAATTGTAAAATCCTAAAAGGGAATTGATCAAATTTCTTCCATTAAAATGTTTTGATCAGCAAAACAAAATTATTTCTACCCAATTTCTGCACCAATCACCACTTATATTTTTTTGTGACACTGGTTCCAACCCAGAAACGGCATAAGAGTATTTAATTGCATTCCATCAACCATATGCTTTTTAAAAGGATACATTTTTTTATAACCAATCGAAATTCCATAATGACACTTAAGGATGATTATGAAAAGTAATTTTTCAGGCTCAAAATATGCTTAGGTTATTCTTAATGGCAAAAATTTTATTGAAGTATACTATGAAAAACTCAGGCTCAAAAATAGTTATTTGAAAAAATTTGGATTTGAATTTTGAACATAACTAATTACAAATTAAATCTCACCTAAAAACTACATTATTTGCGACGTTTTGGGTGTTTTACAAACCCATTTTCAAGCAATCAAAAAGTACAAAGTTCTCCTAAATATATACAAATTTAACAGTAACCATAGTTACAGATTAAATACTAATTGTATAAAATACAATGGAGCAGATCTAATGCTGTTATTCAAATGGGGACTATCCCGCATTAAGAACAAACTCTCTTTAATCTCTAGCAAATACCGGTTGTTACCCCTAGAGAGTATACTAAAATCGTCAAGAGATGATGTGATGTGACAGGCTTTAAGATGATCTTTAATTGCCGTGCAATTAGATGAGGTTGATTTCTTACCTGTTAAGGGAGACACTCCGAGGCGCTCGCTTGCCCGAACCTTTAGGTGACGCGAACGTCTCACCTATATAAGTGGCGTCGCAGCCACTACACTTATATTTGTAAATGATGCCTGACTTTAATTCTTTGGGTAACAGATCTTTAAATCTGATGAAGTTAGATAAGCGAGTGTGAGTTCTGAAAACAGCAAAAAGTTTACAACAATGCAAAGTAGATTTAAAAAGTTTTTCTAACTTCGTTCTCGTTTGTAAAGATGTTATACCTAAAAAAGGGAGAACAATCAAAATGTTTTTCTTCTCAGCTGTGTGGTGTTTTAAATGGAATACTTTACTTGATGGTTAGAAAAGAATGCCGTTTTGAGGCAATTCTTGAAGGAAGTCCCCGAACCCCATTTATGACACTTTGCTGATCAAACACACCATCAGAAAATTCCTTCTGATGAAATATTACGATTCCTATGTTAGAATTAGATTCATTCAGAATTGAAAGATTGATTTGCCTTGGTATAGTCGCTTCACTAATCTCCCGGAAAAAAACGATACGGTTTAGAGTAATATTTAAAAAACTATGTTTTTTAGATTTGTTCACCTAATAGTATGTTTCTCAAGTTAAAAGCAGTTAATTTTACTCGAGTTAAAAAAGTGAAAGTTGCTTTAAGAGTTGTGGCTACTTTTCCTGCGACTTCTTGTAAAGTTTAAAGAACATTTCCAGTCATGTAGAGATCAAAAACAGTCGTTTGTAGTACTATGGATTCAGGAAAACCAAATGGTTCAGCTTAAAAAGTATGTGCATCAAACCTTTACATCTAACATATCTGATGACATTGTAAAATTGCGATATATAATAGGTATAATGGGAAATGTAAAGGTGAATTGCGTTATTGTTTTCTTCGTCAAAAATTGCACCAGCTCCCCAATTTTAAAAAGTTTCCTCGAAACTCCTCAATGCTGGTCTGCAAGAAGATTTCTAAAAAAATCTCACTTAAATCTTTTTCAGTTTTACAACCTGTAACAATTTTTTATTGTCGAAAGGCTTAGCACTGCTACTTTTTACCTTCAAAATTTACTCAAATCTCTTCAATTTCTTTGGAAAATATGCAAATGTCCTCATATTTCCTTATTACTTTTATGAAACTACCACCATCTTCGCAAAAATGGTTCAGAATTTTCATCAAAAGTCCTTAACTCTCCTCAAATTTATTCTATAAAAAGAGTGGCAGCCGTGGCCAATTTCAGGTAGGTTGTACTTCTTTTATTTTACCGTTTTTTAGCTGTATCTACGTCATTCTTTAAATTATTATTGCAGTTAATCCAATGCTCCTGCATTTCCTGCAATAATAAAACTTAATAAAGATTTCAAAAACCGGAATAACTTGTTCTAAGCAACTGCTGCTATAAGCGCAATCTCTTTAACGGCGGAAGCTTCATTAAGGAGACACTTTTTTGGTTATGCGTGAATAAATGGGTTGATTTGACTTTTTTAAAACAGATATTAGAACACATTTATGGCCGATGTGTCGTCATTTTGCTCACAACGAATCAACAGGCAATACAATTGCAGCAAAAAATTTATAATTCTTTACAAAATCAGTTATTTTTTACGTCATTCCTTTAAAAATTTTGTTACATAAGAGAGATCTTAAGAAGGAAGTTTAAATTTTGTGGTTTCAGGAGCCAAACGTGGATAAGCAATTCACGTGTAAAAATATTCCACACTGTACTCGAACCACAGGTCTTCCTTCAATGCACAGTGTAACTTGTTGATCTGTAAAACATTTTGATGGTAAGAATGCATCCTAAATGAAAAATTTTTCTATTTTCAAAAATCGATTCAGTCAATAAAATGTTTTATGTCAACAAGTTACACTGTGCATTGAAGGATTTTGTTAGGTTCTTTTCAAATATCTTTAAACTGAAAATACAAAAATATTTTTAAAGATTTTACCCAACTGGTGAATACTTCTATAGAGCTCTATGGTATTTTCTCAAATTCGTCCCCAGGACAATTTTCCTAGAAGAGACTCTAGGAAGTAGGTTGACATCTTCTGACAATACACTTGACATGGCAACTGTCATTCTCATAAAACGAATTGGGAGAAAATTGACCAACCGTATGTAAAATGATCTAGCGCGAGAATTTATATGCGCTAATAACTAGCTTTTTCAGTTAATACACCAAACCCTCTGGACGAAAATAAATATGAAGGTAGACCGCTTACTAAGATACAATTAAAAGCAATGTTATAAAACCTCAAACTTGTTACACTCACAAAAACACTCAAAAATAATCACAAATATGATAGGTTAATAATAATACAAAATGATTGGTTAACAATAATGCGTAGGTGCTTAGCAACAAAACTAAACAGTCAAAAGTTTTTTTCGGGTCCTGTCATTAGTTTCTTTATGTTGCGTTGATTTCTGGACACCTCTCAACGTTGTACATTGTCGTGGCTGACTTGTCTAAAGCAAGAAAAAAAATCGTACATACGTGGAATGGCCATTCACTGTCAGCTCTTAAAATTCATCGTTAACAAGTCCAACCTCACAAATAGATAGATTTCATGCAAACACATTTAGATTCGTGCCAAAGTATTTTATGATATTATTCGAATTACGCTTCGTTAACACAGGATAAAACTTGAACGATTTTATTTTTTGTAAAGAAAAATTAAAAATTGTATGCAAAAATTAAATGCGTTAAAATAAGTCGTGCAAAAATTAAACTGAATAACTGTTTCGACAAAAAAAATAGTTTCTAGTGTATTCGAGATATTTCCGCCTGAATCGCTTTTGTTCTTAGTTCCGTAAGAACCAGAGCGATTCACAAAATGCAAGCACTCACCAGTGTCATAGTAATCATACAACTTTACGGCAGCCGGTTTTCGTCCTTCAACTTCTGCTACTTGTTCAACTTTGAATGTTACACATGTAGATGATTGGTCCAACTGAAAGAAAATATGCCGGAAATTAAATTTCGAAAACTTCCATGCATATTTACTTGAATTGTTACGTTTGGGAACGCATAAATTAATTTGACTGCAGTAAATGGCGCGTTGACGAACAGATATCGTGTGGTAACGAAAAAATATCGTGTGATGACGAGCAACTATCGTGTAGTAACGAGTAAATATCGTGCACCCACGAGAAAATTCGGTGCGATAGTAACAAATTTTTTGTTCAAATTTAGTTTTTATTGCAAGGACAAATATTGCAGAGAATGGATTAAACTTATTAGGCAGCCTTCTTTAACAAAAAACGAAGCTTGGTAGGTCACAATGAAATTCTGAATACCAGCATTTTATATTCCAACTTTGTGAATGTGACAGTCTTTCCCTGCAACTATAACTACCTTAAGGAAAGAAACGTTTGCGCAAGAAACATTGCGCAATTAAAGATTGCAAATTCATGGTAAAAAAATCGTAAATTGCGGAACTAAAGATTGCGAATCTGATATTGTGTCAAAAAAATTGCTGAATTTGTAATTGCGAATTGAAGCAATGATCCATAAATTTTTCCACGAAATCGCTTAATTTTTTTCATTAGGATGTAGTCCTTTAAAAATTTCTTCTGATACAAGTAATTGAAGGGATTCCCCTGTAAACTTTCATATACAACGACAGAAGTAATTCGACTTTTTCTTAGAACTCGTCAAAAATTAGATGCGAATTTTTTTTAATTGAAATGTGGAAGAAAAGATTGCGAATTGCGTAATTTTTCTAGGAATTGCGGAAGAAAAGATTGCGAATTGTGTTATTTTTCTAGGAATTGCGGAGGAAAAGATTGTGAATTTTAGGTAAATTCGTAATCTTTAATTCCGCAATATTTTCGTCCCCAATATTTTCTGGCGCAATAATTTCTTCCCTTAGGTATACCATCGCTCTCCCAGTACTCAGGTATGCTACGTCTTACGTCACAGTTGTATGAAAAGCGTTCCCTGACATTTCACTAAAACTCCACGTCACACCCCGGACTATCTTTTCTTTCACGCCGATTTTCACGATTTTACCTATTTTAAGATGGCTGCAAATTCAGTTTTTATGTAAACGTCTTAAAATGCACCTCCTACGAAAAGAAACATTTTTTTCAAAAGTTTTTATTAATTTCCGTGATATAGGACTTAACACGTACCAGTTATGCAAAATTATGACATCAGCTTGTTGCTGAGAAGCAATTGCTGGTATTAGCTTAATATTAATATTTATGTAAATCACCACATACTATACCTTCATAAGTCAGACATAGCAAACCATTTATCTCATGCATACTATATCATGCATAATTAACATAATTAGCAAAACTACAAAGGTAAAATATTTTAGCAGCAAATTCGTAAACACCTTTTAACCTATTTTATATGAAACCCACCCATATCACCAATATGAAAGAAACCTACTTTTCTTCGAAGCGGATTTTACAAAAACATTAACCTTTTAAAGCTACTTACGTCATCAAAGTAAAAAGACAAAACACCATCATTGAATTCAAAATATGAAAATGGTGCACTGGTTGACTGCATGATCATATCCAACTCGCTTACGATTGGCTCAAATCCCGACACCATGTTTACATCAATGAGTGCCATATTGGATTTTCCAGATTTCATGTAGCTAGGGATTGTTACAACAAATTCAGAAAAAGCGGCTTCAGAAAAAGAGACAGCGATCATACAAAAAAACAAACAAATAAAAACCATACCTTCCACAAATTTTAATCTTGTGTTCACAATTTATTGTTTTTAATTTATCAACTGTAACATTCAAATAAAACGAAGGCTTCTCCTTCGGTAGAGGTATATTGTATTTTACATTCGCCTGAAAAGCAACACACGAATTGCATAAATTTAGGCTGACAGACAGTTAGATGAACAGGCGGAGAAACAAGCAGGCAGGCAGATAAAGCAACAAGAAAAAAACCTGCACTAGAGTACATCCATCACCAGTTGCTTGTAAACTAACGTTACTTGGTATGTTTGGAAGTTTAGCTCTTTGTAGAAGCAACTTATTATCATTGCGAACTCTAAACTCTTTCGTGAAACCAGTTTGAGTTGTTGCCATAATGGTAAGGTTGAAGATGTTTGCGAAAGCACCAGCTGAATATTGTGATAGAGCTTGAAGTCCAACGCAGGTGTCCTATAAGTAATATTGATTGTAAGATTTATTTTTCAGTAGAGGCTGCAGAATACTGTGATGAAGTCTCGCACGTGTCCTACAGAACAAAATCTTAGTAAGTACGTATAGTTTTGACAACGCAACAACTCCTTAAAAAAGAAAAAAGTAATTCTTTTTAAAAAAAACAACGCCTCCAAAAAGTTAAAAGTAATTTTTTGAAAAAACAAAAACAAAAGAATGCGAAAAGCACTTTTAAAAATAGGGTGTCAACAAGGTATAACATGCAATGAGCCAAAAATGAGGAAACATTACTTCATAGAGTTATGAACCCAACTAGTTTTGAGTCTAATATAAGTATTATCTTTGCATGTATGTTAGCTAAGAAGCAATTCTAGTACAGTACTTTGTGGATAATAAATGTTGCCCTAAATATCTTCAACCAGAGGAATAATAATTTAAAATGTCACCTAATAATACCATTGTAAAAAGTACAAGCTAACCTGCGTGGATGCAAATCCACCAAATGAATTCCTCTGCTTCACCAACCATTTTACAATTTTCAAATGTTCGATTCTTGACTTGAACGGCGATCGACCACCAATGTAAGCCATCAAAGAATACGCTGTCATCTCGATGTCTTTGGAAGGGGCTTGATAGCAGAAGCTCGAACGGTGATCTTTTACGGATGTCGCTTCCCAATGTAACATGCCATCTGAAAATAAGGGAAATAAAGATTAGAGATTTAGAAATGGGCTAGAGTACCACAAATAGGCGATATAAATATACAAATTAAACAAGGACTTGAGCAAGGATTTAATAGAGATTGATGGGATAGATTCATTTATTAACACAACTTACAAGATAACTAGGCAGGTTCATGTTTTTTTATAAGAATGACATTTATAGGCATCCGCATCATCATTTTTCAAGTATATGCTAAGCATTATGTGAAGCCTAAGAAAATGTTCTGAAGTTTTTTAATTTTTTTTGCTTTGTGAGCAGTTTTTCTATTTTTCTGTGTGTCTAAATTATCCAATATGTAGTGAGATTTAAAGGTACTGTCCGATTAAAAAACAATATCTTTTCTTTTGTTTTATTAAGTATCAAAAATAACGAAGATTGCACTCTTAAACAACAAAGATTTATCCAATACTTAGCACCATCGTTTGTTTGTTTTGATCTTGCTGCACTAGCCTACCATCTTCACGAACTTTCAAACGCGGCAAAAGGACTGGGTCAATTCATTATTCAGTACATTTTTGCTTGTGACGTAGTTACCTGGCTTCTTATTAGGCGAATCCCCCCGAATTGCGCATCGAACGACTAAATGTTTATTTATAATTTTTTTCCTTTGTTTAAAAAAGTTCTTCATGAAGATAGCAATGAATGAAAATAATTCGCAGGTTCTAGGATTTCAATTCGAGCCGGAAAGAACAGCGAATGATGAGCTAGTTCCGACTTTTCAAGACGTAGACGAACATAACATTGGAAACCTTGTTGCTCCTACTCCTAAATGTGAGAGGATGCCCTCTTAAGTGTAGAATGTTTTTGCAGTCACGAGACAGACTCTCAGTCTTTTTCAGAAATATTTGAGTAGGTGTGCGATGATTCGCACGTGTAAATGAAGTAACGCGTGCGATGTAAAACGCACGTGCAAAGAATGTTACGCCTGCGATACGGGCTCCGAGGTTATTTTTGTTGCGAATTCATTTTGCGGTAGAAAAGTGGGGGACGTTTTAAATCGTGAACCCCAAACACGATGATCGAGCGTCTACTGGTATAGCGACTCTCTCAATCTTAACTTCCTTTTCTACATGTCCGAAATAGTATGCATGACTATACTGTCATTTTTATATTTATTGTTTATTTTTCACAAGCAAATAGGCAAAAATATGCTTTGTTTTCAAATTAAAAAAAATCTTAATCCACGTGGCTTAAACAAAACTTCAAAATTCATTCAAAAAGTTCAGCTACACTTTACCAAAATTTTTACAGAAAAAAATTTATACCGCCCGTGGGTTTCGGTTTTACAGGCATAAAGAAAAAATCCATTAAATTCGAACCTGCTATGGTTTCCAATTATTTTGTCAAATGAAGAAATTATCTACAATTAAATCCATGATAAAATGTCTATTCCGCCTGTAAGTGCAGTTTTGCAGACTTGCTTCATCCGTGCTTCGTCGGCGTTCACATCCGCATTAGTTAAGAACCGCATGGCTGGATTTCTTGTGTAAGACCTGGTTACCAACGACGAAGGGGCCAGGCAAAAGAGATTTATGTCTACGTAGTTCTTTTAACTAAGTCAGGAGTCGGTGAATTAGCTAGGATGGTCAGGTTGGCTATGAATAGGCTTGCTCGTGGATTAAAAGGACCAGGACTATTCAATAATTTCTGAGATCTAAAAGTGTCCGACCAATACGGAAATCTATCGGACGTTTTGTCTGACGACTGTCCAAAAATTATTTCGAGGGCTGGCATCGCACGCTACAAAATGGATTTTATAGGTTGATTTTGAAAACTCAATATTTATTTTTCAGGCGTGCGATTAATCACACGCCTGAAACGATTTAGGCGTGTGCCAAGGCGTGCGCGTGCGATCGCACGCCTCTCCTGAAAAAGACTGGACTCTATTAAATATTTTCAATTACATGGTATAAAAGTTTCTACTCCTTCATGAGTAATTCTTAGATGCGAGTGTGATTGAGTAATATTGTAATATTTTTCAGATAAAAAATGTATTACGGAACACGAAGAATTCCGAGCGGTGGTTTTATTGAAGAGTACGCTGTGAACATCTTTGGTGGCACTCCATGACAGAGAGTTTCGAACGACCACCTAGTTACCAGCCCCCACTCACCTCCTTAACATCCTTTTCTTTCCTCAGTTCAGATATTTCTCTGACTTTTGGTTTTTCCTTATACGGAAGATTTTTTTTTTGGATCCTTGAGCAGCGAAAAAAAAATTTTATCCTGTTTTTTTCGACTGTTGTTAGTGCAATTCACAACAGCGCACCAAGACATTATTCTGCCTCTCAACCTTACTGAATGTCGGATCTGAGTCTAATCTCTCTGTGGCGGGACATCTAGTGAAGAGGAATCTAATTTTTAATTATTGATTGGTTGTCTTTAGAGTAGCTGAAACAACTATGCAACCCTAAGGCTAAAGTCATATTGAACTTCAAGTTTATTAGCGAAAGCTTCTTACTTAGGTTCGTACAGAATTAGCACAGTGTGTGCTTACCTTAAGGTCTAGACACATCTCTCGCCTTCGATTTTTTAATTCCATATGAATAATTCATAAAAAGCGGTCTTTCACAATTCAGGGGGTAAAATTACCAAAATTTTTAAACATATAATAAAATATCAGCCCTGGCCCACGTTTTATCTATTTTGGTCAGTTCGGCGCGCTCCAGGTAAATACGTCACACGCGACATATTATTTCAGCCTCGCTTTAGTGCCTATCATCCGCCATCCATATAAACAATCGAAGCGAGAGACCGCATGCTTTTTTTGTAAACAAGAATGAGATATTGTTCAGTTGGTGTTAGGAAAGAAAACAAATAATTATTTAATTATTTTATAGAAATCAGTTCCAAATAAGAATTTTTTGTCAAAATTTTAGTTGATTTTTAATCGGACAGTACCTTTAAGTTGTAAATATAGATGTTTAAAATTGCAATATTTGTTTTTAAATAAGCACATTTTGAGCTTGATCATGTCTTTTGTAAGAATATTCCAATAAATTTTTTTGCCATAAAGGCATAATCTAAGCATATTTTGAGCCTGAAAAAGTACTTTACATAAGCATCTTGAAATTTTCTTACAAAAAAACATGTAATTTGAATCAATAGATACGGCGCAATGTGCTTACCAGCTTGACTTGACATACTGTCCAACTTGTTCAACATATCAAACCTTTTAGTGTTACCAGCCAGTGACAATGTATATGAAAGCAATGCTGTAGTGTATGGATCAGATATCTTGTCCAATCCATTCGTTATGCACCCTAGTGCGCTTTGTATTTTGAAATCCTGACAAAAAGTATAAAATATAAATCTGTATGAATATTTTGAGTTTCTTGAATGTATTCAAATTGAAAAGCAACATAACACTTAAGAAGATAGGCTAAAAGACTTCTGCTTCTTCTACTCAAATATAGATTTCTTTTTTTTTTCCCAAGTCACCCTACAAAAGATTCAACAGTTCACAAGCAAATAATAAACTAACATCATGTGGAACTTCAGCTTCCAGAAGAGCATTGACCACAAAAGCTGTCATTGTTATGCCGCTGCTCACACCACCCTAAAATAGAGATAGACCCAAGAACTACAAATACTGTAATTATTGCTTTCTGTAGAACTATTTCCCTATGAAAGGTAAACAGGATAAGATGTTTTGTCATCTAAGTTTGGTAGGACTCCATCCAAAACGCTCTAATTACGGTTCTTGCGTTAATTATTCAAACCAGAGAACTACCTTCATCTCTTTGTGATGGATCATTCCGCTTTCTTTAAAACAACCAGACGAATCTTGCAAGGAAAGTAACCAACGTTTGCTATTTTCAATATCTTTGTCGTCAATAAAAATATATCTTTTTGCTTGAGAAAACGATCTCAGAACAAATGCAGTAAGCCTGAAAATGTAAGCTGTGAAAGTAAATACATTCTGAATAGCAATAAACTTCAAAGTTAGACGATAAAAGTACTAACCAGGTGCTTCCTTCCTTATCGAATTCACCAAAAGCTGAATACGCTCCGTTTGAATGCTTGTAAGTCAGCTCTCGTTGATAACCTTTCATGAAAAAACAAAATAATTAGAACAAAGACATCCTAATTTAAGTAGTTTGCGGACATTTATACTCTGCGTACAGATACAGATGACTCTTTCGACTTGCAAAGTACACTGCCAATACTTACAAAATAGACTTAGGACTTGGGATCTTAGTTTATTTATTTAGTTTCAAAAAGTGCAACGGTACTATTTTATCCTTACAATTGCACAGTACAAGTTTTCCCAACTTTAAAGGTCCTCCACGCAAGGCTTGAGCACTCACTTTGCGTGGATAGTATCGTAATATGGTAGATTGTAAGTAGCATATTTAAAAAGAAGTTAATGCCGTAACTGCTCGATTAGGCATTTACTTAGAGTAAATGCCTAATCGAGTCAGGTCAATCGAGTCAAATACCTAATCGGATCAGAGAGGCAGTAAATTGACAAAGGCGCTTATAAAAAATCTTCTTCGTGTTTTATATAAAATGTTATGCTAGAAAACTGTAATGGTCGTTAAGTGAAAAAACAGAAGCAATATAGCATGTCTCTGAGCATAAATGTTTATGGTTAAATTTCTTTTACGTCAATGAATTATGAGCGGACTGTTTAAACAAAAAGATAGAAACATTTTGACATATTAGTAAAAGGTATTCCTTTCCGATTTCCAAAATATTTGAATAAGCACCCCCTTTGGGTCTAGTAATATATTCAAATAATCACCCATTGGTGCTTATTCGATAGGGCAGCATATAAAAATAATTATGGAAAATGGTTGACGTTTATTTAAGAGGGGCGCTCATATGAGAGTGTTTACGGTATGCACAATGCATCTGTAAAAGCAGAATGTTCACTAGGTATCTGCATCGTTCTGCATCGTTCAAGAAAAGGTATAGAAGTTATCAGTTTACAAAGAACTGTAGTTTTTGGCAATAAATTACCCTGGGTGGATTACTATATAATAACAAAAATACATTTTACCTGATCTCATGTACTCTTTCGCTTTTCTTTCCACTTTTTCAGTCAACTGGTTGGTTGCAGTTAAATAGTCCATAATGTAAATATTCGGTGCAAACTTCAACATATTTTGCTCGCCACATCCATATGGCATTGCCAGGAGTTTGTCCAAATTATCCATGCTGGGTCCCAAAAGATCACCTAATATTAACATGATAAATAGTATAGAATTATTTATTTAATCAATTCTTTTTTGTTTTGTATTTTTCTAGATGTTAATAATCAATTATTCATGCTGTGACCCAAAGAATTCAATATTAACTTAATAATGCTGCATCCACTCCGCTAAAAATATTCCTGTTATTAAATGTACATAAAACCTACCCACAACTGCTAACTCAGCATATACTGATCCTTGAACAACAGGCTGAGGTATTGTTACAACTAAAGTATCAGAATATAAACCAGAATGATCACGAGGACAGAAGTAAGAACTGGTAGAAAACTCTTTCTTTATTCCTTCAGCTTCAACAAGTAACTTCTTTGTCATCGCATCTGCTGCAGTTACATCCTCTGCCATTTTGTTACTTGAATCACATATCAAAATGTCAGGCTGCAAGGAGAGTGCTTTGACAGTGATATCAATTTTCCCAAGTGTTTTTGGTTTAATGCTGAATTTGAAAGTGTTCGATTTACTACCGCATACGCACATTTTTTTAAATCTTTCCGATGTAATGTCGAAATCATTCGAAGTGTCCAAACTAAGTTGTATCTAACAGAAAATAAAAATGTTGAAGAAATACTGTATAAAAGTTTAATAGTACATGCAGTTATAAAATGATGTTTCGCTAAGTAAAGCTACATTCCACATCTGCAATGCATTAATATTGGAGATAGATAGGACACATTTATATGGAGTAATTATATGCAAGAAAACAAAAAGGGTAAAAGACAACATATGAGGGGTATATGTTTTATGCTATATTCCGGTTGAAGTCCAAAATCCAAGAATAGCCCTAATATACTTTTGACCCTTTTAGATTTTATTCTTCCGATTTCCAAACCGCCTTGTAATAGAGGAGACTGCTTCACTACCGTGGATTGGACTGTTGCCGTAATTTTTGCCGTAATTTTTGCTATAATTGCATTTTTAAAAAAAACCTTGCTTAACCGCATTAATTAAATGCCTTTTTGAAAACAATATCATTGAACCGCATTAATTTCATGACCGTTAATTTATTTCGCGTTAATTTCTTGAATCGTTAATTTTATGGAATAAGATATGTATCCTTCAGATCTAATCATAATAAAGCAATTGGAAATGCATTTCAAAAGGTAAGTTTTCATAAGTTTTTAAGAAGCACTTTCTCCCCAAGAAACATCACTTAATACTAAATTATTCCATGTGACAGCAAAATCACACTAGTTGAATAATTTTACACACTAGAACGAACACTCTAAAATCACTTTCATTTTATTGTCTGTCAGGAAGTACAAAAACAAATCACATGCATACCACTAAACAATCATCCAAGTAATTGAACACTGTAGTTGGAACTTTAACTGTTTCTCCTCGAATAAGAGAATATGGTAATGCTAGTGAAACAAAGAACGGCTGGAAAGCCTGGATACTAGCAGGTGCGGCTACGCCAATACCAGCTGTTGTCGACATAGCAAATCCACTGGCATACCATGTCGTGATTGTGTCAGGGACTTTCACTTCAAGTACGTTTTCACCAGAAGCACTGGGATTGATTAAAAGTAACAACATTAGTATGAACACTTACAAAAGGAATATGTTGAATTTTTATATTTTGCTTTCGATACATTTAATATTTTAAACCTTCTGTTTTTCAATTTAACAATGACAAAGAATGTCAAACTTAGACAAACCTGAGGGTGAGGAGAGTTGATTATTTTGAAATTTACTGTATTTTATGTTCAGAACAAGTAAGTTATAGTAAGTTGTGGTTATACAGTGTCACACCTACTGACAAGTTATTTTACTTGTTGAGTAACACAAGCTTGTGAAAACCAAGTTCCTTACTTAATTGTTTCGTCTGACCATAACCATGTTTCAGGAAAGTTTGATCTTATCTTTACGACTTTTTTGGTCTTCTTAACTTTAGCGACAACCTTTTCAGTCTCTTTAGCAACCTTTCTCTCCTTCATGAGGTACTTTCTCGATAACGGATTTTTTCGTAGTGATCTTCCAGGTGCACTGGCCAATGTTATAAGTCTAAGCCTATCTATGAAATAAAACATGCAAAAACACTTTAATCCCAATGTACTGCACCAAAGAGTTTAAATAACTTTAACAACATCAAACAGAGTCGTACAAGACGAACCTAGAAATTTAAGGTCTAAACTATTTATTCTAAAGCGTGCCTTGAAAAGAAAAGAATTTACAGTATTCATACATTTTATGGGACAATCTGCCAAATCAACTTCCGCATTACTAAAATATATTAAACCAGCATCCTATAAAAGAAAACTAAATTGTACACACTGGTTATTTTCAGGATTCATGTTCAAGACATGTTTTCAAAACCATATTAACAATCATCGAACATTTAAAAATGTGTTCGTATCTGTATCTAGTTCTATTTTCCAACCAAGAAAAAAAAGGAGAACAAAAGCAACATCTCTCTAGGTTACTGTAAAGGAAACAAATTTTTTTAAAGCTTTTTTGCAAAAAATTCATGACATATAGAAAAAAAAATTTCTTTCGAAAGACATATTTTATATTCCATTAAAATATTTGGAAATGGAAAAAGCCTTTTCAGAGGTGTTATATCCTACGAAAATCTTTAAAAACAAATATCTCGTTAGTAAATTTTCGCATACATCCCTTTACGTTTGTGGTGTCTTTTTCCGAAAGCTTCCTATTGGCTCATTGAAATTTTCGGTAATGGAAAGCTGAATAAATTATGCAGAAAAGGTTCCCGGATTCGTTTGTATAAATTACTGATTAGCGAATTATGACAACAGAAAGAAAAAAAAATGCATTCTTTTAGATAATTATATATAATTACAAATAATTTCATAGCAACGTTATTAGAAAAAAAAAAACGGGAACCTTTTTGAAATTAATTTATGCTAAATGGTGCAAAAACGAGAACTCGGAAAAAGAAGCCATTTTAAAACGTCTGGTGAAAAACAAAATGGTGTGTGTTTATTTCATTATATTTCCTTTTTGGAAAATTAACGTTTCATGAAAATAACACTATCCAAAAAAGTCTTTCACCAAGCATTCAGGAACAAAGAAAAATAAAAAAATATATAAAAGTATTGATAAATTATAAGGGTTTTTCAGAGACTGCTCATCAAGTGAGTTTTTTCTTTTACAGAAACCTTTAGATCAGTGTATATGCAGACCGACCTAGCCAAAGTAATTCCAAAGTATAAAAAGTTAATATCATCGCTAAACTTACTATTCGACAAGTATTCACAGGTAAGTTTGTTTCAAACCTAATTAATTTGATTAAAAGGCAGCTAAAAAAAGATATTTTAGCGTTCACCTGCAGTCTTTTGCCCTACCTCACTTTAAATCTACGAATCGTTATCTGATTTTGAAAAATCTTGTTTGGATTTTATGATTTTGGCTAACTATGCGTCTCATCACAAGATTAGTCTAAATTAGTTTGTTTGACAATTGTTAGCATGTGGAAAAAGTGTAACAAAGTAGTAATTAGCTTGTGGAAAAAGTGTTACAAAGTAGTGGTAGCCTGTAGAAAAAGTGTTACAAAGTAGTTATTAGCCTCTGGAAAAAGTGTTACAAGGTAGTTGCTAGCCTGTGGAAAAAAGGTTACAAAGTAGTAATTAGCCTATGGAAAAATTGTTACAAAGTAGTTGTTGGCCTCTTTAAAAAGTGTTACAAATTAGTTGCTAGCCCGTGCAAAAGTGTTACAAAGTAGTTATTAGCCTGTGGAAAAAGTGTTACAAAGTAGTTGCTAGCCTGTGGAAAAGTGTTATGAAGTAGTTGCTAGCCTGTGGAAAAACTACCCACACACAGACAGCGAGCAATTAACATAGACTGTGTATTCAATAATAGCTACACAATCTTTTTATTAATTTGTCATTCTTTTATCATATTTTACATGTAAGTATTAATTTTTGGAATCTAGCTTTGGTAAAATAAAATGTCACTTTACTTGGTTAATTTACTAGGTTTTAACATAAACAACATAGAAGTCAATAAAATAAACCGCTAAAAACCTTAAAAATAAAAAAAATAAAGAATATTATTTTGTAATATCACCTCAATGGCTAGCCTGCTATCGAACTTCAGTGTTGGAGGTGATAGGACTTCACCCCAGTAACGTGTAGAAACATCACATTTTTTTCTGACTTGAAATTTTTGGCCATCAACATCTTGTTCGTTCAATATATCCAGAATCTGTAGGGTGACAATTATTAGTTTTACATATTTTTATGCTATACAATATTTAATGAAATGATGAAGTTAATCCCTAAAACTTTAAGCAAAACAAACTGCTTCTATACTTTAGATTTGCGGACCTTGTGAGATTGCAAAGTAGAAATTAAGAAATCATGTACTACATTGGTATAAAGTCGAAAATCGAGTTTACAATTTTACTAAATTAAGCATATTTTATGTTTACAGATTTAGATTGAGTTTCTTATACTAAGAAATTGACAACTTACAAAACAAAGGTTTCCACTCATTTTGCAACTAACTTTTTGAGTATTTAGGATTTTTAAGGTGAATTTTAGCTGGGTTTTTTTAGTGAATTTGATCAATTAGCAGAGGTTTTCTCACACAAAAACATTCAGAAGATTTCAGGAATTAAGGAAGATAAATTGGATTAATGAAATTTTAGTTCTGCATTTGCTAAAAGAGATTTTTAGGAGGTTTCACAAGACAAAATTTTCTTTGGAATTTTTTAGGAAGATTTCATTTTTTTCAGGACTTTTTAAGAACTTTTAGGAGGTGTAGGAACCCTGAAAATTTCAAAAATTGTTTATAGTAGGTAAGAAGTGTGTTCACCTGTTTCTCTCTGAGATCAGAAGCAGCACCTAATAACTGGACACTTCTATCGACAGCAGACAAAGCAAATTTGGATCCTGCAGTTCCTTTTAATGTTAGTTTTACTTTCTCTCCAGGCTTTTTTTTGTTATCAGAAAATGACAGTGATACCTAAATGAAAAATTTCTACCATTCAATTTTTCAATATTTAAGAATGTTTATTTAAAAAATCAACAAATGTTTCTTAAGTAAGACATGGTAAAATATGGCAGAAGTTCAATTCAAAAGTCAAAAAAATGTTAACGCAGTTAGCAACTAATGCAGCGCTGTTAGTTAGTTGAAAAAACTAAGAAACTATAAAACGCAGTTTGTATCTTTCATGGACACACAGAGAACTCCAGCGTTCATACTGCAATTATATTCTGCTAACATGAAGCGTAGACTAAAGAAGTATTTTGGCATAAACAAATCTATACTAACTTTGTTTTCGAAGGACATTTCAAAATGTATTTTCTTGAAGTCAGAGACTAGCTCTCCATCGTTCCTGATGTAATACACAAACATTCGACAAACAGGTAACATCTCCTGTTGGACCAGAAAATCAATATGCACGTGCTTGTGGTAAACTACCTTTCGATCCGACAACAAGATCTTACCTCTGCATATTAGCTACAAAAATAACAAATATGTCATCACGCATAGGGCTGATGAAAATGGGAGCCTCAGTTGTTTATTTTCAAAGTATGTTCTTTTAATTATAATTTACCACTCTAAGAATTTTTAATGGTACTAAATAGCACTCGTCGGATGTCCCTACATGATAACTGTATTTGAACCCTTTTGCTTGGTCACAGCCTTTTTTACAAAGTATGTTTCCTCAAACATAAGTCAAGCAGTTGCCGTTATATATAAGAGAAAGACCAAATTTCCATCACTTAAAACGTAGTCGTGACATATAGTCATGATTAAGCGTTCCCTCTGTCCATTGTTGAAGATCAAAAGTGCAATAAATTGATATCTAGAAAAGGCTGGATGGGGATTGATACTGTAAGTAATGTACCATTATAGCCTCTGTTTGTAAAGAAACCTGCGCTGTTTGCAGCTACTATTTTGGCTAACAGGCAGACAGACAGACGCACAGCGAGAATTATAGAATAGATTTCTTTCTTAGTATCGCATGGGAATTAAAATAGAACTTTTTAATGTAACTTAAAAAATGAAGTAACTAGTTAATATCATTTTTACCAAATAATGTACGTCCTTTCCAAGAACTTCACTATGCTTTGTAATGTCTACAGTAATTTTTGCAGTCTTGCCAGCTGTGAGATCTCTCATTCTTGCAATTTCAATATAGTTTGAACTGGGTGAGAGCCTTCTTTCGGAGCTTCCATATACCTTGTAGTTTTTGCGTTTTCCCTAGACGAAAAGGTAAAAAAAAGTAATTGCATTAAGTAAAAAGATTATTTGTTTTGTTACTTGCTAGAATTTTCATTCTATGATCTGCAACACTTATAATACAAATTACTAAAAAAAAATCATATTTACTTGTGAAAATGCATTTTTTTCACGATAGATAGCTTCATAGTGATATGAATCAGCACTCTCAGTTGGATAGACATTGAATGAGTAAACGCCATTGGTAATATGTCGTTCATACGTGCGTACATGTCTTTTTAAAGCATGCCCTCGTTTTGATGTAAGAATAATTTTCACCTTCTTGTTCAATGCTGGACGTCCATCAGGTGTTGTGGCATATAACTAATGAGAATAAATAGTAGGAGAATGATTACAGCTAGTGCATTCTATTATTGTGTATACTGCCACAAAACGTTGTATTACAAAGAACGTACACCGAGGTAAAACAAACTTCTAAACTTACACCTGCACATTGGACATGATTTTAGGCTGATTTTTTTTAAATGGTTGTTAAGCTGTAGACCCAAAATTTAGCTTGCATATAATTTTAACGACAGAAGTTGCTGAAAGAATTTCTATATCTGATGTGGTCTGTCAAAAAAGGCATTTTTAGCATTTTTTTATTGAAAACTTGCAAAATGGTTTGTGTCATGACTTAAAATTAAAGATTGTTACAAGATTGTATAAATATTTTAATGTAAATGTTTGTTTTTGCTCCTAAATTCTTGACAAGTCTGCACACAAAGGAAATGCATTTACTCCTTACGTTATTGTGACTTGACAAATAAGGACAAATGTTGAAATCTCGATACTTTGTTGTTTTTAGTTTAAAGGGAGATATTTTTATTCCATGACGAGGCTTTCTTTAAAGCCCACTTTTATTTATTATCATAATGAAGCAAAATCTTTGAAATTTTGAGTTTGCTGTTTATTGTAACTTCTACATGCTAACAAACTTGTCTTAACTACTAAAACTAATAAAGAACTGTACATGAATACAGTTGAATTAGCATTTATTGTTTAGAATTGACATAAAGAAAACTAAAGAGATGTTATAATGAGAAAGTCAGATAGAAGAGAGCTAAATGTGCCATTTCCTGCAAATCAGTTTAAAAGAAATACATGGGTCTTAATAGCCAGGAGAACCAGCATAATTTTGCTTACCATCTGGAAATCGGAACAGTTAAGGTGGGAAAAATTACGGTGGGTTTCAAACGATTTTTCCGCGGTCAAAATACTAACCGTGCTTTTTCATTTGTTAATTATATTGTTCTTTGTTCACGTGGTAAATATCGGAAATCCTTTCTTTTAAGCGCAAAAGGCCCTACTCACCCGATAAAAATATAATTAATTTCCATGTATTATTTAAGAGAATAAGGTGTGACCACGCCGGATTTATGCTCATTCATTGATTGTAATTCAGGGTTTGCTATGAGTTGGATTTGATTTTTAGAGATTTGATGTGACATTTCCTTGCGTCTAAGCTTGCGTTTGAGAGAAACTAAATTTGATATACCCAAGAAAATCTCAGTTTACTGGCTAGGGTCTTAAAGGCACATAAAAGAAGTGATTTATCGTTTTCCTAATGATTTACATATGGTAATCAATAGTGAAGAATTAAACCTTCTTGATAGCTTTTGTCATCTGAGTTCTGTGATAGGTCAATCTAGTAGGTGCTACAATACTATCACAAATTCAATCTTTCTTGGAAAATGTTTGCTAGCACCTCCTTCTTTGCAAGCTCCTCCATACACTATTTTTCTAAGATGTTTATGTAGCATGTTAAAAATCAATTCTTGCATACGCAGTGTTTAGTTGTACGCGACATTATTGATAATAACACTGGACTTTATAGGAATAACAATATCAATATTGTGAAGGGAATTTAATTATCGTTTTGGTGGTCTTTTTTATGTTAGAAACATGCTGGAACTGAAATTCATGTATCTATTATCTATTATTTTTACGAAATTGAAAAAAATTCCTAGAGAACCTTTATACATTTAAAAGCACTTGGAGCATATATATACATGAGTAAAAAATAATATTACCTTCACTTTGTACATAAATCCTGGTTTATAATACTTGGGTGCGTCAAACTTTAATGTTATTTCATTTGTAAGAAATTTTTTTGTTGTGTGTATTCTGTTTTGCGCTATTCCAGTTCCATTTTCTACTACAGTGGCATTGACTGTAACAGCAATAGGATTCGTATGGTCTCTCTTGATTCTATCTCTGTCCACAGCAACCATGGTGGTAAGACATCCATCGATCTAAAAATATTTCAAATTAAATTTACAAGCAGATTTCTTACTTTTCGGGTTTCAGGAGAAGATTGTTTTCACCGTAACAACTGACTTCTATAAGTTACAACAGACTTTTCCTTAATTTCTTTAGTTTTGGCTTTTTTGAAAATGAACAATTGTTGTAATCACTTGCATCAGAAAATGAAAATTATTGACACATTCTTTTTGCCTTCTTATTGGAAAAATAACTTTATCATTTTCCATTTCTTTGAAAGTTTTGCATGTCTTACCAAACATGCTATCTTACGTATGAACTGATTTCAACAGGTTTTTGTCAAGTTTGCAAAAAATTAATGCCCAAAAAATAAAATTTGTCAGAAATTTTTGTTTAGGGAAAACAAACAGAAAACAAAATAGCAAAATAACAAAACGTTGTATACAAAACGTCCATCATTTTGACAATTCGCGGGAATTCATAACAACAATTTTCTTCTATTTTAACCAATGATAGCTAAAACTTTATATTTCTTATGAGACAAATAATGAAAGTATTTTGATTTGAATAGATAAAATAAGTGTCCTTTCTTGAAATCTATATTCAACTAAGAAATAAAAAAATAACAAGAAGATAGAAAGAAAAAGCATACTGGAAATAAAAGCAAAGATTTTGAAATTTCCATGCATCTTCTTTGACCATGAATAATTGATGAAAAACACGTTGTTGCTTTTAATGTTCCGACAACAGATTTTCCATATGTGTACCTTTATAAAGACAAAACATGAATTAAACTGGATGTCAATAACCTTGGTCTTTTTCGTAGAAGGGAGTCCTGGACAGAAAAAAAATTTATAAACAATTTAAAAAGCATTGTTTAAAGACTGCTCAACAAAAGATCATATTTTTGCACTTTATTCATTAAAAATTGAAGATAACATGATAGAAAATAACATGATGTTGCAACATTTATAAGACCAAAGGAAGCTGTTAAGCATTGACATTGCTCCGCAAAATATGAAAGCCTCAATACCTCGATAACTAGCCTATAATTACAAACTATTCCCATATATTATTTATCTGTTTTAATTGATTACTGTGTTTATTTAATTAAATATCCAGGGTTTATTCAAAACATAATTTTACGCAAATTGAACGCAATGCTAAATTAGGAAGTAAATAAAACCCAATTAAAATATCTTTTAAAAAATGGTTAAAGTTGCACCTGCTTTTTGTGTAACCGACAATTATAACATTATAGGTAGACTAAGACATTACTAAGACATATTAGCCAGATCTGAATGAAAACAAAGATCTGTAGCTAGCCAGTTAGCAAGTAGCAAAAATAGTTTAAGATCACAAGTATGGGCTACGGTAGGTATCGAGCTAATGCATGTTTTTAATAAACTTATTCTGCATTTATATGTAGCTTACAGTATTAAAAAATGATTATACGTTTTATTCTTGCAAGAATTACATAACAAAACCTCCATAACCTTATGCCAAACAGCTATAGTATACACTTTTGTGGTTAGTTTGGGATATCAATCAAAATTTGTTTTGTTTATATTAATAATTATATATGTTGTGAAGCTTTCACCAGGCTTATGCTTTAAAATAGCCCTTTATATGTGAGGGTTAAAAATAGCTGACAGGGTATGGCATATTTGTTAAAGAATTCATTTATTTTATTGTTTTCTGGATCTGTCTTCACAAATCTAGCATGCACTAGAATGTTTTTATTTGAAATTAAAACCAACTTTTCACCTTTTTTTTTTACTTCTTTATAGTTTAGTGCCGCTAAAGGCATTTTTCACAGGTGGTAGATCTAACTTCATATAAGGTATTCAACTCCAAAGCTTTATCTCCAAACTTATCCTTCTTGTTATTGTAATACTATAAGCTCACTCCAGTCTCTAAACGTATTGTAATGTTACAAGTTTGCAGAGAAAACTTCTTGGCATTTACAGTAGTCTCCACACAAAATCCGTTAATATGAAATTTTAATTTATATATCCACGCCTGTAATTTGAGAGTAAGATCCTATTGACCTGAGAATTTTAGAAGAAAATATGATTTCTTTTTAGAAAATAACATTATTTTCAAAGAATTTTTTCTCAATATGTTCCTGTGTGCAAGCAACACGAGGTTCAATATCTGTATGTTTATTTTGTTTTATACATGTCCACAGGATGAATGGCGTAAGCATGTTTTTACTTTTAAATAAAAAAAAAGTGTTTGAATAAAAATGATCCTAAAGGAATTTGTGTGTTAGCCTCAGCAGCCAACAAAATAGCTTCAGCCAAGGGAAATATCACAAAATATAATCAATCAAACATACTTAGCACATATTGTTATTGGTACTTCTTTCATCGACCACAATAGATACGACGGTGACTGTATTTTGACTTCAAATTTTGGAAGCACTAAAAACACACTGTTCCTCAAATCTTAACTTTTTTTCAAAGCGAGGAACTTAAAACACTAAAAAAAACGCTAAAACCGTTAATGGAGTGCTATATTTTGGACCAGAATAAAGATGTTTTTAGTTAATTAACATATAGGCATCTCTTTCTTAGTGAAAATAAAGGAATAACAGAATCAATACATCTGAAATATTTGCAAGAAAAAAAATGAAAGTGTCATACACACCATATTTTTTAACCATAATATCTTGTGTAGCTTTAGTTGCCTAAATACGAAATACAATCTTGAATCAAAATTTCTCATTTGCTCTTCTCTACATTACAATAAGCATCATTTACCACTGTAATTGTATTCACAGTGCTCCCTTCCTCCCCCTCCCCGTATTATATTCAAGACCTTAATTACAATTTTTTGCAACATGCACATTCACATCATAATAGCTGTCTATAGTGATCCCCGCCGCCACTTATTGGGGGTAGATCATTTGCAAGTTCGCCTTTAATTGGGTACTGTAAATTTAAGAGATATTGGGGATGGGGGAGAGGGGGGGGGGTTAATTGACAGAAAGGAGATAAAATTTAATGGGCTATGCAAGGGGATGGAATCTAAAACTAATGCTGGAATACTTAAAGAGGGTTAAAAATAAGCGGGGGAATTAAAATGGCTTCACAATATGACTGTGCAATACATCATTTTATAATGTGTAAAACAAAAACATTCTTTTCTATTTTTTAAAAGAAGGACATGTACAATTCATCTAATACAGCAATTGATTACAGCATTTCCGAAAACATAGAAAACATGTTTAACTGGCTTTCACAGTCAGCCTTGTTTTCAAATACTTAAAATCCAAGTATATATGTTTTACTTTGGTAAATTCCCCTCGAAAAACTTATACAGAAACTAAAAATATTACATAATTAGCATTGATTCACATAATTATTACCCCGTATGTAGCTGTGATCTGCCATTTTCCAAGAACAGGTTTTACAGATATCGGCATTTCAAGACTCATAATACCTAAATCCAAATTATTTATAATTTAGTCAATTATATGTTTTTTCAACATCATACACATCAAAATGCATTTTGTCTGTCTGTGTACAAATATGGCCGCTGATTAGTCTAACAATCGGTTGAAAGAAGTGTTTGTTTACTGGATAAGCTATTCGATATGAATGAAAGCAATATAAAGCTTTTTCAAAATTGTAAGTGATTTTTTAGGGGATCCCATCGAAAAAACAGAACCTTACCTTTATCCCATGTTACGTTAGACCATTGCATAACTCGAGATCCTCCTGCGTTCTATAGAAATAAAGGGAAATTAAAGACATAGCTGTTGAAAACACACTTGGATCACCAAGAAGAAAATTTAAAACCAAAGGAGAGTTTGGTCTGAAATGTGAGATAATATAAAGATAAGAAATTTTACAAAAAAAAAGCCTACTGTGATGTACACTTCTGATCCAACCTAAAATGTCAATTAGAGCACTGCAAGAATCTAATCCAACGTTTTTTCAGTATAAAGAAATTTACCATTTTTCATATTGTCATTAACACTTTTTCACACAATTTAAAACACTAGTTTGCTGAGAAGGTACTGCACAAATTGAAGAGAATTTAAGATGGAATAAAAATTATGTAATGTTAACAAATTTTTAGTCGGTACCTGTCTAAATGGTGGTTTTAAGTTTTTGTCAACAATAACCACTCTAAAACGAACTACAAACAGAAACATATGTTATTATAGTGAATCAACAGTATTTTGGTAGTTTAAGTTCCGTCAGGATTAGTAAAGCTTAAAGCGTGCACAATAACATCCTGGGCGTTTTGAGCAGCAAATAATTTTTCAATGGATCAAGCCCGGGTAGTAATTTTCTTTTCCGTTAGAAAATGGTTTAGACAATAAGGTTTAACATGCATCAGAAAACTATTTTGCGGCGATGTTGATTAAGCTTTGTTAGAAAGTTTTACGACATAAATATATGTTGTTGTTTTTGTCACTACCTTCTATGCATCTCAAGTAAAAGTTTTAATACTTAATTGCAGTTATTATAAAATTAGATAGGAGCAAAAACAATATTTTTGAATCACTAAAATTTTACATTTTTAGTGTAAATTTTGATGTCATGGAGCCAATTATTTTTCCTGAGCACAATCTTCTTCCATATAATTTTCCGTTCCCTTGTTCTAGCAAGAAATGTACACGTGACCTCGTTTGTAGATGCAGGCAGTTGGCACAATTGTAAATATTGAAGTTGTGGTTCTGACGTGTGTGATATTGATGTGATTGTCCGAAACATACAAAATCTTGTTTTGACAACAAAGAGTCATATTTATATTCTGATTCGGCATAAAATTTGCTAAAAAATGAGAGGCCAAAGGTAATTTTTGAAAATACAAATTAACATTGGCCTTTAACCCATAATGGCAAAAATTTGACCATGAGCAAAAAAAATGCAGCATTTTTTTATCCCTTTGAAAATTATCTAGTCAAATCAAGATTTACAACCTCTCTACAACAAACTTTATACAAGAATGCTCCCAGCTCCTAAAGTATAGCTGCTGATAGGGCCTACACAGGGAATACATTTTCACAAGAATAAAATTTCCCGAATTTGTAAAATCCCCAAAGTGGGTAAAATATCAGGATTGTCATTCACAAGCGTTTGTTCCAAATTTTTATCATTTTTTAAATTCAATAAAATTCTTACAAAAACAAACTTCTACGTCATATTTTCTCAAATTATTAAAGTTCCCTATACATTAGATAGTGTAGTTACATTAATTATACATTATTGTAATATCACGTTCGGTCTTTTATTCCTGCACAAAATTTTATTTTCTTGTGATCTAAAATATAACTTATTTTTCATTTCCAAAATCACATTAAGTACATAAAATTTGTGTTACTGTTTATTGTCTGTGAAATTATAAGAGGTTTGAATCCACAGCAACCAAAAAAAACAATCTGGGCCTTACTTACTTTTGTCTCCAGGTTTATATGTGGGTTTATCAGTTTGGATAAATATTGTATCTTTCAATGTCTTAACAGTAATCTTCTCTTCGTGATTAAATTTTACTCCATTCTTGGATTTTATAGACAGTATCACTTTCCTTTTCACTGAGATGGGAACATAAAGGCGCATCACGTCATGATTTTTCCATATATATTGTGAAACATGCGACAGAACATTCCCATGTAAATCTTTCAACACAGCAGTAACACCCGAGTTTGGAAATTTTTCATCGATGTTGACAAATATACTTGCATATTCGCCAGCATGATATATTCCAGGTGTTGAGATAAAATAATAACTAAAAGAAAATATATAAATTTATGTGTGTAATACAAATGGACGACTTCTGGAAATAATACAGCTAGTCTGTTATAACTATTCTAGAAACTTTCACCAAGAAACAATAATTTAAACCAACTCAGAACCTGCAGATTTCCCTGAGTGCCACCATTCATACTTCTTTAACAAGACCCAAGCCACACAAGTTTGATTGAGCAAATTTTTTATTAAATTGATTCTGCAGAGTTTAAAAAAGTCTATTAAAAGACATGTAACAGAAATGTTCATTCAGTTGTAGAGAAAATATTTTGCTTTGTGGTTATTAAGGTTTTCCTCTTTGGATAATGTCTAGGATTACTGACAAACAGATCAACTCGTTTCCACATGATAGGTATGTATCAACCAACTTCGGTAGGACTGCAAGCATTTCAAGTTCTTTGTGTTCGTAGGTGAAGTAAAATATGAAGGTAATTCTTTTATTTGTCTTTTGATGGTTGTGTTGAGAAGGCATTACACATTAGCATTTGTACTAAAAGATTCATGGAGGTTATTTTGGACTGCAATAAGAGAGTTGGCTGTCTTACAGAGCAGTAGCAGGCGTTACTGTATCTGCCATATAGAATTTTTTTGTTATTAACTTTTTTCCTTTGACAAGAAAGTTTATCTAAATCAATTTAATTATCTTTTGGATTTAAACAACGTAACTTTATTTTTGCACAATTCGCAGTTATTGGACAAGGTTTATCTGCTTTTAGACTGTTTCATGGTCGCTTATTTAGCATGCTTAATATGGAAAACTGCATGATTGTTCGCGTTCTAATTATCTTTGCCAAAATCATAAGATTTTTGTTTTGTTTCTGATAAAAAATTTCTTATTAATAATGCCTTAGTAAATAGTTTATTCTAGACAGGATTAATAAAACTCATAGCATGAAACTAAAACAATACTTTATTGTGATAAATTTTCGTGAGGATTAAATTTCGCGGTTGAGCTTATCCGCAAAATTCGAGCATTTCGCGGGGTCTTATTTTCGCGGATAATGCATTTTCTTTTGTTTCGCAGGGACCTAATTTCGCGTTTCGACATTTTGACAATTTTTCAAAACTGGAAAAATCGGCTCTCGGCTAATTTTCGTGACAAACAGCCAAATCTATTGTCAAAAATCAAGCCAGACGAAAAAGTAAATACTAATAGTAGTATTTTATTTTGAAATATAGAATAAATCATATCTCATAATTTTTACTCGTTTTTTTCTTATCGGAAAACGCGGAGGTGACAATAGAAGTAAAGGAAAGTACGAACGATTGTGGAAGTGGAGATTTCGACCATGCAAATTTATCGGAAATTTTCTATATAAATTTCGTGGATCAGACAATTGTTTACAAATTCGCAGATTAGGCCAAAATCAGCGAAATCTTATAAAAATTATAACACAAAATGTTGACCAGTGTCTTTGACTTGACAAAGCTGTCGCATATCTGTGAGATAAAAAATAGAAAAGACGTAATGGCTCTAGTGACTAACACCCTTGCTTTCCTGCAATTAAATTTATTATACACACTCAAATTGCTGAGAAAAAAAGGATAAAAAAACTTATGGTGATAATTATTGTTGTTTATACTTATGCTAAGTGAAGTAAATATACACTGGATATTGTGTAAATACAGATTTGAATAACAGAATGATTAAGCTGACGCAAAACATATTAATGTACATTCCACGGCTCAACTTAAATTCATTGTGGCATGAAACAGACAAGTTTATTCGCACACCATTCGCAACCAGGCCTCTTCCTTAACCTTCCTTCCTTAACATGCTAGTCAAAGAAAACCACTTAAAAATCTCCATTTTCGAGTCCAAATTCCATTTTATGATATATGAAGTATGAGAATAGAAAGTTTGCATCGTCTGTTTAAATCTTACAAATATTCTGATATTTTCCATCTCTTTTCACTTTCGGTTTTTGACCTCCCGTTGTGCGATCGTGGCCGGGCTGATTACGCACCTCCGTTCTGGACTACAAAAAATTGGAATTGGAAACCCCTCTGCATCAACCTTATTCCTAGGACCTTTTAAACTTTATGCATTGATGAACACTAGATATAAGTTCTGGAACGAGGTTGAATTTATTTGCATTGGTAAATAAAAGGAGGTGGTGGAGTGTCAAAGCCGTAGCTAATTGAAATTGTTTACTCTTCCAATATCTACACTACACTTATTTGAGTAATTGGAATGTTAATGATTTTTAAACAAATGGTCGCGAAGTAAAATTAAATCTCCCTATCTAAGTTACGTTCGGATTTAGTTGTTGCTTTTTGTGGCAAAATTCAGGTCAAAAACGTTGATTTACTTTCAGTTTTTTTTTTTTAATGCTGATCCAGAGTTTGTCTATCTAGGTTCAGGGGATTTTTGTACTCAGCTTCTGGGTTTCTTACTTATGTGCTTGTGGACAAAACTCGACGTGACATTAGAACAAAACCTCGCGTAAGGAGAGAGATTTCTTATGTTAAAGTTTCGGCTGCTTTAAGAATTTATTTTTGTCTGTACACACTTTTTTTAAAAAAAGTTTGTTTCACTAGAATTAGTCAGCCCTGCAATTAATTTTTGCGAAATTAAAACCTTCAAGAGTAACAAATCTTACTTATTTAACTTACATATTTAAGCGAATTGAACAGATTTCGATTTTTTTGGCGGGAATTTTTTTTTTAAATTAATCACTAAAATATCGATTTTTTAGGAATCACGAGACTCGACCAAAAAAAATACGATTCTTGTATTTAAAAGGTCGGTATATACAAACTTTTATATGAGAGTATCGAAGTTTTTTAGCGGGAATCTACGGAAATGGTTATTTAACATACCTGCTACAGAAAGTCTGACTTTATGTTGTTTTTATCTGTGTTAGACGATCACTTATCAACTGCGCTACAACCACATTCAATAATCAACATTGACAATAGGCACTCACCTTTTGGCAGCAGTGTGCCCAAAGAAAAGGATCAGTATTAGGAGATTATCTCCTCTCATCTTCTCTTCTTTTACTAACTTTGAAAATTGAGCAAGTAAAAGAAAAACACTTGCTTTTAAAGGTTATTAATGATCACGAACACTCCATCGTCGTACTTTTTTGCATTAATTAACTTGAAAGTGTGGTTATCCCACTTCAAAAGCAAAAGAAGAGTGTCACGTCTTAGTGTTATTTTTTTAGGCTTTAATAACACACTGCATATGAAACTTTCACAAGCCGGTTTCCATCTGTAAACAAACAATAATGCATAAACAAATTATTCTTATTTAGAAACATCTGAACATTCTTTAAAATTCCCCATAAATTGTTTTGTTGCACCTTTTCCATAAACAAAATATAAATGCTTCCCCTTCTAGCCCACCCCTTGTACAAGCACTTTCTTAAATCTGAAAATTGCATAGAAAGGCACATCTGCAGAGGCTCAACTATAGCTTTTGGGCTGGAAGGGCGAGGTTGTAGGTTTGAACGTTTTGGAGACTTCACTAAGATTGAGGCCTTCTGAGCAGAAAAGTTTGAAATTTTAATCCTCTTTATTGTTTAAATTTCAGTCTTAATTTTAGGACTACAGTATGAGATTATATCAAAAGGAGAACATTTACCTACAGATTACGTGTGACATAAACATACACCCCTCCTCCATTCACCACGCTCCTAGCTACAGTGCTCAGCAAATATTCCATCAAGCTATCACGCTTATTTCAGGTTATAGAATCAGTCAAGTGTTTCATATCTTTATATCTGTTTATCGAACAGATTTGAAACACTATTGTTTTTTAAAGCGTTTGTCAAGATTTTATTCACTATCTAAATGTTTATTTGCTCACTAGAATTTTTTAACAAACGGTTATACAAAAATGTAAGGATAAAAAAATGAGGATTGGCACAAGTAAAAACCACTACAATCTTCAAGTGTTAAAAGGTTTAGCGATGTTGCATGACGTTAGACCAAGCTTAGCGATGTTGTATGACGTTAGACCTTGTCAGATCAAAGATTTACAATGTTTTGACGAAGCCTGGAGGTCTAACTTTATCTGAAGTTTCGAGTGTGTGTTTATGTTCGTGTGACAAAAACCAATCTCCAGTTTCGCTTGCTTAGTTGCTGTTTATATCTGGAATGGGGAGTAAAGTTGGTAACCACTAACTCTTGAAATTTGTTACGTGTTTATATGATAAAGTTTAATGCCGAGGCGACTTTCGTGCGGTCTTGAGAACGTGAGTATTCCCCCTAAACGAAATCTCACCGTATCATTTTAATAATCTGTCCGTCCAGGCACGCATTTTTTCGGTTTTCGTACCTTTTTGCGTCAGTATAAACCGCCCTACAGTGTCACAGTAAGTTTAACTTAGTTTCTCATAAAGTTTTTTTTAAATCCACAGCGAAATAAAAGTTCTTTGTAGCTATTTTATTTGGGAAAGTGCAGAGCCTATTATCCGTGAATGAAAAAGTGCAGAGCTAAACACATTAAAACAACAACCGTGTTTGTTCAAAAATTTTTATTAGCAGGTAGTTTGGGGGTAAAGTTTGTATAAATAAATAAAAAACAAGTACATACGCCAGTTGAAGCAAAAATTGGTGAGTATACCAACCTCGTTCCCAGGGCTTTTTGTCTCTCATCGGCGCTGCGCTTATTGATAGGTCTGACGAAAAAGGCCCTGGAGGAGGCTGGTTTTATTCCGAGCCGTGATTGGTCGAGAATTTCACCTAATTATGCGAAAGATAAAACGTCACTCGGTCCGTGAAATATTCACGCTGAAACTAACTGTAAACAATAAAGATGGCCGACACTGTGCATACATGTTTTGTATCAGAAAAAAATATTTGAAAAATACATTTTGGCAAGAAACTTTTATGGTTTCAATTAGTTTTAACTAGTTAACTCTTAGTCCAGATGTGCTTGTATGTAACTACATGCTACTTATGCTCAAATTAATATTAGCAACTGACCAAGAGATTGTCTAGAGCTAGCTAGTTATAAAACAAGAAGTGTAGACATATATATAGTTACAGATAGATAGCTACTAGTTATTTATTATTATTATTACTACTGAACATCAGAATACAAAGTAAGCGCAGTTAGCTACATCAACGCAAAAACAGATAAAGGATTGGATGTATTTTCCATGCTAATTACACAGATTTTACATATTGCAAGAATTCTGTTAACTCTTAAAATGGTAAGGGATTATATATAAGATAAAAACACAAAGCTATCTATACATTTATATATATACATCTATATTGCTAAATATAAAAATTTTCTTTTTTTATTCAAGGTATAGAAGAATGGCTAAGCCAGCTACTCCTAAGAAGATTTACTTTCGTAACACTTCCAATGATGGAAATTTCTACAAAAATCTTTGTTTATAAAAATATTCAGCAATATTGGAAAAAACAAAAACATTGAGAACAAAATAAGTCTAACATGTGGGTTAAGAACAACGGAACTGGATGCTCTTCCAACTGTTATATGTCAGTCTTGTGTCACCTTTGTCGAGAAAATGTCAGACTTTCGGAAAAATGTTCAACTGAATCAAATTCAGTTACGACAAAACGTGTCTGTCAAACGTGGCATATTGTCTCCGCATAACGAGAAAAATCAAACTATTGAAAGTGAGAAAAAGAACGAAAAAGGAAAATCTAGAAATTCAAATAACAGATCATTTTTAGATCTTATAAATGGAAGTTTACTCAATAGTGTTTGAACCAAATTTTTATTGATAGATGGAAGTTCATAAGTTTGATCAAGGGTAGTCAATAGCGAAAGTCTCCAAGTTTCAATAATTTCTTTCAGCTCAGTTTGTAAGCATTTAAAAGCATCTTCTGATACTAAATCACGGCAAGGTAATGTTGTTTCTTTTATCAGCAAATTAGACTTTGTACAATTTGAGCAACAATTATCTTGTTCATACTTTTTAAAACCAAAGAAATTTAGAATAAATTCCCTTAAGCACAGA
Organism: Hydractinia symbiolongicarpus; assembly: GCF_029227915.1. Lineage (NCBI taxonomy): Eukaryota > Metazoa > Cnidaria > Hydrozoa > Anthoathecata > Hydractiniidae > Hydractinia > Hydractinia symbiolongicarpus. Next base: position 12,658,693 of record NC_079875.1, on the reverse strand, counting down.
TCTGTTTTGCAGAAGCACTTCATGCTATCGTCAACATTATTTTTATTAACAGCAATATCTGCATTATTGTAATACAATGTTGCAGTTGAGTTTTGCCCACGCCTTCCAGCTCTACCAATTTCTTGCATGTAAGATTCAATATTGGCTGGAGGCGTTATGTGGATAACTTCAGTAACCTTTGGTGCATTAACACCCATCCCGAGTGCTGTGGTTGCAAACACAACTCTAATAGACGAATCTCGTTTTGTAATTTCATCTAAGATTTCTTTCTTCATTCTAGATGTTTGAGGAGCATGAAATTGACAAAATAGTTTTGTGTTATTTGGAGTTACTGTTTGCTGAAATAACGAATAAGCATAGCCACAATATTTTAGCTTCATGTAAATGATTGTCATGGGATAATCATCCCGTAATTTATTTAACTCTTTAGCAATGGGAACTAAAATATCGTCATAGCTTCTTAAGCCAAAGTTGTTTCCGCGTCTTGGCAATTTCTTTAAAAATATATTTTTTCTATTTGGATTTGCAACAACAACCTTACAATAAGGACTGAAACATAGTTTCTCTTTTAAATTTTTTATTTTGCTTGGGGGTGCAGTTGCTGTCAAAGCAATCATGGGTGTGCTTGGAAAAAGAGCTTTCAGTGTGCATAATTTTCCAAAATCTTCACGAAATTCAGCACCCCTAAAACATATAAATGGAGTGTTTTTTTTAAAATTTTGTATAGCTAATATATTAGCAATTTATTATATTATGTACCAACAGATATATATTATCAACTTGTCAAAAGATATGTTCGTTTATATTAGTTTCATTATATATTTTCATATATATATTACATATAGCTATATATATATAACAGATTTTTATACTGTATATATTCAGTTTTGTTAAATATTTCATATGATATGGTCTATATACATACCTACAGTACTTCATTATTATTTTATAAAATGAATTTTAAAAACCACCAAAGTTTTTTTATAATTTTATAATCTATATTCTTGAATAGCCAGCTAGAGCTAGTTTACTTACCACATTTCAACACAATGCGCTTCATCAACCACGCAAGCTACCACATTTTGTTGATAAATTTTGCTCTTTAAAATTGAACGCCCTTGATCAGATAAAAAGGATTCTGGATGGGCAAATAAAATCTTAATATCTCCGTTTTTAATACCACAATCAATTGTAATATTTGTACCATCATGGTCGTCCTCCACTGCATCATTACTTCCAAACAAGCTCTCATCTGCCTCAAACTTCCTCTGTTCCAAGTGCAATACAGCAGCAGAAAAACCAATCCCATTCAAGTATTTCACCTGATCATTTATAATGGAAGTTAAAGGGCTGATGACCAAAACAATATTCTTTTTATTTTTAACTGGGAAGAGATCAGCAAGTAAATGAAAAATAATTGATTTTCCAAATCCAGTAGGCAGAACTGCCACCACATCATTCCCCTTTAACAAAGCTTCCAAACATATGACTTGCTTTGGTTTCAGGCAAAACTGAAAAATGTAATTATTTAATGCGAAAGATATTCGCTTTAAAATATCAATATACGTTAGAGCCATCACGACATAAAGCCTTCAAGGTCCAGTCTTCACTAAAAAGTTCTCTTTCCATCGATCACGATAAAATCCAGACCCTAATAATTAAATTGAAACTCGCTTACCAAAGACTAGGAAGTATAAAATTCCTGATAAACGAGACACGAGTGCATTAATTAAAAATCTGCGAAAATCAAAGATTTTTGACCAGCCTCCACCAGGGCCATGTTCGTCTCGCCGTCCGATATTCAAAAAGAGACAACTTGTCCTGGGATCGAGGTTGTGAGTATACGTATTTTTTATAACGATGCATTTGCATTTATTACTTAAACACGTTAGTTTTGGTGCCACGAGTTTTTTTACAAATTAGACATCATTGTAATACCCTTAATGATTTTAAATGATAGTTTATATATGTTAATAATATAGTCTACAGCCTATATAAAAGTTAGCCTAGATAACTAAGCTTTCTTCGTGGATATCACATTCAATTTTTTCTTAAACGAAAGCTTGACGCAAACAAATGTTTGAGCAAATTCCTAAAATCTAAATCCACCTAAAAGCAAATCTCAAATTACAACCATCCAATTAGCACTAGGTCGGCGTGGTCACATCTTACCCTCTATTTGTGAATTAATCATATTTGTTCAGGGCAGTGAGGTGCGCTCTAAACAAAACATTTCCCGATATTGCCCACGCGAGCAAGGAATAATAGAATTAACCAATCAAAAAGCACGGTCAGTGTTCTGACCGCAGAAAAATCAGACCCAGCTTAGCAATTCCGATTTTCTGCTGGTAAGAAAAATTATGCTGGATCTCCTGGCTAATATAAAGTGTGCTATTGTCAATATTGTCATCAAACCTTTCAACCTATGTACTCCCAATTTTTTAACAAAGATAATAGTAACGGGAACTCTGAATTGTTATAAAAACAAAAAAAAAACTTTAGGTTGTTTTAAAGTTACATAAAACGAGGCGGAAATGTAAATTTTTGGCATCCTGGAATTTTATTTTCTAAAATTTCATCCTGCGTGTCGGGGTCAACCACGGTGGACCTTCTTACGTCACTAAAAATATAATCCTTTCACTTTTAATTTGTGTCCGGTGTATGTCAGTATCTCATTTCAAAATGTAGTACAGCCTACCTCTGAGTGTAATCAACTGTATCAGTTAAAGCTATCCATAATAAAGCTTAAAGCAAACACCGAAACACCGATGAATGATTACTTTCGCATACGCAGTCAGAATTTGCTTTCCGCTGTATTTTTTTGAAAATAGCAATTGAAATTGTATACGTTTTGCAGTGTTCTAACCTTTAAGTTATATCGCCAGCTACAGGTGCTTAGAAGAGTTATTGAGCACCTCGGATTTAGTTTTCCACAAAAGTTTGAAGTGGTGGCTATCGAATTCTAATCACCTCAGATTTAATTTTCATCTCAGTTAGTTCTTTTTCTTTTTAAAAGATATGCTTTTTTAAAGATTATATAAACTTTCGCAAGAATTTATTTTCGCGAAATTTTTATTACATAAGTAGCATGTTTAACCCTAAGAATACTGGAAGGAAGGGTTTTTTTCAATGACCCTTTTTTTGGTATGCTACATGGCTAAGATACTTCTGAGTTTTTATATTTATCTATTAGATCCTTTCCATCCTTCTCAAAGTCGTAGTAATTGGTGTAATGTTGTCATTTTTTAAAAGTATTGTCTACATATGTTGTTGTGTTTGGTTAAATGTTTTTCATTTAATAAAAACTACTTCTTTTATAGGCCTCCTTTTTGCATGCTTAAAACAGTTGTGCACATAAATATTGGGAGTGTATATTAGTTTGAATTATAGTGCGCATCACTGAGCATTAGAAATTTGTAGATTTATTACTCAACATAATTTCTAAGAATTTTTAGCCATCTACAACATTTTTGCAATATACCTATACTATTATTTTCGCAAAAAACTTACAAAGAGGAGTCTCAAAATACGCCGAATTACCTCGTGAAAATTACGCTTACTAGCCTCCTCAAAAGTTTGCCTGATGTGAAAAAACATGGATCCGTCTCATCTTGAGAACAAAATAATATATGAAGCTGGAGTGAAAAATCTATATTGTAAACAAGCAAATGTCATGTTGAGAAAAGCCTGGTCAGCATTTTTATGTATAATGTGTTCGGGAGAAATTGTTAGTCGCCGGACTTTAAGTATTTCTGCCCGACATGGTTCATGCATGAAAAATTACCGTGAAGCATTGAACAAAAGCGTTGCTATACGGTCATGAAAATGTTTTTTTTTTATTATTACAATAGGATAAAAATAAACAAAATTTCCCTGGGCTGTGAATCACCGGACTGTGTTTAGCCGAACTGTAAATCACCGGACTGTGTTTCGCCGGACTGTGAATCACCGGACTGTGTTTCGCCGGACTGTGAATCATTGGACTATTTTTTCCCGGATTGTGCGTCTGATAAAACAAAAAATATTTTCTTCATTCCATATTTGGAATAGTTATTGTTTTGGAAACGATTTCAGCCATACGATCGTCGAGAATTGATGATTCTTCATTTGGGTGTCTATCCATTTTTAGTTTGTGATGCTACAACAGCACTGGCCCGATTGTATTGTAGTGCAGAATCCGCAAAGAAACTATGTTTCCAACTTTTTTACAAACGTCGGAAGCGACTTTCATTTTGACGTTACGTGTTTGAAAAACGACGTTATTTTAAACATTACTTTAACCTTATTAAAAAAATGGCAATCCAGATTGTGTGGCGTAGTGAGCAAACAAGAAGTAGTCTAAAAACAAATTTTGTCTTTTATCTTAAATATAAACACGGATTATAGAAAACAAATTTTTACTCGCAAATCCAAACAAATATTGAGTGGATTTAGATTAATAAAATGTTTACGGGGGTAAACTTTAAAATAATATAAAGGAAAAAAGTCTTTTAAGAACGTAAAAGAGAAAGTCCAAAATTTTATGTATTAAAAACTCTGTTTTACTTTAGATAAAACTTACAGTAAGATTAGAGCATGTGCAGTTTTGAGTGGTCGCCCTATTTTAAATGAAACAATGACATTTCGTGCACTGCCTACATCAATTACAGGATTCATCACTTTTGTTTAGAAAATGGACATTTGCAAACCATAATCTTGAGTTTTGGCACGTTGAAAGAAGTATCTGACACTTTTAACTATGGGAGCATGTGTGACGTTAACCATGTAGCAGTATAAGTGTTTTTTATATTATGTGGTTAGCCTTACTAATTACAACGAATATAGCTACCATGTCAATTATTTTCAGGAGGGACCTTAAAGCTCCCGTTTGAGGTAAATCATTCAAATTTCTGCACATCTACAGGACAATTGAGGTTTTTATAGTCTAAGTGTGTGTTTATTTTAGACGAAAATGCTTGAAAATCCAATGATTTTTGTTTTAGAATGAAATTATTCCATTGTTGTTTGGAGAAAATTTGCAGTAGATAATATTGCAATTATCGCGCTATTGGAATATCTAATCCCAGAAAGCTCTTGAAAATTTGGGGTACATATATATTCCCCTTCTTTTTATACATCAAGTGGGAAAATTTCAATTAGAAATTTTAAAAACTGAACCTGCAACACCAAAAAAACTAATTTTTGGAATTTTCAAAATTACATTTTCGCACGGTCTAAACACTGACCTAAATAAGCTACAATAGTCTCTTTTAGGCGATTTATTTTTTCTAATTGGGTTGTTAACATGGTTTTTTGCTGCCCATCGCCCTTATTTTGCATAGTCGCCACGATTTTTTAGCTACATTCTATCAGCCTCTTGATGACCTAAATATGTTTTCTAATATTACTTGTGCTGACAGGAGATATAGCGTTTGTTGTTACAGCTCTTTTCTTCTTTTCTTTAAGACCATCGTTGTGTCTGGAAATATGCTAAATTTCCTGTGGAATATTTTTAAAATGGCTGCGCATAACCTAAACAGTCTATTTCTAGCTAAAGCCAATAGACGAATTTCATCGTGGCGCATGTTGTTTATACCTTACGCAAATTAACAGTTATGGAGCTTCGCAGACCAAACAAATCATCAAAAAATCCGTCGATAATTTCAAAAAAGTAAATATTGTTAGATTACATTTGTTTAGAATAGACTTTTTTCCGACCAATTATGCCAAACTCGATTAAAGAGGTAGAGAATAAAAATGATTCTCAGCTCTAAGTTCTTTATCAAAAGGTAGAACAAATTACCAATTTTGTAAATATTTTGGTTCCTTAAGTGCCTCAATTGCGAGCTGAAAGTTACGGTCAAACCCTTCATATAGCCAAGCTTCTAAGAATAGTCTCGTTTTTAAAATAATAATTTTCTACAAATCTAAATAAAATCCAACCAGAATATTATATTGGTCTAAAAACTTTAGTTTTGTCATGATAATTTAATATTCTATCTGAATATCCTCAGGAGCATAAAACCATTATAAAATTTTGGATGACGTCATAATCATTATAATTTATAAAATTTGAGAAAGGTGTATTGCAAGGTAGATTAGAATATGACAGTATATTGGCGCGTAAAAATCATTTATTTAGAAAAAGAAAATGCAGGCATGTATAGATAGGTTTATAATTATTATCATCATTATCATAATGTACAAATGTGTTGTTAAGCGATCCATTACGGTAGCTATATGTCTAGGATGCAAATTACTTGCCAAGGAAATCTTTGGGGAATATATTTTTGCGGATGACTAGATATTTCCGGAATTTGCTGAATGGATTTTTAGTGGAGACTAATTAGCTTTCAGGAGTAAATAAAGTCTAAGGAGGAAAAGGTTTGCAGCAGAATTATTGACAATACAAGAAAAATAAAATTTGTAGATAATTGATTCTTCAGCAAATAACTTGGTAGCTATATACACAGAGGATAACCGTTAAAGGCCTTTATAAAATAGGCAAGGATGTTAGAAGTCGAGCAGAGCTATATGCGCACATGTAACCACTCCCACTATCAATTTGTTGTTTAATAAAGAATTCAGTAGGTACAATGACCAACTGGGTGTTGCCATTGCAGTATCGTTCTTAAAATATTATTCCTCGAGCAAGCACTTGAAATTAAATAGTAATTTTGGATCAGTTAGTCCCAAGCATTACTTCATGAAATGTGTTCATTATGCTCAAAATGGTTCAAAAGGCATTGCACTTGCAGTAAAAAAATTACAACTTGTTACAAAATCATTTTTATTTCCACGTCATTTCTTTCTTCTGTAACCTGCAGTTAAGGGAAGAATAACCTAAAGGAGAAAGGTAAAAGGTAAAATTCAAGAAGTTATAATCTCTGGTTTTGTCCAGTACAACATCGACCTTATTGTAATAAAAATCAACTGAAATCTCTTCAATTTCATTGGAAAAATACAAAAATTTCCTCAAATCTCCTTAATATTTTTTATGAAAATATCACCAAAAATTGTTCAGGAGTCTCATTAAAAATCTTCAAATCTCTTTAAATTTGTTCTCTAAAAAAATGGCAACCCTTGTCAATTTGAAACTGGTTGTAATTTTTTCATTTTAAAACCGTTTTATAGCTGGATCTACTTCATTATTTGAATTATAATTGCAGTAAAAACAAGAATTAACCGTGGTCTTTTTGCTAACTTTTTGCTTAGTTGTCAGTTTATAAGTAGTTATCACTTTAAATATGTAAACTAAAAATAGACTGCGCATATCAAAGAATCAATTCGTCATTGTGACATTAAATAATTGTGACAATTAAAATCGTACTTGCATCAAATATTCACTGGTGACAGTCAAGATTTTTAGGGGCCAAGTAAGCGATCTTACCATGAACAAAAACAAGGTACATTTTACTGCTCTGAATAAAAGGTTACCATTTTTACCTGTCAGTGTCTAAGACAAGAGCATGTTGGACATCCGTCTTCAGTTTTTGCATATCCCATAGGACATCTGTATCTGCACAATGGGGTTGGGCAACCTAGAAGAAATACTTTGGGTTGCAATCATTTTCAACGTAAAAATAGGACCCATCCTTCTATGGACACTTTTCAAGCTATAGCAAATACTGATCCTTTTAGCAAATAAGATGATAGCCTTCCGTCTACAATCCAAGACATGCAAAGCCCGGCTGAATTTCGAAGTTCGTATACCCACGAGCAATTGGGAAAGCAGTTTATATATAAGTAGAGCGGACTCCGGACTTTTTAAGTCCAGTTGTTTTTCACAGCAAACCTATGATTTTAGGTTATTCCATTATTTTTGACTTCAATTAATTAGCCTACATCTCTGCAAATTTAAAACTTTTGAAATCCGACTGCTGCAAAGAACTGGCCATATGATTGGTTACCCGTTTTGTCAAATGGCGAAACACTACGTTTTGCAAAATATATTTTGTCTAGTGTTTTAGATGATATAATGTGCAAAGAATTATACTGTTTCGAGCAAACTATCGTTAGCGCAATAAATAATTTAAGATGAAATAAGATATCTTATTGCTAGCATCCATTTGCGCATGTCGAGCTGGAGTATAATTTGCCCAAATTGATTTTTGTGCAAAGCCATCTCATATAAAACTTTTTAACTACCTTAAGGGAACTTATTTTGGCGGGAACTAATTTTGGCGGATTTGGCGGATTGGGGCAAAATCCGCCAAAATTAGTTCCCGCCAAAATTAAATATTTTACTCACCCGCCAAAATTAGTTCCCGCCAAAATTAAAAAAAATCGCCACCCGCCAAAATAAGTTCCCGCCAAAATTAAAAATTTCGTTGATCCGCCAAAATAAGTTCCCCTTAAAAAATCGACAAAAATCAACTTTTTTTCAATTTTTTATATCTTTTAGAAATATACCTTTGCGCTAGAAATATTATGTCATAATAAACCTCTAATACAAGATAATTTTTAATCAATATTTATGATTTCTAAGTCCTTGCTTGACGATGGTGACGACTTTTTAGGTTTGTTGTTAACTTTTTGCCTTTTTGGGGCTGGTGCAGCTGAGGTGTTTCCAAAAAAGTTTCGAATATCTTTTTGCTTTTTCGTCTCTTTGCTTTGGCTTTTGGCTGTATTTTTTTTACGCTTTGGTCTCTCTTCGGTTGGAACCACGACATCTAAAATAACTGCAATATGTAAGAACGAACCAAGAATCAATTCCTCTTTCGGCTCTGTATACAAGGCTTCTACAAGTTGTTGGTATCTTGCAAGAACCAAAAGATTGTTTACTGTCCCTGGTAAAGTAACAGTTATTTTACAGGGGATCTCCAAGCCTCCTTGAACGAGAGGTGATCTTCGATAGTGTACACTTGTCAACGTGGATTTCATAGACGCTCCTCTGTCCAGAAGAAATTTTGTAACCCTTGAGATTTCTTTGGGTAAATGGCCAACTGGTTTGTCATTTCCGAATTCACAAACTTTGATTGCAAATCTATCGAAAACATTGTTGTTCTCATGAAAGCAGTCCAGTGATTGATTTTCCTCAGGTTTCCAATAAGTTTTATAATAATGGAATCCTCTGACAGCAGCTGTAAACTCGAACGTCTTGTTGTAAGCCATATGGACGTCTTTTCTTTTCTAGCTCTGATGAAAAACAAAAATGTCAATCGATCGATTTTTTAATTGCCTAGCATGAAAATAGAACGTTTTTGTTCTATTTGTCAGTGTAGACCGAACTTTCCCAATTAAATAGAATGTTTTTGTTCGATTGGTTAGTCTAAACGGGCCTTAGCGAAGAAAAAAAGAATGTTTTTGTTCGATTGGGTAGTCTAAACGGGCCTTAGCCAAGAAAAAAAGAATGTTTTTGTTCGATTTTTAGTGTAAATATAGGCCAAGTGAATGGAATGTTTATGTTCGAGTAAATATACAGGATACAGATAACTTACGTTTCCTTTTTTATCTCCCGGCTTTCAAAATGTCTTACATCAGGAAGTTAGCTAAATTACAAGAGAAAGAAGCTCAACAAAGGGCCGCTGAAAAGGAAAAAACTTCAGACGAAACACCTTCAAACAGTTCTAGGGAACAAAGTAAGTATTTCTCTTTGATGTTTTTTTTTGTTATACCTACCTGCGAAGAAGTTTCTTTCTTTGTTTGAAAATTTTTAATTTTTGGTCAAAATTCGCAATTACATAGTGGTTCGTTTTATTCATTTTAGGCCCACAACCAACTGACTTCCAGCAAGAATCATCCCTTGGTTCGTTAGACTACGAAGCTGTTACAGACGCGACTGAAAATGTTAAATCCAGTGGCAAAAAATCATACAACCGTTGGTCAGAAAAAGAAAGATTTGATATCGGAAAATATGTTGCGATTCATGGTGGTGCGGCTGCAATCACAAAGTTTCAAACCAAAGACAGGCCGTTAAGTGAGAGTACAGCTCGAAGATTTGGCAATCTTTACAAAAAAGAGCTGAAAGATTCAACCCGAGAAAAACGTAGCGTGGTAACCAAATTTGTTCCTTTGAAACGCGGTAGACCTCTGTTCCTTGGCAGTCTAGATGAGATGGTACAAAGATTTTTAATTGCACTGAGAAATCGAGGAGGTGTTGTTTCAAGAACAGTTGCAACCGCTGCAGCGAAAGCTCTAATATCACGAAACCCTCAATTTGAGTTGGGGCATATTAAAATTGATAACAGTTGGGCAAAAAGCCTCTTCAAGAGAATGGGTTTCAAGAAAAGAATGAAAACGACCTCCAAAGTTGAAATCACTGAAGGAGCCAAAAAGGAGTGCGAATTACTATTTCTTCACGATATTGTTTCGACCATCGAACAACACAGCATCCCTCACCAACTTGTTATGAATCTGGACCAGACACCTCTTAAGTTTGTTCCAAGAATGAATCACACCATGGCGAAAAAGGGTTCATCGTCCGTCCCTATCGTTGGATCTTCCGACAAAAGATGCCTTACTGGTACCTTTATTATTACGCTTGATGGTTCTTTTCTGCCAATGCAACTGATATATGGGGGGAAAACAAATCAAAGCCTCCCAAAGTTTGAATTCCCCGAATCGTTCTCACTAAGCGTTAATCCCAAACACTACAGCAATACACAAGAATCCATCAAAGTCATCAAAGAGATCGTTCTAAAGCACGTTGAAGACCAGAGGAAGAAGTTAAATAACCCAAAGCAAGCTGCTCTTCTAATATTCGATGTCTTTCGAGGACAAATTACTGAGGAAGTTACCGAATTGCTGAAGAAGAACAACATCTTCCTGGTTTTGGTTCCAAGTAACATGACACATATATTCCAGCCCTTGGATCTTACTGTGAATAATCATTGCAAGCAATTCATGAGAAATTTGTTCACTGAATGGTATTCAAAACAGATCGAGAAAGAGCTATCCCTTAACAAAAAGATCGAAGATATAAATATTCAATTAAAGCTGACCACCATCAAGCCTCTTCATGCAAGTTGGCTCCTCCAGTTTTATAACCATATCACTTCGGCAGATGGCCGTGAAGTCGTTTTGAATGGGTGGAAAGCATCTGGAATTTACGACGCAGTTCGCATGGGATCCACTTCACTTGAATCCCTTGACCCTTTTCAAGATCTATCACCGCTGCCAGAAAGCAATAGTGTAATTACTCAGCCCATAACCGACATAATCAATGCGCCAGATTTATTAAAGGATAGCTTCATCAACGTGCGAGTCGAAAATGACGATGACAAAGAAGAGGAGTACACGCGTGACGAGGATGACATAGACTTTAGTCGGAATGCATTTGACATTATCATAGACGATGAAGAAGAGTAGATTTTTAGTATTTGTTTTAAAATTCTTTGCTTTGTAATGCTTATTTCTACATCTTTACCAAAGAAAATTTTCGTTGAAATTTGAAAAAATCCTTCACTCGCCAAAATTAGTTCCCGCCAAAATTAAAAAATCCGCTGACCCGCCAAAATAAGTTCCCGCCAAAATTAAAAAAAACCGCCACCCGCCAAAATAAGTTCCCGCCAAAATTAAAAATTTCGTTGATCCGCCAAAATTAGTTCCCGCCAAAATTAAATTTTTTTTAGATTTCCTTCGTCCGCCAAAATTAGTTCCCGCCAAAATAAGTTCCCTTAAGGTATATTTCTGACGAGTAAAGAACATTAATTTTAGCTCATTGATATCTAAATATTTCTAGTATTGTCAAAACTATAACAAATAAAACAGGCTATAAGAGTCTCCGATAATAAAAAAAGATTTTCCAATTAACTTACGTCGTAGTCTACATTGACAAGTTTGACAGCCATTTCTATCGTTCATGTAGCCAAGAAGACAAGGTTTGCACTTGAGTAAAGGACATGCTAAAAGGCATGCAGACGCACACCTGTCAGCACTTATCTTTTTATTGACTAATTTGCAATAGGATATTTTAAAAACAATAGTAGTACTAATGAAATTGCCTAGTGGTTGGGTTTTAAATGGATACCCTACCTTTCCTTTTACAAATGCACGTATTGCATCCATTTCGATCTGTCAGATAGCCATTTGGACAAGGTCGCAAACAACGTCTCAAAGGACAAACTAAAGTCAGATACGAGCATGCTATATATTTTCTTTATATAAAAACAGATTAAATTGTTATGGATATCATGTTCAGAATTATTAAAATTAGCCTTCGTTGGATAATATTAATTCATGAGAAATTACATCAACTAGATAAAAATATTAAAGAAATTTACCTCCTCGTGGTCTACATTGACAAGTTTGGCAACCATTACTATCTTTCATGTAACCATAACGACATGGTTTGCACTTGAGCAAAGGACATGCTAAAAAAAGATGTAGGCGTTTCTTGAGGTCTTTAAAAAAGATCTTGATGAAAAGAACTACTAAACAATTTATTTCGCATATCAAAGCACAACGTAGTTTGTACACCTTTTGACAACATTACACTGCATATTTTTAAAGATCCATAGCTGCAATTTCGTTTATACAATACTTAGAAACATTTAAACAACTGAAGATGTTTTGAAAAAACTGAGAAACGAGATTTCTATATAAGACTATAATAGGTGGTTAACTTTTTTCATTTTACCGGAGCAGAATAAAAGTTAGTTCTTTTGTGCATTAACATGTTTCACAAGCATCTTTCCATCATACATATCCGTTTAAGCGAGCTTTGCATTCAAAATTGATTTTAAGTTTTAAGTTTTTTGTTTTTTAACGAGGTATCGAACTCAAATATTTCCCACTGGCTTAAGTTACTATTGTGATTTCTTGAGTTACATAACTGCCTCCGTTTACGCATTGACTGCTTGTGACCAGTTTCTGGTCACATATTCTAACTACAATACTAATACTGATAAAAGTTTCTCAGCCATCAAAACTTTTCATGTAACCATAACGACATGGTTTTCATTGTATTCGAGGACATACTAAAATACATGTATGGACATTCACTTAGTCTGTGCTATGAATCATAAATATACCGATCCCTCGATTTAATAACACTTAGAGATCAATGCAATTTATATACCTCTTGGTAAGCAAGTGCACGTCTGGCAACCTTGAGCATTTTTAGCAAATCCATATCTGCAATGTCGTTTACACAATACTTGAGGACATTCTAATAATAAAATGAAATTGCATTTTTATCAGGACGCCAGAAAACAAAAAAAATTGTGTTTACTTAGCTATTCTTAAAGATTGCAAAATAGAGTTAATTACAGGTCCTTGATACAAAGGGACAAGGATAAATATTACTTGCAATGTAACAAGAAAAAATTGTGGTTAAAAGCATACTGCCTACCATTTCGTTTGCAAATGCACGTATTGCAGCCATTCCGATCTGTTACATAACCATTTGGACAAGGTCGCAAACAACGTCTCAAAGGACAAACTAAAGTCAGATAGCGATTTACAAGCATTCCATATATTTTCTTTATATAAAAGCACATTAAATTGTTATAGATATCATGTTCAGAATTATTACTACTAGTCTTTGTTAAGTAATTTTGATTCATGAGAAAATACATGATTTGATGAAAGTATTAAAGAATTTTACCTCGTGGTCTACATTGACAAGTTTGGCAACCTTTACTATCTTTCATGTAACCATAACGGCATGGCTTGCACTGTATTCGAGGACATACTAAAATACAAATATAGACATTCTCTTAGTCTGTGCTACGAATCATAAATATGCTGATTCCTCGATGTAATAACAGTTAGAGATCAGCACAATTTATATACCTCTTGGTAAGCAAGTGCAGGTCTGGCAGCCTTGAGCATTTTCAGCAAATCCATATTTGCAATGTCGTCTACACAATACTTGAGGACATTCTAATAATAAAATGATAAAGCATATTAATCAGGACGCCAGAAAACAAAACGTTTTCGTATACCCGACAGTGTCATTCATGCCCGATGCGAAGCAGGGTTATGAAGATGGAAAAATAAAGGTACTCGCAGGTGATTGATACATAGGGGTGGGTATGACTACTAAGTATTATTGTGAATAAAAACATACTCCCTACCATTTCCTTTACAAATGCACGTATTGCATCCATTTCGATCTGTAAGATAGCCATTTGAACAACGTCTTATACAACCTTTTAATGGACAAACTAAACAGAGATGGTTGGAGGTTGCTTTAAGTTTTATTGTAATGAAGACGTTAATGTTTTTAAAGCATATATTTGCAAATAGTTTTTGCATCAGATTTTTTCTAGTCAAAGCTATTATATCTAATAAACCCAGTGACTGCCACGTATACCAGGAAGTGGTAAAGGAGTGTTGAGCTCCATTTTTATAAAACTAACCCTTGTAGTTCAGAACTTTAAAATGGTATACATACATGAAACATTTGCACGAATTCTACTTTTTTACGTTTAAAATTCTTAGCTACATGAGAGAATATAATTGAAAGTTCGGTTTTTCGTTTGCTCATTGAATCCTGGTCACTAAGAAAAAATCCGTTTATATGATCCATTTTAAGAGAAATAAGTGTTTGCAGAAATTTTTTGGATACTGCAGAAAAAATCTTTGCCCTCTCCCCCCCAAAAAATGCTGAACAGTTCCACTTTAGCTTTGCAGGAAATTTGAAAAAAAAATGTGTTCTGAAGGTACTATTCACATGTCCTTACCTTTTGGTCGACATTTGCATGTTTTACAACCATTCTTGTCTTTAAGGTAACCATGGATACATGGTGGACATTTAACAGCAACACATGCTGTCAAAAACAAAAACAAAATGACATCAATTTTTTACAACCTTCTGCGACCACGGCCATAAACATGGCTAAAAGCGGGATAAATTTTGGAGATCGTCTAAGTAAGCAGTTAACGACACTGTTTTAGCTATGTAGAACCAAGGAAGTTTAAAGAGGTAAGGAGGTTACCTCCTTGGTAGGACATATACATTTCAGTCTTCTTAATTTTATTTTGTTAGATCTAAAATCTTAAACGATAATATATTTTGTTTGCACCTTGCATGGTCCATTCTATCGATTGTTTCTTAAACCGAATTTTGTACAAATAAAGGTAGTTTAATTCTAAACGTTTTTTACCACGCTCACGCTTTAAAACAGAGATTTCGTAGCCTACTGTCTAAATAGTGTTTTCCACGTGATTGACAGTTCTTTTTCAAATCTTTTCGAAATTTCGACAACAAGAAACAAGACAGAAAGTATTTTCGTTTTTAATAAGAACGAAATGTTACACTTACTGTTGGGTCTACATTTACATGTGCGACATCCAGTCTTATCTCGCAGGTAGCCATTCTGACACGGCTTGCATCTTTTGCGAGGACACGGTTTTCCTATAAAATGTTTCAAGACCACGGTTAACGATAAAGAATGCACGGTTATCAGTTTTTAAATATCCCAATGACGTCATCAAAACTTTATTTTTTTTTAAATATGAAATCAATTTTTTTATATCTAATAAATCTACCAATCAATGTTTCGGAAATTCTAATGTACTAAATGATTGGAAAATGCCTTTTTTTAGGCATATGTAACGTCATTTCTGAACCCAATGACCTTATTTGTATTTTCTTTGTATTCTGATATTCTGTAAGTATGCCACTTAATCCACTCCCCCTTCCCTTGGTGCTACACTAAATCAAGAAACCCGGTGTTATTAGGGTTAAAAAGACTTTCTTAATTGCCTCTTGTGTTTGGGTATTTGTAATTAAAATGGTCCAAGAACAGCAACAACAACAACGACACCGAATAAATAAATAACGTCAACTGTATCAAAAAAAAAACAACCAAGAAAAGAAGCAACGACAACAAAACTTACTACAGACTCGACTTCGACATTGTAAACCTTTGTCACACCTGGCGGTAAATGGATTACATCGCTCGCCTTCAACTTTTGCACAGTACTTGCAGCACCCGCAACGATCTTTAATAATTGAGCCTGAAATTTCAGAATTTTAAAAAATTCACAAAAAAGTCAAACTAATCACGCAAAATACTTTCACGCTTTTAGAAGTATTTATTTTCTTTAAGAAACTAAAACTTTGAGGGCTGCAAATTTGAGAAATGAAGATGAGAATGTTAAACAACTCTTTTACAAACCTTTGCAATTTTTAGGCTGAGCGCATCTCACAGATTTGCAATCATTTCTGCACTGGCGTCTTCTAAACCCTTCAATTTCCACAACAGCGAAACACACCACAAGCAATACTAACACTTTCGCACCCACCATGTTCACTCTTCGTTCTTTGATATTAAAAAATTACTTTTGTTTACGATATCGTTTGCTGACATATATATCGTTTTTTAATGTAAACAAACTTATGTATGTAAACAACAAAGAATGATGACGACGTCACTATATCAAAACTTGTTTTGCCACAGTTTTGCTAAGTAAGCTAATCAGCATTTATTATTTACAGGGCGTTCGCTACGGTATTTAAAAACATAGTTGAGTATTTTTAGTCTCGTAGTAGGGATTCTGAAAAACGGACAGAAAGTAGAGTTCTATTGGAATCTTGCAAATATTTTTTCAAATTTTTTTTCTATAGTTATTATTTCTATAATTTAGTACCTAACATACGTTAGCAGGATGGGTAAGGGGGTTAACTTTATTAGTTTATGCTTTAAAAGTACTTTGAAACAAAAATATTATTATTCGCTTATTTTATTTACACTAAGTCATAAATTACATCGAATATTACTATTTGTCAAACATATTAATCCTTTTATTGACGTCTATCCTTAAGAATTATAATGAACAATGACGAAAGATAATTAAAAATAAAAACGAACTTGTGAATTAAATATCACGTACGTCCTCCTGATGTGTCAAATGTAACGTCATGAAAGTGACATCAATTGCTTTTGGTGTTGCGAAATCTGGTCCCATTGTTAGTGCAACTTGAATCCACTACAAATTTTAATTTCAGAATCGTATATAGGAAATTTGAAATCTATGAGTCTGCAAGGACTTTTCGATCTAATAAACATTTTTTCGAAAATTTTAAATTTTATACGGAAACAGTTTTTTTAAGAGCAAGGCTCACGGATTATTTTCCGTTCAAGGTAATGTTTTGATTTCGCGTTGAGAACAATATGCATGCGCACTCATTCCTGTAGGTAGAAAATATGAACAACAGACCAGGTAAGTCAGAAAATTCCACGAAACATTCTTTGGCAAACTATCTATCACCAAACCAAAACTTTATTTGTTGATAATGCTTTGACACTTTTTCAGATTTTATACCCCAAAAGTAGTACTAATTTACGTTTCACTGAATATAATTTGCCGGTTCAACAAAGCTACATTTCACAGCATTAATTCACGTGGATAAACGTGATAATTATACATTATTAATCTTCGTGGATGATTGTGTTTACTGAAGAAATGTGATTTTGCCAACTGCTTCTGATGTTTCTTTTGTGTGACTAAAGCTGCGTTATTATTTGCGGATTATTGGCTTCTCGTAATTAATTTTTACAGTGATGACCAACATAACCATTAAAACCATTGCCTTAATAGTTTGACTAAGCTTCAATCTTGTCCATAGAGGTTGTCGCGAATGGGCGCTTGAAGTACATTTAAAACTTCCATTGAAGTAACGAAAGCTGAGAAAGCACGACTGCGGCTAAAATAGACTACCGCCTAAAATATCAATTCTATTTTTATTCTAAACGATAAGAAAAAGGGATCGATCCACGCTTTTTTATAGCCTGACATGACTTAGCCGGGGTCTAAACTCACAATCCTTTGCGCTGGAAGCTAACGCTTTACCAAAACGATATCTGTACTAACTACCTCTAAATCTAAGACCCAAAAAAAAAACAGATATGAAAAACAACTCCGTGAATTTCATTGCGGTATGAAACTTTATGCCGATATAAGTTCATTTCGGTTCATAGCGCGTGGCCTTGTGGTTATGGAGTTCGCTTCGTAATCACAAGGTCCGTGGTTCGGTCCACAGCGCGGGCATGTTTAGCAAGTGTCTTTACTACAGCTACGGGTCAACCCATGCCATGTGAGGGAAATTGGGTAGGTAATGCCGGTGTATACTTCATGTATACATTCCGAACACAGGACCCACATTAATAACAGTGTTTCAAACACTGAAGTGGCTATATCCTGTATAAACATTCGGAATAATAATAATAATAATAATAATAATAAGGTCTAGTGAAAACATTGCCTAAATTTTCAAGCTAGAACTGTTAGAAATCGCAGCGCCATTAAGAGAATAATAGAGGTTGTTGTGAGAAACAAAAGCTGGATTTTTTACAACATAAAACTTGCTTTGAAGATAAAAGCTGTGTCAAAGCGAGCGTTGCTTTGAGCAAGCTTCTTAGCTACAACTCAGCAGGTAAATGTTAGTATTGAGAAAAGTTGGCTTTTTTGACGTAATTACAAAATTGAGTTCAAATGTTTCAACCCTCGCCAAATAGAATCACACTAAATAAGATTCGTAAAAGATCGAAAACAACTTTAATCAGGTGGAGTGTAATGACAAGAAAACGACTGTCGCATTCAGCAGCACTTGCCTTGAGACTCAATATACAAGAAAACTAATACAATCGACTTATTAATTAACGGACACTTCAAAATGCGAACACTTCTGCCAGGGTTGTCGACATGTACATAAAGGTGTTGAGGGGCCACGTTTAAGAACATCTTTGGCACCGTTATTTACAGTACTTGTAGGGGTAGAGTTTGCTGCTATGGTTGTCCAACATTGTGTCAAAAAAATCAAAGGGTAGGGAGGGGGGGGGAATTATAATTCTTTATTTATCTTCTTTTCTGACATTTTTCAGTTATTCCATTTGTCTGAACTACTTTTGGCAGAGATTGTAAACCCGTTTTCCGTTGAATTAAAGCGGGGAAATGAGATTCCCTACTTCGCGGACACCTTCATCAGCGGACAAATGATTGCACCACAGGCGTTCGTTAATTAAATTCACAAACTTTTTTTTACAGAATGGACCATCCTAGCCACATTTGCCATGTCTGAACATTTAAATCTCAAAAGCCCAGACAAAAGTTATAAAATATATGTTGATAAAATACCAAGGAAAATTAATTTCTTTTCTGAATAACTTTTCCAAAGCTAAGCTAATAAATTTGTATTTGTTTGTTGCACGTCTCCTCCCAAGGCGTCGCAAGCATATAAAGAGTTAGGGTAACACTAGGCTACACTCTAAAGCTAAAGTCACTCTCACCGCAATAATCCAGGGTAGTGTTTTTTTTTTGTACGTTCGTCTTTTATGTTTATAAATATACAGTAAATTTAATACTTTAAAAACAATAAAAATTGAGTAACAACATATAATACTGTATATACTTTTTCTCATCGACAAAAATGACGAATTTTCTCAGAGGTGCTTAATATTCGAATAAAAGTTGTATACTAGCTTAACTTAGACACTGCGTGGTCATGGATTTAAAACTTACAATTTTACGACATTTAGGAGGAATTTATGAGGTTTAAGGGTAAAACTTTAGGAGAAAATGCTTTTTAGCCTCTTCTAGTTCAAATATCAGAGAAGGTATTCATTTCGACTTTCAGTAGTGATGAAAATATAACTCATTAACATATGGATTCCGGTAAAAACAATTTTCAGAGAATTTTGGATGAATCCACAATTTGGGTCCAAATTTGGATGCCTGAAATACCCATAACATTGGAATTATTGTTTTTAATTGGATCGAAGTATTTGTCAATAAAAAAATTCTTTAGGTGACAAACACTTTGTCCAGTAAGGTTTAGCTTTATTCGAAAAAAGTCCACCGGCGTAGAATCATTTCGTAAAGTCGCAAATTTTCGAAATAGCGAATTCTTTAGGTGACAAACACTTTGTCCAGTAAGGTTTAGCTTTATTCGAAAAAAGTCCACCGGCGTAGAATCATTTCGTAAAGTCGCAAATTTTCGAAATAGCGAAAGTGTTTAGTATAGTGTAATAAATTAAATCATAAAATTGATTTCACATTTTTGGTTTTTTATTTTCAAAAATTTCAATATCGGTCATTTCACGTTTAGGAAGTCTGTCATTTGCACCGCCGTTGGTTACCGTTGGTTTAATGTGCGACTCATCATTACTCTTAGGATTTGCATTATCTTCTTGTTTAATCTCTTGAATAATCTCATTACTGTTATTGACACCAAGCTGGTCTGTAACACTCTTAATATTTGAATTGTCAGATTTAAAACTATCGTCTTTTATTACATTTGATTTTTCATCTTCGGTATGTTTACTTTCGTCATCGTTGTGGTCTAACCTACCCTGCTCAGACGCGGATTTGTCCTCTGCTTTAACTTCTGAAACATCTACCTTTTTAATCTTAAGCTGGTCGTCAGGTAACATAATCACGCTACTTAAATAAAATTCTGGCTGAAATTCCGGTATACTCAAACCCAGTCCTTTCATCACGCGTTCCATGACGTCATCGACATAGGCATGAATAAGAACGTCGGCCTTTTTGTCCTGAAATAAAAATGAAGTTTAAATTTATCAAACTCTTTATTAAAACTTACTTATACTAGCAACTGTTTTGGAGCATCTAAACGATGATGTTATAATTCCGCTTAATTAGCTAAACTTTCAAGGAAACCAATAAAGAATTTTGAAGTCCCTTTTAGAGTCCCTTCCATTTAAGCCCCCCTCTAATAATCGCTCTTAAGTTAAAATTAATTTTATAAGCACGCCCCTCTCTAAATGTTGTGGAAAAGCGAACCAAATGAAGAAAAAATTATCGCGACAGAAGCATTAACGAAGGTTATCAAATACTGTTACTACGATAGTATGTAAAATATTTGGAAAAATACTTATGACAACTCACACTTCACCACAGCTCCAGAATAGTCGTATTTTGTTTAAAAATTACGTTTTCTTAACATATAAACAAACGGCTCGCTGAAGGATTAAAAATGCAATGAAATGCACATCAAGCCTGGATATCGAAGAGATGCCGAAACAACAGCAATGTGAATAGAATATTAATGCCCACTGAGAAGAGTCTTCAAAATTCAGAATCAATCTTCTATATTTCTACTCCCATAATTTTTTGTTTTAAAGGGCTTTAAATTGGAAATTATCTTTCATTTTCTATTCTACTGGATAATTAAGGAAACGACATTTTTACCCTTTGCACCCACTTCCCCTCTCTTTCTCCTCCAAATAGATTACCAAGACTAAGCATAATGTGTTGGAAAGTGTTCCGCGAGAACTGAAAAATTTTGTATTAGCAACAAATGTGACTGAATAAATAAAAGACTTTCTTACGTATTTTGTTTTCTGTAGGTTTACAATCACCATCTTGCCTTTGTTTTTCAACGTAAATAATGGCAGCTTACCGCTTGGTACGATTTGCAATGTCGTGCCAAGGCATAACGACAGATCGGCTTTTCTAAACATGAAAAATTCTGAAAGATAAAAAAAATCAACCAGAGTTTTTCCTGCTTTGGGCCTTTTCGTCAACGCTATTCTCCTTAAAGATAAATCTTTAATCAAAAATGTCCTAGACTTCATTAAAGCTCGTCATACCAAAGTCTAGATACAAACCACACACAAAAAGTATACATACTTCGATTCAATTTCTGCGTTATACAAATCTCCCGAGGGTAAGTTATCCTCCCAATCAAGTATTGTATCTCTCAACTTTCCTCTACAAAAGTGCAAACAAAACCTTATAGCAAGGAATACATAATGCAGTGGTCAAACTTGGTAAAAAGGTAAATGTTTCTCGCAAGCGGATATTTTTTTCAGAGAAAATTATTTTGAGCGTATTAACTCATCTTTAGACTGGTACGACTGTATTGATTTTTGTGCCAATGCTTGAGAAAAATAGTGCGCGCGAGAATTTATAATTTAAAAACAAAAATTCCAACCTGCAGTTCGTGAGACCACGCTTTCCTCTCTGCATGCAAACATTACCTGTTCGCTTCTGTGTCATGGTAGAAACTGGTGTTCGTCGATAATATTCGTGGTCACATTTCTCGCACTTTTCCACAAACATGTTTCCATGTAATTCAGATAACTGCGATCTAGCAAAATAAAAGATACATATTTTGGAGTTTTTCAAGGGCTATAATTTGTACCATCATCTGCCACCCTTAATTTCATAACACAGCTGAGATACCTGAAGTACTTTATCAGAGAAATCTTCGTGGAAGAAAACTTTTTTAGCAAATTTTTTTGTCAATTTTTTTTTTCGGATTAATTCAAGTGGCATTTCTATGTTACTCACTGGATGGTTTTTTTTATCAAAGAAAACAGAAAATAATGAATATAACCTCTGGTTTAAGAAGCTATCAACACATTCGTTGAAGAAAGCTAGATAAATCAGTCGGAAAAAATCATACTTTAGGAATAAAATTTTCATCACTTGACAAAAATTTCACCAATTTTCCCAAACGAATTTGTTCGTGCGAAGGTAATTCAAAAACACAGAAATACTAATTTTAATTCAAAATAAAATTTAAAAATTAGAACTAAATAGGTAACAAATGCGACAGTTTAGGTTAGAAAATTTTATATTATTAAAAGTATCTTCTAAGATTTCCCAAAGCATTCCAAGCATTCTATGTTGCTAGAAACCTAAGAGTTACGCTTTTCAAGCAAGATAAGTTAAAAAGAAAAGGTTTTTATTTTTACTATAAAAATTGGGTCAATCTTGTAGCAACCACAAAGAGTAACATATATTTGTTCATAATTTACGCGGTAACTGTGTAGCTGTCTCGTGTTACAGCTAATAATAAGCCATTTAACTGTTTACTTCAAGAACACAAAAGCAATCACAAAAAAATCAGCATCTACAATGTCAACCTATAGACGATGGATTATGTAGATCTACGATAGAAAATCGAGCAAAAAATGTCCACAGTGAGAGCGCCGGAACTCCTAAGAGCTAGATTGCTATAAAAAAGTGACTTTCATTGGGAAGAAGATAAATTGAGGTTTCCAACGGGTACCAAACAGATACCATTTAGGACTTATCCGTGACCACCAATAACAACACAAAAGGCTAAGGGTTAAAAATCCTTAGCAAACATATTGCTAGAAAACAAGATACTTAGAACACACATAAGTTGTAAAATTAACACACCGATGCCACAGAATGGTCATCACACAAGTTTTACCTGGGATAGCCTGATCTCAAATGTAATCCATCAATATTTTGACTCACAACATATTTCACAATACCAGACTGTTGCAGGCCAAGAATAGCCATGTGTGTCTTAGTTGGAATAGCCTCATCGAAATCTAAGATCACAAAATATACAAGTGTACAAGAGTGTACTATAATTGCGGTGGAACGGTAAAATAAGAAATAGAAACTTTCAGGAGTTTTTAGACATTTTTTAGGAATTCTACTAAAATTCCCAGGACAAATTGGTGCTTTCAAAAACAGTTTTGCAGGCAAATGCTTTCAGAAGTTTAATTAAACATCAGACTAGCTGTATGTCCCGATGAGAAATGTTGAAAATATAATAATAAAACGAAATTTTTATGGTGTGCACAAATACCAAAGTTTTCTTAACAAAAAGCATTACCAACAACAAGATTTCAAAGAATTTTTTAGAAACAAAATAAACTTTTTAAGATTTTTCAGGCATACTAAATTTTCCAAGCATTTGGTCAACATGACAAGTTGTCGTACATTTTTACACCCTTTAAATTTAAACATACGCACATCAAAATGTTTAAAGTATAATTGCATATATAAATATATACACCAAAAAAACCCCAAAATATTGACATTTTTGATTACGATTTTCTTATCAATACTCTAGGAGTAAGAATCAGCATACATGCAAACACACTTAATGGTGTGCAAATAATTAAAACACTTTCTTAAGCCTGTAACATACATACCAATATTCACAACTGGTGCTTGGCCTTTCGACTCCAGTGTCCATACACCCTTGGGCCCTCTAAAGTCTGGAATTCCAGCTGCAGTGCTTATGCCAGCTCCAGTGTGTACAACCATATGCTTCGAGTTTTTAATCAACTCGACTAACTGGTCTACTCCTCTTTTCAGAACATCTGGAGAATCGTAAATCTATTCAAATACAAGAAAACATGTTGTAACACTAGCATTTTTATAAATTAATTACATTTAGTGAAACAAATAATTTTTACCTCTGGTAAACCACATTTGCCTTTGTGTATATGAGGAAAGTTGCTCAAACCAGCTGCATAGTTGACAGACATAACTTGTCTTGTTTCTTAACAAGTATGCAAATTATATCTTTTGTAGCAACTAAAAAATAGAGAAATTATATGCAATAAATACATTTACCAGCAGAAATCCTGCTTAGCACTAGTTCAAACAATAGAAAAGGTTTAGCCTGTCAGTACCACTGACTAAATCTGTGTCTGAAAAAATCAAACAATCAAAAATCACAGCCAAAAAATATTTTACTGCGTGTCAATCAGCACCTTTAATACCTTACCTCCTGACCAGTAGCAATATTATCCAACTTTTAGTAACAAAAACATTTGAAACAGAAAAGAAAATAACATTATTGTGGGTCCTGGAGGTACTGCTACTGGTAGCCATATTTTGACATAAAAAATGGGCAAATAAAAATTAACTTAACTTAGCATAAAAATACAAAAAGATACAGAAGAAAGACATAATCACTTTCTGCACGCAATGTTATTTGTCTTTAGACATTGATTGTCATAAGAGGAACACAGTTCAGAAACAAATAGTCTGTTAATCAAGAAAACATTGCAGTGGGTAAATGTGAATGTGGATTATTATTTTTTTAATGCCAACCTTTATTAGGACTTAAGCGATTCAGTGTGACTTTAAGCACAACGTACTTGACACATGGTTTTGTTACATAAACACTGAACTAAAAGTTTTTTGAAAAAGCTGAAAATTACCTCCTGTAAGCCACATCTGTCTTTGTGTAATAAAATTGCTTAAACCTGCTGCATAACGGCCTTGTGATTTTGTTGTGCTTTATTAGTAAATACTATTACCACTTTAAACCTAAAAAATATAAAAATTAAGAGAATATGACTTTTAATAAAATTAAATTGTTTAGATTCTCAGTTGTTCAGATTAAATACAACCTCAATATGCTTAAGATGTTTTCAATTTAAACATGAAATTTTGCTTGAAATATATATCTGCTTAATTTTAAAACTAATTTTACTCTCTGAAAAGAAAAGCCACTCTGTTGTTATTCTACTTTTTTCAATTAAATTTGTTGCCTTGGTTACAGGTTTCATTTTTGTACATAGTAGTTCCAAGATCACTTCATGCTGTTTTTTGTAACCGCATCAATTTTTTTATGTATCTCTTTGTGTAACAGTATTCCTTGCACCTGATTTAGGAACAAATCAATGGGAGGAAAAGTTTTTAGGCTTATTCTATGCTCATTCTATGCTTATATTTTAGAGAATCTGAGGTTAAGTATGCTTTTAAAAAAAGAGCGTATTATGTGAAGCTATGTATTTTGAGAGCCCAACCATTTTAAATCAGGTGACAACGCTACTACCATTACACAAACATTAAATATATCCCTAACTTGACAGTATGAGAACAATATAAGCATACGAAAATAATTTTACTCTGTTACACCAGTTTGTTATACATGCTATGTACTACGAAAAAAAAGCCAATTTGTAATGCAATAATAAAAACATCACTGTTAGTTTGGCATCGTACAAAAATTAGCCACATATTAATGTTCATGTCGTAAAAAAACATGTTTTTTTGTTTCATTCCAAATTAAATCAGTAAAAAACAACCATATAGGTAACACATTTTACTAAGCTATATATAAGGAGTATTAGGACTTCACAAAGCGGTCATTATTGGTCATATATATACTAGTCAAATGCATCCAAATGGTTATGATTGTTTGAACTGAATAGATATCTCTAGTTTATTTTATAAAACTGAACAACTCATATAAAAATAAAAGGGAAAAGATATTATTTCTAGTAACTTAGCAGGGATCTTTAAAGAGACAAGATAAAAAAATAAATATATCTAGATTCTTAAGTCAAATTATTTCTTTTTCAATGCTTCTAGGTAATGACCAAGTTGTTCTTGGAGCAGAGGATTCTGAATACTTTGAAGAAAAAAGTTTAAATCATCCTCCCGTCCATCCTGAAATTCTTGCAGAAACTTCCTCCTTGTTAAAACTTTTGTCTGGATTCTGCCAACATCTGGAATTTTCAACCATTTTTCCATTTCTGCCAAACTTTTGTTCATCAACTCATCTGGTTTTACTACTTCATCAACCATGCCAACTTTAAGAGCTTCAGTAGGAGGGCACATTATACCTAAACTAAGCAACTTTTCAGCTTGTCGATGACCAACAAGAAGCTTCATGGAGTTGCTTAACCAAAGAGGAGCAGCAAGCCCGAGTAAAGTTTCATTTAATCCCATTTTGTGCTTTCCATCTGACAATAGTCGATAATCACAGCTGAATGCTATTGCACACCCGCCTGCAGGACAAGCACCATTAATGGCAGCAATCAAAACCATACTACTACTAAATAATTTGTACTTTAAATCTTGAAAGCTAATCCAAAACTCTCGCAACCTGTCAGGCTTAGGCTGGTACATTTCTAATATGTCGAGACCAGCACTAAACACTGGTACTTTTGAAGTGATTACAACTCCACGACAATTCTTGTCCTTTTCGAGATTGTCTATTGCATTGTTCAGTTCTGTTATCATTTCTAAACTCAAACTGTTGACACGGCCCTTCTTCATTTCTAATATGCCATACCCTTTTTTCGAATCTGTGGTGACATCCAAAAACTGATAGCCAGCTGTGGAGCACAAACGAGTTCCTTGTTGAAAAAGCAATCTTCCTTTTGAGGTCAACGCTAACATTTTGTTGCTCTAAATAACATACAGCATGAGCATGAGTTAGATAACAAAAGACATGCAAGATATTATGTAATCTTGGATTTCTTTTTTGTTGATGGCTAGGATATATATACTTATGCAAAAAAAACTTTTTAAGACTTTAAATGTCCCACATTTACATAAAAAAATTTTTTTGCTAATAAACATGCCTTTTAAAAATATCTAATGTCTTTTGCAGTCCAGAAGTTTAGCAAAACAAGTTAAACAGTATTTAAACATGGTTAATGGTCTGATAATTATAACAATTATATATATGATTTAAAGTTAAAAACAAAATATTTCAATTTTTAACACACCACACATGGCACTTTAACATGAACATCGCAAACCATCATGACTTTTGGGACCTTAAAATGGTAATCACAATGCTATCACAATCTTTTCTCATTGTGAAGATCCTGATAGCATAGTGGATTCAGTGCGCCATGCAGGATACCTGTTTACAATGTTACCTGTCCCAATTCCAGTAATAATAGTGGGTCAAATGATAAACAACCATGCGAGAAACGAGAAGGATTAGTAAGACGAAACAAAGTACTTTTTCAGATCACTTCTAGGATTAAATAATCAAGGGAAACAAATTTTCTAGTCATTAAAGACTGCAACTTATTCCAGGAATTAATGGCATTAAATCTAACTAAGTTTTTACCAAAAGAAACAGCATATATTAAAGGTAGGGAGATTGAGCAAACCAATCTTCTTTGCCCAAGTGCCTTGAGCATGGGTGAAGTCAACCGCAAATGTATAAAGATAGAAGCAGGACATTTTTCATGAAATAGTTTATGTAAAAATAGAATATTGTGACATTGGACAATATCAGAGAATTTGAGGAGCTCAAAATTACCATACAGGTGACTGGATAGTGACGTATTCAGAGTTTTTTTGGGACTACCGTTTTCTTATACCCAACTTTTGCTTAGGTTAGTATCTCCGTGAGGCACCACCAAGGTTGGTGCAGAAGGGGAAATTTTGGGTTTTGAGTTCCCTAGATTGCTGGAAAATGGCTTTGCGGCACTCAAAACAGCAAAATTTTATAGAATTATTATATACTTGCATTTTTTACATAATTGTTCCAACTAGCTTTCTGTGTTTAAAGATAAACTGATTAAAAAGTAAGTTGTACACATGCTATTTACGAACTGAAGGTCAGGGGATCATTAAGTTGAACATCGAAGAAGTCACCGGTGACATGCTTCGACAGTGCTTGTCACAGGCACAGTTCAATGCAAAGCAGAACTGTACAGGAGACTCAATTGTTAGAGTCTTCGCAGAACACCTCTTCTCACAAAACCGAGGGCAGGACTGACTTATTGCCTGCTGTGTCGTGTGGGAGACAGAACTTCTGGACTTCTTTTTAATACAATATACAATTTTTTTGATCATTATTACTAAACATGTTCTCTTTTCCCTTTTAAAAAGATTTTTTAAACTTTATTGAACATGTGTTTTCTTTGGTATTACATCATGAGAACATTTGTCCGAAAGCTGTATTAAGGTGCGGGACACCTAACCTATCACATGTTCTGGCTACATTTAACTTGCATGGGTGCGCACTCTTCTCACAGTATTCTTTGTGACTTTAATGTTCTCTATACCTTACGTTCTTCATAATACCATTCATTTAAATTTCACAACAAAATTATGTTGGCAATTTTTTTTGCCGACGAAACTACGGTATCTTTGTAACGTCGGCAGTGCCGAATGCTGATGTTAATTTAAGCCTTATGAATTATTGATACGAAGTTTTGATACGAATTACCAACCAATAAAATTGTGATTACCAACCTTGTCCCCAGCGCTGTATTGATTTTGACGGGAAACCTTTCACTAGCCTACGTTCACAGACATAGAGTTAGGTCTATTACATAGGCTGAAGCTATCGTTCACTCGATTTATTTTGAAATTGCCAAGTGAGTAAAGATGGTGGTAGGCTCGTGAATTCAAAACATTCAAATGTTACGAATGTGATCGCATGTACGTCAAACCCAAGCAGTTTAATCGTTTTGAAGGATCGCAAATTTGCTGAAGAAAAACATACTACTTAGAGCTTATATTTACTTCATTTTTGGTATAAGAATTTGGGATCCCATACGGGTAAACTGGTAGCAAAACCCCTCTGGATATGTCGGTGCTGGATGATGCTCTTCGAGATTCAAAGACATGAGTCGAATAGCAAAATTTTGCAAAACCATAATATGATTAACGTCAAGACTGTTTGGAGGACCCCAAATTTTAATTCAATATTGCAAGTGTGAATGAAAAATGGCATAGTAAACTAGAACTATATATAGCTACAGTCGTTGTCACAATATGTTGGGACAAGACAAGGAATTTCGAAGTTCGTAACCACAAGTAAGTGTGTAGGCTCATTCTATATTAAATTCACATATCTTCAACTTGTCAAAGTTCAATTTTCAATGTTCAGAGTGGACTTAGGACTTCGGATCTTAGGTTATTTGGTAAATCCGAAATTCTTAAAATGTGCTACTTGTTGCTGCCGTCAGCAAGGCCATTAATCACGATTTCGGGGCCTTCATGGTCCCCGACGTGAATTATGTCTAGCAAACACTCTCTGCCTGGCCTGCGTGTGTGCAAAAGTAGCGACTTTGCAGACTGCCGGCTGCAGAGTATTGACTAATTCACTCTTTTGTCCATATTTGGAAAATAAGTAAAAAACTGCCTTAGTCTCAATATTTTTGTCCACGATTGTAGCTAGATAGCTAGCTAGCAAATACTAAAGTTGTTTTGGAAAAAGTGGCAAAATTGTAGCTATCATTGCGTTGCGTTCTTTGTTGTGGCTCATTTTTTAGATTAAACGTTACTGGACAACAACACTAAAAAATAAAGTTAAATCCTACGCATCCACAGATCACAGACCGAGTAAAAACTGCATTCTGTTGCTGTTTCTGCGCTGCAGTTTTTTAGGTATATATAATAGCCGACCTATAAAAACATGGATACGACCTGCAAAAAAAGACACTTCTTGGGGTTAGAAGTGACTTTCCAATATTTTGCGATGACGGACAGGCATTTATAAAGAGAACCTGGGCTTCTGGTACTTAACCACATTAGGATGGGTAGCTATATAATAAGTTATCACATCTTCTTTGTTGTACCTACAAGCACCGCCTCTGAGCTGCCATATTTATTTTGACGTGGATAACTTTACTGACCGTTAAAAAGGACGTAGGGTTTATTTCCGCTGAAACCCCTTCTCCCCAGCCCCAAAAAGGGCCCCGAACAGACATTCTCCACTTTTTTTATCATCATTGTGCATCATTTTTTTGACGTACATTCCTCACCGGAATACGTAAAAGTTTTTGATAATGCTGAATAGTTGACACAATAATCACATCTTTGAAGAACAAGCTTTTCTGCTATTGCGAAATGGTAACTACCATTCTCGTCCCCAGAGCTCTTTGAGATTAAAACCTCTACTTTCGAGTTTATCTCAAAGAGCTCTGGGGTCGAAAATAAGGAACTACTTCTTTTTGTTATTTGTGTTGCAATTATAATATAATTATGTTATAATTGTACTTATGGGTGCTCCTGATGATGCATCTTCACAGTAATCTGTACCTCAATCGTATTAGAAAGTATCTACTGCCAGAGGTCAAATGTAATTTGTCGCAAAATAGAATTATTGTTAGGACATTCCAGTAAAAAATGGTTTTCTTAGAATGGTTTTCTTAGATACGAAAAAAAAGAAAGGATTTGACCTCTGGAATCTAGTGTTATATTAGGATCCCGGGGTTTTTTAAGTTGGCCGAAACATTCCTGCTGTAAAAATATGTCAGATATCAAGCAAGGGAGTATAAAAAAACTATGTACCACACTCACACATTTTTAATATTACGAAGCCTGTTGTTAAACGCTTTAATTTCTGTTCCAATTTTATTGCGAAACAAAATAAAAGGAAGGGAAAAACGCTTATCAAATTTGTTTTTGTAACCACATCCTTTTCCTGTTTTAAATAAGAATCGTAACAATTAGTAAGTGAAAAACGTATTTTTTGTGATTTGTAGCTATAAATTTCATGGGGTAAAGTGTAGATTATTATTAATCATATTAGAAAGCTTTCAATGTTTTTTATACACGTAATAAGTTTAACATGAGCAGCTGAACAGTAAAAATAAGTACAACAATACTAAAAATAATAAAAAAAATAAACAAAAGCCTAAATAAACAATGAGATGCTTCTCAAAATACAATTTCATAGATGTAAACTTCCAAAGGGGAAACTTTTTCAGGTAAACTTTATCCATAGTAAAGCAACATTATGCAGATAGTGAGGACCAACTCATCTGAATTGCATGTACCATTTGAGTCACCAAAGCTTTCAGATAACCAGTTAGCCAAATTTGATGTGTGCATTGTCTGTCTATCAGGTGTAGCTATTACGTTATTACTAGCCATTTTATACGTATTTTTCAAAGCAAGAAAAAAAATATTTCAGAATCATAGTAATACATTTTTACTCAGCCTTCTTGTGGCTTTGTTATTAAACCAAACATGTTTGTTGTTGTTTACAAGTGTACAAAGCATTTCAAGCAGTGGATCTGCATTAACTTTTTTCCGACATTTTTCTACGACATTATTGATAGCAGTTTCGTCAAACATAGTTTCCATCACAATCAACCAGTATATACTGATCAAATATAGTCTGGAATATGAAGCTGTGTTTAGTTCAAAACGGCAATACGGTTTGATCAGTCTAACATGGATCATACCGATATGCAACTTTATTTTTCAGTTCTTATTTAGCAATGAAAAGGTAAACACAGGAATAGTAATTTTTACAATTTTATCAAGTATAATTTTCATCTTATCCGTGAACACATATTTGTATTTTAACATTCTTTATCACATTCAAAAGATTGGCGTAGAATCAACTCTGCAAACTGACAGCAAGAGCTTGCTAAAGCTGAAACGAAAAGAGAAGAAAGCATTCCGTATCACCTTATTTATCGTCTCTTCATATTCGTTAACTTTCGTCACCTTACCAATTAATCATATTCTGATGTTATTTAGTATTCAACCAAAAGAATTTCTTTTGTTTTCAACTTATTTGGTAATTGCAAACACGATCTTTGATGCTTGTGTTTATATTCTAATGAAAGAAGATGTAAGAAATGAATTCAAGAGGATTATACTAAGAAATATGCGTTGGAAAAGATCTCGTACACGCATTGCAGCAGGTACAAATGTTATGAATACTATGTAAATGACTTCAAAGCAATAAAAGATAGAATTATATTAGAATAATAGAAAAATAGAATTTTGATTTTATTATGTCAGACAAGTGTCAAATTTTTTTCGCGGGGATAAGGATTTTGTCCGAGAAATGCATGCGCAAAATTTTTTTGTAGAACTAATGTAATTTGCTCTCCCCAGAGATTTAGTTGAGGCAATTCTCTCTTGTGTCTAATAGTTCCCTTTGTAATTGCAATAAATGCAAAAATTTGGGGTCATTTTTAATACACCTTTTCTGAAATATATAAATCATAATAATTATGACGTCATCCATAACTTTATAATGATTCTGTGCTTTTCAAATAAGAACATCAGATAAAATAATAATTTATCATGACAAAAATGAAGTTTTTCTGGTTGGATTTTATTTAGATTTGAAGAAAATATTTGTTTTGAAAATAAGGCTATTCTTGGAAAGATCGGCTATATTAAAAGGGTTTGACCGTAACTTTCAGCTCGGAATTGAGGCACTTAATGAACAGAAACTTACGAAATTAGGTAATTTGTTCTACCTTTTGCTAAGGAACATAGGGATAAGAATCATTTTTAGTATCGACCTCTTTAAATGAGTTTGGCATAATTAGGAAATTCGGGAAAGGTCTATTATTTTGGAGAAAATAACAATGAGGGGGGAAGCGTTTTTTATCATTATTAAATTATTATTAAACAAAGGAACAATTAAACACTTACACGTGCTAATTGCTTAATTTTCTTTTCGAAAATATATTTTAGACGCAGTTTGTCGAAATATCTATGTTTCACTCCTGTTTTGGTGACATCGAAGTTAATTCTAAAAAACCTTACATTTTGGTCTTGATATCCTAAAAATAATTCTATATTATGACCCACTCTGTCCAGGGACCAACACATTAATACGAGAGAAGAAAGATTCGAGATAGAGAATAATAGTTAACTTAAAAGTGACAGGAAGGAACCAAAATATTACCTAATTAAATAAAATTGTTAAGAAAAAAAGTAATATGAGATGTAAACAAAAAACCTTTTGTCTTTCACTTGTAATTACGCAGAAGCACATGGATAAAAACACAAGCATGCTCTCACACCCTGCAATCTCTTAGTCGAAGCGGATTGATACCGCAAGGAAAATTAATTAAGTACCAAATAAAAAGTCTGGTTGCGCAAATGTTTTTGTATCGTTTGATGTTACATCGTTAACGTAGTGTTCAATCAGACCATGGGCATAACCATGAAACAGTCCACGTTCTGTCTTATACGAAAAACTCCATGTTGTCAGCATAATTTTTAACTTAACTCGCGAGTATTCGAAATCCCTGTTTATTTTTTAGCCAATACAATCGTGCAAACTTTAGGAAATTCTCGACAAACTTCTTCAGTAGAACCCCCTCTTAACCCCCTTTATACTGTTTTTAAGGTGCCAAAAAGACAATTAATGTTACTTGGGGGGTCTATGAACCAAAATGGATGATTAAATGTCCATAAATTTGATGTTGCTTGCCCCCCTCCCATTAGGTTACCAATAGTAAATACAGGTTTGACAAATGTCCTGGTTGCAAAAGCTGTATTTATACTTCAGATCAAAACAAACTTTGGATTCTTGCAAGAACCCTATAAAACATTCTTGATGCTAGATTCTTTTGCTATCGAAGCTAAAAGCTCTGTGAAGGAGAATGCACTTTAAATACTGTTTCTGGTAATACAACCATTATCGATGTTGGTTATAAGCATGTATGCCAAAGTCATTGCTCCTAGGGCTATTTTATGCCTGTGATATGCTGGAACATTTACGATGAGTTTTCACATAAAACGTTTAAAGCCTTCATTAATAGCGATTTCAACCTCGAGGGACTTTCCAGATGTTTTTACTTTTTATGTTTTAATTGGAGTTTTAATTAACCTAGAAACTCTTGTAGTTTCTGATCTAATAGATAATCCTTGTCCCCAGGGCTTCTTTGTGCTTTGAGCCGTTATAAAATGCCCTGGGAACAAGTTTGGCTATAGATCTGTTCCTTATTTATTTGAATGGTCAGCTCAGGATGGTTTCTTATCACATCGTTCTCACAGGTAGCGGTACTTCTTTTTTCTCTGAGATTACTCATCTGCGTCTTACTGTAATTATACAGTCTAACCTGTCTACACTAGACGCACATGGGATAGAATTGCAGTCTAACCTGTCGACAGTAGATGCACATGGGATGAAAGAACACCGTAATATGCCTGCCGCACTAAACTTTTTTTTCTTTATAAAAAACTGAAAATTTAAATTTTGTCTTTGAGGTTTAATGTTATGCTAATCCTGGAAATCGTTTTTATTATAGTTGATGTTTTATTTTGTTCTTTGAGCTTGTCATATACAATACATTACAATCTTTTGCAAGCCAAAAAGTTTCTTTAACATTAAAGTTATTTCCACAAGTTTTGATGTGCTTTTTAGTCAGAACAGAAATAAAATTAAGCAAAATTTCAGCATTGTCGTTCTACCATTTTAATCTTTTTGACAGTCATGTATAGACTCATTCTTTTTTTTATATAAAATTTTCTTTATAATAACAACCGTTGCCTGCCTGTCTGTACGCGAGACAAAAGGTCGTACTGCGGCGCACGAAACATTAATGCACAAAAATGATTTTTCCGTAAATTAAAGGATATTTGTAAAAAATGTATTATTTTAAGTCCTTCTAGGGCAACCTCGTTCTCGGGGCAATTTGCCTGATCGATGAAGTTGATAGGCCACTCCGTAATAACTGCTCAGGGGACACAAGACCCTGGGGACGGGGATGATTCTAGGGCTTTAATAAAATCGGTGTTGCTTTTGATATGAAATTTTATTTGACATAGTCATGTGTCCTTGACATGAAACAATAACGTAATGTGTTCATTTCAGATCATGTGTTTCACAATACCGCGACCACTTTCTGTGCATTAGCGAAACCTCAATGGATGACACCATATTAAAAAATAACGACCCATCACTACAACAATCAAGTAGATAAATAAAATACCGAATAGCATGATGGCAATTCAGTTATCAATTGCAATATGACTCATCACGCACGAATAATAGATCTATTTTGGAAATTTTCGTTATAAGAGAGCGTAATTTTAGAAAACGATAGTTTGTAATAGCAGTTTTAGAAGAGTGATTTCAACTTTAAAAAAAAGGGGAATTTATTCCCAACATATTACGTTTTGTTTCATTTTCTGTTTTCATGAAAGAATCAGTGCTGTTTTTGACATCATAGAAATGAGAAGTGAAACTTATAAAGTGGTGATATAAAACAAAGCATTTTAAATAGTTAACACTTTGTTTACAAAAGACCACGTTGGTAGCAATTTACACAAGTAAATAAATTAATTAAATAAATCTTCTTATACGTTTTACGTTATATCAAGCGCAGGTGCAAATTACATTTCAAAACAACAATAAAGAAGAACAGGCTTTTGAAATGGATCAGTTGAATTTAAAAACAAGTGAAGTGAGACGAAAACGAAGCGGGAGAAATAAAACTTCGAATTTACTACAAGAAAACAAGATGAAAATCTTTGGAAAGAAAATATCTTTTGGTTGGAAATTGAGAAACTTTTTAAAGCCAAATAGTTATGATAAGAAGCAGGATTTGATAAATAATGAAGAAATTGAGAGTGAAGAGTTAACAAAAGATGAAAAACAAACATTTTTACAGTGTCTTTTCAGTTTTAAAAGTCACAAGAGGCAGAACTTAGAGGAACAAGAAATAACAGATGTGCCTCGGGGCGAAATGACCGAAAGTAACACAGCAAGGGAAGATAAATTTGGTGGGAGTAGCGACTGCAAAAGAGACGACAACGACTTTAAACATGCAGAAGAATATAAAGTATCATCAAACGAAGCTGGAGAAAGAAACAGTAAAAACCACAAAATTAGTAATGACATTCTAAAAGACGAAACAATGACTGAAGATGACGTATTTATCAAATCTAACCAATCACCGGCCATTACTGAATCACATGAGTTATGTTTTAGACTCGATAATAAAATTGAAAGTCTGGAAGAAAATCAAGAGAGTTCTAAAGCTCAGTGTTCAAAAAATGAGATTTCCAGAGATAGCCCAACTCAATCCGGAGGATTAATTATCGGATTTTTTCGCAAGATATTGAGTTCAAAAAAATATAAAAAGAAACTGAGTGTAGATGTTCCAACGAAAGATAATGGTACGAAGCAAACGGCTTCGAGTAGTTTCAATGCAGAAGAGGATAAAAAAGGATTAACAGAAAGTATATCAAGATCATCTTCACTCTCCCTATCATTGAGTGAAAATATGATGGACCTAACGAGTTTAATAGATTTCGCAGATGGCGTTTTGCTATTAGACACCGCAGCTGATAAGAAAAGCGGTAAGGAGAATTTAGACATCGATAATTTCCAAAATAACTTTTTTCGCGGATGTGAAACGAGCAGTATGTGTCATATTAGCAGCGAAAGTGAAGAAATTACCGAAACTTTTGCCGAAGATAAAACAACGGACGAATGTTTCACTATAGACGAGGCTAATGATAACAAGCGACAAACGAACAAAACAGAGATTTACATAGTAGATGAACACAAGGATGCGAACGAATGTTTGGAAGGTTCTGAATACGAAAATACAGAGTTAGAAGTTAACAGATCAAGTGAAAGCAAGATTGTGTGCGAAAATGAGAATTACAATGGTGAATCTTTACATTTGGAAGAGGACTAAAGGCTTACAGCGTATAATGTTGTAGACGGAGGGCCGTTACCGCCTACGGACCCCGTAACGCTCCCTGGAACACGCCCCCCTCCATATATTTTGTCAATCATGGTTATTATGGAAAAGTTACTTACGCAGAGGATGCGTTTTTACCCAAGGAAGGAGGTTTAAATCTTAAAATCCCTACGCTCAACCCGGTTTTCTTAAAACCTGGGTTTCAGCATAGGAATTGCGTGACTGCAAAAAAAATAAACTTATAAAAATATTTTGTTTCCTGTGTGTCGAATTTTGACATAAAACAATTTTATTTAAAGTATTCCACATCTGTATTTTTATACTAATGTTATGTCAACATAAATATACCACTTGATTACATTTCGCAAAATTTGTCTGCGTGAGAATTACTAAAAAGATAAATTTGCGAATATATAACTTAATTTATTATTAGATTAATCTGTATTTAAAAACGGCAAGATATTTTCGTTTTTCTTCACTTGTTTTTTCTCTGGGTAAGATTCACGAATTTAATTCTCCACAAAAAGCTTAAAATTGTTTACTCACGAAAAAAATTCGGTTCAGTCAAACTGCTAAGTCACTCATTATGCATGAAATAATGTGAAAAAAGAGAAAAATAAATTAAATTAAAGTTAATTGAAGTTTTGATTATTAATTTAAAAACATGTTTATACAAAAAAATAGTAGCCAACACAAAATTTCAGAGGCTTTTGAAATTAAAAAAGGATTACTTTTGAATTTTATTTATACACCTCATAATCACATGACAAGAGCAAGCTTTACTGACACATGTGAAATTTCCCCAAAATTGTACAAATTATATTGAAATTACAGCGGAATCTCGCTGTCTTGAACTCGCAGGAGACTAAAAAATTTGTTCGAGATAAATAAAGTTCGAGATAAAGAAAGGAAAATACCTTACGCGGACCACAAAGGGACCGAGACTTAAGTTCGAGATAGAGAGAAGTTCGAGATTAGTGGAGATATAGAGATTCCACAATAATATTTAACGACAAGTTATACTTTGTTCAACTGATTCTTATTAACACGAGTGAAAGTTTTGAATTAAAATTATATAATTATATCTCAGGTTTTCTTTAAAACCTTAAGGAAAAATTTAGATTTATTTAGAGGTATGTTGAAATAGGTGTGGCTTATCAATTTTAGCGATTTTTTTTTTTTTTTTTCAATTTGGCGTGGATTGAAATAAAATTTGTCTCTATACGAAACTTATTTCCTCCCTTTAAAGGACTGTTAGAGTGATTTAAACCAAATTCTGGTTTCCAAATCTTCTTTAGCACTTCATTGGACCATTTAATTAGGCCAAACTAAAGCAGTAGAAAATGAAAAATGGCACTGCACTTTATATGAGTAGCTACGTTCAATGTTAGCGAGTGATGACTTACTCAAAAACGAAATAAGAAAAGAACAATTTGTTTTGAAAGCCACAGCATTACATATTAACGAAATTTTATTTAGGTAAAATAAAGAAAGGAAAATACCTTACGCGGACCACAAAGGGACCGAGACTTAAGTTCGATGTCCTAAACGCTGCTACAAAGTGAGTATAAAGTTTTAATGAATGGCTCGAATTACTCGAATGGCTCGAACAAAATCAAAACAATTTTCTTTTTTTCTATTTTTTCAACTTTTTTTAACAAGGTGTCTCTGTTGCTGATTCGTGATGTCTTTTGTTGCAGAAAACGCATATTGAGAGAAAGTCTTTGTTTATTAAAAATTTAAACTTTTAGAATTTGTTGATACCTGAAATGCGCTCCCTTTACATTGCCTCCATTAGAGACAAGAAACATTAAAAACGACAATTACTATAAAATCCTTTTTTAATTTTTATCAAACATTTTATCGTACATATTTACTTGTTTCTTAATATTAACATAGTGTTTATATCAAATAAATTAGATTAAAAGGCTTGTTAGAAAAAGGACTATCCAACATAAGACTTGGTTTTTGTGAGAAAAAGAGGCGGTGTGATTACCTACTGACTTCATAAAGACATGACTTCCTTAGTGCATAAATAAATCTCCTGAAAATCCGGAATAATATACATTAAGTACTGGCTACATAAATAACAATTACAAATATATATAAACAATAAGAGAAATTAATAAAATGCTTAACATATTTCGTGTTATTTTTTTACACCAATCACCTGTAAAAGACTTTTCTACTAGTACTAATATTTCTTTTTCTAGTCCCTTAAATTTATTGAGAAGAAGTTACCATTCAAGTTATTTCTGATTTTTTTCCTCGTGTATTTTAATCTAAACTTTTCCCCCTAAAAAGTATAAGAACATACGATGATTCTATACATTTTCATATCCACACAGACTTAAAATTTACCACGTTCAAATCAGAAAAAAATAAACCCAAAAACGTACACGAAGGGGTGACGATGCGATCAAGACGGAAAAAAATAAGAAATATAACATGAATATTAATTCAATATACTATAGTTACTACAAATTATTCTCCCATAATCCTCTTGTCCCTTTCACAGTCTCTAATGTTCAGTGCTTCTTCGATACGAATCACGCGATTTCATTCTGGACCGATACCAATCCTCCACCTTTTCGTCATTGTATTGGTTGTAATGATGAGCTCGAGAGTTGAATCTTGCTGTATACCAATTTATTCTCTCGTCTTCTTCATACTGGTTAAATGTTTCGCGTTGTTTACCCCAGTATAAGTACCATGAGTAAGGAATTGCTTTCTCGTCGTCATCTTCAACTTCAAGAGAAGAAGCATTGTGCTGGTGTGCATCTTGAACTCTCTGAGGCGCAGATGGGCGTAACGGTAGAGAGAATTCATCCTCATTAGTGCGTTGTTGGGGCGTTGGGGGTTGTTCTGAAACATATATACTTTGTGGGCCTGATGGTTTAGGGTGATTTCTTTGTAAAAATTTACCCTCTTGCATAGAGTAGGTACCGTACCACACTGCTGGTGACTCGGAACTTTGTCGTTGCTTTTGGGCGCTCAAGCGCTTTGGAAGTGTTGTTTTTTCAGGCGTTTTAATGATGGATTCTTGAAGATATTGTTCTGCTACATCTAATGATGGTTGACGTGTGATTGTTGGTTCTTGTGGCATACCTAATCTTTTCGGTGGAACAGGTTTACCAGGAGCATCTTCTTTCCGGTCATAAAAATGCGCCATGTTAAATACAGATCGAGAAGACGTCATAGGAATCCTCCATGATTTTTCCTCGTCATACTTCTTCTTCTTCTTTCTCTCCCTCTTCATTTTCTTTTCGGTTTTTGGCCTTCTTTGATTTTCAGCTGCGTTTACTTTATGCAATATAGCATTGTACATATACACTAGCTGATTGTATTTCTCTTTCCAATCCTTCGTCCTTTCTGTCAACATTTGATACTTTGTCTTGTAATACGCCACTCTATACGTTAGTTTGGTCTTTTTTTCCCTGAATTTATCCTTTGCTTGAGTTAATTTTTGATATTCATTTTTTAGGTGTGATTTTACTAGCTGTTTTGCTTTGTAAACCTTTATTTTAAACTCTTCTTTTTGCTTCCTTAGTTTCATCTTCAAATCCTCAATCTTATATTTGGTGTTTAACTTTTCTTCAAATTTCCATTCTTGGAACTTTTTTTTCTCTGCCTTCATCTTATCTTTT
The DNA here is from genome assembly GCF_029227915.1 of Hydractinia symbiolongicarpus. NCBI lineage: Eukaryota > Metazoa > Cnidaria > Hydrozoa > Anthoathecata > Hydractiniidae > Hydractinia > Hydractinia symbiolongicarpus. The sequence goes on along the minus strand of NC_079875.1, from coordinate 12,618,249 downwards.
AACTCGTTCATGGCGGTTTCATACTCATTCAATTTTTCATTATCTTTAGATTTACCATGTCCCTCACTTGGTTTTGCTGCGGTCATATTTTCTTCATTTTTGCTCTTGACAGCACTAGACATTTTGTTTTCAACTTCCATTATAACGTCTTTGATCTTTCTATCCGTTTGCCATTTATACAGATCAAACTTAAAGCTTAATTCGGCAAGTTTACTTTTGTACCACGTCTCACTTTCGTCTGCATCTTTCACTTCATCATTCTTTTGATAGTCATCAGCATTTTGTTGGTTCAAATGAGACGCAGGCATGTCAAGTTTAGTAATTGTTTTTAATTTTCCATTGACTAATTCCACATAGACGTCTGCTAATTCGCAAGGAAATCGAGTGTACCCTCTTTCATAACCTTCTTCAATGATTTCTTCGTAAACATCCTCTCCGCATTTATAGAGAGTCTTGAGACTTTCTTGTTTAATCACAGAGCATTTTAAACAAACGTGGTCACGTTTCGCATTTCTCCATCTGTTTTCAAATGATTTAAATGCTGCATCAGGACAGATTTTATTATCGTTTGTGCCTAGACGGCATTCAGGCATTTCCAGTTTGGTAATGGTCCTTGACTTTTCATTGACTAGTTCCACATAAATATCACCAAGTACACAAGGGAATCGCACGTTCTCCCTTTCAAAGCCTTCGTCAATTGCTTCTTCATAAACCTCCTGTCCACATTTGTAAAGCGTTTTGAGGCCTTTTCGAGCTATCACAGAACATTCCACACATACATCATTCAATTTTGCTGCCTCAGGTTTTGGAAATTCAGGATTGATCTCATTTTTCCATCTACTTTGGAATGATTTAAATGATGCATCAGGACAATATTGATTATCGTCAATAACCTGTTCATCTTTTTTGACTGAATTGATCATATTACCAATTTTAAAGATCTTTCGAAAACGATTAACATTTTCCAGTGTAGTTTGTTCTTTAGAATTTCCAGCTTTTATCTTCCATTGACTTTTTAATTTGCTCCATACGTTATTTACATGGTCTGATATTTTTTCGACAGGTTTTGAGAATAATGGAAGGTTTGATGTTATGTTAAAATCAGGAAGAACGTTTGAAAATAAGGTAAGGCAAGAGGAAAATGAAAAGGTCAAGTTCTTCATTGATTTTCCGATTTTTGCACACTTTCGAAGGTTTGATAATTTCAAGGATGTATACTTCTTCTGCCAGTATATCACCTTTTCCTTCTCCTGTTGCAACTGATCTTTCAAATCAGCAATTGCACTGCCATTATCAACAGGTGACAAATTGAAAATGTCTTGAATAATGACATCAACGTCATCTGCGTATTTTGACATGTCCATGGCGCCATTCATCATTACCCTGATTGGTCTAGCCTTATCAGTGGCCGCCTTTTTCACTTGTTTTTTCCAGTACATTGTCATTTGTTTCTGAAGATGGTATCGTTCTTTTAAATCTTCCAAAGATGTTTTTAAGGCTCCATGTTCTTGTTCCAATGTGTAATACGACGCAAGAAGATCCCGTACACTATTTTTCATCGTTTGAGAAGATCGTATGTTAGTAATATTAAGCTTGTTGATTTTCTTGCTCAAGAACAGGAAGATTTCAGGAGGGAGGTCTTTACTGCTTTGTGTCGAAGACGAGGGGACGTTATCTTTCTCTCCTCCGTTGCTGACAAACATTGAGGCACAGCCTATAAGAGAATAGTCATTATTATAAAAACAATCACTTACGTTTTGTGGAAGATTTTGTTTAACAAAAAAGAACCACACATTATAATTTCCCAAAGGATAAAAGAAACAATCTGTGAACATAAATCCTATAACTGATGTGATGAAATTCCTTTCCTCTCTTAAATCTTTAACTTTAATGTGACGTATGTTTCCACATAGAACGAAAATTTAAGGCTTACCGCTTCCTACGCAAACACCAGTGGCTACACACAGACAAAAGACGATGACAAGGGTTGATGTTTTCATTAAAAAGAACTGATTCTTCTTTTCTTTTTTGTCAAACAATGACGTGAAATCCTTCTCGTCTTCATGTTCTTCGTATCCTTCAAAGAGAACTTTGATATCGTATTGTTCTTCTTCATTTTTAACCTCAAAAAGAGTTTTAATGCCCAAATCTTCTTCAGCATCTTCTTGGTTGTCAAATAGGCTTTTGATTCCAAGATCGCTTTTTTCTTTTACTTCTTTTCCTTTTTCCTTTTCTTTTCCTTTCTCTTTTCCTTCTTTCTTTTTTCCTCTCTCTGTTCCTCTCTCTGTTCCTCTCTCTTTTACTTTTGTTCTCTTTTCTTTTTCTTTTTCTTCTTCAAACTCCTCATTGAACAACATGTCAAAGCCAAAGTTATCTTCAATCGTCTTGTTTTTTTTAGCTAGAAAATGATTTGACTTTTTAATACAAATATGTAATCTCGATTACCCAAATTATTTGAACATTCACTAGACGTTACACGAGACGGGAAAAAAAGAGAAGGAGATAATAAACAAAAAGTTGGAGGGTTCAAATCGTTCGCCTTGGTTATTCTTTTCCTTATTCATCATTTCCTGTTGCTACTTTTTAATACTTTGTCAGGTAAGGTTTTCGAGACTGAAGAATACAGAGCTTTATAATTTTGCCAAATTCTACTTAAATGTCCCAAATCCTATGGAAAGTTACGAAATTCTAATTACTTAAATATATATGTATACAGGCTTACCCGAAATACCACAACCTCGTTTTTGCCTTTTTGACATTCGGAGGCGGGCGGCTAAGCGGCCCTTAGACAACAAACCCTTGGGCCGAGGATGGTACTACCACAATAAATTATAAACAAAAGTTTGGCTTTTGTATACACCTATGATCCCAGGGCTTCTCATAACACTATGGTAAAAATCAATTGGAAGAAGAGTTTCACACTGTTTAATAGTTGTGTTGAAATGGGTCTGTCTCAAAAATTTCAAGGAAAAGGCGAAATTGTCAACAAATTTTAAAACCTTACCTTTACTCTTATGTTGAAAGTAATTTTCATTCGCAAATACAATCTCTAACGATTCGTCCTCCGCTGCGGTGGTAGCGACAGATTTGGACAACACTTCTATATCCGAATCATCTTCGTCATCACTCTCCATCGTTGCTTTCCAGTGTTTAATCTCTTCCTCACAGTTCTCATTTGACTTGATAAGAAATTCATTGTTTGACGTGTTTTTCTGCAACATTTGCGAATACAAATGCTGTTCCGGACGTTGCTGTAACACTTCTATATCTGAATCGGTTTTAATTGGTTGGGTATTTCCGAATAAGAAATAGTTTTCGTGTATTTCCAACTCGTTTTCGTCCAGCGAACGAATTTTTTGCTGCGGTATAACCTCATACTCGCTCTGAGTTACGACATCTCTACTTGGAACTACCTCAAAGTCATCAGAAGATGACGTGGCCGTACTTGAACTCTAAACACAAGACAATAGCTAGTACAAATCTTTTAGTTTATCTCGAGAATTCTCTAGAACTCTTATTTGATTTACCACTATTAAAAGACAGTTGCAACCTCGTTCCCAAGGCTTTTTGTCTTTTTTTATTAAATCAGAAGTGTATTATACAACAGAATGCAGCATCGGCAAGAGACAAAAAAACGAAGTTAATCCCAGGATTTTGGCTGCGAGGTGACGATGCAATTTTACTTTCTTTACGCAAACAGTAAAGATTAAAACAACTATAATTGTTTTGTTTTGTTTTAGATAGAAGGCGTTCTTCTTTCTTATTAATCCGTACATAGCAAATTTGAGATGCGTATGCAAGCAGTTGGAAGCCGTTCTTTACTATTTTTGATCCAATAAATACCGCGGAGTTTTCTGCAGATTCTAAATGTTGGAATTTTGTGTGCGGGAAAGAAAATTTGTGAAGTAAAAAACATTATATAAAAAGCACAAATAATATTCCTAACGTGAATATTCCTATCTTAATCTTATGCCTTCTTTACTGTCTTCATCACCTGTTAAATCACTTTAAATAACGTTGCATTTCAGTTTTACAATTCTTTCCCGATGAGGGCGGTACTAGATTATACAATTCTTCGCTGCTTGTGTAGAGTTTATTGAAGACGGCTAAATGCGATATACGACGACAAAAAGTTGCAATTTTAACACATGTTATTCAACCTTAAAGTTGGATTTTTGTTGTTCGGTGTCCGCTTTTCGACTTAATTGACGATAATGTGGCGTAGCGAAAAAAAATATAATAAAAAATATATCTAATATTTAACGTTTTAACTTGCAGCTCTCTTCACTCTTTGATCCTGCTAGTTCATATTTATTTTTTAATATTTTGTTTGTTTATCATTGTTAGTTCTTTTTTAATTTTTATCCATAGATGTTTAATCAAATCGTCTTTTCACTTAAGCGGTAGCTACACGTGGCAAAAACCATTCGCAAAGAAAATATCAAACCCCTGGATATGTTTTTATTAGCAGCAGGTCTAAAAGAGCTATTACACTAGTACTGAAATTTTGCTTCGGATAGAAAACGGTTACCATCCAAGAAGTGAATAAATTATTATTAAAAATGTAAAAAATATTTTTTTCTTTTTTTGAACATAGTTTTCTCCATTATTTTACGTACAGTTTCCAAGTAGGAACGGAAAGCTCGAAGTCGTTAGGGATTCCAACTAACAGGTCCTATAACGATGCTCTATTTTTTTTCCTGCAAATCAGATGACACAAATCAGATGACGGTCAGTAAATGGCTGCAAAGAGGTGGACAACGTTACATTAGAAGTGCGTAGCAGCGGGCAATCTCTGCTTGCAAGGGGTTCCCACTGCACCACCATCTCTACATTCAATAGTCAAGATAATTGAGATCTCGTAATAACTTACCTTTTTCTTCTTAGAAGTCCTTTGTTTCTGTTTTCTCGATTTCCCCATGTTTTTAAAATAAAGGCTACACAAAGGTCGAACCACCTCGCTCTGATAACGTTTGCAACTGAACTATTTTTTTTTATCAAGCTCATAAAACTTTAAGGCTGCAAATAGTGTTAAAATATTTATGAGTAGATAGAATTCACTATAAAATTCGGACTACATTTTAACTTTTTAAAATATGGTTGTTTTTATTATTAATATGTTATGAATATACAATATGGAAGTTGCGTTGAATGACTAAACTTTGTATACTTAATTTATGGTTTTTGTTGGTATCAAACGAGAATATTTAAAAGTTGATGAGCAACTATACATCGAACTGAAACAGATACGAAGTAAAATTTTGAATTATTCATTCAGTTATTTGAATGTGAAAAATTTAAAAACAGTGCTACCAGAACATAAGAAAACCTATCTTTGTTTTTCTGTTCAGTTCAAACGTTACGCACAAAGGAATTAACTAAAATAGAAAAGTGGTCATTGTAATTGAAAACTTTTTTAATCCAATTTATTATTTTGCCATAAAAAGCACTCCTGAAGTTTTGTGGTATCAGTGGCTAAAACACTTTAGTATCTTAATTTTTTTCAAAACGATAGCTGACTATTATAAACCTTGAATATACTATGACTACGAAGAGACACGTGCCAGAACTTTAAACGCCCTGTTTGCACAATCTTTCATGCCCAAATTAGTTTATTAATATTATATTTTCCAGCACCAGTACCTTGGCGACGAATCTAATTAAAATTTGATACGTATAACCTGAACATTTTTGCAACAAATTGAAAAGAAAACAGTGTCTACCTCAGAATCATCATTATCGATGCTATCAACAAAGGTCCATGCCTTCTCCTTTCCCTTCATCGTCTCACCTAAATATGCGTTCTTCCGGCCAACTCATACATCAAAGTCTTGCACAGAAATATAATACAGCATATATAAAAAACGTATGGTGTATTTTTCTGTTATGATCGATATATTTATTACCAAGTATAAACTTTTCTTTTCAATTGCTTGCAATGTTTGTTATAGTTTTGCAGCATTCTTTTCATAAGTTTTAATTCAGCTTGTTTTTTAACTTTTTTAAGTTTGTTTTGATCACGTGATAAAGCGTAGTGAACGCAGCACTCCACCACGGTGCTTCTTATGGTTTGTGTCGACAGCATTTTGTCGTGCAAAGTTTTTCTGCTAGCGCCCTGGTATTCCACATTAAGAATATGCAATAAAGGTGAACAGAAAATTATATCTTCACTTTTTGGTAAACCAAAGAGAAATAAAGAACAAAAGCCTTGTACCACGTGTGGTATATATACACAAAAATATATATGAAAAGTATGTTCATTGTAAACTGTAGTTAGTATATACAAAGAAATTTAATTCCTTTAACAAGCACGAAAGACCTGCAAATAATTAGTTTACAAGCTAAAATTGACATTGATAATCAGCTATGTCTATCTTGTTCAAGTGGTCTGGGCGATTAATTTGCAGAGTCAGCAATCTTTTTACAGTGTCAGCAAAAAATTGTGTGACCCAGAGACAAACAAGACGAATCAAAAACGCTGCTAAACACGTTTTCTCCCAAGACAACAGTGCATTTTACTGTTTTCCTTTCTCTTGCCTACAGATCCTCAGACATCTTGCTCAATTTACTCTTTAAGTTTTTTTGATTATAAATTGTGTCAAAACATAAAGTTGTTCCTCATACACTACTATAGCTAGAAGAAATTATGAGCCAGCGACAAGATCCGAGTGACTTTCTGAAACAGATCATTGGCATGCCAGTCGTTGTAAAACTAAATTCTGGGGTCGATTATCGAGGTATAAACGATTATCAATATGTTTTTAAAATATAAAACATTGTGCTGTCCTAAATTTGTAAAACATTTATTTGCTTATATTTTTTTGGCTCAGGAGAAATTCATACAAAAGCAACAAATCAGCATTTCTTATTTGTTTTTTTAAAAACCTCTTCAAATATAAACACTAAAACAAAACAAACAAACAAAAAAATGCAATGAGTGCAAAATTTTCCAAACAGGTTTTTGTTTTGTTGTCTCAGCACATTTTTTCAGCAATTCCTCCATTGCATAAAAAGGAACATTCTTTTCATTTTGCAGGTGTGTTGGGTAGTCTTGATGGTTACATGAATATTGTGTTAGAGCAAACTGAAGAATATGTTAATGGCCAGGTAAGATTTTCTCTGGCTATGTCAAATATTTTTCTGGAACATGGGGCTTCCCTTGATATTTGTTATAAGTCTTCCTGAGAAGACTTATAACAAATATATCAAGAATGGGTTACGAGAGAGTGTAGAGTTCATCTGCTTAGTTGTAATCAGATTGAAGGTAAAAAATAAAAGCAATTAATAGGGTTGCCATTTTTGTTTATTTAAATTAAAGTATATACATATTGGTATTAAATCTGAGACCCTCAGATTTTTTCCAATGTCTTGCCGAGTTAACTAAGCTTTCTGCAAGTTAATAAAATGAGTTGTTCTCATATGAAAACCCACTCATTTGTACTTAAATCAAAGGATATTCCAATATTGGTCATGTTAGTAAGGGATCGTCTCTGAGATCGTTTTAAAAAAAATCGTTTCAAATCGTTTCATTTTTTAATTAGCATAGCATGTGATACGAATTTGAAACCATTGAAAGTAATGTTTAATTTTTTGAAATCGTTTCAGATCATATGGAAATTGTTTCACTATTTTGTAAATCGTTTCATTAAAAAATAAAATTGTTTCATAATCGTTTCATAATCATTTCAAGATTGTTTTCTTATATTTACTTGAAATCATTTCACATACCATAATTCGTTTCAAAATCGTATCATTATGATTGTTTCAGTACATTTATTTTAGATTGTTTCAAAATCATTTAAGGTGTTTCTTTTACATTCTTTTAACATAAAAGAATAAAAGAAATTACTAATCTAATAAAGGTCTCTCAATAAAATCTATGCGCTGTCACATAGGTTTTTCTATCGCTGCTTTTCGTTCTTAAATTTTTTAAATGCGAACTAACGAAGCTTTTCTATTGCCGTTCTTAGTTTAATTTTTAAAATGAGATCTAAAAAAGCATTTCTATATCACATTTCGTTCTTAATTTTTTAAAATGCGATTTAACGAAGCTTTTCTATCGCCGTTCTTCGTTCTTAAATTTTAAAATGCGATCTAAAGAAGCATTTCTATCGCCGCATTTCGTTCCTAATTTTTTAAAATGTGATCTAACGAAGCTTTCCTATCACCGTTCTTTGTTCTTAAATTTTTTAAAATGCGATCTAAAAAAGCATTTCTATCGCCGTTCTTCGTTCTTAATTTTTTTTTTCATTGCAATATTTTTCATTTTAAAGGAAATTGTTAGTTTTAAGAAAAACTGTTTATGTTTAGTTTTGAAAAACTGTTTTACGATATTTACGATAAAAGATGTTGTTGATGATGTCGATGTTGTGTTGAATAAAAAAAAGAGAAACAATACTTTTACATTAAGTTTAATTGGTTTTTAATTAGTTCAAAATCGTTTCAAAATTCGTTTCAATAACTTTCAAAGACTTTTACATCGTATCACAAATATTATTTTGACAATCGTATCAAATCGTTTCAGAATTTTTTCTAATCGTTTCAAAATAGTTTTAAAATCGTTTCACAATCGTTTCATTTTTACGTAGTTTATACAAAATCGTTTCACAAATAAAATATGAAACATTTAATTTATTTCATGATACGATTATGAAACGATGTGAAAAAAATATTGAAACGATTTCCATACGATGAAAGTCGTTTCAATTCGTATCAAAACTGAAACGATCTTGGACACGATCCCTAAACAGAACAAAAAAAAGAACAATAGAAGTAACCAATCAAAAAACGCAGACTATTTTTACCGCAAGAAGTTTGTTTTCGACTAAGCGTAATTTCTCTCACCTTAACTATTATGGTTTTTCGGAGTTCAGGAAAATTTTCCCCTCTCCTCTCACAGCTATTGTATTGTGGTTTGCTGAAGGGTTGGAAAATTTTGCACCGTTCTCTTAGCATGAAGGTTTTATCAAAACAGTGAATATATCTTTACAGGTTTGGCCACAAATTGACCGAAATGATAAAGTCAAAATAATTTTTTTAGAACTTTTCAGATTTAATGTTAGAAAGTACTTTAATTTTTCTTATTAACTTCTTAATTGATGCATTATGCGTAACCAGTAATTGTCACACCTCAGCGTTAATTAAACTAGTGATGGATCAATTCTTTTCTACATTGTTTTTTACAAGAAATTGTAATTGTCTGTGGCGCTGTGGAATACAAAATAAGTGTAGATAAACACATAATGTTAGTGGTCTTGATGCCTGACGAAACGATGCAACATTGAATGTAATTCATTCTTTAAACTAAAGTGACCCTGTCCATGTTCCTACTACAAGCCTTTACACTGTATGCGATTGTTCTTTTGATGTGACACATAAAATTATATAGTTACTATTCATAATGAATAACATTGCATCAAATAATATTCATTAAATATTGATCTCTTTGCTAACGAAAAGCAGGTCTTCTAACTTGTTATTCACTTTGATTTTCAGTAATGCCTCTTTTTCTCATCATAGGTTATTTAAAATTTAAGCAATTGTGTCGGGACCGATATAGGCTTTACATGTAGATTTTTTAAGCAGTGCGGAAAGTTTTGTCTGCTTCAGAAAGTCCCTTTATTGCTGTAAAACTTAAATCTGTTCTTTTTCTTTAGCTTAAAAACAAATATGGAGATGCTTTTGTAAGAGGAAACAACGGTAAGTATATATATTTTTCTTGTGTTAAATGTTTACACAGTGTAACTTGTGTTCGTGACCTTTAATTTAGAAAAACCATAATAAATTTTAAATGTATTATTTAAATTTTTTGATTTGTATACCTTTTTTGTGTCTATGACTTAGAATCAAGTAATGGCTAAACATGTAGCAAAAAGTAAACAAAGCCTTGGAAACCTATCAAATGTTTTACCATATGTTAGAAACGAGTTGAACATCATTTTCATTCTCAGCCACACATGATTATTAACAATGTATGTGTAAGACAAAAAATTATTAACTCTAATAATATTTGAAAGGATTTAAAGGGAACCTGAGGTATAAAATGATGTTGGACTTTATATTATATATAGAGCCTAAAAAGTTGGTTGGCAATTTATTTATTTTAATTTTTTAAAAGCTCTTTTCATTCTCATTTATTCACATTTAAAAGATTTTGGATTCTATTGTGCTGCATAAATTATGATTTCATATTAAGGAATAGCAAATTTTGCCATTCTCTGTCATCAGTAATTTTAGACCTAAAAGGATGTGCATTCAGACGTTGCCAATGCATAGGTATTATAAAGGTGATTAGTTAACATAAATTATTTTGCTAAAATGACACTTGGTTGCTGGATCCAGTCTTCTTAATTTTTTTTAATAACCAAATAACTGGGGATATAGAATTTAGTTTACAATAAGATGTTCTTGGTAAGCTTGCATAGGCTCGGTACTCACAAAATTTGATTACCAAACAACATATATATATACATTTAATTAATCCTTTTAGAAAACTTTAAACAACTCTTAAATTAAGTGGCATTTTATTGTTGCTGGCATTTTATAATACCATTCACATACTATTTGATACCTTCTGGCAGTCACGAAAGTTAATTCTCACAAAAAATCATTGAAATAGTTGTTTCAGGAAGTTAATTGCAAAAAATATTTGAAATGGACCATAAAGTTCTAATGAAATGACTTCCTTGATTTTTGTTTTTATTAATTCACGAAAGTTTCTTCCTTTAAAGGGAACCGAAGGTATAAAATGATGTTGGACTTATATTATAGAGCTTTAAAAGTTGATTGGCTAGTTTGTTTAAATTTTTTAAAAAGCTTTTTTCGTTCTCAAAATATTCACATTTAAAGAATTTTAGATTTAAGTAATAGGAAATTTTGACATTTTCCGTCATCAGTAATTTTAGACCTGTCAAGGGATGTGCATTCAAAATGCATAGATATTATAAAGGTGAATTGATTAACATAATTTTTTTCCCCAAATGACACTCGTTTGCTCCTCTCAGACCTCTTAATTTTTTCCCAATGGCCAATGTTGTTTGTATAAAGGCTTGCTAGCACCCTTTGTCACCAAGATTTGCCCATATATATGGACTGTTTGTAACATCGGTTATATCTTGTTTTTCTTTTATAATATATAACATATAAAATTTTTAGAATTGCAAATTTATATTTTAACCATCATTTTATATGTTGTTACATTTAGTTCTGTATATTAGTACTCGAAAACAGAAGCCAAAAGTTTGATCAATCCGATATTGCTGGATCCGACGCTATTTTGTTGTTACTATGAAGAATATACTTAGCTGAAGTATCAATCCACACAACTGGTCTTAATTATAGAATCAGATTCATCTTGTATATATAACTTGTGTTATAATACTTTATTGTATTTTAAAGAGTTTTTATTTCACAAAGAAGTTTGTCTTAGTTATATTGATATTTATAACTTTTAGTTGTTTTCTAAAGTCAGTCAGAAAAGGCTTTTCTTGCAGCGTTAGTATGATTTATGGCAACCACAGTAATGTGCCAATATGTTGACCATTGTGATTTGTTAAGAAATTCATTGCTTCAAGTCAAAATATTGTGGATTTGAGTTCCCATTCCCTGTTAGCTGATTTCATATGAAGTAATTGCTTGATGTTTACACTATTGGGGTTGGGGTTGAGAATAAGGGGGGGGGGGTCATTAAAGTCCATGTTGACTATCGTTTTATCTGAAAATGGTTTTCATTCTAATAATGGCAGTAAAGTAAGTAATAAGATAAGCAATAAAAGTTAATCATTCAAAAAGGAAACTAGATTTTTGTCTTCATTGAATTCGAAATTGTACCTGTCATGTATAATTGTTGTGTAATTTACGGACTAAAAATTTACGGAAGTTGTTATTAAATAATACAAAGTTTCATATGACGAAAGCCATCAATAAAATTAAATTATTAAAAAATTGCATGTATTTTAAAGACTGGAATAATAAAAAAATATCTCGTTTGCCAAATAGACTTCAAGCTACCTTATTAGTATGTATCCTTATACTGTAATGTACATCTGATGACCAAAATTGACTATCCCTCAACTATAACAAAATTTAGTGCTTTGTTTTGCTTTTTTATGAAGTTAACTAATCAACTGTAAATTACATGCTTTGTTTTAGGGAATAGAACAAAAAAACATGCCTCCTAAGGATCCGAAGTTACGTAACTTAACCATCAAAAGTGGAGTTGTGAAAAGGTAAGCGAGACAACTTGTGGAATACACAGGCGTTGACACGTTATGTTTAAGGCTTAGATTAACTTTAAGAATGAGTATATACAGAACAACATAGGTTAACAGGAACTCAGTAGCTGTAACAGTATCAGTTTCTGCATGATTCCTTTCGTAAAGGAGCACCGACAGAATGAAATTAAACTTTGTTTCTTGCCGTGTAACTTAGAGAATTCTTCCAAGTTGTTACTGGTAAAGAGTATTGTTAGTAACAGAAAGAAAATAAGAAACGTCTATATACATATATATGCCAGGAGTCAGGAAAAATTGGAAAGCTATGTCTTTGTAAATGCGTAGTCACTACTCAAGAAAACTTCTAAAAGTTAGGAAATGCTTTTGGAAATGGAAAGAATTCCTAGAAAATCACTTTTATGAGTCTATTTTGTTATTCAGGTCAGGTTGTTTAATTTTAGGTTATGACAACTGTCCATGTGACCTTTTTTTTATTGAACCAGATCACGTTTGAGAAAAGGTCAAACAACTCCTCGAAAAATTTACTTTTTAAAAAGTGGCCCTGTAAGGAGGTGTTATTACGGTTGTTTTTCTTTGTTAAGATTATCAAAAGAAAAGGTAATGTATGAGAAAGAATTTCAACAACATGAAGAAAAAATCGAAACAATGAAGAAGGAGGAAAAGGATGAATATGATATTAAGAAAATGGTAAGGTCTTTAAAAGTGTAAGATTGTGTACGTTATCGTATCGTACAAGTTAAACCCAGGAGAGTCTTTTCCCAGGACAGTCCCAGGAAAGGATTTATATGGTCTATCGTTTTTTCCCTTTTTTCAAATATATCTATTCCTAATATTACTAAAGTCGAGTTGTGTTATCACATTGTAGTATCGAATTTACATTTTTTAGGTTAAGATTGTTAGGTTTTTATTTTAGCTTCTGTAACTATAGAGATTCAGAAACGTCAGGAAATAATTGGATTGATATTGAGTTGATGCAATGCTTATACAAAAATACGACACATTTGCTGACTTTGTAAAACCTAGATACTTATTTTTTTCTTTTTGTTATGTAATGGCATTTAGTATTCTGTTTGTGTTTGAAAAAAACGAATTAAAATCTCTTATGATACAACCTCTTATGATATAGCACAGCACTACCCTATTTTGAAGACATAAATTCTCAAAAATCAGTTTATTTGTTGTAGATTGAAGTAAAAAACGAATCCGCTGCAATGATTCCAGACTGTTCTCGCCGCTTACAAAAAGCTCACGAAGAATTGGCAGCTCTTTTAGTAAGTGTGAGCATTGTAATTTAAAAGCTGTGTATCAGCCAATCACGTCCCTTGAAAATTGGGACTACTATTATTCAGGTTTGACAGCTCTCATGTATTTTAAAGTGGGTAGGTTTCGCATACTTATAGAAATCCCCTTAATCGTATGTTTAATCTGAATAATATCCGAAGTTATTTAAAATGATGATAATTGTTTCCAACAATAATTATCCGGTTTTTAACTGTTTTAAGTTCTTTATTTTTATTTTTCCTGCTTAAATGTCTGTAAAATCTTGGATGAGTCTTTTGCATTGTTAACTGGTTCTCACTGTGATTTAAGTGTATTTTTAACGTGTTTTAAATAAGATTTTTAAACCTTAACTGCGATTTAAGCGCATTCGTGTCGTAGCATTTGTAGCATGAACCTGCTTGAAAGGTTGTAACCAAGTTTCAGGTCATTTAAATTTTACTGAAGTTATAAAACGTTTTGGCTTCTACGAAAAGAACGTTTTTATAGCTTATTATATTTTATAATGCGACGTATCAGTTTATAATCACTAATATTATAACATTAAAATGATAAATATATCAAAAGTCTAACAAAAAGTAGAACACTCGTAACTCTGCCCTTAGGAAAAGAAATCCACGCGAAATCTTTTGTTTATTAGCCAAAATTAATCCATTATTCCAGGTATATGAAGGAAAAACCTCCGATTATAAAAAAAATTTCGATAATTCCTAACATTTTTTAAGGAGGAAGAAAAATCATTAGCTGAAACAGAAGAGTACAAAACTGCAGAAAGTATTCTTGAAGATGCGAAGGAACAAGTTGCATCATGAGAAGTCTTTCTACTTTGCAGCCGATAAAATGTTTTTAGTAATTTATTATATGATCAACAACACCTCTACCGGGCAGAAACACATTCATTTTTGGTTATCGCAATTATGTCAAAGACGAGTTAGAGGTCGAGTACTATTTTATGTGTAAGTAATGCTTTATAAAAAACATCTGCCGGTAGAGTAAACTTAGAGACGCGCGTTGTAGAGAAAAAAAATGTATGTTACAATCTAGTTTATTTTTTGTGTCTTTTTGTTCCAATTATGTTTTGACTATTTTTAACTGATTTTTCCCATTTTTTACAAAACAGCTCGACTAGAGAGTTTTCCTTGAGCTGTCACGCTGAAATAACATTAACGTTTACTTCGATGATAGAATCGGTTAAAGCAGGATAAAAAAAATAATTTGAAGAGAAATTGTATGATGAACAACTTTGACATGTATCTAAAGGTTCTTTTCAGAAATTGTGCACAATGTGTTTTATTTCGAAACTACATTTGATTAAGGTTTAAAAGAAGTCTGATTACAAAAAAGAAAAACCACACGAGAAAATGTAGTTTCAAAGAAAAGCACTGTTTATAGACCTTCATACGCACTACTCAATATATATTATAGACTTACTGTCCTTAGAAACACTACTCATATTTAGTGTTCTTTAGATGCACTACTCAATACTTATACCGTCTTTTAGATCCACTACTCGCATTTATAGTGTTCTGTAGATGCACAACACAAACCTATACTGTCTATTAGATCCCCTACTTATCTTATAGTGTTCTGTAGATGCATTACTCGAACTTATATTACTCATACTTAATACTACTCAGTACTTAATACTTTTTGCTCAAAATTATTAATTATTGCTGGATTTAATCTTTCGAAATTAATTATTGGCTCGGTAATTTTTTCGAATTAAGTCCCGCAAATTTTTTTATGACCCAATTCACAAAAATAAATTTTGATAAATTAGAACAAACAATTTTTCATGCAAAAATCTAAAAAAAAAAATGCTAAATATTATGGTCACAAAATGTTTGATATGGGAATCTATTTGGAAAAACAAATTCCAAAAAAAGAACGTTTTGCCTTTAATTTGCGAAGATAAGTTCGTCAAAAATAATCAACATTACCAGGGAATATATCGTTTGTGGGAGAAATGATTGTGTAATTGAAAATTAAGAATGGGTCTTTAAGAGTTGTAAAAAATGCGGAATAAAATATTGCAAATGTGCACATTTTTATTTTATTTTGGAATTAAATGCTCAAGTAGGTTGTGCCCATTTCTAAAGTGAATTTATACAGAATTTTTAAAAAAATTTCAAAAGCGCCAAAAGTAAGGTGAAATTCGAGATGAAAAATAAAAGTATTTGAATCCTTGTTTTAAGAATTCGAAATTTAAGTTTACGATTCTGCATTCTTTTCTGTTACAATGTTTTCGAATTACTTTCTTCACTTAAGTAAATGAATACACTTAACTTTTCCCTATGGCAAATATTTATATTTGTATATGAAATAACTCTTTTTTGCATGCTTTTCAACCGAGCAATTATTTAATCTTGGTATTACCTAAAAACTTCACATTAAATCGGACAACAGTGGGTAAATAACTTTAATTTTTGTCAGCTTTTTTTAATAATCTTGGGCTTTTCTCACTTTCTCTTGAGCAGTAAGGCATTTTTTAAGCAGCCTAAGTGTCGGATCAAAAGTTGCTTATAAGAAATACCGCTGCAGCCACCTTTACCCCATAGTTTTTGTCGGAATTAGTTACCGTATTTGTTATTTTTTTATAAACAATGTCAAATTTAGAAAATCACTCCCAAAATTGCCGAAATTTTAAACAGTCCTAAACAATTTGAATGGTCCAAAATTATACAAATTGCTGGACAAATAAGTGGTTATTAACAAACAATTTCCATGGTGGAAATTTAGGCCTAAGTAAAATTTGCCATACATCTTGACTTCTGGCGGCGCTTCTTGAATTTGACATTAAACAGACCAAGTAGACCGTTTTGTTAATGTTTTGAGGTTATAACCAGAGCTCTTCTATGCATATGATATTCTGTCAGAGCCGTCAAATTTTTGACTCAATTTAAAATACTTTGGAAATAAAAAATTCGTCCCATATAACCTTGCCATTTTTACTTAAATAGCTAAAGAATGAGTAGTCGAATGAGAGCTGCTCCTTTAAATATTGGGGTTTCGATGAAGGGCGAGCTGTATTGAGGAAGGTCCTCCTTAAATATATTGGAAAACAGCGACTGATTTTAAAATTTTAACTCGAATTTAAGAAACAAAAATAGAAACGCTTAAATATCAAAAATTTTAGTGTTTATGAAAACTCCTTAATAACAGCTACACCACCGCTTACAAAATAAAAGTACCCGTAACAATTAATTTCACTGTATTGTTTTTGCGTTATTGTCTATATTATAATACACGTATACGTCTGTCCGTCCGTCTGTCTGTCTGTCACGCCAAATGATAGCTTAGCTGCGCAGGTAGTGAGACGCACGCAATGCGGTATAAATAACGACTAGTATATTTTAATTTTTTATAGTAGACGACAAAACATTTTGGCTGACGCTCCATGTTTCTGTATTTAACAGACTCTTGCTTACTTGGCTATCTTAGGAGGACTAAATTCACGTGTGTGGTTGATTATGTAGGCTGGTTCGCCAATAGAAATTTTTATTTTTTAATAGGCTGTATAAAACTTACATGACGTTTAGGACAAGTTCCCCAAAAAATGTTGCTTTTTTATAGTTTTTTTTTGCACGCTTGGTTCTCTTATTAGCGTGTATTTTTTTAATGAACGCCTTTTTTGGGAAATAGAGGAGAGGCTCATGCAAGGGAAGACGTTGAGTAGGACGCTCGTTAAATATCCTCTGTCAGAAAAGGTGTGTGGGGAATTTTTTTAAAAGTGGGAACAATTCGGATTTCGGTAAATACAAACTAAAAACTTCGAAGTAAACTACCTATAGTGATTATTAAATCTTTATTGTAATTTGGAGATTCGAAACTTGTGCGTGATACTTATAAACTTTATTCTCATAAAAAAATAACTTCCCAGTGCTTGCTAGCTTTTCTGTATTGATACACCTGTCCAAATATAAAAAACATATAACAAGCCCTGGGAACGAGGTTGATAAAAATGTGTCTCGTGATCAGCACTACGACCCCTACTTCCCTTCTTGTTCACTATTTAAGAAGGAAACTTTCTTAATAAGAAACTTTGTCCAAATTTGTTAAAATACCCGACAAACAAACTTGTTCTTGTTAAGTTCTAATGTTTCTTGAAAAAAAAGGTGAGGATTGTGGAACATTCAAAAATTTTTGTAATAACAATCCTAAAACATACACTAAATTGCTCTGTTGTCCTGGACAACAAAAAATTCCTCACCATAGATTATTCATAAAAAGTATTACATCTTGTTCAAGCCTTTTATACTTAAAGTTAACAAGTACCCTTCATGTAAAAGGGTCGTTTGACTCGGTCAAAAAAAGAAAAATTTACTAGTTACTTGTTGTTGAGAGCAGTTACACATATCTTACATGAAATTGCTTGACCCTTTCTCCAAGGTTGAGTCAAAGATTTTATAACGGCAACGCCTTAATATATCAGTGCAATAAACTAAACCACAGCCCAGTAATCATTTAGTGTAGTTTATTTATAAGTTTTTGCATTTGCACGGAAGTTTTAACGTTATTTCAAATTATGTAAAATTCTAATAAATTCTAATAACCACTATGTCACAAATGCATGTGTTCTACTCGCACGAACGTAGCTAAGACTTTCGCTGTACTATTAGATCTCCATAGTTGAGTTGGATGCCTTCTTTTCTAAATTTAAAAAAATACAGTCTTGTTCCTAACCTAACATTTGTTGTTACTTGAAGTCAAAGTTTAAAGAGAGAAAAGAAACTTGGGAAATGTCTTTAAATGATGTCAGATTCAGCAGAATTTCCATATCCATAATCTTTATGGTTATGGAAATATCCATAATCTTTATTTAAAACTTACTTTAAGAAAAGATATTTTCGCAAGAAAAAAATTCGCCAGTTTCGCGATTTTTCCCCGAATTCGCGAAAATAAAATCCTCGGGAAAGTTTGTGGCAGTGCTTTTGCGTTATTCTATTTACCTATGCTTAAACATTTTTGTTGACCTTATAAAAAGATTTTGAAAAAATTAAGTAAATATACAAAAGTAAATTATAAACCTCACACCCAATACCATGCATTTTTGGCTGCTGTTGTACCATCAACATCATCATAGGAGTAAAATAGACCTGACGAGGAGGTTATTGGTTTACCATGTACATCTATGCAACACTGTTAGTCTGTAGAAAAATCCTTGTGTTATCCGTCGTGCATATTCCAGGCATCAGCAGTTTGTGCTTCACCCGCCGTGCATTATTTGGACATCGCTAGTTTGTGTATCTTTTTTAGCATAAAGCATTCGGGAACAAGATTAAACAGAATACGGGTGTCCATCAAGGACGTAAACATAGACTCGCTTTTAATTTCGTTGATAGATGAGATGGGAGGACCGTTAACAAATAAAAAAGGATATAATTGACACTTTCTCTGGTTCTTAAAGTACCAGTTAGATCGGAATATATCCTTGTCAAATCTCAATTATTAAATTTGTTGTTGAAATAAAATGGGGAAAGATAAGTAGGTCTTTAGAGTAGCCACCAGGTCGGGGGAGAAAAGAAGACAAAAAGCAAAACCAAAATGGTAGTAGGGGTTTTATATTTTTTTGCATCACATACAATTTCCAGAGATAACTTAAGTGCAAAATAAATAAATAAATATATATCTATGTATATAGTGAACTAAACATTAAAACAAAATTTACTAACATAAAATTGCAGATTGAATATCTATATATAGTTTTTCTTCCTCAAAATTTACATACGTACATCGTAGAAGGGAAAACAAAAGTACAAAAAATCGCTATAATACAACTATTATATGTCTATTTTTAAAAATAAATATAAATTTTACAAGCAGATAGATATTTTTTTTTAAATTTTCTCTGTGTTAGCGTCGATTACTTTCACGTTATAAGATGATATGCATATGCTGTATTAATTTACGGGCTTTTTGAGAGTCTAGGTCCGAGTAAGAATGTCGCGCTAAAATATCAAACAAAAGTGCCCTTTTACTTTTAGTACTGTGAACTGGAAAACTCTTTCCGATGAGGGTTTTCATTTAGCAGAACTTTCATCGGAAATATCGGCAGGATACACTTGATAAAACACCTAAGAAAAGCCCACCAAGGTCAGTTGGTTAACGAAGAAGCAAAAGAGATTTCACCTTTAGGAGAAAAAAGTTGCAGTTATTATTTTTTTTGAACCAAACTCAACAGTTAACAGATTGCCATCAAACCTGTTATGTTTTGATCTTGCAGCAAAGATATGCATTTTTCATTACATATTCCGAACTATAACTTTTTACCATGCGCCTATCTATATGATAGCGGTTTATGTTCAATTGTTTTTCTGCGCATGTCTCCTATTCCATTCCAATGATCCATTTCATTAGACGAAGCATATTGACTCGCTGGCGAAGTACTCGATACATAATCCACATCCCGTGAACAGTCTGGATTCCCTATGTATCCCTGTGGACCAATAGGGCTTCGTTCTAACGGATAATTAGGTGGTAATTGGTTGTATGGGAATTGACTACCTACAGGAAGTTGGGCAGTTTGATTAACATTTGCACCATAGTTTGTGGGCGGTGATGACGTCCACATGTGGTCGTTATGGTAACATGAGCTATCACGTGGCGAGTTTGTAAAGTTTTGATTAAAGTAAGAGGAAAACAGTCCGGAAGAATGATGGAACATATTCATGGTTTTCTTGCGTTTCTTCCATTTTGCTCGACGATTCTGAAACCACACCTAAAAAAATCAACAATAGATATGATGGTCAGTTTAAACTGTCAGAAAAAATTATGTATGTTAAAGTTACACTAAAGTTACACTTAAGTGAGTTAAAATGTAGCATTTTAGAAAGTAAAGTAAAGTTTCACATGAGGAGGAAAATGTTTCATATTTTTGGAGTAAAAATTCGTTAATGGGACAATACTTATTTATTCTGCGCTAAAAAAAACCCTGCGCAAACATAGAAATAAAAATTCAAAATTTGGTAGTTTTAGGAACACTTTTTCCTATAAAGCATGCGTAATTGCATTAGCCATATGTGTTGATTGTTTTTAAGGTAGATATCTAACCCATTGGTATGTTATACTAGGCACATTGTGAGAGATTTTAGAACAGATTTTAGAAGACAAAGAACATTGACTTACGATGGGGAGTAAGTAAGAAATTTGGGAAATTTGGGAAATGCATGCTAATGTGTGTCTCGTCAACCCCTGCTGCAGTTAAGTTACTTTACACACTAGTGATGTGTATAGCATTGTGTTGCTTGGTACACAGACTGGTTAGCGGTCAGTGGAAGCAACAAAAAGACTGGCACAAGACAGAGTGGGCGAAAAATCCACGGAAATTTGCCTGTCGTACAGATGTCGCAATTGTTATTTTGTGCGTAAATATTTCGTGCATTCGTAGCACGATTGTGAAACACACAAAGCCAGACAAAATTAGGGAAAAAGGGTAGTTATATTATTATATTGCCAATGGGAGAATTGTGCAGGTGTAGGTTGCGAATTTGAACCAAAACAAAAATTACATCCGCTTTGTTTCCCAAGCTACGTCACAACAAAAAGTGGAAATCTATTTGACGTAAACTACTATAAAAGTTATTCAGATCAATTTCTTAAATAAATTAAAACCTTTAAGATTTTCCTTTTATTATTTAGAAAATAATCTGGAAAGAATTTAAGTTTGTTGTTGTTATTCTAATATCAACTTTTTTGTGTCATTTTTATCATTCGCAGTCGGTTCACTTTTGAAGTGTATTTAAGTAAAACCGCAGACAAACTTTTCTTAAAATGCATTTCACATAATATCAGGATCACTTAAATTTAATTAGAAGATTCATTCTGTTGTTAATTAGGATAAATGATTGTCGTGAGGGATCAGCTATCTAAAGCTTTATCACAAATTATAGATTGTAATTATTATGTGCAAATAGAGACTAGAACAAAGACGATGAATACAACGTTACTTGAACTTTTATTTTTTATTTAAAATGACTTTTTTAATCTTATCATGAACCCTTTCTTCGGTGTTTCTTTTTAACATTCAACTTTTGACTTTTCTTCTGCAATTTCAAGTTTTAGCTTGTTAAGTAATTCCTAGATAATACTTTTGCTTTATCGAAATAAAGAAACAGATCATTGTAAAATAAGTTTCAAACAACCTGCCCGTCTGTCGGTTTAATGAGAAAATGTAAACAAAAAGCCGCCATATTTGTTTACCACGTAATTTAAAAAAAAAGTCCGCCAATTTTTGTAACAATCTCTCTTGAAGTACTTTTGTGTTAATTTTCTAAACAGTAACTTTTTTCTAAGAATTAGGTCAAAGTCATAAGAACATTGTAGGCTCTAGAATATCCAGGCTCAAACCTACTGAAATTTAAAAATGGTCAGGCACGTTGACTAGCTCCAAACTTTACCAAACGTGCAACTCTCCACGCACATTTAGGTCTAAGGTCCTATGAATGTAACATTCACATGCTTAAGTTCTCGCTAACTCCATAACTTTCCAGTGGTCCTACTTAAAAAGAATTTAAAAAATTGGCCCAAATTGAAATATTTTAGACTATTTAACTTTCGCTCTTAAAAAAAAACGATCAAAAAAGAACAAAGATTTGTCGGTTTTTTACCAGCTTCACATATGTTTACGACAAGATTTATTGATATTTTGTTGTGGTAACGTCATCTAGATACAATTCCTTTTACACACAGACATTCTCATCAACAAAGGCACATTACACATAACAACTTCTTAAAATATTTGTCATATCCGGTATATTTATTATCTTGTACCATTTATTTATATCTTATTTTTAAGTAAAATAAAGTTGTTACGAGTTTTTTTAAGTTAAGTCATCAAGAAGTCGAGCTCACGTTTTTTCTAAATACAGAAGTTTTTATAATGAAAAGGGCGGGAAATTGTCTTTTGACCTCATTACGATGCATTTTCGAAATATTTACGGTTGAATGGTTTTTATTAAATTGCGATCACGTGACAAATATTTTGCCGTTTCTCGATAATCTGATGAACGTTTTATATTCTTCGCACCGCTGAGAAAAGAAACTGAAAATTTTGCTATGGCAACTGTAGATTGCATCATTTATAAGACTGAGGCAAGTAAAAAAGGGGCACGCAATAGAAAAATATTTAAGTAATAAAAATACAAAAGTGAAGAGAAAAAAAAGATTTACCTGCACACGTGATTCAGTCAATCCAATTCTCATTGCTAATTCCTCTCGTACGAAAATATCTGGATAGTGCGTCTTGCTAAAGTATCGTTCTAATTCATTTAATTGCGCGGGAGAGAACCTCGTTCTGTGTCTCTTTTGCTTGGATGGTCGGTCGAGGTCATCGCCGCTATCATCTTCTTCGTCTGACAACTTTGTCATGTTATTATTGTTGATCATATTATTATTATTATTGTTGTTGTTGTTGTTTATGTCTTCACCTCGATGAAAAGTCATATCGATATGACCAGCTTGTTTGTAGCTATCAGTTATTTGAGAGAGTGCGTCCACGCCAGCAAATGAAACGTTTGGCACACCTGCGGCAGTGCTAATAATATCGTCAAACGTGGAAATGTTCGCTTCGTTTTGGACTTCTAAAATACAAAGAAATGAGGTTTTAATCCAGGCATGTTAGTTTGATGGAAGTATAAGTATACACACAGCCTGGTATTCAACTAAACGTTATGTCACACCCCACACGATCATCAAGCCTCGATAAATTACTGATACGTATAAAGAAACAAGAACAAAAATTGCTTAACTAACTTCTACAAACTTGTTATATTCATCGCAAACGCGGTTCGTTATTTCAATATCAGACACTTCTGGTTAGAAATAAACATCGTGGTTTTGCTGATTTTTTTCTTGCAAGATTAATAAATTTAATTCCTGGCAAACCTGCATAAAAATTTTACCCGCGAATTATTTTTTTAACTTGCAGATACTCGCACATATCATTAAAATTAGCACTGTGTCTAACATACAGCTTGTACATAATTCATTATCTCTATTCTTATAAAAATCCACTTATTTTGTAAAGCACTCGCTTTTTTTAGAACCTAAAAAATAAAAAATCTGTTGTCCTGACTTACCCTTTTGGAAACACGCTCCAGCATAACCAGTCAGAAATGCAAAAACATTTCATAGCTTTGCGCCTTTTATATAATATCGAGACATTGTGCGGATTTATCCAATACTTTTTTAAAAAAGCTTAAGTGATGCATAATTTAGAAAAAGAACTATTAATTCGCCAAAACTCTTCTGAATGTGCGTTCCATGTTTTGAATGAAAAAGTAAAAACAGCTTGATAGAAATAAAAAAAATAACCATCTTATAATCAAGCTTTAATCAATTTTAATTTGACAGATATTAAGTGATAACGAAAATTAATCAAAGCCTAATTTTCTTAAATACACAAAGTTAACTCAAAAGAAAGGAAAACTGCGGAAAAAAATAGAAAGATAGACATATGCACTTTTTATATACATCATGTGAGTTTTGATGTGATAGCTATAAATAAGAGTGGTATATAAGACTAGCATAAAGGACCGGTATATAAAAGTTTATTCATACCTGGAGGCAGCAGCGAGATCATATCTTCATTATTTATATGAGCGTACGTGATGAGATTTGACACTTTGAGTTCTTCCAACTGTCTTGGTGGATGTCTCTGTGAATATGAAGAGGGTTCTGCCATTATTACCAATGAAACACGCTCCCCTTT
The DNA here is from genome assembly GCF_029227915.1 of Hydractinia symbiolongicarpus. NCBI lineage: Eukaryota > Metazoa > Cnidaria > Hydrozoa > Anthoathecata > Hydractiniidae > Hydractinia > Hydractinia symbiolongicarpus. The sequence goes on along the minus strand of NC_079875.1, from coordinate 12,594,030 downwards.
TAAATCCTTTTGTTTCACTTACTCAATACTGATCTGTAAAAATCTGCTTTAAGACAATTATACAAATAGTCGGTACAAACTTTGTGATTCTTTTTTTTAAAAAAAAAAATATGAAAAAACTCTCTTCAAACAACAGACTAATTAACCTATTCGTGTTATTTTTACATCGTTGTAATATTTACAAGCCAATCAGAATGCTGGTAGGTGGAGTATGTTGTTTTTTAAATGTGGTTACGCGCTAAGCTATCTGGGTTAATTAAACATGGAACTTTTGAGCATTTTTTATTAATGCAGTTTTGTGCTTTTTTTAAAAAAATTTTAGTTTTACTCATTTATTTTTGTTCATTTAGATATTTATATTTATTGTTTGTTTTAGTTCAAATTTATTACTATTTATAATGGAGTACTAAAAACTTCGACACATTTGTTAATTTGTAAAGAAACAAAACAAAATTGTGAATTATAACACTAATTAGGCCCCTCACTTTAAATAGATAAATTAGGGAGAATTGGAGAAATTTGGGGCTAGTCTGTAATAAGTCTATAATGAATTTAAGAACATTTATTAAATTTTATACTATCTACACTATTTTCGTGCCTGAAAAAACTGAAAATGGGGCGTTGGAAAAAGTGTTGCTTCGTCGAAACTGTTTTTACCAAAACTTAACACACTTTCTACAATCTACAAGATTCACAAAATTTGTTACAGGATAGGGCGTAGAAAGGGCGTTGTGGTGGGTGGCACGTGTAGCCTTTAAAATTTAAAAAACATATTTAAACACGACCTCCTTTAGTCATGGAAATGTAAAGCAGAAGGAGGAGATGGAGAGAAGGATTGAGGGGTTAATAAAAACTAGTTGCATATAACATAAAAAATTTAAATCAAATTATATCAGTTGTCCCCTTTAATAAATCTTTTTTCGCGCAAAAGTAAATTATGCGTCAAGCTACTAAACACTTTTTTCGAAACGGCGCATTTACATCATCACTGCGCGAAAAAACTCGAAAAAAGATTATAAAAAAGACCTTAGCCCTGTTACGCTGATTTACACTATCGCAAATGTTGTCACTGCTCTTAAAAAACTTGAAAAAGGAAAATAAACAAAACCTTAGAGCTGTTACGCTGGTTTACACCATCGCAAATTTTGTCACCGCTCGAAAAAACTCGAAACAAGATTATAAACAAGACCGAAGCCCTACCTTTCGTTTAGGCGATTTCTAACTTCAGAGGCCGTTTCATGTATGAGAAAAAATACATGTTGTGATTTTTTATTTTATACGCGTATAAAGTTCGGTTCGCAACTTTTTCATACAAGCAAGGTGCGCACAGTATAATGTAAGGCTAAGAATCATAGACCGAAAACTTGAAAGCTATCGCATAGATAGTTGAAAATCTTTCCGCCATTATTTATCATCTAAAAAGAACATTTAAAGCCGACAATATCTTTAGATAATGTTTTCGTGTCTTCGTGTTAAATATGGTGTTGCCATTCAAATCAAAGACATTTTTTTACTGCCTAAAGCAAAAACATGTTTGTGAGGAGGAGAAATGAATCAATGAAGAAGTAAACAAAACATCAATAACGAAATAAATTCTGAACAAGATAAGAAAAGTGCTACGTCATCATGACGTAATGCTTTTTAAGCGATTTGCGGAATCTGGGAGGAGGAAAAGTCAGGCTTTGAGAGATATGACATTTTTGATTATGACTCATTAAAATAAACAAAAAGAAAATGTGTGAAATTTTTGAGAATATACAATAAAAGAGCCTGCACCGGAACATGTTTCGTCTGTTGCATTTCCTAACCGACCTAGAATAGGGCAACCATATTTGAAAATACTCAGGCAAAAAAAGAAAGAAAAAAATTCAAAGAAATATTGACTTTTCGTATTGCTGTTAAAGTAGGTTTTTATTGAATTTAAATGTGAAGTTTATTTGCCCTACACAGATGGTATTTTAGAAAACTCATATTTAAAATCCATTTGTCGAGGTCGAGGCTAAGACAACATGGGGGCTCGAATTAGTTCTTCAAATATAAACATCGAAAAGTAGAAGTAAGGAAAAAAACAGCTGTATATCACGAAGAAACCAAGATGTGAAAAAGCGTTCTATTCAAGATGTCTATTTCTAAAGTTTTGATTTTTAAAGTCAACATAAGCTTATTAGATGTTCAAAGATATGGAGAGTAAACAATCTTTTCAAATCAATATTTTTTTTTCGTGTTTGGCGAATATTTGTTTGTGTTACTCAGTGGATAAAAACATCTGCAACTTTGGGCGATGCGTAGCACGCCATATTTTGAGTGTTTACACCACGAGAAAAAAGTTTTTTTTTTTTCGCATGATTACCGACTTTTAACAACAAATTTTTTTATTATGCCTGACAATTATTAATGACCCACCTTCGGTCACTCAGGCTGATGGCTCGTAGAGTTTGATTTCAATTAAAAATTGAATATCTTACCAAAAAAATAGGACACTTCTGGTTCTTGTGTTTGCAAAAAGGTGACTCGTTAGGCGCCATATTTTTCTTTTTATGATTGTGCCAGTATTTCATCTTATAGTCTTTGCATTTAATTTTGCGCAACAACATTTTACTGCAAACAGACGGATAAGCTTGTTAGCTGTTTTTACTCCGTCGTTTTGGCTACAGTTCTTTTACTATCTTAACATAAAATCTTCGACAGCTTCGAAAGTTAAAACAAGTCAACTTTTCAAGCGTTTGCTAACGAACAACTTTTTAACAGCCAAAATCAAATTCCGAATAGGCAAATAATATTTAAGGTAATGCAAGTTAAGTAGATTGAGTGAGCGCCGACGTTTAGTGCTGCGACATGAACGTTTAATGGAAAGAAAGCTCAAAAACGCAGAGATGGTGTAGTGGTAGTGCATTCGGTTTGTAATCATAAGGTTTCAGGTTCGAGACCCCACTCACGCGCTCTCTAAATGTGTTGCCAGCTCATTTAGTGCCAATTGCTGATCGCTAACCGGCTGTGTGGCAGGCAAGCAAGTTAGAGCAATACTATACGTATCTCTGGCGGTAATGTAACATAGTTACAGTAGGGTAGGAGGAAGAGTCAGCTATTGGGACGGAATCCTTAAGGGCTTAAAATAGAGTATGGACAGCTAAAAAGTTCCTTATTTACGCGTTCCAAAAACGCACTTAACACATCTATAAAATTTATACGCGCGAAATGTGATTGCGCAAAATAGACACAAACAAATTAATTTTTTGCATGTTTGACAAACCTATAGGTCAAGAACCTGCGTACCATGATGACAAGGCCATGTGGTATGGAAAGATACTGACATTCTGCTGTCGTCGTCATTTAGTAAGGAAAATCACTAAAGACCAGTTGTGTCACACAGAAATATCCACTTAGGACGATTTGTTAATTTTCTTCGTAAATAGGTAATATAACAGGCCACAAACAAACAATAGACAATTTGGCGTTCAACAAATGAGACTAAAAATATCCTCTTTGTAACATTGCACACACACGCACACACACGCACTAAGCGTATTTTATAAGAGAGTTGCACTAAAAACTGCATCGTAATAACCAACAAATGTTGAAAGTTAGTAACAGATACCAAGGATATGATATATATACAAGGAAGAACACAACATGAGATGTTCGGCGTAGAGTGCTTTCTATTTGGAAATATTAATTTCATCATATACAATATGTTACATCACAAAAAAAACTTCATTCCATATTAAGAAACAATAAAAAAAAATAATCGAAAAATTAAAATATATAGCAGGTACTACTAGCCGTCATAAGCCGTGAAAATCTTTTTTATAGCAACAGTTCTCCGTTCAAATTTAAATACTGTTGTTTCGGACCACTGGTTAGTAAATGCATTTTAACGCATCAATTAAACTTTGTAAAAAGTGAAAAATCTTATTTCACATGATTTTCTTAATATTTCACGAAGTTAACAAATCGCAATACTCTCCAAATAAATTAAAATATAATTAAAGATATTTATAATAAAATTATATGCACAAAAACGATCTGTTCATTTCTTCTTCTTTCAATTTATACTGTATCTTCAATGCAAGAGAGATAAAGTAAAGACTGTTGAAAAAGAAATTTGCGGATCCATTATTGTGTGCTAATCAGTGCACTAACGCTTTTTTAAAAAAATTTGCTAAATTTTATTCACGTGAATTTTGCGAAGCTAAGATTTATAATTTTGGTGAGTAATAATTTTCGCGAAAGTGATAAACACTCGCAAAACTAATTTCCGCTAAAATTAATACATTTTACGAAATTTTTACCCAATCTTAACTAACCGTCTACAATTTTGGTACGGCAGGAGGAAACACCAACGTGTAAACGTTGTCAGGTGGCATAATAGCAACCGCTTTCGCATTCATGTTATCATCTTCAACACACTGCATGAAGGCTTTTACTACATCCTTTATTCTAAAGAAAAACAAAATGCAGTGTCAAGTGTCAATTGAAGTGGAAGCTCTATTGCGCACCCACGCTAACATTTGATATGTATTAATTCATTTTAATGATATTGCTGACATAGTAACTAACGGGAAGTTTTAGCGTCCTTTTTGATCATCCGAACGGTTGGCTCTTCCTCCTCTTCAACGCTAAGTTACTATTACCCGCTAAAGTAACGTAAAACATTACTCTAACTTGCTTGCGTGCCACAAAAGCCAATTGGCGGCTGGCTGACAACACTACATTTAACATTATGATTACAAGTTGACGGCGTTATCACCACACTATCTCCGCCTATATTTTTGTATTTTTTTACATTTTTTTATTCACATATTTTAAAAGAGAATAGAAACATAGCCGCAGCTCGCAGCACAACAATCTAATTATAATTCCAAAAACACTGTCACTTTTAGCGTAACGGAGGTTAGGCATAATGGGCGCTGGCACGAACTAAGCAGGCTGCGGCCATGAACACCTAAAGAAATCAGACTTTAAGATACAAAAAAGGCTGCTGGAAGTAAACAGTACTAGCTACTAACTGAATTTTTGGCAAAGCTTCAAAATTCTTCTTCATCTCAGGATTCTCCTTTTCTGCATTGCGTAACATAGCAGTGTCACAGAAAAAAGGACAAAGACAATTCACTCTCACACCGTCTATAGCAAAAACCGGTAGATGCTAAAAAAATTTTAAATATGAAATAGAAAAAGAAATAAAAAACATTAACCTAACCACAAGAGCATTGAAAAACATCCTATACCTTAAACGAGCGTGTGAAAGCTACCACCGCATGCTTGGTAGATGTGTAAACTGGTGCTCCTGGCATCATCTGAAAACCTGTAGCATAAGGTGGAAGTATATAGATATAAATGATTTTTTCGGAATAGTTAACAACACCAGAGATAAAAAAGTAGTGCATATATGCATATTGATTGCCTATGTAAGAAATTCAATTTTTACCATTGGACGGAAATTTCTTCACTATTTGTCATGTACATATCAAAATCACGATGTTATGACAAAAATTTGTACCATCGGATTATTTGTTTCTTTCTTTTAGTGGTGTTTTTGTATTATATTATTTTTTCTACTGTACTTATATATCACATAAATTAAAGTTAGGGAAAAAGAACCATGTCAATCTAATAGAGCAGAAATAAATGATTACTATTATTAAATAATTATTATTATTAACAGCCAAAAAATTGTCAATTGTGCCTTAATAAACAGTGAAATAAGAATATAGCCAATTTTAGGCGCATTGAACATTGAAAGTAGTCATATAATAGAATTACGAACATAAGCATAGCATGTAAACAGATAACAAAATCATGGATCTTCTTGAAAATAAATAAAAGCAGTCATACATTTACACTAAATCAGGCACGTAAAAAAACCAACCTGCTGCCGACGCCACATTTACAACCAACCCACCATTTCCTCCACTTGACTTACTCATCAATTCTATTCCCTTGTACGTCCCCTCGATAACAGCTGTCTAGAAATGATAATTAAAACATAATTCACAGATGAAATTTTTGAATAGTTCCAGGGTAGAAAACAGTTACACCTACATTCCTTCAGGATATTTTTAAAATTGAAGACATGTTTATATTGCACATTAGTGAGACATGGGCAGTAAAGCAGAAAATCTTGACCGTGTAGAAAGGAATGATATAATAAATGGTTAGGTAAAGGATGGGAAGAGTTCAGATGAGCTAATAAGGAACATGCTAAGTATTCGCAGCTTTAGAGATGCTACCCAGATAAGAATATTGACTTAGTATGAATTGAAAAGGATAATTGGGTAAGAGAGTGGAGAGGCTTGATACCTTCCGGGACGATGCCAAGAGATAGACCAAGAAAGACTTAGTTAGCCTAAAGCCAAGGTAATAGAAACAGACGTGATACGGGGGTTTTAAGTTTAGAACTAACACAGTTTAAATCTGAATTTATTTCTCTTAAAGTATGGCTCACATCATACCAAATTAACAGCAATCTGAGGCCTAACGTCTGAGGTTTTGGTAGATATGATTCCAGCGTTATTGCATACTATGTCCAAACCACCAAATTCAGTCCTTGCTAGTTCAAACGTACCTATTAAAAATATATAGCTTGGAATAAAATTAAAAGAAAAATGTTTCACGAATATGTCTACACATGTTCATTCAAATTCATTTTGGAACTTTAATATACAATATTTAAACATAATCATTTTACTCACAATACTTTTCTCGACATATTGAAAATTTATATTTTTAAAAAAAATAAATTTATAGCACAATAAAAAACACAACATTAACAAAAATAAAAGCAAGAAGCTCATACGATTTAGTTCTTGAGAATTGGTCACGTCACAATACACAAATTTCATTTTGTTGTGACCATAAACTTTTGAACATTCTTCTTGGAACGAATTCCCCAACTCCTTATTCATGTCAGCCACAACAACCTATAAAACACTATCAAAATTAACCAGAGAACCTTTAAAGGGAGATTTAAATTAAACTTTTAAATTAAATTTTTTTGACATTTAGGTTTGAGTACCCATACCAGTATGCTGGTATAAAGTTCCAACTTAATACCTCTTTGTTGGTAAAAATTAAAAATAAAATAGTAGTGCTAGAAATCAGGAATGTATTACCCGTGAACCGTTGCTTAACAAACATCTTGCAAATTCTTTACCAAACCCCTGGGCTCCACCAGTGATCAAAGCTACAGCCTTATCTAAAATCATTTCGTAGTTACTTTAAATTCATCTAAAAACAACAAGGGTATGCAAACGTTAACGAATTTCTACTTAGATCATGCTGTGATTCGAATTAGCACCCAAGATCCTTAAACAGCCTTCTCGCTTAAGCAACTATGTAAATGTCTTACTGTTTATTAAACACCCATATCCTAACAAGTTGTCACAGGATCACACTTATTACATACAGTATCTATACAAGTTAAATGGTTGCTTATTTTAATTAAAACGTTTTTTTTTAATAAAAGATTTACATGTTAGGCTTTCTAGGTCTTGGAAATTTCTCCTTTATTGATATCAATTATTCATCAAGAATTCTGGCTGTTTAAATATGTAATAAAAAAATAAAAAAAACAATTGATTGAAAACAAATATCTCTGTCTTCATTTCTTCAAGTTAAATAGTTGGAAAAACTTTAAGTTTGCTTCTTAGTACCTCTATTAATCAAGCACAGATGCAAAAATCTAAGATGCTAATTCGAATCATAAATATATTGTATTTTTTGCAACTATAACCAGGAAATGCATTCAAATCCAGTAAGAATTTAAAACGACAGCTTTTTGAACCTTGAATTTTACTTTTTGATGTGTTTAAAAGTTTAAATGGACAAAAAGGACAATGATCAATTTTATTGCAAAAAAAGTGTGTACCTTGTTGATTTGGAGCACCGGAGTATGACCCCCCCCCCCTACATTTCAAATCCTTACATCATTAATTTGATGGTAAAACCCCAAATCTGAACGAAACTTTTATACATGTTACAACTTTTGAAAAGAGGTCCTTAAATGCCTTGATGATGTTCAGCTATAGATGATTTTGAATTTGTGGATTATACGTAAATAAAATATAGACTATGGTTTCTCTTGTTAGTCCCCTATTTTTCAACCATTTTGACTAATTTCATGAAAAATATTGATACACATACTGAAAATCTCAACATGATTCACCTAGGGATCCTAGGAAAAGCCCAACCCTTTTCTAATGGCAAGGGGCAAAAAAAAGACATAAGACATAATATTTTCATAATATTCTTTGTACACACATGATTTTTCTATGAAGCTTGCAAAGCTATAAAATCCTTCCTTTGTAATTTTCTTATTTGTTATGCCCACTAAAATATAGACTTTTCATAATTATGGAACATCGAATTGAAAACATTAATTTGATAACCTATGTTTGATTTATAAGTCATACAATAACCTATTCCATTTTTTCATTTATTTTAATATTGTGACAGTGCACAGAACCGTCCCAAGCAGAAGTCCAAAGAGACCTGTCTTGTTTTTGGTACGTTAAACCTCTGACATAATCTGTGTGCCGAGAATCAGAATATGTATTCTCCCAATTAGCAATTTTATGGACTTTTACTGTCATATCATCTGACACTGATGCAAGATGTTGATCCTCAATAATTAGTATTTTATGTATAGGTTTTTTGTGGATTTTAACCTTTGATATTTCCTGACTAGTGTTTCTCGTGTCTAACATAGAAACATCTCCATTGCTGTAACCAATACAAATTTTTTCCTCAGTTACCCAGTCCAACGACATTGGATGTGTTATTGCTTGATAATCGAGCAAACTTGCAGGTTTTCCGGTACCTCTATTATCGTATAATTTAACAGTACCATCTTCAGATGCAGACGCAAACACATCAGGAGTAGCACAATTCCATAAAATATCAAGAACTTTATCAGTGTGCAAATGCACGCTGTGTATAGACATGTCAACTTCCAGGTCCCACAACTTTATACTACTGTCCCAACTTGCACTAGCAACTTGTTTTGATTGTTTACTGATGCTAAGTGCTGAGCAAATATCATTGTGTTCAGACAATAAAATTTCATTTGAAAGTATGGGGGCATCCTCAAGTTGCCAAACTTCTATGGTCCCTGCATCAGTACTAATAATTATTCTCTTTTCATCAATCCACTCAATATCCGTACAACCAGCCTCGTTCTGAGTTGCATAGTCAACATGAGGTATATTTGGTGCGAATTTTGCATCATTGAATACAGCCAATAAACCATTCCAACATCTACCTGTCAGATTTGAAGCAACAATAGCTAATTGTCCAGCATCATTGAAACTCAAACCATCAATATATTTTGGAACCTTTGTTACTCCTGTTTGTTCTTCCAAAGAACTCATACTTTAATATACAAGCTATAAAACAAACAAAATATTTGATGTGCAGTTACTTCAATCCCCCATTTATTCTTCACCAAAATCTAAAATTCAGGTATTTTCATCAAGTTCAGATGACCCAAATTAAGTTTCATAGATCCCATCTCCCAGTTGAAAGCTCATTGGTTCTTGCCTTACTATTATAAATTTAATATATATGGTTCATTACAATCTAATAAAGATCTGGCTGACATAAAAAAATCTGATGATTTGATTGGCTTAAAGCTCCTTAAAAGGGCTTTGTATGGAATCGAACATGTCTTTTTTCTTCCTTGATCACTTTGGAAAAACAATGTAAAAATGGCTTAAAATTTTTTAGGAAATTTATTACAAGGAATCATAAGTAAAAAGGCGTACCTAAGTTGATTAATTTTGTCCATATTCCGAAAATATATCTCAGCAGAAATTTCTGAAAAGATAATGTCGTAAAAATAAATCTTTGTGAAAGTTTAGGAATAACAAAAAAAATTTTATTTTTTCTTCGGTAGTTTTTCTCAGTAATTTCCTAGTTCACAAAAAAAAAAAAAAAATGAATGCCTTATTTCAATAAATAGGGCGGAAATGAATTAAACTTGCAAAAGGTACTCAAATCATGAAAATAATTGTTCACAAAAACAAATATTTGGAAAATATCTTGACTGATTCACGAAAACTGAAAGCATAAATCATATATATAAATTATACAAAGATTATTTTAAACGACCCATGTAAAAAAACGGATTTAGTTTAGAGGATGAAAGTGAATATATATTGTAGTATATACATAATAAAATTTGGAAATAGGAAAAATAAAAACATAAGAAAAAAAACTTCATTAGTCTTGTAGCAGATGATATAAAACAGTGGTACTGTAATAGGCATATTTGAGAAAATATGTAACCATCGTGTTGGTGCTAAATCACATGAAAATTAAGACAAAACTCCTTTTTGAAATTACGGCAACCATATTTAATTTTACTGCAAATGGTGCAACTTAGACTTTGAATCTTCCTTTCTTGGTGCAAAAAGCATGCAAGAAGTGGTAAAAAGAGAGGCTCTTCTGAGAGATTTACCACCTATTTTGGCACAAATCATTTTTTGTCAGCTTCACTACTGAAAACGGGGTTCAAAGTCCAACCTGCTCTAGTTGTGGAAAAATTAATCATGGCTGTGCTAATTCTGAAAAGGTGTATTAGGCAGACATCACAAAAGTCGGATATTAGAGTCATATGGGCACAAAAATAGGGTCAGTTGGCCAATTGGCAAGTAAAAACTCAAAAATTCGGCAAATTTACAATTTTTCAAATTAAAAGATCCAGCTATGCATGCCAACAAGTGTGCAAGGCAGGATGCAGTACTTATATTTTTTCAAAAGTGTTTTCTCACGATTTGAGTAATGCATGTGCAGTTCCCAACATTCTCATGCTGTTTCCAGGGGTGTGAGTGGCTTCTAGGGATTTCTTTTATAATGTTTATTGTGATATTGACATGCCAATAATTACAAGAGTTTTGTTTTTTGCCTCACATGCCCATTGTTCTTAAAATGAAATCAAAACAACTACATCCACATGGAGAGTGCTCTAGCTATAGCAAGGATCAATATTTTTTTAATTATAAGCTAGCTAGCTATAGTAGTAGTGATTTATAATCATAGTGGTTAGTTAGCCTTTTCTGGGGATTAAACTCACTGTTCCGTACGAAATTGACCCGTTGTACGAGGTTGGTCATTTTTCGCACTTGTACAAAGATGGGCAATTTTGTACGAAGATGGGCATTGCAATTGCTGTACAAAAATTATGCAACGAATAATTTGGTTTAGAAATGAATATCTAAGCATTGCTAAATACATTCAGTAAACATTATAATATCTTAAATATTCTCTGAACGTTAATTTTTGACCATTATTATCTAACGATTGTACCAACTTCGTACAACTTAAATAACTGTGTACGAGGCTGGGCCTACTTCACTTCTTCTACTTAAGTTGAATTTTTTTTAACAATACTAACTTTGTACAATTTGGAATTTTTTTCTGCAAAGTTTTCGTTTCATAGCACGTAGAACGTTGTCTATTCTTCCACATAAAAATCCATCATTGTTTCCGTTTAGTCATTCCTAAAATTTTTCTTCCATGTACCTCTTTTCAGTCTTCATTGTGCTGAACATAAAAACACGCGTTAAAAGTTTTTATATAAATTTAAAAATGTGCGTTCGAAAAAGTACTCGAAAAGGTCGATATTTACCTACCTTTTCCTATCGTAATAACTTAAAAGGTTAGAAAAAATAATATATTGAAAGTTTTTGCGTTCTTCTCCGTTCTCACTCAATTATTAACAAAACCATGCTTACAAAAACAGTTTCGTACGTGCCACGCAAAGGCACTGGAGACAAGGGTGATTTACAGTTTTTTTGCACGAAAATTCAATATAGCATAAAATTCAAAAGTCACTACCATAAAAACCATGAAAAGCCTAATAGGTCCTGGGGACGAGGTTGATGAGATCCAGATAGGAGTCTAACCTGCTCGCCTTATTAGTATTTTTTCAAATAGGCATCTAGATCGTAAAACGAATGTATTCTTTTTGAAAACGAAATAAAAGAAAAGAAGATATTTTAAAAAAGTTATTATTTTATTATAAAAGTTTTATATTTTGACGATATTCGCCGCTGTACGAAGATGGTCAGTTTTGTACGAGGATGGTCACTCTCAGCGCTACGGCAAAAAAGCCCAACATCGTACAGTGAATGACATCGTACGGAACAGAGGACTGCAGGCACGTGTTCTACGCTCATTAACCCGGATCGATGTGTTTTATGTTCAAATATATTCAATGCCGGTGCACTTATGTCATTTTTAATTTCTGATGGCAAGCAAGTAATTTACGGACCAGTTAAACTAAAAATTTCTAGATGAGATAAAGTTTACGGACTCAAAAAATGAATAGACCCTTTTGTCGGAATTTAAATCGCAATGGCGTTAAAGTCTGGTCTTTAAATTTAACAAAATAATCTGCAAGTAAGGTTGAATAAAAAAGAAAGGATGTCTTCTTGGGGTGAGACTTTCATTTTTTTATTTTTTTTACACAACCTAATTGTGCTGATCATAATGCAAATGCTCGTTTTAGATATAAAATACTTCATTCGATTAAAGAAGTAAAAAATACATAGGGGGTAAGTTTAGTGAAAATTTAAGGTGTGACTGTGGTCCCCAATTGTTTCCAGGAAGGAGATAGATGTGCATATTTTACATGGCTAGCCTCACAAATATCAAGGGATATACCCTGTCTATTATTTCCAGGAGGGGCCATGGCGTAGATGGAGAGTCCTAGAGTATTTAATGCTCATTTTGAGCTACGCAGACCCAATTAGAGCCTGCGCTCTACTAGACAACTCCCGGCAACATCCAACGGCCCACACAGTGTGCCATCTTCCCAATTTTCCTCACATGGCTTGGGTTAACCCGGGGCTATGGTAACATTCACTCGCCCATGTTGAATCGCCGTCAAGAGGGATTGAACCCCCGGTCTCCCGCACAAAGTACGAGAGCTATAACCACTAATCTACGGCGCCACATAAGGAGTAACAAAAAAGGAGTAAGAAAAAGTAACAAAACCATGGTTTTAGAGTGTCTTAGGCTCCTTTTTGAGCTACAAAAACCTTTTTAAAATTACTGCCAAACAAAACAAGGGTCCTTATGTAGGGATTGAACCTGTAAGCTTTCAAACCTTTAATGTGAATTAAGCAGTTTACCATATAACCGTGCCCCAGAAACTGTTCATATCATAATCAATTGTTTTCTGTCTATATTTTTCACTCTATTAAAAAACATTTCGATGCTTGGATAACCAGGAACACTCCATTTGTTTGCTCGCTCTGGATACACCTCCAAAGGACCAGCTATTACATCGTGGACCTTAGAAAGTGAAATATCCCGCATGGTTCCTGTATACGACTCTAATATTGTACCGTTCCCAACATGTGGCTTCAGACAGTCGAATTCAATAATACATGCTGGACCATCTGCGTCTAAAAGGAATCGAGTGGTGGCTTTTCCAATGTAAAGAGAAGCGGCTGGCGTTCTTTTCTTTACATTTGCTGACTCGGGTTTAAAGACGACAGCAAACCATTTCCCAACAATCTCTTCCTCCTGAGTTGGTGGTGATAACCACTTCCATAATTTAACAAGTCTTGCTTCGTCTTCTTCCTCGTCAGCATAATCTTCTTCCTTATCTGTATCTTCATCCTCGTCCTCAACTATCTCCTCATCGGTTACAGATTATATGTCACTATCCTCTTTATCCTTTTCTTCGATCTTTCGACGCTTCAGGGTTGGTTTTTTAGTTTCTTTTTTCTCGACCAACTTTTGCAAATAATCATTGGTGGACATCACTTTTGTTTTCCAATCAACTTTTCGGCGAACTGGCTGTGTCTTCTCAACTGGACCCTTAATTGAAGATAGCAGCTTTTCTTCAAATGTTGATGGAGGATCATCCAGTACCCATTTGGGCACCCAAACCTTTCCAGGGTAGGGCAAAGGCTTAGGCCCAATTAACTTCGATACTTCGCAACAGTGATTATCAAATGCAGGAAGTATTGGCATCGATTGATTGGTGCTTGCAGTTGAAGGAGCATCAATAAAGGATGCTGAAGAAGCGTTAGCAAGAAGCGGCGATTGTGTGGTGTCGATTGATTGCGTTGGCGTTGTCGCGGCATTTTTATTCGTTGGCTCTTTTATTTTTTTCGGCGTATTTAAAGCGCGAGCAAGTTCTTCCATAACGTCCTCTGGTTTTCCCATTTCGCACCATCTTCTATATCTTTTAAGTAACCGTGGGTCAAATCTTTTCTCCGGGTACTTCGTTCTGTCGATCGGAAATATACCTAGATTAAAAACAAGTTGAATGTACTTTTCCACATTTCACAAGAGGAGAAGCAGTTTCACTTAATGACGTTTTTGTAAAATAAAATATGTATTCTTAATACCTGTTCGTCTAAATCCTGCTTTTATGTTATCTTCAGTAAGTGCGGTTTGCCAACACTGTCCAAGTTTCTCCACAAAGTCAGCTTTTCGAAGAGGACGCTTACCACCGTAAGAAACACACCATTCATTTAAGACACGTTCCCATTCTCTCTTCAGGGGACCAAAACATGCTACATCTAACGGTTGTAAAATATCTGTCACATGCGGTGGAAATTTCATGATTGTCACATCTTCCTCCATAGCTTTTAAGATAAGGCTTGCAGACACATGCGACAAATGGCCGTCAAAGAGAAGCAAAAGTGGCCGATCTGTTACTACTCTGCAAAAGTGTTTAAACCATTCGCCAAACACATCAGTGGTCATCCAACCATTATCTGAGCAACCATACAGTGTACCTGGCATACCTAACAAGATCCAAATAATGTTTTATACAGCGGATACATAAAAAATAGTGTAGGAGGGAAAGGGGAGCAGAAGATTGGGTGACAATTAAGAATTGTATTTACTGGGACTTACTTTCAGGTGGAACCAAGACTCCTGATGATTTTTTCCTGGGAAAACAACAAGTGGTGGTAATGCTTGTCCAGCTGCGTTCACGGTTGTTGTATTTTCCCGACCAGCACCTGGTGTTACTCGATATGCGACTTCGCCACTTCTGCTGACCACTTTGCACCTTTTCGGATCTGTTGGAAATCCAGATTCGTCACAGTTCCAGATTTGGTTGGGTGTAAATTTTTTTTCTTCAACGATTTTTTCAAGCATGTCGTAAAAGTCATGCACAACGAAAGGATTTGCTGTCATGGCCTTACGCGCACTGCAGCTCATTGTTGCCTTTTTTAGGAAAAGGTTGTTTCTTTCCATAAACAATCTTAGCCATTCCTTCCCAGGGCGGTTTTCAGCGAAAGGGGTTTTCATTTTTCTTGCCTCCACATATTCTTTGACAAGATTTTTGACTTGGTCTCGTGTAGGACTAAATCCGAGGCAGCATAGGACGCGGATTACTTCAGCTAATTCTGATTCAGTTGCTTCAGTAAGGGTGGGTTTTCGGCCAGACCGTACAAATTGTTTATTTTCCTTTTTATTTCTCATTCTTAGGCGAATTGTGGCTTCGTTTACTCCGTATTTTTTAGCTGTTGCTCGGATAGACGAGATTCCGTTTTCGACCTCAGATAACGCACTTGCCAGGTCTTCCTCAGTCCACTTTTTGATCGATTTTTTAGCCTAATGAATCATCATCATCATCATTCTCGGCTTAACGTCCGTTTTCCATGCTAGCATGGGTTGGACGGGGTATATTAATGACCCTCTTCCAATCTGATCTAGACTGTGTTAGATCTAAACTCAACTTCCTCTCTATCAAGTCTGTCCTTATAACCTCCTTCCAAGTCTTTCTCGGTCTGCCTCTGGGCTTTGCCCCAGGAACTATCAAGTCTCTACACTTTCTTACCCAATTATCCTCCTCCATTCTTTCCAAGTGCCCCAGCCAATTCAATCTTCTTATCTGGATAACATCTTTAATTCTACAGAGACTTAGCCTGCTTCTTAGCTCATCTGAACTCTTTCTGTCTCTCAGACTGGCATTACACATCCACCTAACCATTCTCATATCATTCCTTTCTAAACGGTCAAGATCTTCCTGCTTTACTGCCCATGTCTCACTACCATACAACATAACACTTCTTACACAGGCCTCATACAACCTACCTTTTACCTCAATTGACAGGACTCTGCTAGTCAACAAAGGAAGTAACTCTCTAAACTTTTTCCAAGCAGAACCTATCCTGCAAGTAACACTTCTTCCAACACCCCCTTCACTGCCCAACATATCACCTAAGTAACAGAAGTTCTTAACTATCTCTAACGAGCCACTGTTGTACATCATTAAAGCTGAAAATACTTCATTCTCTATAATCTCACCTTTGCAACGCTTGCATACAAACTGTATGCCAGCTCTTAACCTTCCACTAATACTACTGCACTTCTTATGTACCCAATGCTTGCAAGTCTGACAAAAAATTGAGTTACTACCAACCCCTTTCCTGCAAACTCCACAAGGCCACTTTCCAACTACAAGGTCACACTTGGCTGCAATGCTACTTATCATGACTTTAGACTTTGCTGTGTTTACCTTCAGCCCTTTCTCTTCTAGTCCTTTCTTCCACTTCTCAAACTTTTCAACTAATTCTTCCATCGACTCTGCTATGAGAACCAAATCATCTGCATACAATAACTCCCATGGGCAACCTGTTCTGAACTCCATCGACAGTGTTCTAAGACTAGAATAAACAACAAAGGACTTAGTACAGAACACTGATGTACACCAACATTTACACTAAATTCATCACTAAGTGAATCGTTAATCCTGACACGACTTCTAGCATTGCTGTAATGAATGTAAAAGAAAATTCAGAAACGACACTTGTAAGTTAGTTTTAAAGTGTTTGACAATTTTAAATTTTAATCACGGTGGTTGCTTCTATAGTAGGCAAACATGTTTTCGAATTACTTACTGTCTTTGACATTTTGATCTTGTTTCGTTCGCGTTTAAAAGAAAAAGAAAATGTTTTTTGAATGCATGTGAGCAAATCTATGGTAAATTTAGATCCCAGGCTCTAAAACAAAAGAATCAGTGTTGTCCTTTTGATTAAATGAAGAAAAGACTAATAAAATATTCATGGCGCATATAGCGCTTCTGGGTGCGTATTTTTAAAAAAAATCGCCCATTTAAAAATACGCATCTATTTTTCAAAAAGCCAATGCGGGGTAGGGTTTGTTTTCTTAAAATAGTCAAATATAAAATCTCTGCGGGTAAGAAAAAAATTTAGTTTTTAAAATGGTACTGCTTAGCTGTGCTTACACGCTACTTGTGTTTAGCCATGCTGTGCGTATTTCTTTGTGGCAGAATCAGATGTTTTTACATATTGAATTACAAAAAGGTTAGTGGTTAATGATTCAAGAATAAGTAATTAATAAACTGTCACTTGCATGTATTATTATCAAAAGTGATAAAAAATAACAAAACGCAGTGTTTTTATGTTCTTTTCTACTTTTTCTTGAGTGAGTATTTTTTTATGGTTTACATTGATGCGTATATTTTCGGAGACTTGACTATATATAATATTATATATAATATATAATCGTATTTTTGGCTCAACAGATTAATATTATTGGCAATTAGGGAAAAAGTAAAAAGGTATATAGTAATATAAAATTATAGTAAAATAAAAGTGTATAGAACCAAAAAATAAGATGTTACATTAAGAAATTTCAGTTGTGCGGTATAGGTATATATATATATACATTTGTGTACATCTGTGAAACAGAAAAATGTAAAGGAGTTATATATAAGCATGGTGTAATCCATGTGTTCTCAGTAAATGTTAGAAGGCTACTTCCCAATTAGAATTTCAACTTAAATTTCCCAGTTCAGCAGGAATATATGCATTATTGACAGTAATGAAAGAAGACATGAAAGCTCAATTTTCCCTACAGAAGATTCATTACCAAATTCACAATGGGACCCAAACAGCTATGGTTCAGAATTTTTAGATTCTACCCTGATGAGCTTACACAATCATATTCATTAAAAATGCTATACAATGTTTTGTTTTTAATATTCTGGAACAACTGCATGAAGCAATTTTAATCTTCTTTTTTCCACATATAAAGCAAGCAAAAAGTCCTTTTGGTCTAACGACATCATTATTGGGGGAAATTAGTGAAAAGAATTTTTCATTATCAGAAAATTTTCGTATTTTTTAAAGTTAGATTGAGTGGTATTTATATTTCCTGACTGGCTAAGTACAGATCACAATTGTTTTTGTAAATTGAATGTGTAAATATACTAACTTGGCTCTACTTAAATAGAACATATTCAGGGTTCGAATTAGAAAAGTGAAGTTGAGCGGCAAAAATTTTAGCACTTTGTAATAAAGTAAACCACCATTTAGATGTGTCCTGGGAACACTGAGATCAATTACCATTGGCTTGTTTATCGGTATCTACTTGTTTTTCGACGAGTATATATTTGTATTTTTTTGTGACCTGTGACTTTTTCCTGCGTTTTATTATTTTTATATTGGGACAAGTGGGGACGTTTAAACTTGTGAACCCCAAACATGAGTACTGAGCATCTGAGCTAGCGACTTTATCAGTTTTAACTTTCTTGTCTCCAATAGCCAAAATAATGTTGCAAAAATAAAATAAGTTTATTTTTATAGCATGCTGTAAAAAAATATTCAAATGTAATTATTGTTTCAGAGGTTCTTTACCAGTTTTTGTAAACATTACAATGCAAGTTAAATACAGTATGCTGATTAAAGTTGTTTTAACAAAAAATATGTTTGTTTTAAACATGAGTCCTTTAGTAAAATGCTGTTTTTTATTTTCTTTGTTTCAATGTGATGAAAACAAAGTTTAAGGAAAACAAAGTTTGTTTAAAAAAGATGCAATGAGAGAAATTTTAATCAAAACAACACTAGCTGGTTATTGATATCGTTCAGAAAGAATGCTGATTGCAAGTGTGTGCTTGTCTGAAAAAAAACAAAAAAAACTATGTCCATAGGTACAAAAAGATATATTAAAAAAATAAACATTGGTTCAAAAATAATTAGATATCGATTCTGATGATTCGTCTTCTAAGTCTGAAAGAGTATATTTCATGATATCTAAAGTAACACATTCGAACTATACCTGTTCTATTCTATTTTTTTTTTCCTTACGAAACTTGCTCACATATTTTTAGTCTTTACTTTATTAAATGTGTACTAGTGAAATATGCTAACAAAAAGGGTAATAATTTCTTCTCCTGGCATAAAATAATCAAGCAAAACATGATAATTAAATGGAAGCATAACAAACAAAAAGAAGGAATGAACGATTTTTAATATCGCAAAAAGACACGAAGTGACACAAGAATGTCCCATTCGAAATTTTATCATTTTCTTCGAAAAGTGTTTCGCAAAAATGGAATTTCGATTCGTGAATCGCCAACTGCTAATTCGAACCCTGATATTTCAAACTTGTAGATGCCTTATGAAGAAAATAAATTTGTGGCTATACACATTTTTATAATATATGCAAATTACATATTTACAATCCAGTCAAGATTACTTTAGAACATTACTTCAACATTGTTACCACCTCTAAAGGGAGGAGGTGAATGTAGTTTTTAGTCGTAATTTGAATCATGTATCTGAAACAGACAATTTTATAATTTTTGCATATATAGAAAGAAATTTTATTTTCAGATGATGAGGATTTTGTGCCTGAAGTTTCAACAGAAGAAGTAATAACAGACAAATGGGAAGGTGAAGATGAGGACGATGATGTCAAGGTATAAAATGATACAAAAAATTTTAATTGATTTTTGCCATATTGCAGGTTATCCAGAAAAATTAAAATATATAAGGGTTCAAACAGTTGCAATTCGCAATTTTCTAATCATAATGGCATCTTTGCGAATCATTTGATAAGGAAATTTTTATAGTGATCATTATGTTATAATGATTGTCTTGTCTCAGATTGTCGCAGTTATAGACTTTATGGCCGACTTTATATAATTCCAATTTAAACCCTGCATAATGCTGATAAATAATAGTTTTATTCTTCACTACTGACTTTATATAATTCTCATTTAAACCCTGCATGAAGCTGATTATTTTTCACATACATAAGCCTTGGTGAAGTTGCTGGGAGATCTTTTTATTCAATTGTCATTTTTTACATTGTTATAGGACAATTGGGATGATGATGATGATGGTGAAGAAGGAATAGACAAGACACAAAGTATGTTTTATATATGTGAAATGTCACTAAAATTTTATCTAATGTATTTGCATGTGAGAAAAACGTCATATACACACTTGCTTTATTGAATATATGTCCTGCTTTTTTAAAAAAGTTCTGATTTAGAAATGACAATAGCCGGGAATTTACTGACAAAATTCAAATTTGATTTTATAGCCACACCTTCTAGCCAACCGAAAAAGAAAAAACCCCTTGCAGAAAGAATAAAAGAAAAACAAGAGAAAAGACGGCAGGAACAACTTGCAAGACAAGAGGTAAGGGAACATCTATATATAAGAATTTTGTTTTAAATATAGAGTTCTAATTAAAACTATGGTTTGCATTGGCCAAAAATTGATGACATTACACGCTGTTTCGTTAAATTATGTATAGTCAGTGGGAGTAAAAAAGAACACATTTTAAAAATGAAGGTTTAAAAGAAAAGTTAACAACGTTTTTTTTTTACTCTTAATATGCCAAAAGGTAGTGGAGGCAGATATGATGTGAAAATATTCCTCATCATTCCACATCATCATCCCAGATGTGAAAAATGTGATGTCAGAACACTTGGAAGAAGTTCCAGAGAGTTACTTCCTTTGTTGACTAGCAGATGTTTATTCTTATTTTTCAAACAACAGGATTTTGTATATTTTAAAAGATTCTTGGGTAACACACTCTGCTGCATAAGACACTGTTAAAGGAAAGCAAAAAAAGTTAAAATATGTCTAAACAATTTAAAGAAAAAGAAAAATGCTCTTGGATGTGACGCTCAAGCAGTTCAGTATTATAAAGATCATCATAAAATTCTCTATATTCCATCTTTGTTGTTATTAACAATTCTCTGTAATAATTACATCATTTCTTTCTGCATAATATAAAAGGGCGTAGCACTGGAACTATATTCAGCAGAATAATTAATTATCCACAACGTTTAAGTTTAAATTGTTGGATGGATATTTTTGGTAAAAGATAATAGTATTTAGCTATAAAATCGATAAAAGAGTGCTATAACAGAAAAAATATGGATGTTATAGTCTGAAAATATAACTCTTAGGATCTATTAAAAAATAGCCACCTTAAAATTCAATTATTGCGAAAATCAGTTCTAAGAAAGTCTCCTTTCCCTCCTTTTGATTCATCACCAGATAAATTTCTAAAGCTACTGAAACACAAAGTAAGGTTAATTTCTCAAAACCGTTGAAGAAATATTTTGCTGACCTTATTTTTCATTCTTTTCACAGCAAATGAAACTAGAAGAAGAAGCACAAAAATTACTAACGCCTGAAGAACAGTTAGCCGAACAACTTAAGAACCAAAGGTAAGATTGATAAATGTTGTTTACCTTTTTTTACAAATTTTCTACTATTTCCTCCTCATTGGACGATAGCTCAATGGTTCTCTCTTTTTCAGGGTTTTCTTTAAAATAGCTTTTGTATAATTTCATACTCTGATCCAAGTGGAAAATTAACTAAATGCACATTTTCTTTAAATTTTTAACATTGCCTTTTGATACAACGAAAACTTTTATTTAGATTTCCAAACCGGCTTTAAATAGAGAAGACCGCTTAACTACCGTGGATTCGACTGTTGCCATAAGTTTTGCTTTGTGTGATAGCGCATATTTTCAAATTCGCGTTAATTAAATGCATTTTTGAAAACAACCTTGCTCAACCGCCTTAATTAAATGCCTTTTTCAAAATAACATTATTAAAGTGCATTAAATTCATGACCGTTAATTTAATTTGCGTTAATTTCTTGACTCGTTAATTTCATGGAATAAGGTATAGGTTCAAAACAAAAAAGAAGAGAGTATAGGAATTTTTTAATCATAATTTTTTGAAGTCCGGTTTTGAGAGTTATATGTTATTAGACCTCAAAACATTTCAAAAAGATTTATCTAAATGTTTGTTTTTTCTTTTTTTAACTCAGGTTGTTTTTTCTTTTTTTAACTCAGGTTGTTTGAGCCTAACCAAGATGACTTTATACATTCAAAGTCTGTTAACAGGTTGTGCACTTAATAATGAAAATCAGGAATTGTCAGAAACTTCTAATACTTCGTCCGTCTTTTGGTACCAATCGTGTCAGCTAAATCATGCACAAAAAAATGATATATTTTTATCGACTTTGTTGTGACGTATGAATTTCCGTGGATTTTCCATGACTAGTTTCTAAAATGTCATCAAAATGTCTACCTATTATCCTCAATAGAGCTATATCATGATTACCTTGTTGTTGTAGGTGCAAGATAATTATGTTTTTCCTAGCCCTGTCCAGGATTTGAACCTGGATCTCCCATGTGTCGTAGCCATTAGACCAACTGAGCATACAAAACTTTACAGGTGCAAAGTATATACACTAAGGAATTTACAGCATAGCCTAACTAACTAAACTTTTTTTGAGGATGTCAAAATTCAATTTTTTAATTTTTCTGATGCCTTAAATCTGAAATTGAATTCAAATTGACAGAGAATGAGAAAGCTGGTAGGGCCACATCTTTTCCTCTTAAATAGCCCTGAAATTTATAATGCTTGCTTGTTTCGGTGATCAAGTTATTCACTCAAAACACCAGAAAAGAAATGGGTTCCCTAAAATTGACCACATGACCAAAGAACAAATTGAAATCACCAAAATGTGTCTCAGTTTGTACTCTGTTCACATAAAAAATACTGTTACAATATGTTTGACACAAAATTAGTCACGGGATACAAAACGTTTCTTATCAGGAATTATATAATAATTATAGAATATATAATATAGCTCAACATTTTGCATTCCTTTTCAATCAAGTTATGAGCCCTATACAATTACTGTAACGTATTTCCTTGTTACATACCAAGCCTTGTGTATTTGAAAATATCAGAATATGAGAATATCAGGATAAAGTTTAGCTTGGTCTAACAGTAGGCTTTACATTCGTTTTTTCTGCGTATAAACATACATATCGGTGTATTTGCTCTTTTGAATTTAGCACAGTATTGCAGGACAATTGATATTTTTGTTTCAGGCTACAGGAAGAATCTGATTTAGAATTAGCAAAAGAAGCATTTGGTAAGTTGCAATTCATGTAAAACTTTAGATGCTCAACTCAAACATATGTGACAAAGATACCATGATTACTCGCTATTTTTAGACTATTTTGCTCTCCATAATGATGTTCTCTCTTAACTATTCTTGATTCAATTGATTGTTGTCTTGTTGTAATGTGATCTGATGTGACGTCTTTAGGCTGTACAATGTTTTGCTATGTTGCTAAATTTTAAACATTTCCCTGCCCTCCTTCATCTGGCCGCAATCAAGTAAATTTCCGTTCAGTTTTGAACATTTGTTTCGGCTAAAACAAGTCAGAAATCACCTAAAAGGCATTGAAAATTAATGAATGCACTCGTGTATTAGACCAGTTGTTGTTTACTTTATCTGTTTCGTTGACCCGCTGTTGTAATCCACTGAGCTATCAATTTTTGTTTTTTTCTTTCCAGGTGTATTTATAATTGTTGTTTAAATCGGGGATTTTCTTTTATCTTGAATGTGTACGAATAAGGCGGCCGTGTACCATTATAATCGGTTAGGAAACGGCAAATAATGATGAATCTCGTTATTATCTAGAATAACGCCCTGATTATATGATTGATATCTTTTTAGGTGTCGCAGATGTGTTACCGGGACAAAAGACATTTGAAAATTTTAACCCTACGAGTAAAGAAGAATTTAATGAACTCTCTACAATGATCAGTCAAAAACTTACGGCACACGAAGTAAAATAAATTCATGTCATCTTCACCTAGTTTATTTCCGCTTTTTTCCCATTTTTTTGCTTCGTCGTTGCATAAACTTTTTTTTGCATTTCTTATTTAGAACAAATCTGAATATACGACATTTCTAGAAAATCTATTTCGCGACTGTTGCGCCGGAGGTGAGATTGCATTTATTTATTCATTGTATTTTCATCATTCGTGATCGTTGTTGTTTTATTGGAAAGGCTACTGGAATAATTGGACAATCCGGACCATAAACAACGATTTCCAATTAATTTAAATTTTTAAAACTATCAGCCATGTGGATGGGGATCGGTAAGATTCGCAAACTGTCAACATCATTGGAGAAAGCATGGTGTCCTGGGAGGCTAGTCCCCTTTTGGAAAACTTCAGCCCCCTTTAGTCTAATGTGTGCTCCCCTTTTCTTGGACTAAGATAATTATCCCTATACAACACTGTTTTGTCATTCATTGCCAACTACCCTGCTTACTGCACTATCCTTCGATTCGGTCGCTCCTCTGGACTTGAAAAATATCCAAATTTAAAATGTGAAAGTAAAATCTAAAATTCAAAAAATTCTACTCAACTCAAACATTTCTAAACATGTTAGTGTATATTACATTCTGGGGAAAAATTATACTTAGGGTAACATTACTTGAGGAATAGAAAACTGGGTAATATTCTGCACACGAAAAAGTTGTTAAGAAAAAAATCTCCATCTTGACTTGTAGCCACATGGAGATTTGTCCCCCATAGTTTCTTGCCCACATAGCCTAAGAAAAAGGCCACACAAAAATTAATTTTTCAAATATGTTTGCTTCTTAGCTACTTAGTCTCTGATAGTGGTACATAATAAATCTATAAATTTTTGGTATGCTTTATTGGTAAATAGCTAGCTTTTCCCACATTTGAATTATCAGGATCAGGAAAAAGTCTTGAAATAACTGTGAACAAGCATTCACCTACTAATTCATATGAACCTGAATGATTAATACCCGGTTAAGCTTTAATAACCAGTTAAGCTCTATGCATGGCATTTGCAGTTGTTGACAGTGCGAAAATATATTATTTTTTTTATTTAGTGAATGCCGAAGACATCAAAAGAATATCGAACAGCTTAACCGTACTGGCTAATGAGAAACAAAAATTATCGAAAGTAAGTGTGCTTCCTGATAAGTTTTCAGACAGACAGACAGACGAAAGACACAGACAGTTACTTTAAATTTACTTTCCATGAGGTACCTTATTGATAAAACAGACTGGTAATAACTGGTTTAATTTTGTGGGTAAATTTTACTTTTCACTTGCCCACTATTTGAAATAGCTATGGATAATAAACATTCATAAATGCAAAGGAATTCGACAAATTCTGCTTTGTATATAAATATTTTTATAAATATTTACTAACATGGACACTGAAAATAAAAGCCTCCATATATTCTAATTTTCAAACATTTTGATTCTTAATGCATTGAAGAAAGACAAGCAAACACGAAAAGAATTTGTGGCAAAAAATAACTGATCTAAGATTTAATAACTTTTTACTGTCTTTTTTTGTATATATTTTCCGCAGTATATCTTTTGCGTTTCTATTTTTTTTTTAATAGTTTTTGTTGTGCTTTAGGGTGGTAAGGCTGGCAAGAAAAAAGCAGCTGGAAAAAAGACGTTATCTACTGGGAAGGCTGTTCGCAATGATATGGATTTTGAAGACGATTATTATGATGAGTACGAAGACTTCATGTAAAATTAGATGCGAATTAGAAATTAATTTATACCCTGTACTGTTTTCTTTTCTTAGCTTTGTGCGCTTGCCTTTCTACTCTCCCACCACCAACGCTGTTGTACTGGTTGCATCCTTTGCAAGTCGGGTTTTTAGGGCCTAGGGGCTCTGAAAAACCGGTGTAGGGGTGAGGCTAATAAGACTCTCTCCACCACTCCTCACCCCGCCCCCTTACCACCCCCTCCCTCCTTACCAACTCCTCCCCCTTACCACCAGGGTTCATTCACCTTTTATAGTCTATAAAAAGGTGAATCAACCCGCCGTGGTTTTAATTTGTTGTAAGAGCTCTGGGGACGAGAATACGCAGAACCATCATCGATTAGAGTATCCATAGGAATTTGGAGGCTATTCGAAGATTGCAATAGTAAAAAACAATAACTATTGGAAGCTTCTTTTCATTGTTGTTAATTCCTGGAATCGCTCAACCTCGTTCCTAGGGCAACTCCGTATTAACAGCTCAGGGACAACAAGACCCTGGGTACGAGATTAGGAATCGCTAATATGAGATCTAGAGTTGGACCAAAAATACACAATTTTTACTAGATTGTTTTTTATTTATTTAGTATTTGCGTCAACCGGGTGAGACTCGAGCTCACGTTTGACAGTGTCAAGTTCTACCCACTAAACAATCGGTATTCAATCATACATTAACCATTGGCATAAACATTATTTACACGGATATACAGCATAAAAATAATTATATTAAATAAAAATAACATTAATAATAATAATATAAAATTTATTGTGAAAAATTATTTTAAAAAAATATGTCGTAGGTAAAATCCTGGTCTGGTGTTTACCGAATGAATTTTTGACTTTTACCCTAAACGAAATAAAAAATATATAATTCAGTCATGTCATTAATTTCTAATTGGTGAAAATGTTCACTTTTTCTGTGTTAGTATTGACACAGAACACAAGCCTGCTACATATTAGAATGCGAAATAGACGCACTGGGAACGAGATTGGGAAGGAGACTAATCTGGCATTCACGGGTTGGAATGAATCCTGGGAATGAGTTTGAGTTCTCACAGTAATAAACCATAAATAAATAAGTAAATAAGATTGGCTTACTCGACATCTTTAGCAGTCTTGACTATCTTAGATGAATCTTTATATTTTAATTGTTGTTTTTTCAACTGCTCAGCAACTTCTTTCTCAGTTTCTGTAGCACGAGTTTTCTAAAAGCAAAAAGTAAAAATTCTTAGGATGTAAATAATACTGAATTAATGAAAAAATAAAATACAAATTTCAAGCTGTAAAGACTTTTTAGGCGTTTGCTGTTAGGCACATTAAGCAAAAACCCTGGGTACGAAGGTGTTTAAGCTTTAACCACAAATAAAAGAAAAACTTTTTCGTCTAGAACTAATCGAAATTTAGGATGAAAAAAGGTCAGTACCTTTCCCGAAGCTCCAACATGTTATAACTTCTATATGAGAAAGATAGAATAAGAGAGTTCTATAAATTTTTGTTAATGGTTAAGCAAGGTAAAGTTAAATTTTCTTTACAGTCTCGACGTCCTTAATACTTCTTTAAAAACTTCAAGCTAAGCCTCGGTACGTCATAAAAATATTCCTTATAAAATAAGTGATTACAGCACCCCAAAACAATAAATGTTCAGATTTTAAATTTTGACTCGTTTATTAACTTAGTATTTTGCCTACAAAGACAAATATTCTTCCAAAAAAAAGTGGTTACTTACCTTGAGTCAGGCTCAGCATAACCTTTCGCTGTGGTAAGTCTCATATCCAAATGCATAACATCGGGTTGAGGCTGAAGTAAAAGCTGAACAATGACCGGACGATTTGTTCGTGGGACAAGCATTAATGCAATTCTATAGTAGAAAAAGTAATCGGAGGGGACAATAACTAATCATCCAGATAGAGTCCCTCATACCATTCCGGTATAAACTTTCTAGATATTACATAGTTTTGCATCTGAGAACACTCTAAGGCAGTCCAGTACTTTTTCATAACGAAGAGGTGTTGGAGAAACAACATCAACTAGTTATAAGCCCGTGAATAAAATACGTTAAAATTCATCCGTTGTGGAACTTCACGGAAATCCCTCATTTTTCCTCTCTCCTTCCTCAAGTCTTTCATTCCTCAATCGTTGTATAAATGCTTGATCATCTGAATATTATTGTCACCCAGGTCTTGAAGGGCGTAGTTGAAGGCGTTTCGACCATCACGCGCTTTCATGAGCAAGTTTGCGCCCTTTTGTAGCAACATTTTTACAGCGTTGTTACTGCGAATTTCCACAGCCTCAAAACAAAATCCGACATTTTCGAATAATTGAAACACAATCTTTGTCAAAATACTACGTGGCAGGAATATAGTTAAACAGGTACATCAAATCTTAACAATGCAATATATTTGATATATTAAAAACACATTGGTTGAACACTTGCGGGAATAAACTTTGCAAAACTAGCGATATACGTCTGTCTGAAACCTACACAAATTCGCGTGTCGCTTTTAGCGGTTACCATATTTGGCTCATGGACTGACAGCACACGGAGAGCACTAAAATATAAATAGTCTCTTGTCTATGTAAGCTGTACGGACGGTTAAAAATCTTCCACTATCCTTTTTCCAGTGCGTGCCTAATTTAATACCTTATACAGAGGTGTTTTTCCATCTTTGCCTCTTCCATTCAAACTTATACCAGGTACTTCCAACAGCTGACCTACAACCAAAATAAAAAAGCAGGTTATAGATATTTCATTGTTACACGAAGGGTGAAGTGATAATGGATATTAACTTCGCCCCCATGGCTTTTTCCGTATAACAATCTCGAAACACGAGATAAAAAATTTTCTTGTTGGTAGAAAGCCCTTTGGACAATGTTAAACACTTAAAAAAATCAAGCTCTGAGTGATATAAAACAGTTTATAGCGGGCGTTAAAAAAACTTTTGAAACTTTTTCTTTCCTTTTGCCAAAATACTCACCGTCTTTCTGTCTGTGACCCAAAATAGTTGTAGCGACATCAAGTAAATTATAGTACTTTAACGGTTAGCTTATTATTTCACATAATATCTACATCATCATCAATAAGAACTATCAATGATATTAGAAACTGGTGCAGTATTGACCATATCTTTTTTTATTAAGATATCCTTGATGGTGAAATTTAACAACTGCATTATGTTTTAAATTAACGCATCTATAAAAGTGGTGTTTAATAAAGGGCGGAAATAATAAAGGGGCGTTTCCCAGAAAGTAATCATAAAAAGCGGAAGCCGTTTTTTCTAAGCATTACAGCAATTTAGCGTCGTACGGCAAACTAGCGTCGTCCAGCATACTGTTTGTCATACGGCAAAGCTTCTACGTTTAAATTACCTTCCTCTATGATCTCGTTTGTTGATTTTACCATGAATACGTTTGTCTGCTAAATATTTTTCTACTTTCTTCAATTTACCTTTCCACACATACCTTGAAAAATAAAAACAAAAAAAGATGATATGCGAGACTAATAAGACTTAATCAACCATACCTACCAAAGCCTGCTAATAAAGTTTTACTCAGGCATGTATCGAACTTGAATCTGTAGCATTATTTTTACATTTTGCTTGTTTTATGATCACAACTTACGTAAAGAGAGCTCCATTAGCAGCAGATAAAGTTATGGATACTGCAAACTGTCATAAAGCCTTCTTTTAGCAGCAGTCTTTAGTTCTCTTGACCTTGTATCAGGTCTTAATGTATCAAAATCAATCCAAAAGGAGGCAACACTGAATGGTAAACCAGGAGATATTGGTGGTGCTGTCAGTGGAGGAGTGGGAGTCGGCTGTGTTGCTTTCTTCGGTGGCACCCATTTTGGTTCTGGTTTTGGTGGTGGCGGAAAACATTGTTCTGGAAGAAGCCCC
Organism: Hydractinia symbiolongicarpus; assembly: GCF_029227915.1. Taxonomy (NCBI): domain Eukaryota; kingdom Metazoa; phylum Cnidaria; class Hydrozoa; order Anthoathecata; family Hydractiniidae; genus Hydractinia; species Hydractinia symbiolongicarpus. The sequence continues at coordinate 12,564,484 of NC_079875.1, read as the reverse complement.
TGACACTCCTCATCTATGATCATGGATTGAACAACGCCACTAAGTGGTGAAACGCTACGTGATCTCCATCGTGGAATGGAAGATTTTTACTGGACTGTAAACTGAACGATTACTTGGCGAAGGAGAATGAATAGATGCAACTTCATTACAACTGCACGTAGATCTATTCAGCTTTCTCAGTCTCTCTTATTCCTTTCGCGAAATATTTTTATACTATTTTAGGTTGATGTAATTTTGTTTATATGCACTTATTTCTCTGAACCTTTGAGTATTGAAAATTATTATGACTCTTCTTCCTCAAACTCCTATGTATTTATGCTTACTGATTTAGAGAAAGAGTGTCTGAGACAAAAAAATATATGCTTAATATATTCATTCAACTTGGGTGTAAATAACAGATTCAGCACGCATTGTCACTTAAGTGCCTGCTAGAAAACATTCCTAAACCTTACGAGCTTATTCAGGCAAATCTTTTTTCGCATGTTCATTCAAGTTGCATTAATGCATCAATAACATACAACACATAACATACAATACAGTAATCTTTGTTTTCCATTTGGAACAAAACTTACATCTGGTTACAACCTTGTTCCCAGCGCCTGTTCTTTTTTTATATCGGGACGAAGAATCGCCGTCACGGGGTACCAGAAAACATACAAGATGCCCTTGGGATGAGGTTGACCTGCTTCCTCATTTAATATAGCGTGTTTCTTTCATCTTTAGCAGCACACAGGAATTCGATCGCTTGATTATTAATTCTTTTTGTTTCGAAAACAAACAAACAAACCAACAAGAAAACAAACAAACAAATAAACAAAAGACTTACCTCTTCTGCATTTCTTTTATTTAAACGTTTTAACACAGCTCTTTTTTCCTTTCTTATCTTCTCAGCCTCTCCCATTTTTCTCTGTACCCAATCTTTGTCCTTTTTTGGTTTTACTCTCTCTTCATTGCTGAGCTTCTTTATCTTGTTCTTCAATTTTGCACCAATGAAGATTTCTTTATTTCTGCGGTGGCAACCGCATTCTCCCTGTCGTAGTTATTGCTTTCCTGTGCATACCTTTCATTGGGATCAGAAGAATCTCTTGAAGAACCCATATATAATTGGGTCACCGAGACATCATCACCTTCGCTCTCACTGTCATCCTTATGCCTATTTTTGTCAACTTCATCATCGTCATCATCACCATCATCAATCAACTCATTTTCTGCATCTAACTCTTGTCCGTCTACATAATCTACATTCCGGATTACTCTGTTTCGAACTAACACTTGTGAGTCTTCTGAGAAGGCGTAAACGGAGTTATCTTCCCTTACAACAGTAGCGCAGTCTGCATGCGATGTATTTTCATCCATGATTTCCACTAGAGTTGCTTTAATATCATCTTTCGGTATATCGCTGCAACTTGAAGCACTTGATCGATCTTCTAAACTGTATGTCGCAGATGCACGAGAAAATGATCTTGAATAATTGTTCTTCCTCCTTCAAGTTTTCTTTTTTGAAAACAAAGCGGCTATTGCTTTACCAAACGCCATTTGTTAAATGTTTTTCCAATTTATTTTATAAACAATATCATAAAACACAACAGATAATTTTTATTTTTTTACTTATGTCAAAATCGTCTCAAATGTAGAAAGAGTTTAAAACACTCTAATATGAAAATTTAAAAGATGGCGCAATTGCGTCATGGTAACCGCGCATTAAACCTGCATTCCATTGGTTGCGCAGCAAAGGCAAAAAAACTATTTAGTTTTTCTACAGTCAATAAAAAACAGTTCCATAAAAGACTTGATGAAACCTTATGAAACTTTTCACTATAGCCAAGGGTTTTACCTTCTGTATGTTCTTCAAAATACTAGTTGAAACATTCTGCAATCCCGAACTTAGTTTTTGTCGCAAAAGTCCGATATTTGAAAGGCTATTTCACGAAACGACCGAACAAAATCAACTGGTCAAAACTCTGCAGCATGTAGGCTGCGAAAGCTTTTCTCTTAGAGATGTGTAGATCAGGGAAATGCTACTTCTGCCAAACCTGCCTTATGGATCAATCAACACGAACGGTGGCCTGCTAAAATTCAAAAATTTTAAAAACGGGACATGCTGAGAACAGAAAAAACGAACATAGTTTTTGTTGCAAAGGTCGATTTTTAAAAGGTTATTTTACGAAATAACAGAACAAAATGAACTTGCCAAATATTAGCAATCAGCAGGCTGTAAAAGTGTTTTGGACGATGTGTAATACGGATCAATCATTGCATTACGGATCAATCAACGCAACGGCCCGCTGAAGTGTAAGATTTCAGTAACGTCATGCACGGGATCTTACAAATTTTCTAACAACGAAAGAGAAAAAAATGCGTAAAAGTTATCAAGAATGTAGAACGGTGACCGTGAAAATTACTCTCTCGGGACTATGATATTTTGCAGATCTAAAATATGCCTTACATTTTTTAATCGGTAAAAACAATACATATCTTATTTTTATGGTAACTATATTCATAAAGTTATTAAAAATTTTAGTTGCACATGAAGTGATAGCAGAGAGATATTTGTTTTGCTTTCTTCTTCGTCCTGGTCCTGTTAATGACAACTGAATTTTTATTGCGTATCTCGCCTGAAAGCTGCTTTGTTTTTATGATGAAATCTGTGCTTTCACGACCCTGCAACAGTTTTATTTTTTTCATTTTTTGCTTCACTAACTGGAATATTTAATGAAGAACAACACCTGAGTATAGTTGCCACGAGAAATGACGTCAATTTGACGTTTCTTTTTCAAACCCACCCACCAACAACAGAAACGTCAATGCATGTCAACTGAAAAAAACATATATTTTTGCGGTTCTGAAAGTTACAGACGCAAAATCATTCACTAGCCGTTTCTTTCGCCTTGTTGTTTGCTTCTTTTTTGAATCCTTCTCTGATTTGTTTTATTAGCCAGTTTTTAAAGCTCAATTTCACCTTTAGTTTTGTGGCTGTTCTTTTAAAACTAAATACAGGACCATTTCATTTTACTCACACAACCCAATGGGACACATTTTAGTTTTTTATTTATATCTTTAAAAAGCATGACGCACGCCCAAGCATATCCTAGCCGGATTTTTAATTTCTCATTGCTTACAAAAAACATCTACACATTTTTTTTTTAAAAGAATCATTTCTGGGTTTAGCATAGAGCTTGACGCTGATTTTTTACCTTTAAAATGGTTTTCAAAGATCATGAGAGCTATTTTTTTATTGGTAACCTTTGTGGGAAATTTTAAAATTTAGAATATAGATGTTATTCTCGAACTAAACTAAATACTCAAATATTTAAATGACTTGTTTTTACTAATATGGGCACATAATTTTAGGGTATTATGGATTCTCGAACATTGGAAGGTTAACTTTTATGTTGTTCTTGTCAATCGGATGCACAGATTCATTTGTTAATCTATCATCCACAAACCCATATATTGTTCATTCTACTTATCTTGACATGCCTTTTCTATATTACTTTTACTATCGCAGTCAAAACCGTGCAGAAGAAGGCTTGCCAAACAGGAAAAAGTGAGGTTATTGAATCCCTTGCTAAAAAGTATAAAATTGATTGGGTTATCGAAAAAAAGGACGAAAATACGAGTACTTGAGCGAGAAACTGGTCCAATAGATAAAGAAATATTTGGACAGACCAGAAATGACTTACATAAGCCCTGGCAAAAAGGACAATGTTTATATTGGGAAAATTGATGGGATGTCTCAATATATGCAAAAACAATACTTGTTGTGGACACTTAGAGACGCACATGACATTTTAAACAGAAGTGAAATTCTTGGGCTTTCAAACAACGGCGACAGCTTCCCAGAAAGCTTTGACAAAAACTTTCATTTGGCAGGCTCTATAATTTTTTCAAAGCTCACAAGAAGTATATATGGAATAAAAACATTCCTGAATCGTCGAGCTTGTGCGAAGTGCGCGAGAATGCTTGTTTGCTCGCGAAAGGCATAAACAAAAGCTTAAAGCTAAAGCTTTCTACTAACCCACACGATTTAGTTGTGTTAGGTATTCATGCCGTAGAGAAACTTCCTGTATGAATAATGATTGTATTGAATGTGGTGTTTCTAAATGACAAAAAAATGTCAATAATGAAACGGAATGCAATGACACATCCTCTGACGACAGAGGTGAAGAATCAGTGGAAAAAGGTGTGACCTTTATCGATGGGGAAAGGATGAAAGGACTCAAAAATCAGGCATGGGAAACATGGCGTGAGGTCATTAAAGATCTTAAATCTCATATGCATCGAAAGAGGAAACAGGTAGATAGAAGTATTTCGCTTCATTGTGCTTAGAATGTAGATTTGGAGTTTTTTTCTTACTTTTTGCCTCTTAGGTTGAATACTACAATAACTTAAAACATGGTTTGAAAACAGGTGACTACATGCTTCAGGTAGACTACAATGAGGGATATCATTACACACTCCAAATATATTGCATATTCTTGGTGTTTCGAAATATATTGGACCAGGCTGAAAAGGATCCTGTGGGTAATGTAGCTGTTGTGCATAGTCCCATGTGTAATGAGCTGTTCCATTAAACGAACATGACTCATTTAATGCATTAGGATCATATTGTGGATACGTTTTAAATCTTCCACTGCCTGACGACATTGCTGCTTATAATAATCAAGCTCTTCTTGTGCTTTTTTCAGGTGGTCAATTTGCTCCCTAAGAAGATTTGATTTTTCCTGTTCGGATTTATCAATGCTGCGAAAAAATGACATTATTATTTGATTGACAAGTCACACATATATCCGTTAGTGGTTTGGCAACTACCACCCATGGGTTGAGCTCATTCCACAACACTGTAAACTGACTGTAGCTTACATATGGAATAACAGATTTTATACAACTTTCTCTGTAGTAGTGCCATATATTTGTTTTGTATCTGATGATGGAATTAATGAAATTGATTCATCCCTGCAACCTGGTATCCGACCAGGCAATAAAACAGCATGCTATTCTGCATAATTTTCAATAAACCCTTTTACATGGCAATTTGTTTCGTATGTATGGGCATTAGATGGGAGCCTTTTGTTATTACCATGTTTTCTTGGTTTTGCACCCTCCTCATCAAAATGTTTGCATAAACGAGCAAAAGTTTGCAAGGATATATCTAGTAAGAAAAGGAAAGTCTTTCTGCAAATTTTACGCCTATACATAAAGAAATTTATATGTCCTGAACTTGTAGATAAAAATTTGGGTAGCCTAGAAATTTGTAATAAATTAATACAAAAATGTCTTTTTCTCCCTTGACAACTCAGCCACAGAATTTTTTAAAAAACTCTACCTCTTCTGTAGTGAAATGCCTAATACAATTAGTACTAGTACTTCCCAGGTTACACCCACACCCCTTCGCTAAAAAATCACTTATTGTACTTAACTCTGCGGCCTCCATATGTTCCTCCTTTTCATAAATAATAGCTGGTCTTTTTAATGAAAGAGCCATATTGGTTACAAAGTTGCAAGCACTTAAATTTCCGTAGCAGATGTCTGTGCGACACGTGATATCGCAGTTGGTAGGCACCATGTGACATACGCATTATGTTTTAACCCCCTAAGACGAAAGTCCGTTTTTTTACCGGCCCTTTTTCGGGAACCGTTCAGCCATTGGTCAAAGTAATCGAAATAATACTGCAGCATTCTAATTTACCCCACCAAACTTTTGTTTCTTTGCAACAAGACACGAAAATGGCTGGAATTTGTAGTCAAAACACAGGGTATAAAAAATACAGTCTTGTTTTTTTTTGAGTGCGACAATTCAACGGCAATTGTTAAGACGGCTTATTTGGAAAAATTGGAGGACGATATTGCGGAAGGGAAACGGTGTAGATACAGACACCGAAGCGACATGTACATGATCGAAATTTTAGCAATTAAAGGTAAGTTCTACTCCCCGAAGACTTGCCAGTTTTTTATATTTGACGGCCTGAATATAAAAAGTTCTGGGGACGAGGTTGACAGTTTTTTTTCTTCACAGTTAATTAAAGATAAGAATATGCATATAGACCTTTTGAATACTTATTTTCCACAGTAAGCCATTTTTAGCTCTAACAACTGCATGACAGGCAGAAAGATGCAGGAGCTTGCTGAAGAAAGGCATTTTTCAGTCTATTTCTTTATACGGAAACATGCTTGAAGCTTTAAATATTACTGGGTGGAGATGGATAACTTCTGATTTATATATCATTTTAAGTTTTAAAATAAGTGAAAAACTTAGCTAAACTGGTAAAGAAGTGTATTTTGGTTTGAAATCTTTAACTATATTTTTTTGTAAACAGAGAACTATATTGCTTGTAAGTTTTTAGTGAATATATAAATAAAATGTTAAAAATAAATACATTTAGTTAGCTACCTATATTGTTTTCCGTTTCTCTGCCCAACCACCTGACTCAATGGCAATTCAGAAAAGAGAGAAAATCCCCACGCTACCACGTGAAAAACACCTCAGTGAAGAATATCTAATTTACAGAACCAGAATTTAAAACCGACCGACAGCACAGAGATTTTAATCCCCGTTCCTTTTTTGAAATTTTATCCCCACCCCCTCCTCCACCCCAAAAAATAGAAAAAAATAGCAGGAACTTTGGCAAAAGTAAAAAGCTACAGTTTTATTATCGAAACATCGTAGTTTTTTTCGCAGAGGGATGACTTACTGTGTGCCGTGTGTTACGAATTTATTAAACAACAGACCACCTTAATAAAATACTAAAAGCTAAACCATAAAGTGTTTACCAAAGTTGGTTAAACTATTTATTCTCAAAAAGAAAAGCGTGGTTACAGAAGCATTTTAGGGTTCTTTGCATGGTATCTTTTTTAAAACTTTATAAATTTTATTAAAAGGCAGGTCGTCTTGAACGGTCCTGCTTTTTTCACTCATAAACGCACGTGCATCAGTAATCTTTTTTATTGTCAGGTAGCCATATTCAGTCTACGGCCACTATCATGAGCACTAGTATTGGTAATAAATTGGTATCGGTAATATTAGAAGTAATTACCGATACCTTTAGTATCGATAATAGATTGGTATTGATAATACCAATACAATCATAAGAGAAGTATCGATAATATTATTAGCACTATCGATACTTGTTAAAAATGTAACGATACTTTTAATTTTTGATTACAATACTATCGTTATTTCTTTTGTTTCATTATCAATACTACCGATAAAATAATTACCGATATTATAGGTTGTTACCGTTTTTTCCCAAAACCGTCACATTGAATAAAATGTGAAATCTTCAGATTCATACTACAAGAAAACAACCTGTTACAACAGGGTTTCAGAAGAAGCTTATAAGTACAAATCAAAAATGAAGAAGACTTTAACTGTAACATTAATTCCACCAAAATAGCATTTTACATGCCGGATTAAGTTAAAAATTTATATACACACACCAATTTACTGATGCTGAATATGATCCTAAAGTCGATACATCAAAATTATAAAATTATAAAAAACATGCAATTCGGAAAATGTGTATAATGTTGTCAACATACGAACAATAGATAGATAGATAGATAGATAGATAGATAGATAGATAGATAGATAGATAGATAGATAGATAGATAGATAGATAGATAGATAGATAGATAGATAGATAGATAGATAGATAGATAGATAGATAGATAGATAGATAGATAGATAGATAGATAGATAGATAGATAGATAGATAGATAGATAGATAGATAGATAGATAGATAGATAGATAGATAGATAGATAGATAGATAGATAGATAGATAGATAGATAGATAGATAGATAGATAGATAGATAGATAGATAGATAGATAGATAGATAGATAGATAGATAGATAGATAGATAGATAGATAGATAGATAGATAGATAGATAGATAGATAGATAGATAGATAGATAGATAGATAGATAGATAGATAGATAGATAGATAGATAGATAGATAGATAGATAGATAGATAGATAGATAGATAGATAGATAGATAGATAGATAGATAGATAGATAGATAGATAGATAGATAGATAGATAGATAGATAGATAGATAGATAGATAGATAGATAGATAGATAGATAGATAGATAGATAGATAGATAGATAGATAGATAGATAGATAGATAGATAGATAGATAGATAGATAGATAGATAGATAGATAGATAGATAGATAGATAGATAGATAGATGTGCATATTTTACATGGCTAGCCTCACAAATATCGAGGGATATACCCTGTCTATTATTTCCAGGAGGGGCCATGGCGTAGATGGAGAGTCCTAGAGTATTTAATGCTCATTTTGATCTACGCAGACCCAATTAGAGCCCAATAAAAGTTAAGTGCGTCGTGGATTTTGATAATTAATTCTAATGCATCACATGCTTCATATATGAAACATAATACGCTGTCAATTAATGAAGCCATAAAAAAATTTTTTCTTTCAAATAAGAAAACAATATTTAAATTATGTTTGAATTTGCTACCACTGATCACGCTGTAATTTTCGTTCATTTAGTTGCATTGGCAAATATTTCTCGTTCACTTTTCGTATAATCCTCATCACGAAACAGAAAGCCTCGAAAAGCACGCAAATATAGTTATAACTAAAACATGACGAATTAACAAACTATTATTCATTTGATTTTATTAATTTCACTTACTAAAATTTAGAAGTTTGATTACAAACATTGTCATAGGCTATTGTAATATAAATTTTTCGTTGGTTTACATAGGCATATGAATCACAGATCTAAAACAATGTGCAGTATCAAAGCGCTTGCTGGTTACGTTGTTTACATCCTCTAGTACCAACTGTGTTTTCTTTTTGATGAAAATCTCGATGATAGATGTTTCCTTTTATAGTCACAGTTAGCTCCTGGTAACTTGGTCACCGGATAACTCTTTTTTTTTTATCTCGAACCATTTTCTTGGGTCCCTTTTAAGTTTCGTTAATTCTTTTTAACAAAACACTCCGAATAACTTAAACCTCGGATAACTTGCACAGTCGTTAACTCGACCCATATTTCTTGAAGACTTGCAAACTTTATCCAGCGCACTCTTTAAATATGACGATAATTCAATCATTCTTTGTAAATACTTACAGCGTTTTGAATTTCCCAATTAGTGATGACTTAGGATTCTAAAAGTAAATTATGTAATGTGGTTTAAAATGACTTTTCACAGAAACCTTTTACAGAAAGAAGTGACGAATTTTTTCGCAGAGACAAAAAAGTTCTTCCTGAATCTTTAATAATTAATTTTGGATAATTTCATTTCAATTTTAAATCGTTTTTGTGGAGTTTTAAACATGCAAGTTGGCAATCACTTCTAAATCCACAAATTTTGTTTCGAAACGAGACATTGTTAGGTCATATAGCTATATGTGACTACCAATTTTATTCCTGGGTCTTGTACTACAGAATAAATAAAATAAGTGTCTGCTAAGCAATAGCATAACTCAGAAGAAAAGGATAGAATTTGAAAAAAAAGGAATTTCAACACTTGCGTCAATCCCTGCAACGAAAATGTTTTAAGTCTCAGTCGAAGCCTCTTGCATTGCGTTAATGAAAACAGATAAAAAAAAGTGCTTGATAAAACGTGAAGAAGCAAAAGACTACCAGACTAATTCTTCATACTTACTTTTATGCATGGCTCTCCAAGGGGCCAGTCACTTTTGCAATGATGTAGCAGTTCGTTTAACGAATTACATTCCTGAATTTTTGAAAGGACGAACTTTCTTTTGATACTAAAATGTTGCACAAAGTTCCCTTTCAACATGGATAATACGTACAATTGGCCACTGGATGGATTTTCACTTTTGCGAATTAAGAAAGCCCCAGATTTGTTTTCGGGATGTTTAAGATAGCGAATACTTTCATCCCGAGTGATACAACCAAAGTACCAGCTAGATAGAAAAAAATATGTGGAATGTTAAAGAATACACAAAATACACATTCTTCTTCTTCTGATATCCATGCAGTAAGTACTGTTTTGAAACATTTGAAACCTCTTTCCTTTTATTAAATGGAATATAGGATTAAAAGAGAATCAGTCAGGAGCCTGAATTATTGTTACGACGGAAGTGTAGTATTTATAAAAAATAATTCTCAGAGAAAAGAACATTTTTAAAGCAAAAACGCGATAAACAACAACGCATGATGATTGATTGAACATCAAACCATGCTTCAGAGAAAGCATGAGAGCTACAGAAACAAATGTGGGAATGGGGCAAGAACTTGTGGATTTGAAAACTGATGGTCCAGTATTCACTTGTGATTGCTGTCACCATAAAGACTTGTAGATTTCTCTACTACAAATAAATATGACATAGACGTTACCAATCCAAATTATTATTAACGGTGATAAACAACATAATGTTGTTTGACATTTTACAATCAACAGATATCAGTACACCCTAGGAGGAAACGAGAGACCAACGTCTTTGATAACTGATCAATTTTTGTTAAGAGTTAACGCATCATTATTTTCCCAACTAGCGAATTTGGTGAAAAAGTTGATCGTGACATAAAACTGTGCCCTTTGATTATAATAATTATCAGCGTATCACTGTAAACCCGTCAAATCTTTTATTGGTGCTGATAAAACCTTGAAATCATGAATTCTGTTAAAGAAACGCCTGCCTTTTAAATTTATTCTTTCAGAAGTTGTGGAACAAAGGATAAACAACTTTCCCCTCTGAATTTTTTCAGGAAATTAGGTTGCGTTGGCATACGGTGAGTTTGGATCTGGTCTAATAATTGCAAAAATAAATGGCCGAACTCTATTCCATGAAGACATAATCAATTTGACATACTTTGAGCAATTTAAATTCTTGAACTTGAATGCAGTATTACTTTTTCGATACCATGTAAATATTTTTTTCAAAGAGATTGGCCTCTTGATACGGTTATATACCATGCATTATATGTTGAATATCAAATACGTGGTAGCCTACATGTTTTCTTTTGAGCGGAGGGGTCAAACCTAGACGGACATTGAAGAATATGTTACATATAGACAACACAATGGTATTTAGAATATATGTAGAATTTGATAATCATTTGATTTGATTTAATTTGATAATTAGATACAGAGTTAACCAAGAAACATCATCTGTACTTCTGCGTAGACAGTTTCCTTTAATGTTATCTTGGGCATGTACTATTCACACAGTTTAATATTTAACGCGGCAACATTTTGACATTAGATTTCATTTAATGAAGCAATGTTCATTTAACAATGGTCAACTAAATATAGCCCTAAGCAGAATAACGTCCTTGATGTTTTTTGACTGCTAAATTTAATGAAAGTGCTATTAGGTGTGATTGCTATGTTCCTGCTGAGTATGACCAACTTAAAAAGAAAAGTAGCTTTCGCCCACTGCAAGATATATGTATTTTATCTGATGAAGCATTGACCATTGTACTGTTAAACACATGTAATTATCACGTCATGCAAAATATATTGCTCCAGATAATAATAATAAATTAATTTTCTGTGTTATGTTTAACTGGAGCACAATTACTTCCAAGTCAGGATGCTCAGGATTCTGTATTATTGCGATACAGATAAGATTTAAAGCATTTAGCTTTGTTATCAAGATCTACATTTTTGATAAAAGCGAATCATACGTAAAAGTTTAAGCAGACATAACTTGACCAGACATAACTTTGCCAGATATAACATGGCCAGATATAAGTTGACCATATAAGTTGACCAGATATAACTTGGCTAGATATGACTTGACCCAATATAACTTGACCAGATATAACTTAACAAGGTTTGACTTGACCAGATATCATTTGACCAGATATAACTTGACCAGATATAACATGACCAGATATAACATGACCAGATATAACATGACCAGATATAACTTGACCAGATATGACTTGATCAGATATAACTTGACTAGATATAACTTGATCATAAGGCAACAATAACACCATCAAAATCAACAATAACAATAACAAAAACAACAACAATAACAACAACAAGGACAAAACTAAAACTAAAGCAATAGCATCTGCAATGAAGATAAAAAGAACAACTGCTTCTGCGCGCAGTATTAAAAATACAAGTTTGAAACACTGTTATATACTCACGGTTCATCTTCTAAATTCCTAACAGTAGTAGAAGCTTCAGTGTCACAAGTAGGGTGATTCCTCCTTTTGTTATCTGGCATAAAGAAAGAATGGTCGTCAATAGTAACAGACAAAAACAATGTTTCTTATAGAAAAATTAAAATCTCTGTATTAATAATAGATGTATCTTATCTGTCTAAAATGCCTGCTAAAAGTTCTTTGTACTGAGAATGCTTGTAAGCAATATGAAATCTATAGAAGATTTCTTGAATTGATAGATTAACGAAACAACAGAAAATAAAATACCGACTTGGTCATAACTTTTATTTGAAATTTTTGGTCGTTTTTGAGACCGTCATCAGGAAGACAATTAAATCATCGAAGGAAGTTGAACCGGAGAAAAAAAATATGTTTTTTGACGGCAGCTCTTATTAAGCATAGCAATCATAGGTAAAAATCCCAGATGTCGAAAGCCCTAGCTTTAAAATGTCGGTTAGATTTTTCAAAATACGTGGCATTACACTTCTGTTAAATTGACATAACGCATTTGAAAGCAAAGCCTTTTGAACACGGACCTGAAATTCAATTTGATGAAAAACAAACAGGTGAGAAAAACCCGAATTTGCGACAGCAGGCCGTAAAATAAACGGAGTTGACTAGTCTAGTGCGTAGTTGCAAAGTCAAAGTTTCCAAAAGTAGCAAAAAATATATACACCGGATTCTTTTTTACCTAACAAAAGCCTAACAAAACACCTAACAAATCTTGAAACGTTTCAATACATCTATCTATAAATTTACTATACACGATTTAATGGCGTAAAAACAATGTTATGGCCGCATTCAACAGCAATAAAAGTATTAAAGGTACAGTAAACGCCACTAAACTTTGAGTTTTTTTGAAGTGACGCCAAAAACAATTAATGCAACGGTTAACATTAACACCAAAGGGTAAAATATCATTTCTTTCGGTTTCAAATGTCCAAGATATGTTGACATAATGCCTGTTTAAAAAATATTCACTCAGGTGGTCGTTTTCAGGTTACACCAGTCAACTCTGACTGGTAAGTTTGTTACAAGTGGTCAGTTATTTGCCGTCAAAGAACGTCTTTTCCTCTGCGGTTTAGCTTTCTTTAATAATTTTAGTATCGTCACATCAGACCTCACGAATTTTTTTTCAGAAATTAAGGAGAGCTTGATGATTTATAGAGTAAACCAGAACTTAATTGGAACATTACTTTTCGGGGTTTAATCATTCGAAATTTACTCGTCGGGGTTTACTTGTCGGAGTTTACTCGTCGGGGTTTACTTGTTGGGGTTTACTTGTCGGGGTTTAATCATTCGGGTTTACTCGTCGTGGTTTACTTGGCGGAGTTTACTAGTCTGGGTCTACTCATCACTGTTTACTTGCCGGAGTTTATTCGTCGTTGTTTACTTGTCGGGGTTTAATCATTCCGGTTTATTCGTCAGGGATTACTTGTCGGAGTTTACTAATCGAGGCTTACTCGTCGATGTTTACTTGTCGGAGTTTACTAGTCGGAGCTTACTCGTCGGTGATTTATTGTCTGATTTTGCTAGTCGGGTTTACTCGTCAGGGATTAATTGTCGGATTTTACTCGTCAGTTTAGCAGAGTTTACTTGTCAGCTTAGCAGGCTTAAGACTTAGAATCTTAGGTCAAAGTTTCAACGGTAGTCAAATTTAGGCGTAACAAGTCGTTCAATCGGAAGTAATATCTTTAAAATGTTGATTTGCGTTTTTCTTGGGATTGCATTTCTACGTTCCTAATCATGATAACTCGAAAACTTCACTTCTATTGATTAGGTAATGAGTACTATGACATGACCTTCAAGAATAGTGGTAGTATAATCTCAATGTAACGACGCTTTTCAGTCAGACATATTGTAAATTTAAAATCCGCCAAACTTAAAAGCTATTTTCGGAAGTACACAACTTGCGACTATTCTTTCTCGTCATATCACAGAAAGACGTGTTAATCATTTCTTAGAATCTCAAGTTCTAACTCTCTGTTAAATTTCAGATTTTATGGCCAGCGGAAGGTAAATTTTTAGGGCTTTTCATTATCTTGGACAGTAACCATGGTAATTGATTGGCTTGCCCAATATGGGTATTTTTGAATCTCACGATACAATCTTATCAACTGATTTAATTTATTTTCAAATGCTTTAAATATTGCAAGAAAAGAAATCCTGAGGGAGTTTCCCCCTCAAGCACGTTTGGTTTTTGAGATGACTATAGAATAAAAACCCTGGATCTTTTACCTGCATCCGAGTAAGTCTCAGGTTCTGCATTTGTAGGCGTGGCGTCACTAAAATGAAAATTTATTAAACCAATTGTGATGACAAGATTTCACATGAAATAAGGCTGGATTTAAAACTAGTCTGCGTTTTTCAAAGCCCTTGCGAATTACACTTTAAAAAAACACGACTAGATTAAAAGCTGTAGGTAATAAGAAGTAAAACTAAGAAGCACACGATGTCTTAAAATATAATCCTTAAACTTTTTTTGCCAATTCGTGAAATATTTGTAATTTATTTATGAGAAATCCCAGTAAATGTTGTGTCTGGTGTATATAGTTGATCAAATATGAAAATGAGTCATTGATAAATGTCACTTATGATCGTAGTGACGACATTACATCATTTTGATACATCGTTTCCTATGCTAACTCGATATTAAGTGTACCAGTAATGCAGAAGAAACAATGTATTTCAAAATACAATTTTCAGCAAAGCTCTTCGTAGAGAGCTACACCATTGGCGATGTATTATTTTAAAAGAGTGTTCAAACACGTTAACTAACCATCAAAAATAATAATATAATAACCAAACCTTTTAGTTTTGTTTTCAGCAACAAAATTTGTAACATTTCTGTTACCTAAAAATTAGAAGCGTTAACAAACACACGACTTAATGTTAAATTTTGAATCAATGAATCAGAGGTAGCACTCATAACGGGAAACCTACCATTTATACTTTCCACAATGTACGATAGTTTAATAGCTAATTGAGAAAAGTTAGTCAGCTTTTCAGATCCCTTAATCAAATTTTGGCAAGCAGAACTAGTGCCAAGAACGAGACTATCTGTTTCAACTTTATCAATAAAAACTTTTAATTCCCCAAGCGGATTGTTTGGTAACTCTTGGTCATTAATTTGGCGGAGATGTGATTTGAATATTGGCATACTGGCTGATAAAGAAGTGAGATTTCGAAGTGTTTTTTCAATTTCCACTTTTTCAGCAATAAGCTCGAAGTTGGATTTTAAATTAAACGCATTTATGTAATCCCTATATTCTTTCATGCTAGTGTGATCCATGCAGTTAACGTTGATTATTTCTGTTCTAAACATTTCTCTTTTATCATCAAATTCTTTTAAGAAACGTTCCTCCTCAGCATTCAAAATAGTAAGATACCTTTCTATACATTTTAATTTTCTCATTTTTAATTCCTGTGCAAATATTTCCCTTTCCCTCTCGAGCTTCATCAAGGTTTCATGGTATATTTTGGATAATCTTTCAGAGTCCTTTCTTGTGTTTTCAAATGACGTAATAAATGATTGGAACCAATTCTTCGCTTCCATGCCAAATTCAGTTACACTTTTCAGTCTATGATTTTTGTGTTCCCTGTGAACGCAAAACACACACACAAATTTATTGTCACATTGGATGCAAACTCGTTTAGCCAGCGAATTATGTTGACTGCATAATGGTTGGAGTTGTCCTGTCTTTCCGTTAAAACGTACAGTAGTATATGCTTTGTTTTCACATGAATGCATATGTTGGCATTTCTCACAGATCTTTGTACCACAAGTACTGCAAGAATAACAGATAGGCTGTTTACAATTCTCGGTTTGTTGACATAGACCATTACTTGTTCCACTTTTTGATCTAACAAAACAACAAATCACAATAATTCTTATAATGGAAAGATAGTGCGCTATTTTTCACACAACGTCTCTTATAAACTACAGATTAATTTGCCGTTCGGTTGTTGCATTAAACAGAGCTAAAAAAGTCATAGTTTGTAATATTCCCTTTTTTAAAATCAGCTTTAAAAAAATAAAATTAATTTTAGTATATAATTTTAGAAAATATTTACTTATTTAAAACGCACAGGATGCAAACCATATTTCCTTTGATTCCTTTCTAAATTTGTACACGTCTTATTTATTGCTTGCCAGCGTCAAAAAAACAAGTTTAGGTATAAGAAGCAAGGTGTCCATACATAACTCTTACATGAAAACAGTAAGATGAAAAAGAAATCATTACTTACACTGTATCTAAAATTTCAGAAAGGCAATAAGAGTTAGCCAAGGATGATGTTGTATCATGCTCATTTATTATCGTTTTGTTTGGACACCTAAGTGGACAATTCAGTTCTGCACTTCCATCTTCATTAAATGACAACATGTCGTCTAAACAGTCTTGACAGTACGTATGTCCACAGTTAAGATGTTTGGGCTTGTGGTAAGTCTCTAAGCAAATCTTGCATTCCACCATAGCACTGATCATGGATGGTGACAAAGCCATTTCAAGTATTCTAATTTCAAGTATTCTACAAATTAAACCTTTTTTTGCACAGAGAACACGTACAAAATATACTGTATTTTGATGCTTATATGACCTTGACCAGTGCTATTTAACAAAATATTAAACAGGTACGAATTTAAGGCAAACGAAATTATAGGCCTAATGATAATTGACACTAACGAGAAAAAGCATTGAAACAGAAATTACCTTAGAAAGTAATGTTGCTATATCAAGTTAAGTAAAATGCCACGTATCTAATTTATTTCATACAAAATTACGGTTGTTTATAAATACAGATATGAAAGGCATTTATACAACATGAGTATAAAATGATTATAAAAATGCAAGGAAGATTTAATTAAGTCAGTTCAATAGAAAGCTTACTAAGCTTTTAATGCAAGGAAAATGCTCCTTCAAATACATCTTTTTTCACAAGAATGTAATTACACGCTTCTCTAGTAACTATGCAGAAATCTATTAAATTTAGCTGAACGACCACTCTCGATTGTTGTGTTTATAATGCTTAAATTACCATCCTACCATAAAAACGAGACGCAAAGTACCCCCTCTCCCTAAAATAGGATTAAGCGTGCGATACTCGACGTTCTTTGTCAAATCTAATTTTTCAAATCTAATTAGAACTCGAGATTTCAAAAGTTGTTAACTGTCCAGAAGTGTTTGAGAGATGCAGAGCAGTCGAATCCTATTGCCATTTTATTCTTTGAAAACTCTTTTTAAAAGGGTAAAAACCATTTACAAAGCTTTTGCTGATGTCGTATCAACATTTTTGTAACTAAACTAACTCCGATTAAAAAGCACCTCTGCCCCGATAAAATTACATCAATAACACAAATCGGGAATCAAAGGGTACAAAAAATTCCATCTATATTACTTTGTTCTTTTAATGTAATTCAATAAAACCTGCCTCTGTTTTCGTCGTCATATAATATGAATTCGTTATTGTGTAAAGACACGGCACTTTCCTATCCAATGCTTGTTTTGTTTTTTACATTCCAGTAACTTTGCATGACGTAATAGTTCCAGCCAACATAGCACTGTCTTCCACTTTGCTTTTTTTTCTTCCTTTTAGATACGTATGACAACAATTCAAATTTTCTTCCATTTTACATAGTTAAAAGATTGGGATTTTTTTTATTCTTTTTTATCTTTATCAGTATTCATGTGGGCCAAAAATTTATTCAAAGAATTACAAAATAATAAGTTTTAGAATGAAACCAAAACAATTCAACGACCTCACGTTCTGTAATGTTCTTAGCATTAACATTTAATAACATTAGAACTACCACCGACGGAATTTAAATCAATTTTAAACTTACATTAATATAGTTAAGATAATGTGAAACAGTTTTGTCAATATGTCAAATGTAGCATAGACACAGGACTGTACCCTAATCCCTAATAAAGTCTGTTGACTGGGGTTGATATGTGAGAAACTTCAGCATAGGGTGCCTTTTTACTTAACTTAGAAGGTTAGAATCTCAAGGTCAGCCATCCCCCCCCCTCCAAAAAATAATCTGCAACAGTCCTGAGACAGCAGCTAATTTAAAACATTTAGTATGACCTTAAGAAAATGCCATCTTTAACTTTAAAAGACTGATGTCGCGTACGTGTTTGCAACCCGTGCTGTCGTGTTCTGTCAGCATATTAAAAAACGTCTGAATAATCTAGAAATGCACTAATTTCATATGCATTCAAGTTAGTTCTATTAACAGCATGTACATCACTTCCAGCATCAATCAAAACCTGTACCATCGATGGTATTCCTTGTTGCTATCATTAGCAGCGTTTCTCCATCATCATCTCTCATCTTTGCAATATTTGGATCGCTGGATATAATCGATTTCAACATTTCGACATCACCATCGAGAATGATTTTCACAATTTCTGAAGAAAAATTTGTACGTTATAGTGTGTATTACTTACGTAACAAAATTTCTTGGTAA
The DNA here is from genome assembly GCF_029227915.1 of Hydractinia symbiolongicarpus. Classification (NCBI taxonomy): domain Eukaryota; kingdom Metazoa; phylum Cnidaria; class Hydrozoa; order Anthoathecata; family Hydractiniidae; genus Hydractinia; species Hydractinia symbiolongicarpus. The sequence continues at coordinate 12,545,887 of NC_079875.1, read as the reverse complement.
TTTTCCCCGATATTATTTTTGTAACTACGAGGAATTAACAGAACAATTGAGTAATACTAGAATGCTTGGAACGATGCAATTCAATTTAAATCAAATTCCCTCTCGTAAGTCGTTAATACCGGCAGTGGTCGTTTTGTTTTCTAGCTCATAGTATGATTTCCACTAATTCGCTCACTCCGTATTTTACTTATTGTAAACTAAAGTCTTTTAAACAAATTTATTAGCAGAATTTGCGAGAGAAAAAAATCTGCCTGCAAAAGTTTTGGCGCTAATTTAAAAACGTATTTCATATGATATAATAAATGAAACCTTTTTTAAGACATTGTATTAAAACATTTTCGTATTCCAATTTAGTATGAAGTATTAAAAATAGGTAACAGGATATTTGTAGTCGTGTTCAAAAAAAATAAAAAAGAGTTACGTTTAAACATTCTATCCATTTCTGTTAAGTATTTTTAAATAAAGTCGCAAAGTGGCTGTTCTTAACCACAAATTTTCATAAAAATTTGGGTACTTTTGGGGAATTAACGTTAAAAATTTCATACCGTTAAATTTGCAAGTCTCTACTGCCGGTTGTGCACTTTTTAAATTAACATCTCTAAAACAGACAACAACACTATCAGGATGTTCCAAGAGCTAACACTCGGAGTTTTTTTTAACAATTCTTCTTAAACAAATTTTTATGCTACATTTTGGTTACATTCCGTAAAAACAGAAAGCCAAATTTAAAAAGAGCGCCCTTTTTAAAGTCGTATATTTGTGGTCCCAAAAAGCAGTACCAAGACTGACAACAGTCAACTACTTATAATAACTAACATTAACGAAAAGTATAAAAACACCTTTTCACTGTGTCTGCATTGACAAGACTCGTACTTCCTTGAGACTTTTCATATCCTACAAAAAATTATTTCAGCAATCAGAAACGCATAATAATATTTTGTTCAATGCTCAATTATGAAAAACTGGGCAAGCCAACGTACCTTTCAGACTTTTTACAAGGTTCATCAAATCCTTTGTTAGTTGTGGATAGTCAAAATTTCCTTCAGTTTCCCCAATGGTGTTGTTGCATGCAGACCATTCAGATGAACTTACGTCTCCAATGTAAGCAGGATAAAAAGTAATTTTCAATTCACCCAATGGATTTTTAAGTAATTCGTTATCATTTATTTGAGGAAGATGTAAGTTTAAATTTGGAAACGTTTCAGGTAAAGAAGATAGATCACTAATGTTTTTTTTAATTTCTTTCTTTTCGGCAACTAGTTCAAAATGAGACTTCGAGTTAAGGAGCTCTATGTAACTAGAAAATTTTTTCATTTTAGCATTTTCTGAGTAACCACCGCTAATCACTTTTGCTTTGAATTCTTCTGTTTTTTCATCAAAGTCCTTCAGCAATTTCTTTTCCTCTGCCTTTAACAGCTGCAGATACTCCTCCATGCGTTTTAATTTTCTTACTTCTAATTCATGAACAAACAATTCTCTCTGACTCTTAAGGTTCATCAAAGCTTCATTATACTTTCCTGATAAGGATTCCAACAAAACCTTTCTGTCCTCAAATGATGTCACAAAGGACTGGAACCACTTCTTTATTTCCAAACCCATTTCTTCAACTGTTTTCTTTGTATGGTTTTTGTGTTCTCTGTTTATACAAAAAACACAAGTGAACTTCTCTTCACATTCGATGCAGACATTTTTAGCTAGAGAACTGTGCTTTTTGCAAAAGGGTTGGACCTCTTGGATCTTTTCATCAAATGTTACTACAGCATAAGATTTGTTTTCACATGAATGCAAGCGTTGACATTTCTCACACATCTTTGCACTACATGATATGCAGGAAATACAGATAGGCTGTTTGCAATTTTCAGCCTCCTGGCACAGCTTAATACCTTTTCCACAATTTGACCTAAAAATAATGTACTACTATTATTTCAAATGTTTAACTTCGTTAAATTTTCTTTCATCTACATGCCATAATTGCTGTCTTTGAAAAAAACTTTTTCGTTTAGCGTTCACCAATGGACGAGTGGACGAACACCAATTTTACTACAATATTACTCAATAAACCTACAAGACCTTCTTTTTTTATACCTGTTTATAGCTATAATTCAGCCTTATTTCCAGAGCGCTTTTACAAAATCGGAATTTTGATGTACTTTGCAGAAACTGCTTTGTGAAATTACTGCAAAACTTTTAAGCAAGGAATCCTACACATAAACGTCTTTTCTAAACTGACCATACATGATGACATCAGCAAAAATTATGAATTGCATAACTATACGGGAATACCCTCAATCGAGGACATCAATTTTTCAAAAGAGGTGTAAATATTAAGCTCACAACCATAAGCAGAAATCCGTTTGCATATAACTCATAATCAGAGCATATCAAGAGTGATTGCGTTGTGGCACAGTGGGGTGAAAAGCAGCGCTCAATGAGCCGGCTTGCTCCAAGGCTTTGTTGAACAAATTTTTTTATGCTGGAGATCTTTTATGTTTCGCTCCGGTTAAAGCAGCCATATTCAAATTACATATTGGAATGGCAAATATGATACTTGTACAACTAGTTGATAAACTTGTGGAAAAATCCACATAGGCGAATGAACGATTAAAGAAAGGTCCGGAATTTGAATTCTGCTGTCATCAGCAGTGAACTGACAAATATATTTTTGGAAAATTGGTTATAGATTGTTTTTTTTGTGTCAAACTTTAACAGCTGAGCAAGAAATTGTATAAGATTGCGTGCTTTTGATGAACTGTTACGGAGATATCTATGTTTACATTTTTTTTGATTACATCATTAAACCGTCTGTTTCAAAACGGTTGATTGATCAAACTTCACAAAATGGGTTTTAGTTTATTCCTGACGACGTCGGTTATTTCTGAATGTTTCTAAGTTACTTTGTCTCAAGCTTAAAAGCGCATTGCACTTTTTAAGTCTATTTGGTGAAAAAATGTTTTCGCCAATCTTATCTAACGCAATGACGTCAACGTTAAAGTTTTGTACAGGAGTTTAGTTTGAAAATGTTGTGGGCGTTACAAACCAAAACCAGAGATGAGGTTAATATGATTGACAACGACTACAACTTACATCTTATCCAGAATGTCGGTCAAACAAAAAGTCGTCGCTAAAGAAGATGTTGTCTCAAGTTTTGTTATTATAGTCTTCTTTGTACATCTCAATGGACAAACCAGTTCAGCACTTCCATTTTCTTTAAATATCAAAATGCCATCTAAACAGTCTTGACAGTACGTATGTCCACAATTAAGTTGTTTGGGCTTGTGGTAAGTCTCTAAGCAGATCTTGCATTCCAACATAGTACTGATCATGGTTGGTGACAAATCCATATCGGTTACAAGTTTATTATACAAAACTAAAATACAGAGTTACTATACAAATAGGTTTTCTTTCATTCTTTAGGAGAACACCTATTTGTGTTGTGTTAAATAGCGTAAAACAAGACATCACTTATTCTTTTTAACGACATAATTGACAGATACTTTTTTCTTAATACTGTTAAAGTCTTTTTTTCATGAAGGTTTTAATCACTTATAAAAATTGTTTTCTTATTGACTTCACTGAGTCTTTTATACACAAGCATCAAAATTCATGTAAAAGTTGTTTTCAAAAAAAACAAAACAGAAACATATCAAACAAGAAGCTAGTAAAACAAAAAACAAAAAAAAATATTTCAGACAAATAAAACAAAAAAACAAATATCTGACAAAGAAATAGCACGAAAATATACAAATAAATAATATAACTAGCAAAAATAAGTACATTTTCAAATGCAAATTTCTTTTTGTTTTAGATTAAATTTGTTTATGAGCTCTTTACTGCAGTCGTTTTAAACTTTTACTAAGGCATTTCCATGCAAACAAAATAGACATAACTTGGTAAATCTACGTCATATCAATTAGTGGAAGTAATCTCGTGGTTAGCATGATTTTAGGAAAATGATTCATTAGCCTTAAGAGTTCCAAGGACAATAACCACAACGTTAAACATTGGAGAACCATCAGCACTAACCCACTTGTATAAGATTTGGGATGATGTAATCGACAAAGCACAATCAAAGGAGAGCCAAGCCCTCGGCGAGCACTATTGAGTGGAGATAAAATTAATAGCTTGGACCCTGGGCGCAAAGGAACGTTATTAAACGCCTATAATAAAATTATGCGTTGCTTTTAGACCAATCAGTAGTTTTAGATACACAGGATTTTCGCATTGGCAAATTGTACTTAGGCAAGTGCCGAATTGGCCGAAGTCTAAATATGCTCCTGAGGGAGATGAGTGTGCTTACTGTTTAAAAACTGCAACTTCTGTTTATTATTAAAAATACCTGCGAAAATTAATGCGCCAATATCGTTAAAATCACCGTGGACAAAGAAATTGAAAATAAAACTTTGAAACAGAAAAATATAAAGTTACAGGAGATCTTGAAAGCTGGTGTAACTGTGAGTGAAAGTTTAAAAGATCAATATAAAGTCGATTATAAAAATTGTGACCGTGATGTAAATGCAAATTTACATGCCAATGTTTCGGATTACACGCAAGGTCTCCTTCTGTCTATGAATAAATGGAATTAAATGAAAAAAGCTCAGGTGTATTGGTATTACCATCTCAAAGAACTTTGAGCGATTCTAAAAATTATATACGTCCTCAGAGAGGATTTAATGACCAGCTTATTGATGAACTAACTCAAAAAACAAAAGAATTTAGTGATCTTGAAAAATTTGTGGCGTCGACGAAATGGAAATACAAGATGATTTGCTGTGGGATAAAAATACTTAGAATTGATTGGTTTTGTTGAACTTAGAGATATTGATTTGAACTATACGCTACGTTCGAAAAAGTTGATCTACCCATGTGCTAATATTTCTAGTGAAGTGTTATAAATCCATTATCATATTCCTCTGCAATATTTGCTACAAGTGGAGTTTCATCATTTCAAATTTTCCCTATATTTTGGCGAGCAGTTGCAATATTGGAAAAAATTTTCAGAATACATGCTCAATTTGACGTTGCCCATAAACCTGTAACTTATAAACACCAAATGTATATTCCAGTGAAACAAGATATATATGTTTTTTTTACCCTAGTTTGGAGTAAAGCTTTACAGATGACAAAACTGACACAACTGTGGTAAATGATGATGTCCTCTTCAGGAGTACCGGTGAACTAATGACATCAAGTACATCTTTTATTCAGGAATGCAAGTCTCTAGTGTTGGGGGTATCGCCAAATCAGACAACTGGTGTAGCGTGGGTAACATTTCGGCTATTTATTTATTTTGTTATATTTTATTATTTTGTATAGGATAAGAAACCATATCTCACATTTCAATTTTGCTAATTCCTTAAATCCATTTTATGTAGAATAACTAGAAACAAACTGAGGCCTATGTTAACTTTACAATCCTCTGTCAAATGATTGAAGCTTTGTAACCAGCTGATCAACCGAGAATTCATTACGTATAGGAATCTTGTGAAAAGTATTATCATTTTTTTTTTTTTTTCACATCTAAATTAAAGTTGTTTTTTTTTAACCACGATAAGTTTTGACAAGCATAAGTGAAAATTCTCGAAAAGCCAATGTTAACTTAACGACTACCTCTATATATGTTGACTAATGCAATTGGAGTTGAGGATCTTCGGTTTTCATTTTTTTATAAATAACTGGACAAACTCCTGTGGTCTAATGTTAAGATTCTTCTGGAAATTTATTTCCGTAAGAGATCCAGGTTCAAGTCCTGGCAGGAGTGTAGCATACTCATTATTATATGATTAAGGATACGGTAACCCACTGAGGCACATACTCAAATGTTCATCAAATTTTCTAACTGTTTTATAGCAGCAGAATTGCAAAAATAATTGAAGTCACTTTGAACACACTTGGCAATATTATTCAACATCAACAGGCTATCTGTTTTATATTGAAAATGTCGGGTGCAATTCAAAAACTCTGTCTCGCAAACATGGAAAATGCCATGTGCCCTTCGGTTAACTTTCCGAAGCCCTCCACGATTTTTACTGTCAAGGCTGCTCCTTTTCACATTTTGCTCCTTTGACATTGCAGACATGGAATAGGTTTAAATTTCTAATACGAGTATACAGTATGTAACCAGCCAAGTACTACCGTATACAACAGTTTCATCTTCCTCAGTTACTGAAGTTGATTTCACTACACATCAAGGCTAAAAACTCACGTAGAAGTCGATGAAAATATATCTATCGAGTTAACAAAACTGAAACAGAGTTTTGCAACCTTCCCAGATATTGAATTGTTGAAAATGGGAATAAAAAAATTATCGACAGCTACTCTCTAGTAGACTTTTTTAGGACCTTAACTCTAAATTGTTATTAATATCGCTTTCGCTGTGAATAATGGCGTTTTATGTTGTTTTTGTGATGAGGGCAAGTTTTATGTAAAAAAATGTAAATAAAAAAAAAAATGTAACAAAAATGTAAAATATTGGTGTTTATGCGACCTTAAATATTTTTATGTCCTTTTGCGTCTTCAAATCACAAAATTAATTCCAAGATTGCAAAGTACCGCTTTTACTACAAATAATGTTGTTTTGTGACGCTTGCAAGTTTTCGCAACAAAACTGTGATAATTAAGTGTTTTTGCGAGCTTAAATATTTTAATGTGCTTTTGCGACCTTAAATCATCATTTTCTATGTTATTTTTTGTGAGGGGCATTTTTTACCTTAAAAAATGTAAATTATTGGTGTTTTAGCGAGCTGTAATATTTTAATGTGCTTTTGCGAGCTTAAATCACCAAAGTAATTCTAAGATTTCAAAATACCGCTTTTTGTTGCAAATTAATGGTTTTTAAGTTATTTTTGTGATGAGCACAAGTTTCACAACAAAAATGTAAACTATTGGTGCTTTTGCGTCGTTAAATGAAAAAATAATCCGAGATGCAGGTAAAATCGTTTTTTTTGCTGCAAATAATGTTTTTTATGTTGTTTTGTCATGTACGCAAGTTTTAACAACAAAAATATGAAAAATTGATGTTTTTGCGAGATTAAATATCATAAGGTGCTTTTGCGTTCTTAAATGAAAAAATATTCAGAGATACAGCTAAGATAGATTTTTTTGCTGCAAATAATGTTTTTTACGTTGTTTTGTCATGTACGCAAGTTTTAACAACAAAATGTGAAAAATTGGTGTTTTTGCGACCTTAAATATCTTAAGCTGCTTTTGCGTTTTTAAATGAAAAAATAATCCGAGATACTGTTTAAACAAGTTTTTTGCTATAAATAACGGTTTTTTGCAGCGAAAATGTGATGTTTATGTGACCTTAATACTTTTTGCACCAATATTTATACTAATAAGAGTGAGTTTATTGCGAATCGCAAGCTGCACCATGCTGATATTGTTCGAATCTGTGCACCAGTTTGCAATGTTAAAGCACTCCTCTTTGATCAGCAAAAAGAAGAAGAGAAGACAGAGACCAATAATTTTGGACACTTAATAAAAGGGCTAATTGTTAAAAAATATTAACAAGGCTTACTTTCCTCATTTTTGGATACTTTAACAAAGAAATTGTAAAAAACAACGCGAGGAAAATCGCCAAAAAGAAAATAAATTTCACTTGGATTGTTTTCTACAATTAAATTTCCAAAACTCCTGCCAGGATTTGAACCTGGATCTCCTATGAAATTTCTTCATAGGTATCATACCGTTAGACCACAGGAGTGTCAGCAATTGCCATTTGCCAAAAATAATATAATTTGTACATGTGTGGCTATAAACATACTCGTTATTGTTTTTTTTCTTTTCGGCCAAGTTATGTGCTGTAAAACGAGGTTAATTACTGATCATAAAATTCACTGAATGTAGATGTTAAGTCATTCCTATCCCCCTCATTAAAAACCAGTTTGTTCACAATGTATCGATGCGATGTCCGGTTAAAAAATAATATTGTTGCCAACCTGCAACACCCATTTTCAATTGGAAATCGAGTGAAGTACTTTTTCCTTGAACATAATTTCCCCATCAACTTTGGTTAAGGAAGGGGAGGAGAATTTGGAGTCTTCAGGTACCAAAAAAATTACAGAATAAGGACATTTAACTTCCAAATAAACCTTTGTACAACAGGAACAAGTGACTGTTCGATCTTTATAGGATTCTTCATAGTTGTTACTGATGACAAGTTTGCAGAGTGGGAAAAATCATTAAAAGTTTGCCAGTATTGCAGTTAGTAAACAATTTGAGCTCGATAGTTTTCTAAGTCTACTTTTATTTTATCGCATTAATAACATGTAATCTGAATCCTTTACTATGTTTTTCAAGGAAGATTTTGTATTGTCTCTAGAGCTATTTACATTATAACGTCTTTTTTTATGTACTGGTATGTTGAAATAAACTTTATGCGGCGCTAATGTGACTACAATGATCCTGCGATATTATTTTGTTCGATATCATATGATCATTTCATTAAATTTACAGCTACCTTAAGAGAATTAATATCGCGAATTTCGCCATTTTTTGTCATTTTCGCAAAATTAATTCTCGCGAAATTGTCAATTGACATTTTGTTTATTACACTCGTCCGTTTTAATTTGTTTACACTTGTGAGAACAACGAGGAGATGATTTTAATATATAATATCTTCACACAGTTCTTTAGCCGGCCAGCTATCTACTTTGTGTTCTTAAAACAATAAGAAGATGGGACCAACCAATGCCTTGCCTTGATCTTTTCTTTTTAATGCCTGCCTTTACCGTGGCTTCTCTTTGCCGTGCTATGCTTTTGCCTTGGCAACATCTCCGCAATCCTTTCCATATTAATTTCCTCCTAACATGATAATAGAAAACCCCCAAAATATCACAGATTAGACCTTTTTCTCACAACTTTTACGGAGGTTAAACTTTGTGGACTTAAATCATCGTAAAGTGATCTATTGATTGAAATTTGCGAAAATGTTTAATCTTTATTGACATTTATTTATTGATTTATTAATCACTTTTTTTAAAAAAAATAGTTTGGGAGGACCTGAGCCTCCCCCTGGTGACTACGCTGATGTTATTACATTAATTTTTTGAATTTCCGCGCCCGAAGGCGTAGGAAATTCTTTAAAACCGTCGTTTTTTCTTTCAGAGCATTTTTTGAGAAAAAATCGACCCTGGGATTTCCTGTTCCTCTGAGAGGAGGATAGATATCTGACTAACTAACTAACCCTGTCCCAAATGGTCAATTGCAACGTCACAGATTTAGACTTCGTACCCAAGCTCCCTAAGTACTGGGAAGTCATCTAAATGACGTTTCAGGCCAAAATTGGTATTTGTTTTTGACGAAATTTGGCACAGTTAACAAAAAAGTATGCTGAACATAATGGTGACATCATAATTTTGATTTTTGTCACCTAAATGTCATTTTAGGCCAAAATTGGTCCAAAAATTAAAACTACTTTATTTTCAACAAAATTTGACACAGTTAACGTATGCTGAACATGATGGTGACATCAAAATTTTGTTTTTTTGCCACCTTAAATGTCATTTTAGGCCAAAATTGGTCCAAAAATTAAAACTACTTTATTTTCAACAAAATTTGGCACAGTAAACAAATAAAGTATGCTGAACATAATGGTGACATCAAAATTTTGATTTTTGTCACCTAAATGCCATTTTAGGCCAAAATTTGTCCAAAAATTAAAACTACTTTATTTTCGACAAACATTGGCACAGTTATTAAAAAAAGTATGCTGAAAATGATGGTCACATCAACATTTTGATTTTTTGTCAACTAAATGCCGCTTAAGACCATAAACGTTTCAATCGCGAGACTTTCAACCATAAATAATAGGCTGTATTTTTTGTTAGCAATTTCTTTTAAAATGTGAGTTTATTATGACACGTTTCGTTTTTTTTGCGTTTGTTGTAAGATATAATGGTGTGCTTTATCTTCAGAGCTTCATGCACCAAACCTCTTCGAATGTTTGACATGATAACACAACAAATTAGCAGGTTGTCATCAAATATTTTGGTAGCGAGCGGAAATTCTTAGAGCCCCCAGGGCTTCTTGTTCTGTTTGATTTAGAAGTCACAGCCTAAAGTATCCAATAACTTCCGCATTGTTATCCATATTGTTTTGTTGTTATTTTGGAAACACCGGCTAAAGCCTCTTCGAATATTAATTTCAAACATGTTATGTAACTAATGGTGTAAGGTCGTAAAACTTTATTGAGAGATTCCCATGCTAGCCTGTGTAAGATACTTAGCAGTGAGTGAACTGCGTCCAAATCTACGTAACTATTTAGTTTTCAACTATACTTAACCAAGACAACCGGCGTAGAGTTTTGTAGCCGGTACCAGACCGCTGCATTGGTGCGGAAGATCTTTTACTTCCGTAAGTTCAAAATGCTTAAGAGTAACATTTATCATTCTTATATTCCTTGTACTAATACGCTAGGTGTCTCCGTGTGTCTGTGACAGCCAAAAGAGATACTTTTCAATCAAAAATTTGTTTACGTCCAAAATTCAACTGACGGATCTTTTTATTGTTCTTCTGCCTAAGTGTATGTTTCCATGGGCCTTATGGACTGGTATATAATAATACGCTGTATTTGTGACAAGCATAGTAGATGTGTGTGTTTTTCTTTGAAGTCGCCGAAAAATGCATCTCTCAAATACTAAACGACAAATTAAATGTCAAGACGCCAATTAATGAAGCCATTACAATGCACTTATAATTTTAGGGTAAAATAACTTAAAAACGGGTGGAAATAACTGACGTCATCTCCCGTGTGGGTAACCAGGGACTGGCGACCAAATTGGGTTTGCGATCAAAATTAGGTCAACGTCACCTATTTTTTGTCTTAGTGAATATTTGCACAGGCTTTATAGACTTCTATTTTTTTTTATATAATTTCGATGCTCCAAAGGCAATTCATCATTCATGATGAGATTTGTAGTAGAATATTTTTTCGTTTAGGAACAATTCATTTACAAGAAAGAACTAACTATCCTGTCGAAAATGATAACTTGCTCAATCATGCGTATGGTATAAAAACACAATAACATTTTTTCTACATGAAACATAAATTAGCATACTTTGAAAACTGAATTCATATGCAAAGTTTTTAACATACACCGCTGTTCTGTATACAAAGCAATTTTGTGAAATTATCTCGTGTTTTTTGTAAAAATAACAAAACTTGTATTTTATTATTAAGATACTATTTCGTTCTTTTTGTCCAGTATTCAGGATGGGAGATCCTTCTCCCATAATCATGCCCGATGATGAGAAAAGGATCTCCTGGAACATTGTGTACAAAACTGTTATGTTCAAAATATGATCAACCTTCAATAATAATAGTAATTTATAATTTGGACTGTTGCACATAAAGCAAATGCTAGTCTCTGAAAGTGAGATCAGCACGAAATATGCTACCACAGTGACTCTCTTTTGGTCAATTATATGTCACTGGCACGTGGAAAAATCCACGGGTTTACCTGTCCTTTCTATACCGCACTGCATGCGCTTCGCTACTTGCGGTACCATTTTGCGTGACAGACAGACGTATGCGGTTATCATAATATAGATACGATTCTCTAAAAATAACGGCTGTCACATGAAAATTAAATGTTTGAATAAATTTGTCACTGCTTTTCTCTTTCATTTGCAAAAGCACAACTTTTGTTTTGAATAATATCAATAGATGAGAATGACAGTATAACATATCCTATAAAACATACTATTTTCGAATATCGTAAAAAATAGTCAGAGGGATATATTCTATTTGTGGTTGTAAATAGAAATGGAGAAAAATGCAGAAAGATTTGCAAGCTTGGTCAATTAATTATATGATCTAACCTCAATCAATTTCTGTTTAATACTCAAATTATGTATAATTTTGATACTTTGAATGATATGCTCACTATTAAGCATTACTCTAACAACTTATACAGGACCTAAATAGACAAAAAAGCAAGAAAAAGTTTTGACATGCCTTTTAAAATGACACACAGTTAAGTTGGCACATCGTTACTTGGCGAAGTAATTTCATAGAGCGCCAAACAGTCAAAAACCAAAATCAATGAAAAGTGTATTCGTGCATATATAGATGTAAACTATTCAAACTATTTAAAACGTAAGATCTAACAATTCTAATATTTAAATATAAGAACACACTAATATATATCAAAAAAGACATAACAACTCTTTGAAATTATCCAGAAAAGCTCTTTCATTTCGAAATAATAAAAACTTAGCTGCCAAAAGTTTCGGGGTCATTAGGGAAAGGTTTTTAAACTTAACAAAAAAGAATGCAAGGAAGACATACCCTTCTCCCCCTCGCGGACTTTAGTAGGTTATTTCTTGTGTGTCATTGGTAAATGTCCCAGCGAATTTTTATCGTACTTCACGACAATGTGCAATTAAAATTTACGTCGTATAAAAGTTATAATCTTATAAGTTATTTTAATTATAATGTAAAACACCAAAATAATAAGCGGAAGGCTCAGCATCACATATTCGAACCAATTAAACGCTTGATCGATGATGTTAATAGGATACTGCAATGGTACACCATAAACGAAAACAAATGCCCTGAACGAATTACCCGAAACCAAGATGCACAAGGCAAAGAAACAGACCGTTTCCAAACGATTGAGCACTTGTGATCGATAAGGCAATGTATTTCGATGGTGGAATAAGAACACCAGCATAAAGGGAAACACACAAAAAAGACGTGCGATGGGATTGATCAGGTATGTTACGAGAGCTGTAATGATCAATCGACGGACTATAATCACCGGATTCCATAGTACTGCTTCACCTTTTTTTAACTTAAACGAATCTTGCAATATGGAGAGAATCTTAGTCTTATCATCATTGCAGTTGTTACCATAATCGACATCATCATTGACTTCATCATTTGTGGACTGAGTCGAGTGGTGGAGATTGTAATAATAATAATATAGGTACTGAAACAACGTTAGTGGTGGGCATAGCAAACCTCCTAAGAATAAGTTCACCCCAATCTTGTTCGATCTTAGTAACTTAGTGCCGTAATACAGTCCTGGTGCGAACGGTATTACCCACAGAAACAACAATAACCACACAACATATTGCCAACTGGTGTAACAAAGAATGTTGCCATTCACGTACAAACGATGTGTTCCGTTGATATCAATACAATTGAGCATAGTGAGTTCGAACAGGGATATATTTGTGAACCCAAATAAAGCCACCTGTAACAAAACATGCTTACAGCGACACATAAAACTTTTTTTACTTTCCATTGGCTGTTGTCGTCATAGCATGAAGAACAGTGCGATGAGAAATGGTGCAGCGACAATTAGAACATTTTTATGAATAGTTTCGAGACAACTCCTCCCTCCTTCATCAGACAAAACGTTTTTGTTAAATTACTAGCAAAAACTTCCAAGGTAAAGTATGTCTCGAAAAGTTGCTTTACTACTCGAATGGAGGTCGTATAACCATGACTTTGGTTTGGTAGAGCAACACGGATCAGCATATTAAGTTGGTAGAAGTTAATAAGGATTTTAAGGTAACCTACTGCAGAGGAAGAACTTCCTTCCTCTTTATATTCCTCGTTACTATGTTCTTTAGCCGTGGTAGATGAGGATTCTGGGAGCAAAGTTTCAGTCAAAGATTGCCTTCGTGCATATGATTGATGATTTCTACTGCTACATAATCTCTTAATTTTTGTAATTACATCATCGATATATGCAAACACTACAAAGTAGGTTAAGGCGTAAATAAAAAAAACTGACCAAAACGCTTTTAAATGTTTACATTAGCTTTGGTGAAGGTACTGATTGAAGAAATAATCAACGTAGTAATTCTTTCTACAATTCCCACACATACCGATTTTATGACATAGATTGAGAGAATCGCAGAAATAACCTCCAGGACATGGTATAAACTTAACATCAGTTCCGCTATGGTAACCCCAGAACCTTCCACGGCTTTTAATATTGCCTTTCTCGCAAATTCCACCAAAAGGACAGTTTTTGCATTTAGCGGTATGGACGATTGTTTTTTCGTAATTAGTAACAACAAATCCTCGATCCAAACTGTATGATCCCGGAGGACAATTTTCACAACCAAATATCATGAAATATTTTAATGGTAGTAAATTGCTACCAACTGCACACGTGTAACGAAAATTTGGACCAGGGGGATTTACTCCATCTTCTAAAAAACAATCGATTGGAATTACGGCTTTCTCGATTGTAATGTTGACAAAATTAAACAATTTTGTCAATACACCAATGCTCTCCATTACTGTTGAATAAGAAAGTACATTTTCAATTGGAGATGTAATACTTGTGTCGGTAAATGAAACCGATACAGCGGTATCCCCACTAAAATAAAACGTCCCTGCTGACAGAGAAGTATTTTCATGGAAGATTGAAGATATTATATTTATGTTCTTTGTAAAAGTAGCTGATATTGTACCACCTTTTCTTGCTTTGTTTTTAGTAAATCTGCAGTTGCGAATTTGCATTCCACTGCCTATACCGTTAATAGCACCACAGTCATAATTAAGTTCCTTATTTTCAATGAAATGACATCCGTCGAGGTTTGTATCTGCTATATTCATCAATGTCAGTCCCCTTGGACAGCGTTTAAAAAAAGAATTGGAAATGTCAACTTTCTGTATGTTTTCAAGTTGCAAGGGATTTGAATCACAATTCTGTATTGTAGTATTATGGATTTGAACATTGCTTGTGGCTATCACGTAAATTGATTGGGTTTCCGGTTTTGTAAATGTACAGTCATGAATTGTAAGTTGCTGCAGAATACTAATGAAATGCAAATCTTTTTTTTGAAGTCCGTTAAAATGACAATTTTTTAAATGTATATTTTGGACATAATTTGCGATAATGTTTACTGCATTTAAATCAGAGTGCACATCAGATAAGGTGAAATTGGTACACCAATTCAGTTTAATTGTTTTTGATTCTACGCGATAATTTAAACGATACTTTGGAAAAGAAACAACATCCATTTTTATTGATTCTGCACCAAAAAAAATGCAATAGATAAATATCTTCGCGAAATGATTTTCCTAAAAATGTAATGTTTTTCAAAGTCACAGTTGCGTTTTGCACATAAATACCGATACAGCTGACTTTACATTCCAACCAACTATGCTTAATAGTTAAATTAACTTGACTGACTGTATCTAAGTAAATAAAAAATACTTGTCCATTTAAGACATTAACATTGCTAACATTTACAGTAATGTCTAATGGAACGTTGGAAGCTGAAATGAGAGATGTTTCAACGAAATATTCGCCAAACTTAAATGTGCAATTAAACAGGTTAAGGATTTTCTTTGTAATATTAACCCTTATTTGAAATTCATCAAATCTTTGGTTGATGTAAATATGCTGCTTTTATTCTTTGAAATATCCGAATTTCCATTGTATTGAATAAAAAAAATGTCTTGGAAGTCAATATTCTCAACACTGATAAACAATGGTACATTAGGAAATGTGAAAAATTTTCCACTGACAACTGACTTATGACGAATGGGTATATCATCCAAAATTAACAAGACCAATTTTCCGTTAAATGGAATTGGCGCTGTTTGATTGTAGGAGTATGGTTGTTGTTGCTTGCCTCCATCTAGATGCACAACGACATCATCTACAATGGTCATGTTAATTGCATAACAGTGCCTGACACATTGTTGTTTTGCTTTCACAACGAGGAGAGTCTGTACCATCCAGTGATAAATATATATCAACTCCATTAGAGGAAGCTGTAAAAGAAAAAATAAACTTTATAGACAAGCATTTTTTAAAGGCTATCTTTTTAAAGCCCGGGGCAACATTTGACACGATGTTTTCATTGTTAGCTCTTCGTAGCAGTTCCTTTTAATTTTATTGTTAATAGGGACAGTTTCAAAAGGCAAAAATAACCAATTTCGAATATGGTTGTGATGATTTCAACTTCAAGCGTCATATGATAAAAGCAGGACTTGGGACCTGAGTTAACTCGCCGATTTGGAGAGAAAGCTCTTTATAAATACCAAAAATTTGCAAAGAATAAAATTAAAAGAAATCTAAGCTGATCAAGAAATGATGTAGAGTATACATCTATCAATGCTAGGGTGAACTGTGGAGGACATGGCTTGAAATATCGGTTAAACATCATTTTCTTCGCCAAACAACAACAAACACCGTTGTTTTTTCAATAATTCTCTGCACAAAACAATTTAAATATGGTCGATAATTTTAAAATACCATTTAGTGTCCGTTAATTTACCTTCCCGCTGAATTAGATTGTTTATATGCAGTTTGATTCGAATTCAGACGGCATTTCTTGGTAACAATGCAAAAAATAAATTGTGCAGCCTATATTTTACATGTCATAGATATTAAAGTCCCGACTAGTGGGTCCCAAACAGTGGGTCCTGATTAACGAGTCCTGTGTGGAGAGTCCAACTTTTCCGCTATTCTCTTTCTAGCTTTCACTTTTCACCCTTTTCTTCTTCTGTGTTACTGTTAAATGTAGTAGAATAATTATATTTATTTCTATTCCCATGCTGAGCGCTAAGTAGAAAGGACAGATTCACACTTTTATAGTCTCTGGCATGACTCAGCTGGAGTTTGAACCTAAGACCTCCCGCACTGGAAACGAACGCTTTACCACAAAGCTAACAGCCATTAGCAGCTGTAATTTTCCACTTCCTTCGGTTTTTCGTACGTTATGTTTTTTGTACATAAAGAGTACAATAACTGAACCGTTGCCAAAGGTCATAGTTGTACAATAATAGGATCTAGTCCAATTGGTTTAAGGATGGCTATTGAAATCTTTTTACTTGGTTGTAAAACAATTTGTTGACCTTTATTTACAGAATGTAGGGTAAGAACGTTTTTAGGCAGATATTTATTTTTTTAGATATAACAAAAGTTATTAAATGTTGCTTTTCAAAAGGACTTTTTTCTGCGCAACCATGTGATTTGAGATTATGTTACTATGAATGTTAATGTGATAAGTTGACAATCACATGCTCTAAAAAGGATATAGGAACTACTAATCATATAAAATGATTTCATTACATATTGCCCATTATGTGGATATCACGACGTCAGACACCCCCTTTAAAATATTATGTTCACACCAGATCACCAAATCAATGTGGGTCTAACATAGGCCTGATATACAACAGGAGGCTTAATCACTCTAATAATCGCTTTTCTTCGATACACAAGAGACATCAAAACAGACAGTGGTCTAAACAGGTTTTTAAATATACAAAATGAAGTGAAAACTATGGATGGTATAGTGAAAATAATCAATTTAATTAATGACCACAATTTAACCGCAACGTCTGAAATGATCTTTGTGTATAACTAGGTACGTTAACAAAAACATTCTTGGTTTGCATAAACATTAACTGTAAACACATGATGTTAGAAGGTTTTGGTAATTTTTAAAGATTTTTTTTATAACTTTTACATACAGAATGTAGAGTGAAATTATTTTTCAGTTGTAAATTTATTTTTAGCTATAACAAAAGTTATTAACACAAAAATTGAGATGTCTCACAAGCATTAATTGTATTATGGATAAGTTATAATATTAGATGTTTGCAGACTGATACGCTGATCACGGTTGATAATCCTCAGTACACATTGTCAAAATAGTTAAGGTTTCTTCATTGCATAATAGCTATTTTATTAACTTTTAACTGGCAATAGGTTGTGAAACCCAGGACGAGTTTTACTTTATCTATTTATTTTGTTAAACCCTATCTTATCTATTTCTTGTTCCTTGTGATCATTTTCTTAAATACGAAACATTTTTTGTTATGGATAATTTTTGTGAACAAAAAATTAAAAAAGCGCGAATTAGATGATCATCAGTGTTTAGAAAAGTCAAAATGTTTGTACTTGTGTCGAAGTGATTACAGATTTTGGCTGTACTAAAACTTGGTATTTGATTTTAAATCCAAAATAATTCTATAAAGGAATATTCTATATATTTTTTATCTTAAGGGCGATGGGGATATAGACAATTTTTAACGTGTTAAATTAGAGCAACAGCTTGAAAAATGGCGAGTCACTTGTGTTACTTGTGCGTGACCGGTGACTAACAAGTAGTGCTCAAGCCTTTACAGGAAAGATACCTGATATGGGAGTTGTTGTTTTTTGGATCACATCTAGCACGGTAACCGGAAAGTACTCCTACCATCTAATTCGATACCTTCTGTTTTCTATATCGTTAATAAACTTTTGTATAGCAACAGCAGCACTACATGCGAAAAATACACAATATCTCACAGCAACGATGTCGAAAAACCTTACCGCTGACTGGAAAACATGTTACTAAAGTACAAAATAATGTCGTTTGAAGCCATATATTGGCGTGTCATCACCCTACTAATTTTAGCGTGGCATTTGTTGTACGCATTGCTGTCTTACTGAATTCTCGGTGCACAGAAGTTCTACTATATAAAATATCTTGTAAACATTGAATACTTAAAATCGCTTTGTAAGTGATCTATGCTATAAATAAATAAATAACTTATGGATAAACAGAAAAACTTGCATTTAATTTACAATTTTAAGGCAAAAAAATGATAAAATAAGCATCAGAGCGTGGCATATGTACGGTGGCCCATATGTGACATTTTTACGGACAACTCTGGTAAAAAACAAAAAAAAAATGATTTCACATTATCTCGAAGTTGACATATTCGCGATATATTCGCTACCTAAGAAATAAGTAATGAATAAGTCGCGGATGTCTCGACTGGATGTGATATTTGCGACATATTCACCACTAAGTAATTAAGTAACGAGAATCTCGGACCGAAACAACTCGGCAACAGGGGTGTATTGGTTGATTGATTGTGCATGGTGGCGATAGAAATGTCCATGCCGGTCATGCGAATAACCTTTTGCTTTAATGGAACGATGCAGAACGGTTCTTAAGAAATTAGTGTTTTCATGTATCAACAGGACAAAAGGTATCTACGATTTGCTTTTCCCATTTACAATTCTCTTTATGAGAAGTGCATGCAATACTTTGTCTACTTGAAACAAAACTAACTTTTGTTATTAGGATATGGTTTTTCCATTCTTATTGATCACGATGTACACCAAGGAAATTATAAAACACTAGTCGTTGCCCGTGAAAAAATCCACGGGTTCGCCCGCCCTTTAAATTTACCCGTGGCAACAAAGTGGATAAAAATATATCGCATTTGATATTTGTGTTTCCGTAGCACGATTTTCTAACTCAGCGGGGGGTCCGCGCAGAGACAGACAAAATACGGGTATTATTAAGGAGATAGCCGGGAAACCCGGCGTCGAATCGCCGGGATGAGCCACAAGTAACTGTTGTTGAACGCCCAAAGGAGCGCTTAAAAAGAACTGCAAACTGTGCGACACAGTCAGGTGGAGCGCTTTAGTACAGGTATGCAGTATGTCGTAAATCAAGTGAAGCGCGCACACCATTATAGTGTTGCGACTGCAACATATTTTTCAAAAAATAACTTTCCCGCAACAAAGGCTGAGATAAAAACACAGTTTACAACCGTTGTGACTCTGTCATAGGGAAAACAATCGGTCAATATTATTTTATTTTGCGGAATAAGTTTTTGTAAAAATTAAAAAATTAATCGTGACACCGGACTGAGCGCTTAGTACAGTTAAACGGTGTTACACAGGGATAATACCCTTTGAAAAAAACTTTCTTGCAGACTCTATTTAAATGAAAACACAAGAAAAAGTCCTTCGCTTCTTGCACAGGGCTAAGCGGTTAGTCCAGGTAAACATTGTTGGACATTCGTACAGGCGTGATTCCCAAGAAAGTTTAAAAATTAATTGGCACTGTGGGCTGATCCGCATAGCCGTAACAGCCTTTTCCAAAAAGAGGCTATTGTTAACACTGAGCTGACCGCTTAGTACAGTTAAACAGATGTGAACAGTACCCTTCTCCAAAAAAACTTTATCACAACTTCGGTTTAAATGACAACACAGGAAACAGCCTGTCGTTACCCCTCCAGCTAAAGCAATTGCTCAGCCATTTTATTTGCAAAAAATTTTTTAAGGAAAATAATTAAAGATGTAGCTACCTAGCTAAACTGCATTTAGCATAAGATTTATTGCTAAGAATATTGCGATATTGATAGCCAAACTGAATTTTTATACTCTCACTTTTTAGATAAATATATGAGATAGCTAAATGGCTATATCCTCGACATAAAAATAAATGTTGGGTTGGAGAAAAACTTATACCAAACAAAATTAGTAAAAAGTAAGGCTATTAGCTAGCTAGCCTTCAAAATGTTCCTTCCTAGCCAAATATCCTAAAACTGGTGCGTTTAAGATATGCACGTAGCTAAAAAGCTTATAGAAGACAGAAAGGTGAAACAGACTTAGAAACAACACTGACCACCATTACTTTTTAAAAACTAAAATGGCCATCATGTTTCTTCGTTGGCATGTCTAGTCTTGATTGGTTTTTCAAAGAATTAGGCGTTTTGATTGGTATACACGTGCGAGCGGTCAAAACAAAGTCAGTTAAACTGTCGGTAAAACCATCCTATTTGTTTTCTGTGGCTCCTGGGCGAAATCGGCGATTAAGGTCACGGGGGTAAATTATTATTAAAAATGGCGCATTTAAATAATGAATTCATTTTAATTACTTAATTTGTTTTTTAAATTGGAGGTTTATTAATTAGATTAATTAAATTATGTAAGGAAATAAATTAATTTCTGTAATTTATTTTGATAAATCATAAGATTTCTAATTTAACAATCCCCTGGTTTCTAAATATTCGCGGAAAGATCCAAGGAAGATTGGTAACCCTTTTGAACAGACAAAATACGGCTATTATTATAGAGATTACTTTCTCGCGGGCTTGTCTGATAGAGAAATTCTTTACTTTCTAGGGAACTATCATGGAATCACACTAAGTCTGCGACAGTTACGTCGTCTTTTACGACAAGAATCTCTATTTCGTCTACAGAATAAAACACCTATGAATATCCTGATAGAGAATGTTAGGGACTTCTGACACGGTTTGAAGAATTGCGTTGGCTATTGATCTATGCATTTAAAATCGCGCAATTTGGGTGTGACAGTTGATAGAGAAATGGTCAGAATTTTCATAAAATGTTTAGATCAGCGTCAAAATAACAAACAAACGGCGAATATATAGACCTCGAAAAAATGTAATTTTTTTTTGAAAAAAACAAATTTACATTTGTTGCTAAAAATGTCACATATGGTCCACCGTGCATATATTGTACGTGTTGCTGCCTAACTTAAACCTCGATGTAATAAGTTCTAATGTATGGAACACCTGATAAACACTAAAAACGTGAAATGGCTTTGTCACTTCATCACACACTGAACATGGCGAGTGCTATGCTGAAATGCAAATTTTGCTAAGAAACTTACTATAAACCCAATTATCAGAAAATGGAACGCACAATGATTGTTGAAAATATATGTCAAGGCATTTATATGGGTTGCAGTGAAAATACTCTGAAACAAACAAAAATACTCCCCCCATGACATTTTTACAAAGATTTTCAGAGATCATTGATCATACAATTAAAAAAAATCCACAACACCTCAACCAGTACGTTTTTTCACAACCTACAACTTTGAGAACTATGAAGATTTTGGTTTTCCCTATTTATGGTTGATTTATTCCTGTTAATACAATAATGATTACGTAAACACTTCATGATCTTGTATCGACAAGTTTAAGAATTATTTTCCATGAAACAAGGCTGCTTAAAAATATCTTGTGACAAACGCCAATAAATGCAACTTTCAATTTTAAATATCTTTGATAAAATATAGCAGCATTTTTTTAAGTATATACAGTAAAAATGCATGTTTTTAAAGATAAACACAAACTAAGGAAGTAATACAGTTTTTGTCTGCAAAATATCAATTCTAAATGGCTGAAATTCTAGATCATTGTTATTTGAAGCAACAACACCTTCAACATTTCTTTGTCAATTGTTATGTTTTAAAACATAAATGTTCACTGTCTCGTATGGTCTTTTTAGGTGTATGGTAGAATTTTATTTGTGAGCAGATCAAGAAAGCTAACAAACAAATTCATCACTTTACTTGGTATGAGCTTCAACTTTAAACACAAAAATATAAAGGTTTTCCCTTTTTAGTTATTATTCTTTGTTTACTTTTTGTAGATATTTTAGATAGATACCTAAGGTGATAGATTACGACTTTTCTGTCTCATTTAAAATTGTTTTATGTGTAAGAAAAAATAAAGTTTAGTCTTCATAGTCTATGACGTAAAGAGGGCGCCATCTTGATGCTTCTGAATGCAATTATGAATTGGATGCACTGTCAAAGATACATTTCAAAAATTAACACCACGTGACTACATGTTGGCGATTTATTTATTTTACCTTTTTTGTTTCGATACTTTTTTTTCTCTCTTTTAATTAACTAAAAAGAGATCAATGCTCGTCAAAGAGTTTTTCGTCAAGTCAGAAATTCTCTTGATTTTAATATCGTAGAATATTTGAATGAGCAGTGTTCAATAAAGAAAAAAAATGTTAAAAAAAACAATGAAACTGAAATAAAAAGATTAGATCATATTTCCGGGCACCTGTAAACAGTGCAGAGGTGCCAAAAAATTATTTGGTGAAGTAATAATTAACTTGGTTAAAGAAAAATAAACATCAAAATGCATCGTATCGTAGCTATGATGGCCAATAATTGAAACGATTATCCCCTAATTTTTGCCTTAACATTTTTGTTATTTAGGACATAAATAATTGCTGATAGAATCATTACGTATCATATATTCTGAGTGTTGATCTCTGGTAAGCTTCTCACTGCGAAATATTTTAAAGGATACTTGCTTAACCGAATAACTGAAATGGCGTTGTCGCCAGACAGGATCAGTCTGATGCTGGAATGCAAGATTTGCTTAGATACTTACAATACGCCTAAACATCTTAACTGTGGACACACGTACTGTCACGGCTGTTTAGACGACATTTTGTCATTTAATGAAGATGGAAGTGCTGAACTAAATTGCCCACTTAGATGTTCAAACAAAACAATAATAAATGAACACGAAACGACATCATACTTACCTACTTCTTATTGTCTTGCTGACATTTTAAATAATGTGTAAGTATTATTTTTGCAAATTGTTTTTTTTTTTAAATAAATTTGGATGTTTCTACACTATTTTGTCAGCTTATTACCATCATAAAAAAACAGCAGTCGCCATGTTGATTTTTTGGACACAATAAAGTTTTATTGTTCAAACATCCTCGTTAACATTTCCAGTTTTATACTTTGGTTTTTTATTTGTTATCTGATAAACTCTACACATTTTAAGCAGTTGTAAGACTAGCTTTTTGTCCACTCTTCTAACCTTTTAATTGGTTCGGAAACATATAATGCCGTGATATTTAAGTAAATTAAGTCCAGTGCCGTGAGATCAGGGGGATGCAGAAGTGAACTTAGCCCACGCAATAAATTTTTTTAAGAATGTTTTTTTCAAAATAAGAAAATTATTCCCCCTTCCCTTTAAAACCCATCCCTTGCACCAAATGTTATTTTTTCTAATATATAACAACAATAGACGACAAATTGTTTTAGTAATGAGAGAAAAGAGAGTCATACTTAGGTTACATTTGTGTATGCGCTAAATTATTTTCTAGAGAAGAAAATGGAAAAGGCAATGCCCTATGCAGACAAACTGAGAATTGCAAACAGCCTGTTCGTTACTTCTGCAGAATTTGTGCTGCGAAGATCTGTGAGAAATGCCAAAAAATACATTCTTGTGAAAACAAATCATTCGTTACTGTTAGTTTTAACGAAAAGTTACAAGAAATTCATCCCTTATGCAGTCAACATAACTCCCTGGCTAAGCAAGTGTGCATCGAATGTGATAGTCAGTTTGTGTGTGTGTATTGCGTCCACAGGGAACACAAAGGTCACAACACCAAAAGCATAACTGAATATGGCATTGAATTAAACAAGCATTTTCAAACATTTGAAGATACAATAGTTGAATTAGAAAAATTATCAGAAATATATCATAAAACTTTGATGAAGCTCGAATGTGAGAGAAAGGTATTTGTTCAAGAACTGGAAATGAGAAAACTGAAATGCATAGAAAGATATCTTAGCATTTTAAATGAAGAAGAAAAGAATATGTTGAAGGATTTTGATGAAAAATCAGAAAAATTCAAAGCCGAGATAATGCGTGTTGGCTGCATAGATAGGACTAAAATGAAAGAATTTACAGATGAAATAAAGGCTTTTAAATTAAAGTCCAATTTCGAACTGATTGCTGAAAAGGTGGAAGTTGAAAGAAAACTACGAAATCTTTCTTCCTTACCGCCCAGTATTGCAACATTTAATTCACACCTCCAACAACTAAATATGGAGAAGTTATCAAGAAACCCACTAGGGAAATTAAAAATTTCCATTGATGAAGTTAAGTCACCTACTGTCATTTCGGGCGCATCGTCTCCTTGTAAAAATCTGATTGAAGGATCTGAAAAATGTTTCGACTTCTCACGACTAGCAATTGATTTATTGCGTATTATGGAAAGTTTACAAGGTACCTTTTCTTGCTGCTGCTTTTACTTTGTCAATTTAGAATCCAACTTTGAGCGTTTTGAAATACACTCCACCTTCAGTAGAATGTATTTCATTTTTAAGGCGACTTCAACATTACATTGATGCACTGTATAGCTTATTCCTCGTAAAATTTATTAGACGTTCAGTTAAAATTTTATGGAGTTATAGGAGTTATATTTGCACAAAAAAATGTTCAGCGGATTATGAATATGCAAAATACTTTAGCATCTATACGCACTCCCAAAACACATATCGATTTGAAAATTTTAAATGTGAAAATGCTGGATTGATAAAGAACATAAGCACGTTTTGTCGGACTGGCTACACTTGTGGTCTAGTTAAGTTTAGTAAAATTAATTAAGAAAAAGTTAATCCGAAATTTTTTACACAGATGTGCAATAGAAAAAGAAAATTCATTCCAAATATTCTGGTGATGCCAGTCAATTACCAGTCAATATAAGAATGTTTTCGGAATTAGTGTGGCCGTAATGTTTACTGTGTAGACCTTGACACTGATTAGTATACTGTAAAGACCATTTCCTTTTGACGATTTAGGAGATTTATTCTGATGAGCTGTTAAGGCTTCCGCTATGTTTCTTTGCATTGAGCGTTATCGTTATTTATCTCACTTTTAGACGAGATCCCTCTCAACACAGAAAAGGGTTACCATCCTTGTGATACGACTGCTGCCACGACTGTAAGGACTTTAGAAAATGAACGGTAAGTTATTCATTTTTTTCCACAAACGTTGTGTATACATGACCAAAACAATAAACATTAAAAGAGCATTTGAAATCCATTCTCAGTGGTTGCACTAGTGGAAAACGTTGAAATTTTATTGGAAAGTCTTTCTGATGTACTCTAGTTTTAATAAAACCATATATGTCAACCTATATGTCACATTAAAGGTAAATAAAAAATAAAAAATAGAATCGGAAAAATATAAATATAAGTATAAATAGAGATGGCAATAAATAGAAAAAAGGCGAGAAAGAGGCGGGTAGTGAAAATAAGAATCTAATCGCATATGTTCTATTTCATTTTTCTATTTTCTTTTTTTCTTAATATATCCCGAAGAATCCTTCAAGTTTATTTAATTGCAGCATATTGTGGTAACAGGCTGAATGCAATTCATAATTATCTATTGTCATTCTTTGTATTTACCTTACTACGCTACTTTTTTCTTATTCAGATGGTATTTTGGTTGTATCACTCGGGAAGAAAGTATTCGCTATCTTAAACATCCCGAAAACAAATCTGGGGCTTTCTTAATTCGCAAAAGTGAAAATCCATCCAACGGTCAATTGTACGTATTATCCATGTTGAAAGGGGACTTTGTGTCCCATTTTAGTATAAAAAGAAAGTTCGTCCTTTCAAAAATGCAGGAATGCAATTCGTTAAACGAACTGCTACATCATTGCAAGCGTGACTGGCCCCTAGGAGAGCCATGCATAAAAGTAAGTGTGCAATATAAGTATAGTATTTATTTGTTTTGCTGAAAATATATTATATCGTATATATAGTATATATAGTACATACATATATATTATCGTTTATCACAGTTGTTGTAAGGGGCAAAAGAGGTATATCAGTTAGAGCTGGCTTCAACCTCTTTGTGTGACGTCTTTAGTCATTTTAAAATTAATGAAAATACTGTTACTTATCTAAAGAGCGTTAAAAACATTCTAACTAATTTTTCGTCATATTTTTATGTTAGTAGTAATAATTGACCGTAACATACCTTCCTGCTTTTTAACCTAAGAAAGGATAAGTACTAGGAAAATACCTCAAAATACGATATATTGTTTATGTTGAATTAAAGTGGG
Source organism: Hydractinia symbiolongicarpus (assembly GCF_029227915.1). NCBI lineage: Eukaryota > Metazoa > Cnidaria > Hydrozoa > Anthoathecata > Hydractiniidae > Hydractinia > Hydractinia symbiolongicarpus. Next base: position 12,519,470 of record NC_079875.1, on the reverse strand, counting down.
AAAAAGTGGGAAAAACTATTGAGGCCGAATCCGCCCGTCTTAATAACTTTTCATAGTCTTGTCCAAATCAAACTTAGCACATTTATCCGTGACGTCATCAAAAGCTTGAAATTTGTTCAAAATACTGCTATCTGCTTAAAATTCAATTACTTTAGTTCTAGACCGAATTTGCGCATTCTGTTTGAAGTTTCTCAAAGCTAATCACGTGTACCACACATGCAAAGTAAATCCTCTTCATGAAACAAAGTTGTGTTTTCAGTTTTAAATTCTAAGAGTAATCGTAACAGGAGTTATTATATTTTCCCCATTATAAAGGTTTCGTGGAGATGTTTAGGGTTGTTTCAAGTATTAGTCAATATCAGAGCCTCTGAAAGGTATGAGACCTAAATTCGGCATGAATGTGTCTAATAGATAAATAATGAAACATAGTATGTATCGTAGCCCTGAAACATAGCATTAAGGAGCTATTAAAAACACTCTCAGGGACCAAATAGGGTTAAGCAATGTCTTGTAGATTAATAATCCGCAACGATTTTAACTGGGAAGTCAAAATTTGGGAAAATATACAAAGTTCCATAACAATTAAGCAACTATTTCAGAAGATTTCTAAGCAAGCCACCTCATGACATGTTTGCTTGTAACTGATGCTTTTCTTGCCTCTTCATTATTTGAGGAAGTTAGATCTAAGCCTACCCGCAATCGTTTTCTTCAGTGCCAAGAATTCTCTGCTATTTTCTGCATGATTAACGGGGAAAGATAGAAATGCTCGCACAGTAGTACAATGGCACACCGCTGTGACTGCAAGGCAACTTTTCCGTTGCTAATATTTCAATTCAATAACAACCTGCGCACGTAAACTTTCTCCACTGTTTTACTTTCGCCGATACAAACTAGTCACTACCTTAAAAACCCGTTCCTGCTTAGCGACCGATGGATATAATAATCTAAAAAATAGATAGTCGACTGAGTAAAAATGATCTCTTTTATTGAAAAAGTACGGTTGTTTTTACCTTGCGAAAACAGTAGATTATATAGCACCAAAGCTGCGCACCAAAATTCAACTTCACACAAAAAAAATATGGGCAGCGATTTCATGCGTCGATAACGGTTTTTCGAAAATGGCTCTAAATTGAGTTTTACAAATTTCACCTAACGTAGCATATTCATCGTTTTGCCATTCTGTTATTACAAAAGGTCTTTTAATTCATATTTCATAGAGGCAATAAACTTCTTTTCCTTCACGAAATATTAATTATCTTAAAAACAGTGCACAACGTTAATATAAGATCCATTGCTCTCTGCGTGAATAACTTCGTATTTCAGTTAAAACTTTTTCTAGCTTAACAGTTCGTTACTTAAACCTGTCATTATGTAATAATGAAAGCTCATTGAAGTGTATTACCACGGCTGATATACTATAATTCTTTTCTCTTTTTTCATTTTTTTTTCTGTGTGTGTAAATTTTTACTTAATTGTAAACACATAGACGTTAAACGATCCAAAAAATTTCCTTGGATAACTTAGGAATTAACTTGTAATTTTCGAAATATTGTGTTATTTCTTTTCCCGAATAATCTTTTGTGACAATGTAATTCTTAAGGACCATTACTTGATTACTCTTTAGGATCTAAAGTCACCATGAAAATGGTAAATTCCGTTGTCAGTATTTTATGGATGGATCATCATTAAATTTAGCGACTGTACTAGAATTTTCAAATTTCAAGCAAAACAATTATTTGTGATGATGATGTATTGGAAGTATTAAAAGATTGTATCAATGACCATCTTCGACAAAAAGAAACCAACGTGACACAGATGGTATTGTAGATATTAAAAATATAGGCATTGGAAATCCTTATATAGTGCATCGTTGTATCTTCATGGTGCATATCTCTTATAGTAAAGTGTAAATATACGAAACATTTTATATTAAAACTGATTCCTATGACATTGGTTACGTTTATCTCACTAAATTTAAAAATAGGAATTTGTTAGAAAAATTATTCTCGTTGGTTTTAATTAATTTCCTTGACATTTGAGACATTCAGATTCTCTATTAGAAAAGAAAGTGCAAATAAAGATTGGAAAAAAAGTGTTTTGCACAACATATTAAACAACAGTAAATTGCAAAGGTTTTATAAATAAATTTCTTTCCATTCTGACGGCGAAGTATGTCGTGCGATTGGGCGTAAGATGGGCGCAAAATTGCACAAGTTCAACTTAAAGACATAGGCAGGATACTTACTGTAACATAACTATAATCTTGACATATTATAATGAAGAGTATAATAAATATATATGTTTTGGACTGTGCGTGAAGCGAATGTGTTTGCTGCCCATCTAAAGGTTTATTAGTTCATGACGTCAAAGTTCGCATAATTAGCGCAACTTTAGGATACATATCTGGAGAACCAATAAAGATTTTTTTTTTAAAATTTCAAAGATCATTTATATGAGCCCAACTTGTTTTTTTCGCGGGAGGTAAGCTTTAATTAAAAAGAAATAAGAGGGTAATTCAAATTAATAAGTAATTAGTTCATAATTATAGTAACTAAATATTAAAATTTATATAGAATGTTCAAAGCACTATGAACGTCAAAACTGTAAGTACAACACCCAGAGCGAGTGCATGATGTCATACAAATTAATGGAACTTCTTAGTCCAAATTCTTAAAAACCAATTAAGATATTTTGAAAAAGATGTACAAATTCCTAGACATCTTTTCAAGCTCTTTTATATGAAATTGATTTGTTTCGTCACTTGAAGCATTCTTTACGACATTGTTGAAATAAATTTGCAGACTCCCACATCCTTCGTGTCAAACATTTTGAAGAACGTATAACAGTGGCCTTCGATTTTCTGAATCTTAGTTTATTTTTATCTTCATTAAAGATTTTATCGCCGTCTTGTTGAATGTACATTGTAATATTTAACTATTATAGTTAGACAATTCTTCATCTAGGTGATATATTCAGAGAGTACATGTCAACAAGTCATATCAATGCAAGCTTAGTCAGTTGTTTTTTTCCTTTTTTGGTTTTTTTTTTAAAGTTTAAATGATCGAAAAGAATAAGCAATAAAAAGGTTCGACATTTTATAATCCGAGAGAAATGTTGCGATATAGATGTTTTTTCTTTCTACTTGCGTTGTTCGTCATTTTTATATTATTTGACGTAAACGGTCACCGTCGCAGGAATGGACTCGTCTTGAGGAAACAAAATTTTGCCGAGAGACGGCGGGTCAGTAATAGACTGAAATTTCGTCGAACAAGATATAAACTTCGTATTGCTAAAAGAAAAAGACTCCGGGTAAGACGAGTACCAGCTCCCAAATGGAACGGAGGATACGCAGGAACAAGTGGTGGATTATCTACATCGTGTCGTTTTGAAGTTACTCCTACATGCTTTCAGTTTTGTTATGCAGGCAATTGCAAGAACGTGTGTTACTATCCAGTTATTGAACGTTGTTTAACGAAGAAGTAGCAATCAAAATATTCTATCCTTCTACAAACAACAATAAAGACGCCAGTTATTGAGAAAGATTTATTTAAATTGTATGACTTAAAAACATTTTTTTTCGATAATAAGATATATAACAAGATAGAATACATTTTTGACGCCTATTATGTCTACATAATATGCTTCCGTGTACAAACATGCTTGTCTTTTAAAAGTTGATAAAGAAAATATACTTACCTTCTTTATCGCTTAGCTTTTTGTAAAAACAAAACATCGTCGTAATTTTATTGACAAAATACACAAAGTAATCACCATACGCTTTTTCTTCAGCATTTGGTTTGTAAATAGTGTTTAAATAGCGTTCAACTTTCATATCTGGGGATTTTTTAAGAATACATGCGGCGATACGTATAGCAAATAGCATTACAAACTGCGCTCATACGGTAAATTCGCTAGTTGAGAACTGATGATCCTGCAAAGTAACTCTCCCACCAATTACATTAGGTTTTCGATTATTAAAGTTTTATCTGTCCTTGTAATTTCAGAAAAAGAAGGTATATATGCTATTAAATAAAAATCATTCTTAAGCGCATATAAATTTCTTACAAGAAATTGCATTATGTTTTATACAGTTTATGCACAATGTTCCTGGTTCATTTGTACATTATGTCATTTCAGGGACCAACTTTTAGTAGTTTCTGCTTGACATCATGGTCGAAATCAATGTCTTTGTTAGCTTCTCATTCGCACTTTTTGTGTGAAACAAAAGAACCATAATGGCTAACCTTAGATGGTTTCCTAATTTTTCGTTTGTATTTAACCTTTAACATTATGCTGCTAGTCTTCTCTGCAGTACAGTCATTTGGTATTAAGCTCTAGGTAAGGGCAAATTAAAAGTTAGATAAGTGGCATATTTCTCTAATTACAAAGGCTTTCATTGCTCTCAATTGTTACCAAGCAATGAGACTTTTCATACAAGTGTCCTTCTTATACAAAAGCGTTGAATAATAAGCTAAGCTAAATCTCAAAATTCCTTTTCTGGGCTATGTGCCATGCCAATCTATAAAATAACTAAATGCAAGTATAATTTGAGCATCGATTAATGGTGTATCTAATTTCAGTTAGTCACACTTGGTTACTGCATTGACAATCGTAATATCCAAAGTCATGCAAACAAAAACTACTAAAACAATCGATTTTACTTTGATCTGTTTTAAGTTTTTTTTACAAACGAAGCATGTTAGCACAAGCTGTTGAGTACGAAGGCTTTTACCGTAAATTAATACTATAGAAACGTCGGTTAACAACACTAATTGAAGAGATAGATATAGTATTAGCACTACCATAAGTTATCTTTTACAAACCAGCATCATTATTTAAGCGAGCACTACGCCTAACAATGCATAAAAAAGGATTTCAAATAACTTGATAGCAGAGTAGAAGTGTTGATATGCTAAATAGTTGGTTGATAAGCGGCAATGATATTAGCCATAGATCTTTTAAAGGTAGCAGTTTAATTTGTATAATGCAATTTCCGTAATGCGACTATGCCGCCAGTTTTTTTGAAAATACTTCTCTTTATGCAGGTTGCTTTCAAATGAACACTATCAATTTGTCTTTATTAAGTTTCAATAATAAACACTTGTTTTTACATTTGATAAATATATATGGTTCATTGTGAAGCTTTTTAATGTCGTTTGAAGTCTTTTGGTGCCTTAAAGTGCTTAAAGTGAGGTCTGAATGGTGTGAGCATATGCTGTTCTAACATTTATCAATTACACAGAAATGAAGATGGCAAACAATTTAACTTGTAATTATAATGTTGCAAGTTACAGTTCTCACTCCAGTGACCGTTTGTCCGCCTTTTTAAATCCATATATTGGCTGCAAATTGACTTGCAACGCAAATAAACAAACCAGAGCATTTTTTACACAAGTAATGTGACTTAGTGTCCGCAAGAGGGGAAGATTGGTCAGCCATTAGGATTCAGGCCTAAAGCGCAACTCACAGCTGGGAAAACATTGCAAGGATTATTTTATGCAAACACAACTAATTTCAATTGTCCGACAGGAAACGCGCAGGCCAATTTATCTTATCTTTAAACCTACTAGCGAGTAAAGAACTCAGATCGAATAATAAAAGCCTTTTAAAGATTTTTTTGCGATGTTACTTTGTCAAAATTTTGTGTAAGAAAATCAAGAGCATTGCGTGAGTAGCGTTACTTTTTATTTTTCTTTATTAGTATTTTTCACTGATGAAGTAACTTATCATTCTGTAGTATTTCCATGCGATAATAGTGCTTACTGACTGAACAAATGCGAATTACCGAACACGTTTACAGAAAAGATAAAGATTATCCTTGTGTCTGACCGTTTGTTTTGTTCCCTTTTTCGACATCGATGAAAAACTTGAATTAAGAATGTAAGCGATTTGAAAGATGAAGCAGAAAAAAAGGCTTTTGCTTGCCAATACTTAATTGATGGATAAACAACTGCAGACCCAACAATAAACATGGACCCCACTTCTCTCAAGGTTTAGTGCGTATTCTGAAGAAACCGTCACGAAATCAATTATCACCTTAGAGGTGGCAGATGATACTATAGGCCTAATAGTAGAAGAACTAGCTTGTAATGATGACAGAGATTTATAAATTATCAAATTTTTATCTACGACTGTTGTGTCAGCTATCGTTAAGTTCTCCAGAAATATTCATCGGAATTCTAGGTATATTTTTGATAACACACTGAGATAGAAACAACTGAGTGACCTTTTTTTCTTTTTAATATATATTCCCTTTTATTTACATTGATTTTTAACTAGTTTTTTGTAGATTTTAGGTGCTGGTGTAAAACTCACATTCTTTCATTTTAAAGAACGTTGTGTATTTTTCTTTTTAATTGTAAATTTTTTATTATGTTTATATCTATATTTAATAAAATGTTTCTTAATTTTCCTGCTTGTTTTGTGTTTTTTCCAGCAGCTTTAACGCAAAAGCAATTCTGCCACATGCTTCAGCTTCCCATAAAGTATAAGTTTTTAAACACTGAGTCTTTTCAGACAGCTAAGAATCTAATATGCGTTTTTACATTTTTAATAGTTTTCATTGGCGCAGATCATGCATTTGCTGAAAAATGATTGGTTACCATTTATTTATTTTTTATTTGTTTATTATTTTTTTTTTTTTTAATGTATCTACCATGTTATATTGTATATTGTATATCGACTTTAAAGAACGAATAAATAAATAAACAAGAAGCCCTGGGGGCTCTAAGAATTTCCGCTCGCTACCAAAATATTTGATGAAAACCTGCTAATTCGTTGTGTTATTGTGCTAAACATTTGAGGAGGTTTGGTGCATGAACCTCTGAAGATAAATTACACAAGTGACATTATATCTTACAACAAACGCAAACAAAACGAAACGTGTCATAATAAACTCACATTTTAAAATAAATTCCTAACAAAAAATACAGCCTAACATTCATGGTAAGTCTTGCGATTGAAACGTTTATGGTCTTAAACGGCATTTAGTTGACAAAAAATCAAAATTTTGCTGTGACCATCATTTTCAGCATATTTTTTTTATTAACTGTGCCAATTTTTGTCGAAAATAAAGCAGTTTTAATTTTTGGTTAAATTTTGGCCCAAAATGACATTTAGGTGACAAAAATCAAACTTTTGTACCATCATCATTTTCAGCATACTTTATTTGTTAACTGTGCCAGATTTTGCCGAAAATGAAATGGTTTTAATTTTTGGATCAATTTTGGCCTAAAATGGCATTTAGGTGACAAAAATCAAAATTATTATGTCACCATTATGTTCAGCATACTTTTTTTGTTAACTGTGCCAAATTTTGTTGAAAACAAATACTAATTTTGTCCGGAAACATCATTTAGATGAGTTCCCAGTAGTTGGGGAGCTTGGGTGCGAAGTTTACATCTGTGACTCCGTCGTGTAATCCCAGGGTCGATTTTTTCTCAAAAAATGCTCCAAAAGAAAAAAACGACTGTTTTAAAGAATTTCCTACGCCTTCGGGCGCGGAAATTCAATAAATATTTTATTTTAAAATTTGAGTCATGCTCTTGATTACAGACAAAAATTCAATGTCGTTGAGTTACTGCAATAGAACACAAATACAACACTGTGATGGAGTGTTTAAAAAAGATTGATCTTTTAATTGTGCATAGGAAAAAAGTTCTGCAAAACAGGAAAATTGTTTCGTTGTGATTATTGCGGGGGTTCTGTAAAACGTCTGCTGCGCAAGTGCAACAGATTTTCCGCCAGGGTTATCACATTTATCTTTTTATACCACGTACAAACGCTTTTCTTGTTTTTTATGTATTGCCTGTTAGGCAAACGTTTAGTTTTTAGAATACACTATTTAGATTTATAGCCAAGCAAATTGATATGTGACTCCCCGACAACCCATTCGCGAGGTGAAGATAGGCCATGTCTTCTTTAAATCCCCATGGCCATCTTTTGATACAGATGTTAAGTAAATAATAGTGAGATATCCATAAAGAACAATTTTGACCAGAAAGCCATGTCAACTCGTTCTTCAATCGATATTTTGAGGATTTTCTTCTATTTTATTTTGTTTTCATGTTAACTCAAAATTAATTTTTTTGCCGCTATTTGTTGTGTGTATTTTGCAGAATATTTTATTGTGAAGCCCGTGTATTGCACTTCCATATTTACGCTTACAACACGAATCGGCTTTCTTGCTTCAATCTAAAGATTAGAAACCATTTTTAAGCCTTACAACGTGGGGCACGACATTACTCACTTAAATTAATTGCAATGCCTTCTAGATGTAAAAGAGATTCTTTATTTTAAATAAAATGCTAGCAAACAATAACAAGTCTGCCAAAATATATCATTCAAAAAATATTTACTGCTGAGGTAGAGTATTAGCTAACTGAGATTTCGAACTTAGCTAGCGACCCTTACTCTCAATGTTATTTGTAAGGAATTCGCTATCTTTGTTAAAAGTTTTTGCACATATTATGACGCACGTATAAATTATCTCTGCTAAATGTACACCATGTTTCAGAAATTACCACCCTGTACCAGAGGTTGCTTTGCCGCCGGCTTTAGTATGAAAAAAAGACAGGGACGCTTGAGGACAAGGTTGCTAGGGTACTTAGATGCATAACTAAAGATTTATGTTAAGTCATAGATGATGTTGCTATAAATTATACGTCTGAATAAAACCATCTAATTTTAACCTCAGAGATAAACTATGATGAACTCATTAATCATATGATGACGTCATGACCTGTTGCCTGGTCTTTTTGACTTGGTGCTTTTTAGGTTTCACCTCTTATCTTCCAATCTTCAGAGTTTTAGCATATACTCAACTTATTAAAGGGCGGGGGCGGAGTCCACCTCTTGGCCCTAAAAACTGTGAAAAGCCTATTAGGGGCTAAAGGAGATACTTTAAAAGTTGCGTTTCATGATTAATGACTGATTATGTTAATATTGTTCTCATGCAGATATCTGTCGTCATCCGAATCGGATGTTGATTAGGCTAATGTGCGTGAACGCAACGTTGATTTTAGTGAAACGAAACGAGTAATTGTTTATTTAAGACTGTGATAGCAAACAAGACATTGACTAGTTTTAAATCCCTTGTTATATTTGGACTGGGCACTGCAAGATGCATTTGATACGTTTTATCAGTAAGAAAGCCATTTTGTTTAAAAGTTCATTATTTAGAAACCACATGCTGTTGAAAGCACTTTTTCGTAAACCACGTAGATATTATTTTAAAATCTCCTTAAGAAAGAATGTTTTTATAGATTTATAACTAAAAGTATCATACATGAGTTGATAGTGCTACGGTGAGTTTTTTTGTAAAGTCATCAGCTCAAATACTGCGACTTGCTACTATTTAAGTTATTACCTTTGTTTGTCTGTATAATTGTTCATATTATTGTTACAGTTATCATCCCTTGAACTACCATGTTTAAGAAATTATAGACTACTTGTGCTACAAAAACGAAGGCTTTTCTGCTGCAAAGAAAAGTCTAGACAGATTCATCCCTCACAAAAAGCCATCACAATTTGTAGCCACTTTTCAAAATTAGTAGAACATCTCGTAGAGAATTAAGAAGAGAAAATACTGTAGCCATGTAATCAGTGGCATAGAACAATTTAGATTGGTATCTTCTGACCGCTCTACAATTTGAAAACTTTTTGAAAATTACCGGTATACAGGCAACGTAATAAGAAGAAATAAAAATAATCGATGTAACATAGGTGACAATAATAACTTCTTAATTGTTACTCTCCATGTCAATACAATACAATCAGTTAATGATCATTTCCGATGTATGGTTTAATATAGCCATTTAAATGTTTTGTCTTAAAAAGACGTCAATAAGTTTCTCTATCGTTTATCAATATTATCCATTCACATTCTTTATGTGAATGGATACGTCACAGATTATATAAATCTCTGTTACCCGGGTAACTTCATTACAGAAGAGTGTTATTATAAATACTGGTAAAAGAACACGCCGGTTAAAGAATAGTGTTACTTGGTAGAACGTGTATAATGTTGATCTATGGTACTGGCGTATTATCAATTTTTTATGAAATTTTATAAAGAATATTGCACAAATTGTTGCGACTTCAGAATAACGACATATAGGGAAAATTAATTTGCAAACTGATGACATTTTCGCTTAAGTAAAGCATAGTACAAAAATGTTTTTTGAACTTTATGACCTTAACATAGCTAATATTTTATATTTTTGTCGAGATTAACAAAAGATCAATAAGGTTTTTTGTTTAAAACATCAGAATTGTTTTTGCTGATTTAAAGGAAGTCATTAAAAATGTGGAAAAATAGTAATGTTCAATTTAAATGTCATCACTAGTATATTACATGTGCTCCTTGATTGTCCTTGATTGTATAGAAAAAGTAAAAATGGTAGTCGGGACATTATTTAACAAGATGCGTGAAAGAAGAAGATCTTCACGACGCAGCTCAAGAGGTTCCAGTAATGGATCGATTGGAATGGGTATTGAATGTTGTGGTAAAATAAAAATATTAATGCTTGGAGATCACAACGTTGGCAAGTCTTCAATATGTTTCAGATATGTCGCAGATAGCATGCTTGGAACAAACAAAATCAAAAATGAAAACGAGGAATTTGAAAGTAGCGTGTTTTTAGCGCCGCAGAATAAGAAAGAAAAAGTAAGACAGTACGAACTAAATCTGTCCATTGCTGATACGTTGTTCCGAAGACGGTCTGTAGAAAGATATAAACAAAAGATTGTGGAAACTGACGCATTTGTATTGGTATACTCAAAGGACAGCAGACAAAGCTATATAAAATTGATCGATTTAATATCTGATATTCATAAAATAAAAAAGGTGAAAATTCCCATCATCATTTTAGGGAATAAGAACGATTTAAAACAAGCCATAACGCACGTGCAAGAAAAGGGAGTGTTAGGCGATTACCCACACTTTGATGTTTCTGCACAAGAGAATGATGGTATACAAGAAGCTTTTAAATTTCTTGTCAGACTTTCAGTTGAACATGTGGTTGAAGAATAATGTTCAAAAACGATGTTTAAAGAAAATAATTGTAAATCGATAAGTTTTTATCATAATATTTTCACAAGTAGCTACTCAAGTGTTGAAAAAATATTAACGCTGCGTGAACCAAAACATTATATGTTTAAACGAGACATATTAAACTACAAAGGATGTGAGAGTTTACGTACAAACAATTTAAAATATAGTATTCCGAAAAATTATTTATAGCTATACTTATTATTAAGATTATTTATATATGATAAAACCCAGATTAACCTTGTAAAAATGAACATACAGATTGTTGACTCAATACAAATAGGCAAACGAAAAACAGATTTATTTCTGCTAGTAATGCTTCCTTAAGGGAAGGAAAATGCTTTTTTATTCTTAGCCTTTACAATCTAATGAATGTAAAAAATTAATTAAGTACAAGTTGTTGTTAGATGTTTATGAGATTGTAACTTCCGTGATAAAAACTCCTTCTTGTAGCCTTCTAGCTTTGTAGCCTTGTAGCTTTGTAGCCTTGTAGCCTTGTAGCCTTGTAGCCTTGTAGCCTTGTAGCTTTGTAGCTTTGTAGCCTTGTAGCCTTGCAGTTGTGTAATAATGAATTTTGCTAAAGAAATCACCAAACTGACAACGGTGACCCTCACAATTTTGATATTCAGTAGGTTATCTTAATCAATAAGAAGTTCCAAGATTATGGTTCAAATTAAGCATAAGAAAACTGAACTGCACAAGTTACTTTGAAAGACCGTACTGTCGCAGAAATAATGATTTTAAAAACATTTGAGAGGGTATTAATTACCTTTTTAGGGCTACTAAACATAGTATTTTCTACGAAATACAGTCTTTCATGTTGTCTTGGCTTGGCTAGTCAAAATAATCTTTTTATTTTAAAGTTATAACTTATACTTTCCAGACCGCAGCATATTTCACCGCACTAAAAAATACTAAAAAAATGTATCTATTTTTAGAAAAAACTAAAATTAACAAAGTTGCAAACCATATAGAGAAAGTATTTAATTATTAACAGATTGTCTATGTTGGTGCAAAAAGGGGCTATAATTTTTTGTAGCTCGACCTTCTAAGTGGTGATCTGGTCATTACACATTATTATTCAAAATATGCGAGGATAGAGAGTAACATCCATGATGGAGATCGTAATTTGGGTTATTTTGTAGCCCTTTAATTGTAGGTTAGCATGATGTAAATATTTTAATTCTAAACAATAAATCTTTCACAATTTGTTTGTTATGTCAACAATTGGCTACTTTACTAAACTTAAATAGCTCGTTACATAGATAGTTAGTTAATCGTTATTCTTAACGGACTAGAATAAAATTCTCCACACCTTGACAAAAGAGGTACAAGCTTGAGAAATAGGATTCTGTCAACGAATTAACATCGCAAGCTGAGGCTGTATACGAGTTACGAGTTACCCGTTACGAGAGTTACGAAATGCTGCATTTAATAAAAGTGCAATTTACGATTTGTTTTAATAGTTTTAAGTTGCAAAAGTGCGAATTAAATGAAAGTTTCTCAAAAAATAAAATAAAAATAACAGCCCTGACTATGAAGAAGTAAGTTCTGTGTTTAATAAGTGTTCGCGTAAAGCTACCACCATTCTTTCTTTCTTTTTTAAATGACCGCTTATGTCCAACTCGTACTTTAAAATTAATAATCGAATTTGCGCTTTTTTTAATATTCGGCATGCACTTAAAAGTTTAGCAACTCGCATTTTAATTTTTTAACTCGCACTTTTTCTGCAACCTGCGTTTTAAAACCAACTCGTGCAATTTGTGTAAGAACGCGTTAATTTTATGCACCAATTCGTAGATTCATGGCATGAAATTGAAAAAATTATAATCAACTCGTAATTTGCATTTCCCAACTTTTAACCTGCAGTTTTAATATCAATCAACGGACAACTCGTAATGCACAACTCCTTATTAAACAAGCCACTATAAAAAGGAAAAGATGAACAAATTCACTATCCTCTGTTTCATCTATATTCAAAAAATTAATTACAACTCGTCAAACTGTTTTCTTTTTGGTAACATGCTTGACGCTAAAGTTACTTTTTTGAGGCTAATAGCCATGCGTAAGAAAGCTGTTAATCTTTTTCCTGTTTCCTGCTGTTACTCATCGAGCATGTTTTTATCTATTTTAAGAGATTGTCAATATTATTGTGAATTTAACTGATGACAATTAAAGTTACACTGACACTGAGGATGATTTGAATGAAATAAATGTTGACTTCAGTGTTGAAATCGATAATTTTTTTCTTTCTGATAAATCTGAAACAAAAGCCAGTAAAATTGAAATTCGGGACTAAAGCAAAAAGAGGTTGAAAAAAAGAAAAGTTAAAAGAAGAATTATTACTGATTAAGTATAGCTATACAGGAATGCCCTGACTGTCAGAGCTGTTAGTCTGTATCTTTACAGTGTTAGGCGCCATAAATATCTTGTCTTAATCAAAATCTATGCACATCTATCCCAGTGGGCACTTTAACGTTGAAAAGACGTTGCATGCGACGTTGAATAGACGTTGATTTTGCATTGAAAATGAAAGTTTTTTGACGTCTTTTGCAGAGGTCTTCTCAATGTCAGAAAACAACATCTCGCAACGTCTAATCAACGTCATTTTTATGGTTTTTAGAAATGTTCTTGCAACCGTCATTCAGCCTCCTTTCAACGTTGAAGTAACGTCTTGCAACGCATCATCAACGTCGTTTCTAAGTTGCTTAGAAACGTTCTCACAACCGTTATTCAACTTTTCAACGTTGAAACAACGTCTTGTGACGTTTATTCAACGTCCTTTCTATGTTATTTAGAAATGTTTTCGCAACCGTTATTCAACTTCTTTCCAAAGTTTAAGCAACTGATTCGGAGATTTGGTCAAATCAGCATGATCAGGACGTTTTTGTGTATGGCTATTCCAAATAAAAATAATATCATTTGCATTGTATACGATTTTTTAGCATAAAAATCAGCAATATGTACAACCAATAAACCATACTTCCTAAAAAAAGCATCCACACCGCCACAGAATAAAAATTAATATAAGCTTAATCATATATATATAAAAAAAGTTTAATCTTCCACATTTCTTCTTCCCGCTCCTCCACTTCTGTCAGGTGCGCACTTCAGCACCGAAGCCATACATAAACGGACTTCTTCTTCGGTTGCTTTCTTCTGCTTAACAGCAGCTTCTATAAGTCTAACGTCACAAAAATATATGGCATATTAAACAATTGGATTGCAGATAGCTATTTTCTTAGTGAAGTTTCTAGATATTTATATCTATTGTTTTTAATCTAACATCCCAACCTGATATTCTTATACAGCATATTCCTATAAAGAAAATCGTGTCTATTTATTATTTCTGCCCAGCATGATGTTCTTATGAAGCATATTTTTATATAAAAAATCGTGTTTATATTTACTATTTCTGTTCATTGACATATTGTGACACCTGGCATGCATACATATAAAAAATATAGAGAGAGAAATTTTTGGAGAAAATTCTCTGTGCATAATTCTTTCTCCAGTTTCCGTAATCTGCAGAATACCTATCCCATTATGCTGACCCTTATAAATGTTTTGTTTCTTTAACAAACCAATCTCAAGAGGGACTTTTACAAATGTTCAAACTTTTTGGCCTAAGTTTCTTTAAAGTTAACAAAATCAGTAGCTAGAGCCGAGTAATTTAGGAGTGTGAAGAAATTTTATCTAGTCATTTCTTTTTTTTATTCGAGTAAGACCGAAACAAAGTTTCCGAGTTTGTACATACTGCACAAAAATACTTACGCCCGCGGATCGCCTGTTGCCCTCTTCGCTTTGTGAAGGGATACAAAATTCACAATTCTTACGAAAGTTTCCCGCCAATGCCTACGATGGTTATTACACGCGACAAAGTAGGTGTGTAAATATGTGAGAACGAAGTAAATAAAGAGTTGTTGTTGCATAATAAACTATAATTTGATAATATTGATTGTATTTTACATATTAAACACCCAAAATACAAGTTAAACTATTTCTTAAGCTCAAAATAAAAAGACGAATGTTTAGCACGCTCTGTTGTAAATTGAACGTTTGTGTATGTTTCGTTTGATAACTGTGCAAAGTTGGAACACAAATGTTATTATTTTTATAAAAAACACTGCGGTAAAAAGGATGATTATATATATATTTATATATACATAAAATCATTACGTCGGCGTAATATATTCAATGGCTGACAAATTGATGATTAAGTCATACTTGTGCGGTTGTTAATCAGACAGCTTTAGTGTGTGAAAAATGGGATAGTCAGTAGTATACTTTTAATTCCTAGTTTCTCCCATCTTCACAATAACATCGAGTACGCTTCTTCATTTTATTGGATAGATTTAGAATAACACTTTATGAACGTCTGTTTAAAATAAAACTTTGCAAACCAATTGAGATAACTAAAGTAATAAACAATCTGATTAAAATGCTGTCGGTGGAATTATTAAATAAACATCTTTGATGGTCGTTAAAACAACGTTTTGTATTCGACGTTGTATCAACTTTGCGACCGTTGGATTCAAATCCGGGAGCAATGTTGAAAATACATTGGATTTACGTCGGTTTAACCGACATTAGAAACGTTAAAAAGACGTCGGATTTACGCAGGTTGCATCGACGTTGCAAACCAACGTTGGAAAGACGTTGGATTTACGTCGGTCGCATTGACGTTGCTAACTCACGTTGAAAAGACGTTGAATTTAGGGTTGCGACGTCGCGACCAGAATTCAACGTTAAATCAACGTTGATTAAACGTTGTGTGCTCGCTGAGATGCAGATTCGGAAAAGCTAGAAAGAAAAAGAATATATATCTATGAACTGCCCACAGCCATTACCCACTAACATTGTTTTTCTTCGCTTTAAAGAATCCTGTCTACTCTTTTGGTGCTCAAATATTTACACCAGGGCCTAAATAATGCTGGATAAATTTTACGCTTCAATAGAAAAATAATTTATGCTTTTCTGCATTTGTTTTTGCGTATACAACCCTCAGAAATTATTTGCAGGATTTAGTAAATGTTTTTGTATATCAGCAGAAACTTGTTCCATTTGGTTACAAAACGAAGCACAATATATAAACTCTTTGGGTCTAAGGCATTTATTTTATTACTGCTATTATTAGACACTTACGATTTCGTAAATGAAGATGTGTAATAATAGAATTAGAAAGAATCCATGGATTTTTGGCGCTTGAGTCAATAATTATTGTGATTCGACTTAGCGCGCAATATCTATTAAGTGTCTGTCCACTTGAAGAGAAAACTTATAAAGCTTATTACACACTATAACAATCTTTGTGATGATCCTGCTGTGTGTTTCTCCTAAAAATAGAGAGGCTAACCATAAAATGTAAATTCCAACTACTTAAATTTCCCCTTGGAAACTAATATTGATGCTGAATTAAGTTACAGTATGTTGTTTTGCAGGCAATCATCCATAATCATAGCAGATATTGGAATATAAAGATTTGCGGTTTATAATATTTATATTTGTTTATCACAAGCTCAAAACTTAAACACAACACTGTACACAAATTTATTCAACCCTATATGGAACAATGTAAGTAGCCATCAACTGGCGATACCAGAGACCCCATTAAGTTTAAAATGTAGTCATCCAGTAGCAGAGCTACTTTTTTTCCACCAGCACACATACAAAATGCTAAAAAAACTTTGAGGATAAAAGTTATATTGGAAAACAGCACTAAATGTGGTGTAATAAAAGAAATAAAAAGAAAAATAGAATCTTAAGAGGTCGATGTAAGGCACTTTTAAGTCGCTTTCTGAGATCTCCTAAAATACAAAAGAATGCTCAGAGGCTTCGCAATAGTTACAACATATTCTGTTTTCCAGTGTAGTTTGAATTTCTCAAAATACCTTTAAGGTATTCTGTATACCTTGCTTAAACATCTATGCTGTAAAATATTAAAGCATAAAATTTGAAAATCTAGGATTTCGCACATACGCCCCTGTTACGTAATCACGTGGGAAACAGTCTTAAACGTGCAACGAAAACAAACAAACGTTCTCGGAGCTTTTATAATTAATTTTTGGTTATCTTTTATACATATAGCGTCATATTCTGTTTATCCCTATATCACACATCGGATACAAATTTTTCTACACCTGGAGTTACTGTTGCTGCAACAATGCTGAAATTTTTTTTATTCACTAATTTGTGATTTCAGGGGTTTAGGACCCTTTCACATTTTTAGATTTCGACGTTTGGGGCAAGAAAAACCTAAACCTGAATTTAGCTTCACTCTCCGATATGGTACTCACCAGCAACGAGGAATTTAACAATTCTCACACACTACAATTTTTTTTGACATCACAGTTTTTTAAATTACAGAACAGTTTTTCAGATGATGTGTTATAGACTTTGTTAAAGAAAACTACTTGTCGAAAATTGACAAAAACTTCCTAAGTTCCCGAAAGTTTAATACCCTTAGGGTGTATATACGTTCCCTAGTATATTTTTTGAAAAAAATAGCCTCAAGCACTACACACTTCAAAACATGGCATCAGACAACAATCTCGTTTATATACGTTTTCACCTAATAAGAAACTTGTATTTATTACCTACAATTTTCACACATTGTTTTCCAGCTACGTTTTATGAATGGTTTTAAAGCCCTAAATAGCACGTCACAATTGTGACACCTTTAGTGTACGAAATGTAACTGTCAGTTGACTTTATTGTCGTGAACGACGTAATGTTAAGAATGGTTAATCTTCCAGATAATCTTTTTTTCTTTCATATACATGTGTTTATCGATTGCTTCTACTTGTTTACCTTTCCCATGCCGCTGTAATTACCTATATAATGAGTTTGGCGACCCACGAAAATCAATGAAAGTTCTTTAACTGTTTTGTTACTAAGGAGTAAAAATAGCTTTGAAATTTTAACACAAAATGCCACCTCCCAGACTTTTAAACGCAACCTTTTAACTACTAAATGTTAAATATGAAAACATTTGATAACTTTTAATACCTGTTAGAAATTGTCCTCATATCGGAGCAATCTGTTTTAGGTTGAACAAGGACTCACCATCGCAACAAGCGTGACGTCATATCAATTTTTGACTATGATATGGCTAATTAAAGATGCTGAAATGTCACCAACATTTGATCCTATAACAATAGCGTTTTTTAGCTCCCGCTTGCCCGAATTCGGTTAAAGAAGAACTAACGATTGATAAGGAGTTATGCTTAAAATTTTCATTATTGTATGAACTTGTTAAATTTTTGTATTTGTGAGGGTCAATTCTCAAGATAATTTAGGTCAAAGTAGTACTGCAGTCGCCGCCATGACGGTGTCGATAAGTTTTTTTTTTTTGCTGTTGAGCAGCGACTGCTTCTCTAGCTGAGTCAAACTGGGACAACATGCAGCTTAATCTATTAATCAAGCTAAAAAAAACTTTAGCTTAGAACGTCACACTGTCCTCTCTGTTTGAATATTGCTGGCACATTTTATGTGTATATAAGCAGGCTTTTAGTTCTTTTCATGAAGTAATTTATGTGTATTAAGAACAGTAGCAGGTGAGCAGGTTTGAACCTAATTTATTTAACAAAAAAACATTTCTAACAACGTCAATGATATCCTAGTGTATAAATGTCTCAATTTGGTAGCGTGCTACATATCATTATATTTTATGTAAAAGGCTACCTTCCCTAAACATAGTGGAAAAGGATATGTTGTTTGAACGTTATTTTCCAAATCAAAAACAATCAAGCAAAACAATTCAAAACAAGGCAAGCAACCAGTATAAAATGAGGGAAGCATAACAAAAATGGTTTAAACTTGAAAACTGAATGTTTTTAGGAGTGCCTTTCATTCCCATATTAACAACTGACGTGAACGTCAAGAGTAAAGGAAGTACATCTAGAAAATGACCTCTTTGAGTTGCAGCACATAATTTTGCGGGAGGTAGGGAGAATTAAAGACATAGCATTCAAACAGTGCTTCGTGTTGTAACAATACAATTAGATCAAAAGTAATTTTATCCAGCCTTTTTTATCACATAAAAAATATTTTTTGTGGATCATTTATTCCCACACCACTTCGCAGAACGTTTGCGAGCATGACAGTTTCTTGTTTCCAATACATTATGCTCCTGTTATAAACAAGCGATGTTAGTTGTACCGGTTTGACAAAAAAACAGTTGAAATCTTTGGCAGCAAAGTGCAAAGACAAAAATGTTTGGAGTCAGCAATACATCCAACTCTCGCTCTTTGCCTAACATTACTGTCGTATTAAACCACTCTATACTTTGTGGCAACAAAAACGAAGGAATCTCTAAAAATAAAAAAAAAATACGCAGCTTTGTATCAATTAAGTTTTTGCAAATTGCTGGTCTGCACCAATATGTATGGCCTTAATAAATGATTTTAAGTAAAATACTGTCCTGGATTATCTCACGCTATCAAAAATAGAGAAATGGACTTAATGACTATTAAACGTGACTTATCTTTTTGAATCTTTGACTGCATCTTGGAGGCATTTTTATGGCAAACATTTAAACTTAATCATTAAGGGTAGGGAAGCATTATCCTGATACTTTTCATAGATCTCCGTAACTATCTTACCGAATCAAAACGACGCTAGTAGAATACCTAGCTACTCAAAAGCATTACTGAAAAGTCAAGAGAATTTTCGTTTTTTGCTGCTCTGTTCATCATGGCCAGTGCCAGATAAGTTAAGCAGATAGCAACAAAATAAACAATTCCGTAGCTATGATTTCGGTTAAACATTTTTCAGTGCAGAACAATGTTATTGTTCCGTTAACAAACCCGTGTTATTGTTTTCCATCTCTATCTTTTTAACATAACTGCGTCATCACAAATAGTGACGAGGCAGTTATGGTGCAGTTTTAGTTATTTCATTCATAAGAAGTGATGGTGCAAAAGATCTTGAAGAATATTCAAGCAAGAAAAACAGTAATCTAAAGTCTATTTGTTCTTCCATAACTGTTCATAGGCTTGTCCAAATTTAATCAAACTTGGCGCATATATTATACGTCATGAAAGAAACAAAATGGAATCAATATAAATTTCCTTATGTCAGCACTTTTTCTGTGACGTGTCAGAACCTTAAAATTTGTCTAAGATACCACTGTCTGCTTATAATACAAATAGTTTAGTTCTAAAGCAACTTTTCACATTGTGATTAAAATTTCTGACCGACAAATAAAGGTCATTTACCATATTTTACGGTGTTTACAAAATTCGCATGAAAAATCGCAAATTCGCTTCTCCCGATTTTTTGGTATAAGCTGAAAATATCAGGAAATCAGTTTAATCACGTGTCAAAGATTTACGGAATGATTCCCTTGATAAAATAAAGTTTTCTGGTATATGCACATTATAAGAATAATACTAACGAAAGTTTTTATGTTTTCCCGATTAAAAATATTTCATAGAGATTTTTAGGCGTTGTTTCGAGTAATGCCTAATATATAAGCCTCTGAGAGGTATGAGACCTAAACATTTAGCGCGCAAGTTCATAATAGATAAATGTAAAAAATGAGTAAGTACCATAACCATGCGGCATAGCAAAAACGTGTTATTTAAAAAAACTGGCAGGGGAGGGGTACGGTAATGTTACTGGCATGAATTTAGTGCACCAGAAAAAGCTGATTGATGGGGATAAAATTTTGCTAAAGTCAACGCCGCTAACCGTTATTGGCTGATTGAATTGGTTTGCTAAATTGCTCATATCCCATTACCTTTCAAAATGTAACCTTACAAGTCAATACACTAGGTGAGTAAAAATGATGCCCAAAATTAGAATTATTTTCTGGAATTTCAATTAGCAGTACCTGTGCCATGACAACTCCTAAAATAGAACCAAATAGAAAGACATTAAAAGTATGTAGCCCTAATGTTTTTTAGGAGTTTGTGACGTGATCTACTCTCTAGCATAAGTAAAGTTCTTTTAATTTTTGCTGTTTTTTCAGCGATAAAGAGAAGTCTCGTAATGTTACGTTTTAATTAATTAATTTCCATTGTGCGTCACATTTCTTACACACAAAATGAAGAATAAAAACTAATATGGCGGCTGCTGTGAACAAGGCATTACTTGTAATCCGATAAAATAGATTAGATCAGTTAAAATGACACGCCAATGGCAACAGCCCAGTGAATTGTAGCCTTGGAAAGGACAATATTAATAAGACGTTTCTTTAGGAGAGACGTCCGGAATTGATGTTCCTAGTTTTTATTAAAGTGGGCTGTGCAGTAAATAGAAATAATTTCTAAGATCTAGAAACGAGATTATAAACAAGTAAGAACAAATGTTTTTCTTGCATAGTGTAGCTAGATGTTGCAGCTATAAATATCAAATTATTACCAAACTAGTAAAATGGCCCATATCTACTTGATGTGGAGGCACTTTGTTACAGACTTGCATTTTCAAGACGTTATCTGCAACCCGCGGTATATAAAGAAACCTCTTATTTTCTCTGTTTGAAGCGTGAAATAAAATAATGTAGAAGCTCTAATGTTTTTGACAAAACGTATAGGATAAATTAGGGTTTAGAGTCTTGTGATGATTTCTTCGACTTGTCAAGTCTGAAACATATTGGTTGTCGCAGCGCTAGGGATTTAGTTTAATTTTAGTGCCATGTAGCCTTAGTGACCCACGTAGAAAGTGTTTCCACCCCTTTATAATTATTTGGCCTGAAACTTTAGTGCATTGCCGTGAAAGGTTTTATTTAATGTGTTGATAGCAATGAAATGCAGTGACGTGCCGTAACATCAAGTAAAATAAAAAATGACCTAACATGACCAACTGAAGTAAAAATAAACATATCAATTTTGCATGTCACTGAAAAACACACGCAACTAGCGTATTGATATAGACAAGATTGACAATCAACCAATATTAACAAAGATCTTCTCATATATAAAAGATTTTGTTTGGAAATCATGTAATTAGTCTCCAGTATTGTATCGAGCTTGAAACGCAAATCAAACAATGTACAGGTTCATGTACTTTTGACTGACTTTAAAGCTTATGTAGGATCGCCAAAAATGCGAACATAGTCACGCGAGTAATGCATAATGACATTTTGAAAAGTACTTCGCAATGTAAGTAATAGGGTTTTACATTCAAGTTTCCCACCTTTTCTTGCATGATCCAGGAATTGACTGCAATTTAAAGATAATTAGTTTGCCCATCTATGCAAAATGTAACAATTGACGTTCACTAAACATTGGATTGGTCAGCAAAATCAACATTTTATGCCAGAGGATACCTAAGATTTGAGATAAAAACAATCAAAACAAAAAAATATAAATCGTGGATCAATTAAAGCAGAATTTTTTTTAGAGTAAGAGAATATTATATTACAGAATTTGTTTCATGCGCGGGAGTAATGTAAACAAGAATATAAAATGCATTCTGGAGACAAGAAACACCACAGAGATTGTAAAAATGGCACCTGAGGATTTTAGTTTCCTGTTGTGCGTTATTTGTTTTCTGTGTGTTTCTATTTGTTTATGTGCATTCGTTTGTATTTTTTTATTTTCCTTGTTTTTTTCCTAAAGTTGGATATTGATACTTGCGCTAAAAGCTATTAAAAATCTCCTGTATTATTATTATTACGAAGCAGTACGTTTTAAAACATTCAATGCTCCAAGTTTTTTTTCCCTTACTTTCTTGCGCACTCTGAAATAGCTAGAAAACAAAGGATTTCACCATTGAAAGTGAGATGTTCTGATTGGTGGAAAATGTTACAATCACAAAATGAAGATTCGTGCTATAAGCAATGTATTTTGATTTGCAGTTAGTTAACCCGCATTCTCTTGACACAGGTAATTTTTCTAATTTTTCTAGATACATGCCGGAATTTAAGATTTGTAATTTAATTATTTTCTTTGTTTTGTGCACTAATTCTTAGGACGTTTCTTTTATTTTCTGTGGCTTACTCTTGCGTAAGCAGTAACAAATTGATGTTAAGTAAATCACGAGATGAAAAGTTTTCAGGATGCGCATCTTTGATGACCGATTGTCCCATGACATATCTATAGATAGTAGCTAATATCACCATAGCGCAAATTCCTTTATGCATCATAGTGTGTATTAGTATTAGTGCCACTGCACGAAATGCGCACAAGATATACCATAAATCATCATTTTTTGCTTTTAAGCATTTTGGAAGATCTTAATCAAATTTTCGAAGGGGGTTATTTCAAAACCGTTGGTACGTCTTAATAGAAAACACAGAAACAGGTCAACGAAAATCTAAAAATGGCTTGCATGTGACACTATAATATTATTATGGTTTAGTTTTCATTCAGCATACGTAAAAAAAGTGGGACCCCGGATTCCGCGACTCTAGAAGGTGTAGGACCTGGGTTGCAGGTTATATTTATTAATAAAAATACAAGTAAGATCAGGCATTCCATTGGAAATATGTTTGGTCAAAAGAAAAATCGATTTTAATTTATTCGAGTTGGAGTAACTCTTGAAGTCGACCCATTCTTATACAGGATGAAATATCGGAAAAATATAGTGTTGAGATCAATTTTAATATCCTTAGGGAAAACGTAGAAATAGGGTAAACAAGTGAAAGAATAATCCGCAGAAAGAGTCAAGAAGAGGTGCATTGTAAGAACAACATAGCGGAGAAGTATAAGAATAAATTCAGCTTCACTGTTTATTTTCTTAACTATACTAATCCAGTCTTTTTTACCATGTCCAAAACTAGCTACCAAAGCTTTACACAACTTCAGTTTTGCACTCCTATCTCGCATTGTTTGTTCTTTACTGAGTTTGGAAAAATCTTCTTCGTTACTTTTATCTTCGTGTAAATATGTTAGCACACTCGTGTCTCCTTAGGAAAAAACAAAACATTGCATAAAACATAGTCTCGTGAAAATCCTTCCTCACTTGCGTTCTCTCATTGCCTCGTTTACGTTTTGAGCATTCTGATCTTCGTAATTTGTTAAATTCAAAAATTTTCCTGTATCTTGGGCCCCGGGTCCTACTTTCTAGAGTCCCTGAATCCCGAGTCTCACCTTTCCTGTTTTCTTTTTTATTTCAACTATCTATAATCTGCATTCCTTTCACAAGTTGCACCATGTTCGTGTCGCAAGTCAATGAAACGTTTAAAAATAACCGGGGAACAAATGACGTAAGTATATAACTTCATGATATAAAAAAGTACGTTGGACATCCCCACTTCAGATTGAATAAGGCTAAATCTTACGAAGAGAAATATTACATGATGACGTGTTACTAAAAGATTTGAAATAAAATAGCCAATGGAAGTATGTTACTGCATTAACAATAGTTATACAAATTTCGTTAAAAAATACAATATTTGTTTCCTTGTCAACAAGCTTGACGAGGAAATCCTGCATTGTTGGCTTGAATTACATTTGTGAAACTTTAATGATAAAAAAGTTATTTTGCTCACTTTTTGAAAAAAATCTCGGGTAGTTCGCGAACTTCGAAGTCTAAGGGGTTATTATTAAGGCCTAAAGTGGAAACCTATTGAAAAATACCGATGAATGACGTTTTAAAATGAAAAACTATCGGTTTTTGATGTAATTACTCAACGACATAAAATTTATAATCAACATAGATTTAAACTACCGGGAATTCTGAGTAGTCGGATATCTTTTTAAAAGTGATATAATCTGAATGTCGGTACAACAAGTGGCTATTGTACGCAAGCTGAATCAAGGTTGATCAAATCATTAAGTTTATTGTACGCAAGTTCTAAGGATGAAATAAAAGTTTTAATAATATACTGAGGCTGAGAAAAAGATACAGTATGATTATAAAAAGTGTGTACATGTCACTTACGTTTAAATTTTAACTAACATGCTTTTATTCCTGCGTATACCCGCGTTTTTTTTTCACTCAACCTTTGAACTTAAAAATTTCAAAAAATTATTGACGGATCGGTCAGTGTCATCATTTACTCATCATTTATCGTGTGATATAAATGAAGGTGGTCAATATTCTACTTTCTTTATGTTGTCATAAGATGTACTTTTATTATTTTAATAGTTTAAAACAAGACATGTGACAAGGTCCAAAATAAAAAAATAAATTTAAATAGTTGCGCTCAGTTTTATTACTTTTGGTTTTGTTTCAAGTTAGATTACTCTGTTGATTTAGCAGGTATTAGGTCACAGCCGCCATTATGGATGTCTCACTTTTTGTCTTCAATATTGGTAAAATAGGTAGGACTTATATATGACGAAGTTTTGGTTTATGGTTTTTACTTAAAACGAAATTACGGGGAGAGAAGGCGGGTGGGGGGAGGGGTAATGATTTGCAACTGCCGTGCCGGTCTTATCTGGCAGAAAATGTCCTGGTAGTTTAAATTTGGTTATCAGCTTAATTTTATTTTGCATCATTCTCTCTCGTGAGTTCAAAAGCAACTGGTAAGAATCTCATTTAACGCATTTGCGAAATACAAAGCCTCTTTAATCTGTCCACCCGTTTCTTTTATTCTCCTTCAAATCTATCCTTTAAAAGAAAAAAATTTGTCCTGGTGTAACAATTACCCAAGACACACTGAAGTTGCATCATCATGATAAAAGGAAAATTTTACACCACCTTCTATTTGTGTATCAGTCTCGCAATAGGTACGTTTATTTTACAATTTCACATTTTTAACCGAACTACCATGCAGTCAACACAATTAATTTGCGTCTTTCAGAAGGCTTAAAAGGTTGAAATGAATTTTAACAAGGAAGATGTTTACTAAACTAAAAAGTAGGGGGAGGAGGGTGGGGAGGGGAGTGCCTCCTCTGATCCAAAAATGGTGTTTTAATAAAACTGGTATGGGCATAGTACTTTTACTTATCAACAAATTGACGTCAAAAAATCTTTATTTTTGATGACGTCATGAATTTTTTTACACTAGGATCAAAAATTAAACCATCTTCCGGTAAGTAGTAACTTCCTAGCGTTAATTTTTAGCATAATTAGATTTCAAATCTCATTCCTCCAATTAATTTGAAATCTAGTGATATATAATACATATATATATATATACTAGCGTGGAAACCCATGAGCCACAATTAACTGTTGTTAAACGCCCTAAGGAGCGCTTAAAAAGAACTGCAAACTGTACGACACAGTCAGGTGGAGCGCTTTAGTACAGGTATGTAGTATGTCGTAAATCAAGTGAAGCGCACACACCATTATAGTGTTGCGACTGTAACATATTCTTTAAAAAATAACTTTCCCGCGACAAAGGCTGAAATAATAACACAGTTTACAACCGTTGTGACTCCGTCATAGCAAAAACAATCGGTCAATATTATTTTATTTCGCGGAATAAGTTTTAACGCACCCTAACGCACTAAGCGCTCAGTCCGGTGAAAAAAAAACTTATTCCGCAAAAACAGCCTTTTCCAAAAAACAGGCTATTGTTAACACTGAGCTGACTGCTTAGTACAGTTAAACAGACTGGAACAGTACCCTTCTCCGAAAAAACTTTATCACAACTTCAGTTTAAATGACAACACGGGAAACAGCCTGTCGTTACCCCTCCAGCTAAAGCAATTGCTCAGCCATTTTATTTGCAAAAAAATTTTTAAGAAAATAATTAAAGATGTATAGCTACCTAGCTAAACTGCATATAGCATAAGATTTATTGCTGAGAATATTGCGATATTGATAGCCAAACGGAATTTTTATATTATCACTTTTTAGGTAAATATATGAGATAGCTAAATGGCTATATCCTCGACATAAAAATAAATGTTGGGTTGGAGAAAAACCTCCTATACCAAACAAAATTAGTAAAAAGAACGGCTATTAGCTAGTAGCCTTCAAAATATTCGTTCCTATCCAAATATCCTAAAACTGGTGCGTTTAAGATCTGCACGTAGCTAAAAAGCTTATAGAAGACAAAAAAGTGAAACAGACTTAGAAACAACACTGACCACCATTACTTTTTAAAAACTAAAATGGCCATCATGTTTCTTCGTTGGCATGTCTAGGCCGCGAAAGTCTTGATTGGTTTTTCAAAGAATCAGGCGTTTTGATTGGTATACACGTGCGAGCGGTCAAAACAAAGTCAGTTAAACTGTCGGTAAAACCATCCTATTTGTTTTCTGTGGCTCCTGGGCGAAATCGGCGATTAAGGTCACGGGAGTAAATTATTATTAAAAATTGCGCATTTAAATAATGAATTCATTTTAATCACTCAATTTGTTTTTTAAATTAGAGGTTTATCAATTAAATTAATTAAATTATGTAACAAAATAAATTAATTTCTGTAATTTATTTTGATATATCATAAGATTTCCAATTAAACAACCCCCTGGTTTCTAAAAATTCGCGGAAAGATCAAAGGAATATCGGTAACAGACAAAATACGGCTATTATTATAGAGATATGAGATAAAAAGTTAAAATTTGTTAAAATGTTGATCATAATAGCACCTCTTATGAATTTTTTCCCCGAAGTCATAAATTTATCTTATTTAAAAAAAATTATTCCGTACTATTCTTTCATATTAAATATTATGAAAATTCTGAAAAGCAACATGCAACATTCTTTCTCAACCTCAAGCAAATAAACGTTGCTGAATTATAAGTCAGAGAATGATTGCCTATCATCATTATTTCCTTCTGACATCATACTTTTCCCCAAAAGCGGACGTTTTCAGCGCATCAATTGATATTTGCCTAACTTGAACTTAATATGTCAAGGCCAAGTATAATTAGATCAAAGAAGATGTTTCTTAGAAACATCTACGTTAGAAGTGTGATAATGATGGCACATTCTCTACTAGGTTTGATATTTGCAACTTATTCGCCATAAAAAATTAAGTAACAAATATCTCGGCTGGAAGCAAATCTATCCGTTCAATATCGGTGAATTGTGGCGACGAAGTAGTCAATGCTGGTCGTGTAAATAATTTGGCGACAAAGTCTTTCGCGAATTGTAATTGTGGGACAAATTTTTCATAAAAAACTACCGCAAAAATAAATATCACTTCATTTGCAAGTGAAAATCTTTCGCGAATGACGAAATTTGTTTTTTCTTTTCTCTTTTCATCAGTAATCAAAAGTCTATAACCATTACTGTTTCAAGGATTTTGGACATCCGAGAAATGTTTGTAGCGCCAAAGAAGAATAAAAGCACCAAAGAAGAAATGAATAACCAACTATGAGATTTCCCTTTTCTTGTGGTGAAAAGACTACACCTGTCGAAAAATACTCATGACTTCGCGTGAAAAAACTTTAGCTTTTTGCTAACTAATAAATTCCGAAGCATAACTTTCGCGAAAATAACCGAAAAACACGAATAATGCGTTAGCCAAAATAGAAAGTATAAAACGTTACTTTCTCACGGCTTTGTTCTACGGAAAAATTAAAAAAACCACGTCTGTGACAGTTACATCGTCTTGTACGAGAGGAATCTTTATTTCGTTAGCGCAATAAAACATTATTGAACATCAAAAATTGCATTGGTTATGGATCTATGCCTTAAGAATATGGCATATTGGCTATGACAGTTGATGGAGAAAATCATGACACCCTGAAGGCGTGAAAATGCAACAGTCAGAGCGATTGAAGGGACAGCTTTACGCTGCAGTAGGAACATATTATCTGTGGTACATTGATGACTACGATATGCTCAATTCATATTTTATCGTCATAATAGTTTATAAAAGAAAAACATTTTGGTATCGCGACGCAAGCACAAACCACGAGCTACTACAAGGACTAATTAATGATTTGTCGCTTATTCCACGTTGCGTCATAGGTGATCGTAGATCAGAAAGTTTTATCGTGGCTGTTTTGAAAGCTTTTTATTTACACTCTCAGGCAGTAATCAGCGAATAGAAGACCATTGGTCTTGTTTCGCAGTAGATAACTGTTTTCGAAGATTTGTGTGATAAGGAATCTGATGCCTAAGATCTTGTTTCTTTTTGCTTGCTACAAGTTAAATCAGGCGAAAAGATGTAACTATAGAACAAGCACTGAATTGAAATAGCATTTAAATCTAAGATACAACTGGTCGTCCTAAAGGACTGTTTTATGCTCTGCATCTCTCTAATGGCAGACTATGTGAATAACTTAAAAAACAGCAACTTTGATAAGGAAAGGAATTCAAAACCACACTGAAATGTCACTTAAAAGTTGAATTAAAGAATTCGCACGCAGTTTATGCAGTAAAAAATATCGGTCAGTCAAACACCGAAGAAAAGATCAAGAAACTATATTGAAATAATTTATAACACAGATGTAAGTGTACCGAGGGGGGGTGGGTGGGGTGGGCGTTCTTCTAAACCAGATTTTCCAGGTTGAAATCAACTCGCTACCTCGTGACGTTACATAATTATAATACTCGTATATTTGTCTGCCACTCAAAATGGTACCGTAAATAGCGAAACGCACGCAATGCGATATTGCAATGACGGGTTTAACCCCTGGATTTTTCTACAGACCACCGACTACTTCTTAATGTTTTTCTTGTTAATGTAAAGAAAACATGTGTTTTACCATACGCAAAAATAGAAACGTCCAGTTGTCATATAGGAGAAATTCATCCGGCCTTGGAGTCTTGGTTGAAAAAAGAAGATGCTGGTCAGCCGGACTGAGTCGTTTATCATGTGGCAGGTTGTTGATTTTTAGATAAATTGGCTAAAAGAGCTGATATCACACCGAGCCAGCCCGGTCAACCGGGCTCACATGAGCACTCCCTATGTTCATACAGAGTATAATTACTGAAAAAACATACATCAAATAAATAAATATTCCACACGATGCATTCTTTGTTTAAAAAACATAAACATACGTGGTTTTTCTATTATGAATTCTTTCAACTGAACCTAGTGTACCGAGTTACAGCAGGAATCTTTTACCCACTAACTATATTCTAAATTCATTGAGAATACTTTTAGTGCGATAGAAGTTTTTTCTTCGTAAATAATAAAATCCTTTTACGAGATAATTGAAATACGTTCAACATTTTTATAAAGTTCCAATACTTTAACAGGACGATTTCCGCCGGGCACTTTTATCACACAAATCTGGCTTGAATTAATATGAACCTGTCCTGAATATTTTTTTCAGTTAGCTGCGAATGGTCTGATTGGTCGTCATGGACAGAATGCTCAATGACATGTGCTCATGGTTATAAAAGCAGCACCAGGACTTGTACGGCTCAACCATGCAATGGACGTAGATACAAAACAAAAGTTTGTTTTCTCACTCCATGCTCAGGTAATGCAAATGTTTCTATATGGCGATGCTCTGTACATGTTGTTTATTAAACACAGTTCTTTAATGTCCACACTTTATGTTTTTAACTAGCTAAATCTCTTTAAACAAACATGTACTTAAAACACTTGTATTGAATAATCACTTATTTTTACTGACGCACATTAGAAATTGGTGTTTTATCGTCTTGGTCCAGATGGACAACTTGCCAAGGAACCTGTGGTGTCGGGTACCGAACTCAAGCGAGAACGTGTTCAAATAACAATTGCCAAGGCAACTTAACAAATACAGAGAATTGTAATGGTGGTTGTCGCCTTTCAGAATGTCCAATTAAAGTCAGTCAGTTCGATTGCAATTTTGAAACTCCGTGCTGGCTATCAGATCAAACTGGACAATGGGTGATTGACACCTACACTCCTTCGCCAAGTACTGGACCAGATGTAGATCATACTTTTCCATCAGGTATTGCCAGTATTTCATATAATGTAAGTATATAGACTGTAAAACTAAGCAAAAAACTCTGAGAAGAATAGAAATAGGTAAAATCAATATTAAAAACGATATCAGAAATAAATTTTGAAGAAAATAGACGTAGCGTGACCCTACTCAAACATGTAAGTTCTTCTTCTTCCTTTTATTTCTCTTCTTCTGCTTCTCCCTACTTAGTCATAATTGTGTTTACTTATTTCTAGTAGCACCAAACATGACATTCATATTTTGTTTTAAGGTTGTGGGCATTTCGCTTATTACGAGGCTAGCTATCGAGCTAAGGGTCATGCGGCTTATCTAGCCACCTTCATGTTTGTTCCTATGCAAAGTCAGTATTGCTTTTCATTTTACGTATCAATGTACACTCGTTATCCACGCTATATGGGTTCATTGCATGTTTATTTGGTCAATGGCCTTACATATTCGCAAACCCTTCTTTGGGAAAACTACGGAGTGCTGACAAACAATGCATCACATTGGATGAATATTAACATTGATGTTGATGTTGTTGTTGGTGGTACAAACATGTCAGTAAGTAATCTAATAGAAACTGTTGTATATTCTTTTTTTTGGGTGCGACTTTCTCTGTCAATATGAAGCTTGTACAATTATCAAATTGCAGCTATGGGAGCTACACCATTATCCGACTACAGGACTGTAAGAACTTAATATGTAATATATAATATATAAGATAAAAGATATAACAAATATATAACAATATCTCGTAAAAATAGATTTTTTACGCGACAATTAGATTCTCAAATCGAATCCCCGAACAGAAAACAATATTAGGATAACATTTATGCTGTCTAAGATATTTCTAAAAATTCTTCACAGACACACATCCTTTTTGACAGATTTAACTCAACTGTAATATCATTCTCACAATTAGTTAACATTTTTTTTCCATTTAGTTCCTCTTTAAAGCAGTTAAAGGATTTGGATACAATTCTGATATTGCAATTGATGACGGTACATTGGTTGCTGGACAATGCACTGGTCCTGGTTGGTATACTTTTGTAAAACTAATTTGTCTAAGTGTGACATCCTAGATATCAAAACAATTTATTCCAATTTCTCATTTCTCGCAGAAACAGAAAAGACGAGAGAAATTTTGTGTTTAATTTTACTCAGGCCACGGGGTGCCTTAACCGACGTACTTTCGTTGACAAAATTAGAACTGGTAACTAAATATACCTGGAACTTCAAGCAGGTGGTATGCAACGTCCATTATAAATAGTATTATCATTTATATTATAATGCCCGTATACGTCTGTCCGTCCGTCCGTCTGTCTGTCACGCAAAATGGTAGCTTAGCTGCGACGGGCGAACCCGTGGATTTTTCCACAGACTAACGACTAGTTCTTTGTATTTCTTGACATGTTATTGCTTATTTTAAGAAAGTTCAAAATTAATGTGCTTGTACGTACATAATAGCTCAAATAGTTAACGTCCTTTGTTACTGATACCCATTATCGCCCTAGGACAATAATCCTATTTTAAAATTAAGCTCATTTACGCCATTTTGCAGTTTTTACATGTTTTGACTAAGTGAAATTTGTATCCAAAGTAATACAAAGGTAAATAAACACAACATCTTATTAAAAACATGTACGTAACGGGATGTTTAATGTCCTTGAGAAGCCCAATCTAATGGCTGGCCGTCTCTTTCATCCGACTGTAACTAAGTTACATTACCGCCAAAGTTACGCATAGCATTGCTCTAACCTACTTGCTTGCCGTACAAGTCAGTTAGCAGTCAGTAGATTGCACTTATGGTCTGCCAACACTATATTTAAAGTGCGTCGACGTGGGGACTAACATGCATCAAATTTTTCTGATCTAAGTCTAATCGGCTTCTCATTAAATTGGAGCACGGCTATATTATTACAATACCATTTATAATATCAATATAACAATTCAATATTCTCAGTGTTACTATCAAAGTCAACAAAAGTTATTGCAGATAGTCATCATTTGAGACATGATACTTAATTGTCATGTTACAGTTATTGTCCCAGAAATTGCGTAATTTTTCGACTTACTACCAATCATAAAAGGCGTTTTGGTGCTTGTACATTTTCCTCCACCGCAACCCCAACCCCCGAACCTCCACCCATAGGCTAAGCCTTAGTACGATTACAGCACGAAAACATAATAGTACAGTTATATTCTCTTATCTACAGTGCATGGAAATTGGGCTCTATGGGAAAGTTGGGGTGCGTGTTCGGTTGATTGTGGTCCAGGTGGTACAAGATCAAGATCCAGAAATTGTACTATGCCCGAAGCAACTAATAACGGCGACAACTGTTCTGGTAGCGCGACAATGATCGGACCGTGTCCAGTGATCATTCCTTGTCCTGGTAAGTGCAAGTCAAGGATGTTGCATAATCTATCCTTTTGTAGCATAATATTCTACAATTAAAGGCAATTTCATATGCGATTTTAAATTATCCTGTGTCTGTTGGGTTTTCTTCAAGGTTTGTGTATGCAATGTTACGAAATAAAAATGGTACTGTGTAAAGGTACTGTGAAAAAATTTAAACGCACAGATAGCAATAAAAAGACAAGATTTAGCGGCACATTTTGAGTTATTATCATAAATTATTTCTTAGTTCATGGTAACTGGTCTCAATGGTCGAATTGGACGCAATGTTCTAAAACATGCGACAATGGCACCCAGTTCCGTTTAAGAGAATGCCACAATCCTCCACCTGAGTTTGGAGGGGGTAATTGCACTCGAACTAACGGTACAATGGGGCTAGAAGAAGAAGAAAAGAGATATTGTGGTACAACACCGTGTTACCGTAAGTGTACTTTCCAATTATACTATGTAATTAGTATGAGAATTGACATATATTTACGTTCTAATATATTCTTAGGCCAAGGTGGTTGGAGCGAATGGTTTAATATCACCAGCTGTCCGCAAACTTGTGGTAATGAAACATATGAAAGAAACAGAACGTGCAACCATCCTGCACCAATTGGAAATGGCAGCATGTGTTTAGATCTGAACAATAAGAGAGCACTTAATGAAACAGACACTGCTCAATGCCCAAGATGTCCAGGTTTTCTAATTTTACAAACTAAAAAGTGTAGTTTCCATTTCTGGATAGGCGGGGGAAAACTTATAATATGAAAAGTAAGCTTTAATACGAGTTCACAACAATCCATCTATATGACGTTAAATTACCGTTGCGCTTACTTTTGAGCAGCAATAAAAAACTCAAACTTTACCTGTTTTGCAATAGTAGTGACGCTATTTTTAGGAGATATCAGCATACATAGCAATATATTTCCTTTTAAAACACAAATGTTCTAACAAATAACAAGGGAAATCATAGTTAATAACTTGAATTTCTAGTTAGACTCCCTTTTATTTTTCTTTGATATCTTAATGAAAACTATTTTAACAATATAAAGAAAACTTGCGATAATAGTCAACATATCGCA
Organism: Hydractinia symbiolongicarpus; assembly: GCF_029227915.1. NCBI lineage: Eukaryota > Metazoa > Cnidaria > Hydrozoa > Anthoathecata > Hydractiniidae > Hydractinia > Hydractinia symbiolongicarpus. The sequence continues at coordinate 12,485,258 of NC_079875.1, read as the reverse complement.
TGGGATGCAATAGTTAAACAATTTGTATAGCGTAGGTCATCCTTTGTCATGGCATAGTGGAATTCGAGTAATCTGGTTAATTTGAATACCTATGCTTTTCGAATGCTTTTTCATTTTTTTTTAAATTGGCTTTCTTCACTTTGCACGCCATCCAATATAAGTAATGGTTACGACACCTTAGCATAATGGAATTTCGTTGAACGCTTAAGAAAATGTCCTGATTGTGTCTAGCTGTCCTTCAGAAAGCAATCTTCAGCACTTAAATTTCTAATGTTTAAGCACTAAAAATTATTAAAAAAAAGAAATTATTTTGACCAAAACTCCCAGTTAATGCGGTTGAATACATAGATATTTAATACATCGACCGCGCTGTCAAAATATTGCGAAATTAGATAATAATCAAAGTCTTCAAAATTGGAGCGAATTTCTTGTCCTTTTTTATGCTATAAATTCTATCGTTTATTTACGGTAAACATCACATGCTATTTTACCTTTTATGCTTTTAGTTCATGGTGGCTGGTCAAGATGGTCTATAACCGCTTGTTCAGCTACTTGTGGTACTGGTACAAACATAAGAAGCAGAACATGTACTAATCCAAGTCCTCTCTTTGGTGGCAATGAATGTGATATTGGTAGTGGAATGGGGCTTCTTGAATCTTACAAAAAGCCATGCGCAACACAAGGTTGCGCAGGTAGAGAATGCATTAATTTTTAAGGGTACTTAACATACGCCGTACTACCTTTAGTCCTGTCCAACATTTAGATTTTATTAAACTTTTATTAAACTTACTAAAAAGAACAATACAGTTTTTTGTTCCACAAAAGTAGTAAACGTAGGCAAATAAAAATTTATGATTATATGTATTTAGAACTTTTTAAAATTTGAATGATTTCCTACGAATTTGTCCGACGCAATTTCACATTTAAATGGTTTCATCAGTGTCATTGTTCTTGCTTAGACAATGTTATTACATCGCTTTCATGTTAGCTTGTGTTATTTTCTCCAGATCTTTTGATCATAAAGTTATTTATATTTCCTTTGTTTGTTTATTAAGTGTTGTAGTTTTTTTTATTTAGCATGTTCTTTTGAAAATGCCCCAGACAGAGCGACAAGCTGTTTTTTTCGATTTCCCGGCAGAGATGACAATAGATGGAGAATAAACAACGGCCCTACTACTTCTCCTCATACTGGTCCATCCTATGATCATACATTAGGTACGTTGTTATACATCCTTGCGGCTGGACACTCGCTTTCAGCGCAGAAGGTTGTGGGTTCAAACCCCGACTGAGTAATGCCAGTGAATCGATCATTCTTATTAGCGTTTAGAACTGATATTTTAGGCAGTTGTGTAGTTAATTCATTGCTGTGTTTGTACCATTTTGGGAGTTCAAAAAGAAAGCTTGAAATGCATTAAGCCCCCTTCGTCGATAGCAGTACAATAAGGAGCTGAAAAAGCTATCCTGGTTAAAAAGTAAATTATTAATGAAAATAAAAATTGATAACAGTTTATTATTCGTACATCACAGTGAGATATAACTTACTTCATTCCTCTAGGTAACTCTTCAGGATACTACGTATATTTTGAATCATCGTCTGGCCCACCTGATACAACAACAAAATATTCTTCTTCTGAATCCTATTTTGCTATGCCAAACTTACCACCAGTTAATGGCGCTGGATGTTTGACATTTTGGTTACAAATGAATGAAACATCCGCAGCTCCGATTAAGTGGGGTTCATTTTGGGTGGTACAAATTATTAGGGAAATTGAAGTTGTTCTTTTTACAAGAAACTCAAGTTTGCCTAATGATAAATGGCACCAAACACAAATCAATTTGACCTCTTCTCCAGATGTTGCTTACGAGGTATAAATCTCTTCATATATTATTCGATATTTATTTTGTTTGTTTTTTACTTATTTATTTTCGTTAAATTACCTCAAATCCAATCATTACCGTCAGTTAAGTGAGGACATCTCAATATCTTTAGAATTTACATCTGTCTTTAGGTTCGTTTCTATGCAATTGCTGTGGGCAAATTGGCAGATCGTGCAATTGATGATATTTCAATTGACAACGGTGCTTGTCCAAACTGAACTCTTAGGTAATTTGCTTTTTTTGTAGGATACATTGGCCTATATTCGCCAATGTTCTTCTTTCATTTTATAAAGAAACATTTAAACGTTTTTTTCTTCGTATCCAGGCTAATAAATTCGGATGGTTTTCGAACGTTACGTTAGATGCTTTTTATAGTTAATACTTTTTTTATTATTCTGAACATTCAGTACAACTCACCACCTATAGTTAATGGGGCGTAAACAACAAGACATATTTTTTTCTTCCTGTGTATTTTTCCTATTAGGCTTTTATTATCATTAAGTATTATAACATTAGTATCACTTAGTATTATAGCATTTTTAAGTAAAAAATTTTTTTTGCACAAACTAGTTTTCATATTGCACTTTACGACTGGCAGGTTTTAAGAACGGAGATATTCAGTTGGTTGTCTCACCCATCAGAGAAAGGTCAGTCCGAAAAATACTGTCATGAAAAGACTATATGACTTTTTCTGATAAGTATCTATGTGAGCTTCCCTTCTTTAGTAAAAAATTTTCGGTCGAAAGTGAATTAAATTTGAGCTTTATCTGCCTGCATTTATCTCTATAATAAAAGTCGCCACCTGTTTGTCAGCGAAACTAGGGGCATGCTTATTTGCGCACAAAATCTTCAAGCTGTGAATAACAATGCGGTATATTTTTATCGACTTTGCTGTGAATGTGTGAATTCCCGTAGATTTTCCAGTGGCAAACATCTAGCCAATATATTAAGTTATCATTACTTGAAAAATACCGCACTAATTTTATTCTTAAACAATATTTCTGTTTTCAGTGTGTCGTAACCAATACGAAGACTGATGAGCCACCATTTAATTAGCCATATATAAGTTTCAGACTCATTGTGTTTTCAACGCTGAATTTTTCTCCACTTTCTAACGAATTGTGCTCTCTCGAATAAGTAGAAACTTTTGGTTACGGTCCTGATTTTATATGCACTAATTATGTATATGTATATGTTATTGTTAAAGATGGTGATGTTTTGTATTATGGGACAGCTTATGCCATCATTTATCTTTTTTGAATTATACCCGTCTTCTGTTTAAAATGGCTGCAAAATCACAAATTTGTGGTAATGTTCGAATCGTGTACGATAAATGAATTTCCGTGGCATTTTTTTTCATCCACAAATAGTTTAACTTTAGTAATCACTTAGAGACACTTTCGTGCATGCTTGTCAAGAAACATTATTGTCATGACAACATGGAAGCCAAAAATAAAGTTTTCTGCCGTTTTGAAATAATGTATTCTAATGGAAACAAACGTTTCACAAACTATCATTCTTCGTGCAAGGCTAACTAACATTTATTTGCGCTTGATCAACAAAAATTTCTACGCAAATTGTTTTTCCGACAGAAACTAATTTTTTAATCAATTTTTTTTTTAAATTTTGTTAACAAACAACATCTCTGCCTTAAATTGAAAAAAATACAACCATTTCTCATTTCGTTCACCTAATATCACTCCAGGAAGTAAAATTGCGCTAAATTCCCTTCCTCTCCTTGCTTTACAGGTATTATAAAACCTGGCAAATTGTTGGATTTAAAGGCTCTAAAAATAGCTTTTCAATGATCCAGCTATATGAACACATCATTAAAACACGTGATTAACCATTAACCTTAGATCAGTTTGTGTGCAAATTTTGTTCGCTTACTGCAATTATAGTCAAAATTAAAAGGCAGTTGTTTTGTCAGTTATAAAACACGAAGAACAGCGTTAAATAGTCACTACGCTGCAGCCGGCAAGCTAAAACCTCGCTGCTTTTACGCACACCTAGGTCAGGTAGAGAGTGTGGAATTCGCTAGTAGCATTCTTTAGCGCATTTCACAACAAAATAATCCACGCCGCGCACGAAAGTCGCGAAATTCAGCAAAAATGGTCGTGCTGACGTCATCAACATTTAGTATATTTTAAGTAGCATTGAAAACTGAATTTCGACAAGTTCAAATCTTTGCACATGATACTCAAGTCTTTCATTTCAATGAACAAGTCTCAGCATTTCCTACAATTTTATTTTTGCAAAACAACCTTTTACTTCAATTTGTAAATAGTACGAACTAGTGAGACACCCAACAATACTAGCATATTTGAACTAGGTGAGGGTGGGGGACAAGGAACGGTCTAAAACAGAGCCCCTCCCCATATTGCCTGTAAGATATTCTGAAGCACACCGTTTTTGGAATTGTAATTTGATGATTTTTCATCATTTTAAATCACTTTCATGATAGTCAAAAAATTAAATTCGGAAATGTATAGTGACGTCATCCACTGTAGTAACATACATGTTTAACATGTTTTGTGGCAAATAATGTCTCCTTCGTCATCCTGGCGTATGAAGACAAACAACAATCTAATATAACCTGCTACAGGGTACACTTGTAGAAATCTTTTTTGATGACGTTGTTAGGATCAGAATTGACAGCCCAATGAAGATATAAAAATCGTTTTTATTACAATACTCGGTATCATCAACACTAGGGAGATTAGTACATGAGAAATTTTTGTTGTATTTTAACTATACTACAATAATCGCTGTCTGTTTGTGAACTAAGTTAAAAACCGGGGGTTTGTAATCGAAAATTATAAGAATATGCAAATTTCGGTACTTCGTGTAAACAGGTGGCAAGGATGCATGTAATAGCGCTGTAGAAAATATCTAGCTACTACTGATTATCACATGGTTGAGTTGGTTTCGCAATTTGATTGGCTAATCTACACGAAATACATGCTATGTTTTTATTTTCTGTCAAGAAACGAGTGCCATTTTTACATATTTTTCAATTCTACAGTGCAAAAAGCCTAAAATTTTCTCTGATCGGCTGAAATGGCTTATATTTATGTTCCTGATTGGTTGAAAAAAGTCATTGTTTTCTTGAAACACAATGTCTTTGACTGGGAATTTTATTTCGAAATCTTCTAAAAAAACCCAGATGTTTTAAGAAAGAACATAAATATTCACAATTCAGTTATTCTTTTGTTTGCACATAGTCATTAAAGACTCCACCGCCGAGATTGATCACCTGTCATTTTATAGATAGCTAAAAACACATTTGCGACATGCATGTAACGTCATCATTAAAGATAAGAAAATTTATCATGAACTAAATAACACGATCACACATATTGTCGTGCAACAATTTCATTTGCTGTCAAAAAACGTCATAATACATGACTGAAATTGACCAATATTGTACTGATTGTATCAAGTACTGAAGGCCGGGGCAAATGGAGGCAAATTTTTGAGCAACGTTATCCCTCAACAGTTGTTGATGAAAATGTTGACTCGATTTGGTACGGGCATCAACATATTGAGGAAGAATAAAAACCTCTGAAAATGTTGATAAACATTTATTAACTTTTTTATAAATGTTGATCAACATTGTTGATGAGTTTTGTATGTTGCTACGACTTCCTATAGCCGTCAATATTTCTGGCAACAACATTTTTCAGTATTTTCGGATCATTTAATTGCTAATTCGAATGTTCTAGCACAAATTCGAATGTTTTTGTTCGTGTGCATCACAACTTCCATGAAAATAGGATCAAAACATACAGATATATTTATTTTGAAAATAGCGGAAGTCACTGCTTCAGCTGATCCTGCAACTACCACTGCTGGTAAATAAAAATTTAAATGGAACGATGAATTAATGGGAAACTGATTGAACTCCTTCCTCTTCTTTTCTTTGAATCCATGTTTCAGAAAAATGTTGCTCAAAATGTTGACGAGAATGTTGACCGAAAATGTTGATTGATTTGCCCCGGACTTAAATAGACATTCAAGAAGGTAAAATTGGATATCCGTATTTATTCAGTCGAGCTTATCAAATATCAACAAAGCGAAACTAAATAACTGCGATATTCGATTTTACCCCGCTGTATATCTGTTTAATCATGCACTATTGGAAGGGAATGAGATGACAAAACAATTCATTTCGGTTAACACAAATCAGCAATTTTTCCATCTATAACAGAATAACGACTCGATATCGGATATCTGCTGAGATCTTCGACTCTCCGCTAGCGACTGCACGAATAAAATATTTCGTCAGACGCACCCGCCGTACGTGCATGATAAAATCATTTTATGCTCGGTTCATATAATGTTCATTACAAAAATTGTTACACAGGTGTCTTTGTATGGTAACGAACTTAAATTTGGACTTCAGAACATATTCTTGACCCCACAGATACCAAGACAAGCTATATGTGTTGGATTTTTTGGTGCTAATGTTTTATTTTTTGTTTAAATGTCAGTTTTTTAGTAGCTACAAAAGAAAATATGTATATAAGTACACAAAACCCTAAAATTTAAAACTGAACAGAATAAAATTAATTTTTGACTTCCGCCGATAATTTCCACTTCTGAATGTTAAAAGCAAATTAATCTGATTGGCGAAATAATTTTCCACCTGTACCTGTATAGAACGCAAAGAAAACGTTGAACTCAATTCTACTTTTCCAGTAACGGGGCTGAAAGAAAAATTTTCTACTCACGTGATGGATACCTTTCTAAGTACGCATGTTCAGAAGAAAATTTTGTAGAAGTGAAAAAAAGACTTAAAATGCTATATATCCAGGCCTATATCCTGTATATCCCGAACTACGTATGCTCAAGTCATAGCACTTGTCACAGTTGACGAAAATCTTTATACAAACTCATCTCAGGTACACAATAATATTGTGAGCGCGTCAGAGAGATCAAAAATTACGTCATATAATCTCTCATTAAAAAATATATTGTAACTTATTTTCGTAGTAATCGTAGTAATCGAGGCAAAATACAGATGCAACTCAATACGCCTGTACAACATTCCCACCGATTTTTACTTATGGAGAAAGAATTCGTTAATGATTCAATGAAGGATCTGCTTGAGTGCGGAAGGATTCGGGAAACTGAATTCACTCCTCAAGTTATAGCTAAACCCATTTTTTGTTTCTACTCAAGATAATGGTAAGAAAGTCTTAAGTCTTGGATTTGAGACATGTAAATAAACATATAAGACAAAGTAAAAGTTAAGGACTATAGAGACACGAAAGAATACTTAATATTTAATACCTGCAGTTTGATCTATAGCAAGGTTATCACTATATTGCGAAATTCAAAGAACATCAAACGAATTTTCTGGGAATTTCAATGGGATAACGAAACATTTCGTTTTTACTGTTCTAACTTTTGGCTTAACATCTGCCCCATTTATTTTACAAAAATACTGCGTTGTCTGGTTAAGTATTGGATGGAGGGAGCGAAATGTATCTCTGTGTACCTAGGCGACAGCTCAGGAGTTGCAAGCTCATGCAAAACATGTTTGGAACAGTCGGAATAGTTCAAAGACTTCATTTAAAAGCAGATTCGTTGTTAACAAGTTGTATCTATAATACACAAAAAGAAGTAGTCTAGTTAAAGCAGATTTGCATAGAAGTGTTTTCACTATCCCTTAAATAAGACTCAACTCCATCTCAGATTGTATTTGTAAAGTCAAAGCCTACCGTATTCAAAGCGATAAATTTATCAAGGCTGTATCGCAAAATTGTTTTTATGAAACTTGTTATGAAAAAATTAATTAAGTTAAAATCTAAAATTTTTTAACAAAATCATTGATGTGTAAATATCTTGGGATTCTCAAATTATTCTAAAAGAAAAAGATCAGGCTCTCAAGGGAAATATATTTTGGCATGATAATTATAAAGTGTTCAACAAAAGAGACGTCATTCCCTATAGAATTACACAAATAGATGTTTATTCTTACGCTAGTAATTACGTTATAGCAGTGTACAACAAAACATATACGTGTTTTAAGAATTTAAAATTTGATGAAAAAAACTTTAGCTCTACGCGGCGGGAATTACATACACCAGGCGCTTATTAAAAAACGAAAAACGTTGAGAAATGGAAAGTTAAACAAAAGTACAGTCAATAGTTTTACTTTATGAAGCAAATGAGTGATAAAGTATTTCAACATACTAGTCATTAGCCCGTGGAAAATCCACGGGTCCGCCCGTCGAAGCTAAGCTACCATTTTGCGTGACAGGCAGACGGACGGACAGACAGACGTATACGGGCATTTAATATAGATACACGGGCACCTTTATAAATCCCCAAACCACAAACACACACAAAATGAAAACTTTAAATAAGAAGAAATATAAGGCAAAGTCTATTAATGCAAAATTGAGAGCTACAACCATAAACTGAATCAGGTGGATTGATTATCGAAAATTACTCATTCGAACGTGTGATATACAACAAAGCGCGTGATGTAATACTTTGAAATCATATCGCACTTTTTCACCCATTTTGTTCCCACTTTGACGTATCACTTTTTATTCTTTTATATTAGAACCAATTGAGATGTTATTTATGCTTTTATTTTAACTTAAATTCGTATTTTTAAATGAAAAATATTACAACATAAATTTAATACCTATTTTTTTTCATTTTTAGTTCAAGACGTTTTAAATTAGTTTTTTTTTTAGCGTGGCCGCTCTGGGCCACGATATTGTCTCCGTTTTTTAAGTAATTCGCATGGTAAAGGCCAAAAATCGCTCGAAAATATGATTTTAGTAAATTTTTAGATAAATTCCAAACGAATCGACAATTCGGATTAATGACGTATCTAAGATTAACGCAGTGCTTTCCCTTGATGAAGTTGTGTTGTGAGTTTCAAGTTCTGAAGATACCCTAAGAAATATTATTAAGTTTTCCCGATTGTAAGAATGTCATAGAAACTTAAGGGAAGTTTCGAGTAATGACCAACATTAAAGACTCTGAGAGGTATGGGACTAGACTGAATAGGGTTAAAACAACTCTAGATAATAGTTCTCAGTGAGTATTCTAATAAATAACACGTGGATCAAAAATTTCGTCACTTTTTTTGGCACATCAATTTTTCAGAAGTAGTGACTTTCGTTATCCTAGATTTGGTCATCATTTACCTGTTTTTAGGTGAAAAATCAACAAGAAAAATAGGGGAAACAAAAAACAAAAGTTCCTTTTCGAACATATATATATATATTTCCCCAAAACTCTCTCAAGATATCCACATTTGTCACAAATAACCGAAAACCATTTAGTTCAGCTTCCGTAACCTTTCTTTTAATTCTCGAAGTCTTGTTCTTAGATCTTTGAGAGAGCGGACAGATCTTCTGTCTCTGTCATTAATAGCCTCTAAGCGAGTTGCTTGCGCCAGAGTTTGTACCAGTCCACAATTAAGTCGCCTGTTCACAATTCTAATACGCCTGATTAAACTTTGTAGTAAATCAGTAAGAAGAGCCAGAGCTCTGTTTATTGCTCTAACTCTCAACCGCACTCCTTCTGTTGTGTTGCCTAAAAAAAAAATTTTGATGACCTGATGAAACATTAAAGACTTCTACTGATTAACAAAGTAATTTCTTAATTATAAATGACTTAGAATTAAAAGGCCTTTCTATATAAAGAGGAAAGAACAATGACATAAGTAAATAAAAAATGGGGCAGCAAAATAATTGGTTCTATAATTTCATATCAAGAAACTCTCTCCCAACTAAAAAATGATTTGATCAAGCTTCCTTATTTTTTCTGAAAAACTAATAGTCGATGGAGTATTCTACAAAAGTTTGTCCGCATCGTTATTTCGTGAATCCTTGCCCAACTATCAGCATGAGATAATAAAGTTTTTTGGAGGGTGGTAATACTATGGATATAGGTGCGATTATAACGCTTCTTACAATTACAAAATTGTATGTTTATACGTTCAAAGACATGTAGCAATCATTATAATAAAGATAAACAACTTCACTTATAATTCATTCATTTTGCAAAATGTTTAAAAAGAGACAATGTGTACTTACTAGACAAAAACAAAATAGTAGCTCTGATCACTCTGTTAGAGGCTACTACAGCTTGATCAATGCCATCTGTGGTGGGCCTTCGTGGAACATTAGGAATGTTTGTGCAGTTGAGTTTAGAATCCATGGGCATTTTCGTAGGTTCCATAGTTGTTGATACATCTTGTGCAATCGTTCCTGTTGAAGAAGCATGCCAAATGTATATAAATCAAGGTTTTTATTGATTTATTGCTTATATTGATTGAAAAGTTAATTATTCTCTAACAATGTCAGTTTTCAAATAATTTACCTGCTATAAAAGAAAAGAAAACCACCAAAGTACACGCCACAACTTTACACGCCATCTTGTTTGTGCAGACAAATGTATCAAATGAAACTATGAAAGAAAAAGGGTAATAATGTTTATATTTGATTGGAACAAGTTACTGAGACAGAATAATAGCTCAAAAGGAAGCAAGATTATAGACAATATATTAAGTTTAGTTTGATAAAAACTGATGTTAGCTTCGAATAATGTTACAATCTAATAGTATAGCTGATAATTGTAAAACCAAATTTTGCCATTACCTTTCTTCTTTGTGCTTCAACAATGTTATATGAAACAAGCTGAAGTTAAAGCACTTCGTATGTGAATGAATACAACTGATAAAGACGAGCTTTTATACTGAAGCAGTACTGGAAAGAATATGTAAAACAAACATGACTAAACACTTTATCTAGGATATGTTTCCATAGCAGTCAAATGTGTGACTAATCTAAGTAAAACCATAATTGTTCTAAAATTGTATAAAGTGGTGCTACGTTCAACATAGGAAATCCTCCACTACTGTACCATTATTCATTTGCCAGACTAATTACCGGTTAAGGCTTATTGTCCTTTTAATAAATTAGGCGTATAGATGATAATTTTCTGACAAAAATAAGTTAATTTCATGGTTATTCATGACAACGAAAAGACAAGCGGAAAAATTATAACGTGAATAAGCAATACAACAAATTACGGCAACGTTGGTCCTGAATGGTAATTTAAAACGTTGAAAGTACTTTCGTCTGCTATTATTAGGACACATTTAAATTCAATTGATTTTGTCCATTCTGGAGTTCCTTTTACAAAATCGTCTAAAGGTATTCTAAAATTGGAAAGTATTATCCGCAGCTTAATTCTTTTGATGAAGAATTTTACAGAACTACGTCTTCTACAACCTGTGACAATCAGCGATAACTGTGGTAAAACAAGTATCAATGCACTTTAAGTGCAAAAAATCCGCGGCCAGATACGTCTGCAAACGAGAATATAAACTAATGCGAATTAATGCTCTAGCATAATTTAGCAGGTAGTAAGTTTCGCGAATGACTAAAAGTTTTTTTTTTTTAAATTATTCAAGGATTGACTATCAAAGCATACGACAAAAACTTAAGGCGATCATTCTTGTCAGGTATTTATTTTTTGCTTGCAAATAAGGCGACAAAAGCTCCCGCAATATTGGCTAAAATTCCCAAAACGTTTTACACTTAAAGTAGTTATTTTATCCAGAAATGAATGTTCGTTTTGTGATCACCTAGGATAATAAATTTCAAATTTAATCATGAGTCAGCACATAAGGCCAGTTTTCGTGAAAAATCCTGATCGTAGCCTTTCCGGTTGCCATGGTAATGATGTAGTATAAAAGAGGTCTTGATGAAATGTAAACATCTACAGCGGTCATTGTATAATATCCTAACAGAATTTATGAATTAGTGACGGTAATAAGTACGGAAGTGGCTGTGAAGAATTTGTCCAACATCTTGTTAATAGCCTCCTATTACTAATGGTGGTTTCTCGCTATTATATTACCACTTTAGTTGCCATAAAGATAATTTGCATGGTCATACCTTAGATCGTAGCCTTTCCGGTTGCCATGGTGATGATGTAGTATAAAAAGATGTCTTGATGAAATGTAAACATCGACAGCGGTTATTATACAATCAAACAATTACAAAGTGAGAGAGGTAAATATTACTTGTTGGTTATGCATTTGCGTTGTGTTGTAGCTTGACAATACAATATTTTGAACACAAAGACGTTGTGATAAAGATGTTTTAGACTTACGATGACATGTCCTTTATACTGATTTATCATTGTTTCAGCAACTGCTTGATTTGTCTCGAAAACTCCACTAACCTCAACCAATATCTTACTTGGATAAAGAAAAATGGCTTCTAAGGTCGTTACACGTGTTTTGATTGTGGTATTTTCCTTTATAGCAGGTATTCGCATTTTTAATATCTTAAACAATCTTTGTTTATTTTTGGCTATTCTTTCGAAGCACACCTTTACATTTCTTTTCGTTTGTTACATAGGGACATTTTCACAAGATGTATTAACAACTGCAGAAACTACAGCATCTATCATTCCTACGACCGCTCCACTTAATTGCACCAATGTCCCCGTTGTTCCACAAGCCCCTACTGTTGAAGACATTGATCAAGCTCTAGGAGCGTCAAATCGTGTGATAAGAGCAACTAATTTATTTTTGGCCAGTAAGTACTCATTAATCTTACATATACATCTCAATTGATAGTAGCCAACACATTTGACCTTTTGTGCTAAACGTTTTAATTTTTCATGGTTTGTAGCTGTTCTGATTTTTTATAGGTACAGAAACCGAAGGGACAGAAGACAGACTTAGAGTAGTCACCAGGGCTCTCAGAAGGCTAGCCAATTTGGTCAGAAGCTTAAGAACTCGCATTAGAATTATTATCAGACGATTCGCCTGCAGGCTTGTGGCAACTACGAGACAAACCAGCAGATTAAGACGACAAGTAGCAAGTGATCGAACAGCTTTGCGTGTATTTAAAGGTATCAGATTGCGACTCCAAAGACTAAGTGAGAAATTATCATCGAAGACTGAAAGCGCATAAATTTACCAGATTGTATTTTTGGTGTCTGTTAACATTAATTTGCTGTATTTTCGTGATTTATTTAAACACAAACGAAAATGATATCTTTTTTATTTGCTTTTTTTAACCTTTGACTTGTTTGGGGGAAGTTTTACAGGTTTTCTAAAAAGATCTCTTCCCGCGTCTTTAAATAGTGCGTTTTTCTCACTATTGGCACCAGAAACTAATCACGGGAAAGGTATAGTAAGTATGCAAGTAACTAAATGGAAGTTTTATTGTCTTTAAGGGTTTCATCCTAACGATTAGTCTTCCTCCCCTCCGACTGTAAAATGTTGCATTATTGCTAGCTAGAGATACGTATAGCATTGCTCTAACTTGCTTGCACGCCACACAAACAGATTATTGCATCTAGAGCCTAAAGTCTAGGAATGCAATAAGGCTTATGTTTCACATAAACTTCTGTGTTTAGCCAAAGGTAGTCTCCTTCTTAGAACCTTCTACCGCTTTACAGTATTTTCATAAAAAATAAATTTTGGTTACGATGTACTTGATAACCAGTATTTTATTACATAATATTACATACTAGCTGAATCTCTCATTGAATGCATGTAAGGGACACCAAAGAAAAACATACAACATAGTAATTTGAATTTTTAAAACTCCCAATCCAACCTTCGACTCTATGTCTCTTTTTTATTACGGGACGGCAAAAAGTGAAAAAGGCCCTGCCATCTCCATATGCGGTAATATCTAGCTAGTATATCAGATACTTTGAGTTGGGTAAAAAAATATCTAACTTTTTATATGTCAGCCATGTCACAACACCTATTTTGAAATACGTTGTGGCACTTTTGTGAGTATCGATCGGCCAATATAGTAATATTGTAACCATTTAATGCATATGCTGGTGTTGACAAAATAGCCTTTCACTACAGGGAAGACCTGTAGTGAAAGGCTATTTTGTCAGTACCTCATTACTGTAAGAATTTAATAACACTAGTGATATGCTTAATACGATTTATTGGATTCTTAAAATTTCATAAAATTGTGAACTTAAATCAATCTGACATCATCTTCTTGGACACGTACATGAAACTTCTTCTCAGTAAAAGCAAACTGACATATAAAGGAATATAGGATATGTGTCCCGCTAAAAATCTTAAGCAGCATTTTGTAAAAGCAAACATTTCCGAGAATTTATAATTCGAGCAATAACCGCGGAAATAAACGGATCCTAAGAAAAATAAATAAAAATATCTCATACATGAGGGAAAAAGAAATGTTTCCAGATGTGATTAAGGATGTAGAGTTAGACGACATGGACGTTGAAGGTAATACCAGGCAAAAGATGGGTATGATAGTATAACATAAGTGTTTCACTCTTGTTATTTAAAAAAATTAGGACTTCAAAATCACCACCACTTTTAAGCACAGAGTATCGAAGATAACTCCAATCAATAAAGTTACTCTCTATGTCTAGTGAAGATTACTTTAAAATAAGGCTTTTTTTCTTAACTTTTGCTTTATACACTAACGAATGTTTACTTATCTCTTGATAGATTTAGTCATCCGTTTTTCGTTTTTAAGTGAAAACAAGGCAACAACTTAAATTGGGGAAAAAAGAACAAACGTTTCTCTTTGAACATATATATTATCTCAAACCATTCCCAAAATATCCACACCTGTCACAAATCAAAACCGAGAGTAGTTCAGTTTAGCTTCTGTAACCTTTCTCTCAATTCTCGAAGCCTCCGTCTTAAATCTCTGAGAGAACGAACAGATCTTGTGTCTCTGTCATTAATAGCCTCCAAGCGAGTAGCTTGTGCCAGAGTTGTTACCAGTCCACAATTAAGTCGCCTGTTCACAATTCTAATTCGCCTGATTAAACTTTGTAGTAAATCAGTAAGAAGAGCGAGAACTCTGTTTATTGTCCTAACTCTCAACCGCACTCCTTCTGTTGTGTTGCCTGAAAATTAAGATTGAAATAATTTCCTTAACTTTACCCAATGAAACATTAACTGGAATAACTTTTACTGAATAACAAAGGAATTTTTTCATTACAAAAGACTTTGAAATTAAAAGACCTTTCTATTTAAACTTGAAAAAACAGTAACAGTAGCAATTAAAAAATGATGCAGCAAAATAATTGGCTTTAAAACCACTCTCCGAAATTAATAATGATTTTATCAAGATAAATAACTTCATTTATTATTCATTTATTGTGTAAAATGTTCAAAGTAAGACAATATCTACTTACTAGACAAAAACAAAATAGTAGCTCTGATCACTCTATTAGAGGCTACTACAGCTTGATCAATATCATCTGCGGTGGGCCTTTGTGGGACATTGGGAATGTTGGTGCAGTTGAGTTGAGAATCCATGGGCTTTGTATACATCATAGGTTCCATAGTTGTTGATACATCTTGTGCAATTGTTCCTGTTGAAGAAATATGTTAAATATGTTTTTCTAAAATTCGATTGAAAAGTAATTGCTCTCTAACAATGTCAATTTTCATATAATTTACCTGGTATAAATGCAAATGCAACCGCCAAAATACATGCTACAAGTTTATACGCCATCTTGTTTGTCCGGACAAATGTATCAAACAAAACTATGGATAAAAAGGGAAATATGAATTAATGACGATTGGAAGAAGTTACTAATACACAATAATGGGTACAAAATAAAACAAGTTTAGTCAAAATATATGAAGTTTGTTTTGATCAAATGCTTACAATCTAATTATAGCTAATAATTATGCAACCAAGTTTTATCATTACCTTTCTTCTTTGTGATTCTACAATGTGATATGAAGCAAGCTAATGTTAAAATCCTTAGTGTGTGAATACAACAACTAAAGATGAGCTTTTATACTAAAGCAGTGCTGGAAAGATTATGAAAAACAAACATGACTAAACACTTTATCTAGGATATGTTTCCATGGCAATCAAATGTGTAACCAATCTAAGTATAATTATAACTGTTACTAAAAGGATTTGAAGTTGTTGCTGTTACATTCAATATAGGAAATCCTTCACCACCGACACATCACTCATTAGCTAGACCAATTAACGGTAAACACTAATTGTTTTTTTTTTTTTTTTTTGATAAAGCACGCGCATGGATGATAATTTTCTGACGATAAGGTAATGTCATGGTGATTTATGGCAACGAAAAAAGAAACAGAATAATGATAACATGAATAAGCATAAAAACTATTTATGGCTTTGTTGGTCCTGAATGGTAATTTAGCATGTTGAAAATACTTTCGTCTGCTATTAAAAAACATTTGAATCGAATTGGTTTTCTCCATTCTTGAGTTCCTTTAACAAAAACTTTTTAAGGTATCCTAAAACGGGAAATAAAACTATATGTTAACCCTTGAAATTGCACCTGTTGACCATTTTTGATCAAAAAATAATTAGATTTCTAAATTTAA
This sequence comes from Hydractinia symbiolongicarpus, assembly GCF_029227915.1. NCBI lineage: Eukaryota > Metazoa > Cnidaria > Hydrozoa > Anthoathecata > Hydractiniidae > Hydractinia > Hydractinia symbiolongicarpus. Next base: position 12,468,997 of record NC_079875.1, on the reverse strand, counting down.
GTTTAATTGTTGGCTACGGAAAACAACTAGTTGCTTCATGCTTGGTACTGTTGGCTATCTCAACTTATACTTATTCTTGAAGAGCACTTTCCTCAAACAGCCTAATCCTCAGGAGTTATGGCGGTCCCTTGAGACTGTTTTGGCCTAATTCTTTTCGTAACACAAAGGGTTTATTCAGGACACAAAGGGTTTACTAAAAATCAGCAAAGGGCAAATAAAATCAGGCACTATTATAATTCTAATTGTTTTGATTCTTTTGACACACAAATTGTATTTGTCAATACTAGTCGAAAAGCCGTACAATATCTACAGGAATTTATTCATCGGAAAATCCATGGTAATTAACCCGTCGCTACTGGCAGTCAACACCCTTGGTTCACAGATAGACGGCGAGCCTTACAAAGGCTTTTTCCGTCTTTTACATGCCGTATTTCGTGTGGTTTACTAAGGTACCATTTCGCGCAGCAAAAGATACGCGACGGCTGTTATTATAGTACTAGGCTGTTAAAAGTTCACAGGAGTTTACAATTAACAGCCAAGTCAATAAAACTATATTTTATTTGTTTTTTGTATCTTCGCGATTTCCTGGTAAACACTGTTACAACCATAAAGACGGACAACGGCTATTACTACAGTGATGGAGAAAACCATAAGAAAGACGTTTATATTTAGTATAGTAACTCATAAATTTAAAGGAACGAAAAAAGCTTGATAATTAATAAAGGAACAATTGCACAAAATGGGCGGACGTAATTTTATTCTTAACACACTCTGCGTAGGAGGCACATACTATTTTTATGTCGTGTCTTTGAAATGCAATGTATGCTGAATCATTACCTGCTGTTGTGTGTGACAGTTACATTTAAAATAGAGAGTCAATAACCTCAACATTATGTAACCAATATTACCACAAGGCCTTTTGAAACTGTTTCACTAGATTTAAATGGTACGTGAACGAAATGAAAGTTTTAAAAGGATTTATATACACTGTGCGAGTTTGATGAATTAAAATGGTTTTGTGCCATACAATCGTGTTGAATTATGCCACAAGTTAATTTAAGTATTACAAATTCGAAATATTTGTTCTTTTTAAGGTCTATACTATGGCATAGAGATATGTTTTCTAAAACAAAATGAGAATCTTTGAAATCATTTCATGGTTAGGAAATCATAATACTGATTCAGGATACTGATTTATAAATACCACAAAGACGAATTACCGTTTTATTAAAAAATAGTTTACATGCATTAGGTAAATTTATTTGACAAATATCTAATGAGATAATTTACTGTCTCCTGAGACTTCAGAAGATGCCTTTTAACAAGTAAAGTTACACAAACAAAACGGTAACAAAATTTTTTGTGACAATCAGCGATAACTGTGGTAGAACAAGTATCAATGCACTTTAAGTGCAAAAAATCCGCGGCCAGATACGTCTACAAACGAGAATATAAACTAATGCGAATTAATGCTCTAGCATAATTTAGCAGGTAGTAAGTTTTTTTAGGACTATTATTAGGACACATTTAAATTCAATTGATTTTGTCCATTCTGGAGTTCCTTTTACAAAATCGTCTAAAGGTATTCTAAAATTGGAAAGTATTATCCGCAGCTTAATTCTTTTGATGAAGAATTTTACAGAACTACGTCTTCTACAACCTGTGACAAGCAGCGATAACTGTGGTAGAACAAGTATCAATGCACTTTAAGTGCGGAAAATCCGCGGTTTTTGCAAATAGTAACTTTCGCGAATGACAAAAAGTTTATTTTTTAAAACAATTCAAAGATTAAACTATCAAATCATAGAACTGAAACTTAAGGCCTTCATTTTTTCCGGGTTTCCATTTATGTTGTAAAAATATGGCGGCGAAAGCTTCCGCGAATTTGGCTAAAATTTGCAATAATTTTACACTAAAACCAGTTATTTTATTCCGAAGCGAATATTTCATTTGTGGTCACCTAGGATACCAAACGTTCAATTCAATTATGAGTCAGCACATAAGGTCTGATAAATCCTGAATTATCGTAACAAAAAATTTATGATTACGGAAGTGGTTGTATAGAAATCGTCCAACATCCTATTAATATCCTCCAATTAGTAAATAGTCATGTTTCTTGTTATTTTGTTACCACTTAAGTTGCAATAAAAATAATTTGCATGGTCATGCCTTGGATTGTAACATCTCCGGTTGCCATGGTAATGATGTAGTATAAAAAGAGATCTTGATGAAATTTAAACATCGACCGCGGTTATTGTACAATCGAAAAATTACAAAGTGAAGAGGTAAATATTACTTGTTGGTTATGCATATGGTGTGTGTTGTAGCTGGATATTACAATATTTTAAACGCCAACAACGTTGTAATAAAGATCTTTTAGATTCTTTTATTTTCAAGCGAATTAGTTCTTACGACGGCATGTCCTTTATATTGATTTTATCATTGTTTTAGCAGCAACAGCTTGTTTTGTGTTGATAACTCTGCTACCAATAACCGATATCTTACCTGGATAAAAACAAATGGCTTCTAAAGCTGTATCATGTGTTTTGATTGTTGTATTTTCTTTCATAGCAGGTACGTACTTACTTAATAACGTACACAATCGGATAAGATCTATGACTGTACACTTTTCATTTTTTTTTTGTTCTTTGAATAGGAACATTTTCACAAGATGTATCAACAACTGCAGAAACTACAGCATCTATCATTCCTACCACTGCTCCACTTAACTGCACCAATGTCCCAGCCGTTCCGCTAGCCCCTACTGTTGAAAACATTGATCAGGCTCTAGGAACATTGAATCGAGTGATAAGAACAACTAATTTATTTTTGGCCAGTAAGTACTTATTAATCTTGCATATACATTTCAGTTGATAGTAAGCAACACATTTGGGGTTGCTAATTTGCATAATTTTTAATATTTTATGGCCGTTCTAAAAATACCATCTGAATTTGTTTTAGGTACAGCAACCGAAGGGACGGAAGACAGACTTAGAGTAGTCAACAGGGCTCTCAGAAGGCTAGCCAATTTGGTCAGAAGCTTAAGAACACGCATCAGAATTATTATCAGACGATTCGCCTGCAGGCTTGTGGCAACTACGAGACAAGCAAACATATTAAGACGACAAGTGGCAAGTGATCGAACAGCTTTGCGTGTGTTTAGAGGTATCAGATTGCGGCTCCGAAGACAAAGTGAAAAATTATCAACAAAGACTGAAAACGCATAAATTTACCAGATGGTATATTTTGGTGTCTGTTAACATTGATTCGCTGTATTTTCAGAATTAATATAAAAACAATCTAAAATAATGTTTTATTTCTTTGTTATTTATTTTACCCTTTTTACATTGCTTGGCCAAAATAATTTTTGCAAAAAGGTGTACAGACGTTCTACTAAGCTCTCTTCCCGCGTTTTCATGTACTGCGTACTACTAGTAGTACTAAAAACTAATCACGGGAAGGATATAAAAGCGCATCTTGGGGCTGAAATCTAGGGATGTAATAAGGCTACACAAACATTTTGGGTTTAGCCATAACTAGTCTCCTTCCTAGAACCTTCTACCGCTTTACAGTAGTATCATGAAAAATAAATGCTGAATTTTATTACATAGTATTACATATACAACTCTATTTACATTTTTATAGACATCTACCATTCCAATTCGTTGTTGTCTTTCAACATGCTGTGTATTTGATTTCGTCTAACTTGAGTTCTATTTTCCCATTGATGGATACATTACGATCAGAGGTCTTTGTTTTTGTTTTATACCGCTTGTTTGGTGAAAAAGTGTTTACGTTACGCAGGCTACTTGCACCACGATCAAACCGTAATTTAATCCTCTCTAGCTCATGTCGTTGGTACACTTGTCTAACCTTGTTGGTAAATGAAGTGTAAAAATCTTTTATAAAATGATTTGTTGATGTCTTCAAATTCTCTAATTCGTTTGGTTCTAAAAATACGGAGAAGAGACTGTATTTTTAGCTTGACGAAAAGTTGAAACAATGCTTAAAAATTAAAAGGAACAAAAAGTAAGACTTATACAGGAACGAAACTCTACGAGGATGATTACCTCTTCTCTTTATTTGATAATACATGTCATTGGTCTGACACGCGTTTTAAGAAAACACGAACTAATTCTTGCCTAAATAGTAAACCAGATATGTTTTTATTAATTCCTGTTGATTTTTTAAGGGTTAGCCTTCTCCTAGCCTCCGTAATCATAGCTGCATATTGTCCGTTTCAAGGCCAAAACAGTGTGATGCTACACTTTCTAGCTACAAATAACAAATGCCATATATTTTAGATCAACCTTGTTGCAGCTGACCGTTGTCTATAGATTTCACACTGTCTTGCACCTAGTCTTATAGTTTTTGCTTACAACTCTTAAAATACTTGTGTTTTGTATGCCTGTTCCAAGCGGGAATTTCTATAATAAAAGAACTGTTACACAACTTAGTCAAAAAATTAAGATGCGTCTGTTATTTAACTTGTCTACTAAAACGCAAAAATATATTATGCATACCTTCTGGTTCTATTTTGAAGTTACCACCTCTTTTTCTTAAGAAACAAAACCAAATAAAACAACCAAACATCAGAAAAAGGAACAATAAACACGATAAGATGACAAGTGTTCGTTTCAAAAACTCAGAGTGAGGATCGAATAAGGATTTGATAGGTTTCGCTTCTTTTGGCTGGAATAAATAGAAAATAAAGGTACGTATTAGCAATTATAGTGCCATTACAACGTATGTTATATATGTTATTATCATTCACCGGTTAGCAAATTGCTCTGTCGGTTATTTTTAGATATTCGATATCGAATATTTAACAATCCTTCATCTTTTTATAGACTCCAAGGAGAAACAATTCTATAATTCCGAAATAAACTCAATTAAGGAGAACGGCGGTAAAAAATAATGTTGTTGATATGTCAAATGTTTCATTGTTAAGCTTTGTTGTGAAAGACTTGTTTAACAAACAGTAATCTTTTTTTCTTTTCTTGGGAGAATTATAAATCATATATTGGATTCAGTGAAATTGGATACCGAATTTATTTAGTCTTGCTTTAATGATATTCAACTCAGCCAAGCTCAACTGAATAATATTTGATAATCGATTCCACATCATCCAGTATCTGTTTATGTTTAAAGTGTTTACTTTTGCAATAATACACTTTGCCCTGTATTTCTATAACTCGTGTCAGACGACACTGGCGTTAGTGGATAATTCATTAATCATTACGTATTTTGATTTGACATAAAAGAAGAGAACTTACGTTAAGTTTCGTAGTATACATTTCCAGAACTTTTAATATTTTGTCTTCATTTGCAACTACATAATCACGGACTTCCTCATTTACTCGTGCTAGGCCACCAGATAATACAACACCATAAGTTCTTGGAAATTCCACTAAGCTCTTTTCTTGAACACCAGCTTGTTTTAAAAAGGATTTGTATGAGCCTGAAGTATAAGCATCTAATAGAATACCATCGACTTCATGGTTAACAAGTGAATTAACCAAAGATGATACTGTTGAATAAGTTTTATCTAGAAAATAAAAAGGTTATTTTAATCGGTTTTTAGTTCATAGATTATTTATTTTAATTCTTATAAGCCGACTTGGAAAGTGGATGCTAGTTTTCGAGGAAGTATTTTAGGGAGGCAGATTAAATACTCTCATTTTTTATTATCAAATTGTTTTTGTTTTTGTTTTTTTCGTTTTTGTTCCTGAATAAAGTCGTAGTATATTTGAATGTTTAAATAGAATAAGAATTAACCGGTAGTATTCATAGATACAAATACAAAGACACAATCCGGGGAAGACAAAGGGTTGGGCAAAAAGCCATGCCCCACCCTTATTTTGGTTTAAACGACTTTTGAAATGTTTGTTATGCAAAAACAACACCTAGAACAATGTAGATCTACGACTATTTACATTGATTTCCTATCACTCACCCACCCTTAAAAATTTCAATAATTGATTTGCCGGCATTAACACTGCATTTCCTCCATGCAAAAAATATATAATTTATTAATATATAATAAGGCATATGGCATAATACTTTAGCAGGCATGAGTTTATAAATAGAATAATTGACCGTACTTTTGTTAATCTTTCCATTTCTCAACGTAGCTAACTTTTCTTCAAAAGAGCCAGACAACGCAGCAATCTAAAAAATAAAGTTTAAAAAAAGTGACACTCTACCTTAGTGCTCCATTTTCCATTGTCTTTCGTTTTTTATAAGCGCCCAGTTTACCACTTTTATATCCTAAAATTTTTAACAAGCTTTGAGAGAAAAAATTACCTTCCTTCCATATATGGTATGTACCTCCTCCAACGCAGAAGTGGTAAAAGCTGTGGTAAGTGCGCCTACTAACAACACTGATGACATAATAATGCTTAGAAACATCCACCCGATCGCAAAACACCTCGAAAGAAACCTCTTGGGGGTAAAGTCACCATATCTAAACAAAAACACACACTTGTGTGTCAATATCACCAGAAAAACATTGGTTAAGGCCGCAAAGGGTAACGTAAATATTATTTTGTTCCTTGTGGTGGTAATATAATCTTGCACCACAATACACTGATCAATAAAACACTCTTCGCTTTTCTATTTTTATTTTTCTTAATTGAGTTGCCTTCATAATGCGCCATTTTACCCCTTCCGCTACACATTAACAACCAACTGGCACAACATCTCTTGCAAACATTTTCAGAACGTTCTAGAAAAGAAAGCTTTTCTTAAAAATAACTGTTAAGAAAGCGAGTATTCAAGTGTCGCATTTTGTACCTAATACTACCACGACGCCACGGCAACGAGAATGGTGTCAAAAATAAAGTAGCAAACAAAAAAGATTCACGCAGACATACCCTATGGTAGTTTGTGTAACATAGGCATAGTACCAACCCTCTCTTATACCATCCCATTTGTTTAAGGAAAAATGATTTTTTCCACTACCTGTTACATCCTGAAAAGTATGAAATAAATACGACTTTTTTAATGTTGTTGCTCAACTTTAATCACATTCTGAAAATTAACAACATAACTGTGAAAACTCACCAAAAGCCAAATGGCAGCTCCCACAAACACGATCAACATAAAATTTATCACAAACAGGGGCCATAGTTGAAGAATTTGTACCACAACGTGCATCACGTGTTCATGTATGTCGTACTGGCGAATAATAAATAAAGAACCCGGATATTTCAATATAGGTACGTAAACCATGTCCATCGAATCTTTGGCTTTCACACTTGCTGAAAGTGGGAAACTTAATTGCGTAAAATCATCAATATCTTCCACAACTCTCTCTAGCGTTGATTTACTGGCATATTCATATTTACCATTTGACGTCAAGTCAACAGTAGTTGTGTTCTGGTTGGCATCAGGACAAAACCCACAAGCAAATGTGAACATATCTCTTATAACTGTGGGAAATATTCCATCAAAAAACATTCTTAGACGAGTTGTATATGGCTTAGTTATGTAATAGTTACTGTAGATAACTTCTGGACATTTACAAGTTTCTAAAGTAATCAGTTTTAAAAATTTAGTCAATATAATTCCTTCACGATCTTATTAGGAGAAAAAAATACGTAGTGTCTGCCATAGGAAAGTTTAAACGAAAACTTACTGGCAGTAACTGATGCTCCAATGCCATCCCCGTATGCGTTAATACCTAGCACATGTATCATGTACTTTGAATTAGGTAACAAAATATTTAACTTCGCATATGTCTGCCATGGTGCAACATCTAGTCTTAAATACCTTGTGGCCTTTTCGTGAGTATCCATCGGCTTATATAGTACCTTATAACCGATGAGTTCTCCGTTCAATGCATATGCTGGTATTGGTCTCCACTGTATTGAAAGGCTATTGTGTAAGTACCTCACTACTGTAAGATTCATCGGCGATTCAGTTGGTGCTAAGGTATAAAAATGAATGCAATTACTATTCATTTCTTCAATCTGTGAAACCTTTTTAAGGCACGGACTAGTGCATTGTTTTATGGTGCACATCGTAGTTTTTACTCTTGTTATTACGACACACTTCTAGCGAATCATGTGTTTACTTGTGAAGTTACCCAGATTCATAGTGTAAGACAAAAACCTCATGTGCTGTTTTTTTTTTAATTTAGTAATGTAGGGATGATAAGGATAGGATTTAGTACAAAGCTCAAGAAACACGATGACTTGTTTTTCTGGTATTTTTACTAAACTCAAATTATTTTAATTGCAGTAAAAATTTATTCGAGATGTGCCAATATAATAACTCGAAAATTAGAACTTAGTTTCTGAAGTGAGGAGTTACCAACATGAACAGTAAACAAGTAAAGATTGATAAATATCCTTCAACGACAAACCTGAAGTTTTTGTTCGCACTTGTGTAACTCCACACGGTCCGGAGCCAGCCTTCGTGACCGCACACACCGAGATAACATATTGAGTATCACCCTTTAACTTGTCTAATATAACACTCGTATTTTCATGCGGGAAAAATATTTTCTTCCTGTTCATACTTTCATCAAGAATTATATCATAACCAATTAAAACTCCATTCATGGCACCTTCGTCCACTCTTTTCCATTGGATGAATATCTTGTCAAAAGATATGCTGATACCGGTAACATTACCAGGCGTAAGACTTGGAACTAAAACATATTTGAGAACATCAACCATGACCAGTGTTATATATAAGAGCAATGATTTGAAAGTCGTCATTAAAATATTTATAAATTGCGCCAAAAGTGAAGAAGAATTCTTTTAATTGTCGCATATAAATGCACCAATTGCCAAAAATGTTTTAGGTCTAACATTTGTGGTATAATTTTTATATTTTTATAAACAAGAAATATAGAAAATGATTTTAGGCTCAAGCAAAAACGTTTATTTTTTTAAAGAAAACAGTATCGAATATCCTCTAAGCTAGGAAAAATTTATTCCAACAACATATGTACGAACGAAATATTTCGTTCGATAATAATGTTTTCCGACGAAATATTATTTTTAAAATAAATAAAGCCAAATTTTCAAAAATTTGTTAACAGTCAATAATCACAAGCATGCTACTAGTATTCCTACCATCTTCTTCTGTTTGAACAACCATTTCCTTGGAGGCGATACCATTTCCTGATTTGGTGCTGGCCAATATTCTCACCACATATCTTGTTCCAGCCTTTAAACCAGAAAGAACCGCGGATGTTTGGTTCGTACTCAATGTATCATACATGCTTGAGACCTTGGATTTTTCTCGATAGAACAGGATATAAGATGTTATCTCCAAACCACGTATGTTGACGTCTTTCCATAATATGGTTAGCGAATTTGGCGATGAAGTTCGTATTGTGATATTGCTTGGCGGTGAGGTAGGAACTAAAAATTGAATATACTCTGCTAACTCTTTAATTTTTTAAGATATCTTGGGGGAAGGATTATATATCAGCAACTATGGTGAAAAGATTTGGCATTTGCAATTTTCTTGTTTATAAAATTGATAAAGCGTGGAATTTAATTGATTTACGGTAAAGTGCTCAAAATCGTCATTTTTTCTTTATCAAGTACTGAGATAATTAAGTATTAAGCTTGTATTGAGAGCAAAGTCATAACGATATAAAATTAATTTGAAATATTTTTCAAAAATATTTTTCGTAAAATGTTATTACAAGAATATCTGATATCTTCCGCACAAAAAACTTTTTTTCTGTAAAACATATGGAATTATTACAACCATTTCCGTTTCATGATGCTAGGAACATTCTAGAATTTTAATTTAATTACCTTTATCAGCTTTAAATGAAGCTATGGTATTTGGAACGATGGGTATTTTTCCGATTGCATGATTCACATCTATGCTGTCTTGTAGCGACAAGAGTTCAAAATTATTCAGTTTCGTGAATTCAATGGAGAACACCACGTCAATGCTTCCGGGTCTACAATATAATACGCTACTGATAAAACAACTTTAACTCTGTAAAAGCTCCCTGGAAGTTATCTTTTCGCACGTGGAACAGTTTCATAAAAAATAACATTTTCGCAAGTTCAGGTAAGTCATTTATAGAATTTTTACTTTTTCCTGAAAAGCCTTTAATCATTGCAAAAGCAATACTAGAATAACCAATTATTTATAGAATGAAAGAAATCACTATCTCTTATATCTGTATTTTGTCTGTATGTTCAAAATGGCATCCCACAGCAGTTTTTCGTACACCCTGCAGTTCTAATTTTATTACTTAAAGCCAAAAGGAAAGCAAAGACGCACAAAATACTAATGCGGGAAAAACATACGAAACGCGATGACTATTTATATCATAATACCTGACCATACGTCTGTAAGACAAAGTTGCAGGCAAATTCCTGTGGATTTTTTCACAGGCTTATTACTAGTTAAATATGTTATTAAACGAGTATAAATCATACAATATAAACTATCACACGAATGTAACCTAGCTATATGCTAACACTATTTTAAAATTTAAGAAATAACATACGATGCTTTTAACAAGGTAACCTTTTCCACATTTCCAATAGTGTTGTCGCTCATTATCTAGTAATCACAGAGAAGTGACAGGAATTAAGAACCAACGGAAAAGAAAAGCTATAAGTTGTGTTGCTCACGTTTTCCAGTTTCAGTTCAGTCACTCAAATTGCTTAACTTCAATTATAAAGGTTTATTCAAGAGGTAGCTAGTAACGACATTAAAGGGGCTACGAACCGGTTAACATGCGCACATTCCGTATACCCCGCGCACATATTAAAAATCCGGCAACCGCGTTTTGCACAATGAACAGATCAGCGCACTTTCCTTGCTGGTTCAATATTTTTTTTTGAAAAGTTATTACAAAGAAATATTTCAGCAAGACTCATTCTGGATGAAAACATGACCGAGGCTGTAGAGGATAAAAATTCTAGATGTTCGAGTCTGTAAATTACATACATGCCGAAAAAATAGCAATTTTTGTTTTTCTGCGCCATCAGCTCGACTTTCGTGTAAGTCACTAAAGTCGAAAACCAACAGCAGTTCCGTAGTCCCTTTAACAAACATAGGTGTGCGTACAAAACTTACTTCGTGACGTATTTCATCTTCCAACTTTGCGAATGGAATTTTACCGTGTGTTAAATCGAATGTATATTTTCTGTCAAGCTTACATGAAACTTGCACCGTCACTTCTAAAATAGTATTCAATGATGAGAAATTGCACTGGGAATTAGACATAAACTTTTTAAATCAATAATCCTAATTTGCTTAAAGGGTTGGGAAAAATAAATACCACAAAATTTAATAAAATATACCCGAGATTTTCAAACGAAATGTTATATTTTGCAATATTTTGGTAATGTCAACTTCAATATTATTTTTTTATTTTTGCAAAACACTATTTTGCCACGACTACTTTACAACTACACTAACGATTTTTAAAATTATTTTCTCGGAAAAAACAATATGTCTAATTGCCGATTCACTAACAAAGTCTGAAGGAGCTTTGTAAAAAAAATACGCTACCAAAACGTTAATAGGAATATTTGATAAACCTTGTCAATTTTTTTAGTAAACTTACAACTTCCAAACATCTATCACATTGCTTACGTACTTGGGCAGGTAGCGGTCCCACATGGTGTTTCTTCTTTTGACACTCCTTTGCAAATGCAACCACCATATAAGGGCAATGGGTTAGTGCAAGTTCTTGTTCGAACATAATTGCCATGACCACACGGTTTGTTGCAAGCAGACCATGCTGTCCACGTTGACCAACTTCCATTAACTACACGTTTGGAAAAAAATTAATAATAATATTAACTGTCGATTCAGAAAATAAAAGAAAATGCTGCCATGTTACGGTGTATTTGTGAAAAGTTGAGTTAGAATGGACAGTTGGCCCTCCATAACTCGAAACCCTTTAAACTCGATCCGCACAATAACTCGAACGATTTCTGATTGGCCGTGAGAGTTCGAGTAATGGAGAGTCCACTGTATTATAACTTGCATGTGTAACATGGTCAGCAGCGCAAAATCATTTAGGTAAAACACATTGTGTTATTTTTATTCAAATTATGTATTCTCGGGTTGTATACACACAAATTATTCCTTAAAAAATTTATTATTTTTTGCTTAGTAATTCTTAACAGGTTCAGTTCTTTAAAATTCTTTAGGGACTAAATTTATTGCAAACTCCGAAAAAGTAATGTTACACAAACTTGTTCATGGACTGCGCATTCCCTTTTCTTTTACCGCCTAACTGACATTCTTTCCCCTTGCTGGCTGGGTAATGCTTGTGTCAGTAAAACAGGAAATCATAACAGACACGTACCAAAAATACTTAGTATACATACCAGTGCAGGTAACGTAACAGGCTTGGTATTGTTTCTCTTCGCCAAAACATTTCTCACCGCCAAGGGATGGGAAAGGATTTGAGCAGCTGCGATTTCTACTTTGTACACCGTGACCACAAGTTTGATTACAGCGCGTCCAAGCAGCCCAGGCTGTCCACTCACCGTGAACTTAAAAACATACAGTGAGGAAATAGTTTAATTTAATTCGAATAGCATTAGAAAGCCAATAAATATATCAAAACCTATAAAAAACTAGTTGGCCTGTCAATTCGCCTAATAAAAATCTACAGGACTCGTACTCTCGCTATTCACAGCTGCAATCTTTGTCTCAAGGAGAAACAACAGTTGTTATGATGGAGAGTAACCGTCTGCCCATGGAAAAGTCCATAGGTTTAATAGTCACCACAAAAAAATAACAAAAGAAGTCAAAAGTGATCGAACTAAGGTAAATTTGGAAAAGTCAACAAAAATTTTAGGTCCAATGGTCATGAAAACATGCAAAACTTAGTGTTTTGAGAAAACTTTTCTTACTGCATTTTGACACAGAGACATTACGTTGATAACCATTGATACAAAAGTCTCACCTGGACAATCCGAATGACCACATTTCTTTACTTCTTTTCTATTTGCGGAACAAGGCCCATCAAAGCTTAGTGCGCATGTCCTCCTGCGAAAACATGTACCACCACACGTTGAGGAACATTTGCTCCATGGTGTCCACGTTGTCATACCTACATCATCTAGCAAAATATTTGATACAAAATTAGATCTACCTATAATTTAGCGTAAGGGAAGAAATTTTAGCGGATTTAGCGGTTTTTTCAAAAATCCCCCAAATTAAAATCCCCTTAAAACTTATTTTGCACTCTCTGTGGATATTAAAAAATCTGATTGATAAGAAAATACGATTATAATGCATTCGCGCCAAAAAGCTAAGGTTATTTATCTTTGCTTTTCGCCAAATTACATTACCGCCAAAATTTAATACCTTTTTGTTATCTGGTTATCAAAATCCATAAAAAAATCCTTAAACCATGAAAAGTCTGAATATATATTCCAAGAACAACTTATCCAGGTCCTTGCATTATAACTAAAAGTAGAATAAAGTGAAAATTTAAACTTTTATTGCTAAATACACAGTTTACCTACCTTGGTTAATACATTTACATATTCTTCTAAAATCCGGTTTACTTGGTTTTACTTCACAGTTGATTTCATTTGGCAGTTTCATGTAACCAACACACAAATAAGTGTTGATGTCAATATAAGGTTGAAATCCACCTGTCCATAAAACCCTTGAAATGTTGTTGGAGCACTGGTAACCAGTCGCGCGAAATAACTCATTTGTATCTCCGGTTTGAACTCGTTTGTCACAAATTTTTCCTGAAGAATATGAAAATTGCAAAACAATAAGTGATTAATTAATGATAGTAAAAGATTTATTATAGTAACCAATATCTTTAAAAAATCAGTGTTTCGTTTTAACTAGCGGAGCTTCTTGCGCCAAAAGAAGGATATAGGGGTCCGGAAAAGCTACAAACATGAAATTTCTAATGCACATTTCCTTGATAAGATAAATATTTTTTTAAAAATAAACATGACCTCATTGATGTTATTATAAACGCGTTGGTTTTTCTAACTACTTTTACACCTAATATTTTCACAAACCTTTTGCAGAGTCGTTATGGACAAAAACGTGAGTAAAAGCAATAAAAAATATGAATAAATACGGGAAAGCTGAATTAAACTATGGTTGACTCTAGTAGCTACATTAGATGTATCTTGTTACCTAAGCTTTCACAAACATCTGCACAACTTTGACTAACGCCAGCAGAATAAAATTTTGAACAGTCACCAAAGCCCAAACAATTTTTCTCTTTTCTTGCTTTTCCTGTACATAACTCTGGGTCAATCTTTCTGCCTCGATTATTCAGGCATTCACGTGTTTGGACTTGATTGCCCGAACCACAAAGAACATCACAAGGTAACCATGGCGACCAAGTTGACCACTGACCTAAGCATAGAGTTTGTATATTTCCGGAATATTCTTGTTACACAGAAAGAAAGATAGGTATAAAATTAGGCAATACAAAATTATTGCAAAAAACTATAGCTCCTCAGTAACCACCACCTCTCCATAATAGACCTTACGCAAAGCAGACAAAGCGACAGAATACAGCAGTTTTTACTTATAGCACATGTGTATTGTAGGGGAGACCTATTTTAAGTGCCGTCATCTTCGTGAATTAGATGTTAAACTAAGCTGTTTCACGTTGTGGGGAAACAGTGAAAATGTTTATTTTGTGACATGCATGCTTTCTGATTTTCAAAAATAACGTTCAAAAATATATTTCCAAACATATTTCCATAAATTAAATTTATTTCTTTAAATTTAGATTATTTTTTGTTTTGATTTTTGTGCTAGTGTATAAAGGCTCGTTTCCATTTGACTGCATATTCTGCTATAGCGCAGCTCAAGAGCATTTTGTTTGCGCGTGCCCACTGTTTTAAATTAGAGACTTATGTATAAGTATATTTAATGCAATTTATTTTAGCTTTAGTTTTGCATGAGTGAGGAGAAGAACAAGTCTTACTTGTCTAAGAATGGAATTGCTTTCTTCGCATTATACCTAAAACGTCTTTGTTTACATTAAAACACACGCGCTTTTTTCTGCGAAAGCTCGAACTTCAAGGCTGCTATTTTTTGCGAAATACATCTTGGAAAGTTTATGCATCAGAAGGAACATTGCGCACCATAATTTTTGTTACAGCTTCATTCATTTGGCACAGATGCAAATGTGTGTAATTTTAAAAAAAGGTGGTCATTGTAAGAACATGTAACTTATTCATAAATCTGATCATCTGATCTGGTGAATATTCTTCTACCTTAAAGACTTACCGACATCAGAGGGAAGCTGTGTTTTAATTGATATCCCTGGTCCTGTTGAGCGTGTTGTTGTTGGCTCTTAAATATAATATTTGTAAACAGTAGTAGTAGGAGAAAGCGTTGGCAGTCTTTTTTTAACTTTTTTCTGTTAGACCATTTGCGAAATGTTTGGAGAAACCAAACTAGTTTTGCGACCTTTGTCAATACAAAAAAAATTAGCTTAGAAAAAGGAAAAAATTCAGTGATATGATTGCTAGTCCAGGTATTACCTGGACTAGCAATCATATCACTGAACTGAATAGCTAATCACTTTAAAAGCAAATGAATGCTGGTGAAGTATGCAAGTATTAGTTTATTCCATATAAATTTTTTTCCTAGATTTTTTCAATGATTTTGCAAAATATCAGACTACCTAAAGTAGCACCAAGTATGCTGTGCATCTTTTTCTTGCAAATAAACTTCATATTGAGTTGACATGATATGTTACCAGTCTTTCCAAAAGCGTCCAGATATAAACACAGATTACTTTTGTTGCGCTGTTCTGACGAAGATGCTTTGAAGAAGATAAAAAATGGGATTAAGGTGATTTAAATATCGTACAATTCTGCATTAGCAGTGTAGTTTATAAAAACGATTGGGCTTAGATTCAGTTAAAAACTAAGGACATCTTTGTTTTTGTCTTACTTTTCACATAGTTCTAGTCAAACGTGCAATTTTTTGCGAAGAAAAAATATCTTCCTTGTTTCTAAATCTTATTTTAATCAAGTAAAGTTCTTGTTTCAGATCTAATATAATATATTTTAGTAACATAATGTGTATACGTGTCTTCATCAAAAATATAATGGCGTCACACATACCCAACCAAGAACCAGCAACTGTTGTTTCCTTAAAATTCCCCAGAAGGTAATGCCATTCGTGTCTCGTCGGTAACGTTAATACACTCGCCTTTATATTATTGCAAACTAGTTCAGCATGCTGCCATGTCATATCCAGTGGAATTAGAGTATAACAAGAGGAATTGTATGTCAAAGATGGCGGTACACAGTGAGTTATATATTCAGGTTTGTTACCTGTTGAAAATAAACACAATTATCAAGATATGGTATGAATATGGTAAAAATATGCATATAGATACTACTAAAAATTAAATAAAATAAATGTTAATGAGATTCATATTCTTTTACTCTCCAACTTCTGTTTTTCAGTAATACTATGAATTTAGTATTCTGTGAGAAAAAAATATAAAATTTAAATTGCGTTTATTTAAAGTGGTCTCATCTGAGCAAATGAGACAAACAAGTCTATAGTTTTCTCAACCGGTGCTATTCGCCAACGCTGCTCCATATTTTCATACCATATTTTTATTCCTTTATTTTATATATCATGGTGACGGTCCTTTTCGCGTTCTGTATTTACTGCGAAAATATACTCACCTCTTTGGCAAACCTGTGCATTGATTATAATATTAGTTGATGATGTTAAACCACACCTTGTCGCCATAATGTCTTGATCATTCCCATAATCAGGTATTCCAAGAACCCATAATGAGTGCTGATGTTTTGTCGAGTTTGCTAAATCAGTCCAAAATATACTTTCGCTGCCACTCGCGTTAAGCACAAAGTTCAACATACTTATTGTTGTAATAGAGGGTAACGCGCCTCCTAACGCTTCACACAGCTGTTGCGATGCACTTTTGTTTAGAGCTAGTCTCGCAAAAAAGTATTGGGAGTTTTGATAGACAAACCAGCCGTTATCTAAAAAGAGAATTATAAAACTTGAAGATATCAATCTTTTTTTTATTTGCAAAGGTTTGGAGGAAAATTTATAGCGATTGTTTAAAAACCAAAAGCTTAAATACGTAAGCAACATTATCCACAGGTAGCCACAACGTTTTTATAAAAATAAGATATACCTAGCTTATAATAGCCACCAGTTTCTTCAGTACTATTTTCACTCCCCAGAATTGCAGTCTTAGCTAGAAAGGAAAAACAGATTGTTTATTTAATACCTGCTAATGATTAAGATGGCCAATCCGAAATTATAAAAGTAAACACACCTGCAGGTTTGCCACAAACAAATTTCCTCTTTAAATCCACAGTGTCTGCTGATGCTTTAACCCAGAATGTATTTGACAAAACAAACTGCTTTTCACATTCGTTTTCTACATCAAGAAGACTGCCACCACCTGCTATGCAAAGATATTTTGCCATTGTTTTTGTTGTATGAATTTCAGACATGTAGTAGCAATAACCAAGATTGTGTGACCATGCCGAACATGTTTTCTTGTCGCCCAGCAGGTAATTTTCTAGATGAAAACCAACATGTCATTAAGAGTGTTTTTTTACAAATCATTTTTATTTTAGTTAGAAATAACTCTTTTCTGTGAAATTTTCATTCAGATACAGTATTTAATTCTTAGTTCAGTGTGGAAGTACTTGTGACAAAAAAAGAACAGAAATAGCCCATACTGTAAGAAATTGACTAAAACTATTAAGTCTAATATCAATCACAGCTTTTTGTTTCGTAACTTTGTGTAAATTTCAATTTTTTTACGTGAAAAATATGGATATTCTAAATATTCGGATGAATTTAGTGACAACCTTACCTCTTATTCTTTTACATACAAACGCATTCTTATTTTCATTCCTTTCATATACCATACCACATTTCGTTTTAATCAAAAATATTTTCCCTGCATCAGATGTATTTGTGGTTGCCCAAAATTTTTGTTCATATATTTTACCATCAGTCCAGCTAGACATTCCTTTAACATAACCAAGCCAAAAAGGAGTATGTTTCGACAAAACGTTGACCAGAAAGTCTTCTTCATCTGCAGTCAATACGCTAGTTAGGTTACTGCTCAAGTCTCTGCATATTCTTTCCGCTTGAAACCAAGTGACATTCTCATTGACAAATAAGTAAGAATTATTCTGGTAAGCAATCCAATATTTATGTTCTAAATGTAAACATTGAAATAATGTATTTTCAATGAAAACATAAAGGCAATCTTCTTTAGCTTAGCTTTGTACCTGTATCTGGTTGCGGTGTTTCACTGATGTTATTTCTTTTCGAATTTGTCACATTTAGATCTAGAAGTACAAAGAAATACAAAAATAACACCAATATAGTATTAAAACAAGGACAAAGGAAAAACACATTTTACATGAACCAAAATATATAAACGCAAAATGAAACCCTACAAACTCACGTTTTTCACATAATGAATAATATGTTTCAGGCGAACTAAATACAGAGATTTTCCATTCATAATTCCTGCTCGAATCAATGTACACATATTGTTGTTCTGAAGTTGTAAAATTTAGATCCAAGGAAGGATCTAGTTGGTATACTTTGGATGAATCTTCAGACGTGAAAACACTACTGTTTGCTTTACGAGATAAACCAATCCAATATTTTCCTTTATATTTCTTCGCAATGGCGTCTATAAAGTTTTTCTCACATTCAGTGTTGGGGACCGCTAAACGACCACCAGCCAGTTGACAAAAGTTACGACCCTCTGCCCACGATTTGTTATGCTTAAACAAGGCAAAACAACCAGAAAGGTATGGAATCCAACTGCGGCCACATATGTTTGTTTGTGAGTCTATAAGAGGTAAAGTACATATTTATTTTAGGTCTATATACTGCATCTTAGATTAGATTAGTCAAATCGAGTTTAAAAACATCCGTAGTCGAGATTTATACATTGAAATATTGTTATTATGCTGTAAGACAGCACACAAAATGTTTATCCATAACTACCTACATAGATTTCAAAATTGTACAAACGTAAACATTAATGTAAGGCCTTAGGACCTATTCAGTTGTTTCTGCTTAGCAAATCAAACACCATTCCATTATTCAACAAGTACAAATATAAAATTATTTATCGTGCATATTACCAATTCCATGCAAAAAGTCTCATACCATTTATAGCACGCTTGCAAATGAATGATTTCATTTTCATACAGTCATCGCTGTGCAACATCAATGTTGATGAGTTACCAGCACCACATATGTGAGATGCATACTTGGGAATGTACTCACTACTAACATTTTCACTATTTAACCATTCCCAACCTTTACTACGCTTTACTAAGCCAATCCAAAATTCTTGACTCGTTACAATTTGATTGATTGCTACGTGTTCTAAGTAGTTCGTGATACTAGTGAGAGTTGAACTGAATATTGCACAATACTTTTCAGCTTGATCGAATGTCATAGGTTCTTTTACATAAATATACGAACTTGATCCAAAAATATACCATGATCCAGTTTGAGTTAAGTCTGAGAAGTAAATTATTAGATTTTAGCAAACTTTTATAAGATTAATTTGATGGAAATAAGCATTTGTCCTTGCAATTACAAATGAATAATCTCTCTTATTGTCAACATAAATTACAGAACTGATGTTATATAAGAGTAGCTGTGAACTTACTAACTGTAAGAGGGCATTGAAGTGTCATTAAGTTAATCTGACTACTGGCATTGAATGACTCGACATGAATCGTTTTCTTGTATTTATTGTATCTGAAGTTATACCAGTTCGCAAAGTTTACAACACGAAGAATACCATCATCTAAGATTCTGAATGCAGTTTGGTGTATCTCTAAAAAGAATTCAAATCTTAACATATTTACGATCCATTAAACGCTGCTTAAAAATGGACCTACATTTATATCCACTTAAGGTTATGAATGCATGCATACCTTGTGGATATATTTGCTGATAAATAGCATGATAAAACATAACGTTAATTAAAAGACGTCTTTTAATTTTCCCAGACAGCTGATTTTAATTAATAGTATAAATACTTCATACAAAATCATTCTAGGTAAAAAAAACACAACTAATACAATGACGCCATAAGGCAGTATTAATTCGAATGTCATTAAACAGGGTACGAATGTTGATTATTGAAAGTAAAGATGATCAAGGTATAAAAGCATTATTATGACGTCATTTAGAACAAAAATGACGTCATATTCTTGCAAATATTTTCTGCTAGTCAGTCTGTAATTTACAGCAGTTAGTAGCAACTGATACCACTTAACAATCAAGATAAGTTGATTTTTATCATAAACCAGATTAAAATTTAGTTACTTACGGGTGAATTTTAAAAGGCTCTCTGGGGTAACGTGTAAATATTCTTGTCTATTTATCACGTTTCCATTTGAGAAAACTTTCATCTTTGAATTGCCATAGCAGCATTGCAATGAGAAGGGCGATGATATTTCAAAGCTTTGTAAATTTCGGATCACGCAATTACTTGTGTTGTCAGCTTGTTTATAAAGGAAGACAAATTCTAAAGACAAGGTGATTTTATGTTTCTAACGCCACGAATAATACGTAATGTTTCCACTAAACGCCTTTTTTCTTAAACGCCTCCTTTGAAAAAAAAATTCGATGAGTTCCTACATGTTTTTAACGCTTTTTTCTAATAACCATCACTTTTAAAATAGGCTTTAAATCAAACCAATAGTTGCCAGAAATATCCTTGCCAGAAACAAATTAGTAGCTAGATCAACATTGGCCATGTAGAATTCGAGTCGAAATAAAACTGTTTATGTGCTAACATAATCACAACCCAATTTCTAATTTTTGTCTGTTATAAAAGGTTATATTACGAAAAGTTAATTTCAAATTAAATACCTCCTCCACAAAAATACACTTAATAATCAGACACCTCATAGAATAGTTAAACAATTGAAAAAATGTATTTGGTCTTTAAAAATTATGTGCAAAAATCTAAGAGTTGCACAATTTAACAGTAATATTTCCAATACATTATTTGTGGACTTTAGTTCTAATTCAAGGCCAATTTTTACCAAAATTATCTCCAACCCTGAAAAAGCGCTACTAAACTACTATGGTCAAGAAATGATAAACGTTCAGCAAAAATATACGAATACTGAAGAGACAAACAGAAATAATATGTTCAATGACAGTGTATAAAGTATTTAATCGACGTACTTAAATATATTCTTATTTCAGTTGACAATAAAAATAATTTAAAACAAAAAAATCATTAAAATTGTGTCGCTATAACATTATAAAATTATGGAACATTACATCAAGGAAACAATATTTAAAATAATCGAAACCACAAAATAATTGTTCTAAAATCTTTGGTAATTTAAATTAAATGTATCTAAAATAAATTTCAGGACACTTTATTCCATTTGTGTATTATGCAGCATTTTTTGCATCTGTTGTAATTACAGCAGTTAAGAATTTGTATTGTAAGAAACTAATATCAATATTGTATTGACGTATACCTTGTGGCTTAATTCTAAGTGTAGGTTTTGTCTGAACGTCGAATGCATCTTCACATGCATCTAAATAACAGAAACAAGTGATATACAAATAACATTAATCCATAATTTAATTTAATTTCCTATTCTTTACTGACTGATTGGCCTGCGTTGAGGCTTTTGTTTTTTTATGGATATTCGCTGGTTCAAGACCTAGCAGCAGGCTATAGAAGTTTGAACCAGCCTTATCTGCTTAGCTTTCAGCATGAATATAACTTTATAAACTAAAGGATTGCCTAATGATTGGTTGCTGTTTTTACACGACGTCTGAAGCTCAAATGGAAATTCTACATGAAACAAGACCTCCTTTTAAGGACATTGACAACATTAGGAACAGGAACTGTAAATGTCATCTTTGTTTTTCGCATTTCTTAAGTAAGAAATACATAAAATGAATAGAGAAACCAATATACGCTGGATTCAAAATTAATTAAGAGTACGTACACACTTTTACTGATTGTGATCCACAACTTTTTAGAGTTGTTTGGCTGTCATTAGTGAAGCATCTGTTATAAGGATCGTTAAACGATGTCAAAAAATGTTCACTGTTTCCAGTAAATCGATGACATTTCTTATCTAAACTTGAAAAAGAATTATTATGGTGGGAAAGTTTTAATAATCGCCAAATTTTAACACATGTGGGAAGGCTGATTTTAGAAACGAATGATGAGTGAACACTAAACTCTAGCTTACAAAAGATTTCATCTATTCTTATAAAACTAGATATTCTATGTTATCTATAACTTAATCATGTGTTAATTCTTCTTTTGAAAGCCTCGACGTCGCATAATTCTTGTGCTGCATTTCCTATGGTTAACTTAAAATACCTAAAGTTATACTGATGCATTGCAACCTTGAGTAGCTTAATGTTTCAAGCGGTTGCAGGGCAGGCGTTAAGGGGAGGGACACATTATGCACCCGTTTTTGAATGCACAGAAAGTTAAATAAGCAGTAGATACTATACATATTTGACAGAAGAACTTATTATATTAAAATATGATACCGTCTTTTGCACGCTGCAAAAGTATTTGCGACGTGTCGCCTGCAATTGACCAGCATAATCCATTTTGATTGTATATTCTATTCATTCGCATATACCACTTCAAATTTAGGTTGCAACAATTTTCTCTTTTTTTCTCAACAGGTTTTAATAAGCAGTGATCTTTGTTCCATAGGGCAACTATAAAAAATAAACGCTAAAATTTAAACTTGGAAACTATCACCAGCAAAAAAAATGTGACTCTTAAGAGACCACAACATTAAAGACAATTAAAACATAAATTACATGAGACATTACCGTCGTACCATACTTAAAAATGCGGCATTAAAGTTGTTCGCAAGATAATCGGAAATACAATTTCTTGTTTAGGAGTGTGCATGGTAAGCATGCGTATTAGGATAAGAGCGAGATATAACAAAAGACTAACTGTGTGTTCTTTTTGGATTTTACTCAAAATGACAACAGTGCAGTAACTTATATCTTGGCCAAAAAACTAATTGACTTTTCTAACGATTAAGTATAATTTATTTCATGTAATTATGATGCAAAATGGTGCTAACATGGTTATATGTTAACATCGCTGGTACATGGTATAATGCCAAACGAGGAAGAAGACCAGGTAACGAAGACGCAAAAGATTTGCCTAACAAAAATCCTCAGTATATTTAAGATGAAAGTGTTTTCCAGCACAAATAATAGCTGGGAAAACAGCATTTTGTTTTGACTTCTGGAAAGCAGTTGTTTTTTAGCCTAGACATTACATATATGGTTGTAGAATAGGCACTTCACACGAGCTAGATATATTGGGATTAACTGTACTGTACTACTGCGCTTTGGAACACAAATTGTGTAAGTATTCAATAACTCCGTTGTTTGTAGTTTTATATTACATCGACTGTAAAAATAGAGCAGAAGTAAATTTCTAAAACATTTCTGATTGTTAGGTGACGAATTGGATGACGTAATATAAAAGGCTAAGATGAAACTATTTTTACTGAAAGTAAATAAAGTTTTTATAATAAAGTAAAATTTGAAATTAATAGTAGATATTTCGTAAAATATTTTTTTCATAAAAATGCAATGCAATTTGGAAGGGTAAAAAGATGTCAAAGTTTTTTTGTGAGGAGGACTGTAACAGCGGGCTGGAGAACAAAATAAACTTTTTTTCTATTTACGCATTTCAAACCTTAGTAATTACTACATATATATATAATAAAGTATGTGGTAATATTAAAAAAGAAACCCCACCTTGCCTCATGCAGGTAACTAAAATTAAGAAAAAATTAAAAGTAATTGAAATTCAGTTACATGTTTATTTTTTATATAAAAAATTGTTCATCGTAACTATTTACAAAACACTAGCATACGAAATTGCTTAGTAACGTTCGATCTAACTTACGCACATACCAGAATTTAACCTTGAGAAACCTTGTCGGCATTTTGATACAATTTCAAATTTATTTGCTTGATCGTTGACACAAACATCAGCAAGCATGTTTGTGCAGTCACCTAAGATATTGAATTGCGTTTTTATTTATAACAATAGGTCCTGGTTACTTCCTTTAAAGTCTTTATTTTATAACCTAGATACCTGCATATTCCTATTATACAAGCCTCCATTTAGACACTGTGCGCCTAAAGTCCATCACAATTTAAACCTCAAGCTTGAATGTTATAGCCAATGTAAAAAAGATGCTGTAACATAAGTTGAAAAGTAATTTAAAAGATAGTAAGCCAAGGTTATCTTAACGAAAGAAAATAGCAAAAATGAACCTCAATTGGAAAAAAACAGTGCATTCTAAAGTTTCGACGAAGTGTATAGCTTATTATTTCATAATTACATATTGATAAAGTCATACGATTTGTGCATATATATACATATATATCAAATATGTGAAAATTACACTACCTTCTAAAAGTAGAACGTACCTAATAGTGTAGGGATAAAGGCAAAATAACCAGTTTGGATTTTAAAGCAGTTTTCACTTGCTTTTCCCTTGTACCAGTACAAAATATCTCCCTTGTGGTGTCGTACTTTCTCATTAATAGAGCAACAACCCAAAGGATGTGATTTTACCACAGTTGAACTGACATTCTTAATACATTTGATGTTACCATCCACTGATTTGTAATATAAAGCATGCCGAACTTCTAAAAAGATCAATAATGACTATGGAGGTGATATAGACATGTATAAGCAGGTATAAGCAGTTATTAGCAGTTATAACTGTGCAAATGAAAGAATTGACATGCGAAATGGGATACGCCCAAGCTTCAGGCAGACTAAGAAAGATTAAATGGATCTGGTTAAGAAGAAGACTAATTATTAGTTACTAAAGGAGCCAAAAGTAGGATCAACTGTTAATGGTAGAACCAAAATTCTATGTAATTCTAATCTTTTTATTTTTTGCATTCTCGTGTTCAATCACAATGGTAACTGAAATTGTAAACAAACCCATTCTAATAATCACTATTCTAGTAGGCAATAGAGCATCGTGCTGTATGAACACAACATAGATGTTAAAAGTTAAAATACGATGATATTTTTAAAGAACCTCGAATTTTCACTATTTTTTCGCCGGCAAGGTTTCGCCATTGAAGTCTATTCCTGACCACCTTCTAATCTGAGCACTGCTGGATGGAAAATCCAATTCTTTTTTGCATGGATAGCCTTTGATATCTCAAAGTTGAGAATATACGAATATGACAAGTCAATTCCCTTTATTGCTTGAATCTATAATTTATTTGCATTTACATATTCATTTTGGTTTGTAACTTTTAACGTTGGGGAAATTATTTCTGCAGGACAATTTATTGCGTCTTAAATTGATATTTTTCTCTAACCTTGCTCTTCTTCGCAACCAGGAAATTTAACATTGGTGCATGTTTGTAAGACTGGATCAAAAAACAAATCAGGACGAGGACAATTCCACTCTGTAGTTTCATAATTTAAACATTCTATGAATCCATTGCAATTGTGTGGATCTTGGTACATGCCATCTGCTTTCAAATCGCAAAGTTCTAAAGAAAAGAACTTTCTAACTCTAAAGAATTTAAGCAAAAATATTGCAGCCAGTAAAAATGATTGAATCAGGCGAATTCGAATTCAGGTTATGTTCATACCAATGGTTCGTTTATTTGTTCATTTCCTATTTGATTTTTTATTAGACCAGGTAATTTTTTATAATTTTTTTTCTAATAATGAGTGATTATTATTCTCTTGTGTAAAATTAGTGTAAGTGATCTTAAATATACACCACGACTGTACACTGTAACATTAGAATGAGAATAGTAGCCACATTGCAATATTCCAACACTTATATTCCCGCCTCTCTGGTGCTCCTGTCCTCTCTAGTGCTTCCTCCCTCTATGGTGCTCCCGTCTTTTTTAGTGCTTCAGCCTTCTCTGGTGCTTCTGTCCCGTTAATCCTGCTTCTCTCATAGATGAAAACAACTGCAAACTTTACAGTAACAACGCATACCTGCAGCACAGAATGGAATGATGATTAGCAACCAAATGATGGCAGTCATTTCCTAAAGAAATATTTATTAGTACATTCATGTGAGAGTTGCAATTTTACAAAATGTTCGTTGAGACAACATTTTTATTTTAAGCTTAAATCTTTATATGCTTCAGAAATTTATAACATTTCTATTCAGCAGCAGAGGGCGTTCTTATTTCAAGCGATCCGGTGAAGACTACTAAGATACTAATTCAAACAAAATTCATTTATTGTAAGTTGTAAGGTAACCAACTAAAGAATTTATTTGCTTCAATAGCAGCGTACAGTCTTTTTTCTATGCTACCCCTTTCTTAGAAGAAAAAAGTCAATGTATTTCCTTATTTTTCCATATCATTCCTGCTTAACTTAACTTTTTCTTTCACTGGAGCATTTTTTAGTGACAATAATCTCATTAACTTTAATTGCATATTACCTTTTTTGAAAATGTCAAAAATGAAGCTTATTAGTTTTGTCTTATATAGTGGCAGATGTAAACATCCCAAAGACGTTGACATGTGTTATGTTGTAAAAGCACAAGTATAAACCAAAAATACAAACATAATGTAAGCAAGTTTTGTACATTGTAAAAAAAAACTTCTCTACTTAAATTTTTTCAATTCTCAGAACGTTATATTCTTCCTTTCCCTTTAATATTTTTTTAAAATCCGTCTCTGCAGTTTTCCTTTCCCACAAAATTTGGAACATACAATTCAACATAGCAACGGAGCTTGTATTTTGAAGTTACGTATATATGTTTAAAATGTTATCTTGACAATAATTTTAGAACTAAAAGAAAAACACCAATCTACAAGTTAAACACTAATTTTTAAAATGTTTGTCGTGAAAATTTAGATAAAAACACACAAATTAATTCTTCTGTTTGCTTTTCGAAGCAATCACGTTAATTTCATTTATATGTTTTTGTTCCTTCGCTATTTTCTTTGCATTTTTATATTTTCTTCACTTTTTCTAATTTATTTAATTAAACTTAACCGAAAGTGGAGTTATACTATGTAGGTTATATTTTTCCTATTTTTCTTACATTTTAATTATTCTTGAAGGATTCTTGTTTACTCTAGAGCTAATTTATGAAGTTATAAAATTCAAAAAAATAAAACAGGACAATGAAGATAATACTATAATCATTTTGTCTCATAAAAAATCTGGATACCCTCACATATCTGACTGGAAAGTAAAAACTTTTACGGACAAATACATCTTTTTTAGCACCTGCAACAGTTACAAACACTACATGGGTATTCCTTTGAAAAGGAGCGAAAAATTTAAATATCTTGGAAAATGATCAAAAAATGTAACGGGAAAATCACATTAATGACCTAAAAATCTATTAATTAATGCACTTAGCATATTCCAACTACCGCTCTTCGGCATGGGTTTGTAATATAAGCATATCGGAAAAGCTGTTATTAAAACTATAACATTATTAACTATTATGAAAATCTTGGAAAAGAAAGATAATTAGCTATTTTAGCTATATTAATTAGCTGTTTTGAAAAGAAGCTTTTGTTTTCGAAACAACGATTCATGTTGTTGCTGTTGACATATGCTCAAAATTTCTTCTGGCAAAAAATTTTCACAGTCACGAAAATAAAATAACTTCTAAAAACAGCAATCCTTTTAACATAAAGTTTTGGCAAAAGAAGCCTTCTCATTTAAAGCTGCAAAAGTGCTGAATAATTTAAGATTTTCATCTCTAATATTTTTTTAGGAGATTTTAAATTTTTCTGATTACCTTTTCTTTTTTTAATATTCACACATTATGAAATAATTTACAATAAGTCACAATCAACTTCCGAAAAATGCTTGAACTGTCTCTAAGCCAACTAAAGCACCGGGGGTATTGTAAATTTAAAATGCGTTACAATCGCACATATTATCATAGTATTAACCCCCGTGAAGTAAACACCGATGCTGGAAATAGGTAAGTTGCGGCCACCGTGTAATTTTTGACGGTCTGACTTTTATAAATTATAAATTGTTTTCGAGAATCTTCTCAATAAAACTGAGTTTTGTGCAGTATTTATCATTCTTTGTTACCAAACTGACATAGCAATACATAAAACTAGACCAAAAAAATTCATTCTTTGAAAATAAATTTTAAGGAAACAGAAAATCAAGTCTCTATGTTAGCTTACCTTTTTTACAAGCTTTTTCGTTTAAAATTCATAATAAAGTTAAAGTTACTTTCAAGCAGGTTTTTATAAATTCTTTTTCTTACTCCATTAGATCATTCAAAATTTCCAGTATCCTCCTTAATCTTCTGGTGTGAAATGGAAAACGAGAATAATAGAGGTATATTAGACGTGAAAGTTTGAACAGTTAAGTTTTATAACTTCCCAGGCTAATTAAAGTACGTAATATGAACATAGAATGAATAAAAAAATAGCTAACATATATAATTGCATGCAAAAATATGTGAGACAGAAAAAACATCTGCAAGAAAATCAATTTAATAGAACCAGGTAAACAACAAAAACTGTGATATTTACATGCCACTGACTTGATCTCTTAACACACACGTTACTCTCTTTCAAATCATGCGTTTATTAATTATTATTATTTTCACCAAACCAAACCCTACCATAGTATTTCTTTTCTTTATTTATATATAGTAAAGATAAGTCATAATTAAACGAACATCTCTCAAAAAAATCTTAAATTTGGAATTTAACTTAGAAAATATTTTTTGAGTGGGGATTTTAATCATATTAGGCAGGTAGGTATTGTAAGTTATAAAAAAAATTACCGCATAACAGATAGAGAGGCAGTTGTTTTCTTTTTCAGTTTCAGGTGTTTCACTGTTAATTGTAAGCTAGTTCAATTTTATGATGAATCCATTTTTTTCTTTAATAAAACGAAAAAAAGCAAAGAAAAAACGAAAAGTTTAAAGAGAATCTAAATGTACCATATTTTTTACATTAATCTTTAATTTGAATGCGGGCCATGAAGTTGTCCAAATTTAAATACGAGAACATCGCCTTGTTGTGAACATTGCCTGCAGCTGTAGTTATAAATTAAAAAAGCTTCAAAAACATGTCTCCAGCTAATTATGGCATATCTATTTTTTCACGAAATGCTTTTAAACTCATTTTGAACCACTAAGTACAATAAAATTTCTGGAATTTAAAATATTTTGAAGTGGAAACCATATTTTTTTTCTAACCTTTCGCCGGTATATGTAAGGGAGGCATACGCATCGCCCCCACACCAATTTAACATGACAAAACCGATATTGTTAAAGCTTGCGACCGCCCAGAACAAGTATATATTTGCATAGCTTGCATGCACGAAAACAAATGTCTTATTAAACGCCTGCGCTTGAATTTTAGGCAGAGTTTCCCTTTTTTAAAAGCATTAAGGACAGTACTTTTGAAGCATATATGTTTTTATAATAACTTTAACTTCAGGAATCTTATAAACTTTAAAACCTATACTTTTTTGTAGCTAGCGAGCTTTTGTTTACAGAAATCTCTACAGTAAATGCGGATACGACACAATTTTACATTATTCATATGTCGACCATTATTACAAGACTGCCACTTTTGAAAGTAGTTTTTTATGCACAGTCTGTGCAGATTCATTCTTCCCCGTTATATGTAATACTCATAAGAATAGTACAAAGTAGGCAACCCGACTGATGCGCTTTAAGTACGGGAGGTCTTGGGTTCAAACACCGACTGAGTCATTCCAGATAATATAAAAGTGAATCAATTCCTTATGCTTAGATGTCTTGTCTTGTTGTCTGGTTGAGAAAATGCTGTGCTTGCAAGACTTCTGTAGCTCAAATGGGAGCTGAGTTGAGTTCATTCTGCAGCGAAGACATTGACCACATCTTACATGACAAAAATGATTTTTTTAAAAACAGCACGTTTTAATTATATAGGAAAAGTCAAACCAAAATATTATTTTTTGATAGTTGATCCAACCTAGTCCATAAGTTTTGTGTTTGCATCGAAAACTAGCTTCTGTTTTGCCTCGAAGAATTGTTGTTGTCGTTTTTCGCGGAACGCGTTTTATATCAATGATCTGGAGCGGAGCAACAATAATGACGTAAAGAAGTTCAAAAACAAAAAAATTAAAGATTGGGTATAGTCGAAAAGCATAGACTGGAATAAGCTATAATGTATATTATTTCTTGAAAGCAACATGTCTAGTTCAAAATGCTATATGTCAAACCTAGTTATTATGAGTACAATAGCAACAGGATTAGCCTAGTTAACTAAGCTTTCTTCGAGGTTAATAAATTGAGTTTCTCTTATGCGAAAGCTTAGACGCCAACGAATGCCAGAGCAAATCCCAAAAATTCAAATCAACCTGAGAGCAAACTCTGAATTAAAGTTAATCAATGAGCACAAAGCTGGGTGGTTGCATTTCTTCCTCTTAAATCATAGGAGAATTAAATATATTTGATCGGGTGAGTGCAGCTATTCGTGTTTAAAACGATGGATTTCTCGACGTAGCCAATTAAAAAGCGCGGTTATTAATCTGAACTCAAGAAATTCGTTTGCGATCCTTATTAATAATTTCCACCTTAACTATTCCGGTTTTCCGGTGGTAAGAAAAATTATGCTGGGTCTGCTGGCTACAACACGATAAGTTTACACGATAAGTTTCCGAGCAATTCGAAGAAGATTAAGTCAATTAACCAAAACATAATATCTTCTTTTTGTGAGCATGCAACTAGTTATGCTTTTCTTGACTCTAAGTTTGCTTACTGCTAAATTAAAACTTTTCAGAACAAGCACGTGCTAATAACACAACAAGACAAACTTATATTCGTATTGTGTTCAGCGTACTATTAAGCTCACTTTCGAAATGCACACCTGGCGTGGGAACAACAAAATATTTGAGCATGGGCCGTTCGATGTTATTTTAGGTACATGAGGAAACAAAAGATTGACAACATTTACGTTATAAACCACGCTAAATCCAGTTTTATTGCTACTTTCAAAGGAGTTAAATTTTTCATCGAAAGTTTTAAAGAGAAACTTGATTTAATTAATTCTCACTGTTAGAGTTATGAAGTTGTGAAGTTGTTCACTTTTGTTCTGTCAAATATCAAAATTAAATTTTTGTTGTAACGCCTGCTTTAAATAATTTAAAATACATACCAATCGTTTTGTCGAACTCAATTCGTCAACTTGGACTAATCCGATCGCGTTTTAACCTTCTTTTTCATTTAGAAAATTTGCAAAATTTAACTTTTTCGATTTGCCAAATGTATCGTTGACCAATCAAGTTCTGCGACATTGTATCAAGCAAAATTGCAACCAATTAGAATAATAAATTTGAACGTTGTTTTTGGAAAACAAAAAAGTATGTTTTTAAATCAAAAGGATTACTTGTTAAACTGATAGTGTCTTGCATCTTTGTATTTTACAATTTGGGGGTTAAAGTAGCAATTCTCGATACAAAGCACATGATTTTTTACATTATAATCCAAATTTGATTAGACGGAATATTTTTGCCTAATATTTGCCTTAAATTTTCTTAATACCTTCCTGCGAAGAAATGTAACTTAACTGGATATTTTTGTATTATAATTTTGAATATTTTTATCTCCTTTATTAATATCCGTAATCCGTCTACCGGAAACAAGATGTGTAAAGAACGGGCAAACCCGTCGGATGTTTTTACGGGTTGCAGGCTAGTCTCTTTTATTAATACCCGTATTCTGTTCAAAATGTAGCCGACTTGCAGCTTTGTCCTAAGGTTGCATTAAATAACCATTCACAACGAGTGAAAGTCTGAGTCCCGAATTGTGTACGACGGACGAACTATCGGATTTAAACACGGGCTAACGGTTAGTAAGTTAAGAATGTCTGAGTATTATACAGTATGACTTGTTGTATACACGAACATACGATATATCATTTGAAAGTAGAAAATCTGTAATATTTTCTTCTTTTTTCCCTGAGTAATAAAAATTTGTTTGAGATTTTAATAAATTGCTGGCCCGATTGTTCTTATAAAGCAACGTCTCTCTAAAGTTGAGATTTCTTGGAACTCCATTGTCCCAATCGTAACTACATCACGTTACCCAAGAGTACCTATAACATTACTTTAACTTCTTTGCCTGCCAAACAAGCCAGTTTGCGCTTGGTAGATGGCTCCAAATGGGGTGACAACAGTATTAACACTAAGTTTAAGAGATTCGGGGTGGGTACTCCAACCTGAAATAGACGACTACAAATTAAATGCGCCACAATATCTCCACTCCTGTTTAAATAATTTACTGTTGAAATCCTTTATTTGTAACCATAGATATTTGTTTGCATTTTAAATGTTCATTTTTTATCAACTTTACGTTCTTTTCATCAGAAAGTTTAATTAAACTTCAAATTGTGTAATTTGATTAAAAACTTTTTAAAAGCCGCTTTAAACCGACAGTGAAAAGCTGGCTATGTTTTAGCTCTACCTTTCTTACTGAATCTCGTTTCTATTCTTTACTGAGCGTTCCCCCTACCTTTAAGATTGTTTGTCGCAGTTGTGTACGCTATTGGTTAAACTTTTTTTTTGAATGACCTCAAACATAGCTGGTTTAATGCATACAAAACCTATTGTTTTTGTTGAGCCAATCATAAAGCTGTATTTTTAAATTCAACCAATCATGCGTAAGTGTTAGTGCAGTTGAATGATATAATTCAAAAACAACGAAGAATGCTTCGGCATGATGGGTAGAACCAACTCATTGTTAGCATAGCTGAAAAAATAAATTTACAGATGAAATAATAAAAATATATAAATAGAGAGAAAGAAATAGCAAGTTTGTATTAGATATTTCAAAATAAAAATCTTATTACGAAATCATTTTTATATTGTTTAGATGGGA
The DNA here is from genome assembly GCF_029227915.1 of Hydractinia symbiolongicarpus. Classification (NCBI taxonomy): domain Eukaryota; kingdom Metazoa; phylum Cnidaria; class Hydrozoa; order Anthoathecata; family Hydractiniidae; genus Hydractinia; species Hydractinia symbiolongicarpus. Next base: position 12,436,109 of record NC_079875.1, on the reverse strand, counting down.
AGAGAAAAGATGTAAAGTAAATATATAAAATAATGAAATGAAAAAGATTTACTTAACACTTGGTTGAGTCGAATCGAAGAAAGAAAACGTCAAAAGAGCATGCGATGGTTTACTCTGTTCAACATGATAAAACATGGCTATTCGCTTGTTTTATAATTCTATCAAGTTTTCATCATATTCTCTTGGAGGAAATTAGTGACAATGGACCGGACAGTTCCGATAAATATTACACAAATGGCTGGGCTATACATATTGAAGGTTCTGATAGTTACAAAAGAGCTAAGAGAATAGCTGAAAAATATGGTTTTGAAAAAGTATCAAAGGTAATCGAACCGTATAATTTTTTGAGCGTTTATGGTTAGTGTATAGGAGTGAGCTCTATGAGTTATATGAAAGCAAGGATAGTGCTCTTTCGCTGTTTTATCATTAAATGTGTTGGAAAAGTTTAGAATAAACCTTTCGTCGTCCATAGTTCCATTATACATCCTTGGTTATAGCTAGGTCCTAAAGCAATGTCTTTTTCAACCACTTCAGATATCATCAGCATACGTGTTCCTAGAGAAACAAATGATGTCATATAGCAGTTTAAAAACTTTTTTGCTCTTACAAAAACATTGGTCATTTTGCCCATTAAATTATTCAGTTATAAACCTTTTCTATAATTACTCTCTCACTAATCTATATCTTCGGTAACGAATATGCTTATACGTGCATCTTCGGTAACGAATATGCTTATACGTGCATCTTCGGTAACGAATATGCTTATACGTGCTGTTGTGGACGCAAAAAAAATACTTGAACTATTTTTATTATTCCGAACATATATGCAGGCTATAGCCACATGACTGGAGACACTGTTATCAATGCGAGCCCTGTGTTCTAAATGTATAAAATTAGGTATACACCGGTATTGCTTACCCAACTTTCCTAACATGGCATGGATTGACCCGTAGCTGTGGTGAAGACACTTGCTAAACATGCTTGCGTGGTGGACTAGCCACGGATCTTGTGATTACGAAGCGAATTAAATAACCACAAAGCCACGCGCACGCGCTTTAATGTTTTACATATGCTTAATTTGCTTGGTAATATAACGAGTTTTAGTACAGTTTCTTATGAAAAAATTATTGTGTATAGGCATTGCAGACATTGCACTTTTTTAAATAAGAAATAGGTTTATAATAAAACAATATCAGTACTTTAAAAAGTACTGATATTGTTGTTGTTGTTTGTTGTTGTTTAATATTTTTTTAAAACTTTTTTGGATCTTTATATTCTATCTTTTCGTTGAGAAATTCTGATCAGTCTTAATGTTGAGATTGTGAAATTACTTCAGGTTTTTGGATAAAAAAATCTGATTAAAATCTTTTCACGTTTTAATTATAGTTTGTTCATATTTATTTTACTTTATATTTATTTATTTTTATGTCGTTGGTGTTTTTAATTGAATACGCATATAAGATCATTTATATCAAAATTTTCTCCCGCAATGGTTTAGCAAGGACCTCAGTGCTCTAATTCTCCTTATTCTTCAAGACCACCACGCCAATGGTAAAGTAGCAACAAGCTCATTTCTATACGGATATCAATTATCATGAAAATAAAGATAAAAAATTAGCTAAACTTCTCTAAAGTTTATGAACTTACATAATTACTTTATTAAATTAAAATAAACTGTTAATTAAAAAAAATGAGAAATTACAACAAAAAAACTTTGATCAGGTTGTTTTTGTTTGTTTAGAAAAAATAATGTTTATCGTTTATATCTTACATATACTGTCTCCCAGCAACTTTAACATTTAAAACGCAAACATTTTGCGCACCCGTGATTTTAAATTAAGACGGTTATGATCGGGAACTATTTTTTTTGATTTATCATTGTAGCGTTAAATAACGTGCCAGTAATGTGATAGTCAACCTTTAAAATGCAACATAATTGGAGTAGATTTTTCAGCAGTTGTGAACGCTTAGCTATGCAACCTATAGAAATTTGAGCTCGAAAAACTTACAGATTTGAAAATTTTTTAGGCCAGGACAGGACAGGACAAGGCTTGTAGGAAACTATAAAATATTAAATGTTACAAACAATTAATAATTAAATATAAGTTAATATTATGCACTTATATAAGAACCAGAAAATTTGGTTTTGGTCTAAATGTGCTTTTTTTCTTTTTTCTAAGACAAACAGTTAGACATTGTTACATCTCTTCCTTTATCAATGTTCTCCATTATTCTTTATACTTTTTTCAAGAAAAAGAGAAAATCTAGGGTTCTAGATGTTTTTACTTTGTTTTTAATATTTAACCAATTCCGTCCTTACCATTCTTATAAAAAATTTTATTATAAAATATTATATCTTGAAATTTAAAAACATTATAAACGTCACTTCACAAAAAGTTTAAAATTATCCGTTTAGTTGGAACATATAAATCGATTGTAAGTGCTACAACCATGTACTTTCTATAGCGTTCTATAGTGTCAACAACATTAAAATATGTGACTTTACAGATCCCACATTTTTTGTTTGCCTCACTGGCAACCTGACAGCAATTTGTTTAATTCGTTCCATAATTTTGATCAACACACCTTTAATTATCTTTCTTCAAACTGCCACAAAAAAAATTGATTGATAAATTTCAGCAAAAGGCGATTGCTTAAAATGACTGTACAGATTAACAATGATAAAATTTCTTTATCCTGATGTTTCAATAAATAATTAAGGCTCGTCTGAACAGTGGTATCAAAACTATTGATAAAGCAAATATAACATTGAAGAAAATTTACATGTTAAGATTGTATTCGACTGGCGTTACTTTTAATATGACTTAAAAACATATTACGGGGTTATCAAAAATGAGAAAACTTATGTCCAGTGGTTTTACTTCATTACGCAACTTACATAATATCATTTTTTATTCCAGATTGGTACATTGGAAGGTTACTACCATTTGGAACACCCACATCATCCAGAAAGATCAAAACGAACTGCGGACAGCAAAACAGATCTCCTGAAACAAGAAGATGATGTACGCTTTTTTTATTCTAGCTAAAATTTCAGTATTCCTTTGATTTGTTTTTCTATAACTTTGTACCAATGGCTATTTCTTATATGGAAGCTACTACAGAACTAATAAACTGCTATAAAATCTACTTTGAAGCATTTCCTGACACGCTTATATTCTGATCTGCCTATATCATTCGATAACAGAAACCACAAAGTAACTAAATGAACATATCACATTTCAGGTGAAATGGGTGCAACAACAACATGAATATAAGCGAGAAAAACGCGGACTTCATCACGAACATGTAGTGACAAGAGGCATTCAACCGAGATTTGCTGATCCACTATGGGATGAACAATGGTACCTTGTAAGTCTATGTGTTCATTACTGAACGTTTAATGTTACAAGAAAGGACTGAAGGTTAAGCGTAGTGTTCCTAGTATGAAAGAAGTTTTTCGTTTCAGATATTTAATGTTTCCTGTTGGTGTTTTGTAGTTACTAAATGTCGGATAAAATTTAGGGAACTTTAGAGATCTTCAAAAAATGAGACACAGCTTTTAGGTTGTAAATAGAGACAACGTATGGATTTTTAAAGCAATCAAAAATTTACTAAATTTATTAATTTCATCTTCAGTTCAAAACGGACACTATTCTTCCTGTTTAATATTACTTTCTTTATATCTCCAGCGATTACTTTCTGTATACAATCTCGGCCAAAATTGTGCAGACAAAATCATCAATTTCGAAGTTCTATCCTAAAAGTAATTATGTTGGCTGTTTCTACGTTGGGTTTACTCCCTAAGAACTTATCAACGTTAACTTGTCAGTTTTAAGAGCGAGCTTATGATCTTGGGTTATTTGGTTGGTGGTGATCACTGCTGACGTCAGCATGGTCATTTTTCTTAAATTTAGGGGACTTTGTGCCAAAAAAGATGGATTATGCTGTAATACAGCCAAGCTAGAAAATGCAACTAAAAGATTTTTAATGCTCTTCACCTGATCTGCACATGTTCAAAAGTAGTAATGTGTGACTGCAGACTATTGGCTGTTTTTCGGCCATAATTGTAGAGAAGCAAAAGAGATGCATTTTTCTATAACATTTTGTTTGAGACTGCAGACTAAAATAAACGATGCTATATTTAGGACGACAAACGCTCTTCGATGGATTTAGACGTTAATGTAATACCTGTCTGGAATGCTGGCATTTCAGGCAAAGGTGTTGTAGTAACAATTCTTGATGATGGAATTGAACACAATCATACCGATTTAGAGAAAAATTATGTGAGTAACAATTTTTGACCCGTAAAGTGTTAGTTACTCACAAGACCATTAAATAATCACAATCAACGTTGTAACAAGAAGAGAACAAGCTGAATTATTTAACTCCCAGATTGAATTTTTCCGTCCACCACTAATTTTCCCTAAGAAAGATAACTAATATATAAATAACCTAATCTACAACTCAGGAAACTTTGATATATTTTGATATATAGAATACTAATATTTTAATATTTCACGACTGAAAATAAAAATAACTATTACAGTGTAAACAAAAACCTGTTCTAAATATTCTTGCGAAGCTCTTTCGTTTTAAAATTAGTGGGCATTTCCTTTTTATTTTTGTGTTCACTGCTAAATCCTAGGATCCTGCAGCAAGTTGGGATGTAAATGACAATGATCCTGATCCATTCCCAAGATATGATCCAACAAATGAAAACAAGTAAGTCTACCGTCGATGTAGATGTTAGACTGTACTTTTTTGACTTTTCAAAAAAAAAGAGATTGTTGCTTTCTTGGCTCTCTTTTCAGTCTATATATTATTTCAAATTATTGTTTAATGACATTATTTATCTCTGTATTTATAATGCTCTTATTCTGTTGGTTTGTGCGGAAAGGAAGTTGTACTAAGGAAACACAAAATGTGATATATAAGGAACGGGCGACCCCGTGAATATCTCCACGGATTAATGACTAGCAGTAGCTAGGAGTAGTGCAGGCGTATTACCATAGATTTTGTCGACGGATGTATTGCCTTATGCTACAACCAGTTTCTTAAATATCTAGTAAAAACATTTCGGTGGTTTTTTAACATAATTAAGAAAATAAAGGTACGTCCAGCAATGAAAAAAATTTCATTTGGTCAAATAACTAAATTGGTCATTAAATTTGTCTTAAGTTTTGTCAAGAAAAAGCTTTTTGGTAAATAATATTTATTACAAAAATCATTACAAAAACTCAAGACAGTTTTCTTCCAAATCTGCTACTCAGACAAGAAAAAAGGCTTTGAAGAAATAAATGAATGGCGCTAAACAATATTCTAGACTAAAATTATTTACAAAGAAGAGTGTGAAGAGTGTAACAATACTTTCGTTTTAAAGACGGAGAGTTAAAAAAGTGTTATGATGGTATAGCCTTCATATTACCAGATTTGCACATAATAGTCAATTAAATTCTGAAAATAAAACAATTGATAAACTAGTTTCCGGAGATTGATTATTTATCCAGAAACTAATAACAAAAAAGGGTTAAACTAAACGTACCCTAGACTACAATTCTCACAAATAAATCCTAATAAACTTTGACGAACTAAGTATAGTGAGATTTTAGTAGTTACTGCAGTACCTTGGTTGGATAAATTGTTAGTTTGCAGTTTCTCTCACTTCACCACAGAATGATATTACGCATTCCATTTTAATGCTATACGACTTTTTCGAATGTTATTTGTATCTACGTGAACTTGTGCACTAGTGAAATATATGAAAATAATCATGAAGCTAAAATATCGATTCTGTAGAAAGTAAACAGAATAAGAAGAACGTTAAGGACTCCACGTAACAATTTGGAGTGATTTTGTAGGCATGGAACTCGATGTGCTGGCGAAGTTGCAGCGCAAGCTAATAATACTAAATGTGGAGTCGGCGTTGCATACAACGCAAAAGTTGGTGGTGTAAGAATGCTGGATGGGCGAGTCACAGATCGCGTTGAAGCTGAATCATTAAGTTTAAATCCGCAATACATTGACATCTATAGCGCTAGCTGGGGACCTAGTGATGATGGTATGACAGTTGAAGGACCAGGAACCTTGGCATCAGCAGCCTTCCTTAACGGCATCACAAAGGTATAATATATTATCGAAAAATATTTTAGCGGAAAATTTGTAGGCAAATCCTACGTTTTAACAATTTATTATGTTTTTCATCTTAGGGTCGGGGAGGTCTCGGTTCAATATATGTGTGGGCCTCAGGAAATGGTGGCCGTCATGACGACAGCTGTAATTGTGATGGTTACACAGCCAGTATATACACCCTCTCAATAAGTTCAAGTTCTGATCATGGTGAAAGTCCATGGTATAGTGAAGCATGTTCATCTACTCTTGCTACTACTCTCAGTAGCGGTGCACATGGAGAACAGAGAATTGTAAGTTTTAAACATATAGACCTTGCAAATTTTAAATAAATGTTGTTTCAAAGTTTTGTTAAAAATTTATTTAATTTTTCCTGGGTATTGGAGAATAAAATCTGCTCTAAAACATCTCGTCAAGGCACAGTATATATTAATTAACCAATCCGTGTTTATTTTATTTACTTATTTAAAGAACGTTCATACAGTATAGCTTTGTAAGTTTAATAATTACTGTTTTTTACAAATATCTTTTCAAAAATAAACTGATGGAAAGGTAAAACACTTGGTAGAGATAAGAAAAGATCTGGGAGTAAGATTTAAATTGATCCCAATACATATGCATACTTAAAACTACATATTTATACAATGCCAGATATTATGCAAAATGATTCGAATCGTTTTAACAAAATATTTTTTTAAAAAATGACATTTTAGGTGACAACTGATCTTCACAATCAATGTACAGAACGTCACACTGGTACATCAGCTTCAGCACCTTTAGCTGGAGGACTAATCGCACTGGCGCTTGAAAAGAAGTAGGTTACCTATAGATACTCTGATAATACAAGACCAATCTAAGTCAGAATCAAATTAAATAAAAGGAAATAAGTATTAAGAATGATCTACATTAAGGCTGTTTTGTACACAGCGCTCAGCGTTCATTATCTGCTTACACGGAGAGGAAATAAAAATATATTTTATTAATGGAGAATAGCATGGACACACGAATAAACCGTTGCTGAATTCATGCTCATTTTCATCAATTTTCACAATATGCACAGTATGTTCAGGAATGGTGCGCATAAAAAATATTTATAAAGCCTTAACATTGGAGTTAACAGTCAAAGAACTTTTAACATTGTAGCAACCATAAATTGATCGCCTATACTTCTTTGCAAAAAATAGCGTCTTTCGTTTTTGCTTGTTCCATATCGTAATATGTTTTTACTGTTATTCATTATCTAGCGTTTAAATTTATATTTTTCTAGTCCAAAGCTGACGTGGCGTGACGTACAGCATTTAGTAGTGCACACGGCCAACTGGTTTCCCTTAAGACATGATCCTGATTGGAGAATGAATGGGATTGGTTTGCATATGAATGAAAAATTCGGGTTTGGTTTGTTAGATGCTGACCGGTTAGTTCGTATGGCTGACAGAAAAATATTTCAAAATGTACCCGAGAAAAAGGAGTGTAAGGAGAAAGTGATGACCACTGCAAAGTGAGTTGTGTAGTTCTTTCAATGAGTTGTTCAATACAAAATTTGTTTAGTTGCCCACCTGCCTTATAATTTTTTCACTCTCTCTTTTTTTTGTTCCCCCAATGATTTTTACCCTTTAATTCCAAACCTATGAAGATTTGTTGCAAATAAACGTTTTCATTAATATTGTACTAACTATTAAGTCAAATATATCTAAAACATCAGCATTGTTAACAAGTCAATTATATCTTCTATGTTCTTAAAGTTATTCATCTATAAAAAAAATAAAAATATCAAATGAATTAGTTTAAATCATCAACTAATTACGTATATACAGAATATACATTTCTAAAAAATATGACTGGTTTTTCCCAATGATGTCATTTGGCATCATATAAATAAAAAATCGTTTTGGTGGTAGACGTTATAGCAAATTTTCTGAATTATAGTTTCTTTTAAAACCACTTATATCTAAGCTATAATTTAACAAAATGTAATAAAGTATAGCATTTCATTTTTTTTTTTATCATTTCATTTTCCAGGTAAAACATCACAGAAAACTACCAATATTTCCATTGGCACTAATCTATTTTCTCTAAAAAAGCCTACTGCTAGCTTTGAATGCCATTTTAGAACGATTCCAGCTTGTTTGCCCCCCTATGTGAGTTAAAAGTTAACTCCATCGCAACTATATTCTCTATGAGTGGCAATAACTGGCATTACTGAGTTAGTCCCTGTTGTTTTTTAATTAACTACAAGAAATGATACTTCATTCAATCGATTATCCCGGAAAAGTCACAAAGTTTTTCCATTGAATATTACGGGCACCCTTAAGGACACCTGCATGGGGTAAAAAAAATTTAACTGAATGGAAAAACCGTAAAATGTTTTCTTTGAAATATCTACTTTTAATTTAAACCCTCTTCATTTCAATTATTCTAATTCCCAAACGTTAATTTTTAATTTTTACAACATTTTCTACCTGTTTAATGGCATAAGTAATGTCAATGTCATTTCATACAAAACCTCTTTTTATCATTGTTTATTCTATTTAGGGCTCTACGCTGGGACCAACCGTTGTCAGTGGAGATAGAAACAAATGGCTGTGCGGGTTCAAAGGATGAAATTAGGTACTTAGAACATGTGCAGATAATTTTAACTATTGAATACACACGACGTGGTGACCTAACGATATACTTAGTAACTCCTATGGGCACCAGATCATGTTTGCTTCCAGTAAGAAGCGAAGATTCATCGGATGAAGGTTTTAAGAAATGGGCTTTTATGACGACGCATGCGTGGGGTGAAGATCCGCGCGGGAAATGGATTTTGGAGATTAAAGATGGCGGAGAGTCAAGGTCTAACACGGGTACTCTAAGAGACTGGCAATTAATATTGCACGGTACCAAAGAGAAACCTCATCATCAAAACGTAACACATCCAGAAAACCCGTTGCACAAGAAGGCTGTTGCCGACGACACAAAAACGAACGCCAAATCATCTGTACAAATCACGCAAATTACATATACTTTTGGTGAAAATGGCGCTCCATCAAGAACAATAGTGCCGCCAAACAATGTACCAAATTTATATAATAGCCATGGGGCGCCAACACAAGCTATTTTGCAAAATCAACAAGTTGCTGTGCAAAACCAACCATCGATAATGCCGAGTCAAGTATTAAATCCATACGCTGGTCTACAGCAGAACTTTCAAAACACGGCATCGAATGGGATGATGGGAGGTGAATATAACTACAATACAAATGCTTACAGAAACTATCAGAGAAATAATATACCGTCATACACTGCTCCTAATTATGGTACTAATAACCCTGCTTATGACAATAACCATAATTATGCCAGTTTATTTACTGGTCAACCAGCTTATAACCAAGTTAATAACGCGCAGCTATATCAGCAAGCTAATACTAATCCTCGTACAACCTTAGTTGGTCGCTCTGTAACATGGACTAGACCTAACCCAAATAGTATGCAAGTGTACACAGACCCTAATGCAAATTTATGGGATTTTTTTGGACATCTAAATGCTAGAAGATCTGCTGAAGAAGAAGCAATTGAAAAGAAGAAAAAAATGAACTCCTTGATACAATTGTTAGCTAGGTTACATAGTAAAAGACAAAGAAGGTAAAAGTATTGTAGCTAAACTATTAATTAGACTTGTTAATTTAAATTATGGTGTAACAGTATTGAATTTATTTCTTTTTTAAGACCACTCTATACGCAGTTCCATATCAGAATTCCAAATTTTAAAGTATCGCTGAATTATGTGTTTTTCGAAAGAAATAATTTCTCAAACTCATTTTGTTAACCAGACTAAGGTTTTTTATGCACTTAAACACGTATACAAAGATATTGGTGTTTTCAATTCCTTTTATTTTATAATACGCACGTACATCCAGTAGGAACGAAGATCTTTTTATTGTGTTTTGTGTTAACGTTTTAATAAGTTTTGGAAGGAGTTTAATGTTTCTCAGCTGTACATTTAATTTTATCTTTACATTTGCACCAGACCCGGTGAGACAGAGGAAAGATAATGTGGGGGGAGATATGATGTCACACATTTTTTTCTAAAAAAGAACTTTGATGCAACGAAAACAATGATAGCGTTAGACAATCTTTATTTTGATTCTTGCCCCCTTCCCCCCTTCTCATTTGACAAACGACTTGCCGGCCCTGTTCACTGACCGATGAAGACAAGGAATTGAGTTCGAAATCACCTGTTCTTTTTTGTTGTTATTGCCGATGGCAAAACAGGCTAAAATAACATACTAACAAACAGAGCGTGAAGTTAAACTCCTTCTTGTAACAACTTTATCTTTTCACTTAATAGATCATGGAGGTAAAGTTACTATATTTTCTCGCAAAGATTTTTACAATATTTTTCCAAAAAAATTGTAAATATTTTATTTTTCCATTAGTTATTAGAGGGGGGTTGGGTATATAAATATATAAATCTTCAAAATAACGACATTGTTGTGATTGAGTTTTAGTTGACAGTAAAAATTAATGTTACTTGACCAAACCCTATTTTCTGTGCAAATCTGCTTTATTGGCTGTCTTTTTTGCTATCCATTAGCTTTGTTAATTGATGTACATTAATATTTGTATTAGCAAAAGTAAATAAATATGATGTGACACTTATTTTTGGTAAACAACAATGGCAAGAGCTTTATGTTGCTGATTTTTATTTATATTGTTTTTTTGATTGCTTTTTTGTTTGTTTGTTTGTTTTTTGTTGTATCATATATTCAGTAGGAATATAGTATAGCACGAAAAAACTAATTAGTGAGGGGCGCCTGGTAGATAAAAATTTGTTTTGTCGTCGCCATTATGTCTCCATTGGATTGTTTTAATGGTTAATTTTGTTTGCTGAATTGATTTTATGTAAACACTTCTTTACCGCACCCAGTTGAGATAAGGTCATTTAACTGTTAATTAAGAGTACGTTACTTTCTTAATGGTATTAATTTTGATAATTTAAACCCAAGGAACAAGTTTTTTATTAATTTCTTCGTAAAAAAAGAGAAAAAATCCTGTTGTTGCATTTTTACTCTTCTTACGCATATTCCACATTTCGGGAATCTTCATATTTTCCAAAGCAATTTCACTTTGCAATTAAAACATTGTAATGCATTTTAGCCAAGCCAAGCGAAGCTACCGGGTTAATGTTTAAAAAATTTCTGCTTGGTGTGCACTTAACAATGATTGGTAAAGCATGCAACCCTAAGACCATTTAATTTTAATTTAAATTTGAAGATTAAAATTTTCGAACAAAGTTCGAGTACAAAGACGCACACTAAAGAAATAATAAAACACAGTTCAATTATAAACCAGTTGATTAGCTTAGTTTGCTAAACGTGGAGGACCGTTTTAAGTTGATAGTTGGTTAATTAACAACTAATTGTAAAATTGTCACGTCATTTGCAGGCAGTAACACTTTTAGCTAGCTAATGACAGAATGAAAAAGAAAGTCAGGTCCTTTATCACGTTAGTTAGTAGATCAGCTCGCTTTAGCCTGGATGGTAGGCCATATGAGGGACTTTAAGCTAGCTAATGTAAAAAAAGATCAAATATTGGTAGTGAATGTTTTAAAAGGAAGAATGGAATTATGTTCTTGATAAATATATATAGCCTATATCAAGCTTAGTTACGACATAATCAAACGCGAGCATACTTCGATTCTTCGTCTCTCCACCGCCATGTTTGTTTAACACCAATCAGAATCCATAACTTGACCAGACAGGTTCAAGATACCTTCAAGATGTATCTCAAAGAGCTCTGGGATGAAACTTTTGTGGAATAGGCAGGTTTAGTGTTTTTCATATCCTTTATTCCGTTGTTTGAACGTCTGCTTTTAAACCTTTTTTGTTAATCTTCGACGAAAAAACAATATTTTAAGCAGAAAACTGGACAGTGCAATTTTAACCGCATTATTCCCTGATATCGTTTTGCCGAAAATTTTGTTGGGAATGGAGAAAATGAAAAAATCAAAGCTCGAAAAATCCGGAATATCTCCGTATTCGTTATATAATACATTGTATTGTGCAAAAAGTTACAAACAAACATGTATAAAGAAAACTAAAACAAAAGAAGTAAAAAGTGTAAATAATAATCATAATAAATTTATAAACAAAAGATAAAATATGAATAAGGTAAAATGTATAAATATATAAATATATATAATATTATAATCAAAAAGCTAAACTAATAAACAATAATCAAATATGAGGATGAATAAGCAAAAAACAAAAAAACACTTGTCAATAATATCATGACGCATGGTATAATATATTAGGTTTTAAAAAAAGTCGAAATGCAAATTTATATCCAAATCCAAACATGGCCATTTAATTTTTATTCATCTTTTAATAAATGCGCGTCGCTCTCACCATATGAACAGATGAAGTCATTTGTAATTTCTCAATTTTTTTTGCTCGCCAAAACTTTGACGTAAAAAGTAAATGCATCATTTACATTTGATTAGAATTACGTGAAGTTAGATAATGGCGTTTTCATTCTACGATTATGACACTTTATATTTATATAAATAATGTTATCATTAGCACAAAAGACATCACCAACGTGGTTGGTTGAGAAGAGGACGTAAATACACGTTTTATAAGCACTGCACTGATCAGATTTTTCTATTACATTTTGAGATTTTAGGAACAAATGATAAACTAGTTATAGCACTTAAGCCTGGTACAATGCGACAAATATTTTTCTCGTTCTGATATTTGTATTAATTTCCCTAAAGGCGCGAAAATGAACCATACAAAAATATGAAAACTAATGATATTTCTTAACAAAACTTTAAACTGTTAAATTTTGGAAAAAGAGAGATTTACGTCAAAAAGGAGACAATTAAAGATCAAATGATATACAATATAACGGATATTGCATGTCCATTTTTTTCGAATATCAGAGTAATCCACCCTCAATAAGATACTATTCCATTCGGTTGCATCTCTTAAGATATTACTTTTCATTTTTGACTGAATAAATCTTAGTATTCAACGATTGCCATATGTCAAAGCATGCATCGTATGCTTATTGTATACATAGAGTTGAACAACAATATCGTTGACGTACTTTATGAACAGCTGTCTTGTTTTGAACGCAATAGTAACTGTTTTATGAATTTCTTATTGACAATGTTTTCTTTTTTTCTTTCTGCTTGTTGTATGTGATAAAAGAAACAAAAGCAACACACACACTGATTTGGTTCTTCTCTAAAGGTTAGCTGGCTAAACAAAAAATGGAGCATTACGTGGACTTGTTAAAAAAATCCTACATACCAAAATATGTTTTTGAAGTGACTTAAAAAAACACAAAAGCAGTTCAACTACTTTGAAAAATGCTTTGATGAACACAAACATAAAAAATCCAAAAACTGGTGTGCTGAAATATTCCATAAAAGAAAAAGCCTTTGAAATTAAGACGATCGTTGGTTGATGTTGAAAACCGTATATATATAGGAACGCCCTAAATATATTTACACCCACCAAAAAACACAAACTGACAAGTGAAGCAGTCTCCATCCAGTTCACTAGGTTGTCTTTATATGGCTTTACTCGTAAGTGAACAACTAGTAACAATAACATGATTGGCAGGATAAAGCAAAGACGTTGAATTGGATTGATTAAAAACGTAGCCAGTACAGCAATTATCAATCTTTGGTAAAGTTTCCATGCATCCCAAAAGAGAAAGCAGGTTTTATCATTTTTATAAGCCCTGAATGGTTCTTCAAACATACGACATATATATTCTGTTATTAAAGACCGTGTTTTTACTTTTGGCTTGCATTTACAACACGACATTACAAAATAAGAAAAAGCCATGGGTGGGCAAAATAACGAAAAGGAAAATTGTTTGATGTTGATTTGATTATATTCCAGCATTCGAACAGAAGCAAACAATGACACTGGTAAGGGCAATATCCAGCAAAAAAAGAATACTATGTCAACTCGTTGCCACCACGTGTAACACACCACATCTCCGTTTATGTATAAAACATCATTTTTGCCTATCCTTTGACAATTTATGAGTTGGAGAGAGAATCTAGTCAAAATTGTATAACCAATCATGATCACTTGAATATAACACAGAGTTCCTCTGAGTATGAAACGACGCATCTGCCAGTAAATATTTTTCTTTCCGTAGCAAAAACACAGCCCTGCCACAATAATGAAAGTTGAACTTGTTAAAAGCATCAGGCCTATAAATAAGAGTTCTTTTATGACCATCTTAGAAATTGCTCCAAGTCCTACAAATGGACAGATTTCTTGTAACGTTTTCGGAATATCTAAGGTAAAAATTGATAACATGGCTGACTCTAGTACATTTGGCAATCCAGACGATTCTTCTGTCATTTTGACATAAACCAACGATTTGATTTGATAGAAACTAATTAGCACTTTAAATGTTCCTGATACTCTGTTATTGTGCTTAATAAAATATGCATAAGAATCTTCCACTTCTTTAACTGGTGGTGACCCATGCACAACTATGTAGTCATCCTTTTCCATACAATATTCTAATTTCGAACGGACATTTTTAGTATCCACCAATACAACTACTTCCTCTGAATTCTTCTTCTTTCTACTCTTGATTCTTTTCATAATTGTTATCGCGTAGTACTTTAAAAAGAAGCTTATTTCTTTCATGTATGCCAAGACAAAGGTGTAAGTAAAAGCAAAGAATATATAAACAAACCAAAACATGCCTTGATTTGTACAATTTCTGTTTTTAACACATTTGTCATCAAAGTAGTTGACTCGATAGCCCTTTTCACACGAACCACATAATTTCCCTGTGCGATGATAATTACAAGCAGAAATTGATTTACAAGGTTTACCTTTGTTGGAACAGCAATAATCTTCAGGACAGGGGATGCACGAAACAGAATTATTTTGTTCAAATCCCCAAAAATTATCTTTAGCTCTAATCTGGCCCTGACAATCGGCTCCTGGCGGACAAAGTAAACATTGAACGCGCTGGTGGAGTGCTTTGATGTTGTCAATTGGATGAATATGAGTCTTTTGAAACCCTTTTTTCAAGTTGTACATTCCTCTGTCACATTTTCTACAATACAAGGTGTATGTGTAGGTGTAAGCATTTGATATCATTTGTTTGGACTCTGAAAAAGTCGCATTGAAATTTGTTGGGCAATTATAAGAAACATCTATATTTACATTCGAAGTAGTGTGTAATGAAGCAAATAGGGCAGTAGCTCTTTGAAGTGGTTGATTCAACGTAATATTGATGTCAACTAATTTAATTCTTACATTTTCAACTGAGGTTGTTATCCAAATAGCATGAATCGAGGGTGACATTCCACTTGCATTAACCACAACATTTCTCATTTCACAGCTTGCATTAACTTGGTTATCTACGTTGTAGCTAACGGCACTAGGAGAACGAAGAAAGGACTTGTTATCAATCAATGAGCTCTCTGTAATACTTAAATTGCAATTTTTTGTTATAATCCCTCCCGCCGCAGTGGCTGTGTTGTATCTAAAAACGGATTTTTTTACCTCCAAGTTGCTGTCTTCTGCGAAAATGGCTCCTCCATTGTCGCCTGCATTGTTGTTCTTCATCTCACAATTTTGAAACTCAACATCGCTACCTTTAGCAATAAAAATTCCAGAACCAGATATATCCGCACGATTATTTTTGAATAAACTATCACTTATATTCACCACAGAATTGGATATGTATATGGCTCCACCATTAACACCCGCATTATTGGCAAGAACAGATGAGGTAATTTTTATTTCACTGTTAATAAGAGCTACGCCACCGCCATTGTCAGTGACTTTGTTATTAGTAAAATTGCTAAATGCTATTATGCCAGTGCTTTCTTCGAATTTCATAGACATTGCGGCTCTATTTCCTTTGATATTTACATTTCTTAGCAAAAAATTGCTTTTTCTAATGAGTAGTGAATTCTCGTCTGTTATTTTACTATCTGTAATCAAGAGGTGTCCATCAAGCGATTGAAATACAGTATGCGTGCTGCGAAACGTGCAATTTGTGATTTGAAATTTACTATCGATAATCGAGGGTCTTGAACTTTTAATGAGCGGATCGTTTTCATTTGAGTGTACTTTCCAGGTACATTGATAAGCAGAAACATTTTTCATAATTATTATTCCCGGCACATAATGCGATGCGATTATTTTAGTCATTTTCATGTCAGTGTCAGTGATAATCATTATTGTTCTTTTTATCTCGCGTATTCTCTCTACAAACATGTCATTAATGATAAAATCCGTGTTTTTAATAACACAAGATATTATACTTATAAATAAATTTTTGAATAAGAAATTGCCTGTTGAAGCAAATCTGGCGGGTTGAATCGCCTTTGGTTGCGGAGAGAGGGTGCAATTGACCATATGGATCGAAATATTTCGAAAACTGCCAAGACCACTGATCAAGTGTCTTGTTCTGATGTCCAGGGAATGTAAGCGGATAGAAAAGTCATGTTTTAATTTGTTAATCAATAAGAAACTATATCCGACTATAGTCGGCTGAAAAACACTTTGTGGAGACTTGACAAGCCTCAAGTCTTTGAGAATAACCAAAGGTTGAACTAGAGTGTATATCTTACTTCGTGTGGTACCTCCATCCAAAACAATAGTATCTCCATTTGCTTGTTTCATGGCAGCCTCCTGTAGAGTTTGACATGGTGCTGTTGGTTTTCCACAATTTGGTAGACCATCTCCGTCGCTTGATACATAGATATCTTTTCCAAATGTTACTAGGTTTAAAAAAAAATATTCTTTACATTATAACTTCTAATTTACAAAAAAGGAAACGACTTCTTCGAAGGTGAATGTTTTAGGCACTTAGTAAAATAATCCTGGTTGTTGATTTGGTGACATTTCTTGGTTTTTAGTATAAAAGAGGCAACTTGATCTCAATCCTTTGGATTCTATCAGAAAGGACCATATTGAATAAAACAATTTTTAGCAGTGCTAAAGTCAAGTTGGTTATTTTGCAACTAAATTTATCGTTTTGCTGCAACTCAAATTACAAGACAATAGTTATCGCCTGGTACGGAGTACAATATGGTATATATTTTTCGGGTTCTGATATTTTGTCTGGCCATTTTTCGATCCTTCTACACGAAACTTCAGTGCAATAACTAATATCTCAAATGATTCCAATGAAACGAAATACGAAATACCATTTAACTAGTCGATAAGGCCCGTGGAAAACTTCACTTGGCAGAGGAACATAGGTTTGTTTTAGGTGTTTTGCTGACGTCAGCAATGCATATACAAAAGCAATTTGCGAAATTTGTTTATTTGTTGCCTATAATGTGGAGAGATTGAAACGCTGATCCTGGAAATGTATAGAATCATGTGCTTTTTACTAACACCTAAGAAGATAAAGGGTTTAAAAAGTTTTTTTTAGAAATTTGTAACTTGTGACAAACGGTTGCAAAGATATTGAGGTTTAAATGTTGTTTGGTGACGTCATTAACCCGTTCATTCTGAAACAGATTTGACGACGAAGGTTTAAAAAACTTACCCAATTTAGTTCCAGGTTGTCCCCAGTTATTCAAATCGCAGTAATAAACACATGTATATGAAGAGGCGGAATTAAGTTCGAGTTATAACATATTACAAATTAGTTCGCGCTGGTGGTACAAATATGAATTGGCTATCTATGTTTTTGCTGCAATCGATCTTTTCGCTTAGCCAATGTTCTATCTTTAAATGCAAGTACTGCTGCTAACCCTTACAATAGAACATTTACAGAAAGGCGAAGAGAGTGTGATTCTCCAAACCGTCTAGGTTTCTTGTTTGTTAAAAGATACGTATTGATGTCATAATTCTGCACAATTGGCGAAACTTTTATCTCGAAATTCAATAAATAGAAAGAAAAAAAAAAAGGACTCATAAACAACTTTTCAAGCTCTTTTCTCATATAAAATGAACGTGTTTTAAGTGGAAGTTATGCCTTAACAAAAAAGCGTACTTAACACTGCATAAGAAACAAACCTTTAAAAGCAAGTACGACCAATCCAATGATTCCAATCATTTTTTATCTGTTATTCATTTCATGTCAATCCTTACACCAATTTAAATTTTTATCTTCTATAAAATTTTTATAAGTATTTAAAAAAGCTTGTCAAACGTTTACGTTTGTTATCAGTGCTACAACGGATTAGAAGAAAACCATGCTACATATATATAACTCTAATTGGTTTCTGTAGTTACTATTCAACGCAATTATTAGAAACAAATAGGTTATTAAGCAAAAATACAAATTAAGAGGGTAATTAATTGACAAAAATGTAAGTACAGCACTTGTTATTTATAAAGCATATGATAAAACTCACCTTGTAATTGAATGCCAAGGGAAACTAAAAAGATGAATGGAGGGCTAAGACATTTCGTTTAACCAAAGAAGTACTCAGAGCTTTTCAAGCGAAAAAACAGTTGGTCGAAGTTGAGAATGTCCAGACGTTCGAAAATCAAAAGGAACATATTTTATTTGCAAAATGGATAGCCAGTGCAAAAACATAATATAGTTCAAAAGATTATCTTACCAGAAGCAAAATATGTGGCAATATAAGCAATACTTTTATTAGACTTTCATCAGCATGTCCTATGTGTGTTTTAAATCGCTTCTTTTTAGTGTTTTTCCTCTCTTTGATAATAATACACGGTTCGTTTAATGATATTAATGCCATTTACTTTGTTTTTATTTATATATTTTTGACACGTGTGATGGTGTTGAAGAGAAAGAGATAAAAGTAATCTGATCAATAATTTCACCTAAGCTTTTTATTATAAGTATGCAGAAATATACGAAAAGTTTAATAACAAGTCATTGTGCACATTCAATTTCAGCTTCCGCAAAATTTTTAACAGGAAATACAAATTAATTTTTTTTTCCGTTAATAAAATTAAGGCTGCTCTGATAACGACAAAAACGGCGAGCATTTTACATTTACCCAAGCATTGGGTAGTGAGCTAGTTACTTCTACTTCCTTTCCAAATTGATTTGGAAGTACATGCAATGAACAATTCTTTTATGAATTTTCTGGAAAAAATCCATTAAGATTGCTTTAATGACGTAAGAAGTTAGTGTCGGCTAATTTCCCGAAAAGAAAAATTACTTTATGCTTTATGTTACGTTATGTAGCATATTTCACTTTCAATTTTCCAAAATCTCATTTTAATTATCATATTCGTAAACGGCATACATCCTTTTTAATGTTTGCTGCAATGTATTTTAACTGAAAGCACAAATCTTCATTCATATCAGTTTCCTTTTTGGTAGATATGCAAAAAGGAGAACGATGCGAACTAAAACTAGAAAATTTGTTAGGAAATCTTAAGCTTGCAGCGATAATGTTTAGTTTACTTGCATTGTTTTGTAATATTAGTACGTGAAACAATCTTATTATCATTGTTTCGGTTTATACCGCTTATCTGCTTACATAAACGCTCACAATAGCTGACATTATCCTTTAATTTGGTATTTTGGTAGCTAGCTTCTTTTAAAACAAGCAAAATAAGGCCCGCAGTTTCAGAAAAGAAACATAGCAAACATTTAACCCTTCATAACATGCAAGAGGATTATTTTTAATGGTAGGTAGGTTCAACCACTAACTCCACTTTTTTTATCAACCCCTAAAGTACTGTTTAAAAAGAGCTAAAACTTGTTCTATTTTAGCATTTATCTAGGCAGAAAGTTTTTGTAGAAAATTTTCAAAATCTTATTTCGGGAGTTGACATGGAAATCGTGGTTACTTTATGTGGTTCAACATAGTAAATTTAATTATGCGGCATTGTTTTTAATCACCATGTGGGTTGGTAACGTCATAAAGGGTAAAAACATACAAACTATTTAGCTAACTCACGTGCAAACCAATCTAACCGACGCATAATTTTTCCAATGCATTTCTGATTTTAGACTGATGTACGTACGGAAAATAGATTCACATATATTTTAATTGCCTCCTTAACTTTAATTATTAGTGGTGGTAAATTATACCAAAACGACTTGACTTTAACATAAAACATAAGGAACCTTCCTAAAGATGGCATATCAGGATTGCTAAATTGATCTAAGTAAAAGCATATTATGATCTAAATAAAAGCATCTAAAGTCTAAATCCAAATAGCAACAAGGAAGCAAAAATCCTTGGTACGGATTGGCATTGGCATTGGATGGCACGTAGACGATTGTGCTTTCTCACTTTAAAAGGTTTGTTTCTCATTGAATTTTAAATATATTGTCTGTAAGCGATCAGATATGAATTGAAATAACTAGGTCAATAAGCATAGCTGTAGTTTGAAGTTACGTTTGCCGAGAGTATATTTTTGGGTAATTTTGGGGAAAAAATATTGAAAGTCAGAGGTCAAGTGGTAAAGTACTCCGCTTTTTATGCGTTTATATTTGCATGAGGAAATATAAACAACTACTATAAATCGTTTTTATGAAAGTTATTAGATAACTTGTACTACAAATGAAATTCTCATACGAAACAAAGTATCTCTATAATAATCTCCATAATAATATTTTGTCTTTCTATTCAAAATGGCTGCCCCACAGCTTTTTTCTAACCCCCGTCTGCGTAATTTAATTACTTCGTGTTAACAGGGGGACAAAAGTCACGAAATACTGATAGAAATTGTACAACGCGCAAAAATATGAATTATAATACTCGCTATCTGCGTGTCTGTGAGCTTATTTATAAAACAAGGGGGTTTGAAATCGAAATTGTAATCACCCATATAATTATAGTAATAACCTTACTTCATGTAAACAGGCGGCAAAAATGCACGAAAAAGACATGTGAGACATATGTACGACTGGCGATCCACCGTGGTATTTTTTTCGAGCTAACGACTAGTTAAATAAATTCCAGCAAATTACATTTCTACTCTGTTGCAATAGCTTCATGTCAGAACTTCATAAGCCGTGACTTAATAGCCTGCAATAATTCTAAAAAAACAGTAAAAGTTTTCTGAGTTTATCATGCCAAGGTTATTTTGTCCTGTAAATCAGACAAAACGGGAGAAAAGTATAAGAATACAGATCTGACCATAAACTGCATGCGCCTGTCGCCCTGGAAATGAGGTTTTTGTAAATGTTAGATCAGACAAAAATAGATCCAAATCTGATACTTTCTTTATTTTATCAGCTTGATAAGGACTTGGTGTTTCAACTTCCCGTCGTCACATTTAATATGACGACTGTGAATTACTTGGACAATAGGAAATTACATATATCCTTTCCAATGTCTAAACGTTCCTGCCTCTTAATGGCCCATGCTTTCCGAGTGAATAAAACACCAATGTTTGTACAGGTGATACACTCCCTCTATCAATGTATATGATACAACCGTACCCACAAAAAAGTCTTACACAAGAAAAAACTAGTGTTCAACTTCGACTTTAACGAATGAGAAGAATTTCGAAAATTGGGTTTGCTATACTGGCAAACAGATGGCATGTCTTTCGGCGACCCTTTGAAAATGTTGGCTACACGATGCAAATTTCGAAATTTTCGCTATGCAGCATAAAAATAATTGCTGCAACACTGCAACAAAATCAAACTGAGTTGAGTTGACATTTTTCGGCGATTTATGCTTCATTGCGCATGAAAAAAAATCTACGTTGCAATGTTTTGATGCAGCATGCAATGCATCATGCTGCAATGCATGCGCATCAAAAAACTGCATCGTGGACCCAAAGCTTTAGCAAGTTAAATTCCTGTCAAGATTATTTTTTTGCCCTCTGACAAATTTAGAAAATCTAATTAGATCGCTGACCTTCTTTCTTACCTTATCTCGTAAAAAGCCAAAATTGCCCTTGCCGCCAAAGTTACAGGAGAGGCAAACAAAAAATTATTTTGTGGGAGCCAGGAAATAAATTTTAAGCGAGTGAGAAAATTATAGATTTCTTAATGCTGAAAGCTAGATTAATAACAAATAAATATTTTCATGGCACCATAAGTAGGATTTGGATGGACATCAACATTCAAAGTAAAATCTTTGACTTGAGATAACCATTTATCTTTAGCGTACTATATTAGTAACAGCATTTTTTAACCTTTGTTTAAACTTCTTTTAACTTAAGAAATATCTGTCATGACAAATAACTATTTTTTCATGGTTTGAATGCCTTTTCCACAACATACTACGAGCTTCGAACGATAAAGTTTGTTATGATGAGATGGTGCCAAATTTAAATAAATATACAGGCGGAAACATTCAACAACAACAAATCGAACGCACAATATGGTGGCTTCATTCACGAATCTTTTCTTTCTTTATCTTTACTCAAGTAAATATCAATTTGTTCAGTAAGCTTATTAGTATATAATAATAAAAATATGTTCGTCACACGTTGGTCAACATTTGTTGCTATTTTGATCTTATCTCGTTATTTTGTGCGTATTGAACTGTGATCATCACAATAAGGGGAAATCTATTTCATGGTTTTTTAATTGGGCCACTCGTTTGACAAATGTTGCTGAGTTATAGATAATTTGCAATCACAAAATTGTAAGCAAAAACTGGTATTTCTAACAGACTGTTTTATATTTTGGGTCTCTAGTGTGTTGTCGTTCTGTAAAGTTTTTGTTTTTATGTAAAAAAACCTCAAAAAACCTCCACGAATATTTTTAATGTCAAACCACTCCTAGTCTTTGTACAAGACTTTTTTGGCTGTAACATGTAAATTGATTTATTATGGAGCAGACCAAGCCATTCGATCTGGTCTTTAACAAATCCACGCTTTCATCATGAACTTTTATTCAGCAGCCGTGCAGTGCGCAGTTCGCCTCTCCTTTAAAAAAGAATAATGTTGTTGCGTTTATGCTAAAGACAAAATCAACTTTCACGTTTTTTTCGCAACAATCTTTCGTCACCGGCTAAATCACCAAAAGATTTTTATTGTTTCTCTCTGCTAAATTTAATATTTTGTTATTTTTCGCGAAAATATGTTCCGCCAAATGTACTTTCCAATTTCTTCCCTTTAAATAATTTATGGGAAGATATGCTTTTAGCAAAGCTTCGATCAAATTTTTAGACGGTCCCAGAGAGCTCTGTATCTGAGTCAAAAGGTTGCACCCCAGAACGCATAATAGGCAGGATAACGTTGATAAAGGATCTGTACTTTTTATATTTACTAACATTTGAAAAAGATATCCATAATAGTGGAACATTATTATTAAAGTGTCAAAGTATACAGTATGCTATTGATAAACAAGAAGTTGGAGATACTATCATGTTAGACGGAGGCACCTCGCGAAGTGAAAGATACATGTTGCACAAACCTTTGAAAGTTTCCAAAGAGTTGCGGATTATCAAATCTCCCCAAAGTATTTTCCAGCCACAAGTGTCTTAAAACCTTTCAACGATTCTGTTTAACGGACATTTAAAAAGTATTTCTGTTCACTTACAGTCACTGAACATTAGTGCATCAAGTCTTCTAAGTTATCGTGGCAGTTTTCAAACTATTTCGATCAGTCTGTTCCTACCGCCAATCAAGTAAAAAATTTCAATCGGAAAAAATTCCTTAACAGGTGTGTCCTTATAGGGCCATTGTGTGCCATAATATAACATCGTGTGTTCTTATTAACGCCCAGTTTACCGGGCGGAATTATTTGTAAAATAGCACGTCGCCGCAGAAATTATTGATGGTTATCACGAACACCGCCGCTATGCGAACTACAATCTCTTTATGGATTGGTGGCATGGCAAGAATAATTTTGAAGAATGTCTCCGCTATTAGTTGTAAATTGAAGATAACTTCAATTAAATTTTTAGCTGCAGTAGAAGATATGGATATTATAAACACGTTACACGTTAAGGAAAGCAATATCTTTTTTAGAAGGATGAGTATCGGAAAAACCAGAGTAAAAACACTTTTGTATTAAAGAATTGTTCTGGCACAGTAATATTTCAAAGAATGTGACAGAGGAATGTACAACCTAAAAAAGAATTTCAAACGTTTTATGCTCATCCAATTGATAACATCAAAGCAACCAGCGTGGTCAGTGTTTACTTTTCCCGCCAGGAGCCGAATGCCAAGGCCAAATTAAAAGTAAAGATAATTTTGGGGGATTTAAACAAAAAAATATTGTTTCGTACATCCTCCGCCCTGAAGATTATTGCTATTCCGACTAACCTTGTAAATTAATTTCTGCTTGTAATTATCAGGCTATCGAGTCAACTACTTTGATGACAAATGTGTTAAAAACAGAAATTGTACAAATCAAGGCATGTTTTGGTTTGTTTATATATTCTTTGCTTTTACTTGCACCTTTGTCTTGGCATACATGAAAGAAATAAGCTTCTTTTTAAAGTACTACGCGATAGCACTTGTGAAAAGAATCAAGAGTAGAAAGAACAAGAATAATTAAGAATAGAATAAACGAAATAGTTGCACTTTTGGATTCTAAAAACGTTCGTCCCAAGTTAGAATACTGTACGAAGATTAAACTATATAACAACGAAAAGGATAACCCAATCTATAACTTGATACGTAATTAATACTAAGGGACTGAAAAGTAACTTGAGTAACTTTTTGTTGTGTCCTTGATCTCTGTCACGAGAGGCTACCGTTCTCTACGGTTTCGTTATGCTTGTGGTTTCGCTAAATTTCCGCGGAAATTGAATTTAACGACTAGCTAATTACTTACTCAAGCTTGAATGAACAGCCGTTGTTTGAAACTGGGAAATGATGACGACAAAGAAAAATAAAAAAGCGTTGGCGGAACAGTTTTCACTTCATAGAATTAGTGTGGTGACTAAGAATGAGCGCAGATTTCCTTGAATGTACCCTGAAGTACCAACTCATGTAAACGTCGAAAAGAATACTATTTGCTTTATTCTGTTGCGTGATGGATACTGCCGCTAATCACACACGCCGAAAAATAGCGAAACGGACGAGCCAATCTATAACTTCATACATAACTTATACTCAAGGATTAAAGAGTAGTTTGAGTAATTTTTTATTTTTTTCTTCATATGGTCGACGATAGGGCCACTATCACTAGTGTTTTGTTCTTCTTGTGGTTTCGCTAAATTGCTGCTGAAATAAAATTTTACGACTAGCTAATTACTTACTCAAGCTTGAATGAACAGCCGTGTTTTGGAATTGTGAAATGATGAAGACAAAGAGAAAAAAACGGGTTGGATTAAATAATTTTCACATCATAGAATTCGTTAGGTGGCGGAAAATGAGCGTAGACTTCCTTGAATGTACCCTCATGTTGACCAAGTTAGGTAAACGTCGAATGCAAAGCGATTTGCATAATTCTGTGGTGTAATGGATATTGCCTCAGCCAAATACACCGAAAAATAAAGAAAACGATAAGGCAATCTATATTTTGATACATAGCTTATACTCAGGACTGAATAGTAGTTTGAGCAATCCTTACGATTTCGTAGCACTTGTGGCTTCGCTAAATTTCCTTGGAAATTCAACTTCACGAGAAACTAATTACCTAACCAAGCTTTAATAAAGAATCGTTTCTTGGAACTGAAGAATGATGGCAAGAAAAAGAAATAAAAAAGTGATAGACGGAATATTTTCGCTTAATTGAATTCGTGTGGAGGCTGAAAATAAGCGCAGACTTTCTTGAGTATAACTTGACGTTGACCTACTCAGGTAAGCACCGAGTGGAAGCCGATATACAATACTCTATTACCTTATGGATATACTGGCCTGTACCAAGGACAGCGGAAAAAAAAACGAACAGGTAGTCTATAGTTTTGTACATACCTTTTACTTAAGGTCGGAATAATAGTTTAAGTAATTTTTTCTTGTGTCATTGATCTGTCTGAGGAAAGGACCACTAACTCTACGGTTTCGTACTACTTGTGGTTTCACCAAAGTTCCGCGAAAAATCAATTTCACGACTAACTAGTTACTTTATCAAGCTTTAATAAACAGCCGTTTCTAGAAACTGGAGAAAAATGATAAGAAGGAGAAATACAAAAGAGATGGACGGAATAGTTTCCACATCATAGAATTCATAAGGTGGCGGAAAATGAGGGTAGACTTCCTTCAATTTACCCCGACCTTGACCAATTTAGAAGGTGATTTGCATTATTCATTTGCGTACTGGATACTTCCCCCAACCAAATACACCGCGAAATAACGAAAACGAAAAGGCAGTATATAATGTGATACATACCTTATATTCAGGGACAAAAAGGTATTTTAAGTAAGTTTCTTTTATGTCTTTAATCTGCTTGACGAAAGGGCCATTATCTGCGCGGTTTCGTACTATTTGTGGCTTCGCTAAATTTCCGCTGAAATAGAATGTCACGGCAAGCTTATTATCTAATCAGGCTTACATGAACGGCCATTTTTCGAAACTTGGAAATGATGACAAGAAGGAGAAATAAAAAGGGATCGAAAGAAAAAGTTTTCACTTCATAGAATTCGTGTAGTGGCTGACAACTAAGGTAAACACCGAATGAAGGCCAGTATATATTATTCTGTTGCGTAATGGACACTGCCCCCAACCACCGCTAATTAACGAAAAGAATAAGGCAATCTATAGTGTGATACATACCTTATACTCAGGGACAAAAATTTAGATTGAGTAATTTCTTATTTTGTCCTTGGTCTTTCCGACAAAAGGAACACTAAATCTACGGTTTCGTACTACTTGCGGCTTCGCTAAATTTCAACTGAAATTGAATTTCGCGACAAGCTAATTACCCAATCAAGCTTGCATGAACAGTCGCTTTTCGGATGGTGACAAGAAAGACTAATAAAAAAGGGTCGGACGAAACAGTTTTCACTCCATAGATTTCGTGTGGTGGCTGAAAATGAGTGTTAAAACAAGGAAAAAAGACTTACCTTTTCTTTGTTCTTTGTTTGATCTTTTTCACGATTAGTTTTCCTTAAAATGTTCCACAGCAGATGTTGTTCGTCGTTTTTTATCAAATCAAATTGTTCAACAATTTTCCCTAATTTATTTACGCCAATATTTCTTTTTATCAGTAATTCTTGTATCTTCTTGTTCTTGATATGCAGATTTGAAATTTGGGTCGATGAAAGGTGATCAATTTGAAAATGACAACATTTAATTAAGTTGTTTTTTTTTTCTCTGATGATGTAAATGCATTAGATTTGAAGTTTGTGTCGCTAAGAATACTTGCTTGTACCAGGGTAAAGGCAGGTTTATAAGCAAAGTGTATGTGAAGTCAACAAGTATGCGAAGTGTGCGGGCTGAAGCAACGACCTAGCCTTTTGTTTGTTTTAAAAGAAGTCTCATTAGCATTTTAGGCTGCATCTAGCCGCTGTCAAAAGAAAAATATTTAAAATCGAAAAACAAAATTTTGTGTTAAAATTTTAAAGAAAAAAGAAAATGCTACACCAAGTTAGAGGGTGAGACGCTATGGAGATCGGAGTATAATTTTGCTTTATGCGCAATAATTATGTTATTTCTTTCTGTATAATTTCACAGGCGAGTGGCACTGTCGGCAGAATTGATTAAATTCACGACACTTTGACTTAAAGAAGAATTGTTGAAGCTAAATATTCTTGGTGAAGAATCACTGGTCTGACTGAACTACACTTTTGAAAGAGCACTTGTTTTTTAAGTACAAAAATGAATAAAAATAAGATTTTTTCATTTAGTAAAGGCTTATTACGACTGCCTATGTGTATGTAAGCAAGATTGCTAGCTAGTTCGCTAGCCAGATGTCTTTTCTCAACCGGCTAAAAAATACTAAAAGTCATGTGTTTTTACAAAGCTTTAAAAAGAAACTTTATTTTCATTCAAAATGTCAACAATTGAAATCTGCCAAA
Source organism: Hydractinia symbiolongicarpus (assembly GCF_029227915.1). Classification (NCBI taxonomy): domain Eukaryota; kingdom Metazoa; phylum Cnidaria; class Hydrozoa; order Anthoathecata; family Hydractiniidae; genus Hydractinia; species Hydractinia symbiolongicarpus. Next base: position 12,408,177 of record NC_079875.1, on the reverse strand, counting down.
ATAACATCTTTCATATTTACTGTTTGGCTCACTGAAAAACGTTTAAAAATATTGACTAAAAAAAATAAAACTATAAAAATCTTAAATTGTTTTGTTTAAGATTTATACATGGCTAAAAAACGTGACAATATTTTTATCTTAATATAATTCGATCAATCTCGTCCCAAGGGGCTTTTGCCTTTTTGACATCAAGGCTGGCGGCGAAAAAAACCCTGGTACAGGCTGGTTAGATCTGTATGGTGATTGGTTTACATCCCAACATAGATAATTTATTCGCGCTACATAATATATGCAACTATTTACTATAAAGATGGCAGATTTTGTTACAAAAATGTTAAAAAATAACAGGATTTTTGACTATGAGAGATGTTCAAAAATATTGACTAAAAAACATAGAGTTGTGTAAAAAGCATAGTGTCTTGTTATAAATACCTTCTTAATGTGGATATATTACCAAGTATGAGTCTATGTACTGAAAGGGATAAAGCTAAAAGTGGGCTATAAAAAAATGCTTACTTTTCATTACTATACTTTTTGCTAAAAATGAATTTGAAATAAAGGCTTGGAGCTTGGTATGACATGTTTTTGGGCTGTTTTGAAAATTTTTTTTGAGATTTTAACCATTTTCAGGGACACCATTAAGCCATTTTTGACAGTTATGCCATTTTTGATAAAGTTACATGTGCAAAAAACATTAAGATCAATTTTCATGATTGAAATATGTCAGAGCCTAAGTGTTATGTTTGGGTCTAAATAAATTTTTTTGCCATTCTTGATTGTTGCGACCCAGCTTCATATTGAAAAAATCTTCTATATTCGTTTTGTTAAATTCTGTTGCAGGATGCTCATAAAAGAAAAGTCACCAAATGTCAGCTGCGGGTAGGTTGATTCTATCTGCCCCTGCATGAATACGGTAAAGGTAGTTATAAAACTCGGGATTTCTCAGAGACACTAGGAGTTATAAAATTTAGGAATTTTACAGAGACACTAGACACTTGTTTTTCCTATATCAGTAGCCTTCTTTTCATGCAGCTATCTTTTTTCTTAATGTACAACGCGACACCATGAACTAGTCAGTGATATCTTAATAAATCTAAAAAAATAAAACCAAATGTTTTTTATAAATTTAACTAGCTTTATAACAAAGTTTTTTTTGTTTACAAATATAATCAACAATGGCTCAATGCGCTGTTTTAATCTGGACCTGAAAAGTGCTGACTAAGGAAAAAAGTCGTAATAATTATGCGAAAATGTGACAGCCAATAATATTTCAATATCCGGTAAACGATACCAGGGTATTTTTCGATTGATATGAGATTCATCTCTCATATCAAAAAGGCAAAAAACCCTGAGGACGAGGGTAGGAGGATGCTTAAGTCCAGCCCTAGTGATGTATATATTATTTATTTTACCTTCTTTTAAAAGTATCCTTGACGATCGAGACCAACTGTTCAGAAAATGATGCGTAACCTTAAAGGAGGGGCGAACAGGACGAGCACGGCTGCTGATTAAAAATTCATACACATGTCACGATTTTATTGCTATCTTATATATTAATTCCCTTGCGTGAGTAAAACTGTGAGTCCACGACACGGAAATCACGGGTCACTTTCTTATGACGTGGTTGTACGCTAAAATTTAACTAAAAAGATTAGGGATGTACTTCATAGAAATCGCACATAAGCTGTAAATATATAACCCGCTGCTAATAACGATATAAATATATATACCCTTATGCCAAAAAACTCTATGTTAGCATATATATATAGGTATCGCTACATATGAAACGGTATTAGATATTTACAAAGCATACGGACTGTTAAATGAAGTTCCCAGCATAAAACGGAAGTTGTGTTTACGAAAAAGATGGCTGTTCTCTTTGAGTATTCTCTACTCTTTCATTCAAAATAAATCTTTAAAAAAACATTTGAAGAAGAGCATGGTTTTATAAATTAATCATAGCAATGTTCTGTAAGGTTTTTTCATGTTTTATTTTCAGTTTTGATTATATTATTGTTGCCAGACATGTTTTATAGCTAGCATCATAAAAAGCCAATCACCACCAACAACTAGCTAGCTAGCTAGAAATATATATATATATATATATATATATATATATATATATATATATATATATATATATATATATATATATATATATATGTAGCCATGTTCTTTATACCTAGCTAAGTCTCCAGTTTATATTTAAGTGACTAGCTATTAGCTGCTGTAGCTAGCTAATGCTAGCTTTAAACTAAAGATTCCCAGTATATATATTCCCACAAAACCCATCAAACGTTATTAACCCTGAAGATTTTAAACATTTTCCTGTTTTTTTTTGGTTTGCGAAGTTCTTTTCCTCCAAATATTCTGAAAATAAAGTTCAGAAATTACTTATTTTTAAAATGTAAATTTAATTTGTTTCAAATTGTGGTTTTGACATTTTCATGTAAGAATTTGTGGGCAAAAACCTTAATCAGCATGCTAAAAGAACTGATTTTTCTTAATTTAGAATTACTAAACACAACCATTTTCTTACATTTAGTGTAAACTTTTGTGCGTATGGCTTATATTTAATACACCAAAAGAGCTACTTTGTTGATTTCAATTTTATACTCTTTGTAAGCTATTTTTTTCTTCTTTTTGACATTTTGAATTAACTTATTGCTGTAGAAGGCATATAATATACATGCATATAAAAAAATGGAATTTTGCAAATTTCTGTTTTACCACTCAATTTTTACATTTTATAAGTTATTTGGAACAGAATGGTATGAAATAGACCAAAATACCTGATCTTAGTTGTTTTTAATTTACAGGCTGTGTCTGTGAAACTTTAAGGGGAACATTTGGTGGAAGACAATGGCATGACATATACTGATAGAACTGATTTTTGTTGTGTTAGATGTTATATCTGAACCTTTTTGACATTTTATGTTAATTTTGCGAGAAAGGACTATATATATATACACAGAAGAAGAATTCAATTTTACACCTTGCAAGCTTTGTTTTTCTATATTTTGTATAAATTCTTACTGGGGAGGACTCCGTGCAATATATCGAAATGACTGATCCTTCTCGATTTAAATTTGATGTGTTCTAAATCGTATATAGTTTTGGAAATTTTGTGTAAGATTTAATGGGTAAGGGCTAGATGCAATATGTCAAAAAAACTTTTTTTGTTGAATCAGAAGCACTCCCTACAACCATTCTTTTTTTTACAGTTTGTGAAGCTTTTGTGAGGAAAGAGTGTATGCAATATTATCGAAATAACTGATTTTTGTTGCAAACTGTCTTTCTTAGGCATTTTAGCTTAAAATATTGTTTTAGAGGGCATATGCAGTAGATATATGTACCGAAATAATTGAATTTTGCAAACTTTGATTTTGTCGTTACCTCTCATTTTTTTACATTTTGATTAAACTTTTGTGGGAGACCGTCGGTATGCGAAGGACCAAAATAAGAGATTTTAGTATTATTTAGAATTTGTATTTTGTGTTGCAAAATTGGTGCAAAAATTGACATAAAATGAACTTATATACAGATTGATTGCTGTTGTTTAACATGACTCATTATGACTTTATATATATATTTTATGAAAATTTGTGACAGAATACTATGTGAGATTTGAAATTTTGTTTGCTTTATTGATGGTAAAACAGCATGCAAATTGCTAAAAGGACATTTTGTCTAAAGTTTGGTGAGGAAGGACCATATGCATTATATCAAAGAACGTTTTATTGCAATATAATTTAACCTTGCAATCCCTTTGTAACACCTTAGATAAAAATTTCTACTTAGGCAAAATTTATTGTTTATTTTTCGCATTTTGTGTCAACCTTTGGCAGGGTTTGCAATAAACTAACTGATTTTAACATATACAATGAGAGAGATTTGTGTTTGACATTGATCAGCTTTTTTGTATATATGTGGCGTTTTGAGTGGTTTAAATTTTATGGGTGAGATGTATGTTGAAATGCTTTTAAAAACTTTTTTCCGAATAATTTTCGCATTTGTCAGATGGTCAGAGCAAGTAATTTTAGTAGATTTAGATTTTAAATGTCACATATATACTGCAGTGGTTGAAAATCTTTAATTTTTTTGGTCATTTATATAATAATGCAGATGTAAGATGCGCACTGCTGTATTGTTTGTTTTTTGATGGACATATATCTGCTACATAAATTAAATGGAATACAGTGGATTCTTTCACGGGAAACAGCTAGTCTTATATGTTAATTCCCTTGCGTGAGTAAAACTGTGAGTCCACGACACGGAAATCACGGGTCACTTTCTTATGACGTGGCTGTACGCTAAAATTTAACTAAAAAGATTAGGGATATACTTCATAGAAATCGCACATAAGGTGTAAATATATAACCCGCTGCTAATAACGATATAAATATATATACCCTTATGCCAAAAAACTCTATGTTAGTATATATATATAGGTATCGCTACATATGAAACGGTATTAGATATTCACAAAGCATACGGACTGTTAAATGAAGTTCCTAGCATAGAACGGATATTGTGTTTACGAAAAAGATGGCTGTTCTTTTTGAGTATTCTCTACTCTTTCATTCAAAATAAATCTTTAAAAAAACATTTGAAGAAGAGCATGGTTTTATAAATTAATCATAGCAAGGTTCTGTAAGGTTTTTTCATGTTTTATTTTCAGTTTTGATTATATTATTGTTGCCAGACATGTTTTATAGCTAGCATCATAAAAAGCCAACCACCACCAACAACTAGCTAGCTAGCTAGGAATATATATATATATATATATGTAGCCATGTTCTTTATACCTAGCTAAGTCTCCAGTTTATATTTAAGTGACTAGCTAATAGCTGCTGTAGCTAGCTAATGCTAGCTTTAAACTAAAGATTCCCAGTATATATATTCCCACAAAACCCATCAAACGTTATTAACCCTGAAGATTTTAAACATTTTCCTGGGTTTTTTTGGTTTGCGAAGTTCTTTTCCTCCAAATATTCTGAAAATAAAGTTCAGAAATTACTTATTTTTAAAATGTAAATTTAATTTGTTTCAAATTGTGGTTTTGACATTTTCATGTAAGAATTTGTGGGCAAAAACCTTAATCAGCATGCTAAAAGAACTGACTTTTCTTAATTTAGAATTACTAAACACAACCATTTTCTTACATTTAGTGTAAACTTTTGTGCGTATGACTTATATTTAATACACCAAAAGAGCTACTTTGTTGATTTCAATTTTATACTCTTTGTAAGCTATTTTTTTCTTCTTTTTGACATTTTGAATTAACTTATTGTTGTAGAAGGCATATAATATACATGCATATAAAAAAATGGAATTTTGCAAATTTCTGTTTTACCACTCAATTTTTACATTTTATAAGTTATTTGGAACAGAATGGTATGAAATAGACCAAAATACCTGATCTTAGTTGTTTTTAATTTACAGGCTGTGTCTGTGAAACTTTAAGGGGAACATTTGGTGGAAGACAATGGCATGACATATACTGATAGGACTGATTTTTGTTGTGTTAGATGTTATATCTGAACCTTTTTGACATTTTATGTTAATTTTGCGAGAAAGGACTATATATATATATACACAGAAGAAGAATTCAATTTTACACCTTGCAAGCTTTGTTTTTCTATATTTTGTATAAATTCTTACTGCGGAGGACTCCGTGCAATATATCGAAATGACTAATCCTTCTCCATTTAAATTTGATGTGTTATAAATCGTATTTAGTTTTGTGTAAGATTTAATGGGTAAGGGCTAGATGCAATATGTCAAAAAAACTTTTTTTGTTGAATCACAAGCACTCCCTACAACCATTCTTTTTTTTTACAGTTTGTGAAGCTTTTGTGAGTAAAGAGTGTATGCAATATTATCGAAATAACTGATTTTTGTTGCAAACTGTCTTTCTTAGGCATTTTGGATTAAAATATTGTTTTAGAGGGCATATGCAGTAGATATATGTACCGAAATAATTAAATTTTGCAAACTTTGATTTTGTCGTTACCTCTCATTTTTTACATTTTGATTAAACTTTTGTGGGAGACCGTCGGTATGCGAAGGACCAAAATAAGAGATTTTAGTATTATTTAGAATTTGTATTTTGTGTTGCAAAATTGGTGCAAAAATTGACATAAAATGAACTTATATTCAGATTGATTGCTGTTGTTTAAATGGTGCTAAACTAAAAGTTTAGCACATGTTAATTGGGGTTACAGAAGGAAAGGTGTGTCTCCATTGACTCCTAGTATAAGGCTAACCTGGTTCACTAGTGTTTTGTCATTCTGCATTATTAATTTTACAAATGTGTTGGTGACCTATGACTAATAGTCAACACTATATTAATTTAACCAAAACATTAAACTGCCTTAAGCTTGTTACTTAAGGTCATAGATCCATACCACAAGCAGGGGGGTATAAATATGGAGTAGAACACAGTAAGCCTCTTGGTGTGAGTTTCTCCCCACTTGGAATGGCATCGCTATTATCCACACTGAAACATTAGACTCCTCTTCCATAAATCTTTTTACTGATGCTTCTGGAGTAGGCATAGGAGGATTTTTTTCTGGTGCATGGTTTTCAATTGCCTTAAACCTTATTCATAAGTATAGTATCACCTTCATTGAGTTATTGGCCATAGTTGTGGCAGTTTTTTCTTGGGGCGAGGCATGGAAAAACAAGCAATTAGTGTTATACACAGATAATTTGGCTATTGTTCATGTGTGGTCCTCTGGGTCGTGTCGTTGTCTAAACATCATGCATCTTGTACGTTTTTTATTTTTCTACACAGCAGAACACAATATAAACCTCCTGGTACACCACATTAAAGGCCAGCACAATACTTATGCAGATCTTTTGTCTCGATTGCAGGTACAACACTTCTAACGTCTATGCCCAGAAGCCGAAGCAGATCCAACACCAATTCCTTCATCGATACTACAACTCTTCAAAGAGATTTAAGTCATTATTTAAACTCGTCCATTTCAACAAACACCAGGGCAACATATCGGTCAGGATATCTCTCCTTTAAAATTTTTTGTGAAGCTACATCTGTACCTACCTTTCCTCTGACAGAATCAACACTTCAACTGTTTGTGACATATTTGGCAAGACGCGTCAAATTTGCCACTATTAAAGTCTATCTTTGTGGGGTTCAGTACGAGAGTGTAATACGTGGCTTTCACACGAAGATAGCCCACATGGGTCGCCTGTACTATGTTTTGCGTGGCATTAGAAGATGTCATCCAAATTCTGCTTCTCAGAGACTACCAATTGCACCAGCTGATCTGCGTAAAATGATAATGTTTATAAAAAACTCTATGTTTTCCAACCACGACAAAGCAATGTGGACTTGTCTTATCTTAGTGGCATTTTTTGGCCTGTTAAGGGTGTCAGAGTATGTTTGCCCCACCACGTCCACTTTTGATACAGAAACTCACCTCACACCTGCTGACATATCCTTTTCCACGTGTGGTTCAAATGCTGTAATTAACCTTAAGTGCTCTAAAACAGATCCGTTTAGGCTAGGGTGCAAGATTCGCTTAGCAAAAATTGGAGGCTCTCTTTGTCCTTACAAAGCCATTCAAAATTACCTAGCATTCAGAGGAACCAAACTAGGGCCCTGGTTCACGTTTAGTGACGGAAAGTTTGTTACCCGGAAGTTTGTTTCTTCATTTCTTACAATAAGCTTGCCTAACAATATTAACATTAACACGCATAGTTTTCGCATTGGTGGTGCTTTGGCTGCAGCTTCCTGCGGGATACCCGATTCTGCTATTAAGATTATTGGACGCTGGAGTAGTGATTGCTACAGAAGGTATATTCACCTGTCAGACAACGCTTTGAAAGAATGGTCTACTCGCATAGCAGAGTTAAATGGACTGACAAAAATCTGGGACATTAAGTCTGTGCTTTAAGCTGAGTTTAACTTAACTTAACTGAGTATATATAGTATGTAGGTTATTACAATCCCCTAACATATACAATTTTGAGTTTCAAACGTCTGTAAGGATACTGTAAATGTTGCACTATTCTTTGTATATTTTCCAATATGACAGCAGTTTATTAGTTGCAGATATTTATTTACGATTACGTGTTGTGTTAAATCATAGTATGTAGCTAATGTCGTACTTATAGAAGACTACATATTAGTCAACTCTTAGTTTTCAATTTGGGGAAATTTGGGGGTGCTGGGCTTCCTTCGTCAGCCGGCTTAGGTGCAGATGTCTATTTTGTCGACAGTGATAGAGTTAATTAAGTATTTTGTAAGTATAGAGCGTGTCAGTTCATGTCAGTCTGTCATAATGAGACAAACGTTTAATTGTCATTAATTGTCATGTACTGTCAAAAGTCGGTTGTCAAAATGTCAAAAGAAGCCAGTGGCCATATGGTGCAGGAAAAAGAAGCCCGTGGGCCAATCGTTACGATAAAAACCTCACCATAAGAGACATGTAGTGTCACGAGTTCGTTGTCAAAATGTCTAAAAGAAGCCAGTGGCCATATGGTGCAGTAAAAAGAAGCCCTTGTGCCAACTGTTACGATAAACACTCACCATAGTAAGACATTGTGTCAAGTGTCATGAGTCCGTTGTCAAAATGTCTAAAAGAAGCCAGTGGCCATATGGTGCAGTAAAAAGAAGCCCGTGTGCCAACTGTTACGATAAACACTCACCATAATAGACATGTAGTGTCAAGATTCAAGAGTCCGTTGTCTAAAGCATGTAGTGCGAATTGTCTTGTCTGTTACAATGTCAGTAATTTGTCAATTGTCTAGTCTGTTACAATGTCAGTAATTTATTTCAGTACTTAATTTTTAACGAAGCCCTAGCACCTCAACCCATACCCCAAAAATATAACTGCAAACTATTTAAGAATACATTTTCTACCACTACTTTGTGTCGTTTTCACTTCCGAACCATACCAATTAACATGACTCATTATGACTTATATATATATTTTATGAAAATTTGTGACAGAATACTATGTGAGATTTGAAATTTTGTTTACTTTATTGATGGTAAAACAGCATGCAAGTTGCTAAAAGGACTTTATTAATTTTAGATTTAAACACCGTTATTTTGTTGGCATTTTGTCTAAAGTTTGGTCAGGAAGGACCGTATGCAATATGTCAAATAATGTTTTATTGCATTATTATTTATCCTTGCAAATCCCTTTTTAACACCTTAGATAAAAATTTCTACTTAGGAAAAATTTATTGTTTATTTTTCACATTTTGTGTCAACCTTTGGCAGGGTTTGCAATAAACTAACTGATTTTGACATATACAATGAGAGAGATTTGTGTTTGACATTGATCAGCTTCTTTGTATATATGTGGCGTTTTGAGTGATTTAAATTTTATGGGTGAGATGTATGTTGAAATGCTTTTAAAAACTTTTTTCCGAATAATTTTCGCATTTGTCAGATGGTCAGAGCAGTAATTTTAGTAGATTTAGATTTTAAATGTCACATAAATACTGCAGTTGTTGAAAGCCTTTATTTTTTTTGGTCATTTATATAATAATGCAGATGTAAGATGTGCACTGCTGTATTGTTTGTTTTTTGATAGACATATATCTGCTACATAAATTAAATGGAATACAGTGGATTCTTCCACGGGAAGCAGCTAGTAATACATTATCTTTCACCAAAAATATTCAGCCTCAGCAATTCCTCTTTAAATTAAAATTCATTGATAGTTAATTAGTTCTGCTGAATATAGCTTTAGTCTACGTGCTTACAAATTTGTAGTACAGAAGGAAATGGCGTAATTATATAACATCAAAGATGGCGCATTATAAGACGATCTTCATTATGCTACACTGCACGAGCTTTAACTTTCGATTATAAACTTTAAAATAAAGTAATGTTCATTGGATAATAAAACAATTTGTTGTACTGTTAGGATTCTTATTGGCTTAAAACTCATTTTAGCCTCGTTCTCAGAAAAAGATCTGTCAAAACGAGGATTTAAACTTAAGCCTGGATAAGTTTTAGGCGTCCAGGCTCTGGGCTGTCTCTATCTATCTATCTATCTCCATCTCTATCTCCCCAGGCGATATTAAAGATTCCGCCTTCGCCGGCGGAAATCAATAAAGATTTATAAACCCGTTACACGTTCGATTTGTTGTTGAAAGTTTCCGGTCTGTGTATTTATCGAAATTGGCGCCATCTCATCACAACAAATTTCATCGTTTAAAGCTGGAAGTATGTTATAAAAAAGCAGCAAATTACGAAAAAAATATTATTATTGGCTATGACAGATGTTTATAAAGTTCCAAGAAGAAGTAGCCATTAAAGAACTACGATTGTACGTAAAATATTTTGGGTTATCTTCAGTTAAAGATCTTATTTTTTTATGTTTATTGGTAAGTACATCTTAAAATTGCTTCTTCTGGCCACATACAGCCATGAAAACTTTGTAAAAATGTTGCTTGTGAGGAATATGGATATTTATTTAGGAAACATAGTTATTTGTGTGTCGTTATAGTAGTTATTTTATTAGATTTAGAAGTTCCTTAATTTTTGCTTCTTCGCTTAAAATTTAGCTAATTTCCTTTAGCTAATTTACAAAACTTTTTTTGAAAGCAAGCGTGTAATACAGGTAAAATAAGGCCGAGAGGTACACAATCAAGTTACTTGAGGTTTCGTTGGACACTTTCTGGTGAGAAATGAAACATAAAGAGAACGAAGTTGGCCTCTACTGGATACGATGGATCTCCCTTCATAGCAGTTAACTATTTTTCGAAGATTTATGCTCTTCTTTCTTTGGAAACATCAACTGTTTCATTTCGTTGAAAAATCCCTACAGTTTACTTCACCACAAGAAACCAGTACATCGGGCTAACTGTATTTCACAAGTGGGATCAAGGACTTGATGAAATGTCTCGCCTCTCAACAATCTGTTGTGACAAAGTACGCCGCGATAGAGCACAGACCCTGAAGAGCAATAGAAAAGGACACAGGCCATATTTTAATGACGTAGGATGGCCTATTACACCGTATTCAGATCGTCAGAGGGAATTTTTGATACTTCATTCGGGTAACTTACTACATGCTAATAAAAAAACACGAAATCAGAGCTAAGGCAAACGACAGCCATTTTGGAAACTGTGATGCTGAGGTTTGGAGGTCCCTTTTTCACTTTTTTTTTTTGTAATTTTTGGTTTTCGTAAAATTTTTGCTCAGAATTTTGTAACGACAAACTGTACTACCTAGGTGTTATTTTATTTCAACAAAAATTATACCATTAATTTTTAAAATTTACCGAATACTAATTAAGTTTTTATTTAAAACCGTCCTTAACCTAGTATCCGTAATTAATAATTTTTAAACTATCACGTGAAGCCACTCGTCAAAATAACGAAAAGATGGCTGACTGCTTTTGCTATAGCGGGTAACTAACAAGTTGTATAACCTATGTTTCTATACTATAGCTCTCCACCTTGAGGTGTGACATGGTCTAGTTGCACTTAATCGCTCAGCCTTGCGTTCAACCTTGTCGCGGTAAGCGCTCCACTGGATTAAAAAAACAGTATTCTTACTGCAGACATTTTGTTTGCGATCCAGCGTAATTTTTTCCACCTAAACTACTCCGATTTCCCAGCAATAAGAAAAATTATGCTGGGCCTCCTGGCTATCGAGAACGAAGAATAAGTCAAACAAATAAAAATACTTTAATTTTAACGAAAATCTAAATTTTACTGTCTGCCGGTAAATTTTTTACCTGGTGTGTAAAGCAAGATTCTCATAAATGCACCTAAATCCAAAAACAAGCGGTGAAATAACATGTACAATTTCCGGAGTTAATGCAGTGGATAGTCAGACTGTTGTACATAAATCTCTACCTAAATAGTATGAATAACGCCAAAAAATGTTGTTGGTTAATTCTATAAAAATATCAATATTTTGTCACGTCCTTTTTTTGGTCACTTCTATGCGGGTTTAGCGGGAACTGAAAATCGATTGTTGTTCGGTTGCCATTTGATTATATGAGTTTAATCAAAATATGTCGAAATATATGTTGATTTTTGAGTTTTCGGATTCGGATTTTGACTAAATTTCGGGGGGTCAAAAAGTTTTAAGAATTTCCGGCTGCTTATTTTCACATTATTTTAACTTTCAAGAACACATATTATTTCGAATCAAAGATCTCATAGGTCAAACCTCTAAAACAAGCACTTTTCATTTTTTAAAATAAACAAAATAATGCTATGCCTAGGGTGTGGCTGGGCTATGAAAAGCCAAAGAGGGAGGGCGGTTATATCGCAATTGATGACGAAAGGAACATTGTATTGCTATAAAAATTAACACAAATATTTGTAATGACATTGGAAGAAAAGTAGAATGAAAAAAATTGAATGACGTCATCTCGTCCAAGATAAGTTCATCATATATCCGAATGTGGGAAAAGTCTTGAAGGTGAAACATAAACCTTGAAAGCGATAATAAAGATATTTCAAAAAAAAAAAAAAAAAAATTGACAGGTAAAGGAAGGGCTTTAAATAAACCTTGAACAATTGAACCGTAATTTTCTCAACATTTTGCCTTTTAACCTTTTTTATATAAAAAAACGTATATTGCAATGTACAAAAATCTGATCCGTAAAATACACAATAGCTTGATTTGTTAAAATCTCAGCATCCTGTTTATTAGACACATCACAGTTTGTGACTGAATACAGCATAAACGCCACTCTACTAGTACAAAAATTAAATCGTATTGGCTAGCGCTGCGCAAGATAATTATTAATTATGTTTTTTGTTTTGCTTTTTTCCGTGACATGCGTCGCCACGGTATACAATCGAAAATTATATTTAGATCGTAACTTTCTGGTCACACCTGTCAAGATTATAGTGATGTTTTATCGTGTCCTAATAACTGTACTAACCGTTGGAATCGTGTCAGTAAATATAGATGGAAACAATACTTTAAATGAACACGAATTCCTTATTCCCTTTTTTTGTTTGGCTGCTACGAGAATCACTTTATTAGCCTTTTTCATGTAACGCAGTCAGGAAGTGATTTCCTGCTTCGTCGTGAAAAAAAATAATCAAAATAATAATTTCAAGTGTAAACAACCATCTCCGTTGGGTTAAGCTCCTTTTGTAAACATATTTTTTAAAACTCATTTTGGCACTTTCTTACGTTTATTGTTTAGTCAAAAACATAGGAACAATATCAGCAAAATATGAGGACATACAGCTTTAAACTTAAATTCATACGCTCTTATTTCAAATGTAAACGGCGAAAGATGAAAACAAAATCACGAAATAAATTCCGATTTTACATAAAATAAAAACAATCTTCCTTTTATTATATTACTGTTAATCAAAAGACGGAATAAAATAAGTGTAGAAATAAAAAATCCACTTACAAGATCTTTCTGAAATTTTTTGTTCTTTTTATCATCTTATCATAAAATTTGTTCCTTGTTAATTTCTTAGAAATGGCGCGAAAAAAATTCAACTTTTTTTAACGAAATAGACAACATAATATTAATCGTCCGTAACGTTGTCCGTGCACGTATTTTGCAAGAAACAAAATAAATTTCGTGTTACCGTATGACTTTTTCTCGTGCACAAAGAGAAAGACAAAATACGGCTATTATTAACGGGCGGGTATTATTATAAAAAAATTGTCGTCTATTGACAGATCTTTGTCAACCTGTCAATCAAATTGTTTAGTTATCATTGTCTGTTTACACGAGTCGTTTTTTGACGCCGTGACCCAATGACGAGAATTCTTTCATTGCAAGCAGCAATAAAGGATTTTACGTAGATTTTTCGCCTAGCAAATCCCCGTGTATTTTTCCATGGGCATACGACTAGTAATTATATTTCTATTATCTATTGTGGTAATCAATACAATTAAGCGTTACCTTAGTAAAACTGGCCATGGAGTTCTTCCGAACATTGCTTTGACCGTTGTATATCGCTATAAGCAAAGCTTCCCGACATTTAGAACTCATACGCATGTAACCATAAGGCAATTGACTAAAATCTAAAGCAGACATTTTTAACTGATAACAAAACTATAAACCATTATTTCATGAATTAAAAATTCAACAAAAATTCCAATATGGTGCTACTGACATTTTATCCAGCGAAAATCTGCTAGGATAAGGCCAAGTGTTATTCCGTTTCCATATTTTTCTTAAAAGCGATTTTTCAAACGAACATGCTTTTTAGGTAAAAATGATTGAAAAAACGAGGGTGGCATACGTTTTGAGTCCAGGAACTCATTTTGCTGACATCATCGAGTTTTACAGTCAGCGAAAGAATTTTGTCACGAAAGTTGAATTTTTTATAAAAATAAATAGAGAATCTCAAATATATATAAACTATGTGTTGAAAATATACAAAGTTATTGTTGTTTTAAAATGTAATACCCGTATACACTATGTTTGTCTAAAATACTTTTCTAAGGTTTCCGCCGAAAAACTCGGATTTTAAATTGTATTTATAATTCCTGAAAACAAAATAGTTTCATCCTTTAGCCGAACTTATCCGTTTTGTAAACAAGCGTAATATATAAAACAGAATAGAACGCATTCTCTACGATACTATCTGTGAATTAGCCAGAAAACACGCTCTTTGACATATCAAGATTGAAAGAGATAACAATTTTTATATTCTTAAAAAAATCATTTCGTTCTTCGTATCTGTAAATAAAAAAAAAACAGTCTACATGGGCTAGATATTAATTCAAACCTTCATGAATACATTTTCTCGATTTCTCATCTTCTCTTTTTGTTGACTAACTAAAAGATTCGATAATTCGAACTGTGCAGCTGTCCAGATGTGTAAATCCCTCCCGTCGTTTTGTTGTACAACATACGAGCAATTTCCCAAAAGTTTTTAAGTCACGCTTCAGCGCCTATGTCCAGTAAGTGACTCATTATCTAATCATATAAAATTTATCTAATTATCTTAGCTCAAATTAAACAGAACTCTATTCATAAAAAATTGTTTTGCCTGTAGATAATCAATTTTCACGAGACATGAAAAAGAAAGCCAATTTTTAGATTTCACCAGAATTAAATTTCGCTAAAAGTAGGAATATTAAGTTTATTACTGTATTGTAGTATTTTAATTGTGCTGTAATTATTAATAAAAAATGGTTGGAAAACTATTCATTGTGACAAGTTGTAAACATTCATAAAAAACATGGTCAATAAGTTCGATTTGGAGAGGACGTAATTTGGCCATTGTAATTGAAAAATGATAAAATGCGACAAATGAAGCTTGAGAATAGCAACACTGGCATTGTATATACGCATTGTGCGAATTTGGCAAAATAAATACTCTTGTGAAAATGTATTATAATAAGTGTCGTTTCCATTTGACTGCATTTTCTGCTGTGGCGAAAAAAGTTTACGAGCTGTTTTGTTAGCGCATGCGCCCTTGCACAAAATTTGAGGTTTCGCCCAAGTGCGCAAGAGCTTTTTGTGCTTTTAATGCTATAGCGAAAAATGCAGTCAAAATAGAAACGAGCCTTTAAGGTAGTCATATTAATACATATTATTGATCATCATATTGATACAAGATATAAGATTTGTTGCATAAGATATTAAAAAAATGTAATAATAGTTAAGAATGATAACGCAACATGAGCAACAATAAGATTGTTTATAGGTAATACGTTACAATGTGTTATGTAAAAACAATGAGGCTATGAGTGCTTGTGCAATAAAAACGTAAACAAGTACCGTTCAAGGCAGAAATTTCGAATGACTTTGCGAATCTTATCCAAAAGATTTGCACTAATGTATAAAAACATGCTCTAAATAAAGAAGCAAGAGAAGAACAATTTACATACTAAACATCAAAAACCAAGCACATCTTGAGGTTATGAAATTCTAAATAACTAGTCGTTAACCCGTGGAAAAATCCAGGGGTTCGCCCGTCCTTTTTATACCGTACTGCGTGCGCCTCGCTACTTGCGCAGCTAAGCTACTATTTTGCGTGACAGACGGACAGACGTATACGGGTATTATAATATAGATTTTAAATTAAAATAATTAAACAACGTTAACCGTTTAAACACTTTTTAACTTATTTTTTTCGGCTGTTCGGCTTTTTTTTTGCTATAATTCTTTCCATATTTCAACGCACACAGACACAAGAGAAATCCCTATGTCAATCAAAGTTTATGTATAACGTTAGAGCGAATTTTTTTGAATCGGATTGCTTTAAATTCAAACAATAAAAAGTTAAGATGTTTAACATTTTGTCGAAAAGTTTAACAATGTTTTTTAACGCACAAACTCGATCGCATATACCCTTCTTTGAAAAACATATCGTTTCCTACCATATATATACACTTTTCCCACATAAGCGAGTTTATAAAACCAACATGAACCTCGAATCCTTCAAAAAACGAAGCAACTATTTTAACGTGTTTTGGAGAAAAAGAAAAAAAAGTTTCAGAAACATCTTGTTCCAGAAGTTTTTTTAATTAGCGCAATAGCCTAACTGCGTAGGTAACCACGTGAATAGAAAAATTCCAAAGAGATATTCGTGAGAGAAATTTAAGCAACTTTAAAAAAAGCATGTATAGAAATCACCCATTTTAATACACTACTTCCCACTACTTCCATGACATGTTCATACCACGTCATGTTTGGTGTGTCAGTTTAATCTTCTGTCATGGACAACACATATATGACAGTGTACACATCCCTCAACAGATGTTTGTTACGCTCTGGAAAACACAACAACTCATCGTCATCAACTACCATTTCAATGAATCCAATGTTCTTTAAAAACAGTTCAGTGGATGGATCATTTAAAAACACGCTTTTCATTGACTTCTTCGAGGTATCTTCCCCGTGTAGTTGGTTTTCAATCTGAAAATATTAAAACATTCAAAGAGTAAAAATTTAAAAAATTGAGTGGGTAAAAGCTTTACAAGAGCATCAATTTGCCACAGTTTGAAAAATCTCTTTCGACGCTCCAAGAATATTGCGAATGAGTCAACTGTTATTGGCACCTACTTTCTTCGCGAATTTACGTAATTTAAGGGTCAAATCACCATAATATTCCCTTGTCCCTTAACTGTGAATTATTGCGTGTTTACCCCTACTTGGCAAAGATGGTAGTCAAAACTTTAGAATGTTAAAGTTAAAAAACATTTTAAGAAGTTTGGGGATCAAATTTTAAGAGAAAACACTAAAAAGCATATAAAAACTTGACATTTTAAGATGAAATAAAGAGTTCGTCTTTGAAAAAGTTATAGTAAAAATATAAATACATCGAAAGAAAAGCAATTGCACATCGCATAATTTTTTTTTGCGGGGGGGGGGGGAGATTATAGGAGGGGTTATTTAGATTTTAGAAGGTGTAATCACCCTGGCAAACATAAGCTAATTTCAAACATATTTAGACACATTTATAGGAAAAAAGAAGGGACTGACGGTAGGTACTATTATTTGGTTTTCAAATAGCAACTGCCTTCATCGAAACATCAACATTCTCAATCAAACTGGCTGTTAAACAAAGAAATAGTGAAATATAATTCTCCTTGTTCAAGTACATTTTACAATCACAACAAAATCTTACCATCTTCAGAAGTCTCTTTAAATTGGCAGGCGAAATGTTTGAAAGAAGTTTTCGAGCTCCTAAGTCAATATCTAAACGAAAAAAATAAATAAAATAGTCTTCTAGTTTTTATCAGAGCTCTAATACATTGGACAGCGATCCTACGCAGAGAACAGAATTTAACACTGGATGCAAAGTAGCCACAAAAAAAAAAAAATTACAAAAATCAGAAACTTTCGCAAGATTAATTTTCGCATAAGAACTTTTTCCTGATCTCGAATAAAAAACTGACTTTCGCGAATAAGTACCAACAAGTGAATTTCTGATAAAGATATTTTTGGCAATAAAAAAAAGGTTAATGAGAATAGCAGAAAAAAATATATAGTAGCTAGAACCGTTTAGTGGGAATATATATGCCACAAAAAATATAATTAATTACTTTTTATTTTCACAATTTTCATACTTTATATGATGATTATTGTTATTGCATAACCGTGATATTGTTATTACTTACAAAAAAGATTGCGAAAAATGAATCCCTTTAAAATCATCAAAAAGTCGTCAAAAACGCACTTTTTACAAGAATGATAAAAATCAGAGCAGGCTGGAATAATCTTATATTTTATCAATTTTCAGGTCTAAATTATTTTAGCACATTTTTTTACACGTGTATTGTATATGTATATGAAATGTTTGCCATATTGTGTTAGAAGACCTTGACACACGTTGAATGTTGGCGTTTTATTACTTTAGATACGCTGTTGGAAACATTAAAAAGCTTGATAAGAATGAGTCTTTTTATTCTCCTTCTTCAACCTGAGGATTATTCTTAAGATGTTCTTAATTATTAAGTGAATCCCATTGTGATATTCCTATAAAGCGTTTAATGTTTTACAAGAAATTTAATTTTGCTAACAAGCAAAAATTGACAATTAAATGTCATGCGTATTACATAAAAGGCACGTGGACAACAGACAAATCAGTTCACTAGATGTGATTTTACTTGTCGTGTATTTACCTGCCAACGCGTCCACCAATCCTAAGGTAGCTTTCAAGATAGACTCTTTCTCTGATGAAGGGAAATAGATCTGTGCGTTCTCTTTATCTTTTTCAACAGTGAAGCCAAGATGCAATAAGAGGTGATTGAAGGTGTCATTTTCGTCACTTTGAGTCTCAAATATTTGACTAAAAAGAAAAGAAAGTTAAACAAATAAAGAATACCCTCTGAAACATCTTAAAAAGGAAGAACTTACATTTAATAATTTTATTGATTTCTTAAAAATATCCTCAATTTTGAATAATGATGTTTATATGGATTGACAATATCTTCGTGACATTGTAGTTGTTGCATACTGTTTTTAGGAAACTCTTTGATCAATGGAGTAATAAGTTTTATATTATAGTGAATTTCAACCTCTTCTCTCTCTCTATATATATGGTCTCCTGTTTATCAGCCTTTAAAAGAAGCATACCCCTACTTTTAAGACCCTTCTTGCATCGATCCCCTAACCTTAGCTTTAAAATACTGCCTTGTTCACGCTACAACACAAGCTTTATTCATTATACTGTGGACATATTTCAAATCAAAAGTCATATTTGCAAAAAGATTCACATATCTATCCTTTTTCCTTGAAACGGTAAGTTACAATACCATTTGACTTACAGAGCCGATCTTCGCAAAACTAGACATTGTGCAACCTGCAATGCACTGACTTTTCCATAAGTTAGGGAAAAAAATGCCTTTGTTTGAATAATAACACTCAAAAATCATAAATTATACAATGTTTAAAGACGGTTCCCGACACGAAATATCATAAATAGAATATGATTTTGAACTCTAACCATGTCTACTTACCTAAGAGAAGATACAGACATCGATTTATCTTCTGATGGTTGCTCTATACTCAATTCAGCAGAAGAAAGCTAAAAAATATAACATTAAAAGTTCATTTAATCATCTATAGTAACAAAAACAGGTTGATTCCGCATTATTAGGCTTCGAATTGCTGTATATTTTAATACTAATACTAAAGTGTCAAATAAATGCTTAAATACCACACTGTTAAAGTAATATTCGCTTCACCTGAAACATGCTTTGGCCGTTGATTTTTAAAGTAAGCAGCTTAATATATTTTTACCCAAATAGTAGTGTCTTTTTTAATTTCACTCCTTGCATTTTTTCAAGTGGGGAAAATTTAACCAGTTTTTCAGGCTTTCACTTGACTTATATAAAAAGGCCAAATAACATAATAAATATCTTTTTCTTAAGAAATATAAAAAAGGAAATATTGTGGTGGCACAGCAAAAGTAGTTGTAAGGAAATTTCAATTTTCAACGCAAGGGCATTAAAAAATGGTCTGTAGCAGCATTTTGCAAAATGATCACTTTGAAATGATTCATACCAACAAATGCAAAGCTTCCAGAGATTCATGAGTCATGCTTGGTAATATCAATTTACATCCATTTCTGAACTGCTCAAAGTTGTCTGCTTTAAGTAATGGTTCAAGCTTGTTCTTGATTTCATCAACTAAACCAAAGTGACTTTTTATATATATGTCATAATGAAGGAAACACACAACTGCACTTTTAAGTTGACTGACACTGCAACACCAAAACAACTCAATAGTCATTGTAAATGACATTAATTCAAATATTTATGTTTATAAAAAGGAAGTATTGAGGAAAACATTAGAAAATTATGTATTTCAAAAGGTTAATTAAACCATACAACATACTTGGATCATTGGCCACAGCTTTCTCTAGGAACAATGGTTCATTATAATCATCCAATCGGTCCACTACAGTGTGAAGTGCTGCAAAGCCCATCTTGTCAATAGAGAGCTCATTGCAGCTGTATGCTAGAACTGTATCGTGTGGGATTGTAAATGTGTGTGTATTTTTCTTGTTAAGAGAACCTGATTCGGTAACATCAACAGTAACAGTAGATTTTCCCCCTTCTTTATCATCAGTCGAAACTATTAAAAAATATGCAATATGATCATCCAGTTAATAAGACCTATTTTGCAGGAAACCTTGGCGCTTATACTGCACCAATTTCTTGGAGAAAAAATAAACTTAAAACTCCCTGAGTTTTTCGTAAATTTCAAAGGAATTAACATACTAATTAATTTGGTCTGTGGAAATATCCACTTGATCAGGGAGGCAAACAGTTACATGGATATACTTTGATGACGTCATTAAATATCCATCTACATAAATAATCATAAATTTGTGAAGCACTTTCTTGCATTGTGTACAGTTTGAAGAGATAATCAAAAAGAATCACATGCTTTTGACAAACTTTTAATGAGATATTAGGGTTAGAAGAATTTTTGATGATGTAATCGACCCCGTGGTTTCTACCCAGGTGGGTAAACCCAGCTGTAAGTAACTCGTTCCATTTTGCTCTCAGGCAATTCCCTGACAGAGAATGCTTCACCCCGATCAGACCGAATATAATGTGTGTCCCAGTTCTTTCGACCATATAATGTACATATAATCATAGTAGATGGGGGGGGGGAGATGTGCTAATCATTACTAATAACATAACAGACTTTATGCCCATGGGCATCCATTCTATTTCACACTCAAAACATATAAAGGATACCAATATATAACAATATGTATCAAAAACAAACAAGCTTTTATATAAAAATAGTGTTTTTTGTGTCAACCTATAAATATTCTAACTTTTCGGCAAAATCATCATGATATATTCTTAGCATAATCTCAGCACAGTTAAGGTCGTAAGGTCGCAAGGTATTCTCTCACATACGTCTGTTACAATATGTAAACAAAAAACAACAGCTCTTTTGGTATATTGCATATGAGCCTATAGCAACAGCTGATCCTCCAAAAATGAGAACTGTTTTCCAAAAAATTTACAATAAGCATAAAAAAAGCCACAGTCTGGAACACGTAAAATATAAATCAACTGAAAACAGTGATGTTGGTATTTTACATACTACCTTCTACCACAATGCTTTGATACAAAATTCAATATGGTTTGCAAGACTTAAATTTTAAATCAACAAAATAATCACATGGTCTTAAATACAAAGTTTTACACAAAATTTCCCCACCATACAGTTCTCCCTGATAAAGTTTATACAAAATATAAAAAATGCAATGTTGCTGTTTGGCTTGCAAGGTGTAAAGTCTAATTCAACAAAAATTAAATTTCATTCAAACATATATGATCCTTTCCCACAAAACTTTACACAAAACTTCAAAAAACAATTTACGACATATATGCAATATAAATAGACAATCATGCTATGCCTGTACACAAAACGTTAAATACCAAGTAATTTTTTCCTGATATGTAATCTTTTCAGAGTTTTACAAACATCTCCCCCATAAAAGTTTAACACAATGAGTTATAGCGCCTAAAACAAGAAAAGCCTCTATGCAAGATAGGACGTTCTAAAATATAATAATAGTATTAAAAAAAAGTACACTCCAAATTATAATTATGCTCTGAAAGTGTTCTCAAAATGTCCTGAAAAGTACCTGTTGCTTCTTTAACATTTTTCGTGTCTAAGTAGATATTCCACAAGTCATGCTGACAAACTCAAATCAAATCATTTAGAGCCATATTTTTAACAAAGACTACAAAGATAGATATCGTTAGATAAGTAAGATGAAATCTCAAAGTCATATAGGTTCTAACCCATGAGCTATGGTTTTAACAGATATAATCAATAAAGTAAAGCTGCTGTAGCTATACTAAACTTAATTTATACACTAGGCTAACTAATATCCAGACCGCTAAATATAAACTGAATACATATCAGGTAGCTATACTTTGTAAAACATATACAAAGAGGAAGTATCTATGGCTATCAAAATTACCAAAACTCTTCTTCTTTCTGTCTGGCTTATACTATTTTATCAATACTGGAAAAGCAAACAAACTATACACAAACCTTTCTATAGCACATTTCTATAACCACGCTGTTCTTCAATTATTTTATTAGTTTTACTTTGAAGGAAAAAGTAGAAAAAATGCTAAAAAAAACAAGAACAGATACAAAACGCAGTAAAAAATCGACTATCTTTTCAGCTGTTATACATTTCATGCTAGACATTTTATATAACGCTATTCAAGACAGGCTTTATGGGGCTCAGAATAGTTGATGCTACAAAACTTGTCACAGATGTTTGTTAGCAAATTAAAAAAATTAGGATAAAAAATTATGAAGTTATTTAGTCCAAGATGCAGCATTATTTATTTTTAAAAAAAAATGGTGATTTTGTCTAACTTTCCTGACCACCTGTTAAACAATTAGTCACCATGACAACAAGCATGACATCATATTTTTTCCTAATTCTGAAACCAACTAAAAATGATGAAAAATCAACAAATCTTCACCTTAAAACCAATACCTACAAACTGCACAAACCTGTTGCTTCTGATGTTTCCTCTAAGTTACCATCACCTTTAGTTGATAATGACTCTAAAACCACACAAAGAGATGTTCGCTTGGATTTTCTAACTTCACGAAATATTGAATGTGACAGATTGACCCTGTTTTCTTGAAGAAACTCTTGAAGTGTTTGCCAACAAACCTAGAAAAATTAAAAACAACAGATTGGGTTGATATTTTTCTTTCACTGAAAAGTGATTGTCTTGGATAAAGCTAAAGCCTTTATATTCGTTTAATGCAAGTGAGCTCACTGACACGTTCCTTTTCAGATAGAAAAATGAAAGCATGTCAGTTTTGCTTTCTACAACCTGTACTAAAGGAAAAAAAAAGCCCTGCCATATATAAAAAGCTACACTTTATCAGAAAGTTAAATTTAAGAGAGTTTGTAATATACATAAGCAGCTATCTCACCTCAGTTTTCACTACATCACCTAGTTTAATTGTAAGAGTCACTGTATCTGAACCTGAAAGGTTAAAATTCAACTCGGAAGCAATTTTGCCTCCTATTGATCCAGAAACTTTGAAGGTTGGTGATTCGGAAAAATTTTCTAATATCGTAAATGATTTTACAGTCTCTGGAAGTTCTTTTTTCTACAAAATAAGAACACATATTAAGATGACACAGGTTAAAATGAATTAAAAAAACCAACAACTAAAGGTAGTATGCAAGTTATATAAAAATATGAGTAACAAACATTTCAAATAGTGCACATTAAAACTAAACTTTTCAGAACGAGAAAATCAGTTGAGTTTAATATTTAGTTGACCTAAAGGTGGTTATTTATTCTTTTTAAAGTTGTTATAGTCTTTGTCTAACTTTTTAATATCTAATTTTCCATCGCTTCACCCCTATCGATTTTTTTTAATAATTTTTTTTGCTATGTTGCATTGTTATGGTACTTTACTGAATTTTTTATAATTTCCACACCTGCATGTAAAAATGTAGAAAAGGATAATGTAATAAATCATCAAGGGGAATCATTCTGTAAATTTTAGATAGTAGTATTTTTGACAAAATTAAGCTTTCAATAAAGTCATCAAAAAATGCTGACATAAGCAAAAATTTATAGTGTGCCAAGTTTATTTAGGGCAAAACTGTTAATGGGGAAGTAACCTCAAACATAAGTACTTTTTTTTACTATATGTATTTGTATTTCAACCTATAAAATCAGATAAATAACACACAAACATAAGAATTTATTTCTAAATATATACCTATTTTCCATGTGTACATATCCATAAAAACTTTGTATTTACAAAAAGTGTATTAAACGTTTTTTAGTTCAAAACATCGTGCAAGTTAGATGAGGCTCTATGTTGGTGTTTATTAACAAACTTTTAATTTAACAAACTTTTGAATGAGAAACAAAAATACATTAGAGTTTCTCATCAAGTGATAACGAAAACACTGTTCAAGACATTTTGGCTCTAAAGCCATTTAGTTTTTTATCTGAAAGTTCCAATCAAGAAAACAAAACTGTACAAAAAGGCAATAAATCTGGAAACAATAGTTGGTGTAAATACAGTGGTCACTGCAAACCAATAAAGTTTATTCTCTGAAAGTTTGTGCTGCAAAAAAAATGAAATTCTTGAGGACTACTTTGAAGGGAGAAATAATTTCACTGAATATAAAGTCTTTCATATTTATAATCATGACATATAAGTGATATTTTCTTTAACATTCTTCTATCTTCAAAAATTTGAATTTGGTAAATTAAATTGTGTTAAAAATAAAGTCCAACATAAAAAGTTAATACATTTTTCAGATGCACAAAAGGATGGAAAGTTTCTTACTAAGCTCTTTACAATAAAACTTTTCAACACAATCGTCATGAAAAAACCTTCACTGGAATATTTATCATAAAAATAGAATACTGAAAATGCGTTCTAATGAATAAATAGAATAGTGAGACGTGCTCTCAATAAGTGTATGTAAACAGGGGGTAAATTTTCAATTTCTCTTTTTAAGAAAACGATGTATCACAGAGTCTGAGGATGTTTTTTCCATGGTATGCTTGTGCAAACCTGTGTTCGCCACAACCCTCTCTGCTCTCAATAATTTGAGAGGTGATGCAATTAAAATTGAAAATAGGTACATTTTTAAAGAAAGTCATTATACCCCTGTCTGTCAAGATATTGAGTTGTAGGGATGTAAATATTATTTTAGCTTTAAATCCGAAGCATATTTGAAATCATCAATGTTAAAAGGAAGAATCATTGTGTAAAATATAATTTTTATTGGCTTGCTATGTAATTGTTGGTTACGAACACAAAGTTTACACCATATCTCTTCATGTGGATAAACAAATACAAAATAAGCATGTGTTTGTTTGATACATACAAAAACAAACAGATTTACGAGTGTTTATTATCGCACTCGTGAATTTTTTCTTTTTTTAAAAAAATATTATAGAGCGATGAAAAAGGCTATTACGCTGATTACATAACATGCATTTCTTCGTGATTGATTTGTTTAAAAAGTATAGAGAACATGAAAGTCCCCTTAAAGGCCCCTTTCCTTCATGCTGACACTCTTATGCTCGGCTGGTGCATTACACTGAGACTCGAACGAAAGACGGAAGACCATTTGCGATAAACAAAAAATAGTTAAGTGTGAATCACACTTGCAAATATTCACATCGCACTTGTAAATTTTGCTTACGAGTGCAATTTTTCGCACACCATAGCACTCGTAATTTTTTTAGCGGGTGCTTTTTGTAGCTCTGGCATAGTTTTATTCAAGAAATGGCCTGCTTGGTCATAGTATATTCGAAAAACCCTGGGCCATATAGGTTTAAGGATAAGTGGATACTATATACTGGAAAAATTCCATACATCAGCTTTTCAAAAGTTAACATTTTTGCTGATAAAAATGTGTACTTGATAGTATTAATTTCCCACATTAAATAGAATTTTGTTACAGAAAAATATTATTCAAGGACAAAGGGGCTGGTTATTATCTCATCCATTTTGCACCATAGTAGTATGTAAACCACTATTTCATTTTCATTTTCATATTTTTATTTTCCTTTTATATTCATATCTTGCTTTAGTTTCTAAAAAAATATGTTTTTTTTGTTTTTAATTGATTTGATTGATTTTGCAGAAAAAGTCTCTAAATTATGAAAAAGGTTTTTATCATCAGACCCTAAACTAAATACCATGACTAAACTGAGAATTCTTCTCTATAAAATGAAGCCTTTTTTAAACTGTACGCCATCAAACGTTTTTAACACAGTTTGCTAATGTTACCATTACACTATATCTGCCATTATGTGCAGAACTTTTAGGATACAAGGTTTGAGATATTTCTGTTATAAACCATTATTGAGCACTGCCACTATAAAAGATATGTTTATATGCAATTTTGTTTCAATGGATAAAGTAATGTCCCCTGAGCCTTATTTGCTGCTTTACAGTCACAAAATAAATGGGAAAAATTGTTGACACAACTTCCTGAGCCATGCCAAATGTATTTCGGGACACAAAAACTTGAGTCCATTGAAATCACAGTTGAAGGTGTCCACAACAAACTAAATGCATTATTGCGAAACAAATCACCAGGCCCTGACAAATCCCACTGCACTAAAAGAAATGTCATCAGTACTATGTGAACCATTGCCAATATATTCAAGGAAAGCATTAAAACAAAAATGGTACTTAAGGATTGGTTGAAAGAAAACATTACTCCAATTTTTAAAAAGGGATCAAAACGGCTAGTTAGCAATTATAGACCAATTACTAGTAGTTGGAAAGAATGGAGGAGGATATTTGGGTAAGAAAGTGTAGAGACTTGATAGTTCCTAGGGCAAAGCCCAGAGGCAGACCGAGAAAGACTTGGCAGGGGGTTATAAGGACAGACTTGATACAGAGGAAGTTGAGTATAGATCTAACACGGTCTAGATCAGATTGGAAGACGGTTATTAATATACCCCGTCCAACCGATGCTAGCATGGAAAGCGGACGTTAAGCCAAGAATAAAAAAAAATAATATAAAAAAAAATATGACTTCACAAATCTGTAAAGTACTTGAGTCAATTGTACGGGACAACTTAGTTGAACACTTAAAAAAAAACAATTTGTTTAAAGACTCTCAGCATGGTTTTCGAAAAAATAGATCCTGCTTAACAAATCTCCTGACATTCATTAACAAAATCACTGAATATCAAGATCAAGGCTACCCTGTTGATGTTATATACTTGGACTTCAGTAAAGCTTTTGACAAAGTCCCCCATAAGAGACTGGATAAAACATTCTTAGCACATGGAATTGGAGAAAATATTACAAACTGGATTGGCTCCTAGTTATCTGGGAGAGAGCAGAGGGTAGTTATTTCTGGTATAGAATTAGCTTGGTCACCAGTACTTAGTGGTGTTCCAAAGAGATCTGTTTTGGGACCTGTTTTTTTTATACTTTACATTAACGACATAGGTGAGGATGTAATCAGTCATGTTCTCAAAGTTTTCCAAAGTGAAAAACAGTAGAGTAAGACAGTAGAGAATCTAATTTGGCTTCCATTGCTTGCATCCACTTGTCTGCATTATGTCCTTTGATTGCTTTAGAAAATGTATTTGGATCTTCTTCTTGAGTGATGTATACCCATTCTCTGTAACGATCAGGAGGCCGTCGTTCTCTTACTTGTCGCTCTTGCTCCTCCTGTATTTGATTATCTGTGTTTTCTTCACGAGGTTGTAATTCGATCTCTACTTTTGGTTTGTCTATGTCACGGTCGTCTTTCAATTCACCACAGATTTCATTGAATGTCACATTTCGGCTGTAAAAGACTCTCTTCTTGTCGTTGTCATATAGGCGATATCCCTTGATTCCATCACCGTATCCAAGAAATACACTCTTCTTGGTTTTTGAATCAAGTTTCTTTCTTTCATCTTTTGGTACGTGAGCATACGCATCACATCCCAAAATTCTTAGATTTTCGACATTTGGTTTCTTTCCAGTTAATACTTCAAAGGGTGTCTTCCCTTTAACTGCTGTCGTTGGACATCGGTTACGAAGGTACGTTGCTGTAGCCAAGGCTTCGGCCCAAAATCGTTTTGGTAACTTTGAATCTGCTAACATTGATCTTTCAGATTCCACGAGTGTTCTGTTCATCCTCTCTGCAACTCCATTTTGTTGCGGTGTTTTCGGAATTGTCAACTCATGATGAATACCTTCATTCTTCAAATAGTCTTCGAACTCTTTGGATGTATATTCTCCACCATTGTCAGTTCTAAACGTTTTTATCTGAATTCCAGTCGATTTTTCCACAGTTGCTTTCCATTCTTTGAATTTCTCAAACACTTCACTTTTGTGTTTCATGACATATACCCATACGTATCTTGATTTATCGTCAATGAATGTAACAAAATATTCTGCACCACTAAGTGATTTTGTTTCTATCTTTCCACAAACATTGCTATGGATTATACCAAGGAGATTTTTCGATCGATCTCCTCCTGTCTTCGGAAACGGTATTTTGCTTTGTTTCCCATCAATGCACGGTTCACAAAATGTCGGTTTCTTTGTTGCATCATAATCAAACCCTTCAACAAGTTTGTCCCTTGCCAATCGTTTAAGATTCTGCACACCGAGATGACCGTATCTTCTATGCCAAATTTCTTCCTTTGTTGTAGCGTTATTATTACATTTCATAACTGTGTGATTCTTCTTATTTCTCAATCCATTACAGTTGAGATGGTAAAGGTTGCCATGCTTTGTTGCTGTACCAATGATTCCGTGTTTCACATCCACGATGTCACATTTGAAATCTTCAAACTGAAACTTCTTTCCGTTTGTTGCAGCTTTTGATACACTAAGTAAATTGTACAAAAGTTGTGGTACAAATAAGACATCAGATAACTTGCATACAACGTTTCTGTTTTCTGAAATGTTCATTTCCAAGGTTACTGTTCCTTTTCCAATTGCTTGTACTGAATATCCATCACCGACAGTGATATCTTGTGGTATTTCAAGTGACGAAATTTCTTCGAAAAATTCCTCTTCGTTACACATGTGACATGTTGCGCCTGAATGAACTATCCAGTTACTTTTTCCATTGACTGCCAAAGTATTTTCAGCAACTAAACTGATGATTTCTTCGTCATCATCTTCTTCTTCTTCAGCCGTACACACATTTTGCGGCTTCATTCGATTTTTACCGTATGTCGAAGGAGTCTGTCTTTCGAACTTCTTCGTTAATTCTTTGCAATATCGTTTCACATGAGCAATCCACAGTGATAACATCTGGGCACATAACCTGTTGAAATGTAAACTTTATATATTTGCAGAGTTGCTTCAACTGCTCCAATAACTTTATGACTCTATGACTCTAAAATTTACAAGACGTTCTCCTATTTATATATTAAAGATAAGATATTCTAGAATGTTCTACTTTAATTGGAGAAACTTTCGCGAAATTTTTTGGATAAACTTTCGCGAAGAAAGAAATTCGGAAAATTTCGCGAGATTAACTTTCGCGAAAGAAGAAACCTGCAAATTTTCGCGAGATAAACTTTCGCGAACAAGGATTTTTCTGTTAAAAAAAACTTCAAAATTCTTAGCATAATCGTCACTTTCTCTAGCCATAATATAAGTTTTCAAAAACTCTTATATTTTACAAAGATGTTTCGTCATCAAAATCGTCAAATGGATCGAATGCATTGGTATGTTCTTCAGGCTGCCATACTTCCTCCTCATCTTCGTAATCTCCGTTGATATCTCTCTGGCTGCGAAATGAATCAAACTGTTCCTGGCGTAGCTGACAGACTGCGTCTAAATTTGTTGCAACAGTTGAAGGATTGTTACCCATCAACGGATCAATATCATGAAAAGGATCTATGTTTGGTAATTTTTCGGTGCCTTGCTTTAAAGCATCGTAAATACCTGCACTTTTCCAACCATTCATGACGACTTTTTTTCCTTCGCCTGACGTTATGTAGTTGTAGAAATCCATTATTCAACCCGCGTGTAACCCTCCCATTTACTGTAAGATCTAATGGCTGATAAAAACGGGTCATGTTTGCAGGAACATTGGTAACTAATATGTCGTTTTTCTCTAAAACTTCTTTGACTTCGGAAGTCATTTGCCCCGTGAATACGTCCCTTATCACAAGTGCCTTTTGTCGTTTATCAAGACCTTTTA
Source organism: Hydractinia symbiolongicarpus (assembly GCF_029227915.1). Classification (NCBI taxonomy): domain Eukaryota; kingdom Metazoa; phylum Cnidaria; class Hydrozoa; order Anthoathecata; family Hydractiniidae; genus Hydractinia; species Hydractinia symbiolongicarpus. The sequence goes on along the minus strand of NC_079875.1, from coordinate 12,378,063 downwards.
GCTCCCGCTCTTTTTTAACATACGGAACAATTACTTCATTCAGCAATTTAATGGACTCGGTGGTGTTGGAAAAGTGTTTCCTGTTTACACTTAAGGAAAAATCTTCGGGGAACTTGTAACGCGGTAAACTTTGCAATGTTTTCCCACCGTAAATTAATTGCATTGGGAGAAATTTTCCTGATAAGGTAACAGAAAAAGTGGCTGTTATAGATCTCATATCATCAGCTCCTACAATTGTAACTGCTTTGCTGTTTTTCTTTGCAAGGGTGCTGTTTCCACATTGAACCATTTTCAATGGTGTTTGGTCGAAGTTGATTATCAAACAATCTGAAATCGTGTACTTCTCCACTTTTCATACAATTTCGTACAAGAAAAGGTACTCGATCTCTTTTCGGGCAGATTCTGGGAGATCAATTTTGGCACAAGTTTTTCGGCGACGACAAAATCCCATTCTTCGAAATAAACTCTGCGCCCAATACGAAGATTCAAGATTGATGTCTCCTATAATGTTAGGGTATTTTCTGATCAAGGCTTTAGCGGCGGCATTAGCGATAGAACAGGTGGTAACAGCACCCCGATTGCTCATTCCTTCGATGTATGTTTGGACCATATGATCAAATTTTCCTAAGAGCAAAGGTCGTCCAGTCTTTAAACTGTACTTTTCGATCATTTTAGGTGGTTCGACATTTCTTTTTTTTGCTTCTTGAATAAGCCTTTGATACTTTTTTTTGAAATCCCTTACAGTACTTTCTTTTATGTTTGGGAATGGCTTTTGAAAACGCCGGACAGCTGAGGTGTTTCCATGTTCGGAGGCATACTTCCCAATCGTATAACGGTTCTCGTCGGTCCATTTGATGTAAGTTGCAGACTTTGCAGCTTTTCCATCCTGCATTGTTTCAAAATCGATATCGTCAAGTGTAGTGTTGTTCGAAGCATTTCCTTAGATTAGAGTAGTATTTACTTAAGATTTGAGTAGTACTGTACTGTTAGGTACTTTTTAAGCGATAATAATCTCAAACCTCTAAATGAAGCAAAATAAATTTTTATTATGATTCATACCTTTCTCATTTCCTTTTTGTGAGTTTTGCTTTTCATTTTCTTCTTGAGAGTTTTGCTTTTCATTTTCTTCTTGAGAGTTTTGTTTTTCATTACTTTTTTCTGCAGTGATCGTTGTTTGTTTCTTTACAGAAGCTCTTAGAAACGACATCTTGTTCACTCTGATATGAAATTACGAGAGTAGAGAGTTTTTACGGAAATAAACAAACGTATCAATTTTTGGACACCCTCCACCAAAGGTAATAATGCTGCAAAATAAAGCTAACTACAGAAATAAGTCCCACGAAGGAGAGTCTCTTTCTATTGTTTAATCTCATCCTCTATTGTTTCAAAAATAACATTCAAAAATATCATCCTCTTTCTATTGTTTTAATAATAACATTCGAAACTTTGTTGTCATTGATGATTGAAGAGGCCAGTAAGAATGTTGTCAAGAACATTTGATGCGGCTGTTCGTGGATTCCATTATTTCAGAAAATATTGGTCTCCTGAAAAGGAAGAAAAGCTTTTTTGCCTCCACGAAGAAAACAATGCCTTCAACTATTTTGCCATCAAAACGTGTCAAGAAGATGGTACAATTGTTGGTCATTTGCCACGTGAGCTTTCAAGAACTCTAAAGTTTATTTTGGACAGAGGGGCAAGAATTCTGGCAGTTTTGACATCGACACACTACAGAAAATCACCATTGGTTCAAGGCGGCATAGAAATTCCCTGTAAAGTGACGGTGGCAATGTCTCCAACATTGAAAAATGGACAACTTCTTGACCGCCTAATGGAACTAGTAGACGCAGTGTACAGTGAACCAACAGCACCCATCATCCTTGGTTCTATCTTTGCGGACGAATTGGAGGTCGAATGTGTGTCCGATGAGATTTACAAGAAGAATTTACCAAATGGTGAAAAAAGAAAAAAGGTGAAAGAGACAAAATCACATGACATAAGAGACATGTTATATAAAAACAAAGAATCGAAAAGGTCAAAGAGTGAAGACGCAAATAACGAAAACATGAAAAGACGAGACGAAAACACAGAGACTATCCTCATAGATTAATTTTTTTGTATCTTTGTATCAACACAGATATTAGTATTGAATACTGGATTCGATTGTAAAAATGTTATAAATTTTCTTTCTCGAAATAAGATTTCTAAGTATTTTGTGCGTTTTTGGTGAAAAATGATAAAATAGCTTACTGGATAAACTTTTGCGAATGAAGAAATTCGGAAAATTTCGCGAGATAAAGTTTCGCGAATTAAGAAACTCCTAGTAAAATAATTTACCTCATCCAGCAAATTTTCCAAATTAATTTGAGTTGGTAGCATCTTTGGTTTCTTCCAGAACCAAAATGGCTTTTTTCTCTTTACAATACATAGTGCTCGAAATCTTTCTGCTGAATTTAAATCTCTTGAAGAGTGTAAAGTTTTACTTCCAACACTTTTTGTAATATGTCCACATGCAGCATCGAACATGGAATGAGACATGGCTTAGGGAATCTGACAAAAAATGCAGTTATATCTATATTTAACATAAAAAAACTTATAGCTAGCTAAAAAAAATTGGAAAGATCACTGAAAACTTTCTGTTTTTAAAACCGTTCCGCATGATTTAATTAAAGCCTAAAGTACCACATCTATTTTTATCAATAAGCTTGTAAAAGTTCAGAAAATAAATGGCTCGCAATAAATCAGGAGATTGTTCCCCTACTGCTTTCGGTTTGACAAATGTGTCGGGCCTTGTTTTTGCACGTGATTCCACATCACTCGATTACTTCCAAGCCTTTCGCCCTCTGATTCTTTTTTGGCCGATAACCCCTAAAAGTAACATTTTCTAACGCGGCCAATATTCAAAAATATCTTCGGCATACGCAAGTGGAAAAAAAAGTTATACTTTTCCAATAATTTTTCATTAATTTTACGTATTAGTATTGGAAGAGTGCCGGGAACAAATTTGCAGGTTTTTGTCGTATTGCGAAACTTTAGAGGCAAAAGACAAGTCTGAATTGATAAATTTTACAGAAAAAAAAGGAGCTGGCTGATGTCGTAACTACAACCCTCCAGAAAACAATAGACATGCTGGAACTTTCTAGAAACTTTCTAATATGAAACCTTGTCCCCGTCCAGATTGTTGAGCTGAAACGCACTGAAACGAAAAGGGTCCGGGAAACACAGTGTATCACAGTTTTTAAGAAAATTTCTTTATGGAGCTACATTCAACCGTCTCTAAAATTATTTTTAAGAAAATCACATAAATTTTATAGCTTATCACCCACCTCGATCCCCCAGGGCCTATAGCGTTTTTTATATATGAGGATAAAACGCGTTTTCATTCTTATACCAAAAACCTCTTATACCAAAAAGATGCGTTAAATCAATCTTATTCCCAGGGTATTTTGCCTTTTAGATTTATTTGATAACGGCGGAATAATGCGCTCGGGGAGATCATGAGACCGGGGACGAGGTTGCTTTAAAATGCTACGACAGCAACTTCGATCCCATGGCCTGTAGCGTTTTTTTTAGATAAGGCCTGTGATCGCGGTTGGAATTAATAGCGGTGTGAGCATTGACCACTCCGTGATAACAGTTTAGGGGTCAAGATATCACAGGGAAGAGGATATGATTTATTAATCGTCCTCATGGGCATCGCAAGTAAATCTATTAGACAAGATATACGCACATTTTATTTTCATTATCTTCCTGCAGCAATTAATCTAAAGTAATATATAAAGACAATGATGGTTGTAGAGAATATTGTTTTCTATATACACACTTTACCTTATCGGTTACAATTCCACGTATGAGAAAGAACTGTGTTGTTATGTTAATCGTAAAAAAACATCCTCGTCCCCAGGTTTGGTTGCCTGATGTCAGAGTTCTACTGTCGCGTACTTGGGAACGACGTTGATAAAAAGGCGCGTATGCGTATTGTTGAAACACATCAAATTATTACGTACAACAAACTCATCCCCAAGAATTGTTTGTTATAGGGCTTTTAATATTTGTTGTTTAGGCCGTCCAAATAGAAAAAGCCTAACAAGTCCTGGGGACGAGGTTTTGCATACAAAAGATAATTAACGTGTACGATCCTAAATTGATTTTTTGGAAGCTAGATGTTGGCATAATAATTCTCGGAAAGAAAACATTTTTTTGGCTTTGATTAACGATTTTTTCATGAGTATGTTTTACGTCAAAGCGTAGTTAATAATGGTGTTTTTTTATTAACTTTGGTCAAAGCAAGAGTCAAATAAATTACTTTCGTTTTCTTTAATCCTTTTCGGTTGACGTTTGTGACTACCCAGAAGACTCAGCGTTCTACTTATTCAATAACATTTGCTCAGCAAAACAGTATTCAACCGCTTTACCTCGGTTGCGAAGGTTCTTTTCATCAAAGCCGGTTCACGGGGGGTAGTGCAAATGCTGTGACACTTGTCACAACTGTCCATGCTCTTACACTTTAACCATGACTTTTTTGTTGATTAACACGTGCAGTAGTGCTTAGTTCTGTTTTTAAGTTACTTAATTTTTTAAGTTTATTTAAAAAATAAGCTGAAAATCCTTTTAACTTGCTCCAAATAAACGGTGGAGTGCTTATATGCACTTGAGGAGATGCATGTTATAATTTAGCAGCAAAATTAGGCTTGGAAATCGCGCATGGAGGTGCACATAGACTTTGCATGTCAACAATTCAAAGCACGACCTCTAGCGGATCCAAAAGTAGTCTTTTATAGACTGGTAGCTAAAAAAAGGAAGATAAACAATATTTAGAAGAAAGCGTGACTGTTTGTTGATGCTTGCACTTTCCTAATAATGTCAAAAAAGGCTAATGCAATGTTTTTGCTGGCTATTATAGATAAATAGTTAGCTATGTGAGTAAATTAGTTTTGTTATCACTTTTTTTTAAGTAGTCAACTATATTTATAACAGGCCACAAAGTGGCATCTAATCACTCTTTAACTATGACTAATTAATAACTAAAATATATATAGAACTCTTTTTATTACATCAACCTAGTTTTACTCAAGACTTGATGATACACATATCGACACAAAATGTCCTTTTTATTATTGATAACTTTACTATCAACAGCACCTAACTTCATTCAAAGTATTGACATTGATTATTTTTTTCCCTTTGGAACAGCCCAGAACGATGTTGTACTTCATGATCTGGAGCAAAATATTCAACTTGTTGCAAAAGATGATGCTGTTCACAAAATCAAAACTCCACACATTCCATTTTTTGGCAGACGAAACAATGTCAATGTGCAGGTATTGTTTATGTTTTTGGATTGTTTATCCTACTAATACAAGAATGCCTTATGCCATGTAGAAAAGACCAGAGTTGGTTCTAAAATGACCTGTTTTTTGTGTGTGTACACATTCTGTACCAGTTGTGTACAGCCTGTGTGGAAGATCCACTTAACCCTATAGATAAATTCTGTTGTTTATATACCTTTTCAGTGGTAAGCTCTTTAGTTTTTGGCATCGATATGGAGTATAAAAAATTTTACAGATTTTAGATTAAAAGATAAAAATAGTATTTTATTTTTAACTTTCATTATCTTGATCCCCTACTTTTAATAACTTTCACAAACATCTCCTATTCTAAGAGACTGTTTATATAGAAGCTGAGCCAGCCCATCTGCCATGATCTCGCCTAAATGCTATTTTCAATGGAATTTCAACTCCATGTAAACAGTAACAAAGCGAGTAGTGTGGACTACTAGGGGAGATGGTATATTATGCTCAAGTAAATAAATTCTTTTGTCATGAAAATTATTTCTTTTGTTCTATATTATTTAATGTTTTCATTGTTTAGAGCCAGCCTGCCTAACCATATAAACACAAGTTGAAAACCAGGCCTGCAAGTGAGCCAGTTAAGTTTGCCAAGCCAGCCCAGCCCGCCTTTAAAAAATTTTAAACTCTTGTGTTTTGATTAACATGCAGAAGTTATTAAACTTATTATTTGATTATTTTTTTAAAATTATTTTAAGATATCAACCAATGGTTATGTTGCCTTTGGACATCAAACGTTTAATGAGTATACCAGTACAGACTTTCCAATAAAGCATAATAATCTAACAGTTTCCATTATTGCACCATTTTGGAATGACTTAGAATTGATAAAACCTTCCTCCAAATTCTATTACCAATTGCATGCAAACGGGACTGTATTGAGAAGAGCTTCCAATGAAATTAGATTGAGAATGGGTAAATCATTTTACCCAAATCATGTGCTTGTTGTAACATGGTTTAAAATCAACAGATATCAACATGAAGGGGTATGTATATATGCTGTTTGTGTCTAGGGGAGGAGGTCCCTATGGCTTCAATATAAACAGCACATTATTTTTAGTGCACTTTTACATTTCAACTGGCACTTGCCTGGGATGCATCGACAACATATGCCTTTTATCTATACAATACCATACAAAACACATTTGGCGAAACTACGGTAAGGGAACAAATTCATATGTTATATACTTGTTTATTTCTTTATGTTTCATGTTTCTTTCTAAAAGAGAGTATTTTCAGCCTTTCCAATTCAAATTTTTTCTGAACTTTTATATACTGTTTCACGTCGGCATTAAGCCATTTCTCGTCGGCAAAAAAATGCCAAAGTGAGTTTTCATTTTTTTGATTCGCCTCGGCAATCCACAATTTCACATTGGCAAAATGCGATGACATGAAATTTAATTGCGGTGTCTGATGTTGGCAAATCACCTTCTAAATTTAAGCCTTTTTCTTCCAAGCCAGCTTGCTCACCTTCAAACTACTTTAATTCTATTTAGGGTAAGTAAGCAAAATGCTCAGCAACCATTTTTACAATCTTTATTAATTCTTGCAATTAGAGATTAACCTTTATCACCGATATAATCTGTGTATATTTATGATAGGTTCAAAGCAATTGAAGAATATCATATGGGAAGAAAAAATAAGCCTCTGCAAAATTTTGCTGATGTAAACTTAGTTTTTTTTTTCAGATCACCTCTACATTTGCCGTGTATCGACGTGAAATAGAAAGGCTGATTATTATCCAGAGGCAACTACAGTTGATAGACATTCATAGTTAATCCACATAGTTAATCTCTCTTATCATTTTCATCGTTTTTTTAGTTTTTTAGTGATTTCAGCTTTACTTTCTGTTTTCGACACTCTTTACCTAAACTATATGGTTTACAGCGTTACTGTAGTGGTTTTGTTATTTATATATTTTTATTAAACTACATTATTATACTGGTTTTATATTGTTGTTACGTATGTGCTTATTCTGTATAACCAATACATGTATGACTATAGCTTACTACAGTGTTATTTTTTATTTTGTAGGTTGGTTGGCAAGAAGGGCCCACTAATGGTTTAAACTTTGTTCGAAACACATACAGTCGTTCTGATGCAAGACAAATGGTCTTTTTAACAACTAACTCTAATGTGAACAAACCAGGAGAATGGATATACAGTATTGGCGAACGTCTAGGTTTGTTTCATGTTAATTTGTAAAACTAGTCAATAAAGCCAGTGGAAAAATCCACTTGTGCAAATTAAAAACGAAAAAGAAGCGTCATTTGAATGATGATGACGTCAGCAACCCATCTATAAAAAAATGATGTGGTAAAATGATGAGTAAACCAAAATTTATGGACTTCCTTTTTGTACGCCTCATGTTTTTTGAGCCTACCTCAAGATAAATTCCTTTCCTCCATATAGACTAACTTTGTTATATTTACCCCTCAGTTTATTTACTTTTTTAAATCTGTTATCAGCATAATGACTTTTATCCTGATCAAACATTTATGTTCAAAGATGATTTGTTTGCCATTGTAAGTAAACCAAAATTCTTTCAAAAAATATAATATTTGAATAAACTTAGTTTTTACATCTTTTGGGACATGTTTTTAACTTTTATATGGTGTATATTATTGTAATACAGTTTTTAGTAATTCATTTTACCTGATGATGTAGTAATATGCCATGAAAAGCTTTGTATTTTAGTTGAATATACTTTGTTCTGAAAGAATTTTGTTTTAGACATTATGTCTTATGTCATCCTTTAGGCTTATACTTTGCTTTAAAGGTAACTATCCAATAATACACATCTTGCCAGTAATCACTGTCAAAACATTTCAACATGGCTTGCGTTTTGAATGTATTCTCCAAGACAACATCACAGATTTTCGTAGTGTGTATGAAGTTTCTTGGTATGCTCAAAACAAAAAGTCACTAAACAAAACTGATGTGCTAGTCTCTGGACAGGATCGCTCAACTTTTCAAAACAGTTTAACACTAAACACAAATGAAGTCAGATTCAGACTGGGTCAAGAGGTAGGTCTATGTGTGGAAATGTTTCAATAGTCGGAATAAGCAGTATACAAAACCAAAGCATCTCCTTTTTATACCATTAGCACAACAAAAAGTATAATTGTTATAAATGCCATTTTATATCTTCACTCACATCTATTTTAAATTTAACATGAAATCCTTAATAATACATAGTGCAAAAAAATAATATTGAGTCAATAATTTAATGTTTTCTTAGATATACTGCATTGTTCAGTCATGGTTCAATGATACACCTGCTATTAAAAGCAGGTATTATGAAAGTGCAAAGTTTTTTGCAGGTATTGAGGTAGGTGTAATGGTAACTAGACAAGTGGTAATAGGCCAGGTCTTGTGTCAGGTTTACATATATATATTTATTCAAAACTTGTAGTCATATCAGCCAAGTTATTACTTATTTTTAAAATTTTAGCTATAGCCTTCACTAATCCACTGTGCCGGGTGCAACAAAGTGTTTGTGATTTATGTTCTACACACTAATCATAAAAAATAGTTAGATGAGACTAGTTGAAGTTTTATAACATCGATCAATTAGAGTACTTGTCTATCATTATTTTTAATAAGTTTTATTTTTATAAATTCAGTTCTTGAAAACAGTGTATAGTTGAATTTGCAAATAATCAAAAGACCACCTATTCCGACCTACTGAAAAAATGCAAACTGCTGGTTTTGTCATAAAACATATAGTGACCCTGATCCAATTGTTTCTAATATTATAATTATTTAAGATAGTATAAAAAAACATGAAAATTTTAACTGAATTAATTTTCTTAAACTAGTTAGCCCATGGAAAATCCACGGGTTCGCCCGTCCTTTTTATACCGCATTGCATGCTTCTCGCTATTGCGCAGCTAAGCTACCATCTTGCCAGACAGACAGACAGACAGACAGACAGACAGACAGACAGACAGACAGACAGACAGACAGACAGACAGGCAGGCAGGCAGACAGACAGACAGACAGACGTGACAGTCGTATACAAGTATTATAATATAGATTAGCAGATTTGTATTTTATGCATTAACAAAAAAACTACAAAAAAGGCCAAAATTAAAAAAACTCTTTAAAGTTTTTTTCTAGCATTGTTTTTTCTGAATTCAGTTGCTATAAGTATATTGTTAAAAATTGGTAAAAGATGTGTAAATATACCTAAAAAGATACCAAAATAAATCAAAAAGTATTTATGAAAGATGACCTGTTACTGCAATAAAAACTAACGGAATTTAAATTTGACATACTTTTTGTTAACTTTCTATTCTATATTCCTTGAGAAAACACTTGAGTTATTATTTACGATTAAAAGAGGTTATTCTGACTCGAGTAGGTGTATTTCTTGATGTTTACTATATAAATAGAAGAGATTTGTAAGTGTGTAAAAAATTACCACACTCACAGATAAATAACTTTGCAGTCAAAGTTTAACTGGTTTGGTCAAATTATTTTATTGTGTTTTATTTCTTTTCAATTTTTATTTCAAAATCCTCGGACAGTCAACTATCTTGTGGAACATAATACTGGGAATTAGGTGGTGACAGAAACAACAGAAAGACTTATACCACATTAAATAATTTATATTTCTTTATTAAAAGGGGTTATAAGATTGAAAAAAAAGGGAAATGAAATATACACAACAAATATACAGTACTACCTAACTCGTTTTAACTTAAAAATAACAATTGACATTGTAAAACAATTGAATTTCCAATTCCTTTCATTGCACAAAGCTTAAACATCTATTGTGATGTTTTTTTAACAAATCTTTTGTACAAGTTAGTAGTTTAGCCTTTGTAGTAACAATTTAACAGTAGCTGAATTGCTCTTACAAGGCAGCCCCTTGCGATAAAATCAACAGCAAATTTGGGGATTTTTCTGAATTTTTCTTGAAAACTTCAAATATTCTTGTTCATTAAAGGGACAATATTTTCCGCGAGTTAGAATTGTTTTTGTTTATACATACATGTTACGGTAGATTTACGGTATGTGTTTATATGCATCAACAGCGCACAGCGCACTGCTACATTCTGACAGTATTGTATCATTTCATACATTTTTAGATTAAGCCAAAAAAAATCATTATCACGGAAGATTCAATCGGAAAAGAAATCAAACTCACTTTAACTGTCCCATTAGTGTGTGCAGATGCAAGCAAAAAATGCAGTGTTGAAATATCATTTGAACAAGATAAGGAGGACGTCTTTCTTAGCAGTTGTACTTTTGATTTTGTTCCAGCTGGAGAACGTTCTAAAATTTTAATCATTTACCCAAAGCAGGATTTTATAGATGATGGATTGAAAAATATAGCTGTTAAGCCTGTTTTAAGTGGCTTTAATAAAGTCTTTGATTGGAAAGGGTACGAAGACCAAACACCATTGCTGGTAATTGTTTTTCTTGCTTCCATTTTCTGAAATAAGGCATTTATTCACAGATGGTGGTGAAGAAGAGCCAAATATTAGGATATGGATTGCCAAAGGTGACAATTGTATTGTTACCTTTTACAAATGTTATTATCATGCCAAATACGATAATATTTAGCCATCACAATAGACCTTCTTTCCTGCCTGTTGCAACGTTTACTTAACAGAGATGCGTATAACATCAGTCTGTGCATCCAAATACACTAAAAATACCAATATTATATCTGTAACCATGCAATTTTATTCTGATGTGCAAAAGACAGCATCGTATAAGTTAGGAAAAGGTTTATATGCCAATCATAAAGATAAGAAAATGCATATCTATTCATAAGCAGAAAACTTTACACTTAAATTGCATTCACGAAGATAAGGAAAGTGTGAACTTCAAGGTTAATTGTTTTTTGTATTAATTTAGATCACAACAAACAATGTTCCAACAGCATCTTGTTCTTCAAGCGGAGATCCTTATATTAAAACGTTTGATGGGATTCGTTATTCCTTTTTCAGTCCAGGTGATTTTGTTCTGGTGCAAAGTCTTAAACGCAATATGAAGGTTAGTTGTAATTTATGTTTATTTCACAAGCTTACTAACAAGCAATGGAAATAATTTAAGTGCGAAAAAATGTGAAAAGTGATTTCAACTTGTCGCAAAATTATGTCTGTGACTTTTTAGGAGTTTTCTCTATTTTTCGGGTAAAGTGTCAGGAAAATAATGCACATTTACCTCTTGAATTGCAAAAATTTTAGTTTGTTTTTAGGTTCATATCAGAACATTTGATTGCTCACAAAGTGTTACGTGCAACTGGAGTGCAGCAGTGGCTGCTCAGGAGAAAGATGATGTTGTCGCTATAGACATGTGTAACTCATCGAAACCACACTTTAAATGGCCAACTGGCCACAAGCCGTCTGACGCAACTACCTTAGAAAGTGTGAAGTCGAAATATTTTGAGGTATGTATTATCTTTACTATAAAAACATACTAATTGTAGCAGGTTCTATGGCGAATGTAAAAATTAAATACACACATTAAAATTTGAAAATAAATAACCATAAAGTTATAATTTGTAACTAATACTCTTTCTACATTTGACTGTATTTGTTCAATTTTTGTTTATTTCTTGAATTTTAATATTTATAAAAGGGTAGATTTAAAGCATCTGCAGTTAATTTAATAATTCTTGACAGACACCGTGTATATATATTGTTTAATTTTGTATAAAGTATTGTGAGGCTAGGTTGCAACCGGATTGAAACTGTCCTGAAATATGGCATTCCTTTTGCTTTGACTAGAAATTTAGTCCGTTGTAAAGACAGATTGTCGAATGATATATAATTACTGTTTGTGAAAATATATTTCAGATCAATTTTTCATCTGGTTTGCGCATCAAGTTTAATGTCCAAGAGCGGGCAAATAGTAATTCCTTTGCGAATGTATATGTCGAAATACCGTCTATCTATCGAGATGCAACATTTGGCTTGTGTGGTTTATATGACGGGAATCTTGCTAATGACATGATGTCAAAAAATGGAAGCATTTACAGAGAGCGTGATCCAGCGAATTCAATCTTTGTTTATTCTTGGAAGTATGATAATTTCTCTCGTTTTTTTTTTCTAGCAGAATTCAAAAAATATATGCTGTAATAAAATTTTTAGCAAGTAACGGATTAAAATGACTACAAAACAAGCTGTTGATTTTTGACTTTGTGACTTAGACGAAAGTTGAGCTTATGGCAGGGAAAAAGGTTCGTAAGTAATTGGCATAGCGACAACATCTCGAATCATCTTTGATATCACAGTTCATACCCAAATATAAGTGAAAACGCAGGAAAATTACTTTACAAATATTTGACATCTATAATTAGTTCAATATAAGCATTACTTTCAAATCCATTTTTTTTAGCTAAAGAAATCTTCTTTAACCTAGAGTTGGCTAACTATTATCTGTTTAAATTCTGCAAAAAAAGATACCTGTTTATTGCATATAAAACCATTTAAGGCAACAACATAACTTTAAAATATTAATTACCTTCCTCAGGTTATGTATTGTATTATTTTTAACCAATTCTTATGTTGTCTTTGCCTCTTCAAAACAAACTTTTGTTTTTACTATTATATTTACTATTATATTTTGCAGACCAAAACTTAGAAAAATAAAAAAGTAATTATTTATGAACAGATTATCCATGGTGTTGCAATAAAGTGGGCATAATTTTGCACCTGACTTTCTAAGTTGTCTGGTTATTGTACTATGTTATTCACAATGTGCAAGGATGGAGATAAAACCTCAAAGAGGGAGATCTTACTTAACCGTTTTCTAGCCCTTTTCATATCTCCCTTTTAATGTCTAATGTTGAAATAAATTTTCTGAGAAATCTCCTAAGTACTTCAAGTAAAACAAATCCTGAATTTTTTTTCAGTCACAATATTCCAAATATGTTATTGTTTTCGATTTGCTTTGAATTACTATGTACATATCAGTATTTTTATTTTAAGGTTAAGAAAAAGAACCAGTCTTTTTTTCAAAAAAAGTGGCACTAAAAGATGTAAGAGATCCACTGTAACAAAAGATGAGTATTTTTGTATTTGCAAGAGACGTGATGGTACTGGTGTGAGATCTAGTTGCGTATATGAAAATACAGCAGTTCATCCTCAGCTGAACATGAAAACAGATCGAAGAATCATTATGTCAGCAGGTATATGTGTGTACTGATAATCAATATTTTTTCTGTTTTCTTGCATCATCCCACACAGGTTTTTTATAAGTGAAAGATTTTAAACAACAAAAAGACCAAAAAGGAAGGGAAAATTAAGCATAGGCATATTTTCGTTTTATAATCAGGACAGAAAGTGAAGTAAAACATAGAAGCATAGGCCATATTTTGGCCTCATATTTGAATTTTACAAGTATACAAGACTAGAAAAACAATAAATTGCTGTGTTAGGGAAAATACATAAGAGTACAAAGTTTAATTTTATGTATTTTTAGACAATTTTATTTTAATTTTAGCAAGGCTGAATGTGCTATTTTTATTACACTCTTTAAGTCTGGCATATTCCATATTATTTGTATTTCTGTATTGAATTTGTATTTCTAAACATTGGGGGATATATTTCAGATTACAAATGGTTATTAAAATTTTATAGGAATGGAAAGGATAGATTGTGTTGAATTTATCTTATTAAAAAAAAATACATGTATATTTGTTAGAAAGATAAGAAAAAATATTCAAAATGACTGTTTCATAGTAATTTCGTTATCAAATAATCTCAAATCCAAAAAACCTATTTGCATTATAAAACCACGAAAGTCATATAGCTTTTTAAATATTTATCACTTTATGTCATCTCAACTGTTATATTATATGACGTTCTAGCAGAAGTGACCTTTCGTAAAAGACAACGAATTCTATCCCTGAAATCAGTCAAGTCTTTACTGTAATACGAGTCTATGCATCAAAACTTCTACTATTGTATTAGCTTGTTTATTTTAGCTTTTGCTAACTGTGCCAGTCGAAAGAAAAGAGCAGTTTCGAATGTTATCGTTGTTCCAGACGAAGGTGATGATACCATATACGAATATAATCCTCCTGATCGCGAATTTGTTCTTCCCACCTGGCCCACTAAAAGTGGCAAAACGTTTACTGAAGTGGAACAGTTTTGCAATGAGAGCATATTTAATTCAACAATTGGAAAAGTTTGTTCCGTCACTTTGAGATCGGATTTTGACGTTGCAGCATTTCGCAACGAATGCATTTCAGACATTCAGGTTACAAGCTCTATTTTTTAATTTTGGGTATTATAATTGTTTCTTCTTATGTTGTTTTTTGGAGACTTAAATGTGCCTTGTTAGGAGTTTCTCTTCTGTTTTATTTTAGCTATATACATTAAATGAAATGAATTATTGTCTCCGTCTTTTGCAAATTTCCAAGCTTCTGTGACATAAGCAAGTTTGATTTAAGGCTACCCTATCTAAGACCTTAACTAAATTAAAATTTAAGGAAAGTACTAGTAGATTCGCGCGAATAAATGTTGGAAATTGGTGTAATTGCGACGGAAAATTAATCTTAACAAAATACATTTTTTCTTTAAATCACGAAAATATTTCTTTGTGAAAATTAATCAACTTAGAGTAGTTACAGCTTGTACATTTTATAAACCGAGTTTTTAATCATCGAAGTGATTCCTTAAAGGGGAAGTCCGGTCATTTTTCAAAATTTGTGTGTTGAATAAACACCATCGTGTTATTAATTTCTGCAAAATCTTTTTTAAAAATTCGTATTACAAATGATATAAATGTCTATCAAAGTTTAGGATTGTTACTGTTTTTTTTCAAACGACGCCATCTTTTTGTTGTTATCATCGAGGTCTGGGCTCTAATGTTTATCGTGACGTATTTTATGACAACAGCTTTCTGCACGCCGGAATACTTCAGTTGTCGATTACACCACTTCAAACAAGTCATAAATGTACCATTGATTTTACTGTTATCATGGTTACTTGTGGTGCTTTAAATTGTGGTAACTCTTCCACCAAAAAATCGGTAGCTGATGTAAAAGGGTGGCATAACGTTCCCACCGAAAAAGAAAATAAACAACGTCGTAAGAAATGGCTAGCAGCTATGAAGCGAGATCCACCATATCCAGCAGACACGAATTTCGTTCTTTGTGGTATGCATTTCACGTCCGAATGTTTTCAACGCGATCTCAAGGTATTTCTTGCACTTCTTAAATTTTTCTTGACTTCTTTTCACATTATTTCTTTTGTAAATAAGCTTGTTGCGAAACTGTATTCACCTTCAATAATTTTCTGAACACCTGTCTTTTGATCTTTTTGTCCATAAATAACCAGGGGGTAAAAATACATTTTTAAATTTTATTATTTAGGCGGAGCTCTGTGGCTCTGTGAGAAAGTTTATATTATTACCAAACGCTATTCCATCGGTATTTTCATTCTCGAAACCGCTACCTGCAAAGCGTTCTGCATCCATTGCAAGAAACGAAAGAAAAACAAAACGCCAGGTAACCCAGCAGGCCAATCGTGGTTAAACATATTTTTACACGTTTTTTATAAGAACATTTAAATTTTACCTCAGTCTGGTTGTTCTTTTTTTTTACACTTTTTCAGCCTCGAATGTCTTTTTTATGTGCTCTTCCAAAAAAATGATCAGATTTAAAAATCTTGGAGTTGGAAAAAATATTTGTTCTTTTAAGGAATAAAAAATTTCTTAATGTGTTCATAACTTTAGATTGTGGATGAAGCTTGTACGGCAGAAGAAAACTCAGGTGGCCCGGAAGCACCTTCCCTAGAACTTGAGCCCCTTTTTAAGGATGCTATTACGCAAACTGTTGATGTCGTCATGATCAACAAAGAAGTTAGCTGTGCTACACCAATGCGAACAAAGAGCACTATGGTTCCTGCTGTGTTATGCAAATCAATGTCTACTCAGATGAGTCCAACTTTGTCTTCGACGAACACGCAAACTGTTATATTAACTCAATATGCTAGCGTTTCCACAGTCAACCTTATTGCGAAAGAGGGAGATGAAATTGGAGATTGCTCTTCATTTTGCGCAAGTGAAGTAGAAGATCGCGCTGATCCGGATGCATCTTTCAATGTCAGTAGCGATGTTGATACGGTCGATAGTAGTGCCGATACGGCTGATAGTGATGTTAATGAGCAAGATGTCGATGTTAGGGAAGGTACGCAGTCGATTGCACCTTCAACAATGTTTCTAGTGTACTTTGAAATGCTTAAGTCGCTCTTCAAATTCTGCTTTGAATGCGGTGAGAAAGCTACTATCAAAAAACATATAACTAAGGGTAGTATGCTTATTGTGAAATTGGTTTGCGCCGGTAACCACGAAGTGACTTGGAGATCACAACCTTACTTAAATCGAATTGCGGAAGGAACGGTAAGGCTGTCTGCTGGAATATTGTTCAACGGATTAACATTTCAAGGTGTGAAAGAAGCATTTGAAACTGCCAATGTTAACTTTATAAGTAGGTCGCAGTTCCATGAACTTCAGCGAAGATTTTTATTCCCAGCCATAAATAGCATTTTTACGCATTATCAGGAAGCCACACTTGTTAGACTCGTTGCGCTTGAGGGTGTCGATTTAATTGGAGATGGTCGCTGTGACTCACCTGGATTTAGTGCTAAATATGGTACATACAGCCTCATGGACGCCATGACAAATGAGGTGGTGAACTTTTTTATTTCACACGTTCGTTTAGCAGGAAACTCGGCACGCATGGAAAAACATGGACTTGCTGAGTGCTTGGAATTTATCGACGAAGCTGGCGTAATAGTGGACACACTAGTTACCGACAGACATAGCCAGATACGAAAGTTTATGCGCACCGAACATGAACATATATCGCACCAGTTTGATGTGTGGCACATGACAAAAAATATCAAAAAAAAGATTTTGAAAGTTGCAAAAAAAAAGAGCTGTCGTGACTTGAATGACTGGATGAAGTCTATCATAAACCACTTCTGGTGGGCTTGTTCGACTTGCGAAGGAGATCCAATATTATTGAAGGAAAAGTGGCAGAGTTTACTCTGTCATATCCGTGGGGTACATTATTGGGTAAATAATACGCTATATCATAAATGTGCTCATGAAGAACTTACCCTGCTACAACAAGCTCAGAAGAAGTGGTTAACTGAAGAAAGCCCTGCTTACATCGCCCTGGAGAAAATTGTTAATGAAAAACAGCTACTAAACGATTTAAAACACGTAGCTGATTTCAAGCACACTGGACAGCTCGAGGTTTACCATTCCCTGTTGAATAAGTACTGTCCCAAACGCTTAGCATTCTCGTACGCTGGGATGGTTGCTAGGACGCAACTAGCTGTGCTTGACCACAACTCGGGTGTAGAACGACAACAAGCCACTACATCCGATGGGAGGTTGAAGTTCAAAGTTTCTTTCACCAAAATTACGAAGGAGTGGGTGGCAAAAAAAGTAATGGATCCGAAAGAAAAGAAATACCAAGAGGACTTGATGAAGGAAGTGTTTGATTTGGTTCAAAAAATCAAAGCTCCTATATTTTTTAAGTTGCCTGAAACACCCAGAAATATTGCATTAAAAATAAACCCTGGGAAGGAAGTTGTTGTCTCGAATATGCGTTCAAGATTTACCTAAAAGTAACCCCCAGGTTTATAAATGATATTTAGCATTACATCAAGAAACGCTTATTTTACAATTCCGGGGGACATTTGTTATATTTTAAAAACATATATTGTAAAAATTTCATTCATCATCTTTACAATTATACATGTTCTTATACATTTTATGTGTCCAAATCCATTCCTGATTCTGTGTATGGCACGTATACCCCATCGGGCTGCGGGTATTCATTACGGATTACCCACACAACACATGATGGTATAGGCTTTCGATAACCTATGCCCAGTCTTCCATACACCCACCATATATATTGTTTATAAGCAGCAAACCGATATGATCTGTTGCAAAGTTTATGACGAATCCCTCTCATGTTGTGAATAGCACCTAGTGCTGTCCGTAACACGGGTTCCGGCAAACAAACCATTTTGAATTCATCCGAATTTGTAACACACGTATGACCTAAGCGAAAAAAGAAAAAAGATCTTTAAAAAGGCGTACCCCCGTGTGTAAATAAACAACGTTTAGCTTTCTAAAACTTTGTTGTGACAGAACAGAAAGTGATTGATGTAGCAAACAAGGAAGTAAAATACACGATAAGAAGATATTTTAATCAACAGAAACCTTGAAAATGACCGTCCGGAATATCATTATTATCACGACAACATAAACTTTCCGTTTCAGTGACCATAATTTTACACTTTTTGCACTGGCACCACTCAACATTTCCAACACGATTTCCAGCTTCAACATTGCAGTTTTTAGCACCAACGTTGTTTCCTAAAGCTTCTAAAGCTGCAGCCACTTCACTTTGACTCCGTTCCGGTTCGAACATGAAAGGAGATAAACCAAACTCTTCATCTTCATTAAATTCAACATCGCTTACATCAGAAGAGGAAGATGACATAACTACTTCAAGATAAGTTTACTACTGCAAGAAAGTAACGCGCCGAATGTTGTTGTCACGAATGACGTCAGAAGAATATTAGTGTCCAGACTACTCGTTGCGGAAATATATCATGAAGTGAAAGTAGAAATGATATGAGGCAAAATTGCTTTTTTCATGACTTTTAGAACTTTTTAGCTGAAAAATTTTTTTTGGCTGTTATACAGACATGTAATATTGTGATTTTAAAAATTTTGAAAATTTACCGGACTTCCCCTTTAAAAAAGTTTCCTTAGTAAATTGTCAAATGTGCGCCCCACCCAAGGTACTTAACATCATCCTGTATTGTCTATTGAGAAATTTTTGCCCTTGTAATATAGCTATCAGACTCATATGAATTTGTCAAGTCAGTCATACACGTAATGTCAACATCTTGTGAGGATGTTGTTCTCAAAAATGTAAAAAAGTATTGGGAAAAGACTGACAATGGGACTTTGGAGCCACCAGCATTTGTTGCAAACAGCATATGTATGAACGACTGTAGTGGAAATGGAGAATGTATGAACGGATCATGTGTTTGCAATGACGCATATGTCGGAAGTGATTGTTCGATTTTAAAAGGTGTGATATATGATTTTTTGTTATGAAATGTAATATTAAATGAAGTTAATATATAATTGACTTTCATGTCTGGAAATTTAATTTTTATGCATCCTAATATATTTACGTTCAAAAATATTTTAAAAGTAATTTTGGTCTATTAATGAAAAAAAGTTCACATTTTTTCCAACAGTTTGGATGTTCATGTAGAAAATACCATTACCTGTCGTTGTATTTTACAGCAGACCTGGAAAATTAGGGTCTTACCCTCAAATTTCTAATTTCATACGAGGAATTGACTTTAAAATGTCATTTCTACAGCTAGTTAATAGGAGAGTAAAGAGATCAAGTTCTGACATTTCGCAGACAAAGGATATCTTTGTATGTTAATTAAACTTTCCATGTTTTAACTGCCACATTTAGGTTCACCTCCCATAGTCGTAGAAGCAAAACATTACTGCGATACGAGAAAGCATGAATGTGATATGGTGTCTGTGACAGGAAGAAGTATAGTCGATTCTTTAGATGTCACGTGTACTTTTATCTTGAATAAGGTAAAATACTAATCTGTCATTAGTTTCTCTTTTAGATATTCTTATTATGAAAAAATTGCCATCACCAGGTAACAATTCAAAACGAAAAAGAACTCGAAATTTGAATGATGTGATTTGGATCTGAAAAAGAACTTGTCTTTTTAATTTCTTTCTACTGTAACCCCTCTAGAATAGTGCCTAATTATACTGTTTTTGAGCTTGTATTGATCTTTATTGTAAGTTTAAAGCAACAAACCAACTCTATTTCTAGACTTGGTCAAATCGTCCTGCAATTGGATCACATTCAAACATCAAAGGCACGCTGGTTTCGTTTGCTGAGGTTCTGTGTACCTTACCTCTAGCCACAATATCTGTGTCAAGCCCATTAAAGATTTACGATTTGTATTTATCCCATGATGAAGGTAACACTCGCAGCGTGAAGAAAGTAATGCATTTTGTCTATGATTCAAAATGTGTTTACTGCACCAAAGACGTGAATGAGTGCATGCTGAAGGTGAGTTGTTATTTAAATGGATTACCACTTAAGAAAAAATTAGTACAAATAAATGTTATAATGCATTAGCTTGATTAGCTGTTTGGCTAGTAATTCCTTTGTCTTGTTATGATCTATTAATAACAACATAATTTTCTACCATCTTAAAAATCAGAACGGAAACTTTAGATAGCCAGTGTTTAGAAAGTAAGGTTTTCTCTCCTAATCCAATGTTCAAAATATGGTTTATTTCTTCTTCGTTTTTTTGTTTTTAAGATCCATATCTTAATTATTTATAGGTTTGCTTTTTCTTTGTTGCATTCTTTGTGTTTTTGATGTTGTTGTTGTTGTTGTTGGTATTCGTGTTAATGCTGATGGTGTTGGTTAAGTTAGTGCTAGTGTCGGTGCTAGTTTTGGTGCTAGTGTCTATTGTATTGTTGGTATTCGTGTTAGTGGATGTTAGTTGTGTGGTTAATGTTGTCATAGTTGTCATTGTTGTCATAGTATTTCTATTAACATAAAAAGTGTTGATGAGTAGTTGAACAACAGTTGCAAACAGTCACCGAAATCAGTGAAAACATGTATTGTACAGCAAAGCAACACAAGAGATGTTATCAACAAATGTTATAGAGATAACAAAAATTTCTATCTCTTTCACGACAATAACTGACTTTAATGAAAACAGGTCTTTAATTAAGTGGTTAATGGTGGTTGTACTGGTGTTGATGAGAAGTGTTTATTATTGTTAGTATTCGTAATAATACTGATAGTATTGATTTAATTTGATTTGATTGGGTTTTTTAATGTTCTGGATGGTGGTCGTAGAAGTTTTGATAATTGTGAGGTTGTTATTAACGTTTTTATTCTTGTCCGTTGGAGGTAATTCGATATGCTTTCTCTAGAATAACACCTGCTTCATTAACAATTATTGCTATGTTGCAAATGAAGCCAATCCGTCTAATAGTGATGAATACTGTAATCCAAGAAAGGATGCTTACAACTTTACCATAGGTGAGATGGTAACGATATTTACTTAATACATTGTATTTGTTTCTGTTTTTCTCTTTGTGAATGATGTGTTTATTATTTTCTTAGGCTTAATTAAGCGACTGTTAATAAAGTTGAACCAGGTAGCTATGAAATTTTTGATTAGTTTAGTCAAGTATGTCCTAATTACATACTTAACAAAATGTAATTTTTTTTATCTTTTCCTAAGTTCTGTTGTGTTTAAAATTGAGTTTTAAAACTTGATTTAATTATTTAGACGAAAATTTGCAAGCGTTACAACGTAAGTCGCGGATGTGTGCATGCCGAAGAAATGTCGCAGACGCTGGTTGATATCCTTAAACATGGGAAGTTATTAACGTCATCATTTCAAGTACAGCTTGTGTCCGATATAATTTCTGCTATCAGCAAGGATGGTAACATTACGAGAAAGGTAAAATTAATAGTTGTATTGAGAAGGAATGCCTTTAGGGAAGGATTTCTTGCAGGGGATTTTAATTTCAGTGAATTGGAAATTGTGCAGGAAAATGACCACAACTGGCTTTGAGTTTATTGCTTTTTCTTGTAACTGCTCTTTGGTATATGTTGACAAAATGAACCAACAGGTGAGGAAGAGAATTTTCCGCAACTGTTAGATTCTACAATGCCGTAGTAAGCGATTTTGTTTTGAGGGCTTAAGTTTTGTGTCCCAGAGAGGTCGATGGTTTTGCCCTACAGCACTGGTGCTAATACACACAAAAATATTTTAGAAGAACTTTTGTTCTAAAGATTTTCGATATCTTATTATGATTAATGTTATTGTATCTATATATTTTATTTCGTATATTATTATTTAGACATTTTCGAATACATTTTATGTCATAAACAACTTGTGGAACGCTAAACACGAGGCGATTCTTAAAACTAACGTGACGTGGAAGATAACTCATGCTTTTGAAGAACTGACTAAGAAAATTTCTGAAGCATTGATGGAAAATAAACAAAACTTATCCTTAACTGGACAAAATATAGCCGTCAGTGCTGCCTTCATAGAGCGGAATGCCACAAATATCATTGCTGTGCAAAAAAACGATGGTGGGCTAAAAGTTAAGATATCGAACACTGGAAGCTTGCAAACAATTAATGAACACTTTCAAGCTTCAATTCATTTGCCATCAAAAACTTTTTCTTATAAAGAAAACTTTGTATATTCGTTCTCGTATTTCAAGAAACCGTTTTTTGTTTCAGACGTAAAAAATTCTTTGAGAGTGTCAAACAGCAGT
Organism: Hydractinia symbiolongicarpus; assembly: GCF_029227915.1. Classification (NCBI taxonomy): domain Eukaryota; kingdom Metazoa; phylum Cnidaria; class Hydrozoa; order Anthoathecata; family Hydractiniidae; genus Hydractinia; species Hydractinia symbiolongicarpus. The sequence continues at coordinate 12,355,354 of NC_079875.1, read as the reverse complement.
GTTGTATTATATGTAGCATTGGCAAAGAAAAATGTTGAAAATTTAAAAGTACCAATTATTTTAAAATTCACATCTATTAGAAAGAATGGTGCTTACGAAATTTGTGCATTATGGAAAACATATAAAGGTGATGAGATTGAAGGATTATTATTCTGACATTACTAGTTCATTACATTTGTTTTCTACTGACAGGGCGTCCATCTGAGGCACGAATTGAACTTAAATCGGTTTGAGTCACTTTATTGTACGGTGTATTTGTAGGACTGTTTATATATGAAAGTTTAATTAGTCCAAGTCAAGTAAAAGTCACTTAAGGTGGCATTTTATTAATTTTCACACCTGTGCGAGATTTCCATGTAAATAATTCACCCTGAAAGGAAATGCAGTTTTTGATCAGTGCGCATGCTTGAAAGTTGCAAACACAAAAGATGCGTCCCGTGTTACCCTCCAAACTTAGTTTAACCTGAAGTTCAACATCGTGTCAACAATGACACTGTTCTCTCTGGTTAGGAATTTCAATTTACCTTATTTTAAAGCAGTCTGTTTGAAAATGATGTTATCATTTTAACTTTTTCTTTTCAAATTTCTCTTCTCTTGTTCTTTATACCTTTAAGACTCACCAATTACTTTTCTTAACTGCAAACGTTTTATTGAAATGTCACATGTCTCTTGATACTGATTAAACTCCTTTAATTTTATATCATATTCTAAACTTATCTCATAGAGTCGAGTGGTATGAAAAGTCATTGGTCCACAGAAGGTTGCGTAAAAGTGTCTTCTGAACCAAATTTGATCACATGCAAATGTCAGCAATTGGGATACTATGCTTTAGTCCTGAAAAAAACTTTCAAAGCTTCAAGAAAGCTATTAAAACTTGGACTGGTCACTTGGATTGGTTGTGGAATTGCAATCATGTTCATTGCAATCACTGTAACTTTATTGTTGGTTTTCAGGTATTACATGATATATGTTTTCGTATTTCCCTTAAAATAATTAATCTCATTTTTTTTTTTTTTTACTTGGCATTCTTATTTGCCTTCTAAGTCTTTTCTAGAATTTTTTACCCACTTCTGTTTTTGCGTTCTTTTTTTAAGGCTAGAACATATTTTGCCTTAGAAGTCTTGGAAAGCTTCTTAAATGAAGAAATGCATATAATCTGTTTTTTTTTATGTTTTATGTTTTGTTTTTGTTTTGTTTTTTTATAATAAGCATAAAGTCGAAATTAAAAAATGTTTTTAAAGGCAGAGACCGTGTGCGCCTTTTTACCTTGATGTGTCTTTAAGAGCTTTTGTAATAAAACATTTTCTAATGGTGGTAAGCTGCGTCACGTCACCGATAATTGAGATTTTGAACTTTGACAGAACTGGTAACTTTAAGAAGAAAGCGAAAAAGCATTATTTAGTGTTTGTGTAAAACTAATTTAATATTTATCATTTATTCAAGTATCTTTATGTTGGATTTCTCATAAATATAGTTTTCGAATATATGTGTATAGTCGCCCCTCGTTATCTCAAACTCTCAAGGGACTGGCGAAAAAGTTTGGTATAGCGAATATACGAGATAAGGGGCGTCAACTGTAGCTTGTGCTTCTTAAAATCCATGTGTTGAAGTTATCATTTATTAGCTGTATTGTGTTTTTTTTTTTTTGTTTTGAACGTTTTAGAAAATCTTTGCAGAAACAAGATACGAGATTCATGCTTTGTATCTGTTTGTCTCTTGTCTGTTTACTGCTGGTGTTTGTGTCGGGAGTCAGTGACACGTCATCGTCAGCATGCCGTACAGTAGCCGCATTTCTGCAGTATTTTACTTTAACGACGTTTTGCTGGGTATTTCTATATGCGTTGTGGACGTCCCAGAGGCTCGGATCCCAGAGACTCGGATCTGCTCAATCTGAAAAAGGAATTTCGTTACTCATGAAAAATGCTCTGTTTGCTTTCGGTATGATTTGCGTTTTTGTTCGTGTTGTTTCCTGATTTTTATAACGACTTGGATATTTTTTTATTTTGTTGACCTTTTTTATAATTGGTGTTTTTACTTTAACGAGAATAATTTTCGCGAGTTTGGCTATCTCAGCATAGTCGGGAAATTGCCTCGAAGTTGTAATAAATATATGCAGAATTAAATTTTGCGAATTTGCCTCGTATTTGCAAACTCAAATTCCACACTTTTTCAAATTCCACAGACATTTTACTCTGCATTAAAACCAATTTCCGGTTTATTTGCATTTTTCCTGAAAATTCAGCATAAAATTTACTTTAGACAATAGAATATAACCATCCTGTTTGGTTGGTCCGTGGAAATATCTAGGTTACATTTTGGCAATCCGGAAATACGTAGTTTTTAAACAAAGTGCGTGTTTTCGCAACTTCCTATCTCGCATTTTTCATACTACTAATCACAAACTTAAGCTCCAGAATTTGTTCTCCAGCAAAAAAATTTCTTCCTTTAGTGTAATTCCTCGTTGGTGTTGTTAAGAATATTAAGTACCTCGTTATATTATATTTAGGAGTTCCTTTACTCATCGTGGCTATATCTCCAAATGCAGCGCCCTGGTTTTATGGAAGCCAAGACTTGTAAGAAGAACCTTTTTCCTGTCTCGCTTGCTTTTTTCTGTTCCGCTTACTTATGCAACTGTATTCTTTTTCAAATGTTCTATGACGATATAATGTCTTCTTCTTTTAGTTGTGTTGTACATGGTACACCATTTTATATTGGAGTTCTCGCGCCAGTCATCGCACTTATAATTGGCAGTATTGCGACACTATCCCGTGCTGGTTTTGCTATCCATAAATCCTCAAGAATGGAACAGGAAAACGAGGAGATTTTACTGCGGCTGAAAAATGCACTTGTTCTTTTTACCTTGTATGGCGTTACTTGGTTGAGTGGTACCCTTGCGGTTTGGTTTGCAACACAAATATCGGAATGGATTTTTTGCATATCAGCTTCCGTTCTCGGTTGTTTTGTCTTTGCCGTTTGTGTCGTTAAAAATAAAGATGTTCGATTTCGTTTTTCAACATGGACACCAAATCGTTTGTTTGCCAAAGAAGAACTGCCACTGGATACAGAACTGATAAGAGTAAAAATGCTCCCTCAAGACTAGCCGTGGTGGAGAGGACTATTCTTGCTAAAAAAACAGTGGAGTTTTAACATTGTGGCTTATTTTAATATTTAGTATTTTAGTAAATACAGTAAAACGGACGTCCTATGAAGCGGACACATCCATAAAAGTACAGTTTGATTTGTCCCCGACAATTCTTATAGAAACTTTCGTAGCAAAAACTTTTAAGCAGGCACTTCTACAAGACGGAGACTTTTTAAGTTAGAATTTCATGCAGGACTAGTAGATTTCCCTTTTTTTAGCCAGTCAAACCCCTACTTTTGAACCACCAACTAAGTTTGCTGGGGACTTCCAATTCCCGATCTCTAAAAACGAAGCGTTTTTAGAAGGTATAGATAAATAGGAAATATTATCTTACAAACGATTCCATACCCTTGTTGTTCGGGCAACAGGGAGAGCAAAGTATAAAAACAAGGCTAATATTAAAGTGAGATGATGATAAATTTTCACGTCTAACCGTTGCAAAGTGTACACGATGGAAAATTTTTCAATTACCTAAACATGCGTATGCCCAGAAAAATTTTTGTTCCTGTCCGTTCTGTTTTGCGGAAAACTTTCTTAAAGTGGAAAACTGTCTTTCCGTCCCCCAATTGTCCTGGTAGTTCCAATGCAGTCTTTTAAGCATATCTTTATGTAAATATTTTCTAAAGGTTGTATAAAAAGCATATGTGAGTTTCTCACATAAAACATAACTTGAGGTGGTTGTGCTTATATATATTTCATATAACTGTTAATATTAAAACATTGTAGAAGTGTGTTGTTTTTGTTTCGACCTTTCGCCATATTTTGATAGCCCGAAGAGTAATCATTCTGCTATAAATGCTTGAAGTATTCCCAGCCGGCAAAAAAACGTCTTTAAGACGTCTTTAGGACGCATTTCTGTGCGTCTTTTTGGCGTCTTATTGTGGTCATAAATGTCCGCTTTCCTGACGTCTTTTTTTGTGCGTCTGTACGACGTCTTTTCCGTGCGTCGTAAAGACGTCTTTTTTTAAGTTTTTAAGACGTCTTCCAAATGCGTTTTAAAGACATCTTTCAAGTGCGTCTTAAATGCGTCTTTTCTAGGTCTTAAATGTCCGCTTTTCCGACGTCTTTTTGTGCGTCTTTATGGCGTCTTTTTGTGACGTATTTCGGGTGCGCGCATATTTCATGCGCAGAAAAGCTCCAGAAAAGGCGTCTTTAAAACGTCTTGTGCCGGCTGGGTTCTTGAACTTTACCATAGCTTTGGCCACAGGACGATATGACCACTTCTCCACCGATAACTTTTTCAAGATATTTTTCTCGTCATAAGAACAACATTATCCAATCAGAAAAATACCCCTTTCTATTTGTTTTCAATGGTTAATTTAAACAATGACGTAATGATTTAGTCCTCTTTAAATTGTCTAAGCAAAACTAAAGCAGAAAGTATATCCTAAAGGCAAAATCTAACAAAAATTATCCTTTTCATGCAATGAAATTTTCCGAGTATTAAGTGCCTAAACAACTCTGAGTTGTCTATAGGAGGTACGCGGGTTTTTTTTTATCGTAAACAGTCGCTTCACGCACAACCAGTGACTCCATACTTTATTTAAAACGCCTTAACGCTGTTTTATACACAAATGGCTAAAGTGAGGTGTGAAGCAACTATTTAAGTGCAGCACATGTGACGGGGGTTACCTTTGTTAACGTGTGCAGCTGTTGAATATGTGTGGAGCGATTGCTTACGAACAAAAACCCGCAGGCCACAAGTAAAAATCTTCTCTCTCGCGTTGTTCATTTTTAAGGGGAAACAACATACGGTACAGGGCCGTAGTGTTCATGCTACCGACCCTCGAAACCAACAGAGCAGTGCAGCTGTGTGAAGTCAAAAAAACAACCCAAAAAGGTAGCTAGCTAGCTATATAGAGGTAGAAGTTCAGGGATTTTTTTACCTGGTAATGGGAAATTTAAAGTATTAATGTGGTATTTAACTTTAATTAGAATCCATTTTTATTTTGAGTTTCGAAATAGAACGGGTTAGCTGACTTTATAAAAAGGGCTAGCTAGCTATATTTTTCATATGCATAGCTAGTAGCTACATAGCATAGGCTAGACATGTATGTTTTAGCTTTGCTAGGTGGTGCATTGCCAGGAGTCACGCGCTTATCTTTTCGATATCAATATTTCAAGAAACAATTTTATTGTTATGATTACGCCAAAACAATGTTGGAAGAGTGTTAAGGAGCCAAAAGTCAGAATATAAAACAGGCAAAAGTTATGAAACAAATGTAGATAGCTAAAGTAGTTTGACCAAATTTAATTTTCAAAATAACCATACAATGTATAGATAAGTTGTGAATGTTGATAAATATCCGTATATGTGCGTGCATCCTAACAGGCAAGAAAGTAAGGCCTAGCTAGATTCGCCAAATTGAATCTTTATGCTAATTTATGGATTGTTAGGAATGTAAGGTTAAAAATGAATTGGAATTGTTTATTCTCAACTATTATCTTCTCTGTTTAAGAGCAGACATTACTAATTTTAGCATCAGTTTTTTTTTACACTTGATATTTTCAACCATGGACGTCTAGCTACAGATACTTTTTGCTTGTTGCACATGCATGCACATATCCATTGTTCTAGATGCAAAATCAAAACATTATGTCACGCAGCAACTTTTGTTTGTTCACCTGGTCTGCAAGACAACTTTATTTGATACTTCTTTCTAAACCAACCAGTCAGTCAGGAACAAGATGCCAATCAGATGCTAAATTAGCGTTTTAAAGCCTCGCTAAGTAGGCACACATGTATTATATATAATACATGTATCCGCCATACATGGAATCAAGTTCCGATATTCACTTGCGCACGCATCTAAGTAATTACATAATGCCCAATGCAAGCAAGGAAATGATGGTAAAAATGTAAACAAACCACACATTACCTCCCATTTCTGCCCACACAGGAAAAACACTTAACTATGATTGGGTGTATAGGTGATTTCAAGCATGATGTTATTTATTACTTTTTAGCTGTATATAAGTTCTTTTGGCTGTGGCTTTGGCAGCAGGAAAAAAGATGCTAGAGATTGCAAAAGTCATCATGTAGCTATAGGTTTATGACTCAGCTTTGCTGAAAATGGCAGAGGTCAGAGTTTTTCAATATTGGGTAATGGCACTAGGAAAAGACTAGGTTAACTGAAAACATGGAATACCCCAGTTTGGGTAGTGCTTAGGCCAATAGTTAAAGGGAACTCGAGGTATAAAATGATGTTGGACTTATATCATAGAGCTTAAAAAGTTAGCTAACAAGTCTTAAATTTTTTAAAAATCTCTTTTCGTTTTCAAGGCATTCACATTTAAAGAATTGTTTATCAAGTTAAGGAATATCGACTTAAAAATTATACGAACCTCCCTTGTTAAAAACGTCTTTTTCCAACTTTTCATATGTTATTTATATAGTAATTTAAAAAAATTAAAAAGAACAGAAAAGATATAAAAGATTATGGGGACGAAATTGGCTCAGCAAAGTATTTAGTTTCGATTTACAGGTATAACATCCATCATATGAATAAAACTTGTTTAACATCATTATTGACATCAATGAAATAAAAAGTTAATTTATTTGTAGCAAAAAAAGCACCTGTTTTTTTACAACTAATTAAAAAGTTTTATGTCCAACATGCATATGCTTGATCTGTAAAATAATAAAACTAAATGATCCAGCCGCCGCTGATCAAAGATATCAACAAAGAGTACTCGGTAAGCATAAATGGTAAAATTGCATTGCATTATGTCTTTAAAAAATCTTTGCTATATATAGTAGTCTTACGCAAGCGATAAATTTGCTCGCGTAACTTTTTTTGCGTGTGTGGGCAAGTGCGCATGCCTCTCCTTAAACGGGCCTGTAAACAAGTTCACAGTTTCAGCTAACAACTGTTTAAATAAATTTTTCTTTTGTTAAAACGCTCTTATTAAGATTTGAAAAAAGGAAGTAAACTGTTATGAATTAAAAAGGCTCTGACCATGAAGAATAGTTACAATATACTAATGCCGTAAGACTAATTATCTATATTATAATACCCATATACGTCTGTCCATCTGTCAGGCAAAATGGTAGCTAAGCTGCGCAAATAGCAAGAAGCACGCAATGCGGTATAAAAAGGACAGGCGAACCCGTTTTTCCACGGGCTATAGACTAGTTTCTTCAGAAAAGGAAAAATAATCATAATGCTCGTGGTCAAGGCCTTATAAAATTCACTCTGTTTACTTCCTTTTTTCAATATACAAAAAATGAGCAAACAACTTGAAAGGTGAAGAGGTGTATTGCTCTAGCATGATTGCCACATTTGCACATTTTTGAAAGAAAAAAAGATTTTTCCAGTGAATGTAAGTAATGAAGTAATGAAATATCAAGCACATAAAAAATACACTTGAAGGCCTATCAAAAAGAAAATAACACCCGAGCAATAAACCGCTTCCCCAAGGTTACAATAATTTAAACTGGGCGAGCAATCTGAATAAATAGAATAAGTTTATAAATGCTTATTTTATCAGAAAGTCTTTTTTATGTATTTTATTTTATCTTTTTTATATATTTTAGTTATTTTTTACTGTAAATAATAAGAAAGAGAACATTGATTTCCATGTGAGATGAATTGATATTGCTGAGCCTGAAAAACAATTTTTGGAATTGGGGGAGCAATTAATGGCTCAGCTAGTTTCTCATTTCTCAGAATTGGGTGAGACTTTGTTTGAGCAAGCGCAATTGCTCTCCCCTTATTGATAGGCCTGCACTTGCTACAAAAGCTACAGTGATCTCCTTTTCAGTTTGAACTTCCTCTTCAATCTCATCATCTTTTTAACAGGCAGCGAATTAATGTTCATTATGTTTTAATATTGCTAGTTGGTAAAAATAGTATGCTAATCAATCCCTGACCCAATCATTGAATAATGAACTATTATTTTTTAGTCTAGTAATATGGATTTATTGCCAGTATTCGAGGAGCTCACCAATAACTTGGATGATGCAGCAGTTATAGAAGAAGGCAAAAAAGTCTTGGAGAAATTTATTTGCGAAAATGAGAAGACATTTGAGTATTCAGAATTAGATGCCAAATGTCACAATAAACTGCTTGACAAAATCTTTTTATTAATCCATCAACATCCACTCTCGTTGGAATGTATCAAAATAACAAGATTGTTAAGCAGAGACAAAAACCTTGTGTTGAATATAAAAAATGTTGATTTCTACATGGACATATTTGCAAAATTGCTAAAGGAGAAAGCAGAATTAGGTTCCAATATCCTTTTGTCAAAAATTGAAACAGTGAAATGTTTATGTAACTGGGTCTATCTTAGTGACAAAGTCAGAATATATTTTAAAGAAAATAACTTAATTAAACTTATGATTGATGAAATGAAAATAACAGATCAATCTGTGACTGATTATTATTTTTACGAAATTCGATTAATGTTTTTGATGTCTGCATTGGAGGTTAGTGAACGGAACCAAATGCTTGAAGATGATGCTGTTGCAACTTTGGTTAAGGTTATGACAGATGCAGTTTTGGCTAATTCCAAGTATGTGTTAATTCCTCTTATATGTGTTACTTCCTCTTTTTATTATGTATGAAATTGAACATTTTCCTTATTTTTCTTTAATAAACTTGCTTTTATGCTTGTTTCTCAGAATGGTCACATCATGTGATGCCTTAAAGTCCATTTATATTTTCAAAGTAGTTTATTTTAAAAAACTTTGAAATCCGTTAAAATTTAAAAATTTTACGATTTTAAAATTAGAGAAAATGACCTTTTGCAGGTATTTTTAAGGTTTTTTGAAAAGGGAAATTAAAAAACTCTAAATTGTGATTTTGAACTACGGCTTCTTCTATTTATTAGCACTATTTAATCTATTTGTCACCAACATTTTCTGAAGTTTTAGTAAAGGTCCTCTAAAATGATAAGGAAAAATCTATTAATATCCTCAAAAACCCTCTGTATACTAAAGAAATTTTTTTTACTAATTTCCATTAAATTGACTGCACAGAGGTAATGTGTATTTTCTAACTGATTCAGAATAACTTTTATCTTATTTGCAACCAATGAAATTCGCGAATTCATGAGTATCAATAATGTTTGTGTGTTATCTTTGGTAATCTCGTAATACTATTTATTATTTTTTTTAGATCTGACGACTCTGGTCTGCATATTCCTATTATATGTGAAGTCTTGAAAGCGTTGTTTAATATAACCCTAGAGCTAAGCAATAGTACCTCTCCAAGTATTGTTGACGATTGTTTACATCTAGTATGCATTTTACAAAACATGTTAGTTAGTTTTTATCCCTTCGACTCCGATGAAAAAGATGATCTGTTGACACATATAGCTCATATGATGGTTAATATGCCGAAAACAGCTCTCGATGGTTTGGTAATAAATAGTAATAAAGATGAAGAAGAACAGTTTTGTGGACATCCGGTAACGTACGAGGTATAGAAATTGTGTAATGTTAATCTGAACCATATCTAACTGAAACAACGTTTATATTAATGATTCCTTATGCAGTTAATTTTCATCAATTTTGTCGTATGTATTTTTTTTTGGAAACACGTTGTTACATTTTATGGCTTCTTTTGTCACATGATTTTTCTTTAGCTTTGTGCAGTTGTTGTTATATTGACTTGATTGTTTTTTTTAGAACTTTGAAATGCGTTCCGTCATAGTGTTTCTAGATGCATTGAAATTGAGAATACAAATTGACAATTACATTGAAATGAAGGAGAAAACCATGGCAATTTTAACAGCGTTTTGTTTTGTGTGTCGAGTTAATCCTGTTATAAGAAAGTATTTGAAACGAGAAATTCTCCCTCCATTGCAACCATCAGATGTTCGTCCAGAGCAGTTTAAAGACCTAAGGGGGAATATTGTACAGTTAATGACAACTGTTGATGTGCCATTAAAGGTTATTCTGCATTTATTTTTTGAGTGGTTTTAGTCTCAACTCAAAATCAATGTTGAAAACCTTCCCTAAATGAAAATTTGAAGTTAAAATATTTGCGATTTTACAAAAAAAAATTTCCAGATTGGTAACACAGAGATAAGGTTTTATAAGGATGAATTTGAATTTCATGTAAAGGTTTAGCAGAGTCCACAAAAAACTTAAAGTAAGCCTAGTTTAAGCAATAACAAGGTGGAAATTTGCAAAGTTAGATTTCACGGTGTCATCTATTTCAGATTCCCTTTAATAAATCTAATTTTGTGACTTTGCATAAATAAATAGTTTTTAAGCAAGTTAATTTTTGCTTGTTTTTATTTTTGGTGTATTTTGTAAGTCGGGTAAATTGAATTATAAGGGGCAGCAATCCAATTACAATTTCTGGGTAGAAGCATATAAAAGTAAGAGAGAAAGAGAATTGAAAATGCCTTCATGTTTTGTGTGAAAACGTAGAAGTTTTAGGTGGATTTAATTTAATGAATTTGTGCAAAATTTAATCCACATGAAAAATTGTACCCTAAAAGTGGTCTACTCTCTTTTCTATATAAGCTTTTATCATCGTCTTTGCATACAACATAATGTTTACCAATTCTATATATAATATTCAAAATTTTCATTAATTAAAAAACAAGTTGATAAATTTATGAAAAATTATTGTACAATTTTATAATTTTTTTTCCAAGCTCTTTTTTTGTTAAATTGCAATTTATTTCATAGAATATGGCTGCAGATTTTTTGTTTGTATTGTGCAAAGAAAACTCACAAAGATTAATACAATATGCAGGGTATGGAAACAGTGCAGGATTTCTTGCATCACGTGGACTGATGATACCGGGAATGTCCGATGCAGATGGTGATTATTCATCTGATGAACTTACGGATGTGGAGGACGACGTTGACCCAGTAACAGGTAACTTTGACTTTCAGTCTGTATTATGCCACTTTCCAATTTGGTGTGTATAGTAATGTTTCTAGAAAGGTATGATAACCTTAAGCTGGCATTTTGTTTTCTGATTTTTACTTCCATAAAATTTGAGTCAAATGTGAAATAGAAATATCCTTCAAAATATTCTATTCCTTGAACTACTTCACACTTAAAGTAAAGGCCACCCTATCATTATATATTGCCTCTGTAAAGCACCTCTAATCTGGAAACTAAAGTGTTCTCAATTCTTCCTCATTGAATATTAGTATTTACATAACTAAGAACATAACTAAGTCTACCTCCTGATTTATATTGTATTACTTTCCAATCTTTTAAAGGTTAATACTGTTCACTATTTTTTCCTTTCAAATTGTTGTAAAACTTTACAACTTATTCCCATTTTTTACTAATATTTTTTGTTTACAGGAGCTATTCCTAAACCAAAAGACACTTCATTCGAAAGTCTCAGTGAAAGTGAAAAAGAAGCTGAGATGGAAAAACTAATGTGCATGTTTGACCGATTAAAAGAGCTGAATGTTATCAAACCCGCCGCTGTGGATAAAGATGGTAAAATTACGGAGTTAGAAACAGGGAATAACCAGCCAGGTCCTTGAGCTTGTTTAAAGCGTATGTAAATAGAAATTTAACAAATAAAAGAATACTGTATATATAATTTGAGGTAAATTTTTGTCTTTTATGCATTATCTGATTATGTTATTATAGGATTTATATATATATGTCTGAATTAACTGTAGTAGGTATAAAACTCCTTGATAAAAAAAGAATAAAACAACAAGAATACCCACAAGAAATTGTTAGCTGCTTATCTTATGGTGAAAAACGTAGGCAGTGGAAACCTTTTACTTACTTTTCTTGTTGTCGTGGTATTGTCATGTTTTATTTTCAAGTTTTTATTAATCTAGTTGACTTAGCATGCTAGGTGTAGTTGCTATAATACAGCTAGACATGAATCCACATTGTGAATACGGCTTTCTTTTTCATTTTAAAACACTTGTCTGAGCTTAAAGCCCCAAAACTCAGGCATGCTTGGTTCACTAAAATTATTGTAATATTACAAAGGTGAAAAATCCTGTGGAAGTATAAAACATCTTGCCACAAAAGTATGCCATTGTATAAACACCTGTTTTTAGCTTATAACCCCAAAAACTCAAACATTCTATGTTCACTAGAGTATTGTAATGCAGATATGCAGTGTTTGGTTTGGATTACCAAGAATGGAAATCAAAGATGTAGGGAAAAAAAATAACCAAAAAAATTTAGATGCAATATTACACTTCTTTGCTAAAAAGCTTGTTAAAGTTTGTTTGACTTATGCTATGAGACAATCAAGTTGTTGCAGAAGTGATATTTGTAAGTGGGTGTGTTTGAATTTTAGTAATACAATATTCTGCCTTCAACCTTCTGGTCAAAAACAAAGCATAGAACTGGAGGCAAAGAGATTCTTGAAAACAGGTAATGCAAAATGTTGATAAAAATTAACTCGGGAAAATAAATGATAAATGAGAATTTACTTTTTTATTTATATATATATATTAGTTTTTGTTTTATTTGTTTTTTGTTTACTTTTTGCTTTAGTTATTCAACTATCGTTTCGTACATTATTACTTTTTTCATGCATTTTATTAGACAACTGTGCCAGCTTTCCTAACAGTTCCAAGAATTTTCAATGGTGATTCCTTTTTGTTTTTTTCACAAAATGTTTCAGATAATTTTATATTAATTGGAATATTATCACGTATTTTTACTCAAAAATTTACAATTTCACAGTTCGTTTCTCTGTACAAAGTTCATTTCGCTGTACTAAGTTTGTACAAACTAGTGATGACTTTTCATTGAAACTGTAATTAATCTGTTACTCAAATTCAGTTACCTTATGGTACTTAGTTTTGCGCTTTTTTTTTCAATTTTGGTCAAATTCACTAACTTATTCACATGTGAGATATTATTCACTAAATTATGCACATTGAGATACTATTCAAGATATCCATAAATAAAAACAAGAAATGCCAATAATTCGTAAAAAATTTTCAGATAGTGGAAAAGAGCGCAATATATAAAGTGCCAAAATTGTATGTGTGAATGTTTTTTTGATAACAGGCTTTTCTTTAAAAAATATTTCATTTTCCTAAAAAAATAACACCAACAAAACATTTTACTAAATAAATTAGTACCATTAAGATATTGAAAATCAGGTATTACGAATTGTTTACATGTTCTACCTAGCAAAACTTTCTTGTCTTCAATGAAAATATATACATGTATAAACTAAATATTTTTACTTGTTTTTTTATGGATAGGTGTACCAGAATATGAAATGGAAATACAGTTCTTAATCATTGAGTGTGTGTTTTATTTTTTTCTAATTGTTGTTTTTACTGTTTTTGTAAAGTTCTATGATTTGTTTTCTGTAGTTGGCGGAATTTTGTAAGCATGAAATTTATTCTGTTTCACACTGCTATTAAATTAATTATTTTTGTAACATAATTTATTTTCACTCAGTTAGTTAGAAACTTTGCAACCATGATTGAATAGTAATAAATGTGGATTCACCAGCCTTTTTAACTATTGAACTTGTACTTTAAATACATATATCTGTTTTTATTTTAATCCTTTATTCTTTGTTTTTTGCAGCAATAATTTTATTAGTTCATAAGTAGATAGTAGAATAACATGTCAAAGCGTGTTAAAAGTAAAGAATTTATATCTGATGATTCTGACTCGGATGTCGAACAGTCCAAGAAAAAAAACAAGGTATATTCAAATTTTTGTCTAGGGTTTAAACCTATTACTACTAGACCAAAAGTTCTGTGTAAAGCAAGATAATCAAGTTATTTGATTGGCTAGCAGAACATGCTGCACAAAAACAACAGCTGCCAGAAAGTATTTGATCTGTAGAAATTTCTGCTAGCCAATAAGATTGCGTTAACCTATTTTGCTTGAAATTTCCACTTAGTGTAAATGAGTCGTTAGAAGCATCACCAATTTGAATGGAGGCTTAGTTATTTTTTTAAAAGTTTTTAAGTTTGAGTTTGTAACCAATGCAATATGAATGACTGATATTGTAAACTGACTTATTACCCCTGAAATATTACCCTTTTCTAAAATTGAAACATTATTAGCATAAGCCTTAGCTTTGCTAATGTTAAGTTTATTAGTAAAAATTTGAGTTTAGTTAGAACTTAAAACAAAGCATACGTTGTATTCTTATGGTTTGATTAAATGGTTGTGTGGTTGACCAGCTGCCCAATTAGTTGGTTTCTTCCTTACAGTGCTTATCAAGGTGGTCACACCTTCAATATCCTAAATAACCTAAATGTTGGACTCAAAATATTGATTTTTCCTATAATCTAAAAAATGTCATGTGACATATATGTTTTTTTAAATAGTAAGCTTTATGTTACTACGTTTTATGTTGTTGAAGATTGATGAATTATATTTACATATTAACTGCATTTCCAATTGAACAGCTTTTCTGGCATTTAAATAAGAAAAGGAAGTAACTTCATTTGCTCAAAGATTTTAACAAAATATCATAAATTATGGAACGTTTTATACACTTTTGGTGTTTTCTGCTAAACTTTGACCTATTTGTTGTAGAAAGAGAAGACAGCTAAAAAAGAAGATAATGCTTCACATGGCGATGACGACGCCAGCAGCTGGGATGTAAGAATTTTGACTGTGCTTGTTTTGTTCTGTTATTGGGTCCTTCTTTTAAGTAGGTGTGAGATCTGTAGCTATGCCATTTAAGGTGACAAACTTTTTATAGCTACCAAAACAGCTGTCTCATTTACCCAGTGTGTTACGATTTTAGCATACTATTTAAGTGTTGTATCAGCAGACATTTACGTCCGAAGCATGGTGCATGCAGGACAATAACGTAATGTTTTCTTGCTTTTTAGCTTGGCAAGAAAAAGAAAGTTTCGATCAGTGAATTTAAAGGACAAACGTATATAAACATTCGAGAATACTATGAAGCTGACGGAGAATTAAAGCCGGGTAGAAAAGGTGCACCGTTTATTATTTGTGTTTATTGTCTTAAGATTCAGTTTTTTAAAAAGCAAAAAATTTGTAAACAAAAAGCGTTATTATACAGTCGTTAACTCGTAGAGAAATCTACGGGGTTGCCCGTCCTTAAAATATTGCATTTCGAGTGCCCGCACCAATTTTTTTTTGCGAACGGACAGAGTACGGCTTTTATTATTATAAACTAGTTGTCAACCCGTGGAAAAATCCACGGGATCGCCCGTCCTTCATATATCGCATTTTGTGTTTCCCTAACACGAAGTTTCTCTCGTGGACAAACCGACAAAATACGGCTATTATTAAAGACTAGTCGATAAAGAACCGTGGAAAAATCCACTTAGGCAATAGGACATTGAAAAAGTTGATTTGCTGACGTCAGCATTGCAAATCCACAAAAAAAATTGGCGAAATTTAGTTTATTCGTTGCCTGTAACGTTCAACGTGAGGTTGAAACGCTGATCAAAATAATATATAGGATCATATCTTTTCCACGAGCGACAAAGGACATAAAAGGGTTTAAAAATTTTGCTGACGTCAGCAATGGCCCGTTAAAACGCAAAAAAATTTTTTCAGAAATTTATATCCTATCCCTGTTACCTTCATCGCATAGAACGTGAAACGATGATCAAGAAAATGTATAGGATCATGTACTTTTGACAAACGGTTGCAGAGATATTGGGGTTTAAAGGTTTTTTGATGACGTCATCAACCCGTCCATTCCGAAACGGATTGGGGAACCAGGTTTTGGAAAATTATCCAAATTGGTCCTAGGTGCTCCCTAGTTACCTACGCGGTGAAAAATAATTGACGTCACCACCTCGTTTCCAAGTTATTTGGCCTCTAAGTTTTAGGTACACTGTAATGGCTTCGTTAATTTAATATAGGATATTGACGTTAAAGTAGTGTTATTGACGTCGCGCCGTAACGTCAGAAAATTTAACATATTAGACACAAGTTTTTCGGCGACATCAAAGGAAAGTGACGATATCCACTTTGCCTGTTACAAACAGACGCGGTCTCTGCATTATTATAAGAGACTAGTCAATAAGGCCCGTGGAAAAATCCACTAAGGCGCAGAAGAACAATGGAAAATTAGGTTGCTTTAGATTTTTTGCTGACGTCAGCAGTGCATATACAAAAAGAAAATTGGTGAAATTTAATCATTTGTTGTCTGTAATGTGCAGAGGTTAAAACGCTGATCAAAATAATGTATAGTATCGTATGTTTTTGAAAAGAGCCTAAGGAGATATAGGGTATAAAAATTTTGCTGACGTCAGCAAAGTTCCTACCAAAAGTTCTAAAGAAAAATTTCTTCACAAATTCGTACACCCGTTGCATTCATCATATAGATCTTGAAATGCTGATCAAGAAAATGTATAGGATCGTGTACTTGTGACAAACGGATGCAGATATATTAGGGCTTAAAGGTTTTTTAATGACGTCATCAACCCGTCCATTCCGAAACGGATTCGGGGACCCAGGTTTGGGAAAATTACCCAAATTGGTCCTTGGTGGTCCCTAGTTACCCACGCGGTGAAAAATCATTGACGTCACCACTTCGTTTCCAAGTTATTTGGCCTCAAAGTTTCAGGTGCACTGTAATGGCTTCAATAATTTAATATATAAGATATTCACGTTAAAAGATATTGACAAAAAAAATCGAAAAACTCGCGCATTCGAGTGGTAACAAATATCGTCTTTGCAAAAGTCACAGACAGACAGACAGAACTGGCGTATTATTATATAGATAGACTAGGGCAGAAGAACAATGGAAAAATAGGTAGCTTTAGATGTTTTGTTGACGTCAGCAGTGAAGATCCCAAAAAATTAAAGAAATTTATTTTATTCTTTTATTGCAATGTGTAGAGGTTGAAACGCTGATAAAAATGACGTATAGAATGATATGTTTTCGAGGAACGCAAAAGGAGATATAAGGGTTAAAAAATTTTGCTGACGCCAGCAATGGCCTTTCAAAACCTAAAATTTTTTTTTGGAGATTTCCATACCTTTTGCCTTCATCGCATAGATCCTGAAACTCTGATCAGGAAAATGTATAGGATCATGTACTTTTGATAAACGGTTGCAGAGATATTAGGGTTTGAAGGTTTGTTGATGACGTCATCAACCCGTCCATTCCGAAACGGATTCGGGAACCCAGGTTTGGGAAAATTACCCAAATTGGTCCTAGTTGGTCCCTAGTTACGCACGCGGTGAAGAATCTTTGACGTCACCACCTCGTTTCCAAGTTATTTGGCCTCAAAATTTTAGGTGCACTGTAATGGCTTCATTAATATAATATAGGATATTGACGTTAAAGTAGTGTTATTTTCGTCGCGTCGTAACGTCAGAAAATTTAACATATTAGACATGCATTTTTCGGCAACATCAAAGGAAAATGAAGACATCCACTTTGCCTGTCACAGACACACAGACAGACACACCTAGCGTATTATTATATAGATAAAAGAGAATAGATAAATATTTCGAAATTTTAGGGGGCTGTTTTTATTTATCTACATAGGTATAGCATTGAATTTAAGCCAGTGGGATGAACTCACCAAGGTGGTAGACAAAATCAACAAGAAAATTAAGAAGTAACAGCCTTATATGGAGGAATCCTAACTATTCGTACAGAGATTTGTAACAGTCCCGGTATCGTTTGTTGAAGTTCAGTCACACATTTTCACACATCAGAAGTTCAGTCACACATTTTTTTGTTTTTGTTGTTGTTTTTCTTTTCTTTATTGATGTAAATAAACTGACGTTTTTATCAACATAAAAAGCATACTGTATTATCTTTCCTTTAAGCGGACTTATTCTCGCAGATTTTGTTGTTTTCACAAAATGAGTCCGAAATCTGAAATCGTCATCCTTGTGTGCCAAAAACAATGCTTGATATTGTCCAAATATCAAAGTTGTAGTTTTTACAAAATAATATATGAAATCAAATTTGCATTAATGATAAATTTTCGCGAACACTGGCAATAGAAATGATGTTAATTAAAACTGTAGAAATAACAGTGTAAACTTAATGACATAAATTATTACGGACGTTAATTATTATGCCATAAATTATTACGGACGTTAATTATTATGCCATAAGTTATTACGGACGTTAATTATTGTGGCATAAATTTGATATGTTAAACAAGTAAAATACTAAGTAGGCAATACATGATTTTGAAACCTGTGGACAATGCAGGATTTATTTTGTTGAAATTGATTTATTGATGTAGCAAATTTGATTGGTTTATTATCCTTTTTTGATTCGAATTCTCAAATTTGAATTTCTTTCGGGGAGTCGGATTAGTTGCAATTTTTCATTTTAGGAAAACTGGTTGGTCATTGTTTGTTTTTTGACAAATCCGAAAATTTAAACATATCTAATTTGAATTTCAAATTAAAAAATTGAATTCAACGCTTTGAAACAACAAAGGGCAAATACACAATTATAAATTTGCGGATTTAATAAATGGATAGTCCTTTTCGTGAGATTTTTAAAAATCAAGTCTTTGCTAAGAAATCTTTTGGTGAGTTCAAGAAAGATTTTCAAGCATATTAGGCACTTACGGAGAACTGATAATTAGCCAGTAACAGAATAGTAGCAGTTTTCAATGGTACGGTAGCTTAGTTGTTATAACTCTGGTATTTGGTAACGGGATTTCGATTCCCTTGGCGCATTTTCTCTCACATAGCTTGGGTTCGCCCAATTATCAACTTTGACTTGGTTTGTGTTCTATAAAGTCTGGTTCCACGGTCAATCCCTTACAAAAAATCATACCGTAGTTATGTCTGAAAACAACCTTGCCTTGAGCGCAATAACGTCTAGCGCTACGGTTAAGCCCTCACGGAAGAACATATTATAGTAATACCTAGAAACAACCTTGACAGGGTTTGTGTGTTATAAACATATGGTTACAGTCTGACATAAAAGAGGATTAGGCAAACATCGATTGATTGAATTCACGGTGTGTATGCGATATAGTTGATAAAGTAAAGCAAACTAAGAGTAGAATTTTGTATCCGGGTTTCCGGGTATAAATTAAAAACACCGGGATTAATTTTGGAAATTATTTCTCGTGCACCGCAACGTAATATTTGGCTCATTTTTTTACCACGTCGCGTGACAAGGTTGACATAGTCGAAATCCGCGCCTGAGATTAAGGGCAATATTGTCTCCCTTTACAAATTGAAAAATAAAGAATTCTTATTTGGCTAACATTAATCACAAGTAATAGAGCTTTTTAACAAGTTACTAACTAGCTACTTAGCGCTTCTTTTCAAAACAAATTTTGCCGTTTTCTGTCACTGCATCTCTTTTAATATCACTACTATAAGGATCAACAAAACTTGTAGCATCCTTTTCCATCAATGCAATTTATTAAAAAGGAAGTTAAATTACAATAATAGAGCTTGAAACTTTGTAAACCTATCTTAAATCTGAAATAAAATGCTCAACACTTACCTCGTTTTTTTAAGGAAGTCCTCGTTTTCATTTACGACAAAATGGAAAATCGGAAACTGTTGTTTCATGTCTAGAATATTTCAACCTGCTCAGGGATTGAAATTTCTCAAGGTGAGTGTTGATGGTTAAATCTGCGCAAACATGTGTAATACTACTAATACTAACAATGTATTTCAAGTTGACATAATTTACAAGGGTAAAATAGCTCCTCTTATTGAGTGCTAATCGAAGTCAACTAAAATATAATAAAAATCACCAGTTACAACAAAAAAATGTTTAAACATCCAAAAAAATGAATACAAAATACTTTAATAACTAAAAGAATTTTCTCAAATTTAGCGAAATTGAAAAGCTAGATAAAGGCTACTCCTGGAATATAGTTTTTATCTAGCCTGCAATGTTTGAAAAGTTGAAACAACAGAAAACATATCACATAGTTTTCAACACAAAATGCGTTAAAAAGACTTGTACTTATTGTTTCATCTCATTTTTTTACTTCTTGTTGAAAAAGGTCGAATTTCTGCGAATGTGTTTATCACAGGGCCGAGTGTAGGAAGTTTCGTAGAAATTTGTTCAATTTATGTACATTATTTTTGTCACTTCGCGGAAAGTTACTAAATAAACAACAAAGATTAACAAACTAAAAATTTTAGACACTTGGATGGGATAACACTCTAGATTTATAGATAAAAATTGAAGAGAATGAATCAAAACGTTGTCAAGTTTTTTTATTAGCAACTAAAAGATAACCGTGGTAAACAATACAACGATGGATCAAGTTCACTTTATTTTTGTTTTAATATTTTCTTACCAACAACAATATTTGAGTGCTTAGAGATACGCCGTGATGAAAGAGCCAAGAGTTTGAGAACTCTGTTTTTTTGTTTGTTAAAAGTTCCCGCAAAAAAAAAGAAGTTCACATCAAAGAGCTTAAAAAAGTTGTCTAGGAATTTGTATATTTTTTTGACAGATTTTAATTGAGTCTTAAGATTTTAGACTTGTTCCACATCCTCTTTTCTAAATATATACATTAGGTATACACCAGCATTACTTACCCACATGGCAGGGGTTGACCCGCAGCTGTGACTTAGACGCTCGCTAAATATTGCTGCACCGTGGATCGAACCACGGACCTTGTGATTACGAAGCGAACCCAATAACCACAAGGCCACGCGCCACACAAACAATTGGGAAAATTATTGGGGGGAGGGCCAATTGCCCCCTCTGCCCCCTATATGAATATATATTTATTCTTCAATATATTTTTATTTGGCTATTTGAACATTTTACATAAATTTCAATAACAACAGTTACGTGTTTGGAGCTAATGATGCTCTCTATCTCGAAAACCAATTAAAAAATTTAAAAAGATTCCCAGACATTTCATATGAATTCAACTTGTTTTTGTCGTGGTAGGTAAGCTTTTAAAGGCTGTCCTTGGTAGAAGTAGGAAAGCATTGTCTTAAAAAACAATCCTTAAAACATTTTGTATTTGATATGTGTCATTTATTATTACCAAAACTTGCGCTCTTGGAATAACAATTTTTTGTCTGTTTTGTTCGTGGAACTTGTACACCTGGTTTCTACATGCGTTCCAAGTGGATTTTTCCACGGGCCTTATCGACTAATGATGCTCTCTATCTCGAAAACCAATTAAAAAACTTAAAAAGATTCCCAGACATTTCATATGAATTTAACTTGTTTTTGTCGTGGTAGGAGTAGAAAAACATTGTCTTAAAAAACAATCCTTAAAACATTTTGTATTTGATATGTGTCATTTATTATTACCAAAACTTGCGCTCTTGGAATAACAATTTTTTGTCTGTTTTGTTCGTGGAACTTGTACACCTGGTTTCTACATGCGTTCCAATATTTATAATCACCTAAAAAACGTAATTATGTGTGTATACTTTATTGGCTTCATACTGGTAATCTATGGTGTGTATTCAAAGATTAAATAAATTCAAAGTTCACAAGCTACCTAGTTACCTTACCTAAGTAAAAAAACAGGTTGGGCCATATGAAAACCACGTCGTGTCATGAGAGTGTGGGTGTCAAAATAAATAAAAACACATGACTAGCCTGATGTGGATTACTTAGAATAAAGAAACAGTGACGGATGTACATCGTGGAACATGGAGAAACCAAAGTAAGTTCTATTATTTTTATTATATATATGAAGAAAAAAACGGTAATCAAATAATTCATGATTATTCCTTAAATTTATATTGTTCTAATTTAAAAATCATTTTTAACCTTGAATTGAATGCATAAGTATTCATAAATTTTGTTATAATTAAGTGGAGGGAATTGTCAGCGGTTAAAGAAATACTGCATGCACAAAATACTAATGATCTTGTTTCGCGCTTTACGCCAGTGTGAGTCAATTTCGTGAAAATTAGTTCCTGCGAAATTTTGAATTTTATTTTGCTTTTTAGCAATTTACACTAATTTTTTACTTCTGATTTACCTAGAACTACATTTAATATGTATGTGAATTTCAATGCATAAAAGTCCTCGAAAAACGGTTTGAATTGAGAAACAAACTGTCATCAAATTTTTTTTTCGCAAAATCCGCGAAATTAAATTCTAGCAAAATATTTGGACTTGCCAACTTCGCGAAAATTCGTTGTCGCACAATTTTTATGTTATTTTTAAAAAATGTCTTGCGAAAATTAGTCTCTTGTGAAAATTAATCTCTTGCGAAAATTAATTCCCTCAAGGTATGTGCAATGCTTATTACGTGACATCAAATACTCCTGATTTTTGACGCACAAGATGTAAACACTCGGTAAAACCTTAGAAAAAGTGCTAAAAAAGGCCAAGGCTATGTGCATGTAAATTTAATGGCGATTTATAGAAGGAATAATGCCAAAAGCATATAAACTAAACAGCCTGTATACTGCATACAAGCTGGAAGCAATATAAAGGTAGATAGCCACAGTTGCATAAAAGAAGAAAGATCTATTCATGTACAGAGTTAGAATTCAGTCGTTTAAGACTTCTCAATAAGCTAAACCACTATTTCGTTCAATCTTCGCGATACTATTCTTTCGGCTTTAGCCAGCAGAACGTCAATAAGAGCTCGTGCCACCATTATTTGATGTAACCAGCGAGTATCAAGCATTATTATCTGACTGATACTAAACACCTGTTGGTATAAAAAATTGATTTGGTTGCTTTATGGCTCATGACAACAGGTCTTTGTATGGTAGTATAGTAACCCGTTTGGGAAGAACTTAAAGACACGATTCTAAATTTTTGATCTACATAAGAAACATATATCTTTTTTTGTCTGTACTTTTGACCTCAGGCTTTGTATTTCTTGTACAACCTCAAAACAGGTCAGTATCCGTTTACGACCAGTCCATTGTAGCGATACGGATTATTACAAGGCAATGTAAAAAATTTATTTTTACGATTTTGTTTTTCAATAAATGGTATTGTTAAATGCTGGCCACAATCGAACACTCGTGCATTTTTCCAGGGGCTCGCAACTGCTGTGTTCAAAATGACGGCCAAGTCGATACTTTGTGCTAACAATGCTTAAATAGTGTACAACGGGTGAATATCAGTGCTTTTTTCACGCTACTTCATGTAATTCCGTAATTAAAACTTGTTATGGTATATTGATAGATAACTTGATTTTATCGCGTGGCTTCTTTCTAACCAACTAAGAACAGAAACAAAAATCATTTTTCTGTTCAGCCCTCATATTTTTTACATCGGTATTCTGTGCATCCTCATATTAAAATTGTTAGGGATGCTGTCAATCTGAAATGTCGTCGTGTTTCCTTGTTGATTTTCTTGCTAACTATTAAAACATTATGTGCAGATAAAAGACGCTGGAAGTGAAATTGAACATTTCCATTTCCACAGTTTGTCATGTAACTTGCTTTTGACTAAGATCAGAAAAATAAAATTTTCCTAAATTGCCGGCTTGACTGCTTGTTCAAAAAATCATGAATAAGATGCGAAATCCATGTAAATTACGTGTTTGCATTTATTTGGTAGAAGGATGTTAGCTTTTCTCAGTGTAACTGCTTTTCCCTTTAATTTACTCTGGTAAGCTATGTTTTTCATTTTATTTTTGTTTTCAACAGGGTACGCATGCGAATGTCACTTCGTGAACTGGAAAAACCACACAACGCAAAAAATCTCAATAATTTTTTAAAGGCTTGGAAATTAATAAAAGAGCTTCCCCCAGATAATCCAAATTCATTTTGGGGACTTGCTACATATCATGGTGAACCATTTAAAAAGAGAATAGCTCCGGACATAAAAAATTATTCGTTTGTTAATTTTTTCGAGTTTTTGTTTCCAAGTATAGACAAACCACCACATAACCGGCAGAAGTGGGGTGGATACTGCCAACATGCTAATGTTTTGTTTCCACCGTGGCATCGTCTGTATCTGTTACGTGTGGAACAAGCCTTGCAGACAGTTCTCCCTGGTGAAGATGTGGCATTACATTATTGGGACCAAACTTCAGAAGAAAGCCTACGACATGGTTTACCTAGCATCCTAACCAGAAAAACTGTCATGGTAGATGGTAAGGAAGAAGTAAATCCTCTCTTAAATTTCACTCTGCCAAAGCAAATTGATGCCGATGAAAACAGTTTATACAAGAAACCTATCCATTACACGACAGTCCGCTACCCTTTTTCAGGTATTAGGAATCCCAAAACAGCTGCAGAAGCTGCAGAAAAACACAACGAGAGAATCTTTGAACTTGATAAATCTCCAGATAAATTGTTGAATGAAAACATCAAGTACTGGTTAAACCATGGCTATAAAAGTAAGAACTCGGTAGTATCTGGTTATGAAGACTGCTTGGATGAGACGGATTACAATAAATTCTCAAACATAAGCTCGGCCAAAGTCAAAGGCAGGGTTGCGTTTTCCTTGGAACAGCCACACAATGATATGCATCTTTCAATAGGTGGTTACTCCTTACCTAAAATGAATGAGAATGGTGAAATTGAAAGAGATGAGAATGATAATCCAATTATGCAAAATTATGGTTTGGTAGAAGGTGCAAACGGTGATATGGGTGCAAATGAGGTGGCTTCCTTCGATCCAATTTTTTTTGTGCATCATTCAAATGTAGATAGAATGTTTTGGATTTGGCAAAAAAAACATAACCATAGCACAGTCGAGACAAGTTTTGAAATTCGGAAAGAAAAGAGAAGTGAAGTTGGACGTGACGATGTTCTTGGTACATCAACGAATGGCCAAGGCCCAACTCCCGATCAATCCTATAATCAAATCTTAGGTATGGATACCGTGTTGTATCCATTTCAAAATTCCACGGGTGTTCCCATGACAACCAAAGATTGCGTTGATATCGAGGCACAGCTTGGGTACACTTATAGCATAGGCTCCTTTGACAAAATTGATTGGCCGAGCTGTACTTCAAAGAACATGTATTCCCACATCGTAACGACGTTGAATGACCTCACCTACTATATGGAAAACGTGACACAAATCCAAGTATCAAACCCTAAAAAAGTCTATTTCGATTTCACAACTGTCGAAGCACCGAGTCAAAGTTGGTTAGCGCTACCATTTTTCAAGAAAGGCCGTCCAGAATTCACCTACGGTGGGTGCAAATGGAAGAGGATGTTTTACTTGCGTGTGTGTAATCTGAAATGTGATGACTACCCAGGTTCGTTTGTTGTACGGGCGTTTTACAAAAAAAATGGCAAGGAATATTTTGCAGGCCAGCGTGGTGTGTTAAATCGATGGAATCGTAAAATTTGTGAAAATTGCCAGTACAACAATTTTAAAAGCGTTGTATTTAAATTCCATGAAAACGATGTTTCCTTTCCCACTGGGGTTAAAGAATTCAATGTAGATGTTTTGGCAAAGAATCCTAGGTGCTCCCTAGTTACCTACGCGGTGAAAAATAATTGACGTCACCACCTCGTTTCCAAGTTATTTGGCCTCTAAGTTTTAGGTACACTGTAATGGCTTCGTTAATTTAATATAGGATATTGACGTTAAAGTAGTGTTATTGACGTCGCGCCGTAACGTCAGAAAATTTAACATATTAGACACAAGTTTTTCGGCGACATCAAAGGAAAGTGACGATATCCACTTTGCCTGTTACAAACAGACGCGGTCTCTGCATTATTATAAGAGACTAGTCAATAAGGCCCGTGGAAAAATCCACTAAGGCGCAGAAGAACAATGGAAAATTAGGTTGCTTTAGATTTTTTGCTGACGTCAGCAGTGCATATACAAAAAGAAAATTGGTGAAATTTAATCATTTGTTGTCTGTAATGTGCAGAGGTTAAAACGCTGATCAAAATAATGTATAGTATCGTATGTTTTTGAAAAGAGCCTAAGGAGATATAGGGTATAAAAATTTTGCTGACGTCAGCAAAGTTCCTACCAAAAGTTCTAAAGAAAAATTTCTTCACAAATTCGTACACCCGTTGCATTCATCATATAGATCTTGAAATGCTGATCAAGAAAATGTATAGGATCGTGTACTTGTGACAAACGGATGCAGATATATTAGGGCTTAAAGGTTTTTTAATGACGTCATCAACCCGTCCATTCCGAAACGGATTCGGGGACCCAGGTTTGGGAAAATTACCCAAATTGGTCCTTGGTGGTCCCTAGTTACCCACGCGGTGAAAAATCATTGACGTCACCACTTCGTTTCCAAGTTATTTGGCCTCAAAGTTTCAGGTGCACTGTAATGGCTTCAATAATTTAATATATAAGATATTCACGTTAAAAGATATTGACAAAAAAAATCGAAAAACTCGCGCATTCGAGTGGTAACAAATATCGTCTTTGCAAAAGTCACAGACAGACAGACAGAACTGGCGTATTATTATATAGATAGACTAGGGCAGAAGAACAATGGAAAAATAGGTAGCTTTAGATGTTTTGTTGACGTCAGCAGTGAAGATCCCAAAAAATTAAAGAAATTTATTTTATTCTTTTATTGCAATGTGTAGAGGTTGAAACGCTGATAAAAATGACGTATAGAATGATATGTTTTCGAGGAACGCAAAAGGAGATATAAGGGTTAAAAAATTTTGCTGACGCCAGCAATGGCCTTTCAAAACCTAAAATTTTTTTTTGGAGATTTCCATACCTTTTGCCTTCATCGCATAGATCCTGAAACTCTGATCAGGAAAATGTATAGGATCATGTACTTTTGATAAACGGTTGCAGAGATATTAGGGTTTGAAGGTTTGTTGATGACGTCATCAACCCGTCCATTCCGAAACGGATTCGGGAACCCAGGTTTGGGAAAATTACCCAAATTGGTCCTAGTTGGTCCCTAGTTACGCACGCGGTGAAGAATCTTTGACGTCACCACCTCGTTTCCAAGTTATTTGGCCTCAAAATTTTAGGTGCACTGTAATGGCTTCATTAATATAATATAGGATATTGACGTTAAAGTAGTGTTATTTTCGTCGCGTCGTAACGTCAGAAAATTTAACATATTAGACATGCATTTTTCGGCAACATCAAAGGAAAATGAAGACATCCACTTTGCCTGTCACAGACACACAGACAGACACACCTAGCGTATTATTATATAGATAAAAGAGAATAGATAAATATTTCGAAATTTTAGGGGGCTGTTTTTATTTATCTACATAGGTATAGCATTGAATTTAAGCCAGTGGGATGAACTCACCAAGGTGGTAGACAAAATCAACAAGAAAATTAAGAAGTAACAGCCTTATATGGAGGAATCCTAACTATTCGTACAGAGATTTGTAACAGTCCCGGTATCGTTTGTTGAAGTTCAGTCACACATTTTCACACATCAGAAGTTCAGTCACACATTTTTTTGTTTTTGTTGTTGTTTTTCTTTTCTTTATTGATGTAAATAAACTGACGTTTTTATCAACATAAAAAGCATACTGTATTATCTTTCCTTTAAGCGGACTTATTCTCGCAGATTTTGTTGTTTTCACAAAATGAGTCCGAAATCTGAAATCGTCATCCTTGTGTGCCAAAAACAATGCTTGATATTGTCCAAATATCAAAGTTGTAGTTTTTACAAAATAATATATGAAATCAAATTTGCATTAATGATAAATTTTCGCGAACACTGGCAATAGAAATGATGTTAATTAAAACTGTAGAAATAACAGTGTAAACTTAATGACATAAATTATTACGGACGTTAATTATTATGCCATAAATTATTACGGACGTTAATTATTATGCCATAAGTTATTACGGACGTTAATTATTGTGGCATAAATTTGATATGTTAAACAAGTAAAATACTAAGTAGGCAATACATGATTTTGAAACCTGTGGACAATGCAGGATTTATTTTGTTGAAATTGATTTATTGATGTAGCAAATTTGATTGGTTTATTATCCTTTTTTGATTCGAATTCTCAAATTTGAATTTCTTTCGGGGAGTCGGATTAGTTGCAATTTTTCATTTTAGGAAAACTGGTTGGTCATTGTTTGTTTTTTGACAAATCCGAAAATTTAAACATATCTAATTTGAATTTCAAATTAAAAAATTGAATTCAACGCTTTGAAACAACAAAGGGCAAATACACAATTATAAATTTGCGGATTTAATAAATGGATAGTCCTTTTCGTGAGATTTTTAAAAATCAAGTCTTTGCTAAGAAATCTTTTGGTGAGTTCAAGAAAGATTTTCAAGCATATTAGGCACTTAAGGAGAACTGATAATTAGCCAGTAACAGAATAGTAGCTGTTTTCAATGGTACGGTAGCTTAGTTGTTATAACTCTGGTATTTGGTAACAGGATTCCGATTCCCTTGGCGCATTTTCTCTCACATAGCTTGGGTTCGCCCAATTATCAACTTTGACTTGGTTTGTGTTCTATAAAGTCTGGTTCCACGGTCAATCCCTTACAAAAAATCATACCGTAGTTATGTCTGAAAACAACCTTGCCTTGAGCGCAATAACGTCTAGCGCTACGGTTAAGCCCTCACGGAAGAACATATTATAGTAATACCTAGAAACAACCTTGACAGGGTTTGTGTGTTATGAACATATGGTTACAGTCTGACATAAAAGAGGATTAGGCAAACATCGATTAATTGAATTCACGGTGTGTATGCGATATAGTTGATAAAGTAAAGCAAACTAAGAGTAGAATTTTGTATCTGGGTTTCCGGGTATAAATTAAAAACACCGGGATTAATTTTGGAAATTATTTCTCGTGCACCGCAACGTAATATTTGGCTCATTTTTTTACCACGTCGCGTGACAAGGTTGACATAGTCGAAATCCGCGCCTGAGATTAAGGGCAATATTGTCTCCCTTTACAAATTGAAAAATAAAGAATTCTTATTTGGCTAACATTAATCACAAGTAATAGAGCTTTTTAACGAGTTACGAACTAGCTATTTAGCGCTTCTTTTCAAAAAAACTTTTGCCGTTTTCTGTCACTGCATCTCTTTTAATATCACTACTATAAGGATCAACAAAACTTGTAGCATCCTTTTCCATCAATGCAATTTATTGAAAAGGAAGTTAAATTACAATAATAGAGCTTGAAACTTTGTAAACCTATCTTAGTATCTTATAAAATGCTCAACACTTACCTCGTTTTTTTTAAGGAAGTCCTCGTTTTCATTTACGACAAAATAGAAAATCGGAAACTGTTGTTTCATGTCTAGAATATTTCAACCTGCTCAGGGATTGAAATTTCTCTGTTGATGGTTGAATCTGCGCAAACATGTGTAATACTACTACTACTAACAATGTATTTCAAGTTGACATTAATTACAAGGGTAAAATAGCTCCTCTTATTGAGTGTTAATCGAAGTCAACTAAAATATAATAAAAATCACCAGTTACAACAAAAAAATGTTTAAACATCCAAAAAAATGAATACAAAATACTTTAATAACTAAAAGAATTTTCTCAAATTTAGCGAAATTGAAAAGCTAGATAAAGGCTACTCCTGGAATATAGTTTTTAGCCTGCAATGTTTGCAGTGCTCACAAAAAAAAAGAAGTTCACATCAAAGAGCTTAAAAAAGTTGTCTAGGAATTTGTATATTTTTTTGACAGATTTTAATTGAGTCTTAAGATTTTAGACTTGTTCCACATCCTCTCTCTTCGCTCGCTAAATATTGCTGCACCGTGGATCGAACCACGGACCTTGTGATTACGAAGCGAACGCCATAACCACAAGGCCACGCGCCACACAAACAATTGGGAAAATTATTGGGGGGAAGCCAATTGCCCCCTCTGCCCCCTATATGAATATATATTTATTCTTCAATATATTTTTATTTGGCTATTTGAACATCTTACATAAATTTCAATAACAACAGTTACGTGTTTGGAGCTAATGATGCTCTCTATCTCGAAAACCAATTAAAAAATTTTAAAAGATTCCCAGACATTTCATATGAATTCAACTTGTTTTTGTCGTGGTAGGTAAGCTTTTAAAGGCTGTCCTTGGTAGGAGTAGGAAAGCATTGTCTTAAAAAACAATCTTAAAATATTTTGTATTTGATATGTGTCATTTAGTGTTATTATTGCCAAAACTTGCGCTCTTGGAATAACAATTTTTTTTCTGTTTTGTTCGTGGAACTTGTACACCTGGTTTCTACATGCGTTCCAATATTTATAATCACCTAAAAAACGTAATTATGTGTGTATACTTTATTGGCTTCATACTGGTAATCTATGGTGTGTATTCAAAGATTAAATAAATTCAAAGTTCACAAGCTACCTAGTTACCTTACCTAAGTAAAAAAACAGGTTGGGCCATATGAAAACCACGTCGTGTCATGAGAGTGTGGGTATCAAAATAAATAAAAATACATGACTAGCCTGATGTGGATTACTTAGAATAAAGAAACAGTGACGGATGTACATCGTGGGACATGGAGAAACCAAAGTAAGTTCTATTATTTTTATTATATATATGAAGAAAAAAACGGTAATCAAATAATTCATGATTATTCCTTAAATTTATATTGTTCTAATTTAAAAATCATTTTTAACCTTGAATTGAATGCATAAGTATTCATAAATTTTGTTATAATTAAGTGGAGGGAATTGTCAGCGGTAAAAGAAATACTGCGTGCGCAAAATACTAACGATCTTGTTTCGCGCATTGTGAGTTAATTTCGTGAAAATTAGTTCCTGCGAAATTTTGAATTTTATTTTGCTTTTTAGCAATTTACACTAATTTTTTTACTTCTGATTTACCTAGAACTACATTTAAAAGTATGTGAATTTCAACTCTTCAGCAGACTTCTGCATAAAAGTCCTCGAAAAACGGTTTGAATTGAGAAACAAACTGTCATCAAATTCTTTTTTCGCAAAATCCGCGAAATTAAATTCTAGCAAAATATTTGGACTTGCCAACTTCGCGAAAATTCGTTGTCGCACAATTTTTATGTTATTTTTAAAAAATGTCTTGCGAAAATTAGTCTCTTGTGAAAATTAATCTCTTGCGAAAATTATTCTCTTGTGAAAATTAATTCCCTCAAGGTATGTGCAATGCTTATTACGTGACATCAAATACTCCTGCTTTTTGACGCACAAGATGTAAACACTCGGTAAAACCTTAGAAAAAGTGCTAAAAAAGGCCAAGGCTATGTGCATGTAAATTTAGTGGCGATTTATAGAAGGAATAATGCCAAAAGCATATAAACTAAACAGCCTGTATACTGCATACAATCTGGAAGCAATATAAAGGTAGATAGCCACAGTTGCATGAAAGAAGAAAGATCTATTCATGTACAGAGTTAGAATTCAGTCGTTTAAGACTTCTCAATAAGCTAAACCACGATTTCGTTCAATCTTCGCGATACTATTCTTTCGGCTTTAGCCAGCAGAACGTCAATAAGAGCTCGTGCCACCATTATTTGATGTAACCAGCGAGTATCAAGCATTATTATCTGACTGATACTAAACACCTGTTGGTATAAAAAATTGATTTGGTTGCTTTATGGCTCATGACAACAGGTCTTTGTATGGTAGTATAGTAACCCGTTTGGGAAGAACTTAAAGACATGATTCTAAATTTTTGATCTACATAAGAAACATATATCTTTTTTTGTCTGTACTTTTGACCTCAGGCTTTGTATTTCTTGTACAACCTCAAAACAGGTCAGTATCCGTTTACGACCAGTCCATTGTAGCGATACGGATTATTACAAGGCAATGTAAAAAATATTATTTTTACGATTTTGTTTTTCAATAAATGGTATTGTTAAATGCTGGCCACAATCGAACACCCGTGCATTTTTCCAGGGGCTCGCAACTGCTGTGTTCAAAATGACGGCCAAGTCGATACTTTGTGCTAACAATGCTTAAATAGTGTACAACGGGTCAGTGCTTTTTTCACGCTACTTCATGTAATTCCGTAATTAAAACTTGTTATGGTATATTGATAGATAACTTGGTTTTATCGGGTGGCTTCTTTCTAACCAACTAAGAACAGAAACAAAAATCATTTTTCTGTTCAGCCCTCATATTTTTTACATCGGTATTCTGTGCATCCTCATATTAAAATTGTTAGGGATGCTGTCAATCTGAAATGTCGTCGTGTTTCCTTGTTGATTTTCTTGCTAACTATTAAAACATTATGTGCAGATAAAAGACGCTGGAAGTGAAATTGAACATTTCCATTTCCACAGTTTGTCATGTAACTTGCTTTCGACTAAGATCAGAAAAATAAAATTTTCCTAAATTGCCGGCTTGACTGCTTGTTCAAAAAATCATGAATAAGATGCGAAATCCATGTAAATTACGTGTTTGCATTTATTTGGTAGAAGGATGTTAGCTTTTCTCAGTGTAACTGCTTTTCCCTTTAATTTACTCTGGTAAGCTATATGTTTTTCATTTTATTTTTGTTTTCAACAGGGTACGCATGCGAATGTCACTTCGTGAACTGGAAAAACCACACAACGCAAAAAATCTCAATAATTTTTTAAAGGCTTGGAAATTAATAAAAGAGCTTCCCCCGGATAATCCAAATTCATTTTGGGGACTTGCTACATATCATGGTGAACCATTTAAAAAGAGAATAGCTCCGGACATAAAAAATTATTCGTTTGTTAATTATTTCGAGTTTTTGTTTTCAAGTATAGACATACCACCACATAACCGGCAGAAGTGGGGTGGATACTGCCAACATGCTAATGTTTTGTTTCCACCGTGGCATCGTCTGTATCTGTTACGTGTGGAACAAGCCTTGCAGACAGTTCTCCCTGGTGAAGATGTGGCATTACATTATTGGGACCAAACTTCAGAAGAAAGCCTACGACATGGTTTACCTAGCATCCTAACCAGAAAAACTGTCATGGTAGATGGTAAGGAAGAAGTAAATCCTCTCTTAAATTTCACTCTGCCAAAGCAAATTGATGCCGATGAAAACAGTTTATACAAGAAACCTATCCATTACACGACAGTCCGCTACCCTTTTTCAGGTATTAGGAATCCCAAAACAGCTGCAGAAGCTGCAGAAAAACACAACGAGAGAATCTTTGAACTAGATAAATCTCCAGATAAATTGTTGAATGAAAACATCAAGTACTGGTTAAACCATGGCTATAAAAGTAAGAACTCGGTAGTATCTGGTTATGAAGACTGCTTGGATGAGACGGATTACAATAAATTCTCAAACATAAGCTCGGCCAAAGTCAAAGGCAGGGTTGCGTTTTCCTTGGAACAGCCACACAATGATATGCATCTTTCAATAGGTGGTTACTCCTTACCTAAAATGAATGAGAATGGTGAAATTGAAAGAGATGAGAATGATAATCCAATTATGCAAAATTATGGTTTGGTAGAAGGTGCAAACGGTGATATGGGTGCAAATGAGGTGGCTTCCTTCGATCCAATTTTTTTTGTGCATCATTCAAATGTAGATAGAATGTTTTGGATTTGGCAAAAAAAACATAACCATAGCACAGTCGAGACAAGTTTTGAAATTCGGAAAGAAAAGAGAAGTGAAGTTGGACGTGACGATGTTCTTGGTACATCAACGAATGGCCAAGGCCCAACTCCCGATCAATCCTATAATCAAATCTTAGGTATGGATACCGTGTTGCATCCATTTCAAAATTCCACGGGTGTTCCCATGACAACCAAAGATTGCGTTGATATCGAGGCACAGCTTGGGTACACTTATAGCATAGGCTCCTTTGACAAAATTGATTGGCCGAGCTGTACTTCAAAGAACATGTATTCCCACATCGTAACGACGTTGAATGACCTCACCTACTATATGGAAAACGTGACACAAATCCAAGTATCAAACCCTAAAAAAGTCTATTTCGATTTCACAACTGTCGAAGCACCGAGTCAAAGTTGGTTAGCGCTACCATTTTTCAAGAAAGGCCGTCCAGAATTCACCTACGGTGGGTGCAAATGGAAGAGGATGTTTTACTTGCGTGTGTGTAATCTGAAATGTGATGACTACCCAGGTTCGTTTGTTGTACGGGCGTTTTACAAAAAGAATGGCAAGGAATATTTTGCAGGCCAGCGTGGTGTGTTAAATCGATGGAATCGTAAAATTTGTAAAAATTGCCAGTACAACAATTTTAAAAGCGTTGTATTTAAATTCCATGAAAACAATGTTTCCTTTCCCACTGGGGTTAAAGAATTCAATGTAGATGTTTTGGCAAAGAATCCTGTTACTGGAAAAAATGAAGTACACAAGATATGCTGTGATGGTGGGCCGTATGGTGATAAAGGATTTCCTAAGAAAGAATTTTTAGTTTCTTTTGAAGAAGTAACTAATTAGTTCTGTTGATCAATAAATTTCTCAGAGTGTGTGGCATCAGAAACATTCACAATCAAGCATTTTTTATAATTGAATTACTATTATGAGCGATTTTTTTTAATTTTTTTTAACTTCGCATCATTTAACCAGTTTTCCGTAATATTATTGGATGTCATCATTAGAATGTCAACTTTTTCGAATTTTAAACTTCTATTTGCGGCTTTGTATTTATAAAACATTGTGGTTAGTATTTTACACAACATACAATCAGCATTCTGACCATAACGGCGACGGTAAAATTTTGATACGACGTAACTAGAAATCTGCACATTTTGACGGAAGTTTGAAAAGAGAGTATACTGGACATAATTTTAAACTAAAATTTTAATTTTTTGACACATTAATGCTGTTTTCGTTTCTTCGTATCTCATCCTTGCCCAACGTCTTATCTGAATAAAAATCTGCACATTGTGACAAAAGTTTGAAAAGAGAGCATACTAGTCATGAGGACATGAGATAATGATATGTTTATAATACTTAAGACATAATTTCAACACAAAATTCTGATTTTTGACACTTTCATGCTGTTTTTATTTCTTCGTTCACTTAAAAATTCTAAGCGCGGCCTCGAAGAGACATTGTTCTCAAGAATTTGTACAAACCGGGGGAGTTTATTCGAAGCATCACGGTCAATATTACTTGTTCATCTATTTGCTATTATATATGAAGATTGCGAATATGCAAAATGTCAAAGTAACAGAATTTTGTTGGTTTAGAATTCACTCCTCAATAACTGTACTTTTTGACATTTGAGATTAGAATTTCTTTGGAGAGGGCGGTATGACTTATAATTTCCATTTTGTTAATTTAGCAATACAATATACTGTTGGAGAAGTATTATAACAATAATTTTAAAAATAATTTTGCAAGCAGTATATTTTCACGGGTATTTTTATATCATTTCTAAAACTTATTTTAATTTGTAAAGAGAAAATTTACGATTGGTCGTATTAGCACGTGACTCATGCGCTAATATTTTTAGAGTATGTTGCTTTCAAGGTTTGTGAAATATACAATCTGCCGTAACCACGTGTTAAATTTATTGCCCTTACCACTTGTGAATTTGAGAAATAGTCGTATACTATAGGAACAACGATGCATCTGTGACACATATCTCGTTGGTACGTGTAAGTTAAAAGGTATGTCGTAAGGAAGACATACGCCTTACCCTCGTCGTATGTCGCAAAGAGGTAGTATCCTCGCCTCGTCTACTACATGTGTTAAGGAGAAAGCATTAGATCGATAGCTTAGTCAGTAGAGCAAACGCCCGGCAAGCGCGAGGTCGTGGATTCAAGTCTTACTCCGTATCTTTGCAGCACTTGGGAGGCTAATGTATATGCAAATATAGCCGTATACGCTATTTTTAAAAATCTGTATATGATTAGCCTGAATTAAACATGTTCTTCAGCCGCTTTTCTTAACACACGATGGATTTTTTGTGAGAAAGTCTCAAATTAACTAAAGTTGGTTATCAGGTCAAACAAAAACAAGCTAAAACTTCTCGTTAAAAGCGGTTGGCTGTTGCTCAGACCGCGCCTTTCAACCAGGCCCACAGGAAGTAAAAAAGCAAAGTTGTTTTTTTGTTTTTTGATGGGTCGGAGGGGACGAGCAATTTCCCCCTTTAAGCAAATTGTAATTAACATCACTGTGGTACAAATTTTAGGTAAACCAGGTGGAAACAATTAGTATCATAATTTTTTGTAAAAGAAACCTAAATTTTGCAAAAATTATTCTTAACGAATGTCTCAGATAGCGAGCTTTATATAGATGTTTTTGAAAGCACAAGACCGAAAAGGCAAAGAAAATAATTTTCTGAAATAAAAATAAGGTTCAACCCATATTAAGTGAGTAATGTTCTTTAGTAACTGTTATTTGACTTGCCTATTGTTCTTAACGCAAAATCAAACGTCTATATTACTGATTCTTTTTATGGCTGCCAAGAGAATGAAATAAGACTGCAAAAATCATTGCAGTACGCTTCTTTACAATCATGTATCCATCAAACGTATCCATGCGGTGTCCAGATGAAAAACTAATAAGAATGTGGACAACCTGTAACATCCGTTACAAGTGATATTCATATTTGATTCTTGAAGCTTACATTCCCTATCGGCTTTAGTTTAGTAAGATGTTGACGTTAATATCCTGACGTTAATCTATTTGTTTTCCGCGTTTACCGTAAGATCACGACTAAAGGATAATTTTGTAACTTTTTTTTGATTTAACCTTTGTTCGGCTGGAAAGCTATTCACAATTTTCTGCTGTAGACAAAAGTTTTTTTTAAGTTCCAATCCGGCAGCTGCCTCAATAGGGTATAACATCGCTGCGATGTGGTCACATGTTTCGAACATACCAGCTACACATATACAATCGGCTCTGACACATACCAAAAGTTAATGTGGTGCATTATTTATCCTTTCAGACTGTCTGTAATCTGCTGTTAAAAAACTAAGCTGATGATAAATCCATGCATTGTTAACTAAAAGTTGCAAGACATTCCCCTATTAAAATATCTGAAACCTTTTAGTTCTTATAATGGTTTAAATCCGTTCCACCATGCTCGTTGAGATTGAAAGCTAAGTAGTTGAATATATGCTATGTAAGGCCACTGAGTAATACCATCAGTTTCACACGATCAACCAGATGTTAAGTATAACTGGGACCAGGTAGCTAGTACCGCACCATTTAGGAGTTTGGCTTGATAACCTTGCAT
Source organism: Hydractinia symbiolongicarpus (assembly GCF_029227915.1). Lineage (NCBI taxonomy): Eukaryota > Metazoa > Cnidaria > Hydrozoa > Anthoathecata > Hydractiniidae > Hydractinia > Hydractinia symbiolongicarpus. The sequence goes on along the minus strand of NC_079875.1, from coordinate 12,318,353 downwards.
GAATATAATTCGTCTTTCTTCTGTGCTGTTTTAACAAGTATAACTTTGGTCTCTGCAGCAACAAACTATATTGCTATCATTTCTACTTATTTGCCTGAAACCCTTAAACAATAAGGTACGATAAGCGTCTTAGACTTACCCATATCACTGCATATTATTGACCATTTCCTTAATTAATGACAAACCTTAACGCTTTAACCAAAAATTCAACGTAACAAAAATTCAACGTAACACTTTGCAGCTTGAACTTTAAAACTGATGAAAGCGCTAAAAAAATTTGTCTACTAACTCTCCGACAGTGTCTCTTTTCCGCACGGTCCCTGGAGATATCGAATTCGTGTAATTATTAACAAAGTAGGCAACAAACGAACAATTAAGTCTAATTAGCCTTGATTTTTGTATAAGACATTTAATGCATATTGAGCGGTTCTTTTAAATAATACTGAAGGCTGGTTTCCACTTAAACAAAAATGACCAAATCAATCAACATCAATGACAAAAAGAAGTTCTATAGCGCGGAGTTGTGTAAGCGGCGTACATAAAGGCGATGTACTTATAGTTTCTACGAAAACAAACCAGACCTAAACGCTGCGAAGGAATGAAGTATCGTGTCAAAGGTTTTCTAAGAACAGCTAAAAGATACCTGTAAGGACCATACGATTACCAAGTGGAAATTTATGTTATATTTGGTTAAATATTTTCTTTTTTATTACAACATTTCTAAGTGTGAAAGAATTTGTCATGAAAGAAACAGAATCGTTTTACAACTTATTCCTTGCTACTGTAATATGTCTTTTCTTGTTCCTTTTTTATTATTATTTATTTATCTAATATTTTACAGCCTACTTTTAACAATAATATAAATTTTTGATCTATATACATGTAAAAACCAGGTTTTGTCGTGTGAAAAATAGGTTGTGCAGTGATGCAAATTAAGGTTGCACCATGTTATTCGGTGTCCAGAGTGGATAAGAATACGTATAATGCTCGCTGCGGACTACTTAAAATAGAGATCTAGGGACAATGCACGAAAATGGAAAAAACAAAGTAAGTTTTATATTATGTTATTCGTAAGGTAAGAATACCTTAAAAAGAAATGAATTCGCGCTGCAGGACATGCAAAGGAGAGAGACATTCTGAAGCAACATATACGTTTGCATCATGGAATAATGAATGTTATCTCGAGTAAGATTTTCATCGTACATTATATATTCAGAGGAAAATTAAAAGCATTTAGAAAACATTTAAAGCACAAAATTCTTAATAAAAATGTTGAATAACTTTCCAAGGAAGCAAAGGTTTTTTAAACCTTTAAGTTAAGAACAACCCTATATATGTAACTTAAAAACAAAAATTAGAGAAAACGATAATTGCATATAAAGATAATTATATATAGACCAAAAATTTTTCCGCCGAACTTATATACGCCAAAATTTTTGGTTGTTAAGGTACGTTCTGAGCTTCAAGGTATGGTTAGCATTATGCTTAGTTTCATAGAAATTTGAGCTTATATGTATTAAGTATTTAATTATAAGCGTTGTTGTTATAAAAAAAAATTATTGTACTTATGATAAGTGGATTAACTAGTTTGCTAGACAACATCATAATCTAACATAACAACTAGGCGATCAAGGGAATTGGTTAATGTCTTTGATATTATGTCTTTTCCTAATTCAATTAATAACAAAGATGAAATCTTGTTTTTGTACGCCATGTGCACAGTTGCTCGCTTCTTTAGCATGAAGTCAATGACATCATTATCACAAAATAATACGACTATTAATATAGAAAACAAGTTTTTAGCCTTTGAAAATTTACCCCCTTTACACATTTCCACATTGCTATTTCATACATCCTTGTTTACTTTTTAGGATTAAATAATTGGATTACCTTGCGTGCAGTATTGTTTAAGGTTTTGGCAACCGTTGTGAACACACAAGGTTACGGCTATTTTTATGGAGGGTTCGCCCGTTCTTTAAAAGCCCGTCGCAAAAAAGTGGATAAAAATTTATCGCATTTGATATTCGTGTTCCCATAGCACGATTTTCTAACTCACCGGGGGGTCCGCGCAGAGACAGACAAAATACGGCTATTATTAAAGAGACTAGCCGTTAGTCCGTGGGAAAATCCACGGGTTCGCCTGTCCTTTAGATTTACCCGTCGCAACAAAGTGGATAGAAATATATCGCATTTGTTATTCGTGTTTCCGTAGCATGATTTTTTAACTCAGCGGGGGTCCGTGCAGAGACAGCCCGTCCATTTTATTTAGCCGTCGCAACAAAGTGGATAAAAAGATATCGCATTTGATATTCGTGTTTCCATAGCACGATTTTGTAACTCAGCGGGGGTCTCAGCTTTTTTTTCTAACACGGATCTATAACCTGTCACGAAAATATTAAGACAATGGTACTTGTTCGGTCTTTTTACAAAGTTAATAAAAAGCATCGACTCTCGAATTTTGTGCAACTGGTGGGGTACAGAAGTGTTGCTTTTACAGATGCGTGGGTGAGCTAAGCAGCTTTAAATTGCACTAGTCCCAACACACTTGCTTCACGGTATAATTCACGTCTGTGTTTATAAGGACCCCGAAATTAAGGAAAAGGACCACGCTGAATGTACTAATTGTTGCTTACTACATTTTAGGAGGTTTTTTTCTAACCAAAATAATTAAAAAAAAAAGAAATATAAACTTTACGTGGAGGCACAATATTGAATAACGGACTTAAAAAAGATTGTAGAAATTAATTCAAATTCAGTAAAATAACCAAAATGTTTTATAAAATACCGCTCAACGTGCTAGCGAATTCAAAAATTGTGTTTTACAGTTATTTAAAATATGTTTTTTTATTAGACATTTATGAAATTATTAGTTAGTGCCTGCAGAATTTCATTTCGCAGAGTGATCATTCATCAAAGCTGGGATTTTGAATCTAACAAAGTTAACCAAGCTTTCTGCAATGATATTAGAATTCAGTTCTGGGGGTGTGCCAGCACATTTTCTACGAAAGTAAACGAGGTAGTTAGTAAAAAGAGGTGAAGAATTATATCTCATAATGACAACTTTAAAGTATAAAAAAACTCTTCTTGAATATTTGGAATGAAATAATTAGAAAATACAATCTATTTTATTGGCACATTCCATTTAATCAGTAAAAATGCAGCTACAATTCCTGCTAAAATATTTTGATGTAAAGCCCAAAATTTTAACCATTAAAAGTTAGTTATTCAATTTAATCAATAAAAGTATATGACATTGTAAGAGGTTAGTCAATCCGCCTAGACGACTCAGGCTTGTTCTTTCAACTTGGCACCGGTTGGTTAGGTGGGTTGACTAGTTTAATATGATATAACTTTCCCCACCCAAGCGCCGGGTTGAAAGAAAAAAGCATGCGCATTAAGATTCAAAGCAGAAGAAAAACAATAATGGCGGGAGTAGCAGCAGACTAAAAGTGTAATTGGACTTCAGACAATTATGATGATAATTTTGATTTATTTTACATCTAGCATCCACCATTTTTAAAAAATTACGCGCATTTTTTTCAACCCGGCAGCAGTGTAGGTCTTATCCCGGGTTGACTTTCCCCATATAATATGCAATTTTTTTTAAACGGGTTGACTCGCCAACGGGGTCAACACCGAGCCAACTAACCTCATATAATCAGGCTCTAAGACGGCTGGGCTATCCGTCCATGTTAAGATTCCTCACTGCGGACCGGTTTAGCTCATAGCAAAATTGAACCTTTTTTCACAAAAAACTCTTAATTGGTGCCTTCTTTATTTAATGGTGAAGCACACTGACGAAAGAAAAAATGTTTCACGCAAAAACCTGTCTGTCTATCATTTACGTTTGCCTCACACTAGGAATTTAAGTGGGTTTAAGATGGTTTAAGATGGTTGTTTTTAACCTAAGACCGTAGTGCGAGCATTCCATGTAAAATTTGCAGTATTAAACCATTTAAAACCACAAAAAGATATAAAGTTACGTATCAAACACTAGCAAGAAATCCTAGAAATTTGTATAGCAGAGCTCAAAAAAATGTTTTAAATATACGAACTGCTAAAAGCTGAAAAGCATGTGACATTAAAAATTGTGCCGTCTTTTACACGATAAGAAGTCCAAAGTTAAGGAACCCAAGGTTTATGGGCGTATTATGCGCTCTCATGGCGTATTATTTCGTGCTGTGGCGTAAAAAGGGGGTCAAAGGGGTATAAGGTACCAAAGCTAGCATACGAAGACCATTAAGTGATCAAATAACCAGTATCGTGTCCGTTGGGATTAAGTACTAAATTACCATAAAGTAAATCAGTAACGCAATTATAAGTTTCAGACAGATAACCCTGGATTGAAGGATACCCCCTCCCCTCTCCTTTTTACAACGTGAATGGGATTAATTTTAATTGGTTTTTTGAAGTTTACAAACCGCATTGACTTATTTTACATAACAGTATTTTATTTGCTCCTTCGTGTTAAGGTCAGGCGCTATTTCGTTAACCCAGAATTTTTATAAACGCTAATTTCGTATAAGTTATGCTCTGCTAACTTTTCACAGGTTACGAGAACGGATGTCACTTCGTGAACTAGAAAAGCCTTGGAACGCAAAAAAACTCAATGATTTTTTAAAGGCCTGGAAATTAATAAAAGAGCTTCCACCAGATAATCCAAATTCGTTTTGGAGTCTTGCTACATATCATGGTGTACCATTTAAGAAGACAATAGTCGAAGACATCCAAAATAATAATAATACTGTGTTTGAATATTTGCGTCATTTGTTTTCACGAAAGGACGACATACCACACAATCAGCAGAAGTGGGGTGGATACTGCCAACATGCTAATGTTTTGTTTCCATCGTGGCATCGCCTGTATCTTTTACGTGTGGAACAAGCCTTGCAGACAGTTATCCCTGGTAAAGATGTAGCATTACATTATTGGGACCAAACTTCAGAAGAAAGCCTCCAACATGGTTTACCTAGCATCTTAACCAGGAAAACTGTCATGATTGATGGTAAAGAAGAAGTAAATCCTCTCTTAAATTTCACTCTGCCAAGGCAAATTGATGCCGATGAAAACAGTTTTTACAAGAAACCTATCCATTACACGACAGTCCGCTACCCTTTTTCAGGCATCATGAATCCCAAAACAGCTGCAGAAATCGCAAACAAACACAATGAAAAGTTATCGCGACTTAATAAATCTCCAGATGAATTGTTGAATGAAAACATCAAGTACTGGTTAAGCCATGGCTTCGGAAAGAAGAACTCAGTAGTATCTAGTTATGAAGACTGCTTGGATGAGACAGATTACAATAAATTTTCAAACACGAGTTCAGCAAGAGTTAAAGGTACAGTTGCAATTTCCTTGGAACAGCCACACAATGATATGCATCTTTCAATAGGTGGATTCTCTTTACCGAAAACTAATGAACACGGGGAAATTGAAAGAGATAATAATGGACATCCAATTATACAAAATTATGGTTTGGTAGAAGGTGCAAATGGAGATATGGGTGCAAATGAGATGGCTTCTTTTGATCCAATTTTTTTTGTGCATCATGCAAATGTAGATAGAATGTTTTGGGCTTGGCAAAAAAAACATAACCACAGCACAGTTGAAACAAGTTTTAAAATTCGGGAAGAAAAAAGAAGTGAAGTTGGACGTGACGATGTTCTTGGTACATCAACGAATGGTCAAGGCCCATCTCCTAACCAATCCTATGATGAAATATTAGGTATGAATACCGTGTTGTATCCGTTCCAAAATTCAGTAGGCATGCCTATGACAACCAAAGATTGCGTTGATATCGAAGCACAGCTTGGATACACCTATAGTGTAGGCTCCTTTGACAAATTTTATTGGCCCAGCTATGCGCCAAAGATTAAGTATTCATACACCGTGACCGAATTAACGCACTTCACTGATTTGATGAAAAGGTTGACACAAACACATACATCAAATCCTAAGGAAATCTGTTTTGATTTTACATCCGTTATAGCGCCAACTCATCATTGGGAAACCCTGCCATTTTTTAAAAAAGGCAGTCCAGAATTCACCTATAGTGGGTGCAAATGGAAGAGGATGTTTTACTTGCGTGTGTGTAATCTGAAATGTGATGACTACCCAGGTTCGTTTGTTGTGCGGGCGTTTTACAAAAAGAATGGTAAAGAATATTTTGCAGGCCAGCGTGGTGTGTTAAATCGATGGAATCGCAAAATTTGTGAAAATTGCCAGTACAACAATTTTAAAAGCGTTGTATTTAAATTCCATGAAAACGATGTTTCCTTTCCTACTGAGGTTAATAAAATTGATGTTGATGTTTTGGCGAAAAATCCTGTTACTGGAAACAATGAAGTACACAAGATATGCTGCGGCGAAGGGTCGTGTGGTGACAAGCGATCTCCCAAGAAAGAACTTTTAGTTTCTTTTGAAGAACTAACTAAATATCGCTTTCTTTAGCGGTACTGTAAAAATATTTCTGTGTGCCTAAAAGTTTTGTCGAATTTGAGAATTTCTTATTACAAGGAGAGTTTCGAAAGAAATTTAATTAGTATTAGGAAATGAAGACCAAATGTTTTTTTCGTGACACGGAACAAAATGTACATTCTGAATGACAGGACAATTTTGTTTTTGACAGCCAACCATGCAACGCACGCGACAAACAAGGCTTTCCAAACCGTTTTAGCGTAGACTTGTTTACGTCTATTCATAAAACACTTCTCTTTACGTATCTGCTTTAAAATCAAATAATTGAATTCAATTTTGATAATCTTCTATGCTGTTCGCTTCTTCCCTGATATAGTTAACATCTCAAAATAACGTACCAAAAACAATTCCCCTTCGTTTAAACCTTACGAAACTCTTATATATCCTATCTATATAACAAACCCCCAATATAGTGAACTCTCGATTAAACGAACCATATTTTTTGTTCGAAAGTGTTCGAGTTTTAAACGATTTAGGTCTTTTGATTTTTGATTTGAATTCTCCAAATAACGAACTTTTTTCTATTCGCCTTGGAGGTCCACTGTATTTTGTTAGCGATGAAAGAAACAGATCAAGAAAATAAATTGAAAAGTACGTTTATTTTTTATTGTGGTTTCAGAGATTTTGCAAACATTTTTTTTTTCTATATATGTTTTAGTTTAACCCTATTCGGTCCGGGGTTTTTCGAACATATTATGACCGGGGGGGGGCGGATTCCGCCCCCCCCTCAATAACTTTTCATAAGATTGTTCAAATTGAATCAAACTTGGCACACTTACAGTACGTCATAAAAGGAACAAAATGGCGGCAATAAATTTTTGCTTGCGTCAGCACATTTTCTGTGACGTCACCAAAAGCTTGAAAATTGTTAAAAATGCCACTATCTGCTTAAAATATAATTACTTTTGTTCTAGAGCGAATTTTTACATTCTGTTTAAAGTTTCTGAAAGCTAAATAAAATTTGTTTACCATATCTTCCGGTTTTTACATGGATCGGATAAAAAATTGCCAAAAATTGCCGAAAATCCGTTTTTTTCTGATGTTCGGGTAAAATCCGACAAAATCGGGAAATCGGATTAGTCACGTGTCAAAATTATTTAAAATGATTCTTCTTGATGAAACAAAGTTGTGTTGCAAGTTTTAAGTACTAAGGATAATCCTAACAGGAGTTATTACATTTTCCCCATTATAAGGATTTCATAAAGATTTTAGGGGTAGTTTCGAGTAATGGCCAATATCAAAGCCTCTGAAAGGTATGGGACCTAAAAATTTAGCATGCAGGTGTGTAATAGATAAATGTTGAAACTCAGTAAGTATCATAGCCATATAAGAAAGCAATCAGGAGTTATTAAAAAAAAAACCGTCAGGGGGGGCGGAATCCGCCCCCCCCCCCCGGACCGAATAGGGTTAATTGCATTTAGCTATTTTTTGTATTTTTTTAAAAATGTTATGTTTTGTTTATTTATCAGCCTGACTAACGCATCCTCGTTCCTAGTGTTTTTTGCTTCAAGCCGTTACTGCGCTGTTTTCGAGTTGATCATCAAAGCAAAATGCACTGGTAAGGAAGTTGTAAAATAATTTAATTTAGTAGTTGTGTTTATGTATACACGCTCCTTTAGCTCATTTAAATTATACTGCTAAGATACTTTGAAAGTAATTCCTGGGAATGTAACAAAATCACTAGCCCGGAGACCCTGTGTCACACATCTTACAACCTCACAGTGCAATAAAATATTTTTGAACAATATCTTCCAATGTATTTAGTATTTTTTTGTATACAATTGTGTCATTAATCTTTTCTAGGGATAAAGAGAAATTCCAATTGCACTGAAATTTTTGAAACTTGCGTCTCAAACAGAAAAATGAAGTATAGAAGGGTATACCAAAGCATAAATAGCTTAAACCCAAAATTGTGCCCAGTTATCGCGAAACATTGTAAACCAAAAGTATTGTGAAAAGGGTATTTTGAGATAATTTCCTACACTATTTCGGTGCTTTTTGGATCCAATAAGTTTATTTAATCACGCCCCGGAGAATGATTGATGAAAAACAGGCTGCTGCGATCATGGTAAGATCGTTGTTTCTCTCCTGATTTGAAACTTGAGGCATATGAGAACATTAAGACCCGGCGTCCTAGGTTAACCGAGACACGATATTCTGCAACACTCAAGATTGGAGATGCAGATAGACCTTGTTTTTTATATAATTTTATAGTAGAGAAAATACAAAATTTTATTTGTTTACTTTCAATACGTCTGTTATATTTATTGTACAAAGTCCTCTCGAAAGCACTGGGGACAAGAGAACTCAAGGTGCGCGGTCGGGCATTTTTTGACTTCTGTTTTAATTGTGCCACATCGTTTGCACGAGGGTGGTTTTGCTCAAGGGAACTTTCATGTTTTCACGAGTTTGGTGGCGTGGTGGCTTAAAAACAAAGCAACGGGCTCATAGCTAAGCTATCGCTTGGCCTAAGGCACTCAGCTAATTTATGGCAAAAATCATATAGTTTGATATGAATTCTAAACTTCATCAAATAAGAAATATTGTTTCTTTTTAGCTAACTAGCTCTAGTTGTGCTATACTCCCTGTGTTAGCCACAGAGAGCTAAATAGCTATGGAAAAATTGCAAAGTTTTACGTTTGGTAACTAGCTAGCTAGCTAATGATTTGCCAACTACATTCATCTTTAGTTTACTTTATTGGTTATCACAACAACACAGATTAACAGTTAGAGGCTCAACCCACAAACAAGGGATCCCGAATGCTTGGATCAAAAGTATCTTTGTAGATTTACCGGACCAAATAAGATGTTTAACAGTGAGATTAGCTAAAATTTCATCCAAATTGGTCGACATAGCTATACTTGCATTAGTTTACCCATATATTGATTTTCCATGTTACTCTATAACGTAAGTTGGTATTGTAGTTATATTTGTTTAATTAATTTGTACAAAGATTGTACCTACTACTCATTATCGGATCGATAGCTCAGTTGGCAGAGCAGTGGGCCGCTTACCCAGTGGTCGCTGGATGCTACTTTAAGGGCAGAAATTTTTGCAAAATTTCGCGAAGTTAATTTTCGCGAATTCCACTTCTGGAACTAATTTTACAGAAAAAACTTTCGCGAATTTTCCAAAATCTTAATTTCTTGAAACAAAAGCTTTCGCGAATGACAATGAATATACCATACAACATACAATGCATTCAGGAGAAATATGCAGACTTATTTATTTATTTCACTACATTTGGTAACTTCCACTTTATAACAACCACCATTTACCAGATTGAGTCGGCCTTTGGAGCTATTTTTAAAGTTAAAGTTTCAGAGACTTTTTTTAGGCTGATTTTTTTCGTTGTGATTCTATTATTTCTACCCTTGTCCTTGTTATTTATGAGTTTTCCGCTTTTCAAACTTGGAAAAAACTTTCGCAATTTTTTGAAAAAGTTGATTTTTCGCGATAATAACTTTCGCAAATTTTAGGTTAAATTTTTTACCGGGCAGAAATTTTCGCGAAAAGGGGACAAAACCGCGAAAATCGCGAAAATTTCTGCCCTTAAAGTATATACTATACTATATATACTATAACATATACTATATATTATATACAAAAAAAATACTACATTATACACTATATTTACTACTATATTTCTCCCACAAGATGTCATGTTGCATTAACCCAACAGACCATTAAGCATCCAGCAGTTTATATTCACAAATAGCGTATTATAAAAACGCGGGATTATTACACTGCGGTAAGATTAGAAAAACGACCGATATTCATACAAAATTTCCGGAAGACACAGCTAAAACGACGGGTATAGCGCCCAGCGACACCGATGTATTAGTCGTTGTGCGTAATTCATGTTTAGCGCGTCGTAGTTTTGGTAGCTGGACAGACGGCTCTTGTTAAACCCTATTCCGTCCAAGGTTTCAAACGTATTATGATCGAAACCCCTCAATAATTTTTGATAGACTGGTTCAAATTGACTCAAACTTAATCCACTTACAGTACGGTATGAAAGAAGCAAAATGGCAGCAATAAGTTTCTGTTTATGTCAGCGTTTTTTCTGTGACGTCATCGAAAGTTAGAAATTTCTCTAAAATACCACTATCTTCTTAAAATTCAAGCAAATTAGTTCTAGAGCGAATTTACAAATTCTGTTTGAAGTTTTTGATAGTTAAATAAAAGATATTTAACATATTTACCGGTTTTTACATAGTTGGCATAAGAAGAATGCCAAAAATCCGACTTTGTCCAAAATTTACAATAATTCCCCTTAATAAAATAGAGTTGTGTTGTAAGCTACAATTTGTAAATATAATCCTAAAGTTATTATAGTTTCCCGATTATGAGGATTTTATAGGTGTAGTTTCGAGTAATAGCAAATTTCCACGGCTCTAAAGACGTATGGGACATAAAAATTTGGCACGCATGTATCTTATAGATAACTTTTAATTTAAGGACGTATCAGAACTATGAAGCGGGCGAAAAAGAGTTATTAAAAACAAACTGAAAGGAAGCAGAATCAACTGCCCCTTAATAATTCACTTAGATTTGATATCTAATAGAAAATCTTCTCAACTCGTCCTGCTAAGCCACTCATTAGCAAAATTACTTTGCTTCCTGCATTCTTTTTCAGAATTGATGACTTCCTTTAAATCTAACGGCTTATATGAATAGTTCTTGTTGTTCAGAATCTCGCACAATTTGCACACTCCATAATGGCAACCTTTATAATCTTCGAAAATAAGTTTGTATGTTTGTTTCCATTTAAAGTATTGGTTATATGCTGTATCATTACCATCAAGCATCTTAATATAATCGGCCAGTTGTTTCACTGATTGAAACTGAAATGCATCTATATATGAACCAGGTATTGCCAGCCTGGTGTAGTTTGCACCACCAAGAACAACTGGTACCTGATCAGCAATGAAAGGTTTCACCCAATATTTTTCTGTTATGTAATCATCACAAAATGCGTTTTCAGCAGCGAAGTAAAATTTAAACTTGCGCTGTTCATTTAAACATTGTTTATCTGAGCAATGGATACGTTTCTTGTTTTTAAAACAATTTCCTCCAATAGACATTGCAACACCGAACTTCTCTAATGCTAGCATAACGCGATCTCGGAACGTGCCGCAATGGCTGACAAACCAGTTCATTAATTCATTTTTTCCAGCTGCATAATTCACATTCAGCATTGAGCGTTTCTCGTTTGAAGTCAGCTTTCTAAACCTTGATCTTGGACGCATAATATCGCTACTTTGTCTATACGAAAATGTCAAATTAAAATATTTACTATACGTATTGGTGTTTGGTGTATTGTACGGGTTTTCTAGAATAAGGTATACCCAGATTTGTGACTTTGGTCTCGCTTTGTTTAATTCCACCCAATTAGGTGATCTTGCCGAAACATCACGCCCGTGAAAAATAACTGCATCGCTTTTCAAAAACAATTTCTTATCGTTCGAAACAAGACAGTTTTTGTATTTACAACCACAAGTCTTGGAATATTGCTTGATATCAGGATGCATAAATCCATGCCAGTTTTTGTCTCCAAAAAATGGCGTGTAAAGAAGGATAATTTTGTTGTTGTTGTTGTTGTTGATGTTGTTGTTGTTATTTTCTTTATTTTTTTGTATTATGCTTGTTGTGTTTCTTCCTCTATAGTTTTTTATATTTGGTGCTTGAATGTTCCCTTGGTTGATATGAAAATTATAGGCATACATTAGAGTCACCATAATGCAACAGAAACTAACACACGGTAATATTTTTAACAATAGACGCATCTCGTTGCTGGCAAGTACGTCTTAACATGCTATTTTGCTCACTTCTGTATTCTGTGTTTAGCTACAATATAAGAAAAGTAAAAATTATTTCATTAAAAATATAGTTGAGACAAAACTGAATATTGAATTTTCTAAATTGATATTAAATTGATCAATTTATCTGTAAACCTATTAGATCCCATTTTTATGTTGCTCCCCCAAAACACTTTTTAGTCAAAGGGCTATCTGGTAACAATTATTAGTTTATAACTTAATATTATGGCAGTCAGCATAAACTGTATATGCATTTGTTTAAACGTGTTCTAACTGTGTTGTTGTCAGGTCTTCATGCACAAATTTTAAAAACGTTGTAAAATATAACAAATGCTTAAATAGATTTATTCTCTAGGTACAATTAAAATTAATTGCGATTATAAAATGCTTTTCCAAACGTGCGATAATAGTTTTATCTCTTCTTTTTTGTTCATTAATTCGTTTTTACTGTTTTTTTATGCTAATAGCTTTCTGTAAACTTCTTTTTCATAAATCGTTTTCTTTACAAATGATTTCTACCGCGTTTTTATTGAATCCGTGGTTGCTTATCTTCACATATTGAGACAGCCCTGATATATTTTCTTCTCTACATTTATTTGCTCCGTTTAAGTGTTCTTTTAATCTTGTTTTAATTTTTCTTGACTCGCAATCTTCACAATGCATCTTTCACATCACTCCTTGCTATTCACTATTCTCCATTCCGTCTTGTTTTCTTTCATTTAGAACACTTTCCCTTCTGTGTCAATGATTTTAACGTGGTACCTTCGTGCAATATTTCTCAACCTTTCAGTAACCCTTGTTTGTACGGTAGAAACATTTTCAACGTTTCGTTTTTTATTTTCGTTGCTCGATGTTTTTGACGATGCTACAACACAGTTTGGAAAGAAATATATAATCAGTTTTTAAAATTGACACTTGCCTAAAAAACCAACTTTTAAACAAATTTAAGGCTGGGCGATCCATCAAGCCTTATATTGTATATAATCTTAAATACGTTGTCAAAGTTTGCTTTTGATTGCCTTCATTCACAGGCGCAACATTTCAATGTATTGTTTTGTACGAAAAAAATTCAGAATGAAAGCATTTTAAACGTCGGAAACGGAAAATTATTAAACAATTTTTTTAATGTCTTTATAATACATTTAATTATTAAAAGTTGACTAATTACAAAAGGAGAAATGTCAAAACAAAAAACAAGAAACGAGGACCGTCGAAATGAAAATGAAAACTGCCAAAATAAAAGCGAGAAAAGTCAAAGTAAAAACGAAAACTACTAAACAAAAATGAGCTGTCACAAAAAAATAGGAGAAGTGTCAAGATTAAAACGAGAACTGTCGAAATAAAGACGAGAACTGTCGAAATGAAAACGAGAACTGTTAAAATAAAAACGATAGCCGTCGAAGTAAAGGCGAGAATTGTTAAAATAAAAACGAGAACTGTCGAAATAAAGGGAGAACTGTCGAAATAAAAACAATAACTGTCGAAATAAAAACGATAACTGTCGAAATAAAAACGATAACTGTCGAAATAAAAACGATAACCGTCGAAGTAAAAGCGAAAACTGTTAAAATAAAAACGATAACCCTCGAAATAAAAGTGAGAACTGTCAAAATAAAAACGATAACTGTATTGGAAAAGAGCTGTGACACCTTAGGGGTATTATCTTTCATAAGTTTCTTCAGTATTTTCAAATTACGCGAATGGCTTTAGCTGGATAATAATGTTATGACTTGACCTGTAAACTTCATATTTATTATAGTTTTCAAAGTAATCCCCTTCTGAACGAACAACTCTAAGCTTAAATAATCTTTTCTCAGTATTGTTTTCAAAAAATATATTAAACTATATTTAATATATATATCACTGCTTCTTTTTCTCTATTTTTAAACTTAATAGCTGAACAGATGAGATACAATACTAAATTATTTAACAGGCTAGATCAGCTTTATTCTTTACTCCATTTCAATTTATAACATTCATTTTGTTTCAAAACAGGTGTGCATACGTAAATTCACTATTCAAGATGGTACCTTTACAGCGATGAAGCATGTTCTTTTATTTGTTATACTCGGATTTAACAAAAGTTCATCTGAAAACTTTGTGAATAAAGCTGAATAAAATTCTGTTGTTTCTAGCATTGTAGAACGTTGTTTATTTTATTTATTCATCTCTTTACACACTTCAACCCTTTTAAATTATTGAAGATATTATTCCAGTTTGTCTGTCCATTATTTATATTACTGTTAAGTTTTATCATTTCTTGAACATGATAGTTTATTAGGAGGCCTTTCGAAAGATCCTTTCCCATTAATCATGCCCGGTGATGGGAGAAGGATCTCCCGAAACATCGTCTACTAAACTATGAATTTCAAGAAATGATAAACCTTCAACAGTAACTTTAAATCATAATCGCAGTGTGATTGTAGAAGTTCTTTTTTCTTCCAGCTACAGAGTTTTTGTGTAGTGTAACTGATTGTCCAAATAAAACCGCACACAGGACCCACATTGACAACAGTGATTCCTACTGCGCACCAAAAATCATTTTGTTAATTTAATGTCCTTTGATGTTCAATCAATGTCGATTAGAGAATGCTTTAGCTTTATACTGGTTGTTGTATAATGATAGAATTTTCAGTACATTAAAAAAAGCGTGTGGGAACTGTTGACAAAAAAAAATTGCCTAATGTTTTTCCAAGTGCTATTGAGGACTAATCAATGGAACAGCTTGTCATAACTATCTTTCAACTTGTGTATGCTGGTACAAAACAGTATCCAGAAGGTTTGAGAGTATTTTCAAGCATTTTCCATACCTCTCAATCTATAGCAGGTGTCAAATTCTAAAAGTTTCTCAAAAGATCCGTAATAAAATGGCATCGATATTCACTAAATATCAAGGCTTTATCATGTTTAATATTGGAATAGAAGAACTGCCACTGGCATTGTGCGCCTTCCACTTTCAACGACCTCCCTCTAATGGTAAAAATGGTGTACTAACTGTCAAAACCGCTATGATAAAAAAAAACAATTTATAAATTCCATAAAATTAAATATTTAATATTTTTAAGTTTAAAAAATAAGCATTGCTAAGCCCATACAACCAGAAAAAAAAATTAACTACCTGTATCACATCCTTAAATTAAATACATTAGGAATCGATACAAATGTGATTGTTCATATAATCTAGTAGTCATTTTTTCCTTTTCAGTAAGTTTCGTCATTAACATTGTCATCAATATTCTCATTACTGTTCCCATCTAAGTTAACTTTACACCAAGCATCCGATCTTTGTATATGTTAGTTGTGGCCGAAAGGGAATGAAAATTTGATCCTTGAACCAGACGTAGCTGCACGTTTCTGCTCTAATATCAAAGATTCTTGGTAAATATCTTCATCACTCCTTAGTTTGTCCGCTGTTTGGAGTAAATAGTTGAATATCTATAATTGTAAAATGATAAACGAGTATTTCCAGTTACAAGGAAAGAAATTACCTTCAGGGGAAGAAAATAAAACTGGAAAAAAGGATTAGGAATGTTGATGCAAATAGGTCCTCTAAAATTGTAAAAAATGCAAATAAGGAATTGCGTATAGATACATTTTTATTTGCATTGCGGAATTTTAAAATGTCTAGAGTGAATTATATACTAATTTTCTTCAGAAAATATGAACATGTCAGAAGCAATGTAAAATGCGAAATAAAAGGTTACGAATCTCCGCCCATATTTTAAAAATGCGGATTTAACCCATGGCGAGTTTTGAACCAAATTAGAATTCTCTAATTCCTTACTTGCGTTGCTTTTTTCTCACGGTACGTGATTAAACTTGTATGTTAAAACGTTTTATTTGAAAATAACATTGTTAAACGCGATACCTCGGAAGGAAAAAGTAGATTGGTGAAAGTAAGAAGTATTCTTTGTAGAATTTTTTTTTTGGTAGTAAAATATAAAAAAATATATATAAAAAATAAGTGTAATCGATTTTTTCTGCTTAGCGTTCAGCATAAGAATAGAATTGATATCTTAGGCGGTTGTCTAGCGTTTGCTGTGCTTGCACGACTTTCGTAGCTCAAATGGGAGCTCGATACAATCCCAATACATTTACGTCATTGGGATCAAAAGAAACAAAATCACCTGTTGTTTTTTCGTGATTCTGTATGACGTCGTCTGGTAAAATCGAATCTCATGCACAATATTAGAAACCTAAATTCAGTGTTTACAATTAAAAAAAATTAACAGAAACTGTCGAATTGGGATGGTACTGAATAAAGTGCACAATATTTATTAGAACTATCCAAACAAATTGTTCCTATATTATCATTTTAATTAACCCTACTGCGCCCAGGGGGATGCAACTTTTTTGAAATTGTTTTTTTTTTATTGACTTGTCAATATGTTCTGAACATTTGTCATATATGAAATATAATGATATAGTATTAAAATATATAGTATAGTTTTGAATATATAGCATTGAAATTACAACAAAGTTAGCAAATTATCTCTGACAAATCCATCAAGCCCAGGTAAGATGGAGTTATCGTTGTGTTTCAAACCAACCTTTAGTTACCATGTTGGCGCAGAAGCCTCAAACTGGCGCGGGAATTTTTTTAGTTATCTTGCGCAAAAGGAAGTAATCCAGGGGCACAAATCAATTTTTTTATTAAAACTATCTGGTAAAATAATTTTTTCTTTTAATTTATTGGAAAAAAAATAGGGAGAAATATTTTTTAATAAAAGTTTTGTCTGAATTTTAGCTACATTGTACATATATTTTTAGTATCTTACCATTTTCATCTTAGAGAAATTAACCAAGCCTGTGTCTTTAACCATGGACGTACTTTCTTCAATAAAAGCTAAATCTGTCAGATAAAATCCTAAGTATGGAACACAGGGCGGATCACAGCTATAAAACGAAAAAAGAACACGTATGCTTTTCATATGAAACTGGTGTTTAACAAATGTATACTATCCAAAATTTAAGAGATTTTATAGCAAAAATATGGCGAGTACGTTATACATTAAGATTCGAGAAAATATACGTGTCAGCTAAATTTGCCAGATATCCCTCACCGAGGCTTTTCTGGGTTAACTTTTTAAACAACTATTGACAGACATTTTGAACGTGACGCCTGGTAGAGAGATAGATATACCTCGTTCGTACTAGCTTTCATATACTTATCCAAACAGCAGCACCAAAAATCAGGATACAATTCTCTTACCATTTTAAGACCTCTCTCATGTTTCGAAACCTTCCCTCAGCAGATACCATGTTCTTCAACTTTTCAATTAGCGTTTGAATCTACACAGATGTATCAGACAGGTGAAGGAAAGGTGCATAATTTTTTAGATCAAAGCTCAAAATAACTGCTCTTACCTGTTTGGACACTTTTTCCCATGTTTTCTTCAACCTAAATATAGCAGATGACGTAAAGGCCGTCATGATGGTCAATACGGCATTAAAGTTATGCAAACAGCGACACGCGTCAGCAACCATGGCCCACTTTTCAATAACATTTGCTCTACCAGCACTTGTGGATTTTGAAACGATTTCTGATGCAATCAACCGGCTAGTCTAAACAACAATCAAAGTAGTGTTATCCCAAACTGACGGAAATCGAATTAAAGTGGATAAATATGCACGAAAAATTGGATTATAGCAGTTGGCTATTGACGAAAGTAGGATTATGGAATGTACAAAAATCGATTTACTGTAGATGACTCTGTACGACAAGTCGAATTATAGTCGACTTTGAAATGTTTATACAACCTTGTTGCAAAGGCATTTTGGATTCATTCTGACATCAGACAGCGATTTGTATCAACGCTCCAAAATCAGAAAAGATACAAGATGCCCTTGAGTCGATGTTTATGCTAATAGACATCTTTTAAATATAAATCTGATCTGAATCTAAGCCAATGTTTTTAATCTAAACGAATAAAGTACTGACCAGATTGAATCGTTCAATTGCTTTTAACAAGTTGGGCGCATTTTTTTCTTTTTCCTCTCCCATCCATGCAGTTGATAAGAATTCCCTAAGATACATAAACAGACGTACACAAATGATTAAAACAAGATGGGTTAGTACACCTTCTCTAAACGTGCCATGTCAAACAGTAAGGTCTTAGTTAATACTTGACTAATGAAGAGTGCTAACGTTTTTCGTCTTCTAGGGGCGAGCTTGTAGCCAGTAGTGATTGTAACTTACAATGTAAGTTGATTACGCTAGGGTGCTTTGTGAAAGGTGGTGGTGGAAGAACGTGAGGAGGTAGTGAAAGAAACTAGAGGAGGACAAAAAATGCATAAAAAATGGAGGAAGGGATAGTTGGAGGAAGGTAAAAAATAACATAAACATGAAATGAAATACTTTACGGGTTTTTTTCAGTGCAATTCTTCAGTTTTCTTGCTGTTTTAATTTGATATCAGGCAAAAGTAAATAAGCTGGATGTTTCAAGGCCACTGTAGGCTTATACCAAACTAACTTTGTATGTAGGTTTCTTTTGCTTTAAATAACGTATTATGCCAAAAGAGACACAAAAAGAAACGAAATTTAAAACCACATTTAAGTTACCTGGTTGGAACCCGCGCCATGAGTGTGTGATCGATCAAAGTCATTTGTTCTGCAAGCTGGACTATTGAAAACTGCTCACTGACGCAGGATATATCATTCAAATCCTGCTTTATAGAGATATATATGAAAAATATTAATAATCGAGGGAATGTGAAGAAATCTGAAGCGATTTTATCTTCGCCAGAATTAATTTTCGCACTTTTGATGCTTTCTGCAAATTCAAATTTGCGCAAAAAATAGCAAGAGATTAAATCCGCCCTGAAAACCGACTTTTTGTTCTAACAAAAAATAAATTGATTTTGTGAATCATTTTTGTAATGTAAAAATTAACGAAATAAACCGTTAACTTCCATTAGTTAATAAGACTTGCTAGAGGTAAGGCAAGCATAGGCCATTCGCGAAATTTATTCTGTGCGAAAAATCTAAAAAACGCCATTCGTGCGACAATTTAACCGCTTAGAGCATCAGTGGTTGAGTCTACTCTTTTACTCTTGCTTACCATGGTACCTTTAATCTCCTCACCGTGCAAAATAAAATCACGATTCTAACAGAAACACGTTTACTGTTTATAAAATTTATCGAAAAGCGTAGCACTGTTGTACGCACAAAACACGCAAGCCTCCTGTTGTTAACAGTGTGTAACCTCAAGAAAGGAATATTTTTGCGTATCAATCTGATAGACTTTTAGGTAATAATTTCTTTTGTGTATATGCAATAAAAGGTAATGGAAATATTTTGTTTATTTTGTCTATCGAAGTTTCTAGCAAGATTATGCACTTTTAAGTATATGTAAAAGTATTAATTAATACTCACACCACCACGCTTACCTCAGAAACAGTTAGAATGTCTGCTGTAGGACTATCTTCTTGCAATAAAGACCTGTGAAAAGTACATATGTTGAGTATAACAGACAAGTCAATTAGTATAATAAACTAGTCGTTGAGTGAGCTAGCAGAATCAATCGCCGGTCGAGTTAAAATAACAACCGCAACAATTGCTGTAGGCTGATACCACCTGCTTGACAAAGAACTTGGTATATGATGGATTTCGTCTGTAATAAACTCTTTTTAGATTATCAAAAATCTCGAGTTATGGGTGCGATTTTATTTGGAAAGGTGCGTTTAAGACAAAGTTGTATCTATTAAAGGGCTTGGTTTAAAGCAAGTGGAGGATGTTAATTGTGGAGATTTTATTGAAGAGAGCGTTTTTGGAGACTTAGTAGCCGTTGTTTTACATCTGCAGGAATACAGGTGTAATCATAATCTTCAGTCATAAAAAAGTATTCAGTTTACCTTAAAATAGTGTTAGCTAGCTTACTGTCCAGAGGTGTTGTATCATCTGCCTGTAGAATTTGGTTAAGAAATTTCTCAACATCCTCTTTTAGAGTTTGATCCAATTTGAACGTCTACAAAGAAGGAAAAAATGCATCGTATAATTTGTGTTGACCCATACTCTGAAAGTACCCTCCATTGTTAGGGCATAAACTTTAGAACAAACGCCATTCGACTTTAATGTCCAGGTCCAAGAGATTGTTACTACTACTGTTTTAGGGTATTTCGTTGAATAGAATAGACATTGATCCTGTTAAGCATACAAATTCATAATCATGACAAACCTCAGGTTGCTTGGAAATCCAATGCTTTAAAATTTTCAAAGCTCTTTTAGTGACAATATTCCCACCGTCGTCATCACTGCTGAATTTGAAATTAAATTTTGAACGATTAAGTGCGTTTGGTGACACAGCTGTGGACGAAGTGGCCCCAGCGGTCGCTGCGGCGAATGCAACAGCAGCATGTGTCATACTACTTCTTCTTTGCGATGCTCTAGATGACGTGATGACCACACCAGGAGTGGGTGGAGTTTTTAGAGGACTTTTGGGGCTTTTTGGAAATTCTTCTCGACCATAGAAAAAGATGTCGTGATTCTCATTTAAAAGTTTATGTTTTGCTGTTAGTTCATAATCTCTGCTTTTACCGTTGTTAGCTTCCTTTCGACGCGCTTTAGGGGAAGTAATTCTTCGATCTAGATCGAATTTAAAAATTTGCGTATTTGGTAATGATGCCCTGTGCAGATGTTTCAACGTTTTCTTACTAATAAATTCCTCCGACAATTTTCTCCCTACTCTGGGTTTTACTTTCTCCCTGTTTTCTTTCATCTCTTTTCGACTTTTTGGCGGTGACTTCAAGAAAAATGGATGGGTGGGCGATTTCTTTGGATCTGTAGTGAGCCTTAGCTTTTCATCGATTACATCATTCTTATTATCAGGAAAATAAAAAAAGCTATTTACAGTTGGAGACGTGCCTCCGCAGAGCCTAATGTGTGATTTAGCCTCTGTCTCACTAGAAATGCTTGAATGTGAATTATGTTGCTCCAACAGATTGAACACTGAAACACCTACAGCAAGATCTGGTGGAGATGAATGACGTCTATTCGGGATGAATTCGGGCAGCTGCAAGTTTGAATTAGAGTAAATAGGACTTGCATTTTTGTTGGAGGTGTAACCAGGAACGCTTAAATTGGTGCAAGGCTTATCTAAATGGAAAAAAATAGCGTTCTTGAAGGGATAAAAAAATAGCTATGCGAAAAAATGCATGTTTAAACTTGTCAAAAACTGTATTTTATTTGTCACACGGGCCGATTTCCTATAAAAAATGCACGAAATATTTCTGGACGATTCACCTCGATTTTTCACGTTCTAACACTAATCTCTAATAATAATAATACTTGTGTTCTGTTTATCACACTAAATCTTGGTTTTTATCTGGCTTTTTTCGCTACTTAGGACCTCAGAATTAATCATATTGAGTATTTACCGCGAAGACGTTTCCATATCGAGAAGAACGTTTTAGTAAGCACGAAGTAGCGATCCTACGATATTCTAAAACCTGAGGACTGGCGGACCCATGGATTCTTCCGCGGGCTAATGAGCAGTCCCTATATAAATAGTCATACATTTTCTGTATTCAGTTCCAATTTCCTGCTAAAGAAAACACGATTTATTTAGGTGCAAAATAGCAAAGGCGATATATAATTGATAATTTGTCTACGATTTCCCGCAGAATAAGTCAGTTTCCATGGATTTTCTACAGACTTACGACTATTTCATCAATATACACGCAAAGAAGTGCATGATCAGGCATAACAGTCTGAAAGTACTGCATGCAAGAAAATACTATATAAGCATTTAACTAACAAATAAATAATCAATGACAGTAACCAGCATACAATAAATAAACATGTGTTTAACAGAAGACAACCAATACACATCATATAATAGAGTAGGATATAAGACACACCATATACAATAAAAGTTACGCGTAGTCACATACCCCTCCAGTACAAGTATCAGAGTCAGATAACCAAGCTACTCACCTTTACAGGCGTAGTTAATATCCGGAGAGCTTCCCCATTTGTCTTGATCTTTCTTGCAGTCGCATTTTTCATTGATTTGAGGCTCGGAGATTGTCTTTCTTGCATTATAAAATTCAATGATAGTTTCCAACACAATCTGTGATGTTGTGAAAATTGTATGTGTCGTTAAAAACGTGTTGAAGAACTCAATCGTCATGAAACGCACATCTAGTAAACGTTCCAGAAGCCTTTGTACTGTCGCGTGTCGAATCTAGAAGAAGAAATGGTACAGAATGCCGTGTTTGTTATTTTTATCAAATTTTACTGCTTGTATATAGCCTACAGTAGAATTTACACGGTAAATACGCTAATGAAATATACTTAAAATCAATGCAACCATGGCTTGGAGAGTAAGAACATTTTTGTAAAACTTGCTCTGCAAGCAAGCATTTTGATACATCGAGTACCTTTGGTTTCTATGATTTTTTCTCCTTTCTCTCCCTGTTTTGCGAACTTAGTCTACTGCTACAATAGACTGCAATGTTTTTAGGACAAACAGCTAGACATAGCGAAGCAAATCGATTAGTTTTCTTTGGCTAATTTAAATTATGCGGTCACTGAGAAGAACAATTCGATAAAACCTTACCCGAGGTAAACGAGTCGAATCTAAAGCCTTGCTGTACTTAATGTCTTTGTCATCGTTAAACAGACGTGAATCAGACCTGGATAATAATATGCATAAAATTATTTTATTCACAAAAATTCAATAAATTTAAAAGACGGAAAAAATGGATAAAAAATATTGAAAATATTGAAAATACCTGATACTTAGCAGACTTCTACGAGATTGAAATGATACTGGCTCTTCTTCGCAGGGGTTCTTCAAGTTTTCAATACACTAAAATAAGTTCTTAGCTTTCAGTAATGTTTTCATAAACTACACAAAAGTCGATTAAGGCGAAAGAAATTCCCATAGACATTTGTGTTTACGTCTCTGGCTTCTCTCCTGCGTGAGTGTTTAGTAACGATTGTGAATCCAAATAAAAAATGGCCAAGTCAACTTAAAACAAACATTTAAGTATAACAGAGAAGCAAAAAGTAAATTAAATAAAAAGTGTAGATAGTAAAAAATTTATTTTGTGTATTCACCAAGGTTTGAAAAAAAAACAGCTATCAGTTCTGTACGGTTTATACTCCACCTGACTAATGTCGCTTGTCCATGATGCTTTCTCGTCTTTTGTTACAGCCATCAATATAATTTTATGATTTGACCACTCTTCAGTTATGACCAGTTTGAATGCTAGGTTACTGCAGTCGGATGATGGTACACTGACAAGATCAATATCTGAAAATTTAAGCAAAAGAAAGACTAGAAGTAGTTGGAAATCACCAGAGGCTCAGATACGTTATCTAAAAAAGATGAATGAAAACAAAAAAAAACATTAAAAAATAATTCAACTCAGGAACGTTTTTTGTTTCTTCAATCTTTTTAATTTAGTTCTTGTGAGGCTTATATGTGATTTACTTGAACTATGTTTACTTATTTTGTGATACCACCAGAATGCTTTTTTAAAAAAAAATTTATAAAACATACCTTCATCGACGATATCTTCGATTAAAGTTGTGTTTGCAAGATTTATTTTACCTTTCTGAACGAAAAAAGAGAAAATAAAAAAATTGATGACCAAAATTGACGACAACTACACCGTCGACGACAACGAAGCTGACGACGACTCAATACCTGACCAAGGGTTGGAAAAAATGCGTGAGACATTAGTTGTTTAATTACTGAATGCTTCCATTAAATTTATGGGGAGCTTCTTAAAGTTGAAAACTATCTAGGGTGTTTTCTACAGGTAAACGTTTATTTTAGGAATTGGTCATTCCGAAATCAACTTTATAATAATTGGCTGATTTTGACTTTAAAGTTGAAGTCCTTTTTTATGGTAAACAGCTAATAGTCAGTCTTAGAATCTGAAAAAAACATTCCATGTCACTTTTGCAACTAACTCTATATTCGCTAGAAAAGGTCTTGGGTTTTGTTTTAGGATGGGCGGATGGGCGGTTGATAGAAGGGGCATTTAAAAGAAGGCGTGGTTATTACAACTTCCAAGTTCTAGATGGAACTTTTCTTAGAGAAATGGTTCGATCAATTCAAAAAATCAAGTCTTAGAGTTGGACTGTAGGTATATGAAATCTACAACACACCGGTATGGTCTGCAACTTTCCACCGGATATGCGTGAAGTGATCAGAAGAAAACGTGAGAAAAGAAAACACTGTTGAATGCACTCTCTTCTATCAGCTGATTTTTTTCTTGTTAATTTGTGTGCATCACCAACGCTCAACTGAAGCAGTACTCCTGTAAAATAGAAAGAAAAAACAATGTTTTATCAGCATGGCTAGCTAGCTTTACATGGAATTTTCCTTATGTGGGCTTGCTAAAACTGCGCATGCGCTTATGTGGCTTTGTTCAAAAGTGTAACTAATAGCTTACACAGTAAATTTAAGTAGATATTTTTTACTATTTCGGCAGTTCAAGCCTAGCCACCTGAAAAATTTATGAGAAAATGTATAAATGGCTCGTTTTCTCAAAAACATGACTCATAAGACGGGTATTGTTGTGTTAAAAAAAAAATATTGATGAAACTTTGTAACTACGTTATTTTACTTTATTTTATTTAATTCAAAACTGCGCGAATAGGTTCGCTATAGGAGGTGCGCAAGAATTTTGGAACTAAATTGAAATTCGCATATTTTATTTACCTTGCCGAATAAAGACTTCGTTCGAATCTAACAAAAATTCGCAACCATCTGTAAACAAACGTTCGATAGCCAGATTTTTTCGAATGTTTTCTGTTTCACTAACTTCATCATGCATCACCTAAGTAAGAGTGTTCGCTTTTGAGTTCTTGCCTACCGAAGCCTTTGTTCGTTTGCATACTTCCAATGTGACATATAAGAGACTTGTATATGATGAGGATAAACATAAAACAAATATTGTTAGGCGGACATGGTGTAGTGGTAGCGCTTGTAACTTGCAACAATCCCCACTGTGGCACGCTTTAAATGTACTGTTGTCAGCTTATTTTAGCTAATTGGCCTGTGTGACACAGCATAAAGCAAGTTATGCTATACTGACAGAACGCTAAAATGTTCTGTTACTTACTACACATCAAATTGATGTTCATAAAAATAATTAAGAAGTCTTGATGACAATAAGAAGGCGTCCTAATAAATTTTTGGACAACGAGAATTTTCGGACGAGCATTTTGTCCGGAATTAAAAGTTTCCGAAAACTTCTGTAATTACAACGAGTTAAATAACTAACTGTCGAAAGTTCTTCAAGAACACTTTGGGACTGCTCCAATGATTTCCTTTCCACGTGATCAAAAGGTGTCAAAGACAATAATTTTTGCAGCGTTGCAATGTATGTTGGAATCTAAGAAAAATAAAAAACGACAAGTAATAAAATCAGAACTGGTTGGAAATATTATAAAATAGGGAGTGAGCCACTTTGTACTATTTTTTCTGAATTTCGCACTTATTCCAAAAAACTAATCATTAGCCGTGGAAAATTCCACGATGGATTACCTATCTCTTTAATAATAGCCGTATCCTGTCTGTCTGCCTGCCTGTCTGTCTGTCCGCGAAAGACGCTTCCTGTTACGGAAACACGAAATGCGATATATAAAGAACGGGCAACCCCGTGAATTTTTTCCACGGTCTACCGACTAGTTCTTTCATATTGTTTTGAATTGCTATTCCCTACAACCTTGCCGCATGTTTCCACGAAGTAACGCAATATGCTTGGGCGGGGGTTATTGCTACGATTATAGATGCGATTATAACGACGTTTTCAATTACAAAGCCCCGGAATTTAAATTGGTTTACAGACAGAGAGAAACCGAGTATCATAGTAGAGACATTTAACAAAAGTGTAACCAAAACTCTGGATTCTAGTTTTGCAACCGTAGCGATTTAACAAATCCAACTTGACCTACCCTATGCATGGGATATGTTAAGAAATTCTCCAACGTTCTACCATTACTTCCAGGTTTTTCTTCCAGTGTTTGTAACAGTTTGTGGAAAGCTCCTACCTGCTTGCATTCCGTGAGAGTCTAAAACAGTATAAATCTTAATGTCAACTTCTTGCAATGAAACGTTATTGCAGTGAAGTGTCTGTACAGAATAACCTTTTTGAAATTTTTCCTGCCGTTTAGGTTAGCATTTTTCGACGCCGTTTAAGTCATTATTTTTAAAAATTCTGTAATTCTGTTTAACTTGATGTTCTGTATCAACAAAGTGACGACTTTAGGGGTAATATAAATGCTACATCCTCGACTGCGTCACAGAGAAACATCTTAGGTTTTCTGTCTCTCATTGGCGCTGCGCTGATTATCAGATCTGTTAATAAGTGCAACGCCCGTGAGAAGCAAGAAGTCCTGGTAACGGGTTCTCCACAGAAAATGGCTTAAAAACGACTGATTGCCTAGTGAGAAATGGTTCCTTTTTGTTTTTAACAGAAAAATGGTTTAGAAATGACTGTAGGGTACGACTGTAGGGTACGAGAGTGATTATCCAGATTCCAGATCTAAAAAATTGTTTATCGGGTATTGCTTTTTACTTTATTAAAAGACCTCGTTCTAAAGGTTTTGTGGTCCCTTAGCCGTTATAACGAAACTGCCTACACTGTTTTGCCCTTATCAAACTAATAAAAAAGGCAAAATGCGCTGGGTAAAATGGGTGTTGAAAGACAAATTTTAACAGTAGTGCAAAATAGAACCAAAAATTATCGTAAATGCACTTGTGTTTGTACTTTTAATTCCACGTGATCACGTGACCCGCCCTAATTATCTCGCTTACCTGCAAACTGTAGTGATGGTTGCGAACATACTCTTGGTAAATGCTCAACATCGGTAGCAGCATATCAAACAAGTCTCCTTCAATAACAATTAAAAATTTGCCACATTGCGGTGTCAACCCATTTGGTGCCACATACTAACCGCTAACCGGCTTGTGTAGCTGACAAGCAAGTTAATCTAACATAGTTACAGTCGAAGGGGAGTAAGAGCCAACCTTTAGGATGGAATCCCTAAGATCGTTAAAACTTCCCGTTACTCACCTACTTACTTACATTCTTCTATTAACATTAACTGAAAGAATAATTCCGTCTAACAAGTATAGGAATGTGACATTATCCTAACGGATTTTTGCAACAACATGAAAAGCGAGATATATCGTAAAAATTTGATGATAGATACTTACCAAGGATGATCTTTGGCCAGCTTTCCAATCTGGTTTGTAAACCTTTCAGAAAGATCTGATGCAAAAACATTAATGTTTCGCTACAATAAAGAAAAACAAAAAGTGTATTATTATTTCCTATTATTTCCACTACATCTGTTGTCAATGAGAACCCATTAAAATGTGGTTTTAGAAAGAATTAATTTATCACTACTGCTAGCTGTTGCTAATACTTGTCTGTGTGAAAGATTGATAAAGTAAATAAATACAGAATCTGATGATAAAAAATCAACTTGTTGACTAGACGGCGTGCGGCCTAGTGGGTATTGAGTTCGCTTTGTAATCACAAGGTCCGTGGGTCGGTCCACAGCGCGCGCATGTTGAGCAAGTGCCTTTACCACAGCTACGGGTCCACCCATACTATGTGACAGAAATTGAGTAGGCAATGCTGGTTTGTACCTAATGTATACATTCAGAATACAGAACCCACATTAATAACAGTGTTTCTATAACTGAGTAGTGACCATATGCTGTATAAATATTTGGAATAATGATAAAAAAAAGTAAACTTTTTAACTGCGAAAGTTTTCAGGGTGGAAGTTTCATATTCGATGATCAGTCCCCAACTAAGTCATGATGGTGAGTGAAAGCATGAATCAAAATGTACGGTTAGGAGCTAAATTATTTATGCCAAGTTTTTACATCATTATTTGCACCGCTACCAAAACTATTTAAAGCATTTCGGTGCAACTGAGGTAGCAAGAGAATTCTTAAATTGCACCAAGAGCAGTGTGAGAGATAGAGTAAAATATACTTACTTTTACGGCGCAATACTATTATATTACTAACATTTTGTAATTTAAATCAAAGTAGATTTTTATTTGGACTGAACCCACTTTGTTAAATCAAATTATCTGCTTGGAAAATATAATTTACCTATTGAGGAATATCGAGTTTACTTCTTCATGTGTAATCAACTGATGTTTTGAACTAGCTGCCATTTTACAAGGTCTGTAGAATCCAGACACTAGAATTGATAAGCATTCCATGTATTCCTCTTCCGAACGGACTAGTTGAAAAACAATCCTGTTTCGGGCCTTCATGCTTTCTGCGTGTGGTGAACGAATGTAATCTTGGACGATAGCATGCCATCTTCGCCTACAGAGGACGCCACGGACAAAACTTTGAACCTGAACGATGAAGTTTTTTTTTAATTTAGTGGTTAAAATTTCTTCCTATCGTTGCCGTGGAGGTGGACGCTGTCTTTGTCTTTTTTATTGCTCCTGTTGTGTTGGTGTTGTTGTTGTTGTTGTTGCTGGTATAGGGCACCAAATTGGGGGTGAAAGGTAAAAAGACTTTTATAACGTCGGATGTCGTTAATTGTTTTTGTCTTTGTCGTTTTCGTTGTTGTTCCTGTTGTTGTCGCTGTTGTTCTTGTTGTTGTCGATGTCGTAGTTGTTGTCTAATTCTATTTAATGATAGCAAACCTTTTTAATCTTTTTCATCTCATCCGTTTCTGCTTGTCCATGTTCTTTCAAAGCTTCCTCAACTTTTTTTGCTATCATAACTGGAATCTAGAGAATAGTTTTACAAGTTACCTCACTGTAAATCTAAAAATTTCTTACATTTCTATTAGAGCAAAGAAGTATCGTGCCACCTCTCTTCGTAGTGAATCCAATTGTCTTTTTTGTTCTCCTGTGAACTCTTGAAGATGCCATTTTGAAGCACGTTCACTGTTGATTGTGCGAAGCAAGTGGAGATAGCGATATTCGAGCTCTTCTTTATTTGATTTTAGTTGTGAATAACTAAGAAAGTGGATGGAAAAGAAATTGGATAAAATATAGGTGTATAAATCTCAACAAAATGCTTCCAGTCAGAAGTTTCCGCAAGCTTGGTGAATTGACATCTCATTCGTGAAATTAAATTTCCACAAAAAAAATGTTGCTTGATTCGTCAAAACATACTCTTTCGAAGTATTGTTGCTTGATTTGCGAAATTTTATTGAATCTACGGGAAAAAATTATACCTAAGCTAGAACCTTTATTTAATCCAAAGCTTCTGCAAAATCATTTTGCTTTCATTCAAAAGTTTCGACTTTTCTTTTGTTACGAAGAAGGGATACTCGCGAAAGTACATGTTCGCGAATGAATTGAATTTGATTGATTTGCAAAGGGGGCAGTTTGCGAAAATTTCTAATCGGAAGCACCAAAGAAAATTAGGCAACAAAAGCGAAACAAAAGTCATTCACTAGAATTTATAATTCCTGAGATTATTTACCCAAGATAACCTCTTCAGTTCCTATTGATATTGCTATCAACGAAGGTCCTGCGAAGCTCCCATTTGAGTTACGAAAGTCGTGCAAGTACCGCAATCGCTCAACTAGACGAATTGCATAAGATATCAATTCTATTCTCATGCTGAGCACTTAGCAGAAAGGATAGATTCACACTTTTATAGTGTCTGGCATGACTCAGCCGAGGTTTGAACACAAGAGCTCCCGCACTAGAATCGAACCCTCTACCACAAGGCTACCAGTCACAGACTTCGTTAAGATTACCTGCTGTCGTTAATGAGTTCAATCCAATTGTTGCAATCAATTTCATTCTTCGCTCGATACATATGATTTGGTCCTGAGATTTGGTGAATCGTTTTGTGATCAGATAAATAAAATGTTCTCTAAAAAGCGGAAAATAGATGTTAATAATTCTCCGGTGAATTTTCACTCTAGAATGCAATAGAACGGATCGGCTCGGACAATTGTGTTTTTTGAAAGATAATAAAAAAATTTTCTCTGTTTTGTTCTGACTGGACAGGAAATATGGCAACAATAGAATAATTGGCAGATACTCAGTCTGATGAAAGTAATTTTTTCTTTTATGTGATCCCGATCTATTTTGTTTTGGAGTGGAAACTTGGTGTTATTGGATATGTACTTCAGCACCCCCTCTAGAGGTATTACTTAATAGACAATGAAAACTTGTCGAAGACTTTACCCATGATAATTTACACCGTTAAATAATGGCGCCGAAACTGTAGATGTGCCACAACTTGTATACCAACATAGTCAAAGGTTACAAGAAAGAGATGTTGGTTTCAGAAATTTCATTTTTTTGTTTTTTAAAACATTAATTTTTTGTTGGCAGTAACAAGATACAAAATCAGATCAATTTGATTTTGTATCTTGTTACTGGTAACAAAAAATTTTTATTAATAAAAAATTTGTTCGTAGTGCCGCTTTCTGCAACAATTCTGAGTCAACATTTTTTTCTTTTCAGTCAATCGGAATTCAGTAATTATGCCGAATTCCTTACTTTTTGTGATAGAATGTTACCTGTTGCATAGATGTGTGCCGACACGATTAATTTTTGAGACGATTGTAACAAAATTGAATTTTTTACTATCACCTATAAATACTGCCTCGTGTCCACGTAGCTCAAGAATTGTAATAAGACTAGAAGCCCCGTCCTAGGAGCTAAATCGTCATTCGCACCAATAACATATAAAAATTATTTAAAGAGAATTATAAATAAAGTTAAGACCTGGCTTTCGACATCTTTGTTGCTAAGGACCATTCTTTGTGAAATGCAGTTCTCCAGCGGGATTACTTTAGATGGCTTTTCACTTTGACTTGTTTCAAACTCCAGCAGAAGATTTTGGTACAAGATGTAATATTTCTGTATCCATTTTAAGTCTTTGCAGTGCTTCTCTAAGCATCCGCAGATAGTTGGTGATAGTTTTGAACGTTTTGCTATATCGATAAAACCCTCTTGGTCAACAATGTTGTCCATGTTGAGGGAGATTCTAAATAAATACAACAGTTTTATTTATAACCTTTGCTACTTCAGAATGCCGTATTTAAATTAGCCCATTTTTTGGCTAGAAACAAGCTGCCTTACGCAAAAAGGATGGCAGTTGAGACGTCATTACCAAGGATGGTGGTGGGGGGAGAGGGTGACATGAGGGCAGCAAACGACCTTTCGTAGAGAAAAGGGAAAGCGCACACAATCTTATGTAAACAAAACTTTATAGGTATACTACAAATAAAGCAATTTGCCACACAATGTGACACACAGGAGATGCTTTTGTTGCTTATACAAGTAATATGAGTGATGATAAAGAATATTTTTGATCTTCCGACTTAGAAACATCTAAAGAATAAAGTAAATTCAAACAACTAGTCGTTAGCTCGTGGAAAAATCCACGGGTTCGCCCGTCGCAGCTAAGCTACCATGTTGCATGACAGACAGACGGGCGGACAGACGCATACGGGCATTATAATATAGATTACATTTCTTTGAAAGAAATAACAATGATTTATGGCGTTTACTTTCTTTTTATTGCCAGTATAATATGGACCAGATATTGCGTAAATTTTGCATAAGAATATTTCTTCGGGTGATAGCATGAGCTTGAACTATCACAGCAAAATCAATAGCTATTTTCGCAGTTATTTCCAACAAACTGGACAATTTGAACGTGCCCCTAGCGGTATAGTGCTCCCTTAGACTCCGTTGTCCATGTCTAATTAGAACATTTCGTGCCATTACATAATAACTCGTTAATTCACTTGATTTCAAAAATCTTTCGCAGAGAAAATTCAGGCCGTAAAATAAATGGTGTAAAATAAATGGTGTAAAAAAAAGGGTGTAAAATAAAGGGCGTAAAATGAAAGAGCGTAAAATAAAGGGTGTAAACTAAAAGGCGTAGAATGAAGAGAGCAAAATAAAGGGTGCAAAGTAAAGGTCGTAAAGTGAAAGGCGTAAAGTAAAAGGCGTAAAAGTACAAACAGAATCTTTTTCATTTATTTACAGTTACAAATCTGTATGAATCATGAAGAACCAAAAAAATGTTGAAAAATGGTCAAGAAATGAAGTTAAACATTTTGATTGACCTTCATGTTTTAGTTGGCAAATGGTACAAGCAAATAATACATAGGTTATTATAGAAAGCATGGATATTTCAAGGAAAACCTGGTTGCTTTATTCACTTAGACGGAATGTCACTGCAATGCAACATTACTTCGCTTATATATACTGAATGAATACAGGAAAAGTTTAAACAGGAAAATATATTAATTATTTTAAAAACAAGACTAAAAGTAAACACTTGGGATGGGGGGGGGGGGGGGTTATCCAGTATTCTACCGTTATTCTTTCGGTACATAAGAGAAAATAACATTCTCTTGCATTTAGAACTTACGACCTTATTGAATGAAATAATCTTCTCGTATTTCTACGTGGAAATTGGATGTAGTGCGTCTGCCATATTTAGAAGTCCGCATGATATTTTCAGCGCGAAAAATATGAAGCGCGAAAATAATTAACTAGAATTGCATATGTTATTATTAAAGTCAGAAAAGAAGAAAAAGTCGAAAACAAATATTTTCTTGAAGAAATTTCTGATGTAAAAAGTTATTTAATTCTCTTTTCTCCAAAAAGTTCATAAAAATCAAATATTTAAACTAATATAAACGTGTGAAAATCAAAGCTATGTACTTACAAATGAAATATTTCTCGTTTGCATAAATATCTAATCCATCTTGTTAATGAAAATTCCCCAATATATTAAATCTTGCGTTCGTGTATAATCCACGAATTTTTAGATTGATATGAATAAACTTTTCTTTTTTTTAAAAAAAAAGCTGATTACACGAACGACAAAAATATTCAGGCAGCTGGAATAAAATACAGTCCAATGTTCACGTGAAAATACAAGATAACAACAGCAACGACCACCTGCTCAATTTTTGATGAGAATCTCTTTTTATTGAGTCAAAACAGGTGTTTTATTTCATTCGCACGAAAAATAATAATAATAATAGACCTCTGCATAAAATCTATTACCTATCTTGTTTTTACGCCAATTAAAAAGTAGCGGTAGAGTAAAATTTAAAGCAAAAGAAAAGCTTCAAAAACACATCGCTTATTTTGCCCAGGTTAGTTGATGAAAGTAAAGATTCGAACTTTTAACATTAAAATTTCATAGCTTTAAAGCACACCCTTGCATTGTGCCACCAGCGACTATCGTTTTGTCTGCAGCTTCTATCAATTCTCTTTGGTGTCTGACTATTTCAAACGGTTTCGTCGTAGCTTTATTTCAAATCGAATCAACATGACACAATCAGAGCCAGGGTGACGAAAACCATATTTTAAAAGAGGTTGTGTTGCCAGCGATCTAGTCAGCGATCAAGCCAGCGATTTAGCCAGCGATCTAGACGGCGAGCTGGCTGGCAGCATTTATGCTGTTCTTTTAGTCCAGTTTAATATTAGGCGCTTTTAACCTAGCTAACATAACATTGTTTTCATGTGTCTATATGCACCTGTTTAAATTTACTGAGATGCAGCTTGAGTTTATTTTGTCCAACTAGCTTAAAAATAAACCAGGTAGCTAGTTAAATTTGTTTTTCTATGTTAATATTAGTTAGATATCAACACTTTGATTGTATTATCGACTTAGGTAAAAGTCTAAAGTTTATACAATATCAGGTATTAAGCGCTACAATGCAACTCGCTTATACAGCGAGTTAAATTTTATATGCGGTTAATTTTGAAAATCTCGCGACAACTAATGCACCGAAATATGAAAAAAAAAGTCAAGCGACTGTCTGGCTATGACAGTGAAACAACAGACTAAGTTGTCGTCTGTGCTTTTATTCTAGTTGAAGTTGCAGAAAGTTTTTTTTTTGGAAAAACGCATTACACCCGAAATACTGTGAGCGTTCAAGTGGATTTGCGACAAACACTGTGTTTTTATTTCAATCACAGTTACGATTCAATCATGGATTTTGGTGTCACGCGAACTTAATTTGCGAAATATTAACTGTTTTTTGTTTAAACGGGTTCATGGTTGTCGGTATTGTATATTGTACTTTATATGAACTTTTGTTGCAGATTTCAAGTATACTTGTATAAAGTTTTCCACACACGGCACAGCCAACCTGCACTAAAGCGTCTAGCGGGATGGTCAACACCAGGTGCACCAACGTTATTTAACAATAGCTGTATTTTGTGGGTTCAAAATAATTGCGTTACAGCTTTATTATCGGATTTCCCGCAGAGTAAATAATTTGCTGACGAGCGAACTCGTGGATTTTTCCATGGGCCAACGACTAGTCTTTTATAAATACTCGTGTTTAGTCTGTCTGTCAAATGGGCCGATTTCGCGTTAAAAATGCAGGAAACATAGCAACTGCGATATGTTTTTTATGATTTCCAATGAGGTAACCACCAGTAATATAATTAAAAAGGAAATTTTCGTAGCTATATAAATAATTGTAAAACCGTCATGGTTTACGGTAAAACAGAGGAAAATACACTCATATTGGCATGCGTTAAATTTTGTAAAATTAAACTTACATCGATTCAGAAACCTTTTCATGCACTGATCGCGATAAAATTTTAGTGTCCTACAGTGTCATTTTTAAAAATCTCAGTCTCGCGCAGTTTTATTGGCTGTAGGTGAGAAGTTACACAATGCCGTATCTATAATTTTTTTGGGTAGCTGGAATTAAAATTGACTTTTTTTAGGCTTTTCCTACCTAATGCTAACGGACTTTATTCTTTTTTCCTCGTTTCTCTAATAAAACTTTATGAAATATATATTTTAAAAATAGTAAAAATCTCTGGTACGACTAATGGATAGTGAACAAAGATATTTAAAGAGTAAAATATTCACGTTATTTTTAAAATTTAAAGAATAAAGGATTTCACTTTTCTAACAAATGTTTTTTTTTGGAATATCACACACTGTTGTTATTTTTTTACAATACTTTCACACGTAAAATAATATATCTCCTAAAATTATTAACTATTAAATTTTTTTTACTGCTTTGTTAGCTGAATAATAAAGAATATAAAAATACACCAACACAAGGGAAAGAGGAAAATTAACGAAAAAGCGTAATAAATACACACAGAATATATAATCCGTTATGTATTTGTAATTTACACATTTAAAATTGACCAAAAAAGATCTTACTTATTGTCATGAAAACAAAATGTCGTTTTTGTTCAAATTTGTTCTGCTTTCTATTCCTTTGTTTCTTCTTCGTCAACTTCGTCCAAAATTATAGTCCGTACGAGCGCCTCGGTAACGCTGTACGGATCGCAATTCGATGAAGGTCTGCGATCCTCCATATACCCATATCCATCCTCTGCGCATTGGCGCGGCACTCGAATACTACATCCCCGATGTGCAACGCCGTGCGAAAATTCGTGTATTGTTGACGTTTCGTGACGACCAGTTAAACGACGTTCGTTATCGCGACCTTGTTTCGGATCGTACATCCTAATGTGATAAGCATGACGCTTCGACAACTTTTCGATGGCTTGATAGATCAACTTGATGCCACCTTCCTCTCTCATTTCAGCAGTACTGGAAACAAGTAGAAAAAACACATATACACTCCAGGCCTCGTTCAATCAGGCGTGAAAAAGTCAAAAGTTAGTTATAATTAATTTACTTTTTAGGCCGTGATCTCTGTTAAAGCATCGATATGCGACAATAAAGTTTTGTATCATACATTTTGGGAGAGAAAAAGAACATAAAATTCATTAGCTAGGTTTTAAAAATTATGAAGAGATTATAAAATTATTATAAGATTATAAGATTATAAAACCTCTTTAAAAGTATTGACATCAACAGAGTTGCTAAATACTTAAAAAATTTAGACCACAAAGCCACAAAGATTTCATGTGTTTAACATGTGACACACGTGTTTAACATGTGACACAATTTTTAACATTTGACATTCTTTGTAAAGCTTTAAGTTACTAAGGGCAGAATGTTAAATCACAAAAAGAATCAAAATATTTTTTTAGCATCATGGTCAAGGTTTTTTTCCATATTTTTTGATTGCTTTTAAATTCTTCCCATATTCCAAAGCGATTGTCAAAAAAAGAACAATATTCATAAACTTTCAAACTTAAGAAAAAGAGAAGAATGGCTGCAAAAACTAGTTACCACACAAATAACATATCATCATAGACAGAATATTTTTTATGAAAAAAATTCACACGTCACTTTGTTCTCTAGAGAAAGAAGGATATTCAAAAATCAGCTAGTCTGACTTCAGCTTTCCGAGGGTTTTAAACTTCTAATAGGCACCGGAATTGACCGGAAATCAAGATTAAATTATTTACCTGAAGTTAGCATGGCAACCAGCACCATTCCAATCACCAGGTATTGGTTTTGGGTCAAGAGATATTCGAATTCCAAAATCTTCCGCAACTCTTTCCAACAGGTAACGTGCAACCCAGAGATGGTCACCCATGTCAATTCCTTCACATGGGCCAACTTGAAACTCCCACTAGAAGCATGAAAATTATTAAATAAGTAAAGCGTGTTAAAATTTTTGGAAAATTATTTGATAATAACAAATTACAGGCGAGTTGACTTTGAATTTCAAAGATTCCATTTAAAAATTGAAGATCCCATTAAATTTTGGTTTTACTTTACTGCATTTTTCGCTTTAGAGCAAAACGTTTACAAAATGTTTTGGAAGCATGTGCACACTGTGACAAGATTAAAGATTTATTTGCATGCGCTTACAAAAAAGCTTGGGCTTTTTGCGCTATGGCAAAAAAAGCAGTCAAATGGAAACAAGCTTGGTATGAATAGTTTTTGTGCAGAAAAACTGTCCTCTTAATTGCCAGTATTGTGATATTATATTATTTAATAAATGAACCCCCTTTCCAGGCCATTTCTTACCTGGAAAAATTTCCAAAAAATAACAAAAAAATAAAACTACACAACAATTGTGCGCAAAATCTATGCTAAAGAAGTCACGCTTAACAAAGACTTTTCTGTAATGAATGTCACCATAAACATCTTTAGAAGATTTTAGAAGGAAACTTATTTGAGTTTTCAAGTATGGCCATCCTGTTCAGGTTTTTTAAAAAGGTGCTTTGCTAGCTGCTTCTTGGAAATGAAACAACAGGTCTCCAGGCTAGTATATAACAGTGCGAAACATACCTGTGCAGGCATAACCTCTGCATTTTCTCCTGCTATTTTTATACCAGCATACAAACAAGCTCTGTAATGAGCTTCCATAACTTCACGCCCAAACACCCTACCAGTTCCAATTGCACAATAATAAGGGCCTTGCGGACCAGGGTAACCATGTTTAGGCCACCCTAGGGGGTGTTTATCTTTGTCAAGTAATGTGTATTCTTGTTCAAGCCCAAACCAGGGATAAAAACTCTATAAAATAGGTAAATGACCACAATTAACATTAGAAATATAAATAATTACTGTTTAAAATTATTAACCACGAAACATTATAGAGGTCACTTTGAAATCCTGTAACTTAATTGGCCCATTTAAATGTGTCAAAAACAACAAACAATATATTGATCCTATTATAAAAAAGTTTGT
The DNA here is from genome assembly GCF_029227915.1 of Hydractinia symbiolongicarpus. Taxonomy (NCBI): domain Eukaryota; kingdom Metazoa; phylum Cnidaria; class Hydrozoa; order Anthoathecata; family Hydractiniidae; genus Hydractinia; species Hydractinia symbiolongicarpus. The sequence continues at coordinate 12,280,518 of NC_079875.1, read as the reverse complement.
TTACAGAAAAATTAATGTTTACTAAAGTTTAATTGTACAATTGACAGAGTTTAAACACAAACCAATATTTACACAAAAAGTAAAACTTTATTTGCATCCTTGTACTGTCTTAGGGTTTCCTCATTTTGTGACAAACTGTTTCCTTAGAACAACTGTGACTTACTGACATTTTTTTTACTTCAATTAAAATGTTTGATTACTTAAAATATGTTACCAACAAAAACTATTTTCCATACTTTTGCTTTATCCATTGCCATTTTACAAGATTTGCGTTTATTCGATATTGTTGGTTTATGATCATAAGTGTATGTTTCACAAAGGACCAGTTTGTTTTTTCCTCTACGAAAAGGATCAGGATACATGGCGACTGGATGAAGATAAACATCACTGTTGTTTCCAGTTGCTTGACCAGTGGAAGAACCATCAAAATTCCATATTGGCAATTGCTCTATGGTTTGTGGATCCCAATCTATCGTTCTTGTTTTTGATCGCATTGTTTCACCAGAGCCATCAATCCATATGTAATTTAATTGGATCATGCCCCGGGTGTCAAGCTCCAAATATTTGTCCAAAACAGCTTGATTCAATCCATGATATGTAGCCATTTTGAATATTTATATTTATTTATATATACACTTGCTTAAATAGTTTTATTGTTTCCTGAAAAGTAAAATAAAAGACTTTCTTTCAGTGTCACATAAAATAAATTTTACCAATTCTGGTAATGTTTAATGGCTTAATTAAGGTACCATGTTTGTAAAAAAAATTTCTACTCACAAAACACGGCTGAAAATTATTCAGAAAATGTAATAGCTACAGTGATCTGTAGTTATAGGTCATCCCAAAAAATTGTATAAATTCTCACTTTTTTCGCTTCACTATTAAGAGCAGAGCATTCAAAATCCTGTTTGCCCAACTGTGAAAAAAGATGGGATCCTTATTCGCTAATTCGGTATTGCAGGCATACAATACCCACGTCAGGTGCACATTGTGGTGATTCCACAATGTGCACCTGACTGTCTAATAGCATATATCTATAGCTATAGGAAATAATGTACATAGCACACAATAATAGTATTTTGAACATGTATTACAATAATTCCTAATTTCCAAGTCAGCAAATGTCATGTGACATTTCTGTGTTTAATCAAACCTTTTGTAAGATACAGATAATCTTTTATGGAATGAAAGTTTACAAAAATTAAACTGAATAAATACAAGGAAGTATTAATAAACTATCACAACCAGCAGGGGACCTCTCAAAACAGCTGTAAGAATTTGACTGTAAAACATCAAAGTTTTCCCTTGAACGAAAGTTGTAACATGAGGCATTTCGACTGGGAGAATTCACGCAGGCCTTGTGATTTAAAGGCAATCAAACACAATTGTGTACCTCAAAATTAGAAGCCTAATTTATAAAACCTTTATCCATCATGGATAAGATGTGCAAATAATGATAAAGCTTGTGTGTATACATAAAATCTTAATTTGCACAAATCTGTACATGAAGTTTTAAGTTTAGAATTGTAAACAATATTTATCGTCTCTAGTTAGCTACTAACCGAACCATCAAAGCAAAAAAAAAACTTCTTTCTTTCGCCCTTTATTAGATGGCTACCAAAAGAATTTACCCCAGATGCCACCCATAGTAGTCAGCGCCTCAGCTAGCTAATCGTACATTGTAACACAAACACTAGCTACCTATACTACATATAGCTAACAAAATATACTTTACTTAAATGTTTGCACAAAAAATATTAGGATTTTTCATTTTCCTTCTCTCCCATCCTGCTCTTTTCTCACCATCGAATCGACTGGCATCGTGAAGAACGTGCCTAATAAACATGCTCGGATTTGCGCCGATTTTTAAAATGTTTGATTACGTAATCGCTGCTGACGAAACAACATAGCAACCAAAACCAAGAGTCGAAAGTTCACAAGAAAAATTAAAACATGTGTGTGATATTCAGTTCCTTAAAATATGTTTATATATTTAGTTAAAACTTATAAATGGACACAGGCTTGCAAACCTATCCAGAATTATCGCGCTGTTGTAGTTTAAGATATAGAAATCACCCGGGAGGAGAACAATATAATTTTAATTATGCAAAAATTTATTTTACGACTGCCGCAAATATTAAGGACCACACTGCACGTGATAGCACAGTGTTTGTTGTTTGGACGGGGCTTTCAGTTAAAAGGTTTAATCTCAGTACAACCTCGTTCCCAGGGCGTTTTGCCTTATTGATAAAGTCACCCTGGTATAAAAACGGCACAGGGGGGGGGGGGGGGGGGCACGAGACACAGGAAAAGCGGTTCATTTCGGTAAAGTTGTTTTAAAATTTATAAAAAAGTTTGCTTTCTTTTTCTTTTACATTTTCTATGAGACAAACACGTTTTGAAGATGTTGTTAAGTAATGATTGGCGCAGGACCTGTACGCTTTTTTAGCTGTGTGGAAACCGGAGACGCCATTTTATACTACGTCAAATAATTATGTTTCTTTAATCACTACTTCTAAAAATAACAATGAAAAATCACGTGACAATTGCCACAACATTTGTTCGCATGTTCTTATTATGTTTTGCAACAACATCCTATACAATATATTCCTTCGCAGTGCTCGAAGCATATAAAAATGTGTACACAAAAGCTCAAAGCATATAGCAATGCATATATAAACGTATATGCCAACGGACTATTTACCCGACATAGCCTCTTCAGTTTCTTTTGGTACTATACGAACAAATTTCCTGCAAAGGCTTGCCCTGCTGAAAGCTAAGCAGAACGATTCACACTTTTATAGTCTGTGAAATGAGTTGAGTGGGGTTTGAATCACGATCTTTCACACCGAGGAAGCGAAGTTTAACCACAAGGCTACCAGTCGGCAAGCAGACAGAATCCCATAAATCATTTGTACATTGGAATGTTATCCCAGCCCAATAAACAGGACTGTTATTGACTTATTTATAAACCTTTGGTTTTTTACACTCTGTCCAAGAATAACGCCATGTTCACTCCTAATATTAATAAAGACATGTTTATCAAAGTTTATAAAAATGTTAGATTTCTTAAAAATTCTAAAGAAACAGAGAAAAGAGGAGAGAAAATAATTGGCTTTCCACCTATTACCTTTTGTAAGCATTCTTTAAACATTATATTCTTTAATCAGTCAAATATGTTTTCGCTTTAACTGGGCTTATACTGTATGCAATATCGTATGAGTTTATTCTCAGGACTTCCTTTCTTCATTTCGCTTTGTTTTTTCCTAAGCTTTCGAAATTGGTGTCCATCTCATCCTTGACAGGCTGTATGGCCTGTTTCTTTCTATTTGAATGTTATTTTGTGACATTGGCATGTCAAAAGGGCGCTATAATTAATGTGTGACAGATGCATCTTTTCGATTTAGTGCCAAGGGTTTTTAGTTTAAAATCGCTTCCTGGCACTAACGGGGGGCGCTCAATGTTAATTTTTCACTCTGTCTAATCTTTCCAAAAAATAAGCACAAACTAAAATCTTCTTTGTTAATATTGATTACGCCATTTACAGTCGTTTTAGACGCCCTGGGTGCTTAACCGTATTCACGCCAGGGCGGGTAAAGTCAACACGTCCGCTGTTTAAAAAGCTGCTTTAAATCAGAATTGTGTATGTGTAAAAGATTTCACAATATTTTCTGCGAAATGTTGCCTTAGCAATGTCTCTCCCTATATGGTTCAAAGTACCCGTGATAGTTAATGACAATTCAATTGACAGTTGGAAGTATCTCACAAGTCGCTCAGATATTCCGATAATATTTCGAATTGATTTTTATGGCTAAAAGTAACAAAATTTTGAAAGAGGTTATAAAATGTATGTATGTGTTAATGTATGTCAGCTCAACACAAAACGGATCATCAACCTTCAACGTATTCGGAAGAAGTTTTACGAAAGACACTTTTGAAAAGATTAACACTAACTGTCCTTTCAGGATGGTTCTCAAACTCAAAATAAAACTGAACAAATTACCATGCCGTATAGATTTGGAATGGAATTATGATCAACAAAAAGAAGCTCGGCTTTATAACTGGGGACGACATCTTTTAATGCCGGTATAACCAGCATTAATTCATGTTGTTATAATTAGGCAAAAAAATTTATAAATCTAACTTTACTATTTTATAATGTCTAATGCATTACCAAATTCAAGGTTAAATTTTTATAAAATGATGGCACTGATCAGCACTATAGAATGTGTTGTGTATTAACAAGATGTTATATAAATCTACTTAAAAATATACAAATATAGCATATAGATATCTCGGGTACCACAAAACAAAATTTAGGATATTGTGTTGGTAGAACTAACTTACAGTAAACAAGCCCAGCTTGGGTACACGACGACTGTTTCTAATCAACGCAGCAAAAAGAAAAAAAAGCTCTATTGATAAAAACAAAAAAGGAACAAAACCAACAAAAATTGCTAAGGGCCAAAAAGATTGCCAGTGCATTATGTGACCAAAAAATATTTACTTTCTTTCGGATGATATTGCCGTTATTTCTTGCTCTATGGTGTTGATTGTTATACAGAAAGTGAATAATAAAAGTTGCCCTAGAAATTTCATTTTCTCTTCCTACAACTGATTTGAGCAGGTCATGATTGACAGTCAAATTGTCCATAATGGTACACAAAGTCCTTGAATTATTGATGAACTAATCTATATGACTGTGACTGACATACATTTTTTACACATGGCAATCGTTTCTTCAATTTCAACATTAGAGTTACATTTGGACAAAGGTGATAGTGTAAATTTTAAGCAATATCCGTCATGTTTGTGTTTAGTGACTTCTGACAAATGAGTGATGACTCCTTCTACATGTAAGCAGTCATACATGTTCAGTCAATGCATTCGAGATACCTGTTATTACCTGTAGGTGTCTGAGGCAACGTGTTGATATTGGAAAAGACTACTATCAAGACATCATCAGTTTGAATGCGTGTTTTTTATCGTCACGACTTCAGTTTTACTATCGCTTATTCTCCTGAATACGTCATACCTTTGTGTGTCAAAGCGAACAACTCTCTATGTATTTCCAGATGGCGTGCGCAACTCCATATCGAAATAGTTAAAATTACGCTTTAATGTCTTAATGGGAGATAGAAGTGATCTATGACCAAAAACACTGTGTTCTAAAAAAACAACAAACTGTCAATAGTAAATAACACTAGTAATCTCGTGATAAAATCAATTATACATACTGAATAATGAAACAACACGTATACTTTGCCTGCCACAAACAGACACACATGACTTCTGTATTATTATGTTGTATTTAAATTAACCCGTTGCAACAAAGTGGACAAAAATTTATAGCATTTGGTATTGGTGTGCATTTTAAAAATTTCTTGTTTCCGTAACAGGACGCGGCTTTTTATTGTATTGTTACAATTTTATTTTAATATAGATGAAATCATGTTTATCTATAATTTTTAACTTAGCTAGATATTGTCATGATAGAGCAATACTTATGTTAATTTAATTTCTGATATCCAAGCACAACGTTTTTGATTTTTGTTGTAATATCACTTGTAATGTTGATAAACTTCGCATGTTACCATTGTCTTAAGTATATATGCTTGATATAAGATGCAACTGAAGTTAGTTACTAAATTTTAGAATGACGGAAGTGCCATATGCGACTCAACAATGTGAACAAAATCTTTACAATTTAAAATTGAAAAACAATAGCATTCACAAATGAAGTTTTTTTTAATGTGAGGTGTATTATGTATCAATATATCAATTATGTGAGCCTGGCAATTTGAACCTGTGTGCAAAAAGCTCAAAACATTGTTAGTGAAAAGTAAATTCACATTTACCGCACTACCGTTAATTGACGTGGTTGTTCACGATGCCATGTGTGACCTTGCTTAATTCTCTATTCTAAATCAATAGCATTCCTAATGTTAGCCTACTTGAAAACACTGAAAGTAATTTGTGTCCTTGGTTTCGTCGAATTTGTCGTTGCCTTGATGATATGAAGTCCTAACTACATTTGTTGGAAAGCAAAATGTTTGAGGTTGTTGATGTCATGATTTTAAAGAATACGTGAAAAGCTTGTTATATAATAACCTGGTTCCCAACACCTGCTGTCCCTTTTTTATCTCGGACGGCGAGACGAACATGCTGTCCGATATTAAGATACAAGATGCCCTGGGGACGGGGTAGGTTATATACATATTCGCATAGTAAGTGTGTAGTGTGAATGCTAGCCAGAACACACAGCATAATTTGTCTTATCGCTAGGAATTTGAAGCAGTTACGGTGAGAAAAATCAAGCTTGGTCTTAAACGAGTTCTCTGCGGTCAGAATACTGGCCGCGCTTCTCGATTGTTTAAGTCCATTATTCTTTGCTCACGCGGTCAATATTGGAAAATCCTTTGTTTTAGCGCAAATCGCCTCACTCGTCCGAAAAAATTAATTGTTGTATTATTTAACGATAAGATATGACCGCGCCGATTTTGTGCTCCTGTTTGATTGTAGTTATGAGGTTAGTTATGAGCTGGATTTGCTCTGACATTTGCTTGCGTCTAAGCTTTTGTTTGAGAGCTTTGTTCTATCCTACATGTGAATGTAGGATAGAACAAAACGCTGTTATAACAAGTACATACACTGCAAATAATAAATAACAAAAATACAAGGCAGTTATGCAAAATAAAAGAAACAAACTAGTGCCGTCAATAAAAGTTAGGTATTCATCTAGCTAGCTATCTGATATTTTTAGCTTCCTTCGATTGAACCTTTAATTTTTCACACTACACTGTGAACGTTTTTGCAGGTAAAGATATGTGACTGGCTCATGTCTACTCTTTCTAAGAAAAAGAGGTAATGTAATTATTAAGAGGTTAGGAGGGTGAGTGTGACCGGAATTTTAAACTACTTTGGATTCGATTGGGCAAAACATTTTGACCAAGTCCGTTTCAATTAGGGTATTGACACGCACGTCAATACCCTAATTGAAATACCCTAATATTCAATGGATTAGGAAATAGTTTGTACGTAACAAGGTGAATTCAAGAACTGGGATTCTCTCAGTTATGTAAGAAGTATCAACAATAACACTAAAATTAATTTTTAAAACATTTAATTATTATGACAGTCATAAAAATTTCGAAAAAGACGAAAAAGTAGCAGTGAGACGTTTCTTCATGTCATCTATGGAACCTGATAAATAAAAGCATACAAAATTAAACAACAGTCACGTAAAGCTGGGTATGATAGGGTCGTCCGACACAACTTAAGGATAGATTGTGTAAACAATGTCGGTGATCGTTGCCTCCCGACTATTTTTTTTCTTATGACTATGTTTTTACACACTAATGTCAACAGACTCTTTAGCAGCCATAGTACCAAATTCAATGTTTAAAATAAACGTGTAGCGTATAAAAACATAAAAACTAATCCGTGCATTTGAAAAAAAATATTATGCTTAAAAACCAAAAATTACCCGAATGAAAAAAAATCCAAAGATTTTTTATGGCTGAGTTATTAACAATTTTTATTATGATTTTCTGTTCCTCTCACCATCAATTGAGTTACTTCTAACCATTTAAGAAAAAATTGGCATTGCTGTAGTGACTTTTGATGAGGGTGCCAACAGATTCCTCACCTAGTTAACTCAGCTTTTGTCGAGGATATTATAAAGAGTTTCTCTGATACGAAAGCTTAAACGCAAACAAATCCCTAATTCACAACCACCAATAAACACAAAATATTTTTTCAGAGCAAATCCCAAATCAAAATTAACCAATGAATTAAAGCCAGCGCGGCCGCATTAACTCTTTTTAATAGTAGGGGATTTAATCATGTTTGTTCAGGTGACTAAGACCAAAGAAGAAATAATTTCCTGACCCGGTGTCATTTTTCCTACCTTACTATTTCGATTTCCTAGTGGTGAAAAATCACACTGGGTCTCCTGATTAACAGAGTGTACGAAATTCTGTTTTTGTCGTGTTTCAGTCGTTCCAGATATTAAACTAAGAAATAGAAAAGCGGTCACACAATCGGATGAGCGCCATTGGTTGGATAGTAATATCAAGTTATCATAAAAAGTATGTTAATATTTCTGACTTATAAAGTATTTGATCCCAAATGTGGAACATATTTCATTTAGATCCTATCAGGTTTATTTCAATCATGGGAATTGCTTATAATATTTTTTACACATGTAACTTTGTCAAAATTGATATTATGTCAAAAATGTTTTATCGGTGTGTCTGAAAACGGCCAAAATCAGGAACTCGGAATTGTTTTTTAATCCTTGGGATATAAGGAAATTAGTTATAACGAAAATACTTAAACTGGGGCTATCATAACAAAAATTTTTGGGTCTAATGTTGACCAATTTTTTACCAAGCCCTTAAATAGAATACCTTGCATTGGATGCGCCACTTGAGCTTTTCATTGGCTTGCGAAATGTTGGGAGCATCATTTTATAATTCTCAAAGCTGCGGAACCAGGTTGTTTTAACTTATTTCACATGAACTTTATAGCGAATTCGCAAGGGTTCGGAGATAAAGTTGCAAAGAGAAAAAGTATGTAAAGATGAAAAATAACCTATTGCCGCCTATAAGGGGCGGTTCCCGAGTCGAGCATGCACGCAGTGAAATATTTACGTTACGCAAATGCTACTGTGGGAGATCTCACTCTAGTCTTGCCCCAACTCGGTCAGTTTCGAATTATATGCGGATCACTGCCTAATTAAATGAGAGCGAAAATAGCATAATGGCAGCTTGGCAGTTGGCAGACATACTTTAACGGCATGGAATTGTGGGATGGGGTACTTGTGCTTTTGAATATATAGTTGCGAGACCCTGTTTGACATATATTTACGTTTTCATTGTCCGTCATTTGGTGTAATGGATTGCAATGCAAAGTTTAGTGAAATATTTCAAACATGAAAATTTTATGATCTTGCAAATGATGAGACACAGAAACTCATTACGTCATATAAACAGTGTGGTTTTTGTCAAAAATGTTCTATACCTATTACTGTGGAAAGTTTATCATTTCTTGAACATGATAGTTTAGTAGGCGACGTTTTAGGAGATCCTTTTGCCATCATCGGGCAAAGTAAAATGATGTTGAGCATGTATTTATATAATTGCAGAGGATCGAAATTCATAAAAATAAACAAATAGAAACAAGCTGATAATCACAGTTAATTACGGTAATTAACATTCTCGGACCTAGATGTAGGTAACTACTTCTTCTGAAGGGCTGGTAAGCAAATCTCAGGAAGTTGATACGAGATACTGTTTATGTGTTTGTTATACGCTCTACACTGTTGGTTTCTTTAATCTTCCTGGCTGTTGTTCTGGATTCTCTGTCAATGATTTTCTTCTCATCCCAATTAAACTGATGACTTCTGCTCCAGCTGTGGTCCGCAATTTCGTTTTTTTCACATCTCCGTTTCTCACTGCGCGGATTTGTTCTTGTACTCGTTGCTAAAACTTTCTTTTGTGTCGCCTATATACACTGCATCACCTTTACACGGGATTTCGTAAACAACATTGCTTTGTTCTTCCAGGTTTATTTTGTCTTTTGGTTTAGACAAAGTGCTTCTTAAGGTCGGATTTAACAATGGTGTACGTTTATGTCTAAGAAGTTAAGGCGTATTTTTGTTGAGCCAGTTTCACTGCCTGTTTTACTCCCAAAGTCTGAACAAAGCAGGACAACACCCGTGTGTACGCTCTCGGTATGTAAAACAGGTTTTCGGAGTCCCCAATTTCAGCCCCCGGGCTCGATAGTCTTGTTTCTATAAAAAAATACAAATTGCTACTCTTTTGACCTGCATAATATTTAATCTTCCGTGTCAGCGCCAGCGTCACTGTTTACACCAGTTGTGCTGGTGTAAGTTTCCCATCTGGTTGTGCAAGAATTTCTCTGGTGTATTTCTCTGGCGTAGGCAACTGGTGTAAAATGCAAACTGTACAGCAAAACGATCCAGGACTAACATGCAGGTGAGAATCGCGTAGACTTCAAAACAAAGCGACTTTTTTGACTCCATTAAAGAGGAGTGTAATCTTAGTATGCTTATTAATCGTCGTAGTGTACTTTTACACTTGATTGGTGTACGTTTGTTTACATTATTTTGCAATATTTTTATATCGTATTTTTACATCATGAGTCAGGTTTTGTTGTTGGATATTCCAAATTTCTTATGGGTAAGTGAGGAACAATGAAAGAAATATAAACAGATATACATGAAGAAGAGCAATATTTAGTTAATTTTGTGGCGAGTTTAGCTATATGTAATTTTAGGTTGTTATGTTTTTTGTTTAGTTAATTTCTAACGTTTATCTTTAGAACTACTGTCCACAGCACTGACTTTATTTATATATTTATTTCTCCCACCTACCACATGTCTATATCCTGTGCTATTAAATGTTTACTATGACAAGGTATATAATATGATATCCATGCAAAATGACTAAGAAACAACAACTAAAGTAGATGCTGATAATACACACAGGCAATAATGCGCCGAAATTAGCCGATTTCATCAGCTAAAAGTAACTGCGCTCCTTAGGGTCTGACATTCGTTGGATTTTACGCACAGGATCTCACATATCTAAAACCGCAACCACATCAACGAGTATTGGTCGATATAATGCATTTCGTAGTAAGGCGTAGTGCGCGGGTTTAACACAAGGAGGTGGGAACAACAAGAATCGCACAGCCAAGGCTTATGCACATGCTCCATATTATGGAGATTTGACAACTAGCAGAAAAAGTGCGGCAAAAAGTAATAGATCCTGGGGAACGCAGTAAGTTCAGGTCGATGAAATACTCAAACCGTTCCGTACTACGCTTCGCTACAATAGTAGATAAACAATATAACACGCAGAAATGTTCTATGGATAGGCTAACGAGATATTTCTCCATCACAGAAAGTGAGATTCACATGATCAATATTTTCACAATCTGCCTGATAAAATCGCCGGGGTATGATTACAAAAGAGCGTCAGTCTCATCACAGCCTAATTATACATCACTTCTCAACAATCTCTGTTGATGCATGTGGGTGGTAACATGCGAAGTCTTAAACAAACTATCACCGAATGTGTCCTTTTTAGGTCATGGATTCAAATCATGTGACAAATCATGTGACAAATCATGTGACAAACCATGCGATATTTCTAGCCTATCAGACCGATTGACGTGAAGTGTTGTACTATTCATAAGATTCAGTAACATTTTGTTGACTAACAGCAGAGACAAACATATGAATCAAGTTTTTCTAGAATAAATTCTTCTCTATTTTAAGCCCCTGTAGTCTTGTATTTTAATATTTTTGGTTTAGTGATGATTTAAGTTAACTTCTTTACGTCTCCACCGTAATGCTCTTTGAATCACTATAATGGTCACAGCATTATTTACATACTAGTTGATAAGGCCCATGGAAAAACCCACTCAGGCAGGAGAAAAATAGAAAAGAGAACCATCACTTGAATTTTGATGACATCTGCAAATATCTTTTTCGGAAATATATTTACCCGTTGTGTAGAGTTTGAAACACTGATCAAAATAAACGATAGAATCATGTGCTTTCAATAAACAATTAAGGATGTGAAGGTTTAAAAAATTTGCTGCCGTAACCAAAGACAAGCCGAAATACAAAAGTTGCCTTCATCGTATAGATCTTAACACTCTGATCAAGAAAATGTATAGGATCATGTACTTTTGACAAACGGTTACGGAAATACTGTGGTTTTAATGATTTTTGATGACGTCGTCAACCCGTTTATTCACAAATAGGTTTGGGGACCTAAATTTGAAAAACTTACCCAATTTGTTCCTAGGTGGTTCCTAGTTACACACGCGGTAAAAACTGACTGACGTCACGACCACATTTCCCAGTTATTTGGCCTCAAAATTTTGAGTGCACTGTAATGGCTGCATTAATTTAAAGTAAGATATTGACTTTGAATTAATGTTATTAATTTTATGCCGTAACGTCTTCGCGTTTTTGCAGGCTGTTGACAAGCACTTCCCAATAGGAAACAAACTCCAGAAAATTATAAACCGCAACACGGTAAAAAGTAGGCTACAGTTGCGTTGACCGAAATTAATAATGCAGATTGTGAGTTTTAAAACTTCAAATTACTCTGTTGTATGTTTTCGTTTGGTATCCCGTACACGGATTCAACGAGACGTTCAGTGGAACCTTCTACGGGAATAATAAGTAACAATAATAATTTTAGTACATATATTTTCGTGATGTGAAGCAAGCATGAAGAAGAAACTTTAAGATATGGATGATTTATCAGCTATAGTTGCAATGAGATTTTGTATTTGTATGATTTACTATCTGACAACAAAACAAGTAATGGAATATGTAAAATATTTGCTCAAGAGTTTAATTGAATTTCCGCGTCCGAAGGCGTAGGAAATTCTTTAAAACCGTCGTTTTTTTCTTTTGGAGCATTTTTTGAGAAAAAATCGACCCTGGGATTACACGTTCCTCCGTCACAGATGTAAACTTCGTACCCAAGCTCCCTAACTACTGGGAACTTATCTAAATGCCTTTTCCGGTCAAAATTAGTATTTGTTTTCGACAAAATTTGGCACAGTTAACAAAAAAAGTATGCTGAACATAATGGGGACATAATAATTTTGATTTTTTGCCACCTTAAATGTCATTTTAGGACAAAATTGGTCCAAAAATTAAAACTACTTCATTTTCAACAAAAATTGGCAAAGTTAACAAAAAAAGTATGCTGAACATAATGGTGACATCGAAATTTTGATTTTTGTCACCTAAATGCCATTTTAGGCCAAAATTGATCCAAAAATTAAAACCACTTCATTTTTGGCTAAATCTGGCACAGTTAACAAATAAAGTATGCTGAAAATGATGGTGATACAAAAGTTTGATTTTTTGTCACCTAAATGTCATTTTAGGCCAAAATTTAACCAAAAATTAAAACTGCTTTATTTTTGACAAAAATTGGCACAGTTAATAAAAAAAGTATGCTGAAAATGATGGTCACAGCAAAATTTTGATTTTTTGTCAACTAAATGCCGTTTAAGACCATAAACGTTTCAATCGCAAGACTTTCAACCATGAATGATTTATTTTTGTTAGCAATTTATTTTAAAATGTGAGTTTATTATGACACGTTTCGTTTTTTTTGCGTTTGTTGTAAGATATAATGTCACTTGTGTGCTTTATCTTCAGAGGTTCATGCACCAAACCTCCTCGAATGTTTGGCACAATAACACAACGAATTAGCAGGTTTTCATCAAATATTTTGGTAGCGAGCGGAAATTCTTAGACCCCCCAGGGCTTTTTGTTAAAAACTTTAATTCGTGAAAGGTGTATAAGTTTTAGTTTTCACGAACACAGCTTCTTTCCTGCTCCTTAATTTCGTGTTTTAATTATTATATTTTTCAAAATAAGGCGTATTCACCTCTTCAAACTTTTAATTTTTGCATTAAAATTTAGATATTGTTGTTGTTATATATCTCCATTTCAGTCGATCATCTTATTTTTTATAATGGATCTGAACTGATTTTTTTAAAAATATTACTGTCTTTTCCCACAACATATTAAAACATACTTTAGATGTATTTTAATTTTAGTTCCAGGATCGCTTTAACTTCTTTTTCAAAATTTTAATTTTTGCATTAAAATTTAATTATTGTTTTTGTTATTGTTATCTCCATTTTAATGGCCCATTTTTTGTTATTTCTTTGTTGATAAATCTAAACTAAATACGTAGACGTACCTTTATTCTTTGATCAAATAAAATCAACATTATAATTAAATTAGTTTTCAATAAATTCCAATAATTTGTAAACGTATCAATTAAAACAACGGCAAGCTATTTATATGCTTTATAAAACGTTCAAACACACTTTTGAGTCAGGCGCTAACCATGATAGAAAAACAAACAGTTGGATACCATATATTGCCTTGTAATTTATATGAAATACGTATCACCTGTCATTACTGAAACATTTCAGATACAACTGTTTTAAGTCTTCAAGTCCATGACAATCGCTTTTGTGGAGTTTAGAAACACACGGGAAAACTTTCCCCAGCCTCGAGAATACTTGCTTTTTATTGCCAGTAAAAAGGTGCAAAGAAGACGCCACGTAAATATCACAATATGAACCTCGATTTAAACTTATCGCGTAGTTTAATATTCAATATCACCGATTTGAGCAATATTTCTATAGAAAACATTACAAAAATTGAAGATACGTCTTATCTTTTAATAGTCGGAATCGTTTATGAAATTATTGCATCGGTCATTATTGTAAGTAACGCTGTACTGTTGAAGCTTTTGTTGAAGCTGGAGTGGAATAGAAAAAATATGTTGTTTGTTGTTCTGAGTATTTCGGATTTTTTTGTTGGGCTGTTTTCTGTTGGTTTTCATGGTTTTAATATGATAGCAGATATTGAGAATGTATATTTAGTTGCAGTTGGTGCCTTTTTCTCATCATTCCCTTTCAGCTTTTCATGGTTAATGACAATAGTGATATCAATTGAAAGATGTTTGGTTGTTACAAACCCAAACGCACATTATAAATGGGGAAAGAAGTTTTTTAACATTTTCATTTTTTCTGGGTTTTTTGCGCTCGTTGTATTAGCATTTTTGGATGTCGCAAACTTTTACTTAAGTCGCGCAGAAAAAGCTTCCACTGAAATAAAAGGAAAAGGTTCTCAAGAAAGTGTTAAGGTATCCTCGAAAATTTTCGATCTCACGTCACTTGCTGGGCAGCTGTTATATTTCATAGTTGGTACCATCTCGCAAATATATTTATTGTATTACATTCGAAAAAGGTATAATTCAATGCGAGGTAGTCGACAGTCTAGCTTGAACTACAGCGATCATGTGTCAAAAATAATTGTAATTAATTTCTTATGTTTATGTATTTGTTATGTTCCTCAGTATATACTTTTTAGTCTGCAGGTAACTGAATTTGTCAAGGTCGACAGTAAAATATTATACCAAATACAAATCTACCGTCTTGCATTGTGCTCAAATAGCTTTTTGAATGCGATTATTTTACTGCTTAGAAGAACAAAGATCAGACAAGTTAGTGCATGAGCTCATCCAGATCGTAATAACGCAGTAAATATTAGCTTGGCCACCAGTTCCAACAACCAACCAAGGAATAACTTTTATTTTCATCACCATATGAAACATATCGCACGTATTTGTAATTCTCTCACTATTTTCACCCAGTGTGTGCAGTTTGAGCGGTTGTGTAACGACGTCACAGATGTAACTAAGAAATTGTCAATGTATGAAAAGTTGGACGTGTATTGTGCCTGAATGATAGGAATATCCGTACCAAACTAGAAACACTGACTCTTAGATTCAATACAAGAAGGGCAATAGACTACTCAGGTTTGGTAATCTTATAACAAAAACAATAGAGTAACAGTTAGAGCATATATGAATCGTATAAGACATTTAAAAATAACAAACTTCCCTACAAATTTAATATCGCAATTGCTGGTTCATCTCGCCAACGTGAGTATTTCCATCGCTTGCAGTGTTTTGGACTAAGTGATGTAGAGCGAAGAATTAAACATTAGAGTATATATCTGTAGAAGCGCGTTGAGAGCAGTTGAGAAAAGACACGTCAACCTTAGTTCTTATACTCATGTAGTGAAACGACGAACCGATTCTTAGTGTTTCTTGTGTTTATAAAGTGATACGCGCTACCGATTCTTACGAATAAGTCTACCTTTGGGACCGTGCGAAGTAGCATAGGAAGCACTAGTAAGATATTTGTTCATATATATTTAGCAAAGGCACGTTTATCTTTTGTATGTATTATTTTTTAATTTTGTCTGCATATTTTTCTGCGTATTTCCTAAAAATGTAGACCTAGAAAGGAGCGCCAAAGATATTTTCGCATTAGTTTTGCATCGCATTTTTATCCGACTTATCACTTTGGAAACAATATCACTTAATTTTTATAGGTTGTCAACTTGTCATAATTAATAGATAGAAAATCATTGAGACATTTTACTTAAATTTATTTACTAAATTTAGAGGGGATTTTAAATGGAAAAAAATTAATCTCTATATAATTCCTAATTATTCTACATGCAGTTAGGTAGCTACACCTTTTATTGCTGTTATTTGCTGTTAAATTTATTCCCCAAAATCAAATTTCTAAGGACATTTTTTGTTCGGACAGGGTAACAATGGGCTGGTCCATGTATCTATTTTAAAGCCGAGATAAAGTTTTTTTGGAAAATGGTATTACGCCTATACTCATGTGCAACATGGCTCACCTGTGCTAAGCTCTCAGTCTGGTATTAACGACGAGTTGTTTCCTGTGTTTTTTTTATTTCAACTGATGTTGCGATAAGGTTTTCTCAAAATAGGTATTACGCCTGCAAACATTTTACCTGTACCTATGGTTTACCTGTACTGAGTGCTCTGCCTGGTGTCACGATTATATTTTAGATTTACACGGAAACTTATTTCGCAAAAAATAATAATATATAAATGACGGGGTGGCAGCTAGTCTATTCTATATCATAATACGATTGTGTGAGTGTCTGGTATACTATTTCCCCTGGTGTACTTCTGACATGGCAAAGCAAGTATACAGTTTTAGCAGATTTCGCTTTTTACGTATCGGTTCTTAGACAACTTTGATTTTTTGGATATTTTGCAATTTTTATTTTTATTTATTTATTTATTTTTTCTTCCACCTGTTTATATTCTTAAAAATATGGAATAATACAGATTGTAAAAATTCAAATTACTGTGTTCTATGTTTTTATTTGGTATCCCTTACATGGATTCAATGAGAGATACAGTGGATTTTTCCACGGGAAAACGGCTTGTGAATTTAAATTTTATTTGTTAGTTGCCAATCAATTCACTAGATATGCCACTGTAAAGCGTGTACCCAAAGGACCATTTACTATCACTTGATAAAACTTGGATTTTTGCAGAGAATGTCAATATCCCGATCAATTTTACAATTGAATGTGGGCTGTATTTAGAAAAATATCTGTTGTTTATCAGCGCTAGTCCTGGTGGAATAGTCACTTGCTCCTGTTGTCCAAAGGCTTGTTTGGAAGTGAAATGTCCTTATTGCCAAAATAAATAAAAATTTGTCTCCTGAAGACCCAAAATTCTTCATGCCTTACTTACTTAACCAAGGTTTAAGGGAATTTAAACTTAAGGAATCAGTACTTCACTCAATGTCAAATGCAAATGGGTGTTACGAGTTGCCAACACTTTTATTTTTTTTATCTAGACACCGCATGGATACATTGTAACCAAACTGGCTTTTAATGAAGAGTATTGGAATGACTTAACACTACATTCAGTGAGTTTTATGATCAGTATTTAATCTCGTTTAACAGCACATACTTTGGCCAAAGGAAAGAAAAAAATAACTTTTATTTTTATAGCCACACATGTACAAATTATATTATTATTGGCAAGTGGAAATTGCTGACACTCCTGTGGTCTAACGTTATGATTCCCAATGAAGAAATTTCATAGGAGATCCAGGTTCAAATCCTGGCAGGAGTTTTGAAATGTTTAATTGTAGAGAACAATGCAAGTGAAATTTTCGCAATTTCTTTCATTTTTGGAAATTTTTTAAGATTTTTTAACTGTGGAGTTTTTTCTTACGTTGTTTTTCTTGCATTTTTTTTCAAAATTATCCACATTGTCTTTTTCTTCTTCTCATACTGATAAGAGGTGGTTTAAATTTGCAAAGTGCTGCACAGGTTTGATTTCATCCCCTCGAGAAAACCCACTATTGTTACAGATAAATTTAGCTGAAGCTCTACCGACAAAAATGCAGTATAGGTAGTTGGCGATATTCCAATCAAGAATTTGATAGTGACATCCGTATTGTAATCTTTGAGTCTTGAGTTGATGAGACTTCGTACCCCTCCAGCATTTAACATTTGATACGCGAGGTTCAATCAAGGAAAAAAGAGAGAAAAAAAGTTTAATTATTTGTCGCTTCAATATTTCTCCAGGTAAAAATAGATGCTTTGGCTTTATTAAATATAAGCCTTCTTTTCAAAACTTTGTTTCCCAGTAATAATGAGTTGATCTTTCTACTAAATAACGGTTGATTATCTTTATTGTTGCAACCAAGACATTCTTTTTTGTTTACCGAATAATCGTGGTCTGACAAAACAGGAGATAAAAATGGTTCACTGGGAGATGATAAGCAACAAGGCGCTGTGGAGCTACATGGCTCATTAAACAAAAGTTTGACATCATCAGTTGATGAAGATCTTGTCCTTTTCGGACAAAGGTCACGGAATAGTTTTTGTCCCGGATTTACTAGGTGTTAAAGCCATGATGGAAAGAAGGATCAGGGTGCTGACGTGTTGTTTCCCATCAACAAAAAGCAAACAAACCATGGAGTATTTTTGTTAGTGGTTCTCATCATTAATTTTATCCATTTTGATATAATTTAGGGCTAGGAAAACGACACAATCGAAATGATGGGGGCATGAGAATTTACATCGCATTCTGAATTCAACAACTTGCCAAATTGCCTTTTATTTTTAAAACACTTGACAACATCGCATGTTACAGACCCAAACGCACATTAAAATTTTATGGTCGCAAAAACACCAATATTTTACATTTTTGTTGCTGAAACGTGCGCTGATCGAAAAACAATATAAAAGCCGTCATTCGGAGCAAAAAAATTTATTTAAACTGTATCTCGAATTATTTTTTAATTTGTAGACGCAAAATCACATTAAAATATCTAAGGTCGCAAAACCACCACTTTTTCACATATTTGTTAAAACATGCGCTCATCGCAAAAACAACATAAAAACCGTTATTCGGAGCAAAAAATGTAATTAAACCGTATCTCGGATTATTCTTTTATTTATGGACGCAAAAGTACCTTAAAATATTTAAGCTCGCAAAAACACCAATATTTCACATTTTCCTTGCTAAAACCGGCGCACATCACAAAACACAAAAAAACATACTATTTCGTCCAAAAAACTGATTTAAACTCATCTCCAATTAATTTTTCATTTAAGGACGCAAAATCACATTAAAATATTAAAGGTCGCAAAAGCACCAATTTTTAATATTTTTGATGCTAAAACCTGTACATCAGCAAAAAAATGATTTTAACCGTATCCTGAACTATTTCAACAATTAAGGACGCAAAAGCACCTTTAAATATTTAAGCTCGCAAAAACACCAATTTTTAACATTTTTTTTGCTAAAACTTGCACACATCACAAAACAACATAAAAAGCCATTATTTCGAGCTAAAAAACTCATTTAAACATTATCTCGAATTATTTTTTCATTTAAGGACGCAAAATCACATTAAATTTTTAAGGACGCAAAAGCACCAATTTTTCACATTTTTGTTGCTAAAAGCTGCACACATCACAAAACAACATAAAAAACCATTATTTAGAGCAAATAACTGATTTTACAGTATCTCCGACTATATTTTTTTTACTTAAGCACCGAAAAGCACATTAAAATACTTTTTAAACACCACGTACATCTTCTGTAAGAAAGTGGTAAAAAATTTGACGTTAAAAATAGTAAAAAAAAGTAGTTAGAAATAAAAAGTTCCATTTACATTTTGTTCTAAAATCTATATGAATTTTTGCGGTTTTCATAAAGGTTCCATCCAATAATGAGATTGCGAAGTTGGAGTACTAGTTCACCTACAGAAACACAGTTGTTGAATTTGCCAGGCAGAAAGAATACTTGAAATACTATTGGAGAATAACACTTCGCGTAAGTCTACTATGTTTTGATGATCGCATATTGCTACAATATCAGCCAAAAGCAACTGCTTTCTTGTTGATGAACATAACTGACCAATAACGATGTGACAGGTGGTTTTATTGTGAAGTAGGCGAATGAGCAGTGTCAAATTTAAGCTCGCAATAAACATTAATTTTTGGAATACGTTTTATAACATCCAGACAGGACTTGTTATCCAGTCGGTAAAAGAATAGTGCGATAAAAGTATCAAACACGCTGAGAAGCCAGATAAGCTGCTAAAGAACAGGTAATCAAAATAATAAACATGATAATCTCTGATTACCAAGATCATCACGGCAAATACCATTAGAAAGGACAAAAGAAAAAGAATTATCCCCTTTTAGTGCTACAAGGTTTTAAAAACTGTCTGGAATAACTCGATTGGATACATTCAATTTATCTGCTGTTGCCACAATTCGAAATAGAAAAATAGGTAAATGGATAAAAAAAAAACTGACCAATCACTAAACTTTTTTTGACACTAGGCATTTTTCCAAAAATATTGAGGCTAAATTTTATATTTATATATGCATAGAAATTGACGTTAAAAAAATAAATATATCTTATCTTATCTTGTTAGGAGTGTAAAACCAATCAAGAGTGGATCAAGCCGAGCGGCAACCATTTATTTTGCTGTGCAAAATATTGCAATGAGATGCGGAAACCCTGGAGCCTACGTGGCTGTCAATAAACACTCGTTTACGAAAAAGTAAACCAAAAGTACCCAAAATACTGTAAACAAAATTGAAATGGAGGCAAAAAAAATGAATTAAGAAACAAATGCTATTGAGAATGTTTTTAATGATACAAGAATTTCAAATATATAGACAACAAAATCATATCATAGTGGCGCTCGAAGTCTTTTATTAATTGCTGAACTCGTATATGTATCCAAGAGACAGGAATCCGATCCAATGTGATGAATGCCAGAGTCTTATTAGCACTTCTTGACCACAATTTGTATGTCAATCAAAAACAATTAGTGATCACACACGAGCTCAAAGGATCGGCAAGAAAGGGAGAAAAACAATGGAAGCTTGTCGCATCTCGTCTGTCAAAAGGTTTTAAGTAGCAGAAGAAGAAAAAAGCGCCAAATACATTTAAGTTTGTTGATGATTTCATGAGAATTGTTGTAAAGCAAAAAGAAACAGATGCAACGGTCTTCAAGTACGGAATCCGAGCTTCCGGATATGTTGAGAAATCCTTTAAATATTGCTTTTATGAACGTCCGAATAAGCAATTTTAGAAAGGAATTTTAGAAAAACATGCTTAAACTAAGCGATTCAAGAACTAATGCAAGTAAAAGTTTACGTACTGTATATATTTTTGTAAAAAATTCTATTTTCTCATTTTTATAATTACAAACTCCTAATCTAATCCTTAAATCCAACGTACTTTTCTTTTAAATTTGGGTCAGTAAATCTCTCACGTATTATGACAACTCTTTTCCCTCTACTAAACGTCCTGTGATAATGTAACCATGCTGTATACTGGTGAAACGAAGAAGGCAAAGTTGCCTGAAGCAATAAAAATGGACTCTTACTTAGGTTGTAACAAGAAGCCTAAGCGGTTTTAACACTCACCCCAAAGGTTTCTTAGAAGTGAGGACTTAATATTTTTGGACTTTTTCTAAGACACCCGAATCCTACTTATAGTTAGTTTTACTCTTTATAAATCATTGCTGCCTATAGAGAGACTTCACCTTTGTCTTTGAATTGGTATACTTGGACTTGATGTAATGTGAAAAGAGTCATATAAAAAAAATACGTGATTCTATCCTATAAACTCCTGCCAGGAATTGAACCTGGATCTCTTACATATATTCTCTGTAAGAATCTTACAATTAGACCACAGAAGTTTTACACTAAAAAGTATTGGAAAAGAATACAGTTGTTTTGTAAACTTTATATTTTATGAGAGTGACAGGAGCAAGTGCTCTGATCATTAAAGTTCCTGCAAAAAATTGCCACAAACAAAGAGCTATTGAGAATAAAAAAAAGTTGTGTTAAAATAATGAAAAAGGTTTGCTTTCTTTTTCTTCTACATTTTCGATTTAGCACCAGGGGTTCGTTCGTTTTGAAGAAGTTGCTAACTATTGATTGGGCTAGGACTCGTACATTTTTTTACTGTGTATAAACTGGAGACTTTTTTAATTACTGCCTTTAAGAATAACCATCAAAAATCACGTGACAATTACCACATGCCACTGTTGTGGTAATTGTCACGTGATTTTCAATTAATGTGTGGCAAACGCATCTTTTCGATCTAGCACCAGGGTGCTTAGTTCAAAATCGCTGCCGACAATACCGATCGCTTAATAAAAAATGTAAATTTTGACGCTCTTCTCAATATTTCGTAAAATAAATAAAGGCTTCTTTGTTGGAATTGGCAACCATATTTACAGTTGCTTATGACGCCCTGGGCTTAACCGTATTTACACCAGGGCGGATTGAGTCACTTCCAACCATTATTTGGTTCACTTTAAACTATCAGTTGAGTCACTTCCAACCATTAATTGAGTTACTTTCAACCATCAATGGAGTTAATTCCAATCATCAATTGAGTCACTTCCAACCATCCACATCTACCCTCTTTAATAATAAGTTTGATCAGGTGAGTAAGACCATTCTCGTTCAAAAATTAAAAAAGAAAGGATTTTCTGCTAATGATCACGTGAGCCAATAATAGAATAGCCAATAAACAATAGAAGAAACCGTTCAAAAAGCTCGTTCAGTAGTCTGACCGCAAAAAAGTCGTTTGCGATCCAGTGTAATATTTCGTACCCTACTATTCCGATTTCCGATGGGTCTCCTGGCTAACAGATTCCACAAAATTCTGTTTTTGTGGTGTTTCGTTGTTCCAGATGTTGAAGTAAGAAAAAATGGTTACGCAATCGGAGGAGTTGCATAGGTTTAGATAGTCATATCAAGTCATCATAAAAAATATGTCAATATTTGTGACTGATACCTTATTTAGCACTATTATCACCTGCACAAAAATCAGGTTGGAGCCATGCTTTACACAGTCTCCCGACCGAATAAGGTATTTAATCCCAAATGTGGAACATATTTCATTTATACCTTATTTGATTTATTTGAATGTTTTTTGCACATGTATCTTTGTTACGAAACGATTCAATAAGCTTAATCCCCGCAATTTCCGAAGAATGGCGTGTAATAAATCGACCACTCAAAAGGCGCAAGAAATTATAAAAACTTTAGAACCACATAGACGTATATACAACCTCTAATCATGGAGATTAATTTTTTATGATGAATTTGCTACTTTTTTATTTTTATTTTCTAAAAAATTTTTCTTCGATATTCTTTTTGGCGGAAAAAGAAATCTGCAAAACATATTAATATCAGTAAACCGAAAGTTTGTTTTGACGATGGAATAGAGACAACACAAGGTGCTGTATTTGTTAAAATATGCTATGGGACTACCTTTAAGAAGGTATTTAAAACCTTTAGATTTTAAAGTCATTGTTGTTGCCTAGGTTGGATTTATGTACAAAAAACTTATAAGTTTCTATGCAAAATTTCAAAGGATATAGCTAGCTAGTTAAAAAGGTTAGAGGTTTATCTTATTAAAAAGTTTGAGTTAAAAATAAGTACTTGTATCGAATAAATCATGGATATACAATATATATAGGGACCTCATTTGTTATATTTAGATGCTCAATATGATATTTAAGATGATTTAAAGTGTTGCCTTTGTCCTCAGTTATCAAACACTTTTCCACCGCCATTAGCTTGACTTTCGTGAAGTCGTTAAAGACGAAAACCAACAGCCATTTGTAGCCCCTTTAAACAGAATGTGTTGCGTTGCATGCGTCATTTGAGCTTTTCATTGGCTTGCAAAATGTTGGGAACATCATTTCAATACCTTCCTACTTGTGGAGCCATCTAGTTCCAACTTCTTTTGCACATGAACGTTATCGCGAAATCGCAATCAAGAGAAAAGAATATAGAGATAAAAAATAACATCTTATTTTTCAAAATTCTTGCTAAATAAATATACTTTAACTCTGTTTCCACTGAACTTTTTAGGCCCTTAAAAGGCTGGAAGTCGCATATTTCTTCAAAGCTATTGTTAAAAAAAACGTTTCTTAATCCTATTTGATTTTAGTTTCTAAAAATTCAATTTTTCATCTTATCTTTTTTCATGCAATCTTTCAACCTTTGTTGTTGCCCTTTTATGTTACTGTCCGGTACATTTTGTGCTTTCTACTACATGAAAACACAAGTTCTTTTCTTCGTACTATTTTACTCAAAAATAGTTAGCTCGGCTGATCTTCCTGAAACTCTGCGACTTTTACATGAGATTTAAGAGGTTCCAAATTTCGTGAGTTACCATGTGGCTTTTCGTTTTCTACAAGTCGCGCAACATCTGATGCTATTGTGTATATAATCACAAAATGGTTTTTGATTTGAAAGCTTTGATAACATTATCTTCATTTTGCACACACGTGGTGTGATACTGTCTCTTTTGCAGTCTCTTTCATTCCGTAACAGAGCTAAGATAGACAAGAATAGTATTTAGTACGTGGTTTTCAGGGGCGGATAAAGAATAAAGTTGTATCTCCATCAGCATTTAAGAGTTAATTTTAAACCATTCTAACTGCTGCAGGGCGTTAAAAAGCGTTGCTTTCCAATAAGCTGCCCGCATCAAAATCCCCAGTTTTGCCTAATCCCTTCTTTAAAGATATTTTGCAACACCCAAAAAACCTCCCAAATCTGCCGCTGTTTATCACATTTTACCTTTAAAGCTTCTAATCTTAGGTGAACAAGAAAGCCAAAAGTAAGGTTGGATAACGTTGGATAAATTAGAAGCTGAAAATTATAGCCAATAGTGTAGATTTAATCATTTTACAACTACATACCTGTTTTTTCTTTCAAAGCACCAATTACCATAGATAGTGAATTTTTCATTTGTTTTCGCTTTCTTCTTGGTGCACGTGGTATACGTGAATACAATCTGTACGAAACTTCCTTTAGCTGCTTTTTCATTGATTTTCCTATATTGCTTTTGGTTGGAACTACATCATCACATTTTTTTATATAACATGTTCTTTTATGGTGCGGTCTCTTCTTGAGACATCTTCCTTTTACTTTTATGAAAGAGCTAACTTCCCTACATTTGACTGTTCTTCTTTGAAAACCTTGGCCGCATGGTTTTGAGCACTATATGGAAAGGAAGCATTAAAGGATTGTTTTAATAATACGCATTGACGATCGCAGACATTAATTGTGAAACAAACTCCCTTAGCAAAATATAGGTTCCTTATTTAATTTCAGATCAATGTTGCAAAGTCAAAAAATCTACTAATTTCAGATCTTCATTGACTATAATAGGGGTAGAAGCTTTGTTCAAAAACATTTTCGAAGAAACAAAGCTTTATCGTCTTCTATATGTTAAGGTATTTTGTCCAAGGATTGTAAGTATAGTTAAAAAGATATTATTGATTATACTTGATTCCATGGTCCTGCAACCCACCGGTAGTCACATTTTGAAGACTTGCATCTTCTCATCATGGCAGGTTTCGCAGAATGTAAACAAGCTCCTGTGATTGGACATGAGACGCTTCTGTATTTCATTCCAATCTTCTTGCAAGGTGCATGGCACTGTAAAAAACAAATGAAAAACATTTTAATGTTAAAAGTTTCTAAATACGGCTGTTAAGGGTCATTCCCATTTGATTGGATTTTGTGCTCAAGTACAAACAACGAGATTTCTTGCTAAGGCGTGCGCACTTTAAAAAGAGTATAGTTTTTTATGTGTAAACGCGCTAACGAAAAAAGCTCTTGACCTTTTTGCGCTATAGCGACATTCTTAAGGCTATTAGTTTAATATAAAATGTTAAAAAAGTCCACCTTTGACCATGCACTAGTTCGCCAGCTTAAGTAACACGCCTTTTCGACACACGTGTTGATGGAGACAGGTTTTAGTGATAAGTGGCAATCTTTGTTTCGTCGATTTTTCCAGTATCCATTCGGCTTTCTTTCTTTACATGTAATATTTCTCTTCTTCAGTCCTAATCCGCAGGTACTACTGCATTCTCTCCAAGGTGTCACAAACCAACTAATTGAAAACGAATTACGGAGTAAGAGAATTTTACATCTATAAATATCTTTTGAAGCAGAATTTTTTTCTGCAGAATCGATTTTTTAGCATATTGCGCCTCTTAATCAGGTCTGTATCCATCAATGTAAATAAAAATACCTCAAGCCACTTACACTTTAGGGCATGTATGCTCATTGCAAGTTCTCTCTGGTGAAGGTGGCACCTTAGCTCCAGAGCAGTGGGTATCATTGACAATGCTTATATTTCTTTGGTGCATGTGTAGACATTTTGGTTTCCCACGTCTCATGATACCTAAAATACTACTACTGTTATTCCGGAAAGTTTCCCAAGCAAGAAGATACATTCAGTATTTGATTTTTTTGCACATGTGTGGTTTCCAAATCTAACAAATAATCTGGCTGGTAAAGTTACTTGAGCTGAACATATTTATTTGCACCTCTATAGCAGTGTAACATTGTCCGTTCATAGTGGTCGACAAAAAATTTTCTCATATTATATTGAAATTATCTTGTAATTCGAAAGCTGTTCCTTATAATCGACTTTCAACACAGACGTACGACACAAAAATTCATTGTCTTGCTTCTCACACTGTTGTGGCGACAAGAACTATAAACATTGAAACACCTTACCCCCTCCGCAAACAACTGAGCATTTTTGCCAACGCCCTTGCATCCATCCAAATGAACCCTTGTGCTTCTCTCTTTCTGAATCTGTCTTTTCTTTTGTATTATTAAGTGGTAATATGTAACTGTATTTGACGCCGAAATTGAAATCCTGAAACAACACCTAATGACGAAAGGAAATTCTTTGGTAAAAGATTTATATTAAGAAAAGCTTCTTTAATGTGGAATAGAGAACTATTGTTAACGCATGGAACAGGTACGCAAACAACATTTCACGCAAACGATTTTTTACAAAATTTAGAAAATCGAATGAAAGAGACTGAGCATCTGCTTTGATAGTCAACTATGAAGGGTTATTTAATTGATTTTAGAGGACTTGCGATATTGCCTAATGCAGACACGTTTCTGTTTTAAAAAAAGAAAGTAATATTGTGATCACCAAGATCTCTTACCATGAATTGCATATCTTCTTTTGTAGGACCCTTTGTAAAAAAGAACTCTTGTGTTCCTCTTCTTCTGTAATACACCACTGTTCCATTCATATCATAACGACCGGGCAATTCAATCGTCCAATTTCCATTCACATGGTACGTTCCATGATGGCTCTTTAAAGCTTCGTATTTGGAGTAAATATGACTCTTTTAGACAGACGTATTAAAAAATAATAAAATTTTAATCCTATTCGTCCTACCTAGAAAACTTGCACATGGTTTAACCTCTTTGACGAGTACATTCCTTGCGCCTCTTGGTATATCAACTGCATTTACATATCCTAAAAATAGCACATGCATTAACTGCAGTGCAAAACTTTCTTTCTTGTTCACCAAATCAGCGAGTAAATAAGCTAGAAAATACCTCTTCCTAATGGCTGGGTAAATTCCCCTTCGACCAGCTTGCATGTATCACCATCCCCTCCGCAAACACCGCATACATCCTTATGAAGTTTAGAATTTAATTTCAAATCACAGCCCAATTTTTGACATCGACCATCAATGCAGATGTCAGAAAAAACATGACGACAGGGTGTGCCGTCGATCACTTTCTGTTGGAATTTAATAGAATAATGTATTGAATGATTGGCAGGTCGACAATGTAGTGCGCATTGTTGAGTGGCACTGTGTACACTAATGTACTTCATCGTCTTGTTACTGTACTGTTGACATTGGAGAAGACGAATATCAACTGAATGTTTAGGACACGGCTGAGTATTGCAGGTAACATACTGTCGACTATCACCAATGCAATAACGGCCACCATTTGAAGGACTAAAAAAGAAAATTTAAATAGTTGAGCACTCACTTGATGAGGCGTGAATGAGTAGAGCTTTATGTCAGAGCAGTGAAAAACTTAACAGGAAAAACGCATGAGAAAAAGTACTTGATTAACTTTACAACCATTTCATCACCATTCACATTAGATGTTTAAAGGCAGAAAATGCATTGTTTTTGAAACATGTTTTACTATTAATTAAGCTGATTGATTTTTCTTAACGTATTTTTTTTTTTAGATTTACGTAAGGATACAGAGAAGAATATATATGTTGTAGTGTTATAACAAAATATAAAAATAAAATGCAAAATACAAAATTATTAGTTCTCTTCCTTGTTAGAACGTCTTAAGTTAAATTTACATCAAAACATGTACAAAGTCAGTGCAATAAAATTCGTCTTTAGGAAATGTGCTACAGAAAGAGAAAAAACAAATTGAAATTAGGAGCTTTTGCAAGAGCGTGCAAGAACAAGGCAAAGGATATTAGAAATGAATTATTATAATAGTCAGTCACTTACAAAGGATTGTTACACGTCCGCTCCATGTAAGACACTCCAACACCACAGGAGCGACTGCAAGTAGTCCAATTTTTCCAAACACTCCATCCACCATTGATTGAATCTGGCATGTTTGTGTTGTTAACGCATTTACCATACATACACCACTGTAAAAATCAATATCATTTCAGAAAAGAAACTCAACTTTACAGATATTCAAAAGAGATGGAAATAGAGTTTGTTCGTTCTTACTTTTCCCTCATCACATTCTGTTCCCTTGGCTGCAGGATCGAGTTTTGAAACACATTCATCTTCACCTTCAATTTCACACCAAAGCTGTTTGCAGAGGTTTGTTGGTAGTCCTGTTGTCTAAAACGCAAATGATGCATTATGAAACAAATCTCTTTTTTAATTTTTTTTGGACTTTCTTTAACTTTTTTTTAAATTGCAAAAAAAAATTGTGTTAAAAATAAAGAGCGCAAAAAGATAGAAAACCGACTTTTCTCAATACTTATTATTTTTTTCCAGTATTTTTATCTTACGCTATACCTGTCTATTTTTGCTTCCTGTAGCTGTTGTAAAAAAATAGCTACGCTGAAGTGATCATTTGTAAGGCATTGTGGCATTACTGAAACGTTACAGCAAAACCATATATACACGTATTTTTTTTAATAAACAGCCTGTTTAAAGGCATATAACAAAATTCACGAGATTTTTTAAGAAACTTTCAATTGGGCCGACCTTTGAAAATAAGCTGTGTTGATGAAGTAAAACCCTGACGAGATAGATTATAAATAATTAAAGTAAGAAGAAGGGTCCAAAGGTAGCGTCTGTGTAAAAAACGAAGTTAATGTATGGAAAAAAATCACAACGAATTTGCTATTGGTGACTTTTAAGAAGAAGGAATTGCATTGCCCTACAAAACTGATAATTTTTATCTTTTCTAAATCGTTTTTGAAGTTTATTTTTAAGACAATACGTCTATGTCAAATTTAGGCCAAGAAATTTTATGCATTTTTATCTTTCGTCTACACATAGTGCTTAATAAGCGTGTTTTGTAGTTCAGACTAAGTTTAAAAATCAATCCTTAAGTTACAGCTTTTTTCCATTAAAATTGGTCATAAAATGTTGTGTCTTCGTAAAATGTTATGGGTTTGATTGATTACTTTTTTGCAGTATGTAGGTTAATGAAAAACAACTGCTGATGAATTGGTTTTGTTTGTTGTTTTTAAATTTAACCCTTTAAAGGTCGGTTTCTTAAAATACTCCCTTTTCGGTCAACACATAATCAGCATCTTGAATCTTGGTGACCGGGGAAAACTTTTTCTAAAACAGGCAAAGCACTTTTCCTAACAAACGAACCCTAAGAAGTTATTGTGAGCCGACTGTGGAGGTGATTAGGGCAACTTTGTTAGTATGACTCATAACGCTAGGTGACTTATAAAAGAAATATGTGTATATCACAACAAGACCAAAATAATCCATATCCACGAACCTTGAATTTTCTGCAATGCTTAGCTATCACACCATATTGTTGTTGACACTGTCTATCTGCATTGTATAATGTTCCAGGAATTGTTCCAGACAATTTCGATAGGTTCGCATCTTCGGAAAGTGATTTGTCTCGAATACAATAGCTTTTATAGGATCTACAGTAAAGAATCATTTTGTCTTAGCTAATTCACTTTCTCCACTTGCAACGTTTTTTTAGTTACTTATGTAAAAAAAAAAAATTAGAAAGAGAAGCAGCAAACCGCCAGCAGAGCAGCTACAAGTAAATTTCAAACACATTTTAGTTTTTTAAGGCTTATTCGAGCCGCGGGTGGAGCTTAAAATCCTCTCTGGAAAGATCCCTTTAAAACTTTTCGTAGTATCTTCCTAGTACCGTGTTGAGGGTTAAAATTTGGTAGCTTTTTATCATTTTAGTTAGCTTCGAGAGAGTTAAAACTATTTGGTATGTTGTCACGTCTGTTGTCGTGTTTACAGGTGGCGAGGGAAAAATAAGACTTTTTTTTCTTTAAATATCCTTATCAACAGTTTCAAAGTCTTCCTTTCTTATGCGTTAAGCTACCAATTTTACGCATCTAAATCTTTTGTAAGACTTTTTTAATTTAGAGTTTATGTTCCAATATTCTAGCCTTTCTTCAAGATCGGAAATATATGGCGGCGTCATATTATACTGAATGACGTTATCAGAATTTTTTTCCAATGTGCTTTTTTAGATAATGTCACTTTTAGAGGGAAAGCATGTGATCAAGTTAACATTTACGTTATGCACATTTTTATCCCATACTGAAAATAAAAATTCCCATGTTGATTAAGTTCTAGTTTCATATTCAATCGTTTCAAATAAGTAAATTTATTCTCACCCCAAAAATTCACCAAGTTTTTTCTTGCTGCAATAAGACCATTTTAGCGGCACATGATTACTTTGCGGCCACTGCGCTGCCATCATATGAGGATAGCCAGCTGACTGCACTCTGCAATTATTGTCAAGACCATCATGTGTCATGCCTAAACTGATATAGAAATAGGTGAGGTAAACTTAGACCCAACTAGAACTAAAACATTCTGTCACTTGTTTTATTTATCTTTTCTGTATATTGAGGTCGTGTTTGGTAAAGCATTAGCCTCGTCTGTGCCCTATCAACATTAAGAACTAGCTAAATTACTTAAACGATTTCTCTTATAGTGTCAACGAAAGTTCAGCATCGTTATGGAAGATAGTTCACCCATGATCGAACCTATAGAAGGTTCGGTCGAGTATAATCCAACCTCGCCCCGAAAGCTTTTATACGCCTATTATATTTTAAGGGGACCTTAAGATATTTTTATATTTTTTATTTTAAGGTAATGAGTGTAAAAATGCTGAAAGAACAGCTAAATTTCTTCAAAACCTTCGTTTCGGTTTTGCACATGCCTCGCCACCAACCCTTAAGGCTGGTTTTCATTCCAAGCCCATTAAGGAGCCGTGTCGTCAAAAATCTTGAGTGTAGGAGAGCTCTGAGGACAAGGTTGGTGTAATAAGTTAACTAGAAGCAGGGCGACGTTAAGCATAAACAGCGAGCGGGGTTTAATCTGCCGTTCCCAGAGCTGAGATTTGCCGACAAACCCACTGCACTACGTGCTGCATGAAGTACTGAAAAAAAGGAAAAAGCGAATTGATAATGTACAGGGCTCTCGATCATCTTAAAGTTCCTTTAAAACATCCGTGTTGAACACAAAAAGTGTATTTCTGATAAAAACACGCGTATTTCATTTATGTTTAGAATATAATCTTACTTGTGTCCAATCTCGTGCGCAATTGTATAAGCTGTACTCAGACCAATATCTTCAACGACAGCACATTTCCGATTTGTTGTACATGTGCCTCCAATATATGCCAATCCTATGGTTCCACACGGTTTATCTGAATGTGCACATACATCTTTCCTGAAAAATAGTATTTTCTTTATTACTAGTTTGCGAACACGCCATCCATAAAGTTTACCATCCATAACGCTGCAATAAGTTTTTGATTGGTTTTGACTGCATATTAAATCAGTGAGTTTTCCTTTACAGGACTTATCCTTTTGGAACAGGTTTAGCAAGAGGTTCGATTAAGAGCCGCGAATTTGTAAACATAATAATTTTCTTCAAATAAAAATTTAGCAAATGTTAA
The DNA here is from genome assembly GCF_029227915.1 of Hydractinia symbiolongicarpus. NCBI lineage: Eukaryota > Metazoa > Cnidaria > Hydrozoa > Anthoathecata > Hydractiniidae > Hydractinia > Hydractinia symbiolongicarpus. Next base: position 12,248,570 of record NC_079875.1, on the reverse strand, counting down.
TTTTTTGCTGAAATCGTCTCTATGCTTGAATGATTTGATCAATCCCCTCCCTCCTTCTTTGCTCATCACTCTGCCATGTTAAGGTGTTATGAGTAAGTATCAAAGAGCATAAGTAAAAAATACCGTGTAAGGAGAAGAGCTATGTCGTATGATGATTGCTTGTCTCCACTGGATAAACTTCTGGAAAATTGCCATTCACAAAAGCTAAACAAAGTCTTGTCACCATTGTGTGTGATTTTCAGGTTTTTCTAAATAGACATACTAACGCTACACCTTCTGTTTCTTTTAGAATTATTTTAACCAAAGTTAATACATTTGTTAGACATATTTGGTGTGATTTCAAAGGGACTGCTTAAATAAGGACTTGGTTTTAACCTTATTAATGGAAAGTGAGTTTTACAGTTTCCCAAAAGCCTTTTTCACCTCGACTGTATAGACGGTTTCTGTGCAACGCAATGTTTTGACTTTGCACATTCTTGTAGGTAAAAAAATAAAAAAACAGACAACCTAAATATATCGTAATTAATAAGATCCAGCCAAAAAAATGAAATTTATGGAAAAATTAGTAAAAAATTCTCTTAAGAAAGAAGCAGCGCGGCTGAATGAATCAATTTTATTGCCTTTTCGGGTCTTGCGTTCCATAACTATCTATAAATGCATCATAAATTGTTCTGCTTTTGCAATCTACAAAGATGCACGCGCATATACAGAACTTCTTTATTTTTAGGGGACAAAAAAAATAAATAGGAGTGTCCACAAACGTTTCTAAAGTACTCAGCAAAGAACTACTCACCAACTCATCTTTTATTATCAATATTTTGGTAACAACAATATTTATCAACACGCCTAAACTTTTATCTTTGTACATATCTGAAACCTATATAAAAGAGATAAAATTGAATAACAAAGTAGACGAAGACCCAGTAAGCTGTTTGGAGAGCTGTGCCGTTTGGAGAGCACGCGGGAAACCCTAGTTAACGTGGAAACAATGAAAATGCTGGACTATGCGGAAAATTAATATGCTTTTTGCGACTAAACGCTGAATACGTATGGTTAAAATACTTTCCTATCAAGTGAGTTGATGTAATATTACTGTGAACTTACTGAGACTGGTTGTAAAAAGCAAAATTTAGCCAGCAAGCCCCTGCGTAAACAGTTGATACTTCAGAGTTTCAATAATCAATTTCTCTTTTTTATTAATTTTTGATCTTGATAAAGTCAACGTAAACAGTCTCTGTGTCCAGGATCATTAATTAATCCTAATATTTATACAGGATATAGCCACTTCAGTATTGGAAACACTGTTATCAATGTGGTTCCTGTGTTCTAAATTGGCATTGCCTACCCAATTTTCCTCACATGGCATGGGTTGACCTGTAGCTGTGGTAAAGACACTTGCTAAATATGCCTGCGCTGTGGACCAAACCACGGACCTTGTGATTACGAAGCGAACTTCCTAACCACAAGGCCACACGCCACATAATAATATGGAAGCAAGGACGATATAATTTCAAATACTAGCAATAAATCCGAATTCATAAAAAGGTAAGAAATTCTCGCAATGTTGCTTTCCTCTTTCACATTTCCAGGAATCAACCAATCAGCTTACCATGTTCATCATTGTCAATACGTAATCGCGCACTGATTGGTTGCCGTGAAACGTAGCCATTTCTTTATCAACCACCACAAAAACTTCAATAGTAGCTACTGGAAGTTTATTCTTAGTAATAGTAGGCTTCTGTTCCTCGATGTTTCTCCTGGTAAGTTTGCGGGAGATGTTCTGCACCGATGGACGTAGCAGAGGTGGTGTTATGCTTGCGAGAGTGCTGGCTTCTAAAGAAAGGTTATTATTGTACTTCGCAACTTGAAGTAATTTGAATCGAAAGTTCAGTGGCAAATTGTAAATTAGTTTGAGGGTTTTTTAAAGGATGATTTTTGGCTAACACTATTAGCGGTTGGTTAAACGTACCTTGCGACAATGTGAGATTTTAGGCCGAAGTGAAAAGTTTTGCCAAAATAAATTATAGTGGTGAATTTTTCGAAGTGAATTTTATTTCGCCTATGCCGAAGGGGAATATATTCTCCTACTAAAAATATTATCAGAAGTTAACAGAATTGTGGATACATTCAAATTTTAACGCCAGTAGAGATTTCACTTCAATCTTGACCGAACTGAACTCACGGCGGTGTGAAGTTTCACTTCGCCTCGAACGTATACCCACTTAAAACCAAATAAAAATTCACGCCGGCTTGAGTTTTACTTTGGGTACATGCAATTGGCCTGTAAGAAAGTCCATGTAAGTGTGGAAGTCAAAAGTGGGTTCAGTTTAAAGCACCTACAAAAGTAACAAGTTCGCCCACCCGATATCTCGGTTTAAATGACCACAGGGCGTGGCAGTTAGGTGAGTAGAGTCCCTAGATTGGTGGTGAAAAACCGAGATAAACGAGAACAAAAAAAACGAGACGAAAAAATTGAAAATCGTCACTCCAATATTGTTTCTATTCCACAAAACGGATTTTTAGGAACGTGAAATTAACATTAGCCTACTAATCTAAAGTTACTCATTAGAAAAGAAGTCAAGAGAACTCTCCAAAGTTTGTTACCACACAATCTTGGAAAATATGTTGATAGGGCCGTATGATGTTTAACGGCGTGTCATTCTATGGAGCTCTATATATATAAACTTGCTGGCTCATATACTTAGATGAAAGCTCGGCAGATGGGGCTGGTCCAGTAAACTTAATCAAGATCTCGGCAGGGCAGGGCTGGTTCGCTTTGAATATAAACACGTTTTCTTTTTAGTTGGGGTTTATTAGATAAGCTAAAATCTCACACAAACACCCCCTGTCAACTTGTATCTTATATAGATAATTACCAGTGCTTTAAACAGAATAAAAATTAAAGATATCATCAATCCTTATTCTTTGATATCAATCTCTTGAAAATATGATGATTATGTTGGAATGTACATCTAGTGCTGTGATACCAGCATGTTTATCTACATAAATTATTTTTTTAAGGACGAAAAGCGGTTCCATTCTCAGTATAATAAGCTCACTAATTAGTTTTGTCACTCTTAGGTTATGAATGATCCCTTTCATACCTTCATGATGATGTCCTGCTGAGCAGTGCAATGCATTTCCCTTTAAAGGATTATGGGTACTGTTGCGCTCAGCTTGTGCTTCGTAAACCAAGAGAAGAAAGTTTGAACCAAGTTGTTTCATTGGTTCCATCAGATAATCACGGCCTTCAAAACTAATAAAACCTTTCTAAACGAAAGGAAATCTTATTAACTAGTGGAAAGATAGAAATTTTTTTTAATTTGAACCAATAAGAATAAAACACAAATAGGATGGTCCTAAACTTCTTTTAACTTAAATAGAGCTTCATTAAATTCCTTGAAGTAATTCAACCATGACAGGCTTGTTTCGTTGAACAAGTGTTAGCAATGTCCGCTTTTTATTCTTTGTCGCAGGTCTTAGCGTTTAGTATCTAGGTACGCGTATCAGAATTTTTGTTCTGGTTGCGATGCCTGTAATTCAGCAGCTTCGATGTCGAGACAATTAAACTTTTAGGCTTTTAGGGAAAAAAAACCTTTTCACAACTAATAAAAAACAGGAAACTCTACCAATGTAATTATAACCTTAAAAGTAGTTTCAAGGTTTATCTTAAAGATGTTTGGCGACGAGAATACCTATTAAGTGTGAAAGTAAAGGAAGCTGCAGTTTTAATAGATTTAAAGTAAATAATTAAAGTGAATAATAATAAAATATTTTTGCGCTTATTTCAAGAATAAACACTAAATAAATTTAAACGTCACTTACGATTCCGTCACAAATACTTAACGCCACTTTTGACGTCAAATAATGCCGTACGTATCCATAGTAATAGCAAGCCATTTTCTTTTCAAAACTTTCTACTGAACGCTCTTCTTCGTTGTTTTTACTTATATCTTCCATCATAAAATCATGCCGAAGTAATCCGTCATTTTTTCTTAGTTCTATCTCTAAAGAAGTTTCTTTTATCTTTAATTTGATGAAAAATTTCTCTGGTTGAAGATTATTTATGGTCTGCCATGATGATTCCTGGTAGCGGACAAGTTTCGATAAGGAGAAAATTGGAATAGCAATACTATACTCTTTTAACGTGGCTGCAAATTTAGCTAAAATGCAACATGAAAAAGTCACTAATAATATCGGGATATCATTTTGTTAGAACGTTTGTCATAAGCTTAATTAATGCTTGAAATCTAAATATTAACGCAAAAATATGGATCAGAAAGCTGACTGTTTAGATATAGAAGATCTACAAGAGCAGATAATTCGACATATAAAGAAGATATCTAATGCAAGTTTTTGCTCTGCAAAAGTGATAATGCTTCTGCTGTGTGTCCACGTGAGGAAAGGAAGGGGCATTGTGCACACCAAACAAAAGAGGAGTAGAGAGGATTTCCAGCATTTTTGCCTACAAATATCCTGCTGATGAGAAAAGGGGACTTAAACTCCAAAAGAACTTTTTCTTATTTCTTATTATTTTGTCTTTACTTATTTATTATTATTGTTAATATTATATATTTTTTTAAATTTCTAATCACTAAAGGGGTTAATAGTTGATGTAAAAAGGAGCAGTAAAAATGGAAGTGAAAAGTGAAACGGTGACACACTGCATCATTTGATAGCTGTAAATCTCCATCGATAGAAATGGCAAATTGCGCTTGACATCATACTCAATGAATGTTAACAAACGTATTACCTTGGGCTACATCTTTAAACAACTTGCTTTGATAAGCGCTGCAGCATGGAGAGATGAGGATGTAGATAACACTGATTAGCGCTTTCCAAACCATGACTTGACGGATTCCTATAATAAAAATGCTTCCCATAAGTAAGCCCTAAAAGTTCTGCTACTGTTTCTCAAAATCTGAACGTTGTGTGATAAGTCTAAAATTAAAATACTCGCCAAAAATATTTATTATCTAAACCATAAGATAAAACCTTCTTGGTGAATTGTACCGTTTTACCGTCTCTAAGGATCCTACCCTGATGGTTACCAATCCTTCCCTTCCTTCTACAACTAAGTTACATTAACCGCCAAAATTTGGTATGGCGTTGCTTTAACCTTGAAGGAAGAAAAATATCTTTCTTCCTCCAAGCTTTAACCTACCACACCAACTAATTAACTGTCAGTAGGTGGACTAAGTAAACTGACGACACTACATATAAAGTTCATCTGAGAATTTAAAGTTGAGAATTGCATTTTATGATTACGAACGCTTTACCACCACACTACACCATCTCGATCTGTCTTTGCATGTTTTGTTATTCTGTAGAAAAATGTTTTTTTCCTGATAATGTTTTTCTTATGCCAAAGATTTTGTTTACTTTATGAAAAATTTGACTTAAATGGATTTTTGACTCATTATCAAGGGACGTATGCCAAATACGAACTTATTTATGACGCAAAATATAATATTAAGAAAAATAACTGATTTGAAGTTTCACTTATCATCATTCTTTTATGAATGCATCAAATACCATAGATAACAGAATTGATTACGAACAAAATTGAATAACGTACCAATGTGTTAATCGAAGCTCTAAACTACCCCTGGATCATACAAAAATGTTGTGGCAATTTTAAATTCAGAGAACAAAGAATTTTTTAAATATCGCATTTAATCTTGTGAACATTCTCTTAAGGTGACTGCTGGCCATATGACGAGCAAGCTTCTCTCATAAAAAAACATATAGTCAGCCGGCAACAGCTATATATCGGACATAATTTTTGTACACGCCAGAAAAAAGATTTATAAAGATTCAACACGGTCAATGGCGGACATGTTCGAAAATAGTAACTGAAAATATGATCAGATATTCTATGGAAATTTAAAACTTTTTAAATGTCCATAGAATATACAACCTTTTATGATTGAACACAATAAAATCCCCTACGTGCTAAATTCAAATCAAATAGCTACGTATCGTACACATCACGTAAAAATTTGGAACATGTACCAGAAAATTTGGTTAAAGAATATATAGGTTTTGCAACGGTTAGTACATCGGCTACTAGAATACCAGTTAACAATTTCTTACCATAGATAGAAGTTAACGTATAGAGAGCAAACATGCGCTAGGTCTGGTTCAAAGATACATAAGACTAGCTGGTAAGGAATAAAATATAGCTACTCACAACTTACCGTAACTAGATAGATATATATTTATATCACAGTCTTTTATTGCAATACACACGTTCTAGAAGATTGCAGATCTTAGTACCAATAAAGCGCTTAGAAACTAGCCTTTAAAAACTAAGCAATGACTCAGTTGCAGCTATCTTTTCTTTTGCATATACTGCAGCTTTTGTGCAAACTTCTAATTTCCAATTGGGGATTAATAGATTTTTATATAGGTAATCATGACAGTTAATCAGGAGAATAGAAAAAAATTTTGTAATAAACAATAAATGTTTGTTGTTTGGGAGACAGTATTATATAAAAAGAGATAATTGGTTCTGACCGTTAGAATTTTATCGCAGATGCCAATCTTTGTTTGAAACGTCAAACAGTTAACACAGTAAAATACTATTTTAATAACCTGTGAAAAGGGTCACATTCTAGCGACTTATCATCATCTTAGTCCAATAATTTATGTGATAACAGTAGTAGCATGGTATGTGTTTATGTGGTTGGGCTTGCTAATCTCAAAGGCTTTACCCTGCCTATCGTTGCCAGGTGGAACTGCAAGGGCATTCCTGAAGTGTTTAAAGCTTCTGTCGAAACTAAGAAATCGCCGAACTAGCCAAACGCCTTGGATAAGAAACAAACCAGGAAATTGAGATACTTATTCTCGAATGCTAAGCTAGTAAGGCTATTCCGCAGTTAGTCATCTATAGTCAGATGTTAGCATAAGTTGTATGACTTAAAAAGGGGTAGATATGCTAATAGTTTAATGTGAACGATGTGTAACTTGCCTTCACTGAACACTCTTACCAAAACAGTGTTGTCCAACCACCAGGCTTTCACTCTATGGATTATCAGTATGAATAACACCAACAGATAAATAAAAATACCTTTCTCTCATTAAACCTTCGCGTAATTAAACAGTAAAATTGAATCGCTTTGTAGGTTCCTTAATCTACTGATCAATCCCAACTGTTCTGTTTCAAAACAAAAGCAGATGAGCTGATGGCTTTAAATGGCTTCAATATCTTTTGTGTTGTTTTAAAAATATCTTTTGTATGACTTTTAAGTAGTTGCAAATAGATTTTCTATTACAAATAATGTGGCGAGACAAAACAGTTAAAAAAACCATTTGGAAGAATAACAAATTTTTAACAATGCCTCCTGCTATAAAGTCTCAATGGTTGATTTTGTCGATTTAAAACCACATTAAGACCTAAGATACTTGATTTGTATTTCCATGCATTCATGTCAAACCACTAATATGACATTCCATGCCGGATTTCCCGAATGATCTTTCAAACGTTAGTTGAAGAAAAAAAGATTACAGAGAAGCTCTTTAATCAAATATTAATTACAATTCTTAAGCGTCTTATCGATGTGTCATTTCATTAGGAAACGCAGAGTCTTATTCTTGAACAATGGCGTTTTTATTCAGATTTTCCTTCGTTTTACTAACTGCGATGGAATCACGTGTGTAAATAAATATAAAAGAAGCCACGTGTCAAAACAAAAATAGTATTTGATATAATGTTTGTTGTTTTTTTGTCATTCGAGCCTTGAGAGTGCTTGAGAATAGATAGCGAGAGGGAAATTGTAACATTGTGTAGTTTGTCTAATTCGTTTTGAATGTGGTAGATTACAATAACCTCTCCTTATTTTCGACCCATTGTGAGATTTTTTTTTAGAGATAGAGAGTTTAGTCGAGATTGCTAAGTAGATTTCCACGGTAATGTACAGGCACGTTTTCGGTTTTTTTACAAAGTTGTAAAAAAGCAACAGCTCGTTAAACTTCTGCTTAAAGCGCTGCTTTTTTAGATGCGCAGGTAGGTGAGCAGCGTTCATAGTACTTTAGTCGAAGTGATCGATCGATCGACTCTAGTCGGAGTGATCGATCGATCGATCAACATGCAAAAAAGTTATGGAATAATCCAAGACAGCGCGCAAAAATCCCGTAAAATTGTCATATTGTTGACGCCAGCAATTGTTGACGCCAGCAACAAAGTAACACATTTTAGGAGCTTGGATCTAATCAAATAACTTAAAATCCTGAGTATACCGCAGTCGAGTGACCTTCGGCGAGTTTAAATTGTCATCTGCAACAGAAATACTTGTAGAAACAGCCTTTTAAATGTGCCGCCTTGATCCAATATAATTTGTCAAGGATCGTCCGAGAAAATTTCTTTGAAACTCAGCCAGAAGCTCTATTTTTCATTTTACTATGTTTTACTGGCCAGAATACGAATAATTAAGGCCGAAAAAGAACAGGAAAAATATTTGTTTGGGTGATTCAGCTTGTGGCCAAATACAGATCGCAATGACTTCGAATTGTAGTTAGCAATGAACTCAGAAAGAAATGGCTTACGTTATAGCAGATTATACTGAATATTAACTGGAATCATTAAACCCGTCCAAGACTAACCTTAATTCTTACTTGGAAACAGATCGAAATAGGGGACCATAATTGTCTTACAGAAATAAATTCTGCCAATGTTAAGTTAAATTGCGTTACTATACCATGGCATATTAGATATGAGAAAGGAAAATTAGTAATTCATATCATTTGTTTTATATTCATAGAATATATATATTAATACAATCTTTACTTCCAACTGGATATGTTCAACAATTTTATATGTGTTTATATGTTCTGTGTGTATTTAATTTACAGATGTATACCTGGTATATGATGACATGCGTGATGGTTATTCCAGAAGGATAGCCCAACTTAACTACATGATTTCATTCATCAGGAATGTGAATACTATGAGTAACCTGAACTTGTTTGCTGAGGTTTCCAAAATATGCCGCTCACTTCTGCATTACTCTTCTTTTTGTTTCGTTTAGGAGTCACATTTGATGACAGGTATGAATTGAAAGAATGTCTTGCGCTTTTACTATGCGTTGATTCATCTGAAGTAAAAGACGAGTTGAGATGTGATCCACTGTAGCTGCCATACGGGCTAGACCGGTGTCTTGAACGATGTGATCCGGACCTGGAGTAATCTCCGGAAGCTTTTGTGTTATCTGTGTGTCTGCCACTTTTTGGTGTACGATAACGTTGCCTTTCTGTGTTGGAACGGTCTCCTATTGAAGTAACTGTTGAAAGTGTCGAAAAATGTGATGATGAGATGCCTGTGCGACTCCAAAACGAGTTCTCTTGTTCTGTTGTTTTGTATAAAGACTTGTTGTGAGTGTGTGATTTGTCTTGTTCATTCTTCATATTCTCATCAATCTCTTGCCATGTAGTTACAGAAGAAGATCTGGATGAACAAGAACTTGAGTGTTCGTCGATGGAGACATTCGCACTTTTCTTTGGCAGCTTTTTCGCACTGTCGAAATGAACTTCGATTTTAAGGTCCGTGTTCTTTCTTTTTAAGTCTAAACTTTTTGGCCTCGTCAAAGTAGGATGAGGCGCAAATTTTGATTTCGTAGAAGATTCGATTTCAGAATCAGAATGTGTTACTTCGAGGTATGATTTCTTGCGATTTTTCACTTGTATCATTTTCTGTATTATTTGAGATTTGGTAATATCACTTTCCTGAAGTTCATTATCATCTCGTGTTGATTTGAATAGGTCACTTGGTGTTTGTTTTGATTCACTTAACGATCCATCAGAAATATACGGCCTGACAATCTTAAAAAGACTACCACTTCGTTTATCAAGATTTCCTCTAGTATGTGTGGCATTCCTATTTGATTTTATTATATGCTGAATGATTTTTCGATCTGTAAGTTCCTTTGCTGTTGGAATATTACCTTTATTTTCAAGATTTGTTGAAGTGTAAACACTTTCCACATTCTGCGTTTCATAATTCTTTGAACTAATCCAAATTTTGTCATTGGGATTACATTCTTCAGCAACGTTTCCATCGGCAATTGCAACTTGCATGATCTCGTCATGACTTAGATTCTGATTAGTTTGATGTTTTCCTGTTTTAGTAACAATAATTTCGTTTATAATTTCAGGTTCCATGTTGTCTTCCTCGAAAGGAGAATCTACTGCACTAATTGTATCCATTTGTGAAATTAGTTTTTGGTAAAATTTTGAATCTCTCAATTTCTGCATTCGGCATGAATCCATTCTTGATATCGACGTCAACACAGATTCAACATCATCGCAACTAGAATCATGCTTAAAATAATACGAGTGTAATTCACTATTTAAATCAGGTGGCTTGCCCGAATCTGTGTGTCTGATCCATTTGTTGAAAAACAATGATTTCAAGTCTTCAGTATTTTCAATTTCTGATTCAGTAAAAAATTTCTTTTTTGCCTTCTTTTCCGAAGACCTCGTTTTTTGTTTTTTATTGCTACGCGACAATTTCTTTTCTAAACTGTCTATGAACTCATTTTCGGTGCATTTGTATGGCGAATTTAAACGTTTAACATTCGAATCCTTCTCTATACTGATATGACGAGGAGTCTTTTGATTGCTCATACAATGTGTTTCTTTAAGAGAATGTTTTGAACTTGATCCTAACTCCTTAGGATTGTAGACGTACGAAGTTTTTTTATTCGGACAACATATGATTGGCTTGTTAACATTTGTTGAAATTGACTTATAGCTCTCTTTCACTTCTTCAGCAATGTCATTCTGTTCTTGCTGCATAACAGATGAAAATAAGGGACGTTCTCCAAATGGGAATTTAAATTTGTATCCTGACATTCGCTTTTGCTCCTTTAGTAGTCTTTCTTTTAATAATGCAGACTCCGGATCGTCGTATCTTCTCTGTTTACAGCACTTTCGGCTTGATAACAAAAATGCAGCAATTGAAATTATACAGAAAGCTGAGAAAACCGAAGCGATAATTGGATAGAGTATGGCCGGACCAAGACTTTCTGATTCTAAAATATAAACAAACAAATATAGGATGCTTTAAACTCAATATAGGATTGAATACAAACAATAACACACGTTAGAAATTTTTTCTAGTTACTTGATTATGAATCAAGAAAGGATTAAGAAAGTTGCATGACAATGTAAAACCGTAAAGAAATAATACGACATTATACCTTCATACGAATCATATTGTGGATCTTCATCTCCCATCTTTTTAAAACTTTTCAATGACTCCCAATTTCACTAAGTTTTGGTAGCCAGTTATGCACAGTAAAGCCCTGAAAGAGCATAAAATACAGAAGGTAAGTTTTTGTTCCTTAAAAAGTTTTTCAACATTAAATCCACAGGAGCATTTTGCTTGATACTTTTCGAAAATCGTCACTCTGCTATGGCGTTGAAAATTTCTTCTTTGGTAAGCCTTGATTAGTTAGATAGTTATTACCAATAAGACAACATCTCACTCTTGCGACATTTTTAATACATATACTCGTTGTTAAATTATAATTTCGTTAATGTGTTTCTGCACCATTTCGATTTCACGTGCGACTTGTAGAAATTCGATCGAACACAGCCGTATGATGAATTCGAAGCTCTGAATTAAAGACAGGTGCGTTTTAATCAGGTTAATTGCTTAGTAACTCAATAGCCATTCAATGTTAACTTTTTTAAAATTAATAAACCACGCTGTATACTGCAAGAACTCTTTAAAAAACCTCTCTCCGTCGGGTTTAATTTTATTTTTTAAAGTGTTAGAATATAAAATTTAGGAGATGTTGTGTTTATGGAGGGTTGAATTTAAATTTGTACAGTTTATGTCAGTTTAAAGATGGTGTTTAAATGAAACTTTCACAGTTTCGCGTCGTAACGCACCGTTGAGCACGATTATAAAAAGAAGTTTTTTTAACACCTTAAGACGGGGGGATATATCTCTTTATTAAAGGAAATAAATTATGCTTAAAATAACAATGTATTTTCACAAAGAAGGTGAATTATATGAACCAAAGTATAAGGCCATTCTTGCGTGACTTTTAAAAAGTCGGTCGTAAAAAACCTTTTCTGCTTCGATTAAGGATTATCTAGCTTTTCGTTTTTTACCCCCGTTTGTAGTGGGTTTATTCGCCAATGCATAATTTTATGCTCAGTATAATTAAATAAATGTTGGTGGGTTAGATCAGTTGAAAATTTAATAATCTTTTTGAATAAATCCTAATTATTTAGTATTATATCATATCGTCTCACACTGGTGTTCAAATAATTTCAAAACATACGGCAACGAAATGAATTTAAGAGTAAATTTTTCTAATGTAGACAAAGACGCTGCAACGATCACGTTTTCATAACGTGCAAATTTAGCTACGAGGTTCCTGAATACGAAGTTAGCCGTTCAGTTACAAATTTAGCCGCCTGGTGACAAATTTAGTTGCCCGGGTGCTAATTCATCTACCTGGTTACAAATCCATCTGTTGAATTGAGCTCTCTGCTTACAAAGGTAGCTGCCCAGTAACAACTCTAGTTGTGTAGTTACGAATTACCGCTGCCCATACACGGAACATTTTTTGTGTGTTTTTAAACAATTGCTGCGAAAAGAAAAAACACAAAACTGTAACACCCATAGCTAGATAAACAACCTCGATCCCAGGACCTGTTGTCTCTTTATGCAGACCTATCAATAAACGCAGCGTCTATGAGAGACAATGTCCTGGGAACGAGATTAGCTGTTCTGTGCATAGTTGTCCAAGAACTTTTGTTTGTGAAAAAAATAATTTCATTTGAACCCATTGACAGGAACGGAAACGGTTATGAAAACATAAATTTAATTGAAATTAGTTGATTGAAAAGAAGACCGTTATGAACTTTTAGCCGCCAAAAGTATTATAGTCAGTTACACAAAATATAGTCACTTTTTACCGACTCATTGTGGTGATTTTGTAAAATATAAAATATATGCAAAGGCGGTTCCAGAGCTACATTCGAGGTTTATTTCACAAAGCTGTGGGGTCGGGAATGTTTTAAATGCACTTCGCATGAGTCTCATTGATAGCAGTACCCAATAGGAACTACATAGGCTATTTTGGGTAAAGAAATCGTAGCAAATGATAATCTTAAAGAGATAAATAATTTGTTGTCTTGCCCAAAGTTCAATTTTCTGACTGGAGCTTTAACCTTCCCAATGCGACATATTCATTTCTAGCGTATATCGAAAGGATACAAGGGCGTTGAAAGATGTTCGTTAATGGCTCCTATCAGCAATCGAATCATACAATATGCAGAAAATCAACCATCGCAATCATGTTATTGCACTGCAGATGCAATACCGGAGTATAGTATGCCTTTTCGTAAATGAAAAATTTACGCGATTTCGATCACACCTTTTCGCGATATTTGAAACAGGAGAGCAAAACTCGTATTTTAGCATGAATACACACCCTATTTTTTTAAAACATTATTTGAACATGAAACTAGTAACGTTTGTGAATGTCTCCAGAAGTTGTTTTTTTTTAAAAATGACAAAATTGAGTTAAATTGTGTCAACTGTCATTAGCTAATAGAGACACACCCAAAGCTGAGTCTGAATCCGAAAATAAAACCGATACAAATTAATACTGAAACCGATACAAATTTAACCCGATAATGAAACTGATACGAATAGTCTCGTGCCGCTGCAAATTCCAAGAAATTTTTGTTATGACGTCAATGTTTAATGGACGTTGATATTATTTTATTAATCGCACAACCTCATTCCCAGGACTATTTGCTTCTGAGCAGTGCTGGTCTCGTTTCAAGCAAAGATTAGAACCACAAATAATTAAAATCTATATTCCAAGATAATTCAAAAAAAAATTATTTTATTTTTTCTGTGATAAAATTGCTTGAGATTCAATTTTGGGATGGCTAACCACGCCAAATTTCCAGAATTTATAGGAATTGAGAAAAAACCTTTAGTTTTATAAGTACTCTTCGAGAAAAAGTTTTTGTAAAAATATTTAAATGTCTGGATTCGCAAAAATTTAACTTAAAATGGTCAGGGCAATTTCAGGTTATTCAACTTTAAATTTTTGTCAAATTCCCCAATTTTTTTTGTACAAGCGTTTTTTTTTCAGAACCACGGTCACCATTTAAGAAGACCAAAAAAGTTAGAGCTGTAAAAGCATAAAATTAGATTAGCTGCACGTAATATATTAAGAAAGTCGTCAGTAGGTCAACCTAGGCCTGGGGACGAGACGAGGTTGGTCCGTAGTCTTGAGTAGTAGTCCAGCCTATTAATAAAACGCCAGCATTCGCCGAAGTCTTGCGCAAATTAGTTCATAGGTAAACCTCGTGAAAAAGGGCATCAATTCTGGCATCAGGACCAAAAAAAAGACAACGCGCGCTGGTAACGAGGTTGTTCGTACGTAACCTTTTTCTTTCTTTTACATCCTTCCCGTACAACTTTTTTAATATGCAATTTTTTTTTGATAATTTTTCTTTTAACATCCTTCCACCCTTTTTCTATGCAAGCTTCTTCTCGCATAACACTTCTTCACGACCTCTTTATCGCCACAACCCCCTTTCTATGCATGCTATATGCAATACCACTCAATGTTTGAATGAATTTGTGGTTTTTAATTACTGTATTTCTTGGAAATAAAATCTTTAACGAATTACGTTCAAATTATCCATAATGACCTATTTCACCGCACATTTCGCTCGATGTACTTAATTATTACACAGGAATATGTCATTATCAGATTAGAGTGTAAAAAGGAACCATATACCTGTGGTTCATTTTACGTTCTTGTTGATTTCTAACGCACCAACCTCGTCCCTGAGTTTTTTGTCTCGACGTCCGATATGAAAAAAGTAGACAACAGATCCTGGGATCGAAGTAGCCACGCATATCAAGGTTGCTTTTCTGCTATCGAATTTACTAAAGCAAAAAAGAGACAAAGAAGTCCTGGGAACGATATTGGCAAAAATTAACAAATAGATGCGTTGGAAGGAGTTGGGGATTGGAGAACAGAAAACATGGGTATTTCGAGGAAAGGTGTTTAGGAGGGCTTCTCTGTAGGTTCTTTATTCCGCGGAATGACATGTCACAGCTAAGCAAACTTTTCTTCATTTCTTTCTCCTGACTATTTGCAATTTGACAGACTGTTTTAATTTGCTTATACAAAAGGAACGAAAATTTTCGGACGGAAAAACTTTCGGATTTTTTTTGCCGTCTGAATTTTTTTTTAATTTTATCGATACACCGCTCAAGTTGTTAATTGTGAAACCTATACACCCTAATTGGGTTACTGGCTATAAATGTTTCCAGTCTTCTTTTTGTGTCATTTCCCATAATCAGTACTTTTGAAATTTGGTTAAAATTCGTTCAAAGGACTTACCCATGCATTTTTTTGACTTTATAAATCTTGTCCAAACATTTTTCCGCTGAAATAAAAAATTTTGTCCGAAAGTTTCGATGTCGAAGTTTTTCCGGATTTTTCTTGATTAAAATAAGTATGGTTTGATCTTATTATTTGAATGTTCACAAATGTTTTTTTCAAATTCACAAAAATTTTGATTGCGAATGTTCAGGATAACAACTGAAATTTGATTTAAACTTAACACAACATAAGAAATATACTTTTTAATCGTGTTAAAACGTATAAACAAGGCTGCCAGTATTTTCAACCAGTATTTTAATTTTAAAAACATAACGTTGCAATAATGCAAAATAATGCAAAGCGAAAGTATAATTCTTAGCTTTACACAAAATTTTTTATTGGAAATTACCAGTTTGTTTGTGCCAAATATTGAACATAATAATAAATAATGCTGACGTCACGAAATTTTAAATTAAAAACAGAGAGATTTAATCTGGAAGAGTCAGCCTCGTTTTCAGGTTTTCAGTTTTTAATATTGAAAACAGCGCGAAATTTTCTTTTTATTTATTTCTAGTCTTTAATATTAATAAAAGAGAAAGGTCCTGGAAACGAGTTTAGAACGAGTGGAGGGACAAAAGATAGGTGTCGAAATTTATAAATTCGGTGATGAAGAATTCTTACAACTTCACACAACAAAAAATCGATAGTGGTGCATATGATGTTTTAGCAAAACTTTTTTTCATATTTAACTATGATTTAACCGAAGAATAGTTGTTAAAATGAAACTGAAATACAGCAATGCACGTTTCTTCCAAGTAAATCCCAGACAATTATGGACCGTAAAATAGGGAAGCCCCTGTACTGTTGATATTTTTGTTTCTGTTCTAAGTTTTACCTCATAAATAATTTTACCTAACGGACTTTCCACATGTGCGATTTGAAAAACTACAAGAAATTAATTGGGTGCAAAATTGATCGTAATTACGATTTTTAAAAACCTTGGACCGAGTCCCTTGAATTTTAAAGTATTATTATCAACGCATCCCACATTCACGTGATCTCTAATATAAAGATTTTTATTGGATTAACTTCGTTAGAAAAGAAAGCGCTTATCATCCGCCTTTTTACATCTTCCAATTTGGCGCTTCATTGCGATCGTATTACAAACTCCTGAAGTTTAGGAATGAAGTTGCTTAGACAACATGGTTATCAAGGATGCTCATCAATTTCCTTCCCCGAATCATATTCCTTCTCATTTTTTACAAGTTAAAGATACCACAATTGTATAGCTCTGCAGTTTGTTTAAAAACACCCTATTCATCAACCTCGATCCCAGGGCATCTTGTATCTTTTTGACACGGGGATTGCGCCGATGTCAGAAAAGATACAAAATACCCTGGAGACGAGGTTACTTATTCATCTTTCACTTCATTCAATCATCTTACTACGAAACACTTCAATTGAAATACTATCTTCTTTGACGTAATTTCAAGAATGAATACGCCATATTTATAAGGGATGAAATAGGTTATAAATAAAACATGAATGTTGGTTGAGAATACATTAACAATTGGCGTAGGATGGCATTTTTAATCGTCGCCTTGTTTCTAGCCTCCTGTGAAGATAAATTTCAGCTTGGTTTTTTCCTTGAAGTACAAAATAAGAACAAAAAAAAAAATCTTCGAGCGGAAAGATATGGTGCAATATCAACCTCGTTACCAGTGATTATATGATTTGTTAAAGAATAACTGGGAACGTAGTTGCTGTAGTATGCGTGACATGTGTGTGAAATAAAAAAATAGATTTATAATAGTCAATCAAAGGTGACCTACACGTAAAACCAAGGTTAAACTGGCTTTCTGTGAGAAACATAAGGATGGATTGGATAATGTTTCTTGATTGTGCTTGGTAACTTCATGGACACATTGCACGAAATATCTATTGGGTTTAGATGAAGTGCTATACATGAAAGCAAAAGTGCAAAAAATAACGTCATTGATAAGCTTACATCTGAAATCAGTTCAAGAGCTTTGAAAACTGTTAGCAATAAACATATAACAGGATAAAGTTTCTTTTCTACACATCTCAAAGTTGTAGCAATAGACTCTAAAATATTATGATAGTAGCAGATAGAATGTTGGCCGTCGTCTATAGAAACCAAATTAGACGAAATTACAGGTTTATTTCTCGTTTACGTTTTTTGTAAAAAAAAAGCCATGGACTGTACGAAGCTAAAACGTTTCGGAAGGAAGAGGTGGGGAGGTCTATTTGTCTACCTGAGGGGCAACATAGTTAGCTTAGAGAGTTGAAAATGTACAAAAACTGACTGTTTAGACCCTCTAAAAAACGATGTATTTTATTATAAGATTTCATCGTTTGTTGATAGAAAAGGCTGGGTTTTTTTAATTTTTCGAAATATGGGGGGTATTGGGAGAGCAGGCTGAGGGAGGTCTGCTTCCCTGGTTGCTATGTAGCTGAACCTATAATCATTTGCCATTTTTCAAGGTTATTTTAACAAAATTAATTTTTGGGCATTAAAATATACCCGCAATTTACTTGCAAAATATGAAGAGTGTTCCGTACCCGGTAAAGTCACGGTAGTTTTTTGGTATTCCCCAAAAACTACGGGGTCATACGGTTCTGGGGATTGAAAACTACTGTTCGGTCCATCTTTGCTTTAATACCAACTTCATTACCAGTAAAATTAAAGCAACTGTCTCAAAGAAAGTGATAGTAAAAGGTCTGGTAATTAGGCGCATGAAACGTAATTACTGTAGTGTAATATATTTAGAAGCATTTAAAAATAAAGTGGTATGCTCGGAATTTAAATCCTAGGGGCTTTTGTAAATTACAAAAAATCTGCAAAAAGGGAAGGCATATAATGTATATTAAAATCTCTATATATAGTTTTTTCTATTCATTGAGAGCGTTGCGAAATTCACATCAGTATTGTATCGTAGCACCAGCTCAACTTTTTATTTATTAATAACTTAGACTGCATTTAAATTATATATAGTGAAGAAAGTTTGCTAAAGATGTGGTTGAAGATTGAATTTAATTCTTCAAGAGCGCACGAACAAGATTTTTTTTTAAGTAGATCCAGTCAAGCGTGTAAAAGAAAGCTGACAAGAGCAAATATAAAAAATATTTTGAGTTTTTTGTAAATCTGGTTGTATTGTGAATCTGAATTACAGCGATATTCTCGAAAGACGATAAAAGTGTCGCTAAAGTAATACTTAATAAATATTTTTGTTTATATAGTTTTAAGTTTAGCATAATTTTGATAACTTTATTCTTTTGTTTTACATCATTTCGTCTAGCTTTTATATTATTATTATATTATTATTATATTTATTAATATATTTCTAATTCTGACAGTTCTTCAGTTTACGATAAAATAAAGGGAAGCTCTAAAAATTACTATTTAAACTATTTTTACTGCGCAAAAAGAAACGAAACGAAAATTTTAACCGGCTTTTTGTCCTCACTTTCTGTATAAAATTACAAGTTTCGGTTACCGTGTGTTTTTCATATTTTTATAAGGTATTTTACCGTAATTTTGCGGTGCCAATTAATTGCCTGCATTAAAAGGCTTTGCCAAAAATGTGTTATTAGGCTGTGAAACATACTAGAAACAGGTAATTTTTTTTCGTCACAAAATGATTTTAAACTTGGTAAGGAATGAAAAAGACCTCTCAAATGTCGTTTCATTCTGAAGCCTGAGCTCTAACTTTATTTAAAGGAGACGAGGAGGATAAGTTTTTTAAACGTTCTATTAGTATTCGCTTCTTTATAAATTCGTTTCCATACTCTTAGCTTCTTTTCCAGCACTTCTTGACAAATTTAATTGTGACGCCTTATAAACACAAGGCGAGATAGCCCGGAAGGAGGGAGTCAAAGAGTGGGGAGAGTTTGGTACTTTTTCCTGTAGTTTTTTTAAAGTCTAAGGAAACTAAATGTGCCAAAATAAGTTACTTTTTAGAAACTGATTACAAATCATTTGATTTAAACACACAAACTTTCCACTGCTATACTCTTCCCAAACTCGTTCCTACGACTTTTCTCTCTCTTTCTAACTCATCACCAGGACGTCTTGTACTTTCTCAGGCTGTTTTAACGTGCTTTATAAAAGGCTGCTATATGGCTATGAATTAATAAATTAATAAATAATTAACACTTTCTAAACAAAGTACCCTGAGTTTCTAAGGGACATTTAGACGATCGTCTTGTTGGCTCCATCATATTAAACGAATATTTCTCACGCCAACTTCACCCTTCCTCTCTACTAAAAGTGACTAAAGAGCCCTGGGAACTAGTTTACTCTCCCGCGTACTTATACTTTCATTTTCATAAAGGAGTGACATCATTCTGATGGAAAGTCATTTAAAGTTTACAGCTGATACTTCTTAAGAATTAACAAGGTTGCTAGGCAACTATATCGAGTGTTTAAATACCAAGAAGTTATTAGTAGAAAAGCAATTTAATAATAATAATAATAATAAAAAAAACCAATTTGCGTGAATTTCACAGAGCTGAAAGTTTTGCTATTATCAGCTCTGTACCAATTAAAGACAGGAGAAAATGAACTTTCGTATGGAGTGAATAAATATAGTTTTAAAATTCTGTTATATACTAACACAGGTTGTGCTCGAAAGCGTTCACATTTTGATGACGGCGAACATACATTTTCAGAGAAAAAAATAAAAATAGGCAAGGAATTTGTTTCTACGTATTCTGTGTATTTGTGTATTACGTATTTATCACTTCATTGCAAGTCGGTTAAGAACTTAGCTGGTGGAATCATGTTATTTTTGCTGATCTAGAAAAGTGTTTACATAAACTAGCCTGTATATAACTGTAGCATAGTCTTGATACAAAACATAAACAAAACACTCATTTTGATAACTGTTTTGTGAAGAGAATCAAATATTTACACTGTACTTTATTCTTCTTTTCATAACAATAGAAAACTAGGAAGGGAAATAAAAAGAAAAGATATATATAAAAAAACGAAGCTACGTCAGGAAATCTTGCTTGCAATAGAAGTTTGGAAGTGAAAGACGTAATTGGTGTGTAAAAAAAACAACGATCAATTCAAGATGAATGAAACAACCTTTTGCGCTCGACCGAAGTTGGAAAGACAAGCTAGTTATGACGATACAGATTACCTAAACGAGTTTCGAGCCAACACAACGGAGACAGCTAGTAACAAGGAATTTATTCGACAGTTGGCTAACGATTTTTTACGCAATAAAATTTATGGACGATCTGTGCAAGCATGTTCAGTCTTAAATAGCGATACAACAGCCGAAACGGGAAATATTATCGAAACTACGACAGTTACGGCTGACGAATCTGCCGAAAATATTCAAACTTTAAGACCTTTTATAAAAACTGCAAAAACTCTCCGAAAAGTGAGTATGGAAATGGAGAAAACGAATATAGAATTTTTTGATACAGTTTGCGAGAATATGCGTATACGAGAAGAAAATGCTGAACAAGCGTTTAAAATCGTATCAGAAGAGGTATTGGATAAGAAACCTTTAAACTGGGGAAGGGTCGTTAGTTTGTTTACGTTCGGTGGTAAGTTAGCTGAATGGTTCTGGCAAACGAATCAGGAAGACAAAATAGACGAGATAGAAGATTGGTTAACTGACAGCCTGTCTGATAAAGAAAGTTGGATCGAAGAAAATGGCGGCTGGGTAAGTTATTTTTAATTAAAGTAAAGCTGAAGATAATAAATTAACTAGACCAAACGATAAATTAGGGGAAGATTACAACCTCGATCTCAGGGCTCTTTCCCTTTTTTCATAACAGGAGGGGATAAAGAGCCCTGGGCTCGAGGTTGGGGAAGATAACTTTGAGCTTACGTTAAAAAAACATGCAACACTAAGAACACAACTATGTCTAAAGCTTGTAAGGTAACCAAGTAATAGGGGTGCGGGCCGGTGGGGATGGGATAGGGTACAATTAGGGATATTAGGGAAGTATTTTACGGAGGATATTTTGCGCAAAATTAAGTAGGAATTAAAGAAATTTTTATTTGGTGAAGAGAAGTAAGTGCCATTATAAAAAAGCTGGTTTTACTTTAGAGTTCATTGTAGCTTGAAGATTTTCTTCTTTGATTGCAACCCTCTTTTGTGTCAAAAAATTGTTTTGAAAGTTCTTTTAAACAAAATACAAGAAGCCCTGGGGGCTCTAAGAATTTCCGCTCGCTACCAAAATATTTGATGACAACCTGCTAATTCGTTGTTATCGTGCCAAACATTCGAAGAGGTTTGGTGCTTGAAGCTCTGAAGATAAAACACACAAGTGACATTACATCTTACAACAAACGCAAAGAAAACGAAACTTGTCATAATAAACTCACACTTTAAAAGAAATTACGAACAAAAATTATAGCCTATCATTCATGGTTGAAAGTCTTCCGATTGAAACGTTTATGGTCTTAAACGGCATTTAGCTGACTAAAAAACAAAATTTTGATGCTACCATACTTTTCAGCATACTTTTTTTATTAACTGTGCCAAATTTTGTCGAAAATAAAGTAGTTTAAATTTTTGGACCAATTTTGGCCTAAAATGACATTTCAGGTGGCAAAAAATCAAAATTTTGATGGCACCATCATGTTCAGCATACTTTTTTTATTAACTGTGCCAAATTTTGTCGAAAATAAAGTAGTTTAAATTTTTGGACCAATTTTGGCCTAAAATGACATTTCAGGTGGCAAAAAAACAAAATTTTGATGTCACCATCATGTTCAGCATATTTTTTTTGTGATCTGTGCAAAATTTTGTCGAAAATAAAGTAGCTTTAATTTTTGGACTAATTTTTGCCTAAAATGAGATTTAGGTGGCCAAAAATCGAAATTTTGATGTCACCATCATGTTCAGCATACTTTTTTTGTTAACTGTGCCAAATTTTGTGGAAAATAAAGTAGTTTTAATTTTTGGACCAATTTTGGCCTAAAATGACATTTAAGGTGGCCAAAAATAGAAATTTTGATGTCACCATCATGTTCAGTATACTTTTTTGTTAACTGTGCCAAATTTTGTGGAAAATAAAGTAGTTTTAATTTTTGAACCAATTTTGCGTAAAATGACATTAACAAAAAATCAGAGGAACGTGAAATCCCAGGGTCGATTTTTTCTCAAAAAATGCTCCAAAAGAAAAAACGACGGTTTTAAAGAATTTCCTACGCCTTCGGGCGCGGAAATTCAATAACAAAAATTCGGGAGAACAAGGATAGTATAATTTTGAACATTTTTAAGGCAGTTTTGAGGAAATTTTTTTTTTGCTTTTTCAGGATTTTTCTGGCTCTTTTAAAAAGGAGTGGCTAACATGTGTTAATAGTGTATTATTTTTAAATTTATTTGTTTTGCTACTTTAGGAGGGATTCAATAAGACCTTTCCAGTGGAACACAAACAGAACACGTACAACTGGATCAAACCAAGTATCCTCATATGTGCAGGCGTCTCCTTAGCTGCTGTACTTACTTTCAAAACAATGGAGTAAAAAATACATATGAAAACAGATGCAAAAAAATGAAATATCTATTGATTTCGCTTTACGCGGAAATTATCTTGCCCATATATGGCGGCATGAGATAATCACACGGTAGACGAAATCATCTCAAATTGTATATATCTTACACAATGAACTATTATTTAACAAACAAAGTCAGTTTGGCCAGTAAATGAAATATATATTATATATGTATATAAAGAAATGTATAGAATTATAAAACTGTAAAAATTGTACATTTTGTACCAAGCCTTTTGTGAAGAGAGATTTACTTTGTTTTGTTCTGTATAATGTTTTGTTCTGTTGATTTTTTTATTTATTTTAATCACAAGTTATTTGATTTTTTCCAGATCTTTCCCTAAGATTCGATGGCATTTCATTTCTCAATATATAACCGTTTCTCAAGGGATACATTAACTAAAAATTGATAAAGTTGAAATTCACATTTTATATTATATGT
Source organism: Hydractinia symbiolongicarpus (assembly GCF_029227915.1). NCBI lineage: Eukaryota > Metazoa > Cnidaria > Hydrozoa > Anthoathecata > Hydractiniidae > Hydractinia > Hydractinia symbiolongicarpus. The sequence goes on along the minus strand of NC_079875.1, from coordinate 12,225,211 downwards.
AGTTCTATTTTACGGAAATTAATTCCGCGAATTTCGCGAATTGCGAGTTTTTCAATAATATTCGCGGGAACTATATTTCGCGGGAAATTAAGAAAAAAAAAATCGCGAATTTCGCGAAAATTAATTCCCTTAAGGTACTTCAGTGATTATACCTGTAGGGTACTTTCCCTTTATGTAGGCATCCGGTATCCATACAAACTGCACCTATCTACATAGGTGTGTAGAAAATTTAAAAAACAGCTAACAAATCTAGTAACAACTTAAAAACACAAATAGGAAAGTAGAGCTATATTACTGGAGAAATGTGAGAAGCGTTTGTACCTACTAATAGTAGCCGTACAAAAGACCTTTTTTCGGATTTAAATAATTCTTTCTAATGTGTTTTTAAAATAATCCATCGGTGCAAAATTTGCTGGTTAATGGTCTCTGTGTTCTTTGACCTTTACACGCATTTTATGGTTGGCTATTTCGTGCTTTTTTTCGCACAAAGCAATTTTGCGCAATAACACATATTTATAATCAGTCGTTAGTCTAAAAAAACATACAAGGAATTCTGGTCTTTGTACGTTTTGTACATTACTATGTCGAAAAATCTCAGCATACAGCAGTCATTTAGAATTTTGAACAAAATAAAACCATTATTATAGACTAGTCGTTAACCCGTGGAAAAAATTCACGGGGTCGTTCGTCTTTAAATTACACGGCACTTTTTTTGCGATCAGACAGACAAAATACGGCTAATATTATACGAGACTACTTGTTTGCCCGTGAAAACACTCACGGGCATTTTCCTGTCGTGTATCTCCCTTGTTCGTCTGTTACTGAAAAACTGGAGATCCGAAACAGAGCGCAAAACAAACGACGGGGGTATTATTATTATTATTACAGAGAAGCAGTAATATACAACATGCACATATAATTAAAAGACCGCAAGTCCTTTTTGCGAGACTATGCAAATTGCAGCATGTATAAATTAGAAAATTGGAAAGCTGTTAAGAAACTTTCGAAGTAAGAGCCTTCGCCAGTTTCTTATCAAAAAAAGTATAACGGAGATCCCAGATATTTAATATAAATTTTCAGTTGTTTCTTTTAAAAAAAATCACACTACATTTTTATTTCATGTTCGTGTATGCACATTAGCCAAAACATCTTACACAAGAAAAAGTTTTGCGAATTTTGTGCTTCTTCGCGAAAATTTGGCTACATATTTTTTTTTAAAAAAAATTCTTTTCGCAAAGTCTAGTTTTAAAAACATCTCCAGCTTTAAAAACAGATTCTAAGTTTTGCCGAAGTTGCTCTCTCAAAAATATTTTCGATTTGCCACGTCGCGAAAGTTTATGTCGCAAATTTCGCGAATTTTAAAGATTCGCGAATATGTCCCCCATATAAACTAAAAAGCATACTTGATTGTTGCTCCAAAAACAGCAAAGCGTGGCCGAGCGTTTACAGGGTTCACTTCGCAATCACCAGTTCCGAGCTTCAGTCCAGAGCGGTCTTGTTTAACAAGTGCCATTATCGCAGCTACGGACCAACCCATACCACGTGAAGGAAACGGGGTGGCCAATGCCAATGTATATCTAATGTACACATGGGAGAACAAAAGACTCACATTGATAACAGTGCCAGTACATTAAGGTGACTTTTCGTTATGAGTATTCAAAAATAAATAAGTATTCACTCTGCATGACGTAATGTTAAAGGGTATGACGTAATGTGCAATCGTGTTGTTGTATGTGCAAAAAGTGGAGGTTGAATTTCGGTTATTCTAGAGACCATGTAGCTTCACATATCTTCGTGAAATATTTCTTTATGTCGACTCAACTACTTGTGTAAGTTTTGTCTGTTGAGCGCTTCTGATTTATTAACAAACAACGTCTATGTTCTTGAAAAATTAGCTACATAGCATACAGCTTACAGTTCATCTTTTGGCGCTTTTTCTAAAAAGTATATCATAGGTGAATTATCATATGTGCCGCACGTAGTGTAGTGGATTCGTCTGCGGCTCCCAGTTCTGGGGACCGCTGATCGAATCCCGATTCCTGCCAGGTACTATGTTAGTGACGAGCAAAGTAGTTATTCTTCAATATAAAGTACATTATCTTTTATCAGCACTTTCTTGAAGATAGGAAAATGTAAAATAAAAATGTCACAAGACAAGACATAGAGGAGAATCTCGAATATTTCTATTTTCTAGTGCAACTAGGTTGCGGCTGAAAAAAATAGTACATAGGAGGGAGGAGTAAAAAAACAGGGTGGGGTGTAGATCGTAGTAAGGTGGATAGGGTTGGGGGATGATGGAATTAAGAGAGAGCAAGAGGGAATAAAAGCAGGTATCAGTACATTCTACAAACTACTTCGAAGATAACGAAATCAATCTTACCAATTATAATCTCTACAGGATAGTGGTCGCTAATTCGTAATGGCTAAAGTAAGATTACGTCACAAAATTATATTTAAAGCATCGGTAGACAATGCAAGTATTTAGAGAGGTTCCAACAAAAAAGGAGAAAATGAGCACACATCTTGGTATATAGTATTATACCTCGTTGAATAAAAAATGCAGGGGGTGTATGGGGGCGGGGAGGGGGGGGCACCCCTTAAGCAATACAGACCCCTTACCTCTTCGATATCAAATTCTTCATCAAATCTAAAAACTTTTGCACTATGCCTTGGTATATGCTTTAATAACATTTCACCGGATGCAATTATTCTAAAGAAGAACAAATGAAGACATTATATTGGTACATCATTTGGCTTTTTTAATAATGGTGGATTTTAAAATTATATTATGTCAATCATTCATTTAATTGCCACAATATTAATTCGTGATGTTAGTTTCAGCTAATTATAATTAAGTATTAAAAAATAGAATTTATATTCTAGCCAATGAAATTTTCTTGTAGGCGACGTCAGTGTGCTGAGTGAAAATATAAAAATTAAAAGTATAAAAAGAATTAAATTTTAAATCAATGAACACATATCCTCTACCCGAATTACAGCGAAAAAACAAAATCTACGTGAAACAAAAAAAAAATAATAACAAGGGTTTTGACTATTTTGACATTCCATAGACTGCACTACCGGAATACAAACCAGGTAAAGAAACAAAATAATGAGGGTTAAAATTGAGAGTATTTCTTTTTGTTTATATAATAGATAATAGCATTTACAGAAAAACATACTTTGTTAACATGACTGGAATTTTGTCCATCTTGGTACTCCGTAGACAAAAATGACGGTATTATAGACGGATTAAACAAACAAAAAGAAACAAACAACTAAAAACACACACACAAACAAACAAACCTGTCATAGGTGTAAGTATTCTTTCCAACTGTTGTGTCTTCATTTTCAATCAACCAAGAAAATTTGGGATCTGTTTTCAAATCAACAGTCGCTAATTTCTTTTTTGAGATATGGCTGAAATTAAAAGAATCAGATTTTTCACGATTTGTAGGATTTTAGGTGACATTAGCGGAATTAAGTAAGACTTGATTTCCACATTTCCACATTTCAAACACGGAAAATTTCATTATTCCACTGCAAACTATTTAATCATGCCCTACATTTTGATTTTTTATCTGCCGTAAAATTTCTAGGAAAACATCTTCACATTAATTTAATACCTTCTTTCCTTATACCTTTCTCTCTATAATATAATTTAACTAAAAGCACCACATTAAAACAAAACAGAATGCCATCATTTCCTTTTCGCAGTTGAAGGTAAAAAAAGATTTGTTCTCGCGACATTTTACAGGATGGTTGTTTTTTCTTTTCCACTCAGTGGAAACGAACTTTTGCGAACGACTTATAGCTTGCTAATTCGTTAATTTTTCCCTTTAAAAAGCAAGTTTCAAGCTGTGTCATTACTGAAGTTAGAGATAGAAATTTGATCAAATTTTTTGACCGTGTAATAGGGGCTTAAGCGACCGTATCGCCTTTTTTATGATGTAAAGTGAAAACCTTGTTGAAAACTGAAAATACATTTAGTGCAAAAAGATTCGTGGGCAAAAACTTGTAAAAGTTTATGCCATGAAATTTCTCAAAAGCATTAATTCACGTAAGTTTATGAACGCAAAAAGATTTTCTCTTTAATTTGCAAAATTTAATGTTTAAAAAATCGGTATTTTTTTATTTTCTTTTGTTTTATTCAAAGAGGTCATACAATTCTTTAGAAGTCATACAATTCTTTAGAAAGTTCACAAGAGGCATTGATTAGCGTAAGTTTATGTTCGCAAAATGTAATAACAATCACATGTTTGCAAAATCTAATAATAGTCACATGTGCGCAAAATGTAAAAATTTTGCCAATTTTCCTGTTCGCGGAAGTTACTTTTCGCGAAAGTTTCTGCACTTTAAATACTATGTGCATAGTATCTTTAACATATTTTAAAAGCAGAAACTTTCGCGATTATTGGTCGCAAAAGTTAGGCCCAGTGGTAAATTGTAAAAAAGCTTGGTCTTATGTTCATTGCCCTACAATATGTTGAAATAAGCTATTTGCGAAATTTAATTCATGCAAATTTAAATTTTTCAGAGTTTTTTTTGTGTAAGGTCTGTCCCTCTGCAAGAGTCGGTGAAAAGAATCCGGTGTTGACACACGTTCAGCATACTAAGGACAGATATAACAAAGAAAATTTGTACCTTCCCCCTGCATTAAAATCTCCCATGATCAAAACGTCATCAACTCCCCATTTTTTCACCACTGTGTTGTAGACATTCACCAGTTCATTTAATTCTTCTTCTACAAACTTAGGCTGTAAGTGAGCCCCAATGATGGCGAATTGTTTCACTAAACAAAATAAATTATCTTATAAGTAGGTACACTTTTGTATATCCATGCTACACTAAATAGAATAGAAATTGTTGCACTATAGGGAAAAAAAAATTTAGGATACCGGTTTGCGCGTAGGGTCAAAGCCTAACTTTCGCAAATAAATTGTGCAATGAAAATTTACCCGTAGAGTAACAATTTTCGCGTATGAGCTAGCGATAGATAGATAATAATACACCCTAATTCATTTTTATAATTTTTGGTATATAGCATAACACTGCTGATAAAGCTAGGAAAAAAATGATTGTGATTTTAAGACCTTGTTCCGTTGGGTATTTTGTCTTTTTAATTTTTATTATTATTATTCCGAATATTTATACAGCCACTTCAGTGTTGGAAACATTGTTATCAATGTGGGTCCTATTTTCTGAATGTATACATTAAGTATACACCGGCAATATCCACCCAATTTCCCTCACATGACATGGGTTGACCCGTAGCTGTGGTAAAGGCACTTGCTAAACATGCCCGTGCTGTGGACCGAACCACGGACCTTGTGATTACGAAGCGAACTCCATAACCCCAAGGCCACGAAGGCCATGAAGTTGGCTCAAGGGCCAAGAGACCCCTTAGACATACATCATGGATATCTATTTTCGCGTTTACTACCTTTCGCGAAGACTAATTTTTCTCAAAATTTATACTCGCAAAAAACATTTCTCCAGACAAATTTGCAACCTATATTGTAAGAATATGGCGAGTAAGAGCATGTGGAGAGTGAGAGCATGTGGCGAGCGGAAGCAGCTGTGGCGAGCGGAAGCAGCTGTGGCGAGCGGAAGCAGCTGTGGCAAATGGAAGCAGCTGTGGCGAGTGGAAGCAGCTGTGGCGAGTGGAAGCAGCTGTGGCGAGTAAAATTACGTTAAAAGCGAAAACTAACAGGGTTGGGAAAAGGCAAGATTTGCATGAAGAAAATAAGATCATTTCTCTACCTGCTGTTTTTATTCCCTTTACCAGCACAACAAACGGCTCACGTTGGAATGTATCTGTTCCCAGTTCTTCAGGTCCATCATCGTAATGAAACGAATCAGATATTTCAAAAATGTCTTCCCTACGGTTATAATAACACAAATTACTTCAACTCAATGCTTATATGAATGCAATTTCTTTTGCGCATATATACAAGTATTACATTAAAGAAAGATGTTTGAAATTTGCAATGAAGTAAGGAGGCCATTAAAGTTAATACTAGAAAAAAATAATTTTTATCTCGAGAGGCGCCTTTAACGAGCTTGAAGATATTCAATAAAATAAATTTCTTAAAATGCTGTACGCGAGAGTGTTTCTTCTGAAATAAATGAAAACAATGTTTTTTTGTCAAAGGTATTTTTAACACGAAATTGGCACTGCATAGTTTCTTTATTAAGTATCTACCTATCACTAAAACTCCATCAAAAAAGTGCCAGAAGAAGATTAACAATCTGGAAAAATTGAGCTAAAGTTCTCGTGTTTAAAGGAAATGTGCAAAAATATTGCATTTCATAACCATTGCAGACTTGAATAAAAAGCGTATCTGTATCAACAGATACGCTTGTATGTAGTAAGGGAGAAACATGCGAAAACTACTTTGAAATCATTTGACAATAATAAAAAACATATCCTACGAATTCAAGGTATAAAACCTTTAACGTGTAGAAGAGGATTTCACTTTAACGGTGCACTAGAATTTATCAACTTACTGGCAATAATTGGGTCCGCAGAATCAGGTAAGGAATTTAAATTTTTAAACAGCCGTATACTTTTTAACAATGTACACTACAAAATAAGTAACCAAAAAAAATCATTTTTGGTTACTTATTTTATCATTTTTCTTATTTATCCCGTGTTATGTCAAAGATCCATGGAAGAACAGAAACTTTGTATTATATGTATTTAGTTTTTTATGGCTATCCTGTTAAACTATTCGTTTATAGATAATAAATATATAAATGAAATAATATAAAACTCCACTGTAATTGCTGTCCTGATGTTACGTAATATTTTCTACATCTACTTTTTCCCCAAGTAAAATTTTTTTTCAAGAAGCTGCCACGAGAATACCCTACCTGTATATATAGAGATATTGTTCTTTATAAGTTTTTCTTCCAAGATAATCACTAACAACATGTTTGTAGGAACGGCCTGAAATTCTAAAAAATATTAAGAAATAAAAGTTAGCTTTATTTATGTAACAAAATAAAGAAAAAAAGAAAAAATAGTCATTCCATTTTGTTGTAACACCTTTTAACGAAAATTTTAAGGACTTTTTTTCACCTCACCATCTTAAAAATTAAGGCCTTTTTAGATTCCCTCAATGTTGGTGAAACCACTACATAAAAGCTTTTTTCAAAGTAGACTTGTGCCAGTATATATAAGTAGATTTGCTACATCGATTTTCCAAGAAAGCCCATGGGTTAGATGGGGAGTCCTGGAGTATTTAATGCTTATTTTAAGATATACGCAGACCAAACTAAGGTTTGAGTTTTTCCCTGCAATATCCAACTGTCACACAATTTGCTATCTCCCCTCTTTTCCTCACATGGCTGGGGTTAACCCAGAGCTATCGTAACAGTTACACATTCGTATTAAATCGTCACCTAGTGGGAACTCTTTCTCTTGCACAAAGTGTGGCAGCTGTAACCACTAAGCTACAGCGCAATTAGTCAAAAAATAGGATAAACAGTTTTTGGTCAAAAGAATTAACATGTTATAGAGTAAAAATGATTTTAAAACCTATACAAAAAAACTTTGAGTTTTAAGATATGCTAGAAAAACGAGCAGAAAAGATAAAGAAAAGATATGCGAGAAAATTCCATGTTAGTGTAATTATATACACCTACTTGTTAAGAGCATTGATAAAAGAAGGGATCTTCTTTAAATTCCCATCTTGTACTTCTTGTAGCAAAATGAGATCATAACGAGAAATTATCTAAAAAAATTCACATTTTATTTAAAGAACACAGTAGGGCTCACAAGAAAACTACTAACTTATACCTTAGTAATTTGTCAGGTTCTAAGCCAGGTAAACATTACAATAAAAGAACAAAAGCTGTTCGACCTTAAGCTCATACCTTATGTAATATATCAACTTATGTAATATATCAACTAACTTATACCTTAGTAATTTGTCAGGTTCTAAGCCAGGTAAACATTACAATAAAAGAACAAAAGCTGTTCGACCTTAAGCTCATACCTTATGTAATATATCAATTGCATATTTATCATTAAACTTTTTTGCACCAAAGCGTTGTACGTTAAACGCTGCAATGCGTACAGTCTGGATATTTTGTTGATATGGATCACTTTCTGAATTAATGCTGCCATAATGAGAAGGTTCGGGGTCAGCATTACTAATAAAGCAAAATCTCTATTATCATATTCTGTTATGGAAAAAGAGCTTTGTATACATATCAGGGTTTTTTCTTCTTTTTAAAAAAATTGTAATAAAAACAAATCAGTACCTTTTTATACAACAAAGCCAATTAAAAAGTTTCACTAATGCGTCCATCTATTTCTAATAGTCTAGAAAGACAAAGGCATAATATTTTTATAGACAAAAATAGTAAGTTAACTCTTTGTATTTTTGTGTTAAACTTGAAAGGCTGACCTATTTTTTAGTCTGTTTTAATCCTTGTTTAGGTTGGGAATGATGCCCTTTTTAGTCTATAACTTTGTCTAACAGAATTCACTTTAAACTGGAATCTGAGTTATAATATAATGACATCCAATAATAAAAGATAAAAATCGCAATATCCAAGTGTTCAGGAGACCTGCTATTTTTCATAAGGTTATTTTCAAGTAGCAGCATATTAAAAAATAATATTTCTTATAAAAAATAATATTTAAGAATATGTAGGGCTAGGTAAAACCTTGCGGATTGTATCATCGGCACACTCTGTTTAGTTGAGAATGTCGATAATTATTCTAAAAGAATAGAGATGCAACTTATGTTAGAAATTTTAACGCTTCTCTTTTTAGCAGAGCTAAGTGAAGCGCATTTCATAATGTTAAAAGTGCAGGCATACCATTTCCGCCAATTTCTTTGCATGTAAAATTTTGATTTGAGCAGTAACTTGTAAATGATGAACAAAGTAGTTCTTCTACAATATGACTTACACGCATTATACTTGCCCGTCATGATCAGAGGTCTGATCGGGGTGAAGCATTCTCTGTTGAGAATGAAATACAAATGTGCTATGACAAATATTCACCTATGTATACACACCATTCGGATAAACTATCTGAGTTCATCACTAACATATTGCCGCACGTAGTGTAGTGGGTTCGTCTGCGGCTCCCAGTTCTAGGAACCGCGACTCACTGCCAGGGAGTATGTTAGTGATGAACAAAGTAATTCTTCTTTAATACAACTTTTAAGTGTTTGGACTCAAGGCACTCAAAGAAAAGCCGTGGTCAGTTCTTCTGCACACACCTGAATGACAAAGCTGAAAGATCTGACAAGAAGTGGTTAGCAAAATCCATTGGACGAAAGTAGCATGTGATAAATAGCTTATGTCTGTGGTTGATTTTCTAGAGTATGCAACTAGACGAGGTAGTTGGTTTGGAAAAAAAGCCTTATCACAAATCGCAATGTTCACTAGTTATCAGTCTTTTGTTTTAAGAAACTTATTTTTTCAATTTTTATTTATATATATAAAAGTTTTTAACAAGTTTTAATTTAGAAGAAAATATTTTAGACTGCATAATGATGTCGTCTTTACTGTTTTTATTAATACCTCTTATGTGAAATTTAATTTGTTGTTTATAAACATAGAAAAACTCATCAAAACAATGTTTATCTGATATGCAAGGTACTCATAAATTTATTTAATTTATATATTTGGGCCATAAGGGCTGCTTTTTTCTTGATAATAAAAAAAAGGTAAAAAATGCTATTATTTCTTGGTTTTTGGGTTTTCTAAATAATCGGAAATGTGGTGTTTTTTATGGAAAATAAGAAAGAAGTTATACAGGGAAAACATATGCACTTTCGTTCTGTCATACCCGCATTTTAAAAAAAAAAATTTAAAAGAACATGAGCCTCAATAAGAACATAAATAAAAACAACCTAAAGCTAAGGTGGCACAAGGAATGTTTTCATGCACGTGCTATGCAACATTGCTCCATTGCATGCGCATGACAAAAGTTCCTTGCATCCCATATCTATTTTTTTACTGTAATGCAGCAAAAAAATGTTGCATAGAGCAAAAATTTTGCTCCACAACTTCGGAGACAAAATAGATCTGAATCTAATTTGTGCCTGTGCTATGGGGACAAATTTTGATGAACATTATCGTAAAAGTTGCTCGTGTTGTCACCATCTGCAACATGTCCAGGGACAAAATTATTCTTGCGGCACATTTGTGCCTCATTTCCCCATATCATCTTGCAAGACCAATTGAGGCGATTAAACAATGAAAATGCAAGAAACTGTAAACATTGCTTTTCTTGGGAAGTCAAACATAAAGCGGAGAGAGAAAATATGAGAAAAGCAAAAATGTCGGCCAAAAAGAAAAAGCTATCTGATAACGAAAAGACACTTTAATTGACTTTTACAAAACAAATCCTGTGTTATGGGATATACTGCATAAATAAAAATAAATTTAACGGTGCATAAAACTCTGATAACCTTGTTAAAACTTTCCATTCGCTCTACATCCATGTTTCGTGAGCTACGAACATTTAAATCAAATAAGACCATCCTGCAGCAAATGAGAAGTGGTGTCACGAGAAACATTTTCATGAGCATGCTGTGAGACACGTTGCATAGCGCGCGTGAAAATGTCCCTTGTGTTCTCTTACCCTAAGGAGGGGGAATTGTTTTTCGTGTTGTTGCACACCTAATAATACAACTGCAAAATAATATTCATGCTTGATTATACAGCTCCATTAGCAACATAAACATAAATTTTAGAGTAATTAAAGAAAAATATTCTGGTAAAAACAAAGTTATTTTCTCATTATTTAAAATAAAATAAGATAAAATGAGGCTGAAAAAAACTCCAAAAATAAATAAAAACGCAAAGTTCTACCTTATGTTGTTATAATGACTCAGACAAGATTCCATTCAAGTTATAGATTTTTTAGAAATTAATTTCAAAAGCAGTTTATTTTGGTATATAGTGTTGCCTATCCAGCCTTGTATACCCCTGAACTTGTCTTGCTTTTCCTGGCCATACCGTGCTAAGATAAAATTGTTTGATTGGACGAAATGAAACACACAAGAACTTAATTTCTATTACGTTTTGAACAAAAGGAGCATCTACAATTTTTTGCTTGCAAAACTAGGGGATCCTGATGTCCTCCAGCTCCGCAACCCTTTATTTATTAATTGCAAGTAAATAAGAAACAGCAGTATTTACCAGTGTCTGAACATGCTTTAGAAATGTCTGTCCTTAACTCTCTAGCGTTCCTACCGGAGAGATAACTTGTATTCTACCAGCAGCACCATTACTTAGCTAGCTATAGTCAGTTTAGCTAGAAGTAAGATAACAAGTCATTAATAGTACACCAAGAACTAAAAGACGCCTTTCTAGAATAGCTACGACTAAATCATAAAGCACATAGCCCACAGTAGCCAGCAAGGTTATCAGTTGGGTGAAATAGTAGCCACAGATGACATAGGACCGATGACAGAACCTGATTTAATCATGTCAACTTCAATGCTCACCTCTCCTTATTGTTGTTGTTGTTATTGTCTCGCCTACCCCGTATCAAATAAAAAATATTAACCTTGCAAGTGAGGTTTGTTCGAGATAAAATGTTCGATCTACCCTGGGCCCTTAATCCTTATGCCGCAGATGTTCCGGCAGGGGAAGTTGTGTGAGAAAGAACCAAGGATTTGTAACAATTTCCATCATTCTGGTTTTAGATCCTCTTCTTTCTGTTACACATAATGTGTTTAGGTTATATTATGGTTTATATGTTCGCTATAAATTAGGAAGAAATGAGTAAATCATACAATTACGGTTATCAACCACTAGATGGTAAGTTTTTTTTCCTAGCAAACTGTTTTTATTAGCTAGGATTGCAAGATTGCGAGTAGCAACTTTTCTTGTCAAGAAATTGTTTTAAATGTTAATTTATTAGCATTGTTAATTTACATAGTCCTAAATTAACTTTTTCCTTAACTATATTCTGGTATTGTTAAATCAGTATCTAAATAACATACAAATTGCCCTATTAGTTGGGGGCCGTCGACAAACAGTTTTCGTCTTCGGTAACAGCAAATTGGCCACTAGACTTGGACCCCCCTCCCCCAGCCCCTTAACGGTAACGATAGGCAAGAAAAGGAGGACAACTTGAAAAGATTGACCACATTGGCTGTTAACGCTAATTTATAGACTTTTAGTAATATAAGATTGAAAATGCATTCACCATAATAATTTATAAGTTTATCATTATATACATCATCATTAATAATGTATTGATATCAATCTAATGCACTACACGGTTTTTATAAGAAATCTGGCGAAGTGCCTAGTTCTAAAAGTTTCTTATTTGTAGCCTGAAATTCCATGTTCTTAGTTCCAAAAGTTTCTTATTTCATTTCCTAATTTTCCTAGTAAAGTAAGGGTTTCTTATTAGCATTTTTTGATTGTTTACTATAGTGTGTATTATTCCCATTGGGAACTTAGGTACAGTAATGTAAAAAAAAAACTTACTCCGTAGTGGTGATTGTAACATCTTTAATTAATTGTAAGAATTAATTAGAAACAAGTTTCTTATTTCAGAAATACACATGGAATGTAGTAGTAAAAATTTCTTAATTTTTGAAGATTTTACATGTAGGCTTCTTATAAACATGTTTCTTATAAAAAAATGTGTAACATTGTGTTCCATAGTGTCAGCAGATTTAACAAGACATCCTTTTTTGTGACTTTAAAGCAAAATGAAGGGAGCCACTTTGAGGGTTTAGTATAGAACTGGCCTATAAACTTGCGAAAAAAATCTACTAACACAGAAGGATAATAGAAAATATATATAGGAAGTTTTAGGAATTCCAAAAACATCAGCAATGACCTGTTATTGCAAGGAAAAACCTTTTTTTTAAATTTGTTCACCTATTGCCCCTACTGTATAGAGCTTGAAATGCTGATTAGAAGAATGTATAGGATCATGAGTTTTTGACTAACAGTTTGTAAGAAATATTAGAGTTTAAAGGTTATTAACCTGACTGTTCTATAGGACTGGTGGGTTGAGCCAGCATTTTATTTCCATTTTGGTTCCCACACAGTAGATGGCACTTGTTATTTCCAGCTGTTTCTAAGTTATTGTCCTTAAACTTTTAGCTGCATTGACATGGCTTCAGTAATTTAATATATGTTATTGGTGTTGTGACATTTGATTTGTCGAATATTAGCTTTTTTCTCTGATTAAAAAAAAAATGAACATATTCGCTAGGTGTATTACAGACAGATTAGTCTTTTACTATGATAGATTATATTTTAAGTAAGCTAATTGTATTATAGCATAAAAGTTATATCACGAATAAATTCATTTTTTTTTTATGTCTCTTAAATTTTTACTAAGGAATCCATAGTTTGAGATCTGCAGGTCGACCTGTAGTTAGTAAATTGTTTCAGTGAAATATATAGAGCTTGTGCAAGCGTAAAAGAATATTGCTAACTGTTCTGCAAATCCCAATCTATTTAATCAAAAATTTAAGAGACATGAAAGTATAGTAAACAAGTGTCATTGCCAAGTGTGGTTTTGTTATGTTAACAAATCTGTACATTGATAAGGCATGAACACATAAACCCTGACATAATAACAAAATTTTTTTGCTTACACCTTTAGTTATTTTGAGGAAACACAGGCCACTTTCAGGTGGTTTTGTAGAAAAATATATTTAATATTTTATTGTATTTTATAGAATTTTCTACTCGAGACAAAGACGATACTGGAGTACACCACAAACTAAGAGAATCATATGAGCTGGATGATGTTGGTGAACATGAGAAACCATCCTCTGAGTCTAGTGGCAGTTCCCATGTGCATGGAATTAGTGTTCTAACGGCTGGAATTTTTATTATTGGAGAAATATGTGGGGCCGGTGCAGTAGCATTTCCAGGAGCCATGTCAAAAACGGGGCTTTATGGTATGTAACATTTTAGATATTTTACAAGTTTAGGAAAGATATAGTGTGTTTATTAAATTGTTTTGATAAAGAACACATGGAGCTAATTGTAATAAAAAATGTTCTTAATTGTGTGTGTGCATAACTACAAGTGATTAATCCCATGTGTTGTGGTTAAGCATTGTTTTTAAAATTACCATAACTGATGAGTGATAGAGATTTTGAATAAAAATATATGCTTATTTAGAACACTAAATTTTTTTAAAAAACAACCTTAAATTTGCCTATTTTAAAAATTTAAACTACAATTTCATACCCCCCCCCCTCCTATATTTTGTATTTTTTTCTTCAAAGTTTTAGTCTAGTGTTTTTTAAGGTATTTAAAACAGAAACACCAATATAATACCACTCATTTTTTTTAAATTTTATAATGAGGCAAGTTCAAAAAAGGATTAGCTGTTATAAACTCTAGATTAGCTAGTTATAGTCTCTTTTTTGTTATTGTCATTAAACACATTACAGTTACATGCCTTACTATTTTTCTCTGAAACCTGTTTGCATTTTTTGTAAACAACTAAAATCCATGCCTTACACAAACATCGAATTTCGATTTAATTATTCTTAATGGGTTATTCGGAAAAAACTTTCTTTGTTTCTTGATAAGTTCAAAAATATATCATAGCAAAAAAACATCTTAGCAAAAAATTAATACATCATGAAATGTTATTTTTTGACCAAGCCCGTCAAAATCAATAAAAATTAATTAAGCCCTTGTTTGTATAGGCTTTTTTGGGGCATAAAAGTATGGAGGCACAGGGAGTCCATAAATTCTGAAAGAGTTATTCTTATGACATGAAATGTAGTAAATTTTCAAAAGAAGACAAAAGGGAAATATTATAGCATAATTATTTTCTTGCTGACATCAGCAGTTTTTGTGTGATGACATCAGTAATTTTAAAATTGAAGAAAACATTCTGGCAATATTCCCCATTCTATTTGATATTCTGTTAGCAATATGTTTTTTTTCACATAAAATTGAATAAGTATATTCAAGAAGATCTGATATATTTCATATCATGAGATTAGAGTTGGAGTTGAGGAAAACAGATTTAACGGGTTGCAAAAATTTAGCCAAATGTTTATATTAAAAGCATAAACACTTTGCGAAATTCTCATACTAATTATGATCATTAGATCATAATTAGTATTAGAAGTAATTTTAAAAATTGAACATCAGTTTCGAATTATAGAGTGTACTATAATGTCATTGACAAGTGAATGTCATTTATAGTGACAAAGTTTCATTTCAGCAAGTAATTCTAAAGATATTAAAATTTAAATAAAACCGTGGGCACCATATGCCCCCAACCCCTTTCTATACCAAATTAGGGTTGAAGTGGAATTAATGCAAATCTTTTTTAAAATTATTTTCAAACTAATGTTTTTTCCAACAGGTTAGGATCTTTAAAATGTCATAATGGTTATTGCTATGTTATATAGTTATCTAAGCAGTGTGTACACCTTAATGGGTATTATTTTTTGGTGCTTTCACGGTTTAATTCACAAAATATTCTTTAAAATAACCGAAACTTTTACCCAGGACAAA
Organism: Hydractinia symbiolongicarpus; assembly: GCF_029227915.1. Classification (NCBI taxonomy): domain Eukaryota; kingdom Metazoa; phylum Cnidaria; class Hydrozoa; order Anthoathecata; family Hydractiniidae; genus Hydractinia; species Hydractinia symbiolongicarpus. The sequence continues at coordinate 12,209,716 of NC_079875.1, read as the reverse complement.
ATCAAGAAATAAAAAAGTTCTCAAAATTTTTACCCCAAAGGAAGTAATAGGACAATTTTATTCCCAAAAAAGGAAGAATTTTTTCTTTCAAAAGTATAATTATATAATTGTTAACAGAACAAATAACAGCAAAAATTAGTACCATTACATGTAAATGCTTTGTGCAAACATTAAACTTTCAATTGTGAGTGTGTTTTTATATTGTTACATCAGGACTAATTCTTTGGAGATAATGATTATACAGGGTCCCCACGCCTTCTCATAGCCTCTCAAATCCCCTCAAATTCAAAAGGTCTTCCTAATTCTTCTCAAATGTCCTCAATTATATTTGAAATTTAGGTTTTTTTTTCTCCTCAAAAGAATTTGACATGTTGGTTATTTTTTATATATGCTAGTTTTTATTTTAAATCACCACAACTTGTGGTTGCTGTGACCTGCAAACATAACTTTTTTGTTGTGTTTGTATTTTAAGCAAAGTTTCTTAGTTATCTTTTGTAAGAAAATATTGAGGAGCCGGTCTGTGAAAAAATTCCTTCATTTTTACAAGTGCAAGTTTTTCTCTTCAAATCTACTCAATTTTATTAACTTCTCAAAAATCACAAAAATTTCTCTAAAAGTCCTCAAATCTTCTTAAATTTTGTTGAGTGGGACCCTGTTAAATAATACGGGTTCTGCATGGATGTTTCTTAACTTTAAATTAAATTTCCCAAGAGCCAGCCCATGTTTTATTTATATGTTAAAATGTTTTTAGCAGGAACTCTGTCAGTTTATCAATTCACTTTATTTTCTCAAGTCAGCAGAATAAAGTACTCATAACTTCATGTGTCTTCAGATGTGTAAAGGTTAAAATGATACTTTTATCAAACTCTGTATAACTCTTATGAACAAAAACTATGTTTTTTTTCATTATATATGTATATATATTTAGTGTTTTAAAAGGTTAATCACAATTCCAACTTTAATTTAGGTTTGCTTATCATTGCTGCTGTTTTGGTGATGAGTGTCTACTGCGGACTGTTGCTTGGTAAATCCTGGAAAAAAATTCGAGAGCAGAAAGAAAGTTCAGATCCTATCAGAGATCCCTATCCGTATATTGGAGAAATCGCCAGTGGAAAGAAATTACGCAATGGAATCACATTCTGCTTAAACACGCAACTCTTTTTGACTTGCGCAATTTACTTACTGTTAGCATCTGAGATTGTCGGTTCTTTCATTGCATTCCATGCTGGTCAGTTACATAGTGAGGCTAACCTTCGACTGTGGCTTGTTGTCATTACCCTAGTTATCCTACCATTGACATGGCTTGGTACGCCAAAAGATTTTTGGTTTATAGCTTTAGCTGCTGCTGGATCAACAACGATAGCTCTTGTATTAATATGGGTAAAATATGGCATTATTGCACCAGATGATTTAGGTGATGTAAAGAAGGCTGATATTACGTTTGGCACGCTTGCATCTGCGTTTGGTACGTTTGTGTTTGGATTCACAGGAGCAAGTCTGTTTCCAACAATACAGTCAGACATGAAAAGTCCGAACGAGTTTGCTAAAGCAGCTTATCTTGGTTATTTTGGAATTTCCTTGCTGTACATCCCAACTGCAATTGGTGGCTATCTCACCATTGGTGCAAAACTTGAAGATAGTATACTGACTACTCTATCAAATTACGACAAGGATCATGGCACCAATCGTGTTCTTGTTAGTGTAGCGGAGTGTTTATTTGCAACGCATTTTTTGTCTGGTTTTGTTCTGATGATCAATCCTCTGTTGCAGCAACTTGAAGCGCACTTTGATGTTCCATATGGTGAGTAATTTTTCAGTTTTTATTTATATTACCCTACTGTAATGCAAGAGGTCTGTTGCGAGCTTGAAGCCTTAAAAATCTTAAAATAACAAATACTTTCAAGAATACTTCTGTCTATAAATCGTTTCTTCGTGGTAAGATATTGTGTTTGCACTTCATCAAATAATTAACTTCCCATAGGTTTATATCTTAAACATTGCCTTTGTTGGGTTTTTTTTAGGGCAGTACCATATTGTGTGTGGCAAAAATGATAATAAAAAACCTTAAAATTTGACAGGCAATCTGTTAGTTGTAAACAATCGATTTAAGGAACAACGATTTTAAACGTATGCACGATCCACCTTCTCAACTAACTCAAGAACAGAAAATTTGGCGAGGATTTAATTAGGCAACAGCCTTTAATTTCATTTATTGGTCAGTTATTTTAAACTTTGCGCGAATTTAATTTGGCGTATTTTGACAAAACTCGCCGAATTTTCTCTGCATCAAAATTTCTACTCCTAAAATGACTGCTGTCATGATCGAAGTTGGATGTGGGGGATTCTGCAAAATCTAATATCTATACTTTATCCAATGTAGTCTTATCTATTATGGTCATTATTCCATATACAGTTCTTCTGTCAGGGTTCAATCTACAGCACTCTCTTTTTTCTAATTAAAAACCAATCTATGATTTGCCGATTTGTAACGTAACGTATCTTGGAAACGATTAAAAGCATATACGATCGTTTTGCGGATGAATATCAGTTTTGTTTCCAAAAAAAATCTTGCTCAACCCTCTACATGTCACCACAAAGCTTATGAAACTTCAGATTGTCAGGTGAAGCGTAGACTTTGCAATTTTAATGCTTTCGTATCTGTTGCACCACACATGGCATAAAACAGGCGGAGCGTGGAAGGAAGGCGCTGTTAATATTTGCAATGAAAGGGGCAAAGAATTAGCTTTCTAACTTTAGTCAAATAGATCCGTGCAAGGCAGCTGTTAACTAGGATATTGAAACCAAAATAGGAATTTTTGTGAGATTTTTCTTAAAAATTCTTAGGCATTAAAAGGTTAAAGCTATATTTTACACTAATTTTGTGACTTTTGTTTTTAACAACTAAACAAATCAAAAAAAGTACATTTCAATTCGCCTTATATATTATTATTTTATTTAGAATTTTCACCAAAAAGAGTTGGCCTACGATCTGCAGTCGTGCTCTGTATATTAGCTTCCTGTGAAGCATTCCCGAAGTTTGGTCCTATAGTTGACTTGGTTGGCGGCTCCATCAACGTGTTTCTCTGTTTCATATTTCCAATATGGTGCTACCTGAGGTTATATCCGGAAACAAGTAACAAAGAACGTCTTGTAATGTTTGTCGTTGGTTTAGTAGCGACACTAGCTGGCGTCGCGTCGACCGTCTCTAACTGTATCAATATTAAGGAAGCTTTTCATAAGTTATATTTCGCTCCAAATGCTACTAAACATTATTAGTTTTATTTTTATATGATATATTGTTTTTGTAGGGTTAAAATCTTTTGAGGTTAAGAACTTTTGCGCGATAAGGAAAGCTTGTTAAATTTTACATTTCATGAATATAAAATATCGCAAATGGCGAAGAGGATTTTTTTTTGCAACAGAAAAATATTTTTACTGTTTTGTTTTTTATTTAAAACGGCATCAGACAGCGCTCTCGATAGGGCTTAGAAATTTCTAAGAACATTACGATTTTTAAAAATGAGACTTGCAAGAGTTTGACTACGAAAGTTTTTAACCTCAAAGTAGTTTTCAAATCGTTTTCTGGAGATGTGGTTTTTGCTGCGGGAAAGCAAAGTAGACATGTAAAAAGGCTATAATAATAAGTTTAAACAGACCGTTTAGTTATGAAAAAAACTTATAAGTTTCGTGCACGTTAAAATAAAAAGTATAAGTTTTTTTTAAAAAAATTTACAATGAATACCAAAGAAAAACATGTAAATTTTTCGTTGCGGGTATTGTTATAGCAGCAGCAGCAGGGTAAATGTTGAAAGAAAAAAAAGCAGTAATGGTTAAAAATTCAAAAAATATGCTCAAATCTTTCCTTTTTACACGGTAAGTTTTTTTTATCTTGCATTTAAACGGTCCGTTTAATCTTACCGTGTATTTTAGCCTTTACAAACAATCAAAAATATTAGCATTGAAATAAGGTTTTACAGGGTTTAAGAGAATATTTCTTTTCAGATTTTTTTAAAATGTTGTCAAAATATTGACAGCGGATTGTGTTTTATCAAATACCTTGCTTGTGAACTCAATCTGGTGTTCACTGTACCTCTATTGAACATGTCAATATTTAGTTAGGCAGTGTTGTTGTTTGTTAATATAAACATTCAGTCACTTATTGGGGTAAAATATTTCACACAGAAGCATAAATTTATATATTTATTGTGAATGGCAAAATAAAACAAGTCTTGAAAAAGTTTAAAATGACTAAAAATGTGACTTTAGTGGAAGAAGTACTAGAAATGAGTTAAGTTTCCTAATAATGACAAGCTTGTGAACTTTATAAAGTAATAAAACTTCATAAAATTATGAAAAATTTAAATAGTACCGAAAAGGAAAGAAATTTTCGCGGGAAGAAATTTTCGCGTAAATTATTTTTTTGCGACACAAAGCTATAAAAGTCATCCGAACTGCAAATATGAACATTTCTGAAAAAATTAGAGGACATTTTCGTTTTTAAAGGTTTGAGTAAATGTCAATCAATTTCGCGAATTGCCATTTTTTATTTTTTTACATGGAAGAAATTTTAGCGAATCGGGAACTATTGGCAAATTTCGCGAAAATTTCTTCCCTTAGGGTAAATGATAGGTATTGACTTTAAAATGGTGTGTATACATTTTAATATGATCAAGCTCGTCTATAATATTATTTCTCTGCTAGTTTCACGAAAAACAAATATTTGTTTGTTTTTATTACTCGTTGTTGTTGTTGTTTTTGTTGGGGTGCAAATATAGTAAATATTTTTGTAATGGGTAAGTTATTTTTCACTATGTTATTTTTTATGTTTATTTTATTTTTTTCTGTTAATCAGATGAGCATCGTCGTATCTTGTAATAAGCTATCTATATTTTGGTTTTAAATTATTTTGCAACCGTAATATAACCCGTCACTTTGGAAAACCTTCTCCTTAGCACGTCTTATTGCGAAAGTTAGACCATTTAGGACTTACTGGTAACGCCTTTCTAACCTCGTGGGGTTATTGCTTAAGGCTTCTCAATCAGAATAAATACCAAAACCTTTTCGAGATGTCATATTTATAATCACAAGAGAAAGTGCTGATGTTAAAACGCCCAAAAAATAAGACTATGTTCGAGGTGTCACTGATTTTGATGTGAATTATATATTTATTATTTTTTTATTTATACTGATTCGATTTCATTATCGTACAATGTACATTAATGACATATAATTACTCGATAGGAATGAAAGCTGTTTGTTTTTTAGTTGTTTGGACACAGTTTCAAGCACCTTAATGCTTTTTTACAGCGTTTCATATTTGGCCATTAGAACTTTTTCGTCCCATGGTGCCTGTATTTTAGCAGCAACGGCTGTAGACGGCCAAGTTTTACAAACCAATGGAAATTCAGAAGCGCTGCTTTTTTAATGTTTGGAAATCAATATAATAACTCTCGTTTTTAATCGTTGGAAACAGTTTCAACCACCTTTTAATGCTTTTTTGGTGAGACAACATAAACAAGCTTGACGTTTCAGAAAAAATGCGACATTAAAATTATCGAAAAAACTTGTTAGCCCGAAAAAAGCTATGTCAAGCTAGCATCCTAAGTCATTTTGCGCAGTGCTTTCTTTTTCGTTGGTATGACAATCTTGCTTTATTTTAAGGGCTTAATCTTGCAGCTCCATAATAATACCCGTTTTCTCTCTGTTCCTGCGCCAAAATAAAACCGCTGCGCGCAGCTGTATCTCGGAATTCGGGGTCGATATACCATAGAGATATAGTGACGCGCCTTCTCCGCATTGTTTATCTTAACAATATCGCGTTAGGGTCTCTCTTATTTAATAATATCTCTATGGGTATACCGACAAGGAAACATGCAACGATCAGAGCTCTGCTGACGAAACCGTTGTGGTTTAGAAGTGATTGTCTTGGAGTATGGAGGAAATCTCTTTTAAATACTTTTGTATTTGTGCTTCTTTGTTTTGTTTGTTTCTTTTCACGGTTGGATAAATATATCGCGTTTTTAGCCATGTGCAAATCTTAAACAAACCTATTTTAAGATTTTGGCTACAAACGTAAATTTTGGTGAGGAGCACCCCCTCTGGTTACCTAGCCATATTAATATTCTGGGTTTTTATTCAGTTTAGTATAAGTGCTTTTTATCATAGCCATTGTTATTGCTTTTATGTTATCTCACCAATCTGATTTTACTAGGCTTGGCTTGTGGCTACCTCACGCTGAAAAGGTTACAGCATAGCAACAAAATGTTATTTATGTCATTTAGATGTAGTTATGGATACAGCTATTACTGTAATATGAATTTGGGCAAAAGTTATAAGGTGTATTGATTCAATGACGCGCAAGCTTCAGGATTTTTCTTGCTCAACAATTTCGTGACGGCAAGCTGTAGCCTGCTTTTTTTTTAACTGAGATTAGAAGATTAATTTTGCAAATTTAGCGAAAACTTAATCCGCAAAATAAAGTTCGTAGTTGCCTGTTTTTGGCTGATTGAGATAACGGCAGGCGTTTTTATCTAAACAGAAGTTGAGAGCGCTGTACTAAACGCTTAATCCTCAGTCAACCATGGTTGCTTTTTTAGTTTTCGCGAAAAAAAAATATGCGGGGTTACACACGTACTTGTGGCTCAATCCGGCGTTTCGACGAAGGGTCTTTGGACTGGTTGCAAGTATTATTTCAAGAACGTATATTGTTTAGCTAATGCTTTTACCTGCTGTATTAACTTTTTTTTTAATAGCAATGTTCAAGTAACATCATACGAAATTATATATTTTCAAGCTAACGTAATGGCATTCGCAATAGCGAATGTTCAATCTAACATTTAAAATGGCGAATGTTTAATTTAACATCGCCTAAAACGCCGAATATTTGAAGTAACAGCATTCGAAATAGCGTATGTTTAAGCTTACAACATTCGAAACAGCGTATGGTCAGTCTAACAACTGTTGAAGTAGCGAATATTTGAAGGACGGTAATTAAATTAGCAGATATACAGAAACTGCAACCATTTGAGAAAAAATAAAGGTTTGGTTCTCACTTAAAGATGGCTGACGTAGCAACATTAAACTCAGGTCAATATTTTGTTGACCGTTAGAGCAAGATGGCTAAGTAGCGGTTACTACTAATTAGTCCAACAGCAGTGAGACATTGCATTTGAATTTAAAGATTTTACTATTACCTATAACGTGTTGAAGAATTCAAGTATAAAAAATTATAATTTATAAAATATTATGCATAAGAAAAGTTATTTTTTCTTTTTTTCTTGCTCTGCAGTTTTCTTTCGAGATATTGTTTTGCCAGTACCTGCTGTTTTGTGGCGATCGTCTCTAAAAACAAAATCAATGCGAATTCAAAAGTGAGAAAAAACACAGGTTTATTGGGATACCCAGGTAACTCGCAAATGACTAAGTTTGTCTTTCCGACGGTTCATTCGAAAATAACACGACTTTATGTTCTTTTTAAGCAGAACACTTGAAAGAATTTTTGGCTCGGGTTTACTTAAAAAAAAACTAGGCATACGTCAAGCATAATGTTAAGGCTTATCCCTAGTGTTATTGTCACCACTTAATATTTCCGCAGTAATGAAAACAACAACAACAACAAACAAAATATACCGCGCCATTTTGGTTCTATCCCGGCATCCTTTTCCGCCTTCCCAATGTGCAGATTTTGATCTTGTCAAGTTTGCATTACAATGTACGCATGGCTTATCTTTGGAAAATGGCTAAAAAAATTAGGTTGTTGGAAATAACAGATTATTATGCTAACGCCCACCGTATGTGTCTGTCTGTGCGGTAATAAGCGTATACCCGTGGATATTTTCCACGAACTTACGACTAGTTTGTTTTTAGCTATTTAAAGCTTTTATAAATTCTGATGCAAAGAACTATTTTCAAATCGTCTCTATCAATTTGATTTTTATATGAAAACACATAAAAAACAAAAACAAAAAAAGACACGCTAATTTTTTTTTATATCACAGACCTATTGTGAAATGCCACTCCCGTTTTTCTCACCTGTTCTTTTGAACAAAACCCGCACAACATTCGAGTAGCAAATTTTTGTTCATGATTGCCCTCCTCCTTTTCGTCATGACACTTATCACACGGGTAAAGTTTGCCACAACAAGGAAACCTAAAAAATAAGACAGCATTGCACAGTATATGAAGAAAGTAGAAAGTCTTTATGACAGCGACATGAATTGCATTAATCGGTGGAAAAACAATTAGAACAGTCTTCATAGCAGATACCTCTCTTCGAGCTCCAACAGACACTGTTTTCAGGTACAGATGAAAAGGCAGTCAAACTTACTTACTTAATAGAATCATCATTTTAAGGATTTTATTTACATTGCCCCTTAGAACTGATTTCTCTATGGTGGAATGGTGGACACGCCTAACAATAGGTCATAAAAACAATTCTTGAAGATGTTTGTCAAACGTGTTTGGCGTTTGTTGTGCTTAAACGTCGTTAGTAAATGTCTTTCTTACAGAAGAGCATTTCAATCAGCCATCGTTTTACTGCAAAAGGGCTCACACCCAACCTGGAAATAAGGGACTTATCATGGGATTTTGGTAAACCAAACCGAACCAAACCGAACTAAACCAAACGGAATCGAACGAACCGAACCAAACCAAACCAAACCAAAAAACAAATGATTAGAATAATTTTGAAAAAACCATATATCACCTTAACCATCTGTAACTTTTCTTATAATGCTTGCAAGTACCATTATCAGGCAAAGCCTCCCCGGGTATGACACTTGCATCTTTAACAGGCTTCTTCCTCACTGATTGTGCTTCCTTCTTTGTTGAAATCAACCCGTCTGAAAAGATTGACTACCCATGAAACAAGGAAAGCAATGCTGCTATAAATAGTCAAGCCCTTTAACTGATGTGAGGCATTTGTCCATGAAAATTCACCCGCGCAAATTTGAAAAACCACACCAGTAAGAGCTAGCTTTAAATTAGAGAATCAGAAGCTAATAAGGAGGTGAATACAAAGAAATTACTAGCAAACAACGAAGTAAACAAACAAACAAAACAAAAATATTACGTACTCGCAGCTTGCAATTTTAGAAATTTAGTCGATCGTATTTTTATTCCCATCTCTTTGTTGCAGTGATGACAAAAATGATTTTTTGAGCCATACGCCATCCCCTAAAAATTCAAAACTAAACTTAAACTGAAACTTGAAATATTTAAAGACAAATCAAATTCGAAGGAGTCTATAAAATCTAAAAAACTACATTGCTAAAATAAAAGCCCTCCTTAAATAAGCGCACGGGTGGAAACCTGGAAAATTTAATCTATGCGCCCTTACCAACGCCATTTTAAAACGTACAGTGAAAAAAAAAAGTGGTGTGTGTTTATTTAATTATATTTTCTTTTTGGAAAGCAACGTCTCACGAAAATAACACCACCAAATACGTCTTTCATCAAGCATTCAGAAGCAAAAAAAAAATAAGATAAAATATAAAAGTAATGATAAATTATAAGAGCTTTTCTGACACTACTCACCAAGTGAGTTTTTTCCTTTACAGTAACCTTAAATAAACGCCTTTTCCTTTATAAATTGTGAACCGTCGCTATAACCGTCACAATATGGAAGATGAGAATGTTTTGCTGTGAATAACTTTGATACTATCAAACTCTCATTTTGCAAAACACGCCTCTTGTATATAAATGCCCTCTTGATTAAAAGTCTATGTTAGAAATTAGAAATTTAAAAAAAATTAGAATAAAGCGGAAGCTAAAAAGCAATATTGGCAGATAAAGATTGTTTTATATTTCATCAAATTTAGGGTTTTTTTTATATTTTCCAGTAAATACCGGTAAAAATAGGAGGAGGAAAAACAACGGTATCCAAAAAAAAAAACAGGTTGTAAAGGTTATGATGAGAAACACAAAAATAGGAAATCCAAGACGTGGAAATTATTTGTTTTTAAAAAAGTAATTTCTATTCCAATATTGTTGCGTATATAATCTGCTTATAACAAACCTTCATAGAGTTATCCTTGTTGCAATTCAAACAGTTTAAGACCAATTTGGAATCCGTTAAGATTAAGTCAAATACTGAGCATCTAAATGAAAAACAAGAATATAAGATGCTATTTATTAAAGGTCACATGATCAAAGAAAAGAGCGATTTACCCTTTATTTATCTTAAAAGGTCACATGATCTAGAGAAAAGAGCGATTTACCCTTGCATGTGTAGATAACCAACAACTGGCGAGTGTTGATGAATAAGTTCAGAATGGTATGCCACAATGTGCTGTACATTACACTTGGTACAGGTACCCGTGTATGTTCTGAAATACAAAATAACAATTAGAGGCCAGTTATATATTTTGTTAAATGGTTTGTTGCTGATTTTTTTGACACAAGTTCCTGACTTTAACCATCTCAATATTAATAATACCCATATTTTGTCTGTTTCTGCGCAAAATGGTACAACAGTAGCGAAGTAACCACAAGCGATAATTTGAGGACCGAAATATGTACAACAGGCTAGCATGTGGATTTCTACACGGGTTAACGACTTGTTCCTATAGTAACAGTCATTTTTTGTGTCCAAAATGGTAGCCGATCGTTCCTATAGTAACAGTCATATAGCAGCAAAATAAGAACATTTTGCTAAGAATGACGGAATATGTATGTTAGGCGAATTCATGTTTTTTTTACAGGATAACAACTAAAAATGAAGTTTCCTTCTTTTGAACGAGATAAATTAACCATTCAACCGAAATTATTGATATTATTGGTTAATTTTTTTACTGACATGGCTTTGGAGGATTTTGCTAATCCAACTTGACTGTCTTTCAAGATGTAATATGCAACACAAAGCGTGATATGCATGGTCAATTTAAACTTTTAAAGATGCCATTCAACTCAATTTGACAGCTTTTTTGTCATTTATCATAATATATCTTACTTTTTCTCTACCAAGGAGACATCCACTCTCTTTCTACATCTTTCACACTCAATTGTAAGTTTAACACTAGGTAAGGTCAGCGTGCCAATATTTTCATTGAGAACTAAATCTAAAAACTTCATCTCTGTTCCTTTTTTCACCCTTTTAGAAGAACTATTCTCATTTTGATTTGAGGCAGTATTATCACAGGTATCCTCCTCGACTTTTACAGCATCGTTAACATCTTCAGATTGTGTAGTAGCTGGTTCTTCATTATTTACAGACGTACCCTCTTCATTTGATATCACCTCACCATCAACAGCAGCATTGTTTGGAAGGATCTTGTTAAAAGGAATTAACTTAATACCAGCTTGTTGAGCTTGCTGTTCTATTTTAATCTATGACATAAAAATTCCTTTATTAAATCCTAATTTTATTATTACATTACCCCCAGACAATGACAAAAAGATTTTTTAGGCTTTAAATCACCAAAGAAATAATTAAAACAAGAAAAAACACATCTGTAAACATTGGTAATCCTGGTGTGGGGCAGTTTGCCTGGGAAGATGTTTAGAAATGGAATTACGCTAAACAGACAGATATATTATAAAGATAAAAAAAGGATAAGTATGTTGAGTTTTTTAAAATTCCATGCCAGCGTTCTAATGGTTTAAATTGCATGTAAAGGGAAGTTTTTAACTTACCAAAAAATTAAATACACGTGCTATTGTCATTATTTGTCATCCATGACGAAAAAAAAAGAATGTTCTTAACCTAGTTTTTTTTCTACAGAATCCATCAATTTATCAATCATAGTTTCTGGTATTTTTAATTTTTCCTTTCTCTCCTCGCGTTTTCTTTCGCACTTTATTTTCCACATTTTATCACATTCGTTTATATCATTTATTAAGCCCTGTGTTAAGAATGGAACAAAAATAAATATCTCTGAAGAAATCATTTGTCCGGAAAAATCCCTGCTTTAAAAAAAGAAACTTAAAATATCGCCATTTTATGGAGAAAAAAATTTTGCAAGTGGCTCCACATATTTGGCGAGAACTGTAAGAATGATCATTTTAATAATTTCTTTTCACATCTTCCTAACAATAAATTAGAACAGAAAAAACAACAGTATTGGAGTAACTTGGAATAGTGGCATAATTGTGAGAATTAATTTTTACAAAAGGGTGTGGTGTTATTATTATAAATTTTTTTCAGTTTAAAATCTTGCAATGACCTAAATTTTAAACAATTTTACAAATTTTTCAGTTTTCCCTCTTGGAGAACTATTTGTTGGACCTAATTTGAGATTTTCTTCATTTGAAGTAAACTTTAAAGTGAATACACGACAAATATGCACGTGTTAAAGTAACTTTGTAAAAATATTAGTCACCTTAGTTAATGCATGTGTGAAAAGGTCTTTTAAGCGTTTATCAAACCATTTTAGAAACGGTCGAAATGCTAAGTCCTTGTTGTCACGATGGGATTTACGATTTTCAAGCCATACTTCAATGTCCTCATTTAAATACCTAAAATTAAACATTAACGAGGTGCAAAATAAATTATCCTTTACTTGTACTTCAAACTTATTAAACTCATGTGATTTCGACAATGCTACTTTAAATCAAACCAACAATCCATTCAAAAAATTAAAATGTTAAAACTTACGTGCAAAATCCAGGAGGGAATTTTTCACTTTCTTTTACAGAAAGTTTAAATAACTAAAAAGAAACATTTAAAAGAAATTATTCTACTTTATTAACAAAACTTATAAACTTATTAACATCAAAACTTATTAACAAAACTTATAACTTTTTTCACAATGCATAATCTGGTAATATATACTTTGATCCTACTGTTTTTTTCTGCATATAACCTGCATTTCGTTGACCATCTATGCAAAGTGCTACATCTATATATTTTTTAGTTCTTACAGGGCTTTCAATCCAATACGGGGTTGACTTGGGCTGAGACTCACGCTGAAATTTGGACTAATTGTTATAAAACTGTAATAGCAAAAAAACAAACAGAGACAAAAAGAAAGAAAGAAAAAAAATACATACATCAGCAGGATAGCTTGTAGGAAATTCAACATGTAATGTAAATTCTTTGACAACAAAAGGCTAAAATGAAAAAAAATAAAGTTGAAGTTCCACTTAGAATGTTTATGGTGCCATTTAAGGGTTTTAAACAATGGTTGAAGCAGTACCTCGTTTCTATGCATTTTCCATGAAAACAAGTTTTCAGCAGGCCAACAGAGTAGGTAATAATTTAAAACTTTTATAAAATATAGAACTTAAAGTATTTTGGTGTATATCCAAAAGAGAAAAAAATTGGAAAAAATATCTTTATTGAGATTAGATCTTGTATTAAACTATACTAAGATTAAGGTTAAAATAATAAAAAGACACATAAAATACTGAAGTAACACTTTAATAATCTTGCTACAGGCTTTTCCAGAAAGATTTTGGCATGCATGCAGCAAAAAGCACATCAAGTGTAGCTTTGCTTTTAGGTGTGCTATAGTGATAAACCTATTAGTTTAGTATCTTGCATGTGTTTCATCAATAGCACACCTTGACGAATTTGCATGCGTATGCGTAGGTGTGGAACGCGTGCTTTTCAGTTAATAAAAATGGGACCTTTAATCAGACAAATTTTCAAGAAAATATTGCTGTTTTTAGGTATGAATGAGTAAAAATCAATAATAATAGAAATTCATTGCTAAGGTGAGTATAAATATTATTGCGTCAAAAAAATTTCAATCAAGCCAACATTGTTCATCGAAGGTTTGATCTGTTGCAAATTACATTATGTGCAAACTTACCCAGTCTGGATCAGTTGGGGCGGTGTTCACGTTGTATACTGTGGAAGGCTCCTTTTGCACAAGGGTAAAGTTATTGCGGAATCTTCTTTCTAATTGTTTTATTTCTGTTTCACGAAGGTTGAGAGTGTGCATGGGATTACGATTTGACGAAGAATGTTGATATGGACAGTTTTCTCCCTTGATACATCCCCTTGGAAGGAGGTGGAATCGACAGATATTATTTTGGTACCCACGATTGACAGCAACTGAGACTTTGGATGTCTTTTCTTGTTTCCCAGAATCTTTTCCGCAAGCATTTTGCTCTAGATCATTTTGCCCTCTAGTTTCTTCGATATCAACATTTTTTGAACACTGGATTTTCTCATGAAGAAAAGGACAGGAATTCTCCTTACAACCACTCAATTTCTGATAAAATTTGCATATTTCTGCATTTCCTTGACTAGTAGGTATAATGGGCACGTTTGTTATAGGTTCAGACTCATCTTCGCGAGACGGTGTTACATCAACATCTTTTTTCAGATTTTCAGCATTAGGTACAACATTTGAATTATTGAATGTAACGTTAAATTTCTCTGTAGTTCCATCATCTGGGGTATTTTTATCAATAACTTGACTTTTTTTCTCAGATGACGCAGTATGCTGCAATTTAAACTTTTCATGTAAAAACCTGCACTGCTTGTTGTGACAACCACGGTCAGAATTAAAGAATCTACACTTTCTTAATGGTTTTTGCATTTCATTTGTACGATTGTGTTCTTTTTTATTATTGTTTTCAATTGGAACCCTATCATCATTTTCAACTAAATTCTCAGCAGCACCATTTTTAACATCTTCAGTAATACTCTTATCATTTCTACTTTCTTCAGGATGTGTATTTTCTTTTACTTTACTCCCAACAGATGCATTGCTTACTATTTCATCATTTGATTCATTGGAATCTAACAGTGCTTTTTTATCATGCTTGAACTTGCATTTTCCCTTTTGTCTACAACCACGACTAGTCTGAAAATATCGACAATTTGGAGTAGTTCGATTGGATCCATGATAAGTTTCTTTTTGAGCATCTGACAATCTAAGTTCAGGTTCTGTTGAAGTCTCAACTTCATCATTTTCTTTTGTATTATAGTGACTGGGAGGTTCCTCAAAAACTTGATCAGCCATTCCTGCACCAACCTCTGTTGGGTTTGAATTATTTAATTCATTTTCAAGGTCTTCTTCCTTAATTTTAACCACTTTACAAACATTCTTATCCTTACATAAGATCAGGTCCTCAGAATGAGTTAGACATTGCGATTGGGAAGTACATTCTACAGTGTCATTATGTTCATCAACAGGCTCTTCTCCAGCATCTGCAACTGAACGGTAGTGATTAAACGAACACTGGTCACCAAACCTGCATCCTTGTTGGGAAATAAAATACTTGCATTGTTTAGACTTTAGCGAATTTATGTTTAAATAGTTCTCAAAGCTACTGGATAGGTCTTCTTCAGGTAAGTCAATAGGTTTTTTAACAGTTTCTGCTTCCTTCTCCTTCTTTATATCACTATGTTCAAAGTTGCACTTGTTCCCTTGATTACATCGACCATTCCTTTTGTAGAATCTACAAACTGTGGTTTTGTTGCTAGTCTCAATCTTTTTTGAACTAGTAGATACGTCATTACTGGGTTCCTCAACATGTGAATTGTTGTTGGAAAGTGTTATGGTTATGTTATCACCAGTTTGAAGATAACTTCTTGTAGTTTGTATTCTAACATCCACTTCAACTATTTCTTCCATGTTAATTCCTATAATATGCACTATAATATAATATTTTAAAACTCACAAGACAATTAGCAACATTAATTTTACAATTACAACAAAAAATAGACAATATCAAACTATAATTTTTGACACAATGGCAGCATTTTTATTTATGTTGTGTATTCTGAAACGCAAAAAAAAGAAACAGTGCTAATAAATACCATGATAATTTTTCTTTCTGATTTGATTTTTAATAGGTTAGTCTTTTTTTCCTTTTTAAAGGAAGGCGGATTATTAAAAAAATTTTGCAATAAAAAAATTATTAATTATACCCTCCTCTGTTGTGAAGACAGTTATTAAAAACTTGACAACATAGAAAACAAGGTGGAAGAGCGACGGAGTAAATATAAAAATTAATTTTATGCATAAAAAAGTATTTTAAAGTTATGCTATTAAAGTTATTCCTAAAGTTTTGATAAGAAAAAAAGATCACAATAAAATTTTCAAAAGGATAGTTTTTTAAAAAGTATTTTAAACAAAAAACAGACGTATGAAACTTTCTTAACAACAATAGTTTTGTGCGCGTTTTCTTTCGCGTAATGTTTTGTTAAAAAAAAAAGCATAGAATAAAATGTTAAGAAATATATTTTTTAAAACAGACCAATTTTAAAAGATATAAAAAAAAATGTGAAAAAACATTTTTAAAAACAATAGTTTTTGCACGATTTATTTTAATCTTTCACATTGTTAACAAATCATTAAATTTCATTACTTAAGGGAGATTTTATTTTCAATAAGTTTCAACGAAAAACTCGCAGTTATGAAAAAATATTACAGTATTGTTTAATCGCAAAATCACTTGTAACTTAGCTCCCACAAAGATCATTAAAGTAATTACAATATACAAAAGATAGAGGGGCTCCAACTTGAAGAGAAAGGTGTTGTATAGCGTGTATGCGGAAGCTTACATTCGGACAGTACTGTATATATAATAACATATACTTTTGAAGAATGGTACAGATATTTGGTGTTTAATGACGTCATCAACCAGTTTGTTTAAAACAGGTGGCTTAAACCAGCATTACGGAATTGGTCACATTTCAATTCCAGGTGGTCCTTAGGTACACGCGCACAAGATGACGTCAGTTATCTCCAACCATATCCAAGTTAGGGATCGTTTCCATTATAGTTTCAAAAATAATCGTTTCCATTCTTATAATTTTTTTTTAAAACGATCTCTATACGAATTTGAAACGATTTTAAAATATTTTTTTACCAAAAAAATCGTTTTAAATTCGTTTCAAAATAGTTTAAAATCATTTTGTTGAAATGAAAATCGTTTCGCAATCGTTTTGCATTCGTTTCATAATTGTCTCACAATATCAACATCAATTCATTTAAACAGTTTGTTAAATTTGTTTCGGTTCAAGTCATTTCAAAATCACTTTAAATTTACACCATTATTATTATTATGTTTATCACACGCACCCATTTCTAAAGAAATTTCATTATCAAATTATTAACAATATCTATATACATTGATCTATGGCGATGTTTTAGCTTCATACGATCGTGTTTTGATGGTTTTTAAAAGATCCACGGCGATGTTTTAACTTCATACAATCCTGTTTAGATGGTTATTAAACGATCTACGGCAATGTTTTAGCTTCCTACAATCATGTTTTGATAATTTCTAAATGATCTACAGGGATATTATATTTAATATTTAAATATTTGATCGTTTCACAATTGTTTCACCTTCCTTTCAGGAAACCCTCTGCAAACGATTTTAAAAAATGATGATACGATCTTGAAACGATCATAATCGTTTCAATTCGTATAAAATGTGAAACGATTGTGGAGACGGTTCCTTAATTAGCCTAAACTTAAAAGCTTCACTATTCTTATTGAATGAATTGACGTCAGTCTGAATTCATTGGCGTTGTGCTGCAATGTCTAGGCTGTTACCAAATCAGACATAATTTTTATAATAACTTTAAAGAATATTTTAACGACATTGAAGGAAAATAAACACATCCACTATAGACGACTTTCATCGTGACACGTGTTGTTTATAATCCCAAGACCTCTTATGCAAATCAACAGGCAAAATAATACAGGCGGTAAGCCGTGAACCAGTCCATTCCAAACTTTATTTTCAGGTAGAGGCATCTTTGGATCTTGAAATTAGAATATAGCTTGCATGTAGTTTAGATTTAGATCATTTATATAACAGTAAAAAGATGCTAGAAGCCACAGTACAAAAGTTTTTAACCATAATTTGACTTTCTTAACCTATAAGGTCTTCATTTTTTTGCCTGTGGATTTTTCTGATTTTTTCCGCACATGCGCATGAATCCCGTAAAAACATAAATATTGAGATTACGTTCATAACATACTTTTAAAATGAGCCTTTGTTTAGAAATGACATTTATCATTTTAAAAAATTATTATCATATATACTTTATTGCAGTAGATAGATAGATAGATAGATGTGCATATTTTACATGGCTAGCCTCACAAATATCGAGGGATATACCCTGTCTATTATTTCCAGGAGGGGCCATGGCTTAGATGAAGAGTCCTAGAGTATTTAATGCTCATTTTGAGCAACGCAGACCCAATTAGGGCCCGCGCTCTACTAGACAACTCCCGGCAACATCCAACGGCCCACACAGTGTGCCATCTTCCCAATTTCCCTCACATGGCTTGGGTTAACCCGGGGCTATGGTAACATTCACTCGCCCATGTTGAATCGCCGTCAAGAGGAATCGAACCACGGTCTCCCGCACAGAGTACGAGAGCTATAACCACTAATCTACGGCGCCACATAAAAAAATATATCGAGCGTTAGCTAGCTAGCTAGCTAAAGTATTATTATTTATCATTATTATTAAACCAAATTTATACAGGATTTTTTACACTTCTGTAAAATGAACTACTGCTATCATCGTGTGTCCTGTCAGTAAAAATAAAAAAAAGAAAGAAAAATATAAGCAAAAACTATTATCTACTAATTAACCAGTCATGAGTTAGCTAACAAATGAATATAAAACACATGTAAATACCAAAAAAAGAGAAAAAAGAAAAATGTAAAACTAGAATGCGCAAGTTAGAAACAGAAGCTACTTAAATAATTACTAAAATCATATAAAACATATTTTAAAAGCGAATATTTACATAAAATGTTGATAAACTAATTTTTTGAACTGAAATAAGTTATCGCAACATGTTTTTAATGGTAAGTCATTGTATAATGCTGCACCAAGATATTTGAAGGATCTTTTTCCGAGCTCCAATTTTATACATGGTAATTTTACAAGCATACCTAGATTCTGTGTGTTAATTGAATGCTCGTTGATAACAAAATAATCATTGAAATTTTCGCAGACAGTGCTCGTCAGACGCATCCCCGTCCTTTCATCTTTCCTTCAATACTCCCAATAAACGTAATAAAACTAAATTTGGCAAAATGTAGTAGTATATATATATTCATTAATGAAAGAATGTTTAGCTAGATTTTTCCATATTCGCATAATATGCAAATATTTTGGTTACACAGGAGAAACAGAAAAAAGCTATTGCTTGCATTCTAAAGGCTTACCATAGCCCCAGGGTAAGCCAAGTCATGTGGGGGGGACTGGCACTGGGGAGATGTTGGATGTTGCAGGGAGTTGTCTGGTAGAGCGGGCCCTAATTGGGTCCGCATAGCTTAAAATGAGAATTAAATACTCTAGGACTCCCCATCTAAGCCATGGCTCTTTCTGGAAATATTAGGTAATACGTTTCGACTAATACTAAGTAAAGGTTTTTAAATAGTATCATAATAATAATGATAAACAACCTTGGCACCTGCCAGACCTGACCAGACAACAAAAACCTTGCAACGTTGTCTGGAGCGGAGGTTTCGCTTTTAAAGTTAAGGCCTAGTCGACACTATCATTATCTGTTGTGAAAATACTGTGTGTACACAGGCTCTTGTAAAAAATCTCGGAGCATGGCAATATGGTAGATTGAGGTGCAGTACAGTAGTCTGGAGTGAATTATTAAACTCATCATTTTTCCCTTTTGATATTTTTGATGAGAGATGTCAGACCTTAAAAAATGCAGGGCCTTAGGGAAAGTAGGGAAGAGGGGCAGGTATCCCTTCTATGTGGTGCAGCGACCTAATGATAGGCTTATAGCGATATTTTACTTTATGGCTCTACTTTTTTCTGTGAGAGCCTCTCAAATATGAAGGGTATAGCTATAGATGACTTGCTATCTTGATTAATTTTTGTTTTAATTTTTTGGCAGAAAAAATAAGGCAATTCGATTGGCTAATATTGATCTGATTGGTTAAAAACTATTTGCCTGCGGAAAAAAAAGTAAACAAAGTTTATAGCAAGTCATCTAGCTATATTATATAGTTATATTATTTCCAGGAGGAATCATGGATTATATGGGAAGTCCTAGAGTATTTAATGCTTATTTTGGGGCCATGTTAGGACCCAATTAGGGTCTGCACTCTACCCAGGCAATACCACAAGTTTACAGTTTTAACGTTGTGTTTTACTTCTTTTTTTAAAACATAGAATGATCAAACAATTTAAATTGTGAAGAGTTGTATTCCCCGAAACATAGAAGAAGAAGAAGAAGAAGTATTCATTCTACAGTATTGGCTCATACGTGGTGTATAAATCTAATATTATTTTGTAAAATGAAAAGTAGGCTATCACTGTAAGCAGGCCCATCAATAAGGGGAGAGCAATTGCTCTTGCTTGCGCAAAGGCTCTCCTAATTCTGAGAAATAAGAAACTAGCTGAACCATTAATTGCTCCCCCAATTCCAAAAAAAGTTTTTCTAGCCAAGCAATATTAATTCATCACACATGGAAATCAATGTTCCTTTTCTTATTATTTGCAGTAAAAAAAACCCAAAAGATATTAAAAAAGATATTAAATAGATAAAAAGGACTTTGTGATATAATATGTGTTTATAAACTTGTTCTATTTATTCAGATTGCTTGCACAGTTTAAATTATTGTAACCTTGGGAGAGCGATTTATTGCTCTGGTGTTATTTTCTTATTGATAGGCCTGTGTAAGGGGTCGTCTACAAATTTCGTATGATGTTTTATACGAATATATACGAATTTAATTGCTTTTAATTCGTATAAAAATTGTATACAATTCGTATAGTGTTAAATAGTTATCCGATTTTTAAAAAATCTAATATGAATTTTATACGATTTTCATATGAATTGTCATACGAATTATATTCTCTTTTATACGAATTTTCATACGAATTATATTCTTTTATTTATACGAATTTTCATACGAATTATATTTCGTTTTTAAACCTTTAAAATGCGATCTAAAAAAACATTTCTATTGCCGTTTTTCATTTTTAAACTTTTAAAAAGCGATCTAAAAAAGCTTTTCTATAGCGGTTTTTCGTTTTTAAACTTTTAAAATGTGATCTAAAAAACATTTCTATCGCTGTTTTTCGTTTTTAAACCTTTAAAATGCGATCTAAAAAAACATTTCTATTGCCGTTTTTCATTTTTAAACTTTTAAAAAGCGATCTAAAAAAGCTTTTTTATAGCGGTTTTTCGTTTTTAAACTTTTAAAATGCGATCTAGAAAACATTTCTTTAGCCGTTTTTCGATTTTAAACTTTTTAAATGCGATCTAAAAAAACATTTCTATCGCTGTTTTTCGTTTTTAAACTTTTAAAATGTGATCTAAAAAAGCTTTTCTATCAAAACTAAAGTTTCAATCTTTGTTAAAATATAATAATTTCTATCGCTTAAAAGCTTTATTTAACCTGCGCAACCAACAATGCCTTCTTGCTAGTTTATTTAGTTTCCACGCAAAACTTTTATTTAATAAAACTATTAAACAATGGCTCTTCGTGTCACATTGATAGAGTTGATAACATTTGCAATTATGCTATTGGGAATAGTTAACACTATTTAACAATAGTTACGCGCAGTTATAATGAGCTATTTTTTCTTCAATAATCCCTTGTTTATTACACGCAAGTTAATGACTTACAAGACTCGCAAGATAATTAATAAAAACAAAAGACAAACAACTCCGAGAAAAAGGTGTGAAACTTGAGCGTACGCGTAAACTTACATCTGGACTGTATTATATACGAATTTTTAATTATAAAAACTCAAACAAATTTTATTTTAAAACTCATATACGAATTTAATACAATGTCAAACGATTTTCTTTTTTTTAAAACCATACGCATCTAATTAAAATCTCATAAAAGTTTTTCGTTAAACTCGTACGAAGTTAACTCATACGAATTTAATTTAAAACTTATACGAATTTAATTAAAAACTCATACAAATTTTATACGATTTTAGAAAAATTTCATACGAATTTAATTACTGTATGGCAAAAGAAAATTCGTATAGCATATACGAATTTTTTTGATACGAATTGGTACGAATTTTGTAGATGACCCCTAAGGAGACCAATATTATTACCCTAAGGCTATAGCAAGAAGGATGATGGCCACCTTGCTACACAGTGTGCCATCTGCCCAATTTTTCTTACTTTGCTTGGGTTTACCTGAGGCTATGAGGAAACAAAACCATGTCTCTTGCACAAAGTGCAAGAGTTAAAACTAACCATTATATATATAGATGAATTCCAGCGTGAAATTTTGTTTACTTTTCAACTATAAGCTCATCAGCATTTGCATTGCAGAAAAAAAAAAACTAGAATTAGGTGAGATTTGAGAAATATTGTTTGATTTGAGAAGCATTGCTTGAGGTTTTAAACTATTATCAAGTGTAGATTGATGCCTTCCTGATATATTTAAATTTATTTAAAGCCCTAACAATACCCTTGTGTGATGAATAAAAAAATAAAATTGCCCTTGTTTTGGGTTATTAGGATTCTATCTGAAAGTGAAATTGGATTGACTGTGAATTTTTTGTATTCTACATCTCTTCTTATTCAAAGTTTAACTTGTTGTTCTAAAAATTATATTTTCCAAAAAAGTTTTTCTCAAAATTGTTTTAAATTGCTTTGTTGAATGGAAAATCGTTTCATAATCGTTTTGTACTTGTTTCTCATTCATTTTAAAAAAATTAAAATTAATACTTTGTTGATTTTTTTCCGTACAAATTATTTTAAAATCGCTTCCAATATAACACGTGTTTATCATAATACATCGTAGATGAAAAGTTAAAAATATTTGCCTTGCTCAAAAGCTTGCTTTTAAAATTTATGCAGCAGGAATTTTTTGGGGGGTTGATTCGAAAGTTATACAGAATATTAATTGTCCGGGTTCCTCAGTAAAAACACATCATAATAGTAGAGAACATTGTATTATGAAATAAATTTATACAACATCCTTCGCATTGGAACGCAATTGTATATTTGGGGCATGGATTGGGATGCCAGGCAATAAGATTAAACAATAACAGGCAGGACAGATACATATGCAGATACAAAAACAGCACTAACCCCAGCATATGCACTTAAATGGTATGAGACACTCACAATGACACGTACATCTTGGCTGCACTCCGTTGTGAGTGTCTCCCATGACATATCTCGTTCTTCTCTTCATCATAATGCACTTCAATGGTATGACCCACTCCCAATGACATGCAATCTAGGCTGCACTCCATTGTGAGTGTCTCCCACGGCATTTCATCATAATGCACTTCAATGGTAGGACAAGCTTGAATGTCCCCCACGGCATTAATTTCATCATATGCACTTCAATGGTACGACAAGCTTGAATGTCTCCCACGGCATATCTCATTATTCTCCTGTCACAATGCACTTCAATGGTACGACAAGCTTGAATGTCTACCACGGCATTTCATCATCATTTCATCATAATGCACTTCAATGGAACGACAAGCTTGAATGTCTCCCACGGCATTACATATGCACTTCAATGGTACGACAAGCTTGAATGTCTACCACGGCATATCTCATTATTCTCTTCGTCATAATGCACTTTAATGGTATGACACACTCACAATGACATGCACATCTTGGCTGCACTGCAATTGTGAATGTCTCCCACGGCATTACTTCCTCACATCTCATTATTCTCTTCTATTCTTCAATATAAATAATAATAATATTATAAATTAATAATAGCATACAGTAATAATATCAAGTAATGATATAATCAACAGGCCACACACGTGTATCTGTCCAAACTTCTGGCTGACTTAGGAAGCCCGACATCCCCATCAGTTAAAACGCGCAATGTGCAATTAGCCAGGACTCTTGCTCCCACTGCTGGACTAAAACCTTGACAACACTGCTAGCCAAATAGTTGTTCAAGGAAACCGTGCAGCTAGAGCAAGTGTCTCCATCTTTGTTGATGCGTGAGCGATAAGCCATTTTAAACCAGTCATATACTGAACTCGGATAACTGTGTCTTTAACAATGGTTGCGGTGACGAACGCTATGTGGTGATGAGGCAATGATACTCCGCATTGGTTGACCGAGTGACATCACATAAAACAAAACAAAAATGTTGTTAGTTTGGCAAACCCTACACAGCATTATGAATAGTATAGGGAGGGCGGGTGGGAATCTTTAGCTCTAACTGGTTGTTTGCAGAGCCAAACTTGAAATGGGTAATATACAGGTATTTATAGGCCTGTCCTATTAAGCGAGGCATCTTAAAGCTGGTAGGCGAGGCAAGTCTCCCATCCTGTATTGACCAATATTGTTTCAAGTAAAGTTTCCTTATATGTGATCCTAAGAACATTAGTAAGTACAAGGCAACCGAGACATTACTGCAGTCACCACAATTAACATGAGCTAAATGTTCATTTAGCTCCATTATACTTGCGTTGTTCAAAAAGTTATGCAGCAAATTATACTTAAGCTGTTTCGAAATTTACACAGCAAGTTGTTCTCCTCTCATTTAAAATAATAAAAACAACAGAGAAATTATTTTTATAAAATGGTTTAGTGTTATTTTAATGATTTTCATGCAGTCTTGTGCAAAATCTTTTTAGGGAATATATTTTAGTTGGCAATATTTAAAGTCTTTGACAGCATTAAAATTATTTAAAATCAAAATGGAGGAGGTTGTTACGGCTAGCATATTCTGCATTTTTTATCTTATTTTCCTATACGGCAGACTATATTAGTGATAGTCTTGTGGTGTTACATTTTAGCTAACATATTTTCGCCACCTTATATAATATCAAAACAATGGAGGGTCTTACGGCAATAATAATTTGTCTTGTTTTTCACTTGTATTATAACTATTTTAGCAATAGATAATCAATCACTTTGTAGCTATAATTTAGGCAGTGTATTTTGTTATAAATTGCATAAAACATTAGGTTTTGCACAAGCCATTTCGGATTTTACGCAAGCCATTTCGGATTTTACGCGTGCAATTTAGACCTGAAAAAATTTAAGATGCTTCCTTTGCAGGTCCAACCAGAACTACAGTTTGGGCTGGAATTACGCTTTAGTTATTTTTGTAGACTTTCAAGCCTTGCTTATAAATGTTTTGTACAAGTGAAGTGACTTTGGGATCAGATTGAGCTAAGTTTGCAATTAACAAAAAAATTTGTGATTTATATCCCCCTCTAACACCAGCTTACTTTTTGTTAAAAAACAATTTATATGCTGCTATACATGGTTATGTTTTAGACAAAATGAAACTACTCACACATAATATGCTAACATGCAATATTAAAGGCGTCAAAAATGGATTTCCTTTCAAGATCGAGGCTGTTGATGTGCAATTAAAAGAGGCTGATTTTAATGCAGATTTTCTTACGCGACTTATTCACAAGCTGGAATGGAAAGCGCTTGTTGAAACAGCGCATGCACTAGGACATGGAAAAAATTTACCGTTAGAAATTGCTGGTAAGGAGAATGAACTTTGTAAAAATGAAGAATTTTTGAAAGATGTTCATCATGTCCTTATGGAAGTTGAGGTTATGGAAGGCAATCTTATTTGCCCAGAGACAGGTCGTAAATTCCCTATAAGTAAAGGTATACCTAATATGTTGCTGAAAGAAGATGAAGTTTAAAGAGAATTGGATGCAAAAGTTTCATAACAAGTCATTAAAGTGTTTGTTTATGTAAAAGGACTGATATTTGTTTTGCCTTGTTATTTTTATTAAATACCAAACCAAAGTGTTGTGTATTTCTTTTTATCTGAATGTGTTTATCATGTGACAAGTGTATATTTTATCATAGACCCTTTTTAAGTCTTTCTCATAATCCTTAGGAAAAGCATAAGTTTGCATGTGCCTAAAGTTTGATTTTTTTTAATTAGATATAGTCGTAAAAAGCAACAATTCAGTTATTACTACCAAGTTTTGGTGTTGTTTATTTTTGCTAGTTTGTTAATGGAAAAGTGGGTTGAGAAAGAGGTATAATATATAAATATATACCCTGCTAATTCACTAAAAGCCATGCTCCTTTATTTGAATCCTTCTAAAATCAAAAAGATAAAATACTAAAAAATAAAAACTATTAAAAACTTGTGCTTTTAAAATTGTTTAGCAGCGTTACTGTACAATCATTTTTAAAATGTGGAAGTTTGATTAATGCTTTATAGTGTAAATGATTTAATATTTCATTATTTTAGTATTACATAACAGTAGTAACAAAAAATGTCTGGTTTGTTTACATTTTGCAGAGGATTATTGTCACAGACATATCACTATGGATTTTCCTACGCTGTATTGAGTAATGTCAGAACATACAAAGTAAAATCGTCGTTGAAGCTCAGGTGTGCAGCCTGTAGATTTGTTTGGAGACGCGGCAGATTACATGTTGTATGTAAACAACATCCTCGACATAAACAACGTAAGAAATAAGCAATGTCAAGAATTCAAAGATAGACAACACCATTGACATGTCAAACAATGTTAAAGATAAAACAAAGAGTTAAAGTTTCCAACACACTTAACTCTAGATTTTTCATGTTTATATGCTATAGACTGTGATATTTTCTATTTTGTAAAAATAGTTGCATGTACATATAAAATAAAAGACCCAAAAATTTTGCTAAATCTTACTGTTCTTATTATTTCAACACCCTTTTATTACAGAAGATTCTGTTGAGTAAAGATGTTTTTATTAACAATAGTTTTTTTAAAGAACACCTGTAAATGATCAAAGTGAATTTGTTCATTTCCTTGATTGTGTACATTATGCTTGGAAATTCTGCATAATATCAATGTAATGATGACTGTTGTTCCGACAAAAGAAATTGTTTCACAGTGTATTTTGTACAGGTATAATTCAGAAATGGTTGATACTTAAGTAATAACGAAAATTAATGCTCTTAATGGTAATTTCTATCTTCTCGAAATTAAAAAATATTGTTTTAGGTAATACTGCACTATCAGTGATGTTTTGGCTTTAAAAATTTAAATGGTGCATTTCATTTAGGTTAACAAATTTTTAAATAATTGCATATATAATTTAAAATTTGTGCAAGAATTTGCACATTTTGAAATGTGATAGAACTGTTGAGATATAATACTGTATATTGTTATGTTTATTTTCAAAAAGAAACTAAAAATAAGTGTCTATCCAACAATATGGCTGCAACACCCTCTGACGTCAACAATCTTTTTCAGACATGTGGAATTGATGATATTAAAATTGTGGAAAGAAAAATAAGGTATGGTTTAATGTACTGCTTAATTAATGTACTGCGAACCTATGAAGCTTGTTGGTATTGACAAATTAATGTATTATGTACGTGTGCACACAGAGTTTCATTTGATTTCTACCTTTGCACATCAAGTATTTATTTTTAGTAGTATACACCAATGGATATTTTGTTTTTTTCCAGAAACACACTTTTTTTCTAGAAATAGACTTTCTTTATTTTCCTTTTTGTCAGCATTTTTTTTAACAGGTTTATCAAATTTATTTTTCGTGAAGACCATTATTTTAATCAATCAGTTCAAAGCATTTCGAAGTTTTACAACGTGGTGACTATCAATTTTTTGAAGCTTACACTCCATGCAATAACTTTAGAGAAATTTTTAAAAAAGATGTTGATTTTTAACTGTAATACAATATCTTATTGATATTCTTTGTAAGGCAATGTGTCTCACAACAATTGATATACATAGAGCTTTATATTAGCACACATCAGCACCAACATACATGTGAGAAGAAACTGTAAAATGAAGAAAATTAATCTTTTTACCAGTAGCACAAGATTAAATTTTTATTGGGTAAAAAGTGTTGTGAATATGAGTTCATTGTTTGTTTTTAGAAGTGAAATTGAAAAGAAGAAAGAAGATCTTCGTGTAATGGTTGGGTAAGCTGAGACACAACACAATATTTTTTTAGGTTTCTTTTTGTGAAGCAAGTATATACTTTAGTTACAAATATACAATTTTTTCTACATTATAAATTTAAAGAAATTGTGTGAAATTAAGGGGAACCTGCAATTATTTAGTGTGTAACTAATTAATTTTTATAGACTCTTACAATTTGAAATCTACTACTATATAAGCAAGGCTAAATCTATGCTAGAACTAAAAACCTTATAATGTGTCCACTCTGTCAGGAATATCAGGAATTGTCAGGAATTTAGAAATTTTTGAACGTTTTTTATATGCAAATTTTCAGGAAAGTTTGGTCTCTTTAAGAAATTTCAGGAAAAGATGACAGGATTTTTATCCCTTCCACCAAGTCCCCATAATGTATATGCTTTTTATTTTAATGTGTAGTTCAAGGGTAGTTTTTATCTTCAGGTTATATTTGTTTTATCCTTTGTTTCTTTTTTTCTTTATGTATAATTCTTTTTTGTTCCTCGAACTGTCAGCTAGTTTATCAGCCATAACTATAGGAAACATTTTGTAAGTGTCAGGATAGAAAAATTTGAGTGAATTTGAGTGGACACTGAGTTATTATTTTGCCAAACAGGTTCAGTTTCCTAAAAGATGTTTTGTTAACAAACATGTTAGGGAGCGTTACAGAGATTTGATCAATGCTGCTGATACTATTCAAGACATGATGGTTGGAACATCTGAGGTGATAAATTGTTTATTTGTTTTTTTGCTTGTTCCCTTTATTTTTATAGTAACTGAATTCATCTACAATTTTATAGGTTTTTTCTGGTATTTCCGTCATTGATGATTTGTGTTCCAGTTTTGATACTGTTAAAAACACCAACAAGTCAGACAAAAAAGTATCCGAGTAAGTTCCGCACACTTCTTTTTTTTGTCAAAAGTTAAAAAAAAATTGTTAAAATTGTTTTACCTATGGTTGTCCTTAATTAATTGTGGATTTGCCTTGGACCCGTAGTTTTGTTACAGGATCAGTCAGCAGTTTTTTACTTTACATTTTTGTCAGACCAAAAATGATCATTTTACTGTCTACTCTTATCTTCTCCTGAGCCTCTTTTTACTGTATTCTTTTGGGTTTATTTTTCGACCCTCTGGGGGAAGCGCATTACAACAGTTACACTTCAGATCTGCTGTTTGTTGTTATTCTTAGTCCTCATGTATCAAGCACAGTTGTACGTCAAAAAAGATGAACTTTGTTTCTTTAATAGTTAAAAGTTAAATAATTGACTTTAATTCTTAAAGTTCAACGCTGCACAGTCACTTCTGCAATTAGTTTTTGCAAAAAAATGTTAATCAATTCACCTTTACAATATTTATGCATTGATAAAGTTTGAATACACATCCCTTAACAGGTCTAAAATTACTGATGACAGAAAATGTGAAAATTTGGTATTACTTAAATATGACATCATAATTTATGCAGCATAAGTAAATCTGAAATTCTTTAAATGTAAATATTTTGAGAATGAAAAGAGCTTTTTGGATGATTTAAAAAGACTTGTTAACCAACTTTTTAAGCTCTATAATATATTATATTATAGAGCTTAAAAAGTTTAAAAACGAAAAGCGGTGATAGAAATGTTTTTTTAGATCGCATTTTAAAAGTTTAAAAACGAAATGCGGCGATAGAAATGTTTTTTAGATCGCATTTTAAAAGTTTAAAAACGAAAAGCGGTGATAGAAATGTTTTTTTAGATCGCATTTTAAAAGTTTAAAAACGAAAAACGGCGATAGAAATGTTTTTTATCGAATTATATTTTTCGTTTTTAAAGGTTTAAAAACGAAAAATATAATTCGTATGAAAATTCGTATAAATAAAAGAGTATAATTCGTATGACAATTCGTATGAAAATCGTATAAAATTCGTATTAAATTTTTTAAAAATCGTATAACTATTTAACACTATACGAATTTTATACGATTTTTATACGAATTAAAAGCAATTAAATTCGTATATATTCGTATAAAATACCATACGAAATTTGTAGACGACCCCTAAGTCCAATATCATTTTATACCTCAGGTTCCTTTTAAAGTTCAGGCTGCAATTGGGCCAAATTAAAAGATTCAACATTTCTAGCTTACTGAGTGGTGAAGAAAAGCTACCCATATTTTAATAGCCTAGGAAGTGAATATTGACACACCTCTACACAGCTAAATGTTTCTGCAAAATTAAAAAAAGGCAACTTATATTACTGTAACAACATTTATTTTACCATGGGTGCTATTTTAATGTGAAGAACTTTATTTATTATTTTCTGTACACAACTTGGAATTGCCACAAAATTTTGTAAATTTATTTTTCTAAATTCAACAGTTTTACATACCTTGTGGGAGTAAATTTTTAGTTTGTGATTTTATAGCATAAAAATCCAAATTTGATACTACGTTAGACTATTTTAACTAAAAGTTTAAAATGTGTTGTATTTTTTTTTAACTTTTGAGATTTCACTTCATGCTGAGGCAGCTTAGACATGTAGTGTTTATACTCATTCTGAATATCTCAGAGATGAAAGTATGTGTCACCATACACCCTGGTACCAAATGAGAATACTGGGTTTGAACAATTAGAGAACTGGTATTTGCATAGGGGGGAAATCCTATGGTTATTTCTTTTTTTAACAAGCATGATAAAGGTTCGCATCTTTAACCTTACAATGCCTCTAAAAGCAATATCCTCAGTTTTTTAAACATTAGTTGTGCAACCAAACCAAACCCTGACTATGTAAGCCAACGTGTGCAAAAAAGTGTCCTGTAAGACATATTTTCATTTATTAATTTTTATGTTCATCATAGATCGAAAGAGCATGCTTTTTATTCCTTGGCTACACAAATGGATTTGCTTGTGGATACGCCAGAAAAAGTAAGAAGACTGATTTAAAAAGTTTAGTGTCTGAAAATTATGATTTAACCATTTTGTGTTGACCATTGCATCGCTCAGATGTTTTTAAAGTTAAACTTAATAGTTCAGTAGCACATACTAATGCTTTTCCAATTACATAGAGTTTTGAGAATCTGATAAAGTGCATAACAAAATAAGCCATGCAACATTTATTGGTACTTAAATATTGTGTGCTGGACAACAGACACAAGAATGGTGTATTTTCTATTAACACAATATAAAAATATGGTATATACTATTTTCAAAGATTTGGAGTGCATTGGATACACATCAATATTTGCTTGCTGCTCAGTTATATTTGTTTTCTCAACACATTGTGAATAGAAGCTTGAATATTAATGTTGGACAATCAAGACAAAACAGAGATGTTTATGTAAGTATCTTATTTACTGTTTTGAATTCGATGCTTAATAAATTTTAAAGACAGTTCTAGGAAAATTTTCCTAGAACTGTCTTCAAAATGTCCTAAAAATGAAAACCTGATTAGCAAAATACTTCTTTTAAATTTAATTGATGTGGCTGCAGTTGTCAACCATGTTTCATATTTTGCTTACTTTCTGCAGGCTTCCTTTCCCATTCTGCACCACCAGTGGGCAGCCATTAGTCACTTCAAACCATCCATTTTAAAGGTAAGCCAAACTTACACGATGATTATTTCTTATTGCATTATTGTTTTCTCAGTTTTTCTACAGCTGTACTCTTTTACTAGGGTGGCAGAACATCACTTAAAGAAGCCACACTTCCTGATAAGGTAACAATTGTTGTTGTGTTACCACTACATTGTTTTCTTTAGTTTGTTAATGAATGTGTTTTTACGTAACTTCTTTTAGGCGTTATCTGAAAGTCTTTGCTGCATATCATTGCTGGACAATCTGTCACCACGACAAATGTTCACAGAGTTTTTGATGGCAAGAAAGGTATTTACATATGGTTTTCAATTTTGTCTTGTGTAGTCCCCCCTTAAAGGAAAGGAAATTGCACTAACCATTAGGCATTCTCTCTTGTTATAATTAAGTTATATTATTTGCCTATCTTCTTGCCAGTAATTCTGTGTCACTCAATGCAGCTTAGAAATTCTGTTTTTTTTGTTTTTATTTTTGTTTTTGTTTCGTGAGATAATTTTATACTAGTCATCTCTTCCAAATCATTTTCAACTTACGACCATGTACCCAATAATAAACATGTGTTATTTAAAATATAAGAATACATAAGAAAATGGTAAGAAGTCAATTAAAGGCGAGAAACAAGAGAGAATAACATTGCATTTTCTTATGTTTGTTTTTTACAGTTCGTTTTTGTTTTAGTCTGCAATACAAGATGTATTTCACTCAAGTTTCCACTGTAAGTATCAGTCCAGTTTATCATTTTAATTATTTACCTGTTTGTGTTTTACGCAAGTTTGTGTATTGTTGTAATTTTATCATTTAGCTATCAGTGTGAAGAAACAGATATGCGACATCACTTACATGCTACGGTTGAGTATTCAACAAATGATAACGCTGTTTTATTCTAGTGAGAGCAAAACTTCTGAAGGTAAACATGATACAACACTATATCTTTCCTGTGTTATTAGTTAATTAGCCAAAGTCCTTTTGTATTCAACTTGATGCACTTTAAATTAACATGGGCAAAAAAAATTTATGGCAAAACCTTTAAATTTAAATTCAGATAGGGATTTGTCCTTAATAAAAGTTTCATTTATAAAAAGAAAATAATTTTAATTGTTAAAAAAGTGCCATTAAAATATTTTTGCCTTATGCTGTTTTCTTTTTGCTTGTTTTTACGGTATGTCTACTACTACAGTGTGTTTTGTGTTTAGATGCAAAACCATTGTTCTACAAGGTTCTACAAGATATTACTGCACAGAAAGGCCCCAATACAACACCT
This sequence comes from Hydractinia symbiolongicarpus, assembly GCF_029227915.1. Lineage (NCBI taxonomy): Eukaryota > Metazoa > Cnidaria > Hydrozoa > Anthoathecata > Hydractiniidae > Hydractinia > Hydractinia symbiolongicarpus. Next base: position 12,177,113 of record NC_079875.1, on the reverse strand, counting down.
TGTGAGTTAACGAAATAATGTGTTTTGGTTTGTTTCAATATTCTCTTGTTAAGTCAGATGATTTTCTTGGTTGTTTATCCTGTTCTTCTTTTTCAGTTTTTAGGCTTAAAACTAGGTGACATATTTTTTTACGTTTAGTATTTCAAACACTGTTCGGTAATGATGTTGATGTGTTTACAGTTTCGCGCTACTTACCACCAACTGTTTCAGGTTTGTTTTCTAGTTTTGTTGTTTTGTTGGTGATGTATGGAAATTTTGTATAGATGAAATAAAAATAAGTAAAAAAGGATGATATGATAAGCAGTGATGATAAAGTGAAGCAGCAGTAAATGTATACATAACATTCATTGGATTTAACTCTCTACTGCTACCAGCTGGGCAAATACACATTAGCATTGGGATAACTTTTTGTGTATACTATTCAAACCTTTTGTTAAAGATTCAATTTTTTCAAGTAGATGGACAGAAGATTATTTTTGTGGTTATAATATCTGTTTTGTCAGCTTTACGATTGTTTTACAATCCTTGTGGAAAAAAACATTGCACTTTTCTATTACTAAAAAGACCTTGAAACATAGACAAGATGCCTAATTTCGAAGTTTGTTGCCACCAAGTGATTACATACACTATTTCTATATTGAAGTCGTACATTTTGAACTCATGAATGTTCATATTGGAATTAGGAGTTACGATCCTGAGTTATTTGAGTAAGTCTCTACTACAGTATTCGTGGCTTGAGTTATGTTGTTGTGTGGGAGGGATAGAAAATGCCACCAATCTTTACCTTTAAAGGCTGTCCACCTGACCTACGTGTGTGCAAAAGTGGTGCCTTTACAACCGACTATTGACTATTTGGCCCTGCTGTCTATGTTAAAAAAACGACAGAAAAAATACCTTTGTTTCATTTATTTTGTCAGCAATTGCAGTTTTAAAACAATTCTTTTTGTATTAAATAAAGCTGCTTACATAGTTCTAATGAAAGTAGGTAAAGTAGTCACAGTGTTACCTTTTTAGTATTCGAACCAATCTGTTGTTCAAATATGTTGTGGTGGTATGTCTTACTTCTCTTATTTTATTTCAGAGTTTGTACCAAAGTTGCGTGATGTTCCTGTTTCCATATCTGTTTCATATCTTCAGAAGCATGCTATTGAATGGCTAAGTGGGTATGTTTTGTTTCTTGAATCACAATTTGACGAAATTGAAACTGAAAAAACTCAGACTAGAAATTTTTGGAATAAACTTTCATTACAGGTCACAAGTGTCGAAAGTTCTATGTTCGGCTTTCTGAAATTATTTCTGAAAAGCACAAACATATTTTTTCAATAATTATAGCTAAAATAAAACGTTAGACGTGATTTGCGCTTATCACGTCTATATGCATGTGTTTTCAAGAGTCATTCAGTCTTTTCATTTCTGTCGATGGATCCTAATGTTAGTGAAACTACTTCCTGTATGTTTTGCGACGCTTATAGTTCCGCTACCTTTATATATGGTACATATTTCGACATCACCAGAATAGTATTTTTTTTTTTGTAGAACGGAAGCCGTTATAGAAACAGGCCAATATTATTTCATTGTAATATATGTATATTGGTTTTTATTTAAATAAGGTTAATTTCCTTAGAGAATGTAAACGTTCATCTCAAAATTCAACTGAAAACACCTTTTAAAAAAATTCAAAGGATAATTTTCTTCGAATTGTTGAATTACTATTTTGAATACTTTCATGAAATGGTAAAACCAACTAACAAGTAGTCTAAAGTAGTTACCAACTATTTTTTGTATAGGTCTATCAAAGATGTACATCACGGTGTTAAGAATTTACTGTCGTTTGTCAACAACATTAAAGGCCTTGCTGTTATACGTGATGCTGTGTTCGAGCTACTTAGATCGGACACTTTGGTTGAGAATGTAAGTTTAAGTTAGTTTGTTAGATGATGACCAAATTAGAGATTGTTATACGGTTACATAAGGAGTTGAAACTTAACATTCTATATCAGAAGATTGCTATAGTATGTAGAGGAAGAAAGGAAAAGTTCTTAGTTTTAAATAATTTTAAATCCTCGTTTTGACATCAATTTAAAAAATAGACCCTTTCTTGTGTTATGCTTTCTCTTAGGTTTTTTAAAATAAGTAACAAAATTGTTGTCAGATTTCACTATGTGTGCAAAAAAAATGTAATTCACAAAAAAACTGCAGCGCATCAAAGAAATTAAATAAAGGCTATATTTTACTAGTTAAATTTTACTTATAATTTTACACTTTATTATTCTTTGTACTATCCAATATTTCCTGTTACTACGCAAAAATTAACAAATTCTGTGCATCTCCATTTCAAAATGCTGACGTTTATTTTATTTTACAAAAATTGTTCCTCAACATACTGAGCAGGGCTAATAAATAATATCCTAAAAAAATTCATAAAAGCATTTATGGAGTGTGAATAAAAACTTTGAAGCTGAGGCACCCTGAAACAGCCATTTTAGGATAATAATTTTTTAACAGCAAGAAAAGTAGTAATACTTGTTTTATTAAGGAAACTGCGAATGATGAGGAAAAGGAGAAAACTTGGGAAGAATACTGTCGCTTGTGCTTGAACCGTTCATTATCAATTTGGGATGAATTCTTTCGACCTCTATTTGTAGAACGAGCCAAGGTAGGGTATATTACTATATTATTTGCCGTTTTTTGCCTCTGCTTAAAATGGTCATAATTATCTGCTGTCAACATCTTTTTTTTAACTAAAATTGAGGTAAGGGATAAAAAAACGTGCATCATGATGGCAACTAAAATTTTCCTGTTTTGTGTTGAAATGAAAGTTATTAAAATAAACAAAAAAAGATATCAGTGACATTAACATTTCCATTTTTCACACATGGCGCCATTTTTTCTTTGAATTAGGCTGAAATATCCATATTGCCTAATCAGAAAAATAAAAGTAAGACTAAAGTGACAATTTTTTTAATAGTGAGGAACAATCTTGTCTGGTAAGGTAGGGTATTATATACTCTGATTCCATCCAGAATTGGCACAGTGAGCAATAATAAGCTGCGCATAAAATTGTCGTCTTTTGAATCAGATTAAAAAAAGTATCACATTGGGTTTTGTTTTTGACAATCTTCACATTGAATTAATAAGGGCTTTACCTAACTAATGTCGAAGATTTAAGTAACCTTTTTTTCCTTTCTCTCATTCCTAGATTATTTTAGAAAAACAATTCTCCACGTGTTTTTCTGCACTATCTGGCAGTCTACACGACGTTCTGGTGCATTTGGACGACTCACAGAACGGTATAGACGATTCATGCTGGGACCATGATCTGAACGGTTTTACATGGCATGAGTTTCCACAAGATTTTTCTTCACTGCTGGACTCGAATGCTGAAGGTGTTGAAGGGATGCTTTCTTTGAAAGTAAAATCATTCACCCCTTCTATTAAAAGGTAGATAACAAAATTTATGCGTTTACTGTATGGTCAGCCATGCTAAATATTGTTTTTTTTTTACAAAATTAATACTTTTTATATAGGCTATGTGTTCAGTTAAACGATAGTTTGCACTCCATCTTAGTAGACGTCAAGCACTTTTTCTGTGAACCCGATGAAGATAAGTTGGATGAGAATGAAAGAAGAAGGAGAGCTATAAAAAAAGATGTAAGTAGTGGAGGATGCTCTTGAAATAAGAGTCCTCTGTTTGGTGTTGTTTCAGTATTTGCTGTGCTGTTTCACGTACAATGTGCAGGATTTGTTTTTCTGTGGTTAACATAGTTTTGAGCTTTTGTGGGTTTTTTAAAAGGACATGAACATATGTTTCGATGTTGGCGAGTGATGACTTATTTGCTAATGTGTTACACCTATTCCCAGGGATTCTTGGAATGTCAGCTTTATCCCTGCTGATGTGCAGTGGTGACCTTTCTGCTTTTCCTGAAGGGTTGCATCTTCGAATTGTCAGTAGTCAGTACAAGAGTATAAATAATACATAGTGTTCTGTCATTTAAGGTTCCATCTTTCTTGATCCTAAATTTGTGGCTATCTTCCATGACAACTGTCATTTTCTCACCAACTTTCATTCCCTTACCAAACCATCTGCCAATGTCACCCATTTATTTCGAAAAGTGAAATGGCAAATATTTTTTGTAACAAAAAAACGAAGCAAAATTCGTGATAGAAACTGTGTTTCCTTTACAGGTACAAAAATTAATTTTTGATTCCGAAGATGTCGCCCCTAACCAAAAAGACCCTTTCGAAAAATACGGTGACGCGAATATCATGAAAGAGAGTTTGAACTCACTTTTTACAGAAAAAGTAAAAGAGCTGTGCAAAAATATAAACACTATGTTGAACGAGGTTGAGAAGAAGTTGGGAAGTGTGAACACAGATGATGCGATAGCGGCTACTGCAGAGCTGGATAAGTATGGTTTTTTGAAATTATATTATGGCTAAACTAACGGGTTTCAAATTTGCGAGAGGAACCATGTTAGTTAGTTTTGTTGCACCTACATTTATATATATTTTTGTTTTGTTTTAGAGCTACGTTTCTAAGTCGATTTTGCCTCGGTGTCCCAGATTTGTGTTATAACATACCGAAAGTCATCGAGTACGATTCCACTCTGAACAAACCCCAGTTAAAACGACAAATTTCACGACAGCTGAGTCGAAAACATTTAACCAAGAAAACAGAAGGCTTCAAAACAATGGAGGATGACTTCGCTGAGCAAAGTAGATTTGGTTTCTCTCTATGGACAAAGTGGATAGCGAACGTTACGCTTTCCTTGGTTCAAAAAACGCTGTCATCATCAGAAGATCTGACTTTGTTTGCCACGACAAACTGGGAAGATGTGACAATCGAAGAAGAGAATGAAAGTGGAGAAAAAGTCAAATCAAATATAAGAGTACCTGCACAGGTACGAAGTAACCAATGTGTTTTTATTTATAGCTCTAGAGAGAACACGCACAGTACGTGATTTCGGAATTAGGATACCATCTTTATTTTTTTTAGGATACCATCTTTATTTATTTTTTTTTTATGGAAAGTTGAACTTTGAACCCTTTGTTCTCAGACCAAAGCATACAGAAATGTTTGATTATTAGAACATTTCAAAAACTTTGATCTGAATGTTTTTAATTTTTTGTCTTTCTGCTAGATTTCGTTTTATTTGTCATCGTTGCTGTATCGACTTGCGGAAGAGTTTCATCGTGTCGGCGGAAGTAAAATGGACAGGTATGTATGTAATTTGCGCTCCTTTTTTTTCTTCCATTTCTTCTCCATTATATATTTATCTTATTAATTTCCAACGTACATCTGAATGGGAGTAAAAAAATTTTGAAATATTTTTGGAATTTTGATATCTTTGGGGAAATTTGTGACATGCTCTGGTGGAACGTTAACCAAAAGAAAAGCCGTATTTTACACATCGAAGAATTCACACGTCGGTATATGTGATCCCTCCCGTTTTAATTTTCTGCTATGTTAAAATCCAATCATGCTCCACTTGCTTCTTTCATATAGAAAACCGAATTAAAAATATACCTACATCCCAACTAAAAATTTTCGAGCTGACTGTAAATTTGATGAGGTGTATTTTTATTTCAGTCACTCTGTTGAATGCGAGTTTTCATGTTTAAAGAGGATTTAGACAGTTTTATGCTTTTTCGCACCAAAAAGGTTTCATTCTGGGAAAAGCACTTGAGACTAGTAAATAATTTAGCCATCCTGTAATCAGTGCAAGGAGAAACAAATCTTTTAAAGCATTTTATCATCTATGTAACACGGTCTCTTTTTTAACAGGCAAACGATTAGTTCGCTTTTAACCAAGATTGGCGAATCAATCTTTTCCTCCCATGAGTCGTTTGTAACTGAAGTGAAACAAAAAGTATTGTTTCAAAATAAAGCGTTGCAAATGATATTCGATGTTAAGTTTGTTTCGAAGATCTTTGGCGGAAACACTGACGCAAAAGATGAGGTAGATGTTATTTGTTTTGTTTTTTAGGTCAGTGTGGCTAGGAAAATCAAGACACCTGGAAGATTTAGATGTTTTTTTGCCTAGGGATTTTTTTTTGGTTTAAGAGATGCTTTCAATAGTGTTCTTTTGAAATTTAATTTGCTTACATTCTTAAATAATCGTTTCCAATCCACTGCATTTATGGTCTAGGCGTTGTACCGAGGCGAACATTAGGAACTTGCTTGATAACCTTTATATTTCACATCCCTTCCCCTGCATACATTTTTGTGGACTACTGAGGAGAGTAATAAAATTGACTTTTGTGTTTACGATGGCAGTACTGTGGTGGTAAAATATCAGGTGGTAAGGTGAGGCAAAAAAAAAGAAATTTACTATTAGCAGCCTAACGCCTAACCCTAACAATTTGATTGGGTAATGAAAAAAAAACGTAAATATTAGTGTTTCAGGATTTTCTGTCGCGATTAGAGCGGGCATCCTAAAACTAGAGAAATTTAAACTTTTGATAAATAATTTTGAAAAAAGCTACTGGATTTATCCATAGTAACATTGCACGTGAAAAGAACTAATCTTACTTCTACATACTTACTTGAAAATCCTGCCAAACAGACATTTTTATCAAGTTTTATGGGCTTTTTAGGCGCTGGTAAAGTATCGACAACATGCAAATAAGTTGATTGACGAATTAGAGAATTTTGTTGATCCCTTTGACTTAGACGTATTCACCCCACACATCAATACTTTCGTACAACGACAACTTCAAAGAACTTCGGTAAGTCTAAACACTCCAATTATTTTTTGGAATCGGGTTTGAGGCTCGATATCAGCTTGGTAAGTGTTTTTTTAAACAACGCAGGGTCAAATATAACATTGTCAATCCATGCTGCAATCTAGAATAGTAAGACAAGCTAAATAGGAAAGGAGCCATTAACTAAAGCAATTGTTAGTGCGAAGGTGTTTTTTACTTTTTTTTATACAGAAAAATCTTAAGGAATGGATTATTTTTCCGCTTATTTCTAAACTTGTTTTCTAAGCCTAGCACTAGGCGCTTTGAGTGAACCGATCGAGTGATTTTAAAAGCGCATGGTTAATAGATGCATAAATATAAAAAGTAATGTATCGTATCCAGCGAGTTCCAGCTTTGTAGTGTCTCATTTGAACCTCCTTGTTGACCTGGATGTTTTGTTTTTTGACTACTTTAAAAACGATTTTATGAACATTTATAGAGCCTGGCCATTTTTTTTGTATCCTTAAATTCCTTTCCTTCAAGAGCTCCGTCAATTTACTTTTAAATTGTCTTAATATTTCATCTCAGCCTCGTGTTTCTTATAACGTGTGTCTTATAAACATGTCTAACATAAAAAAAAATTTGGAGGCCATTTATTACATCCAAAGAAATTAACCACTCCAAGCGTGTTGTTAATAGCGCACGCCAGAAAAAAAGTTTTGTTTTGCTAAAGTTTTTATCAACTATTTTTTTAGTTAATATTTGGTTCTATATCCAGTTTGAACAAACACTCTTTACAAGTTAGCACAACACGAATTTCTTCCTTATCGCAAGAAGAACATAGCGTCGTACAACTCGTCTCCAATCCTCCAAGGTTTATGTTGCTACCCATGAGTGGTTATAATTCAAAAGATAAACAAGACACAAACAAGGTATTATTAGTATTAGTTAGTATTAAGTTAGTATTAGTTAAAACTATTTTTTTTTGAATAGCTACTGGTTGACGCCGTTGTACTTTGTCTGTGAAATAAATGGTGGAAAAAGCAACCCACGGTATCCACTGGAAAGTCCGGGGTATTTTTAATATTGTGTAAATGTCAGGAAAATGAGTTAGGAATTTCAGAATGGTCAAAAGCAAGCTGTCTTTTTTTTAATATATTGGAAAGTATTAAACTGTATGTTATCTATTTCTAAACGATTAATAATATTTTACTTTGATCTGTCTTCATATTTGTGTCAAATTTACATTTAGGGCCAGGGCCACAATAAAATAAATGTCCTGGAGAAAATAAGGGGAGTGTCAGTACTCCAGAAATGTCGGCAATGTCAGGAAATAAGGGATTGTTATTAAGTAGACACCCTAACAACCGAACTGCAACGAATCTGCTTTTTTCAGTTTTGGTAGTCAGAAAAAAACTAGACTTATTTTTCTTTTCATTCACTTGAAAAGATAAAATTACTTTAATATTTTTTATTGGTGTTATTATTAAATTCACTTTTTGTTTATATATTTATTTTCTTAGGTTGAATACTTCAGTCAACAACAACAATCCAGTCCTCTGTTCCTTCATCAATCACAAATCACTCTGCAAGGTTTAGTTTAAACCATGGATTAGTGTATTATGACTATTATATATAACTTATTTATATTATCGTATCTACCTATACACAATTTTATTTATCTTGCTTTCGGATACACTACCAGAAATACTTTTTCTGGACAAAATCTTTGTCACATCAGTTTTAAAATTTCGAAATTTTTAACTTTCGAAATGTTCCCCGATTCTAGTTTTAATAATATGCTAATTTAGATATCATGTTTACCTGTTGCTTTGTTAACCATACTCTGGAAGTGTTTTGTTTGTTTTTTGTTGTTGTTGTTTTTTTGTTTTTTTTTGGGGGGGGGTAACTTGCTTTTTGGTTGGTACTAGCTGCAAAAAGAAACAGGAAACGTTTGCATTTTTTACACACTACGTTTTTCTGCTTTTTTTATACATAATTCCTAATTGTAAATTATAATTCATATGTGACATCGTTTGGTCTGAATTTCTTCGAATTTACAATAAAATATCACTCTTCTATTTTTGAAAACCAAATAATTTTATTCAAATGCTTTCAGCATGCGGTTGCAGTTTGACTACGAAGGGAGAGTACATGAGATAGGATAGATATATATGAAAAACATGAAGCACTTTAAGTGCAATAATTTTTATAGAAACGCAATTTGTATATTATGTTAGGAGTAAATAATAAAATTGAAATTCAGTCAATTAAAAAGCCGAGACTGCGTATTTTTAATTTGCGTGGGAGGCGTTTGCTTTATGGTAGAGCATTTAACCGAGATAAATATAACTTTAAATTTTCTTTGGACAGAAACAGCTACTGTTGTTATTGAACATGTAGAAGAAGTAGGCAGTTTTCTTATTCGTTCTATCTGTTCGGCTTTTCTTTAGGCTATGATAACCACTGCCCTGTAACTGATCTTTTTGAAGTCGTATCATGTTAACATTTCGTACACATGAGTTTTTTTTTAAGAATTGTTCTAGCGGACATTTTCATGCAACCTCGATCGCCAGACCTATCAATAAGCTCAGCGCTGATAAGAGTCAAAAAGTCATGGAGACAAAATTTATCTTCATGTTATTCGTGAGAAAAGAATAAAATGATATTAGTAGCTACGTAATCGAAGTAAATTATGTATCCATATGATTAGTTGGTGTTGGACTCGGTGATTTAAATAGACCTTTCCCGAATTTCCTAATTATGCCAAACTCAATTAAAGAGGTCGATACTAAAAATGATTCTTTTCCCTAAGTTCCTTAGCAAAAGGTGTAACAAATTACCTAATTTCGTAAATATTTCTCTTCGTGTTCCTCAATTCCGAGCTGAAAATTACGGTGAAACCCTTCGTGTAGCCGAGCTTCCTAAGAATAGCCTCGTTTTCAAAAACAAATTTTTTTTTAAAGTTTAAGTAAAATCCAATCAGAATATTATACTGCTCTAAAAACTTTTTTTTCGTCATGATAACTTAATATTCTATCTGAATATCCTTATTTGAAGTGCACAAAACCATTATAAAATTTTGGTTGACGTTATTATAATTTATAAAATTCGGGAAAGGTGTATTTGGTACTGATTTTTTACCGTTCTTACCGGCTTTGATTTTTCCCGTTTTTCCATTTCCTTTTTAATACATCAAGGACCAAAAAGGGACTTTAAACTAAAAGGATACGAAGGTTACGAATTTTTTAGTACACATTTTGATTTTAAGGAATTGTTATTTTGCCGCCTGAGATTGTCAGTAAGAGAAAAAGAGCCCCGGGAACGAGCTTGGATCGTGAACATAGGATATATAGAGGAGCTCCGGCCGTGGACAAGGATTCGCCGTGCAAGCCTTTTCAGGAGGAATGAATTTTAAAAATTAAGTATGCTTTACAGTCGTCTAAAGTGAACCGTAAGAAATATTTTAAATATAGAATTTCTGTGTTATTGTTGTACAAAAAACCTCAAAAAAGGAAACATAAAATCCGGGGCAGACGGAACTAACCTCATCCCCCCAGGGCATCGTATTCTGTTCTAACGTCAGAAAAGGTAAAAGATGCCCTGGGTACGACGGTGTAAGCGAGTCGTTTTGAAAGTTGAACAAACAAGACACGGGTAAACATCGTAAATGGTGGAGGAAGTTGTTGGGAACTGATTGTGCAGGTCAATGTTTTTTTTTTACTTCTGTTTTTTTGTTAGCTAACTCAAAAAGTTTTTAAAGTTATTTTGTAATTATTATATAAAGAATTGCGGAGCGGAAACGATTCCCTGGCTATGTTCCGAGCGGAAAATTATACGTTAGCTATATGTATAGCTATATGAAGAGAACTTTTTATCTGCTCCTATAGACAGTGTTAACAAATTTTAAAAAAGGTTCCTCAAGTAAAATGTAATCTTGTCACCAGAGATTCTATTCCATGTTGATATGCGTGCTGACGCACCATTAGCCACATCATATATTTTAGGGGGCTTTCGAAAAATTTTTTGGGCCCCTTGTTAGCAGGATATCGGCGCTAAGATTCGGACCCTCTCCCTAGCTGATTTCCGTCCGTGAAATACACACATTCGGATACATCTTGGAAGGGTCAGGGGCGTGTTTTGTAGATAAAAGTTATCAGAATTGATGAAAAGAGGAATTATGCTCACAATCGGCGTAAAATTTTTAGGCCACAAACATTTTTTTTTAATTTCTCAATCCTTAGTCGATAAAAGTTCTTTTTTCAAACTTCAGACCCACTCCCACCCTTAGCGGGGATATCCTGCTAACGGGGCCCAAAAAAGTTTTTCAAAGGCCCCTAGGCGGACGTCACAAAAGCTAGAATGACAAAAAAATATTATTACTATTGTGCTTTGCTTTGCTAGTTGAAAATAGTGTGCGAAAACTCCATTTAAAAGAAGTGCCGAAGTTATCATGGCGTGTGTTGATGACTGGATGGTTGGATACAATTTTTCGAAGTTTTGAGCTATCATTCACCGACTGACTGACTGAGTCTATTTTTGGTGCTCAAATAACTCTAACACCAAATATTTGTGACGTCCGCCTTATCACAAAGCAAAAAAGAAGCCCTGAGGAATGAGATATGATGTTCTTAGAGATAGAGCTAAAATGCTAGAATTAGCCCCCTATATAACAAATTAGGTCTTTCTGAATTTTCTGATATGGTAATTCTTCAAAACATTCTGTTTCTTCACAATCTTTGCTTATAATACTTTACCAACCAGTCTTAATAATACATTTGCAATTGATTTTTCTCAGGAACACCAAACTCAAAATAACAAACATGGTTTAATTAACTTACCTTCTGTCAGGTCTACCTTTTATGGACTCAAATCTATTTGTTTATTCTATTAAGTCGTAGAATGAATTACAGTCAATTCTCCCTTTTAGATTCCCTAGTAAATCTATTTTTGTGGTTAAATCAGTTCTTAAGAAATATTTTATTAACAACTACTGATATAATTATCAGTTATATAAATATTCTCCTTTCTCTCCCTTATTCTCTTATTTTTTCCATATGTTTTTCTACCTACCTGTATCTTCTAATTTTTTTAATTATAGGGTTTGAATTAGCAGCTCTCAATTTGCAAATCGAAATGCCATTTTTGCAAATCACCTTGTAAAGAAAATTATAAAATTGAGATTCGAATATTTTTAAGTGGCGATAGAAATGCTTTTTTAGATCGCATTTTAAAAGTTTAAAAACAAAGAATGGCGATAGAAAACCTTTTTTAAATCACATTTTAAAAGTTTAAGTACGAAGAACGGCGATAGAAAAATGGTAATTGATCTAAGGTATTCCCAGGCCCCATCTAGATGGTGGTTTACTTCGTTACAGAGTGCCGAATTTTTTATGAACCAACTTTACTTTTCTAATGCGAACTCAACTTACTTACTTACTATTGTTTTTTGTGAGTTTTTCTCTCATTGTTTCAATAGACTTCTAACTTCATAGAATTCAAAAATTATTAAAACAGTCAAAACCACATCATTATTTTTTACAATTTAAATATTAAATTATGAAGTAATTAAATTAATATACAAAAAGGATTTCTAAACTTTTACAGTAACAACAGTTTCTCTCCCAACAACTGATGTAGCAGTTTTAAAATTTTATGAGGACTATTTTTATCCCAAAGCGACAGCCAACATTTTTACAGGTTGCGTAATCTGGAAAAATAGATATACAGGCATATCATAATAGTGAGAAAAGAAAGTAGGTTTGGATGATTCATTTATAAAAAAAGTTTACATCAATACGTTGGTTTACAAAGATGATTTTTGTTACCTTTTGCTGTTCATTTGCATCAGAAAAGTTGAAAGAACGTTTAGAAACCTAATTCATCTCACTAGCTAATCCATATATACTTATCAGATATTACAAAGAGCTGTAGAGCAAGTTAAACATATCTTTCCCTACTTATGCTTAAGTAGAAAATAATGTATAGCTAATATTGCCTCGATAAAAAGATTAATCAAACTCTATTGTAACTACTAACCATTAGCAATCGTTTTTGATGATGTATATATTTCCAATCGGTTGTTGTTCTTTTTGACGTATTGCATGGGCTGTTATAATCTAACACCAGCTTAACTTAACAACCCAAAAACATTTTCAGTTTGTTTTGTTTTCACAATTTTATTTGAATATTATATTTGAATGTGAAAGCTTTCTTAAAAATAGCAACCTTGTTCCCAGAACGCAAAGGATGCAAGAAAGAACCTGTGAACAGAAAAAAGTGACACTTCTTCAATTTTTTTTTTCAACTTTATTTTTTCCCACTGTATAATAGGAAATAGATAAAAGTAATACAGGCTTAAATGCCAAATGGGCTTTGCTCCGCAAAAAACCTTTACTTCAAAACAGGAGACAGTCAGGGCAGGGCGGGGCGACAAGAGGAACTGTGCTATGGTGCAAACTAAAAGTAAGACAAAGACTTACACTACAACAATTTTTTAATGTCACCGTTTCATTCTTTATAAACAATTATGTAGCACTTAATTCACCATTTTACCTTTATATCTCCAGAATAAGGCGTATAGCTAATCACAATCATAAATTCTCTGTTAAAACGGTGTTATCTCCAACTCTAAGTTTTAATTCTCTATACACTGTAATTTTTTTTGTATTTTTGTGTTATATATATTCCTTTATTGTAAAATATAGATATTTAGTGCGTCACTTTTTTGGTTTCTTAAATGTTTTGAATGGTTTTGCAATATCTCTTTTAAACTTGACTGTTTCAACGCACAGCGCTCTTTATTTTTATTTGTGAATCATTGTCATTTTGGTTTGTACTTGCTTTGCAAAGCGTTAAAATATGGCAAATACAAAAATTTGCATTTGTTCAACCTTTCCAGAAGACTTGACTAGAGGATTGTGCATGATTAGAAGAATGTTTTGTGTTGTGTAAACTTTTTATTTGCAGTGTTCTGCAGTATAAAAAATTCCTACTCATTAGGTATATCAAATTCCCAGTCTTTTAGTTTCTTTATAATTTTCTTAGCATCTATTATTCTTTTTAATATGTTGTATTTTAGGTTAGAAATTAAGTTTGTTATGGAAGCAGAAGAATCAGAAACATCTTGTAGGTTTTACATCCTTTTTATTATTTGTTTTTTGGTGTAATAACATCATACTTAAAAATGGTTACCCATAGTTGTCTTTAAATGCTCATTTAAAGTTTAAGTTGTGTACAGCAACAACAACTTTGTTAAAACAGGACTCCAGACAGTTGCTTTTGCACACAATATTGTTATACTTAATAATGAGCTTTGCACAACATGTGTGTCCTGTTTTAGTAAGATTGTTCCTGTTGTGTCTCAATTTTTTCTACTTAATAGTAACTGAAATGCATATGATGAATGAGGTTGTTATAAAACGTAGTGGTGTGAGAGATAGCTTTCTTTAGTTTTTGTGTTTATTATCATAAAAACAGCTAACATTAAAAAACATTCTATTTAGTGCTGAAGTACTTTTTTGTTGTAAATTTTTGATTTATTATTATTGTTTTTTTTACTTTTGGTTATTTTATGTGCTATAGTTTGTTAGCTGCTAAAACCATGCTGTTTTAGATCGCATTTTAAACCATTAAAAAGTGAATATTCATATTTAAATATTCTGATAAGCAAGTAAAAAAAATAATTTTTAAAAATATTACCCTGTAATAATTCCATGATTTTGTTTGTCTCTTAATTGTTGTCTATATAAGTTATTTTTAGTACTTAAGAAGAAAAATAAAGAGGCAAAGAAATTAAACGCTGCAAGAGAAAGAACTCATGCAAGATTTGAAGCTCTCTTAAATGTTGGGTCTGGCAGTGAAGACATGTAAGAGCATTTTGTTACACAGCCTCAGGAGTCCTTATAATCAGTAAAAAAAACAATGTTGCTGTTTCTTAGTTTTCACATCACACATACAGAAGGATGTATGCTGAAAATCAAACATGGTTTTATTAGTGCAAAAATCAACCAATTTTAATTACATATATACCCTTGTTTCAATATATATAAACATGTGAATCTATCTTTCTGCTTAGACAGTTAAGTGATTGCTGCACTTGAAGCTTTAGTAGCACTGGGATCCCCTTGGCACGAACCTTATTAATAGTAGTACTATCCTAGGTAAATAATTTCGATAATAGTAACGAATGTAATAAGTGTTTTTCTTTTAGCTCGGAGGCAAGTCCAAAAAGATCCAAAAAAAAGGAAAGAACTAGAACTGCTGATGCTGCTTTGGTATAATCTAGAGTTTGTTTACTTCATATAAATACCACTTTTACTTCTTGAATTTTGAATTTAATGTTTTATTTATTGTAGGTAAAGCCAAAACGAAATTCTCTCACAAAAAAACGTTCACGATCACAAGAAAATTTGCTTAAAACGGAGAGTAAGAGACTATATGTAATATATAAAAGTTTGTTCAACGCCATTTTGTAAACAGAAATGCAAAATGAGCCAGTTATGTGGTTTTTTCACAAGAAAATTGATTTTTATTAAAAAACATTTTCTTCCTCTTATGTTTGTGGAAGTATTCATTTGCCTTAATAAGTTAGCAAAAGATGAGTTTCTTTGATTTGGAATACAGGGATAATAAGTTGTTTTTCATTGCTTCCCATATAATTTTTTTTCTTAGTGCAAACTCATTATTTTAATGACAATAAAACTTGTTAACAATAAACCCAGCACTTGACAATAAAATGTCAAATGTAGAAGTTAGAATTAAAGTTGAATAAGTAGCAAAATATATATTTCCTAAAATTTAGATGACACAGACATATCTAGTGCAGCAGATGTGACACGAAAAATGTCAAGAAAACAGAGAGATATTCAAAATAACGAGACATCAACAATAACCAATAAGAAGAAAAAAAGAGCAAAGCAAGCAGTTTCATCAGGGTAATTATTTAGTTTTATTTAAAGTAACTTTTTTTAAAAAGCTGTTGGGCATGCCTTTTTTCAATTTCAAATCTTTTATGCTTTGTTTTGTGAGATTGCTGGACATAAAGAGTTTAAAGTGAACATTATGCAATAAATAATGTGTTTTAAAACAAATTTTGTGAAATTTAAAAGCAGTATATAATTTTAGAAGTAAAATTTCTAAATTTGAGTAGTTTTATTTTTAAATAATTTATTGCTTTATAAGTATTTTTTATAATAGAGGCACTGCAGATGGTACAGAAAATGACGCATATGAAGACCAAAGTCTTGCTGACTCTGCAACAGTTAATACAGCTGATGACGAAATGTCACAGGTTAAGAACGATGTAATTTTTAATTCTTTGTTTTTTCTAGTTTAAAATAAACTCTAAACTTAGGCATGGCACTTGCAAAAATTTCATAGCAAGACACAACTATTTTTTTACTATACAATAGGTAACGTATATTTTCGTAGATACGACACTTAGACCAAACCTAAGTTTTTTTAAGGTGAATATGATTCATAAATCAATTCTTTGACTTTTAAATAATGTTATACTGTGTTTTGGCAAATAGAAAATATTTTGATCTAATGTGTTGTCTGTACGCTTTACAAGAGATCCCCTCTTTTTATTTATAATTTAGGCCTTATTAAAATTTTTATTCTTTTAAACTTTTAGATGGCCAATTTGGCCAAAAAGAAAATGCGAAAGAAAAAGAGACAACAAAAAAGTATGAGGATGAAATATTAAAGTCATGTTTTTTATTGCCGTTCTTCAGTATTTTTCAATTTCATTTCTATATAGTGTCAACAGCTGATAGAATCATTCATGCATTGGAAAAGAAGCATTACGATGATGGTATGTTCATAAATGTTTATATATTTATAAAAAAAACTTTAACAATGCTCTTGAAAACTGGTTACTGTTTTTTACTTCACTTTAGGCTTACTGTTGTGCATTATCATTCACAAAGCTGACCAACTGAGACCAGATTCACGTGTGCACCATCCTGTTATTAGAGTTCACGTTGTCAATATGGAAACTGGTCAATACATCAAGAAAACAAGCAGGTTATTATTATAACCAATGCAATTCATTTTTTCTTTTGGGCTGCCCAAAATAAATTCTTGTTTGTCATCACCTGCAGGAGTGTTGCATTGATCATCAGGTCAGCCAGGTTTATAACTTCAATCTTAATACATTACAGCTCGAAAATTTTAAAGGATGAAACTTTGGTGAAAAATCTTCTTTGTAAATATCTTTGGACACATTTTTAAAATTTTCGCAGGATTATTATGGACTAAAATGTGATTCATTGCTTGTAAAATAGATTTCATTGACTTCAGCTAACACAAGAGTACCTTTATAAGCATTTAAAATTTCAAAAAATAAGTTAGGTTAATATATCCTAAAGTTTACGAAACAAAACGTTTGATTCTAGATCAATAAGTCCTCGATTAGTATGTAACAGTAAGTTTACAAAGATTTCACAAAAACATTCAATGGATAACAACAATAGATCTTCCATATAAGACAAATTAAAAATTAATCTAAAATGTCCAACTTTACCTACAATTCACAACAGTCATTTAATGAACATTTGAGAGTTGGATCGAATGATAATGATATTAATTTTAAAAAGAGAACAAAATTATTATTAAAGTATTGATGACGTGATTACTACACAAATTTTAAGCCAAACAATTTAGACAACAATTTTACACAGATCAATATCCGGACGAAAAAAATTGATATCTTGTTCCGCTTACATGTTTGGGTAACGCAGAGAGTTTTTACATATTTATCTTATTTATAGAAATATTTATTTTTCATAGCACACGTAACGTGACATCGATATTTGAAAGCAAAAATGAAAAGGTTGATTACGTTTTACCAATGATGACAAAACCGTTTGACTTCATGAAAAACAGGTATTTTTACATCAGTTAAAAACAGTATATTGTTTATACTAAAAAAGCATGCTAAAATACTTTGTGTCAAGTATACAAGTGTTCTTTTCACAATTTTGTGATGAAAACATTTTTTGTCTACTTTTCTGACATTTTGTGATAATTGTAACCCTGCTGTGATTGGTCTAGGTCATTTACACCTTACTGGGACGAAACTCTCATTTACAATGATGTGTATTCGTACTTCCTGCAACGAGAAGAGCACGATCCACCTGTGATAGTATTCTTTGAGGTTTGTATGATACTTCTGCATGTTTTGTTTAATGATTACTAGTTACCCAATTCTAAAAGTCCACTTTGTTTAACCTTCACTAAATGCTTCCCTTAAAAACTCTCTCCTATTTTTCTTTCTGTAGCTTTTGGATTTTATGCAAATGAATTTAAAACGCAAAGAATTTGTAAAGACTGATAAAGGATGGTATCGAATTGCATGGGCTTTTTTAAAGGTACATCACAACAGTGACATCAATGATGTTTTTTGCACATCATTTGCCTGTTTTGCTGTTTGTATTGAGATATAAATTTATAGTTTGTGAATTTCTTTCGCCATAAATATATAATAAACAAATAACAACTACATGTGAACTGTTATTTTTGTAGATCTTATTTCACATCAAATCAAAATTTAAATAGAAGATCTTTCCTATTGTTCTTCTGCCTAAGTGGATCTTTCCACTTGCCTTTTCGACTAGTAAATTAATAGTGTTTGGATCATTTTCTTTCACCATGATTATATAATGGAACTTTCATATTCACAGATATTGTATCTTATTTTACATCCATAGCTCGTTAGCCCAACAGGCAGTACAAATACTGATAAAAAATGCAGGCTACAGTTTTACCAACCTGTTACAAGAGTAAGAGTTCAAAAAGAAGACAATGCAGCTATTGAGGTTGGTTGATGTGTTTTGTGTTTTATTTTATTGTGAAAGGTTTGCAGGTACAAAAACCTGCAATGTAATTGTCGCACGTGGCCTTGTGGTTATGGAGTTCGCTTCATAATCAAAAGGTCCATGGTTCGGTCCACAGTGCGGGATGTTTAGCAAGTGCCTTTGCTTAGTGTATACTTAATGTATACATTCAGAACATAGGATCCACATTGGTAACAGTGTTTCCAACACTGAAGTGGCTATTCTAAATAAATATTTGGACAAGGTTACTTTGTGTGTTGTTATTATCTTTTCAGTCTCAAGTTCTTTCCAATATTTAGATATTTCAATGGTGGAAATATGGAACACGTGTGAAATACTCCTCCACGCTTTATGTGACAGTGAAAGGTGTTCTACCACCACAAGATATGAATCCTGCAACCAGATCAATGTTTCCCTTGCAAGAGGTTAGTTTCTTCAGGTATACTTTGAAACACAAAGTTATGATATCGTTAATTGTGTGTTTTTTTTATTCCAAAATGTTAATTGATAAGAAGTTTCGTGCATTGAAACGTTTCAATTTGTGATTGGCTTTGGAGATAAAACCAATAAAACAGGAATCAGAAATTGAATGTATTTTTAAAATTTTAGGAACGTGGTGATATGACATTTGAAGAGTTAAACAAATCTTTGGAGGCACCGGTCAGCAGGTAAAATGTTATTTTTTACACTAGCACTTTTACACGATCTTGGCTTGCAATATTGTGGGACTTATGTGACTGATAACACCTATTTATCACTGAAGAAAAAAACTGCACTGTCTATTTTTGTAAAAATCAAGATTTCAGTGGAAAAAATATCCTTACATTGAAAGGATGTCCATAATAGGTAAATAAACATTGCTAAATGCCCTAATCATTGATAGTGCTGTCTGCATAATATGTGTGTAGGGGGGACGGTAAACTGTTTTAATTTCCTTCCTGCAGGAAGTTGGAGAATCAGTTTTGTTAGAGCATATGAGTTTCTTTCCTGTTCAAATCGTTACTCAAAATTAAATGGACATAAACAATCCCAATAATAAACAAAGCTTTATTTTGTTAAAATATTGACGAGGTAACTGTGTACTAACGTCCTTTATTTGTGTTTCATAGTGATCACGAAAGCACTAATCAGATGTGGACGAAATTACCAGGCCAAGTTAATCGTATTCCAAACAAAATGGAAGCTGCTCTGCCAACTGCCAAAAAGGGTTGTTCGACTGTTCGATTTTCAAATGATGGAAGGTTGGTTGTTATGCTATATTAGAGTATAGCATATAGGTAGCTATTACATTTTGCTTATTTCTTTCTTAGGTATCTTGCCTGTGCTTGTTCAACAAATGAAGCCTTTTCCATTCTGATCTACGAGGTTTGTTGTAAAACTTATTTTGTTTGCTTGCTTTTTTGTTGTCTTATTTGTATGTTTTTTTATTTTTTTTGCTAATTCTATGTTTGTACTTTTTAAGGAAGTTATGACACTCAGCACACAGTGCTCATAAATTTATTGATTTAGTTTCCTGATGGAAAATTACTGTGTTCATTTACCAGTCATTTTGGTCTTGTGTACGATTTGTGTTGGTCAATGAATGGTAAAGAATTGTTATCAGCATCTGCAGATAGTACTGTCAGGTATTTTAAACTGCTAACAATTTTTCAAACCGCAAGGTTTACAGTGGTTAGATAAGCCTTAAATAGTTGAAATGTTTAACGACTTGATATTTCTGTCACTGTTCTCTCCCAAATAGAAGGGAATATAAGTTGAATGTTTAAAAATTAGGATCTATCCAGAAGTGAGTAAGGGAGTTTTTATTCTGCCTACTAATGTGGCTTAAACTTAATGTCCTTTGTAACGAATGAATTTTCCATTTGTAGATGCTGGGATACTAAAAGGTTTTCGACTGCAGCTATCAAAGTTTTTCCTCATCCCTCTTATGTTTACACGTGTAAATATCATTTAAAACACCAAGCACTTGTTTTGACGGGTAGCTATGACCGCACCATACGAATCTGGAACAAAATATCTGACAGTGTCCATGGAATAGTAAGTGATAGGTATATAATAACTATTGAGAACCTTTGGTAACTGAAAAAAGTAGAGGTCATGTTAAAAAAGTAGTTGATTTTGCCATCCAAAACGAAAAGCATGATCAATTATTTTCGTGCAATACTAGACCTTGTGTAAATTTCATTTAGTAGTATTTTGTCTGTTCATGTGCAAATGGTTACCTAAAAACTGACCATCACTATTGTAACTTACCTAGTTGTGTATTTCTTTATTGTTCCCTAAAATGAACGATTGTAATAAATGCTATAGTGTTAAAGGTTTTTCAAAATTCATGAGATACCACCTAGAAATACCTTCGCATTTGATAGTTGTTGTTTTTTTCAGTTCTGTGACTTTATTAAACTGTTAATAATATTTTTGTAACTGCTTTTTAGTTGTTGAGAGAGTTATCTGGCCATAGAGGTTACGTTAATACGATGGCGTTGTCACCGGACGGTATGTTGAGCATTTTCTGTATTGCCACTAATGAGATATTCAGATTGTAAAAGAGAATAGGTCGCCAAAATGGACGAAAGGTATCTAACGTTTCCACCTTAATACCTCTCCAAAATAATATTTTGAGTATTTGACAAAACAGAGAACAGTTCCAGTCTAGATATCTATTTATCTATATTCATTTTTCAGCATTTTTCGACTGTTACTTTAGATTCTTTGTATTTTCTAAGCTAGCTGTCTTGAGATTAGCTGTTTTGAGATTAAACTTTAAAAGCCTTCGTTGGATTAGATCTAAGCTTTGGAGGATACCTACGCAGTCGTTATACGTACTTTGAAAATGAATATTCAATTCTGTTTATTTTAAGGAACACGATTTTTCTCCGGAGATAGTGCTGGCCTGGTAATAGAATGGAGCTGCTTCACAGAGAAAAAGAAACGAAGTGAAAGTAGGTTTGTATTATGTGATATTATCATCCCAGGTTACGTTAAAGCATCATGATTTATAACCTTGTTATTTCTCTGTTTTAAGGATGTTGTGTTTTTGTCCTTAGTTAGTGAAGTTGTGAATAGATGGAAAAATGTGAAGAATATCGAATTGGAAGAACTAAAGGTAAAAAAGAAAATGTTTAAAATATACAAAAAAAGAATAAATTATAATAAAAATATGACAATATAGCAATCTGCAATAAAAAGACCCTGATGAGTCTCTATCTACCAGAGCTTATAGAATTTGCAAAGTCATGAAAAACTGTATTTAACACAAAGAGTCTTGATAATCATAAACATTAAGAGTAGTCAGGTAATGTCAGAGGAAAATTGTTTTTCTGTAAGTTTGACCAGGGAAAGTTAAGGAAAACGTTTTGTTAGGATCTGGTGACTATTGGTGCAGTGTTTGTAAATTTATCATCCACGTTACATTAATTCTATCTTGAGTGACTCTGAAAAAATTTGTGCCCGCATTGCCAGGACATTTGTTTTAAGAGAAGTGTAATAACCACTATCTGCTTTTTATTTGTTTAATTATTTTCAGGGTACGGCTATCAGTACGCTTCTTGTCCATTCTGGACAAATGAAGTTGTTAATACATAGTAAAGATTCGTTGATCAGGATGTTTGATTTAAGAAGGTAAAAACTATTTTACTTTTAATTGCATATCTCCATCTCAAGTTTATTTGGCTAGGCATGCGCTCCTAAGAAATGGCTCAGCACGTGCTACCGAGATATGGTTAGGTACACACTTCCGAGATATGGATAGGTACAAACTTCCGAGATATGGTTAGGTACACACCACAAAATTGCATAAATCAAGTTATAGGAGAGAATACTGAAAACGAGATGTTCAAACTAGAAAAAAAATAAGGAAAAGTTAAAAATTTCTTCATTTTCGTCTAATCTTTTAGAACCAAAAAAAAATTCTAAACTAGGCATTTTCGTTTTTAAACCATCTTTTACCATGCATTGAAATACCTTCCATATTTTTTTTGCTTAAGCTTGTGGTTTTTAACTACTCGTTTTTATCTAGTTATGGAGTATTGAAGACGTATGTTGGTGGTGTGAACTTCAAAGAACATATCCACGCATGTTTTTCAGTTTGTGGTACCTTCATATTTTGCGGAACGGAAAATGGTTTTGTACATGTATGGAACACTGAGACAGGTGACATTTCGTTATTTTTTTATTTATTTTTTTATTTATCAAAATATTTATACAGGATATGTACATTTCAGTTTTAAAAAACTGCTATAAATATGTGTCCTGTTTAAAATATAAAAATAATGATTTAAAAAAATAAATTATATATAAAATATGCTCTAAAATTACTATAGATATGGTAAAAAGTAGAAAACTATTCAAAAGAAAAATATTTATATAATAGACAGAGAAGATAACAAACATACCCAAACAGACTATAATCCAAACAAATGTGAGAGAGAAGGGTAAATTTAAACTATAAATGATAAGTCTGCGCACATGTTATATAACATAATATGTTCTTCAAAATAAATAGTTAGATAGATTGAAACGAATGTGAGAAAAAATAAAATGTTGAAAACTAATACGAGACCAAAAATAGAGAGCTGTTGATAAAAAGAAATTAAGAACCACCGTAAAAATATTAGGTAAATAATAATCTAAAATACGAAATCTTTGATCTTTTGATTAAAATCATTCACAGTTTTCGCTTTTCGTATATCTAGTGGCAAACTGTTATATATTTTCGCTCCCATATAACGAAAACTGCCTCGTGTTACTTCCAATTTGATTTTTGGAATCTTCAGCAAACAGTTTTGGTTTCTCGTGCATTTGGAGTGAGAATTTACTTCAAAGTATTCTTTCATGTTACTACATGTTTCACCAGCAATGCATTTCTTAACCGTTTTACAAGCATGTCGCAAAATAACAGTGAAGTTGATTTGATGTTTGCGTTTTTGGTTATCTGTTTTGCACGGCTGTCCAGATAATCCAATTTATTTATTTCGGTTCTTGAGAAGTTCAAATTTATGATACTGTTGAAAACTACCAGTGGTATAATTATAGTGTTGTAAATTGATGTGGCAGTATTATTGTCCATGTTCTTTCTCAGATTTTGTAACAGACGTAAACGAGAAGAAGCTTTTTTATATGTTTTGTTGAAGTTATCTGATAGAGTTAGAGTTGGATCAATTGTAGAACCAAGATACTTGTAGCGCTTCGTTACGTTAATATCAACTGTACCAAATTTATATTCGGTTTGTGTGGTATAGATGACAATTTTTTCCCAATACGAAATAACATCACTTCTGTTTTACCCTTTTTCAAATTTATAACTAGATCGTTATTTGCGAGATATGTCGATATATTTTTAAGTTCATCATTCAAAGCATTTTCAATATCCTGTACGGACTTGTGTGCAACATACAACACGGTGTCATCAGCAAATTTCACTGTTTTACTCTTACGTAGGGCTGATTTAAAATCGTTGAAGTAAATCAAAAACAACAAGGGTCCTAAAATGGAGCCTTGTGGAACACCGCATGTTATATTTGAAACGTTGGATTTCGAATTTTCATAAAGGACTTGTTGTTTCCGATTGAAAAGGTAGTCGGTGAACCATCTTAACTCATTGTCGTGAATGCCAAAAGATGGTAGCTTTGATAGCAGAATACTGTGGCCCACTGTGTCGAAGGCTTTAGACAAATCTATATCCAACTAAATTTCCACGATCAATTTCAGTACGAATGCTGTCGAGGAATACTGTAGCTGCAATATCAGTTGATCTCTTACGTCGATATCCGAACTGTTGCTCAGAAAGCAAATTATTTTTCTCCAGGTATTCCATCAATTGTGTATGTACAGCTCGTTCAAAGATTTTTGAGGCAATTGGTAGAATCGAAATTGGACGATAGTTGTCAACTTTGGTAGATGGTCCCGACTTGTGTATTGGTGTAACAGTAGCGTGTTTCCATTCTGTAGGTACGTCTGCTGTACTCAGTGACAAGTTGATTATGAAACATAGCGGTTGTGATATTTCATTAGCACTATCTTTCATCAAAGCTGGTGGAAGGTTATCAATACCAGTTGCCTTGTGGCGTTTTAAGTTCTTCAATTCCTTTTCTACGAAAGACTTGAAACATATTTAAAATCAAACCTTTGTGTCGTTATTGGTTCGACTTTGTTTGGTTGGCGCCAAATGAAATCTTTCATGAAAATGGATTTCTTTTTTAAAGTCATTGCAACATTTGAAAAAAAATTGCTTAGTAAGTTAGATTTTTGAACAGGAGTGTCAGCTTTAACACAACCGTCTTCAAGAAAATGTGATCTACAGGACGTTCCTTTGGATTTGCAAGGCATGATGTTTTTTATTGTCTGCCAAAACTTCCTTGTTTTATCTGAATTTTCTTCTAAAAGCTTTTTGTTGGAATTAAACTTAGCCATATTCACAGCATTTGTGCACTTGTTTCGCAGTTTTTTATACGCGGTCCAGTCACAGGCTTTATTGGTTTTCCGAGCGTAACGTAGTGCTTTGTCCCCTGTCAGTCATTAATACACGGATATCAGTTGTCATCCAAGGGCATAAACGACCCTTTACACGTTTATCAATTACTGGTGCATGTTTGTTGAAAATGTTTGTAACCTTGTCTTTAAAAAACGACCATGCAGTGTTTACATTTGTACATAAATATAAAGGCTCCCAGTTTATATTACGCAACTCTTCGCACATTTTAACGTGGTCATAATTTAAATAGTTTCTGCATTTTATATTCTTAGGTTTGAATTTCTCAGAGTTTATTTTTCGTACGTAGCCAACCATATCATGATCTCCTATGCTAGTTGGTATGACGTCATAAGATGGAATGTTTGTTCGATGCGTTGTGAAAATGGTGTCAATTAACGTTCTAGAGTCGTTGGTAATTCTTGTTGCTTTTTTAACAATTTGTTCAAAACCAAAATGAACAAAAACGTCTTTAACTTCTTTATTATCATCTTTCTTAAGATAATTAACATTTACGTCTCCAAGGATTGTAACTTCTTTTAATTCACTAATTACTATATCAAGCATATCGTTTAATAGCGAGCTAAAGTTTGATGGTAGATATTTGGATCCAACCGGGGGTCTGTATAACGATCCTACAAGAAAACTCTTTCCAATTTTCAAAAAAATTTCAATCCAAATACATTCAACTTTCTCGTTTTCTAGGTCTTCTCTACGTACCCACTTTACTCTTTCAGAAATATACATTCCGACGCCACCACAAGTACCCTTCTTTCTGTTGCGATTTATAAATGTGTATCCCGGCAGACGGTAAAGTTCACAATTTTCGTTGAATGTATCAGTGTTTATGTGTGTTTCTGATAATGTAAGAATATCAATCCCTTTAAAATCGCATAACAAAGTTTTTACTCCATCTATATTTGCAACTAATTCCCTTACATTTTGGTGGAAAACTTTTAGACCTCTCTGACCAAGTAATTTTGATAGCTCCGGCAATCTTCCTTCGGGTCCAGGTTGAGTTTCGATATCTCCAGAAAGTAAAAGAATGATCACCAAAAAGCGATCGTTCCATTTTTCCCCATGCATAAAAAGGTGTCCAGTTTTGAATCTTAATGAAGTTAGTTTTTGGCTGCTTCAATTTGTTAGAGGCTAGTGAATACGAGAACCTTTCGATTGCGATATATTCGAGTAGAATGCATGTGATTGGCAACTCCTTGTCACATTTATACAGTCGACTGTTCTTTTACCGAATTTCCAACATTTCGATATGCCAAGTAGCTCTTTCGATTTCATAAGGCTTTAAGTTAGAACCGACAATTATTTTACGAAGTAATTTAAATTCCGTGTGCAAAGATCCTAGTTAGATATTTTAAGGAGCAGAAATTTTTACTAATCTTACTAAACGAATATTTTTTAATAATGCTACTTACCGGGCAAGAAATTAGCAAAACCTAAAATAATTGGTGTCGAGCCAAACCCATTTGATTTCGGATGACTCTGGATCCAGACATATTGTCAACGGCCAGCCTGGGTTAGAATTTTGATAGTCTTGCAAAAAAAGCGCGTAACCTACTTTTTTTTAAAAGTGTGAGATTTGTGTTACCATATTGTTACTGTATTTTCTCTCTTTATCGAAATACCGAATAGTACTTTTACTTGCTATGTTTCCAGGTGACCATGTATTTACATACAAAGATTTAAACATCATCAAAGCTGTGGCAGATATTCATTTTCATCCGCATGATAATTTCATTGCATTCTGTTGCTATGGTAATGGAGAACCGGTGGTTATTTACTCATATGATCCAAAAGGTATGACGAAGTTTTTTGTCGTATTTGGTGTTGTTAGAACCTCATTTGGTATTTTCATAACCTTATATGGGATTGCTATAACCGTCTATGGTGCGCCCCTCATCGTTCGTTAACAAGATATAGTAGTTATCACATCCTTGCGTAAAGTTACGCAATACAAAACGGTTGTCCTAACGAAAGTAATCAAAAGTCTTCCTTCGGAATTTTCTGTTTAGTTCATCTGGATTTAAAATCTCCTACTATAAAATCCACAGATGCGAAATCGTTTGACACACAGAAAAGTCTTGAAGAAACAACAGAACTTTACAATAGTATGAGAATGTCATCCACAATTACAAACGATGCGAAGAGAATGGAAAGAGTTCAGAAGAAACTACAATCTGTAACAGTAAGTTGACACGATTTCTCAGACATGTTGTGCTTTTATTGTTGAACTGGTTTACTGTCAATGCGACAGTTCACAGGATAAAGCCCACATTAATAACAGTGTTGGAAGCATTGTTATTAATATTGGTCATGGTTCTGAATGTATACATTAGGTATACACCGTCCAGCCTACCCCCTTTCCCTTACATGACATGGGTTGACCCGTAGCTGTGGTAAAGACACATGCCCGCGTTGTGTACCGAACCACGGACCTTGTGATTACGAAACGAACACCATAACTACAAGGCCACGAGACTACGAAGTAAATTCATTACTTTTTGTTAGGTTCAGCATGAGAATAGAATAGATATCTTAGGCTATTGTTGTGCCTTAACAGCTTCTATAACTAAATTGAGAACTCTAAATGCACGAGGAGCCCTCTTTCTTTCCTCACCACCCCTTTGTACAATCGTAAGTAAGCACAGAAATAATAGGTATTGAAAAGGCTACCTAGGTAAATAATCATAATAAATATAATATATATATAATAAATATAATATATATGTAACTAAGATTTACATATCATCAAAATATAGTGGACTCGTTTTTTAGTATCACGGCTGTAATAGTCAGGTTTGACTACAGATTTTAAACCATATACGGCGAATTAAACCATTTCTTGACTCGTTTTATATATTTTAGACAAGATCGATGGATGATTTAACGACGACAGCGACGAAAAACCGTGTCACCTTTCGTGATTTGTCGCCGTTATCGCATGAAGCATCGCCTCGTGTTGATCCCAAACAAACCATGTTGTCCACATGGGGTTCTGATTTCACCTACACTGCGCCGTTATCGCCTGCTGTAAGCTATGTTGGATGTATTTTCTTCATAATGTGATTCATTTGTACTTGCAGTTTAGTATTGACATAAAAACTTTTACACTGTGATAATATTTTATTGGAAGTGACTTTTTATGTCCACGCATTATTTAGTCGATGTCATAAGCTCGCTTCACATAACTCTTAATCAAATGTTGAATGTTTGGCACGAATTAAAAATTTAGTCTAATATTTCAATTTTTACATTCAAATATATGCTACAAGTTATTTAACCAATAATCGGATAAGTTATAAGTAAGAATCATTTCATAGGATTGAAGTTAATTCGATAAAAAATCAAATATCCCTGCGATTAATGCTAGTTAGCTCATTCGCATAAATTAAATTCGCATATAAATTTGCAACAGGTATTGTAATTTAACGTGATATAATCATAAACATTTGTTTTTACTAAATATTTATATGATTTTCTTCTTTGGGTTTGTTTTCAGTTGATACCAAACTCTCCTCACTCGCAGCAACATTTAGGTGCGTCTGGAAGATTTTTTGGAAGGTCCTCAAGTATTCCAAGTTAGTCCTTTTTTTATAGAACAATATATCTTTTTTTTACTTTTTCGTACTGTATTTATGTGATCAAGTGTATGACTTGAGCGATACGCCTGATGTGGCAGAAGGGGAACAAAATACTCTGCCTGTTAGTGGTGAAGTTTTAGTGGAAATGCTCGATTAATGTTTTTAAAGAAAAACAAAGACATCTTTAAAATTCTTTAGCATAAATGCATGTAGATAAGTTATACGATATAGCTGTCTCACATAGTCAGGGAAATACTCTTCATATAGGATCTTACCTATGCATGGTTATTAAGTCTAAGTGTGTTTGGGATATACAAAAGAGAAACAATAAATATCCCATGTTAATATAGGGACTTTCACTGTGCCGTTCTAAACCTCTGTGACTTTATCGTTAACTGAAGTCACAACTCTGAAATTCACGATTGCTACTTTTTGGCTGTGGCAGTTTAGCAGGCCGTTATTTCATACAGAAATTTTTTGATTGTTTTTCTTTTAGGTTCTCCTCTTCCAACGTATGATCATAGTCAAAGTATTAATATGCGTCTGCAGGATGAAACTCTGGTAAGATTCTACCTACGTGAAGTCCCTGTAGAATTTTTAAGCTCTTAAAAGGAAACAAGTTGACTATAGAAAACATATACACGTATTTAAAACACAGTACATAGAATGTATGTCTGTAATTGACAGAGTACATAGAATATAGGCAAAAAAAAAAATTATGACTGCCAGAAAGATAGGATTTTGAAATAACAAATTTTAAAATTACATATGATTTCTTTTTAGACTTATTCACAATTGCGAAGCTCGACCAAACCTGTATTTACTTTCAACCAACCTCAAAAAATTAAATCGTCTCCATCACTGGAAAAGAAAAAGGTAACGTGTTCACTTATTTGTTTTTATGTCGTTTCTCTGGACGTTTTCTAAGTGATGTCATTACAGAGAAGTAAGAAATATTATGTTTGCTTAAAGAACAGTGGCCCCTTTTTTTGTCATGGCTAAATGTTGGTTCTTAAGGCTGACCATTTTGAAACAACTTAATTTCAAAACACTCTTTTAATATTAGTATTTACCAAATTTTTTGCCTGATTTACATTTTTAAGGGAATAAACATGGTTACACAAGCTACTTCCGTCTTGAGACATCCCGCGAAAAGTGGCAAAAGTCAAAGTAATTTTGACGTCATCACGTTTCTTGCCGCAAAATAATTGAAATTTTAATAGGGGACTCAGGGATTTTTTTCGCATATATCAACAAAGTCGGTAAGGTTTTGAGTTTTGACGTATGATTTGTTGCTGTATCCAAGAATAATTAGCTTAAAGATAAACGGGGCATAGCGGCTACAAATCTCCATTGCCCGGCCCTTTCATATAACTAGCGCGCCCCTGAGCAACCTTATGACGTCAAAATCGGACTAAATCGGAAGTAAGTTTGAAAAACAAACGATTTCAATATGGCGTAGGAGAAGTGACTAAAGTGAGGGAATCTTTAAGGTTGAATTTCTATTTTTTGAAATAAGTATTTGAGAAGCGAATACTTTTTTGTTTAATACACAAGGTGTTATGAACATTTTAAGATTAACTTATGTGGGAGGTAAGTTTATAGAAATCAGCGGCCATTTTCGGTAGTTACTAATTTGTTGGAGTTTCTTGAGAAAACTTTTGTAACAAATATTTTTGATAAATACCGTCGTGATGTATTAAAAACCACAATCGTAATGAAAACTAACATTGGTATATTGGTTTTTAAAACTAACAATTGTTTCATTAGGCAGGAAGTATTCGATTTACAGGCTGGCCACTACTCTAATTTAGTCTAATCGAAACTCCTGGAAAGGAAACATGCTCCTTGAAGGAGGTGTCAAAATAGAACAAAACTCTCTGAAATAACTTTCTTAACCAGTTTTTTGTTCAAGTTTCGTTTTTTAATCGGCAGGTTATGGAAACCGTTTACTATTTGTCTTTTTAAATTTATTCTATTGCACAAAATTACCGTTGGAAAATTCCGGAGTTTTACGTTGAAAATGAATGGCCAGCCTGATTTAAGATTGAGTAATAAGGTCCGAAGCATGGAATTACTTTCCTCTGTTCATGAATTTGTAACATCGCGTTCGTTATACATTTTCGTTGCATTATCCAGCGTTATTATCCGAATGACTTTATCTTATTCTAAGGTCGTTTCTTTATACGAGTACAAACCAAACCGGGCGGACGAGCTTGCTCTTCAACCGAATGATTTGATCACTGTGTTATACGAAGATAACGAGAATTGGTGGATGGGGCAGTTACAAGATGGAAGACAAGGTTACTTCCCTGTCAATTATGTCATGGAAGCAGGTACAATGTTGTGTAAACCTATTTTGTTCGTTCGTTCGGTTGTTTGTTTGTTTTGTTCTGTTTTTTTACCTGTTTTTTGTTGTTGCTTTGTTTTGTTTCTTTTCGTTTCACTTTGTTTCGTTTTGTATATTGTCAATGGAATAGCGGTCCAAAATAACCTACACCACGAATATAATTACATAAGAACCGATAAATCGATTAAAATCCTGATTTACTATCAGAAATTGTCACGGAGAGAAACGTAGTAGAAGAACTCTTAATCTGTTGATGTATTTTAGATGAATCGTATAGCAAGAAATCATCTCTACCTACAAAGAAGAAAAATGTCACTCATGTGAGTAAAGTCAGTTTAAACATTTTGAAGTAAGAGACTGCTCCGTCACACAGTTCTTCGGTCGGTCCATCAATTGCTGTTGATAATTTGATCATTCGCTATTTCAAACAAATTTATTTTTATCTGTTACATTCCAGTAGAAGTTTGTTTACTTGTTTGTGTACGTCAGGCAGTATAAATAAGTGTTCTCTCTTGTGTGTCCCTTCCTTGTATATCCCTCCACTTTTTTATGTTTTAGTCTGCAGCCGTAGACAAACATGGTGATTTCAAAATAATATCCGGTACGGAGAGTGACACGGCAGTTGATGTGAAAAGGTGATGAAAAGTTTATTTACTTATTGTGTGGTGATAGCTGAATGTTCAGCCCTCTTCTTGTTTAAAAAAGATCAAATTTTATTTATGTTTTAGAGCTCGAAAGAAGCGCCATCAAAGACGCGAAGCAAATAAGAAGGAAGAAGACGGAAACGAGAGTGTTTGTTAGGGGAAGCTACTGCATTGCTCTGCTCAAATGCAATGGTTTCCGCCGTAATGAATTTGTTTCCACTGTCAACAGTTTGCTGTTTGATTGGTTGCTTTCCATCTTTATGATAGGCAACATAAAGCATTGGAATGAAAATTTTGCAGTTTTCAGGAAACTGGGCAACTAATAAGCCTAAGTTTTCCAATATTTGTGATGTTTGTGGTGATAGCTGAATGTTCAGCCCTCTTCTTGTTTAAAAAAGATCAAATTTTATTTATGTTTTAGTTTAGTTTGACCACAGTGAGCCTTCCTATGCTTGGGTTTTATATTATAGAATTTTTTTTTTTTTTTTTTTTTTTTTTTTTTTATATATATATATATATATATATATATAGTCCTTATTATGCAATAAGTGCTGGCTGCTACGGTTTCAATGAGCTGTTTATTTCAACACAGCCAACGTTTTATCTCTAACAAAGTCTTTCAGAGTCGAATGAGACCTTCCGCTGATATACAACTATAGCCTATGCCTTTCCTCTATTTAATCTATCAACAACCATTTAACAAAACCTAAATCTACAACTCTTATTGAAACCTAGATCTCCATGCTTCTTGTATCATTTTTGTTCTAAACTTTTTATTCTTATTGTTGTTATTATTATGTTATTATAGGGATAAGAACCATTGTATAATGGAACCCGAATAAATGTCAAAAAAAAAAAAAAAAAAAAATATTTATTAGTCCGAGTTATAAATTCGAGACATTGCAAATGATTCTGTAATCGTTAAAAATAAACTCGACTGCACTTTGTTTTAAACTTTAAGAAAACTTCCAAGCATAAGGAGGCGTGTATGTGCCAACACAGATTAAACATTGACCGCATTGTTGTGATGTCGATGTTGTTATGCTAAATACGTATTTTGAAAGTACCTACAACACTTTAGACAAGCATTTCTTTTCACAACATGAAAATTTCTGACGCAAAATTTAAACATTGTTTTGTTAATAGAATATTTATTTTTAAAAAAATTGTGCACTTGTAAATATGAATATAGGTTTTCAATGTTCTCTTTTACAAAGAGGTAGAATACACGATCAAGTTACGTTTGTAACATAAGCGCGTGGTAATACTACTACTTCTACTTTGTAACACAATGGATTTGTAAACCATTGCTTGAAACCACTTCCATAGTTTGACACATGATAAATGCTGTGCCTTTTTGACAAACATTGACACAAAGACCAAAGAGGGAGTGCAGATCATGGTTGTTGTGTACAAAAAGAAACAACAAGTCCTGGAATTTAGGTTTTTTAAATTCTACAAGAAAATTTTGTTGTCGATCTTCGACAAATGTTCGCATAAATTCAATGATTAAGATAGCCAGAGAAAAACGTCAATATTGGATAAAATCCTGAAGGAAGATCAACTTTCTCGTTCCCAGGGTCACTTACATGAAGATGTTCGTATTGTCATCCTGATATGCCATAGGAACGTGGTCGAGAGGAAAATGTTTCGTTAAATGAAACCCCTCTGCGTTTTACCACTGAGAGAATATCGAAACACAAATCTAAGATTTGCAGTTAAATCCTTTCACAACGATGACGCATACAGTGGACTTTCTGTCCTTAAAATTGCCAGCGACTTTGGAATTTTTTAGAACTGAAATCAATTTGCCATTGACCAAAGATACTTGTTAAGAGACAGAAATGCAAGAGATAAAAATAATGTGTATGCTTAAGTATAGGCTCCTCTTCGCCAACCTTTTTATTGATACTAATCCACTCGGTGCTTTTTTATATGTAAGGAAACCCAGCTGAGTAGGAATTAACTTGTGTTATTAGTATGACTTGTGGCATTATGCTGCATTTTTACTCCACGAGACTAAAATGGATCGGAGCAAGAATAATACCTTTATTTTGATTGTCTAGTCTTTTATTTATTTTTCCCTCTCTTCCACAGCTGATTTTGGACTTTTATTTGAAAAGTTACGGACTATTGTATCAAGTAGAAGAAGACCCCCCAATGCTTGCAAAAACTGTTTTAGGAGGATCAATTAATGTGAATTTAATCTTTGATTTTTTTACCGTAAATGACGGACTAAAAGCGTCTAATAATTACCCCTGTGGAATAAGCGGCCCGGGAATAGGGAAAATTTTCTAAATGAGTGCCCCTGCTCTCTAATAAGCCCCCGCTCCCCCCATCGAGAAAAGGGGAGGGGGGGCGCTTATTTAGATCAGCATGAAAAACAACGGATAAAGATAAAAGATACTTATTACTATTGTATTTTTCTTTTTTGTTTGTATTTCCATTTTTTAATAAGAATGAAGTTTAAAATAGCCCTGCCAAATAAGAGCCTCCGTCAAGATGCATTCTTTAAATGCCCTGGACGCTTAATCTGTCATTTGCGGTATTCACTTAAGGCAGTTTGACCCGCCGGGGAAACCCCATCATCAACCTTATTCAGGGGTGTTAATAAAAAACCCACTTTTAGGCCTAACCTCGGTCTCAGGACATTTAGCCTTTTTGATTAATTTTAATGCTTTACTTTCACCTGTTTAGTTTTCATGTTAAGTATTTTCTCCAAGTTCCCGTTTTAAGAATACCCCTTCAGGTAAACCTTCGCCGGACGGATGTAATTAATCAATTTAATACCAACCGTTCTGTAACAGGTTAGGGACCGAGAGACCATGGGGACGAGGATGAAATAAGGGCGTGGGGAAGTAATTGAACAGCCCCTTACGTTGTTGAACGTAACAAGTTGTTTAAAAAGCCTATAATTTTTTTTCATTGTCATTTCAAAAATAAAAAATACTACTGTCACAATTTAGAGAATGCGGAATTGAAGTTTGCGAAAAGGAGACAAATTCGCTAAAATCAATTTCGCACTTTTTTTCTCGGTAAGCTGCATAAATCGTACTGTCTTGTTATTTTGGTTTTCAGGAAACGCTGCTTAAATATAATTCCTACGAATATCTATTTTATGTTGTCAAATTCCTGTGGTTATCAGAGGGCAACAATAAATTTTACAACAGGAAATTTCATTCATTTTAATTTCTATGGTTTTCTTAATACTACAAGTTGAACGTTATATATTTAAAAACACAATAATTCCTCCTCTAATTTGTATATGCAAATTACTCTAAAAACATTTCTCAAATTTCAATGTGGCCTACACCTTTTTTAAAAGAAAAGAATATTTGCAAAATATTGAGAAAATTAAGAAAGGTAAATAGATAATATGACAGAGCTCCGGCTGAAACACAAGATCTGACACAAGGGTATGGCTCTTTACAGAACAGTATGTAGGTGCTTGTCATAGAAAATTTAATCCTATAGTGTGAA
Organism: Hydractinia symbiolongicarpus; assembly: GCF_029227915.1. NCBI lineage: Eukaryota > Metazoa > Cnidaria > Hydrozoa > Anthoathecata > Hydractiniidae > Hydractinia > Hydractinia symbiolongicarpus. The sequence continues at coordinate 12,142,050 of NC_079875.1, read as the reverse complement.
AAACTTCTAATTACGTAAATAGTGCAAAATGATAAATCCCAAAGAAGTTTGAATGGTGGCATATAATGGAAAAGTATATATGTACTGCAAAAGAACAATATTAAGACACCATTCAAAATTGTTTGGGCTCATCACAATAACTGTCATCAAGTTTATACATAACAATATAAACTTGATAAAAATGCTCGTTATATCTACCTATATACACCAAAACAAAAAAATTATTTGCTCAATTTTGCAACCAGTGCTTCACGCAGAATTCCTGCTTCTTTTTGCATGAGCTCAATTTTTATTCTCAGTTCAGCATTACTTTTTTCCAGTTCATTTTTCTTTTCAAATAAACCTGTTTGCCTCTGTTTTCTTTTTGCTCTCGTCTTGCGAGACGCCTCATTATTTTTTATTCTACGCTGATGCTCATCAGCACTTGAGGTCGAAACATTGCTAGAATTTGATGATAATGATAATGCAGGAGACGATGGAACAATATGGTCATGTTCATCATCAACCTTTTGACATTTTGATGTAAAAGGGTCGCTAGCCGAACTTTTCCGCTTTAAGGGATTGCACTTAACACTATCTGGCTCTACGCCAAACTGTTCATTCAGAAGAGCCAATATATCAGTGAGTCTCTCATCAGCATCACCTTCATCAATAACACTTGTAATACTAGTAGGTTCAACCTCCTGAATAAGAGAGTTCATGTCATTAATCACACTGGTTTTTTCGAAGCTGACATTCTTTAGGAAGTCAGCATCGTCAATTGTGTCTAAAAGATCTTTGTATTCAGCATCCAGCTGAAGAGGGGAATCTTGGTCACTATATTCATTGAAATTTTCTTTAACAACTTGATTGTTACCAGTGTTACATCCATGACTCTGTGTGTAAATATTGTCATCCATATTCTCAATGAATGAATCAATTTCAAGAAAATCTTCCCATGGAAGATCAGATAAGTCTAGCGTTTCAATTCCAGATTCTGTGACTGGAATTGTTGATAATGTGGTCCCATTACTTTGAGAATTCCAATCAATAGGAATTTCTTGTTCTTCACTGAACAATTCATCAATAGGTAATTGTGGAAATTCTAAATAATCTAAAAAATAAAAACACAAGCTTGAACAATAAGAAAGGTTTCTTTGTATTCATGTGGTTATCTTGACCTTAGCAAGGGTGAAAAGGTCATACAATCATGTCAAATTTTGTAATTAATTTATTAAGCAATTCTATCAAAAAATCTACAATTACTTACCATTTATTAAAACATTTTCAAACAAATTTACTGATTCTGCCAGTGGTAAATCCATATTGGACTGGCATATATTGTGATTCAAATCTTTCTCTTTTGACAAATTCTTCAAGTCTTTCGTCTTTGAATTTATATTGTCTTTCACATATATTTTGACAACGTTTGCAATCTCTTTTTTTGTAAGAATCTTCCCAGTCGTATTTTTTACAGTCAAAACAAGATTCTTTTTTACTACTCTGGGATATGGAATTGGTTCGCACAAATCGATATTCTTGTGAATATTGTTTTTGTAATTGTTCGAACTCCTGTTCCTGTGATTGCACTTCATCCATATTTTCTGTCTGGTTGAAGAAAGCCGTAAAGAAGGTTGATAAGATAATTCTTGCGATGTTTTCCATTTTGAATTTTTGATATTAAATTTTTCCAAACAACAATCCGTACTGTTCTTACACTGTTCTAAATTGTTAACCAGGTTATGAAAACCTGGTTTCTAAACTTTTGTTTGAGAAGGTCTTTTATACTCTGTTTTGAAAATTCTCTTCTTGAGAGATTTTGTTGACAAGGGTCAATGTTGTGGCGACCCAAAACCACCTAACACAATTTGCACGTCCTTAAACTTCTACCTCTGCCAGCTTTATGACTGTACTGACAACTACCAAATGGAAAAGTACACTCACAAAACGTTTCAATAACGTTAATCGCTTGCCACCACAAAATACTTCGTATGCAATTTTTATTTTGAAGTGCGGCGTTTATATAGCCAGTGGCGCAATTCTTTCTTTTTTTAGTAACTTACGTAACTACAAGCCAATGAAATCGTTAGTAGTTAATTATTCTGACGTCGAATTTCTTGTTGAGCTTTGATGGTGCAATATCTGCCATTACATCACTTTAAACCAATCAATTTTTAGATTTACATGGAAACAACACACAACAATATTGATGGAAAAAATTAATGACGCTGCTAAAATTTCAGACCCCTGGGGCATTGGTTTTTCTAGAGCAGCACAAAACAGAAATAGCTTTATGTTGGAAAGTTTGGGGGGAAGATTGAATACTTTAAATTTGCCTCTGGTTTAAAACAATTTTTTATCTCAATTTTTCGCTACTTGTGAGTAAAAAAGCTAAAAAAATTGATAAAGGTTCGCGCAAAATAATTTTTTAATTTCTCTTTCTCAATTGATGTTGTATTTATTCAAATTTAGTTCACCTCTGTTTGTTTCTTAAACTAAGTTTCTTTGGCGTGCAAAATAAAAACGTAAGAAATAAAAACATTCTCTTGTCAGAGCTGCTTTCAAACACGTTTTGGGTGTTAATTAAACCCTAATTAACTAAACAGATATCACCCTCGTCCGCCCCAGAGAAAATCTGGGGGTGAGGGTGACACGGATAAAGTTAATGCAGGGGCGGACGATTATACCTCATATGGCAATTTTGGAAACTCGTCCCCAGAGGTTTTTGCCTTTTTGACATCAAGGCGGGCGGCGAAATCTTGTTTAGCCGTCAGCGGCCCAGTCCAGGCAACAAACTCTGGGGACGAGGATGGGCAACTTTGATCCCGGGGTTATAACGCTTTTTGATATAAGGAAGAAAAAGCGTTCTCGTATAAAAAAACGATAGGTGCTGGGGATGAAGATTGCCTCATAACCTCAATCCCTTTTAGGGAGGCTATATGTCGTATTTTGATGATATCAAGAAAACGCATTGCTAATTTTCGTTTTACTTCTCTACACTTTTGCAAATGGCATCAGGGTTTTTCCAATTTTTAATTTCATTCACAAATCAAAAATGAACTTTTAGGAGGAATATATAATAAAAACCTTTATAATATGACCCTGGTCCATTTTCCGCATACATCGCTAAATAGCGGAAAAATGCAGTCGATATAACTGCTTTAAAATGTTATGACGTAAAAAAGTTTGTGAGCTAAAGCGGAAAATTCAGTCAAATATGGATACAAGCCTTAATTCTCGTAAATTACAATTGCTTAAAAACCATAATGAGATTAAGTACTTCTCATAAAATTTAAAAGTTTATCACATAAATTTCATGTACAACTTTATTTAGAAGTGTTTCGTCTTTTTCCTGAACTACTTTCTCCACAGGTTTTTCTGTTTTCGACAATCTCGTATGACATCGACGTCACATCCAGGAGTTAACACAATTATTTATGAGGTGTACTAAAGAACAAAAATAAAATAAACGGGTTGAACATCTAAGTGCTAATAGACAACTTGTGTGTGGATATTTATATGATATATATATCCACACACAAGCTGTATGAAGTTTATTCTCACATGACAACTAAGTACGGTCTCCGATGCTACCATTTTCATTCCCAGAACTCTTTAACATTGAAACTACGAGTGTATCTCAAGAAGCTGGGGTCGAGAATACAATGGTACCAATCATATTAAAAAACGCAATAATTTTTTTATCCATTCCCCCAGAGCTCTTTAAGATAAGCTTAAAAGGAAGCATTAAATATTATTGCCATATTTGGCCAACCTCTATTCCAAGGCATCTTGTATCTTTCCTGACATGGCACGACCATACTTTTAGGTAAGCGCCTGAAAACTACATTGACAATGGGCTCTTTTTTTGTTTACTTTCAGATCATTTGCCATGTTTACGTTTGCTGGCTTAGCTTGCTTTATTTTTTGTTAACAAATGCGACGTATAGATTACCACTATCCCATCTTCTATGTTTGTATTACAAAGCTAAGGTTTTTGTGCCTTTATTTACGTTTTCTTGCGTTCGACTGTACCATTCCTTACAAACTGTCTAGTTTTAATGATTTTTCACATAGGAAATAACACACAACATAAAAGTCAATAAGCCTTTCCAATAAGTCCAACCTAATTTTTAAAAGGTTCCCAATCTAATAACCACCTTCCAATAAGTCCCCACTCATTCTAATGAGCCCCTACTTCCAATAAGCCCTCACTTCTAATAACAACCCTCCACAAATAAGCCCATGGGCATTGATTATGGACGGTAACTTTTTGGTACACTTTTTAAACGAATATTTATAAACATTTTAAGAAAACTTTGCAGTACCAACTTCAAACCAATGAAGGAAACAAAAAACAATTTAGTCTTTTTTTCATTGTAAGATTGATTGCTATAAAAGTTTTCATATTATTTTACTTATCTAGACATAACCAGCTTCGTCCCCAGGGCATTTTGTATCTTTTCTGACCCCGGAATCGTTTGTTCATATCGCCGTACCGTGGTCAAAAAAGATATAAGATGCTGGGGACGAGGTTGAGACATAACAATATTTGGCTTCCTACTTCGACCAACGGTTTTTTAGGGTTTTTTTATTTGGGTAATGAGCCTAAAATCTTCCGTACCCAATATAAAAAAGTCTAACGAACACTGTGTAGACAAAGTTGATTTAGGCTTCTAACGACAACATGATTTTGTGGCTACATGCCCGCAAGAAAAGTTAAAATGATTTCAACTTTTTGTAAGGATCGAAACGGAAGAATTTATCAAAACTGTGCCATTTCGGTTTTAAGTGGAAATTTATCTATAATCATTTCCACGGTTACGATTGACAACGATGTTAGTAATTCATTCTTGTTAAGGTTACTTTCAATTTACTTAATGAACAATATCAACAGGGAAAACAATCTGGTCACAATTAATTGATTTTAACTAAATACAGTAATGTTTGGTGACTAGTAGAAACAAGGAAAAAAACTTTTATTTTCACAAAACCTTTCTTTTAAAAAAAGCGAATAAAACTGACGCATTTTATTTAACTTCAAAAGACACAGAATGAGGTTGTATCCTTTCATACTAACATTAATTGGAGCTGTACAGAAATGCTTTCCACAAGGATGCAACCGGGAAAGAATGGCCTTCGAACAAGTAAACTATTCATTTCCAACATCATCAAGCATGGCCATCAAACCTCCATTTCCAATGCAACATGTAGAGAACTGTATTGAACGATGTCGAGAAACACCTACTTGTAAATCTTGTGGTTTAGCAAAACAAGGTGGTGAAACGTTTTGTCACCTGTTTCGTCGCGATCGATTCATATTGCCACTTCCTACATCCCCAAAACCTGGATGTAATTTCTTACTACGAAGCGACATCATGCATTGAATCTCACATAGATCTTGTGAAGTATTCAGTTCCACATGCTAAAGATTGTAAGGATGTGTATGAGAGAGGATTTATTGAAACTGGTGTGTATAAAGTAGGGGAGTTATACAGATACTGCGAAATGAACTATCTTGGTGGTGGATGGACAGTCGTAGTAAATCGCATCAATGGCGTTGCTAACTTTAACAAAACGTGGAATTCTTATAAAGAAGGTTTTGGTAACTTGAAAAACGAGTTTTGGTTGGGAAATGAGTACTTACATCTACTTACTAAAGATACGGAAAACGAAGTATTGTTCGTCATGAAAAAATTCACCGATAGTAAAGAATACATGGCGTTGTATGATGGGTTTAGTGTCGGTGATAATTCTACTAGATACAGATTGACGACCGGAACGTACACAGAAGATGGAATCGCATTTCCTGCTGGAGACAGCTTCTCTTACCATGATAGCGAAGACTTTAAAACTTACGATAATGATAATTCCTACTTGTGTGCACAGTATAGTGCTTGGTGGATGAAGAAATGTTATAAAAGCGCGTTAAATGGAAGATATTCAAGTAAAGGGTCATGTGAAGTAAAATGTATTCATTGGGGAACTTTATCAGGATTTAATAACTCTCTTGAAAAAGTCACAATGATGGTGCGAAGAAAAATGTAAATCAAGCGATTTCAATGATCACTGTATGTTAATCTTTTCCAAAATTTGCAATTGGAATAATTGTCGAAGTCATATTTTTTGACAGAATAATCATACGGATGTAAGGATCCAGTAACCTATCGGAGAAGCTATACAACACAACCTGATAGCGAACAGTTTTTGTATCTTCGACTAGCAAAAGTAGTCTGGTCATTCCACTTCGACTTTATTAAAACAAAACACACCAAAACCGAGAAAACTCTGTAAGAGTAATTTACTTATAACTAAACATATAACTTTTAAATATTTTAAACATTTTAGGAATATATGAATAGTATGATTAGCACACAAATATACAAAAAAAATAACAAGTAAAAAACAAAAGAACAAACAAAAAAACAAACAATAAAAACAACAAAAGACAACAAAAAACAACACAAAGCAACACAAACAAAATAACAAGAAAACACCAAAAAAACACCAAAAAAAAAAACGAACAAACAAATAAAAAAAACCAAAGAGATGTAAACAACAATTCAACAGCCCTGCATACCAATACCTTAATTGATAATTTCTTATTTTAAATACCAAATTTGATAGATTTTTTTTGAGGGATTTTGTTTTCATGTCAATGTTTTAGCAACGCTTTGCAAGAATACGCATAATATCTATATATTCTCGCACTTTTTGTTCATAGGTATACGGAAAACACAATTTAGCATAGCAAAATCTATTTTTTAAAGGTTGTTTTATTGTAAAATTTATCTTTTACGAGTCAGGATTGTTTTTTTTCTAAACTCATCTCCAGGGCTTTTGCATTTCAGCAGCGCTGCTCTTTTTTAATAATTTGATATAAAGAAACAACGGGGAATGGGGTCGAGGTTGTTTTTTCTGACTATATAAAAAGCCTCCCTGCTTAGATAAGTCTTGTTATTCGGACTAAATAAAAACTGCCTTCATCACATGATGGTTTGTAGCGTTCGTAAGAAATGCAAAAGCTAAAGGCATGGTTGCTTCTAGGAAAAGTTCTTCTCTCGCAAATAACTCTGCACAATATCACGAAAGACTCTACTAAATCTTGTGGTATGTAAATAAAATCTACTTCACAAAAATTGACGTATAACAGAATTATTTTGCGATTTTAAACGCTTATTGCGACAAACATTAACTTTTTTTTAATTTAATTAATATTTTAGGTACAGTAACTGATTAACATCATACCCTATGCCTTTTTCTCGAGCCCTGGGATCAAGATTGCAACTGAAGCGCTCTGTGCCTATAAGCTTTAGTGGTGGTACCAAACTCGTTTCCATTACCACTTGTCTCTTTTTGATTACTGTCTAGGGGCAACTAATTTTCGCTCGCGTCAGCATGCCTTGACTTTTGGGCCTCAGTGTGGATTGTTCTGTAATATGAACAAAAACCGTTTTTAAAGCTGTTTACTTTGCCCACGCGTTAGTACAGCTTTTGTAGCTCGCTGGCTGCAAAGCCTTGACAAGGTACGTCTGTCCACGTTTTAGCACGAGGGTTTACCGTACTGTAGACAAGCATTCTCAACGCACAGCATTAGAAAAGCTAGAAAATAATTATTCGCACTTTGCAAGAGAAATATTTTTCTCCTTTTGCTTTATTATGTTGAAAGTAAAATAAGAAACAGGGGATTTATATGCTTTCCTAGACCCGAATGCTTATTAAGAGGCATGACATGCCATCCATACTAAGGCCTTGCAAAATAGGATAATCAAAAAGTTCTATTTTTAAAACAACTTTATCTTTAGGGTGAGCATTTTTTCTGGTTAACTAAAATCACGATTTAAAATGGTTTCAAAGTTTGTTAAATTTTTTAAAATGTTCACTGAAAACATCCGCTTACGCCACTTACCTATCCGGAGGCCCTTTCTCGTGTTTTAATACGTGATTGGGACTGACGTTGCAGAGATGAATAGGTGCAGGAAATAAAAATAACATGCTAAATGATTTGCTACAAAAATAGAATGTGAATTACATGAAAAAATCCGATAAATAAATTCAGCACAAATATTCTCCACGTATATGCTTAAAATTAAAATAATTAAACTAAGAATTCGATACAGGAAAATTCGGAAAACCGGGAATAGGTAAAAATTTGTACAGCAAAATGGATACAAGTACAGGCTGTGTCGTTTAGGTGTATAAAATAGGGTTGGAAAATATGCTTTTCCCTGCATTGTAAATTTACAATGAAAGACAAATAGGTTAGCATAAAAATAGGTACATAAAAATCCACCACTACGTCATATAGCGTCGAGTATAAAAAGAAATGTGCAGAAAGAAGCCGGTCCATAGCTAATTTACAGTAAATACAAAGTTAGTAATAAACATATTAAACCTGAAAAATCTCTTTAACAAATTTTATTCTCCGGTAATAAGCTCTTAGATTTCCTTTTCATCCACGAAACAAAAAAAAGAAAAAGAATCTCGGCGAGGGTGAGTGTAAAATTACTGAAGTTTCAACGAAGGAGAGTGTCTAATTGCTAAAATGTGTCAAAGTGTAAAATTATTGAGACGTAAGCAATCTAAATTAAATTCAATCAAAATAAAAAAACTATGATAAAAATATTCTTAATCACTATCGCTCGAAAGATCGCTTCGAACAAACTCCCGAATGCATCGTTCCAGGTCACTAGTATCCATTCCTTCAGCGCGTCTATCGCGTATAACGCTTTCGATAACACCTGTATAACAAAACTGATACTGGTCGGGCGTTTGAACGCTGAACGCGCGTTGGTCTCGAATTTCCTTGACCGCGTTAAAAATATCCACAGTTTCAATTGCTTTCAGTCTGTCTACACTGTTATTTAGACAACAAAATGTTCCCGTTCTACCAACCCCTGCAGAGCAATGCACAACAACAGGAGGTGGTGATGGCGTGGCATCACTAACACTTGATGGCTGTTCTTGGTCGTTAATATTTTTACTTACATCACTCTCACTCGAAACACGTTGACTAATACCTTCCTCGTCCACAGTGTTCTCGTGACATGCTGTCTCCTGTGCGTCATCAGTGAGATTCATATATTCACCAGAACCCTCCATATTAGGCGCATTGTGTTGTAGTTCGTTTTGAATCTGCACGATACCCTCTTGTTGGTATTGCTCAATTAAATCAATAGCATCCAATATAGGCACGGCGGAGGAGAGCACACCAAAATCCGGCCAACTGGTGAACTGAATGTGACATACTCTACGAGTGATTTGCAACTATGGAAATTAGACAGGTGGTAAATAATTTGGCCTTTCTCTTGCGTCAAAAATCAAGTTACGCGCAAAGTAGTGTCTATATACTTACTCGTCAGAAACTATGACTATAGAATATACCAACATTTTTTGTGGAACTAACACGACATTACGCAAACTGAAGGTCAAATTTTTAAATGTGAATGCCTTGAAAATGTAAAGAATCTTTCCATAAATTAAAAAAAAGACTTACACAACTTTTTGAGCTTTACAACATAAACTAGACATCAGTTATCAGATTCTCTTACTATGCTATAATCCATCACAACAACTTCGGTATTAATATTACACATTGTACGATACAGGCACAATAATGCTTCACATGACGTAAACAAACAGGGGGTTACTTACACTACTATTATGTAACTCCAACAAAGTGGACGTAAAATGCTGCTGGACATCTGATGCAATGTTTGTCACAGTCAAGTGACCATATGTCACTGTTTCATCTTCATATTTGGGCCAGTATTGTCCACATTTAGTACGTCCTCGTTCTTGGCATCTGCGCATAAAATAGAAGCAATGGAAATTAGCAAAAACAAGAGCAGACATTTTTATAAAACTACTACACGTATCACCGGCTACGCCCACTTGGCATGTCATATGGCGTGTCACGCCGACGTAGTAACAGATACGCCAACTAAACTACGACATACAAAAGACTACAAAACTTGCTCATTTAAATCACACTTTAAACAATTCGTTTAAAGGATGTTATTAATTTATTTGCTTACCTAGTAACCATGACGACAACAACCACTTTTTGCTCCCAAATCATCCTCCAAAAGTCAAAAAAAGTTTGTGGCGTGGGACCTAGGGTTCGAACGAACGTTATATTAATAGGGTAAATAGTGGGATGTTTTATTCAATTTTCACAGGTGTACTATTACTACCTTGGGTGCAAATAAACTTCTTTTCTTGATCATATCCATTCACATAGTTCGCGTTGATATAATCTGAAAACTGTAAATAAACTTACATAGAACATACAAATATAGTACACATAGTGTGTACTATATTTGTATGTTCTTTATCTGTGTGTATTATAGTACACACAGATATAGAACACACAGATATTGTACATACAGATATTGTACATACAGATATAGAACATACAGATATAGAACACACAGATATAGAACATACAGATATAGAACATACAGATATAGAACATACAGATATGCTACATACAGATATAGTGCATACAGATATGGAATTGTTATCAGAATAAATCAAGATAATTACTCACCAACTCTTATATTTTGTGTTTTTGTTAAAAAAGTTTTGCATTATTACAAAAAGAGATCTTATCAATTTTTTAAATTTATGTAGGTAATCAATCAACCGACCGACGGACTGACCAACCAATCAAAAAAGTTGGCATACAATTAATCAACGAAACATACATTTACATTAAACTATAAAGCAATGTTACAGAAAAATATACAAGTAGCTTACAGGATCATTGTTGATTGTTTGCAATCTAACACGAGTTTCTTCAAAAGATAAAATATTGTTGTATCGATTTTTTCTTAGATTCACAGTATACCTGCAGTAAAGAAAGAGCAGATGCTTAACCTTTTAAAAAGTCCACTGTTCCTGCAAAATCAACAAAAATTATATTAAATAGTGCAAGCAATTTTCTTTTATCTGGCAGACAAAAGTTAAGCACTTCGAAAAAATGGGAAGAAAATGAAACTTGTTTACGAGTGGGAAATAGCCAAAACCAAAAAAAATAAAAAACCGACAATTTGTAAACTTTTAATAAATGAAATAGCACAATCTGAAATGTTGAAATGATGAAAACAATGTTGAAAGGTATTTAAAAAGAGGGTGGACGTTAGACAGAGTAATACAGGTTAAGTTATCACATTACACCCTTATATAGTCAGATTACAGCCATATATAGTCAGAGCACAGCCTTATATAGTCAGGGTACAGCTTTATATCGTCAGAGTACAGCCTTATATAGCAATGTTGGTGAGCTTGTTAAGGCTTATACGTAAAACTTATACGTAAATTCTTAGGTTAAAAAATAACATGACACTTATAAAAACACACGCACAGTGTCGATTCAAATGTTCCTGTCGGTGGAAGACTCCTCAGTTCCTCATATTCTCTATGTACACCTTTCCGTCCCACTTTGGACATATGCTGCATCAATTGATCAATACTCCTAGAGCGATCATCTGTTAATTGTACTTCTTCTTCTATATTGTCGTCATTAGTAAAATCCACATCTTCATTATTAGATTCATTAGGCAAAGAGGGCACCTTAATTTCATCGCTTTCTATGATTTCCCCAGGTGGTGCTGGCAATGGCTTTCTTGGTGGTTTCAGTGGTGATGTATTTTGTTTGACTGGTTCGCTAGATTCAGTGTCCACCAAGGATGAAAGAGATGGTCTTTTAATGTCACCATTAGGAAGTAACTCATGATTACTCATATCTTCGAATATAACTCTGTTATCTGCTTCTGGCGTTGTCGTGTAAGGACTTTCGTTGGCGTATTTATTAGAGTTGTGTGGACCTTCAGTATGATTTGCTTCATTACTTTTATGTGTTCTATGGATATATACAAATATATGATTTAAGTCTGTAAAAGTTTGTAAAAGTCTGTCTGTTCAAAAACACTGCCTCACAGCTTTATTTAGAACCCTCATCTGAGTAAGTTGATTTACTTCCTGTTTAAAGGTGGACAAAATGCACAATGCAGGAAATATGTAAAACAGGCAAAGATCTAAGGAGAATCCATGGATTTTTCCACGTGTTAACGACTAGTAATGTCATGTCTTTTCAAGCTTTTTAGAAGTTAGGCCATACCTCTGAGAGCTGGTTATACATTGCTGTATCCAGCCTGCATGATCATGATGAACCAAACCACCAAGTTCAACAGGTAAGGATTGTTTCGACAGATACTTCAGCAATTCTGTATTGTTCTTCACCACCTCAACCTGTGCAGAAAGTTTAAATATTTGAAAAAAGACGGGCAATGTATTTGTTTTTAGAAATTATGCATATTTTAATTTTTTTTAGGTTTTGAATATTCAAGTTTTCAACATTTCTAACAAAGAGCAGACACTCTGTAGTAGACTTAAATCAGAAATTTTTATTTCACAAGTACATAAAATTTGTTTACCCGATCTCGTATTTTGTCTTTGAGAAAACTTGACAGAACAGCTAATGATGCTCGGAACCACAACGGTGAAGAAACAATGTACACATGTTTCAGCCGTGCAGGATATCCACCCTGAATACAAACACACACAAATTACGATTAACAGCAACTTTTGATTTTGCCTAAACGTCAGGTCCTGAAATTAGTCCCCAATTGGTTAAGTTTGCTTTACAATTGTTGTTCTATATTTCCCTTACCAATATTGCCCACATTTTTAAAACATTTTTAACCACCAGAATACCACAAATATGTTTATATGGCATAAAACACTCGATTCATATCCACATGTATGTAATTGTTACATATACTTTCCATAATATTTATCCCACATACCTTTAATAGATGTAAAACTTTCATTGCCAGATCAAAATCAAAGTTTTGATACCCAGAAAATGCCATGTCGTATATCAAAGATAAACCTTGTCGTTGTGCATCGGTACTAGAAGAAGAAAAATTATAAAAATTTTGTGTTTACTAAAAACACAAAAAATACGTTACAACTTTGGTTAAAAAACTGTTAGAATCTATAATTAAAGGCTTATTATGAAAAAAGCAAAATTTAAAATTTATTTTCTTGATAAAGTCACATACTTTAATTAAAATTAGGGATCTATATACATATTCTAAATTTATTTTCATACAGAATAAGAACATGTTGGAAATCCTTCTGTGAAAAGCATTAAAAATTTCAGCACTAAAACCAGCTATTCCAGTTTCTTACACATAAAATGTTTAAAACCATGGAATGAATAATTTAAATGAGTTTCATTTTAAACAAAAAAATTGATCCATTCTCAACATCATCATTATTCTTAAATTAACATTCATTCTCCAAGTTAGCATGAGCTGAACAGGGTATACCAAGGACCTTCTTTTATTGCGATGTAGCTGTATAGTTAAATTCTTTTGTATAAAGTTTGTCCTTATTACATCCGTGCCTTTCCCATTTTACCTCTATGCTTTGCTCTCAGGAACTATAAAGTGTGTATACATTCTTACCAAATTTATCCTTTCCCAATCTTTCTAAATGTTTATTACTTCCATGCTTCTTAATTTTATAAACATAAGTAAAAGGAGTAAAAGTGTATACACTTTCATTAACATGACACCCCACATTAAGAAAAACAGTTTTAGTTAATATTAATGATTTGTTTAAGGCCACCCAGGAACTTTTTTTAGTCCTTTGACAAGATATGACGACTTTTGATGATGATAATTTTCAACCTTCTTTGAAAAGTCAACATTTTTATTAAACATTTGAGAAGCTTTAGGAAAGTTTTCATATTTTTCCAATGAGATTCCAAAGAGGTTGGGTAGATTAAAGGAAATTTTAAATGTTTGATGCCAATTATTAAATCTTAAAAATAACAAACGCAACAGGTCAGAGATATAAAATTAAGGAGTTTTGAGAAGATGGTAGACATTTTCTTAGGAAAAATTACGTGTTTAGCATATGAGGAAAAACATAATACAATAAAAGACTTTTTCTTGACAAGTAAATTTTCAGCTTATTTTCAACTTTTCCCCACAATGGCACAGTGCAACAAAGCCTTTTTCAGCCCTTTCCAATTTTTTTTACTCATTTCGGGTCAGGTAAATAGATCATTCTCCTCCAAGTTCCACAATAATTTTATATTTGCAGCACCACAAAAAAATCAATGTAGCATGGTAAAAAAGCCTATGCCTGAAACTCATTAATGTCATTAAACACACAGACAAAAAGGAAGCAAAGCACATCTAAAAATTATCTTCATAAACAAAAACGAATAAAGGGAAAATTTAATAACAACAAACCATTTCATAACATAATCAAGTTGGTACACAAGTGATTTCATGACAGTAATATGATCAACAAGTCTTGGAAAATGCTTCTTAGCGTAGAACAAACATACAGTTGCGCCATTTTCACCTTTACCGCTCTACAAGAGAATACAGAAAATCTTGCTAATGTGGCATAGCTTATTATTTATTATAAATTATGTTATTCACATCGTGCACAATACCACATACAGGGGCGGATCCAAACCCCGTCAAATGGGTCAAAGGACGGGGTTTAAAAATAACAAGTATAGTTTATCTAATTTTCAAATATTTAGTACTAACCAGTAATATTTGGGGCCTGTAATAATGTATTCATTTGAGCGCTCATCAATATAAAAATTAATAATATTGCCGCCGCTGCTGCTGCCGTGTGTATGGTCGCGCGGTGGTGGCGGTGGCGCGCGTGATGGCATCAGCTTCATTTTCGTTGCGAAGACAGGGCGCAAAGATGGCTAGACCTAATCTTTAATGGTGGATAGAAAAATATAGACTTTGTTCTGCAGGTTTTTGACGGAGCAATGAGGTTATTCTTAACTCTTATTGGTCTAGAGTGCCGGGTTTGCAGGAGAAGAACACCGGCAGGATTTGATTGGTCATTACAGAAGTTTTCTTAAGTTGTGATTGGCTAAAAATCAATACCCTGCAAAAGCCAAAATGCTCACGCTAGTCTTCATCTTCATATCTTCCTCAACATCATTGCTCAACATGGCGTTTAGTTCAGTGAGAGAAGATGTTTTGAAATTATTTCAAGACAAAGATTTGCAGAAATTGATTGAAATATTTAACATTTATTCTGAGAAATGGATAAATTCAAATAAAAATGTGTTTTTAAACACAAAACAGCTTTATGCTGTACTTTCTTGTGGAGAAATTGGTGTGAATGAAGATGCTTTGAAATATCTTCCTGCATCAGTTTCTTCCAAGAATTGTGTTGCATTGAGGTAAGATTTTATTTTCTGTAATTTCCATTTCTGATTATTGCTGACCATTTGTTACCATAGTAATTAAGTGTACATCACTATGTCATCACCATGAACTACTTATGGCTAGCTAGCTAGCTACATGTATTCGTGGTTTTTGTTTTGATTATTACTCTTGGAGAACTAGCAACCGTATCTATGGTAGCTAGCTGGCATGTGTGTGTGGAATTAATAATGGTTTTGATTCTTCTCAAAATGTTAAAACTTAGTGTCTTTGATCTGAGGAGTGAATTCTCTTTAATTTCTCTAAGAAATATTTATTTTTCACTGTTTAGGTCCGAATCATCTGGAAATTGCTTGTTTAGCTCCATATCCTTATGTCTGGTAGGTGATAATAGTTTGACGCAACAGTTAAGGCTTCTTGCTTGCATTGAACTTTTTGTCAATTTATACGTCATATATGTCAATTTTATACGTCTGATTTTCTTAGTGTTAATGCCCTTCAATCTGAACTGTCGCTCTGGGAAAAATATTGGGAAGAATATACTGATACTCTCCCTGATAACATATCCTTGGCATTAAAAGCAGTTTCTTTCCCTGGTTTTAAAAATATAAAAATAGCCCTACGTATTCTTGGGACTCTTCCTGTTACTTCCTGTGAGAGTGAAAGGAGTTTCTCTGCATTAAGAAGGTTAAAAGAATACGCACGGAGTACCATGACCAATGATCGTTTAAATGGGTTAGCATTGTTATATATCCATCAAGAAATTATCCCTGACAAAGATAAAGTTATTGATAGATACGCTCCTTCAAATCGTTGGCTTGAATTTTAATTGTTATGTATATTTGTTGCAAAGGTTGGTATTATATTATACTATTGGTATTCTTAAAAAATTAATTTAATAGAAAATATGTTTATCAAAATTATTAAAACACTTATATTAATACTACTTGATACTACTTTAATACTACTTAATACTAGTTGCAGTTGTCAAGTTATCCTGTATTTTTTAAATATAAATATGCCAATGACAGCTAAATTTTTCTCTATTTTTTCCTCATCATTGTATCTTGTTATCTTATTTCTTTACTTCTTTTTTATTTGGCTGTCTATGTCTGGATGACATTTTTTGTTATCCTAGGCATGCTGATGAGCTCTGATATTGAGCGAAACGGCCTATTAACATCTATAAATTATATGAGATAATCTTGTTTCTTTAGTTCATAGGCTTCATATATAACAATAGAAACTCAGCAAGAAAGACAAGCAACCAAACAACATTGTTGAAAAGATGACACGGTAACGATTTTCGTTTTATGCTGTATGAATGACAAATAGCCTTTTTATTTTCCAAATAATTTACAATTTAGATGCGGGAATGTTGTTTTTAGACAATCTAGGATCCTCCAATGTTTAAAAATTTTCTGGATCCTCAGGCCCAACCATGGTGGGCCTTCACGTGTCACTAATATAAGTACATTCTATGCTGAGTACATCAGAAATCCTAGATCCGCCCCTGACATAATGAAATCAACACAGTACAATAAGTGAAAATCTTAAATTTACTGAGACTGCATCATCATCAGTAGTATAAACGGAGAACATACAAACAAGCAGACAAAAAGAGTTACCAAGATTGTAAACTTTCCAGAACGTAGCTCACTGGACAATGGCTCAATGTTTGGATTTAGATTTTCTAGTTCAAATCTTCCACGAAGCATCTAAAAAAAAACAGATCCACCTTGATGTGTAACAACAATCGAGAAATTTTTGATGGCAAAATGGAATGGATGGAAATTTTCAACAGTTAAATAAACCGGTTGCTATTTTCTTTGGGAATCAAAAACTAATATTTTAAAGCAAAGAATAAATACACAAACAAATTCATTTTCATTACCCTATTTGTATGAAACAAACTGATGGCTCTGCCAACATCAAATTTTCTTGCCATTAAAAACTGTATTGCTTCTTTTTCTGACACCAGGATTCCATCGCCAAAGGCATTTTCCAAACTTAGTTGATATACGAATGATTGAACAGCCTGTATGTAATAAAAAAAAATAATGCTAAAAAATTCCAATACTACAGTAGCTATAGTTGCAGATCCCGAGTTATGGGGTTGTCAGCAAAAAAATTAAAAGGCCCTGGATGAGCAAACAAGTGTCATTTTAGCAAAAAAAATTAAATTAATCAATTCACCTTTATAATATCTATGCATTGATAAAGTTTGAATGCGCATCCCTTAACAGTCAGAATTACCGATGACAGAAAATGTCAAAATCTGCTATTACTTAAATATGACATTATAATTAATGCAGCATAATTAAATCTGAAATTCTTTAAATGTGAAAATCTTGAAAACGAAAAGAGGTTTTTAAAAATTTAAAAATACCTGTTAACCAACTTTTTGAGCTCTATAATATCACTCCAACATCATTTTATGTACCTTAGGGTCCCTTTAATGCAGATTATTAAGCTTTCCAAGGCATCAAGCCACCATTTACACAATGTCAATATTTGGACACACTTTATTATTTTCATTACAATTTTTGTAAAATTATTCACATAAGAAATTTAAGAAAATAAAATCATAAACAGGAAGAAATATTTTGTCTTACTGTGTCAAGATGCAACATATTTATTAGCAGTTATCTTAACATGCAGAGTTTAATATGAAAACAAGATTTTTAGACAAATCTATTTTTGTTTAAAAAGATCTGGAGGCATGAAGTCACCATGGGTTATTTTATATAATATTATTTCCACATTTTTAATTTAATATTTACTACATATATTTACTACACTTTTTATTTGATAAGCCTTTAACAAAACTGTTGTACATTGCTGTAGGAGGCAAATTAACCACACTTTTTTGTATTTTCTTAGGGCTAAGGGTGAACACAGCAAAGTCTAAAGTCATGATTAGTAGCATTGCAGCCAAGTGTGACCTTGTAGTTGGAAGGTGGCCTTGAGGAGTTAGCAGGAAAGGGTTTGGTAGTAACTCATGATAACTCAAAAAAGAAAAAAAGTTCTGACGCTATTAAAGGTTTGTGTGAAGGTGATAAATATTGTGCACATGTACATTTAAGCAGTACTGTAGGTCAGTCACAGCAGTCCGTACCTTTTTTGGGAAAGAGAGGTAATATTCACTAAATAATATACTTATCAAAAAAGATGCCATTTTAGTTTTCGAAGCCATAAATCGCATTGCTCAAAATTTCTTTTGGCAAAAAACTGCCAGAATCATCAAACAAGAGGAGCTTCGAAAAACAGGTTCACACTTCCCTTGGTTAACACAGAATTTGGCAAAAAAGCCTTCCCGTTTAGAGCTACAAAAGTGTGGAATAATCTTCCAGACCAAGTGACCTGTAATGGAAGTCTGCTTTCATTTAGCTAGCTAAGACTTCCATCTCTAGCTAAATGTATTTGGCAAATTCTAATGGAGATCACTTTGTAATTTTTGTTTTTAATTCTTTTTTTCTTTCGATTTTATAATTTTTTTTCTTTTTTTTTCCAGTGGCCCCCAGTGGAAACAATCCACTAGCTATGGATTTTGTGATTTTCTGGGCTAGCCACTTTAAATATTTTATTATTATTATTTACAAAACTCTTTTTTTGTTACAATAAAAATTGGAGAAAGAAAAGGAGTTTTGTATATGGAAGTATTTCATTAATCGATAACATAGATAAATCGTTCTGTATGAATCTAAAACATACCTCTCTTTCTGCTTCATTGAGGGAAACTTCTCTATCACTCTCTGTGTCCGCCATGTTGTTTTAACTCGCTGGTAATAAACCTCCGGACACCGGATGAACGATCAATAAAATAAAAAGTGAAAAAACGTTATAATTATTAGGCGTTGGCATTCATATATCATTTAAATGGGTTAATTAAAATTTTTAAGTCGAAACAGAAATCTGAAACATTAAAAAACACATAAACCCGTAGCTGCACACTCTCCTTCCTTTATCCTAATATTTACTTTAGTCGGTAATCGGCCTTATGGCCTGGAATTTTGATGTCGTTAGCTACATGCTTTTTTCACATGCGCATATCATGTCGCGTGTAGGGGAAGCGTAGCAGCGTAACATTTTTTCATGATCTAAAGATAATTTTAACATTATTTATTTGTGCAATTAGTATTAATTTGTTTGTTCTTATTGTTTTTGTCATTGTCATTGTCCGTTGCCCTTTTTTTCGTTTAAAATGCTAGCTATAGCTAGCTCGTTTTTGTCATTCTTAACCTTTATAGTTATTTTTTTCTCATTTTAGCTATAACTAAGCTAGCTATGGATGCAAAATATATTATATATATATTATGTTAACAAGACTTTATGTGACTATTAATGTGTTGATGAAATCTTTCTTCACTTCCAATGCATTCAAAATACGAAGAAAGATTACCCATAGCCAGCCATAATGACATTGACTTAGAAGATCATCATGATGGGGTAAGTTATATAACTGACTGGGGGGAATTAATTTTTAAGAGGAAAAATATATACTGTTGTTTTAGCACCATATTTTATTTGTAAAAGTACACAAGCTTGCATAAGCAAGTAGGGGTGATCACAAAATAACTTTTGTGACGCTTTACAGATGTTCTCATGAAAAAGACCTTCCATATCCTAACACGTTTTTAGCAAAAATGTGAATTTATTTTTCAAAAAATATTAGCAATAGTTTTACTGTTAATTAAAAGTATATATTGTCTGATAAAAAAATTAAATAGAATATTAGCCTAAGTCGCACAGAATTAATTATTTAATCTAGTTCAATTAATTAATGTGTTAAATTAATTAATCTGTAGTGGGATCATGGGAGTTTTTCAAATAATTAATCTTTACCTGGTGAATCCATGTAATGAATAAAAAAGATTCACCTTATATGATAATACGGAGCTTCCGTGTGTCTGTAACAGGCAAAGTGGATGTGTTTATTTTCTTTGATGGTATTGAAAAAGTTATCTCTCAAATGTTAAATATTCTGACGTCATAGCGAGCCGTTAAAAACGCTACTTTAACGTCAATATCTTATATTAAATTAATGAAGCCATTACAGTGCATTTAAAACTTTGAGGCCAAATAACTTATAAATGACGTGGCGAAGTCAGTCATTTTGTGGGTGATTAGGGACCACATGGGAACAATTTGGGTAAGTTTCCCAAATCTGGGACCCCGAATCCGATTCGTAACCGATGGGTTAATGACCCGTTCTAAAACAAAAGTACATCTTCCTATGCATTTTCTTGATCAGAGTTTTAGGATCTATTCGATAAAGGCAATGGGTATACAAATTTAAAAAGAAATAATTTTCGTATTTTAGCAGGTCTTTGCTGACATCAGCAACATTTCTAGACCTTTATATCTCCTTAGCTGTTCAACAAAAGCACATGATTCTATACATTATTTTGATCAGGGTTTCTAGCTCTACACAATAGATGCAACAGATAAATAAATTTCCAAAAAAAGATTTTTTGTATCTGTACTGCTGACGCCAGCAAAACATCTAAAACAAGCCACTTTTCCATTGTCCTTTTGCAGAGATGGATTTTTCCATGGGCTTTATTGACTAGTTACATGAAGTAATTAATTTTCTATTGAATTTGCACTTGGCCACCATAACGAGGTTAACACACTCTGAGCATCGATTTATTTCAACGTAAACAGCAGTTAAAAATATTATTTCTGTTTGTTCTTCTGTTTCTGCTTCTCCCACCTGTATGAACATTAATAACTCTGTTGTAAATGATCCAGTGACAATTGCTAATTCTTTTAATGCTTACTTTGCTTCAATTGCAGATAACATCAGAATGAATATCCCATTCACTAGAAAACATTTCTCCTCTTTTCTGAAAAATTCTACTACTAATTCGATGTTTCTTTCACCAACTGATGATTTAGAAGTTCTGAATTGCATTTCTTACATTGACCCTGTTAAATCTTCTGGGCCATTCAGTATTCCTGCCGATGTTTTAACTCTTGTTTAATCTAAATTATCTATACCACTTTCAAAACTTATTAATTTGTCTTTCACAACTGGTATTTTTCCTACAAACCTAAAAACTGCCAAGACCATCCCTATTTATAAAAAAATGATCCAAATTAGAATTAACAAATTACCGACCTATATCTTTACTGGGTATGGTTTTCTCGAAGCAAACAACGCCCTCTACAAGCATCAATTTGGCTTTAGGAAAAATTACTCGACTTCTCAAACTCTTCTGAACATCTCTCAAAAAATTATGCATGCTCTTGATAAAGGAAATTATGCATGTGGAGTGTTCATTGATCTTCAAAAGGCTTTTGATACGGTTGATCATGAAATTTTACTTAAAAAGCTTTTTCACTATGGAATTAGTGGTACTCCACTCTCACTATTTAAATCTTATTTAACAGGACGTCAACAGTTTGTATCCATCAATGGAAATATATCAACTAGTAATCTTATCAGGCATGGTGTCCCTCAGGGCTCTGTTTTAGGACCTCTTTTATTTTTAATTTATTCTAACGACCTGCATTGTTCAAATAATTTTTCTTTGGTGCATCACTTTGCTGATGACACCAATCTCTTAAACTTCAGTAAATCTTTGAAACAACTGGCCAAACAAATGAATTTTGACCTCAAGCTTCTTTGCCATTGGCTCAATGCCAATAAAATTTCTCTTAATGCTAGTAAGGCTGAGTACATTGTTTTTAAACATGCACGGAAACCTCTTAATTACGATTTTAGGCTTTTTATCAATGGTAAAAGGCTTATACCTAGTAATTGTATTAAATATCTTGGTGTTCTATTAGATTCTGATTTAAGCTGGAAGTCTCAGATCAATGAGACTGTTGCTAAACTTCGTCACTTTGTGCCTTTAAATATTCTTATTCTAGTTTACTATGCCATTTTTCATTCACACTTGCAATATTGTAATCAAATTTGGGGTCAGCCAAACAGTCTTAATGTTAATCATATTACTGTTTTGCAAAATTTTGATATTCGACTCATGTCTTTTGAAGAGCATCATCCAGTCACCTGTATAGTAATCTTGAGCTCCTCAAATTCTCTGATATTGTCCAATGTCACAATATATTCTATTTTTACATAAACTATTTCATGAAAAATTGCCTGCTTCTATCCTTAATACATTTGCGGTTGATTTCACATTCATGCTCAAGGCACTCAGGCAGAGAAGATTGGTTTGATCAATCTCCCTACCTTTAATACGATTTCTTTTGGTAAAAACTCAATTAGATTTAATGCCATTAATTCCTGGAATAAATTGCGGTCTTTAAGGACTAGAAAATTTTTTTCCCTTGATTTCTTTAATCTTAAAAGTGATCTGAAAAAGAACTTTGTTTCCTCTTACTAACTTTCCTGAATTTTCAGACATGACCATTTGTTTCCTGCATGGTTGTTTATCATTTGACCCACTATTATGTGTGTGTTGTTTTGTGTGTCTTGTGTTGTTTACTGTAATTGTCCAAGTGTGGCCATACCTTTTGCCTTAGCTTAATGCTATTAGGTATGGTCTCCCTTCAATAGCATTATATATTTTAATTTTGTCACCCTGACTAATTATTATATTTATTTTCTTTTTCTTTATGTTTATTTTAATTTTAATTGTATATAACTGCTATTGATAAATAAAACTTCTATCTATCCATCTATCTATCATCTGAAGATAAAGATGGAGAAGAAAAACAATAGAAACTGGAGCCTAGAAGAAAGGAATCAGGTTTTGTTCGATTCCTGTAGACCCTGCAACGAATTTCATGGTCACTTTAGAGAAAAAATCAAAAGTAGAAGGCAGAAATAGAGACGGCATTTGATGAAGAGGCCTTCAAGTTGTCTAAAATTCCAGAGACAAAAGGAAAGAAGTTAAAAGTCAAAAAACTTCAGGTAAAATATAATAATATAAAACAACAGTGGCGCAAACTAAAAGATAAAAAAAAGAATGCATCTGGACAAGGAGCTTGTGACAACCCAGAGTGGTTCAAAATCGTCAACCCTGTCTTAGCTAACACAAATCAGGGTTTTGATGCAATATGCTATAAGCCAGGCGGCACTTATTGCAACAAAATGTTTTCTCCTGATGCTGCATGTGAAAAAATAAATCTGATGTAGATCAGGAGAACTTTTCTAAGGGGTCTTAAGTGGAAGCAGGACCAGTAATTTGTACAACGATGGTTGCCAAACCCCATGAAAGACGAAAATTTTTGGGGGTGAACAAGCTGCCAGAAGTAAACGCAAAGCGTTTGAAAGTGGAAGAAAGAGATCAAAAATCAATGTTTGACTTTCGATGTGAGAAGGCTGAAAAAAATAGACAGCATGAAAAAGAAATCATGCAACTTCATTTAAGAATGATGATCCTACAACAACAACAATACCATAATTTAAATAACTACAACATGAATAGTACCATAACCCCTATGCCAAAATACACAAACAAAAGTGCAAACTTTTGTTATCAAAAATGTACTGACTTTTGTTATGAAAAAGAAGAAATAGTTAGCTGAAGTCACACAGATTAATCATTTTCAGATTCAATCTAACCTGTGTACTGAATTCACTATAATTACCCAGATTCATCAGATTAAGATTAATTAATTAATCAGACTCATTAATTAATTTGGTCATGTGACTTCGGCTATTGATAATGATTTATTAAATCTAATGTAAAAGGTACAATTTAGCCTTGAAGAAATAAATTCCATTCATTTGAGGCTGCTAAAAACTCAGACTTATGATTGGACGATTTTTATTTTCCTTGTGTCCGTAGTACAATTTTACCAGGCTTCATTTTGTTGGATCTGTTGAGATTAATTTTTTAAATTCTTTTTTTTTTTTTACCTAAGTCAAAAGAAAATAGTATTAGGCTAACTTACATTGATTGCCCATTCTTATTTGTTAACTGCCTAGATGTTATGGTTGAGGAATTTAGACAAACCTATAAATTAATTAAATAAGATTAGTGAAGCCATTACATAGCACTTTTAAGTTTAAAAGTAGTGTCTCCTACAAAACAACAACTTTTATATTAAGTAATTACACAAATTTAGAAACTGCATGTTAAATTGAAATATAACACTTACAGTTAGTTTGATCCTGTCCAACTGCTGATATAAACTCAGCGTCCCATGCAGCTGTATTAGTTAGATAACTATTAATGAGAAGATACAACTATCAATCTCCCCTCTTTCTTTATTTGTGTCAACTCCATTGGTTGGTCATCTTCTTTATCATCTGCAATTATTCACTTGCAACATAAACTTGATATATATCGGTAAACCATGGTCGAAGGAGAAATGTAACATTCTGGATCGAACCAATGAAATACTTTCTAGAACTGGACGTTTATCTATGTACAGTGGGGTCAGCAACATAATTATCTCCTAATCTTTGTGAACAAAATAAAAAAAAAAAAAACAGAAATCCAAAATGTTTGTCTATATACAGTAGGGTCAACAGCACATCCCCTTCAAGCTGGAATGGTGTGTGGAAGCTGGCCATTCTCAATAGCTTGTTTCAGTAGCTTCCAAGATGCTCCACGTTTGGTGAGTGCATCACTGATTTGCATTGAACCTTCTATCCATGTGACTTTAATGTCACCTTCTTCAACCATTTCTCTCAAGGCACAGATTTCTAGTCTCAGACGTTTGTTTGATGGTTGCTATGTTGAACCAAGTGCTTCGTATAATGAGCGACTGTCGGTTACAGCATAGACTTGAAGCTGTTGATGTTCTAATAACAGATTACTGACCATGTTAGAAACGAAGAATGCCAATTCGCACCCGTCACACATTGCTAATGTTTCAGCAGCCAATGCTGACCTTACAACACGTTTGAGTCGACTAGAATTCCACGCTAGTGTGCAACATTGCTGGAACTTATCACATAGAAGAACTATCTGGCCACCTTGACTTCCAGCATTTGGTAAACTATTGAAGCTGCCATCTGCATAGACTTGGATGGATTGAATTAAAATCAAGGCAGGGAAATGTCATGAATGATGGATTATTTTGGACTTTAGTGATGACTTTGTTAGCATCAATGTGAATAAAATAACATCTGTGAATGTAGCTTCCTTGATTCTCCCAGACAAGTAGGAGACTTCAAAACTGATTTCAGGTTTGGACATGCATGATAGCCAGTTCAATTGACCAATGATGGATCTCAGTTCTCCTCTAACATTTTCATTAACAGGTGTATGTTTCTCCATTTTTGGTGGTAGTTCGATCTTTTTATTGAGGATGCAAAATTGTTTTGAGAGAGCGTTATAGAAAAGTCTTTATGTTGTTTCAGTTCAATTCCCAAATATTTAAATGCTGTGTGATGTTCAGTACTAAACTTCAATACTTGTCCCAATGGCTGGATAACCTGTATACGAAAGGTTTTTGTGCCACTCCACATAATGTCATCTACATGACAAACAAGGATTCCATGCAACGCATCACCAACACGCCAATAGAACAATCCATTGTCAAATGGACTAGGGGTAACACCTAATTTGATCAATTCTTGTCGGAGTCGCAGGTAAAACTGGCGAGGAGCATCTGCAAGACCATAAACACACTTCATGAGTTTCCATAATTTATCAGTATTGGCTTCTTTAGGTGGTTTTATGAATACTGTACGTTCTATGGCATACCCTTGAAGAAAGGCTGTTTTATGTCTAGAGAATGGAGTGACCATTTCATTGACGCTGTGATGGAAAAACAAAGTCGAACACTCTCTCTTGAGCAGGTGGGACTATCTGTCCGATAGTCTTGGGATTCTTGAAAGCCTTTTGCAACTAGTCTGGCTTTTGTTGATGATTTGTTGTCAATAACTTTAGGAGTGATTACCCAACGTACATTCATAAAATTTTGACCTTCATCTATGACTGAGACTTCCACGACTGAAGCTCCCGTTGTTTGACAAGTTCTATGTTAGTGTCAACTTGGGCAATGAGGATTTCTGATTGTAATACCTCTTGATCCTTATTGCTTTTGTTAGTATGATGCCACGTTGTTACGTCACTACTGAAATCAACTGATTGAAATTCACCTCCGGGTGACTTAACATTCCATGAATACTTCCATTTTCCTGTCGATTTTCCTGATCTGCTATGTAGGGTTCCCTTTTTGCATCTATCGTCATTTTTGAGTTGATACTCCACGGTGTCGTTTTTACGCAAAAAATCTAGATTAGGACATTTCTGGTTGTCAGGTGATGCTTGTTGGACATCAAGAGATTGTTGTTGTTCAAAATCTGTGTCTAATGTTCTTGTGTTTGTTGCTGCTGAAGACATGTAGCGATGTGGTCTATGCGTGTTTCTGAATCTTGGAGCAGTTGCATGTGGTGTAGGAGGGGGTGTTGGTGCAATCGTTGGTGGAGTAATGTAAACATGATGTGGTTGTTCATCAGAATCACTGTCGTCTTCGAGTGCTTGACTCTGTTTTTCTGGAGTACTTGGTTAACCATATGTGACAGCATCTTTTTCTGTTGATATATGATTTGACTCATCTTGATCACAGATTGTAGAATCATTGTTTCGCACAGGGGAATTTCGAGCTGGTCGTATGCGGCAAGGGTGTACTCTGATGTAATAGCCACCATGTTTGAGCAATGTTTGCTGTCCATCTTTCCCTAAAACTGTAGCTGGCCTCTCCATTTTGTTTCGTTGTTCCTCTTGTAGTAAACAATATCTCCAGTGATAATAACAACATCACTGTAGGTACGAGTATTGCTTGAAAGGGCACGGCGAAGTTGTTATGATCTTTCATGGTGCATAAAAGCCTCTCTAGCGGCATGCAGAGCATTTAAATTCTGGCGAAGTATAACACTCGTTGGTAT
Organism: Hydractinia symbiolongicarpus; assembly: GCF_029227915.1. Lineage (NCBI taxonomy): Eukaryota > Metazoa > Cnidaria > Hydrozoa > Anthoathecata > Hydractiniidae > Hydractinia > Hydractinia symbiolongicarpus. The sequence continues at coordinate 12,115,023 of NC_079875.1, read as the reverse complement.
ATCTGCAGTCAATGCTGGCAATTCATTATTCATAGCACTAGGGAGGCGTGGATTGCCTCCAATTGCCAGTTGATATGGACTGAAACCATGGCAATTGGTGAGGGAATTCTTGGCATTGACACACCAAGATAGAGCGATATCGAAATCACAGTTGGTATCTTCCAGAACTTTGTCCAGCATGGCGGATATAATTTGGTTGTGACGCTCAACAAGGCCATTGGACCAAGGAGATTCAGCTCCAGTTGTTCTCACTTTGATGTTCATTTGTTCACACATTTCCAGAAAGAATTCATTGATAAATTCACCACCATTATCAGATAGGAACTTATCTGTAGTGCCATAAACACTGATCCAGTTGGAGAATATTCCTTTTATGACGTGCTCAGGACGTTTGGAAGGGATTCTTACACAGGCGGAAAGACGTGTAGCATGGTCGATCATATGTAGCAGTATCTTTTGACGATAGAATTTCAGATCCATGGCAACAGTGTCTAGAAATTTGTTGGCTGATGGTAAACCAACAACAGGTCTGAGTGCAGCTCTGCCATACTGTTGACATGTTTGGCAATTTTTCGCAACAGCATGCAGCTCTTGCTCCAGCTCTTTATCATGTGCCCAGGGGTCGCCAGCAGATTTTACCAACTTGATGAGTTTGTGAACTGGTGCATGCGCAAACTGACGGTGCATCTTCAGTGCTTGGTTATGCTTTGATGTTGCTTCCTGAACAGATAAGACAATGTTTGGTTTGCATTTTGTATCAACCATGGACAAGAGTTGAGTTTGTCTGGTGAGTTGAACTGTATAGTGACCACTCTTCGTCACATTGAGGTTCACAACAGTGTTAAATACTGAGGCAGTATCATCTTTGAAGTCAATGGACATGTTTGCTTTTTTCATAGCTTCTCGAGAAAGGAGTAGTGGAATGTCTTCTTCAACAATGTCAGTGGAAATACCTATTTCACGGAAACCAAGAAAGGCAGGTATGGTGGCTGTCTGGGTAGATGTAACCTCATTTCCATCTCCAAAGCGATAGACGTTGGAAACAGGTGATGTTTTAACCTTTTTAATGTCAGTTTCGGAAAGGCTTTTGATGAAAGTGTTATACCAACTACGGCCACAAACTGTTTTCGTAGCACCACTGTCAAGAACAGCAGCATTCCAAGATTCTGCCACCAGTCCAGGAAGATGTTTTGAGTGGTCATAATCACTTTGAAATAATATAATCTTGTGATAAATGTCATGTTCCTCAACTTGATATAGGCTCGGATCATCTTCTTGCTCCTGGAGGTAAACATATCTGTGAGGAAGAGGTTGATTTCGTGGACGCATGGAACGCTGATTATTGTTTTAGTGTTTTTTATCGGGGCAATCTGCAGCCCAATGATAAATTGATTCGCAAATTCTGCAACGACTGACTTGCCCAGTGCGTGATGGTGGATTTTTGGAACTTGCCACAGAAGAGTTCTTTTCATCGGTTGTTGGTTGGTTTGTGTTCGTCTGTGAGGATAGCGTTGATAATCTTCATTACTATGTCTGCCAGCAAAGTATGTTGGATAACATTCGTCATTGTCAATGTTTTCATAAGTGACTTCATTAATTTCATGGACTTGTAATGAATTAGAAGCTTGTGATAAGCTTTCTTTGTCTGGAAAAATTTTCTTAAGTTGGGCTTTCATGTTGGTCAATGTAAGCTCTGTAACGGTACCTTTGGCCAACTTTTCATCTTGCTTTGAGAGATTTGCTGATTTTAAGAGCTTGTAAGCAAGGAGATCTTCGGATATAGTGGTACCATGGCTCTGCAGTTTGAAATACAACTTTTTAAACTGGTGAATGTGTTCTTGAATGGAAGTTTCAGATGTCCGCTTGTAAGTGTCAAACTTATCCAGAGCTTCGAACTTTTCTAATGTTGTGTCTTTCAAATAAAGTTTATCTAACTTTTCTAAAACCTTTTCCAATCCATCATCGCTATTAATGATTTCTAATTCAAGTTCAAGTACGGCTTCTTCAGCCGACCCATCTAAAGTCAATAATACGGCTGCTCCATGCTTCTTTTTCTCGAGTGTGGTGAATGAGGACCAGATATTCACTTTCTTTTTCCAATCAGTGTATAATGAACTTGTAGACAGCAAGGGAGGATTTTTGTTTGACAACATTTTGCATCCAAAAACCGTGTAACATCCAGAGTCGGGGATCTTGTTCCAGCTGCTACCACTGTTAAATTGAAATATAACACTTACAGTTAGTTTGATCCTGTCCAACTAGATTGATACTTTGGTGATACTTCTGTTGATATAAACTCAGCGTCCCATGCAGCTGTATTAGTTAGGTAACTATTAATGGAAGATACAACTATCACTGCATACCTTTTTTATCAATAATATCTGGAAACTTGTTATAAACAAAACTTTTTTAGTTGGCCATGTTGAGGCACAGATTCTTTCTGAAAAATGTGCGAGAAAAAGGCCTTGTAAAAAATTTCTTATGCGTTATCAGGCTTGGACAGAGGTGAAATCTCTGTCATGAGGGCCATCACACGCCAAAATCTTTTTGCCGGGTGCAACAGACCGCACGCCATAAAGTAAAGTTGGGCTTGCGTAGTACACGGCTTAAATACTTGGCGTGACTAAAACAAAAGGCAAAAAATTGAAAAAAAATCGTATGAACCAACTTTCATCAAACTTCCGATAGATTTCCATCTTGGTCAAAAACTCTTATTTGCTTAGATCTCAGGTCCTTTTAATCAAGGAGTAAGCCTGTTCATAGCCAACCTGACAATCCAAGCTAAATCACAGACTCCTGATTTAGGGATCGTCTCCACGATTGTTTTAAATTTGATCGTTTCAATTTGTATCATTTTTTTTTTAAATGATCTCTATACGAATTTGAAACGATTTGAAACGATAAAAACCAACTGTAATTTGTATCACATTTGTATCAACATTTATAAATTTGCTTAAAATCGTTTCATTTCAGTTAGAATCGTTTCGCAATCGTTTTGCAATTGTATCGTAATCGCTTCATATAAATTTGTTTCGACTCCATTTTAAAATTGTTTCAAATGTTTTTGCAACCGCTTTGTATCATTGCCTGTAGATCGTTTCTAATTTATCACATTGCAATTATCATATTTACTATTTACTATATGTACTATTTATAGCCGATTTCTATAGAACTAATTACTAACTAAATTCTAAAGTTTTTAAATATGCATAGTTTTAGCTACGTAGCGCGCTGCACTTGTAATTTCAAAAATTGTAAGAAAGGATAATTCGCAAGTAACTTATTTTTTTCTGAGATAAGATTTTCTAATTATTAGACATAATATTCACATATTGTAAAATCTTTTCTTGCCATGTAATAACAAAATATATGGCTTTGTTAGAGTTGGTTTTTTATACAAATTACGACAAGAAGTTGATGTTCTCTCGCTATTTTTTTTAATACAAAACAGTCCTGGTCATATGAATGCCACAATCAAAAACAGTCGGTGTTATTATGAAGAACGTAAGGTATAGGGAACATTAAAGTCAGCCCCTTTCCCTCATGCTGACAATCTTATGCTCGGCTGGTGCATTACACTGAGACTCAAAAGACAGAAGACCATTTGGAACCATGCCACAAGTCAATCTGACATTCATCGTCACAGAGAATACTGCCAGAAGAGTGTGGAGAGAGCAAGTTAAATATAACCAGAACATGGGAGAGGTTAGGTGTCCTGTACCTTAATACAGCTTTTGGACGAATGTTCTTGTGATGTAATACCAAAGAAAAAACATGTTGAATAAAGTTTAAAAAATCTTTTTAAAAGGGGAGAGAGAAATCAAATATGTTTAGTAATAATAATCGCAAAAATTGTATATTGTATTAAAAAGAAGTCCAGAAGTTCTGCCTCCCACACGACACGGCAGGCAGTAAGTTAGCCCTTCCCTCGGTTTTGTGAGAAAAAGTGTGTGCTTCATGTTAAGCTGTGCCAGTGACAAGCATTTTCGAAGTATGCCACCGGCAACTCCTGCCATATACAAACAAATAATGCCCTAACCTAATGGATTCATCTTAAAACATAAAAAGCCAGTAACATTCGAAAAAAACAACAGGTGTTATTACCCAATGCAACATATTCAATTTCTAAAAATAATTCATTTTTAAACGCCTATGTTTTTCATTCAAATTCCGAACCTTAAGTCATTTTTTTCTTTGATTTTTAGTATAGTAAATAATACTTTATACAAAAGACATTTTAGGTGCGCATTATTGAAGTGACTAAAGTGTTTTTCGTGCGTCGTCATGATGTTTTAGTTTTTAGAAAAACTATAAACGTATCAATAAACAATAAATATAAGATTTTTTTAAAAACGTACGTAGCTAGCACAGAGGAGGAGAAAAAGGTAAGTTGGAAGAATTATTATCAGAGGTTGCTTAACACTGAGTTTGATTGGGATGAGGATAATTTGTCTGATGATGTTGTAGAAGGGCCAGCTATGCAGATCAAGACAGAATGGGTAGTGGTGGCTATTGAAAATTGAAGATTGGCAAGGCTGCAGGAGTATCAGGTGTTGTTGCAGAGATGGTAAAAGCATCTGGATATGTTGGAGTTGAGCTTATTACAAGTCTTGCTAATCAGATTATAAAGGATGGTGCTATTCTGAGTGAGTGGCAGTCAAGTGTAATAGTGAATTGTTTCAAGGGAATGGGTGATTAGAAAGAGGTAACTATAGAGGTTTGAAGTTGGTTGATCAAGTAATGAAAGTTATTGAAAAAGTGATTGATAAGTTACTTAGAGAAAGAAATGATATAGATAAGATGCAATTTGGTTTTGTTCCAGGGCGTGCCACTACGGATGCAATATTTTTACTCAGACAGCTTCAGGGAAAGTATTTATTAAAGAGAAAGAATCTCTATTTTGCCTTTGTAGATTTAGAGAAAGCTTTTGATAGAGTGCCACGTAAAGTTATTTGGTGGGCTATGATAAAATTAACGATTCACTTAGTGACAAATTTAGTGTAAATGTTGGTGTACATCAGGGTTCTGTACTTAGTCCTTTGTTGTTTGTTCTAGTCTTGCCCTGTCGATGGAGTTCAGAACAGGTTGTCCATGGGAGTTATTGTATGCAGATGATTTGGTTCTCATAGCAGAGTCGATGGAAGAATTAGTTGAAAAGTTTGAGAAGTGGAAGAAAGGGCTAGAAGAGAAAGGGCTAAGGGTGAACACAGCAAAGTCTAAAGTCATGATTAGTACCATTGCAGCCAAGTGTGACCTTGTAGTTGGAAAGTGGACTTGTGGTGTTTGCAGGAAAGGGGTTGGTAGTAACTCAACTTTTTGTCAGACTTGCAAGCATTGGGTACATAAGAAGTGCAGTAGTATTGGTGGAAGATTAAGAGCTGATATTCAGTTTGTATGCAAGCGTTGCAAAGGTGAGATTATAGAGAATGAAGTATTTCCAGCTTCAATGATGTACAACAGTGGCTCGTTAGACATAGTTGAGAACTTCTGTTACTTAGGTGATATGTTGGGCAGTGAAGGGGGTGTTGGAAGAAATGTTACTTGCAGGATAGGTTCTGCTTGGGAAAAGTTCAGAGAGTTCTTCCTTTGTTGACTAGCAGTCTTGTCAATTGAGTTAAAAGGTAGGTTATATGAGGCCTGTGTTATGTTGTACAGTAGTGAGACATGGGCAGTGAAGCAGGAAGATCTTGACCGTTTCGAAAGGAATGATATGAGAATGGTTAGGTGGATGTGTAACGCCAGTCTGAGAGACAGAAAGAGTTCAGATGAGCTAAGAAGCAGGCTAAGTCTCCGTAGAATTAAAGATGTTATCCAGATAAGAAGATTAAATTGGCTGGGGCACTTGGAAAAAATGGAGGGGGATAATTGGGTAAGAAAGTGTAGGACTTGATAGTTCCTGGGGCAAAGCCCAGAGGCAGACTGAGAAAGACTTTGCAGGAGGTTATAAGGACAGAATTGATACAGAGGAAGTTGAGTTTAAATCTATCACAGTCTAGATCAGATTGGAAGAGGGTCAATAATATACCCTGTCCAAACTATGCTAGCATGGAAAACGGACGTTAAGCTGGGAATGATGATGAATGATGATGTAGATAAAAGAAGTTTAATTTTTAAGAATCGATTTTTATTGCGTTTTAATTGTTTCATTAATTACGCTTCAAAGAGAAACAAAAATCGTTTTATAATTTGTTTCCGAATTCGTTTCAGGAGCTGTTTCTGAATCGTTTCAGAAGTTGATTCATAATCGTTTTGGAACTTTGTTGCTAAATCGTTTTCCATTCAAATTCCAATCCGTTTCATTTTTTAACTCACTACTTTTATTTTATTTTAAATCGTTTCATAATTGTTTCATAATTTTAAATTTTGTTTCATGACACGATCTGAAACGATTTTAAAAAATAATGATACAATCACGAAACGATCATAATCGTTTCAATTTGTTTAAAATGTGAAACGATCGTAGAGATGATCCCTTACTTAAAAGAACTATGTAGAAATGAATCTCAATTGCATGGCCCCTTCATCGTTGGTAACCAGGTCTTACACAAGAAATCCAGCCATGCGGTTCTTAACTAATGCGGAGGTGAACGCTGAACAAGCGACCAACATTCTATTACCAGTTCGAATGCTTTCACTCAGAGATGTTTCATAATAAAATGATTTAAATAATTTTTTTGAGATCATGGAGTGTTGTAGGTAAAGGAAAAACTTTTTTTCATTTGTCAAAACAATTCGAAACCACAGCAGGTCCCATTTAATTGATTTTTTCTTAATGCTACAAGTGTTATTTTTATTCAAACAATTTTAAAAACGAAAGGATAAACGAAGCATATTTTTCCTATTCGCTTGTGATGACTTTACAAATAATATTAATAATACAAACTTAAAAACTTATTTATTAGTTTTTTTTGCGATTTAATTGGCTTTTTAAAATGTGCAGCCTTACTTTGTTTTTAACGGTGCCTGACGACACATTTATTACATCTGGTAAGTGTGATCATGATTACGAAATTTCCATGATGGCACATGGCAGATGAAAGCAAAACGAAGTAGATGCCGAATTAAGGTTGATGAAAAAAGACAGATTATATTCGAATTATCTCGTTATTTTGCATGTTTCGATTTTACGGCAAAAACAAAAATGGGTGGGCAAAGGCAGGCGCGTGCGATCGTACGCCATTCCTGTCCAAGCCTGCGTAATTATGTGTTTGATGTCAGTGGTTGGTTGATTCTAAGGACCAAACATACAAAAACAGGACAGTCCCCTGGAAACAAATGCATGTGTTTTTAAGGGGACGCAAGGTAAAGTTTCAACTAAAATGTTACTAAAACTAGATACTTATAATTTAAAATAATGATGGAACTGTTAAATTAACATACCATTACATGTCATGGGTTTTTTTTATTCGTCCTAACTAATGATTAACTATCTTAATTAATGAAAAATTAGATCTCCTTGTAATCACATTTCTTCTTAATATCTTGTTTTACTGAAATTGTTGACATAAAAGTAAGCCCACTTGAACATTAAAAAGTACTGTGACATATCTTGTACTCCTGTTTCAATTCCCAGTAGTATCACTATGATGTCTGTTTTTTTGATACACGTCGTATCATTAGTGTAAAAAATTTTCTGTTAAACTATGCCTTACTTTTATTAAGGTATGTATATATTTTTTTCAATTACGACATTCTAAGAGCAGCGAGAACGTTTGACAGTTTTTAACGAAAATACGTTTTTTATAAGTAAGATATGCCCTGACGTTTTCTGTTCTTCTTTTCTTAACCTTTTTTAGTCTGATTTGTTCTTTTTTGTTCTCTTAATATAAAGGACATGGTTGTATAAAAATCGGCCAACGTCGTTTCCAGCAGGTGCTGAGATTGAGGTTGTAATTCATATCCATTTTGTTTTTCACTTTAAATCTCAGAAAATTAGGTGACAGTGACGTTTTTGTTTCTGATGCAACTCTTTAACCATGTTCATAAATAACCGCGCCAATATGAATATTATTTTGTGTACAGTAAATTCTGTAATGAAAGCCCAGTAGTTTATTTAAAAGGGGACGCTTATTAAGACGGGTATTTAATACTAGCTGTTTCTTAATTAAACTATTACATTTGAATATATCCTTTTCGACATACCATATTTATCCTTTTTTTTCGCTGGGAGATCAGTATTTCGGCTGTAGAAATGTAGAAAGACAAACTAAATAAGAATTACGGCAATCATACATGCTATTGCAGTTGCTCGATAATTTTTTGCAACCTATTATAAAAAAGCGGGTTTACTAGAAAGGCAGAAAAAATTACAGTACCTATATTTCCATTAGAAATTCAACACATCACAATTGCTTTCGAAGAAAAAAAGCCCTGTTTTGACAGAAAGCGTTTATTGGAGAAAGTTTATTGGATGCAGGTATTTACTAGAGACTGGGTGTTTCTTAGAGTATTTAACACATTTTACGTGTGAAAAAAAATTACAAACAGCAAGCAATCTAGGTTATAAAACTCAGATTTGGGTTGTTCTTAGTTTTGAAAACCGAAATGATTTGAGTCGAGCCTGTTCCTATTTTGTTCTTACTTTTTTGGCAAATTATGAGGCTTGTGTTTTTATGACATATTTTAAACAAGAACATGTAGATGCTTAGACTTCGCAAGAATTCTTTTTGATATTAACGAATGGCGTCGTTGGTGGATTCTTGAAAAAAATATAGTGATTTTTAGACAATTTTAATGAGTTTCAATGCGTTCTCCGGAAATCTATAACTACAGTTTATAATTTAATTCTATGACCTCAACCACTGAGTTTGCTTGAATCGACGCCATTTTGTGGTTAAGCGTATATTTCTGTTTCCAGTAGCTATTGTGCCGCTTGATCGCAAGATTGTGCAATCCTAAGTACATCGTACTTTGCCTGGCTTAACGTCCAGGCACCCTAAAATGTTATTTTCCTGGTCTTCAATTTGAGCCCTGCTTAATGTAGTCTTAGTCTTAAAAACTCCCTAAAATCCCAAAATTAAAATTGCTAAAAAATGGAAGGCCTGTTTTATATATCTTTTTCATCCTTAGTGTTTAAGATTTTGTGTAATAATTGTCAACCAATTCTCTGATTAATTCAAAAACATGTAGTTTTGCATTGTTAAGTGCTCAAAAATATAAAAGGAGTGATGTCTTACCAGCAGTAGTTTAATAACTCTGATAAATATCATGGATCTCCTGCAAAACTACCATACCTCCTGCATTATACTGATTATTAATAGTGTTGTTGGAGGTGGAGGTGGAGGGTCATAACACAGCCTTACAAAGGTCTGTGATTGTTACATTAACCATGGAGACATTTAATATCCAGTTGCTTACCAATTCACCCGTACCCCATCTATCATCATACCACAATACCATACCGTTTTGACTTATTGCAATTAGAACATATCGTCTGTACCCTACCGATCATCATACCACAATTACCATACCGTTTCGACTTATCGCAATTAACATTTCGTCTGTACCCTACCGATCATCATACCACAATTACCACACCGTTTCGTCGTCTGTACCCTACCGATTATCATACCACAATTACCATACCATTTCGACTTATCGCAATCAACATATGGAGTGTGCGAAGGAGGAGGCGCATTCCCGAATGCAACCTGAACAAGGTGCATTAACATTACATCATTGTGCTGATTATTAATGGCGTTGTAGGCCAATTGCAGCCTGAACAAGGTGCATTAACATTACAGCTTTGTGCTGATTATTAATGGTGTTGTAAGCCAATTGCAACCTGAACAAGGTGCATTAACATTACAGCTTTGTGCTGATTATTAATGGCTCATATGGAAGGTTGAAAATTATTCGGGAATTTTTTTATCTTTTCAAGCAATTCTTATTGGTTCTCAAGTCATATCGCTTCAAAGTTTTGTCATCAACCAGTTTAAAAAAATGCAATTGTTGTTATTGAGCATAATTTTTGAAACTGAATAATAATTTATTTAAAATGTTCAAAACTGAATGGTCAAAAAATATCTTAGCCTTTCATGTTTCGCCAAAACTGTTAAATATAACACCTTACTCAATGCTAGATCAACGTATAATTAGTGGAACTTAAGTCTGAAATCTTAAGAAAAAATCAAGAATTTCCAAAAATATACACAAATTTCTAGACAACTTTTCATAAAAGTTGTCTAGAATTCATTTATTCATTCTTTTATAAAATTAACTTGTTTTTTGCAGAAAGCAAACTATCTATTGTACTAGTTCTTATTTTGTCTTATTTTTTTGTTTTTTTAGAAAAAATCAGTTTCATTTTTTCAATGGGGACTGGAAATTTATGAAGACTGCCAAAATTATAATCCGGTTGGATCAAGGTACAAATTAATCTAATTTGGTTTAATATATAAACAAATCTAAAATACTTATAGTTATAAAGTGGCAAATAAAAACAGGTTCATCTTTAGACTATATATTCTTCCGTTATAAAATCTTGTCACTATCTCATAGCTATATTACTATTAACATGCACCAAAAATATTTAGCATTTCTTCTTTTAAGTATAATGCTGCAAATAGTTAAATAATTCTGCCAAGATAGTTCCAGTGCTACAGCTATGTAAATTTATGCACAAATGATGTTGTCTTTATTAAAGAGAAGTATTAAAACAACAAAAATTGTGCATAAGGTAAAATTTATGATCTTTATAGTACTGCACTGCCTGTTTTTTCAAATTTGTAGACATGTTTGATAAATCAAAAAGCTATTATTTATGATGTATATATGCAGAAATATTTCTTTTCCTTATAAAATTTCTTACAAAAATAGCATTTAACGCAGGAATTTTTTTTTATATTTGACAAACTTATAGTGTTTTTTGTTTTTCTAGCCTTTGTAGGGAGTGTAATGTTGTTGAAAAACTGCATCCAGCAACAGAGGGCATCATAAAAGAATATAATAAAAACCCCAAAGGCCAACTGCAAAAGGTTAGTGCAAATAATTTTATAATTTAGGATTAAGCTAGTAATCTCTATAATGATAGCCATCATCTGTCTGGCTCTGCACGGACCCCCCGCTGAGTTAGAAAATGATGTTACGGAAACACGAATTTTAAATGCGATATATTTTTATCGATTTTGTTGCAACGGGTAAATATAAAGGAAGGGCAAACCTGTGGATTTTTTCACGGGCAACTGGACTTAGCTGGCAATTGTAAAGTTCTGTTTTTTTATCAGTTAATTTTAGCCCAGTTCAGGTGAGTTATGGCATACCAGACCTTGTTTTTTGTTATAGGAATAAATGTGCATATGTGAGATATGTTGGTATAAGTAACCCTGTACATTATCTTCTGTTTTTCGTTTGAGTATCAGTGTATTACACCAGTGGAGCATAAGAGTAGCAACATTAAGGGCAGTTGATTCTATGCATGCACGGAAAGTTATATGCATGCTTTTGAATGCGCTTATGAAAGTGCAGTACAGTGAAGAAGTGCTGCACAGTTGAGAAGTGCATACAAGGAAACTAGTCACCTTGCATTTTTGTATCTTAACATTTGAAACACGTGCCATTAATGTTTGCACTACCATATTGGTAAAATATCATAAGAAAAGAAACTTTGATCGGGTGATATTTTCTGTCTCTTACTGTATTGTGTGATGCATTAAAGCAGTGTTTTTCAAAAATGCTTAAATTTGCTTTAGCAGTTCCTTTCTATATAACAGCTACTTTTTTATCATTGGGTATCTTAGGAGACCTTGTCTTCCAGGATTGCTAGGTTTTTATATATAAAAACCCCTGGGAGAAGGGTTGATGAGGATACAGACTTATTCTATATTATCCTTATTTGAGTTATCATATCCAGCTCAGTTTGGCAGGTTATAGATCAGTAGATTTCACAACCTGTTTCTTCGATAAATCTTTTTTAATTTAATAATTTTTCAAAACGAAAATCATTCAAACAGAGATCGATGTTGGGAGTTTGTAGAACTTTTTAAACATTGTTGCAAAGGCATGTTAATTGTTTTTTGCTATGGAAGTCATTAATTCTAGTGAATAAAATTTATTTAAAAAGAGCCGTACGTAATAGGGTCATGTGCCACAAAAAAAGCCATAAACTGTGGTAAAGCGGCAAGAAAAATAGATATGTACTCAATATGTCATTGAGAATTTCTTTTGCAAATCTTTCAGGTAATTTCAACTTCTAAAGGCATTACCTGTAAACTCAAAAAATTAAGCCAGGAAATTCTGAAAAAATTAATATAATTAATGTATGTTATACAAGTTCAATAAACTGCTGCTCAGCTGTTGAGTTAAGTATTGACGAAAATAAAAGTATTGAACATTGTTGTCTTTGATAGCAATTTGGCCTTCCCTCTTGGGAATACTCCTTGAAAATATCTTTGAAAGTTGAGAAACAAGTAAAGCGTCTTTTCACAATTATTTTTTAAATCATTTACAGATTGTTTCATATAAAGAACGTGAAGCGATTTGAAACGATTTGGAAAGTTGAAATGACTGGGAAACAAATGAGATACAATTTGGAAACTGTTTAAAAACAAATCCAAAAACAAAATTAAAACAAAGTCCAAAAATAATTCTGAAACGAAGTATTTTCCCAAAGCAATAAAAAAAATTAAAAACACAATGAATTTATTACATCAAACTATTTTTAAGCATTCTTTTCTTATTTTAACAGATGTCACAAAAATTAACGCAAAGTTAATTTTTTTGATTTGACTAGAAAATCTGTATATTTGTAGATTCAAACCACTGTTTGAGACAGCAGTGACATTTTCTATTTTGATGGTTTTAAAACGAACTATGGGGATGCTTTTCCAATCATCAAAACGATCCTGTTTTGAAAATCTTAAATTGAAATGCTTTGATGTTTTACTTTCTACTAATCCTTTATGGTCTTTAAATGACATGCAGTGATTTTTTTTTGCTTTCTTTAAATCCTGTTTTGATGTTTTTCAACGTGATCTATGGTAATGTTATCACTTTCTACGATCCCATTTTGTTGCGGTTTTCTTTCAATCTATGGCAAAGTTTTCGCCTTTTACAATTCCGTTTTGATGGTTTTTAACTTTCTACATTGCGATTTACTCAATGCTGGTGTATCAGTCTTGCATGTCTATTTCAAACCATATTGTGTTTCCATAATTTTTTCTGCCAAAAAATGCTGTATGAAAGACCATCCTCCTAACAGGTTTGTGAACACGTTTTTACCCTTTACGGATTTACCCTTGCCAATGTTAAGAAAGGCTGCATTATGGTCACAAAACAGGCTTTACCATAAATTTTCTGGCAATTTGTTTGAAGTTTGACTGGACTAACGCTCCAGTGATCTTGTGCTCTTCAGCCTAATTGTTGTAGTTTGTTAAAATAATTGCATATTAGAGTGAGCGTGTATTGACATAGAGAATATTTTTTGGATATTTATCTACACACTGTAATAAAGATGTAAATATTCTTTTATAGAAATTACCTGTGACTTGTACAGAATATAAAGGCGGCCACAAAAGGTAAGTCATTGTACTTCAGTTGCATCTGCTTAATTTAAAATACTTGATAATAATATCAAGATTGTGTTAGATCAAAATTTACCCTACATTTAAAGGTATTTATGTTTGTTCCAAGGAAAAGGGATAAGGATGGGTGTGCCATAAAATGTTTAATGTTTAACAAATAAATAATGTATAGGGCTAATGTTACACAAGTCGATTTATTTTTTACCTGCTTTTAACATAAAGCAACTGTTTTCTTGTTTAAAGCAAATAGGAATGTTTTAGTTTTGTACAGCAAAAGTAAAGATGTCAATCAATGTATGAAGAAAAGAAAACAAAAAATATGGCAAAGAAACAAGATTTTACAGAAATCTTTATAAACAAATGGTTTAAAAATGTTTAAAAAAGTGGCCTGTTCTGCTTTCTAGTTACAATCCCACTAGAGTGTCTCACCTAAGTTCTTTTCATTTTAAAATAAATGCAGTTGAAGTTACTTTTAATAACTTTTAAATGTAGCGTTAGCAAGCCTTATTTAAAGGAACTAATTAACTTGTGTATTATCAGCTTAACAAGTAACAAGGGTTGTTTTTTAGGCTCTGTGGAAACTGTAACTGGGTGGAAAATGAACATGTATCAGAAAAAAAGTCTTCAAGGGAACATATTCCGACTAATGCATTTGGTAAATTAAAACTTCAAGGTAACCAAACACAAGTAAGGGCGAAGGTGAGTTAAAGAAAATGTTCTGTATACAAAACCATCATAAAAAACTATGGCAATGCTTCTCATTTGTTTTTGTTGTCACTACACTTGTGATTATGCCATTGATCAATTGCTTTTATTTAATTTACTAGTTGAAAAAAGTTAGAATTTGCTAATTTTAAAAATGCTATTGGTGCCTGTCTATATGTATTGGTCTTACCTTAATATATAAAAAAAATCTACAAATTAAACACGACTGATTGAGCAACACCAACGAAAAATTAAGACACATCCAGTATGCCTTTTTCACAGGGAACTGCATTTTTATAAGGACTAGTTGGTAAGCTCATGTAAATTTTCACTTAGGCAGAAGAACAACAGAAATAATTTGAGGTTTAGGAATTTTGATGATGTCAGCAGTTCATATACAAAACGTTTTTTTTTTCAGAAATTGTTAACCTGTTGCATTTACTGCATAGAGCCTAAAACACTAATCAAAATAATGTATAGGATCATATCCTTTCAACAAACGATTAAAGAAATATATGGTTTTTAATATTTTTTTTGTAATCGGAAAAAACCAACCAATCCACAAATGTTTTTTGCCTTGATCATTTTGTGATTGTTCAAACAGAACATCAAGCAAAGTCTCAGTAAACACACGTTTTTAACATTTTTAGTTTTTATAACGGCTTGTGTCTTGTAAGTTACGGAAATTGTTTAGTTATAGTCCTGCATTGACGGCACTTAGTTAACTATGCAGGCAAAGATAGATATCGATTTTTAAATCATCATATACATTTATAAGTTAACCAAGCACAAATGGGCCTGAAGGTTGCCTTGGTGCCTTTATTTCATAAGTTGAATTGATATTTTAATTTGAAGAAACAAGAAACAGAAATTAGGTGTCAACATCAAATCTAACGTTTTTCTGATTTATCTTATCTACTGCCCTAAAGAATATAAAAAATAAAAAAATAACCTCACATGCTTCTGTTATCAAGAATAAAGTAAAACAATGGCTAAAGTATTTTAAACATGATTCTTGTTAAAGTTATTGAAGGTTACCTGATTACAACTTCTTTTTGTCACATCCTAAAATTATCATTTTGTATTTTTTTGTAGTATGTTCGGGTTGGAGACTTTACAGATCCCTTAATGATACTGAATATGATGAAGAAAGATTGGGAATTACAACAAGTTCCGAATTTAGTTGTATCGATAACCGGTGGTGCAACTGATTTTCAAATAAACAAAAATTTGCATGATGAACTAAAGCGGGGATTAAGGAAGGTATTTCTAATAACTAAATGTTACTTATTGCGCACATTTAACCATTATTTTACACATTTGCACCAAACCATCTTGCATCAAAATGTGAAAACCAGTGCCTCAATTTTCTTTTATTGCAGAAATTTTCTATTTTATTAAATTCTACTTGCATAAACTGGCAAAAATGCTTGGAGGCGTTATGTCTTTTTTGTTGATATGGTACTGCAAATCTTTTCCACGACCATTCTGGTAAATAAATATTTTTATTGATATGTTCTTACAGAGAACAAGGTAATATAGATTCATTGCAATGAATTGACATTAAAAAAGGTTCAACGAAAAAATAAACTTGCAAATAGTCAAACTTTGGACACTTGATATTTTGAGTCATAATTTTTTTTTCTTCTGATATAGTAATATAAAAAAGTACAGTACACAGGCAAATGTGGCATGTTTATAAAACAATATTTGGTGTCTTTACATGCTCTTTTCAAAGTAACAATAGATCAATATTAACACTACAAAATTACAAGAATTAATAAGGATAAAAATAGGATATAAAATAGAAAATAAACCCAAGGCACAAACTTACCATGTAAGGCATTAGCTAATCCATTTTCCATAATAATGTAAACGTTTCCTGTAGCTTAATCATTTGGTTATTTTAAAAGGATAACTTTACTGGTAAATGTTTTTCTTTATAGATTGCTACGAAAACACATTCGTGGATTATAACTGGTGGCACAGATACAGGGGTCATGAAATTTGTTGGTAAGGCACTGGAAAATGAACCTTATGGAAAAGTCCAGCTGTTAGGTGTGGCCACTTGGGGTGTAATTAGTGGTAGGGAAGTCTTAATTGATCGTGGCGATCTGGTTCAGTATCCTCCAGATGGTCACAAACTTACAACAGGAGACACTTTGTTGGATAAAAATCACACTCATTTCATACTTGTTGATGGCGGAAAGGTTCGAGAATTTGGGCAAGAAATAAAATTGCGTGCAGAGTTGGAGCAAGAAATAATGAAATGGCAAATTGACTCTGGTAAAACGTTTTATAAACACTAGTTTTTATTTCAGCTAATGTTATTTGTTGATGGTACGAAACATACCATATCTTAGTTTCACTCAAAAAAAGTGCAATTGAGGAAAATTAATTTAAGGGCGCTTTGGATCCTGTGTTTTTATAATACTATAAATTCTGTTAATAGCTGATTTGCCTGATTCCACTTTTTTTGAAAAGATCAACAAATAAACACTGATAATATATACTATTACACCCAACAAAGATACAAACATAAAAAACAACTTTAAAATAAAACAAAAATAAGATAAACAAATGATGTTAACTCTTTATATACCAATATAAAATGCTGTAAACTTTCTTAAACATTTGAAGTCATCTATAAAATTTAGGTTCTTTAAAGGGAACCCAAGGTATAAAATAATGTTGGACTTATATTAAAGAGCTTAAAAAGTTGTTTAACAAGTGTTTTTAAATGTACTTTTAAAGAATTTCAGATTTTATTATGCTGCATAAATTATGACGTCATATTTAAGTAATAGCCAATTTTGACATTTTCTGTCATCAGTAATTTAAGACCTGTTAGGGATGTGCTTTTAAACTTTATTAATGCATAGATATTATAATTTTCCTTACCAAAATCACACTTTCTTGCTGGTCCCAGGCCTCTCAATCTTTTGCTGACGACCCCATAACTTGGTATCTATACGTCGGTTTGCAATCAAATTTTGTGAATAAACATTTGGGGCCTATACACGCTTATTTGATGCTTTTGAATGATCATTCAGTATCTGAATTTGTGTTTAGGGTCATAGATGAAAAGTAATGAGAATATATTTTGTTTTTACAGCTCTTAAAAAGATTCCTGTTCCAGATGGTGGAGTTGATACAAGAAAGATTGATAAACACTGTGAGTACAAAGTTTGAGTTGTTCTGAAGTTCCTGAGTTTCAAAAGGGCTCAAAGCTGTTGCAATTTTATTCCAATTTTGTAAATAAAAAACAAAGTAAGATCTAATACTGCGTTTTTAATCGTGTCTGACCAAACAAATGTAGAGCTCAGACCAAATGGGGCATCAGGAACTGCATCAATTCTTGCGTTTTTTTATTATTATGAACAGACATTCAAATAAGTAAATAAGCTGTGTGAGAATGCTGTTTATCTTCTACCAAATTGAACAAAAAAATATGTACAACAATAATAATATACAATATATATCTTCATCATCTATTGTAAAAGGAACCTCAGCTAAAAAACTGTGCATAGTTATTACCTTGCTTTGGAAAATAGATAGTGGGTGGGAGGGCAGTATTAATAACTTATAATGGGAAAATAGTAATCAAGGCTGTGATGTCATGACTGAAGATAGTGAGATCCATGCAAACTACCAAGATTGGTGTTTTTCCACATGGAGCTGGGATAAATGGTTTAAAAACCATTTAATACCTGTTACCCGGATAAAAACATAGAAGTTGAAAGTAGACTATAGCCAAAATAGATCTAAGTCTTTTAAGTCACTAAAACATTGGCATTTGGATAAAAATAAAATACATGTTTATGTAGAAACCATGTCTTCTGACAATAGCAAATTTTTCGATCAACTGTAGGAAAAGAATTTCTTTTCAAACGCAATGAAAACATTGCAGTTGTTGGATGGCTTGTGTTGTAAAATTAAACGAGGACATGTTTAAATTATCATCAGAAATAAATAAATTATTGTTTTGAGCAGGTCGTTGATGATGATTCAGGTCACATGATATAGCATTCTCCATCCTGTCTTGCTTAACTGATTGAAGACCAGTCCTCTGTTCCTCTGTTTAAAGCACCCCAGGTTTATTTATACACCATTTCTTGAAAAATATGGCCTTCTGCAATAATTTTTCTTGTTATAAAATTTTTGCCAGGTACTTTTGCTAGACCAAGAATCTTTTTCCAGTATTTCTGTAATTGGCACACAACTAACACTTGCCTTAAAACCTTATGCTAATCTAGTTAGTGTTCCTCAAAAACTTTCTTTCTTGAGTCAGCTGGAAACAGTAGAAGAAACTTCTGAACTATGTGGGTAAAAGTACTTAGTAGAAATTACATGGAACCATTTTCAAATTTTTTGTATGTTGTATATATTAAGCCTTAACTATGCATAACATTTTATCCTGTGTATAAGCTTAATAAATTATTGTAGGATGAGCCTTTCTTCCTTTCCAAATTTTATGTACCTTATAAAAGAAGAAGGTATAGGGAGTATCAATTCTAGCCATCAATTTTACATTAAGGTGGTAAACAGCGAAAACATGAAACTGACAATGCTAACAAACCAGTTTGATAAAAATCGATTAAAATAACTTGTGGTGGCTAATGAAAACTTACTTGTCTGACAATATCAATATTTTTGTACTAAATAGGAGTCAAAATACCTTCTTCAACTAACCTTTTCTACTTCTGTGAAACTAGTCTGTAATCATTAAGTTTAGTGTACGCAGTTGTAAAACTGAAATGTTGAAATAGATTAACTCCCAAAGCTTATATGCAAGAAGAGACTATTCTACTTCTGAACTAGAAAACATTTATAACTTATTTAATAATGTGTGTGTCAGTATTCCACATCTTTGACCTTCAACACGTAGGCTCACTTGGCATCTACAACTTTCTTTTAATTTTTAGTTGCGCCTGCTATTCAAATTGTCATTGAAGGTGGTCCAAATACAATTAAACAAGTCCTATCAAGTTTAAATTCGTGTTCAGATAATCCAGTAAAAGATAATTCGGACAACTTAATCATGCCGGTTGTTGTTGTAAAGGGCAGTGGTCGTGCAGCAGATATCTTGTCGTACGCATACACACTGGACTTGAGTGAAGGAAATGCCCATACAGATGCTGGAGCTAAAGACGAATTGCGTTTAAGAAAAAATATTATGCTTCGTATGCCAGGCATGACTGTTGCTCAACAGCTCAGCATATTTCATAATGTCAAACTTTGTATGGATAAAAAGGAATACGTATGTACTGATTTTTGTAAGTTTACTAAATAAAAATTAAAAGGCTGATATAAGCAGATTTAAAAATTATATACTTTAGATTACCAATACTACTTTGATGTAGAGATGCATTAAGTTGGTATATAAAATGCCATATTTCAATTTAAAAGACTATACTTATTTGTTTAAAATATTTTTAAAAATTCAGCTTTTAGAAACCATCTTCAGTGCTTAAAGGATGTTATAAGATTATAAGTTAATATTGGCACTAGTTGTTGTGGAAAATTCTACAGGGGATTGCCCATTGTACATTTATATTTGAGATAGGGGAGTGCTATCTTTGTTATTTCTTATTGCAATTTCGTGGTTAAATCAACTTTATTGATGGAACGTGGTGGAATTAGTATTAACCTTAACTCCCAAGATATTTATACTGTGAAAAGTTATTGTTTGTCACAAAAATTGTTTGAAAAATTCTTGTTTGAGAACATCAAAACAATGTTTCAAAATATTCATGGATTATAGGGAAAGTATGGTGAACTGAGGGATTTGTTTATTAATAAAAAAAATATATCCCCAAAAATATAAAAATATAGCCCCAACCAGTTCTGGAAAACAGTGAAGGAGGTTTTGCTGATGAACCCTAGACCTAGGAATCAGCCAACTATGTTGATTATTGACGGTAAACCTTTTAGTCATGAAAGACCATATTTGAAGATTTCTATAAATATTTTACAAACATTGTGAGTTACTTAAAGCATAAAGTTTTCCCATTAACAAACTTCACATGGTGATACAGACAAACACTGACAGCTTACTCCAACAATCACTGAAACCAAGATCCTAAGTCATCCAAAGAACTCAAACATAAAATGTGCTGCAACATACCCCCATGCTTTCTTGAAAATGTTGCATATGTCATGGCAAAACTATTAACGCACGACACAAACAGATCGCTTAAAAAAAGGAACAATGCTAGAAATTCTTTTGATAACTATTTTACAGGTAATATTTAAAGTCATCAGGAAATGTGTACATACTCAAATTATGGCTCATCATCTTAAGTCCAATAATTTAATATCCAGCTATTAATTCAGATTTTGAAAAATAAGTTGACCAAGCTTGGAACAGCATACTTGGTGGATCACATCAGAAGGGCTATGAATACAGGTCAGCTAACAGATACCGTATGTAGACCTAGCAAGATGTCTGACACCATCAGTCATGTGACCATTGTTGACAAACTACCAAACTATGGAATCACCGATATCGAGCAGTAATGATTTGTAGTTATTTATTCGCTCAAAACAACAAATGCGTTATAAGGGTATCTTATCATCCGAAAATCCTATCTACTGTAGTATTTGACAAAAATCAATCCGAAGACCACTAATTTTTTCCAGGATTTTAACAATTACGTCAATGTTCTGGCAAATGGTAGAGTACGCTGATGATACAGTTAATTACTGCTCCCTCAAGAACATCAACGTCATGCAGAATCAATTAGCTCGCAATTTTGAGGCTTTCGCACACTGGCGAGAAACGAATAAATTTATTATTATGGTATTTGGTACTGCCAAAAGACTTTGTAAATTAGATGATAATCCAATCAATCAGTTTTAACAATATCAAGACCTACAAGTATCTAGGTTTATTGTTAAACAGTATAATGAACATAATGGAACAGAATCAAAGTTCCATAAAGAAAGTGACATAGGGGGTAAACCTAACAAAAATGAAATATTTTTTTGACTAACAAAACAGCCAAACTGGTGTATCATCAATCAATTATTTTACCGATTCTTGCCTACTGCTTCTTCTCTACAGTTGCAGCTACTCAGGAATAGAGGGTTTTAAAATGTACATTCTGACTTCACTATTTTATCTCTTTATAACATCTTTTTAGCACTAAAAATGGTTTTTTAACCAATACGCTTTTGCAGATAAAATATGAATTATTAACAAATAGTACAGCCCTTAAAATTAGCATCGTAATTGCTGACGTAAAATACAAAGATACCGTAGTTGCGTCAGCAATTTTTTTGCCGACGTATTTTTTTTGTGAAATTTTTAAATAACAATAATTTTGTTTGGGCTACTCCCACTCATTGCGACTACAAAATAATTACATTCGATTTTCAATAAGTTAGGCCATTATCACTAACTAAAATCAGTCAGGCTACAGAATATTGTGATGCCATTCAATTCGTAATAATAATCTAAAAAATTGTATATCGCATTAAAAAAAAGTCCAGAAGTTCTTTCTCCCACACAACACAGCAGGAAATAAGTCAGCCCTGCCCTCGGTTTTGTGAAAAAAGCCAGTTGGTAGTGAACTATTAACCTAACAAAGCTCACCATTCGGAAGGTATGTCAATAAGACTTTTACTCCAATCCCATTTGTCATTGTCTTAGGAGATCAATGCATCAAATTTATGAGAGGTCTAGCCCTAATAAAAGGTGAATGAAAAAAGTTTTTGCCAGCTGAAAAATTTCACTACAAAAAAATAATGCCAGCGCAAATCAGTTGAAATGTATCTCACGTCGGCAGTTTTATTGCCAGCGTAAAAAAAATTTAATTTTAAGGGCTGTAGTATTGTCAAAAAAAACTATGTGTTACTTTTAGATAACAATATATGATCCTAGTAAAGACGGTGATTTTGATGAAGCTGTTTTGTTGGCATTGATGAGAGTCAATAGCCACGATGAAGGTATTTCTTTTTATAATTTTTTATAATTTTTATGTTGTATCTTTTTATGTGTTTATAAGCATTTATATGGCAAAAAAAAACACTTCTTAATGTGATGGCATTATTTTGAAGTAGTCTTAGTACAGACTGTTTACTCAAAGACCAAAAATACTGTTTATTTAGTCCAGTTTTGTATCGGTATATTTTTACTGCGGCACTTGATATGTTGTATTGTGCCAATTGTGTAGCTAGAACTACCTCCTTGCTACTTTACTTGAACACAGAAAATTTGTCCTTAGTCAAAACACTTTTTCTCTTTTTCAGGAACAATTCAGGACGGAATTTATTAGCTCTTTAGGTTAAAATCTCACCATAAAAACTCAATATACTGTTCTCCCTACACTGTTCTAATCTTTTCATATCTTGTAAATTCATGATTTAGTTTCCAAAACTTTGTATTTGGCATTTTTATTTGTATTAATGCTATACTTATTGCTAATTCATTTGAATTGGGTAAATTGTTTTTCTATCGATTTATTGATTGTAAACGTTTTCCAGATAAATGATTCTTATCAGTTGTTACCGGGAACCTATAAGTTTCTGTAGCTGCTTTTGACTTACTTATTAATTATGCCAGCCTGATAGTTCCCCCTTTCAGTTTCATATGTGTCAATTGGATGGAAATGTAGGTTTCATGGAGAATTATAGGGATAGTTTTTCACCATCAGCTTATTCTTCCCCATCCTTAAAAAAATAAACTAGAAGCCCTGGGGGCTCTAAGAATTTCCGCTCGCTACCAAAACATTTGATGACAACCTGCTAATTCGTTGTGTTATCGTGCCAAACATTCAAAAATGTTTTTTGTGCATGAAGCTCTGAAGATAAAGCACACAAGGGACATTATATCTTACAACAAACGCAAACAAGACGAAACGTGTCATAATAAACTCATATTTTAAGATAATTGCTAACAAAAAATACAGCCTATCATTCATGGTTGAAAGTCCTGCGATTGAAACGTTTATGGTCTTATTAACTGTGCCAATTTTTGTCAAAAATAAAGTAGTTTTAATTTTTGGGCAAATTTTGGCCTGAAATGACATTTAGGTGACAAAAAATCAAAATTTTGTATCATCATCATTTTCAGCATACTTTATTTGTTTACTGTGCCAAATTTGGCCGAAAAGGAAGTGGATTTTATTTTTGGACCAATTTTGGCCTAAAATAGCATTTAGGTGACACAAATCAAAATTTTGATGTCACCATCATGTTCAGCATACTTTTTTTGTTAACTGTGCCAAATTTTGTCGAAAATAAATACCAAGTTGGCCTGAAACATCATTTAGATGACTTCCCAGTACTTAGGGAGTTTGGGTATGAAGTTTAAATCTGTGATGTTGCAATTGACCATTTGGGACAGGGTTAGTTTTAGTCCGTTATACCAATACTATCTTCTCAGAGGAACGTGAAATCCCAGGGTCGATTTTTTTTTTCAAAAAATGCTCCGAAAGGAAAAAACGACGGTTTTAAAGAATTTCTTACGCCTTCGGGCGCAGAAATTCAAAAAAATAATACGTTATGTTGACAACCAACTCTGACAGTATGCCCAGGGACTTGTAGATTTTTGAACACTTTGTGAAACATATTGAGGTAAAGGTTCAAAAAACACTGATTTTAATTTTTAAATATCCAAACATGTTTACAACGTAGCCTGTCCCATCAATTCAAGGTGTAAATCACATTTGACAACAAATAACACATAATTCATTTAGAACTTAAAGCTAGGTGCAAACAAAAAATGATTATTTATATACTTATATCTTAACAAAATTTTATGGAACTAAAAAATGATGATCTCCTGACAATGGTTTATTTACTTATTGACTCATGATAACCTTCTTAATTTCAGATGGTACTGTTACCAATAGGCAGTGCTAGTGTGTTTAATATTCTATGGAGTCAGGGAAACTGTGCAAGCACAGAAACTGCTAATTTCAACCACTACGTGTTTAGAGTAGTTTAGGGCATGTCATGCATGATTCTTATTATTGTTGTACTTTTCAAACAGATTCTGTAAAAATGTTTAGACAGGTTCGTACATGGCTAACAAACGCATTTTAATCTAAGGGAAGGTCCTATGGCATCTACCATAGAGTATTTATGCATGTTCACTGATACTAGTTTGTAACCTATTAAAAAGATAGATGTTATAGAAGTTTTTTGAGAGAAGAACTGATATCCGTTGATCTGTTGATTACACATGGGTTACCTGCTGGCAATCTTTTTTGTTTTTTAGATAAAAATGTGCTTTCCATCATTTCACAATTGGAATTAGCAATGTCTTGGAACCGGGCTGACATTGCTAAAAAGTACCTTTTTACAGATAATATTGAAACAAATCATGTAGGTATATTTTTACTAGATTTAAAGTTATATCTTTGGGATTTTCAGTTAAAATTTATAGCATTTTTGCTTTCTTATATTTATCAATAATATTTATTTGTGAATTTTAAATAAATATATACATATTTTATCAATATCAATATATTGAGGAAACACTACAAATTCACTTGTCCATGTTTTCAACAGGATTAGACTCTTGACAATTCTCAAAATTCACGAGAAGTTGCTTGTCTGCCAGGAAGCTGTTAAAGCAGAATCTTGATTTGTAGGCCAATCTTGAAATTCCTTTGGTCTGGGAAAAATCGTGGAAAACATCTTTTTTAAAAATGGCATGAAAAACGTTCATGGAATTATTTTTTCTGCATTAGGAAATTTATTTTTGATTACATAATTGCATGAGTAATGTAAAAATTTATACTAAGAAATATTTTTACAAATTGTCTTTGGGCAGGTAAAAGCTCAGCATCCTCTCCTATTAAGACATAAAGAAACCTTCTCTTATAAAGCTTGAAGGGACTGCTAAAGAAGTGTTATTACCAATGTAGGTACTTCTGAGCTGTCATTGATGCAATAAGCTATAGGAGCAAGACATGGTCAACTTGTCCCTATAAGTTCTCTAAACAGCCTTTTCCCTATAGTAAATAGCTACAACCCTGCACATTAGACAAAACATCATAACTTGGTCATAACTCTGCAACTGATCACTTACAGGCAAAGGCAAAGAACATAAAAACTGCAGCTTTGGCTCGAGAATTCCGTAAACTTGTAAACATTTAAAAATAAAAAAGGTTAAATTAAGTTACGTAAAGAGAGAAAATTTAGAATGTGCAGAGATTTAACTATACAGATTCTTAGCAATGATAATTTCCATGTTCTAAATAAACTTCTGAAAGCTTTAAAAGGATTTCAACTTTTCTTTACCTTTGACATACACGTCAATATAGCCACAACCCTCGTTGTAGTGGAATTTTTCTCATTGAATTGAATATGAATCTGATTAAAGTCTTGCATTTCTTTTAAGGAGTTCACTGTAATAGAAATCTACTTCTCATTGTTACTGTCACTTGATAAGGTACTGCTGTCATTTTAGATACATTGAGTGGTAAAATTATATTTCTTTTCATAGAACTCTTCCCTAGAAGATATAATGATGGATGCTTTATCTGGAGGCAAGCATGAGTTTGTGAAGCTTCTTCTTGATAATGGCTTTGATATTAACAGGTTCCTTGATTATGGAAGACTTTCGGTGCTTTATTTAGAGGTAATGCGGGAATGTAAACATTTTTAGTTTTTGTTCAGGGAGTTTTACTCATTTCTTTTAGGTGAGCATATATATGGTCTCTTGAAATATATACCTCAGAAATTTTTTTAGGGAAAGTTAAATTGGTGGATCTGGCAGCTTTGACAAAAATCCGCCAAAATTAAATTATTTTAGTATTTTTTTTTTTTTTAATAAAATTTATGACTGATATTGTAAAAAAACGTAGTGCCCTTTTTTTAAAAGAAAAACATGAACTTGCATGTTTTTTTCTAAAACAATATTTCATCCGCCAAATTAAATTGCTGTTAAATTTGATATTTTTGTCATCAGCCAAGTTAAATTCCACCAGTTCAGCTAAATTTCCTTTTCACCCTTTTTTCTTTAAGATATATTTTTTGAGATATATATATTTTTGAGTATAGTACCCCACTGGGGTAATTTGCATCTTGTGTGAAACTCTTAATTGCTTCCTAATTGACTCATGGCTCGAATTATTTCTCTGTTGAATTAAAGAATTTTTTTTTCACTTTCAAAATGGGATTTTTAGCTGATTATGTATGTACTTTATTTCATTATTTAGTTACTTAATGTACTATTTTACATGCTTTATCTTAGACATTTGTACCAGTTGAAAGTGTCAGCAAATTTATATTTGTTAAAAACAACAAGGGGAGTATAATTGAAGACATTAATGTAAGTAATGCTATTCCATTAAATTTGTTCAAGGGTATGGTATTCTCTGTTGCCACACACTCAGTATATTGTGACATTTTTTTTGAAAATACGTGTTCTTAAGGATAAATAAATTTTCTATTATGATGAAATAAATTATAAAATACCTAAAATCTATATAATAATACGCTAAGTGTGTCCGTCTGTCTGTGATAGGCGAAGTTGATATCGCCATTTTCCTTTAGTGTTCCCGAAATTCTCTTTGAAGTCGCCGAAAAAAAATTATGTCCATTTTGCTAGTGGGTTCACTTTGTTTACATCACGCGATGAAAATAACTCAATTTGATTTGCTGAGATAAATTTAACGGTTAACTTTTGAAAAATGATGTCCTTTCGCCACCAAAAAAAACCCACAAAAGAACAATCTTAAAAAAAGTAAAATAAATGGTTTAAAAAAGCATATTTAAAAAGAAAAAAGTCCAAGTGAAGAAGTAGAAAAGTGAAGTTGGAAGTGAAAGTGGAGCTAAGTGGAGCTAGAAGTAAATTTAGAAGTAAAAAATAAAGGCCACCAAAAAAAAGCACAGAAGAACGATCCCTTTACCTTGAAAAAAAGGGGGAAAAGTGGTTTAAAAAAGCATAGCTATGTATTTAAAAAGAAATGAGACCAACTGAAGAAGTAAAAAAGTGAAGTGAGAAGTGGAGCTAGATGTGAAGTAAAGTTAGAAGTAGAAAACAAAGGCTAGAGTTTAAAGTGGATTTGAAATCACAAATAGTAAGAACTTTGATATTTTTAGACATTTGGTTTTTATGTCAGTGGATCAAGCAGACTCGCATTTCCCAGAAAAAGCCACATTTTTTTATATTTTAACGCGTATGTAGCCATATTTGTTTACGTTTTGTTGCATAATTCATGTGCCCTGGCGCGTAACTGATGTATTGTCCTAAAATTCAAAATGCTATACATAAAGCTGTTGGTTGACTAAAAAACGGAAAACTTTGGTTTGTTGAACTGTAATGTTACTAATTTTACATTACTATTGCTTCTCTTTATATGTGTTTACTAAGCATAAATAGCTAGCTTTAGTTTTAGTTAAGCTCTTTCGCTTTCGCATTTGCGTGGCAGGGAAAAAGATTGGGTTGCTAGGTGAAGCAAAGTAATTATCAGTTCATTTCTTCAAACGAGGCATTCTTAATGAATTCAAATAAGTCAGAAGCCATCAACTTACACTCGATATTAGATTATAACCTCAACGATGTCTCCATTAGAAGAAATCCACAGTAAAAGACCTTTCTTCACCAAATCCTAGCATCTTTTTTCCTGCCACCCAAAAGCCATAGCCAAGGAGCTTACCGCTAAAAAGTAAACTAATGACGTCACGCTGAAATTCATCTATAATTTTTTTCACATTACCTGTGCACCTAACAAGGGGGATCACATGCAATATGACAAGTGGAACGAATTTTATAGAATTTAAAATGTGTGTGTTAAGTTATTTATTATTGTTTTGTTTCTGATTTTGTAATTTAATGGGAGATGATTGTATGCCCTGAAATGACTGATTTTTCTAAATTTTGATGTGTTTCATAACCTTTTTGCTGGGTAATGGTAATATACGACATGCTGAATGAAATTAATTTTTGTTGATTTTGATGTGTTTCTCAAAAACCAATCTGTTTTACATTTTGTGTAAACTTTTGTTTACGAATAATAATAATCTTTGTTAATTCAAGTTTATTCTTTGCTCATTGATTTTTTGACATTTAGGTTTAAAATTGTTGGAAAAAGGGCAGTACGGAACTAAAAAGGAAAATTTTTGTGTTTTTAACTAGTTGATTTTTACGTGTAAATTTTTGTGGGAGAGGATAGTATCCAACCGAAATCACTGATTTTTCTAGATTTAAATTTGATGTTTTCCAAACTATGGCTTTTTCGTATTTTTGTATAAGCTTCTAAGGGAAAGACAATATTTAAAATGTGTAAAAAGTTTATTTTTGTTGATTTGAGCTAACTCTTGCAGGCCTCCTTTTTGACATTTGAGAGTAAAATACCAAGGGTTTTCAACATAATCACTTATAAGATGTACATATTTTAGATGCGTTATTTCTGCCAAAACTCTTTATTAATGGCCGCAAGAATAGTTGATCAGACAAACTGCGTAAACGGGGCTGGAACTCGAAGGAGTGAAGGTGTCGCGCACGGTAGGATGGATGTCAGGTGTGAGCATCGTCAGACCGTTACCCAGCTATCACATCACAAGGTAGATAACACTAGGTTGAGGATGGCTAGTGTAAATGTTGGTACTCTGAGAGGTAGAGCAGGTGAAGTAGTTGAAATGTTAGAACGTAGATCTGTTGATATGTGTTGTGTTCAGGAAGTCAGGTGGAGAGGAGCTTCAGTGAGATTTGTGGATGGTAGGAGGGCAAGGTATAAGCTTTTTTGGATTGGTAATAGTGATGGATTAGAGGAGTTGGCATATTCGTTGCAGAGAAGTGGGTAGAAAAAGTAATAGATGTTATGCATGTTAATAGTGTTAATAGTCGATAGGTAATAGGATTGTCACTTTTCTGTCAGTTTATGCTCCACATTGTGGACTCAGTGAGGAAGATAAAGATAAGTTTTATGATGAGTTAATAGCAGTCACATCAAAGTTTGGAGACACTGAACTTGTCATGGTGGGCGGCGACTTTAATGGTCATGTTGGGAAGTCATCTGAAGGTTATAGAGGTGTGCATGGAGGCTTTGGATTTGGGAGCAGAATTAAGGAAGGGGAGAGATTGCTTGAGTTTGGAATGGCAACGGAGATGGTGGTTTGCAACACATAATTCAGTAAGAGATAGAGTAGGCTGATAACATATGAGTCATGAGGTTGTAAGACACAGATAGATTACTTCCTGGTTAGAAAGTCAGACAAGAAAGTGTGAAGGACGTGAAATTATATCGGGGGAAGAGTGTGTTTCCCAGCATAGGTTGCTGGTTTGTGATATTATCTTGAAGAGTGTTAAAGAAGCCAAGGGAAAGTACAGGCCCCGTTGAAAAGTCTGGAAGCTGAAGGAAGAGATTGTAGCAAGACAATTTGGTGCAAAAGTTCAGCAGTTAGCCCACAATGGTCAATGTGATAGTGATAATGTTGAAAGTACTTGGACTACTTTGAAGAATTGTCTTCTAGAAGCTTCTGATGATACCTGTGGGTGGACGAAAGGACCAGCTAGACATAGACAGACCTGGTAGTGGAATAATGAGGTTGACCAGTGTATAAAGGAAAAGAGGAAACTTTGGAAAGAGTGGAAGTCATGTGGTAGTAAAAATATTTACTTAGAAGCTAAGCGTCGCGCTCGTACAGCAGTGTATAAGGCAAAATCAGAAGCAGAGAGAAACAGATTTGCAGATGCGTTAAGAAGGAAAAACCAGCGCAATGAGGTATTCAAGATAGCAAAGCAAATGAAGAAGACTAATCAAGATGTTGTAGGTGAGAAGTGTATACGTAATGATGAAGGTGTTTTGGCTAGCACAGAGGAGGAGAAAAGGGTAGCTTGGAAAAATCATTATCAGAGGTTGCTTAACACTGAGTTTGATTGGGACGAGGATAATTTTTCTGATGATGATGTTGTAGAAGGGCCAGCTATGCAGATCAAGACAGAATGGGTAGTGGAGGCTATTAGGAAATTGAAGATTGGCAAGGCTGCAGGAGTATCAGGTATTGTTGCCGAGATGGTAAAAGCATCTGGATATATTGGAGTTGTGCTTATTACAAGTCTTGCTAACCAGATTATAAAGGATGGTGCTATTCCGAGTGAGTGGCAGTCAAGTGTAATAGTGAATTGTTTCAAGGGCAAGGGTGATGCATTAGAAAGGGGTAACTATAGAGGTTTGAAGTTGGTTGATCAAGTAATGAAAGTTATTGAAAGAATGATTAATAAGTTACTTAGAGAAAGAATTGATATAGATAAGATGCAATTTGGTTTTGTTCCAGGGCGTGGCACTACAGATGCAATATTTTTACTCAGACAGCTTCAGGAAAAGTATTTAGGAAAGAGAAAGAATCTCTATTTTGCCTTTGTAGATTTAGAGAAAGCTTTTGATAGAGTGCCACATAAAGTTATTTGGTGGGCTATGAGAAAATTAGGTGTGGATGAGTGACTAGTTATGATGGTACAGTCTATGTACAGCAATGCTAGAAGTCGTGTCAGGATTAAAAATTCACTTAGTGATGAATTTAGTGTAAATGTTGGTGTACATCAGGGTTTTGTACTTAGTCCTTTGTTGTTTATCCTAGTCTTAGAAGTGCTGTCGATGGAGTTCAGAACAGGTTGTCCACGGGAGTTATTGTATGCAGATGATTTGGTTCTCATAGCAGAGTCGATGGAAGAATTAGTTGAAAAGTTTGAGAAGTGGAAGAAAGGACTAGAAGAGAAAGGGCTAAGGGTGAACACAGCAAAGTCTAAAGTCATGATTAGTACCATTGCAGCCAAGTGTGACATTGTAGTTGGAAAGTGGCCTTGTGGTGTTTGCAGGAAAGGGGTTGGTAGTAACTCAATTTTTTGTCAGACTTGCAAGCATTGGGTATATAAGAAGTGCAGTAGTATTAGTGGAAGGTTAAGAGCTGACATTCAGTTTGTATGCAAGCATTGCAAAGGTGAGATTATAGAGAATGAAGTATTTCCAGCTTTAATGATGTACAACAGTGGCTCGTTAGAGATAGTTGAGAACTTCTGTTACTTAGGTGATATGTTGGGCAGTGAAGGGGGTGTTGGAAGAAGTGTTACTTGCAGGATAGGTTCTGCTTGGGAAAAGTTCAGAGAGTTACTTCCTTTGTTGACTAGCAGAGCCCTGTCAATTGAGGTAAAAGGTAGGTTATATGAGGCCTGTGTTATGTTGTACAGTAGTGAGACATGGGCAGTGAAGCAGGAAGATCTTGACCGTTTAGAAAGGAATGATATGAGAATGGTTAGGTGGATGTGTAACGCCAGTCTGAGAGACAGAAAGAGTTCAGATGAGCTAAGAAGCAGGCTAAGTCTCCGTAGAATTAAAGATGTTATCCAGATAAGAAGATTGAATTGGCTGGGGCACTTGGAGAGAATGGAGGAGGATAATTGGGTAAGAAAGTGTAGAGACCTGATAGTTCCTGGGGCAAAGCCCAGAGGCAGACCGAGAAAGACTTGGCAGGAGGTTATAAGGACAGACTTGATACAGAGGAAGTTGAGTTTAGATCTAACACAGTCTAGATCAGATTGGAAGAGGGTCATTAATATACCCCGTCCAACCCATGCTAGCATGGAAAACGGATGTTAAGCCGAAAATGATGATGATGATGATGATGATGTTATCCGTTTTGTGACTGTCGGTGTTCTTACTGTCGGTTTTGGGAGTATTGGTGTTGTGAGTGTCGATGTTGTAAATGTCGATGTTGTAACTTTTTACCAACTAGATTTTACACCTTGCAAGCTGTTGTTTTGATTTTGTGTAAGATTTGTGTGAAGGGCTTAATGCAATTTGACATTTGACATTTTGTATAAGATTTCAAGAACTTTTTTTTTTGTATATGCACTACTGACGTCAGCAAAACATCTAAAGCAACCTATTTTTCATTGGCCTTTTGCCTAAGTGGATTTTTCCACGGGCCTTATCAACTTGATGATACTAATGTAAAAATGTATTTACAGTGCACCCTTGTTTTTTTATTTTTCCCTGTCTCTTCACTGGCTAGGCTAACTACAGCTAAATGGCGGCTTATCAGCTAGTATATATATAATAACTACATTAGTATACTCTGAACTAAAAATAACCCTTGACTTCGCACTTTGATAACCCCTCTCAGCAAAAACCTATTTTTCACTAAAAACATTTTTTTACAAAAACTCCTCTGTTAAAAAAATGACCTTTTTTCTCTCCAGTTTGTTAAAATGTTATCCTTTTTTGATGCATTTCCACCATATTTTGTCTCATTGGAAAAATCAGTCTTGGTATGGTTCGGATATTAGCTTCACAACAGCGTTTTTTTGTGTCATGTTTAGGCAAAATGGAGGGGAGTTATCAAAAAGATTACAATCCATTATAACAAAAAAATATGTTCAAGAAAAAGACATTTAAGGTTTCTTTAACCTGTAAATATGTGCTAAAATTCAAACATTGGTATGGGTAAAGTGAGAAACTGTTAAATAATTGATTACTTGTGCATAATTTCTTTCAAAACTCAAATGTTCTCTTAACTCCAGAATAAGAAAGGTCAAAAGAATATAAAATATAATTGTGTTTTCCTCATTTTTTTTTTCATGCACAGACATATGCAGAAAAATGCAGGTATTAATACAAGATATGGCAGATTTCTTAAGTTATAGTTATAGTTAGTTATAGTTATAGTCAGATATGACAGATTTCTTAAGTTATTTCAAGGTATCTTAAAGGTTATCTTAAGGTATCCTGTGTTAATGTTTTTACTTATTAGGTGACAAAATAAAGAATAAAGTAAGTACTTTATATGCAGGTGTAATGCTATCCGATTTTAGAGCCAGATCATGCAGAGAAGAGAAAGAAACACAAGGGGGTTAAAACTGAAATGTGTTCATGGTGGATTATTAAAGTTGATAGGAATGGATGTTGTGCCACATTATAAAAACGAATATACCTTTAAGGTAATGCTTGTTTTAACATTTTGAACTGGAAAAAGTTTGCAATTTTTGATTTTTTTTTAGTTTAAACTTTTAATTGTAGCATTTAAGGTAACATGTTTATTTGAGTATACCTTGAAAAAAACTAATTGTTTGTGAGGCCAAACGTAGAACTAAAGTTTTTAAATAAACTTAAAAAAAGATGGTATTGTGAAACTTATTTTTCACACTCATATTAGTTCATTCTGGATTTCTGGGCACTCTTGTCGCATGAAACAAATAGCAGTGAGGAATAGATAAAACACTAGTCAAACAGGACCTCATCTTGTTTTTATGTTGTAATAATTTTGTAAATATTTACTTTCACAGAAAACCTTTGCTCACCCGTTCAACGAATTATTTATCTGGGCTGTGTATCGCAATTTTCATGAACTGGCATTGTTATTATGGCGTCTAGATGACGAATCACTAGCAAAGGCACTGGTTGCGAGAAAGCTGTATATCCGACTAGCTGAAAAGTACAAAAAATATCATCATTTAGTGGAAGAAGCAGTTATTAATTCTTGGATCGCAAATGCTGAGTATTTTTTTTTTCTATCTATCTATATTATAATACCCGTATACATATGTCTGTCGCGCAAAATGGTAACCGCAGTAGCAAGACATACGAATTGTGGTTAAATAAAGGACGGGTGAACACGTGGATAGTTATGCTAAAAAAATAGGCCCGTAATTGACAGCCCTAAGCCAACCAGAATGCATAAAAACCTGTATTGTCCTTTTATAAAATCCAGACGGATAACAATATCTAATAACAAATTGATTTTCTCTGATTTATCTTTCATGCAGACCTCCCAGAAAAGAACTATACAATGGCATTATTTGATGGGGATTTTTGTTGTTTTTAGTGAAATAAAAATACATGTGGCAATTCATATAAACGTTGATTAGAATAAACTAAAAACTATATATCTGGAAAAAATAAAATTAATTATCAGCAAGTGTAGAAACAGATGCGAATTATTAGCAAGGTACTTTTCAAATCGATAAAAAAACTAGAATTAAAAAGTGGAACAATTGGTTGCCATGATTACCAATTGCAAAATAGAGGCAAACTACAACTTTTGCTGCTCAAATAGCTAAATAAATGGGTTTTTTATTATTAACCTCATGGGTCATATACGTAGATTAAGTGAAAAAAGTTTCCAATACAAAAGTCAGTGTTATGTATAAATTTTATGTGGTACTTATCCCTGCAAGGAAGGAGGAATTGGAGAGCATGAACACTAAAGTTTTTAAATTAAAAAAAGATGGTATTGTGAAACTTATTATTAAACTATAATACTCTCATGACTTCACTTTGCAGGGCACACTGGTAAGGAAACTTTCTGACTGCTTGTGCAACACTTTCTGACTGCTTGTGCAACACTTTCTGACTGCTTGTGCAACACCATTTGGAACTGAAATATTTTGTCTTGGGAGGCACGAAAGTTTTTCTAGTAATCACAAAGCATTTAACACTGAAAGTGATGGATTACACCACCTAAACCACGATTTACCATCAGCACTAACTGCCATTGTTTTCTCAGATGAATATTAATTTTTTTTGCTTCATGTTTGTCAACATATTAAACCACCTATCATGGGTATGCTTTATACTGAGAAATAAATATTTAAACTATGAACTTTTCTCTAGGTTTATTACCCCCTAGAAATAACATTTTAAGTTTAAGAAAATCAGTTTATCCTGCAATAATAATATTGATAAAGTTAGTTGATATCCAATTTTTCTTTCAGAGAGTTTGGTAAATTAGCAGTGGCGTTGCTTGAGGAATGTGCATTAAAAGATAAAGTTGCTACAGAAACTCTTTTGCAATATCAGTTAAAAAGATGGGGAAAACAAGACTGTATGAGCCTTGCAGCATCATCTCAACTAGAAGAATTTATTGCTCACTATGCATGTCAAGAAGTCTTGTCAAAAAGATGGAAGGGTTATTTGTCATTTCGTGGAAACAATGAAACAATGCAAGTAAGAATTAAAAAAATATTCCAAAGTAAGGAATATTAATTTAATCATTGGCAATCAAACAGTAGGATACTACTGTTTGTTTGCCAATGATGAAGTTATATTCCTTATTTTAACTATCCACTTTCACATGAAAACAACCATATTTATGCACATCAATTTTGTATTCAGATATGGTAAAAGAGAGAATCATTCACAGTTAACATATTGAAAATACTTTAAAAAAGACCCCATTTTTATTTTAAAATGGGGTAAAATTAGCCAAAGCATAAGAAATCACATTCGAAAAGACAACTAAACATTAGATGTGATAAATGAAAATCTCTACAAATATTTTTTTACTAGGTTTATTATGAATTTTAGGAAAGAAGGGGAAATAGGTTCTGAAATAATTGGCAATTAAGGCCTTGTAAAGTATCTGTGTCGTGCGATTTGCAAAAGTGCTCCTATTTTTTAATTAGAATTTCTCGTTTTCAATACCATTTAAGTTTTTGTAATTTTGAAATGCATTTAGATAATCTTTTGTCCCACAATTAGTTGCAAATTTCAATTATAAAGATCTTGTTGTTGAAATGCATTTATATATAGATTAAAAGCCCTCGTTTTTTTACAATATTGATCTTCAATATTTTCTTACTGCCGTATAAATTGACTCAACTGTTTTTTTGAATTCTTAACTGACGGTAAAGAAATAATTTATTATAAGCACTGAGTTTCAGGGATGTTATTTTTTATACAAGAAATTATCCTTGAAAGAGTGTGCTGCTGTAAACACTCCACTTCATATGGAGCACAGTATACTAATAGGTGCTCCACCTGAATGTGCAAAATGGCTTACCTGACTAATTTCTCAATCCATTGTTGCCCTCGAAAAATCTTTAAATTAATTAATTAATTTCAAATTTTTCATTTTTTTGCCCTGTAAATAAAATGTTGGGTCCACTGTGACAAATTGTACTTGTAATAAAGGCCAATTCAATACAGTTTGGCTGCACTAAGTAATTGGCCTAGTGCGCAATGCTGTGTTCCCCATGTTTTTTTAATTCGTACCTGATATTATAGAACCTAAACATGTTTTCGTGAACATTTCTAGGTGTGGTCAGGAATGATTTGTTTTCCTGCAGTATCTCATATTGTTAAATACCATCCATCAAGCAAAGAAAAGTATGTTTCTTATAATATCTTGTTTAAAAAATGCATTTTCTACAATCTCATATTAATACATAACGTCTGTGACCCATCCAGGTCAAATTCAGCTTTCTAAAGGGGATGTTTTTCCCTCCTTAAAGAATGTGCAAATTCAAAAAAATATGTCTAATGTCTTTATCGGTTTTTAACCTTTGCGTAATTACAAAGGTTTACGTCAATTATAATGTTATTATAATGTTAGTGAAGTCATTTCAGTGCACTTTTAGTTTCGAGGCTACCAAGTGGAAATAACTGGCATCATTTCCTATGTGAATAACTAGGGACCAGGACCAAAGAAGAATTTATCAGTATTTTACAGCAAATTACTATGACCCAATTTTGTTATTTTTATAATTCCAGTCTGAATTATTGTGAAATTAAATATATTAAGAAGTTGAGTATTTTTTAAATTTTTTACAGCTAAGTGAACAGTAATTAAGTAAACTATCAGAAGGTTGTACTTATTGAGAATTCCACCCATTTCTGCCTTTTTCTCGCGAACTCTGTTACATTCCAAGGCTAGCATTACTTTAATTTGTACAGACTGACATGGATTACTTCTAATAGACTGTTTGAATCCACTCCACACCAAAAGCTGTAGAATACGCAAAACATGCTGGACCATGTCACAGCCACAGTTGAGAATGAACTCCTCTGTAATAATAACCTTATTCTGTCAGTTCCAAAAAGTTCTGCACAGCTTTATTTCAAAACCTGCAGCGTAATTTAATTACTTCGTGCTAGCAGGTGAACAAGAAAGCACAAAATAGTGGTACATGGTCAAGCGAATTTCCACAGGCTAACATTTTTGTCTCTATAAAAATAATATCTGTCATTTGTATTGTAGCCTTATTTTGGACCAATCTCTGTAAGAGAAGTTCATTACTTTAAACAAAAATGCATAAGACCAATGCTAAAAATATGTATTTTTGGTAACATCCTATTGAAAAATCCATGGGTTAACAACTAGTTAAAAGGGTTTCCTGCATTAAAATGATATTAAGATGTTTTTTTGCAACATAGCCAAATAATTATTTGTAGCTATTTGTAGGTACTTGTTTCATGAAGTGCTGATTACTTTCATTATAAAAAAGGATCCATTTCCACCTTCAATGCTTTAAAATCGCTCCAACCTCCAAATGTCTAGTGATGTAGTAAGAAAATGTGGACTAATTTGGCAGAGGAAACCTTACTTTACATTCATGGTAATCTATACACACTAAAAATTATCAAACCATATATTATGCATTTATCTTTGTTTGGAATTGTGCGACTTTCTTGTTCTGAATAAGATGTTTAAACTTTTTCGAATTTGCAGAGTATCGCACTCAGACATGAAGTGCAAAGTAAAGCATGTTACACGCTTATTAAAGACTGTGACTGGATGTAAAGGATATGTTTATTTGGGCTTTTTTCATTATTATATTGGATTGCCCCAATTTTTTTTAAAATATACAGGTAATTGTGACACTTGCTAATATATATTTTGTATTACTTAATTTCTTTTGAAAGCATATTAAATCTAAATCAAAATTTCTCTGCACATACAATATTT
Organism: Hydractinia symbiolongicarpus; assembly: GCF_029227915.1. Taxonomy (NCBI): domain Eukaryota; kingdom Metazoa; phylum Cnidaria; class Hydrozoa; order Anthoathecata; family Hydractiniidae; genus Hydractinia; species Hydractinia symbiolongicarpus. Next base: position 12,077,158 of record NC_079875.1, on the reverse strand, counting down.
CTTGACAGTTTTGTTTTGTTTATAGCGTGCAGAACACTAGACAGCAAGACTGGTCTGCAGTTTTCTTTTCTATGTAAAACAATTATTTTGCTTTTAGCCAATTTCACGACCAAATATCAATAACACAACAACAAGGCAAATCTCTGCGTGAAAAAATTAAAATGATTTCTGAATTTTATGCCGCACCTGTCACAAGCTTTTGGCTGAATTTTGTAAGTAATCCTGTTTGTGTCTATTAATCAAATTCTAATTTACTGATTTTTTGTCATTGTAAAGTTTAACTTTATGGACTGCATTTTGAGCAAACTCATCATAAAGGTTGTTACTTACAATAGTGTCTTCCGTAAAAAGAATTCACCTTTAGATTCCTACATTGAAAGTTTTGTGATAATGTGAAAAGCGGTCTAAGTGGGGAAAAACATAACATTAGGTGGAGATGTTGTAGTGGTAGTGCATCCGGTTGTAATTATAAGGTTTCAGGTTTGAGTCCCTACTCTGGCACTAATGTTGTGCTGTGAGCCCATTTAGAGTTATCTACTGACCGCAAACCTCTGTGGTAGGCACGCAAGTTAAAGAAATTATGCATGTATCTATGGCGGTAATGTAACATAGTTACAGTCGAAGGGAAGGGACTCCACATTTAAGGATGGATGGAGGCCCTAAGGACCTTAAACTAGCTGTTACTTACTTACTTACTAATTGCTTTTTTTACTATATGAATCTGAGACAAATGCTTTTTTGTTCAACACTTGTAAAGGTTTTGAAATGAACTTAGTTAAGAGTATAAGGTAAGCTTTATTTCAACTTACAACTACTCAAACAGTGTGGAAAGATCATGATTGAAAGCTTATGTTTAACAACGGCTGATGTTTTTTTTAGATTTTTTATTTGATTTTTTTGTTGCTATTTTGCAACTTTGTAACAAAGAAATTGCCAGATCGCCCATCTACTGTGGAATGGATTGTGCTAGTGTTTTTGATATCACTTGGAACTGAAGAAATTCGCCAGGTAGTGCTTTTGCTTTGATTGCACAATGTTGGACTACTTATTGAAGACAGAGTGGCTAATTTCAAAGTTCTAAATAGTTATGAACGTACTTTCTATATGACGCACTCGCGTCCACTTGTCATTTCTTCACAGCAGATTTATAAGCTTATTTAGTTGGAATCTTGGTTAATTTTCGTCAAAGTCAGCATGGCTCCTTTTTCTAAAATTTTCTAAAGCTTATACAGGCTATATTTTTTTTTGTTTTTTTTTTATAACTACTCGTGCAAGTTAGATTGTGTGGCCGAGAACATTTTAAATGTTCTTAGCCTGGACTTAAACGTTTAGCTGTAGAGATTAAACTTGTTCTTTGTGTATTTTTAAAAAAACCCAATGTGTAGGTGTAAAATTTGCAATAAGATTGAATATCTAACAAACTGAAGCTCTTATTTTAACAATTTTTTCGTATATAGAGACATTAAAATGCAATTCTCTAATAAATGTTGATTTAAATGTCAAAAAAATTAGATAGTTGTGTTTCTTTAAATCCACATTGTATGGTTTATTATTAAAGTTAGGTAAAAAGCATTGTAAGGGAGATTTTATATTACATTCATGGACATAACCCCACTCACTTCAGGCTTCCTTGCCTACATCTGGTCTAATATGACAACCTTCTGTGTAAAGCTGAGTTTTGGGATCCTGTAACGCATGCAAAAAACGCCATTTCAACCATTGCATAGTGATCTTTGGAGAGTGTAACCTGGCTACATGTTTAAGTAAAAGGGTCATTAGACTTGTTATCTTAATATAATTGGTAAATATATATATGTACTTTTTATCTATTTCAAGGTGTGTCATGTTCCTCATTGTGTACATTCTTGGCATAAAGTGAAGGTATGGTGGTCAATGCATTGGAACAAGTCTGACATAGTAGGAGTCTCCGTGTTCTTTTTGGCATTTGCTCTTCGTTTGACCACTTCTTCAGGATTGAAAAAGATAGCGCACATTGTTTACGCATTGGACATTATGATTTGGATTGTACGCTTGTTGGATATTTGCGCCATCAGTAAAACATTAGGTCCATATGTTGTAATGGTGCAAAGAATGGTAAGATATTCTTATTTTTTTTGTATTTACTATAAAAAATTCTCTTTACTAAAGAGTTAACTTTGCTTCTTTTTCAGACAGTGGATGTTATTTACTTCTTAATAATACTCTCGGTATTTTTACTATCTTATGGAGTTGCTCGATATGCCATTTTACTCCCTCAAGATGATTTTTCATGGAGTTCAATACGACATATGATCACAATTCCATACTTTGAAATGTATGGTGAAGTGTTTTTTGAGGCTGCCGCAAAACGTAAGTATATACAGAAAAACTTACCTTCCTGTTCGCCTTTGTAGGACAGCTTCCTCTTTATCTTTAACCCAGTCACAATTGATTCCCTGTTGGATTTTAGTACAAATACTATTGTGTAGGGTATCTTCCTCAACACAGCAAACGGTTAATTTTTAAGGCACTAAATAAAAAGTTACGTTTATATGACAGTCAAATTTATAACACGAATGTTACTTTAAAGGTATTATTTATTTTCCAACAAGCAACTTAATGCATCTGGCTAAAGGTGGATTTCTAATGTCGACACTTTTAGTTACTGTGCAAAAACTATTCTGACTCAGGGAAATGGAATTACACTGCTCAAGACAGCCAATGATGCAAGATTTGGACTGTGGCTGTTATACAAGATTGTCTATACGATAGCCTTTCCAAAACGGCAACTTTTTTATTGTCCCTTTGGTCACTGTCATGAAAGGTTTTACTTAACTTTAAATGCATGCTAAATACCCGTTAGGATAGAATAAAGTAGCACTGGTAAAGTAGAAAAAATCTGAGCAGTGGAATAGAGAAAAAATGCATCAGTTAAGCAGTGTAACCTTTTAGGTGCACCCCTGATGACAGTGAAAGATATTAACCCTTTGACACTAAAAGTCTTTCTACAAGATTTTCTAAAAACTTCTACGATTTTTTGCTAACAATCTCTTGATCATGATTTCTGGTCACTTATCACTTCAGCATTGACACAGCCGGAGAGAAAATTTATCAGTCTTAACACGAGCCTTCATTTTGATTTTTGATGAATGAAAATGAGGAATGTTTACAAATATTTATTTTCTTATGCAAATCCTTTTTTTACATTGTACTTTACTTTGATTCAATCTTGGTGGTTACTTGACGCATGGAAAATGCATTTGCGTAATTTAATTTCAGTGTATCTGAAACGAAAGCCATCAATTGTGTTCAAAAATAACTAAAGTTTTGTTTTTATTTAGAAAATGAAACAGTGTTTGGTACACGCCACGGAGCACACAGTTTTTACGCACAACCAATCGTGCTCTTCATCTTGGGTGTTTATTTAATCTTAACAAACATTTTGCTGATTAATCTCTTGATTGCAATATTCAAGTATGTATACTCCTTTTCCTGCCACAATTAAGATAACTAAAAAAATAAAATCTCTCTAACATTATTTTTTTTAAGAACTTATCAACTCAAATAAGGATACCCTGTTGACAATAGCTTTTCAGTCTTCCAAAATAATGCTTCCAAAAAAAAGTTTTTCACTGCTTTAACAATTTCATTTTAACCACAAAAACAATTTGCAATTGGTGTTACATTTTTGTAGCTGTGTTTTTTTCTATCTTTGTTTTTTTTGTTTTTATTTATAATAGCAACACCTATAATACTGTTCAAATAAACTCTGAACGCATTTGGAGATTCCAGCGTTACTATCTTGTTGACGAATATCATCGAAGGCCTGCTATCCCTATTCCATTTATCATAATCAGTCACTTTATATTGCTCGTAAAATGGTTGCTATCAAAATGTAAGAAAACAAAGAATATTCCCAACGAAAATGAAGAAGAAGATGAAAGTAAGTATATATTTTTAAGTCATATTTCACACTAAAATTGTGTAGTGACAATATCATTGGCCTCAAAATAAGGTGTGATAGTGATTGATAATGATGAGAGAGAGTAGTCTTCTTATACATTGGTGAAAGTTTTCTTGTCCCTCATGTCGGTCAGCAAAAACATTTTGTTGGTTAGCATATAGGTCATACCTAAGCTTTTTTTTCAAAATTTTATTGCAAACCAAGGTTCAATTGTAGGGACATCACCCATTGCCAAATTGTCACATTTTTTAGAGTAATTGATTCATCTTTTGGAAGATTGATGAAGTTTACATGTTTGAATATCAGAAAATTTTGCTATTACATCAAATTCTTGCAGCATAATCTAATTTGAAAATCTTTGCACAAGCACTTTAACAACGAAGTAGCATTTTAACATAATTTTAACATCATTTTCCACTTTGAGCTATTCTAAAGGTTATTATTCTGCATTTTTTTATTCAGGCTCAGAATTTTATGAGTTGTTGAGACTTGAACAAGATGCCATGTCTTGCTTTTTGGAAAAGAGGGAAAAGCAATTTCATGAAAACCCGGAGAAGAAACTCGACTACATACAAGCAAGGTGAATGAAACTTTAAGATATCAAGTTTTTAAAAACATCAACATAGTTGCACGATATAACGAAACAGTGAAATCATTAAGGAAAGTATTTCTAATTGTTTAGCTTTATTTAAAACTTTAACTTCTCAAAAGTGTCCTCAAAATGTTTCAGAATGCGTTCTAAAAGATTTTTAACTGTCAAGTTTATTTTTGAAACATATTTAGAGGTGATCAGCTAGAAGAACTTCTGAAAAACACAAAAGAAGAACTCGCAGCAATAAAAAAAAAGCTATTTAAAAGCACAACACAGGTTGATATGCGTTTGGTTCGTATGGAAAACACACTTGTCGCTACAAAAAAGGCTGCAACACGATTGCCTTCGAAAAATAAAAGCAAAAGTTCAAACGCTATGCTAACTAAACGGATGCAAAAGCAGTTACATTTGCTTGATATGAAAACACATGAAGAATTAAATCAAGAAAATGTTGATGGACCAGTGAGTACATATTGTAGTTTTGTTTGTGTACAGTTCTAGCTGTTATACCTTCAGGGTACTTTTTTTTCAGGTCAAAAAATTGTTTTTTGCAGGAATTTATTTTTTAAAAAAAAGAAGCTCGGTTTTTCTTTAACATTATCTCTAGCAAAAAGGATATTTTGTCTATAAATTGTTTTAGTATTTAGAACATCCCAGTCTATGATAAATTCGCGCTAATTATGTCTAGCATTACTACTGGAAACACCTAAAAACACCATAATAAAAGTAAAAATAGGGAAAACTGCTAAAAACATTTTTTTAATCTGTTATATTGTCTAGGTTCGTTTGTGTATTAATTAGATTATAAAAGAGCGACCGTTGCCAGTGATAGAAAAGGGGACTATTGGCACTCCACTAAAGTCACTAAATATTCCTGCTTGGTTAACGTAATTCTGTCCAGTGGTTGGCAAGTTGATTTCTTTGCTGTAGAAGCAGGGGCAAGAGGTTATTGCGCGAGAACAACCACGGCGTGTCTGAAAAGGCTGGGTTTTTCCAACAAAATGGCATATTCCACCGCAAAAAACCTTGGTAAAATCAGTATGACAGCTTCTTTCTGTGTATGGTCTCAAGACTCCTTAATTAAGGCACCCGGAACGAGAAAGACTCTTCCACCCAAGTCTGTTGCATCTCGTCAAAGTAATCCAGCTCCAGCAAAAGAAATGCCCAAGGGTCGTTTATCAGGTCCACAGTCTCTCTAAAAATCAACCATAACAAAACTAGTGCCAAAACAGTTTTTATAAATGCAGGTTTTGTCAACAAAGGCAATACGTGCTATGCCAATGTTATTTTGCAAGCACTAAGTACTATTCCATCCCTATGGTCCAAGTGTGCTTCGGAATCCAATTATGAGGGCGATTGCTCTTAACATGATCATGTTAAACCGTTCTTTGACCCCCGTTGATCCTTCAAACTTTCTTAAGGCCCTAGAACGTAAGATACACTCTTCTGGAAATACAACTTTCGAATACAATTCTCAGCAAGATGTGGTAGAGATGTTACTTCTTGTCTTTGATGAATTGAAAGGGTTCTCGGTAATTGCGTCTCATAAAATCTCGACAGCAGTATCGGTGTCAGTTAGCTGTAACACCTGTCTCTGTTCTTCAGTTACTGTTGAAAATCAGGACATCCTAACACTGTCACCGTCTTCCAGCGTACAATTGTCAGCTAGTATGTTTTTAGCTTCTGAAAATCTGGAGAATGAAAATAAATGGTTTTGCCCACAATGTTCCCTGCACCAAGAGAGCACTAGGTAAACAAGGATTACGAGGAGTAGCGAAATTTTAACCTTGCACCTGAAAAGGTTTGCAAGAGATGGAGAACATCTGGTTAAGGACAATAAATTTGTTGAAAATTCTAGTGACTCGGACACATCTTTTATCCAAAAGTATGCTTTGGTAGCTGTGATAAATCACTCTGGAACATTGAATGCAGGCCACTATTGGGCCCATATCAAAGATCGGACCACAAACTTTTGGTACCTCTGCAATGATAAGGCGATAAGCAAAGTTGATCCAAGAACGCTCAACAGCACTACATCATATGTTTTCTTTATACCCGCTGCTAGTTTTTTTTTCCCCTTTATAAAATGGGGGGAGGAAAATGTAAATCCGAGCGGTTTTGTATTACCCCAGCTGGTTCATACAAGCCAGTTTACCGTTAATACCCAGAGGGTAAAGAGTTCAGCTCACTCTTCTCTGGTAACTTATAAGAAGCTTAGCAAGGGGTTTGCTTTTAGCTTGTCTTTGGGTGTAACGACCCCACTTTTCACCCCAGTTCAGTAAGGTGCCCAAGCTTACTAACTTGGTCTTCAGGCTTGACAACCCTGCTGTCCTTAGTCAAAATATCGACAGGCTGGTCCTGTCGTGACAACGTCCTGTGTAAGGGTGAGTGTTGAGGCCCTGTAACACATGTGGAAAGCTACAGCCAGAGTCACAAGTTCTGGCGCACAGGAGGGTCTTATTTAATTCTTTTCTATATTAATATACTTTTGACATATACATTTTTCTATTTGTGTTTGATCTGTAACCAGTCCGTTTATGTTGTTAGCTCTGTCTTGTCTCGTATTGTTTGTGATAGAAGGATTGTTTTTTCTCTTTACGATTTTCTTAAAGAATAGTTTTAGGTCCAAGTTGGACAGTACTCATGCTTGTAAGAAGCAAGAAAGTGTATTCAGCACCTTCTGGGAGCCCAGTTTTGACAACCACCGTCCCTGTAGACAAGATACGTCAGTGCAGCTTGCTGTATTGTAAACCTTTTTCATCTACCAGAAAATAAAATCTATCACTTTAATTAAGCAAGTAGCTCTCAGACTGCAGAAAATTAATTTGTGTGGTAATTAACATTGATTTCATCATTAGCCAAGACCAAGCATCATACGCAAGATGTAGCACTATAGAATGATGTCTCTCCATCATTTTGGTTTGTTATTCTTGTTTCTATAAAATCATTTTTCTCACACAAAGTCATACGTTTAACATATATATAAAAGACGATCAAAAAATTCTATTAGTTAAACTGTGGTGGCGTCCCAGGTCCAGGCAAGTCGCTCAACGTTGCTTAATTTTTTAACCTAAATTTAAGCCTCAACCCTTAGTTACCTGGTTTTGTTTTGTGCGCGGACGGTACACAAGAAAGCAGATGCAACTATGCGAACACACGGGGGCGGTAGAATAAAATACTGTACATCGGTCGCTCTAGTACAGTATGATTATGACGTTTCATAGCTTAAATACAAACAGAAAAAATACAAAGATACAAAAGGATAAGCACAACATAAATAAATACAAATATAGCCTGTGTCGATAGACATACTATTACACGTACAAAATAAAACATGAAACACTAACTATTGCGTCGTTTACTGCGCTTGCTTCCTTTTTGCTGCTTGAAGAAACTCTTTACGTTAAGATTTCAATCACGAACTACGATATTTTTGATTCTCACTTTTACCACACGCTTGTCCTATTCGTACGGAGATTAGAAGCAATGTGAAAAGTGCGCGAAAAAACTATAAAAACCCAATTAAAATTAATGTGACGTGACGGGTCTCCATCTCCGAGACGGATCTTCATCGTTTATGTTCAAAACAGGTTTCTTATAAAAACATGTTTACTTTGTCTATTTCGTCCAGTGGATACGATAATTAGAACTTTGTACAGTGGAATCCCTCTAAAGCGGACACCATTGGTGCAAAAAAAAGTGTCCGCTTTAGAGGGATGTCCGCTTTATAGGAAGTTGACCAAAAAATTAGTTTTAGACCTAATTTTGACCAAAAAAGCTTTTTTTGTAGTACTGGCGGGTATCATGGGGTGACTTGCAACACTAGGGTAGACGGCAACATCAATAGATTTAGCTTATCGAGCAAAGAACCCAAGTTGGCTGTGTAAAGTAAGTTTAGCAGCTCAAATTTGTCGGTGTTGCAACCAACCTTTAAGTGTTGCTAAGGTTATAAACTAAGAAACCAAGTTATATTACGAAGATATATTTCATTTATCTTATAGGTCTTTCAATACACGTTTTTCTCCCTATTTGAAATAATCTTTGATTGAGGATTGTTTTCTATTTTGAAGCTGAAGTTCCTCAATCTTTTTCGTAATGGTTGACAACATTTCTTGGCATGTATCATCAAAAATAGTAGATCGCTTAATTTTATCAAGCATAGTGATTAGCTCGGTGAAACCAAGCATTTCTTCTTCAACCACGTCTTCACTCTCATCATCATCCTCGGAAATCTCTTCGACCTGACATGCCATCTCTGGATTTTCAATTGCGTTAATGCTAGCTTCTCGGATTTGATGTCGCCAATTTATTTCTAATTCGTTAATTCTTGGCTCCGAAGCTGGAACATCGGCGTCAAAATCGATGTATTCTGCAGCAGACATATCTTCAGTTAATTCCTTCACCAGAGCTTCAAATTCCAAGTCATCTTCTTGATCTTCCATCAATTCACTTTCTCCTTGAACTACGCCACATTTCTCGAAACAATTTTTGATGGTCAAGTTGGTTACTTCTTTCCACGCATCTTGAACCCATTGAATAGCCATAAGTATGTCTACGCTCTTGATAATTTCAGTTGCAGATTTATTCTCCTGGATCCTTGCAAGCACGTATTTGACCAGTCTTTTTCTGTACTTCACCTTGAAGTTTTGGATGATCCCCGGATCGAGTGGTTGAAGCCTTGAAGTTGTGTTCTTCGGTAAGAAAATGATTTTGATTTGTGAAAACTGGCCTATCATTGACTCCGGATGACAGGTGGCGTTGTCCAGAAAAAGAATAACTTTTCTGTCCTCAAATAAAAGTTTTCTGTTAAAACGTGCCAGTACAGTTTCCATTACTTGAGATGTCATCCAAGATTTAGGATTTGAAAAGTAGTGAACGTTAGCTGGACGCGATGGATCTTTCAATTTTTTAAAACAACGCGGGACTTTACTCTTCCAGATAACAACAGGCTGGTCGATCTTTTCAGCTGCATTTACAAAAAAAGCGACAGTTAATCTAAGCTTTGACTTTTTCCCACCTTTTGCTTGTTTTCCTTTTTCCACTAACCCTTTGGCCGGTAGAGCTTTAAAAAAACAGCCAGACTCGTCCATGTTCCAAATATTTTCTAGTGAATAACCTTCAACCAATTCTTTGATCCTCTCCATCCAGGAAGTAACCGTTTCTGTAGAAACGTCACCAGCTTCACCAACAATACGACGTTCTTTGACGGAATATGTTGTTTTCCAACGATCCAACCAACCGTCAGAGGCGGAGAAATTATCAAAATCGCTGTTCTGAAGTTTTTCCTTAATTTCCAACGCCTCCTCTTTAAGCATTACACCATTAGGGTAGATGTTAGAAGCGCAACATCTTTTGTACCATTCGAATAAGATCTCATTTATCTTGTGATACTTGCCATGGCGGTTACGTTTTTTTGTTTTCTCACGAAAAATTTCATGTTGTTCACGAATTTTCTTTTCGTCTCTTAAAATATTTGCTGCGGCTGTCTTTCCAATCTTGTAAATGTCTGCTAGTTTTCTACATCCAAGTTCTGGATTTTTTTTGGCGAAATCCAAAAACTTGATCTTATCATCTAATGATAAAGTTTTCTTCGCTAGTTTACCAGCAAGCTGCTGCTTCGACATTGCCATGTTGAATGTGCATTAGAAATTCAAAATTCGAAATTCTTTCCAGTTTAAAATTTTACGCTGCAATGTCTTCACGATTCGAATGCTATTTTAAAGTTAAAGAAGCTGAAGAGAACACAGATATGTCGAACGTTCAACTAAATGAGATGCTTCTCAAAAACATTGACCAACAGATTGAGATTATCCTTATAAAACAGAAAGAATATCGCTTCGACTCGTTTATCCGTGGATACCATGCTTACATGGACATATGGAGCCCAAAAGTCGGAGAAGAGAATTTTTGTTTAAAAGCGGAAGAAGATAACGAACATGACAAGTTTGCTGTAGCTGTTACAGATGACGATAAAGTAGTTGGGCACGTCCCTAAAAACCTTAGCAAACTATTCAACAAATTCATGTCGCTTCCTAACTGTACCATCGGATGTAAAGTGACTGGGAAGCGAGTGAACCGTGGTGCTGGCTACGGACTAGAAATTCCTGCCCAGTACCAATTAATTGGTGTTGAAAAGGCAGTTGAGTGGGCCGAGAAAAATATAAGGAAAGTGTTGGACTCGGTAAATAACAAAACTCAAAGATGTACTAAGTAAAATGGTTTAAATTTTAAGAAAAAGTGACATTTCATCTCGTTATTTTTCCATTGTCCGCCTTATAGGGAGTGTTTATAAGGGAAACTGTCATTTGGTGCAAAGATTTTTGTCCGCTTTATAGAGTGTCCGCTTTATAATCGTCCGCTTTATAGAGATTTTTTTATGAGAGTTTGACCTAAATTCTGCCGGTGCAAAAATTTTTGTCCGCTTTAGAGGGCTGTCCGCTTTATAGGGTGTCCGCTTTAGGGGGATTCCACTGTATTATAAAAAAACATTCAAAAATGATAAGGTATTGTTTTGCAAGTTTTTGCCAATTTCTGTAGTTTAGAGGTTAAAAGTGAAATTTGAACGGAAAATTCATTTAGTGTACGGTTAATAATTGTTATAACATGCTAACATGATATTATAACATGCTGACACGATTCTTTGCAGTACTTAATAGTATTATACCTTAATTTTAGAATTCACCTCGATCGCCGTCTATATCTGAAGAAGAACCTTCTTTCAATATTTCTGCACGACCATCTTTACCCACTTTGAAGCAAGAAGAAAGTATTGAGAAGTGTCATATACTGTCAAGATGTCTTCGTTATCCTTCCTCTGAAATTGAACGATTTACCTTTCCTGATCAATTCGTCAGTTGGAAGGTAACTCTGCTGTTTTCACCATTCTAATAATCAAAATACGATTTACAAACGCTTAAAACTGACTGGCAATTTAATAGTGTATTATTGCGGTTGTCTACATAATATGCAGGCTGTCAGGTTGTGTGTCGCTTTTGTTGTTTCCTCTCCACACGTGTCTACTTCTGTTTTATCCTTGTGGAAAGCCAAAATTAAGTTGCTTCATCTCCTATTTTGTGCAGAGATTATCATTAAGAAGTGTGAATAGACTTTTAAAAGTTGTGTTTATCACTCCTTTTTTCGCTAGATGCTATATTTTCATAACGTTTTAGGTACCATTTCCTAGTTATAAGCCACGATCATATGTTGCACCTAATGTTTTGCCTGGTTTAGCATGGGTTGACAAAGAATTTGAGTATGTGTTTTTTCTACTAACTTAAGAATGTCAAAGTGACTCTTGGTAACGTAATTGTGTAAGGGGGGGGGGAGGGGTCTTCAAGTGTATATACTGTAATAGAGAGGATCGAAAATAGCTGGAAGTGCACACTGAGTGGAAACACTTTTTTATTTTGTCTTTATTTTTAAAAAGCGTAAACAATCCACCCAAGTTCAACGAGATTGATGGTGAAGTTGACCGTACAAGTTTTGAAGGAGTGTATAGCATCGACGAAGAAACTGGCTTGCCTTTGTAAGAATCTAATTTTAATCTGTAGAAGTTTTCTATTATTGTGTATGTACATTTTGGTGTGAGCTAAAAAAGCGGTATCCTGCATCCAATACTTCGCTTAAATAGCTGACCAAATGGTAAAGTTGTTTGTTAAATAGATCTCTGTAGTATGTACCTTGAATTTCAAACTGTAGAAATCCTGCAGGAAGAACAGGTCTGATTGGACGCGGCTTATATAGACGATATGGTCCAAATCACATTACAGAAGCAATTTTCACCAGGTATTTCCAATGATAGAAATATATTTTTATATAGCCTTGAAAGTTTATTGCGGAAGATGCTACATAAAGCATCATCTGTACAAATACTCGTTGCGAATATCTAAATAAACTTGCGAAATTATTGTTCTGGTGTTGTGTTTATTTAGATTTAAAGATCAACTGGAACAGCAAAAATCAAAGCCGGAAATGGAAGTTCTGGTTATTGAAAAAAATACAGGAGAATGTTATCTCCCTTCGGTAAAATTTCTTATCCATGAGTTGTTTGGTGGATCTGTCTTTGTCTTCAATAATTTTTTCGACCCTACTTATTTACCCTTACCCTCTACTTTATTCTACCACACCTTACGTAAATTGACTCTACTGTTAACTAACTTTCTTTTCTTAATTTTCTCTTCATCTTCCCAGCCCCTTTACTACTTATTTTTATCTCATTTATCCCTTTCATCATCTATATTCTTTAATGATTCACGACTGTTTAAACTCCTTACTTTCTTTCTCCTATGACACTTCCTTTACATTTTTAAACCCTATTTTCACTGTCTGTTCACTCTAGTTCTCTTCGCTGAATCCCACAATATAAGAGCCTGGCGGACTTTGAAAATGTTAAGGAACTTGAAATGAGATAATATAACCTTAAAAACCTTGAATATTCATTACATGAGAAACAAATGCAAATCCTAAAATACAATCATTGCCAAAAATATGTTGGTCTAGCTATGACACAATGAGTTATGTGACTTGTTGTATTTTCGGCCTTTTTATGTTTGGGTCTTACTTATATTTGCCGTGTGTGTAGTTTGTGATCTTCTTGTGTATTTTTGTTTGAGAATTTTGAAATATTGCAAAATTTATAACTAGAAACCGTAAAAAACGGCCAAAATGAATAGAAAAAACTTTATTAACTCTTTTAGTACTATTATATCTTTTCTTCTTTTTTCACTTTTCCATTACATAACCTTTTTCCCTCTTTGAAAAGGGTACTTATACTGTAGTTATTTTTTAACTTCTCTACTTTTTCAAACTTTTACTTGTTGACTTCACTTTCTCAGGCTGTTTTTTTATTCATTTTAGGATGAAGTTAAACAAAGCACCAAAGTTAAAGATCGACTTCCACGCATACTTCTGCAGTTGTTTAACTCAAAAACATTAAAAGAACATGGAGTTAATCGATTCAGTTATTTAGGTACCATGGCAGCCCTTGATGCTGTGATTAGAAATCGAACAGAGGTTTGTGTGAAAGAATCAGCTTGTTTATCATCTACCTGCATGTAAGCAGCAAGGAAGTTTGCCTGCACAAGGCCTTATTTTTAGATAGGGTCGACTTCACTTCTTACGTTATTCACACAAGATTGTACAGAGTAGGACAGAAAAAGAGCTTATCTGCAAGAAAGAAATGTCTAGTTTCTACTAAAGGCTGTTCGAGGTGACCAAGCTAGACATTTTGGGTACCTTGATTCAGAAATATTTGTCGAAACCTTTGTGCTCTTCAAAAAATTCATGTTTTATTCTCTTTTATGCTCAATTCATTTTCATATATAGGTCCACTAACAAATTGAGAAAAGGAAGATTGTGTGCTAGTATGAGGGTATTACTTAAAGGAGCCAAACTAGTAACTGCTTAATCTATCTGGTCAAGTTTAAAGTGTTGGCACTTTTTTTTATTTTTTCCTTAGGTATTTCGTGGTTATTTAGATGATAAGAGAAACACTGACAATGCTTGGGTAGAAACAGCGGTGTATAACTATATTAGCGATTATAGCGGCCACATGTTGACTGCTTTCTTTATCCCGGTATGTCTTTTTTATTTCCATTTTTGATGTTTTGACGAGCAGAATTGTGTTTTTCTGTCATTACTTCTGCTTTTTCTTCCGAGTTTCGGTATAATAAATGTATTTGGTTTTAGGAGGAAAGAGCGAATAAATTACGTTTAAAATGGGTGGATTTAAACGAGAATACTCCGCTTATGGACGACCGAATTTGGTATTTGGAATTTGTTGCGAAAAAGCATGGTGCATATTTCAGTGAAAACGATGATGATTGATGATTAATATTCCGCCTTCTTCAACGATCAGGTGGTAGCAGAATCACTCCACCACCCTGTGGGTACATCTGCACCTACCTTACTGATACTAATTTTCGTGAGTCAAAAAATGACATTAGTCGGTTATAAGTTTTTGCGATTGGTTATTTGTAGAAAATTTCGCAGATATTAATTTTCGCGAATAACGTAAATATGTGCTCAAATCCTGTTAAAAAAGTTTTCTTAATTTAATATTCATACATTTTTTTTAATGATCCTTCGTTATAATTAATTCTACGTGTGAATGAAATTGCCCTATTTTCTCTCTGCGATAAAGCAATTCTTAAATTATGGGAATTTTAATTTTTTTGTCAAGAGTATTAATTTCCGTGAATGAAATTTAAGAAATATAATGCGTGTAGATAATTTTCACAAATTTGGCCATATCGCGTTAAACTTCGCAGACTAACTTTTGTACGTATGGTAATTTTGATTTAGGTACCACAATGATTGTGTTTTCAAAGAAATTTTTATATTAATTTTATCTAAAAGTCACCTTCTAGATTGTACTTTGAAACAGTACTAAATTTTTTTTGCCTCATACCTACATATCACATTTCATTCATCTTTTTGGCGACTTTATTTTGAATCTACACGGCTTATAAACCGGGCTCTTAATTTTTTAGCTGTAATTTTGAAAACGATTGTTTTTGTACTTTTATAGCTGGAACTTGTGATGTTTTTCGGCGAGTCCGGTTAACACTCTACATTATATTTAGATCAGATTTTCCAATTTTATAACTCTGCTTTTGATAATTATTATTTTCATCAATTTTGTATGATTTATAATTTTTTTAAATAATTTTAGGTAATTTTTTTGTAACATTACTTTTTTACTATATATATGTTTTTATGGGTGTTGGAATTATTATAGACTATATATACTGACAGAAATAACTGCACGTATTATTTTACACACCAATATTTTATAGTTTATTAGCTTATTTGCAGGTAAAAATATTTTTTTGTATTTAATTTTATTTAAATATAAATTACGTAGTTTCTAGATTTTTGGCTAATTTTCAGTAGCACTTTAACATTACCGTTCATGTATGTTAAAATCACTAAAATTCTTCCACAAGCAAAGTATACGATTAAAGAAGCTTACAAAATAAAAACGAGACAAGACTTAGTCAACAATATTTGAAAACGGTTGTGCCTACTTTCTCAAATAAAATAAAACTAGTAGCTCCTTTTTAATTGAGGATCACAGAAGGATAACTTCAAATTGTATAAGCGAACACTTTTGGTCTGAAATTTAATATGTTATTTTTTTCCACTACGATATTTTTGTTCTCGAATTTATAGCCGTAGCATATAATTTTGATAATGATTAAATATAAACAGTAATTTCTTAAACCTGGTCTGTTTTAATTTGTGCTGTGATTACAAAGGTTTCCAAGATCTGTACACCGAGGACTTTTATTACAGTGCAACATCAAAATCGGTATATTTTATGACCTGACTGCATCTGATCTGAAAGATGAACTTTCTTTACAATAAAAAAAAATCAAAGCTTTGTTATGTTTTTCTTTCAGTCAACATAAAAAAAAAATTTGATTTTGATTTTGATATCTTTCAAATTCAAGATCGTTTGATTTTAATCTTTGGTATTTATGTTGATTAAGACAAAAAAAAGTCAGTAACCATGGCATAAAAATCTTTGTCTTTTTTATGGTATTATTTTAATAAAGGCTACTTAGAATTGAAAAGATGGACTCTATTCAGGGTCATGTTGAAATGACCCGTAAACCACCCATTAAATCTTTTTCTCCTTATGATGTCTAAAGGTTGGTTTCCTTAACCATAAAATGTGTTGGACAACTATTGTGCAACAATCATTAAAACGACTTTATTCAAAGCACATATTGCACATGTTAGCGACACAAGAGAGAGTTCCGCATGTTGTCAAGAATCTTTTATCACAAGAGAAGACGAAGAAATTCGAAACTAGCAACCACTGCTAACACTTTATTTATATTTAATATATTTAAAGGTTAGACAACAAAAGCGCCATGAACGAGTTAATACAAGAGAACAACATCGTGGTTACACACGCATCCAACAACAATACAAATCTATTTCAGCCTCATAATAAGGTGGCAAATGCTACCTCGCAAGAAGGGATCAAGATTGGGATAGTAAACAGAGGCGTTTTACCACATGTTAAAGTAGATGTCTGGCTGTGTAAAACAAAGCCTTCCCATGCAAGATGAATTATTGACATGTATCAGAATCTCAAGAAATTCAAAACGCTCCTCGCTGGTTTTGAAGAGCACGCATTTGTTATGCTCTTTCTAAAGTTACAATTTTCGCAAATCCCTCCAAAATTTCTATTCAGGTGATTCGTTATGACACTTCTTAGAAGAACTTTTAGGCACTCAAAGAACTGTTTGCAAAATTTCCTTACTGTGAAATGTTTTTACAAAAATAGGTTAGAGAACCTAAAAACTGTAATAGGTTGCTCAATGATAAATTTAAGGGGTTAAAAACTAACGCTGCTTTTATAAAAACAAATCCTTTTTTTGGCCTTTTTTACGCCAGCCCTTTTTACACCTAGCAGAGATTAATTCCACTTAGGGCGCGTAAAAAAGGCCAATAAGATATATGACCTAAAGCTTATAGCTACTGTTCCAGTTGCCTGCTTTAAAATAAAAGCTTATTCAGTTGTTAGATATTTTAACATTTTCCTTCAATACAGTTGTTTATAGTGATGGTTTAATAATTAAACTATATGAATTGAAATTCGGAAGGAAAAACAGATACCTGCTGTTGAGATTGAAGAAACGAAGTTACTTAATGTATTATTAACATCAGTGTATGTAAAAGTGAAAATGCTATGAAATATCACACATTTGTGAATATCACGTTATATGGTGAGAATAAAGAATGTTGTGGCGGATTCTGCAAACGAAAAGCTCTCGACATTAAAGTATAGATGAATGAAGGGCAATGGTGTAAAAAAGGGGAAAACGTATGCAGCACTTTCTATCGATTATTAAAAGGTTATTTATTTTTTTGTAGGTCAAATTTTTACTAAGTACATATAATTTATTTTGTTTAAAGTATTTTCACTTAATAATATTAACATTTGTTTCTAGATAATGAAAGACGCCTTGCAACATAAAGTTGATTATACATTACAGCATAATAGCCAGCGTCAATTGGAGTTTAAAGTGCAATACAATGTTCTACATACAACTGAATATACTATTCACCGAAGTATCGGACATTTTTTAAAACTTCGGCACGATCTCTGCCACAGTAAAGAACAACATACGATCAAGCACATGGTTCGCCATATTTTGCAAACTGAAATAAAACAGGGCCCAGCTCGTTTTTGCGTAGAACATACTATCAAACATACACAACATTAATAGATCATACAGTTCAGTAGAGTTTAATCATTGGTGTAGATGCTGACATTGCAGTATCTAGAATGCTGATTTAAAATTATTTTATTTCTAACTGCTTAATAAGCAACTGCAGGAAAATTTTATATTTTTTTTAAATTTTTTGTAAATTATATTTTTGTAAAAATTTAGTTGCAATTCTATAATCTGTAAAAATTATTATTTTATTATTCACTAATATCTAATTTATTGAATTTCCGCGCCCGAAGGCGTAGGAAATTCTTTGAAACCGTCGTTTTTTCTTTTGGAGCATTTTTTGAGAAAAAATCGACCCTGGGATTTCACGTTCCTCTGATTTTTTGTTACCTAAATGTCATTTTACGCCAAAATTGGTTTAAAAATTAAAACTACTTTATTTTCCACAATATTTGGCACAGTTAACAAAAAAAGTATACTGAACATGATGGTGACATCAAAATTTCGATTTTTTGGCCCCCTTAAATGTCATTTTAGCCCAAAATTTGTCCAAAAATTAAAACTACTTTATTTTCCACAATATTTGGCACAGTTAACAAAAAAAGTATGCTGAACATGATGGTGACATCAAAATTTTGATTTTTTGCCACCTGAAATGTCATTTTAGGCCAAAATTGGTCCAAAAATTAAAACTACTTTATTTTCGACAAAATTTTGCACAGATCACAAAAAAAATATGCTGAACATGATGGTGACATCAAAATCTTGTTTTTTTGTCAACTAAATGCCGTTTAAGACCATAAACGTTTTAATCGGAAGACTTTCAACCATGAATGATAGGCTATAATTTTTGTTCGCAATTTCTTTTAAAGTGTGAGTTTATTTTGACACGTTTCGTTTTGTTTGCGTTTGTTGTAAGATGTAATGTCACTTGTGTGTTTTATCTTCAGAGCTTCATGCACCAAACCTGTTCGAATGCTTGGCACGATAACACAACGAATTAGCAGGTTGCCATCAAATGTTTTGGTAGCGAGCGGAAATTCTTAGAGCCCCCAGGGCTTCTTGTTATTGTTAATATTACATGCCTAAAAGTAGAAAATTATGGACCATAAATGATGAGAAAGCTAATTGGTCGCTCATCAGAAGTTCAAGTGTGAATAGCTTTCTTATAATGATTCAAGCAAATCAGGAAACTGTGTTGGCTTTAAAAAAAAGGATTTATCAGACTAAACTTAAAGCACCGCAGGAGGAGCATGGGACGGATATTTCACGCTCCGGGATATCAACTAGTCTATCATAATAGTACACTATGTTTGTGGTAGTGGCTTCTTGCAAAGTGAATTATGTTTTTTTTACAATTGTTCTTTATTACATTTGATTATGCACTTTACGAAGTAAGGAGAAAAGCTCACTGCCTTCAAGATTACTGCTTGCCAGAGCTCACATAGCCAAGCTACTTCCATAACAGGCACTTATAATGCTAATGATGTTTGTTTTCCTAGTCACTTATAAAAAAACAGATCCTCTTTTACATAGATTAGAAAATAAATTACAGGTAGTAGACTACAAGAAAACAAAGTTTCATACTCTACAACTAACCCAATGGTGATCGTATTTTAAAACGCAAAAATTAAAGCAAGTAAAGGGCTTCAAATACTTAAGATTTTGAACTAAATCTAGTTAAAAAGAAATTAAAGACATAATTGACTAAGTTTAGATTGTCCGAAAAAGAATTTATAGCAAATGGGCCAACTAACCCCTTTTTCGTGTGACAACTCAAAGTTTCCTGAAACTTAAACGATATGGTGAGATCCGTGTTCACTGAATCTTGGAATAACCATAAAATAAAATAAAAAAATATAATATAATTTATCTTCTGAAAGTCAGAACCTCATGGTGAGCTGAAAGTATAAGATTCATAGGACACATCTGGAGGAGAGAAAACGAGATTGTAGGCAAAGTACTGTTGTGAGAACCGGAAATTGAGTCTTATTATCAATGCCGTAAAAGCAAAGCAGTTAATTAAAAACGTAGAAGGGCAATAAAAAGAAAGAATTTAAAAAGATATTTTAACCGCAATTTTCAATTCAAAAATGTTATCTCCATTGGTGAGTTCTACATCAAGCTTTGTTGGTTATCCCTGCGCAGTCTCAACCTATCATGGCGATGGACATCGGTTTTGCATGTAGTCATAGAGTGATCCACATGGCGTAGTGTGTCTTCAAGATGTTTAATTTTGAATCTATCTAATAAATCTTTCTGGCTAATTTCTTCTGGCTTTATACCGTCTAGAATTTGTTTCTTTGTCTGTGACTCTTTGGTCCGGTTTAGGTCGCGTGTGTGCTTTGGCACTTCTGTTGATAGTCAAGTTAAACGCATGGTAAATATAGGTCTTATTGTTTGGTACTGGAACAAATTTTTTCGTTTTTTATGTACCCTTTATCTACTTTATCTGTCAATCAGCATTTATCTGCAACAAGACGCGTAGCTTTCATGATTATCGAAAAAATATAGAGCCCAGAATAAGTATACAAACTTTTCATATCGAATTAAAATAGGTTTGATCCGTATTCCACGGCTTTATATCCTAAAACAAAGCCAGCGATCATTGAAAAACGGTGTGCACTTGCACAGAAAAAAGTTTAAGTGCTTTTGTAGATTCTTTCTTAATTATGGAGGAAGACTTAAAGCCGTTGTGCCAGATATAGGAGATCACCTCATCCACAAAAAGGATTGGAAAATTCCAATGATGGGTTAAATAAGAAAAAACTATGCTTCGCAAACTGAAAATAAAAAAAAAAAAAATACTTCCTTATGAAGGTTTACATCGAGCCTGAGAAGAACTATTGGTCGGTAAAAGTTACGATTTCTAGTTAGCACTCTTAAATAAGAAAAGATTAGATCGTTGTTATATTATTAAATTACTCATGGGAAATAATTACAAGCGCCTTGCAATTTTTTTTCAGGGAGTTGAAAAAACAAAAGCGCTCAAATTGTTAAGAGCTCTTGTTCCAAGCTACCTTATCCAGTTTTAAGAATTTATTCGAAAGTCTGGAATTATTCGTATGTGCTACAAGTGGACAATGTTATCTTACCAAAATTACTGCTAGAGTTTAAAAATATTCATGCAATGATAAGTCTTTGTGACGATGAAAACGTTATGGTATTGTAAAATGCCGAAATCAAGCGCACCCGATTATCAGCGCACGTTGCTAAGCGCACCAAATCCTTACTAAATTTTATTCCCGTTTAACCGGAACCCCAGATAAGCGCATATAGGGAAAAAAGATATAGAATGCAATGTTTGTTTCACTTAAAATGCGAGATTTTTTTCTTCTTTTTTAATTTTTTTTACAGATGTAGTTTTTATTAATTTTTGTTAGGTCTTTCTTGAAATGTGGAATATCAAACAGTCTTGACGGATCAGAAGACGTTAATATTCGAGGATTAGAAGACTACATTATGCCAAAACCAGAAAGCGAATTCCACTTAATGATTTAGAATCTCTGACACAGATGCTGTTAAGTACGAACAAAGCGATATTCGTTCTGATATTTCTTCTGACGATTTAACAACTGATGAAGATTAAGGATTATAAAATGTATAAAATGATACACAAAAAATATACATCATCGAAAGAACATTATTCAATTTTTCTTTCTTTTTTTTCCTTGCATTTTTTCATACTCGTATTTAAGTGCAAACCCTCAGATTATTGCACCCTCAGATAAGCGCATCACAATCTTGCTATCACCACTGATAAGAGCTGCGCTTGATTTTGGTTTTTTACTATATGGCTCAGTTGTTTTTTTAAACTAATTGTAAAAAATCTAGCGATTGGTTTGACACTTTAAAAAAACTCAAAACAAAAAATTGCTTTTAAATTCTATTATGTTGGTTGATTGGGGAAAGTCCAATTAGTTCTTATTGGCAATAGTCCGTGCAACGCACTCTCTTTTTCTTGCCTAGGATTTTCTGTCCTTTTAATAAAAGGCAAAAAATAAACCTAAAAATAAACCTGGGCAAAAAATAAACCTAGGTACCAGTGTGCGCCCAACGGCTAAAATAAACCCTCTATTTACGTTTACTGTTTGCAAGTATTTATATATTCTGTGACGTATTTTAAATACTAAAGTGAACAAATTTCGTAGGTTTCATCAGATTACAAAAATAATTTTGTTGCTTGATGGGTGCGAAAAACGTCAGTTCCAGGACCGCGGGCCTTGTTTTTATCATTTTGGCCCATCGAGAATATAAACAGAAAACATGGCGGCTGATATTTACCAAAAAAACAGTGAAACAGATCAGTGAGCGGGTGCGTATTAGGTTAGAGGGTCCTCGCTTTGCCAGACCACTCCCTGCAACATCCAAAGGCACACATATCTATTTTTTCTATCTCTCCTCTTTCTCACGCTAGACTGTCCTATTAAACGTGACTTAGCTTCAATGAAAAGTTCACCAGTGCCAATAACATTAAGGGCCTTCGTAAGTTTTCTTGGGCCCTCTTAGCGGAATATGGCCGATAATATTCTAACCCCCTCCTCCCCCCCCCCTTATTCAGCGACTTTCCGTTCATAAAATACACATTCGGATAAATCTGGGAAAGCTCAGCAGGGGCTTGTGTTTTGTATATAAAAGTTATCGGAATTGATGACAAGCAATTATGCTCTCAACGACAAAGAATTTTTAAGTCACGATCAAATTTTTGAGATTTCTTAATCCTTAGCGGACTATGTTTACAAACATCAGACTCCCTCCCCCCACTCAGCAGCGATATCCCGCTAACAGGGGCCAAAATGTTTTTTCGCAGACCCCTTAGTTACATCGTATTGATGATATGATTGGGTCAAATTATTTATTTACAGTCAAAAACTATTTGTATTATTTGACTTCCCATGCTGTGAAAAAATAAGGGGTCATCTACAAAATTCGTAGCAATTCGTATCAAAAAAATTCTTTTGCCATACAGATGAGTTTTGAATTAAATTCGTATGAGTTTAAAAAAAATTTGTATGAGATAAATTCGTATGAGTTTCAAATTAAATTCGTATGAGTTTAAAAAAAAATTAAATTCGTATGAGTTTAAAAAAATTCGTATGAGTTTTAAATTAAATTCGTATAAGTTTTAAATTAAATTCATATGAGTTAAATTCGTACGAGTTTAACAAAAAATTCGTATAAGATTTTAATTAGATCCATATGGTTTTAAAAAAAAGAAAATTGTTCGACATTGTATTAAATTCGTATATGGGTTTTTAAATAAAATTCGTTTGAGTTTTTATAATTAGATGCGTATGGTTTTTTTTAAAAAAATTCGTATATAGTACAGTACAGATGTAAGCTTACGCGTACGCTTAAGTTTCACACCTTTTTCTTGGAGGCGGTAGTTGTTCATTTTTTGCTCTTATTAATTATCTTGCGAGTCTTGTAAGTCATTAACTTGCGCGTAATAAACAAGGGATTATTGAAGAAAAAATAGATTATTATAACTGCGCGTAACTATTGTGAAATAGTGTTAACTGTTCCAAATAGCATAATTGCAAATGTTATCAACTCTATCAATGTGACACGAAGAGCCATTGTTTAATAGTTTTATTAAATAAAAGTTTTGCGTGGAAACTAAATAAACTAGCGACAAGTCACTGTTGATTGCGCGGGTTAAGCGATAAAAATTATTATATTTTAACAAAGATTGAAACTTTAATTTTGATAGAAAAGCTTTTTTAGATTGCATTTTAAAAGTTTAAAAACGATAAACGGCAATATTTTTTTTAGATCGCATTTTAAGGTTTAAAAACGAAATATAATTCGTATGAAAATTCGTATAAATTAAAGAGTATAATTCGTATGAAAATTTGTATGAAAATTCGTATAAATTAAAGAGTATAATCCATATGAAAATTTGTATGAAAATTCGTATAAAAGAGAATATAATTTGTATGAAAATTTGTATGAAAATCATATAAAATCTGTATTAGATTTTTTAAAAATCGTATAACTATTTAACACTATACGAATTGTATACGATTTTTATACGAATTAAAAGCAATTAAATTTGTATATATTTGTATAAAATATCATACGAAATTTGTAGACGACCCCTAAAAGGATTTCTAAACACTTTCTTAGAAAGTTTCACCAGTTTAAGTAACATGCATGGTGTTCCAATTAAGTGGATCACACATTAAAGGTCTCTTCATCTTAAAGGAATAAAAGCTGCATCCATTATTTAAGCTGTATGAATTTTGTCGTTTCTAGTGTAGAATTTTTAAAACAAATTTCAACACATTTATTTTCCTTACGAAAAATTAAGTAATACAATGCCTTGTTAATGTATCTTGTGAATTTTTTATTTGTAGCATGGTATCATTAAGTAAAGGCTTTGTTGCATTTCTAACATACAACTTAAATTGGGGTTCATAAATAACACCACACCTAACAACATAGTAACTACATTAGCACTCTATTTTTTGTACACTTCATTCGCTATAAAAGCTACAGTACTGTAAAAAGGTATCTTAACATCGCGATCCTCTATCGTGCGAGACAGGAACGATACGCGATAGCTTTTTGAGCATATTTTTGTCTCGATAGATATGAATCATATCGCGTCTATCAGGATGTCGCCATAGGCTCGATCTATCGCGTAGTATTACTCGATGACGTAAATTGCTTTATAATACTTATTCTAAATTAAATACTGAACTTCAAACAAAACAAAACAATGCTTAAAAGAGTTTCTTTTTTTCTATGATAATTTAGGAATAATAGTTCTTGTGTGAATAAAGTTAAACAAAGTTGCCTGACTTTCAACGCAAGTAATAAAAAGTAAATTAAATATTTTTTTCGCTAGGTTTATCTGGAGGCGAAAAACGTTGTTAGTTTACACACATTTTCATATGAGAATCATTCTTTTTCTTTGTTAAACAACATTTCGAGCCTTAAATAATTCTTAAGATTCTTAAAATGCGATCTAAAAAAGCTTTTCTATTGCCTTTCTTTGTTTTTAAGTTTTTAAAATGCGATCTAAAAAACATTTCTATCGCCACTTTTCGTTCTTATGTTCTTAAAATGCGATCTAAATAAGCTTTTCTATTGCTGTTCTTCGTTCTTAAACTTTTAAAATGCGATCTAAAAAAGCATTTCTATCGCCATTCTTTGTTCTTAAACTTTTAAAATGTGATCTAATTTTATTGCAAAAACGTCGCTTTATGCAATCTTTTAACATAAAAGAACACCTCCCGTGAGAGGCTTTATTTAACGTTATTAATTTCTAAGAAAATTGTGACAAAACTATACAAGCAATTCTTTGATTTGTGGATCTTAATAAAAAGCAACTTTCAAAATTAGAATGTTCTGTTACAAAAAAGTATTTAATTTCTTTACTTTTTTAAAAAATAAAAATTTCAATGTAAAACTGCATGACTTCGTCGATCCATTTAGGAAACATAATAAAAACAAGGTAGAATACGCTTGCCGTAACACCCTCCTCTGTTATAATTTCAAATATATAATTTTAATGCTGCGAAAGACTTTAAATATTGTCAACTAAAGTATAGTCTGTAAAAGGATTTTGCACTTAGATTTTGATTTTTATATAAGACTGTGCAAATAACATTAAAAGAACACTGACATTTTTTATAAAAATTATTTTTCGTGTTTTTTCTTTTATTTTAAATGGAAGGAGAATGACTTGCTGTATAAATTTCGAAACAGCGCAAGAATAATACAAGAAAACGAAAGATATTAGAAGATTATAATGAAATTTAAGACTTTTATAATCGATAAATTAGACATTAAATTTGTGAACCTCCAGGGGCTGACCCAGAAATTTATTTTAAGGCGTTGATAGCGCTGCAGATAAAATTTCTTTTCGGGTAACAAAAATACTTTAGATATGCATCGTCTTCTTTTTTAGTATAGAACATAATTTCTTCTTGAAAATATTTATATTCTCTGTGATTGAAGACTCTAAAAATATCCACAAAATGAGAAATAAACCAATTCTCAAGCATTTTAAATTATGTGTCTCTAATTTGGGCACCCAAATTAGATGTTCCCGAAATCTGTATACCGATGTCCAAATTGGCCTGGATCAGCCCTTGACCTCTTTAGAAATGGTATAACATAAATTCCCACAGGATTTTATTATTTCAAATTATATTTTAAATTGTTCTTAGCTGTATATAATGTATATAAGTTTTTAATGCCTGATGATGTACTAGAAGTACGAAAAGCTTTGCAATAAACATATTTTTATGAATGTATATATATATACTTGTTTCTTTATTAAAAAATGTTTTTCTTGTGTTGTTTGAAGGTTAAACAGAATATACTTGCATTGTTTCGAAAGTTGTAAATCAATTTATACTTGTGCTATTTCATAATGTATAGCAAGTTGTTCTCCTCTCACTTGAAATAATAAAAACAAAGGAATGATTTTTATGAAATGTTAAAGTGTTCTTTTAATAGTTTTTACGAGTCTTTCAGAAATTCTACGTCTCACAAGTGCAAAATCTTTTTAGGGAATATAGTTTAGTTTGCAATATTTAAAGTCTTTTATGAAAAACACATAACGGAGGAGAGTGTTACGACAAGCATATTATGCATTTTCCCATACGGTAGTCTGTTTAACACAAGTCTTTCAATACTACATTTAATGCAATTTTGTCAATAACAAAAAGAAAAACATGTAAAAGTCTGAAAACCGCACGCCCAATTCAGTTTTGGACATGTGTGAATGGAATAGAATGACAAAGAATGACAAGACTGGATTGTGGGTGTTTCTTAATCTCTAAATGACTTTAATCCTTGACATACAGTACTGTGAAAAGATTTGTTAACATCGTGTTCGTGTAACGAGCGTGGTGCACACGAACCACGATAAAATCATGGTCTTTATGTATAACAAACAGTCAAACATTCTATCGTGGCCACCACGCTAATATTATTATCTCCACAAAGGATCGTGTGCCCCACGATTATTTTCGCGAGCTCCAGGATTTTATAGCCAGTATAATTTAATTGTTTTTCTTTTCAAAAAAGTCTTTGATCAAAGTTAATTTGTTTGTTTCAGGTTTTATCAAGTTAAAAAAGCATATTCATAGTTTTTGCTTGGTGTATACTTTTTCGTCATGGACGCTATTGTATTTTTATGAAATGTCATTTGTCTAGAAAAGTTAAATTTGTCTGCGGCGATAGAAATGTTTTTTAAGATCGCATTTTAATTATTTATAAACAAAAAAACGACGATAGAAATGTTTTTTAGATCGCATTTTAAAAGTTTATAAACGAAAAGCGACGGAATGTTTTTTAAGATTGCATTTTAAAAGTTTGTAAACGAAAAGCTGCGATAGAAATGTTTTTTACATCGCGTTTTGATTCACGAACAATTTAAATCTATTATTCAGCTATCTTTATGACAATGAATTAAAACAACAAGTGTTAATTTATTTTTGTGCCATCGGTTTTTGATTTAATTGATGAACTAATACGGTCTTTGTTGTTTCACAATAGAAGTTATCTATCGTGGACGCAACGGTGCAATGTTTAATTTTTGTTCGTGTAGTCCACGAAACATGGTCATGAGGTCCACGATTGTTAAAAAAATACGCAGCGTGGTCTATCGTGGTTCGTGCGTAACAGGAAATAAACACGAACCACAATGTTAACAAACCTTCTTACAGTACTGTAGAAACAAGGGCAAAATTTCAAAAATTGAAAGCACAAGTAATTAAGAACAGCATTTCTATCTAAATAACATGTTCACAGTGGACATAGGACTTAAAGTGTGCTAATTTGTGCTGACATTGGCATGCTCCAAATAACCATATTCCAGGCCTTTCCAAGTTGTTTCCTAACAAAATTTTAACTTGTCGTACAAAGGCTAGTAAAATTATGGGACCTCGTCATAATCAAAAGTCTTTTATTTTCCAGTTTACTATTCCTAGCCTTGTTTGCAAAGGACCTCTAAGACATTTGCTACTGTTTTGCACTTTAATGTTCTTACTAGAAAAAAATTCATTCTTTTAAAAAAACTGTTTAATGTTCAAAATCTATATATACACCCAATAGTTCATTGTGTTGACATTTTCTGAAGTTGTCCCATTTTTATGACATAGTCTTGAAGTTGAATCTTATTTATTTATTTCTTTTAGTATAACATGGAAGCTTATAAATATTGTCCAGTCAATGAGGCGTATTTATTTACGTCTCCATTGATGAATATTGATATATTTAAAGAGCAATGTGTTTTGAACATTGATTTTGAAGACATGGAGGTAAGAAGAAATGATAAAAGTCAATGGCAAATAGACAAAGAAAAACTTGCAGAAACACTTAAAACTGATTTGCAGACAGTTTTGGAACTGGAGGAGGTGTGCAGCATTGATAATTTAAAGGTAAGTAGAGGTTGTTAAAGGTTACCTCCTAAGCAAAAATAAGTCGAGCTCTTTAGTTTGAGAATAGTCAAATTTTCTTTTGCCTGATAAGTTGCTTTTTGGTAGATATTATGAAATAAAAATAACACTAGGAAAAAACACAATTTATCACATTTTATCTATGTGATGTCATCATGAGATTCCCACACCAGGGAAATCGTAAAAATTATAAGAAAAAGTAATTAAATGACTATTTTAAAAGCCCTGAACTTTTTGAAATCGTAAATTATTTGGAAAAAAGGTAATTGTGTTTATTTATTGATGAATACACATATCTGAAAATTTTTAGTTTGTTTATTTACCCTGTTACAATGATGTGCAGACTTTTAGAGATGTATTGAAGACTGCATTCATTATTATAAAGAGAGGAAATTTCTGCAAAAGTTAAAATTGGCAGTTAAAGTTTTAACAAATTGTATATATTGAAGAGAGAAAATTTCTGCAAAAAAGTTTTTTCCAGAACTGATTTTTGCGATTTAGAGGCTTAAATTGAAAAAACAAAAAATTTATTTTTACAAAAAAGTTAAGGACTCAAGAAACTTATCTTCTCTGGTGGTGGTATGATTTTCTTACTCATTTGACGATTTTTTCTTATATGTTTTATGTTTGTAACATTATTTTCTGAAAATTATTTTAATTTTGTTTTATACTTTTGCGTTAATTCAACTTATATTTTGGCAAAAAGTTTTCTTCATAAAACACACTGAAATTGAAAATTGCTTGAAAAGTCTCCAGTGTATATGTATGTTAATGTTAGGGCAGAATATGTTGTATGTGATCAAATTAGACATATAAGGTATAAGAACGGTATGTGGAGTATAATTTAAGTTTAATGTGGTAAAAATGTTTAGTGTCTAGCTTCCCCTGAGTCTTCATACCGCCCAAGATCAGAAAGAAAAAAGGACCTTTGGGAATGAGGTTGTCAACTTAGTTTAGCTCATGATTGTTTCCCCCTCACCCACTACCATTTATTTTATCTTTTTTATGGTTGTTGGAGATAATGGATGTTCTGCCCACACACTCGTCTCTGTGTGAGCAACTCAGTGGATTTGAGTAAGAATGGGTGCAACAAGAAATACACCCACATTATTCATAGAATTGGCCTTACAGTCAGTTGTTTCTTTAACATCTAAAGTAACATTAAAGTAAAAATAATTGTAGAAAGTGCTGATATAATCATTTTGTATCATATTCAACATGCCGGCAAGGAAGGAGCTTGAAAAGGAAGCTCAAGAATGGTGTAAGTTGAAAATTGTTCTGACCAGTCCTCAAATAATTAGCAAATGAAACAAAAAATATTATTATGTTTGCTAAAACAGTATTGTTCATCGTTCTAGCTAATATTATTTTTACTAGTCGTTCCATGTGGAAAAATCCCCAGGGGTGTGGGTCGTCTGTCTTTAAATTACACGCTATTTTGTTTTCCCATTACACGACACTTTTCTTGTGGACTGACAGACAGACAAAATATGGCTATCATTATAGAGACTTGAGGTACCCTTTAACTCGAAGCCATACTGACTGGATTATTAGGTTTTAGAACTTTAAGTAAAATATGCTAAGCAGTGTTTTTAGATATATGCTGCACCAGTCCACTTCTCATAAACTTGCATATTTCATCAAAAGGATAATTAAATAATTTAGTATTTGTGATCAAACCTCACTTTTCAAAAAAACGCTGTCTAGGGATTATTTCATGATTTCGTAACAACTGCTAGTTCTATTATTGACGATTGAAATTAATAAATTATTAATATAGGCCACCTTTGCTGGTTTGGACCTGTAAATTCCTGCTACATATGTAACTAATTTATTGTCGAAAATCTATGCAGTAAGAAAATTTTGATTTCAAAAAGCTGCAGAATTTTTGAATTGATGCCAAATAGAGACTTGAGAGTTCCTGGGAGGAAGCCCAGAGGTAGTTTAAAAAAGAGTTGGCAAAAGGTAATAAAGAAATACTTGGTGCTAAAGAATTTGAGTTTAGAACTATACAAACTTAGTCTAGATCAGATTGAAAGAAGGTCACAAAACTCTTTTCAATGGAAAATTCTGGTGGTATCAAGCATGATTTTGTTATCTGTAAATTTTTAAGTAAAAATTTAAGACTTCAATAAAGTTTATGAACTTTAAGTGTAAAACTTGTGCAAGATACTTCGTTGACTTTGCACTTGACAATTGTTGACAAATATGCTGTTGTGTTAACTAAGCAGAAGGCTAATATCATGTTACATTGGCATTTTTTGACGGCATGAAAAAGCTGAGCTTTTGAAACATAAGCTGAATTACTGAGAGAGCAAAGGATAGTTCCCAACTAACTCTGTTTATTTAACTTTATTGACTATGGACTTACAGCTCAGTTTAGAAGATCAACTTAAGCTCCATTTTATTAGTTCATAGCCAAAGCCTGATATAGTTCGATAAAAACATTGCAGATAAGTTACTGTCGTAATAATTCTACATAGAAAAAAGTTTGTTAGTCTATATTTCTCCAGAACATAAACTTTATGTGTAGTTGTGTTATGAAATCCAATTTTATTTACTAGAACCTTTTACTAGTTTTTATTTATATAAAGAACATTCTACCTTTTAGTGTGACTATGAAGATCAATTCGATTTCAATCAACGGCATGTGTTTAAGGATTTTCCAGATGATAACAAACTACAAACTGTAAAGTATGTATCTAACATTGTAATATTTTCCAAAACCTGCATAATTTCATATAGTATTTTATTGTCAGCTGCTTTAATGGAATAAATTTTCATGAAAATTTAAATTTTGCCGTTTCATGGATTTTTGTGCCTTTTTGTGAAATGCTCTTATTACCCTTGTCCATTTATGCAAAGTGTTGGTTCCAGTAAAATATGTATAAAGACAACTTTACAAATTTTGTTTGCTAAGTATATGGGAAAAATACACTAATTAGTAAAATTGACATTTGATGTTGGACGTTGCATGTTTTATGGTTGTAGCAGTAAGGTGGTTTGTTTCATCATCATTCAAAACGACAATTACCAGGCAACTCATTTAAGGGCTTAGATAAAGCTGAGTTTTTTTCTAGTATCATCTAACTGAATTTTGTGAAGAATCTTTTACTGGCAAAGAAATCAAACAAACAAAGTTTTCTTCATTGCAATACCAGTTAAGGTGATGTCTCAAAATAAAATTTCGGGATGTTTTGTCTGTAAGTGTTTTGGTCTAAAATAGTTTGATTTTATAGTAAAGGTATATTTTTAGGCAAGTTAAAATGGGCAAAACAAAAGTTGAAGAATTGGCATATGTCCCTACATTCCCTGAGGTCAGTTATGTAATTGTTATCAAAATTATAATACCCGTCTACGTCTGTCTGTCACGCAAAATGGTACTGCAAGAAGTGAGAGGCACGCTGTGTATAAAAAAAACGGACAAAGCCGTGAATTTTCCATGGGCCACTGACTAGTGTATATCTAATGTTTGTATGGTAATGTTGAACTCTTTTGAACCTAAACGAGAAGTCTTAAACGCATCTTAAAAAGTCATGGCTTGCATGAAAATGAAATTGTGAAAAAATTGATGCAATTTTGTAGGTACAGAAAAAAATCTTTAAATCCTGACCTAGTGTTATTTGGTCTAAAATTGCATTTTTGCGTGACACAAAATCAACATTTTTATCATCATTTTCAATATGTTTTTACTGTGTCAAATTTTGGCCTAAAAAATCTTGTTACGCATGCTTTTTATAAAGTGTGCCAAATGTCGTCAAAAAGCAAAGCAGTAAGAGGCTGACAAAAAATTAGGTTTTTGCCATTCCCAATCTTGTCTAAAGTAGAAACGTCAGTAATTTAAATCCATTCTATAAAAAAAAGGCACTCCATCCAAACAAGGCTTATTTAAAGCAAGGCTGAAAAAATGATCTTTTACCTACTTGCAAAAGGCTCTCGTAATAAATGATTCCTTTAATTTGTGTCAGTAAAACAAGCACTTTAAATTCCTGTTTGAAAGTATACTATACCATTCAGCATTTATGTTCTTAACATTATCGCATTTATCGCGTCCCTACTACAAGCTGGTACTTAAAAGACTATCCTCTGTGGAGAAAAATGTTATTAATTTATTTCTATTTCCTCCCCTCCTTTAGATCCTGGTTTCATGGGCAACCAACATGAAAATATAACATTACAAATATTTTTTTAAACTGAGATTGTGTTTTTGGCTAGTATTAAGGTTTTTTTGTTTTTGGTCACAATTTCCTTGAAAAAAACGAAGATTGTGATAGCGATACTGTGTGCTCACCATTCCAATACACATTAAAAAAAATGCTGTCCGAAGCTACATATACATTAACAGGTTTTTTTACAGAACATTTAAAAACTGTTTTGTCTCATAATTTAGCCTTTTATGGAAGAAATCAGCGAAGAGGACGAACTAGTACCCAGTGGTGAAGTTTTGTTGACGGTCTCTATATTTCATCCTGAAAAGGTGTGTATATTTGTTAGATATGTTTAGCGCTAGTTGTAGTAATAGAGTAATAATGCAGCAACATTGCAGGAAAAGACCTATCTTGGTTTCATTTAGAAAATCTTGATTTTGTTTTTCCAAAAATTTTTTTCCTGCAGATCGTATAAATCTTTTTTTTGTTTTGTTTTTTGTCAAATTGGCTATGAAAGGACTTCTATTTAACACTGAGTAGTAAGGGTACAGCTGACATTTCGAACATTATATAAACGGTATCTATCCACCTGGTATGACAATTGCTCTGACCGAGTTGCTGCAAAGTATAATGTATATTATATACATGTATGAATTTGTATGCGTTAAAATTGGTCTTCACAATTTTTCTTTAGAGAAAAGTTCATATGGAATTCAAAGTACTTCCAGATCAGGTATTGAAAATATATAGTTGGTTTTAAAGTAGAACATAAATCAACACAACACTTCCTTAAACATCTATTGCCTATCTATTTTGTTAGAGGCTCTTCGATTTAGATTTCAACAGTACAGTCGTGGACAAAATATAATGAAACATCCTACAAAAAAAATTGATATTGTGTCAAAAATTGCTGATAAAAAGCCAGGGAATGTCTCTTTCTTATATGCCAATTTTATACGGTGCAAGTTATTTAAATAAACCGGGTCTATTTTGGGCATCCTGAGACAACGTTTGAGTGGGGAAAGGAAAATTTTGGTAGGCGGTTTATTAATTTTGTCTGTGATACTAATTAAATCATCTTATTCAGAAAATTAACGAGGCAAAAAATTAGCATAATTTTGAAATTTCGCGTTAATTTTATGCCTCGTTAATTTTCTTGAGTAAGGTGGCGAGCCTTTATGATTAACACCTACATTGCAGGCCATTTCGTGAGAGGTGTGCAATCGTACGCGTACGCCCCCACACACGTGCAGATTTGTTTAGGCGTGCGATTCATCGCACGCGCAAAACGTTGCTGTAATTAAAAATTATTGTATTTATAACAAAGAACATTTGTTAAATAAACCTTAAAAATAAACGATCATTCTTTTACTGAACTCTAAAAATAAACAATCATTCTTTTACTGAACTCACAATATATCGCACAATTTAATTGCTACCATTTACCAGCTACCAGGCTATATTAAGGCTTTGCGAGTTTTATTTTAATGATTTTATAAAAAAATGCAACAGTATTTTAATCTTTGTAAGGTCGCCTTCTGAAGAATTTAAATGAAATTCAGCATTATTTAAGTTAAAATAACTAAAAGATAATATCATTAATAAGAAAAAAAAACTTCTTTAATAACGAAATATTCTTTTAGATAATAATTTTTATGATTCATCGAAGGTTTATTAAATATTATTATTAGCGGTCGTTCGACTTTCCGTAATTTAATTTAATTTAAATATCTGTTTGCCCCACAAGTAATAACAAAGTTTAATTAACGAGTCTGCTTACGACTTCTTCGTATTCGAGTTGAAATTCCTTGCCGTACATTGATGGAACTTGCACTTTGTATGTTCTTTACGCCAAAACAGCAGCCCCTGTGCGGTGTACAGGGGTAAAGGAAATGTTTTTGTAAAAAAAATTTTTTTTGATCGCACGCGCAGAATTTTGAGGCGTGTGATCTACCGCACGCCTGCCTAAATTCTTACGAAATGGCCTGCATTGTATTTGATTACGAATCATGTAGATAGGTAATCATCTAGACAGGCAGTCATCCAGATCAGCAGTCATCTAGATAGACAATCATCTAGACAGGTAATCATCTAGGTAGACAATCCTCTGGATAGACAATTTTCTAGATGGGTAATCATATAGATAGACAATCATCTAAATAGAAAATCATCTAGATAGGTAGTCATCTAAATAGACAACATCTAGATAGTCAATCATCTAGGTAGACAATTATCTAGATAGGCAATCCTCTAGATTGACAATCATCCCAAAAGGCAATCATCTAAATATAGGCAATCACCTAGATAGGCAATCATCTAAATAGGTAATCATCTAGATAGACAATCATCTGGAAAGGCAATGATCCAAAAAGGCAATCATTTAGATAGTCAATCATCTAGGTAGACAATTATCTAGATAGACAATCATCTAGATAGACAATCATCCAGATAGACAATCATCTAAATAGGCAACCATCTAAGTATAGGCAATCACCTAGATAGACAATCATCTAGATAGGTAATCATCTAGATAGACAATCGTCTAGAAGGACAGTCATCCAGATAGGCAATAATTTAGATGGTCATTCATCTAGGTAGGCAATTATCTAGATAGACAATCATCTGGATAGGCAATCATCTAGATAGGCAATCATCTAGGTAGACAATCATCTAGATAGACAATCATCCAGATAGACAATCATCCAGATAGACAATCATCCAGATAGACAATCATCTAAATAGGCAACCATCTAAGTATAGGCAATCACCTAGATAGACAATCATCTAGATAGTTAATCATCTAGATAGACAATCGTCTAGAAGGACAGTCATCCAGATAGGCAATAATTTAGATGGTCATTCATCTAGGTAGACAATTATCTAGATAGACAATCATCTGGATCGGCAATTATCTAAATAGGCAATCATCTAGATAGGCAATCATCTAGGCTTTCTGACTTGATTGTATTCACATGAAAAAATTTATTTAAATGAAACTTTAATATCACTATACTTACGTTTGATTTGTGTTTTCGTAACGTTTTTAGAAATTAACTGAAGTGCGAGATCTTATAACGTGTCAGTCAGATAAAGTTATTTTTGGTGAATTCAGTTCGAATCCAAGCTTGGAAGGAGTCAAGACTGCTAAGGTAGGATTCTTATGCCAAAATACTTTGATTTTGATGCTTCTATCATGTAAGATTGGAAATAAGGTCGAGAAAAGCGAAAACAGCTGAATATTACTTCCTTGCATCACACAATCCTGAGGATTAAATTTCGATTATTAAATCTTTCAAAGACAAATGATATTTTTGCACTGTTGCATCTTAAGAGATAAATTTCCGCTAAGTCTTATTCTCTTAAAATAATTACATCGTGATTTTGCGAAGACTAACTTTTGCAATTTTGTAAAAAAGTAGTATATGGTATTTCTTATTTCCACAAATTTTATACCTTCATATTCACGAATGTTGCCAATTGTGACTTTTCCCGAATGCGTATTTTTGCGAAAATTCATCTACAGGACTTGTCATTTCAACTTTGTAGAATGAATTTAATAATTTAAATTTCCTCCTTCTCCGTAGGAAATCAGTGATGCTTCCTTCTTTTTTGTTGAACAATGTTTTTATAATGACACTAGAAACCCGTTAAATCGTGATTATAGCAGGTAGGTCGATAAACTAAACAATGTCCAGCTTCCTTGTTCTCGCAGCTAAAAACCTGGTGATCGCAGCAAATTCTCTCTCTCAGAACAGTAGGAATTGAAGAAATGACTTACGTTTAGTGCCTTCAATGACTCAAGGATCTTGTATTTGCCCAGAAATTGTATTTTGGGATTTAGATTATCTCAACGATTAAAAGTTAGAAAAATATTTTATAAAAATCAGAAGCGCTTCAATATTGATTTGGTATAATCAGCTAAGGGATAACAACGTTAACAATAGGGATGTTTTATTTTCAGAATTATTAAAGAATGGGCAAAAGAATCTGAAAGATATACCGTTCCCGGGTTAGGATTGTTTGATTCAACAAACATGCAGGATAAAACTTTTAGAGACCTGAATTTTCGACTTGGTTACCCGTATTTGTTTTGTCATCAAGGTAACTGTGAGCATCTGATGGTTTTTAATGACATGAGGTATGTTGTTGTCGTCGTCGTTGTTGTTGTTGTTGTTGTGGTCATCGTCCTCGCCATTGGTGTTCCGACTTTCGTTTATGATGTTGCTGCAGTCGTTGTATTCCCTCGACATTGTTTTTGTATTCCGTCGACATTGTTGTTTTAGTTGTTGTTGTTGTGCAGACTTTTGTTAAGATTGTAGTTGTAGTCGTTGTATTTCCCACCATTGTTGTTGTTTTTGTTTTTGTTGTTCTTGTCGTCGTCATCGTCGTCGTCGTCGTCGTCCTTGCCGTTTTTGTTGTTAATATAGATTTTTTTGTCCTCCTTGCTGTTGTTGTTTTTATGTTGTTGTAGTGGTAGCTATTCCCGTCCTTGCCTTTTGCTGTTGCCTTTTGCTGTTCTAATGATTTTTGTTATTTTTGTTGTTGTCGTTGCTGTTAATATAACAATAACGTTCATTTTGAGGGCGATATTTTTATTTACCGCCCGTGAAGTGAAATTTTCAGCCCGACAGTATCACTTACGCCCGATGCGAAGCAGAGAGAGTAAATGAAAGTGGAGGGCTGAAAATTTCACTCCAAGGGCGAAGTAAGTAAAAATATGGACCATAAAGTTAATGCTATTACTATTATTACTTATTTTAATATCTTTAAAGCAAAGTTTTTTTTTTACTTTAAAATTTTCGTAAGTAGCCGTAACAGTAATTATTTTTGAATACTTTTTTTAGAAAAACCAAAATCAAATTCTTTTTTCTTGTCCTGATCTTGTGCCATTTTGCTGCTATAATGTTGTTTCTCGCCAGATTTTTTTGTTTCGTTTTTTGTCTTCGAGAAACAAAAAATCCGAATGTTCGATCGAATAAAACAGAAGACATTCTATTGTAGCTTGCGGGCCGATAACAACATTACAACCCTGGAAGCGGGCTGAAATCCAATATCAGCCCGTATTTTTTGAATGCAACAAAAACACGGGGCTGATAATTTAAATTAACGCCCGAGACTGTTACATTTACGCGCAATGAAGTTGTTTATTATTATTCAGAGAACGCCCTTTAAATGAGTTATATTAGCGACTGCTATGTTTCTATTAACTATCGTTAGATTGATCTCAGAAGATGATCCACAGAAAGTAGAAAGTTATCCCTTGAAGACATTGGTGTTATTGCCTCGACATAAAAGATGTTCCATCTGCAACATTCACCTAATAAAGTATACGCATTCACAATTCGTTTGATGATATTTTTTTTTATAAAAACTTTACCAGTGCATAACCTTAATGCTACTAATTTAAGCATGTAATAATTTTTGCGGATTTTCGTGAAATTAAGTATCTGCCAAGTATCCTTCAAAAAGCCATTTAATTTCGGCAACAAAAATTACGAAAAGTCATTATTTCGTGAAAATTTTGCTCGCATAAGAAAATTTGTATGAACTGGTCATTTTTTTGAACTGGTCATTTTACAACATTTTTGCACAGTTGTAAAATTCGTAACTTTCGCTATAATATTTAACAACATTTTTTCCACTCGCTAAAATTAACACCCATGAAATGTTTTGCAAACGATCATCCGCGAAAATTAATACCCGTGAACTTTAATTCGTTTTTGACCCACGTAATTTAGTATATTAAGGTATGAGTTCTCAGCACATTGGTCTAGAGAAAATCCTACCATGGAAACTTAACAGAAGTTGCAGGTAAAAGTAAAATCTGCTAAAACCTGGGTTAATTATCTTTAGGTGGATGACAAAGAACGATGAAATGGCGTTTGAAGATCCAAGTTTTTTCTGCGACAAATGCTTTCGTTATCTTCACTACACAAAAGATGGCAAAAAACTTGCATCTTTTCAAGCTTTTCCTTATGTTAGCACTGATTAGAAAGCTTAAGGGGTGTAGGTGGGTAGTGGTGGAAAAGTAAATACGGGTATATAATAATGCTCAAAGCAAACATGCTATAGAACACTGTTTTATTAAACATGGTGGATTCTAAAGTCATTCAAAGAAATGCACAAGACTGGAGTTTCAACAGAAAAATGTTGTTCTTGTTGTTGCTGTTGATGTTGTGTTACGCTTGGCAGCAACTGAGCAGTTACTTAACATTGTATATGAATTTAAGAAAAATTCAGAATGAATATTTAGAAAAAAGTAAGAAAACGTTGATTTTATGCATAGTTTTTTATGCACTTTCTTAAGTTTTGACTTATATTGTATATATTAACAGCTAGTTTTGTGTTGTTTTTACTTTTGTAATTGCATGTTGCATTGCGGCTATTTTATAATTCAATCCGTAGGAATTGACTGCAAATGCTTGTTGCATTGCACTCAGAAAAACAAATTTTTGCATTGGCATAACATGCTATGTAGTGCCACTTGCATCCAATATATTGCCATGTGCATCCAATATAGTGCCATGTGCATCCAATATAGTGCCATATGCATCCTATGTAGTGCCATGTGCATCCTATGTAGTGCCACTTGCATCCAATATAGTGCCATGTGCGTTAAGTACGTTTAGTATGGCGTGGTCATGGTTTGGGAAACTCCTTGGATTAGAATCTACTAGAAAGATGCAAAGAGGGGGGGTTAAAATTTGTCATTACGAAAACTTTTTTTTACTATTTATTTAAATCTTTTTTTGTTAAACGCAAGTACTTTTGTAAAAAGCATCAAGAAGACATCTGGGATACTTCTGAAAATGTCAGGGGCCACCCTGAAATATTAAATACCTAACAAAAATACTACGGTGACCAAATTTTTTGAAATTTGTCTCGATTATCCAAACATTACTAATAAAGCATCATGGCGGATCTCACTTTGTGAATGACAAATCCTATATTATGACGTTCATTTGATTCTCGATAAATCTTAATTTTTAATCTTAATCCAATACTTTGTAAAAGGCTAGCAAAACGTGATCGAGGCATTAAGATGATTTTCATGTCACGGGGGTAGCGCACGTGTTACTTTTAAATATTTTAATCGCAGTTAATCACTTAATTGTGGTCAGGATTAGCAAACACTTGGAGATTGATAATATGATGGTAAAGTCCGTGTACCTTAGCGGTAAAAAGGTTGGCAAAGAAAGACAAAATCTGGGCTCGGTGACCAATATTTTCTACCAACCACTACATACCGATTACTACATAAGTTTTTGTGGGTTTGTTTCTGCTCTCTTTTTTTACGTCTTTTATTATTATTATTTACACAGGATAGCCTCTTCAGTTCCTAATGGATCCTTCGCTGATGAGGGTTCTGCAAAGCGGTTCCTAGTACATTTAAAGCGCCGCTTTGAGCCATGAAAGGCGTGCAAGCACAACAGCAGCCCAACTAGACAACGGTCTGAGATATTTACCCTATTCTCATACTGAAAGTTAACAGAACTTCACACTTTGTTGCCTTTGGCATGTCTCGGTCGGGATTTGATTCCGAGATTTTCTACATTGCAGGCAAACGCTCTACCACAAAGCCACTAGTAGTCTTCGGAAGACCCGTGCATTACATGAAACAGAGTTACTAGATTGTGGAAAATTCACTCTACGAAAATCCTCAATAAACTTTAATTTGCTCGCAAGCACGAAAAATCGCTGCAGAGGCCAATTTAAAAAAGCACCTTTTCATTTTTTACGAATATGGTTATCAAAAGTAATTATCAATGAAATTTTGATTTCTGTTGGAAGATGTTTTTTCGATATATTGTTTTTTCGGTTATTTTGTTAAGAGTTTCCCTCCAAAAAGCGCTTTCCTTAAGCGAAAAACATCAATAAAAAGTGTATTTAGGGGTACCTGCAAGCGTTGTGCTTGTTTGCCGGAATTATTATAAAGTGCTATTAAAAACAAACAAGCTTGGGGAAGAGGTTGGTCTACTAGATCAATAAAATTCACAAAAATTCATACGTCATTTCAAGACAATTTTTTCACCTCGTGACGAACTTATAAATTATTTTCCATCATGGTAGGTATGCCTTTGGCGTGTCAATAAATAAGAGACTGGGGACGATGTCGATCTTTTAACTGCCATTGTTGAAGAGAACGGAATAAATTGTCTTACGAATCTTATGAATAAGTGAAACCTAGAAAACTTGTTTCGTTTAACCCTTAGAGATTACGATGACCACGATAAGGCAACCTAACCTTAGCGACGACGAATTTGTATTCGCCATTAAAATCAAAAATCAACACATGTTTCAAAACTTCAAGTCGACACTTATCGTTTTTAAAACTCTCCCAGACAAGTATTTCACCACATACATCAGAATAAAAACAGAACATCTTTTCAATATGATTAGATATTCTCAGCAAGAAATTTCTTCAAAGAGAATCCTGGGGAAAAGCTACAAGTGTGTTTTATAAGAAGTATCATTCCATAAACTTGGTGTTTCGATTTTTTCCCGCTCCGCCACACATTGTGTTCTATTAAGGATGTGAAGTTCGTAATTATTTGAGAAATTGCAGCGCTGTTACTTCTGTAAGTCTAAATGAGAGATCATCTATAGAGGGTTTAAAATTTTTGGGACCCAAGATTTTTTGGCCCCTAATTCAAAAGTTCTATCGTCGGCCCTGTATGTTAATGTAAACAACGGCTTAGTATGAACATGGATTACGAAGGAGTATATAAAGATGTTATCATAGAATTATAACGGCGCTATGTTGAGATAAAGGGATCAAGCAAAATTGCATCTGTCTGTATTTTTTGATAAATTTGATAAAACTAATGACACTATCAGCAAAATACTTAGGTAAGATGGTTTACTATTGATGAGTTATCTGATTTTGTTCATTATGGTGATTTTGTTCCTTTGCCGACTAAAAAGCAGTAGCAACAGCAGTAAAAACAACAACAAAACGGACAGTTGCGAATGACCAAACTATAATAAAGCAACAACATTTAAAGGGATTTTTTTCACATCTTCATGACAACAACAAAAGAAACTACAAATATGATGCTTTCTGTAGATTCTACTTGTATGCGCACCCCAACACATCAAACATCCGAGCTATGACAACATGCCCACTATTACTGCAGAATATAGAAACAAACTTCCGAAACGTCGGAAATGACACTCTCTACATCAATGTCGAAAGAAATCGAGTTACGTGACAATTCTGCACGGTATTACACACATCTGTTTCCCCTGTCCCCTGGTATTACACTCGTGCTCTAACAAAATGTCCTTTATGGTACTCTTAATATAAAAGAAAACTACTCCGAAACGGCGACACTACAATGTAGCGAAAAAATCTAGTTTCATGAGAAATTGAACGCCATTTTTTTTGCGTGCGCTATTACTGCGCATGCACAATAGGTGTCTGTGTTTTCCTTCCATTTGGTACTGAAATAGTCAATAACAAAGTTCTACACAAAGAGATTCCCCCAACCTCGTCCCCAGGGTCTTGTGGCCCCTGAGCCGTTATTACGGAGTGGCCAACAATTTTCGCCGCTATCAACAAGGCAAAATACCCTGGGAACGAGGTTGAGATTGCCCCAACAAGTCGCTATGAGAACGCACGCATTTTGTACTTGTCATAACTAATTTATTAATTGTTCCAGCGGACGGTTAGGATTAGGTCTTTGCAGCTATAAATGAGATAAATTGTTGCTTATATCAACTTGGTTTCCTTTTCTAAATCTCAAAGTCCTTAACAGGTCTTAAAATTAGCTGGTAGACGGTTCTGAAGTGTTTTCGTT
Organism: Hydractinia symbiolongicarpus; assembly: GCF_029227915.1. NCBI lineage: Eukaryota > Metazoa > Cnidaria > Hydrozoa > Anthoathecata > Hydractiniidae > Hydractinia > Hydractinia symbiolongicarpus. Next base: position 12,035,064 of record NC_079875.1, on the reverse strand, counting down.
CTAATCTTTTCTAGTTTGCTTAACAAAGGTGAAAAAAGTTAAGGTCCAAAGAAAACACCAACATCATTACAGTCTACAACAACTCCGGTAAGTAATCAAATAATTTCTCTAGTGACAACAGTAATAATAATATGACTTTTGTGAGCTGTTAGACAGATGTTTGAGCGGAAATTTTATATGACACTTAATTGTACTATCTTTCTTGGATTATTAAGATTTTTGTACGCATGCGTAAAAATTTAGATAATAGTGTGAGACTGCTTATTGCTTTATAAGTTAATCTAAGCTATATAGTCCTTTGAATAATAGCCGTCGTCTGTGTGTCCGCGAAAGCCGCGTCCTGTTACGCAAACACGAAATGCGATACATAAAGGACGGGCGAACCCGTTGATTTTTTCACGGGCTAACGACTAGTCTCTTTAATAATAGCCGTCGTCTGTCTGTCTCTTCGCAAAATGGTGCCACAGTACCATAACGCGAAATTAGGTAAATAAAAGACAGGCGAACCCGTGGATTTATCCACGGGCCACTGACTTGTGTTCACTGAAAACGCAAAGCAATTCCATACCCATTTTAGATGATAAACAAGACCTTACCAGTTTGAATCGAAATCTGGTCCACTTTTTATTCATTGCAGTTTACCGACAGTGCTAGTCCAAAATATTGTGCACATGAACGAGGCCAGGTAAACATGGATCTGTATTAGAATGAGATTTAAATATAAGAACTGAATTTGAATAAGGCGTATATTATTTTAACATCTGAAAAGGTTTTAGACTTTAACAGGGGATAACAAAAGGCAACTGCTGTTTCTTATAAAACTCTTAACAGCTCTTTATAGATTCTTGTATCACTTTGAAATCTTTGTTACCCTAAGCAACTCATTACCGTAAGGTAATCCTTCGTATTTTGTAGAAGATCTACATAGCATTTGTTCAATACCTAAAAAAAAACTTTAGTTGCGTTACTTAGTATGTGACCAAGGAACAGGGATTGAGATATAAACGCACTCAACTAGAATGAAAAAAAGTTATGTAAAAAATGTATGTAGTACCCTCTTCCCCAGGGTTTTTTACAAGACGGCGAAAAATGTCAATGTATGTAGGTAGTTATTAAATCTATTAAAGCTGATCAGAGAGGATCTGAAGTTAAACCTTCGTCTTAAACGTAACACCGTTATTTTCGGATACAAAGCAAAAACGTACATTTAGTTGGGTATCTTAATAAAAATACACGCAGTCAACAAAAGGACGCCACTAGAACGCCATGTAAGCAGCAATAACATTGACACCAGCTTATAAAAAGCCATTAAAGCATACGCATTTAAACCGAAAAGTATATAGTCATTTACATTTCTCCTTTTCTTATTGAATATAAAAAAATAATAATAACAATGGATAAATAATAATAACGCGATGTCACCTCAGCACGAATTTTACTATTATCCTCGTGTACTATAGAAAGGAAATAAAAATTACTAACCTCTGGAAAAAAATTTTGTAGATGGACTTGTTATTAGGGAGAGTGAACGGAATGTTTGTTTTAAATATAATATGATAAGCCCAGTTGAAGTTGTTGAGCCCAAGCTCTTGTTTGTATAAAAGACACACAAAAATTAAAAGTGGTCATTTTAAAAATCTTGCCGACTGCTACATGTTGAGATTCACTCAAGAGGTAGTAGAACAAAAATGAAAAAAAGCAAAAACAAAACATGGATTAATAGCTACAAAAAATAGAAATAAAAGTGTTATAGTAAAGGCTAGCCTAATTATCTTTCTTCGAGGATATTAAAATCAGTTTCTCTCGCACATAAGATTAGCCGCGAGCAAATGTGTCACAGCAAAACCCTAAAATCAAACCCACCAATTAATGTAAAATAATTCTTCAGAGCAAACCGCGAATTCAAATCAACCAATAAGCATAAAGCGAATGTGATCACATCTTACCCTCTTGAAAAATAAAGGACGTGTCATCATGTTTGCTTGGGTGAGTGAGAGCTTTCTGTCTCAAAACATAAAAGAAGGTTTTCCCGATAATGATTACGTGAGCAAAGAATAATAGAAGTAACCAATCATAAAGCGCAGTAAGTATTCTGACCGCAGAAAATTTGTTTGCGACCCGGGATAATTGTTCCCCCTTAATTACTCCGATTTCCTGGTGGTAAAAAAATTATGCTTGTTCGGCTGGCTAACTGTGAGAGTACGTTTTTTTAAACTCAAGCACATTCATACTGAAACACTTCATACCAATATGACACCACTACACATAAAAGATTTACCCAAGAGGTAATCAGAACGAAAAAAATACAACAAAATATAAGAATAAATAGGTATAAAACATAGAAATAAAAAATGAATGCACTAAAGCCTCGTATACTTTGTTCACGTAATTCATTTTATTCGTTTAGGGTACGTTTGTGACGTCAGATATTTCATAGCCACCCACTAAGCAACGGATTTAGAGTTGACCCACTTTCTAAAAAAATGTATGCCCATACAAAATCTTCCATTCTTTCATACATATAGGCACAATTAGCTTATGTTATAATGACATGATCGAATCACGTACATGTTAATCCCGTCAACAAACTTACCATCTGTTGATAAGTGGCGCACATCTTCAATGCGATTTGATGCGCTGAAATAGACAAGATTGGGCTTAATATCTTCTATAAATAAGTATAAATACATTCTTGTTCTCTATTGTTTATTGTTTGTGTTCGTTCGTTCGTTCGTTCGTTCGTTCGTTCGTTCGTTCGTTCGTTCGTTCGTTCGTTCGTTCGTTCGTTCGTTCGTTCGTTCGTTCGTTCGTTCGTTCGTTCGTTCCTTCGTTTGTTTTTCTTTTGTTTGTTTATTTGTTTGTATTCCCTTTGTGTTGGCTAACTATCTTATCTTTGCTTCCTGGACATATTATAGCCACTTCTATATTGTTTTCGAAATATTCGAATATAAAGTATGAAAAAGAATCTATACGAACGGAGAATAAAACAAAACAAAAAAACGATAAATCCACCTGATAAAATCAATCCCTCTCCTAAAAATAAACATTTAATGCGTGACCGTAACATGATTGGTTTAAATTAAAACATCAATCAGTTCGTTTACAGTAAAGTGGTAGCAATTAATAACAAAATATGCAACTAACCCCCTGAAGAATTATGAATAACGCATTGCAATCTACGTAACTTTGTTGTTTAGAGATAATAATAAAGGAGGTATTAAGTCATTACAATGTGTATTTTAATGTCTGAAAGTTTAACAAACTTTTTTTATTAGAAGATCTAAACTTTGTTGTGTCATACATTGTACAGTTGTTATTTTATTATTTTATTTTGCGATGCTCAAAATGAGAAGAAATGAAGTCGCTTTTGAGCACGAGTTTATAATTAGCTCCTAATATTTTATACATTGTTGGGATTTTTGATTTAATTGCGTATGGTGCAAGATATTAAATTCGTTGTTTTGATAATACGTCCTGACAATTTTGCTTTACACATATGTGTTTTTTACTGCATTAACATGAAGGAATAAAGGGTTGTTCGTAAAGTTTTAAAAGTTTGATTTGTCGTCCAAACAACAAGGAAGAGTTGCTGAGTTATTCTGTTAGTTGACGCACAGACTGGAAGAATAATACCATTTGTTACATGGTATTAACAATGTTGTTGTAGTTGTTGTTGTTGTTTTTGCTATTGTGATTGTTGTTGGTGGTGCTGTTGTTGTTATTATTGTTTATCTGCTTTTCCAAGTTTACTGGCGATTGGGTTTTTAATATGTGTGTTTACGGAGCTGGAATGTTATGATTTGTATTGATCATTTGATTTTTTACTGCATATAGATATGTACTATCCATCTCTAGACTTACCTCTTTCTCTTTCCCTATTTTTCCAGGCTTATTCTTTACCAATAAACTCCTATAAGATTTTACTGTTTTTTTGCTATAGTGATTTTTGCATTTCCAGTTCATACACACACTAATTAGACTTCTTCTTATACTTGATAACATTTTTCTTTCACATAACTTACATATGATGTCACTGTCTCGCAATTTAAGCGTCGTCATTCTAAACATTTTTATCAATGTTGTATGTTAAGATATGAGCAACAGAAAAGCTTTTTACAGAGAACATCTGGCAGATACACCTAGCAATAGAAATGTATTATATATATAGTACATTTCTATTACTAGGTGTATCTGCCAGATCTTCTCTGTAAAAAGCTTCTCTGTTGCTCATATCTTAACATACAACATTGATCAAAATGTTTAGAATGACGACGCTTAAATGCTGGCAATCTTTATCAGCAAACTTTGGCGTTGTGAAAGTAGGTTTGACAACAGTTGTCTCATGAATGCTAAGTTCACCTTTTAAAGCCTCTATTTATGGTGGTAAAAATATAAGACATTTTAGACATTTATTTCGTAAAGATTTTCCCATAATTCTTAAGACAAATTGCGGGAATTTTTGCATTGTGGTAATCTGGAATATCTGACGTAAAGGAAATCACGAATATTGGCCTTCTAATTTGATTCGCACAAAGATAACAATCTCTCCTAGTGAGTAAAAGTTTCCTTTTATGCTGAAAAGGAAGGATAAGGTATCACTGGATTGATTTTGAGTGACAGCTTCGTAAGTTTTATTAATATTACGACCAGTGATTTTTAAAAAAGCACTATTTATTGCATGAAAGGTAAATATGTCGGAGGCGTGATTTGATAATCAGGGGTAACTAATGGTGCTGAAGTTAAATTTAACTTCAACTAAGGAAATAGTCAAATATAGAATATTGGATTGGTGACACTACCACAAAACATTGATACTTTAACTTTGGGTGTTTAGGAATTTTTCTGTTGGAGTAGCTAACTCTCTTTGTTGATAAAACAACAGCTTTAAAAAATCAGCTTTTAATTTCTACAAAAAAATATAAATAATCTTTAAACATGATAAACTTTGTAAAATTAAATTATTTGCATTTATATATATATATATATGTGTATTTATATATGTCCGGCTGGGCATTTTTTCTTTTTTTTCTATTACTACCGGTGCGCTGTGACTTTAAAATATAGACTAAAAAGCAACTTAGCGAGTTATCCGGTTTAATTTATTAGTTAAGTGAGCTAATTTTCGTGGTTAGTGATGTAATAAAAAGACCATCACTTTTAATTTGATCTGCATCAGCAATTATCCACTGGTGTTACTATGGCAATGCGTATCTACACGCGATCATTTCATGAACGGTCATATTAACGAAGATAATATTAAATTTGAGGTACTTTTGTTGTTGTTGTTTAGTATTTTGTTTATGGTTAGTAAGGACATGGATAGTTTTACATGTCAATTTATTGATACTTTTTTTCATATATACTTGCTGGTTTTTTAATTCAGGGTATTCAGCTCTGTAAACAAACTTAATGTGGGATAGGTACGGAAAAAATTAAGGGACATTTATAAGCAAGACGATCGATAGTATAAATAAGATATTAGGTTAAAATCGTAGAGTTTTTTTACGAGGATGATTGGTCTATTTCTTTAAAAAAGCAAAGGCAAGCGAAGGCAGTTGTAAAAGATGACTGCAAAGGCTAAGAAAGTGGCACAAAAAACAACCAATGAAACTAGATTTATGTGCATCTAAACAAAATTCTACTCAGACGTTGTAGTTAGGGAAGTAGAAGGGCTGTGTTGAGACTAAAAGAAACCATGTTGTCTACAAAGGTGTTTGATTCTGTGCTACAGTCTTCATTGGGTTTACTAAAACAAATACTGATTAAAAATGCTTAATAAATGTCCTTAACCAATTTTCCAATAAAGTTGAAAGAAGCAGAGTCGTAGCTGACACTCAAATCCTCTTTTTTCAGAAAGACAAGGGGGAATTTTGAGATTCTACCCTTTTAGTTTGGGTAAAAACGCTTCTTTTGCACAAGTCTGTTTCACTTTTAACCACGATCCACAAAAATGCTTTGTGGGACGTGAATCTCCCCCCAGGCCCCTATGGCTCTGCGTATAGTTATTTCCTGGCATTTTCTGGCTGTAGAAAAAATAGCATCTCCTATTTATTTTGTTTGTTATCTGTGAATGTCACACTGTCATTACTTGTTTGGACATAAGAAGGTAGCTTACTTTCTTTGTTTTACCGTTACTTTTGTCAAATTATCCATGTTTTTTTTCTAAGTAGGCATCCCAAAAATTAAACAACAATCGCTAAACATGTTCCGTGTAAATGATACCTTACCAAGAATACAGTGATAGAAGCATGATGTACACTTTGCTGTTTTTTGAAATTGTGAATATTCTCCTGTGCATGACAATTTCTTCCAAAGATTTGAACAAGCGCACGATCTTTGGAGCTTCAGATATTGGAGCTGTGTGCAACGATGGTACTCCTGGAATATATTATCTCCATCATAAAAAGGATAGTTTAAAATGGATAATCTATGTTGAAGGTGGTGGAGGTTGCTCGAGTAATAAACAGTGCGAAGAGAGGTTTAAAAGGACTCCATACTTCATGAGCTCAAAGAGTTATCCTGATAGAATTCAAACAAGGAGTTTAATGTCGACCGAAATATATGCTGACTACAGCAAAATTATTATACCATATTGTAGTAGCGATTTATGGCTTGGAAATAGTTCCCAAAAAAATAACAAACTAGCAAACTCAACAAATGTGACTCCTTATCTTTTTCGTGGAGCAGTTATATTCGAATCTGTGATTAACGAAGCAATAGCTATTGGCTTAAACAAGTCAACCTACGTGACGATAGCGGGGACCAGTGCTGGAGGTATTGGAGCTATAAATCATATAAAACAGTTGCAGAAAAAACTAAAAAATACACAACTTTCAATTATTTTAGATTCATCATGGTTTCTAAACTTTGATCATTACTTTAGCAGTAGGTCCAATACGGACTTTTTAAGACAATCTGGTATAGCGAGACATACTAGCTGTCGAGATGTTCGTTGGAGTTATCCATGTTGTTTTTCAGTTTCTTGCTTGCTTAGCCAGTCGTACATACCAACGAGTGTAGAGATGCTGGTTATTTCAAGCAAATACGATGTTTACATCCTATTTGACCGTCTTTTGTCACGTGATCGCACTTCTAATTATGCCAATATATTTAAAACAAAAGAAATTTTAACACGTGTGCATGCATACGGTGGGCACATGTTACATTCTCTCGAAATCGTGCAATCGTATCCGAACTTTCACTATGTCCTATTGTCGTGCTTTCAACATGGCTACATTGCATCATCGTCACTATGGGAAACCGTATACAACGCTAAAATTGAACTAAATTTCGATTCCATACACTTTGAACACACTGTTTCAGATGACAATCTAAAGCTAATCTCAGTAAAGGGTCAGTCTCTTGAAAACGTCGTACTGAAATGGCATGATATTTTACAGAACAAAACTAATAAAAGCAGAGATGCAATTTCTAACTTGCGTATAACAGACAGTTGCTCACATGCTCAATGTAATCCAACCTGTCCCCAGGTTATTCATTTCAACATATACAAATCTGGTTGGAAGAATTGGAAACGAATTTTATTAATTTTTATCATATTGTTTATATTTGCTGGTTGCTTAGTAACAAAAATAGCCTGGATGATACAACATCACCAATTAAAGACCACTCAAGCCTTGTATTTATGTTCGAATTACGACAGTGTAGAAGGGTTGGATAAAATTAAATGTTTGCCCACATGCCCACCGCATAGCAGTGTTGGCATCTCTTGCACCATGTTGGAATATGACATAGTTAACCAATCACAGGCCGAGATTATCGGTACATTGAAACGAGCAGAACCTGCCATGCGACAGAGGAGACTTTCTCTGACGCATATAAGACGAAAGAGTTTTCATTCACCCGGTAAAAAAATTATTAGCGGCATTACAGCGTACTTTAATCCAGGTCAACTTGTTGCGATTATGGGTCCCAGTGGGTCAGGAAAAACAACTTTGTTGGATTTGTTAACAGCAAGAAAACATAACAAGGAAGCAGAGGTTTGGAAGAAATTTGTATCTGTTCCTACTAAGGGGACGGCTAAATATGGCCACTTAAGCATGGTGTCTGTCTGTGTCTTGTTGCTCCAGCAAAATATTGACTTCTCTTTTTTTATAAGCAGCAAAATAGCCTAGTTTTCTATGTGTGTTCCACTAGCAAACAAGGAAGATATAAACATATGGTAAACAAGTTAGTTATTCTAAACAAGCTCTTTTATTTTTTGATCAACGTACACTTACTGCCTAAGCATGCCTCCATAGCGAAACATCTCGCACAACAGCCGTTTCAAATATCTTCTACATCAAAAAACACAATTTCTACTTCGAAATATAGATCATCATAGAGAAGAGGTGAATAAAACAGACAATACCTCGTGTTTTATGATTAGATAGATCAAAAGCTAATTTGAATTTCACTTTTTACAGGATAACATTTTTATCAACGGGTTGCCCGCGGAAGAAACGCGGGATTGGTTTATAAAGAATAGCGGTTACGTTCTGCAGTTAGCAACACCCTACCACGAGGAACTTACAGTTCGACAAAACTTAACATACACAGCTATGATGAGGTTACCCATGAAGATGAAAGTGCAGGATAAAATGTGGAGGGTTGAACAGGTGCTTGGGCAGGTAAATCTTTTATTTTATTTTAAATTTATTTCTTCGTCTTTAGATAAGATAATGTATATTGCGCTAAAAGAATAAAAAAGATATATGATTTAAATCACCATATCATCAATCCCGTTTGTGGGGCTATCTGAAGTCTATACCTCCTTTATTAATACCCGTTCCCGTATTTTGTGTGTTCAAAACAGCCGTGCGCATTTTTATTCCAAGAAAGCCCCTGCAGAGTAATACATTACGCTGACGGACAAACCCGTGGACCTTCACCCTAGTTCATGTCTGGTTTTGTTAAAACGTGAAAAGATGTGATAAAACTGGGAGATTTTTGACACATTTTTAAATCATTCTAAAGTGATATCCATATTTTCATATTATACTAAAATCCAAACATACTGACACAAAAGAATTTTAAACTTTCTACCTGATTATCGATAAATTTAAACTTTGCGTTGTCAAATGCTCTGATATTTGCCATGACCTGAAAAACGTTACCAGTTTGAATGATAAATAACTTTACAACAACCAGTACATAAAAAAACAAGTAAGAATGTTGAAATGGAAAACGCTAAATCGCAAATTAATTTTCTTCGATCAAGTGTTGTCCCTAAATGCTCTTGTTCCTTAATTGATTTGTCAATATCGGGAAATTCCTCTTAATCAATACCAAATCTTTAGGGTACATGGTTACTCACGCATAGAAACAAGATGGTCAATGACTTACGTTGGTGATGTAAGACTGACCACGCTTGCAACACAAGACACTTTGTGTTCACTGGCAGATTTAATTTCAACATTCCATAGTATAAATTGTTTGCGTCTAAAATTTTGTTAAAAGTACTGAAAATATCTCAAAGGTTAATTAACTTCTATGTCTTAACAGACATCCACGTATTATTTTACAGTGCGGTTTATTTGACGTAGCTGATGTTGTGGTGGGCGGTAACGACGGAGGTGGCGGTTTGAGTGGAGGTCAGGTATGATATGGCTTTGTAAAACTACTTTATAAACACTATTGTCCGGACAAAACAGGTTTCTTCTTACTTAAGTGGTGTGCACAACGCAATCATGTTTTGTGTTCACATAACAACAGCACTAAACAAACATGGCAGCAATGTTGTGAAGTTAATCTGTTTTGTCGTTGGTCTTCGCTCACAACTGCGTCCTTATGACCTGTAAAAAAGTCAGCGGACCCCGGGAATAAGTTTATCCCATCAATGCAATCCTACCTTTAGAAAAGAAGATTATGTATCGCATTGCAGTTGTTGGATCTACCAAGTGTAATTTTTCTTGACGAACCAACTTCAGGTAATTAAACAAATAATTTATCTGTTTTCTTTGTATTGGCAGGTGTCTTTGCCCCAATTATACCTTGATGGCTATATGACTCCGGCCCTCGCAGGGTTAAATATCAGGATTAGATGCAATAACTCGCGGAAAGTTGAAAATTATACTATATAGCTTTGTTGCAAAACCGGTCGATGTTGACTTAAGGTTGTCGTAGTAAAGACCAATAAAACTGTGGATTACGCACTGTATAATCCCGACAGTAATAGTACCTTATCGGTAAAAAAAAAGTCAATAAAATCTTTTGTAATTAAAGGTATTAGTCACCCGCCTGAAGTCCCTTTTAACTGATTAAAATTTACAAGCATGGTACCTGTCCAAAATTCCACATGCCTTATAAGTCAGTAATTTTCTACTTCAATATTCTATTTTAAAATTCAGGATTGGATTCGGCATCCTCATTAGAGCTTCTTGAAACTTTGCATGGATTAACCTTATCTGGTCGGTTAGTGGTCGTGACAATTCACCAGCCTCGTCTTGAAATATTTCATATGTTTGATGCTATCCTGATTCTCTCTCATGGAGAGGTATGATGTTTCTTTTTTTAAGAGAAATTTGGCGCCTGTTCCATGCATAGCAATTATACATTGCTCAAGCGCTTTGTAATTTCTTTTTGCTGTAATTTTTGAGCATAAAAGTAGTTAACACCAAAAATTAGGGTCCATTTTCGACAACACAAACATGTGAACTGCCAAGAATAGAGTCCAGCAAACCTTATGTTTATAAATATCTTGCCGCAATGTATTTGCTTTACCTTGCAGGTCGCCTACTTCGGCTCACCAATCGTTGCACCAATGATGATAGCAGAAGCTTTGCAAGATTCTGGTCAGGTTTTTGACGCATCTAACCCTGCAGATACAATAATGGATGTGCTGACGAATGATGACTCACAAAAGATAATTGTCAAGCATTATCAGGAAAGCGGAGAAATAGAAGCCATCACTAGAGCGATCGCAAGAGCTAGAAGACATCCACAGAAAACTCTTAGTATGAAATTCCAAAAGTAAGACAATTTTTCGGATAAATGTTTTGGCATAAAAATCTTTATCTGACGCGATAGGTCTTTTAACAATCATTATTTCGGTATTTATATAACGATTGAGCAGTGTCTTCATTGTGTCGCATGTATACATAAAAAAATCTCGTTTCCAAGTCATGCTGCTTTTTTGATTAATTTCAAACGCTTGAGGGGACAAGAGAACCTGATGACGAGGATGTACAACGATCTGTTGTCGGGATCTCTCAGCTCTTGAAAGTATGACGCTGTCTTATCCTTGTATGGCATCTTTCTGTGTTATTTTCAATGCCATAGTAACATTTTTCATTTTGCAATATGGCCTTAAGACTAAATGACCGATGAAGACTTTTTAATGTTAAACATGTAGCAAGGATGAATTAGTTCGAACTTCTTCATTGTTATTTCGTCTGATTCACAAACCCTTTTTTCTTCAACAGGCAAACATCAAGCATACAGAACAGATTACTTGCTTTGGATGGTCGAAGTTCAGCATCACAAACTTTATCACAGAAGCTCTACTTTACCATTATATTTTTGTTATACAGTTTGTCCTTAGGTAAGTGGATAGCTTTAAGAAATATAAGTTGAACGTTCGTCCCGACGTCAAAGCCTCTTGCCACTAGAGCGTTGTTGCCATAGCTCCCCGCGTTTAATTTCCGTGCATGCGCATTATAATTTTTCAAGGCATGTGTTTTGCAGCTTCGGATATTTAGGCGAGTCAACTTCCTTTCGTTTATTTTTTTTAACAACCAAGAAAATCTCTGAAAACGCTACCATCTTAAGTGGAACGAAAATATTATATAGTCAGCATAGTGAGCGTTGACTATCATTAGCTGCGGCTGTAAACATTTTTGTTGTTGTTTTGTTTTGTGTTGTGTTGTTTTGTTTCGTTTTGTTTAGTTTTTGTTTTTGTTTTGTTTCTTTTTGTTGTTTTTTTTGCTTTGCTTTGCTTTGCTTTGCTTTGCTTTGCTTTGCTTTGCTTTGCTTTGCTTTGCTTTGCTTTGCTTTGCTTTGCTTTGCTTTGCTTTGCTTTGCTTTGCTTTGCTTTGCTTTGCTTTGCTTTGCTTTGCTTTGCTTTGCTTTGCTTTGCTTTGCTTTGCTTTGCTTTGCTTTGCTTTGCTTTGCTTTGCTTTGCTTTGCTTTGCTTTGCTTTGCTTTGCTTTGCTTTGCTTTGCTTTGCTTTGCTTTGCTTTGCTTTGCTTTGCTTTGCTTTGCTTTGCTTTGCTTTGCTTTGCTTTGCTTTGCTTTGCTTTGCTTTGCTTTGCTTTGCTTTGCTTTGCTTTGCTTTGCTTTGCTTTGCTTTGCTTTGCTTTGCTTTGCTTTGCTTTGCTTTGCTTTGCTTTGCTTTGCTTTGCTTTGCTTTGCTTTGCTTTGCTTTGCTTTGCTTTGCTTTGCTTTGTTTTGTTTTGTTTTGTTTTGTTTTGTTTTGCTTTGCTTTGCTTTGCTTTGCTTTGCTTCGTTTTGTTTTGTTTATAATATACTCATTAATCCCTTTTCAGGGTCATGTTACTGGAAGACCGAACAAGGCATCTTATTGATGTCCTGCTACATGGTATTTTCGTGTGCAAGTCAACTCTTCATGGCCTCCGTTATACATGCCCACTTGGGAAAAGCTTTTGCATTGTTTGCGCTGGAAAAAGCTGATGGGGTTGGATATTCTCACGAATTAGTATTACATGTTTTTATACGAGTCTTTTCCCAAGCGGCCTTACCGTTAATAGCAGCCTGCGGTATTATATACGTCTGCATGTTTAATGAATACGTACTGTGGAAGTTTTGCATCACAACGTTAATTCACCTACAGCTGAACCAAACGTGGATAGCAATAGTCATACTCACAGCGTGTATAACTCCACGATATTCCCCTTTAGTTTCACCGTTACTTTCAGGTATTTCATTAAATCCTTTCTCTATGTAGAATTTTTTTATCCATGACAAAATATGTCTATATATGTAAATCAATCCAATGGTACAATTTTGTCTTTATCGGCGCAATTTATTACTGCATTCCTAAAATCTGGACTGCATTTTAGCCAATTAACAGGTTGAAATTCTGAAAATACTTTCACGCTAGGCGTCAATAATTGATAGGACCTCTTTGGTCACTTCTAAAAAAGGTTATTAAATTTACTATCTCGCCACTCCAAGTGAAAAACAATGGCTAAGTCTCTGCTTTCCCGAATAAATTAATCAGTCTTTAGGAAGTTCGAGTTAGAAAAAATCTACTGCATGTTGTAAGATAAAAACAAAATGAATGAATGAATGAATGAATGAATGAATGAATGAATGAATGAATGAATAAATGAATGAATGAATGAATGAATGAATGAATGAATGAATGAATGAATGAATAAATAAATAAATAAACTGATAACAATTCTATTTGCAGCTGTTGCTGGATTTGCTGGTGGATTTTTAGTTCCAGAGCCCCAGATGCCTATCTTTTATTATTGGTTATTTTACATCAACCCCACTCACTGGGCGTACAGAGGAATAGCAAAAACTCTTATCAGTGACATTTCATTCAAATGCAAATGGAATTCGCCCTTAGAATGTCAGGGCAGCAGAGGTATAATACAATCTTCTCACGTTGAATATTTTGTACTTTAAATGTCGCTTCGTTAAGCAATTCCTGTTTTGTGTTTTATAGAAACAGTTACCAATAGGTTAGACAATACAGAGACCTCATGAGGTTTCAAAAATAGATATATAAACTACCTACTGTCATTTTTTTAATTTGTCTTGAAACCAACAACCCTATAAATATAAATAAATTTCTCACTTTCTGAAAATGAAAAACAGCGGTTACTTCGCCTTTGTGGTAAAAAGGGTCGTTCTGTATTCAAACAAATCAACTTTCAATATAGGAATTATGGTGTTGGAGGAGTTTGGTTTTCATCGTGTAAACCCATACTTAAGTATGGCTGTTTTATTATTCATGTTGTGCACTCTGCTTATTGCTGCAGTGATAGTGCTTGAAGTGAAATACTCCAAACGACAGTGGAAACAAGTTAAAACAAATTATATACAAGCTTGCAAATCTGGATTTTCGAGGTATGTTCGTGTATCCCCAAGTAATTTACTTTAAAAGCCATACACGTTTATTTTATAAGAATACACTCTATTAGAACTCGGCATAAAGTTAAAATATCCTAAGAATATGCTCATCTTTAAAATTTGTTTGCATCCTAAATAGAATATAAACAAAGAACAACGTATAAACAAGCTTAAATTTATTATTAATGTCATTTATTATTTATTATCCTTTATTAATAATTTTCCCCCACAAATTCTAGGTTACTGTCTGTCAGTTAAATTAACAGCAGAACCTTGGGGGTAATTATTACATAAGTTTCCATTGTCTGATCTTTTAATCTTACCTGTGCGAAGGATATGCTAAGAAAATATCAGGATGATTTTTATAGTTAGGAATATTCATGCTAAAACAATAAAACAGTTAAATTAAAAACAAATTTTACCAAAAAAAACAACTCTTTTTTCATCTAGGTACCAGTATTAAATAATAAACTGTCTCAGCCACTTTTCTCGGATATTGCCTAGATGTAGCAATTTACGTTGTGATTTTAAACTCAATAGAAATGCGCAGTAAGATTAAGTTTGTGCATATTAAGCGGCGAAAACTGGTGTAATCTAGCAAAAAATAGCATTAGCTACTGTAAACTGCTGTAAACTGGTGTGACAACACACATTTCAGAGATTAACCGCAGTTTTTATAATTTTTAAATTTATATTTATCTCGTAGAATATTTGCAACTTCAGTGGAAAATGTATATTGAAGAAAAGCTCCGTACTTCAAGTTTCGTGTAATTTATTTTTCAGTTTGTGTGGCTGTTGGAGAGCATGTGCTGAAGCAAAGAAACGTCGGAAACAACTTGAAGAAGAAGAGAGACAAAGGCTTTTTAAACTCGCCGAAGAAGCATACACGTATAAAAAAGAAGATGAGGCTACAAACAATGACAAAAAGAACGACAGTAACGAAGACGACGAGGATGATGAAACTAAAGACGTAGAGATTTCACCAAAAATACATAGGAAAGATTCTAGAGCCAGAAGTCAATCTTTCACAGGTGATTTTTTAACATTCTTTGAGCAAAATATTATCTAAACTTAGCATGTGTCCAAAGGATATTGTGTTTGACATTCAAACCCATTTTTTCCTGGAGAAGTAGAGAACACATTTAAATGAAGTATCGTTCCAGCGAAATGACGTGGTCATTTCTGATTCCACGACGTCATCAAATTACCCCTTCCCCCTCCCCAGTTCAGAGAGAAGGATACCTAATGTGTAAACTGCTTGTAGCTATACGAGTTGTTAAAATGATCGAGTCACAGGAACGTTAAAATCATTTGCTAATGTTGCATTTAGAAAGTATTTGCATTAGCTCTTTTTTTTACCTCTGCATGTACTTTTATACAGATGCTGAGACTGTGGACAGCTACAACAGCAGTAATGACGAAGATGAAGACCCTACGCTACAAAAGGAAAGAGAAAATCTTGCATTACCAAAGAGTACCGTGCAAATCTCAATAACATCTTTTTTAAATAAACTCCAAACGTCTGTCTCATCTGGATTATCGAAATCACGCTCAAATACTGCTTCAGTAAATTCGGTCAACACTGCTTATAACAGTTTGAACAGCGATCCAGTAAGAATGCGGTCTAGGAGTGCTGGCAAAAACAAAAAATGGAAGACAATGATATCTCACAGAAGAAAAACCTTCACAGGTGTTATTGAAGAAAACGAAGAACTGGAGCTTCCAAATCGAATGAGACCAAGATCTTTGCTCATTCCAAAAAACAACTCCGATAGATCAAGTCCTGATTTAAAAACATCGTTTCTTGAAGAGCGGCAAAAAGTTACGGCGGATTTGGAAAGCGAATCAAAATCTTCAGCTTCGGAAGTAAGTGAAAACACGGTCCAAAACACGAAAAATAATAAAACTCGCCAGAATGCACCACACATAATTCATAGACCCATCCCACCAGATATTATTATAGACATTGAAAGTAGTCATGAAGTAGCTCGTGGGAAAGAAAACAACCAATCAGAAGCTACGTTGAACAATAACAATACAGACAAAGCAACTGACCGTTTGCTTTCGAGTGGAACAGACACAGAGAAGGTTGCAAAGAAACAAAAGAAAAAGAAGAAAAAAAGACAAAGAAATCGAAAAACAAAATCGAAAGATACCTGGTCTAAATATTTAGATACAAGCTCACAACGACACGAGGTGTATTGTGCTTTGAATTCCATTAAAAAACGACTCAGCGGGAAGGAACGTTTGAAGGGAAAAGCGCAAACGAGGAAACAATCATCGATTAACATCCAGCGAAAAGCTTCTATGCAAATCTTAGATGATAAACGCAGAAGTCTAAGGTAAGTTATTTTAAAGAAAAAAACTTTTGTGAGTAGCACACTAAGTCAACGAGCTATTACAGGAAAAATGGTATCTCCTTTTATGGTGGTTCCCCTAGAAAAAAATTTTAAATTTCAAGAATTGTCATTTAGCTGTTTTCTAACAGCAAATTCATCCTAGAATACCGTGGCAAGTAGTGCTAATGACATATTTAGGTTTTTATTGCGCATTTTGCCACTTTTTCCAACCAACTGCAAATATAAGTGCATAGCAACGCCCAAAGCAACCATTTTCGCATTTTCAGACAGCTTCCTTGTCCCTCCGTTGATGTTTAATTCCTTGTAGCAGCTAGATGATACTTTAGGGCCTCACAAGACAATATATGACAGTTCTGAATATTAAATATCGTGTTCCCCAAGCATTTAGAAAGCTGTTTTAACGACGCACCCTGCGAAGTGAACTCGTCAAAGTTTACTCGTCATTAATTAGACTTAGGTATTTGGTGCTTTTCAGGTTGAAATAATGCTGGCATACACTTTTTGACGATCCTCAAGTCAAGAGTGTCCATAAAATATTCTTTAAACAAGTTTTTTGCCGTTTAAGTTCGGAATCCACGGTAACAAGAATTCTCAAACTCGAAGCACCATCGCTTTACAATTTCTTCTGTGGATGCAGGCATTACTACTAGTATTAAATAAAACCGATTTTCAAATCGAAGTTTTGTCTTTCAGTTATTTTGTCGAGATATTGCCCGTTTCGCCCTGTTTTAGCTTTTCCGTCGTCTAAAAAATACCTCATCAGTTCTCTGGAAGAAGAGTCAACCTTGTGAAAATGCGCTTCACTCAATACATACAACTGACCAATCCTCTGGGATATGTCTTTTTTTCTAGGGGAACCGCCTTAAATAAACATCAATTTTTAAGTTGTCGCCAACAATTTGGAAATGTCATGCACCAATTCCCCAATCATTTTCTTTTGCTCAAGTTTTTGTGATGTTCGCAGGTATTTACTTTTAAGAAATGAAAATTCGTCGTCTATTTTGTAATACACTTCTGCTTGTCGCTGTTTTCTAACTTTTGCGAGATGAACTTCTGCGAAAAAACGAATTTGGAAAAACATATTCGTGAATTACTTCTTTAAAAGTTTAGATTTTGTCTTAATATAGTCTTGTTTCTAAATTATAACTTTTTCTAAGTAGGTCTTATTTTTAAGAAGTAATGTTTAACGACTTTCTCGACACTTAGAGTCTGTTTACATAAAACCCAAAGCGAAAACAAACGGGTTTAAACCTCTACGGGAGTTTTATGCAAGCACATCACCGTAGAGTGAAATGCGGTTTCCGATCAGTGCGCATGGTTGAAAGTCACAAACACAAAACACGCGTTCCTTTTACGGTCCACCCCGAAATTAAAATCAACACGAAACGAAACGTCCTGTAAACAGACGCTTTTTCCACCAAGATGTGAAATTTCGCTTTACCGGACTTTTTTTAGTGTCAAATAAATGACCTCTCACAATATTTTTTCTTTTTCGTTAGAGATCAACTTTCTGGTCTGCGATACTCCACCGCTAACGCTGATTTATCGCCTGAGATGAGAAAAAAAATTAACATAATACGTGCACGAAACAAATACCAAAAACCATCGGAACGAGAAATTTCTAACGCTGTTTCATTTTCGGCCACTTTGCGTGAACAAAATAACGATATTAGATTATCGACAACTTCTTCGAAACGTACTTCGAAACCAGACGATGAACGCGAACTGCTCGAAAGATTAAGCGTGTTATCCAGCCAAAGGAACAGTCGTAACAGCGGTGTTTTATCGAGTGTAAAAAATAGTCGTAACGATCATTCAAAAAGTAGCGAGCACCTTTACGAAAACTTATCAAGAACAGAAGGCGTTGCGACAGAAATGAGCGACGTATTAAAGAAACTTAACAGTCTTGACAATTTAGATTGCTCTTACTCGAATTTTGATTCTGACTTCATGGAAAACGAAAGTAGAAGGCGTTATTTGAGTTATCCACCAGACGCAAATCGCAAAAGTGATCCGTTACTACCAGAAGAACGAGAATTAGTTGAACAACTCCTCCGAAAATACAGTCAACTTTATGATCAAACACATCAAAAAGATGAACTACCGCAAAATGAAAAACCAACATTTTCTACCAAAGTTAAAATCAAAGGAACATCACCTGGGCATTCCAGAAGAAGTAGTGTTGACCACACCAAGCCTGCAACTCAATACCGAGCATCTGTTAATATGGATCATGTACTAGAGGAGGCTTTGGAAGAAGGCGAGAAAATGTCATCAAACCTTGAAGAAGGAAATAAGACAAGTTCACCAAAAGACAGAACTAAGCAATTCACGCTGATGCATCGCCGACATAGTGAGGAACGAGGTGCAATGAAAAAAGATATATTGGAAGCTTTTAGAGGTGGAAGAAACAGGAGTACATCTATGACAACAGCAGGAAACAAACAGGAAGTTGCAGACACAACACCAGTTAGGTCTAATTCAGGAAATAAAATTAGCAATGCAGAAAAGAAAGCTAAAATAATGGTGCCTAGTCAAAGTATTGATAACGACGATGACGGCGAGGAGGAAGAAGACGACGATGATGAAGAAGACGATGACGTTGACGATGACGTTGACGATGAAGATAAGTCAAAGAAGTCGTCTGTTCAAGAAGAGGCTGATAATGTATTTGATCATTCTGAATCATCAAGTGAATATGAAGAAGAGATTGTTAAAACGCAAGAAGGATTCATTATACCGAAAGAATCTATACATAAAGTAATGGGAAATGGGATGTCGCCTTTGGCTGTTGGAATGAGGTTAAGGCGGGAAAGCAGGACAAAGGAAGAGGAAATTGAACGTCAATTTAAACGGGAGAATTTCCTGAAAGATCGACCTGCTAGAAGAGGGATAAGGATGCCCATCGGATCTGCTGGGAAGGTGAACCTATTGAAGTCAAAATTTGAGTCCAAGACTACAAGTAAGTTGAGGAAAATGCCACTCGTTTTCATCATATGTGTTGCCATTTACTTATACTTACTTTTTGTTTACCTTGCTCTGCTTTTTTCCTCAATCCATTCGTTTTTTGTAATTTCCTCTTGTGACTTACAACCAAATTAATTTCTTTTAGCTGAGTCTAACTCCACCAGAATACGAAGAAGCATTGAGAAGTTGAATCAAAAGGCTAGCAGCAAAACACACAGGCCATTCTTCAAATTGCTACGTTCTAAATCAACACAAAATTCCGAAAGTGGTTCTGAAAGCGAAATAACAGGTGTGACCACGCCTGTGAATAATGTTGCTATAGAAACACGCATGGGAGAGTTGTTTCAAAGAACTTCCACCCAGAAAGGAAATGTACTAAATGATGTGATAATCACAGAAAGAGATATGAATTTTCAAATAAATGAGAACATCGGTGAACAGCATATTTTCGTGTTACCTACACCAATACAATGTGAATGCAAAGAACCAATTAGGTCGTCATCTTCAATTGAATATGATTTAGATAGGTCTAATTGCCATACAATTAGACCTCCATCCAAAAAACACAGGGTTCCTTACAAAGAAGAAGAAGAAATTTTTCACAGGTTCGGCTATTTCATGGATGAGGATTACAAAGAACTGCGTGATTCTTTTCGTGACGTATTAACTTAATAATGTTGTTAATAATTTTAAAAAAGAAGCACCAATTAAAACCTTAGTCAGCTAAAATCTCAAACCCTAAAACCTGCTTTGTGGGTAATTCAGATTATAGAAATTTTGTTGCAATTTTTAATAGGGATCACTGTTCCACCGTGTGGACTCTAGATTGCAGTAAATTAACTAAAATTCCATACACTTTCTCTAGCGTATGTATCATAGCAATTTTACTAAAACGACTTATGTATTTTACGTGACTTTATGATAAGCTAATCACCAATAGTTTACTAGATAAAACTTTGATCTGCGAAAAACAAATGGAGGTGTAACAAAAATTTACATTTTATTTTTAATTTTTTTTATTTAATATTTTGTTATATTATTTAGTATTTCTTTTTAACTTTCTTGTACATATAAATGTAGGTAGTTTTAATTTATATTAATGCAATGAAACTAATAAATTAGTAACGTAGAAAATTTAAAAAAGAATATTCTGATACTTAAAGGCCTGAAGGTCTGGATTTATAGGATAATGTTAATGTTATTATTTAATCACATCAAAAACATCCGGGTTTTGGTGGCCAGTTAATAAGAAAATGATGTCACACTTTTGGCTACTGTATCACATGGCTAGTGACGTGGTCTTATTATAACATTCTTATCAAACCAAAATTTGGTTTATCAAGTAAAAATCTCAGTATATACCATCCATATCGTAAGTGTTGATCATCGTCATGTAAACTCTCCCGTTCTTGGGTGGTGTGACATTATCCCTGGGGAAAGAGAGAAATAAGTTAACTGTTGTAATGGAAATAGAAATAAATAACAGTTGATACTGAAAAATTGAAAGTTAATTTACTATACACTATCTCCAGTACTAAATTCCTTTTTTTTTGTAAAATACTAAAAATACATTTTAGTGCAGAAAAGTAATGTGGATATGCTCTGTACCGTGCAAAAACTAGTACATAGCATCAATAAAGTCATATCACCTTCAGGAAATAAATTCTGCATTCTTTAATTCCGAATTCATTTCTTAAGGTCACGTCTCCAAAATATAATGATGCATATATGTTTTCAGCCATTTAGGTTGATATTTGAAGCATGTTGAAATGAATAGTAATCATTGTAATTATTATTGATAAGAGCAATTTTTTTTCAGCATCGGCAGGATGATGTCAGAATTTTGCACAATTAAAGGAACTTCTAAATTCAAAAATTTTGAGAAGTAAATAAAGATTTTTCAAAAAAATAAAAAATTTGGAGACAACTTTGCAAGCTCTTTCGTATGAAATCAACTTGTTTCAAGTGGGAGGTAAGCTTTAACTACAGATCAGAATATTTCTAATACAGAACAGAATATTTTAAGAATACAGAATGAATATTTCAAAATAAAACAAGTATTGAAAAAGGTTATACCATAAAAAGATTAGTTATATAGTTTCGTAGGAGCAAGGGATACATATATCATATTTCGTCATATTTGTCGAATTCAACAAAACTGAAAAGCTCTGTTTTACTTCAAATGCGATGGAAAGCTAAGCAAGTCGATAAAACAATCCAATTCTTTAACGATCAACGACAACAAAAAAGAATTCAACATAATATTGTATTATTTTAGACGTGACTTTTACTACAAAACGATCGTTACATTTCTAAAGAAAAATGCCACGGTCTAGATATTAGTGTCTGTATGATTAAACGCAGGTTTAAGAAGCATAACGCAAAACGACGAGTTGACTTTATCATCAATGCATTGATTAGAAGCATTATCTCTGGTGAGTTGTCAGGGACGACATCTTTACTTAGATACAGAGTGATGTGCTACAAACTTCGAAGATGTTATGGTATCAGAAGTTGATCCTATTGGTGTTGAAATTATATAATCGTATAAAATAAAAAGACAATTTTACTCTCCAGGTTTGTCTTTTAACTCATTACTTGAATGCATTAATGTTTGAACTACAATTTAGCACTTTCAATTTTTTTGGAACTGAATTATTGTGGTTTTGTTAGCGGTTATAAAAATTCAAAGCTTTATGGATTCCTGTTATATGGCGTTATCGATAGATTCTTTCGTCGCATTTTATGGCTAATTATTACACGATCAAAAAACGACTTATCTTCACGTGGAAACTGCGTTAGAATTGCAAGCTATTTCTTGTTCCTTTTCATAACCATGGATAGTATTCATGTACGTACTATTACACATAAAACCTAAGACAACAAATGTACAACGATTCTAATCTAGTAGTAACGTAATAAATTTTAGAAAGTTTAATCAACAAAAAAGAATCTTTTATTTATTTGAGATGGCTAAAAGCCAAAACAATCTGTTAGCAACTAACACAACAGAATCGCAATAAACACAGAGAAAAAAATAATTTCTTGTGATGAAAAGACATAAAATATAATACTGGAAGAACTTCAAAAATTTACATCAAACATTTAAACGTCCCAGTGAGCACTTTATTGCATCCACTAAATTAAAATTTTTAGTTGTCCAGATATGTGCAAATTTAATTTATTATAACACATATTGATTTTATTTACAAACAATTTCAGCCGTTTTTTCTTTAGACAAATGTGTGTTCAAAAATTTAATAGTTCGAAATTTTTAATCCGAACTTTATAAAAGTTAATGTAACTTCTAAAATCTAAAAAAGTCAAACTCTACACGTTTGTAAAGAAATATTTTTATATACGTCATCACATTTCTTGTCTTCAATCGTTACATCCAACACGACATCCATCACTTCTTAGCATTTCAAATCCCTTACAATGGTAACTATTTCAACGTGTTTAGAAGTCTCCGTAGCATTGACAATCTAAATGGTTATAGAACTAGATCTTTAAATTAGAATGTATATCAGGGTGGTTTCGACTGCTACAATATTTTATAGCTAGTGTTACAATTCTGTACAATTATATGCAAGAAGATGATAAATAGTTCACACTTTTTGTTTCGATAATGCCTAAACGCGCAGAAAACAAAAGACATTTTTAATTCTTTTGAATTTGATTCATTAGGAACCTGCTACTGGTTTTTTCAAGTCAAACTGATTTGATTTAAAAATACTTGTGACCTTGAAGTCATAATATATTGTACATCGTGGTTACATCTGCACAATATCTTGTACAAGAATATACAATTTTGTGCAATTAATTATGTACAACATATTGTAGCTGTGGAAAATACCCTTAAAAGGAAGTTAAAAATTGTTGAGTATAAATAAACCACCTTGTAATATACTTCCTCAAATTGATTATCCTTGTCTTTTTTGGAATGTCCTTCTTATCCAAACCAATAAGTAATTTCCAATACTCCGTTATACTCAGAATATTTCACCAATAGAGTGATATATATTTTTTGCCAGGTCATTGCAATTAAGAATAACGTTGTATTCACTCTCTTCATTACCAAGAAATATGTATTTTTGATTTGATCTAAACATACTAAAATGCACTTTTTGCATAAATTAAGCACACTTCTGCTGTTCAATAAAGCCCTAATAAAGAAGTCAAAAAATCCCGGAGAACTCTGAGTTTAAAAAAATAATTTTACCTTTTTTTTTTTTTGTTACTAACCAGCAAAAGCTAACCTTTTTACTCAAACAAATCTGCTGGAAAATGGAAGTTTGTTATAAGTAAAAACAATCAAGTTAAAAACTACATGCGACAACAACAAATACTTACATAATAAAAAAATCCTATGATAACCATTCCGTTCTCCTTTGTATCTTTATTCCACTTTCTCGTGAAATGTTTATGGTAATCTTTAAATGCAAAATCTCATAGAGCATTCAGTCTGTTAACTCTTGTTCGTTGGAACTGCAGTAGTTGTTAATGAGGATGCAATCTGTAATACTCTGGTCAGAGACTTTCCCCGCAATATCCAAGATATCTAAATATGACAGTCCTTCTTCACTGGCAAGGGTAATATTGTCATAACTTATTGGGTTTCAGGACAAACATGTACATGTACATGTTCTTGAATGTCATCTGCAGAACATCTGATATTGCAGACTAGACAGTAAACCATAGCTTTTCCTGTATTTTCAGGACAAACTTTACTTGCATTTGTAACAGTGTTTTACCACAAATTTTTTCTTCCTCAAACAAGTTGGAAGTACTATCCATAGGTACTGGATTTGAGATATTACTAAGGGTCAGAGCAATAATATCATTTATATTTAACTAAAGGTTCCTTATCTGTTTCCAGTAGTTCCTCCTTTAACCTATAATAGAAAATACATTTTATTTATAGCTAGATATATAGTATACTTGAAAATGGATTTTTATAGTGTTGAATATACGTAACTGCTGTGCCTATCCATATATTTATCCGCGGCATTCTTTATTACATGTGAAACGCAGATAAACAAATCGATTCTCGAATATAGATAATTCTTTTTTGAATGGTGGAGTGGAAAACACCATGAATTCTTCATCATATTCAGGAGCCCTGGAAAAAAAAATTTAGATCAGGGTCAATACATATGAATCTAAAGCACACAAATATCGATTCTTGTTTATTGCAGCTTGCAGAACACGAGAAGCAGGGCAATCAAGGTCCACTTGTAAGGAAAGTTTCCTTCATGTACTATAACTTTACGATCGTTTTTCTCTCAATAAACCAGTGACATAAACAGTATCCTAATGCACTTTCTTCTTAACTTTCACTTTTTAATATTTGCATATGGGAGTAGGGGAGCTTTGGTTTTTCGGTTTAAAACTAACTTTGTTTCTAGACTCTTCCAGGCTTTTAGTGGCATCTTTATTTATTTCCACACTTGTAGCAAAAATTGTCATTTAAACTTTCTATCTACTCTCCACGTCTGCTTTCGTTTCTAAGATGCTTCTAGAATCTTTTTATTTTGTGTCATCAGAAAGTTTCAGCGTTTTCAAAATATTTGTGTACCGTGTATAAGTTTGCAGAGAATATATTGAGAATACATTTGTACTTTTGTATTTTCGTATTTGAAAAAGTTTGAAGCATTTTTAGAATATTCTTGTACTGTGTATTTAAAATATATTGTGTTTTCGAAATATTCTGTTCTGTATTGGCCCCATTCGGCGGCTGTACTATTCGCTTTTTTGTGGAAAACTTTTTTTTTCTTTTCCCACAAATTTATTTACAACTTAATTATTATATACAGATTATTTACACTTCATTTTTATTTCTTGCTACCACCACACAGCTGTTGAAGCTTTCAAGTTGCTATCATAACGATGTTTATGTAGCTTTTAGGTTGCTACCACTTCGAAGTTTATATGGCTACCAAGTTGCTACCACTTCGAAGTTTATATGGATTCCAAGTTGCTGCTACATCGAATTTATATAGCTTTTAAGTTGCTGTCACATCGAATTTATGTAGCTTCTAAGTTGTTGCCGCATCGAATTTATGTAGCTTTTAAGTTGCTGGCACATCGAATTTATGTAGCTTCTATGTTGCTGCCACATCGAATTTATGTAGCTTCTAAGTTGCTGCCACATCGAATTTATGTAGCTTCTAAGTTGCTGCCACATCGAATTTATGTAGCTTCTATGGAACGCCAAGGCTGCCTTATTCGATGATTTCATTCGGTCATAAAACACTATTTGTCGCTAATTGTATTCGATTTTGTTAAAATTCATTCGATTTTGTAAAAATTCATTCGATTATGCGCTAAATTCATTCGATTATGCGCTAAGTTCATTCGATTATGCGCTGAATTCATTCGATTATGCGATGAATTCATTCGATTATGCGATGAATTCATTCGATTATGCGATGAATTCATTCGATTATGCGCTGTTTGCATGTGATAAATTATTCGATGCGCTGAATTCATGCGCTAAATTATTCGATGCGCTGTTTGCATGCGCTAAATTATTCGATGCGCTGTTTGCATGCGCTAAATTATTCGATGCGCTGTTCGCATGCGCTAAATTATTCGATGCGCTGAATTCATGCGCTAAATTATTCGATGCGCTGTTTGCATGCGATAAATTATTCGATGCGCTGAATTCATGCGCTAAATTATTCGATGCGCTGTTTGCATGCGATAAATTATTCGATAGTTTTGGCGCCTCAATCAAAATTAAAATTAAAAAATGGTAACCTCTGAATTTCTTAGAAAATTAACAATTTCGCGGGAACACTTTACCATAGTGTTACGATTAAGCGTCAGTCTACGGAACATTTATTCTCCTATAATATAAGAAAATGAATACAAACGATAAGAGCTAAAATATAAAAAATATTCTCTCTGAATAAAACAAAAATTAAGTGTCCCTTTGGAAAGGGACACCGTAAACAAAACGAAGTTTACAAGTAAACAACTACCAATTATAAAATAAGTTTTGAATCAGTGAAAAGGTAACGAAAGAAAGCATAAATGTTTGCATTTAATCACAAGAGTTAAGTTCCTAATAGGCATAAATAATAAAACTGTCGACGACTTTTAAATTTGTCCAAAAAATCGACTAGAAAAGGCTAAGTCATATAAACCGAACAGAGCGTTTTCGTCTGGAAGGGAAATAGCATTACTTTCCATTGGTAATTGCAATTGATTAATGCAAGTGTTACTTGTCGGAAGAAATCGACCTTCTTCCATCACCGGAACAAATTTTATCGAAGGGGCCAGTGCAATTAATTAATGCAGTTAATAAACCTATGTCAGTAAGAATATTTTCGATAGAAGCCATGTATACTATTAGTTGTTGCTAAAGAAGAAAGACAGTATTATATGATAGTATCCCCATAGAAATCTGTAATTTAAATAATAATATTTTTTGTTAAAGAAATATAGCTTTATGCATTTTAAAAAGAACTTTTCAATCATTTAAGATGCAATCAAATTACTTTAAGATACAGGGTGCCACAGGAAGAATTTGTTTGAACATAAAACTTACAACATATATAAAGGCTCTTATATATATACACCATGTTAATAACAAAAAAACAATTCAAATCCAGTTAATATAGTTCTTCAACAAGAAGAAAAGTAAAGAAGAAAATAATATATATATATACTATTTACATGGATTATATATATGTAACATAGACAACTTTCTGAGCCCTCAAAACAAAACAAATTCTGAACTTGGTTCTCAGTTCATAACTTAATTTTGATGAGTTAATTTTCCAGTTCACATTAAGCGAAGTGAGAATGTATCCAAAAAATTACTCATAAAAAATAAATCAATCAAAATACACCAAAATTCACAACTTTCAATGTCAGATTATTATTCTTGGATATATTTTTTTATTATATCCAGAGCCCGTAAATAGCTGTTAATTCCACTGTTCTCATGTTTAGAATCATCCGTTATAGTTTCTGAAAGCTCTTGAAAACAATTTTGACTTATCTGCTGATGAAAAACAAAGATTGGTCTCTCATTCTCCTCAGGTTCTTCCTCTTCAGTGGATAAATAGCCTTCTACTCCATAAAGTTGATCAACCTCATGAGGGGCAATACCCACAGGATTGGTCATCTGTCCAGAAACCCACAATCTGATGGGAGAAGAGTTGACTGTTCTCAATCGGTGAGTAGACCATGCTTGTCTCCACCATTCAAGCTTAGCAACAATTAGGGGCATATATATATAATGCAATGCAGACAAATGCAATCCATTTGTCGCATCTAAAATACCTTTGTCTTCCATAAAGTAAAACAGGTTATAGAAATAAGACAACACTCCACTAAAAATGTCTCTCCAAAGTCTTTCCACTCTTTGGTTGTGTGTACTTTTACCTGCTATCACACTTCGCCTGTCAGTTCCACGCTTTTCTAGCATGTAATCTGCTACGAGAACATTTTCCTTCCCTTTGTCACACCTCAATCTGCTTGGAAGACCATATTCGCCGACTGCGAATTGAAAACATTGAAGAATAGTGTCCGATTTATTGTTATCGGTGCAAAATAAACCGACAGGTAACCGGCTAAACCCATCAACGATCCCAGTAGTTATAAAATACCAGCGCACCAATTTGTGGTTTGTGTCTATATGCCACAAGTGGTTTGGCCCTTGCACGTTATAGATTCGACGGTGCAGCCTCCTTTTGCTTCTAAACTGAATACCATCTTTATCAATTCTCTGCAAACTTTCTCTTAGCACTTGCCTTTGAATTCGTATCCCACGTTCCCTTAACAGTTCTCGTAACATAACTTCGCCACAATTAGGAAACTCTTGAGTCACAGTGCTCAGAATTGAATCACACTCTTCATTAGACATTTCTGTAAAGTTATGCTTTTTAAGCCCATACTCTTCCATTCTTCTATAAATTGTTCTTTCTGAAACGCATAAGATATTGCTGATCTCCGAAATAAGACAGCCGTCATTGAGTAGGTTTTGTAGGACTTCTTCAGGTATTAGGAATTTTGGAGCTCCTCCATTTTCCCACTTTAACTTTTGTGGTTTAATTCCACCAAAGCTGCAAAATTTTACCCTCAAGTTCATTATAACTCCATTATCTGTTACACCTAAGCTTTCGAAATGCTTTAGAGAAAGCTTTGGTATCAAATCAGCGGTTATATTTTCTTCACTAAACTTCAAAATAAGGTGTTTCAATCCAAGTTTCTTTAATATAGCTCGTGTTCTTTCGTCAGCCATATTAATTTTGTAATCCTTGAGTTTTGATTGAGGCGCCAAAACTATCGAATAATTTATCGCATGCAAACAGCGCATCGAATAATTTAGCGCATGAATTCAGCGCATCGAATAATTTATCGCATGCAAACAGCGCATCGAATAATTTAGCGCATGAATTCAGCGCATCGAATAATTTAGCGCATGCAAACAGCGCATCGAATAATTTAGCGCATGCAAACAGCGCATCGAATAATTTAGCGCATGCAAACAGCGCATCGAATAATTTAGCGCATGAATTCAGCGCATCGAATAATTTATCACATGCAAACAGCGCATAATCGAATGAATTCATCGCATAATCGAATGAATTCATCGCATAATCGAATGAATTCATCGCATAATCGAATGAATTCAGCGCATAATCGAATGAACTTAGCGCATAATCGAATGAATTTAGCGCATAATCGAATGAATTTTTACAAAATCGAATGAATTTTAACAAAATCGAATACAATTAGCGACAAATAGTGTTTTATGACCGAATGAAATCATCGAATAAGGCAGCCTTGGCGTTCCATAAGCTTCAAAGTTGCTGCCACATCGAATTTATGTAGCTTCTAAGTTGCTGCCACATCGGATTTATGTAGCTTCTAAGTTGTTGGCACATCGAATTTATGTAGCTTCTACGCTGCTGCCACATTGAATTTACGTAGGTTCTATGTTGTTGGCACATCGAATTTATCTAGCTTCAAGTTGTTGCAGTTTGAAAGTTGTTGTGGCTTGTTGGCAAATTGAAGTTGAATTCTCAAAGTTTAGAAATTGCATTGCAATTTCACTGTTGTTGTAGCTTGAAAGTTGTTGGAGCTTGTTCATGTTTCCAAATTGAAGTTGATGTAATTTGTTATTTGCAGCTTGGAAGTTGAATGTTTGAATCGTAGAACACATCATGTATTTGTTTTTACGCAGACCAATATGTGCACCGCAACCTCTAACAGAGGGTTATTACAACGGATTACCCGTTGCAAGTCAGCAGTACGTAATTTTAATAACCAAGCTTATATATAACGAAGGAACATTTTTGCTACAAACTGCTTGTGGTTACAATTAAAAAGTATATCCCGTTTCAGATCGGGGGAATACCCCATGTTCCATATTCATTAGCCGTAAATCAAAACGAGGCCGTATTTTAAAAATGGGTCAAGTGTTGAACATTTTATTTGGGATACACGCAAATAAGGAAAAATAAGTTTACAACTTTTGAAGTTTTATTGTTGTGGGTTAACTGCCTTTTCGATAAAATGGATTGTTTAAAAAGGGTAGTACAAATATTTGTGATTCTTGTAGTAGTGATATTAAAGGAAGTATAGCGACGGAAAACTGGAATAGTTTGTTTTAAAAGAAACTATAGCTATGCACATGGCTATCTTGCTAACTAGTTACAAGAAACTATTACTTGTGATTGATGTTAAAAATTAGAATTCTTTAATTTTTGTATTGCAGAGAGAGGCTAGAAATTTAGTTCTTAACTCTTGATAAAGCTTTGGTGAGCTAAATATAGGTACACATCCCTGCAAATTAATAGTAGTTATCCAGCTACAAGGCTTAGTGATGTAATTCCAAGAGTTATGCATATAGCGCGCTAGCTATATATAATATTTATGAGACTATGGCTAGAAAGCTAATATGCCCTTTTTGCAAGGCAGAACACTTGATTCTATTCTTACAACGATCTTGAAAATTTCTTTCCAATTTTGTTGGAAACTATGACAACAAAACTTTGATACCATGAACTTTATCCATGGGAGCACTTATTACGATAAAAAATAAAGTTGAGCAATAGACAGTTGTTGTATTCTTTATATATACCACTATCTTTTCACACTGAAATACCACTATTACGATGAAATGGTTATTTTCATAGCCGTGTATTTACACCAAAACATATTAAGGCAGAAGATAAACTACAACATATGCTGAAGTGTAAATCACGTTCAAACGTAATTAATAAGCCAATAATATTTTTTACAAATGTAATTTTATTACTCAATCTTGCTTGAAGATACATACGTGTCTGCAAAACTTCTTTACTTCTCTGATAATACTAACGATATATATATAAACTTCCCAAAAATATTAAAAAATTTATGCTCGACTAAATTGCATTAGTATACTTATTTATGTAGATTTAAAAGAGAAAATTGCAGTTTAAAACTTTTTCGATAAGGATTACAAAAAATAAAACTTTAGGTTGGTATTCATGTAAACAAAATTCGTAATCTGGTGTTGTTCTTTTTTTATGTTATGTTATACCAATTTTGTGCTTTTGACAACAACACAACTATTAATTAAGAAAAAATTCCTTCACAATGACAAGAAAATCTGTTCAAGGAAAATCAATTAAAAGACAAGTAGCTGTAATTTAATCTTTTTGTGGCCATTTTAATAGTCTGTTCTGAGTATGCCCTTCATCCTTTTGTAGCTAATGTACTTAAAACTTTTAACAGAAAGTTATGCTGTGTCGGAGAGTAAAAAACAAGCTTTTCACCTTGAAGCAAAAATTCTTTTATCTCCACACCTCGCCTTAGTTGGAATGTATATATCTGCACTTAAATTTCAATGCTGCCTGAACCAACCTAGGGATAAAAATCCTCAGGTGATGAAAATGGAAGAGGATGAACACTCTCTAACAGCTCTTATTCACCATTATTATACTTTAAATAAGCAAGAACACGCACCAGCATGTCTCCAGTGGCCTTTATAGTACGGAAAAGATCCAAGCGAACTGGGCTACACACACAATGTGAAAATTACGTTACGATTTCGACGTCACTTGCCCCTGAAAAAAGATGGAAAAAATTGCAAGCCAAAGCTATTTTCTTTTTGATTGACTGAGTGACTGATTAGTCAAAATGAATCAGTCAAAATCTGTTAGCCATGACTTGCAACTCTCTCATTCCACATTGCAGCGACGTCACAATTATGACGTCAACATCGCTAAGGCCATATTGAAGGGGTTGTGAACCATAAATTTTTCGTCAAATTTACACACATCTGACTAACCCTGGATCTGGGCCTACCAATCGGAAGATGTACACAGCTACAGCTAGCCAGAGAAAAATAACAAAATTCTGGAGGTTTAAATCTACCCTTAAGGTGGATTTCCATTTCTAAGTTTTTTTAACGGGAACCGAACCGGAAAATGATCACGTGAGCATGCGCAATTCACCCTTTTCGCTTTTCCACGGGAAAA
Organism: Hydractinia symbiolongicarpus; assembly: GCF_029227915.1. NCBI lineage: Eukaryota > Metazoa > Cnidaria > Hydrozoa > Anthoathecata > Hydractiniidae > Hydractinia > Hydractinia symbiolongicarpus. The sequence continues at coordinate 12,003,209 of NC_079875.1, read as the reverse complement.
CTTTCCTGCTCTTTCTGTCCCGGGTAAAAGTTGAATCGAATCCAACTTTTTTCCAAGAGCTGGCAGGATAGGAAAATAAATATTCAATCAGATCCTGTCAATTTTGCAAACATTTAATTCAAGATGGTGTCGCAGTACTAGTACGAAAGTAATAAGTTCACAGATAATTACAGCTCAACCGAAGATACCTTCGTTCAATTTTAGCTTTCCCCCATGTATGTTGGTAGGGGACACTGCAAGTATAATTTCTCTATCATTCCATTTCTTCAGTAAAATGTTATAACCTCTAATTTAGCCTAAAAAAAGTTGTCTGACCGATATTTTTTTATATTTGTTATTTCTTTTCTCTTTTAAGTGACACAACAATAATAAATACAAAGTTCTTCGGCTCAACTTTTGAATAAAATCCGCCTTTTGTTTACATTTCTTTCCCGCGTTTTTATTTCTGTCCTTTTCTCGTTTCCGTTCCCGCCGATAAAATTGGAAGTGGAAATCCGCCTTTAGTGTTACAGTTGACTTTCGATAAAGTAAATTCAACCAACCGATAGTTTAAGCTTTTGAAACTTTTGGTAAACGAGAAATTATGGTTTTCAAGTTGACCCTGTTCCTAAAAATACTAAATTAGAATGCCTAGAAGTAAAGTCAGGTTAGGCGGTCAGTTAACATCAAAGCAAAAGCCAAAGAAACCATTGCGTTGTCGCCGCTAATACTTGAAATTCCCTTTCAAAAAGTATTTTCTTGCATAAACTGTATTTAATGCCTAAGACTCGCGAAAGGCACTTAAGATTGCAGACGTTTTTATCGATAAAACTGATTTGAGCAGAGATCAACACCTCAAAACAGCCCTCCGCATAGTAGAAAAACATCTATGGTGGAGGGCAGTAAAATTTGCAACAGCGTACTACGTTTAAAAAGGAACATGGCAGCTTTGACCAACAACAACAAGTTTTAAAAATTTCAGAATTGATATTGGGAGAAATCAAAACAAATGCAGTAAATTTAAAATTACGAGTGAAACCCAGAATCAACAATTTGCTTTATCCACATCTGGTTCCTCTGGAGAATGTAAAAATGGTTCATCAATGGATCAAAAACTCTTCTCTGCATAAACTAACCCACAAGTACCGCTTGCAGAAAGACTTAAACATTTCCTACAAGCATGGAAGATCCTAACGAATCAAAATATTCTATCGATGTTAGAGGATAAAAAATTGATCTGTTGAAGCAATCAATCAGGTCCGACTTCCCCATTCTGCGAACTTGAATTAAGAGCAGAGAGACTTGGAGCATATGGAGGTAGGCGAAATGTTGAGGAAGAGACATTCATTCTACCTTCTAAAAAAATCTAAAAAGCTTAACAGTTACATACCCCACTATCACTTCCAAATAGAAGGCTTACATTGTCCGCAAGACATTTTGAAACATAGATATTTCATATGCAAGCTGGATATGAAAGATTCCTTTTTCAGGGTGCCTTTTCATCCACCATTTAAAAAGTTTATACAGTTTTAATGGTCGAAAAATGTATAAGGAATTTCTGTGTCTCTGTTTTGGTTTAAGCCCGGCTCGTAGAACCTTTACGAAATTACTGAAGATTTTAATTTTCATATTGCAACGGATAAATATTCGAATAGTCATTCATTTCGACGATATGCTTCTATTCTATCAGTAAAGAAGTCGTAATGGCAACTGTAATTGCCATTGTAATTTTCTCCTACAAAATCTGGAGATTGCTTTAAATTTAAAAAAGTCAGTGATGATACCAACACAAAAATAGAGTTTCTACGACAAAATTAAAAATATGTGCATGATGGTTCACAAAAACAAAACAGTGACTGTTATAGATTTATCAAAGTTGATTGGCCTCCTAACATTGTCTATTCCCGCGCAGTATTACCTGCTCAAATACAGTTGCGCTATCTACAAAAACTACAGATTTCAAAGTTGAAAGCCTTTCACAACTAACTAGTAGTGATTTATTTGAATCAAGGGGCAAAATGGGAATTAATCTGGTGGATAAACAATCTACAGATTTACAACGGGCAGTATATGATCCAGGCACAGTGACAGGTCCCTATCCGTACATATGCTTCCAAAGAGGACTGAGAAGCATATTATCAAGAGAAATCAACAGGTGGCCTTTGTACAGAATTAGAACAAAAACTTTTAGAATTAAAGGCAGGCAGTAAAACTCGCCCTTTCAATTTTTAACAAAAAAACCCAGCTAAAATCGATCAATTTACAGATAGACAGCTCTACCTTATCTGTTGAAAATGAGAGGTACTGCAAGGACATATTGACTTACCTCCTACACAATGGGATCACGATTACTGCGGAATAACTTCGAGCGGTCAGAATGTGGAAGCCGATTGAGAGTCTTTCCCTCGATTTTTACAGATGTTTGTCACATGAAGGGATTCCCGAAGGTAGACCTGTTTATGTGTCTAGAATGTGTCATTAGATTCCACTGTCCATGGTCTGTAAACCAGACCCTTACAACATAGCAACAGATGCATTTTAACAGAAATGGACGAATCACAGGAAGTTATATGCCTTCCATCTTTTGCTCTAATTCCAAGAGTACTAAGGAAGGTGAAGTAGGGAAAAGTGGAAAGAATTATTATATCAACATCTGCCTGGCAATCTGTAGTTTGGTATCCGGATATAATGAGGTTATCAGTAGAATTACTACTTCTTCTTTCTCACCAGATGTCCATTCTGAGAGACCTAATAGGTGAGGTACATTCATTAGTCAAGGGAAATTCCTTGGGAATAGTGGCGTGGAATATCTCAAGGATAAGTTATTGTCATCAGGAGTTTCAGAGTTGCCTGCCAACTCTTCCGGGCTTAAGTAGACTAGCTGGTGTACTAAGAGGCAAATTTATCCATTTTGTTGCCAAGTGAACAAGGTCTTAGATTACTTAGCTTCTCTGTTTGAAAAAGTCATAAAATATAGGACCATAGGTTGTCATCATTCAGCCATATCAGCTTATGATGAACCAGTTGGTGGCAAAACTATTGATCAGCATCCTAAAGTTTCCACTTTGGTTGATACAGGTTTCAATTCCAAATCACCGCATTTTAGGTATATGGAGCAACCTAGGTGTAATGGAGTTTTCAATTTAAGACCATTGCAAGCTAGGTATATGGAGCGACCTAGGTTAATAGAGTTTTCAATTAAGAAAAAATGACCTTTCGGATCAAATTTAAGCAACATTCAATTCACTCACAAATAATTTATGTTGTTAGCATTGACTTCTGCTTCTCGTGCCTCAGCAATTTATCACTTAGATATCCGTTTTTGACAAAGTCGAGTAGTGGCTCTACTTTTAGTTTGAGACGAGGCAAAGCACCACCAGTTCTTTCTATTTATACGTCTTCGGAAGAAAAAGAACCTTTTGTGGTTCAAACCTTGAACGAATACTTAGTCTGTACCAAACCATGATGTGACAGTGGTAAAAGTCAATTATTACGTTGCTGTATTAATCCTCATAACGAAGTAAAGAGTTGCATTGTCTCCAGGTGGTTGAGGAAAGCCCTTAGAGTACCAGGAATTGATGTTTCTATTTTAAAGGACCATTCCATGCGTTGGGATCTTTGTTAAAAGCTAGCATGTCAGGACTTTCAGTGGATGATATTTAGTAAGGGGGACTTCGATTAACAAGTCAACTTGGCAGGGATTTTATAACAATTGTTTCTGCGAAAAAGAAGTTCCAGTCAGGTGTTTTCAAGTAAACGCTTTAAATAGAGGACTGTGAATCAGCAAAAGTCAAGTCGTGGGTGGCGATGAACGTTTTTTGTTTTGTTTTTATTGTATGACAAGAAAACCTTTCCATGAATTACTTTTTCATTTGATTTTCTCTTCCCTAAAAACCTAGGCCTAACACACTTGTTTGTGGCGAGAATGTAGATGTTTTATATATCAGAATTATTCAGTTCGTTTATATATAATATTGGTTATCTATTGGTTATTCATGTTTATGGTGTGTACGCGGTACTTGGCCTGGACTCCAGTCTAATTAGGGGTTGGGTTGTAAGAACTCCCTTATTAGTATCAAATCTCCATTCTATTTTATTCATAAATCCGGAATAAAATTGCTTCGCGGCCTTACGTAATTCTTAAATTTTGCTGATACATATGGACATTTTTTTGAAATTTTTCTAAAATTTGATTATGTGTAAAAATTAGTTGTTTTTTGCTGATAATGAAGCTCTATATTTTTATTCATGAAAAACTGAGTTAGAGAAAAACAGCTACAAGTTATTGTAGCTCAGTCAATAAAGCGTTTGGCTCATGTCCTCAACTAGAGGTTATGGGTTCGATAAACCCCTAGAAGGTTGTTTGTCTAGTCGTCTAGTTAGGTTGGAATTTAAATTTTTTTTTGTAGCAATGAGAGCTTTAACTGTACGAAAACCACATAAAAGATAAATCATCAGCAATTTAAGACAGGATTGCCAGATCATTTATATACTGGATGGTTCTGAGTATGAGAACTTTTATAGTCAGGAAGTTGGTTAGTCTGTATAATAAAAGCCGTATTCTGTCTGTCTTTGCGCAAAATAGTACTCCAAGTAGCGAGACACACGAAATGCAGCATATAAAGGACGGGCGAACCCGTGGATTAACCAACGAGCCACCGACTTACTATAATTGCCCGTGACTGATTGAAATCTTGCTGTTCATCCCGCTATAGACCGGTGCATATTTAAAAATGTATAAACTTTTTTGATTTTACTTCCTACATAGCTTTTTAACTTTATACCGTAAGCTAAATGTGTTCGGCAAGTAAAACTTTTCTTTTTGTAGACCCACATGTTTACATTGTAAACAACACTTGTACATTATAAACAACATTTGAAACAGACTTTGGTTACCGCGGAATTTAGCAACTCTCCAACTTTCCTTTCGGTAACTAACGAACTACATACCCAACTCCACAACTTAAAATTTACCTATTCTCGATGGTTCTTTATTTTCAGCAATTGTTTTGCAGGGACTCAAATGATCAGGACGCTTTTTTCTGTCACTTCGTGCACACGTGGTACTGCCGAAATTTTGTAATTTTTTATGCAATTAGAATAAAATGTTAGTATTGACCATAATGTTGTTGTTATTTTTTTTGATAGCGCAGATTATGGCTGCTGGGTGACATATGTAGGTGTGCATGTCGTTTGACTATCTGCGGTTGTTACAACTTATATTCTTTTCCAATACATTTTAGTGTAAAACTTCTGTAGTCTAATGGTAAGATTTTTACGGAGAAAATCTGTAAGAGATCCAGGTTCAATTCCTGGCAGAAGTTTATAGGATAGAGTCAAGTAAATCTTGCCACATCACATCCATTCCAAGTGTATCAATTCAAAGAAAAAGTTGATGTCTCTCTGAGTGCAATGTTTGATGGCTTTTTAAAGCTTGCAACTCTCGTTTACCAAAAATAATCTGTATGAAAATGCATAACAACATCTGCTAGGCAGTTTTGATTTAAAAAGAGTGAAACTAACTGTAAGTAGGGTTCGGTTATCTCAATCATGTCTTTGGAGAAAATACGTGAGAGAGTTCCTGACCGAAACTAAAAGTGCATTGGGTATAAGGATTTTAAAGATTAGGAATTTATAATTATAAAAGTTTTTACAAAAATATAAACATGGACAAAAACTTATTGTTGCTTTTTTTAAAAAATAACCTCATTCGGATGTTTATAAAAGCAATATTTTCAATCTATCTGGAAGCTAGGATACCGAACTAAAGATCGTTGCACCCGTTTCTTTTCGTTTTACAACAATTTTCATTAGATTATCAACAAACTCATATGACTTTGACTTTGGCGCAATTTTTTTCGTTTGCTACCTAACCTTTTGACAGACAAGATGCGACAAGCTTCCATTGTTTTTCTCCCTTTCTTGCCAATCCTTTGCGCTCGCGTGTGATCACTAATTGTTTTCCATTGACATACAAATTGTGGTCAAGAACCGCTAATTAGACTCTGGCATTCATCACATTGGATCGAATTCCTGTCTTTTGGATACATGTACGAGTTCAACTATGAATAAAAAACTTCAAGATTTTGTTATGTGTGCTAGATCTTTGAAATTCTTTTATCAGTAACAACATTCTCAACAACTTTGTTTCTTAATACACTTCTATATTTGTGTGCGCTTTTTAGATACTTTTTTTCAAACAGTTTTTGAAACCATTGCTTTAATGGGGATAATCATCCTTTTCCTTTTGCGCTTTGTGTGGTACTCGTCCCATAATCTTTTTGGTAATTGAAGATTGGCATGAAGCCTTTCATCACCGAGGATTTGTAATTCAGCAGCAGATCTATAACTTCTTTTCGAACTTTATATGTTTTAATGTGGGTTTGCGTCATTAAATGGCGAAATAGTCCAAGATAGAGTTAAAACCTTTTTTTCTTAAACAGTGGATTTTTATTTTGTTTCTGTAGTGTGCGCAGCTTTAGCAACAAAAATAAAAAATTGGTGTTTTTGCGATCTTTATAATATAATAATATTTTAGGGTGCCTTTGCGTCGTTAAATGAAAAAATGATCCGAGATGCAGTTAAAATCAGTTTTTTGCTCCGAATAATTGTTTTTATGTTGTTATTGCGATGAGCGCCAGAATTATGTAAAAAAATGGTGCTTCTGCGACTTTAGATATTTTAATGTGATATTGCGTCCTTAAAAAACTTTTTATTTAAAATACGATTAAAATCATCTTTTTTCCTCTAAATAGTGGTTTTTTATGTTGCCCCTGTGATAAACGCAACTTTTGGCAACAAAAATGTAAAAAAGTGGTGTTTTTGCGAGCTTAAGTATTTAAAGGTGCTTTTGCGACTATAAATGTAAAATAATTCGAGATGTCGTGTAAAAATAACTTTTTTGCTCCAAACAATCGGTTTTTATGTTTTTTTATAATAAACGCAACTTTGAGCAACAAAAGTGTGGAAAATTGGTGCTTTTGCGACCTTAGATATTTTAATGTGATTTTGCGTCTATAAATGAAAAATTAATTCGAGATGATGTTTAAATCAGTTTTTTGCACGAAATAATGTTTTTATGCTGTTTTGTGATGAAACACAACTTTTAGCAACAAAATGTTAAAAAATGGTGTTTTTGCGAGCTTAAATATTTAAAAGTGCTTTTGCGTCCTTAAATGTTGAAATAGTCCAGGATACGGTTAAAATGATTTTTTTGCTGCAAATAACGGGTTTTTATGTTGTTTTGTGATGAAACACAACTTTCAGCAACACAATGTGAAATATTGGTGTTTTTGCGAGCTAAAATATTTAAAGGTGCTTTTGCGTCCATAAATGAAAAAATAATGCGAGATACAGTAAAAATCAGTTTTTTGCTTCAAATATTGGTTTTATTAGTTTTCTAATATTTTAAGGTGCTATTTGGTCTATAAGTGTTACAACAATTGCTCGGTTTAATTCTCCTTTTTCCTTGTATCAAAAGCTAAATCGAGAGCCAAGCCTCATATTGTTTTCAGCAAACTCAGAAAGACTTTCTAAAAATCTAGAAGTAACTTTCTTTTAACTTTTATTACAATTAAACATTTTAAAACTCCTGCCAGGATTTGAACCTGGATCCCCTATAAAATTTCTTCTTCATAGGTATCATACCGTTAGACCACAGGAGTGTTGTTAATTAAGGCAAAGAGAAGTTTTAACCTTTAGGTGACAAAAAAAATTCAGAATAAGAGCTTAGAAGCTTTTGTACAACAGGAGCAAGTCACTATTCGATCAGGACTAGCACTGAAAAAACGACAGAGATATTTTTTATAAATACAGCCCACATTCAATTGTTGAAAAGATGGGAATATTAACAATTTCTGTGCCAAAATCTAACTTTTATCAAGTGATATTAAATGGTCCTTTGGGTAGACGCTTTACAAAGGCATATCTATTGAATGATTGGCAACTAACTAATATAATATAAATTGATGATATAAATATGTAAATAATGCCGTGACCATTATAGTGATTCAAAGAGCATTACGGTGGAGACGTAAAGAAGTTAACTTAAAGCATTACAAGGTCACTTAACCAAAAATATTAAAATAGATGACCACAGACGACTGTAAAATAAGAAATAATTCCTTCTGAAAAAATTCGATTATGTCTGCTGTCATATCATATCGCGTGATCTAGAATCTTATTCATTTGGAGCGACACACTCAATGATATTGCAACATTTCCCTGTAATATTGCACCGGTGGTCACACCTAGATTGCAACGAATACTTCCTTGTATCATAGCATGCCCATAACCATGGCCAAATTGTTGTATAAAGTTGTTTACTATATCATCTAATTCGTCGTTAGATATTCTTGTGATACCATGGTCTTGTGATATCCCTAGCGCCCTACACTTCTCTCATTGGTGCGAGAAAGTCTTGAATACCGGGAACAATAAAGAAGTGTATCTGTGTGTTAAGCCTCTTACAAAATCAACATCAGCAACCTCCTCCGGCGCCGTGATCATGAATTAATTACTATGGGAAAAAAGCGGGAATTGTAAGAGAATAAAATTAAGAAAGTACATCCGAGATATGAAACATAGATTTTAAAAAACAGATCTGAGAAGCTGATCTAAGAAGCAGAAAAGCAAATCTTGGAAGCTGATCTGAGAAGTTGAGACGCTGATCTGATATCTGAGTGGCCGTAAAAGTACTGCCATGGGCATGGTCTTGTCGTTGCCAAGTGTACTTTGCGTGAACGACATCAATACCTGCATTTAGGGGCTGTTCCTATGAGAACTATTTTCTCGGAAACCGGGTAAATGTTTCAGCATGATGTCAGTTTCACTTTCTTTTCACATGGGAAGGCGGGAAAACTTTTCCCGGGTGAGCAAATTTCACGTGATTGAAGTGCGCGAAAATTTAAAAACAAATATGGCGGCTGTAAACAAACTTGCACTGCTTACTGCAAACCTTTCAGTAAGCAGTGCAAGTTTGTTTACAATCGCCATTTGTGAAGTTACATGGAGTCATTTTGCTATGGAAGATAAATCAAGCTAAAATATCACGCCTTATATTAGGGATAACATTACGTCAACAGTCTAAAATTTATAAAAAAAGTTCAGAATGATTATTCTGAACTTTTTTAGAAATTTTAGACTGTCGACTGTCCAGAAAATGAAAAGAAAACAGCGAGAATGTTGGTATAAGCCTGGTCGAACGCATTGGTGGTGGAGAAACATATGTCATGAAATGTTTCCCTAATGCAGCAAACATTTTCAATATTTCGCTGACCCAGCAATATTTTATCTTAACTTCCAAAAAACTCCCCTTCATATGGGGAAAATAACTTCCCCGCCTACTGAGATCTCGACCAAGCGCACCCGAGATCTCGGTAGGCGGGTAAATATTTTTTCTCATATGAATGCAATTAAATTTTTAAAGTAGTTTGTTACCAAACCGAGGTCTTGGGCTAAAATTATGCTGAAACATTTACCCGGTTTCTGAGGAAATATTTTTTATATGAGCAGCCCCTTAAATGAAATTATTTATATGCAGTGTTTTAAAAAAGGTTTTATTTACTCAGAAGTCAAGACACAATCGTCACCAAAACAAATACCTACTTTTTTGAGCATATACGTTATAACCATAATGAGACTGAAATTGTCCAAACATGGGAAAGCACAAACGCAAGAAATTTTAAATGTTTTTATTTTCGGACAAATGCTTGTCCGAATATTAAATTGTTCGAACTTTTTGGATCCAAAGTTTTAATTGTTTAAAATTTATATTTCATTAAAATTTTTTTTTTCGCAACTTGATGTAATTCTATGTTTATTTCTCTATAAAAATATATAATACGGTATTACAACTTTTTTTTTACTCGTTGAGTTCATCGTCGTTACAAAAGACGATGTGTGTATCCTTATCTTTTTTATATATATAATGATTTAGAAAAAAATTACAAGACAGATAAATAAAAAAAATACTAAAAGTACGACATTTAAATAGGTGTTGATTCGTCCTTCTCAAAGAATGCTATATTAACGTCAAAAAATTTAATTTTTGGTGTTTCGTAGTTTAGATAGATTAAATTCTTTAACCTCTTTAATTATCTCCTTTTGTTATACTAGGAGTACTATTTCCAATCCATCTTTTTGAATCAGAGAAGGACGGAGTTCTTCACACTCAACCTGTGCTTCTACTGTGCCTCCAAGACCTAAAAATAAATAAATAAATCTTCGATTTTCTATAGGAATATTCCCAACAATATCATGTAAGATGCGAGATATTGATTTTCTTGTCAAATATATTGAATCGAATGTGGGTCAATTCTTTTTTATTTTCAACGATTCGTCTTTTTTCGGATTTATCCGAACTGTTTTGCCATAAGCATGCCAATTTCTGCTACTGATAAAAGTATGATGAGAGATATCAATGTTTTGCCTAAACGTTCAACCAGTTGAATATAATACTATTCGAACATTCTACACGGTTAGAGTTTCGAAAGTATGAGTACCTTAAAATTCGAATACGCAAACTTTAAAATTCGAATTTGTAGCTAGTTTAAAAAAAGCGTCATGCATTTCATTCATTTGAGTTTTTTTTACTTAAGCAGTAAGGCGTTTTTAAAAACATGTCGATATTAAATTATTTTTCATGAAACAAAAAGCGCTAAGAAGTTGTGAGAGAAGGGGAAGGCATTAAATCATAAGAAGCTGAGGTCGTCACACAGCAGTTAGAAGTATTAGAAAAACAGAAAAACAATAAATGTGGAAAATATAGAACAAAAAAGAAGAGAAGAAACTCAAAATTGAAAATTATGCTCGTAACAATGGTGTAGAGAAATCAATTTGAGACTGATCAAAGAAGTATGTGAGTGATTTCAAAAATGTAACTTCAGCATAAAAAAGTTCTAAGGAGGTCATCAACTTCCCTGAAACTTTTAAAGTATTTACAACTTCATCTATTCTATTGTGCATTTGAAGTAAAAAGGTGGACGACCTTTCTTGCTTCCAAATGAATTAATGAAAAAGACAATCAAAGCGGTTGAATCGCTAAGCATTAAAGGAGCACCTGTCAACGCACAAATTACCAACAGCGTCTCGTCTTTTATCTCATGGGTAAGGAGGGGGGACTAATGTGTCGTCGTGAAGCTAACCTGAGAACAATCTCAGTGGATCCTAGTCTTTTGCAGACTTAGACGACTGACTGCTTTTTGTATGATACGGTATTTTTTCTGTTTCTTACACATATTTAATAACGTTTTTTCTCCGAAATACATCTTCCCAAACACCTCGATGTTTGACACACTGATAAGGAAGATATATTCAAAACTTTCTTGCTTTGTCTTAGTTTTCACCATGGAATATCCGAGCCCAGCGGCTTTTAGTTCAAATTTAAAAAAAATTCAATTCTTTGATTTAAAAGCATTTATTTATAATATGCTCATCTAAACAGTCGAATGCTTCCTTCTCCACCTATCAATCGATTTAGTAATAAGTTAAGATATTTCCTTTCTTCAAAGTCACTTCTGTGATGTAACACATGTTAATTTAGCCACGCTTTTGTTGAATTAGTGAAGTTTTTAAATATGTATCTGACCTATCGATAAAGATTTTTTGTTCGTTCCCTGTTAAAACCCTGCAAATGTCAAACAAATTATTCGTAACAATCTTTTACTGTAGCCAAGCTGTTTTTTGTGTGTTCAGCTACAGGATTTGTTCAGGATTTATCTTTATCTACATCTTTTATTATTTCAAAATGTTGGTTTTATAAATAACTTATTGTTACTGTAGTATCGTGCCACATTTTGCCTACCATTTTTACCATATTTATTGGATATACTTTGGAACTTCAGGGGTTGTTTACTGGAGTATACAAATTTAAGTCTGGAAGGCGCACTTGAAATTCACGAACTTGCTAGACGTATGTTGATATTATTTGTGTTGTGATTTTGTATCTACCAGTGCTAACCTTCTCCTGCTCCTGTAGGTTTTCTGTTTATCCTACAACTCCAACATGTCTATTATCTTGCTCTTAAGTTTGTGTCCTGAGTGTGTTCTGTCAACAAACATGGTTACCATGCCCAAGCCAACTTTGACAACCAGTGAACTGACCGCCATATTCGTATCAGCTGGTGGAATCATTTACGATGAGCAAGAACGTAACTGTTTACTACATCTCATGGGTCCAGCTTGTCACGAATTATTTAAGACATTTTCTGTTACTGGTACTGAATTTGTCACAGTTTTGGATTAATTTGATGCACATTTCAAGACTATTAAGAATTTACCATACGACAGACATAAACTTAATATAAGCAAAAACCGAAGAAAAGTATCGACCAATTTGTAGTAAGGCTACTTGAAAATTGTTGAGGATCAATCCTACGATGATGACATTTAAATTACCTCCTTCAGCTATTACAAGATGATACGTGTAAATATAGGAAATAAGAGTTAAGCAAACATACTAGATACAAACACCTACAAAACCACAGAACTGCAGCCGACACATACTTCATGTGCACGTATCTTTCCATACAATGCTACAATACCATACAATTAAATACAATTTTTTAGTCATAAAAGGTGCATCAGACTTGCTACGAGTCGGTTGGTCACCAAAATAAATAAATTTCTTGTCTTTGATTCCAACTTTACCACAAGCACTTCAATTTAAACACAAAAAGTTCTCCCAAAGCTTTGACAAACTAAAACATCTCCAATTGCAACTATACATCCATCGTGTCAAATCTCCAGTACAACAACCAATAAGAAGATTTCCATTTCACATCCGACAAAAGGTTTAGAAGAAAATTTATCGATTGCTCAACCTGAACATCATTGAACCAGTTACAGGGCCAACTACATATGTCTTGCCGATTAGACCTGTTCCCAAAAGCAATCGAAAATATTATTGTGTCTGGACATTCAACGACCAAACCGAGAAATCATTTGCGAAAAATAGCAGGTTTTTAAATTAGAGGAAAACCTGCCACTCACTAATGCGAAAATGTTCTCGAGAATTGATCTTCTATAGCCAACATCCTAACTGCCGTGATACAAAAAAGGGTTTATCACCCACAAGGAGGCACACAGGTATACCTAATTCACATACGGTGTATAGAGCGCATTCGAACAGTTCAAATGTTTTGATTCTGTGATTGCACTTCAGGCTACATTTTCATATTTAATACACACAGACGAGCACCACGATTCAAATCTAGATAGTGTCTTAATCAAATTAGGAAAATAGGGATTTCGCCTGAATCCAGCAAAATATGAATACAGCAAGAGTGAGATTTTCTTCTTGGATATTTTTAGACCCAAAAGGTATGCTACCTGCCAATGTGAAAGGTGAGCAAGTTTGCTTATTTAAAGTTCCACAATATCCAAAAAAAAGTGCACAACTCTGTCTTTTTAGTCAACTTCTGCTCCAAATTTATTCCAAACTTTAACTTCCTCCCAGCTCCCCTACGAAACTTAACCAACAAGGATTCTGTATTTCAATGGGAAATTGAACAACAAAGTGCGTCCGACCACTTACAGGACAGTTCTAACCGATTACAACCCAGCAGTTGAAACTACTGTAACTGTATATGCTAGTTTAATAGAAGTTGGTGATATTCTAAGTCAGAAGCAAGCAAGTAGCATTATGCCTTCAGTTGCATGCGGGAGTAGATCGCTCAATGAAACAGAGCAGTGATATTTAGGCACGAAACTAGCAGTGTTATTCGGATAAACACTTTTGTTTCTTTGTATGCCACAAAAAAATTACTTAATTGCTGAGTGAATAATTCGCTAATTACTTAATTAGCGAATTATTCACTCAGCAACTCCGGAATGCAAAGACAAGAAAAAATAATTTGGTCGGCCCTTCCTCCACTACAATACACAACCACAGTTTTGTTCGAAAAATCCATTAGTAACAACCTTCCTACATTCACCAAATCAATCTGTTTTATAGATCGTACAGTGAACACAAAGGTTGAATCCTCAGAAAACAAGAGGCTTTTTGTGCTTCAAATAACTCTCTAAAGTGCATTCACTGTAAATTCTGAATGGTGCAAACTTTCCTTTAATCAGCTTTTGATCTTTGCAGGGTTGGGCGTTAAAACTATACAAGGCTTGGAAAAACAAATAAAATAAAATATGCATTCTTCAAAAAAAGTGTTTACAAACAAATATTCAAATATTCGTTTATATAACATTGAACAAAAGATAGGAATTAAGTTTGATTAAAAAGATCTCCTGCTCCGCCATCTATTTCCACCCCACCCCTCCCCCCTCACTCCCTATTTCAGCCCTCTGAATTAGGTTACAAACAGTGAGGTGAAACTCTTCTGCAAGCTTTACAATGTGATATTTTAAAACCCTTTAAGACTTTATTTAAAGAAATACAAATTTTGTATACCACACATCTCCACGCTGGAAACAATATTTTAAAAGATTTCTGGTGATCTACAATCTAACTAGTTAAAAGCACTTTGTTTGGTAACATTTCGTATTTTGTCCACCAATAAAGTAATAAACAAAATGACCAGAAAATAACATTTTTTTAGGTCTTTTAAAGTAAACTACTCTCCACGCCAAAATCGTCGATTTGAAAAGAATAACTTCTTCATCCCATTCTAAATCTGCTTTGAATTTGCAAAACTCACAGTATCAGGCACAACAACTTCCTTCCAGCTTAAAACATCACAAATAGATGGATCCCAACATCAAACATAGATGGATTCCAGTGTAACATTTTTAGCAGAAAAGATAAATACTGTCTTAAAAGATATTATTATTTTTAATTTTGCCGGGGCGTGCCATTTAATCGATAATCAAAAAAACATTACAATCACCCCTGTTATCATAACCCCGTCTAAGTAAACTTCTGTACTTCGTGTTGGTAGGCGGGACGAAATAGCGATACGGGAAATGTGTGAGGCAATTTCGTCCCCAGAGCATATTTTCTCTTTCTAATATTGCACGATAGCCACATACCTGAGCGCGAAAGGAATCCCTGGGAACAAAATTGGTAGGACAGCTGATTTCCTGTGGAATTTTCCATGCGTTTACGACGATTTAAGAGAATTCTCCCAGCCAGAACGATATGCCAATAAAAGATATGCCACCAAATTAGGAAACGTTAATAAAGCCCCAAGAAAAAAATACAATAACTTCTTTGTTGCACACTTTTTCTTACATAGATAACTAAAATTAGTTGAATAAATTTAAGTAAACAACTAATAATCCAGATATTGGCTGAAAATAAGTAACTTAAGATCTGAACAAAAGCCTAAGTTGCTTGCATGTCGTAAAAAAATAAAAAATGAGCTGTTGAATACACCTTTCCCGAGACTTATTCTTTTGATATGCTGCAACTTTTTCTGTTGAGTTTCATGAAAAACGGACAGCAGATAGTAAAGTTAGTAAGTAAGTAAAATATATTTTCAGGGCTTATCCATTTACATTAAAATGGCTCTTCATCCCAATAAAAATTAACAAGAAATATATTACAGATAAAATACAAGTAAATGATAAAATATTATTAAAAGAAATTGAGTAACACACGGGAATGGAGCAAATATGCAAAGAAAAAAAAATGAATAAATAAATAAAACATCAGTTTTCCGCACGGGATCTTGCCATTGCAACATCTAACAAGTAGCCTTTAACGTTCTTGCAGAAGGTGGAATAAACGTTTTCGTTTTTTAGTTTTGATAAAAGCTCATTGAACAACTTACTAGCAAAATCTTGGAAAGTTCCTGATACAACCGATGGTTTAACACGGGTATCAGGGTTCTGCAATGTTCTTGTGTGTACTTTAACATCTAAATGACATGTAGAAGGCCAGTATACTGAGTTTAACGCCTTATGTGTAGTTTTTAACAAGTTAAAATTTCTACGTTCTGTAATTGGTAACCATTTTAATTTAATAATATCTTCCAATTTGGAAACTCTACCAAAAACAAAACCCGCATGCTACTTTCTGAATACGCTGTAGTTTTTTCAGCTGTTTATTAGAAGGTGTATATACATAGTCGTTAAAATCGATTTTTGACTGACATGACTAAGCTCTCAACCAGCTGTTTTCGAAGAGGAAAATGAGTGTAGTTTTTCAGTTTACGTAGATTTGAATTCCTTATCAAAAATATCATAAACAAAGAAAATTTCGAAACAATGCAGCAAGTAAACAACCTGCTATTCTAATTTAAAGATTTGTGGCATGTCCAACCTCTTTTTTAAAACGAGGCGGGACATGGTAACTTGAGCATTAAGAAGACTTTAGCTGTGATATATATCTCCTCAAAATAGCACTTTCTGTTGGCGTATCAAGTTAAACTTTTTCACATAAATTAAACAAACTATGCTGAATTCAAATATGGCATTCATATTTTACGAATTTAAAAAAGTATGACTCATGGTCTCGGGAAAGGTGTATTTTGACTTGTGACTTATGTAAATTATTGCTACCAGTGGGTATTGACAACCAGAATTTAAATAATACCAAATATTCTACCACCTTATGCAATTCGAATGCTATTGATTGATAGGAATCATCTGTAAAAATAAGTTTATTTAAAATTTCTTTACTGGTGACAAAACGCGTCAAAGGCTTTGTCAGCGCCGAACACTCACTATGGAGCGCTCTTGACGATAGAAACTTTTATCAAAGTGTGCTGAAGCTGGAACCCCATTAGAGGTCTCCATGAACTCTGTCGTCAGCCACAACACGGTGTGTGGACTTTTTTGGACGCACAAGTCCTGGGCCTTGCCCGATACATATACTGCCACTTAATGGAGTACTGTAACCTCCATCCTGAGTGGGGGGAGGATTTCTAAACAACTGATACTTCAGTTGCTAACAACAGTACGAATATTTACTATTTTAAATAAATATATAACTAGTCAATATTATACAACAAAACACTTGTGGCTCAAAGAAAAAATACGTTTGAAATTGTAAGAAACATTTTAAGATTTAAAACTTGTGCGTCATTTTAGACAACATTTTTGTTGGGAACATTTCTTTCCAAGTAGTCAAAAAAGAAAGAATAAGAGAAAAAAAAACAGACTTTGAGAACGGCAAAAAATAATCTTACTCGCCTTGTTTCTCAAACATTGCCAAGTAGTGGTCCATCCTTTCATCTGTTATTTTTGCAGCTGATGTAAATTATTCTATAATATCTATAAGTGCTGTAATTTTTACTATATGTACACCACAAAATGACTAGAAAGCCACTAAGGGTTGTATTTATTCTAGAATTTTAAGGTGTAGCTATAGATTCCTTCTAGCTACAAAATATCCAGTAAAATACTTTTACAAACTCCCGTCATTAAAACACCATCTTTGATCGAAAACGTCACGCATACATTACTTTTCTCTGCATATGCTTAATTTGGGGCGAATTTCGAGCTCGTACCTACGAAACTTTACTTTTGCTAATGCTAAAAAAGAATTTTAAGCAAGATATGGCGGTAAATGCACGCTCGATCCCAGGGCTTTTTTTCTTTTTTTGACAAAGGGACAGGCGAGAATGAAATAGCCTTTGCACTGGCCGGCCTTCAACACCGAAAAATATGCGGTGTTTGGTCGATTACCGGCCGTACTTTAAGCGAGTGAGACAAACTACTACACAAGCTCGTCGAGTTCATGAGGTTGATTCCTTTAAGCGCAGCAAATGGAAAACGTAACATATTTGTTCAGAATTCAAAGTAAAATGAAAAATTAATTTATCGTTTAGTTTATTTAAGATTTAATGTAGTCATTGTTACAAGCGTATTTTCTATGTAATACTTGCTTGGCTTGTGATACATACATAATACAGAATGTTAGTTGCAAAATGATTATATAATTTTTTCTTTTATAAAATTTCTTTATGTACTTTACTACAAGTTTATCGCATATTTTAGAGTGACTCACCTCTTGAAAGTTTTACGCGTGTTGCTACAAATACACAATGTTCGATATTTTTAAGAGCGTTTATTGCAGAGAATTAATTTACTGTAAATAAAAAACCTTTGAAAGAGTATATATTGGTAAGCTAGAGAGTATTTTTTCGTGGGCATTAAAATAGGTATATACAACTTTACCATTAAAACCTATTATACCTTTGAGCTTTTTGCAGAGAATACAGGTAATTACTGATTTTCTCAGCCATGTTTATTTTTATAATCATTATAGCAGTATTTTTATCAAGCAAATGTGACTGTGTTTATTTTGTTTTGTTTATTTTATTACATAATTTCCATGATTGTTTTTTTCTGGTACGAGTCAAAGAGTTGGAAGGCATTTCGTCATTCAGAGTTTACGATTCCATTAGATTCATTAGAGGAATCTTTATCTCTCAACCTCGTCCCCAGTGCTCTTTTACTATTTCTGACAATCTCGTACGGCGAGACGAAATAGCCCTGGCACCGAATGGTCATCATCGCAATCTGATTGGGTGTCAAATTTCCTACTTTCGTCCGCCTGCCGTAATATTACGCGGGAGTTGTATATGGGGAATATAAATAAAAATGGCGGAAAGAGGAAAATAAACAATTGGAACGAAGTAGAATTAAAACTGTTTAAAACGTTATTTTTGGGACCAAAAAAATAAGCAAAAACAATCCGAGATTGTCAGAAAGAGAAAAAGTGTCCTGGGAACGAAGCTGACCATCTCTGTAATTAACGTAGCAAGGGTTCTCAGGACCTGTGTCTAAAGTCACTGACTGATCACTCATGTGAGCGAAAGAAAAAAATATTCCTGTTTTTAATGTAAGATGTTTCAACAAAGTGCGTGCGGGATCAAAAATTGATGAATTTACGCAAACACAATAATTTATTACCTCCTAAACTAAAAACAAGGTTTTAAAAAATTGTATTTTGCGAAAATTTAATTTAGCAAAAAGACCAAAATTTTAATTCTAGCGAAAATATATTCCCTTTTCAGGCAACTCGAGCAACGGTTAACTCGAACTCTTATTACGTCAGACCGTGTTATTCAGTTATATCATGAAGATAATTTACTAATGTATATGTCCCAAATTATCATGGAGGCAAAGACATGGAAGATTCAGATACAGCCTAAGATTTATCAGAAAATAATTATCAGATAGTAATGTTAACTTTTTTCTGACTTGCCTGTTTCTGTAGAACACATGGGCGTATTAAAAATAGCAAGTAGCTAGCTACTAGAAATGAAGGAGGCAGAATCTATTGTTGTAGAAGTCCCTCTAAATCTAGCTACAAACAAATACCCTCATTCTGAAATTTAGGGGTGTGGTTATGAGAGGGTGCGTTTAAAAGTGAAGGATCAACATAAAATTAGGGAGGGTTTGGACCTAAAACCTAAAAATTATTTTTAAACATGAAGTTTTATTTATTTATATTTTTATTTATAAGTTAAAATAATTTTTTGAGGAAACATTTAGTGCTTAAAACTTGACGCAAAAAGCGTTTAGGTTTTGTTGGGAACAGATTTCTCTCTTTTTTGAAAAGGTTTGTTGGTTTTTTACGGTTTTTAAAGACTGCCCAGTCCCTCTAGTTTCTTAAAAATAGGCTATCTAACCTACAATTTGGACGTTCTTATCAATAAACAAGGTAATTTATGGAAATTATGGCGGTGAAAATGTTTTACAGCGTTTTGCAAAAGTTTGTCCCTGTAAAATAGTATTCTCTCCAATCACCAAAATAAATTCTTGCAAATAATATTTTTTACTGACAACCACGGAAAGCAGGTACGGCCCAGTTTGTTTTGGTGTGGCGGCTTGGTTAGGCGGGCTGAAGAAAGTCACAGATGTTTGTTATATCTAAAGTAAATTTAAATTACAAGGATGATTCCTTTAAAAAATTGTAATCCATGGGAGTGATACAAAACTCAGAAATTGCGTTCATATTAAGAAAAAAATTATCCCGCTAAACCCAGATTCCGGTACCAGTATGCCGAGATCTCGGTTAGACGAGCTGTTTCTTAAATATAAACGCAAAGCATTTTTCACTGGAAAAATACTACTGCTGTATCTCGGACAACCGAGGCCCCCGGTTTGCCAGGCTATTTTTTCTCCATATGAGCACCCTCGAAGTTTTTTTCTTTGCCATAAAATCTTTGCCATAAGTTATACACCTCTAAAGAATAGAGTTACAGCACTGTGTTGCTAACAACCGGAACTCAAATATGGCTCCCGGGACCAAGCTCGACCCCAGCATCTTTTACTAGAACCATCAGTTGAGAAGCAAATAGTCCTGGAGAGGAGGTTGCACTGGGACCACAAAAAATGTTTAAAATCGAACAACGCATTTAAAAATGTGATAGCAAATTTTAGGCAAGACTGCAAAAAAGAAACATAAATCATTAATTTGATAACAGATCCCAATACTTTCGGTGTTGAAACTAGCCTACAAACAGCAGAAAAGGACTGCGTGAACACGTTCGACGCAAACATTGACGTAAGCATAAGCTTAACGCACAATATCAAACAAAGTTTTAATATCTTTGCTTTTGCGTTTTTTGCAGCAAAGGTTTTGTATTGTGAACGCAGACGCAACAACAACATATTCGGGTTTTCACGGCTAAACCAACACCAATGTAAAAAGCACTCAAATTTCCGGTTGGCTTGATGGTGGTATTTTTGTAGAAAGGTTTGTATAGCTAATATGAACAGAACTTGATACTACCTTAAGTGGATAAATTTTGGCGAGGATTAAATTTGGCGAATTTCGCCAAATTAAATACCCGCCAAAATTTAGATAACCGACTATTTGCCAAATTAAACACTCGCCAAATTTAACATAATTTACCGTTCGCCAAATTAAATTCGCTCCAAATTAAAAAAAATATGTATTTTTTTTAATTAAGAAAAAAAGAAAAATGTTTTTTTCTCTCAAAAATGAACTTGTGTTTATATATACGTTTCTTATTTTTTATTAAACATTTCGAGACAAAATTCATTTCTTTGTGTCATTCGCCAAAATAAATCCCCGCCAAAATAAACATTCTTTGTATTCGCCAAATTAAATCCCCGCCAAAATTTATCCACTTAAGGTAGTTGTTTGGAAGGCTGTAGTTTGAACATCAAGACTTCTCAGGAAATAATAATCGTTTTTTAGCCATATATGCAAACTTTTTCTGACCTGTCTGTTTTTGTATAACCCATGGACGTATAGAATAGCTAGTAGCTTAGCTATCAGAAATTAAGCTCTTGTAGCTCTTTGTTGTAGATGCCTCCTTCTAAATCTATTAATCACCCTGGCCCTTATTAATAATTTCTCCTAATTTAGGTGTGCTGTTATGAGACGGTGCGTTTAAAAGTGGAGGATCATGATAAAATTATTTTTGAAAAGATAAACAAGTGTACATATTTTTAGTGATTTATAGAAAACGGTAAAAAAAGAAAAATGTATTTTTTTTCTTATAATTTTTAGTAACAGTCAGAGCACTATTTAATAACATAAATACCCTGGTGGTTGTTGATGTTCAAATTTGATGGGTTACAAAAGGGCCCCCCAAAATATAAAGTTTTATTTCTGAAAATTGAAATAATGTTTTGAGGAAACATTTAGTGCCTAAAACTTGACGCAAAAAGCGTTTAGGTTGTGTTGGAAACAGATATCTCTATCTTTTTTAGGAAAGGTCTGTTAGTTTCTTACGGCTTTTAAGGACTGCCCAGTGCCTCCAGTTCCTTAAAAATAAGGCTATCAAACCCCAAATTTTGACGTTTTAAATCAATAAACAAGATTTTTATATTGCGGTAAACATTTTATTGCAGCGTTTTGCATAATTTTCCAAAAGTGTGCAAAATTAAATCCCTGCAAATAATATTTGTTTACCGACAACCACGAAGTTTGTTTTGTTTATTTTGGTTTGGTGTTTTTGGCTCACATCACTGAAGTGGAACCACTTAGATAAACAAAATCTAAAAAAAAATTAACATATATTTGTTTTTTAGTTTTGCCGACCACCACAGCTTTTCTCATTGTCTAATAGCAGGGGTGGGAATTGCTTGACTAAAATGGTAGGGAAGAAGTAAAAAAAATTGAAAAGAGATCTGCTATTGTTGGCGTTTTGGAGGTCAATTTCAAGTGAATTATTTACGCATTCAATGTATATACAATGTCACGAATAATCTGCAAGGCATTATTCAATGTAAGGAATTATTCATTTTCCAGCTTTTTTGTAAATTGTGCTAGATAAATAAGAAAAATAGGGCAATCCACTAAATTTTTGAAATAAAAAAAATTCACGTCAGCTACTAAACGGGAGCAGGGAAAATTACTCCCAATAAAGTACAGTTAAATTTTCCTAAATCCAAGATCAAGGGTCATTTTTAGGGGAAAAAAGAAGAAAGGAAAAAAAAGAAAGCAAAAAAAAAAACAAAGATAAATTAAAGACAATATGAAAGGTTTTAATAAGTTGAGTCTGTACATGTTTCCTCAAATAATTATTTATACCCATGGAAGTAGACAAATAGTGTATATCTGTCTCAGGAAAGCGATTTCTCCTATCCTTTTCCTATGAAGGTTATTTCTAACAACCTAAAAAGTATTCGTTTCAGTACATAGCGAAGAATTTATAGTCTAAAGGAACAATTCTATGTTATAAATATCTCTAAAAGCGTAAATATCTCAGTTACAATAAGACCCTTAATGAAATATCTTTCACACATTATTAAGTCACATATAGGCTTAAAAAAAATATCTAGAGAAAAACAAAAAAAAAATACTCTGAAGGCTATACAAAGGATACAAAATTAGTCTGCCTGGATATTTTAAATACATACAAAAACGGTGAAAATAATATTGAGCAATACAAATGATATTTAGATTCTTAAATTGCATAACTGCATTATTATTAATAAAGTTCTTTATATCAATTTCAACATAATTGTAAATAAAGACATTGTGGTGGCAAATTAAAAAAAAAGTACAATTATCAACACATAAATTTGAAAAATATATATATTTATTTCTAGCAGTAATCACGCTAATTTACGCACTATGCAAACATGCTGACAAAACAGGTGAAACCACTTATATTCATCTAGCTGCATGGTGATGGAAAACTATAGGACTGGTATACCTTTTTTATACTTCATGTTTATGTATAAAATATAATTTCTGGGATTTGGCCATCCTCCACAGATGTTCCGTTATTATTCCCTGCTGCATAAGAAAATTTGAATTCTACTTTTTCACGATTTGGCAACTCAATTACAACTTTTTTTAAACCTTTTGTTCCATAGTATGAGTCAGGTCCTTTTAATGTTCCACAAGCGGTGTAACTCACATTAGGCATAATTTCAATTGGTTCTTTAAACATAACACGATTTAATGCATCAGTACCATCACAACTAAAGGCAGTATCATTATGCCCTATAACCACGCCGGTCTCTGAATTTATAATTTGGATGCTAACTTCGTAATCTGTGGGAACATTTATTGATCCATACAAGCCTAAACCCACAACGAAGATGTGGCGATTAACAATGAACTTAATTCGATCACTTGTTCCACTATATCCCCATCTAGCTTCAGTTTTTGAGAATCGCACAACAGACTTTTCTTTCCCAGTTAAACATCGTCTTGGACGATCCGGAAATTTAACAGTGGGTTTGGGATTTACAGTAAAATGAAGAAACAAATTTACAAGTTCTTTATCAGTCAATATGCCAGATTGTGCCACAAGATTTGCGAATTCTTCTAATGTCATTAGTGGAAAACGGATCAAGTAAAGCGCATCTTCTAACACCTTTCTAAAGAATGAAATAAAAACCATAGACATCTTCAATTTAGTTAACAATTCAATGCTATAGATTCATACAGCTAAAAAATACATCAAAAATTACAATTTTGTTTTATGTTAAATGGCTAATGAGAAAACATCAAAAACACAATGATGACGAAGTGACAAAACAGCAGGCAGGTATATGTATTGCTGCAACTCGCTATGTAAAAAATAATGTACAAAACCTAAAATAGTAACTTAAACGACAGGTTGTTATAAATAGTTAAGTGAAACTCTATTCCACAGTACAAATCTAACCTAGTAGCCCTATTTTACCATTGTTACTGTGGTATTGTTTTCTATTTGGCAATCTAACAGAGTAGATTATTTAATTAACTAGTCGATAAAGCCCGTGGAGAAATCCACTTGTTTTAGATGTTTGCTGACGTCAGCAGTGCAGTGCAGATAAAGAAATTTGCGAAATTTGTTTATTCCTTGTCTGTAATGTGTAGAGGTTGAAACACTGGTTGAAATAATGTACAGGATCATATGTTCTCGACGAACGCCTAATGAGATTAAAATATTATGCTGACGTCAGCAACGACGCGGCAAAAACTTAAAATGTTTTTTAGAAATTAGTATACCTGTTGCCTTGAAACGCTGATCAAGAAAATGTATAGGATCATGTACTTTTGATAAACGGTTGCAGAGATATTAGGGTTTAAAGGTTTTTTGATGACGTATCAACCCGTCCATTCTGAAACGGATTCGGGGACCCAGGTTTGGGAAGATTACCCAAATTGGTCGTAGGTGGTCCCTAGTTACCCATACGGTGAAAAATCATTGACGTCACCACCTCGTTTCCAAGTTATTTGGCCTCAATGTTTGAAGTGCACTGTAATGGCTTCATTAATTTAATAAGGATTGACGTTAAAGTAGTGTTATTGGCGTCGCGCTGTGACGCCATAACACTTAACATTTGAGACATTTGAGACTTTTTTTCGGCAACTTCAAAGAAAATTTCGGCCACATCAAAGGAAAATGACGACATCCACTATGACCGTCACAAACATTCCGTATTATTATAAAAGAAAATGTGCATTAAAGGTAAGATTTGGTCACAGCATCTAGATCACAAAATTCGCTGGTCAAGAAAACTGCAAAGAAATAGAAAATATACATTTATCAAATGTTCGTAATTGAAAGTACTAAAGTTTCCTCAAATAATCTTTTTTTAAATCCAATTTTTATTTTGATAAATGTTACCTTTAGCTTTCTGGTATTTTAAAACCTAAGGAAATTATGTATGAGTTCACAAAGACCTCCATGAATGTTCATTTTTTCATGTTACTAAAAGTATGTGTACATTGTTGCCAGAAGATACCACATAAAAAAGAATGAGAAAGAAAGACTATACCATCTATTAAATCCTAAATTATTTCAATCCAGATTTTTTTTATTTAATTTTTATTTTTTTATTTTTCTCAAACCAGATCCATCTGAAAATACTTTTTTCTGGCTGGCTGCAGTTAGCCAAAAAAATCTTAAATCAGAAGTCCCACAAAAATATACTTGAAAAGCTTCAGTACTTTTCTAATAATCATCACAAAGCTGTCATACAAAGCCAATACATCATTATATTTAGACTTAGAACAAGTTTAAGTAAATCTAATAGGAGTCACTATTTATTTTAGGCGTTCCCACAGAGTTAGGAATGTTATTAATTTATTACGTAGGGGGTAATTAATACATCAAAAAATACAGAAAATATGTGATAAAAAGTACTTCTTTTCAAAAAGTTTATTTTAACTCTTTGAACAATTTTTAACTGATTTGCATGGTTTTTATTTAGGCAAGTCTTGGGGTAAAGTTACGTAGACTTGTCTCTGCTTAAAGCCTTAAATAGAACTTTTTTACGCAGATAACATACCTTCCTTTCCTAAGACCTAAAGCATAACCTTAATAGTGTTTTCCAATAAAATGGCAAAAAATATAAGCAAAAGAACAAAATTTCAGAGTATATTTTTTTAGTTTTCTCAAATAATTATTTTTATATAATTTAGCTGCTAAATTACTGAAATTATATCCCTAACCCCTGGGGGGCCCAATGTAATCCTTTTGTGTGTACAATTTGACTTCGTCCACCATAGTCTTGAAAATATAGTCTTATTGCGCTGCCTATGGATTAAAATGCAACACAAACGATGTATAAAGGAAGTATAATGTTGCAACTTTTATGCATTTTGAGTTATTATTTGGTTCGAAACAAACATCAAAATGCAAAATTAAAGCACTTACTTTTTAAACGCAAAAAATAGGTTTTTCGTGCAAACTAACTGCTGCCCTATACTTAAATATCGATATTTCCAATGTGTTCCTGTATTTATTTCATCAACTGCCTGTGTTTATACGAAACATTATTCAAATGTTAAATTAGGAACTTCATAAAAACCCATTTGAAATATCTTAAGATAATATTGACAATGATGTAGATATTATGTAAAAAACAAGTAATTGATAGCCCAGGCGTTTATTGAAAACATTGCAGTATGTTTGACACACATCCAGTGGAGCCGGAATAAGATCACAAGTTAAAAAAAAAGCTTTAAAGCAAAATAACCATAGCAAAATAAGCTTAACCCTATTTGGTCCAGGGGGATTCTGCCCACCCCTCACCTCACTTCTGCCATTTCTTTTAATAACTCTTTTTAGCTATGCTAAATGGTATGATATTTACTTATTAGGGGTAAGTCTCTATGAAATCCTTATAATCGGAAAAACATTACAACTTTCGTTAGGATTATAATTAGAACTTAAAACTTACAATACAACTTTTTGACATGAGATTAATGCGAACAAAAGTTAATATGTTCAAAAAATCTAAGAGTATGCAAGAGAGTTAATGAACGCTGGAATACTTAGATTAAATTTTACTAGTACAAAGTACTTCCCACATGATAAAGGCGAAAAGATGCTTTTCAATATCTTTTTAAATAGTAAATATATCATACTAGTCGTTAGCCTGTAGAAAATGGATGGGAGTTCACCTTTTGCAGCAAAGTCAATAAAGATATGTTATTTGTAGCTTGAAGATTGTATGTGTGGTTAGCCTGATCCGCTTTCGGCAGACAGAAAAATATTGCGACTAAACAGCAGTAATTAGCTAACTACAGCTTTTATTGTTTTGGATCCAATTTTAGATTAACCCGTTAAATAAATGCTGATTGGTGATACGTTATTTTTTGACAGCACACCATGACAACATTTGCGTTTGTGAATGAGAAATTATGCCAAAGTTGCCACTTAATCAGTCATTTATTTTGCATATCTATTAATTTCGTTCAGAGTTGAATTACCTATCAAATTAATTGCTGGTGATATAAAAATAATTTTCTGAGGAAACAATATCTAACATTATCAAGTAATAATTTCTGAGAGTTTTGTACCAATACTTCTAAGACTTTATACTACCGTATGAAAAAAAAGTAATAAGCAATTGCCTAAAAACAAAGTGTTAAATATTATTTAAAATTACTGAGCACGTAATTTCATAGGCTAAAAAATTGTTCAGTTTTATTCAACATAATTCAACGTTATGCTGGCCTAAAATGTTAAAAATTCAACATAAACAGTGCCTCCGCACTCCATAATTTTTTAATAAATATTAGCCTGAGTATGCTTATAACGGTTGTTATAGAACCAATGATTTGTTAGAATCATTTGGATTTCTTTTTCATGATATTACTTGGAATGGCATTAATTTTATGCACAAGAAAAAACCTGCATTCTACATTGCTTTTCTGGTAGAAAACTGTGTTTTTGATCTAAGAAAGTGATTACTTTCTGTAAGAAAGTATGTTGTAAAGTGCATGGTATGCCAAGAAAGACAAAAAATCAACTTTTATCAAATTTACTCTTAAGCTTTTCTGAAAAACATTTCTGAAAATAAGATCCTTCTAAAACGTTCCATAAAAATAAGCATAGACTAGGCACAAGAACCTCCAGGAAAGAAGATAAAGAAACTAGATCAATTTATAAATAAACTTGTTTTACATAATTCTGTATATTTTATTTAGAACCATTAGATACCAAACCAATCTTTTTTGCAGCCTGGTAGGTTAAATTTATAGCTACAAACAACACCATCAATGTGAATGATCTATATTGGACTTGTCAATAAACCAAATAAGATTAAAGTATAGTAAACACAAGTACAAAAGGTCAATTCACAATAAACATGCGCAAATTTTGTAGTTAGGTTCCATCACAATATTTTCTTGCACAGGAACAATATCCTTTCATGTAAATTTGAAATCTACAAAAAATATTTTCACTATATGGACAAAAGCAAAGAGATGTTTCACTATTTTTTAAAAAAACCCAGTATAAGCATCACAAAGATTGTATTGCTCAGAAAAATTAAGCTTGCTTAGGATAATGCTTAAAAAACAGAGGAATGCATGTTTTAAAATGTTTTTTATGATGAATGGTGGTTTATAAATTAAAATTTACCCTGAATTTACAAATTCATTCAACGTAAAGGTTTTTTTCTAAAAAAACAATGATATACTATTTGTCTTGCTCTCTCTTAATTAAGTATAGTACGGAATTAAAAATAATGTTCTGAGGAAACAAAATTTGTAGTACATAATTAATGGTTAATAAGTGTAATAAGAAATGTGAATAAAAAATAAACAAAAATAGAATAAAAAATATTCGAAATAAAATTGAAACAAAAATATTTATGCAATAACCAAGTTAATTTTAAATATAATATATTAAATATGCAATATTCTTTTAAGATAAAAAATCCCTTGTGGCCTTAGTGATGACCAATGAGGGCCATAGTATGAGAGCAGGTTATTAATACACTTAATCAAACTCAGCCCTTTGACTCTTTTTGTGAGTTCCTAAATTTAAAAATGCTAGAATTTTATTTCTATTATTACTTTCCCAATTAGTGTTATTCTTAATTTTTTGAAAAACTGTCATATCAGAAACCAGATCAATTTAAAGTAAATAAAAAAAAAAAATTCTCAAGGGGGCTGATCACAAAATTTCCATATCAATAGCGGTGGACGTAGACATTTAATTAACTTTTTTTAACGCCCATTATCTCATATGCATGATATGTTTTCTAACAAAGTCTTGTATTGAAAAAAATTGGCTAGCAGTATGTCAGTATGTTGGAAACAGTTAGTTCTTGTATTTTTATGCATTCTAAAAACCACAATAGCAGAACTTTGCTGTTGTCACGGTAAGCCTTGATGGCATTTGCAATGGCAAAAATTAAATGCCATCATGGATTCAGATGTCTGCAAGATTGCTTTAGCTTGTACAGACAGAAACAGTTTTAATACTAATATAATAGATATAAAATAATTTTTTGAGAAAACAATCTCTAAGACATAGAAATAACAATTTTTCATGAGTTTTATAACTTGCAAATAAATAACAAAAAAAAAACAATCGTTACAATCGTAACAAGATAAGGAGTAATTAAAGCCATATCAATATTACTTCTCGGACATTTATAAGCTTTGATTTGATACAATTTTTTTATACATTTTTTCATACATTTTTTTAAAAAAAAATGTAACTATTCTGTCATTTTTTTGTTCCTTTTAATGGTTTTTATTTGTGTTTTTTCCTCATATAACCTGCAAAATAGGTAAAAACCAAATCTTTTTTTTGTCAAATTTTATCTTATTAAGGATTACATGGATACAAACCTTGGACTTGAGGATCGCTAGTATAAAGAAATATTTTTACTCTTGATTAAAGCGAAAAGATGCTTTTCACTATCTTCTTAAAATAATAAATATATTATAAGTACAATAAAGATTGTATTTTTAAAAAAATGACGCAGAAGAAAAAAAATGAAAAAGGGTGAAGTAAGTTTATTTAAAGCTTATCTTAGTTTTATTATTATCACATCACAATCTTGATACAATTTTGGTTTGCAGTGATACAGATAATGAAAAAGGAAATTGCACACACAGAATCATACTTGGCATGACATTCTTGCATTTTGGAGGTGAAACATTTGTATAAGTTACTCTGTCTGCCGTCTGAGACTTCACATTTTTTAGCAAATCTAGCAATTTCGAACTACCTTAAGGAAAAAAGTTTGTGCAAGAAAAAATTGTGGAATTAAAGATTGCAAATCTGATATTGTGTCAAGAAATTTGAGAATTCACAATTGTGAATTGAAGCAATGATCCAAAAATTTTTCCTGTAAGATCGACCAACATTACAAAAGCTTGTACTAAAGATATCACAAACCGTGCAAATTTCGAACTATTTTTCAATATTCCCTAAAATGTTTTACTTTTTTCTTCTTGGTTTATTAAAATTTGATGCAAATAATTGAGAAGTTTCTCCTGTAAACTTTCATATAGCAAAAAAACAACAACAGAAACCACTTGTTTTGACAAAATTAATTGATTGACTGAAAACAATGTAAAAAACAGGAAGAATCAACGAAATGCAGAACATGTGCTGCCAAGTAATCATAATTAGACAATTACTCCAAAATGTTTGCTTAAGGCAAAGGACAGTTACCACTACGTAGCACACCTAAGTTCCATTAGTTATCCGTTGACGTATAAATACACTGGTGACATCTTTAAAATTCCTAAAACCTCGTACATTTTTTATTGTTCTTCTGTCTGAGTGGATTTTTCCACGGACCTGCAAAGCTATTTTAAAACATACATCTTCTTTACTGAATGATTTAAACATTTAGAATTATTCATTAAATCTTGTTTTGTGTCTTCTTGTGGTTCTAAACCTTTGAATTATTATTATTTTCAAAATCTTAACTCCATAAAAAATGTTTGCATAAGAATTATTTAAAATCTTTTTTTCCTTTTTTTGAAAAAGAAATGTATGCAAAGAATATTTTGGCATTCGTTTATTTGCCATTTAATTTTTGCCACAAGCTCTTGAGGGAGTTTTATTTTTATTTTGGAAAAGAAAAGTTATAGTCTTTCAGTATAAATCCTTTAACACGTGGGAAAAATGGCTTTGACAGGCAATAAAAATAAATGACCCATGATTTTACAATCAATACAAAGAAAAGATAACCCCCCGTGAAAAGATAGTCTGGGGCCCGGTTGAGGGGCGGATTGACACAGCAAACAAAATGGTAGACCTCTCTCTTCTTTCAGTGTTTTCATAATAGACATAGTCTTTTTGTCTTTTGACTATGTTTTAATGTAATCCTGCAGTATATATTTGCGTTACTTTCTATGACGAAGAAATGTGTTTTCTTAATATAGATATTTAACACTATACACCACTTAGGGCCTATAAAGTGAATTAAAACATCCAAAAAATCGCATGCGCAAATTCTCTAATATGGATTCACACTTGTAATTTGTAGCACACATGTTTTCTTTATGAAATTCCCTGGTGAAAGCACTAATAGCTGGCTTTCAGTACATAAACCAATGTAAAGGCCTGAGATTTACTGATAATAACAAGTTTAACTTCATTAGAGGATCTTTAAAAATTTTTCTAAGGTTTTCAAAAGAATCTAGTGTATATTTTTTTACAGAAAAGACAAGATGTTAATGCCATGACCACAATTAACAAGAGCTAAATTTCACCGAGCTCTATTTCGTTTTTTTTATTTTCGTCAACTTCTGATGTCATAATTAAACATATAAATACTTAATTATTATGAAACCTTTACAATTACATATTGATGATGCTCATTTGTGGAACCAAAACCGAAAACTAAAAAATATGACTGCAACCAGAAATTATTTCCACTGAAATCTTGTTACAAATTTTGGCTAAGTGACTAATACCGACAAAATTTTTTTTACTGACTTATTTTTGCCAATTTTTGTTCTTTCTTTTCAAATGCATTAAGAACTAAAATGCCTCACAATTAAGAGAATACAAAATGTTGGATATTTTCAGTTTACATTTTAAATTGAATTTATTATAAAAAGAAATTTTACCTCAAATAGCTTTTAAAAAATTGTCTATTAGTTGTTCCACTGCTTTAGCTGGTAGAACTTTAAAATACGCTCCTTTTTTGTTGCCGATTTTACTACCGAGACTAGTAAAGCATGGCAGGATACCAGTCTATTATAGCGTACGTAAATTATTAGTTTTTGAGTGTTATACTACTCTGTTGTACAAGGTACCTGTTATTTTTACAAGATAATCATTTAGCATTATTATTTTATGTTCAGTTGGTTTCGCTAGTACCAAGCTGCAACAGTTGTTTGTTATCTCTAAGTAATCTGGAATTTACCAAAGCTAGATTTGTATTTCGTACAAGTTTCAACAGGCTAAAATTCGGTTTACTAAATAAATCAAAATAGTTGTTTTTATTGATTTTAAGGTTTCATAAAACAGTGTTTATAAACTTGAACTCATTTTTCAACTAATTTCATATTTTTCATTCTCTCTTGCTGTGCCAGTTGAAATAATAATTATTAATAACGTTAGCACTTTTTCTGCACAATTAACTGACAAAAAAAATTGATAATTTTCCCCAATAACTCCCCTTACCCCACACAAATTTGTTTTAAAGAGTCAAAAAAAAACAAAAAAACTAATGATCATTTCTTTAAATAAATTTGAACTCTTCTATCAACTTGTGACTCGCATTCAAAAAGCGTTATGCAAATCCTGGATCCTACTCTACGTTAAATCTTGTATTGTTTAAATAGTTCACACCACAAAACACCAATAAAGTATTTTGAAATAATTTGCTGTTAGCATGTTTCACAGCATGTGTAAAGTGATTGTAAGTTCAGGGATTAAAGATAATTAAGCAGATCTAAAAGTTTAAAAGAAGTCAATAGGTCGAAGAAAGGTTTATTGTATGTAGAAGAAAGATTTGTATGTGAATGAAAAAATGACTGCAAAAAAATTACTTTGCGAGTCTGCTTTATATCATTGGTGAATAAAATTCGCAAAATATTCTAATTCTCTTTGGATTGGTACTTAAAAGAGCCAGTATTTTTTCCAAGACTCTGATTGAAAAAAATTAACATATACATTTTTCTACTTTAATTCAAAGCTCAGCCTGAGTTATGACTCTTCTCAAAATTTGAGTGTCTAAAACTTACGAGAACTGGAAATAATTGTACCTTAATATCTTGAATTTATTGTTGTTTTTCCATCCCCTATATTTAACGAACTTGTTAATCACATATTCCTGGCTAGAAAGCAGGCCGTCATAAAATGATCATGTAAAACAATGAGATAGAGTTCAATAAAATCGCTATTAGGCTAGGCTTCATTCACACTGTTCATTCCTTATTTTTATTTGTAAAATATAGCATCAAATGAAAAGGAAATGTAATTTCCTCCTTATTTAATTCAATATTGTTTTTAAAGACCAGACAAATTACAAAAAAGAAGAAATCACGGCATATCTAAGCATGGTTATTTATTATGATAATTAAGGTTTACTACATCAATAACAAAAAATCCCAACAGGAAGAATGCTAATTGTGATAATAGTTGAAGCACTTTGGAGATAACTAATTTCAAAGAATAAAAGGAGGAATTCACGTATTCTAATTGTAGATCTTATACTGTCTTCATAAGGAAGCAGTTAGGTGTTAAGAAAAATATCAAAAAGTAAGACAGCCAGCGAGGCTAGAAGCTTTCTTCAAAAACCACAACAACAGCTTGAGGTTGTTGGGTGTCGCAAAGAAGCCTGATTTAAGTGAGTTAAAACGTGTAATTCATATAGAATAGTACAGAAACTGATCAATTTATTATAGTCTGAACTTTGTTGATATATATTTATAACAAGCATTATGATGGCAATACAGCTATAATAAAAATAATAAATATTTAAAGTGGCTAGCTCAAAAAATCACAAAAATCTATAGTTAGTGGATTGTTTCCACTGGGGCCCACTAGAACAAAAAAGAAACAAAAAATGAAAAATTTTAGACTGCCTAAGCTCAATTAAACATGTAGTAACATGTTTTATATATATTCTGTTATAATTAAAAACAGAAATTAAAAGGTGATCTCCGAAGCAGACTTCCATTAAAGGTCACTTGGTCTGGAAAATTATTCCACACTTTTGCAGCTCTAAAGGGGGAAGGCTCTTCTGGGAAATTTTGTGTTGTCCAAGGGAAGTGTGTGAAATTGTTTTTTAAGCTCCTCTTGTTTAATGGTTGTGGCAGCTTTTTTCCAAACGGAATTTTGACCACATGTAATCAGGAGCAATGTGATTCATGGCTTGAGTAATTTATCTTTTCTCAAGAAAGGTATGGACACATTTTAATCGTTTTTTTAATTTTCCCAATCTACTGTGGGTGGCACAAGCCCATGCAGAGAAGCAGTAGTTGAAATATGGCATGACAAGTGCATTAATTAAAAGGTTTTTTGTGTGAAGTGTTAAATAAGATGTAATGGTTCTAATTTTAGAATATTTAATTAGTATTTTTCTATTTATGCCATTAACGTGCTCTTCCCATGGCATTTGTTAATGAAACGTTACTCTTAGATATTTAACTTTTTCGTTCCTCTTCAAAGGAATACCATACCCATTATTATTGTTCTCAACTTTTTTTAACTGGCTGTCGTTGCTGAAAATGATTGTTTCAGTTTTGTCCTTAAGCCGAATTTCCACTAGGCATTCCAGAACGCGCTGAGCGTTGGTGGATATTGTTTTTTCAGTCCCAAACCCGTTAAAAGCGGTCCACTCAGCGCGGTTTCAAAAGTCAACTCTCTAGCCGCCTTATCTAAAACCGTTTTGCATACTTCTTTGTTTGTTTTCTTTCTTTTTTTTTCATTCAGCAACAACAATACTTTCAGAAGATTTATTTTCTTAAACAGCAATAATTTTCTACGTAGAAACGTTCATGTTTACATATTTTTGTCGTCTAAATGTTTACGCACTCTTTTTGTTGCTTTTAACAAGTGGAAATCAAAAAATAACATTCGAAGCGGATTTATAAGCGGCTATTGTTTTTAAACAAAGGCCGCCAACGCTCAGCGTGTTTTACACCGCCTAGTGGCAAATCGCCTTTACTAATAGTCGTTTTGTTATTATCTAGCCAGAGGGCGACTTGGGAAAGTTCTAATTTGACCTGTGAGACAAGCTTATCCACTTTTTATGGTATGAAATAATTATTGTATCATCTGCATATAGATGGTGGTAGTTTGAATTGATGACAGGTCTTAAGTCATTGATATATACAAAAAGGGCCCAGAAAGATCCATGTGGCTTTTTGTCTTTATGAACCAGACCTGATCTTTTAAGTCATCAATATACATCAATATACAAGAAAAAAAGCAGGGGCCCCAACCAACACAGATCCCTGGGTCACACCAAAAGTGTCTTCATGAAGCAGATCTGTGTCGTTTACAAGACTCTAATGCATTAGACATGTATCCAGCAAGCATGTGGTCAAGGTAATGTTTTTTTATCTATATCTTTCAGTTTTGACAATAAAATAGGAACACACTTGCAAATATTCACATCGCACTTGTAAATTTTGCTTACGAGTGCAATTTTTCGCACACCAAAGCACTCATGATTTTTTAAGCAGGTGCTTTTTGTAGCTCTGGCATAGTTTTATTCAAGAAATGGTCTTAATAGTATAGTAATTTTAAATTGTATATATGTAGAAACGTTGTCAAATAATGAAAGATAAATTAAAGGAGATTATATCCACATAAATTATTGTAACACTACCTTTTGTTGATGCAAGAATTAGCAATGTCTTGTCGTCTGCATTCATGGTCAGCCCAACGGACAGCAGCTTCAAACAGCTGACTCTCTCTTGCACTTAATGAATCCCTTTCAAGAATAGATTTTAACGTTCCCACATCAATATCAGTAAAGCCTTCAGCAGTTAAGGAATCCACAGTAAATTTATCAATGCATGCTAGGCACATTTCAGCTAGTTGTGGTTCATCAAAAAGTCTAGCTTGTGAAAGTAAAGTAAAAGCATTATCTGGTCCTAAGTTGCTCTTTAAAAACTCAACACATCTTTTTTCTAATGTTGGAACTGCATATTTCTTTGCAGCATACAAAGTACTCATTACAGTGTCTGGGCCAATGGAGACTTCGTCAGTATAAAGAAATCTTAAAAGTGATAAAAAGGATGCTGGTTCGATATCTGGTATGTTTATTTCACTGTACTGCTCAGAAGAAAATCCACCATTGAACATAGCATCAAACACAACACTCCCAATAGACAATACAAATTTGTGAGCAGGGATACACTGCTGCTCTGAAGTCCCTTTTCCCAAAACAAAATGAATATCACTTAAAACTTCATTATTGAATAAAAACAAAATTCGATCTTTTACTGTACCATGTGAAGATTGCCAGTTGTGACTACCACTATTTTGTATTGGATTTAAATGGATATTTTCCACACCTTCATTATCTGGTTCTTCCACAATAACAAGGGCTCTAGCTATATTTTGTTGGAGTGGTAGGACTTGATCTTGTTGATAAAGTTGTAATTGTCTTTGTCTGTTCAGATTTTGTGGTAAAAGTGCGTTAGGCATTACAAGTAACTTGTTCCTAAAATACTCCAGCACACATTCAGCCTAAGCTTACATTAAATAAATACACCATCGACTATTCCCTTACGAAATTGACAAAAATCCAGGTGGCGAGCTGAAGAGCACCTACATTTTCTTACTTCCATGTCGAATGTTTTCTTTCAAATCAAATCATATTAACTGAGAAAATAAGACCTGAGACCCTTGTATTTGGGGCCCGTGAACCTAAAAGTCTAACAAGCGCAACATTGCCTCCCGCTTTTTCTCCCTCCCCCCAAACAAATTCTTTCTTATGGGACATACTTGTATTGCGGTTACTTAGTTGTCAGTAGCTGCCGTAGCATCTTATCAGTAAAAAAATGCTAAGAAATTCTGGAACCATTTTATTAGCTAGTAAAATTAATAACTTCTTGCACCTGCAAAATTTAGTTACTTTTTACTAACTAAATTTTTAGTCAAATTAGTCACTTCAGCTAAATAACATTAAACTGGTGTCACTTAACCTTACTTCATACTGTTAACTAACTTCTTTGTGACGCTAGACTATACATGGCAGTCTTACAAACACGACCGTGAAACTACACTTTGTCTAGAAATCGCATGTTCTCCTTTCCTATCTTGATAAGGATTGCTGCATTTAGTCCCTAATACTGATAGCAACTAACTTTTACAATAATACCTTATGTACACAAAATATACCTAAATATATACCTTGTATCCAAATATAAATTCAATGTTAATTTAATTCAATTATGAAAAGGAATGACAGTTTAACATTGGAGAACTCGTTGCCTTAGATAACTACTACAAGGAATTTAAAAAAATATTGTTGCCATTAAGGGTTAATACTTGCGTTACAAAATCTTAAAGAAATTTTAATAGCATCAATAATTTTTAATGCTATATCATAGACTTTCAAAATTCCCATAACATTCCGCTATGAAGGTCTTGCTGAAGTCAACAGAAGTGAGTACAACAGGTAATTTCGTTCCTCTTATGCATTTTAGTTAATATATGTAGAGTGAGAGTTGACCTTTATACACAAAATCCATTTTAATTTTTCAGAGTTCAGGGAACACATGTGGAAACTAAGCTTTGATATTCGTATACTATCAATCAATAAAAGAGTGTATTTCGGAATGTTTCTGGTAAAATCTGTTAGTTGTGAAAAGTAATCTTGCTTTTATCAAACCTTTGCACAATCAATGGACTGAAACGTAAAAAGCAATTGCAAGATTATGCATACTTTATGGTTGGTGTGCTTTAGCACTAAGAAGAGTCCCAAATTCCTCATTGTCGTGTTGTTAGTAACTTCTTAGCCCAGGATGTGATGAAAAACAATTTTTTCCTCATATTATGATATTTGACGTCAACTTTGACATCAACTTCTTAAATCTAGTTTTTGTGTCATTTCTCCTTTCTTTTGACTCGAGTTGAATGTTTAGCAGTTCGATGTTGAAAAGAGGGTTTTTCCCTACATTTTAAAAATCCTTCTTTAGATTTAATTTTTCTAGTAGCAAAGTTATCGAACGCAACCTAGTAGACGCGCTGCGGGATAAACTAAGCCACGAGCGATGTGATGCAAGTTTTTAAAGTGTGTACTTATTTAGTTGATTTCCGTCGGCGAAGGCGGAATCTTTAATATCGCCTGGGAAGATAGAGAGAGAGATAGAGAGATAGATAGATAGAGACAGCCCAGAGCCTGGACGCCTAAAACTTATCTAGGCTAAAGCTTAAATCCTCGTTTTGACAGATTTTTTTCTGAGAACGAGGCTAACTTGAATTTTAAGCCAATAAGAATCCTAACAGTGCAACAAGTTGTTTTATTTCGAAAGTTAAAGCTCGTGCAGTGTAGCATAATGAAGATCGCCTTATAATGCGCCATCTTTGATGTTATTAACGTCATTTCCCTCTGTACAATTTTGCAAGCACGTAGACTAAAGCTAATTATTCATGAATTTTAATTTAGAGGAATTGTTGAGGCTGAATATTTTTGGTGAAAGGTTTATAGCTATAAAATCGTGACAATGTGTCATAAAAGAAAAAAATAAGAATATGTAGTCTGAAAATAAACTTTCCTAACTGATTATGTAAAAAAAATAAAAATGTTGTCACCTTTAAAGATATTTCCCTAGCTGTTTTTTTTCAGAGAAAAAGAGAAAATAGATAAATTTTCAGTCTTGCCGTTGTTCTTATTTTGTTTTTATTGTTCATCCTCAATTTTCATTATTATTTTTCTTTTAAAAATTTAAATTGTTCTTATAGAGAAATGAAGTTTATGTAAGTTAAGTTAGCTATTATGTAAGTTAAGTTAGCTATTTACAGTTACAATAATAATCAAAAATTGAATTTTAAAATTTTAGAATATACAATGATTTTGTTCCCCCAGTCCTCTTCAAAGTTCAGTACTTTTTCAGATTATTGCTAATGGCAGAAATCTTTAAGCCACAGGGCTTCTTGTTTTTAAGTTGATTTCGCACATTCTAAGAAAGACACGGTTTAGTTTCAGTAATTGCAGTCTTTTCTTTAAGAATCATGTTTAATTCATGGCAGTGTGGTTGCCTCTAATTGTTATCACCCTTAATTATTATTTGCATAAAGAGCCACAGTTTCGGTCTATTGCTTCATGTCTAAATACGCTATTACAAAGATGCTTGCCTTTCCAAATAATATAGTCCTTAAAGCTAAAGCGCTCTGCATACATATAATTTTGTAATCAAAGTCGTCTATCTCCTATGCAGGTTATCAGCCAATTCACTGACTTTTTGGCCTAGGTTTAATGGCCTAGTGTTTCGCACTCAACCCTGTTACTTAATAGTTATATATATATATAACATGTCTGATACAACTATTCCAGAAATTGCACTTTGTTTCTCTAAGGCTTATCAGACATTTTAAACTCAACTAGCAATAGACCGTTAAAATTGTATTGGGGATTTTTAGAGGAAAAGGAGCTGGGGCTTGTTTCTGATTTGATAACCCCAATGTTAGGAAACAAACATGATGCAGAAAAACTTTTCTGTGACGTTCTTTATGTTAGTACGGGCACAAGTTGATGCGTCATAAAGAATAGCACAAAAGAAATATCTTGCCTATCAACAATAATATATATAAACTAATCGTTAGACTGTGAAAAATCCCTGGGTTTGTTGGACCTTGCCTGATGTACGTATTTCTAGCATCGGTTTTTGTGTATTATGTCCGTCTAGCACAATGTAAAATTACTCTTTGAAGCTCCGAAATAAATTTGGGAATAGACAGAAAACAGCTATTTAAGTGGACACAAGGTGTCCGTGGATAATTCCATGGGTTTGCTCGTTTTTTTTATACCACATTTCGTGCGTCTCGCAGCTCTGGGTATCATTTAGAGTAGAAACAGACAGATGAAGGCTATTTTTAAAGAGACTAGTATCACGTGGTCATTCGACACAAACACAGAATTTTGCTCATTGAAACTACGCCTAAGAAATTTACTTATTAGGGCACGAAGATCTGCGACATGAAGGACGTATCATTGAACCGATCTCTTAGGTAAAACCGGAACGTATGTTTTAGAAAAATGCGTTATCTTACCTGTTAACTTTAACCTATATATAACGATGGATTCCTTCAACGATAATTCTTTTTGAAAGTTGCTAAATTCATTGTTAGATGTGCTTTAATGTGGTGAAACTTTAAGTACAAAATACAAATGTACCTACTTCTATAGCAACCGTTTAATAATTAGTAGCCTAATTTGTTTTTTACTATTCTTTACTGTAGTTAAATCTACTTTGCATGACACTGAAGTGAATCCTACTTTATTTTCTAAAGAAATTAATATTATTCAGAAATTGTGCTGATATTGCGTATAGCAAGTTAAAGGTAAATATACTTTTAAAAGCGAACATTTCAAGATGACGGTCATATGACAAATTGGATTTCGTGTTCTTGTTATGTTCTCATGGACATATGCAAAGTATTTCTGAGTAAAGACTACAATTACCATTAATTGAATTAAGGTTTCGAAAGTTTGCATTTAATGAAGTCTAATTTGCCCACCATGAATAGCGATAACTCCCTGTTATTTTATACGTGACGGTCTAATTCAGAGACATTTTAGCTCAATTTAGCGTTTATAATTTAGTTCCTTATGGAAAGAACGTAAACAAGCCAGTTAACAGTAATTGAATTATTAATAAAATGTTTTAATGACGTCAAACGTACTCACCATGAAGGTCGGTAGCTAGAAATTCTAGACAGTCTCTCTTTT
Organism: Hydractinia symbiolongicarpus; assembly: GCF_029227915.1. Taxonomy (NCBI): domain Eukaryota; kingdom Metazoa; phylum Cnidaria; class Hydrozoa; order Anthoathecata; family Hydractiniidae; genus Hydractinia; species Hydractinia symbiolongicarpus. Next base: position 11,962,784 of record NC_079875.1, on the reverse strand, counting down.
GTTCCACCGATTTTTATTTGTTAATATCCGTTATTCTATAAGATGGTTCATAATTTGTTCTTCAAATATTCCTTTAGGGGCAGGTAACTTAATTGATTATAAACTAAATTTTTAAGTGAATACAACGAATGAAAATGCAATACTATACAGAACATTCGGGTATACTTTGCGTACCCACTCGCCATTCAGTTCAATTGACGCACTATTCTAACCAGATACGCGAATCTGGTCTTCGCAATTAGTTCCAAGTTTAAGTTGTATCCAAGTTATGCAACCATTGTTTCACTATTTCCGTTTCGAAAAATCGTCCAATACTCACATTAATATTACAGGTCGCATTAGAAGCATCAAACAAAGAATATCTGACAAGATAGGTATGTCAATGCAAATGGAGGTAGTATTATCCTTTTTAGTCTTTTAACGACACATTAGGGCTGATATAACCCTCCATTTTCAGTGCGATGTTTTGAAACTAACAAAGGGAACTGGATTTTGTGTTCTGTTTATGTTCTCATAGAAGTATAGGCTCGTTTTAGTCTTAACAACTTGGTTCCTTATTCAAAGTAGTTGTGGATAAAGACTACAATCACCATTGATTCATTTAAGGTATCGAAAGTTTGCATTTAATGAAGTCTAATTTGTCCAGCATGAATAACAATGGGTGTCTGTTATTTCATTAAGTGGCATATTAGGCCAGTTTAGTTCCTTATGCAAAGTAGATTTCGCTAAAAAAGCCATTCATCCAATCAAACCAATCAAAAGATTCATACAATAAAGATTTCTTTACCCCCAACAATGTAATTTACTCAATTTTTTGATACTACCTTAAAGTTTCCGAAACATATTGACGTCAGTGGTGCAAACCTTTTTACGTGCGACTGCTTTGCTGACAAAACACATTTCGTTGTTCTTGATAATATATACATATCTCTGCATGTTGGGGCACTGAGGCTTATGGTAAATCTTAAGTTGGCGTCTCGTAAGTTGTATGCTGTTAAAAGTGATTATTTCTAGTTGTTAAAGCACATGTTTTACACAGACACTTGAATTGGTAAAGGTCTTCTTTTACAACTGAACTCAGAATTTCTGTTTATGTTTTTGAAAAAAGTCATTCAAGATGAAGAATTTATTGCAAGACTTGGTGTATGGACCAAATGTGACGCCATTGCCAGTTTCTAAATTGTTTTCATTGTTTCTGCTACTAGTAAGTAACCTGTTAGAAGTTTTGGCCTAGATAAAATTCCAAAATTAGAATTAATTTTATTCAGTATGTTTTATTCTTGGAATTAGACAGATTAAACTAGCTGAGAGACCCTGCGTTATACACTGAGTTGATTGGCGATTATTAAACACCGGCATATAAACTTTGGTGTTTTCCTTTGTTGTAAATGACATGTTTTCGTACACTGCTTTGAATTCTCATATAGTATAAGTGATACTATATACTTTGCTCAATATGTCCAGTACGACCATCATTACTCCTAGACACTAAGTTCCCGCGAAACCTCAACTTATGATCAGCAAAAATAGTTTACTGTTTCAAGTCAAATAAAATAAGAAGCCCTGGGGGCTCTAAGAATTTCCGTGCGCTACCAAAATATTTGATGAAAACCTGCTAATTCGTTGTGTTATTGTGCCAAACATTCGAAGGGGTTTGGTGCATGAACCTCTGAAGTTAAAGCACACCAGTGACATTATATCTTACAACAAACGCAAACAAAACGAAACGTGTCATAATAAACTCACATTTAAAAGAAATTGCTAACAAAAAATACGGCCTACCATTCATGGTTGAAAGTCTTGCGATTGAAACGTTTATGGTCTTAAACGGCATTAGTTGACAAAAATCAAAATTTTGATGTGACCATCATTTTCAGCATACTTTTTTATTAACTGTGTCAATTTTTGTCGAAAATAAAGCAGTTTTAATTTTTGGATAAATTTTGGCCTGAAATGACATTTAGGTGACAAGAAATCAAACTTTTGTACCATCATCATTTTCAGCATACTTTTTTTGTTAACTTCGCAATTTTTGTTGAAAATGAAGTAGTTTTAATTTTTGGACCAATTTTGGCCTAAAATGACATTTTGGTAACAAGAAATCAAAACTTTGATGTCACCATCATGTTCAGCATACTTTATTTGTTTACTGTGCCAAATTTTGTTAAAAATAAAGTAGTTTTAATTTTTGGACCAATTTTGGCCTAAAATGACATTTAGGTGAAAAAATAAAAAATTATTATGTCACCATTATGTTCAGCATACTTTTTTTGTTAACTGTGCCAAATTTTGTCGAAAACAAATACCAATTTTGGCCTGAAACGTCAATACGAGACTTCCCGGTAGTTAAGGAGCTTGGGTACGAAGTTTACATCTGTGACGGAGGAACGTGAAATCCCAGGGTCGATTTTTTCTCAAAAAATGCTCCGAAAGAAAAAAACGACGGTTTTAAAGAATTTCCTACGCCTTTGGGCTCGGAAATTCAAAAATATACTACTCTACCTGTCGCAATGCAAACAAAATATTTTCGCATCATCTACCTACAAAGTGTTACCCAGCATTAAAAACCCTGTAGAGCAATTATTATGAACCGTAAACTGTGCGATATGTTCAGGTGGATCACTCTAGTACAGGTATGCATTATGTCAATGAAAGTTCAAAAATTAATGTTACCCTGGGCAGTGCGCTTAGTATAGGTAAACAATGTCGCACATTCATGTAGGTACAATACCTTTTGCCGAAAAAAACAGCCTGTCATTAACACTGAACTGAGCGCTTAGTACAGTTAAAGCGTGTGTCACATTCGTTTATGCTTAATACCCTTTTAGCACAGCTTACAACACGTTGTACAGCAAAGAATTAATTGCATATTATTAATTTTGCAGAATAAGTTTCAGTAACAAACTAAACATTACACCAGACTGAGCTTAGTACAGTTAAACTGTGTCACACATGCGTATAGACGCAATAGTCTTTTTCAAAAAAAAAAACATATCACAACATTTAATTTATATAAAAAGACACAAAACAGCCCATTGTTAACACCAGGTTGAGCGTTTATTACAGCTAAACTGTGTCACACAGAGTAATAGGCGTAATACCATTTTTTAAAGAAACCTTATTGCAACGGTTTAAATAATTTACTTGGAGGAGCAAATAATTATCACTATTAATGCATATCAATGGACATATTTGTTTTTGTATCATAGTGTATTTGTAATTAAAGACAACAAAACCATGAAACATGCTGAAAACACCAGGTTTCACTAAAATTACAATTGAGAATGATCTAAGAATAACTTTTAATCCTGTTTCAAGCGTGTGGGAGATGTTAATGAATAATATTTAAATAGGTCAGAAATGATAGTAATTTTCAAAAAATTTGAGAAATAATTAATAGTGAAAACACAGTTGTTTCAAGCATCAACAGTATTGCTATCTTCTTTTTTCTATTGTTGGAAGCCATATTTGCTTACATACTCACCCCGTCACTTTTAGTTTCCCGCTAATTTTTCTTCATATAAACCCGGGAGGGGAAATGACAAATTTACATATAAACCCGAGTTGATATTAGCCCGCTCTACCGGGAAACTCAATGGGCGAGTTTCCCGATTCTCATATAAAAAGGCCCTTACTCCGGATTAATAGTCCGGGTTAATGGTCCGGAATATTGGTTAAGGTGGCTAGGTCGAAAATATGGATTTTCTGTAGTGGCGAAGATCGTGGTAAAAAGGAACGTCACTTTAAAAAGATTTATAAGAAGGTTACTACTACCCTTCGTACAAAAAAAGCAAATACTAAGGTTGTTTTAGCATTGTGGAGGCGTGGTAAGAGGGAAACAGCGATGCGCAGCTAGGCTACCATTTTGCGTGACAGACGGACAGACATACAGACGTATACGGGTATAATAGCTAGCTGGAAAACCCGGGGTTAGCCACAAGTCAAGGTGTGACCCGGCATGGAACACCGGTGGAGCGCTTAAGAAGAGCCGTAAACTGTGCCGCACGATCAGGTGAAGAGTTTTAGCACTGGTATACAGTATGTCATAAATCAAGTGAAGCGCATACACAATTATAGTATTGCGACTGTAACATATTTTTCAAAAAATAACTTTCCCGCAACGATAGCTGAAATAAAAATAGAGTTTACAAACCGTTGTACCCTGTCATAGCAAAAAACAATTGGTCAATATTATTTTATTTTGCGGAATAAGATTTTGTGAAAGTTAAAAAATTAATCGTGACACTGGGCTAAGCGCTTACTACAGCTAAACCATGTTGCACAGGCGTGTAGAGATAATACCCTTTTGAAAAAAACTTTCTTCCAGACTCTGTTTAAGTAAAAACACAAGAAACAGTACATTGCTAACACAGGGCTGGGGGGTTAGTACAGGTAAACGGAGTTGCACATTCGTACAGGTGTGATTACCGAAAACGTTTTAGTGTCGCATTGTCACATTGTCATTAGTGTCACATTGGTTGACCCCTTAGTAGAGATAAACCAAATTGCACATGCACTTAGGCATAACAGCCTTTTCCAAAAAGAAACAGTCTGTGGGCTGGACTAAGCGCTTAGGACAGTTAAACAAAGTTTAACAGGCGTATTGGCGTAATGCCCTTTTCCAAAAAAACTTCATTGCGACTTCAGTTTAAATAAAAACATAGGGAACAACCTGTCGTTACTTGTCCAGCTAAAACAACCGCGCATCCAATTTATTTGCAGAACTTTTCACACTTTTAGCCATGGACACATTTAGCCATGTATAAACTTAAACAAGTTAAATTAAAGACTTTACCTAGAAACATAAACCTCTCCTCCTAGCTAACTAGCTAGTTGTGTATATGCTCTTCTGTTAAAGTTTTATTCAGTTTGGTATAAATGCTCTTTACAATGGCCTACACTATTGTTTCTTTTTTTTTGTGTTTTTTGCATTAATCTGATTCTTACTAAAGGCTAGTTAAAACTTGTGACGCAAACGCAAGCATAATTTTTGATATTTTTGCGTTTGCGAACCAGAAAATGCGTGTAGACACAGGCGCAGCAACAAACACATAAGAAAACTATTGTGATTTGAAGTCAGAAGTATTGTAAAAGTACTGAAAACAAAATTTCTCGAAGGAAAAATGATAGAAAAGTTGCTTTTGAAATATTCGTTCTGTAATGGTAAAAAGGATGATAAAAAAGTGATGAACCACTTTTAAAAGCAGCTTTATGCTTATTTGTTTACCATCGATCCCGCTAGTAATAAATGCAAACAAATTCCGGCATCTATTTCTTGGTTCTGTTTTAGTGCTTTATCATCGAAAATTGCACGGAGTTTAACTTTTAGTTATTAGCTGTCCTTGCATCACTAAGGGTAAGGTTCGGTTACACGTATCCAGGGTAAAAGCTACATCGGCGTGGAATGGATTTTCTTCTGCATAGAAGAAGTGAAATTCCCTTTGGCGTATAATTTACTTCGGCATGTCTTTGATATTACCTGTAGCGTAACTCCTTACTTTGGCTAAAATCTCACGCCGCTTAAGTTTTACGTTGGGTAGGTATGACAGTCCCCTGGCATATTTTAGTCACTTGAGACTTAAAACACTATTTCAGTACACACTCTCAGAGATACAACTGATTGGCAGTGTAATATATATCATCATTGTGTAACGAACTGGCCTAATGTAATAAAACATTAAACTCTCCCTTCTGAACAATTTTTGGAACGATATCAATGGGCTACGAAACGGCTTAAGTAAGATCTCCGTCACTGATGCTGCGCCTCGCACATTCATTTCTAAGCTACAGTCTGCAAAATAAAGTACATAACAGTTGTTTTGATTAAAAAAACCAAAAAAACTGTACTTGTAAAAATATACATATATTAATTGATAGTAATAAATGTCTCTAAAAAGATTTTTTTGTTGCGCGCAGAGACAGACAGACGACGGCTATTATTACAGAGATAGATAATTCGGTATGTTTTTGTGCAGAATTTAGAAAAAAATGGCTAGCTAAGTCAAAAATGGTTTTGCAACATATTTGTTGCATGATATGGGGACGCGAGTCTCAAATGTACAACAATGATTTTGTCCCAGGACATGTTGCAGAAGGTGGAGACACGAGCATCATATGCTATGCAACGTTTATCAAATCTTGTCCCTGGAGCATAGGCACATAATCCATTTAGATCTATTTTTCCTCTGACGTTGTGGACCAAAATTATTGCTCCATGCAACATTTTTTGCTGCATTGCAGTAAAAAGTAGATATGGGACATAAAAATTTTTTTCATGCGCGTGCAATGTAGCAATTTAGCATAGCACGCGCATGAAAATGTCCCCCATGTCCCCTCAGTTTAACTTTTCCCCACCATAAGCTTGAATTTCGTGTAAGTTACTAAACTCAAAAATCAGCAGCTCGTTTGGTAGACCCTTCACCAGGACAACTAAATCTAGAAACGTTAAACTAAGTTTTAAGAAACAACGTGTTCTCTATAACAATAAACTGTTTTCACCTCGTAGAATAGCTAAAAAAACAGGTTTGTTTTCAATTCTTATTATGATGTTCGTGACGGTTTTGTTTACTTTGTTTTAAGGTATTTGATGCGATGACCATATCTTCTCAATATGCTTTCCTACCACAACTAGTGAAGGTATGTATCATAAAATCAAAGGAAGGAGGTAAATGCTTTTTTAATTTTTTATGCCTAAGGATAAACTTTCTTTGTCTTTCTTTTTTCTTATTAGATGATATTTAACCTAAATAACACGATTACGTTATAGTTGTTAAAAAAGGTTATTATATTTTATTCCTTATTTGGCGTCCTTTCGGCTATCCGTTTGTTTATTATCGTGAGGACAGTTAAGTAAAAGTGCTACCGCTTTTAAAATTGGGAAAGGTCTTAAAGTTCTAAAAATCCATCAAGAGTTGTCACAAAAGCTTTTGTGATTAAGCATTAGCAAATTTATTATCCTTTTTTAAAAGCACTTCATTGATACATTAATTCGTACACTAATCTTGACTTCTATAAAATAAAGAATCAAAATATATAAAAACGTATAAATTAAGGGAGCATTAATTTTCTATGAAGCCTAGGTGTTCTATACCAAACCTTAAATTTGCAAGAGTCTTAATATTAATTAACTAACGTTTATTTCTTTTTTCTTTAGTCCTTTGGAGTATCAGAAATAGAAACAGGTAGGATAATTGTCACAGTAAGCAGTTAAAATTTTTTTTGCATTACAACAATTAAACCAGTATGGAATGCTTAGCCTTAGACAAGTAGATATACGGTAGAAAGTTGGGCAGAAATCTCCCGCAGTTCGACCACTGTAACCCCTAATAGGCAGCTAATATGAAAAGTGCTCCGCATCTTTTAGAAAGGGGACGAAATGGACTGCCTAACGTGACTAAATACGAACCATCTAGGTCCTCTTTGTCAAATATCACAAGCACAACTGAATAATTTTCAATATTCTATTTCACCCCATTTATTGTCTGTTCAATATACCTGAAATTTGTTATAACATCATTATCGTTCCACATCTTAGCTACAATAACTCTATACTAGACCTACTGTCACACAACAAAAGCCATTCGAAACCAGATCATCAACAGTAGTGTGGAAAAAATATAGTCAGGTTATGCACATGATGGATGTTAAAATTTTACCTATTATAAAAAATCATACCTATAACCACATTTTAAACATATTCCAAGAAATTATTATGATATCAAAAGATATATTTCATTGTTATTACAATTGTGTTCTGATCACAACTCGAAGCCTTCTTAATTCTTTGTACACACACGAACTTACTGTATACAACCTATAACAAGTCTACCGTATATCTTTCAAAACATTTCAGGACGGAAGGTTGGATATATTGTATCAAGCTATTATGCTGCTCGCATGTTTTCCAGGTAATAATAATTTATTTTGTAGTTTTCAAAATTTGTAGTTCACGATATAAAAATGTTTAAAACGTTTATCGTCAGGATTGTTATAACTTTTCTTACTTGAAAGCACATTTTCATCTTTAATATTTGTTTAACTTATTAACCCCTGTCTTAAAGTGTCACAAAAGAGATTACCATTTAATTTGACGAATCCACCTGTAATTCATCTGTTGGCCACCTGTAATTCATCTGTTGCTCACCTGTTGTTCACCTGTTATTCACCTGTTATTTACCAGTTATTCACCTGTTGTGTGCCTGTCATTTACCTGTTCAAATTTTCTTTGGGAATTTTTAATTCCTTGAAGGCGATTTTCATGCATATGTGTTCAAGATTACTTAAACCTTAAGAGTTTGAACGATGTATATTCCTTATCTTTTAGTTTGTTTTGGGGATATATGGCTGATCGATTTCCCAAAGGACATGTCTTCATACTATCGTCATTCGCAACAGCTTTGTCTACTATTTTATTTGGTTTCACAAATAATTTTACATGGGCTGTTATGACAAGATTTATCTGTGGTTGTTGCACTGGTAAAATATAGATGTTATTCATAACACTTGAGAAAGTTGAAATTGATACATCTTATTTCAGAATGATTACATATCCGCGATTACTTCTATAAGCGTCCTTAATGACAATATTTTTAGAAAGTTGTTAAGAACGGCGGATAGCAATTAGGACATTGTCGATCTAAGTTTATTGACATTTTAACACTTAATCCTAGGAATGGTTGTGGTGGACAAAGCAATCTTGGCCGATATTTGTGACAAAACTAACCTGGTACAATTGCAACATTTTACCTGTCTGTCTGTCTGTCTGTCTGTCTGTCTGTCTGTCTGTCTGTCTGTCTGTCTGTCTGTCTGTCTGTCTGTCTGTCTGTCTGTCTGTCTGTCTGTCTGTCTGTCTGTCTGTCTGTCTGTCTGTCTGTCTGTCTGTCTGTCTGTCTGTCTGTCTGTCTGTCTGTCTGTCTGTCTGTCTGTCTGTCTGTCTGTCTGTCTGTCTGTCTGTCTGTCTGTCTGTCTGTCTGTCTGTCTGTCTGTCTGTCTGTCTGTCTGTCTGTCTGTCTGTCTGTCTGTCTGTCTGTCTGTCTGTCTGTCTGTCTGTCTGTCTGTCTGTCTGTCTGTCTGTCTGTCTGTCTGTCTGTCTGTCTGTCTGTCTGTCTGTCTGTCTGTCTGTCTGTCTGTCTGTCTGTCTGTCTGTCTGTCTGTCTGTCTGTCTGTCTGTCTGTCTGTCTGTCTGTCTGTCTGTCTGTCTGTCTGTCTGTCTGTCTGTCTGTCTGTCTGTCTGTCTGTCTGTCTGTCTGTCTGTCTGTCTGTCTGTCTGTCTGTCTGTCTGTGGCATGAAACATGCCTAAATGTTAATTTTCCTGTTTCCTATAAAACGTACTAGGAAAAGCATTCTTATATTTATAAATATGTTGTGATTTGTTTTTAGCCTCTTGGAATGACAATAATCATGTCGGCCTTTTCTACAGGATTGGTTATAGGGCTAGCTTTAGGTGGTTAGTAGAAATATGTACATCGGAATAAATATAATTGCCTTTTCACAAAACCGTCTCCAAATGTCTGTGCTGTCGTTATTGTTTTTAAGGTTATTTATCTTTTCCTGCATGGAAATATGGTAATGTTTTCAAGAAGGGTAAGTCTATTGTTACTCTGTTTTTAATATCTTGTTTTACCTTTTTGAGCCCGGTTAGTGTGAATAAATCCAGATTTTTTCATGGCTTATTTTGACAGAACCTTTTATGGAGCATTGCTACCTAATTTGCGTAGTCATTAATAAAATGGTACCATAAACTAAAAAAAACAAACGAACAAAAAGCAAATTTCCACAGCAAACAAAATATACAAAAATGATTCAACTTGATATTGTTTTATAATTTGCATCAATAATCTCTAAACCGTACTTCATTTTAGAGACGTTGCGAAAGTTTAAAGTGATACCATCTGTCTTGAGAATAAATTAAAAATATAGTTGATTTTTAATGTATATAGCTTAGGTCTGCACGCTACAACTATGTAATTCACACTAAAACACCAAATCCGGTTTTTTGTATGAAAAAAAAAGAGAATAAAAAATAAAAGGGTCACATAAAGATGCAGGTTATTAGAAATTAGCAGATTATATTACTGAAAAGATCCTGTGTTTGCACTTTACAAATCGCGTATCATATATTTATCTAAAAAATATCCGTTCCTCAAATCAATTGACCTCTTCCTGAACTCTTCTATTTTTTCTACTTTATTATTCTATTATTAGTTTTTATGTTTTTTGAAATTTTCCCGATGTAAACATATTACAACATATTTGGAAGGAACCAATCACTCTCATATATATTATATAGGTTCTTTATTTGGCCGGTACAACATATTACTTCCGAACCTTGTGATGGCTATTGGACTGTTCATATCTACTGGCATATTTATATTGGCATTTCGAAAGAATTCTCGGTTAGTGGACTGGATATATTTGAGTTGAATTTTTGTGTAGTAATTTTATATCTGACGGAAAAAACAAAACAAAACAAAAAAGTTTTAACAAAAAATTCCAATCTCGAACTTCTTTGTATGATGCCTTACAATGTTAAAAAATTAAGGAAATTAATAAAAAAAGAATTGTATTTTCCATTTCACATTTAAACTTGTTTTGTAAAATTACAAAAATTATACTTTATCCATTTTGAATTTTGTTGGTGATAATATTAAGCATTTATTCTAGTGACCTTGGCAAATAGATGAAAAAAGGTTTTCCAATGCTTTTGTTAAGACCTTTAGTTCAAATTTAATACAGCCAAGTAAAAAAAAGATTTTAGTGCAGTTTAGTAAAAACAGCACTTGGTAGAGGATTCTGCTTCTATGGTCACTGATATAGTAATAAAAATATCTCTAACACTGTACGTCAAATGTTATTTTGAATTAATATTTTATTTCGAAATTTTTTCAAATTCAAATTGCGAAACACTTAATTTGAATTTGGAGGCTTAAGATATCGCAGACTAAAGACTATTTATAACCTAATTTCTAAATCGTTGTGTAACGAGAAACATTTTCCATAACATTGCGAATTTTTTTTAGAAATACAGACGATATAATGGAAAAAAATTCTTTGTATCAACATCTCACAACTTATGGAACAACACAGATGAACGAAATCATATATTCTCCTAAAGTTGCTACTAAACGGCTAGACAAACAAAGCTCTCAGTGGAAACGATTTAAACAATGGATGTCTGATACCACAACGTGTAGATTACTGAGGTATGAAGTATTACTTTATAGGGCGAAATAAAGTTAGGCCTAAGTGAGAGAAATGTTAGGAGAAGAAATTTGGACCGACAAACAAACAAAGAGCGACAAAAAATTTAATATGACGAAAATTTAGGGTCATAAATTAAATTTACGTAAACGTTTTTTATTTTACATCAGTAAAGCTTAATAATTTTATAATTTCAAAACCCGAAAAATATCAAAGCCAGAATAATTCATTGACACTAACTGGTGACCAACATTTAGGCTGACAATAAAACTATGGCTTACGAGAATTTGGCCAATAATTTACGCACCATTCATTGAAAACATTTTTAAAAACTGACCACTTCAGAATTGTTGGCAATATCATTCATCTAAATTCTTGGCAAAATTTCAAATTTAACAGAAAGCCAATTTAAGCAACAATCTCAGCAAAGAAATGAAACAGCAAATCAAATCCTCTTTCCTCTGTGTCAATGTTGTTACACAGAAGTGCTTGATTTTGACCAACATTTGCTTGACAGGGCTTTATTGTGTATGTACTTTGTACTATAATTTGAAAATAGACAAACATTAAAACTATTAAAAACATTATTTGTCCCAACATATTTTGCCAAGGTTCGTAAAATTTATTGAAAGACAAGCAACGCAATTAGTTCCTAATATAAATCTAAGTTAATTCAATCTTGTCCCCAAGCTTTAATGTTATTACACAGATAATTATTTTTATTTAGTCTTAAAGTTTGTGTTATGAGTTGCACACTAGCAGCCATGTTTTACATGCTGACTGTGGCGTATGAAGAAATCTATCCAGTGCTAGCTGCGACAACAAAGAAATATAGTAAGTTGTGGACAACACGGGATACTTAATTGTGTGAATTTAATTAACTCTTTATCATTGCAATTGTACAGAATTATCTAATACTATTTTTTCGATTAGTTAAGCTTGGTTTCCATCTGGCGTTAAATCGCTTTTAATTTTTTTGCTCTAATTTTGGACTTTCATTTGCTAAAAGTTATTCATAGTAAGATTTCGCGCGAGGAAGTTTCCATTACAAGTGAAAGTAACGCTAATTTAATTTATTTCGTTGATAAAATACGTCCAAAAACATCGAGAAGGACAATTTATTATGGATTTTTATAGAGCGAGTTAAAAAAGAAGGAAAAACAAAAAAAAGATTTTAGGACAGTATATTTCTTGTAAAAACGAGGGCAGTGTGGAGAATATTACCGTCTTCTTGAAGAGTTAATACAAAACCTTTTAATTATAAGCTTTTTTTGTTCGCCGCTGTAAAAAAAATCAAGAGATTTGATATTTAGTCCGCGCGCTTATTCGAGTTACAACAGGTGCGCTAATTAGTCTTCGACGTTTCCATTAGGCGTTAAAAAAATTAACTTCAATTAGCGCACCTGCTTAACGCGAATTAACGCCTGATGGAAAACAAGCTTAAGTAACTAAATTTTAGCTTAGCTGTTTTTGTTTTATTTTCGTTTTTGTCAAATTTTGTACACCTATAAATGCTTTCTCCTATTTTACTCGCTGCTTGTTTAAAATAATGCGCGAGGAAAAAAGTCGTGCCACGGACATATGAGAGAGTATATTTGAATTCCGGTGAACTAAAAATGATTGGCGACTAAATTAATTAATAGCCACAGTTCCGGTGAAGTTTTTCTACCCAGCGAATTACTGTAAATTCTTTTCATGGGCTATAGATATTTATTTCGCCCGAGTACTGTTAAAAATATTTAGAAAAATACCAATTTAGCGTTAAAACATCTACTAATTTTTTTTTATTAAAATTTACAAAGCAGTTAACCAAATGTGGTTTTACAGCCACTGTACGTTTTCGGTATTGGTGTTTACAACACATCCTTTTTACATCTCTAATTTTCGCATTGGCAAAAACCCAATTGATTAATTCAATTCAAATTTATTTTTTTAAGCCACAGGAAACACAGACAGTTTTTACAGACGATGGCAAGTTAAAAGTAATTTTTTTTAAAAAACGCTTTGGAATTTGACCATGAATTTGACCATTTCTACTTCCGCAAATTCAATATTGTTTGTGTGTTTGTTCATTTACTTGGAACTTTTCTCTCGGTGTGGCAATTTGGGCACAAAGTTATTTCTACGTAGCAAGTACATCTAGCGTAATCATGTCTGGAATATTTTCACTGAAGTCTGGTAACGACAAATAAGGTTCAAAACACTTTCTTATTCCCCCCAAAATCGACATTTCATTGTATAAAATATTTAACCTGCATGGTTTACTTCTCTAAATAGTAAATTTTTAGATGACAAATGAACAATTAATACCTCAAAATAAACACAATTAATTAATTCGCATGTTCTTTCTGTTTTTCAAATTTAGGTGGTTATGGATTCAATACACAGGAGATGGGATTATCTCTGCTCATAGTGTCATGCCTCATGATACCCATACAAGTACCACTGATAGCAAAAGTGAGATACTGATTTAGTTTATTTTGCACATAACTATTTGCTTTACTTGACTTTCGTAGTAGTCCACCTAAGTAGTGTGCTGTCGCTATTTGTAATACCCACGCATTTTGCAATAAGTTTGAGACAGTTTGTAATAGTTACTGTCTTAATATGCAACAAACAGTAACTGAAAAGACATTTTTTTCATCACATCTCTAACTCTACGACTTTATTACAACTAAACGTGCATTATGCGCTAGCGATGACATATAGCATTTTTTTAAAGGGAAGCTAAGGCAGTTCTGTCTTAGTATTATAATGAGATTTTCTCCGAAACAAAATTACACACTGCAATGAAATAGCTTATGCGTTTTTATGAATTTTTCATAACAGCAATGCACAGTCTGGATATGGACTATAACCTTTTCAGACAAAATAGGTAGATTTCTAGTTAGTTGTGTTCACAAAAAAGTTTTAAGTGAAATGACAACATGCGCCGCAACCATATAAACATTTATAGAGAACAAAAAATAATTTTGCGTCTGAACAAAATTCTCTGTAGGGCAGTCCCAGCGCCTATATATATCCGAAAAAAGTAAAAAAGATTATTGCTACATATATAGAAAATGATCCATATTATTGCCAAGTTACTTTTTAAATAGATGAAACATATATACCTGAATGTTATCCCAACAAAAATAATAGTCGTTGAAAAAATAAAAGGTATTCATTGCCAAAGAAGAAAAGAAGTGAATTTTATGAAAAAAGGAATTATAACCAATTTATGAATAGTGTAATTAGTCGGAGAATGATAGCTGACTAAATTATTTATAACGCCGTTATCTCTCCTTTTTAGTTAACAAGCAAATATGGCTCCAAAAAGGTAAGTTATGTCAAATGACAAGATAAATAAATAAATGCAATTTTAAAGTATATTATGAAATTCAATTTCCAACTGTATTAGTTCAACAGTCTTCTTTACCAATCACTTTCTGCAATGAATTATCCCAAGATGAAAAATAAACTGGTGATGTTGATGATGTAACCTCCAATTATACTTTATTATTAATATCTATGTCAAATTTACAATGTGTTCCAGATAACAGTGTGCAATCCTTGTATTTTAATGTTGAAGTCATTATCTGTGATAATCACAAATTTCCCAATAGTTTACTACGTAAAGGCTTTAAGGGTTTTAACCCTTAAAATGAGCGCTTGGTTTTAAAAAAACCCTTTTATGGCCAACAAATAATTTGCTTCCCATATATTATTTGCCATTAAGGTGGATAAGGAGAAAACCTAAATGGTTCGTGTTCTGCACCGTTGGGTAGCCCGACTTAATCTCTTTCTCAAACATGTGAAGCGCTTTTCATAACAATCTAATCTTTTAGAGTTCCAATCCTTCAATTTTCAGTAAGAACCGGCAA
This sequence comes from Hydractinia symbiolongicarpus, assembly GCF_029227915.1. NCBI lineage: Eukaryota > Metazoa > Cnidaria > Hydrozoa > Anthoathecata > Hydractiniidae > Hydractinia > Hydractinia symbiolongicarpus. Next base: position 11,947,721 of record NC_079875.1, on the reverse strand, counting down.
GCACAACATAACCCAATAACCGTGAAGTTATAGAAATAACGCACATATTAATTTCATTCTAATGTATACAAAATACTTTTTATTTCTATAAAAACAACAGAAAATTATAACAATTTTTTTGCATTGGCAAATTTAATTTTTAATGTACTTCCTAAGGTCTTCTTCTCATGTTCCGTCCTAATGGTGTTTTGTTTTCCAATCAATGTATCAATTACAGTAATCCAAAACAAGTAAGAAATTTTTTTGTTATAATAAATAGTTGATAATAGTTCTCTATAACGATCCTATTGAAAGCTCTTATCTAAATTCGAAAGCCGTAAAATTGCAGCAACCGCCGAACTAAACAATCGCCATACTTGCATACTAAGCAGAAAGAATCAATTTACAATCTTTAGAAAGGGCAATTTTTAATTCGATATTTTTCTACCCACCTGTGCACCGATAAGTCAATATGACAACAAGCTATATCTTAATCTTTTTTGTTTTACCGAAGCTAATTAAAAATCATCTGCTCAAACAGAATCAATCTCACCTTTATTTTAGAAGGCTGTTTTGGACATATGTAATCATTTTTTCATTACTGACACGCCTTGCACTTGAAGGAGGATATGTCACTGTCCACGTATTCGTTAATAACTCTGTAACATCCGATCTTGTTGGATCAGCAAATGGATTGTGTATGTCTCTAACGTGCTTAACGAGGTTAGAGAAGATTCATAATGCTCTTATTCATCCTTTTTCATACCTTTTAGATATTTTTGTAAATGCAAGCAATCCGTAGCTTTTATTGGCGAAAAGCCTTTCCGAAGGGCTTTAATTAACACAGTATGACTTTTAAATCCCTATCGCAAAATAATAATGGTAGCTAAAGATGTACACAAGTAATATTTACAAAGAACCGGTCTACAAAGTAAAACAAATAGATTATTTTTTTTGACAAAACCTAGTTTTTACACAATAAATCTTTAGAAAATAGTCCTCATTTTTACAACTTATTATCGGGCAAGATGTTGGAAATTAGCTATCTTTTGTTTTATTTATCTCTACTGGGAAAGTTACCCTGAAATAGCATATGCCGATTTTTCGTTTTTGTCAACTAGTTTTAAAAATAGTAAAGTATTGACTGTGCTAACTCTACTTTATCAGGGGCAGGAATATTTGATTCATTTTATTTTTACTTATCGCAATAAAAACACTTACTTTTTAGAAGCGTGGCACCTACATTATTTGGCAGCGTATTTTCGTGGTCGTTGAGAAATATCAAAGACGTTGAAAATAATGAAAATCTTTTGGCTTTCCATTCAATCAATACTTCACTTTTTATCTTCTTTCTTTTATTAGCATCTTCAACGCTTTCTTTGCAACACAGTTCGTAAAAAACAAATGAAAACCAATGGTTGAATTTTCAGATAAACTTTGTGCTAAAAATATTCTTCGAAAATTGTATAATTATAACAGAAAAAAACCCGGCGTAAAATTTTTTCCATTTTTTTATGTCCAAATTTTGTCCCCATAACTGTCACCGCCATTTTGAACGAAATCCAGCCTGTTTTGTATATATTTCGTTTCCTTGCGACGTCGTACGGCTTTAGCTTTCACAGACAACATCTTCTAGATTCTAGATAGGTCCTATTCATCTTCTTGTTACTTCTAGAAAAAAATTCAGATAATTTTTGTTTTGTTTTTACAACATTATTTTGAGCGCGTTTTATTTTTTTAAAAAGTACTTAATGAGATTCGAAGTGAACTTGAATAGGTTTGAGTCACTTTGGCTCATAATGGGATTCTGGGGCAGTTTTCATTTTTATCACTTCGGTAGAAGTTTCCTTTGATTAAATTAAGTGTGACATTTCCATGTAAGCCCTTTATTAAAATCGAGACATCTTTACAATGTTGTGTATTCATTTTCTTTCTCGAAACAAATTATTTGAATAAACATGAACTTTGGATGTGTCTTTTCTTGTAGACTATTTGTAGGCGCACTGTAAAATGCAGGAGAATTCACTCGTCCCTTCTTAAACTATCATAAAATCGCAGACAGACAGCGAGCCTTATGAAAAACTTTTTCGTAACTCCAGTAAAAATAAAAACACAGGTTACAGGTTGTGCTTATAAGTTCCGTGATAAGTTCAAAAATTAATGGTGAGTGACACAGAGATATGACGGCTTAGTACAGTCAAACCATAAATTACATCTGTGTGCGGTGCTTACAGTGGCGCGCTCAGTTAGGCATGTAAAAATTTCTTTCAAATTTGATTTAAATAAAAGCATGAACTTTCGCCTTTCGTTTTTTATGTAATTGGCTAAAACAGTCACTGAGATTCTACATTTTGCAGAACAATTCTTTGTAAAAGATTTCTTCAAAAACTAACCTTTCTGCAAGGTCGGTTTAATTAAAAACACCACAGCCTACCGATATCATGTCATAGCAAATATTGTAGCAACATTTTCTATCTCCCAAAATAAAGTTCCTTAGCTCACCTTAATTGGGAGCAAAAATATGTTGCATTACCTAGCATTAAACAGGTTATCAGTACTGTTATTGTATTGACACGCAAAAGTTGCAGCTAAACTAGCTACGTTTGTTAAAAACACAATCACAAATCTGTCTATACTACTTTCACTTTTAGTTAAAATAGAAGTTGAAGAGAACACCAAAAAGAAAAAAGAAAGTATTAAAGGATAAACTGCATTTATATCAAATTAAACAAAAACATTTAGGTAACTAAAAACTGTTCGACTAACTCGATTATGTCACGATGATGCACATTTGTAGTTGAAATCTTAAATTAGATTTTTTAAGATTTGCACATGGCTTACAACATCTAGGAGCTCTGTTCGTTGCACGTGCCTTCGTTAAAATGTCGCGATTGCAAAATATTTGGATTGGTTGTTCATAAAAATTGATAATCGTGATCAGTTTACTACGCGCGAATAGTAAAAGCAAAGGCGATAAAAATACGCAGGAGAGAAGTTGATAAAAATGTATCGTCTTGTTATTTTTAGCTTAAGGATTTCGTTAATGGTTTATCACAACCCGGTTCTTGTATACAGAGAGACAACGGCTATCATCATAGACTGGACTCATCTTTACCGCCTAAACGTCAGGTTAAACCACAAGTAAAACCACAAATAATGGCTTAATAAGAGCCATAAACTGTGCCACACATTGACGCGAAGCGCTTTAGTACAGTTATGCAATATGTCGTAAACATTGTAGTAATTAAGTGTGACACCGAGCTGAGCGCTCTTATCTCTTATACCGTATCGCACATCCGTATAGACGTAATACCCTTTTCAAAAAAAAAAAATCGCAACTTGGGTTTAAATAAGAGCACAAAAAACAGACCGTCATTACACTCTCCAATAATCACCCAACAACTTTACTCTGATAATTTAAAAATTGCATTTGTATTCGACTAATTTCACTTTTAGCCGGAGGCTAAAAAATGCTTCCTCGAAATCTTCGTTTGTAGCTTAAATCTTAAAATTGGTGTGTTTAAAATTCGTAGATGGCTAGAAATGTGACAATATATTAATCTTAACATGCAAAAGCATATAAAAAATAATTATTAAGACAAAAAGGACCTACAAACGTTGGAGTGAACATGACAACTTATAAAATCAAAATCACATTTTCCTCATCATGGCTCTGATTATTACTTCGTCAGCATGTCGAGGCAGCGAAAATCTTGGATTGGTTTTTCATTAAAATCAGACCTCGTGATTGGTTTACTTGGCCTAAGCGATTGCAACAAATTTGATAAAAACATATCGAATATTATTTTTATAGACTCTAAGATTACGTGCGTGGTTGATACGACGCGCTTTTGGCAGATAGACAAAATACAGCTTATGTTGATACAGAGAATGAAATGAATCAAACTCTCGCTCTTTTAAGCCCTGATAGTATAGGGATATAATTTATATTCTTTCAAAAAAAAAGTTCCCCCTTTCAGCTTGGTAACCTTAAGAAGTAAAGCTTGCGAAGATTAGGCTTCTTTTATTAACTTATAAAAAAGGTGTGTACAACTTTACCTCTTTGTGGCAATCTTAAAGTAGGTTCGCTTATTATTCTCAATAGAAGAACCCGAGCACGAAATTTATTAATCATCATAGCCTGTCAATTAAAAATCTATGCACGCTAGAAATATAAGGGAACTAGTCGGAAAAGTATTAAAAACCCTGCGATTTACCGATCTGATATTAATGTCTGCATAAACTGATGTGACAGAAAAGACAAGATGGCATGGAAAACTCACACGAATGTAAGAGGAATGTTTGTTTTTTACTTCTTTCTTACAATTAGCTGACATTGGAAAATTGTGAAAAGTGATGACGCAAATTTGGTATTATCGCCTCGCTGCCTTGGCAAGACAACTATATAATATGTTTATCGCCTCGTTGGCTTGGCAAGACAACTATATGATGCAATGATAATACAGCAAAAATCATACACCTTTTACATATAATGAACGGCATATGGTCGGAACTGGATTAAAAAAACCTTTTCAGTGCAAATGCGGGTGTCATTATTAGCCTTTTTTTCGGAAAAAAACCCCATGAAGATGACCACTTCTTATGACGAACATTTTGCATGTATCTGTCGTGTCGTGAGCTTTTCGTCGTATACTCAATGAAAAGAGGTGATGAATGTAGGCTGTTCGAAATAGACAAAAGTACAGGATGCATAAAGAATATCTATTCAATCTTGTTTTGTTTATTTTTATAATCCAAATTCCAATCAGTTACTGTTGACTGACGAAAATTCATTATTTACCTTTTGTGACGCATTAGAGAAATTACTCCCATTTAAATCTGACCTTCTGTAATGCTTTTTAAATTTGTATAACTAACAAATACAATAAAGATTAAGACCAGTTTCCACATGTGCTTGCCAACTTTCACATGTTTTACACAAATAATTGAACGCAGGTTGAAACAAGGTGTCTGGATTTTAAAGGTTGATATGACAGAAGTTTGTAGAATACGTTCACATTTACATTAAAGGAAGCACAGGCAAATATAAAATGTTAGGGAGGTTTTAGAATAATTTTCTGTAGTAATTACAATTTATTTTGTGCTTAAAATAAAGTAACTTCATTTGACGGTCTCGCTAAAGGTGCTAAAAAGGATGAAGAAGTCACTAAAAGCTTTAGTGTATGGAGAAAATGTGACGCCCTTACCAGCTTTTAAAGTGTTTTCATTGTTTCTAATGCTGGTAAGTAACCTGGTAATATTTTTGTGGTAATTTTAACGAACATTTCACTCTCGTCACTGCAAAGCAAGCTATCATGTTTTTTTTCATTTGTGGCAAATATAGATGATATACGTTTCTCGTCTACATACTTTTGGTTTAAATTATTCTGATTTTAGATAACTCTAACCATTTTTTGTTAACACTGAAGAAACGTGACTTCACGAATAATAATAAATTCTCAACTTTTCATCTATTTTATCTATTTCAAGAGATATGTTCTTAGGTAAAGACAGAAAGGAAAAGTTTGCGACATGTCTTAACTATAATAAAGAAATTTGGCAAAGCAATTGAGCTGACTAAGAGAATTATTAAAATCCTCAAATTGTTATATTGTAGAAGAACTACTTTGTTCATCACTAACATACTGCCTGGCAGTGAGCGGGATTCGATCCGCGGTCCCCAGAACTCACCCGTCATGATCAGAGGTCTGATCGGGGTGAAGCATTCTCTGTTGAGAATGAAATACGGATGTGCTATGATAAAATATTCACCCACAAATTGTTGATAGAAAAAAATACCATATTAATCACAGTAGGAGAATATGACTGATATTGTTGCAACAAAAGCTAGTGCGAAAATAAAATAAAATAAAAATATACATTGATTTTGTAGTATGTTTGTGCTCTCACAGGTCTGTAATAGGTTAGATTTTGTGTTTGTATTTAACTGCATGCAGTGTAGGTTGCCTGTGAAGCCGTAAGGCATCAACTATCTAGCAATAGCTAGCTTTTTCTTGGTTTGTTTGATTTGAACATTAATGTTGCAAAAAAGATACCGCTAACTAGCTCTCTAAGTGACCTCAATAAAGAAAGTTGTCTTGTCTGCTAATAAATAATATTCACAGCAATCACTTGTTGTTTCATTATCGTATATATGTTTTACCATCTATAAATTTACTGTATTGCAGGCTCGTGTAAGTAGCTAACTGGTTGTGCGCGTACTAATTAATATGGTTATGTGAAAATGTGTGTGTTTTTGTATCCTTTCCTGGCATGGCTTTGTAGCTAGCTAGCTACTTGGACTGATGTGTCAACAGTAATGAAAAACCGAAAATTGATCGGATTAAATACAAGCAAGTACAGACTTTGTGTACGCGGATTAACTAAAAGATGCTACCATTTTAACAAGAAAATCTCACGATACTTACTGCTCAAATTTAAAAGAAAAAATTAATTGTTTTTTTATGTGAGAGGCATCGATATGTTGTTGACGCAATTAATCGGTATCAAGCACAGCGAAATCAAAATAAAGATAAAAATAAAGAGGCTGAACATAGTTATAAACGGAAACGGAGTTTGTGTCGTTTAATAAAGTCTATACGTACCTTGTAATTAGCCTTCTTTTGTTTAACTAATCCATTAACGATTTCTCCACATATACTTTAAAACAAATATTTTTGCTCCGTAGTTTCAACAGATCAACTCAAGCTATTTAGATTTGCCGGTGATTTAGTAATAGAAAAGCCAATCATAATTGCACCTATAATCATAGTAATAACTCCCGTCCTTTTAAATTTCATTAATTCATTAACAGGCGAGCAATGAATCACGAAATAGCAATAGGAGAAATATGTACGGTGGACAATCTCCTGAGCAACTTTCTACTAGCAAACGATTAGCATAACTCAAATAAGAATAAGATCTTTCGACAATCATTTAATTTGTTTGACAAGCTTCGGAGACCACCGTGAGACCACCATGAAGCCAGCATCATAAAGCCAGCATGATGCTGCAATGAGGTCACTATAAGGCCACCATAAGGCCATCATAAGGCCATCATGGGGCCACCATGAAGCCACCATGAAGGCACCACGAGGCCACCATGATGCATTAATCCATCATGAACACCTCAGTATCTACAAACTTAATCACTGGAATAAATAAGTGCTAGAATATTTCCAATAGCATGGATTGACGAGACTTATTTAGCCAAAACGTCAAAATCAGCAAAGTGTCGAAACTTCTGAAGAACTGCATTTGTTCAACAACTGCTGTGACCTGTATAGTCCTTTGAAATGTTCACAAATCTAAACTTTAAGACGACGGCAGACGGACAGACAGAGAGACTCTTGATTGTTATTTTTCAATTTATGTTTCTTGTTTTTCTAAATTTATGTATATATGCTACGTATATTATATATGTATATATGTATTGTAATGTTATGTATACATGTATTGTAATGTTATGTATATATGTATATATGTATATATGTATATATGTATATATGTATATATGTATATATGTATATATGTATATATGTATATATGTATATATGTATATATGTATATATGTATATATGTATATATGTATATATGTATATATGTATATATGTATATATGTATATATGTATATATGTATATATGTATATATGTATATATGTATATATGTATATATGTATATATGTATATATGTATATATGTATATATGTATATATGTATATATGTATATATGTATATATGTATATATGTATTGTAATGTTACGTATATTATGTAAGTCTATGGAAAGGTTGTTATAACTTTAGGGCGGTATTTTTAAAAGAAATTAGCGTATAAAATATAGAAAGGTGCTAGATAACATATAATCGTTCTGAACATATACCCTTTGAACATGACTTCCTTAAACCGTCGTAATTCTTGCCCATAATTTTACAGTGAAAAATATGAAAACCTAAGCAAATAATGGACCAAGCAGAGAAAAATATATTTTTCTTTAAAGAAATCCCACTGCTATAGGGTGCCACCTTCGTTGCGTCTTGCGTAGTGCAACCAACAAAATTGCACTCCAGTATATACGCAACATTTAATATTTGAGCCGAATTACTGTTTGCTTATTTAGGTGTTTAACTCCATGATGAACTCCTCTGCCCATGCCTATCTACCACAACTTGTGAAGGTATGTATAAATACAAAAACAGTCATAGATTTTAAGTGTTATCGACATTGTTTCTACATTTTACTGGAAAACAAGTCTGCATAGCGTTATAACATCAGCAATACGGAATACACTTTCTAAATAATGCAAAGTAGAACTTTTTAATTTAAAATTGTAGTAAGTTGTTTTAGAAAGTTGTGTAGGAGTCTTTTAATTTTTGTGGAATATCTTTGTTATCCAGATGTAAAGATGGTAGCAGTTTCGCTAATTATGCAAATTTATGACATTTTAACCCCATGTATCTTGGCAAAACTGTTAAATACAACACCTTAGTCAGAGCTACATTACGATGTCATGCATAATTAGCGAAACTTCCAAGCTTAAAATCCTAAGGACCAATCAAGATTTTTGTTTGAAAAAACTACAAATTACAAATTCCTACACAACTTTCATATGCGATTAACTTATATTTTTAATGGAAGGTAAGCCTTAAACAGTTTATGCACACGTACTGTGAAGAAGTAGAGACTTTTTTAAGTTATTATATGTTCTAGGATGATAGCTTTATCTCGCCTGAATTCAAGTGAAATTAGTTCGGTCTACGTTGAGAGACTTTTGCACATTATATTCCAGAAGTTAAACTCACTTTGGTCTGAATTTCACTATGCGCGTTTGCAAAAGTGAAGTTTTGATGCGGGTGTAAAATCCCTATGTAAACATACCGAAGTGAATTATAGGTATAGTGTGTGTTGCTGCGCATTTTCCGTTACCACACAGTCGGTTTAAAACCAGGATGCAGCCCAAAATTGTACTTCACTTCAGGTGAAGTGAAACCTTATGTTAACACCGCTGAAATTGCTAGTGAAAGGAATATTTAAGGTCATCTTTATTTTTACTTTAATATTTAGTCTTTTGGAATATCTGAAGTGGATACAGGTAGGATGATTTCTTTTCGTGTAACACCTTATCATTTTTCAGCTACTAAGTTCAAAATGAAAAAACAAAATAAAATACAATAATTTAGGGCAAAATGTTGGAATCATTGTGTCCAGCTATTATGTTTCTCGCACTTTTTCCAGGTAATATGTCTGCTTTGAATCTTTTAATGAAATTTACTTTCCAAAAATTTTTTCTTGCTTGTCAAAATGTCTTTACTACGGTCAATATTTTAGCCTTGAATGAATGAAAGACAATATTTATTTTATAGTTTTTTTTCAGTACAGAAAAGTCGTGCAAAAAATGTAATTCAGACAAGTTTTGCTGCGTCGCCTCGTTTAAAAAATGTTTAAAAATCACTAAATTCTGAGATATAGTTTTTATTGAAATGACAACCAAGATGACTTGCCCTGCGGGTCACATGTAGTGAAAGGGTTAAAGGGTTTACAGCGGTATAATATTGTAAAAAGTCAAAAAGCTTTTCATTGCGTTGCTGGTAATTAAAGAGTTTCTCAAGAGTTTTTCTTTGGTGTCTTGCTGGTCCACACTCCATTTATGTCAATGTGGTATCTTTTTTGTTCCACACTTCAAAGTTCGTTGTAAACTATAGATTATCTAATTTTTCCTAGCTTGTTCTGGGGATACTTGGCTGATCGGATTTCTAAAAAATACGTTTTTATAATTTCATCAATTGGAACAGCATTGTTCACCATTGCATTTGGTTTTACAACTAGTTTCAAGTGGGCTGTTGTCACAAAGTTTGCTGCTGGCTGTTGCGCCGGTAAACTGTATTCAATTACTTACACTTCTTGCCATAACTACTTACACTTAGCTCATCTTGCCCCGCTCTTGGTTAAGCTACCTTTGCCTTGCTTTACAATGAGGTTTAGTCTGTTCTTCTTAATTTCTCTACAGGTGATTTCATTTCATCTTGTTTTACATTACTGAACTTTATTTTTATGTATTTCATTTCACATGAAGAATTCTCCTCAGACATTTTTACTCTTTTCTATATATTAATTTCTTTGCTAAGCCTTTTGTGATTGTAATGTGATTTACATGTTAAAATTAAGCCGTTAAATTTATTTTAGGTATGGTCGTTGTCAGCAAAGCAATAATAGCTGATATCTGTGACAATACAAACATGGTACGAAACGTTGATTTTTTATGTCCCTTGTTGTTATTCTAGTCTAGATATAATGAGGAAAAGTTTACCGATGGTTTTGGGTGAATGTAAGTCTAAGGGTTCCTTGTCGCTCATTATAGGACAAATGACACAAAAAGCGAACATTTCCCAATAACTTAGTTGTGAAATTTTCTTGATCGCTGATGTCATTTAACAACCCTATAATAAGTTTTAAAAACGTTTTGTCCAGATTCTGTTTTGTAAATATTCTTATACCTGATAACTTTCTTATTATCTAACAAACTAAAAAAAACCTCCTGCAACATGTTTTCTTATCTGTATAAGGTTTAAGAAGTCGCTTGTCATTAGAAACTAATATTACTAATATAAGGTCATAGTTTATTGAAACACATACATTAAAAATCGTCAAATAAATTGGTCAAGCTTAAGAAAAAAAAACCTTATTTCTTTTTGCTGATAGTAAGTACATTTTCCTTTTTTTTAGTCCCTTGGAGTGACAATAATAGTATCCTCTTATTCAACTGGATTTGTTCTAGGACCTGTACTCGGAGGTAAGTGGAACACTTTCATGTTTTAATGCATTTGTTTTCATACACTACTTGTTGTGTTTTTTAGGCAACTGGAATTCAATACACACACGCACTCTTGTTTCTTAGGTTATTTATCATTCCCTGCAGAGAAATATGATGGTGTTTTTAGCAAAGGTATTTATGATTCACTTCTCTACTTCTAGTTAAAATATCTAACGCATTTTAAACCATTCTAAAGATTTTTACTTGCTAATGATATAATAGTTGTCGCACAAGTTAAACCACTCGAAAAATACACCCCATGTTGCACTCAGCACCGTGTGGTAACTAGAACTTACTTTTCATTATTCGCACAAATGTCACAGACACGCCTTGGCTAAAAATATGTGAAAAGTGACTTAGAATTTGATGAATAATTAAACAATGTGCTAATAATGGTGTAGACAGTACGTTTAGAACATCAAAACTAATTTTAATGGCTTTCTTTGTCACTAAAGTAATTCACTTTTAAACCCATTGTTCATTTAGATTCTGTATTTGGACGCTACAGTATACTACTTCCTAACCTTCTTATGGCGCTAGTCATGCTACTGCTGCTAGTAATATTTGTATTGGCTTTTGCAAAGAAATCGAGGTAAGTTGTCAATTTGCTGAATAACAGACACTATTTTACTTTGTGCAAAAGGTTCATTTTAATTGCTATTTCAGCAATTCATACGAAGTGGTGCTAGATCTACAAAGATGCAAATATGGAGCAACCGAAAGGCGTAAAACAGTATTTTCTTCTATGTTAACTACCAGTCAACTGATCGCGCAATCTTCTCAATGGAAGAGATTAAAAAATTGGATGTTTAATACGACATTTTGTAGATTGCTTCGGTATGGAAGCAGTTTTACCTTTTTACTACACTGATACACCTTTTTTAAATAGATTCCAAATTTAATGAAACTACTAACTAAAATCATATTGGAAGTTGGAGAACTACGTGTAACTCTATTTTATTTCAAAATCTTTCTTTATTCAGGTTCAAAAGTTGTGTTATGAGTTGTACACTAGCAGGAACGTGTTATATGCTAGCTGTAGCTTACCAAGATATCTACCCTGTCTTTGCAGCGACAGCAAAGGAATATAGTAAGTTTCTGTCTTACTGAAATATAACCCTTTGATTTAGAGATTATTGAACTAAAGTTGCTGCAAATTTAACTTTTACTTCTATTCCTAAAAATATAGCTAAGTCTATAGGATATCTATTGTCCATTTTTATAAGGAAATACTCAACCAAGAGTTAGTGTTGGCAGAGCTAATAAGTGGCAAGAGCCTGACTACACAAACACAGTACTTGGCGCATATAATGCAGCATTTATAGAAAGTTTTGTATTTAATAGATGCACTAGCTAACTAGCTAAATTTTTGTCTTACAGTATTAGCAGCTTTCTCACTTTCACGTTATTACAGCATCAAATTTCAGGTTTTATGCTTTTAATGTGGCTAATTATCCAGAAGAATACATATTTTATGGACCATGCATAAATTTGAGCTTCCTTAATGTGTTACACTATTTTTGAAATGCTGCCTGCATGAACTATGCAGTACCAAGTAAAATTCATGTAAGAAACACAAATTTATTTTAAATAATGTTTCGGGCGGTTTGCACCGAATGATGTGTTCTTCTAACTAGTACCATAACATGAAAGGTGTCTGTTCCTAAACGTTTTATAATAAAAAAAAATGCACGCGACAATGTTATTATTAACTTTGATTGTAGATGGCTATGGTTTCAGTTCACAGCAAATTGGATTGTGTCTTTTGATCGTTACATGTCTGATGATACTGATACAGGTTCCATTGATAGGAAAAGTAAGATATTAGTTCAAGTATGTATTTTGTTAAATTCTAAGTAAGAATCATTCCAATTATTATTGACGTATTCACGAAAAGTTATAAAAATTCTATTCCACGGATTTACCATGTTTTCAAATAACACTTACCTTTTAATGATAAGCTGTTGCGTAAAATCGTTTTAATTAAAATATAACAGGATATTGGTTTTTACATACACTTCTTTATCGTTTGTAGTCTTTTCAGTATCAGTAGGTGTCTTTTTCTATATAGCAACAATCTTCAATTTTAAGTCTTTTATAACAAGGAGGTATAACTTAATTTAGACCTTTAAGGTGTAGTGACTAAGAGGAAGGGGGGGGGGGGGGGTGATTGTTAACCTCGTTCATTTATATATGCACTTACTATCAATCTTATCACTTTTTTTAACTCTTTTATCTCTTCCTTCCAGTTAACAAGTAAATTTGGGTCAAGAAAGGTAAGTAATAGTTAATTATTACTTTATTATTATGCTGAATGTTTATACAGGATACAACCACTCCACACTGTTATCAACGTATGCCCTATGTTCTGAATGTATACATTAAGTATACTCCGCCATTGCTTACCTAATCTCCATCACATGGCATGGGTTGACCCGTAGATGCGGTAAAGACACTTGTTAAACATGCCCGCGCTGTGGACTGAACACGGACCTTGTAATTACGATGCGAACTCCTTAACCATAAAGCCACGCGCAACTTGCAGACATGAAGCACTAAATGTAATAATCAGTTTATCACATTATACTATGATCTGTTAATGTAATTTGAGGAATTTAGTCGAGATTCTACAAAACATATAGGACATAAATGTACCCATTAGCTGTTGTCATGATAAATCAGAAGGTGTAACCCGTGTTCTACATTCGATAGTTTATTGTTCTGTGGTTATTGTGCTATTTTGCAGGCGAAACATGTAATAGAATTATGATATTTTTCAACAAAGGTTTTCGTCTTTGCTTCTCTCATGATGGTATTTTGTTTACCAATGAATGTATCAATTGCTGTAATTATCAACAAGTAAGGAATTTTTTACTTTCTTATATTATAACTAAAATATTTTTATTGTAAACAAGTAAGTCCAAGAAAGGATGCAGACTGCTTTATGCGATTAGTAATGTCGTTAAGAGGAGTGAATAAAACAGTGGCATGCAATGTACACATCACTTGTTAGTTTACGTTAGTTGCAGTATGATTTTAGGGAAGCTAAACCGACATATTGCATCTTGTGGCTTGCCATAATACTGTTTTATAATGTTGCTAAAATAAAAAGAGAGAGAAAGTGTAAAAAGTAATTTCATTGGAAAATCGCTTTTATCAAAAACTAGTCGTTAGCCGGTGGAAGAATCCACAGCACCGTTATTTTGTGCATCTAAAAAATGTTATAAAATTTTACTCTGTGGTAGTCATAGCTCCTAAAAAGGTGCACTTAGCCACTCAAGTGGTAACAACTACACTTTTTTTTATTGCAGTCTAGTCTATCAAAACATTCACGCTAAAGTATGGCTTACTATAAAGAACACAGTAAGACATACTGGGCCTCGATCGAATTTTTAAGCTGATAAAAATATGCGAAAAAACATCGAGTCTTTCGCCGCCTTCTCCTAAAATGAATATATCAATAATTAGCGAATTTTTAACGCTTGGTATGGATCAAGAAAGAAGCTTTGTGAATAGCAAGTGAAACACTAAATTTAACATTTTCTTACGCTTTTAATATATTTATAATACATATTAATACATAATAAAAACAATTATAGCCAAAAATAAGCACATCCAGCATCAGTTAAAATTTAGACGTTCTTATAAAAAATATAAATGGCTATGGCACAAGATTCTCGAAATAAATTCAGAAATTATATTTATGGGGGAGAAGAAAAATCCACTTTTATTATAATTCGAGGTATTAATTTTAATCAAAAAGCAGATTAAAATACTTACAAAATGTTCCAAGAATTTATTTTTCTCCTTCATATCATAAATTTGTTCTTGTTAATTTTTTGATAACCTCTTTAAGAATGCGCGAATAATTAAAAATTTTTGTAACGAAATAGACAACTCGGTGTTTGTTAATCTTCCCGTGCACGTAATTAAGTAATTGTATCGAGGGAACAATAAAATTAATTACCCATGACTTTTGTTTATAAAAAAATAACTACACTTTTGTAGAAGCAAAGTCAAAATAAATTTCTAAAAAATCGCGGAAAGATCAAGGGAATATCGCTAACCCTAGAGACAGATATGGATTGGTTGTCTGTAGTCAAGAAAAATGACAGCTTACATAGTAAACAAGGACGAAAAAATAATTTCAAAAGGATTAGAAATAATTTTGTATTTTTTTTCCGAAAATACATTGTTTTTAAAAAAAACATACCACACAAAAGGAACAACAACATGAAGTTATACTGTTGAATAACCTAGTTTTCAGCGTAATTTTTTCACTTCAATGTTTCTTTGAAATAGCTAGTTAACTATCTATACTATCTATAAAGAACGATGAAGTGATGTCCGTTTTTGTCGACAATACTTATTACGAGACAACAAAGTTATAGCACAAATATGTTCACAATTCTAACTCTCAATTCCTTAGTTCTTTTAGCTACTTAGTCAACATGGCTAGCTTGCCAAAAAATTAAATTCACCATTCGTTGTA
Source organism: Hydractinia symbiolongicarpus (assembly GCF_029227915.1). Lineage (NCBI taxonomy): Eukaryota > Metazoa > Cnidaria > Hydrozoa > Anthoathecata > Hydractiniidae > Hydractinia > Hydractinia symbiolongicarpus. The sequence continues at coordinate 11,932,442 of NC_079875.1, read as the reverse complement.
ACTAAGCTTTCAAATTGTACATCCAACTTGACGAAAATAGGAACCATATTTTCTTTATATGTGGTAATTCTATAGGGACTTTTGAAATCTGCATAAAACTTTCCTATTTTGCGACAGGACGCTTTTAGACTTATACTTCAAGTGTAACCAATTAAATTTTGTCTTAGATGGTTAAAAAATACAGTAATTATTTACCTTATTAAACATGGCTTCCCGAAAGGATAGGCACATTATATTCTAACGTGTTGAACGTATTGTTTCATTATTTTCAGATATTTGTTTTGGATATGTCTGGTTGTAATGTCCTTACTTACACGCCTTGCACTTGAAGGAGGATTCGTCACTGTGAATGTGTTTTTAAATAATTCTGTACCATCCGATCTGGTGGGATCAGCAAATGGATTATGTATGTCTCTTACATGCTTAACAAGGTAAATTCTGTGTACCTACCTGCTTAGCTGCTCCGTATTTGCCTGTCTTACTGTAATTTTGTATGCATTTATGTCTCTTCCCTCAAAAATTTAGAAGCGTGGCACCTACATTATTTGGCAGCGTATTTTCGTGGTCGTTGGGAAACATCAAAGACGTTGAAGATAATGAAAATCCTCTTGGCTTTCCATTCAATCAATACTTCACTTTTTACCTTCTTTCTTTTTTAAGCATTTTTAACGCTTTCTTTGCAACACAACTTCCAAAACTTATAGACAGAAAGCAATATTAAGCCCTGTCTTAATCGTCAAATAAAATATCTCATGTAGATAATTATGATATTTTTAAAATAAACTATACACAGACATTTAAGATTGGCTGGAAAAGTATTTAGCATTTTGTCTAACTCTTATTAGAACTAAAGCACTGTTCCTTTCCCTCAAATTCTGCTAAACAGTAAGCAATTATAATCATCCGAATTTTATCATAAACATTGAAGGTTTCTGCACTGCTTGTCTGACAGAGTCTTCTTCTTTCTCTTTAAAAATGCACAAAGGAAACTGACCAAAGTTTTTTAACCATGAATTTTAAACTAACAGTCGGCGAGATTTTCCTGTTATTATACATGCAGTTGGACTTTCATCAGTACAGTTCAGCCTCGTTCCCAGGGCATTTTGGACGGCTCAGGGGCCACAAGACCCTGAGGACGAGGATGCAGTACAGTTAGCTCTCGTTATCTTAAACATGCGTTATCTCCATCTCTTTGCTATCTCAAAAAGAATCTTAGTCTTGTCAGCATTTACAACCAAAAAGAAAGCTTTTTGCAAACTTCTCAAAAAATATTTCCATAGAAATCAACAAATAATGAGCATTTTTGCTTTCGTGCTCAAACGCTATTTGAGTTATATTCTTATATAAATCAATCGCTTTCGAGAGCTTGTGTCAACAGGAAAATAACTGTAAAAAAGTAAGTGATTACCAATATTCTGCGTTATCATATCATGTATCTCAAAGATTTTCTTTTGACATCCTCTTTTTTTCTCAGTCATGCTGCAACTTGTCAAAAAAATTAAAATCTGCCAGCTCAAACTTTTTTCTAGTGAAGTCTCGTTATCTTAAAAATCTCGTACATTAAGAGTTTCGAGAGGGACTCGATTGTAAATACATGTAATTTTATTTATATCTCTTTTAACGTGTTCTTTGTTTACTTTAGAAAGTGTAGAGATATATTTACCGGTACTTACGGACGGACGGACGGACGGACGGACGGACGGACGGACGGACGGACGGACGGACGGACGGACGGACGGACGGACGGACGGACGGACGGACGGACGGACGGACGGACGGACGGACGGACGGACGGACGGACGGACGGACGGACGGACGGACGGACGGACGGACGGACAGACGGACAGACGGACAGACAGACAGACAGACAGACAGACAGACAGACAGACAGACAGACAGACAGACAGACAGACAGACAGACAGACAGACAGACAGACAGACAGACAGACAGACAGACAGACAGACAGACAGACAGACAGACAGACAGACAGACAGACAGACAGACAGACAGACAGACAGACAGACAGACAGACAGACAGACAGACAGACAGACAGACAGACAGACAGACAGACAGACAGACAGACAGACAGACAGACAGACAGACAGACAGACAGACAGACAGACAGACAGACAGACAGACAGACAGACAGACAGACAGACAGACAGACAGACAGACAGACAGACAGACAGACAGACAGACAGACAGACAGACAGACAGACAGACAGACAGACAGACAGACAGACAGACAGACAGACAGACAGACAGACAGACAGACAGACAGACAGACAGACAGACAGACAGACAGACAGACAGACAGACAGACAGACAGACAGACAGACAGACAGACAGACAGACAGACAGACAGACAGACAGACAGACAGACAGACAGACAGACAGACAGACAGACAGACAGACAGACAGACAGACACGGCTTTTACTTATTTTTCTTGAAATAAATTTTGCAAAATTCATTTCATCATCCATTACACAATGGACTTTACAATACATCTTTTTTAATCCTACTAGCAGGGAAGAGGGCGTGCTGTTGCTCAATATTCTCGCGCCATCTTTGGCTTGGAAGAACGGGTTAGGATATGCAATTGTGTGCTGAACTTTTGCATATTATGGACGGGGTTTAAAAAGGGGCTGAGACAGCATTTCTCAGACGGTTAATTTTTTAAAAAAATTAAAATGTGCTGACACTTGTATTGTTGTATTGGTTATGTATTTATTTATTACATGTATGTTGGTTACCAGGTGACTACTGAAGTGTTGCTGAGGCAATATATGTCCTTAGCAACAATAAATAATAATATAACCTATGGATATAATACTTACCAGACTTCATTTACTAAGTTTAATGACATAAACATCAATATTTGTCATCCCGTGACGTCATTAAATTAATTGTTTACCTGTAATCTGTTTGTACTAATATGTTCTTTAAGTAACCCAAGTTTTCACGCAATTACTTTATTTCTTTTTTATTTGTAACTTCTTGATCGGTATAGCTAAATATTTAGTAAATGCAGCAGTGGTAATTTGGGCATCAATGGCATATTCGCCTGGTAGTGAACAGTATTCAACCGGTTTTTAGCGGTTGGCAGTGCTGTTAGCTGAAAGAGAACCATGTGCTGCAATATGCTTACGTTCTAGATTCCTCTTCGATGACAAGCGTCCTGTTTTATTCTAACAAAACTAAGAAATGCAATAAAAAGAAAAATTTAGTAAATGTTAGGTTCCGTAGCATGACGTCTTAATAAACTCCATAAAGTTTTGCGTTTTGGGTGTTATTGTGTCTTCATTTTTAGGCATTGTTATGAGAGACTAGTTGTAAATCCACTCTTAATGAAGAGCTCTAAATCTTTTGATAACGTAATAACGAATTGTCGGTGTAAAAATTGTTACAGTAGAAATCTTTCAACGCTATTTATTACAGATTAGCGCATTTGGGGAAGGCCAAAATTATCAGTCAAACATGCTGTTAGAAATCACTATAAAACTATTACATAAGGAGAAGGGAAATGTTTTCTATATTTTTGTCTCTTGCATCCACAAGCTTTAGCTTTTGTATGAACTATTGTAGATGCATTAGACACGAGCATTTGCTTGCCCAAAATTCTTCTGCTTACTAATTATAGAAGACATGACCGTATGTTTTAACTTAATACTAACTTAATCTTAACTTAATACTAGTACCATACGTGATGACCGCCTTTGTGGTTACGGCGACTATTGCAGGTACGTTAGATTTAGTTACATTTAGAAATAATGAAAGTAAAAAAGTAAACTAACACACATGAAACGTATATTTTAGTACACAAACACACAAATGAAAAGTCAAATATCATCTTTGACATGAAAAATATAAGATAACAAATTCGCACTTAAGTACTCACTTCAAAATTTAAGCCGGCTTTAAAAACCAAAACATGTTCAATGCGTGGTTACATTATTTTCAACTTTCAGGAGATTCATCCATATACTGAGGTTTAGTAAAAACACACCAAATTTTAGTAAAGCGTGGATGATCACGAACAATCAGCACAAAAGAAGATTTTCCTTATGTTGTAACTACTCCATTCAATGTTGGTTTAGCGGCCTGTTTGACATCACGCACAGCTCACAAAAGTTTCAATACGGGCATTCAAGAAAAAGTTATAAAAACAATCCTGAAATGCCTGATTGTAAATTCTGTGGCGTTTTTATTGTGCAGCAACGTTGCTTACTCTTAAGAATTGCTTCCTCTAATTCATTCTATGTGAGTTGATTTGCAGCTTGGTGTTACAGCGATCCACACGCCCTTAGATTATGTATGGAACTGATGCAGAATTTATATTTGGGAGCAACAACCATATAAAGGACTATGTGGCATTAAATATCAACCACTGATAAAGACATTCGAACACGTTATAAATATCTGTTTCTCGAAAAATTAATTTTATTGAATAACTATATTCAATGACAACAGAAAATGTCACGTAAAAACATAAAAAGCATCCTGCTATTGCTAAAATAATTTCTAAAATAATCTAAAGTGTGATAAATTGAAAACAGGCATTATCTACGCTTGGCCTGTGAAGGAACAACAACAGTGCATTGAAAAAATAAAGGGCACTACAATATAGCCCGAGGGTTCACAAAAAATAGACTCTGACATAAGCCCGTAGGATTTTCGTCTATGGAATGAGGAACGTTAACAGCTTGGCTTGTTATTATTAGAGGGAATCATGATCTCTGTCAATATGTGTATCCGTAAATTCCATTTCAATTCGTTTATTCAATGACAAGGCAACAGTGTCACGACAAAATATTTTTGTACTCACGTGCACTTACGTACCTACGTACTTACATCCATTTGTTTTTGTTGCATACACCCGGTGCAACATCTTTTCAAGGTTAGCAATGCCACTATAACATTTTTTTAAACCTGTTTCTTGCGTGAACATTTTTAGGTGAAGCTTCCCCCAATAAAATCATTTAGGTCTTGAAAATATTTTAGCTACCATACTAAAATTTATCATGACGCAATATCTTCAAGTAGAGACAAACTTATAAAAACGAGTTTCACCTGGTACGTAGAAGTTGTCACATTTAAAAGCCGTCACAGTTGCTGGTTAAAGAGCATAGAGAATAAGCGAACTTGCAGAACAACCACAAAAATACTCCAATACTTTATTTTTGTAATATTTGCTTGAATAGTGTCAAACGTTAATATAACTAATATAAAAGAAAACTACTAAAATTATTTTCAAAAATTGATGCATATCACTTTATAGTCGTCCGTTTGGATTACATCAACAGGCAACACACATAAAGCGACGGAACCAACGGACTTCTCTGTAAACAGGCAAATTTATTAATAGTTATTTAGGATAAATCTACTAACGGTTATATGGTCAAATCGGAAATAATTGTTTAATGTGATCATCACGAGCAACATCGAAAGCTGTTTTGTTCTGATAGTTTCGTATATTTACATCAACACCTGCTGCCGACAACAACACCTTCACACACTCAATATGACCAAGAACAGAAGCATAATGTAATGGTGTTTCATTGTTATTGTTTCGTATATTTACATCAACTCCTCCTACCGACAACAACAACTTAACACATTTAATATAACCACGACCAGATGCATCATGTAATGATGTTTCATTTGAATTTTTTACATTGTTAATATTTCTGGCGTCATGATTAATTAAAACTTTCAAAACATTATGATAACCACTAGCTGCGCTAAAGTGATATGCATTCCATTTGTCTTTATCCACAGCATTCACATCACTTCCAGAATCGATCAACCATTTTACAATTGATGGATTGTTGCAACATGCAGCTCTCATCAACAGTGTTGTCTCATTACTATCTCTCATTTTAACGATGTTTGGATTATCAAAGAAAATGGATTGCAATTTCTTTTGATCGCCATTTTTAATGATTTTTGCAAGTTCTAAACACAAATTAGGCAAGAAAATTTATTAATCAATAATAATTCTTATTTTTTTTCTTACTTTCAAGGACGTGTTGTTTGTACGGAGCATCGTTTTTCTGTTAGCATGAGCCCTGGGTGTTTTTTTATTCTAACTTACTGACTGTGGCACGTTTCAAATTTTAACAAAACTATCATATTAAAAAAGACAAAAAAGGTGATATCAGTTCGGAAAATTAAAAAAAAGTTAGAATGCTTTATTTTCTAAAAAAAGTGACACGCTGAACAAAAAGGCAAGCAGAGTATTATAGTGACAAAAACATTTCCTCACCTACATTTAAATTGATACAGATCACTAAAATCTTTTATCTTGGACAAGTTTCGTTATAATAAAGGAAAAAATATATACAAATGATATTGAAAATACACCAACTTAGGTGAAGTATGTAAATATTTCAAACTTTTACACTCGCATACAATTTTGTCTTCAAATTGTGGCAGATTTTAAAAGTAATCCTCTCTAATATACGTTAATATATTAATTGAGGATAAATCGTAATTTGGTCTTCACTTTTAAAGATGTCACGTTTGTATGGAGCGTCGTTGTTATAGTAGCATGAGCACTTGGTGTTTTTTTATTCTAGCTTACTGGTTCTGGTACTTTTCTAATTTTATCAAAATTTTTATATTGAATGCTAAGAATGGTGGTGATATTGAAATAATAATCTTTTTGTTGTTTTAGACTAATATTAACTTTATTTTCTAAAAATATGGTACACTGAACAGAAAAGCACCTACATCTAAATTGGTAGAGATATTTAAAATCCTTCGTCTTTGACAAGTTTCGGTATAGTAAAGGACAACAAAAATTGTGAAAATGATATTGAAAATGTTGATTACTATCACTTAAAAATATCAATTAAATATCAATCAAGCAGAATTACGAATGATAAAGAAATTTGCTTCTTGGAACAACTGCCCAAAGAACATTGTCAACGCTATCGTCAGATCGCTATGTCTTGTTAAAAACATCTAACCACGTCTAAAACCAAAATGATATCGACGATGTAACAAAAGTATTTATCAACCTAAAGTATGCTGATCAACATGGAGAACCTCTGGAAACTGTATCAAGAAGTTACGAAGGTGCACCAACCAAAATGTAAAAAAATGTAAAAAAAGATATTCCACGACATACGTATCATTTTTCACGAACATGAAAGATAGGTTAAATCACCTCAGCAAATCATGCGTCGTACACGAATTCTCGTGTCCCGGCTATAAAGACTTGTACGTGTGTAAGACAGAACGAACACTGTTCAAGCGAACACAAAAACATGTAATACCCTTGCAAATTAAAATCCCTAATAAATATTAGGAAAAGTCAAAAAAGTGCTTTATTACATGGCAGAGAAAGTTAAGGCCAGTCAAAAAAATCGCTTCTCTACGCTTCTAGCAGATGTGTCTTTCGTAGGTCTCACAGCAGCATCATAATTTTACTTAATTTTACAGTAACATAATTTTACAACAATAGTTGTTGCTTATCAGAATGACAATGAGTTTTTAATTTCAGGGTGAAGACTCCTTTTATTTTTGTTATCTTTCTTAATCGTTGTTTAAATCATAAAAAATTAATTTTTATCATCAGCCGCCAATAATTCTGAATATTTGATTCTGATCTAAACATGGTATAAAACTCAAGCTTAAGGTAAAAACCCTATCAAAAACTTCAAAATTTCTAAACAGACTTTTTAGCCTGTACTGCAAACAAGTTCCATCCAAGAATGAAATGGAAGTAAGTAGCAGCGACGCCCACAGCTACCATTTTCACTGTTTTTAAGTAGCTTTCTAACTACTATATCTGTATTAAACCTCAATCTATACACGACTTGCGCGTAACAAGTCAACCATGATAACTCGAAAACATCAATTCAATTCGATATGAAATTTTTAGGTGTTGTTAGGTAATAAAGTACTATGATATGGCCCAAAGGAATTGGGATATTTCCCGCTTGAATGTGCTTTTCAGTTCGGAAAAAAGTTGTCTTAGTAGCCATCTCTAAAAACCTGGATCTCTAATTCTCTGTCAAACTTTAGATCTTATCCAGGACCCGTCAATACACAAAAAATTTTTTTTTAGAAATTTGTTTACAAATTCCTTCTAATGTGTAGAGCTCGAAACGTTGACGAACAAAATGCATGGGATCAAGCAGTTTTGATCAACAATTACGGAAATATTGTGGTTTAAAGGTTTTTTAATGAGGTCATAAACCTGTTTATTCCGAGTTGGATTCGAGGACCCAGGTTTGGGGAAATTAACTAGTTACCCACGCGGTGAAAAATGACTGATGTCACCACCTCGTTTCCAAGTTATTTGGCCTAAAAGTTTTAAGTGCAATGCAATGGTTTCACCAATCTTATTAAACGCATTGACGTCAGTCTAAATGAATTGGCGTTGTGCTGTAACGTCAGAAAGATTAACAAATTGCACATCACTTTTTCGGCTACATCAAAGGAATATGAACACATCCACTTTGCCTGTGACAGACAGATGGACACACTCTCTTATTATTGCATATGTGTTTAAAGTAGTTTATACTACTCCTGTATCCTGCTGTTAAGTTTCATGTATATAAATTTATTTATAAATTATATATATATTCCTTACATCGATGGGCTCGATGTTAGGAATTTTTGCGGAAAGGAAAACTCGGGGCCGTGTTTCTGTCTATCTGTCAGTTTATCAGAAATATATCGGCTTCAATTTCCTTTCCTTTAAAAAGATTCTTTTTTTATTAAAAACATGTTTTTTATGCCATACTTTCTTTTTTTAAATATTTCCAAAAATATACTTTCTTTTTCAAAAATATACTTTCTTTTTCAAAAATATAATTTCTTTTTCAAATATGTACTTTCTTTTTTAAAACCATACTTTCTTTTTGAAGGACTATGGACTTTTGAGGTTTAAAAGGCGAAATTAACACAAAAAATATTTTTTTGTATTTGATCCAATTAATCCATAAAATCACGTGTTTAGTATACTTTTACAATACTTTCAACAACTGTACACTTTTCTTATAAAATGTTTATCACCGTCCGTAAATCTGACGGTATATTTTCCTATGATTACTAGTCGTTAAAACCCGTGGAAAAATACACTGAGCCAGGATAAAAATGAAAAAGAAGCGTCATTTGAATTTTGATGACGTCATCACCCGTCCATTCCGAAACGGATTTAAGGACCGAGGTTTGGTAAAATTACCCAAATTGGTCCTTGGTGGTCCCTAGTTACCCACGCGGTGAAAAATCATTGACGTAACCACCTCGTTGTTAAGTTATTTGGCCTCCAAGTTTTAAGTGTACTGTAATGGCTTCATTAATTTAATATAAGATATTGACGTTGAAGTAGTGTTATTGACGTCGCATCGTAACGTTACAACATTTAACATTTCAGACATACTTTTTTCGGCTACATCAAAGGAAAATGAAGATATCCACTTTGCCTGTTACAGACACACACGCACACACACACACACTGTATTATTATAAGAGAAGAGAAGATTTTGTATAGTCAAGTTATACGCTTACTGGCGATAGTGCTCCTTCATTTTTACATATTGTTGCATTTGTCGTTGAAATAACACACAAAATTCTAATCAGCCAGTTCTTTAGACACTCTATGAATTATATGGGAAGCATTTATATCAAAATCACATACCTTCAAAAGTGTAAGACCTTGCAGCTGATGATAGACGTTGCGGCTTCAAATACCTAAAGAAAGGAACATAACAAGGACTTTTTTTATTTGATCATACGATTTTTTTTTTGAGGAATTTAAACCGAGTTTTCCGAAAAATCTGCTCACCTCTTTGCGTGTTCTTTACGATTTTTCTTTGCGTTCTCTAAAAATTAGTATAGAGTCATTTTGTATGGAGGTGTTAACGAAATCAAATAATTATTAAAAATACCTTTCAAATTCTTTAGTAACGTCTCCAAAGCTTCCAGCTGCGAGTAGCTAGACGATCTTTCTGTTTTGTCAATCACACTTTTGTAAACAGAACATCCGCAAGGATCTGCAGTGTGGATATCATCAAAAGAGATTGCTATTTTGCCTAACGGATATGTAAAATAGTCTTGTTCCTTCAGGTGTCCAAGATGCAGATTAAAAGTGGGGAGGATTCTTGGAAACGACGATAGGGTGCGAAGTCTTTCTTCGATTTCAATCTTCTCAGCGACTAATTCAAATGGACATTTTAAGGTAAATTCTTTTACGTAATCAGAAAATTCGTGTATTCTGGTATTGTGGACAAACCCGGTTGCAATTACTTTTGTCTTGAAATCTTCCATTCCTTGATCAAATATTTTCAACATATTTATTTCTTCTGTGTTTAGCTTCTTCATATATTCTTCCATTCTTTTTAGTTTTCTAACTCCCAATTCACGGACAAATACTTCTCTACTATCCTCAATATTCTTAAAAGCGCTGTCATATTGTTTTGTCAAACTTTCCAAAACAACTTTTGTGTCCTCGAACGACGTAATGAATGACCAAAACCATGTCCTGGCTTCTTGTCCGAATTCAGCAATCGATTTTCTTTCGTGATTTTTGTGTTGTCTGTGCGTACAATACACACAGACAAACATGTTTTCACAGTCGATGCAGACAAATTTAGCAAGCGAGTCGTGTTGCTTACATAATGGTTGGAGTTGTTGCAATTTTTGATTAAAAATGACATTGGTAAAGGATTTGTTGGGACAGGAATGTATGGTTTCACATTTGTCACAGATCTTTGAACTGCATGTTGTGCAAGACTGTCTGATAATCTGTTTGCATTCTTTACTTTGCTGACACTGCAAGTTAACGTTTTTGACATTTGACCTAAAAACACACACTGGACTTTCATACTCACTTCTCTGTCTTTGAAGATTTTTTTGAAGTCACTTTGACTTTTCTGATTTGTGTGTAATAGAACATTTGTGTGTAATGGAATAGAGTTAAGTTTTTCTAAACCCTTTATCATTTCTCATTTCGCAAAGGCCAAGTAAAGTGATTACTACGTCTTCTGCTCACATATGTAGAATTAAAACATTTTAGAACAACATTAAGTTCTACTGAAACTCCTAGGATTGTCAAATATAAAGACAGATTGCACAAACGTTCCACTACGTTTATCTTTAATTGTCATAGCCCTGAGTTGTATCTTTATCATATATGTTATATTATAATGTACAAATATACTTACAACTCATTTAGAATGTCAGTCACCAGATATGTAGTCATTAGCGATGATGTTGTCTCGTGTGGACCTAGTGTTGTTTTGCTTGAACATCTTAATGGACACTGCAGTTCTGCACCTCCATCGTCGTTAAAAACCAACATGCTATCCAAGCAATCTTGACAACATGTATGACCGCAGTTAAGGGTCTTTGGTTTGTGATAGGTGTCCATGCAAACCTTGCATTCCAATAATACAGAAAGTTGTTTTGCTTTTGCTGCGGACATTTTTTTCATAAGTTTTTTATTATTCTGAAAAAGAATATATTTTTTATTTAGGAATATAAGTTTCCAAATAGAGTTGTACTGGATATTTTTACCTTACTGATACAAAAAACCAGTTAGTATGAAAAAATCCGATGATTTAATTGGTTTACGGCTTATTTTAACAGGTCTTAGTACGAAGCCATACTAACCGGTTTTGGAAGCCATTATTAAAATGGTAACATAAAAACGTAAACAAATAAAAAATATTCTCATCGCACAAAAAATATAAAAGTAGCTCACTTAAAACCACCTTTTCGTTTCAATTCACATAAACAATGATTCGAATTTGTTTTGTGTACTTACAAATTTTTAAAATTGAACGATCTTGAATTCGAAAAGTATCAAAATCAAACATGCGTTTTTTCTTCCCTGGTGCCTTGGGAATAGCAACTTAAATATAGCTGCATTTGTTTTGTTTGCAAAGGAATATTAATTTTCAGACCAGATACAGTCAGGTAATAAACCGGATATTGACCGGTTTTGATGTTGTATTATAAAATACAATGCCCTCGGTCATGGGCACAGACCTCGCAAGCTCGGTCTGTACTTTTGACCTCGGGCTTTGTATTTTACAGTAAAACATTAAAACCGGTCAGTATCCGTCAATTAAATAACAAGGTGTCTATTTTGCTACTAAGCATATTAATTCAACAATTTTTTTCAAATTAAAATCTTTAGGAATTAAACGAACTTAATTTACCTTGATGATGGAGTCTTGAGGCATATATGTTTTCCGCCTAACCAGGATATGATTAAGTATTGAAAATTGTAACGCTTTAAGAGTTCAATAAAAATCAAAAAAAAACATCAGACTTAATTTATTTCCAATCAATTCAACCTTGTAACGAAAATAATGTAAAGTAAAGATAATGTCGTCAAATAAAAATCTTTCTAAGGTCTTTTTCAAACAACATTAAAAGCATATCATAATAAAAGAAATTAAAAAAGACTTTGAAGAATTGTCTGTTGTCATGGTATGTTACTTAAGGTCTATTAAAGGAGCTCTTCATCGTTGAAAATTTATAGTGCACTCCTTTGTAGTTCTTTATAGGACATTTTCTACAACTAGTTCTTAGCCCTATTAAATTTCACGGGAATGGCCCGAATGAATGTTGCATATTTCCCGCATCGCTAATTTTTGCATCGCCTCTATCGCATGAAGTAATGAAATGTACTTAGACGGGCAATTATAATGCCCTTTTCGATTACAAACCCCCCGGATTTTAAAATATAGTCCGACATGAATTTCAACTTTGGTTGTTAAATTAACCTGCGCCAAAACTATTTGCATCAGTTATGCTTAAACAGTTTGTGTGCATTCGCATTTCATGAATTGAGTTAGGTTGACCCTGAAACCAATTTTTCTTCAGTATATGCATCTTGAAGTTTAGGACAACTTTCAAGCCAGTGCTATGAATTATTTAGTTCATAAATGTAATGTTAATTTATATGATTGTAAGGTCCAACAATATGTGCTGTTAGCATTGCAAGTTTAATGTACAACATATCTAAAAACAAAAGCTACAGCAAAGTTCACAAAGATTGCGTGGGGGTATCAAATGGACTGTGACATGCTTTTGATGTTTCAAAATAACCACCAGAGCTGAAGTGAAATGTATGCGTTGTTTTCTTTCAATGTAAAATATACTTATGGAGGAGTGTGTTACACCAATCAACCATAAATATCACAATAAACAATAGTAGTAGTAGTAGTATTTATTTCGTGTGAGATAACTGTATATTTTACATTAAATAAATACCTACGGGGAGACCATCAGATAGTATAAATACTAATGTAGGTGATGGCCACGTATATAAGATCAAACGATTGCAATAAGCAGTATGACACTACAAAAAAAATTTTTTTAGTAAAATCTTTTTTATGCAGTGGAGAGATTAGTGTTATAGCAATCCAGAAGATAAGTTTTGCAGATTTTTTTAGTTGTTTTAGAGTGAGAGAGGCTAGGTCGTATTGGTGAAAGTGTTGTTGGATATTGTTCCAATTAATAATAGATTGGTAACGTATAGATTTGAGACCAAATGAGGTAGTCCTAACAGAAGGTCTAGCTAGAAGTTTAATGGATTTACTTCTTGTTGAATGATTAGATGAATGGCAGACCAATTTAAAAATATCACAAATATTACCTGGAGAATGCAGATTTATAATATTAAAAGTTAAAATAATGTTGAGAAATTTTATAAGATCTGAAAGAGTAAGAATATTAAGATTAAGAAAAATAGGATTTGATGGTGAGTTAAATTTAGAAAAAGTAATGATTCGGAGAGCAGCTTTTTGTAAGCGAAAAATTCTACACGACTTTGAAGTGAGACCCCACACTTGCGGACTATAAGAAATATGAGAAGAAAATAATGCATGGTAAATTGAAAGTAGGATATCCTTAGGCACATAATATCTTAGTTTGCAAAGAGCTCCATTTGTTTTTCTTAATTTATTGCCAATATAAGATATGTGGAAATCCCAATCTAGAAATTCATCTATTAATATACCTAGATATCTTACATGAGATGAGAATTCAAGTTTTTTTCCATTTAATTTCAGCCTTATATCATAGTTGACTGCTTTATTTCTTTGCCTAAATAGGATGACTTCAGTCTTTGCTACATTTAATGCTATTTTATTTGCAGTTAGCCATTTATATATACATTTTAAATCTATATTTAAATGCTTCTGCATTTTTTTCAGATTATGGTTAGCATATAACATGCAAGTGTCATCTGCAAAATGAAAAATTTCTGAAAAAATTATTGAGTTAATTAAATCATTAATATAAAGTAAAAATAAAATAGGACCAAGAACGGAACCTTGGGGAACTCCATGTTTAATAAAAAGTTTTTTAGATTTGGTGTTAGTTAGGGAGACATATTGTACCCTATCGCTGAGATAGGAGCGAAACCAGGAGTTTGTTACACCTCTAATTCCATAATGTTCAAGCTTTGAAAGGAGAATTTCGTGTGATACAGTATCAAAGGCCTTTTGAAGGTCTATGAAGATTCCACATGCAAACTTACAATTATCTAAATTTTTTCGAATAGTTTCAGTGAGACTAATTAGTGCATGGTTGGTTGAATGTTTGGTCCTGAATCCAAATTGTTTATTGGTTATAATTTTATTAGAATCTAGGAAAGAAATTAATCGGTTTTTAATTATTTTTTCAAAGATCTTATCCAAATTGCTTAATAATGATATGGGTCTATAATTATTTGGATCAAGAGGAGACCCTTTATTCTTGTAGATTGGTATGACACTAACCATCTTTAATATGTTTGGGAATACACCTTGTTGTAGGGAAAGATTAAAAAGTTTGGTTAATATTGCAGAAATTGCTATGTTGGCTTGTTTTAAGATAAGATTAGGGACACTGTTTGGGCCCGATGCTTTGGTTAAATCAAGGTTATTTATGATCTTTAAAACTTCTTCTATTGTTACAGGGTTAAAGAATAATGAGTTACTATTATTATTTTTTAGGTAAGATGAAAAGTGTGTATTGTTATGTGGAATTTGGTTTCTAATTTTATCTGCAACAGAAGTAAAATGTTTATTAAAAGCATTAGCTACAGTTAATTTTTCAGAGATTATTTTATCATTTATTTTTAAGGAAGAAGTGCTAGATCTACTGTTGTTATCTTTATTATTTAAAATATCCTTTATACCTTTCCAAATTTTTCTACTGTTATTTTTGTTGATTAAGAAAAATTCTTTATAATAGTTTGATTTTGAGTTCCTGATAAGATTAACTATACGATTTCTATAAAATTTATATTGGTTTTGATAATATAATTTTTTTTCTTGGTTTTTAGCTTTGATTAACTTTTTATAGTAATTATTGCGGATGTTAATGGATTTTAGAATAGCTCTAGTGACCCAAGGTTTATTTCTATTACTTAATTGTTTTTTTGATAGTTTTTTATTAGGGGTATGTCTACTTACAATTTGGTCTAATTGATTAAAAAAAAAGGTTAAAAGAGTTATTTACATTATTTTCATTTAAAAGCAAAGTAGAATCCCAATCTATAGATTCTATGTCATTTATTACGGCATTAATGTTTAAATTTTTCCAATCCTTGTAATAGGTGTCTAAATTATCCTTGACTTTAAGTCTATTGTCAAAATAAATTAAAAATTGAGGAAGGTGGTCTGAAATTGAGGTGATGATGTTACCTGAGAAATATTTTGTAAATGGATTAGATGTAAATATATTATCAATTAAAGTTTTAGATGTATTAGATATTCTGGTTGGAATTGTTATAGATGGTTGTAAAAAATTAGAATAAAGTTCATCCAGGAAATCATCAACTAGATGGTTACTTTCACATTTTAGAAGATCAATATTAAAATCTCCCATTAAAATAAGTTTTTGTTTTTGCTTAATAGCTACTTCAAAGAAGGGTTTAAGATACAAATTAATAAATTTAGGAATTGGCATATTAGGGTGTTTATAAATGCACCCAACAATGGTATTTTTACGATTGTTATCTAAGATTTCTACAAAAGTTGATTCTAATTTACTTTCAAGAAAGAGCAAATTTGAAAGGTCTGAGCGTACCACTACTGTTAGCGAATTAGAAATATACAAGGAAGTACCTCCTGCATTGCTGCTTGAAAGGTTATGAAATCCTCTATAACCTTTTAAAATTGGTGTTATTGAGTACTTACTAAGTCTAGTTTCACTGAAGCCTAACACATCAAAGTCAATATTGAGAGAGTTCAGAAGAATGTTGATATTATCAATATTCTTGGGAAGAGAACAAGTATTAAGATGAAAATAAGAAAAATTAGGTGTAAGGTCCGAAGAAGAAAGTTGTTCAAGAGTAGAGTTAAAGCTGTTATATTCATAATATTTACAATTAGTAAACCGTTCATCTTCATCATCAACATTATTTGAAAAGGAGGTTTCAATATGAGAGTTAACGTCAGAAAAAATCTGACTTTTTTGTGCCTCAAACAGAGGTGTATTGTCACTCTGGAATGGAAAAATTTCAGAATTACACTTTAAACACGACCATGCCTCATCTGAGTTATCCTTGGTGAGTTTTTTGAAGTCATTAGAATTAAGCAAGTTACAACTTGGGTGAACCCAAAGTTTACAAAAATCACAAAAAATACAGTTAGAATTTGCCCTAATCAATTCACTGCATATACCACAAAAAAACTTACTAATTCTTAGTTTGCGCGTTTGAGAGGGAAGCCATAGAACTCACATAAATTACTGCATGAGCATCAGACTAATTTTAGCACATCTTCGCCGCCATATTAGAAATCAATTATAGATCGTACTAACAAAAAATTTTCCTAGTTGGTAATTATACTAAAAATATTAGTAAGCGTGGAGAATCGAAAAAATTTATTAACGCATCAGCGTTAAATAAATATCGCAATCAACTCTAAATGCCGCAATCAACAATAAATAGCACGTAGTCAACAATAAATGTCACAGCAAAAAATTGTTTAGGAATAGATATCGCGAAATTTTCTGATCGCAACAGTTTATTCAAATTACTTTTACTAACTGAAACATATTATGTTGATATAGGTTGTGTAATGAACAATCATATGACTTTTTAAGCCTGTAAATGTCATAGATAGTTGATCTTTGATGTTGTGAACAAAATGTAAAGAAGGTTTTGAGCATTGGTTAAGGTGGCAAATAATAGGATATTTCTCTTTACTCCTTGCTTCTTTAGAAATAGTTTTTTGTACTAGAGAAAAAACTAAAAGGATATGATGGACCAAAGTTATAAAGAGAAAATGGTGGGAAGGGAGGATGACGAGGGCAACGAAAAAGGTGGAACAGCAGGAAACAAAATAAAAGGTGTAAGGGAAAGTAGTGATGATAAAGGTATTACAGAAAAGCACGATGAGAAAAATTCAATGAATTCATTGATATTTATGGCACATTGTATGAAATGTAAAGCGATTTTTTGTTTTGTCATAAAGATACGAATGTTAGTAAATTTGTTGTGCGGGTATCTTCCATTGCTTGATCACTATCTAAACTCAATAGAATATATACAATAGTTGCATGTAAATAAAAACAGTATTGAGTACTAGGTACTTTGGAGAAAGGTGTGTTCGAAATTGAAAGGAATAACGTACAGGAAAAGTTCAGGGTTGCTGAGGCAGGCCCTCTCGTGCAAGCAGCGGAAGTTAGAAACGAATTACCGCAGTTTTTTGTCCTTGCTAGAACATCTTTAAATAATGGATTACCTCGCTTAGTTTTACTGTCGAAAGAAAAGACTATTTATGAAGAATATTTTGAGCAAAAGCAACAACGGGTTAATGAGTTGGTGTCTGGAATGTCATGCGTCTCTTAAAAAAAACAATATTGGATTAGCAAAAGCGGAAGAGAAAAGGTAAGAATACCAGACTAGTGAAAATGCCAGGATAGCCAGACACTAGTTGCGACAGAGGTTGTTACAAATTGCTACAGAATTTGGTACAAATTGCGACAAAGGTTGTTACAAATTGCGAGAGAGGTTGTAACACATTGCGATATGGATTGTTACAAATTACAATACGGATTGTTACAAATTACGAAATCGATGGCTACAAAATTACGATATGAATTGTTACAAACTATGATATGGATTCCTACATGTTACGAGATCGATTGTTACAAAATGCGGCGAAGTTGTTACAATTTGCGATAGAGATTGTTAAAAATTGCGGTAGATGTTATTACAAATTACGACAGAGATTCTTACAGAATGCAGCAGAAGTTGATACAAATTGCGACAGGGGTTATCGGAAATTACGATATAAATTTTACAAATTGCGAGATGAATCGTTACAAATTACGATATGAATTGTTACAAGTTTCGAGATCGAATGTTACAAAATGCGGCGAAGTTGTTACAAATTGGGATGGAAGTTGTTACAAATTGCGGCAGGGGTTGTCGCAAATTGAAACAGAGTTTGTTGCAAATACGGACAAAGGTTGTTGCAAATTTTGGACTGAGGATGTTACAAATAAAAACAGAGGCTGTTAAAAACTGCGACAGAGATTGTTACAAATAGTGACAAATTCTGGCAATTGTTTCATCACCAATTGCGTCGATATTACTACAAAGGTCGATATGTATTACAATCAAAATTGCGACGAAACTACACATAAAAATTAACTCTGTGTTACAAAATGCATGGTTAGGTTTGTCTTTTATCATAACTTGGATGCCTTAATTGAACTCGGACCGAAAGAGTAACTGAAAATAACTTTTTTATTGTTTCTCATCTATTTTTCCCGATAACAGGGTTACAAAGAAAGCGTTAAAAATACTAAAAAAAGAAAGAATGTAGAAAGTAAAATATTGATTAAATGGAAAGCCTAGTGGATTTTTATTCCCTTCCACATCTTTGATGTTTTCCAGCGACCATGAGAATACACTACCGATTAATGTAGGCGCCACGCTCCTAAAAAAACAAGTGGTAACCTCAATCTTGCGAGCACCTGTAATTAAAACGTTACCGCGCAAAACTATACTTCTTGAAATGTTTTAGCGGAGCATACATCTCACAAAGTATTACAACTTTGTTTATAAAAGTTTTTGTGGAAGTATGGAACAAATTTCCATAATGAACAGTCTAATACCAACGTTAACCCATGTCGTTAGAAATATTGACTATTTAGAAAGATTTGGGTATATGATTACAATATGAATTAATATAGGAAAACACACTACATAAACAGAAATCGTCTTGTGAAAATGAAACAAAAAATGCTGCTAAAAAGAAGCAACTAACCTTGTTAAGCACGTCAGAGACATGCACAGTCCATTTGCTGATCCAACAAGGTCGGATGTTACAGAGTTATTCACAAACACATTTACAGTGACGAATCCTCCTTCAAGTGCAAGGCGAGTCAGTAATGAAATAATGATGACACATGTCCAAAATAGGTTTCTAAAGGACGGGTAGAATCCTAATGAATACATGGTCAAGATTATTTTTATCAGTGTCATTCCACACAACTTATCATACCAATCGTACTTTTTTTTTCTTTTTTTTTGGTGCACTTGCACATAATATGGTTTTACAATGTAGTTTTTTTACTTCTACCAACTTCTTTATGTATTTGTATAGTAATAGCACGGTTTTGAGGGCTATTTGGACCTGAGTTTTATTTGTAATGGTGACAAATTTGCACGAACGAAGTGAAATACACCGTAAAATAAATAAGTATATCTTTCAAGATGTATCGTTAACGCATAGATGGATGGAGGAAAACAAAAGTCTTACTTGTTTTGAATAGATATTATTGATACATTGATTGGACAACAGAATACCAATGCAAGTGAAGAAAAGATAAAAATCTAAGTAATAGAATGAAAAAGAATTTTTTGTGTGCTACAAAAACGGCAGCACGGGACGCCTAGTGCGATGATTCCACTTTTTTGTGTATAAAATTCTGCTTTAATAACAATACCCGTAGTTTATTCAAAATTGTAGCCAAATCGTTAGTTTGTGCTAACGAAGCACGAAAACGCGATGTCCGGAATACCCCTAGAAGGCGAACCCCTGAATTGGTTTAAGGAGTTAACTATTAGTATAAAGGAAATAGCAAATTTTCTTTTCAAACCGATACAATGATCAGTCAAATAGTATTTTTTAGCTAATGGAGTTGTTAGCAATCAAATTACATTTTATTTCATTAGTATATGATAAACCAATCGTCTCATATTACTTACTTTGCTTGGACCATACTTGCTTGTTAACTGAAAATGAAAAGAAGATGTTAGTATCCGAAAAAAATTATCAACAGATTGAAAAATTATTTCTGATTATCAAAATTTAAGGTGAAGCAATGGCTTATAACTTTCGTAAAAGAAATTCTTTCCGTAAGAGAACATAACAATGATTATGGTACCGAGTGGAGGGTCCCAATGATTAGAAATTTTTGCAAAAAATTCAACCCAATTCTTAAACCAAAAAAAAACCCTCCACAAAAGAATTATTTTACGTAAGTAGCAGTTCTCAGTTGCGCAGGTCTGTTCTGGCTTTTTTTAAAAAAAAAGTTCTGGATTTTTTTTGCATGGAAAGCACAAAGTATTGAAACAAGAATGCAATTTGATTCTATTGACGTTTAGAAAGGCAAGTAGGGTACAAAAATAAAGTATCTTACTTTTCCTAGCAAGGGTACTTGTATGGCTATCATCAAACATGATACTATCAGAAGTGATAGACCAATATCCTTTGTATTGAATCCATAACCATCTAGTATATGAGAAACAAAATAATAACACTTAAGCGTTCTGCACTCACACTGAAAGGCAAACATGTCTTATATTATTAAGAAAACTTCACAACCTCATTAGTTTACAGTTGAAAATTCTTTTATATTAAGCCAGACGTATAATGTCAATAAAAAAATTTTGATCAGTTAATGACTGTTAATGCACAAAATTCGTTTTTGTGCATTAACAGTTCGAGATATTTTGGCCGGTACAAAACAGTAGTGTGAGCTGAAAATTGATCACCATATACTGATTTTTTACTGATTGTAGCAATGTTTTTAGGTATTTTGGGGCATTAATATTGACGCTTCTCGCAGATGGCCAAATTAGAAAAATTACGACACAAAATATATTTAAAAAGTTTTTTTTAAAATATTTAACAATATTAATTGTTTTTATACGTCGTTGGAGAAACTCCATAAGACTTTTGTAAACAATCATCGGTAAAAGTTAACACCTGCGAAATGTAACTATTTTAACGCCGTAACAACATTAGGCAGTAATCATTAATTAATTGTGAAGAAAATTCTGAAAAACTTTTGACATCGTGACCTTTGTGAAATCAAGAGGGCGCATGACTTTCATTTAGGTATGGACGCTTTCGGTTTTGTCGGGAGAGGTGGAAGATTTGTGTGACTTACTGTATTTCTTTGTAGTCGCAGCTAACACTGGATAGATGTCTTCATACGCCACAGCCAGCATGTAATATATTGCTGTTAAAACACAACTCATAACACAACTTTTGATCCTAAATAAAAAAACATTATCATTGAAATAAAATTCCTCCAAAAATCAACTTGGATTTGAAAAGTCAGTTGATCTCAGCATTTTCTTTATGTATATTTAAAATAAACTACTAAAAACGCTAAATTACTTTTAAAAAATGCTTTCTGAATGCAAATGTAACTACTTTCATACCGAAGTAGTCTGCATAATGTTGTGTTTAACATCCAATTTTTAAATCTTTTCCACTGAGAAGATCGTGTTATCAGCCGATTGGTGGTAACCTTAGGAGAATATATAGTTTCAGCTACTTGTGTCGCTCCATATTTACTGTTATGTTGCTGTAAAGGCTCTTCTTCTATCAATCCGTCTGGGTTTCTGAAAAAATATTTTGCACTTTCAACAAAATTTTCGGCAACAAAGATTTTTCTGTTTCGTGGCATACATATTGTATTTACTAGTCGGTTGGTTGGGGGAGGGATCCATGGGGAATTTGGTCATCGTTATTCGCAGCTACCATCTTTGCCTTACAGAGGGAGAGTCTGGAATTATAGCGGACTCTCTTTATCTCGAACTCGCAAGGAAATTTGTGACAGAGAAAATTATCATAAAAAATGAAGCAAGAGGGAGTGTCAAAGGTTTATTGAAGGTGCATTAGGCTTCACAATTTGATATTTAAAATATTCTACATTAGTTAAATTAAGCATGTGTTAAACATTTTACATGGCTAGCAGTTCCAAGCTAAAAATAAGTCTTTTCATTAATTTTGCCCGTTAGTTTTTTGATCTTGAAGGCTTTTCTACAACAGGATAAAACATATTTTCGAATTATTTTCGACTTTTAAACCATAGCTTTGTTTCCAATTTTTCTTTCGACGGCTGACATCATGACAATCTTGCAAACAAGGCCTACTTTTTCTTGTTTGTAAGCAAATCTCAAATTTCAAATCTTTAAGCGCATTCTAATTTTCATTTTTTGACTTTCTTGTGTTCCATTTGCTGTGTAGATAAACCCTAAGACACAAAATATCGAGATAGAGAGAGAAAAAGTTACTACGGAGTAAGATTTTTGTTCGAGATAAATGAAAATTCGAGATAGAGAAGTTCAAGATAAAGAGAGGAAAATAGCTTAGAACGTACACAAATGTCAAAGGCACCGAGACTTTTGATCAGGATAGAGAGAAGTTTGATATAAAGAGTAATCGAGATAGAGAGAGTCCACTGCATATTAAAGACAAGATATTAGCTAATGAATAAATTCTCAGGTTCGCTTGTCCCTTATATTCCGTGTAACCTTGCCAGTGATTCGGCTTCCGTACACATTTCGTGAATTTTTTTGCCACGAAGTAATCTTGTCGGCCACATTATAGACAAAATACGGGTATTATTAATATAAAGATTTTCATCAGCAATAACTTGATCAGTTAAGAGTAGCGAAAAAAAAACTTTTTAAAATCAAAACACAAGCTATCAACTAGTTTGTTTACAGTCAACTAACCGGGAATTTTTTCGAAAAGCCAATATGAATATGCCAGTAGAAATAAACAATCCAATAGCCAATATAAAGTTTGGAAGTAATATGGTGTAACGCCCAAATAAAGATTCTAAAGAAACATGTCTGATTTTTCTTAACTTGCGGTAGAACGTCCATAACGGAGGAAAATTATGTATAAACAATGTAGACAGTACATAATAAATAAATAGCTACTAGCTTATTAGCACATAGTGATAAAAGATTAGACTTTTTCAAGTCTTCCTTATATTTTGTAGTATGCTTTAATACCTTTTTATGGAAGGGAGGGAAGGATAATTCCGCTTTACTACCGTGGCTTGCTTCTGGCTTGGCACAATTTTTAATCGCTAATTATGTTTTGCTGACGCTTAATGATGCTCTTAATTTTAATCAAGACTTTTTTATGAAATTTGATATAAATAGCTCTGAAAAATATTATTGAAAGGAGGCTCTAAAGTTTCTATTCTTCCTTGATTTTCAACAATATAGATCAACAGATCGTCAAATACTACTTTTTAGTTTAACTTATTTGACGGGGACGTAATAAAAACATAAAATTTATCATTAAAGATGACAAAAAAAAATTAGTTTTTGCTCTTTAAAGAGGTATGATGTGACAGTTCAAGCGTAATTTTAGTCTCTAGCAAACATGTTGGCTATTAAAGGGCGTCTGTTATATAGAATGTTGCATTTTCAATATGTCTTAAAATACCCTGCAGGTGTAAAAAGTTTAAAGCTATGTAATATAATATACTTACCTTTACTAAAA
This sequence comes from Hydractinia symbiolongicarpus, assembly GCF_029227915.1. NCBI lineage: Eukaryota > Metazoa > Cnidaria > Hydrozoa > Anthoathecata > Hydractiniidae > Hydractinia > Hydractinia symbiolongicarpus. The sequence continues at coordinate 11,908,710 of NC_079875.1, read as the reverse complement.
ACATTAGAATATTTTTCTGAAGGAAAAGCTAAATAACCTAGAAATAAGAACGAAGAAGAAAAGTTCATGGACAGTTTGTTATAACTAAAAGAGGAGAAATGTGGCAGGCAGAAAATAGGTTTTATGCAGGTGTGCTCACTAACCTCCTAAAGCGGGCCCTGTAACTAATCCGGTGGAAAACGAGGACATGATTACTGTCATTCCAAGAGGCTAGAAAAAAATCAAAACATTGATAAGCCCTTTTGTAATTACAAAAAGTCTCTCGTTGACAAAATTACGAGCGTAAAAATGTAGTTTCAAATACACTACAATCCTGTTCATACATTTTTAGAAAACGCTAGTTTTTTGGCCATTTTTCGAAATGATAAAACAGAATCTCTTGTCGAATGTTCCAGAGCCGAAAGGTTGCGAGAGTTCTGCTTTGGAGGATTTAAATAATGCATTGAACTGCGTAAGCCAAGGATTCGAAGAAAATAGACAATAATGACGTCAGCATGGTAAAAAAATTAACATGTCCCGTCAACGTTCTTTTAAAAATTAGAACAATTAAAAAATATTACATAATGTTAAAAAATTAATGTTCAGTTGGATGACCTTTGTAAGCGATACGGATGAACTAAAATTTATTGCCTGGATGATATAATGATTGGTTTACAGTTTTGATAAGACTTTATATGACGTCTTAGTAACTGATTCGCGATAACCCATCATTAAAATGGTACCACATCAACTTAAGCAAACAACCTGAAACATATTTTTAATTTCATTTCCAATGACTCGAAATTATTTAACCTGGGCTTTGTATTTGACAATAAGACATCAAAACAGCTCAGTATCCGTTAGTAAGCTTCTTATGCTCTTAACTGCTTAGTTAATTAAACTAGTGGTGACATGCTTTGCGTTATGGCTAGCAAAAAGTTCATTGTCAAAGCAACATTTGAATACTTTTCTGAGCTTGACTTGTCTTAGCACAGATCAGAAAAGAACCTATATTTAAAACGGCGGATAAGAGCGGCACTTATAGACTAACGCTGTAGAACTCGGCCTACATATCTTTGTAAGTGAACCATTCGGCATTAAAAATGGAGACCGCTAATATTTGTATACCTTGGATATAGCAATTGGAAATCCATTGCAATTGAAAAAATTTCTAGGGTATGGTATATATAGCATAGGCAAACTATTAACTAATTCAAGATCATGCACGTGAAAAACCGATGATGTAAAATGATAATCCTTAGAAAAAATATCTCCTGTTGGGATGATAAATAAAAAAACAAAACACATAAGATCTAAAAGATATTACTTTACCATGTTCGTATCATCACAAATGTCAACCAAAATAGCTTTGCCCACGACAGCTATTCCTAAAATATAATTTCTTCATCAACTGGTGATTGAACTAAACTATTTAAGTTAATTCGTCACAATTTGCCAAACCGTGTGAACAATATGGATAAAAATTCAGAGAATTTTACCGGCACAGCAACCAGTAAAGAATTTTGCAGCAACAGCCCATGTGAAAGTTTCTGTGAAACCAAATGCAATGCTGGCCAATGCTGATCCAAGTGAAGACAGTATCAAGACATATGTTTTAGGAAATCGATCGCTCATATTTCCCCATAGTAAACTAGAAGTATAGATATTAACTGATAAGAACAACAGTGCATATGTGAGATATATTGGTACAAGTAACCCTGCACATTACCTTCCCAAGTACAAACATGCGCTAGAGAGTGCATGGGGTTGATCGATAGTCGGTAGAGCAATCGCCCGCAAAGTAAGAGGTCGTAAGTTCAAGTCACACTCGATCCGTCATCTTTGCGGCACTTTGGAGAATAATGTGCAGGTTTACTTATGGCAATAAGTGCTAATATTGTTATTAAAAGTGTAGGAATTTTGAAATACCATGTCTTGAAATTAAATTAAATTTGGACTCAATTTTTTTTCATATTATATTTAATCGCGACAGATATGACTTAAAAACTAAATAATACTTGTTAAATGAGCATTCAAGTAGGAAATGTGCTTTAAAAATCTCATGAGAAGATTTCGGCATTAAAAAAATAGTTATTATTACCTGGCGAATATTCGAGCAATGTAATAGCTAGAGACGATAATTCCAACTTTTTCTCCTAAAATTACAGAACAAAATCGTGTTTATGCGAGGATATGTAAAATTTAGGTTCCGCTAAAATTAATAGACCTTGAAAAAAAGTTTTGGAATAAATCCATCTTATTAATACAGCTTATTAAAGTTTAAACTTATTCCATTCAGCTGTAATTAAGTTAACAAACAAGCAGCTTTAAAGTTTGGGTGCTTGTCACCCCACTAAAAAGAAAAAAGACTATGTTGAATAGTCCACAACCTTTCTTGGACATACGCTGTTTTACAGAAGTCTTCGTTTCTTTGTGTTTTTGTTGTTTTGCCCCGTGGCTCTATAGAGCTTGTTTAATTAAATGTAAAGAACCTTCTCTGATTAAGACTGTTTAATCCATGCCCTTAGAATTATGCTAGCATTAGCTACGATTTCATGTTACTAAATTAGTCCATTGAATTAAGGTTTTTTTAAAAAATATTTACGTGGTCATTGGGACTTAATGCCTCCGAAAGCTTCTCAATCCCCAAAAATGGATTTGTCAAAGAATCTTGTTTTAAATAAATTAGCTATAAATTGAAGTGTCTTATAATAACTGAAACAAAATTCGCGCAATATTTTTTTTTAATTGCTTGAATGCGAGAATACTTTAAAACAAGACCAAATCTACTTACCTGTCTCAACCTCTGAAACTCCGAAAGACTAAATATAAAAACAAAATAACATTTTAATAAATTAAAAAGAAATGTTTGCACTATTATGATATCAGGCCAGCAAGTCGTGAAATTTTAAACAGTTCTTAAAAACAATTATTGGGAACAGTTCCTCCCCCTGCAAAAATTCATATGAAAATACTAGCTAGTATGCTAATTCAGCACAACCATTTTTCTTAAATGGGGAGACCTTAGTGCGCCCCAAAGTGGATTATTTCGTTGTGAGGGCCAAGTCTGCTTTTTGTCCTTTCCAGATAGAAATAATTGAGAATAGAGATAAATCAAAAACTACAGATCTTTACACCTGGAAATTTCACGATGCAAATCCTTGTTAAGAAAAATTATAGAAGAATGCCCAGCTCGAATCACCAGTTTAGTGACTTATCAGTCCGTTGGATACAAATCACCTCCGTGAAGAAAGTTTCTTTCTTGTTAAGCATGGCTTCAAAAATCATGTCTAACAAAGTGACTAGTGCTTTTACAATTAGAAATGTCGATTTGGTGAAAGAGATTTTTAACTACCGCATTGGTGATTTGTTACCTACAATAAAATTTTCGCACCTGCTAGAGAATAGAAATGTATAAAATACAGAAGTTTTTTTTACACTTTTCTTTGTTTTTTGTTAGTAGACCGTTGTCAACAATTTAATTCGCCTCAGCTGTAGCAATCCAATAATTCTAGTCATAAACCGAAACAAAAGCCAAATATTTAATATGGCTGACCTAAATTGTTTTCATTAACTAATATTTTGTTTATAATGATTAGTATTGTCAGAACAATGTTATTTGACGAAACATGTCATAAATAAATTTATAAAATGGTAGCTGAGTTGTGTTGTTGTTTGTGAATGTATTATCTGGCTAGGCAAGATTCAGTTTGGCTTCGTTCTTGTTGTTTTAACTCTGAAACAAGTGGGAACTGCTTATACAGCTCCATATTATTGAGGTTGTCAGGTGACAATTTATTGGACATATTTAAGGCTACTTAATTCTTTAGAGTTTTTTAATCATGCTGAGTATTATTCTAAACATTCTTTCTTTACTTTTTGAACAAGGACAACTAAATAATAACCAACTTTATAAAAATTTTGTGGACGTAGACAACGTGCATTGTTTAGTAGAGGACTTCCTCTGTTGCTTGCAGCACAAAGGGAATCCCAGCTCGATGTATATTCGCTCAAGATTCATTAAGGGAGAGTGTCTTGTGTTATTTATATATTTAGCATACCTTGATAAGTTGCGGTAGATAAGCAAACTGGCAGGATATCACCATTGAATTGAACACCTAAATGCACAATCCACAATATGCAATTGATAATTTCTCACTTCGACTACCTTTTGTATTGCAACAAATAAATTTCATAAACAAGTTTGATTGCTTTTACCGGGTTTAAAAAAGGGAGTATAACTACAGACTTAAAAGAAAGATCCACAATATGCAATGAGCATTAGAACGGCAGCGATGTATTGATTAAACGCTCGATTAAACGCACTGTTTAAAATCAAACTTTGCAAAAAAACTTAATTGTTTTTCACTGGATTTTATTACGAGGGAAAGTAAATATACAGCAAACGTTCCATCACGATAAAGTGTACTTTTTGTATACAATTTTCTAGGTCGTGAATGTTAGTATTTACAATAACAACAACAACATCAACAAGTAGACGTGCAAAAAAACAGAAAAACATAGCGAACAAAATTATTCAACACATTGTAAGAAGACTTACTTACAAAGAGCAAAAACAATGAAAACACTTTAAAGGCTGGTAAGGGCGTCACATTTTCTCCATACACTAAAGCTTTTAGTGATTTCTTCATATTCTTGGATGGTTTCTAGATAAAAAAATTTTTTGTCTAAAGTTAGTTAACACACTTGCGTGTGCTTTGTTTGAAAGTTATTCTTTAAATTGTATTCATAGTATCACATTTCTATTTATTCTTTTGTTATCCTCATATCATATAGTGTTATGTTAGACGATTATTCTGTTACTTGCTTTGCGTTCAGTATGCTTACGTAAAAACCTTAAGTGTCATTCAAAAATCAATCCAATATTAACGTATTAAACATGTTCACTTTTATAACATTTGTTGTTCTTGTAATGGAAGATAAAACAAGCCGGCTTGAGGTAACATATTGCAGAAAAAAACATTTTAATGGACGTGTTATAAAGTTGAACTTGACTAAACCGATTGGATTGTAAAAACAGTATACTCTCCAATTTGCGGACACCATTGGTGTATGACCAAAGTGTCCGCCTTTCGGATAGTTTTACATTTTAAGCCGCAAATTAGAAAATACAACCGATTTTGTATCACAAAAGAAAAATAACAAATGATAATATAATATTAACATAATGATAACGAAACAAAATTTCAATCTTTACAGATCCTTAAAGTCTTTTAAAAGAATCTATATTATAATGCCCGTATACGTCTGTCCGTCCGTCCGTCTGTCTGTCACGCAAAATGATAGCTTAGCTGCGCAGGTAGCAAGACGCACGCAATGCGGTATAAAAAGGACGGGCGAACCCGTGGATTTTTCCAAGGGCTAACGACTAATTTTAACAAATGAAAGATAAATGATTAAACATTTTATTTTAAAAAGTATTTAAGCTGATCAAGTTGTACATAAAGAAAATTGATGAGATTAAAAGCAAACTGGACACAAAAGCTGTAAAATGTTTGAAATAAATGTTACAAAAACTATTGATTTTTGTCTATTTTTCTTTTCTCGCTTCGGATCTTTTTGGACCTTCCGCTGATTGGAGAGAAAAAAAAACCATATTTTCTCTTTGCTGCGAAAAATAATGTCCACTAATTAGAGTGTCCGGCCGGTGTATGACCAAAGTGTTTACTTATCAGAGGTTTTCGCCTTTTAGAGTGTCCATTCATTAGAGAGAATACTCAATAGAAAATTATTCGGTTCAAATGCAACATACACTCTTTGTGAATGAACACGATGAAAAAACATGCAGAGTAGTAACGAGATATTTTTTATTGTTTTAATGCTATAAGAAAGAAAACAAAGAACGACACATCTCTATAAAAATAGCCCTATTCTGTCTGTGCAAAAGGGTTACCAATATTCCTCTCTTTCGTGCTGAAAAATTATATATCTAGCAACTATAAATCTACTCCAGCAGCTATTATTCATTCGCCGCTATCTTTAATGTAATGAGATTAAATAGCATTAGTATATAGATTAATACGGATAACACATTTGCTCTACATTCACTTTAAAACAAACAGTTATCCATGTTTTAGGTGTTCAAACTGACAGTGACACTTTTTTAATCATCCACCTGAAGGTGGTCCGCAAACTGACAACGTAGCTGCAGTACCAGTTTACACATGGAGCTTAAATTTTTGTTGAGGTTTACGGAGATATAATAATATAATGTAAGGGAAAAATCTCCCTTACTTTTAATGTATTTTTTCTTGTCACTACTGGTTGCGAAATATTATTTTTTTAACTCTTTTTAAGCTCAGGGGATCTATCCTACGTTTCAACATAAAGGACAAGACTATTCCACATGACATTTTTTTAAACACTTTTTTAAATAAAAGTAACAAATTCTTCCACACAGCCTTATTATATCAACCTGTACAGTTATCGTGAACACTTTTTGTGTAATGACCTTTTACACTGTTTTAGTAAGGTTTGAAAAATTGTGGATTAAGCCCTATGATTTCTAGTGGTAAAGAATCCTTAATAGTCTCATAGGACAACGGACAAGTATTGTATTACTCGCCCTGAAAAAACTTTGAGAATTTAAAATTTTCTGATAAAAACACTGTAATCGCTTCTTCCTAATTTTTAATTAACTAAAAAGGGCACCGAATTGAAAACAATTATTTATAATAAAAACTATTAGAAATACTGATAATAATGGAAAGGATAATCTATGCTATTGGATTTGTAGACTGAATAATCTTTGGTATCGTTCCACATTTCATAATTAACTAAGAAACTAGATGGACTTATTTTGTTTAACTACAAATCTTATAATATTTGGACACCCAATTTTCGACATGTACATCTTGAAATGGAAGGCAGCCCTTGTAACGTTAGTAATGTGGTGCACTAAGAGTAGGTGGTTGTTATTTTTACGTCATAGTGATTTAGCTACCACTATAAGTATCTATCTGCCAAAATTAATCACTACAGTATCACATAGCCATATCATTTGTATCAAAAGGCATGTTAACGAAAAAAGCATAAATATTTTTTTTAGAAAGCTAAGAATTTTGTTAGATGTTGTTCTTCATTACGGCCTTCCTCGTGAGAAGAAGGTACTTAGGAATTGCCACGGCCGAAATTTCCATGCTTTTTGCAATTACTTCTAGCATCGCCATTTTATTTTTTTCAAACGGAACTTATTGCTAGGAATTTTCTAGGGCGTTCGAACTTAAAGGTTTTAATAATTGCATGCTCATCTCATTCCCCGAGCTTTTTTATATTAGGACGATTGTTAAAAGGTTAAAAGCCTAAAGAACCCTCAGAGAATTCTTGGTTAGTACCCTTACAACAAAACTTGTCAACCCACAAAGATTCATATAGAAGGGGTAGTCGTTCATTAAGTTTTCCAAGTTCTTTTGTTTGGAAAATTTATTGAATGAACGGCACATCATTCAATATTGTATATCTTGTATATCTCTCTGTATTCCGTCTGTCTGTTTGTACGCGAGAGAAAAGTCGTGTCAGTGGAAACCGAAATGCGATATATAAGGGACGGGAGAACTTTTGTAGTACTTATCCATGGCCTACGAACTAGTCTGTAATATTATTTAAAGAAATGAGATATAATATTAATACATGATACCTGCTTTTTTTAAATGAACTTTGGTTTTCTTTGCTTTTGTGACTCATGTAGTAAAGAAAAAAAGCTTTGTAACCCAAGAGACAAGGAATTTTTTTCTGAAAATAGATCTCCAATACGGTATTTAACGTAGCGGACATTTTTTTATCTGGTTTTAAAAGTGCAACATTTTACGTTAGTTATTTTCCCTTTGATTTTTTTACAATTGTGAAAAGGTACAGCCAATCCGCGTACGCCATATAGGATAGACCACACGATGTTTAAGTGTTAGTGTCATATTTTATATTTCATTTTAGACGCTGATAGCAATCCAAATTATCAAGGAGACGAAACGGAAGATTATTTTTACTTCGTTAGTTCTTTTAATCAATATTAATTACCTGATGTGCGTTTATTATTCTTATTTATATTATTAAAACAAAATTATATTTGAGATGATCTTATTTTTTAACCTCGTTTGTATTAAATTTTTTTAATACAAAAACTATAAATATATGAAGGGATGTCAACTTATTATAAAAAGCACCCTATTTTCTATGTAGAAATAAATTTGGAGGTTTATGGACGCGACCTAAAACCAGGCTGTAAGAATATAAAATTCACTTTTTGTAGAATTTGTGGTTTCAAACTTCTTTTATGTTCATAAATTATCAGATACAAGTTCTAACATTTTTAACTTAATTTTTTACTTTAGTTTTGTGACGAAGATCGCCTGGGAAATAAAGATGTTGTTCTTCATTACGGCCTTCCTCGTGAGAAGAAGGTACTTAGGAATTGCCACGGCCGAAATTTCCATGCTTTTTGCAATTACCTCTAGCATTGCCATTTTATTTTTTTCAAACGGAACTTATGGCTAGGAATTTTCTAGGGCGTTAGGGCTCTAGCATCGCCTGGGAAATAAAGATGTTGTTCTTCATTACGGCCTTCCTCGTGAGAAGAAGGTACTTAGGAATTGCCACGGCCGAAATTTCCATGCTTTTTGCAATTACCTCTAGCATTGCCATTTTATTTTTTTCAAACGGAACCTATGGCTAGGACTTTTCTAGGGCGTTAGGGCTCTAGCATCGCCTGGGAAATAAAGATGTTGTTCTTCATTACGGCCTTCCTCGTGAGAAGAAGGTACTTAGGAATTGCCACGGCCGAAATTTCCATGCTTTTTGCAATTACCTCTAGCATTGCCATTTTATTTTTTTCAAACGGAACCTATGGCTAGGACTTTTCTAGGGCGTTAGGGCTCTAGCATCGCCTGGGAAATAAAGATGTTGTTCTTCATTACGGCCTTCCTCGTGAGAAGAAGGTACTTAGGAATTGCCACGGCCGAAATTTCCATGCTTTTTGCAATTACCTCTAGCATTGCCATTTTATTTTTTTCAAACGGAACCTATGGCTAGGACTTTTCTAGGGCGTTAGGGCTCTAGCATCGCCTGGGAAATAAAGATGTTGTTCTTCATTACGGCCTTCCTCGTGAGAAGAAGGTACTTAGGAATTGCCACGGCCGAAATTTAAAAAAATAAAGAAGACATTTTTCATCCTCGTATCGAACATGGGGGACGATTTATTACTTATTGTACTGAATTTTATTTTTAAAATGCACCCTCTAAAGCCTGATTCACACTTGCTTGCGTTTGCGTCTGCGTCGTGAAGTACGCATGCGCAGTAGCGGCTTCTGTAAGAGGAACGCAAGAGTGAAGCAAGAAGAACGCAAGTCGTTCACACTTACACAAAAAACTGAACCAATATGGATGGTGAAGAAGCACTGATTTTTTTTAACTATTTACTTTTTTCTCTCTCCTATATGTTTCTTATGTTTCGGAAGGATTTTATAACGTTACTGGCTAAAAAAAAGTACATTAACATTATTGGAATATGCTTTGTACTTTACATATATCAATATAATAGATTCAACATTTAATTTTTTCGAGAAATTTTATGAATAGTAAAAATTATGTATTATAAAAACATTGTTTACGTACCATCTAACAAGTCTGCTTCTTTGGCTATATCCTCCCACGCAAGTTTTTCTTTTTTTGTCTTGTTTATGATTTAACACGGGGTATTTTCTAACTGCTTCACTTCATTTTTGCTCTTTTTCAGTTGCGATAATTTTGACTTTATTCACTTTACTTAGCGATTTTTTTTTTCAATTTTTTATCTCGAAAAATCTCTTTGCGTTTCTTGCTTCGAACATTGCGTTTTTGCTTTGACATCATAAAAATATGCCGCAAGAACAACGCAACGACGCACGATATCAAAAAAATTATGTTCTTGCGTCGTCGCGTCGCTTTTGCGCCATTTATTCATTCATGTTCACACGGTGCGCAAGATTGACGCAGACGCAGCGCAGACGCAAGTGTGAATTAGGCTGAAAACAGAGGCTGCTTTAAGTGAGCCATTGTTGTAAAATAGATTTGTTGATAATATACACTGTTATTTTGAAACTGTAGAAAACTTATTTTTCACAAATTATATGTTGACTGGAACGTATTTAACCCTTTTTGGGGTAAAAAGGGGGGTAGTTGGTGGGGTAGGGTTGGATGGGCGTGGTAATCTTCCCACCTCCCTAAAAACCTCCAATTCTAAACAAGGTATAGGATCGACATTTTAAGACTTTCACTTTGTACCTACTACGTGCAGATGTTGAAAATCTTCTTCCCGTTAGTAAAACAAAAGTGGGACTTCTTTACCATTTTGTTAAAGCTAGTTGGAAAAATTTTGTTAATTTACTTAAAAAAAATTTGATGTATTTTCATTGTAACATTTCTACGCAAAGTATCAAGACATTTTTTACACAATTAAATAAAATAAACGTAAAGGATATAACAATCCGTAAAAACTTTGACCTGTAGTCTGCTAAACTGCAAATCCATTAGCATTATTTTGCAATTTTATTTTAAAAAATGGAGAAAAAACATACATTTCTGTCAATTTCGTGATTAAACTCCTCGGGAATTTCCCGCATATAAATTTAGGCGACTGAGAGTATGATTTGCAAAATTAGTGAAAATTAACTAGCCTAAACAGCGAGATACTTAGATACTACAACCTCAGACTAAATTTTTGCTGACGAAAGCACAAATTAGCACACTTTAAGATTTTGTATCTAGCCAAATAACCTAACAACTTAAGTCCGCTTCCGCTGTGGACAATGACAAGTGGACTTTGTAAGCGTCGTAGTGCCTATTACCTAAATAGAAACGACTTTCCCAATTGCTTGAAACTACGAGTGTTGAAATCCACCGATCTTTGCAATAAATTAAGTCCGGGATGAATAGATAGACAAAAAAAATAATTGAATTAAGGGCCATTGTTATATTATTTACCCAGGATAGCCTCTTCAGTTTCTATTGGTACTGCTATCAACGAGGGTCCAGCGAAGGGGGTCCTCGTGCATTTAAAGCTCCCATAAGAGCTACAAAAGACTTGCAAGCACAGCAATCGTTTAACTAGACAACCTCCTAAGATATCAATCCTATTCTTATGCTGAACACTAAGCAGAAAGGATAGATTCAAACCGTTATAGTCTCTGGCAGGGATCACCGGGGGTTTGAACCCAAGACTTCCCGCACTGGAAGCGAACGCTCTACCACAAGGCTACCATTCGGTGAAAAATAAGTTACAAAATATAATTAAATAAATTTACAAATCATAAGATCTATATTAAAATCCCGTATACGTCTGTCCGTCTGTCAAGCAAAATGGTACCGCAGGTAGCGAGAAGCACGCAATGCGGTCTTAAAAGAAGGGGCGAGCCCGTGGATTTTTCCACGAGCCACCGACTAATACAGTTTAATACTTCTTAATTAAACGGCTGAACATAAAACAACATCACAAAAACAAAATTTTATAGGAGATATTAGCTGTAAATCAATAACCACCATATAGCAATAAGACAATGTGTCAACAAGCAAAAAAACAAATACATCTTTCCGTCCCTATCTATTTTCTCTTTGAAAGTTACAACTTTAACATCTGTATTAGTTATGTTGACTCTTTGGCCTCTTTCTAATAATGTGAACTTTCTACGGATCCTGCAACTAGTCTATTGTACTAATAATAATAGTGTATTTGACCTTTTTGCAAAGTGGATTATACTTCTTTATTAATATCCGTATTATTTTGAATCTTCTAGATATCTGTGCACACAGGACCCTCTACATTCCCTGGCTTTTTTATTTGCCATTTTTGGAGCAATTTTTTAAGTGCGTCGTCTATTCCGGATCATTAACATGCAGGTAAAAATAGGCATATAAACCAATCGGGTTCAGCGGCTATTATATACACATTCACTTCCTGGTAACACAAAGAAAGAAAAGTAAACAAGATGAACAATTGCGCTACATACCTGCCGGATTCTTCTTTACTAGATTTACTTCTGTTTGTTCTTCATTTTTTAAAACTTTCTTGCGGGAATAAATTTTCACGAGTTATTTTTTGAAAAGGCTAATATGTCAAAATACCTGCTGGCTGCATTTAACTACATTGTCCTAGGTGATCTCTTATCCCCGATAGCTTAAATTTAATTGACTTCCCTTTTAGTGCTGAAACCCTGTGTGCCTACAACACTTACCAACTCAAGTTTGTTGATATTGAAAAATAAGCCAACAAAATGATTAAATTAACACCACTGTATTTATGCATTATAATTTAATGATCATCTATTTACTTCCAGTCATATAAATCAGAAAGTGTAAATATGTTAGTAGCTTGATAACGGGCGAATGACCACGCGAAACTTTGTTTTATACCTACAATTTAGTTCATTGAAATGACGTTAATATGAGGCCTAATTATGCATCTTTCTTGCCTATAAAATGATGTGGGTATTGGTGATGCTTAAATGAAAGACAAAGACAACATCATTTTCGGAAGCAAAAGGAAAGCCAATGGAACTGTTGAGTGCGAAAGAAAAGATTGCAGAAGAAAAAAAATGCAGAATTAATGTTTGCGAATGCATTTGCAAACTTAAATTCCGCATTTTTTTTTAAAAAAAAGAGGTTCATAATCATTTGTTAAGCATTTTAATTTTGCATCCGGCTCATTTGAAATTTTTCGCACAAAATTCACTTTAGATATAGCTACTATAGCTATATCTTAAGTGAATTAAAGATTACAAAACAGTAACCTCACATACTATGTTTTGTAATCTTTTGAGGACTCTGGGCAGTTATTACTTTTGGCATTTATTGTGTCTATGATAAATAAAACCACGAACAAACTGCTCTGCTACTTATCTGAATTGATTCGTGATATTATTTTATTCATGCACATGTACCGGGACTTGCCACAATAAAGTTATAAATTAAGGTAAATTAGGAACGTGTAGTTAAGCATACTTCTTGCGAAAAGTGAAAATAATATACAGACTATAGGTGTAAACGTGAATATTAAAGTCGATTTGATTATTCTGGTCAAAACCTCGCAATATTTAATCTGTCCGGGGGATATCTATAAATGGACACGGAGCGCATTTCAAATTACTTACTTGATTTCGCATATAAATTTGCCATGGTTTGTCTTGACTTATGGACATCGCCACTTTGGACATTTAGACAACTTGCGTAGTAGTGCTGATCTTAAGGTTTTCTCACCACCATACATAGTCGTAGAAAGTGTGTATTGTGAAATAATAATTTGCGACAGACATCCTACGAGTGGCTATAGTGAGTGACATTTTTTAGGGTTAGCTTCCTTGAGGGATATACCCTGTCAATTGCTATCTAATCTATTTTTGTGTATGTTGCAGAGCAGTTGTGAATAAATATAGTACAGATGATATGAGAGCTCAAAACAATAGAAATATATAATAATATAATTTTTATAAATAATACAAGTTAGTTTTAAGCATTGCACTGAAGCTTAAAATTAACAAAACCAATCAAAGGCTAAAAACAGAGTATATGTTAAAATTCAAAATAAGTGTAGTAAAAAATGGTAAATAGTTGTCATCCTCCTAAACATCAAAAATAAAACGTCATCGCAGTTATGAGTCGACATTAAAATTAATATCAATGAATTCGACGTGAGTTTTGACGCCGTGTTTTTTGGAATACCTGTTTTTACCTTGCTAGCAAAATAAAAGCTTTAAACTCCATTTCATATTATACTGCAAGGTAGCACCTTGTGATTTGACGGCATGCTGTAACGGTTTGAAAAACCTCGGATTTCTTTTTAACCGTCCATTGAATGCAGACGTCGGTAACTGCAAACAAACTCCGATATGATTGCGTTTTGATTTTCAGTGTCATTTTGAAGAATAAAAGGATGTCGCTAAAACAAAAGAAGGTTTTAAGTATCATTACCTGAACTAGAAAGAAAAATAACGTCGACTTTCTTTCCTCGTCCCGCGAGAAATTTTCGCAAATCAGATGTTTACAAATTAATTATAATTATAAATTAGTAGCAAAAATGAGTTTAAATAGTGCAATTTTAATTGGTGATGATTAAAAAGATCAGTCTTCTTACATCCGTGCGAGTTTTCTATCATATCTTCCAATCCTTATCTTAGTCAATCAGTTTATGCAGAGAATATATATTTTCCCGAATTCCCGATTTTTCTATTTTTTTATTATTATTTTTTTTTTTTGCGCGAATTAACTTCTGCGAAAGACTGATTCAGGTATATTTTAAGTAGAAATTTACGCGAATCGGAAAAACGATCGCAAATTTTTGATCCTGATTTTTGATTGATCCTGAATCAAATTTTTTTATTTCGTTTCCAACCGTGCTGTATAAGAACATGGTTGACATTTCTGTCAAAAACTAAGCAACCCCTCAGCAACTCGCCTGGCCGGAAGATTGAAAAAATAAGCAAAGAACACTTGAATAGAAATATGGATTACTTAAAAAGGTACTTCCAAACTGTCCTTAGAAAAATTAATTTAAAAGTCTTTAATTGTTAAGCTGGAATGTTGTAAAACTTCAATTTTACGCTTAGCAACTTCATTGTAGCTTTGAGTTTGAAAGCACAATTTTGTCCTTAAGCTCCATATAAAAATAACGTGTAGTGATTACATAATCTAGGTAAAGAATCACGTACTTGATTTAAAATATGTGCAAAACGTTCGGCTATAGCTAATAGAGAAATGTTTAACGAAAATTTAAGGCCAGTCTACTTGCATCGTGTTGACTTTAATTTAAGGTCAGTCAGGAGAAGTTCACAGTAACTTAACAAACAGGATCGAATGAGATTAAAAAAGGGAATATTATACGTACCGATAACTGTTCAGGCGTTGGACGAGACTTTTGATTCTTTTGTAAGCTAGAAACGTTAATTACCTACTCAAAGCTTTGTGATTTTCAAGAGAACAGTTTCATTATGACTAAATAATTTTACCAAATAAGACGAAGACTTAATAATTTGACACAGTCTTTGCAAAACGTTTATTTACGTCAATTTATACTAAAAATGTGATTAAAATAAGGATGCCATTATATAGATTTGATACAAACGGATGAAATTCAACGAACTCACATGAACATTGTTACTTATTTTAGTAAGACAAATTAAAAGTGAACAAATCATACGTACCATATTTCGACAAAATCTCGAAGAGCGTCTCCAAACAAATCCATAGACAGTCTCGGTGGATTCTACAATACACAAAAAGGAAGCAGTAACACCAGTATCATATACAAACTACCGGAACACACACAAAACCAAAAAATTCTAAGAACAAGCGAAAATTAACAAGCGCAAAAATCTTTGTTTTCCTTTTGGATTACAACCTATTTTTTTCACACAGCAAGCAAGAAAGTATGGTACAAAAAATGCGTCTAATGAAAAAAAGTGCAAGTACAAGTCGATTAAACAATTTTTATTTGCTTACCTCGTTTACTATACACTGCAATAACTCTATTGGCTATAACGATAAATTTTCAGGTTGAAATAAAATAAACGTCCGAAGTGAAGAGCAATCTTGCATTCGGTTTAAACATAACAGCAATAATTTGAGGCTTACTCTTCCTTAGGTTTCTGTATTTCAACAGTTGCTTACTTGGCTACTTTTCTAGATAGACCAATCGAAAACAAACTTCCCGTTTTAAACACACTTGTTGTTGTGGGACTTTTAGAGCAAGGAAAATATCGAAAAGTATTGTTGTCATTTTTATTTCCTATTTGCTATCTGCGTGTTGTTTACAAGTTGTTTCGTTATTTTCGTTGCACAACAAATAGCGTGGAGATAAGGAAAAATTATAACACTTTTGCAACGAATACGAACTTTAAGGAAACTAATTGAAAGTCAAAGTAAAATTACACATACTTACAGCAATAATATCTTTATCTATATTATTATTCTAAATATAAAATAAAAATTATTCTTACATCACTAAAATTGATATAGTTGAAAGATTGGTTTTTATTTTTTACAAATCCTATTATTTGCCCAATAGACAAAGGTTGCAAACTCACCTTGAAATTAACAGCCTGGTGGGGGGATAAGAAAACCAAGGGTGAAAAATCAAAAAACTATTTAGACGTGCCTGTCTATTAGAAACCAAAGAGTATATTTAAGCACGTGGTTTATTATAAGAATATTTTTTCCAGCCCTTATATGCTCAACTGTTAAAGACGAATCTGAAGCTGATAATTTCCTCACATTTATTGTGTTGATCTAAAAAAAAAATGGTCATGAGGCTAGAAATATGCTTAACCATACTTAAATTTTCCCTCGTTGCAAACCTTTATATGTCTATAAGTGTATTTAACTAGTAAAAGTAAGTGTGAGCATGGCTCCTGTGCCTACACAAAGAAGATATAGCAACAGTAAAAAATAGCCTTTTTTCTTTGAAACAAAACAAAGGAAGTGAAACGTAGCAGGTAAGCTCACCGAGGGATAAGGAAATGAACCAGTGGACATCTAAAAAAGGGAAAACAATCATTTAAGTCAAAAATATCTGTTTCGGATAATCATGTTAACAGCATTCAAATCGACATATATTTGACGCAAAAGAATACGGTGAAAATATTTGAGCAGTGCGACTAGGAAAATGTACATATATACACTGAAAATACTTAAGCAGTTCGACCAGGAAGATGTGAATACCTCCACAAGTGATAAACCCAAACTCCAAACGTCCGAATGAATTCCGTACTCATCGCCGAGTATTCTTTCAGGCTAAACATGAAAAACAAATTTGGCTGTAATAAACTAGAAGGTCGTAGGTTAAGGCAATCGCCAAGTGGTCAGTAACTTTTAATACATCACTAGTGCGCTAGGGAAAAGTATAGCATATTACTTTTTTCATTAGAATGATAACGAGAATAGTAATTTATTGGACAATGTCCAATTGGACAATGGTTATGTTTTTTTTTTGTTTTTTTTAAAAAAATATTATTTATGGTTAAAGTAAGCTAATTCAATTTACTTATTTTGCATCGCATTAGATAAGAGCTTGCTGACATTAAACGCAAGTATGCCGTCGGCTTCCAATATTCTGATGCGAAATTAAAGTTAGCTAGTTTATGCTACTCCTCGCTGAGTTGGCAAGATCCAGGTTGCTGGGAAAAATGCTAATTGACAGTTATTATTAATACTTACTGCCATGTAAGCATTCGTACCCACATAGGTCTTTGCGATTGAATTTACCAACTATAACAAAAAGAGAAGCTTTTACATTTAATCATTTAATTGAATATCTGGCTTATACACCCCGTAAAACTTTTTCTACTTAAATGACCTCAGAATTAAGGAAACCTTTACTAGTCGTTTTCTTGTTTTTTATAAAAGAACATGTCCAGACAATCCTAGCATAGAAAAACTTTAATTTTAACAAAACTACCGCGGAAACAATCCAAAGAATCTAGGAACGGGATCTTGATTATCTCCTTTTGAACAAACAAAACTGGACTTTATAAATTTTAAAAAAAACCCGCTACGTATACCAGTATCTCACCTGTATACTAACACCAAAATCACAAAGTTTGATATGTCCTTGCGTATTCACTAACATATTGTTCGGTTTCACATCTAAATATTTTAAAAGTATTTTGAAAGAATTAACAAAAAATATGCGATAAAAAATAGTTGCAGATAAAGCTGCAGATACTGCTTCAACGACCTAAGTTTACACACGGTTGCACTGATGAGAAAATGAATTTATCTTTAAGTAAGCTTGTCTGCGAGGGTAGAATACTTATTCGTGCTAAATGCAGAAAAAAATCTATTCCAATTTTTCTGCAATAGTCATATGAGCGCGTGTTTGAGTCTACATAAAGGCACAGAAAGGCATAATAACAATGATGAATCTATATTCTTACTACAAATCACGCACAAAAGCGTGGGCTTATTTACTTAAAAATCTACTGAAGGAGTAATACTTTTATTTTAGCTTGTCTTAAAAGGAATTCAGTAACAAGGCATGTCATTAAACAGATTGCAAATTTTAATGTTCGTCCAGAGTTTAACGATTACTTGAACATGAAACTACTGGGCAGTAATATGGAAAGTTCGTACTATGTTTTATGCTGTATCAAACCACAGAAAACACGCACCTCTGTGTATCACCTTGAGATGCCACAAATATTGCAAACCTTTAACTACCTAAAATATACAACATCTATACACACAACACACATAATATTTAAAAACTTTACCTCTAAAAGGTTATCGAGTACTAATGAGCCTAGAGGTTTAAAACGGTATTTCAAAGTTTTCCTCTAAAAGCACTTTTACCTTTTTCAAGGTTTCTGTTGGAAAACTAATGAAATAACAGATGTAAGACATAGTTATTTATTAAAATTACGAGGACTATTAAAACAAATTGTGAATTACGACCTGGTGCAAGAGCAATGGCTAGCATAAAAATATTGCGAGAATCACAGTCCCACAATTACAGAACCACTGACATGCACTGCGGAAATCACTGACATATTACTAAAACATACTGCAAGAATCTGACATACACTGCAGATATTACAGATACATAATTGAAGAAGCACTAAGACATATTCCAAGAATTACTACCATGTACTACAAGTGAAACACACTGCAAGCATTACTGAAATGAACTGCAAGCATTACTGAAACATACTAAAACATAGCTGAAATATACTGGATGCAAAAATGAAACATACTGCAAGGGTTACTGATAAACAATGCAAGACCCATGGCACCAATTGCAAGAAGCACTGACACGAACTGCATGCATTACTGAAACGAACTGCATGCTTTACTGAAACGAACAGAATGCATTACTGAAACATGCTGCAAGTATTACTAAAACATGATGGAAGTATTACTGAAACATGCTGCAAGTATTACTGATACATGCTGCAAGTAATACTGAAACATGCTGCAAGTAAGCTGCAAGTAAGCTGCAAGTATTACTGACACATGCTGCAAGTATTACTGAAACATGCTGCAAAGTTTTACTGAAACATGATGGAAGTATTACTGAAACATGCTGCAAGTATTACTGATACATGCTGCAAGTAATACTGAAACATGCTGCAAGTAAGCTGCAAGTATTACTGACACATGATGGAAGTATTACTGAAACATGCTGCAAAGTTTTACTGATACATGCTGCAAGTATTACTGAAATATGCTGCAAGTATTACTGAAACATGCTGCAAGTATTACTGAAATATGCTGAAAGTATTACTAAAACAATCTGGAAGTATTACTGATACATGCTGCAAGTAAGCTGCAAGTATTACTAATACATGCTGCAAGTATTACTGAAATATGATGGAAGTATTACTAAAACATGCTGCAAAGTATTACTGAAATATGCTGCAAGTATTACTGAAACATGCTGCAAGTATTACTGAAATATGCTGAAAGTATTACTAAAACAATCTGGAAGTATTGCTGATACATGCTGCAAGTAAGCTGCAAGTATTACTGATACATGCTGTAAGCATTACTGAAACATGGTACAAGCATGCTGCATACATTCCTGAAACATGCTGCAAGTATCACTAAAATGAACTGCAAGCATTACTGAAACATGCTAGCACACACTGCAAGAATTCTTGGCATGTATCACGGATACATAAGGCAAGACTCGTGACACATACTGCAAGAATCACTGTCACACAATGCAATGCACTGACACAAATACTAAGAATAATTAGCAATGACTGCAAGAAGCATTGAACAGTACTGCAAGCAACGTACTCTATGGTTTTCTCACCGTACTGCACTATTATTGAAATAGCTGACACAGTATGGAATACAATAACACATGAACTCAACAAACATCTCTTTATATAAAAATACAAAACATCTTACAGCAACAGCAATACGGCCCAACACATTCTGCTCAATCTTCCCATAATTATCTAACGAACCACCATCCATATATTCAGTACATATTGAGATTTTGTTTTCAATAAAAAACGCTCCATAGAAGCCAATTACGAATTGAGAATTGCATTTAAAAAGAATGTCTAATTCAGATAGTATCTGACGTTGAACTTCTTCAGTTATGTCCAGCGGGATAATCTTTAGAAACGAGAAGACTTATTAAAACAATACATTTAGCACTGCATATCAGACTATATAAGCCGATTGCCATGTTGTAAAAACAAAATCTTTACATAGGAAACCCAAGCAACTAAATAACAACAGAAATGCGAAAACATGTCTAAACACACAAAAAAAGAAATAAACTTTAATCAGATTAGTTTAGTTATGTTGACATAGAGATTACTGCTGTTATAAGAGCATATAAGATGGTAACATAACTTCTATTCAAAGTAGTAAAAACTCATAATTAACAACATAGCAACATACCTTTATAGCAACTTGTTGCTGTGTGGGCACGTGAAACGCTCTACGAAAGGAAACATAGATTAGGACACGTGTTTTTGGATTAACTTTTTTAATGTAAGCTATCTACAAGGCATTCACAATTAAATTGCTATTTTCTTTTGCTGGCTGCAATTATAATAGATGCAAGAATTGATAAATAAGCTATTTTGGCTAAAGTAATGAAAAATTATTCAAACAAAAATATACATTTCTATATTCTATATTTGTCATTATAACACAGATTGTTTCTATATTTACCGATGCACTGTTCCGCCATTACCATGTCCAACTACGTTTAGGTATTGTAAGTCATGCTGAAATATCTAAAAAAAAGCCAACAAAAACTCTTTTTAAACAAATTTCCAAAAGAAGTAATCTCCAAAAATTACATTTTTGTTTTCGCTCGCATTTTATCTTTTATAAATTGGGAATTTTTTATCTATATTCTTATTTCCATCACGAATATTTGCTGCTGGAGCATTATTAAATATTGATTTAGTAAAAAATGAATGAAAACACCACTCTTTCTGTCTTTAATCACCTAAACGTTCGCAAAATAATTATAAGCGCCCCTAGTATTAAGCTCTCCTTTCGATTAAACACTCAGGTCAAATATTTAATAGGCGCCAGGACGCTAATTGAAATCATTTCGGTATGTACTATTTTGGTTGAGTTGTTGTAACAGGGCACACTTACCTGGCCACTACTTAAGATAGTTTGGATATTTTCATGTCGTTTTCTCCTATAATTTTAAAAAGTTAACTCTTAAGAGCATTCTATTTTGGAATATATATTAATTGACTTTTTGGAATAACAGAAATGTGTACAAAATTAAAGAAGTATTAACGCATTAAATAAAATATACAAAATTATTTTACCCACTTGATCCTCCCCCACTACTTTGGCGAGTTGCTTGTTGAGCTGACGATGCTGTTACATCCACCTATGATATGCAATGGTTGGCTGCTGTACTACATTGCTAACAGAGAGGGTCGACAGCTAGCCGTTGGATAAAGGCTGGGTAATGAGAAGTGACAAGTCCCTAAAAACGCTACTTGATAGCAATGCTTTATGTTCTCCAAAACACATATTAAGGTGGATGAACAAAGCACATTCATCTAGCTAACCAGAAGTGAGGTATGAATAATTGATAGAATCTGATTCTATCAATTCTATCATACCAATTAGATCTGATAGATTCGATAGAATCTTTGCAACATATTGACTAAAGCTGGACTTTGTTGTACACTATTTGGACTGGAACTTCTAATTCCTCATATTCCGCATTGACCTTAATGGTAGTACTTTTTAGCAGGAAATAATGTGGCGCGCCAATAAAAATTACATTTCGTGGGTGTTCATTTTCGTGAATGTATGCAAGACAAAAAATAATAATTTCAACAAATGATGGTACAATGTTATTAAATAAAACAAGTAAAACAGGTATTTTCTCAATATAAAATTCACAGGATTACAGAGAAATTATTGACATTGACTTTCTAACCATCAAGGCAGAGAAAATGAAAAAAGCAGAAGTTTAAATATTTGCAAAGATTAAAACTAATCAACCTACTGTCAAGCCCAATGTATTTCTACGAGATGGCGATCTTCCGACTATAAGTTAAAACCAGGGAATTTAAAACAAGTGTATGTAAACATTGAAATTGTTACCATTTCGTAAACATTCAGAGAGACAATTTGGTAGCGAATAGGAAATACGTAACTAAAATGAAATTCGCTTATCCAATATATACACCAGTAACCATGGCCGCCATAGTTTTCTCACTGGTGTATTTTTCAAGAACTAACAAAAAATTGTCACCTCTAGGGTACACTACCAGGGGATACACTCCAATACCATTTGATAACTTTTCACAATTCCATTGATGCTGGAAAAACGAAACGGCAAATATAAGCTAATATGACAAACGCATTGGGAAGCAAAAATTACAAACGTTATCCACAAACAATGCCATCTTCTGGCTTAGCACTTATTTTTGCAATATTAAACGCATTGTCATTTTTTTTAGTTGATTCTTGTAAAAACGTTTTTGCTCACCGTGCCTATATTTTCGTCGAAAGCACAGCATTTTTTATTCTGCGACCAATTTTTAACATCAATGGGTGATCAGGGTAAACACAAAAAATTGCCATTATTTTATTTGAATTAGTTTTGTTTATTAAATATGCCAATTTATGTTGTAAACAAAATACAGATATTTTAGCAAAATTCAAAGAATTAATTGTTTAATATACAACAGTGGGGACAGAAAGAAAAAAAGATGAATTCATACCCAATCAATCATTGCTTTTAGTTCCTCGTCTGTCCTAACAGTAATTCTGTCTCCTTCTTCATCTTCATCTAAACAAAGATAGTTTGCAATTAAATACACATAGTTTTCGTATTGGTGGGGACTCTACAGGAGCTTCGTGTGGCATTCCTGACTCAGCCATAAAAATACTTGGTGGTACTTTTGCATAAGTGGAGTGGCAACATCACTCACCTTGATAATTGAAGTATAATGCCTTTATATAATAATAATAAAGGATGATTTATAGGCAGTGGCATGTAGTTTTTTCATGTCAATTTGTTAAGCCTTTATGGCATATTAAATTATGTAGTCATAAACATGATGAATTTACTTTTGTGGAAATTGGGAATGCTGGGCTGCCCTGGGCAGCCACAAAGTGTAGAGATGTACCCCTGGAAGAGTATGGTGAATTAGGTACACCCGAGAAGGACAGATGACTGGGGAAATAACAGGAGGGAAATGCAGCACTGACAGTCAGAGGTGGGGCAGGAAGAGGTCAATAAGATCCGGTGGGCTTGTTTTAATTCATTATTTTATAATGAATTTTATAATTTTATAAAAAGTTCGACAATTATATATTAATTTCTCTATTCCTTCTCCATTCAAACAATACATATTTGGGTCTTTGCACAAATAAAAAGGAAAGGTAAATATTCAAATAAAATACTAAAACATACACTCAAAAGCAGTTGGTTTTCGCTCGCCATTTGCTTGCATGTAACCATCTATCACGTCCTGTAACAAAAATAAATTAGGGTGACATTACGACAATCTTTTAAACAGTAGATGTACAAATCATGAGGCTATTATGAGCTCTGTCAGTTTCCGTAAAATAAATTTGTTACTAGAATACGGTTATTGACCCTTAGACACTGAAGTACGCCGACTGGGGTTATAAAAAGGTCAAAATACAGACTTGCCATCTGTTGGTCATAATTCGTAATCACTCACCTCTTTAAGATATCAAATAGAGGCTCAAAAGAAAAAAATAAATTTTACATCGAGCAGTGCTCAAGTTCAGTTCACCCTAAGGTAACAGGTGGCTATGAATTGGGTTTAAAGACTGTCTAAGCAATATTTTAATTTCTTAAAAAAATTCTTGTAAGTCTACATGAGATTATAGCAGAAGGTCTTAGGACTTGGCTTCATAATATTCATTTCAGATGAATATCAACACCAATGGCTACCTTAAGTGGATAAATTTTGGCGAGTATTTAATTTGGCGAATGACCGAAATGGAATATTTGGTGGGGATTTAATTTGGCAAATGACACAAAGAAATGAATTATGTCTTGAAATGTTTTATAAAAAATAAGAATAACATATATATAAACACAAGACTTGTTATAGAGTTAAAAATTCTATTCTTCATCATCTTTTTTTGGGAAAAAACATTTTTAATTTCTTAATTAAAAAAAAACGTATTTTTTTTTAAAATTTGACGGGGATTTAATTTGGCGAATGGTAAATTATGTTAAATTTGGCGAGTATATTTAATTTGGCGAATAGTCAGTTATCAAAATTTTGGCGGGTATTTAATTTGGCGAATTTCGGCGAAATTCAACAAATTTAATCCTTGCCAAAATTTATCCACTTAAGGTATATAAAACTGTAAATTGTAATTGCACTTATAGTTTTGTAACATAAATAACCCAAAAGTATATGGTTGTTGAAATGCAATTGTCAAAGCAGGACCATGTTTACTACTAACAAATCTTATATTTATTCGCATTAGTCGTCATTTAAATTATTCCAAAAAATAAAACACACTTACTAACAGTTCATGAAAGGTAACATTCCCATTAATTTTCCAATCAATTGATTGTTGCGGTGAAAACACTATCCTTAAGATAATTGGGTGTGGTCCAAGCTGAAGTACATTGTTACCATGTTCTATTTCCATTCTGTCAACATTATGTTAGTATGCTATAGCTGTGTTCAGAGTAAGTTATATTAATGTGATTATACAGCATAGTTGATAAGTAGATAATAACAAGCAAATAGAAATTGTATCACAAAATGTGCCAGGAAAACGATTATAGCTCTATCATACATACGTGAATCAAACATACGCCATTATAATATTTCAATATCAAGGTGATCACATTTCAGTGCCAAGATGTATAACTTTTCTTTTCTCAAATAATTATTATCTTTATTCGTTTGTAACGAATAGGAACTTCAATATATATTGGGGTCATATGGTGCCAAAAAATTAATGTTTGAAAAAAAAGGACATCTGATACAACATTTACTGCCAAATAGCAAAGCTCAGTCTTATATAAAAGGAAGGTTGGTAAGTTACAAAAAAAAGAAAAAAAAAAGCATAGGACAATAATTGTATTCATGCGTTCAATGTTACAAAAATGGTTGCTAAATTAGAATATGGAAACAATAACCTATATAAAAAAATGTTTCTAAAATTTCACATATATATGGCGTATCACAAAACATATTTCGAAATATGAAAATTATTATAAATTACATATAGGTTGGAAGAATAGCTATGTACAAAAACAATGGTATGACTTGGAATAGCGTCTACTAAGTCATCAATAGAGACTTATAAAACCACTAAATTTATAAACCCTCAAAAGAAAAAAACCCATATAAATACCTTTTTTCTACTGCCTTACCTAATTAGAAAACATTCAAGAGCACTCACGGATATGATATGATATTTTTTTGGAAATATATAAAAATGTCTTTTTCAAGAAGTGATGTAAAAAATGTGTTAAAGTTGTAGATGCATGTATAATAAATGAAAAAAGTGTGATTTCATTCTTGGATTAAAAATAACAAAAAGGTGAATAAAAAAAAACACCACACTCAATTCAGGATAATCAAATTCAAACACAGTTGCAAAATAAAAAACAAATTAAAAAAATAAATTAACAGATAGAAGGCTTTGACATATCCCAGACAACACATGCAAATAAATTTTTAACATGAGAATTGCAGAAATAGTAAATCTATTTTGAGAAAGAAAAATGCAGGTTATTGTCGTAAAAACGCATCGCGCAAACTGAAGATAATATTGATGTATCATCATGACTACCATTAAACATTACATGTAACTAAACGCATAAAACAAACCATTAAATTAGGATGTCAGGTTTTTGCCTACGTTAGGTAGCTGATGCTAGTGCTAGAAAAAATTAAACCATAACTGACACTTAAACTTTCTCTACGTAATTACTTGGAAATAATCCTTCTTTTCCTCGAAGTCTTCCAGTCCACCAGCCAGATGCATCTACAAACAAATTTAAACATTTAAAAAAAGTCATAGCGTCTTAAAATCTAGTACATGCTTTTTTGGTTGCTAAGAAAGGGAACAATGACCAGGGGATGGATATGACAAAGTTACTAAACAGGTTACTTACTATTTTAGGAAATGAGTTGTGCATAAACAAACAATGTGCAGCTAAAGAAGATAACTTTACACATCCTATGTCATTTGAATTTTAATAAAAAACGCTACAAGCCTACCTTCATTTACTATCTCAATCATCTCGCCTTCTCCAAAGGTCAGTTCATCAGCCTCCTGTGGCTCGTAGCTATATAAGGTCTTGCACATTGGGACACGTGGTTTAGGAGCAGGCTTCGGCTTAGCTGATCTAGCTTGAGGTGGTGGTGGGGCTTTTCTACGATGTGTGCTGTTCCGCTGCGCACTAAAACAAATATGTAAAGGTTTGCCAAGACAAAATAACTTCATTAATATATAAACTTATATTTCAGAAACAAATTTATTCAAACAAATTTAAAAAATCAAAAACATACCCACTGACACCAGGGTCTGGTGTTCGCATAAATGGATCATTCACATCAATCTTTGAAGAACGTTTTGCAAGTTTTGATGCTCCACTTTTCGGCAAGTGTGGATGATGACCACCTGGATTTGCTAGCCTACCAAGTGATTCACGTCGTTCGTTGTGACTTGCACCACTTCTATGGTGGGGCGGCCCATGTGCTGGTCGACTTGGTCCTGTTTGCGGTGCTCTTGCATAATGGCGGCCAGGTTCTATAAAAAACACATTATTTTCAGTTTGAGTATATTTCTTTAGCGTATTTCTTTAAAAACCACATCAAGAAGCCTTTTCGTTAGGCTTGACGACTAGTTTTATTCTAATTCCAAACCACACATGCTTCTTAATCCCCTTATGGTTAAGGGGATTAATTTGCCGCATCAAGAAGTTTAATATTTTAATCACGAAGGAATAACACAACTATATTCATTTACTTGAATCTGGTGGTAAACCAGCACCAATTGAAATATTTAATGTTTTCCCACTTGGTTTAAGGATAGGAAAATCACCATTCCCTTTATTAAACTGTAGTGTCCTTGTACCACCACCTCCAAATTTCTCCCAACGATCTTTCTTGACAGCGACAGCAATTCTATAACATCAGCAGAAACAAATATTATATTTTTTGCTATTTTTGTCCTCCTTGGTATCGTAAAGATGTTCTCGTTTTTGGAATTAGTAATTAGTATTTGGAATTAATATTAGTAAATCTTAAAATCTTAAAATGTGAATACTTAAGAATAAAAGGAGCTTTTTGAAATTCCAAAACAAAAACAAAACTTTAACGTCAGTATGTGACACAGGATGCCTTTTTTGCATTTTAAAAACAGATTTTATTTCGTAAATAGAAAAATTTCAAATATGTTGCTTGCAACAATTGATCTCAAAAAATTAAAATTTTTTGCAGAACAGAAGTTCTATATTATATTACAAGTATTGTATTACTTTAAAGTAAATATTGTTAAAAAATTAAAAATAAGAAGGAATCCAAACAAGTACTTACGAGTTCTTTATGTCAACGGTGAGTTTTCGAGATGTTAGTGCTTCATATCTTTTTGCAAGCAGCGTAAGAAATTCTGTTTTAAAAACTGATTCCAGAATACTATCATAGTCATTCTGTACATGGACTATTAGAAAGTCATCTTGAAGTCCACTACAAGAAATAAGTTGGTAAGTATAGAATTCACAGTTAAAAATATATTTTAACTAAAATATATAACATAACAAATACTAAAGTTCAAAGATGGCTATGCGTCAACCAATTCAATTGTAGTGTAATTGCAAACAAAATGTACCTAAGTGTTATAGACTGAATATCGTTCATTGTCAGCTTGCGTTTCACAACTTCTACAATTTGCCCTTTTTCTGGACCTTTCTTTATCTAAATAAATGCTGAATAAATAAGTGCTGAAGGGGAAAGGAATTAAACAACACAAAGAAATAGCATTATCGACTTTCTTCACTTTTACATTATACTGATTTTTACTGCAACTTTACCTTTTCTCTTCCGATTAGGTATACATGTTTTGCAGTAAGAAGCAAATCTCTTTTCATAGCCTGAAAGAAATAAAACGGTTATTCTTGTTATTTTAACAAAATAATAGTTAAAAACTGTCGCCTTATTAAGAAGTGAAGATGAAATTTAAAATGGAGACATATTTCTGTCTAAAATATAAAATCACATCTTGGTTATTTAAGTGCCATCGCTTAGTCTAGCAATGCGTTTATATTTCAAAAGCTATTTTTCTTAAAGTTAATTAAAAATTTATTTTGGACAAAAAAAGTGTTTATTTGTCCAATGTTTAGATATTGGAACCTCTGCAAAAATTGGGTTGATAAAAAAATCTACGGGATGCAATAAATACTTTTTATAAAAAGAATTATACCTTAAATCTCCTATCATATTTATCAACTGTATGAGCGAATTCCACTCTCTCCCGTTTTTCCATCAAACTTCTTAAAGCAGGATTGTCGTCAAGACCAATGTAATCTCCAACAAAATTTCTGTTGACACTCCATCGTCTTCGCTCTTTTCGGTTATGCAATATATCAGATGCTTGTTCTTTAAGAACGAGAAACATCTGTCTGGATTTGTATTGACGATAGGCCTTTTGAATTGTTCGAGCAAAGCTATCAAACTTTCGTTCTCGTAATTCTTCCAGCAAAAAGAGCTAAAAATATTTTATAATGGATTACAAGCTGCAAAGGATTAATAACTTGTACATTTCATTTCACTCTGGTTCAGAAAGTAAAACTGGGCAGTGGTTAGAAAAGTAAAACTGACCAGTACCAAATCTATACTGGCTTCACACAACTTACAGATTCTGGGTTTTTAATGAACACTTTACTTTTTCCCAATTGCCATTGATCAGGTTCCATATTTACAGAGTTCATTAAGTGTTTTATACCATCAGTAGTTTCACCTCTCCAGTGGGGATACGTTTCAGGTGTAACAATAGCATATCTCAACAAAAAAAAGTTAAACAAAATTTTATAGATGTATTGATTTGTATTAAAGTAGTTATTAAAAAATATCCCAGACAGAATTGCAAAGAGATTTTGGACAAGATACTTTTAAATGCATGTTAACCTAATACTCTGACGAATTGTAGATGCTTGAAGGAAACGCCCACCGAATTTAATAAAATAAAAAATTGAATGAAATAAGTCAAAAGAATCTCAAAGTATATGAAACAAATAATGTAGTTTCTTTTTGTCTTTAACATTTTACAAATGTTTTTACAATTTACAGTAAGAAGTGAGAATCATAAAACTGAGGAGGAAAAAAAGGTGTTGGTAAAAATGGAGACATTTGTTTTATTGAAAATAATACTGAGAGAGGCAAGTTACGTACACTTGGCTGATTTATAAAGAGAAAAAAAAGGAGTAAATATTATGTTATCTTAATAAAAGGTCTTGATAAAGAATATGTTTATTTCAGCATTTTTACATTTGTACGCATATATAACTTAGTTTAATGATAAAAAAAGCATCCGAATATAGCCATCTAAACTCAATCCATTTTCTGTATACAAAGAATTTTATCTTCACCAGAATAACCAACATCCACATGCAACATTTTTAGGCTGTTTTAGGCCTTAAATACAACAAAATGTTGCCGATGCTAAAAATATACACTTTGGTAAAATAGTAACTTAAAATATTCCCAATTCACAAACTAATGAATGGCCGTCTTGTAAAGGCTGCAAGTCTCCTTAGACCATTCCCTGGCTTCACATTACATATTTGGAAAAACTTGTGAAGACATGAGAAAACATTGGTTGTAGCATGCACTGAACTTTTATATTGTGGCTGAAAATGATTTTCTTTGGAAAACTGACTGACCCAAAATTCTTTGATATACAAATAAATAATTAAGGGCAGCCTAATAAAATATATTTTTAAATAATTTACACACATTTCAAAAGATAGGGTAATATGTGGGCTAATACCTTCTTAAAAATTTGTTAAATACACGTCTGAAAGCATAACCAGCTCTTCGAACACGGATGTTTTCTTTTAAACCTAGATATTCTACTTGATGTTTTACCCTAAAAAAAATATTAAATAATAAAAACATCAGCAAAAAAAGTAGTAAAATCAATGTACACTTATGAAATACATTATAACTCTTTTGAGATTTTAAACACTTGAAAAAATTTCTAAACTTCACTCTAATTTTCACACCACCAGCTATCTTGCATAGGGCATTAAACTATTATTAACAGGACATTTCACTGCAATTTTATTTGGTGTACCTAGCAGCAGCAGTATACATTATTATTGTTACTTAATAGCAGTGGTGTCATAGTATTGGCTATTATTGTTAAAAACTGTAAATTAAGCACAATCACCTGTCGTTTTCCCAGTCGTGAGCTTTTTTCGTCTCATTTGGCTTAATACATCGAATATAATGTGGGGTACACTGCATCAGCTTGTCAACAAGCTCATTAGCTTGTTTCTAAATAAAGATAGCAAATAAGTTGTTTTAAAATTTAATATTAAAACATAAAAAAACATAACCGCTTCTAATAAAAAAGTTCTAATACCAGCATATGAAATTAAATTGGAAATACCTTAATTTTACTGCTGGCGGTGGTTAACTTGCCCCTTTTGCTACTCTCACTAGTGTCATCTGGAAATAATCTTCTGATGAATTCGCTGAAATAAAAAATTAAAGTTTTAGTTATTTTCTTGTTGCATACTCACAAATAGAAAATTATGGTGTGCTTAGGGCAGACAAGCGAGACGACATACCCTCCAAATAGTTCAATTATTAAAATTACTTAGGATTCATACATTGAAAACAAAACTCGCAGAATTTTAATGAAATGAACAATTTACAAAATATTTAGGTTAATTGTTTTGTGTTCTTCGTTTAAGACTTCTACTTTATATCTACTACTGGAAATGTTATTAAAAAAAAAAAACTTTGTGCAGTTTACGATATTACATAATTCATAAATCAATATATCAAAAAATTAAACAATCAACTTTTTAACCCCTTTTGGTATAGGTATAGACTCTCTTATAAAATGCACAAAGCTTTGATATTGTTGGACATCCTAGCAATTTTATGACAATACCTCTCACTGCTTTTCATCATGTCAATCAAATCATTGAAAAGAACATCTCTATTCCGTTCACAAAATCCATCGGCTTCATATGTCACCTAAAAAAAATATTACATATTTAAGTCAGGAGGTGGTATCAAAAATGTTGATATGATTTATATTACAAATATAATGTCTGCCTGTAAACCAATATCGCAAGCATCTCAAAAAGATTTTGTGGAATTTGTTTGTTACGCACAGTGAAACGGAAAACCAGAGAAACTCCCCCCTTTCATTACCCAACATCCATGCCATATTTGAGGTAATTTATTATGCCGCCATAGTGATTTTTTTGAGAAATCCATAACCGTCACTTTCTATTATTTATTGGCAAGTAACTTTAGTGAAAAACATAAAAAAATCTAATTAATGAATCAGAAGATAAGATGTTTTAGGGTGTTTGCCTAAAATGGTATTTATATTCAAAAATAAATTAGAAACGAATGAAAATAACTGACATCCCCTGCATGTTACTAGGAAACACCCAAGACAAAATAGGACCAATTTCTCAAAGTTAGGTCAACCAACCCGTTTCTGGACAGACGGGCTGATGATGTCATCGAAAATCTTTAAACCTTAATATCTCTGTAACCGTACGTCGAGGGCCATAATTCCATAATTTTTTTTGAGCAGCGTTTTAAGCTCTACAGACATGTAAAAAATTTCTAAGAAAATATTTTGTATATCGACAGGTCAATGCTAAAATCTTAAAAATTCAAACGACAGATCTTTTCTATTGCTCTGACTGGATTCTTCGACATGCTTTTCTACTACTTTTAAAATATTCCAGAATACATACTTTTCCAGCATAATGATGCGTCACAAAGCCTTGACTAAATCCATTGAAATGTTGGTGACTACCAACAGCACCTTCAAGTTTCTAAATAAAAGATTAGCTTAAATTCAATTCAAAACAACGGCATTTTAGGCAAAATATCATTTTTCGCAGACTTGAAATTTGACTTATATATATAAATATAAAGTGTCTAGGTGCCCTGTATGTATGCAACAGATTTGAGTAATGACAACTTGTGGCCTAGTACTGGTGGACTAGTATCAGATACCATCTAAACCATATTATCCTGCAAACAAATATTTCCAAGTTTTAATTTAGAAGTTTCCAAGTTTTAATTTAGAAGGCATGATGAAGAACATTCATCTACATTAGATTTTTTCAAAGCACTGTCTAATTACCTGTAATAATTTCATATCAGCACCATCTGTTTGGGCATGCATGGTTGCACATACATCATCCAAAATACACATTATACCAGGGGGTTTCTGTAAGAATAAAAATACACAAGATATCAGGGGGTTTCTGTAAGAATAAAAATACACATGATATCATGGAATTTCTGTAAGAAAAAAAATACACAAGATATCAGGGGGTTTCTGTAAGAATAAAAATACACATGATATCATGTGGTTTCTGTGAGAATAAACATAATTTTGACCATAAAATCACGTGGTGCTTATACCAATAAGAAAACCAACATTTGCTTACATATCCTGCCAGTAAATGCAAATTTAAAGATTTTTGTTATCTATGGTCTATCGGCATTAGTAACCAACTACAAAGGGACAATATGATCGAGAACCATGTCCATGTATTTTTTTTTATAGTAGGATAGCTAAGTTTTTTATCAACACATTTATCAGTTAGTGCAGCTTATAGCTGAACGTACAATCAATGTACAAGTTTCTTCTGATGAAAATCATGACTATGATTTGAGTATTTATAATCATTCTGCGCTATTTTGTGTTTTCAACAGATAAGGCAAACATTTTGTTAAACACAGCCTAAAATTAAATAATTAAACACAAAAAAAAAAAAATCAGCAAATGTAACAATTAATTACAAACTTACCTTTAATTCAATTAAGTCACACACAATCTTGTTGTTAAAATACTCAATAGGAGTCCAAGATATACCTTCCTCAACATATTCCTCCTAAAAGTTACAAACCACAACTTGATTAAATATCACCATGATCCAAAAACAAAACTTAGGTGATGGGACTAAAAAAGGCCTAAAATCACATCTGTAAATTTAGCAGACTAGTCAGAAAAGGTTTCCAAGTTTATAAATGAACTACTTAAACTCTGACAGCAATTGAATTTTATAGTAATTTGAAATGATAGGTAGCTTTAATCAACAAAAAAAACTCCAAAATACATTTTCTAAGATAAAAAAATCAAAAATGTTACCTGTTCGGCTTTTAATGTTAATTCAATAAAAATTTGTTGCAGCTTCTCATTGACAAAATTAATGCAAAACTGCTCAAACCCATTTTTCTAAAGATTAGAAAAATAAAATAAAATAATAATAATCTTTTGTTCATTACACACAAGGTAAAAAAAAATTCATAACTTTCAAGTTATGAACTTTTCAATCAAAAAAAAAAAAAAATTGAACGCTCTCAAACAAATCTTCTCATAAAATGTGCCAAATAGTAAGTTTACATGTACATCATTATAAAAATCATCATACAAATTTGTGCAAAAAATCTAATGAATTGATCTGTTGAAACACTGTGGCACTGTTTACAAAAAATATTTTTTGGGGCTAAATTTTTGCATTGTGATTTTCAAAAAATTTCACTTTCACATTAATAAGTAACTTTGTGAAAAAATGAAAAAACTAAAGAGCGAATCCAGGAAAAAGCCGCGACATATGGACATACACACCCTAATTCATGAGTCAATTCGCTATCATGTGTGACGAAGTGACAAAAATGCTAATATCAAAAGTGTCAGAAATCTTTTGCTCATCATTTGAGGCATGACTTTTATTGTAATGTGACAAACAAGTACAAATTTTATGACTCCCTAGTGTAGGAACATTTTTACCACTCCTACTCCCTAAACTCCCTGCCCTACTAATACAGGTATGGGGTTAAAATCACAAAGCCTATGCATCTGAAATCAATAGCAAAAGAAAAAGAAAAACATTATCTGCCTGGATACTCAACCTAACTATTTGTAGAAAGTAAATAACTAACAAAAAATAATTAGCTGGTTTTGCATTTATTGATTTTGTATCAAAAAAAAATATTGTTACCTGGAAAATTTCAAATCCATAAATATCCAGAATACCAACCGAAATCTCACTTCTTTCTTTTTGCATAGCTCTGTTTACAGCCTATAAAAGCACAAAAACAATAAATTACTCTGTCACAAATTTTAAACAAACTTTAACGATAAAATTACTTACCTCCACCAACCAGTCAAATAATCTGGAATATAAAGCTTTTGATAATGCATCTCTAGTATGGTTGGCTTGTTCCACATTTAGTGTCATATTTATTACCTCTTTTTTTCCACCCCATTGACTTTCCACCACACGACTAGAAGTTGACGATTTTAAAAATTATACAAAACAGAAGAGCTCCAAACATTTCGAAATATTCACAATTTTTCTTCGAAATATTCACAATTTTTCTACGAAACATTGTGTTCTGGTGCCTCTAAAATTTATCCTGGGGTACAAAAATATCTACAAGATCTTACATGTCAGCATGATAAAGCACAATCTACAACAAGAATTGCCTTTTCTTTAAGCATTAGCTTAACAGTTGATGCGTCCAACACAAAGACTTCTGGAGTAAAAAAACAACATAAGAAGAAAGTAATATCCAACCTGATCAACTTTTCTTTTAGAGTATCTGCACTTATTTGTAACAGGTAGGCAGGGAACTGCAAAACTAAATATACAAAATATTTTTAAGTTCTGGCTTTTCCTTGTTCATTTAGGCTTTTGATATGATAGCCAAGTTGTAAAGATAGCAATGCAGAAAAACATGTTGTGGGTCTTGAAAGCAAATTTGCACTAACTTTTCTCTAAACAGAAAATTTTCTTTTACATTCAGCTTAGTCAATTTTAAATGCCAGCCAATTTTCGCAAGGCGAAATATACTGAAAACAGTTATACTTACAGTCATCATTGTCAGGTTGAGCATAATTTCCAACTTCTTTGAAAGATATATTTCCCAGATGCAGAATACCAGCAACAATTTGTAAAATTGAGGCTTGATATTGATCAGATATTCCCATAGTGTACATAGCATTCTACAGGGAAATTAAAAAAGAAAAATGTTTATGCTTATACGGGTAGAATTTAACAAAAAAATGGGCACACTGGTGTGCATATTATTCACCAAAACTGCGCCTAATAATTTGTGGAGACTTTTTAGAGCTAAGTTAAATGCCAACAAAACATTTAAATAAATAGTATGCAAATTCCAAACAACCCTTTTAGAACAGCATCTTGTTACTATAATTACCAGTATTTCTTAAGTTTTAAATTTGCATAAAAACATAAATTGTTGCGATTCAGTAACTATTTTCTCTTCTTTTTTGAGTATTACATGTACCATGTAAATTCTTTAACTTGCGACAAAGTTAAACATTATTACCCAATGTTTGTTTAAGGTGTTATCTTTTATTTTAACTATAACACTAGTACAGTGATTGTAAAGCCGCTTTAGTGATCAACATGTTATTTATCTGTGACTGGTCAATTTTTAAATCTCAAATCCATTTATTCCAATGTAATTACTTTATGATTTTTATTTTGTTTTGTTTTTATCATAAGAAAATCCAGCAATTTTTGAAAGTTATACGATTGGTTTTTCTTATAACATAACTAATTTTCTATTTTAATTTATTGCTTAAAATGTTATGTCTTTGTTTTTTTGGCTTACATTTTTACTGCCAGAAAAAAATATCTTGCATTGTTTACACTTTTGACACAAGTATTTTATTGTGAAAATAGAAGCAAACGAAGGAAAATTTCAACTTCTCGATGATGTAGCAGTTGCAAGCATAGAAGATAATGCTAATAACCGAAATACAAAACCGAATACAAAAAAATGGATAACTCTTATCAGAAAATTTCTTTAAAAGTCCTTTATATAAAAAATATGCTTTCTCAGAGCTATTTTGGGTTAATAAGCCCTTGTATTACTTATATTCTTGACATGTCTTGTCAACATTATGTTGCATACCTTAGCATTAGGTCTATCTTTAGAATTCCAAATTTACACCTTAACTTCATGTAATCAAATGAATCATTTCAGATAGCTGTGATGGGTGATTAATTTGATTTTTTATCAGTTTTATTAAATGAATTTACGAAATAAAGGCTCAATAAAAATCCTTATATAAATTTAAAAAATGGACAACGCCTACACTCGTGAAAAAGAGACTGCAAAATTATTTGATTAAATGTTTGGTCAACAAAATGGCCTTCACAACGAATTATACAAGTGGCATGCGTTCTGATATCATGAAGGACTAGGTTAAGCTCAAGAGTTTTTAATGTTCAATGATGAGTCTATTCCCCACATAGTAAAAACTACAACTTAACAATTATATATTTGTAACATACCCTTGTGTCCTGATATTCTTTAACATCGTTTACATCATCTACATTGTAACATCCACTTTGATTCAAATAGTAGTAGTACTCAGCATTTGTTAACCCAAATTGTTCTAAACAGAAAAACAAACAATTATTGACACCGAAGCATCTGACATACGTTCAGCATTCTAATCTATGGTCCACAATTCACGAAGAGAGTTGTGAAACCTATTATCTATCACTAAAAATTGCTAACATTTTTTGTTTTGCAATGCTATATTTATTAGGCTAGCTTGAATTTTACAATTAGCAAACACGTTTAGCGCAAATATATATACATGATTTTGAATAAACTTAATTAAAAAATTTACAAAACTAAACAGATTGGTTAAAAAAATAAAAAAAATAATTAATCCATGGTTCTGAATGTGAAAAACATGAAGTTAATAATAACAACTGAAGTGTTTTATTATTGTAAACTTTTAAAAAAAAAAAATATTGTGACAGTTTCGTTTTTTATATCAAATGGTCTTATATTATCATGTTAATACCCTTTTATACAATAATACATACCTTTATCTTCTGTTGAAGCACCATCAATTAATTGATAAAATATGTGAAAGTTTCGTTCATCGATATTCTGTGTAACAACTCGAGACTTAAAATAAGAAATAACTATCAATAACAAAACTACAATGATCATTCTAGTTTTATTGAAAGGTTTTATTAATTGTTTCTTTAGGGTGTACAAAAATAACACTGCAGCATAGAAAAATTACACTACGGGTAGAATTTTGGTTTAACACCATATGAATTTTGCTACTGCTTCAAGCTTTGATAATAATATGGAATAATATATGGTGTTTTCAAGCTGTTTTATCAGTGTAAATCTAAACTGGTGTAAATCGCAAAATACATTACATATATACATGTATTTATACCTCATAAACTGATTGCCATTCGTTTTGATAGCATAAGCACTAAATTGTCCTACCTTTTCCAGCAAGAAATTTGAAATTTTTCCTCCTTCAGGTTGACCACCTCTACTAAATTGAATTTCAACATATTTCCCCTAAAACAACAAGCCATAACAATATTTTTTTTATTTAGTTTAAAATCTAAAATCAAACAACATATTGATTTAGATAAAGACACTTACAAATCTACTGGAATTATTATTTCGAACAGTTTTGGCATTTCCAAATGCTTCTAGCAATGGGTTGGATTCAAGAATAACCTCTTTAACTTTCTGCACATTCC
This sequence comes from Hydractinia symbiolongicarpus, assembly GCF_029227915.1. NCBI lineage: Eukaryota > Metazoa > Cnidaria > Hydrozoa > Anthoathecata > Hydractiniidae > Hydractinia > Hydractinia symbiolongicarpus. The sequence continues at coordinate 11,870,966 of NC_079875.1, read as the reverse complement.
CACTTCCTCCTGAAACTTTTGCAATGTAGTTCATAATAAACTTTGCATTGACAGTTTTGCCAGCACCAGATTCACCACTAAAAGAATAAAATGAAATTATAATCTGCTTCTGATCTGACCTTGCATTGCAGAAGTAATAATAATACCAGGTTGTTTCCAGAGAAAAAATAACAATTATTCAAATATCCGTAACAACGAGGGTAATGGTAATATATGTGTCTTTGTTATATAATGCTTGCTGTCATCTGTCTGTCTATGTGTTAAAATGGTAACTGTGGGTAAAGAGAGGCAAACTTTTGTGGATTTTCACACTGGTTTATAACTCGCTTCATCATAGGTGAGCCCATAGCCAGCATACACTGCATACTACCATAAACTAATTTTCTGCACATTCTCATATTTTTTTGAAAAAAGGATAGTTCTAATCTTTTAACTATTTGTTAAAAACATGTGCGGTTTAAACACTGACTACATAAACAGACTGTGTCATACCACGTTGTATTCACTGCAAAGGTCTACTATTTTGTTTACGGTGTCAATCCTCCCCTCAACCTGGCCTAAGCTATCTTTTCAGCAGGGGTTATCTTTTTTCTGTAGCAATAGTAAAACTCAGAAGAAAGTTTTCTTTGATGAAACACTTATACTAAAACACTTTAGCTATTCTTTTTTAAAGAATAAAAGGAGAGTATGCAGAGGATTTATTTATAGTAAACTGAATTACAAATAAGCAATATCGAAACATTCTTTGCATACGATTATTGCATAACATTTTTTCTCCCTAGAGGAAAGGAAAAAAGATTCGTAATAATTCTCACGCAAGCGTTTTTTATACATGCAAACAAAAATAATATTAGAATTATACTCGAGTATAACATTGGAATTTGCAAAACCACAGGAAGACACAAACCAAGCTTCAATGAATAATGCTCAATGTTTAAATTGCTTGGTAAAGAAAATAATTGTTCTAAAATAGCTGAGTGAATTGTACTTTTTACATGAACAATAGTTTGCATGCCTGAATAGCATTTGCTCATGCATGGACACAACATGTGCGATTGCAATGTCTCCTGGAATTTTCTGAGTATCATACTTTTACTTAATAACAGTGAAAGAACATTAGTGCTGCTTTAAATACCACAAATTGGTGAAAGATATATATAAATAAAATTTATTTCACCTTACCTGATAATTACACACTGCCTTTCTTGTTCTATTAACATATTACGATACATATTATCAGTTAATGCGTATATATGTGGTGGGTTTTCATAAGAAGCCTAAAAGCAAGATAAATTCAAAAATACATATCAGTTACAAAAATTTAAAATATGCACAAGAAGTTTAAGAAGAAAAAAAGGTAATCTAAAATTACTTACAGCGCCCTGATACATTTCAATTTCTCGATCAGTGAAATATGGCAATTGTTTAAATGGATTCACAGATACAAGTACTGGACCAATGTAAGTCTACATTTACCGTTAAGGAAATACTTTGCATGCATATCAAATGCATATTGGTTATCACTTTGTATATACATACAAAAAGGGTGTATGGTAAGTGTATTTAATACTTTGGGTTCAAAAAGCATCAACTTTCTAGCATCTTTCTTGTTATTCATCAATTTCTTGTTTTATTGATCAGTTTAAAACATAAGTCAAAGTGGAAAATGTAGAATTTGCTTTTTTTAGAATTTCCCTTTTTTTCAAAATATTTGTATTTAAAGATTTTTAAATTGAGAATGCTGCATAGATTAACTTAAATTGACATTCTCTTTCTCAATAATTATGGATCTTTTAGCAGATATGAAAAAAAATTAAACAGCTCAAACTACAGTATAAATAGAGCATATATCAAGAAGCACAAGGAGCAAAATATTTTCTGCGAAAACAATTTTTGGTGCAGAGTCATTCCAGCAGTGATCCTATTATAATAAAAAAGATACATATATCAAGTCATCCATGTAACGCTTTTTTAAATTTTCTACAATAGATGATTCTTGAATTTTGGTCAGAAGGACCATATCTTCCACTCCACTGCTCTTGACATTTGTTTTGCTTTGCCAATGATACGTAGGCTAAAAAATAGATAATGACAAACAAAATTAAGCACTTTATCTCCATACACAGTCAAAGTTATATTGCATTCACATCAAATGTGAAATAATAACTGGGTAAGAAAGTGTAAAGACTTGATAGTTCCTGGGGCAAAGAACAGAGGCAGACCAAGAAAGACTTGCCAGGAGGTTATAAGGAAAGACTTTATACAGAGGAAGTTGAGTTTAGATCTAACACAGTCTAGATCAGATTGGAAGAGGGTCATTAATATACCCCGTCCAACCCATGCTAGCATGGAAAACGAACGTTAAGCCAAGAATGATGATGAGTACAGTTTTGGCGGGCCTGATAATATTACTTTATTGTTCTTAGGGTGTACAACCGCATGCATACATTTCCACCGTATAATTTTATGGCTTTGTTAACATAAATAAACAATTACATTTATATATTTATATCTGGTAGGGTTTTCTTTTAGGGGCATTGTAGGCATTGGAATGGGAGGTGTTGGTCCTTCATAAATTCTGAAAGGGTAATTTCACTACAATTATACTACGATTGTAGTATATCAATAAATTTTTTTAGCAACATTAGGGAAAGAAGTTCAAATTTGGCCTGTGTATGAGTTATCACCAATCTTAAAAATAATGATAAAGTACCAAAAACAGTTTTTTTTTTTGATTTAATTAGGCTACTCAAACTTAATTAGTTGTTTTACAGGCCCGACCAACCCTAATTGCCATGAAAACTGAAAATAATAATATCAAGCAAAAGGTTTTTAAGAAAAAAAAATAAGAAAAAAATCCACATTTTTTCATCTAATCTCGTAAAAATATAATCGTTCTTATCAATCTATCGCGTGTGATCGCATTCACATGCCTTCACACACACCTAAAATTAAATTGGTTGTACAGTTTTGTCATGTAAAATATATTTTTTATGTGACTTATAACAAAAAATTAGCTACTTCACTAAAATAGGTATAATACAAGTGAAAAACAAGACAAAATATTATCATTGTAACACACTCCTTTGTTATGATAGAGACATATATTTAGATAGATAGATACTTGTGCATATTTTAGATGGCTAGCCTCACAAATAACAAGGGATATACCTTGTTTATTATTACCTGAAGGGGTCATGGTTTAGATGGGGAGTCCTAGAGCATTTAATGCTCATTTTTGTGCTATGCAGAACTACTTACACAGTGTGCCATCTCAAAACTTTTCCACACATGGCTTGGGTTAACCCGGGCGTATGGTAACATTCACTCGCCCATATTGAATCGCTGCTAAGGGTAATTAAACCAGTCTGCTGCACAAAGTGTGCGAGTTATAACCACTGACCAACGGTTCCAACATAATACTCCAATGTAAAATGTAACACTGCAAGACTTAATACCATTTAAAAAAATGAGAAAAACAATATATATATATATATATATATATATAAAGAAGCTTGTTATAACACCCTTCTTGGTTATGATTTTTGAATATATAACTTTAATGCTGCAAAAGACTTTAAATAATTGTCAACTAAACTGTAGTCTGTAAAAAAAAATTTGTACTTAGATTTAGATTTTCTTATAAGACTGCTCAAAAAACATTAAAAAGAACACAAATTTTTTTATTATTTTTTATTTTTATTTTATTATTTTAAGCAGGAAAATAACTTGCTGTATAAATTTCAAAAGTATAAGTATAATTTGCTGTATATAAACAACACAAGTATATTCTGCATAACTTTTTAAAAACACGTTTTGTGCATGCCAGTTTTTTTTTATCTCTTTAAGTTGACACTTAGTAATTTTAATAATTCGAAACAAGAGAACAAATTTATCCAAACATTTCTTTTGGTGAGACAAATTCTTTTTTCCCTCACAAGACAAAAATATTATTAATGCATGCATAAAGCGAAAATACAAGGGAAAATATGCTTAACACCCTTCTCAGTTGTATACACAGTGTATAATTGAAGCAATAAAAATCGCACGCCTTGACGCACCGTAGAAATAATTTTGTGACATGTGATATTCTGTACAGGAGAAATTGCTTAGGCCGCCATCAAATATATGTTATGTTCGCGTCCTCCGACGGATTCACTTTTGGTAATAAAAACCTGGGTCAGTAAGTCAGAAAAAAAACAGAATTTTTTTTCAATCCAAACGCAATATAAGGTCACGAAATTTGAGTTACCACAACTCTTAAATAGCGTGAAGGATTTCATATTTTTCACAAATATATCTTAGGATCTTAGGATATCACAGTCACAGTGGGAACGAATTTACTCGCTCCGATCTAAAAATCCTGGGAAAAAACATGCCTGACCGACCGACTCATTCTTGCAGGGTCTTCGTGACGCAAACCTCCATTAAGCTCCTTAAAAACTACCCTCCCTAACAAGTTAGGGATTGATGACAAGAAACATTTTGGTACAATTTGTAAGTTTTTTGGGAATGGGGTGAGGGTCTAACAACTAATTTCGCCAAGAATTGTGACAAAATTTTATAATTATCTATAATTTTTGTCATTTTCTACTTAAAAACTGCACCACCTATAACAAATACATTGTTGTTGTTTTTATTATTGATGGCAATGTGGATATACTTTTAGCTATAGCTAGCTTAGCTAGCTAGCTAGCTGTGTTAACAAAAATAAAGGATTATAATATTACCATTTTGATAAATAATGCTTCACTTGATTAATAATTTTTTGAGTGTGTATATGCTTTAGCTACAACTGTTGATCCATGTGAATTCGATATACTAGTTAGCTATACCTAAATGAAAAAAGTTGTTTAACTAATCAACTAAGTTTTCCTTTTCACTTGCACTTTGTTTATATTACTTAGTTTCGAGAATATTACGTTATAGCAAACTAATAAACTTTATATCATACGTTAATTAATCCATATTTGGGAAACAATTGATGACGGAATAATCTATTTCCGTGCCCTTGATACAGTTACGTTGAGCAGGCTATGATGTTTTTCCACTAACTGGGGCAGAAAGTGACAACCATGTTTAAACATTTTAGAAACAAACGGAGTGCTCACATTGACCTACCCGTAGGTAGAATTAAAGTAACAATATTTATTGTAGTAAGTACAATAAATAAACCAGGCCCTTCGGCACAAAAATGTATTTTGCGGAAATAAAACCTCCGGACCCTTCACCCCAGAAGGGACCCTGAAGTAACGCAAATTCTAGAAGCCGTAGCAATCCAAACAAGAAACTCAAATTGATTAAAAGCCTCAACCCCAGAGCTTTTTTACATTTTGATATTTTGACAGGACGGCTCCGTAATAGCCTGGGCTAGGGCTAAACGGCGCCGTAGTTTAGTGGTTATCACTCTCGTGCTTTGTGCGGGAGACCGGGGTTCGTTTCCCCCTTGGCGGCGATTCATTATGGGCAATTGAATCTTACCGTAGCCCCGGGTTAACCCAAGCCATGTGAGGGAAATTGGGTAGATGGCGCACTGTGTTGGCCGTTGGATGTGGCAGGAAGTTGCCTGGCAGAGACTCTAATTGAGTTTGCGTAGCTTAAAAATAGCATTAAATACTCCAGGACTCCCCAGCCATGGCCCCTCCTGGAAATAATAGACAGGGTATATCCCTCGATATTTGTGAGGCTAGCCATGTAAAATATGCACATCTATCTATCTACGGAGCCGTCCCGTCAAAATGATAATATATGGATTTTGATTGGATGCGCGTTTTGAATAGAAACGGCGAGTTGGACAATGTTTGCTTGATTTTAAAATAAGGTAATGGAGCATGAAGTGTGTAAAATAGAGTGTACGGAAAAAAAGAACGCAGAAATGATGGAAAGAAGGGTCAACAAAAAACATTATCTGTAATAATGAATAGAAGTAAGTGGCTACAGCTTTGAAATTTAAAAATTTCAGGAAGGACCGTTTTTGTGTTCTTTCCTTGGATCAATTGACAAGAGATAACCCTTTTTAAAATAAGTAAGGCCAATTACATAAATATAAATTGCTCACCAGTTTACACAAATTTTCGAAAAAATGTCTTCCTCCTTCAATATACTGGATATAGCAAGTGTCCTTAACTTGTCCTTTAAACTTGTAAACTTGTATTCGCTTCAGATTTTGTGGCTAGCTACATCTTCCATAATTCATACTCAGAAGTCTAGCAGCTTTAACAAAATCAATTAGAAAAAATAACTCCTAAAAAGCACTCCCTGATAAACCTAATACTATAGCCACACATAATTATAATAGCGTTTAGCTATAACCTACAAATGGTAAACTAACACTTAGCCAGCATTAAGAGAAAGTAGCTAAGAACAAAAGCCTTGTAGCTAGCTAGCTAAGCTGTCACTGTTAAACAAAAAACTTCACATTAACTTGTTATGACACAAACTTAACTTCTTGAAATTTTTTTATAATGTTTTATTTTAACACAATGAGTTTAAAAATGCTTAAAGAACAACAATGCAAAATTTCTTCAAACACCCGTTATTTGGTTCTCCAACTACCTCGCCAACGAACATCCATTTTTACTTCTTGCTCGTCACATCAGGATTGAAAATCACCCAAAATAAGATGTTTTTCATCAGCCTGGACGAGCGCAATTACGGGGCTGTCCTGTTAGAATATCATAAGCGTAAAAGAGCGCTGTGGACGATGTTGTAAAAGCTTAGCTTGGTATCCTAGCTATGAGACCAGTTGCTGTCGCTTGAATAGCCATTTAAAAGAAAGTGCACACCAGGAAATTTCGCGTTTAAATAAAACCTTTGAATCTCATGATAATGACTTGGGAGGACCTTCGTCGGTGGCATGTTAAAGAAAATGTTTTTCTTTTAAATCGGAATTGGAATCGAAAGCCGTAAATCAATTAAAATTAAAATTTCAATAAAGAATATTTTTCTTTTGAATAAATAAATGAACAAATACTTAAAGAGATATTTTGAATCGTGCGATAGACTAAACCACATAAACTAACAGTGTGAAAAACATACCACGATACAACATGCTTCTTTCCGAAAAACATCCTCACAAATACACCTTAACTTTTACCAATATTTTACTGGTACAAACTCACTAGCGCACCGTCTCTAATTAAAACCTGTATTAAAGACAAGAATCTTACAGACAGAGAAGTTCCTTCTTTTTTTCATCTCGTTTATTTTCCTCTTAAAAAAGGAAATGAGTACCTCGTATCCCAAGTAGAAACTGTGATACAAAGCAAAATCACAACTACAAAGCAAGGTGGAAGATTTTATAAGAATGGTAAACCTGGTCTCTTCTGTTTGCTTTCCGATGATTTTGTATTTGTTGCGATTTTAATAAAATCTCGATACATATTAAAACAAGCATCAAAGTTCGTTCCTTACAAAAATTATAGCAACATGCTGTTCCTGCTGTAGAATATTAGTCGGCTGATTCTCAATGACTGGTCGGTAACCCGTAAAAATCTAGGAATGGCCCATCGCAGATACTGCGATCCTCAGATTATCGCTCCTCTTACATATTCCAGGCATTAATTTTTTCGTGCATCCGTAGCACGGAGTAGCCATTCAGCTACCATTTTAAACAAAATACAGGTATTAGTAAATGCTAATTGTTAGCAAAAGACTGTATCCCGCAAATCTTAAGATAAGTAAGTTTAATACATATCAATCACAGAAGATTTTAAACATAGAAAATCACAACGACCAGTAATAAAAAAAACATTCTAATTTTTACAAACCGCAAGTATTATTCATCTCGTCATTTGCTCAAAGTAGGCCGCACCTATAATTAAATCTTTTCAGACTTTTTACGTTGCCATTTCGTGATATACCATTAACAGTACTCTTCGTTGGCATTTCTTTTAAGCAGATAACTATTTGTGTTTCCTGCGTCGTGTTTGAACGGAAGCGGTAAAAGTTGAGCTAGAACCATAATAAAAAACGTGGTGCTGTTGAAAATCATATTGACCTGAAAATGAGATTAGAAATGTCGTTAAACTTTACTTTACTTGGAGTCCTGATGATTGTTATGGATATTTTGATGATGCTTAAATTTTTTTATGTCATCGTTAAAAAAAGTCGATTTAAGGTTATATTTAGATTCTTTTATATTTAATTTTTCAAAATGGTGCTACTTTGTGCTAAGAGTGCACGAAATAACGGTGCCAAAGGTATGTGCAACGAGCAATAATTTGAGCCGGGATATGTGCTAGTTTCTTCTTACTTACAGAATATTCATTCGTTAATCATGCGATACCAATAATCGTTCTGACGATTTCAACTTTTGAGTTTACACTACTGTGTTTCTTGTACTAAAAATTGGTTTATTTTCCAAAATTCGCTGTTGTCTTACGAGACACAAAAGGCATTTAGGTGTGTATAGTAACTTTATTGTTGATTTTGATTGATTTTACACATCTGTTCATCTAATTTACTATTGTAAAATTGAAAAATGTCTCGATACATTTAGATCTGCTGATGCAACCTCGCTCCCACGACATCCTTTTGCTTATTCTATATTGAAGACTGCGCGAAATTAAAAAAGCTAAAAGAGTTCATAGGGACCAGGTTGCTGCTGATGATAGTTTCCTACTGTTTGTTTGACGTTCTAGTCTTACACGGCCTAATGAGGAGTTTTACGGCTCCAACAAACTGATTTAAGAAAAAACTCAACATCGTCCCCGGTTGCTTTTGACATCTTGTTTAGCCGTCAAGTAAGCGCTAGCGGCTTTGACATACACAGCAAACCCTGGGGACGAGGATGGGAAGCAGTGTTATATACCCTCAACCTTTATTTTTGACTGTTAAATACTAATTGACGATTTCTTAAAATGTATTTCACTATAATGATAGTTTTTAGCATCGCAATAAAAGTTACTGGAATCAAGCTTTCGAAAATATTTTTTTAAATTTTACCCAGCTAAAATTTTACTTAAATTATAAAAACGCTTAGGATAAAAAAATTTCTTTTCGAGTTTAAAAAACGGTATGTCACTAAGACACACAGAATTAAACAAGATAGATTGTCCCCGGTTGTTTACATTGGCACAGTCTCCTCTTCCAATCCCGTGTCTTTCGGGTCACACATTGCACATCCTCGTTTTCACTGTCTTCCTTTGAATCAAAAAGTTTAAAACACCAGTCAACAAGGGTAAAACATTACATACATCGGCACAGCCCCCATCTTCAACTTTCGCCTTCGGCGTACACGCACGTCGCAAGCTTTTCAAAAATTTCAGGCATCCTATGTAAGTGTTCCAATGCGACTAGCCTTGAGTGAACCATCAATAAAACCACCCAGTTAACTCCACTCATAATACAGCGTTTGAATGCAAGGATTTCCACACCCACTTGTCAGTTTTGACAACCTCGTCCCCAAGGCTTCCAAATTAACATGATTAGGTTCTGCCCAAATGTAATAAACAAAAAAAGGCCCAGGGGACGAGTTTGGAGCTGTAATGCAAATTGATGATTTTCTCATAATTACACATAAGTTCATTATTTAAAAATAACTAAAGATACGCTATTTCAAGTTCGTCAATTTGCTTAAAGGACGATGCTGAATATCAAAGAGCTTATAAAGGGTATCGTCAGTTTTCTGATCTTGAGATCTTGGAGAAGAAAACTGAACAAAAACACTGTTAAGTCCTTCGCACTTGTATCTGGCTGGCTACATCTGGAGCCCAGTGAATTAAATGACCAAAATCCACCCTTTCATTTTATTAGTTCGCTACCATCGCATAGAAGTACGATTTCATCAACATGATTTTTAGCTGGTGTACATCCGTTCATATCATAATGCATCTGGGATTCTCTGCTAAACATTTTACGTCATTTTTTATCAAACAATTATCTACATACATGGTTAAGTTTTAGATCTATGCGCAAAAATGGGAGTATGAGTGAGAGCAGGGTTATGCAATAGTCAGTTATATAATAATACTAGTCGATTGCTTATTGTTAAATCCATGGGTTACAGTCTTTTATATATCATATCGTGTTTCTGTTTTCTGCTACACAACCATTCCGAACATACTGGTATTATTAATATAGAGATATAGAGATAACGATTGAAGTATTTTTGACAAATAAAAGTGGAACGGCCTTATTATTTTAGTAAAATAGGACGATTTGCCATGGTTGGGTTAAAGGAGATTCAAAAATTCACCTTTTAGAGTGCCAGAGAATGAACTTTCCCATCTCGTTTTTTATAACGCCACTAAACGAACCTAAATTTTTCGTTGTGTTTTAAGGTTTTTACTAAATCTTTTTTATTTTGGTAAAAAAAAGTTTAAAAGGACGTGTAAGAATATAGTCCAACCTCGTCCCCAGAACTTTTTTCTCTTTCTGACACGGCGACGGCGTTCATAGTCTTCGTTTGTATTTTTCATGTTGAGTTTGCTGTAAAAGTCTTCCGTAGAAAGGCAACCTGTTCTTCACAAATCATTTCCAATAATTTATATGTAGGTTAATGCTTGCGGTCTATCGGAAGTCCACATTAAATTGATTTTAAAAAATATATATTTTTAACATACATATATATTTTATTCGTTGTAAAAGAGATGACGTGAATTAATTTTTGCAAAAGGAGATTGTGGGTCTTACTTTATTACATTTTGCGAGAGCGAAAGTGCTAATTTTATCTTCAAGGAAACGATATACACAATGTCCTAAGCAAGGTGTGCACTAAAGTGTTAAAATTTTTAGCCCACTTGGTGGTTAGCTGTATGATGATGTTTTACAAATGGTACACACACCTAAAAAAATTTCCCTCCTCATTATTTTCTGCAACCTCGTCCCCAGGAGTTCTTGTTCTTTTAATATCGAGGTTGGCGGCGAAGAAAGCTATCAAGTAAGCGCTAGCAGCGGCTTTAAAATCAAGCAACAAGCATAGAAGGAGATAAGAGCACTGGATGGATATGAGGTCGGTAGTTTTGGAAACCCGGGGTTACCCTTCTTACTATTTTGATTTGTTTTTCTTAAATCAAAATGGCAGACGAAAGGAACGACCGCGGGATAGGCGGATTTCGATGTGTTTTGGTTTGTCATGAATTGAGTTTTGTGATTTTTCGTTGTGTAATGTATAATATGCCATAAAATTTGGAAAATTTTTATTTACCAAATATTTCTTTTTAAAAATGAGAGTTGCTTTAAAAAATAAACAAGGAAAAGATTATGTCTCCAAATTAGAAGTGATTCTGCATGTGATGGGTGCAGTGTGGTGACACACTCATTCAATTGTTGGCAATGAGTCAGTGAAGAGTCACTTCACTGACTCATTGACAGCAACAATGAACTAGCTAGCTAAAGATGTGCCAGTTTTGCACATGAACCACAATAAAGTTGTGGTCTTTATGTACACATTTTTTATAAAAAACATGTTTATAAGAAACCTATATACATGTAAAATCTTAAAAAAATTAGGAAACTTTTACTAATTCTTACATTTAATGGAGTGGACCTGGTTTTGGTGAACTAGGGTTATGTTTTTAATTCTCCTTGAGTTGTATTGTTTATATTTTGTGCTGCTGTGTTTGTAATGTAAAAAAAATTAGCAAAGGCGCTATTCTCGTGGTAATCCCTTACATGTTTCCGTTTTTTGAACATATGACTTTGTGGTTATCATATGTTCGGTTTTTTGTTAATAATCCAATAACATTGGTGATATTGGTGTTAAGTTGTAGATACTAGCTAAATTGCGAGATCATCAGTTGATTACTACCGTCATCAGAATTTTCAGCCCCGTCCGGGTATGGACTAATCAATAATTCCTCGTGGTAGCGGGCCATGCTTTAGCAAGCATTCTCTATTAGCTAGGAGTATCAAATGTTGTAAAGTAGGTAAATTTTACTCACCATTTCCGTTGCTAGCGTCAAATTCGCTTGAACTGAAGAGATCATTAGTCTGCATGATGAAAATTTATTTGATTTAATAAAAAAACGTTATTTTGAATAGTGTTGCTACGTTCTTGTTTCTGTTGTAAGAGGTCGTTTTATGGCCATTCTCAGTCTTATATATTGCTTCGGTAGGGCCGTTTGAGGGTCGTTTTTATTTATTTATTTTTTATTTTTTATTGTTCAGTCTTGTAGTTGTCATAGAAACCGATGTTTAAACTGAATGTGCGCACAGATTTATAAACACAATTTTATCTTCAAAGCGTTTCAAGGCAAGATAGTGCCCAGGTTTCTATCATTCGTGTATGCTTTCTTGAATCCAGATTATATGCCTATCACTTATTACACAGGTTTTCTGTGTTGTTAAGATAGTATAAGTCGTTATTATCAGTATTTCATCATTACATCCAACCTCGTTTCCAGTGCTACGAATATTTATTTGTAATCTATATCAGCCTTGTATGAAAAGTTAAATTCTAGCCATATGGTTCAGTGTTAAAGTTGTATTTTCAGGAACCCTTTTATGGGTCGTAATTGTGTAATTTATTGATTGATTTATTTAAAGTGGATGAGTGTAGTTGTCATAGAATTGAGAGTTTTTTAGTCAAACCGAATGTGAGTGCAGATGGAAGATTTTGTCATGTTGTTATGGAAACGAGATTTTTTCTTCGTATCGTTTCACAGTAAGGTAGTACCAAGGTTGTAGCAGCTAACTTCTGCACCCAGTTATCTCTGCTTACACAGTTATCAAATATTATATATACACATGCACGTATTATGTTCATTTTCACGCGTATGTAAGTTTGTTATTAAGTTTTTGGTCATAAATTACTTGGTTTTGTGTGTATTAATTAGTTTGTAAATTAATTTTACAACCCATTCCACAGGCTATGATATATATTTGGATATCAGACTAACAAATAAAATGGCAAAACGCTAGCATGCAGTATTTTGCTAAAATATCAAAAAACTGTTTTGGGTGTAACAATTTTATTATGATATTAATAAACTGAATGTTATACAAATCGAATAAACATAAAAATTATAAAAATTATATTGAAAGGCAGTGGTCAGCAGATCTCATCTTTGCTCTGATTAAATATTCCTGTATATTTTTATGCTTGGTGAAAGTCAAGAATGGTTTGGTTGGAAAAACGAGTCGCAGAGCAGGGTCGCTCTCAATTATAAACCAATACTTGTGTAGTATTCGTTTAAGCGTTGTAAATTTTTCGTGGTAAGGTAAAATAAAAGGTAGAATGTGTTTGTCTTTGTTTTGGTCCCTGTCAGCATCACCACTATTGTCAGCGGTTCTGAAATGTATTCGTTTTTTATTAAACTTGTGCGTAGAGTTAGAAAGTACGTCTGATTGCTTTAATTTGGCGATTTTCCCGAATATTTCATCAACAAGCCGTCCTTTGTATCCTCTGGTCAGCAAAATACTTTTAAGTTAATCGAGCTCACATTTTAAAATGCTATCTTGACTTGTTATCATGCGATAGCGGAGTGCTTGCGAATAAATTATACCCCTTTTGGTATGGTGAGGGTGATACGACGTAAAATGTAATAGTGCTCTGCTGTCAGTTGGTTTTATAGATAATTTGGTTTTGAGTTTCCTCGAGCGTTTATCTAAATAGATAGTCGTATCCAAAAAACTAATTTCCTCTGTTGAATATTCATAGGTGAATTTTATTGTAGGGTTATTGAATTTAGATATATGAAAAATTTGTGTAGTTCTTCTTCACTGTGTTCCCATATGAAGAATATGTCGTCTAGGAAACGAATAAATATAGTGATTAAATTTGGAAACTTATCGAAAATAAACACCTGCTCAAAAAGACCCAGGAATAATGATGCGTATGGTGGTGCCACCTTCGTACCCATGGCTGTGCCAAGTAACTGCAGATATATTTCATTTAGGAACATGAAATAGTTATTTTCCAGTATAAACGAAAACAACGTTCGTATTACATGTTCATTGGGTGTGAATGAAGGCAGTGTGTTTCTGTATTTTCTAATGAAATGAATACACGCATCAACTCCTTCTTGATGAGGGATATTGGTGTAAAGTGAGGATACGTCTGCTGATACAAGTAAAACGTGTTCATTTTGTGCCGGTATGGTTTGTAACCGTTGTATTAGATGTTTGGTGTCCTTTACATATGATTTTAATTTTGGTAAGAGAGGTTGCAGGCAAAGATTTAAAAATTCTGAGATATTTTCAGTTATAGAGTTAACGGCTGAAACTATTGGTCGTCCTGGAATGCCATCCTTATGAATTTTTGGCCATAAAACGACCTCTTACAACAGAAACAAGAACGTAGCAACACTATTCAAAATAACGTTTTTTTATTGAATCAAACAAATTTTCATCATGCAGACTAACGATCTCTTTAGTTCAAGCGAATTTGACGCTAGCAACGGAAATGGTGAGTAACATTTACCTACTTTACAACATTTGATACTCCTAGCTAATAGAGAATGCTTGCTAAAGCATGGCCCGCTACCACGAGGAATTATTGATTAGTCCATACCCGGACGGGGCTGAAAATTCTGATAACGGTAGTAATCAACTAACGATCTCGCAATTTAGCTAGTATCTACAACTTAACACCAATATCACCAATGTTATTGGATTATTAACAAAAAACCGAACATATGATAACCACAAAGTCACATGTTGAAAAAACGGAAACATGTAAGGGATTACCACGAGAATAGCGCCTTTGCTAATTTTTTTACATTACATACACAATTCCTTTTGAAACCAACTAATCTAAAAATTAAAGAAACTTTTAGAAGTAGCTAGCTATTTATTTGATATAAGAAACCCTTTTTTTACTAGGAAACTTTTGAAACTAAAAATATGGAATTTTAGCCTACAAGTAGAAACTTTTAGAACTAGGCCCTTCACCAAGTTTCTTATAACAAAAACAACCTGTATAACAACATTCAAACATACTATCCTGGCAACCACGTTAATAATATTATCTTCAGCCACAAAGAATCGTGTATCCCACAATCATTTTTGCGAGCTCCACAATTTCGATAATCAGTATAATTTAATTTTTTTTCTTTTCAAAAAAGAAGTATTTCGTAAGTAATTAGTTTGTTTAAGCTTTTATCGACTTTAACGAAGCATACTTTTAGCTTTTTCTTCGCGCATACTTTTCATTGGAAAATTGGCAATTCTTGATCCGAATAAGGTTGTCTACGCTTCTCCACCAAAAAAATTTACTATGAAGCTGACTCCAAAAAACACTTTTAGCACGCCAGCACTATTCGAGTCATTGTTGATGTCTGTAGAACCGACTGGTGCAACAGAAGATTTTTTTAACATCTAAAAGAGTTTGCCCGTTTCCATTATGCAGATGGGAGGAAGTGAGTAAGTCACACCAAACGAAGGAAGAAACGAGCTGTCCTTTGCTGAAATACATAAAATTCGTATAGGTCACAATATATAAAGAATTTTACGAAGAACCTGGCAGTTGCTATTTTCTCAGAAGAGGAAAGAATAGACAGCAACTGAAGTGGTGCAAATGGAAAAAAACCACTCAACCCAGCCAAGTTGGAAAAAATAAGAGAGGACGTGTTTCAAATTAACACTATGAGTTCTAGGGAGGAAGAAGAAACATGGAGAAAATGCAAGGAGGCAATAAATGAACTCTGAAGAAGAACAAGATAATCTAGATAGTTTTTTCTTTTCTTCTCTTTGTAAAGTTTTTGTAAATTTTTATCATAAAAATAGTTACTTTAACATAACATTTACAACTTTTCTTTTCTTGACACAAACCAACTTTTTTCCAAAGAGAGTTTTCAAATTAATTTGATATTTATAAATCCATCCCGACGTATGTCTAAAAATAAATGTGATAAATAAATAAAATAAATTCTTTCTGTAGTTGCAGGAAAGCTAGTCTTATAATGAAACCCAATAAAAAAAAAATTTTGTGAAACGTTTTAACGATGCATGCGAAATTGAAACAACGTTGAACGCGATGATGTGTTGGCAGATTTGCTATATGTTTTTTGCATTAATTCTAGACATTTTTGATTTCTCTTTCCCCTTTTAAAAAGATGTTTTAAACTTTATTCAACATGCTTTTTCTTTGGTATTACATCACGAGAACATTCGTCTGAAAGTAAGTAAGAGTTTATTTGCTGAGAAAATAACTAATTACAAAAAACAAAATGTTATAATGAAAAGGAACTTTAGCTAGATAAATTGCTAAAAAGAAAAAAACAACAAGCTGGAAACCATCACACTAGTTAAAAACTAATCTAAGGAGATGGCCACCATTATATATTTAGGATTTTCATTTTAAATAAATAAATATAAATTCTTTGTTTATTTTCTTTAAGAAAATTAACTATACACTGTGACCGGGTTATTTATCCGTTTGCAAAAAGTAAAAAAGGGACTAAGTTAGTTAGAAATATTTATTGAGGAGGGAATTTTTGCAGAGTGATTTTATTCTAGATATTGATAGTGAAGAAAGGTCTTGTCTAGGGAAAAGAGATTGAAAAAAGTTCCATTGATAATAAAGTAGAATCGGTACCAAAAGAAAAAGTTCGAACAAGGGGTTTGTCTTAAAGTTTAATAGAAGATCCTGTGGTATTGTAAGTATCCGGGCGAAACGCTAGACTGAAAAGACTATTTATATCAGGTGGAGAGGTTTTGTTTAGGATTTGGTGAACTAGAGTTACATTACAGATTTTGGTGGTATCAAAAATATCAAGAAGGTTAAGTTGCTTTAGTAGAGGTTTAGAGGGTTGATTAAAGTCAGCGAAGTTGATGAGTCTTACCGCTATTTTTTGAAGTTTAAAGATTCGATCAGTATGGATGTTATGGGTTAGACACCAAACTTGGGAGGAATAAGAAGCGTGAGAAAAAAATAAAGAGTTTGGAAATTGCTCTATTACTTCTGGAAAGTTTGGTAGCTGAGTTTTTTATATGAAATGACCAATTTAAGTGAGAGTCGATAATAACCCCAAGATACTTAATACAAGTGGAAAAGGATAGTTTTTTGCCATTTAGTTTTAGTCTAACATCATAGTTGATTGACTTATTGGGATGCCTGAAAATAATAACCTCGTTTTTGGCAACGTTAAGTGCAATTTTATTTGCATTTAACCAGTGGCATAGAAGTTTTAGATCAATATTTACTCTTTTCTTAATGGTTTTCAAACTGGGACTAGAGCACTAGACTGGTGTCATCTGCAAAGTAAAAAACATCACTATAGTAAATTCTGTTTAGGAGGTCATTAATGTAAATCAAGAAGAGTAGTGGTCCAAGGACCAATCCCTGGGGCACCCCATGAAAAATTTCTAGTTCAAAAGAGTTTTTCCCAGAAATAAAAACCGGTTAGTAAGATAAGATTTAAACCAGGAGTTTGCTAGTCCACGAATGTCATAGTGTTGCATTTTACTCAATAGTATGTTGTGATCAACGGTATCAAAGGATTTTCGAAGGTCTATAAAAATTCCACAAGAAAAATTTCCAGAGTCAAGTTGTTTTCTAACGTTTTCAATTAGACTGATTAAGGCATGGTTAGTTGAGTGTTTATTTCAGAAGCCAAATTGTTTATTAGTGATTATTTTATGTTTATCAAGAAATGAGATGAGATGCGACTGAAAAATTTTTTCGTAAATTTTATCAACATTAGAGAGCAAAGATATTGGTCTATAATTATTACATCTAGTGGCGAGCCTTTTTTTAAAAAAAACAGGACTTTAACTATTTTAAGAAGGTCAGGATATGTGCCTGTTTGAAAAGAAATGTTGATTATATTAGTTAATGCAGGTGAGATTTTGTTGACTGATCAATAGTTTAGATGGGATACTATTTGGGCCATTTGATTTACTGATGTTCAGGGTTTTTATTACTTTTACAATTTCTTCAGTGTCTACTGGCGAGAAGAAAAAAGAATTAGGGTTGCTATTTTTGAGGTAGTTAGAAAAGTGTTTATTTGTAGGGGGTATTTTATTTCTTATTTTATCAGCAATATTTGTAAAATGTTTATTAAAACTATTAGAAATGAGAAGGGGATCATTAATTTGTTGATCGTTAATCTTAAGAGATATATTGTTGTTATTATTTTTGTTGTTTACTTTGTTTAAAATATTATTTATCCCTTTCCAGATAATTTTGGTATTGTTTAAATTTATTTCAAAGTATCTTGTAAAATGTTTTTTTTACTGTTTGAAATTAACTCGACTATACGGTGTACTGCCTGTATTGTTTATGGATTTTAGTTTTCTGGATTAGGTTTGTTGTTTTAATAAAAGTTTTTAATAGTTTATTTCGTTTTGATATAGCCTCCCTTATTCCTGCCGTAATCCACGGCTTAGATTTAGTTTTAATTTGTTTTTTAGTCATCAATTTAAGGTATTTAAGTATTTAAATTATTGTCAAAAAATGTGTTAAAAGAATTAAAAGAGCTATTTACATCGTTAAAATCAAAAACCTGATCCCAATATTTACTGGATAACTTTTCCTTGAAGCCAGCTTCATCAAAATTTTTCCAGTCTCTATAGTGTTGTTTTGTGTTAATTTTACTGGTATGATAATCAGAAAATAATAGTGCAAATTGTGGTAGATGATCATAGAAACTTGATATTAGGTTTCCCGAAATAGTTTTATGATTGGACATAGACATGTATATGTTTGCAAGGTTAGTTTTACTAAAGATTGGTTTTAAAAAAGGAATTAAATTCAGGGTGCTTGTAAATACAGCCAACTATGATGTCAGATTTTTTTTTGGAAATTTCAACAAAAGTTGACTCAAGTAGTTCGAAAGCTGTATTAAGGTACACAAGAATAAAACCTATGGCGGATGTATATTTTAATTGAGATTTTTAGGATGTGAAGAGGTCGTTAAACTTCAGCCAATGTAAACTGACTAACGCACAACGTAAAAAGAGAATACAATGATTTTTTTTTAATTGCTTGTGATTTAAATTGTTATTAAAGCAATGAAACTTACGCCAAGATGGCCTTATTTCACCTTTGACCACAAAGGTTGTGGATTGTGGTTGTCGCGCATGATACACGATACACGATGTTAGGCTTCCTGATACTGTATAACCTTACTTTACTAAGGCTATCCTAAAAAAATGTTTTGTTTTCAGTCCGTGGATGGGCAATAGACAACTGAGAGGTGCGATTAAATTTTTTGTAATTTTTTGGATTTGGGTTTAAAAAGCTATTGTGTTGGTGCCAAGTTATTTTCCTCTTCAAGGTAGCGATGGTGTGCAAATTGGTGAATACTCACTTTTTGATGACGGACAAAGCAGAGCAGAGTGCTACTGTTCCTTATGGTTAACAGAACTTAACGTGTACATTCACTTTCAATAGTTAGCGTTCAAATGAAATACAGACTTCTTACATACGGAATTAATATGATTGCTTACCAAAAAATATATATTAAAAAATATATATTCATGTGTTATCATACAATGCAGCAGCATATATTGTAGGATTATGATAACACATGAAAATGAAAGAAATAAAAAAAACTACATTTACAATGTTAAAATTCATTAAAGTTACCCATATTTAGTGAAAAAAAATCTGATAAACAATGATTCCATTCAATAAATATGAAGATTAATTGTGAGGGTTGCAAGCAAGAATGTTGTTTTGGAAGTACAAGTTGATTGAAATATAATTTTCAAATAGTTTAATCATGCTTATGGCCAGCTTTGTAAACAAAAAACACCTGACTGTGAAACAGATTGATATTTTGTTTTACTTTTTCTAAAATATTGTTCAATTTTTTTTTCACAAAGGGGTTTTCTAATCACAATTTCCACACGCTCTCTATAACAATTCTGGCACACAGAGAATTCCACGAAGAAAACAACATGCCTGCTACACATCGCACGCGTAAATCTATTTTAGAAAATTTGCGCGTGCGTTTTTCCGATTTTTTTCCTGGTTTATTTCACTCTTATCAGTCCCATGAGTGTTCTTTAAGTGGTGTAAAAGTGCTAAATATATTAACAAAACACCTTGGTTCGTTGTAGGAAGTAATTTATATATAATTAAATTTAAACATTGAACGAAGAAACGCTGACACATGCTACACGTTGCACTTATTGCAATGGTCTGCCATTTTGTTTGTAGTGCTTTTTATCCCCAACCTTGTTCCAAGGGTTATATTTTCTCTGTAGGTTATCTATTATCTATAACAATGGTAAAAATGGGAGTCATTTTTTCTTTATTGAGGTTTTATTTTAAATTAAATTTAATTTTAAAATAAAATGTTCAACACACATTTAATTTCACACAGGCAGAAAAAAACACATTTAATTTAAACACGGGGAAAAAACACCACGGCATTTAATTAACTTTTTTAAAAAAAAATTAATTTAACCACAAGTGGTTATAAACTGTTTTTAATGATACAAGTGAAGCTGTCTATGTAAAACGATTGATTTTTGGAATACAGTTTTTAATAGTTAAATGATTAAAGCATAGCCTGAAGCGGCGACATTAACCACACTGTAGAAAATCAACTTTTATAATTCATTCGTTAATTTTTTTTATTTAACGTGAGTAAAGAGCGTAATTAGCGCATGCGATGAAGCGCACGCCTGAACAGCTGTCGCGCGTGTGTGGGCGCGTGCGCGTGCGATCGCACGTGATTTGGCACCATAGCTGAAGGGTTATAACTCTCACATTTTGTGTGAGAGACTGAGGTTACTTTGCAGTGATTCATGGGCAATGGGCGAGTGAATGCTACCATAGCCCCAGGTTAACCCAACACTGTGTGGGCTGTTGGATGTTGCAGGAAGTTGTCCACCCTAATTGAATCTGTGAAGCTTGAAATGAGCATTTTCTCTAGGACTATTGATCTGGGTCATGTTCCCTCTATAATAGACAGGGTATATTCCCTGATATTTGTGAGGTTAGCCATGTAGAATAAGCACCCCTATCTATCTATTTATCTATGTGCGCAGACACTATTGACTGTTTTCTAATATTTCCTTGTTTGCTTCTATGATCAAACTTAACAAATGCTTAGAAAAAAACTTGATGCAGTAATAATTCTATATTCTAAAATAAATTTATTCTTTTTTTAGGCAAAAATAACTTAAAAAATGTTTAGATGTAAAAGTTCTTCTTGTTGGCTATACATTTATGGTTGTCCGCTGCACTTGTCTTCTCGATAATACTAATCACCTACGAATTGTTTTAATTTTGCTTTTTTAGTCAAATGAAAAATGCTACCTTATGCTAATATAACACATATAATTGATTCATTAAAATCAGTTGGGTATCTGAACTCAACCAGCAATTTATTATCATGGATTTCACTTTTTCACAATCAATCAGAAATATTTTTGCAGGAGATTGTGGACAAAACAAGCATATCGATTGAAGATTTGACCACTTTTACAACCGAAGTAATACCATGCATCACTTCACTTTTTTTCAACGATACGTTAACAGAAACAGAAATTACAAACCACATTAATAAAGATTGGTATGTAATTAGTTTACATAATATAATAATATTGATTTTTTCGCTTTGTGTATATGAACAGGAATAAAAAAATCCTTATATTTGTTTAGCCTTAGTTATGGCACAACAAAATATGAATGTAATCATTACAATGCGGATGCAAAAGTGCGTTTGTCAATGCTGTTATATGCCGTACGTATATTCAGTTTACACACTAATAGGTGAGGTGAGGGCTGATCCATAAAATTATTTTGGGTGTCAATAGCGCTGCAGATGAAATTTTCTTTAGGGTAACAAGTAAAGAATGTAGTTTCTTCATGAAAATAAATCTTCTCTGTGATTGAAGACTCCAAAAATATCCAGAAATTCTCAAGCATTTTAAATTACATGTTTCTAATTCGGCTGCCCAAATTAGATGTCCCCAAAGTTGGTATACCGATTTCCAAATTGACTGAGGTCACAGGGACTTACAGCTCCTTGAGGCAATAGTAACAAAGTAATTGCTATAACCTAAAAATGTTAACTTGTATTACCAACGTTGCTTTTTGTGACAGACTGTTACAGACAATCAAATCAAAAAAATTGATTTTGCATCTTATTAACAAGAAAAATGTTGTATGTAAAAATTGGCATTGCTAATTTAACAATCAATGGATAAATCACAGAAAAAAATGAACTGTTTTTTAGTTCACTTGGAAGTAAAAATAAAGCCAGAGTTAGCTTGTTCTTCTTTTCTAATCTATTATTGTAAAAAACAAATGCCTCAAAGGACTCTGAAATACATACAATTAAAAGCACATGATTATTGTCTACTGTTGTTGTCTAATTTAATTAATGTTTAATTAATTCACAAACTTGATTTTGCAGCTATTTTGTTCAATTTTTTTCTTTTTTCTCTTTAGTTAAAGTTTACTTGCTAATATCTCTGCGATAGAAATATCGCACTTCTTTTGCTTGGATGCTATCTTTTAAGATTTGATTTTTTATTGTTTCGATTTTGAATACAATATTTTTATTCACTCTTGAACAACTACCAAGAGAAAAAATTTTAAAGGGGATATTAGAACTTATCAACGCTAGTTTAAAACCATTCCTGGTTAAAGATTTTTGAGTAAAATGTTGTGTGGAATTAGGGTTCTTTTTCTATTGCTACCTTCAGAAACAATTCTGTTACAGTACCTTCTCATGCTGTCAATCAAAGTGTAGTAATTATGTCAAATTTTTCACCTGTTGTAGCAGAAATATTACCTATTGCACAGATGCCTGACAACTTAATTTTTAAAACAAAATTGAATTTGTTACTACCATCTGAGTTCCCATAACCTTCGTTGTTAGAAGTTTTTCTTGTTATTTTTCAGTAATGGTTTTTGGCACAACAAGGTACTAAATGTTCCTGAAATTCTGTTATTTAAATATGTTATAAAAGAGAATTTACTTGTTTAGGTAATATTCACAGCAATTTTCAGTTGTTTTTGTCGTCAACGTAAAAAATTCCATGTAAATTGTTGTAATGGTTATCCTGGACCAGTTGTGTAAGTATAAAATAATTTCACTTTTTTTCTGTTAAACTTTCTGTCTGATAAGATCTTTTAAAATAATTTTTTACAAATAAGTTGTACAACCTTTTTGAATACTTGTTTCACTTTCTTTAGAACCCTGGTGAATACCAAAAAACTATGTTGTATTTGGGTCTTTGTTCTAATTATTTTTAAAGGCTTTCTTACGTACTCGTAAATTTAAAGTATTGTTGACAATAATGTTAGTACAATCTAAATTTCAGCTTTTTTTTTGCATGTAAAGAAGCTATAAACAAATTAAGTTGATTTACTGTGACATCAGGTGAAAATTATTTAGTTTGCGTTCCTGACTAATAACACAAGCAGGGTGTAATGCAGAAATTTAAAACTAGGGCCACTAAATCCCAAATGAAAAGTGGTCTTAGATATTATTGAAATCTAATTTCTTCACATAAAATGGGCTATAAGTCTTATGATTTGTAGTTAATATAATTAACTCCTATGATAAATTGAAAAATTTAGGATAAATTTTAATTGACCATTTAACAGCTACTGAGCATGCTGCACTACAAGATTAAGTGTAGACAATCTATTTCAATTTAAATGAGTAAATACAATATTATTTTTATTGAAATTTTCGAAATTAATGACGATATTTGTTTCAAATTTTAGCCTAATAGTTTTTTAGAAACAAATAATATTCTTTAACAACATGTAGGTATACATATACTCAAAAACAGTTTTAATAAAACTGTTTTATCTATTTGTTTGTCTTGGATGATTTGCTAATTTAAAAATTAGCGCCCTAAACGTCAAAATCAAAGAATGCAAAGAATCCTCTATCCCTGAAACTGTGAAGCGAAAGATTTTTTTTTTCCATTTTTGTTTCTTTAAAACTTTTTGCTGGTTATTTTTTTTGTGTGTGTGAAAATTTGGGTGAATTGAGCCTGTAGAACAACTAATTAAGTTTGAGCCACCTAATTAAAATTCTCAAAAAGCCACTATTCTATCAGTTGTTGTCATAAAGGCTGCCCTTTTTTTGTAATTTTGTTCAATCCCTTGTTTAATTTCAGCCCTTTAAACATGCTGGATAGTTATGAAAATCGCATAGGCATAGCACTGTCATTTGGACTTACAGTCGCTTCATGTGTTGGGATTCTTTTTGGAGAATATAAAAGTATCGTTGGAATCAAGATTGCCGAAGAAATAGCAACATATCCAAAGTATCTTTCAAGTAAATATTTTTCTATGTTTTTTTTAAATCTCTGATGGTAACAGCTGTTTTCTCATTTCTTCAGTTTGTACACCCAGAATTAATGGCGTGTAGTTGTCTGTGATTGCAATTTTGATTTTTTGTTTCCTTTTGTGTTTTTTTTTTTATCTTGGAGAGCAATTTAGGATGTTAAGGGCCATGAACCACAAACATGAAAACCAGTTGTTTGAACTTATTCACTCACACCCGTGGGGGAACATGTTTAAAATGCAAGGAGAGTTTTGCAGAGGTAACAACAAATTTAATTGGGGTGCAGTATCGATCAATATTCTCTGTATCTGTCTATATGGATTTCTGGATGGTTATTTATTTATTTTTTTCAAGAAATTTATTTATCTGTTGCCTTAGTGTGAGTGTTAAAACCACTTCGGTTTCTTGTTCAGTTTTAACTTCCTTGAAAAATAATTCCATTATGTTCAAAGCATTTTTTAGCATATTGTAAAATTATTAAAAGGTTGATCCTATAAAGAATAACTTTTTTGTAAGTATGAGTTAACTGTTTCACATTTCCAAATTTATAAACAAATTTTTTTTTCGCATAAGGGGTGAGAAATTTTTAAATAAACACAACCAACCAAACTAGAGATAGTTCCACGGTTCTTTAAGTACAGTTCTGTATATTCATAGAAAAAATACTGCATAGGACATTTGAAGTACATGTGTTACTAAATGTTTGTAAGTTACGATGACTTTTCTCTCAGGTTGTTTGACATTAATTAGTTTTTTCTTTGTTTTTTAGCTTTTCTAAAGATTCTGTTTGCAGTCTTTGTGTCGATGCTAACATACCCCCTTTTTGTATGCCAACATATGCAAAATAAGCTGAATGGAGCTATCATGGGTCTTATCTATTGCATAACCTGGTATGTATCTCTCATAAAATAAATTATCAGCGGCAACTGTGGATTATTTGCTAGATTCCACAAAGAAATGGTGTCTTTCTGCACAGCATAACTTAGAGATAATAAAATTGCAGCAAAAAATTAGTGGTATTGGGGGAATTTGACTAAATATAATTCCTTCCATATTAAATTTGTTTGATATCAATCAAATTAAATTCCTGTCAGATTTCTTTACCACCTGTTAAATTATCCAAGGGCAAGTATTATTGAATTCGCACTGTGGGACGTATCTTTTTTGTTTTCATTAAATTTTACAAATACTTTGTTTTGTTTTTGTACACAGTAGAAAGAACCAGGTGATTCTAGAATAAAAAATAAAAGATACTTATTATAGCATGCATCAACGCAAACCTGGTAAACTGAAAGTGAGTAAACATCATTTAGTGGCTATTATATAGTGAAAACACATCGCAACGCAAAACGTTTTTTCAATGTCCATTTAGCATTAGTTTGTAAATCAGTGATAAGTTAATTCGCCCACTTAATACAAGCTTGTATTTAAACGCAAATGTGTTCTCCAAGAATGAAAATTTTTGCCTCTCTGAGCGCCGACACGAGAATGTCGTGTGTTCGAATCTTATCGTGTAACTATTTTTACTTTTTTCTTTTCTTTTTACTATCTTGCCTGCGAGTATAGGTTTTCAACTCGTAACTAACTATGTCCCAAATGGTCAATTGCAATGTCACAGATTTTAACTTTGTACCTAAACTCTCTAAGTACTTGGAAGTCATCTAAATGACATTTCAGGCCAAAATTGATATTTGTTTGCGACAAAATTTGGCACAGTTAACAAAGAGTATGCTGAACAAAATAGTGACATCATAATATCAATTTTTGTCACCTAAATGTCATTTTGGGCCAAAACTGGTCCAAAAATTAAAACTACTTTATTTTGACAAAATTTGGCAAAGTTAACAAAAAAGTATGCCAAACATGATGGTGACGTTAATTTTTTGTAACTTAAAAACAGTAAGATAAGTGTTAAAGGCTTATTTAACTAACTGGTAAAGTAAAGGTGTTTCCACCAATTTTTCAAAAGTGAATGTAGGCAGAATTAAGGTCTCCTCAATTGTCTGCAAAGTAGTCTGCAAAAAATAAAATTTCCACAACAATACGTAAGAAAAAAACGAAGAGGCTCCACCATATATAAATAATGACGAGAACGAAATTCTTTTCGCTATGCTAATGACACGTCAAAATAGAAAAATACGATTTCGGAAACACACTAAAAAAACGTAAATTCTCGTAAACGTAAATTTAAATTTCGCAAATTTTAGGTGTGGTTTGTAGTCTCTCTTCTTCCTGCCGGTCAGTTTACCCCGGACTGATTTCCTGTTCAAGAAGATCTCACAAATCAATTTTGAGAAATAACTGCGTAGTGCGTAACAAATATTATTGCCTATCTAACTAGCAAAATATATAGTGTCTAACTTCGTAACAGAAATCACAATTTGATGGACAGCTTTTTGTAAACTTTATTCATGAGGTTGTTTGCGTATATGATACGTCTTGTTGAACTTAACATCTGGAAAACCATTCATATCCATTTTTACTCTAAGAAGGTTTTGTGGAGTGTATTCTAAGTTACCAGTTTTTTTTTATTCATATATATTTACTTTTTTGCATTTTCTTAAAAATTAAAATTATAAGCATGCAGAAGTATTTAAAAAACTAGCTTTTCCTTAACTTTGAATAAAAAGAACGTTTTTTATACCCTGATATAGTTATACTAAAGTTGAAGTTATGGATCTTTAAGAATAGTAAAAATTACACTTTTCTTTCAATTTTCTTAGGATATCCTTAGAAATCCAAAAGATAATTGCTGTGGTAGGCACATGCTGGAAAGTTTATAGCCAATTGCATCTGGTAAGGTTTAAATAGTTTATTCACATTAAAAATACATCAAATTGCTGCAATAAATCTGCAATCCTGACACTCAAAATTAAATTATTTATTATTTTATTATTTTTACAATAATTAGAAAACAGTAACAAATCCTGTTTTATAATTGTAACACTGGATTTGAAATAGAAGAATTTAACATTTCTAACATTAAGTTATAATTTATAGTTAAATAAAAAAAAATAAGTGCTTATGGATCTTGTTGATAGTACACTTGGCACTAAAATTGACCCCTAAAACTCTTCGAACCTTGGTTTAACTACAACCCCCTTACTAAAATATTGGGACTAGCACTTTCAGTTATTTTACAAAGTTGCTAGAAAGCATCAACTCAAGGATTTATTTGCAGTTGGTAAAGCACTACTTTTTTAATTTAAATGGCACCTGTTTCACCCTCTAACAAATGTGCTTTTCAGGATAACTCACATCAGGCCCCACACAGGCCAAGAAATTATATGAAAAATGGACATTAATCTGCATCCGCATTATTTGGCATATTTTAAGAGTTGGGATCTAACCAAATAGCCTAAGATAATATAAAAGTGTCTTTAAAGACGTCCTTTTAAAATTCTCTGCAACTGTTTACACTCTCAAAGAAGTGATGAAATGAAAAGTGCTTATTATAACAACTTCTTTGTCAACTAATAAATTAGTTATCTTAATGGAAATACATCAGACTGCCATCAGAAATGTTATAAGGGTAAAATGAATTATTTGTGATCTCATCTCTGAATGTCATTTCTATTTCCTAAGACGTCATTAAATTTATTTTGTACTTATAACGAATTTGTATCATAACATATCATAACAACATTCTGTGTAAAGTTCCATCACTAAGAGCATAACTATAGGATATATGAAAACTCACATGTATTAGTATGTATTAGTAAGGCTAGACAAACCCACCACTATATATTATAACCTATAAATATACAAACACACATAACAAACTGTATTGTCAGAGTAAGACAGTATGATGTTGACAT
Organism: Hydractinia symbiolongicarpus; assembly: GCF_029227915.1. Lineage (NCBI taxonomy): Eukaryota > Metazoa > Cnidaria > Hydrozoa > Anthoathecata > Hydractiniidae > Hydractinia > Hydractinia symbiolongicarpus. The sequence goes on along the minus strand of NC_079875.1, from coordinate 11,842,996 downwards.
ATATATGCCCTGTGGACACTTGTTACCACTGCAGCTGTTACATAGGCTAAAAATAAAAAGTTGTTGGTTTTGGTACCAAATGCTAAAAAATCAGATATGTGTTAAACAATTCATCAAAAATTGTTGGTTTTTTGTGCCTTGCAAACCGTAGTATGTTCTATGTTTTTGCTTTTAGTCAATTGGTTGGATAGCATTACTAATGGATTTTCCAAAATACATCTGTTTAATTTTACTTATGATGAAATTTTCTTGGGTTATTATAAAAGTTGTAAAACTGCGTCAAAAAAGAAAGAGAAGAGGAGAGGTACTAAATTTTTTTAAAAATAATTTTTTTATTGCATAAAATAACTGCCAATTTTGTAGAATTCATGTAAACAATAACCTTTTATTGAAGATTTTATTTCGGTTTCTCTGCTTTATATATACATCATTGTGAAAGATTAGTACGCAACGTTCAGGAGATCCTTCTCCCATCATACAGCATCTCCCATCACCTTGCTTGATAATGCAATGTGTTAGCATTTTAACACGTGTTATGGCACCTATGCTTGTAATATGCATGCCATGTATTTGACTGCACGAAGTATAGCATCGCCCCTGTGATGCGTTAACGTTTTAGCACATGTTATGGATCTGACAGCTGTTATGTGTATAACATTTATTTGAGTGCACATGATATGGTGACAGCGCGTTTTAACACATGTTTAGCACTGATGCTTGTAATGTGTATGTACATGGTATGGCATCACCGCCTGTAATATGTTAGCTGTGTTAACACATGTTTTGAAGAAAAAAGAAAAAGCTTTTGTCTTTTTTGTGATAAAATTAGTTTTCCTTTATTTACAGAGAAACTATTTGAATGCTTCAGAGTAGAAATATGCAGAAAATGTTATTGCTACTCTATTTTTCATAAAATAACATGTCAAAACAAAAGATAAGTTCTTTCACAGTTATATTTTGCATGACTTTGGTCATTAAAAGAGTATGTGAGGATATAGGGCATGTAAAGTGGGACGTGTAGAAATGAACCAATCAAATTGTCTCGCCCGAAGTTAACAAACACTTAAATGATAAGAAATGTAAGAGCAATGTAAATGCCATATATTTATATGATCATATTTCACATAGTATATAGATTATGATCGTGTGGGAGCAGCATATTACAAACAAACGTTTCTGTTTTGCAGGTGATTAGTTGGTTTTATTGTGATGATACAGACTGGCGAAAGGAATATATGTATATACATGTAAAAGAACTGATGAAAGCAACTGGAAAAAACATAAAGGACCAAGAAAGTGATGACGAAGATAATAAGGAGTGAGAATAATGTTGTTTTAAATATAGCAATTATAGAGTTGCTGGGGAAACTAAAAACAACCAAAAAGGTGGATGTATAAAACCATTAACACTAGGAAAGCGAAGAAATTATAAAGCTTAAACAAACATACTGGCTCACAGATCTTGTTTTTCCTGCTTTTTTGTTACACTTTCTATTTCTGTTAGTGAGGAAGAAGATCTAAACTTTCGGGAAAAAATAAAAAGAACTGCAAAGAAGAATCTGTACACGTATAAGCCTGGTATGAAGTTTATCATCATTGTTTTTGTTGTGTCTGCTGTTGTTATTGTTAACCTTTTGTTTTTGTTGTTGTTGTTATTGTTAACCTTTTGTTTTTGTTGTTGTTGTTACTTTTGTTATTCAAATAATGAGGTGACAATACTATAGATGGCTTGCTATCTTGATAAATTTTTTGTTCTTATTTTTTTGGCAAGCAGATTAAAGCAATTTAATTGGCTAATTCTTTTTAGAAGATCTAATTAGGTAAACAAAGCTTATAGCAATTCATCTGTACAGTAAACTTAGAAGAAATAATTTGTAGAAAGAATTTTGAAAGTTTGGAAAAATAGGATATTAGTCTCATTTAATGTTGTTTAGGGAAACTTTTTTTTTAGGTTTCAAATATTCAACAAGAATCATTGCAGCGTCAGTAGTCTCCATATTGTCTGTTTACACCGTGAGTTTATTTTTTTTGTATTAACACTTAGGGTTTTTTTCTGTTTGGTTCTTTGCAAAATGGTTGCCTGCACCTTCAAGCCCTTACAGAGTAATGTAAACTATGCTTTACCTATTTCTTTTTTAGCTCTCCGTTTGTGCAGGGACTAAACTCAATGGTTACTATAACTTTATAACCTGGATAAGTATATATACAATGCATTTTCTTTTTAGGTTTTTTTAAGCATGGTTAATGTGGGTTACACATTTTTTGTGTCATGGTGGGATAATATATTCGGTCATGATGTGGTAGTAGAGATATCAAAATGGACAGGTTATCCCATTGACGAAATAGAAAAATACGGTGTTTGTGTTTTAGGTAAGGCTGTCATTTTGCGATGATATATAAACTATTGTCTGTTGTTTCTTGAAATTCATATAGCTCTTTGTAACAACGAGAAAGAAATCATCCTATTTCAATTCGATACCAGATATATTATTATTTACTAGTCGATAAAGACCCGTGGAAAAATCCACTTCGGCAATAGGACATTGAAAAAGTTGGTTGTTTAAGACGTTTTGCTGACGTCAGCATTGCAAATCCAAAAAAATTGTCGAAATTTAGTTCATTCGTTGCCTGTAACGTGTAGAGGTTGAAACGCTGATCAAAATAATGTATAGGATCATATCTTTTCTACGAACGACTAAGGACATATAAATAAAGGTTTTGTGATGACCCGTCCATTCCGAAACGGATTCGGGGACCTTGGTTTGGGAAACGCGGTGAAAAATTATTAACGTCACCACCTCGTTTCCAAGTTATTTGGCCTCAAAGTTTTAAGTGCACTGTAACGGCAGATTCATTAATTTAATATGACTATAAAGTAGTGTTATTGACGTCGCATCGTAACGTCAAAAAATTTAACATATTGGACATGCATTTTTCGGTTACTTCAAAGATAATTTCGGCAACATCAAAGGAAAATAAGCATATCCACTTTGCCTGTTACAGACACAGAACTGGCGTATTATTATATAGATTAAACATTAAAACATTAAAAAGTCCAGTCAAAGTCTTTTATTCACGTTTTTTTGTGTGTTCTTCTTCAAATCTCAGGGAATGATTCTTCCTGCTTAACATGCAAGATATGAATGTGATTAATATCTTTGGCAGTTATCTAACTAAGACGTTTTTGTGCTTGTTCTGTGAAAGATTCGCACGCCATTCTTTATTTTTATATCAGGTCTAAATAAACAGGAAATATGGTCACAATTAACAACTTTGTGTTCATATAAGCTAGAGGAAAAGTTTTAAGCATTCAAGTTCGATTCGTCGACAATATAGAAAATTCTGATGCCATTTATAAAAAAGCAGTAAAGCATTTAGTTATGGTGGGGGTTTAGTCAAAATTTATGGAAACAGGAAAAAAATTAGATCTTCCAATAGCCCAAATTTATCCACAAAGATTTTAACTATTTATAAATAAATGAACTGAAAAGACACATCCCAGGTATATAATCCTAATAAAAAATATTTCTTTTAGTTTCGTACTGGTTGGCTTGTGCATTTGGCTTTGTTTTCTTTCTAATTATCATGATGAATTGTCTCACATGGTATAGGTAAGGCGTGTTTTTTTGCTTTAACACTACCCTAAACAAAAAAAATTATCTGACATGGTATAGGTCATTTTGTTCGTTTGCTTAACACTACCCTGAACAAAAAAAATTGTCCTACAAGGTATAGGTGAGATTTTTTTGTTTCCTTTTAACACTAGCCGGGATGAAAAATGTTTCTACCCAGGATAAATCAGTACTTCTTGTTAAATAGGAATATATATATATAAGACTGACCTGTAGGTTATCTTCGCAATAGTTCTTTCTGTGTATAACGCAACGCTAAATTAGTGTGATTGATTCAACTCAACACTATTGAACACCACTCTGACTAAACACAACGAATTACCAATGATACTGGTTCAACACAATTAAAACCCCACCACCAAGTGATTCTTATTAGTAATCGCCTAGATAGAAGATCAACAATCTCCCTCTATTTTCTTTCTGTTTGGCGTTCAGTTGGTTATTCGAATGTTGAGAGGAATTTATAGCGACTCCTACTCGCTTAGTACAGTGGTCTAGGGGCAAAACTGGCTTTTCACCAAAACCCTCTACTGTACTAGTCTTGGTTAAGTCATCACTACATGTATCTCTCTTTCTTCGTGTGATTACTTGTGTGGAATTTAAACATAAAAATCCTAAAAGATAAAAACTCAAAAAAAACTTAATTTTTGAACACAATATTCAAATTTTCATAACTCAACATTTAATTGGTCACTATTATTCTTCATGACCCCTCTGTAGCACATTCATTAAGAGTGTGCTATTTGCTCCTTGTTTTGTTAACACGTCTGCTAACTGATGTTTGGTAGAAATCCACTTCAATTCAATCTCTTTCTGATTGATACTCTGTCTAAGGGAAGCCATATCAACCCTTAACCGTTTGTCTTCCAAAGATTTTGTTGAATGGGCAGCACCAAACAATGATTTGTTATCTGTATGACATAAGATGCCTTCTAGATTAGTATTCAACACTTCATTTATCACATTCTTCACCCATATGCATGTATCAATACCATTAACAAGAGCTAGTGTCTCAGCAGCAAGAGTGCTACGCGCAACTCTCTTAATCTTTTTAGACTGCCATGTGATAGGTGCCATAAGATTCTCAACACCTGTCAGGAAAATAAAAATTCCACTTTGAGAGCTGCCATCTTGAAGGTTCCCAAATGAAGCATCAGAATATAAGACCAGTTGTAATGGAAATTCAAGGAAATTCAAGGAAATGTTGGGATCCAATTTCAACTTCTTTACCACTTTATTGGCTCTCATGACATCATCAACTACTGCACAGTTTAGTTTTGTGCTTAGCTGGCACACATCAAATGAAATGTCAGGCCTTGATTGCGATGACATCCAGTTTAGTTGCCCACATATATATCGGAAGTTTGATTGTTCTTCATGTGATAGTTGACGATGTCTGTCTGTTGTGTTTTGAATCTTGACCAGTTCCATACCTGCCACATAGTTCTTTTGGTCATAGTTAATTGAACCATTAGATTGTTGTATATTGACACCAACATATTTGAAATTGGAGTAATCTTCAGATCCAATGAGAAAAGTTTCTCTGATAGGCGAAATGACCTTCACTTGAAAATCATGGGATCCTCCCCATAGAAAATCATCAACATGTATTACAATCAGTCCTTGGCAGCAGTCATCTTGAATCCAATAAAATAATGCTTCATCAAATAAAGACATTCTCAACCCCAAGCCGATTAGCTCTTCCTTCACACGTAGATACCAAGCTCTTGAAGCATCAGCAAGGCCGTTTACAACTTTATTTAGTTTCCAGAACACACCTGTTGTATTTGCTTCCTTTGGGGGCTTTATGATAACCTCTGTCAATCTGGTTGCCTTGAAGAAATGCCGTCTTGACATCTAAGGTGTGACATTCCCTTTCATAGGTTGCTAACATCGTAAGTACAATGCGCAGAGGAAGCGTGCTGGGCCCATAACCCAGAGGTCGGTGGATCGTAACCACCCTCTGCTACCATTGTTAAATAGGAATATATATATATAAGACTAACCTGTAGGTTATCTTCGCAATAGTTCTTTCTGTGTATAACGCAACGCTAAATTAGTGTGATTGATTCAACTCAACACTATTGAACACCACTCTGACTAAACACAACGAATTACCAATGATACTGGTTCAACACAATTAAAACCCCACCACCAAGTGATTCTTATTAATAATCGCCTAGATAGAAGATCAACACTTCTTCTTTCAGTCCACTAAACTGGGTAATAAATTATCTCTCTTTATTTTAAGACGTCATATCCTGATGCTTCGAAAAGGAAACCGTATGTTTTTGCCGAGTTCTATAGCAAAGAAGTCTCTAACTCCTGGAAACCTCATAGTAAGGACATATTTTTTTTCAAAATATCCTAGTTAACTTTAAGATTTTGTCAGCAATATAAAACATAAAAACATACACGTATAGCCTGGATTTCTTCGTATATTTTAAGAAAAAATAAATTTGAGTTCAGAATTACTAAGAAACAATTATTTCCGAACAGTTTTCTATTTATTTTTTTAATAGCGTATGAGTATTTTTTTTAAAATAAGAACTGCAACACCTTTTCATTTCTTTTAAACCTAAAAATATTCACCATCGCTGGTAAATTAATAAAAAATTAAGGAACATTGGAGGCTAAAAAGGTGTAAAAAATAAGCACATTTATAAAATCTTAGGCAAACTTGTTGTGTTTATTTAGTTGTATACTATGTAAATTTTTGTGTGGTTATGCACTTTCTCAATAAATGTGTCATATCAAACTGGGTTTTTTTTCTGGCAACACCAATCTTGTACATGACAAAATTGTAAAAAGGTGTGAAAAAAGCTAATATATTTAAAACTTTTCTCTTTAGGCTGCCAGTTTAAAATATGCAGGCTATCAAGTTGGTTACTCTGCTTGGGGTATGTCCACGTCCAGCATTGTATATACCGAGTTTGGCATCTCTCAAAAGGGTTATTTCCAGAATTTTTTATATACCCCTATCTTATTTCAGTCTGCCCGTACATGGGAACTCTGAATTTGATCCCCTCTTTTCTTGCGAAGTTTTAAAATCAAGTGTGTTCCTCAAAAAAAATGGGTTTTGAAATAAGTACTCCCTGAGGGTTAAAGGCCCACGCCAGACACACACCCTTTTCGAGAATTTTTGTTGATGGTATCTGTATGCATTGCTTATATAAATTTTAACATATAACCTACAGACTGCATTGTGCAATGTAGACAAACTTACAATTTTTTGATTTATTTCAGGTTATCTTATTACGTTCCTGATTGCATTCGTTGCTTTTGTGGTGATCTCCACTCAAATATTTCTTCCAATGTTTACTCACAGGATGTCATTAGTACTCACACTTCTTATTCGTCTATGGTAAGCAAACTCAGTTCCTATCCAGATTTTCAGGGAATTCTGGGAGCCTTGGTTTTTAGTCATTGTAGGGATATTTTATCTCTTTATTAATAGCCGTATTTTGTCTGTGTGTCTGTGAAAGCCGCGTTCCGTAACAGGAATACAAAATTTTTAAAATGCGCACCCATACCAAATGCGATATGTTTTTACCGACTTTGTTTTGACCGCTCGGGTAGTACACCAATCACGGCGCCTGATTCTTTAAACAATCCAGATTTTAGCGACCAGAAATAATCCAAGATTTTCGCATAAAAAACAAACCAAGATTTTCGCGACTGAATGAACGAAGGCCATTTTGATTTTGAAAATAGTCATGTGCAATGTGTGGTCAGTGTGTGGAAGGTTTGTAGGCCTGTTTGACTATTTTATCTGCTAAAAGCTTTATATATTTTTAATATTTGTTTTATGTTTGTTTTCAATGTTAAGATAAATATATTGTCACGTTTTTTTAGTCACGTACAAATCTTAAACGCTCCAGTTTTAGGATTTTTGGCTAGTAACGAAGATTTTGCAACCTAGCTAGCCATCTAGAGCCTTACTTATTACTATTATGCATGGTATAAGAGCTTTTATCCTACCTAACATTTATTTTTATGTTGACGCTGTAGCCATTTAGCTAGCTCCTATCTTTGGCTAAAAAGCGAAAGTATAAAATTCAGTTTGGCTACAACAATATTCTTAAGCAATAATTCTTATGCTAAATGCAATTAGCTATGTAGCTACAGCTATATACATCTTTTATTATTTTCCTGAAAACTTTTTCCGCAAATAAAATGACTGAGCAATTGTTTTAGCTGGACGGGTTGGTAATGACAGCCTGTTCCCTGTGTTTTTCATTTAAACCGAAGTTGCAATGAAGTTTTTTTTTGAAAAGGGTATGATGCTTATTCACCTGTTTAACTCTGTTTAACTGTACTAAACGGTTAGCCCAGTGTTAACAACAGACTGTTTTTTTTTTGGAAAAAAATGTTACGCCTATGGGCATGCGCAATGTGGTTTACCTGTACTAAGGGGTCAGCCCATTGTGACAATTAATTTTTAAACTATCTCGGTAACCACGCCTGTACAGATGTGCAGCACTGTTTACCTGGAGTAACCGCTCAGCCCTGTGTTAACAATGGACTGTTTCTTGTGTTTTATTTAAGTTTAAGTCTGCAGTAAAGTTTTTTTAAAAAGGGTATTATCCCTATACGGCCGTGCAACACCGTTTAACTGCACTAAGAGGTCAGCCTAGTGTCACAAATAATTTTTTACTTTCACAGGAACTTGTTCCGCAATATAAAGTAATATTGACCGACTGTTGTTGCTATGGCGGGTTAACAACAGTTTTAACTCTGTTTTTTATTTTATCTAACTTTGCGGGAAAGTTATTTTTTGAAAAAATATGTTACATTCGCAACACTGCAGTGGTGTATGCGCTGCACTTGATTTACGAGATACTGCTTACTTGTCCTAAAGTGCTCCACACAGTTTACGGCTCTTATTAAGCGCTCCACAAAGTGTTCAACGCCGGGTCACACGTTGACTTGTGGCTCACCCCGGCGTTTCGACGGCGGGTTTTCCAGCTAAAAAATAGCCGGTTTTTGTCTGTCTGTTCCCAAGAAAAACGTCGTGTTATGGAAACACAAAATGCAATATACATATACAAAGGACGGGCGTTTCTTTGAATTTTTCCACGGGTTGACGACTAGTCTATATAATAATACCTGTATACGTCTGTTTGTCATGCAAAATGGTACCGCAAGTAACAAGACGAGTGCAATGCTGTATAAAAAGGACGAGTGAACCTGTGAATATTTCCACGGGTTTGCCTTACCTAGGATTTGTACGACTGGGGAAGGGAGTTCTCATGACCAGAATATAAACGATAACCGAACCTGTGGGTTTTTCCACAGGCTAATAACTAGTCTTTATATTTAAAATGGTAGCTACATTTCTATTTTGTGTCAAGGTTTCATGGAATAGCGATACCTTTGATATGTCTTACTGTCGAATGGGTTTTTCATGGGTTAACGACTAGTAATCGTAGTAAAATCTCCCAAATACGGGAGATTTATTAAGTAATACATATATTATTTGTTTAACAAAACTAAGTAGATATTTCCACTGACTTTTGCTGTTGTTTTATTGTGTCCTTGTCACAAGATGGTGAAGTGGTAGCGCATTCGGCTTGTAATCATATGGTTTCAGGTTCGAGTCTCCACTCCGTTGCACTTTAAATGTAGTGTTACCGGCCCTTATGGTGCCATCTACTAACCGCTAACCTTGTGTGGCAAGCAAGCAGGTTACGGCAATGCCAAGCGTATCTCTGGCGGTAATGTAACATAGCGTCAGAGGAAAGAAAAAGCCAGCCATTAGGATGAAACCCTTAAAAGCATTAAAACTTCCCGTTCCTTCCTTCCTTACTTCTTTTTTCAGTATTCACTAAAACTTAGCACACATTTTCATAGGCTTACAGCTAGCTTTGTTTTATTATCTTCTTTTTTAGGCCTACTATACTCATCGCCCTTGTTTTTCCTCTCCTGCAGAAAATCATGGCAAGTCGTTGCTTTTTGATTGACCAAGATGTTCTAGCTGTTGACAACAGGTAAGATTTTCTCAATAAAGAAATAAAATAAAAAACTGTTGTGTGGGTTGTCCCGTACTTAAAGCTGTTGTCTATTTATAAGTCGTATTTTGTCTGTGTGTTCAAAAGGGTTAACCAATAGCTTTATTTCCGATCTGTGCTGTATGTTTCTACAAAATTATTTTCAGCCCACACCGGATAAATATTGACATAAACAATCCGATTTTATTTCTCGAAATGTTTCGCCTCGATTTAATGAACCAATTGTTTTGAATATATGTAGAAACCAATCAAAAATCATTGCATTTTTCGCCGCAATTGTTAATGCAGCAGGTTAGACTTTTACTGCCCAGATAAGAAAACGTTGACTAAAAAGTGAGAGTAGCTGCAGTTAAACGCCCACCTGGGGTTCAACGCTTGATTAGTGGTGGCTTAACCCGGCGTTTCAACACCTTTTTCTCAGGGCTAGTCTCTATAATAATACATGTCGTTTGTCTGTTTGTCTTTCTTCTGTTATGGAAGCACGAAATGCGATATATAAAGGACGGGCGACCCCGTGAATTTTGTCACGGGTTGACGGCTAGCCTTTATAATAGTGCCCGTCTTCCATTGTTTAAAATGGCTGCGCAAACATTTTAAGAGGTTAACGACTAGTCTTGAATATTGCATTGGAAATAAAAATGTGATTAACAGGTCTTGCGAAGAAATTCACTAGAACTAAAATCTAATTTTGTAGTCGAATACCAAAATACAAATCCTGCTAAGATCAACCCTGGCATACTTCAGGAATTTTTTGTTATACCATTGCAATGTTGTTTTGTCTTCTAAATTTTTAGAAAGGCTTTCCATATCGTCTCGTATTTCATGTTCTACTTCAACATATTCCTCGGATTGGTGTCCTGTTTTATACGAATCATTTTCAGTATACTGTTGGGAATCATCTTCTTGCAACGACTGCAAAAGAGTGCCTTGCCTAGGTCTTTCGAAAGACGGGATCCAGGTTGGTTTTTCTCACGATTCAAGTTCCAAAAAAGTTTTTTTAAATGGGACAGTTTCAAGTGGAGTTTTATTATTATTATGTGAATATAGCTATGCCACGCGCGCAGTTCGTGCTTTCCTCATACACCTTTTTTATAAGAACCTGCAATCCCTCACAAAATGTATTTAAAAAAAGTTGACCAATATCAAAGTTCGTCCCAAAAATAATTATTTCTATGCGTTATTCATACATTTTGAATTTGTAAAGTTCACCTAGTAATGTTTTTAGCGGTCATGGAACCTAGGAAGTTAAACTTGATACTCTAAGTTATTTAGTTTAGATCCAAACTGTAAAAAGGTACTAATTGTGGCTGGCCATTTTCTTTTTTCGAATTTCGTCGTGTTGGAAAGTCTGAATTGTTTCATTCAAACACTGCTTGTGTAACTTTAGTTAAATGATACGTTGTATTTTTTTTTCGAGCAAATGCGGCATACAGTATAGGCACTTTTATTTTTTACAGATTGAAAATATTACTTCAAACTAAAAAAAGGGGAAAAATACATCTCACAAACGTTTTGTTTTATTTTTCTAAGTTAGCTTTCTTTCGTGTTTTTATTACGGCATTTTTACTTAAATTCATTTCATTTTAGGTTACTTGGCGTACCTGGGTTATATTTTACTTGAGCACCAGCATGCGAATCCAATTCTGCAATGTTTTGTTCGGTTGCTATTGGAAACACAAAATAAAAAATTAGATGATGAGTTTTATAATCCAGCTACTAAACAAAAAAGTACAATAATTTTGTTGTTGTTGTTATTGTTATTTTGCTTGTGTTGTTGTTGTTGTTGTTGTTATTTTGCTTGTGTTGTTGTTGTTGTATCGTTGTTATTTTCTTGTGTTGTTGTTATTGTTATTGTTGTTGTTGTTATTTTGGTTGTGTTGTTATTTTTGTTGTTGTTTTTGTTTTTTCTTTTGTTGCGTTGTGTTGTTATTTGTTTGTGTTGTTGTTTTTCGTCGTCGTTGTTGCCTTGGTTGTTGATACACTGACTCGTTTTTAGTCAAAATTGTTCTTCTCCTTTCTTAGTTAATTTACAGATGACAGATTCAGTCGTTCATATTGCCATGGAAGAGAAAACAGAAGACGAACCCATCACGAAAAAACGTGTGATAAATCGATGGCATTTGTTCCTAATGCTAGCACAGAATCCATCTTTATTGAAATTTCGAAAGTCATCCATCAAGAAAAAACACATACAGAAAGGTCTGTTAAGTTTGGCAAAGTTTGGGCTAGACCTACCTGAGGATGAGATTAAGAACAACACTGATAAGAGTGATCTAGATGCAGGCGTTGAAGACACTGATGACAAAACAGACCATAATGATTCAAGTTGTGATGATACGGAGGAAGACAAGAAAGATAATTTCAATGTTCTTTATCTGGAAGATGATGTAAAAAGAAATGACAATAAGTCTAAAGAAAAGTCTAATGAGAAATCTAATGAGATGCAAAATGGTGTCCAGTATAATGAGTTACAAAATGGTGATGTTCAGCTCAGTAATGTACCAGGAGAGGTGTCGGATGATGCTCAATGTGAGATGTATTTTGGAGAAGATGATCGTCCTACCACGCCTTCTAAAGGAGATCATTATTTTCAACATTATGACGTCAAATCTCCAGATAAAGAACCCGTCATCGGAGCACATAGCTACGTCACTTTTTTGTAGCTGTAGCCGATATTGGCATATAAACTGGAGAAATGCTCTTATTGTTTATGATTTATTAAATAAGGGGATAAATAATACAGTTAATTAAGCAATGGGAGGATTTTAGCGGTAATTTTAGAGAGATTACTGGTGAATGTATAAAAAAATACCTGGAATTTGTTACTGAAAGTTTATTGGCTTTTGTGTTAAGATCTAGACTCCTTGCTGAAAGTGATAAGGTAAGTTGGTGCGCACTATAGAATAAATAAAGGATCTAATTTTTTTGTTCTTGCTGTTGTTAATATGGGGAATTTTTCTTATTTCACCTAATCTTTATAAATTTTTTAATATTTAAATTGTTACAAACATAATATTGTTTTTTACAAAATCTTTGAAATAATCATGTTTTATTTATACATATATTTATTTAAATTAATTCACTACGTAAGATCATTGTTTATACGCACTACTGTAATATTCATGTAACTTTTTGTAAGTCTCAAAATTTATATCAGTGTCAGTTATAAAGGTATCACTGTTACAACTTTTAAAGCGTACAAATCCTGTAATAATCATATGCGCGCTCGAAATTACAACCAGTTTGGTCATTATTCTTATTTCTTTATTGTTCTTACCAACAGACCAATCTTTTTTAATCTAAAATCCTAGTCAGATATTCTTTTGAAGCATCTTTTTATAAAAGAAAAATTTGCAATCCATATTGTTCTAAATTACTTTATCTGGCACCTAGATTGTGAATGCTATCATCCCTCTCAAGATAACGCCCAAATTTCAGACTTTCAGATCAACGCCCAAGGGGTGTACTGTTATTATTTTTAATTTGCACATACTTGATAAATATTTATAACGAGGTTAATAATTGTTATTTTTAATTAATTTAGTTGATTAGTGATAGTAATAAATTATGAAAGATAAAGATCAAAAAAAAATGTTAAGATGAAATAGTTTTGTGTCCATCACTTTATCTTTTTCACATTATTCTGTTTACGGAGGAGTGTTTGGTTTACGGAAGAGTGTTTGGTTTACGGAAGAGTGTATTGGTTTACGGAGGAGTGTATTGGTTTACGGAGGAGTGTATTGGTTTACGGAGGAGTGTATTGGTTTACGGGGAGTGCATTGGGAATATGTTAATTTACGGGGGAGTGTATTGGTTTACGGGGGAGTGCATTGATTTACGGGGGAGTGCATTGGTTAAATCGTTTCTCCTGTTTCCTGCGGAACGAAAAATGCGATTTCTTATCTACTAGTGTATTCCGAAATCCAAAATGTTGATATTAAAACTCTTGAAAAATCACAAAAATAAAATTCCTAGGAAGATAACTAAACTAGAATAATTGTTTCAATACTGCAGTGCAAATGTTAATTCCACATTTTTCTATGTATTTCAATACAGCAACCTCGTCTCCTGGGCTTATTTAGTTTTTTACACCGGCACTGAAATGAGGTTTGGAATACAGTTAAACAAAATAGGCCTGAGTTTTGCTTAGTTGCAACGTACTTTCCCCTTATCCCTAGTTTTTTTTCCTTTTTTAATATGAGAGATGAGAAAGATCTCGTATCAAAAAGGCAAAAACCCTGGGGCGAGGGTGGCATCGTACTTTTCTTACATAACAAAATAAATCTCCTTTTATACCAGAACAACCGTCCCGATATCAAAAGAGAAATAAAGCCCTGGGATCGAGGCTGGCGAAATGTGTTTAAAGGTTCTCTAATATTTAAATCTGGGTAAATATTTTTCCAAAGAATTAAAGAAAGTTCGAATTATTAAGAGAAAATTATCCGACGGCTTGACATCCTCGTCCCCAAAGCCTCTGCCGGACTCGATGTCAAAAAGGCTTTCTGGGGAGGAGGTTAAGTTTTTTAAAGAAATCCATAAAAGCAATGTAAAACGTTTGATTGTCATTTTGTGTATTTTGCTCAAAACAGACATGGATACTGCAACCAGACCAACCCCATCCCAGGTACTCGTCTGTCTATTTAATCAAAACAGAAGTTCGATGACAAGGCAATTCTTAAAGGGTTGTGTATCTATTTGTTGAAACGAAAACGCCTAACAAAACAAAAATACTTCTTCTGTCATGCGTGTCGTGGAATGAGCTGGTGTTATCTAAGGAATGCAGATTCTTGTTTCTTCCACATGTTCAAAAACCAATACGGTAACCTTCGTTAGGAGAAAACCTTTTTATGTTAAATGGAAATCATATTACACAAAAAAGATATTTTCCTAACTGGGTAAACCCAGCCAGGCCTGTTTGATGGTATCTAGAGCACGTCAGGATAGCTCAAATGTTGGCGTACGATGAAATATTGACGGCGCTTGCATCTTTTTTCGACTCAATCGAAGTAAAGTGATGTTAGTTGGAGTTGTATTAGGTTGCATTTTCTGCGGTTTATAATGCCGGCACCGATTGTGTTTGGCTACTTTGGGTGGTGTTGGTAAAAAGCCAATTGGAGGTAGTTTGTTTACATTATTTGTGACTTCAGTCGCGATTGTGGGTTGAATTATTTTGTTAAATCTATAAAAATAAGAATGAAACGTTTTAATTAACTGAAACAGTAGTGTTGCATTTTGCATTTAGACTTCACAACTCGTTCCCAAATCTTCTAGAATTGTTATATCCCCTGGTTAATTAGAATAGAATTTTAACGAAGTTGATGTTTAACCTACCTTTTCTTTTCCACCGAAGCACAAAATGTTTTCAATTCATCCAGTTGAGTCAGAAGCAAGTTCTTTTCTTTCTCACCCTGCTGCCAGTTCTCGTGAAACTCAAAACTGTTGTAGAAATTTCTCGAAGTTTTTGTTTTTCTTTGACGTCAGCGATTTCCATTTGTAAATCAATCAACTTCGTTTCTAGTCCTTTATTTTTCATCTTCTCTGACTTGTAAGCTTGCTCGTAAATCTTTTCCACTGCATGATTTGTTTTTTACGCTGTTTTTCGCATTCTTTATCTGAGTTAATTAAAACGTTTGTAGCTCTTTCGAGAAGCTTGTATCTATCATCAGCAACAGCTTTTTCCATTTGTAAATCAACCACCTTAGTTTCCAGGTTCTTATTTTTCATCTTCTCTGATCTGTAAGCTTTTTCAGAAACTTTGTCAACAGGGTGATTAGTTTCTAACGAACGAATACGTTGCTTCAACGATTTCACTTCTCTTTTAAGCAAGATACATTCTCTCGATTGTTCAGCTTCCATCCTTGCTTCATCAACAATACACGAACGTTTAAACTTTCCATTATTAGCAACTCACCGCTAACAGGTCTAGCACTAATGCAAGATGTATGTAGATATGTGTAGACTGAAATCACATTCTATGTCACTTATATTTAACGGCAGTGGCTCAATTTGACGTCATTAATATTTGACGTCAATAAAATAAAGGTTAGAAATGGCGTCTTAATCTGGTAAAAATATCTTAAGATGATTGCCACGAGAACCATAAAAATCGGAAAAGAGCTTGCTAAAATTACGAAAATAAGAAAGGGTGATATTTATAATGTGGAAATAATATTGAAAAGAAAAACAAACAAGCAATTATACAACCTTGTCTTTTGGGACGTATCCTGAGGGTCCTGAGAAAGAGGTTGCAATTAGTTAAAAAATTATATAAAATTTAAAACTTGCAGCTATGTGTCAACCTTGTCCCCATGGCTCTTCAACGCGTATACTTTTCTTATGGAGTCGTCCCGTCATTATATCTTATATTATAATATCGTCATTTGTAATACTATGCAGAGCGCGACTATAGGTTCTAAATGGGGTGTGGGGCGAGGGGGCATGCGCAGAAGAGGCTTGGGGACAAGGTTGGCTATGTGAAAAACTTCCACGTATTTCTATTTGGCCAGTACAAAGAAAGCCACGGTGAAACAAAAAAGATCATAAAAAACAAAAATGACAATGGCAAAATAAAGATGTACACCACAAAACAAACACGAAAGAAAGAAGACCATGGCAAAGCAAGGAAAAACACAGTAAAACAAAGAAGGGACGACGAAACAAAGAGGAACATGACAAAAATAGAACACAACTAACAAAGAAGAGAAAGGAAAAACAAAGGAGAGCACGGGAAAACAAGATATGCTACGGCAGAATAAAGCGCATGATAAAATAGAGACGGCAGCAACTGAAACATGAAAAGACCACAACAAATTAAGAAATACCACTGCGACTAAAGAATAAACCACAGTGCAACCCAATCTTTAGAAGGATGATAGTCGAACGTTAAGAGAGGTGTTAATTATGGAAAGGTTTGATTCGCGTCTTGCAAGTTTTTCACAAGCGGCAAAAGGGAAAATAGAGATGTGTTGAGAGATGTCTCATACATAGGCTTAATGTGTTAGAGAAAATCCCACATTTGAATCCACCAATAAGTTAAAAATGATCTCTCAGAGCAAAACACCGAATTAAAATTAACTAATGAGCATAGATTATTATGTTTGTTTTGGTTAGGGAATGAGACTATTTCCCGCTTAGCATATTAACCCCGGAATGCGCCGCTCAACCTCGTTCCCAGAGCTTCTTGTGGTTTTTACATTTGTACGAAACCCGAAAAATCTACAGTCCCTAGATACGAGGCTAGAATGTACTTAAAATAACGAGTGTTATTAGGTTTTAAAGAGTTAAACACGTTCCAGTCAACATATATTTTGTGAAAATAAGTTTCTACAATTCCAAATTACAGTGTATATTATCAACAAAGATGGTGCACTTAAAAAGCATCTACCATGGAGGGTGCATTAAAAAACGAAGTGCAATTGCCATGTCCCTCTTTACTTCTTCCCAAATCTTCTTCGTCCTGGTTCTCGACGACGCAAAACTAAAGTAGGAAGAAATCGTATTTTAAAAGAATTCCCTATCCGCACGGGCGCCAACCTCGTCCCCAGGGTCTAGTTGCCCCTGAGCCGTTATTATGGAGTTGCCGCTATCAACTTATTAACAAGGCAAAATGCCCTGGGAACGAGGTTGCACGGGTGCTTTGTATTTCGAAATTTCCGGGGCGATTACTATAAGGTCGTTTGTAACAGGTGTAAAAACAATACTTTGTAATTATAATTTTATATTGCAACATTTGCATTGAAAACTTTATACAGAAATCTTTAATTCTTTTATCCGCCCGGGCGCTTATTTAAATATAAGGCGTAGTTATTAAAGGGGGCGCTTAAAAAGTGGCGTTAAAAAAAGGAATACGGTGATTCTATTTAAGACGTGGGTAAAAATCAAAAATTGTATATTAAAAATTTCATAAACTTACAGCCAGGTCTTGGTCGAGGATCACGTGCATAATCCGCCAAATTCAATTCTGCATAAACAAAATATAATGTGCTGAGGAGTTATATAATAGTAATTTCCAAACCTTTTTGCCATGGTGTTCTTGCCTTTTTGACATCAACGCCGGTGGCGAAGAACTAAAAACTAACTTGTTAGCCGTCAAGTAAGCGCTAGCTGCTGTGACATTTGGTAACAAACCCTGGGCACTAGAATTTTAGTTATCAAAGTTAAAAGAATGAAATGTTTATAGCATGCCGAACGACATTATTATGAGCATGAGAAATTTTCCACAATTGATTATTTTCAACCTCGATCCCAGGATCAGCCCTGGGACCGAGGTTGTAAAAATTTTATATTGACGTTACCTGCTTCGTCATCAGTGTCGAACTCGTTAAAGCGTTGACCAGGTTGATTTCCTAAAATATCAATTTAATTTTTTTTAAAATTAATTTTAATTTAATGTTGGTATCAAAATAAATTTCTTCCCTTCAATTTATGCTTTAAAAATATAATGGACAAAGTAAAGCTAAATTCCCAACTTCTGTTATTTTAGTTATCACAATCAGATATTTTATAATAGATAAGTTGTATTGAATTTAGATAATTAAAACTTTTAATCTCAAAAACCTTTTTTTCTAACCTTTGTTGCTTTAGAGAGGCCAAGTTTGTTGGTTCTTCTGAACACAGCGTATATATATACAGCATACTCTCCAAAGTGTCCGCGAATTTAAAGCGTCCGCCTTTTGGAAAGTTTTACATTTTAAACCGCAAATCAGAAAATACAGCCGATTTTGTATCACAAAAGAAAAATAACAAATAATAATATAATATTAACATAATGATAACGAATCAACTTTCAATCTTTACAGATCTTTAGAGTCCTTTTTAACTAATTTTAAAAAATGATGGATAAATGATTAAAAACTTTATTTTTAAAAGTCTTTAACCCTATAAAGTTGTTGATAAAAAAAATTGATGAGATTAAAAGCAAGCTGGACACAAAAGTTGTAAAATGTTTGAAATAAATGTTAGAAAAGCTATTTATTTTTGTCTATTTTTCTTTGCTCGCTATTGATTTTTTTGGCCTGTCCGCTAATTGGAGAGACAAAAAGCCATATTTGCTGTTTGGTGCAAAAAATATTGTCCGCTAATTAGAGTATCCGCTAATTAAGTATCCGGTTTTTGGAAAGTTTTTTTATTAAACTTTAACTAGAAAACGGGCGGTGTATGACCAAAGTGTACGCTAATCAGAGATGTCCGTCTTTTAGAGTGCTCGTTAATTGGAGAGAATACTGTATCTTAATAAGTATTACCAAAAAAATTACCTGCATAATCCGCCATTTTGTATCCCTGATCGCGATTGAAGTTTGGTCCTAAAAGTTTAATAAAAACTAAAAGTTTATAGCAAGAAAATATGTTTTTAACACTGCGCAATAACCGCCTCCTGATCTGCGTCTAAAAAAAGGATTCTCACAGCGGCCCCTCTAATTAACGACAAAAACATTCATACAAACACAGAGAAAGGGGAAAAGATAAATCTAGAAAATGTTTTAAAAAATTTACCTGCATACTCCGGTATTTTGTATCCCGGATAATCGCGATTGTAGTTTGGTCCTAAAAGTTTAAGCAGAACTAAAAGTCGACGAATTCTTTTAATGTAATACCTGTATATAAATAAATCTTTTTTTTTCAATACAGTGCTCTGTGTTGATTGCAGACAAAAAACGGCTACTTTTACTAGTATCGCTATTTCATGTATCGCTATTTCGTGTATCGCAATCTCGTAAATTGCAATTTATTTGTCTACAAGACAAAATAATAACATTCCTCTCTCTTTTTAAATTTAGATTAGTTATTACAATCAGGCTCACCTGGGTTATTATTTATTCCCTGGTAACTGGGATTGTAATCTGCGTCTAAATTAAAATATTAAACATATAGTTAGCTATTGTCAACAGAGTCCACCTTTAAGGGTGTAAGTGGATTAGCTATGCCGCCTTTTTGGTTTTTGCGTAAAAAAAGTTGTTGCAAAGATTTTTGTCACTCCCTTTTAGTAGATCCACATCTTTAAACTCGATAAACTTGTTTTTTAGGATTAGCTGGTAATGTCTAATCTGGGATGGTCGGTTTTCACCTTAATCCCAGGACATATTGTCTCTTTTTACGTATCGGGCAGCTAGACAAACTTTTTCGTCAAGCCCATTGATAAGCTGATGAGAGACAAAGATCCTTAGGACGAGGTTGGGTTAGTTTATTCGTTTATAAATCCGGCTAGCATCAGCAGAGTAATTTAATTTTTTCGATACTTTTTACAAACAAAAGCGAATAAAAGACAAAAAGTTAAAAAAGTCCATATTTTCAAATGACATAACTCTCGCTCAACCAAGGGGGGGGGGGGAGGAGGGGAAGAGGGAGGTTACTCACCTGCAAACACCACACCTATCACGAAGACAAAGCAAAGCAAAAACTTGTAGTCCATCTAAAAAAAAAGGATCAAATAAAAATAATCTTTATGTTTTAATACAGTTTTTTTAATAATGTTACGCAAATTTTACCTTTCTTTCACAAATCTTCAACCTCAACTGGCCTAGCAAATGCTGAAACTACTAAACAAAATCTTGCTTCGATCTTTATAATGAGTGAGAGACGAAGGTGTGGCTTAAGAACGTACCAAATAAGGGTGACATTTTTCTCGTCCCCAAACCTCCTATATTACAGAATTAGCTATAATTAGTCTGTTTATTCTTCTCAAATACTGCAGGACTTATTAGAATTAACTTAAAATTAAGACAAATTAAACAGGCAGTCAGAATTTTTTTGTAAAAAAAACCTCATGAGCGTTGCCTTATTAAAATACATCACACAATAAAGTTATGACAAATCCTTTAAAGAATACCTAATTTACTCTTTGAAGAATGTAGATATTATCATGCTATGAACAAGCGAGTTTATTCTTTGCTACTTCTGGGTAGCTATTGAAATGTATTCTATAATAACCTCGAAGAGTAAAAACATGGGCCAGTATAGATAAAATATTTTTACCCTCCTGAGAATTCATTGTAACATCCTTTGTGTACGACTGTGTCGCTTGCCTTAGTTTTGTTTTTTAATAGTTCACTGATCAACATTAAAATAAGGACGAAATACGAAATTTATTACTTGGACAGGATTTGTCCCATTAATTATAATAAGTGTAGTACATATGGAAAATTCCAACGATTTTTGATCTTTCTAGTGATTTAGATTCATTTATTAGGATAAAAGCACGATGCTATAAATTGAAGCAATTCTCTAAACAATAGCACCGCCATAGTCTTTAACAATGTATTTAATCCGAAATTGCAATGATGAGGAAAGAAAACTAGCCCAGTCGCTAGGTATATAAGTTTCAAGGCCAGTCTTTCACTAAAAAGTACAGGGGATGAACCCCTTGTATGATTGGTAGGAAGATATGGTCTCCAAGTGGCGTTTAAATGGCGGCTTAGTTACTTTTTACTTCACACTAGGCGCTAAAGCGCTTTAAAATCATCCCCAGTGAGATTAACGCTTAGTAGAAACCAAGCTTTAGGTGCTAACTTTAATTCAAAATTTTGTTTCTTTATCATTTTAGGCGGCTAATCAACGTTTATGCTGAGATCAAAGAAAGCCGAAACAAAAAGAAAGTCTAATTGAGGCGTTTTAACAATTAGTCGGTCAACATAACTTGTGCAGATAAAATCTTCTTAATTATAAATTAAAGCCTTTGATAAAACTCTGTTTAATGAGATATTTACATGCCAACACGTGAGCAACAAGCTTTGTCTGTAGTGAAATATTCTCTTGAATTGAGGTAATTAAAATGTTGCTCACTGCAAAATCTTTTGGATTTTATAACATCTAAAGTGGCATTAAATTTCTTTATTGTAGGTGTTTTGTTATCAAATATTTACTTTTTATAAAATTTTAGCAAAAAAGGAGGGTGGAGCATGACACCCAACGCCTAAGATTAGGAACTATTTTCTTCAACGGAAAGCCTTTATGAATACATCCCTCAAATAATAAAAAAAATTCATGTGAGGTAGATATACATGTTTTCAAAAAAAAAACCGACAGACCAACCGGACTATTCTATGTATTTAGTCATAACTCGTGCCCACTCAACTTTGAGATATCAAAAATAAAAACTCTAGGAACATTTAAGGACTATGAGAGAGAGAATAAAATCTTATATCATTAGTGGTCAAGTGTTGTTGCATCAGCAAGTGACTAGAAATCGCGATGAAAAACGAAAGATTGTCGAGTTGAATATCTGAAAAACGCCCAAATCCACTTTCTTCTGTCCTATAGCGCACACAGTCTGTTTGGAATGCACACAGACAACCTCGATCCAAGGACCTGTTTTTTTTGTATTTCAGACGGAAGCGCAGTGCCGATGAGAGACAAAAAGCTCTGGGAACAAGGTTGGCACTCAGAGTGTTTTTAAGTTTTAAATTTTTTTACACTGCTGATATTTACTCTTAAACTCCGTACCTTTAATGGTATCGCTGCAAATCTTAAATACTGACATGCTATCTATTAGTCATAACTCGTGACCACAACTTTAAAATGTCAAAAGAAAGTGTTCAGTTGCGCCGATAGGTAACTACAATCGTGATCACAATATGTTGGAACAAGACAGCTAAATTTGAAGTTCGTCACCGCTAGTAATTGCGTAGGCTATTTCTATATCAAATTCACACATTTTGAACTTGCTAAAGTTCAGAAGAGTGGACTTAGGATCTTGGGTTATTTCGTTATGACAAATTTTTTTAAATGTGCTAATTGTTGCTGACGTCAGCAAGGCCATTAATCACGAATTTCGGGACCTTCGTGGTCCCGACATCAATTAATTCGATGTGCGGGCGTGCTAGCGAATGTGACTAGCAACTTTTCAACACTTTTTGCTTGGACTACATGTGTGCAAAAGTACCGACTTTGCAGTACTGATTGTTTGACTGTTTTGTCTATTTTGGGTAATAAGTAAAAAGCTGCCTTCCTCTCAATATTTTTGTCCACGATTGTAGAAATCGCACTTGAGAACAAAATACTTTTTGCAAAAGAAATATGGATAATTCAGGTTTTCCGAATGCTTTAAAGTGCAAGGGTTAAAATAATGTATCTGCCAAATTGGGATGTCCTTGTGTATTTTGTAATAAGCTTTTTATTATCCATCTTGTTTTCTAGTTGATTAAGAACTCTGAAACGATATTAAGAGGATTATGCGGTCTGCAGTTTCAGTAAGATGATCCTATCTACACAGGTATGTTTTGAATTAGGTCCTCCTTTTTTAATTAGAAATTTAGACAGCTTTGTAATTAGCAATTAAAGAGCCAAAGCAGCGTTTAATTAAAAACTTTATCCTAATATCAGTTAATACGCTCTAAGTCCCTGAAAATTAAAATGTTTAAAAAATCATACACCATAAAATCATACTCATAAAATGTTTTAGGTTGCATCAGACTTCAATACAGTATAATCCTCCTTAAACCAAGTTAAACGAGTTTAAAATTTAAGGACTTTAAAGAACCCGAAAGAATTAGGTAAAAAAATTCTACGTCTTCTTATTTGAAGTGAAATTGATAAAAAGCGATGTAGCCCGACTCAAACAGACCTCACCATTGGAATTGGAACCATGAAAAAATCATGAGGCTTAAAGGGGCTACGGAACGGCTGTTGGTTTTTGACTTTAGTGACTTACACGAAAGTCGTGCTGATGGCGGCAAAAAACAAACTGGCTATTTTTCCAACATTTATGTAATTTATAGACTCGAACATATAGATATATCTAGATTCTCTATCTTCTCCAGTCATGATAATGTTTTCATCCAGAATGAGTCTCGCTGAAATATTTATTTGTAATATACTTTTCGAAAAAAATATTGAACCAAAGAGCAAAGTACGCTGGTCTGTTCATTACGCAAAACGCGTTTGGCGGATATTTAATATGTGCGCAAAATATACGGAATGTGAGCATTTTAACTGGTTCGTAGCCCCTTTAATCATAGTCACAAGAAAGGACTGTGCTTTAACTTATAAATCTTAGCTGCACTGTTATATTTATTTAAAAATAAAGCAATAATTTAATTCTTAAACTCATATAGCATTTGTTTTTTGTCCAAAAAAAATGATTAGTGATCAAAAGAAGTTATTAATTATAAGACTGTCTTGTTTTTCTATATTAAAAAATAAATTGTTTTTTAATTCAATTTGTTTAAATTAATTAGAAATCACAACGTCGTTTAGTCACAAAATTAAAAACGTTACTAGTCTGTGTGAAAATCCTGCTCGTTGGCACACAGACAGATAGATAACGGCGAGAATTATAATATAGACTGGTCGTTACCGTAGAGAAAGTTCTATGCCCATCTATTTGCCACATGAAAGAATGTTGGACAACATCATATGTCATGCTCCTTAATGACGGTGGAAATAAAGACGATTATAAGTTTTGTGTTATAATGTTTGTAATATAAACTATTATAATTAGAACAAAATATAAGCAAACATATGTGTTAAAATAAATTTACAGACATTCTCAATAAGGTCTGCTTAGAATCGCATAGTTACTGGTCGACCAGTGAATGGTTATAAATGGAACTACTTAATAATGAATAAAGTGAATGTTTTTTTCCAAAGTTTGTAACAGGCATAGCTATTATCTCCCTCGGAAATAAAAATCTAAAAACACATCGAAAACAGACCTGCATTCCGTCCAAATAAAAATACACCAAACATTTGCACTAACTATACATTAAGCCACATGACAGTGCCCTTGGTTTCTTTTTCAGGCTGTTGCGCCAATTAAAATTGTTCAGTTGGCTGGTGTACCAATCAATATTACCAATTTTTAATCACATTATTCGTTGTATAAAACTTGCATGAATTTTAGAACAAGATAATTGATATTGCTGTTAATAATATTTGTTAATAATATCTCCTTTTTTTTCTTTTTTATATATATTCACTCACTTTATGCCATCTGTTGCTTACATGTTGTTGTATTTTTTGAAAGGACTTCGACCATTCTCGACCCCAGAGCTCTTTGTGATAAACCTCGAAACTTTGAGGTTTTAACTGAAAGAGTTCTGAGGACAGGAATGGATTTCTGTCTAATGTTGTTTAGGTATTTATGTTTAGGTAGTTATGAAAAAGAAAGTGTGTAACTGTTTTACAATTGTTCATGAAACACTTATTTTATATTTTCCTGTCTTCCAACCAAATAATTAAATGCTATGTAACTATTATATAAAAATGTAACGAACCTCGTCTCCAGGCGTTTTTCTCAATTACTGGGTACCTTTAGACAAAATAAGACAACAGGTCCAGGGTTCGAGGTTAAAACATTAAAAATAGCGGTGAGTAAATTCGTACAGTGAAACAGATCCACGCGCGTAGATTATTAATTGATTTGCCATATTGACTCATTCTAATTAAACAAAGATGCGCCGGTCGTACGAGTACTTAGTAGCATCTTGGAGGGTATTCTTTGAGGATACTCAAATTATATAACTACGCCCTGAACCGAACCCTGGCAACGAGATTGCCGAGAAGGCTTTTTTTCATTGTGGGAAACGGCATGCCATGGATCGATGATATGAGAGACCTGGAACACTGGCGCCTTATACAGCAAGATGGCTGCTTCACAGCTGTAGCTTCACGTGCCCAATTTGAACTTTTCATTTTTTTTGAAACTTATTTAAATAAAACAACGATAGCTAAGATACCTAGCTAGAGAAATTTCCGTCAGAATAGATTTTTTGGAACAATTGTAAAATAGTATGTTTTTTTCATTAGGAGTTTCTTTCACAAGTCAGGATAACTTCACATTGGGATAGGAAACTATCATCTATCTGAAATTGGGAATTTTAATTTAAAATGAGTATTGTGTTTTCTCGTCAATGTGGGATTTGTGCAAATCGGTTGACTTTAATTTAGGGTTTGCTCTGAGAAATTTTTCTGTATTTATTCGGGGTTTAAATTATTCATTTCGCATCTAGCTAGCTAAACTGTCTAAAATATCTTATTATAATTTTTAGTATGGTTGTGTAAAGCAACAACAAATATAACAACATATTATGTATAGAAATATGTTTCTTATGTTTCCTGTGAAATCCACTTGAGTTGATATTAGGAAGCTCTAAAAACCAGATGTGTGTGTTTCCATCTAGCCTTAAGGCATCTCATGGAAACGTGTGAGTCTCATGAAAATGCTTACTTACCTTAGGTGTCTCTTGTGGAAACGCATGTCTCTTGTTGAACATGAATTGCCTACATCTCAACAAATCTAAGGAATCACCCACACCAGGGTTCGAATTAGCAGTTTTGCGAATCACTTTGCAAAGAAAATGACGAAATTGCGTATCGAATATTTTTAAGCGGCGATAGAAATGCTTTTTTAGATCTTGTTTTAAAAAATTAAAAACGAAGAACGTTGATAGAAAAGGTATGTTACATTGTATTTTAAATATTTAAGAACGAACAACGACAATGGAAATGCTTTTTTAGATCGTGGTGTAAAATTTAACACAAAGCATTTTACATAAGACTCACGTTTGAAACAAACATATTTTTTGTGAAAACAAATTTAATGAGTGTACTGTATTTAACTTGCGTTGTAATGTTCACGAAAACTGGTTAAGAACCTCTGAAACATTAATTACATTTTGAATATTTTCTTACAGCTTGCTATAAAAATGAACTAACATTTCATTTTCACAACATTTAGGCTATCAGAAACAAGAAAAACTGAGAGAGTCGCTAGTTCAGGTGCTCAGTTCTCATGTTTCCAACAAAAAAATAACACAAGGTCACAAAAACTACAAATTCTTGTCAAAAAAACAAATAGCTACTAATGAACAAGCCAATGGTAATTAATCTACATACCCCAATCTTGATTTTTAAAAGGAAACATTTTAATTTATCTTGTTATTAAGTCATAGTTTATAGAAATAGCGTTGAGAATAAAGGATTAGAAACTATAACAAGGGTGATAAGGAAGCAGAACTATAATTTTTGTCAACAAGATAATAATTTTCATTCAAAAGGCTGATGAAATTTTAGAATGGTATGTAACAAATAAAAACAAACAACTCTTGGATCAGTTCTTGCTCTTTTCAGTTCAAAAGATAATGTCAAGAATCAATAAATATAACAAAGTGTTAATGCTTCCTCGTCTAACTTGTCAAAAACACTAAAAATGTTTCTTTTTTCTTCGTCTGCTGCTTGCCAGTAATCGTCATTGTTGCAGAATCTTCTTCACGAGAGTAGCTGATCGTTTTTGTTTAAGGCGCAAGGCTACAGATTGCAGTGAAATCATTGGCAACTGTGAGATTCGTTTCTACCATAGGTGCTAAGTCCTTGAATAGATCGATTGAGGGAAGCTGACTAAGGCCCAAACGGATAGCATCCGTTATACCCCCAGACAACTATCCACTTTCAATAACATTTTTGCGCTGTTCTGAAAGTCTTGTGGTTGTAAAAATTTGGTGATCCACTCGGCATGTAATGGCTTCAGCAGAAACAACCGAAACTTAATGTCTATTTCGTCAATTGGAACTCCTTTATCCAATTCTTCATGCACTTTCTTTGTGAACCAGTCGTTGAACTTATTGGACATGTACTGTTTTGCGAGTCCATTCACAGTAAGATCTAAGGGCTGGTAATGTAATATAATAATCTTTTTATATCTGTTTTTAAAAACGAGATATACTTCCACCAACTTTCCTGCCAAAGAAAAGGTTAAGAAAAAAAGGATATCTAATCATGTTAATTATATCATAAAATCAAATCTTTTTTCCTTCTTTTGTATTTGTTCAATATCGTCATCTTGGAGGCTTAAAAAAATTTTCTTTTTGACCCAAGGTGTAATGGCATATTTTGTTTACATTTTTTTGTCTGGTATTGAATTGATGAATATATTTTAAGAGATGAAAACCTTTAAATTCACTGCTGCAGTAGTACATGGGTACCACTACTATAGAAGATTTTGGATACAAAAACCTGCATAGCATCTTAACTGTTCACATAAATCAGATAACCCGTTCGATCAGTTTGCAAAAAAATATGCGAAACAGGTTGTGAATCTCCACTGGGTCACTTACCAAGAGAGATATGGAGGGCCACTAAATTTTTTAGTGACAGGGGAGCTGTTGTAAATGCAGTTCTTACTGGAGACCATTACCGACGATCTCCACTTATGCAGGGAATCTTGAAATACCCTGTGTAATAAAGGTTTCAATCCCTGGGACTTGTTTAAACCTATTGCTGATGGAGCGTTACAAGGAACTAATAGCAAAAACTGAACTGAAAAATGTAGAAATAATAGGTTTTCATTTACGACGGGAACCTTTAATCCAAAAAAAATACAAGGAGAGGAAACAAAAACAAACTACGAAAAACAAGAGCGAAGCGAAAAGCAAAGACATACAAATGTTTTTTGCCTCAGTTACTGCTAATAACAGTAAATCATACGACTCATCTACCAACTCCAAAGATTGCGAAGATATTATAATCAGAGGCTAAGAATATTATATAGTATTTTTTGTGATAAAATAATTACAACATTCATGTCCTTTGTTTTATATTTTTTCAGATAAAAAATATATACATATTTAGGCATATTTTTTGACATCAAACTAAGAATTATATAGAAACCAGCTGTTCAATTGTGTTTTAGTAATAATTGGTGAAACAAAGAAATGAAGATGATGGGGTCATACTAAAAGTGTGAATCTGACATAAAAGAGAATAATACAAAGATAAAGAACAGGCATAATGACAAATTAGAACATAAACTAATTTACTTGCTTGAGTTACTTGAGTCTGTTTTGATGCATTCTTTATCCAACCAAATCGTTGATTCCGGAACAGTTTTATCAGGTAAAGCGAATGATTAGAGGTCTTAGGGTTGAAACAACCCTAACCTATTATCAAACTTTAAATTGGTAAGAAGCCTGACTTGCTTAATTGACGTAGGGCACAGAATGAGAGTTCTTAGTGGGCCATTTTTGGTAAGCAGAACTGGCGATGCGGGATGAACCGAACGCTGAGAATTTGTGTTTATTCAGACTGAACCTTGCAGTTTCACCTTACAGGAACAACTTTCTGAATACGTTGTTGTCATAAACTGCGCTCATCCAGGTTTGTTTTTTTAAAAGGTCAAGATTTTTATTGAAATTTTTAAACAGGAAAAACGACTTTTCAACCTGCTAAAAGTGTGAAACAAAACTACAAATTTTGAAGTTGGTGACTTATGTTCTATGAGATTCAATATATAATCTTTGGGTTAATTTCCCTTTAATAAATAGTTGTTTTACAAGAACTTTCATGGTGTGTTGTACGTTTGATTACATACCTTTTTAACAAACATACATTACATTTTCCGTTTTCCGTTTTACGTTATAGCAATATGCTTCGCTAGAAACATATTTCAGATAATTGATAAATAGAACGGAATATTACCACAATACATTTGACATACTGCGAACAAGCCCTGCAATATTTTGTCAAAAAATTATGAAGCCAGTGTCTGAAACCATTTTTAGCTTCCCAAACAGCTGCTACCTTATTTACTCAGTGTTTTATGTATAAAAAATTTGTTTGTGTACTTTATAAAATTTGGCATTACGAAGTATTAAAATAATTTTGAGTTATTATCTAAATTGATAAATCAGCAAAAATTCCTAGTTAATATATAAAATGCTTTTATGAGCTCCAACTTTTTAGGACTTCATGATGTTTCATCTGTCTCTGCTTTTAAATGAACTTTGAATCTGGAGAGTTGTTTTCTTGTTTATTCATATTTTGCTAGCAACTTTTTTTAAAAAGATTCTTGTAAAGAAGCAACAATGTTAACAATGTGTAATTTTATTGGAACTACAAGCTAGAAAAGTTTAGCGAGGTATGGTTTTGGTGTTTATATTATTGAAAGCAAAATATGGCTGTGTGTGCATGTGTGATCGCCTGCCATTCCGGGATGTGACTACATAGTGCAACATTTTTACCCTAGGTTCTCATTAAAGTTTAGTGTACAAGTGTAGAGTGCTTAGTGTACAATTATTATAATTAAAAAGAATTGTTTTCTGCTGATTGAATTAAATTTTATATATAGGTATAGTTGTTGTAATTTCTTGTTTCAGATAAAAATATTTCCATGAAAGAAAAATGACAGAAATGTATGACGATGTGCAGTGCTTGGTGGTGTGTTCAAAAAATCTGGTAGCCATAGACGAGCTTATTAAAGGTAAATAACATTCTTAAAACTGGCAGTATGTCTGCCCACTGTAAAATTTGGTTTTAATTTTTTCCTTAATGTTTTTTTAGCTGCTTCTAATAATGATGTTCAAACTTCTGAAGCTCTCCAAAAAGAACCTTTGTCAACAAAGTGGATAATCACAAACAAATATTTTACAGCAGATGTCAAAACATTTATATGCACAATTGAACAATTTTTGAAACACGATGCAAAGGCTTTCAAGTCATTGGAGGCCCTGGTTGTTGTTTTTGAGTTATTAGATAATAGGTGTGTTTTGTTTCAACATTTACTGAGATTCAAATCATAATAAGAACTAATGAATTCTATTCTGCAATACGATGTACTCTTATTTTTGTAACATTTAGTCAGTTTCAGGTTATCTTTAAAAAATTGTTTGTTTGCTGTTTCCTGCCCAGCCTTTTTAATTTCTTGCCAACCACAAAACTTTTCAGTCAGGATTTTTTAAAACTCTTTTATTTTTGCAGTATTTTGCCTATCTCCAATCCAAACACAGTCAACCTACCCAGGTTATTTTTTAAAGTACAAATGTAGTTACATAAAAATATAGCAAACAAAGGAATAAGCAAAATTAATCTGTTGACCAACCAACCCTGCAACAAAACTATGATTTGGCAAACAGCAAACCAATTATATAGTAACTAAAAATTTTACCTGTACCACCATAAGCAAAAATAAAATG
This sequence comes from Hydractinia symbiolongicarpus, assembly GCF_029227915.1. Classification (NCBI taxonomy): domain Eukaryota; kingdom Metazoa; phylum Cnidaria; class Hydrozoa; order Anthoathecata; family Hydractiniidae; genus Hydractinia; species Hydractinia symbiolongicarpus. Next base: position 11,812,453 of record NC_079875.1, on the reverse strand, counting down.
TACATGATTTATTCTAAATCTATGTTCGATAAAATCATGATAGAACACAAAACAAAACAAAAAAGGTTTTGTGGCACTCTGTCAAAAGTGTTGTTTTGTTGACTAATTAATTATTTGCTTTTTTTTAAATCCAGCCTTCTCTTTACAACTTTTTATTTTGGGGTAGTCCTCAAAAATGTATAGGTCGACAAACATATCTGTTTTTTCTAGTTTCATAGGTAAAGTGTTAAAAAAGCTTTTAAATAAAGCCATCACCATGTTTTGTATCACCAATAGGGAATGGTGATTACAGGATTCCATATGACGATGGCGAAAAGATTTTGAGTGTATGGGCAGTGATTTCTCATACAAAAAATAACACCCCACTGTGGACAGGCTATGAAACATTTTAGGACAACCTTAGCTACTGTGTCTACTTTGAACAACAATATTATTTAGGTATCTCAGGTGTTTTAACCAATCTTTTTTAGTACAGCACTTTTCTTCAAGTACAGCACCTCGTATCCAATATTTCCCTGGAAAACGTTGAAGTTCGTCTTTTGTTGAACATTGAGGAAGAAAAAAGTTCTGGTAAATTTTTTCCTTTGAAATACATTTTTATTAATAACTTTAGCTTTAAAATAATTTTAAAATTGTTAAGATTCATCCAAGTATCCATCATTTTTCAAGGGAGGGTGTTTGGATGTGCTAGAGAAGCTATTTTGGGAGTCTGTAATTTTTTTGATTTATGTGTCTGTGAATCTTAAATTATGGCAAAAAACTCTAACTAACAACCTCAACAGTCAATAAATGGAACAAATACCTTGAAAATCCTGAATTTTTTTTAAAAATAACTTTAATAATGTCTTATTGTATATGATAATTTTATATTTAATTCCTGGAATTATTTGTTTATTTTTTAGAAAAACTAAAAGATGAATTATTCTCATGGACGATAAAAAATAATTTTGAACTTGTCGAGAAAGTTTCCGATGATGTTGAACAAGATGATGGTATGTGTAATGTTTTCTGAAAGAATATGTGTTATAATATCCGTATACGTCTGTCTGTCTGTCACAAAAAATGGTAGCAAGACACACAAAATGCAGTAAATAAAGGACGGGTGAATGGGCCACTGACTAGTATGTCAGTAATGTAAATCTGAATGAAACCTTACATATAACTTCCTATTATAATTTGAAAAAAAAAATTAAAGGTTAAAATCTGATTGATGTCAAAAATCTGAAAAAAGTGATTTACAATCTTATAGTTATTCTGTTTAGGGTTTGAAGAAAAGTTTGGTGTTGATCGAATTCTTGAAGCTTTAAATTCACATGTCTGGAGTAACCATGTCAGAAAAGGTAACACAAATATGAAGTCCGACAATTTATTTAAATAACAAATATACAACTCAAACATTACCTGGAAGAAAATTTTGTTTCTTTATGTTATATAAATATAGTTTAGTGGTAGCACATCTAGTTTGTAATCATAAGATTGCATGTTCAAGCCCCCATTCTTGTGCACTTTCAATACATTCTTACGTCTACTTATTTGCTTGTCAAGTGGCTAAACACTTCCTGCTCGAGCAAATAATGTGACTACATTACTGTCTGAGGGAAAAGAAAAAAAAGCAAGTCTATGATAAAAGTGCATAAAAAGACTGTCACAAACATTCAATATCCTTGAAAATCATAAAATTTGGTAATATTTCTTCTGTCCTAGAATGTGCTTTTTGTTAAACAAGTTTTCTTCTCCATTTCTGTACATTGCTAACTTATTGCCCGGCGGGGAGCGAAACTCACCGGCCATTATCGGTGATTTTACCTGGGTTAACAATTCTTAGTAGAGAATACGAATCATCGTACACCTAATGAACAGTGCCTTTCCTTGGGGACTGAGAGTTTCAAAAAAATGCGTGAAACTTTTTATCAGTGGGGTGGTGAATGATTAATAGATGAGGACTGCATTAAAGTTTCTGAATAATTTTAGATTTATGAAAAATGAGTAAGTTTTTTGTGTGTGTGTGATTACCATTTGGAATCTTCACCTCCAATCTTATCTATCTATCTCAATTTGATTCACATAAGTTTGTTATTTGATTTACCTTATACTGTCTTGTTATCATTCCATATCAGAGATTGTGTGCAACGGATGGGCTCTAAAATTTGTGAGGTATACAATATCATAGCAAAAAAAGGACTGGTCCTGTTTTATGTGAAATACGGATATAAAAAAATGCTTTTTATGTCACAGATGAACAACTGCTGACCGCTTGTACTGCTGCTGGGTATGAGAAAGAGGAAAAAACAGTGCAAATTTTTAACGAAGCATCATCGTTTGAAAAAATGTTCGAGAAATTTGAAGAAATGAAAGGTATACTGTCGTCTCTGTAATTATGATGTATTTCTGTGTAATGGAAATTTCTTTTTTCGAACGCGGTATGGACTGGAATATATATTCGAATAAAAACACCTTCTGTTTAGAAAAAGCAAGAAGTTTGGAAGGAGAGGCACGTAAGGAATACGCAGAACAAGTGACATTAGCATTTATGGAAGCACTTGGTATATCTGACGATGAAGAAGATGAAGCAAAACCAATATAACGAAGTTGAATTCTCTGTTATTTCAAAAAAATCTCCTCCATAGAAAGACAACTACTGGAAAGAGCTGGTTCGGTATTTTTTGCATTAAAAAAAATAATAATTGTTTTTGAAAATATTCCTATGGAAAGACATTTGGTTGGGTGGTTTATGCGTAAGACGAAGACATGTCCATGTGACCTTACGTGACTGGTGTGCCAAGGGTATGAAGTATTCGGTAAACTCGCGAACATTCTGTAAATATACTATTTATACAATTTTGTTTTGTTTAAAATCTTTTTTATTGCAAAATTCCTGAATCACTGCTTCACTACTCACTCTGTCTGAGTAGATTTTTTGCAATCATTTTACCAAATTTTTGTTTGTTTCAGCAACAATTTTCGTTCACTAAATCCCTGTCCCCCAATACGAGAATTTGTAGAATTTTAATTCTCCTACCAACTGGTGAAGAAAAAGTGATTCCTTTCTGTACTAATTTTCGCGCATCCCCGCAAAAAATCGTAAATACGCGAATTTAAAACGTGAAAATTGATTAAAATTAATAAAAATAAGTAAAATTGATACGCGTAAAATATATTTTTTTTCAAGAACCAAAACGGATTGCAGAAAGGTGTTGAAAACGCTTCTATATTTTGTCTAAAACCCTGTATTTTACTACTTGTCTTGAAAATTAGTACGAATCAGGTGATCCTAACTTCCTAGTAATATGTAGCATTGTGTTAGCTCCATCTCAACCTTTTAACGATGATGCGAATATGTTGTCAGAATATTTTGTGTCAATGCAGTGTTGCTCTTTTAAATTCTTTGAAAAGTCTCCTCGAAACTTCTCGAAAATTTTCCGTAAAAGCTAAAAGGATAGGTAAAGTAGATGTTTTAAACAACTCAAATCACTTCAATATTTCATCACCCCAGGCTGTCGCATGTTTTTGTTAACCATTGCATCACCTTTAAAATCTTTGATTTAAAGTCAATTCTGACCCTACAGACGAGTGGTAACCTTGAACACCTATAAAGATCAGAGGGCGCTCCATGTTTTTATCATTTTTTCACTTCAAGTTCATATTTATCATTTAGCAGGTGTTCTCTACACTGTGATTAAATTAACGTCCTAATATATTTTTTACTGTGATTTTAAATCACAGTAAAAAATATATGAGGACGTTTTGTTCAGTCTTTTTTTCCAAGCCATGTCATAAACTGTTTGGAATAATTTTTTGTACTAGTTTTGCACTTGTCAAGGTTGGTTTAATTCAGAAACATTTGCGGACAAAAAGTTCACGAATGGGAAAAATCGCGAAATATTTGCATTTCGCGAACATAAACTTTCGCAAATGAGCTATAATAAAAGAAATGTTTCACGAATTTTTTACTAGTGTTGTTTTTACAGAAGAAAATATTTTGCAGTATAAAAATAATGCTTGGAGTAAAAAAGATGTCTCGGACTATGACTAATAGACGTATATTTCGAACACTGGCACGTGACAATTGTGGAGAGTCAATGGAACCTGGTGAAGAAGAGATTATGTATTTTGGATATAAACCGAACGATCTGAAAAAGGAAGGTTTGGTATTGTTTTTACCTTAGGGAAATTAATTTTCGCAGGAATTAATTTTGCAATCAGTTCCAGCGAAAATTATTAAATTCGGAAAAATTAATTCTCACGAAATTTCCATTTTTTATCTTTTCTTCTGACTTAATTAAATTCTGTCCTAAAGATATAATCCCTGTGCAGGGACGCCTTGATTTTTTAGCGATCTCCCTATTTCATTCTGCTGTACCAAAACAGCGCCATCTCTAACGTAAACATGTTGATTGTCTTCCCTTTTTTACAGAGTGGCCACACCTCCTCAAATAACCTCGATTGTGCTTAATTCTTGAAGTTCTTCTTGATTCTCAATAAAAATTAAGAAATTTGAAAGCACCTTGAATCTCCTCAACCATCCATTGATTTCCACTTTTCTTTTTATTTTTGTTGTTATTTAAGAGAAATGTTTTTCACTTTTGTTAGAGATATTAGATGTTTTTTTAGATGTGGAGGTGTGACAACTCTCCTTTTTTTAATAAAGTCAAACCTGGACATAGCGGACACCCAGGGTTCCGAAAATTTTTTTCGCTGGCTACAGGTGTTTGGCCGTAAACGTACAACGGTTATATAGTATACCCGCCAGGTTGACTATATTTATTTTTTTATTATTAGGTTTTAAAATAAGATAAACCAGTTTGAATGCTGAGAAAGGCAATTTAAAACAATTTTTAATTTTTTTTTTTTAATGTTTTTAAGTGTTTTGTATTTGATCCTTAAACCTATTTCCAATTTTCGAAGATTGGAAATAGGTTTTTTATTTTTTAAAGTTTTAAAGCCCACTCTGCGTCATATTTCCACTGTACAAACATCGCGTGCGAGTTTTTTAGGTAAATAAGTCCTTTCACACAAAGGCTGGTTTTTCTTTTACTTTCATTGTCCATCTTTATTTTAGGTCCAGCAATATCATGCGCCAGTTTAAAACTTGCTAATGTCAGCTGTACAGATAGTAAGAAAGATGAATTTTATCATTGGATAACATTTTTATTTGTATATCGCGATTTCAAAGGTTTCGGATATGGGAAGCAATTTGTCGAATATTTAGATGTTGAAGCCATGAACCTCATTCGCCGCCCCGTCAGAACGGAATCAGCTTATAAAGCTGTCGGGTTTTTTGAGAAATGTGGTTTTAAGAAAATTGCCGAACCCCGCGAGTGCGTTGCTGGTAGTAGTTTGTTCCGTTTTTTATACCTGATGGAAAAAAAGCCACGTGTTATAGAAGTGGAATGTTGGGACAGTGATTGAAGTCTTGTCGAACATGTGAAAAACGAAGAACAGCAACACGAAAATATTCATCTGGGAATGTTACCTATAATAGCCGACTACAGACAGCTGTGGGATAATTTACAGAACAGTAAAGCCAAATATGAGGACTTGATTATTTGTCAGCTTCCAAAACCTTAAGCTACAAACAATATTTACATGTGGTGGAGAGCGTTCTACGGAAACCCTACACAGACGTAATTTTCGTAGTTCAATAATTTACAGAACAGACGAGCACAACAAAAGAACCCTGAATATTCTGACCTTCGCAACAGAATGGTCTACGGATACCCTGCTATAGTCAGAGAATCAGTGTAGTGATTTGCAGATAAGTTTGTGTATAATGAGAGCTGTAATCGTAACATCTCAGCCTTACGCGATAGTCATCTGTGGAAATCCTGCTACACGCACAACATTAGTTGGGAATTTACAGAACAGCGTGTGTGTAATTCGAATTTTATGGAAATATGGTGGCTTAGAGGTGAACTGAATTATCGAAATTATTACTGTGTTTATGTTTACGTTTCCAGTAACATTACTGTATAATAAAAATTATATAACTATTTAACCTCGCTTCCGGAAATTAAAATTTTAATGTAATTTTGAGTTGAAAATTATTACAAACAAAATGAACGCCGTAACAACGGACTTTTGTCATTATGAAGCTAATGTTGTGACATTTTGATGACATTTTTGTTTTAATGAATGATTCTGCCCACCGGGAATAAAATTTCTACAACTTAATGATTACGATAATGATTGTAAACCACGTAGATATTACTTCATTCAGTTTTTCTTCTATCGATTATGTTGACATGTGCCGTTGCATTGTTGACCTTCTTGTCGGATGATTGACTTATCGAGCAAATCAGTAGCCATTATGAAACCGTAAAAAACAACGCTGTAATGTTCTCTCATTTGATTTATTGAAAGCTTGTTAAAAATTGTTGTTTTTTCATTTGTGGTTTGTTGAATTTGTTAAAAATGAGATGAAAGACCTCAATAGTAATTTTGTGTCTTGAAATTTTCAACTACGAAAATTAGAAGCCGTCAAGAAAGCAACAAATTCTCTGTTTTGAAAAATCTTTGAAAGCAAAAAAATTGTTATATAACAGATGCAGGGTCAAGTTTCATCCACAAGCTTCCACAGAGGTGCGCACACAATTTTTCATGAAACTCAATCTTTTCACCTGGACATTTTCTGATTTAATTGTAAGTCTTGTTGCATAAGATTGTTAAGGCACGTGCTCCGACGCAACTAAAACTAATGCTATCGATCACGTAAAAAGGTGGAAGTAAATTTTCGTTTCACTATCAAATAAATCAATATTTACTTTCTCAATAACAGTCTAATCGAAACTTTATCGTCCGAAGAAAACTTAACTAGAACTTTAAACAAATTATTTCCATATGTGCCTGCTGGCCTCGATATTAAAAAGGCAAGAAATCCCGGGTCGAGGTTGAAATATTGAGAACATATAAAAAGTGAACAAATGGGTAGAGCTACTACTGAAAAGCATTTTAAAAAAGCCAAGGCTGAAACCAAAAGTTTGTTGTTAAAAAAAACTTTTCTGTGACAATTTTTATACACGATCAAAAAAACAAAACTATTTTCGATATTCCGTACATGCTTGTTTTTTTTTCTATACGCGCTCGCGAAATTTGATAACATAACAGGATCAGAAGAGTTTATTCTTAACACAACACAACGAGCTACTGTTTTTACACGAAACTTTGACGTGTTTTTTCATCACACAACATTGTTATTGCTTTTTGTTTCCATGGTTACGTGTCATAATAAAGACATCCTGTGAACGGAGACGAGCGGGAATAATAAATAGCGAAAGTGATATATTCATTTTGTTAAGAAATGTATGGTCATGATGCTTCCACAAACAAGTTCCCTATGGCAGAATTTAAACTTCCGAGAAGTAAAAATTCCGCCACGATATTTTTCCTCTGTGAGTAATAACACCACATCTAGAAAGTTCTTTGAAAGCTTAAGTTTCCCTATCTCTGCGAAAATTTTATCAATCCCTTATGTTGTTTCTATCGATTATCAATAGATACGAAACTTTCTTAAACTGATTGATCGCTGACAAAGGGAAATCTGAAATAGATTTGGGACACGTCATGGTATTTTAGCTTGGATACCAGACTAGGCCAAAATTTGCCAAAAATGGCGCCCCCTGTTTTTTGGTGAGGCTAGAAGGAACGTTATCTAGTGTTTTTTTTTGAATTAATGCACTGCACAAGATATGGTCGGTCTTTGATGACGTTGATAACAACAGGAAACTCTTCTCGATAAAAAAAACTTTAAGTTCTTTTTTTTTTCTCGACAACGCCTACCTTTTAAGACTGATCAAACAGATTAATTTATACTCCAAATCTTCAAATATATTTTCCACCTGGATTTAAAATTAAATGCGTGGACTGGAAAGAAGTTTGTTGATGAAAGCAACGTGGCACAAAAAGCGGTGTTCTTAGCTGATCCAGAATCCAGAAGTGATCCAGAAATGTCCAGCTCTAAAGATTATTTAGATTGACACTCTTATGCCACGTCACGTAAGTTAACCGCTACCTATATCTCCTTCTTTTTGCTTACGGTGTAAGAATAAACTTTATCTACGAAGGAGACCGTGTAACGTGACGTATATGATTTCCACGTACGTCAAAGTTTCGTGGATGTAGAGATTTTCGTATTTTGTTTTTAAACATCTGCGTAGCTTTTTTTGTTGTACATGATTAAAATATTCCCCATGTTGCCAAGTTTCTGTCAGAGGAAAATCTTAACAAACATTTTTAAATATTAATAAAAAAACAGGGAACTATATATATATAACACGAATTTCAACCAATCACAATTCGTATAACATAACTACGTCACACGTAAACAATTAAAAAGTGATGTAATTACAGAAAATATAAATGGCTGCTCGGGAAATGCCAGCCAAAAGCTTCGATCCTTTAGGGAGTGTGGTGTTATATTAAGACGAAAGTTTTGTAAAATTGTGAGTTCGACGTAAAGAACATCACAAGTTATATTATAGTTTGTCAGGTTTTAGGAAGACAACACTATGGAGGCAAAACTACCAGAAATTACAGTCCAGTCTGAGAAGTTACCAGAAACAAACTCGAGTGGTAACGGTTCAGATTCAGACGCTTCTGAAAGAATCACCAACCGTAAACTGAAGCTTGCTCCTCGCTTACAGAGACGAGACTCAGGTTCATCTGTGGGAGATGATGATGAAATGCCTGAAGTCACTGACGAAGTAAAGCAGCAGATAGTCACACAAGCCGAGTATTATTTTAGTGATGAAAATTTGAAGAAGGATGGCTTTTTACTGAAGCATGTGAAGCGCAATAAAGAGGGCTACGTCAACCTGAAGCTTCTAGCATCCTTTAAAAAAATGCGATCACTATGCAGAGACTATCGAGTCATTGGAGAGGCATTGAAAAATTCTACAAAGCTAGTTGTAAATGAAACTGGGTTAAAGCTTCGTAGAGTTGAACCTCTTCCTAAAGAACTATTGGATCAAGCTCGTGTTAAGCATCTTGTGGTGTCCAAAATCCCATCTGAAAGCCCTTCAATGACATATATTACTGATGCTTTTACTGACCACAAAGACGAGGTTGTTTCAGTAAGAATCGTCAAGCCTGGCAAAAAGTTTCCTAATGACTTGCAGTCACATTTTTCAAGACATCCAGAATTACGGGATGAAATAGTCGCAGTGGTTGAGTTTGATAATCCAGATATCGCTGCTGCTGCTTTAAGCACTACTTTCTCAGACAAGTACAAGGGCCTCTGTGTTAAACTTCTTACACTTGGTCCCAAACAGGCCAAGAAAGTAGATAGTGTTGATACCGCATCTGATACTCCTATTGATTCAGATGCTAGTACTGGCAAGAAACGTAACAAGAAGAACAAGAATGGAAACCGTTTACTTGAAGTTACAGGGATAGAAGATAGCTACAGTAGCTACGCCAGCTCTTCTGATAGTGAATTCTCATCATTTAGTAGCTGCAGTAAGCGCTACAACCGTTCCCGTGGTAATTCTCCTGTAACTAGCCCTCTTATGAATCGACGTTCTGATGGAAATAACAATTCAAAAAATACATCCCCAAGAGTATCACCAATGTCAAGTCCAAATGCAAGTCCAAAATTTCAAAAAAAACATAACAAAAAGAAGCATACTGACAACTCACCTGTCAGAAATGGACATACGCTCTCACCACTGGTGGCCACACACAGTCCTCGCTCCAGCCCAGAAACACAAAGAAGAACATTGAAAAGTGACAATAGCGTAGGACAAAGCGCATGGATGTTAAAGCGAATGCAGATGAATGGAAGGAAAGAAACTGAAAACATATCTATGAAAGCAGGTGCTAATAAACATCTTGATATAATTCGGCAGCCAAAAGGTCCAGATGGATCAAGTGGATTTTCAAACCATCCGATCAAAAAATTTGTTTTAATTCATGCATGTTAAACATTTTTATTACTATTAAAAAAAGGTACTGCTAAGTGACCTTTAATAAAAACAAGAGTGGTTTGGGATTATATTTATTTACACATGCTTTTGTATTTTGTATAAGTTTGATTTTATCAAATAATTTCTAGAAAAGATAAAAAAAATGAAGAAAGAGCAACCTAACGTAAGAGTCCTTTCTACCAGCTTTCTTTTCATTATTAAGCATTATTTTTTTTTAGTATATAACTTGATTGAATGTTAAAGTCTTTAAAATATGACTAACAATTATGTATATGAATATGAAATATTTTTTACTAATATAGACAAAAAACAAAATTTTCACATTATATATATTTAAACGCTTTGGTGGTTGTATAAATATTACCTAACTATGTATTTATCTTTTTGTGTATACTTCTGACTTATCTAAGATATTAAAATCTTTATCAAACAAAATGTTTATTTATGTATTCAATGCTGCTAAAATTTTTCAGCAAGAAATTTTTTCATACATGTCACCTACAAGCAACTAATATCAAGCACGTAATTTGGACAAATCGGAAGACTACCTTATTCGTACAAATTTTGGCGAGCATTAAATTTGGCTATTGTGGTTCGAAATCGCTAAATTAAGTGCTCGCCAAATTTTCTTATTTTCATCCATGGTCAAAATAAATGCGTAGCTTTTAGGATAAAATGTTTCCATCGCCAAATTAAATACACTTCAAATTTCAGTCGAAATGGCCATCGCCAAATTAAATGCACGCTAAAAAAATCAATTTAGTCCATCGCCAAATTTAATGCTCGTCAAGATTTGTACGAATAAGGTACTTAAAAATTGAAGATTTTAACAGAAACAGACATCGTTTTAGTTGACGAATAAAATGCGAAAAAGAGGCATTATTTCATCTTTACTTGAATATATGTTGATGAAAGTCTCCTCGTTATGTCAAGTCTTGTTTGATTGAATATAGCCCCCTTCAAAATTAAAAAACGTTTTCCAGTAAAATGACCTCTGAATTTAAGAAATTTTTTATTAGTTGGCCTTAGATTGGTTTCTTATATAGAAACGTGTACCTCATTAATTTACAACTCGGAAAAAACCTCGTTAGTCATCCTTCGTTTGTTTTAAACATCCTGAAAAATTTAAAGTTGTTTATCCTGATCTCTCATTGAATATTATCTAATTTTTTTTACATTTCATAAACAAGTTGTTCATTGGTTCCAGAGAAATATGTTTTGAGCGAAATGTTTTTGTTATCAATTAGTAATCTATATCTATTATTTATCAAAAAAGGACTTAAGCGCAATTGAAATGTGGAATGACGAATTATCTCTTCTTTCATCTAACCTTTTTTGACCTTTAACTTAATTCATGTCAATAGTTCTCGACGTCATGATCTTTACCTAAATTGGAACATGTTTTTCAACACAGAATAGCATTATTGTTTTAAAGCTTAACTCCTGCAAAAAACAAGTTAAAAAGCGGAAAGAAAAACAAAAATAGAGCTTGGAAAGTTGTCTTATTTTTTGAAAAAATCTCGATTTTGGACTTATTTTTTTAATACATGAACATGTATTAAAGAAACGAGGGTCTGTCTTAAGCATTGATCAAAGTATGTGAAGACGTAAAAATGTTTTCACCTATCCAGTTTGATATTTTGAACGCGTTCGCGTGAATAATAATACTACTTAGTTACCCTGATTATCATTCATCTCGTTCAGAGCATCTAATCGATGATGTCATAATTTCGCATAATAAGCTAAACTATGGGGTATAAAAGAACCTCCAAGCCAAAAATTTTAAGATATATATCTATATATCGAAAACCATTCAAGATTTTTTAAAAAATAAAGATTCATAGACAACTTTTCAAGCTCTTTTATATGAAAGCAACTTTCTTCGTTTTCTCTAATATCAAAAAGTAGTATTTTATATTGGACGGAATATAAGAAACCATTAAATCCTTATACACGGGGTTGACGGACACTGATTTTTGCAATTATAGGAGAAATTTGGTTTTTAGGTCAAAGGGAGGGAGGCATGCTAAAAATATATTTTAGGAATTGAACTGTCACAAATAATTATGTACTCTCAAAATGTGATAAGTAACACTAATTGAAAAAAAAATTTTAGAAATCATTTTTTGGTCCAAATTTCAGACTATTTAGGCGATCTTAGGAAGGTTCCTATTTTTTTAGGTTACCTTATCGGTAAAAAGTCGTCGTCAAAAATATTAGTCACTGTGACAAAATTGAGTCACTTTTTGCCAACAAAATTTTTGAATTTAGTTACTCTTTGCCAACAAAATTTTTGAATTTAGTCACTAATAAAGAATAATTGCTTAAAACTGATAAAAGTTAGCAACAAGAAAGAAAAAACGGCAAAAAGATGGTTGGACAAAAAGTCGGAAAAAAATGTCGGCAAAAAAGTTTGGTCGGTAATGAGAAATTCGGCAAAAATTTTAAGTCACCTAGCCAAAATATAGTCACTTTTTGCCAACTTCTTTTTACCGATTAGGTATTCGGGAATTTTACGAGGAGGGCGGGGGTCAGAAATTAGAATTGACAGTTGTATTTTTATTAGGGTACTTTTTTTTGGACCAAGGTTAATGAAAACTTTGACAAAATTGTTTGAGATCCTAGAACAATCGCCAGACATTTAAATTTTTTGCCAAAGTTCCTGGATTATTTAAAACAAATTTTAGATTAAAGGAATTTCCATGATCGTGGTCAACATGTACAACCAGAAAAACTTAGACAGACTAAAGAAACTATTTATCCACTACTCTTACAAATGAAAACACGTCCGTATTCTTTATTTAGTGTATTTTCCCATATCAACGAGAAAAATAAAAAATATGCTACAAATATCATTAATAGCCTTTATTATGGAAACACGGTACCAGTCTACATTTTAAAAGTATAAGAAAAAAAAGTCAAGTCACTACTTTTGTCATTAAGAAATTCAATAGTTACTTGAGCAATATATCCAATACTCAAATGGCGATTTTAAACCTGAGATGACTTAAATTTAAAATGTGAAACGAAACAAGCCGAACTTAAGCAGTTATCCATGAGACTTTAACCATAAAGATATAAAAACAGCATCCATAAGGTCGTTGAAAATAGATCTGATAGGGTAATTTCACGACGTGCGTTAGCGACGTCAATTTGACGTGTATTTTTTAAAAAAAGATACAAGTTCAAATAATGTGACAAACAGTTTGCATAACTAATTGTCGACGGAGTTCTTCGTATTACTCGTCATGGAGGTTCATATTTTCAAAATGGCGCTCTATGCGTGTCCTCGCATCCAATCAAAGGATCGTATAATTCACACATTTGCAACGGAGATAACAACACATTACGTATCCACCTGCATTGGAGTAACCGCACACTTCTTTGGTGTCACTATTTCGTTTGTGTCTGTTTCTACAAGTGCATTTGTTACAACAATCGAATTTTCTTTCTTTTCTAATTTTTCTGCTTGAGATTTCAATAAAGGTAAACCTCCCCCCAACATCAAATCTTTCATGTCATATTTAGACAATATATCAATGTTAACAACATATCTATTTTCACGTTTATCGTTTTGGCACCGTGAAGCGACTTCATTAACAGTTTTTACGAACTGTGTTCTAGAAATAGTTGTGCGCAACTCTAAATCGTTCTCTTTTATGTAGGATATCCAGAAGGTTTGGAATGTCTTCCACATTTTCTTTATACCTGTTGTGCTACCGTGTAGAAGCTTCAGTAGGAACGGGATTGCTAAAACAAAGTATATCCAGGACAGTTACTAGAATACATTTGCATATATAAATCTACTTTGGTCTAATTTAAAGGGGCCATATCCTCTTGTGCGTGCTATGCTTTACTGCCTCAATCATTCTTCGTGCAAATGAGTAAAGCTGAAATTTATATTATAGTTCACATTGACTCTCCCTAGTAAATAGTCCATAAAGAACAAGTAAGCAACGGTTAACCCTAAAATAATATAGAGACTCAAGCAACAAGCTTCACCTAAATTTTTTTATATTATTTAAAAAAAGCGTGTTAAGTTTTAGGAGAAGTAAGCGTTACCGCACATGGTTAAAAAAAACCATCATGGGTTATGTTTAAAGTTTATAAAAACTAAAAATTCAATCCTTTCAAGCGCCACACTTAACATAAACGCCATGCTAAGGTAAACTTGTTTACAGGCGCACTGATCACTCCTAGGCGCACTTCCATTTCGGCTATCATGTAAACAACGCATGTGTAAATCAAAATCCCGACATGCTTTCAAGTGTCCGTAAAAGTGGCGATCTCCACGTTTATTTCGTTCCTTGTTCGACCTTTTAGTTTTGTTCCAGCATTAGAAATTTATATTTTTAATTTATTTTAGGGTGAAACCTAATGTATAAGTTTCTGTATTTTTTTGATGGCTCAACTATTACTTGCAGACTATTTACTAGGGACAATCAAACTCACGTATTTTCTTGACCAGTTAATGTAAGTTATACACAGCTTTATCTGAAAACATTTTGGCACAATTACAATAGATCCGCTAAAAATCTCTACCCTTAAGTTATATTTTTCTAGTCCATAGTTTCAATAAGGCAAAATGACCTCGACTAAATTGGAAGCTTAAAACTGGGTGGTCGATTTCAAAACAAAGTTTGAAAACCACATGTGGTGATGCTCGTTTTAATCCAACGTGCTTGAAGATAAAAATCGAATACTGATAATACATATTCACCCACATATTAAAAGAAAAACAAAACAGTCCTTAAAACATCTGCCATGTCTATCACGAAAGAGTTCTTGTAGATATATACACTTTTTTTGGCGCTATTTTTTGCTATACGACAAGACTGGTCAAATGATGTCAATAGCCTCAGACTATCCCAACACCTTTACACGTTTCTGGATAGTGTAGTGGTAGCGCAGCCGGGAACTTTCATAACAAAGTTTTTTAAAAGTTAAGACGATCCGCAATTCTAAAACTCGTAGATGGTTTATCTCTTTTCAAATGGGTGAACGCATCCACATCTCGCCGGCCGGTGTCCGCCAGCTTTTTTAATTATTTTATTACTTTTAAGGCTTTTTCACCTCTCTCAAACCCAATTATTGGTTTTTTTACCACACTTTTAAGTTCGTAAGCACACAGGAGGTTGACCTAATTTAGGAAACTTTTAATTCATTTAAAATAAGCTTTACAGGTTTCTGGAGATACAAATTTGAATTTATGGGAGGGTACATCGTCATCAAAATTGTCAGATGGACAGTCAAAAGAATGTTTTTGAAAAAAAGGTCACATTGTATGATTTTAATGCTTTTGAGGCCTAGAAAAAGAAGAACAATCGACTTTTCGCTTGGATAAACATTCTGCATGCATAAGATAAATAAAATTAACTAACCTTCCTCTGGTACAGTTTGGGGACTTTTGATTGATTTATTGGGACTATCTGTATCCATGTCTTCATCCTCCTCTTGAACAATCGGCTTGTGTAACTCGATTTTCTGATATCCCTTTAAAATTGGATTTAAATCTTCAGGCTTTGTAATATATGTTATGCCAATACAAACTGGTTTTTTAGGTTTGATATGCTTTTTAATCTCAATTTCGTATGAACAAGCTTTGGCTTTTAGTTTTTCGTCCTCCTAAAAACATAAATACAAATTGAAATAATATAGAAGATTTCCAAACAAGTAAGAACTCAAACAGTAAAAGTACTAAAAACAACCTAGAGACGAGCGTTTATGCTTGATTTTAATTTAAAAAGACGAAATAGAAAACGTAGAAAAAATAACTTTATAGTTTTTCCGGTCAACAAAAAGCATCAAAGATACATGTCTTTTCAACCCACACAATATAAACACACGTGCCCGTATCCACGTTTCCATACACTAAAGTTCCCTTGTTACTTTTCGAAACAGACAAGTTTTGTATTGGTGCTGTAGGAATAAACCGTTACCCGTCCATCACTTTGTTTTGAAGTGACAGGCTCTTTTCCTTCTTCTCCATCGTCATCCTCTTCTTCATCATCAGATGCTTTGACTCCTTCATCATCAGACAGATAACCGTGCGGTACAAAAAATCCATCACGATCTTCTTCAGTCTCTTCTTTATCTTCATCATCATCGTCATCATCACCGCCCTGTACACACATATCCGAGATATTTTAAAGTTTTTCCTGAGGCTTTTAGACCATTTTTTTTTTTTATTTTCTTTTAAATACAATTTACAAGTGCAACTCTCAGAATCCTCCTTTAAACCTTTACAAAGAGCAGTTTTGCCCCAATTTTTTTTCTTAGGTTTTTATTATTATGGTTTTCATGGCTGTAAACTTTACCATAGCAGGCTCCCTGCTCTCCAAGACTAAAGAAATTTGGAGCTATTGCAGTTTTTTTTATTTTTCATATATAAAAAAAAAATAATGAGTTAGTGGTAAATTTTTACTTTCATAGGCACTTTAAAAAGCCCTGCAAAAAAATTTCAGAGAAAAAATGTAAAATCCTATTTTTTTAAACCCGATCAAGATGCTTTCCCTAGTCCTTAGAATTGAAACGGTTAAAATGTTCGCACAACTAAACAAATTCTGTGATGATGGTAAGCACATTCTAACATTAACATTATAATGTCATCGCCCCTGACTCAACTAAAAATGAGAGTACATACATTATCTGAACAATCTTCTCCAGGTTCATCAATCCATTCTTCATCACTGTCTATCTCGTAATTGAATACATCCTGTGAATATAACATGATAAGAACTTTAGGATTAATGGTGCTAAAAACTTTTACTTCAAATTCCAAGTTGAACCAAACTTAGTGATACAAACAAAGATTTAGGTTAGTCGGTTTTACAGTCAAAATTAAGCAGAATCAAGGAAAAGTAAAACGTGGAATAATTAAAATAAATTAGGAAAGTTGCCACAAGGCTGCCATATTTTTTTAGAGTCAGGATTTAAATTTTACTCCCAAGAAGAATTTTTAATCAATGTTGAGAAGATCTTGATATTTTGTTAGACAAAACAAGATTTTGGGAGATTCTGATACTGACTTTTGGTAAACAAATCCTTTTACTTTCCCAACCTTCCCCAAAATTAAATACTTTCAGATGGTTTTAAAGGATCACATGGGCATTTTTTGACTAAAATTCTAGGTTACTGTGGAAATTTCTTGAACATGATAGTTTAGTAGGCCTACTAAACTATCATGTTCAAGAAATGATAAACTTTCCACAGTAATATGAATACTGAACAGACAAACTGAAATAATATTTTCAATAATAAAATTCTAGGAACAACACAGAAGTTAATCTAAAGTTTAATGATGTTTACAATAACTTGTACATGCGAACCCTAGGTTAAGTGATCCTTAGCATTTCTAAAATTACCATTTGTTGCACACTTCAGGATGTTAAGACAAAATGTTCAGCATGCAACAAATATACGTACATTGTCTACCCCAAATGGTTTTCTTCCATTTATAAATTTACTTTTTTTACTCCAAGTGCCATAGTAAGCTGGTCTAGTGTTTTCAGAGAATTTAAGAAACTTTGCTTTATATAGATTAGTTTCTGTAAAGCTCTTTTCATCTTCAGCATCATCATTATTGTCATCTCCAATAATTACAACATCTGTTGGTGATGAACCTGTTTCTATCGGCTTCTCATATTTATTCTTGCTTTCTAATCTTTTTTGCTCCTCAAATTCTCTTCGTAATTTTCGACGAGTAATATATATAATATTTTGGTTATTTGCTATTCTTACAGCTAGTTCTTCAAGATATAATGAAACGTCTGGGTTCAACTAAAAATCAAATGGGCTGATATTTAGTTAGTTTGATTTTGAAAGGTAAGGCATATAGGTAGCCCACATTCAAGTACAATGTCTTAAGTAAATCAATTCTGATTATAATAGTCGTAAATAACAAAAATCATAACTGTATGAAGTATGTATGAAAGCTCTGAGAATTTCCTATGCTAACAATTAAAAAGAAATTTAAGGGAAAGTGATAGTAGGAGTTAATGAAAACTTGCAAAGAAAATCTAAAAAAACTCACTTCCCCTATGGATTTATCTAGTTTCTCTTTATGGAAATCCTTTCTTCTACATACAGGTGCTAAGATCATATTCGGTTTCACTTGAAATGGGATAAAGCGTTTAAAGGATTCTACTTCAGGAGCCTAAAAAGAAAAAAAGGTTGAATTAAATAAATTTCTAAAAAAAATTTGTCATTTAGAGATAATGACGTTTTTACCAAAAATCCTTTTAATCCTGATGTCTCCTTAGCGGTTTGCACAAAACTTCCAATCCTATACATTATTTTGATGATGTCAAGCATTGACATCATCAGAGTATATATACATAAATGTTCGCTTTCCTATTTAAGTGGATTTTTCTATGGGCAGTCAAATAAGATCAGGTATGACAGAGAAACGACGTGATCATCCATGGCAAAGAAGTGGTTAAGATCCAATTCAGTAATCTCGGAAAGAAACATCAGTGCTTTAACACCAATTTTAAGAGCCTAACGGGGTGACTTGTCATAATGTCAAAAAAATTAGTGGTAGCCATTATATTAAAAATAAATTACTATAACAACTATCTTAGAAAAAATAGTATATAATATAAAATAGAGAAAATTTGTGAGACATTTTACCTTTGAAATATTTGTCGACTTTCTAAAAAAGCTTTTGAATTGCTGGGCAGCTTTTTCTTTCTTCTTTTGCTAAAAGTAAACAAGTCCTCTTTAATATAAAGAAATGTATGCTCTGCAAAGCTGCAGTTGATGCATAATCAATTCAAATGCAAGTAAGCTTACCACAGCTTCATCTTCCATTTTCTTTTTTTCTTCCTCTTGTCTTTTGACTTCTTCTTTCTGTTTCCGTTCTGCTTCTCTCTTTTCCTTCTCTGCTTCTCGCTTTAATCGTTCTGCTTCTCGCTTTAATCGTTCAGCTTCTCTTTGCTCGTCTTTTATTCGTTTTTCTTCATCTTTTCTTTTTTTCTCCTCCTCCCGTTTTTTTCTTTCCTCTTCCTTTTCTTTTTCTTTCCTCTTTTTTTCTTCTTCCTTTAACCTATTAAGGAGTTAAAATTTTTAGTGTTTTTTAAAATATATATACCACAATTTTCTTTGATATAGCTAATTTAATTATTAAAAATAAGAATATCTAAACTGTACAAATAAAAAAAAAAAAAAAAGATTTTAACTTTCTATTGAAATTAGAAGGATTATTGTGATTGCACTTGATGAAGATATGGTTAAAGATAAAGTTTTTATAAAAAGTATATTCATATGAGCTCTTGCCATCCTGATCCTATCTGTCATTAGAATTTGACCTATTTTACTCAAAATCTTTTGGGGGATAATTAATTTTTTTTTTGCGAATGCCTGACCGAATTCAGTACAATTCACAGGAGTCGATATTCACAAATTAAATAGAAAATTGCTAAATAAAAGAAATTCTTCTCCCCAAAATTACTTCTCTTAACATAATTTAAATGTATTTTTCACTTTAGTGTGGCAAAAAAAATCCATACTTTGAGCCAGAAAAGAGAAATAAGAAAAAGATGACAAACCTTTCTTTTTCCTTCCTTTCGTGTTCTCTTTTCTCTTTTTCAGCTTGCTTTAGTAATTTCTCCTCTTCTTTTTTCTTTCTCTTTTCTTCAAGTTCTTTTAGTCTAGCCTGTTTTTCTTGCTCTTTCGACTCTTTAGCTTTCTGTCTTTCCTCTTTCGTCAAAGAGGGTGTTTTCTACAAATTAAGTAGTATAGATGTTTTAGATAGATATTTGTGCATATTTTACATGGCTAGCCTCACAAATATTGAAGGATAAACGTTTTTTAATGCTCATTTTAGGCTATGCAGACACAATAGGGTCCTTTCCCTGCAAAATCCAACAGTGCACAGTGTGCCATCTCACCAGTTTCCCTCACATGGCTTGGGTTAACCTGGGGCTATGTAACTCTGACTTGCTCATGTTGAATCACCGCCAAGGGAAATCAAACCCTGGTCTCAGGCACAAAGTGTGAGAGTTGTAACCACTAAACTACGGCATCACTATGTGGTTTTCCTCAACTTAATTCTATTTACAATTTTTTAATTATGTGACAAAACAATGGGTTAAAAAATCAAGCAGGCTATCATGCTAACCTTATCTGTAGACTTTGGTGTTTTAACATTATTTTCTTTTGATGTTGGTGATTTTTCATTAGCAATTGGTGTTTTTGTATTAGCGTGATCCTCTAATATTACAAAAGAGCATTGATTATTTAGATGAAAACAGTTTGGAAATATTAAAAGTTTTTTTTAATTACACTGTAACTTTTCACACCATTTTCTACATCTATTGTTTTTGACACATCCTTTTCTGTTAAGCGTATAAACTCTTCCTTCGACACCTTTGGAAAAGGTAATACTGCTTCTAGAGGCAAATACAAGTAAATAAAAAAATAGCAAATAAATTATTTTTTACATTAATAGACATTCAGTAAAAAATTGCACACCTTTAACTTCACATGGTTTTGCAGGTTCTTTTAAAATTTTAGCAGTTTTTTCAGTTTCTTTTACAGCTTCTTTTTTTGATAATTTTGGAAACGATATAGCATCTTAAAGAGAGAATTTAAGCTTTATGTTAAGACAGCATGTATATGTAACCATCGAACATTTTCCTTTAACTTTTGATTTTTTTTTCTTCTCAAAGCCTTAAGGGTACCTAATGAGGCAAAACATTATGTTGGACTTATACAAGAGAGCTTCAAAGTCTATTCAGCTAACAGGGTTCCCACAAGATTTAAATTCTCAAAATTGAGGAGATTTGAGTAGAATTGAGGGGAAATTTTCACTTTTTGAGGAGATTGAGGAATCAAAATTGAGGAGTTTTTCACAAATTTTCAGGAAATTTGAGGAGATTTTTTTAGATAAAGTTATGACTAACGTAAAAAATCTATTGGGTAAAGTCTCTAATATAAATATAATTTCCAACATGGACGGGTACGAACAAAATAAAATGTCTTTTTTCATATCTAGATAAAATATAAAAATATAAAACATAAACAAAATTTAGAAACAGTGCATGATAAAACATGACTAAGTAAATAACTGAAGATAGTAATCTATACAAAAGATCCTTTTTAGAAATATTAGTATTTTTAAAACATAGGCATATGAGCATTATTTACATGTAAATAAATATGTAGATGGCGGAACTTTTTCCCTGGACAAAAACAAAACAAAGGGATAAATACTAAAAATACTAAATAACGTTTTCTTTCTCCTTCATTAGCTTTTGGAGAAGTTCTGAATACTCCATAATTTCCTTTTCCTTCTCGCTTACTGTTTTTCTCAGTGAGTTGGACTTTGTTATCAAAGTTTTCATTTCCAAGACAGCCGTTTTCTCCTCAGCATCTTTAGAGCATTTGTCGGCATCTTTTGATAACAAAACTACAGTTTTCTCAAGCATCTTTTTCTTGGATCGGATAACATCTATTTCTTCTTGGATTGATTTCCTTTTTGAAATTTTTGCTGATTCAGCTTTCTCTTTTCGTTGATTAACCAAATATTCATTGTATTTGCCTCTTGCAGCTCGTACACTCTTACGCAATTTTCCACATACTTCATATTCCTCAGAACTAAGATTGTTTGATGTCAAATGATCGTGAACTATTCGTTGCGAAATCAAGCTCACAGTGGAGAGGTTTTCGACAAGCAATGAGCTATTGATACTGAATCCTCTCTCGACCGCAGCCTGTCCATGAGACAATGTGAGGATCATTTTTAGCACTTCAGCTAACTTATCGATACATTTCGTGCCAACTATGTGCTTCCAATAGAATACATCGAGACGGTCATTTGCAGGGTCGAATTTGAGAAAATCTTCTGTATTTTCTCTTGCGATTTCTAATAACTTTGGAAATTGCTTCTTGGCTTCATCTGCAAATTTATCACTGATTTGTTGACACGAATAAAGATTTTCTAGAACATGGGCAAATCTTGCTTCACTGGATTCAGGAGATTCTATCAACAGTGCAGGAACAAAACATCTGACATTCCTGACAAATGAGATTTTAATTGGCGACTTTTCCACCAAATGGGAACACATTTTTGACAAAAATTTGGTAACATCTCGTTTGAAATTGTGGACTTGGTTAGCGGTGATAACTCCACTTTTCTGTAAGGCTGAGAGCTCCAACTTTATTCCAATACCTGGATCTACTAAATCTACTAAATCTACTAAATTCTGCTACATGAGATTCTTGACATAATTCAAAAAAAAATTTTATCAACTAAAATAAATCCATTTGAGGAGATTTGAGGGGAAAATTGGACAAATTGAAGAAAAATAAGGAGATTTAAGGATATTTGAGGAGCAAAACCAAAATTGAGGAGATTTGAGGATATTTGAGGAGGCGTGGGAACCCTGGCTAAGTTTTTTAAAAAGTACTTTTCACTTTAAAGATAATGCCATAAATTTTCATATTTCATTAAGCTGTATAAATTGTCATATTTATAAGGAGCAGCAAATTTCGACTGTGTAGATTTGGAAAAGATTATTCAGGGATTACATAATTTATTGCTGATGGTAACTGATAAAAATACGGCAGCAATTATGGTATACTTAATAGAGTTGAAGTGGAAAGACCTGTTTTTGATATATTTCTCATAGGATGATATCGATGATTAAAATAAAGTTTAAAATTAGAAAAAATTAAAATTAGCACTCTTTTTACTTATATTTTATGGAGTTAAATTTAAGGAAATTTAAGTACTTATGATGAGAATTTTATATGTAATGTATTTTCATGCATTTTGAAAAAAACCACATATGACCAACCATAACAAAAAGAAAAATTGAGGAAATTTGAAGAGAAAGTTGTAAAAAATCTAATTTTTGATTAAGTTTTGATGTGTGGCTGTTATAAGTAATAAACAAAACATATAAATTTAAAGTTGTTTAATTTTCTTTTCTAAAATATCAAAGAATAAATTTTGGGTTTACTATATCTCAAGTATTAAGATATAGATAAGTTGCACTTCAATTTTTCAAAAATCTGCTACTTATTTTTCCCAACCAACAGAAGACAATTTTGTTGAAAGCATTTAACATACCTTGCTTTAGCTTTTTCTTTGGTGGACTGAGCAGACTTTCAGCAACTATATATATTTATATATGAAACAAATTACGTGTTATGTAATCATATGTATTATATGTAATAATATGTATTACAGCATTTAAAAAAACAGCTGAAAAGCAATCAACAACCTTTTTTTTAACTCAATACCAGATGTTTTATATTTACACCAAAAAATTATAACAGATTAATAGTTTAAACAGCTGAACAGAATTGGCAGAACTACTTCAGTCAGCCCAATTAGATTATCAAAGTAGAGATAAGATAATTCTGTCTTAGAAAAATAATTACCAATTTTATTCTTTTTATTTACACCATCCACTTCTATAACTTCATTTTCTTCAGTTTGTTTGTTTTCTTTATCTGTTTCCCCATTTGTGTAAGCAGATTCTATCATTTTTTTCTAAAAGATCAATTTTATAGGTGCAGGTAAGTGTATTTAATTCACACTAGCACTCGACAATTGTCGACATTTTAACATAGCATAGTAAGAAGGAAATGAAATATCACATTTGCAATTTTTTTTTCTTTCATAACATAACAAAAGAAATCTTGCCCTTAGTGCATTGACTCGTAAGTTAATCATTCCATTAAAAAATCATCAATTGTTGTATCTCCTATTTTTACTCTACTTATCTGTCTGTACTTTTACAAGTTGGACTCATCTGAAAGATTTGCACAAGAAAACCCCCATCTTGGTTATCTTCAACCTTCTTCTTCATTAGAAAATTTTCAATCTAGCTCCAGTCTTTTTTAGTGGCACGTGACCCTGTTACGTAATATTTCAGTAGCACTTTAATTATTACTGACTGTATAGCCAGAACATATACCTTCGCGCGGCAAAGTTAAACAAAAGCTCTCTACATACATTTTTTTTTTGAAAAATTTAAAATAATTCTGCATAAAGTTCTTTAAGAACAATTATTTTTTTAAAAAAATAGAAATAATTCTGCATATGTTCTCACAATGCTGAGCAATCGAAGGAAAAATAAAATGTGCATGATTTTTATTTGAGACATAGGTTGTGAAAGTTACTGATTATTCAACATGTCACACATTTGTGTATGGTTTTTATTCTGAAGGGATATATTTTGGAAGGCAAATATAAGTAACAAAATATCAAGGTGTAACTATAAGCCCATAAAAAGTTATGGAAAAAGTTAGAGGGAAGGGAGAGGGGGCATCACCCCTCCCCCTCCAGCACGAATAGGATTAAGGGCGGTGCGGTTACAACCATTGTAATTTGAGACGGCACTTGGCATTTGCCGATGTAATTACCGACATATTTTCAAAACATGTACCTAACCCTAACATGTGGCAATTATTTCACGTGTTAATCGCACATAAAAAGTCCCTAGGCCTTGTGCGATCAGATGTGTAAAATATAGCCGAAGATATAACAATAGAAAAAAGTATTTGTTTTTCCACAGCATAGTGCAGTTGCCTCCTACAGCAATGCACAAACTAAAAAAAATTATGCACACACCTGCTGTAAGATATTATTTTTTTGTTTTATTGCTTAGACGGCTAGTATATCATGTTGAATTATTTTTTAAATATAAACAAATTCGTACAGAGATCGATGTGGAAGTACGTTGAATTTTTTAACTTTGTGCGACAGTATATTATTTGTTTTTGACTATGAAAGTCAATAATAATAGCGAGTAAAAGTCATTAATTCGTGAGCACTACTGCAATACTACGTAACGGGTCATGTGACACTAAAAAGGACTGGAGCTAGTCTGAAATTTTTAACGAACAAGATAATTGAATTGGTCATTAAGGCAGCAAAAAAAAAATATTTAAAAAACGATACCTGGGGTTACATGAACTTTTAACAAAAAGTGAATATGGAATGTGAATATATCATTTGGAATTTTTTATGAAAATCTTTCAGGTAAGTCTAACTTGTAAAAAAGTACCTCTGGATCCTTTTAACGGCGCATAACCCCCGTTATCGAAAAAAATCAACATTACATTTTTTTTTTTTATTTCAAAATTCAGACGGAGTTATGAGTTTCCTGAAAATTTGGAGATATAAAACTTACTAGAAATGGAAATAATTGTACTTCAATATCTTAAATTTATTGTTTCTAGCCACCATATTTAATGATCTTGTTGGTTTCTTATTCCTGTCTAAGCAAGTTGTCACAATATGTTAGTGTGAAACTGTAAATAAACAAACAACCTTAACTTTAAATGAGCACTGAGATGGAGTTCGATAATATTGCCATTATGGTAGGCTCCATTGACGCCCTATTTTTGGCTTGTTTTTTTTTTGTAAAACATGACATCAAAAACTGAAAAGAAATTTTATCACAGAGTTTCTATTTAAAAAGGCAGAGAAGAAAAAATAATTTTCTTTTATTCTATTGACCATTTTTTTGGAGACCAGAGAAACCAAACGAAACAGAAAGAAGAAATCACAACATTGTCTCGTGGCTAATAATTATGATAATTAATGTTATTACACTCTGTCTTCTTCTATTAGCATGACCGAAATTATTGCATATTATAAGCAAAAAGACTCAACGGGGGAGAATGCACATTGTGATAGTTGAAGATAGCTGAAGCATTATGGAGAAAATTAAATTTAGAGCATAAAAGGGAAAATTCTGAAAATTTAGGTATTCTAATTGTCTAAATCTTATGTCTCTGTAAGAAAATGACTGATTGTGTGAACAAAGGAAAATAATCAAAAAGTAAGACAGCTAGCAAGGCGAAGCTATCTTCAGAAACAACAAGAACAAGAGGTTGTTGTTGCAAAGAAGTCTGATTTCAGTAAGTTAAAACGTTTAAATAATTAAAAATAACACAGAAACTTTGATTGATTTATCTGATTTATCATGTTCAGAGCTTCGTTGACACATTTACAAAAGCATCATTTATTATTTTTTCTGTAATGGCATGAATCCAGCAACCATGTGATTGATTTTGCTGTACATATATTATCGCATGATTCGTGCAATGAAATGTAATGACGGTTCTGTAGGCGAAGAGAATTTGGGGTGAGTTTGCTATTTCGATGAAACATTTGAAATTTTATGGTTGTCAGTTTTCAATAAGATTTTCAGGATAATGTTTTCTCATGTATCAATTTTTACAATAAAATAGGCACCTCAAAAAAAATTGCCTACAGGGTGATTACATGCCTTTAACTGCCTGTCAATTGCAGAGAGGTAAAGCACCATCTTTGAATCTAAATTATGAGATTTTATCTCCACAATAATGTATCACTTTAGGACACAAAGCAAGATACTAGGTCCAAGAGATATGAATTTTTGAAATGGTTGTCACATTTTATATGAATCAAAACAATTGTGATCGTATTGCATTCTATGATCCTGTTTTATAGTATAATCTTTTTTAATGGATCTATGTTTTGTTTTTTAAATGAACTACAGCCATGGTCTTGCTTTCTATGACGTTTTTTTGTTTCTAAACAAACTATGATGAGAATATTTTCATAACTTGATAACATTTCCATAGTAATCCCTTTGCAATCCAAAGGAATCAATTTATCTTCACATATTTAACAGGTGAATTAATGAATTATATTGCCGAAATATTTTACACGAAGATTTACAAATTCGTCCTGATATCACTGCCAGTGAGAGGAGTACAGTTATATTTTTTTTACAATACCTGCTACCCAAATTAAACTATTTGTATGTTGACATTATCTATCCGTTAAAAAAGAGGACTGAAGAAGAAGAAGAAGTATTTATTCTACAGTAATAGCATACATAAGGTAACAGTCAAATAAATATCAAATTTACAAAGAAAATTAGGCTATCACTGTAAGGAGACCAGCATTATTAGCCTACGGCTATTACAAGATGCAGGCCATCAGTGGACTGGATAACAGGTTTGGAAATTTGGCGTAAACGATCGTTTCTCTTCCCCAATATTTCCGTGAATCAATAAAGACGGTAACGATAAATCGTTTCCCTTGGACAATATTTCAAATTATATTAATTTCTTAATATAATATATTTTTATTATAATACATTACTACTATGGAGTAGGTGTTGTCATTAACTAGGGCGATTATGAAATGGTTCTTCACTTATTTATCGGTTTAAAGCTAATTGTTAGCGTCGTTAACGTATCGTATCCACAAGGTCTACTTCGCGGAACGAAAAGACAAATTTTCAGGCCTGGATAAGACGCAAGTGGACAATATTTATTGGTAGAATAGGATAAAGGTCAAAGCTAGGTTTTAAAGCTGCTTTCTTCAAGAATTTTTTTTTCAGAATGGAACGGAACAGATGCATACTTAAAATGCTTACATAATGCAAATGTAAAATCTTCTTGTCCGTTCCATTCCAAGCCAAGTATAATCAAGTTCACCTTTTTCTTTGCGTTGTGTAGGGAAACAACAAGTAGAAAATTTAATTTTGTGGGAATTATGCAGTATGTGTACATTCTGTATTTAAGCATGTGCAATAGTATGAAATGTTCTTGTCCAAGATTAAAAATGTGCTATTCGACATTTAAAACTAATATTTACCTACTATGATGGAGTAAAAGTCATAGAAAAATGAATCAAGAAGTGTCAATGCAATAAAAGATATTATTATATATTTATTATTTGGAAAGAATGTAGCTACATATCATCAAAAATCGCCTTTTTTGGTAAAAAAAGTGAGAATTACAAATCGTGAGACAGTCAGATTCTTTAGCAAAACAGGTCCAACGGCAATACTGTGGGACTCGGCAGGTATGCCCTCTTTTAGCCATGCCAACAGACCTTTTTAAATGTTTACATTTTAACAGGTAGCCCTTCTCACTTTAACAACTGCATGACAGGCAGAAAAATGCCAGAGCTATTATTGAGTGTGTAGATTAAAAACTTTTAATTGACTATTTATATAAAGTTTAATGCATTCAAGCAAAAAAACAGACTGAAAAAGAGCTCACTTTACCTAGTGCCTGCATCTTTCTGCCTTTCATGCAATTGCCAAAGCTAAAAGGGCTTACCAGGAATAATGTAAACGTTCAAAAGGTCTATTACAAAATGCAGCGCACTTGTTAGTTGAAATGCAAGGACAGAGCTATCTGGTCAATAATTTTTTAGAGCCTTCGTAACCTAAATAACATTGGGACACAATCGCAAAATTAGGGGACAAAAGTACACAAACAGGTCATCTGTGTTGGAAACTTTTTATATAGTTCGCCAGATATAGCTAAGATGCTTAATGATACTTTTAAAATTAGGGGTGGTAAACTAGTGCAAAAAATAGAGTTAACTCTAACTAAGTCCAACAAAGAAGAAAATTCGACAACACAGTAAGTCTTGTTTACCATTATCCATTTCCAGTTTTATATCAGGGTCATCCCCGGCGCGCAATGCGCAAGCATTTCCCGCCACAAACAAATTTGCTTTAGCTTGTCAAATTTCGGAACCTTTTGAGTACGCCATTTATCTTCTCACTCGCAGCAGGTTATATTATAGAGTTGGCGGGATTAAAAAAAATAGGCCAGACCGATAAAAATCTGCACAAGATCATGGCTGGTAGTGTAGTAGCAATGCAATGTATATAAATTGTTGTGGTTAGCCTTACTAATCTTGAGGTATATCTCATGCCAATTGATTCTAGACAGCGGTTTTAAAGTATCTAAAGCTAGAGAAATACCATAAAATTCAGCTACAATTCCAGACTTTAAATATTGAAACTTTTCCTATTTTCCACCTTTCCCCAGTTTCAATATTGTAGGTCGCTTCAAAAACCAAAATATTTACACGCATCACCATTGCAACTTGGGTAGAGGGGTTTGTAGATTTAAAAAAGAGTTTCATTTAAAAAAGTTCCATTTATTATGTGACAGTTTGGTTTTGGACATTAAATATTGGAACTTTCCTCTTTCTTCTTTCCCCATGTTTGTCGTAGCACCCTCCTCCATTATATATTTTAAATAATTTTGATGCTGCAATAACTTTTAAAACAAAGTTTTTGAGCATACAAGTATTTTTATCTTTTTACCTTGACAGAAACTTTATTATCTACAAACTTCTGTCTAGAGCTACCCCCCAGCTACTTATCAGTAAGCTACCCCAGCAATGTTTAGGCTGTCTGTTCTGTAACTTACACAATTTTTGGTGCAATTGGTAATACAGAGGATCCTAGACTTAGGGCTCAGGATATGTGATCAATCACGAAGAAATGAATGTTCATGACTCTATAATATTTTAGAAAAAGAAAAAATTCACAAGTGCAATAAAAAGCACTCGTAAATTTTTTTACGAGTGTGCGGGCAAGTGCGCGTGCGATCACACTCGTCTCAAGGAATGGCCTGTACTTACAAAGGTTAATTAATGACTACTCACAATTTTTCGTACCATGGGTTCAAACTCCCAACAGGGAACTTTGTTGGAACTTGCTCTTCTCATGTTCCTTACGCCAAAACAATAGCCCCTGTGCAGGGTAAGGAAGTAAAGGAAGTTCGTTTTACTTTCACTTCTCAAAAATTCAATTTTTTAAGATCACACGCACACTGCACCCACGAAATTATTAAGGTGTGTTTTACAAGACAGTTAACTCCCAATCCCTCCTTCAATAATAATAATAATAATAATAATAATAATAATAAATATTTAAAGTGGCTCATCATCATCATCATTTTCGGCTTAACGTCCGTTTTCCATGCTAGCATGGGTTGGACGGGGTATATTAATGACCCTCTTCCAATCTGATCTAGACTGTGTTAGATCTAAACTCAACTTCCTCTGTATAAAGTCTGTCCTTATAACCTCCTGCCAAGTCTTTCTCGGTCTGCCTCTGGGCTTTGCCCCCGGAACTATCAAGTCTCTACACTTTCTTACCCAATTATCCTCCTCCATTTTTTCCCCAGAAAGAATGGAGCAGGCCCATATAGATATGGATATAGGACCATATAGATATGGAGGAGGCCCCAGGCAATTCAATCTTCTTATCTGGATAACATCTTTAATTCTAGGGAGACTTAGCCTGCTTCTTAGCTCATCTGAACTCTTTCTGTCTCTCAGACTGGCGTTACACATCCACCTAACCATTCTCATATCATTCCTTTCTAAACGGTCAAGATCTTCCTGCTTCACTGCCCATGTCTCACTACCGTACAACATAACACTTGTTACACAGGCCTCATACAACTTACCTTTTGCCTCAATTGACAGGACTCTGCAAGTCAACAAAGGAAGTAACTCTCTGAACTTTTTCCAAGGAGAACCTATCCTGCAAGTAACACTTCTTCCAACACCTCCTTCACTGCCCAACATATCACCTAAGTAAGAGAAGTTCTCAACTATCTCTAACGAGCCACTGTTGTACATCATTAAAGCTGGAAATAATTCATTCTCTATAATCTCACCTTTGCAATGCTTGCATACAAACTGAATGTCAGCTCTTAACCTTCCACTAATACTACTGCACTTCTTATGTACCCAATGCTTGCAAGTCTGACAAAAAATTGAGTTACTACCAACCCCTTTTCTGCAAACTCCACAAGGCCACTTTTCAACTACAAGGTCACACTTGGCTGCAATGCTACTAATAATGACTTTAGACTTTGCTGTGTTTACCTTTAGCCCTCTCTCTTCTAGTCCTTTCTTCCATTTCTCAAACTTTTCAACTAGTTCTTCCATCGACTCTTTTATGAGAACCAAATCATCTGCATACAATAACTCCCATGGACAACCTGTTCTGAACTCCATCAACAGCGCTTCTAAGACTAGAATAAACAACAAAGGACTAAGTACAGAACCCTGATGTACACCAACATTTACACTAAATTCATCACTAAGTGAATCGTTAATCCTGACACGACTTCTAGCATTGCTGTACATAGACTGTACCATCTTAACTAGCCACTCATCCACACCTAATTTTCTCATAGCCCACCAAATAACTTTACGTGGCACTCTATCAAAAGCTTTCTCTAAATCTACAAAGGCAAAATAGAGATTCTTTCCTTTTCCTAAATACTTTTCCTGAAGCTGTCTGAGTAAAAATATTGCATCTGTAGTGCCACGCCCTGGAACAAAACCAAATTGCATCTTATTTATATCAATTCTTTCTCTAAGTAACTTATCAATCACTCTTTCAATAACTTTCATTACTTGATCAACCAACTTCAAACCTCTATAGTTACCCCTTTCTAATGCATCACCCTTGCCCTTAAAACAATTCACTATTACACTCGACTGCCACTCACTCGGAATACCACCATCCTTTATAATCTGGTTAGCAAGACTTGTAATAAGCTCAACTCCAATATATCCAGATGCTTTTACCATCTCTGCGACAATACCTGATACTCCTGCAGCCTTGCCAATCTTCAATTTCCTAATAGCCTCCACTACCCATTCTGTCTTGATCTGCATAGCTGGCCCTTCTACAACATCATCATCAGACAAATTATCCTCGTCCCAATCAAACTCAGTGTTAAGCAACCTCTGATAATGATTCTTCCAAGCTACCCTTTTCTCCTCTTCTGTGCTAGCCAAAACACCTTCATCATTACGTATACACTTCTCACCTACAATATCTTGATTAGTCTTCTTCATTTGCTTTGCTATCTTGAATACCTCATTGCGCTGGTCTTCCCTTCTTAACACATCTGCAAATCTGTTTCTCTCTGCTTCTGACTTTGCCTTATACACTGCTGTACGAGCGCGGCGCTTAGCTTCTAAGTAAATAATTTTACTACCACCTGACTTCCACTCTTTCCAAAGTTTCTTCTTTTCCTTTATACACTGGTCAACCTCATTATTCCACCACAAGGTCTGTCTATGTCTAGCTGGTCCTTTCGTCCACCCACAGGTATCATCAGAAGCTTCTAGAAGACAATTCTTCAAAGTAGACCAAGTACTTTCAACATTGTCACTATCGCATTGACCATTGTGGGCTAACTGGTGAACTTTTGCACTAAATTGTCTTGCTACAATCTCTTCCTTCAGCTTCCAGACTTTTCGACGGGGCCTGTACTTTCCCTTGGCTTCTTTAACACTCTTCAAGATAATATCACAAACCAGCAACCTATGCTGGGAAACACACTCTTCCCCCGATATAACTTTCACGTCCTTTACCACTTTCTTGTCTGACTTTCTAACCAGGAAGTAATCTATCTGTGTCTTACAACCACCTGACTCATATGCTATCAGCCTACTCTGTCTCTTACTGAATGATGTGTTGCAAATCACCATGTCCGTTGCCATTCCAAACTCAAGCAATCTCTCCCCTTCCTTATTTCTGCTCCCAAATCCATAGCCTCCATGCACACCTCTATAACCTTCAGATGACTTCCCAACATGACCATTAAAGTCGCCAGCAACCATGATAAGTTCAGTGTCTCCAAACTTTGATGTGACTGCTATTAGCTCATCATAAAACTTATCTTTATCTTTACCACTGAGTCCACACTGTGGAGCATAAACTGACAGAAAAGTGACAATCCTTTTACCTATCAAATACTTTATCACTATAATACGACTATTAACACGCATAACATCTATTACTTTTTCTACCCACTTCTCTGCAACGAATATGCCAACTCCTCCATATCCATCACTAGTACCAATCCAAAAAAGCTTATACCTTGCCCTCCTACCTTCCACAAATCTCACTGAAGCTCCTCTCCACCTGACTTCCTGAACACAACACATATCAACAGATCTACGTTCTAACATTTCAACTACTTCACCTGCTCTACCTCTCAGAGTACCAACATTTACACTAGCCATCCTCAACCTAGTGTTATCTACCTTGTGATGTGATAGCTGGGTAACGGTCTAATGATGCTCACACCTGACATCTGTCCTACCGTGCGCGACACCTTCACTCCTCAGAGTTCCGGCCCCGTTTACGCAGTTTGTCTGTTCAACTATTCTTACGGTTATTAATAAAGAGTTTTGGCATTGTTTTACAGCTGGATGCTTTCCTAGCGCCAACCATTCACAAAGTTTCAGTTTTATCCGTATTAATAGTCATTTTGTTATTATTCAGCCAGAGGTCGACTTGCGAAAGTTCTAACTCGACCTGGGAGACAAGGGTATCCAAGTTTTTATGAGATGAAATAATTATTGTATCATCTGCATATAGATGGTGGTAGTTTGAATTGATGACAGATTTTAAGTCATCAATATACAAAAGAAAGAGCAGGGGCCCCAACACAGATCCCTGCGGCACCCCAAAAGCATCTTCATGAAGCAGATCTGATCCTGTGTCGTTTACAAGAGTCAGCTGCATTTGGCTGTTAAGTAGGACTCGAACCAAAGGCAGCATCTCTGTTGCCAAAACACCATAGTTTTTTTAACAAAATTTTATGATCAACAGTGTCAAGCTTTTTTAAGGTCAATGAGCACAGCACAAACAAAGTTATGTTGGTCGAGCTCAGTAAAAATAAAATCAGAGACATCAACCAATTTTTTAGCTTTATACCACAATACACTACATTAGAAGCTTCTATAAAAAACAAGTTTTTAAAGCAGTCCAATTTTCAATATTTTCAACATTATCACTATCATGTAATTATTCAATTTAGTACACAAATTCAGTCAACTGCTATTGCACTAAATTGTCTTGCTACAATCTCTTTTTTGCTTTCAGAACTCCCAACAGGATTTGTACATTCCCTTGGCTTCTTTGATAATAATACCACAACTTATCAACCTGATCGCACATGGTAGTTTGTCTCTTATTAATAAATGTTGCAAGCCACCGTGTCTGTTGTCATCCCAAACTCTAGCAATCTCACCTTTCTTATTACTGCTTGATAATAAGCATCATAATTGTAAGTGTATAATATTATTATGACTATTTCTTTTAGGTATATATACACAATGACTTCATTTAAACTAATGCCAGATCCACTGGACTTAAGAGAAGTCACATTCACAAACCTTCTTTTACTTGGTTTTAACCCTGAAGCAAATGAAGCACAATACAGGATTCCATTTACAAGGTATGATGATGAGCATAATTTGTGTAGTATCTCCACTGAATTTCTTTATGGTGTTTATGAAAATATTATGGTTTCTGTCTTTTGTGAATGATACTTTAAATTGGAAATTTGGTATTATGTCGAAACCGATGGATTGATGACACCTTCAAAAAGTTCGTGATTTCTAATGTATCCTTAAACCTTCTTTGAAGGAGCATGATCTATATGTTATTTTGATTAACATTTCAGCCACAGACTATGTTCAAATATTTTTTGAATGATTTGTTTGCCTAAAGTGAATTTATCACAGGACTTATACAACTAACAA
Source organism: Hydractinia symbiolongicarpus (assembly GCF_029227915.1). Lineage (NCBI taxonomy): Eukaryota > Metazoa > Cnidaria > Hydrozoa > Anthoathecata > Hydractiniidae > Hydractinia > Hydractinia symbiolongicarpus. The sequence goes on along the minus strand of NC_079875.1, from coordinate 11,778,184 downwards.
ACAGTAAACATATTTTAAAACTTATTTAAAATTTAAATGTTAAACTACTTTAGAGATATGTTCTCTGTTCCAAACAGAAAAGCCATGGAAGTTGTGCTACATTTTTTGTTTACGAAACTGAACAATGATTCTGCAAAGGAGACATTCAGGTATAGTAGTGATTTTAAAGAATGTTTAAAACTGTTCTCTCTCTTCCTTTTTCAAGAGAGGCGTTTTCAAGAGAGCCGTGCCATAGCACATGCGCACCCCTGCACACACAACTTGATTAAGGTGTGCTATTGATAACATGTGTCAAATGCCAAATCTTATAACAAGTTTACTATAGCACACCTAAAATACTGCCTAAAACACTTGATGGGATTTCAAGGTTTTTCTGGTGGTTAGAAATAAAATGTTTTTACTTAAATTGTTTTTAGATTATATAACTTACACTCTGGCCAAATTGTTAACCTGTATATTCTGCTTTAATTGTAAGGGTTTATTTTTTTCAGAAACTGCTGGCCAATAATGGACAAAAAGAAAGAACAGGAGTTTCGAAAACTCACAATGGAGTGGCTGACGAAAATTAAAAAGGTCTAACTAAAAACCATTACTTTAGATCTTGCGATTCTCATGTTGTGTTTTCACCAGTAATTTAACCCTATTTGGTATGGATTTTTTAGGCTTTTAAATGTACACAGGGCATAAAGTGCCTGCTGCCCAGGACTTTTGACAGTTATAGCTATGACATCTTGGACAATTTTAGTATTGGACAAAAGAAATATAATTAGCATGCTTATTTTTTTGTCAATTTTAGCATTTTGTTCTATTCAATATTTTTACATTGTATTTTGAATTTGTGTTAGTAATATATGATTCATAAATATAAATGGATAAGTACTGATGAAATCCCTAAAATTCCAAAATTGGATTTGACAGGTGGCAAAACATAGCCAAAATTTTTAAATCATGAACAAACACTTTACAAATTTTATGCTCATATGAATATTTATTTAATTGTTACGCTATTTTCCTTCCAGTGGATAAATTTGACATTTCTTCTAATAATTCTAAAATATGTTTTATATAAAGTAATATTACTTTTTATTTATTATAGATCCTTGATAAAAAGTTGATATCAAACAAACCTTAAGAGAAGCTGTTCCATTTTCTTGATATTGCTTGATATTTTACCCAAAGCATATATATCACATTATATTTCAAATAAATTATACTTCGAATAAGCTTATCAAAAATGTCTGTCAACATTATTTTTACTAACATTATTTTGAATTTAGCAGAAAAGGAGATATCGTAAATTTTGACATAATCAAAATTATGGCAAATTAAGACTTGTAGCGAGATATTTTTCACCTTACAAGAGTCTTAAATTATGGGCAAAATATGGGTTTATAAAACCCTTTTCAATATTTCTTTGCAATGATTTTGATTTTTCCTTGCTCGGGAGAAAATGCAACAATGTCTAATAACTCACATGATGTCATTAATAGGTTTTTTTTTAGAAAAGATGCTGGTCATCATCATCATCATCATTCTCGGCTTAACATCCGTTTTTCATGCTAGCATGGGTTGGACGGGGTATATTAATGACCCTCTTCCAATCTGATCTAGACTGTGTTAGATCTAAACTCAACTTCCTCTGTATCAAGTCTGCCTTATAACCTCCTGCCAAGTCTTTCTTGGTCATAAAACATTAGTTTCATAACAATTGGACAAGTAATTAAGAGATACAAAAATTTAAAATTATTGCCAGCACTTTATGCCCCCATACCAAATAGGGTTAAGCACAGAACGTTCTCAAGTTTATACTCAGAGTATAATTTTTTGTTAAAGTTTGTCTTTTGGTTGACAATTCTGACAAAGAAAAATAGAAAATATACGTTTCTACTATTTCTTAACTGTTTTGTGCAGTTAGCAAAGAATTAAAAAGGGAAATGTTTTTAGCCAAAAATATTTAAGGCAGTTAGTTTTGGTGCAGTTAAACTAACTTTTAATAACATAATTTGAGGTTCTATTTTTTCTTTTGGCAATTTCAGGACGATCCTGATTGCCACCTTACATCTTTGGTACCATCTTTACTGCTTTCACCTATGGGTAAGGGAATATGTCATCTGATAGATATTATTGGTATTATTAGATATTAAAATGTATAAGTTATTTGTTGTTATTTTTAGGTGATAAATTTTATCAATTTTTATTTTATTTTTCCACCTACATTCTCAAACAAAAGATGCATGTTTTACCTAGTAAGTTTGCTATTGTTTTGTTTTACTTTTGTTTACAATGTGAGTCTGCAAGTCTAAATCGTGGGACTCATGTATGACCATAAGGTCAATTTGTGAAGATGTTGGAGTAGAATTCAATGTTAGGATCTTTTCCAGGTCAAAATCTATTTATTTCAGGTAAATATAGTTCTATTCCACCATGGCCTGTGATCTCAAGCGCTCATAAAAAGTATTTACCACAGGTTAACAGAGCATTAATTGTGTCAACGATCAACCAACAAAGCAGGTATAATAGCTAATGATTAAGAAATATTTGATTAAATGACTTTTTAAAATTTGATTAAATTTGGAAGATAGGTTTGGTATTCAGAATAGTTAGAGTAAAAATGCTTAAACAACAAAAGATAGTTTCAATCTGTCTTACCTAAATTACTTTAATTTAATTTAGCATGTTTATGTTTTTAGGTTAATAAATCATTTAGAAGAAACTGCTTTTGTCAAGGAAACTTGGATGGAATTTTCTAAGTAAGACCCCTTCAAAAAATGCTTGCTAAGAGTGATATAATTAGTAATTTTTGCTCTGTAATTAATTATTTACCCAGGAAGGTTTTTTTAGTTTTATTAGTACTGCTACAAATAAGGATTCTGTGGAGTGGTTGCAGTGCATTTGAAGCTCTTATTTGGGTCATATAAGCTGTGCAAACACAAAATCCTCAGCTAGACAACTGCAAAGACATATCAATCACTTAGGTTAAGCAGAACGGACCAATTAAGACTATAGTCTCACCCCCTCTTTTTAAGCCATTTTTTCCAATCAGCACCTTTTTAGATATGACCCCTTTCCATCTCCTTAGGCAGTTCCACCCCCTTTTTTTTTTTTAGTTCAAAAAAAATTTAACCACCTTTCTTTATCAATAATTTGTTAAAACACGTGCTTAACCAGAATATCAAATATAAATGTCAGTCAAAAAGATGACGCAAACTTTTGTATTATCTAAGATAAAGCTTCAAAAACCAAACCTGATAATATACATAAAAACAGTTAGGTATGAATAATAAAGTCACTTCAATAAAGTACCTTAAAAGTACCAAAATACCTTACTATAACTTGATAATTTTAAAGATTGTTTTAAACTTGAAATTTTACAAGTTTAAGAGAAAGTGATCTGTCAAAGATACTTTAGAACCAAAGCATAGCCCCAATCTTTTATGTAGACAACCATCCTTTAGGTGGAACTATGCTTTAACATTAGAAGCAAATGCCTTACCACGACCTTAGGAGTTTGCAAGATTAATGATACACTACCTTTAAGAACATTAATTTTTGTCAAATTCTGCACTATTTAGGGAAAGTTTAGTCCACCCTTTCCTTCACAAGTATAGTGTTTTCATCTTTACAGGGAATTATCGCAAGAACACCGTAAGTTAAATAAAAAGAGAAGAGACAGTGAGAAAAAATTAAAAGAAATGAAAGATACCATGCAACAGCTATTTGGAAAAAGGTAGTTTTTTTTCGATTTAAAAACAAGTAACTGATTTGTTATTTTTTAATGAATGAAGCATGTATATTTTTTAGCACGTTGTCCTCAAAAGAAACTGTTAGAAGGACACAGAAAATGCAAAAGGTGGGCTTGAATAATTCTTTAAAGAACCATTGGGATGGAATTTATAGATTTACGTTTAAGCTTATAAGAGTCACCTTTTTTGTTATCACACAGTGCATTTTCTTAAGGTTTTTTTTTTCTACATGTGATGTTCTAGAGGCTTCAGCTTTACATCATGCAAAATTCTGCTGTACATGCACAATTGAAAAATTAATCTTTCTAAAACAATTTTAAGGTAGTCGAAATACTTCAGCATAATAATACATTTCAACCAGAATCATAAAGTAGGGCTGTACATGGCATGGTAAGCCAGACACAAAAATGCATGTCCTTACTTTACACTTGTTTGTGTAAATATAGAAATTTTGACTCGTGTTTTGGTGTAACGATACAAACAATTGTCATTATTATTTTTAAATAAAGATGTGATAACAACACAATGATTTTGGTCCTATGTGAGCCTGTCTAATGTTTTTTAAAGGATGACCCTCGTGTTTAGGTGACAGAATTTTGGAAAACAATATCAACTTTATACGAGTCTCAAAAAGTTCTTCAAGAAGAAATCCAACATCTGGTGAATGGTACATTTGTCAAGAAATCTTTAGATGGAGAACAAATCAACTTTAAGGTACGAATAAATTTGTATAATAAGCATTTTTTTAACATTAGCAAAAAAATAATCAACATAAAACTTTATAAATGATATCTGCAGTCACAAAAAAAGTAAGGATTATATTTTTTTAGTATTTAATTTCTGTAAAACAGCAGAAAATTTGTGTATAAAAAATTGCCAATGTGTATTTTTTTCCTTTTCGTTTCTTTTTTTAAATTTTTCAATTAGTCTTTTTAATAATTCTGTTATAGATCCCAGATATTCTTGTACGAGAATGTGAGCAAGAATTATACAAAGTAAGTTTCTACACTTTACATAATGGTACAATTTTCTTGTATTTTATGTTTTTTTAACTGAATGTTAATAAGGCCCGAAGAGAAATCCAATTCAACGAGTATGGACGTATTTCTCACTATAACGGCCTTGCTCACTTAAATCCACTGAGTTGATTAAACTCACAGGCATGTGTCAAGGGGGAATACCCTTCCTAAACTGTGTGTGTGTTACTCACAATTTAAAATTAACCGATGACAACCAAGGGAAGCTGACAAGAGATCTCAAATAAAGAAAACTTCAGCTAACCATACAGAAATAAAACAAGAGAAACATTTAGCAAATCAAAACATAATTGTTCTTGCACCTTTTTTTACCGAAATCTTGCTTTAAAATATGTCAGAAATGAAAACCTATAAACTGTGGAAGCATCAATGATGTGATTTAAAATTTGCAGAGACAATTTTTTAAACATTCATTGCATCATGATTATAATGGGGTTGCAATATGTGCATATCCAGTGAACTTTGCATCTTACATTGTTTCAAAGGACACTGCTTTCATTAAAAATTTGTGTGGACGCTTTGTGAGTTGTACCTCCTCTTCTTCTATGATGCAACATAAGCCCTTAACATGCAACAATCATTACTACATCACTTCCAACCATCATTACAATGTCATCATACAAATCCTAAACATTACCACAAGGTTGCCAGAAATGGGGAAAACCTGAAAAAGTTGGGTAATTTCAAAGTTAAAAATTTAAGTGAAAGAATTCTATGGTATATATTCAGCTGTCAACCATGAGTACAACTTAAATAATGCCTTATAAATTTTATTTCTGTAAAATAAACCAAAAAATCAGAGAAAATTTGGTTTCAGTCACAAAAAATAAGAGAAAATAAAAACACAATGGACTGAACTCCTTATACCATTTTTTGTTCTAAAACTGTTGTGGAGGTTAAAATATTTTTATATGAATAAGGTGTCTAAACTACAACTGTATTGCATTCAAAAACATCTACATTAAATTACTTTATAGGGTCGGAAATATCATAATGTATACGAAGGAGGCAAGATAAATTTAACAAGGTTGTTATTCCATTTTTTGTTGATACATTAGATTTTTAACTAAATAAGTAGAGCTTGATGATAGGTATTTTTCTATAGATGATTAACATTCAGCATTGGTCCTTATCATTTGTAGAATATGTTTGCTATTCACTTTTATTTTTATTTTTTAGTCTTATACAGTTATGGAATCTTTCTCTACATTTAATTAAAGAAATGCTACACCAATGTAAGTCTGCAACATAAAGTTGTCTTGCTGTCTGCGAACGTTAAAAAATTAAATAATTAATAATTGCAATATAACTAATTATTAGTTAATGCTGTATATATTTCTTAAAAATAAAGCTTTTTGTAACAGACATTTTGTAACAAGTGGATAACAATAGATAATAATAACTTAAAGACTAATTTTTAGTCTCACAGTGGTGTAGTTCTGCTTAATTTTGTTACCAAATAAAAACAAAAATCTACATTAAAACCTGTCACGTATTTTTTAACATATTTGAACTACAATTTTTTTTCCACAACAGAGACCAATCTGAATTGTCTCTTTTTGGTGAGATTTGATGTGTTTTTTCTTCGTGGTAATCTTAGTAATAAAACGTGAATAAAGGTTCGCAAGCAAAAATTTGTTGTGAGTCCTATTTTGAAAAGATGTCTTGAAACATGGCAAGAGAAAGTTTTACTGCCTTTTCTTAACATCGCATTTTTGTGATATATAAATAAAAGTGGTTGTTGTTGCTGTAAGATAATGCTTTTTTATTCCCAACCTTATGTTTATGTTCGGGTTTTAAGTACGTTTACATTTTGTTCCAGTGAATGATTGCTGTATGCTTTCATGATTTAGAAACAATGTTACTGTATATAAGTAACAACATTTCACATAAACATTATTTTTATTTGTAAAATAATATATTTTTATTAGATCCATTACCAGATTTAGAACATGATGAAGCTTACCTACGTGCAGAATCACATAATCATGCTAATAGCCTGAACAACCTAACTTCAATGAGGTGGGTAGATTTTAATTCTTGAATGCAAAACCATATTGAAGAGCATTATAATCAGGGAGAGAATTGCTTACTGAATCATGCTGGTTTAAAACTTTTTTTCTAGTGTTGGTTTTTTGATAACATTATTTACTTATTTAGAAAACTAAAAGTAAATTTGTCTTAAAAAAGTTGGCTGTTGCTAGCCTCTGTAAATTTTGTGTAAAAAAAGTAAAAACTTGCACTTTAATTTTTTATTGTGCATATGAAACAAAAGGCCTTTCAAAGCTAGAATATAAAACAGATTCTCTCTTCACTTGTGACTTGTTTTAGCAGATCTATTCTGTGCATTACCTTAATACCTATTCACAGGGAACAAAGTTGTTGTGGGTAAGATGATCATTTTTGCATACACCTAAATCTATGATGTTGGTAAATTAGACATTGTATAACTGTAATCGAGAATCTTTTTTAAGCATTGCATGTTATTAAATCTTTATATTTAAATTAGCTACACAGTTATAAAATAATAACACATTAAATGTTTAGAACATCCGTATCCAAACAAATGTTGCCTGATATAAATTTATCTATTGATGAATTAAAGGAGACTATACTAGAGAAAACATCAACAAAAACGCCAAATATGAACGTATGTGTTTTATTGTTTATTTCTTATGGCAATTATTGCTACTGCCAATCAGACTAATTTCCACAGCTTCACAGTCTCCATAGTTGACATAGTTGACCCTATTAATTTAAACTCATATTCAAAGATATCAGAAAGCATTTTTGTTGTTGCAGTTGTTAAAAAAACACCTAGTTGCAAAAAATGAGCAATTTGAAGGCTAAATTAAATCTGTTTTACAGTAGGTAACCTAAGAAGCAATAATTTAATCTTACCCCACCCTTTTTACAACAACCCCCCTATTTTGTCCAATCCAACCCTTTTAACTAGGAAAATTGCACCCCCTCACAGGGGGCGGGGGGTCAACTATGGTCTCTTGAATTTCACAACAGCACTTAAGTAATTTCTGTGCTTTTATAATCTAAAAACCTGCCCTTGATCCTTTCTTAAAGCTTGGTTTTAATCGTTGTTAAGCCAATTTTCCTTAGTCTCCTTAAAAATCGCAGACAGACAGCAAGCATGGATTGTATTCATTTTAATATTTTCACATAGAAATTTGGCCTTGATCTACTACCAGCCACCCCACCTGTATTCTTTGATGTGGAAGAAAAAATACCAAAGCATGGAACTCCAGGACAAATTCATAAATCTAACAATTATGGTGACTTTTTTTTATATTTATAGATTATATATTTCTTACGTCTACACGTTTTACATACTATGTTATATTTTGTATGCTTAGTTCCAACACCAGATGCTGTCAATACATTACTTGATGCAATAAAAAAAGATTCCCAATTTAACGAGGGTAGGTTCCCTTCTTGTGTATGATGATTTGGCCTTTTATTCTTTTAGTCACAAATTGGAGTTGTCAGCTTTGTGAAAGACAAAAATCTAACTTACCTTTAATTTAATTTCCTACTGTTTGCTTTTCGTGATTTTAACATTCATGACATGTGACTTGTGAATCAAATTTAAAGTTTAAAAATGCATTTCAGTTGCTGGCAATAGATATGTTTATTTTCTTTACGTTCAGATGGAACACCAGTAAGACGTTTACCAACTAGCAAGAAAGTGTAAGTTTTTTATACACCCATTTAGTGATGAGATGATGAATGCACAATGTTTTTTTTACATTTGCCAAAAAATATGCTGGGAAAATGTTTCTTGAATTATATTAAGATGTAAAAACATTAAAAAATCTGGAACTTAAAAATGTACAAAATTTTTCATCCATTTCCTCCTGTGACTCCTATTCTTCATGGCTTCATGGCTTGGTTATTTTCTCTATTATCAACATGGGCTGATATTTTGGTCTATTGTTTTCTTTACATTTAGCGCAAGTTCAGTTAAAAAGACTGAAAAATCCACAACTAATCCTGGAAAGAAAATTCAACAGATTAGATCTAAGCATCGCACTCATCAATCTCGAATACCTTTATCTAAAAGTAAACAAGACAGCTTATCAACTAAAACGTTGTTTGAAACTAAAAGGAAAGATAAAATAAAAGAATTGCACCGGGAGATAAATACCACTCGTGCTAATTCGAAAAAGAAAACAGACATTCAAGAATGGTATGACAATAACAATGAAACTAAACATGATTTAGTTAAAGCACAGGAGTTATTAATAGATCAGGTAGTTATTTCATTCTTGTAATGTGGTTGCAGTGTTTTGATTTTTTTTTTTTTGGGGGGGGGGTGTAGCCTTCAGCATGAGAAAAGGATTGATAGCGTAGGCAGTTGTCTAGTTGAACGATTGCTATGCTTGCACCCCATTTGTAGCTTAAATGGAAGCTTTAGATAGACTGGGACCCCCTTCATAGTTGATGATGTTCTGTTATAACTTGTTGAATGTGTTTTCTTTTTGTGTTCTAAGAAGTTTTACTTTTCTATTGTTATAGCTCAGGAAATAAACAATGATACTAATAGAATGGCAATCCTGAATTTGTGCTTAGAGTGTTCTATATTGTTTTATATTGTTTAAATTTTTGTTTCATAGATCACTCGATCAGTTTTAAACACTGGTAATACTCCCTCTAGAAGTAGCACAGATGAGGTTAGCTACTAAACTCCTAAGTTCTGTTGTTGTTTTTGTTGTTGTTGTTGTTGTTGTTGTTGTTGCTGTTTTATTACATATTTTTACTTAAGGAAGACAACAAGATATCTAGCCGTCACAACAGAAACACTAACAGAAAGGATGTTTTACAGACTTCTTTTCATGATGATATTCATGCGTTGGATAATCCTTTGGAAGCATTCAGTGAGTATAAACTTTACACTATTTAGTAACTTATTTGACACAGGGGTTATGCCCTCAAGTCTGCAAGGTTGGTTCTTAATTTTTTCCCTCCAAAAGTAAGTTGATTAAGGAGTTTGTAATCACAGTGTAGTACATTGTTCTCAGTAGCCATTAAACGACTGCTTCCCACTTAAATCTGAATTTTCCTATTTACTAAAAAAGCTTATTATTATATAGCTTTATGGTATTACCCATTTCAGGGTTTGTATAATACTACTTGTAATACCTTAAACTATGCTTAAAACAACTCGAATGGAATTGAAATAGCAAATTGAGTTAAGACATCTTGGAAGATGTAATTAACAATTCCTTCATGGTACATTCTCTGGAAGCTCCTTGTTGAAATTCAAGTCTTATGGTCACTGTTTTATATTTCTGAATTATGCCCTGTTTTACCTTATTTTACAATATTTGGTGTAAAAAAAAAGTAACCTTTATATAAACAAAAAAAATTTATTCTAAGTAACCCTAAACCTGGACTTCCACTCTGTGAAATTTCCATAAGAAAAAGGCAATAAAACTGTAATTTGGTTAATTATTCTACTGATTATTTTTCTGTTTTGATGAAATTTTCTATTCTATTTGAAATTTCAACTCTCACTTGGAAATAGAATATGTTATCAACTAATCAGATTTCAAAATTACACTTTCCAGGAAATTTTTTTTAAATCTTGTGTAACTTAGATCGAATGTTCTGTTTTTCTTTTGTTCAATATTTGTGTAATCGTTTTATTTTTTTGCATGCCCTACTGATTAGTTCTGGAATACTTTTGTTTTTTACTGAGTGTTTCATGTTTCGATTTTTCTGCATTCTCACCAATATATGTTTTACGGTTTACAGAGTGAAGTAGGAAAAGTAGTTTCAGAAAATTGTCATTAATTTTGGACTGTTTATTACTCTATGCTATTGGCTATTTTAAGCATACCAAACTTAAATTTCTGTATTTTACTGTATTTGTGGTTATTATTTACATTTGTTTGTGTTAGGTTCTGAAGCATTTACTTCTCGTGATAAAGTTCCGCGTACGCCATTGAAAAGAGAAGGTATGTTTTGGAAATTCTTTTGTGGAGAAGAGTGATTATAAGAAGAATTTGCTTTCCCTTACCTGTTGCTGTTATTTTAGGCCATAGTAACAAGTTATTTTTTGGTGTTTTTTCAAAGATTTTACAAATCCTTCAATAATGTGATTTATAATTTTTTACTATTTCTGAACTTTTTCAAACTTGCAGAATACCTTCAAAAAATTTTTAAAAAGTATGGCATTTATAATCTATTTTCATTAATATAAAAGTAGTAAATACATATTTTGTAGCCTGAAGGTTACTGTCCTCAACCTCTAAAAACCTCCTAAATAACCTAAAATGTGGACCCAACTTATTGATTTTTTCAAAAATCTAATTAAATTGGTATTATTACCGCATTGTACGAGATAAATATAGAAAATATTTTCTGTATTTTATTAGTTACGTCGGATAACTAATATCGTTGCCCTCTTTTAATTAACCGCTGCTCTCAATCAAGTGCTTTGGTCCTTTTCATTGATTATATATATATATATCACAAAAAGAGTGCTTTGTATTTGATGACTTTTTTCAATATGATCGCGCACAATTGAACCTACTGTAATTTATTGTGTTTGTTCCATTTTTTTCGTGGGTGAAATTTTTCTGTTTCAAATAATTTATTTGTAGTCTTAGACAGTTCAACGAATGACAAAGGGGATATTTACATACCTGAAGGAGAAATTCTTCCTATATATGAAGACACTGAGCTAATATCGAAATCAGAAGCGTCGCAGAAGGAACAAGATGATATTGGAAGTTTAAAAGAACGACTGACTCGTCTTAACATTGGTACGGCGTTCGTAGTAGTCATCTTACTACCTGAAGTTGATTAATTTTAAGGGAAGATTAAATTTCGCGAATTTTATCCATATTTGTGAAACTTTTTTACGCGAAAATTCCCAAAAAATTCAATTTGCAAAAATATATCTTCGCGAAATTACTAGAAATAGTTTTTAAATTCGCGAATCCTTTAAAAAATAATAATTTTTTCTAGTTTTTCTCGGTAAATTTTCTTTTTTGTAGTTAATTAAGATAACTGACAGCCTCTGTGATATGAGCAAGTTCTATTAAAGGCTGCCTTATCTCATCAGTGCACTACAAGAGAAAATAGGCTTCAAATAAATTAAATTGCGATAAAAAAATACTAGATACTTCACAAAAAGCATTAAAATGGTTCTTTCGCGAAAAAAATCTTCGCGAAATATTTTGACATGACTGATCCGCGAAAAATTATTTTTATTTCATATATCTCATATTTCCTGGACCTCGCAAAAAATAAGTATCAGAAATTAATCAACTCAAGGTAATATTTATCGATGATTCTAAAATCTTAATTATTTCTTCCACTTCTATTTTGTAAATACCATTTACAAACATCCACAAAATATATTGAAAGAAGGCAGTAAATATCGAAGTTCGTCCCAGCAAGTAATTATGTAGGTCGTGTCTATACTAGGTTCACACATGAACATTGACGAACTTTAAGAAGCTTAAAAACTACTCAATGTGTATCTCAAGGTTCGCTTGTCAATGTGTACAACGGACTTAGGACTTAGGGTGCTGTAAATGTTTACAACGGCCTTGTCAATGTGTACAACGGACTTAGGATCTTGGGTTGTTTGGTTAGATCCAAACTCTCAAAATGTGCAGGAGTTAGTTTCTATCCTCTTTATTGTTTGTTTGTTTGTTTGTTTGTTTGTTTATCTGAATAAGAAATTAAACTTAGTAACTTTGTTTCAGGAGTTGATAAAAATACAAATGCTTCAGAAGAAAAAACGTTTGATCTCAGTGCACTACAAGAGAAAATAAATACCATCAAATTAAGAGGTATGCACACTTTTTTAGTCTGAAATACACAAGCCATCCTTTACCCTGAACGTAGTCATGGTCAACAGTCCCGCTCCTTTCTATTTTGTGTGCGCACAAAAAGAGAAGTTGCCATACCTCACGAATGAACCACGTTTTCACCGTTTAAGATTTAATAATACCTATGATATAACAGGGGTTGGTGAGGATGTCACGTAGCCATGTGAATTTCCGCAAAAGTACGTACGTAGGTATACATGCGACACTTCTCAGGTGTAAGCACTGTTATACTGTTCTTATGAGCCTCTCTCTTATGCATATATACAGTGAAACCTCCATCTTGTATATTAAGTAAAGGCTCAAGAAAAGGCTATTGGCTGAATAAAAAGGGAATTACTAATATTCTAAACAAACGTGAAAAAATTATTTAAAAAAAGAGAACAAATAAAAAACATATCTGATAAACACTGCTTTACGAAAGTCGATTTTCGCTATAATGTTTACTTAGGATCAAAAATATGTATTGGCTTTGATAGATGACGCAGCAAGATTTATAGAAAGTTTCCACTGTACTTATGGAACGACACTGTCATTAGATGTCACTTCAGTCTATACGAACAGATCCCACCTAGACAGTTGCAAGCGCCTCGTCGACCTGAAGCTGCGTTTTTAACCTTTGCGTTTTACCGAAAATTAAGGGCTGAAGACCGAACTTTAGCACCATAAGGGTACTACACTACGAAGGCCAGATGTTTATTTGTCTTGTTACTTTTAATGAATTACCCAGTTTTCTTTGAACCTGTATCTTTTATAAGTTTTATTTTTTAGGTCTTCACAATGAATACACCAGTGATTTTACGACTCCAAAGCAAAATAATTCAAGGAAAAATATAACTACACCCCTTGACAAAATAGTGAGTCCGTTACACGAACCATCAACATCGCTTACCGCTACTGAAGTTACGACACCGTTGTCTACTGCTGCTATATTAAATTTCGTGACACCTTTACATGACTTAAGTGTGTGTAATTCTTATAATGATACAACGGACAAATTTGAAGGGAGTCAAAACTCGATAGCTACTCCTGTTAATCAATCTCCAGAAGAATACGTCAACAGTTTTTCACCTGATGGAGATAAAACACCTGTACCAACAGAGAACAACAATCAATCAACTCAGGAGTTGTTGCATTTTACGCCAGCTCAAACCAATGAAAGGGCTGATCGAACACAAAAAGTAGACTTATTTTTAGAAAATAACCCTCATTTGTTAGACCGGACACCGAAAATGTCAGAATCAATACAAAGTACTCAGTATGATAGTTCTTCTTATCATAGTAGAAACTTGTTGGATACCACACCAGTGTGTTCGTTAAAAGAAACTTTTCACAGTCCATTACCATCGCTTAGTATTGATGACGATGTAAATGAAATATTACGGACACCAATACACATTCCGAAGGACAAACTCATTAATTTTATAACTCCTTTTAAAGACCCTTTTACACCGAGTGAAAATAGCGATACATTAAGGCGTAGCGTAGCTGATGTCGTGTCACCCAACAAGTTTGATGTCACCGCTGAAGAAGTAGATGATTTCATTCATGAAGTTATGGCTAAAACTCCAGGTAAGCTTCTGCAGCTTCCATTGGTCGTCAGCGTCCAGTATGCTTTATCTCCATCGTTTTTGGAAATGCTATTGGTTTTTAAGAAATGTATCCGTTTACAAACGTGTAGAAGTAGATCCGTCTCAACTTCCAAAGTTGCTGAAATTCAGCGGCTAATACTTAACGTTGTGTGTTGCGGCCGAAAACTCTTTAATGAAAAACGGCCTTAACAGTTGTAATAAACGCTGAGACAGTTGCGTCTGAGTCAAAACGTTCTGAATAGAGACCGACTAAGGTTGCCATTTTTATGTAAGAAATTCATCCTAGTAAAAATGGCTACCTTATGCGTTCTCTCCTTTTTAGTTTATATTTATAATGTAGCAGCTGGTGATGATTTCTATTGTCATTTGTCGATTAAAATAATTGGTCCCAAGCTAGACAGGCTGAAATACAGTTTCCAGGATTGTTGATAACATGGAAAGGTTGGCCTTTACGAATGAAAATTCGTGTAAAAAATATTACTCCCTGAGTAGAAACATATTTAAGGAGTTGTCACCAGTTTCTTTGCATATTTTCTTTATAGCATTTTCCACCGCGTCGAATGATTTCATGAAAACACCAAAAATGTTTCGCAGCAACACACCGTTGTTTTCAAACGACTATTCTTTAATGACGCCTGGAAAGGGACTGTCAAATAAACTTTGTAAGTTTTGTTTTGTTCTTACTCTGTGCCCGTCCTGTGGTTTAATCCTAAACAAGTGTTATTACAAGTGTAATCAACTAGTTCTTCCCTGTTTGTGTCTTTCGAAGTGTAATCAAGTAGTTCGTCCCTGTCAGTGTCTATAAAAACTGTCAGCCTATCGAGGCTTAAATTGCTCTAAATTGAGCATATGCTATTTATATCTGAAAAATGCATGTTGTAAAAAAAAACTTTCGTGAATTAGTCACGTTGAGATTTCCAAAAAAATATTTTTTTACGAAAGAGTCATTTTAGGGTATATTGCGAAGATTTATTACGCGAATCTACTAGTACTTTTTGGTATTCAGGTTTATTGAGTCAGATAACGTGGTCTTTAATTGAACTTGATAAGATAATAGAGGTTGACCGTTATTTTATTTACAAAAAAAAATTAAATACGAGTACTTTTGTTTTCAAAAAATTTTCGCGAAAATTAATTTTGGCGCATGTGTCATTTCTAGTAATGCCGTCAATATTTATTTTCGCATATTGACATTTATGTGCAAAGAGATTTTCGCAAATGTGGATAGAATTCGCGAAATTTGCAAAAAATACCTATCCTAAGATAGCTTTTTGATGAGATTTTTTAGGTTTGTTTTTGCATCACAATGTCAAATAACCTTCAAATCAACACTACGTGATGCAAAATTACTGATTTTTATCAAGCCCTATTAAATGGCTGGACCGCAAGACTAGACAAACATTTAAAATTAATTCTTTATCAATGAAACTATCTTCAATATCTTCAAAACAGTATTCATAGTCACAAAAGTTTTTGGACAATTTTACAGCCTCAATAAAACTTGTCTTGTGTAACCCTCCCTCCTAAAATATTTCTGTCAAACAAACCTTGCCTTTGAATAAGCCCTACGCGGATTTATAAATAGTGACATTATAATGGTGACGCGTGTAAAAAAAAGTTAATTAAAAGTGATACAATTTAGCTTATTGACGAATTTTTTGTACCAACCCCAAAAACTTGTAGATAAAAGTAAACAAAAGTTCAATATACATTTTGAGTTGAAATGGATATATATGTAATCTACTTTGCATCAACAAGTATCTCCTTTGCTTTTTTTATCACGCGTGGTTTTTGTCTTATTCTCTAATTATTTTCGTTGCCTGTAGATTATACGGGTTTTTACTGAATACAAACGATGAACAGGCTCTACCAAAACAAAAAAAACAAAAATTATGTACTGGTGTTAAAGATGTATGAGTTTTATTTTCAGTGGATGATAATAACGACGACGATGAGATTTGAAGTCTAATTTATCAGGTTGGTGGAAATATTTTTGTTGCTTTGTAAACATACTTTACAGCTAGCGTACTGTGTTGCTACCATTTTGTTTTAACACAGGTGTTTTTATAATGTTTGAGATGGAAAGGTGATTCTTGGTTAACTACCCTGAATTTTGCATTTTCAGAGAACTGTTTAATTGTGAGTTTGGGGTGTGTAAGGCAAACTGTTCTTTTAATATTTTGGATTGGGATGTTACGGTAGATATGCGATATACCGAAATGATTGAAGTTTTTTGTGTTTCTCTTTGACAGTGAAAAATTTATTTTTACGAATAGCCACTATGTCGGCTCCAAACCTCCTTTACCCCTAAATAAACTGGATCTGTCTGACAAAGTGAATTTTGCGAAGAAAGTACCTAATTTACCTTTTAATTATTATAATTAAAAGCTGGACAAGTTTATTTTTCATTTTTTCCTGATCGCCGGTACGTAAGACGTTTTTATTGATCATAGATCATGCTCAATTATTGCGAAAAAGGGAGCCTTAAAATCTTTCATTTTTTTATTTCTAGAATTATGTGACGACATCCTAGTCAATGAAAAAGTTATTATTTATGTATTAATAATTCCTGAATTTTTTTAATTATATGTAATATAAGAATTATCGTATAAAATTATTCAAATACCTTACAATCTTGCCATATTATTCTTTTCATCATTGTAGAGGATACGCCCTTAAAAGATTCTGTGTTTTTTCGCGCTGTCTTGGTCGCCTTTTGGGTGAGTCACTTTAAATGTCTACGTCTTAAAAAAAGTTATTTAAAGTAAAAGTACACGTTTCTCGGATAAGCAACCGGGTTGAGAAACGTTGAGGCTGACATTTGGGTCAAAAATAAAACAACCAAGCTGACCAACCAAACAGTTTATTTAAAAAATATAATGCTTGCTATCTGTGTGAGCTAAAAATGGTAGCTGCAAATAGCGATGACAAATTTATGACGGTTTTTATGACAAGCTAGTTTGTGTAGTCCTTTCTAATAAATGAGAACGTTGAAAACCAAAAATAACAAGTTGGAAATTTTAAATGTAAATTTTGGCAACCTTTTTTAAAACTTCTCACGGCTTAAATGAAAATTGAAGATGTTGATAAAAGGTAGGCGTTAAAAATAAAAAAAAGTGATGGAAATATTCGAGCGGACTTTTCGTCTTTAAATTAGATATTGAAATATGGATGTGAGAAATGATTTCAATTTTAATAGATTAAATTTTGAATGTAAATTTTGGCAACCTTTTTTTTAAAAAATTTTTCACGGCTTATATGAATATTGAAGATGCTGAATAAAAAAGGGAGTAGGCGTTAAAAATCAAAAAAGTGATGGAAATATTCGAGCGGACTTTTCGTCTTTAAATTAGATATTGAAATATGGATGGGAGAAATGATTTCAATTTTTTATACATAAATTTCAGTCGTTACTCAAAAAATCATCAGAAATAAAAGGACATTATTTCCAATAAAAATCTTTTCACAGTAGCATGTTGTGTGTGTTCTGGTCAATGTTTGTGTGCAAAGTCGATTAATTTTTTTATAAGCGTTCATCAACATCCCCTACAGCGCTGTCTTGAGCTATTACGTCATAAAACTGGAGAAAACAGAGTTTAGACAAAGTTAATCCTATATTTTTGAATTTGAAAGATTTTTTAATATGCCTCTGAAATTATCCACAAACATTCTAGCCTAGTTAACTAAGTTTTCTTTTGAATTTCTGGTGGTAGAAAAAATTACGCGGAATGCGCCAAATTTTTCAAATTGTCAGAGCTACCATTGAGAAATGCATTTAGTGTTTTAATGCAATATTAACTATAAAAAAGGTAGAGGTCACTTAAAAGTATGAGTCGCATGAAAACATGGCAGTGTTTAATATTTTATCAGGTTAAAGTTTATAACGCGTTTATAAGACAATTTATTTTAATTAGATGACAATATAAATTAATTTGTAAAGCAATATTGGAACACGCTTTTTTCAACAACAACAAAAAAATTGCATGAGCCTCGATATTGCTTATCGGCTCTTGCATCTGCGTGCAGGAAAAAAGATGGGGGCGCTAGGTGAAGCAAGATTTTTTTCACACCATTTCGTCATACGAAGGCATTTTTAGGACTTTAAACGAACTTACCTCGATAGTTGAAAACCTCAAACAATGTTTTTGTAAGAAGGAATCCGCAGAAAAAAATCTCTTAATCAAATCCTGGCATCTTTTTCCCTGTCACGCAATTACCAAAGCCAATGAGGTTACTGCTGAAAAGTAAACAAATAACGCGGGCATTCATATATTAGACTGGCGTATCAATGAAAACCGAACTTCTGTTTTTGAGACAACGTATGGTTTGTCTTTCAAAAAGATTATAGCCTCCTGCTTCTTTCAAAACGAAAAGATTACATCAACTGAAAATAAAAATCGAACGATCATGTTTTCTTAATATCTTTTTTTTAGAAGTTAATGTTTCCAAAAAACAAAAAAATTATTCTAAAAACGAATTATTTAATTTTAAAGTACGAAGGCAGTATTGTGTAAAAGAAAAACATCCCGTAATGCATGGCGCAATAGCCTCATAAAAAGACTCCCGCAGCCTTAACATGTACATGTTAAAATTATGGTTCCGCCCGGGCTCGAACCGGGGACCTTTCGCGTGTAAAGCGAACGTGATAACCACTACACTACGGAACCTTGTTTTGTCAAAATAGTGTCATTAAATACTAACATTTCAAAAGAATATTATTCTCCATCTCAACCTTACTCTTTAAATCAATACACCTTTACGATAATTCAATTGTACATGCGTTCCTACGGCTCTCCATCGTTTTACAATATCGGAAAAAAGGAGGTAAAAGTCGTGTTTTTATGAGAGAGACGAAAGCGTGTTTCCTCCAGTTTTTTAACTTCCGTCGATCAAATTCTTTCAAATTTTCAGGAAACGTTAATAATAATAAGATACAACTTATGTGTACTTTTCATTAAAAACAAAACGCGGCAAGAAAAGTTCTCACGAAAAAACGTGTTTTCTCCTTAATAATCTCTTATAAAAGTGTGATGTTTACCTCCTCCGATCGCTAAATAAGCTGCGATGAAGTTTTTCCTGAATTATCGTAAAGGTGTATTTATCAGCCCGTCACTGTTCACGTTTTTCCTTAAATAAGAATTTGTTTTATAAGAACATCAGGCCGGATTTTCAGGTTAAAAACAATAGGTGTATTGACCAATCTGGCTAGAATTTGCTTACTCTTATCAAATAGTTTGTATATTATTTTTTTATACTACAATTCTTTCTTTTTTTAAAAAAAAAAAACTAAAACTCTGGTTCCGCCCGGGCTCGAACCGGGGACCTTGCGCGTGTGAAGCGCACGTGATAACCACTACACTACGAAACCGTTGAGAGATGTTCATGTGTAAAGGTTCTTATCCATTAGAAGTTCTAAAATTTTATAAATTTTCTTGGTTTAAAAAATTGATTATTGGTATAATTATTGTTTATTCCTGGAAAATCACGTCATTAACTTTCTAAAATTTTTGACCTTTAAGTCGACTTAGGTTTTTTCGTTCTCTAGGATTGTTTTGAAAAGTTGAAAAAAGGAACTTGAAACACCGTGAATTTTTCCGTGTTTTAAATTTTCCTCGTTTTGAAAATTCATGATCTCCATCCATCAACAACATGTGACGAAAATCGTACAAACTCGTTCCAATAACGGCTTCTCGCACGTTAGAGGTCCGAGGAAAAGATTTAATTCTGTTTTATGTAGCTTTCTTAGAATCACGTTTGTTTACTTTTATGGAAGCTGTGTTATCGAATTAAAGTTCCTTCTTGTTAAGCTTTTGAGCGAAAATAAAAACTTGTCTGTAAAAGGAGGAAGTTGCATCGTCATTTCATGATGTATGACACCAAGGAAACTAAACCTCGCCCACAAGGGATCATGCTTTTTTTAAATCTGTTAAAAAAGCGCTAGCGGCTTTGCCAGCAGGCAACAAACTCTTGGGAGTCATTTAAAACGATTTTTTACAGCACTGTTGTTGAATTTCTTGTTGCGGCGTCAATCTTTGGTCAAAATTTCTAGAATGGCTCTCTGACCATAAATAGGAGTCATATTTCTTCCAGAATTAAGAAAGCGGTTATATGGAGAATATTCGTACTGGTAATCCGGGATCTGTGCAAGCATCTGCAGGAATGAAATTTCGCCTTGAAGTGAATTTCTTCCCGACTTATCATATAACCTTAATTTTGAATTTATGAAGTTTTGAAAGAAGGCAGGGTCTGTCAGAGCTCTCTCAAAGTTTATCTGAAAGAGCTCTTGGATTGAGAATGGGGACCATGTAATAAACCCCTAAGTAGTCTTGTAACTTCTTGAATACAAAATCATGTAAAATACAGGGGATCGCGTCGCGGAATGTAATCTGGGAGGGCCACAAAAAGTTGAGGAGCGAAGTTTCTCTCTATATTTTGACTATTGAAAGCCTTAAAGTAAGACCAACAATTATAGTAAACTTGATACCTAGAACACCCAAATATAAGACCTTGGAGGAAACAATACGTATTCTTTCCTCCAAGATAAGACATAGGGCTAGAGAAGATATATGGGTTTTTTGCAAAGTCAGAAAAAAAAATAAGTCATTATACAATTTATAAAATTTCGTAATTTCTAACTAAAAATACTTTAATGAAGCAAAAACTTTAATTAACCACTGATTTGTTTACTAAACTCAACACACGCGCCTAAAATTAACTTGTCTAAGAAACTGATTAAAAAAAATGTGGAACCAAAATTGCGGTAGATAAAACAATTTCAAAGCTAGACCCTTCTCCAGGTTTCCATCTTTGTTCCCTGGGGTGTTTAACCCCGAGCCTTCATTTCCTTTATAATATGAAAATGCTCTTGACACGAGGTTGCTTGGTCTCTTTGTGAAATTTAAACGTATAATGAGGGATCTGAGTAAACTATTTAGTCTAACAAAATCCCGTCTAGACGACGTAATTAAAGGGGTAGAAAACTCAGACAGTCAACAATTATTTTGAAATACAAGGTCAGTTTAGTAGGAAGTCATAGACTGAAATAGAATGCACCTTCTTCCCCAGGGTTTTTTTTGTCTCAAATCAAAAAGACAAAACATCCTGGGGACGACGGTGAAGTATAATGCTGATACAACACGACTTTGTTCCGAGGCCGTATTTTTGTTTTCTATAAATAAAACAGAAAAATACCGGTAGCAGGAGTACAAGGAAAAAAAAATCCCTTTAATTGCGTTACACCGTAATTCTTAGCTTTACTGGATATGTTTAAGGAAATATTACAAAAGAGGTCAAAGCGATGCGATGTCACAACCTTAAAATATCGTAAATAAATAACACGCATTATAAAGTAATCAGTTCTCCCATTGTTTCATTTTAAAGAACTAACCGATCTAATTTAAGCTTAATGGCCTTGTTGCTCAACAAAGCGGACTTTGTACTCCTACGGATCGGATATTAAGGTATTCCAATCTTCATTCTAAATGAAATTATCCAGGAACCGGCACAAAGAAAGGGTTACTCAATCATTTACATTGACATCTAAAGACAATAGCGAGAAGCATGTCCAACTCGTGTTCTAATGTTTTAAAAATAAACATGTCTGAGTCACGACACATGGGACCATGTAGCAACATTTTTCTTACATGTGAAATTAACGTGCCAAGTGTTTCGTTTGCGCGCGAATTCCATGCTCGATTTTGAAACATCGAAGCATGTGTGCGCTTCCTCAACAACTGGTTCGCCGGGGGTAATTTGAGTCAATATGACTTTGTTTGTTTGTTAATTTCGCAAGACTGAATGACACAGTTTTTAAAAGAATGAAGCTAAGAATTCACCAAAGAACATCTATATGAGCTACTTCAGTCATTTCTTAACGCATATTATTGAAAATTAGCAAAAAAATGTGTACCGAAATGCCAAAAATTCGCAAATATAAGATGTACTTAAAACTTACGGAAAAACAAGTGGCATCTAAGAGGATAGAGAAGATGTAGAGAATGTGTTTCTCGGAAACATTCAGATCATAGAGATATTATAATAATGATATCTCTATGTTCAGAACAACCTTAACGCCAGAGCTCTTCGTCCCTTTGTATACCAGGACGCGAAATAAAAACAGAAGGAAAAAAGCCCTGCGGTTGATATTGGTTTCAGATATTTTAAATTAGAAATGTCTACTTTATCAGACAAATGCTGGACCATATTTCCGTCGTCAGACAAAATATTCGTCATCTTTTAAAGAAATCTTTTCTATGAAAGACGTTAAAATAAGTCACCTCAACACATAATTTTAAGAAACTCTTCTAATCCAGGCGGACAAAATTTTTGAAAAATTCCGCCATTTTTCTCCAACATAAATTTTTTTGTCCGTTAAGGTATGTAAACTTGGGGAAATGCAACCCGTCGCAGTGAAAAGTATCATCAGATAAAACCATATGATTTAATCCGACTTCTAGAATTGTTACAAAACCCTGCTGAAAGCGAAATCAAGGTGTGAGCAAAGATCTAACAAACATATAAAATAAACAATTTGGTAATTGTTTATTTTATATGTTATTTTTATGTCAACACGCTCTGCTCAGGAGAAAAATTTTGCGTATGTGCAGGCGGTGACATAGAATAGACATAGACAATAGAATTCAACCTCATCACAGGTTGTTTTTTTTTTTTTTTTTTTTGATGTCGAAGACAACGCAACATGAAAAAACAAAAAGACACCCTCACTAGGGCTTTTTTGTCTTACCCGACCAGAAAGCTTCCTATCATTAAAGATCCTGGGATGTAGGGTATCTTTGGCTTGCTTTTCATGCCGATATAAATTTACTATATATTTTCAAAACAGTTTTAACTTACACGTTTTTTTTTTCATATAAGAACCTAGTTTATCAGAAATCTTAGGCTCAGAAAGGCTAAATTTTAAGAAACTTTTAAGAAACTTTGGCAGGCTGGGAAATCTCCAACTTTAAGAAACTTTCATATGTAACAAAAAAATAGTAAATTTTGTTTATATATAACGAAGCCATAGTCCATACATCAAAAAGGCCTTGTAAATAAAATGTTTTTCAAGGTCAAATAAAAAAAAATTAAGAAACATACGAGGGTCAATTTATTAAGTTTTAAGAAACTCCAGGCTCCACCAAAATGCTTGAGTTTCTTATAAAGAAACATGTATTCGAGGTCATGTGTGTGATATTCTTCTTTTCTGCGAATATATCGTAGTTTTGTTTCTTGACCTAGGTATACTTCGGTGTCGTTAACATTGTTGTTTTTGTAGATTTTTGTAATTTATTCCTATTGTACGAGAAACACGCTATGGTGAAAGTTTATGAAACAGTGAATAATCGAAGAAGCGACAAAAGATTACAAGCAAATATTAGGATTTGATTCATAATTTCTGTTTGTTTTTAATTTTGCCATGTTTGATAACATACTAATATGCTAACCTTTTCATTACCGCCGAAATATCATGGCGAAATATTTATTCATCGCAAGCCATGTCGCTCTCCACCCGTGCAATAAAAATAATAATTTCTACTTAGAGCTCCCATTATGCTCCGGTGAAAAAGAGAAGGGTCTTGTTTGCCTTTGTATCCTTTGCTGGTCTGATTCACCGTTTTTCACTTCGTTGACAAGCAACAGAATTTTCTAATATAAAAAACAAACAAAAGCGAAATTCAACCTTATCCACAACAAAGATAGAATAGTAACGACATGGTCACTTCATAGTTAAAGAAGTATTTCCGCCCTGTTGAAAACGTTTGTGATGTTTGCATATCTGTCTATGATGGTTCGAAAACACTGGACACCCCTCAAGACATAAAAATAATATTGACAAAACATTGTTTTTCAAGAGCTACCCGACATTTTGGAAAGTGTTTTAAACAAAGTGTTCTCATACAGTTCGATCTTATACGATGACTAATAAATGACTTTTCCATGTTTTAACTTTTTTTTCAAAAACGCGAAAATAATTTTAGGACACGACTGTTATCTGGTCTGGTGAATACACAGTAACAATTATTCTAGTGACGCGGCATTTATTTAGTTTAACCAGGACCGCATTTTCGCACACAGAAAGATATCATAACATTTGCCCCAATATTCGCGTAAAAAATGGTTTTTTAATGATTTCAAACAGTTTTAAACATCAGGAGTTCAGTGGTTTCAGGACATTAACGATAGCTAAGTGTTGTATACTTGTCTTGCTAAAGTATTTGACAGTCCTAGGCATCCTGGAGGCAAAGGAGATACATTCGATATTATGTTAACACGCTTCTGCAAATGACAAAATGATAAACGTGGAAATTTTCCTTAAATATTTGCAAATAGAAGGTGTAAGTTTAAATCCCAAAATGTCCTTAATTCGATGTTTTGGTGGAGAAATTCCTCGTTGTTCTTATATGGCTTCTTTTTATAAAACAAACAAAAAACTGAAACAACGTGTGAACAAATCCTCGACTACAACGACGAGCTGTGAAATTGTTTCCAAATTAAAAGAAAATTAAAAAATTGGACCACACATATATAAGTTCAAGAGCAAACTTCGGTCACACATGACAGAACAATAGAAAGATGAATTGGCACAAAACGGACATTCCTTGGCAATCATATCTTTCTTAACACTTACTATTTGTTTATATAATACACAATTATAAAATCTTAAATAATATTTGAAAGAAGGACTGGATATATTCATTTTATTTCATTTTGACATTTTGATTATAAAGTGTCACATGTAGAGCTAATTATTCATACTTAGAATTCCATTTACGAGAGTTATGTCGACGGCGAGTTTAACAATGGCAATGACGAATCTCAACGGAGGACTATTGTCACCAACTTAATTAATGACTCACTTCTTTATTCCTCTTTATATTATTTTTTGTTTTAAATAAAATTCATTTAAACACGTAAAATCATCTTTTTGTTAGTAGAGGGAAGGGGACTATGAATCATGGAAAATATTCACCTGCCAGTATGAATATCTAGAGCCGTCAGCTGTTTTCGACATGAGAAAGATTTGATAAAACTGATATGTAAAAAAAAATGGAATCATCTCTCTCACTGTGGACTAAAATTAATGGTTTCTAACTTTTGTTAATACCGGGGAAGATGGGGAAAAGAAAGATCTCCTACAACGTAACAGATAAAAAATTAAACAGAAGGAAGTTTATGAATAAAAGAAGAAAAGCTTTCTTCATAATGTGGTGACGTCATAAAACTTAAAAAAACATCTATATTTAGAGTGTGGGGTTTCATTCCGGGCACAATTATAAATCGCAAAATAATGCAAGATCCATGTGTTACAACACATCAGACAACTTCATCCCCAGTGTTTTTTTACTTCATAAACACAGCCACAATACTTGGCTGAGCTAGAAGAAGTTATGGAGACAAAGTTAACAATTTGGTGCAAATACGCTAAAGGTCTGATTTAATAATTCGGAATTTGGACAAGAATGCTAATTAAAAAGGCATGACTACGACTAAGGGTTTCTGTGTTCTTATATTTTTTTGTTAGCCATTTCTCCTTGCCTTATTTTTCTTCTCTTTTTTAAAAAAAACGAGGTGTAATTATAAAAATGTATTACAGAGACAGCAATAAAATAGTAATAAACCTTCGACGAAACAATTAATTAAAATTACTTTCGCATGTTTTCTGAGAATGATAAAAAATATGAGGGGGTTTGCTTCCCATGTGCGTAAGCAGTTATGTGTCCATTTCAAGCGCAACACATAGTTTGGCACTCTTGAGCGTCAAGCTTTGTTTTTTGTGTGTGTCACGAACGGATTAAAGCTAAATAATCTAATGCCACAACGTACCAATTTTCTACCTAGTTAGCTAAGCGGAAATCTTTAACAACTTGAACAATTCTGTTTTCTAAATTCGTGATTGATTGATTCACGCTCTACTGCTTTTAACATTCATGTGTAACCGAAACCGAAATTTTTTTTCGCCTTTTATAATCATTCCAAAGAATCAGTTAAAAACGAAAACACAACTTTATATTTGTCGACGAAACATAAAAGTTTAAACTTGCATTTCCCTTCCATGTTTGTTGTTGTTGTTTTTTCTTTCCCGCCGTTTATGCTTTGTGGATAATTTTAACAAGTTAACGGGGGTTATAATTAACAAAGTTTAAATTTTTAACTCAAAATGTATGTCAATTAAATAATACGTTTCGTAGAAAATATTATAATAAACTTTAGCGTTAAGAGAGCGTTTTCATAAACTTTAAAAATAAAGTAGCTAGTTAATGTTAGTTTTGCACTACTTATTAACCCCCCGTATATATTTTAATTATGTTGATTGAATTCCTAGAGCGTTTTTCATTCATGACTGTGTTGAATTTTAACCAATGAAAACCTTCAGAATAAGATCAATTATTTGACGCATTTAATTTTAAGCCAATCAAATTGCAGCATTATGCCGGCGCAAAGAAAAACAAAGCTGTTCGCTTTATAAATAAAAAAGCCGGTGAAATAAAGTTTCAAAGTACAGTAGAGGTTTGCAGATAGTGAGCTGGGTGGTATATTCTAGTTAGTAAAATAATCCTTAAACACACGGAGAAAACTACAAAGAATTATGCCCTTAAAGTGCGAGAAGTTACGTACTCTAAGCTCTTTGAGTTCAAACTTTTCTGATCTTAAAGTTATCGCTGGTGGTGGAGGCGGTGTTGTTTTATCTGGTGTGGATAAATCTTTATCGGTAACTTCAATTCCCGACAAGGAAAATTTAGCAGTAGCTTTAAAACGACTATCCTTAGTTGGCAAAGGCCATTGTCGTGTGGCTCTTAGAGAGTTGCGATTACTAAAGCGTTTTAAACATGAAAATCTTGTAAAAACTTTAAAAATAACTGACTCCAGTGGAACAGCTATTGAGGACCCTTCCATGGAAAATTTTAAAGATTTAGATGCTGTGTATGTTGTTGAGGAACTACTGGACACTGATCTACATAAAGTAATCGAGAGAAATGGAAAGTTATCGTTAGAAACATGCAAACTATTTTTATATCAGTTATTAAGAGGACTAAAGTATATTCATTCAGCAAATGTGGTACACAGAGATATAAAACCGGGAAATATGTTCGTTAAAGCAGATGATCTAACTTTAAAAATTGGGGACTATGGTTTAGCTAGAGTGTTCGATAAACGGTATGACCATAAAGGCTACTTAACTGCTGTGGTCTCAACACGATATTACAGGGCTCCAGAGGTGATGATAAACTTAGGAAATTATTCTTATCCAATTGATATATGGAGTGCTGGTTGTGTTTTTGGTGAAATGTTGTTAGGAAAAGTTATGTTTCCAGGGAAAAACGATCTTGATCAAATAAATGTCATATGTGAAAGTTTTGGACTCAATATAGAAAGTTTTTATGAGCAAGAAGCATCTTTCCCGGAACACATTTTTGATGGTCTTCCCCCAGAAGGTAAATGCTTACACTTTATTAATGTTGATATTTCTTAGTATATTTATCATGTTTCATACAGCATGTCAAAAAAGCCGGTAGTTTCGCAATAAAGAAATTCAGATAAGTTATTTAAAAGATGTAGTTATAAAAATTTCACAAGAGTACCCATTTTTATAACCACATTCATGTTAGCACGAAGCGTCCATTCAGAAGTTTCTATCATAAAATTACTTATGTAAAACTTGTTTCACAAAGTCATCTAAAAATAAGATTTTAATTTTTTATTTTTTTGTATTTTTCAATATTTTATAAAAAAGTCCTCAAAATATTTATTTAAACACCTTAAAATTTTAAGCTTCGTTTTACCGTATCGGGTCAAAACATTTCTTAAAACTTGTTTCTCTGTTGTTTTGGTAACATCAACCCAAAGGTGATTCCCTATTTATGATTCAAATTTTGTTCCCAACCACCTGGTCACGTTTCTACAATGAACCATCCACACAAAACAGCTGGTTTTTCTTATCACATAAAAACTATTTTTCCGATGTGATGAGTCAACTCTTTCTTAACACTTCTCACTGTGTTCAAAACTTGTGTTCTTTTTTGTATCAAGTTTTAAACCAGTTTTAAAATCCATCAACTTAATTTATAAAACAAACAAACTCAAAAATAAAAATGTTTTCCAAAAAAACTTTTCTCTTTACCAGCGACTCCTCTTAGATGTGCATAACTTTAAAAAATCCTATATTTTTTTAGTTATCGACCTTCTGAATAAAATGTTACGTATAAATCCGTCTGAAAGATTGACTGCAGAGGAAGCCTTGAATCACCCGTTTTTCAGCGAATTACACGATCCCCAAGATGAGCCGATATGCGACCAACCGTTTTTTGTCGAACACGAAATCGATAATTTACCACTTAAAATTTTAAAACGAAAAATTTTAAGAAATTCGTGCCTCCACGTATTCGAAAAAAAATCTTATCATTCTTCAGAAGAAAGTTTATTCAAAGATTTTGATGAAACGTTTACCTCAGATATGCTTTCCCTGACGATCAATCCTTCACCGTCAGACGTTCGTTTGAACTCGCGCGGAGAAGAAACAGACAGCTCGGATCATCACAGTTCAAACGCTAACACGTCTATAGAAAGTTGCATTTCATACTCAAAAGACATTTGTTTGCCTTCATTGCGAGACGCAATGAGCAGGGAAGAAATCTTAGACGAACCGTATCGAGATCCTGGTGTTTGCGAGCGAAAATATCACGAAAATAACAACGAAATACCATCCATAGATATATATACCTCAAATGACTCGTATAATTGTATTCAACAAGAGACCTCGTACTTTTCTGGTTTATCGCCGGTTATAGATATCACGGAACCTGCGTTTCCCACTCAATTAAACACAACGCAGCATTTTTTAGGGATCCATGGACGCACTTGCGCCAATAAAAATAATGATATTATAACATGTCCTAATGGTAAGGACCAGAAATCCCTAAAATGTTTGAACGAAGAAATTTTAAAGTCGTTAAATTCAAAAATTCCATCCGAAAACTGCAAGCTTGAGGATTTGTTGTCGGCGAAACTTTCTAAAAATTCACCGACCTTATCACATTGGGATTCTTTACGATTCTGGATTTAGAAGTAATATATTTTTTAAATGAATTTTTTTTCTAATTTAAAACTTTTATACGAAAGTTATATATGCTGTTCACCATTTTTGTACATACCGAATTTAGTGTATTTAGTTGAAAGTTTATTTATTTATTGTGTGACCTTGTTGTTCTTTTGTTGTTGTTAAACATCAAAGCGATTTTTTTTTCTTCCGATTAAGCAACCTTTTTTTTGTGGTTTTCAAGCGAAACAAGTTTCAAGTTAAAATGTAAATTTTGTTGCCAACGGTTATTCTATTACTTCAAAAGATTTATTGTTTTATTGTTATATAATGCATATATGATGAAATGCACACTCATTCTCTATCATCAGACCATTGAGCAATTGGATACAAAGTCCATTTTCTTTCCTTCTAAATATTTCCACTTTTGTGAATCCCTGTTGATCACAGTGACAAAGTTATGATTGATCGCCGGTTAGCTAGATAAAAAATTTCCCGTGGTTGTTGACACATTGTTTTAAATTATTATGAAATAAATTTTTGTAACTCTTTTAATGTTCTAACTTATTTGTTTATATTATTATTGTATTATTACTAAACCTAAAAGTTTTGTAGTTGTAACAGAATTCACTAACTTATTTGCTGGTTGACTTGCCATCAACAAATGACACGCGAAAAGTCCTTGTTTAATAGCAACCTCGTTCCCAAGTGTCAAATTTTTGAGGATCATCAAGTAAGCTATAGCTGCTCTAGCGACGGGGTTTCGTTGAAGGACTGCTCGTTACATTTGTTGTTGGGCCTAATCCTTTTCAATTTCTTGAGAAAGAAACTGTCAAAAAATCTAACTTTCTTATTTTCATTAAATCACCCTTGCCTAGCAGACAGCATAGGTTACGTGTATTCACGCACACCTGCTCAGTGGATGACTGTTCGTCAATATTGAAAAAATATTTTCTCTGAACTTCCTAAACAAATAAGGTACGAATTGTTAAAAGTCAGCATTATATAAAAGTGGTAGTGCCGAGTACTCTTAGGTTCTCTCAACATTTCCTGGCGACATGCCATAAGAAATTGCGTCAGTGAAATAGCAGCTACTACGTGTCGGAAAAGTATTGCGGTAACAAGCTTTGAAATTTTTATGATGAGGAAAAATAAGCAGTTTCGTATAGAACACAAATTTTGCTGCTTTATCTAGATACGTGACATTCTGTCCATACCATTGCATATTAAAACAATAATACATTGAAATAAATCATTCCAAATTATGCCATAATCGACATCATTGTTAAGCCTTCACGTGCGCTTGCATAAAAAGGCACGAGGTCAGGTTTTTAACCGCCATGCGTTCCAACAAGGTTTCAGACGAATATTGCAAATAAAAAAAATTCTGACAGTAATCTAGTTGAAAATTATGCTTGTTGTCAGCCAACGGAAATCGCCATTATAGGTATGTCACATTCTGCTTTCGTGGCATGTAAAGATAAAAGATAGTAGCAACTTCGCACCCAGGGTTACTTAGCTTTTTATTAAAAATTGGAGTCTTGGAAACGAGGTTAAAGTATTAAAAACCTGTCAAGCGAGGACAACTTTTACTGAGCGACGAAAATATTTTAAATAAAGTTTTTGAAAGCGAATACGTATGAAAAGTGTATATACTCACTGGATCAAGTGACGGACTGCATGTAAACATAACATGTTTATCTACAGATATGCATGCTACAATACTTTACAGAGTGCTCAAAAAAACTGATTAACATTTTTCGCTACACAGCTTGCGTGCTGCAAAAGTTTACTTGATCACGAAAGCGGAAAAAGAAAAATGTCCGCAGTTATCTTGACAGGAGTAAAACATAAATATGGTCGTGAAAACAATCGAGAAAGAAACAATCAAGAGAAAAAAAGTGTTGTCTCGTTTACCCCTAACTACAGGGCTTTTCTTGCTTTGATAAACTGATAGCGACATATTCTCTTTTCCTAAGATATTGTTTTTATGTCAGAGCACGAGATGTATCTGACAGTTTATGAGTGCATGATTTATTTGCTTACCTATCACATGTTGGAAAAATCAAGCCAAAATCGATGAAATAAGCTAAAAGACTTTATCTTTGAAACAACACTGAGAAAATATTTAGGGTTTGACACGACGCTAATAGAAGTCACAAAAACGAACATCACAACAATCAAAGAGATGGAAATAATTGTTATAATTTGTTTATATCGATCTCGTCCCCGAGACTTTATATCGGTTTTCCACATCGATGCGAAAAGCAAAAAGAGACAAGGTTGTTGTAATATCTGTTTTTGTTGATCTGCAACCGACCATAAACACGAGAGCTCATTATAATACACCATAAAGGCCCTTTTTTGCTAAAGTGCAGCAGCTCTAACATCTGGACCCGCAAGACTAGTACGTAAAGGAGTAAGCCCTGGGAATACGGAAGGGAAGATCCATGGACCAACCACATTTAGAGTTGTCATTAGTTACTACACGGACGGTCTTCTCCATCACGTCACACGAAAAAAAGCACACCTACGTGGATGCTAGGATAACGTCACGATGTCAAATAAACACAACATTACACGAGCCAGTTGGGGGTTCCGTGGAGTTATGTACAAACTAATTCAAAAAAAATTATACATCTCAAATTTCTATTATATTTAATTATATTTAATAATTACACAGATCATAGCCAAGTTTTTATCTCTTCTCGAGATGCACAGGTAATTAAATCGACAAAGAGAGGCTAACTCAATTTATTTTCTACACAATGTGATTGCGCCCTGAATACAGATCTTTCCCACGGCAGAAGTAAAATCAACGAGGTTATTAGTTTGTTTGCAGGACAAAAGTTAATTTAAAAATCAAATATGGATTCCATCCTAATCAGTCAGAATTTGATAAAAAGAGTTGATTTAATACTTTCGAAAATTTGTAAGTCGCTTGTTCTTAAAAGACATGCACGTAAAGTTGTTATTTACAGGAGGTTGCATTACCACAGTCTAAAAATAAACTTAAAGGATATTGATTTGAGGATACATAATAAATCGTATCCTATGAACCATATGTAACTTTCACAAGCTAACAGACTCCGCCTATGTTTCCTAGCAACAGCCGCCCTTTGTTTACATAGTTGCTTAGTAACTTCTATCTCGATGTGCATAAATTATGCACCGAATTAAAATTCACTATAGCAACGTTCTAGGTTTTTAAAAAGCTACCATTTCTGCCTAAAAAATTATTACTTTGAGAAACCAGTAAAAAAGAATATGGATAAACTAGAGGGCGAAGTATATGTTCATATTTTTCTTTATCAAGGAATGCGCTAGTTCCTCGGAACAGAAATGTGTAACTTCTGAGAGACGAAACAGATATGTTTTTTTTGCGGCAAAAAGGAAGTGAAAATATAGAATAAATATAAATAATTCAACCTGGTGTTAAAAGAAAGGAGGAGAACACAGTTGGAGAGATGTTTCCCGCTGCCTAGAGGGTATTCCCTGATTATCAAAACAAAACTTTACTACGTTATTTTTTGAATGAATGAATGATTGTGAAAGCTGTTTCTGTGGTAAAAAATTTTGCTGGCTCACGTTAGTAACGAATAACGTTTTTTTATTAACGTCAACGGAGTTTCGTACAGCGTAGCTCCTTGTTTCGTATGTCAAACATATTAAAAAATTAAAAAAATGAACTCGTCGCACGCTATATTTTTCTGTTGCATGCTTGTTTAAAATCGACGCTTGTGTTTTCGTTAAATACACTGAATAAATTTCGAAACAATGTAGGTTTCGCTGTCAAAATAGTCCCCAGTGGTATCTTGCTCTTTTGACATTCAAACCGCATAAGTACGCGTTACAGGCTTTGGCATGAAGTATCAAACTGCAGGGAAGATGTTGTCATTTAGTTCATATTCAATGAAATCACCCACAAGAGAAAGTGGCTACTCTTGTATTTCCCACTTTACCAAGATACGATATATTACTTAATTTTAAAAAGCATTTGATTAATAGAAAAGTTCTTATACAAAAATCATGGGTAGATAACGTTTGTTATTCCCCCCCGATGTAGTTTATTCGTTACGCACGTGCCCGGTCAATGTTACGGAAAATTAACATTGCGTTGTCTATTTCGTTAAAAAGTTTTTGCGTCTTTTTAAAGAAAGTAAAAAAAACAAGTTTTATAATAATAAGAAGAGACCAATAAATTTCAAGAAGATTTTGTAAGTGATTTTTTGTTTGTTTTAAACATGAATTCGGAATTTATTTTTTAAATTTTGTTTCATCTTTAACCATGTACAATTTTTTATAACAAACAATACATTTTGTCTGTCGCTGGATGTGCTAATTTTTTTTATGTTGTATTTTTTTATGTTTTTAACTGAACAAAAAATGTAAGAAAATGTCAAATTTGACTTTCTAAAAGCTATTTACAAGGGGAGCCTTTTTCTTAACCCCGATCATGCGGTAAAAATGCGCAAATTTTTGTTAAATAGATGACTTTTACGAAAAAGCGGCGTAACACTACTTCGGATAAACTATGATTTTAAAAAATTAAAAATGTGTAGTTTATACTGCTTCCGTGGGTATCAGTGTATTTTTTCCAGGGACTATGACTACCGCAGAGTAATTTTCTAACAGATTCGCGAAAAAATGATACGCGATGGATTGTTCCACGAGGTGACGACTAGTATTATAATAAGACTATTATCATAAACCCCCCTCTATATAATTAGGGGTTTTAAACACAAGGGACCTCATATGAAGTTATTAGCAAAGTAATTATTTTTTGAAAGAGAAAGTGCGGAAACAGCGATGATAAGTAATGGAAAACCATTCACTGGTTAGGTTATTTTGGGATATTGGTACAGTTAAGTATTCCCTTCCATATATGCTGACGCGTGAACTTTATTCAGGCTCTATCAGGACTCAATTTTTGATTTTAGTGGCCTACACGAATTTTAAATAAAGCGATGAAAAGTTTACCAGCGTCAGTCCAAATATTGGTATGTTCACATGACTCGTAATTGTAAATCCTCATAAAAACAACTGGGATTAACGAGGCAATTGATATCTTACCTCGCTTAAGCTTAAGTCTTTGAAGTTTAAATGATTACAATTTGTTATATAAACTGTACGCATAAATGTTGTCACGAAGATCTACGTGCTGTATGCAAATTTGAAAAATTTAATAAAAAAAAATCTGTTTACAAAATTCGAGATTGTTAAAAATTCATCAAGAAAGAGATCACGTTATCAATGTAACAAGAAGAATTTAAATGAGTAAAATCTGATTGTTCGTTGAGTGACAATTCCAACAAAGCACGACATTAAAAAAATTCAGACAGTGGCTTTTAACAACCACTCTATTCTCATTATTTTACTCGTTTCGAAAATTTAAAAAGAAAAATTTTCAGCTATCTTATCGTCGTTTCATTTCGTCTGACAAAATATTTTTCATCCTCAAAAAAAAAAAATATCTTCTCTTTTTTCCGATAATTTTTGTCCGATAAGGTGTATTTAGGATGCCTTCATTATAAATCAATGTATTTAAAACAAAAACAAAAAAATCAACGAGGATCGCTTCAACAAACATTAGTATGAAATCGCTGGGAAAACAAAATATTGTCAGTTAAAACACACACTGTAAAAACATTGATAGAAAAATACGCTGAAAATAGGATTCAGGACGAGGTTGGTATCAGGTTTCGTTACGCAAAAGATTGGAATCGCGAATCATGACAGGGCATTATAAAACAGATGTTTCATGACGTCACGCAATCCCGCACAATGACGTAAGCTAACACACAAGTCTCATTGGAAAAACATAGTATCACATCACTTTACAAAATCTTCATTAATATTTTTGTGTCGCGTGGTTTCCATATCATCATATCGATATCATAACACGACGTGGAAGGCAAACTCTTTCCCAGACCTTATCACAGGGAATCAATCTAACGGGAAAGAATAAAGTTTCACACAATTAATTCCATCATCGACTTTTGTATCTCCATCTTGTAATTAACAGGTTTAAAAGATATGCATTGTAATAACAGTTTAGGTAGCGACAGCGTATGGTATTCAGTCCCATCGGAAACAAGTATGGAGTTTTGATAGCCTATAAAAGTCAAGTAAATATGAACAAGCGAGTCAAATTGAAACTTTAATCCAACGGAATCACTCTAAAAATCACAACCTGTATGATTTTCTTTCCTTCTAAATCGCTTGCAGCGAAAACGCCGGCACCGATACAAACTATAGTTTGATATTTTCTGCTGTAGAAGAAGTTCGCATTTTTGTTTTTCGGATATTTTTTCTTGGCACTTGGAAGCCTAAAACAAAACAAGTTACAATATATCTTTAAAACAACGTTATATTTCATAATATTTTTCAAGGCACGCCATTTTCTAAGGGTTTAGGCCTCAAATTGGTCTAAAAATTAAAAAACTACTTGCTTAGCGATTTCCATGCTTTACATTAATTCCCTAAACACTTTTCGTAGCAACCTGCCCCTTTCAGCTTGACTGTGGTGAAATTCTTTCAAAAGCAACATATGTAGCTTATTTTTTTAAAAATATTATATATGAATAATAAAAGTGTTATCATGTTATGAACAAGCGAGTTTATTCTGAGCTATGTAGCTTACTTAGCTACATGTTACTTTTGACAAGTAATGCATTACGTTTGCGTGCATTACGTAGCTTTTGCGTTCGAAAAAATTCGCGTCTGTTATAAGAGGGGCACGACCAAGAAGGGTTCTCAAATCTTTTTACTCTGAAGTTGTGGAAATTTTCTTTGAAAACATACTGGAATATTGTTACTGATAACAGAAAATATGTTTTTACGCGAAATAAAGTTTTATTTAATTATACATTTATTATAGTTTAACAATTTTTTATGTTTCCAGAAATTAGCAAGCTTTCTTTTGGAGCATCTTCTTAAAAAAAATTTTTTTTTCGCGCAGGATAAAAAAAAAAAAGAAAAAATAAAGCTGTTTTGGCACTCCAATCGATTGTAACTTATATCTGGGCAATCGAAGCTATGTTATATAACGGTGTGAGGTGAGAACAAAACTCCCAGATCAATAAAAAAAGATGAATATTTAAATTGTTTTTTTTTTCACAAAAGGAAAACCTGTATTACATATCTTTCTTTTCACATGAACTGAAGACGATATTACACAAATCTTTATGTAGCGTTCATCGCAGGCTGGCAAATTACGTAACATATTTTTCGTGTTCCTGCACAGCTAGAATAATGAGTGTGTTCAAAGTGTTCTGTAAAATTGCTTGGAGGAACATTCTTTTATCGAGAAAAATCTAAATTTTACTATAGGCAGACTTATCTAAATATTTATCACTCAATCTAATAAAAGTTATAACGGGAAAAAATGTTTTGACACGTTTTTTGTGCTTTTTCACACTAATTTTTTCTATTTAAAAAGTGACGCAGTGGGGCCGAAAATAAAATATGTGTGAACCGTATACACGGAAACATGGTTCACAGAGAATATGCATGTTATGAGGTTAAGAGTGTAAAAGAATTTTAGCGCCTCTCTCGAAAAGGCCTCCTTTTCGACTTAGCGTTTGACTCGCTACTTTAAAAAAGCTCCCTTTTTGACTTAGCGCACCTCTCAAATAAGTTTTTTTTTCGACTTAGCGTCCCTCTAAAAAAACCTACCTTCAATTCCTAATGATACTGCTTTCCAAGAGGATCCTGCGAAGGGGGTCTTAACGCGTTTAAAGTTTTCATTCGAGCTACGAAAGTCATGCAAGCACAGCAACCGCTCAACTAGACAACCGCCTAAGATATCAATCCTATTCTCATGCTGAGCGCTAATCAGGAAGGAGAGATTCACACTTTTTATAGTCTCTGGCATAACTCAGCCGGGTTTGTAACCCAAGACCTCCCGCACTGGAAGCGAAAGCTCTTACCACAGGGCTACCAGTCTGTAATAACAATAAATAAATTTCTCTTTTAACTTACCACCCCACTACGATAATTTTTTATAAAACGCCTTATATGTTTTTAGCATTCACGGAGAACAGGGAATACATAAAAAAGAATCCCACCTACCTCGTGTGTTATTAAACTTCTCTGATACGTAACACCGCCATCTTTATGAGCAACAGATTTCAAAAGGGCAATGTCAACTTGACTCAACTCGAGTATTTTTTCGGCATTGACGTCATCAATATAGAGGTAACATTCTGCTGAACCATCGTCAAAAACACATCTAGTGAACAAAAAAAAACACATCTAAATAGAATACCGATCAAAAGCTGTAAAATATTTTTACAAGCAAACACATAACACAAAACAAAGCCAGCACCCAAATTGTTCGAGGGTGCCAGGTGTAAATTTTGAGATTCTAACCTTTTAGATAGGTAAAAGCAGACTCGGCAACAGGCTTCCTCATATTATTATAATTGACCAATACTTTTATTAATTATGGCAGGTTGCCGTGCTACTCACCATCACCTGCCAGGCATCCTATATTTCTACGGCCATAAAAACTGGTGCCAAAAGAGTGAAAATAGAATCTTTAGTAATTTAATCTATTTTTTGTCTTTTAAAATATGATTTCCAAAATATACAAAACACTGGCAATCTATCTGAAATCACCAGCTGGAAATTTAAAATTGAATATCTTATTGACGAATATTTGCGCAACACCTTCCAACTTGAGTCAATTATTCACAGGATAGCATTAGAAGACTGAAAAAGACTTTTTAGTTAGGACAAATTCCAAATTAAGAGTACCAAAATTCTTACTATACCTGAGCATTATTCTTATTGCTTTTTTGTTCCAAACAATATACCTGTAGTTTTAAATTCCAGCCTTGATTCTTAAAAAGCATATTTTTACAAAAAAAGTTGTATTTTAAAATAAAAATAAATCCAGCATTCTGTCACAATGTTTGAATTTTTGAAATCCTGGAGAAGTAAGTACACAGACATCATACCTACAAACATACAGTTATAATTCACGGACCGGGACCGGGCCATCTCTGTATAACGACCTACCCGTAAAACCCAGGTAAGCGATATTTTAACCCAAAATCTTCATGACTTTATGAATCATTGAGAATAACAGGTTAGTGGTTGAATTAATATCGCAGCTGGAGGAGACATACATTTTTTTTTAAACGTGATAGTCAGCGCTTATAACTTATGAAATATTTACATAATCTTGATTTTTTGCATCGATCTTTCACAAGATAAATAAAATAAATCAATGCATTACACATACATTTTGCATATGTTTTAAAAATTAAAAATTTTTAAAAAGTCACTGCATTATGCAAAAAAATCCAGAGTGAAAAATTAATGAAATGGGCATTTTGCACAGAAAATTGTTAAATATTTAAATTTTTAAAAACAATGTCATAAGAATTCATTTCACTGTATTCACGTTAGCACCATCCCTCACTCCACCCCCAGTCATTAAATTTCATTAAAACGTGCTTAATTAGGAATTACTCTTCTCTCTATGGTGTCACGATTCTCTTTATAATTAACCTGTCAACAAAACATACCCTCAACCCCACCCACTTTCTTCACGTTTTGATAATTTTGATTGAACTCAATTATGGTATTTTCTATAAAGTAATGCAAGACCTCTTATTATCGCCTCATGTTAAACAGAAATTATCAATTAACACCGTCGCCTAATTATAATCATATTTTATTCTAACTAGCCGTTAGCCCGTCGTACGTCGTCGATGCGTCGCCGTACTTGCTATTTTGTGTACCCGTAGCGAGCGAGCGAGCGAGACAGAAGACGGCCCTTATTATAAAGGCTTAACCCGTGAAGAAATTCATGAGTCCCGTCGCAACGAAGTCGATAAAATATATCGCACGTGGTATTTTGTACGTCTGTAGCAGGACTCTTTTTAATCGTGGACAGACAGAATACGACTATTAATAAAAGAAAATGGGGTAGGGATTAAAAAATCTTCAGAATAGTGGTTGGGTGGGTGATATAGGGCGTAGTTTAGACCTGGAAGAAAAGCTCGTTTTGTACTAAAACTTTATCTGGGTCAAGAAGAAGCCGCCCAATCTACAGAAATTTAATAAGGGTGTGCTTGTGAATACAGTTTTAGCATCATAAAAATGAATATGCCTTATAAGTTGTTTTTAATAAATAACATATTTTTCAGAGAATTGAAGGTCTATAAACAAAATAAATGTAATGTACCAAAACCACAATGCACAAAAGTACGCAAAACGAGCGTCGAAAACATGAGAAAATAAAACAAAAAACTGATCGAAGCACGTATTCTGAAAGCTTACATATACAAATAAAAATATCGAAACAGCAAATATCTCACAACATAGGCATGGTGCCAAATTGGGCGTTTTTATTTAAAAATATTAAATACACAATCTCGAGAAATACATCAAGAAACAGAGAACAAAAGTATTTACAACAAACAAAACTTGTCAACTAAAAGAATAAAAGAACGACTTTTGAACTTTTAAACCGGAATGGCAAGAAAAAAACAAGATGGCCAACTCTGACAACAGCGGTGGAGGGTGGGGCAACAACAACAACAACAATAACAACGACAACAACGGTAACAACAATAAGAACGACAAATACTATGACGTCAACGAAAATGAGGACGGCGACTGCCACACAAATGACGACAACAACAACATAACGGAAACATCACTACCGCAAAATGGTACTGGCTGAAATATAAATGACGGATAATCAATCACCATGACAACAAAAATAATAGTTACACAACATAATATATATTTCAAAACAATAAAGGCATGGGTTAACAATATAATAACACCCATCACCATACTAATGTGAAATTATTAGACGTATTACGTGTTGACATTGTGGCGAAATTCAAATATCAGTTTCCTTGCAGCTTTCCTAATTCTCGTCGGAACTCGGTAGTTACTGAGACAAATACCGACGTATTAACAAAATTTGTCGGCAAGTTTTTGCCGACATGGTTTTTATTTAAGATAGGTGTAACTTGAACTTACAAATACAAAAATTAAATAAAAATTGCCCACGCGAAACAAGTTTGTCGTGGCAGAGCGGGTACGTGGTATTTCAGGTCAGCAATTTTTGCTGACGTGAAATAAATTAAAATAGACAGGCTGAAATGATAAATGAAGTGTAGCTACTGAGAAAATAAGGGTGCTTTTAAACAGTTAGAAGTGTAACAAGGGGATTAGGGTGTATTTGAACAGTTTGGAAGTGTACTAAGAAGTTTAGGGTGCTTTTAAACAGATTAGATGTGTACTAAGGGGATTAGGGTGTATTTGAACAGTTTGGAAGTGTACTTAAGAGATTAGGGTGGTTTTGAACAGTTTAGAAGTGTACTTAAGAGATTAGGATGCTTTTAAACAGATTAGATGTGTACTAAGGGGATTAGGGTGCTTTTAAATAGTTTAGAAGTGTACTAAGGGGATTAGGGTGCTTTTGAAGTGTACTTCTTGCATCATTTTTGAAGAATGCAAAAAGTGGTACTAGGTGCATATTTAAGCAAGAAAAAAAAAGCATTAGAATTTTTGTAGTAACTGCGTGAATTTTAATTCCGTACATCGTTTTTTATTTGCGCATAATTTTGCACTAACTTTTAGGTGAAGGGATGACTGATAAGCGCTCAAAAAGCTTCATCGACGCCAACTCACATAGATTTATCGGTAATTTTTAATCCGAAGAATAATTTGTGCTGAAAAGTGTAATAATACTTAAAAAATCCTTATTGGTTTCGAGATACAGTTAACTCCCGGTAACCGAAAAAAATAGTTCGACTTAACGAGTTATATTAAACAGGCTGAGCCTTGGTGATTAAATACACTGTGTGACATATAATAGTTGTGTAATTTTTCTACAATATTTAATCTCGTTACCCAGAATAAAAAATAAATTTCCGGAGAAAAAAACGAACTGAGAATATATTTCTGTGGCACATCACATACTTCGCCCACCCATACTTAACGCAACGTGTTCCAATTACATGAAACAATTCTATTGATATATCAAGTAAAACATGTGAGTAACATTGCCATAGCAACCGGTAAGTAATTAAGCAACATTTTCTTTGTATGACGTCATACCATGTTAGCAATATCCTTATTTCTGTAGTATTTCCCAACAGCAAGACTCCGTTACCATGCCAACACAATATATTTTCTTATATATTTTTTGAATTTATACTTTACATCCTACTAAGTGTGTCAGCTGACGCAGAGGAAAAATAATTTATTGTACTTGCTAAGTGGATTTTCATATCAAGTTATTTTGGGAACAAAAGAGATAACTTTTTGTATGCTGGCTAACCTGGCGTGTGGGTTGTGGGGGTGGTGTTTTTTTTACTCTGGAATGCAATGCATTCAAGTACACTGTTGACCCCGACTTCAAACCTTTTCCGCCATGTTTGTTTACATTCATACAGGAATAGCCTCGCTTTCATTTACCGTTCGTATTAATTTATTTATTTGCAAAAAGAAATACTGGTATAGTTAAAAATTCATCCAATACGTTGCAACCTCCACGTGTTTTATAAAAAAGACTTTCTCTAATTCCAGTATCAAAATTTTCTAAGAAAAAGTGAATATAAATATGGCGAAGAAAAAAAATAAAGATTAAGGAAAATAAAAAATAAAAATAAAATGAAGATGAAGAGGGTGTTGTTTTAACATTGTTTTGAGAACGTGAACAGTTCCGTAGTCTAGCAAGATTCTTTATTGTGACTTAAATCTTTTCTTTAAATTCTTTTGAATTTAAAGAATTCTGTTGAAGCCAATATTCATAAAATAAGTGTAAGGAGATTAAAGCGCGAAAAGCGTACTAAGGGGATTAGGGTGTGCTTTTGAATAGTTTAGAAGTGTACTCAGGGGATTAAAATGCTTTTGATCAGTTTAGAAGTGTACGAAGGGGATTAGAATGCTTTTGAACAGTTTAGAAGTGTACCAAAGGGACTAGGATGTTTTTGAACAGTTTACAAGTATACTAAGGGGATTAGGGTGCTTTAGAAGTGTAGTTCTTGCATCAAGAATGAAAAAAGTGGTACTAGGTGGATATTTAAGCAAGAAGCAAAAAATACTTAGAAATTTTTGTAATAACCGCGTGAATTTGAATTCCGTAAATCTCTTTTTCGCGCATTTAATTTCGCGCATTTAATTTCGCGCATCTAGATTTACGCAAATTTAATTTCAAAGACTTCGTACTGGTAACTAAGCTTTCTTCAAAGGTATCAAATTCAGTTTCTCTCATTCGAAAGCTTAGACGCGATCGAATGTGTCAGAGCACATCCTTTAAATCCACCAATTAACACAAAACAACTTCTCCTAGCAAACCCGATGAGCACAAAGTTGCGTAGTCCATCTAACCCTCTTAATTAGTAATAGAATTAACTATATTCGTTTAGGCGAGTGAGGGCATTCGCACTAAAACAAAGGATTTCTATATAGTAATCACGTAAGAAAAGATTAGTATTCTTAACACAGGAAAGTAGTTTGCGATCTGGCGCAATTTGTCCCACCTTCACTATCCCGTTTTCCCTATGGTAAAACATTATGCTGCCTCTCCTGGCTACTCCAAAGCAAGCGTCTCCCTTTTCATTTGAGGGAAATAATTGTGATTGGTTACGCGACTTGTTTAATCAAGAAAGCTGTGCACATTTTTTGCTTTGTCCTTATATATTCGCATATAATCTTTAAGTTCTAATTTTCCTCCTTTGATTTAACATGTTCCGGGCATCGGTAGTAAACTAAGAAAAAAATTCGAAAAAATTCAGTGAAAC
The DNA here is from genome assembly GCF_029227915.1 of Hydractinia symbiolongicarpus. Lineage (NCBI taxonomy): Eukaryota > Metazoa > Cnidaria > Hydrozoa > Anthoathecata > Hydractiniidae > Hydractinia > Hydractinia symbiolongicarpus. Next base: position 11,735,144 of record NC_079875.1, on the reverse strand, counting down.
CTTATAGCGGACCTCTCTACAGCGGATACATTTCTCAGAAACTGACAAAATGACGGTTAAACTCTCATATTGTAGCGAACATTTTATAGCGTATAGGGCCATCTATATTTCAAGGTCCCGATTTACATTAACCCTTAGAAGCGACCTCTATATAGCAAACACGCCCAGTAATGGGTCAATTAAATATATATTATTTAAAATAATGTTTTACATTAAATTTTCTCCACTAAGACATATGTCTGTTTTTGTTTTTTTTGAATGAAAGATGGCATATATCTTTGACTCTTTATTCACCCTAATCTAGTCCTTCGATTTCGACTTTACTTTACCCTAACACCCTCTAAAGCAGGTTTTTAAATGGGGAAAAACTCAATGTAGCCGACACCACTCCATAGCGGACACTTAGCTATCATAAGGTCCCGATGGTGTCTGATGTTTCTCTGTACTTAAGCATTTGGTAGCATTACAAGCACAATTTGCTAAAATAACTAACAAAATCTTTCAACAGTTTAGCATTATAATTTTGAAGAATGGGAGAACCATGTTAGTAGAAAGATCCATGGTGTTCAATAAAGATCTTGGAGACTAGCAAAACAAGAAAACAACATAATTGGGTGTATAAATTGAAAATGTGCAAGTTAGAAATGTATATAATCCAATACAAAAATACTCTATAAATTGTGTCCTTTTGATGCTAAGAGCGGGGTTTTTTACACCGTTAGAATTTTTAAATAGATGACAATAATTAGTTATTTGCACAGCTGTCCTCCATTTCAGCTAACTTGTTCGCAAATGTAATCATATCTTGAACCAAAACATACTCCGGGAATCCAAGACGTCTCCAGTTCGAAACATCGATGCGGTCGATAACTTCTGAGTGCTCTCCGGTGCTTCCACGAGCCTGGCAATTCATAGTACGAGCTAGTTCGTCAATTTTTTCAAAACCCATCGATTTGATTAACTTTGGTACTAGTATATGCACAGAACCTCTCATGCCTGTCCCCAAATTTGTTGGACAACATGTCACCATACCTAACATAGGATCAGACATGAAAACATCTTCCTTCTGCGTGATTTTCTTTAAACCCTCCTCGATTGCTTTTGCTCCACGTGCGAGGCGTTCGAACACTCTCTTCACGTCACCACCCTTCTCCATGCTAATAATACGTAAATGATCTCCTTCGTTAATCCACAAAAGAAATGTTTTGTCCTTCGAACAGAAGATTCCCCGACCTTCAGGCCAGTACTGGTGATATCCCGACGCAGCCTGCATTTTGTCTTTTCCTCTGAACAAAAAGTGATCGTCAACAAGTTGTTGTGTTTCTTCGGGCGTCATGGTTGTATGGCGGTAAAAAGTACCGCCCAAATCTTGCAAATTTGGATCATCACTAGAAGAAATATCATGAAACACTTTTTCCATCAGGTCTGCAATGGCAATCCGATTTTCCTTCGAAGCACCAGGATTCAAAGGGAACGCAGCAATGTTACGTGCGCATCGAATGCGCGTGGAAATGATCTTAGCTTTTGCTGACTCAGACAAATCTATGGTGATCTTCGAAACATCCATATCGGTCACGTGTTTCATAGATCCATCCAGTTTGTAACCCTTGTGGTATTTCTCGATGACAGGGTGAAATAGTTCTTTGTATACTGAGTACGACTCCAAATCACCGGCATGACAGCCCATGAACGACGTCGGATAGCACACTCCGGTGTTGATAGCTCTCGCGATGGTCCAACCTGCTTTTTCTGTTTTCAATTGCTTGAGTTTGTTGAACAGTTTTTGATCTACGGTCTGCGCCATCAGTGACTGTTTTTCTTTCGTTTTATGCTCATCAAGTTGTTTAGGCCACTTGTTTTGCGCCAAATCATCGTCCAAAATTAAATCGAAATTGGGATCAATTTTTGCATTCTTCTTGGCTTCACTTAGAGTGACATACGTTGTAGTCATCTTTTGAGATTTTGATTTACTGATGAAGTGGCCCACTAAACAGAAAATTTAAAATATAGTTTCACTACAACCCTACGAAAATACAAAATAAAAGACATAACAATTTATTAAACATTTATTTACAACTTTTTATACAAAAAACATGAATTTATACGTGTAAATACAATTCTGAGCAAGTATCGATGCATTACATCAATTACACAACAACAACAACGTTGAACAAGACCACGACGGTAACAACAACAACAGCGGTCACAACGATCACATAACAACAACGTCAATGTAAAATTGAAGACAACAACGTCGACAAATACGGCAACAACAACAATACCAACAACAACAACAACAACAGCAATCACAACAACCACATAACAACAACGTCAATGTGAAAATAACAACAACAATATCGACGTCGACGGCAACAACAACAATACCAACAACAACAACAACAACAACAACAGCGATCACAACAACCACATAACAACAACGTCAATGTGAAAATAACAACAACAATGTCGACGTCGACGGCAACAGACACAAGCACAACCGAGCCTTGTCATGCTTTTCTACAAAATATGTCCAAATCTTTTCTTGGACACATTTTCAAACGGATACGTGTTTAAACACAGCCGTCGCAGCAAAAGCGAAAAAGTGTACAAACTATAATCACAGAGTAGCAATAGAACAAATTGTCTTTACAAAATCACGTACAATTAATTATGTGTTGTGTCAAAATTAAATAGCTATTTAATTACATGTAGATTTTATTTCACTTCAATACAACGATTATAGCGATATGAATCGAATATCTTCTATTGAATATTTTTCGAACATATTACCAAAGACAAGCTCGGTCAGCTTGGTTTCCATACGAAACTAATTCGGGAGCAAAACTGTTGCAAAAACAAAAAAAATATTTTATTTTTACAACACTAAGTACGATATGGCTAAATCATTTTCTTATACAAAATATATCTCTATTAAAATCGTAGCTCTTGGCCGCTAACTAATAAACAATTGATGTACAGCTGGCTCAACGACTTTTAGCTCTTATGGAAACCAGACTTAAGTGTCCATGCATACGAAAACAATAAAGTTGGACAGCATGCGTTGAAATTATGTGATACCGCAACTTCAAAACTTATTATACCGTTTTAAGTAAAATCTTTAAATAATCAAAGAAAAAATTTAATTTTAAACAAATATTCCTACTTGTTCGTATTGCGTGTAAAAAACTTGTACATTTCTTTTTATCAAACTTTAGTTTGATATTTGAGATATTAAGATATTTATTTGCTTGTAAAACACACAGCAAATTATAACATATAAATAAATCGTTTCTTCTTTGAACACTGTCGTATACACAATAAAAAAATTGAATTATCACAAAAAAGAATAGCCAACTTGGGATAAACGACATTTTTGTTAATAAGCGCAGCTTTACTTTTCATATAAATTTGTTTTTGCAGCAACCTATTATTTTGCCAAAAGATTTAAAATGCATAAAAAGAATGACATTATTTTTACGTCATGATAAAAACATGAACAAAATATAAAACTTTTAACAAAGTATCAAGAAGGTTTATAAATTTTTGAACATAAATTAAGTTTTACGCCAGAGGGTACAAAGAAAATTGTAACGCACCCGTTACATTGCGACAATTTTGAAGTACTTACTCTTTTGTACGATACTATTTACACCAAGCAATAAATATACGAACACGGTATTGCCGCAGTTTTTAAAAACTGCACGCTTGTAACAAACAAAAAACAAAACAAACACACACACAAACTTGCCAAAATAATAATAAATATAAACAGTAAATATAAAAAAAAACAATATTTACTCTTACCTTGATATTGAAAAAAGCTTTGTTCTGCGTTGCAGATTGTTGAAACGATGGAATTTTTCGCAGGAAATTTATTTCTCAAAACACTTCAGCGAGCGCGTAGATGTAAAAATGTTTATCGCAAAAGACAAGCCACAAAAAAACTTAATGCAATCATAAATAATTTCGTGGGATAAATTTTAATTTTTTAAAAAAATTAATTTATAATCTCGCAACCATCTATTTCGTACAAGACGTAAATAATTTATTCATAGGTTTTATACACCAAAACTCTTCGAACAAAAAAAAGCAACGGTGCTATCTTAAACTGAAATAGAAATAAAAAATAGATCTTGAAGGTGATAAGAAGTGAAACTATGCAATCAAAAAATAAATTTAAAGAGGAAGTCGAAAAGTCGGCACCATGTTGGCACAGTAAAACTGAGGACTGTATTTACAAAATGCGTTACAATTTGTTGGATATTTTCTTTAAAGAAAAACGGTTGTAGGCAAGATTGCACTTACAAAAACAACCATTATAGCCAGGTTCAATGCTATTATACCAGTCTAGTGTTTTGAAGTAGCGATTTTTTCATTTCTGGTTAACACTAGACATTTCAATGTGGGGAAATCAACAGATTATATATTGCATTTCGTGTACCCGTAGCACAGCTATAAAATTTTATCTCTAACGAAGTCTTTTAGAGTCAAAGGAGACCTTCCGCCGATATACAACTATAACCTATGCCTTTCCTCTATTTAATCTATCAACAACCATTTAACAAAACCTAAATCTACAACTCTTATTGAAACCTAGATCTCCATGCTTCTTGTATCATTTTTATTCTAAACTTTTTATTCTTATTGTTGTTATTATTATGTTATTATAGGGATAAGAACCATTGTATAATGGAACCCGAATAAATGTCAAAAAAAAAAAAAAAAAAAAAAAAAAAAAAAAAAATTGCGCAGAGACAGACAACGTGTTTTTAGCCTGTTCCTTATATCCACCTAACACGAAGTGATAAATCCGCAGGGTTGCCCGTTCCTTATACCCCGTAGCTTAACCCGTGTTTCGGCTGCCGTACACATGTCATGTATTGTCAGCACGAAATAACCCATATAAGACTAGCCGGTAGACCGTGGATAAATCCACAGGGTTGCCCGTCCTTTAAATATCGCATTATATTGTGTATCCATTGCACGAATATGAATTAACGCAGAGAGAGAGAGAGATAAACAACAGGAATTATAAATATAGATATGTGTAGACATTGTGACAAGCAGCGAGTCAATTTAACCTCACCAAAGAGATGTCAAGGGCTGTAATTTGATATATCATGCAAAGTAAAATTTTTTTGTAAATAACCAGCTTACATGCAATCAGCACAGGAATAATAGCACAAACAACTAGGTAACTAAAACATTTAACATCTTTCTGTACAGTGTATTTTTATCTTACTAAATCTTTCTTTATGCTATAGTGCATCTGGTAACAACAGAAAGCGATCTACGTTGATGCTTTCACACAAAAAATATTCATCATTAAAAAACATTGTCTTGCACGCGTAACAACAGTTAAAGGTTGGTTTTCAGTTATTGTTGTGCAAATGCAGTGCAGATAAAAGAAATTCTATCTTTACAATACTTTTTAAACAACATCTCTTGTGTCATTTGACGTACAACACGTATTTCCATTGAAGTGGTAACAGCAATTGTCGGAAAACTGTTGTGTGACAATTGCTCAAATTGTTTTATCTATATTTATTAAATAAAAACCTGCCTTAAGTTTACTAAGTGTTGTGCGCAAGTTGTGCAACAAAAAAGTAATTAATAGATTCCCTTTTTGTGCGCTTACCATGTTGGCAAATATTGCGCGTATATGTCAATTTTGTTTCAACTTTTTCCGCCCATTCACCATTCCGCTACTACCATAGCTCACCCTACTTTTCAATAGCTATAAATCAATGAAAATCGTAACTATAATCCCTGCAAAGAGCGAATACCTTCAGTTCGGTGGCGCTGCACTTGATTCACTGACAAATTGACACTGGTTACGACGTCTAAACTAAGTCAAAATTCTTTAGACTTACAGTCGATACTATAATAAGCGTTAGTGTCATCGATTTTTGTCCGCTAATAAAAGGTGGCCGCTGTGGAGAGCTTCAATTTTCCGCTTTAATTACACGGGAATTAGGTCTAGAAATCCAAGAGTTACCTTAAGCGAATTACTTTTCGCAACTTTCGCGATTTTTTTCAATTTCACGAAAATTCGCTAAAATCTGTTTCCACGAAATTTATATTTTTTCCTGTTTAAAAAACGATCTACACTAGCTTTTCTCTTCTAGAACTACATACAAAAACTGGGGAAATCGATATCAGGCTGTGAAACCGAAAAACTTTACTGATTTACAAAACAAGAACATAACTTTACCTCAGTTCAAGTGCAAATGTCCTTCGTCCTCGACAGCCAGGAGAACAAACATTTTCTTGAATATGTTTGAAACATTCCATACATTTCCATCTCCCATGCACAGAATGAACCAAACTGATCCTGCCGATGATCAAAAACACGCCGTTGCTACGGTGATTTAAATTTAAATTCGTGTTTTGGTAACATGAAATAACCATCGTTTTTTCCATTTCAACGTCAGCCTCTTCCTCTCTCTGATGTATCAAATCTCCTAAACTTTTAAAGGTGGATGGAGGGTAGGTAAGGATCTCCAACGCAGAGCTAAGATTCACCTTATAATAAACGCTACCCCTTTTACTGGTAACTTTATTAACATTTGTTATTTTAATAAGAGCACCTGGAAGAAGAGCCAACGGATATCGCAATTTATTTGAGTCAAAATAAATCGAAAGTTTCTCTTTTGATTCGTGCTCCAATACACGAAGTATCAACACAGATGTTGTTAGGGGATAAAAGCTTTGATTCGATTGGATGATTGATGTTGGATGTATTCGACCAATACTGGGTATATATACCATGTTGTCATGGTGAAGTTCGACATCATAACTAAGATGCTGGGACCTTTTAAATTCTCGAGCAATAACCGTACCAGTAACAATACTTTTTTGGCTAAAATAAAATTTCAAATACTCAGTAACTCAATATTGCTCTACTTCTACATAATTCGCACAAATTTTAACATAGCTTTTTCACTTGTGCGAAAAATCTAGAAAATGGGTGTGGTTAGTTTTTAAAACACATTACGTAAGCTTCACCAATACGCGTCAGTCGCAGGATCCTTAAAAAATCAAAATATGTGATTCTTTTTACAGTTACTTGATATAAATCAATAGCATGCGAAGAAAAAATAATTTCTCACAAATAAAAATGATGCGAAAATAAAATTAATGCAAGCATTTTTTTGAAATATCTATATCTGCATTTTTTTTTGTTCTTCTAATTGTCAACAAAAAGTTAGCATTTTCCCCTTACAACTGCTGATAGCTCTCCTTCACATGCACTATTTAATTTATTGAAACAAGTTATTAGAAAAAAACGGGCCCTTTGTATCGCGAGCTTCATTTTGGGGTCAAATATCCTAACAATCATTGAAAAAGACTGATATCAGAGAAATTATAAATTTTTATTTATTTGCCAAACTAATGATAAGATTAAATTGAGTGGTAAATATTAAATGCGAATGTTAAACAACGACAACAACAACAACGACGTCATGAACAACAACAACAACAACAACAACAACAATAAAAACAAAAACGACGACGGCGACAATAATGACGGCAAAAACAACAACAACGACGACAACAACACCACCAACAAAAACAAAAATCTACCTATCAATTGTGGCTTCTTCAATTCTTGGTTTCTTGGTAACCGCAACGGTTTCATTTTCGGTTACAGCTGTTACGTTGGTCGATTCAACTGTGATATATTGTTTTTGTAGATGTTTTTCTGATATTTTAGCAGTTGGTTTATCCAGCTCCAAATACGAAAACTTTTCCCAAACAAGTTTAAACTTCTTTACGAACACGAACGCTTCATCAAACTCATGATATTGAGATAATCTAAGAAGAGAAATTCTAGTACTATTTTTATGCTCTCATTTCAAATTATTTCAAATTTATGATGTAATATTAATTTTTTTAACTAGTGTCAAATTTTAAGTAGATACACCTTTTTTTCAAGAAAATGAGCCTTAAAAGCCTCAAAATCCCCAGCCTCAGTGTGTTAAGATCCAATTTTATATTATTTTTATATTATTATCCTTTATATTTACATTTACAGTTATTAAATCACCATAATTTCAAAACACAACAATATCAAGTTTCTTTTTTTCAGTCAAATACACATCTTTGTGGTCTGTTGTTTATATTTTCCGCAAACAGGGATGAGTGCACATGTACATTTTTTATGCAAAATCTTATGTTGCATGGGAAGTGGTACTAACCTTTTTGTGTAAACAGTGGTCTAATTGTCGAAGAAACAAGAAAGAAATTTTGGTACCCCATAAAACAGGACTTATTACGCTCTATTCATTAAAAAGTTAAAGACACCTGCATGAAATATTATCAAAGAAATCAAATAGACCCTACATGGCAATAAATTTTGCAACTTAAGAAATTTGTTGTGGAATGGGAGATTATCTCTAGAGAAATTTCGGCAAACTTTTGACTGAAAATTCTCGTTTCACTATCAAACCTTAAAAAGTGACGTCGAATATAACGAAATTTCAGAAATGAACAAAAAATGAAGAAGGTTTGTGAAAAATTTAAATAAAGGAATTTGAGAAGCTTTATATGTTCGTACCATCAAACAAGGCAATGCATGATGGTATAGTGTACTCAGTATAAATAAAATTATAAATAACACAACAAAGATGCACAAAACTACTAATCCCATATCAACTCACAACAAACAAGAATCAATATAATTACTAAAAAATTCAGAGAGAAAAAGGTTTTGCAGACAAAAATAATGTCATTGCATAAAATGTTTTATTTCAGAACAAGGATCATGTCAGCAAGTGAAAAAAAAAAACAGGACGATTGGCAAATCTAACGTTTCACGTTTTCAGGAGTTTGCAACCATTCATAGAGTAACATAGACTTTTGTTTTTTTCATGCACATTTCCAGTACCAAAACAGAAAAGGATACCCATAGCAATTTAAGGATTTCCAGTACTGTCGGCCACCTTATTTTAACTTTCATTTTAAAAACAAAGTGGACTCATAGACCCGAGAATGCAATCAGAACAAAGTTCCTTGTCTTAAAAGTTGAGGAATCACTTTCATACAACGAAGTAGCATTTGTGATAAGACAGATATGTGGAACTGCTGAGCTAGCGATCCAACATCAATTTGTAGCAACCGAAACAATTTCTGGAGCTTTCAACAACAAAAAAGAGTTTATGAACATTTATAGAGTTATAAACACAGAACAACAAAGACTTAAGCAAGTGTAAAAATTTTAAAATTTTACCCTGTTATGAGTATCTCATTGTCTCCACTGATTAGTTTCGGCATTCCGTTCTCATACTTAACTAAACCGAAAATCACCTGTAAAAAAGAAACAGCAAAACATTATTTTAACTAATGAAAAAAAGATTTTTTAAAGTAAAAAAAAAAACAAAAAAAAATCTAAACCACTTTAGGTATCTTCAAGTAGTCTAAAAATGGAGAACTTGAATAAATAGGCGTTTAGCTATTTTAAGTTTTAAAAACATTTTTCGACAGAAGCGTACAATAGAAATTTTTGGTTATCACTAAAAGTAACAAAGTTTGAGGTGTCAATTCCAAAGAAATTGGGAGAAAGCCTTACTAATTGTTTTTCAAGTGATTCTGAATCAATTATCGTGTACTCCCATTTATGTTCATCACACACGTTCTGATACTGGTCAAACTCACGCCCATTCATCCAATCCAACGAAGATGTTAACCATTTTGAAGTCTCACTATCTTTATATTCTTCACAAATATGAAGCAGATCTTTTACGAACATAAGATGCACTGATGGTTGTTTTAATCTTTGTGTAAAAACACAAGCATGAGGGAGATCAATAAATTCTGAAAATATCGATCTTTTGTTTTCGCTTGCAGTAAAAGAGGATAGGATTTTAAAAACACTCCTCCAATAGTCACTTTGCGCCCAACTATAAAAAAAAAAATATAACAAAAACAAATTATGTAAATCTGCAAAAAAAAAAAAATAAACAAATAAATTCCAGTAAACTAGAGTGAAAGCTATTTAGAACTATTTATTTTTGAACCTGATAATAAAAGACTTAAACAAGAAGATTTTAAAACAAATTCAAATTTAACAACATTCTATCTAATAGGTAACAAGAATGGAAAAAATAACACAAAGTGGAATAACTAGGTATTTTTCCTAAAAGTTAGATTTTTTTTTACCATTTTTTAAAAAAGCCAAAAATTAGAATGCTAGGAGGTTTAAAAACTAAAAAAAAATTTTAAATTTGGAGTAGAAAAACCGAAATACGTATGCGTTCTTATTTTAGATCTACAGTAAAACAAGAATCCAATCATTTACACATTAACACATGTTAACAAGTCAATAACAACAGATACTAACAACAAGTAAAGTACATACTTGTTTACTTCACAAGACTTATGAAGTGAGTTAATCTTTTTTAAACTCTGGATGATCCACAAATATTCTGACGCTGATAATTCTTGGCATTTTGAAGCGATTGGGTGAAGTTGGGCAATAAATGGCTACAGGAGAAGATTTTCATCATCCTTTACATGTTATTAATATGCCTTAATTATGCACAGCACTTTCAAAAATCACACATACAATAATATCCTCATGCAATAATTTTTGAATAATTACACAATGTTCAAGCTTTTTTCTGGCACCATTTCCTTTTTAAATAAAATATAGTAATTTAAATCTTCTACAGAAATTATAGCGCAATTGAATGGCTGTCCAACCAAGGTGATAGTTAATAAAGTGTTGATATTCCGGTTGGACATGTGTTATCACACAGTTCCTGATCGCCATTCGCAATGATCAACGAAGATTAATCAGTTACCTAAATCTAGGCCTGTGTGATAGTGTTTGCTCAAATATTCACTATTTGTGACCCCCTCCCTTGTTCACTCCAGTTTGCTTTTGGCCTATTTCACTACTCCGTAAGTACATACTTGAGACTTCATCCCTGTCTCTACGAAAAGCAAGTCCTCGTAACGCTAAAAACGTTAAACAATTTTTTGTGGGGAAATAAGACATTAGGCTGAATTTAGGCATAATAAATAGTCTTTAGGGATTTCTTTAAAGGGATAGTAAAAGGTAAAATACCCATAACACACATTAAATGAAGTTTCATCATCTGAAAATCGTTTGATTTGTACAGTACTGATGGTACAACAACATAAAATCACTTCGTCTTCCTATAACAAATTCATTTAAACATTTCAACAAGTCACAAGTCAGAAGATTATATGAAATGATTGTAAGTCGTACAGAAAAAGTAAAAAAACACAACAATTGTTTGTGCTAACTTGAAATAGTTTTGATAAGATTCAACAGACTTACGTACTATGTCAAGTTTGTGAACATTATATAACATGATACTTGCACCCTTTCGTAAACCCTTTCCAAGGCCTAAGCAAGGTTGATGAGATAGAAGTAGTCTAGAATGGTAAGAGTGAGAACTATATTTCCCAAGAAATATTAAGCGTTGTGTTTGCTAGCCAAAATATATATTTTGCCAAGCAACCTACATAATGTTTTAAGTCTTGTGATAGAACAAAACAAACAATTCAACAAGAGCAGATTATATTTGGATAAGTTTACCTTAAAGGGAACCCAAAGTATAAAAAGATGTTTTTGCTGACAACCAAATAACTCAGGATCTGCAACTTGGTAAACTTGTAAAGCCCTGTATGTTTACTCACAAAATTTTATTGCAAACGGACATAAAGATCCCAAGTTATTGGGTCGCGGCAAAAAATTAAGAGGCCTGGGATGAGCAAACAAGTGTCATTTTGGAAAAAAATTTATATTAATCAATTAAACTTTATAATATCTATGCATTGATAAAGTTTGGATGCACACCCCTCTACAGGTTTAGAATTACTGATGAAAGAAAATTTCCAAATTTGCTATTACTTAAATATGACATCATAATTCATGTAGCATAATTAAATCTGAAATTCTTTAAATGAGAATATCGTGAGAACGAAAAGAGCTTTTTAAAAATTTTGTTAGCAAACTTTTTAAGCTCTATAATATAAGTCCAACATCATTTAAGGGAACTAATTTTGCAGGAATATTTTTACTTAGATTTGGCATTTATTTATCTATTTTGTTTATGCCAGCGAAATATTTCAGGGCAGTTAATCCGCGAAAATAAATTCCTGAAACATTTTTTAATCAACAAACTTTGTGAAAATTTGTCCTTAACACTGTTATTCTAAAGTCATTTATACTGAAAAGTCATTTAGTTATAAAAATGAGAGCTAAAAAATCAAGCAACCGCAATAATTTATTCCATGAAAAATTGAAATCTATTCAATTTGCAAAATTAATTCTTGAAAAATAATTTTTTTCACTAGCAAAGTTTACTCCTGCGACAATTAGTTCCCTTTTTTCGAACGAAAAAATGTATTTGTTAGTTATTTGTTTCAATAGAAGATTAACTTTTCAACACCATTTATCTTACTTGATTTTGTAGTCTAAATAGTATAAACCAAACTCTGCATCTTTAGTGCTTGTGATTACGCCCTATGTAAATAAATAAATATATAACTAAATTCTTATAGGGAAGAAGACAAATAGCACTTTTCATAAGCATTGATGTTATAATAGATGTTAACCAAATGTTACATGACAATCATAAGCATTGTCATGTAACATTTGGTTAACATTTATTTTTTTAGTAGCAAAACTAACAATAACATTATCCATTTAATTTGAAAGCTGAGTAAGCTAGAATGTAGAAAGATGTGTCACAAAGTTTTATTTCACAATCTCTACATCAGTTCAACAACTCGTGTTTACACTAGATTTTTTAAAAATCATTACGTACCTATTAATTCAGTAAAGTTAAGTAACAATGTTAGGCTTGAGCATATGGCTCTTAAAGGGTGAAAGGTAAACAATCTGCAAGCAAGAATGAACTTATTTGAATTACTACATAATAAAAATTATAATAAAAAATTCATTACACTTACAGTATAATGAACAGTGTTGAGATGAAGATGAGCTGGCTCAATAATGACTTTCTTATTCACATCTACAGTAAAACTGATCGCAGAAGCTTGTTTTGCACACAATATTATTCGTTCTTCTTTTTTCCCTTTATTCATTACAGTATGTTTTAGGTTGGTCATTTGAGCAATATGAAATAATTGAATACAGTTATTCCAGTGTATGTTTTCATAACCATGAATAACAACAACTACAGATTTTGCTGTATTATAAACACATTGAAGACGAATTAAAAAGAACGGGTTACACCCTCGTAACTTGTGAATAGGAGATTTGGAGACGACAAGACCTTTCAAATTTATCATTTTATGATTTTTGGGTGACTGATACATTTCAAAGTATTCTGAAATAGACATAAAACTTGTTTCAGTGGCAAAGTTTGATGCATCATTTTTTGCTAATGTGAACAATACCAAATCGTTTATTTCAACATAATCAAGAAGATCTTTTCGAAGTTCTCCGAAATAACTAAATATTGGTTTTTCAGCACAGTTGGATGGTATATACGACCAGTTAGTTAGCATGACAATTTCATCATTTAAAGCCTTGTTTGCTTTTGATAAAAGCAAGCATTCAATCTCACCAGTTCCATCTTTCAGAAGATAAGCATTACTTTGATCTAATTTTTGCCAGCTTAAACAACAAACTAAAACATATCTATTTTTAGATGCTTTATGTTTATCCTCACTTAATGATAATGTACTCACAAACCCATTTTTTATTGAACGAATGTCTTGGATTGTTACGAAAGTTGCGGTCGACAAAAAATCACACGCCTCCGTAAACTGAAGAATATTCTGTTGCTTGCAATAATTTTGTATAAATAACAGGGAATATTGCAAGTTATGTTGTATACTTGGGAATTGTTTGTTTACATATGAAGAAAATAATTTAAGCCATGGATGCATCACTAAATTAAATCATTACAATAAACAAATTTTAACAATGCATGACAATCAAGATAAAAGTAGCACAGGACTTATGTTTACAACGTTGTTGATAGACAGCAAACAAAAATATTTTAGTTAAGCTAAAGGAAAAAAATATTACTAGCCTAAGTTTTAAATGCAACACTTTCAAAACCTTTTAAAAACTTAAAGGATATAAAATAACATTAACACACTATGTTAAGTTTTTTAAACCTGCAGAGGTGAGTAACTTGTGATATCTTGAACTCTCGAGAGAATTAGGGGAGAGATTTTATGCAATTGTACATACTCAGGTCACAACTCTCCCTGGTGTAAGCTCTTTAGACTAAACTGAATTCACCTCTAACAAGACCATTGTAATTGTGTATACAAAGCTGCTGTGGCTCTTCACACCAAAGTAAAACTGAAAAGCAAACGTATATCAACATTAAAATAAAATAAAACTGATAGCTATTTTTTAACAGAAGGCAAAAAATACATGTTTGCCAAATTAAAACTGCTTTAAAAATATTAGCCTTAAATATATAGTGGCAATTTCCTATATCAGTTAAGAAATTGTTTGAAAGATAAAAAAAGTTGAGCAAAAATGGAAAGAAATCAAACTATATACTCTAGCCTAATTGTAGGGACACCAACACCAAATTACAGAAAACCTTGCCACTCATTTCGATTGAATACTTTAATACTTCCCTTATGTTTATTCTTTGCAAAAACTACCCCTCCCTACCCCAACTTTCAAACTGAAGGAAATTGCCATTTTCCTACATTAGGTTACCAAGAGCAGTGCACAATCCAAAAATATTCAGATAATTCTAGCTGAAAATAAACAAAATGAAATAAAAAAAGACCTTGCTTAAATTTTGTGTTGTGCAAGGGGGCTGGAGAGGTTAAGAGCAATACAATTTGTTGCTAGGTAATGCCTCTTGTAACAAATTATTTATATATACAAGAATGAGAATTAAAACACATATTTTAATAAAAAATAATGACTGAAACAAATAAAAATTATATTCACAAAAACTGGAATTGAAAAATCATGCAAACAAACAAATGCAAACAAATGGATTACTTCAAACATATGTTAGTAAAACCTTTAATATATCAATAATCTCTATCCCAAAAATAATAGACATTGTAGTGGTATAAGAAAAATCAACACATACTGTGTAAAACAATGCTTGCTGGAGGATTAATCTTTCCCTTGCTTTGATATCAATACATAAAGCTGAGAAAACAGACTTTCTCAGTGTCTTTACGCCTTATTTTACAGTTATTTCCCTTTTGACTAAACACCAGTATCAGTAAAATAAAAACTAAAATAATAAAAGAACATAACAAGAGAGAAAAAAATTAGTGTATTAATGAAAGTAACCATCATGTAATTTTATTATCCAAACATATTTACTATAACAGAGAAAGAATATATCTGATAAAAAATTGTCTTGTCTGCATGACGCTACCGTATCAATATTTGAAGATTGCAGTCTGGTATGTGCACAACCCACCAGCAGGTTGTGCGCATCCAGACATGTTATTGCATAATTTGAACGTTAAAAACCAAAGTTGTAAAAACATAATCACATTAAATGAATACATGACACAAAAAAGAATAAAAGATGCATAATTAAAACCTAAAAATGTCTAAAATGAAATTAAAAACTATTATGTATGTTAAACTTCTCTAGAATATTAATCTTAAAACAGCAAGTTGTTTGAAAATAACGAGCATTTCTTTTGCCCCAAAATAAATATTGACATTCTTAAAGAACATTTCATCTGGTCACCATATACTTTATTTAGAAAACTCATATAATAGTTATGAACTTCTGAATTTCAATTGAAGTACAATAGCAACTGGGATTATTGCAACGGCTAGAAGTAACAGCAAAATGAACGGATTCTTATATAAGTCTGTGAATGTTGTTGTGGCTATTATAGACGGTTGGGGCTGTGGTCTTTGTTGATCAGGTTCTCTTACTGTGCTATTAACCATTGTGCTATTTGGTGTTGTGCTACTGGCCGGTGTGTTAATTGCTGTGCCATTCACGGGAGGCTCATCGAAGTTTTCAACATTTATGCTGGGTGGCGGCGGTGGTTGTGGTGTACTTGCTACAGGTGGTAAATTGTTCATTTCTAAAGAACTAGATGTTGATACATCATCTAGCATCATTGAATCGCGACATGACTCAGGGTCTCTGGGAAAATCTCTAGTTTCGAACTCAGCAAGATCATCTTCTTGCTCAGGATTTTGATCAGAGAAAGTAGATTGTGTTTGCGAATCTAATGGTACTCCATTCTCCTCTGGTCTGTTCTCACTGTTTTGTTTAGACGAGTACGGTTGTGGTATTTTCTCAAGGTTAGACATGGATAAACAGTTCTTCTGAATAGATGCTCTTAAGCTTGATTTTCTAAAAAACAAAACAATAACTTATGCTTGTTAAATGCATGCAGATTAGGGCACAAATTTTGAAAAAATATTCAGTAAAAGCACATATTTTGTATGTACAGTAAATCATCAAGAACACCTGCTTTATTTTAATTTGTGTTTTACTGGACATTACATTATTAACTTTTGTTATGTATTATATAATTAGTAAATGCAATCGCACGTTTACGAGTGCAATTAAAAAATAATCGAACAAGCTTTTTTTTTGTTTTTAATTTACTGAATCCGTGAAGACGAGGATAAATTTAAAAAGCAAAAAAATTACGAGTTCCATTATTTAAACATTCGATTACGAGCTAATCACATAACGAACTATTTTTGTAAGAGTAGCACAGGGTATCAATTTCAATGTTTTGATTTTTTTATTACCCAATTTATAATTAGTTTGATTCATTGTAAAGATATGTCTTTTTTACTTATCATAAAACGCGAGAAAATAAATATTTAAATTATCGGTGCTCCTTAAAGAGTGCAGTTAAGATCCTAGAGTGCAATTAAGAAATAATTGCAGTCCACACAGTGCAATTATGATATAATTTGCACTGTAGAAGAAGCGCCAAACAAGAAAAAAAATAGGTCATCGTGTGATTAAATGTTTTACCTTTCAAAAGCAACAGGAGTGGAGCGGTTGTATTGTTCAGTACTACTTCTCAAATCATGTTCTGTTTTTCCACTAAAACAAAAAAGATTGGCGTCAAAATAATTACAAATATTGATATTACGCAAAGTCACAAATTATTCATCTGGACGTTTATTAACTAAAGTGTGTCAGTCTTAGAATTTCTGGTCAGTTTCAAGAACTTAAAAGCCAAATAAAGTCTTGATAAACCGTAATCAAAACATTCACTGCTGGGAAAGTTTCATAAAAACAAAGTATAATGTGCTCTTAAGGTATTTTTTTGGCAAACACGATGAAAATATATTTTTTAGAAAACAAACACAATTACCTAAACTTGTATTTACTTCTCCTGAAAATATTTTGAGGCGATAATGCTGATCGTTTTGGAACTTGTGCTTTGATTGGTTCCTCACTAAGAAAAACAAACAAAAAAAAGGTTTTCCAAAAAAATATAGTAGATACATCATGTACTGAGATATTCTTTGGAGGTGAAACTCAATAAAGCAAGCTACAAATGATTTGCGTGCAAACTTTCTTTGCGCAGGTGCCTATACTATGTAAATTTATATTCCGCTAGCGTAATGCTGTCATGCTCTCTGTCAATGCTTAAATTTATACAGCTAGCAGGTCACCACAAAACTGGAACTTATATCAAGATGCTTATACACAACCTAGCCATATTCCAATTGCTGGTTACGCTTGCCTGTTATGATCAGTGTTTGATTGGCTTGAACCAATCTTAGTTTCACATTTATTCTTGCTTAGTTAAATGTGTCAAATTTATAACATAAAATTACCAAAGTCACATCATGCAACACTTTCCGTTAACTTAATCATTTTGGGTTAAAAAACTTATATCAGATTGATAAACTTACCTTTTGATCCGTAACATCAAAACTAAGTTCTGGCTACAATTTAAAAAAACGTTTTCGTGTTAACAACTCACCTATAAAATGACATGTGTTCAACTGCACACTTCCATAAATGTTTACATGATGGTGTATCGTTTAATCGAAATGCATAATTTGTCTTTTTCTGGAAACAGGGCAAGACAACAAAATTAAATTTGCAAAGCAAAAGGGAGTAGAAAGAGTATCACTTGACTTTTGAAAAATAATTTTAACATCATTGGTTGAAGAATATAAGAATCATTAGTTGAAGAATATATACTCACCTTTTTAGATATTGTTTGAACATAAAATATTTTATTATCATAGGAGACTTTATTTACATCAGACCTGAAACAGAAAAGTTGCATAATCAACTCATACGTTTTTTTAAACAGTAATATTTGAAACAGCCAGTTGACACTCCGCTTTAATGGAGTAGCTTAGCTACTTTGCTTTTGACATACATTAGTCAGTAAGTTTTTACCAGATAAATCCTGAAACTCGTCTTGCTTCTCTAATGATTTGTATTCCTTGTGGTGTTAAGCCTAGATATAATGGCAGATCATCCTGGTCCTAGTAAAGAAAGGTATGTATGTTAGTGTAACCAAGAATAGTAATTCTGTAAACACATATTTTTGAATAATAAACATTTAAAAACCTTGCAAGGGTGGGGGTCAACACCATAAAGATCTTGACTACGGGCAAGATTTAGAAATCGATTTTCTGCTGTTGCTGGGTTATAACCAGAAAGAGTTTTGTGATATTCCATGATCTTCTCTTCAAGCTTTTCATTCTAGGGATAAACATTACCATAATAAGAGTTTAAAAATGTTTAGAATCGTTCTGTCAGTGAGAAAACAACAGGAAAGCCAATGAAATACAACAGTGTTGTTTTGATTAGATTTATATTTGGTAACCATTAATAAGAAAACAATGGAAATGGCACATTTCAAAATAACAACTAGCAACATTTTAAAAATTCTTTTGACCTTTTTCATGTTATTTCTTTATTCAACAAAGCTTTTTCAAAAAATAAAAGGACTTCTCAAAGATTTGTATCCATGAAATATGTTTTAAGGAAATCCAAATCTTATAGTATTTAGTTGAAATAAATTTTCTATAACACCGATGTACCTGTCTTGGAAGCAGTTTCATGTTACTTAAATAGGATTGACCATGTTCTTCTTCACTGTAGTCACCTATCTCCGCTATAAACAAGAAAAAAATGTTTTCAGAAATCCAGTCTTTCTTATACTTTAAAGATTACGCCATGAACAAACTAAAGAGTTGACGAATCGCTGACATATGTATCCATGTACATACAAAATTTGTTGAAATTCATATTTCTCCGCTCTTTAGACAAGAAAATTATTTTGAGTCCATAATGTATATATATTGTTTATTTTTTCAACATGTATGTCGTGGTTTAAAAAGTGCACCAAAATGGCTTATTTAATTATATGTTACAATTATATATTGCATGACATCAAACGTACCTAAATTTAAAAAATATCCATTATATTTTACATTTTCAACCAAAGCCATTGCAACTCACACAACAAAGGAAAATTTTGTCAAGAAATGGAGAAGTACACAGAGTTCCATATTTGTGTATATTGCCATTATCAAATAAGTAATACATAAAAATATGTGCACAGATATATACACAGAAAAAAATGGCGACACTTGCACAATATTTGCTGGTTGATTATATAATATATTCCAAGGTAAGTTTTTTACATGTTACTGTTAATGTGTTAAGACTTATTCAAATGACAAGGCTGATAGTGTGTATCATACCAAAATCAGCTGATCTGACTGAAAAAGTATGATATGTGACAAATTCAGGTGGGAAACAAAAGAATAATTATCCTGCAAACAAATAATTAAAACCAAAATAATGTGTTATGTTGAGAACGATACATGGTACTTCCAAAAATGATGAAGATGTGATGAACAATGGATAAGTTGTTATGTTACTGTATGTGAATAAATTAATTTTTTTTTAGGACAAAGGGGTCATTCTTTTGTTTTGTTTTGTGTCTAGGGTAACCATTTTTAAAAAGTTAGTTGTTAAATTTATTTCAGAAAATCAAATTGAGTCGTTTTCATCACGTGATGTAAACAAAGTAAACCTTTGGTGTTATTTCTGGCAAAATCAATACACTTTTTTTGAAAATTTTTGGCGAAAATCATTTTCTTACCTTGTACAACATGAGCAGCTAAATCAGTGATATTGTTGAATGGACAAAGTAGCCTAAAAGGTTTTTTAAAAAATTGTTGACCTAGTTATTATTATTTATTCTGATTAAAAAATATAATCAAGATAAAGTTTACATTTAAATTTCTTAATTCCCTACCTGCCATGAAGGATATCTCTTTTCAGTTGAAGATACAAGTAATATCTAAAAACACAAAAGAAGTTTAACCAATATTTTTAAAGCACTTGACACATCTTTTATGTATCGAAATAGCAAAAATCAGCATAAGCGCAGCTACAGTGACATTATCAAAAAACTTGTTTTTCTTTTACAAAATATTTTCATTACAATTGAGCACTTGTGTACGCTACATAGGTGTTAACATGCACAGCATTTTTTCAACTCTGACATCGCATGTCTCCACCCCCCTTCCTGCTTTTTTGCTAAAAATAAATAAGTCAATGGATACCTGTAAATATTAAAGAATGCCCAAGCTATCTCTGTATGGAAATGGAAAATTTAAGGCCATTTTAGATGGTCAAAACTACACAGTTAAAAATATAGTTTCATACCACCTCTTCTTCTATGTGAGAAAAACATGAGGTGGGGTTGGGGTTACAAACTTATGTTGTAATTAAAACTTTTAATGGACTTTTCATGGTTACTGGTAAAACCCTTTGTATAAATTGTTATTTCTTGCTTTGGTGTTTACAAACAGGATATATTTATAGATGTAAATTAACAATGCTTTTTAATTATTCATAAACTATATATGTTACTTATCAACATTTTCATTAAGATTTAATTTTCAAACTGGCCTTTGTTTAATTTAAAACTTAAGATGTACTATTATCTCTCTTCCAAAGCTTTTTATATTAAGAAACAATCCACCTTTTATCCAAAAATAAAATGTTTTAAACTTTCCTTGAAAAAATTTATTTGCTTTTGCAAATAGCACCTGTTCTGAAATTAAACTTCCAAGTTTCAAAAATAGCAAATAAAATATCTTCTTAAAAAACATAATCAAACTAAATACACCCATTTTTTTTCTTTTGGGGAAGGGAAATTTTGAAATATCAACCTCCTGGATTGGGTAAAAAGTACCCTCTACCTAAGTCTCACTAATATTAACCATAACTGACAAAAAAATTGTTTTGGGGAAGGGCATTGCCACCGGTGTTCTGTTCCGTTATGACTCTGATATGATCTTTATATTTTTTAAAAACTTTTTATGTTTTGCAACTTCAAAAAGTAAACAAAAAAATAATCAATAATAGGAAAAGTACCTTGTGATTTCCTCTCTTAATTTGGTTGGGTCGGTTGGATAAAATTTTACACGAAAGAAGAACATATATGGCTGTCTGCATTCTAAAACAGAAAATTGAGACTCATTAAAAAGACCAAACTAAATCAAGAAATTATAACCACTCACATTAATATATATTATTTTAAGTTTTAAATACAAATAATAATATTGAAGCATTTCGAGATTAATATATTTACCTTTTAACTGCTTCATTACTTCCTTACTTCCATCTAACCAGTGCTGAAAGTACAAACTATATATATCATTTTGAGATTATCCAAGGGCCATTTTTTTAAAAAAAATCCAAGTAGACCAAACCAACAAACATCTGTAAGGAATAACTTCTCGTTGATTTTTTTGGAGAATTTCTCATAGTGGGTTACAAAGTGTGAGGGGAATTTAAATTAACCAAAATGATAAAAGAAATCTTGTTTGTTTTGTTGTTTTTAGAGGACCATTCAGTGTGCAAAAAGACAGAATCCAAAAAAGTCAACTAAATAACTAGACTGGAGAACTTTTAGAGAAATGAATGTAGTGAAAATTGTGAACATTTGATAAAATAAAACCTTGTTAAATAACAATATTTTTGGGGTCATTTGCCAAATTAAACCTATATCAAATTAAGAATTTGTCAATTTGGTCCAGTGGATCTCGAGTAATGAACATAATATCTATTGTGTTTAATGGCTCTTTTTCTTAGCAAACTAAATTGTCAGAAAAACTAACAACTTTTTTATCAATATTCAAATTATTCCATTCCAAATTTAGCAAAATTTTTAATTAACAAATTTCATTTATGAAGAATTCTTTTTTCATGGTGTTGACGGTTCCAGGGAATATAATAACGACTATATAGTGATAATCATAACATCAAGCAACCTTTTTTTATAGATTTGCAAGCTATTTAATCGACAAATATGCAAAGAACGTTGTCTTCATTGCTTTTCGCAGAATTAGGTATACAATTTATGCGTCAGCCATATTGCGCTATTATCAATATCTGCAGAGAAGTTAGCGATAATCATAGCTTAGCATTGTTTAGCAATAATTCTATGTTTTTATCTAATTATTGCTAAAAAGATATTGATAATTATAGTTTGTTAACAAATTCCTCGAATCGTCAAATATATTATTATGGTAATTTGGATTTGTTAGTAAATGGGGGTTGGAATCAAATGGCCAGACATGGTTCCAAATTTTTGCTTTTTTATGCATATTCTTTATAAGAGTAAATTTTATTTAGGGAAAAGATAAAAAATTTCCACCACAGACATTTTAATATTGTAAGTTAATAAACCAGATTGTAAATTAGGATTCCTTAATTCAACTTTTAGTTACTTTAAGTGGTCATAATGTGACATTTAGAAAAGCAGAAAAGATAATCCACATAGAAGCTTGTGGTGTCTATCTTAGAGTTCAAAATAAATCAGAATGACTGACCCAAATGGATATAAAGCAAAAGTTAGACACATCCAAAATTAAATAATTTAATTTTTTTGTTCCAAGTATCCACATTTTTGTTTTATAAGCTTTATAAGAAAGTATAAAAAACAACAAATAATAAAGTGTAAAAATATTACATGAAATTAAATTTTCTATTTTAGGGTACTGCTTAGAACAAATGTGGATTTATAGTCTGTAGAAACTAAG
The DNA here is from genome assembly GCF_029227915.1 of Hydractinia symbiolongicarpus. Taxonomy (NCBI): domain Eukaryota; kingdom Metazoa; phylum Cnidaria; class Hydrozoa; order Anthoathecata; family Hydractiniidae; genus Hydractinia; species Hydractinia symbiolongicarpus. The sequence goes on along the minus strand of NC_079875.1, from coordinate 11,712,118 downwards.
AATAGTTTAAATTCATTGTGAATTAAAAATGGATAATGAAATTAAATTTCCCAAAACAGGTTTCAGAATCATCCTGTATCCACAAACACTTAATTCCGTAAAATCAAAAAAATTGTATTTTTTATCTAACAAGATTGGAATTTTAGCTAATGAAGATCATTTACATTTTTAAGAAGCAAAGTAAACAAAGGATAAGTAACCATAACAACAAATAAACATACCCGTTGTTTATTGTTATCAACATATCTAAGACCAAAATAATCCTTTTCAAGTAAGTCAAGCTCGTTAGAAATATAATCCAACAAAGCAGAACCTTTGGTTTCTTTCTAAAATACAAATGTACAAATTAATACAAATTATAAATGCATCCTAAATTAATCACATTTACTTAGACCCTTTATTTTCATGGGGATGTGAAGTCTCCACATATAGTCCTATTGAACTTCAACAAATGTTGTTCTGAAAACATAAATTCAAATAATTAAAGACCCTGTATCTAGCAATAGAATAAATTTAGCTTTAAGAGAGATTTTTATCATCATTTTGATAGTATAGCTTTTTTAAAATTTTTCTAGTTACAGACAAAATTGTTTACATTATTATACCTAAATTCTGAAGGGTTACAATATTGTTTTTAATATTTCCAGTACTTTTATCCTTACAAATGAATGAGTCTTGTCAATTTCTTATTCCGAATAAATGACTACTTACTTACCTACTTACTTTTGTGCATCTTTTAGCATTAATTAAAGGTAAAGCTAGAAAATTTATTTGTACATTAAGTATTGCAGTGGCTAATCCAAAATATGTTTAAATTATTAAAGTGTGTTTACGCGAAATTAATCTAATCCAACCAAGTTTACTATTTGGGAAATTCCGTTTTTGTGGAAAAAACTACAACGTTAGACAACTTTCAATGTTTACCTTTGACCGGATTCTTGCCAAAGTGCAAGAAAAATTGAAAAAACCAGCAGGCAATAAATGCAGATCTTTATTAAAGAATATCAAATTATGGCAAAAAACTTTTATCTGTGGTTAGTAGCATTGTTCCACTGATAATGTTCTAAATCTGGACTAAACGCAAACTATATTTTAATTTCAAGAGCAAAAGTTATCACCACCATGATTTATACCATGACCTTCTAGACCTGTTTAAATATTTGCATTTCCTGTGGTAAGACCTTTTGCCTCTAACAACTGTGTGGCAGGCAAAGGGATGAGGGTGCTAATAAGCCGCAAACGCCTCCATATATAAGGCCGAGTTCGGGTGAGTTTTCAAATAAAATTGGCGGTTGTCCCTCCCAAATTGTCCGAACCTGCTTGGAGCATTCCCGAAATGCAATTTATTGTAACATACCATTCGGGCGACAGTTGGAAATAGGCGCTTAAAGAGAAAGGAGAATAAAGTTTATATCTAAGAAATTTATCAAGTAAATCTTATCAAAAACCATCAAAAACAGTTCTTTTAAGAACTTCGCTACCACATAATAAGTTTATTTTAATTTTTATAGTTTTTTGAATCATTGGTGGCGAATCTTTGATTATTTTTCTTTTTTTTCTGGGCATTGTTCAGGTCTATACGGGTTTTTTCAGACAAATACTTGAATTTTTTTCAAAACGCCAAACTCGCCAGGAAATCCCTGCACTTTTTATGGCGTATGCGGCTTATCGGTACCCTAGATAGATGTGCATATTTTACATGGCTAGCCTCACAAATATCGAGGGATATACCCTGTCTATTATTTCCAGGAGGGGCCATGGCGTAGATGGAGAGTCCTAGAGTATTTAATGCTCATTTTGAGCTACGCAGACCCAATTAGAGCCCGCGCTCTACTAGACAACTCCCGGCAACATCCAACGGCCCACACAGTGTGCCATCTTCCCAATTTCCCTCACATGGCTTGGGTTAACCCGGGGCTATGGTAACATTCACTCGCCCATGTTGAATCGCTGTCAAGAGGAATCGAACCCCGGTCTCTCGCACAGAGTACGAGAGCTATAACCACTAATCTACGGCGCCACCCTAGTAAAAAGATGCTGGAGCTTGCTGAATAAAGGTTTTTTTCAGCTCATTTCTTTTTACAGAAACATTGTTAGGCTTTAAACTATTATTGAGTGTAGAGGGATAAAATCTGATTGACATATATTTATATAAAGTCTGAATGATACCTTTGTGTGAAGAAACAGACTGGAAAGGTTCCACTTCACAGCGCCCGCATCTTTTTGCCTACCACGCATTTGTCAAAAACAAAAGGGCTTACTGCAAAAAATGTAAACATATAAAAAGGTCTACATTCCTGGTAAAAATCATACACAACATGATTCATAGTGAGGCATGTTTTATAAACTAACAGGGAAAAGTTTATTAAGTTCTTTTAATTTAGATAGCTAACCTTGAATTCAAATGACATTTCAACATCATCTAGTAAGCGAATTTTGCATGCATAAGCCTCTGTGAGGTTTGTTTTGCTGCTTCTCATTTTGAAAAATATATCTAGATAGGCACCTTCCGCTCGCTTCCCTGTTTAGTTTAGTGTTTACTTTTTAGATGTAATTTGTTTTGAACAGCTCATCCTCCATCTTTAATCGAACAACGAAACATTCATAAATCACCAGACCGGAAAACCACGGGAAGTACAACGAGATCGTTACGATTTCGTGTACTGTGATTTTCCGTTTAAAGAAATTTTTTAGGCGATTTTTATGTGATTTTCTGACAAAATTAATCGTAGGAAGATGATACTGTGGTTACCTTTTGAGAAGTATGATATACATAGATATTATGGTAGATTAGAGGGATTAAAATAACCGCAATGTCTTGTTTCAAAAATAAACTATAAAAAAAAAAAAAAAAAATTCATAATCATCGCTAAGCTCAGTGTCAAATCAAAGCATGATTTAGGAATAAGATCTATCGAATCTCTGGTTAGACGAAAACACCGTTGTGCCACAAAAATAGTTTATTTATGTTTAATTTTGGGAAAACTCTTGACCCAGGGCTATTTTTCTTTTTCTGACAATCTCGAACAGTACAGTTGACACACTGATGACAGATGTTTGTTGGAAACATTTCTAGTTAAAAATTAAAAAGCTAGAATATATGTGTTAAAGACTGTAGTTTTTTAATCTGTAGTATCAAAATATCGCTGTGATATTTCAGTAATTTAACAGCCTAGAGGCCAAGAGACTCTGAGGACGAGGATGCTTTAACTTGTTCTATGATGGGATTACCAAGTCTTGCTATTATGTCATTTGTTTGTTCTAGGGAAACATATGTCCATTTCTTTACTAAAGCTGAAACCTTTTATATACCATTATATCCAGAGATATAGATATATTTCAGTCCTGTTTCAAGCATTATAATAAAATCTTAGGACTATTTTAAAGAGGTTCTTCCGAAATTTGCTAGTATAACTTGTTTTGAGGTGTCAGGGTAAAATACAACCTCGATCCCAGGACATGTTGTCTCTTTTTGCATATTAGACGGCAAGACGAACATAAGACGACAAAAAGCCCTGGGAACGAGATTGGGTAAAATAGAATCGATCTAGTGTGGCTTACTATTTTATTTTTACGATTCGAGAGAACATATTGTAAATAAGTTATACTTAACTTAACAAAGATTTTGGTTCTTCTTAGGAAATACGAAATATAGAGAGATTTCTCAATAAAAGTATGCCCAGTTTTCGGACTGTTAAGGGTGAATTTCCACTCAAAAGCACAACGAATCCAACCTCATCCCCAGGCCTTTTTTCTCAGCGGCGCTGCGCCTATTAATAGGTCTGACGAAAAAGTACGTTCAGCCGTCCGATATGCAAAAAGAGGCAACAGGTCCTGGAACATAGGTTGCAACGGATCATAGCGGAACAAGAAGAATACTTAAATATTATTGCCTACCTGCTAATTATTCTATTGTTGGTTCTTTTAAATTTTGACCGTTCTTGTTGAAAGTTGAAATGATTTCAACTTTTAGTTTGGATCAGAACTGAAAGTTTTATCAACTACATATTCTAAAAATCATAATTGTCCATTGTGATCCGTTTCAACTTGTTCTTTGAGCGTAAATTCACCGATGATGTCCTGTAAGAGGTGTTTGCTATGAAAGATGATGTCTTCTAGCATGGATTTTTACGGTCAACTAAGCGTGAATTTAATATTTTTTCCCGTAATAGGAATTAATACGTGTTGCTCTTTAAGCCATGAGTATGACATGCGAATATTTATCAAGCATCATGCGAGTGTATCCAATCGTCATCATATGCATGGTCCTGAAAATACACACCGGTGATGCATAATTTAGTTAGCCCCTCCATGTGTCGGCGAGCTTTCTGCAGATTTGCTTTGGCGCTGTGCAAACATAAAAAACAACAAATCGTCCGTTTAAAAAAATGAGTTTCGTTCTTGTAATGATGGGAGTTTCCGGTTCTGGAAAGTAAGTATAAAGGTTTTAAGTTTAATTAAACTTTCATCACGAATTATTTTATTCTTTATTTTTTTAGAAACATTATCCGCACCCGGACGTCTCTTTAGTATTGTAATTTTTTACGTTAGTTCTCAGTCTTTACAGTTTTAAATTTTTAAACTCTTATAACGATCTTAAAGAAACTTATACTCTCGACATAACTCTCTTTTACGGGAGGTTTAGGTTATATTTTTAAAAAAGTGTATCAGTCTCATACTTTCAAAGTAAATATTTCCAATAACCTTGTTTAATCTACCACTGGCTTATTTTGTTTCCATTCGAACTGATTATGGAGTTTTTTTAAACATCATCAAAATAAATAAAACATAGCATTTATTGTTCGACTTATTCAAAAGGCATTAAAAAAATTTCTAATAATATTATTATAGGAATCAAATAGCGGGAATGTCAGCAAGCGGAACTGACATCACAACCTCGTTCCAACCTCTTCATATTTTACGCCTAAGGTCTGCCGGAAGCTTATCCTAGAATTGTTAGATAGGTTTGTACCTCCTAAACAAATGTAAGATGCAAGATGCTCCAATATTATAACGCCTGTTCTCCTGTTGCTCAGGGCAATAGGTAAAAATTAAAATGTATCCTCTGCACAAGTCACTTCCACATAATCAACAGGACAAGATTTCCTGTGGGATGGGGTTAAAAAAGAGAGGGGAGGAGGGCGTGCATTTTTCTCTTTACAGTCCCCCTAGCAGCTACGGCTCTGTTATTCTAGAAACAAGAGGGTGCTCTCTGTAATAAATGTTATAGTGTATTAAAAAAAGGTTTGCAGACGAAAATTAAACACCTAACATTAAAATATTCGTTTTTTATATATTAACCGTCACGGCTAAAATTTAAATAGAAAGTTATAATGAACCCCCGAAAATGGGATGAATATTTGTGTAAATCGCAAAGTTTCAGCTATTTTTTGTTTAAACACTTTAGAACAACCATTGGAACAGCTGTAAGCACAAGGGTAGGTCAATATGTTTTTTTAAGATTTTCTTTTTTATGATAACCTAAGTAAACAAAAAAACATGGATTTCATTTTCAGTTCAAAACTATTTTTTCTAAACTGACGATATCTGACGACACATTGTGTTTTCAACAATCCCTCTCCTAAATCCTGTTTCCTAGAACTGTTAGGTGGAAGCGTCCAAATTCGTCACAGCGAAATTGTTTTATGTCTCCCACAATACCCTATTCGGTTTCTACTGGTACCTCTTAACAAGGGTCCTGCGAAGGGGGTTCTAGTGCAATTAAAGCTCCCATTTCAGCTACGGAATGCGTGCAATCACAGCATGCTGAACGTTAAGCAAAAAAGATAAATTCAAACGGTTCTTTTTGCTAAGCCTTCGTTCGCTTCCGCACCAGCTTTCTGTTAATGATGCTTGTTCCTGTTAAAGCAACCGTTATTTCTATTGCTTAACCTTTCAAAGCTTTTACCGATGCTGTCTCCATGCCCTACGAGATGACGCAGTTGAAGGTTTTACCTTAAGTGTTTTTTAACTATACTGAAATACAGTTTCATAGCTTTGTGTGTATAAATTCTGCGTAAGGAAGGTTGTTGGTTCAATTTTTGGGAGTATCAGGCTATCAAAGTACGAATAAATATTTTTCGCTTTACGGTTAACCTTAGGCAGCTATCTGGTTCGTCAGTGGCGGTACTTGCACGCTTATATGGCTCAAATTATTATTATTTTTATTATTATTATTTAACGAATGTTTATACAGGATTTGCATGTCAGTATATAAAACACTGTTATAAATATGCGTCCTGAAAATAAAATGTTAAAAATATTAATATTCATTTAAAATGGTTATATACAATAGATAAAAAGTAAATATGTAATGTGAAGATTATGTATATTTGTACGGAATAAAATGAGAGACAAAAAGAGAGAAAGACTATATCGAGAAAAACAGGGAAACAAACTAAGAAACTGTCACAAAACGGTGCACTATATAGAGTCCTCAGTTGAAAAAGAATGTTAACACAAAACTCAAAAAGATTGTGTCAAAAGCTAAACCAGGCTGTATGGAAAACACACTCACAAATACACTTATCAAACAAAATGTGCTTGACACAAAGCTTTAAATTCCTCAAAAATTTCACATTGCCTAATTCCAATGGGTAAAGAGTTGAATAAACTCACACCCATTGAAAAGAAGCTTCCCTTTGCAAATTCTAATTTCACTTTAGGTATAAATAAAAGAAAACCGTTGTTTCTTGTTGTTCTTTGATGACGCTTCACAGTGAAGTAGTCTTGAAAGTTATCACAGACATTACCATCCAAACATTTTTTAACAAACAGCACAGCTCGTTTTTCAATTTCTTTTCTGATCTCAGGAACATTTTGTTGAGTCAGAATTCTAGCACGATTGTCAATGGATTCGAGTCTCTTTATTTGAGTATCACTGAATTTGAGCTGAACGTTACTGCAATAGGATAATCCTGGTAAAATAATAGCTGTGTAGATCTTTCTAACAGCATCCGCAGTAAGACCCATTTTGAGTGAACTTAACAAACGTAGCTTGTTCGAAGCTCTTTTGTAAATCGTGTTGAAGTTTTCGTTCATGTTCAAAGATGGATCCAAAACAGTACCAAGATACTTATAATGTGTAGTTGAAGATATTGGAACGTCATTGTAATATAAATTCATTTGTCGTGAATACATCGAGAGTCGTTTTTGAGTTCCAAATACCATTGACTCGGTCTTTCCTTTTCTGAGATTTATTACTAATTCGTTATCTTTGAGATATTCGGCTATCTTCTCGAGATCGTAATTGAACTTGTCTTCGATGTCTTGTAACCGTTTGCTCGCAAAATATAACACCGTGTCATCTGCAAACTCTATGACTTCAGAATATTTAACGCACTCTTCAAAGTCATTGAAATAAAGTAAAAACAAGATAGGTCCTAAGATGGATCCTTGTGGTACACCACAGACAATACTTTTCTCTTCGGATGCTACGTTGTTTACTACGCAATACTGCTTTCTATTGAAGAGGTAGTCTGAGAACCAATTCAAAGCAATTCCTTTAATACCATAAGAACATAATTTTGACAGTAATAATCCATGACTAAGAGTGTCAAATGCTTTTGACAAGTCAACAAAAATTGCACCAACTAGATTGCCACTGTCTACTTCTTTCCTGATGTTGTCCGTTAATAACGTAGTCGCCATCTCCGTTGATCGTTTTCGACGGTACCCAAATTGATTTCGAGAAAGTAAGTTATTTGATTCTAGATAATCAATTAATTGGTGATGAACAGCACGTTCTAGAATCTTGGAAACTATAGGAAGAACTGAGATAGGTCTATAGTTTGTTTCTTCAGATGAATTTCCTCCCTTAAAAAGTGGCGTAACTTTTGCGATTTTCCAGTCCGACGGTATTGTACTGGTACGCAGCGACAGGTTTATAATGAATGCTAATGGTTGAGAAAGGAGTGTAGCAGCATCTTTCAAAACACCCGGTGGTATGTCATCTGCACCGGTGGCTTTCTTTCTCTTCAAAGATTTTAATTCTTTTTCGACAAACACTTTCGTGACGTAATGAAAATGAAAGAGTTTATCAGTCCTGGTCGAAATTATTGGAGTATATCTCCATATAAGGTTTCGTAATGGAAAAGCGACGTCCTTCAATTTTCTAGCGCAATCTGAAAAGTATCGACAAAATTTGTTAGCGTAAAGAAGTTTTTCAGCTGCATCCGGCTGATCACTATTTGTTGGAGATGATGACTTTCCTGCAGGAAATATGCTTTTGATTGTTTTCCAAAACTTACGAGGATTATGCCGGTTTTCCACTAACAAGTTTTTCTGATAACCATTTCTTGCAACTCGAATTTTGTTGTTACAAAGATTTTTTAATTGTCTGTACAAACACCAATCTGACGCTTTCTTCGTTTTTCGTGCCTTTCTCAAGAGTTTATCTCGATTGTTCATATGTTTCTTAATTTCAGCACTCAACCACGGACAGGAACGTCCTTTTACCATTTTGGTTATAACGGGAGCGTGCTTGTCGATTATAGCATGTACTGTTGTTTTAAAATATTCCCAGGAACTTTCCACGGAACTCATTTCATACATAGGTTGCCAATCATGATTATTTATGTCTGTGTTCAATTTTTCAGGGTCATATTTGTTGAAATTTCGACATCGTGTGGTGCGCGATTTAAACTTTTGATGGTTAACTTTTCTTACGCAACCAATACAATCGTGATCACTCAGACTCAGAGGTAGAACGTCCGTGTGGGAGATCGTCGAACTTTTGTTAGTAAATATCACATCAATTAATGTTTCAGTGTCTTGCGTTATTCTCGTGGGCTTTTTTACGAGCTGTACAAATGATTGCAATTTGAATATATCTTTGATTTCACGATGATCACCTTGTTTCAAATAATTCACATTAACATCGCCCATAATGATTGTTTCTAGTGTTAATTTATTAACAGCTATTAACATTTCTCTTAAAATTTCGTTAAAACGAGAATTCAGATATAGAGATGAGTCAGGGGGTCTATACATACAGCATATAAGAAAACTTTTTGCGTTTTTCGGAAAAATTTCGAGCCAGATACATTCAATGTCATTCACCTCTAGATCTTCCCTCCTTTTCCATGTCAATTGTTCCGATATATAAGTGGCCACACCTCCACCTTTCCCAATTTCTCTACAACGTGAAATGAAGTTGTACCCCGGTATTGTGTATAAATCGTTGTTATCAAACCCACTCTGTGCTTCGATGTGAGTTTCAGATAATGTCAATGTAGGCTTTATATGCACCAGAACTCTTTTTACCGACTTTTCGAGCCTTCCTGTATAAATATTTATCAGGATGATATTGCAAATGTAATATTAACTCAGGACTGATAGATGTCTTTACAAAGATTTACTAAAGTTTGCGGAATTTTGTACTTGCGCGCGCATTCTAGGTAAAAAAACAGGAATATGTAAGGTAAAATGACTATCAATGTAATTTATTGGTTCAAAGATACAAAAGACACTAAAATGAATCTCTTTAGCAATATTCTTCTCTTTTTCTTTTTGGTTGCTTCAAGCGTTTGCTGGTTGTTATTGTTCAGTCACAATTCGTAATTTTGGTAAACATGGGTATTGTTCTCCACGCAAAATCAAAACTCCACGTTGCATGCAGAGTCGTTTATAAACTGTTTATAAACATCCTATCATCTTTGTCGCAATGTAAGAAATATGATCAACCTATTCCCTAGGAAATTTTATATCAATTCGAGTTCTAAAATCAGTAGGTATTGCCTTCACAGGGATCTATCTTTCATCTACACTTACTTAATGTGACGAGTCAAGTTACAAATCCAGGATGACGAGATTGCCATGAAACAAAAACTCTGTTATAAAAAGAACAAATATGTTTTTTATATTTTTAAAAAATTCAAGATGGCGAGACAAAATTCGCAGCAAGGCTGTAAATACTGACAGAACTAATGTTTTTGTTTGTGAATGCAGAAAGCGGAAAGTTATATCTTTTACACTCGTTGGAACAAAACAATCCAAAGAACATTTCTTTCAGCTCAACTGCGACTTCATTGACGGCGATAGTTACCATAGTAGCAAATCAATACAAAAAATGCAAAATGGTGAACCATTACATGACATGGTATGTAATATATGTAATATATATATTAATTTTGAATTTTTTCATTAGACATACCGTAGGGCAATTTAGATAAGTTTAGAACTCTTAATGAACGGTGGATTCTAAAATCCTTCAGATAGGGCTCTGTTAAATGGTGGTCAGGTACAGTATCAGACATCAGTGGATAGATATTTCTCTGGTGAAATTATTTAATTTTGTAAAGTGCTCTTCTTCTGTGCTAAGATTTAAGAATCCTTAAGAGAGAATATTGTTTTTAAATTTTGCTTTAGGATCGCAAGGTATGGTTAGAAACACTGAGAAGTCTTATAGCAAGGTAAAAATGAAAATCTGTTTTCGTTGTGTCTTCTCTTGCACGTGAAAAGTGCTGCCACAGCTTTTTGCAACCTCGATCCCAGGGCCTTTAGCGTTTTTTGATATGAGGATGAAACGCGTAGGAGTTTCATCCTCAAATTAAAAAACGCTACAGGCCCTGGGATCGAGGTTTGGCTTTTTATACCTTGTAGTATGCTAGCAAATAAAGGAAATTACATCTGAGAATGTGCAACCTTGTTCTCAGGCCGATTTTTTGCATTTCTTGCAACCGAGACGGCGCGAAGAAACAAGCATTTTTTCGCGCCGTCTCGGATATCAAGAAGTGAAAAAATGCCCTGGAAACGAAGTTGAAGACCTCACTATAAAATAATTGAATGATAGATAAAGAAAGCCTTCTCTGATTCTTTCATTTTAGATACGTAGAGACTAAACAAAATCTAGTGTTAGCATGCTCTGCTCTTAAGGAAATTTACAGACAAAAATTGTCGTGCAGTTCTTCCGTATGGTTTGTGTATTTGAAAGGTTATAAAGAACTGATCTCGAGTCGTTTGAAAGCACGACAGAATCATTTTATGTCACCAGCATTGCTTGATTCACAGTTTAATGCATTGGAGGAACCTCAAGAAAACGAAGAACGAATTTTACTTGTAAATATCACTAATAATGTTACTGAAGTTGTTGATTTTATAACTAATTTGTTAATGGCAAAAAAAATCATATAATATTTTGTCGATACTACCTGTGCGAATTTCTTCATTGGTATCAATCGGAATTAAAGGAAAAAACCCTTCGCAGCTTTTATTTTTTTGTATCTTTTTGAAACGAACACAAATAGGAAAATTAGCTGCGAAGAGGGAAACAGAGGTTTGGAAAATTTTTGGTTTAGGATTATCGTTCAAAAACAGAGAAAAAAAGAATTTTAAGAAAATAATGTATATTAAACTAAATACCCAGACATTTGAAAAATTTCAGTATTGAGTACAAAGTTTTTTAGTTAATAGATGGGTATAGGTAGCGTCATTTTAATGTAATCACATATCATATAGCAGCTTAAACGTGCTGTATCGTTTCGTCTTCCTACTGTTATATGTATATTATCAATATATTATGTATAACTATGGTTCAGGGTCAACATATCAAAGTTGCCGGTCATCTGCTGGTTTTGCTTGTTTTAATTTTTGTGATCTACATACTTTAACTATGAGCATAATGCGGGAAGCCAAATGCACCTATGACGTCACAACCATTTTAAATTGTTTTTATTCGACATCAGAGTAAAAGTGGATAATAAAAACACGTTACTGTTATCGTCTTATCATACTCTTCCATTTCAACCGAAAAAAACAACAAATTTTTTACCTCTGTTCTCCTGTCATTTACCTTTTTCCTAGAGATCGCCTTCTAAAACCATCAAGGTTGCTTGTTTTACTTATTTATTAGTTGGGGATTTGAAAATTTTCTGATATGTGTGTCTGGCGCAAGAACCATAAAGCGATGAGAATATACACATATGTACACATATATTCGCCGAATGCGTAAAAGAAGCCCGTGGAAACATGCATAGTGAATATGCAAGAGAGTGTTAAAATGACCAATGAAGATAACGACAGAAATGCTGATACCCTAGCATTAAATTTTTTTATTGAGAACTTAAACTAAAACATCATCTTCATTTTGTGTGTGTGTTTTCTCAATATGCGGCGCAACAGGTCGGGAGATAACTTGAAGACCTACTCGGCCGAGGGTCACCATTTTTACCATCAATCTTTTTATCTGAACATTGTTCGGTAAAGTGATCATGTTCTGCCCGGATAATGAAAATTGGCCTGATTAAGTACGGCAGCTTGCCCCGGTTAAGAACAGGGCAGAAAATACATAATCAGGGCAACATAATCAGGACAGGCCGGCTTATTACTCAAAAAATATTATTTGGCACTTATAAAAGGAACATAATCAGGGCAGGCCGGTTTATATACGACAGTGTAATATTATTTCTCACTTATTATAGAACGAACATAATCGGGGCAGGCCGACTTATGTATGACAGTCAAATATTATTCGACACTTATAGAACGAACGTAATCGGGGCCGGCCGGCTTATGTATGACAGTGAAATATTATTCGAGACTTATAGAACGAACGTAATCGGGGCCGACCGGCTTATGTATGACATTTTTATATTATTTCTCACTTATTATAGAACGAACATAATCGGGGAAGGCCGGCTTATGTATGACAGTCAAATATTATTCGACACTTATAGAACGAACGTAATCGGGGCCGGCCGGCTTTTATATCATTCGTGACAAGCAAATAGGAAAGTATCGCAAATGAAACGAAATTCGCAATTTACGTGGAGCCTTTTTTTCTTTCGCCAGACAGGATGTCTAGTTTCTTACAAATTCGAAGAAAACGTTCGAAAAAACTTTCATTTAAATTTTCCAATCGTCGGAGCTACACTAGTTTTAGTTAACCATGGAAGTTCATCGCCAAAAATTTGAACAATTTGCCCAGCGTTACACAGGCACTGGTAAAAGACCAACGAGTGGCACAATAACAAGAGAGTTCGGGAAGAAAATTTCCCAGAACTTAAAAAGCAATGAGTCGGACAGTAAAAAGGGTACAGAAGCACGTCGCTTCAGATTATTGACCCAGAAGTTTAAGCTGATGAACTGCGAAGAGCTGGGGATGGTGGATATTTTGATTGTGCCTTCACAAGAAGCTGTAAGTGAAAAATCGTGATTTCAAATTTTTAGTTCGATGTTCAACAATGTAAGTAATTATTATAACCGTTACTTTTTTCAGAAAAACCATACAAGTAATCAATCGATACCTGAAGGTTACTTAAGAGTGGCATACGTAGATGAATTCTTTGACATCATACGCTCAATTCACTGTAATGAATTAAAACACGCTGGTGTGAAAAAGACATTCAAAAAGGTATTAGTGTTTTCTTATCAGAATTAATAACTATATTTACATAAAAAATTGTACCCTAGACAAAATATAAAGATTGATACAAATAACTACTCAATTCGTATTTTTCCTACTAAGGTTTCAAGTTCATTTTGGGGTATCCCAAGATCGGCTATTGAAGAGTATATCAATCTTTGCGAAACTTGCCACTTAAAACAGCCACAGAAGACTGTACCGCCAATCAAGCCTATTATATCAAATGGCTTCATGAAACGCTTCCAAGTAAGTTCGCACACACCTGAACTAAAATAACAAAACGCTCTTAATAATGCTTGATTTTTCAACTGGAGATTTCTTTGCCTCAACATCAAATGCTTAAAATTTACATATGTTTGTTTTATATTTTTTATGAACTTTTCACTTTCCGCATTTTTAGGTTGATTTAATAGACATGAGTCATATGCCTGATGGAGACTATAAGTATATCCTTCATTCCATTGATCATTGGTCGAGATTTAATTTTCTTGCTGCCCTGGAGAGAAAGGAAAGCGCTCCAATCACTGTTGAGTTGGAAAGAATATTTTCATTGTTCGGACCACCAAAGATCTTTCATTCCGATAACGGTTCAGAATTTGTAAATAAATCAGTAGATCATCTTATCGAAGCTTGGCCAGGGGAGATTCAGGTGGTTCGTGGTCGTCCTCGCCATCCACAGAGTCAAGGCATGATAGAACAGGCTCATATCAATGTGGAGCATAAAATATCAGTCATGATAGCTGAGTGTGCCAGTGAAACTAAACCTTGGAGCTCGTGGTTGCCACAAATATGTTGTAGGTTGATAACAATAGTTCCGAAATGCAGATCGAATTGTCGTTACTTATTTTTCATTTTTTCAATAGATGCCATCAACACACAACAACACAGCGCTACAGGATTTACTCCGTACGAGCTGGTATTTGGACAGCCACCATCAACCACAATCATACCGACTGTTTCAAAACAGTCGAAGGTTATCACTGATTCGAACTTTGATAACGATGAAGACATCGACTTTTTCTCCATACCTGTTAAAGAACAAATGAATTACAAACGTCATGCTGAACAGCCACACAATGGTATGTACTTTTTCTTTAACTGAACTGAAATTAAAATTGACGTTTTATTATGAATTCTGTGTTTAATCTTTGTTGTGAATCAATTGTGTAGGCGAAGAGAATACGAATTCGAAGAACGTCACAAATGAAGCACATGTTATTGAAGACGATTGCGAAACTGGTTGTAAGTACTGACACGTTTTTAAAAAAAAAATATAAAAACTTACAAGTGGACCTTCATATTAATGAAAAATAATCAATTTTCAAAGAAGAAACATATAGTACATAAAAATATTTACCATGAAAACCATCAACATGGTGCTTTTCCATTCACAAGACAATAAGAAATAGTAACGTCCATACTCAGTTTTTTTATATTTATATTAATAGTTCTTGCATATATTACAGCATTGTCAACACTCCAACGACATTGGACTCCACGAACAACAGCTTCTAAAAAGATAAAAAAAACGAGAGAGGAGATGGTTCAACGGTTTGAGAAAAACCATTGCAGCAAAGTCAATGCTTATGAAGTTGGGGATAATGTCTCTGTTCGAGTCCCTAAAAAAGACCGCAGCAACACTCATGCTTCACGCATGCCATGTGTGGTTATCAGTGTTTCTGGTGACAAAGAGAGATATTATCAACTGCTTACACAACATGGGGTATTGCACAATAAATACAGATCTGGGGATCTAGAATTTTTCAGGGGAAATTTCAACATGGACCTTAAAAATTCTGATAAGTTCGTCAGCTTGAGGGAAGCAAATCGCCTTCAAAATGTAACAGATAATGTAGTGACTCGATGTGGTTGTAAGTCAGGATGCAAAACAAACATATGCAAATGCATCAAAGAAAACGTCACATGCAATTTGAAATGCCATTCTGGCGTAAAATGTGGAAATCAAAAACCTGGTAAGTAATAGGTGTCGAAATTGTATTGTTTAGTTGTGCTCCACTTTTGCTGATACTTCATTTCGTTATTGCTATTCTGAATAGGCTTCTAAAACAGATCTTTTTTTTCTCCAGAAAACATAGAACAATTTTGCATTAAGCTCCCAATGTTTGGTGGAACTGTGAACCTAAATGGACGAAACATTACATTCAACAACACTTGTACATTGGACACATGGTTTTCAATATTGAAAGTGACTTTCAACGAATATCCTAGATTCTATACACGATTATGTGATGAATCTTGTGACCAAAATAAAGAAATGCTCTGTTTACTAAATGATGCAAAATATGATGCTGCCAAGCATCATGTAGCAATAGCACGTTCTTTACCTGAAAAAAATGATATACTTAATTTTTATGGTGATGAGCATATCTTTATCAATACTTACTTGGGACCTGTGATGAAACATTGCATAACATCAAATTGCAATAGTCCAAATTGTCCTGCACCGAACAAAACATTAATTCACACTGAATTTCCTGCTGTTGATTTCCAAAATTACAAAGAAACTGATTGGATTCCCCCTGAAGTGTTCACAGAGCAAATCATACAATGGTTCAAATCTGCAAACACATCAAGATGTGGAGAATCGCTCAAATGTGAAACAAATCATTCAGAATGGACATTCTGGGATGAAAACATCACAAAAGGGTATAGCATAAATTTTGTGTTAAACCTATTCATGCAACCTGAAATTCGTGCATCCCAGCACTGCACATTTGAGAGCGAATTTACGCATAATTAAGGTATATGATTCATGATTTTTTTAATTACAGAACTTGGAGACCATTTTGTAATGGTCAGCGACGTTCAAACTTCAGAACATTTGAAAAATCACCTATGGTTTTACCAGTTAATGTTGAAGTAGCAGGCTTGGACAGAAGGATTGATTTCCATTCAATACCTATGATGATGGATCTTGAAATCAATGGAAATTATGTCAGGCAAGTATATGCCATTTTTCATACTTACTTACTTTTATGTGTGGCAACAACAAGGTAATGTATTTTTTCAAGTGTTTATATTATACAATAGAGTAACATTGTGGGAATATCAACTTTTTGACAACTATCCACAAAGTTTTATTATAACTCTTTGTAAAGATATATTTTCAATATACATGATTCCGAATGCATTGATGCCAAAATATTATGTCTAAAGTTATGTGTAACGAATAATAATAATATCATATAGGTATGACTTGGTTGCAGTTTCACTCTGGAACATGTTCCACTACATGGGATTGTTGCGACACAACAATAGGTGGTACGAATTTGATGGTCTTAAGAAACCTCCAATAAAAAAAAGTGATGGTGGATTTGAAACACTGTACAGACCTTCACACTGTTTATTTGGTATGTAAACATGTCATATCATAACATCGACATTACTTGTACTAAATTTTGCACAGCTGGACAGAATTTTTCGTGATGAATAAGATATTTTTTAGTGCTCAAGGAAGACTCACAAAGCAATGAAATAATACAAAACAAAGCCCACAGTGCAGAAGGTACTGTACATTTAAATTGTTACACTACTTTGTATTTTTTGCACACAAAATACCATTTCTTATGCTAAAAATCTACAAGAACTAGTTTGCTAATTTCATGATTATTTTGAAAATTTACCACAAATGCTACGTTATTTATGCAGTAAGCAGATAAGACTGAAATCTAAGGGCTAAAGTTCTATAAAACATTTTTGAAGCATAAGGTATCTCCTTTTGTTTTTTTAAGGAAACTTGCAATCCTTGGTTGATGATTCTGAAAACCAAGAGATTGAAGGGGTATCTACGACCATTCGTACCAAGCAAGCACAAAAATACACCCCAGGTATAACCATGGACAGCCTTCTTGCTTCAAAAAGTAAGTACTTCTTGAAAAAATTCGTATAATATTTTGGAATAAAATATCCTAAACTTTTTGATTTTTTTTTTTTTGTAATCTAAACTATGATAACTTTTTTTTAAGTTCCAGAAAACAAACAAGAAGAAACAAAAATTACTGCAGACATCAAAAGCCTTGAGGAAATCCTCAATGATAGCGATGACTCGCTTTTCTGCATTGATAATTGCACCGACAGTCGTGATAAGGAAAAATTGGACAAAAAGAAAAAAAAGAGACAAGGTGAACTTGCCTAATATTTATCCAATTTCAAATTAGCCTAGATATCAAGATATTAAACTTTGTTAATTGCACTGAAAGGCAGCCAGGTAGCTAATTTTGAAGCTTCAAATATTTACATACATTATCATTTCTATTATTTTAAGGGCCATTGCAAGCATATGTTCAAATGGATGCCTACAATAGGTGCAAGATGTTACTGTCTTGGTTTGTTAAGCGTGAAGACGCAGAGCTCATCATGAGCGAGAGTTTGGACGTAGAAGTAGGCATGCTGCCTAAATCTTTTAAAGCATTGCCTGACTCTGTACGCGACGAGCTTGTCCATGTCGATATTTTAAAACAATATGCAAACAAAGGATTTATCGAACATCTCAAGAAATTGATACAAAAGAAAAAGAGAACATCAAGTTGGACGTGTGGCACATGCAAGAAGAGTATAGGGGCTCCCGATCGAAGCATAGCATGTGACAGATGTCTCACATGGAGTCATTTTTGTTGTACCGATCTGAAGAGAAAACCACGTGGTAATTGGTTTTGTAAGAACTGTATTGAAGAAGTAACTGGTAAGTCAGAATATTTTGCCCCTGTTTATTTAATCCTAACTGTATGTGAAGCATTACTAACTTTGTTTTATAGTGATAATTGATTCTGATGAAGAGGAGAACCCACTGGAGCCGCAATGGAGGGCGTTTTTAACCCGATGCCTTGAAAACGGTATATTGAAGAAATACATAGAGAAATCTCTAGACCCACATTGTAATCCGTTGCTTAACCAGAAATCAGGAGGTGTTTTTCAAGTTGCGGCTAATTTTGAGGGATTAAAAAGAACAGAACCAGAATTCTATATGCAGATTACAAAATATTTAGCAGCAACTACAAACTCAAAATGGTCAGATATAGTACGTGAATATGTATTGCAAGTTTATGCAGGTGAATTGCCATTTGGACGTGCATATGCTGACATGCTGCAATACATTGAAGTTAAACTTTTTTCATTGCTTTGTTAGAATATATTCTGGCTGATATTGTGAATATATACAGCACGTTTTATGTTCAGTTTAGACATAGATTTTTTTAATATGCTAAGGCTGAATCTAGCTTGGCTACCCCAGACCTTTGTTTATATTCATATTATGTTCTTTAACATGGTTTTATCATTTATCAAAAAGGTGAAGCAGAGAAAATTATCGTACTATACACTCTTTTTATAAGAAAACATTTTATCAGAACAACGAAGAATTAACATAAAATAACGAGTGTGAAACCCTTTGTTAGTTCATATTTTTATTGTAAATACTGCTTTATATCGAGAAGAAATGTATCTTTGACTAATGTTTCATGCTAGCTACATTACCCCATACCTAATTTGCGCGAAAAACTTAGCTATATTAAACATCTTCTAGAAGATTTTTTATCAGATATAAAACCTTCATTTTTATCAGATTACCACGTTCACAGCTTTGAAATTAGTTCTTTGGAATAACAGGTGTTTAAAACGATAAAATAAACTTACCCACGTACATAAAGATTCGTCAATGTTTCATTTACAAAAGTCGGAAGGAAATGCCAATCACAGCCTGCCTGCCATTATATCAGCGTTCATAAACCGGTCACCACGACATAATTAGGGCTAAAAAAACATAATCGGACCATGCGTACATAATCCGGCTGTCCCGGTTGTAAACGGGCCGTTTTCGCAATCTGGGCAGAACAATCATAACACAGCAGCAACATGGCGTCAAAGGTGCAAAGAATTTCTTGCTTGCTCGTCGTATCGTATAAAAATAACTCAATGTAGCTAATTTTCAAGCACTGCAGCGATTATTTCCCTCATTTGGGGTATGCTTACAGTTTTCTGACTGTGGGGCCTTAAGTTTTGGTGGACGGTCGCTAAATACAATAGAAAGCAACGGCCAGAGATATTCCTCTTGAACTTGTATAACAAAAATAGAGCTTAGCTAGCTAGTAGTCTTCTTTAGACAGTATCACGTGGAAATGCTCTCATGAGAATGCTATAACTTGAATCCCGCCTCCCTTCTTTTCTTAGGGGTGGGGGGACCCGCATTTTCAGTATTTGTCAAAATGGTGCTCTTTAAAGTGATAAGCAAAATCTATGAAGTTGAAGTTTTGAATTTCTGTTACTTTTCAATGTATCCTTTGAACACTTTTAAGAATTAACTAAAAAAATTTTTTTTAATAGCTATATATATATATCTTAGTAAGGAAATAATATGGCAAATGTCCTATTTATTTGGACGTGGCTAGTGCACCAGTACCGGTGTTCTTTAAGCTCAAAATCGCTTATAGAACCTGTAAATTTGAAAATGGCATGTGCGACGATATTTAAGAAATTGACATGATATTTGTTAACTGAATGAAGTATTACACCTTCTGGATTCCAGCAATGCAGTTTTTTTGCTAACTAATCAACGTGAATGGCGTATAAGAGCTATCGGTGCTTTAAGCTGAAAGCATTTTGAAGCTTAAAGTGCAGGGTTTTTTTGTAAAAATTAGAGTGCCGTATTTTTTGCAGCGATACTTAGAGAACCGGGTTTTTTTTCGTAAAAATTAAAGTGCTGGTTTTGTTTGCAGTGATACTCAAAAAACCGTTTTTTTTCGTAAAAATTAGAGTGCCAGTTTTTTTGCAGTAATACTCAGAGAACCAGGTTTTTTTCGTAAGACTCATTAGACTAGAGAAAATTGTACCTAAAATGTCACTTCCACGTCCATGCTTTATAGTTGTTTAAAAGTCGAAGATTTTCCTTATTGTGACCATAAAAAAGGTACAAAACTATTTTCTTAGTTAAAGTTACAATAAGTCAGTTCTAGTTACCAATTGCTGTAATAATAAAACATGCGACTGGGTATAAATTGGATTTTAAGGTAAAATGGCAATACTAAACATTTACTTTTAGAAAATGATTGAAATATGTGCAAGAATTATACAACGCTCTGTCTTTATCACAGAAGAGAAGATAACTTGTGAGGTTAAAATAACCAACCATGGGCATAACAAAAATGTAAACAACGAAGTTAAGCGTAGGCACAGTAGACATGCGTCTGACACAAGGGTTATAGCACCAGAAGCTTGGAATAGAGGAATAAATATGGAAGTCAAGTCAAAAGATGAGTCAGTAATGTTAGCATTAGCCAGCGCCCAAATATACTGTCATTGTGATGTGAATGAGAGAAGGTTGAGATTGCCTGTATCAATTCATAACCATTCAAAGCAAGATCATGTGAAACAACACACAAGTTTTTCACCAGTAATGGGTAAGCTGATTAGATTTTATTGATTGTTAAATAAATGTTTTTTCAATAAAATATTTAAACAGAGTCTTCTCTTAAGGCTGAAATATACTATCAGTTAAAACTGAAGGTTTAAACTTAACACATCACTGATAGATAAAAACACATTTATCTATCAGTCATTTCAAAAAGATGGAACATGTTCATCTTTTATACTGAAAAAAGAGAGCTAGTTTTCATGAATCACTTTCTTGTTCTTAATTCACTTTTGGAGAAACGAAGTGCAAAAAATAATTGTTATATTTTTAAATATATGCCGAAGAAATTTTGTTATTTAAAACACTAAATGCGATGGAAATCACCCCAAAATAATGGTGTACAATTTTATCTAATGATAATAATAAGATTAAAAAATTATTTATCCAGTTTTAAAGCAACAACTAACATCATTTGAATGTTTCATTTAGCGAAAAATTATCATCAGCTAAAGAAATAAAATGTAAACTCAGGTTAAGAAAACTGTAAGCTGCAACGTGCAACATAAAAATGACCACAAGAAAATCTAAAAACATACTACAAATTAATAAGTTAGGCATTGCAATACCCATTTTTTGTGTAAAGTTTTAATAAATAGTGCTTCTAACGTCAATAGATTCAAAAGAGAAGTTTTTGAGACCCGTTAGTGCGGGTTATAATGTGGTGCGGGTTTTGTGATAATTTTCATATTTTCTATCTTTTTTTTGAAAGTTTATACATTGAATGAAGAAAATAGTACCAACAGGATAAAATGCGTACATTAATTTAACTGCATGCGCTATTCTATATCTACGTAATCTTACTTCAACTATGTGATTTAATTTTTTTCACACAGTGAAATTGCTTTAACTTTTTATTGCTTGCCAGTACTAAGATTACTAGTTCTCCCTGAAACACAATTCTAGAGATCATTTTTCTTTTGTGTTGAATGTAATTTTAATCTGTTTTTATCTTTGCAATCGCATTGAGCACATTGAAATGGTTTGCTTCTGGTAATAGTGCAATACAGCAGGTATCATTTTTTAGGTTTAATTGACAGGTATTTAACAACCTAGTGCCCAGGACTTAATTATTTATTCTTGTTGAAAATATAGAAAAATGTTAAAATTAAAGTATAGATAATAATTTTCTTTTTTTATCTTTGCTACCTTCGAGCAACAGGTGGCCACAAAAAATATCAAAAATAAATATAAAATACAATTAAGACACACACAACTATCTCCTCCTCATTGCCACCATTCATTTTATTATGCACACTGTGATTCCTGAGATATAAATAGATAACAAAATTCTATAAACATTAGAAAAGAACTTTCCGTACATTGCTGTTACAGACAATTCGTGATAATTATTATGTTGTTAAATTTTATGCCAAGAAAACTTAAATATACATAAAAAACAGAGATTTTACTTAGGTTTATAACCTGATAGAATGGTTTTTTAGTTTGTTTGTTTAATCGCAGGGAGCAAGAGTTATTGGCTAAAACTAATGTCTACAAATAAAAAGAAAATAGCGTTGTCTGTTTCGGGTTCCCGAGTTTAAACGTCCCTGAATTGTCTCCAGCATGAAAAATAAACAGAACACACGCACACGTTTATAAAATGATTAGAGTAAGTAAAAATACGCTAAATTTTTTTCTGAACACGATTCGGGTTATGCAGAGGTGCAGGTAGGTAAAATGCATGGATTGAAATTTTATGCGGGTTATACAAAGGTGCGGGTTATGTGATAGCATCTAGTTTATAACTCACTAAAAAAGCTGGGGTGCGGGTTATACAATGTGCGGGTTATATACCAAAAAATATGGTATAGTAACATGGTCTATTTTTTTAATTGTTTAATATACCACTATGTTTGTTATATTTTAGGTGAGAAAGGTCATTGTTTGTTCACAACTGAAGCAAGTGTTTTGTTTTGCGATTTAAAATTACGAAAAGGTGAAACTAAAAAGTGTAAGTGGTTCTGTTACAGGGATCAAAATAATATTTAGTGGCTATCAAGTATATTTTATTATTGAAGCATACTTAAATGGTCTTCAAACATTTTTGCATATAAATTCATGACACCATCAAAGGTTTAAAGCGATAGGTCACCCAGTGATAGCAAAGATCTCATTTTCTTTAATATTTTTTTTAGTTATATATTCAGATGTTTTACCAAGTGAGGTACCTCCTTCTTACAAAGGACAGCATATCAAATTTTCATACAAAATATGTATTGGTGTAGGAAGAGTTGGACAACCTTTATGCATAATTAGACTACCATTTCGACTCTTTGAATTAAAAGGTATAAAAGTTGGTAATTTTTTATTTATACTATAATAATAGTGATACATTTTGGTCAAATTTTTCAATAGCTCTTTGTTTGTTCAAAATAAACTGTAATTCTACATACACATCAAGAATGTTTAAATAATGTACAAGAATTTTATGGTAATTGTAATTGCATTAAGAGCATGAGACTCAGTGGCTAGAGGGATTCAAAGTTGAACAGCAAATGGAATATGTGATTAAAAAGCTTTATTTTGGCCATGTTCGATTAACTTTTTGTAATTACCTTGTAAAGCTGTGCTGGGATATATTGTTTTTATATATTGTTTACTCTAAAGAATAAAAACCAAATTTTTTTGCAACTGGTTAAACTAGTATTTTAAAAATAAGTTAGGTTCGAAAGGGTCAGTTGTTGAGCATCAGTGTTTGTTACACAAATTTCTAGTAAAATTGTTTTTTTATCGCTTTTTTAAAGAAGCATTGTTTTTGCACTGAACTGATCTGCAACATTGTTTAGGTATATTTAAATCAATTAAACGCCATTCGTCAGAACAACAAGAATCAGATGAACCTACTTTATCACCAAAAAAAGAACAGTCAGACACAAATCCATTCTTAGAGGAAGATTTATTAGAGTCATATTCATTATTAGATGCAGCCATGGACACACTAACCACCTTGACTGTGAAAAGAAATTTAAGTAGGTTTTTGTCATTCTCATAAGGTTTTGGTTAAGTTTCAATTTTTATTTGAAAATAAACTACTGGATTGTAGTTGTTAGACTTTACCCTCTATGCAAAGGGTGATGTTACCTTAACAAGTTAAAAATGTATGTAATGCAATTAAAACTGGATAATTTATATAATGTTAACCACAACAGTTAATTAAACTTTTCTGTACACTTTAACATTTTTGGTTCTTTGGTTTTAAATTTGATTTTACTTTGTCTAGATACTTATAATATTGCCAGTACTAGTGGTTGTGTTGGAAAATTTTGTTTATCCAAGCATTATTACCGTCTTGGTGAAGATGTATTAGGAACATTTGATTTAACTGGCTCGGAAGTGTCATGTATAAAGGTAATTGGTTATACAATTGTGTATTATTACATCTGTGTTGGTTAACGAAAGTTTTATTTGTCTTTAATTTGAAGCATTACCGCCTTGTGTTTAGAAACAAGAAAGTTGTCACCAATATAATTCAACCAGACATTTCCCTGTAATTCAGCAGCAAATATTTTAGCATGCTGTTATAAGCTCACAGTTTTAAAATAACAGCGGGTGTGTAAAAAACCAAACATGGCTCTTTTTAAAATATATAAAAAAAATTTCAGATGTATCACTACAAGATTCCTCATTGATTTTATTATTTGAAATTGCTTTGACAATATATTGTCAGCAATACTTTTTTTCTCTTCCGTATCACCATTAATACTTCCTGATTTTCAATACTAATTAGCGTGGCTGCAATGAGAGTTATTTTAAATCAATACTATACTATACTGCTATAGTTAAAAAAATCTGATTTTTTGTTTTCTGCAACTAGATCTTTTGATGCATAAATTTTAAGATATTTTACTGAACGTTTTCACAGGATTGCTTAAATATCCAATTAAAAAAAAAAGATGATAACATCCTATAAGGCTTCTGTCTCATTAGTTCATTATTTTTGTAAAACACATTTGAAACAGTTATTATAATAGGACAAGAGAACTTTCATTTAAAACATCTTTTATTTTAATGCATATCTTTGTTAGCATCTAATCTTTCTCTTTTTTTAGTTTACGGTGTCTTTACAAGTAGAGGAAACGATATCAAAAAGTTGTTTACTACAACCTTCTTCATCGAATTTTGTACATTACATAACGTTGTGTCGTCACGAAGAGTGTTGTTATCACACAACAAAAACAAACTTTTTATTACCTATACCAGTCACCGCTACACCTGAATTTACGCATAAAATAGGTGAGCTTACTGTTTTTGACATTCAATACGCAAAGTTTTGAATGAAAGCAAGTGTGTCAAAAAAAGCATTTTTTTTTAAATATATAACAAGAATCTTTAGATGTCTCACTTCAAAATTTTTAAATGATTTTAATGATTTTATTGTGTTTGACTTGTACACAAATTAAAGCGACAAATTATAAATTGATAAATTTGCACCCAAAATCACAATTTTGTTAATGCAATGTTTTAAAGTAAAACAACTTATTATTGCAACCAGAATTACATACATACATAAACACACTGCTCACCACACAAGTGTTGACTTCCTGTTTCGCTTTATCTATAGTAGCAGGGATGGCTATATTCTTTTAAGGTGATACTGGTATATTAAAAAGTGGGCTCAAGTCAATCAAGGGAATTTACGACAATGTTTAGTCTGTAGAACGTATCTGCATCAGCCTTTCTAATATACATCAGTAATCAGCAATTGTCGATGCAAATACCAACGTGTTAACAAAGCATGCAGGCAAATAACACATCACGTATTGTGAATAAATTTAATTCAGAAAGGAGGTGTATTAATACTCATACACCATTTTCTGTGAGTGACGAACCTAGGTTATTAAAGTAAGATTGTAATTCACAATCTGTTTTTACCAATATTAACAATACCTTATTTTTTTATTAATTATTAATATTTTCTTTCTTTAGTTTCTGTGCGATGGAGGTTACATTTTGAATTTACAATAGAAATGAAAGATAAAACCATGGAAAAATCAACTTTAAAAACAAATGCAGAAGAAAACCAAATGAACTTATCAATACCGTCAACATTAAAAACTGAACTGATGCTTTGGGACTTGCCTATTCATGTTGTTGCTACCAATCCAATATTAGCTTCCCTTATGATGCAAGCAGATAGCTCTGAAACTGTTTTACTCTCGGATTATTAACCATACACATTTTCGTATAAGAAACACAATTTTAAGAAATTAAGACTAAAATTATAGGTATTTTGTGATTCTGTAAAAAGTATATTAGAAAAATTTAAAAATTGACGGAACTTTTACCAGTATTTTCAAGGTGTTAAGCAGAGGTTTGACTCTATAAATATTCAGAAAATCCCCAAATTATGTTTCTTATAAAAGAATGTATATATGTATAATATAGATTTTTTTATGGCTGTTTTTAGCTTCTCTTGTTTAACTTGCTTAAGGTCAATAAATTATGTACCAGCTGTGTTGGTAAATTTTTCTATCATCTTTTATTGTTTACTTATAGATTTTATGATTTTGTTTTTGTGTTAATGTAATTCTAGTTAGCTGTATGGAGGAACAAAGCGAGGAGACTATATATATTTAATAACACGTAATGTTGTTTAAAATAAACGAATAAATAAATAAAAAAGAATCAGGTACAACATGGAGACATGAATTTACAATTTAAACTTTATGGCAAAACAATGATTTATCAAAACTAGAAAATCCTGTGTATTAGCAGTGGCTTGATCTGACATGAAAGGCTCTTTTGTTGTAGACTGATAACCGAGTTGGCTTATACGTTTGCAGCTGGAGTGTTACAGTTGTGAAACAGGAACCCTTTATATATCTGTAAATGTTTAAGAAAGATTTCTAACAGCGAGATACAAAATACTTTAATTAGACGATGATGACGATCTAATGGAAAGTTGCTTGCCTTTTAACAGAAAATGTTGGAGCTGCTTCGTTAGAGTACGGGTACCGAGAGCAGTGTAGAGAGCTAGTATACATAGTCTTTATGTAAAGAAAAACGTTGAAAAAAAATTGTTAGAAAAAAATAAAAAAAGGGAATGTCAGCATACAATTTTAAATTTTATATTTTCTTTTTCACAGGCGGAAAACATTGTGAAAAAAAATTGGCTATTATGTGAATGGGCATTACATCAGTGGGTTTATAAGCAGGATATTACGCTAAATCACCAAGGTTGGTATGGATAAACAAAAAAATATGTCACAAGAATATCAAAATTCTTACCATAGGGGTCCTTATTCTCATTATTTTTAACAATAACCTGAAATCCCATCCTCTAATTCTTGTAAAGCATATTATTTAAAAAAGGAAGTGTATTGGTTAAAAACAATGTTTTTAGCTCCTATTGAATGATTGTTAACAACAAGGAAAGCTATTGCTGGCATTTTTTAAAGGATATAAAATCAGAGTTGCTTTTTTTAATTATGCGATTGGAAGTACTTTAAAATTTGGAAAATTTTAAAGAGAGCCAAACGTTTCATTGCGATTGCATACAAGTCTAAAGTATATATTCTTCTTTAAAAGCCAAATATGTTAATCTAATGTGTCACTTTTATTAGAAAAAAATCGTTTTATAGCAACGAAAACAAAAAGTGGAGACCCAATCTTGCCCTATGACAAAACCAATGTAACAAAATGTAGCGTTCAGGTGTTTTTTTTTTTTCAAATTGTATTCTGCTAGCTGTATGGTTCATTTCATGTCCTTACTTATTATGTGTGGTAACTATCATACAGGAGTCCATATTTGGGTAAAAAGTTTGACCAGTTTATAGTTCTATTTTAATTAAATGTGGGTAATATTTTTGATGTTTTTTAAGGTATTTATTGTCTTTTTTTTCGCTAGTGTTCAATCCTTCGCAAATTGCAGTCGATTTGGCTACCATTTAATTCTTTACAAATGCTAGCTGTTTTTTTTTCGCTAGCGTTCAATCCTTCGCAAATTTTAGCCGTTTTATAGATGATACAACGGTTTGGTTTGTATAGTTTATGTAATTTGTTTATCTATGTATAGGAATTTTTTTTAATTTTAAATTTATTCGATAGAATTATAAAGAAATTTTACGTAGTGGTTTATACAATGTTTCTTAACGGCTTTTTATAACGACATCTGACGGTATATTCTTTGGAGTTTACTTTTAGGCCTGACAAACTTTTGTCAGTACTCCCCCTTCTTTCAGTATTCTTCCTTCTGTCAGTACTTCACAAGTTACTGTCTTACTAAATTTTAAAAAATCTTTATAACAAGACTGTATCTTCTAATGACCCTAATCTGTCTGCTTCCCTGATGACCAATTAAAAATTTGTGATAATATATTTCCATAACCTTCACTTGGAACTTTTGGTTGGTGTTCTGATAAACACTTTAAATCTATTATGAAAAGTATAATACATTGTATATTTTACATGGAAAACAAAGTGTACTCCTTCTATATATAATTTTAAATTTTTTTACGATTACTCAGAATGTTCACTCTATGAATTTGTAAGAAATGTTAGGAAAGTCATAAATTTTCCGAAAATTAACAAATCAAAAATATTTCTTCAACATGTTCAGACAATTGCAATTATTTTCCAAGATATTTACAATCATTAAATTTCAGAACAGTTTACATTTTTTACGGCAAGTGTAAAATCACAAAAATTTTGAGAAAACAGAAAAATAAGAAGTTAATATTGAATGGACACTCTTTACAATTTTCAAAGTACGTAAATGTCTTAAACTTGCCTATTACGTCCAACATAACATTTATGTAATAAGTTTTTAATTCATATGGAGTTAATCATCAAACAAGTTTATTGGTCATCAAGATCCTAATATTAAACAATATGTATGGTTGTGCCCTTTATAGAACAGGAGGTTATATTGTTTTAGGTTGTTTTGAAAAAGGGAAAATAGAGATTAAGAAATGCATCCCCTCAAAAATAGACAGTTTCAAGGAATTTCAGTTTATTTGATGAAGTTTGGTTCTCGCTATGTTTTATCTGTAGTTGAAGTATAAAACACAGAAACGTTAGTGTGGTGTTAACTTAAATCTTGAGCATTAGCACTGTGATTTAAGTGTACCAAAGTCTCTTGTACAATCTGTCAAAGATAAGTGGATCCTAGAGAACACAATGCAACGATGCAATGTTTTTATTTTTTGAAAGAACCTTAAGTTTACTTGTTTGAAACATTTTCTAGTTCTTCTCTATAACTGAAAATTCACAAAATGTGTAATAAAATTGTTGAAAATTTATTTAACATTTTTCTATGCCTTTAAACCTTAATATCGATCTTTGTTAATTACGGGTTTCATTTTTTTGTGGCTTAAGCCAGTTTTGTGCTACTAACACATTGCACATTTAACTTTAAAATCTCATTTAAAAACTTTTTAAACCACAGTTTTATGTCCATTAAATTGTTTTGTAGAGACTAAAATCAGGAAAAGTTATGGAGTGTTTAAAAACACAAGCCATCTTTTTACTAATTTATTTTGATTTGTAAGGAGATTGTTTTTATGACAACTACACATTATCTAGAAGAGTTTAGAAGCAAAAGAACTGTGTTGAATATATTCATTATCCTTTTTTTACAATCATATATTTTAGCTGATAAGATCACACAAATACTTTCAAATTTCATATATCTGCAACTCTAAAAGAATTTAAAAAGGTAACAGACTGTTTATTTGTTTAACTTTTTGTATCGTTACCATTACTTGTGCTGTAACCATTTTCTTGTTTCTTAGGATGCATTGTACTAAATGTCTAAACCGAAATGCAACACAATTACATAAAACATTTCAAAAACAGGTCAGTATATCCACACAATTATAGGAAGGTTAAATACGATTAAAATACGCTGGCCCCTGAATAAATGTTATGTCAAATGCAATTTCACATTGGTAGTGTTAATTTAGTAATTTCTAACCAGCTGTTTTATCTGATAATTTAATGTATGATCAGAATTAGCTTTATGGGTTTCACAAAATGCTTCTTCAAAGCCTAAGAGTTGAATATAAGTTAGGAGTTGGAGTCCCCATTGCAGCCGTTGTAATTCAAATTCGGTTGCATCGTAGATTTTTTGCATGTCGACGTGTTAACAGAACAGGCATGTAAATGAAGGCATGTTAGCATTGGCAATTGCTGCGACATAAATTATAAAGGCTGTCATAGTGTACTAATACCAAAAGATTCGTTTATAGGTCTAGATATTGTCATTTTATTTAAGTATTGTTATTGTTGTACGAAACTTCGTATTTTACCCTATCACATAACATGTTACCAGTTTTGATATTTTGTTGATTTTAGTTGCGCTCATGGAAGCGATGCTTGAATGCTTCAACTGAAATTACTGAAAAAGCACCCAATGAAATACCATATCATATTTGTAAAAACGACCCTGTACGTAGTGAATTTTATTATTTTAGAACATTAATTAACTATAAGCAATATGGATTTTTGTATTTTATTAGTGAAAATGCTAAAATCACTGAATTTTAAGTCATTTTTATTTGTAGAACATTGTTTAAGTGCTCAGTATGTGTGTCAAGAAATTTATATGTCTGATTTGAAAAGAGTCTCACTTTCGACATAAATTGTCTTAGTCAGTGATAGGGAAATATTTTTCTGATAATTTTTTATGTTTTTATATGTATTAGTTAAATATATGTCTTTTAGGTAACTTAGGCACAGAAAAAAGAAAAAAGAATTAAGGATATTAGACCTTGTAGTAGAGTGTTAAATTACCTGTAATTATTACACATTCAACTTTTTAAAATAGTGTATTTATTTCAGTTAAAGTAGATGCAATGAAATTAACCAAAAAGTTTTTCAACTTTACTTTTGAATACAACCTCCAAGTTTCACAATGTTTCGTATATATATATATGGTAATTTCCATAAAATCAAAATCCTTTTTTAGACTCAACACACAATGGAAGACTACTCCAAGTTATATATCATACCGAATAATGAAGTACAAGGCAGATTACAACATGCTGTCCCATTACAATTTAAAGAATTTGTAAGCAGCCTAGTGTTTAGTTTAAACTCACAGGTTCTATAAATATTATGTACTAGTCCTTAACCCAAGGAATAATCCACAGGTTCGCCTGTCATTTGTATACCGTATTGGGTGCGTCTCACTACTTGCAGTACCATTTTGGGTGACAGACAGACGCATACGGGTATTATAATATAATGCAATAAATTTAAAGTATGTGTAATTCACTCTAAGACTTCAAAATTTCATAGTGTGCAAACAGTATAAATTGCTCCATTTTTAGATGGTCCCTAAATTTGACCTGTCCAAAAGGATTTTCAAAAATAAGAAATGCAGAACTAGGATTAAAATATATATCAGGTTTGTCTCTTGATTCTGCTTTAAACAGTGTTATAGGATTTAATTTCAAAACACCAAAGATGTGTTTTAAAAATTTTCCCACAATATTTGAACTGGAAGAAAGAAAAAATTTTAAAATCTAATTTTGCGGCAATGAAGGGACATTAACACAAATTCTTTGTTTTATGTAATATATTCCATCAAAAAGTTCATTTTAGGAAAGTACTTTAATAAGGAATAAAGATTTTATTTATGCTATTTTCCATTAAAAACACTGAAATCATTTTGCTGTAAATCTAAGACATAGAAGCTCAACCTTGTATTTTTGCCCAACTAGGAATTATTGTTAATGGTTTACATTTTTCATCAAGCTTTCAACCAAACTTATAAATTCTCTTTACCGCTATGTTAAAATTTAAACCATAAGGGTGCTATTAAGCAACAACAAAAAGTTTTTTATGGCAACTTATTAACACAAAAAAATCTTAATTAACACAAAAAAAATCTTTCAACATCAGAATTCACTCCAGGATATTTAAGAATCTTTGTTTCTTTTCATTTCAGTCCGACATAGTTCGAGAAAGTGGTATAATTCTCCGTAAACCGTCGCTTAGTATTTTAAAAATATTTCAAGAATCGAAATTACACCCTCCACCAAAGATTTTGCTCTGTATCTTTTCTTATTAACTGTTCAAACGGGCTTGCCTTTCACCAGTGTGATGTTAGTATTGTAGCATTTTTTATTTGAAACTACTCTAGAGATATGCTCGATTACGTGACCGGTTTTGATATCAATGTATCTTTGACGCCGTGTATTATTTTTCTTAACAACAACAAGATGGTCCTGTAGGTAGTGGGAAGAGCTTGTCTCTCCTCCACATCATTCAATATTGTTTACTCAAAGACTGGGTTGTACTGCATGTACCAAATGGTATTGATTAAGATTTTATTGTGCAATGATTATAGGCTGTATTTTTTTCCCTAGAATGGAGCTAATTAGAAAACTATGTGGTCTGAAATATGATTGGTTAATACGATTTTATGTTATAAAGTGAAAGTTAAAATAAGTGCAAATTGTTGAATTAACACTATGTTCAATTTTTTTTAGTCTGTGTGTCTGAAATTTTTCGTAAATAAAGATTTCCTTAAGTGGAGGCACTTTTAGCTGCTTTTTTGAGATAGGGCGCTAAACTAAAAAGGAGGTAACTATCCATGTTGCCGATATGGTTTAGAAAATTTTCGTTTGTGTTGCTTTTTTTCAGCACTTATTTATCTGGTATTCATTAACAAAAATTTTTAAAGATTCAATTTTTAACACACTATTTCTTAATCAATATTTATTTAGGTTTTCACTTTATCGATCGTCAAGGTAGAACGCCTATCCAAGAATCACAATGGAGGACTGCACGTGTGGATCAACCGGAAGAAGCAATGTTGTGGTTAAATCAATTTCGAAACATGAACCCAAAATTTCTGGAAGAGGTTAGGCAAAGGAACCTTTACAATTATCTATTTCTAAGGGGCTACCTAATGTCTTCCCCTTGCAGAATCTTTTGAAATTAACTTTTAAGCAGCATTCCCTGACGCTAGCTATCCAATCTAATCAAATCACTATTCTCTGGTATTGACGTTATAGAAAAAGATTCTAACCTCTATTTTCACAATGACAATTACTGTTATAAATGTGACAGCATTTACCACTGTTGCTGACTATTTAGGAATAACATTGAGGCTTTTTATGATAAAGTAATGCTTACATATATGGGGAGAACCTGATTTTTTATTTTGTCAGTCGTTATCAGTAGAATTACTTCTAAAATATATTTACTTCTTACGTTAACATTAACGTTCTGGTATGTTTCAGACTAAAACAACTCAAGTGTATAAATGGGGAAAAAGAGAAAGTACAGACAAAGACCAGCCATTGTTACACGTTGTAGAACAGGTAAATAATGAATTATAGAACATGGTATAATCTGCTTGAAAAAGGCATCAACAAATTATTGTTCTTTTATTTTGAAATGTCATTCCTCTTTCTTCATTAAAAGGTTTCTTTTTTGCCAAAGTTAGGTAATAAGCTCCTAAAGTTTGCGTTGGAGGTGTGCTTTAGATATACTCAACTTTTGTTGGCTTGTTAGGTTATCGTTTTAAAAATTAAGTGTAGTTTGAAAGGTCAGTTGGATCAGCTCAAAAAAAGAAAAATGACCTCTGTTACCAGATTCATACGTTATATTTTGGTCCTCTAAATCTCTCTCTTCCAAGAAGTTTAAAACTCAACTTTCAAATTTTGACATTCTTCTTTACACTGTCAGCAGATCACATTTTCTTTTTGATAAACAACCGACATTTTTTTGGGAAAAAGGGTTGGTTCCGTAAAATGTGCTTCTCTAGTTTTAAAACCTAATTTTTTTGCTTATGAGCGGTGCATGTGCTTAACAACATAAACTGAATGGTCAGTCTCAGGTTAAAGGACCTTGAATTTATAAGACATCATATAGGTGCTTTAAATTTTTGTATAATTTATACCATGTACTGTTAATTGTATATTACCAGGAAAGTATAATAGGGTTGTTTTTTTTATAGGGCGTTGGCCGAAGCATGTTCTCCACTGATGCTGTTGGTGTTATATTAAAAGAAATTCAGCAGAATACAAGGTGAAGCATGCTTTATGATGTATTCAGGTTGTTAGTACAATCTTTTTTCTCCCATAAAAATTCAGTCAAATCTAAATGACACCTTAACTTTCCCGGTCCTACGCCGACTTTTATATAGAATCCATGCATTTTTTAAGCCTGTAAGATGGTTTTGATGCAGTTAAGTTAATCTAAGAATAAAACTTTACCAGATGGCGTACATTGTTACCGAATTATTCCTTTTTTAGTCTTAAAGTGTTGTATGCGGTTGATGGCTTTAATAGTTTCTTCGGAAAGACATCACACAAATTAAATGGAAGATTGGTAAGCCACTGATTTTGTAAAACGTCTATGCAGATTAGTACAATGCTGTAGCATACATTTATTACAGTGTAATGAAATATTGTATCATGTAAACAATATAAACCTGCGGCCCAGATAATGCGCAAAATTGATTGGCTAAAATTCGAATGCTTCTTATTGGTTTAGGTGAATCTGGAAGAACTATCTTTGATTCGCCATTTCACGAAACTGTTAAAACCGGAATATTCTCTTGTAAGTTGAATTTTTTGCTGACATAGTACCCAACTTCCCGTCTGGGAAAAGAGAGGGTTTCTACTATTAGAGTAGCTGTAAATACCCGTGGATTCTCCCGATGGTTTAAATTGATGGGAATTTCTACAGGCTTATCAGCTAGTTGTGTATATTGTTTTAAAAGTTTATGTTCGCATTTTTAAAGTCATCACCAATGCTAGAAAATAAGAAATTACATCAATTTATGTCTTTATCTGCGTATTTTTTCTTAATGATTATAGATTATTGTTATTGATTATTGTGATTATTAAAATATATATAATATATAAAATACAATGCAGATAAAGCCATAAATTGATGTTTTTTTATTTATGCTAACATGTTTTTGTTGATTTTGGTCATGGAAATAATACAGTTCCATCGAATGAGAAAAATTAGTTGTTTTTTAAGAAAATTTGGGAATTTGGGAAACCTGAAAAAGTCAGGGAAAGCAAGAAAATACACCTTCAGAAAAATATACAAGTCAGTGTAAATACAAAAAAAAAATAGTAAATACAATACGATAAATTACCACGTTAATTTTCACCTAATAAGAAAATTGTTGTTTACTTATTAAGGACGAAAAAATATCCATTCAGCCTTAAATGGTATGTGACACAAAATCAACGTTTTGAATATCATTTTAACATCCTTTTTTTGTATACCAAACTTTATCGAAAACGAAGCCTTTATAATTTTAAACCAATTTTAACCTAAAAACGGTATTTCGGTGATAAAAATTTAAAACAGTATCAAGGCGACCGAATATGAAAATGTTGACGTCACAACACTTTTAGAATCCTTTTTATGCCTGCTATGGCAAATTCTATGGAAAAAAAATGATGAAAAAATGACGAAAGGTAAAGACACAGTCAACAAGTCATATCACGGTCCACCCATCTCACGGTCCACCCAGGGCACATGTCAAGAAAAATGGCGCTGCGTGCAAACTAGGCATATTTAAAAATAAAGCTG
This sequence comes from Hydractinia symbiolongicarpus, assembly GCF_029227915.1. NCBI lineage: Eukaryota > Metazoa > Cnidaria > Hydrozoa > Anthoathecata > Hydractiniidae > Hydractinia > Hydractinia symbiolongicarpus. The sequence continues at coordinate 11,676,821 of NC_079875.1, read as the reverse complement.
AAAAAAATAATCTCGCCACGGCCCTTCATATCGTGATTTAGTTTCTTGAAATGTAATTTTGTCTCTTTTAGCCAAACGGAGCATATGTTATGGCAATGTCCCAATCCTCGCATTATTTAGTCAAAAAGGCTGGATACGAAGTTAACGAGATATTGCCAGATGAAGTAAGTTACTACTGAGGTATTTTTTGCCGTTTGTCCACGCCTACGAAAAAAATGACTATCGGGCAAAAGGAAGGACCCTGTGATTGCTATTCCTTCCTTATTATCGTAGCTATTATTTATATTATAAAACCCGTATACGTCTGTCTGTCTATCTATCTGTCTCTGTCTGTCTGTCACGCAAAATGGTAGCTTAATTGCGCAATAGCGAGAAGCACGCAATGCGGTATAAAAAGGACGGGCGAACCCGTGGATTTTCCACGGGCTAACGACTAGTCAATCTCAATTCTTCTAATTTTTGATATTGCAGCTATTTTTTTCTCGTTTGTTTCATATGTTTCAAATTCCCACCATTTAACAACTTCACCTAAAGATATGGCACGAAGATACTGAGTTTTAAAATACCTTTGTCCCTTTATGCAATGTATCAGTACTTTAAGTAGGATGTTGGATGCATGGTGTTGCATTTTCTTTTGTTTGCAACGTGTCGCTAGCATAATTTCTCTTTCTTACAAATGGATCACGTGAAAACTAAAAGGCTTATTACAGCCCCGAACTTAGGATTTATTTTTTAGAGGTAGAAACATTCGTAGGATAAAAACTTTCGCGTTTATTATCATTTTCGCGAAATTTACGCCTTTGGAAGTAATAAATCAAAAAAGCACGCAAAGTCATTGATTTTGTTTAGTGATTTTTTTTTTTACCATAATGAAAAAACGGGGACATTTCAAAGTTAGTAATGCATTTCTTCTTTAATAATCAACTACAATGATATTTTTCTGCGAACATTTCTTGGATATCCCGATAATGGATAAAGACTTTTAATTATTAATAATAAGAGAACAGAAGGAGGAAAAGAGGATTGTTGCCATTCTTGAAATATTTCCCCTTGCAATAAAGTGATTTTTGATTTTCCCGAAAGTTTTCACGCGAAATTCGTGCCGAAATGACAATTAGCGAGTATTTTTGTCGCAAATTTTCCGACCGCGAAAATTTCAAAATCATCTCATAAATCTAGTGGCTGTCCAGATTTACTTTTTTACCACCCTATCTTATTTATTGTTAAGATAGGCTGGTCCTTTTTTTTCTTTTTTTTTACATTCACTCGCATTTTCCTTATAATGAACTATTCTGTATCATTTCTGTTGTCCCAATCCAATGTATGTGTATTATACTCACATTATCTCGTGACATCCTCAGGTATTGCATGGTTTGGGTGATTACACAGCAGTTGAAGTCCCATATTACAACGATCAAGAATATGAAACGATGATGAAGTATTACCGTGAAAAAAGATGGATGACAAAAGGTAATTTCATAGAGTTGTTTTCTTGTGACCAACATAGGATTTCTATGACGTAGACGCTATTGCACACTTGTCAATTTTCAGAACAGTTTTCGGACGTAAGACACAGTACTTAGTATTTTAGGTTATTTGGTTAAATCCGATATCTCAAACTGCGACAATTCTTGCTGACGTCAGCACGGGTTATTTTCTCGGTTTTATAGTTTGTTCCACAATTCGAAAATCACAGGGAGTGCAACGTTCCTCGCCGATCCTACACATCTGCTAAAGCATAACTCTTGCAGCTTTTCGGCTTCGAAGAATTTGACAAGAGATGCTGTTTCGTCATTTCGAAATATGGCCAATAAACTGCCATTTAAACAGGATTGTAGAAATTTTTGTGTTCACATCACGTGAACAGCTTTGGACATTTCCATTAAATAGCTGTTTAAGAAAGCGCGTAAAAGATTTGATTGCGCGACGAGCGGACTGCTTTTAGCGAATTTCTTGCTAAAAAGAATAATAGCAGCCCCGAACCGCGCGTTAAAAAGCTTCCAAAATTTTCGAGAATTTCAAACTACATTAGTTTTACCTTAATCGCAGCCAAAATGAAACTCATGGCAAAATTCTCCTTTCCCCACTTCAATGTTTTCTCGGGATACCCGAAATATACCCGCTTGGTTGAAATAATTTACACAGTATAAAGCAACATTGCAAGGGGAGCCTATCTAATTCACATCCGGGCCGACATGTGAACAGAGTATTCAGGTAAATAAAATCACGCTTGTTTTGCCGACACGAATCAATTTAAAGTAGTAAGGCTGCAAGAGGAAAAACGGACCAAATCAGCAATTTTGACATATTTTCAGCCTCTTTTATTACATTTTGTTCACGATTGCAGTGCAATTTGTTTTAGAACTGACCGATTCATTATTACAACAAGTAAAGTTCATGACGGCAGCAGATCCAACACTGGTACGGAAATTTTGCGCCAACATGTAACCAAATGTACCAACATGCAACCAAATGTACCAACATGCAACAATATTAAAGAATATATTTTTTAATTCGAAAGTTCTGATTTCTTGTTTTTATTGTATCGGTTAGTCGTCTTGTTTGAAATAATAATTTCTTGTACGTGTTTAACGGAGATAAATATTACGGAAGTTAATTATTACTCTTTGCGGTTTTCTTATAGTAATTCATATTTGGAAAGTCTTTTACCAAAGACGAAATTTTTGTTTGGTGATATCGGTAGAAAATAAATGTCGGCCAAACTTTTAGACACTGGCATAAAATTATGTTAATGTTAGCGATTATTTTGTTTTCGATAATTTTCACGGAAAAATCCATCCTTGTCCCTAGGGTTTGTTGCCTAAGAGCCGCTAGCGCTTACTTGACAGCTAAACGGCTAAACAAGTAATTTCGCCGCCCGCCTGGATGTCAAAAAGAAAAAAAAAAGACCTGGGGACGAGGTTGCAGGCGCAACAAAGCAAAATTCGAGAAAAGTAATTTTGTGTTAATGTAAATATTCTTTTCACGTCGTGAAAAAGGTCAAATTGTCAGACCCAGTCCTTAAAACAAAGACGCGGAGCTTTTGACATTGAATTAAACGTTTTCAATCGATTTTTTTTAATTGCTGATATAATTTAAAATAAAATAAAAATTGTGAATGTTTTCATAAAAAAAATTAATATTTAAAAGACACTTAAGACAACTACTCTTCTAACGACCGTGAAATTATAATACAATACCCAGTACTAAAAAAGGTAATAGATCATTAAAAAAAAGCCATTTAAAAGCAAACTCGTTCCCAGGATCCCTTACGCTTTTTTATATTGGGTACGGAAAAAAAAAGAACTTCTTGGCGCCTCCCAATTTAAAAAAGCAAAAAGAGGTCCTAGAGACGACTTTAATTAAAAAAATTTGATCATTTTGCAAAAATATATCTACTTTTTTATCGTTAAAAGTTATAAATCTACCCAGGCGAAGTAACTAATCGTTTTGTCGATCTTTTTATTTTTATTTTCACAGGCTAATTCTTCGTACTTCGTACATAACCTGGTTCTCAGATTTTCACCTGTTCATCCTTGTTCCCAGGGTTTGTTCCCTATGTCAAAGCCGCTAGTGCTTACTTGACGTCAAAAAGGCAAAAGCCCCTGGGGACGAGGTTGTCACCTGATCAACAACAAATAAGAAGAGATGCTGCATGAAAATACGAACGTCTGTTCAGGGGAAAGTGAAGGGAGGGTTATACATCGAATTGCTCAATTATGTTCGCGTGATCACTTTGAAGTTATTTGCTGTCACCTGACGTTTGAAAATAATAATTTTGTGCTCTATTAAAAAAAGGTGAACTCTGACATTACAGGTAGCAAGATAAAAAACAAACGAAAATTGTGGTTTACTGTGACAAAGTTTAAGGAAGTTATAGTAGAAGGTCAATTCGTGGTTTTGTCGTGGAATTTGACATCGTTGTTTACAGGGAAATAAGCTATGTATTTGACCTTGGAAGGGCAAGGTTATGTTAGGCAAGTTAACGATAGATTCACTGCAAAGTATTTGTATTAAAAATAACGTGAAAAACCATCTCTCACTTTAATGTTAATGCTTTTATTTGAATAATTCCCAACCCTTGGCTAAAAATTACTTTAACACCCCTTCGGTAATAACGGGGGAGAGTTAGAGGAGGGCGTCTATTACCCACTAGGGCGTCTATTACGTACGTATATTGAACTAAATCTTGATTTTTTTTAATTGCTGTTGTAATTTCTCATAAAACATTGTAAAGTCTTCACAAGAAATATATTATTAATGACACTTATGATAACTACTTTTTTAAAGACTGAAATTAAAGTACAATACCCAGTACTAAAAAAAATTATTACCTACTTCCCCTCAGCAGAGGTCACTTTCGATCACTTGTGTAAATACACTAATTGCTTATCACGCCTACCTATCAAGTGCAACCTCTTCCCAAGGGCATTTTGCTTAGGATTTGGTTTGTGATAACTCCTTTAAGTAAAAACCCTGGTACCAAAGTTGCGTGAAATAACAGTGCTAAGAAGGTCAAAAGTATTTTGAAGTTTACTCGAAAACAGAAATTGCTCATTGTTGCTCTGGTATCTAAGAATTAATATAAAAATTTTGGCGGAATTAAAATTCTTGGCAAGCTATCTATCACTGTGGATGAATGAACTTAATAATAAAAATACTATATTTTGAATCAACATCAAAGGTGTTATTGGTTGATTAGGGTTTAGCTAAAATAATTTTATTGCGACATTCATTTTTTTTCTTTCCTAAACGTGTGAAACGTGTTTCTTTCCATGTGGGAACATGGAACCGAGATCGGCATCTTTTTTTTTGCAATTACTAAATAATAATTGTAAATAATAGTTATTGTTGGTAATATAAATGATAAAAAGTTATATTACAAATCGTAATGAGATAATAGATCTATTGATTATTTTGTTTCCGTTACTATAAGCAATTAGCTCCTCGTGAAATTAAATACACGTGAATGGATCGTTTAAACACGTGACAAAGGCGTAGCCATAACTAGTCACAACTTTTCAAATAAAAGATTGTAAATTGTTCGTTCTTCCTTTGAAGACTAAAATATACCAATAAATTGGATTTAAAGCAGCCATGTTTGATCTAAAATGGACCTTTTTTGTGTTCGATATTTTTTTGAGGGCTTGGGGTGGGCGAAGGGATAACAATTGACAATGGTCCTATTCCAGCCCCCCTGCCATTGACTCCGCCTAATAATTCACAATTTAATTCCTGTTTTTCTAAAAGTACACACACCTGTGTCAATGTCTTATCTTTGCGAGAGTTTAAAATGGTTGTAAACAGTAGGGCAAAAGTTTGCGAAAGTGCTGGTTACAGTATATTTCGTGTCATATTATTGAGTTTATACTTAGAGTAACCTCGTTCCCAGGGCAAATTTTCTTTTGATAGGTTTGTTAATTATGTAAGGGCAAAAAGGCCCTGGGCACAATAATAATGGGAGTATCTCTCTTTTTTTTAATTTGCTTGTTAAAAAGATGCAAAATACCCTGGAGACGAGATTAAGATCACATCAACGCACCTCCTATCTAATTTACTTTTTTGTTAAACCCAATCATCAGATTTTTAAAGTTAATAAAATTCTTTGTCCTGTTTAGATCCAGTTTAACGTGTTTAAGAAATTCAAGAAGTTTATATAAAAAGTTTGATGTTGGAGATGATACGTTGGTTGATCACGAAGTTTCAAAATTTAACTGTTAAATCGATATTTAGGTACATGTCGTGTCGTCCTGTAATGTTAACTTTTTATTGTTACCCTTCCACGTATAATTTACGCTCTCTATGTTTGATTTTGTACAAATAATAATAAATAAAACAATTTAGGTCCCATTTTTAATCGTCAATTTATATCTTTTTGTGAAAGGTAAAAAACAAAGGCATGCTTTACTTTTGTTTTTGTTTTAATTATAGCGATATTTTGAAGAACATAATAAAACCCGTAGTCTGTTTGACTTGGCGCAAGAAAAAATCGTGCCACAGACACACAAAATATTCACAAAATGGCAAATGCGACATATGTAAGATGGGCGAATTTTAGTGAAATTTTTCCACAGGCTAATAGCTAGTTTTATTGGTTTGATGTTAATATTTGCTGATTTTTTGTTAAGAAAAAACAAACCGTTTTAGGGTCCTGGGTTAGAGTTGTATTTTTTGTTGGCATTATCTTAATTAGGTCATTGCCTTTTCCTGTAGTCCTTCTCAATCATCTGATGAAAAGTAATTTATGTTGTTATGGAGGATCATAAGAAATTATATCATTGTAAAAAATACACACAGATACTTAGTTTACATTTTGGCAGTTTTCTTTTTTTAATATTTTGATAAACTTGGTTTTATATAAATGTATTTTTTGAATGAATAAAAATATTATGTTACTCAAAGCACTGTGGTGGAGTGCTTGAATGACTTTTTACACAAAACATAATTGATTGATGATAAGGAAAAAAGCAATGTCACGTTTTGTGGTGGTGCGAAAACCAGTTATCGACACGTTTAAAAGGATGTTTGACGATGAAAAAAATCCCACAAAGCAGATAGAGATGGCGACACGAAAAAAGCTAATGTATATAGTGTTTTGGCGCGGTAAAGCTTTGTTTTCACTGGCAGCTGATAATCTTCTTAATAACTTTATAGAGAGAAGCTGTTTCTCAATCAAGAAATTGTCCTGTGCAGCTGAGACTTTTATAATTGATAGTCATATTTGCGACACAAAGGATTCGCAGTGTATTGATATGGTAGTGAAAATCCAATATCGGATAAAGACTGATCTCCTATGGAGCTTGTTCCGTCTCATTAGCAATCTGCCGACAGATCAACGCGGCAATTTAATGTTTTCAACTGTAGTTTCTCGATTGGTTAAAAAATATAGCATGTACATCGCAAGTCAAATGACGTCGGAGTGCATTCTATCATCGCTTGATGTGTATGAGGATAATGTATACAGTGAACTGATTAAACAGCTGCCTCAATTTCATGTTGACTTGTTAGGATATAGAGTATTATCGGTAGAATTGTCATCAAAGCATGGCTGACTGAAAACATGATTGATACTTCTTAGATTAAGGAAATCCTGCAAAAAAAGATGTTAGCTGCAGTGTTAAAACGAGATTTGTAGGACACAACGCTGAGCTAAATACCTCTGGCTGACCAGAATGAAATACAGATACACAATTAATTAGTAGGAAGCTAATTAATCATTCAAATATGTATATATATATATATATATATATATATATATATATATATATATATATATATATATATATATATATATATATATATATATATATATATATATATATATATATATATATATATATATATATATATATATATATATATATATATATATATATATATATATATATATATATATAGATATTGCAGTGTTGTCGTTGCAATCCAAAAAAATTCAAGACGCTTCCAGAAATTTAATTTTTTGATGTATTGGCTTTTTTATTTTCCACTTAAACTCGTTCCCACGACTCTTATTTTGAGTTTGCGACGCTATCTTAATACCAAAAAGAAAAAAAGAGTCCTGGGAACAAAGGTTTTGTCTACGCTTTGTGACAGAAAAATAGAATAAATTAAATAAAACCGCCCTGTTAAAAAAGTTACACTTAATAAAAAGAAATTAAATAAAACCGCCCTGTTAAAAAAGTTACACTTAATAAAAATAAATCAAATAAAACCGCCCTGTCAAAAAAGTTACACTTAATAAAAATAAATTAAATAAAACCGCCCTGTTAAAAAAGTTACACTTAATAAAAATTAATCAAATAAAACCGCCCTGTTAAAAAAGTTACACTTAATAAAAATAAATCAAATAAAACCGCCCTGTCAAAAAAGTTACACTTAATAAAAATAAATCAAATAAAACCGCCCTGTTAAAAAAGTTACACTTAATAAAAATAAATCAAATAAAACCGCCCTGTTAAAAAAGTTACACTTAATAAAAATAAATCAAATAAAACCGCCCCTTATAAATGCCGCCCACTTAGACATAGTGATAATTAAAATATTTGAGAAAAGGTGGTAATATTTATTAAAAACAAGGTTCAAAATTATGAAATTATAATTAAAAATTGGGTTAACTCCCAAATAGGTTTTGAAAGTTAATTAAAATTTTTTTTTTATTATTACAATATTTATTATTTATATTTATTCAAACATTTAACCCTATTTTTTAAGGGAGCGGTTTGAAGAAGCAGCATCAACCTAGTCCCCAGTGTCTTGTGGCCCCTGAGCCGTATTTACAATGCCCTGGGGACGGGGTTGAATATTTATTGTTTTAGAAATTTATGACAGTTTAATACTAGATTTTGTACCTACTAAGAATTCACGTTGTTATTTTCTCTTCTCATTCTTTTCGCAAGTCACAAATCAGAAAGAGAAAAAAAGACCTAGGCACAAGATCGTTTATTGGTTTTGAGTGTTTAAAAACAGCAAAAATAGCGTGCTGTAGTTCAATTTTTGTAACTCATGTTTACATCATGTCACCGCTAAGCTTAAATACAAGAATTGTTGAAGTACTGTGGCCATTCGAAACTCTCATCTATATAATTATACGTAAGTTTTTATTTCCCTCTATTTTAATAATTTAAAAAAAATAAAAGAGTACAGCAATAAAAGGTCAAAGCACGTATTCCAGTCAAATAAAGATGTGAGTTTAGGAAAGGCTCTACGGTACTAACCCCTGTCTCTTTTACATCTGTGATATGATAATCGGACGTCTCTACAATACTGTGGAGTCTCGCAGGATAGCAATCATAGCAATCTCAATCCAAGGGCTTCTATTTTTTATAACCATGTTCTACTTTCACGGCATGTTCTACTTCAGTTGTCTACTTATTATTTTACCTATCTGACTATTTCTAAGAAGATATTTTTAATTTTTCTTAATGTTTGGTTTTGCGTACTGGGGCCGAGTTTGTCTTTTGGTGGCGGGAATATTTGAATGAAATCAACAGCAACAACAAAAAGAATCTCTATAAAGTTTAGCTAGATAGCGTGTTTTATGATGGTTTTTTAAATAAATTAAAAAACAGTCTGAGAGTTGAAGAGAGAAGAAGGAGAGATGAATTTAGGTTTGAAATGTTTTTACTTTCAAACGAACAAAGTTACTTCCTTCCTCTTTTACACTATAATATAAATTGGCCCTGTCTTTTATTTATGTTTAAGAGGACGCAACCAGCTACTAAAGGTTGACGTTGGTCTGAAGAATAAAAATATTTTTACTAAAGACGATTTGCTAATTATGGTTTGTATTTATTTGTTAGGATAGATAGATAGTTATCTTCAGCCTTAATAAAAATATCTTAAGAAGATACTTAAACTATGTATAAAAATAATTGATAACTCTGGGGTAAGGTTGTTTAAACAAAAATGTATGGTGTATTTGTTCGCATGAATGTATTTCAAAGTTAATGATGCGCGTGTCCGAAAGCAATGCAACATTTCCGAGGCTGTCCCGCTAAATTTCTTAAATCAAACCACGTAACGCATAAATCTTTTGTTTAGGAAATTAGGTGAAAAGCTGCAATAATCCAGACACTCTCTTTTTGATAAGCTTTTCTTGTGAAAAGAAATGATGATTTCTCTTGCAATTTGAATGTCGTTTTTACTGGCTGAAAACGAATGCATACTGTAAGAGTGGTCAGAAAGCTTCTTTCCCTCTCCTCCGATTCTGAAAAAAAACACTAGAGACTAAATTAAAACTACTTTAATCCCGTCGTCTATCATTAAAGCACAATCTCGTCCCAAGTGCCCTTTTCGCTTTTATATATAAGGGACCGTGCTGTCCTACTACGGTCAAAGCCTTCTTTTTCTAACACACTTGGAGCTGGTGAACGTCACCATAAAGTACAGTAACCACTATCTGAAAAGGAACCTGAAGTTCTGCTACTATAGTTTGACCCGTTCACGGTGAAAGATTTGAAGTCATAGTTAATTTACACTTCCACCTTTAACTACGAATACGTTTTTTTAATGTTGTAATTAAAAATTTTTAGCCACTTCGTATTTGAAAATTATTATCGAAAACGAGCAACGCTTTCTTAAGTTACGATGGCCCCTATGGCTCACTTCTCTTCCAAATCAAAATCACTTCTCTTCTATATAACGAAACACTTCTCTTCAGTATTTTGACACTTCTCTTCTGCACTTAACACTTCTCTGCATGTGGCTCTTTACAACTTGAATTCTAAAATCTGGTCCACAATTTTACATCATTGGTCCGTAGTTTTAACCTTTTGTTATTACACAGGACCAGTCCCCTCGCCATGTGACATATTTTTTCAACAAGAATAAGGTCTGATGATGGTACTGAAAACTGTATTTTGGAAGCTGTTGAGATTGCATTAAGATCTCAGCATAATGACGAATATGCTGGCACTGGCAGTTTTATTGTTGGTACATCAACAGCTAATCAAAGAATCGAATCTTTTTGGTCACAACTTTCAAAAGACACATCAAGTTGGTGGAGGTTATTTTTTAGAGAACTTGCAGACTTAGGATATTTAGATGCTGGTGATGCACTCATTGCTGAATGTGTACGCTACTGCTTTATGGATTTGATCAGAAAGAACCCTAATGAATTTGCGATTCGTTGGAATCAACATCTGTTAGCACCAAGCAAAGGTGCTACTGCTCCCCGTGGAAGGCCTGATACATTGTACTTTGTTCGAGAATTATATGGTTGCGAGTCTTTTAAAAAAACTTTAGATCTTAATGAGCTAGAAGAATTTAGCGAACTATCTGTACTAGATCACGATAATGAGCCTGAATTTATTGAATTTGCGGAAACAGTTCTTCCAATGGAGGGTTTCTCCAAACTTAAGCCAGATACAGCTCATGAAGCTATTGATTAGTATATCGCCTTGATTTATGCAGTCAAAAGATATATGTAATACAACACCTGTAACAATGTAAAATGCTTGGATTTTAGAAATATATATCTTGTTTTTTGAAAACCACAAGTTCTTTTCCCCACAAACATCACAATGTTTATTGCTGCAAAAAAAACATCTTGGTTTTTGTAAACCACGAGTTCTGTTCCTAACAGACATCACAATCAATGTTTATTGCCGGATAAAGTAGGGTCAATTGTAAGCCGCAAAACGTTCTAGTTTCGCGTTTCGCCGAATCGCAATTATAAAAGTTCAAAGTTAGTGGAAACTAAATAAAAAAAAGCAATCTCGTATTACGCTTCTGGGACCGTATAAGAATATAGCTTGAAATTCGTGAAGTTTTTCCCGCGAAAAATCTAATTTTGTAGAAACCTTAATATGCCCCTGTAGAAATTTATGCAAACTTTACTGGGTACAAAACTTCCTATGCGCAGAACCCGGGGTGTGCCATTTATTCATAAACAAGATCTGGATAAATTCACATATTAAGGACCAGATTCAGTCTGGGAAATTTTCGAACTTATGGAAGAGAAGTGTTTCGCACTTGGAAGAGAAGTGTTTCGCACTTGGAAGAGAAGTGTTTCGAACGGAAGAGAACTTTGGGTATCAAAGTAGTGAAGTTCTTATACAGAAGAGAAGTGTTGTTATACAGAAGAGAAGTGTTTTGACTAAGAAGAGAAGTGTTTTTATTGAGAAGAGAAGGGAGCCATAGGGGCCATCGTATTAAGTAATATGTGATTGTTTTCTTTCTCGGAGAAAAGTTTTTGTTTCCGCGAACGTTTGTTTTAGTGAACGTTTCAAAATTTGCAGAAAAGGAAACTGTGGCGCAGTAGTAAATACATTGACATTGATCCAATATATCCATTAATCCCCACATAAATTGAATTTATCATCATGAAAAGAAAAACAACATGGTATTGAATACTAATCTTTGAAATACCCTGGAGACTGTAAATTACAATAGCAAAATTCAGTAGTAAAATTTTGCATGGTAATGGACATAAAGACATGAACTTTTTGTAATTTCACCTTGAATACTCTTATAGAGTATATTCTTATAAAAAAAGCGTGTATTCGAAAAAATCAAAAAATTTGATTGCAGCAACTTTATTACACGCTTTTTTTTATAAGAAACCAGTTTTGGCTACGAGGCTCAAATTTTTTATTTCTTTCTTATTTGGAGGCTAAAAGCTGCTTAACAGTTTCTTAAGTTAGTAGGTCATTAACCTGTACATGTCACTAGCTTGTACAGGTCATTAACCTGTACAGGACATCAAACCAACGCTTAAAAGCTTTGTTTGCAGAAATGAAGGATTGTTTCATTCTTAATAGTTCTAGTTTTGTCTGCTATTTGATCAATTAAAAAAGTGCTAAGAGCTCACTGTAATATTTTCTGCCATAGTTTATGGTCTGGAAGAGCTTGAGAAACTGAGCCAAGCTAAGTTTCTTAACATTTTCAAATTTCGAGCCTCGGTTTCTTATAAGCGTGTTTCTTACAAAAAAGCGTGTATTCTGAAAATTAGTCGACGATAAATTTTAGCCAGTGCAAAGTGACTAAATTTTGTCGAAGTAATTAATACATATATATATTCTATCATCTCTTGCGCCGACTTTTTAGTTACCGGCACAAGAAATACTAATTTTAATGCAGGAATTCCCTTCTAACATCAGTTTCTTTAAAGAATATATGCAAAGTAATAAATATAGAGAAAAAGAACTTGTTTTTACATTGCTCTTCGTTCGCTCTCTTAGAATACCTGCATCATCCGTATCTGCTAAACTTCCCGCAACGATATTTAGCCAAACTTGTTAAAAAAACTTAATTAAAAAAAAAGCTAATTATTATTTAATTGAGAACATGTCCGTTTAAATACACGTCTTCTTAAATCCTTACACTTTTTAAATCGTCAAATGATTTTATTCTGAATTACTAAAACATTCCAGTAATGAATTCTGCAAGAAATTTCATATTTAAATACGGTTGTTAGGCGTTTCATTTTCTGATTTATAATTCTCTTTGTTCTCACTACGAGTTAATTTTGCTTCAGACTGGTTCTTCCATTCTTCTTCATCCTAAAAGTACTTAATGATGGAAATTACCACCCAAAATATCTAACAGAAGAGAATAACAAGCTTTAAAAAGTCTTGCATGTATCGTCGCCTTGTGAATTTGTGTTTTATTGCGTGTTTAATTGAACTTATTTTTTTATTACTCTGCGTCTATTTTTGCAATCAAGTTGAGGTAAATCCAATCACTCTTAATTGAATGCAAAAAAAAACTTCATTTCGCTAGCTGTTGGGCGAAGAAATTTTATTTTATTAGATATTGCCGCAGGTTAGTGCGCTTACTTAGCTTGCCTATTAGCCACTAAAATTTCAGTAAGTGTTATTTCTAATATTTCATGTGCTTTTTACTCTTAGTTCTTGCTCCTGCTTTCTCGTTGCTTTCATACTGTCTTTTTCCACATCTCATCCCGCTTCTGTCATTCCTACTCATTCCTAGGTTTCGAAGCAGCAATAGTTCATTTATCTTTTATTTTCATTCTTTGTATAGTTATATTTCTGTTCAGCGATTAAATCACAATCTGCTAAAAGTCTGGCTATAGTCAGCGAGTTGTCGCCCCAAGTTACCATATTAGGTTTTAATAAGTTTGACTCATAATGAATAACTTTATGGTACATAAAACCTTTTTGTAAAGAAAAAACTTATGATTATATTAGTTTAGTTGGACTTGTGGATGCTTACATTTATTCCACTTATACCTCAGGTAGATCATCTTCAACATATATCCTCATGATCACTGATATCAAAAGCATCATATGGTAACATGCATAACACTACATTATTATATCTCACATCTAAGTTTTCTTTGTATCCTTTTCAAGTACGGTGTGTTTGTACCAAGAATGTACTGAACCTTTTCCCCATTTCTGAAGGTAAGTTTAACATTTTCTGCTCGAAATCGTTTATACCTTAGTTGCTCACATCGTGTTTACAAAGCCAGCTTTTTTATGCCTATGTGATGATTAAGTGAGCTGACTGGTGCCGCCATCCGAAAAAAGTGATTGGCTTAAAAGAATAGTCATGAAAGAAACTAGAAACGCTCCGTGTGTGGTCAAGAAAGCGCTACGACGGGTTTCTATTCCGTTAAAAAGCCGTCGCTATATTCTTAGAAGCAGCGCCTCGCATGGACTATTTTAATGTGGCCTTTGAAATTTTATTTACGCTAAAATAAAAGGTATCCTGATTTTGAGAAAGGACATTTACTTGTAGTTGCCCTAAATCTTCACGAAAAATAAATTCACCGCGAGCCACCGCTAGATCCTCCCGCGCTAGTAATTACGAGTTGATGGGCGGGTTGTTTAACTGACTTGACTTGATTGACCGTTGAGAACATCTTGTACGTATCCATCTTTTTCTTATACTGATCATCAACGCCCGTAACTTTTAAGTAACCTGTCTGCGATTCCGCCTTTTGCGCCACCGGTTCTTAAGCCATGTAGGCCAAGCTGTAATTTTTTAAAACAGATACTAGCTAGAGTACAAATGGAATATAACCAGGATTCTTAAAAATCACGGTCAAACTCTTATAAAAATTATCATACAGAATTTTGCTTGTGACAACTTTTCGTCACTCTGATCATCAGCAAAAATCCACTGATCATCAACGCATGAGCTATAACATCATTAAAAAGGGAAATAACTGTGTAATCCTCTGAATTTGTTGTAAAAATAATAAATGAGTTGTTTCAAGACCCAGGACATGTGCAACAAAGCGGTTGAAAGAGATCACTACATGCTGAGGTATGTGCCGGATCGGCTCAAGACGCGAGACATGTGTAACAAAGTTATTGAAAAAAATCCCTGGCAGCTAATGCACATACCGGATAGGTTCAAAACGCAGGAAATATGTAATGGGGTTGTTGAAAAGAATCCACGCATGCTCGAATATATATCGGATCGTTTCAAGACGCAGGACATGAGCAATAGAGCTGTTGAAAAGAATCCCGAGGTGCTCAAATATGTGCAACGGGGGCTACTTTTTTAGGGTTGGTTTGAAACATCTTACAACGTGGTTGTAAGATGTAATAAAATGTGCGTCAACTGTCAATCAAAATTCGAAATTTTCGAAACCGCAACGTTGATTGCATTTATGGCCGGCGTAGGTATCTCTTTACCTCTTATGACCCTGGTGTTAGTACAGAAATCAGAGAAGAAGGGGTCCAATGAACGGAGGATTAAAGACCTGGAGGATCGTCTTGATGTTTTAATAAATTAATGAACAATGCAACGACTGTGAAAGGGTACTCGATACGTACGACAGGTGCACCTGTCGTCGGAGGTTCCTGATAAAGGCTAAAATGTTGTGCTGGTACTGTTACTAAGAATATATCACATATATTAGGGGTGGTTGCATTTGTACAATGGCATGCAATTCTTTGACGTCGTTCGAAATATACAATAAAGAAGATGCTACGATTTGAAAGTGAATTTGTCAGCTCCAAACCATTCTGCAATTTTGCGACTACCTTTACGGATATTAATGACATCAATGTGGACTACTTGACGGTATCTGATCCCATACCCGCCAATGGGGGTAAGGATCAAAGGTACATTATAGGGTACCATACACGAGACCTTGTGGTTGCCTTGAGGGTGAAAATGCCAAAAATCTGGTCCGCGCATGGGGTGACACGGTACAACGCCAACGCCGTGCCAGCAATGAGTCTCGATTGTGAGGAGTACTCTGATTGGGTTGCGAAATATCGTCAAATATGTTCGAAGGGCTAATCAACGGAGCCTGTGAAAAAGGACCGTTATGTGAACGCCAAACTCCGGTACTACAAGGATACGATTACCACTAAATTCTACGGTATGCCGGTACCCTACAATGAGCCCTGCCAAGTCAGTGCAGTTCTATCCATTTCATCGGTCTACGTACAAACTACTACCCTCAGAAACACATCACAGAATGCCTGTATAAAGACTTTAAGAAGGAATGGCTGCTGGGCGAGGAATATAAACCATATGTTTTATAGGCCTTGTAGACCTATAAAATATAATACAAATTAAGGCCTATATTCAGGTGGGGACGCTACATAGTGCTTGTATATTGTACAGATTGTAGTTTGTTTAAAATTTCGTCCTTCCCTTCCTCTCTACCCTTGGAAACTAGCTGGGCTCTCTCCTGTTCATTGATGACAGTTACGATCCTGTTAAAGCGCTGCCGCATTTGCTCCTTCAAAAATATGTACTTTTTTTCATTGCCTTACTTATTAAGTCAACGATGGAGTTTAAGTTGGCCTCTGCAAGCAGCCTTATCTCTTCTTGTTTTTTGGCTTTGACACGTAGACGTTTTGAAGCGTTCCGTTAGGGTTGCCCTATGTCAGCGGCAATCGCAAGTCCCCCCATGGCACAAGCCAAGGGTACCCCCATGCCTGAGGCCATAGCTCCTATCCCAAACCCCAACGTGATGACACTCAAGCCAAGCAATCCATGGTTGCACCTCCTGACCCACGTGTTATGCATTTTAAATTTTTTCGCTAGCCTATTCCGCTCCTTTATTTCATCCCGAAGATATTGTTCTATTTCCTCAATCTTTTTGAGTCTAAAGACCTGTCCTTCATCCTCGGCGCCTTGCGCGGGTGCACTGGGAAAACTCGGATATAGTTTGCTGATATCGCTCAGTTATTATTCTATGAAAATGCACATCGTAAGGCCGGTGAACGTCACATTTTCTTCATGGTGGAAGACGTCTGTTAGCATGAACTCCAACGATCGGTTGAACCCTTCAGTAGACAGGGGTATCAAAACTCCAGGTTAACATATCTCCCCAAGCGTTTAGCTCCTTGGTGGGAAGTAAAGCGGGAATTTTGAACTTTTCCCCATCCAATAGGCAGTCATCTTAATCAAGTTGGGGACAAACGAGTCTCAATCTTTGGTAAGTATCGGTCATATAGTATCCATTATAGTCGCCCTTCATATAATACTTCTTTGAAAGGTCATAGGGTAACCCTAACAGCTCTTGTAATTGCCTATTCATCACCACCGAGTATTCATCAGTAACACGGAGTCTGCAGTAGCTGCGTTTAAGTAAAAAAAGTTTAATCTTATCTTCTGCCCGACTGTTCACAATAGTCGCAATATCTTCTATCCTGTATAAAACACTGATGATCTCGATCCGAGTCACCCTCTGGTCGGGACCCACCTTGCGTATGGTAAACTCTCTCTTGCTATACAAATTCAACCATCTGGGTCAAATGCTGATGGATTTCAGAGCTATACGAATGTCCTGTCCAAGGTAGTCTTCGAATATGGTAGGTTTCTCGATATCTGTAATATACAGTTGTTTCATCCTTTGTCTTAAAACAAAAGATGAATATATACCAATACAACCCCAAGGCAAAGTACAAATATAACAGGGGAGAATGGGAACTTGGTGTTACAAATTTAGTTACCACATGCGTCGCATCCTAGCAAGAATGAAGGTCCCCATGCCGTATGATGATGGGTTCTCACAGTATAAAAACCCCTACTCAACCTCGGGATACGCCCAAATATGTAGGGAATATGGTTCAGATCCTAACGCTTTGTACAAATTTAAGTCTGTCATGTCGTCACTCACCAACGGTAGATACTGGCCCCAAGTCGATGGGGATTGGGCTAAATTCATTATGCCAACAAGCCAAGGCCTAACGTCGGAGGGCCTGACCAAGCTATCCGGGAGCATCAGGGTTTATGTGGTGCTGTTACTCGGGTCTCAAGCAGGGGTAAAAGCATCCCTGATTGGATCCAATGCAGACAGCTACATGGCAAGGCAAAATCTAGTACAGAAATTTGAGGCTATGGTTCAGCGTCAAGAGAATGTAAGCCATAATATAAACGAGCTCCAGAAGGTATTGCAATATGCTAGAATTGCAGTGAACTTTGCCGTAATGCACCACGTGTACATGCTGCCATCCGTTGCGCATAGGCAAAATCGTAGGGTATAACACAATATTCTGATTGCCCCTGCAAGTGCGATAATTGGCATCCAGCTTGACCTGAAAGCCTATTGCGGGGCATACTGCACCCCTCAAGCATACTGCCAAAACACCCCCAAAGCATGCTATCGGACATTTGGTGGATACCAAATCACCCCCCAAGCATACAACACCTATAACATCTCCTATACATACTCCAGATCAAACCATACAGGCTATACCATCCATACCTCCAATACCCGAACATGATAATATCAAGGCCTTATTAATCACTATAGGGGTCGGCCTCTCAAGTTGCTTCTGCACGAACCCTTTTTCACTCCCCCTCCGCGGCACTTCCCCCTGCAGCACCTGCTGCCGCACCCCTTCTCCTGTAACGGCAAGGACAATGGTGGAAATAAGTAGGCCTACAGCAGAGACCAAACTTGGAACTGTCAGGCCCTGCTCCTTGAAGAGTATCTTGAGCTTTTCAAGCAAGGTGGTATCATCCCCTGAGATCTTCAACAGCGTGTCTTTGATATGTCTAAGCTGGCTGTAAATATCACGGTTAAGCTCCTTCACTTTTTCCTGCATCGGAGAATGGAATTTCCTCCGTAAGGGTCTCAACATCATGCAAATTTTTTTTATATTGTCGATAATTTTCATCTGAATTATCTCGCCGGGGTCCTCCTCACCCTCATTAACAATAGTATTAACATCCATCGCAAGCCTCCGGACTACCTCCATCTTGTTGGGCGTGATGACAAACGTTCTGAAACAAAGGCACGTATGGGGTCTGCTCCCAAATTACTTATAATGGACCCAGGTCTTCATAAGCCCCGGTCCATTATAAGTAATCCTAATCTTATATACTTTTTCGGTAATATCCTCATTTTTATAGAGAAGACGTTTTCCCTCCAAACGAAAATCTTCATAGGGGATCACATGGACTTCCACCGATTCCATCCTTGGGTCCTTTCTTATTTGGTCATATAATTCATTAACCCTCTGAACTACCAGCTGCCGGGCCGTATCAATAGCCGTGGCCGTGGTATGTTGTTGTTGCCCCGATGTTGATGGAAGTTGCTGTGTCTCAGGGAGTTGCGTTGATTGCTGTGTATCTTCCTTACCACCCATATTGTCCTCATCGTGCCTACCAATATCCTATTCAGGTGTAAATACTGGATTATTCATTTATTTACAAAATTTTTCCATATAATAAACATAAATGTATACGGAAATCAAGCAGCTACTAGGTATGAAAGGACGCCGTCAGCGGGTACAGATATCACATACCCCGTCAACCATTAACCAGAATGAGGACTTGTACATTGACATACTTAACATACTCCAGAATGATGTCATTATTCCGGGCAGTCTAAAACTCCTATTTGACCTGGCTCTGACAGGGACCAAAACGACGCGCACCATTGTCAGTAACATTGGTAAATCTCTGGTGAAAAGCCTACTTATTACCCTGAATGGCAAGGAGGTGCAAAACATAAGCAACTACAACATCCTGGCGGTCTATAGGGACCTATGGCTACCCAAATTTGATAGAGCTTCTACCCCAGCCCTTTTTTTATATCCTACAGCTCTCCAAACACCGGAGGCTACGATACATTGACCCTTATCCTCGACATAAAATGATCGGACTTGTTTTCCTTGGAAATAATCAATTGTTGCAACAGACATCTTTCTAATACATCAACGTAATTTCACTGTGCTCACCCAAGAATCTTCCATAGGAACCCATTACTAAATAAGGCTTTTTCCCTCTTCCAAGGGGTGGGGTGGCACCCCACCCACTTTTGCATACAATTTTCACTACCCTGCAGGGTAGTGAAAATCATGCCCGCCTAGTCCTCTAATGGGGGAACACCCAGATCATATAGGTTATCCCGAGTAATGTCCACAAGACCGAAATGGTTTCTGAAACGCTCCACATGTCCTTCTTCTTCGAACCTATTAAAGGCATGCATGCCGTTGGGGTTGTTGATGACAACAATCTCCTCCGCGCCCGGGTAATTTTCACTGAACCACAATCTCTTCCTGCTAATATTACACCCCTTAACACGCGTGAAGTAATAGAGGAAACGATAGTATTCGTTGTCATTCTGTGCGCTGTGCTTACGGTGGATGATGATAACGTTGTCTATTCCGGGATCCTGAGTATTGGGTACATGTCTTTCTCTAAGCCTTGCGTTTTCCTGTGTCTGTACTTCGAGTTCGTACCCCAGCTCCACGAGTTGTTCATCCATGGAGTCAAGATCGTTCTCGAGAATGGCAATGTTAACATCTCTGTCTTCTAGAGCTTGACGCTGCTCCTTGAGCTCATCTTGTAATTTTCCCAGCGTAACGAAGATGTCATGCGGATTTTTCCCTTTAACCCCACAATTCCCTGCCTTGTTTTGGTTTCCTCGGTCAAATATTGAAAATTAGACTTGATATTAGCAATACCCAGAAAACGTCCAAGATCTGCCCTTTTGAAGAGGGGTTGATCTTGCTTGTCAAACAGGGTTTCAATGGCTCCTGCGGGTGTTGCGTTGAATAGGGTGAGTTGCGACGACATCTTTCTCTTATAACCAAAGTAGGCCTGAAAATTTCACCACGGTCACTCAAGGATTTCCCACGCTCTGGAGTGTTCCAATCTAACGTACAAGCAAGCGTGTTTGGATTTCCTCAGTTCAATTTTAATCTCATCCCAGTCCGGGATGAGATTCGTTTCCTCGTCTATCATTTTCATATCCGGGCGCTCATTAGGGTACCATAAAACAAGGCTTTCTTTTGCCTCCGGAAATTCTTTGGCAAGGCAGTATATGAATGCGTGAGTAGCCACAAATTATGCTTGCGATGCCTACCTGAAATAGCCAATTCGAGCAGGGGCTGCCCTTTTCTATCGAGGCTCTCGTTGGCTATTACATCATCGACAACGAAAAGACTGTCCTCTTCTGCCAATAACGACGACAATTTCGATATCCATTCAAACAGCTCATTTCCTGGGTCTATCAGAAAAACATATGGCCCTTTCCAAAGTGAGGACCTTTCAAGATATTAGGTAGATCTTAGGTAGTCATTTAATTGTTGAACACAAAATGACTATGTTGTAATAGTGGCGTCTGTATTTGTTTTCCAGGAGGTTCAGTAAACGCTGTGTTTTTCCACAGCTTGTCGGGCCAGTGAAGATTGACGTGTGGGAGTCTTTTAAAACATCCAACATTTTATTCTTGCCGGGAGATTTCATTATCAAGCCACACCTATTCCGTAATATATCGATTACCCTTGCCTATATTCTCACTTGCCCACATAGGTTGGGTATTGGTGTAGTGCAATCTTCTACCAACCTCCGCAAGCGATGGAGCATCATCATTTCCTCGATACCGTAGCAGGATTTTATGATCAATGTGCCACTCCCCATAATTATCCAAGGTCATACCTTCAACAAACTGGGCTTCAATATGGGTCCGCAGCATAGCCATGTCGCACCCTATATACTCCTGAGAACTGAGCTCCTTGTTTCCCTGTAGAGCTTTGTGTGTTCTGCTGCATACAACATGGGCAAGATGTCCGGCAGGATCTTGAATTGGACAGGTGGATCCTCGCCTACCATATTCGCAAATACCTCCGCCCCCACAGTCTTTGCACTCTGATCTTCGCCTACCATGCTCGACGCAGATGCTTCCACCCCCCGAAGTCCTTACAGCAAGATCTTATCCTTTGATGTTCGCGACGCTTCCACCTCCACATTCTTTACACTTTGATCTCACCCAACCATGCTCCGTACAGATACCACCACCCCCACATTCATCATTACATTGCGATCTTATCCTTTCATGTTTGCAAATATGAACCCTCTTACACTCCTTACAGCAAGCCCTCTGCCTCCGATGGGGGCAATTTGTAAGCTCCATCGACGCCTTGTTGACATCGAGGCATTTGATGCACTATTTGGTTCGTTGACCGTTACGCTTGATCTTGAAACTGTCCGGGAATAAAAAGCTTCCACATTTTGAACACTTACATTTTTGCCCTTGATGGGGACAATTTGTACGTTCACGTGACGCTTTCTTTTTGTCCAGACATTTAATACACTTTTTTGTTAGTTGACCGTGTCGCTTGATCTTGAATTTGTCCAAAGAAAGATAGTGCTTACATTGCGCGCATTTCCTGGTACCCTCCATATTGATTTGTGCTTGCCTTTAACGGCAAACACAAATTTTACTGGTCAATTTTGTAGGTATCAGGGAACGTTTATACAAGCTAATAGTTCAACCACTTCCAATTGTGAATTTTCCTGTATACCGCTGCACATGAGGAACATATTAACACACCACCGCCGTGATTGTTCACCAAGGACCCCTGACAGGCAGGGCAAAGCTTGGTATTTCGGGCCTTGTATTCGAAGGGTAGTGGGGCGACTAATTTACCCTGCAGACACTGCAACGCCTTGCAGTACCTCTCAACGAGCCTTGCCTTCTCGGGGCTTTCTCCAATAAGCTCAATATATCTGGGTATAATCCTGTATGTGAGTAGATCATACAGGATTAGGTAGTTTTCATCCTGTTGAACACCTCTAATTTCCCCATCAAAAGCAAGGGCGTCTATTTTAAAATCCTCCATGTTGTTTTTAACAGCTTGCTTCTCCTTATCCCTGGCCAGGCAGACCATGCAACTTTTAGTTAAAGTATTGCTCCTAATTTTAAACTTGTGTGGTGGTAATAGTTGTTTACATACGCGACATCATCTGATATCCATTTAGTATTTCGTCCCGAGCACTTGACTCCTTCCATAACTCATGCTTGTATACTCTGTTTGGGCTTCGGCACGATACTTACCGGCAACCATCCGTTGGAGACGGCCATTTCACGACTTGCTCTCCCCGAAGTATGCAACCATTTTGAGGATGGCTTCGGTGTCCATTTTTGTAGAGGGCCTTGTTATATTCAAAAAATATTTACCCATAGGCAAAGGTGAAACCAAGGTCTACAATTGTCTCATAGAGCATATCTGAAATTTCTTTTTCCTTTGGTGTAGCGTTGCTTGTGGTCATTATTACTACCGCATTTTATCATCATTTTATCATCATCGGAGATCCTTCTCCCGATGATGGGAGAAGGATCTCCCGAAACGTCGCCTACTAAACTATCATGTTCAAGAAATGATAAACTTCCACAGTAATATGAATACTGAACAGACAAACCGAAATTATATCTTCAATAATAATCTTTATTAGTAGTCGTTTATAACGAAAAAGAATGTAAGCGATCAGGATATAGGGTAGCATTACAGCGATATACAAACACACTTCCATTTTATTCCCTTAAACCACAAGCGGAGAGATATGTGCACCATCGTCATGTACAACTCGCTTGTCATAAAACGCCGAGAACCCGAGCTTGTTTTTCTCTTATGTGATCATACCCTGCTCATGTACCCGAAAACCTACGTTTTTGTCCACGTCTAAACCACCCCTCAGCGCACCCAGGTATCTACTAATTTTGTCTCTTTGACATGCCCTTACATGAAATTTCGTACCCTTTTTTCCTTCAACGAAGTAGCACTTGGCTGTCAGGACAATCATCAGAAACCCAATAAATTCAAGTTTGAATAGTCCTCCTGTTCGACTCGAGTACTTACGACATCCCTCAACTCTTCTCCGGAGATGTCAAAATAGGCACTGTCAGTGTCCATGTAAATGTACTCAAAGTCTCGACGATCCACGTACTTGTCCAGAAAATCGTAGTAAAATTCGAGCATGTGAAGCTTAGCTAGTTGGTACACCGCAATACCACACTGGTAGGCTCTATCGATAGTACACTTGTGTTTTCCCCTTCTTACCTCATATACATCCCCAATCTCTTCAAGGTCCTCAAGGTACGGGCTTCGGAGAGCGGCATTTTCTCCTTTTCATCCCTCGTAAACGTAGTATTTGCGTGCCTCGCCAAATCTTCATTAATCTTGCCGTAGAACGAGTTGCCTTTCAGCTTGATCGCATCCGCCGCAATACGCTTGTCGGGGTCTTTATCAGCCTGTCGTCGTGCATCAGCAACCTCCTCTGGGAACCAGGCAAAGGGCTTATCCCGGGCGTACTTGAGGAACTGGTGAAAGGCAGTCACTTTCAGCCCATGGTTAATGTACCATTTTAGCACAGGGGTATACAGTAGGACTTTTTCAGCTCTCACCCAGAAGCTTACGTGTACCTGGAACACGCTTGCAGCGCGTATTTTTCAAGTACTCGTGCATGTGCTTGGGGATTTGCCCATCAGGTATCTCCTTGACGACAAACAGGGGATCCATATCACTAAACCTTTCGCGCAGATCCTCGGGTACCTCGATATCAACCTGGGCAAACCCAAACAACAATCCATCCATCACACCCCGCGCCAGTAGCTCTAACTTATGTGCCGATGTCGATGTGGCCACCACCTTAATCAACTGTTCCTTCCCATAAGGAAAGTCTTGCATCAAGGTACTCGGGTAGAGCATGTTTGCATCATACTCTAGAATGGTCTTGCACTTGTGGGTTTCCTTGTACACGTGAGATCTGATACCCGTTACGTCCCGTTCATGATATCTACAGAATACAATCGCGGGTTGCCTCCTGTTCGATCTCGTCGTGAAGCGTTGTCCCTTCCGAAATTTGTTCCCTTGCCTTGTTATAGTAGAAGGCAACGGTATCCCTCACATTCTGTAATCGAACGGCAAGAGCGTCGCAAGTTGCCGCTACTGGTGCCGACACGGTGCTATATAGTTTGCTGATTGCATTCTTAAACCAACTCTTTATTATATACAGATTTCAACAAAGTTCGAAGATTACAGAGCGGGTTGGGAATTCCCCTACTCATTTTTGTATGATAGTGACTCAACCTTGATATGCATGACTCAGCACCGCTTAGGGATTTTACCCCATTTGCGTATGATGTTATAGCGCATGCGTTGATGAACAGTGGATTTATGCTGATGATCAGCGCACTTTTGTGCAATGCAGCGTGACGAAAAAATCCTGATTATATTCCATCTCTACTCTAGCTATACTAGCCAACTCTGCTAAGAGTATTTCTCTAATTCTTGCGCATGATAAACTCTTTCCTTTTCTTAAAGATCCTGTGACTCATTGCTCCGCAAATAAATTCCTCTGATCTCTCGACCTTTTAACTTTGCAAGTTCTGAATAGTTACTTAGATTCTTAACTGGGCAAGATTTATTGCCAGTCTTACTAATAAAAACCCAATTTCCTTCCCTGTACACGTCCGTTTTATATTTTTCTTTAAAAATAGATTCATGTAGGAATAAAAAATTGATACATCACAACGTCTGAGGCCTGTTATCTCCATAGATCTCATACAACCTTGCATAGCCAGTTAAGCATACTACTGGTCCTCATTTGTTAATGTTTTACTCTAAAAGCTTTGTATGTTTCAGGGTCGGATCCAGGATTTTTATGTAACTAAGCAAAAAAATTTTTTGGGAGATAACCGCCCAGAATGCGCGTTAAAATACGCCAAATGGGCGGACCTAATAGTAACAAAATTTATCGCCTTGTTCAGGCTTTTTCCAGCGTTAAAAAGTACAATAAGTGACAATATACATAAAAAAATATACAGCTAAAATATATAAAACATGTAAACTATGTATAAATCAATCAGCAAGTATATGTATTTCAAAAAGCCTTTATCTCTTATTCTGTTCAGCAAACTCATCTATCATTTCATCAGAGATCACAGTGATTGACCTGTTAAACATGATAAGTGCTAGGCTGCTTAACCTTTCTTCCGACATCATGTTTCGCATCTGAGTCTTTGGACGCCTTATTCCAGAGATACTTTTCTCACAAGTGCATGAGGTTACAGGAATTGTAGCCAAAATTCTAAAACTTCACGGATTGATGGAAATGTGTACCTATTTGTGGTTTTAAGTAAAGAGGTGATATCTGTTGGTAGAGCACCTTGATAGTTTTTCCAAAATATCCCCCACATATCTAACTGGACATATGTTACTAAGGGCTGGAATATCACTCACAAACAATTCCAGAAATTCTTTACACTTAACCTTGGGTTAACCCGGGCTATGGTAACATTCACTCGCCCATGTTGAATCGCCGTCAAGAGGAATCGAACCCCGGTCTCCCGCACAGAGTACGAGAGCTATAACCACTAATCTACGGCGCCACAAAGAGGATTAAAAAAAAAAAATATTAGTAAGATTGGTAAGATTTTTTCTATCCATATTGTTATAGCTATATCACATATGTCAAGTAGTCTTGGCAGAGGGCACCACTACGATGACTTGGCTTGAAAATGGATGGATACGTTTTCCATCGTTTTCCATCCTTAAGCTCTGTTTCCACTCATCATACTGGCTCAATATTCTCTCAAAATCCAACCACCAGTGTATCTTGCTAGGTATAAAATAACAAATGAAGCACCACATGAACATGAACACTTCAGAATTATTTTGAGTGTATTTTTCTCTTGATTTATTTATTTGTGTGGTGGGGAGGTTTGAGTATAGAAAATAAAGCAGTAGCTACAAACTCATTTTGTTAAAAAAATATAGCCCCAGAAGTTTCATACAGAACAGGATCAGTGAAAAAACTTAGTGTACACACATTCTCAACTACTATAGTGAATAATAAAGAAGTATCTCATTCACTATAGCTATATAGCTATATAGATATTTTTGCAGAGAGAAACCTTTTAACATAATCTTCTCAAGCCAAAAAAAAATTCTGATATTTTAGCTTAGGGAATAAACTATACACACTATTACACACTGAGTACTTGAAATTTATAAGAAATAGTAAAAAAGACATCCAGAAACCTAAAAGTATCACACTACCTCTACCGTCCATCTTTGGCTGATTGGTTATAACCACGAACAACGTGGACTGTTTGCATTCATTTTGCTACGGTTGAGAAATTCTGTCTACCTTGCCTTTTTTTTTGCTTATTTGCTTATACGCGATAGCAAAGTAGTTTTTCATCACCGCATTCTCTCCATGCAAAAAAGCAAATATATCAACTTTGACACGCTTACTTGCTTATTCTTAAATAAGCGAGAAAGCAAAGTCTTTTCGTTTCGCTTGCTCAGAGGAGTTACTATCTACTTTGTTTGGGAGAGTGAATAAGCGCAATAAGCAAAAACACAACTTCCTTACCAGACTTCTTAAAAAATACAAGGAAAACTACACACGGGAAACGCGTGCGGGCTTTTTCTCTGCGTTTTTGAAAGTAAGCGCGCGCTTATCTTGCTTATACCTCCATCCGACCCTGTGTTTGTAAAAATAATTAGAAGCCGAAAAGATTTCAGTTACAACAGCATTTCGAGTTCGAACTTTCCGAGAAGATGAAAAGACCAAACAGCAAATGTAGAGAACTTCAAAGGGGCCATGTCTTCAAATATTCTCAAAATTATGCATGGGTCGACTAAACAGTTTTTTGTAATGCATCTGTAAAAAAATTAAGACGCGTAATTAATCTTTTGCTTAACATTAATTCAGAAAATTTCAGTTCTCTCTTGGTTAAAAGTTTTCTCTGGTAATAGAAGCGCATAATGTGAAATATGTCCTACTTTTAAAAATAGCCATTTTTTTGCACAAAACCTTAAATCGTGTGATTAGTAAAACTTCCTGTTAAAAAAAAGGGAAAATAGTTGAGAAAAAGCTGTCTTTTCGAAGTTATATTCAATAAAAATCTTCAACTCTACCACGTCCATGTACAAAACCCTATAAATAGAGACAACTAGCAGGCTAGCTTAGATGAAACATGACTCCCATTATGTATTTTCTTCATAAAAGTAACCAATAACTAAATTAATGTGATTATGGGTTTCCTTCAATAAATCCTGGTTCCCACTGGTTCCATAAGCATATCAATACAAGCACAAGTATAAGAAAATCCCCGTGTGAACTTTATCAACATAAGCTAAAGAACAATGTGAATAAGATATCAAAACTTTTTAATATTTGTATGTGTCTGTTATGCTTGCAGGATGCTTTCTGCCATGGAAACTAGAAGAACGGAAGCTTAAACGTATAGCCATTCCTCTTTCTCACGAAATAATCAAGAACTTTAACAAGTCGTTAAATAATTCTAAATAAATCCTCGTGTATTTATGAAATTAAATATCGTGAATTGATTAGAAAGTGATTCTACGAAAAAATATCAAAACTGCCTTTTAAGATAACATTCGCAATTAGCTAAAGAGAACTCATAAATTTACAGAAAATTTTGAGCGATTTTTTTAACAAGTCTCTGAATAATGTGTTTTATTACTCATTTTTAACCTTTTCTTTAACAATAGCAATGATAAAAGAGCCCAAAAGTCCCCTCTCATCTTTATGCTTATAATACTTTACTTATTTATATACTGCGCATGCGCATGTTGCTTATGTTTATGTTTATGTCACCAGTGGAAACCAGGCTAAACAATTTGTGGCAGCAAACACAAATCAACAAGCAGCAAAAAGTATATACTAGCTTTTCGGAGTCGATACGAGATAAAAAAAAACTATTTTTGTTTGCTTAAATATCCTTGTCAACAGTTCCAAAGTTATTTTTAGCCTTCTTTTATGCGTATATTAAGGAATTTTACACATTTGAAACGTTTACATTTATCTTATTCCAAAGTTTACGTTCCGCTGTTTTAACCCTTTTACGGGATCTGAAATGTCTGTTAACGTCATCCCCATCACTGCCAAGAAGTAAGCTGGTGATGCGCAAAGTGGTTGTTTAATTCCAATTTAATTTACACCGATTATACTCGCCCGTCATGATCGGAGACCTGATCGAAGACATTCTCAGAAAAAAATGGACACAAGGGCGCAATGATAAATATCCACCTACGTAATTATTCTCGTTCGTTTTTTCGAATATTAAATTCTTCGATGTGGATGAACAATCTGATAGCTAGACCAAATAAGCCAATATTTGGTGGCGAATTTGCCGGCAAAATGTATCCGAGCTTGCACAGGTCCGTTTCCTTTAATTTTACATTGTAACAACATTCACATCGCTAAAATGTAGGAACAGGTACTACTTTTAAGGGCTGAAATACATCGTTGTAAACTTTAATCAGTCTATAAAACTTAAGTCTCTTAAAAAAGTTTACCAATAAACCTGTTTTTAATACCAAAATAGAAAGCTTATAGTCATTATTTCAAATTCACTGCAATCACCTGTTAGGGAATTTGCTTAAGGCGATCCAACGACCATGCTAAAGTAGGAGTGTTTTCTACTCTTTGGCAAACGGGTTTCAATAAGTTATAATAGCAGAACTTGAGCGTTGATATTGCCTTCCCCGTTAAGATAAGTAAAATAAAATAAAAAAAAAACAAGGTAGCTATCGGGTATCAGGTATAGATATCAGGGTATCAAGTCTCGGCTCTGATTTCGGGTGTTGGTTAACTGGTCCGGGGCTTCACCTGCCTACAAAAAAAGTTAAAAGTTTTAAACTAGTCGAAAATATGATTTTTGTGATATATCAGATAATATATCAGAATTAATTCGACTTTAATTAACTAGCTACCTTCAAAAAGCCAAAGTAATGTTTTAGCTTCTTCAGTTCTAACGAAAAATTCTATAGCTGGGTAATATGGTACTAACGATATCGAACAAAATCATTACGGATAAAAAATATCACACGCCCGCAACTTTATGTTGCAAAATGTGTCTTGCATGCTTGAAGTAGCTAGATCTATAATAACTATTGTTTCTAATGTTTGAATGCTAAATTTTGTAAGGCAAATACAGAGAAAGTGGCATCCATGATTACCTTTTGCGTGAAAATTTATTGGCGAATGGCAAGAATTTTGCTGGAGACGTGATAATTACACTGATAAATAACATTGAATTCAACAGTAAGTGCACAATTAAATTTTTCATTCCAAGGAAATGGAAAACTATTAAACCAAAAGACTCCTCCGTAAATGGACAAGTGTAGAAACATGCACTAGCACCATTTTGGATATCTCCGATAAGGGTTAAACATGCAGAGCTGTCTGAAACATACAATGTTTATGCTTTTTATTCTTAAAGCTGTTTAATTAATGGCTTATAAATCGATTAGCTGGGCGCTACAAAACCGAGGTTGTGAATGCAAACAACCGAGGTTGCTTTTAGCCCACGTAGCACCGGGTAAATGGTCTATTAATGGCTTATAAACCGTTTAGCGGGGTGCTACGGGAAAATAGCGACCGAGCTTTTGACGTCATAGACCTCACTGCGTTCGGTCCATGTAAACAACCGATTGAGGAAATCACTATTTTTATGGCCATTATGTTGCTTTGACAAAACTTTTTAAAGGTATTGCTTCCATGTTTCGTAGCATACTTCGTTTTCAGATACTATTGGTCCAGTATAAATTGTTCTATTTCATCGTACCGCTATATGTTTAAATCAATTATTTAAAACTTGGATCTTATTTGGAGGTTTGACAGCGTTTAAATTTCACGAAAGTTTGTTTAAATCGATATGGGCCAAAAAAAAGTCAGATAAAAAAAAAGAAATCACACTGTCAGGTACTAATGAATCATAGAAACTAGCGCGGTTGATCTCTGCTATCTGCTGATCTGTACTATTATGTTACGTGATTAAATAGTTATAATCCTATAGAATGAGACGGCTAATTCTGTTAAATTTTTTTTAATCCACACCACATATAAAGCAAAACCATTGTTTGTGGCAACCACAGGCGGCAAACTTAAAAGTGCAATGAAATGACTTCTGTGTTCTCATTGAATGCATTAATGCATTATAGTTGTGCCGTAACATCTAGGCAGTTGCCAAATGAGACA
Organism: Hydractinia symbiolongicarpus; assembly: GCF_029227915.1. Taxonomy (NCBI): domain Eukaryota; kingdom Metazoa; phylum Cnidaria; class Hydrozoa; order Anthoathecata; family Hydractiniidae; genus Hydractinia; species Hydractinia symbiolongicarpus. The sequence goes on along the minus strand of NC_079875.1, from coordinate 11,646,137 downwards.
TACTTTTTTCGGCTAGATTGAAGGTTAATGTACACATCCATTTTGCCTGTCGCAGACAGTTGGACACATTCTTCGTATAATAATGACGAATGTGATTACCCCTTAAAACTGCAGTCAAGTCTTTGCATTATTGAACTTTCATTGATGTTTACTTATAAATTTTTTCTTATATTCAATTCTTTATATAAAGCAGAAGGAATGGGAGGGTCTTTGAACGTATATTTTCTACTACAAGAAAAATTTTCTGCAAAAGAGAGTGGGCAGGAATAGTACAGTAAGGAAAACATTCTGCTAGCCATTTCCACTTCATCTTAACCTTATTCGGCCCGGGGGGGAGGAGAGGGGGGATTCCGCCCCCCTTGACGGATTTTTTTAATAACTCCTTATTGCTATGTTATATGGCTATGAACCTTACTGAGTTTCAATATTTATCTATTAGACACCTAAATGCCAAATTTTTAGGTCCCATACCTTTCAGAGGCTTTGATATTGGCCATTACTCGAAACTACCCCTAGAAATCTCTATGAAATCCTTGAAATGGAGAAAATTTAATAACTTCTGTTAGGATTATCCTTACAACTTGAAACTTGCAACTCAACTTTGTTCTATTAGGTAGATTCATTTTGCATAATTTGGACACCCCCCAGTCATAGTATGTTCGAAAAACCCCGGACCGAGTAAGGTTAAGCACTTTTAATACCGAACGTAATACAATACGGCATAATAAGTAACCTGATTGGCTAATTAAACGTGAAAAGTTAGATAGCGTCTGTGTGTGTTTTCTACAACAGCGTCTATAAAACATGCCCTAAAACAACATTTTTAATTGGTTACAAAAGATTATGTATCTATGACTTGACTCATAATACATATCAAAGCAATCAAAGCCCCACCCTAAAAACTGCAGTAATAAGCTATTTTCTTGTACATCGAACGTAGCAAAGTGCATCTGACAGATTTATACTTCCTAATTTCGCATGAATATTCAAATAGACAGTAACGTAATCCAGAAAATAAATCAATTCAATTTTATATAATTAACTTATTAAATTAGTAGTAATTGGCGAATTAACATATATCTTAAGATATACCTCCTTTGACTAACATTATAAGAGATAAACACATTAGGAAAAGATATCTGCAAGTACTTCTTACCATGATGGCGAACTTTTTCGTCAAGGCTTTGATGTTTGCAGCAATATTCACAAAAGTGTTAGCGTTACCACTTTCCGATTTTTTTCAATATGGAGGAGAAGGTGATACAGCAATAATTGATAGAGAAAATAACATACAACTTTTGTCCATAGATGATGGTGTTCTGCAAATTATAACACCTCACATTCCGTTTTTTGACAGAATTAATAACACTAATGTTCAGGTAAGAGCATTGTCCATCTACATTATCCACTTGTCTTTTTATGCATGATTTAACGTAAGTCTTCTTGGAATCACAAACATTTGATCCCTTCATTTGTGTCTTGCATACATAATAAAAGATATTACAAAAAGCCAGAAAAACTCACGAAATAAGTTTGGAAATATAAAATATATGTTATTGTTATTCATTTTCAATTTTTTACTATAAATAGACTTGTTACTTTCAATCAAAAGGGGAGGATGAAACAAAAGCGAAAATCTAAAGAGATAAATGAAGTCAAAAAGATATTTAAATAACTTAGTTTATTCGTTACTCCTGTTATGTAAAGCTCTAAAAGGTGAACAAGGAAATGTATAGGACTTTAAAAGTTAAGTGCCATGTTAAGCGCTTAAGTTCAGGAAACTCGTGTCGCATATTCAGTAAAAGCATTTCAGATGCATTTTGTGTTCCGAAAAAAAATTGCCCACTTCTTCCCTTTAAAGCTGAAAAAAGAACACATGCTAAAGAATAATCGTCTAACTTCCGATAAGAGTTCAGAAATTAATTGTGAGTAACACCAAGATGAGCGCTACAGGTAAACCATGCACCACATCTGTGTGAAGTGTTTACAGCGTCGAATTTATGTCCTTTCTTATAAAATCATTTCTCCTCGCGAATTTGTTTCAAAAAAACCCACATGTAACAGCTCGGTTCAGCTAACAAGTCACCCAGGAATTTAATAATACATACTAATTTTTCCGTAAAATATTCCTATTAGTCATACAGCTACGGTATATCTTTGGTTAAAAGAAAAACACAGGCTACAGCCTATAAGTTGTTGTCAAACTTATTGTCAGTTTAAGTAAAAACACAACATACAATCTGTCATTGCTAATTTAATTGTCAGTAAAAAAATAATTAAAAGTATTTACACCCACGTAAAGGAACAAACTACCTTTCTATCTTAACGTAACACCATCTGTACTTGCCTACGTTTAGTTTATAGCTATACTTAGCTAGCTAGCCACAACCCAAACTGTAGCTCAGGTAAGGTTAGATAGGTAAATCATACCCCCATGGGTGAATATAACGCAAAGAAAACAGCGTTCTGCTAGGTTAAACAGCACTCCCACCAAACTGAATGAAAACCAAGTGAAAACAGCATAAATATATACAAAACTAGCTGGAGTCTGTTTCTCACGACGTAGTCTGCAGCTATAGCCACAGTTGCTTGTAGTCTTAGAACTGATTTGTTTCGTCGCGTAGAGTATTTCGAAAAAGAGTCAAGATAAGGGGACTTTCATGCAGTAGAATGACTTTGCGAGTAAGAAAATATGTTCAACTGTAAAAACATAAGTAGAATCACACAGTGACAAAAAAAATATTGGAAATATTTTCTAAGTTTTTTACGTTCTCAATTACATAAAATATACAAGAATCTATATTATAATACCCGTATACGTCTTTCCGTCTGTCACGCATAATGGTAGGTTAGTTGCGCAAGTATAAAAAGGACGAGCAAACCCGTGGATTTTCCCACGGGCTAACGACTAGTTAATAAATAAATATCTTTCGAGAACAAGTGCGATAACTTGTGTATAATATAAACCAAGCATAAATCATTGTATTTGATCATAATAACTAGTTATTCAAACCCGTGGAAGAATCCATTTAAATTAGTGTGCTGTTAACAATTTAATTAAGAAGGCTGAAATAAACATTTTAAACGAAATCGCGTGGGGGAATCCACTCAAAAGCATTTAAAATGTATTGTATGCTTCTTATCACAGAATGATTTGTTGTCAATTTCATTTAAAAGAGACGAAAAAAACTATAATAAGGCCGAATCTCCACTGGACGATATTCGCGACGATTTTTGTGACGAAAAGTAGAAACCAATTAAACTTTTCGTCATGACGAAAATCGCGACCAATCAAATTCGAGTATTTATGACGATCGTCATGGAAATCGTCCCGTGGAGATTCGCCCTAACAAAGTTGTAACCCTTTTAAAATCGGAATTTTTTTTTACACAATTAGTTACGGAATGTTATTTTCAGACTATATATCCATATTTTTTCTATTATAACACACTTGTTATGATTTTTTAGCTTAAATACTATTACCTTTCACCCAAAAAATTTGACCTCAACAATTTCTCTTTAAATTAAAATTCATGTGGAATTATTTATTCTGCCGAATATAGATTAAGTCTACGCGCTTGCAAAATTGTACAGAAAGAAATGACGTAATTATTAAAGAGAAACGTTATTAACAACAAATATGGTGCATTATGTAGAAATTTAGACGATCTTCATTATGCTACACTGCACGAGCTTTAACTTTCGATAGCATTTTCGTTTTACTTTAAAATTTTCAGACAACATTGGTGAACCATGCAGCCATGATATTGTGTGCGGAAATTTTTTTATTCGGAATATGTTCTTTTAACAACGCTCGATGCATATCAGGGGATGCTAACAAAGAATCTTTTGAAAAAAACAAAGGGCTATTATTAAAAAAATATGAATAAACAAAAAAACTCCGCACATTGTTTTAACAGGGCTAACCCGAGGTTCATTTAAAAGCAAAAGCTGATGAAAAATAACGAGATTGTAAAAAGTTGGAGTTCGTAGAAGCTGATTTTTTTCTTGTTTTTAAAAGTTCATTGTCCTTCTTATCACAAAAAGATTTTGCTGATAACTTCATTAAAAAGGCTGAAAAAATGTGTTAATTGTTGTTGACGTCAGCAGGAATTTTGGAACATCGAGTGCCCCAAAGTGGATTATTTTGTAGTGCGGCGTGTTAGGAAATGCAAATATCACATTATGTGTGCCTACGTGTGTGCAAAAGTAGCTGCTGTACAGCCTGCCGGGTGCAAAGCATTCACCGTGTGAAGCTGTCCATATATGAAAAAAAGGGCGAAAAATGTCCTTTGTGTCAATATTTTGGTCTAGGATTGCAGTTATCAAAATATACTATCCAAGTTCAAGTGTTCAAGTGTGTTTATATCTGACTTAATTTTACAGGAGAAGGGATGATGGATTAACACGTTTCTTTGCCATTGTAATAGATGGCTTGCGTTGTGACGTCATTTGTTTACATTTTCTCGGACCTTGTGGAAGCTGGCAGGATAAAAAACAGCGAGCGCCGGCGCACGTATAGGGCTTCACATCTCCCAAGGTTTACAAAAAAATACGTTCGCCGAAATTAACCGGCCTGCTTGTCGTTGCTGCTGAAATAACTAGGACGCCATGTGGTGAGATTCAAGTTATTTTCTTTCGCTTGATAAAGATGAGAAAACTTCGTATATTATAAAGCTCACCCTAGCCAATGATGATGTATTACCAGATCCTTATACCTTAAAAAAGACTGGCAAAACGATCCAAAGTATTTACCAGATATAACATTTGGAGATATCCGTATGTACTTAGTGAAAAGTCCTAAAAGTGGTATCACTCACGAGTGGATGAAGGCTTTTAAATCATTGGATTCATACAACTTTTTTATGTGGTCATGTACAAGACGTCTAATATCATAACATTGATGCAAAAAGCGAATTTTGTTACATTAAAACAAAGTTTTGTTTGCCTTTGCTATATTGTTAGCTTTTTATTTTTTATGACTTTCTCCCCTTAATGCTCTACTTGCATTTTAAAGTTTTTACCAAGTCAAAGACTAGGCCAAAAACAAAAACTATATGAAGTATGGGTTGCATTACATAAGAAGGGTGGCTGGGTCCTTACTGCAAACTGCACATGCATGGCCGGGAAGCAAGTTATTAAGCATTGTGTATATAACTTATTAGGCAACCTAGCTCTAATACACTACATTTTGTTTAGACTTGGTTCAGCATGCAGGCGTGTTGGGGCTCTATTATTTAAGCTACAAGCCGGTGCATTATTAGGAATAAACAAAATTGCATGTACAAGTGAACTTTGCGCTTGGAAACGCTTTAGACGATTCGCAGAACCAGCTCTTATGACTGAGATAGACTTTAGCAGACCAAAGCAGAAGCAAACAGTACCCAAAGAAAAAAAAGTTGTGTCGGATAGAATGAAGAAGCCTTTTTCTTTTAGGGATCCCACACATTTAAATAATGAGTTTCATAAACAAAAATTAAAAGAACTTTATACAGTAAATCCAGATGCAATTCTTACTAGCCTATACGACAATGATCCAGAAGATTTTACAGTTACCAATAGTGAAACTGACACTGCTGACGAAACCGAATTAAATAGTATTCCTGAACCTTTGACAAGCCTTTTTAAGCCACAATTAATTAATAATAATCCTGAAGAAATTCAATCAGAGTGCAGAGAGCTTTATTATGAATACAAAAATGGCTACTGTGACAGTCAGTGCAAAAATTTAACGAAAGTTACAAGAGAACAGCGCTTGTCAACAGCATGGCAAATTCATAGAGCAGGTAGAATCACAACATCTGTCTCAAAAAGAGCATATAGTTTAAACCTAAATAATGAAAATTCTAAAAAAAAATTTACAGAAACAATCATGCAATATTCTACAAATATAACTGTATGAGCACAACAATACGGTATTGACATAAAAGCAACTGCTAGAAAAAAGTTTGTTGAGGTGTTCACAAAAAATCATGAAAACGTTATTGTAAAAGAAACTGGTTTACATGTGTCAGAAGAATACCCATTTATGGGAGCATCACCTGATGCTCTTGTTTTGTGTAAATGTCACGGCTTAGGCGTTTTAGAAATAAAATGTCCTTATAAATACAGCTCAGGTTTTGATGATGTTGAGTGTGATAAAACATTCCCTATTGATTCGGATGGCAACATGAAAACAAATCATCAGTATTATTTCCAAATCCAACAGCAAATGATTGTTACAAACACAAAATTTGATTACTTTTTTGTGTGAAGTGATAAAAATTATAAACTATCCAATGTTCATCAAGACACAGAATTTTGTAAAAAATTAATATCAAAAATTGAGCATGTTTTTTTCACAATGATTTTGCCAGAAATTGTGACACGAAGCATGGATCAAGAAACTGACAAGACAGAAAAGCTGTATTGTATTTGCAAAAGACCAAGCTTCCTACCAATGATTGCATGCGATGGCAAAAATTGTGCAATAGAATGGTATCATTATTGCTGTGTAAATTTACTCCGTGCACCTTCTGGAAAATGGTTTTGCGAAACATGCAAAAACAAAAAAACATTACAATAAAGAACCTATTGTGCAACAACACTTTTGTTAATGTTTACTAACACACATATAACTGACATAACATAATCTATTAAGTCAATTTCCGATATTGGAATAATTGACTGCAGGATACGAAACTTTCGAAGTCTTCCAATAACACGTTCTAAATGTATACGAACATTGGAAATTTTCCGGGATATCACCACATTACTTGCACTCATTTGTGCTTTTCCACGTGCAAATTTAGGTATTTTCAAGTAAGCACCCCTAGTAGCAAGATCTTGTGCTATCGTAAAACCACGATCGTCCAGTATACAATCACCATGCTGCAACTTATCAAGAAATCCACTTTGTGTTGTTATTTCCTTATCAGAAATTCGACCACCATAACCACGTGACAAAAAGCTAACTGCCCCAGCTGGTGTTATTCTGATAAGATATTTCATTGTGCAAGTATTTTTGTAGTTGGACCATGTTTGTGCACATGCATTTAGGTTATATGATCGTTCAGCAAAAATTTCAGTGCAATCAATTATGCATGTACAATTCTGAAAATTTTTTTTAAAGCTGTTTGGCAAATGACGTCGCAAGGCTTCTCTATCATGTCATATTATTAAATGGCATGTCTCTCTAGATATGATAGGGATCCATCTACGATATATTCGAGAAGCTACTGTCTCGCTCAAGCCAAAACGATAAGCTAAATCTTTGTTTAATAGACCTAGTTTTAGCTTCATAAGCACCAGCAACAAATGATCATTATGAGAAAGTTTCTCGCTAAAATATCTCACTTTTCTAACAAATAACGATAAAAACCATTCAAATAAACCAGGCGTGGTAATCTCAGTATACAAATTCAACATATTTTCAGCAACCACAGTATCATAAGAAAATTTGGTGCTTGAAGCATTTTCTAAAGGTTGAACCACATCATTCTTAAGTTCTAATAATTCCACCCTAGCTGTAGATAACTCTTTTTGAATGCCTTCTTTTTCCTTTTTGAGACTAAAAATTTCTTGCTGCAATTTTTCCAATGTAACTTCAGTCTGTGAAGATTTTGTGCACAGCTCTGCATCATTTTCAACATTGTCTACACCTGTATCAAAGTCAGCATCAGTGTCAGTGTGACTAGATGTAGAAGACATCCTTTCGCTCAAATCTGTGTAGCTTTTGCTGCTGAAACACTTCTTTTTTGTACGCAAACTTTAATGGCACATAATCTGGATGGTGTGGGTCTTTAGATTTTTCTCCTGGAATATAAAAAAAATTTGCTAAGACTTTTTTGTGGCACATTTAGTTATTATAGATACTAAATAGCTAGCTAGGTTAGCTAGCATTAAAGAGTTTAATTTTATATATCTAGCAGCTACATCTAAATAACTAGCTAGCTATATGGATAACATTACTTTTGTTGTTAAAAATTATGTTTTATATAAAAAGGTATTTTTATTTACCAGATATAAAATGTTCACTGCAAATTCTTGAGTTATCTATTTGTTTTTCTGTCCATTTTTCTCTCTTTATTGCTTGTACCCAAAGTTGACGAAGTTTCTTGCTTTCTTCATTGTGACCGAATGGTATGCGATAAAATTTTAATTTTCCACCTTTTTTTCTTTTATTGGAGCAGCCTACTGCACAACAAGAATCAGGCATTTTTTCAAGTATAAGTACAATCACAACCAGAACCTCTTGTTTTCACTGGCGCTACTATCCTGCCACCTAGTGCGCATGCGTTCGGTTCCATAAACACGCAATCCATTTAATAAATGGATTGCGTGTTTATGGAACCGTTCCGACTTTCTCGTGAAATAAAGAATGCTGGCATTAGCAAAAGTCAATTTTTTATTAACTCATGGTTTGTAATTGTCATGTGACAGGCACCATAACACTTGATACGCAAATGTTATGGTATATATCACTCCTTAAAAAAATAGAAGATGTCAGCATGAAAATAATACTTGTATGCTTTCATACATCTTTAAATCAATTTTTCTTCGTAACAGTACTGGTACATAAGATTAGCACATAACAGTATTCTAATAGATGTTAGAAAGAGTGAACCATCTAGATACTGTTGAACTAGTTGATAATACTTACCATACAATGTTTCTTCTCAGATTTCCACAAACGGCTATATTGCATTTGGAAAATCAATATACAACGTATATACGTCGCGGGAATTCCCTCTAAACGGTGTTGCCATGATAGCACCATTTTGGAATGACCTTATGTTCATAGAAACATCTGGAAAGTTTTACTATCAGGTACATAAAACAGGACCAGCTCTGGAAAAAGCTTCACGAGAAATCTTACAAAGAAGAGGAATAGCGATTCAACCACATTTCGTGCTTGTTGTTACATGGTTTAAAACAAATATTTATAGGAACAGCCGAGTAAGTTTATTTATATTTGTTTTTTCTTTCAGACTTGCATTGCATTCATTTACGCAGTTAGCAACTGCCATCAGACAATTTTTAAAACTATTCGTAATTTAAAATCTGGAATAGCATCCAATAAGGTTCTTTAGAAAATAGAGCTTTACCCATAACCTTTTCTCCCTTAAGTTTTGAAAAGATCTTTTGTAGTATGGATACATGTAAATGTGTAAGATCTTTGTACGAATATACTACATCATAACACACATGTTATGCTTGCAACAGAAGGTACATCATAGAGGAAATGGTTGTCATAGTAAGGTTCTTCGAAAGGTTTACGTCTACCACCGTCCTGTTTTATTTACAGAACGTTGAATTGTAAGGCGCCAGTGTTACTTTGAAGAGAAAATTACGAGTGTAAAATACCATAGAACGACAGAACTTGAAAAAAGTTCACTTAGCACCTAACTTGGTATAATGTTTGTAATAAAAAGTTTTCTTTTACAGGCAAAAGTGACTTTCCAACTTGCATTGGCATGTGACGCAACAGAAACTTATGCATTCTTTCTGTACAATCAATTGGACTATTTATCCAGAACAACATCGGTAAGACATTTGTTCTTTTAGTTTGTTTTGTTTCTCTTTATACTGCGCTTGTTTTTGTTTCTTTTTCTCGTTTGTTAATTTTTGGGTTAGAGTTAGGGTTAGTATTAGGGTTAGGGTTAGGGTGTGTTAACGAGCGCGAGCAGTACTTTGCATCGGTTTGCAAAATGGGATCGAAATGTTTTGTTTTTTTATTTCTAATTTAATCAAAAAAATAGAAACTTTAAATTTTCCCTCTTATCGAATGAGCCAGCCGAAAATTTTCTACGATACAAAGAAAGTTTCTATTTAATGCTCTACATTTTTACTTTCCACTAACACGCCCGAAGTTTTTCTCATTTTTATATTTGTTTGCGTATCTTTTCTCTAACAGTTCAGCATTACAATGTCAACAATATCTTGCTACGGTTTTTTTTTTAAAAGAAACGCACACAAAAAAACCCATTTCATCAATTTTACTTCATGCTTTTTTTCGTGTTAATTCGACCTTTTTCCTAAAAACGTTTTAATCAGCATAAAACGTTTTGTCGTAATTCTCTATCGTGGAGATGTCGTAAAGAATTGGCATCTAAAATTACCTCGTTAAAAAAAAGATTTCATTTATAAAGAGTCATATTTCTTGAAAATATAGATCCTTATTTATCCGGCTCCTTATCTACATTTGTCACTCCCCCCTCCCCCCACACACGCACACAAATCAGGACATGCTAATACACAAGAAATTGGAAAATAACAATTAAAAAAATTTTTTCCAAAAAAAAAATAAGATTTGAATCATTACAGTTTTCATAAAAAAATGGGAAGCAAATTAACTTGTTATTAAATTTAAGCTTTTTTGTCAACTAAACTTTGCATAGCTATTACGGGGTCTAAGCAGCAACTGAATGATTTTCTTCATTTCATTTCCAACTCTCGTAATCGATCTTGCGTGAAACTATGCAACTGTTGGTGAAACCATCAATTAGATATGATTCTAATTTAGCCAACAAAATATTTACCGATTTAAACAAAGTATTGTTTTATCAGATGTCGTCTCTCAGTAAAGACACGATAAATGCAACAAAATTTTTAAAAGCAGGGAATAACTATTTTAAGACCTAATTCGGTTGATTAAATTATTATTTTACATATATATTATCCAAAACAGTAAACAGGTGTCGTAAAGTATCGATATACAAATTTTAAGTCGTGACAATTCAATATTTAAAAAAATTTTAATTTGTGTTATTTCAAACAGGTTGGGTGGAATGATGGAAACATTACCGAATCAAATTTTTTCAGACATCCATTGCACCGCATGGCAAATGTGAGCAAATTAGTAGATACATCAAATGTTGGTCTGGATGGAATGTGGATGTATAGAATGGGAGAACCTGGAGGCAAGAAATTTGTCTTTATCAAGATATAATAAGCTTTAGAATGTCAAATGTGGACACATTAAAAAAAGGTGGCATTAACCCTTTTTTAACCGTTCAAATAGATAAACTTTTCAGTCAGTGTGTTACCTATCTGAGTTTTCATAGTTTTTTCCTGAAAATATTGGCGTTCAGGCACTTAGAGGGTGTTTTGGTTCATTCTTTAATTTGCTGAGTCAGCAGATATACTTAATTATAAATATGCAATGAAGAAGAAAAGAAGTACCTTTCTTGAGCTTTAACTTTTTATAACCTTTTCCTTTATGCACCATCTTTGTTGTTATTAACATTTCTCTTTAATAATTACGTCATTTCTTTCTGCATTATTTTACATGCGCGTAGCACTAAAGCTATATTCAACAGAATTCGACATTTTAACTAACAGATGAATTAATGATGCTGAATATTCTTGGCGAAAGATAACTGTATTACATACTATAGCTATAAAATAACCTTTCGTAAATAAAAAAAGAGCAGAATATACCACAATCAATGCATTTTTAATTTATTTACATCGCAATAATAGTTAGAAGCGAAAGCATAGTTTATGATTAAAATAGCTGTAGTTATAACATAACTAGCAACAAGTCAACCCCCCCCCCCCTACCCAAAAAATAAAAAACACATATACAAACACAAATACAGCGTGACAGAACCAAACAGCGAAATTAGTAACTTTGAGGTAGAAAACTTCAATACTTTCTTTCAGGGAATTTCCCAAGAATTCATCGTTATCCTGTCGTTAAAGTAACTACACAAGATAATCGCTTAGTTTTCAATTGCACTCTTGGTGACGATGTGCTCGATCCTAGAGGTGTATATGAAATCACGTGGTACAACGGAAATACAAAGATTAACAAAACTGACATTCTCTCCGATGGCACGAAAACATCTTTGTTGATGAATGAGAACGTGTTTCAAAGTTTATACCAACTTGGAGCAGAGGTAAGTGACATGTTCATCCGAAAAAGATATACCTTGTTCCTTGCAAAATGATTTTTAAACCTGTGAATTGCTCTTAAGGTGGTGATACACGATCCAAATAATTGAATTCGATTTGTCGAAATTATATTGAGCATTAAAATAAAGTCAAAACTTGACAGGTGATAGACGAGAACAGGTTTTTGATATTTTTCTTTTAATAAAATGTCTTCAGAGGGTGTAGACGAAGTTGAACTCGCTGCTGTTGCAGTTATTATTTCAGCACTTAAAAATTTAACAAAACGTTAGAGACGTCGTTTGTGAACGAAAAAATGGCTGCAGAAAAGACATACTTTTGTGGTGTGTGATAATTTATTACACAAATATCGGTTAAAGCGAGAAAATTGTTTAAATTTTTTTCTCTTTTCCTTTCTTCTCACTCTCTTTTATCTTTTTTTTGAAGACATGGTGTTTTAAACGTCCTCTAGTAATGTTTATTTTTCATATAGAAACTCACATTTTTCTGAACACACATTTGATGTACAAATTTTAGGCATTTTGATTGGTTAAAAATCTTCGATTGATCGAAAAAGTTAAAACCGATCCGACGTTTTACAAAATTGAATTCGAAAAGTCTGAACATGCCGAAAACATACGATTTTTACATGATACACGATCCAACTTGTCGAATTCGACAAATCGAATTAGATCAATCGGATCGTGTATCACCACTTTCAGTATAATAAAATAAATAAATATAAAAAGTTAAGGAAAAACAATCAAAGTACGCAAAGACAAAAACAACAACAAATTAATCTGTAAATTAATGCACAAAATAATAAGAACGTTTTTCTGTTGCTTGACGCGGTACGATGGCCCCTACAGCTCATTTCTCTTCCAATTTAAAAGCACTTCTCTTCTATGAACCAAAGTGTTCTATTGTCTGTATTCTCACACTTCTTTTCTGTATTTTGACGCTTCTCTTTTTTACTTCAAACCTCCTTGGCCAGAAGTTTGCTTTGCTAACATGTACTCAATGTAGCGACAGCTTTATATTGTAGCAGGTTCCTGTGCATTTGCATGAATAAAATAGTTCATGAATCAATACAGTTCATTATTAACTGATAGATATTTTTAACCGGTTTATTCGGGAAATCCGCTGCACTGATTGGCTAAAAAGCCTTCACTACGAGCTTTATACAGCATAGTATAACTTTTAAACTCATAGCAACTAAAATGGTTACTATAAATATAAACAAACAAACAAGTTCGTCAGAGAATTTATAACAAAGCTAGCTACATACGGTCTCAAAAATCAGCCTACAGTAAATCCGACACTTGGCATCACTCCACCAGAAAAACAGCAAGGGATGTTGATAATTTTAAATCCACTTGTGTGCTAGACTGACGGAGAATAAACTTTGGTTCAAAAAACGTTTAAAAAAATTATATATACGGATATTCGAATGTTTTGTTTTGTTTTTGTATATATATTTGAAAAATTGATATAATGAAATTCAAAACGAACGTTTTCTTTCTTTATCAAAACCTGGTTTTTACAACCTTATCAAAAGTAAATCTTTAGAACATAATCCTGGCTTCCACAAACCCAAACAAAATAGCTATCAGTTAATAAATACAAGATAAACTGTTTTATCTATCTCTTCTGAGAAATATTACCCTCAGTAAGCGCAAGCTCGGTCTATAATTTTGACCTCGGGTAATATTTCTTGGCATAGATAGACAAAACGGTTTATATGGTATTCGTAACAGAGTAATTATTTTTACTTATCAATAAACACAATGGCAAAATAGCTGCCCAGGGTTCTTAAAATCATAGTATTGTCCACCAAGCAAATACATGTTTTTCTTTTATAAGAATGTGCTTCATAAGAATATCAGGCTGGAATTTTATGTTGAGAATAATAGGACTTTTGTTTGTAACAATAGAAAAATAAGAATAATAACAAATCTGGTTAAAATTTTTGTATTCTTATTACCAAAGTGTGTAAAGATTAACGAATGCTTTCAACAAAAGTACCACAACATGTTTTTATCTACTTAAGTGTAATGGTTCACTAATATACATACAAAATTTTTTTGGCGAGTTATCAGCTAATAAGGGGTTATTTCTTTCATACAAGATTCAGTTATGAATACTCCAAGTGCTCCATTTACCATTTATTTGTGATTTGGGGCAGTTAGAATCAAATCCGGATAAACTCCTCGAGGAGCAGTTCACTTAGAGCATTTAAAGCACTTAAAACTAATAATTTTACTTACTATGGTCAAAGTCTTCTTGCTCCGAAAATCCATTTCTTTAGGCATATTTTTCTCCAGTGATACTCGTGCAGTGAGAAACCATTTTGAATACTCTTAATAAATTGAAAAAGCGCAGGATACGGAACTTAATTTTGCGCAAAAATTAGCAAATAATTCGCTTCAAATGTAAACAAGACTTCATTAAAAGTGAAAGTGATGCCATTTACCACTCATGCTGTCAATGGAGATGATTACGAAGGATACGGTTTATATTTGCAGAATATATATGGGGAAATAATGAAGCAGAAAAACTATCTACGATAGATGAAAGCGCCATACGTCAGTCGCTGTCTCCACTAAAAAAAATAATGAAAATGACATATAAATTAAATGGTGTAGATAAGAAAAGTAAAAAAAAATAAAAAAATAAAAATAAAATAAAACAGGTGAAATGGATGACCAAAGTGTGCCATTAACTGTGCCAGGCAAAGCATTTGCTACAGAAAGATGACAGCAGACTGCCAGACTCCAGACAAAATACAAAAAAAACAAATTGATTCATCCTTTGATAATGATGAAGACAATAAAGGTGGTCGGTATAACAGCTTAGTTTTCTTTTACTACAGACTGGTGAGGCTAAGAATTTACAGACACAAGCCCTGATTCTGCATCACCACTAAAATTTCGATAAAAAGAAGTTGAAAATAGAATACTATGACAAGTTGTGAAGTTATATCTCTAAAATTTTAGAAATTAACAATAATTTTAAAAAAATCATTCAATTCTGTACATTCTATTAAATCGTTATAAAACTTAGAATTTTCTTTATCAGAATGCTATTTTTAAACGGCACAGTTCGAAGACAATTTTGGAGTATTCCAATTCACCTTAAAACAAATTAAGCACATTCCAAGAAAGGAAATTCTTATTTATTTAGATATCTTGCAAAGTTCGAACATGGTACTCAAACACATCTTATACGAAAAGTCGCTTTTTTGAAAGTAACAAGTTCTTTGCTGGAATTAAGGTAAGCTACCTTTTTTTTGGCACATTTTTTTATTTTTAACTGCTATTGCAACTTGAATTGCTCTATTGCCTATTAAATTTACAATCTATTGTGTCCCAAGTCTGCATAAAATGGAAGGTCAAATCCTTCAAGAGTCATTGGAGGTGTAACCATAACTGATAATTCCATAATCAACATGAAGAAAGCCACTGTTTCAGTGATAAGTTATATATATATCAATAAATCGATCAATACACAACAAAAAACTTCAGTAATCAAAGGCAACCAACGTTTTAGTTTTCTAATTCTAGGTTGAGCCTCGGCAATTCGTACTAACTGAGTCTTCAGATGCAGCAAAAGTGAACGTGACTTCTACTATTCCCATTATGTGCGCTGATGGTAGTGCAAACTGTGAATTGACCATTTCTTTTTCATACCAAGGATTAGAAGTTTTTCTCAGTACCTGTATGGTCACATTTAAACCAAATTTACCCACTCTGCAAGAGTTGTTGATTTTTCCTACTCAAGATTTTGTTGATGATGGTGAAGTTAATGTTACAATTACACCAGTTGTTAATAGACCCACAAACATGTTTGATTGGCTTAATCATGCACCTTCTCTCCCAATCAAAGTAGGTTTTCTTACTTTCTAATTTTACCACTTTGATTTTTATTCAATTATAAATTCAAGTCAGTACTTTGCAATTTACCCTTTTATGTGTTTGATTAAGAATGAAGTTGTATACCCACCTAGATTTCGTACATAGTAAACGCCCGAAATACATCATTTTTTTAATATTTTTATTGCATGGGTTGTAAGATAGACAGAAAAGCAATTCCTTTTGTGTTATCAATAAAACTGTTAAACTTGACATTGTTTTGTTTCTATCCTATGTAAATGTTTTTATCAATGAATGTATTGTAGGAGTTAGATATTATAATTATTTTGAATGCTTCTTAAATTCTTTTTTTTTGTGCTTGTTTACGTTTTAAGCTACCATTTTTCTTGACGACGGAAAATACTGCAAAATATTGTTCCGTCGTCAAGAGCGCTAAGCCAATCAGAATGCTCAAAAAACCCGTATTGCCCGCTTGAAAAATCCAGACGGTTAACAAATTACAAGATTAGTGTCTGATGTAGTTCTTATCCCATGATTCCTGTTGAAAGCAGTATTAACAGTCAGGTCAAAAGAAAAAACTTTATCGTTTTTCAAGACTAAGCCGTGGAGCTTCTTTCATTCTTATTTTTGTTTTTATTTCAAAAAGTCAGTATTCCTTTTTATCTTCGCCAAACATTAAAAACTGGCCACAAAATTATGAAAAAAATGTCGAATTTCTAATAAATATAGCACTAATTCTAGTAACAAATTCCGGTAACAAAATTTGTTAATATAAATTGGTTCAGCTTGTCCTTAAAGGTGATATATAAAACATTTAGAGCAGTTTACTTTATATTTTATTTCTCTTTCCCTCAGATTACAACGACAAGCGTTACGACAGCTTCTTGTTCATCTTCTGGTGACCCCTACATCTCCACGTTTGATAGTAGATGGTATTTCTTTTATAACATTGGAGATTTCGTGTTAGCACAAAGTGGTAAAAATAACTTCAAGGTAAGAATAGTTTTAGAGAAATTACATACCTGGGAGGATTCTCCTTATTACTTATCTGCGCACTGACAGTCATTGGTCGTCTGCTGAAAGAAATTTCGACAATAAAAGGATACACTACATTTAATCACACAACTTTTTGATTTTAATCTTTAATAAGTACTTAAGTTAATGTAGCCACAATTTTAAAACATACATATTTGTTATTTTAGATCCACATTAGAACATTTGATTGTTTACAAGGAGTGACATGCAACTGCGCTGTAGCTGCCCAAGAAAAAGATGATATTGTTGCAATTGATATGTGCAATTCTGCTGCACCCAAATTTAGATTTCCAACTGGGCACCCTCCGTCTCCAGGAACAAGTTTAAAAGAAATAAATCCGTCTAGATTTCAGGTTTGTTTGTAACATCAATTTCATCAACAGACTAAATTTATGATATATTTTTTACTTGCTCTTGAAAAGTAATGAATACTCATTCGTCATGTGGTAACGCTTAAGAAATTTCAAGAATTAATTTCCTTTGACCTGGTGCAAGTTTTCAATTAAATTTCCTAGACAGGAAATCTTTGTTACTGGAACATTGCTCAAAGAAAATCTGACGAATTGCATAGTTTTAAACGTTTTTAACATACGCATCAACTTCAGATCTTAAGGACACATTTTAAAAGTCAAGAGTGGATTTTTCATTTGTTGGAAATAAATTTCATTATTCTATAGGAAATTTTTTTATCTTTTAGGAAACAAATGAAGATATATTTTAGATAAACTGAGTGTGTATTAAAAGGGGTTACCGTATCCTTTAAGGGTTTTTTTACAACTTAATTTGTACACCAGGACAATAAACCTGTTCACATGGTGGGAGAAATGATTTTAAGCGATAAAATGCTTTCGCAAACACAATTTAGTTGTTTATGGTGAACTATGATAAAAATAGGTTGGTCTATCTAACAGGACATGCATTAGAAGTTGGAAATAAATGCCGCCTTTATTATAAATACCATTGCTTTTTACTGCATTTCTAAACGTGTTATATTAAATGTTATTAAAAAGGTACCAATCATCAATTCTGATAAGAAAATGTTCTTTTTTATAACAAAATGATAATTTTGTTTCTGATTCTGGCCTCTAATAAATCCCTTCTTATATTCGAAAGTCAACAACATTCTTGGGCAAACTTTAAAAATTGTCATAAAGAATATATTTATACCAACTATTCTTATATGTTATAGATAGAATTTCCATCTGGAACAACAATCACTTTCCAAGTCCATCGACGCCTGCACCGTCCATCTTTTGCCAATGTCTATGTTCAAATATCTTCTATATATTATCAAAACACTGTAGGATTATGTGGAAGATTCGATGGCAACCGAAACAACGATATGACATCAAAAGAAGGAACAGTTTATCAACAAACGTATCCTGCTAGTCCTGTTTTTGTAAACAGCTGGAAGTAAGAACATTTTTTTAAATATTAATTTTAATCCTTGAGAGATTTTGCCAGCATATGTGAGTTATTTTCAAATTTATGCTCTCTTTATTTCTTATTTGTTTTATCTATTTTTTAAAAATCGTTTCCCAGACCAACGAATAATGTATTTGAATAATTAATAGCAAGTCTATATGCCAATTACATAGATATCCATGGACGTTTAAATTCAAATCACGATTTCAAAGTTAACAAAAGAAAACATGCTTAAAATGGTGGTGTTACCTAGAATACTATTTTAGGCTATTTCATATATGACAATTACATTAATTTGAAATGGGCTAGGAAATAAAATGTCTTAGTTTCCCGACCTTAGAAATGAGTTTTTCTACACAATCACATTAATTCTCTTATAATTTCGTTTGTCGATGTGATTTTTCAAGTTTCCACAGTGTCTAATTAATTTTAGTTTAGTCTTTAAGAGTAAATATATTTTCTCTATTCAACTTTTTCCTTTCCCCCTCCTAAGCGTTAAGACATTGTCCTAAACCAAAATATCTAATACAATATAAACTGTTTTGTCTATTAGTTTCTATTAATTTCGGAATTTAAGAACACTATAAGGTCAGAAGAAAAGAAGAAAGAAAAATAAAAAAAATAAAAATATCTTTATTTTAACATAGGCAGTTCGCAACTTACCATCAAAAGAAAAGACGTTTTAACATAAATACATACATTAAGAGCACACAAAGCTTAACATCGTTGCTCCATTAAACCTTTTCCCATTCCACAAAGTCAGTATCATGTATTATTAACTGACGGCTATTATAACCAGTTTAGACGGGAAATCCGCTGCACTGATTAGCTACAAAAGCCTTCAGCATGAGCTTTATATAGCACGGTAAAACTTTTAAACTCATAGCAACCAAAATGATTACTTTAAATGTAAACAAACAACTTCGCCAGAGAATTAGTAACACAGCTACCTACATACAGTCTCAAAAATTAACTTACAGTAAATACAAAACCTCGCATCACTCCGTCAGCAAAACAGCAAGAAATGTTGATAATTGTGAATCCACTGCATTTTTAATATCAACTTTCATTACAACAATGAGCAACAAGCAAAACGGCGTTGAATTTGTGTGATAAGACTCTTCTTCTATATATGAATATTCAAATGTTTTGTTTTCTTTTTGTACATGTAATTAAAAAATTGACAATGGACTTCCAATCGAAAGTTTTCTTTCTTTATCAAAACCTGGTTTTTTGTCACAAGTAAATCTTTAGAAAATAATCCGGGTTTCTAAAAACTGCAAATAGTCTGACTATATGAGATAGGAGCATTTAAATGGTATTTCAAAAATTATAGGTTACGGAATAAAGCCAGTTTGTTTTTCCAAAAAAGCGGGAGGAAGACATGCGATCCACCAACACAATTAAAACAAACTGACGTGTGCATCTGTCATACGAGAGCTAATGTAGTGGCTTCGATCTGTGCCGTTGGGAGATTTGCTTTAAAACCAACCTTCTCGTCTGCAACTACTTTTAAAACAATCGTTTCTGCCGGTAAGCGTCATTCTTAAGAAACCTTGTTAAATTTTTGCTAGCTATATACTGTAGACACGTAGAAAAATTTATGAGGAACATTTTAGAATAAAACTCCATAAAAGTACTCTCCATTCCATGTTGTGACTTTCATCTTGCTTTTAACGGTTTTGCCTTATATTCTTATTGTAAAATTCTAGCGTTCTCCGATTGTAACCGTCGAAGGCGTCGAAGACGCCGGGCTATATCAAACACTATCATTATTCCTGATGAAGGAGATGATACTATATACGAATATGATCCACCAGATCGATCGTTTGTGCCTTCAACATGGCCAACAAGCAGCGGAAAAACACAAGCTCAAGTTGAATCATTTTGCAATAACTCTATTTTAAATTCAACGTCAGGAAAAGGGTGTTCGGTAACACTGGGAGCGGATTTTGACATTGCAACATTTCGTCAAGAATGTGTATCAGATATTCAGGTAAGGGTTGTTGTAACACAAAATTCTTACCTATTGTTTAATACACTAAAAGTCCTTATAAATTTGATGTCGTCATTTGTTACACGCTGTTCGTATAGTACTCTAGTAGTTTAACGAAATGACCTGTCAGGATAGACAATTTTGGATTGTTATGGAAATCATAGTTCAATAGATATATCAATGCTGGTTGAAATTGAGTATTATTAACATACACCAATTTCTTACATTATCCGTTAAAAGAAGAGCTGATTTGAAAAACGGCCGCTTGTGTACCTGCAAAGTCTGAATAATAATTGCGTACTTTCATTTATTTTGAATCTTGCATCAAAGATATTTTGAATAATTGCTCTTCTTTCAGACCTTTCAATATGTAAATTGAATTTACCTACAGATTTCAGATTCTTATGACTATATCCAATCCATCATTGACTCGATGACATCATCGTGTACAGAAACTGTACTGAAGGGTGTTAGCAAATATTGGGTGAGGAACAACAATGGAACATTGACACCACCAGCTGCTTTTGCTGACAGCATTTGTCCAAACGATTGCAGCGGAAAAGGGCAATGCAGGAACAGTACTTGTTCATGCAATGATGGATTTGAGGGAGAAGACTGTTCTATAGAGACAAGTAGGTTTTAATATCATAGTGGTGTCTTCAACCAGTAAATAAGATTAGTGAAGCCATTGCATTGCCCATAAAACTTTAAGGCCAAATAACTTATATACGGTTGGAAATAACTGACTTCGAGTCTTGCATGTGTACGCTAATTTTCTATTATTAATTTTGCATAAAGATCCACTGTGTCGAAAATACAAGAAATTAGAATTCATAGACTTGACCAACCTAATATATTATAGAAAGGTTGCATTTTTTTAGAGAACGTTCACTTTTACTAGTTTCAATTTGGTAGGCAGTCTCGCTTTTTTTGGATATTGTGTTCAAAATGGGGGTCCCATCATTTGCACCTTGTCAATAATCCATAGGAAAAAAGGCATCCATTTGTGTGACAACGTTGTATTCAGAAGTGCAAAAAAGTGAATTTTAGTAAGATAAAACTTACCCAGTGCTCATATTACTTGGGCTTCCATTTTGTTTTAAAAAACTACTCCAAAGTAAAATGACTGAGACGGGTGTATGAAATGATAAAGCAACTTTCGCGATTTTGCGATTTTGCGATACTAACTAAGCCGTTTTGGAACCGACGGGTTAATAATGTCATCACAAAACCATTCGCAGAAAGTACTTGAAACATCAATATTTGGGTTTAGTGTAAAAAATCGATTTAATCGAAAATGACATCTTTATTTCTTCTTGTAAGGAACTTTTAATTGTACCTACCTATTGTGTGAATAACCATCTTTTTCTTATGAACTATAAGAAACAATCTTTTGTTTTCCTTATAATCAGATACACCTCCGACCGTAGTTCCTAGTGTGGAACTTTGTGATGGTAGGAATAAAAGCTGCTTAACAGTCAGTGTTATGGGTAGCAATATCCGGACATCAAATCCTGTATTCTGCAAGTTTACTCCAAAGGTAAAATAAACGTTTGCACGTTGTTAAGGATCCAGTTAAAAATCCTTTCTGTCTGTGTTTTTTCCCAATGTAACTATATTTGTATTATAGAGTCCTGGAAGCACCTCCATCACAAATGGAGCTGTGGTCGTCTCTTTCGCTGAGGTATTGTGCACTCTTCCATCTCCTCCTCTTATTTTGGTCGGTGACCCCTCCAACACTATTGGCAAGTCTACAAATGCATTCTACGTACAGCTCTCAAACGATGGGACACAATTCAGTAGGAATAAAAAGGCATTTGTAATTTACGACCCAAAATGTATTCAATGTAATTCAACCTCTGCTGCTTGTGAAGTGAAGGTAAATTACTTTGGATCTCAGAATTGCAAAACGCTTCAAATCGACTTTCAATCTATGCTACGGAGAAGTTTAGTTGTGTTTAACTGATAAGGGTTCTCATTTTCTGCTTCATGAATTTAGAGATCAATGTGCAGAATCAATGGATATTGTCTTGCGGAAGGTGAATCGAATCCATCACGTTCTGTTGAAGAATGTGTACCTTCAATTGATCAGTATAACTTCTCAGTAAGACAAGGTACGTATGTATTTTAATATTTCGTGAAGTGAAATATGGAACAGCTGCCTGTCCACACATGCCTGCTTGTAGGCTGGTAGCAGCATATAATAATTGTCTTTAATTTACCATTAAATTTTACTAACATGTGACCTAAACTTATATTAATTCAAAGTATTTCCATATATTATCAAAATTTTAATGTTGTTTTAAATACTTAAACCATGCCCTGCCCAGACAAAGTTTAATTTTTATGATTTCTTGCCACAGACGCCTACGTATTCACACCAAAGTTTTATGGTCAAGATGGCGACACCAAAAATTTATTTTTCACCTAACTGCTGTTTTAGGGCAAATTTAGTTCCAGTATTAAAGTTTGTTTTTTATAAAGCACAACAGTGAATAAAAAAGCATGCTCAACATGTTGGTGACATGAAAATGTGCCCTTCTTGGCCAAAATTAGTGCAAAAAATTACCTTAAAATTTGGGGTTTTTTATCGCCTAAAAATACTATTTTAGGCCTAATGGGTTAGTATTTTATTTTACGTACCCGGTATTTTGCATTAAATGTTGGCCCGAAGTTAAGATTAATCTTTTTTAGGTGGTTCTGTTCTAGACTTTTGGCCTTGGGATTTCTTTCTTCTTGCTACATTATAATAATTCTCTTGCTTCTTTGTTCATATGAGGGTCGTAATCAAAGGCGTGATTTGTAGATAATTCTAACACTAAAAACTCATACCAAAATGATCAAAATTGTCCTTAATTACACTTCTATAGTAATCATTACCCTTTTAAAATCATTGGTCATATTGTGACATCGCAAGCTGAATAATGTCATGCAATCATACACCGAGGGAACAAGATGGAGGGGATGTCCTACACACGTTTTCACTAGAAGATGAACGGACATAACAATAGGGGACTTTATGTTGAATAAAAACTGAATCGCTCTCTTGTTCATTTCAACTTTCATTACAATGGGCTAACAAAGATTTTTTGCTAAGTTTTTTCAGAATCCTCAGGAAAGGAGCTGATGTTATATTTCTAGGAAAGATTAAGCCTTGGAAGACACGTTTTGTAACACAACACAAAAGTAACTCGTCAATATTGACCACCAGTATCTGTCTCCTTTATACCAACACTCTTTTTCAGATAGCTGTCAATGGTCTGATTGGTCCGGATGGACACGATGTTCGACGACATGTGCCCAAGGTCATATGAGGAGGAGTAGAACATCTATAAATCAATCATGTGATGGACTTAGTCAAGAGTCAAGAGCTTGTCTTCTTCCACCATGTCCAGGTAATTCACTTAACATTTTCACGATTTTATTGTTATCTAAAGGATACATTTTCCTGATATTTATGTAAACTGCTTGTTGTGCCTTTAAATATGATGAAACATGATGCTAATGCCACATAGTCCCAGAGCAATACATATGGTTAATAAAGACATGAAACATTTACACGAAAAAACTTAAAATTTTAAAATATTAGTCTTAGTACTTAAAAAACTCGTCCTTTGGATAAACTGGCTGTTACCTTACATCTGGGCAGAAACCTGAAGCTATTCTAGCTTTCCTTTCCATTTTAACAAGGTGAATAGAATCTAAATACCAGTTTAGATCTTTTCTGATACTTCATACTTGTTGGTTTAAATTTAAAAAATAAATGAGGTATATGTACTTTCACGAATTTTTACAGGCACATCTGATTGTTTTAAGATAAACCCGCGTTCTAAGTATTGTGTGGCAAGAGTAGCTTAGTGTTCCTCAAAGCATCTTTTTTACTCTCAAGCCTGTAAAGTATAGCCTTACATATGGTTAATAAAGACATGAAACATTTACACGAAAAAACTTAAAATTTTAAAATATCAGTCTTAGTACTTAAAAAACTCGTCCTTTGGATAAACTGGCTGTTACCTTACATCTGGGCAGAAACCTGAAGCTATTCTAGCTTTCCTTTCCATTTTAACAAGGTGAATAGAATCTAAGGACCAGTTTAGATATTTTCTGATACTTCATACTTGTTGGTTTAAATTTGAAAATTACATTTGAAAAATAAATGAGGTATATGTACTTTCACGAATTTTTACAGGCACATCTGATTGTTTTAAGATAAACCCGCGTTCTAAGTATTGTGTGGCAAGAGTAGCTTAGTGTTCCTCAAAGCATCTTTTTTACTCTCAAGCCTGGAAAGTATAGCCTTCTGTCATTTGAAATCTTTTTATGTAGGTAGATGATGACAATCGCAAAATTAAATCTTTAAATTTTATTAAACTTCTTCACTCAACAGTTTTTATTTTAAAATCATGTCTTTCACACTAGTGGAAGTACCAACTGTATTTTATGGAGTCACAGATGTTATTTTTAGATTATATAATTTTGTCCTTCACATTCGCTGTTAAAACTAGCCTATAAAACTACTTTTTGTCTCTTCCATATATACTCTTTTAGATAATTGTCATTGGTCTGGTTGGTCAGCATGGACAGACTGTTCAACGACATGTGCTCATGGATACAAACGTAGAACTCGAACAGCGATGATTCAGTCATGTAATGGTCTTGTTTTCAACACTAAAACTTGCTTTCTGGGACCATGTCCAGGTGATTATAATATTCCCATTTTGGTATAATAATTGGTGGAAGACGGTTTTAAATAAACCAGAAAAAGACAAATCACGTGAGATTATGGCAAAAAGGGCGACTACTTATACCTATGTACAAGCTGCTTATACCACAGATTTTATTGTTCTTATTATTTACCATTGAAAATGTTTCTTTAACCGCCTTTGTGACAGCAAGCTTTTTTGTTTTAAACAAGCATATTTCCTAATCACCCAAGCTAATATTTCAGTGTTGAATAATCAATTAATTCGCTAACAAATATTAGAAACTGGTGTTATGTCATCTTGGACCAGCTGGACAACTTGCCAAGGAACATGTGGTGAGGGATATCGCAGCAAAAAAAGAATCTGTTCAAATAAAAATTGCCAAGGCAACTTAACAGATATAGAAACTTGTAATGATGGCTGCCGACTTTCAGATTGTCCAAGTTAGTTACTTTTTGGCTTTTTATCGTAGAAAGATCCTTTTTCTTGTTCTATTTTTTATTAAAAGATGGTAATTTGGTCGTAGTCATATGAACTTTGTAATATTTTAAATACATTTATACAATTTGACAATTTTAGTTTCGTTACTAGGTTTAGTCAATGATTTCGACTGTAATTTTGAGACTCCGTGTTGGGTATCAGATCAAACTGGTCACTGGGTAGTTAGCACCCACACTCCGTCTCCAAGTACTGGACCAGATGTAGATCATACCTTCCCATCAGGTATGCTTATGTGATACGTATGATAGGTAAAATAAGCCTTAAAAGTAAATATATTACAGAAAATATAAAAAAACCAAATACGACATTAATATAAAAAATGATCACTATTTGCGGGTTACAAACCTATTCCTACCAGGTTTTTATGCATCTCATCACTAACACCATCCTTAGCAATTTGCGATGAAACCTTTCGTGTCTATCGTTCTTCTATTTATGTATGAATTTATGTATTTATGTAAGTTTAACACCATCAATTTTATTACGGGGGTCAAACATTGCACTACCTTTGCATGATCAGTTAATTGGAGTAATTATTTATATAATTAATTTTTGAGCATGATAAATGCTATGTTTGTAATCTGCAAATGATCTCTAACAGCATAGTATATAATTAGAAAAGGTTCTTATCATTCCTGTAAAAAAATTTATCCCGAAACAATAGATTTATACTTTCTAATTCATATAGTAAAAGTGAACACAATATCACAAATTGATTAACTTAGTGATAAAACAAGGGAGGGAGAGAGAAAACAATTAAACGTTTTTAGTTGCTTGAGAATGACTCTAATCTTTTATGTTATACTTTTAGGTTGTGGTCATTTCATTTATTACGAAGCTAGTGGCAAACCTACTGGACATGTAGCCTATCTAACCTCGTCCTCATTTGTGCCAATGCAAACCAAATATTGTTTTTCATTCTATGTGTCAATGTACACCCGTTTTCTCCAATATATGGGTTCCTTACATGTCTACATGGTCAATAGTGCCACACTGCAGCAAACCCTTCTTTGGGAAAACATCGGAGTGCTGACAAATAATGCTTCACATTGGGAGAATGTTAATATAGATGTTGATGTTGCTGTTGGAGGTGCAAATATGTCTGTAAGTAATCTAATCGGGTGAAAATTTCCATTACATACCCAAAAACGTATTTCTCACATTGTTGTTCAATTCGGTGAAGCTCCGCTCGATATAAACCACTTGCTAATTTGATAAATTTAACCAAGATTTGAAATTACTGTTTTGCATATATTGCAGAAACATGCATCACCTTTTCAATGTCCGATGGTTGCGTAAAATTTTTTATAGGACCTAAAAAGTATAAAGTCGTCCTTTGAGAGAGTTAGGCGTTTAATATAGTATTCACATTTCTCGGTTCTTTGTATAGTTGAAATAAATTCCATTTGATAAAACGTTTACATGAATTTTAATAGTAACATTTTATACATAGTTCCTGTTCAAAGCAGTTAGGGGCAATGGCTATAATTCTGATATAGCAATCGATGATGGCACATTGGTGGCTGGCCAGTGCTAGTAGGTATCTCTTTGTTGCACTGATTCTTAAGAAACTTGTGTGGGCATGAGAAAATCTCATAACTGTAGTTGAAGAAATCTATGTCCTCTGTATTTTTCTCACTTTAATAGCAACATAAAGGGAAGGGTTAAAGGGTCAACATGTATTCATGCATTGTCATGACAACAACTACAAAATGTTTCCATGAAGGGACAAATCTTTTTAGAATTATACAGCTGTTAAGAAACACATTGATGAACTTTTCCTTTATTTGCGTTCAATTTTTTTAAGACATCAACAAGTAATAAAATGCCGTATTAATCGGCGCTAAAAATAAACAAGACAACAAAGTTAAATTAAATTAAAAACTTCAAGTTCTTCAAGATCGTCAACACACATGTTTTCAGAGATAATTTTGTGTCGAAAATCTTATTATCTAGGTTTAGTATTTTCTGATTAAAAATTTGTGGAGAGAGTAGCTAACTAGCTTAGCTACGTTTTCATTTTATGGCCAGATATTTTTAGTGTTTCCCCCAACCTAGCTAGATTTCACAGCCACTTTTCACAAAGTTCCTAAAATTTCTTATTAAAAAGTTCTATAATCTGTTTTATCCTTTTTTTCAGTTTGTAAAAAATCATTTTTCGCGAAATGACCGAAATGTTTTTTGGTGGAAATGCTTTAATACACGATAATGCATACCTTGAAGCTTTTTTATATCAAATTGTGACTAACAAGCGTGTTGGAATGTTGCCATATTTGCTATATTAAATGCAAATTTATTCCGTTTCGAGACCTTTATTTTCTTTGTTATGAGTCTTTAAAATGAGATTGGGGTAAAAGCTAGTTGGTTCAACCATAGTAGCCATCGATACTCATGGTAGTCTTCCCTTGAGACAATTTCGGAAAACTTCAAAATGTAATAACTTGTGTAAAAAGGAAAATATTCGCTTTAAACTTTCTATTGGATGCCTTTAGAACAAACTGACGGAATTGAAATAAAAATAATTGCATTGGCTATACTATCTGAGTTTTATATTTTAGGCTTTTTAAAGGAGGTCTATCAGATTTTTTCAAGAAAATTATAAATTCTGACCACGCCATATCAATCGGCAAACTATTTTTATGCAAAACAGTTCTTGTTTAGTTTAGATATTGTGATGAGAAAATCACACATAAAATGTAACATTTATCATATTTTAGGAGAAACAATTAAGGTGGACCTATCTTGAATTAATGATGCCACCCCAACATCAAACGTTCCTGGATTTACTAATTATCTGACTAATTTATCTACGTTTTTGCTTAATATTCTGTTTTTGTATGATACTAGCAAACATTTCTAAATTATCTATATAACTGGAATGTCTATTTAGGATTTCTGCTTTATTTTTTCAATGTCACTATATATATAAATATCATTTATTTAGTATTTTCAATGTACAATCTTGGACATAAATTAGTGGACAAGTATTAAATTTTAACTCCCCCAAGCTCAGTGTTGGAGCCAAAACAGTGATTGACCCTCAAAATTCAACCTTGAAGTTGGGGGGAAGGGGGGGGGGGATTAAAAAGTCCATACATATTTTGTCCAAGATTGTAA
Organism: Hydractinia symbiolongicarpus; assembly: GCF_029227915.1. NCBI lineage: Eukaryota > Metazoa > Cnidaria > Hydrozoa > Anthoathecata > Hydractiniidae > Hydractinia > Hydractinia symbiolongicarpus. Next base: position 11,617,614 of record NC_079875.1, on the reverse strand, counting down.
ATCTTCCATGACTATACAACTTGAACTACTTTATGCCAATGTGCAAGGACGCTTAACAGCACCCAGCTGAACTGCAAAACATTCTTCCACAAGCACTTTCTTCCTATTAAGTAGTGCTTTAATACAATGTTTTTAATACAATGGTTTTAAAACTAGACTCTAATAACTCTTGATCGTCACTTGTTGAGAAATGTACTTTATTATTATTTCATTCACTTGATTTATATAACTTTTGTAGAATTTGATTTGTATAATTAGAATTTTGCAGATATTTGTGTAATCTTTGCGAATTTTGTATAGAAATGATCTTTCTAGAATTCTGTTTGTTTTCCTTGATATAAATATTTAACAATTATAAACACCTGATTTCAGAAACAGCAACCTTACCCATCCATGATTTTTTACGCTTTTTTTACACGAGCCATTTTATGCAAATTGACATATTAGATATTGGCCCATAAAGAATATTTTGATTTTTACACGTTTAGGCTTGTTGTCATTACATGGCTGCAACTATTACAAAAGCGACGGTACAAATTTGATCAAAGTTATGACAATAACGATGTCTTAAAGTATGCCGTCGTAACTTGCGTAACGGAATCTGTTGTTTATGTTGTAAATTGCAAGAAATACGAGATTTGAAGTAAAAGTGACAAAGTAAAAGTAATAAAATTGCTAACTTTGATGGACAAGTTCATGTGGTAATTTTTAAACCACCATAACTACTGGAGGGCGTTTAAAGGTCGTCCGTTTCGAGGTCGCAGACTTGAACCCCTTGGGGAGCTTACAACGACCCCACCCCTTCCCGCGTAGTTGTACTTGTCCTTCAATACCATATTCGAAGCTATTTTACACCACTCAAAAAACAAACATAAATCCACCGCTGCACAGATAGACCGCTAGACCTCTGAAGGACTAGGTTGTTGTAAAAAGTGCTCTATGTGTTTTAGAAAGACAACAAATCGGCTATACGCTTTTTTTAAAGAATATTTAGGTTCTACCCAGGCTGATTACTATTCTCATTTCTTTATCATTCTAAAATGTACTCATTTTTAACCTGAAATCTAAGTCTGATATTCCTGTAAAGCATATTCTTATATAAGAACAGCGTGTACACAACGGTACCAAACATGGAACATCATCCTGCCACCAATTACAACTCAAATTTTGGGTAGTTAATTTTTCTTTAGCCATACAAACGGGTGTGTATTCTAAGGGTTGAAATGTGTTGGCACTCTATGAAAGGAAAATTTCTGATACACGCAACCAATCTTTTAAATGGTTTAGCTTACAAACGAAATAGCGAATGCTATATATTTAAATCGGCTTTGTTGCGACGGGCTGATAATGGAAATCAACCTTAATAGACACTTTAAACTGTTAAAAGAAGCAGTGTAATTTCAACCTTAATAGACAATTAACTGTCAATGAAAGTAGTGTAATTCCAACCTTAATAAACAATTAACTGTTAATGAAGGCAGTGTAACTCCCATGGGAGAAATTTTAAACGTCAAAATGTTGTGTTTTGAAAAATTAAGCAGGATAAAAAAATATGAGAGGTGCGAACGCACGCATGAAAATATTTTTTTCATCCGAAGTGTTTATTGGATGTTTTTAAGGTTTGTGAACTTGTTTATGTTTTTTTTTCAAGCACAATAGCACATGTTTCAATTTTTTTGTTTTTACTTATAATTCTGAAAATAAAAACACTACACGCAGCATATCTCCTTTGATAAACGCCGTCCTTCTAATAAGCGCCCTCTGTGATAAACGCCCCATCTAATAAACGCCCTCAAAATGACTTACTTTCCAGGTTGTCTACACGCTTTTTTCATATAAGAATATGTTTTTTTTGTTTTTACATGCATATTCTTAACTTCTTGCCAAAAATTATCTTGAAATATTCTTAGTAAATTCTTCACTCAGTTAAGATTGAAAGATCTGAGAATTCAAACTGGTGGAAAAATCACCCCTAAAAGCAGGCGCAAACCGATCAAACATTTCATCAAACATTTTGATTCTATATTTGATGGAATGTTCGAAGAAAATTTGAATGTTGCGTATTTTGATAAAACATTGTTAATGCAGTTTGATAGATCATTCATTCTCATCTTCAAAATGGATGGTAATGCATCATTGGCAATGTTGCTCGTTTTAGACCAGTTAGTAGATTCGGACGACGGAAAAACACACGGGGAAACAAAGGAATAGATGAAAAGAAGAAGGCAAAATGGATTTTATAATAACATTGTTCAAGATCTAAAAGTGGGGACCGATTCGGTTTCAAGGAGATGTTACGAATGGACCTGTCAGACTTCGAATTTATCTTAGAAAAAATCTCTCATGTAATATCTCCAAAGAAAATCAATTGAGGCCACCAACCAATTCTAGCTTTTTTCAGTCACTCTTAATAAACAGATCAAAAACAGATTAAAATTCAAAAGTTTGATGTTCGAAAAAGGAATAAAAACGTTCGAAAGTCGAAATGTTTGATAAAAAACACCAAACCGATCAAACATCAAATTTTACCATTTTGATAAAAATAAATGTTTGATGAAAATATATTCTGGAACATATTTCATCAAACACGATTTTTTACTTATCTTTTAAAAAACGGGAAAATAATGTATATAAGGCTCAAACATTTCATCAAACATCATAAAATGTCGATGCTTAATGAAATATTTAATTGGTTTGCGCAGGCCTTACGGTGGTGTTGTTAAAACAGTGAAATTTAACTGATAAACAGACAGCTAGATTTTGTTGAAAAAAGTACTTCAAATGAAATCTGAGAATAAACATTTTTGCAGAAGATGCAAGTTAACAAAGAAAAAAAACGTTTACAATATTCTAAATAAGCATATTACTAAGATATTTACAATTTTTTTTAATTTCATCTTCTATATTCTTATAAAAAAAGCGTGTAGATTGGTTCGTTTCACACTTTTTTTATCCTCTTCCTGTCAAACTTCAGGGAAGTTTTTTTTCATCAGTCCATTGCTATTCAGTCCAAGCCATTTTGTTACAAAAATTAGTTCATTTAATGTTTTCTTATCTTTTTAAGCACTTCTATATATATTATTCATTTCCAATTTTCTTTTAGATGTTGATCAATCGAAACTCGTCTTTGGAACGCTGGTTATGCGATATTATAAATAATAGAGTTATATGTGCATATTATGAAAGCAGAATGTTCTCGAGTAGCTTCCATTCGATTAAGCTATATCCTTCGTTGATTATATATCTCATCCACCATAACTTCATTGCTACAAAGATTTTGTTTTGTCTAAATGCAACTCGAGAACTTTCTTGTAAAGGTATGTGGTTATGAGTACTTGTGGAATGCATAGGTTTGCGTGCGCGTCAGGTAGCGTCACTTTTGATCATGCTTTGGGGTATTTTTTTGAGTTAAAAGGTTTGGGCGACGGTGTCGGTGGCTGTGTTTTGTACAATAGTTTGGGCGACTAAGACAAATTATTTCTGGGGATATACAGCCGTTGTGTGGAAGGTATAGGTAGGCTAGGTAGGTTTTAATGAGTGGAAGGTTTTCAAAGAAATTCGACCTTATGACATTCGTATAAATTTTGAGTAAAAAATGTATAGAACAATTTTGCTCCGCTATACAAAAAAGAAAATAAAAGCGATTGTTTTTAGCCTTCAAATTATTCGATTCGACATTCACTGCATTGCTTTCAGACATAAGAATTTTAGTTCCATTTTATTAACTTGATTGATCTTCTGTATGTGTCCTTGTGTAGAGGCGTTTCATACTTTGGGTTTGATAAGAATGTCGTGAAATTATATTTTAAAAGATAAAAAGGTGAAATTGATAATAGGCATAAATAATATTTGGCAAACTCATTTGGTATCCCTTGTCATAAATATTCCAAAGATTTGTCAAAATTCATGGTACCAACTCGGGCAAAAATGGCTCAGTTTAACTTAAGACTACAGTTTAGTTCTACAACCTTTTTCATGAGCAACTGAAAAAAAATTCACTTCCCGATTGATTCTTCTCCGACTAACTCATTTCTTGACAAATAATTTATTTTCGACGAACACGCTGATGGTTTCTGAATCAACTGGGACAAATAATTGAAAAAAAACAAGACGTATGATATACGTATACAAACTCGCCAATAAAGTTTACAAAAAGCCGTCTATCAGATTGTGATGTGTTTAGATACGACATATTTTTCTATTCAGATAGGCAATAATATTTGTTACGCACTATGCAGTTAATCTTCAAAATTGATTTGTGAGATCTTCTTGAACAGAAAATTCCTCGAACGTGAAGCCCAGAAGAGGAATGCAGAAAGTTGATGGTCGATAAAAGTCTTCGTTTCTCTCTTACGTAATGTTGTGGAAATTTTTGCAGACTACTTTCCAGGCATTTGGGAGACCTTAAGTCTGCCTACATTCACTTTTGTAAACTTTAGTGGAGACACTTTTACTTTACTAATTAGTTAAATAATGATTTTGAACACTTATCTTATATAACAGCAAAAAAAAAGTAAAAATAATTACCAAGATGAGATTCGAACACACGACCACTCCCGTGTCGGTGCTCAGAGAGGCAAAAATTTTCATTCTTCTGGGACACATTTGCGTTTTGCTCACGAGCTTGTAATAATAAATGACTGATTAAAAACAAGAAAAAAAAAAAGAAATTGAAAAAAAAAGTGAAAAACTGCAATCTCCAATTTTAATTGTTTTTGTGAAAATTAGCTCCAATATCGGATTGAAAAGGCAAGATTTTTATAGTTCAACTGTACTTGATAATAAAACGGCATTTTGTGGGTACATAACTTTATTGGTATTTAATAAGCATCTTTATGACAGTTAATAGAACTTCGAAACAGTCTCGTCATTTTATTTTATCCTCGGGGAGTTACATCAAAACGAGCCCAGGAACGTGCCATTTCTGATTTTGTTTGCATTTCAAGGGATGTGTTTTTGTCTTGTGGGTTCAAACTAAATAAAGCGCTAAAATGATAAGGTTATTTGGTATTATGTATAAATCGTTTTTTTATACGTCCAAGCAACATATTATTTTCCTACACATTGAAAACTTCAATGTTTCTGTGCTGTAACAGATCACCAAGCGTAAATCCGTGATATTTTATCTCTAAAAATTGATAACATGCAACAAACTTCAAGCTTACTTCAAAACTGTTTTGGGAAATTACTGAGTGAATAAAATGTGTGTATCGCTTTTATTTCTCTATTAAATTATGTCCATTTACGAATGTCACAAAGCTGTCTCTCAATTCACAAGTTTTAAAGATCTATTTTCAACAGAAGGAGCTATTTTTTTATTAAGGCAAAGGTTCAATTTTTTATTCTTGTTTCTAAATTATTTTTCAAATGCAAAGATTACAAGTTTTGTTTTAGCTTCACGGTTTTTCCCTCCCAAGTTATTGTAAGGGAGGGTTTTTTAACCCAGCTGCAAAAACAAATCATAAGCTTTGCTCACTCGTTTTATTCTGGAAACGTAAAATTTGAAATACTAAAGAAAGCAAAAGTTTCAGGTCTGTCAGGAAGCAGGATATAAGGCCATAAAATCTCCCCAAACGGGTTACCAAACTTTTCCCAAGCGAACTTCTTATTTTTTTTCTGTAGAAGTCAGGCACGATTTTTGTTTTGATAACAGGAGTGTTGAAAACGGGGTGGCAGTTTAGGAAGCTAGTGTGCATGTATTGCCGGTCGCCGTGTGAATCCTTCCAACAGACTTGGCTTGAACTATGTTCCACGGCATGATCTTCTGTGACGCTAATTTTTTTAAAAACGTAGAAAATTCTCTTATCGCACGTGTAACTTTGAAGCAGAGCGTGGATAGGGCGTAAGCATCTCGCGCGAACAAATTCCACAATGTACTCAAACCACATGTCTTCCTTCAATGCACGGTGTAACTTGTTGATGTGCGACACATTTGAAAGAAAGGAACATGTTCTAACTGGATTATGGAATGACTTAAATTCATTCTTACAACAACAAACACATTTTCTCTGTTGTTGTGAATGGATTCAAATTATTTCAAATATTCAGTTAGAAAATGTTTCCTTCCTTCAAATGTTTCGCATGTCAACAAGTTACACTGTGCATTGAGGGAAATTTTAGGATTTTTTTTTGATTCTTAATAAAAAAAACGACATAAAAATTGAGTAAGACCCCCGCCTTTTTTATTTTTCTTGTTGTCAACTCGGCACTTTATTTATAGTTGCGTTTAAGTTGTGGAACCCAACTGTTTCCTATGTTTCTGCTTACTCATACAGAGCGACTAAGACTATTTGTATTTCGAATGAAGGCTGCTTAGAGTAACTGAGACTATATGAGATTATTTCGATCGAACGCTGTTTAGAGTAATGAAACTATTTAGAACGAAGGCTTCTTTGAGTAATTGAGACTATTTATTTAGACTGATTTGCATTTTAGACGAAGACTCATCAGATATTCACACCTTATTTTTTTATCAAATCTAATTCGATCAGAGAAATGTTTTTATCACCAGTGGCGGGTTTGAACCACCGAATCAGTGATCACTCGTTCAGAGTGCAACGCGCTAACCAACTGCGCCACTGATCCCCTGTCAAGTACAGCGCAAAAGCTTATGCCTTTTAAGAATCTGTTCTACGAAATAATTTTTCAGTTCAATATGATATAAATTCAATGAGATATTGCATACATTAACGCGATAACAAATCGTGCCGCTTAGTTTAATAAAACTTTAGAAAAATAATAATACTATACATTGCCTTCGCAATCAACGTCGGTTCCGAATCGCTACGTTCGATGTCAGATACTGCACTGCATTGACGCGCTAGCCGACTTTGACATTGGTGCATATACTTCATGTGCAAATATTGAACATATTTTTATAGTAAGGGTTCACACGACATGTATTGCTACTTTTAATTTGTACATAATTGTTATAACTACGTGATAGCCAAAGTATTGTTATAAGAACACAAAAATATATTTTTTTATTCAATCGTTTAATCTTACTTAGACAGTTAACAAACACAATAATAACCGATTACCCCGTGCTGCACCGAGAATATCGCAAGCTCAGTCAGTCGGCACTTAGACCTCGGGCGATATTTTAATAAATTGAGTTAAAAATAAATAAATGTTTATTTTGTCTAAGAAAGGATAAAACAGCTATAGCATTGAGCCAAGTGGGATTCGAACCCACGTCGGAAATGTCTCCCGCTCTACCAACTGAGCTACTGGCTCCAGTTAAAGTATTGGCTGACTATTTAATATAATTATGCGCATATTCTTAAATATTCGAGCATGCGTATTTAAAGACAACAAGAATTTTGGCGAAATAGTTATGGGGAAGAAAGTCACTAATATTGATGGAGGTCGTTTACAGTACAGCTGGACAAATAGATTTCCTCAGATTAATGTGTATTTTTTCCCCTGAATGTCGACCCTCGAAATGGCGGAAAAAAATCTAATACAAACTAAAACGCTTACAAGCACATATATAAATTGAATATTAGGAATAGGATTTTTTTACTAACCGACAACGCCTTTACTAATTGTTTATAATGGTGAAATCTAAAATTCCACAAAACACTGACAGTCATGTGTATTAATTTCGAGACCACTGTTGATCCTTTTTTTGTAAATTCCTAGAATAATTTTTCTAATTACCTTTGTAGAGAATAAAGAAAGGGCTAAAGTAACTGTGTCTCCAATACAAGGTGTTGTGAGAATGCATTAGTAGCTTTGAGATCCTACTGAAGTTCTTATTTGTTTCTCCAATAACCTATCCAAGCCTGATTTCTAATTTTACTTTCTTATAACTATGAGAGATAGAGAAATGCATGTTTTAGCGCAGTCGCGTGCACGTCCACGGCAACTCACAGCAAGTCACAACAATCACCTAATATTCAAATCCGGTACCATCCAAGACCTAGTCCATATTTTCCCTTCCCTTTCATGTTGAGTGCCGACATTACTTCATTATTCATGATTCTATAATAAAAGTGGAATAAAAGTAAAACACTCGACATCTTAAGAGCCTTTAAATTATACTTGCGAGCTCATTAGGTCGCGGGGCCGCATTCTGTAAACTATTCATTCATTTAAATAATTCTTGGACCTCGTGCACGATTTTTTGATGGAGAAGATGAAACTGTGAACTATACAACAAAGGTTAGTACATTTAAATTCACTAAGGGGTACAAGAAAAAGTGCTGCATGCTAGCTAGCTACATGATTAATGTTCAGACAGTTAAGCTTTGTCTTTTGGATATGATTTGACTCACTTTAACTGAAAATTATTCACATTTTCGCGAATTTTTCAGTGCGATATTTTAAACAAATCTTTTTTACTAAATGCTCCTTTGTAATTTCAACTTACTTGCTGTCGACATGAAAAGGGATCGTTTCTGAAACTTCCACCTGCATTCTGTGATCCGGATGGTGTTTGTCTTACTGGACTGACTTACTTCCTTTTTAAACTATTTGGTGGTGTATGTGTTGGTGTTGGTGTATGTGTTGGTGTTGTGTCATGATGTTGTATCAATGGTCTGACTTCTGGTGACATGATGGATGAGTCAGTAAGCACATAAAAAAGGTATCCAATATCAATGTTGCATTAAGGGTATAAAAAAGTACGAGAATGAAAGCGTGCAAAATAAAAAAGTGCGAAAAGAAAGTGAAAAGTGTTATCCCATGAAAACACTAAAATCGCACTTCCTAAAAATGTTGCCGATTAATACTAATTAATTTCGCCCCAATCTAAAAAAATTGAGGAACTAAATTTAATCCCACACTTTTTTTTATTTTCACACTTTATACCCTTAAGGTATATAATATACCTTATGTACTAATCTTTGTGCATATTAAATTCCACATATTTGTGCTTAAAGAATGTACATGTAAAAATAAGAAATCTGTTTTGAACATTTTTTTAAAAAATTATGTGAGCACTTATTACCAGAGTCTTGAGAACCTCTTCTATATGTCGATATGTTATTGGTGGTTCACTTGGTATTGGTTTCTCTAAAAGTTTTCAATAAACGTCGGTTTTACGGTCGTTGAAACAACGTCTTTTTTTCGACGTTGTATCAACGTTGATATCACGTTGGTTGAAACAACGTTCTGGAAACGACGCTGAAAAGACGTCGATGATGCGACGTTGTATTCATGTCGGAGGGCAACGTTGAAAAGACATTGAATTTACGTTGTTTGCATTGACGTTGCACACTCAACGTTGATTAGACGTTGAATTTTTGGTTGCGACGTCGCGACCAGAATTCAACGTCTAATCAACATTGAAAAGACGTCGTGTGTCCACTGGGTGCTATCAGCAACTCCCCACCTAAATAATGCTGTATAACATACATTATCTTTACTCCTGATCTTTTTCCTATTGAGTTTTGCTATGAAAGTCGATAGACCATGCAAATGCAGAGAAATGATTTTTGGATAGTCCTGTTACTTTTGCCTGTATTTAAATAAAAACAGCATATTGTAAGCAATTCTTAAGAAAAGACTACTTTTATATACAGTGGCATCTCCTTAAAGCGGACATGCTCTAAGCATGCACCTCTTTATGACGGAGGAATCCGGACAGTTTTAAGCGGCAACCTTCTTAAAGCGGGCACCTTGATTTAACGAACTCAAGGCACTAAATGTAACAGAAACTTGGCAATATTTTTGAAAGTTTTGTGCATCATCGGTATCAATATTATGTTTCACTAAAACAACAGTAGAATGAAATCCAAATCAAAAAGTTAGAATCACAGAGACATTGGTAGAACATACAGTAGAACAAAAATAAACCAAACCTTGAACTTTCATATATCATCTTGTCAATAAGGTTTTCATCAGCCATATTATCTTATAGGAAATGCTTACGCAATGAAAAGAAGTGTAAGAACCTTTGTTCTCTAAGATATAATTCGATAGGTTTAAGGAGACGTTGTATTGAGTTTGCTGTAGTTGATAAAATTTTCCGTACCGATCCATTCCGATACAAAGTGAAAGTTACAATCATTTCAACATATAAGACCTTTTGTAGGCTCCTTAAAACATTTTCTTGGTGCCTTTCACACTGTTTGTTCACCAGAGGGTTATAAAGTGTTGTTCTACATATAGGGACATGCTTTAAATGTAGCAAATCTTTCAGTACACTCGACATAAATTCATCTACAAGTAGAAGGAAATACTTATTAGGAGTGTTGGATGGTAAAGGGCCTTTTAAATCGAGGCTCAGCCGCTCAAATGGCGACATTGAAAATCAAAGTAAGTCATTTTTTATTCCATCTTACATATGATGATGACACTTTGTACAATTAAACTGGTGTAACGCAATAGAATTTGTGGGGAATAATGCTGTTTTCACTTATACTATCAGGCTTGGTTTAGTTTGTTTTGGTAGACTAGTTGCGATAGCATGGTTAGTACTCCGAACACAGAAAATTCTTGCCACCTTTCGCCAAATACTTCAATTTCCCAGTGGTAAGAAAAATTATGCTGTGCTTCCAGACTGTACAGATACATCAAAAACCAACTGTGTTGCAAAGTGCAAAGTGGAACCTGTATTTACGTCATTAAATGCTAAAAATACTTATGCTCAAGCTCATATTCTGTTTTGTCTGCAAGGTGTTGATGAAGGATGTGATGATAATTTTAAAGCCAACCATTTTTGTAATTCTGGTTACAACAATTCAGCTTTCCCTAGTTAAGCCTACTTTAGCATATAGCAGACTGTCCATGTCTGGAATAGCTAACATTACGTTATTAGGCATTTCCTAGACATGCTGACGAGCCCTGATATTGGGCGAAACAGTCTTAAAATATTTGAATTTAAACTGTTGTTTTTAATTTTCATACACTTTTTTGAAACCCTTTAAAGGATGGTTTGTTATTTTCTTGTCCATTTAAAACTTTAGAGCAAAAAACGTCTCTAACAAAGCTAATAATTTGGACATTATTTAGGCCGTTTTTAATGCGTAGAAGCTTAAAATAGCGAAAGTTTCCCCCCCCCATGACTCCCAGCTGTTTTGAGCGGAGAAAATTGCTGCGCTTTTTTTTGCTTCGCAAAAAATGTGACTGACATGTTAAAAATGTTGGATCCGCCCCTGAGTGTTTCCAATGACGCATGGATTCAATCATGAAATATGCTTCTTTTATAGCAGATAAATAATTCACTTCCATTTAAACTTCGTGAAAAAGAAACAACTGGTCTGCCTTCTTGTGTCAATGTGGCTACAATAGCAAAGGCGCATGCATCAGCCTCGACAAGAAAACGTAAATCATCGTCTATAGAAGATACAACAGAGTTTTCAATGTCTCCTTTTACTACTTCAAATGCTTCTTTGACTGGCAGTAAAAATAAAAATGGTGCGTTAGTTGTCCACGGTTTAATGTTCACGGTCAAGTTCGGGATCTATTTAAAATAATTAGTTCATAAAATGTGTTGAAGATTGTAATGATAGTAGCTTAATATAGTGGAAGAAATAAACCAATGTATGTATATAAGACCTTTTTAAGACTCTTTAGATGGTGATTTACTCTTTCAGTTAAGGGCGTTAAAGTAATAAGAAAAGAAAGCTCCACGGCTACAGATTCAACACCTCAATAGAAAGTAAATCGGACGTTTATTAGCTAATTTCTTCTATCAACTTTTAATGCTGCGTAATAATATACTTGACCTTAAGCAAAGTGTCCGAGTGATATTGTATGTAGCGGTTCAAAATTATGCGGTACTATTTTTTTAAACCCCTGACCACTGAGAGTAGAAACGATGTCAATTTCTACCCTGAATAATTAATGGTCCATATTAGGTCGTATTGATCGAATAAATACAAAACTTGCGAGGGTACGTATCATCAATCAAAACACCAGAAATACCATTTATTTCATGGTATAACCCGAAAAATCAACCTAGCATCAAAGTCAATAGAGATTAAACCGAATGACCAGAATACTAGACTTCACCAGGACATTCAGAATCATCAGAACATATGATTTCACTAGAATGTTCACAAGAAACATTGATTACAGAAACAGAAAATCGGTTCCAGCACCAGAACTATCAGAGCATATGATTTCAACGGAATGTTCACCAGAACAATGAATTTCAACACCAGAATCACCGAAACATTTCATTTCATTAGGTAATTCACCAAAATTATCAATTTTAAGATTCATTACAAAAACGTGTCAGCTTTTTTATTCCAAAACGGATCAAGTATTACAAAGCGAGTCGCTTTTATTACAAAATGCTAAACACATATGCAAATGTCAAAAATGTTTTGCAGCAAAGTTGTGCAAGAACTTACACTGCCAGGTGTTAACATATTAATGTTGGTAATTTATTAAGCAATTTTATGTTGATATACATACATTTTTTGTCTTGCTAGGCTGTTTAGCATAAATAGCAGTAGTCGAAACTCCTGTGTTTTAACGTATGATTCTTATGACACGATGTTATAAGGAATCCAGGTTCAAATCCTGGCAGGAGTCGTTACATATTTTTGTACCTTCGTTTGCGGTTTTTATCGTTAGTAATCCCGTGAAGAGCAGTTTTCAAAAGTAGACTGCACACCTTCTCTTTGAAAATTATTTTTTTTTGTCTAGTCCAATGTAAGCTTAAGCCTGTTTTTTAGAACGACTTGCGGTAATTCGATAAAACAAAATTAAGGTATCCTGTTCCATAAACAATATTGAATGCTTTAAATGAGATGCGAACAAAAAAACTTTTTGTGGCAGCCACAAAATAAATTTTAGGCGAGGTAGCAAAAATAAGGAACGTCCCAAAATCTAATAAAATAACTACTATAACGACACACAAATAACTATGTTTCATAAATAAATACCCATATTCCTTCCTAGCAACATTTTTACAAAATTTTTATGGCTATGTGGGTAAAAATAAACATTAAAAATAAGAAAGACCATTAACTCAAGATAACCAAGAATATTTTACATACAATCGTAGTGCCAGCATTTTATAACCTTCGTTAATACTTATTCGTATTTTGGTTCGCTTTTTCACAACATACATCCAACTTCGAACGATGAAGTTTGTTGTGATGAGATGGCGCCAAATTTGATAAATACACAGACCGGAAACTTTTAACAACAAATCGAACATGCAATATGGCGTTTTCAGCTTTGTTTACAAATCTTTATTTTATTTATCTTTACTCGTGAATTACTAAGTTTAGTAATGAAAATAAAAATAATTTCGTCGTGTTATTCAACTAATAGCATATTTTCCATTTTGATCTTTAACTTTTGTATTATTTTTTAGAAAACAGTGTGATCATCGAAGCGTGGCCATCACTGCAGCGAAAGATCTAATATTGTTTCTGAATAACCACCAGTTTGACAATTGCGTAAAAATACTGAGCCATAAAATGAATGCTTTAGCATTTAAGGATAAAAGTAAAAACTTGTATTTTGTAATAAATTTCTAATGAAGAGATTTTCAGGGTATAATGTGAGTATAATAACGTGTTGTTGTGCTCCAAAGTTTTAAGCCACAAATTCACCTTTTTTAAACGAGCAGCTTTTATTTATTACCCCCCTTAATATAAAAACAGCAAATCTTTTAGCAAAACCATTTAATGCTAACTAAATATTACAAATGCTAAACAATTGTCAAGATTTTACGAAAGAAAGACCAGCGGATCTTGGATTTGAAATTATCTCAGGCATCATGAATTTTCAATCAGCAGCCGTGCCACGGCTGTTCGCCTCTCCTTAAAAGCGATCAAACTGGATGTGAAAAAATTATTACAAACAAAACAAAAATTTATTCTTTGCGAAAATAGAAAAAAGACACGCTTTTACAACAAAAGAAATAAAACTCTAAGAAAAGGAAAGATAAGAATTTGTTTACCAAAAACATTACTTTTTTCATTTTTACTTTTTGGGGGAGCGGTGGGTATTCTGGTTGTCTTTTTGAACCATAATACAGTGCACTCTCCATAATTCAAAACCCTTTAACTTGAATCGCTCCTAATACGAACGAATTCGTAAGCACCGTGAAAATTTCCTAATAAACTCTCATAATCAACTCGAAAATGTCCTTAAGTCGAACAATATTTTTTGTCCGTTGAAAGCATATTAGGCTATTTTCGCTCTTCATAACTCGAACAATATGAAAATTGCAGAATTTCAAACTTTTTTTCTGAATCGAAAATTTTCTACGTGTGTTCGGCAGCTTAGATCATTCGAACGAAGTCATTCGAACGCGCCGTTCGAGCGCAAGTGGTGTGTTTACAAATATTCTTGTTTTGAAGTTCTCATTGTCATGAAAAAAAGGGCGTCTGTGGTACTTAGCAAAATTTCTAAACTCTCTATTAACCCTAACGATTTCTGATTCCCCGTGAGAGTTCGAGTTATGGAGAGTCCACTGCATTACCGAATATGCGACAGTGTCGCTATACAGCAGAACTCCTAGAATCTCTGCAAGAACGAGATGCGACTTATTTTTCGCAAATACAATATTTTTTTTATTTTTTTTATTTTTTTTAATTAGCGGATTATTAATTATTTATATATCTAATTATTTAATTATTTCTCCAGGTCCATTAGCTGGAGAGCCTCATGGAGCAGCTTTTATTTGACAAGAAACAAGACTCTAGAAACCTTAGTCCACGAACTGAGTAACTTATGGTCAATTCTGCTTAGTTTAAGGGGGACAGAAAAAGCCCAAATTTACATAACAGCACATTTTATTTAAAAAAAAATTTCTTTGTGGGACATGGTCTCCTCTTAATGGAAAAGAATTCCCATCCGTGTTATGCAGATACATGGAAACTCACATCTCGTCATTATTATCTTTAAACCACAAGAGTACGAAATCAAGAAACTTGAAAAAGCAGTCAACGCCTTTCTACGAAGTCCGAAGAGAGGTTTTGAAAAAACTAGTATCAACCACCTCGAAAGTAAAGATTCCAAATTCGTTCTCACTAAGGAACTATCGCCATCGGGAAAGAAATGGTTATCCGATTTTTTAGCGTCCCAATATGACGAGGTAAAATCCTGGTCGAGAAGATAACATTTATGTCAGAACAATTATTGGTAAGCGGAAATACTTACAAAAACATATAACAGATATAGTGAATTGTATTTATCAGCACCAGTTAGCAGAATCATGTCGTACTGAATTTCAAAAAAAAAATTAATTCAAATAGTTTACTCCTTTCTCAAAAAGAGTTAGAATTTCAATTTCAAAACGTAAAATATCGAATTCGATCTATGCTTGCCAAGTTTACAAATTGCCAAGA
The DNA here is from genome assembly GCF_029227915.1 of Hydractinia symbiolongicarpus. NCBI lineage: Eukaryota > Metazoa > Cnidaria > Hydrozoa > Anthoathecata > Hydractiniidae > Hydractinia > Hydractinia symbiolongicarpus. Next base: position 11,602,351 of record NC_079875.1, on the reverse strand, counting down.
TTTTTCATTTTCTAAGTATCTCCACTACAGTACGCTTTGAGCAACATTTTGGTATTACGGAGTTTCATACCGCGCAGGTCTGGGCACTAGCGAAGCGCGTGTAGGGACAAAATGTTAAGTCCCCCGCAAAGCGTAAAGAATTTGCTGGGGAAAGCATGCAGCACGCAGAGAATTGTCACCTTTTTCTTTGTATTTTCATTTTTAAACTGGTGCGATATATTGATCTTACAATTATTTAATGGAAGGATACTCAGTACTAACATAAGAGCGTATATTATGAATGCTCGAGATGTTACCTTGTTATTAATTGCTTCAAGTTGTGGGTACACTTATCATGAAATCATGAAAAGTTGGCAGTAAAAAGAGAAAGAAACCTTATTTTTGGTAGCTAGTTACATCACAAGTTTTAATATTGTCTTAAAAATATCACAGTGCTGATCAAAGAGGAATTGCTAGCATGTCATGCAAGATTTATATAGCTACTAGCATAGCAAAAATAATGTAGTTCATTATGCATATACCTATAATATTACAATTATTATATTAAAATTCCAAAAGTTCTTATTTTGTGTTTGCTAGAAACTTTATTTAACTAACCAGGGCTGGGCTACCTATATTTTATACACTAAATTAAAAATTGTTAAAGCTGGCTGTATCTGTCTCGATGTAGTTTTTCTGAGAGGGGTCACTGGGTCACTCATATATCGTAGCCTTATTCGTACAGTAATCAAATATATAGGTGGGCAAGTGCCCACATGCTAAAAATAAGATCATAAAAACTCATTTCAAATATCACTCAACTTCAAGAAACATCAAACAGTGCAGTTCGAACACCAACTTAACCTAAAAAATTGCTACGCCTCAATTGTGCATTGGAATAATTTTAATTAATATACTGTGGTAAAATAAACAAATAAATGGAAAACAACTTTTTAAACAGATTTCGCGACTTTAACTGTTTTCGTCAAAAAATTTCAGTTTCCAATTTGGCAGAATTGTGCAAAATATGTGCAAAATGTTTTTCTTATGTCAATGTACAAAAATTACTATAGCTATCACAAAATTGGAAAGAGTACCTTGCCAAAATTTATTCTTGCATTTTATCAAAATTGAGAACAAAAAAATTAACAGTAATACAGTGTAAAATGCCTTTCTAGCTAGTTATGCGATATAATATATATAATAATAATTTCTAACAAAAAGTGAAATCCAGTCATTAGTATTATTGAAGTGTGTATTTTATTTTCAATCGATTTCATCTGTGCTCTTTTATATATAGCTAGTTAGCTATACTTTGCAAATAAATCCTTTATTAAATGCTCTACAATGTTAATGCTTGTCAAACTTGCAGATCCATATAGCTACCTAGCTAATAGCTTACTTTAGAAAAACTTCCTTTAACCCTATTCGGTCCGGTGTTTTTCGAACATACTATGACCGGGGGGGGGGGGGGGAATCCGTCCACCCCTCCCCATAATAACTTTTGATAGGGTCGTTCAAATTGAATCAAACTTGGAACGCTTATAGCACGTCATAAAATAAACAAAATGACAGCAATAAATTTTTGCTTGCGTCAACACATTTTCTGTGACGTCATCAGAAGCTTCAAATTTGTTAAAAATGCCACTATCTGCTTAAGGTTTAATTACTTTTGTTCCAGAGCGAATTTTTGGATTCCGTTTGAACTTTCTGAAAGGTAAATAAAAGTTATTTAACATATTTTCCGGTTTTTACGTGGATCGCATAAAAATTGCGCGAAAATGCCGTTTTTTGCGAAGCAATTGAGCTTCGCGAGCAAAGCGAGCGAAGCGACATTGTGGAGCACGTTTGCTATGCGAAGTATACCAAGAGAATTATTAAGATTCTCAAAATTTCGATAGAAAAAAGATCATATAAAATCAGCGTAAGGAGATATGACTGATATTTTTTCACGAAAAGGTAGGTTATTTTTTTGTCTAATAGAACAAATAAGTTTGGACCGAGTAGCTGCAATAAAATTTAGCTAAATATACCAATAAATAGGCTTTGTACCCCCCTACCCCCCCGTCTTTCGTACCCCCCTCCCCCATTATTTCCCGATTTTCCGTTTGCCGGAAGCGAAAGACTAGGAAGTACACTCAAGCAATCAGAAAACGGCTAGCGGCTAATTTGAATTATCGTGTATTTTACAGACCTAACACAAATACATAGTTTATACAGTCCTGATAATAATTGGCTTAGCTGGCGCTATTTCTCTTAATATTTCGAGTTGGAAAGCTTGTATATATACCATTTCTTTGCAGGCACATTATATTAATTTGAACGTTTATAATGCGCGAAAGCGTGTTATATTTATGGCTTCGTTTAAAAGAAGGTTTTAAAGTACCAAGTTATCAGCTTGAATTGGCATGTTTGTGGTATCCTTTTCATACAGCATAAGAAAAGTGAGTTGCGAAGGTATGGGTGATTTGAAAGTTATTTTTATGTTTTTTCCTTGGTTTGATAGAGCTAGCTAACTAAATTAATTTTTGGTGCCTGTGGCCACCATGGAAAATATTTTTTGCTGTCATCCTTCAATCGAATCATCATTAGCTAGCTATCTCTAGCTATGCTAGTCAGAAGAAGAAAATTCAATCCAAAAAGTATTAACAAAAATCTTTCTTTTCAAATTTTATTATACAATTTTTAAATATTTCCTAAAACTCAAGTTGCTTCTTTGTTTTGTTGCATCGTGGAAGTAAATTTAAGTCACCAATCCAAAACTAACAGGGGAAAATATACCTCTTCATTCTTTAAGGTAATTTGGTCATTTGTGGTTAAAAACTTTTGTACTGTTGCTAAGGGTCTTTTTACTGATATATGTTCTAAATCTGAACTATTTTATCAAACGGTACCTTCACCTGGAAGTTCTACTTTGTTTACCTACTTTCGCATGTTGTTAAATTCTTCAACACTCAAACCTCGCAATAAATTTTTCAAGTGAGCTATGTACGACGTGTGAAGTCACGAATGACCGATTGGACTTTTGTTCGATAATGGTGGCGACCGTTAATGTAAATATTGTTTTTGGGAGATTAAGTTTGGACATATATAAAAATATTTCACCATTTTCTTTACAACTCTATGTTTTTGCATTGTGTTTCATGAGCTTACAATAATGTGGTGTAGCTAAGTTATGATACGTAAAAACTACTCTTGAATGACCCTTTAAGAATGTGAAACCACATAATAGACCTTAATCAAATTTCGTGTATTTCGTAACTTTTGTGTTCAATTGTAGATTAGTATGCATGTCAACTGGCCAAAAAAGCCAAAAGTATGAGGGCAAGCTTAGGCAGATTTTAAATACAATTTGTACTTTCTAAATAAAAAACAGTGCTTTCAATTCTGTTATCTTGGCCACAAAAAGTAGTGATCTATATTTTATGTGGTTAGCCTCATTAATTCCAATAAATTTACCCTGTCAATTTTTTTCCAGGAGGGACAACATAGACAGTTCTGGAGTGTTAAAAAGCTTCCATTTGAACTACAGAAACCCTTTAAATTTCTGTTCAAAAAGCAACAACTGTTATGTGGGATTGAACCCATATGAATATGAAGTGAACGCTCTACGGACTGAACTACCAATCCCCAAAAAAAGACAACCCTCAAAGTAAACAGAGTTGCATGACTTTATTAATTATATCAAGCATATTGTATCTAGTAAACACTTTTTGAGCACTCTGTCCCAAAAAATGATATATATTTGTAGTTTAGAAATTTAGCTCTAAATGTTGCCCCTCAAAGGCACTGGATTTTAATATATTTAGAGACTTTACTATATATATAATATAATATACTATATAAAAATGTTTTCTGTTTCTTTTTAGATTGCGTACAATGAGAGCGAGTTATCTTTCAATACGTGAGATAAAAAGAAGAAAGCGAAACCTCACACCGCGTTGTTATTGTTTTTTGTTGTTTTGTAAATCTTGATAAAGTTAATAAATTGTTTTTGTTTCTGAGTGAGTTTTCGAAATTCATTGCAGCAGATTCTGTGGCTTCAAGAAATCGGTTTTCATAACTAGTGCCGTTACTTTTACGTGATAAAAAACTCACTAGAACATGTTCTCATCTCCGAAGTCGTTAACGCGAAAGTCTCTATTATTATGTGCACTCCGAGTGTTATTTTCCGGTTGAAAGAGTGTACCTTACGACGCGCATCCCCTTAATTCGTGCAATTTTCGCACACTACGGATTGTACAACTCGATGTATTGCATTTCTTTCAGAATAAGGGTTTTAACTTTATAAAAGAAAATTTTTGGCGCTAAAAACTTTTTCAATGTTGAATTTACGTCGGTCAACAGTGACAACATTGTGATTATTATTATTTAATTTTATAATTCTGTGGAAAGAGGTTTTACGAAATTTCTCAGTAGTCGTTTCTGTTTAGTTTCGCGCGATCTAAATTTCTCGTACCTTCTGAAAAGAAATATTCCGCATATATATATTGTATTCTTGACAAAAAATCACTACTTTGCGCAACGAGTTGTTGTTGTATTGCGGTGAGTTTATTTTACAACCTCGTCCCCAGGGTTTTCTACGTCTACGATATTCAGTTTTAGTGATTTCCCAGATATCAGCTGCAGTAAGATGTAAGCACCTCGCCGTATTATATCAAAGAGAAACAAAAACACTAGGGACAACTATTGGCTAGTTTCAATTTTGCTTGCAACTTGCGTAATGCTTCGCAACCTTTTTTTTAATTTCTAGTTCCGATTTTTGGGTCAAATCCGACAAAATCGGGAAATCGGATTAATTACGTGTTCAAATTATGCAAAATGATTCTTCTTAATAAAAAAAAGTTGTGTTGCAAGTTTCAAGTTCTAAGGATAATCCTAACAGAAGTTACTAAATTTTCCCCATTATAAGGATTTCATAGAGCTTTTAGAGGTAGTTTCGAGTAATAGGCAATATCAAAGCCTCTGAAAAGAATCCAAAAAATTTGGCATGCAGCCGTCTAATAGATAAATATTAAAACTCAGTAAGTTTCATAGCCATATAACATAGCAATAGGGAATTATTAAAAAAAACCGTCAGGGGGGGGGGGGGGGGGGGGGGCGGACCGAATAGGGTTAAGTCTTTCTAGCTAGCTGTAATTTTTGTTCCCAAAGTGGAATGATAATAATAGAATAGTGGTTCTTTTTAACCATTACTTTATTCCTCACAACACAAAATGTATGTAATATGTAGCTTGGTACAGCTATAGCTAGCTGCTAAAATCAACATCAACAATGTCTTCTCTTGTCTCTCGTTAACAGTTAGTAATTTAAGTATTCCTCGATTCCAACATCTTACCCATGTCAACATACTACAAAGAGGGCTAGGAACACCATTTAAACGTGTCATTAAAAGGTAAAACGTCAGTTAAAAGCAAAAAATTAGTTGAAGAAACATCAGGCAGGATTTTGCATTTCTGCCTCTCTTTGCAGCACTAACCACAACAGTTGTAAAAAACTGACCATGAAAATTATTTGGGCTATCGAGAAAAAAGAAAAGCCAAAAATTTGTCCCTACAAAGCGTTCCGCTAGTGCCCAGACCTGCGCGGTATGAAACTCCGTAATACGCCTTCAACCAATTTATTGCGTAGGCACATTCTTCTAAGCAATGCCCTTTAGAAAAATTTTTGATTTACATTGGAATAGTACTCTGGAAATAATTTCTCCGTGACAGAAATTCATTGCTCTCGCTGATGTAGTCATCATAGATAAGCTTTTGTCTAAAAAAGGAGACTTTCTCATTTTAAAAATGACCACGTACCTTGATTGTTGACTATTTCCGTGAGGTGAAAAAAAAAGAAAAATCAATTCGAGAATTTCCCTTTTTTTTGCAACTTGAACAATTTAAGGTTTTTAGCATGAAATTAGCTTTGCAAATCTGTTGGCACTTTTTCCCAATTCTGACTGTTTTGGACTGTTTATAAGACAGCCTTTAATTTAAATAAAAAATTCACCGAAAAGTTATCTTTGCAAAAATCAATAAATAGTTATATGCAGCAAGAACTAAGGTATTTTTTTAACCGGTGCAAAAGTATGTCCTGAAAATAGTTGAAGGGGTGGTCTGGAAGTGCCATGTCCATACGGTCAACGGACCACTAGATGGCAGCCAATCTAGATATGTCAATTTCAGATTATTTAAGAAGAATCTCCCTCATCCAAGACTGTTATTTGTTGCTGATTTGACGAGGTATAGGCGCATGCGCTATGCTCTGGGCATAAATACTGCAATTTGTGTCCACTTATAAAAATTCTACTTAGAATTTGACGTTGACCGCGAAGATAACACCAAAGTTCAATGAAACAAGTGCTGACAAAAAATCTGATAAAATTCTGAATTGCAAAATAATATAAATAGCTACCGTTGATTCAAAAGTTTAAAATTTAGCACTTGCAGTACCATCTTTAAAATAAAATTCTGGCTCATTTCGTCAATAAACAGCAATCCCGAAACATTTCGCGGGATATGAGTGCCGTTTTAGGAAATTTAATTTTTTAAGCAAGGGGTATTTTTTTAAATATTTTTACGGCTGTATTGAAACGTTTTTTTAAGATAATTTCTCCACTCTGTTTTGTAAACTTCAGCTCTAACATTCCAAAAACTTTCTTTACTACACCTTTGATTGACAAAACATTCTGTAAATAAAATTCTTTTTGTTGGCCATGATTTTAATTAGATTTGCAGAAAGAAACTAATTAAAGGCAACTTCTTTACATCAGAATCCCTGCGAAGCCGTCAATTTACTTTTTTCAATTCTTAACATCTTGGGGGGAAACACATGCATAAGTTGCGCAAGTATTTTTACGGCGAGTTGTTGCGCTAGAAATACGAGAAAATTGAAGTTTGAGTGACGGCCGTGTCATTGAAGTTTGTATTTTATCTGATAACATTTACCCCGGAAAACTACGACGCGTTGAGACATTACAGGGAGCTCCGTCTAACCTCGTCCACAGGGATCTCGTTGTCCCAAATTGTCAGAAACAAAAGAGCCCTGGGGACAAAGTTGAACTCCACTATGAAAAGGGCTTGAAAGATATGATTGGTGATTGCTCAGTATTTTGCGCAGTCCTTCTGAAATTTCTGTAATATAGTCGCCCGAATAGCTTGTAACATATTAATGGGAGTTCTTTGAAATGCATGCCATAATAGATTTCAGACATTATCATGGATACACCATATATTAAATTAATGAAACTCTTTAGGGGCACATCGTAAAGAAAACCAGATCAGGACGCTATTATTTTTACTTCAAACCGTCAACCATATAAAACCTATTTTATGTACATTGGTAACGTCGACCTAAGATTTAGATCTTCTTTTAATGTTAGCTCTCCACCATAGTGGTCCTTACATTTTTTGAACTAAACTCTGTTCAGGATGAGTGGGGTGGGGCGCAAAACTCTACTTCCAGGGTTTCGGGCTGTACTTAACGTCATAAATTTTCACAGATATTATTTTTGAAGAATCGAGCCAACACTCATCTTTCTGACGCGTTTAGCTTTTCTTCATCGTAATAATCAAGGTTTTTATTAACACTTTCTTATAATAATACTACCCATATTTCTGTCCGTTCCTTCAAAATGGTAGCACCGCGTTTTTAATTAAAATTAACAGCAGGGTAATTATATTAATTCATGGTAACAGGCGAAGAAGATCGCACCAAAAAACAATGTGATAAATACATGGAATGTACGAAAAAAATCTCAAGGATTTTTTCATAGACTAGCGACTAGTTTCTAAAATTATTCTTTTATAGACGGTAATGGCCTAGGGATAATTGTCCTTCCAATAAATTTATAAAATATAAGAACAGTCTTACAGATTTTTCATAATTTTCAAAACCAACAATGCAATTTTATAATACTTTATTCGGAGACTCGCGAATTTTTTTGGATAAATTTTCGCGAATCTCTAAATTAAAAAAAACTCTGCAAAATAAACTTTTGCGAAATCTGAAAGTGGAAAGTTTTGGCGAGATAAACTTTCGCAATTCGTGATTTTTTATGTTCTTATAAAAAAGTGGCCTATACTTCTTATGATGGAAAATTTTTTCTTAACGATGTAATTTTCTTTCTAATATTATATAAAAACTTCTATTTACAAACTGGCTTAATCGTCAAAATCACAAAAACAGATCAAACACATTTCTAGGCTCGTCTTCTTCTGGCTCCCACGCATTTTTTTCATTCCCTTTTTGCCAGTAACTTGGCTATAAGCCATACATATAAGTTTTTACTTCACTACGACAGGGTAAACAGTTTCTTTTATTTCCGCTGAAATCGTGGGGAAGTTACTTTTAAAGAATATATTGCACCCCAAACACTATAATATTTATCTGCTTCACTTGATTTATCACATACTGCATACCTGTATTAAAGCGATCCAAATGTATGTGTGGCACAGTTCATTTGTGTTTTGTCTTTCCGTCTTTGCGCAAAATCATACCGCAACTAGCGAAGGATGGCGAAACTGTGAATTTATCTACGGGACGGCAGTTAGTCTCTTCTAGCTAGTATAAAACGGTTGCACTGCAGCTTTTATTTCTTTGAAATTTACACACTTTTTTAGGAAACAAATCGAAAACTGCATTAATTTAGGACGCATTTTTATCGGCGATTCTGTTTATGAGTACAGCAAGAAGTTCTCACCAATTTGATTGGGGATGTAGCTAGCTATGCTATTATCTAATATTTGAATGCAGCTTAAATACAGTTGGCTGTAAATTTTTTCAAGTAACCTGATGCTAAATGCCGTTGGGTAGCTGCAAATTTCATAAATACTTATTCCACAAAATATAATTGCTCAGTTATCAGCCGAAGCTGTTATTTTTTTTAAACCAATAAGAGAGTATTATGGCTTATAGAGCGCACTAATGTAAGCAGTGTATATAGATGTGCGCCATGGTTTACCTGTAACAAGTTCTACACACGGTTAATTTTTTAACTTCCGCAAATTCTGCAAAATAACAAAAGCTGTTTGACTGTTTTTAACGGGGTTATGACGGGGTAACAACAGATTGTAACCTATGTTTTTATTTCCGGTAAAGTTGTGGGAAACATTTACATATATATTAGATCTGAATCACTTCACTGGACGTACCGTATATATGTACTACAGCGCTCCACCTACTTGCGCAGCACATCTTAACAGTACGTAAGCGCTCAACCTGATGTTCAACGTCGAAGAGGTTTTATCGGTTGGCTAACCTCATCGCAGAGAGAGAAATGTGACAAATTTGAGGTTCAGTGACTATAATTTTTCCTGACTAACTTTAAGCCGAAAAAAATCCACCGAAACTTTTCTACCTGTCTATTTTTCTGTGAAATGTCACAATTTTGTTTCAGCAAATCAAAAAGTTTTTATATTAACTAATGAACTTTGATGATTACAGAAGCGGGAACGATAAAATGAATAAAACAGCGACGAAGAGGATGACATCACAATAGCAATTATTAGTCGGGGGAAGCGAGTAATTCTATGCAATATTGACTAAAATTTACCTCGACCACTTATATTTCCTGTCACAAATTTACCTTAGTTTTTTCCCCGGTAGAAGAGTTCATATTATTAATAGCTGTATTCTGGAATCATAATAGCAATTATTAGTCGGGGTAAGCGACTAATTCTATGCACTAGGGACTTTCCCTCGACTACCTTTTTTCTTGGCAAACATTTACCTCAGTTTTTCCCCGATAAAATAGTCTATGTTATTAATAGCCGTATTCTATTTACGGACACGGGAAATACAAAGTCTAAAATACGGGTGCATAAGTGATTTATCCAAAAGCTTTCAATTAATCGCAGTATTTCATAAAAAAATCGTCGCAAAAATTGTTTAGCGTAGACCGGATTAAATGCGTATATGCTATTGCGCATGATTTAAGTTTACACGCTCTTTCTACTTATAAGCAGCATTTTGTAGGAAAGATGAAGCTTAAGCGTGCGTTTATATAGGCAACACAAAATGTTAGCTGAGGTTTAATGTTTTAGGCTTTTGTATTGTTGTTGCTTAGAGAATGCTCCGTGAAGGTTTTGAGCCTGTTATAACGTAAAAGTAAAGTGAGAATGACGAGTATGAAGAGTATCTATTTTTATTTATATTTTCAGTTAAAATAATCAGGTTTATTTATTGGTCCTTAAATTCAGGGTTTTAGCTTCTATGTTTTAGACAGCTCTTTAGAAGACCCAGAACAGCTGATCGTTGAGAAAATATGTAAATGTTATAACAGGAATAGATTTTTTTGTGGGTTAATGATACGTATTTTGTGTGAACGGCTGCATGCAGCTTTATTCATTAACCATGCAAAGTGTTACGTTATTCTGTTCTGATTGATGAGCCGGTGGAGAATCCACCGGTTAACGACTAGGCACTATAAATAATGTTCATATTCTGTTTATTAAAAATAGTTTCCTTTCGGGTAATCTGAAGAGTAAATACTTTGCCGACGGGATAGCCTGTTTTTCTAATGCTTAATGACTAGTCTATTTAATAAGAGCAGTAATCTGTGTGTTCTAAATGCCTTCCCCCAATCAGATGTATGTTGGGCCCTGCGAAGTATTTTAACTACTTCGACAGGCACAAAATCCCAATACGGGAAATATGTATGATTCAGCCTAATTTAGACAATTTTGACATGCAAGATGCGTGTATTAACCCAATCACCAAACCACTTTTCATTATAAATCCTAAAATCCAACTTCAGCAAAGCAAATCTTTGATAATTTTAAAAACTTTCTAATTGGCAACTTTTTGAGGAAACACCCATGGCAAACTTGTTGCAGAAGGTCGTCAAGGAAAAATTCTTCTGTATTTCGTAACACTTGTTTGACGTCATAGCAAAAATTGTGAACATTAGAAACAAAACCAACAGAGCAAAAGAGAAGGGGTTAAGTCACTCTATCCTCCTCCAGGACATAAATACGAAAAGATCCCTGTATAAATAGGGTTAAGTAGCGTATTACCGTGACTGTTGGTTTACAAAGTCAATGACAATAATATCTAAACGTAATTATAAGACAAGAAGAATAATAAAAAAATACCACAAATAGAAATTGACTTTGCTTAACAAACTGCGCCACGAGAAGGCCAGTCATCGGATTTTGCAGTTCGCCACCCGAGCAACAACAAAAAACAATCAGTTCCTAAAGATTTTTTGTTACTTACAATTTTCTTCAAAATCTGAATTTTCAAGCGTACGCTAAAATATTAGACTGATGTAACATTTATGTTTTGTCACCCTGCGACAACACTTACACGACACAAACAAAACAAACACGTTACTTACAGTTGCTCAATCCCACCCTCACACAAAACAAGACAGACAATATTCCCAACGAACGACACGAATAACAATAATACCAAACACCAAAGTAAGTAAAAAGAAGAACGTAAAATAATAGACAGAGAAGTAAAAAGATAGAGATCCATATAAATTAATGGAAAACAAATCCAAATAATGGAAAACAAATCAAAATAATGGAGAACGAAGTAAAATAATGGAGATCGAATTAAAATGATGGAGATCTATATAAAATAATGGAAAACAAATCCAAATAATGGAAAACAAATCAAAATAATGGAGAACGAAGTAAAATAATGGAAAATCAAAATAATGGAGAACGAAGTAAAATAATGGAAAACAAATCAAAATAATGGAGAAGGAGGTGAAATAATGGAGAGCGAAGTAAAATGATGGAGATCTATATAAAATAATGGAAAACAAATCCAAATAATGGAAAACAAATCAAAATAATGGAGAACGAAGTAAAATAATGGAAAATCAAAATAATGGAGAACGAAGTAAAATAATGGAAAACAAATCAAAATAATGGAGAAGGAGGTGAAATAATGGAGAGCGAAGTAAAATAATGGAGAACGAAGTAAAATAATGGACATCGAATTAAAATGATGGAGATCTATATAAAATAATGGAAAACAAATCCAAATAATGGAAAACAAATCAAAATAATGGAGAACGAAGTAAAATAACGGAAAACAAATCAAAATAATGGAGAAGGAGGTGAAATAATGGAGAGCGAAGTAAAATAATGGAGAACGAAGTAAAATAATGGACATCGAATTAAAATGATGGAGATCTATATAAAATAATGGAAAACAAATCCAAATAATGGAAAACAAATCAAAATAATGGAGAACAAAGTAAAATAACGGAAAACAAATCAAAATAATGGAGAAGGAGGTGAAATAATGGAGAGCGAAGTAAAATAATGGAGAACGAAGTGAAATAATGGACATCGAATTAAAATGATGGAGATCTATATAAAATAATGGAAAACAAATCCAAATAATGGAAAACAAATCAAAATAATGGAGAACGAAGTAAAATAACGGAAAACAAATCAAAATAATGGAGAACGAAGTAAAATAATGGAAAATCAAAATAATGGAGAACGAAGTAAAATAACGGAAAACAAATCAAAATAATGGAGAAGGAGGTGAAATAATGGAGAGCGAAGTAAAATAATGGAGAACGAAGTAAAATAATGGAGAACGAATTATTATAATGGAGAACGAATTAAAATAATAGAGAAAGAAGTAAAATAATGGAGATCGAATTAAATAATTGGAAAACGAAGTAAAATAATGGAGAACGAATTATTATAATGGAGAACGAATTAAAATAATAGAGAACGAAGTAAAATAATGGAGAAAGAAGTAAAATAATGGAGAACGAAGTAAAATAATGGAGAAAGAAGTAAAATAAGAGAGAAAGAAGTAAAATAATGGAGAACGAAGTAAAATAATGGAGAACGAAGTAAAATAACGGAAAACAAATCAAAATAATGGAGAAAGAGGTGAAATAATGGAGAGCGAAGTAAAATAATGGAGAAAGAATTATTATAATGGAGAACGAATTAAAATAATAGAGAAGGAAGTAAAATAATTGAGATCGAATTAAATAATGGAAAACGAATTAAAATAATGGGGAAAGAATTAAAATAATGTATAACAAAATAAAATAATTTATAGGAAGTATAATAACGGAGAAAGAAGTAAAATAAGAGAGAAAGAATTAAAATAACGGAGAACGAATTGAAATAACGGAGAACGAATTGAAATAACGGAGAACGAATTAAAATAATGGAAAACGAAGGAAAATAATGGAGAAAGAAGTAACATAAGGGAGAAAGAAGTAGAATGATGAAGAACGAATCAAAATGATGGAGTAAAATAATGGGAAAAGAATTAAAAAAATAAAGAACGAAGTAGAATGATGAAGAACGGATTAAAGAAATGGAAAAGGGACGGAAAACAAATTAAGATAACGCAGAGCGATGTTATAATAATGGAGAACGAATTAAAATAACGGAGAACAAATTAAAATAGCGGAGAACGAATTAAAATAACGGAGAGCGATGTTAAAATAATGGAGAACGAATTAAAATAACGGAGAACGAATTAAAATAGCGGAGAACGAATTAAAATAACGGAGAGCGATGTTAAAATAACGGAGAAAGAATTAAAATAATGGAGAACGAATTAAAATAATTGAAAAAGAAGTAAAATGACGGAAAAGGAAGTGAAGTAATGGAGAACGAATTAAAATAATGGAGAGCGATGTTAAAATAACGGAGAACGATGTTAAAATAACGGAGAGCGATGTTAAAATAACGGAGAACGAATAAAAATAACGGAGAACGAATTAAAATAACGGAGAACGAATTAAAATAACTGAGAACGAATTAAAATAATGGAAAACAAATTAAAATAACGGAGAACGAAGGAAAATAATGGAGAAAGAAGTAAAATGACGGAGAAGGAAGTGAAGTAATGGAGAACGAATTAAAATAATGGAGAACGAAGTCAAATAATGGGGAAAGCAGTAAAATAACAGAAAACGAAGTAAAATAATGGAGAAAGAAGTAAAATTTGTTTCAGAGATGTGCAACCGTCTTGATAGTGTGTTGCAGTGGTGTTAGTGAAATTGCTAGAAGTTTTTATAGCGTGTCGAAGTTGTTATAGGCTGTCTGGGTTGTTAGGGAGTGTTATGGTTGTTAGGGAGTGTTATGGTTGTTATGGAGCGTTAGAGTTGTTATGAAGAGTTGGAGTTGTCATAGAAAGTTGGAGTTGCTATAGAGTAGAGTTGGAGTTGCTATAGAGAGTTGGAGTTGTTATAGAGAGTTGGAGTTTATATAGAGAGTTGGAGTTGTTATAGAGAGTTGGAGTTGTTATAGAGAGTTGGAGTTGTTGTAGAGTTGGAGTTGTTATGGAGAGTTGGAGTTGTTATAGAGTAGAGTTGGAGTTGTTAAGTAGAGTTGTTATGGAGAGTTAGGGTTGTTATATAGAGTTGGAGTTGTTATAGAGAGTTGGAGTTTTTATAGAGAGTTGGAGTTGTTATAGAGAGTTAGAGTTGTTATAAAAAGTTGGGAATGTTGTGGAAAGTCGGGGTTGTTCGGAAAAGATGGGGTTGTTATGGAGAGTTATGGCGAGTGTTGGGTTGTTATGGAGTGTCGGAGTTGTTATGGAGTGTTGGGTTTTTATTGTGATTGTGTTGTGGTTTTCATAGAGTTTTAAGATTTTTATTGAGTATGGAGTGTAGGTAGGAGTTCTTTGGAGTGGTTGATTGTCACATATTTTATAGAGTGTCGGGGCTTTCATGCAGTTTCTGTTTTTGGGGCGTTTATAGTGTAGATATTTTTATGGAATGTCCTGATTTTAGTTTTTTATTGTGTTGGCTGCATAATGTAGGTTGTTTTTGTGGTGTTCTTTTTTTGGGGAGGGGGGGGGGGGGGGGCAGTCTTGGGGTAAAGCGTAAGTATTTAGTGTTCAGAGACATCCGCTTTAATTAGAATATGCTATGTCATCTCAAGGAGGTTTGGGTATATTCACGTAATTTGCGAGAAGGACACCACGTATACTAATTGAGGCTTGCTACTGGACAATGCAACAGAGGATTGAAGAAAGGAGATTTATGCTGTTGCAGCAAATAGTAACATCAGATGGAAAGAGATTGATACAGGAAATAATGAAGGAGAACTTGAATGACGAACAGGGAACATGGATAATGGAAGTAATAGATATAATGGTGAAGTATGGTATTAACATGAAAATATAGAAAAGGAAATAAAGAAACAACAATGGAAAAAGAAAATTCAGAAAAATAATGAATAATGTGATATTCAGTGAGAAAAAAAGAGATACCAGGCAACTGTAATGTGATAAGTTTCACAGCATTGTTGTGAGTATGTATATTCTCAGTTTAACCCACTCCTCTTTCGAGCAGAGGTCAATTTGTAGAAACTTGAAGAGCCTGATACATTAGGTTGTTTGTGCGAACGCAAATTTTGTATATTACATCATTTTGTAAGAACTATGAGAAAGAAAAGCTCAGTACATAAAGTAGAATCTTGTTTCCTAGAACACCAAGTCTTAGACATTCAAGGTTTAATTAAATCTTTGTTGCTTTGTAGTGTAGCAGCTAGTAAATGTTTGATGTATTGAGGAAAGTTTTGGTTTGTTAATAGCATGAAGGGCTACGAACGTTTATATATTTGCAGTATTGATTACCACAATAATTCTGATGGATCATTGTTGCATTCATATGAAATAAGGTATTAAAATTTATTACTTATTTTGGACGAACTGTGTAAGTCTTATCATGTTTGTACAGAACATTCGTTTCATGTGACGGCTATTTGTTTTACCTTAATTAAGTTCTTAAAAGTTTGTAACTTGTATGCTATGCAGTGTTACTAACAAACTAAGTGTAAGTGTTTTTAAAATTGGTTAGAATAGTCTTTTCGGCTAATAATAATTTCACTTAAATTCAAGTCTGTTAGGTCCGTACTTTGTTGTAGTAAACATTGTTGCGACCAAACTGTGCATGTATTTCCACGTTTGGTTAGAATATTCTTTTCGTGTGACGGCTATTCGTTCTATTTCAATTAAAGGTTTGTAATTTGTTGTTACTATATTCTTTTCATGTGATAGTTATTGCATTTCAACTGTTTGTAATTTATTGTGGTATGCAGTGATGTGAAAAAACTGTGTGATTGGTTAACATATTCTTTTCATGTGATAGTTAAGCATTTCAATACAACTAAAGACCTAACTGTTTGTAATTTCTTGTGGTATGCAGTGATATGAAAAAACTGTGTGATTGGTTAACATATTCTTTTCATGTGATAGTTATTGCATTTCAATACAGACCTAACTGGTCGTAATTTATTGTGGGATGCAGTGATATGAAAAGAAAGTCTTTCAAGATTGGTTTACAAAATTTCTATTTGTAATTTGTTATAGCATGTGGTGTAATGAACAAGCTGTGTATGTATTTTAGGATTACTTACAATACACTGTGACCACTTTAACATTTTACTTAAGTTACAGTTGTAAATATTTGCATATTGTTAGGACTGTGGTCTGACGAAAAAAAATTGTGTAGGTCATTGCAATGCTGGTTAGGGTACATTCTATTTTTGTATGATCAGTATTGTATTTGATTTGTGGGTTGGTTAGAATTTTATGTATGTAAAAATTATTGCATTTGACTAAAATTGAAGTCATGTTTGTATTTTGTTAAGAAAAGACTGTGTATGTTTTTTGCAGCATTGATGGCAATATTTTCTTTTAGTGTCATAATTATTGCACTTTACTACAATTTGAAGTCTTAAAGTTTTGTAATTTGTTAAAAAAAAAGACTGCGTATGTTTTTGTACCATTTGTGGTAATTGTTTCTAGTGTGTGATTATTGCATTTCAATTGAAATGAAGTCTTAAAGGTTTGGAAAGATGTGCAAGTCTTTTCAAGGATTCTCACATGATTAATTAAGTTTGTAGGTATTGGTGTTCATCAGTTAACTGTATTTGACGCTGTATACGGCCGAAACTTCCTCATATTACAAGATTCCTTGGTGGTTATTGCATTTCACTCAGATCTTTGTTTTTATCTTATCTTTTTTGAAGATCACCCTAAAAAATACTTGAAAGTTTCTATGCATGTAATTCGCCCTTCTACTTGACGTATTAATACCAAATACTAACTACAATTATGCATTGTGTGTACAAAGCTGTTTCATATTGACACATCAGTTTCATTTTTTTGAAAAGTACAGAGACTAGAAGAAATTAAAAAGTAAAGAATTTTGAATTAATTTCGTTGCAAGCATACTTACTTCTTATACGTACCGTTCTTTTTGAAAACAATTTTGATCCAAAAATTGCTGCCATTCTTCTAAACTAGAATTCTTCTTTAGAAGGCATTCACAATACACGTACCACTCATGGAAACTTCTAACACAAATCCACCATATACATACGAAACCTCTGTCCAATTTGTATTTTAAATGCACACTCATTGAATGATAAATACCGAGACCGACAAAAGCAACACGGAAAATTAGAGCAAAGAATTTTACACTTGATGTTTTAGTAGTTACAAGCATACGTACCTTTCATACGTACCAATTTGTTTGAAAAAATCTGCGTCTTTTGGTCACAAAATTGCTGCCATTTGTTGGTCAAATCTGATCCATTTTCGCCAGTCCTCATACCAACCAAATCGTTATCATAAATACACATGCTCTTCTACTCTGTCGACTTTTCTATGTCAAATTTATGGTTTATAATTACATTCTATTCCGCAATATTGTTATTGATAGGATCAACAGTCTATAATTAAAAATGTAAGTTGTAACTAAGATTAAGTTTGAGAAAATCAACGTTTGACTTACCACTAAATCTTCTTTTATGCTGGACAAACTTTGGTATTTCAGATGCCATCTGCTTCTTGGTAAAAAAAATCTTGAGAAAACCCGCCGCCGCTGTTGTGTTGTTTTGAAATTAACTATGTCTTAAGTTTAGGGGCTTGAAATTCCGTAGTGTTTATCAACACTGTACGGAATTTCTATAATATATAATACAAAAGAATAAAAACAACGAAAACCTTCCGCGCATACACAATAATAATAACAATAATAATTTATAAATTAAATAAACGCACTTTGACTCCTGTCCCCCCACCCCGGGTTCTCCCGACCCCCCACCCACTCTATTTATTTAAACGCCGCATAAGTTAATCAATATAATTATAAGTAAACAAACATATAAGCGCACGCAAAACCTCTCAATAGAATGAAAATACCACAACCCAAAGCCAATGCGTTACACAAAATCCAATTGAAAAACGGTTATTATCGACTACATTTTTTTTCAGCTCTTGGGTTGTGGTTTGTAATATAAATGTATGGTACCTTAAATATTGCCATTCATCTCATAGAATAAACCATAAATTAAAATCTTTCCACCATATAGTAATACCAGAACAACTACTTTTGTCAAATTCTCTTTTACAAACAAACCATAAACTTTTCATTGCATGATAACTTTAAACCTAATAAAACCTTGTCGCACTTCTTGTTTTAGGTCCCAAGTAAGGACAGCCTTCAAATATATATTTATGCGTTTAAGGTCCGAAGTTGGAACAACCTTCAAAAATATATTTACTTGTTTTTTAAGTACCAAAAAAGGACAGCCTTCAAATGTATGTTTATGTGTTTAAGGTCAGAAATTAGAACAACCTTCAAAAATATAATTACTTGTTTTTTAAGTACCAAAAAGGGACAGCCTTCAAATGTATGTTTATGTGTTTAAGGTCAGAAATTAGAACAACCTTAAAAAATATATTTACTTGTTTTCTAAGTTCCAAGTCGGAACAGCCTTCAAATGTATATTTATGTGTTTTAGGTTCCAAGTCGGAACAGCGTTCAAATGTATATTTATGTGCTTTAGGTTCCAAGTCGGGACAGCGTTCAAATGCATATTTAGGTGTTTTAGGTTCCAAGTCGGAACAGCGTTCAAATGCATATTTAGGTGTTTTAGGTTCCAAGTTGGAACAGCCTTCAAATGTATATTTATGTGTTTTACGTTCCAACTAGGGACAGCCTTCAAATGTATGTTTATGTGTTTTAGGTCCCAAGTAGGGACGGCCTTTAAATATATATTTACTTGTTTTAGGTTCCAGGTCGGGACAGCCTTCAAATGTATATTTATGTGTTTTAGGTTCCCAGTTGGAACAGCTTTCAAATGTATATTTATGTGCTTTAGGTTCCAAGTCGGGACAGCGTTCAAATGTATATTTATGTGCTTTAGGTTCCAAGTCGGGACAGCGTTCAAATGCATATTTATGTGTTTTAGGTTCCAAGTTGGAACAGCCTTCAAATGTATATTTATGTGTTTTAGGTTCCAACTAGGGACAGCCTTCAAATGTATGTTTATGTGTTTTAGGTCCCAAGTAGGGACGGCCTTTAAATATATATTTACTTGTTTTAGGTTCCAGGTCGGGACAGCCTTCAAATGTATATTTATGTGTTTTAGGTTCCCAGTTGGAACAGCTTTTAAATGTATATTTACGTGTTTTAGGTCCAAAGTTTGGACAGCCTTCAAATGTATATTTACGTGTTTTAGGTTCCAAGTCGGGACAGCCTTCAAATGTATATTTATGTGCTTTAGGTTCCAAGCTGGACAACCTTCAGATGTATATTTATGTGTTTTAGGTCCCAAGTAGGGATGGACGTTAAATATATATTTATGCGTTATAGGTACCAACACGGGACAACGTTTAAATGTATATTTATGTGTTTTAGGTCCCAACTAGGGACAGCCTTCAAACTATGTTTACATGTTTTAGGTCCCAAGACAGGATATCCCTCAAATGTATTCTTGTGTTTTTAGATATCTAGTCAGGATAGCCTTCACATACATATTTACTTGTTTCAGGTCACAAGTCAGGACAGCCTTCAAATCTATATTTATGTGTTTTAGGTCCCCACCAGGGACAGCCTTCAAATATATATTTACTTGTTTTCTAAGTCCCAAGTCGGGACAGCCTTCAAATGTGTATTTATGTATTTTAGGTCCCAATTAGGGACGGCCTTTAAATATATATTTATGCATTATAGGTCCCAACACAAGGCAACCTTCATATGTATATTTATGTGTTTTAGGTCCCAAGTAGGGACGGCCTTTAAATATATATTTACTTGTTTTAGGTTCCAGGTCGGGACAGCCTTCAAATGTATATTTATGTGTTTTAGGTTCCCAGTTGGAACAGCTTTCAAATGTATATTTACGTGTTTTAGGTCCAAAGTTTGGACAGCCTTCAAATGTATATTTATGTGTTTTAGGTTCCAACTAGGGACAGCCTTCAAATGTATGTTTATGTGTTTTAGGTCCCAAGTAGGGACGGCCTTTAAATGTATGTTTATGTGTTTTAGGTCCCAAGTAGGGATGGACTTTAAATATATATTTATGCGTTATAGGTACCAACACGGGACAACCTTTAAATGTATATTTATGTGTTTTAGGTCCCAACTAGGGACAGCCTTCAAATATATGTTTACATGTTTTAGGTCCCAAATAGGGACAGCTTTCAAACTATGTTTACATGTTTTAGGTCCCAAGACAGGATAGCCCTCAAATGTATACTTGTGTTTTTAGATATCTAGTCAGGATAGCCTTCACATACATATTTACTTGTTTCAGGTCACAAGTCAGGACAGCCTTCAAATCTATATTTATGTGTTTTAGGTCCCCACCAGGGACAGCCTTCAAATATATATTTACTTGTTTTTTAAGTCCCAAGTCGGGACAGCCTTCAAATGTGTATTTATGTATTTTAGGTCCCAATTAGGGACGGCCTTTAAATATATATTTATGCATTATAGGTCCCAACACAAGGCAACCTTCATATGTATATTTATGTGTTTTAGGTCCCCACCAGGGACAGCCTTCAAATATATATTTACTTGTTTTCTAAGTCCCAAGTCGGGACAGCCTTCAAATGTATATTTATGTGTTTTAGGTCCCAAGTAGGGACAGCCTTCAATTTTGTATTTACTTGTTTTCTAAGTCCCAAGTCGGGACAGCCTTCAAATATATATTTACTTGTTTTTTGTCCTAAGTCGGGACAGCCTTTAAATGTATGTTTATGTGTTTTAGGTCCCAAGTAGGGACGGCCTTTAAATATATATTTACTTGTTTTAGGTCCAAAGTCGGGACAGCCTTCAAATATATATATGCATGAGTTATAGGTCCCAAGACAGGAGAGCCCTCAAATGTATACCTGTGTTTTTAGATATCTAGTCAGGATAGCCTTCACATACATATTTACTTGTTTCAGGTCCCAAGTCGGGACAGCCTTCAAATTTATATTTATGTGTTTTAGGTCCCCAACAGGGACAGCCCTCAAATATATATTTGCTTGTTTTCTAAGTCCTAAGTCGGGACAGCCTTCAAATGTATGTTTATGTGTTTTAGGTCCCAAGTAGGGACAGCCTTCCAATATGTATTTATGCGTTTTAGGTTCTAAGTCGGAACAGCTTTCAAATGTGTATTTATGTGTTTTAGGTGCCAATAGGGACAGCCTTCAAATGTATGTTTATGTGTTTTAGGTCCCAAGTAGGGACGGCCTTTAAATATATATTTACTTGTTTTAGGTCCAAAGTCTGGACAGCCTTCAAGTATATATATGCATGAGTTATAGGTCCCAAGACAGGACAGCCCTTAAATGTATACTTGTGTTTTTAGGTATCTAGTCAGGATAGCTTTCACATACATATTTACTTGATTTAGGTCCCAAGTCGGGACAGCCTTCAAATGTGTATTTATGCATTTTAGGTCCCAAGTAGGGACGGCCTTTAAATATATATTTATGCGTTATAGGTCCCAACGCAGGGCAACTTTTAAATGTATATTTATGTGTTTTAGGTCCCAACTAGGGACAGCCTTCTAATATATGTGTATGTGTTTTATTTCCCAAGTAGGGACAGCCTTCAAATATGTATTTATGCGTTTTAGGTTCTAAGTCGGAACAACCTTCAAATGTGTATTTATGTGTTTTAGGTCCCAACACGGGCCAACCTTCAAATGTATATTTATGTGTTTTAGGTCCCATGTAGGGACAGCCTTCAAATACATATTTACTTGTTTTGTAAGTCCTAAGTAAGGACAGCCTTTAAATATATATTTACTTGTTTTCTAAGTCCTAAGTCGGGACAGCCT
The DNA here is from genome assembly GCF_029227915.1 of Hydractinia symbiolongicarpus. Classification (NCBI taxonomy): domain Eukaryota; kingdom Metazoa; phylum Cnidaria; class Hydrozoa; order Anthoathecata; family Hydractiniidae; genus Hydractinia; species Hydractinia symbiolongicarpus. The sequence continues at coordinate 11,580,314 of NC_079875.1, read as the reverse complement.
TGAAATATATATTTACTTGTTTCTAAGTCCCAAGTCGGGACAGCCTTCAAATGTATATTTATCTGTTTAGGTCCCAAGTAGGGACAGCCTTCAAATATATTTACTTGTTTTAGGTCTCCAGTCGGGACCGCCTTCAGATAAATATTGAAGTGGTTTATATATTTACTTGTTTTGTCAGGGCAGCATTAAAGCATATATTCATGCGCTTTAGTTTCTTTAATTGATAGATTGACATGTTTTGGGTCCGAAGGCAAGGCAGCGTTATATTGTGCATTTGTTATTGCGTTTTTTTAAGTGAACATTCCGGGGTGATCAATGCATGTCGGGAAGTAAATACATTATTTCTTCTGTTAACCACAAAGTAATTCTGTGAATGTCAAGTATGTAATCAATCGTCTTTGTTTCTTTTTTTTCTTCCTTTCTTCTCTTTTTTTCCTTCTTCGCTTTCTTTGACTTCTTTCTGTCCTTTTTTTCTTTCTCTTCTTTTTTCCTTTCGTCCATCCGTCCTTTCTTTATCTTCTTTCTTCTTTCTTGATGTAGAAAAATGTATGACTTACCAGTACACTAAATGTGTTGACAACTGACATTTGGTGTGTGTGAATAAAACAAAAAATAAGTTTGCTTCAAAAAACATGTTTTTGAAACAAACTTGGGCGTCCGAAGGTTGCTGTCAGTTGCCAAAAGTCCGAGTAAGCTTTTTAAATAACACATCTTGATATTATTTTTTTTGGATAAAAATTTTTTTGTTAATATAAATTTATCTTTTCAATAAATAAAAAAGCAGCTTATTCGGACTACCTTCGTTTGTGGGGTAAACTTAAGACTAAGTATGATTTCAAAACAACACTTAAAACACGTGCACGTTACATGTATTAGGAATAGCAAAACGATGTTTATGGCAAGATCATTTTATGACACAGGCATAAAGTATAAACAAATAAACATATAAATAAATAAACAGACCTGACTGCTTAACTGCTTATCTTTTGAGACCACCTAACTTATCGTGAAAAGTAAGCAGTAGAGATAGAATATAAAATGAAAGACGCGTCCCTTACCTAAACCTGCCTACCTGCCTACTTACTTAGAGACCTCCCTACCTTAAGCGCGCAATCCTGCCTACCTGCCTACTTACTTAGAAACTTACCTTAAGCGCGAAACAGAAACAAAGGAGAAAAAAATTGTACTTGATAAACAGGTTCTTTCTTTTTGCTTTCTTTTTATCTTCACTGGCCAATGGTTAGACCATTCATCCTTCTTCTGGTTTTGTTTTGTCACCATCAATCTTCTTTTCACGATGTTTCTTCTTTCTTCTACTTCCTCTCTTCTTTTTCATCTTCACCGGACAATGTGTTTTACTATTCATCCTCCTTCTTGTTTCTTGTATCAACAACAATGTTCCTTCTCAAATGATCTAAACATAATTGGTGCTTGGCATGCATCCTTACTCGAAATAATTAAGAAAAAAAGAAAGAAAGCATTGAAGTAAGAAATATACGAGAAAAAAATAGAAAATTCGTAATATATGGCAAAAAAGAAGATATAAAACAAAAAAAATCAACCTAAAGCAAAGAAACAAACTCACGAAGTAATCAAACGGACATAAAAAGCAAGCAAACAAATAAACAATCCAATCATTTAACTAACAAATCAAAAAAGCAATAACAACAAGATAAAACATGAGAAAACAAACAAACAAAAACAAACCAAAAAACAAAGACAAGCAAACAAACCAACAAACAAACCAATAAACCAACAGACAAACAAAAAACAAACAAACAAGAAAGCAAACAACAACTTCAACCAACCAACCACCGAAAAAATTAAACCATTCAACTAACCGAAAAACAAACAAATAACTTACCAACAAACTAACCAACTTACTAAGAAATCAACAAACTAACCAATCAACCAACCAACTTACTTTCCAACCAGCTTACCATCTAATCAACCACTTAAGAACCATACAACCTAGAAGCAAAAACAAACAAAACCAATCAACTAACAACGAACCAAGCAACTAACCCGAAAAAATTACGGCAATCAACAACCTTACCAACCAAGCTACCAAAAACCAAACAAAAAATAAAACCAACCACCTCACTACAAATAAATTAAATCAACCAATCAACCTAAAAGGAGAAACCAGAAAACTAATCAACTAACTTACCAACCAATCGACCAACCAAGCAACTAACAAAAAAATGAAATCAACAAGCCAACCAAAAACCAACCAACTAAATTGGTTAGTTAGTTATTGCCAATAACTAACTAAAAAATTAAATCAACTAACCAACCAATGAAAAACCTTGAAAAAATTAAAACAACCAACAACCGTCTTACTAACCAACCAAGCGTAACCAAAAAAATCTAACTAACCAACCGACCAACCCACAAAGGAAAATAAACCAACTAACAAACCAACTTAAAAACCAAGCAAGAAAAAAATTAATCCAATCAACCAAACAATTATTATTAAATTTTTGTTAAGTATTGTATAACAAAAGCGAGTCATTTCTTTTTAGAATCACCGAATAACTAGAACATTCTTTATCATAAAGAACTTAACATTTTTAACAGGAAATTTAAAGAGGAGAACTTTTTGAGTTAAAAAATCGAATGTGGGTGTTAATACAACTTGGCAAAAACAATCGAGAGAACCAGTCATGCATTAAATCAGCGAGTCTAAGATAGTACGTTAATATTATCATGGCATCAAAGTGCTTTTTATTGAACAAAATGCCTTGTAAATCAACCTCGTACCTAGGGCTATTTGATATTTCTTCTATTTTGCCTCGCAATATTATCAGAAAGAGAAAAGAGCCCTGGGGAGTTTTTAAAACTATGACCTAAGATTCACAAACAAACAAATAAATAAACACATAAATAAATAAGAAAAAAAAGGGTAAGTGCGTCCTTACTAAAGTATGACATCGAAATGTTGCAGTGGGTTGTTCGTCTGATTTATTGTACTGTTTATAAATCTGAAATTAAAATTTTTGAGCTAAAAAACAACTAACGTGCTATCATGTTATTTGGAATATGTGCAGGAAATAACTTTATCACGAAATTCCATTTTTTTTAATTTTTTTAGTCTCTATGAAAGACCATCACAAAAAAAATTTTTCATTTGTAAAAAAATTGAAAAATTGTTTGATTTTAGTTCTTACCTTATTAATTTAACCATGTTTTTAAATAACATCGTATTTTCCACATTTTAATTTTTACCAATTATTTCAGCGATTGTTAGTCGTCTAACGCAAAAATCGTAACTTTTTATATCTTCTCGTCATCCAGTTTATTCTTTTTGTATTGTAATTCTCTGTAGGTGATCAAATCATACACTTTTACTACCTAGAGGGATTATAATACAAGTTAATTAAAATTAATACTTTTTTATTACTGTGATTTGAAAATTTCATTTCCCTTAGGGCATTACTTCAAAACATTTCCGTCTCACGGAATATTACTTGCTAAGTTCAGGAAAAGACTTTTTTTTTAAAAAAAAAAATATATATATATATATCGCGAATATTATAGTTCCAGCTAAAATTATTTTTTTAACTTTCCAAACATAACTTTTAAAGGAATAAAAAAAAAGAAATATTAATTTTCTTGACAAATATTTTTTTACAGAATTTTTTTTACCTTTTGTTTACGAAATGTTTTTTCACAGCAATTTTCTATACATAATTTTATTTTCTTTCCTTACGACAATGTTTTTTCTTGCGAAATACACAATTTTTGCTACTTACCTTTTTTTCAACTTTCAAGGCTTTTTTTCCTTCTATCTCGTGTCACAATTTCTAATAGCGCCACTTTGTTTCAACCCACTCGTTCAGAAATTGCCGCCAAGTTGAACAATGATGTTAATTTCATAGCTCTTCTTATTAAACATTTTTTTTATTGCTTTTTTTTTTAAAAAAAAATTTGTTTTAGTCTCTAAGAAGAAGAGTATTCTCTGCAGTACAATAAATTTCATTTAAAAATAGATATACATAAAAAGACCTAGTCTCCAGAAAAATGAATCTTTAGCACAACCAAATTCCCATAAAAATTCACTTATATGAGACTCCCATAACCTAGATGTCCTTCGAGACCATAGAATCGCAAGGTATGCATACAACGAACGCTCAAAGTGGAATAAAATTCACACTGGGTTTTTTTTCTTCAAAATTTATTTTAATTCAGTTATTCATCTAAAATTGGCACTCATAATCAATGGATGAAGGTTGTCAGGCAAAACAAAAATAGCCACAAAATAGTCTCCAACTTCGTCCCTAGGTCTTTTCTACGCCTATAATATTCTCACGGGACATCTCCGTACCTGGGGACGAGGTTGAATAGTCCCTTTAGTTAGGCACATTAGTAGTGGAATGTTGTTTTTCGGGGAGAAGGATATGTCGGGAAAATTCACTCGACGGAAAAAATCGCACTTATTCCCTAAGAATTTTGTCTCAGGTAGTCCGAGATGTTGCGACGAGAAAGGTGTAAGAAAGCCGTCAGCGAGACCGACCGGAAAATTTGTTTTAACACATTGAACGTAAACTATTTTCTCTAATCTGATTGGTTGTGCAAATTGTTTTTTTAAATCGGATTCGTTAATAACCACATTTGTTCCAATCCAAAGTAAAAGTTGAAATCATTTTTTTTTGCAGCTAGCAACGAAATTTTCTCAACACAAAATAATTTGTCCGCTCATTAAAAGTGCGCTGTCAAGTTCCTATACTTAAACATTTTTTTTATTTACTTGATCTCACCTGGCATCCTCGTCCCCAGGGTCTCTTGACCTCTGAGCCGATATTACAAAGCGCGCTATCAAATTAATAAGGAAAGCAAAATTCCCTGGGAATGAGTTTGCTTACTTGGAAAAACATGTACTCGTGTCGCGGGGTACAAGCTGCGTAATAAACAATGAACTAATTACAAGGTATTTTTGTGTTTCCTAAAGCTTGTAACATGAGTAGATGTGCGTCTTTATGAACGACAAAACGCATTTCTTCGTGTTTATGCACGTTCTCTTTAAAACTCGGGTAGGTCACGTGACATGTAAGAAATGCGACAGCTAAACGCCAGTTTTTTCTTCTATTTTTGATCGGAAATGCGAACTCTTAACCATAGGATTAATGTAAAGGGTATAAAATTATTGGTGAGGACATGAAAAATGTTAACTGTATTCAGGCTTAAAAAGGGGGAAGAATTTTTCATATTTTTTTTGAACTAGGGTTTAATCTGGTGACTTTTCGTCCAAAGCGTCATCTCATAAAATATATAAAATTTAAGAGGTAAAATTAATGGCGAAAAAATTCAATTAACGTCTCCTCGTTCAAGGTGTCTCGCCCCCAGAAATCAAAAAAGTGAAACAAGCCCTGGGAACAAGGTTAAAGTAAAATCTCTTTTGAAAGTAATTAGTTTATAAAAAACCCATTACTAAGTAGCCAAAAATTAAGAAACTTCATCTGCTACAGCTTATTTATCAAAAATAAAAAGATTGTGATAAGACACTGCCTTAAAAATTGCGTTTTCTCCTGTTGAAAAACTGTAAAATGTAGTTTTTCTTCATCGTTACTTGTTTGTAGAGATTGGACACTTACAAACTCAATGTTGTTAATTTCATAAAATTTCGCCTTCTTTTATTGAAAAACCACATAAGAAACTTTTCTTATTAAAACTACGGAAAAAATAAAGTGTTCACCATACACTTCGTTTGCTTTAAGTCTAGTTAATAGTTCACTTTTTTGGGAGGGGTATTTAAAGCGAAAGAAAATTCGAAGGTAAGATTCGCGCACTTAAATTTTAAAACCGTTTGTACCGCAAATAATTACTTACCTAATAACCTTTCGCGAAAAATTTTACGAACCACAAAATTTAATTCCGCAAAATTCTGAAACTAAATCCGTCGCACGCATGGGCAATTACTACGGCTGTTCAAGTACCACCGTAGTAACGAAATTATCGTTGTTTCGACCCTGCGCCTGTCCCGGGTCCCCTGTGACCCGAGCAATATCGTTTTTTACATCCACTGCTCTTCTTACAATAATTTTTTAAAGTTCACTGCGTGGTATTACTATTTTGTTCCCAGGGTATTTTGGAGTACTTTATCCTCCAATTTTCCTTTAATCTAATTCTTTAGATTCTGGGCGTACATTTTCTTAAAGCGATGATATTTTGTTTTCTTTCATTCCAGTTCTTTTAGTGGCCTGACTTTTTTACTTTCTGTTTAGCATCTGCACTTTCTTTTTTTCAATTGAATTTGGATGTTCGAGATAGCGCAAGATATGGACGTGTGATTAAACTTTTTACATTAAGGGGGCGGTCGTAGTTTAAATGTAGGTTCTAACATATATACATCATTTTGTCACCACACGCGATTAATTTTGCAAACGAAGCCAACTTTTAACGTATTTACTAACTGCAAAAATTCTTTCGCGCAAAATATCTAAATAACAAAATAATTTACTAATTAAAAATATCGTCTGTGATATACGAATTTATGTTTGTCGGCTAACGGCCTTTTCGTAATTTTCATTTACATTAAGTTGGTTAACGGCAGATTAGAGTCTATCAAGAGGACGAATATGAAGGATATTAATATGGCTGCTGTCACGTTTTAGCGAAGATCTAGAACCGAATTACATCTTTGCTACAAAAGTGTTCAAAAATGTTTTAGGAATAAATGCTTAATTTTAAAGATAATTCCTATAAGTAATAATTCACGGTCTTTTCATAGTAGACTCACGCGCTTTGAATTGTCATGGTTCACTTGTCAATGTTTGCAAGGGACTTGGGTTCTTATCAATAGATAAGAATTATTGACTATGCTATTAGATTCTTTGGTTTGACCCGCCACTTCAAACTGTGATAATCTATGCTAACATCAACATGGCCTAATCTCTCGATTTTCTGGACCTTTGCAGACCGTCCCTTTAGTTGTTTTGCGGACATTTTAACGCTTTTCACCCGACCTACACATCTGTCAATGCAGAAATACAGGCGATGCTATTTTGGTTTTCCAGGGATGGCAACTGCCAATTATTCAAAGCACACGATCGTAGTATAAGAGAAAAACAAAAATACGTCGTCGTTGACCGTCTGTCCAAACAACAATCTGCAAATTCCACCAGACGTATTGGTTGTTTTATTATTTCGGCATACGAGCTAACTATATTATATCCACATGTTTAATCTGTTCTTCTTTTCACTTTCTGATTACTCGCAATATTATTGGAGATGGTGTAGTTAGCGCATACGGCTTTTATTCATAAAGTTTCAACATAAACGCTATTTACGGATGTCAGCATACGGCAAGTAAGAACACAAAAAATTCGGTATAATTAGGATTTCCAGGATCATGAACATTCTTTTGAATCGAAGTTAAATTATGATGAACTTTGTCAAACTGTGGTTTTTTAGGTTTGTTAGAACAATAAAGAACTTGGGGCAGCGGGATAGTACTTTTACTAAATTTTAGCATTTTTAAAATCAGGTTAAGAAACTTAGTTAAAAGACTGAGAGCATTCTGTTGCTAAAACAACACATAAAACTCATACCATGTCACACAGCTCTTTTAGAGGTCTGGGTACAAGAATGCGTAAGATTTTGCCATCATTATCCCCATAGCAACAAGCATGAAAACAAACTTACCCACCAAATGTTGAAACTGCTGCTGATATTTTGGCAATTTATAACTTATTTTCCTACTGACGATGCGCGGTTGCAATGAGCAACAATATTTGACATCTCCACCAGTTTGTGCTTGCATTGTGTTAATCATGTCACAAGTGACAGTCTGAGACTGTGTTTAAGAGATAAATTAAAAGATATTTTTGTTATTTTTGTTTTCAGAATCTCCAGCCAAATGTCGAGTTATCAGAAGTTTATTATAAAGGCAAAATCCCTGTAAATGAGATGTCGTTTAAACGTTTGTATATGATAGAAAATTATTTTTTAACACTGAAAGCAGGGCTCGTCAAATGCTTTTCTCTGGTATAAAAACAAGAATTATTGCTATTGCCTTTTAACTTTAAGATGTAATTTCCATTTGCACATGATAAGGGTTTAAGGGTCATTTTTCATGAACCCTCTGAATTTTTGCAAAAGCTACCGATTTACCCAGGTTATCATACCTTTTCGGTATGTAGAGACCCTAAGGATAACAAAAAACCATGTTTGGCTTATTCCTAAGAGTTGAGCCGAAAAAATGGTCCAGCTCATGGGCTATTAGTGTTTATTTGTTAAACGTTATATGGTGGTAAGAAAAAGAACTGTTGTACATACTAAAATAAGCGCTTAAGTAAACACGCTACATATATTTATTTGAAGTAAAGTAATATATTTTTTTCATTAAAAATCACTCTACACTCAAATCTTCTAAATTTCGCAAAATTTCAAGCAACTTTAGTATAATATATGAATATATGAAATAATATATGATAATATATTATATATATGATAATATATGAAACAACAAAAAAAATAGTATATATGGAGTAGCCTGGATACACCCTTCCATAACAAAGCAGTCCCTAGAAGTTAAAGTGGTCCAAACTGTGGGTCTATTACTACTCGATTTTTCTCAGGATATATCCCTGTCCCGTTGGCTAAGGCTTAAACTTCAAAACTGTGATGATTTGTGATATACATAGAAAAAACGTACTACTTTTAGAATGCTTGGAATGACTAACAATAGAAACTCTGCATACATCTTGTTACTACGAAAGATAACAGAAGACTCGAAGTTGTTAAATCTTGAAGACCAGAGATGGCATAAAACAAAAAACATGGAAGAAAATGTCTGGCAGTGTTGCTAAAGGTTGATTATGTATCGTTTATCATGTTTCTCTTTGCTTCCATTTTAGCGATGCAATTCTAAATTAAAAGATATCTCTTGACTCGCATAGTTACCGATTTCTCTTTTGTCCTAATGCAATTCCTTTGTCGTCTTCACGAAATCAATTAAAGATTTCCCAACAACTTTCTTCTGTTCATCATTTTTGAACAAGCTAAAGAATATATCCATTACCTGTGTAAACAGTCTAACAAAATTTTATTGTTATTTTTCTTCATTTCAGAAATACCATGGCAAATTAATTGAACACAAGTATACGCGCAAGGCGATTCTGTTGGCCAAAGGTTTGAGATTTCTTTTTTTTGTTCACGATCATAGTCTTGCCATTGTTTAAACTCGAAAGTTTCTTTAAAATGAATGTTCCTTAAGCATTGGTTAGCATTCATATTTGCATCAGTTTCGTCGATGTTTTCATGAGTATTTTGATTGGGATCAGGATCCTCATCATTATTAAGTGCTTTTGCGGTACATTCCTTTATTTCTTCTATTAAACCATCGTAATTAATGTTGCGCAAATTACTTCGTAAAGTGCCTTCACGTTGTTGATTTTCAAAGGCCAGTAAACAAAAGAATAAATGGCCCAGCACATCGTCATCAGGAACAGCTCTATTTCCTATAACCTTACCGTCTCTGATAATTGGTTGTGGAGATGTGCAGAGCACGTAACAAAACTCCTCAAATGCTGGTATATTCTCCATTAGAATTTCCACGGTTACATTTTTTGACTGTCCACCATTGTGCATGTATCTCCCCGCCTTTTCCCATTCACCATTTTCAAATTTAATGGGACCATTTTCAGATAAATGGAAAGAAGCAAGGTTGTTGTATTCTGTGTCAGTAATAAGGATCCTTACATCCCTCGTACTTACGTAATTTATGAATTCAATAACATTAAAGTTACAGTTGCTGTATTGGTTTAATGCTGTTTCCGAACATCGAATATTTCCGTATCGAGTGTAAGACAGCTCTTCTAATTCTGTTGGAGACACCCAAATGATATCTTTGTTATGCAAAGGATGGCTTTCACGGTTAGGATGCTTGCTAACCACAGAATAGTCGTTGATAGGATGTGGAATAAAACCATCTCTTACTATGTCAATCGCATTTTGAACCGTTGTTACATGTGACAGGCTATCGAACTGATCATAATCTGTAAACTCTACAGCACTCAACTCATCAAGCCACGTTCTGTAAGTTGGTACGTCTATTCTGTGAGATACAGGAATTTGTAAATCAAATATCTTCCAATCTTCCATTTTACCTAACAATTTCGACTCCACTTCAACGAGTGCTTTTTGACTGGAACTTTTGGGTTGACTCTGGTTGTTTTGAAACTTTAGAATCTCTTTAACCATTCAGCACAGTTTTTAGTATTGATTTAGCAGAAACCATAACTTCATTGAAGTATCCTAAAAACTCACTAACTGCATTTTTCCTCTAATATTGAGTTATTCCCAGCTTTCCCTTAAGTTTCCAGTGTCGCGAAATTCTTTAGGTTTAGTTTATTGATTATAAAAAACTTTTTTCTTTTAATCAAAGCGAGAGTTTCTTTACCTTGATAACATATTTTGGCTATGGTTTGCTTTTTTAAGAAAGTATATGCAGAGATCAAAAGCATACCTAAAGATTGCTTTCTGGATTATTTGATCACTAAAAAGAACTGCTCAATCATTGTCTGTTGAAAATGATAGTAAGATCAAAAAAGCGCCATTTCTCAAACACAAACGATTTTGTAAATTTTCTATAAATATTCGAATTTTTTTTTTTAGAAATTTTTCTTGTTACCATATAATTTCTATTTTAAAAGATTTTAAAAATCTAAGATGTGTCTAAAGGCTAAAATACACGGTAAGTTTAAACGGACCTTTTAAATGTAAGATAAAAAAACTTACCGTGTAAACAGCAAAGATGTACAACTTTTTTCGGTTTTATAAGTTTTTTTTAAAAGTTGGACATGTTCAACTTTTGCTAAGTTTTTTCTATTAAAATTAACCGAATGATTAATGAGCTATTGTTTAAATTAAAGATTTGAGCATATTTTTTCAATTTTTAATCATAACCGCTTTTTTTCTTCAAACATTTACCCTGCTGCTGCTATAACAATACCCGCGACGGAATATTTACGTGTTTTCTTTTGGTATTCATTGTAATTCATTATTTTCAGACTTTAAATCCATATTTTTCTGTGTTAGACCACACTTGTCACGATTTTATAGATAGATTACTATTATCTTTTACCAAAAATATTTAGCTTTGACAATTCGTCTTTAAAGCTAAATGAGCGATAACTTTTTCTTTAGTGGAAACTGAAAAGAGCGATAACTAGCGCTAAATATGATTTTTTTTTTCATATTTAGCCTTAGTTATCGCCCAACATTCATATTTTTTCTTTGTTCAGAAAGTGATGGAAAGTCTTTTTTTTCGAAAGTGGACAATTTTTTTTTATATTTCGTATCTTAAATAGAGAAGTTTTATTGTAATAAAGTGTTATTTGTATGTAAAAACTGTTTTTATGAAAAAATGGCTGAAAAAATAAGAAGACGAGCTCTCAGTAATTAAAAAAACAACGAGTTATCTGAAGCTGTTCAAAAAATAAAAAATACCGTGTCTGTACGACAAATCTAAGAAGGAGTATAAAGATAAAACAGTTGGCGCATAACGTAAAAATAACTTCCGATTTTCATAGCGCCTCACTCCGAGAGCTCTAAATTCTCATACATCTTCGTTTCTCTTTATAATTTTACCACGAGCTTTGTAAATCATACAGCTTTAAAAAGGTTGCGGAATAATATTAAAAAAGAAAAGTTTTCCGTACACCCTTTTGATATTAGCAACCCAACGTTTGTTTTAAAACAAAAGTCAATGAAAAATCATGAGGTTGTAAAACGTTGGAGCTCGTGAAAGCTACTTTTTTCTTCCTTATCGCATATTTATAAATAAGTATATCTGCTGACTCAGCAAATTAATAAATTAAACAACTTGCTCTAAATGCCTGAAGGCCAATACTTTCAGGAAAAATTTATCTGTTTGAACGGCTAAAAAGGGTTATTGTCCCTTAATACATACTTTTTACCACAAAGATTTCAAATTTTTTTACCACCAGATTTTATGGTCGGCTTTTGTAAAAAACGGCTTAATTTAAAAGTTATGAAAGGTTTCTTATGGAGTTCTAAAATTCTCAAAAACTAATAAAAGTAAAAGCTATTAGAATTAAAAAGGCCTTGAGGATGGCACAATTCTGCCCTTTTCGAGTTATTAGGCAACACGGGTCATTTTTTACCTTTTTGCAACATAATTGCGCAAATATCTAGCAAAAATTTAGCAAATTTGGTAAACTTCCTGAAGTAACTATTATTTACTTTTTTGAGAGCTTTCTAATAATGTAATAGGTTATTTAAATTAAATTTTACAGGATCGTATTTTCATTGACAAGCGGAGATGGTGTAGTGGTTGCGCATTCGACTTGTAATCATAAGGTTTCAGGTTTGAGTCCCCACTCCAGCGCACTTTATATGTGGTGTTGTCGGCCCATTTGGTGCCATCTATTGACCGCTAACCGGCTTGTGTGGCAGGCAAGCTAGTTAGAGCAATGCTATACGTATCTCTGGCGGTAATGTAACATAGTTACAGTCGGAGGGGAGGAAGAGCCAACCGTTGGGAGGTAATTAAAACTTTCCGTTACTTACTTACCTTAACAAAATTGAATAAAAATGGCATCAGCTCAAACAGGCTTTGGTTAAAAATTATACTGCAAAAAGCTGTGCAAAAAATTCTTTAACCACATTGATTTATGTAAAGGTGTGAAGGTATACAGAACGATGGGTAATTCTTCTATAAAATGTGAACATAACTTGTGGAACCTTTTAAACCATTCCTCTCGTTTTCTGTAGTCTAAATTAAAAGACTTCTAAGCAGAAAAAACTGAATGTATACAATCTCCAAATTTAGGCTCGCCTTGTAAAAAAGCATAAAGTTTTCTGCAACACAAGATTAGGATTTATTTCAAAAATCCAATTGATATTTTTTTAAACAGACCAACTCATATTAGGACGGCAGAGGGGAACAAAAACTTTATATATTTTTGATGATAAACTAGCTAAGACATTAAGAGACTACCTGTCTTTTACTGTCTAGTAAAAGAAAATAAAGTTTATTTAGACGGAATACTATTTAAATACACGATACTCATGTTGCTTAATTAAATGGTATTTGGTTAATTTACCGGCAAACTCCAAAATGATCAAATGGTACACTGTCCAAAAAATAGGCATAAACAACAAACAAACAATATTTTTAAGAAAGGTTGAATATTTGAATATTTGAATTATTTATATATTATAGCTGTTATTAACTGAACTGTGAGTATGTTACTTCGAACTGTAGCATCTTACATCTTGTTTATAACTAAAAAGCTAGTTATGCTGCACTAGACAGTGTCAAAAGTAACTAGCAAAATCATTTTCTGCCCTCTATAGAATTTTAACCTGCAATTTACGAATAATTTTATTTAATTTTCGCTAATTCGCTCAGTCAATGGTCACATTTTCCTTCAAGAAGTACTTTTTTACTCCATAAACGAATCAAAACATTGTTACACTGTATACTAGAGAAGAAGAGAAGAAATTTGGCTTATAATTTTAATTTTTAGGATGACTAACCAAACATGAACGTCATAGTTTTTTACATCGAATTGTCACCTTCATTGGCAACAGTGACAGTATGACATGAGACAGCAAACGATTCATGGTGACATAATTGTCTCAACTTGCGTCAGAGATTGAAAAGTTCTCACAAATGTATTGTTGATGTTGAAAACAACAAAGTATGCACACTTGTGGAGGAAATAATATAAATCACAATGAAACGAGGGAAAAAATATAAATTATTTTTTTTGGTGTGAGTTCTGTGAAAAAAATAATTTAAAAAAAATAATGTATAGGACTAGCTTTCGATGAGTGGTGAAGGATATAGCAGGGTTTAAAAGTTTTTTGATAACGTCTTTCAATCTATAGGAACCGAAATAAATGGGTCCAGTTTTTAGAAAGTTGACTAACTTTGACCCTAGGCGGACTACGGAAAGAAAGACGTCAATTTTTTCTAGTCTTTGTCAAGTTATATAGCGTCAAACTGACGAATGCGATGCAATGGCTCCACTATTTTTAAAAATGCTATTGAAAGTAATTTAATATAGTTCGTTGATCTTAAAATAATATATCTCAAATATCAATGCTGATGTAAGCAATATTTTTACTGGAATTGTTAATTAGCGCCTGTGGAACACTTGTGGTATCAGACCTTTTCTTAAATATCCCCTTTCCAGCATTAAACATGTGTTGACCCACTTGCACTAACAATAGCTACCTTGTTAGCCGTTATTGCCTTGCGCTACTTTTTTTTAACTTTTTACAGCCTAAGCAATCATAGATACATATCTAACGCTGTCCTTTTCAATGCCGCTGTAGTAACACTTAATTTGCGATCAGTGCTTCCAATGGTTACTAAGAGCCAGTTGTATTTTTACTGACTTATGAATTGTAACTCTTTATGCCAAAATAGGTAGGTTTTCATTTGCGAGCCTAAAAAATAGAAAATGACCTTACTTAAATGATTTTGATTCATGCATATGTTCATGTGTTTGAATTAACATTCTTCTAAATTTTCATTGTAGTGCTTTTTTATCTGTAACATGTTTAGACTCGTCTTAGTCGTTTTGAGATTTTGAGTGTGTGCAGCATGCTGACGTAAGCATGTTTGAGCGTTGTTGGGTGTTTTGAATAACGGTAAATACTAAATTCTAAGCCAATATTGATAAATTAATGTCATTGTCAGAACCTTATTATTATTATTATTAATTTCCATATATTCCAACTTTTTTTAAAAATGAATAAATTTAAGAAATACGCCAGTACTGCTGAAGAAAACTGGAGAAAGACCTGGGCTGAAAATTTTACTTCTTTTTTTGGATCAATAGTCAGAGGGTACCTTTTTAAACATATCTTTTTTTGCCATACCAGATTTTCTTTATTTTTTTCTTTCTCTTTTTCATTTGCATTGGTTATTCCTTAAATTGCCCATGGATCGAAATTTTAAAGAACAAACTAAAAACAAACAAAAGCTTATTTGAAGTTATTTTTTCTTTTCATTTCTTTCATAAAGTTATATTTGCACGCAATCAAGAATATAACGCAAATATGTTACTATATATAGAACATCAATGACATCAACATGTTGACAGAAATGATTACTTCTCCAACATAACAGTTAGCTAATATGAGTACTTCCAAAACATTATATCATTGTTAATTTCTGTGACAAACTTAAACATTTAAGTCCAAAAATTGATCCATACACATCTCCTGTGGATATATAGACAAGCATACTCCGGATAAGCCACAAAACCTGTGAAAACTTATGTACATAAATATGTCATTGACGAAATATTGTTATTTAGGAATTCCTGATTTAAACATCCTGTAAATTATAAATATAATGACAAAATAAGTCTATAAAAAGCATGATAGATCATAGTTTCCAAATCTTTTGAAAGAACGACATGCGTAAGACACGATAGAATTTTTTGTTCTGACGTATTTTTATTTGGTGTTATGACCCACATTGATAAATTGACTTCCAACTTTTGGGTGTATCATATTTCAAACAAGATGATATATATTCGAGTCCAACATGTACTTTGAGAACATTTAACAAGCAAGCCGTTTAGCTCATCTCGCACAACATTGTCTATTTCATTATGTCATCATTTTCATTATGTTCTTATATTATGTTCCTATATTTTTTTACATTATTCTTTTTCAGTTAATGTAAAAACAAAATCATGGATAAAAATTCAAAAGCTATCAAAAGTGCAGCAATTTCGTTGCGAAAAATGGGTGACAGTTTGCAAAAGAAAAGTGATGTCAAAAAGAAAACAAATTCTTCGTATTTTTCATCATCTTCTTCTCCTTCTTCTTCGAAAAGCAAGTCCATTTACGGGAATAATTATACGAAGAAAACTGGAAAATGAAGAAAAGCAAATAGTGAATAGTGCTATAAAGATTTGATGAACCTGTCCGCCAGCAAGGTGGTTTAATGGAGAGTAGAAAACGAATTGAGCGATCATAATGTCACACTAATGGAAACATCACAACAGAAGGTCTTTTCTAAATCATCTACAGAACAATTAGAGATAATAAATGGAAATCAGTAGCAGTAATTATTTTAGAGGAGAAACGATATTGAATATACACATTGTAAGTTTATCAAACTCTGATTATGCAATAGCTATGTAAGATTTGCACGAAAAAAGTGCTTCAACCTAACTTAAAGTCCAATTTCTGTTGAATCCTAACTGAGCGAGCAAAACATCAATTTAATCTTTTCATTTTGAATGTCCTCAGCAAGTGAGTAACAGCTTAAGCCTGGGAGAGAAAGAAACTTCTGCAACATTTTCTATAAATATAAACTTTCAAAAATTTACAATAATAGTTCGAAGCTTTTCGTAGGCAAAAATCCGACATTATCAGGTATAATAACACTGTTCGTACCATAAAACCATTTACAATTTTCAGACTCTCAAAGGACTATAAAGAAAACGGGGTGAGCAGAAAAGACATTAAATTGAAGTCGTAAAAGAAATGTATATATACATTCACGTCATAACGTTATGACAAAGTAATAATTTCTATACTAATAATAGCCGTATTCTGTCTGTCTGTCTGCGAGCAAAACGTTGTGATACACGAAATGCGATATTTCAAGGACGGGCTACCGACTGGTTTATAACAACATTTAACATTTTTGTTAAGAACCGGTCTTAATGACTTTGCATAGAATGTTTCTAAATTTTTCCTTCCTTTCCTTCTTATGGTGAAGATTAAAAATTTTGCCCTAAAAAGAGTGTCGTGGTAACATTATTAGCTGGTTCTGATTTTGAAATTCTGACATTTTATTAGCTCTATTTGTATCGTTTCGCCTATTAGCTTGAGAGAACGGACATGGTTGTAGTTTGTGTAACTCACAGAGAATAGAATTACGTTGGCAGCATAGCTCATTTCCAGTATCTGGACAGTGTGTTTTTCTTGCTAAAAGAGTTTGTTTTAAAACAGATACCACTGTAAATAATTTCAGTATCCAGGAAACGAAAAGGATCCGTCTCTATTGTCGACTTTACGTTTCAGTGAAAAATATCGAATAGGCATTGAGGTCAAAGCGGATAAAGTTACCTCATTTTCTTCAAAAGGTTTAGCCATTTTGTTTGATAGTTATGTGGTGTTGGAGTCTCACAAAGAAGTGGTCAGTTGGCTTTATTGTGGTGGGGTTGGGCATGAGACCTAAAAAAATTACGCCACCCGATAAATTACAAAGTTAAAATTCCAAGGCTACATGCGAATCATATTTTACAAGACGTGATGCTGACGTTGTTAGATCCTCCTATGTTATCCCCAAATTTGCAGGTAGGTTACCCCATATTTTACACAGACAAATTTTTGTCAGAACATTACTGTTGCATTGTGAAATTCCAGTACGAGAATCTTACCAAAGATTCCAGGGAGAAATGCAGGTAAATGACTCATAATTAGTCACTGAAAAAACTTCCCTAAAATAATGTCAAGCATACTTTATATTTCACCAAGCCAATCATTTGCCAGAATATCATCATTATACTGTGAAACTCAAATTCGAAAGAACTTACCAAAAATTCCAGCGGGGAGTGGGGGGAGGAGTTGGAGGGGGGGGGGGATGCAGGTCAAAGCACTTATTTTTAGTCCCTGAAAATCCCCCTAAATTTGTATCAAGCATAACCAATAATTCACATACACAGCAAGGCTTGATAATGATTCAGTGTCTTCATATTCGTCATGATCAGAAGACCCATCCCAGGTGGTTAGTCAAGATCAACCCTGAACAGTGTCAATACATTCGGTAGAACTACAACGACATACTTTTTCCGTCTTTTTTAAACCCATCTTTCGCTTTTTGTTTTAATGATTTTTGTTTCTTTAGCAGTGGAACGTCATTTGGAAAAAAAAACAGACGTTATTAACTTGGGACTTTGCGGAAAGGCGCGTTGGTTCATAATTAAATCTCCATTTCCTTCTTTCTTCACTTCTATTTGCTATCGAAGCATAGACGAAATGCAAAACATCAGTTTGGTATGCTATCCTTACTGTGTCGCGTGAAGTGTCCTTGTCACTATTTTCTTAAACAAATCGATCAAAGTTGTCCCATGCAACTCCACTACCAAACCCACTGTTGGACAACATCTCACATGGTTTATTTAAATGTTTGTTCAAAATTCCAATCATCATTTTACTAACAAACTTTTCATTGCTAGACCAAGCATCGGATACTTCTCAAGTTTTCCTTTAGTTCTTTTAACCACTGTGCTTCACTGATGGAGAGAAAACGGTTCATATTGTTCCCTCCCCTTATCAGTACGTAGGATCAGATACTTATAATATACGTTGAGCAATTCCGGAAATTCAATTTCACCCTTCTACATGTCTTTTAACTTGGGATTTTGGGGCAACTATCTTTTGTTCATGAAGATTTCTTGTCCAAAGAAATGTCAAGAATTTTCCATTTTAAGTCTTGTTTTTCAACTGACAAATTTGATGAAAATATTATATTCTTTTTCAGGCCTTTTTGAAAAATAATTTTGCCTATATTAATTGATAAGCCTTCAGAATGAGCGATCTGGCTTGTATTTTGCCCTGAAATTGTTTTTTCGTAATTGGGTTTCACAGTATGCTAAGTGATGAGTCTTGCAAAAATTTGGCCTGGTAAAATATGGGGCAGGCTCGACAATACTTGGGGGATTTCTGAGGAGCTAAAAATGACTGACTTTCTTTGACAATAAAGTAAAATAATGCGTGTATGACACGTTGCTTACAGCTTACCTCTCTCGAAAAACAAAGTTAGCCTGATATAAAAGATTTGTGAAAGTTATCTAAGAATCTTATTTTCATTGAAGATATTATTTCGGTTTGTTCAGTATTCATATTACTGTGGAAAGTTTATCATTTCTTAAACATGATAGTTTAGGGAGAGATCCTTCTTCCATCATCGGGCAAAGTAAAATGATGTTGCGCATGTATTTATATAATTGCAGAGGATCGAAATTCATAAAAATTAACCAATCAGAAACGAGCTGATAATTACAGTTAATTACGGTAATTAACATTTTCGGACCTGGATGTAGGTAACTACTTCTTCTGTAGGGCTGGTAACCAAATCTGAGGAAGTTGATACGAGATGCTGTTTATGTGTTTGTTACGTTCTACACTGTTGATGGTTTCTTTAATCTTCCTGGCCGTTGTTCTGGATTCTCTGTCAATGATTTCCTTCTCATCCCAATTAAACTGATGACTTCTGCTCCAGCTGTGGTCCGCAATTTCGTTTTTCTTCACATCTCCGTTTCTCACTGCGCGCATATGTTCTTGTACTCGTTGCTTAAACTTTCTTTTTGTTTCGCCTATATACACTGCATCACAATCTTTACACGGGATTTTGTAAACAACATTGCTTTGTTCTTCCAGGTTTATTTTGTTTTTTGGTTTAGACAAAGTGCTTCTTAGGGTGTCTTTAGAGGTAAGAATGCATTTGATCTTGTGTTGCCTTAAAACTCGACGAAGGATCTCGCTGGTACCTGGTACGAAGGGTAGGAATGCTGATGCGATAAATTCCTCTGATG
Organism: Hydractinia symbiolongicarpus; assembly: GCF_029227915.1. Classification (NCBI taxonomy): domain Eukaryota; kingdom Metazoa; phylum Cnidaria; class Hydrozoa; order Anthoathecata; family Hydractiniidae; genus Hydractinia; species Hydractinia symbiolongicarpus. The sequence continues at coordinate 11,560,773 of NC_079875.1, read as the reverse complement.
TTTCCTTGTTGTCTCCGTTGCATCTTATCTTCATTTTTTTTTCTACTTGCGTGATGACTTTATGACTGTATCATTTGCGATTAATGCATTTCTTACACGTCGAATTTGCAAGATTTCTGATGGTTTGATTCGATGTTAAGGTACTGGTCAGTGTGTGTTGATTTACGATACACTGAAACTGAAATGGAACCATTCTTGCGTTTGACCAAAGTGTCCAGAAAAGCGATACTTCCATCGTGTTCAAGCTCAACAGTGAATTTGATTTGTCGATGTAATGCCGTTGATGTGTTCATGGAACTCTTCTAGATGAGATCTTTTGATTATGGCGAATACGTCGTCAACAAATCTTTTCCAAACCTTTGGACGTCTGTCTGATGTGACTAATGCTGTTGTCTCGTGTGCTTGCATGTATATTTCTGCGACTACTGATGATGCAGGGCCTCCTATGGCAACTCCGTCTGTTTGAGTGTAGAAGTTCTTATTTAACAGATACCATGTTTTGGTTAGAACAAGTTCGACCAAACGCAAAAAACCGGTACTGGAATCTTTGTCTTTTCACCGAATGCAGAATTGTTTTCGATAAGGTCTTTAATGATGTTTAAGGTGTCTTTTATGGGAACATTTGTGTGGAGTGATGTGACATCAAATGATACCATGCATTCGTCGTCTGCTATCTTTATTTCTCTGATGTATTCCGAAAAGTCTTTTAAGTTTTTGCTGTGGTCACTTACTGTGAATTTGATGGAAGCAACAAATTTTGATAGGTTGTATAACGGTGTTCCAGTGCAGGAGACTATTGGTCGAATTGGATTTCCCCGTTTATGAATTTTTGATAGTCCGTAAAATCGCGGTGGTGGTCCGTCACAAGGTTTCAGTCGGTAATACTGCTTATCGTAGATGTATTCTTTTCTCTTCAACTCCATTAAGATGTTCCTCGTTTCTCGTTTGATGAATTCTGTGGGATCTTTCTTGAGAAGTTTGTAAGGGCCGTTGTTGATGTGTTCGTTGCACCTGTTGATGTAGTCAAGTGTATTCATGATAACCGTTGTTCTCCCCTTGTCTGCCGGTAGGATTATCATATCTTTCTCCTTCTTTGGATTCTTCAATGACAGTCTTTCAGATTTTTGCAAATTGTCCTTTGGTGTTTTGCATTTCTGTAGCGTGAGGCATACTTTAGCTCTCACTGTGTCAGCCTCTTCTTTTGGTAGATCTTTAATTGCCTCTTCCACTTTCGCAACTATTTCTTTCTTTGGAATTGAAGCTGATGTCATGCAGAAATTTTGCTCTTTTTTATACCCGTTTGTGTATCATCATTGAATCTGTTATGAATTTCGATCATCTGCAATTATATAAATACATGCGCAACATCATTTTACTTTGCCCGATGATGGGAGAAGGATCTCCCGAAACGTCGCCTACTAAACTATCATGTTCAAGAAATGATAAACTTTCCACAGTAATCTTTTTTTCTTTTGGAAAAAATTTTAGTAGTTTTTGACATATATGTGTTGAAAGTTTTGCAAATTATGAAAAATTATGATGTCATGAACTAGGTTTGAAACATTTAGTTGCGTTTTATTGAGCATGATTATAGCAACTAAATACTAAAATTTATGTAAAGTACTGAAAACGCCGAAGTAAATGACCATACAGTTTTAAGCCTATATTGCTTATCAAAACTGTTAAATACAGCAGCCACTCAGATTTAGTTCATGATGTCATGCATAATTAGTGGAACTTCTAAGTCCAAAATCTTAAGAACCAATCAGGATATATTAAAAAAAGAAATTACCACGCAACTTTTCAAGTTGTTCAGCTTGTTTTTTTATTGGTGGTAAACTTTATCTTTCCTCACTTTTTCTCTATAAATAATAACAACATGCCTTTTTATCAAAGAGTCTTGGAACATCTGCATATTTAAACTCTTGGTTTCATATATCGAGGTAATAAAACTTCACATCATTAGAGACAACAAGGCAAGAAAATTGAAGTATCAAATAAATAAACAAAAAGACATTTAATTCAAAAATTTCAATCTATTTTGGCTCAAATGCCTTAATTAAACTCAAGTTATTATTTTGAACATCTTCACCTTCTCGTGTTTTTTAAAGATAATTTGCCAAAAATACATTAGGAGCAAGTGTTAGGAGCAATGTACTCAAATGACGTCATGTTCAAACATGATACCAATGCTACCTAAGTTCCCAACACGATAATTTCCATTTAAGGCCTTAAAAATTAAAGAGAAGGTAAAATCAACATGGAGAGTTTAACATAACTGTTTTATGTTTACATAACTGTTCTATTTACAAGTGCAAAGTTGTAACGTCAACAAAAAATGTAACAACTCTGCACTTTTAGCATGCATAGACATTTTTTCAAAACAATGTAGAGATGCCCCGAAAAAAATCGAATAATAGCTATTTTAGAGACTTGACTCTGCCTAAAGATATACTATACAAAAAGGGAATGAGGAATGAGACAGAGAGTTATGACCCTTCTCAGTGGCGGTATGAATAAATGCTTGGTTTTTTTTGTTTAATTGGTCCAAACTTTGCCTTATTTGAGATTCCTCGCAATGTCTTTTAAGATGTCCTGACCTACATATCATAGCATGACATATCTGCAACAGTTTTGTATTTTTTCACTAAATAATCTAAAGGTCAACAAATTCGTTTTTTATTTTTAAAAAAGAGCAAATGGAATGGATCCCTCCCTTATGATTGTTCCCAAACACGGTTCAAATTATTGGCCGAGCCTACCTGTCAAGTAGAGAATTTCTCAAAGCTGTTAGCGCATAAAAACTGATCCTTATCGGCCTTTGTTTCGCCGTTGCTATGTGACTTTATATTTGCTACGAGTATATTTCTCTTTCTCGTTAACCATAAGATAAACTAAGATTAACTATAAGAACGCATGAACAAAACTATGTTAAACAAAGTATCAACCCAACATATTACTATAGAATTTGTAACATATTTTTAATAACCATCTCAATTTCTGTTTGGAATTTGCCTTTATTTTTTTTTTTATTGGTGGCAGAGAACACGGCTATACACGCCGTTGAACTAAAATAAAAGGGTGGCAGTTGGAGTAATTTAGGGTCGGTGGGAGAAGGGTCATCCCTTGTGGTTCTTTCATCACACTACGCCAATTTCTGTGCTTAGAGGTTAGTAGAAAATTTATCTTTGCATAGAATTTATAACTTCTTAAAAAATGACAAAAATAGATCAACAAAGATATTTTCAAGTAATCATAACGCTATGTCAATATAACGGTTTTATGTATCTTAGAATGACACATTAAAAAAGAGTGTGAAAATTCCAAACTTCATTGAAAATAATTAACATTTTTATGTAAAATAACTTAAACCATACGTAGGATTTTCTAACCTTAAATGTACAGAAACAGTAAGTTTTAATCATATGAATCATAAATTTAAGATTTGTGCATTCTGTAAAAAAAAATAATCACTGTTTATCATACTCTGTATCATCAGAAATATTGCGCAAACTAGAGAATATGTAATATGTAAAATAGAGTATGTAAGTAATAACTATACTTACTAAAACTAGTGAAACTTGTTTCTTGATGACGTTTTTAAAGCCTACGCTAGAAGAATAACCCAAAGGATCAATTTACTGCACTAATCTTATATATTAAGATTGGAGTTTGCCACTACTATCGGTCAACTAAAGAAAATACATTCGTTCCAAAAGTAAGTGGCAAATTATATTCTTTATAAATTAATTTTGAATTTGCTCCATCAAAGATCTGGTTCTTCTAGGGTATCTGCTCCTATACTACAAATGTATAAATTTTAGCTAGGCGTAATACTATTTAAGACGTACAAATTGTTTTGTTTTTATTTTATAGAGCTTGCAGTAATAAAAAACGGAATCAATATGGATAAAAACTCAAAATCTATTAAAAGTGCTGGTGCTTCTTTAAGAAAAATGGGAGATAGTTTACAAAAGAAATACGAAACCAAGAAGAAATATTCCTCAACATCTTCTTCGTCATCTTCATCATCATACAAAAACAAGACAAGCTACAGTAGTACCAGTAAAACGAAAAAAAATGGAAAGTAGATGACATTTGCTGGAAGTTGATGTTTCTCATAAGCAAAGTTGCTGAAAACGATCTTTATGAGGATGTTAAAAAAATGACTGCTGAAATAACAACGAGCATGTTTCAATTTCATCAAGACGTGCACAGACATCCCTTGTTTTGAACGATTATAATTAAAAATGACAATTAGAATGAAAAAGACATTCTGGCGAGATTGCCAACTTATTGTGATTTTTATGTTGTACAAATTGTATGTTTTATGATTTAAATGTGTTTCTGCACATTACAGGTTCGAAAGTTATTTTATATAAAAATCTTAATTAACTTTCAATAAAGTTTGGCAAGTTCATTTTAATGTGTCATCATCACCTCGCGATAAATAAAACCGTTATATTGACATGACGTTAGAACTACTTGTATATATTTTTGAAATTCTACAAACACTTCATAAGCATATGGCAAATATGACATCTGATTTTATAATGTTTTGTAGTTGCTAAAATTTATTTTATGCGCATAGCAGTTTACTTTGAAATCTTTTCGCACATGATTTTAGCATTTTTTCCGCATATATATCGTTCAATATATATATATTCTTCAAGAGCTTACCGGTGACAAATAAAAGAATGTAAACCCAAAGTTACAGATTAAGCAGGTAAATCCTTTGACGTTTAGATACTTCATATCGTAGAACATCGATTGTTAGAGAATAGAAAGTGTCTTTTTATTCGATTGTCAACTAAACGTCTTGCTGATAATGAAAAGAACCCTAACTAGATTTGGCTTCAAAAAAGTGTGTATCCCAGTTTATTGTTTAGGATTGACTATCCAAGATACACTTTGCGTGCGACAATAATTTCATATTCACGCATCCACATGAGAGTGCAAAGAAAAAGGTTACGAAGAAGGGGAAAATATTGTTGAAGTTGTTGCAGTTAAAATATTTCTTTATTTATCTATACATATATAGCCTTTTTGGGTATTTAAAGAAAGGAAAAAATGCTTGTAAGCAAGCAATGGTTACTCGAACGATCCTCGATCCTTAAATCTTACGGGTGAAAGTTTACGTACAGGGTCCTAATTATGGTCTGTAGAATAAAGTAAAAGATTCAACAGATATTCTCGGTTGTAGGATAATGATTATATAGAAGCATGTATGCGAGTGGTTGCGATTTCAGGAAATATTGGAATAAAAAATAATGTACACTATAATGAAAACAAAATACCCTACTAATTAAAGCACTTAACAGGAAAGGATGAATATAGCTAACTATAGCTAGCAAGGATGCTCCTCACTGTAGCCACAATCTTAAAACTGGTCTATTTAAGACTTATATATGGCTAAAGACGTGTCAGTAAATTCATCTTCATATGTAAAGACATGTAAGAAACAAATATTTCTAAAACAACAAGAGTTCCCCAAAAAAATGATCAAAAAGAGACCTTCAAAATTATAGCCATGTCATAATCGGCAGGAATTTTGTTGTGTACTCGTCAAAAGAATATTGCAACTTTTGATTAAATCGAACCACCGCTTTTTCGAATAACTTTGGTGTTATTTTGACAAACGATTAGACAACGTGTGTATAAACACCGTGTAAATAAAGATGCAATTTCAAACCATCAACCATCAAACCTAAAAAGGAAGAACAAGCTGCAAGGCAAAAATAGAACCATGTAAGCATCCTTCTTAGTGTTTTCTGATACCAGTATCTCTACTTTCTCGAGTAAAGGAGATTGGGTAGCTAATCTATTTGTAATAATTTAAGCAAATTCAGGATGTAAGCACGACGACCAGTTTATTGTGGAATTGATTATTGCAACCAGTCTCAGTTTCTCTTTAAAAAAACTTTAAGATGCATGACATAAAATCTTTGAGTTAATGTTTTTAAAAACGCTGCAGCTGAGAAGAATTTATAAATAAACAACAGAACAGTTATGTCAACATAGAACAGTTATGTCAACATAGAACAGTTATGTCAACATAGAACAGTTATGTCAACATAGAACAGTTATGTCAACACCGCAGTATTGATTTTATCTGCCCTTCCGTACCATGACTTTAAATGGACATCATATACATTTATCTTGAGCATCTAAAACAAGTTTTTAGTGATACAATAACAGTTAACATTACTGAAATGGGTGTGTTTGACGTCATTGAAGCTTTTAAGCAAGCTCTTGTAGCAACAAAGCCAGAGGAATGATTTCAAGCGAAAAACTTAAACTTGTTAAGAAACATTTTGACGCGATATTGATTTTGATACCGTAAATAATATATGCAGAATAACAGGTTGAAACTCGTACGTTTTTACTAACAAAGAGTCAAGCAGGAAAGATGAGGAAAAGATACGGTTGTTGCAGGCACCTTTTAAATGAAAACACAAAAAAGTTTTAAATTAGAAAATGTTCTGATACAGTTGACTCTCTCTATCTCGACTACCCTCTATCTCGAACATCTCTCTATCTCGAACCAAAGTCTTGGTCCCTTGGACATTTGTGTAGGCTCTAAGCTATTTTCCTCTCTTTATCTCGAACCTCTCTATCTCGAATACCTCTCTATCTCGAACCAAAATCTCGGTCCCGTCTGACTGTTTCTCTCTCTATCTCGAACTTTTCCGGATTTAAGAACCTATTTACACTAAAAATCGAATTAAAATGTTCCATTTTCGAACGAAAATGTTTGACGTTCGAATTCTAAAGTCACTCACAAAACATTGTTTACAGTGCTTTGAACCAGAAACCTTCTTGAGGTGAAGATGTCGGCTTTAAAAAGAAAACTCAATAACGTTTCTTTAATTCAAAAATTTCAAATAATTCGGGAAATCGAGAAAGGAATGTCAAACAAGGAGGCAGCAGAAAAATACGGGATCCCCAAAAATACAATTTCAACTTGGATGAAAAAAAAACATAAGATCCTACAAAGCTTGGAAGAACAAAAAACCGCGTCTGGTTCGAAAAAGGTTCGAGGCTGTGATTATGAGCAGATAGACAAGGCTGTTTTCAAATGTTTTACTGTTCAAAGAAGCCAAAACATTCCGATCAATGGCAATTTGATAAAAGAAAAGGCACTCAGTTTTGCTAAAAACTTTGATTGTTCAAGTTTCAAGGCTTCCGATGGTTGGCTGGACAAATGGAAAAAAAGGTAAATAACATAGTTATAATTTTCATTTCGTGTATAAAAACAACGTGATTACATATCAAACACTAAAATTACAGCTTCTGTTTTTTCAAAATCTCTACCATTGACTTTTGCCCGGATAAGCTTAGAACACAGGGGACCTGCATTCCATCACCATCTCCAAGATTAACTGCATTTCCAGTAACAGTTATATCACATCTCCCAAATTGATCAGCACGGAGAAAATAAAATATGGTTTTAGCAAACTTTCCATTTTCTCCTAACGGCAAATGTCCGACTAGTTTCCCATCTTTTTTAACGGCTACAGCGTATTTGTCGACAGGGTTGTGAGGTTCCATTTCTCCTTGTAGTTTTTCTTGTTGGACTGGTGTCCATAAACTTTTGTAAACATGGTACCCTTTTATGTAAGATGTAATGTCAGTGGAAGACAAAACGACGAGTGGCATATTTTCAGTTAATTCAATTTCTTGTCCCAGTAAATTTATAGCCATATTGTTCATTACAGATTCTACTACATTCCACGTGTTCAACAATATAATTTGTAAACAGATATGAATCGAATCGAACCAATCTTAAAATTTATGTTCGATTGTGTTATGTTCGATTAATATTAAGGGCTGCTTTACACGAAACAATTTTATTTATTTACTTTTTCAGGCACAGCATTTCCTTGAAAGTTATCGGTGGTGAATGTAAGTCAGTTACAAATCAAATGACAAGCTCCTGGAACGAAACCTCGCTCCCAACCATTCTGTCGAATTACAAATTGGAGGACACTTTCAACGCAGACGAATTTGGTTTGTTTTACCAATGTCTTCCCGAGAAAACATACCACCTCAAAGGAGAAAAGTGTTCTGGGGGGAAGAAGAGCAAGTTGAGATTCACTGGAATGGCCGCAGCAAGTGCTACTGGAGAAAAGTTACCAATGTTCGTCATTGGCAAATCAAAAAAGCCTCGCTGCTTTAATAACATCAAACATCTCCCTTGCCAATACACATCACAAAAGAAAAGTTGGATGGATAGTGAAATATTTGAAAACTGGGTCCGGAAACTGGACCAAACGTTTCGTGTAGACGGGAGAAAAATCGTTCTTATAATCGACAAATGTCCAGCACACCCATCGATCTCGAACTTAACAAACATTCATCTCGTTTTTTTGCCCCCTAACACAACGTCAGTATTGCAACCGATGGACAAGGTGTCATACGAAGTCTAAAAGCGCATTACCGAAGGAGAGTTGTACGTTTGCTGTGCAGTGCTTTGGAGAACAACAAACCTTTGCCAAAGATTTCAATTTTAAGCGGAATGAAGATACTGGCTGATTCTTGGGAGGCTGTAACTAAACAAACCATCATCAATTGTTTTAAGAAATCTGGAATCTCTTCTACAGGACAACAGGATGCTATTGCTGATTCGGATGACCCATTTAAAGATCTTCAAGAAAGTTTGGATGATTTAAGAGAGGCTGATCCATCATTGGTACCAAATGATCTCAGTGCTAATGATCTTCTGACCTTGGATGATGAGGTTATCGCAACCGCCCCTCAAATCTCTAATGAGGATATCATTGATGAATTTCGGAAATCTCAGGACGACGAAGCTGAAGACGATGGCAGTGACATGGAGGATGATTCATTTGATATAGTTGTCGAAAAACCATCAAGATCAAAAGTCGAGTGTAGTATTGATCTTTTGAAAGATCTAGCAATGTGTTGCAAAAAAGGCAATGAAATGCAAATGCTTATCTCCAAATTCGAAAAAATGTATAATGAAGACAGAGTGGCATCACTTAAACAAAAAGACATAACCGATTTCTTTAAATGAAGCTGTAAATTTATTTTATGTATTTATTTTAAAAGAAGTCTTGTGCATTGAATATTAACATTTTAACATCTCTCATTGACCTCTATCAACTCCCGATACACTGAAGGTTAAAAATACGTTTTTTACGAAAAAATCCAATTTTTGTCAATTTTTCTCTATCTCGAACTTTCTCTATCTCGAACAAATTTTCTGGTCCCTTGCGAGTTCGAGATAGAGATAGTCAACTGTATGTATATACGGTTTAATGCAAAAACTAAGAAAAAACGCAACGTCTACACAACAATAGAATGAGTTAACATTTTTTAATTTTATACAATCCTGAACCTTTTGGGTGACGCTAAATGAAAACGGTTTGCGATTTTTCTCTCATTTTCATATTTTAAAACAATACCTTTACAATACCTAGCCTAGTGATTATGGAGTTTGCTTTGTAATCACAAGGTACATGGTTAGGTCCAAAGAGCGGGAATGTTTAGCAAATACTTTTACCACACGGGTCAACCCATGTCATGTGGAAAAAATGGGGTAGGCAATGCTGGTGTATATCTAACGCATACTTTCAGAACACAGGATCCACATTGATAACAGTGTTCTTAACTTTAGAAAAACACCTGTAGGAGTTATATTTAAGAAGTATTGGGGGTATCCTTAACCATTTGCTCTGCGTTTCACATGATCGGAATTAAAACGAACTTTTGGTCTCCAATCTTTTTGATGTTAATGGCATTAACAAACGTAGTAGGATTAAACATGGTCTTAAAACATGAAGTGGCCTTTAAAATTCCAAGGATATGTACTGTTAAAAATCCACATGTTGTAAGAAAAATGTGAATTGTAGGTATTGGATTTTACAAATTCAAAAAAAAAATCATATTTCTAAAAATTACGCTTTGATCTATTGAATCACAGTTACTACAACAAATAAAAAATGCAGTATATTCACAATAAATTCTTTTTTAGAAGCACCACAAAGCTGGCGGTTGCTGTTGTTTATATTTCTCTCAGTTACAGGCTTAACTGTTGCGTATTTGCTGCTTGTTGCTTGTATCAATCACTTTACAAAAAAGCGTTTATATTTATTTATAATGTTGTTATCTCGCTGGTGTAGTTCTTTGTTGCCGATTATTATTTCATACACATGTATTCTTTCGCATCGTTCTGCAATTAATCCCAATAGCGTCTTAACAACTCTACCACTCGGTCTAGCCACATACTATAAAAGCATGGAATTACGTAACTCTATTAAGAATAATTTGTATGTCATCTCTTTTTTAAACAGAGATTTGCCTTCTGGTTGAATCAAACTTTACTGACATGCAGTATTACCAAGTACTTTCCCCTTCTTCATTTACCAGTCTTCTTGTTCTTTGTGTAGCTACTTCCGTAACCTGATTTGGTTTTTGACGAAGAAGATGAAGATGATGATGAAGAATAAGTTTTCTTTTTTGCGTCATTTTTCTTTTGCAAACTATCGCCCATTTTTCGCAACGAAGCCGCAGCACTTTTAATGGCTTTTGAATTTTTATCCATTGTTTTATTTTACTTTTTAACACTAAAATTGAAACATTTAACACTAAATTTAAAATAGATACATTTATTTATGAATGCAAAGATACAATAACATACTAAAACATTATATAATATTATATCGGTTATGACATGCGAAAATCTTAAACTAACTGTTTTTTTTTAAATGTTAACCACAAATATATAGTCTCCTGCTTGAAACTTGATCCCATGCACAATCAGAAATTAAATTCTAACGTACTTGATAAGACTCAAATAAGATACGTCAGAGCCAAAAGTTCTGTCGTGTCTTACGCATGTTATATTTCAAAATTTTGGAAATCCTGTTTGATCATGCTTTATAAAAATATACTCACATGAAGAATTCACAATTTAGTAAAATGTGACTTTGTGACTTATAAATAAAACAAATTTATATTATTGTCTCAATGGTAATATGACACACTCAAAGAAACGTGATAAGGCGATAAGTTTTTTCCTAGGATTCTATATGCTTCCTAGGAAATTATTACAGAGTGTGAAGCGTAAAAAGTAAAGTTCCATAGCGTACTTTCCCAGAGGCCTTAATTTCCCTTAATCAACTTCAAAAGTTCCAAAAGATGAGTTATTTTTAAATTCTTTTGATCAACTAGACCTATCTACGTAATTTTAAATTTTGAAAGGAGTTGCTAATATTCCATGAAGCAGAAGTTTATTATTATTGTGGTTGTCAGGCAATCTTGCATAAAATCAAAGGCTGTTTATCTGGTACATAGAAAGAATGCAACAAATATATAGATCTCGTTTTCCCTTTCGTACACCGCTGTAACCTTCGACAGTAAGTCTTCTCTTTCGTACATTATTTCACATTCGAATCCTTCCAATCGACATTTGCTCTGAAACCAATTACAGGTAATTGCTATCTTTACTATTTGTATTTCATGATGATCAGATATTATAAAAAATTTGTACTTTCACATACTAACCGATAACATGGAAATTCTACAGTCAGGAGACGAAAAGAGTTAGTGGATGTGCATGAATATGCACGATTTTTACCATCGCATTGCTTTTAGGCGACTAAACGTATTTGCAATTATCTTTCTTACCTCCCCCCTTTATTTTGTACTCGTACTGAACAAATTGTTCGTCATAATAAGTATAACTATGATTGGTTTATACTTTCTCAAGATTTTCAAAGTTATACCAGTGAAATTGTGGTAAAAATGATACAACAATAATGACGTGTTGTTGTTGTCTAATCGAATCAGTAATAGGAAATAAGGTTTACGTTATAAATGATGTCATCATTAGGTTGCTATTTTGTATAACTCTTCTTTTTCCAACGTTTAACAAAAGTTATTGGTTTTGGCGGATGGTGTCAATGAATGCGGCTGGTGTCTTGCAGGAGGCAGGGGATGCTTACTCAAGGGCCCGGGGAGAATACAGAAGTTCTCCAGTGGCTTCTTATTCTTCGGAGAGAAACCTCCTTTTTCATTACCATCTCTGTCTTAAAAGGCTAGTTATATCTGCATTGCGATGTAGTTACTCCTGTTCTTTGCTTCATATCAATAATTATTAAAGTATATGTAGAATTATGAAAGCTACATTTTTATAGCATAAGCTACAGCCATTTGTGATAAGATAATAACATACACGTCCAGTGAAATGCGGAATTTTTTGTGATATGTATCGTGATTCATGAAGAGGGTTATGCGAAAATTTCTTAAACAAACAAAAAGTTGAAATAACTTTTTAATCAAAAGAAGATTAAAATTTGTTTTCGCTTACTGTGATTTTTTATCAAAAAATGTTTTGTTTATTTAACGGTTCTTAATGCTTACGTCAAGTGGCAAGGTCGAACCAAACCCGAAACATAAATATAGCGGTTTTGCGTAATATAATAACAAAAATTATAGCTTTATGGGACCATAAGGGTTTTGTTCAAAGAAAGCTGATATCTGTTCAGCCTTATTATCCGCTATTGCGCAAAAACTAGCGCGTTTGGTATATACCACAAAGCATTCAAAACAGAAAATAATTGCTTTAAAAATCAAAATTTTATTATTAAAAGATTTGACATCGTCTCAAATGAAGTATTTACCAAACAATTTACTGGAAAAAAAATGAAAGAATTATGCAACACACAATGGATATTTTATATTATACCACCAAAAATATTGATAAAGAATTATACATGGTGTCGACGTGCATTTTTCTGCTGAGGACAGTAGGCAGTTTCGTAAATCATCAGTAATTTCAAAAATACGTAAAGTTAGTACATTTTTTTTAATGCGTCATTTTACAATAAATAAAACCGTTACGTTGACATTACGTTACAATTACTCAAAAAATAAAGATTGTTCTATTCTTGAAACTTAAAAAAACTTATAAATATTAAAGCAAATATAACACCTAACTTCATAATAAAATTTTGTATGCACGTCATCCACGGTCAAAAAATAGTAATGAGTTTAACTGCTCATTATTTACATTTTAATATATATATTTCATCATATTATAATACCCTACCCGTATACGTCCGTCTGTCACGCAAAATGGCAATCGCAGTAGTGAGGCACAATAAATGCGGTAAATAAAGGACAAAAAATTCGTGAATTTATCCACTGGCCACTGACTAGTAGGTTAAAAATAACTGTAGAACGTCGATATACATCAAGATGCAATTTAATCTGATTTGTACAATCAAAATTTAAGGCCTAATTTAAAACCAAATAGACATTTCCTTGATGTTTATACAATCCTTCTTACTAGTCAGCATTCTTATAGCCAATGTGCATATGTTCTTAAAAATTTAGTTGGTAAAAACTAGAAGGACGAAGGTAACAAGTAACCAAATATCGTGCTTGGACGATATTTGGTTACTGAAATTCTTACCGGCTTTTTTAACCGACTTTTTTACCGATAAGTAGATAGTTGACTGATTTAGCCTTAATTCTTTATAAATCCACTGTCATTCAAAACAATTTGAGAAATGTAAAATGAAATCTAAAAGTGCTAACATTTCTATTACTAGATATCAGTTATATCAGCACAAAACAGTTATGTAAACATGTCAATGTTGATTTTATCTGCTCTTTATTACTATGACTTTAAATGGACATTATCATCTTTAAAATTTATGTGCTAAAATAAGTGTAAGCTTTGCTAACATAGGCGGATTTTGACGTCATTCAAGCACTCTCAAGTCTTGTTCTCGTAAAAGCTAAGCAAACTGAAAAACTTGACTTTTTAAACAATCAAAGACCTTGACTTAACCAACCAAAGAGCTTGACCTTTTAACCAACCCAAGAGCTTGACTTTTTAACCAACCAAAGAGCTTGACTTTTTAATCAAGTAAAGAGATTGACCTTTTAACCAACCAAAGAGCTTGACCTTTTAACCAACCCAAGAGCTTGACTTTTTAACCAATCAAAGAGCTTGAATTTTTGACCAACCAATGAGCTTTACTTTTTAACCAACTAAAGGGCTTGACTTTTTAAACAATCAAAAACTTTGACCTTTCAAACAACCAAAGAGAAGGACTTTTTAACCAACCAAAGAGCTTGACATTTTAAACAACCAAATAGATTGACTACTCAACCAACCAAGAACTTGACTTTTTCCACTAACCAAAGAACTTTATTTTCGTTACCTCTACTTTTATTTTTTTCTGTTTTTTAATTTTGTAAATATATATCTGCTGCTTGTGTAAAACTTGCAAATTCATCCTCGTAGAACCAATACGGAAAAAGTCTTTTTTTATCTTATGATATATGACCATTTAGATGTTAACGCAAGAGAATTACAAAAACATCTCTGGGAAATTATGAGAAATTTCTTTTAGATTAGGATATGACCATACAAGTAAGGTAAAGGAATCTGTGCCCACTTAAATTTATTAAGATTATTTTAAACAACGTTCTGTTTTAATATAAACTTAGTACAAACAACACGAGACTAAATTCCGTCAAAAACACAGCGAAACGCAGAGACTAGGAAGCCACAGAAGTGATAATAGTTTCCGAGAAGTGATTTGTTTTAAAAATTATGCACTTAGGCTTCGTCCGAAAGGTGATTAAATGTGAAATCTTATTTTGATTTGTGCACTAGCTTGAGGTCTTATTAAGTAGATGACCATGATGTAACAAGTAAGCCACACTTAAGCAAAGACATAAATTCGGGCAACATCAAGCATCCAAAAAAAATTGTGTTTATTCTAAAAAGAGAAGCGTGTATGTACACTTATATTTTATGACATAAATATCAATTTTTTCTTCCGTCGCTGTTTTCAGCTGTTGGATTTTTTCATTTAGAAACTCTGTTAAAGGATTTTCTTGTTAATATGGCAATTTATATCAACAATTTACTTAGAAACTCGAGGAAAAAATCTTAACACAACAACTATGTTGTGTGCATATGAAAAAAGTTCTGCGTTAATTGCCATTTCCATCAAAAGATGTATCCAGTATAGTTTTTTGTTTGCAGGTCATCATCCATTGTTGCTTGAAAATCACACATGAAAGTTTTTTCTCCTATAAAGAAGCTTTTTTTAAAACCTGAAAGCGTAATAATAGTATTTGCAGTTTATTATAGCCAACCTAGAGAGCTTAAAATTTGAAAAATATTTTTTCTGTCAACCATGTTAAGGCCTCCGTAAGTACTAAACTTTGTAGCCCCTCCGCTTTCAAAATTACTCTGCTGGGGCCTGCTTTAAGTACTTAAGATTTGCATATGTTTTTAAAAAGTTATAAAAGTAATTTTAAACTCAACTCGTACAAAAAGCTTCTGAAAAAACACCAACGTCAAATCAATTTATGCATTTATTTTACATTGAATAATAGTTACTAGTAATAGAATAAACAAAGTTTTTATATATTTACAATATATGTATTTTTAATATTGTTGATTCACCGGCGTAGTACATTTTTATCTTTCATTTTTAATGTTTTTCATTGTCTTGTTGTTGATCTTAATGAAATTATAAAGTCACCATTATCCGGACCCTCTAGTGACAGGACATAACTGCATGATACAACTTCATGTATTTTTCTTCTCAGTCCTTTTTCACGAAAAAGACTTCGTATTTAGTTGAGTCACATCTTTGCTAAGCATTGCTAAGAATCTGCAGCAGCAGTCTCCATTGGGGTTTCCTACTACCTACTACAACTGCGGTACCACTATTGTTTTTTTTGCTGTGCCATCTTTTACACGGTACTTCCACAAAACACAATTTAGTCATTGGTACATATTTAGGAGATAGTCTTGAATGTTACCAAGTATCTTCTTTTGTTCATTTACCAGTTTTCTTGTTCTTTGTGTAGCTACTTCCGTAACCTGATTTGGTTTTTGACGAAGAAGATGAAGATGATGATGAAGAATAAGTTTTCTTTTTTGCATCACTTTTCTTTTGCAAACTATCACCCATTTTTCGCAACGAAGCTGCAGCACTTTTAATGGCTTTTGAATTTTTATCCATCGTTCCTGTTTATAGTTAAACTAACAGAGAACCAATATAATGGGTTTTGATCGCAGATGACTTAAGCTAACTGTTTTTTTTTTCTGACCATAAATATATATACTCTTTTGTGTGAAACTTGATCCATGCTAGATTTGGAAGTTATGTTACAAACGTGGGTGATAAGATTTAGCTATTATACGTCAGAGCTAAAAATTCTATCGTGTCTTACGCATGTTAATATTTCAAAAATTTGGAAGCTATGACTTCTCATGCTTTCTACAAAATATTCTCACATAAGGAATATATGTTGTGGAATATTTTGAATTTTTGTGAGTTGTAAACAAGACAAAATGATGTTTTTGTGTCAATTATAATAGCTGACACACACTGTGTAGTCGCTCAAAAAGAGGTGGTGATGTGATAAAAATATTTTCCCAGGTCTCTATGAAATTCTCAGACAATTATTACAGATAACGCAGCGGTAAAGGTTTATTTACAAGCAGTTCCTTACTAAATGCCTCGGTCTCCTTTCAAGATCTAACGTAGTCAAAAGTGTCACATAATAAATTATTTTAAAATTCTTTTTATCAACTACACCCCTTTTTATAAGCGACAAGTAATTTTAACCGATGCTTAATGTTGCTCAATTTCTTTGTATTTTACAGGCTTGAATATTGCTTATTTGCTGCTTGTTGACATCTACTCGTGTTTTATTGTTCAGTTAGGCTAGTGCGCCAATCAAAATTGTTTAGTAAGGCTGGTGCACCAATCAAAATCACACTTTAAGCTGGCTGTTGCTTACACCCTTCTCCGTTTGTTAAAGGATTGCGGCTTTGCTGTGATACCGAAATTGTGTATTGTGACAGTGATTGTTAGTATTTCATGTGGCACATGTTTATTATTATCGGGTTTATCAGTAGCCTTGAGAGACAGCTGTTCACATCATTACGTCCTTTGTATGTAGCTGCACGTTAAGCAATAACCCCGTCTCTAGAGTGTATTATGTTACGTTAACAAACCCCAACTTCTCCATTGTCAAAATGTTTTGGTCAACAATGGTACTTGGCCTGAAATAGGTTACAACAACCACAATCTCTTTCGTAATACCAGATCATATTGACGTTTTACTGCCGAAAAACGAGAGATAGTAAAGGAGTTCATACGTAACCTTGATGTTTTTTGGGGTTGACTTTCCATGCTTAACCTACTCCAATTTGCACTCGTAGATTCTGTTTCAAAATAAGTAACACTAACTACCTTTAATTTCTCTTTAATTCTAAAATATAACAGTTAAATAGTGGTGACAAATGATTCGAAATATATAATGGCGTGTTTGTTCTCCAATCGCATTAGTACCAGTTAATAAGGTTTGTGTTAAAAGTGAAGTCACCGATAGCGTTATATTTTCGAAACTCTTTACCCTTCCATAGATTTTCTAAAATTATGCCTATAAATAAAAAAATTGTATTAACTTAACCGTCCACCCCCTTTCAGCTGCAAAGAAATACAATTGTTAAACTGGAATCTTTTGTTACTAGTTCACTAGTTTATGCTTAAGAAAAAAGTTTGTTTGTTACTCCGTTCTTTGGATAGACTTCCTTTATTAAATACGAATCAGGACAGCAAGAAAAGAACCTTCCTGTCTATAAAACAATTATTGACTTCTTGGGTGTTGACAAAAAACCATTCGTGAGAAACATTTGAAAGCTTAACGAAAGTTCTAAAGTCACATTTACTGTTTCCAATGACGTCATTTCTGCATGAAAATTCGCTTGAGACGGTGTGTGGTAGTTAGATGTTCCAAAGTATTTAATAATAAACAATAACTAATGATGACAGTAAAAGAACAGTAAAAATAAATCAATTGTAAGATATAGAATCTAAGATCGGCGCTTCCTGACCATGCAAGAAACTAGTATATATTGTTGACAAAGAAAGTTTGAAAAAAATAGTAAAATACGCTAATTACACACACAGAACAACTTTTATTATGAGGGAAATATTGTCATATAACTGATTCCTATTTTCTTCACATTACCAAAAAATGAAATGGAGCACAGCTGGAGATTATGGTCTGGATAGTGGGTCGTATAGGGTGTCTCGTAGTCAAATCTGCCACCATCTGTAACGTCATTTAAACTTCTTGAAAACGATATTTTTCTTTTGAAGAGATATATTAAGTTCACTAAGAATTTATATACTTAATTTTATTACAATATTAGTCAATTTTGACTAACATATTGCTATTTTTTTGTCAGCACTTCGACTTTTAGTGAGAAAAACTTAAATAAATAATTATCGCAAATTAAATTTAGTTTTACCGGAACAGAAGTTAAGGTAAAAGGCTCTTTGCGATAAAAATATTAGGGACCTAATTATTCATAATAATACCGCTAATGTATAACTGACATAATTTTTCCAGTGATTGGTGTAATGACACATTTTTGAATGTGAGAGGTCTTTGACACTTTATAACAGCTTAGCACTCACATAGGAACAGAAAAGTTAATGCAGTGTTTAGTTGAAATTAGGGAAAAAACAGTCTGCCGCAATACTAAGTTCATTCATTTCCATTGAAAATTCTTTTCATTTCACAACTTGAGTTAATACAAAATAAAAACTGATATTTCACTTGCGTTACTTTGGTACACCTTGAGCGTATTTGATGTGTCACCCCCATTATGTCATTTGTGAGCTGTAGACAATACTGAGAAAAATTAAGAAACTCACTAATATGTAAAGTGATTCATGAACAGGGCTATGTGAAAATTTCTTAAATAAACACAAAGTCAAAGTAAATTTTAAATCAACGAAAGGTTTGTTTTCGCTTGCTGTGCTTTTTATAAGATTTTTTACCGGTTTTATTTATTTAACAGTTTTAACTGACTACGTCCAAACCGCAAGATCGAACCATACGAACAACATTTAAGACACTAAATGAAACAGTAATAAATGATGTTGTAGTTTCAAAGAGACCTAATTGTTTTATTTAATTACATAAAACTAGTCGTTAGCACGTGGAAAAATGCACGAAAATTCACCCTTCGTACATGCTTGCTGCATTGATGTATTGTACATCCTTTTTGTTATTTTTTGTCTGATTACATAAAAAAGAAAACTTCTACCTTCTTGTGATTTATGCCAAAAAATTAAGCAAAAATATCTGCCCCAAATTATTCGGTTCCTCAAGTTAACTTTTTAATTAATATTGGTTCCAAAACCTAAATTAAATCAATTTATTACAAAAATTATGAATAAGCTTACAATTCATTTTTTATTTTTGTATAATCCATTACATTAAATTTCGTTTCTCAAGTTTTCCGTGTTAAGAATAGGATGCTGCCGTTTTGTAAGACTATTAAAATCAAAATCAATAAACTCTAAGACATATGGTTTTCTTTTGTACACCAACTAATTTTACAAGACTTTTCTTACAAAATTCTTTTATTTTCATTGCATCGTCCACGCAGGAAGAAGTAACATTTTCTAGAACATATAGCAAAGTTTTTTAATTTACAATTGACGGATACAACTGCTGTTGCTTTCCTCAAATGTCAGACCGTCTGGACATTTTTGACATCCTATCTTTTTTCCATAATAGCAACTGACATAACGATGTGGATTCGTAGGATGTGCTATGTTACCGACAAGACTCGGCAACCGACTACAAACATCTGGACAAGACATTGCATCATCTCTCTTCCAGGTTTCAACATCATTATTGCCATGACCTCCGGAACAAGCATCTAAAAAAATATAGCTAGAGATCATTTTTTGCATCAAATAGAATTCTACCAATATATTATATATTGGGGCAGTGTATTATTTTACATATGTGGCAATTTAAAGGTATAAAAACTGTCATCAGGAAAAAAAATACAATTCACCAAAACTTATGTTAAATATATTGTTGTATATATTTTGTAAACTTTTTATAAACTAGTCAGTGGCCCGTTGAAAATTCACGGATTTGCCCGTTCTTTTCAAACCGCATAGCGTGCGTCTCGCTACTTTCGGTACCATTTTGCGTGACAGACGGACAGACGTATACGGGGTTATTATAGTGTAGATGTAATAAGTGCTTGTAATTCCCATATTAAATTTGCTTTTGTGAAAATCGCACCTGCAAACTGAACGTTTTTAGAAAGAAGGTTCCGTTATCACATAGTCACCACTTCTGTCAACATAATGAAATAAATTTGTTACTTGTTCGCACCTGTTAGGCTGTAAAGACATTGGTTACATTTTTCCACAAAATGTAACGACGCTGGCCAACAAGTTCTGCAGTAGGGTATACCATTTGCACATGTTAAAAAGTAATGAGAACTTCCTGAGTACCTGTAGTTACCATTCCATTTGCCAGTACACAAACAGTTGGGACCTAAAGAGCATAACAAAAGAATATCAATAGAGTTCTTAATTTCTCAATAGTTGGTTTTGAAATTGCAAATTAATTTTCTTACATTTTGGTTGGGAACTGGAATCAAAGGCTGAAAAGATATAATTTTTATAAAGTTACAACACAAAATAATATAGAGTTAACAAGTCTAACATTTTGACGTTATTTAAATCTTGAGCAAAATTCAAAATGAGAATAAATACACACCATTTCTTATTGAAAAATGATGTTGATCAATCGAAGGAGCACATTGTTCAAATGAGCATGATGGACTGGATTCATTCTCTGCAAGACAGTATCCGTTTATTCTGCAAGTTGATCTCTAAAAAGATATATTTAAATTTTCTAACTAATTTTTATTTTAGCTATTGTTGCTAAGAGCAGGCAGAAGTATACTTTTCAATTGAGTGTAAGTAAAGATACTTAAAAACTTAAAATTTCATGTTTTTTACCTTTAGTTGACAAGCAGCGGAAGTTGCATTACATTCAATGCATTTTGAATCGTAAACCACAAAAGTCTTCTTTTTTGTGCTAAAATGTGTTCCGTCATTTGAGAGCTGTACGCGGAATTCATTTGAAGACCTACCAGTATTCTTTGAGGGGTCACCAACCAAAATAAGAGGAGGAGATGGAAGAGTGCAAAATACTTCAGCGAAAGAAACAACAACAGCTTCAGTGGTAATAGAAGTGTTCCCATTCTATAAAACAGATACAGACGCAGAGTA
This sequence comes from Hydractinia symbiolongicarpus, assembly GCF_029227915.1. Classification (NCBI taxonomy): domain Eukaryota; kingdom Metazoa; phylum Cnidaria; class Hydrozoa; order Anthoathecata; family Hydractiniidae; genus Hydractinia; species Hydractinia symbiolongicarpus. The sequence goes on along the minus strand of NC_079875.1, from coordinate 11,539,645 downwards.
AATAAAACTAGTAGTAATATAAAAAGTACAGTATTATAAAAGAGTTGCGCAAATTTGATTTGCAGAGAAAACACTCCTTCATTAAAATTTACAAATGCTCATTCTACCTTTGGCGTAAACTTGCAAAATACAGGACTTGATGTTCTGATATTGCTTCCCACAACACTGACTGTTAAACAACTTTTGGTTCGTCCATCACAAACTTCAACACCAGCAACCACACTCGGGGGTTTATCTGAGGGTAAGGCAAAAAAGAAGAGATAAATAGTGATTTATTCACAACCAGTAGATCTAGTTACAAGGCGGTTTCAAGAGACTTTTAGTAATGTAATTTAATCGTACAATTCCTATATATTTTACTTTTCATGAAAGAAAGGGTGTTATGAGTGTGTTTTTAAAGACGTCTTGTGCAAGATGTTGGTAGTTTTTGAATTAGACAAGGCAAAACAAGACAAGACAAATGGAAAGATAAGATTATAACAGTATGAAATTGCATGGAAAATAATTCTTTCCACATACTTCTCTCTATAGAGCAATCTTCTCCTTCAAACCCAAAACTGCAGAAACAAGTACTATTTATACATTGTCCTTTTTCACTGCAGTCATTTGGACAAATGCTGTTACCAACAGTAGCTGGTGGTATCAATGTTCCATTGTTGTTCCTCACCCAATATTTATTAACACCCTTCAATATAGTTTCCGTACACGATGACGTCATCGAGTCAATGATGGATTGGATATAGTCGTAAGAATCTGAAATCTAAAGGGATGTTTTAATTGTTGGAGTTTTAAAGGAAAATTGTAACGGATTGAGGATGTCGTTCAGGATTTCAAATCGCAAATACTCCCAAATTCTTGCTAACTTTAGTACTATAGCACTTTGAGTTATGAATGATTCCTATACATATGTTGTAAAAAGCAACAAACTTTTAAGAAGCAATGCTAATTTTTCAATATCAATCTTCCAATTGAACTTACCTGTACATCTGATACACATTCCCTACGAAATGTGTTAATGTCAAAATCTGTACCCAGTGTTATAGAACACTCTTTTCCTGATGTTGAATTCAAAATGGCGTTGTTACAAAATGCTTTAACTTGCGCTTCTGTTTTTCCACTGCTTGTTGGCCATGTTTTGGGAACGAAAGGTCGATCTGGTGGATCGTACTCATATATGGTGTCGTCTCCCTCGTCGGGAACAACAATGACGTTTGATACTGCCCGACGCTTTCGGCGATCACAATCGGAGAACGCTGTAATGTAAAAAAAAATAATAATAAAGGCAAAGGAATAATAGGAAAGCATTAAATCAAATTGGCACTATAAACGTTAATATATTTTTGACCTGGTAAAAATAAATCTTTACGAAAATATTCACTTTAAGGTGGATCATAAATAATTGACCTAAATTTAGCACAAGTAGTAGCTTGTGGAATCTTAGCAGCTTAAAGTTCTAGACTGTAAATTGCAAAAACAGATGGGTCTTACCTGCAGAAACGATAGTTTTAAAATTCGTTGAAGGTGTAAACGTTGGTTTTATAGCTATCCTTTCAATTCCACAGCTAGGTGTCACAACACCACCTCTCTTATGACAGATGCATAAGTTTGTGTCATTTAATTGGGTTGGTCGATCACAGGTCTTGTTTCCGCTTCGTTTGAAGAATAAACTAGTTCTGTTCCTTAATCTGCAAAAACCAAAGCATATTAATGATAAACAAGATGAATTCTTACTTACTTTACATAATTACATATTAGCGCTACAAATTGTCTATATAATGGCGGAGGCAGCTTTGGTGAAAGAAATTTCAACAAAATCATCTGCCGATATCCTTATTCCTTAACGCTTTTGTTACATGGTATCATAAATCCAAAGTAAAAGTGAGAAACAATAATTGCGTATTTTAATTAGCTAAAGATATTTTAAAGCAAAAGGACGTATAGACGTACAGGGCGTATAAAACTCAATCGACGAATAGATGTGTTGGGTGTGTGCATAAAAGTTGTATAATTAGACGTCGTTACAGAGGAGGATTTGAAAAAGAGTCTATCTGCATCTATTTTTGCGTGCGGTTTTTTAACTTGGCATACAGACCCGGGCGTCAATTGGAGAGATTAAATTTATTATATAGTATTTTTGTTTTGGAAAAAGACGTTTATCAGTCACTTAAAATAGCCATTAATCTGAATTTTCATCTGAATACCTTCAGTAAATGCAATTACTATTCCTGCTGAACGCAACTGCGATTGAGAAAAACATCTCTGAAATTTTTTTTATAGATAGTGAATAAATTGATCAAAAAGACTTCTTACTTCCAGCTGTTAACAAAAACAGAGTTAGCAGGATACGTTTGTTGATAAACAGTTTTTTCTTTCGATGTCATATCGTTGTTTATGTTCCCATCAAATGTCCCACACAAGCCTTCAACCTTCTTATAGTATATAGAAGGTACTTGAACGTAGATATTGGCGAAAGATGGACGGTTTGTTCTTCGGTGAACTTGGAAAATAATTGATGTTCCAGATGAAAATTCGATCTGTAAAATATCCCAACAATTACAAAATATGTGTTGTTGTTGAGGTTATATAAAATCTGTTCAATAACACATCTACTATACACCACAAAAAATCGTGAAATCGTGTTCTCTACCAAACTCTAAGGAAGGGTACTTAGAGTTTGGTGGAGAACACGATTTCACGATTTTTTCACAATTGCTCTTGACAAATTGTGTCATAATTCGATTAAGAAGTACAAATGAATTTGTTTCATCATGCCAATTGGTGAAAATGTTCTGAATTTGTAAAGAAATAATTTATTACAATTATATTAAATTCTAAGAAAAATATTAATGTTGGTGTTGGAAACAAACAAACCTGAAATCTAGTTGGATTAATTTCTTTTAACTTTGTTTCTGGAGACGGACGGTGCCCAGTTGGAAATCTAAATTTGGGTGCAACAGAATTGCACATATCAATTGCAACAATATCATCTTTCTCTTGGGCAGCTACAGCGCAGTTGCATGTCACTCCTTGTAAACAATCAAATGTTCTGATGTGGATCTAAAGCAACAAATATGTAGGTTTTAAAATTGCGGGTACATTCACTAAAGTAATCATAAAGGATTAAAATAACAAAAAGTTGTGTCATTAAATATGGAGTGTCTTTTCATTGTCACAATTTCTTTCAGCTGACGACCAATTACTGTCAGTGTGCAGATAAGTAATAAGGGAAATCCTACCAGGTTTGTAATTTCTATTCTTAACTATTCTTACCTTAAAGTTATTTTTACGACTTTGGGCTAACACGAAATCTCCAATGTTAAAAAAGGAATACCATTGCCTATCATACGTGCGAATGTAGGGGTCACCAGAAGATGAGCATGAAGCTGTTGTAACGCTTTGTGTTGTAACCTAAGTAAATTAGGTAATATGGAGATGTGTGACACTTTGCACGTTGAAGTATAATACATTTACGTTAAATCAGTGATAATGAAGCAGTGGCTATTACACATTCACGCGACGTAAAAACTCAACAGAACATAACGCAAAAACAAGTGTAATATGGACAGAATTTGTATCCTTTAATTAAGTGTACTTAAATTAAAACAAAATAAGACAAAATATAAACATAATTACCAATTACCTTTTTGTTTATAGTAAATAGAAAAAATAATGAAAAAAAGTAAGTCTAGAGACGATGCTCTATTTTGGTTTATCAGGAGGTTAAACCTTGCGAAGCTGGTGCTTATGAAAATAAAATTTCCTAGATTTTCCTTTTTTTATTTCCTAAATCTCCGCATCTTTATGACTGCACTGAAAATATGAATAAGTACAAAACAAAAATAATAAAGCAAGCAAAAAGAAACCTTACTTTGATTGGCTGAGAAGGTGCATGATTATGCCAATCAAACATGTTGGTTGGTTTACTAACAACTGGTGTAATTGTAACAGTAGTTTTACCATCATCAATGAAATCTTGAGTGGGATATATGAACAATTCTTGCATACTTGGTGAATTTGGTTTAAAGGACAGCATGCACGTGCTAAGTTGGACATCTAGTCCTTGATATGGGAATGAAATGGTCACTTCACAGTTCGTGCTACCATCAGCGCATATAATTGGAATAGTGGAAGTCACTTTTACTTTTGCAGCTTCTGAACTTTCAGTTATTGCGAATTCTCGAGGTTCAACCTGTAATAAAAAATGTTTTTTACCCTTTTTTTCTTTACTTTTCTTTACTTTTTTTCTGTTTTAAGGCCTTTGTATTTGAATTGACGCTGACCAAGGTCTTTGATTTGGCATAATTCATACAAAGGAACTTGCATTTAGGTGCACCTAAAAGTGCCAATAATGTCTCTTTGCCAACCATCTACACTTCGGAATATATTTTCAAGATTTAAATAATTTTAAAGCCCATAAAAATAGCTAACAAGTATTGAGGATTTGCCATAAAGATGGGAGCTTACCTTAATTCCAGCAAAGAACTTGTTACTCTCAAAAAAGCGACTTTTCGTATTAGATGTATTTGTATACCATGTTCGAACTTTGCAAGATATCTAGGAAATAAATTTTAATTTAATATTTAAAGCTTGTGTTTATTTTGTTTTAATTCTATTGCTCTATAAACTGTTACTTACTTCTGCTCCAAGTTGGTATAAACTTTGAAACACGTTCTCATTCATCAACAAAGATGTTTTCGAGTCATCGGAGAGAATTTCAGTTTTGTTGATTTTTGTATTCCCGTTGTACCACGTGATTTCATAAACACCTCTAGGATCAAGCATATCGTCATCAAGAGTGCAATTGAAAACTAAGCGATGATCTTGGGTAGTCGCTTTAACGACAGGATAACGATGAATTCTTGGGAAATTACCTGAAAGAAATAATTAAGTTTTTTACTTTTTGATGTTGTGGTGCATACTCAATTTCTGCTATTCACATCACGTGACATGACTTCATTGTTTTTATACCTTTACGAACTTTATTGTTTTGCTATGTATGCAACTTGGTACGTAGATTTCAATTACTTTTCTGGCAGCTCTTATTTTTTTATTTTTGTGTTGCAATGTTTTTCTTTTATTTTTATATTCACGTAAGCTTTAAAGTTACCATTTACTATTGGTAATTAAAATCTCACCTTCAGGTTGTATCACGCTGTATTTTTATTTGTATATTAGTGTTTTCTTCGGGGGGACTGTTATGTTATTGACTACAGCTCGTTTAATCATATGCTTCCGCTTCTAACTATTATTACTGTGTGGATAACTTAAAATGCATTGATTTTTTAATAGATCATATTTTGCTTCCAAGAGTCACGCTTAACTTCTGAGCCTATGTGTCCTCCATTGTAAGAATTTTCTGCCATTCTAAAATCTTGTTACTAACTTTAATAGACAAATATCTTACCTCCAGGTTCTCCCACTCTATATATCCACATTCCGTTCACACCTACATTTGATGTATCTACTAATTTGCTCACATTTGCCATGCGGTGCAATGGATGTCTGAAAAAATTTGATTTTGTCCTTTCTCCATCATTCCAGCCGACCTAATACAAGGATTTCATTGCTTAAAAAATTTAAAACAAGTTAAAGGTATTGTACCTGGCTTTCTTATCTCAGAAAATTAAGGAACTGCTAATATGGTTGCTTTGATATTTTCAAGAGTTTATTTAACCAACACTGCAAATCTGTTACTAAAATTGGTACGCTGTAGAAGTTCGCATTAAAAGAGGGCTGAAGTAAAATATATATAAACTAGTCGGTGACCCGTGGAAAAATCAATGGGTTCGCTTGTCCTTTTTATAGAGCATTGCGTGCGTCTCGCTAATTGCGGTACCATTTCGCGTGACAGACAGACACATGTATACGGGTATTATAATATGAATAAAGTGACATAATTTGCATGCTTTCCCTTACACTCATACATAAATAAACCTTGTCAGGTTAACATTTAGAGGCCTGTTCTATTTATAATTAATTCAATAATATATTTAGTCATTCATTCAACTTAAAGATCAAACTTCATACTCAACAAAGGATATTGTTGTAGCTCACGCTGCATATTAGGCGCAAACATTGCGTTCGTGTGACCGAACACAAGCTTAGGGCGGTTATAATCAATGCATTTGAATTCTCCACAGTAACAATAACTGATTATTCAAAATTGTCTATTCATACTTAAAAAAAACTTCCTCTTTGGCAGCTCATGTAGTGATTAAATCACATTAATTAGGAAATTTCAATTAAAAAATGACAATTAGTGGTTTAATTAATAGTTGCGAAAATCAAAAGTTGTTGCCTGGTGTAGTTTCGTTGTATTTTCTTCCTTTCAAACGAATAAAACTTAAAAGAGTGTATTGCATCTTCAAATTAAAAAAAATTAATACCTGCCTATCTATTTATGCATGGTGAATGATATCTATATTATTAATAACAGTATTTCGTCTGTGAGTCTCCACCAAAAACGCGATATATAAAGGACAGGCGACCCTGTGTATTTTTTCACGGATTAACAGCTAGCTGTAGAATATTTTGTACACGCAAGAATGTTTTAGTAGGGGAAACATTTCAATAGCTGCTTAGTCGATAAAAAAAAATTCCGGCTTACGGATGTCACTTTGGATAAATTGTCCAATTGATTGTAAAGAAAGAATGCATAGGTTTCTGTTGCGTCACATGCCAATGCAAGTTGGAAAGTCACTTTTGCCTTGAAGAAAGTAAATAGAACATAAACAGTCTAACAAATATATTGCAATAAAACAAAGCTAAATGAAATATTAATCATATTCAAGGGAAGAGGGAGAATATTCAAGTGATTATTTATAGTAAACTATAAAAATTGAACCTATTATTTATTGCAAGCAAAAGGTAACATGCGCAATTAGACTTCTTAGATTCTCACGAAACTTCTCACTTATTCTAGTCTTTTTTGAGCATTTTGCCGATACCAAACTTAATCAAGCCCCTTGTTGCCTCTTTCATCCTACTATAGACTTTTGTTCTATGAAAGGGGGAGAGAAGGGGCAAATATTCAAAGGGGTGGGATATTCGACTAAATCTTTAGATGGTATTCCAGGAATCCACGTTAAAATTGTGTTTGATGGTAGTTCCTAACTAAATAATAATATGAAAGTAAAATAAACGTAAATGAACTTACTCGTCTGTTACTATAAATATTTGTTTTGAACCATGTAACAACAAGCACGAAATGTGGTTGAAACGCTGTCCCTCTTCTTTGTAAGATTTCTCGTGAAGCTTTCTCCAGAGCTGATCCTGTTTTATGTACCTGATAGTATAACTTTCCAGCCCTATCTATAAAATCGAGGTCATTCCAAAATGGCGCAATCATGGCAACACCGTTGAGAGGAAAATCCTGTGACGTCCATCGATTAAACACTGTTTTTCCAAATGCAACATAGCCGTTTGTGGAGATCTAAATAAGAACGTTGTAAGGTGTATATTATGCAGGAGTTAGATATGTTGAAAGTGAAAAGAAAAAAGGGGGTAATGGCAAGCAGCAGATTTTTTTGTCTACAAAGCTGATACTTAAACTTCGTCTTATTTTGTTTATATTCTCTTTAGAAAAACAAATTAATTGCCATTGAAGTATCGATACCTAAATATTAATTAATATTCCACCTTCTTACATCCAACCTACTTTCAAAAGTGGGTTAAAGGACCAAAAACTCATTACATAATTAGTTAGCCCTCTTACCTGAACATCGGTGTTCTCAGTTCTGTTAAAAAATGGAATGTGAAGTGTTGTAATTTGATAAACGCCGTCATCATTTGGAACTTTTTGCGTGTTATTTTCTTTATCAATTATTACGATATCACCTGCTCCAAATGGAAAGAAATCGGAAACTGGAAGAGTCGACACTGTCAAAAATACTGCTGATAAAAGTAAAAACTTGATTGAAAAATCCGCCATGGTGAATTTTTCTTTACTGCCTCTTCGGTTTGCAGCCGATTAAGATGGTTATAGATGTCAGTGGTTTATATAGCTAGTAAAAGCGGAATATTTTTCCAGAGATATTAAAGTGCAATAGTGAATGGATCTGATTATTTTTTAATTGGGACGATAATAATATGAAACTAATTGGATTGCTATTGACGAGCACCTAATTTTTACGTTAATGTCCATCAATTTATTATTTCGACGTCAAAAGTTCTGCAATACAATCTCCATCATTTTTGCTTTCAGTTTTCACAAGAACACTGTATCTGTTTTTAAAATAGCTTTTTTAAATGGAATATACATTTTATATAGACCATATGAACTTCAAAGATGTGTACAAAGTTGCGTATCTTGATGTTGTTGCGTGGTTATAACTCTTGACTTGTACGCTATTATAAATAAACTTCTGCAAATAAATCAGCCAAACTTTTCTCGGCTTTCATTTTCTGTTGGTCTAAATTTTTAGAATAATTTGAATAATTATGGAATAAAACCTTTCTCGGGTTTTGAAAATAGGAAGGAAATTCCATTATGACCCTAAACGTTCTTTGGCTCAAATCTTCTCATTCTTTAAGTTTCTGTTACTTTTTTTGAGCTAAGGTTTATTTTTTTACCATTTCAATTGTCTTTTATGCAACTCACTAATTAGAAATAATATTAACCCCCATTTCGCTACCTGTAAATTATACTTGCAGTTTTCAAATGCCATGTCTTCCTTCACGATTTGTATGACATAAACGAATTAAAATAATTAGACTGTGGTATTTCTTCATTCTTTTAACTTTCGTGTGGTTAAGTTTCTGGTGTCAATACAACTGTTAGTTGTATTTCTGCCGGAAGTTTTTTGAGTGCCAACTCAATGTATTAAACAGAACAGAAATAATAAATGAAAGTAGTTGGTTTTATTGCACTGATTTAATCAGAATGAGTTCGGTAGTTTATATTGGTAATGCCAGATTGCTGCAAAAGGTTTTTAGTAAATCGAACTCTCATAATTGAACCTAGACAACCATGTGGGCTGAAAACTTGTCTAATACATCAATCCCTCACTTTTGTAGAGGACATTGTTTTCAATCAGTACAATGTGAATCGATCAAGGTGTAAATTTGTGACTTCCATACCAAAAGCAAATATCCACAACATCACCAGTTGCACTCCTACAAAATATTTTAAACCAATCGATAAGAATTTTACTGTATACGTCAGCTGCAGCATTCAAATTGTTTTGAAGTTGTAGTCAATGGACAAAGAGAAATTATGCCATGAAATGATCTATAAAAATCTATTTGAGTGATATAAAATATAATTTTACTTAGTGAAACAGGTTTTTGCTACAAAGTTTTTGGTAGAATCTGCAAAATGTTTCTTCAAATGAAGAAGTTTATATGGCCATAACATGTTCATTAGAATTTATCCATTCCGAGGATATCGGGTCACCTAAATTTTTAGAGACTTTTTCACAACATTTAAGTATTAACAACTTAAAAATTTGTATTGTCCGAAAATGTATCAAACAGGTGAACACGACTGAGGGCATTTTCTTTCACGGTATACAAAATGTTATACTTAATGATGTGCTATTATAACCACAAATTGCGATGTTTGGTTCGATCAGAAAATGACAGCGTTTATAGCAAAGTGGTTTCGGACAGACTTTTTTTAAATACTCAAAATGATGTTCACATCAAGAACAATGTCCTCGAATTCTCATAAAGTCTCGTTAAAAAATTTACATATTGTCAAAAATATTCTACACGTAGCAAAAGCTACTTGTTAAACTTTAAAAAAGTGAATTTTTTTTATAACTTTTTTAATCGTCTGTGATATACACAATAAAAAAACAGGTTATGAGTTGTAAAACAAATCTTTTTTTTAAAATAGCTGAAACATTAGACGAAGGAGTTCTTGTCATAAGTAAAAACGTAAAAAGTATCTTTCCTTAGAAAGCAACCTTTTTCCATATAAAATCAAGCATTTTTTTACCCATCCAATTCTGAGTCTTCAAGATGATTCAACTTTTTGCAGTCCACTCAGTTATGAAAGAAACGCCTGTGAGTCCAATGAGATATCGGACTGGTAGACTTTCGGTAGAGCTTTCGCTTCCAGCGCAGAAGGTTTTGGGTTCAAGCCGCCGTTGAGTCATGCCAGAGACCATAAAAGTGTGAATCGATTCTTCCTGTTTAACGTTCAGTATGAAAATAGAATTGATATTTCAGGCGGTTGTCTAGTTGAGCGATTCCTGTGCTAGCACGACTTTTGTGACTCAAATAGGTACCAAATTTATACCAGTACCAATAGGAAATGAGGACGCAAAACTGGATAAATAATGTTAATAATATTAACGATAGCAAATCATTATTTATTAACATAAAATATAAATAAAAGTTTAATATACGGCTATACACATTTAAAATCAAAAGATCAAAAACGTTTTGTTAGAGCATCATGTATAAGAAAAAAACAAATAGGCGAATGAACATACAATCAAAACAACATAGGGGGGACTGCGGAGCCCGGCAAATTCAGCAAACTGACGTTTGCCTTAGAAAACTGCAAATCGTCCTGACCGTGTCTTGTTTATTGATACACCATCTCTATTTGTCTTTAAATAACTGATTCTTGTAAAGTGTTACTATGTTTAGACATTATTTAGGCTTGGGACCTTAGAAAGCTGTTCAAAAATTAAATGGTTATGTCAGAAACTTAGTTGTTTTAATCCATTATAACCCATTATAAGCTTATTTATGATGAAAATGCCAACGATGGTTAAATCAAATGAAAAATCATTTGAAAATATCAAAAAAAGAAGAAGAAAATTTTTCAAAGAGAAACAGTCATATTATCTTACAATTAGAAATTAAAAAAGAATGTAAAAGTACTTCCGCAAGTTGCAAGCAAAACTTACTCATTCAAGACAGTCAAGAACAGTCAGGTTTTTATCCATTTTAGTTACTGGTCTTTTTCCTGTAGAAATTTTTCGGTTCCTTGGTTTACTTTGCGTAGAAAACGTGTTTCACAATTTAACAAAGCTCGCAGAGCTCAATTACTTCCAAAAACCAAAAACAGAACAAAAACCTAGACATGATGTGAAAGACCAAGTACTTGTATCTTTGCGCTTCCATTGCTATATCTAACACATTGTATCGCAGCATATTTAAAACAAGTCGGTACCCTGTGGATAAATTCACAAGCTACGATATATGCCGATATTTGACTGTATATATATCGCATTTCGTTTTTACGTAGCACGTACATTTCTCATATGGTTTATATTACAAAGGTGTAGCTATCTAACGTCATTTGGCTGCTTTTATTTTCTAGTGATATGTAGCAAAGTGTAAATATGCACAAACCCAGAACAAAAGTGAAATAATGTTAGCTAGGAAAAAAAACTCTTATACCAAACCGATTAAAAACATCAAAAAAATAGTATAATAAATAAGGCTAGCTAGCTACCAATAGCTGGTTTAAGGATGCCCCCACAATATTCATGTTTGTAGCCAAAAATCCTAAAATTGTTTTGATTGAATGTAACAATATATTTATCTTAATATATTATAGATAACGAATGTTACAAAAATAAAAAGGTCAGAAAACGACTTACAAATTTCAACTATCGCATCACTTCCAAATCAAAATGACCTTCGTCAACGTAGTCCGAAATTTGAATTAGTTATTCAGAATTCATGATTGCTCTACATACTACGTGCGAGCGGCAAAACAGAATCAGTGAAAATCGGTCACTGCGAAGATTTTAAAATAAAGCTTCCGCGCAACCCTTTTAAACAGACAGACAGAACACGGTTATTAGTAAAGAAAATAAAGCCGAGAACACGATGTAAAAACGCCTGATTAAACCACAAGTGACTGTGTAATGCGACATTGAATGCCAAGTTGAAAGCCTAATAAAGCTTTAGTATTGACCCTATGATGACTGTTTATGAGGGTAATACCGAAGAATACTGACGTCAAAGTATTGCCGGAGGTTGCGAGGGCAATACGTGACAGAGGTCAATATTCAAAGGTATTGCCCGAAATAAACAGTTATTATATGGATTATTATCCGGGTACTGCATTTTACGACAAAAAATAATCCACTATAAGCAGGTGTAGAAACCATGTCTTTATAGAAACTATTCCCATGTGGAACGTACATTCGAACTAAAAATACACTTTTTAAAATCGAATGTATCGTGTAAAACAAGAAAAAAGAAATTGTGTTTTTTTATTAACTATCATCTTCCAAAATTACTCTTCGTCGTTTGCGAGGCGAAAAATAAGAAATGGACCAAAGTTTATGTTAAATGTCTAGTTATTTATCGAAGCTCCTTGAAAAGTAGGTGTATGTGTTACAAATAAAAGTAACTTTCACTTTTGTTTCGCGTTTTGTTTACTTTTTTCCGTGTTTATTTACATTTAATGCTACCATATTTAAACTTTAAACACGGGTGCTATAGTAGCGGGCAATACCATGGAAATTTGCCCGCTATGACGTAAGTTCTAACCAATCACATTGCGCGATTTTCGAAAATATCGATGCCGCCCTTTTACTGGGGTAAAAAAGGTATATAATGAAGAAAATCATGTAAAGCGCACAAACGATTAAAGTGTTTCGGGTGTAACATATTTTTGAAAAAAATAATTTTTGCAATTTTTGCTGAAAAAAACCACAGTTTACAACCTGTTGTTACCCAGGTGTAACAAAGTTGCCAGCCAGCTTTTTTTATTTTGCAGAAAAAGTTTCTGTAAAAGTACACTTAGTGCAGGTAAACCGTCTCGCCCACCCGTATATGAACGTAATATTCTTTTTCCAAAAAGCATTATCATAACTTCAATTTCAATAGAAACACAGAAAACAGCCCGTCATTTCCCCGTCTAGCTAAAACAATCACTCGGCAATTTTAATTTGCAGAAGTCTTCGCTAAAGTAGCCTATCGTTACAATTATTTATTGTGGGCAATCGTACCCAATCCACTATCTTTCACGATTGAAATTGTCAAATCGGAATTGAGATGTAAAAGCCAATATGCTTTTAAGATTGTTTAAGAAAATAATAAGGTCAATTTTAAAAAAAAGTGAATAGCTTTTGCCAAAATTCGTTCTTATATAAAACTTAACAGTAAGATCAAACAAAATTTACGAAGAAATAAATTCAAATTTATACCAAGTAAAAATAAAGCCTCTTTGTATTATAATTCGATTTAAGAAATATTTGACAAACAAAAAATACGCTTACAAAAACTTCTTAAGGTTTTTCCTTCGTCTGATCATGAAAATGTTCTTGTTAATTTCTTTAAAAAGGCGCGAATAAATAAAAAATTTTTAAACAAAATAGACAACGCAATATTAATTGACTGTGACTTTTTCCGTGCACGTATTTATACCATAAAAAATGCTTTGAAGGAACAATAAAAATTAATCACCCATGACTTTTGTATAGAAAATTTTATAAATGAAACAAAGACCTCGCCAAATTAACCATCTTCATGGACCGGGAGAATAAGATTTTTGCGTATAAAAAAGATCATAATGGCGGTTTGTTGTGCTTTTAAAACGAAGCAGACCTCACAAACGAAATGAAACACAGAGGAGCATCCAGCTGATAATATATTACTGTAACATTTACTTACACAATTATAGTTGAAGTCACTGACCAGACCAAGTAAACAAAATAAAACTGTAAAAATATAAATATATAAAATTAAAAAAATGTAAATCAAGATTGCTTCCAAGTTTCTTCTTACTTCATTATAAAGTAGAGTATGGAAGACCTCCTGAAACAAACACTTGAGGAATGTACATACATAATCGAAAATGTAACCAACCAGGACATTCTGAAAGACGGCACATGTCTCTGTGCTTGTTACGTTACCATGAAAATTGTTACTATAATAGGTTCTACTTTTGCTGCAATATCCCTCACCACACGTTCTTTAGCATACAAATAAATACAAATAAATCTTTATTCGCCGCTGCATTATTTTAGGTATTATAGTTATATGGTTGCTGAAAGAAAATACAAAATTATGTCCAGAAACGCTTAAAACGACATCCTTTTTCTGATAATCTCATATGACTAACCAGACCAATAACAGTTATCTGTAAAGATGTATTGCTTTTGACTTTAGTTTTTATTGTGGACCAGTAAAAAATGCACTTATAATATTACTATTACTGCCAATATCTTGGTGTAAGACTAAGACAAAAGTGCAAATGATTTCCAAAACCTAATCTTTTAGGGGTTAAACCCCAAAGCAAAGAGTTCCGACGTATCGATTTAGCACGCCATTTAAATAGACTTTCCAGTTCGCTAACTGCCCAAGACTGTGTTTTAAATAAGTGGAACTTTTACCAACTAGGACCAAATTCCTGGTATCTTGAACTTCCTTACAAGATACAAGCAAAAATTCTAGTTTAGTAGAACCCATTTTTACGGTCTCTCATGCAAAGAATTTCGATTAAATGGAATATCAATGCAATGGATTCCCGTAAAGGATCACAAAAAATGAGTAAAACTAAATTAATCATATTCGAATGATAAAAATCGCATAAAAAAACACAGTGCTGACTATCGTAGCAGATTAGGATAACCCTATCTTACTTCATCCGTCGCGGTTGAATACAAGCGGCTGCGTATCAAAACTAGCGGTCCGAGTTAAAGGGATGTCAGAAGTTGGTAAAACCGAAAAATATATTGAAAATTAATCACCGAAAAATATATAATACTAAAAGAAGTTTAAAATATTGATGAGTGGGACATTCAGTTAAACTAGACATTTACTAAACGAATTTTTAAGTCCAGAGAGTGTCCCACTTAACCTATTCGATACGTGGTTTTGAAAACATATTATAATCGGGAAGGTAAACTCCGCCCACAACCCTCTTACCCCACTCCCACAATAACTTTTGATAGACTTGTCCGAATTGAATCAAATTTGGCTCAATTATAGTACGTCTTATAAGGAACAAAATGGCAGTAATAAATTTTTGGTTATGTCAGCACTTTTTCCGTGACGTCATTTGAAGCTTCAAATTCTTTTAAAATACCACAATCTGCTTAAAATAAGTAATAAGTGACATAAATATGCAGTGTAGGAAAAAGTGATATTAAAAAAACCGTACCGTTCAGTCCTGATTGCATTTCACTACAGTTTGAGGGCAACGCTAGTCATGCTCTAAACTTGCTGTGGAGAACTTCAATTGGGAATTATTTATATTTCTAACCCATCAATTCAACCTGATAATGATCAGTTTTGCAATTAAATTGCACCTCCACCTACTTACTTAACTGTCCACGAAGCGAATTGTGAATGGTGACTTTGACTGCGAAAAACAATTCTGGTTTCCACAAAAAATAAAAGTCGTGCATTTAAAATATAGAATGTGAACACTCTTTTAAGAACTATAACCATAAAAAATTATTTTGAAACAAATGATTACATTATTACTTCTTAAAGAAGAACCGTCTCTACTTTCCAGCAAAGCGAATTCTTTGAAGTACAATCCAAACAAACGAAGCGCATTTTTGATACATTTCAACAGCAAATTCGCTATCCAATTCGACCTAAAAGGTTTACTCAAAAAGTGTTCCTTGCCACACTATAATTTGTCAGGGAGCTAGTAATTAGTTGTGTTTTTTGAAGTGCAAAGTGAAATTATTTGCGTTTGCATACTGCTGTGACATATCATCTAACAGGACTTTAATCATTTAATGCGCTAAAATCAAAATTTAAAAAAAAAACTGGTTACGGGACCACAGCACTTTATATTTTCAGAAATGGACTGCACTACTCTATCACATTCTGCTTCAAAATTTTAAATTGACCGACTCAGATTTTGTATTGTTTGGGACCTGTACAGAGAATGGTTGTAATGTTCATCTTACAGTTTCTTTAAACTTTGGTAAATTAAAAATGGGAAACAACATTTAAAACAATTTCTCTGATTGGAATATTAAGTCAAGATGCTATTTGAGACTAAATGCTTTATTCTGTCCAAAGAGATTGCATTTAGGAAAGCACGGTGCTCAGATGATTTAATTTAAATTATGCTGGTAAACATAAGAATAAATAATAAATATATCTGGCCTAAATTCGCCAAGTTATGCAAAATATTTAAAAGTCAGTCATCTGCAAAAATCTATTTTCCAAAAATTTCCATTTCTTTGTACATAACAAGTGCTACCGCTAAAATTTCCAATTCACAAATATACTTCATTTACTATTCTTTTTGTTCAATTTTTAAAGTAACTTTTTTTCTAAACACAACTAACTTAATGATTTTTTTTATACTTGGTTGCCAATAGAGTTAAGTTTGAAGAGATTTGGGCCCTTTGATTAAATGACTGTACTTTAATAAAAGAAATTGAGAAAAATTGCTGTGGCATTTTTAGGCATTTTGAGAATAAAGACTTGTGACAGGCTATACTAAATTTGCAGGCATCTAAAAAGAAAAATGTTAAAAATGTGCTTTTAGAGAAGATTAAAAAATTAAGGAAAATTGAGGATTCCAGCAAGCCTGTTTTTTCATCCGCAAAAATTAATTTGGCAAATTTTGGACATCCTGTCATCGGCAAAATGAAGTATGAGGACCACTCTTGCAAAATTAAGTTCCGCAAAAACATCTTTTGCAAAACAATAGTGAATGTGTAACATATCTTAGGTCTGTTTTCCGGCTTTTCAGGTGACAAAAACTGGGTTTTTAGGTGTACAGTACCTATATAATCAGAATATGAAAAAAATGTCTACATCTTGTCAAGATCAACCTGCATTCTTCTCTCGCAACTATTATATCTTGTTTTTATTGCTTTTAATTATATTTGAATCTTTGCGATTAGAATTTAGTCACATGTGTGATTGACTTTTTTTAAATTCTTTTAAAACAAAGTCTTGCTTTCTCATGAAGACAAGGCTTGCGAAAAGAGAAGCGAGTTATGGGACTCAAGCATTGCTGTGTTTTTATGGCAATTTAGGTGGTATGGTGTAAGCAATGTGACAACTAAAACAACATTTCGATCCTAGACGAGCAGTGGAATATCTACTTACTTGCTTTATTAAGGTCTTTTTTAAAAATATTATTAAGAGATTATGAAAAATACACAAGTCAGTTTGTATGTCTCTTCTTAAAAGTTATAATAAACTTGCTTAATTTTCTTTTGTAGAACTGCGTATTTTTAGCAAGCCTCAACTTAAATTTTTAAATAATCTAGGTTCTTATTAAAGCGTGTAAAAAATGTATTTATAATGTACAATGGACTCTCTCCATCTTGAAAACTCTCTCGAACTTCCTTCTATCTCGAATGTGTACGGTCTGAGCAATTTTCCTCTCTTTTTCTCAAACTTCTCTATCTCCAATTTTCGAACATCTTGAACATTTTGAACAAAAAACCTACTTCCTTGCGATTTTTCCTTCCTCTATTTTGAATTTTTTTGTGTCTAAGAGTTGTTCTACACAGCGATTAGATAAAAAACGAAAAACGAAAAATAAAAGTTTGAACGTTCCAAATTTGAAGTTTGATGGCAAACAGTAGGGTTTCTTTTCCAATTGCGGTAATCATTGACAATTGTCCAGTCCATCCCTTAATCGCAAATTTAACCAACGTTTAACTCATGTTTTCACTACCAATTACAACCTAAACTGTTATAGACAACCTTAAAGCGCATTACCGAAGAAGGGTTGTACGTTAGCTATGCCTATCCTTGGAGAAATAAGAGCCTTATCCAAAGATTTCAATTGTAAAAACGATGAAGATACTGGTTGGTTCTTGGCAAGCCGTCAACTTTTTAGGAAAGGCTAAAATAACTCCTGGTGTCCAACAAGCTGCTATCGATATGAAACATTTAAGAATTTCCAAGAAAGTTTGATTCAATTAAGAAAGCTGATTCTTCAATGGTACCAGATGTTGTCAACACTACATTAGTGTGCCCAGACGATGATGTTATTGCGACTGAACCCGAGATTTCTAAAGCTATTATCGTAAAAGAATTTAGGAAAGGGAAAGAATATGATGAAGAGGAGGAGAGTGATGACGATGCTTCAATAAAAGAAATATTTGTTCCTGTTGTGAAAAGCCGTCAAAATCAGAAATTGAATCTGCTTTAGATGTGTTAAAGTATACTTCCATGTTTAGATAGGAAGTTGGAAAGACAAATAGAGAATGAAACCTATCAGATCTTTATTACAGATCTTTTTAAGCATGTTTAACTTTATCTAATGTATAATATTTCATAAACGCGAAGTCCAATGCTCCTTCAATCAGGGGGGTATTTTTTTGCTTTATTAACAAAAAGTTTTATGAGAATTTTCTCTATATCAAACTTTTTCTATTTCGAACAAATTTTTCGGTTCCTTGCGAGTTTAAGATAAAAATAGTCTCCTTTAAAATATATATCAGACACTGTAAGCTGCATATAAAAAATGGTCTGTTTAAACAGAAATGTTTTCGTCCTTGTATGGCAAATACGATATATTTTCTTGCACTTTGTTGCAACGGGCAAATTCTTAGAAAGGTTCATGAACCTCCATAATTCGATAATCTCTAATTCGATAAACTCTCTAATACAATATGGATTTTCGTTCTATACGGAGAGATTTTTTGTCTAATTTGATTTGAGTAAGGCTCTGACCACAGCTTCAAGCCATATTTGAATTTCGAATTTTAATTTATTCGAATATTTTGAAATATAGGAAACGTCGTGAGAGAATTGAAAGCAGGTTTTGGGAAAATGAAGGGTAACTTCCGTGTGGATTATCAAATAACAGCCGGAGAACTGGTACACGTGGATTATTAGACATCTGTCAGTAGGACTTTGTCCAATGCTAACACAATTGCCCAAGTGTCCGGGAATTCTGTGGACTCCAGTAATGACAAATCAGATGTATTAAATACCATTAGCACATAAGAAGATTACAGTGTGTTTTCAAACTTTGGAAACGATGTAATGGTTGTATTTAAAGATGTAAATAGGGCTGTTGATTTATGAAATATGCTTAATTAAAAAATAGTTAGTATTGATAACTATTTCCAGAGAATTTAGAAGACCCTTTTGCCTTATTCTTTTTTTGCGAGACTACAAAGATTTCCCTCTGTAATTTGATTTTTTCTACTTTGTCGCCTGCAAATTCGAATTAGGGAGACACTCCCTAATCCGATTCTCTCTCTAATTCGATAAAA
Organism: Hydractinia symbiolongicarpus; assembly: GCF_029227915.1. Classification (NCBI taxonomy): domain Eukaryota; kingdom Metazoa; phylum Cnidaria; class Hydrozoa; order Anthoathecata; family Hydractiniidae; genus Hydractinia; species Hydractinia symbiolongicarpus. Next base: position 11,520,515 of record NC_079875.1, on the reverse strand, counting down.
ACTTTATCCCCCTCAAAAATCAAATTAGAAACAATTGACTGTATACTAATAGTTGTGTTCTGATTATATGTTAAGAAGGGTTGCGTAGCAGCTTTATATCAGACCCGCCGCAGGGCAATTTTATTACCTCATCCTAACAAACGAACAACAATGGAGGAAATATTGATGCGGGAAATATATACAACAAGCAAATTCCTGTGCGTTTTTGAACAAACTAACGGCTAGTTTCTGTTTATTCTCCAATATAGAAAGTGTTAAATTATTAGCGACAGAGACAATTATACCGAACGATTTATGGTCAGACATCTCGTTGTCTTTTGTCTTGTTAACTAAATATAGATAAATATAAAAAATTAAAAGTAATATACTCAACAATTAAACGATATTAAAATTTAAAAACAACGAATTACTGTCAACCAACATTGGCAGTTGCGTTTGAATTTAGTTTTTAACAATATCCGGTGTGTCATATATATTTTGACCTCATACGTGTCGAAATAAATAGAGTTTTCGTGCTTTCGTTTAATGTCAATTTTTAATGGCATTTCCTTTATAACTTTCCTTGGTTTTTTTCCTTTATAACTTTCCTTGGTTTCTACAATTTAAAAAAATGACTTGTATAGAAAGTCTTGAAAATACAAAAACGTTTTAAATTGCCTTAACGGAATATATTTTAGCGAGAGTTCAATTTCTCGATTTCACGAATCGAAATTTTGAATATTTTTGGCATTTGCGAGAATTTAATTTTGCGAATAAATAGTTTCAATAAATTGCGCGAGAATTCATTTTCGCGAATAGCTAATTTCTATCAAAATCATAATCATAATTTGCACGTTTAATGTTTTTATTCTGCACGCTTTCTTATAAGTGTACCAAATTTATAATCAAGGCGGTCAAACTTTTACTTCTTTGTTGTTCTAAGCAATAGACCTGTTGTTTTCAACCTGAAATTTTAGCCTGGTATTCTTATGAAGTATATTTTACACGTTTACGCTATTCATCAAATAGTTGAAGGCATTTCAGCCTTTATCAACTTCAAGTTCTATGTTCCAATTATGTTCACAAGGAATTGTCATTTCCAGAACATGGTTTGGAAATCACCAATCAATAAATCGTCACTTCTACAGCTGATACAATACCAGCAAAAAAAACACGGCCCAAGTAAGCAAAAATACAGCGTTATTTTGAAGACAGGGTTAAATCTTTGCAAAAGCGTTCTTTAAAACCAGTTTTAGATGTTTCGAAGCAAAAAAGCATTGCCACCAGAAAAGGTATAACTTCATGGAAGACCAAAAAATTTATAGCTTTTAAGGGTTGGGTCTCTACGCAGCAGAGACTCTATACGGCAGAGGCAACACACGTTTATTAGTTTTAGCTAACGCTATTTTGCTGGAACAGTCAGTCATTGAGATTAGACTAATTACAATAAAAGTAGTCCTAAACATTTGGAAACATCTATGTTATAATACCCCTATCCGTCTGCCCGTCTGTCTGTCTGTCTGCCTGTCTGTCTGTCTGTCTGTCTGTCTGTCTGTCACGCAAAATGGTGTAAAGAGGTATAGCGAGACGGACGCAATGTGGTATAAAATGGCTAACAACTAGTATATCTAATTTTCACTGGAATTCATTTGTTTTTAAAATTCGAATTTTCTTAAATTGGAAGAGTATGTTCTTAACACAGTGCCAGCTGCAGCGGTTTTTATCATTCTTCCTGGGAACTATTTACGGCAAACAAACTCACTACAACCACATGTGACAATATGTTATGCAGGTAGCAGGTTCCGATGGCGCGTATATGCAAATAAAAGGTTTTTTAGTCTTGAAAAAAGAAATAAATCCCTATATACAAAATATGCTGCAAAAATGCTTTAGTGATATTTTCCTCGCTAGCAAATCATTTCGTTATTTTTCCGCAGCAAACTTTTTCCCTGTAACATCAAAGACTACAATTTTCTTTTTTTAGTTCTGTTTTATTCATTCATGGTTTTTCTTTGTCAATGAATGGAATTTTTTTATTACGAAACGCAAAAAGAAAATAGCCCCTACCTTTACCTTTCAGAAGATATCAGCCCTTTGATAGTAAAAATTATTTGTCAAGGAAAAAGCGGTCAGGGAAAATCATCCCTCTAAGGGAGAGAGGAGGGAGGGGAATTTTCAATTAAATGTAGCCCACACTGTTCTAAAGCAGCTCATGTAACATTTATAATGTTAAAACCGCCCGCTGGTAAGTGAAAAAGGAATTACTGTATGATTATAATACAGAATTTTACTAGCTACTTGACATAAATATCTCGTTTACATTTTTTCTCTATAGCTTATTAAAATCCATATCTGATTATTTTTATAAAGTTTATTAAAATCCCTTACTTAATTACATTTATGTCTCTTATTGATTATAATTACATTATAACTGTACTAATCATTTTACAATGTACATAAAAACAACTATACAGGATATATGATAAAATTAGGTTATAGAGATTTTTATCTTATTAAAAATGCTATTGACCATTTTACTTTGTGAACTTCGATTTTGTGTTGATGTTGTTATTGATGACAAATTTGTTTACGTGTTAATTTCAAAGGGACACATTCTAGCTGTGATTCTAGTTAATCGTTAGTTATTTCGGTTTTTATTAACTTAAATATGACACTCTACTTTTGTTATTTCCTACAATCTCAGAGATGTCTGGTGGCACTCCCATATGATTGGTTGATCTAATGATAGCTAGATCATGGCTAGCTAAAAAATATGAAAATTTATGATGTGACTCATCTTTTGATACGATTGCATGCTTAAAACACAGCTTGGTACTACACCAAGGGCAAAATCAAAATCAATGATTTGAGAATTTTTCTTATGTAATTACCTTTGTTCACGAGAATATTACCTATTTTTTACTTATCTGTGTTTCTATTTAACCGTCATTGTATTATGGGTTGGATTTTAGACTATGAAGACAGATCATCAAGATTGGTTTGGTCCAGAAGTGGTTTTAAATAATTAATTATTGCAATCAGACTCAGCGGCGTTCTGCAATCAAGTCTTATTTAATAATTACTTTATCACATAATCACTACAACAAAAACAACTTCGTCAACAACATGATTAACGAAAACAACAACAGCATCAAGGATAACAACGACCACGACAACAACAACAACATTGAAAGTAAAAGAAACAATAAAAAAATAGCAAACAAATAAACCATGATGATGAAAACAGCAAACAAACATGAAATAACAACAACAGCGTCAGCAAAACAAAACAAAACAAAACGATCTTAACAACAACAACCATATCAACAACAACGAAAGCAACAGAAACAGAAACAATGGCAAAATAGCAACCGAATGAACAATAATGAGAAAAACAACAAACAAAACAAAAACAGCAGCGTCAGCAGAACAGAACAAAAAGACAATAACAACAACAATAACAATAACAACAACATATATAACAGCGCAACAACAGTCACAATAGCACACAAGTGTAATTTCAAACACGTGCAAATCATATAAAAATCCTGTGTGGTAGACTATAGCTTGCTATAACAGCTAACAGCGCTACCATGGTACTCTAGAACAGAATCTCTTAACTAAGGCTGTTTCCGTCCGTCTAATCTTTTGTTTATTTGCACATATCCTGTTTTGATTAAATTTAGTTATAACTGAATAAGCAAATCTAAAAATATTAGATTGATAAGCTTGTTATTGATTTGTTTTTTATTGAGTTTAACCGCAAAATTGTTATTCTTGTTTTCAATCTTGTTGTCACTGTTGTTGTTGTTTCGTTATTTGTTGTTGTTGTTCTTCCTCTTCTGTTATTTTGTAGTCTTTAACAGTTTAAAATTGTGCCTCAACAAAGGACGTCATAACTTTAACAAGTATAAATGATGTTTCAAAGTTTTAAATGTAGGGATCTAGAGAAACGTTTACACTTAAAACAAAATGGTCGAATTGACCGATGTCGATCGAGAAAAAATAAAAAGCAATCTTAGTTGAATAAAATTGGCCAGCACAAAAATCGAATCAAATAACCAAGCCAAAGCCGTTAAAAAACTGTAAAGCTAATGGTAACAATTATAACGCTCGTGATGCAGAATCGCGTGTTATAAACTGCATTAAGCATTATTTTGTGAATAAAAAAATACCCTTAAATTCGTAATAAATATTTTTTCTTGACGAAGAAACTAAGCTAGTTTGTGTAAAGGTAGCTAGGAAATGGAAATAAAGAAAACAGGGAAAGCATATGGATAACAACAATAACAGGATATCGCAAGTGAATGTAAAAAGCTTAGAGCTTCCCACTTTATAGTTCCTCAATTAATGAGTCTTAAATTTTTTGGGGAAACGATTGGCTTCATGAAGTGTTTAACAGCAATGATGTGGCAGTTTGTAAATATGATTTGTAATTGTGATATACGTATTTAAATCTTGCTCCAACTGGATTTTAATCCATATGGAGGAATCCACCGATTTGAAACTGGTTTTGTGACCAGTTTCAAATCAAAAAGAGAATATAAGAACCCGGTGTATGAAAAGCATATCCTAAGTGCAATAAACAGACCGTTACTTTATTCGGAAATATTTATACTATCTTGCCCGCTATTACATGACTAGCCAATTGTTTTCTAATCCAAACCAATATTTTTGTCTGGTCTACAACACATATTGTTTTTAATTTTGCTACATTACAGTGAAAGTAATGAATTTAATAAAGCCATATACCCAGGTACCTAGTCTGATCTACTACACTTGTATCGCATATACGAGGGTTATATAAAGTTAATAAATCAAGTTATTTTCGACTAAGTGCAATGAATTAGACAATAACATAAAGTTACAACTATCAATTGTTAGAAACGAAAAACAATAAAATAATTGTAGTCCTCTTAAACGGTAGCTAATGGAGATAAAAAGTTAATTGAAAGCGTTTAAGTGACTTTCGAAAACAACAAGACAGAATGACGTATATCAAGATGCATGATCAAGGTTTTGGAATAAAACGTGCCAAAACTATAGTATCATAATTACACATATTCCTTTTAAAAAAGATTCCGCGTACTAAAACGGAAAAAATGCGTTTATAGCTTTTTTCGTTTTTTTGGTGAGTGAAGAGTAAAATCAGACTCAATTTGTTTTGCAGACTAATCAACGACATAATTAAATAAACAAAAGAATAATTAACAGAGGAACCAGTAACAATGCTTTTATTGTTCTGCAAAATGATGCATGAATCAAGTTGGTTCGTTGCAGCATTGCTTTCGTTAATTTTGGTGTGTTGTATAAAAGAAATATCTAAACATGTCAAGTGAGACGATGAAATTTTGCCTGTATATACAATGCTATACATTCGCAATACCCGCACAAAAAACTGTATCTCTGGAAGAAAAGAAGGTTACCGGCGTCAAAAGCGCTTGCTGATGCGAGAGTAATCAATAGTATTATTGTATCCGAATTGGATATGATCACATCAAAATATAGATCTGTGTCGACTGTTTCAACATGTTAGAAAAATGCATGAAATAAATAAAAAATCTATTTTGAATTAAATCTATATAATCTTAATAACACTATTTTTATTCAACATATTTACAAATAGGTACAAAAAGGCAATAAATAAATAGGGCTTATAAATTCTTCAAAGTATACCATCTTAAAAATTGATGAAAGTACTGTGTAGAGAAGAAATAGCATGTTGAATGAACACATGTCGTGATAGAACGAACTCTCATCTGATCGTTATAACGATTGAGGAAGTCTCGTTAAACTTCCATAGAACTTCTTACTCATAAATGTTTTAAACCTTTTTAATTTCGGTTTTTTATTTAATTCTTCAGATTGATCGATCTCTTCACTAGCTCTTCTTATTTGTCTGATAACACCGTTAAAAACATCTTCAACATTTATTCTGTTTGCTGCTGATGTCTCATAAAATGGACAGTCAAATTCACGGGCGAGCGCTACACCCTCCATTGTAGATACCTGACGGTCTTGAAATAAGTCTAATTTGTTACCAACGATAACTATTGGAACTCGATCAGTATTTCTAATTCTTTTTAGTTCTAATAAATGTTTGCGTAAGTTTTGATAGCTCTTTTCATCGTCTATGGAATAGACACCGATGTATCCTTCACCATGCGTCAGACATTGTTCTTTTAATGTGGTCTGTAGTTCATCCTAATAAAGGAGAAAGAAATGTAAATATTAGTATTATTGAGAATTAAGTTTAAATCAATTTGAGTCTAAATGTAAAAAAAAAAAAAAAAAATTCAAGTAGAGAATATCTGATTTTAAGAAATTGACAGAGATTTGTCTTTTCAATAATATTATCGATGTTTTAGATATGATTGTACAACAACGAAACAAAGGTTCTTCAATAGTGCATAATAACAGTATGTTTATTTCCACCTTTGTGAGCAAAATAATTAATCAAAAAAGAGTAGGAATTGCATGTTTTGTTTGTTTCTTTTTTGTTTTTTGTTTATTTATTTATTTATTTATTTGTTTACCTGTGCAGCTGTATCCAATATGTCCACAACAGCAACATTGTTATCGATCACTGTTTGTTTCTGGTAAGCATCTTCTATCGTTGGGTCGTGGAAATCCAGAAAGATATTACTCACATACTGTATTGTCAGCGCTAAACAAAGAAAATAATACGATATAAATAAAAGAAAAAAGCAGATTGAAAATAACGGGAAGAAGTTATATCTATTCGTGGGCTTTATGATCTTCCTGAAGCTTTCCAAATGTTTCCTACTTAAACTTTTATACAGTTTTGTCGGCTGGATGCTTTAGAATCAATCTGCTTTGTTTGTGTTTTCTTACCTTCCATTTTTTGTCACGCTATTCATAGTAACGTCCTTTTGATTGATGACTCAATTATGTGTACAATAAAATAAATTTTGAAGTAAGTTTAAACACAAATTGCTTGTCAAGTTTTCTCATGTCTTATATATGCGTAAAACGAAGAAACATCAAAATTGTTATTTAGACTCCGAGAGTAAACATTGTCTTTTCAAGTGGGCTGGGAATTTTTTTTTGCCCTTACAAAGCACGACGTTTAATTGGTGATGAATCGTGTGAACGTTTTTACAGTTGATTTTGTAAATACATGCACTTAAATAAAGTATTTTTACGACCTTGTTCGGTCAAGTGATTTGTGGATAACGGTTTTTTGTTTGTTTGTGACGTCACGTCAAATTGAATCAGAATGTAAAAAAAACAACAAAACAAATCCGAGTAGAGGATATCTGAGAAAGTTGAGTCAGACAAGGAAATGGGTTGTTTTTCTTTTTTTGGCGCTCATTTGTATTTAAATATGTATAATATTGAAAAGAAAAAGAAAGAATAACATATGAATTATTAATAATCAATTAGAAAGAAAACCTATTTTGAAAAAAACAGAAACACATTGAATTTTTTATGGGTTTGACTTTTACGTGGTTAAGAAATTATTCTCAAAAACAACCACTTTTGTTTGTATCGAAAATGAATAAACTGTTTTTTCGATTCGCAGTTTCTGTATACTTTACTGATGATATCAACAGCTTTTGCTCTTATTCACCATTCACCATCAGTTGCTGCATAAGCAAAAGCTGATATCAACAAGTTGAAGAACTCAACATTAACAAACGTCAAAAAAGTAACTGTATTTTCAAGTGCCCTGCACAACAGGCACTAAAATCAAAACAGAAGTGAAATTTAAAATCTACCTGATTTTCCAACACATCCATCTCCTATCACTACTGTCCTATAAACGCGACTTTCAATTGGTTTTTCCATCTCCGAACTGGCTCTTCGTCTTCTTGTTTTTAAGTGCATTTGATTTTAATAGAAACGTGTTCAGTGAGTACCACGGCTGATTTAATAGTTCAGTTAGCTATGCTTAAATTTATATATATATAAATGTATATATATGTGAATAATTTATTATGCCATATATATATGCTGTAGACTTGTAATAGGTTACACTGACAAATCCTCAATAACAACTACCTTTTTATATCAATGTATTCAAGCACTCCATCGTTTAATTTGATTGACCTACTAAGAGCACATTTTGGTATGATTACAGACTCTGCGATGGAGACTAGATAAACAAAAACAAAACAAAAATTTGAATAATTAACCTTGTTACGAGTTCTTCTATTTAGTGCCCATGTTCCTATTGTTTCTTAAAATTGTTTTTTCCGTTCGTTGAATATGGTTAATTGGGCACCTCATCACATTCGTGATTGTTTATCTATTAAAACGCTGACGTCAGTCCAATCAAAATAATAATAGATTAATTACAATGTTTTAGCTGCAAATTTTGTGTGAACGCTTGTTATTCTTTCGTTTATTTTTAGACATACATGGCGGCTGTTTTTTACTCATTGATACAATATTTTGTGTCGTAAGGACAAAACCTTGGGTTATCGAGGCTAGATTATATCGGTAAAGTGCGTGTGTTAGTAATTCTTACAGCTTGTGAAAATTGAAAGGACCCCGCCTAAAAATTGACGTTTTTGAATGCTAACGCATTATAGAACGTCAATCTTAGCCCCTTATCGCCATATTGAAAACAACTGTCCTTCTTTCCGCATACTGCTGACGTCATGTTCTATTTTGTCGCTTTGTCATTTGCCAGGTTTTTTTATAATTTTTTTGTAGTATTAAAATTGTAAGAAGTGTTAAATATCTTTCGGCGGATTTAAGAGATAGAGATCTATTAAAAGGAGAGGATTTTCTACAATGCACCATTTTAGATAGAGGAGGTTCCGGTTAGACTTTTTTGCTAATTTATTCCTAGTTGCAAATTTTTCCGTTTGCGAAGGAATTTTTTCCTGGACACGTATAAACGGTCCTTATAAATAAATTTTCTAAGGAGATATTTATAGGCTTTTTTATAGGCATCTTTTTTTAAAACGAATTGGAATAAAAAATTTAACAAACATTATCTGGCTTATTACTGTTAAAAGTTTATCATTTCTTGAACATGATAGTGTTGTAGGCGACGTTTCGGGAGATCTTAATAAAAAATTTAATAAACATTATCTGGCTTGTTGTTACTTTGCAGTGTCAATCTTGCTATGCAAAGATACTTCCACACGAGTCAACAATAGGATGCAACAAATTGAATGATTGATTTTAATTAAAAGGTCAAATGTGGTAAATGCTTCACATGTAAAAGAAACTACCACATTACATGAAAATAATTGTGAGTAAGCGAGGGAGTACAATGGCGTCACTGAAGCGTCATTACCGCTTGAATTCTGAATATCTGAAATTAGTTGATATCTACTGACGTAAGATTAACTTTTACCTTAAATATTGTGGGTATCTTCATTAAGAAATAATAATAACAATAATAATGAGAAGAATAAATATCAGAAATTTGCTTCATTGCTATTTTTTCCCTTCTTTTCATAAGCAACAAGCTGGAATCTTTTAAAAACGAAGCAAGTAGTAAGAACGGCCTAGGTGAAGGTAAATAAAATATTAAATAAAGAAGAAAAAAGAAGAAGAAAAAAGAAAAAGAAAAGAAAACTATAACAATAATTCTAATGGCCGACACTTTTCTTGTTCAAATAATTATTTCGGTTTTATAAAGCAAAGTTGATTGAAACCAAAATTTCGATTGATGCATTAATTTAACAAACAAGCCACGTGCGAATTAGGAGTTTAAAGCAGCTAGCTAAATAAGCAGAAAGTAACCTAAATTTAGATTGTAAATGAGAAAATCTTAACAACATTAGGTCTCAACTGTTCATTGGTTATATAAAAACGTGTACGTGAGCCATGCTCAACTTTGACTTCCCTCCTTCATTAACAGATCTGTAAGGTATTAATCATTTTTCAGGATGCGAGTAAAAGCAGATTTGTGTAAACTTGCTGAAAGATCTGAAAGTTTTCTTCCGATTGATCTGATAGCTGAAATTGGTCGAACTATTTTTATATGAAACACTGTCGCAGATTTTAAGTCTTTTAATGAAAGTTTACTGCGCGGAATATACGATGTTAACGTATTTGTCGCAAAGGTCATGATTGCGAATCTTCGTAGTTTGTAAATACTAGAGCGACAAAATGATATGCATACGCTCTCGTTGAAAAATTAAAAGAAAAGAAATCATCGCTGTTTTTTCACACCTTTTAGTGTCACAGTTGACCCTCTCAATCATCGTTTTGGGTATTCAGATCCGACGGAATGTGGGTAGCTATTACGACTTGAGCAAGTTCAGGATAGTTGCCGCGTAAATCGTCGCTTCAAGTAAAACGGAAAAAAATATTTCCCTGAACCTTTTTAATATAACTTTTAAACGCACTACGCCTACATGATCTGTCTTCTCGACATTTTATTAAATTTCCTGAACAAATGTTTTCTTCAAACATAGTGGACATATTGCTAGTCACGTACTTCGGAATATAACAGACGAGTTGTTGTTTATTATTTTACCGGGCTTTTTTGTCTTGTTTTGACGTTATATGTTGGGTTTATTTTGCCATTTTTCGTCGTTTAACTTTACATTGTTAACAGATTTATGAAAACAAGCCGGTTTATCGTATTGTCACATGTTTTGATGCAAAAAGGAATGTCTATCCTCTTATCAAATTAAATAACTTTTTAATTTGAAAATATAAGTTTTTTAGAAAAAGAATAATAAATAATTTGAAAAACATTTTAATTGATCAACATTGCTGGAAGTTGTTATTGTTTTTTGTTTTTTTAATTTTTGTTTTTCACAAATCAAATGTCATTTTTGACATCTCCTCCACGCCAAATAAAAATAGAACTTGATTGCGCAAATATATAAGATCAAATACAATTTGTTTTTTTGTTTTTTTTGGTTAGCTAATTTTTATTAGAGTAAAAAACATAACTTTGTAAAAATATGTCATATTTAGGGACTAAAAGGGACCTAGATTGGAAAAATTGAGTAGCTATTTGAACAGTGTAATGAATCCATAATAAATATACACAGATTTCTTCAAATTTTAGGCTAAAAACCAAAGACATCAGTCTCACAATGATGACAGCTATGACTAAGCATAATATCCAGGCCGGAAATGAATAACAGGGAAAGGTATTCTAAGTGCATGAAAGCGAGACAGTTTATTATACGTGTACATATTGCAAAGTCAGACATAAGTAAGTAACAGCTATTCCTTTTATGAGAAAAATTCATATTTATTCACCCATTATATAATGTTATGCTGACTATAACTAAAGTTGTCCATTAAGCCTTTTTGTATTAGTGTAGTATAGCAAAAAACACAAGAAGTCAAGGGAGAATATTGTTGACCATTAAACCTTATATGAGCTGGACCTTTCTTAAGGCTCTAAAAAGCCGAAGGAAAGGGGGAGGGGCCGACGTGAAGTGGTGAAGGAATTATTTTTTAGCACATTGGAAAAATATTGGAATAATACAATTTGGATGATTATTCTTAAAAAAGGCTGTGGGACATAAAATCTGGAATAAAAAGAAAATTTGTCAACGATTTAAGTTTATAACATGGCTAAAATATAATTTTGATTTTGAAATTCTTAATAAGGATATTTAAAGAAACCAACATTTTCTTGTCTGATTTTTTTCTGACCACCTGCTAACCGACTATTTTTTGACTACACACTTTTTTTATAGAAATATATACTATATAATAAAATTCAAGATGTAATTAGACAAAACGTTAAAAATATCCTAAGAATGTGCTCAATTGGAAATTTTTGCTTTATTTTCTTTTTTATTGAAAATTTGGATTGTGAAAGTTTAGTTTTTTTTATATAAACTCATATAAACTCGTTTTCTATTCATGATGTAAAAAAGTCTTTTCTCAGGTTTTAATTGAAGTATTTTTTCCTTACACAATCTAGCTGTCTATCTGCCAGTTGAATTAACAACAGCACCCTAGGGTTGACTTTTACACTAGTGTGAATTTTCAGATCTTTCACTCTTTCTAAGAATTTGCTGAGAATACATCAAGATGTTTTTGTGGAGAAGTAAAGAATACTCAAGTTGAAACAAAAAGAAGAATTTTAAACGGTCTAGCTAATTCAAAACCTACTTTAAAAAATTGGGATGGTAGGTCTTTATAGCCTGAATGGGATAGCCATTTTTAGAGGTGACTTTAATTTACATCCCATCTCGTAGGCCGTTACCATACTAGCAACAGTATTTTTTTTAGCCTTGTTTCTACAATTTGTGGAAATGCCCAAATCTTTTATGTCATTGGAAAGCCTAAATTTCATAAATTATTAGATTTTAAATAAAAAAATGTACATTTTTCACAGAAAAGATGAAAAAAAAGCCGAAATATAAAACAACAAACAATTTTTTTATTTTTTTTTAAACTTATTCTTGCTATCGTGGCTACGCAAAAATTTGTCATTTAATGTTTTAAAATCCCCAACAAAGCTTTAACTTCTCAGATCTTTATTAAATTCTTGTTAAACTAGACCTACACTGAAAGAAAGAATGTGAAGAACTCGCATGTTCCAAAATCACATTTTTAAGCGTGTTGTAATTTATTTGCTTTATTCCTCTTATTTCCGGGAAGTCGTGTATTTTCATTAAAGTACAAAAGCCCGCACACCCATACTCTTGATACCATCAGATATGCATTTTAGGTAAAATGGCACATAAAGGGGTTAAAATCATTTGTTTTGGCTAACATTTCACCAGCAAACATGTCAAAAAATAAAAATAAAAACACTGATCAACAATTTGGAATTCTTGTATTTTAAAAGTGTCTATTTCTTAAAGGTCTTTCAGTTGAAGAATTGATTTAATTTATTTATTTTAACAAGACAAGTATTTTTATGGATACTGTGCAGGAGAGATCCTTGACAATATTGATTTCAATAAAAAGCGTCATTCGTCGCTCTTACAGATTATTGACCATCATTTTAATTTTTTTGATTATTTGCCCTCTCATCCTGTACGCAAGTCACCAAACCAACAATATTACCTCCTGTGCGTGGGAGTTTAAATTCTATATTTTGTAAACAAGTGAGTGTAAACGTAATTAATGTCACCAGTTAAAAATGTAAACAACATTCTTAATATTTTCCAAACTCATAATACTTTTAATGACGTTGCGATATAAAAATACATCTGTTTATAGAAGTGTCACCATATTTTAAAACTGTCACAACGCAAAGATCTATGTAGACATTGTGAAAGATTTTTTTATTTCCTGAAAAACAATTAACTCAAAATTAACTCCCAGTGAACATAGGGGCGTTGGAAAAGTTACTAGCTACCTCGTGCTAGAAATACACGAATTGAAAATTCTCGAAATATATGCGACAGACACGATCACTTTTTCTATCTTACGGTTGTTCTCCATGGCTGACTAGGTATCTTTAGTTTACTAAGTGCCACTCTCTTTACTTTTGTTTTGTTTTACTCTCTCCGTTATAAAATAAAATGATTAAATTTCCAAAACTGGTGGTTGAGAGTAGTCTGAATTGAGTTTCAGTGTTGTCAGAACACTGTTGCATCAATCGCACTCAAGTTGCCAACCATGGACCATTCTGAAGCTCTCACAGACAAGTATCAATGTTCCTAGAACGAAACATATCTTTTACTGTACGTCTGTAGCGCTTGAAGACCACTCTATCAACCAGATAGATAATCTTCACGATAATAATTACATGGATTTTGCCTCAGACCTTCCCAGGAGATTAACTCTCCTTAGATGCACTTCAACCACGTTAACTTTAACTGCCTCAGCTAACTTTAAGGTTTGCTAATTTTAGAAAATCTCTGCTTGTGGCTAGAGGTAACTAGGCGACGATTTAAGCTTTTTATTTCGGTACTACTTAAACACGGTGGCAAGTTTTGAGCCCGAATACGGCTTTTAAATTTAAAAAGAGGCTCTTCAATTTTGGCGGTACACAAAATCCAGAGTTTTTTCTCAAAATGATCCTTCCTGCAGCATACTACAATATCGATATCTGAATTCAAGTCAGGGAGAAACATTTATGACATTAAATTAACAAAAATACTGATGCTAATTGAGACAATGGATTTAACACGAAACTTTCAGAAAAAGAATATTGAAAAGATACGTAAGAATTATATTAGTTAAAAAATTAAAAGCCAATGTTATGAAATTTGTGTACTGTTGACAATTAACCCTATTCGGGCTGGACCTGTACAAAGCCGCAAGAAAGGGGAAGGGGTGCTAACATCTCTCCTCTTTTTCCTCACAAAATCTAGCTTGATTTAAAAAAAGCACCTTATGGTTGATTTTTAACGACGTAACAGAAAAATGGCAGCAAAAACATTTCTCGCTTGCGTCAGCAACGCAAGCAAAGAGTTTTTGCTGCCTTTTTTGAACGTTCAAGATGGTAGCTTGATTGCTACCTCGTGCTAGAAATACAGAAATCTTAATTACTCGGATTATATGCGACAGACATGGCCGTGGAGTTCTCCATGGCTACCGACTAGTGAAATATATATAGCTAACAATTTGACTTTCTTTCTTCTTACAGCAACTGCAAGATTACATATTACTTCCTAATATTACTGTTTAATCCTGAAAATGAAATTTAAATCCTCCCTTTGAAACTATAACTACTTGTGATATTTGATATCAAAACATTGTCTTAAGAAAGTAATTTCCAACACTTACTACAACACTAAAAACTTTTTTTCCAATTTGACTGTTGTTTCTGACATCAACAAAGTGATTTCCGGTTCAGCTATTAATGGGATAAACAATTACACATTTTTCAAAAACGTTTTAAAATTATTGGGGACAAAGATTTAGGACATTTTTTAAAGTTTGCATAAATTATAGACTTGCTAATAATTGGTTGTCGGCGGAAATGCGATTCTGTATCTGCAAAATTACTAGTTGTACTCTCTAACACGCCATGATTACAGAATAATCCACATCAGTTTCCATTAATTTCTGAAAAAAGAGTCGTGCTGATGTCAGCAAAAATTAACACTCTAATCGGATTTTACAAAATATCCTAAGGCCTAATTCTGCTAGTCCCATTCTGTGCTCTTTGTGCTTTCCACAATTCCTGTATCACAGAATGATCTGCTCCACAGCCCAGAGAGGTCTAAAAATTGGTGAACTAAAGCATCAAGGAAGCCGTTTCTTTACAAGTAATATCTACTTATATATAAACGCCTTTCTTAATGCTTTGTTGTGGTTATAAACGTTGCAATTTCGTCCCCCTTTTCACTAATTTATGTCCCTCGTTGTAGGCCATCAAACTATTTTTTAATTAATTTTCTTATAAAATTTATCTGGGATCATTTAATTATAGAAGTCGTTTTAGGCTTACTTTTATTATATTTTGATGGTGGATGCTTATTCAATTGTGATTATTTTGAAAAATGGGACATAGGCTTGTAATTCAACCAAAGGTAGTCTCTTAAATATATGTTAATAGACATAATCGTTTAAAAGAGAAGGAAGATGGGGTTTTTAAATCGTAAATTAAGGTATAGCAAAATGCTTTAGCTATTAATATTACAGTATTAATTAAAAAAAACCTTAAACAAGTATACTAAGGTGTTTTTTAAATTTTGTTAGTAAACATGTGTGAAAATTTGTAATTAAATGATTCTGTACTGATAAACATTTATTATTGAAAAAGGTTTTTTTAATTTAGCAAGCTGTAAAAACCTGTTGAAGTTAAATATTAAAAAAGATGTTTGTGTATTTTTATTTTTATTTTTCACAATTATAAATAAAACAATTACTTAGAAAAACTTCATGTTTTTTGTATTTTCGTACCGATGCAGAGCTGACAACTCAGTAATATCAGCATAACCATTCAATTCTTCTATTTCCCAGTAAACTGGTTCTGGTTGTTTTCGTGGTGAGAGTAGCTCATCTTCATGTACAATTAGTCCGTAGATGTATTGTGTTTGTTGTTCCTGTTGTTGTTGTTGTTGTTGTTCCGGTTGTTGTTGTTGTTGCTTTTGTCGTTGTTGTTGCTGTTGTTCTAATTTTAGTTTTTTATATTTCAATAAAAAAATCATAACTCCAACACATATTAAAAATACACTTGTGGTTAAAATAATTGCAGTTTGATTGTTGGATACAGTGGGGGAATTTTTTAATACTGCATGGTGATTCTTACAGGGTGTTGTAATGTTTTCGCATTTAGATATATTTTTATCTGCCATCATTGTGTCGATGCACACTCTGTATCTTGTACATTCTTGAAGGATAAGTTCTCTTGTACAGTTACCATTTCTGCAGCTCCTCTCGGATGCTACTTTATATGGCATGTGCACAACACTTCCTTCCCTAATGATAATATACTGGTCTTTGTATTTAGTATGTATTGAGTTCTTCCAGTTTAGACGTACTTTGTTGTGACTGATATTAATAATTTTGAACGTTTTTACAGCTTTTGTTATGCAGTTTGAAAAAGAATACATATGTATCCATTTTTTGTGATATGTTTGTGTTTTGTTAATGTTGTTAATTTTTATTCTCATAGTGTACATTCCATGATTTGTGGACCAGCTTTTCATTTCGCATTGTGCATATTTAACTTTGTGTATATGGCAGTGCTGCACCTGGTGCCACCTTCTTTTCCTATGTTTTCTGTAAGCAAGCTCTATGCAGTTCTGAGATTTGTGATTGTTGCATAAATTTGAGTTTTTTGCAGTAGGTATCTTGATATTTAAAATAATGGTGTGGTTTTTATTAAGAAAACATGTCCAATCCAATTTCTGAGTTGTGGTAATGATATTTAAATTAAACATAAACAGGTACAACAGATTGATTGCATGAATTTTCATGTTTCTAAAAATAAGAGTTTTACTGAAATGATGAAGAATTTCAATTTCCTGCTGAAAATATATATCATATATCACATTTTGTATTTTATGTCTTATGTTATATGTATGCACTTCCTGTTTATAAAAGTATTAAACTCATTTACTGTAAAAATTAAAAATCCAAAAGTTGAATAATAAAGATAACAGATAAAATGGAATAGGCGGGCAAAATTAAATCTTCGTAATATAGCGAAATCTTACAGTTGTGAATTATATTATCATGATGTTAAGGGTTTTCAACATGTAGGACTAGTTACTCAAAACAATAGAGGGAAGCATAACTGTTCATGAATTTTATTTTTTTGTTTAATATACCATCATTTTCACATACTGTTGACATATATACCTAAATCTGTTCACATAGTCCCTCTTGTTGTTGTTTGTGTTTTTTTGTTTGCGTTTTATGTTCTGTTTTGTATATCTTGTAACGTATAGTTTTCCACTTGTCTTTTGCTTCTTTTTATCTTTCTCCAATAACTTAAATGTGATTGTATATTGTGCTAACTATACAAAAATTTGCATTGTTTTTTTATTCAACGTTGAGTTAATTGTTTTAATTGCTCTTTTTATTTTTTAATGAAAAGTGTTTGTATCCTGGATACAACTTATCGCCCTTATGTTTTTTAAAAAGATTTTAAAGCTCTTTAAAAATCTAAAAAAATTAAATCCTTAACATTTAAATACTTCATGTTGTGAATATTTTCTTAGGAACAAAAAAAGTGTTTTAAAAGTATTTTGTCTTCCAACGCACAGATTAATTTTTTTTGTGATTATTTTATTTTTATACCTTAAAAACATGGATCTTTATTTACTTACATAATTTTTATTATGCAATATATAATTTTCAACCCTTATTAGGAAAGGATACGCATAAATGTTTGTTTATAATATTGTCTAAATTTTCGATGAATCCTGGTGTGCTTACTTTTTTTTAAAGTTATCGTAGTGTTAATAACAGGTAGCCTATTTCCTCATTAAATAGCCAAATATAAGGTACGGTGGAGGGTGTATAGGATTTCAGACTTCACAAAGGAACGTTGGGGAAGTTATAAACTTCTCCGTATTTAAAGTATGTATTCAAGATGGTAGCCAGATCATTATTTCGTACTAGAAATCCACGAATTAAAAATGCTCGAAATATATACGACAGAAATACCCATAAAGACTAATGATATATATTAGAAATTTTATATTTCTTTTTTTATTTACAGCTTCTCTCCATGACTGGCTACGTATATTTGTATTGATGTCTTTAGTTTAGTAAGCTCCAGTTTCTTCCTTTTTGTTTTGTTTTGCCTTTTCCATTCTAAAACTAATAGCTTAAAAACTTCAAATCTGGTGGTTGAGAGTAATTTAAATTGAGTTTTAGTGTTGTCAAAACACTGTTGCATCAATCGCACTTAAGTTACCAACCATGGACTATTCTGAAGCTCTTACAGACAAGTATCAATGTTCCTAGAATGTATGTAGCGCTTGACGGAAACTCTATAAATCAGATATATTGGTTCTTTTCTGAGACCTTCCCAGGAATTGAACTCTCCTTAGATGCACCTCAAACACGTTAAACTCAACTACCTTAGCTACTTTACAGGTTTGCTAATTTTAGCAAATTTCTGCTTGTGGCTAGAGATAAATCAGCGACAATTTAAGCCTTTTACTTCGGTACTGCTGAAACACGGTGATAAGTTTTAAGCCCGGAAACGGTTTTTAAATTTAAAAAAAGGCCTGTTAACTTTGGCGGTACACAAAATCCAGAGTTCTTCCTCGAAATGATCCTTCCTCCAGCATACTGCAATATCTCTATCTGAATACAAGTCAAAGAGAAACATTTATGAACTTAAATTTAAAAAAATGCTGATGCTAATTGAGAGAATAGATTTAACACGAAAATTTCAGAAAGAAAATATTGAAAAGATTCGTATAAATTATATTATATATTTGACTTTTAATGACGTCACAGAAAATGTGCTGACGCAAGCAAAAACTTTTGTCGTCCATTTTATTCCTTTTTTTGACGTTAAGGATGGCAACCAAATCACTACCTCGTGTTACAAATACATGAATTAGAAATGCTTAAAATATATACGACAGGTGGGACCTGGTGTTTTCCATGGCTACCAACTAGTGAAATAATATATATAGCTAACAATTTGACTTTCTTTCTTCTTACAGATAGTCTCCATAGCCGACTAGGTAAATAGATATATTTAAGGATATCTTTGGTTTAGTAAGTTCCAGCCTCGTTGCTTTTGTTTTGTTTCTTTTCATTTTAAAATAAGTTTTAAAACTGGTGGTTGAGAGTAGTCTGAATTGAGTTTTAGTGTTGTCAGAACACTGTTGCATCAATCGCACTCAAGTTGCCAACCATGGACCATTCTGAAGCTCTTTCAGACAAGTATCAATGTTCCTAGAACGAAACATATCTTATACTATATGTCTGCATCGCTTGAAGGCCACTCTATCAATCAGATACATTATCTTCAGGATAATTACATGGTTCTTATCTCAGACCTTCCCAGGAAATTAACTTTCCTTAGATGCACTTCAACCACGTTTACATTAACTGCGTCAGCAACTTTTAAGGTGTGCTATATTTAACAAATCTCTGCTTGTGGCGAGAGATAAGTCAGTGATAATTTGAGCTTTTCATGCCGGCACTGCTTAAAAGGGGTGACAAGCTTTTATTCTTAAAAATTTGCATCTGCAAATTTACATAATGTCCCCTGTTTGATTTTTTGCATTGCCTAAAATTGCCTAAAATTGCCTAAAGTCAAGGTTTTTAACGAATCAGCCAAATCCGAAGCATTTTACATTCATTCTGAATAATTCTGTTATAAGTTATTAAGATTTATATTGTATCGATGATGTTGTTAATAATTTATTTATTTTTTTGAGATATCGATACACGTTCATTACCGAACTTAAAGGCGCGTAATCACCCTGTAGGCAACTTTTTTTGAGGTGCCTATTTTATTGTAAAAATTGAAAGATATACATGAGAAAACATTACCCAGAAAATTTTATTGAAAACTGACAACCAGAACATGTTCAAATGTTTCATGGAAATAACAAACTCACCCCATCTCTACGCCTATAGAACCGCCATTGCATTTCATTGCACGAATCATGCGATAATAAACCCACGGCAAAATCGATCACATGGTTGCTGGATTCATGGCATTACAGAAAAAATAATGAAGGAGGGAGAGTATCCGTAGCTGTGTTTCATCGTAATGCTTTTACAAATGTATCAACAAAGTTCCGAGCATGATAAATTAGATAAATCAATCGAAGTTTCTGTGTTATTCTTTATTATTTAAACGTTTTAACTTACTGAAATCAGACTTCTTTGCAACACTGACCACTTCTTGTTGTTGTTTCTGAAGACAGCTTCGCCTCGCTAGCTGTCTTACTTTTTGATTATTTTCCTTTGTTCAAACAGTTAGTCGTTTCCTTATGGAGGCAGTATCAAATCTACACAATTAGAATACCTAAATATTCAGAATTTCTCCTTTCATGCTCTAAATTTAATTATCTCCATAGTGCTGCTTCAACTATCTTCAACTATCACAATGAGCATTCTGCCCCGTTGGGTTTTTTTTGCGTATAATATGCAATAATCCCGGTCAGCTAATAAAAAAAGAAAAAGCGTGATAAGCATTAATTATCATAATTAATAGCCACGAGGCAATGCTGTGATTTCTTCTTTCTATTTTGTTTTGTCTGGTCTCCAAAAACAATGGCGAATAGAATAGAAGAAAATTAAATCTAAGTGGAGAAAGTGATACGGATGTTTTTACGCTCAGCCTCTTTTTTAAACAAAACCAAAATTTCTTTCCACTTTTTGATGCCATGTTTTACTAAGAAAAACAAGCCTAAAAGAACAGCGTGAACAGAGCCAACCGATTTTATCGAACTCCATCTCAGTGCTCATTTAAAGATAAGGCCGTTTGTTTACCTACGGTTTCACACGAACATTTTGCGACGGCCCGCGTATTAGACGAGAATAAGAGATCAACAAGACCGTTAAATATGGCGGCTGGAAAAAGACCCCAATAAATGCAAGATATTGAAGTACCATTATTTCCATTTCTAGTAGGTTTTATATCCTCAAATTTTTAGTAAAGTCATAAAAATGGATATGTTAATTTTAGGGTGATTACGCGCCTTTAAAGAAAAATTATGGGATGGTATTTTTTGATGTTCTGAGTGTCCCTCAGTTACAAGTATAATGCGATAATATAAGAGCCAGGCCAAAAAAAAGTGAATTGTCTGGGCAGCTCCGTTCAACAATTACATCCTTATAAAAGATAAAATGGGAGACCAGAGTGAACTTATGGTAACATCCGCAAAAAATAACGCCATTAGTTCAGGATGTATCATGCTAATTTAGTGTCACTATCACTGTGATCTAGGAGGATAGTTGTAATCTTGGAGGAAGAAATACTTTTGTAAACAAAAAAGAAAGTTTATATGTAGTTTTAAATCTAGTTTCAGGAATCGGAACTTATTTTAGCAGTTGAAATAAACATTAATCTTCCACATATTTCGTCGTCCTTTGGCTGCCCTTTTCTATCGCTACTTTTTTATATGTTCAGTCCAGCATACTCTAGCTTGTAGAAAAAGCTTATTATTCCAGCTTTACGAATATTCTTGAACTTTTTGTAAAACCTTTCTCATGCAATGCTTCCTTTTTTTTACTTTTTTACCAACACAGCGATAACAGCGATGTTTTAGAGTAACATTTCCATAGAAAAAAGCAAGCCCCTATTAAAGTATAATTTAGAATTTGATAATTTTTTTGCGAATAAAACACGGTCGAGCACCTTGCGCACTGATTTTTTTGAAATAAAGAAAAATAGAAAATTCAATACATTTAAAGCATACAGAAATGAAGTTGTTTCCCCTCCCGTATTCTTTCTTCCAAGCTGTAATTTATTATTTATGCTAGTCTAGAATCATTCTACTCAATGTTCAGGGGTTTTACAGTTTTCCTGCAAGACGACCGTTTCAGTTTGAATGCATTTTTCTGCGATAGCACATAAATCTCTTGAGATTTTGGTAAGCTCGCGCGCATTTTGACAAAAATAGGGATTTTGTTTTTTACTAATTTTTTCACTTTGTTTAGATCTTCATTAGGTGAAAAGATATACTGATTATGCACACATTTTATATAAACAATGCCAAACATAAACAATCGCCTTCATACCACAAAAACACTGACTAAAAAATATTTTGGGACGTTTTTCCTTAAGTAGCTAATATTCAAGACGAAGTGCAAACAATCATTTTTTTAAAATAAATAAAAGCGCATTGTGAGAAACCTAGAGTCAGCTACCACACCTCGATCATGACGTTTTTTTAAGAGGTTCCAAAAGGGTTATCTATTGAGGTATTTGGGGCCACCACTGACAAATATTTCAGTGCATGTTTCTTTTTATGCCCATTGTATACAATCCGTTGGTTATGTCTTGGTGTACTGATAGGTCTCAATGTTTCATCGACAAATTGTCAACAATTATCGATAGGAGCACCTCTTTTTGATTTTGACAAAATAACTTTTTCTTTTTTAGTTTTGGAATTTTCTTTAAAATGTTTACTTACAATTTTAGTTAGACAAGTTGTGTTTATAGCCGCGCTTTTTTCGTAAGTTTAAACACACGGACAAAGGTATAGGACCTAAAATTTGGCATGCAGGTGTCTAATAGATAAACATTGAAACTATTATTAGTTATTAAAAAAAAACGGCAGGGGGGAAGCAGAATCCGCACCCCCCACCTGGACTAAAAACAGGGTTAAGTGCGATTGATGTAACAGTGTTCTGACAACACTGAATATCAATTCAGACTGCGTGTCAAATCGTTTCTTTCATTGCGCATCCAAACTAGGTAAAATATCATTTTCCTGCATTATTTTTTCCAGATAAACTTGATCAGCAAGTGTGACTTCAAATTGTACACAAAGTTAAGGAAAAGTAGGCTGGTTTAGGGACATATCTTTGTGGCTGACATATTTGGCCACTGCATCCTTCAATTAGCAGCACGTTTGAATAAATTCATTTATTAAGTTATACACAAAATATTTTCACATAATCGTCAATTTATGATGAATTTTTACTTTGAAAATATAACATAAAATGTACTACAAGAAAAATCTTGATGTATACTCCAACAGAAAACGTTGAAATAAATTCCAAGGATTATAATTGACTGCTGGGGGAATTAATAAATGGAAATACAGAAAGACTTGGAGACTGAAAGATCAGTATTATCGGGAAGATATTTGCGTACCAGAATTTAGACTGCCTTTTTTTTCACTTAAAATTTGGTACAGTTGATACAGACTTTATTATAGTTTTTTGACGTGAATGGAAAAACCAAAACTTTGAAACTGTGGAAGTAATACCTTTAATATTAATTTACAGTGTACGTTATATGAGTTCTGTTTCAATTGACTCTACATCCCAAATAAGTTCCAACTTAAATAGACAAAATAATAAGCAGGGCGATAGAGGTTTTTTTTAGAAACCGAGTTGTTAAGAGCTGAGGCTGCCACTTGTTGTCAAAAACTAGCAAAACGCTAATCAAATAGTCAGGCTGGGAATGTGGAGCGTTAAGGTTAAAATCTGGGTAAAGAAGCAAATTACAAAACCGTCCTTTAGTAGAATGAAAAGTATTTTGTTTTTGTAAGAAATAATAACATTAAAGCATAATCTTGTGAAATATGAATATTAGATTTAGTACCTTTTAAGCCGAAAACAAAAATGGTACGCCCAGCCAACTGCGGCTGCTAAGATCAAAATTTTACTCTTGGCAACTAAGGTTAATATAAAAAATAGAGTTGCTTATAAAGGCGTGTTGCCAGAGTAACTCCGGTGCGTATAATATTATTATTTACAAAATATATGATGTACATAAAACACTGACAATATATGACAAAATACTTAAGGGTAGTTCCTACTGCTACACAACATTATACACACTTAATTGTGAACAATTGTATATTAAATTACCCGTATACGTCTGTATGTCTCTCACGCAAAATGGTACCGCAAGCAGCGAGACGCACGCAATGTGGTATAAAAAGAACAGGAGAACTCGTGACTCTTTCACGGGCCACCGACAAGTTGTATATATTTTTTGTACAAGATATTGTAGAGATGTAACAACGATATAAAATGTATTTTTTCGCACCTACTTTTGTTCTTTGTGCATTCAAAGCTCACCTCCTGCGTAAAAAGAAAGTCGATTTCATATAAAAGAACTTTAAAAGTTGTCTATGAATTTTTATTTTTTTTTGAAAAATCTATTGGTTTCCGAGATGTAAGTCTAGAAAGATGAGCTAGCTATGCGGAATAATGGCAAAGTAAGAAACAATTGCTGGTAAAAAGGATAATCAGGGTAACTAATTATTAATAAATTATGTAAATATGTTTAAAATACCAAACCTGACATGTGAAACATGCTTACATCACCACATACCTTGGTAACTCCTTAAAACAGCACCTCAGTTTTTCTAATACACTATATCATGCCATTAATTAGCATCGTCATAAAAAGTTTAAAAATCTTGCCAACCGATCAACTGATTGTTTTTCGGGAGGTAAGCTTTAAACAAACATGTGAACTATTTATATCCTTTTTCTTGTAATCGTACAGAATTGTACAAAAGTTCCTACAAGTGATTGCACAATATTGTGTGAAGCAGTTGAAACTACACATTAAAGAAAGACTTAGGTTAACAAAAACAACAAGTAACATATATTAATTACTCATTTTTCTTTTAGGTATAAAACTCTCACAAATTCCAAAATTCATTTCAGAAAATAAGAGAGCTGATTGACAAATTAATTGTTATCGGAGAGTCCTAATTAAAATATCATGAATCACGGACAAAAAAAACATTTAAATAATAACAATAAAGTATCCTAGAATGCATTTTATTAATAATGGAAGATTGATACCTTAAGGACAAAACTGTTGCAGACAAAATTATTGCCACATAAAGTAATGCGATTTAAAGGAGCAAAATAAATTGATTGCGATTTGACAATAATTTTATGATTTTGTGGCATAAATTATTGCTATTTGACAATAATTTTATGATTTTGCGACATAATTTATTGCGATTTGACAATAATTTTATGATTTTGTGACATAAATTATTGCGATTTGACAACAATTTTATGATTTTGTGGCATAAATTATTGCTATTTGACAATAATTTTATGATTTTGCGACATAATTTATTGCGATTTGACAATAACTTTATGATTTTGCAACATAATTTATTGCGATTTGACAATAATTTTATGATTTGGCAACATAAGTTATTGCAATTTGACAATAATTTTAGGATTTTGCAACATAATTTATTGCGATTTGACAACAATTTTATGATTTGGCAACATAAGTTATTGCAATTTGACAATAATTTTAGGATTTTGCAACATAATTTATTGCGATTTGACAACAATTTTATGATTTGGCAACATAAGTTATTGCGATTTGACAATAATTTTATGATTTTGTTACATAATTTATTGCGATTTGACAATAATTTTATGATTTTGCGACATAAGTTATTGCGATTTGACAATAATTTTATGATTTTGCAACATAATTTTTTGCGATTTGACAATAATTTTATGATTTGGCAACATAAGTTATTGCGATTTGACAATAATTTTATGATTTTGCAACATAATTTTTTGCGATTTGACAATAATTTTATGATTTGGCAACATAAGTTATTGCGATTTGACAATAATTTTATGATTTTGAAACATAATTTTTTGCGATTTGACAATAATTTTATGATTTTGTTGCATAAATTTGTGTTATTTTATTAATTTTTATCAACATTTACAGACGTTTTCTTCTCAATAAAAATATTTTTATGAGTACCCTGCATTTCATGTAAAGAATCTTTACCGTTTCGATAGATACGAGTTTTTTTATTCCCATTAAACTTAAATAATCTACAATTAACATTCAAATTGTTCGTATGGATTACTATTTTTTTAAATTTTGCGATAGACCTTTCCAGAATTTCCTAATTATGCCAAAGTCATTTAAAGAGGTCGATACTAAAAATGATTTTTATCCCTAAGTTCCTTAGCATAAAGTAGAACAAATTACCTAATTTCGTAAATATTTGTGTTCGCTAAGTGCCTCAATTCCGAGCTGAAAGTTAAGGTCAAACCCTTTATATAGCCGAGCTTTTCAAGAATAGCTTCGTCTTCAAAATAATTTTTTCTTTAAATCTAAATAAAATCCAATCAGAATATTATATTGCTCTAAAAACTACATTTTTCCATGATAATTTAATATTCTATCTGAATATCCTTATTTGGAGAGCACAGAATCATTACAAAAATTTGTCATAATTATTATAATTTATAAAATTCGGGAAAGGTGTATTATCTTGGTTCACAAAAATTTTGAACAAAAACCGCATTAATTTACATTCGCGATAATTTATGCGACAATAATTTATGTTCGCAATAATTTATGCAACAATAATTTATGTTCACAACAATTGATGTGCTTAGTAGGTAGTACTGTTTTTTATTAAATATAAATGTTTATGTATGCATGGCTTTACTCTTAGTCATCTCGATGGATTCGACGCGAAAATTCTTTCGACTGAGAAGCATGTTTCGTTCAATGGATAAAACCATTTACCTCTACAAAAAATCATACCAAATCAAAAAGTGTTGAAGAATGAAACGATACCAAACTCATCGTTTCTAAAGATTTGTTTCTTGAAACTGTGTTTGATTTCATGCGGGTCGCCATATATGTATTCAATTTTCATAGTAACGGCGAATGGTCCCTATCAAAAAAATACATAATAATATACATAATACATTTCTGCATAGCGATAGGAATAATCTTCTAACGCTTCAATTCCAAAACCAAAAAGCACTCTACCAAAGAGTAGTGTTAATTTAACTTGTATAACTATAATCACTAATTTTCGCGAAAATAAATTTGGCGAAATTTTCGCCCCTTAAGGTACCTAGTTAATTCATATCCACCCATTCCAAACTTTTAGTTCTATCTCTTGTATCATATTTACTGTTTCAAATTTACTGTAAAGCGGGAAGTTAATAAAAATAAACAAACAAACAAACAAACAAACACACAAACAAACAAACAAATAAATAAATAAACATACAGTAAGCTTTTGTAAACCAGATACTTGCGTCCATCTTTCAATTCCTGATGGTCTTTCAGATTCCATAGATGTCTCCTTACTGTCAAAGGGTAGACTCTTTGAAAAATATTCCTAAACGACAAAGAAGATTTAAAGCATCGAAGGGCTCAGTTTACACCAAATTAAATTAATTTACTGTGTTACACTTTAAGGAGTTGCTAAAGATTGAGGCTGAGATTTGACTTAAAAACTAGGCAACCACAAAGCCCTGAGGCTTTAATCTAAATAATTTAACAAGTAACCTAGAAAATAATTTAACAAGTGACCTAGAAAACAATTCTTATAAAGAATGAAAAACTTTTTTCTAATGGATAAGAATATTAAAACACAAAAATAGCAAGTGACAAGTCAGAATCTTGTAAAATTTGAATATTATGCTTAGCAACTTCTTAAAAGCTGAGGCTGAAATCAACATTTTGCTTTAGCTGAAATGAACTGAAAATAATAAAGTTAACATACTTGCAGATAAGATTTGGGGAAAAGGAAGCAAGGATAAAGTGATACTTCTAGTGAGCAGAAATGTACTGTGGCTTACACAAAAAACAAGACTGCCTATTGTGTTTGTTTTATAAATGAGATATATATAACCTGCACTTATATATATATTTTTAACCTTATTCCTGACTTAACTAATTAAAAACCACTAGTAACTAGGACACTAAATCCTTTTATTTCCTGAAAATCATCTAATTCCTTTACCTTTCATTGGTTAATCCCTTTTTAGTTTTAGGCTAATTACCAACGTTCAAATTATCAGTTTTAAAACGGGTATAATATTGAGTTCTGGATTTTCAATAGGAACAGTTTTTAATCACGTACTCCAAACATTGCTTGGGCGTGCCCTGATGTCTCAAAAGCCACAATATGAAATATTTCCGTGGCTTAAATATTAAAGGAATTAAAAACATAAACAAACTTACTGGTAACACAGAGATTTCCCTGTTCATTGAATCAACTGGTGCTTCTAAGTCCTGAATAAATAAAAAAATAAAACTAACAAGACGATAGATAAAAAAAGAGAACTGCTGTTCCTTTTTGTAGGAATCTCTTAATGGCTGGCGGTTGTTGATGATTTGTTGATGTTAATATACAGTAATTATACTGTAAATGACGTAATAACCGCCCTTGTACGCTTAGTCAGTAGGGGCCTTAAATTCAGAGGGTAAGAAAATTCAATTTCGGTTGTAACAAATAAAAAAGAGCAAAAGTTTCTTTTTTTTTCTTTCATTTTCGATTTTGAAAAAGTGTAATACATAAAAAAAATAATTGAAAAATACCCTCCATATTAACCGACCTTTTCTGAATCAAATTTAATAAACGATCAATTTTTTGCCATAATTTCTTAGAAAATATGTAGTTACTCTGGGTCCCAATACACACCCTTTTTGCTTAAAAGGGGTTCTTAAATACTCATAAGCGTTCCTTGATAAAAAAAAATTAACTCAAAGCACTTATTCAGCAGGGGTAGCTTATTTCGTCATTTACGATTTCTTTAAAATGTAACTTACCTCGCACACTTCAAGGATTTTGGCATCACAACACGTGGTTTCGCCCATGCTAGCTACGTGGATAACAACATTACATATATTCGAACACACTGGTAGAAATCTCATCTCAATTTCAACGCCATGTTCGAATGAAATTGATTGGCTGGACGGTAACCCTAGCAACAAGCGAAAACAGCATGAGAAGAAAATACTTCTTACAAACAATCAGTAAGACAGCCGTATGTAATTATTTTGATCTATCTAAGGTCAATATTGCTGATGTTGAAGGCGGAGATGATGTAGTGGTAGCGCATTTAGCTTGTAATCATAAGGTTTCTGGTTCGAGTCCCCACTCTGGCTAACTTTAAAAATAGTGTTGTCAGCCCATTTGATGCCATCTACTGACCGCTAATCGACTTGTGTGGCAAGCAAGTTAGAGCAATGCTATACGTAGCCATTTTATACGTAGCAATGCTATACGTAGCAATGCTATACGTATCTCTAACGGTAATACAACTTAGTTAAAGTCGGATGAATCCCCAAGGACGTAAAAGCTTCTCGTTACTTACTTGCTTACCTCCAAAGTCAATGGAATATTTCTACAAGCCCTAGCTAAGTACAATACGTCTTCAATATTGGCTTTGGGGTGAAGGGTGAGCTCGGGTGAAGGGTGAGCTCAGAGTGAAATTCTCAATATATAATTCTTTTAAGGTCGTAGTAAATATAGGTAAAGCTAAAGGTAGCATTTCGTAAGAATTAAAGGAGAATCGTCACTTACTGTGGTAGTCAAACCATTCAATAGTAGGATCACGTTCATCCAGAAAGCCAGCTGGAGGAAGAATGTTATCACACAAGCTAAACACCTTAGTTGTCGTTGATTTGTAGGTAGGTGACATTGTGTTTGTGATCCGATGTCGTTCAGCTTCTTCGCGAACAGCTAGAATGTATTACACAAATTTAGTGGAACTTATAAGCATGGTGTATTTTCTTTCAACCTCAGTATGCTTATGAAAACTCCTATATCAGCCTCAAACCATGCCTACGATGTGTTTTCTAATGTTGTCCAACCTGGTTTGTGTTTGTACCCTTTGCCCAGGACAGCAACATGCTTTGTCAACGATTAAATTTTCGAACATGCACAATTTATTCAAATATTTAAAAAGCATTTCGTTTAAGTCAATGTTTTCCTAAAAACTGTGATCAATGTCTATCCATGTTCATCCATTTAAAATGCTATTTTCTTTTTTTGGTAAACGTTTTAACTCTTAGGCTTTAGGCTGAGATTATAGTTCAAATATTTTAGGGATTTCCCAGCCTTAATGTGTTTCCAAAGAGTTTTTTTGCTAATTCAATTATTAAAAAAGCTATTTATGCAAACCTGTATGCAGGTTTCGTTTAAAAAAATTGTGTGTGGGCCAAGATGCTAATTTATCCATTAGGGATCTACCAAGCCTCATTACTCCAGCTACAGAAGAAGCCAGAAAGCACAAAGTGCCACCCTTTTTAACAGTAAGTGGTAAACTACGCTGCAATTTAATATTGAACATCTGGTTTCCGTTATGAGTTTTCTGTTTGACATAAAATGGACGTTCTACCAAAATTTCGAAGTTCTTTATAATAAATTTTAGTTCAGTATGCTTATGAAAACTCTTATATCAGCCTTAAACATGCCGACAGTGTTTTTTCTAATAACTTTATTCTTTAGAATAAATGTTAGCAAGATTAGGACTTACTGATACCAACTTTATGTAGCAATTTTTCTATTTCAATATTCTCAGTCAAATGACGCGCCAAATGTTTCATATATATACCATTTGTATCACGTCGTTTCTCGAAAGCTTGTGATTGTGGACACCTATATGAAGAATATCGAAACATCTTATCTTTAAAACATTTTCTACTGATTCCTTATTCCTCAAAAAACTATATATAAGTAGCACCATAAAGAGGTGTATATTTTTAGTAGGGACAAAGAATAAATATTGATGATGCAGCATACGTCGTACACGTTTTTATGTAAAAAAAAAATTTATACGAAATCTACATGTAGAATCTCAAAAAATTTAAAAACTACATTGTTATGACTATTTTTTCATGTTCGACTTCTTATTTGAGGAAATTTTTTTAAAAGAAAAATTTCATTTAAATTATATATATAGCTAAATTACAAATTATATAGCTATTATATTGCAAAGACAAGTTTGTTTCAAGCACATTTAAAAATCGAATGCTTACATTTTTCAAGTTAAAACAAAAGGAAGGATTTAAAAAACTACAAAATATTTTTAAAAATATCAAAATATCATTCATTGGATACATATTTTAGTTTAAAATTTAGACCAAAATTAAGAAACTTTTAAAACAAGACCCTTCACCAAGTTTCTTATAAAAAACAACAACAACGTGTTTTCATCAAAAGAATTCAGGGCGTATGGAAAAATTTATTTAGTAAATTACATGAACCGTAAAACTTACGTTGCATATCCAAACACACATTGGGCTCCAGCCAAAAAAGGGGGATCAAATGCTCTCAACCCATTTGACATTTGGTCGCCGCCAGATCTTTAATACACAATGAGGACAGATATATTTAAATAACACATGGTTAATTTACTCATATGATTTCTAGTCTTTACTTAAATATTTTCACCATTTTTCATCATTGGCTATTTTAATATTTCATGTAACACAAAAATACGATTGGTTTGCATAGAGAGAATTTTTGATATAAAATCAATTCTATTCTTTGTTATTTTTGTTATTTTTATTATTTATGAACAAATGAATCAAACCTGCCATTTTTTGGTTTGAACATAAACAATGCACAAAAGACTTACTTGATTCGACACACATCCAGTAGAACAACATCAAGTTTTGTGGCTCTACAATGCTGGATTTCTGATAAAACATATTCCGCTGACAAAGCAACATCTGAAGTCCATTTGTTTGTTGCATCAATGGGAACTAGGAACGTCTTTCCATGATCCTCAAAACCATGACCACAAAAATAGAACAACGAGTATACGCCTTTCGCACATTCCAGTAACTTACAGAAACCCTGTATTGCGGCTTCCATTTCTTTTTTCGTTAAATTTACCAAACAGGTGACTTTGAATCCAATTTTTTCTAGCGTAGCAGACAAAAGTTTTGCATCGTCGATGGGATGAACTAATATTTCGGATTCATTTCGTGGAAATTGATACTTTTGATTTGCAATAACTAAAGCTAATTTAGCAGTAGCTACAAATAGAAAAAAGTAAAAGTAGAAGAACAAAAGAAGAGCAAAAATATAACAAATAAACATTTGAGTCAACTCCTATAAACATAAGTGACATGAATGAAAAAGACTACTGATAAAATAGCACACCAGAAAACTTACCAAATTCTTGATTTACAAGTTTGTTGACTGGTTGAGGCATAGGTAGAGGTGGGTTGCCTTGATGAAATAAAAAACAGACATGTACAAATGATAAATGATGTGTACAAAATAACGGAATAACATTGAAAAAATGGTCAATTGTATGTAAGCAGAATAAGTTAACCTTAAATGAAAGTCTTTTGCCAGTACCTATGAAATTGTTTTTAAAGTACTGAGAAGATTAAATACACCATTGATTGTTTAAGACAATTTCTTTTTAGCAGATGAGGCTTTGTGTGAAGGTTTCCCAGCAGTTATACACCGAATATTGGGGAAGTCCAGATTTCGTGTAAAGGCTTCTCAATGATTGTAAATTTAAACAATTCTACCAAAGTTTACTGAAGCTCTTTAAAGTTTTTTAAGAAACTGGTAAGTTCAACCTTCAAGTTCTGATTTTTTGCTCACTGACAGACGAGAAACAGAACATCTTCTACAGACAGCCTCGTTGATTTAAAAATACTGCAGTATGCTAAAATGGTAAAACGTAGACACTTATTTCTGTGTTTATACTATTTTTCAGATATTCTAAGATATACTAAGGGAAGTGATGGCCTAGGTAAGTCTTTCATAATGTAATAACACTACATACTAAGACAATGTTGCTGCTCTTTTTAAAGTCAAATTTGACGGCTTTTGATAAGAATTTTCAACCTTTTCTTAAACAATGGGGGTTTTTTCATGAAAAGTTTTTAAGGAGATTTTCATTTTTTTTGTGAGAAATTAAGAATATATAAGATGATTTTAAAGGTATATGCTATAAGTGAAGAACAAATTATGGATGGGCCCATGTAGCATTGCTATGCATTTTAAAAATTAAAGTTCAAACATGTAATAGGCTGAAGTAGAATGCTTAACTAAAATTAGGAAGATTTGAAAAAAAATTGTTAAAAAATCTACTTTTAGAGGAGATTTTAAGAGTTTTAAGGAGACTTGTCCAAACCGAGGGGATTAATAAGTTTGAGGAGACGTGTGTCAATTTTCATTTCGAACATACATACCAATTTTCAAATGTGCAAGACGAGTGACAATTTCTTTTCCGTTCACATTCACCTTACATGAATAATGTCCTTCATCAGCAAGTTGAAACTCGTTAAAGAGTAGATTACGATTAGTTGCATTTGCAATAGGGTAGCTATTTTTATACCACTGATAGCTTTGTGCATCTGTGTCGCATGACAGAACAAAGTATTGTCCAACGTACATTATAACTGTCTCCTCTGGAAACCCTAAATATACATTAATATTTAGAGTATAAGAGTAAAAACAAACAAAAAGATGCCGGTTTGTTTCGTTGCTCGGCATAGCAAGGTGAAAGCTCAAAGCACTTAGTCCGCAGCGTCTTGAAGAATATTTAGGATTGCCAAATTTTTTAAAACATAGAAATTGAGGTAGTCACATGCAAAAACTCGCAAACCAAGATGTCAACCTTTTTCCTGGAGTTTATCCAAAACTACTGTGAAAACAGAAAACTGTTTGATGATTTTTTATTCAGTCATGCTGTGAAGCAAAGTGTAAGTCTTTGATTCATTTAACAAACTTTTGTCGCCTTATAATCATGATTGGTTGTAGACAAGATATTTCAGATATATTATAAAGTAGTTTTTTATTTGGAAACGATCGCGACACAGATATTAAAACAACAGTGGCGTGTTAACAGTATAGGTGAAAATTGTTTTAGAAACAAAGAATATAAAAGAGATCGTAGAAAAATCATAAGTTATGTAAAAAATGAAAAAATATATTTCATTTAGCTTTAGTTATGAATTTACTCATAGTTTGCTTAACGATTATATAAAAAAAACTCTCACCATTGGGATCCTGAATTTTCATACCAGAAAAGGTTCTTGAATATACATCTTCAGGGCCAGTAGTCCCATTAACTAAAAATTAAATAATACATGTATATGCAAGTTAATACCTTAATGTTACCATAAATAGCGAAAGTCACACTGAAATTTTGTATGATTAGTTAAAACCAGAGAGTTGTTATGTCTACATCACAAATTGAAAAGTGTACATCACTTGAGTACATTATTTATTTTCAGACTAGTTATACTAACATTTAACTAGTCTAATTTAGTTAATCTACCATTGTATAATCTGGTATTAATATGTGACAAAATATTCTTGTTTAATTGTTATTTAAACAAATTTGATGATGTACTACTGTGTGTGTACTTTAGAACCTGCATGCGTGACTGATTAGTCAGTGTGTTGCTGAAGAACCTGTTTTTGGAGGAGTGGGAAAACATAGTTTTTTTATCTCATTAATAATAGCCATATTCTGTCTAGTTGTCCGTTAGAAATAGCATATAATTAAAAGACAAGCGACCCTGTGGATTTTTCCACAGTTTAAGGACTAGTTGTTTTATATTTAGGAAAAAATTACTTACTAATTGGTGCAATCAGTGGCGTAACTTGTACGTTTACAACCTCAGTATATTCGGAGCCAATAGGATTTGTGATTTTACAATAGTAGTCACCACTGGCGTCTATAGTGACATCTTTAAATTTCAGTACTGGTGTACATTTTCCAGTAAGTGGGTTTTGATATTTATACCATTGATAACGTGGGCGAGGAAAGCCTGTTGCCTCACAGGAAATACAAGCATCTTGTGATTCTTGAACGATAACCGGAGATGGCTGTTTGGTAATTGTCACTGGTTCTTGAAAACAATAAAATTATGATAAAGGGTTGTACAATAGGTGGAGATCGCAACCCTTAAAGGTTGTGTAAAACAGCCAAAAGGGTTTTCTTAAAAACATTGACTGAAAAAATGTTTTACTTTTATGTTTTTGTTGTAAAAAATTATCCTAAGGTGGAGTTTACATGGACAAAAAATATATAGTAACTCTTTTTAGTTCCCTAGTTTATGTAGGGATTCAAAAGTTAAAACCAAAGAAAATCAAAATCAATAAATTTTGTACTTTCTAAAATTTGATTTACTTTACCACCTATGTCAAAAGTACATCATGCAACATGTTTTAGGAAATATTATTCCTTAAAATACTCAATGTGGAACAGTTAAAACAAAACTAACCTGTTAATATAGGAATGTATGGAAAACATTTTAGTACTATTACATAAAACAATTTTGTTATCTGTGTAAAACCACTGTTAATCCTTACATTTCTGTATGCACTATAACCAATGCCTCTTTTTATTTATTTCTTCGTTTTCATAAAATTACTTGTAATCATAGTGAGATGAAAATAAAAGTTAAATTAAAATTATGAAAATTCCTTCGCATACAAAAATAGCTATTTATATAGAATTTTGTTTTCCTTTAAAGAAATCGTTGAACAAGGCTATAAGAATTAAGATTTGTGAATAGCCTATTTTAATATATTTTGAGGGAATAAACGTTCACGATTAAGCCTTTTCACAAATTAATTTAAAGCCTAACTTTCGCAATTTACATCATAAACATTATTTTCTAAAATACTCTGCACTGTGGAAGAACTAGTACGGATAAGTACTGTGTCTTACATGATTCCATGTAAATGGTATATGTAAATTGTCAAATTTATGACCATGTACACCTACCATGAGGCTTCACAATCAACAACGCTTCTTGGTGATCTATTAATTCAAGGTACGCTGCCAGTTCTCCAACTGTCATTAACTGATGACCAAAATCTGTTAATAATGCCATTGCTGCACTGCCCCCTGGTCTGTAATTTTCTTTTTCAAATTGCGCAATCTATGAAAAAAAAATTCAACTTTAATAACACAGTGACAACAAGAAGCATGTAAAGTTGAACCTAGTTTAGATGAAATTTCAGAAGAGTAGAAAATGTTACTGCAATGAACGCTGGAAAGTTACCTTATCCTATATGCTCGAATTGATATTATTTTGCTTCTGAAGTTAATACAAAAATAATAAATTCCAGCTAGGAACAGCACTGGAAATAAATAAAAATTACCTGGCCACGTGTATAGGCACCACTTGGAAGTTCACTGATTAGGCTTTTCCAGTCATGTGGACCAGGTATATCAAGCAGTTCTGCCAACTGACGTAGCGCCCTGTATGGTAGGCTTCGAACCTGAAGATCAGGTGTGATTTGATTTACCATGCTAAAAAATAATTCAGTCACATAAAATTTTAAAAATTACAACTCTTTTAATATATAAGATATGTGCATGTGTAACAAGCAAGAAGTAAGGTTTATTTATTATAATAATAGACCACTTAATTCTTAAAAGGTAATTGACAGATCACAACATGAATAACATTCATTTAATGTCAATAGCTTATTACCAAACCATTACAATGCACTTATAAGTTTGAGGCATCATAATTTGGAAACGAATGGAAACAACTGGCATTATCCCCTGTGTGGGTAACTAGGGATCATCTGGGACCAAAATTGGATTTTAAAGCTGAATCAACACATTCATTTTAGAAGAGCATGTTAATGACAAAACCACATGTTCTTTGTTCAGTTTTAAGCTCTATACACAATAAAGGCAACAGACAAAACAAATTTAAAAAAACTTTTTTTTGATGTATTAATGGATCATATCAAGATTCAAGCAACATATCTTTTTTATTTTTTTGCAGAAGTTCGTTTTTTCCACAGCTTTTAGTGACTAGAATAACTTATTTGTTAATCTATTTGACATGAAAACAATATAAATATATTGACACAAAGGGAAAATATGGGTATTTAAATTATTAAATTACACATTTAATTTTAAGTCAAATAATTTCCTAACAGATGGTCTGAAAAAAAATTCCAGCTTCAATAACTAGAGCCCACCACTGACTGAAAATTGATCAGCAATTTTTTTTCCTGAGACAAGTAGGGTCACAAAAGTTTTTGGCTTACAAAAATTGGCCCTAACAGGAATTTAAAATCCAAAATGATTCTTTTTTCAAAAAACAAGCTTAAAGTTTCTTTTTTCAATGAATTTCTATAATCACAGCGGTTTGTGGTTAATATTTAATGCCTATCTATGTGTGCGCATATCTGCTCTCAACGAAAAAATTGAAGCTTGTCTATTTGTTTACTTCCAAAAGGAAAAAGAAAAAGGTAAAATAAAAATACATTGTAAATTGAATAATTGCTATAATAATAAAACTCATATTTTTTTAATAATTTTGTGATAGATCACTTTAAAAAAAAAAAGAGTATGCTGTGCTTGACAGCTCAATAATACAGTTTCAGTAATTTGTATTGGGCACCTGGCTAATAACAGTACTGCAACCTATATTATAGCTTCTGGTTGTGTAACAGTTTCGTATCTACATAAGAGCCCCATATACCCTTTGTTGACACTCTATTGTTATCATTGTTCCTTAGTTATAACAATAAGATATGCAGGCCTATAAGTAAGGGGGCAGCTTTTGTACACGCACCTAATTTTGAAATATTGCTCCACCAATTCCACAAAAATTGTGGCTAGCTGAGATATATATTCCTGAACCTGGTACTCTAAATTTCTTTTTCATAATTTTTTTTTAGATTAGACAAAACATACTTTACTAATCAAAAGGAGACTCCAGCTCACGCTCATGCTATAAGAATATTTCTCTAATAATTTTTTGCCTATTGCGCGCATGTATATAACTACTGTGTTACTAGACCCCTCAGTTATTTTACATTGCCTGTTCTGCATTTGCAACCATGTAGACTTTCTTTATCCGTTTCTCATTAGCATTCACCTCCATACTAGTAAATGATCGCATAGCTAGGTATTAGCTGTAATTCGTGGTTACTAATACAAAAGGACTGTATTTATGACAGCTTAGTCTAATTAGTCCTTTATCTGGCTCAACAGGCAGTGGATTAGCTAGGATATACAAGTTTGCTTTATATAGAGTCTTTGTTGATTAATTTCTTCTCTATGAAACCAAAATTATTATTAACCTGGGGGTGTGTGATCATAACGTTTGTTAAAAAAGTATGATCACACCAGGATTTTTAAAGTGACAATTTTACAAAGTTAGGTTTGAAAACGTTATTTTAAGTGCTGTTTGGTTGCCTTTTGGAGAAAAATAAAAGATGTAAAAGAAAAAAATTGTCTTTGACAATAATAGAGTAATGTTTAAAATGCTAATTTTTAAGATCCATTGTTAGCATTGTGATTATTAGGCTGAAATTTCCATAATTTAATTTACAAATATTGTTTGTTTTTAATTTAGTTAACAACGCCCACTACAACTTATTTTATATAGATTAAAACACCCTGCAGTAAGCATTGTTAAAAATACTACTACGTTCTTCCCCCTGTCAAAACAGCAGCCCTTCTGACGTGTACCCCTGTGTGCTTAAAATTTTCAAATTTCTATTCGTAATTTCAGTATCTTAAATTGCTAGAGGAAGCAGAATTATTAAAGCTTGGGTCGCATAACCACATTAGGTGCTTTTTTTATAAATTAGGCCTGAACATGAAAAATACATTTTGTTCTCACATGTAACACAATAATAAATTGTTAAAATGTCAATATAATAAAAGTTATTAAAATTTGTATTTTTAAATAAGAACTAATGTTATTGGTCTGGTTTCTATCAACTTCAGTTTGTTTCCATGCTATATAATTGTACTTTGTACTTTTTTATCATAAGATAGTTATTATATACCACATTGTATGACTTTTCCCAATGTATTGGATTTTCATGTAGTTTTTACTGTCATTATTATGAAACACCCTTGTTATTTTGTATTATTATTTTTATAAGAATTGTAAATATTTATATAAAAATTGTAACATTTAAAAAAAAAATACTTTTAATGATCATGACATTTTAAAACTTTGATAGTAGGTAGTAGTTGATAAAATACATTAGTGTTCTGCTATTTTAACAACTCATGTCAAAAAAAACATTTTGGCTAACATAACAGTGTAAACAATCTAAAATAACATAATAATAATAACAACATATCATCTATCATTCTCTCTTTAAAATAAAGCCATTTAATAACTAACTATAAAAAGTTGTGATATAACCTGTGTCTAACTTTCTTTAATTGCATATAAAAATTTCCTGTTTGCTTAGGGAAAATGAACATCAAAATGCTATCCTCTCTTTACTTATATATATACGTATGTAGCTTTGTTTTTGCAGTGCTGACTAAAAAATGTGTTTGCAAAAATCCTTATTTTAGTTACCAACCTGAAAGCCATAAATCTGTGAAATAAAAAATATAACAACATAATATAAAAGTAACATACTTTGAACTTTGTCCTGGCAAAGTTGAGGTTGTTTTTTGTTGGGAAGGACTATTAATGTTGCATGGCAAACAATTAAACACTATTGATTTAAACGATGAGGATAATTTGTCTGATGATGATGTTGTAGAAGGGCCAGCTATGCAGATCAAGACAGAATGGGTAGTGGAGGCTATTAGGAAATTGAAGATTGGCAAGACTGCAGGAGTATCAGGTATTGTTGCAGAGATGGTAAAAGCATCTGGATATATTGGAGTGGAGCTTATTGCAAGTCTTGCTAACCAGATTATAAAAGATGGTGCTATTCCGAGTGAGTGGTAGTCGAGTATAATAGTGAATTGTTTCAAGGGCAAGGGTGATGCATTAGAAAGGGGTAACTATAGAGGTTTGAAGTTGGTTGATCAAGCAATGAAAGTTATTGAAAGAGTGATTGATAAGTTACTTAGAGAAAGGATTGATATAGATAAGATGCAATTCGGTTTTGTTCCAGGGCGTGGCACTACAGATGCAATATTTTTACTCAGACAGCTTCAGGAAAAGTATTTAGGAAAGAGACAGAATCTCTATTTTGCCTTTGTAGATTTAGAGACAGCTTTTGATAGAGTGCCACGTAAAGTTATTTGGTGAGCTATGAGAAAATTAGGTGTGGATGAGTGGCTAGTTAAGATGGTACAGTCTATGTACAGCAATGCTAGATGTCGTGTCAGGATTAACGATTCACTTAGTGATGAATTTAGTGTAAATGTTGGTGTACATCAGGGTTCTGTACTTAGTCCTTCGTTGTTTGTTCTAGTCTTAGAAGCGCTGTCGATGGAGTTCAGAACAGGTTGTCCATGGGAGTTATTGTATGCAGATGATTTGGTTCTCATAGCAGAGTCGATGGAAGAATTAGTTGAAAAGTTTGAGAAGTGGAAGAAAGGACTAGAAGAGAAAGGGCTAAAGGTAAACACAGCAAAGTCTAAAGTCATGATTAGTAGCATTGCAGCCAAGTGTGACCTTGTAGTTGGAAAGTGGCCTTGTGGAGTTTGCAGGAAAGGGGTTGGTAGTAACTCAATTTTTTGTCAGACTTGCAAGCATTGGGTACATAAGAAGTGCAGTAGTATTAGTGGAAGGTTAAGAGTTGACATTCAGTTTGTATGCAAGCGTTGCAAAGGTGAGATTATAGAGAATGAAGTATTTCTAGCTTTAATGATGTACAACAGTGGCTCGTTAGAGATAGTTGAGAACTTCTGTTACTTAGGTGATATGTTAGGCAGTGAAGGGGGTGTTGGAAGAAGTGTTACTTGCAGGATAGGTTCTGCTTGGAAAAGGTTCAGAGAGTTACTTCCTTTGTTGACTAGCAGAGTCCTGTCAATTGAGGTAAAAGGTACGTTGTATGAGGCCTGTGTAAGAAGTGTTATGTTGTACGGTAGTGAGACATGGGCAGTGAAGCAGGAAGGTCTTGACCGTTTAGAAAGGAATGATATGAGAATGGTTAGGTGGATGTGTAACGCCAGTCTGAGAGACAGAAAGAGTTCAGATGAGCTAAGACGCAGGCTAAGTCTCCGTAGAATTAAAGATGTTATCCAGATAAGAAGATTGAA
This sequence comes from Hydractinia symbiolongicarpus, assembly GCF_029227915.1. Classification (NCBI taxonomy): domain Eukaryota; kingdom Metazoa; phylum Cnidaria; class Hydrozoa; order Anthoathecata; family Hydractiniidae; genus Hydractinia; species Hydractinia symbiolongicarpus. The sequence goes on along the minus strand of NC_079875.1, from coordinate 11,479,823 downwards.
TTGGCTGGGGCACTTGGAAAGAATGGAGGAGGATAATTGGGTAAGAAAGTGTAGAGGCTCAGTAGTTCCTGGGGCAAAGCCCAGAGGCAGACCGAGAAAGACTTGGCAGGAGGTTATAAGGACAGACTTGATACAGAGGAAGTTGAGTTTAGATCTAACACAGTCTAGATCAGATTGGAAGAGGGCCATTAATATACCCCGTCCAACCAATACTAGCATGGAAAACGGACGTTAAGCCGAGAATGATGATGATGATATTCAGCACAACAAACAAGATGGGTATGCTGTATGCACCTGCAGTCAAATTCCCAGATGTGAATTTTAATCCTGAATTCAGCATTGGTTTTCCAAAAAAAATTTTTTTCTTGGATTAAACCAAAAATGGATGAATGGAAACTATGCAGTTTTTCAGGTGGCTCAGCAATCATCTTGTAAAAAGTATTCTTCCATTAAGACCGGTTGTGTTGCTTGTTGATGCCTACGCATCACACATTAATTACCACACAAATCTATTTTGCCAACAAAATCTAATCTTGTTGTTCCACCTACCTCTACATATATCTCTAATGCACTTCAACCAACTGAGACAAAAAGGGTATTTTCAAAGGGTGTTTTGGTTTCTGACCAGTCAGTGAAATCTTCTACTGAAATATGACCTGTAAACAGGCTAAATGTAAACTATGGCATTTTAGACCTAGCACAAAGTAACACAACTCTTCCTGCGGAATTAAATACTACTTTACAACCAACACAGCCTGGTACTCTAAAAATGCATCCTGTTGAACAAGATTTGATTAATATAGAACTTTATGGACATTGACATCCCTGACAATAAGCTTGGAAAGTCCTTCACCAAGGTTGGAAAAGTCAAAACAAACTCTGAATGGACAGTTTCCCTACCTCCCCCAGGGCAATATTGCGTTACCCAGAGAGAGAAAGAAAAAATGAGAAGGACTTTCTAAAACACATGACTAGTGATGAAGCTATTAAAATTTCATAGATAAAACACAACGAAAAAAAATCGTCTAGGGCTGATTAAGGAAGCTGACAGAGAAAAGCGAATAACAAAAAAAGCCGCTGCAAATCTAAATCCGCTTTAGCAACAACACGAAAATCAAGTTACCTAAAAAAAAGATTTTTTATGGAGTCCGATAAAGAAGAGACGAGCTCCTTAGACCCAGAGTTTAAGGATGATGATTTTATTTGTAGTGAATACGGGAAAATATTTGTGGAGGGGGATGTTTTGATTCAGTGTAAATAGTGTTTGACCTGGTTTCATGCTGCATGCACTAACCAGAGGAAAAAGACAAAAAACAAAATGGATGCACCATCCCAATGGAAGTGCAAAAAAATTGTTTATGCATATATAATTTTTATTTTACAATAATAAAAAAAATATAATTACAACAATACTTTATTTATTTGTAGTGACTATGGAGTGATGATGTATGTAATATTATAGCTGTGTATTTATATTTTTAGCATACAGTTTAACTGCTTTTATTATTTTTAGATATTGACCTTAAGATGGAGTACAGTACTGGAAAAGGTTGTTTAACATATCAAGCTCGCAACGTGAGTGGACTCCCTCGAAACGCGATGTACCGCGTTTATAAAAATAAGAAACAATTAAATAAAATTGTCGCAATCTATCGAGAATCTAGTATCGTGACAAAATCCGTCTTGTTGTGTCGCGATGGTAGGTGTTAATAAGAATAAAGAGAAATTTTTGTTTTGTTTTAAACACCGCTGCTCCATCTTTTATTTTATTTCAAATATGTGATTTTTATAATAGTTTTTTAAGTTTCGTATTTATTGAAGTAAACCTAGCGTATTGATTCTTCAACGTATTTTTTTCTGTTACTGAGAAAATCAGACAAAAGTAATACTCAACTTATGATCCCGAACACATTCTTCTTTCTTTCCACGTGCAATACCAATAATATTCAGGGACGCGCGTTTCTGATATACTAAAGTGACCGCGTTGTTTTCAATTTCTGGTTGAGTTTACTTTAGGTGTTGTGTAAACAGACTCTCACTTTTACTAATTCCCAAGCACTGTTCAGTCGTAAACTTTGCTTTATTATTTCTAAAGCACGTGTGTTTTTTGAAACAAACGCTTTTGATGAGCTATGCTAATAAAGTCAAAAGCATACAGCAAACATACAAGTTTTATATTTTAAACTTGTTTATTTTTTCGTTTCGATCCCATCGCGTGACTGTACTTGAGTGAGTAAAAAATTGAATTCAAAAGATCATGGTCGTGTTTTTCAGTATTTATGAAGTAGAAGGTTTTGCTAGGGAATGGAACTTGGGAATGAGTTTGGCAGTGCTTTCAAATAGCTAGGATAAGATATATATACGTGAGATAACATATCAATCATATTCATAAAGTATTGCCAATTGTAGTGGAAAGAGAGAGCAAAGCCTCCTGACATTGATTTTTTTGCTTTTTTATAAATTAGTTCATATAAAAAAACATGTAGTGTATGAAAACTAGAGTAACTTTCAGACAAATATGTATGTTAAAAATATATTCATAAAACCAGTAAAAAAATATTAGAAAATAATATTGATTTGAATTTTTTATTCCCACACATGCAAATAACAAACAAATAGCTAAAGAACATTTTTTTTACTAAAAAAAACCCGGGTGTGAGTTATTTCACTCTAAGTAAATCCGTCAAGAATTACTTTTTTAATTCAAGGGTGGCTTCTGTTTAGGGGCGGCTTATATTCAAAAATATAAGGTACAAAATAACAAAGAAAGATCTATAACATGCTCATTAACATGCTCTTTAAGAACTATAACTTTTCTTGCTCAATCAAAACAAATGAAGATCTGAAAATGCGCGCATTAATGGTTTTATCTTTCACATTACGAATAGAAAAATATTTTCACATTTTTAACAGTATATATCCCGTTATTCAACACTGAATCAACATCGTTAAAAATGTCTTTTCGTTCTGGATTATTTTATTTTCCTCGTGATAAACCTTTATGGTTTTGCTAACGAAATACATTGTGAATGAGATCTTTGAAGTTGGAATGGAAGTACAGGTTTCCTTAGGAAAGAAAAAAGAATCCGGCGAAATTATTATATTAGGTGGTAAGTAATTTTTACTTAGGCGATACAATAAAAGTTTCAAAAATGAAGCATTTCTTCAAAAACCCAGTAGATAAATTTTTATTATTTAGATGATGACACAATCTTACATCAAAAGTTACAAGAATATTATGAAGATCCAAAAAACAAAAATAAGTTTTAAGTGTCATATTCGAGTGAGCAAGATTCCGACAGCGACAAGTAACAATTGCTGAGCTATTGGAAAAAAGAGAAAGTAAAGGAGAAGAGCAAAAAAAAATAAAAAATTAAAAAAGTGTCAAAGATGACAGCAACAAAAAAAAGAAAGATTGGAGAAGTGATAGAAAAAATGTCAAAGGGGGGGGGGGGGGGGTTCGGAGGATGTGGAAGCAAACGTAGTAGCTGAAAAACAATGCAAAAAACAACCTGCACAGAAAAAAGCAAAAGGAATTGTAACAAAAAATTTGGTATGTTATTTTACTTTTTCATTACACATTTTTTTATAAGAACCAAGGATATAAGAACAAATGGCTTCAGAGATAAAAAAAAAAAAATTAGAATATTTTAAGAATATTTAAGGAATGTAAAGATAACATTGCTTAATTTAATTTATTATCTTCTTAGGCTGTAGTAATCAAAGTTGGAGCAGTTGCGGACCATCAATTACAATTACAAACACCTTCTTCCCCACCTGAAAATTTAAATAAAAGCATTGAATATTTAAGTGGCGTTGTTATTGACACAAACAGTCTACTACGTGAACTTAATGTACCAGAGGCCATATATGTTGTGCATAAAAGCACTGTGGAGGAGTTACAGCCACCTGTTAATGATACTCATCATTCAACAACAATACAAGAACATATCCACCAAGGATCACAATTGGAATTTAGTGTATGTAGCATTATTAACTTTTCAACATGTGCATCATTGCCAAACAACGTTGTTCCATCATTGTAGTTTATTAATTTTTTAAAATAATTGTTTCTTACATCAGAAAAAGTTGTAAGTATTAGTGAAACTAAACATTTTCTTTTGTCTTTAGACACATGATGTAGTGATGGAGCGTTTTAATGATAGATTGGAACAATTGGAAAAAAATCAAACAAACATACAGTCGCTGCTTGAACAAATAATCAGCAATCAAGAGAGAATGATGGGAAAAATATCTTTCTTCGATAGCAGTCATCGTGTGAGTCCGATCAAGCAGAGTCGAAGCAACGCACCCTTCTTTTGCTTAAGCCCAAAAATGTCTTCGAAGCGTACGAATGCTGCTGTGGAATCTCAAATGACAATGAAAACAAGTTTTATTTTTGCTGAGTTACAAATGCTGGATCGGAAGTAGTTATCTGTTCCGAATTTCACAAAAAATCTTTCTGAGCAATTGTTCACAAGGCAGGAAAGAAGAGAAGGAAACTGCGCTGGTTCGAAAGGAAAAAAGAATTAGATATTAATCGACTACATTTAATTGAACAATATGCTTCTTCTCTTTACGTGATTGGTGCTGCAGAGAAGAATTTAGTTTGGAAGAAGTGCAAAGACGCCATAAATGAAGCAGCATGAAGAAAAGAGCTTTTTTTATAGTTTTTTTTTAATTATTTCTTATGTAAATATGTTTTATCTAAAAAAATGTTTTCCACAATTCCGATTGCAATCTGTCTTTGTCCTGGTACATTTGAGGTTGCCTAGTGAATAACTTAGTACCGGCGAAATAAATAGGAAAACAGTAAGCCTATCTTTGTGCTTTTGTATTACCCGGCAGACACATCATGTTGAATAATGTTTTTGAACTTTTTTTAGTTTCTAAAAAAAACAAGAATCATTACATCGATTATCCTTAAAAGCTGCAAAAAATGCTATGGATGACCAAAGTAAGATGCATACTAAGCATAATATTGGGTGCCCGAATTAGAGCGAAGTCGCCAGGGATGGGTGATTTTGACCATATTGTTATATTTGCTGTATACCCAGTGTCTATTTATGCCACACTTAAAAAAAAGGCTGCAATGCAGCATAAACATACCTGTACTTAACAGGATCGGCAGTCAGTGGGTTTCGGAACAAAAAAACTCTGAAGGTATATAGCCGAACCAACTCTATAGTGCTATTCCCCAAAAATTAATCTGTGCAAAGATTTCAACAAATTTTTTTCTATAGCTATATTATATGTATAGCAAAATAAATTGGGTGGACGTCACTGTTGAATATAATATGTATATATATATAAGACTAACCTGTAGGTTTCCTTTGCAATAGTTCTTTCTGTTTGTAACGCAACGCTAAATTAGTGTGATTGATTCACCTCAACACTATGGAACACCACTTTGACTAAACACAACAAATTACCAATGATAATGGTTCAACACAATTAAAACCCCACCACCAAGTGATTCTTATTAGTAATCGCCTAGATAGAAGATCAACAATCTCCCTCTATTTTCTTTCTGTTTGGCGTTCAGTTGGTTATTCGAATGTGAGAGGTTGCCATCTTGAAGGTTCCCAAATGAAGCATCAGAATATAAGATCAGTTGTAATGGAAGCTTAAGTTTCCAAAATTTAAAGAAAATGTTGGGATCCAATTTCAACTTCTTTATCACTTTGTTGGCTCTCATGACATCATCAACTACTGCACAGTTTATTTTGTGCTTAGCTGGCACACATTAAATGAAATGTCAGGCCTTGATTGTGATGACATCCAGTTTAGTTGCCCACAAATACATCGGAAGTTCGATTGTTCTTCATGTGATAGTTGTCGATGTCTGTCTGTTGTGTTTTGAATCTTGACCAGTTCCATACCTTCCACATAGTTCTTTTAGTCATAGTTAATAGAACCATAAGATTGTTGTATATTGACACCAACATATTTGAAATTGGAGTAATCTTCAGATCCAATGAGAAAAGTTTCTCTGATAGGCGAAATGACCTTCACTTGAAAATTATGGGATCCTCCCCATAGAAAATCATCAACATGTATTACAATCAGTCCTTGGCAGCAGTTATCTTGAATCCAATAAAATAATGCTTCATCAAATAAAGACATTCTCAACCCCAAGCCGATTAGCTCTTCCTTCACACGTAGATACCAAGCTCTTGAAGCATCAGCAAGGCAGTATACAACTTTATTTAGTTTCCAGAACACACCTGTTGTATTTGCTTCCTTTGGGGGCTTTATGATAACCTCTCTGTCAATCTGGTTTCCTTGAAGAAATGCCATCTTGACATCTAAGGTGTGACATTCCCATTCATAGGCTGCTAAGGGACCGTCTCAAAATGTTCGTACGTAATTCGTATAATTCGTATAAAAAACTTTGTATCGATTTATTAAATCTTTCGTATCATTTTATTTTTAATACGAACTTTTTTGTATCATCAAAATTACAAGTTCGTATAAAGTTCGTATCATTTAAAATAAAGTTTGTATATATGTATTTGTATCATTTTTAAAGAAGTTTGTATAAAAATTTGCTTATACGAAGTTCGTTTATTATAATTGGACTATTATCTATAGTTTTATATTCAATTTTTTTCAACAATTATAAAGTTCGTTTCGTTATACGAACTTAGTTTATTTTAATTGGATTTATTATCTAGGGTCTTTAGGGATCATCTCCACGGCATCGTAGAAAGCAAAAACATCTCTGTAGATCGTTTAAAAATCATGAAAACAGGATCGTAGAAATCGAAAAGATAGCTGTAGATCGTTTAAAGTTCATGAAAACGGGATCGTAGAAAACCAAAAGATCGCCATAGATCGTTTAAAAATCATGAAAACAAGATCATAAAAAGCGAAAAGATCGCCATAGATCGTTTAAAAATCATGAAAACGGGATCCTAGAAAACGGAAAGATCGCTGTAGATCGTTTAAAAATCATGAAAACGAGATCGTAGAAAGCGAAAAGATCGCCATAGATCGTTTAAAAGTCAAGAAAACGAAATCGTAAAAGCTAAGAGATCAAAGAAGTCAACCCCGTATATTTTACTTTTTTATTTCTGGTTTCGTTTAAAGTTTGTATCATTTCTTTTCGTCTTTTAAAAAAAATCATTTAATTCTTTTGTTTCTGGTTTCGTAATGAAATAATTATGCGTAATTACGCTGGTACTTTTGAAGTTTGTTTCAAGATCGTATAGCAACTTACTTTGTTCAAAGTTCATATCATTATATTTTGTATGATAAAAAACTTCGTTTAAGTTCGTATCATATATTAAAAAAGTTCGTATAAACTTCGTTTACATTTTTTATTTTAAACGAAGCACTTCGTATGACATTCGTTTCACGAAACGAAGTACGTAGCGTTCATATAATTATACGAAAAAACATACGAACATTTTGAGACGATCCCTAACATCGTAAGTACAATGCGAAGACTTTCATTTGAAAAAGTTGGGGAGTCCTTATTAAGATTTTTGACTTCTTCTTCTTCAAAACCTCTTATGACCAAACGAGCTTTAACTGTTTTGTATCCCTCTACATTCTTTGTTGTGACTACCCATCTTGTGGATATTGCAGATTGACCCTTATCTTCTATGGTGGAGAAAACTTTGTTGTCCTCCCAATTGGCTAATTCTTTATACTTTACATTTAAGACCTCATCTGTAACAGTTGCTTGAGTCGATAATAGTACTTCTTCAGTTTCGTTTGTCTCTTTGAGAGATTAATAATTTTTTTATTCTTTTATGTAAAAAGAATGTAAAACAAACACATCGAAATGATTTTGAAACGATTTTGAAATGAATTATGGTATGTGAAGCGATTTCAAGTAAATATAATAAAACAATCTTGAAACAATTATGAAACGATTATAAAACAATTTTAGTTTTTAATGAAACAATTTACAAAATAGTGAAACGATTTCCATACGATTTGAAACGATTTCAAAAAATTAAACATTACTTTAAAATCATTTCAAATTCGTATCACATGCTAGGCTAATTAAAAAATGAAACGATATGAAACGGTTTTTTTTGAAACGATCTCGGAGACAATCCCTTAAACAATGTGTCAAAGTTATCATTAAATATCGGTGATTTAATGGCACGCGTTGATGGCTGGATGGTTGGATTCTTATTTCAAATTTCAAAATGTGTAAAACTGTAGCTACATCTGTCAGTTCGCTAGATGTATTGAAAACACACTCTAAAAAACATACAATAAAAAATACCTTAGCTAGCTGTGTTAGCTAACTATAAAATGAAATCTTTACATAGATAGATAGATAGATAGATAGATAGATAGATAGATAGATGTGCATATTTTACATGGCTAGCCTCACAAATATCGAGGGATATACCCTGTCTATTATTTCCAGGAGGGGCCATGGCTTAGATGGAGAGTCCTAGAGTATTTAATGCTCATTTTGAGCTACGCAGACCCAATTAGTTGGGCCCACGCTCTACTAGACAACTCCCGGCAACATCCAACGGCTCACACAGTGTGCCATCTCCCCAATTTCCCTCACATGGCTTGGGTTAACCCGGGGCTATGGTAACATTCACTCGCCCATGTTGAATCGCCGTCAAGAGGAATCGAACCTCGGTCTCCCGCACAGAGTACGAAAGCTATAACCACTAATCTACGGCGCCACAAGCTATAGCTATAGCTAGCTATCTAAAACAATAGCTAAGAAAAGTGATAAAAGAAAAGTGGTATATAGCTATAAAAGATAATAAAGAAAAGTGAAGTGAATATATACGTAAGATTTACATACTTAAATCCGTTTTGGTTGGTAAACTGCACCATAACTAACAACTAGCTAGCCAACACCGAAAAAATGAATGATTATTCTCAATCCCAGTCAACTCTTTTTTAATTTTCTACTTGTTAAAAGTAAAACAAGTATAGCAATACATAAAAAACTAACCTTTCAGTCCTTTTAAAATTTAATAGTTTATTTTTTCATAATTTCAAAAACTCTCATTCATCCATTATGTAAATAAAAACTAGAGAAAGTAGTTTCTAGTTCCTGTTTGCAGATCAGTAGCTGCTTAGTGTACCATTATGAACAGGAATTCCGCGAATAAGCGTGGAATTTTAGCCTCTCAGATGGAGAGAGTTGCGAGATTATTGCGTAAATTTGCTTTCTTTTTCTGTTTTTCATTTTGTCCTTTAGCCTCACTTAAAGGCCGGTTTCCAGTCATTCTCTTTGGTAGCGCGAATAAGTCGCGCGAATAGCGCGACCAAGCGAATGCCGTTTCCACTTGACAACAAACATAAACAAAAATGGCTGAATATCGGAACAAGCATGTCAAACACGCGATGAAGAATTTTTCTAAATTATTAATGCAGATGGCTTTTACTGGAAGGCAAATTATAATTCTTTTGCTTTTGAGAAGACGATTCAGACGAAAATATGCTAAGAAAAAGAAAGCCAGACGATTTTGGGTGCGCAAGATTTATTTGGAGAGGAAAACGAAAGGAGGATACCACCTGCTTGTAAATGACATGCGACTATTTGATAGAGAATTCTTTTTTGGCCAATTTAGAATGACATCAGTTGCTGAAATTCCATCTCGTTTCTTTGTCATAGACCCACATCTGCCATTATGACTTCAATGTTTTAAATTCTTGATAAATAGCGGCTTCTGATTGGTTAAATTATTTTTTATTCGCTTGGTAGTTCAAAAAGTTTGAACTTCTGGCGACCATTCGCGCGACCAACAGAGGGTTGCGTAAATGTTCAAAAATAGATTTTGCGCATGCTCAGATATCTATTTGCTAGAGTCGCGCGACTAAAGCGAATGAGTGGAAACCGGCCTCAAGAGAGCTCTATTCTCCACCTAGATGGTACTACTGAGTTTTTTACTGTAAGTATGCTATGCTTTTCTATGTCTATATGAAACGTTAAACCTTAAGTTCAATCCAATGGTGATGTTACTCCTGTAAAAGGCTAGTTTTTGGGGCCGTAGATTAGTGGTTATAGCTCTCGTACTCTGTGCGGGAGACCAGGGTTCGATTCCTCTTGACGGCGATTCAACATGGGCGAGTGAATGTTACCATAGCCCGGGTTAACCCAAGCCATGTGAGGGAAATTGGGAAGATGGCACACTGTGTGGGCCGTTGGATGTTGCCGGGAGTTGTCTAGTAGAGCGCGGGCTCTAATTGGGTCTGCGTAGCTCAAAATGAGCATTAAATACTCTAGGACTCTCCATCTACGCCATGGCCCCTCCTGGAAATAATAGACAGGGTATATCTCTCGATATTTGTGAGGCTAGCCATGTAAAATATGCACATCCTATCTAGTTTGATAGTGTTTGTTCCAACCCGTGTTGTTATCTACACCATCTTGAGCAATATTTTTCGCGTTCTGTAAATTACCTAACTTGGCACTGCGCTAGTCAGACATCGCGCAGCCTATAGACGCAAGGAAGCGGGAAAACTCTGTGGAAGTCAAGAGGTAGCCACAGTTCTTGTTTTTAAACATAGTTTTCTTTTTTAATTTCATTGTCCTGATAGTTACATTGACACCAACCTATTTATGTAGCTAGCAGTTGCTACATTTATATTCTTTTATATTATATTTAGGCCGTGGGCCAATCTGTCTTAAAAGCTCTGAAAAAAGGTTTCGTACCCCAAATCTCGGGACAAAAGTATCTATATATAAATTAGCGATTTTAAACATACTGAATTCAAAAATAAATGTTACCAAGCTGGTAACCCCATAGTTTTCGAGAAATTGAGCATCAAAAATACATTATTCGTGTGTTATTGTGTTTTATTGTGTTAGCTAAGTGCTTTTTAAAGTATTTCTTTGTAATATAGCTAGCTATAGTTTAAAAAATTAAAAAATACATGTTAACACAATATAAATATTAACACACCCAAAATTTTTATAGCCTTGAAAAACTAGGTAAATATTTAATTATTGGGTCGTATCGAGAACTTTTCAATGAACTGAAATCTCCAGCATCCCTTATATCAGTTTTTTATTTTTGCTTGTACCTAATATTATTTTTTCTTGTACCTAATATTATTTTCATGTATATCGACTGAAAAATACAAAAAGGTCAGTAAGTAGCTTAAATATAAGTAAAATAATCTAATGGAAAAAGCAGACCGTGTGTTATCGATATTTTGCCAGCACTTATGCTTCCCCTTGCCGTAAAAGCAGCTGGCGGTATCGCAACCTTGAAGATGAGTTAAAAATTAAAAGTGTATTTATATTTTCGAGTCACTACACTCTTTTAAGAACATTTGATTTTTTGCAGATTGTCTTTACATTAGAGAAAAACAAATTGGTCATGTAGAGGAATTGTGTATTTTAACAGAATTTGTTTTAATTACCACTTGTTTTCTCCTGAAAAATTATTTAGCTATTGCTTAAAATTTTGAATTCCGGATTGTTTATACAACAAATGAGTTTATTGTATCATGCATGAAAATGCATGAAATCTGATAATTGAATTAACTTTGAAAGGGAAGATGTCCAAAATACGTTTCCTCTCACCAACTCCAGTTTCGACGAACAGGTTTGAAGATATTGAACTGTAAGTCGCAACCAGGATAATAACATATTAGGTAATTCTTTTAATGAGTTTATTGACTGTTCAACTAATGCAGTGTCATGTCTCAGAACAGAAGAGTGTGAAACACAATGTCCAAATCCATTTAAAATTCTGATAAGACGCTCACTACCAGTAATCTGTCGAACAGCCCATGACAAGTGCCATGGATTTTAGGGTTGGATTCCGTCCATTACTTTCGTGATATATCAAATCTTGTGCAATAGCCATTACAACATTCTCATCTTTGGTCAGTTTTAGAATTGTGTAATCACGGTGAGTCACTTTTACCAGTTGCCCATGCAACAAAGTTATACACCAACGGTGGTATTGAATCTTTTACAGCATTTATATTGAATTCTTCTGATGTAGGTGGCCATGCTTTAGTGAATTTTGGAGCATTTTTCAATAACTCACGCAAATTAAGAGCAACCAAGTACAACTCACGTTTAATATTAGGTTGACACCGTTGATCATTGATGATCTCTGTTAAAAAATAAGACAGTATGTTTATACCAAAGAAGAACTATATACTCTTCATAACAAGCCTGAGGAGTTCTTCTTAAAGTATATATGATTATATACTATACTTCTACTGTATTTTTAAATATACTAGTAAAAATTAGCAGCTTCTTATTATGAACATATTTTCTTTTTCTTTCTTTGACCATAGCTTAATTTTATGTATAGAACATGTCTTTTCTAATAACAGACTGTTTAAGACTTTTTTCTAATTTCACAAATTTTTGGCACATTTAGCAACCCTAAACAATATTACCTTTTTCTTTCTGATTCTAAGTTACTAAATTCTACTGGATTTTTTAAAAACTGCTTTCTTTAACAAAGTATATATTACATCTATTTACATATATATGCATTGTTCTACATGAAATGGGCCACCCAGCATTATGCCTATATTAGTGTCACCAGACATTACGTGAAGTGGAGCAAAGGAATTGAACCTTAAAACCATGCAGAACTTACCTTCAAAACTTTCATTTACTTCTAACTGACTACATCTTTCTTCAACTTGACTAGATGATTGAATATTTGTTTCCATAAGTTCAAATCTCCAGCAACCATAACTTCATAAAATACTAACTCACTACTATTTCTTACACTTGGTTGATGAAAAACAGTATGTGGAAAACTCTGTTGTATACGGGCCTTTTATCTCTCTGATTTGTAGTTGGAAGCATCTAATTGCTCTACAGTCTGAACAATTTTCACAAATCTATTGTTAAATGTTTTAAAAAATATACTTTTCCTTGATTAACTAACTTTTCGTTGATATACTTGTCACAAAACTTCATGAATGATTTTTCATACATCAATGTTTTCCTTTTTTTTCAACCCAAAGTATTTTGGGGTAGCTTTTGTAACATGGCATATGATATCTTACTTCCAATGCCACCATACCTTGTCCACTCCCCAGCTTGCACAGTATACCACTATAATAAATTGTTGCATTAAACTATAATATCAGGTTTTATTTTAATACACATAAAACAATTCCACTTTTGTCATTCAAAACATCACATTCATATATGTAAAATGACTTAATTAGAACATATTAGAACAATATAAGCACTTACGGTTTTAATAGTTTCCTTGTTGCATATACAGTACTGTGAAAAGGTTTGTTGACATCGTGGTTCGTGTTTATTTCATGTTGCGCACGAACCACGATAGCCCACGATGCGTATTTTTTTAACAATCGTGGACCTCACGATCATGTTTCGTGGACTACACGAACGAAAATTAAATATTACATCGTGGCTTCCACGATAGATAACTGCTATTGTAAAACAACAAAGACCGTTAGTTTATCAATTAAATCAAAAACTGACGGCAAAAATATAAATTAACACTTGTTGTTTTAATTCGTTGTCATAAAGCTAGCTACATAATAGATTTTAATTGTTCGTGAATCAAAATGTGATCTTAAAAAACATTTTTTATCGCCGCTTTTCGTCTATAAACTTTTAAAATGCGATCTAAAAAAACATTTCTATCGCCGCTTCTCGTTTTTAAACTTTTAAAATGCGATCTAAAAAAACATTTCTATTGTCGCTTTTCGCTTATAAACTTTTAAAATGCGATCTAAAAGAGCATTTCTATCGCCGTTTTTTCTTTTTAAACCCTTAAAAATGTGATCTAAAATAACATTTCTATCTCCGCTTTTCGCTTATAAACTTTTAAAATGCGATCTAAAAGAGCATTTCTATCGCCGCTTTGCGTTTTTAAAATTTTAAAATGCGATCTAAAAAAAACATTTCTATTGCCGCTTTTCCTTTTTAAACTTTTAAAATGCGATCTAAAAAAACATTTCTATCGCCGCTTCTCGTTTTTAAACTTTTAAAATGCGATCTAAAAAAACATTTCTATTGTCGCTTTTCGCTTATAAACTTTTAAAATGCGATCTAAAAGAGCATTTCTATCGCCGTTTTTTCTTTTTAAACCCTTAAAAATGTGATCTAAAAAAACATTTCTATCTCCGCTTTTCGCTTATAAACTTTTAAAATGCGATCTAAAAGAGCATTTCTATCGCCGCTTTGCGTTTTTAAAATTTTAAAATGCGATCTAAAAAAAACATTTCTATCGCCGCTTTTCCTTTTTAAACTTTTAAAATGCGATCTAAAAAAACATTTCTATCACCGCTTTTCGTTTTTAAACTTTTAAAATGCGATCTAAAAAAGCATTTCTATCGGCACAGACAAATTTAATTTTTCTAGACAAATGACATTTCGTAAAAATACAATCGCGTCCATAACGAAATAGTATACACCAAGCAAAAACTACGAATATGCTTTTTTAGCTTGATAAAACCTGAAACAAACAAATTGACTTTCATAAAAGACTTTTTTAAAAAGAAAAAAAAATTAAATTATATTGGCTATAAAAATCGTGGAGCTCGCGAAAATAATCGTGTGACACACGATCCTTCGTGGAGATAATAATATTAGCGTGGTGGCCACGATAGAATGTTTGAATGTTTGTTATACATAAAGACCACGATTTTATCGTGGTTCGTGTGCACCACGCTCGTTATACGAACACGATGTTAACAAACCTTTTTCACAGTACTGTAATATGTACATACTGCTGGTAAAACATGACCAGACTTTGCACCAACACTACTGATGAGCGTAGATGTTTGACTGACACAACATCATTCTAGGTCAGTAGGTAAAAAACTTAAGGAACTACTTTTGTCAAATAAAAATAAAAATGTATAACCGAAACCTAAGACATTAAGGGCTTATTTTAACAAATTTAACATCAAACATTAACTTATTACTCACACAGAAAATTAAAGAATTTAAGAATATTTAGTCTTCCATAGCTGGCTTGTAAAAAAATTGTATAACCATCTATAACTCCAGAGCAGGTATTTACCTGATCAGATCCTACTTCTTTGCTGTTTTTCTTTTTGTCACTAGCTCTTTTTAACTTTCCACAGTCTGTAAATCTTTGGTAACATTGCCGATGTTAAAATAACTCAGAAATTCTTTCTTCCTACCAATTCTCTCCCTCACTTTGTGGAAACAAGTCAAATGACTTCATATATATGTCTTTTGGAGGCTCTGAGTCATAGT
This sequence comes from Hydractinia symbiolongicarpus, assembly GCF_029227915.1. Lineage (NCBI taxonomy): Eukaryota > Metazoa > Cnidaria > Hydrozoa > Anthoathecata > Hydractiniidae > Hydractinia > Hydractinia symbiolongicarpus. The sequence goes on along the minus strand of NC_079875.1, from coordinate 11,464,642 downwards.
GGTGTAGCATGATTTTTATTTTTAAAAAGGGCAGCATTAGAAGTGAACGATAAAACAGTAAAAAAGTAACATGTTTTGTAAAAATTAAAGAAAACTGCAGGTTTTGGGTCTTGGTAACATTTAAAATCGTGATCAACATCCTTTAAAGTATTAAAATCAACCAAGATACTTTTGTCCTGAGATTTGGGGTACGAACCTAAACGTTTATGTCTCTTGTCCCACGACCTGATTGTTTAGAGTTGCACGTTATACAAAATGGACGACATTATACTTAAGCTTACCTCCCACTTCAAAAAAAGTTCATCTTATTCTGTTTATATTATGTTGAGAATTTGTAATTTAACATTTATGAAGTAAAATTTGAAATAATGAAGCTAATATAAAGCCACATTTTCTTGTGTTTACAGCATATTCCTTCTTGAAAGCCGCCATTTTGTGATAAATTTTTTTCGGATTAAACCCATTTTGACGTCATCTCCCGGATGGCAAAAAAGGCCCCCTGAACATGTTGACGCAAAACGATAACTCAGGGAAAAAGAAAAAGAGTAAATTGTTGCAACTAAGATTAATTTTGTTAATAATTATAAAATGTGTTTTTGTGCTATGGCTTTTTGTTAATAAGGATAATAGAAGTAGCGCTGCAAAGCATTCCTTTGCCAGTCTTCCAAAAGGCAAGAAAAAACGAGCTGCTTATACTCATTAACAGAGTCGATACCCTTTCAAAGTCGAGTTTTAATCACTAGAATTCTAAATCTCTGTCTACTTGTCTTTGCATTAGGCCATATAGAAATTCTGGTATAGGTGCTCACTCTTCTACGTTGCATCTAAGACTTTTCTATTATATTGTGGTACACTAGGCAGGGGATTTACAGGATTTTATTTTGTTCTGCACGCAGGCCTTGTCAGGAAGGAAAATGCTGGCGTGCGAGCTTCGCACGTCATGATACTTCTTAATAATTTTGAGCCGTGCGATGGCGTGTGCTCATTTTTGTTCCATTTTTTTTTTTCGAATAATCATAGAACTCGCATACAGCAACACTAATTTTGCCATGTTTTAAAAAAGCAGGTAATTTGTTGCGACGAAACTAAAATGTGCGATGCGTTCATTATTCATTATTTTTGAAAAAAAAATTATACGACGTAGCAACAGAACGAAGAAAAATTATAAAACATGCAAGTTACAGTCATAAAACTCTTTCAGTTAATAACTTTTTTGGAAATATTTGTGAGTGTTTTTTACTTGTTTTTGAATGTTTGTCTTCTTTCTTAATAGACATTGCTTTAATCGGTCAATTTTAAAAGCATTGCGTAAACTTTTATCTTTTTATCCCATTTTTTTTGTTATATGATTAGCATCTTCATACATTCATGAAAATTACAAGTCTATAAGGCGCCAATTACATCCTACTAAAGCGCCAAAATTTGCAACTTTTTAGCGCCAAGACCACCTCAAATAATTTTACAACAAAAAAAAATTGATAAAGGGAACATGTGTTTTTACGCCAAAAAGCCCTTGCTTATATATGCTGTTAGAAATCAAATTGAATCAATGTTTCCGCTGCTTAATTTGATTGTATAAATTGTAATATAGCTGTCTGCAGGATAAATTAAACTATACCTTGGCGTGCTATTTTATAAACCCTTCGTTAAATAAACATGGTTTTGTTAACAAAGCTAAAGTTAAAGTTGTTCCTTCTAATAAGGCACAAAACAAGATGTAACCAGGGAATAAAAGCCATAAAAATATATATGAGCGTTCAAAATATAATACAGCTATGTTATGCTGTGATTCTTTAAGTTTTATTAGATGGTTAAATTGAATATAGCATACTATATAATTATACTGTAACAGTAACATCATATTTAAATGTTTTTGCTGAATAATATAACTATAAATACACTTCTTTGGTCACTATCAAAATATCTCCATCATTAAAGGTTTAACATTCATTTTCATAAGTTATACCTAGGATATACATTTATTATGAATACCAACCATAGCAATATAAGGTTATGTTATGAAACCATGCAACCAAGTTAGCAATTCTAAATTTCACATCGTTTATAGATATTTGCTGGAATCAGTTATACTGGTATCTACCAATAAGTCATATATTATTGCCTGCTTTTTTAAAAAATAAGGTATATTATTGTATTAAAGGAAACCCGGGGTATAAAATGATGCTGCACTTCTGTTATAAAGCTTTAGAAGTTGGTTAACAAAGTTTGTTTTAATTTTTTAACAAACCCTTTTGCATTCTTGTGAAAAATCGAAATCGAAAAATAAATTCCAATAAATTAAAAATTTATAACTATCAAGTAATCTTATCTTTTAAAACTTGACTTGTATCTTGCCTGCTGCTGATATTAAAAAAAAAATATAAGTGAATAAAAAAAGTTAATTAAAGGTCAAATTTAGGGAAGCACTTTATGGAAGAGTCCATTTAGTCTCTAAATTATATATATTTCAGTACATATATATAATTCAGAGACTAAATGAGCTGAATTCATTTTTATCATGCAGTTCTAATATAATGAATCTGTTGAATGACAAAGTAACTAAAAAAATTCCATATAAAAAATACCATCACACAGTATTTTCTAATCAAATCGTTGATTACGTATTTGATCAACTAACCCATGGCATCAATTTTAATCAGATAACGGAGAGTATTAGTAAACTTTATTTCTTGGAATATCAGCAAAGTCGTGACACTAATCTTGAGGGGTTTCATAAAAATGAGATGTATTCTTTTCCTGGCAGGGATAAGATTTTAAACACATTCTTAGACATTTTTCGAGACAGAAGGTTGTTATACATAAAAGGCGTGGAAGATTGTGTACCAGCCATTCGCATTAGTGCAGATCACACTTTTAAAATTGCAAAGAATATTGGAGGATATAGAGAAAAGGATGATAACTGCATAAATGAGAATCGAAAGGTCTTTATTTCAATAGATGAAAAGTATAGGGTATGTGGATGGAAAAAACTGTTGGTCATGCTGAAATTCAACCTATCATTTAAAAACATAAGCAGAGAATAAGTAATAATAATACCATTGTATTTCATTGTTGATAACTGCTGTGAATCTAAAGACCTTTACCAGACAGTTTTCCCTGGCATTGAAACAAAGTTAGATGTTTTTCATGCAAAAAAAGGTAAACAAACATTGTAAAATTAATGTCAGGAAGAAAGGCTTTCTGTACCAATACTTAGGACTAATAGTCAGACAGAAAGATGATATTGGCTAAGTAAGAACAAAGCTAACAGAAGGAGCTGGTAAAATCTTTGTACAACTTTATTTCTGGTCACAACGAATTTATTACTAATCTCCCAGAATGAAAAAAAGAACAGTTTCATGCTGAAGTTATAAAATTGAAAAATATACAGTTATAACAGATGTGTGGATATACAGATATATGGATATGTGGATTTTAAGATATATGGATTTGTGGATGTACAGATGTATGGATGTGCAGATATGGATATGTGGATATACAGATATATGGATGTACAGATATGGATATGTGGATATACAGACATATGGATGTACAGATATGGATATGTGGATATACAGGTATGTGGATATACAGATGTATGGATGTATGGATTCAGAGACTAAATGGACTCTTCCATTAAGTACTTTCAAATTTGGCGTTGGCTAAATCAAATTAAGCTAAATTAAGGCCAAATTATGCAGTGTACCACTTTCGAAGACAAATTTGAGTACTCAGAAACGTTTAGTTTTTAGAATGTTAAAAATGTTTGCTTGCTTACATTTTGTATCATTAAATGCATTACAGCCAAATATTTTTTTGTGATCTAAACTTTTAAATGATATTGGAACACTGTGTGTTCGTCATCAAGAAGGGGTTAAACCGTGTAACAAAAATCATGTAAATGCTTTCCAATGTTGTTGGCGTTGGTAAAATTTGGCTATCTCACCAATACACTGGCCAATATCTTATGAATATAAATGCATTTGTTTACTATGCTTTTTACATAGAACGCTTTTTAAATATTAAGTGATTTTTTAACTTTGTTTTTTCTCAATATTTATATTGGTTACTTTATTGCTCAATAAAATCTGCATGAAAGGTAAACGAGACAATAAATATTTGATATACATGAAGGAAAAAAGTATCCCTGTCAGGAATATCGTGGAAAATGCTAAAATATCAAGTAGTAAAAAATGTTTTTTGTACTTTTGTCTTGCCGCTGTGATATCATGATCAATTGATATTGGCCAACTTCTTATATTTTTACTCAGTTAATAAGATGATAAGGATGTTAAAATATAATCGTTATCACCATTTTATTATAATGTTTTGTTTAAATTTGAATATTATTATGCTGTTATCTTCTAAATTTTTTTTCCTAGTGTGGTGTAAAACTTTGTATTATATTTTCTTTTTATGTTAGTGTAGAAGTGCAGGTGAGTTTTCAGAGTAATATCCTGCTTCTGTGTACATGTTTAATTTTTGCAGATTAATTTTCCCTATTGATTTTTTTTGTATTTCTTTATATATTATTCCTGTGTATATTCTTAATACTTCGTATCAGTCATTTTTAGTTTTAAACGCTGTGATGGAGAGAATGTTTCTCACTCTCCTCCTACTGAACGAAACTTTTTGAATTATACAATCAAACTATTTATTTTATTTATATGTTACTATCAAGATTATCCTTTAATTATATTATAGAATGAAATGGTTAACAATTACTACTAGAAGATTTTTGACGCAAGGCATATCATGTATCTCCCGTGACGAAAAAGGATATATTCTTCTACGAGTGCATGCTAAACCTGGGGCAAAGAAAAACAAAATTGCAGGTAAAACTCAGCTGTTGTTTGTTTTTTTGTTTGTTTGTTTGTTTGGTTATTTGTTTAGTTGTTTACTTTTATTATTTTTGAATATTTATTTTTTAATTCCTTTATTTCTATATCAATATTACCTGTTGTCTGTCACGTGAGCTAATGTCGTGTTAGGAAAAATTTTTTGCCTAAAAGAGCAAATTGGATACATTTTTAATGATAACTTTGGATTTTCTACAGGCCTGGTCTATGTTCTATTACCTGACTTTCTGTCTGTAAGTCAAAAATGGTAGAGATGTAAGTAGCGGTAGGTTCTTGTGGATATCTGACACGCCTAGAGACTACTGTATTCAAAGACTCAATAACAGATCTCTTTTTGTTTTAGTATTTCCCTACGGGATGTATAGATGAGTTGCGGCGTAACGTAATGTTTTCATTTTGCATCGAAAACAATGGACATGCGCACACATATTCATAGGCAAGATATATAAACAACAGACCGCGACTATAGATAATAAAAATTATAAAAGAAACACTGACGCTAAAATTGGTAAAGTCTACTCTTAAAGAGAGAAAATAGTAGTTCATAAAAACAATTTCAGTGTATTTTTAACCTTACATTACTATACATCTATAAGTAAGTGTAACTAGCCAATCTGGTTTATGTGGTCCTTCTTTTCTTTCCTGTCAGAATGCACGCGGCATATACAGAACTTTGTAAACAATCACCACTCATCTATAATTTATTATTTCCCGTCTTGGGTCGTTTTTTTCTTAAAAAACAGATATTAAATTCAGCATTTGGAGTTAATTTTTTAAGCCATTGCAACAAAATGCGAATGCATGTCTAAAAGATTTGTCCCATGTCACTTTGGCGTGATGTTTAAACTTTGCTGCTAATTTGTTGTTTATTTGTTGTTTATTTGTTGTTTATTTGTTGTTTACTTGTTGTTTATTTGTTGTTTAATTGTTATTTATTTTTTATTTGCTTGTTGTTTATTTGTTTTTTATTTGTTGTTTTCTTGTTGTTTATTTATTGTTTACTTGTTGTTTATTTGTTGCTTCTTGGTTGTTTATTTGTTGTTTTCTTGTTGTTTTTTGGAATTTTAAAACATGCTGGGAGGACTGTGTAATGTACAGTAGCCAGAATTTAAATAACCAAGTGGTAAGATTGAAAAAGTCGAAAAACAATTTTAGTATAGTAAACATCTGCTAGCTGTTACGCAGATGAATAATATTGTAACATATGGTAGAATACGCGTATGGCAAAACTTAAGTGTAATGTTTCAAGTTATTGTTTGTGAAGGTTTTCTCTATCTTTGTTGAAGATCAGGTGTATTTAAGAATTTAATATGGAAAAGATTTTGGTAAAACACGAACGCGTCTGTCTTCACGATTTTTTCATGCGAAACAGGCGAGAGATTTAAAAGCAAACCTTATATACTTAACAGGAGACTTATGGGATACTGTTGTTGCTACAAGTGCTAAAAGTTATGGGTTTAATTCTCAGCCGAGTTTTACCAGACGGTAAAACCAACAAAGTGTTCCGGGCGATTGTCTAGTTGTGCGGTTACTGTGCTTTCACATTTTCAGGAGTTTATATGGGAACATTAAATACACTAGATTCCCTCGCAGGTCCCTGTTGGATAACAGTATAGAAATCGAATAGGCTACCCTGGAAATCATTCGATTATGTTAGGATAAAGGTTCTGTTTTTTAAGTGTTCTTTAACCGTGCAGCACAAACTTACTAGTCCGAAAGTCAAGACGTAACAGAGTACAATGACAAATGATGGGAAAATTTTAAACTGTATAAAAAGCCATGTTTTAGAGATATTTTAAGGCATCTTCAGAGTTAGGGTTCTGTTGGATGAGAGTAATGTGTAAAAACGCATCTTTTAATAGGACGATAGCGTAACTTGATATTTCAATTGTTTTAGAACTTATTCTTATGTAATTTAATCTTTAGACTTGTCTTCTGATCGTATTGGAATACAAATTGCAGCTCCTGCAAAAGAGGGTGAAGCGAATAGTGAATTACTCTCCTACTTACAGTCTGTACTGAAAATCAAGAGAAGTGAAATTTATTTAGAGAGAGGTGGAAAATCTCGAATAAAAACAGTGAAGGTCACTTCAACTAAACACACGATCGAAGACATCCAAGCATTTCTTGCAGAGAGCGTAAGGCCTTAGTTTAATCCGACCAATCTACTGCTGCAATTTATAAGCATCGCTTGTATCGAACTTATATTTTATCATCAAAATGGTCGATATGAAAGCGTGTGTTGAAGTTACTTCAGATGTATTTCTCATGCTTTTCACTGCCGTCTATGAGGTGTTGAAGTCTTGGGTGAAATTCTTCTACACACCACGTAAAGATTTGACAGGTGAAGTTGTCCTACTTACTGGTGCAGCTGGACATATTGGTTCGTTACTTGCTGAAAAGTTAGTGCGAAAAGGTAGAAAAGCGTAGTTTACTGCTGCTTGAATTCACTGTTCTTTCAAATGATCTTCATTCTCTTTTACATGTTCGACACTTTTTTTAGAGGTCACATAATTGGAGCAACTTTACTATTCAGAAAACTCAATATTTCGAACTTTCCAATGATAGTGTGAATTCTCTTTATTATTTGTTTGTTTATTTTTCTTCACGAAACGCCAACTTTCACATTCACGATCATCAACCGTAAAAACTACTACGCAAAATATATCTTTTTTTATAAATATAGTGTATTTTGAGTCCCGCCTCAATATTGTATTTATTTATTTATTTTTTGAACTTTATTCTCGTGATATTTATCTATCCTATCTCTTATTTCATCTTTTTCGTTTCTGACGTATTGAGTTTGTTATATTGGACACGATGGCGTAGAAAACATTTTTTGACAAGTCAATTTAATTTTGTTTTGAAGAGACATTGATTTTTTTGTGACTTTTTGTTTCTTTTTATCGTTCTCTTATTTTATGATTTGGAAATAAAATATGTTTATGAAAACACTCGTTTTTACACTCGTTTTTAGTTTATCTAGCCTGGACATAAGCATATGTCGAGGCTAGATAAACAAAAGACCATGTCCTTAAACTTTCAGCCTATATATTGTTATACGGATAAAAACTTTTTGCTTATAAAAGCAGTTGTAGTTGACTCGTGTTATCTCGGATACTCGATAACACAAACAAAAGCCAGTCATAAGATATTGTCTGATTTTATTTATTTATTTATTTTGTTTTGTATTTGTTTCAGGATGTATCCTTGTTTTATACGACATCGATGAGAAAAATGTGCACGAACTTGCTAATTCATTAAATTCAAACAATAAAAAAACAGTAGCATACGCGTATAAATGCGACATAACCAATCACAATGAAGTAGAAAGTGTGTCAAACCACGTGATCAACAACATAGGGCATCCAACAATGCTTATCAACAATGCAGGCGTAGTGGCGGGAAAGTATTTCACAGAATTGACAAGCGCTGATATATCGCGTACATTTGAAGTGAATGTGATTTCGCACTATACCTTAGTGAAGACATTTTTACCGCACATGTTAGAACAGAATCATGGTCATATTGTTTGTGTATCCTCCATTTTAGCCTTGGATTCTTTAAGTGGCGTTTCAGATTATGGTCCATCTAAAGCAGCAGCGTCTGTTTTCATGCGTGCATTGAGACAAGAAATTCGATTGCTTGGTAAGGCCTCGAATTTTGTTTATTTTCGCGAAATTTTGCTCAAAAAAGTTGCTCAACTATATGAAAAAAAAAGAAATTTTCCGATTGTAGGAGTTGTGCATTCATATTTTCATACTAAACACAATTAGGGCACTTTAAAATAACCCTTGTTGAAAGCAGCTTCAATGAGAACTGAAGAGGCAATGCTTAGGAAATAACCGATCTTCATTTTTCAATTTAAAAATATATTTTTGTATTTAGGAAAAAATATCCATTGTACATCTATATTTCCATACCAAATCCACACTGATATGTTCAAAGGTTGCGCTGCACGATTCTCATATGTACCATTTTTAAACGTCCTCGATCCGGATTACGTAACAACAAAGATGGTAGACGCTATACAAAAAAACCAAATCGTGCTTTACATACCAAGAATTTTATACGCAGCAATTGCTGTTATGAATGTATTGCCAGTGTGTGCATACGATGCTTTATATGACTTTCTTCACACGAACACTGCTATGAGAACATGGGTGGGAAAAGGAAAGAAAGAAGAGTAGAAAAAAGCTGGACTGGTTTGTTTTTATCAGTAAACATGTTGCTTCCCGAAATAGCTTCACAATATCTTTCAACAACAAAGTCAAAACGTAATTTTTATTTAACAAATTTAGTCTGGCTACTGATATATATTTTTTCTTTGAGCATGCGCATTGCGTGTTTCTTACTCCGGTAAAAACGTTGACATTCCCGAAAAAAGTTTAGTACTGTTTTTTATTTGTCGATCATGCTCTGTTCCTTTGGCCAATAAAACACAGGTTTTCCATCACTTTGACCAATCAAGTCAAAGATTTTCAAATTTTTTTTCCAGACTACACGATTTTAATTGTTTTATTTGTTTAAAAATTTGAGATTTGTAAGCGTTATAAATAGAAAAATGCTAAAAGTAGTTGCTTGCTAGGAATGAAAATAAACCAGACGTTGCGGCAGAAACTCATTTACTCCATTTCCTCTACGGGGGAGTATTTGCTTTGGTTTCGCTAAATATGCATGCTAAAATGCAGAATATCATGAAAGCAAGATTAGTTATGAGCAAATTTCGGGTGCTGGTTGTTTACATGCAAGTTTGAAAAAATGTATTACCAAAATGTTGCATTTTAGAGATTTTAACTAGCAGTGTCAGTCGTAGTTAACACAGTTATAAAGACGGTATTGGTAGTGTGACAAAGAAGTTAAAATATTGCAAATTTAAGAGTGTAACTTTTTTATATGTTAGGTTTAGCTAAACCTAAAATCTAGCCACGTTTTTAGAATGATGTGAATGCATTTTTATTTTACTGTTTTTTACTGTTTCCTAGTAAATTTAAAACTAAAATGTACAGTTTACTAACGCTGTGTGGCACTTCATATTACTCTGATCAGTTCAAAAATATAAAATTAGCTGGCTGGTAGCTAGCCAGCATATCTACCAGGCAAAACAGCATGTAGCTAGTTACGTTACGGACGGGGGAGAGACTTTATTTATCCTGCTGACCAGGAAAAGTTCCTCTGCTAGGTAAACCTAAAGAGACTAAGATTTTAGAAGGTGTGAAATTTTAACACAATCGTCTATAACTGATTTTAGTTGACAAACTAACACCTCTACAAAAGTTAAAAAAAAATTAAAATTCAAGCTGATCACCACGACGTAGTCTGTCATTTTGTTTCTTATGCAGTTTTATATGTTACATAGCTATTTTACAGAATAACGCTTGAGCTCAAAGCAGATTGGTGCTGATTATAGTGTTATCTCGGAAAAGTCACCCACCGCTTTTACGGATCTGCTAGTTAGCAACGTCGTTTACATGACTGATATGAAGTTGGTAAGGTTTACAAAATGCTTACAAAAAATGTTTGAATATATATTAAAATAGAGCACACACACAAAAACTAGTGAAAAAAAGGAAGGCTAAATTGATTGAAACAAATAATTAAATGCTATTGTCTAAAACATCACAGAGACAAGACTGCCAAAATAAAGTAATTCTCAATTTTTGCAGGAAAATATTTCATTGAATAATAATAGTCAGAATCCACCTCGTCCCCAAGGCTCTTTTATGCCTATGATTCTGACGTGAGCAGACGTAAAAACCCTTAGGGACAAGATTGGGATCAGAATCTTATTACCAGGTCTTCTTGCTTTTTTTATATTGAGACCGGTTTCGAAAGAAACTTGTTTGCTGTTTAAGTAATCGATAGTGACTCCGGCATGAGGCAACAAACACACAGAACGAGGCTGCATTTATCCTATTGCAGAGCACCAATCACAGTCCCGTTGTGGGCTAAAATATTTTCGCAACATATAGTATGACTACCACTAACCTGAAGTGAGAAATAAATTTTATGTCATTAAAAGCCATAGTTAGTTTTATTTTAATTCGTTTGATAATATAGCACCGTGACATGGAACGAAATCCTGCTTGTAAAAAAAAAAAATTCGTACGTTTTTTTTTCAAATAATCATTTAAATCAATTCCTCGAAAATTTTATCCCTTCGAAAAAAATGGGGAAATGTTATTCAATAGTACCCATTATGTAATCTCTTGTGTAATGCAGCAGAAATTCCCTACGCGAAAAAGGGTACAATAACATTTCCCATGACAAATAAAAGGATATTTCATAAATATCAACCAACAAGGTACACCCTGGTTCCCTGTGATATTACTTTCGTGTTTATGTGAGAGACAAGGTAAAAAGAAATCATCCTTGGGAATTAAGATAAGTCGGACTAGCAAAATAGCCTACGTCACCTCTTACTTTTGTTTTTCGTCAAAAGATGAATGTCAATAAAAACTATAAAGAGAAAACAAGTATTTATCCTAATATTTGTTATCCTAAAAACAGTATTTATTTCTCATTATAAAAATTATTTCTAATTCTAGTTTCTGTCTACGTTTTCTTCACCCTGTTCTTTTTCTCTCAGCTCTTGGAAGAAATTTGCTTTGTTGCATTTTCCTGTTGATAGCCAACAGTATCTACATGAAGCCGAAGATGTCCTTTGTTAATCCTCCATACTGCGTTCATTCTGATCAACTATACAGTTGAAATTGCTGTAGCTTCTCTGGTGACACATTACTTTCCCTCTAGTTTTTTGACAATTTCCACTGTATGTAGTGCACGAGTATTAAGCATCATATTGTCCTGTTTTTCTGTCCTCACCTACACCCCGTGTATTATCTTCATCATCGCGAAGTATCTTTTCGTTATTATATTTAATTGTATTTTGAGTGGCATCATATTGCATTGTTTTGGTGTCCTCACATCAATTTCTTTATCTTCATTGCGATGATTCGTTTCTTTGTTGTCAGTTGTTTTTCGAGCTTCATTATATTGAATCCTTCTGCTGTCGTAACTTACACTCTTTCTCTATCATCTTCATCGTGATATCTCTTTTCCCCATTAATTTCAATTGTATTTAGACCATCATCATTGTAATGTTTTACTGTCCTCACTTACACTCTCTATTATCTTCATCGTGGTGTTTCGTTTCGTTATTATTGTCAATTCTATTTTGACCATGCTCATCATGTATTTTTCTGCTGTTCTCGTATACATTCTCTCTATTATCTTCATCGTGATGTTTCATTTCTCCTTTATTTTTATTTGTATTTCGAGCGTCACCATATTGTATTTTTCTGCTGTTCTCACATACACTCCCTCTATTATCTTCATCGTGATGTTTCTTTTCGTCGTTGCCAATTGTGTTTTGAGTGTCATCATATTGTATTTTTCTGTTGTTCTCACATACACTCCCTCTATTATCTTCATCGTGATGTTTCTTTTCTTTGTTATTGTCAATATTGCAATCAACTTTTTTATTGCCATTTTTTATCTCTTCTTGATCATATTCTTTGTTTTTACCATTTTTCTCTGTGGTATTTTGTCCAAACATAATATCCTTTCCGGTGGGATTTCCAGTTACAGCTTTTACATCTTTCTCATTTATATATGATGAAAGATAGCTGTGATAATCTTGTTCATTTGATATGTCGTCACAGCCAAATCTATCATCTTCAGTAACAGAGCAACTCTGTTTTTTAGATCCATTGAGATACTGACCACTGCAACCAATGTCATAGTTTCTACAGTTGTCGCTAAGTTTTCCCTCTTTTTCTATTTGGTGGTAAAGAATATTCTGAGTGTTAGCAATGCCACTATTATCTTCACACCTAATTTTCTTTTCTTTATTGCACATCAATTCAATACATTTCATAATGCATAAATTGTCTTTACCTGTCAGCTCAGTAGTAATGCAGTGCTTACAATATCTTTCACGCCTTGTATCGTCACGATGGTTGTTTTTATCTACTAAATATTCATTGGAACTATTCTCGAGCTGGTAAAAGTTATCCTGACTTCCAGAGTCAAGTGCATTCTTATAGCTTTCTTTATCTTGTTGTATTTCTTGCATGCCAGATTTATTTTCAACCTTATCTGCTATTTTGTCGTTAGCAAAGACATTGCATTCTTCTTGGTTCTGATTTCTGTCGCACTCCTTCTTAGCATTTGTCATTTGGATATTCGCCTCCTCCGTCTCTATGTTATTCTCGCAATCATACACAATCCCTGTTGTGGTCTTTTGGTAATCACCAGATACTCTGTTCTCAACATAACCATTTGTATTTGCCATATGGCTGTACACATCTTGCATGTCGCTGTTGTTTTGACAGCCATTCACATTCCCTTCAGAGTTCGTTTGGTTATCACCAGATGCTATGTTCTCAACATAATCATTTGCATTTGCCATATGGTTATATACTTCCTGCATGTCGCTGTTATTCTGATAACCATTTACATTCCATGCAGTGTCCTTTTGGTAATCACCAGGTGCTCTGTTCTCAATATTGCCATTTGCATTTGCCATATGGGTATATACTTCCTGCATGTCGCTGTTGTTTTGACGGTCATTCACATTCCCTTCAGAGTTCGTTTGGTTATCACCAGATGCTGTGTTCTCAACATAATCATTTGCATTTGCCATATGGCTATATACTTCCTGCACGTCGCTGTTGTTTTGATAACCACTTACATTCCCTGCAGTGTCCTTTTGGTTATCACCAGATGCTCTGTTCTGAACATAACCATTTGCATTGGTCATATGGCTATATGCTTCCTGCATGTCGCTGTTATTCTGATAACCATTCACACTTCCTGCAGAGCTGTCGTATTTACTACCATGGTCAATACATCTAATGGTGCCTGAGCCTTGACTTAAGATGTAACCACTATCTTGCTGTTTCGGCTTAGTTTCTGCACATCCATCACTCCCATCGTCTTTATCATCGTGATTATGTTTCTCCTTGTAGCAGTCAATGTTGTACGAAGTGTCTTCGTCTTCTTCTTCTTCATCTTCTCCTTCATCCTTTTCTTCATGTTTCTCCTCGTTGTTTCCATGGTTTCTCAGATTATTACTGTGAGACAAATGTCTTTTTCCTATACACACAGGACATAACATTATAAAATGTTTTTGTGTTTTTTTCATTACATGCTAACACGAGAATATATAACGGGGAATGCGAAGCAAAAAACAACGAGAAAATAAATATGACAACTGGATAGAAAGTAATAAAGGTGAAGTCTAAAAAACAGAACACAGAAAAATTTACGCATTCAACATTATATTGGAGAAGAATTACTTTACGCATCACTGACATACTGCCTAGATACGAGCCGCGGTCGACAGGACGGGGAGCCGCAGACGAACCCACCAACTACTTGCAGCAATATGTTATTTATCTGTTTTCTATATATTAAACTTTGCTCGGAATTACCTGTTTCACTTGATCCAAATCCATCGCATGCACTATCAGATTTCTTCGAACTGGAAGGTTTATTGGATGCCTTTAATTTCTCAATATCAGCCAGAGTAAGGATAAAATCTCTGCGGCTATCCAGTTTAGCTTTAATCTGTTCTGCACGTTTCTTTCTCGCCATGTCATCATCCTTGTCGCTTCTCCCCATTTTAATGGTCCAAGCTGTAGGCAATTTAGCTGGTTTGTATTTCTGTTCCTGAGCAGTTTTTTCAATGCTGTCATTGAAATCAAAGAACCATGCTTGGGGCATTTCATGGTTGCTTTCCTTACCATGATCGTGTTTCTCTTCCTTGTTGGTTTCATTTGTGTCGTCATTAAAATCAAAAAACCAAGCTTGAGGCTTGTTGTTTTCGTTCTTTACGGGTTGTTTTGCTTCTTGTAACCATTCTGGTGAAGCTCGCTCAACGTCGCTCGATTCTTGCAACAATTCTGACGAAGGCTGCTTAGCGTCGCTCGATTCTTGCAACATTTCTGGCGTAGGTTGCTCAACGCTGCTTGATACTTGGAAAAATTCTGGGGAAGGTTGTTCAATGTCACTCGATCTTTGCGACAGTTCACTCTCGCCTTTTGATTCTACAATGACATCTGATTCAATTAAATCATTGTACTGTCTTGGTCTCGCAAATCGTTTTGTTGGTGGTGGTTTGGGTAAATAAGGCAACGCTGTGTAAGATGGTAGACGAAGATGGCTACCGTCGTAGTTACGATTACATATATGTTCTGCGTGTTTTGCATCTGTTGTCGCGTTACACAAACTTGGAAGATTATAATCAGTAGCTGCTTTAAATCTTCTGTGGCCGCGTTTTTGAATCGTTGGAGTAGATTCCATAAACATGTGAATATGTGGCAAAAAACCTTTTTTCTCAACATTTTGACTAGGAGCTGATGTTCTGTCCAATCTTGAACTTGGTGGACGAGGTGGAAAATATTCTCGCCCATGTTGAATTGGTGGCAGAAAGGAGCTATGTTCTTCTGTCCTGTCGGCAGGGTTACGGCCACGATTCTTTGCGTTATGTATTTTTGGAGCTTCCCTTTTTTTATTTACCGGTTGGTGATATTCAAATCGTTTACCGCGAGGTATAGCTGGTTTTCTAGGATCATAGTCATCTTTTCGCGTATCCCGTTGATGCCCAGTGAAAACCCGACCCCGGAGTTTTATCAGCGTTCTTGGGCTGTGTGATTCGGTTACCGAGGTTTTTTGGTCATCTTTAGATTCATATAGCAAGGAGCTTTTACCACGTGGTCTGGATGGTTTTCTTGGATCATATTCATCATTTTCCGTGTCTCTTTGACGACCTGAAAATCTTCTTCCACGAAAGCTTATGATTTCTTTTGGACCACGGGTTTTATCTTTGTTGATTGTGTTCTCCTGAACATCGTTTCGTTGGCGAAACAAGAACTTGTTTACACGAGGTCGAGCTGGTTTCTTTGGGTCATATTGACGACGCCGTTGATACTTGAAATCAACTCCAAATGCACGTCTGGTTGCTTCAATTTCGAGCCGCGGTACTCTTCCACTGCTAGGTCTTGTATCATCTCGAGTTAAACCATAACCGGACGATAGGTTATAAGTTATTTTGTTTTTACCAGGAACATACTCATCCTTTCTTGGACGAGGAGGTGGTGCTGGCACAAAATCTTGAGGTGATATGGGATGCTCTCCACCGCGTTTTTTTGCTGGCTTTCTTTCATCGTAATATTTCTTGGCAGGTCTTTGCACAACAGTTGATTTCTTGGCATCGCTGCCTTCTTTCACGTTTGGTGGCTTGTTGTCACTCCAGTGGAAGGAACGCTGCTTCTTTCGAATTGGAATCCAGCTTTTCCAGGTTTTCTTATTTTTTACCTGCTGTGTTTTTTTCTTCAGCTTACTTCTAAGAACTGGTATTTTACTGCCTTCTCTCATTCCTTTGATAACAGGATCCATCTTTCTGTACATGAGTACCTCTCAATCTAAGACAAGGAAGGGCGTTATCGAATACATATGCTTGCACAAGCTATTAGGGTCAAATATCTTACATATAGCTTATGGAGTGTCAACGCAGATCAAACTAAGTGCGATCATTGTAAATCACGTCACGGTTCTAACATGATATATTGCAACAAAGAGGAACCCTTATAATCTTGCTCCCTTATACCAGATATATCACTACAGTACGGTCCCGCATATTTTTTACCTCTATTTAGTACGAGGTTCGAGTTATATTCATTATCTAATGTTCTGGAAAGAATTGGATCTTGAAATTCAGCAGACTGTTGTCTAATAAAAAAATATAAAGATTCGATAAGTATCATAGCTGTGCAACATAGCAAAAAAGGGTTGTTAACCCTAACTGACCTAAAATTTCCAAAGGTCACCAGATTTTGAGTTGTAACCATTCCAAAATTGTAACCAAGATAGCCCGCCCTGCGGTTTCCAGGTACTAAAATGATTAAACATGACCAAAATTCACAAACTTCGCTGGTTAGAGAGATCTGGAAACCATTTGACCTTGTAGGAAATTCTGTCTACTTTAGATAAACTTAGCTAGAGTGTACCAAAGTCACTAGATTTTGAGATATAGCTCTTCTGAAATAGTGACAGACAGACATCACGACCAAAATGTTTCCATCATCTGCACCCTCTTCTATCAGCATATCCTTCTCTTCATGTTTTTGAAACAATTGAGTATAAGAAACAAATAAGAAACATTTGAGGCTTAATCAAGAGTAACTTAAAATTGTTTCTCAATGTTACTTATGTATCTGAAAGAACTTATTTAAAACAGCCTAGTTAGGACAATATATTTATAACTTCTTAAGAGTGTGTAAACTTTCCCTGAGTGATACGTAAAGCAACGTCGTTCCCGGGGCATTTTGTTTTTTAATGAATTTGATAGCGGTGTAATAAGGGCCAAGGAGCCAAGAGGCTCTGGGAACAAGAATGGTACTTAAAGCCTTGTCCAGACTGAAAGCGTTGAGGATGTTAACACTATATGTAGTACAAATGATCCGTATCAAGGGCGTTAGGGCAGTTGCTTTTTTGTATTCAACACCGATAAGCGCTTCATTGTCGATAACGGTTTAACATTGTTAGCTAACTTCATTAGTGTGAACAAGGCTTTAGTAGTTTGTCTCAACAAGAAATCACGTGAGTTCTATATCGTTTATTCTTACTTGTACTTTAAACTTCAATGTTGCTTCAGAGAAGAGATATTCCAAGATGCTACGAAGTATTTCATACTTTTAAGAACTTTTGCACTCACGCTAAATGTTTGGCGGAGGTTCGCCGTAAGTAAGAATTGCAATTTTCATATGATTGTATTTACCGATGGGTAAAACTTTGCTGTAGGGTTTTAAAATTGTGAATATAAATGTTAAGGATCGTTGAAATGGATTCATCTGCCGTCCATCGTATGAATTTAAAAATTAGGGATTTTAAGGTACAGAAAAAGAAAGATGTATCTCACCGAGAGTTGATTTTTCTTCAATCTGTTCTGCCGTTTCTTCGATCTGTTACAATCGTTTCTTGCGATTTAAAAATCTCGTTTGGATATATAAATTGATGCAATCTCTTCTTTTATAAAATCAGTCACACTAACTTTCCAAAAATATACTAATCGCTCAAAAAGCGTCCAAACTGGGCAATGTCTAAATTAAAAGACGCTTGTAAAATATATATTTGACGTCAATATAGTGCATGGTTATTTGACGCCATATATTTGTCACATCTTCGTATCCAGTCTTTTTAAGAAACTTTTAAGGAATATATGGAAAATAGACTAATGAAGAGGTGGTATCCGGTGATGTTTTTGCGACAAAAATAGATAACTCGTTTTCAAACCAGTAATTCCGGTTTGAAACTAGCCAAATATTTAACTCTCGGCATATCGACACGTCATGATAGCTTTCCATTGTTGAAGTTTTGTCGTCTTCTAAGATCCTATCAACCGTGTTGAATGCGTTCCTAACAGAATTTAATACTTAAGGTTCTAGAACAACCTGGGTAATTGCCGCCAGGAAAAATGTCCATGCTAATTTTCACTGTAAAATTGCCCACTTGACAATTCTCACTTAGGATAACTCCCCCTTGAAAATTGCTTCCTGGAACACACCTAGGATGAGCTTTTGTGTTTCAATTGACTATCCCTACTCTCTGATGAAAGATTCGGAGTAACGCATGTAGAGAAATGCTTGGGTGGTGATATTGATCCATGATGAACTTGAATCTGTCCAGCATGGCGATAACAGTGGGTCGCAAGAGTAAACATCAATGTTTTATCTTAAAATGTGCTGGGGTCGAGAATGCGTCGCAAGGGAAGGACTATGCTACGAAAGAGTAAGGTAGAGATGAAGGTTACTCAGAGACCCTGCCTAAAAGCACCTGCTTATAAAGCAGACCAAAATCAAAGACCGTGACTTCGTTCTCAGTGGCACACAACAGAACGTAGAGTCTCAAACACAATGTAGAAAAGAGAGCATGCACCAACACCAGAATTTACGCAGGGACAAATACCTAAACGAAAGAACTGTGAATTCAGATTTATAATAACCAGATTTTGCGTCAGTAAATACCAGAGCATTTCTTAAACTAAAAGTTAGTGAATGTGAATATGAAAACATGATTGAATAACAACAACACGTATTGACAATCATGTAACAAGGAATAATTGTATGTATATATTGAGTGGATATTATGTTTATTTGTTTCACATTACACTCTTATCAAAATTCTGACTACACTGGTCATTACTCTTATTTCTCTACTGTTTTAAACATTAGACCTATTGCTTTTAAAAGCCTGATTTTCTTACAAGATATATTCTTATAAAAAGGGGGGACTGATATCCATTTCACTGAATTCGTGTTACGTGGTAGTGATAATTTTGGTGACGCGTTTCATAAGGATACAGTGGATATGTAGCGCAGTGAGTTACTTCATTAAAACTTTCATGATAATTGAGGTCAAGTGAGAGACGTTCTTATGTTGTATAGGGCATGGTATCATGGCATTGTACAGATAACGCAATGCCACGGTTGCCCATAAGTCAACCTCGATTCCATTACCTGTTGTCTTTTTGCATGTCAGACAGCGAGATCTATCAATAAGCGCAGCGCCGATTAGAGAAAAAGCCTAGGAAACGAGGTTGCCCAGGAGTGTCACAACAACTTTTGCGTATACTTGCCTCAATCGATGTCATTATAGGAGATATGATGATGGTCACGCCAAACAGAAGTCATTTCTGAAAAGTAAGCGAATTGTTTTGGTAATATTTCACCATCACTGTTTAATTTTGCTAATATGATTTTAAGTTATTTGTATCACAACAATTTTTCATTTACTGGTTGTCAGTTTTTCAAAGATATGTGTCGAGAGATCATCCATATTAGCCATTCCAATACAACCAACGGAGTAGGAAATCCTTTTGTGATAAGCCTCTTATTCTGATGTATACAAGATTTTTTATCCAAGTTTTTCTAATTCTTTTAATAGTATTTCATTTATCAATGAAGCATTAAAAGAATTAAAATGCGTCATGGGAAATGGATCATTATCAAAGGTCATTTGCCCAATGCAGGGATGATTTTGTAAATGTTGGATGGAAGGAATTATAGTGGAGGAAGCTAATATAGGACCGCTTAAAAAAACTCAATTACGCCTGGGATCGAAAAAAAATCGGCCGAGAACAATTTTTAATATGGCGGCGAAAAAGTGATCAAAGCGGGCCTTTTTTATTTACCCAGGCATATTTATTTTTTTACTAGTGTTGTTATCAATCACTTGAAACTGTTGGGATGCGTCTCTAATTTGTCGTTAGGGTTTAGACTAGCTCAGTTCCATTTTTATACTTGTGATGGCCACCTTTCACCTGAAAAATAAACTATTAGAACTGCCCAGTGATTGGTAGATACATGTTATTATCCCATTTTTATTATTCATAAAATTTTAGATCACGAAAAAAGATAACAAACAGCCGTTGTAGCTTGATACTGTAACCAATTAAACATAAAAAAATAATGCAAAAAAATAATTTATTTGTGAAAAAAACAGGTTTTTGTACCTTGTTCTTCTGTTATCAACACTCGAAAACTAATAATTTCAAAACGCTACACTAGACTGGTACCCTTCCGTGTTTCACTATTCTCGGTAGTAAAAACGGCGACAAAAAAGGAACCTATTTTAAAGTTTTACCGGCTAAAAAACCGTAAAACAATCAGCGGTCTGGTTATTCCAAAGAATCGATCGCCGGAGTAAATTTGCTTAAAGCGACTGGACGGGAATGTGCCAAATTTTCTGCACCCGGATTGTTTCATTGATCCTATCTTGTAAAAATTTCATAGACATTTGCTGGGTTAACGTAACATTCTTGGGTGAAAATAGAGTTATATTTCCGATCTTTTTTTAGGTCGAAATTAGAGTTGGGCGGGTTTTTGTATCATTTAGGGCTTACCGTTAGTTCAGTGTATTTTTACCACGATCTTTTTAGAAGAGATATTTAATATGTTATAAATTTTAATTAATAGCATAGTATATAATATACATTCGTTTACATGTCAAAAAGTAGTCGGTCAACACGTTTTTTTATAAGAATGCCAAAATTCTAATCAGACTGCTTGTTATCCATATTTCTGCCTTGTTCTAAATAATAGGTCTATTATTTTAACGTGAAATCCCAGCCTGATATTCTTAAAGAATATTCTTATATACAAAACACTAAACGTCATTCTCGGTGTGTTCAGTTTAGTGTACACCTTTTTTTCTCATGAGTAACTTTTAAGTGATTACTCTTAAACAGAAAAGTGCACACTATACGTCAACCCTCGGTGTGTCCAGGTTGAAGGAGTTATTTGAGAACAAAGATATGTCCACTGAAATTAAATTTTTTTTACGATATTAATTTACGATATTAATTCGCGAAAACCTATGTTTGCTTGTGTGGACAAAGAAACGCGTTTATTTTCAACCTTGTCTCCATTGTGTTTAACTCTACCTTCCTGGCTTTTCTAAAGGTTTTATGAACAAACACAAAATGGCCTAGAAACGAGGTCGCTTTATTATTACCGCTGTCTCTATTTTATCGCAACAATAATCTTTTATAAATCACAAAAGAAAAACAATTTGTTTTCAAGGAGGCGCTATTTCCCATCATATATCATGGGTTGGTATTGAAATTTCTTTCTACAACATAACCAAAACGCATCAACGATATGATTCTCCATCATAATCCGCCCATCATGTAATCCATGCTTTGTTGACAGAATAGCAAATTTTAAACCAGGTATGAAAACTGCCATCAGTAACAAAAATAACGCGATTAACCCTGACGCCTCCAAAAGAGAATTTTCTATAACTATCTCCTCGTTGACTCCATCTTTAACTACAACATGAGCACATTCATCTACATCTCCTTCATAATAGGGGTAGACGATCTCCTTCAACAATGTTTTTTCTTGGCAAAACTGATATATGGTAAGCCTGCATTCTCCACTATAATCAATGTCTAGTACATTGGAACAATTTGGTGTTAACGGGATTGTCCAAGATTTGTTGTTACGCAAGTAATTGTACATGTTACCATGGAGAAGTAGATTGATGTAAGGTTCGCAGGAAATATTAGCAATATAATGTGTTAAGGATCCTTCATGCGTAAGGGTGATTGTCTTAGATGAAAATTTGTTTTTGGACGTTTCTACTATAAGGTCATTTCCATCATATGAAGTGCATTCTTGTACGAAAGTGTAACCAGGATAGGTGCGTATGGTGGTATTCATTTCGGCATTCTTTTGGTTCGTTTTCTTCAGCCAATTATAATACACACATGTATGCTCCAACTGATCGGGATTTTCCTTCATATAAGCTTTTATAATACCCAATTTATAACTTACAACTCGCTGTTCTCCTGCGGGAACCTTTACGTGGGTTCTATCATGTTGTAGTATTTCTAATGAGAAACAATCCAATGATTGAGAGTATTCTTGATTGTGGGATGACGGATTATTTAAAGTGATGTATAAATATCCCTTTGTAGCATCTTTGACGCCGGGACTAAATTTCCACTCGTATGTCACGTTTTTACACGCGACATCCTCCACTATTGCTGTCGCATAAACACACAAGATAAGGAAACATCTTATACGCATCATCCCACTGTAACTGTGTTTTTATCGTTTATCCAATTGACGTCAGATTGTTAGTCTTTATTTAATTGACGTCAAATTAATAATCATAACATCATTTTCTGCGCGACCTAATATATATATACCTTCTTTTGAGCTCTAAAATTCGTGAAATTCGGCACCCCCAGGTTTCAATTAATCCTAACCAGAGATGGTGTAGTGGTAGCTCATTTGACTTGTAATCATAAGGTTCGAGTCCTCACTCCGGTGCACTTTAAATGCAGGGTTGTAAGTCCATTTAGTGCCATCTAATGACCGCTAACGGGTTTATGTGTCAGGCAAGCAAGTTAGATTAATGCTATACGATTCTCTGGCGTTAATGTAATATTTACAGTCGAAGTGGAGGAAGAGCTAACCGTTAGAAAGAAATCTCCAAGGACGTTAAAACTTCCCGTTACTTACTTACTTTGTAAAGAAGGGTCTGCCGTGAAATTAATATCATTGGAAATGGAAATTTAATTTTTTTTTTAATTTTTTTTTAATTTCTTTATTTCTACCCAGGATAGCCCCTTCAGTTCCTATTGGTATTGTAATTAACAGGGGTCCTGCGAAGGGGTCTTAGTGCGTTTAAAGCTCCCATTTGAACTACGAAAGTCGTGCAAACACTGCAATTACTCAACTAGACAACTGCAAAATAACAGCAAATCCTATTCTCATGATGAGCGCTAAGCAGAAGAGATAGATTTACTCTTTTATAGTATCTGGCGTTTGAACCCAAGACCTTCCGCACTGTAAGCAGACGTTTTACCATAAGGCTACCAGTCAGAAATTATCTCTTTCGATTGGATAAATTTTGGGTTAATGGTTCGCGATAAATATCTTTTTGGAAAAATATTTTTGGCATTGCTTATAATTTTAGATCATAAAGTTTCAGGGAAAATGCGAAATTAAGGGCATAAACTTTCACGAGAGACTTTTGCATAAACTCAAGTTCATGAAAATTACCACGTTTAGTGTGCGTAGAGTATTAAAGATAGGAGTGCTTATCCTACAGGGACGTAAAAAAAGGATCCTCTCCTAAATAAACCCTTTCTCCGCGCACTGATATTTTTTAAATAATTATTTATACTTGAATCTTTGTGGCATATATTAACAAATTTAGCTAAAATCAAATACGGTACAGGGGTAGAGAAAATAGGGAGAAATTTTGCGGGGATAAATGTTTGCGGTATTTCACAGTTTAATTGCGAATATAGTAGTTCCCAGTAGTATTTTTTATGGCCAATCATGGAAATGAAATTATGCAGGTAAGCGCTTCTTTGTTTCCTTGTAGTGTTTGTAGAAAAAGAGAAAAAATATGAAAGGGAAGAAATAAACAAATATGATGCCGAAAAATAGATGATAGGCGGAATGAGTAGAAAGGAAAAGGGAAATTTCACTAAAGGATTATTTTCCGTTAAATGAGTCTCCTCATGCAATATTGTTCGGTAAAGTCTGCAGTTCTCTGCATTCTGCGGATGTGTTCTTCCCTTTTTACATTTTATTTTATTTTCAATTGATACGTTCCCAAAGGAAACCAAGTAACCAAAGTAGCAAGTAACCAAAATTTCTAGTAAAAAAGAACCAATAAACTCATCAAAACTATTTACAACAATAAATATATTCGTAGCTAAAATCTTGTAATTTCTTCCCAAGCAAAAGCGCGGGGAAGTGTAGTAAAAATCAACTTCGTTACCAGGGTCTCTCGTTTAGGGTCATTTTAATGTCAGAAAGACAAATAGCCCTGGGAAAAAAATTGAGTAAATATATTTCTTGTTCTTAAATGTGTCATTTGCACCTATATTCAGTCACTTCTTTTTCGCACCAATGACATTTGACGTCACAACACCATTTGAATGTGCAGCGACATCTCACCTTTGCTTTTCTTCGTACCGGATTATAACCACGTCCGCAACAAAGTATTTTACATGACGTCATATCATCGCCCGATTTTGGTTTTGTATTTAAACATACTCGACCCTGGGTACCAGCAATACCCAGCGACTGTATGACGTCACAATAGTTTATTCTTTCAGTGTAGACTAAATCAGTTTTTTTTAAAACCCTCCTCGGTTCAGCGGATACCAATTTTTTCATATTTTTCATTTTTACTTTGACAGCATTTTTATATTTATCATAGAGCTTTTGACCTATGACTTTTAGTTTTGGTAACCAACGGTAACATGTTTTTGCAATACAATTTCCTGTCGTTCCATAACAAGAACATTTTCTGTGTTTCTTCGATAGTTCGTGTGCTATCTAAATAATTTAAAAGCATCTGTTAGGAATAACAATTAACCAACCTTGTCCCTAGAACTTTTTTTATTAGTTTCAGTGGCCCCCAGTGGAAACAACCCACTCACTATAGGTTTTTGTGATTTCAGGGCTAGCCACTTTAAATATTTATTAGTATTATATTATTATTATTTGGAGAAGACTTTTTTGTCAAATCGTTTCTAAGAAACAAAGAGTGTTGAGAACGAATTTGTCATATGGTAGAAACGTATTGATTTCCTATTTAAAATTAAAAAGGTCCTAGGTACCAGGTTGTTACCTTTCTCGAAGCTTTATTGTTTTGTATCAAGACAAGCTTCTTCAAGCTTCGCTTCTTCCCATCGATATATGTCTCTTCGCGACTCGGATCGAGAAATATTCGAGTTGTACGTATCGCATATTTTAAATGATCTTTGCAGTAACTCCAATAAACAGGTTCTTCGTCGTCATTTTTACTCCACATGCGACGATGAGGTGTCGCCGTGCGACATCCACAACTGTTTAACACGCCTCGATCGCATTCTATTGAGAGTTTATTTATAACACCTGCGGAGGAGATAGCATTTACGTACGCGGTTTCCGGTGTCCCTAAAAAGTCAAGTAATTAGGTTGTCGTAAAACGAAATATCGTTTGTGGTGACGGAAGACTGAAGTAAAACTGGCTATTTTACTCCGTTTCGAGACTTTTATTTATTTTTTGATATTGTGAGACTTCGCATTGTCTCTAATACCTTCCTACTACGATTGAGTTTGTCTTTTATGTTGCCTTTTGCTACTTCTCAGAATAACAAAAAAGTCCTAGGAACGAGGTTTAATCGAGTAGAACAATATCGTGCACCTTTGATCATGAAGTGAAGTGAAGATTTTTGTTTTGAATCCCACTTTATCTGGGAGTTTTTTATTTTTTTTTTATAAAGGTGTTAAAAATGTTCAATACCTGTAAAAAAATAATTTCATTAAATACAAATATTTTACGGTAATTTTTTATGTGACTTATTGAATCAGAATCGCGCACGTACTTATTGTATTTACTCTAACGCTTTTAGTAAATGGAGAATTTTAGTAAACAGTCATGTCAATTTGATCATTTTCTCTCTCCCTAAACTAAGCTGAAATGACCTTGGGTAACTTGGGAAACCCGTTTACTGTCGAATTAGAGGCACCCAGAGTTAGCTTGCTTAAGGTGTAAAGGTATCCAACGAAGATACATACTTCTTTTAAATAACTTGTTACTGAAGTTATTATTTGAGCAATTCCATCGTTCATTCACGAATTGTCTTTCACAATGTGCCAGACCATCAGTTGTTCCCTTGCCAACGAGAAGCAAAACATTTGGATCAACTAAGCATGCTTTTAACTGGCTGTCATTCAAATTAAAATGGTAGCACATTGACTGGTCTTGTTTATTCAGTTTCTTTGTTTCTGCAATTACGCGGGAATACAACCTAAAAAATAGGATTGTGTAAGACATTGAAAAAGCCTTGGCAGGAGGTTGGCGATAAACTCTAATAGCCATAGCGGGAGAAAATAAAACTTTAAAGCGAGTACGCATCTTGATGTGCCGGTGGAGACTGATTTGGAAATAATTTAGACTTTCTGCTGAAGCAAAACATTTCTTTGAATAACTCGAACAAATCTCGACATTTCGTCCATGCTGCGACGACAATAGGCGTACTTCGGAATACTGCCACGCAGTCAGAATAGAGCACCAACGTAGCGTTATAGACTTCACAAACTTTACATAAATCTCATTCTTACTCTCCCAATGGATGTAACACAGCACAGAGATATTAACGAACAAATGTAATTGTACAAAACTCAATCTCACTATCTTGAATTATCAAAATGCATTTGGCCTTCCAAAGAAGTACAACAATGTGCAAAATATAGTGGTGCTATACAGAAAAAAACCCTTCCCCCAACAACAAAGCTGAGATTGTACCTATCCAGAATTGTTTTCGAAGGCCGGGGATAATTATAGGTAGGATAGAGGAGGAACGGGGGGAGGGGGGGTGATTATAAGGTACATGTTTTACACATGATTGTAGTTACTTGACTTGAGGGGACTGGGAATGAAATTAATGTGAAGTTTGTGGCACCTAAAATGATACGCGCCAGTTAATCTTTTATGCTGACTGTGACAAGCAAATTGACGTCATAACGTACAAACACGCATGAAAGAAAAATAAATGAAAATTAAGTCATGAAAATTATAAGCAAGAAAAACTTCCTTGTTAAAGAGAATTTTCCACATAACAACACGCAAATCAGGCTCTTCGCGTTTTTTGCACTGGTCATTATGTATTTACATTATACGTAACGATAAAAATCAATAATCCCTTGTCGGGTGTTGTAATAACAACCCACCCCAGGGGTGGATACAGGAATTTAGACAGGTTAGTCTAAATTTTTCTCGAAGTCGACTAGAACATGCCTTCAAACCTATTTAGAGGGACCTTTCTATAAAAAATGTTTTTCTGGTTTCTTTCAAATTTAGGGTAACCTAGAAAGCTTTTACAAACCTTTTCTTTTTTATAAGAAATAGAGTAGTAAAACTTGGCATAATATGAGTGAAGTAAAAAGGGTTAATCAATACCTTGAGCTGTAAAAAATACCAGCTAGATAAACCGAATTGTTAACCAAACTTTGTACAACTTAACCTATAACCATATCATTAGCAGTCACGTCGGTGAAACCCTAAGACGGAACCGACGTGGGGGTGTTTATGCTCCCTCCCACTCACGCAAAGCTTACACAGTACCCAATCCGGAGGTATTAAATTTTTTAAAAAAATTATTGACATCCCCAACTATGGCGGCGGCTTTCTTGGTCACAATGTGGACGCCTCAACTTTCAAAATCGTTTCGTCGGTTCCTGTAAACAACCAGCAACTCTTAAATAATTTCAGCGCTCGATAATTTTGCCTTCTTGAACTAATAATACCTGCATATAAAAAAATCAAAGGTTACTCACCACCATTGACCAAAACAAGTGTGCAAGTTAAACAAATAAATAAATAACCAAAATTTGGTCTTCTTTGCTTTGGTGATGAAATATTTCATGCTGAATAGAAGTTTTACCCAGATGCGTAAGAGTTTCATCTCTTTCTTCACAATATTATATTTGTGTAAATCAACTGAAGTTATTTATTTGTTTATTCATTCATGTTTTTGTTTGCTTTTTAATGAATACAGTTTATTGTCACGTGTCGTCACTGTATATTGACACTGTAGTGACTTCTGCTAACACTTTATATACTGCTTAAACACTCCATTGTATAGCCGATTTTTGACACTTCATCGCAGGACTTTTTATCCGCTTTTTCTGCCCACGATATTATTTAGTAATTTTATTTCTATTCTACATAAAAACGTCTATGAATACAAATGCATATACATTGAAAAACGACCCTGCAATGAACAGATAGGGTTGGAAATGAAATGCTGTTTTTAAAAATATCCATTTACTTTTTGAGTGTTTTGATTTTAAAATGTATTTAGATTTAACTTTATATATCACATATTTAAGTTGCTTCACTTCCTAGTAAAAACTCTTACGCTCTCCCCAACTCCCAATCCTAATTTCTTTTCTTCCCATCTTTACCCCGTTCTAAGATAACAAGATACTCTCATGGTCAATAATATTATCAGAAACATATTTATTACTTGTGGGTAGGAGATCGGCACAGCAAGATCTTGTTATAAAAATAACGATTTCACATTTTTCTCGCTTTCTTTTCTCTTATCTTCGTTCTTCTCATAAGCCTTTGTTCTACAGATCCAAATAAACCCCTACAATAGATGTTGTGGTTCATTGCAACACATTTTGCAGTGAGTGGCCTATCAGTGTTCTTATTATACACTTAGCCACGACTTTTGTATAGATCACTCAAACAAACTTTACCTGTCAAAATACAACTTGAATAAACTGCAACTGTAGCACTACTAAATTTCTCAGCACAAAATAATCACAAGACACCTTCTATTAGTATCTTAAAAGCAATAAATAATTGTTGAAATACTCTAGAGGTGAAAGAGATAATGATTGATTAACTAAAAATCGTAGATATTAATTACTGACATCTACACAGCTAATTAAAGACTGCGACAGCTTCAAAAAATTGATGTAGCAACCTCTTCACCATATCCTGTATTATAGTTCTTGGAATATAACCAAAAGCCGTATTTTTACGCGTATCATTGCTACTCAAAGGTGGCCTAATTTTGCTTCGCGGCAATTTTCTTAGAATAGAATTCACTTCCCACAACAGTGTCGATAACTGGTTATCACATTTGTTATTTCGTGACTCCGTAACACGTCTATAGAGAATCCGCTCCCATTGTGTCATTAATAAATCTTTGCCAAAGTCTAAATATACCGCAAATTTGCTGTATAACAGGAGGCGAAAAACTTTCATAGTTTCAAGCCGGAGCTGCAAAGAAGAAGAATTAGTAATAACGTACTAGGCTCGTCATTATTCTTATCTATTGTTCTAAACAATAGACCGATTGTTGTCAACCTGTAAAACCAGCATTACATTCTTACAAAGCATATACTAATAAAAGAAAATTCGTGTACTTTGTAAGACCTTAATTGGTAGAATTGGTATTTTTTAGTAAAACGTAGATAAACAAACAGAACGAAAATCTGAGGGATCCTGAAAGTACCATTAACCTTTCAATATATCAAACCATGAAATAACACAAAAAAAATTCAACAAAGAGTTTGTTATAACGAAGAGTTCTTTAAATGTTTTAAGAAAAAGTGGGTGTAAGTTAGTTCGATATATCGGAGGTTTCGTAATATCGAGAGTTAGCTGTGTGTGTGTACACTTAGTGCTAAGTCCTCGTAAGTTGTTAAAGATCGAAAGCAACAAATATGCAAATCAGCTTAATGTCCTGTCGTTAATTGTCTTAACCAATGAAAAGCTTTTGAAGTATTTTATACCCAATCATATTACACGTACGTTTGTAGTAATCCTTTTAGTGTTCATGCACTTTTGTCTCTGCCATTTCCTAACTATGTGCAGCGGTGTTGTTTCATCTTGCTTTTATGACAAAAATGTATACAAATGTTTAGATTGGGGAAGTTAATGCCGATTTTTTATCAAGAGGGATAAAAATATTCTTCGCATGCCTTGATATATTCAAATTTTATTTTTAGCATTTTAAATTTGATTTCAAAAAAGATTTGAAAAGATATTACAATTTTGAAAGTGGAAGCAGGAAAGACAACCTCGCTCCAGGGCTTTTTTCACTTTTTGATTTTGGAATAGTGTTTAAGAAAAAAAGGCCTGGGGACAAAGTTGTCAGAAAAGACACACAGAAGATGTTAGCTATTTACTTAAGGTCCCCTTTCTTCAGGTTTCCAAGCACCTTTTTAACAATGTTAGGAAGATATAAAAACATCGATTTTTATGGAGGTAAACAACAGCAACCTTGACCCCGGGCTCTTTCTCTCTTTTTTTCTTATATCAAAAAGAGAGAAAAAGGCCTTAAACGAAAGACTCAATACCTTACTGTCCGACTAAATTGCGTCGGCTGATTTTTCCGTCTGTCGGTATTTCTTCTCACCACTTAAGATATCCGTCACCTTTGACCGTCGTCGTTTATTTAATGCGATATCAATATAAAAGACAATTTTTATTGTTTTTACCTCTTTCAAAAAAATTTCAATAATGGCTCGATTTGTTGATCAAACATAATTTTTTCTCAGTCAAAATTTTAGTCGTTGTTAGAATTTTCATCACTTCGCGCGCAAAATGTATAATCTTATTCAGGACTTAATCCTTTAAATTGTAAAAGCACGCAACATGCTTAGGACAAGTCTTTTTTAAAAGAAACATCGTGCCCAGAGCCTTTCGCCTATATAAAGAGGAGAGCCGTCTCATCAGCTTATGATAGGCATAGAATAGCCCTGCGTACGAGGTAGACACAGCCCTTGATAGAATATTTTATGAAGTATGTTACTATTTTTATACCGTAACTCCAATTTTCCAGGTATCAAAAGTTTCATTTTTTTCATTTCTTATATACACGAAGGCATCTTACTAGGCAAAATAAATAAATAGACAAAACCAGGAAAAAAATGTTAAGAAACACCAATCTCGTCCCCAGGGCTCCTTTTTTCGTTTTCTGACATGTAGCTGGTGCATAACAGAAAGAGAAAAAGAAGCTCTGGGAACGAGATTAAAGAAACCCCCTTTAGATCTCATGTTAGTCTAATAAGTGCTAAAACTGTAAAAATTTTTAATAAAGTTTCATTACTGCGGCTTTTTGAAATAGTCTTTTGGAAAATTGTCCCATTTCCTCTGCAATGGAGGGTGAGAATAAAAGCTGCATTTTTAACCTTCTCACACGCGGATAATCTGTTTCTCATCAACTCAAAAATCGATCAAATTATATCTTAATCTAAAACAAGCGGAAATACTGAAGCATCAAATTAAAAATAAATCCCTCTTGTATTATTATCTAGATTACTTTGCTTACACCATCAACACAAACCAAATTCACTAGTGGTTATGGTAAAAAAAAGAGCTATGCAATATCTAAAAGTTATACCTTCTGTTCCTTTAGACTTTTACTTTCCTATTCTGATTTTTAAGTTGTACAGAACACCTAATCCCTTTTTTTGGACACCTACAAATAATAATTAGCCGTTTTGTGTGCTTCATAACATGCAAATCGGATAAACAAAAGAGAAATAAACAAACAAAGGCAAAACAAACAAACAAGTAAACAAAATAAACAAAATACCTGCACCAGCATAAACTTTACCACGCAGTCAATTAGAAATTCACTTAAAAATCAAATCTCTTGATCACCTACAGCGATCATGATTGTTCTGAAAAGCGATTTAATTGCCATTGGCCAAACAAACTGTGTTGAAGAGACCCCTTAGTTTGTTTTTTGTTATCATGTCCGGCCTACTCTTTAGCTACCATTCATCCTTCTTTGTCTTTTTACAGATATAGTTTGTTATTTTTTTTTTAGTATATTAATTTTTTGCTTATTAACAACACGAATGAAGCTTCATTTATAATGCAAAAAATATATGATTGACAAGTATTTGATTGACAGTTGAATGATTGACATATCCAACGTTACCTATTTTGCCTTGATTTATCAAAAGCCTGGAAAAATTATCTTGTCTTTCTTTAACCTAAAAAGAGTGGTTTAGAAAAGGCTAACTACTTTTCCTGAAAATAACGTACTGGGTAAACGAGACCAAACTTCCACGTGTTTCATTTTACTAAAGTAAATAGGAACTTAAAAAAATGGGTCAAGAAAATTATATCGAAATTTTAAATGTGAGTCAACAACGTCGTTCTCGGCGTATTTTGCCTATTTGACGAACTTGATAGCGAACCTGTTACAACGGCTCAAAGTCCAGGAGAATCTGGGGACGAGGATGACAAGCCAGTGTAGTGAAAAGCTCTGCTATATTTAACGCAAAAGATCTGCTTTCTTGGAACTAGGTTTGTGCTTTTTTATTGACTAACGCGCGTAAAAATAGTTCTTTTTATTTGTTTGGCTTGCAAATTTACTTATTTGCTTATTTATTTTCTTTATGCTTGTTTGTATTTTAATTTTTTTACGTCATACTAAACAAACCGTTATGTCTAGACCTATACACACTTTTTTTTAAAAAGCAACAGCTTAGTATAAGCAATGCAAGAACTAATAAATAACAAACAAGACACAAGTGAAGATAACTGAAGAGTGAGGACCTGAGAAACAAAAAGAATATATCGTGGTTACAATTTACCAATTACATAACAAAAAAAATACTAACGTTATGCTGGTAATTTTTTTCCAAAGTTTCAGACATATAGAAGATCAAGAGCAACCTCGTCACTAGACCATCTTGTATTTTTTCTGACTTTAAGACCGTCTCGATATATAAAAGAGATAACAGGTTGGTAGAGGAGAAGTAAAAGGCTGGCACAATGTGCTAATAAAAAACTTACACGGGTAAAAAAAATGTAATTGATTAAAAAGGACTGTTGCTAGGCGTGGCCCTTCTGCATCACACTGTCTCGCCGTCTTGGTATAAAAAAAGAGAAAAAATAGCCCTGTGGTCGAGGTCTAATCAGGTATCAGGTCATGCTTTGAATAAACTTCTCGCTTCTATAAGATGCTTCACTATAATTAATTTTTCAAAAAAGGTCCTCTTATTCACACTTTCTCCAACAAATATCCGCTATAAAACTTAATGCAAATGTTGAATTTTACCGAGAAAGAGTTATTCAAAATATCGGAAGATATACCGTCGACGCTGCGCCATCTTCACCATATAATAAACAATGGTGGCATATCGTCGACGCTGCGCCATCTTCACCATATAATAAACAATGGTGGTATTTATGATGATGTTGATATTATGCAAAAAAATGTATTGCACTAACAAAATAAATTACAAAACTTTAGCTAACCCCTATTACTTATGGGGGAGGGGGGGTACTGTGCCCCTCCCTCCGGTTTTATTTTTTATAACTTTTGCCACGTCATCGAAACAATTTGATTTTTGTGACTTTTCCTAAACAAACATGACCTCATAGAGCATTGAACATTTTTTCCGTCTAAATCTGTCATATTGAAGTTTTTTGTATAAGGCGTCTTGCGATAACTATTTACGAAGCCGAAGATGCTTGGAGGCAGGGGTAAGGGGCATAAAAGGGTAAAAAAAAGGGTGCAAAAAGGCCATCAGTAACAGAGTTAAACGCTCTTCTCTTCGAATAAACACCCTTACAAATAGAAAATTTACCAAACGCCTGTTCTTTTCAGGATAATGGTATACGTTTTTTATTGGAATCTAGTTTGCTCAGGATTATTTAGGCTGACATTTGGTCAAAATTAAAAACACCTCAGACCATAACCTTAGACTCAACCAATTTTTTACGAACGTCACTAAATATGGTCGTGTGGACGGTCATATACAGGTAGGAATTCAGTTTTTCTCTATTTTAGAATATAAACGTAAACGTGTGTGCAAATCAAAACAAAATGATCTCAGTAGCATCTTAAAATTTCACATTATTTAGATCCATAATGGCTTATAAAACCATTTTTCAGCAATCTTTATACTTACAACTGACTAACATGGTTCTGCATCTCGGTGATAATAACATAAGCTTTCTTACATAAAGTTCTTCTTAGTCGCCATAGTTAAAAACAAAATAACGGACAATCACACTGATTTATATTACTTTTCCATCAAACATTTGTGTTTGCTATACACTGGCGAATTTTTTTTATTTTTTTATTTATTTATTTTTTTATATATATATATATAAGAGTACCTAACATCAGGTTTAGCGATCTAGAGGAATAAATAATATTCCATATAATATTCTACGATGTTAAAAGACTTTAGACGAAGTTGTCCTGAACAAATGTGATCTGATTTCTGCCAAGCTATATATCCAGACACATAGGCTTTCAGCAACTTAAAACCTAGACTCTTAACAAGATCTCGCGCACAGCTGTTTTGAAAAGCAACAAGTTCTATGAGGTACAACCCAGTGCGTAAGGCGTAAATTTGTTATATTTTTTTTCAAAATCGTAAGAGCTCTGCGTTGGAGGGATCTATTGTAATTCCTTAAGCCTGGGTATAAGCAGTGTATTTTCTAATTTGACAAGTTGTTTATCCGTGTCAAATAAAAGTTAGTTGTATTTGTAAATACTTTTTGATCGTCTCTACATTTTCTTGACTTTACACTAAGATATCTCTTTGATGAGTTTAGTAACAAAAGAGAATAGCCAGATTAGAGAAAAAAACACGTCAAGCGCCATTTTGAAATGTAAAGAACGACAAATTAATCATTAAGTTATATTTTGATGGACAGTCGAGACAGTTCTTATAAACTGTAATTTGTCATTTAGTGTATTAACAACATGTTCACTTGAGGAGATTATGAGGCTATGTTGAATTTACGAGGGCAATAAATCGGGGGAGGGAGGTTGGGGTGACCATGACCTCCTTCGTCCGAAAAAGACTATGTTTATTTTTATAAAAGCAGAATGCAAGTGAAGTCAAAAGACTAAAAAATTGCGCATGCGCAGGATTGTCACTTTATCTCTTAAGGGTATTTTACTTCGTACACTTTTCGAAATACTATGGATGCATGACGTGTGACGTAATAGTTCATTAAATCTATTACAACACCTTTTCTTGGATATCATTTTGTGTAGTTATCCAACCTTGTCCCCAGGGTTCTTCTACGCCCATGATATTCTGACATGATCAATGAAAGAACAGAAACTTTGTGTATATATTCACATACTTTACGAGTTTTTGAATGGCTGTGTTGTATAAATATTCGTTATAAATAAATAAATAATTAAATAAGTAAATAAAATCACATAAAAAAGTAATAAATAAGGCATATTTCCGTTATTGTACTTGTGTGTGAAAATACTGATTTCTTTAATAAGTCAATGCTTTTCTGCACAAAATTTATATTATCAACCTTGACCCCGGGCTTCTACACCTATAAAATGCTGATAGTCGGCAGTATTTTGTAACATCATAATAAAATCAGACATTCTTGACTTATAAGAAACCCTCTTAAACTAAACGCATAAAGTTGATGCAACAAGACCGTCTAAAAACTGAGACTGGACCCCCCATTCGTAAAATTGGCGAAAGTTTCTCTGGTTAAAGTATTAAAGTTTCTATATTGGTGTAAAACGCTTTTTTCCGTATTCTTTCCTCCAAGATATAATATATATATAAATATAGTCTAGTTTAATTATTTAAATTATATATTAAAAAATTAAAATCAAAAAGATGAAGTTTTGTGTCATTTAATGTCTTTAATACATAAAAGGTGTTTATTTGACGAACTGTCATTTTTTCACATGAAAATTTTGATTCGCCGTATTTCGCTTTCAAAAACCGGAAAGTAAAACAAAGCCAAAGATGCATTAAAGACGCATGTAAAAGACTTTAAGACCTATCTAACATAAAAGACGCCTTTAAGATGTCTTTAATCCGTTTTTCAAGGCGTCTTAACATACTTCTCTAACGGTTAAGTAAAGCTAGCCGTACCTAACAGCCGCACCTTAGCCGTACCTTAGCCGTACTTAAGAAAATTCGTAATTAGCAGCTCTGTGTAAGACCACTTGCTTCTAAGCTTAAAATTAGTAGTTAATGTATATCAAAGTTAAATTGTCTAACTTTTATTTCGTCTTTTAGGTGAATATCTATGCCGATAAAAATGATGCAAAATGGAGCACTCCATCGTCGAGCCCCAGTAACCCCCAGGGAATCCTCAATGAAGAAATACCGATAATAATATATCTTACATGTATTATAATTTTTATAAAATGATTTTAATACAAATACAAAAGAGATTTTTAAAATTGAATGTATGAAAAACATTAGTAAAGTAAGATTGAACATTATTACGCTGCGGACAATATTAGAGCTAGCGCTAAAAGTGACTACAGCTGGCTAAATTTAAATACGGTTGCCAAAATAAGGTACGGCTAGATAATATTAAGGTACGGCTGGGTCTTATCATATAAGAAACAATTTCAAATGCTAAAAACGTTCAATAAAAACGAAATTATGTTAGGTACGGGTAGCCAAAATAAGGTACGGCTGGAAAATATTAAGGTACGGCTGGGTCCTATCATATAAGAAACAACTTCAAATGCTACAAATGTT
Organism: Hydractinia symbiolongicarpus; assembly: GCF_029227915.1. Lineage (NCBI taxonomy): Eukaryota > Metazoa > Cnidaria > Hydrozoa > Anthoathecata > Hydractiniidae > Hydractinia > Hydractinia symbiolongicarpus. The sequence continues at coordinate 11,428,224 of NC_079875.1, read as the reverse complement.
CAATAAAAACGAAATTATGTTAGGTACGGCTAGTCAAAATAAGGTACGGCTGGACCATATTAAGGTACGGCTGGGTCCTATCATATAAGAAACAACTTCAAAAGCTAAAAACATTCAATAAAAACAAAATTAAGTTAGGTACGGCTAACCAAAATAAGGTACGGCTGGACAATATTAAGGTACGGCTGGGACCTATCATATAAGAAACAACTTCAAATGCTAAAAACGTTCAATAAAAACGAAATTAAGTTAGGTACGGCTAGCTAAAATAAGGTACGGCTGGACCATATTAAGGTAAGGCTGGATTTTATTATATAAGAAACAACTTCAAATGCTAAAAAAAAATTAATATAAACGAAAAGCAATAAGTACGTAGAAGGAGTAGAGTTTACTGGAAAGTAAAGTGTGGGCGAGGTTAAGAAAAAAATTGTATGCAATATGCTCTACTAGGTTGGCTCCACATTGTTTTCTGCACAGGAAAATAAAAAAATGCTACTTTGAAAGTGATGCGGTAAATCTTCTGTCTAACTGAGGTATAGACAGTGAATGTCTGAATAAGGAGTAGAATTAACGTTTTCGCCAGTTGAAGGACACACGCGTTTTTATTCGTTGGATGTTATAGTTAATGGAAGAGATGTAAACTTTTTATATAAAACAAAAGAACTTTTAAAAAATTTTAATATTCGTTGTTGTTTATGAGTGCACGTTATTTTAATGATGGAAAACGATAAGAAAAAGGAAGAACATAATAAAGCCGCGAACAATGTGTGAGTAAAGGTTTTTGATTTTTAATTTTGATTGTGTTAACTGTGTCCCGATTTAATTCAGCATATACACTTTTTATAAAAACAATTTTTTATAAGAACAATAAGGTTAAAAATTATTGACAAATAAGAACGAAATAACAACTATACTCAAGGGCAAAATTTTACTGATTTTTCTAAAAACAACCAACAAACATAAAGAAATATTTCTTGACAGAATTAAAATGAGAATGCGCTAACACATTAACAAATAAGATGAAAAATAATAACCAAGAGAATCCAAGTCTAGGTGGTTTTTACAAAAAAAACTGTCACTTCATTCCTCACACACTCTTTTTTTCTATTACAAGAGCAAAATATACACTACTATTTTCTATTTTCAACACCTAAAAAATATTTTATGCTCAGATGAAGTACACTTCTTGGCATACTAGTTTAAACATGCAAAATCACGCCTGGTATTTTCGGTATGTTGTCAAATGTGGTCAGCCCGTGTTATGAGTTGTCCTTATTGAAGCAGAATGCGGAGATTTTGATTCTGATAAGAAAAAGTAGCGAGAAGTTGGGACCGAGGAACAGTCATACATAATGGCAGATGATTCTCCATTTAAAAAACATTACACGCAATTGTACTACACAAAAAAAGCTGTTATCGAAAAGCAAGTTCATGAAGACAAGGTTTCAAATTTGTTCTCGCCAACATTATGCAACATTATGCTGGCATCGTGGGTCATTTTGCTGCGTTCTTGCTTTTAATTCACCAACTGATTTCGATAACCAGAGCTTAGAATCGATGTTGGCGAAGACAGCAATAAAAGATAAGAAAAGCTTAAGGACTGACTTGGTGTTCCTTGTACTTCCATATGGTATTCTTTTAATTGATATCAACGAAGTCAAATTTTACAATATTGGCAATGAAACGTTTTTGAATTCAAGTTAGTTTTATTGTTACTTCACTGCTATTTTGTAGCGTTTTTAAACTTTTTAAATGTAATGAGGTTATAAGGCTAAAAGTGTTCTTGAAGCGTTCTTTAAAGTCAGGAAACAGGTAACACAGGTTCTTTGATTTTTGTGACAAATGTTCTTACCTACTAAGATACTGTTCTTAACTTGTTCTAAATTTTAACCTAGAAATGCATTATGTTGTTTTACGGCTTTACATGCGTACACGTTCGTTCTAGTAAAATGATTTAAAGCAGTAGGAGATGTTTTTTGAAAAGCATAAATATAATTTCTTCTTATTTTCTATTTCAGGTGTGACATTTGTAAAACTTATTCATTTTGCAAATGTTCTTTATTTACAAAGGACAGGGATCTATCCAAAAGATACATTTTCTATTGTTAAATTGAAAAAATCGGAAAATGAAACATCTCAATCTCATCAAACACATGCTATTTGTTGCGAAATACTATTCGGTCTTCTGAACAAGAGAAACATCCTGACTTATCCATATAAGTTTCGGCAATTGCTTTTGGTAGCTCAATGTTTGATTGCAATCGATTTGGAGAATACAGATGGTTGTTTACGACAGATTAAAGCCTTTTTAGAGTCCCGTTTCTCATACTTAAAGCTGATCACGCTGGACAGCCATCCCAGCTCGCATTTTTCGTGCCTTGTTGAATCAGACGAAACACTTTTTGTAAAGGAGATTGCAACAAACAAAGTAGTTAAAGACATGCAACGTCTTTTTCAAAATGATATTTCATATCAACTTTCTGAAAATATATGTAAGCATGTTTTGAAATTTATTTGTTCTGAAGCGTCCTTTATACGTTCTTACTGTTGTGCAACAGTCAATGATGAAACCTTCGATAAAAGCATCGCCACTATCATCAGAAGTCGACAATATCGAAGTAATATGGAGAGAATGTCATTAGCAGCGTCAAGGAAGGAAGCCCTGGCCAAGTTCTTACCCAGTATTTTTTTGAATTGTTTGGCAATTGGGTTAAGAGTCACACTGACTGACTTTAAACAGAACTGGCCTGTATCTATCCCAGCTACCTCTAAATCACTCTTTACGACCTTTGATTTTATCGACATCTTTCTTTTACAGTTGTTAGCGTTTCGATATATTGCATCAAGATCGGATAGATCTGTTACAGATTTGGTCCTAGAAATGGAAACGTTAGAGAATGTAAGCAATCAATCTGACACTGATAGTGATATTTATTAAAATATAATTATATATTATCGTGTTCGTATTTGTTAAAACATTTTGTTTCTTAGGTAATATTTTTTATATTTTCAGCTATACAATTTATTTTACTTTAAATAGATGTGCAGCCGTACTTTAATTTTGATCAATGGTAGCCGTACCTAACCTAATTTCGTTTTTATGGAACATTTGTAGCATTTGAAGATGTTTCTTATACGATAGGACCTAGCCGTACCTTAATATGGTCCAGCCGTACCTTATTTTAGCTAGCCGTACCTAACCTAACTTCGTTTTTATGGAACATTTGTAGCATTTGAAGATGTTTCTTATACGATAGGACCCAGACGTACCTTAATATTTTCCAGCCGTACCTTATTTTAGCTAGCCGTACCTAACCTAATTTCGTTTTTATGGAACAATTTTAGCATTTGAAGATGTTTCTTATACGAAAGGACCCAGCCGTACCTTAATATTTTCCAGCCGTACCTTATTTTAGCTAGCCGTACCTAACCTAATTTCGTTTTTATGGAACAATTTTAGCATTTGAAGATGTTTCTTATACGATAGGACCTAGCCGTACCTTAATATGGTCCAGATGTACCTTATTTTAGCTAGCCGTACTTAACTTAATTTCGTTTTTATTGTACAGATTTTAGCCTTTAAAGTTGTTTCTTATACGAAAGGACCCAGCCGTACCTTAATATTTTCCAGCCGTACCTTATTTTAGCTAGCCGTACTTAACCTAATTTCGTTTTTATGGAACAATTTTAGCATTTGAAGATGTTTCTTATACGATAGGACCTAGCCGTACCTTAATATGGTCCAGCCGTACCTTATTTTAGCTAGCCGTACTTAACTTAATTTCGTTTTTATTGTACATATTTTAGCCTTTAAAGTTGTTTCTTATATGATAGGACCCAACCGTAAAATATATGTTGTCTTATAATTTTCATATTTTTCCTCTCTTTTCCTTACCTATCCCCTTTATTTTACTTTACTTGATAAGTCGCATTGAAGTTCACCGCTCGTACTAACCACCTTTTTATTGCCGGCCGTACTTAATTTGTCGATTTGGGAATCACCTTCCCGCGCTCTCCCCCGTTTGGTTTCTATAAGAGCAAGATGTTTCGTTAACATTTTTCGTATTTTGCGGGTTCATTGGCGATTGAGAAACAGAAATTCAGTGACACAACAAATTTACCACTACGATTAGCTCAGTTTTTTCCATTAAAATACATTACCTCACCTTAAAAAGAAAAGTGTAGTTACGTACGGCTAAGGTACGGCTTAGGTACGGCTGTTAGGTACGGCTAGCTTAACCTAAGCTTCTCTAACACATCTAATTTCTGGTTTTAGACGCAAATATGACCAGTACACTGATGGTATAGCTAGCAAGCTAGCTAGCTAAGAGCAGACACCATAAAAAACAACAACATTGTGTGCTTATGTGAGCAAGTGTGGTTGCGTTTTTTTTATTACATGTTATTAAATTTCGACATTAAAAACTAGTTAGTTGTAGTACATACCTGATGATTGTGGAGTTTGTGTTTTAACTGTAAGATAAACAACATCTTGCTGGTAGTGGATTTGTATATCTAAAATCCTTTTACACATTTCCACACGTGACATTTGCCTTGACTATTTCATGATTTTCTTTTTTCTTCTCTTATTAATTATTAATTATTTGTATTAATTATTAATTTAATCTATATTATAAAACCCGCATACGTCTGGCTGTCTGTCTGTAACGAAAAATGGTAGCTTAGCTGCACGAGTAGCGAGACGCACGCAATGCGGTGTAAAAAGGACGGGCGAACCCGTGGATTTTTTCCACGGGCTAACGACTAGTTCGAATATATTTATTTTGACTTTTGCCGTGGCTTTTTCTTTTGACGTGACATTTACTATAACCTTTGCCGTGGCTTTTTCTTTTTATGTTGTTTTTTCTTTTTCCGTGGCAGTCGTAAAAAATGTTATTATCTAACAAAATATTGGGAGATCAAGGTACGTACATCTAAATACAAGAACAAAAAAGGTTGAATTTCAAAGATGTGTTTTTCCATCTAGGAACAAATTAAGAAATAAGTAAAATAAGTAAGTAAGCAAGTAAGTAAGGAGGTGTTAACGTCCTTGGGGATTCCATCCTACCGGCTGGGTCTTACTTCCTTCCGGCTGTAATTATGTTACATAACCGACAATGAAACGTAAAGAATTGCTCTAACTTGCTTGCCTACTATGCCAGTTCGAATTGAGTAGATGGCTCCAAATTGGCTGACACACGATTCAGGTTAGATGCTACTGATCTTTATAAAAAAGCGTGTATACTCTCCCATTAGTGGACAAAATCGGTGTATGACCGGAGTGTCCGCTAATTGGAAATGTCTGCGTTTTGGAAAGTTTTGCATTTCAAGCCGCAAATTATTTTAAAAAGTCTTTAATTAATTGTTGTTCTCTGCTAATTTTTTTTACGATCTCTAGTCTCTCCTTAAGGGAGGAGAGGATTTCTCATTCCACTCTATTGAGATCGTTTATTGGACTGTCCGCTAATTGGGGAGAAAAAAAGCTCTTTGGTGGAAAAAATATTGTCCGCTAATTAGAGTGTCTGCTAATTAATTAATTGTCCGCTTTTTGGACTGTGTTTTATGAGACTTTTTGTGAGACGGTCGGTGCATGGATAAAGTGTCCGCTAATCAGAAGTGTCCACCTTTTAGAGTGTCCGTTAATTGGAGAGAATACTGTATTTTGATTGAGGTTTTTTTTAAATTAGTACCCGCAAATATCATTGCCGTCTACAACCACTCCTAAAATGTATTGAGACAAAGGGGCAAATTTCGAAGTTCATTCCACAAGTAATTACTTAGGTCAATCCAATAATAGGTTCACGCAATGTCAAGCGTAATTAGGATCTTATGTTAAATCTCGACTCTTAAAATGTGCTAATTGTTGCTTATGTCAGCGTGGTCTTTTTTTCTCACATTTTCGGCATCCTGATAGACCCGAACGTGAATTAGCACGATTTAAACTATGTCTACATAACCCACGCAACTGTAAAACAGCACTTCCACACCTCACCGACTGGAGAGAGTTTCATTTTTTAACAACTTTGTAAAATGTCGTTGTCCCAATTTTTTGTAAGGAGTTGTAGGTCTGTAGGATCTCACTTTTAAATTCTTAGGATTTCTTCCAAACTGTTTTTCTCTCATAACAGTCTACAAAAGAGCATATTTCGAAATTGATTTTTCTGTCGGATGGATTTTTGATACTTTAGGGAATAATATCAAAAAGTTGGGCTTTCATGAGATTTGCTGAATACTTTCAAAAGATACAAGAAGCCCTGTGGCTTAAAGATTTCCGCCATTAGCAATAATCTGAAAAAGTGCTGAACTTTGAAGAAGACTGGGGGAACAAAATCATTATATATTCTAAAATTTTAAAATTCAATTTTTGATTATTATTGTAACTGTAAATCATAGCTAACTTAACTTACATAAACTTCATTTCTCTATAGGAACAATTTTAAAAGAAAAATAATAATCCTGAAAATTGATGAACAATAAAAACAAAATAAGAACAACGGCAAGGCTGAAAATTTATCTATTTTCTCTTTTTCTCTGAAAAACAGCTTGGAAAATATCTTTAAAGGTGGCAGCAAATTTTTTTTACATAATCAGTTAGGAAAGTTTATTTTTAGACTACATATTCTTATTTTTTCTTTTATGACACATTGTCACGATTTTATAGCTATAAATCTTACACCAAAAATATTCAGCCTCAACAATTCCTCTAAATTAAAATTCATGAATAATTAGCTTTAGTCTACGTTCTTGCAAAATTGTACAGAGGGAAATGATGGCGCATTATAAGGCGATCTTCATTATGCTGTACTGCACGAGCTTTAACTTTCGATTATAAACTTTAAAATAAAGTAATGTTCATTGGATAATAAAACAATTTGTTGCACTATTAGGATTCTTATTGGCTTAAAGATAATTAAAGATAATTAACTCTTTTTTTTTTTGCGAATAGACTGCGCGAGTATTTAATGTGCGTGGGATATTCTTTTCAAAATGTGCGAGAAAATTAGATTACGCGAAACTAACAAAAACGAATAACGCGTGTCAAAATTTTGTACCGCCTTTTCCCACAGAATGATAAAAGTAAAGAGCGCAATACAAAATTACACTTTTAGCAGTATTCCGAAAGATATGTAATACATCGAGTTGTACAACCCGCAGAAGTTGGTCCTAACGTTAACGATTTCGTAAATGACCTTACAACAAAATAGTATTTTTTTCACGTAAAAATACCGGCACTAGAAGCCACAGAATCTGCTGGAACGAATTTCGAAAACTCACGGGAAACAATTAAAACAAAAACAAACAAATCAAAACAGTTTTTTAACTTTATCAAGATTTATTAAATAAATTTTTGGCAGAAAAAACAATAACGGTTTCGCTTTCTTTTCATCACACGCATTGAAAGATTACATCACTCACTCCCATTGCACACAATCTAAAAGAAAAAGAAAACATTTTCATATAGTGAAGCTTCCAGTGCTTTTAAGGGATGGCCAAGTCAATGGAATTGAAAGCGCTGTTTTTCATCTCATAAATAATTAAGGCTAATTCGGAAAAGTATAAAAGAAAAAAACTAAACAATCCGGCAACTTTACTAATTTTATATGCAAAGTTCCAACCATACCAACAATTTCCAAATTTGACAAAATCATTTTAAAAGTGTTTATTTCTTCAGAATTTGATTGATGCAAGGCCAAAGGAAATTAAATAAGTTTATTGTCCTATACCCATTCAAAAACACATGCTTCTCATCATTCAGGTTTTTTTCAACCAACATTAATGTAATCACCCAGAGGAACTTATAATGTCTCTTGTCGGTGTTTTAGAAGCTGAGTACACAAATACAAAAATATTACAAGTGCTGAACTTTGGCAATCATATTTTGCAATCAGACCCTTTTAAAAACTATGCTGAATCATGTCAATTATTAAATTCAGCACTAATAGAAAAGCACCTTGGATAGGATTCTTTTTGGAGGAATAAAATGACTGACAAGTGGTTTATTGTGAATAAAATAGTAATTTTTACACAAATAATTTAAAAAATAACGAACTTTTTTGTGTGGGTTGTTCTCAAACACACGTGGGCGGTGGACAAGAAACTGTGATGTAATTTCTTTTGGTCTATTATTTCTGAGAATATTCTAAAATAAGAGGGTGTCAATAAGCTGCAAATATACAAGAAGAGGAATTCTTAAGTAATTTTTGTTAATTGGATTTACAAGAATTTGAGGTACCCTACAATGAGAAGTAAAGAACAGAAACGCCGTTCCGATGTCTGATGATGAGGGATGGTCACATCTGGATAATATTTATTTTGTGATTTTAAGCTACCTAGCCAGTACCATGCCAGCACTCCAGGGCGCATTTGTTATTAAATAATTAAGTGATAAAGTACAAAAGCTAAATATATTGCTTTAATGTAGCTAGCTGCACAAAAGATTTTGTAAGGCATTCTGTCATTTTAAATAAAAAAAAGCTAGGTAGTTATTTGGACCTCCCATAACAGTGAACATTCAAGACTTGAGTATATAGCTAGTTAGGTATGCAAGACATTGCATGTTGGTAAACATGTTTCCACAACAAACTGAAACCTATATTTCATAAATAAATTTCTGCACATATATATAAATAATTTTGTAGATTTTCAGTTTTCTTTTATGAAATAACAAAATTTGGGAAAGTATAGCCAGAAGTAATATTCACTTGAAGTGGGAAGACCTAAAGTCTTCAGGTTAAGACTTAGTAAAGCGTAAACTGTTTCACATGGACGACACTTAGTGTAATGTGTTACAAATCCAGTGGAGCACTTATAGCATTAAGGGTATAATATCTTTTTCATAAACCAACATTCACACGACTTATGATAAAGATAAAGCCTATTGTTACTTCTGCAAAGCAAATACAGTTGTTTAGCATTTTTCATTTTGCATAAAAAGTTCCTGTGGATATTCAAAAATTAATTGCGAGTGGCACCAGACGGGGCGATTAGTGCAAGGTAAACGTGTTGCAGATCCAGGTGTACAAAAAATAACTTTCTAACCACTTTGTATTTATACGGCATAAAATTTAGATTATGTATTTAACACTGTGCTTTAGAAGCTCATTCCCACTTTCTCTGAGCTGGATAAGGTATTTAGTCCTAAACCTGGGACACATTTTATCTGTTTGAATTATTTTTAATCCTGAGAATCACTTAGAATGTTTTCGGTACACATGGCTTGTCAAAATTGATATGCTGTCAAAAAAAGTTTATCGGCGTCTCCAAAAATGGCCAAAATTAAGAACTCAGAAGCTATGATAGTAGTAAAAAAAATTTTTGGGTTCATTTCATCAAACTGGTCTAAAAACATGTAATACTAAGTTTCAAGTCATTATTTCAATTTTTACTGAAGTAATAGGACTTTTACTTAGTATTGTTGCATAGTTTTTCATACCGCTGACACCAAAATGACTGCAGGGACTAATCGGTTTGAAATTAATCTATATTATAATACCCGTATACATCTGTCTGTCACGCAAAATGGTAGCTTAGCTGTGCAATAGCGAGAAGCACGCAATGCAGTATAAAAAGGATGGGCGAACCGTGGATTTTCCACGGGCTAACAACTAGTTTATAATATTTTAATAACAAACTTTTTCTCTTGATGTGTTTTTATTTTCCTGCAAAAGTTGTTGCACAACTCACGTATTAACATTAGGATAAGAACGAAAAAGTTACTGTGAGACATGGGTTTTAAACCTTAAAAATTTCCAGCGAGAAATTTGAAAACTAATGAATGACAAAATCGCAAAAGTTTATCTTCAAATTTTAAATTTTTGTTAATGTAAAAGTAATCCACATGAAAAAAGTTTTGATGCTTTTTATGAAGAAATCTTCCATATTAGCCATATGGGGTAAGTTGATGAACAATGCATTTTTCAGGTGTTCTCAAATATGTGTAGTATAATCTTAAAAAATGTGATGTAATTTTCCTCTTTAAGTTTTGACTTTTAACCCAGCTCCTTTCATGCTTAGTCTAGCTAGCTATAGCGAAAAAGTTTAATATTCAAACTTGACCTATTTTACTGAGTATTAAGTAATAAATGCTAGTTTAATCCTAAATGTAACTATAGTAGCTAAGCTACCTGTAAGAACAACATCAAACAACATCGAGGCTGTTTTCTTTGTAAACAAACCCATTGGTATTTTTGTAATAAGCACCAAATTTTATGTGTTCATTTCTTGCGCTTATTAGTGTAACCAAAGTGCCCTGTACGTAAGTCCTAAAAATTTATGTCATTGGCTCACTCTTTACGAATGACACAACGTAACAAAGGAAAACCATGCTTTGCTATTTCCCGTAACTTATACCGAGATTTGGTTGTGATATATATCAGAATTAATTGTCTTTAAAACTGAATTTAGCCTCGTTCTCAGAAAAGAATCTGTCAAAACAAGGATTTAAGCTTTAGCCCGGACAAGTTTTAGGCGTCCAGGCTCTGGGCTGTCTCTATCTATCTATCTCTCTATCTTCCCAGGCGATATTAAAGATTCCGCCTTCGCCGGCGGAAATCAACAAGGCCATAAGATAATAAGATTCAAGTATGCAAACACGCAATTTTTATTTCCAATTTTCTTTAATCGACCATAAACTATTTCTGTCGGAAGGATTCGATATATTTTCAATTTATGGTGCTAAATACTTAACCTGGATTTTTATCGAATTAGGGACAAAAGACATCACTATTTGAAGTTTTCTGGTATCATTAATATATATCTAATGAAGACAAAAAGACAAAATATACCATAGAAAAATGTTTATGGAACAAATATCATTACAAGGTTATACAATAAATCTGTCGGAAGGATCTGTCAGATGGACAATTTTGTTTCGAAATTTTAACATTTGAAAAATCGAGTTCTTTATGTCTTTGCGAGTTATTAACTGGATGTCGTTTTCGAATCAGTAAATGATTTGAAGCTAAAAAGTTTTTATTTCTAGAAATCTCAAGAAAAGGTAAATTGTCCATCCGACAGATTAATCACTTAAAAATAAAGAATGTTTGCATCGATATGCTGAAATCACTTTTATAAAAAGATGTTCACTTTTGCTATATTTTGCAAGGTGTATTTCCATGCTTGAATTATCTGATTTTCATTGATTATAAATCCTTTTTCCCTCAGCAGAAATCGTCACCGAATCTAAGAAAAGTCCATCCGACAGATTTATCATTACAGTTAAAGATTCGTAATAAATGATTTGAAATAACCTAAAAGCAACTTTCATGAAACCATTGAAGGCATATTGAACACTTTAACCAGTCCTCCTTCTCATTTTCATGGTCGTATGACCCAGCACACAGGGCACAAATGCTCCTCATAAGAGATAAACTCTCATATTCTTTTTCTTCATGGCCACATTCTAGCATACGATTATCACTATACTGTTGTATTTTGAATGGTTCTTTATCGTTAGACAAATAAAAAAACTTTAACTCACATCCTCCATTCACAACCTCCCGTGACCATTTGTGGATTTTCAATGTGTCTGGAATCTTCGGCGCTTTGTTAATATCTTCCGGTTCTTTAAGTAGATCTGTTTGAAAGAGTGATGTGATTGAAGGAACAAGCCGATTTGCAGCATCACAAAATTCTTTTGCGGAATTGACAACGACTTTTCCCGATTTAACGTGTCGAAAAACGACGTTCTTAATGGTGCCACCGATGCCGTCCATTGGCCCCTTTCCGTGGTGGGCCTCGTTGAAATGCCATTCTAGATCTAAATCTGATCTGTATTGTGAAAGAATTTTAAACACAAATCTAGATCTGAACAGCCATCACTCCATAAAATAATCTTCTTCAGTTGCACAAACTTTTCAATTTCAACTATGATCATGTGTACGCAAGTCATCGATGCGATCCGTGAATGATCACTACTCTCACTAATGACTGTTACCGGCTTCTTGACCAACTCAGCAGAAGCGTTTGGCTTGAAATATACGCACGCTGTGAATATGCTGAATGAAGATTGTCCGAAGTATGCAGATTGAATTTCATCCTGCTGTTTATTTTTATAACTCTCGCTGTAGTCGACGTGAATTAATGCCGTCCCCTGCTCCATATTTTTCTTTTCATTGTTGTACGCAGAATTCTAAACAGGAAAAGGAAATAAATTTGAAAAATAAATCATACCTAATTAATACTTGATGACTTCAGAGATACTAAGTTTTGAGTGTAATTACTGGCAGCATTATATTCCTCACCTGTTCTCTTTTTCGATGGATATGTTTCTTCAGAGTTGAAACAGACAGTTTCCATTCGATATAGAACTCGTCAATGTTTTTTTGGATTGTGGCTTCTTTTATATGTTTATCTTCTCTAATCCAGCTAATAACAACCAGGTGCCCTTTAGTAAGGTATAGTAGGAATAATAGAAAATCTGTCGGATGGACATTCTCATTTTTTAAATCATTGATCCAAACTTTAAACTATACTTTTTCTGGTTATTTTCTCGCTTTTCTTCTGACTTTACCATTTAGTTCTTTGATTCATTGATTAAAATTTGAAAATTACTCTAATATAACGAAGAGTAAAACGTCTTTTAGACCCCTATTTTGATAGAATTTATCTGTCGGATGGACTATTGGTATTCATGGAATTTAAAAAACAATGCCATATCAGGAGTTTCCAGATCAGCTCTCTCTGGTTCAAGCAATCCAAGATTTGATACTTTTGAAAATAATAGATTGTAAACACATGATATATCCATGGAATATTGATTTTTATGTAACGAAAATCTGTCGGATGGACAAGTTTGAACTGGATACGCTAAATTTTTTAATTATGGTTCTTAATAAAATTTGATTTTTAGTTTGGAAACTTATAACATATATCAATAGTTAAGAGACAATTCTAAAGCGATCTTATCATGACGCTTCCCATCGTTTTAGCGCTGTAATTAGTTGTCCATCCGACAGATTTATTTAGTCACTCGCTCATACGATCAGGACCGTATAGGACAGAAGTCTTTGTTTGCAAAGAAAACCTTTTAATTTTATCAAAGTTGGGACATTAATTAAACCATTTTTGAAGAAATATCACACAACACTCAAAAACGCGTGTATTCATGACTTTTTTCTTCTTCGACAGTTTTATAATACTTCTTAACAACTTCGGAAAACTAATGACATATTTTTACTTAACGCAACCTCGTCCCCAGGAACGCTTTTCACTTTTTAATATCGATTGGGTACCATTATATTAAAAAGCAAAAAGAGGTCTTGGGGAGGAGGATTTACTTAGCGCTGCCCTGAAGAAAGAATCATTACTTCTAACTGCGTCTCACCTTGACCAACATAAAAGTGACCAAATATTCTCCAGGTGACGAAAATTTTGTCAGCATTTTTTTTGGAGGTAACTCTAAACCGTCACACTGTCTTATCAAAGTTTTTGTAACGATAGAAATCTTTACACCAATGAAAACGGGATATTTGTAACTCAAAGTTAACAGGGCAAAAAAGTACAGAGCAAGAAAAAAAACAGTGAAATGATTTCATTAAGATTTAAGAAAACTAATTTTTTGTTTAATAAATACATTTAGTTTTAACGCACGAAATATAAAATTTAAAATTATTTACATCGTTTCAATATGGCGGATAATTTCATCTGTGTAAGCAGTGCACGAAGAATTCCCGCCAAGATCTCCAGTGGTGGCCTATAACAAAAACGAAATATAAGTCAAATTAAATCCTAATTCCCCGTATTTACCCGATCGGAATAATAGGGCTTACCTTTCCTTCAGCTATCGTGGTAAAGCAAGCTTTTTCGATGACGTCAGCATATTTATTTAGCTTCATATGACGGAGCATCATAACACCGCTAAGGAGGAGCGCGGTTGGATTTGCTTTATCTTCACCAGCGATGTCTGGTGCTGTGCCATGAACCTAAACAGGAATATGAATGTGAAGCGTATTTTGCAGAGCTATATGCAAAGCTTTACATTATCACAAACCTAATGATTTTACAAAATCTGTAAAACACGTACTACCAAAAACGTTTCAGAAAAAAGTACTAGTCCTGTGAACTTTTTTTAAAGAAAACTTATCTGACGTACCGCTTCGAACACAGCTACACCATTCATACCAATATTACCACTGGGTGTCAACCCAAGCCCTCCAATTAAACCAGCACACAAGTCACTGAAGAAAATAAAAACACGTAAAATAAATAAATAAATAAATAAAACTTGAATTGTTTTCCATTATTGCTTTTTTAGCCGCGGTTTCTAGCGTTTAATACCTGCATTAGATCCCTTTTCTAGCCGCGGCGACTGTATTTTGACAACAGTAAATAAAAGAGTCAACTTCCAAGCCTTTAGTTAATAATCAATGAAAGCTAAGAAAATGCTGCCATCTTTAATTAATGGAAATTAAGCATTTTGAGCGGCAGGGGTTCAAACGCTGGAAACTGCCAATGGAATTGTTTCCGAAAAAAGTATTTTCCGTACTCGTTTGAATGCGGGATAATTGCTCGATTCGGTGTAAATTTTCAAGAAAAACGCATGTATCTGAATAAATTCGGTATAATATGAAGTTGGTTATTCAAAAACTTAAACGTTTTAGTACGCGAGTGTAAAGAGAATGGAAACGGATAAAATATTTCCGTTTTCAAATTATTACGTTTTTGATTTAAAACCGGACTCTTTCTTTGAATCCGTAAAAGTGTTAAAGTGTTAAAGCAGTACTTTATTTTCGAGGAAATTTGCGGGAAAAAATTGTGCCTAAATAATTTGTGATATAGATTTTTATGACACAACTTGACAAAACAAAACGTAGAATAAAATCCTTCAGCAAGCCGCATTAACTCGTAATTCTTTTCATTAGTGGACGATCAAAAGTTTACGAAAAAAAAACGTAGCGCAAATCTAAAATCTTGAAGGAATAGTTAAGCATTCCTGTCACCTGTTTACATACGGGCGGTTGATACTATAATTATAGGTGCGATTTATCATTACCTTAATATGTCCCCGTATAAATTCGGCATTACCAATACATCGTATTGGGAAGGATCCTTCACCATCTATATGAAAAAAATATTTAAATGTACTATAAAGTGATATCAGGTATTCCACCCCCTCTCGCCACCCCCTCCCAATCTTTACTCACGCATGATAAAAATCCACAAGTTATTTAAAACGGCCGACAATATAGAAAACACAATAAAATCTCCCTGAACCAGACATACTTTAAAGTAGACACCTCATGATGGACAGTTTGATTTGTCCAGTAATTTTTTAGTTTCATAACGATCTTCGGTCAAGAGTGAACATTTTGGTTGAAATTGACCTGCGCAAAGTCGATATTTGGAGATAATTTTTATTTATTCATCTTTGTCCTGTGGGATAACCTCCTTTATCTCAAGTCAATGTTTGCCCCGCAAGAATTTAAATTAGGGAGGTTTCACTGCATATTAATAAATTCATAGCAAAAACATCAACAGAAATGCGAACTTACATTTAGACATGTTGTGTCTAAGAATACCTCGGTATACTTAATATCAGGATTTTTCTCTGAAGCTTCTCGACAACACTGAAGAAACAATCCATCTGATTGACGCCTACACACAGAAAACAGAATTGTGCATGTTTACATGGTTACAAAACGTGACCAAATTTTAACAACAAAATCTAAGGCTTGATTTACACTTTACAATAAATAGCAGTGATTTAATATTGATACTTTGATTCTGGACATTCACGATTCATTAAATAAACAACCGACTGACCGACCGACCGACCGACCAAAAAAACAATACAGATCGTAACGTCTTATTTTTAATATACAGTACGTCGAAAATACTCACATAATATTTGCCTTGTGTACTGCAGTGACCTTATCTCTTCTATTTGCACGAGCGTATTCGAAAGCAAAATTTGCAATTCTTTCGGAAGCTGGTCTAGTTATGAGTTTTATGCTTTGTACAACTCCATCAACCACCTATAGATTCAAATCAAAGAATTTTTCAACACAAATTATTTTACTTATTTTTGCCTTTGCTCAAAAGACACCGTCACTAAATGTTCCACATCTGAAGATGTGTACCCCTCTTTAAACAATTCCGTAGAGTGCAGGGAAGGGATGTGGGAGGGTGGGTATTTTAATATTGATAAAAAAACGTTACACACAAGAAAACCCAAGAAAGTGAATTAAATATGGGTAGAAAAATGGTTATCTCTCACCGCCAAATCCTTCGGATATCTTGGGTAAAACCTCATCTTTAGCAAGAAAAGAGATATTCAACCACCAATGGCTTAAATTTCAAAGTAAAGTAGACTAGCCCGTGTAAGTATGGCAAAGATAGTGTTGTTGCTTTGAGGAAAAGAAATAGCGTCTTACCATATGTTCAATTCCACTGTATTCACCTTCAGTGTTCTCACGAATGGTCACAATATCGACATTATCGTATGCAGTTTTAAAGCCTTCTATAGAGCGACAAGGTCGAACGTTTGCGTACAAATTGAAAGTTCTAAAAATAAATGAGCTGCTCACACAGACAATATGTAAAAGAAATGGAAACGTTTCTTTATCTTAAGCCTTGAAATAAATAAACCTCTATAGACTTCCAAATGCAATTAGTACTGTGCTTCTACACACTTTTTTTTACAGCAACCAGGCTGTAACAAGCAAAGAGGGTCTTTTGACCAAAAATTTTTAATTTTGTGTGGATTTTCTTGCATATAAGAGTTATTTTGACAAGATAAGACATCGTTTTTTTACAATGTTTTTATCTTTTGGATTTTGTTTACTGTAAAAACTTAAAGCAGGGAAGGAGTTGTGGTTACTGTAATAAAATTTGTCTCCATATCTTTCGAGAATTGTCTTAGCAACCCACAGAGGAGACAATTCAGGCCAAAAATGTTATTATCGGTAACGATAATGATAACATCAATTGTTGATTTCATAAGGTTACGTATACCGATAGTGGTTACAGAGCAGTAACCTTACCAGTAACTAATTATCTGGCTAATACGGAAACAATTACTTTACAGGAGCTAAATTTATCAGTTACAGGGGGCACGGGTATGTTGGTGAATTAATTCCTGAAACTGAAGAATTTTGGTAATCCACAAGATTCAATTCTCACAGAATTTATTATTTTTATCTCACAACAATTTTTTTCGAAAATGAATGTAAAATAAGTTGCGAGGCAAATCAAATCAAATCTTTAAAATATAATTCAAGAAATGCCAGACGAGTTTAATGACGATTTCTTATCCATCTGTTTTTAGAACATATAATTTATAGTATTTTGTTTCACCATGCATAATATGGATCACTGTCTACCTTGTAATAATCTGCAGTTGGTTTGTACCGTAAATTTATGGATACATTGCACGTAGTGTGCCTTACCTTCTAAGAGTAAGATTCAATGATACATGTCCTTTTCCAATCGGTGTGGCCAGTGGACCTAAAATAAAATTTTTAGGAGTCATGGGCAAAAAAAGAATTAATGTTGTTAATTCAGCGAAGAGTTGACGTTGTTCTATTTTCAAGAAAGCATGTTTAATTTTAAGGTTTTATTGCTGTTTACCAAGTTGATTTGAATCTGCATGCAATTTACAAATTGTTTACATACATATTTACATTGGCATTTAATTAATGAGAGAGAAATTTTAAGGATTTCTTGAACTTTGTTTTTTAAAGAGCAATTTGCCCTTCTTAGATTTCTGGTACCTTTGGTGCCAAGAACCCACGGCTGTTTTACTACGGTCAAACCGCCTACAAAATTAAGATGGCTTTTTTACAATTTTTTTTGAAATTTTGTATTTTTATCATTTTTTAAGTTATTGAAACTTTTTTTGTATTGTTTTAATTTTACTGAAATAAAAAGTATTAAAACGATCTGCTCTTCTTCTTTTTAAATATATAAATATGTTATACATGTGTGTTATAGATTTCAAGTTATTTTTGTCGAACAAAATGCACAAAATTAAAAAAAAAACATATATTTTTGTATACCATCTTTCCAACCTTGTGCCAACGCCTCGCTTCTAGGTACGGATTTGAAAATTGGTATGGGGAGCCTGGAAACATGGCTTTATCGGCCCTTACCGTGTACTGATAGTCTTGCAAACTATAAACTACTTAAATTTTAAGTTAGAGTCTTCTTTAGGCGCTAAAACAGAGGAGAAAAAGTTGCCAAACTAGTGTGATCCCTTTTCTCTTTAATCAAATAATTATTTAAACTTCTAAGAGAGTCATAGCGATGGCATTTAATGTTTTGTTAGGTATGGGTTTTTTCCAAAAAAATACGGCGACCTAGTGTTTACTTTGGCCTTGATTGCTCGACCCGGGAATCCCTGTTTGGAATTTTTTGAAAATGCTAGAATAACAACAGTGTCTTAGCAATTTTGAAGCTAGCTAAAGGTTGACAAAGCACGAGTAAACTACTTTATTTTGCAGGGATTTTGATATTATTTTTTTGCTATTAGAGCACCCTTAATTAGGAAATTGTTTTAAAGGTTTAGACGTGGATAATTGTTATCCGTTTTAATTTTGTTCTCCTGTTTTATATTTTTCTGTAAAAAGTAGCTATTTTTGGTCCTTCAGTTTTGCATTTTGCATCGTATGCTGTAGCTAAGTAACTTAATACTTTTTTTTTATTTTTAGTTAAAACTTTGGTGGGCTTTCTCAAGATGAAATTGTTGAAATTGTTGTTGAAAAGATGTTTATAGCTAGCTGGCTAGCTAATCTTGGCTTTATCACAAGATTGGGTGTTATCATATACAATTTATAAAGAAGCACAAAATGATTTCTTTGTATATATTTTAATGTATATAATAAATAACCTATTTATGAACAACTTGAGATATTTTCTACTAACATGATAAACAAAAATGTTAAAACCGTAGACTCTGAATGACGTTTTATTTAATATAAAGATGTCACATATTCGGCCCGAAAAAATTTAGCACCAAAAAAGCCTTTTAATATATCACCTACATCATCTTTAATGGCCTCAGAATCCATAATGTTTTTTATTCAGTTAATAAACAAACTTTAAGCATACATTGAGACTCTAAAGGCCGTTTGTCACATATCAATTTGGCCTAAAAATAGCCCTTTGGACAATTTCGGACAGTAATAAAATTAAGTAATTTTCATTCTAGATATTTAACCCAACCTTGTGGACCATAAAAAACATGTTTTCCTAATTTTACTCCAGAGATATTTGGAAGACATTCATCTAAACGATAATTTGTAAGACATTTTTAGAAGTTTTGGCCTAAATTTACCAATTTCGGACAGGTGTCCAAAACTTTTTTTGTCTTAATAATATGGACAATTTATCTGAGAATTATTCTCTTTACAGAATATAAAAATCTTATTTCGTTCTTGAGATATCCTGCTTTAACTGAGAAGGTAAATCGAATTATTTTTTCGTAACATTTTTCTCCACTATGAAATAGCCATGAACTTTAGCAGCTATATGCTAGCCGATAAAGAAACAGAAAACTGTTTAAAAACATGGTATAGTTACTACATTAAATCATGTTACAGCATTTCTTTTCATACCTTTCAAACCAATTTTGGTTCGATTGACGGATTCTATTGCTGCAGGTGGAATTTGAGTTTTTCCGTCCAAACCAATTACCGGTGTTACGTCAACAGATTCCCATTCTATTGGAGCCTACAATAACGAAAAAAACATTATACAAAAGTAAAATGAATCTATTGTTTTTATTGCAAAACTGAACATGCTGTAAGAATTCATATCCTTACAAGAACTGGCAGTAGACACGTTTTGCACATCTGTATTATTTTTAGTCTAACTTTCACATCCTACTGGCACCTTTTTGAAAAAGTTCAAACATTATCTGTAACTCACACGATAGAAATCTCTTTACTTTCAAGCAAATATCTTGTAGTCTCTTAAACCAAAACTGGTTTATTAAAAAAATAAAAGAGCAAACACTGAGCAAAAAAATAAAGTTTGATAGAATTTGTGTTAATTAAAAAAATTCAAATTATCAGATTACCTGCGCAGCAGAGAATATTCTTTGTACTGCTCTTGAAATCTCTGGTCCGATACCATCCCCAGGAATTAAGGTTACTTTTCGAACATTCTATAATTAAAAAAAAGCTGTTATAATGTTGTTGATTGAACAAAATCTGTCTTTAAAGAAAATAACTTTTTAGCTTACTGACAGAATCAGCCATATAATATAGGCTAAGTTGTGGGCCCGTGGAAGGTCCACAAGGATATTTCGTGCATACTTATAGCACAAAATAGGGAATAATTATAATAGGCCTTTCAGCATTATAATATACTGCGTTTTTCACTTCTAATGAAAATATTTTCTGAATACCTTCGCTCAAATTGGCTCATGTTACACACAAAATATGGGAGATACTTACCTCAGTGCTGTAGCCACGTTTTGTACATGAAGAAAGTGATACAATCTAAAAAAGGATTTTATTAAGGTAACTATTCTTTGAAGTTAAATTACCATGTACATAGGAGTAGTGTTTAGTGTTTTTTAAAGTATAAGGTTTATTTGTTGAAAAATAGCCAGCATCGCCTGGTTTCAAAGTCATAAGCTCAACGCAATAGTTTCACTAATCCTAATAAATGCATTGATGTCAGGTCTAGTACCTTGATTATATATGCCTTAATGTCAAAAAAGTTAACAGGAGATAAATTTTCAGCTACATCAAGTGAAAATGAACAGATCTACTTTGCTACAGAAAGACAAATGCATGCAATATTTGTATTATTATAACGGAGTAGTCAATAAACCTGTAAAAAATCCACTCAGGCAGGACAATGGAAAAGGCTGGAAGTTATAGAAATTTTAATAACATCAGCATTTCACAGGAGTCCCTAGACATGACATTAGTTATTTTCCCCTTTTTCATTTGTTGGCCTCAAATTTTTAAGTACAATGCAATGGCTTTGCTGATTTTACATAGTGTTTTGACGTCATTTTATATCTATTGACGTTGTGCCGTAACGGCTAGAAAGTTAACAAATAATACATAATTTTGTTGTCTGTATTAAAGAAAATATTTAAAATATTTTGTCAACCTTAGTATTAATAGCACACCTAAGTCATTTTGCATGTTTGTAGGTATGAGCATGATTCTCCTGAAAAAAAACCTGGTGCAGTTCTGGTGCATTTTTTAATATGGGCAATTACAAATATCTAGGATACTTAGAGACATTAGCACACTAAAAATAGGAATGGTCGGTTGCTCAGTCCCTGTAAATAAAAGCTAAAAATTTATGCCCAACCATTAACGCTCCACGAAACATTAATATTTGTATAAATTTGCTGTCGTATTTTACATAATAGTTTTTTTCCATTTTAATAAATTAACTCATTCTGTGCCGCAAAGCACTGTCAGCAGCTCAATATCATGGAAAAAAATGTAAGCTGCTTACAGCAGCTTTTACTATCATGCTAATAAATCAGTAAATACAGCCATTTCCAATAGCTCAAAACTACTGTTATTGCTTTAGAAACAAATGAAAATGATGTGTAAGCATTTTAAAAGGGGTTTGAAAGTATGAACAATTGGGTTTTAAAAGAGTAAGGGATCCCAAGGAACTTTTACAAGTTGGACTCATCTGAACAAGAAGATCGAAGCGGCCATCAAGGCGGCAAGAAAAACAAATATTTAAAAAACGATATCTGAGGTTACATGAACTTTTAAGAAAAAGTGAAAATGTCATTGGGAACTTCTTATGAAAATCTTCCAGGTAAGTCCAACTTGTAAAAGTACCTCGGGATCACTTTAAGCTTTAAAACGGTATATAATGACATGACTTATTTCTGCATTTGCATGGCTTACAGTACCGCTCGAACGTAACTTTACATGTACGCGCACGAACGGAAACCATTTGTTTATAAATTTTTAAAACGCAATAGAAATGCTTTTTTTAGATCGCTTTTTAAAAATTTTAGAACGAAGAACGGCAGTAGAAATGCTTTTTTTAGGTCGCATTTTAAAAGTTTAAAAACAAAAAGCGGCGATAGAAATGGTTTTTTTAGAAGGCTTTTAAAAAATTTAGAACGAAAAACGACGATTGAAAAGCTTTGTTGCTTAAGAACAAAGAACGGTGATAGAAAAGCTTTTTTCGATCGCATTTTACAAATTGAAGAGCAAAAAGGAGCGATGGAAATGTTTTTTTAGATCGCATAGCAAAAACAATATGTCCTCACAATGAGTGTTTTCATCTATAAAGAACGTCAAAAGTTATATTTTCATATTTCTTCTTTGTTCGGTATTAAAATTCAATTGTTTTTGAAATCTCATCATGAGGGAAAAGGCTCGAACGTAGGGTTTTTCCGTTTGCGTTGTTAAACATTGCTTTTTATAAAAAAACTTTTAAAAGTTTAGCATGTTAAAAAATATGCTTTGATGATAAAGAAATATTACTAAAACGTTTAAAAGGCTTTTAAATATTAAGACCTCTGGATTTCAATAACACAAAATCAATTTAATGATGTAACTTTTACATGTTATGTTCGTTCATTTTTCTAAAATAACTTGTTAAATAGCCTTTGAGATCTTTAACACTTTTAAACAATAACATGCATGTTACATGTGCCAACAAAAGGATTCATCAAATCTTATTGTTATGACTCGCGCAAAACGATAACAATAGAAGAAAGTTTGTGTATAAACAAAAGATATGTGAAGGTTCTTTATATAGACATGAGATCATTACATGAAGTCGTAAAACTCGCGTACATGTAAAGTTACATTGCGGTACTGTACATGGCTGATTTTTACAAGATGACATGACAAAAAAATCTTGTGGTATTTTCACACTTTTCTCACTGCACATTCAGTTAATGGTGTGTAATGACTGCAGAAAAACGAAGAGCATAACATATCCTGAGCCCTACATCTAGGATCTAAACCATGTCACCAATTTTAATGGTACCGAAATTTGTGTACTTAATAGAACAGAAACCCAAAACTTCGCTAGGGTAGCTCAGTCATAAAAATACTGTGTGGTAGGGGTACAACATTTAATCTATTGTTATCTCTGTAATCATTTATCAAATACACAACAAACCTATATTGTTATGAAACTTGACAGGCTAGAAAATATTACTCTCTTGGTTAATTCGCTTTACCAAGTTTTCCTAATTTTGCATCTGTTTTGAGGTACAATACAGCCTAAATGTAATTTTAGATTTATGC
Source organism: Hydractinia symbiolongicarpus (assembly GCF_029227915.1). Lineage (NCBI taxonomy): Eukaryota > Metazoa > Cnidaria > Hydrozoa > Anthoathecata > Hydractiniidae > Hydractinia > Hydractinia symbiolongicarpus. Next base: position 11,405,029 of record NC_079875.1, on the reverse strand, counting down.
AAGTTATATGACCTGCGTAACAACCTCTTGTCTGCATAAAGAACCTTTGTATATCTTTTATTTACAGATGAAGTTAATTGATAGTTATTATTGTGCATAAACCAGGAGATATGATAAAGTATTTTGTTCTCACATGTAACATGTAAGCTTTTTTTTAAAAGCACTAAAAATCACAAAAGCTGTTGAACTTTATATATTTTTAAATGTATAGGCACAAACTGCTTTCAATACTGTTTTACCACAATGAAAAAAATAGTTTTGACGGCTATATTAAACAAAATACAGAGATATTTAGGACAAAATATTTTCTCGTCATTTCAGAACGAAATACAGCAATCTTTAAGCTTTGTAGGGTCATTGTCACCTCACTTAAGAATGAAGTACAGCGATTTTTAACCTTCTATGGGACGTGTTCTTGTTATATTAGAACAGTATATACAGTGATTTTACAGTACTTGAATCAGGACACCTAACATCGCGAGCGCGTATCATGCGCGACACGAACAATCCGCGATCCTATCGTGACCATCGCGATAGAAAAAATGTTAACGAAGAGCTTCACGATAGTCGCGATGTATAAAAAATAACGATGCTATCGCAATCGTCACTATTAATCGTGATTGTCGCGATTGATCGTGAATAACATTAAAAATATTAAACACTAGATGTGTATAGCTAATCTTGTGTCTTTGTTTTTGTTTTTTTACATTTAAAAATTCTTTTGCATCTTGTATTTTTATGAGAAATTGGATTTTAGAAATAAGGTGACTCCAACTTAATTACTTCTTCTACGCGTGAAGTAGATAGTAGAAGTAGATAGTAGTTTACGGTTTGTCTGTCGGCGAAATAAAAATAATTTTATCGATAATGTATAAATGGTCGGAACAACAACAAAAAACAACAATGGAGGAGGGTGTTGCGACAAGCATATTTTCTATGTATGTTTTTCTTGTATTAGCGAATATTAAATTAGCGAATGCCCGATTTAATGAAAGTTCATGGAAAAATAAGAATGAATGGTCGGAACAACAACAACAAAAATAATAATAAAAAATAACAAAAGAGGAGGGTGTTACGACAACCGTTTTCTATGTATTTTGGCATAACGCATGCAGTTTATATTTTTTAGTTGCGAAGGAAAAATAATAATAATTTGCCTCATTAAAAGAATGTTACTAGTACTCAAGGTGAAAAGATAAAAATACTTGCACGTTAAAAAACTTATTTTCAAAAGTTATGCAGCAAGTTTTTTTGTGTTGTTTTGAAAGCTGTACAGCTGGAATTATTCTTGTGCTGTTTCGAAAGTTATACAGAATATACCTGCTTTGTTTTAAAGATATACAGCAGATTATACTTGTTGACCTGCAATGCTATAATAATTAAATATAACAATGGTTGACAGGAGCTACTTAAAGTTGTTGTGCGAGACATATATTATTTTCAACATGCAAAAATATCTAATGCAAACTTTAGGTAATAGGTTAAGAATGACAACAAAAGTTCCTATGTCATCGAAAGCTTTTGCGAAGGTGATAACTGTTGTGTACATAAGGTTATATTTAAGCGGTACTATAACGAGGGTGCAGACTTGCCGGAAAGGCCGCAAAACCACAGGCTGTCAGACGAGTTACCTGAATTAACCTGAAACAACATTTTTTTAAACATTTATTTTAATGCATAACTTATTTATTTAATGTAGTGCAGTGGTAGTGGAAGACTGTTTTTTATATCATTTCTTCTATAAATAGTTGTAACAAAATCCTAAAAATAATAAACTGTAAAATTAAATGAAAATGAGCTTGCCTGCGTTCCATTTTGGGCACAATTTGGTCTAGGTTTTCCGGGCGGTTACAGACAAAAACCCTGAAAAAAACTGAAAACACCCACTGCTGCCCTCCATATATACAGCGTTTTCGGCGAGTCTGCACCCTTGTGTACTATATAAACTTAGCGAGGTTAGAAGCAGTCAATCTGGAGTCTTTTGTTTAGATAACCTTGTAATGAATACGGTATATAAAAGAATTAAAAAAAAACCACTTAGCTAGTTAAATAACTGTGACATCGGCCGCCATCCAAAATATGTTATGTTCGCGTCCTCCGACCGAATAACTTTTGGTAATAAAAACCTGAGTCGGTAAGTCGGAAAAAAAACGGAAAAAACTTTTTGATCCAACAAGATATATTTGAAAAATAAAATTTGTGAGAACTAATTTTCCCAAAATTGACAAAAACTCGCGCAAATTAATTCCGGTAAAAATTAATTTATTTAGAGTACCAATGTCAAGTTTACAGGGCGGCGAAAAAGGGTCTGCATACGATGTTGAGTGGCGCTATACTGGCACTAGGAACAAATTTTGCCCCCATTTTTGCGGGGTCTTCAGGACGCGAACATAACATATTTTTGATGGGGCCCTAAATGTTTGTGACATGTGTCCTGTGTCTGCCTCAAAACTTTAGGGCAGTGCTGTGGTGGGAACAAGGGTGTCTATAAGCTCCATAGACTAAAAAGGGCAAGTGTTTTGTGAAGGTAGTATACACTTAGAAAAACCAACCCATATCAAAGTCCAAAAAATAGAAACAGTCAATAAAGAACTTCATTGCACATTTAGCTATAATCTGTACTGGACTATGTTAGAAAATGTTACGTTAAAATAAAAATGTAAGTATATGGAGAAAAAAAGAGAGTTTGGACCGTTGAACTACCATCAAATATGATGTTATCCTGTCCTAAAAAATTCAGGATTGTTGCTGGCACCCTGGTTTTTGGGTGGAGAGGACCTTTTGTTGAAAGAGAAAATTTTGTTAACTTTGCTAAGATCAACGCGAGTCGTCTATGGTTGAAAGGTATGCTACTAATTTAAAACATATCATTACATTTGAATATCTTTTGTTTGATGCGGCCAAGTATTTGGCACACCAGGATGCCCCTTTTGCGAAAGAATTACCAAATACTGCTGCGCCGGCAACCATCTTGTATCAACAAACTAGACGATTGATTTGGGCTTAGTGTAAAACGCTGAACGGTGGGAACACGGAACATCGGAATAAACCGGAAACCAGAACTCCCCGGCATAAGTTATCCAGAACAACACACGGCGCACACCGGAACAATTACAAATACTTCCTTTTTACTGCTCCTCCTCTTAAAAATGCTTTAAAGGTAGAGTCTGATACAAAATAAAAGCTTTTATATTAACTATTATAAACTAATAACTATTTTCCACCTGTTTATACTGATTGGCTAAAAAGCCTTCACAACGGGCTGTATACAACACACAGTAAACTTTTAACCTTAGCAACCAAAATTATTGCTATAAATGTAAACAAATAGCATTGCCAGAGAATCGTTAAAGCATAGCTACATAACGCGCATGCGTTTCAGATGGCTACTGTTCCTGTATTCCGCCATCGTACATTATTATTTGACGACATCGTGCGATGTTATTTGACAAAAAAATATGCAGTACGTATATTTATTTAAAACATTGTTTCCCAAAGTTTCTTACCATGGTGTGTTTCGTCCCCAGGGTTTTTGCCTGACGAAATGACGTCCAAAAATTTTTGCCGTCTTCTTTCATATCACAAAGACAAAAAACCTTGGGGACGAGTGTGTTTCATCCCGAACTAGTCTTTTTTTCATTTTTTTTGACTTGTTTGTTACAAAACTGAAATCTCAACGAGTTTGGCGGGACAATTAAGCAGTCAAAATTGTCGTTTTATTGATAAGAGACAGCACGAACTATTAAGAGCAATTATTAGGAACATTAAGAAAACTAACTATTAAGAAAAGCAAAAACAAATCATGCTTGGGAAAGGCACGAAAAATAAGAACAACCAGTCTCAGTCAGAACGGATTTTACTGGTTGTTACAAAAAAGCTTAAATGAATACATCACCACCTGGGCTGGAATAATATTTCATGTGATGATTATAATCCTACTTGAAATTCTTCATTTTAATACCGAGATTTTATAAAAAGAAAGGCCTCGGAGCGAAGCTGCCAACGGAATTGTGCCAACAACTTAGGAAAATTTGCGCTAAATGTTATTGAAAGATAGCTGTATCTTTGCGAAAATAAAATCAGCAGGCTGCTTAAGAATTACATCGTATTTTACTGTCACGCTTTGCAAGATTTCATTGCCTTCTTTCGAGAAAATTTCGTTCTGTTTAGCACAAGACCAAAATTGCTCACGCTTTTTTATTAGAGCCTGTAAAATCCGACCAGGTATTCCGAATATTGAAAAACTTCGGTCCCGTCAGCATTATTTACGGTCTCCATTTGGACAAATTACAATCTTTATCTCGAACTTTTCAAAAAATGCCGCTGATAGGAACCGGTTTCGTTTTTGTTTACTTTTCAAAGGCTTTACAGAATGTCTCTTTCTCCACTTCGTGATCTTTTACCTACGTTTTACTCTGGACATATCAAAAGGAAGCTTACTGTAAAAACATTGAATGAAAAGTACAAAGCAAAAAGAAATAGAGAAAGGGCTTTAAAACAAAGATGTTTTTATCAAATATGCGGTACTCCCAACTACAATTTCGACCTGGGTCAAAAATAAAGAAAAGTATTTGAAAGCTGTGAAAGACAACTCTTCTAACAAAAAGCAAAAATTAAGAGAGAGTAATTTTGATAAATTTGGCAGTGGTTGTGGTGCTCCAATGATTTTTTCAAAACATAGTCAAACATTCTATTAGACCGCAACTTGTTAAAAGAGAGAGCTCTCGCAAGTATGCCAAAAAATATGATCATAGCAGTTTTTCATGCATCACATTGGAGACATTGTCATTGTTAGTAAAAAAAGGTAAAAATATTACATATTTTTTAGAAAATAATTTATTTTCTAACAATTCACTATAACACAATAATGTTTTCTGTAAAATATCAATAAATTCCTTTCGAAATACACGGAACTTGTATCCTATCACTGTCACCTAAGTTTAACAGATTTCCCCTTTACCAAGACAATGCTCTCAAAAAGTGAAAAACAGTTTTTCATCTTTTCCTAGCGAAAGATGTCCAACAATTTCACTACTTTTCTTAACCACACACGGAATATTTGTCAATCAGATTTCCTGGCTTCCTTTTTGTTGACAAAACCTCACTAATTGTTGGTGTCCAGATGCTTTACATTCAAGTATCCCTTGGCTTGACATACAAATTTAACATTAAAATTTGTTGTTTGTTATTATTATTATTCGCATTCGTGGAAAAATGCACGGGTTCTCCCGTCGTTTAAATTAACCCGTTGCAACAAAATGGACAGAAATATATCGCATTTGGTATTGATGCTCATTTTAAAAATTTTGTGTTTCCGTTACGGGACACGGCTTTCGCGGACACACAGACAGACAGACGACGGGTATTATTGAAGAGATAGATAGATATCTGAAAAAAGATACTAGTATATAGTTGCAACTACTTGCCGCCCTTGTTTACCATGATACGACAGTTGTTCTTTCAAAGCTGATACATATGCAACCGTTATTTTCCAAAGCGATGATTAGCCCCAACACCAACCTTTACCCCAGGGCTGGTTCTCTTTTTATAAACCCTGGGGTCGAGGTTGCACCAACACGCGAAGTGCACAATGAAAGGATACTCAGTTTTATCTGATCACGTGTGCACATTCTACCTCCGCAAGCTAGGTTTAAATCTGGAAGTTACATGCACATTCGACTTTGTTTCTAGTGGATTTTTGCAAGAGCAACAAACGGTCTATAACTATTAGGATCCGGAAAGAATAACAAAATATTTCCAGTTAAGTTTTTTAAAGAATTATTTTGCACAGTATTATATACAGTGATATACGGATGAATTTCTTGCCACATTCTACCTCACTATAAATTGGATTATATTTATACTGTTTTGCATGCACAATTGATACTTTCAAAATGTTTAAAATGCAGTCTGTGAAGCATTTAAAATAAAACTTTATAAATATTTATTTAAAAAAGGAATTAAAAAATCCCAATCAAAAAATAAGATTTTAGGACAAATAACACTTTGTTCAGACACACGCATAAAAAATGTAAAAGTATATATCATACAACATAAAAATATAAAAAAAATCAGGCCAACGGTTACTTTAAAAATATTAAAGCTGCAGGTCTATACCTGCAGCTTTAATATTTTTTAAATCAAATTTATAGTTTAAAAAATTTAAAGGCATAATCTGCAAAAACAAAATCTATAGATATATGCATCAGTTCATGTTAATGGTGGCAAGTTTTTCTGCAAGTTTAAGCCAAAAGACCTTGTGGTTTATTGGTTGTAACGTATCAGAAGGACTTTTCCTTTAATCATTTACAAGTACGTCCTTTATATTTCCAGTTAGGATCTCCATTAAATTTGTCCTTTTTTTGACTCTAAAAAAGTATATAATTGATCAAATAAGCAATCCAAAAATGAAGTTATATTTCAAGGATTAACCAGTCACATGCGGGTAAAACAGACAAAAATCATTTGTCAACAACTACTATAATGGGTCTATTCAAAAATGCGTACATATTATAAATCGTCAATCTTATACTCCATTGTATGCTTTGCTTTCGACTTACCCCTTTCCCGAGTTACAGATTACCCCTCCCATGAAAAATCAACTTAATGACTATTAATTATAACACGTTACTTGAAAAAAGGACAATTGGTAACTGTGGCAGGTCTAAGGTGTTAAGCTGAAATAACCACGCATTTCTTGCAGAAAAGATACCTAAAAAAACCGCAATAATTTTTTAAAGCGTAGCTAACTATATAGATATGTAAGCCCTTCGAAGACCCCCTTCCCCTTGTACACTTTGATACGCTTTTAGACTACCTCTCCGCCTCCTTTTTTTTTGAGCATGCTAGCTACATTACTTTGTGTGAACAAGCTCATAAACCTTTGTTGCTGCAAAGCTACATGGACGTTTGTCATGGTGGATGGGTGGTTTCGTGGAGAACGCCAGGAGCAACTGTAGAATTTGTGCAGAGAAATCTTGTTTGTCATATAAAAGCTGCAAACGCAAATACGCACTTATATTTTATTATTTTTTTTTTGTGTACATTTTCTGAAGTTTAGCCGAACGTCAATTGGACTTTTAAAAAAATGCGAGTGCTCTCTCTTTCCCAAATCCAAACTTACACATTCTTTTTGCACAGCTGAATTTCAGGGGTGACTACTTTACAGGACTTTACAGAACTTTACATAAAGAAAAACAATTAAAATACTGCAGCTACTTACATTACATACACATATAGCTAGCTACCTCCAGGGTGTAGGCTTTTTAGCAGTGTTCAAATGATGAGTCCAGCAACGAGGGTGCCGATAAGCCGCATACGCCGTAAAAAGTGCGGGCGTTTTCGGGCGAGTTCGGCGTTTTGAAAAAAATATAAGGATTCGCCCGAAAAAACCCGCATAGGCCCGAATAATGCCTGATAAAGAAAAAAAACAGACACTAATGTGATTCAAAAAAACTATAAAAATTAAAATAAACTTACTATGTGGTAGTGAAGTTCTTAAAAGAACTGTTTTTGATGGTTTTTGATAAAGTTTACTTTATAAATAACTTATATATGAACTATATTAACTCCTTTCTCTTCAAGCGCCTTCTTCCCAAATATCGTCCGCATGGTTTGTTACAAGGAATTGCATTTCGGGAATGTTCCGGGCGATTTCGGGGGGCAAACGCCAATTTTATTTGAAATGTCGCCCGAACTCGCCCGTATATATGCGGGCGTTTGCGGCTTATCGGCACCCTCTTGTCCAGCAGGGAAATTGATCTAGCGTAGCTATCAACATTATCAACAAAGTATTTTTCACAGCTATGTAATGCAAGAATGTATAAAGTTGTCATCATTAAAAGATTCTTCCAGATCACTGTCATCATCGCATGAAAGGTGATACTCACACAAACCTTTCTATGGTCCCCGCCATGACAAACCTGGCTTTTAAGTACAGCTTCACAATTAATTTTTATTAGGTTCTATTCGTTTATTTTAAAGTTTGTGCTACTTCGAAGCTGTACTACTTAAGTAGTTTGTTTACACGAAATCAAGTACCACAGCACGAAACGCAAGATTTCGCTCAGCAAAAAAATATTTTTATTCACGCCTGGCGGACTAAGAGCCGCCCTTTATGGGGCCGCAATAAGATGCCCCGGGGAGGAGGTTGATAGGAACGCTGTTTCGTTCGGGTGTAACCCTTTTATAGTGTTGTAAATATTTTTCCCACCTGAGATGGAGTGGTTCAATTTAAATAAATAAATTTCAAAAAGGACGTTTCAAAAACCCGGGAAGTTGTTAAAAACCTCCCACTTTCAAAAAAGTATTCGAAAATCAACTCAAAATATTGTACTAATAACGAAAAAAAAATTCTTTTGTACTTATTTTGATTTGTTCGCAAGATATTCGTTGTTGAAGTTGTAAAATATTAGCTGAAGAAGAAGCTTCGTGCCAGTCGCCATCTTGTGTCCCGATTGTAAATAAATTCCTTCGCGGGAGGGCTTGTGACGTCAACTCCCGGATGATAATTTCGCTGACTCTGCCGTTGGCCCATGTTTTTATATACAAAGCGGTTTTTTATATGACAAAGCGGTTGTTGTTTTTTCAACATTTGTAACGGGTACTGAAGATGAGTTTGTAACAGGTATATACTGAAGATAAGTAAACACTTGTTCTTTACTTCCCTTTTTAAAACTGAGTTCCCGTGAAAAAGTTGTGGGCTTTCTTAGTTTTGAAGTTTCGGTCAGTAAAAAGTCTACAAAACCTGACAGTGAATCAGACTCTAGCTGGGAAAGCTGATATGAGGATGAGAATGGAAGTTGAAGCAATAGCTTAGCAGTGAACCGTGGCCTTTTTAGCTATTCCGATGCTCTCAAAACGAGATTGACTCTTTCTGACTTGTGTAGAGACTTCAATGCCCACAGGAGACGGGTTGCGGCGCCGGAAAGTATATTTTAAAGTGAAAAAGAAGCTATTTAGGGCTATCAGAGCAAACCATGGCGGGCGACATTTTATTTTACTCTTTCGAAAAATGCCGCGCTGTAATCCCTAAGAGTTTGTGTTGGTTAGAAGAGTTAGACTCTGAAATTTAATTTAGAAGATTTGCAAAAACTTCATTTTATGACTAGACTATTGGCAGCGTTAATAATCACGACCATGCGGAAGTAAAAATAGAAAGAACGGGTACAAAAACACAACCCTGGGCTTATTATAATAATAAATCAAGCAACCTCGATCCCAGGTCCTATAGCGTTCTTTGATATGAGAATGAAACGCGACACGAAAAATAAAATAAAATAGATTAATAGAAGAAAGGAAAAAAGAAAAAAAAAGAAAGAAGAATCAACAACGCGCGCAGAACAAAATAAAATCCCGTAAATCCCTTGCCTAGTGTACCACAAATATAATAGAAAAGTTATAGACGCAACGTAGAAGAGCGAGCACCTATACCAGAATTTTCATATGGCCTAATGCAAAGACAAGTAGACAGAGATTTAGAATTGCCAAAGTCTTTTTTGCCAACGTTGATCAAAACATTCTAGTGATTAAAACTCGACTGAAAGGTATTGACTCTGTTAATGAGTACACGCAGCTCGTTTTTTCTTGTCTGTTGGAAGACTGGCAAAGGAAGCTTTCCAGCGCTACTTCTATTATTCTTATTACAAAAAGCCATAGCACAAAAATACATTTATAATTATTAACAAAATTAATCTTAGTTGCTTAGTTGCTAACCTTGCTTGCTTCACAATATCCAGGCGAAAATGGCAGGTAGAAGTAAAAATGAAGTCGAGAGTCTTATCAGGGAAATGATAAGTGTGCCTGTTAAGAATTTAAATTTTTAAATTGATGTACTACCTTAATTTTCGCAGCTAGTTAATTTTGCAATTCAAGAAAAAAAATATTTCCGGGTATTAATTTTTAATTTTTTTAAATGACGTGAAAGATGATTACTTTCTATTTAAGGAGCCACTGTGGAAGTTATTGTTGACAGCGAAGATACATTGAACGCTATATACTATCAGGACATGGAGATGAGAACAGCTTTTTCTGCTTACCCAGACCTGCTTATGTTAGACGCAACCTACAAATTAAATGATTTGCGAATGCCAGTATATTTGTTAATATGCGTGGATGCAAATGGAGAAAGCGAGATTGTGGGTGTTTGGATAGTAATGAATGAGGAGAAATCGACAATTGTCCGCATGAGTGAATGTTTCAAGAAACACAATCCTAACCATAATCAGATAGAAGTAGCAGTCATTGATAAAGACATGACGGAAAGAGATATCTTGTGCTCTGCAGTTTCTTAAAGATATGTTGAAGTGCATAAACACACTTAACATAGAACGAAACCACAGAGCTGCTCGATTATTTCAAAAAGTTTCAGGTAATGAACCCACCAATGTGATCCAACACTTGTGTGGTAAAGCTGCGTGGAAGCATGTTTAAAAAAAACACAAAAAATAAGAAATGGTTTTGCGAAGTTTGCAACAACGATCTTTCCGAGGAAACGTCTGTGGGATGTGATGGTTGTCAGTGCTGGTGCCATCTATCTTGTATTGACAGAACAAAATGCCAGCAGCTAGGATCTGGTTCTGCAAACCTTGCTCCGTACGACACACCGCAGCCATAAAATCAGATAAACATGAAAAAGGTTGCTAAGAATGCTCTTTTGTAAATATGTACATACTGTGAATTTCTCTAAATTTCTTTTAATTCCCCCAGATTCATTTTAAATAAATAAAGTACGTGAGTTTCCCGTACGAGTGTAAAGAAAATAATAAAGTACACGAATGTCACGTACGAATAGAAAAAAAATATTAAAGTACGTGAGAGTCACGTACGAATAGAAAAAAAATATTAAAGTACGTGAGAGTCACGTACGAATAGAAAAAAAATATTAAAGTACGGTCACGTATGAATAGCCACTGCGTTTAACTTGGAAGATGCTTTATCCAAAAAATCTTTATCTAATCTCAAGATAACTACAAAGTAAAGATATAATTATCACATTAATATGTTATCTTAAGATTACTCGAGTTATCTTACAATCAGGACATTAATGTGAATATGCACGCATTCCAAAGTCACATTAATACAGTTATCTTAAGATAACATTTGTTATCCTAAGATAACTGTATTAATGTGACTTTGGAATGCCATAAAAATAAGATTCCGTGGTTTTAAATTTAAATTATTATTAGAATTACGTTATTCAAATATGACGTATTGTTGCGTAATACCGAAATGCATTGGGTGCGCATTTAGCAGGAATTCGCGGAAAAAGCCTGAGGCACCACGCACGTGTTAATGCCGAAGTATTTTAAATAAGAGTTACTTTTAAAATTTTAAACCACGGAATGACATTTTGGATAAAGCATCTTCCTTTAACTTAGGTTTCCTACAAGAACCAAGTTTTCTTTAATAAATGTGACAGATGGCTTTTATACTGCACACTTGGAGGTCATTGTTGATAAAGCTTTACATAATGATTGACCTAATGTTTTCCTTTTGTTTTGGGGTCAGAGGGCAGAGCAAAGAAAAAGTCGAAGTCACAATAACAACAAATTTGGAAGGGCGAGTCGTTTCGTTGTGATATTTGGACAAAATGTCACTCAAGTTTTGCTTATATTCGTTTTCGTTGGCCTTCTTAATCACTGCAGTGCAGCAGCAATTTTTAGGTATATAATTCTTATCAATTTTTGTTTAAATAGCTAGCTATATAGCTAGCTAGCTCTTCTCTTGCCAGTCTTGCCCCACCCAGTTTTACAAATGTGCAAAATTAATTTCCACATATAGCTTGCTAGCTAATGACTTTTCACTCAGTTACATTCAGTTGAAATGACCTTAAAAACCTTTGACCATCACTGCACATAAGGCCAAGGAAAATAACATCACAGTTTCCCTCCTAGCTAGCTAGACATATTCAAAAATGTGGGTGGTGTAGATGAGAGAAACTGTGATACCATTTCTCTCCTGTCTAACTAAAGCATTACACATTGATTTCACAGTTACGCGATTTCACAGTTACGCTCAATCTACAAATCAGGGATCCTGGGATCAGATCCCCTAAATTCAGGCATCGGCAGAACCCCTGAATCACGAATATTGTGGTTTTCTCTATTGTTCACACATGTGTTTTTTAACTGAAGGTAGTTTACTCTATAATTCAGATCAGCTAAAATATCTATGTAGATTTATTGGTAGCTACCAAATCAGATGTTTTACGGTTAGAATGGCTAAAACTGGAATTCACTTTGGTTGACATATATATATATATATATATTTGTAACTAAACTTTGTAACTATTTATTTATAACTAAAACATTAGGCTTGAGAAACATGGCCCTTGTGATACATTGTTTTGTGAGTTATTCGCTAATTATTTATTATATATATCTAATATTGGCTGTGCATTTCGAATACGAAAACTAGAACACATTTTTGACAGCTGAGCTTTGTTTGAACTGATTTACAGCCCTGGAAATTTGTTGAGTCCAGGAAAACAATCCATCGTTACCGTGATTTGAATCTAACAGAAATTATCAAAACGTTTTTTCTTTTCCACCGGTAGTCTCACAAAATATTTCATAATCCCCTTAAATAAAGTAAAACATTGCTACTGTCTTTATTGCTTTGCCAACATGTCACTGAAACGAAACGATCGCTTTTACCAAATTTCCAGGCTTGGTATAATAAAGCACGAATATCACTCGATTGCAGTGAACAAAAGTCCCTGGAACATAGGATCCCTGTTCCGTAAGTTGAGCCTAACTGTTTAACAGTCATGTCATCCCAGGATGAGATTTCATCCCACCTGAACACGTAAATGTTATGAGGATTTTCATTAGAAACGGGTTAACTCGTCTCGCAGTATAATTTTACGTGTAAACGGCCCCTAAATATGTTTAAATGAACAGACATGTAGCCAAACTGTGTTCTGTAAAGACGTTAAACAACAGGTGAAACTAGAAATCAAAAACTTATCTCTGCTAGTGTCCAGCTGTGATCGTTTTAAATAGACTTGGTCTAAAAATTCACACAATGGTTTTTTTGAAAGACAAATATCTTTTCAATTTGTTTTTACTGACCCTTAACATTTCCAGAATGAAAGAAAAATCAAATTAACTCCTGTGTGGAATTTAGATAGAGAAGTTGCATAATTTTCTGAAATAAGGAAAGTTGTATAACATTTTTTCTGCTATTTCTAGATTATAATATGCGTGCTTGGGCAGACAACCTATATCCGTTGGTTGGATCCGATTTACGCTTATACTGTTATGCTCATGACAAGACAAATAAAGGACCACTTAATCTAACTTTCCATACTTCGGACGAACTTGAAGTTCCATCTTCAGACCATATTATTTATATGAAAGAATATTTTGGTACATATAACTTCTTCTGTTTTTGTATTGTAGCAGCGTAATGCCAAGTTCTACTCTGTAATGATTTTAACAACACATTTCTCCAGCTTGTTTATTAGTTTCTGCACATCACATTTAGAAAAAAATGATACCACATTAGTCACAGCTTTGATAAAAAATTTAACACTTAATGATGAAAAAAAAGATGGTATTAAAATGTGTCGCTACGATAGAAGATCTAGTTCTTATCTGATAAATTTCTTCATCATACCTAGTAAGTAATCTTTTATTTTACAATCCACTTTTCTAATTTTTTTGTTCTTCTCAGGAAATCTGAGATTACAAGTTATTTGTATCAAACAGTTCATATTTCAAAGTGAACCTACAAAATTTAGAATGATAACTGCATATATTTTTTGTCATTGCAAGAAATAAACTAATTTTTAAACATTTTTAAATTTCATTTCTCCATTTGAATGTTCCAAAAATCAGTATAAGATTACGCAAGAAGATTGTTTATGGTTTTCTGTTTTAAAGTAACAACCAACATCAAGAATACGATTGCGTAGAACATATACTATTCTTTTTACAAACAGCAGTCTCACGAACATTAATGTAATATACCTAATTTTATTCTAGAAACTAGTGTCCCAAATATCACTGTCAATAAAGATAAATTTACAGCAGAGCTAGGCACCTCTTTGACAATGTCTTGTAAGATTTCCGTTGTCTTGGGAGAGCCTGTGATAGGGATGAATTTGGTTTGGAAATACGGTACGAACACAGGAAAACTTCCAAATGACACTGATGTTAGCCTTGACACAAACATTGTTGAATACCCTGACAAAAAAAATTCATATGCATATTCGTCTCTTAATATATCCAATGTACGCGGCTACCATAGTGGAAAGTACTTTTGTGTGGCAGAGTTATCTTTAACAAAACGTATTGGTCGTATTGCTCGTTTTAATAAAATTGTTACTTTAATGGCAGGTACTCTACCAGTTTCTTTTTATTGTATATCAACACATTTTGAACCAGATTTGCTTTTTCCCTGAAGCTTGTAAATTTCGTTGGGTTTGTTACGTTGCTGCTTCAATATTATTACTCTTTGTTTATGTTTTACCTTTTCAACCATTCAAATTATACAGTGATTGAACTTAAGATTTTTTATGCTGAAAATTTATCAAAAAAACATTTCAAATGCAAAAAACACTATTTCGTTTGTTCCGTTTTTGGTAAAATAGCATATGTGGTATTATATATTTCAAACATACATTTCACGTAATATCAAGTGAAATACTTAAGTATGTGCTAATTTATTATTTTAGTTAAAAAGTCTGTTGCAACAAACGTGGGAACAAGTCTCCACATACCAATGTTGAACTTTGGTGAGCTTCCTACTTGTATTCAAGGTGGTGATAATCAAAATTCGCTAGAGTTGACTTTAAAATGACGATCTTTCTGGAAGGTGTATTAGTAACTGTGTTACAAAGTATTGACTATGATGTTTTTGTAGTTACCTCCTGTTCAACAGTGTTATCATGTGCAAGAAGTTAAACTTCAATTTCATTTTCTTTCACATTCCTTATCAATAGTAGACATAGTTATGGTTATGAAACGACGAGTGTTTCAAGAATGGATTTTTCTCACTACTCAGTAATGGGGACTTATTTATATTTAATTTAAGTATTTACCTTATTTAACCATCCACGGTATATGTTTTGTTTTTGGTTTTAGCGGCCCAACTTCCCCTCCTGTTGTGTCTCATTCAACTGGTGAAGGTGTTCGTGCAAGAGTGACAAGTGAAGATGAAGAGAATACAGCGTGAAAAAAGTGGGTATGATTGTCTTTGTGACTTGTAGCTTCTTTTTCCCCTCATTTTTCCTTTAATTTACCACAGCGAAAACTTGTCCCTGTGCTAGCAGGGCTCCAAACGGTTAGCACCGTTGCAAACAGACAGACGGACGATGTTTATTATTAAAGAGATGCAAAATTATTTCTTTTATACTAATTCCAATAAATCTGTCTGGAATTAGTATAAAAAAAATAAAGCGCTCCATAACAACTATTAAGTCAACATTCCTTTTTCTGAGTTATTGAACTTTTGACATCTACCAAAGATGATAGGATGCTCATCATGACGAAATAGTCACTATCCCTAACGGTTGAACCTGTAGGATGTGTTGTTTATATCCTAACCGCTTAAATTATAAATTTTTGCGAGAACTTGTTTTGTAAGAACGGCAAACCAAAAGGATGCATCCGGCGTTATGTCAGTCTTTCAACTAATACAGGTGTATTTACTTTCCTTTTCTCACTAATCGTGACAGGAGTTCTCTAGCTATATCTCTTGGTCTCTTTTTATGAAGACGAATTGTGGCCTGCCTGGTGTCTTAGGTAAAGGCAGCTGTGGAAAGGAAATAGGTGAGAAAAGATGTAAAAATGTATTCCGTTCCACTTATGATATTTTTTACATTTTGTTCTTCTGTAATAGACAACCATCGAGTAACAGCCAAACACGTACAAATTCTACGCCATATTAAGCGCCCAGTCAAATTTGGCTGGCCAGTATCACAGTTTGTTCAAAAGCTTGTAACTTAGATATTAATTTTTTCAAATTTCTAGATCTTTACGAAGAAGTTAATGAAGATATTACGAAGTTAATGAAGATATTACGAAGAAAAATGTTGAAGATGGACGTTGTTGCCCGGAAAAATATTCTCAATGAACATTGTAGTGTGATTTTGTTTTTAGTGTTGATTTTTTTGAGATAAGATGAGCCCCAAGTTCCATTTTTACTGAACAGCGATCAGCTTATAGGTAAACTATTCCTGAATATTTTAATGCTTCCAATAAGCGTCTCCCTTCAATTAGACGCCTCCTTTCAATTGAGAGTTATTACCAGCAAAAGTAGTGCTCAGTGCTCGTTTTATTTGTTTTTCTTTACTTCATTATCGTATTGTTTCATGTCGTGATAAAAATTGTATTGGTTTCTTTTAAAAAGTGTGTTGTGAATTCTAAAAACCCGCACACTCAATTAACTGTTTTCTGACAGCAAATTCATCTTAAAATACCGTGGCAAGTAGTGGTTATGACAAATTTAGGTTTTTATTGCGCATTCTGGCACTTTTTCCACCCAACCGCAATATCAATGCATAGTAACGCACATAGCAACCATTTTCGCATTTTTAGACAGCTTTCTTGTCCCTCCGTAGATGTTTAATTCCTTGCAATAGCTAGATGATACTTTAGGGCCTCCTAAAACAATATATGACAGTTTTCAATATTAAATGTGGTGTTCCACAAGCATTCAGAAAGCTGTCTTAACGACGCACTCGTCAGAGTTTACTCGTTAAGTTCGTTGGTGCTTTTCAGGTCGAAATAGTGCTGGCGTAACCTTTTGTCGACCAACAAGTCAAGAATGTCCATAAAATAATCTTTAAACGAGTTTTTTACCGTTTAAGTTCGGAATACACGCAAAACAAGAATTCTCAAGATCGAAGCACCCACGCTTTACAATTTCTCCTGTCGCCCAAAAAATACTGCATCAGTTCTCTGGAAGACGATGCAGCCTTGCGAAAATGCGCTTCGCTCAATCCATACACGTGACCCTTGAGGAACAAAAGCGGCCAAAAAGGCGCTTGAGCTAGAGTAGGGAGGGAATATACCCAGGATTTTCCAAAAACCACGGTCAAACTCTCATAAAGAATATCATACAGAGTTTTGCTTGTGACGTCACAACTTTTTGTCACGCCTCATTGCTCAAGAATCTATTGTTATACATGACAATAGTGTTATGCGCGGTGCTTAGTCATGCATAACAAGGGTAAGTTCCTAACAGATGAGAAAGTCGAGGAAAATTCCCTACTCATAAATCGAGCAAATACCAGAGCACCATTTTTCAAATAACTCTGTATTTAATAAAGATGGACAGCAGCATCGTTTTAAATACAATCGGGGAGTTCGACGAGGCATTTGAAAAGAAGCCCCGCCTGCCCGAATATGTCCCCGATCAATTCAACACGGGGGACATGTGCAGCAAAGATGTTGGGGGGATCCCTACATGTTAGAGTATTACCGGACCGTTTCAAGACGCGGGACATGTGCAGCAAAGCTGTTGAGGAGGAGTCCCGCGTGCTCGAGGATGTGCTGGATCGGTTCAAGACGCAAGGCATGTGCAGGAAAGCGGTTGAAAAGAAGCCCCACATGCTCGAGTTTGTCCTCGACAAGTTCAAGGAACATATGCAACAAGAATCCGTATATGCTCAGGCATGTACCGGACCAGTTCAGGACGCAGGACATGTGCAATAAGGCCGTTGAAAAGGATCCCCATATCCTTGAAAATGTCCCCGAAAGGTTCAAGACTCAGGACATGTGCGACAACATGTGAAATCCATAAGTTATCCCACAACCCTTCGGGGTTAAGGAATGAAATCAAAAATACTACTATAATAAATGTGCGTTAACTGTCAGAAATCAAAATTTGATATGTTCGGAGCTGCAGCATTCATGACCTTTATGGCTGGCATTGGTATCTCCCTACCCCTCATGGCCCTAGCATTGGTACGAGAATCAGAGTGAATAAACGGAAGATTCAAGGCCTAGATGATCGTCTTGAAGACTATAGAATAAATGGAGCACTGTAAATGGACTACCTGACAGTGTCGAATCCCATTCCTGCCAATGGAGGTAACGATAATCGGTACATAGTAAGATATCATAGACGAGACCTTGTGGCAGCCCTCAGGGTAAAAACACCAAAAATCTGGTCCCCATATAGAGTGACCCGGTATAACGCAAATGCAGTACCAGCAATGAGTCTCAATTTTGAACAGTACCTTGATTGGGTTGCAAAGTATCGTCAAATCTGGTCCAAGATTGAGGAGTTGATATCCGAGCAATTGACGACAGAGCCCGTGAAAAAGGACCGTTATGTGAACGCCAAGCTTAAATACTACAAGGACGCGATCACGACTAAATTCCACGGTATGCCAGTACCGTATGATGAGCAATGCCAAACCAGTGCCACCCTGGCTATTTCATCTGTGTAAATGCAAAGTAAAAACTACTACCCTCAGGTACATATTACAGAATGCCGGTATAAGGACTTCAGAAAAGAATGGTTGCTGAGTGAGGATTAAAAACCATATATTTGATAGGCCATACAGGACCTATAAAATATATACATATTAGGGTCTATACTCAGGCGGGGACTGTAGGTACCGCTTACATACTGTGCAGGTCGAACGTTTTTTAAAATCTTATCCTGCATCTCTTTCCTACCATTCTCCCGACCTTTCGCAATTAGCTGGGCTCTCTCTTGTTCGTTAATCGCATTGACAATACGGTTAAACCGCTGTCGCATTTGTTCCTTTAGCAACATATACCTCTGCTTTTCACGGCTAATCAGGCTGTACTCATAGTCGCTAACCACACCGTTTTCTACTGCCTTTGAGATGAGATCAACAACTTCAATTTCCATTCGGCGAGTAGCCTAATACCCTCATGTTTTTTTTGATTTTACACCAAGCCTTTTTGAAGCGCTCCGTAGACCGGCCTGTCCCGGATGCAATCGTCAGCCCCCCCACCCCCCCCCCCCCCCATAGCTGTAGCAAGGAGGCCATGGCTCCTATGCCAAGCCCCGACGTAAACACGCTTATTCCAAGCAGACCATGGTCGCAGAAGCGTACCCACGTGTTGTGCATTTTATACTTTTTTGCAAGCCTGTTCTGCTCCTTGATTTCATTTCGCAGATATTGCTCTATTTCCTCAATCTTTTTAAGTATAAAAACCTAGCCTTCATCCTGTATGTCGGTGCTTTGCGCAGGTGTACTCGGCAAACTCGGATACATTTTGCTGATATCGCTTATCTTTATTCTATGAGAATACACATGGTGAGGCCGGTGAACAAAACGTTCTTCTCATGGTGACATTCGTTAACATGAATTCGAGACGATCCGTGGAACACTTTAGGGGAAGGTAAACAGAGGTGTCAAAACTCCAGGTCAGCATATCCCCTCTTTGGTGGGAAGCAAAGCCAGAATCTTCGACTTTTTACCGTCTAGTATGCGCTCGTCTTCATCCAACTGTGGACAAACGAGTCTCAATCTATGGTAAACATCAGTCCTATAGTATACATCGTAATCACCCTTCATATAGTACTTTTTAATAGGATCGTACTGTAGACCTAAGAGCTCTTGCAGTTGTCGATGAATCACCACCGACTACCCGTCACTGACACGAAGCCTTCAGAGTCCAGTTTTAAGGACAAACAGCTTAATCCTCTCCTGGGCCTGGCTGTTCACAATGGCCGCCAAATCCTCGATCATGTACAGGCCGTTCATGATTTCAATCCTCTGGTCAGTCCCTATGTTACGGATTACGATTTCATTGTCACTGTAAAGGTTCAGCCATACAGGCCTGATACTGACGGATTTCACAGCTATACGAGTGTCCTGCCCCAGGTAGTCCTCAAATATAGTAGGCTTTTCGATATCAGTAACATAGAGTTGTTTCATCCCTTTCTTGTTAGAAGAAAAGGATGAACATGTACTCATACAACCCCAAGGCAAAGTACAAATCCAACAGGAATGGACCCTTGGTATTACAAATTTGGAACATCAGGACCTGTACGTGTCTACAGACTCACACATTAAGGTGGCATTCCCTGAATTTACCAAATATGCCATCTCTATTTCGACCAATTTGCTTAATGATCCTGTTAGAGTGGGTTGGACAGGGCAAGGCTTGGACTACTGGACCATTCAGGGTAATTTTGCCACCCATTGCGCCACCACGGCATTAGGCATATCTGCCAAGCACATGACGGGTTCGATACCCCTTGTCAATTCGATCTTTAAATTCCATGTCTATTACCACATGCGTCGTATCCTAACAAGAATGAGGGTGCCGATGCTTTATGACGATGGGTTCTCACAGTATAAGAATCCCTACTCCACCTGTGGGTATGCCCAAGTGTGTCACGAATACGGTGCAGATGCTAACCCCTTGTACAAGTTTAAAGCTGTCATGTCGTCATTGACAAATGGTAGATGGTGGCCCCAGGTTGATGGTGATTGGGCTAAATTCATCCTACCAACAAGCCAAGGCCTAGCATCAGAGGGTCAAAAGCATCCCTAATCGGCTCTGGTGCCGACAACTACACAGCAAGGCAAATCCTATTGCAAAAATTTGGGGCCATGGAACAACGCCAAGAAAATGTAGGCCATGACATCACAGAGTTCCAAAAGGTGCTTCAATATGCCTGAACCCCGGTCAATTTTGCTGTTATTCCAAGCGTATACATGCTACCTTCCGATATGAACCTGCGTGTGGGTAAATTGTAGGGTACAACAACAACATCCTCATAGCACCTGCCAGTGTAAATGTGGGGGTAGAGGTTGATGTGAATAACAAGCCTATTCATACAGAGAAGACTATCAAACCACCTCCAAAGCATACCATCAGGCATGAGGCCGCTATCAAATTACCACCCAAGCATACTATCAAACCACCTCCAAAGCATACTACTCCGCCTATACATACCATGCATTCTATACCTCTTAAGCATGCTACACCTATTACACCTCCAATACATACTCCTGATCATACCATACAGGCTATACCATCCATACCTCACAAGCAGGCTATACCTCCTATACATACCCCTGATCATACTACATCGCCCGAACAACCCCCCCCCCAAAAAAAAAAAAAAAACAGTACGAGGATACCAAGACCGTGCTGATCACGACGGGGGTAGGCCTCGTCATAGCCTACATCTGGCTCAAGTAACCCATTTCCTAATATAGAGCACAATAAACCCAGCGCCTGCCGCAATGACCATATACAGATGTTTTGCCGCGTATTCCACGATAGTTGATGCTACCCTGAAAAAGAAAGAGACTACGGTACCAATAATCCCGAATAATGCTGCACTTCCTCCTGCAGCACCCGCCGCGGCACTTTCTCCAATAACGGAGAGCACAATGGGGGAAACTAATAGGCCAATATTAGACACTATAATCGCTGTAGTTATACCCTGCTTCCTGAAGAGGATTTTAAGCTTCTCCAAAGGCATATCATCTCCGGCAATTTTCATCAACTCGCCTTAATATTTTTCAGATGCTTAAAAATCTCCCCTGAGAGTAGACCATGTCTACTCAGTGCAACCTTCCTATCCCTCTTCAATTTATCAATACTCTTCTCAAGATTGGCGATATCCCTATCCCTTTTCACCCCGGCTTTCTGCTTTTTGAGTTCTTTCACCCTAGACTCTTTTGTTTTCATATCGCTATCATATGAAATAATCTTACCTTTTAGTTCTTTAATGTTACTCTGTAAGGTTTCAATTTCGAGCTTTATTCCTCCTATATCAATGTCCAATGTCCTCGACGTCGTCGATGCCAGCATACGAAGTATCTATAAAACCCTCCATATCATATGCAAAATTTTGAATACCCTCTATGTTTCCATCTGGATCATCTCACCCTCCTTCTCTTTACCCGATGCCTCCTCTTTACCCGAAGGCTTCTCTTCACCCCTATTCAATACAAGAACATCAAACTTATTTGCGAGGTTCTGGGCGATCGCCCTACTACCCTTGCTGGGTGTTTGATAGTCATCAAAACCTATGGCCTTCATACGCGTGCTACCTAGCCTCCTTCTGAGCTGTTCAATAGTTGGACAAGGTACAATCTTCCAATGTGAGTACTATATCCGGTAAGGATATTTTCCCCGTCACAATCTTTTTAACGACAAGTTGATATTCTTTATCCATTCTAGACCTGTCGTAATGTATCGCATTAGGCATAAGCCCCAGCCCATCCGTAAGATTCGTGTTGAGACTATCAACCTTCGATTTAAAAAGTATAGTCTCGGCCGACGCCGCACCCAACCCCAGTCGCTTGCGTATATCCGACCGTTGTTGTCCTGGCGTCGAAATTCCCGATGTTCCGAGGACTTGCTGTCTTGATGGCGTATCATCCTTATCACATATAGGCAAAAACCTGGTGAAGAATCTGCGCATTACATTGGATGGCAACGAGGTGCAAAACATATCTGACTACAATATATTAGCAGTGTACCGGGTTTTATGGCTACCCAAATTCGATCGCGATAACAACCTCATCCTGGACGGCATCAACCCCAATGATGGGGCCAATAGGGCCGTGCAAGTCAAGGCTAGGGATCACGTTGTTACGGATGAAAAAAGGGCTATTGCCGCAGCGTATGGTAACACCTTTTGCAAACCCCTTGGCCAGATGTTTGAACTGACTAGGAACCTCCCGCTTTACCCGGCAGGACTCCATGACAGATTGAAGTTTGCTCTGTATTTCGTGGCCTACGGCGACGTAATCAAAGATGCAGGGACAGCGGCCTCGGGGAGCACGGCAGCCGAAGCGGCCAATGCCGCGTACAAAATTCCCAATATCAAGCTTGAATTTGACAAGATCACTCATGAAGGCCTCGCCAGCGCTATGACATCAAGTTATGCAAGATTGGCCCTGCCCTACAAACACATACTCCGTATCAAGGTAGTCACTATGAGGAAGCAGGATACCTCATATAACCTTCAAATTGATACCCCGCGAAAAGCTTCAAAGGTGTGTTGCTATTTTTCATAGACCCTGGAAAAGTGAAGTCATATGCAGGCGTTAATGAGGTGTTCTATAATCCCAAGATCGAGAGTATTAGTATTACCGTTAAGGGGGAGCCCAATGAGGTCTACTCGCATGCTATGCTTCCCAAGGACCATTTGGAGCAGATCGTCAATACTTTCGGCGCCCACGATAGAAACGTCACGATTGGTCAGTTTTTCAACGAAAGGTATGTGCTGTTTATTGATTTTCGAGCCTCTCCCGACGATACCCTACATGGTTCCGGAATACACCTACAACTTCTAAGTGACGGCATTACCCTCCATATGAGCAAGAAAGCCGACGGAACTGGTGATTTTTTGTGCTATGTATACCTTATCAAACACGCGCAACTGACTATCTTAGATGGTGGATTTCATAACGTGGAGCACTGAAATAAAGAAACATGGCTACTCTTATGATCATGGCGGGGGCGCTAGTCAACGCCCTAGCATTCTCCGGCACAAATTTTCTATTCAGTAAGCTCTCAGGACACGGTGAGGCAGAGAGAAAACGGTATGACGAGCCCGTCAAAAAGCTTGATGCAACTCAGGCGGAGTGCATCAGGAAACGGCAAGATAAGCTCGATTGGTTCGCCAAGCAAAGGGAGATGCAATTAAAGGCTGGTAAAAGCCTTCATGAGTTGGATGACGATATGTATTAATTTTTAATTGCTTCAGACAAGAAGGCCTCGCAATACACCTTTACGATAATCCGGGAAAACTAATACTCCATCGCAGCTTATTTAGCGATCGGAGGAGGTAAACATCACACTTTTATAAAAGTTTATTAATGAGAAAACACGTTTTTTCGTGATAACCTTTCTTGCCGCGTTTTGTTTTATCTTATTATTATTAACGTTTCCTGAAAATTTGAAAGAAATCAAAAGGAAGTTAAAAAACTCTCATAAAAAAAAAGATTTTTACCTCCTTTTTTTCTGATATTGTAAAACGATGGAGAGCCGTAGGAACGCATGTACAATTCAATTATCATAAAGGTGTATTGAAAGATTTTTATACCCCCTTGAAGGAACAACAAGACGGGGAGCTGGCATTCGTTGTTGGCTCCTTATACCTACTAGGCTTCGTTGCTTACACGTATTTGTAAGAACGCGTTTTTAACATGTATATATAAAGACATGTCAAAAGCATCACACATTGTTACCAATGAGGAGGCAGAGATATTAGGCCAAATTTACTATACCCCAGAACATCTGTGGACCGGGCGAAAAGCCATTAGATTACTCGCAAAGGAGGGCGGTCTCTCAACAAAGCTGGTTACTCATTGGCTGTCCCGTCAAGTCTTGTGGCTGAGGCACATCAAGGGTCCAAAACGTATAGACTACCCCCATTTTACCGTTACACACCTAATGAAATGCATCAATTTGATCTACTCTACATGCCACATGACAAGCTATACAGCAATACGTACAAGTATATCCTGACAGGTATTGACGTGGCTTCACGTTACAAAGTAGCTAGACCCCTGCGAACTAAAAAAGGCAGCGAAGTCGCGAGTATGATCCAAGATATATACAAGGCAGGACCTTTACACTACCCAAAAACCTTCCAGTGCGGCAATGGTTCTGAGTTTAAATCGGATGTAAGGAAACTGCTTGAAGGCAAGGGAGTGGAAATTAAGTGGCCCACCACCAAATACCATCACACATTTACAGCCTTTGTAGAGTCATACAACAAGGTATTTGCGGAAAGGCTATTCAAACCTCAGGATGCGCAAGAGCTATTCTCTGGGGAGCCTAGTACCATTTGGGCCAAACAACTGTACGCTATCGTGAAAAATCTCAATAATACCAAGACTACTATGATCAACATGATACCCAGCAAGGCGATCAGGCTGGATGAGATACCGCTCGCGAAAAGCGACGAATATCCCGAGGAAAAACCCCTACCTGAGGATGGGCCGTACTTGTATCTGCTACAACCAGGAGAGGAGCATGCTGACTCGAAAAGATGCGCAACTGACGCCTTTTGGAGCAAACATACTTACAGGTTCGACCGTATAGTAGCGAGTGTTTTATACTATTTAAAATATGGGCCCAATCGCAACTTCGTGTCGAGAACTTTATTCCAGAGGACGTTCAGGTACCTCGGAGCATGTAAAGAATTAGTAGACGCCCTTAATTAGCATACTTGAACAACTGTAGTCGCCCGCTACAGTTGGCATAAATCCTACAAGGAGGCGGTGGCACAGCACCCTTTCAACGCCATAATTTTTACTACCCGTAAAAATTAGCGTCGCCTAATCCTCCAGCGCCGGAACACCCAGATCATACGGGTCATCCCAAGTAATATCGATAAGCCCAAAATGGTTCCTATAACGTTCTACATGCCCTCCTTCTCAAAACGATTAAAGGCGTGTATGCCGTTGGGGTTATCGATGACAACAATCTCCTCCGCCCCCGAGTAGTTGTCACTGAACCACAACCTCTTCTTGCTAATACTACGCCTCTGGACACGCGTGCAATAATAGGGAAGATGATGGTATTCATCGTCATCCTGTGCACTATATCTTCTATGGATTATGATGACTTTGTCTTTACCGGGGTCCTGGGCATTGGGTATATGCCTTTCTGCAGCCTTGCATTTTCCTGAGCCTGTGCTGCAATTTTTCGATGCCTGTCCTCAATTTCATCCCCCAACACCATAAGCTGGTTGTCCCTATCCTCAATTTCATCATTGAGGAATGCCAGAGCCATCTCTCTCTCCTCAAGGACTTGGCGCTGCTTCTCAAGCTCGTCCTGTAATTTCTTCACACCTGCCCGGACTAACTGTTTGATTAGCCCCACCGTTTTAGGCTTTTTTGACCTACGCACAATCTGTAATGCGTCGTCTAGTGTCAAAAAATCGTCATACCTATTTTGGTCCTGTTTTTGTGGTTGGTTTGTAACCAATTATATCTCATGGCGTGCAAGGGTGGGAATATCTCGCTAAGACTCCGCAATATTTTCAGTACCCAGGAAACGTCCTAAATCGGCACGTTTTAACATAGGTTGATTTTGATTGTTGGATAGTGTCTCGATGGCTCCTGCGTTGAACATAACTTGCGACGATATCTTTTTATTATAGTAACGTGTTTAGGAAGACTACACTCAAAGATCTTCCAAGCCCTGGGGTGTTCCAATCTCACATACAAGCACGCATGCTTTGACTTTTTCAGATCAGCCTTGATGTCATCCCAATCAGAGATCATGTTCGTCTCTTTATCAATTCCTCTCATGTCGGTACCAGAGGAAGAACTGCTTCTTTTGCCTCTTCAGATTCTTGGGCAATGCGGTATAGCTCTGCGTGAGTAGCCACAAGCTGTGTTTGCGATGCGTACCCGAAATAGCCAATTCAAGTAGGCTTTGTCGACGCTTGTCGAGGCTCTTGTCGGCTATGATGTCGTCCACAACGAAGAGACTCTCCTCTCCAACTAGTAACGACGACAATTTCTGAATCCATTCAAACAGCTCAATTCCATGGTCTATAAGGAACACATAACTATCCTTTCAAAATGAGGACCTTTCGAGATAAGATCTATTCCAACGTATGGTAGGACACAAAATGATGATATTGTGGTAGTGCTTTTTATACTCATTTTCCAGCAAATCCAAAACACGTTGTATCTTGCCACAAGACGTCGGACCTGTGAAAATATCGCAACGCCTTTTGATATCTCCCGACGAGCAGTGCCTTTTCCGGGCTCTCGGAGGGTGCCCCGATGAGTTCGGCGTACCGAGGTATAATGTCACATGTGAACAGGGTATAAAAAAGTAGGTAATCTTCATACTGTTTAAACCCTCTAATTTTCCTATCAATATTGATAGGGTCTACTTCATAATCAACGTCCTTGATGTCCTTGTATTTGGTACGCTGCCTCGCCTTCGCTTTAGCCTACAACTTTTGGTTCGACCATTGCCCTTAATTTTAAACTTGCAAGGGGGAAGCAGTTTTTTGCATCCTCTACAACGTCTGTTCTCCATTTACTAGTGTGGTATACGCCTTGGCGATCTCGGCAAGCGTTGAAGACCTGCCAGTCTCCTAATATTTAAACGGTATCTTATGGTGAACGTGTAAATATTCATAGAGCTTGCAAGTGTAGCCCTCAGAGAACCGAGCTTCAATATGGGCCTTACAGATAGCTATAACCTCATGTACAGGGTACGTGCCGGGGCGGCGCCTGCGCTCCATTGACAATTTGGTTGAACGTCGCGTGTGATCTTGAACTGGTTCAAGGCAACAGATTTTAAACATTTTGAACACTTTTTGGCCTCCTCCATATTTCTATTTGTCCTAGGACAAATAAAAATATTATCGGACGGTCTATTCTGAAACATATCGGTTGCCTTTTGACATGTTTTCACTCGCCCACATGGGTTGCGTATTTGTGTAGTGAAGTCTTTTCGTTACCTCAAATAGAAACTTTACTTTACGCTCATTTTGGCTTTGGCACGATACTCGCGGGTAACCACCCCTTTTTCACGGGCATTTCGCGACTCGCCCTACCTGCAGCAAAATAAGCAACCATCTTAAGGACATCGTTTGTATCCATTTTTAAAGGGCATGAAATACCCAACAATTTCTTACTTGCCATGGCATAGGCAAAGGTAAAAGATAGGTCTACGACTGTCTCATAAAGCATATCCAAAATCTCCTTTTCTTTCGGGGTTACGTAGCTTGTGGTCATTTATTTAGTGTCATTTTTTGAAAAAATTCAATGCATCTTGAAGATGTCAATCTGAGACTGATTTTTGCCTTGTTTTCCCTGCTGAGGCTCTGGATGGGCCGCCGGCTTGTTAGACTCATTCCCACCCCTGCCAATGTTATACCAGACGCCTACTCCTATGGCAAGCACAGCCAAAGTCCTTATCCCATATATGTAGACATTGTCCGTTGAATTGTGAGGACTTGCTACAGGTTCTTGATCATCTTGTAAAGAACCTTTGCCCACGTTCTTCTGTAAGTTGGCTTTGTTCTTTCGGTTCCATTCCGCAAGTCTCTTCTCGGCGGCAACACGACCCTCGTTCTTCTTGGTTATGACTTGATTAGTAGACTCCTCACTCATTTTATTATAAGACCCTGGTCCTCAAGGATCTCCATGTTCTCTTTCATCCCATTGAGTATAGCTTTGGGGTGTTTAAAGCCCTCTCGAAGTATCTCAGAAACTCTCTAAATGTGGAGCTATTCCAAGCTTCCTCTCCCTCATCAGCGCTGCTAGCCTGTGCTCCTGAGCAACTCTTCCTGCATCCTCTTTCTTCTTGTTCATATGTCCCGCCGTGTGCGACAGGACCAGGAGCGGTGCAAGACATCTGCCAATGGTGCAGTACACCAGGATACCGAGATCTGTCATAGAGTCTCGGATTATAGGATCATCCTCAATTTCTTTTCGCAGTCTCTCGACACTGTCGATATCCACAAGGTTCCCAATCATGTTGGCATACAGATTGACTACGTGAGTAGAAAGTGCGTTTGCAGTCTTCTCCCCCTTTTCATGGAGCTCACATTGTGCGTACTCGGTATGTACCTTGTCGATTGCCTCATCAGGGGCCTTGTCGACAAACCCTTCTGTACACTTCTTCGGTAAAACGTTAGGGTTACGTAGGGCCTCTTTCAAAGCTTGACGTTTATTGATAGGCTTCTCTATCTGTTCGTATTCCGCAGAGGCATTGTCGAATGCCTCAATATCAAACAATATCAAACATCTTTATTAGTAGTCGTTTATAACGAAAAAGTACATAAGCGATCAGGACATACGGTAGAACTATAGCAATATACAAACACACCTCCATTTTATTAGCCTAAACCGCAAGTGGGGTGGTATGTACACCATCGTCATGTACAACTCTCTTATCGTAAAACACCGAGAGCCCGAGCTTGTTTTGTTCATACGTAACCATCCCCTGGTTGTGTACCCGAAAACCTACGTTTTTGGCCATGTCTAAACCACCCCTCAGCGCACTCAGTATCTACTTCAGGTCACAGCATTTTTGCTTCTTTGGCATGCCCTTGCATGAAAATTTCGTACCCTCTTTACCCTCGATGAAATAACACTTGGCTGTGAGGGCAATCATCCGAAACCTAATAAATTTCGCTTTAAATAACTCTCCTGTCAACTCGAGTACTTATCAGTGACGAGCCAGTTTTTTACATACTCGTCAAGCAGTTCGGGACGAACGACATTCCTGAAATCTTCTCCAGAGATGGAAAAATACGCACTGTAAGTGTCCATGTAAATAAACTCAAAGTCTCGACGATCCACGTACTTGTCCAGAAAATCGTAGTAAAATTCAATCATGCGAAGCTTGGTCAATTGGTACACTGCAATACCACACTGGTAGGCTCTATCGATAGTACGCTTGTGTTTGCTCCTTCTTACCTCATACGCATCCCCAATCTCTTCATGGTCCTCGAGGTACGGGCTTTGCAGGACTGCATCAACCTCCTTTTCATCCCTCCTAAACTTAGTAATTGCGTGCCTCGCCAAATCTTCAATCATCTTGCCGTAGAACGAGTTGCCTTTTAACTTTGCCGTATTCCCCGCAATACGTTTGTTGGGGTCTTTATCAGCCTGTCGTCGTGCATCAGCAGTCTCTTCCGGGAACCATTCAAAGGGCCTACCTTTAGCATACTTGAGGAATTGACAAAAGGCAATCACTTTCAGCCCATGGTCAAAGTACCATTTTAGCACAGGGGGATACAGTAGGATTTTAGCAGCTCTCATCAACCCCAAAAGCTTACGTGTACCTGGAACACGCTTGCGACCCGTAGTATTTAAGTATTCGTGCATGTGCTCGGGGAATTGATCAACACGTATCTCATTGACGAGAAACAGGGGAGCCATTTCGCCGAATTTGTTACGCAGATACTCAGGCACCTCGATATCAACCTGGGCAAACCCAAACAACGATCCATCCACCACACCTCGCGCCAGTAGCTCTAAGTTATGTGCTGATGTTGGTGTGGCCACCTTCATCAACTGCTCCTTCCCACAGGGAAAGACTTGCATCAAGGTACTTGGGTAGAGCATATTTGCGTCGTACCCTAGAATGGTTCTACACTTGTTGAGTTCGCTGTACACGTGAGATCTGATACCCGTCACGTCTCGTTCGTGGTATCTACAGAATACGATCGCGGGACCACCCACCATCCCCGTCCGCAAAAGGTCGTAGGCCTCATTCCTTGTGCATTTTTCGCATGCTTTCTATACCTGTTTACAACTCTTACAACTATTGATGTAGCAAGAGTCCTCGCACCTATGCCTGCCTGGGTCTCCCGGAGCGTATAGCTCTAGCTTGGGGTTCAACCGTAGGGACTTGTTAAGAACGTAGCGTATTGATACACCCAGGATACTTACCGCCTCCTTCAAAATATCGATTTCATCCCTATCATACTGCAAAATCGTCTTGTTCACGGCGTAGCAACTTTTCCCACTTAGACGGCTATGAAAGTCCTCGTGAGCCACAGGCCCAACATGGTTTAGCTTGTCGTGGCTCGTCAACCACTCGTATGGAAACACGAGCTTTTGCAGCTTACATTCCAACGACTTGCACGAACCGTCATAGCTTAGACCAGGAGCAAGGAAATTTTCGATGTCGAGAAATTTAAACCTCGAGGTGGTGAGGAACATGTAGTCGTTATCTTTTTTCGCCACCTTGATCTTATCGTCTTGTGCAAGTTCCTCGACAAAATACCGCTCGATGAGGTTGATGTCGTACTTGCCAGAATTAAACCCTATTATAGCTACTTGACTTTTTCCTTCTCTGTTTTTCTTTAACGGTGTGAAATTTTATGCAGAATAACGTCAGTTACATTGGTCATCGATAGTAGTGATAAAGATTCAGAATGAGAGGAAAACGAGTAGTATTGTGCCAGCGCTATCAAGTTAATCAGCAAGGCAAAATCCCCTCGAAACAAGGTCGCAGCAATGTCCCATGTACAATATTTTTTTCAGAAACTGGCGTAGCAACTTTTGACGAACGGTTGAAGAGATTATACCAATTCCGGAAGATCACATGTGAATGATTTTAGGCTGCGTGTTGGAAAATTACATCATAACCAACGACTGGTAAACTTAAACGGTTTTATCTTTTAATCGAAAAGTCAACCTGCGCCTACTATTGGTAAGTACTATTTGCGGTTTGTGACGATATTTTCTTATTTTCTACCGGTATCTCCGCAATACTGTTTACGGCGACGTCCGGAAATTTTGTGTGTAACCAGTCGGCATTTGCGACGCTAACCATAGAACGGTGTGTGTGGTGAATGTCACCACACACACCGGAAACAGTGAAGGCAAGGGCCGCGGTGTGGCATCCGGCATGTATGCAACGATTCCGGTCTACTTATGCCGGGCGAACGGAAATTTGTCACGGATTATCAAGATAATCAAGATGGCGACGCTGCTGTGTTGAGATTATACTTGTATTTTTTTGCCCAAAGAAAATATTTTCAATTTCTTTGGTAGAGATTTTTTTTGTTCCTATGATTTTTTGATTTTTTTTTTGAGTCTTTCGTTTTCATCTCACTGCCGAATTAAGATACATACCTACTGTAATAAATTTTGGTCTCAAATATCAGATTCATTTTTCAAAAAAGATGGATAGATAGCTAGATAGATAGATAGTTAGATAGATAGATAGATATTTTACATGGCTAGCCTCACAAATATCGAGGGATATACCCTGTCTATTATTTCCAGGAGGGGCCATGGCTTAGATGGAGAGTCCTAGAGTATTTAATGCTCATTTTGAGCGACGCAGACCCAATTAGGGCCCATGCTCTACTAGACAACTCACTGTCGGAAGATTGGCCTAGCCAGTCTTAAGACGGTGCGCGTTCAAGATTGGGCAGAACAGTGCTACTAAGATCTGTGAAAAGAGGTTGCAATCTTTTTATTTAAAATGGCTAAGCATAATCTGTTTCATTGAGACTACTGTAAGCTGGGCAGGCTCTTCAAGTTATGGTCTAGGAGGATTGCTAGGAATTATTGCTCTAATGACTGCAGCACAAATGTCAATTTTCTGAAAAGCCTTTCTATTGGGCATCTTAAATCTAACACATTAGACTAATGCCACCACTAAGCTTGTCCTTTTGACCTACTACCCTAAATAAATTTTGAATTCTTGGAGCCTTGCAGTAGTTGTTTTGGGCTATTCCATGAATGGATTTACTTAAGTTGACATTGACATAAGTTGAGTTTATATGTATAGAAAATGGATTTATAAAAGGGTTAGTAAATTCTCCCTATCAATTTATATAGGCTTCCAATTAATTGATATCCTCCATCAGGACTTTGTTTATGTTCTTTAAAAAATATATGCGCATGCGCCGTAGCAGAAAATAGGTATTACCTGTTAATTAACAATAATGACTTAGTTTGATTGTCTCACTTGATTACTCTGTGGTATCACAAACACAACCAGCGGGAACGCAACAACACAACTTGATCTGTAACATAACAACACAACTGGATATCAACACAACTGCACAACCACTTGAGGCCCCACCAAGGACATTCACTATTGTTAATTAGTCTACATTATGGAGACAACATATTAATGTCAACATTACCTTCAGTTTCTAACCCAAACCTGTGACAAACTGAAACCAGGTCTTGGTGTTCCATCTTCGACAATATGGTAGTATAGTATATGGTAGTACCACTCTTGAGATCTTTCAACAACAAAGGTTTCATCCATTCTAACTTGTCCAACTGCAACAGATGTGTTTTTTTTCAATCAGCAACATTTAAACTTTTGTCTTCTGACTCAGTAGTAGCCCACACTGGCCACCAAGTGTAAGTGATTTTTTCAATAAGACAGCTTTTTAAGTTTTGTATAATTTATATATATATATGTCTTCAACACTTGTGTGATTTGTCAACGGCTTTACACCAAAGAAAAACAGGTAGCCATATTTTTTGAGGTCCTAATAGTTAAAATTGAAAGATATATATAGATAAGAAAACATTATCCTGAAAATTTTATTGAAAACTGAAAATGAGAACATGTTTAAATGTTTTACTGAAATAACAAACTCGCCCTAATTTCTGGCCTACGTGTGTGCAAGATAGCAACTTTGCAGACTGTAAAGCCTTGACTGCTAAATGAAAAAAAAACTGGCTTTGTCTCAATATTTTAGTTTAGATTGTGGATTAGATTACAAGTTCTGTACATCTTTTTTTTAGTTTATTTCTATGAATTAAGAATGTCATTGGTGGCAGCATATAGCGACAGTGAAAACGAGAGTGAAGGTGAAGAGATTGAAGTAACAGTGGCTCCCAGCATAGTACAAAACAAAGACAATGAGAATGGCAATATGCTTGATATTGAAGATGAGGATCAATGGCAGAGTGTGCAACCCAGTAGCACTAGAACCAAAGATTCATCTGCTGCTACGAAAAGTTCTTTGTTTTCATTGTTACCACAACCAAAAGACAGCCCAGTTAATGTAATTGAAGAAAAAGAAGATGAGTTCATGTCAAGGAAACCATTATCTGATACAGTAATATCAACGCCCGCTTCTAGTAGTAATTCAATTCAAAGAAAAATTTTAAATCTTCCAAAACCAGTTAAGGGCACCAAGAAGCAACCTGTTAAGATATCGATTCCAACATTACGAAAGGTATAGTATTTTTACCTATGTCAGGCCTATCAATAAGGCATAGTGATCGCTTCTGAGAAATAAGAAACTAGCTGAGCCATTAACTGCTCCCCCAATTCCACAAAAAGTTTGCCTGGCTGAGCAATATTAATTCATCTCACATCTTTCAAGTATTTAATTGTCTTTAAGTGATTAAATAATTTTATTTCAGTTGTCTCTTTGTCAACTTGTGTAAGTTTTGAATGCACCCTAATTCTGACAGCAATGTTCTTTTATGTTTGATTGTTACTTTTTAATATGACACAATCGAGCAGAGTACTATCATTTTAATGTAAGAAATTCTAATATTTACTGTTTTAAGTATATATAACTATTCCTTGTTTTGTTGCTATTATTTGTATAGGTTGATGATGATTCAGATTCAGATGAGGAGGAATCTAAGAAAACAATCATTACAAACATGGTATATACTTCTAGTTTTTTAATTTTCTTTAGACCACTTTTCTGAAATATGCTGTTTGCTAGTGTTTTTTACTAGACCTCCAAACCTTAGATTTTCACAACACATTTTCTTGAAAATATGACGACTTTGGATGGCGGGAAAATTAAATGCAAGTATACTCTTAGCCTTAATATTTGAGATTTTGAAACATTTTGCACAAAGGACACTCAAGTGACTTATGGCGTGACTCCATAAAGTTTGTGTTGCAAATAATGACATCGTGTACAGCCTTTCCTCTTGGTGTGGTTGGGTTTATTATCCTTTTTAAGCTGTAGTTGCATTTTGAGTACGAGGAAATTGACAAATCAAGTTTTTCTCACTGTAGGCACTAATAACTGACCTCTGGAAATACTATAAATTATTATCATAAAAAGCTATTATATACTGATTTCAAAATGGCTGCATCCCCAACCATGTGAAAAAAAATCCTTACAAAAACTTTTTTTTTTTTTGCGTAACAACACTAGAGTAAAATACAAAGAAAAAATTCTAATTTGTTTTTATTTTAGTCGAAATCAACCTTGTTTTCAATGTTACCCAAACCTCGACACAGCGTCACAGTTGGACAAAATAAAAATCGTGTTTTTCAAAAGGAAACCAATCGAATGCTGATGCCTCACAGTTTAACGAAGAAAAAAGAAGTGAACACAGATAAAGTAGTTGATAGTTTAAATCCAGTAAAATCAGATGAACAGAGTGACGATGATGAAGATGACGTGTCAAGTGATAACTTTTTCTCTCTCGATGTTCTCTCTGAAACGATAAATAATGAAAATGGAAGTAAGGAGGTCAGTGTTCCATCGTCTACTGCAAAGACAGTTACTGTTGAAAATTCAGGTAACCTGGTAGGTGAAAACTCAACTAATAGTCAGGTAATATCTCCGGATAATAAACAAATAACTTCTCCAGATAATAAACAAACAACTTCTACAGATGATAAACAAAAGACTTCCAATTCCACATCTACTGCAACTAAGAATAATGCATTCTTTGCGAACTTATTCAAAAAAACAGAAGTCACTTCAACAACGTCTGCAAAGAATTCACCAGACTTGAAACAATCTGTTATAAATGTTTCCATAGAAAGTAATAACAAAAGCAATGAAATTATACAGAGTGATATTAAAAAGACAATTGGTAGTAGCACGAGTAATAGCGTAACTGCACCCTATGGTACCGTAACTGAACCTTATAGCAGTGTTACTGAGCCCTATGGTAGTGAAACTACATCTAACAATAGTGCAACAGAACCTTATAACAGTGTTACTGAGACCTACAGTAATGTCACTAAACCTTATAGTAGTGTACCTACACCATTTGGTGGTGTATCTGCACCATATGGTGGTGTGACTTCTCCATATAGTAGTGTAACAGAGCCATATGGTCAAGTTACAGAAATATATAATAATGCTGCAACGCAATATGGAAGTGTTACTGCACCTTATGGAGAGACTTCGTTATCATATGCGTCTCACAGTAATTCTTCAGAATCACATGGTTATCCAACATCTGGAAGTCTGTTTCAATATGCATATCAAACTAAAGCAGAAGAAGAGGATGCTTCACAACCGGTGGGATAATTATTTCAATTTTTTTTTCTTTCACTTGTCATTGTTGACAACAAATTAAACATATTTTAAACATATTTTGATTATAAGATTATAGTTGTTCTATTTTCCTTTTCGCGTGAAATCATACTCCATTAACTATAAGTGTGGTGAAAATTCTAGAAACCTTGGAAAAATCATGGACTTGTTTTTACATAAGATTAATCTTTCTATTTCGATGCCTTTACGCATTTGTATTGGTTCATATTTTTGGTATGTATTCATATTGACAAGATGAGTGTTTTTTAGTCCAATTTTTCATTACCTTCTATATCCTTGACATGCATGTCAATGGGAGCTCGGTCAGTAGAACGTTTGACTCATGTCTAGGAGGTCTTTGGTGCGATCCCCACATTGCCTAATTTGGCAGAAACATCATAGGTTTCTGTCCCTCAAATGGGAGCTTTGAACTCTCTAGAACTGCATTTGTCCATCCTGGAAACAATTGAGAGAGAGTATATCCCTTAAAATTAGCGAGGCCACAAAATATAAATCGCATTGAAATTACGAGAAGTATTGTTAAATTTATTGCCTTTTAAAAATATTTTTACTTCTTTTAGTAGTCATGGGATTTAAACTATACATAATTTAAAATCCTCATTACTGTCTTTGTGTGATCTTGCAAAAGGGGTAAACTTTTCATCATTAGTGCTCTTTTTCAACGGCACGTATACCTAGTATATACGTTTTTTCTTACCATAAATGATGCCTTAAATTTTTTAGGAAACTTCATCTGAAATTGATTACTACCATCAACCGAACCAAGATTTACCTGTGGAGGCTGTGAGTGGACCGTTTAAAGTTAAAAAAAAATTTTGTCGAATTTGTTGACAAGGAAACCTTTTGTTAAGCTTTCATAACAGTAACTTCTGTTATATCGTACTTCCCGCGTGCAATAAACAAACCATAAGTATAAGAAACTAATTTTTGCGGGAAGAAATTTTAGCGAGTCGAATTGAACAAATTGAGTTAATTTTCGTAGTTGTTCAAATTATGAAAAAATATTTTTGCGATCTGAAATCTGCAAATTGCATCAAAAATCGAGTATTTTTTTCCACATCTTTCCTTAATTTCAAAATTTTTATCGCGCGAAATTGAATCAAAATTCATTCGCGAAAGTTTGTGCTCTCAAAGTAAATGGATTTCGTATTTTGTATATATAATTTTTCGCAAAAAGTCTCTCGAAAAGATTTTGCGGAAATTTATTTTTGCGAATAAATGCCTTTAAATATTTTGCGGGCATTAAATTTTGAGAAGTAGACGAAATTCGCGATTTAAGATATCAATGCGTAGTTGGAACTGTGTTTATGCAAGACAAACTGCTTTTTTTTCTTTTGTTTGTTGAGAAATCGTGAGAACTATAATGGCAGCCTCGTTTCTGTTTTAGTTGAAGGCGTTGCAAGGAAGTAAAAGACGTCATGAGGAAGTAAATATTATTGATGTTCATGCTGATCAAATCCACGGTGGAAGTGATGAGTACCTACGTAACCTTACCAAAGAAAACGTATACGCGTCAAAAAAGGTACGGTCAGTGTGTCCGTGTTTTATCTATGTTTTAAAGAAACTGCGCGTCTTGATCACTTCTCTATAACGAAAGCCGTTTTCTGTCTGTTCGTGCGCGATAAAAAAGTCGTGTAGCCGAAACACGAAGTGTGATATATAATGGACAGGTTAATCCGTGGATTAATCCACGGACTATTAACTAGTCTCTTATAATGTCTGTGTGTGACTTTTGCAAAGCCGATTATATTTTTACAATCAAACGCAGGAAATAACTGACGTCATTTCCTGCGTAAGTAACTTGGGACTACCAGGGACCGAATAAGAACTAATTTCCTAAAGCTGGGTAATACCACCCGTTTCGGAACCGACGAAACGGGTGGTTTTCTCAATACCTCTCCAGCTGTTCATAAAACGTACATGATCCTATACATTTTCTTGATCACCGTTTCAAGCTGCTCCATACAATAGAGGCAACGTCGAAACAAATTTCTAAAAAATATTTTTTGTGCATTGACGGGTCATTGTTTACGTCATCAATATTTAAATGACGGATCTTCTTTATTGTTCTGCTGTCTATCTAAGGATCGGACATTTGTTATTTCTGGAATCTGATTGGTTAATAAAACTTTCACGCCGATCCAAGCTGAAAGGACAAAAATGTCAAAGCAAAGAATAATGGCAGATAGTCTAGGAAATTAAAGTTGTTGTTTCGTTTCGTTCCGATCCGTTTTGCTCTTGAGTGGAAATTCAGCCAAACTTTTTTTTTAAGCCGTAGCTGCATCATTCCTCAGTTACAGCACACTTAAGGTTTGTTAACACTATATGATTTTAATTACACGGAATCTGTAGTGGTTTAAAATTGGCTGCTGATAATTTAGTAAGAATATGCGGAGTAAAAATGAAACCTGGGACAGTTTGCTTACCGTATTTCCTCCTTAACGCCGTCCTCTTTTAAGCACCACTCTCTAATAAACGTCTTCACTTTGGTTCAAAATTAAGTATCAAACAAATGTAGTTTTTACTGGTTTCACAATCTGTGGTCGTTCAGAGAATGATTTTGTAACCACCTCCCCCCTAATAACTACCCCTTCCCCTAAATTTCAAAAAAATAGCGCCTGGGCAATTAATAAAAGAAATGCGACATATGCGGAATGTTCCTACTCACCTCCAAACATTGTCTTTTTTATGCAGCCATTTTTATTTTAGCCAAAAGGTGCCCTTCCAAGATCACAAGAAAAAAGAAAGCATCAAATTACTTACTTGGCGTTTCAGGTACGTGTGTTGTGTTCATAAAGTTAAAGGGGTGCGAACTCCTTGTGTGCTCTCTTCCACATTGCTTCCCTTCCTGCTGCTCTTTATACGTACACACAGCCTTAGTTGACTTTATTGCATGTTTGCGGAATCTGAGTTTGCCAATGAAACTTTCTAGCAAAGAATGTGAAATATACGTTTCCCCTGCGCTAGCCAGGATGCCGCAGTCATTGTCTACTTCATCTGGATAGGCTAAGTTGTATTAGCTTTCCTGTGCATATAGGCACATCATATATCAGGCAATGTCGCGCCGCTCGAGAAAATCTTCACGTAACACTTGTTAATAATTTGAAATAATTTTGTCTATTTGAAAGTGATAATGTTGTTTTCAACGTATTATATTTCTTTTTTTTTCCCTATCTTCTCGCCATATTTTTAGGCGAAAGAACGAGAAATGCAGCTGCGTCAATCCTGGGCAGAAAGTCGGGCAACGAAACAACAAACACAATCCCGTTACGGTTTTTAGCTGATTGGAATATTATAATATTCATGCGTCGTACACCTATCTTGACTTTTTAATTATATATGTGTACATAGATAATAATGTAAAGTTATTTGTCATCCAGTAACTGAGGCAATGAAAATAAAACCACTAAATTGTTATTGCATTGTGGCAGTTCCTTAAAGAATTTACCCAGTAAATCTATCCATTTCAACTTCCTCTATAGGCCGTTTACATTTTGGACCCGTTGAGTCATTTCGGTCCACGGTGTATTTGTTAGGACTGTTTTTGTCATGTCGAGCGGCATTTCGTTTCTATCAATTTAACCGAAGTGAAACTTCAATAGGTGCGAAGTTTCCAGCCTGTGGAAAATGTTGTTTTCGGTCAGTGCGCATGCTAAGTCACGAAAATGCAGGGTTCTAGGGCCTTTTCCGAAATTAAATTGAACACACAGTGAAACATGGCTCTGATTTAAAATTTCACTTCGGTCTTGTAAACGACTTTTTGGCGCAGATTTATCGTGCGCGATGAGAGTTATTGTTTCATTTCGTTTTGTAGCGACATTGTTGCACAAAAATGATACATGAAATCAACCCTCATTCCCAGGAATATTTGCTGTCTTGCAGTTTTCCTTTGTATCAAAAAGGCAAAAAGCTTTGAGAACAGGGGGCATGAAATCATGTTATCGTGGAATAAAAAAGTTATTTTAGCGCCGTTTTTTAATTTCGGGAAAAGCAAAAACAATTTAGCTACCTAAAAACAAAGTACCTTGGGACAAAATGTTGATTATGACCTGAAAAAAATATATAAGCAAGGTATTTTCGTGAATTTTTACATGATTATAAATTGAGGGTTAATACTTTAAGTGCAGAAACTATCGTGGACAGAAAGTTTACCCAAGGATCCATATTAAAAGATTTTGCGAACATGACTTGCGCGAATTATCAAAAGGTAATCTTCAAAAATTCAAAGTAAAAACATGAAAAGTATTCTTTTAATAAGGAAGCAAAAGTTTTCCCACTTTTAAGAACTTTTTAAAAGGATTGTATCAAAAATGTTTTTTTTTTTTCGAGAAGAAGGCGGCATACTTATCAACAGAGGCAATTTCCCATTCAATCATAGATAAGATTTCAAATTTCCAAAAAAGCCTATCGCGCGTTTTTTCACCACTCTTCCCGAACTTATCTTCAAAACAAATCGAAAACAGAACCGCGTCAGCTCATTCCAAAGAATCCGCGACGATTTCTACCTAAAAGTTTGTATCTTCAGTTTTTAATGGTTGTGGTACACAAGAACAACTTCTTGGGGTAAATATGTATATTCTAGTTGTAATAAGACAACCATAAATAGAGCAACGATAACGTATGGTATTTTCAAGTTCATTGCGAAGGACAACTGCAAGACATCGTCGACTTAGTTTGTTTATTTGTCAACTTGAAACTGTTCGACTTTCCAGTAGTTCCATTTGCTAGAAAAAATTGTAAAAAAATTAGAATATACATATTTGAGGAGTTTCTTAGTTGTTCTTATCAACGCAATTTA
This sequence comes from Hydractinia symbiolongicarpus, assembly GCF_029227915.1. Classification (NCBI taxonomy): domain Eukaryota; kingdom Metazoa; phylum Cnidaria; class Hydrozoa; order Anthoathecata; family Hydractiniidae; genus Hydractinia; species Hydractinia symbiolongicarpus. Next base: position 11,364,531 of record NC_079875.1, on the reverse strand, counting down.
CAGTTTATAGTTAGTAATCTAATTTTAGGGGATTTTTATTGCGCAGAGGGCGAGGTGCCAATCAATATAAATGGATGAATTTTTATTTTAAGGTGGCTTACCACTAAATAACCTATATCGCAGAGGATTGAATTTTCTTAAGCTCTAAAGCTGTCTAAAATTTGTCATAAGAACTACTTCCCACGGTATTCTAAGGTGAATTTGCTGTCAGAAAACGGGTAAAAGACAATTCTTGAAATTTAGACATGTTTTAGTGATAAACCACATTAAGGTCTATAGTATGGAAGTCACAATAAAAAAGGGAGGGGAAGAGGTTGTTTTCCATTTAAATTTTGTTATTAGAACTGCTTTGAACACAATGCCACAAAAAAAGTCAAAGGAAGACCTGGGCATAAGGTGGATACTTCAGCAAAAAGTAACAAAATACCTTGATTCGTAGATTATTAGTTGCGCCACGAATTCTTTGAGCCCGAGTGGATCTAAATAGCATAACAAGGACATTTAACAACTCATATTTACGATCACATGATAACATGATTCGTGAATGATATATACTAGTCCATAAACTAGTGAAAAATATCCACTTAGGCAGAAGAAAAATAGAATTTTTTTGAAAATTTGCTTAGCTGATGTATTTTGACGAGCAGTTACAGAGATATTGGTGTTTAAAGGTATTTTGATGATGTCATCAATCAGCCTGTTATAATTATAATTTTGTTTTAACAGTGGGCATTAGAGAAAATTTTGTAAAGTCAAGGCCTAACCTTGTTCGAAGTTCATATGACTGACATGTTCCACGATTGCTAACAGAAAGAACTAGTTTAGTCTCAAAGAACAGAGAAGATCATGGTCTTATACTTCGGTGTTTGTTGTTCTTTGAAATTTTATTCGCCCCAAATTTAGTTAATGTAGTATTTCCAGAACAACAAAATTTTACATTCACCTTTATGGAAAATAAAGTAAGATAAAATGTACCATACCGCCTCGATAATCCATCCCGATCTACTTGGTTACCATATAGCTGATTTAACAAAGCATCTTCACGAATCTGCAAGGGAGCTGGTGACGAAATGATGGACAAACCACGTGTACCACAAAAAAGAGGTTTCGAATTAACATCTTTAAAAAGTTTTATCGGAGGACTAGATCGCAAATACGAACACGATATCTGTTTATTTATCGTATTAAAGCAACTGTTCTTTTCGTAAGACAGATAATCGATACGATTATAATTATCAATATTTCGCTTTTTATTGATAATAGAGTTTCGGTTATTTTCAGCGTGATCGCAGCTTCCCGTCTTTGCGAATGGAATGGCCTGTTTCGGCAAAACCTTGGACTGTACTGCAGGCGTAAAATCGATACCAGCCGAAACAAAAACCTGTTGATCCTTTCGACTTAATGCGGGCGGTCGACTAGTCGCCCAATGATGTTTTGCTGTATTATTAAACATAGTTGACTGCGTGTTAGAAATATATGATTTTTTCGAGTACGTATCGGGTACGTGAGAACGAGTTTTGGTACTTATTTGTTGAACTGAACAGGTTTGCATAGTTGGAAGGCTTTTACTGGATTGCTTCTAAAAAATTACAGGTATTAAGTCGTGCCGTACTAGAAATCTAAGAGCTGATTTTCATTTGACTGCATTTTTCGCTTAGCGCGTGCGCACTTTGAGAGAATTAGATATTTTGTCAAAGTGTGCACGCGCTGACATAACTATGCAGTCAAATGAAAACGGCTCTTTAAGGGAATGAAGAGAGACATCCTTCTAGCCAACCTCTTACCTAAGGCTGTTTTGCTATTTTTTCTATTTTGCCGTCCGAGATTGTCAGAAAGAGAAAAAGAGCCCTGGGGACGAGGTTGCTTCCTAGCAGAAATAAAGTTGAACTGTAAAAAATTACTCCGCTAATGCGAATACTCGAGTGAAAATATTTTGTTTTTCTATTTTCTATGAATGCTCCAATCGGACAGAGTAATACAGCAGCGTAATAAGCGTATATTCCTTATAAGGAACATACAATTCCTTGAAAGACAAGGAACGTACGATTCCTTATAAAGAACATACGATTCCTTGCAAGATCGGAAGTGGCGGGGTAAAGCAATTTATGCTGTACCTTTCTTGAAGGTAAAACTCTTTTTTCAAGCATTTCTTAAATGTTTAAGTAAAACTAGGCTAAACCACAAATAAAAACGTTAAAATTTCTTGTAAAACGTAATTTGATATGAGAAATCTTCTTACCGACGAGTCGTCGTCATGATTACACGACGTCGGCGGATTTTTCTCCTTTGCCGGCTTGCTACCGTGAAGTAAACGATAGACAAAATCAGGAACCCCCAGAGTCCTTAATAAATTGTCTCGCTGCATAATACTACCAATGCGTTCTAACTCTTCACGCTCGTTGATGGGATATGGGTTAAGCGAGTTAAATTCTTGCCGCTTATTCTATGAGTAAATATGGGTGTGCGTAAATATGAAAATCTCGCTATAAAAGTGAACAGTACGTAGTCTATTAACTAATGCCGGTGAAACATAGAGGAGATGCCCTGGGAACGAGGTTGAGAATCACGTCGTAACGACAAAGTCATATCACGTTGTCGTAAGTACGTTGTTATGTATGCTGCAATGACGGTATTATATCAATGATGCATTGTCTATCTGATCTAAGAAATTCCCTTCAGAAATATTTGTTTAGGCACTCCTGGTTTTCATTAAAATCTATAACAGTAGTTAATTCTTATATACTTTTGCACAACATGTGTTCCCAATAAAGTCATTAAGGTGACTATTGTGTAGCAGTTGTTCAACACTTTTTATGTTAATGTAAAGCGACCTTTAAAGGCATTTTCTGGCCATTGGCGTTAATTAGGTAATAACCCTTGCCACTCACAAGATTCAGCCAAGCTTTTCCTATTAGTAAATCGCTAGGATGTTGAAATAGAGACCTTGGGTTGCTTAATAACAATATTTCTTTAACTTCAGCGTTGATCGAGTTTTCACATTTCACATCGACGTTGTCAAAAAAAAATTATTTTACCCTTTACAATGTACTAGAAACCCGCTCAAAAATCTACACCTTTTGTCACACAATATTTTTACCATAACCCAATTACTCTAATACTGCTGTTTTATTGTTACGAAGATGTGAAAAGAAACAATTTTTTACCATATTAAGGTCTCGCACTCTGGTCAATCTTTTTAACATTGATGTTCGAAGTTGTCTGGGTCTACTTTCACTTTCTGGTCTTAACCCATCGGTACCTGCAATAATAAAATAGTTAGAGTTCCTCTTAAGTAGCACTGTGGTGTTCCTACTGTGTTTATTGTTAATAAAGGATGCCTCACGAAAATAAATATTCGCTAAAATAACTTTAAAATGTTTATTCGCGAAAATTAATTTTGTGAAAATTGAGATTTTACCAAAAAAAAAATATTTTGATCGCAATAAAACCGAAAAGACCTACATTATATATAAAAAATGTTTTTTTATTTCAAAAACTGTTTGTATTTGCTGTTCAGAAGTTTTTCTTAGATCCTCCATTTGCCAAAATTTCTTCTGCGAAATATGCCTTTCAGTTTTAACTCGCGCAAATTTCTTTCGTCAAGTTCTCAATTATCTGAACCTTAATTTGCGAAAATTTATTTTCCCGAAATTTTCTTCCCTATGGCAATCGTCTCAGTAACAGACTTCTGTAACAGACTGTTTTAATCGGCTGGTAAGAAACCAACACCCCAACATCGCAGCACTTTTACAACATTAGGGAATCGGGCCGTTTTAATAAAAAATCAAAAAGGAACCCCTTTGAAATTTTGAAAAGCGAAATAGATGCGTACGTCTAAGTTGTTTTCATGACAAAACTCAAAATTTCAAAATCTAGCGTTATATATTATTCAAATACACAAACTTTAAAAGTAAAGCAAAGCCAGCGTACTTTCAACAAATTTACATCCATTTTTTCTTCTCATGAAATCAATCCATTCACTTTTTTGTTTAATTTCCTCTCTTTGTATGCGAGCGCATTCTGAACGGGCTTTGGAAGCAGCTGTTTCTTGAAAGAGAGAACAGCTGTTGGAGAAAAATTCTTCATATTTATCCTCGTTATTTTCGGGAAAAATTCGTCTGAAAAAAATACCAAAATATTATCTAAATATCAACGTCAAGCACTGCATCATAACGCCAAATAATACAACCCAGTATAACGTCAAACACAGCAACCCAATATAACGTCAAACAATGCAACCCTACACAACGTTAAACAATACAACCCCACATAACGTCAAACAATACAACCCCACATAACGTCAAACAATGCAACCAAATATAACGTCAAACAATGCAACCAAATACAACGTCAAACAATACAACCCAATATAACGTCAAACAATACAACCCAATATAACGTTAAACAATACAACCCTACATAACGTCAAACAATACAACTCAATATAACGTCAAACAATACAACCCTACACAACGTCAAACAATACAACCAAATACAACGTCAAACAATACAACCCTACATAACGTCAAACAATACAACCCAGTATAACTTCAAACAATACAACCCTACATAACGTTAAACAATACAACCCAGTATAACGTCAAACAATACAACCCCACATAACGTCAAACAATGCAACCAAATATAACGTTAAACAATACAATCCAATATAACGTCAAACAATACAACCCCACATAACGTCAAACAATACAACCCTACATAACGTCAAACAATACAACCCAATATAACGTCAAACAATGCAACCAAATATAACGTCAAACAATGCAACCAAATATAACGTTAAACAATACAACCAAATACAACGTCAAACAATACAACCCAATATAACGTCAAACAATGCAACCAAATATAACGTTAAACAATACAACCAAATACAACGTCAAACAATACAACTCAATATAACGTCAAACAATACAACCCAATATAACGTCAAACAATACAACCCTACATAAAGTCAAACAATACAACCCAGTATTACGACAAACAATGCAACCCTACACAACGTCAAACAACGCAACCAAATATAACGTTAAACAATACAACCAAATACAACGTCAAACAATACAACCCAATATAACGTCAAACAATACAACCCAATATAACGTCAAACAATACAACCCTACATAAAGTCAAACAATACAACCCAGTATAACGTCAAACAATACAACCCAATATAACGTTAAACAATACAACCCTACATAACGTCAAACAATACAACTCAATATAACGTCAAACAATACAACCCTACACAACGTCAAACAATACAACCAAATACAACGTCAAACAATACAACCCTACATAACGTCAAACAATACAACCCAGTATAACTTCAAACAATACAACCCTACATAACGTTAAACAATACAACCCAGTATAACGTCAAACAATACAACCCCACATAACGTCAAACAATGCAACCAAATATAACGTTAAACAATACAATCCAATATAACGTCAAACAATACAACCCCACATAACGTCAAACAATACAACCCTACATAACGTCAAACAATACAACCCAATATAACGTCAAACAATGCAACCAAATATAACGTCAAACAATGCAACCAAATATAACGTTAAACAATACAACCAAATACAACGTCAAACAATACAACCCAATATAACGTCAAACAATGCAACCAAATATAACGTTAAACAATACAACCAAATACAACGTCAAACAATACAACTCAATATAACGTCAAACAATACAACCCAATATAACGTCAAACAATACAACCCTACATAAAGTCAAACAATACAACCCAGTATTACGACAAACAATGCAACCCTACACAACGTCAAACAACGCAACCAAATATAACGTTAAACAATACAACCAAATACAACGTCAAACAATACAACCCAATATAACGTCAAACAATACAACCCAATATAACGTCAAACAATACAACCAAATACAACGTCAAACAATACAACTCAATATAACGTCAAACAATACAACCCAATATAACGTCAAACAATACAACCCTACATAAAGTCAAACAATACAACCCAGTATTACGACAAACAATGCAACCCTACACAACGTCAAACAATGCAACCAAATATAACGTTAAACATTACAACCAAATACAACGTCAAACAATACAACCCAATATAACGTCAAACAATACAACCCAATATAACGTCAAACAATACAACCCAGTATTACGACAAATAATACAACCCTACATAACGTTGAACAATACAATCCAATATAACGTCAAACAATGCAACCCAATATAACATCAAACAATGCAACTCAATATCACGTGAAACAGTACAACCCTAAATAACGCCAAACAATGTAACTGAAGTATCCTGCTAATGTATTGTACTCAATATATCCTTAAGCTATATCGGCAAAATATCTCCCCTTATGTCGAGATATGTTACAACAGTAAATTTCAATATAACGTTACGCAGCACACAATAAATTTTATACGTTTGTAATGCGAAATGTTTACCTAAAGTTGCCAAGATGTGAATCTTCATACTTCTTTAAGCTGTTTAAAAAATCTGTTCCTTTTTCCGTTGTAAATTCGTCCTTCTTGTCTCTTAAGATAGAAAGGAAAAAGATTTAAAAGCAAGCTGTTTTCATAACATACCTTATTAGTAAAAAAATGTCGGCAAAAAATTTAGTCACTTTTGCTGACTAATTTCTGGATAAAAAATGACCACAAAAGTTTTCAAGCGTTATTTCTTCAAATATCTTTAACAAGAGGACAATAAGAATTACATAAATCAGTTGATGCCAATTTTTTTCTTTTTTTTTTCATTTAAACATTTTCTCTGCTTTGATCCTCGACTTTTTGTTTCGCTCTTTTTTCTCGGCTCTATTTTCCCCCGCTACGCTTACTTGAAACGTTACTCAGATTAATTATGACGCCGCAGCTTAGTGGTTATAACTCTCGCACTTTGTGCGGGAGACCGATTCAATATGGCGAGTGAATGTTACCATGGCCTTGAGGTAACCCAAGCCATGTGAGGGAAATTATGAGATGGCACATGAGAACACTGTGTGGGCCGTTGGTTAACTTTCGTGTTCTCTTTATTACTGGTATAGTTTTATAAATATTGAATTGAAAATGGTCAAAGAATGAAAACGAACAAAGAAAAAATCGGCAAAAATTATTGGTCGGCCAAAAATTATATACCGACAAGTTTTCGTTTTTCAAGAAAACAATAACATATAAATATCAGTTTTTTGCACTGTAGAATTGAAAAAAAAGTAAAAATTGCAGTTGTTTCTCGGTAGAAAACAAAAATATAGCATAAAACAAAAATATAGCATATATTTCGTGTAGATAAGCCAAGCACAGTGCAACCTCTACAATGCAAAACTCTAACCATATCATTAAGAAAATTAGTTCGAGGTATGACAAATTTTTCTCCAACTGGATGATCGTCCTGAATTTTTTTGGGGTGCTACAAAATTCACAAAATTAGTTAACAGGAAATTCATTTTGGTGCGTATAAATCGATTCTTCCTTGACTCTACCTCGCCCTGACATTTTTAACTCAAATTTTTATTTTCCGACATTCTCGTTTTCAGAGCTCTTTTAGATACCTCAAGGTATATCTCAAAGAGAGCTCTGGGGACGAGAATGTTTTCACAACAAAGTATACGAGAAACAGTACCATAAATTAAGATAAATCCAGTTAGTGGAGGACCACATCGTACCCATGTTACAAAAGTTTGAGAAGCACCTCTTCGGAAAACGTCTCATAAAGATTTTACTGCATAGTTTAGTTATTAAAAATTTTATTGTTGCATTCCTAGAGCAAAATTTATAATAACTGGATACATGAATTAATAAAAGATATGTTTTCACAAGTTTCTAAAATAATACATTTCATATGCATGATTTTATTTGATTTTAATCAAAGGCAAACACTAAACTTAGCGGTAATTACAACATTTTTCAACCTCTTTTCAAGTCTTTTTATTGCTTTAATATCGCGCCGTCTCCGATATTAAACGGCGAAAAAAGGTCTTGGGAACGAGGTTAATCTTTTTTTGTAACTTAAGACATGCCTTTTTATGAGAACATTTTAAAGTTTAAAAGTCAACCCTTTTATCTCTTTGAACAATTAACTTAATTTTATTAATAAACAAATATTAATAATAAAAATATGATTGAAAAAAGGATATGACTTTAGAGTACATTAAATAATAAACTTATTTGTGAAAAATCATTTTCCAATGTAAATATTAAAAAATGTGAATAAAGACGATCGCAATGGTATAGAGAAAATGGGTACGAGCAGCTAAACTTATTTTATTATGGGCATGGCAGGAACATATATGATCATATAGCACAATAACAACAACAGCAACAACAACAGCAACAACAACAACAAAAACAACAACAACAATAACAACAACAACAACTGTAGGACCATCAAAAAGATGAATTTAACAGACACCAGGCAGCACAACTGCAATGTGTTACAAGCAGTGTATTCGTTACCTGGAGTTGATAAAATAATTCTAACATTAGTCTACGCGCTAACAGGGCTTATCATAATTGTCACAAATATCATGGTTATATATGGACTTGTCAAAACAAAACAGATAAAGAATCGATCAAACAAACTGTTTATCATTCTCAGTATATCCGATATCGTAATTGGTTGTTTAACAGTCCCAGCACAGATAGCGAAACTGATTAGTTTACATTGTGTATTGGTGCCAGCACTTCAATTATTTTCAATGTTTCCCGCGCTTTTTTCGTATTCACTAACTGTCCTGATAGCTATAGATCGATACATCCTGGTCAAACACACCAGCGTTTATCAGAAATATATAACAAAAAAGAAAATGAATATAGTCGTTCTGTTTATTTTTCTTAGCAATGTTGCAGCGTCTGTGTGGTATGGTTTTGGTGTTGAGTTAACTCCCAATGTTTTTCTTGGGGACAAAACCTACATTTTATTGTGTACATATGAAGTTCTCACTGTTATATTGACATCTGTACTTTACATAAAGTTATTGTTCTTTGTGAAAAAGAAAGCTAAGACGATCGAAATTGCTCGCCACCCGAACAGCAACAAAAGCAAACGAAGCGACTCAAGAGCAACGAAAACTATAGCCTACATATTTATTAGCCTTATTTGTTGTTATTTTACGCACGCCTTCGCTTTGCTCTATGTTATCGCGAATGTGGATGAACATTTCAACAAAATCGTTTTACGGAATATCTTAGCGTGGTCATTTTTAGCTGTGACGTCAAATTCGGCAATCAACGCCGTCATTTTTCTTATTCGCAATCAGAAGATTAAGGAACACTACGAAGTAATATTTAGGACGGTACAAAGTAGGAGACAGATCGATGTACCGGAAGCTAATGTGTAGCATCATTTTTTTAGAAAGAATGGAAAAGAATGAGAATTTTTTGTTGTTGTGCTGCACGTGCTCACTTTAAAAACAATAGTTATGTTTAGTGTGTGTGTGTGAGAGACAGTTTTTTTTACAAATACGACATAAAACGCAGGATTATCGTTTAAAATCTCATTTGGTCTAAGATAAATCATCAGGAAAAACATTAAAAATATTCTCAACAATGCGTATAATTCAATTTTTCTTTTCTAATTTGATTAAACAGAAATATGAGATTTTCAAAACATTCAACTACTTTTCTCAGCTTGAGAAAAGGAGTTGTATAGTATTGGTCTTGACAATAAAAATATTTTTACGTTAAGGTCTTTTTAAAAATGGGTGCATTCATTTATTCATATCGTGCCTAAATGTCTCCACATTAAAAAAAATCCTTAAATAATTAATAATAGACCTCTGCCTTTAATTAGAAATCAATATTCTAGTTTTAATATTTTTTTAATTTCTGCTCTTTTTCTTTTTTCTTGGTCCCAAACCCCACTGCTAGGTCAAAGTAAGGAGGTCATAAATTCTTTAACACGAGCGACAAATGAAATCTCCAAGAAAAGATTCTTAAAAAAATACTAAAGTTTTAATTCAAGACACCCTACAAAATTTGAAAAGTAGATATATAATAAAAACGCATAAAATTGTAAATTTCAACTTGACTTTCCCGCACAATCCACATTAGATTCACTACTGCTTAACCTGTTAAAAAATTATTAGAATGATTTTTTTACGCTTAATGCAAGTAAATTTGCTGACAGTGATAATCTAGTTGCCCTGTAAAAGCCAAATTGGGTGTGTCCTTGTTCCTTTAAGATAGCCAAAATATGTTTTTATTTAAAATAGTGAACCCATTGCATTGCAATTAAAAGTTTGAAGTTAAATAACTGGAAAATAAGTGATGTCAGCTTTTGCGTGGCTCAGTAGGGACCACCCCAGACCAGAATTAGGTTAATTTTCTAAAGCTTGATCAACCTACCCGTTTTGAAACAGACGGGTTGATGACGTCATCAAAAAACCTTTAAACCTCAATATCTGTGCAACTCTTCGTCGAAAATACATGATCCTATCTATTTCATTGATCACCGTTTCAAGCTCTATACAATAGACGCAATGGGTAAACAAATTTTAATAAAAACAAAAATATCGCATCGACAGGTCATTGGTGACGTCATTAAAAAATGAAATTACGGATACTTTCCATTCTTCTTCTGTCTACTAAGTGGATTTTAATGGGCCTGGTCGACTAGTCAGAAATTGATACACGATAAATTAGACGTCATGACATCAATACATTAATTTGACGTCAAATAATTAACTTAAATTTTCTTAAATAAAAACATTGCACTAGATTTCATTTGAGGCCTAATTACTTAGAAATTAGATAAAATCGAAGCCAAGCACCCGTTTGGAAAACACTGATTTAATGACGTCATCGGAAATACATAATCAACGATGTATCAGCAATTAAAACGGGTTTGAAAGAGTAAAAATGAAAAATTGTGTCACAACAGTTTCGCATTAAATCGCTTTGTGTAAAGATTGTGTTTTCTTATGGTGCATACTTCCTCGCAACTTTATATTCTTTTTGTGAAATAAAAACTAAAACCGCAAGCAACCGAAATTGATTTGGAATAGATTGACAGAAGTTGAGATTTGTTAACCTGTTCAAACAATTTTAAAAAAAATACCACAAAACTTAATACGCTGGTGAGGTTAAAACCTTACTTTTCAAGGTCAAGATAGCAAGGCATAAATAATGTATTAATTACTTCTTAATTTGAAGATTTATGGGTAGTGTGTATTAGGAAGCCATGAATGAGGTGAGCATAAAGGGCCTAAGATTTATGTTTTTTCTAAGTAATTGACAATTCCACATCAGACTGGGATATGCTTGCACGAAAAAATCAGGATTATAGTGCGCTAACGTTATACTTATTGAGAAATTAATTAAAACTTGAACGTTGCTTTATGAGTTATATGGATAAGATGTAATGGTGATGTTTTTACCTTCAAAAGAAGGTATAACTACACGAGGCAAACTTCATATAGTGCTGTGGTGTAAATTAAGCTTTAAAAAACTGTGTCTAATTAAAATTCCCATAACATAAGAAAAAACGCATCAGAAGGATTCATAGTTGAGCAATATGCTTAGCATACGCTTATAAAATCCCCTATCTAAGCCAGCATGCGCTTATAAGTGGTATGTTTATACGAAAAACGTGCATATGAATCATTTCATGATACGAATCCTTTTATGAAAATATATTTTCAGACGGGACTATTCCCTTCGTCATAGTTAAAACTAGTCTCTACCTACTTTTGATCCTTGGTTTTTGATAGTAGTCTTTCCCTCACTTTTCTTCTTTCTTCTTCAACACATTTTCTTTTGTCACATAACGAGAAGTTGACCAACACAAGAGTGTCATGGATAAGCGAGTCTTTGATCTCACGATCTAACTTGGAGTCTGTGGTAAAACTAGGCGAGTGATTGACCTGCAGAAAAAAAACGATAGTGTTTTAATCTAGCCCTGTACATTCTTTCACGTGAATGTAGACAGAAGCTTTTGAGCACGCGTACTTAAAATCGTTCCTTTTTGTTCCGTTCCGTTTCGGGGAAAGATTTTAACTTTTTCTTTGCATTCTGTACGGAAACGACAGGTAGAAAGTTAGCCAATCAGATTATGATATTTCGTGAGAATTGTTCATGGTATTTCATTTTTTATAGGTAATTGTGCGTAATATTATGAAATGAAGATTACCAGCAGAAAATTTGCTGTTCAGAAAATGTTCTTCGAGTGAAAAAAAGCCTTAACCGGGCAAGAAATATAATGACCACAAGGTTGAAATTTCAAACAAATTTTAAATTTCTTGACCTTCATAAACTTTTAAAAATGAACTTATATTTAATTTTTTGTGGCTGTTATTTTCACGACATAAAATATGACATAAATTGTTCTTTAAGGATACATTTAGATCCAGTAAAAATTGTTTGCAAAAGTTAACAAAAAGCAAGATTTCACAAGCAAGACTTTTGAAAATTGGGACTACAAACAAAGAAGCTGTAATAAGTGGCTTCTGTGTTGACAAGATGTCTTAAAATCTAAATTTTCAACATATGGACAAAACATTTCTTGTTTTCTAGCCCATATTCTTGATTTGCCTTGGCACAAGAAACTATCAGACAAATGCATAAAAATTTGAAATTCTTGTAAAAAACACCACAAAAATAAAATCTTTTAAAAATAAATCGAATTAAAAAAACACTAGTTTAATCATTTCAAAACCAAAACATCAAGACACTAATATTTAAAAAAAAAACATTCGAAAAATGTAAATTAACCAGCAATATTGAAATGAAAACAAGGGAAAATACTTTTATAGAAGAACAAGCAGCAGGGGGTTGAGTTACCTCTAAAATCCATGGCTTTAGCTTACGGTCCAATATAATGTCAAAACCTAAGATCTCGAAACAAGCACTGCTCTTCATGTGGTTAGGGAAACATGTTCTATAGTTATGTTTCAGAGTTGGGTGAGCTGATATAAGTGTCTTGATAATAACATCCTAAGATATAAAAACACATATGATGGAGAGCGAAACATTTAACAAAACTAAGGGGAACCTAACAAATAAAATGTCATCTTATACTGTCAGTTAAACCCAATTTGAGATCTCAGCCCTAAATCTCATGACCCGACTTCACTTGAAACATTCAGTTGACTCTTGGTATCGTATATATACTCGAAAACTCGAATGTCTGAGTAGGTCGACTTGTTGGTACCTTGAACCTACTAACTCTTTTTAAGCAAAGTTGTTGTTTCTTTTGATGCATTTCCCCCTTGATATTTTTCTAGTTTCTGCATTCTTTCATTTTTCGAAATTTTGACTAGAATTCGAAGATATCAACGTTCTCGAATCCTGCCTTTGATTTTTTTAATCAGCAACAAGTGGCTTTAAAGTTAATCAAACAAATTTATTCCTGGTTCTTTTGTGAGACAAGGAAAATGGCGCCCATTAAATAAGATGGTTTAAACATAGTTCGTCCAATGATGCTGTATTACAGTAGTTATTGGGGAGGAGATTGAGGAGAGTGATGATGATAAAGATGATGAAAAAACCACACCATTACTGCGTCCTTTAATTAATGAAATTCAAGATGCGCTCAAGATTCTTCTATGTTTAACACCTGCGGAGACGAAATTTGCACCGTAAATAGCGACATTGTCGGTCCTGGAGCAAATTAAAAATTTAAAAGAAGTTTTGTAATCGACTTTTTAAAAGAAGATGTAGCTTCCCAAAGCCACATGTGTCAAATTTACCGCTCTCACCAAAATTGTCCAAAATTGGACAAATCGAATTTATTTTAAGGTTCAGTAAGAGTCAACGGGATATCGAAAATTAATGAAAATAAGTTTCCATTTGGTTGCAGGCTATTACAGAAAACTGATTTTCTGATTTGTAGCAAGTACGCTTTCTTGACTTTCTTGACGTCGCAGAGAAAAATTTCCTTCCTTAGAAATGCATTTTTGCTGCAGGAATACTTTTCTTGTTCCCAAAAAAATCACCGGGTTTGAGCTTTTTAGATTTTCACTGGCTTTGTAGGAACCTCTAGATCCTAACACCTTAATAAAAAATAACCCCCTACTTACATCAATACGCGACCATATTTCATTGACATTGTAGTTATTATCTTGAAACCATTTATTTACCACGGACAGTCTCCTGAATTAGAAAGAAAACATAAGATTGTTTGTATTCCATTAGTTGGGTGGCATGAATGAAAAATTTGTAATTGGTATACCGTAGCAATAATGAACAGGTCTACAAAATAAGCTGTACTTTTGCATGTTAATGGCAAAATAAGTCAACTGAAGCGATTTATAAATGAATAAATGCAGAACGAATTTGCAAACAATATTTTTGCTAAACCTTGACTAGATAACGAAAAAATAAAGGGTTGATTATGATATAAAAAGGGGAAAAATAATAGAAAATAAAATAGCAACTTGACTAACTAAAAATCTTTACATGTGCAAAATTCACAAAAAGGAAAAAACATTTGTGGAACCTGTACAACCAACCTTATCTTAAATATGTGCAATAAGGCATAATAGAACAATATTCCTTGTACATATAATACCCTTTCCCTTAATCTGGTTATTTCCTTTAAGCTGGTTAATATTTCGTAATGAGGCTAAGCACAAGAATAATAATATACCTTTTACTGCCACTGTCTTCATCTCGTATAAACTCGTCACTATTCTTCTGGATGGCATAATTCGTCAAATGCATATAAATATTCTCCTTAAATATAAATTTTGTTAGCACCGTTGTTTTCTAATCTTTAGAATATTGTACAATTACAGCTTCTAACCTTGGCGCATATCTTTTATAACTCAAACCATAGGCTTAGCTCTAATTTTCTCTTGGAAAAAAGGTTGGTTAGAATGTTCGCAATCAGAAACCTGAGCTTTTAAGAATTTGTTTTAATATTGCAATACGCAATTTATAAATTATATGTATTCTTGGTTTGCGTATAGCTAATTATTTTCAGATGTAGGGGTGGGACTGTAAATTTTAAAACCTTTTTCATATTAAGTTTCATAATTTGGGCCTAGAAAGCAAAAAAAATTTGAATTTTTAACCCTCTAGGTTTGTTAAAATTCACTGCAAACTCACTACAGTATGAAATTGCATTAAAAAGATGAAAAATATGCCACTAAATTGCATATGGAACAATCATGTTTGGTAAAAATTGGATCCTTTTCTGTACGCTCCTGTTTACTACTCAATGTTGACAAAAAACTTACCAGAGAAATAAATTTAAGAAACAGCCTCTAATACATTTGTAAAAAAACATTTTAACCATCTATGGTAAAATCAGATATACTTTTCTAAGCAAGTAACCTTTAAAGAGGGTTTAAAATTGAAAATAATTTTTTATAAAACTTTTTTAAACATCGATAATCAAGCATGATTTGTATAACCACTGGGCAAAGTTGTGTGCAATTTCAAAGAAATCTCCAAACAAACTTTCCTCACAATTTCATGCAAAAAACTAGATTGCTTAGATCGCTGTTGCTCACTTTTCTCACATTCAATCTTATCTCATCTTTTTTATCCTTGAAAGAGCATTTTTTTACTTTTTACGAAACAATATCAGGTAGGTTAGAGTAAGAAAAAAGATTTGTTGTATTATTGTCTTTTAAAGTCACTGTTATAGAATTCCCACTTGCCACAGGGTTTCTTTAAATTTAAATTCTACAGGTACTGATACGAAAAACTGAATTAAATCTCCTTAACCAAACTTTGTGATAGTAAATATCTTACTAGATTATTACTTGTCGGTTCAACATATTGAACTGTAGAAAATCTGGCTAAACCATCTTTGAATACAAACAATCGAAGTGGATCACACGATGTCACCAGTACGTATACTCGAAGATCGAACTTAAATCCATCAATGAGAAATGGCTTTGAAACATATTGCTGGCAAATTAAATCTTCTCCAGGTTTTATATCCTACATGAGAGAGAATCACGTGGTGATTTAAAGATTGACCTAGCATTTTTTCTTGTGGCTCATTACAATGTAAATAAATTAACCCCAAAATTGACCCCTGAAAGTTTCAACTTGAAAAATTCAACTGTGTCAATTTTTTCCGGAACTAATTGGTAATAAATTGCCTTTAAGTAACAATATAAAAATGGCTCTTTGAACATGCTTCAGTTTTATCTCTCTATTTAACCATAAAAAATTTAGTGCATCAAGTTATTATTCCAATCAAATTATGGAAAACTATAACAAAAGTTGGTTTTGCAACATTTCCCTAAAAATGAACCAGTTCTTCGTGAACATGTCCTTAGAGCATTTTCTACAAAACTAATAAATTAGATATACCTTTGGGTTCTTGGTCAAAAATATTCCTTTACCCTGAGATCCACTGTCTGGTTTTAATATGTATGTTTTATTCTTTTTTGAGCGACAGTATGTCTGAAAATCACCAAAACTATAAAAGAGAATATGCAATGACACATAAAAATTGATAACGCAGCATGAAAATAATATAAAAACTTAATGAATCAATGTTTTCATCCTTTATCAAAGAATAGAACACATCAAAAAACAACAGCATTGGAAAAACACAATGAAACAAATATACAAACATTTTTGCTTACTCTGCTGGCAAACACCATGTTCTTGGAAATATCGCATAATCCTTGGGAAACTGCTTCCATAAACGATTCATATTGCGAGCTAATAGATCCTTGCGGCAAATTTCACTCATTCCAGGAAAATGGTTAATTTTCTATAGAAAAAACAGTTGTGTGGCTATTTTTAAATCAGTAAATCTAACCTTAATAAAGAATTCTAAGGCATTGTTATTTTACCAGTCGTTAACCTGTGTAAAAATTCAGGTTTTCTCCCGTTACAAATTTTGAACATACAGAATATAGCCATTATTATAGAGATTACGTTTTAAACTTAACTAAAACCAAAAATATACTTAAATCCGAAAATGCGCAAAAACCACAATGGTTGCCCCACACTTTCTAATAGGTTGCCCCACAAAGTCTAATATGTGTTAGTTTTACCTGATATTTCTTCATGTCCATTACTCTCTCAAGATTTACAGAAAAATCTGTCCAATATAAACACCAGTCTTCTCCATCCTCTACTTCACGAAATCCAAAACGTCGGCATACACGGCGAACTTAAATTATTACAAGGATTAACAACAGCAATAAAAACAACAACAACAACAGCAACAACAAGAGGAGATATTTTGTTAAGGTTCATAATAAGTAGCAGGTCATTATGAAATATCTGTATTTGTAATTATTACAAACAGGCTTTGTAATACTTTATTGTTAAGAAAATTAGTTTTGATAAACTTTTCTCTATGTTCTTACAGTACATGAGCCTCCTAATTAGGCTCCTAGGGAACTTGTGTACACTAAAAATTTTCAGCTTTTTTCTAGCGAAACTGCTATAGTGGCAACTTCTGAAACAAAGGTTGCATTATAATTTTCCACATGTGCATCAGTTATTATTTATTATTTAGTCAGAGTTAACAAACTTCAGTATGGGCAAATCTTAGGATATAAAGGGTTTAAGGCAGATGCAAATTTATACCCAATAACATCAGTGGTCTTTTTATATTTATCCATTCCTAGATGGAGAGTCCTAGAGTATTTTATGCTCATTTTGAGCTACGCAGTCCCAATTAGGGTTTGCGCTCTACTAGACAACTCCCGGCAACATCCAACGGCCCACACAGTGTGCCATCTTCCCAATTTCCCCTCACATGGCTTGGGTTAACCCTGGGCTATGGTAACATTCACTCGCCCATGTTGAATCGCCGTCAAGAGGAATCGAACCCCGGTCTCCCGCACAGAGTACGAGAGCTATATAACCACTAATCTATGGCGCCTCAAATCTACGGCGTGTGTGCGACACTAATAACCTGTTTTTTGTTTCTGATGTCTATAGTGAAACTGACAAATTACCTTGCCAGTTTTGGTACTTGGGCTGTGAAAATTCCAGACAAAGGTCTTATATGCAACAATCAAAGGAAAAGTGTAATGAAGTAAAAGTAAAAATTAATACCAACCGCATTGATATTTGCAAGATGAAACATTGATTGTTAGAAATCTAGAAAGATAAAATTAAATGCATTACAATTTTTTTTCTATTTGACTCAAAAAAAATGTGTGTTCAAGTGAGTGCCAAGACTTTAGTACTGATGGATTTGAAAACAGAAGTGATTTCTAGGCATTACTTTCAGATTTTTTAGCTTGAGTAAGAAAAACTGGCTAACTAACCTTTTTCTTTTCTTTCTCTGCTTTACCTTAAACTGGTTTTTGTAAATTAATTCCTCAAGCCTTTTATTTTTTTGAATACTGCCATTAGAAATTTCTTCTGAGCATTTTCCTAGTTCCAATTCTACAGTTGATATATTTTTGTTACTTTGTATAACTTCATCATCATGTTCATCATCAGTATCTGAAGTGATAAAATCGCCTTCAGGCTCTTGGTAATCGTCTTCAACACATTCTAACTTTTCATCCGTTTTAAAAAGAATTTCAGAACTTTCAGGTTTTTCTAATACCACTGAACTACCATCCTCCAATAATTGACGATATTGTTGTATTTGACAATTTGATTTAAGATTTGTCTGTGGTGAATCCATGTTTTCTAATAACATTGTCAACGAATAAAATAAAGTTCGTAAAACTAAATTTAAAACAAACAACGCCCCTAACTGGGCTCATAAACTATCTAATGTCGCGGATACATCGCAAAATTGGGTTTTTGTTCAGTTCAGTTACTTCACTTGCTCTTTTTTGCTTGTTTACATTTTTCCGCCATTTGTTATAGCAGACGTCATATAAAACTGACCCGTGATAGGAAATATTATCTGTTCTAAAGATGAATAGATAATGTATATATAAATTTCTAGAGATAAAATTACTTACAAAAAATGTTAAATTATATATAAAATTGCAAAAAAATACTTATGTTTTATAGATGTTGGCCAAAAATATAAAAACTTTTAGGTCAGGATTATATTATTACCACAGTTGCCTGGCTGCCGTGGAATAACCTGTATTAGTTTATTTGTTTTCAACCATTTCGAAAACTATTGGTCATAAATGGATGCTCATTTAAAATGGCGGGTCGAGGCGTGCGTCCAGTTTTTCTGTTTTCGTTCCAACTTTAAAGTCTCTTTACCTATGTTCACATTACTTTTTTGATTTATCTCTATCTTTAGTCAATATATAAGGGGTGCGGAGCGAATCTCGTCCCCTAAAAAATTGTACGTTATCCACGTAAAAATATCAAACAATCGTTTTTGTAAATGAGAACGGAAAACACAATGCTTCTTGCAATTATTTGTTTTTTAAGGCTTGGATTTTACTAAAATTGGTAAAGAAAACATAGCCTAAGTTTTCCCTGATTGCTCTTTTTACCTGATTTTCCAGCAATGAATGTTGCATTGATTTCAAACACCTGCATATATATAAAAGCAAACTTTTTAAGTAAAATTTAAGCTTTTCACCCGATAACTCCCAAACTCGTCCTGGTTATTCCTGAAATAATTCCTGCAAAACGGTTCTTTTTTCGTCAACTGAGCCACAAAAGAGGCAACCTTCACCCTATTCTGTTCCTGCTGCTTTTGAAATGATGTTAAACCAATTAAAAACTATAATTAAACTTATTAAATGTAAATATTTTTTTGTAAAAGTGGTCGTATTTCGTTCTAAAATGACAAGAACACGTTACTTGGAAGCTTAAATATAGCCGAATTTCATTCTATAGTTTCAAAAACACAACGCTACAAAACTTAATGTTGCAGTATTTTGTCCTAAATTAAAAAGAACTTGTCTCTCTATAGTTTAAATTGTGCCACATTTCGTTCTAAAATGAAGCCATTTTAAAATACAAATGAGAAAATTTCTCAACACGACTACCAGCCTGAATATGCTGTTGTTTTTATTTTCAGTAACCTTTGCTCCATACTATATTCTAATTCAAAATCAATGAAGCCATTACAATGTTGCACATAATCCGGAAATTGCATTGTACTATTGAAACATGTGTTTTTATTTGGGAGAAGAATATCTTAACATACTTGCAGATACCACGCATATTATCAATACAGCAAAAATTAACACATTTCTGTCCTTGTCCTTGAGCAGACAGAAAGAAACAGTTTGTGTTTCAATCTATTTGAGGGAGTGCACCAGCAGGAAAGTAGGTCAATAGGACTTGTACTCCATTTTTTAATTAGGTTTATGCTAACAGGGGGCGATGGGTTCAGGGTCTATCATTCATTCCAATTTAGTAGCGCTAAACTTAACATTGCTAGCATAGCAACATGTGTATGTAGTAAGATAAAAAGCCTACTGCACATCAATAAAACAATAACCAGGTTGTTTTATCGATGAACTATTTTTGAGTAGGAAGTAATCTGTCAACGCAGGTATACGGTTCTTCCCGAACCTCACATCATTTAGATAGGCAATGGGCTTAGAAACGCAATTGCGTACCACAAAATGAGAAGCCTGCATTTAATTACTTGTTGGATAATTATTTTTTTACTATTTTTTAACACCCCTGAACCACTCTTGAAACAATATGAAATGATAAAAGGAATTATGCTGTATAAAACGATCATACATAAACATAATAAAAGGATTTTAAAACAAATTCGGTCTTGTACGGAAATGATTTTAAACAAATCAGAAATTGATGAAACTATTTCCATGTAGTTTGGAATGATTTCATTAGGAAAAATGTTCTTTTAAAATCATTTTAAATTCGCATGGCAAGTTAATTAAAAAAAAGAAATATATAAAAAACGATTTTTTTTTTAGTAATCTTGAAGACATTCCCTTATAATCTTGAAAATATAATAATTTTCGTTAGCACTATCCTTAGGACTAGAAACTTATGACACAACTTTATTTGTCAAGGAAATATTTCTTGGAATTTTGGTCAAGTGATTAGTCCAAATTTCCAATTTTTTTCAGATTTTACCCAAAAATTATTATTATTATTATTATTATTATTATTATTATTATTATTATTATTATTATTATTATTATTATTATTATTATTATTATTATTATTATTATTATTATTATTATTATTATTATTATTATTATTATTATTATTATTATTATTATCATTATTAATTATTATTATAAACAATTTTATACAGGATATAGATTTTCAGTATATATAATATTGCTATGAACAAACGTCCTGTCTTTAAAAATAAAAATAAAAACATAGTAGGGTAAAAATATATTATATAAGCAATAAAAATAAAACTAGTTAAAAAGTCTTACAATTAGCTAAAACTGCCAGATTGTGTGTGAAATGATAGAATAAACAGCAAATGTCTGTTTATGAAACTAACAGGATACAAATAAAATATCACAACTGAAGTAAAGTCTCCGCAGGAAAAATAAGCACATTAAATCAAACAAAACACTCTGTACTATCAAATGGAGTATGGGACTACCGGATATAAATCAAATCAAAGGTTAAAAATCTTCAAAACATTTTTCCTAAACAACTAAAAATATTCAATTTTACGAATATTTAATGGTAGCTCGTTGTATAGTGTAACACCCATTGAAAAAAAACCAGATTTTGCATATTTGAGTTTTGTGAATGGAATTTGTAATTTATAATTATCATTTCCTGTCCCCCTACCATGGGACTGTACTTTGAAGTAATCAATAGAGTTTGCACACGTTTTCCTTTCTAAACATTTTTGCACAAGTAGAATTGTTTCTTTATTACGTTCTCAACAGGTGGTTGGCTTGTTCCAGTGACCGTTTCAGCTAGATTATCAATGGATTTAAGCTTATTTCTTTGCGTTTGGCTTAAATTTAAGTTTACCGTACAGTTGTATGTTATGCAAGGAAGAATCATTCCATTGTAAATCTTTCTTTTTGACGAATCGTTGAGATAACTTTGGAGAGAAGACAACATACGTAACTTGGATACTGAACGCTTGTAGATTTTATCAAAATTAGTAGAGAGTGAAAGTGAACTGTCCAACGTAGTTCCCAAGTACTTGTATGTTTTAGTAGCCTGTATCTCAGTGTCATCAAACAACAAGGACATATTTTTACCACAGGATGATAGTTTTTTCGAGGTACCAAAAAGCATAGTTTCGGTTTTGCCTTTATTCAAGTTGATAACTAGCTGGTTGATTTGGAAATATGTTGAAATCAACTTCAAGTCCTCATTTAGCTGGTACTCAATTGATTCCTTGTTCTTTCCCTCGACATAAACCACAGTGTCATCAGCAAAGTTCAAAGAATGCGTGTGTTTTAAGCATTTCTCAAAGTCATTGAAATAAATCAAGAAAAGAAGTGGTCCCAAGATCGAGCCTTGGGGCACTCCACAGGTGATCTTCATACATTCTGATTTACACTTCTCAACAGTACAGTATTGCTCCCTATTGAAAAGGTAGTCAGCGAACCAATTTCGAGCAGAACCTCTGATTCCAACACTTTTCAACTTTTCCAGGAGAATTGAATGGTTTAAAGTGTCAGAAGCCTTTGATTAGTCAATATAAAGTGCACCTACCAAGTTGCCTTTATCGACAGCTTTGCGAATATTGTCTGTCAGCAGGATGGTAGCTAGCTCAGTTGAACGTCTTTTCCAATAACCGAACTGATTTTCTGATAAGATGTTGTTATTCTCGAGGTAATCAGATAGTTGTTTATGGACAGCCTTCTCAAGGATTTTTGATAAGGAAGAAAGTACGGAAATCTGTTTATAATTGTTGTTGTTGTCAGTTGCACCTCCTTTGTAAATTGGGGTAATTTTCGCAATTTTCCACTCAGTTGGAACCAGTCCAGTGGAAATCGACATGTTGATGAGGTGAGTTAATGGACCCGATAGGAGTTGGGCAGCATCTTTCAGGATTCCTGGAGGTAGGTTGTCACAACCAGCAGCTTTTCTTCGCTTTAGTGATCTCAGTTCTTTTGCCACAAATATTCGACTAACGTAGCCGAAAGTAAACACTTCTGACGTAACAATTTTTGGTGGTATCTCCCAGACGAAATTTCTTAGCTTGAAAGCTTTGGGTTTAATTGATTGTGCAATGCTTGTAAAAAACTTACACAATACCTTCGCAGTATTCAGGTTCTTTTCTTGATCGATGCTTGTAGTTGCAGAAGCTGGAGGATGTTCTTTTGTTGGAAATATTTCTTTGATGCATTTCCAAAACTTTGCCGGGCTTTTACAATTCTCGTGTAGAAGATCCTTGTGGTATTTCTGTTTTGCTTGTTTCACTTTGTTGTTACAAGAATTTTAAAGTCTTTTGTAAGTCGACCAGTCACATTCATTTTTCGATTTTCTCGCTTTGCGAAGCAACTTGTCCCTTGTGTTCATGAGCGCTTTCAAATCATTAGTAAGCCATGGACAGGACCTACCCTTGACACGTTTTGTAAAACAGTTGAGTAATAAAAGTTTCCTGTGACATATTATAGGTTAGTGCAAAAATTACATGGATTCTGTTGAAGCTCAAAAGCTGTGGAAACCAAAATTATTTAGCTGCACTGTGTTACAACCTAAAGATGAGTTGGAAGATGTAAGTAAATGTGAAAAATGGAATTTGTTCTAGCATTCTTGATTTATATCCTTTTTATTTGCCTTATTTTAATATGTCATTAACGGTTTGGAAAACACTCAAGTTTTTGTTTATGTTTATGTTTATGTTCGACCCTTTGGTTACTTGAATAAGTGATATAATTTTCAGCACATTTGGTTGACCCCATGATTCCTTATTTCCAATTCTTAGGTGAATCTGCTGTTAAGTTTTGAAAAGGATCTATATATTTCACAATGTTCTTCTATTTCAGCGATTAGATAAATGTCATGTGGTTGTTATTAACTTGGTATCAGGCTCATCTGAAAGGGAAAACCATGATGCATTAAATCAAGCGGTAAGGTTGTATTACAGTGATGTTTATCTTTTTTTACACACATAAAATATGTGTAGAATCTAAGAAAAGATGAAGTTTACTAAACAACTGCTTTTCAAATTATATTTAATTTTATAATCTTCAGTTAGTCAATTCTGCTCCTGTCAAATCTTTTGCGCATGCAAATTATATAAATATTTTGCAAAATATTACTAAATTTTGTTGTAAACTTTTATTAGGTATGTAAGGGAATGAAAGAGCATGAGGAGATATCCCTGGGTTTGCTGTACACAATATTAACTGAACAAGAAAATGCACCTAAGGTATTTTGACTACTAAAATTTTTCAAGGCAGGTAACATTTTCTGGACTTAAGTAACTGTAATTTAAGTAAATGTAATTTTAATAGTCTTGGGATTAGTTTGTTTTTGTCTTTTATATGTCTGTTTTTATATTTTATTGTATATATACAACACATTTGAGATTTGAATTTTAAACCGTTTTTTTGTTGTACATTGATAAGACTTAGAAAGGAAGTCTTCTCTTCATTTTATAAGGAAGTGTGGCCATTTTTAAGTTTCATAGGATCGTTTTAATAATAATAACAAAGATCGTTTTGCTGCATCAAAATTTGATTGTATGAAGCTTAAACAATACCATATTCTACTCTAAAACTATCAAAATGCAATCATACAAAGCTTAAACAATGCCATGTTTTATTTTATTTTATAAAATCATCCAATGATCGTATGGTGGTTAAACAATGCCGTATTTTGTTCTAAAATCATCAAAACACAATCGTATGGAACTTAAAACAAAGTTATACTGTGTTTAACATATACACTTCTTCAGCAAAAAAAACTGAGAAAAAATAATCTTAATTTTCGCATATTACTTTTTAATATTTAATTCGAAACCTGTAAAATATGGCATTTGGCATGATTTATTGTTTTTGCATTATTTTATATATATAGCAGAGCTTCAAAACATACCCAAGTCTGACTCATACTGAGAGCCATTCCTAGATAATATTTTTTTAGATCGGGCCACAGCTTGACAATGTCTTAAGGATGACAATTGGTAAAAAATAATTTGGTTAATTTTTTTGTTTCAGGCATATCGAGATTTATCTTTTGTATCAAGAGATGGATTAGCTTTGGTTGGTAATAAAGTTCAACAAATATTGACCGAAAAATTTCAGCGATTGTTAGATTCACCAAAAGCACAGGTAAAGTGTAAATTTATAAAAAAAATTAGGACAAAGATACTGGTTAAAAAGAACATGATACTTTACTATGAACACAACGTAACTATGCAAAGTTGGTCCTAGACCACTGCAGCTTTTGATCATAATCATTACTCATGATCATTCTTCTTTCTTGTTTGAAATATGTTTTCTTATTTACAGAGAAACGGACTGAATTTAAATTTTCACTGATAAGGAGTTTAGTCTATTTTTTTTATTATTTATTATTACGTAATTTCATTATAATTTCCGCATAATTTCTGTATAAAAAAATCGTTGCAGTTATAAACTTTAGTGTGATCATATCAACTGGGATTGGTGAAAGCTATCAAACATGGATATGTCCAAATAATTTGTTTGTCATTTGGGCTCATCCTTTTTCAAATACTAACTGGAAATAATATGTAAAAAGTGCTTAATATTTAGATATATTTTCAGATGAATAAAGGTGGAAAATAAATATAATAAAATACTTAAAACCTTTTATATCTGTTTATTAGTGTTTGTGGTTAATTGGCGAGATGATGAAAAACCAAGTACAGAATCTTGAAATGACTATTCACATTCTCCTGCGTCAAATAGCTGGTACGATTTTTATTTTTAATTGTTTCGGGTGACAATTAATAACATGCTCTCGAATACAGCTGTACACATAAAAAATTATGTTAAGAAATATGGACATTAAACTATGTTGACTTGTAAAATGTAATGGGTTTGGCTTGCACTTCAATCTTTTGGAGTTTATTGTGCTGAAATTGTATTAATTGACTTTATAGGTGGTGATCACAGTCCTGCAAATATATGGTTAGTTGAAAATGTATTAAAGCTGATGAAAGCTAACAGGTTAGTATGAGCAAGTGCGAACACACAAACACAAGGCTTGCAAGAATAAATGTTTAATTTTGAAGTTTGATTACCAAAACCAATCCTTTCAAATCACATCAAGTTCTGTAATATTTAAATATTTTATATAGTTTTACAGTTTTATACCAAAGGTGTATTTTATTTCTGTCATCCAGAAAAAGTAACAGGTTTAGTTTTCGATTTTGCATGAAATTGGGGGTTGGCTCAAATAAAGGAAAAATTACAAAGATGAAAACCTAAACATTTTATCACTGCTGCGTAAGGAAGGAATCATCAAAGCAGTGGTAGTCAAATATGATAAATCATATTTATCCAGAAACGAAATGAAACTTGCACTCTTTTTTGATTGGCTATTTTAAAAGGATAACATAATGAATATTGGTAAGTAGTACCTGCAATATAAAATAAAAAGTTAATTTAACAACTAGGATAGCATCAAACTTCAAATTTTGCAAGGATCTTCACACAACTCGCACTTTATGCTCCATCCCCCCTCCCTTCACACCTCCAAAGTCCACTTCCAAGGCTAATAGGTTCAAATTAAGAAGGCCACATACTCTACTAAAAAACGATTGTGTTTGTCACAACCACTTAGATCTGATAGCAAGAGCGCAAAGGGTTTGTTTTGGATGAATGAATGTGTAAAACTATGCCTGATGGGTCTGGACATCACTTACCTTTAGGTCTGTATTTGGCAGACAAGATAATACGTCTGTATATTCTAAGCAGTATGGGAAGCAGAAAAAAACTGGTACAGAAGTTGTATCACTAATAAATAGCAGCAAATAGCAGCAAAAAACTAAATCCAAAGTAATTTTTTAGCATTTGCAACTGGCATTTATTTTACAGCATGCTCAACTATATTCAAGCCCTCTTTTTAATATGTAAAACATATCCAGAAACTCATCATAAAAGACCAATATTTAACATAACAAGAACCAGATCCTTTAGGAAACCATTAGAAAAAACATTTAAAATAGTTAAATCATGGAATTTTTTTAACGAAAGGAATTTTACAGGTGTTGGAGATTTCAAGGCACAAAAAGTATAAGAGAGTGAAAATATTAAAATACCACAAAAGTAAGAGGCACAGAAAAATAAGTGATTGAATTTCATATCAGTAATACAAAAGATTTTGAGAAACCTGAGTATTCATGTATTTTTATTAAATTAATCATTTAAACATTAAAACAGGGCAAGAGAAACTAATACGAATATCATGTTATTTTAGTGAATAACATTTATTCTTGTGTTTTGTTTTTAGACCATGGCTGGAAAAGAATCCTGGCTCCTTACAATTGGTTATTTACACGTATCTTCGCATAATTGAGGATCATGAGGGCCCTCGCTTTAAAGTTTTACGGCAATCAGAAGTAGATTTTTGCGTTACGCTAATAAGAGATAGGGTAAGTTTTGAAAATCTTGTTTTAACTGAGGATTTTATAAATTGTTTTTTTTTTTATTTGCACAATATATTATTTTTTTCAATGTGTACTTAGTTTGGTGATTGTTTACAAATTGGTCGAGATTTTGTTCGTCTTCTTCAGAATGTGTTCAGGTATTTTTAATTTTTTTACGGGTTTTTTTTCACAGTTTATATTTGATATGTGCATTGTAACTGTAGTTTCAGTTTTATAAAAACTTGTTTTTTAAAGTTACCATAAATGACTTAATTTACATTAATGCCTGAATAAATGACCAGGGAAAACCGAAATAAAATTAAGTAGCCATTAATTCTGATGTACAAATTTTACAATCTAGTTATATTTGAGTTATAATTAACGTTTGTGCATCAGCTCCTTTATTCATCTATTATATGTATTTCTTGGAATAGAACAAGTATGCAACAGGGTCCACCAGCCTTAATCTCTCTATCTCATCCCATTCACTTTTTGAAAAAGGAAAGAAAAAGCTAGCAGTATTACAAGCACCTGGACTTGACAAATATAAAATGCTTGATTGTGTGATTATTATAAAATTACCTCTAAATATATGCCCATGCTCAAATAAATTCCCAGTGAATTAAATGAAAGTCTATGGTAAATTAGTTGGTTGCGTTTCTCTGTAAACCAAATTCATTAGGTACTAGTTATTAGGTACTAATTCATTAGGTACTAGTCATATGTTACTTGAAAAGATTTGTGGCAAAAAAAATCATGATACATGGTATATACTTTATATCTGCGGGAAATATTGACAGCACATGTAAATAATTTTGTGTATGTAAGGAAGTAGGGTACTATAACCTTTCTTGCTTAAAGAAACCAAAGTGTTATTACATGTTATTGCATGATATTACATGCATATTACATGTTATTTTCCTGATTTATCAATTCTTGTGTCTGTCGTAGAACAATCAATTTATCAACTTATCAATACTTCATCGCAAAATATTAACACCTTTAGAACCTAAAAACTGGAAAATATGACTCTGCGATCCTGAAAACCATTATTCATTTAAGTTATTCTGTGAATAAAAACTGAAGTCAATATGATTTGTAAAAAGGTTTATATTCTTTCAGAATTCCAGAATTTACAAAATTGTGGAAGGACATGTTGTTTCGACCGAAATCTCTATCATCGCAATTTACAGGTAATTAATTATCGGCTGATGTTGTAAATACACATGCTGTCTCGTTGTTTAAAATCATATAAACAGGTTTACAAACCTTCTGTAAAGCTGCAATTGATGATTTTTTGTTAAGTTATTTCAATCTTATCTGAATGTATTATGGGGACAGTTGGTTATCGCCACTGCTGTGCATTTTAATAATTACTACTTTTGCCTAAAATAAATTTGGATTCTCCAAAAACTGTTCTGATACCTTGTATTTTGTTTGGAAAAAATTTTCAAATGCTATATAATAAAACTGTTAAAAATGTATATTGTTTTAAATGATGATATTGTGCAACAGAATGTCTTTTGTTGATATTTGTTTATAGCTGACACAATGGTTATTCACACAAACTCAAACAATCACTGTACCACAACAAAATTTAAGATTTGAAAAATAATGTTTTGCTTTGAAATGTACTAACTTTTTAAAATTTTGGCATTTTTTTAAAGAATTAATTTAAGTGAACAATCATTAAAACTATTGTGTGTTTTAAAACTTAGCGAATTTTTTTACCAAATTGGATCTTTATTCAATTTTATAATTTTAGGATTACCACAGCTGTTGAATACACGGACCTCTCGGAAATTTTTGGCCAGTCGAATGACAATTGACATGGAAAACAAATTAGCATTTCTTGCGTTGAAAGTGAAATTTGGATTACAAAAACGCTATCAGGACTGGTTTTTTCGACAGGTAAATTAAAATTAATTTTGTAAAAAGGGAAGGGATAGGGAATTAAAAAAAAAAAACACAAATCAGAGTTTATAAATATAGCATTAATTTATGATTTGCTGTTAATAAGGAGCTTTGTGGTAGAGCGTTTGTCTTGAGTTCAAACCCTGGCTGAGTCATGCCAGAGACTTTAAAAGTGTGAATCGATCATTTCTGCTTATTGTTCAGCAAAAGAATACAATTAATATTTCATTTCAAATAATGTGTGCTTGTGAGCAAAACTTTGACTTTTTGCCATATTTCAACATGATTTAATTCTAAAATTTGTATTATATTTAAACTCTAACCATCATTATGGAACAAAGTCTTCATTGTTTTCATCCCTTTTTCTGTTTTTTTATCCTCAGTATTTATCAAATGCAGAAAGTCAAACCTTACTACCAGATATTGTTAGGTTCATATGTGGTGTGATACACCCACCTAATGAAATTCTAGCATCCGATGTTATCCCTCGATGGGCTATTCTTGGCTGGTTATACACCGCATGTCAAGTAAGCATATTTGCAACTCCTTCATCTTCATTTTGTTACCATTAAAATTTGTTTTGTAAAGTGGTGAACACTTTGCGTTTTAATAAAATTGCACAACAGGGGTTATTCAAATGTTTCTGTAATAATAGCAGCTGTCTGTTTGTCTTTTCGCAAAATGGTACAGCAGTAGCGAGACACCAAAATGTACAGTATATATAGGACTGGTAAAGCCATAAATTTATTTACAGGCCATCAACTAGTGTTTTAATATTGTTAAAAAAAGATTATATAAATTATATCATGTTTAAAATGGCTTTTTTTGTTTAAGTATATGTTTAAGTATATGCTAATTTTTTAAATAACGGTATCCACTTGACTTGACTCTAAAGCAAAGTTTCTGTCCTAAAAATATATCTTTATATCTGTTAAATTGAATTACTATGTTTTTTCTGCAGAATCCAGTCACTCAAACAAATATGAAACTTGCACTCTTTTTTGATTGGCTATTTTTTCAAGGTGAAAAGGATAACATAATGAATATCGGTAAGTAGTACCTGCAATATAAAATAAAAAGTTAATCAGTGATACTTTGATTCATTGTGGCTGAAGCAACTGTTTCATGACCTTTTCTGTTAATCATGTATTTCAATTTCACAGTGCCACTTGTTGTATCTCCCACCTTCATGCACACACTTATTTTAAAACTCATTTTCGTGACCTATGATTTTTGAGCTAAAAAACAGATTAACTATTGCATATATTTATTTAAATAAAGATTATTTTACATATGTTTGCGTTTACATCTTTAGAACCAGCTATGCTGCTGATGCATAATTCCGTTCGCACACATCCAAATATAACATATAGCCTTTTGGATTTCATCTGTCGGGTAAATGCTAATCTTTGCATTGCGATTTTTAATGCCCACATCTTTCTTTTTACTAACTCGTAGTTCTGGAACTATATTTTTTTAGATGTCAAAACATTATTCACTTCAATTTTCTAATTTAACGAAGCAAGGTTTATTTAACTCGTTCAAGAGTATTCTGGACAAAAGAGTCGTAAGGTGATTTGTTTTCAATTTTAAATTAAATTGAGGCAGCAAATGAGCTTTAGATTGGTTAGCAAAAAGTCTTTTTAAATTTGATTTTAGTTAAGTCGTATCAGTCCCTTTAAATTTAAAATCATAAGTACTATAAAGGTAACTTTTAAGATTTTGATTACTTTTTTTCTATTTTTGTTCTGTGACACTCTAAATTTACAATAATAAAATACATCAGCAATTAATAATTATTTACGCAAAATAATTAAGAGGGACTTTCTTAACAAATAGAGAATTTTTAAAAGATTTTAAAGAGACTTTTATTAAGCCTAAAGCTCCACTGCATAGTTTAACATTGTTTATCACCTCTGATTCTATGTCAAGCAGGACTTATTTAAGAATACTGGACAGGAGAGTCAAGGTTCTTTGTTTATATGTCTTACTTAACCTTTGAAAAAAACAACTTTTTATGTCTTCTTACTTTGTTTCCTGTTCTCATTGTACACATTATTCAATCTCGCACAATCCTTGTGTAATTGATTTATTTAGTTCATTAAGTCCAGTTCTTAAGAGTAGTCGCATGGATAAAGAATTAAAGATGTTGATCAGTGAAACTTTACCATCTTTTGTTGTTGTCGATCGATCTGGTAAGTCTTTAGCGATATCTTCAGAATTTGCCCAAAAGATTTTTGCAACAAATATACATTGTGAAGATTTTTTTGTGTCTTTCAATACTTTGAAAAACAATGTTGTTTTCTTATCTATTCACTTTTTAATGCGATGTTGTCTGATATTTAGCAACATCGACATCTGACGAATCTTCATCAACCACTCCTCCACAATCACCAACTATAGATCCATCCAAAGATTTTTCACTTAACTTAAACGAACAAGCATCAGGTGGATTATCAATTGTTGAGATTGCAGACGAGAGTAGTACAGATGAAGCTGTGTTTTCTGATGAGGATGATGACGACAAAGCAGCTCCACCACCACCACCACCACCTCCTGATAAAAAAGAAAAGGTTGAATTTTTTGTATTCGTGCATGGGGGTGACCGAAAATAATGGTCTTAATTTTACTCAACCTACTAGAAATTTTCTTTTCTTGGAAACAAAAAGAAAAGAAAACTACATAAAATTAAGAAAATTGAGAAAAAGAAAGCTTTTTCAAGAATGTTCATATCAGTAATTTTTCATCTATAAAAATATACATTTGAATATCACAAGTAGTGTTCCAAATGGATCCTAGACTAAAATACCCTTGTGTATGGTAATGACTTCATTCGACACCTAATGGTTCTGTTAGAAAGCTTTTTCAAGAATGTTCATATCAGTAATTTGTCATCTATAAAAATATACATTTGAATATCACAAGTAGTGTTCCAAATGGATCCTAGACTAAAATACCCTTGTGTATGGTAATGACTTCATTCGACACCTTATGGTTCTGTTCAAAATATTAGACCATTTCAGAGGCTGCAGCTGTTTATTTTTTAAAAAAGTGAGTCCTAAGTAGGACAAATAAAGAATACAATTTTTTTAAGTCTATTTAAACCTTTAATAACCTATTGGCCAGTAAATTTACACAGTTTTCTGGACACATTTGTATTTTTCGATAAATTTTGGATACAACATAAACTAGGAGAGGTAAGCAAGGATTGCCAGTGGCACATATTTTTCCACCTAACAACAGACAGCAAAAAAAGATCCATCTATAAAAGAGAGTAGTGACTAGTACTTTTTATATTTGGTGATTTTGCCGATTCTGTCTGTTAAAAATTCAGCATGAAAATAGGACTGACATCACATGAAATTGTCTAGTTGAGCAATTGCTGTGCTTTTATAGCCTGCGTACCATACATCGCAGCACTCTTATTGATACTAGTACCAATAGGATCAAAAGACGCTATCCTGTGTATGCAATCTTTTTATCAATAAATTCTGGGTAAATAAATAGTAACAATAATATTTATATGAAACTTGCAATATCGGTCGGAAATTGTTTTACAAGCTCTGTTTTTCCTTATGATTTTTCTTCTACTTATATTGTCATTTTGTTATAATAATTAGGTCGCTTCCATACAATCATCATCAACGTCAAATTCTTCTTTTCGTCCAATTGCAATTAAAGAGGAAGATTTTGAGACAAAAGTGGATGAAGGTTTTGTTGGTGATGATGTTACAGAACTGGAAGAATTTCAGAATCTTGACAGCAACTTATTGAAAGATAATCTGTTAAAGTTAAAAAATGAAAAGTAGGTCCATGTTTTGCAATTCACTCTCTGGGATAGCTTTAATTATATCTTCATTTAATTTATTATATTTTGTAAGCACAAGTTCTTTCAATGTTGTTTTGGAAACATGTGCAAATGTTTGAATGTTAAGGAAATCTTCCATAAACAACAATATTTGTTGCATCGTAAATAAAGTTAAAGATTTTAGTTTAACCTTTTCAGAGAGGAATCATCGAAAGCTGAAGCAATGGAAGCCATCATATCAAATATTGAATCCATGGTAACAAAAATTATTTATTGTGAATAAGTCACTGTTGGTTTATGTATATACATTTTTTTATATCTGCAATTTGCATTTTTGTTTAGGGTGATTTTGATGATGAGATAGCATCACCACTATGTGTCTGCTTAGCAAACTGTTTAGCTGATGATTTAGCCTTGCCAGTTTTGCCAGATAGTATAACTGAAAAGTAAGTTTTTAAAGTTGGTACCCCGGAAGGGCAAACAAAATCTAACACCAACACATTTACATGATTTGTATGACCTAAGCAACGAACAAGTCAGAGCAATGATACTCATTTCTTTCATGGGTGAAGTTACAGTTGATTCGGGAAAAAAAGATAGAATCTGTCTTCAACAACAGTTTTCTTAGCTAGTTTACAACTTTGTTAAATGCCTGCCTTGTCCAGCTCAACATTTGATTTTATACTGCCAAGATAGGTCATTAAGGCCTTGTGAATTATGACTCAGTTTGATATGGCCAGACACTTGTTTTACTAAGTTGTGCTGAGCCAAACTCAACTTTTGTTAGTTTAGCTCTACGTCGCACAACTTATAGGACCTTATGAAACTAAGATTGTGTCTTTACACAAAATACGGAACTGTAAATATTAGCAAACACCTGTTTCAGTAATGTAGATTATGCTCATCGTTGTTAATGATGATTTTGCAAAATATTTATAACTAGTCAATAAAGCCCGTGGAAAAATCCACTTAGACAGGATAACAGTAAAAATGAACCGTTATTTAAATTATGATGACGTCAGCTAGGATCTGTCAAGAGACAAAATATTTTTTCTTGGAAATTTGTTTATTTGTTGCTCCTATTGTGTAGAGCTTGAATAGCTGATTAAAATAATGTATAGGAACATTTGTTTTGGACAAACACCTAAGGAGATATAAGGGTTTAAAAATTTTTGCTGACGTCAGCAAAAACGAACAATATGCAAAAAAATTATTTTAGGAAGTTTTTACACCTGTTGCCTTCATCGTATAGATCTCAAAATGCTGATCAAGAAAATGTATTGGATCATGTACTTTTGATAAACGGTTGCAGAGATATTAGGGTTTGAAAGTTTTTTGATGACGTCATCAACCCATCCATTCCGAAACGGATTGTGGCACCCAGGTTTGGGAAACTTACCCAAATTAGTCCTAGGTGGTCCCTAGTTACCCACGCGGGGAAAAATCATTGACGTCACCACCTCGTTTCCAAGTTATTTGGCCTCAAAGTTTTAAGTGCACTGTAATGGCTTCATTAATTTAATATAAGATATTGACGTTAAAATAGTAATATTGACGTTGCGCCGTAGCGGCAGATAATTTAACATTTGAGATATAACTTTTTCGGCGACATCAAAGGAAAATGAACTTATCCACTTTGCCTGTCACAGACACACAGACTTAGCGTATTATTATAGAGACTAGTCGATAAGGCCCGTGGAGAAATCCACTTAGGCAGGAGGAACAATGTAAAAATTGGTTATTTTAGACCTTTTGCTGATGTCAGCAGTGCAGTTACAAAATTTTGTGGCGAAGTTTAGTTTATTCGTTGCCTGTACTGTGGAGAGGTTATAACTCTGGTCAAGAAAATATATATGATCATGAGCTTTTGATAAGCGGTTAGTGAGATATAAGGGTTTCAAACTTTGCTGGCGTCAGCAACGGCCAGTCAAAGCCCCCCCCCCAAAAAATTTTTTTTTAGAAATTTGTATACCTGTTGCCTTCAACTTATAGGTCTTTAAACGCTGATCAAGAAAATGTATAAGATCGTGTACTTTTGACAAAGGGTTACGGATATATTAGGGTTTAAAGGTTTTTTGATGACGTCATCAACCCGTTCATTCCGAAACGGATTCGGGGACCCAGGTTTGGGAAAATTACCCAAACTGGTTCTAGATGGTCCCTAGTTACCCACGCGGTGAAAAAACATTGACGTCACCACCTCGTTTCCAAGTTATTGAGCCTCAAAGTTTTAAGTGCAGTGTAATGGCTTCATTAATTTAATATGGGATATTGACGTTAAATTATTGTTATTGACGTCGCGCCTTAACGTAATAAAATTTAACATTTGAGACTTCAAAGGAAAATGAACACATCCACTTTGCCTGTCACAGACACACAGACAGACACACTTAGCGTATTATTATATAGACGAGAAAAATATATATTATCATGTGCTATCGACGAACGGTTAAGAAGATATAAAGGTTTAACAATTTTGCTGACGTCAGCAAAGTCCCTACAAAAATTTTAAAAAAATTTCTGCACAAATTTGTACAGCCGTTGCATTCATCATATAGATCTTGAAATGCTGATCAAGAAAATGTATAGGAACATGAACTTTTCACAAACGGTTGCAGAGATCTTGGGGTTTGTAGGTTTTGTGATGACGTCATCAACCCGTCCATTCCGAAACGGATTCGGGGACCCAGGTTTGGGAAACTTACCCAAATTGGTCCCAGGTGGTCCCTAGTTACCCACGTAGTGAAGAATCATTGACATCACCACCTCGTTTCCAAGTTATTTGGCCTCAAAGTTTTAGGTGCACTGTAATAGCTTCATTAATTTAATATAAGATATTGACGTTAAAATAGTAATATTGACGTTGCGCCGTAGCGGCAGATAATTTAACATTTGAGATATAACTTTTTCGGCGACATCAAAGGAAAATGAACTTATCCACTTTGCCTGTCACAGACACAAGACACACTTAGCGTATTATTATATAGACTAGTCGATAAGGCCCGTGGAGAAATCCACTTAGTCAGAAGGACAATAAAAAATAGGTTGTTTTAGATTTCTTGCTGACGTCAGCAGTGCAGATACAAAAAAAATTTAGCGAAGTTTAGTGTATTCGTTGCCTGTAATGTGTAGAGGTTAAAACGCTGATGAGAAAAATGTATAGGATCGATGGTTTTCGACGAACGTATAAGGAAATATAGGGGTTTGAAAATCTTGCTGACGTCGGCAAAGACCCGCAAAAACAAACAAAAAAATTCCCAAATTTTATATATCTAATGTCTTTATCGTATAGATCTTTAAACGCTGATCAAGAAAATGTATAGAATCATGTACTTTTGACAAACGGTTGCAGAGATATTAGGATTTGAAGGTTTTTGATGACGTCATTAACCCGTCGATTGCGAAACGGATTCAGGGATCCAGGTTTGGGAAAATCACCCAAATTGGTCCTAGGTGGTCCCTAGTTACCCACGCGGTGAAAAATCATTGACGTCACCACCTCGTTTCCAAGTTATTTGGCCTCAAAGTTTTAGGTGCACTGTAATGGCTTCATTAATTTAATATAGGATATTGACGTTAAAGTAGTGTTATTTTCGTCGCGTCGTAACGTCAGAAAATTTAACATATTAGACATGCATTTTTCGGCAACATCAAAGGAAAATGAAGACATTTGCCTGTCACAGACACACAGACAGACACACCTAGCGTATTATTATAGAGACTAGTCGATAAGGCCCGTGGAGAAATCCACTTAGGCAGAAGGACAATGGGAAAATAGGTTCTTTTAGATGTTTTTCTGACGTTAGCAGTGCATATACAAAAAAATGTTCTTAAAATCTTACACAAAATGTCAAATATCAAATCGCACTAAATCCTCCACACAAATCTTACACAAAATAAAAAAGAACAGCTTGCAAGGTGTAAAATCTAGTTGATAAAAAGTTACAACAACGACACTCAAACATCGACACTCACAACACTAAACTCACAAAACCGACAGTAAGAAGACCGACAGTTACAACACCAACAGTCACAACACGGATAATAACAATGTCAGAAATAACGCATCTCAATTATGTATATACATTTTATAAGTGATTATGTTGAAAACCCTCAGTGTTTTATTCTGAAGTGTCAAAAAGGAGGCCTCCAAGAGTTAGCACAAATCAACAAAAATAAGTTTTTTACACAGTTTAAATATTGTTTTTCCCTTACGCTTATACAAAAATATAAAAAAGCCATAGTTTGGAAAACATCAAATTTAAATCGAGAAAAATCAGTCATTTCAGTTGCATACCATCCTCTCCCACAAAAATTTACACAAAATGTAAAAATCAACCAGTTAAGAACACAAAAATTTTCTCTTTTAGTTCCGTACTGCCCTTTACCAACAATTTTAAACATAAATGTCAAAAAATCAATGAGCAAAGAATAAACTTGAATCAACAAAGATTATGTGAAGAGCTTGAAACACTAATCAAAATAATGTATAGAATCAAGTACAACACTTACAATAATACAGTAATAAAGTCAGAAATAAGACATCTCAAATATTTACTTCGTTGAAAACCTTTAATATTTCAATCAGAAGTGTCAAAAAACATCAAATTTATATCTGGAAAATCATTTATTCGATTACATACTATCCTGTTTCCCAAAAATATATATACACAAATTGTAAAAATTAACAGGTTAAGAACACAAAAAATTTTTCCTTAGTATGATGATCTGTAGTTACCTTTACCAACCATTTTAAACGTGAATGTCAAAAATAAAGAAGGAGTAAATTTGAATCAACAAAGATATTATTTTTGGAAAACAAAGTGCATATACGGTCCGTCCTCACAAAAGTTAACACAAAATGTAAAACAGATCGGTTTTTGAGGAGCACATCCAAATCAACAAAAATCAGTTCATTTAGCATGTTCTATATTGCTATTGTCCATAAATCTTCTACAAAAAGGTTATGAAACACATCAAATTATAGAAAAATCAGGCATGTCATAAAATATAAAATACAAAAAGGTTTTTTCATCATCACCAAACACAGTTATATATTACCACAATTATAAAAATCTTAACAAAAACGTGAAACCATGGAATTTTCTTCCAGCAAAAATGACATCACATACAGTTTAATTCTCCCCAACAAAAGTTTATAATACGAACTATGAAAAAGCTATTAGCTTACACAACAGCCTTCAGTGGAGGCCAATTCTACAAAATTTGTGCTTTCAGTATATTTGCATGTGGTCTTTTTCCCACAAAAAAAAGAAAATTTTAAAAAACAGCAGTTTGCAACACAAACAAAAACACGAACAACCTTACCGAACCGAACAACCATCCTTTCATAAATTAAAATAAAGTCAAAAACCCATGTAAATTTCCAATCAAATGTCTACACCCCCCTGTAAAAATAACCTGGCATTTTACATGTAGGCTGACGAAAGTTAAACAGGATGTCAGAAAAAAAAAACAATAAAAACAAATAAACACGCACGCTTTAAATTCTGGAAAAAAAAAATTCCACTTGTCATATTGCACGTGGTCCCTTTGTAAAGTTTACAGGAAATGCGAAAAGAAATATAAAATACATCTGCAAAAGTTCAAGTCTTTAAAGATTTTGTATCGTGCTCATAAAAGAAAAGAAGTTAAGGAAACTAAGGTAGCTAGCTATAGATAATTAAAAAAAAGGAATAACAATATAAGTCATAGGTTAGAGCTTGCCATGGGATGAGAGGAGCAGGCATTGGAGGCCAACATTAGCTAGCTAACAGTAGCTAAGACCCCCAGTTAAATATACTTAACCTGGGAACACTTAGCTAAAACTAAAGCTAGCTATTTATGCTTAGTAAAACACATATAAAGAGAAACAATAGTAATGTAAAAATAATAACATAACGGTGAGCAGTAAGTTCAACAAACCAAAGTTTTCCGTTTGTTAGTCAGCTAACAGCTTTATGTAGCATTTTGAATTTTAGGACAAACACATTAGTTACGCACCAGGGAATACATTAATTATGCAACAAAAACATAAACAAATATGGCGGCTAGGTTTGTTTTTAAAAAAGCGCTAAAATATAAAACTTCAAGAATTTGAGGCTTTTCTTGGAAAATGCGAGTCTGCTTGCTCCAGTGACATAAAAACTAAACGTCTAAAAACATCAAAGTTCTTACTATTATTGATTTTAAATCCACTTCAAACTCTAGCCTTTATTTTCTATTTCTAACTTTACTACTTTACTTCTAGCTCTAGCTACCACTTCTTAATTCACTTCTTGGACTTTTCTTTGTCTGAATTACTTTTTGCACTTTTTTCAAGACGAAGGGACCGTTCTTTTTTTGTTGTTGTTTTCGGTGTTGAGGGACACCATTTTTGTACAGAAAGCCGTTAAATTTATTTCACCAAATCAAGTTGATCCATTTTGATCACGTGATGTAAACAAAGTAAACCTGCTAGCAAAATGGATATAACTTTTTCGGAGATTTGAAAGGAAATTTCGGCTACATCAAAGGAAAATGAACACATCCACTTTGCCTGTCACAGACAGACGGACACACTTAGCGTATTATTATAAGAGATCCTTGTTTTGAACTCAGCCTGAACGAAGTAGATCAAGCAAAGACAGACATGAGTTCCTTTTTCTAACATGGTAACATACTATGCATCATACCAACAAAAATGAAGATTCTTCTTTTATTTATAGAACAATTGAGGGAAGTTTAGAAAGACCTCAATATGCTATTTTCAGGTGAGAATTTATTATGATATGTTTTAACGAACACCAAAAAGAGCTTGTTGTGTGCATCATTCAGATTTGAACGTTTATGTCTGAGGATTTGATAAAACGGAAATTAAGCCTTCATGTAAAGTTTTGATGTTAATTTTCAAAAGATTTTGATGCAGTCACTGTTACCTAATTATGGCTCTCTGGCTGTATAAATTTAGGTGCTATTGTGGAGAACATGACTCCAATAACCCTCTTTCTTATGTTGTTCTGCAAAGTCTAGTTTTATGGACACAAACGCTATTAAGAATCAATTTGTATTATACAACTGGATTCTTAGTAGCGTTTGTGTCCATAAAGGTAACAGTTGCATTTGTATTATTCAGACATGCTTGAAAGGACCTAAAAAATTATCCTATTTTCCAATGATTTCAGGAAATCCTAAAAAACACATGCGTATATTGTTGCTATTAAAAATTTG
Organism: Hydractinia symbiolongicarpus; assembly: GCF_029227915.1. Lineage (NCBI taxonomy): Eukaryota > Metazoa > Cnidaria > Hydrozoa > Anthoathecata > Hydractiniidae > Hydractinia > Hydractinia symbiolongicarpus. The sequence continues at coordinate 11,324,222 of NC_079875.1, read as the reverse complement.
AAAATTTGGCTATTTATAATGTGATTTGACTTTTTCATAATATGCGATTTGATTTGATTTGATTTGAGTTTTTGCGATATGACTTTTCTTGGTTCTGTGCTACAAAAAAATAACAGAGACAAAGTGCGCTACAATCATGGGCAAAGTATAATGACAAAGGTTGGCTACTTTCGAATTTAGCCTCCACAAATGATCGTTGTTTTTATATTAGAGTCTTGTATTATATATTAGTTCACTTGTCTATGTTCACAGCGGACTTGAAACCTCAGATCTTTTGGTTGTTAAATCATACTCTTAAAACATGCTAGTTGTTACTAACGTCAGCACAATCATTTTTCCTGTATTTCGCAACTTTTTTCCGAGATGTGAATTATTTCATGGTGCAGGTGCGGTGAGAAATCCCACTAGCAAATTTTACACGCTATCTACCTAGCCTACGTGTGCGCAAAAGTGACTCTTTTGTCTGTGTTTAAAAAAATGTCGAAAAACTGCCTTTGTGTTATTTTGTCAATGATTGTAGTGGTGTTTGTGCATTACTTTTATAAAAGTGTGCTCTATGTATATTCAAGTATCCAATTTTGATTTTTTTTTGATAATGTATGGTCAAGAATACTAGTGAAATCTTTGCACTTTTTTTTGTACCCTGATTTGTGTGTCTCTTGTAAATTCTAAAAATGACGTTTTGCGTTTTCACTAAATTGTTTAGAGATTTAAAGTATTGGGTTGTTACGGAGAGGATTGTGGAAATTTAGAGAATTTTTTACATTAGCAAAAAATGTAATTTCTGGCTATTTTTATGACTAAACACAAAAAACTGCACTAAAGAAGTTGCTTTGGTATTTCCGTCAGCATTTGCAGAGTTCTAGTCGTAATAGATCATCTGCAGTTTACTTTTGGTGGTAATCATATAAAGCAGTCCACATAATCAGGTAGAAGTTCATACCTGTATGTGGTAATAGAAAACTTCGCTGAATTGTAATAATCATTCTTTTTGTTGTTGTTCTTGCTGATCTAAGTATGTATTTATATATTATTTTGCAGAGCTATATGTTCACTTTCAAAGAATGATGTAAATCGAGAAAATCTGTATGTCCTATTGAATGGTATTCATGAAATAGATGAAAAAATTGGATATCATTTTCTGTATTTTCTGAAGGCTTGGTAAGAGAAGAATATGCATGTGATATTTTTAGCCTTTCTAATTGATGTTGGACTCTGGCTATTGCCGATAAGAATGTTAGCAAAAATTCTTGATTCAAGAAACGAATAAGACAAAAAAGTGTTTGTGACTTTCATTGTTGATAGTGCTGATAAGTTATTTTTACGTTGCTAAGAATAGAAATGTATGTATAGAGGAGTGCATATTTCTGCAAATTGAATTAAACAGGCTGTATTTTACTATATAAGGTTCTCGAATTCCTTAAATTTTTTTGCAATGTTTTAAAAAAACGAAAAGACAGTCTATACCATCATGCTTCGAGTAAACGCCCCTCTCCTATTAAACGCCCCTCTCCTATTAATCGCCCCTCCCCTCGATTTCTGTTTTCTGTTTTTTTTAATAATTGCTGTAATAGAGTTTAGCGTTTATTCGAAACACCTGTTAAAAAACTCTGCTTTGTTATTTTATTTCATTAATAAGGATAAGAAAATGTTGATTACTGTGGCAGTTGTCATATTGTTGTTGTATTACTGTACATTATTTTGTTCAGAAACTAGGCTTTATATTATCTCAAGCCTAATTTTGTACTTACCAGTTCTCATACATGCGTTTAACATGCACTTCTGTAACGACAGCTAACTGTGTACAGTCCAGATAGTAAATGTTTTTGCTATTCTTTGCCAGTAATTGATGTTTTTATGATTCGCTACACGTGCTCCTTAGTCATTTTGATTTGGGCAACATTGAAAGTTTTTATGTTTTTCAATTCTTTTTAGTTACAATGACCCAGAAAAGTTTTCTGTGTATGAAGATTACGTTAGCTATTTTAAAGATCGAACATTAAAGACAGTACTCACGCAAGATATGAAGGTAAGTTGTTATATAATAGATAGGGCAATGTAGAAATGTAGAATATTGAATGTTAAATGTATAAGTGATATTGATGGTGAAAGTACTGATTTATTTTTACATAACTTATTTTTTCTTAACATATTTAAGTATAACATTACATAAATATATAACTGATATCTTAATGGATACTTTTGATTCTTCTTTTTATTGTCATTCCTCATGTTTTTTCCGACATCTTGGGCTTGATGTTTCTAGAAAACTATAAATTATATTATATTAATAGTTCTGATAATATTTTTGTTTACTGTTTAATACGAAATAAATTTCAAATTCCCGACTTATAACATTTTAGGCTTTACGTCTTGGCTAAAAAAATGCGCCAAAATTTTGTACTTCTTTTTACTGTCTCTTCTTTTCTGTAACGTTTCTAACTACAGCATTATCATAGTTTTAACGGTTCCAAGAATTTCTTGACATTTGAGAGGTCTAAGTTTTTAATCTGCAGAAATACTGTTTTTTTTAGTTTGTAGTTCAGCGCATTTTTTTTAGAAATCACCTTGTAATTTTTAGGCATGTTATGAATACGATCCTGCATTGTTTATGTATCTTATTGAAATGATATTTAAACACTTCCATGAAGTTGCTGTTGGCAACAAGGAAATTATAAAAATGCTAGTTGCTACAGTTCACCCAAACGAGGTAAGATGTTGATAAACATTATTGGTATACAAAGCATGCATCTGGTGATCACAAGTCATGGAAAAGTCTTGTTCTTTTGATTACTGTCATTTCAATGCCGTAGGAAGGATTTTTTTGGAGGCTTAGATTTAGTGTCTCCGCAAGAGTCGTGGTTTTGGCGAATGGAACGATTTATAATATTGGCACATTTACATTGCTGGAAAAAGCTATGAAATCCAAAAAAATTGTATGTATGGTTTGTACAAACAGTATGTCAAAATGTGAAAGAAAACAATATTCTTTTTTTGTATTTTTTTAAAAAAATTGGGGGGCTTGCCCCCCGGTTCCTACGGCATTGGTAGCTATTTTATTCTCATAGTTTTTATGCGTTTTTCCTAAGTAACTAAACAATAGTTTAGACAAAGTGAAAAATGTTGATTATTTGTATAAAAAAGGTTGTATGGCGTGTAATGTTACATACAGAAGTACCAGAGAAGAGTGTACAGGCCTTAATGTCAGAATACATTAATTTTGTTTTGCGTCTATTTTTCTTGTTTTTCAATGTCATAGATGAACGCGATTTTGAGTGGCATTTTACTTGAAGACCTGTCAATAATCGGTGAGAATCAAGTCGGCGGCTTGTTAGGTGAGTTGCAACTGGACTTTTTTTCTTTGTTAAATGCGCTTGGGCTGTTTATATGAGAGGCGGGAAGGACGTTTGCCGGGGTGATTTTTGTTTCGCCTTTATTTGGAGGAAGTGTTAAAGGATGTTTTTTTCTTCTTTACATTGAAATATGCAAAACTTATCTCGTTCGTCTCGGGACGGTGTGTTTATATGGAAAAAAAATGTTTGGCCAGCCTATATATATAAAAAGTGTACCCAACAAGATTTTGTATTTTCTTGTACTTGTTTCTACTTTCTATGTAGAGGCGTCATTGGAGTGGACTGCATTTGAGCAATCTTGTTTATGGCAACTTATCAATGCTGAAGAGACTCCTATTGAAATGTTGATTGGTATCTTACCAGAACTGAAAGCCAAAAAGCATGCAGAATCGCTCAATCAATTGCTTCTACAACTCAGAGCAGAAAGGTTCTTTTTAATTCAAATGAAATGTTGTCCTGTTATGGGTTTTATATAATAGCCGTGTGACTGGTTTGTTCAGTCAAGACTTCAGAAAAGATCCCCTCTAAACCTTGCTGTTCTGTTTTATGCGCTCTGCGTTTTGAAAGAATATTCTGTAGAATTAACTCGGCATCTACTACACTCTTTTGTTCGTACTTCTTATAGAAGGGTAGCTGGGTGGTTGCTTCTTTACACTTCTCTACACTTTTTTGTGGTAATTGCTCATTAGACTTGAAAATTTTGTTAGGTCAACTAGACACTGTTTCATACGCTTGTACATACGTGTTTGTATAATGACATCTCTGCGCCAACTGTCCGTGTGCATTCCTTTCTGTATGTTTCCAATTGATATTTGTTTTTTAAGCCCTCAGATGGAGATCATCAAACCAGTGTTATGTATGGATGTTGAAGGGAGTGGGAAAAACTTCAGTTTGTGTCTGTTTAAAACGTGGTGTCATTCAGAAGCACGTGAATTAGCTCATGTCTTGGCGCAACTACTCACAAAACCAAACCCTACTGTGAAGAAGAGACAAGGAAAGTATGTTTTGATACCTTTACTTTGAAACTACTTTTTTAGATGATTTTTTTGTCATTGCACATCCGTTTGTTCATTCCCAACAGAGAATGTTTCGCCCCGATCGGACCTCCGATCATGACAGGCGAATAAAATCCGTGTATATCGTATTGAAGAGAAGCTACTTTGCGCATCACTAACATACTGCCTGACAGTGAGTGAGATTCGATCCGCGGTCTCCAGAACTTGGAGCCGCAGCCGAACCCACAACACTACGTGCGACAATATGTTAGTGATGCACGCAGTTAGCTTAACCGGATAGTGTATATGTAGTTTTTTATCATTGTAGCTCTGCGGATATTTGCCCGTCATGAGCGGATGTCTGATCGGGGTTAAACATTCTCTGTTGGGAATGAACAAACGGACGCGCAAAGTAGATTCCCTTCAATATGACTTCAACATGCTTCTTTTGTTCTGTTGTGGAGTTGCGTAATTGCAGTGGATTCCCGCTCATACTAACTTTGAATAGATAAACCTTAAATGCCTTGCAATATGAATATTTACAAAAAGATTTCTACATTGTCTCATAGTAATAACTCACTGTGTGTGCGCCTTTTTGATTGGACAATAAAGCGAAAATTATGACAAAATAAAACAACACTGAAAAAGAACCGAAAATGACATTTTTTTAGGAATAACGAACGTATACGGTCATTTTTTTTTATAAAACCATTATTTTCATTTTTTTTTTCATTTAGTTCATCAACTCGTCACAATCCTACGTTGAATCAAATTGTTCTCCATTTAAATCAATTTTACAAACATCTACAAAGTTCGGAAAAAGACAGCAAAAGCAAAGATATGTCGCGTGAGAACTTATATGTTGTATTCCCCCATTTCACTTAATTTTGGTTCCTATCTGATTTTTTAAGGGGTAAAATCGAAATTATTCCCTAAATTACATTTGCGCACAATATTTTTGAGCTTTAAGTAAACCCATTTCTTCTGCCGCATATTAAGTACTTCGGCTGCTTAAAAATGTGACATAATTTTCCTTGATATCCTTATTTTTGTCCCTTATTTCAATCGTAGTCACCAGTTCATAATCACGCTTTTAAGGTCTTCAATACGCTTTGTTATGTTTCCACATTTAACTGTTTTGTTGCATTTAGTGTTCAAATACGAGTCTCTTCGATACGCACTTACACAAGCTAAAAAGAATGTCACAGACCAGGACATCAAGACCAAGTATGGCTCGTTTAATGCATAATGCATAGCATTTTTTACGCTTATTACATTTGCTAGAACGATTTTTAGTATCCATCGTAACTAAGTGGGCACCATGTTTAGAATTTTCGGCTGACGTCAACTTGTGATGGTAAAATTAGTTTCTGGTAGATTAGGTACCACAGATTTTGATTATAGCTTCTAACGTGGTTAAGCTGTTCTTTGGCGAGGGTGTTTAGAAAACACTGTTCTGTTTTGTCACTTGTATTTTTGAGTTTTTATTTGTATATATATATTTTAAAAGAATATATATATTTCTATGCCAAACACAAAGCTTAGATTTACCTACTTCTTTAACTAATGAAATGGCAGCCAAACTTTTTTTGCCATTACTAATTTAACTTTTTCTCTTCCACAGATGTAAGCCTTTATTTGCGGAATTCACCGAGCTACCTACACGGTCAAATCGTAAGCGCAAAAATCAGCGAGTTACTCGAAGTCGAAGAGGTGGTCGAGTTAGGAAAGAGGAGTCATCAGAAGAATCTGAAAGTGATGACGAGGACGAAGATGAGGTAATTTTGTGTTAAACGTGGTCACACAAACAGAAGACAAACTTAGTAGTGATATTCGCTTAAATTTTTGAAGTTTAAACGATTGTGAAAGTAGAGGGAAAATTAAGGGAATAAAAAACACTAACTTGAACGTTACGTGACCAAATTTCTGGTCGGCCATTAATATCTTTTACCAACTATCGAATTTTACCGTCCAACCATTTTTACCAATGCGAATTTTTGCTTTTGCTTTTTTTAGCAAAATTAATAACCAAAATTTTAACGATATTTATCAGTTTGAATTTTTAGTTGAAATGGTTACCGTATTTTCTCTTTTTAGCGCCCTGGGCGCTAATGTAAAAAATTGAATTACAGGGTGCGGCGCTAATTAGTGGGCGGCGCTAATAAAATAATTTTCAAAATCAAAAATTTAGGTTTGTTTTTTTCTCTCTGTCTTCAACTTCAAACCATAACACAACATAATAACATACTACACAATGTGAATAAGATCATCCTCATCGTCATTCTAATCCACCAAAAGGAATTCTTCTGTATTTTCTGCAACGTTTTTAAACAGGTTATTCGTAAGGGTTGAAGTAACAGTTGTTGCTTCAATAACCTAGCACCATGGTGTTTTTTTAAGGCCCAGCGCTAATTGGATGAAATACGGTATATAAATAGAAGGTTCTGTTACAAACAAACGCGATTTGGGGAATTTTGGAAAATATACCTGTAAATATTCGTTTAGGAGAGTGACGAAGATAGCGAAGAAGAGGAAGAAGAAGAAGTAGTGGAAACAAAAACAAAAGGACGACCGCCTTCAAAGAAACGAAGAAAAGCCTCGAAAAACCTTTCATCAGACGAAGAAGATTGAATAAAGAAGTTTTTAGAGTCGACTCGATTACTACAAGTATCTCGATAACTACCAGTATCTCATTAAATCTGTGAAATTACGCCGTTGCAAAAGTGGCTTGAAAACGCGGATATCGATGCAAAGTTGACACTTGTTGTGACGAGTAGTTATCGGTTAAGGCGTTGTAATGAAACAGTGCACTCGAAATATTTCGCCGTCGGAAGTGATCACGTTTAGATACAAAAACAATAAAAATGTATATCTTGTATCTAGAGGAAGTATTGTTTAATGCTGTGTTTCGGATTTTTTTTTATTTTCGGCCACTTCGTAATAACGACTTGGGGGCCACAAGAGCCTGGGGACGAGGTTGGAGTAGTTCATAAGTTATAATTTTTCCTTATCATATTTTTCACAGAAAACCAAACAAGATGAAAATGTCAAATTTGGCATACCACGCCGAAAAAGTTGATTCAATTCCATGTTTTGGCGCATCGATAATGCTTAGGTCTAATCAAACCAATTGATTATGGTACAATACGCTTTCAACGTGGCACTTCTGCATGGATTTATTTATCCACAACCTCTCTCTAAGACTCGCATTTAGAAAAACCAAAACATATTTTTAAAAAATATGTTTTGGTTTTTCTCCTTCCAATTTCTTTAACGTCTTTACCTGTGTTAAAGGGCACAGTAAAATTAAATCTGCAAATATTGAGCCGCAGGATTTTTAATTTTAATACAACGCAGTGAAAATATCAAAATTAAAACAACGCGGTATAAATGTCTGTAATTTTCGCTTACATGAAAAGTTCCATAACTTCAGTAAAAATTGAATTAACGGCTTAAAACTTGGTTTGGTTTGGTTTAGGACCAGGTTTAATGAAATTAAAACCAAGAAAATTTGAAACTACTATTATAGATCCTGGGTTCTAACGTTTTTAACCATTTTTGAAGGCGTTGATAAGCGGTTTTTGAAACACCAGTCGAAGGCCCGTAGAAATATCCACGGGTGGTTCGCCCGCATTTTTATTACCGCATTACGCCCGTCTTGCTCTTGCGGTACCATTTTGCGTGACAGACAGACAGACAGACGTAAATGGGTATCATAATATAGACTATCCGTTAACCCGTGGAAAAATCCACGGGGTTGCGCGTCCTTTATATATCGCATATTTCGTGTGTCCGCAACACGACCGTTTTATCGCGCACAAACAGACAGACGGAATACGGCTATTATTGAAGAGACTAGTCGTTAGCCCGTGGAAAAAATCCACGGTGTCGCCCGTCCTTCAAATTAATCAGTTGCAACAAAGTGGAAAGAAATATATCGCATTTGGTATTGATGCGCATTTTAAAAATTTCTTGTTTCCGTTACGGGACACGGCTTTCGCGGACACACAGACAGACAGACGACGGTTATTATTAAAGAGATTAATAATTAATTTTGACACACACATGTTCAGAATATGTTAAAAGCGATTCTCATTATTGAAATAAATTAGATAGGGGATAAACTTAGGGGAAAAAAATACATATTTCGTATTCTTCCCCTCCAAGGTCTAAATAATACATGTGTTGTTTAAGGCTAAATGCTTTATATAATTAAGTGAAAATCGGAGTGTGATTTTAGAGTAAAATATTCGGCGAAAAAAGTCAGCTTTAGGAAGAGAAACAAGCACTCAATCTAAGCTCTGAATAATAGAAAAGAGAAAGACATACTAATACGCATAGATTATTTCGTATCCATATCTCTCTATCTATCTTCATATGTCATGGTGTTTTTGCCACTGTTTAAATTGAGCTGTTTATTAAACAAGAAGCCCTGCGGCTTAAAGATTTCCGCCATTAGCAATAATCTGAACTTGGAAGTTGACTGAGTAATATGGGGAACAAAAATTATGAATATTCTAAAATTTTAAAATTCAATTTTTGATTATAATTGTAACTGTAAATCATAGCTAACTTCATTTCTATATAAGAACAATTTTAAAAGAAAAATAATAAACCTGAAAATTGATGAACAATAAAAACAAGATAAGAACAACGGCAAGACTGAAAATTTATCTATTTTCTCTTTTTCTCTGAAAAACAACTTGGAAAATATCTTTAAAGGTGGCAGCAATTTTTTTTTACATAATCAGTTACGAAAGGTTTTTTTCAGACTACATATTCTTATTTTTTCTTTTATAACGCACTTGTCGCGATTTTATAGCTATAATACATTATCTTTCATCAAAAAAGAGTCAGCCTCAACAATTCCTCTTTAAATTAAAATTCGTTCTGCTGCTAGTCCTGCTGAATTACGTGCTTGCAAAATTGTACAGAGAGAAATGACGTAATTATTAACGTTAATAACATCAAAGATGGCGCATTATAAAACGATCTTCATTATGCTCAACTGCACGAGCTTTAACTTTTGATAGCATATAAGTATTGTTCATTGGATAATAAAACAATTCGTTGCACCGTTGGGATTCTTATTGGCTTAAAACTCATTTTAGCCTCTTTCTCAGAAAAAAATCTGTCAAAACGAGGATTTAGGCTTTAGCCTGCATAAGTTTCGGGCGTTCAGCCTAGCTATGCTGTCTCTAACTATCTATCTATCTATCTCCTCAGGCGATTTTAAAGATTCCGCCTTTGCTGGCGAAAATCAAAAACAAGACACGGTATATACTAACTTCGTTTCCAAGGCTTTTTTTCTTTTACCGGCACTGCACTTTATTATGACAGAACAGGTCAGCCAATGAGCACGTCAATAAGCGCAACGTTGATCAGAGACAAGAATGCCCGGGAACTAGGTTGTTGAAATGCATGTCGCCATCTTCATTACACACGTGTAAATATTTTACGCAAATTCTTTAGATTGTAATTATCTTGACATGTTAATGTTGGTATGGATTTTTATGATATGCAACATATTATATGACTCTCTAATGTTTCCGTAAAAACTCGAATCTCTCCGAAGGAGAGCAGTGCCATAGTTGAGGTTAACGCGCCATAAATAGCAATCGATCATTAAAATGATTCTAAGAATCTTATTCAACGAAACAATAGGTACATTTTTTCAATCTTTTATGTAGGCTGTCAATAGAAACAACTCGATTAAGACAGCCGTCAGCATGGTTTGTGACGTCAACTCTAAGTACAAACTTTGTAAACAACTTTATCAAAGATTGGAATTTATATTTTTTACGATAAGAATACTCCAGCATAAATATATGAATGAAAAATACACCCTGGAGATCCCTGACTCTGCTTCCTATTTTAAAGCGCTTAGACATGAGCACATCTTCGTGACTTGTTTGCAGCCTCCAAACACTTCAAGTTTTGAAGTATACGGTAACTCCCTAACGAACGAACACTTTAAAAAGTGGACATCTCGTGGACAAAAAACGATTGCAATGATAGATAAAACCAAGATTAAATCCTTACAGAAAATTTTTTAAATAGCTGACAGTAATGAGCACACGCAATAAACTGTGCTACCGTAAATCAAAAAAGATAAAATACTGTGTAACCCCATAAAACGATTCTTCAAGTGAAAAATACAAAAAAATACACTGATTGCGTCGAATTGTTTGCAATTTTAGGGATTGGTATTACATTTTCTGATTTCATGTCTGCGGCACGAGAATAGAGGGCAAGGAATAGTCAAGGTTGATTGACATTTAGCTTCAATTTGTGAATATTCTTATTGTTAATTACATTTTCTTCTTTCCCCATATTATATTGTATGCCACGGTGTTTTTCTTTTTCTTGTATCAAACGGTCCAGAAAAGAAAAAAAAACTATGAAAAGGTTAGAAAATCAGTCTTCAAGCCAGTCTGTATCTGCATCTTCCCCAACCTCGTTTCCATGAATTATTACTTTTTTAGTTTAGTTGTCAGGCGTCTTCGTTCCAGGGCTCTACAATCCTTACACGTACATCATAAGGACAAAATGCCCTGGAAACAAGATTGGCTATGAGGAAAAACAGCCACTGTGAACGCTAAATGATAGCTTAGTTGTCATGGACACTGTCATGTTTTGTAGATGCTAAACATCATTCAGAAATTGTGGCGCGCGAATTAAATTTCGGACAAATTTGTCGTTACAAGTAATCCAATTTTCAAAAACATATGTCCAAAAATGTTTTGAAATAACTATATGGTGACTCACTGATAATGTGTACTAAATGTCAATTCGACGGTAAGAAGGACTTCCTGTCCTTCACTTCAGAAAGAAACTTCAGAAAAAGTCATATTCTATTTTTTGTAAATAAAATCATCCGCACATATTTACCTGTAAAACGTTTGTAAATTTATATTCTTCAAACAAATTTGATATTTCAATATGAATTGTTAAGCATCAGAGGATTTAAAAACCCTTTTTCCCTAATAAATATCGAATTGAATTTTCGCCTAAATTTTTTTGGTTATCGTGTTGGATTCCGACCCTTTTTTTAACTGATCAAAAACAAAAGTCTTGGAATGAGATCGAAATTAGCGACTATAATATTGATAAGTACGATGCTTTGCCGCAGGAAACCATTAAATTTGATTATGAAAATAAAAATATTTGGCTTGTTGTTGACCCCAAGTAAATTGAAAACGACGGTGGAGAGCGAAAACGTAGATTGCGTACGTGACGACGAAATATTCAGTGGCGTTACTATTAAAGTTAAACTTGTTTGTGCTACTCTTTTAATGCTGATTCAGCAGTATGTTTGTAAATTTTTCTAAAATAATATTAAGGAAACTATTTAATGTTTTTCAAGGTTATAAGTATTAAAACCAGACAAAAGTACAGAACTATACATTAATTTTTGTGAAATATAGAACAAATTGTTGATAGAATAGTTGCTGATGCTGCATCTCCGTTCCGAAAGTGGTTTTCCTTTAATGCCTGCATGCGGAAAAGTTTTGTAAACAAACCTGTTTAGCAGACGAGAAATTGAGCTGCCAAAGGAAGGTCAGGTAGTGCAAAAAATGGAGAAAAAAAATAGTGATGAAGATTTTAGTGAAATTATCAATTATGTGTCAATGTATGACTGGATAGCATCTTCAACTTCAGCTGCTCTAGGTATAAAATAATATCTTAAGTGTTTCTCTTGATAAGTTTTAGCCGTTCAAATGCTGTGTATCATCATGCCAACACCTTATTTGAAATGATTGTTGGATCAAGAGCACGAGGCAAATCTCCTAGTCTTACAATTATTTACAAAAATTTTTTCTTTCACATATGGCCTTGTGTGGTGGTGTCCAATCGCAGTTTCTTGTGCATTCTAATAATATTTAGCTATTCCCAAGTTGAATTTTACCCTCAATTTTCTTTTACGTAGTGTATATTCGTACGCACTTTTGCCCATTTTTGAGTACGTATATGTTCATCCGCTATTCGTACGTAAAGTGCTTTAGGGTTAGGGTTAGGATTCTTTTTCCTTTTTTCTACGTATAAATAGCGCTACACACTATTAATACGCACTTTATGTCATATTAAAGTGCGTACAAATATACAGTTCCTTTCTTTTATTGGGACGTTATCTCGATGTCATGTCCCTATATATGTAATCAATTTTCATGTATATTCTGTGGATACATTTTTAGATCCTAGTGAGCAGGAAGATTTGTATAATATTGACATGGTGGACACATTCGATACAACCTTAAAGGATACTTATTCCAATCCGCATCCAACGCAAGTCCACGATTTCAACTTAACACCTGAAGAATTAGACATGTGCATGAGACTCAATATAAATGATAGTTTAATCATCGACCAACCAAAATCTCAAGGCCCTCTTCAGTTTAACTCTAGAAATCCAAACTTTAATTCAATGCTACATGAATTTGAAGATAATGATGTGCAGATGGAAAGTAGCAGTCATTGTGCAGACACAACAAGAGCACAAGTAGAGGAACAAAATGCTAGAAAATGCACACTTCAAAAGTTGGTAACTGCCATCAAATCAAGATTATCAAATGGTGAAACAGCAAATAGTCATGCAACGTATGTAGCTCAACCTATGACAGAGCAAGTCACACTTCACATAAGTCCAGAAAAAGTATGAATTACTTTTGTTATGAGTATGTAATACCAATGACCTTTTGTCTAACCAGCAGCGTACTTCATGTAGAACTTAATACACGCTTTTTTTAAATATCGTTTAGGCTATATATTTTATTAAAAATGCTAAGGCTCAAAATTCAAACAATATGTAATATTCTCATTCTTATAATGTTTTTTTATTGGATATTAGCTTTTTCTATCTGTTCAACTACTTCATCACATTATTAAACAGTTTTAATAGTGGTTGATTTTTCAATAATTATTCAAGATTCGTATAAAACTTCTTTAAAGGTTGTTTTCAACTTCAAGAAAATTTTCTGCGGAAGGGAACAGACAAGAACAGAAGAGAACTGAAAAAGTTCTTTTAGTAATTTCAACTTTATATTACTGCACAGATTCTAATACAGAAAAAATACACAGTGCTCATAAAACAAAATAATTTGATTGGTTAACTAACTACCTGGTGTTTCCGCACAGAACGCAAATAAAAATTTGAATTTAATTTACTTTTTCTAAAAAGGAATATTCTGTCTGTGAAAAAAGTTTTTCTTGAAGTGGGGAACAGCCTTAATGATCAAAACGTTGATTTTTTAAGCTTTTAACAATATATATATATATATATATATAATACTGGGTTTTTTAAAAAGTGTGTATGGAGCATTATGAATATAACATGTTATTTTCTAGAACCTCTTAGACGAGTACCTCTTAAATCAAAGTCAAAACAAAGCTTCCACTGAGCTAGGTATGGTGTTTATTATATATATATTTGGGTTAGATTAATGTTTTTGTTATTTTTTTTCCATTTATTCCTAAGGCATGAAGTTAGGTGCATACTACAAACATGCACTGTTTTCAGGACTTTATGGGTCTGAAATGTGTTTATATATTTTGTTTCACTTGTTCTTTTAAAATGTTTTATTTTACATTGTAAGTATATGTAATTATTAGTTGTATATGAACTGTGGAAAACCCACTTTAAGCAAGGTTTAAAAAAACAAATGCTCTATACTGGATACTGAAATATCAAATTAAATTGGCAATCATAAAATTGGTGTTCTTTCCATCAAATAATTTGTATAAAATTTATTTAATAAACGCAGGAATAATTAAAACTTTTTCAAATGAATCATGCAACATTTAAATTCCCTGTAGTAAAGGTTACACAGTTAATCAGGCGTGACCCACCAAATAAATAAATATATATACACAAAAGAAACAATAAATGTATTTTTTTAAAATATATGTAAATTATGGAGGATGTTATATCTGTTTTTGTGAAAAAACTGTAGACAAAATTGCACTCAAAAATTTACTTGAGCCAAAGAGTTGGAGACAATTACAATGGTAATTCTCACACACACAGAGAAAAAGTATAAGTGTCACCATCCTGTCTTGAAGTTTTAACATCAAGTTATTGACATGTAACATTTATATGGCCATTTAACATGCATTTAAGACATCCATTTTTGACAACTTATAAAATATCTAGGCTTTCAGAAACAGTTACATTGAGGCTTAAGAGTTTTTTAATGATGTTATTAGCGTGTCAATCTAAAACAGATGGGTTGGCCCAGGTGTTAGGAAATAATATTCATTTTAGCCCTACTTACCCAAGCAGAAGATAATGTTAGTTATTTCTATCCATGCCCAAGTTATTTGGCCTGAAACTTTAAAAAGTACAATTCAATGGCTTCACTAATTTTATATACACTATTGATATTGATAATCGATATTTGTGGTGATGTATAATGTTTAAATGATCAATTACCGAATAAGGCTTGCTTTTTTTGAGCATGCACTTTCCTGAAAAAAACATCCACCATGAAATGCTAATTTTGATCTGATTCAGTTTAAAGTCACGGACTAACGTAGAACAATCAGATACGTATTGTCATAAATAATCCTACCCACATGTCAAAACATTCCTATTTCGTACAAACTATTAAAATTTTCTTTGTGAAAGTCTGCTAATTTCTCTTTCATTGCACACTTAATAAAAAAGACTGCATATTCTCAGGAAGTTTAAATGTCAAAATATGACATATTATTTTACTTCATCATTTTTAGTTACTTTTAAGATTTAAAATTTACAAAACATTTTTTAATCTTCACAAAGTTAAAAACTCTTGACTTAAAGCATATATAATCATGTTTTATTTTAAATGTGAATTTTTCATTTAGAATTTTCTGATCCAGTTTCTACTTTTGAATTTGCTGAATATTTCACAGACCCAGTTCAATCTGTCAACAGTGATCATTCCTCAGAGATAAAGAAAAAAACGCATCACAGAAACACTTCTAGCACCTCGTGGTGCAGTTTTTCATCTATGACAAGTGGTTATGAGTCCACTGTTGGAAGCTGCAGCAATCTGTCTCTTGATTTTTTAAATGATGAAAATCTTGACAGCATAGCGAAAGAAGAAAGAGGAAATTCACCTGAAATAGAAGGACTTGTATCAGCACCTGTGGATGAAATTATAACCACACATAGAAGTTCATTACAAAGAGTTGTTGCTAATGTTGCTGATAAAAAGAAAAGACTAAAGGAAAAACTACAAGAAAAATTCCGAAAACAAAAGGCAGAAGATGTGAACAATGCTAATGACATTGATTTAAACAACCTGAGTGATAATAACGATATCAAATCGCCATATTCGACACAGGTTGGTGAAAAAAGAGCCACAAAAAATTAACTTGATATCTATGACTCATCAAATTACCCCTAATTTCCCTGTTTTTAATGAAATTTAATGACTTCAATTGCAAGTGATAATCCACGGTTATTATAATCTTATCAATTGCATTTTTGTTTTGTGCTGGTACTAGGGTGATAGCATAGGTCAAACCTGGGATGTTTTCTTCAATACAAAATGTTTTCGAGGTCATAATTAGTGGTAAACAAATTGCTTTGGAATCTTAATTTAGAGTTTATCATCTTCAAACGGCACAGATAATGGTAATATGGATACATTAATGGAACTTCCTAAAATATCAAATGAAAAGTCAGGTGCAAGGAAGTCTGGTCGTGATCATCGAGATGTTGAGAAAAAGTATCGGGACAGAATTAAACGTTCTACTGCTGAATTGAAGAAGCTCCTTACATTTAAAGGACATCAAAAGGTGATACTTGATTCAGAATTATAAAAACACACAACCACCTTTTTTGTAAAAGTTCAAAAGAAAACCCTGTATAGAATAAATTTAATATTATTTTTTTTATTGTGTTTCCAGCAAAGTATTAATGATGTTCTCCAAGGTGCTACAGAAGAAATTAAAAGATTGCGTAAAAAGATTGATTGGTTGGAGAAAGAATGTAAGTTACTCTTTTTTACTTAACTTGAATGAATGAATCTCACGTATTCCAACAAATCCAAAATAATTTAAACTGGGGGTATCAATATCAAGAAATTTTATGACAAGTTATCCAATGCAGCACACTCAAAACCACACCTTAAATCTTTGGTATGTCCTTTCTGCTACTCATAGGAGATGTTCTAAAAAACCTGCATTGTATATAAGACTATTTTTTCCTTTCTTTTTATAACAATACAGCTTTTCTTTTTAGTGCAATACATGAAACAGAAAGAGCAAATAAACAAAATCAGTTCTTTTCCATCTGATCAACACTTGTATAACAATGAAGAAGAGGAATGGAAACAAGTACAGCAAGCTTCAACCGTTGCAAGACAAAGTGCACGCGATGGGGCTAAAATAGCTACTTTCACAGTGTTGTTCTTATTTTCATTCGTTAATCCAATAGCACTTTTAAGTGGGGAGTCAACAGCTTTCGAAGGAGGTATATATATAATATATATGCATTGTTATAATAAATTGTTTATTAATCTATTTTTGTTTGCATTCGCAAGTGACGATTAAGTTATCCACAGAGTCAGAAGTTCTGTTTATTCTTATTTATTTTGCTTATGAATGGTACAATATACATGTTGTATATTTACGTTTCCTAATGTTGGATACAGTATGCTACACCGTCGTGTTTATGTGCCTCTAAGTAATTTGATTTGATTTGGTACTTTGACATTCAAATCAGAATCCAAAAAAATACCTTAAAAATCAGAGATAGTCAGGAAGTTTTACTCCCAAAAAGTGAGGAATTTTTCTGTAGGTACACTGGCAATTTGTTCTTAAAATAAAAACTAAAATATAATATTTCCACCTTCATTTCAGATCATACGTTTCATTCACGAGAATTAATGAGTGAAGGAGAAGAAATTATCACTCCACAACATTCTGCCTTTTCACAACTACTGCGTGTTGGTGTATCGCTGTTGATATTAATGTTTATGTTATTGAGAGGAAATATTCGATGTAAACCTAACACGAAAATCGTGCAATGTTTTAAAAGTCAGCTAAGAAAGGCGCAGACAATGGTTAATGAGGTTTGTTCACTACCTTATTTTATGTTTATTATTAAAAAAATTATTAGACTGTAATAAAAGTAGATGTATATGCTCAGGTTCAGGTAGCAATGCCAATCTTAATATTGTAGCACATGTGAGTGCACTGGCACGACTCCACATACACCTAAAACAGAATGGGACATACTGTTTTAAGGCATTAATCACACATATAAATTCCAATATCCCTTATGCAAAATAATTATACACGACCACAGTGCAGATTATGAAATCAACACTTTTATTGTACATTCCCTTCTTCACTGTGTTAACCATTTTGGAAGGATCAAAGTCTAGTTTTTAGGACTAAATGGAAGATTTAAAAGTAGGTCAAGAGAAATATGAAACAAAGTTGTTTATATAGACTTAATAGATAATGGTAGATATGATTCTAATACACACAGATCAGATGTATATCCACGGTACGCACTGGGGTATAGGCTTCCACGCCAAAGGATTGACCCCTGCACCAAAAAATTTGCCCTCACCTACATGGTAAATCCCCACCACAACAACTTCCACATTTGACTGATAATTAAAATCCCAAAATTAAGATTTTTTACAACTTTTTAAAAGAGGAATACAATGAAATGATATTATGGAAAGGATTTTGGTATCATACTCTTCTCTTGCTCTATAATCTTGTATAACATTCTATTTTTAGCATAATTATGAAGGTGCAAAAAACATTCTTCGTCTCAGTCTTCTCATTATTGGTGATAGATGTCCCAGAACACCCTATGGACAAATCGTGAGTTACATATGGAAGAATATTTGTCATTTGCTATATCAAGCCAGTTTAATGAAAGTGTTAGAAACGATTGGACGTTTAGCGCTTCCTTCTGGCTTATTGCATCCACAAGAGAGAAGTGAAAGACAACATGCTGCAAACTTGTTGATGCACGCCTACCAAAAACTACATGAAATTGCACTAAAAGGTATAAAATACACAATTTGCTGATCTTTCTCCCTGCTCTTCAGCATTTGACAAAATATTCCCACCACCGCCATAATTGTTTGCATAAGTGTTCATGTTGACTTAATGAACATAATGTTTACAATGGTGTTATAACTAATTCTATTTCTAAGGTGATATGTTTTTGTTCAAAAAAATAGTTTTGGTGCGTAATTCATATAAAAATAAATTTTTAGATGTTTCGTGTACTAACTTGGAAGCGGATTGTTACCTTATGAATGTCATTCATGCTGCAGAAGTATCAGGTGATCATGAACTGTTGTGTACAGCATATGCAACAGCAGCAGTTCATATGAAGGAGAAAGCCTGGCTTTTGTCATCGTTTTTGCAGGTATGACCAAATAAAAGCAACTACATTTGAACAGTTACATGAAAGAATAGAATTTCTATCAATTTTTGTGTGTGATAATCTCATAATCAACCTTAATGCAGCATGATTTTTATTGGGCGGTTTTACTTTTGTTTTTTCGTTTTTATGCAAAACAAAGAGAAGCAAATACAGGGGCCAAGTGTCCTAAAATCTCTAATATGAACTAAAATTTGAAACCAAAATATGGGGTGGTTTTCTTTTAAAATATTTATTTTTTATACAATTGTACTGATTTTTAGTGTTTTATCCATAAACTTCCTAAAATCTCATTTTCTAAATCAGAAAATCAGAAGAAAAAAAATTAAAAAAATTATATGATGGTACATACCTAATTTCATGAAATTAATGTGTTGTTTCAGTTAGCACACATTATGGACACATCCCAGTTAACTAAGATACCTGTTCAAAACATACTTTAAATTCTGTGTAAAATTGCTGCACTTAAAAGGGACTTTAAAATTAAGATAGCATTAATCATTTAAAATTCCTGTACCTTTTTTTTCTTTTTGCTGTTTTGGCTTTTTTATTAATTAATTAATGCCTAAATAAATAAATAAATAAAATAAAAGTAACAACTACAAGTGTAGTTTAGTTCTTGCTACAAGCAGTTGGTGGAGTTTAATTTTTCATCTTCTTTTTTTCAGCATTATTTTGCTGACTGTGCAGATCATCAAGCTTGTTTGGCACGGCAAAATTCGAAAGTAGTTGTACTAGAATGGATATTTGATGGTAAAGGATACGATTACTTTACAAGCGGAGTGTGGGATTTAAAAAAGCGACCTGTTTTCCATACTAAAGGTAAAAAAATTAAATAAACAAATTTTTTGTTGTTGTTGGCTTTTAAACTGTTTACAATGTTATAATAGACTAGAAAGGCTCAGTTGAACAGCCTTTAAGACTTATTTAATTTGATACTTTTTCTTTTTAGATGACAACTCGAAGTTGGATGAAGGTATTTATTTATTTACTTTTTTGTAACTATCTGTAAATTTTCAAACAATAAAAAAATATCTGTACAATTTTTGACTAAGACGCAAGTGAAAAAATAAAACTCGATAATTTTGCTCGCTTTTCCGACAAACTAAGAAAAATTTTTATAAAGCTTGTAAATAATTCACAAGAGTTAAGTTTATTATTAAGTTAGGATTATTCTACTAAGGTTTGATACGGCAAAGAAGTTTGTTTAATTTATACTGTCAAATTTAAAGCAGTTGTTCTAATAGCGATATCAAAAAAATTATTGAGTATTTGTTTTGTTTTATTTATATCAGCTGACTTGCTGCAGACAATTTTTTGTCAATACCAAGAATTCCTACTAGCTGAATCTCTCAAGCGAATTGTTATTCCTGAACCATCATTAAGAAGCGACCAAGATGTGGAGATTGGTCAGTCATTTCTTGCGAGCTTAAAATCTTCTTCAGCGATTCAAAAAATTGATTGGAGTTACATGCGTATTCAGTCGTTGTATTCGTGGTGGGTGTTCGTGTTGAAACTTCTGCAGCGAATCGAGAAACATGAGAGTTTGGATGAACTTGAAGAAACCTTCGAACAGAAGATACATATGTTGGAACAAATTATTACCTACAGCACGTATGTTGATTGATTGTGTATTATTCAATACATAGGTCAAAGTAACTAGGGAAACTCAAAAGCCTGTTTAGGAATGAAAGAGTATCACTTTATGACTTCAGATTTTTAAGGAAGGTATAAAAAACCATACACAAATGGTAAAGCTTAAGAACAAATTCAATAAGGCTTTTTTTAATAAGGCTTTACGATTAATAATGCTGAAATAAAAAATAAATATGCACAACATGTCATCATAAACAAAACATTTTGACTTTTAAGGTAACCAACACTATAGCTAAACTTTTGTACCACAATTTTTATCACTCTCCTTGAAATAGCGTAGCTCTAGGTCTATTTTTTTAACTTTTTATTTTTTTAACTTTTTTTTATGTTTTAGGCATGAATTCGTGGTTGCAATAAAATCTGTGTTATCTGCGTATATCTCTATCTTGAATGCACGCAAAAATAACGGGACACACGAATACGAGGCTATGGAAGCGAAAATCCAACATGCTGCTATGTTGGTTAAAAACTTACCCCGCGCGAGTCAAACGGTTGGTACTGTAAATGCAAAAGATATTGAACTGCAAGAGGTAGGTAAAACCGAGTTAGCTTTTGCTCTGGAAATACTGTCTCTGTAGTAATAACATCCATATTTTGTGCACATTGGCTGACAAATCGCTACTTTGTGCTGATGATCGAGATATGTACGACGGATAAACCCTCGTATCCTTTACCATCAAATGTCCATTCTAGTACAATTACTTTTGATTTTTTCACGGGATACCCACTAATCTTTCTCATAAAAATTATATTTCGATCAAAATGGCTGCCGTGAAACAGCCATCAAAAAATTATGTACCACGCCCAAAAATCACCATGGAATTTCACCAGCAGAAGCCTGACCCACTTAATTTAAGTACTAAAGTCCTAATACGTGGCTGTATAATGTCCTCTTAATATATCACGTTTTTATTGACCTATTTTGATCACCTGACTGGTTCCTATTTTTCTGCAGCAATCATCTAAAATGTTAACGAAACAAAAATTTCGTGGAATTTGGAATTGTCCTTAGAAAATCCAAGGTATCCCATTTTTCCCAATGTCTCTTCCGACTTAGTGTCTTTAGCCACTTTGGCTATAGATTATTTTATTTGAGAAAACATCAACCTTGTTTTTTTTGCACCGTAACCCTATCGGCATTTTCCCGTGGAGTCCTTAAAATACACGTATGTACAAGGACTGTTTGCCTCAAATAATGGACTATGATATTATTTATTTAGTTAATATCAATAGCATGTTACACAGTAATTATCGAGACAAGATATATCCATTGGCTTATGAATTATCATGGCAACATAACAGAAAAAGAATTGGTGATTTTGCTGCACGAGCAAGAAAGTTTAAAAACTTTTTGTTCTGCGAATCCCCATGTTAGTACAAAGGTGAGAAAATACGCCCATTCAGTACGAATGTGAGAAAGTACGCCCTTTATACTTGATATAACTGTAAACGCCCTTGTTCGGTAAAATAAAAGATTTACTACATATACTTATAAACACCTCGAATAGACTGGGATCTAAAAAGAATACCTGGAACACACGAGCCTGAAACTTTTGATTGACCTCAGAACAAAAACTAGGAATACTACATTATGACCAGAGAGGGTTTGTTCAGTATTAATTACAATGATACTTACATAGTAAGGAAGACTTTGGACTGATCTTTAGAAATATGGCCATTAGCAGTAAAACGTGTTAAGTGCTATAGGCGAGAAAATACGATGAAATAAAAAATCGTGCTTAGTTAAAGATCTTGTGACACCAGTTAAGCCTTGTTTCCATTTGACTGTATTTTGTGCTATAGCACAAAAAGCTCATAAGCTATGCTGTTAGCGCGTGCGCACTTGGACAAAAACTCTAATATCTAAAGCTTATTTTATTTCCTCTTATTGATACTAGGTTTTGAGGTTGTCGACTTTGATTTGACCAATTTAACCATATTTAAGAAAAATTGAGTAGGGGTAATATTTATGTCATTATTTTAGGTTAAACGTTACGCAACCATCATTGAAGAAATGTCAGGAATGAATAATGCCGAAATACACCGACTGACAAAAAGAAGAGAATTTATGAGTAAGTTGTGGAATAATTTTCAACAAAATTAATCTGGGAATACCTAAATGGCACCCTTCGTGACCCGTTTCACCTTAAACTCATTGTTACCTGTCTCTTTTTTGTATGCGCTCTTTTAGTTTTATATTTTCGTGGTGTGGCATTACCTTTTGTTTCCGCATGCGCATAGGGCCATGTTTAAAGCGTTTTCTTGGTATGAGCGTTTACATTCTATGAGACAGACGCGCAATTTTATTTTACTAATTTTTAACACTCCCCGACGATGAGGAAGAAAAAGAGCAATAAATAATGGATAAAAAAAACAAGACTTGATGTTGTTAACCTTCCTTTTAACCCGTTGAAAAATAAAATTTTTAGAAACTGAAACTCGGGATTTTTTAAACATTTTTACCCTAAGTAGCTTTATAATATTAGCCAAATTCTGTTCAAGTCGGTAGCCAAATCAAGGGCTTTTGCGCCTCCTTAAAACTTCTCAATTCTCCTCAATAATGACCTCGACACAAAGTTTTTTAACAACTTTCAACTCAAATCTCCAAAATTATAGTTTTACAACCTGACACATGATTTTTGGTATGGTTTTATTTCAAAATGCTAAACTATTATGTTCTTTGGTCATAGCATCACCTAAAAATTTCCTTAAATATTCTAATTCTAAATTTAAGAAATATAAAAATATCCTCAAATCTCTATTTTTTTATAAGAAAATTTGGCTTTATAAAAAAAAGAGCAGCATTCCTAAAATCGTTACCATGCTAGAGACGCATTAATTAAAGAACAAGTGTACGACAGGTGAAATATGAGGACCTAAATTTGTTTGCACGGATTAATTAGTCTAAAATAAAACTAGTTTAATATATATTACTAGTCGTTAGCCCGTGGAAAAATCCACGGGTTCGCCCGTCGCAGCTAAGCTACCATTTTGCGTGACAGGCAGCCGGACGGACAAGACGTATACGGGCATTATAATATAGATATATGTTTTTAAAATCACTTATTGTATTTTATTATTCTCTCATTGTTTTAGTTTCAACTTGTCGACAACAAAAACCACGCATAGTCTGCGTGAACTGCTAAATGTGCACGATGTTCACGATTTCCGATTTTTTGTGCACGATGAGAAACATAGTCGATGGATTGGTTTCAAAATGTAAAATAATATAATTACATATATAAATATTTTATGTCAGCTATATATTTAAACATTTTTGTAGATTATATAAGTTCAAAATGTCAGTGGCACACAAAGTAAGGGAATTTCGACAAAAAGTCCTTATATATTATTCCAAAGAAAATAATTAATATTCTCTCTCACAATCTGGTCCGGAATTTGTTGACCAATGCCTGGACCAGCTGGGTGTTTAATAACTCAAATTGAAGGATTCATATTGCTATTATGGCTATTTTATTAATATTCCTATTTTGTTAATATTATAATTTTCAAGTAATTTTATCATGTAGCCACCATGTGTACATAAACTTTACCAAAAGGTAAAATAGGGTTGCCTAAATTTATTGCCTGGTTTGCATCAAGAAATTTACTTCAAAACATTGTCGTGTAACTGGGCCTTTCCGCTGTGCGGATATATGAACCAGTCACATAGTAAAATAAAGTCTTAGTCTTAGCGACGAAATGTTTGCAGATTGTATTTTGGTGTCGTTGATCGATGCCAGATGCATCTGCCTTATAATATACGAATTTTTTGTTCTTCACTGTGGAAAGTGTAACCAGGGAATAAATAAGTAAGTATAGTTAAAACTGTATGTAGAATTGGAGTTAGGTAATGTACAATATACCATAGCAAATTCGTGCTCAGTGTTATGATTCTGCTTCTAAAGTCAGTGAGTCAAGAAATAGCCAAAATACAATTTTTGAGTTTCTTGGTGGTTGCAAAAAAAATTTAAAAAACTCCTTAAGTAAACTGGCATTATTTTGGTGGTAATTTTGTTTCTGCGCCAGTGTTTTAGTGGGCATAACAATATTTATAATGTATATAATTAAAATAGCGGGCTTTGATAAAAGCATGTATAACACTGAGAACGACTAAGAAAGGCTAAAGAAATGACTTTTAGCGAATATGACGAATTTTTGTATATAGTATTTTTAAAGAACGGAAAACATATATTCAGCTTCTCTTGATTTTTTTCTGTTTCCGATGTCTTGTAAATTCCCCAGCTAGGGAGATTCACAAAAGATCTGTTTCTCAGTCTTTAACAACATACACTACACTTCTCTTTACTCTATGATAAATGATTTTTTATGATGTAGATCGGGAATTTTAAACCAATGGAAAACAAAAAAAAAATCGACAATTACTCCACACTTCAATTAATTCCGCAATTTTTCGTGCGACATAATGCTTTCATATTGCGTTGACAACATTTCGGTAGGTAGAAAAATAAAGGAACATCCACAGTAAGAAGCAAAGAATTGCTTAAAAAATATTTTGCCTAAAATTGGTGAAACGTTTTTCTAAGGAGAGAAGCATATAGTTAAAAAAAACTTACTCCAGTGCCTTTGGATCCCATATGATTTCCTGCTTTTTTGCTTACCAATATACACGTGCTAATGTACAAAAATTCACAAGCTTTTGTAAACGTTGGCAATTCATTTAGCTGTCATTAAAGGAATCAGGAAAGAGCCAATTGGTTACCTGTAGCCTAGTTAACTAAGCTTTCTTCGAGAATGTCAAATTCAGTTTCTCTCAAACGAAAGCTTAGACGCAAAGAAATGTCAGAGAAAATCCCTAAAATTTTTAACTCACATCTAGTAAAACCTAAATTACAATCAACAAATACCCACAAAGTCAGCGTACTCAAATCTTACCCTTATAAAAAAATACAAGAATTAATTATATTTGTTTAGGTGACTAAGGCCATTAAGGATTTCCTGGCATTGGCTACGTGAGCACAGAACAATATAAGTAACCAATCAAAAAGTGCGGAACACAGGAAATTCGTCTGAAACCCAGCGTAATTTTTCCCACCTTAGCTATTCTGATTTCCGGGTGGTAAGAAAAAATATGCTGGATCTCCTGACTAGCAACCTGTGGTTAAGGTCTATTTTACTAGATTATTTTGTATGAGATTCTGCAGAACATTAAGAAATTTGATGCGCTTATAGAGTCATGTATTCTGTTAGCTTTTAGTATGTGCTGTTATTTTTACATGTGTCAATCGATGATTTTTAAATGAGTATATAACGCAAGGCTCTTCAGCATTAATCATGAAACATTAACATGGAATAAATTTGTTACTTTCCGGTAACCTACTTTACTTTCCGGTAACCTGATTGTAGGGAGTGGGACAACACCAAATTTCGGGAATACCACTAATTTTAATTTATAAACACCCCCAGTGTTTACTTTGTTACGAGGAACTTTCGTGATTTTTGCGAAATGATATTTCGCAATGTTCTTAAAATTCTGATGTTGGAAAGTTTATCAATGGGTGCAGTTTTCTTTTTCGATTTTTCTGTTAAAACATAAACCATTTCAATATTGAAGTTCTAGCTAATGTCACGAACCATATACTGTTGTTTTTATTAGAATCTCTGCATTTGTATTTTCCTCACTGAATATAATCTTTCGACAAAGTAAGTAAAGAAAGTTGCTTTGTGATATAGAGTAGGAATTATAAGTAGAAAGAAGCCTTGGAGATGAAGTTGGATAATTTAGTTTCATTAATGATTCTGCTTTTGATAAAAATACAATAATATAAATCAACATCAATTAACCTTTTCATTGGCAGGATAGTAATCACGTGATTGTTTATGCTATACTACTTAGGCATGCACTCATTAAAAATCGTACGATAATAAAAAGCAACCAACATTTTCGAAAAGCTTTGTAATATGTACTTTTTGGAACAAGGAAATACTGGGGACGAAGTTGTAACAGCAAAAGGGGGTTTCTTGTTGCACAAAACAAGCACGAACTTGAACATAATGAGAAAAAGGTTTGTGTAATAACAGGAAAAGAACTTATGTGGCGAAAAATTCTACGAAAGAAGAATTTCGCAAGTATTTTTTTTTCTACGTTTTTTTTGCTACATCTTATGTAGACTTTTTATTAATTTAAATCGAATGATTTAAGTTTACTTTCCCAGGAAAGTAAACTTAAATGTTTTTGACCTCCGAGAGGATTTTTATGCCCTAAATTTCGCAGGTTTTGTCCCTTATAAGGTAATCCAAAAATAAGAGTCTATCAATTTTTAAACAGAACAAATTATTCAGAAATAAATTGTTCCCAGTTCTTTTTGCGGTTTTAATTTAAGTTTTGTAAACTGAACTCGTTCCCAGGGCATCTGCCTTTTTGAGTACTGAATTTAATTGAGAGAAAAGGGCACCCTCATCTCCTGGGTACTTTGCCTTATATTGATTTGAGAGAATACGAAGAAAAACATATTCTTCGCTGTCTTCTATCATATCAAAAAAGGTAAAAAAACCTGGTAACGAGGGTGAGAAAAAGGAGCGTTCATCAGCTGCGCTACTTAAACAGTAATGTGATGTTAACTCTGAAGAGAATTTTTGTCGAACAAATTATTCGTCCACCTGTGGGGAAAATTTTGTCCATTTTTGAAATATCCTTTTTTTCTTAAAAAAATAATTCCAATACGTATACTACGTATTGTTGAATAAAACTGACATCATGTTGTGTTCTACACCAGCAGAAAAACATACACAATTTGATAGAAAAAACAAGAGATAAAAATTTACAAATATAACATACCGTTAAAAGAAGAAGAAGAATATCTTGCAGCTTCAGCTCAATATTTTTATGCATCTCATTAAATTTGCTTCTTTGCAAAACTCTTTTATTATATAGTACCAAACTAGTACCTAACTCCTTTCTTTAATTTTATGGGATAGTTTCTATCGCAGACCATTAATTATTATTTTGCGAAATCACGCAATCATAACATATCTATTTATAGAAACTCACGTGCACAAAAAAGTGGGCCCATGCTATTTAAATAAAATGCTTGCAAGATAATTTTTATGAACTTCTAACCTTTCAGACTAATTTACGCTAGTGGAGGGTGGATGGACGAAAAAATAAAATATTGACTTTGGAAAATAGATTAAAGGAAGTTTAAGATTTCTTTGTAGCCACAAGAAAAGGTATTTTTCTTAGTTGAGGAGCAAAGACCGCTGCTGAATATTTTGCGTGCAACTTTTAGGGAAAAACAACGCCACAAGAAAAAAATACCCTCATGCCCAACCTCGTCCCTAGGTCAGATTTTATCTTTCTGACTTCAAAAAGACGTGACCTCTCGCCGTCCCCGATATAAGAGATAACAGACACTGGGAACTAGGTTGCCCCCACAACAACAATGGGCTTATGTAAAATATGACGTGTGTAAACAAACCCCTGGTCAAACATCTTCGTAGGCGCTTATTCTGGTGGTGGACTGATTTAAAAAATACAATATGGTAGCCTAATTGTGTCACGGGTTTTACAAACAAAGGCAAGAAAGAGAGGAACAAAAAGAAGAAAACAAGGGTGATGCAAGTTTGTTTCAGTTGCAATTGGAACTGCTGTATGCTAACTTATTTCCATCATATATTTGTAATACAGTGGCGAATAGCAGGAACCAACATTACTTCTTCTGCTTTTGAGCAGACAGTCAGCAAGAGGCTATCTAGAGGAAAAAAGAAAGGTGCATTAAAAGTGCAAAATTCGTGCGCTGTTAACAGCATATCGCTGTTTAAGGGGTAAACCCCTCCCTTCTTAACGGTTCTTCTCTCCAACATCTTTTTGTATAGTGTTAAAGTGATAAAATTGTTTTGTCGCTAAAAAAACTTTACATTTAGTCTCTCAGGGCATCTTTTTCAGGAGAGACGTGCGCCTTGGCACACACCTAAATAGTTTCAGGCGCGTGATTAAAATGCCTGCCACATTTCCAGTTTGGTCGGACATATCCGTGGCTCGTTTAGAACTTTTGTCGGTTAAAACGTCCGATAGATTTCCATCTTGGACGGACACCTTTAGATCTCAGAATTATTGAATAGTCCTGGTCCTTGAAATCCATGAGCAAGCCTATTCATATCCAACGTGACCATCCTAGCTAATTTACCGACTCCTGACTTATTTTAAAGAATTACGTTGACATAAATCTCTTTTGCCTGGCCCCTTCGTCGTTGGTAACCAGGTCTTACACAAGAAATCCAGCCATGCGGTTCTTAACTAATGCGGAGGTGAACGCCGGCGGAGTACGGATAGTCTGCAAAACTGCACAGACAATTTATTATGGATTTAATTGTAGATAATTTCTTCATTTGACGAAACAATTGGAAACCATAGCAGGTCCAAATTTAATGGATTATTTTCTTTATGCCGCAACTGTTATTCAAACAATTTTAAAAACGAAACCCACGTGCGGTATAATTTTTTTTTTCTGTATAAATTTTATGTACCTGACGTGTACCTGAACTTTCCGAATGAATTTGGAAGTTTTATTTAAACCATGCGGATAATCACACCAAATATCTTTTCAGTTTCAGGTTGAGCGTTCGTGCAGGAATTTCACTTAAAAGACCAATCAATTCTTAGAAAAAACATTTACAATTATCTCAAAATGTTAATATTTACGGGAGCAATAGAATGCTCGGGTAACGAGCATTTACGCGAGCAGTATGCGGGCGCGAGCAATTGCTCGCGACTCATGGCAAGGCCTGCATTATCTTTGTGACCATTCATTCATTTTGGAATGTAGCTCTGGTTCTGCCCAATCTTAAGACTGGTCAGGCCAATCTTCTGACAGTGACAAATGGGTGGCCAGTCTTGAAACTGGACTGCCCAATCTATGAACGTACATGTTTAATCTTAGAACAATTGTGGAAGACAAAGAGAACAATGAAAATTTTAGACTGTATTATACCCCTTAAAAGAAGCTTTAAATTGAAACTTTTCTTGGCAAATCAAAAGTCCAAAAAATTTTACCATGTATGGTTGAATACGACTTATCTGATTCTTAAACAATTTATTTTTAAAATATGGCTACTACATGCTGTATAACTATAAATGTGTACATACCCCAAATATGATGTTTTAGTGTCTGAGAATGTTTGTTGGGTCTTGCAAACAACAGAGCTTGTGTGGCTTCTTTAAAATCTAAAAGCAACCGAAGATGGGCCTAACATGATCTTTGGTCCAATATTGTCACTCCCTACTCAGTCTTAGGACTGGCCAGACAGTCTCAAGACTGTGCATTTTTATGTCCAAAGATTGGGCAGTGTCCTTAGGATATCCTAAACTAATTAGGCTATTCGCAAAATTAGGAGAGCAAATCCTAACCTAACTTGGCTGTGCTATCCTAATTAGGCTATTTCTAATTTTAAAACATTGATATTTAAAAAAATTCGTACACGAAACTAAAAGATATCAAAATTGGCAAAATATTTTGCACATAGTCTAATTACCTTATGATGGCCTAACTAAGAGATTCTTTCCGCAATCGCTATTTTGAAAACCAGGCCTATCAATAAGGGGAGAGCAATTGTTCTTGCTCACGCAAAGGCTTGCCCAATTCTGAGAAATGAGAAATTAGCTAAGCCATTAATTGCTCCCCCAATTCCAAAAAAAAATTTTCTGGCTGAGCAATATCACTTCATCTCACATGAAAATCAATGTTCTCTTTCTTATTATTTACAGTAAAAAAGAACCAAAATATATATAAAAACGATAAAATAAAATAGATAAAAAGGCTTTGTGATAAAATATGCGTTTATAAACTCATTCTATTATTATTCAGATTGCTCGCATAGTTTAAATTATCGTAACCTTGGGGGAGCGATTTATTGCTTGGGTGTTATTTCTTATTGATAGGCCTGGAAAACCACATTGTTTCATAATATGCAAATTAGGCTATTTTGAGCATTGATAGCACTGCAGATAAAAAACTTTTAGGGGAACAGAAATACATGGCTTTAGCATATCGTTTGTTTTAGTATGGAACATAGTTTCTTCATGAACAATATCTTCTCTTCTGATTAAAGATATAAAAAAAATATAATGTGAGATATAAAATATCCAGATATAAGAAATAGTGCAATTCTGAAGCATTTTAAATTATGTGTTTCTAAGTTTGTCACCCAAATAATATGTCCCCAAAATCGGTATACGGATTTCCAAATTGACTTGGATCAGCCCTTGCTATCACTATTTTTTAACAATAATTTTTGTTCGGCATCCTTATTAGGCTATTTGACATCCTAATTAGGTCATTTTCGCAGGAATTTAAATGAAATTAAGTTAAATGTAAATATTTCGACGATCACGTCGTTAGTTTTCAATGAAATTTTATTTAGTTAGACGCAGCATTGGTAAGAATCAAAACAACAAGTAATATGGATGCAAATGTGCGTATTTTTTTTGCAATTTTGCAATGAAATCATATTTTTAACTTTTAAGTTAAAAATGCATAGATGTGCATATTTTAAATGGCTTTACAGTGCTATAAATTGGGAGGCCTGGAGTATTTAATGCTCCTTTTGTGCTGTGCAGACCCAATTGGGGTTCAGGCTCTACCAGACGACTTCTTGCAACATTCAACAAATCACACATCTAGGGGGGGGAGGGTTAATTAGTCCATATCACCTAGTCATCATTCACAAGACAAGAAAAATTGCTCTGGGGAAAAATTAGAATGATTCATAGTGTTAATTGAGCGAATCTCAAAATTAAGAGTAAAATGGAAGATTATTTAAACACTGCAGCACCTATTAAGGATAAATTGTTTTTTTAAAGATCAGTTAAAAACTTTATAGCTACTTTTGCACCAACACTGACAAAAAGTGAATTAAACGTATTCAATTTTTTTTTTTTTTTGGGGGGGGGGGGGGGGGCTATTGGTACCATTGCTTTAGCCCACTCTTTTTGTGGAGGTATCAGCCTGACTTATCAGGAACCAGGTTTTTTTTTGAGGGTTGGTTTTGAAAGTTGTGCAAAATGTCATTTAGATCAAGTTTAAAAATGTAGTTTAGGACTGTTCATTTTCAGTGCCTTTCACATTTTGTTTTATAAAAAGGCGTTAATTTGAATTACTATATATTTAAAAATTTATGATGGTTGAGGTAAATAAATATTTTTTTAAAGCATTGCAAAAAGAACAAAAAAATTGATTTAATTTATTTAGTCCTCTTATCTTATATATTAATTCCCTTGCGTGAGTAAAACTGTGAGTCCACGACACGGAAATCACGGGTCACTTTCTTATGACGTGGCCGTACGCTAAAATTTAACTAAAAAAATTAGGGATGTACTGCATAGAAATCGCACATAAGGTGTAAATATATAACCCGTTGCTAATAACGATATAAATATATATACCCTTATGCCAAAAAACTCTATGTTAGCATATATATATAGGTATCGCTACATATGAAACGGTATTAGATATTCACAAAGCATACGGACTGTTAAATGAAGTTCCAAGCATAAAACGGAAATTGTGTTTACGAAAAAGATGGCTGTTCTTTTTGAGTATTCTCTACTCTTTCATTCAAAATAAATCTTTAAAAAAACATTTGAAGAAGAGCATGGTTTTATAAATTAATCATAGCAAGGTTCTGTAAGGTTTTTTCATGTTTTATTTTCAGTTTTGATTATATTATTGTTGCCAGACATGTTTTATAGCTAGCATCATAAAAAGCCAACCACCACCAACAACTAGCGAGCTAGCTAGGAATATATATATATATATATGTAGCCATGTTCTTTATACCTAGCTAAGTCTCCAGTTTATATTTAAGTGACTAGCTATTAGCTGCTGTAGCTAGCTAATGCTAGCTTTAAACTAAAGATTCCCAGTATATATTTTCCCACAAAACACATCAAACGTTATTAACCCTGAAAATTTTAAACATTTTCCTGGGTTTTTTTTGGTTTGCGAAGTTCTTTTCCTCCAAATATTCTGAAAATAAAGTTCAGAAATTACTTATTTTTAAAATGTAAATTTAATTTGTTTCAAATTGTGGGCAAAAACCTTAATCAGCATGCTAAAAGAACTGACTTTTCTTAATTTAGAATTACTAAACACAACCATTTTCTTACAATTAGTGTAAACTTTTGTGCGTATGGCTTATATTTAATACACCAAAAGAGCTACTTTGTTGATTTCAATTTTATACTCTTTGTAAGCTATTTTTTTCTTCTTTTTGACATTTCTGTTTTACCACTCAATTTTTACATTTTATAAGTTATTTGGAACAGAATGGTATGAAATAGACCAAAATACCTGATCTTAGTTGTTTTTAATTTACAGGCTGTGTCTGTGAAACTTTAAGGGGAACATTTGGTGGAAGACAATGGCATGACATATACTGATAGAACTGATTTTTGTTGTGTTAGATGTTATATCTGAACCTTTTTGACATTTTATGTTAATTTTGCGAGGAAGGACCATATATATATACACAGAAGAAGAATTCAATTTTACACCTTGCAAGCTTTGTTTTTCTATATTTTGTATAAATTCTTACTGGGGAGGTCTCCGTGCAATATATCGAAATGACTGATCCTTCTCGATTTAAATTTAATGTGTTCTAAATCGTATATAGTTTTGGAAATTTTGTGTAAGATTTAATGGGTAAGGGCTAGATGCAATATGTCAAAAAAACTTTTTTTGTTGAATCAGAAGCACTCCCTACAACCATTCTTTTTTTTACAGTTTGTGAAGCTTTTGTGAGGAAAGAGTGTATGCAATATTATCGAAATAACTGATTTTTGTTGCAAACTGTTTTTCTTTGGCATTTTGGATTAAAATATTGTTTTAGAGGGCATATGCAGTAGATATATGTACTGAAATAGTTAAATTTTGCAAACTTTGATTTTGTCGTTACCTCTCATTTTTTACATTTTGATTAAACTTTTGTGGGAGACCGTCGGTATGCGAAGGACCAAAATAAGAGATTTCAGTATTATTTAGAATTTGTATTTTGTGTTGCAAAATTGGTGCAAAAATTGACAAAAATGAACTTATATACAGATTGACTGCTGTTGTTTAACATGACTCATTATGACTTATATATATATTTTATGAAAATTTGTGACAGAATACTATGTGAGATTTGAAATTTTGTTTACTTTATTGATGGTAAAACAGCATGCAAATTGCTAAAAGGACTTTATTAATTTTAGGTTTAAACACCGTTATTTTTTTGGCATTTTGTCTAAAGTTTGGTGAGGAGGGACTGTATGCAATATATCAAATAATGTTTTATTGCATTATAATTTGTCCTTGCAAATCCCTTTTTTTACACCTTAGATAAAAAATTCTGTCAGAGGCACAATTTATTGTTTATTTTTCACATTGTGTGTCAACCTTTGGCAGGGTTTGCAATAAACTAACTGATTTTAACATATACAATGAGAGAGATTTGTGTTTGACATTGATCAGCTTTTTTGTATATATGTGGCGTTTTAAGTGATTTAAATTTTATGGGTGAGATGTATGTTGAAATGCTTTTGGAAACTTCTTTCCGAATAATTTTCGCATTTGTCAGATGGTCAGAGCAAGTAATTTTAGTAGATTTAGATTTTAAATGTCACATAAATACTGCAGTTGTTGAAAACCTTTAATTTTTTTGGTCATTTATATAATAATGCAGATGTAAGATGCGCACTGCTGTATTGTTTGTTTTTTGATGGACATATATCTGCTACATAAATTAAATGGAATACAGTGGATTCTTCCACGGGAAACAGCTAGTATTTTTACTATAAAATGTTATCTTTTGGATAAATAAAAAGTTTATCTTGGATCTTTCATGACTTTCTAAATCATTAATTTAGTTGCAATTTAGGCCTAATTTTTGACTAACAAAAATTGAGGTATTATATATTTGTTTTACCCTAATTACAGTGAAAAAAAAAGTGAGCTTAGCCATAATTAAGGTATAGTCATATTTAAGGTATACAAATTGTGGAATTTTCAACACATATATATATACTTCATAAAAAACACAATTATGGCTTATTAGATATATACCCAGGTTTTAATTCAGAAATTTGTAAAAGTGCTATTAGATTGGTAAAGAACTTAGAAGACTTTAGGGTGGCCTAGGGAGAAATTGATTTCTTCTTTTCATAGGTGTCTTCAAAAATTCATTATTACACATTAATGTAATGTTTTCCATGTTCTATTTCGAGGTCATTACCACTTTGTGTAATTAAGATTAATTTAAATGATTTCAAATAAATCAGCTGCATTCATGGATATACTATGCCAACGTTTACCAGTATTTTTCTAACAAATTTCCTGTAACAAAAAATTGTCAAGAAAATATAAGCATATGTATTCTTTTGTTGTCTGTGAATGATTGTATTTATGTTTTTTAGGTATATAATTTAATTGTAATGAGGAAAAAGAAACTGATTTGAAATATTATCGAAATGGAAAACTTATCAATAGACGTCAACATGTTGTCTGATATTAATAATTCAGACTTCATAGGTAAGAATTTGAAATTAATATGTACCTATAAGGCTCTATTGTGTGGCAGAAATCTTTTTCTTTTTGGTATGAATTTAAGTATAAGTTTTGTATAATCTTAAGTGGAGAGAAACCTCTTTTAGTTTTATGTGCACTATTATAAAATAGTTGGTGTGTATCCTAAAAGAAAGAGAAGAGTTTGTACACTGCAAGTAAAGTGTTCATTAACAACAAAAACTTTAATATTAATACTGTGTTAGAACTGTCTGTCTTTCTCCTATGTTTAGATATGCTCAATGAAGATCAAGACTTCAAAGACCTGTTTTGCGACCCCCAAGAGCCTATGCCAACTGAAACAAATTTAAATATTGTTAATCGACAAGATGCTCTGAGGTCTCAATCAGAGTTTTCACTCAGTAGTGTTGAAGGTTTTGATCAAAACTTTTCTGCTAGTGACACCAGTCTGACAGATCATAACTCTCCTGAAAGTTTGTCATACTCTCCATCATATGTTCAAGCATATGAAGTTGAATACTCTCCAAGCACTGTCAGTATCGACAGTGGTGTTCCGAATTCTGTCGATTCAGGTTCATTAGAATCTCCCCAGTTGTCACCAGATTCGATCAATGCAAGCTATTCGCCAATTGATCTTGTAGATGATTGCAACAATTTTTCAAATGTTGTTAGTTTGAACAACTATAATGAACCTGAAGTAACAAGCCAACAAGATTATTTGATGAGAATCATAAATCAGCAAGTTCAGCAAGCTTTGTTGCAGCAACAGCAGCAGCAGCAAAAGCAACAACAACAACAACAACAAAGTCTTCCCTCAATACAACAACAACAACAACAACAACAAAGTCTTCCCTCCATGCAACAACAACAACAACAACAACAAAGTCTTCCCTCTATACAACAACAACAACAATTGCAACAACAACGTTTGCTACTGGCAGCGCAACAGCGATTATTACAAGGTCAAAACAGCCAATTTGTTCAAGATCAGGTACCTGTGCAGGACAATATAGTATCACCAGTACAAACAAAAAATGATAGCCAGTTAAGAAAGATGTTGCTGCAGACGAAAAGTAATTTTGCACAAACCAAAAACAACATAATAAATACTTTGCAGGACAAGAAAGAGAAGATTTCAAGTTTCAAGTTTCCAAAACCCAATGCTAAGTCAAATAAAAGAAAACTACCTGCCAATCAGCAAGAGGAGAAACAGCAAAAAATTCCTATATATGATGAAAACCATCCTGTGTCTATCAATGAAATACAACTGTCTCCTGGTGATAAAATGGAAGCTTTGTTGCTGCAACAACCGAACACACCTGTTGCTCCAACTTTGCAAGGAATAAAAACGGTATGTGAAATACTATCTATATTATAATACCTGTATATGTCTGTCTGTCACGCAATATGGTAGCTTAGCTGCGCAAGTAGTGAAACGCACGCAATGCGGTATAAAAAGGACGGGTGAACCCGTGGATTTTTCCACGGGCTAACGACTAGTGTTTATTTGTTATTTAATTTACCGTTTTACTTTTTCATCTAATGTCAGCTTTTACTAAGAATTGAATATCTTTGACTGCTTTTCAGTAGCAAACAACAACAACAACCACAGCAAAAAGAAACACTGAATACCTGAATACACCTAATAATACTGTAAAAATGATTCTTTTGATTTCTTTAATTCATTTCTGATAATTTTTTATTTAAAATTGTTTTTACCTTTAGAATGTTTACCCAGCTAAAGTTTCTTCTCTTAACAAAAGAAATAGTGACAATGCATCAGATCTTACAACAATTCCTACTTCTTCTTCTTCTATAAACTCTGTAATGCAGCCACTGCCAAAAATTCCTATATCCAGATTAAAGACAAACTCAAACGTGACATTATTTCAGCCAAAAAGTCCCAAAAAGCAGGCAGCGAAACGTACTAGAGTGGAACATGTTGTGATTGAGAAAAGATATAGAACGAAGATCAGTGAATCTTTAAACGAATTAAAGATTATGTTACGTCACACTGATGACAAGAAGGTAAGTTAGTTTCCCCAGACAGGGTTATTATAGGAACCACTCGAGATTAAAATTAGGCCACAGACGTTTTAAAACTGATGGGTAGATGAAAAAAGGGCGTATTTATTAAAATTTTTTTAGCATTCTTCGCAAAAATTTAATTTATCCACAAGTTATTCTAATAATACAGTCAATGCTGCTTTGTGTATTGCCATATAAGTCGACTAAACGATTATCTCAAGAAGTTATTATGTTCCTATTCATTAAATTTTTGTTTGCTACTCTGTGTTGTTTAGTGTATATGACCACTCACGTCTAATACAATTCCTCCGAAATTGCCAACAGTTAGCAAAAATACTGATTACAAATGTATATATAATGTAAGAATATATAAAAATAGATATCAAAGAAGGGTATGTTTTTTTTGTTAAGAAGATCTTTGAAAGGTATTGTTTTATGCACCTATTGTACAATACTACCCTCTAAAATTAGGTAGGCTATAGTGCTTAATTTATTGTAGTGCTCATTTTGTATTCTTTCTTTTTGTATTTTCATTTATAGGCTACAAAAAATTCAATCCTGCAGGCTGCAATTGGGGAGATTAAACGATTAAAAAGACTCAACGATTCTCTTTCACGGAAAAATAAGAAAATGAGAAAACTTTTTGAAGAGCGTATGTTATTTCTGTTGTTAAAAATAACATTTTTTTATTTATTTATGTTATAATTTTATTGTATAATTACGAATGTCTTTGTCTAGTACGAAGTATTGGTATAATACCCAGCAGCCAGACTGTTTCCAGTTCAGGAAGTGAATCGAATACAACAGAAGAAGCAAGTACTGAATCAGCAGATGCTTTAGATATGGAACCTGAAGTTAACCAAGATCATTATGCTTCTCCGTTTCAACGCCAAAGTGCAAGAGACGGTGCTAAACTTATTACTTGCTTTACTATCTTTATGTTCCTGTTTGTAAATCCACTAAACATCTTGGCAAGTAAATCTGGAATTAGTTCAGGTAAGACATTATTTTTTGCTGGACTTTTATCATGCTGATTTACTTATTTCATCGTGTTTACTTAATATACTACGTAATATTATTGTTGGAGTGTGTATATACAGCAAATATCATTTTATGTCAGCAATTTTATGCCAATGTTGTATTAGAATTGAATTAGAAAAAAGATCAGTTATTAAACAGCCAGAAATAGCACAGCAATCAAAACTTATAATGCTTTTGCAAACTGTCTGACTAGCCTAAAGTTTTGATGTGCATAACTATATTTCTGACAACAGTGTTTACTTTTCACAGGAGGCGGATCATTTTCTTCAAGACATCTATTGAGCATTGGTGTGGAACAAGACACATCTCCACAATTTTATCTTGTTTCGAACATTATAAATCTGGTCATGTCCTTTTTCATACTTATGTTTATGTTTTTGCGAGGAAATCCACGATGTAAGAAAAGTTCAAAGCTAATGCAATGCTTTCACAGTCAATTACAAAAGGCACAGAAGAAAATCAACAAGGTAAATTTCTTCTGTGTTTTTATACAAAGAAAGTTTTGAAATAATACAATTATCCTTTAAATCTATCTTTTAATCACATACCCCAGATTAAATCATAATCAGCTTTTTGTTATGAACATGATCAAAAATACGAAAGAAAATTGTGGACATTGGCATGGACTGCATGTCATTGTTAAGTTTTTATTATTTATGAAACTAGTCAATAAAGCCCGTTGAAAAATCCACTAAGGCAGGATAAAAATAAATTTGTATTTTGATGACATCAGCAATTTATCCACAAAGAACTAAATTAGAACCTTGTTTACACGTTGCCTCTATTGTGTAGAGCTTAAAGTGCTTATTAAGAAAATGTATATGATCATGTGCTTTCAATGAACGGTTAATGAGATATGAGGATTTAAAGATTTTGCTGACATCAGCAAAGGCCCATAAAAAAACAAAAAATTGTTTTTAGAAATTTATATCCTGTTGCCTTTTTGTATAGATCTTGAAACGCTGATCAAGAAAATGAATAGGATCATGTACTTTTGACAAACAGTTGCAAAGATATTAGGGTTTGAAGGTCTTTTGATGATGTCATCAACCCGTCCATTCTGAAACGAATTTGGGGACCCAGGTTTGGGAGACTACCTAAATTGGTTCCAGCTGGTCCCTAGTTAACCACAAGGTAAAAAATCATTGACGTCACCACCTCGTTTCCAAATTACTTGGCCTCAAAATTTTAAGTGCACTGTAATGGCTTCATTAATTTAGTATTGGATATTGACGTTAAAGTAGTGTTATTGATGTTGCACCGTAACGTCATAAAATTTAACATTCGAGACATATTTTTTTGGAACTTCAAAGAAACTTTTGGTGACTTCAAGGGAAAATGACGATATCCACTATGGCCGCCACAAACACTCCGTATTATTATATAAGATTACTTCGGATTTTGTTAAAAAACAGATTTTTTGTTGTCTTTAGAAAAAGATAAAATTTTCATATTTTGAAGAAACCATATCGGTGGGATCAAAATTGGATAAGTTATTAACACTAAACTAGGAAACAAAACAATGATAAAAATTTAACAAGGAGATTTCTTTGAAAATGATAAAACGTGGCATAAAATTTTCTAATCACTTCCTCTTGTTACATAATGCTAACAGGATCATATTATCACAATTTATGATGTTTTGACTTGAAAAAAGAAGTGATAAGAATATAACAGCCTAAAAGTCAGATTTTGTTAATTTTATAGCGAAATTGCTATAAAACAAAAAAAAGTTAAACTACACATTCTTCGATATTTCATTTAGAACAAGTCTCATATAACAATTAAAGACACCTAGAAATCTCAAACGTAAACAAATAACGGTAAAACATTAACGAAATAGCTATACTGAAATGTTATGAAATAAATTATGTATGTATGTTGAATTTTTACCAATAGAAGAACTAGTACTGGCAAATCCTCATTCTTTATGCATAATCAAAGCTCAAAGGGCTAAAATTCTATTACTACAAAAGAAGACAAACTCTGATAATTTGTAAACAGACACAAAATGATAATATTTTAACAATTTTGAAGTTATTGTTATTGTTTTATCATTTTACCGTCACAGTAGACAATTTTATCACTTAAATTACTATTAAGTTGGATTTTCTAATTTAAGAAAAGCAAATAAAAATAAAAATATAGAAATTATATCAAATAAATGTTAAAAATTAACAACTAGAAGGAACGTTATTAAAATATTAATATTTTGTCAACGCTCTTATAGATTTTGTAAATATTTTTTTTTCTTATTTTTATTTATATGGAAAAGTAGTTTAGTTAAAAAGATTCTATAATAAGATCCAGGTTTTCACAAATACGATTAAAGCTTAACAATGGTAATTTTTTATCAAATTCTGTAAGAAAAATATTTTTTAATTTCTTTTTAACACAGTCTTGTAGAGTATAAAAGTATCCATCATCTGAGAAATTTTTATTAGACAAAGTCATTTTTTTTTATAAATTTTTAATGTCCACAATGAAGCCTCATATTTTTGATCATATCCTTATGATGTTCAATAGTTTGAGATTTTAGTGCTCAATTTTAGAGCTAAGGAAATATTCTTTAGGGAAAAAAACAAGAAATGCTTTGCATATCTATATGAAATAAAAGTGATTAAAACACGAAGATATAACAACATTCCAATGTCTGTCTCAATCAAAATATTTTGTAGAAACTTTGCATCAATATCTCAATAATTATATTGTTATAGCATGAATATGAAGATGCAAAGGGTTTTGTCCGCATTGCATTGTTTGTGATTGGAAACAGCTGTCCGAAAACATTTTATGGTCAACTTCCGAGTTTCTTGTGGAAATGTTGTTGTCATATTTTGTACCAGCTTGGAATTTTCACAGCAATGCAATCGATTGGTCGATCTATATTGCCCTCGAAATTATCACTTGCGACAGACAAAGAAGAGGAAGAATTTGTAGCCAAGTTATCAGCAGAAGCGTACAAAAAACTACATGAAATTGCCTTGAAAGGTGAGTAGTAATATTTACAATGTAAACAATGGGCCTTCCTACAAATTTTGTATAAAAGGTCCATCACATGTATTATTTGCCCAGCCAGAGTATCCTGATGAACTACTTTTACTAGGAAGGCGTGGTTGATAGGACTTTTTAAACTTTGACAAACAGTTTCTCAGCTGAATCTGGAACTTTTGATAATGAGAAGTAATACATCTAGAAAAACAGACAATTTTCAAGCCAGCATGAAAAATAAATCACTGAAAAATACGTAACCTGAAACCATAATTTTGTTCTTTTAGAAAAAGTGGTTTGTTTTAAATCACTAAAGTGGGGGAATACTGGTTGTCTTTTATTCTCGTCACTTGGAAATGAATATGTAAAAATATGAAAATAAATTCTTACAGATATGAAAAAAAATAATTGTTTACATAGTAAATCTTGTAAACCAGATGTTGACAGGTAATAAGATGCTGGTGTGACTGGTTTTGATATTTCACAGTAAAGTAAATGTGTACAAACCAATAAACCTAGTTCATACTTTCTTTTATCCTTTACATGACTAAAGGAGGATTTTCTGGAAATTTATGTTGCTTTAAGAAAGTCATACAGCTGAATCAAACCAATCCCTAAGAAAAAAGTATGGTGTATTCTGAATTAATATAATTGGAAAAGTGTGGAAAAGTCATATTGATAAAATCGCAAAAATTTTATAAAAATAGTTAAAAGTATGCAAATAAAAAAGAAACGAAAATGCCCCAAAATACTGCCAGAAAATGGTATAGACAAATTCTTTAAATGACATCATAATCTAATGCAAATCACAGGCTGTATTATCTATAAACTCTCTGATTTGAAATAATGAAAAAATATTCGTATTCTAGTGGTCAGCCTGTGGAACAAACAACAACAAACAACAAAAAGGTCACATTTTGTGTTTCGTAACAGATAGGCGACGGCTATTATTATGGAGATCCATAATTAATTGTTGCCAACTACTGCATTGCAACATAATATGGCACAATAGAAAAGTTTTTACATAAACAAAGATAAGGGAACAATATGTATGAGTTTGCGAACTCTTGTTCTAATAAAAAGGTTTCTTTTTTTCTAGATCCTTCTAGTAGCTATCTTGAAGCTGCTTGTTACTTAATGAACTCCATATATGCTGCAGAAGTTTCTGGAGATCATGAACTCTTGTGTACAGCATATGCAACCGCTGTCATTCATATGAAAGAAAAGGCATGGGCCTCTTGCATTCTACAGGTAAAAACTATACTTTTTCTTTGTGTTGTGACGCATTTAGAGAGTTAATAAAGGAAAATTTGTAACGGTATTTATCTATTTTATCTTCATTTGAGTACGACATCTCTCCACCTCTGAAAAGACAACAAAACAAAACAAAACGAACAAACAAAACGAACAAGCAAAACAAAACAAACAACAAACTTAGATAAGAATGGCAACAGGCCAAAGTTATTGTCTATATAATATACAACCTTTTTATACAGTACTACTTCCTTGGTTGTGCGCATCACGTCTCACTAGCAAGCAAAGCTAACTATCCATTTGCTGTTGATTGGATTTTCGAGAATCGTGGCTATGAATACTTTGCTAAAGGATCATGGGATGTGAAGCAGCCCTCTATGTTTCATGTCCGAGGTTTGTGATTTATTATTTTTTAATCTTACAACAGAGACAATTTCAAAGTTACGGTAACTAAATTTGTCTTCAGATTTTACTGCAATCCTTGTCAAAATGTTACAACAGACAAATAATTATTAAATATTATTTCTGTATTAGATTCACGCTTTTTACTTGTTAAACTTGTGTTCAGAGTGGATGTTCAGAGCAGACTCTTAGGTTATTGGTTAGATCTTAAGGATACCTTCATTTTTATTCCTTCGTAGAGATAAACTAAATTTACTTCTAAACGTCATTGCAAAATAGCAAAGCGTAAATATCGTTACTATCAAAGCTTTGATCGCACACATGTTACGGTGAAATCCGTTCAATTCGTGATCTCCAAATTTGTCAATTGTAAGGATATAAAAGTTTTTTAAAACGCTGTCATAAAAACGGATTTGTGGACGAAAAATGGAGGCATCGCATCAGAATTTTTTTAATCAAAAAGCCATAATCAGATATGTAAAGACTTAAATCTGATATCCTATGGGCTGAGAATTTTTGGTATATTAAAATCAGTTTGTGAATTCAGAAATCGCTGTCTACACAACGCTTCTCTCACTTATCTGCAGTTGAGTGACTGTGTTTCTGTGTGACTGTTTTGTCTAACAGAGACCTAACAAGACTAGTTAGTCTACTTTTTTTGAAACTACTGGTTAATTCATGTTTTTGTTTGTTTTTAGATGAAGACTC
Source organism: Hydractinia symbiolongicarpus (assembly GCF_029227915.1). NCBI lineage: Eukaryota > Metazoa > Cnidaria > Hydrozoa > Anthoathecata > Hydractiniidae > Hydractinia > Hydractinia symbiolongicarpus. The sequence continues at coordinate 11,280,877 of NC_079875.1, read as the reverse complement.
GGAGTTGGACGAAGGTAAGTAAATGATCTGTTGTTTATCCTTTTCTTGCCAACAATTAAAAAACTAGTTGGTAGACCGTGGATAATTCCACGCGTTCGCACGCCCTTTTTATTCCGCATAGCTTTACCCGTTTGCTTGTTTGTGTATCCGTATCACAACTTTAAAGTCGCGCAAACACAAAAGTTGGTTATTAGCACAAGAATTTTTAATATATTAGGAATTTTTGGAATTTGAATTAATTTTTCTCCCCAGTACCAGGCCGTTTGCAGACAATCGGAAGACCACTTTCATTAAGTGTACACAACCTATCGTTATTCCCACATGAGAACACCGGGGACAAGGATTCCCACATGAGAACAACCCATTTCCATTAAAGGGTTGAAATATTGCAGTTGTTTTATATATCCTGTTGTTCGTTGTTGTTGTTTGTTGTTTTTATTGTTGTTTGTTGTTGTTTTTGTTGTTAATTGTTGTTTTTTATCAATTTTTATGGGACATCACTTTTAATTTTAGCTGATCTTCTTCAATTGGTTTTCGCACAATTTCAAGAATTTCTGATGATGAAAGCCATCCGAAGAATCGTCGTACCAGAGACGTATTATCCCAATGAAGGAAAAATTGAGCTTCGTCAACGTGCTCTTTCTTTTCTTGATAGTCTTGGTACTGGACCAGTGAGTGAACATCTTGATTCAGTATCAATACATCATCACTCAGTGTATGGTTGGTGGGGTACTGCTTTCAAGAATCTGTTGTATGTGTTTAAACATGGTAAACTGCAGAACGATGAATTGGGACTTCTCAATGACATGTTTGAAGACATCGACGAACGACACAGGTTAGCCATCTTTTTTTTACACAGGTGTATGATTACTTATTCAAGCCTCAGTCGAGTGATATCACAGAAGAAAAAGTTTCTTTCTGCTTAGCGTTCGGCATCAGAGTAGGATTAATATCTATATATATCTCTCTTGCTCAAATGGGAGCTTTTAATGCACTAATGCACACCTTCGTCGGACCCTCATATGCCATCCTTGGTAAAGCATTAAAAAATAATAGTAATAAGAAGGTCTGAAATCGTCAGGAAATATTTTTGAAAAATTGTCAGAAAAGCTGTGAAGGTTTTTTTGATAGAAGTTCTGCATGAAGTTTCTGCTATTCTTAATCATTGGACAGATCTTAGCTCCTCTATATGGTAAAAGGGCTTAGAGCTTTTTTTCCAAAATTTAAATGCACAAAAAAAAACTTTAACGCATTCCTGACAATTCAGAAGCCTCAGTATATTGTTAGATGTTTAACATCGTTTATTTTATATAGACACAGCTATATCAGTATGACGAAGTTTGTTATTGACGGCTATATATCTGCGCAAAACGTTAAGCATATGACAAGCAACATGAAGTTGTTGCCGACTGAAATGGAGGAGTGTTGTTACGACATTAACGCCAAGTTGCTGTACGCGTCGCACGTCATCGAACGAACAAGATCGGTTAATGCGGCTGACTGCAAATCCGAAATGCATGAGGTATAGAATGATAGGATTATGAGAATTCTTCAGCTTTTTTTGAAATAAATAAATGAAAAAAAGAAATAATATAAATAATAATAATGGGTTGTTTAAATTTATCAGGTTTCACACAGTGACCAACGGGAATGGTGAATTCTGAGGAATATATTTAATTTAGAAAAATAGTCGGAAAAGGCTGGCAAAATATTTTTTTTATTTTTATAGTTTTAAAATTTTTAAAAAAGTTTGTTCTTGTTGTTTGGATGTCAAAGTAACAAAATAAATTCAATTTAAAAATGCTTGTTGCTACATTATAAAACTCTTATAAAAATCATTTTTTTAAAAATCTATCCCTTAGTTTTTTCCTTTAAAGCGTTTCTGACCTATCAATTACCTCTTTTAATAAAAAATTCACGTTGAGTAAAATATTTTAAATTCCTCATGACCGTAATCTGTCTGCTTTTCATATTTAGCTACTTCTCCTAATGTGTTGCAGTCTAATGGTAGAAGCTAGATTTACACTGTGGCAAATTGATAACAAGAGAAGTACGAGCGAACATGAGTTGGACCTATTAACACAACAAAATGAGCTCCTGCAAACTCATGCGACAAAATATCTACAACTTGGTCAAAAAGTGAGTAATTTTGTTCGGTTATTATCAGTAGACTCTCTGCGATTCAAACGCTCAGGGTAACACAAATTTCGTTCGAATTGTAGAAAGTTTTGTAGTTCGAGTTTGTAAAGTTTGTGGAAAGTACGTTTTGTCAGTGTAGATGTTTTAGTATCTATGCATTTGAACTTGCTAACCGAGACTTTGGTCGTAAATCACAAAATCTACAGATAATGGTTGCATTTTAACGCCGTTTAATTTTGTGAAGAGCAAGTATAACCAGTTTATTTTTAACAGTTTTCACCGTGCCAGAAAAATAGTTTGAATTAGATGTTCGAATTAAAGGAAGTCGAATTATAAAGGGCCTGCTGTATCGGTCGTTAATGTTTTACCAACTCAAGCGAGGAGGGGAACGAAGAAATCAAACATTTGAAATTTTATATTAAATTAGTTTTCGTCATAAGTGCATAATAAGCAATAATATAAAATAATAAAATCTCAACAATCTGTTGATATATGTGCATCATTAATTAACTTTTATTTATTCTTGCGCCCGCTCTGATTTAACGCGCTTATTGGCGTTAAATTTAACACCTTTATTGGCGTTATTTTTAAAGTGTTCTACGCTTAAACTGCAAAACGGGAACTCTTACGGCTAGTTTTGAATAATTAACGCCTTTTAGAGCTCGTGTAAGAAGGGTGAATGAAATAATTATTTATTCATTTGAATAATATTTAAACTAATATCACGTATTTATACAAGTACTTGTAACATGTTGTACACTTTCGTTCAAAATATCACTCGACTTTTTACACAATAAAACAAACAAGTTTATAGTATAGTAAACGTTACTGATGAGTCGTTATCAATTTTGACATTTTTATTGCGCTTATTTTTCCCGTTAAATAATTTTGAGATTTAACCTATTTCTTCGAATTGATACAGTCTCCAGATCTGAATGCAAGTAGATTGAAAAATAGTGGTGTCAATTGACAGAATATATCAACGATTTTCCTCGAATTTCCCTTTCCCCTCCTCCATTGTTCCATCCCAAATTATTAATTTTCAACGCATTACCCACCCACACTTCCCTCTCCCCCGTTGATTCGCTGGAGTACTTAGGTTGTTGATTGTTGTTTATTTTTCAACAAACATTTAAATTTTGGCCGAAGCTGGAGGTGCTTTTTTTTCTAAAGTAATTGAAGCTGAAATTGTTCTTGTTATTTTTTTTTAACTGAACAATCTTAAAAAAATATTGATAGCTTTTTACATCTTTTCTTTTTATTTCTTGGCCGGTGGTCAAAAATTTTACTTCATAAACTTTTATGTTTATATTGTTAAAAATATAAAAACAAAATCTAAAGTATTTTCATAAAATTCCTTAAGCATGAAAATTTAGTTTAAACTCAGCATGTTCGTAACATGTTCTTAATTTCAAGTTAAAATTTTTTTTTTTTAAAAAAAAAAAGCAGAAAATTTTGACCCAACTTGAAATGACAAGCTAGAAAATCGATTTAAAAAGAGCATATTAAAAAATGAAGTTTTTTTAGGTGCGACAACACGAGCTTTTAATACAATCAATGTCTGGGATGAACCAATCAGAACTAGGCCACGTGATGAAACGAACCAATCATATCAAATCATGTTAGTATTTTTGACCTCGATGTTTATTTTTAGGCAGATGGATTAAGATTTTACATCTTGTTTTTTTTGCGTTTTAGTTCTTCCAAAGAAAGACGAATTGAATGGAATTTATTACGATGGAAAACATTCTTCACCACGTTGACGTCATAACGTAAAAATTACTCAATCCTGTTTGTATATGCAATTATTGTATAGAATATTTTAAAAACTATTCTACTACTCTAACATGAAAACATACAACGTTTGAACTGTATCAATCATCAATGGAAAAACCCCAGTCTGAACCGGTACCTAGACACAAAACCTCTCGAAACAAATGTAAAAGCCTTCGCGGTTTATAACTCGAAAAGTAGAATTAGACATATAGCCATCAGTCTATTTTCTCAAAATAGTGCATTGTCTTGAAGTTGTGAAAACGCGGAGAGTTATTTTTCGACCTAATTATTTGTAACAGCCAATTTCAAAACAAGCTGGATTCATTGACATATTTATAATCTAGGACGATGCTGTCATATAATGTGTTATTTTTATTATGGAAACTGATATTTTTATGGGTTGATTTTGTTAAAATTTCTTTAAGATTAACAAATCTTGTATGCATAACACAGTGCTACCATTTTCGTTTGGAAATGCGCCATAATAGCGCTACCATATTTGTTTTTTGTATTTGTTTATTATGACAAGTCTGTTTGTACAACTTCTTTAACAAGTTTCGCTGACACCTACGAAAGAAAAGCAGATTAGTTTTTCGTGTGAAAAGTGTTTATAGGTTTTTTAAAGTTGTATCTTTAAGACAGTATTTAGAATATGTATTTAGTTCTTCCCAGAGTATCTTTTCTTTCCTTCTCATTTTTAAGGGACAAAACAAACTAACAAACAAACAAAAAGAAACAAACAAACAAGCGAATAAAAGGGACTCAGGCGAGGGTGGAGCCGCCAAACTTTCAAAGTCTTTGTTAAAATGCATTAACCTCCAGGATTATACACCAAGTATCTCATCCAAGTCTTTCGCGTTTTTCCCTTGAAAGTGACATGATGATGGAAACCCGTAGTTAAAGCAGACCGGAAATAATATTCGTATTTTCCTGTTATGTTAAAAGTATGGTTGACCTAAATATTCTGTCTAAAATTTTAATCGCTTTTGTTACGCGTAGATACATTTTTTAAATAAATAAGAGTTTCGTGACCATAACGTAAGCTTGTAATACAAAACAGTTTTTAGGTATTACTGAACGTAGCAACTCTGGCATGTGAATAAAAGGGATAGTGGCTCTGTTTTCGAAAATAGTCCTGGGAACTATATTGTCTTACTGCAGCCGTATGGCTAGACGCCAAAATCGTCCGTTCAATTTTTCCTTTCCCCGAGAGATACAACAATAAGTTATTCAGACCGAGTCCCCTAAAAAGTTATCAGCGGTTTAGCGGCCATTTTGTATTTGAAATGCAATGTTCCATGATGGAAATGATGTCTGTTAATTTTTTTCTAAAGTTTAGTGAAATATTGTGACAGTAAACATTTCTCAGATAAAGAAGAGCTACTCAAAATGACGAATCCTAGAAAATTTTCCGATAAACTGGAAATAATAAAGCGTAGGGAGGCTGAAGCAAATGAAGCCTTTGTACAGATCATGCGTGAAGTTTCCGATGCCAGGAAAGGTCCAGCACCGGTATGCATATGCTATATATACCAGCTAGTTCTTTTGTCGTTTATATTATATATTTAGGGAATTATAATGTTACATAGCGTTCATAAATTTGTTTCTATATTTCCTTAAAGTAGCAAAAACACTACCTTAGAACGTAGTGTAATTTTTGCTTTGTGTGACAAAGAAACAATTTTATTTAGTACATACGGCAAAAGTTTAAAGGGGGATCACTACCCAACGTTAACAACTATGTGAACTCTTCTCAACTGGCAAATCAACAGGTATGGTATTAAATGTTTAGGGATTTGGGGTCAGCTAGGTATGTGTAGCTAGCCTATAGACTAGCTATGTCAATACGGGATCTTTCCCTGATCGGGTGAGTGTCCCCTGATTGAGTAAACCACTCGATCAAGTGAGTCGGCACCGGCGGCAATTTTTTACAACCACCTGATGAGTGAGTCATAACTGGTGGTAAATTTTTAGCTAGCTAAATACATAAACAAACCAGAGGTGCTTGGGAGAGACTCAGTTCTTGCCTAGCACCTAGTCAGCTTAAGCTCTACAGAGAGCTAGCTAGTTATGTTAAAGATATCAATATTCTCTACTATACTTTGTGTCAGATATGATAAAAAAATATGCACATTTTTCTCTATACTGGCTTCTTACTAAACTAACTTTAAGCACATGTTTGTAAGACAACTAAAATGAGCTTCAGAGTCTCAACATGTGCAACCTAGACTGAAAATATGCACCATGTAGTCAATCCAACTCAAGAATTCATCAATAGCATCAAAACGGCACAGTGAATTTTTTTTAATTGGTGAATCGGCGCCAAATAAGTTTATGATTTAATGTAAGCAAAAATTATATTGCACTTTTGGCCAGCAGCTTGCCCTTTTAAAAAGCAATTGTAAGCAAGAAAAATACTCCCCTGATTCAGGTAAGTCTCTCCCGGTCGGGTGGTTGTGCACTCACTCGATCAGGTGATTTACCCCGATCTTGGGACAGTCACCCGATCGGGGAAAGATCCCGTACTGTATGTATAGATGACTTTCGATGTTTACGTTTTTACGGGATTCTTGAGCATGCACAGAAAAAATCAGTAAAATCGACAGGCAAAAAAATGCAGACCATGGGTGAAGAAATTCAAATTATGGTTTAAATTTTTTGTACTATGGCTACTGGCATCTTTTCACGAATAAATATAATCTAAATCTAAACTACATGCAAGCTATATTCGAATTTTAAGATCAAAAGATTTCTCTAATTGAAAATAAAGTTTGAAATAGACTGCTCCATGCCTGTCTCTACTGCATCTTCCAATATTTTGTTCTAACCTGTATAATAACAAAAAATAAGCTATTGTTTCCTATACTTGTTATACTCTATTTTATTGTTTATTTTAAATTGTGTGCAAATAGGCCTTAAGCATGTGAGTAAAACATGCTGAACACGAGTCTGATAATTTGCATGTTTTTCTGAAAATTGTAGTAAAATATGTGTGAAGATTAATGGCTAGTGCATCAAAATCCATGTAAAAGCCTCTTGTGCGTGACTATACTTTATTTTATTGCAAGATGTTTTATGAAAAAATCAGCAAACTTCTTATTTTTTATTATGACAAAAATATAAATAACAGGCCACAAAATTTTGAGTAATGATAGTCTTTCACCTCGTCGTTGCCCTAACTTTTAAATAGTGTGAATGATTTTTCATTAGCTAAGAGAATTAATATTTCACAAATCTATTTTTACGATTTTCTTCCCAAATCTGTAGTTTTAGTAACCGTTACCCTATTTGTAAATGGATACCCCATTATTACCCTAACCAAGAAATTGAGGTGACGAAAAATCGTTCACTGTTACCCTTCAGGGTTCGAATTAGTTCACCATTTTCAATTTGCTAATCAAAATGTCATTTTTGTGCATCACTTTGCAAAGAAAATGATATAATTGCGAATCGAATATTTTTGTATCACTTCCTTGTCATTAAATTAATCATTCATTCTTTTTGTTTTTTGTGCTTCCATTTAATTCTCATGTTTTGCTTGATTATTTTATGCCGGGAGAAGAAAAAATGACCCTTTCCGTTAGTGTATTTCACTTGTAGATATTTAATTAAGTTTGGACTGAAAATATGTGAGCAAGTTTTGTAACATTTGCTTCTGAAAAGCCGTTTTCATTATAAGAAGTTGTTATTAAAACCTTATTTATCAAGCGCAGCTCATTATAAATGATTGCGTAAAATATTTACATCTTAATTTATCATAAGGCAGTTGTTTAGACAAAATTATAAAGTCAAAATGTTTTTTTTAAAGTGATCAGTTTCAATATTGGCAAATAGTTCAATTAGTAAATTTTTATGAGAAAGTTGCGTGTGCAAAGAAAAAAATAAAATTAAAATAGAACAGGTAGATTGAAAGTTTTTTTAACAGAAAAACAGTGTTCGTATTTTTAGCGCAGTTAGCATTAGAAAATAAGAAACAGCATTTTACTAAAAGACTCATGTTTAAAAAAAACATTTTTTTGTGAAAACAACTTTAATTAGTATATATACTGTATTTAACTTGCGTTGTAATGTTAACAAATACTGGTTAAGAACCTCTGAAACAATAATTTCATTTTGAATATTTTCTTAAGGCCAGAATATTCTTGCAAATATCAATAAATATATTCTATAATACAATTATTTTTCTAAAATATACTTATAACTTGTTATTTAATATCATTATAATTTCATTTGATTTCATGACATTGTTGTTATAACAATGCTAGCAGATAATAGATCTATTGTCACACAAACAAAAGGCATTTAAAACCAGATCACCAACAATATTATTAAAATCAAACTCATTTGATTTTATTTAAATATTATACCCATGCAGGAAATTATGAGGTTATGAAGCACAACGAGGTGTTGAAAATATACATATTATGGCTATATTATATATCTATATTATAAGGTATATTTCAGTGATATTATACAAGTGTATCCGGTCCTTTACAACATTGTATAAAAATAAACTTATTTCCTTTTTGCAACATTATTTTGGCTATTGGAGACAAGAAAGTTAAAACTGGGAAAATTACTAGCTCAGACGCTTAGTTCTCGTGTTCGGGGCTACAACTTTAAACACCCCCCACTTTTGCACGGCATAAAAAATAATAACGCAGGAAAAAGTAAAGCTTGCAGGTCACAAAAAATACAAATTCTTATCGAAAAAAAAGTAGCTACTAATAACAAGCCATTAGTCATTGATCTACGTTGTTCCCAGGCCACATCTAGATGGTGGTTTACTTCGTTACAGACTGCCGGAATTTTTGTGAACCGACTTTACTTTTCTAATTCTAACACTGCCTAATTCTTTTTCTAATTCTAACCCTTAAGTTAACTTGTACTAAACAAAACTCTGTTCCCCTCCATACAATAAAGTTGCCTAGTTAAGTGACCCTTCCCACCTAAGTCAAAAGGGCACCTCTTAACCGTCACATGTATGATGAGAAATTGAGAATACGTGCGAACCTGATTGATGACACCATCACTGACAATAACGTTAAAATTGATGGCTATGTTTGTTATAGGAATGATCGGAATAGACGAGGTGGGGGTGTTCTAATTTTTGTTAATGAAAACTTGGATAGCCACCTTTTGAAACACCTTTATTTCGAAAATGTTGAATCACTATGGGTGAAAGTGTGCCTGAAAAAAACTAAACCTATTTACGTGTGTGGGGTTTACAGGCCACCTGGAGGTAGTGATTTGCAGAGTACCGAAAACCTGTGTACTCATTTTAAACAGTGTTTTAACAAGCTCCCAAAAGAAAAAGAAGTTTTTATCTTGGGAGATTTTAACTGTAACATGCTTTCAAAATATGCTCTTTCCTCCAAAATAAAGGAATTATGCTCCACTCTTTTCCTAAAACAACATATTACGGAGCCAACTCGTGTTACTGAAAATAGTAGCACTCTTATAGACTCGATACTTTCTAACAGTTCTTGTATTTCTAAAACTGGTGTCATGGATTTAGGCATCAGTGATCACAATTTAGTTTATGTGATCAGAAAATTCAAAAGGCCAAAATTTGAACCTAAAACATGCAAGGTTCGTAGCTACAAGAACTTCAGTGAAGAGGCTTTTCTGAAGGACCTCAGGAATTTAGACTGGTCATATTTTAATAATTATGATGACCTTGATGAAGCATGTGAGAAACTGAATAAAAATGTTAAAACAGTGGCTGACAAACATGCCCCTTTCAAAACACATAGATTTTCTGGCCGTGTTGAGGCATGGGTCACTAATGAATTAATAATAGCCATCAAAGAAAGAGACTTCTTGAAACGGAAAGCATCAAAAACAAAATCCATCATAGACTGGGAAGCTTTCAAACAAAAAAGGAACCAGGTAATAGGTCTCACAAATCGACTTAAAAACGAGTACTATAATGACGTTTGCAGGACTTTCAAAAACGGCCAAAACAACTTTGGAAAACCCTAAAAAAACTGGTTCCTGATAAGTCAGGCAATACTACCTCAATAAAACGAGTAGTCCAAAACGATGGTACAGAAACTTCTCACCCAAAAGAAATTTCCAACACATTCAATTCATTTTTTGTCAGTGTTGGTGCCAAACTAGCCTCTAAATTTTCTTTTGACACTACTAATGTTAATCCACCTGTTAGCGGACACGATTTTCGGTGGGCTCGTATTGAGACCAAAAGTGTCGAAAAAATAATTAGTTCACTAAAACTTAATAAAGCTACAGGCTTGGAAGGAATTGGTTCACGACTGCTAAAACCAGGTTCGTCAGTTTTAAGTATTTATTTATCAAGTCTTTTCAACAAATCTTTATTTACTGGTTATGTACCTAAATGTTAGAAGACTAAAAGGGTCTCGCCTATTTTTAAAAGTGGCAATAAAACAGATCCTACTAATTATCGGCCTATCTCCATTTTGCCAACTCCTATGTAAATTTTTGAAAAGTTAGTGCATGAGCAAATGTCTGTTGATCATAAAATTTTGTTAAAAAAACTATGATGTTTTGGCATCAGAGATGCTGCCTTTGACTGGTTCGAGTTCTACTTAACGGGCCGAATGCAGCTGACTCTTGTAAACGACACAGGATCAGATCTGCTTCATGAAGACGCTTTTGGGGTGCCGCAGGGATCTGTGTTGGGGCCCCTGCTCTTTCTTTTGTATATTGATGACTTAAAATCTGTCATCAATTCAAACTACCACCATCTATATGCAGATGATAAAATAATTATTTCGTCTCATAAAAACTTGGATACCAAGTTCGAGTTAGAACTTTCGCAAGTCGACCTCTGGCTGAATAATAACAAAATGACTATTAATACGGACAAAACTGAAACAATCTTTTTCGGCAACCGCAGCCAGTTAAAAAAAGTTGAGAACAAAACTATCAACTATATGGGTATTCCTTTGAAGAGGAGCGAAAAAGTTAAATATCTTGGGGTAACATTTGATCAAAAAATGCAATGGGAAAAGCACATTATTGACATAAATAGAAAAATACTAATTAAATATTCTAAAATTAGAACCATTGCATCCTGTTTAATACCTCACACAAAAAACCTTTTAATTAATGCACTTGTCATGCCATATTTCAACTACTGCTCCTCGGCATGGGCTTGTGCCACCCAAGGTAGATTGGGAAAACTAGAAAAACGATTAAAATGTGTCTGTACCTTTCTTGGGAAAGAGAGGGAATATTCAATGAATAATTTACTCATCAAAAACGATGCCATATTAGTTTTCAAAGCCATGAATCACATTGCTCCTGATTACATGCGCTCAAAATTCTTTTTGACAAAAAACTGTCATAATCATCAAACAAGAGGAGCTTCAAAAAACAGGTTCACACTTCCCTTGGTCAACACGGAATTTGGCAAAAAAGCCTTCCCATTTAGAGCTGCAAAAGTGTGGAATAATCTTCCAGACCAAGTGACCTGTGATGGAAGTCTGCTTTCGTTTAAGACTTCCATCTCTAATGTATTTGGCAAATTCAATGGAGATCACTTTTTAACTTTTTAATTTTTGTTTTTTATTCTTTTTCTTTTCAATTTTCACAGATTATAAATGTTACTATGTTTGATTGAGCTGAGGCAGTCTAATTTTTATCATTTTTTTGTTTCTTTTTTGTTCTAGTGGCCCCCAGTGGAAACAATCCACTAACTATAGGTTTTTGTGATTTTCTGGGCTAGCGACTTTAAATATTTATTATTATTATTATTATTATTATTAACCTCTTTCCTTCTCCTCCTCTGAAATAAGCACCTAGCTCAAAAATTAAATAAGTGCCTGGTCACTTAAGGCATTAAAGTATTGCGTTTTATGTGACATTCTAAAACTTTGACTTGTGAAATGAACTTTTATTTTAACTAAGGAAACATGTACCAAAAGATGTGTTTTTCCTAACAAAAATAGTGTGGAGGCAAAGGTGAAAACAGGCTTTTGGAATTTGTGTGCAATGCATGAATTGGTGTTTATCTTATGGTTATCTTTGTGCACATAAATCAATCAATGTTAATATACTGGTCTAATTGAAGCACATTGATTTAATGTTGTGTAATGCTAATGGAATTAAATTGTAATGCTATGTATCATACCAAAAATGATAGAAGGAAGAAAGGAGAAAAAACTCAAATTTAAAACGCTACGAATCTATTGAATTCTCTATTGTTTTCCAAACCAATAAACACATAAGCACAAGGTACTCAGCCTAGTTTTTTCCAGCAAAATTGATAAAATTTAACTTTCTTTAAGGTATCACCTATTTTCCATTACTTCTTTTGGGCTAAAACTTTTACATTGCAAAGCAAAAAAAAGTATAGGGACAAGGTTTGTGTTATCCACACTACAAATTGTTACTTCCATCCAAACTTCCATCTGTATCAATTTAGAACAGGTCTAAAATAAAAGATATTCACATGTTTTAAAGAATGAACTTGAATTTAGGAAAAAGGTAAGTAAGTGTACTTTTACTTTCGCCTTAAATAAACTCCCCTTATAAGGGAGGGGCGTCTATTCGAGGAAGGCATTTTTTAAAAAATGACTGAAAAAGGGGGGGCTTTAATAGAAGAGGGTGTTTATTCAAGGGCATCTATTCGAGGGGGCCTTTAATAGAAGAGGGTGTTTATTCAAAGCATTACGGTATGCCAGCCACATAAAGAGTACTTGTCTGGTAATAAAGTTTCTTATTCATTCATCACTTGTTTTCTAGAATATGTATGCTAATAGCATAAGTGATTTTTTTGGACATCAACAACAACAACAGCAACCACATAGCTACAGATATATAAATGCACATCCAAGAAGAAACATGGATCCCCCTGCTGGTCCCATATTCCCATCAAGGAATAAAGTGCGATCTTGTAAGTAACTTAATAAAACTTTTATGAAAAACAAAGTTTTTAATTATATTTTTAATTTTATATTTTATTTATATATTTTGATGTCTAAATATCTTTGTTTTGTATCCATAGCAACTGTGATGTCACCATACAACTTAAGCCAACAGCAGGCGATTATTCCTGAACAAAATGATACCCCATCTTGGAGGAGGTATGAATAAATTTATTCGTGAATTATCATTTGTCATTAATTAGGGCTTAAAATTTAAGAAGTGTGTCCAACTCATTGTTTAGTACAATATCCAATATTGTGCGCAGTCATCCAACTATTGTAGTTGAAAAAATCAGAACATGTATTACACAGTTCCTTGCATGCCAGAAAAATTGGCAGAGATATATAATATTTGGTAATTACTAAAAATGATATTTTTAATCCTCTCAAAGAAAAATGTATTTTGTATAATATATTATAAGGCGACTCCAAATTAAATCTTCGAACCTAGCTGACCCTTATTTTTAGCAAAAAAATAATATCACGCAAAAAAAAAAAAGGAAAAAAATCTCATCTTTTCTCATCCCATCTTGTGAAAATATAATGAGCATAGAAGATAATCAATGATGTTATTTTTTGTTATTTGAATGTCAGTCTACAATTATACTAAACAAGGTGATCAATAACTTTACTGTAGGACCATCCTTGGTAAGGCCACTTGAAGTTGATTCTTTGTTCATGGTAATTTGTTGCAATAGAACTAAAATGCGCTATGCGATAATTTTGTAATCACAAAAATAGTTACATGAATTTTTATGTGAATTATAACAAAAATTAGCTACTTTCGCTAAAATAGTTATAATACAAGTAAAAAACAAGTTGTTGTAACACCATTCTTCGTTATGATTATAATATATGTTTAAATTATGCTATAACTAAACTGTAATACAGCAAGACTTTCTATTGATACCACTTATAAAAAATAATAAAAAGCAAGGTAGAATACGACTGTTGTAAACTCTGTGACGAAGTTAAAATAAATGATTTTAACGCTGCGAAAGACTTTAAATATTATCAACTAAACCATAGTCCGTAAAAACAATTTGCACTTAAATTTAGATTTTCCTATAAAACTGCGCAAAAAAACACAATTAGTTTTGTTTTACTAATTTAAGTGAGAGAAGAATAAGTTGCTATATATTTTTCAAAACAGTGCAAGTATAACTTTCTGTATAACTTTCAAAACAATACAAGTATATTTTGAACAACTTTCAAAATAGCACATCCAGAATTGATTTTTATAAAATACAGTCAACAGGGACCAAGAACTAATACTGTCAACAAAAATCAAGTTATATATGATTTTTCAGCAATAGAAGCTTATGAGTTGTTGGGAAGGATATAGAACATGACTATGTGAAGAAAATTATCGGATTCATGGTGAACGAGTTTAAAATTAGTAGAATTTGACAATAAATAAAAATTAGCTCTTCGTCATTTTTAGGCCCACATAAATGCCAGTCACAGAAGTTATATTTTGACGTGCAACTTACAAGCATTTTAAATGACATTGAAGTCGTAGTTCAAATCATTGATGTCAAACAGCTAACTGTTCTTTATTTAGAACTTATTCAGATTCAGCTATTCAACAAACGTTACAACAACCTCCCAAAAAACACTCAGATGGTAAGTTTCTGCAGTTCAACCACCATATGGTAATTCGGCCAAGAAATTCATTTAAGCTCCGGTAAAAAGTCAGTCTAACCATTTCATTCTTTTTATTTTTGTTTAAGGGTTCTGTACTTAATCTGTTATCTTATCCAATGTGACAGTTGAACGAGCCTTCATTATTCTGAATGTTAACCGTTAGAATATGCATCTATTTTAAAAAAGACCCTTTTTTGGCCAAAAAATAACTAGATTTCCAGAATTTGATTGCAATTAATGACCAAGGAAAAGACCTAGATTGTTTATGTTTAGTACCGTTAGGTATTTCAATATTTACATTGAAATATTTTTTATAACAACCTGATTTTCAACCGTAGATCTATGTGATCCCTCAACTAAGGGTTATATTGAACATTGTGGCTCTAACATATTTCTCTTTTTTATAGTGAACGAGATGGGGAATGGAGTACAAAGGGTAAGTTAAGTGGTATACCGTTCTTGCCAGGTTAACTGATGTTTTAATAAATTTTGTTTAGACAACCAATTAACAAGTTTATTATAAGGAAATGTATTAAGGAATATTTATTTAAATTTTCTTTTAGACTTTGCAACCAACGCAAGAAACACAAGATATGCAAAATTACCAAAAGTAAGTTTCACATAGCTTAAAGTGATTCCTAATTTAAGCATTTATATCTCACATCATAAGTTTTACTTGGTAAGTTAAGCCATAGCCACAATCCCCACATAATATATCAAGACAAGGTAACAAATTTTAAAGTTCGTCCCTGAAAGTTCTTATATACGCTATTTCTATACTAGACTCACACAATTTCACTTATCGTTGCTTACAGTGGACTTAGCATCTATTTAGTCTTACCCCAAAACTTGAAATGTGCAGAATTTTGCTGACGTCAGCATAATTTTTTTTTTAAATGTCAAGTTTTTTTTTGGACCCTGACATGTATTTTTTCTGTTAAGCGGACATGTTAGAAAGTGCGACTAATGCAATTTAAACTGTTGATACTTTTTGCTAACTTGGTAAAGTTGCTAAAAAATTGTCTCAATATATTGGGGGGGGGGGGGAGGGGTGTTGTTGTCTAGACGTTTGTTTTGGTCAGTAGTTTATAGGAAATGTCATCGGTCTTAGTATATATACTAAACTGTTGTTACTACTCATAAATTTTTGGTGCCTTAATGGTAGACCCACCAAGAAATAGGTGTAAACAAATTATAGACGCTTAAAGGCTAAATATTAATGTTTGTTTCATTCATAACAAAGGTTACAACCTTCTGTTCTAAATGTACAATATAAAAGTTTTCCCAGATAAGAATGTTTTCATAGACTGTTTTGACTGAACTTTTGACTTGAAAAGCAACATCTTGTGCATAATGAGATTAAAATCCTTAAAAAAAAACGAATCGCCTTATAAGCAACAGCCAAATAAAAACAAAAGATAATAAACAAAGCTATAGCTCCCTAAAGCTTTTTTACGAACACACGTCAATTATACATCATCCAGAATATGACCATCAATTATTTCGCTCCAGCGTTCGAATAACTAAATTGACACATATCACGTCATCAGTCTTAGCCATTGACTTTCAAAGCTAGCTTTCTCAGGTAACACTGGTGCTCCCAAGTCTTTTCTTGTTCTAAAAGTCATTTTTTATTTTAAAAGTCATTTAAGTTGCATATCATGACAAATGTGATAAAAGTGGAATTTGATATTGATTGGTGTATCATCAAAGCAAGCAAACAAAAGAGCTTAGTTTTACCAACCCGATAATCACCAATCAACAGTTAAAACATAAGCAACTTTGAACCTTTAAAATTTTGTGTTGCTTTTTTTTAAAAAAAAAAGAAAAGCGTTACCAAAAATATTAAGAGGCCTGGCACGAGTTAACGAGGGTCATTTCAGCGAAAAATCTGATGTAATTTAACTGACCTTTAGAATATATAAGCATTGATAAAGTTTAAATGCACATCCCGTAACAGGTCTAAAATTACTGGTGACAAAAAAAATGTCGAAATTTACTATTACTTAAATATGACATCATAATTTATGCAGAATAATTAAATGTGAAATTCTTTAAATGTGAATATCTTGAGAACGGAAAGAGCTTTTTAAAAAATATTAAAAGGCTTGTTAACCAACTTTTTAAGCCCTATAGTGTAAGTCAAACATCATTTTATACCTTGGGTTCCCTTTATTAAAAAACGCCTTTATGGGATATAAAGTGGTCTAGAAGCAGCAGCAGCAAGTTTACCCTTGGCTTAAACATAGATTTCCACAAGAGGAATTGGATGATAATTTTGCCGGCAAAATGTATCTGAGCATGCGCAGTTTGTTTTGGTAGATTTACCAATCAGAAGGAAATCGTTATTGTCTAAAAATTTATTACTAGAAAGAAATAGCTGTTTTAGTTTTAATGTTCAAAGGTTTACATTCAGTAATTTAAATTCGGCGATTTTTTTTTGGTTAAAATCAAGAGGCTGTTTTCAGCTAATTCGCCTTTGAATTCGTCACTTACAATCAGCTTCGTGGATATCTAAAAATAGGCCAAATATATATGACCTTCTCCAGCAGTGCTCAAGTTGACCAACGTTGGCAGGTGGTCAGTAATCAGGTTTAAAATCAAAATATTGTAGGCAAAAACTTTCTAATCATGTTCATAAATTATTGGAAAAACGGCTTTGAGGCTTTTTTCAGAGTTTTCCCCCTCTCCCCCTACAGTCAGTGTTGATTTTGTGTTGATTTGTGCCCCAAAATACTGCCGGCGACTCTGGAAAAGACCTCCAACCAACACTGAAGAGTGGGGTAGGGGCAAAGTGGTTTTTCCAAAACTATTATGAACATGATTGTAGGCTTTAGTTTAATCTTTTTATTTTATTTCTTTTCAGTTCTTCTCCAGTGAGTCTCAACTTTAACGACAGTTCTCCCAACAAAAGCCACATTGAAATGCAAGCAAACACAAGTTCTCTACCAGACTTATCAAACCTATCTATACCATCGCCGATACAAAACCCTATCGATGTGGAGCACGAGGCTAAAAATTCGACAAACCACGATGTCACCAACCCCTACACTGTACCTTATAGAGGACCGCGTCGAAGTTTGGGCAAGCAAGTCTATCCACGACATATGACGTCCAATCCAGATGTGCTAGAGACACTACAGAGAGAAAAGTTACACTTGAACGATTTTCCAGTGTTAAATATGGAGAAGAATGATTTAAGCTTGCCAGCTGGTGTTTCTAGTTCGGCACCGCTATCTCCAGTGACTCCTCCACCTTTTTATTGGAGTTCCACACCAATGTCACCCTTAGCAGCAGGAGATTTAATGCAACAGGGTCCAACAGATTTGCAACAACAGCTGCAGCAATTTCAGATCCACAGCGAAAATCGAGGCAACAATGGTATGGTTCACCCTCCTCCGTATCCGTCGTACACGACAGACAATGATAGCTATAATAACTATTACTCCAATTCGTCTTCTTTTTCACCCAAGCAAAATGTATATAGAATAAACTCAGGACCTGCCCAGTTAACGAGTAACAATAGCAGGTCGCTTTGTGATCGACAACTCGAATCAGCTTTAATGCGAGTTAAAGCGCAAGACAATAACGAGTTAAGCGAGGCTGACTTAGATTCAGTGCGAGTTGCTTTAGATCCCCTTGATTTTGACGCTGTTCGAATGTTGACCAATGAGAATACAGAAATAGTTGACCAATCAGCAGAAGAACAATTCCGAATGGAGCGGTATAATTGAAACATTAGTACGTTATTTGTATGGCTTTAGTGTACAAAAAAGGATACAGCTGAACCATTTGTTGAGTCAGCCAGTTCAGTTTTAAGTTTACACACTTCTACGTTGATGTTATTCTCCATCGTTGATGCTGTTTCCTTTTTTGCACTCTGTAACTATATGTCAGATTGTACATAGATACTTGTAACATAATGCATCTTTACATATATTGATTTTAGGCAGCCTAGTCCCAAATTCTTTTCACCTCTCTGGTATATAGGGTGGGATATATGGGTTGGTACTAGGTTGGGTTTTATATGACTTGCTTATTGTTTACCAAGAATAATTTTTTTGAAAATTTTACAATTTTATTTGTGTAAATGTTTATAATAAAAGGTAGAAGTTGATATAGAGCCAAGATAATGGAAATAGTATCTTTGAGGGCTTAAGGTCGGTAATACTATCTAAGGCTCCGGCTTCTCCAACGCGCTTTTTCATTTGTATAGTTTTAAAATTTCATATTCTTATGGTTTTAATTTTTGCTAATTAGAAAAAAGTCTGTGTGACTATGCATTTTGTCACTTACTTAAAGAAGTTATGATAAGCTGTGCTTACACCAAAATGATTTCTTTGTATGTGTTGTTCTCTGCTTATGTACAGGTGCCTGTGAACATTCACCTACTGTTGTGTACATATTTTATTTCGTTTTGTTGAGATTTCGTTCTAAATAAATACACTAGTTTGTTCACATGTATTCATGAGAGCATTTTTAGCTGGAGATTTATTTTTTTACCTAATTTGCCGTTTAAGTCTTTACCTTGGTAATTCTAAATGTATAGTCAGTGTGAACACATCTGTCTCATTTTAGCATGTATAGTTACAACCTGGAATATACCGAAATATGCTCTGAAAATATGAACATCCGAGTATTTTTTCTTGAGTTGACAATTTCTCTCTTAGTACGGTACAGAAACTGAGCAAAACTGTCATATTTGTAAAAACTGTTGTGTATCGTAAAACTGTTACCCGAGCATTGTGTAACCCATGAAAAATGGGTTTTAAACTTATACATTAAGCCAGATAAGTAACAATTTTTGAACCCACTTAATACAGTAGAGCTGCTATAAAATAACCTGTGTCATTCCGTCCGTTGCCAGCTTTTATCAGAATTTGATCTTTTTCTGATAATTTGATCTTTTTCTTGTACAAACATGAGAAAAATAGAGCCTTTAATGTGACGCAGTCAGTTTTCTTCAAAAAATGATTTATCGGTATAAAAATAACGAATTAATGCGCAAAATGACCTAAAGCAGTTGAACATAAGGATTTGCAAACTGTTCTCAGAATTGAATTATTAGTTTTTTTTGTAATAAATTCCGGTAATTCAGGTTATTTTCCCTTCGGACGGTTAAGAGGACGTCATCCTCGTTCCTAGCACCTGTTGTCTCTTCTCTATAACCGGTAGCGATGTCAGAAAAGATGCCCTGGGGGCAAGGTCGAGAGGACGGAGCAGTTAGGCTCATATAAACTTGTAAGGTCGTTTTATCTGTCGTTGAACAGGCGAAGGCTTTTTGAGAAACCTGGGAATTAGCCAAAGTTGCATCTAAATTTTTTTCGAAACCGTAGTGTACGCTCTCTTGGTGAAACTCCAAATTTAGTAATTGTGTTTCGCCTCAGTACAATTTTATTTTTGTTCACCCGTAAATAGTAAATGTGACCGCAAATTCTTCAAAAACCTGACGTTTTTTCGACCCAAAAGTTCTTTGAGATAAACCTCGGGATTTTGTCTCAAAGAGATCAGCACAAGGCCTTTTTACCTGGTACGGCAAGTGAAAATTATTAAGTTTTACTACCTCGCCATTGAGATTACATGTTTGGATGTTACTTAGGTTAAATGTTGTTACTTGCAGGATAAGTTTTACTTAAAAAAAGCTTAGTGAGTTACTTTCTTTGTTAACTACAAGAGTCTTGTCGGTTAAGGTAAAATATGCAGGTGGTATGCGATCTGTGTGGAACTGTTATGGCATAAGGCAACCTCCCATTATAAAAAAGAGACAACGAGCCCGGGGATCGAGGTTGGGCATAAGGTAGTGAGACTTGATCGTTTAAAAAGTAATTATTTCAGAATGGTTAGGTGAATGTATAATACTAGTTTGAAAGAGCGGATTGAAAGTTCAGATGAGCTAAGAAGCGTTACGTATTCGTAGTGTTAGAAGGGTTAACAAGAAGATTGAGATGGTCCGGGACTCTTGGAAACAATTTGGAAGATAACTGGGTAGAAAAAGTGTAGAGACTTCAAATTTCCTGTCAACAAGCCCAGGATTAAACCGCTTGGCAGGATGTAATAAAGACAAACTTGATATAGAGGAATCTGAGTTCAGAACTAACACGGTTTAGATAAGGTTTGAGTAGGTCATTAATATACCCCGTCCAACCCGCGAAGATAAAACAGATACACATTTCTGAATGAAATCTAAACTATTTTTAGATGCACTTTTCATACTCGTCGTTCTTGTTAAAGACGGTAACGAACCCACCGTCAAGTAGCGGTTTTTACAAGGTAGGGAGAAGGGGATTGATGTTGAACGCGAACGAAGATGTATATATAAAAAACACTACCGAACCTGAATTTGATGTAGTGTAATGGAATTAAATTGTAATGCTTTGTGTCACCTAGGAATATAGAAAGAGAGAAGGAGACAAAACTCGAATTTAAAGCGCCACGAATCTTTTGAATTCTCCATTGTTTTTCAAAACAATAAACACATGAGCGCGAGGTGCTCGGCCTATTGTCCGAGCAAAATTGATAAACGTAAGTAAGATTCTCTTGTTTAGATGGACATATTAAGCTGTGATGTTTTTTTCATCTTTATTTTTTCCTTCTTCCAACCCCATCCCAAGGGCATCTTGTATCATCTTGTACTATTTTGAAGACAATACATCGCCGTCCGGATGTTGTCCTTTTTTTTCGACTCGGCTTGGCCGCGGGCGCGGAGAGACACAGGATAAAAGCCCTGTCCTAATGGAAGCAATGTTATGATTTTTTCCGACACACCAATTAAATCTCTCAAGAGGAGGCCATCTTGATTGATGTATTTGCGTAAAGAAAGATCAGACACTTAAAAATGGACAAGAAATGAAGAAGATTCGTTGCTCGCTAGCTATCTACAAATTGACATTAGATTATAAATATATAACTAGCTAACTAATCTTTTCACTTATTAAACAGAAGGATTTAGCGTTATGTTGTTGCTAATTACTTCTTAACTTAAGAAATCAATGCTTGTATGATTATAAATTGTTGGCCAAATTGTTTGACATAATGGGCTGATATATCGTTGCTAACTAGCTGGAACAGGTTAAGATATTATGTAGCAAGATACTTCTTAAGCCAGATTTGCTATGAAGAAATGAAATTCGTAATCTTTTGCCTGATATAAGTGAAAAGGAATGATTGAAAACTTTATATTAGTTAGCAAGCTTGCTAAAATTATTTAAACAGAAGAATAGGAATAATTAACATCTGACCATTAGCTTGATCTAAAATATTATGTTACAATATGGTACATTCTTTTTATTGAAAATGTAGCTTTAGGTGTTTTAAAGCTTTTTTGTCCCATTAATAAAATGTATTTAGCGTATGATCCGCCAACTCTGTGAATCCGATAACTCCCTGAAACTGCTTTCGAAGCCTACAACAACTTACCACAGCTCTGTCTACCATTTTTAATGAATAAATTCAATTCGGAGGGTTTGATACTACAACTTAATCATTTTAGGGGTGTTGGAACTCGCGCATGACGAAAATATGGCGGTAAGTTCAGCCAGCTATACCTTTTTGTGATTTTCAAGTCAAGCGCAATGGTGGTCATTTTTGATATATTTTGTGAGATGAGTCGAGACAGTTTTCTATTGAATATTTTAATTTTTAAATTATTTTTGCTAGTCATCAGAAAGCAAGAAAACGCGTTTTTCAAATTTCACGGAGTTGAAGGATCCATCACAGCTTTACCGGATGATAGTACATGTCGGATCCGGGTTATTTGTCCACTAATAAATTTTTTTTTCTTGTCATACCCCCCAAACGGTTCGCGACAGATAGTACTACGATAATAAAAGTTTAAAATAACCGATATGTTGACGATATGGATATAAGGACGTTAACTGTGTTTTTTTTTACGGAGTTGGCGGATTATACGCTAAACATACTGTGTTCACAGTAATTATTTGATATTGAGATAGATTCCAAAACTACCAAAATAATAGTTGAATTTTATTGTGATATGATGTTGTTTACATTCCCAGACCCCTTTCATAAATTAACTTGCAGAAAATGACTAATAAGTCTGCAAATCCATCCACGTTTAAGGTTATTGTTTACATCAGTTTGTAATAGATGAATCTAAAGAATACACCTTTACGATAATTCAATTTTATATGCGCTCCTACGGCTCTCCATCGTTTTACAATATCGGAAAAAAGGAGGTAAAAATCGTGTTTTTATGTGAGTTTGTTAGAGACGAAAGCGTGTTTTTCCAGTTTTTTAACTTCCGTCGTATCAATTTCCTTCAAATTTTCAGGAAACGTTAATAATAATAAGATACAACTTATGTGTACTTTTCATTAAAAACAAAACGCGGCAAGAAAAGTTATCACAAAAAAAATGTGTTTTCTCCTTAAACTCTTATAAAAGTGTGATGTTTACCTCCTCTGATCGCAAAATAAGCTGCGATGGAGTGTTATTTTTTCTGAATAATCGTAAAGGTGTATTAAGTGCAGATTTTTTTATTTATCATTAAATTATTATGCAAGTTTTGTTCTGTGTGCTTTCTATTAGAAATCAATTACTTTATATTGCTTACCTGTCTCTGTGTTCCAGTTGACATTTGCCAGTTTGTCATTTTGTTCAATATACTCAACTTATCTTAGTTTATAAATTCATTTTATAACAGATGTTTTTATTTATATTTCTATATATTTGAATAAAAGCAAAACAATTATATTTTTCCTCACTCCAAGACAATATATGTCACTTGCCCATGCAATATTGCGTCCAGAGCACACTGCGGTACTGCTAATGCAGAAACCCCAGGAAATGTTTCATCAAATCGAAGATGAAACCGTTTGATCGATTAACATGAAGCACGTGAGATCTTTGTTTTTATACGATTCATTATACATTCATTATCAACGGAAAGGGGCATCTAAAATTTTTCACTTATAGGGGACTCAGTCCTACGCTCCGCAACAAAAATGTTAAGTATATATATAGTTACTGATTAAAATTATATATATAGTCCATATATATAGTAAATTGGAATATCAGTAAAATGATGCTACTAGCCAGTGCAAAGAAAGTTCTTAACAAAAATTTGGCTTATTTCACCTAAAGTATATGTTTATACTGGAGGTTTAGTTGTTTGTCAATGTTTTTTATATTTTTCATGTGCGCACAAATCCCATTAAAACATTAAAACTTAATTATTCATCTATACTGAAAATTTTTTGCAATATGTCATGATAGAAATTTTTTGCACTGGGTAATTTCATATGGCAAGTAGAGTGTGAATACTGTGCTTTAGATTAACATCAATGGTATTATTAAGATTTCTAAAGCTTAACAACAACGGATAGAAAAACCTGAAACTTGCCTAAAAATAAATAGTGGAATTTCAATATGGGCGAGTGAATGTTTCCATAGCCCCAGGTTAACCCAAGACGTGAGGAAAATTAGGGAGATGGCACACTGTGTGGGCCATTGGATGTTGCATGAAGTTGTCTGGTAGAGCGTGGACCCTAATTGGGTATGCGTATAGCTTAAAATAAGCGTTATATACTCTAGGACTCCCCCATCTAAGTCATGGCCCTTCCTGGAAATAATAGACAGAGTATATTCCTCCATATTTGTGAAGTTGTCATGTAAAATATGCAAATCTGTCATAATATGATGCCATCAAACGCTTTTTGTAAGAGAGATGCAGTAGCATGCCTTTATGCTCACATGCAGGTAGGATGTTTGCATCAGCTTGCCTCCCTGCTTGGTTAACACATCAGTATTTGCATTGTCAGTTACCTATTGCTGACGTGGGTCAGAAACGCTGCTGTATGTATATAATAAGTGCAAATTATACTGTTAATATTTAAAATCATTTTCTAGGGAAATGATGAACTTGTTCTAGGATGATATATTTGATTTTTTTGTGTTCTTTGCACATAATTGCTTTTTCAGTTTGATTAGTATCATCTTTATTAGGTACACTTGATTTCTAAATATGTCCAAGGTGAATAGGGACAGAATTCTAT
This sequence comes from Hydractinia symbiolongicarpus, assembly GCF_029227915.1. Taxonomy (NCBI): domain Eukaryota; kingdom Metazoa; phylum Cnidaria; class Hydrozoa; order Anthoathecata; family Hydractiniidae; genus Hydractinia; species Hydractinia symbiolongicarpus. The sequence goes on along the minus strand of NC_079875.1, from coordinate 11,256,390 downwards.
CAAGCTAAACTATTAATGTTATCCGTATAAGAATTATTCTAGTCATTTTAAGAATACTATTACTATCTTAAGGATAGGAGAAGATAATTTTGTTATTAGCATTTTATTGGATAAATAAAAGTTTTTTATTGTAATTTTTGAAATATGCTACGCACAACACAAAAACTTTCTTAGGAATTTTACAATTTCAGTCTTCCACCTTGTAAGATTTTCGTGAAAAGAAATGGTTAATAAAAAATAACCAAATACTTTACGCTAACTTTAACCTATACGTTTTATCAGTGCCATAGTACAGCGGCGATATGTTTTTTTTTTATATGCATAAACTAATGTTTAGGCCTTGTATAAAAGCAGTCTTAAACTTGCAAAATGCTTAACCTCTTTGTAGGAAGGATAGGTAACAAAGCATTTTTAAAGACAGCATTTTTGTTTTTTTGTTTGTACTAGATGAAAAGTTATAAAAGGAGATGAAGATACCTATAATTATGGATAGTGATCAGGAAAAAATCGAAACATTGGAAGCTGGCAATGGTAAAGTGAACAATGAAGTAAATGATCTTAGCAGTAAAGGTGTGCTCTTAGTTATCCTAAGTTACAACACTTATATCATTCTTATTTTACTGCAGTTTTACATGTTGTTAATTTTCTCTTATAACTCATATTTCTTTCTTTTTGTTCTTTTAAACTTCTATTTTGCTTTTTTATGAAAATTGAATTTTTTGTTACTTTAATTTAAATGATATCATATTCAACAAAATATAAAAGAAAGCTGCAAATTATAGTAAATGTAACAATAAAAAACGTTATTTGTTTAATTTTGAATTGAAATTATATAAACAGCAATCTTCTTTTAACTGTAACCTGTGTTGCATTTATAGGGTAGCTTTTCTGTCTTTATTTTTGTTGATCTCTGGTCAATGTTGATTTTATTTTATTTTTCTATCATTGTCTGAGTTCTATAAATAGCTAGTGTCTCATTTTATTATTACATCTCCTGAAGCTAGTATTACATATTTCCTCTTGTGTGAAAGATATCCTATATTCCCTTTTTTAATAATTTGTTTACTGCTGCATTGAATTTATAGAGATAAGTGAAACTATAACCAAAGATAAAATTTGGGGTTGAAGATTTTAATATTATATCTTAATGACCACTTTTAATGATCTGTCTAAAGTACTGTTAATCTATTTGGCTTGGAACAGATGGTAAAGTATTATTTCTTATCTCATGTTACGAAAACTAAAATCTGGAGCAGATTAAAATTTCTGTTTGATATTGTAAACAACATACACATCTTATATGGTCTTATCTTCTCTCTTTGGATTGGTGAAAAAAATTAATGAAACTTCTTCTCTCAATACTTTTTACATTATGGTAAATTTCAATATCTTGTTCACCGTTTGTGGAAAAGTGTAAACTTAATTCACCAGGGCATACATTTTTAGGAAAAAACAAGGTATGTCTAGTCTCACAACATGAATTGATTGAGCATTCTAAGCTAGGCATAATTTAAACGTTAAGCAATTTTTATTTGGTTTTAGATGAATTTTCAGTATCATTTACACCAAAACAAGCCCATATATTTGTAAGTATTTCATGCTTTCTTAATTTCTTTACATAAACTATAGGTTCTTGTAGCCTAACATTACAAATATATATTCTAAGACTAAGTTTACATTTTAAAGTTTTATGGTTGTCGTTGATGAATGTGTTCTTCACTGGGATTCATTATGTATATGATACTTTTTTGTTATGTTTTTTTCCCTCACCAGTTCTTTAATCCACAGTGATCAAAAATGAGAATGCATAGTTAGAATTTTGGTACTAATTAACACAAGAACAACTTAAGACTAAGAGTTAAAAAGGACAGTAGATACTGCATAACATGCAGTTAGGAGGTATCACGTAATCTGGTGCTGTCTTAAAAGGTTGACTATACATCATTTATGTACCTTTTTTTTAGGGTGGTCTAAGTTTATTTTTTTCCTTCGTTAATATTGACACACCATTGAGTGAAGAAACGCTATATTATGTCATATTTGAAGGTTCAAAGCTTCGCCACATAACATCTGCTAAAGTTCTTAATCCATACACTTTGCAAGTTGTTATTCCAGGTACGTGTTTCAAAATTTTATTATGGTATAGTTGCTCAGTTATATTTTAAATTTCTTTAAAAGCCTAATCTGTATCTGCTGATAATTTATTTTGCTGGAATAAAGGCGACTTTATTTAGTTGTTGTAGGGGCAGCAAATTAATTTTTTCTAGTCGTTGGGTTCACAAACCAAAAATAATAATAGTTAATAATTTTTTAACCTGAAGCCTAAAGAAAAGGAAAAAAAGCTAAAAAATACTTGCATGTGTAAATACTATGCAGCACAAGTTATTCTCATAATATTTTGAAAGTTATTCTTGTCCTAATAAAAAATGGTGGAAATATAAAATGTTTAATATTATTTTATCTGCATTGTGCAAATATAAAACATGCACATGCAAAATCTAAGAACTATTTTTGTAGCTGAAGTCTTCCCTAACATTGAAAAAAATTAGTTATCATAATGGAAGAGGGTGTTAGGAAGAACGTATTGAATAGTATATTCTGCCTTGTTTCTGACATGTTTTATGGTTTTAGGGTGTATTACATTTTAATTAGTATTTTGTTTTCCGAAACAACATATAAAAATCTTATCACAAGAAGGCCTTTTTTTTGGATGTACTATACTATTAAACAATGGTGTATATTTTTCAATGGTACATATTGTGATTTTCTTTTCAACTTCAAAAAAATCTGTATCTATTATTATTTTATGGTTTTTTCGAAAATGTATATACAAACATTTAAATTGAATTACAGAAAGTTAAATGGTAATAGACCTATTTCCATATTCATTTTCTTTCCATGAAATTTACATACCAAAATATCGGATAACATGAAAATAAGATTAGTTATGAGCAAATTTTTAGTTTGCAGCAAAGTAGTGCATTATAATGATTTGTTTATGTGCATTGTTTGCCGAAATAATGTGTCATACAATCTAATTATTAACATTTGGTAATAATATAGGATAATATCGTTAAGATGCTGGGCCATTCTAATGGTTTGTTTTTTATTCTTGGTGTTATATAAGTTAGGTATATAGCTCTAGCTTTTAATTTGATGATATGAGTAGCTTCCTGGATGACTTATTCTAAGTAAACGTAACATTTCAAGCTGTTTATGAAATTTGGTGATGTTGCTTGCATTATTTCCTTTGTCTCCAGTTACTGACTGTATCTTTTTTTTAAAAAATAACATCTATAAAAATAACATTTACTAGGCTTGCTGGCAGTGCTTTAAAAATAACAGATATTTCTTTCACAATAGCTATAAGTCAAAGCTATTATGGAAGAAATATCTTACCGGTTTATTTTTTTCAAGTGAAAAAACTCACATTTTACACATTTGTGATTTCAGGATTAGGATACTAATTTGAGTTTTTTTATTGTGGTTATTTTCTAAGTGATTCACAGCTTTCCTTTGGATGTTCTTGCGTCGTATTTTGTAAAAAAAATTACAATTTAAAGTATATAATTTGTAAATTATAACACAACATGAGGTTGACAGCAGGAATGATATCCTAATTCTATAATTTTGTATTAAAAATGAGTTATCATCTTAAGTATTTTTTGAGAAAATTTTGCAGTGATTTTTTCTCAGTCAAAACAATTTTTTTCTTTGCAAGCTCACTTCACAAAGCATGTTTGCATTCTCTTATTCAATTTAAAAGTTTCTCCTTGAAAAAGAAACACGGGTGAGGCGGAAAGAAAGAAAGAGGTGGTTACTCAAACAGTTTTGACATACCGCCTAGCAGGAAAAAAAGGACCATAAAATTTTGTCCATTTTGGTTTGACATTTTCATAAATTCCACAAAGATTATTTTTTGTTAAAACTTAAGGGGGAAAAGAAATAACACATGAACCTAGTTTCCAAGAACATTGAGCCTAAGATTCTTCTAAAAATTGAGCATGTTCTTAGCCGAAATTCAGACGTTCATACAAGAAAAAGGTGTGTACAGGTCAAGTTATTTTTCATCTTATTTTCCCTTTATGGGATAAAAACAGTGTCATTTAAAAAGTACTTTTTCTATACAGGGGATTTATAATAAGATATGCACACATAAGATATGCACACAATCAATTTATATTACATTACACAAACTAACTGGGTTAGTTATAACAATGCTTGATACATATGTATGATTGTTATTAGCCAATTAGAGAGTAATGACAAAGGAAATATGCCAGATTACTTATCACAACAGCCAATCTGGAAATAATAAATTTTAAATATTATATTAATTATTCATGCAACTAAACTATAGTTACAACCCTAAAAAATGAGTTTTTGGAAAAATGTGATAAGAAAATAAAATCTGGCCTTTTCATTATTTTTGATGTTGGAACATTCTTTAGTGTTTCCTGTCCTTCCCCAAAGTCAATGTTTTTACCCCTACCACTGGAGTTCTGTTAGCATCAGCTAAGCACATTCAATTTCAACATTGATTTTTGGGAAAGGAGGAGCTCAGAATGGAATATATTTTTGCCAGAGTTGTAGCCTAGCTGGATACCTTCTATTTTGCCTTACTAGCTAATTTTTTATCAAAACGATCAGAGTGATGTAAAGTGCCACTGAAAGTTAGTAAACTCTACATAAAGTTTTAGTTCTAAGTTTACTATCAAACATTCAAATAAAAATGTATTTGTGTCATTCTTAAAACATAGGAAGGTTACGAAGGTTTTAGCTAGCAAAAGATTGTGCACTTTAAATTTGCAATATTTTGACCCCTTTTTTGCACCACTACCAATACCATCTTTATAACTGTGATAACTACGATTTTGTGTAACTTCCAGTTAAAAGCTGTAAAAGTCAACATTTTGTTGATACATTCTTCAAACTTGCATGTGAACAACTAGCATCCTGAAGTTTGCTCATAATTAATCTTGTATTTATGTTATGCATTTTTGCATGTGTATTTCATGTGACAAAAACGGATGTGGAAATTATGGAGAGTAAAGTAACTTCTCTATCTTGCTGTTAGTCACCCAACCTGTCACCCTCACCTAAAACTTACCTAATTTATATTGCCAAATATTGTTCTTTCATTAAAAATAATCTATCTTTTTCTTAGACCACGATGAAGCTGAATTGGTTATGTTGTCAGTTTGTTACGATGACGATAATTGCAAGGATGTCTCTGATAGAATAATGGCAACTGATACTTTTGTCTTTACAAGTGATTCGTCACAGTTTCTAGCTCAACAACTAGCTTCCAACTCCTTAAACTCATCCAGCTTGCAGCATATAGAAAACGTTTATTCATCCTTGCTGGATACTCCAGCCAATGAAAGGCCAATGCTGGATAAAAAAATAACAACCTCTTTTAGAAATATTGGTTTACCATTGAATTGGTCAATAGCTGTTGATACTGACACTGAGGAAGGTAAAGCTAAAATTGTAGCTATATGCAAACCTAAATGTTATCGACAAAGCTTTAATCCTGTCATTTTTTGTTGTTGTTAATATCTGGATATTAATTCTATTTTAGAGAATAAAAAGAGCTGGACTCTTTTGCATTTCTGTGCTAAACACACATTACCACAGCTGGCTGAATTCTTACTGACGAAACCAGGAGTCAAAAAAGCATTACAAACTGTAGATATCAATGGTCACACTCCCCTAGAAATATCTATCTTAAAAAACAATAAAAGAATGGTTGAAATCTTCTCAAGGTATGTTTCTTTAGTTAAGGGAGAACCTGGAGCTATACCCTAAAAAAGAAGATTCTTTCCAAGTCCAAATTCATATTATTTAATTCTGATAAAATAAGGAATTTTTTGAAAGTATCGTAATAATTTTTGACATATATGTAAATAGAACAGTTTGTGGGGTATTTAGTTCTAATGTTATGAAAATTTGTAAATTTTACTGCTTGTGATTTTTATCATAAGCGCACAAGGGACACTTTTTATTATTACTTGATTTATATGCATTTGTGCTAAGCTACTTTAAGTTTAATTCTGTGAACTACACTAGGCAAAGGAAAGTTAATGTTCTGGTTAGTGTATCATGCTGTGAAAGACATTATAGATGTGATTAATTTTTTTCAATGTTATTTGTTATCATAAATTTTTCATCCTTAATTTTTCAATCATTCCATCTAATGTTGGCGTTGACATATAATATTCCATCAAACTCTAAAGTCCTTTGCTGTAAGGGGTTAGAATTAGGAATTTTTAAATTGCTAGTCATAGTGCATGACTATTGAACAATTAGGTGTGTGAAGATCATCTTCCTTTGGTGTTATTGAAACTTTCCAGGAACCTGAATTTTTTTATTTGACAATAAAAAATTCTTTAAGGTAGAAAAACATTATCTTTAAAGAAAAAAATCTACAGATTTTTAAAAGTACAAAAATAAATAGGATACTATTGTGAAAAATGAACATAGTGGGTACTTTATGGAAGATCTATTTGTTATAAATTTTACACATTTTTATCACCTACATTTGAAAAAATGAAATTGTTGAAAAGTTAAAAATGTGATGTTTTTGAACATCAAAACCTTTTTTTTTATATTTTTATAGTTAGTTAGTCTTGCTAAAAAGTTGGCTTGCACTCTTATCAATCATTCTGAAGTCATGTGTTAAAATTTACAAGCAAGTAGCATTTTTAATGATCTATCACAAGAGAATATTATGTGTTGAAATAAAAATATTGAAATATAAAGACAGAATTTGCAAGTTTATAACCACAATGAGTCTTTTGTTGTTGAAAATATGTTGTTTAAGTTTGAATGGAAAATGTGTTAAGAAAATTTTTAAGTAGACTTTTTTTCAATATTTTTTTTTCTTATGCATAGTGTAATTTCAAGTTAACATTTAAAAAGAAGTTTGTTTTGTTATAGTTTCCTTTTGTATTATATTTTGCAATTTATTTAGTATTTAAAAGGAAAGAAGAATGAAGAATAGGGAAATGATATAACAATTAAAAGGTTAGAAAGTTTTTAGCAGCAAGAACTTAAGAAAATATGTCTAGCTAGAAGTTTAACCTTAAATTTCAGGTAGTGGTTTAGCATTTGAGTTAGTTTTAAGTCTTGTAGAGACAACAAAAGAATAATTTTTGTAGTACATAAGAATTTTGGTTGAGTAGATGTTTAGATACTGGATTATTTGGGCGCCATGTTGAACGAATTTTGCTAATTAAATCATGGACATTTTATTCTATCCTGGAGTAATCTTAGTTAACCTATATTAATGACAGAAGAAGGCATAGGTTTGGTTGCACTTAAAAAGAACTTTACCCTTTTTACTGATTTTCTTGTTAGTTCATAACTTTTATTAAGTCTTTGTGTCAAACTGACAAATCCTGAAAAACCGTAAGATGGTTACTGGTTCACAAGATTTGAAAAGAAGCTTGTAAATAGTTTAGAAAACAAATCATGCTAACTTTTTTTTTATCCACAACAAAGAATATCTGATTAATTCTGATACCTTTTAACTTGCAGAAAAGGGAATTCTCAAACAGTTTTTCAGTTTTGTTTGTATATAACAATTTTGTTTTGCATACTTCTGGTATCTTATAATCATGTCACAAATAAAAATCTTAAAGAAAGACCTGTATACTTAGTCAGGGTTATTTTACTTAAGAAAAGCCTTCGTCATAGTTAGATATATTAGAGTGGGTGAATTCAGGGAAAAATATATTAATGTTATGTCAACCTAAATGTTTAATTTTCAAGTGTCTTTAGGGCAATTGTTATCTTTCAAATATTACACATCCTTTGAAATGTATTACTGGATTTGTCAATGATTCTACGATGATCATTTTTTTGTGCACGAAACTTTAAAACTATGTGCAAAAAAGGTTTGTTGATCATGTCATGATGTAACGATATATTGGAAACCTCATATATGGAAACATCTTTGTTTTTATAGTTAAGAGCTTTTAATAGCATGTTTTAACCAAAATTATAAAGGTAACTAGATTATCTCTATGTGCCTTTTTGTTTTCTCGACATATATTAAAGCTAGTAGGTTTGTATTCTGTTGTTTTATGCTTTTATCTGTCTTATGTTTTTGTATCACAACCAAAACTATCACAGGTTTGACTCTGTTGCATGTCTAGTTGGTGGCTAGGTTGTTAAACTAATCTACTTTTAGTAGCAGCTTTTCTTGAGATGCTGAAGTACCTAGCATATGGTTGTTGTTTGTCTTTTTAAGAGAGTTAAAATTTGTCTTGCAAGAGCATTCAATAATTTGAATAATATAATAATAAGTAAATATTTAGTCAACTAATAATATTTTAAATTACGAATTCAAATTTTAGGAATGATTCGTGGGATCACTTTTAGAAGCACTTTTAATTCAAACCTGAAAATTAATTAGCATATTGCATTTCTTTGAAAGAAGAATAGTTCAACAAGTGATCTCAATTCTATGAGTCTATTCTGGAATTAGTGGTCTGAGGGGTAAAAGTGTTTCTTTGAAAGTTTTTCGATAATAATACAACCAAATTAGTTTGTAAAATTATTTTTATTTTGTAATTAGTGGTAGCATACAACGGTTTTGCTTGCATGACTTTTATAGCTCAAATGGGAGCTTTAAATTCACTATGACCCCCTCCACAGGACCCTCGTTGATAGCAGTACTAATAGGAATTAAATAGGCTATCCTGGGTAAATAATTTCAATAATAATGAAAATAATAATTGTCAAATGACCCCTCGCCCTTAAAGTCTAAAAATAAGCAGTTTCGGATCCTTAGTAGAGTAATTGCTGTATTTTTAATGTTACTAATCAGCTGTTAATGTTGGAATAAAAATCTCAACTTAAACTGCAAAATCAGAAAAAATCCTTTATAGACACTTCACATAAGCTGAGCATCGTATTTAGCACAAGTGCCTTAGGTTCTAAAATAGTGTGTAATAAAGTTGTTGTGAAGTGTTGTTTTTGTTTTTTTTGGGTGATGTTCAGCAAAATAGTATTAGGAAAAAGAGACTGAAGTTCAGACACAGTTGATTCGAGTGTACTGGTCAGTTTTGCTTTACGAGTCAATAATTCGCTTTTTTTCTTCACATTTTAAGATTTGTTATTAACTGCATATATAAGGTATGAAGAGTATTTAAAAAGAAAAGTTCATCTGAGTACTATTTTTACAGTTTTTGCTTCAAAAATATGATGGCTTCATATGTAACCATATGTAAAAACATGGATTAAGTTTTGTTGGTTAGTTTTTAGGCTGTATATACTGTATGTGGTTAAAGTAAGATAAAATATACATATGTACCAGATAAGATAAGATAACAGTACATATGTTTTGTTTTGTCATGGAAACGTTATTTTATGCAATCTTGGATGGCATACCCCATGTTGGAGATGAAGATTGGCATTTTGATTCTGGGTAATTTTAAATTTAGCTCTCTTAGTATTATCCTTTACCATATAGCTTGTTTTTTTTCTGACCCTAAGTTTTTTACTTGTTCCAATTTTACATCAGGTTTTTTCATTGTGTTAATGTTTTCTGTGGATATCCATAGATATGTTAACTAACATTGGTCCTAGTGGGGCCCATAGTCACTCCTTCGATTTGATTATAAAGACTCCATGAAAAACAAAGTGTGTTTGTGATGTGGAAAATTTAAAAAGTTTCGTCATTTCTGATTTGATGTGTGTTCTTCTAATAAGTTCCCTTCCTTACACCTCCAAATTTAAATGAGCAGCACAGACGCTCATTCCAATAAATAAAGTATATAAATTTTCTGTCTTCCCACTTAACTACATGTTTCATAAACAAATGTTTATAATGACTTTATACTGCTTCATGGCCTTATTCCATACAAACTTATTTTTTTTGTTTATATTGAATTCAGTTACTTTATTTAAATTAGACAATTAATCTTAATGAGCCAATTATGATATGTATATATTCAATGTTAATTGAGGATTTATATTCTTAATGTGGCTACTTCCTCTATCAGTTATGATTTTAATGTTGTTTAACAATTTAAGGAAGCAATCTCACACAGAATCTATATATAGGTTGTGTGATGTTGTCATTTGTAGTTCTGTGGGTAGAATTATTTTTTCTTTTTTCTACATTGTCAGAAAACTAGGATAGGTATTATATATTTAAATTTCATGCTGTAGTATTTTCATAACTTATTCGTTGATTTTTTGCTTTGCCTAAATATCTCTATCAAAAACGTATTCATGTATGTGTTTATAAAACTCAAAAAATCAGGTATTAAAAAACCTTCAGGGTAAAATCTCATAAAAAACAAGCTAGAAGTGATTGAACAAGGTGTTATAAAACTGTGGCGTTGATGTAACAATTATTTCCTTTAACATGTACACATAGTATTTGTGCACAGTTGAGGATTATAGACAATAACAACATTTTTTATTGTTTAATTTTAAAAAGTTATTTTTCTTGCATGCTGAAGTCCTTGAATACGATATCCTTAATACACGTCAAGTACTCTTACAAAATATAATAAGTTATACTTCAAGATAAAAGAAACTTTAAAAGTTTTTTTGCGTAAATCTTTTTTGATAATCAAGAAACTTGAGCTAAATTTTACTGCCGTCGCTACTACTACTTCATTTTTTTTCGTTAAGTCATGTATACATCTGGGCAGGGAACTTTCTTTATGTTGTGTGAGGAAAGGTGAAAATTTCTTTGTTTTTACTAAACACAATTTCAGAGAAAGCATCTAGCTAAAACATAAATACGGACAATGTTTACATTATAGTGTTGGTTATTATAATACGTTATTGTTAAAGCCTTTGGAGAAAAAAGAGGGTTGAAGTTTAAAAAAGATAAATTTTAAATTATTTTGCTTTGGAACTAGAAATTGAAAATTGTATATTAGCATTCATATTGCATATATAAGGGATCGAGGGAGACTTCGACCCATGACATTTTTTTCGATGGGCAACTGTTTCACCAACACATTTCAATAGATGTTATATGCTTTAATGATGACATAACTTTTGCATTTGGTATATTTGTTAGGGTTCCATGTGAAGAAGAAATCAATCAAGAATCAAAACCAGATGACGAAAGCAAACGGCCAAGCGTGAAACGACACAAACTTGGAACAACTACAATCACCAACACTGTTACGGATAACAAAGAAGATTTAAGTAAGCTTTGCTTTTTTTTTCTGCAATAACTGTAATAAACCAGTTATTGTTACGTATTTCTTATCACACAGGATACATAAGTAATAATTAATGAAGCTGCTTTTGATAAAAGATTTTGTTCCTGTGCAATATGTGCATACTCTCAAACTCATACCCTTCTTAAACTGAGATTTTTAGGGATCTTTACAACTCAAGGTGATAAAACTTCATCTTAAGACCCATTGTTGTGTGGCTTCTGTGTTGCTATAAAAACGTTACAGTGTTCTGTATTTGTAAATTTTTGTCATTTCTTTTTTGTTAGCAAAAGACCTTATGCTTCTCAAAGAGCTTGACAAACTTGCTGCAGCTTCAAGAGGTTAGTTTACGCACATGTTAGTGGCATTTGAAGGCATTTACTAGACTATGGTTGTTAGGAATTACACAATAATTAAAGTCTTTACCTTATCCCTGCTGCTGGATTAGCGTTTCTACCTTAGAAATAAAGGCGAGTTAACTTAAAAGAGAAAAATATCAGGCAGGAATATTAAGAATGGAAAGTAGGTTGTAAAGACAATCAGCAAGTTTTGAAAAGTCGTAGAATTGTGATGTTTAAAAAACAGACACAAGCTGGTTTAGGACAAATCTGTTGTGGAGAATAAAAATGTGACTTTTAATTAAACTTCTAACAAACATGCATTCAAAATTGTTGTAAAATACAACTTACACTGCTAAATGCAACGAAAACATTGGAGAACATAGATACATTACAAACATTGATAGAAGTGTACAGCAATCCTGTATACAAGATTATTGTAGAAGCGCAATTATTTTTTCAATCCATGCCAAAAAAGCAGGTTTATTTCAGAATTTTAGATAGACACGAATAACAGACTGAATACATCCATTATATAGCATTATAAAAAGTATTCCTTTAGCATCTCTGATGATTTGTGATTAAAGGCCAACACACTATTCACTGTGTGAATAGGTTCATGCAATCATGATTTTTAAGACATGTTTCATTTTGTGAAATTGTGAAAGGGTTTTTTTTTTTAGACTCAGTTCATGGAAATGGTGTCATTTCTTCATCTGAGGATCCATCACCATTGGGTAAGTTGTGTCACAATGTGGAGTAAAGTAAAAGATGTCCAATCATTCAGGAAAATTCTAAACCTTTCATTTTATCAGTACTATATATTTTGAAGGATTTCAAACCTCATTTCTACTATCATTTCTTGTTGTTAAATTATATTTACGAAAAATTATTTAGCTGAGAGCCTGAAGAAGCTGCAAGAAATAAATGAAGAAATACGACGACTCCGAAGCTTAAGTTGCAAAGAAAATATGGAGCCAGTAAGGCTGCTTTTTTATTTTCATATCATTCACATGTTTCACAGTATTAACATAAAACTTTATTAATATGTGCAATTTGTTTACATTATCTCAAGATATTATCCAAGGACTGGTCTTGAGAGTGATCTATACACTAAGTCTGCATGTCTGTAACATGCAAAGTAGATATACTCTTAGCAAGTTAGTCAAATGTATTTTGACGTGAAAACAATGCAATAAAGTGGATTGATATCAATAGCATTTTTAAAGTTAGTGAAGCTTTTATTTGACTAATCTCTTTAATAACAGGTGGAAATAACTAATGTCTCCTCTATTTTTTGTGTATTTCTATGGGTCATTTGTTTGTGGTTGGGTCACTGTGATTTCTGCTGTCACAAAATAATAATAATGAATTTTTTTAAATAGCTTAAAGTGCGTATGAAGTTTCACTAGTTTTCTATTTTTGAATCGCTATTTTCACGAACGGAGATGGCAAGTAGATTGTAGATTTACCCAATTCGTATTTAAACAAATGCATAGGGAAATGTCTAGTGAGCTGCATTGTATGGCTTTTAATCAAGAATAAGGATCTACTGTTACATATATTCTCATCCTACATATTTTTTATGAAAGAACTAAGAAAACATGAAATTAACTGTTCACTGAGTTTCTTGAAAATCTTTAAACGATATACAGCTTTCTTGAGGTATCGATTAAAACATATTGTACATTCTGTCATGAATGTCAGAAATTGTTAAGAAGTTTAATAATATAGGCAAAATGGTCTTTCCATGAAATCTCAGGAAAAATTACAGGAATTTTACATTTTCTAATAAATCTTATGTTTTTCATTGTAATATAATATGTTTTAATATTAAGAGTTTTTATCTTCAGGTTGTATTTGTTTCATTTTTTTTTTCTTCATGTGTATTGCATTTTTTTTTTCTAACTTGAACAGCCCCTTGATCATTATTATTGGACAAGTTAGGGAAGAGATTTTAAAAATTTCAGGATTTTTAGAAAATCAAGAAAATGTCGAAATGTCAAGAAAATCGAGGTCAACAATTTAGTAAACACTGTTTAAAAGTTTCTATAAAAAAAAAGAATTATGTTATATATGTTGCACCTGATATTGCATACATTTTGTGTTAAGTCATATATTGTTATTATGTAAAACTTCTAAAAAATCTTTCACTGTTTGTATTCTAGTTCCGCGTAAGGTAAATATAAATTCTAAATTGATAGTACCATTGTTATAACCAAGTGAGTCACTAATGGCTAAGGCTGAGATTTGGATCAAAACCAAGCAAGTTGGATAAACTGACAAAAATTCTACAAAAAGGTTCTTTAAACCAATAAACAGTTTTTAAATTATAATATAAGTGTTAACTTAATCTTGTAAAATGTTACTCTAGAGTAATCTCACAATCATGTCGCTGAAATCAAAATTTTACTGTTGGCAACCAATGCTGAAATGAAAAATTAAGTTGCTTATAACAAAAAATTCTTGTATTTTATAACCCACTGGTTCGTAATGGATTTGGCCCAAACGTTCCAACGTTTTGCATAGGACGGCCCTGCTTATTTCCTGTAAAATACATATATATATACATTTCAAACACAAATCACATTTGTAGAAACAATGTTTACATTGTACCAGAATGTTTTAAATAATAATTCCACATCAAGTTTTTTTCCTTTTATGGCTCTATTTAATATTTACTTCTGGTTCTACCATTTTTATTTATATCTCCTTAATTGTGTTTATTTTACTGTGTGGTGTCCTGCAAAATCAACTTCAGCTAAGTTATCATGTAAGATCTTTTGTAGTGTAAACAGTATCTTGGGATTGACTTTAATAAAGTGTTAAGTGTGTGACACAAATGTGTTGTTATGCTGCAGTGTTGTATCAGTAAACTGTTGATGGTAAGAAATTAACACTTTCTAGTGTCAACAACATTGTGCGTCGTAAAAACCAAAAGAATATAAAATGTCAAGTCAGTTATATCATGAGTAACTAGTGGTTTTGCTATGTTATACAATATTATGAAGAGATAATTATGTCAAGATTTTTTTTAGTTTTTTTTAAAATGTTAATCTGAAATGTGTCAGTGGCTTTAACATAACGTCAGCAAGCCATGATAAGGTCCAGACAGTTTATATGAAGATGACTAGATGGTTCAGTCCTGCATATGACGTTAAAACACTTGGGCGAAGCTTTGGTTATGATGTTGAAATAGTCAGGATTTTAGGCCTAAAAATGTCACAGTCAGAATTTTGATTTTTTTTACTAAAACAGCAATCCTGTTTGTAATGTCGTAACCTCTTTATGCAGAGGTAGATTTTATTATGTTAGCTCCACGATTACACTCCCTTTATGAATTAATAGAATTTGTCCGAATTTTGGTCCCTTCTCCTAAAACAGTAATCCTGTTTGTGACGTTGTAACTTCTTCATGCAGTGTAATATTTAGTGTAGTTTCACCAACGTAATGTGTTGTTTAACTGTGTTTTGTAACACACAATGTGTGAGGATAAGGTGTGATGTTTTACACCTTTCGACAGGTAGCTAACCAATTCTGTATGAGCATAAACATTCAGAAAGTACGAAAAAAAGAGTGTTTGTGAGCTTCCACTATACAAGGTATCTTGGAGTTTTATTTTTGTGTGTCGTATAAACTTTCTTTGTCATCTTTTTATATGAACATCCAAAAAGTACAAAAAACAGTTTCAAAAGTTTTTTTTCAACGATATCTTGGAACGTAGGTTACTTTAAACGTACTTCTGTGGTATAAATTTTCTCCACCATCTTTCTATCGCTCAGTAGGAAGAGATTTATTTTGGTCACCATAATTAGTTTCTAGGTATACATTAAGAATTAAAGTTATCCTTCAGTTGTATGTTTATGGTAATTACTTCTTTACATAAATTTGGATAATTGGATTTTTTATAATGGTACCTATTCTTCTTCAAATTTTTATATAAGAAGATATTTTAATTGTTAAATTTCTGATTTGTATGTTCATTTTTGTTTCGTTTTTGTCATTTTTGCTTTTGTTTTTTATTCTAAAATTTCTTCACGTTACCCTTTAGTTTTATTGAATTACTGTTTCTCATTTAAATTTAATTCTTACAGTTAGATATCTTATGGATACTAACTGTGTTACTTATGAAGTATTGCATTTCAAAACTGGTCTACTATGAAAACTTCTTTGTAGACTTCTGTGTGGTTTGTGATAACAAACTTATCAATTTTAGTAAAACTAGTCATCAGCATGTTGGGAAATACATGTAGAATGTAGCCATCACTACTCGCAGCTGCCATTTTTGGCTTACCCAAGGAAATTTGAAAATTACAATATAGACTAGTTGTTAACCCGTGGAAAAATCCACGGGGTCGCCCGTCCTTTATATATTGAATTTTGTGTTTCCCTAACAAAAAGTCACAGACAGACGCAAAACGGCTATTATTAAAGAGATAGTCGTTAGCCCGTGGAAAAATCCACCCGTCCTTCAAATTCACCTGTCGCAACAAAGTGGACAAAAATATATCGCATTTGGTATTGGTGCGCATTATAAAAATTTCGTGATTCCGTTACGGGACGCGGCTCTCTCGGACACACAGACAAAATACGTCTATTATTAAAGAGATGGTAGAATTTTCTAAAAGCAAAGCAAGCCTGGGAACACTAACCAACAATAAACGGTCTAAAGATTGTTTTACTGTCAATTTTTTATCATAAACTTTACAATAAAAAAAAAAGACAAAAGGAAGGAAATTTTATAGTAATGTAGCTTTGTACATGGTAAAACAATCCATTACAAGGTAACCGTCGTGCTCTTCATAGTGTGTGATTGCAAAGCCTGTTGAATGAGATCTTTTTGTTATTTTTATTTCAGCGCTACCAGATACAACTGCAAACATTGAGCATTTCTTATAATGGCAATTCGAACACTTCCTGCATTAAGTTTCCAGTTATGCAGTCTTAACATTTTTGACTCCTCTAACTACGATATGTGTCAACGCCTCGCTCATACGTATATATGTATTACATCAACTTGAATTGCTGTAGCTGCTAATAAAATCGTCCATTATGTAGTGTTCGCATCCCATTTCGTCGTCTATACTTTTTAAGAATTGCACTTTTACTTGATCTAAAAAAGAATTGGCCTTATCAATGGCCGAGAGTTTGCCTGTATTATAAAAGTACTCGTAGGAGAAACTACTACGAATCTACTAAAATAGTCTTGTTAAGTTATTGCATGAAATGAACCAGTTGTGTTGCTTGTTCCAATTAAGTGCTATGTTCACACAGTTTGTGTACAGTATACTACAGTTAAGTTCTATAGATTCCTTCACAAGGTTGTTCATGTATGTACTTCTTAAAGCAGTTCCATTGTTACTATTGGGACTGTCATTCGTTGGCTTAATCATTTATATTCATCAAATCTTTACGCATTATCTTTTCTTCGTCGTTACTGTTGTACTACAGACGGACCTGTAGCCTTTAGCAAGATTTTTGTTCTTTAATTTTACGGACAGGGAAGTTATGACAAGCCGATATCACTAAATTGTGATGTCATAAAAGATGGACGCTGATTCTATAGTTAGCTTTCTTTGAAGGAATCCCGGTATTTATGTTCTACAGGCGCTTAGAATCAAATTTCTATCACTTCGTTCTTTCCACGTGTCTCTCTCACGTTGATTAGAATGATTTCACAGTGTAGGTTTTTTAAAATAAACAATATTAAATGTTTTGACTGTGTTAACACAGTGTGCTGTCCAGCTCAGTGTTCGATGTTGTGTTATATCAAAACATGTAAATAGTGTATATGTTTTTTTGATTCCATTTAAAACGAAAGTGAGCATCACAACACTACCGCCAGTTTGTTTACTAAAGTTATTATTGATATCGCCATCTCGAAAAGGTGTATTAATGGATGAATATCTTATATTAGAGGTGTGTCTATGTTGTCGGTGTTTTTTCTGCGTCATCGTATTAAATTCGCCGTCGTTGTTTTTGCCTTCGCTGCTGCTAATGATGATTTGTTATTGTTGTTGGTGTTGTTGTTATGGCTGTTTTTGTTGTTATTATTTGTTTTTGTTATTGTTATTGTTATTGATGTTGTTGTGTGTTATCATTATTGCTTCCATAAACAAATCTCGTATTTTACTGGACGCAACCATCGTAATAGCTTGTTGCTTATATATTTTACTCGTGGCTGTTCTTTTTAAAGTGTTGTTTTTGCGGTTCTCCCTACCGCATGACGTTATGCACATTCCCTGCGTCACTTCCGCAATGTTAAAGATAATTTTGGAGGGAGACTTAATAATGTAATAACCTAATAACGCTTTCCATATCTAAGGTGTTTTAACAAATCGTTTTTTATTGGTAAAAATAACCTTTTTGTGATGTATTGCGTTTTTCTTGTATAAATTGGTGGACTCAGAGACTTGTGCATCGTTTTTAGGAATCCTTGCACTAAGAAAACATTTATACGTGGTGGACTTGATGCAAACGCAAATCTCAGCGTCCACACGTTTAATGTCTTTTTTCTTCGTAGTGTGTATATGTTGTGAAAGAAAACGTTTGACAGTTTTACTTTTATATGTTTACATAACTGTTATTCGAATAAATCATTCGATCACAAGATTTAAAGCTCATTGAAATTCCATCTATTTTGTGTCACCTAGAAAATTTAAATTTAAAATTTTTTTAACACAACTTTAAAATGATCTACGAATAATTTTATATGAGAGTAAATTATTTTAAACTAACTACCTACAACATTTCTATTTGTCTGAAGATAATTTGTTACAATTTATCTTGCAATGCATAAGAACCATGGAAATAGCCTTTTTCAATTCACTTTAATTCTGTTTTAATTGCATAGCTCTTCGTGTCGTATTTAGCTGCTCAAAGAAATTAAATGTAGAATTTGAAGTTACTGGAATGATTTTATAGGTTTTATTTCTGACTGAAAAAAAATAGTTTTGAAACATCGAATACGAGGCTACCTTAAAGTGAGGCCATTTGTTGTTTTACAAAGGAAGCCACGTTAGAGTTATGAATATTACTTTCAATATTAAACACTAGTTCTTAGGAACAAGGTTTCTTGCTTCGTATCCAAGAATGATTAGTACGTTTGTAGGAACATTTAGTTTGAATAAGCAAGACATAATTTTATTATAGTTCGAAAAAGAGGTTGCTGATTATACAGATACGAATGGGAATGTGATAACAGATGAAAAAGAAGGTAAGAATTGCTTTTATGTGGGGATGAAGTAGAAGGGCCGTGTGGCCATTGATTGTTGCTTACATTGTTATGCGGATGAAGTTTAAGATTGTGTGACCATTATTTGTTGCTTATATTGTCATGTGGATGCAGTCTAAGGTTGTGTGACCATTAATTGTTGCCAATATTGTCATGGGGATGAAGTCTAAGGTTGTGTGACCATTAATTGTTGCCAAATTGTCACGCGGGTTGTTTTCAGGTTGTCTGGAAAATGATTATTGCCTACACTGTCGTGTGAATGAAGTTTGCCAATAATATCATGTGAATGAAGTTTAAGGTTTTGTGAACAATGATTGTTGCTTAAATTGTGACGTATGTAGATAAAGATAGAGGTTGCGCGTGACCTATGATTGTTGCGTGAATTTCAATCAATGTAGATAAAGTTAGAGGGTGTGTTTGACCATTGGTTCTTGCCTGAATTACTGATATTTCCTGAATTACTACGAATGTTGTAGAAAAGTTAGAGGGTCTGTATGACTATATGAAAGATTTTCGTTCACTGTTTAATTTTTTAGATCAACTGCCAGAAGACAGTTACGTTGAGGTGAGCATAAACGATTCTTCGAGTGAAGATTTACTCGATAAAACACTCGATTCGAGTCAAGAAAATAAAATAGAAGAAGAAGAATTTGCTAAGGATACCGAATATATTCCCGAAAAAACTGAAAACGAAATCGACGAAAAGAAAGAAGAAGACACGTGTGTAGAAGACTCTGAGAATACCGAGTCCGAGCCAATCCAAAATCAAGAATCTGTTTTTTCCGAAGAACCACAACAGACACAGTCAGTAGAGCAGAAAGAGGTTTCGGAAGAAGATTCTAAGGTAGATTATTCACGTCGGTTAAGCAATGTTTCAGTGAGCACAATTGAGGTGACGGAAGCTGAGGTCATCGAGATTTTACCCACTTCATTTGAGGAAGCTATACCTGTTACTGAAATTGTTATCGAAAACAGTGAGGAGAGTGTGGCCACGGTAGAAGGTGATCCTGACGTAGCGGATTCTGCAAATTATTTCAAACTTGAATCTGTAACAGAGGAAACTGAAGAAGAACTAAAAGCTGATGTTTCGCCTGTAATGCGTCGGCCTAAACACGACGGTTTAGTGTCGTCGACTCAAACACGTTCATTGTCGGATTTACCTCCTCATCCACCGAAACGTGTCGGTATATTAAAAAGAAGCGGCGCGAAAAAAGACAGGCCGTTATCAGATAGTTTTGAAAATTTAAAAATGGTCGAACGGCAAGGTATTGTTGAAATGTACCAAGGTGGCTCTAATGCGCTAGTCAATACACCTGAGAGCAGTCTAACTAGAGGTCATAGTCTGGATGCACTTATGACGGAGGTTGACGGAGACGGGTTAAATTCCGAAATGTCTTCGACCAGTCAGCTAAGCGTGAACGGTACAAATGGAAGTGAAGAATCGTTAACGTCTGAATGTGACTCGACCAAATCGCGTTCGCGCTCAGGTAGCGAGAAATTCTCGAACGGTTCTTATCGTGCGTCTTCGTTATTATCGTTAAACGACGTCCAAATATCCCGATGTTCGTCGACGTCAAGTCAGGAGGAATTTGTGCGCATTACGAAGAAGCCATCTTTGTTGAGTCGCATTTCGTTTAAAAAAGCAAAGTCGATGTCTTCGCTGGAGATGGAGAAGAAGGACAAAAACACACTCGACGAAGGTAAGTTGTTTTTTACTTTTTACTTTCACTTTTGGTGTTTGATTGGTGTATTCTACATGGTTTGTTTGGTATTTTCTTTCCACTTTTATTACCTTTTTTGAACCCTTTTTAAGGAGATGTAAAAAAGTTGTATTTTTGTCCTAAAGATTTTTTCGGGAATAGCAAAACTAATCAACTTTTCGTTAGATTTTTGAAAAGCGTACGCGTCCGAAACAAAATTTTCCCGCGGACGTTTTTGCCTCCTGTCGCAAATTTCATTACTTTTTCCCAACGAAGTTTCTGCTTAAAAAAGTATTTAATTGTTCGTTTAGATCGCCGAAAAACTATAACAGGTGGCATTGATCTGGATTATCTGCCGACAAAATCAGCAGTACACGACGACAGGTATGTAATGTAGTTGTCACTCCATGGAGGAGACCGGTAGTAACACTCTGTCGTAAAAAATTTGCATTGCAAGCCCGTTTTCTCTCCATGCACTCGACGATCCAAATCATTATATGCATCATACAGTACAACTGCACACAACCTCGTCCCTAGGGCATTTTGCACACAACCTCGTTCTTATGGTATTTTTTCTTAGGGTAGTCATCAGGGTTTCTTATATCTTTTCTGGTATTGGAACGGCGTTCAATTTAGGTGAGGAACCTGGAAACGAGGTTGAACTGCACACATACCGTTGACTGCTATTAACATCGCACTAGCACTTATTAGCAAAATGACATGTAAATTTACTGCTTAACCAACGCGAAAGTTCTTACTCAGAACACGACTTCTAATTGCATGCGGGGGAAATTTAAGGACGCAAATACGATACACACGAAAAATTATCGCACGACACTTTTTAATTAATACAACACACTACATCTCTTCCTTCTCTTTGATAAACTTTTAAGTAGATATGTGTAAAACACAGAACAATTACTTTCTTCAGTGAGAGCAACTTTGATGTGATCACACATGAAGATATGTGCGGCGATATGTAAGTTGCTCTTTGTCATTCCTTTAATTAACTCTCTAGATGAGTCTCAAATTTTTATGGAAAATGGTGCCAAACTTTAAAAGAAAGTACAATAACTCTGCTTTATGATTTTTCAAGACTGCTTTTGTAATTCAAATACTTAAATGTAAGCATTTAACTTTCGCGAATCATTTCGAATTGATTATTTTCGCGCAAATTGTCCTTTATTCAAATTTTATTTCCCGATTTCTGGTTGCGTAGCATCATCAATGTCTTTACAGAAAATTGGCATTTGTCTAGGACTTGGAGAATGTCGTGACATCATTACGTATTAAGCTTATTTTGTGCAACATTAGATATTTAAACATGTGTGAACATGAATTTAGAATTGTGCGCGTGTGTAACTCAAGCCTTAGTTAAGCATTGTTTATCTGCACTGTAGACGGAACATGGAGAAAATCACGGCCATTATATCACCGTTTATTCATCAATTTTCTGCTTATTTACTCTCTCCACCACATATGATGATACGTAGTATATTAGTTCAATAATGTAAACACCCAGAAGGAGTTTTCATGTCACTAGCATTTATTCCGGGATGTTCCATACCATTTCGTTAGATATGTACTTTAAATTTCAGTTGTGTAAAAAAGTCGTTCTCCGCTGAGAGGATTATTACGCGAGGGGTAATTTTAAGCATTTTAGTTGGCTAATGTAATTTCGCGCGAACAAAAGCAGGATTGTATTCTGTTTTGGCAAGTTAATCAGAACGTTCTATTTTACCCTCTTGCGTGAAATATCTCGCGTTTTGGAACATAACTAAATGTAAATTTATAAACGCCCCCCCCTACCACCTACCCTCCAACCACTTTCCCTCCCCCTGCTGCCCCCCCTTTCTCCCGGTCCCTCCCATGATTGATAATAATGTTTATTTTTTTTATTTAGTCTCGTTCGTTGCGTGTCTTACGATACCGAAGTGAAGAAATCGCAATCAAGTGTTTCAATTGAAAAGCTGGGAAAAAATCTTGAAACAGAAAAGTAAGTTGATTTCCTAACCACCTGAGATGACGCACGATTTGTGACGAACTTTTCGAAAGTTTTCGCACTCTAGTAGTATTTTGAATTTTGAAGTGAATCAGGATTTTGTGGAGGAGAGTCAAGAAGAGTTACTAAATACTAACCTGCGCAACAAGTAATTTTGAAAACTGAATTTGAAAACCATTCTACTAATGACTGCGTTAAACAAAACACTATCATAACATTCACACAAGTGTAACGTAGAATAGTACCATGCACGTATTAACCTGCACATAGCATTCGAATAATTCATCTTTTCATCAACTACATTTTACAGGGAACAAGCACGTAGAAGAGTATCGACTAGTGCACTTCCACCAAGGTATCATAATTCCTCTTATCACACTCCTCCTTTTGGGGTGCTCATTCGGTCGGTGAAGGTCGGCAAAATTGGTAAAAATCTGTTAAATCAACCTACCTAGTGCCAACGAAGTCAAAATTTTGTCAGGTCAAGAGATTTCATAGGAATTTTATTGGTGCATTTGTTTTTATGGCTTTGTAGTATAATACTCTTCATATATAAATATTTGCGAAGCAAGCATTAAATTTGCTCGTTAAATTTATTTTTTGTCTGATTGGAAAAAACAGATTATAACAAATGAGATCTTCACCTTCCGACATAATGAACATTCTCCTCTGTGGCGTCTTTTTTGTGTCCCTTAAAGCTTCTATTGCGAGAAGCTATAGGACATTCACAGAAGAGCACCACGACTTGACATTAACTAATAAACATACATCTGTCTCCCACACAGTGCTGCGCTACATGCATGATTTTAGTAATTTTTTGTCATTATAAAGTGCAGATGGTAAAGAATATTCACGTAAAATAATACCTTAGGTGTTGTGAAGCATTACAGTCATTTTTATGGAAACGGTATTGATTCATAATAATGACAATTACAGGATCTTGTTTTTACTATTTTTGACGCAAATCTCAAATTATTTTTTCACCTTTACAGGACCGGCTTCAGTTTTCGTTTCAGAATGGTACAAAATTAAACCTTCCTTTTTCTTCTTTTTCGTTTTTTCACGCGGTAGTTTTAATTGGGTAGAGTTGGAAGCGTCGCCGTTCGATGTGTCTATGAGAGTTTGACCGTAAAAAAAAGCCAGTACCGCCTTGAAATGAGCGGGCGTTAATTTAGGACCTGTATAATTAGGGTCAACAAGTTTCATATGAGGTAATATTAGACATGTTAATTAATGTTCTTATATCTTAGTTATGGCCGAAAATTTGCAAATCAAGAAGATGAAGACACCGATGAAGGAACTTCTTTCGAGATCGCCGAACGTCACGCTGAACATGATGTGCGTAGATTCCTAACCCTCGCCCTGCATAGATTCTGAACCCTGGCTCCTATATAGGTTCTTAAGCTTGACTGTGCGTAGTTTCTTGTACCTGACGCGCTCTATTATTTAGAAACTCCTCTCTCCTTATATATTCGTCTTCAATATTTTTACGAATTTTTTTTCTGTTTTTACATGATGTAAACAACATTACCGTTCAAGTTGATAAAAGGGGGCCTCGTCAGCCTTTCTCATTTAAATTTGTTTATATCGGCAACCATTGTAAACACGTTAGCACTCACATTGGTAACCATCAGAAAATTCTTTTCTTGTCTGTTCCACTCCCCAGAAAATTTTCTTGTGGTGAAAAACAGCCCTTCGGTTGTGTGGTGTTTAAATTTCTGTATTTTTTTACTTAAGCATGCAATGTTTCAGTTTTGATGTTACTTTCAAAAATTTTAAATACTTGATGAAGTAACCACTTTAATTAGGCAATGATGTAATGACGGATTAATTTAATAACCTTTCTTGACTTTATGTTTTAATAAATTGCTCATACGTTTTTATTCTTGTAGCGAAAATCCAGTCAGGACGAAAAACAAAAGAAACGCTATGGTTTATTTCGTGGTAAACCAAAAGAGAAAAAAGTAAGATATGAATCGCCTTTGTTTTTTTCTATAAATAAACATGACGTCATTTCTCGGAGTCATAGCAATGCGTGTATTTTCAGTCTCAAAAAGAGAAGAAAGACCATCGTGAACGGAAAGACTCAGACGCGAAGGTGACTGCTCATGTTTGTCACTGTTACCTGCCTCCCCCATTCAGTCAATTTTAACGCTTTTTGTTTTCCTTTTAGAACAAAAAGAAAGCACAACCATCCAAACCAGATTGTAAGTATGCTGATGCGCGACTATAAACCAAATCATATCTATTTTCGCTAGCCGTGACGTTAATCGGCCCTTACAACTCCGGCCTTAAGTCGGTGTTATTTTTGCGACTGGCAGAAATAAGAGCCAGTCTTAAAAAAAGGCCAAAATAAAATTAAAAAAAAGCTGGCGTTAATTTACAAAATGTTCACACTTAAGGTAAAAAAAATTGATTATCGGATATCAAAGAATAACTTTTCCTTTTTTCTTTTTTCAAATGTTCCGTCGAATTCCGTAAAACAAAGCATTCATTCCTTCATTCTCGGCTTAACGTCCATTTTCCATGCTAGCATGGGTTGGACGGGACATAATAATGACCCTCTTTCAATCTGATTTAGACTGTGTTAGATCTAAACTCAACTTCCTCTGTATCAAGTCTTTCCTTATAACCTCCTGCCAAGTCTTTCTCGGTCTGCCTCTGGGCTTTGCCTCAGGAACTATCAAGTCTCTATACTTTCTTACCCAATTATCCTCCTCCATTCTTTCTAAGTGCCCCAGCCAATTCAATCTTCTTATCTGGATTATATCTTTAATTCTACTGATACTTAGCCTGCTTCTTAGCTTATCTGAACTCTTTCTGTCTCTCAGACTGGCATTATCCACCTAACCATTCTAATATCATTCCTTTCTAAACGGTCAAGATCTGCCTGCTTCACTGCCCATGTCTCACTTCCGTACAACATAACACTTCTTACACAGGCCTCATACAACCTACTTTTTGCCTCAATTGACAAGACTCTGCTAGTCAACAAAGGAAGTAACTCTTTGAACTTTTGGTATTGGTGTCCTTTTAGAATGCGTAGGATTTCCAAAGTGCAACCCTTGAAATCAGCGTAATTAGGGCCGCCGTAAACTTAGGCCGGCGAGTTGAAAATAATTCAAGAAAAAAATACTTGCACTGTCGAGTGGAGTTAATTTGTTCATGTTGGTTAGGCTTGATAACAATCGAAGGTATCAACGGTTAAATACGAAGTTTCTTTTAGAAAACCGGTAACTAAGTTCGGCGTGTCCAAGTCATATCCTCAATAATTTGTTGCAATTATTGATATCAAACAAGAATGAGCCATATTCACAATATGCCCGATTTTATTCCTAGTCTTATTGCAACACGGGGTTTTTCCATGTTTTTAAATGCAGCGCTAGCGCTATTGGGAGACAAATTTTTCTGTGAACGATGTTGCTAAGATAGACTAAGGAAAAGGTTGCGATTTATCTAAATTTCTTTGCCAAATAACTGGACAAAACCTTGTCTTAAACCTTGAATTTTAAATAGGCCGAAAATATAAACGGCGTTTAACATTTTTTTTCCCCCACGTAGTTAAGTCGTTCAAATTTGAATGTAATTCATTGCTGTCGTATAGTTGTTTCTCCGAATATTACCCTGATCCTTTTGGCAAGTCGACCGAGTAATGGGACAGGTTTTGCGTAATAATTTGAAAAGGTTCAGCATCGCACTTAAGGGCTACCTTACGTAGTAGAAAATGTTACGCAATTTGAATTAAAGGTCTTATATTTCGTGCTTACTCAAACAACAACACGCAGGGTCAAGCGGTCGAGTTGGTGGCATTAAGTGGCTACGGGTCTGTAAATTTAGTGTTTGTTTATCGCTATTCTGTTCTGTAGTTTATTTCTTTTATAACAACAAAGTCGATCTTGTGCACCCGGGGCGATTTTTAATGGCTGCCTAGCGGGATGGTAAAACATTGATTTGTTTTGTGTATCTCTTACCAAGATTGCTTTGTTTTTGAATAAATTTTTGTGTTTATTTTTGTGTATTTTTATTCATAAGGCTCTGAATATTCTGACTTGCTTTTAACCTCGTACTGTTTAGTCCTTCAGCCTATGAATTTATTGAAAAAGAGCTGAGCTAGCTAAAACTAATCTAGAAAGAGGAGAGAGAGAGAGTTCTACTTGAGCTAGCTAGCTAACCTTTACAAGTGCATATATAGTTAGCTACCAGCCAGAGAGAGAGAGAGAGATCTACATATTTTACATGGCGATTAAGTGCTTTTCAGATTGTGGGACTGACCCCCCAGATAAATACACTGGGACCGATTTTCACTAGGGCTTTTTTAAGTATTGGTATTGAGTCGTCAAAAATATCTAAACCTTGTTAGCTAGATATTTAACTTTATTTGTTAACAAAATGCTGGCTGGTCACAAGCTACGCTCAAACCCTTCATGATATTGTGGTCAAAAGAAGGGAGGGGGAATAGCAAACCAAAGTTTTTTTACACAAGTTTAGGAATATGCTAGCAATAATTTGAGATTTTTTATTATTTTTTATGTCCTGAACAACCCTGCCCAGATAAAATTAGAATTAAGATAAAAACCATGTGGCAAACAGGAAAACACCTGGTCCCAGTATATTTTCAAAGGTATGTTTGCCCTTGTAAAAGGGGCCCAACTGTTACACAGTAAAGTAAGACTGAGAACTAGCAACAGCTGTATACACACAATCTGTGGTTTAGGGAAAAATAATTTGAATATGTGTGTTAACTTTATTAGAATTATTCTGTCAAATTTGCATTATCATGATTATTACTGCAAGTTCAACATGAGTCAGTCTTATGGGTTTGCGTCAAATTTTAAGCACCAATAGTTAAGACAAGCCAAAATTAAATCATTGTTAAATATGTCGATAAATACATAGAAAAATTTACTTATACAAAAGAACAATGGTAAAGATCCATCATTCAAATTTAAGACATTTGTTTACCTTTGATTGTGAAGAGTTAAATGTTGATCAAGAAAACGTATAGGATTATGTGCTTTGTAGGAGCAGTTAAAGAAACATTGGGTTTAGAGGCATTTCAACGATGTCATGTGACTCATTTTTGTCCCAGGTGGCCCCAGCAGCATTTGTAATTTATGACGGCACTGTGCATTTGCGCACTCAATGGCCAACATATTTTCACAACATATAACCTAAATTAAAAAAACTGCATTAAGAGCAAGGTGTTATGTAAAGTGATAACGCTATAAATATGTTGCTAAATGTTTAAAATATAAATTGATAACAAAAGTAGTAAGTAAAATTTTGTCGACATTTTGTAATTCAAATAAGTGCAGAAATTATGGAAGCAATTACTTGCTGACGCTTAATATGCTAAATCACAAGTGTTGCATCAGTATTACCAGCCATTTACAGATATTAGGTCTCAAACCTAAAGTACAATGCAATGGCTTTACTAATTTTAATTTAGGCATTGACATCTGTCTGGTATGCATCCCATATGACTTGTGTAAATAAAGTTGAAAAATTGTTTTTGGGCAACTTTAAAGAAAAATAAGATGTCCACTTTCATAACAGTCAGAATTACTGTATTATGATATATTTTTGTCTCAAAAGTTTTGCAACTTAATTCTTTAAGAATGATGTACTAAAGGTCCTCTAAAAAATTTCTTAAAACAAAATAAAAAAATTTAAAATAAAAGTCCAGGGAGCATTTGTTATAAGTGTTTGTCTTGTCTTTTAAACCTCCATGATTGAAGAGCAAGAGGAAAGAGGTTTTTAAAATAAAATTAAGAACAAAAAACATGACACCTGATTGAAGTAAAGTGATTCTTTTTTTAAAACGTCAATTTAAATGGGAATTTAGAGGGGGAAGTATTTATATAGTGCTTTTAGCTTTTGTTTTTTTACAGAAATTTTGCTAAAAGCCTATAATCTGTAAGCATCAGTAAATACAATTGAAATCTTCAGAGATGTTTCTTAAACATCTCTGAAGATTTGACTAAAATTTCTAAAAAAAAATTGTCAAAATATACTACTGTTCAGACATTTCTCATTAGATTAGATTTTGATAAATATATTGATTAATATACCAGTTAATGTTTTCACTACTCCATTTTATTTTCTGTGGCTGAAGGAGTCACAACCAGAAAAAAAGATTAAAATCATTGTATTTTGAGTAATTGACATTTTAATTTACTTTTTTTTCGTGTTTATCTAAGAATTTATTCCATGTTGTTATTTGACAGTGTAAACAAAATAAAAACAAAGCAAGCTTCTTACTTCATTTTTTGACACTTTTTTGTTAAAAGTTTTGTACAGATATAAATTTTGTTTACTAATTCTTATAATTTTTGCATTATGTTGTTATAAATTGTTTTTTATTATAATCTTATTTTCATTTAGTTGGATTACCAAATAAATTAGAGAAAGCCACTTTTTTAACGAAAAGAGGGACATCATTTCGAACTTTTACTAAATCTGTAAGTGATATGAAATATAATCTAAAACTACGGAAATGTGAAATTTTTATAATATTATATTCTCTAAGGGATGCTCTACAATACTGTAAACACATTATTGAAGCACATATAAATGCTTATTTGCCCTTTTTTAATTTTTTCTTAAACTAACGCTTTCTATTTACATTTGCTATTTTACTCATTTTGCTAAGTTTTAATTTTCAGAGTGGTGAATCAAAGGTCAATGAGAAGCCTGTATTCAGAGGCTCTTCTATCAGTGCCAACAACAAACACGATGCAAATAATAAACTACGGGCTGACAGAAAATCACCAAAAATGAACAGAAAGTAAGATTTAACTTGTTTTTTTTTTTTATTCCTTCATTTTGGTGATGGTGAAATTTGTTAATTACAAAAATGTTTTTTAATTTTTTTTTATTCTTTTTTCATTTTCTTATATTTTTTTTCAGGGTCAGTAATACATTACACGAAGAACCCCATGAATCTGATACACAACCAATGCTATCTTCAAGGTATACTTTTTATACGTTATTTTTGTAGAAGGGTTCCACATCAAACCACACAGTTGTAAATGTTCGTCCTTTTTTACAAAAAAATTTGAAGAATGCTGGCTAAATTTATGTTCATATTATGTTTATGTTGTTTTTGTACATACCTCAAAACCACATTTATTACATTGGAAAGCTCTATACAGCATTGTGTAAATGCTTTTAAGAGTTGTAAAGTTGTAATTTGTAAATGTATTCACAAAAAAAGTTTTTTTTAATTTAGAATGTTTTGTACTGTATGAACATATAGTGAATACACTTTAATTATTTGCTTTTGAAGAAAAAGTAATAAATATAAAATCTACAACACCCTCCTCCCTTTTGTTACTTTTCTTTTAATTTTGTTAAAATATTTCACTTAAACAAGTCCTTACAATAATAAAATTCTATTTCTGAGGAATAGCATTTTTAAAAATAGCTTGTGTCTTGTTTTGCGAGTATTCTGCCGTCCCACCAGGATCAATAATTGATGTCTAAATAAACCATTTGAAGTTAGGAAGAAAACACATGTCTCCTACCAATATCTACTGTTCACATGCTGTTGATATAAATTTCAACTTTTGTGTTTGCACAAGATATCATCTGCACTTTGAAACTGAGAATAAAAATAGTTTAACGATCATCACGAAATAGCTTGTGTTTTTTGTTGATGGTTTTGATGTTACAGCTGTTTTTTTTTATAAGTTTTTATAAGAAGACAGGATATTTTAGCAGAGGCTTTGCCTTTAAGAATCTTTTAAGTGGTGCAAGAAAATGTTTGTTTTGACATTTTGGATATGAAAAGACAACGTTCTATATCAGTTAGCTATGAGTTTGGATTTAGATTTCAAAGAAAATTGAACCGGCAAGCTTCGGTGTAAGTAGGGATGTATTTTTTCAGTAAATAATTTTTCTAAAATGGTTAACTGTGAGAAGATTATGCTATGTTTGGTATGAAAAAGAACTTTATACCCGTAGAAATAAATTTATAAAGAGTAAATTTGGTGGTGCCAATAATTTTTTTTTAATTTAGAATAATTGTTTAATTAAAAATCTGTTAAATTTTAATTTAAACTGTTATAATCCTACTTCACTATTCATATTGTGCATGGAGATGCATATGCCTTTCTTATTTCCTCAGAATATACCCATATCATGATGAATCTAAAGATTGCTTGGACAGAGATGTTTGAAATGCTTTTTTCCATTAGTTGTATTGTAGGAAAAGACAGTGTAGTGCTAAGTTTATGAATTAATTTAGTTTGGTTATTAGAAATAAGACTGCTAAATATCTTTCACATTCGTACTTCTATTAATTGCAACAGCATTAAACTATAATAGTTTTTGGACAATGTCACATTAATTTGAAACACAGTAGATACAAATAAGGAGCTCAAAAAAACTATGGATGCTAAAAAGTGTGATATTTGTGATTTCGTCAGGACTGCAATCTTTTTGTTATGATGGTTTTTTTGTAAGTTTTTTAAACACACTATAATTTTACAACTTCAGTTTTTGTATAAACTTCTGGATGCTAATTTTTAAACTGATTTTGTAATTGTTGTTAAAATGAGAAGCAGAAGTTGTTAGTAATAATTAAATAAATAAGAATGATGTCAACACAAAAACATTTTTTTTTTTAAATTATTGTAAAAAATTATGGATGTTGTTCCATTGTTTTTATAATCAAGCAATGCAATGTTTGTAGTTAGGGTTAATTATTAACAGGGAACATCAAGTTTTCACCATCATCAAATATTTTTACATAAACAAGTCCAAGTTTACATTTAGTTTCAAGTTTAAAGTCACTTTATTTTGATTGTCAATTTTCTTTCGCTTTTTAAATATAGATTTGTAAATAAAGTGTTGGCCTAAGTGGACTGTCGAAAGTTGTCCAAAAATGTTGTGAAAAAAAAAATTTTTTCTAACAACTCTTCAGGTGTTTTATTATTTCAAGTCTTGTGCTTTGCAGTTGTACAGCACAAGTGTGCTCTTATTTATATTTAGTCAATATTTGTTGCTTTTGTTGTTCATTGACTTAGCTGTGTTCAGTACGCAATATGTTTATAAAATTATTGTTCTTTTCCAAGTCCCTACTTAACATATTTTTTTTTGTTGTTTGTGTAGAATTTCTTGCCACGGTTATTTATAATTTTTTATGGCTTGTTTTAAACTATAATTTTTTTTGCAGGTCGAAAAATAAAAACTTTTAATAAATAATTTAATCATGATCGAAAAGTTACCATGTTTAAATGTTTTGCTCCAATTATTTCAATGTCATACTATACAAAGATGCGATTTTAAACTGATCACCTATTTGCGCACTTTCTAAAGAATTATGGTGTTGATTAATAAATATCTACTTTTTCGCTTTTTTGATGCTTCGTTGTATGTTTGGTTTTTTTCCAGATATTATTAATGCTAGTACTTATTTAGAAATTTGGCTGGGTCATGTACATCGCTTGATTCTATCCATAAATCTAGTTACGATGATGACATTGATGCAGGTAGAATAATTTTTAAACTTGTGATGTTTGATTAACTTCATAGAATTTTGTTTACTTTTTTTTCCTAATGTTGTATGTATTATGCACCATTAGTTTTAAACAAACAATTTAAGTTTTGTGAATTTTAGGTCCCTCCTTCCCACCAAAAAAGGTTTAAAAAAATCTACCCCCTAATTTAAAAGAGGCCTAATCCTGTTTTTATCAGTATTGAAATTTTATTGTTTTTCGAATCTTTAAAGCATAGGCTATTTTATATATACATTTAGGCCTTGCCATCAATCGTGAGCTTGTGTGGAATGTTTGTTGCTTGTGCAATTGCATAAATCGTAATCAAAATGTACACTAGAAGAACCTTCATTACTTTGTACAATACGCAAAACTATAGCTATTTTAAAGGGATAAGAGATGTTCACAGAGGAAGGTTCATGAGCAGTGAACCCCAAACACTGAGACACTATCAAATTATTAAAAATCATTATTAAGCATTTAGCTTGTTACCCCAGGAAATAGTAACCTGTTCTTTTTTAGTTGTTGTTGCTTATACCATTAAACTTAGCTTTTATCCTCTTGTCATTTTAAAAATTAAATTCAAGTTATATTTAAATATATGTTTATTTTTTAAATATAAAAAAATTAAAAAAAAATTTTTTCTTTCATTTGAAATGTTTGGATAAATTGTTTTTCCTTGTTATTAATTCAAAAGAAAATACCCTAAACAGTACTACTTGTCAAGGTGAAAAGCAAAAATAAATTCATGTACAAGACTTTGCAATCAGCGTAGTCTTTCTGTAACATTAAAAAAAGCATAACCGAGGAGGTTGTTATAACAGTATGTAGATATGTGTATGTCCATAATAAAATTAAAATTTTAAAAAACAAAACCTATTAAACCAAAATGAATTCCTACACAGTCAATTAGTATTTTGAATTCTACTGCGTGAGCTCAAGAGATGGCATGACCAGAGAATATTAAAATCACCCTTAAATTTGATCACAAAATGGATAATTAATTTTTAGAAAGTCCATATTAAGCCATAGGGCCTAAGTCCTCTAGTGTAAAAATTCATTATTTTTAAAATATGCATTTTAACGATAAGTTTTGGCATAACTGTGGAACAACTGAAAGTTTTGCTTTTGTTTTAAGATAAAAAGAATGTAACAATATAGTGTAATTATAAAACCAAAGTTGAACAGTGCTTCTCAAGAGCCAGGACTAGGTAATCAGGAAAAGTTTTTTTCCACTTTTTCTCAAAATAAGAAAAATGGACTTAGGTTTGTTTAAAACTAAGGCTGTGATTCACGCTGAAATATTGTTTCTTTAAGTTGTAAATTTTGTGGTATTTTTTTTAGCCTATATTGCTGAAGAAAATTCAGAGGTAGGTAAAAATTTAAGAAGCTTAAAGTGGAATTGTATGAAGGCTTGTTTTAGCAGGGTTCCCACGCCTCATGACTCCTCATATCTCCTCAAATTCCAAAGGTTTCCTCAATTCTTCTTGAGTGTCCTCAGTTGTTTTGAAATTTAGGTTTTCGTCTTTGCAAACATTAATTTTTTTTGTTGTGTTTGTATTTGAAGCAAAAAAATATTGTAAAAAAATTTTGAGATGCCAGTCTGTGTGTTCCTTCATTTTTAGAAGGGCAAATTTTTCTCCTCAACTCTCCTTTTGTTAACAAAAGCTCCTCAAAAATCACAAAAATTTTTCTCAAAAGCCCTTAAATCTTCTCAAATTTTGTGTTGAAAAAAGAGTAGGAAGCCTGTTTAGGAAAGGCTCACATATTGAAAAGTGCATGCCAAACATTTGAACTTTGATTAATTTTTAGCATACGCTTTTTTTTGTGTCACCTAAACTGACTAAACTATGAAGAAATTAAAGCTGACTTAGTTGAAAACTAAAAAAATATATTTTGCATACTATCCACATATGTTCAAATTTTTTATGTTTTTGTCACAACCAATTTTTCTAGTATGATTCCGACTTGGATGCTAGGGATGAACCTGAAACGTGGAGTGAACTCGTGGACAAAAAGGTGCAGCGGAAAATGCATGCTAAAGACATAAAACGTCAGGATGTGATATATGGTAATACTATAGTTTTACTTAAAAAAAAAACATATACAGATACCTTTGTGTTTAAATTTTAAATCTGAGTAAATGTCTTTGTGTTTAGAATTAATTCAAACGGAAGCACAATATGTCCGTGTACTGCAAATAATGAGGAAGGTAAGCCAGCATAAATGTTCATCTAGAATAAAATTATTGGGTGAGAAAGAACACGGACAACACATAAATACAATGTGGTCTGACCTTAACTTGTAATGTAAACTGCATAGCTGCTATGTTCTCGCGTATTATTTTCCTGTTTATGTCTACTTGTATTTTAGCATAATAATCTTTTTATCAGACACTTATGTGTCTACGTATCGTACAAAGTTTTATAATTTTTTGTTCTAGATCTATGCTTATGGAATGGTCCGTTCACTTAATATGGACCCTGACGTTGTTAGTCAGATATTTCCACTAATAGATGATTTAATTGAGCTAAATGGTAAGTAATTTTTTTCTAGTTGTAACATTGTATATTTTAATTTAGATTTCTTACATTTATTCGCATACTATTAAAACATTATACTTCATAAACTCCCTTTGAGATTATTCACCTAATTTAAAATTATCAACTATGTGCCATACCGTGCACTTTGCTTTGCTTTACTAAACATTTTTTTATGCTTTGCTCTGCTTTATCATACCAAACTAGCTATTCTCTCATATAAAGCAAGACATAGGGAATGGCCAGTTTGTTGTACTTTATTGATTTTGAAGTTGATTTTCATTTTTATTTCAGGGGGCTTCTATGCTGCTATGAAAATGAGACAAGTGGAAAGTGTCAATTATATCATTGAAAACATAGGAGATACATTAGAAAAATTTGTAAGAATCATCTTTTTATTTCTTAAATGTGTCCTTTTTTATTATTTACTATTTCCTAAATCTAACCAGAAAAAAGATGGAAAAATAAGCTTTTGCATGGCTTTTTTGGAGACGTGTGAGTGAAATCACAAATGCTGGAATGATAAGACTGACCAGTAATCTCGGTTTCTTATTCTAGAAAAACTTACCATAAATGCTTAATTAAACGCCCACTCTTTAATAAGTGACCATTCTCTTTGGAATTTTGTTAAAAGCTCTCCGAATTGAAATATTACTCCAGCCAATAGGGGCACTTGTTCGAAAAGTGCTTAAACGAGCAATATGGTATCCAGAATAGCAGTTACCAAATTTATATGTTTCTGGATGTCCTAGTAAGACCTTCCATCCCTGTACTAAAAGCACCTTATAGAAATAGCTAGATTATAGTGATGACAGATAACACAACATCTTATGAATGTTTTCTTGTTTTGCTTTGCGTTTTTATGCTAATCATTCTTTGCTTTAAAATATATTTTCGTTGAATGTCACTCTCCTATTTTTTAGTTTGGTGGTGAGAGTGGTGAAATGTTAAAGCAAGTTTACGGTCATTTCTGCAGTCATCATCTTGAAGCAGTATCGATATATAAAGAATATTTAAAAAGTGATAAAAAATATGCCAATTTTATGAAGGTGAGTTAGTAAAAAAGTGTTTGTAAATAATTTTTAAAAAGACCACTTGCTGTAAATAACAGTTGTGTAGCCTGAAAGAAGTTGTTTGTGTTATGGATTTTTTTCCGTGACCCAAAATTTATTTTGTTACAGAATTGTTTACTCAATGACCGCACCAGGCGTTTATCTATACCAGAATGCATCACATACGTTACTATTCGAATGACAAAATACCCATTACTAATTGAAGCTATCATAAAAGCAACCAAAGGTAAGCTGTTTATTTGTTTAATTTCTAAAGTATGTTCAACACTTCACAGAAAGATGTTTTTGATGTTTTGTCATCTTCTTTTTAGAATCCAAGGAGGACTGGCCTAAATTAAAAAACTCTCTCAAACTAGTGAAGGTAAAGCAAAAATAACTGATAAATATAAAATATTTACAGTTTTCATTGTTACCCATCTTATCTTTTCACAATTACCAAGTTTTTTTAAAGCATTTATTTAATTGCGGGAAATCATTTTAAGGATAGTGTTATTGTTTTTACAGAACTTTGTTTGTTTTTTTGAAAATGTTATAAACTGTTTATCAGCTATACCTGCAAAAATTGATTTTTATTTTAGCATTTTTTAGCTGCAACTCACAACATTTAGTGTTAAAGCGTTCAAATTTGAGTTTTGTTAAGAACAGTGAACATTTAAAGCGTTTTCAGTAGATATCTTGGAGATTGCAGAGGAACATTTTGTTGCTTTCTGGGTTATATTCATAGCTCATAGAGAAACTTAAAACAACTTAAATTAGGACAAGCAAAGCTAGCAGGCTACCAGTAATTTCCATTATGATGACTCAGAGTCATTCTATTATACAACTTGATAATATACATATAATTGTTTATATAAATAAATACTGATGCTGCTCTCTGGCTCTGAACAAAAAGTACCTCTGTTTCTTGGCCTTTATTCTTCTCTTGTTGCCTTGATTCGACACATTATTACTGTATCTCTTTAGGAAGTACTAAAAGCTGTTGATGAAGCTGTGAATATATATGAACAACAAAAGGTACGTTAACAACCAATACTTTCCAACAGAGTACTTAATAGCCCTAGGTGCCATTATGTAAAGCATGTTTTCATCTTTCTTTATGACCAGGGTTGCATTTAAATAAAACAAAGAAAGCTATGTACCCTCAAACTATACATGTAACATAATACATGGATTTATTATGGTAATTAGGACCAACACTGTACTACTGTTTGCATATTGTGAATAATTTGGTTGTTATTTCTTAGGAACTTGCACTACTCAAAAAGAATCTAGATCGGAAACACGTGGTAGAAATTAAAGGTGCAAATAACACAAAAAAGACTTATAAAACTACTTATTTATTTCATAAACGTAGTCGATTATTATACGATAAAAAGACGGTACTGCGTGGCAAAAGCAAAAGTCATGGTGAGCATATTTTTATTATATTTTTTTGTTTATAAAAGTATTTCATTTGTATGTAGGTTCTCCATTTTTGTGTTGTTTATTGTTTTGGCATCAGTAAATTTTATTTCTATTTTTTCTTTTTTTTTCTTTGTATTTCTATCTCTTTGCTTTATCCTTTTAAAAATATATTATTTTCCTTTCCGTAGATACTAGAATGATTGTTTTAGCAGAAAAAATTATATTCTTCCAAGATAACGGTGGTAAATTACAGTTGTTATCTGCAGATAATAAGGTAGGAGATTATTTTTTAAGCAGATATTATACTTACAGAAACTACCCTTAATTTTGAAAATGGATAATCTTCTAAATGTTTCATCTAACTCATTTTCCCAGACAATGTCTGAAAATTTAACAGCCTTTGTAATTCGTGATGGCACTCTGCATTTGCGGACGTAATTGCCGACATATTTTTAAAACATATAGTTGAATTGAGTATAGCTCAGTTTCCTCCTACAAAAATGCATTAACATTAAAAGCTAAAAAATTCATTAGCATAATTTTTGCACTTCAACTACAAAAAAAGCTAACATTTATTTTTTTTATTAGGTGTTATTTTATAGTTTTTATTAACTATAAATATATTTCTTCATTAAATTTTTATTTTAATTCAAGGGGGTAGCTAAAACATAATTTGAATTTCATAGACAAAAGAAAACATAAGAATAAAGTGTTGTGCAATGTAATGCTATAAATATGTTAGTATGAGATATATATTAAATCATAAATTACTGATGAAAGTAGAGAGAAACTTTTTCCTACGTAAATTACAAAACTGCCACAGTTTCCTAAATAAGTGCAGAAAGTGTGACAACAAATATTTGCCGACTTAAAATGCTGAATTACAAGGGCTAAGTATTTATTTTCATTGACTTCTAACTTGGCCAACTATTGCTATCCTAACTATGACACCATTACAAATATTGATTTATCATTCCTTCCAGGCTCCTGTTTTGCCACTAAAGAATTTAATGGTACGGGAAGTAGCAACAGATAACAAAGCTTTGTTCTTAGTTAGCACAAGTAAAGATGCGGCACAGATCTATGAAATTGTTTGTGATAGTTACAAAGACAAAAAAGAGTAAGTTATTATTTGGCAGTATTGTAAATTTTCCTTGTTGGTTTTATGCCTTCTCTCTCATATTCAGATTTTGTACTGTTTAGAGTGCTTTTTCTCGTATTCCGTCAAACTTCAACAGGCATGGGTAGCACCGTACAATCTTCTCGTTTGTTTCATGTTCAGAAAGGTTTTCTAAAAATATATGACTATGCTTATTTATAGTTATAAAATAATAATGAAAAGAGATATGGGTTCAAATTAACAGGTCACAATTTAAAATCACTCTATAAAAAAATTATTAAAATTGTAATTCCCATTTTTTCATCAATCGTTTTTATCACTATTATTATTATTTCTATAATAGTTGTTGCAACAAAATGACCATTATTAAAGGGGAAGTGGCCTACAGTGCTCGGACCATTATCCATTTATACACATGCAAATTTCATTTTCTAGTAAATGACTGATTAGTTTTATATTAGTTACTCTCAAATATTGTTGTGTTAAAATTTGTGTCACCTACACGTAAAATCTTTACACAAAAATGTCCTTATTATGTCAATTTTAGATTCATGCCCAAGCTTCAAGGTTTTATAAAGGCTTGCCCTGAAGAAGAAGGTATGATGACATAAAAATTTAACTTTCTAATCATTGTATTTTGACCGTCATATGTTTAGTTCCTTTTTTTGTGGTTTTTTTTCTACCAGTGTAAGTGCTGATTGTTTTTTGTTTTGCTTTTCAGAGGATAACTTAACTGACTTAGAGGAAGAAGCAAGGAGAGAAGAAGAAGAAAGAATGACAAAACTAAAAGAAATAATTGGTATTATATTTTTCTATGTTTTCTGGGCTTCACATCAGAAAAATCCAGAAAGCTTCAGACTTTTTCTGCTCACATGAATATGTTCACATAAGTCACATACTTGTTTGTTTTGCATATGTCAGTATTCTCAGGATGTATGCAATATAATTTTTGGTTGTTTACAATGCTTAAAATTAAAACTGCTGCACCAAGGATGTTGAGAAATTTTGTTACTTAATCCAAAAGTTCTTTTGAGAATTTAAAATCCAAACAATTTTGGTTGGACATGTGCAGCTATGTGCAAGAAATTGCAACAAAAAATTTAGCACTAATGCATTTCTTTTTCCTGTAATTAAATATCTCTCCCTTTTGTTATTTAGATAATTTGCAGGCAGCTGATTATAATATAGCCCGCAAGCTATCTGAAAAAACCTCGCTTGTCAACGAAATGAGAGTAAGTGACATAAATGGCATTGGTAACTCTTTTTGTCTCTGGATATGCAGATAAAAAATATTGATTTAAATACTTGTTAAATATTTTTATAGGACATCATAGAATCAATGGATGATGTTGGCCCTATAAAGGTATTTTTGTTTGTTTTTATTTAAGTTGATTTTTTGGACATTTTAACCTATTGTTGATCAGTTTTATTAGCAACTCTTATTATTGTGATCATACTATTTTTGTTTTTGTCCAGGGCTCACCATGTAGTGAATTAAAACCAACAGATGTAGCCAATGCCAGGTTAGCGCTTAAAACTCTTTTTTTAAAAACAAGAAAATGTACTAGTAACTTCGAACACGTTCTTCTTATTTTTTTTCTGTTTTAAGGGACACGCTGGAAGCATGTTTAACTGAAGGTATGTGTTGCAGTCTCTGATGTGTAGCAATGACAGGGTTTCCACGACTCCTCAAAATTTCACAACTCTCTACAAAGTTCCATAAAATTTTTCTAACCAGCTTATCGCACTTTTGTGTTAGTATTGAAATAAAACTTTTTACATATCCTCAATAAGGAAAAAATAAAAGTCATAAAAGTTCTGGCTTATGTGTGAAACAAAAGTTAGTAGAAATATAATGATCGGGTGGTAAAGTAACCCCTCTCCCCCAAAAAAGAAAAAAGAGCCAAATCTTCTTGCCAAAAAATCTTTGTGTGACAGAAACTTAAATATTTTTTATTAATTTATTTTTCTTTTCTACCGCACGATACAACACGTGGTATAGTGTAAACAAGCACGAAACAAAATATTTTCATTTCACCATACCTGATATAGTTTGTCTGGTCGGCCTAAAAAGCTATCCGTTATAGTGAAAACAAAGTTCTGAAGTCCTTAGATCTCTTTAAATTTAAAGCTATAAAAACCTCCAGCCTTATATGAGGAAATTCATTTCAAAGCTTACCTAAT
Organism: Hydractinia symbiolongicarpus; assembly: GCF_029227915.1. Lineage (NCBI taxonomy): Eukaryota > Metazoa > Cnidaria > Hydrozoa > Anthoathecata > Hydractiniidae > Hydractinia > Hydractinia symbiolongicarpus. Next base: position 11,216,100 of record NC_079875.1, on the reverse strand, counting down.
TCTAGCTTGAATAATTATATATATTCGCATTATACAATATTTATACATAATTTACATATATATTTTACTTATTATTATTATAGTCAACCGGCTAGAATCCACACTATGCAACTCACAAGTCGATTTACCAATAGCTAGCCCCTCTCCTTCACCTGGTGCAAGCAACACATCAATCAATAACACAAAAAAATCCGATGTATTTACTGGTTATGACCAAAGGATTAAACCCTCGGTTTCTTCTGGAAGCGTAAACCGTTCCGTTTCGACCAATCGTATGTCAGTATCGAGTAAATCTTCAGAGACAGACTTATTGTTAGGCAAAACGCGTAAAAATAATGCTATCTTAACAGTTATTGGGCGGACGAAAACAATTGGCTCAACGGAAGATTTACAATCTATTTCTTCTTCTACTTCCAATACAAGTATATCAACAATAGGGACTACAATATCACAGGTAAACACTTACCTGAATGGATAACGTGATTTTCCTTTGAACATCTTTTTTGGATTGTTTGACCCCCTTTTAAGTAAAATCTGTACCTTCATACTTTTATATAGTTACGTTTTTTGCTTGTATTTAGATAAGCTTGTTCCAAAATTTAAAGGATAATTTATCGGCTCTAGTGGTAAGTATTCCATGCAGTGTTTTTTGTATTCCATGTATTTGTAATTGTAACAGCTACAAATTTTCTTCGCTATTGTGTCACTTTACTTATTTTCTTTTTAAGCCCTTAGCAATGTTTTTCTTACCTTTAGTTTTTGGTTTGAAGTTCTATTTATACAATTTATATGTAGTCTATTTATTTATCTCTTTAATTTACATATTGTAATTCATACACAGGTCTCTCGTTGATACCAGATATCGTATAACTAGTTATATATTTACCGAACAGACTAACTATGTGTGATAATAATCAGCTGGGCGGTGTGAATTGATTTAATAAGAAGTTCACTAACAATAGTTGAAATTTTTTTCAGGAAGTGACTGGTAAACAAGACGTGGAGATTGGGAAGTAAGTTGTCGTTTTACTTTTACTTATTGTCTTAAATAAACGGAGAGTATACCTCCTGTTCAGATCACGACACGATCTTTAATACTGTACCGCTGTTATAACTGTGACACAAAATGGTAACTAAAAACTTAGCTGTGTTGCATATTTCTTTAGAAAGTCACTAAAAACACGAGCTTTTATTTTATGTTACTCTTTTACTTTTCTTTTTTTACGTAGAATACAATAATAAATTACAATAATATAAGAGATAAGAGTTCTAACCTAAGCTCATATGAGCCAGTTTCTCAACTAGCACAAATAAAATTTGTATAAAATAAAATTAAGATAATAAGCTTGGCCTAAATTAACCTGAAATAGTTTTCTAGCTTACTGAAATTGCTAGTATGACATCTATTTATACTCTAATGCTTCCACCTCGACCTTAATAAGTTTTGTTCAAGTAATGCATTGTTAAGTAGCGCAAATATGATGCGTGGTGTCTAAAAAATGGTCGTAATTTAAAAAGTTTTGACATTACTATTTTTTCTCTGATGCTAGTTTACCACAAGTTTCCAAGTTGTCTCGTAAGCGAAATGCTTTGATGTAACGAAGCTGTGCATACATTTATTAAAAAATTATTTTTAAAATTTCCTATTGATGGGATAACCATAAAAACTGACTTGGCTGTGACCAAAAAAGGTACCTGCAAGTAGCGACAGCCTAAATCTCGCGGATCTCCTTATAGACTGACGACTTGTATTACACAAGTTCCCTTTAAAATAAAAACAGAAGTAATGATATGTAATAAAAGTCTGTTCTTAGCTCGTTTTATAACTTCCCGAACAAATGTTGTTATAAATTAATACACCTGCTCCACATTTTACTTTTCTTATATGTTGTAAAATATCCTGGTCTTAAAAATTTGCACAGGTCTGAGTAGTTTTTTATGTAAGGCGTAGTGTCCAAAGGGAATTCCAAATTTCGGACATTTTTAACTAGTAAAACACATCTTAATTTAACTTTGTCACGATAGCCACTTAACGTATAACTCTCCAGAAAAACCTCGAGTCTCCATAGCTTCGTCTAAAGCTGTTTTCCCTTGTTTATTTTTTATCGAAATATCTGCGCCATTATCTGCAATTAAACCGAATGTTTTAACTTGTCCAGTCCTTGCTGCAATGTGCAGTGCTGTATCCCCATATCTGTTCTGCAAAATAACCTTACAGTTATTTTCCAGTAACTTCACAACAATGTCCGTATGATTTTTCTGCACTGCAAGATGTAGTGGTGTATTTCCATTTTTACTTTGAACGTTCGTGTCAGCTCTGTTGCTAAGCAACACTTTCACGACATCTGTATGGTTTTTGTAAACAGCTTTATGCAGTGCCGTGTCATCAAAAACAGTTTTGTTTACATCAGCACCGTATCTTAACAGCAACTCTACCATTTCGAAATGCCCATTTGTGGCTGCCCGTGTTAAAAGCGTTGTCCCTATGGTGAGAAATAGTTTGTGTTTTCTTAAATGTTCTTCACAAGCAAATTTTTGTAATTAGACTAATAATCAACAAAAGTTGGCTGATGGGAAGATTTAAGGAGAGACAATCAATTATTTCTCAGAAACATTGTTGTTACAGCTTATCAGACTATTTATGTGAAATAGCGCACTATTTGCAAAGTTGATTATACAAGTTTGCCACTACTCCTTAGAATTAAGTTTTCCTCATGTTTGAAATCTCTAAAAGTAGAGTTTTTCTCACCTTTTTTCATCAAATGTTCTCAGTTGCAGTTTTACGGGACTGCATGGTGGAATGCATAGAACCGTGAATTTGAGCTCATGACATTACCTTTAAAATCTCCTTAATGTTCTCCGGCCACTAATGTTCTCCGGAACATTTCGAAAGATGTTTTCAATTTTTCAAGTCTTTTTATAAAAATGCCCTCAATTTCTCAAAAAAAAAAAAAAAAACGTTAAAAATTGTCATCAAAAGGCTAAAAATCTCAAAAAAATTTATGAGAACACCGTCGTCTTGTCAAAAATAGACAAAACCTCATCAAATGTCTTTAAATCTCCTCATTCAGAAAAGAGTGGCAACCAAATATCGAGTTTTAAGATATCTCGCAAATATTGATTGACTTGTTCAAGGACTAATGAAAAATTGTAACAGGTTAGAATAACATTTTCTTTATATATCAGGCTTTTTGGCAATAATAAACTTAGTTAAAATGGTGTATTGAGAAACGTATTGAAAGATATCAGTGTGTTATATAATGTCTTTACCTAAAACGTTCTGATCCACATCAAAGTCTGTACTCAACATTCGTTCAACTTCGTCAAAATTATTACTATCCACAGCACTCAATAAGTCAATAAAATTAACCGGTTCTAATTTCTTAAGCCGTTCTCTCTTCGATCTTTGCTTGGAAAAACTTTTCAGCATGTTGTCTCGGCGTGTTTTGTTTTAGATTAAGTAACTTAAATTCGTTTTTAAAATCGTTATAAAGTGATTTTCTCTATTTCTTGTTATCATCGTAATATATTTTTAAGACCTGGTTTCTACCACCTTGGTACTAAGTAAATAAACCTTTAATGCAACTTTTATAGTTAATTATGATGACTTTGCAGGTTTTTTAAGTGTCAATAAAAACCAACTTACAATAATATTTATTACGAAACGACAACTGGTTTCCACGTAATATGCGTTTGTTTAAACAATGACGTCATCATGTAATCACAGTTGGCAAAATAAGCTTGATTTGACTAGCGAACAGCGATTTAAATATAAGACCCGGTTTTCATTGTCTTGTATGCGTTTATCTCTTACGAACGTCCGGTTTGATTTCCGCTGAAGAAAAATACTTATAACGTGAAGAGCTTTTTAGGCCATGTTCTCACGTTGAGAATAGAAGTCGTTTTGAAACAATTTCGTAGCGGATAGTGTCCGTTTACACGAAATCCAATTTATCCTAAAATGGAATGATTTCGTTCCGATACGAAATGATTGTGCTTCTTGTGAACAAAAAAGCACAATGGCGACATTAAATGTAAACAAATATAACTGCAATTCTTCAATTAAATTTCTGAAACGATTTTTCCATGGAATCATTCATATCCGCAATGTGTAAGAATGGATCTGGTATTCAGACTGTTACCACACTTAATTTTTGTATTAGCAGGAAATGTGAAATATGTTTCTATTTTACAGGATGCGTCTCGAGCTTCAAGAGAATCGAGCGGAAATATCGAAACTGAAATTAGAACGGAAGGAACTACAAGATAAATTAGTCACGCAACAAAAAGACAGTGAGCGATCAACTCGCCATGACAAAGAACAACTCGCCAAAATAGCGCGTGATTTCAAGCGCTCCTCTGATAAAGTAAAGCAACAATTAGAGGAGAAGAATATGAAATATTTACAACTCGTCGAAGACTTGAAACCTCTTGGTATATACGTGTTGGGAGGGAAACCAACGACGAGATCAGACGCTGAAGATGGCATGTTTGTGTAAATCATAAAATAAATACGCTCACGCACAGTCAGCCATACTTAATTTCCTGCGGTGGAGTTTGCTTTATTACCTCCACAATTTAATGTGGGTATTCTCCGCTATAATAGGACGAAGAGCTGTGAGCGGTAAATGGAGCATTAGAGTGATCATAGCGCAGCAGGACATTTTAAAAACAGATCTGCGTTTAACTCTTCTGTTTTTATTTTTATACTTTCCAACAAAGTAGTTTATATTCAGATCGTGCATGTGGGAGAAGTTGTTTCTTTTTTTATTTTTCTTTAACTTCTTTTAACTATCTTATTTTGCGAAATCTTCCCGAGATAAATTTAGACAACCTCTCCTGAAATGTTAGTAATTCGTTAAGGAAAAAGAAAGGATTTTTTTGTTTTTACTAATGAGAATCCAAATTGATAATAATGTTTTCTCGGGATAAACAAAATAACTAGTTCTACATACTATATTTTTTTGAAATATAGACTAGCTTCTACGCGTGCACATATACTTTTATACTGATTTTATATACTGATACAGAAACAATCAGCCCCCTGCTATACATCATATTTGCGATATAAATTAACAAAAATTATGTTTATATCAGGGGGGTTATTTTGTGACTGCTTTTGTATTAGTTCGGTAAAGGTGATATTTCAAATAACCGAAATATTTTGATGACAATTTAGTAATGGATATTAATAATTATTATTATTACGAACCTCTTTCCCGCGTTCTTTTTTATCATCAATCTAAAAATTAGCAAAAAGGGCGTGGTAACGAGGTTGTATTAAATGTTTATAAGTTTATTTTAATTAGTCTCTTGTAAAAACCAGTGAACTTATGTGAAACCACTACGAAACTAAGATGCATTGAAATTACTGTAATTCGGTCTACCGCGCAATACGCTAACACTATGGGTTTTTTAAAAAGGTTCGCATGTTCAGGAGTATAAAAATCAAAGTACTACGTCGCAATAAATTGTATGTAGTATATATTATATACCAAGACGCCCTTCTATTTAATAAACAAAATTGTCCTTTGTAGTGTGGAAATATGCTAAAATACTTTCTGGCTTTTATGCGCGCTATTTCAATGGGGTGCGGTAACTGGAATAATTACAGTAATCGTTTTAGATCTCTCTAGTTCGTGAAAAAAACTTTCTCTAGAATTTATTAATAGACTTTCTATCTCCAACGCTGCGAATATCTCCACCGTTGTGGATGTCTGTATTACACCATTTTTTATGATATGATTATGCTGTATTATGTGGGTACATAGCTTATGCAAAGGTGATTTTTATATGTTTTTTTTTCAAGTGTATGTTTGTATCTTCCCATATTTACTCTCCTTCGCAGAGTTTTTACAAGAAAAAGCGAAAGAAAAAATACTCTGCGATAGAGAATGGAAATGACGATAGAGTATTTTAGTAAGTTATTTTGTAGACTACTACATATATCGACTTTGAATTTTATATTTCGTTTATCTTTTACATGAGACTGCTGACTAATACAAAATATTAATAAATCTTGAATCTTGTGGTGGTTTTTTAAAAAGCGTCAGGAGTTGCACTATATGAACTTCATTTGACATCTCAGACGTACAATTACTTTTTAGGCTTAGTATTCTAAGCGGACAGTTTTTAAGACAAGGAGACAGTTTTCTGATTATTACTACTTGTATATAATGATTTCAATACCAGAAGAAATGATATCATAAACCTCGTACCCAACTCTTTTATTAGTTTCAGGTGGGTTTTATTCGAAGTGCATGCTAATATACAAGTAACCGGTACACCAGTAAATAATTTAAACCACAGGTAACTCGAGCAGGAATTAGTTTAAACTGTTATACCGCAATTTTTTGCAATAGTGGGAAGGACTTAGCAATTTCAAAGTATTAATTATAGGGCGGTTAGAATACACGACCGCAAAATTTCCTAAATGTGAATAGGGGTAGACGGGTAGACTATTGAGACCAATAAAATCGATGAACGTAGCATAAAAATGATCGCTTCAATGTTTTTTTTAGTGTACTTTAGTATTAACAAAAAAAATGAAGACCTGCCATTCTTTCTTTAGGGATAAAAAGTTCTCTTCCGTGTCCGCACACACCTATTTGGCATACACTTCACTTTTTCTCCTTCACAAACGATTGTTTTGTGCCAGTTGCATTCGTCTTTCTTGTGCCTTGTCAGATGGCATGATCTTGTAAAAAGCTGACTGCAGTCATCACACTCCAGTGTCTTTGTCAAAGAGTAATGCCTTTCATGCCCTCCATTTATTTGTTTTTGTGCGTAGACGAGTCTCCACGGTGTCTTTTCGCTGTTTTTCGTTTGTTCGTACACTCTGATGTTGAGGTTGAAATGCCTGGTGTCGTTATTTTTTTTCGTAATTTTATTAAGAAAAGTTTCTTATGTGGTTTTTCAAAAAAGAAGGCGAAATTTTATGAAATTAACAACATTGAGTTTGTAAGTGTCCAATCTCTACAAAAAAGTAACGATGAAGACGAACTACATTTTACAGTAATTCAACGTCAAGCACGTGCAGTAGAAAATACAATATATACAGTGCTTCATCTCAAGCGCCCTAAAAAGCTGTAGTAGATTTTAGACAGCCTAATAATGTTCTTTTTTATATATACAAATTTCTTGTAAAAGCATATGTATAAAATTTTAATGCAACCTCGTTCCCAGGGCTTGTTTCTCTTTCTTAATCTTTGAGGGCGAGACACAAATTTGAACAAGGAGACGTTAACTGTTTTTTTCGGCTATTTATTTCGCCCCTTTAAAATGTTAAATATTCTATGGGATGTTTTTTTAGACGAAAATTGACCAGATTGAACCAATTTACAAGATTTCAATTCTATGGTTAAAAATTCGCATTTGGGATGAAAAATAGAAAAAAACTGACGTTTTGCAGTCGTATTTTTCACATGTTACGTGACTCACCTGCGCCTATATAGAGAACTTGTGTGTAGGAAGGAAGAGAAGCGTTTTGTCGTTTATGAAGACACACAACTACTCATGTTACGGACAGAAACACATTAAAATACTTTGTGATTAGTTCACTGTTTATTACGCAGCTTGTACCCCGAGACACGAGTATATGTTTTTTCAAGTAAAAAACCTCATTCACCGGGGTCAAGGTACCCTGGGGACGCGGATGCCACGTGAGATGAAGTAACTAAAAAATGTTTGAGAACGCACTACTTTTAATGAGCAGACAAATTTTTTTGTCTTCCTGTCATTAAAAAAAATTAAATCGATTTCAACTTTTACTTCGGATTTGAACAAAAGTGGTTATAAACAAATCCATTTTGAAAAAACAATTTGCACAACCAATCAGATTAGGGAAAATAGTTTGCGCTTCTCCGTTCAATGTGTTGATACGAGTTTTCTGGTCGGCCTCGCTGACGGCCTTCTTACACCTTTCTCGTCGCAATATTGTACTACCTGAGAAAAACATCTTAAGGAAAAGCCTTTTCTATCCAGTGAATTTTCTCGACTAATATTTCACGACTTCTGTGCTTAACTAAAAGGACTATTCAACCTCATGTGAATATCATAGGCTGAAAAAGACCTAGGGACGGGGCTGGAGACAATTTTGTGGCTATTTTCGTATTCCAATTTCAGCATTCATCTTGGTGATGGGGTCTCAATTATCTTTTGTTTTTCAAGAGAAATTGATTGTACTGAAGAGATTGTTCATTTTTTGAGAGACTAGGCCTAACTTTTGTCGTATATCTATTTTTAAACGAAATTTATTTCACTGTAGAGAATACTCTTCTTCTCGGAGACTATACTAACACCTTTTTTAATAACTAAGAAGAAAAATGAGAATTTAATATGGAGAGTCATGAAATTGACATGACTGTTTAAGTTGGCGGCAATTTCTGAACAAATGGCTTGTAACGAAGTGGTGCTTCGAGAAGTTGGTTTGTGACACGAGGTAGAAACAGAAAAAAAGGCTCGAAGGTTGAAAAAAGTTGAGGTTAGTAGCAAAAAAATTGTGTAAATATTTTGCAGGAAAAAATATTGTTGTAAGGAAAAAAATAAAATTATGTATAGGAAATTTCTGGGAAAAATATTTTGTAAAAATAAAAGGACGCATAGAAATATTTTCGTAAAAAAATACTTACCACGATTTTTTTTTGTTGATTTCTTTATTAGTTGTGTTTAATAATCCGAGAAAAATGTTTTACTGGAAAAAAGGACGTATAGAAATATTTTTGTGAAAAATATACTTTAAAGAATTAATTTTAGCGAGAACTAATATTCGCGAGATATTTCTTTGTCAAAAAAAAAGTATTTTCCCAACTTAGCATATTACGCGAGAATAAAATGTCGTGAAATAATGCCCTTTAGGGACATGAAATTCTCAAAAAACGTATTAATTTTAACTACTTTCATTTAAGAATGAATGACTAGAGAAATGAGTAAACGGATGCTATCTAAATTTTATAACATCTGGATATAAAATGTCACGAATTTTGCGAAAACGCAATTTGACATTTTTACAGGTTTTCGAGTTTTTTCTATAGGCTACTAAAAATCGCTGAAATAATTTTAAAAAAAATCGACACTGAGTAAAAAAGGGGAAACACGATGTCATTTTGAAACATTAAAACTAATGAGGTAGGATCCAAAATCAAACACCTTTTCAAATTTTTTGCAAATAAAAAATTTGTTTTGTGTGATTGTCGAGCCTTCGGATTATTATGACAATATTTTTCAAATTTCATTAAGAGAAATTGAAAAAAAATAGAATTTCGCGGTAATTAAACTTTTGCAAATTTACGAATAGCAAGATTTCCAATAAATTTCCCAAGATTAAAAAAAAAATACGAAATTGTTTCCCGCGCAAATTCCAGCTAACATGATAGCACGTTAGTTGTTTTTTCTAGCTCAAAAATTTTAATTTCAGATTTATGAAAAGTACACTTGAAACAGACGAACAACCCACCACAACATTTCGATGTCATATTTTAGTAAGAACGAACAGGCATGTGTATTATTTACTCTTATTTTTGTTGTTTATTTATTTATTTGTTTGTTTGTTTGTGAACCTTCAGTCATAGTTTTGTAAACTTTGTAATTTTTATTCATAATTGATAGAGAAATTAATTTACAAAAATTAGAGAAAGTCACATTTGACCTCGTCTCCATGGTCTTTTCTTTTTCCGATAATCTTGCACAGCAATTGGTTGTTAGTTGGTTTAATTTGCTTGTGGGTTGGTAGGTTGGTTGGTTTGATTTTTTTGGTTAATTACTTCGTTGGTTAGTAGGTTGGTTGGTATGTTAGTTGTTTTTGGTTGGTTATTCAGTTGGTCATTTGGTCCAATTTGTTTATTGGTTAATTGGTTTGATTTTTTTGGTTAGTTGCTTGGTTGGCTAGCAAGTTGGCTGGTTGGTTTGTTGGTTTTTTCTTGTAGTTGGATGGTTTGATTTTTTGGTTAGTTGCTTGGATTATTTGGTTACTTGCTTGGTTGGTTAGCAAATTGGTTGTTGGTTGGTTGGTGTGTTGGTTTTAGCTCCTAGGTTGATTGGTTGATTTAATTTGTTGGTTGGTTGGTTGGTTGGTTGGTAAGCTGGTTGATTGGTTGGTAAACTTGTTAGTTGATAAGTTGGTAAGTTAGATTGGTTTAATTTGTTACTGTTATCAATGAGAGACCTGTGAATTAGTTGATTTGATTTGTTAGTTGGTTAGTTGATTGGTTTGTTCTCAGTTAGTTAAATGGTTTAGTTTATTCGATGATTCGTGGGTTTAAGATGAGATTCTTACCTTCTTGTTTGTCTTTGTTTTGTTTGTTTGTTTTTGTTGTTGTTTTTATTTGTTTGTTTGTTTTGTTTTGTTTGTTTGTTTTATGCCTGTTTGATTATTTTATAAGTTTGGTGATTTGTTGTTTTTTTTGTTATTTTGTTTTGTTTCTTATTTTTTTGCCATATAATACGCAATTCTATTTTGTTTTTCGTATATTTGTTACTTTAATATTACGAAGTAAGGATATGTGCCAAGTACCAATTATGTTTAGATCGCTTTGGAAGGAACATTGTTGTTGATACAAGAAACAAGAAGGATGAATAGCAAAACACATTATCCAGTGAAGATGAAAAAGAAGAAACATTGTGAAAGGAAGATTGATGCTGACAACACAAGACAAGAACCAGTGAGGATGAAAATAAAGTAAAATGAAAGAAGCTGTATATCAAGTACAATTTGTTTCTCCTTTGTTTCTGTTTCGCGCTTAAGGTAAGTTTTTAAGTAAGTAGGCAGGTAGGCAGGATTGCGCGCTTAAGGTAGGGAGGTCTCTAAGTAAGTAGGCAGGTAGGCAGGTTTGATAAGGGACGCGTCTTTCATTTTTTCTTCTATCTCGACTGCTTACTTTTCACGATAAGTTAGGTGGTCTCAAAGGACAAGCAGTTAAGCAATCAGATCTGTTTTGTTTATTTGTTTATTTTATTTGTTTATGATTTATGGCTATGTCATAAAATGATCTTGCCATAAACATCGTTTTGCTATTCTTAATAAATGTCACGCGCACGTGTTTTAAGTGTTGTTTTTAAATCATACTTAGTCTTAAGTTTACCCCTCAATCGAAGGTAGACCGAATAAGCTGTTATTTTATTTATTATAAAGACAAAAATTATATTAACAAAAACATATTTTTGTCAAAGAAAGATAATCACAATGTATTATTTAAAAAGCTTACTCGGACTTGTGACAACTGACAGCAACCTTCGGACGCCAAAGTTTGTTTCAAAAACATGTTTTTTGAAGCAAACTTATCTTTTGTTTTACTCACACACACCAAATGTCAGTTGTCAACACATTTAGTGTACTGGTAAGTCATACATTTTTCTGCATCAAGAAAGAAGAAAGAAGACAAAGAAAAGACGGTCGGACGAAAGGAAAAAAGAAGAGAAAGATAATAAGGAGAGAAAGAGGACAAAGAAAGCGAAGGAAGAAAAAAAAGAGAAGAAAGGAAGAGGAAAAAAGACGATTGATTACAGAGAAGCTTCGCCTCTCAGACATTTAAAGAATTACTTTGTGGTTAACAGAAGAAATAATTTATTTAATTCTCGGCATTCATTGATCGCCCTGTAATGTGCACTTAAATAAATACAAAATAACAAATGCAGTCCCGACTTGAGACCTAGAACAAGTAAATATATATTTGAAGTCTGTCCCGACTTGGGACCTAAAACACATAAATATACATTTGAAGGCTGTCCCGTCTTAGGATCTAAAACAAGTAAATATATATTTGAAAGGTGTCTCGTCTTGGGACCTAAAACAAGTAAATATAAATTTGAAGGCTGTCTCGTCTTGAGATCTAAAACAAGAAACTATATATTTGAAGGCTGTTCCGACTTGTGACCTAAAACACATAAGTATACATTTAAAGGGTGTCACGACTTGTGACCTAAAACACGTGAATATATATTTAAACAAGCAAATGTATATTTAAAGGCTATCACGCCTTGGGATCTAAAACAAGTAACTATATATTTGAAGGCTGTCTCGTCTTGAGACCTAAAACACATAAATATATATTTAAAGGCTGTCCCGACTTGGGACCTAAAACAAGTAACTATATATTTGAAGGCTGTCTCGTCTTGAAACCTAAAACACATAAATATACATTTGAAGGCTATCCCGTCTTGGGATCTAAAACAAGTAACTATATATTTGAAGGTTGTCTCGTCTTGAGACCTAAAACACATAAATATATATTTAACAGCTGTCCCGACTTGGGACCTAAAACAAGTAACTATATATTTGAAGGCTGTCTCGTCTTGAGACCTAAAACAAGTAAATATACATTTGAAGGCTGTCCCGATTTGGGACCTAAAACACATAAATATACATTTGAAGGCTGTCCCGTCTTGAGACCTAAAATAAGTAAATATATATTTGAAAGCTGTCCCGTCTTGTTATCTAAAACAAGTAAATATACATTTAAAGGCTGTCCCGACTTGGGACCTAAAACACATAAATATAGATTAGGCTCTCCCGACTTGGGACCTAAAACAAGTAAATAAATATTTTAAGGCTGTCCGTCTTAGGATCTAAAACAAGTAACTATATATTTGAAGGCTGTCTTGTCTTGAGACCTAAAACACATAAATATATATTTAAAGGCTATCCCGACTTGGGACCTAAAACAAGTAACTATATATTTGAAGGCTGTCCCGTCTTGAGACCTATAACAAGCAAATATATATTTGAAAGCTGTCCGTCTTGTTATCTAAAACAAGTAAATATATATTTTAAGGCTGTCCCGTCTTAGGATCTAAAACAAGTAAATATATATTTGAAGGCTGTCCCGTCTTAGGATCTAAAACAAGTAAATATATATTTGAAGGCTTTCCCGACTTGTGACCTAAAACACATAATTATACATTTAAAGGGTGTCACGACTTGTGACCTAAAACACGTGAATATATATTTAAAAAAGCAAATATATATTTAAAGGCTGTCACGCCTTGGGATCTAAAACAAGTAACTATATATTTGAAGGCTGTCTCGTCTTGAGACCTAAAACACATAAATATATATTTAAAGGCTGTCCCGACTTGGAATCTAAAACAAGTAACTATATATTTGAAGGCTGTCTCGTCTTGAGACCTAAAACACATAAATATACATTTGAAGGCTGTCCCGTTTTGGGATCTAAAACAAGTAAATATATATTTGAAAGCTGTCCCGTCTTGTTATCTAAAACAAGTAAATATACATTTAAAGGCTGTCTCGTCTTGAGACCTAAAACACATAAATATACATTTGAAGGCTGTCCCGTCTTGGGATCTAAAACAAGTAACTATATATTTGAAGGGTGTCTCGTCTTGGGACCTAAAACAAGTAAATATACATGTGAAGGCTGTCTCGTCTTGAGACCTAAATCAAATAAATATGCATTTGAAGGCTGTCCCGTCTTGGGATCTAAAACAAGTAACTTTGAAGGCGGTCTCGTCTTGAGACCTAAAACACATAAATATACATTTGAAGGCTGTCCCGTCTTGGGATCTAAAACAGGTAACTATATATTTGAAGGCTGTCTTGTCTTGAGACCTAAAACACATAAATATATATTTAAAGGCTGTCCCGACTTGGGACCTAAAACAAGTAACTATATATTTGAAGGCTGTCCCGTCTTGAGACCTATAACAAGCAAATATATATTTGAAAGCTGTCCGTCTTGTTATCTAAAACAAGTAAATATATATTTTAAGGCTGTCCCGTCTTAGGATCTAAAACAAGTAAATATATATTTGAAGGCTGTCTCGTCTTGAGACCTAAAACACATAAATATACATTTGAAGGCTGTCCCGTTTTGAGATCTAAAACAAGTAAATATATATTTGAAAGCTGTCCCGTCTTGTTATCTAAAACAAGTAAATATACATTTAAAGGCTGTCTCGTCTTGAGACCTAAAACACATAAATAAACATTTGAAGGCCGTCCCGTCTTGTGATCTAAAACAAGTAACTATATATTTGAAGGCTGTCTCGTCTTGAGACCTAAAACACATAAATAAACACTTGAAGGCTGTCCCGTCTTGGGATCCAAAACAAGTAACTATACAATTGAAGGCTGTCCCGTCTTGGGATCTAAAACAAGTAACTATACATTTGAAGGCTGCCCCGTCTTGGGATCTTTAACAAGTAAAATATATATTTGAAGGCTCTCTCGTCTTATGATCTAAAACAAGAAACTATATATTTGAAGGCTGTTCCGACTTGTGACCTAAAACACATAAGTATACATTTAAAGTGTGTCACGACTTGTGACCTAAAACACGTGAATATATATTTAAACAAGCAAATGTATATTTAAAGGCTGTCACGCCTTGGGATCTAAAACAAGTAACTATATATTTGAAGGCTGTCTCGTCTTGAGACCTAAAACACATAAATATATATTTAAAGGCTGTCCCGACTTGGGACCTAAAACAAGTAACTATATATTTGAAGGCTGTCTCGTCTTGAAACCTAAAACACATAAATATACATTTGAAGGCTATCCCGTCTTGGGATCTAAAACAAGTAACTATTTATTTGAAGGTTGTCTCGTCTTGAGACCTAAAACACATAAATATATATTTAAAGGCTGTCCCGACTTGGGACCTAAAACAAGTAACTATATATTTGAAGGCTGTCTCGTCTTGAGACCTAAAACAAGTAAATATACATTTGAAGGCTGTCCCGATTTGGGACCTAAAACACATAAATATACATTTAAAGGCTGTCCCGTCTTGAGACCTAAAATAAGTAAATATATATTTGAAAGCTGTCCCGTCTTGTTATCTAAAACAAGTAAATATACATTTAAAGGCTGTCCCGACTTGGGACCTAAAACACATAAATATAGATTAGGCTCTCCCGACTTGGGACCTAAAACAAGTAAATAAATATTTTAAGGCTGTCCGTCTTAGGATCTAAAACAAGTAACTATATATTTGAAGGCTGTCTTGTCTTGAGACCTAAAACACATAAATATATATTTAAAGGCTGTCCCGACTTGGGACCTAAAACAAGTAACTATATATTTGAAGGCTGTCCCGTCTTGAGACCTATAACAAGCAAATATATATTTGAAAGCTGTCCGTCTTGTTATCTAAAACAAGTAAATATATATTTTAAGGCTGTCCCGTCTTAGGATCTAAAACAAGTAAATATATATTTGAAGGCTGTCCCGTCTTAGGATCTAAAACAAGTAAATATATATTTGAAGGCTTTCCCGACTTGTGACCTAAAACACATAATTATACATTTAAAGGGTGTCACGACTTGTGACCTAAAACACGTGAATATATATTTAAAAAAGCAAATATATATTTAAAGGCTGTCACGCCTTGGGATCTAAAACAAGTAACTATATATTTGAAGGCTGTCTCGTCTTGAGACCTAAAACACATAAATATATATTTAAAGGCTGTCCCGACTTGGAATCTAAAACAAGTAACTATATATTTGAAGGCTGTCTCGTCTTGAGACCTAAAACACATAAATATACATTTGAAGGCTGTCCCGTTTTGGGATCTAAAACAAGTAAATATATATTTGAAAGCTGTCCCGTCTTGTTATCTAAAACAAGTAAATATACATTTAAAGGCTGTCTCGTCTTGAGACCTAAAACACATAAATATACATTTAAAGGCTGTCCCGTCTTGGGATCTAAAACAAGTAACTATATATTTGAAGGGTGTCTCGTCTTGGGACCTAAAACAAGTAAATATACATGTGAAGGCTGTCTCGTCTTGAGACCTAAATCAAATAAATATGCATTTGAAGGCTGTCCCGTCTTGGGATCTAAAACAAGTAACTTTGAAGGCGGTCTCGTCTTGAGACCTAAAACACATAAATATACATTTGAAGGCTGTCCCGTCTTGGGATCTAAAACATGTAACTATATATTTGAAGGCTGTCTTGTCTTGAGACCTAAAACACATAAATATATATTTAAAGGCTGTCCCGACTTGGGACCTAAAACAAGTAACTATATATTTGAAGGCTGTCCCGTCTTGAGACCTATAACAAGCAAATATATACTTGAAAGCTGTCCGTCTTGTTATCTAAAACAAGTAAATATATATTTTAAGGCTGTCCCGTCTTAGGATCTAAAACAAGTAAATATATATTTGAAGGCTGTCTCGTCTTGAGACCTAAAACACATAAATATACATTTGAAGGCTGTCCCGTTTTGAGATCTAAAACAAGTAAATATATATTTGAAAGCTGTCCCGTCTTGTTATCTAAAACAAGTAAATATACATTTAAAGGCTGTCTCGTCTTGAGACCTAAAACACATAAATAAACATTTGAAGGCCGTCCCGTCTTGTGATCTAAAACAAGTAACTATATATTTGAAGGCTGTCTCGTCTTGAGACCTAAAACACATAAATAAACATTTGAAGGCTGTCTCGTCTTGGGATCCAAAACAAGTGACTATACAATTGAAGGCTGTCCCGTCTTGGGATCTAAAACAAGTAACTATACATTTGAAGGCTGCCCCGTCTTGGGATCTTTAACAAGTAAAATATATATTTGAAGGCTCTCTCGTCTTATGATCTAAAACAAGAAACTATATATTTGAAGGCTGTTCCGACTTGTGACCTAAAACACATAAATATACATTTGAAGGCTGTCCCGTCTTAGGATCTAAAACAAGTAAATATATATTTGAAAGGTGTCTCGTCTTGGGACCTAAAACAAGTAAATATAAATTTGAAGGCTGTTTCGTCTTGAGACCTAAAACAAGAAACTATATATTTGAAGGCTGGTCCGACTTGTGATCTAAAAAAGGGTGTCACGACTTGTGACCTAAAACACGTGAATATATATTTAAACAAGCAAATGTATATTTAAAGGCTGTCACGCCTTGGGATCTAAAACAAGTAACTATATATTTGAAGGCTGTCTCGTCTTGAGACCTAAAACACATAAATATATATTTAAAGGCTGTCCCGACTTGGGACCTAAAACAAGTAACTATATATTTGAAGGCTGTCTCGTCTTGAAACCTAAAACACATAAATATACATTTGAAGGCTATCCCGTCTTGGGATCTAAAACAATTAACTATATATTTGAAGGTTGTCTCGTCTTGAGACCTAAAACACATAAATATATATTTAAAGGCTGTCCCGACTTGGGACCTAAAACAAGTAACTATATATTTGAAGGCTGTCTCGTTTTGAGACCTAAAACAAGTAAATATACATTTGAAGGCTGTCCCGATTTGGGACCTAAAACACATAAATATACATTTGAAGGCTGTCCCGTCTTGGGACCTAAAATAAGTAAATATATATTTGAAAGCTGTCCCGTCTTGTTATCTAAAACAAGTAAATATACATTTAAAGGCTGTCCCGACTTGGGACCTAAAACACATAAATATAGATTAGGCTCTCCCGACTTGGAACCTAAAACAAGTAAATAAATATTTTAAGGCTGTCCGTTTCAGGATCTAAAACAATTAAATATATAATTGAAGGGTGTCTCGTCTTGGGACCTAAAACAAATAAATATACATTTGAAGGCTGTCTCGTCTTGAGACCTAAAACAGATAAATATACATTTGAAGGCAGTCCTGTATTGGGATCTAAAACAAGTAACTATATATTTGAAGGCTGTCTCGTCTTGGGACCTAAAACAAGTAATTATACATTTAAAGGCTGTCTCGTCTTAAGACCTAAAACACATAAATATACATTTGAAGGCTGTCCCGTCTTAGGATCTAAAACAAGTAAATATTTATTTAAAGGCTGTCTCGTCTTGAGACCTAAAACACATAAATATACATTTAAAGGCTGTCCCGTCTTGGGATCTAAAACAAGTAACTATATATTTGAAGGGTGTCTCGTCTTGGGACCTAAAACAAGTAAATATACATGTGAAGGCTGTCTCGTCTTGAGACCTAAATCAAATAAATATGCATTTGAAGGCTGTCCCGTCTTGGGATCTAAAACAAGTAACTTTGAAGGCGGTCTCGTCTTGAGACCTAAAACACATAAATATACATTTGAAGGCTGTCCCGTCTTGGGATCTAAAACAGGTAACTATATATTTGAAGGCTGTCTTGTCTTGAGACCTAAAACACATAAATATATATTTAAAGGCTGTCCCGACTTGGGACCTAAAACAAGTAACTATATATTTGAAGGCTGTCCCGTCTTGAGACCTATAACAAGCAAATATATATTTGAAAGCTGTCCGTCTTGTTATCTAAAACAAGTAAATATATATTTTAAGGCTGTCCCGTCTTAGGATCTAAAACAAGTAAATATATATTTGAAGGCTGTCTCGTCTTGAGACCTAAAACACATAAATATACATTTGAAGGCTGTCCCGTTTTGAGATCTAAAACAAGTAAATATATATTTGAAAGCTGTCCCGTCTTGTTATCTAAAACAAGTAAATATACATTTAAAGGCTGTCTCGTCTTGAGACCTAAAACACATAAATAAACATTTGAAGGCCGTCCCGTCTTGTGATCTAAAACAAGTAACTATATATTTGAAGGCTGTCTCGTCTTGAGACCTAAAACACATAAATAAACACTTGAAGGCTGTCCCGTCTTGGGATCCAAAACAAGTAACTATACAATTGAAGGCTGTCCCGTCTTGGGATCTAAAACAAGTAACTATACATTTGAAGGCTGCCCCGTCTTGGGATCTTTAACAAGTAAAATATATATTTGAAGGCTCTCTCGTCTTATGATCTAAAACAAGAAACTATATATTTGAAGGCTGTTCCGACTTGTGACCTAAAACACATAAGTATACATTTAAAGTGTGTCACGACTTGTGACCTAAAACACGTGAATATATATTTAAACAAGCAAATGTATATTTAAAGGCTGTCACGCCTTGGGATCTAAAACAAGTAACTATATATTTGAAGGCTGTCTCGTCTTGAGACCTAAAACACATAAATATATATTTAAAGGCTGTCCCGACTTGGGACCTAAAACAAGTAACTATATATTTGAAGGCTGTCTCGTCTTGAAACCTAAAACACATAAATATACATTTGAAGGCTATCCCGTCTTGGGATCTAAAACAAGTAACTATTTATTTGAAGGTTGTCTCGTCTTGAGACCTAAAACACATAAATATATATTTAAAGGCTGTCCCGACTTGGGACCTAAAACAAGTAACTATATATTTGAAGGCTGTCTCGTCTTGAGACCTAAAACAAGTAAATATACATTTGAAGGCTGTCCCGATTTGGGACCTAAAACACATAAATATACATTTAAAGGCTGTCCCGTCTTGAGACCTAAAATAAGTAAATATATATTTGAAAGCTGTCCCGTCTTGTTATCTAAAACAAGTAAATATACATTTAAAGGCTGTCCCGACTTGGGACATAAAACACATAAATATAGATTAGGCTCTCCCGACTTGGGACCTAAAACAAGTAAATAAATATTTTAAGGCTGTCCGTCTTAGGATCTAAAACAAGTAACTATATATTTGAAGGCTGTCTTGTCTTGAGACCTAAAACACATAAATATATATTTAAAGGCTGTCCCGACTTGGGACCTAAAACAAGTAACTATATATTTGAAGGCTGTCCCGTCTTGAGACCTATAACAAGCAAATATATATTTGAAAGCTGTCCGTCTTGTTATCTAAAACAAGTAAATATATATTTTAAGGCTGTCCCGTCTTAGGATCTAAAACAAGTAAATATATATTTGAAGGCTGTCCCGTCTTAGGATCTAAAACAAGTAAATATATATTTGAAGGCTTTCCCGACTTGTGACCTAAAACACATAATTATACATTTAAAGGGTGTCACGACTTGTGACCTAAAAGACGTGAATATATATTTAAAAAGGCAAATATATATTTAAAGGCTGTCACGCCTTGGGATCTAAAACAAGTAACTATATATTTGAAGGCTGTCTCGTCTTGAGACCTAAAACACATAAATATATATTTAAAGGCTGTCCCGACTTGGAATCTAAAACAAGTAACTATATATTTGAAGGCTGTCTCGTCTTGAGACCTAAAACACATAAATATACATTTGAAGGCTGTCCCGTTTTGGGATCTAAAACAAGTAAATATATATTTGAAAGCTGTCCCGTCTTGTTATCTAAAACAAGTAAATATACATTTAAAGGCTGTCTCGTCTTGAGACCTAAAACACATAAATATACATTTAAAGGCTGTCCCGTCTTGGGATCTAAAACAAGTAACTATATATTTGAAGGGTGTCTCGTCTTGGGACCTAAAACAAGTAAATATACATGTGAAGGCTGTCTCGTCTTGAGACCTAAATCAAATAAATATGCATTTGAAGGCTGTCCCGTCTTGGGATCTAAAACAAGTAACTTTGAAGGCGGTCTCGTCTTGAGACCTAAAACACATAAATATACATTTGAAGGCTGTCCCGTCTTGGGATCTAAAACAGGTAACTATATATTTGAAGGCTGTCTTGTCTTGAGACCTAAAACACATAAATATATATTTAAAGGCTGTCCCGACTTGGGACCTAAAACAAGTAACTATATATTTGAAGGCTGTCCCGTCTTGAGACCTATAACAAGCAAATATATACTTGAAAGCTGTCCGTCTTGTTATCTAAAACAAGTAAATATATATTTTAAGGCTGTCCCGTCTTAGGATCTAAAACAAGTAAATATATATTTGAAGGCTGTCTCGTCTTGAGACCTAAAACACATAAATATACATTTGAAGGCTGTCCCGTTTTGAGATCTAAAACAAGTAAATATATATTTGAAAGCTGTCCCGTCTTGTTATCTAAAACAAGTAAATATACATTTAAAGGCTGTCTCGTCTTGAGACCTAAAACACATAAATAAACATTTGAAGGCCGTCCCGTCTTGTGATCTAAAACAAGTAACTATATATTTGAAGGCTGTCTCGTCTTGAGACCTAAAACACATAAATAAACATTTGAAGGCTGTCTCGTCTTGGGATCCAAAACAAGTGACTATACAATTGAAGGCTGTCCCGTCTTGGGATCTAAAACAAGTAACTATACATTTGAAGGCTGCCCCGTCTTGGGATCTTTAACAAGTAAAATATATATTTGAAGGCTCTCTCGTCTTATGATCTAAAACAAGAAACTATATATTTGAAGGCTGTTCCGACTTGTGACCTAAAACACATAAATATACATTTGAAGGCTGTCCCGTCTTAGGATCTAAAACAAGTAAATATATATTTGAAAGGTGTCTCGTCTTGGGACCTAAAACAAGTAAATATAAATTTGAAGGCTGTTTCGTCTTGAGACCTAAAACAAGAAACTATATATTTGAAGGCTGGTCCGACTTGTGATCTAAAAAAGGGTGTCACGACTTGTGACCTAAAACACGTGAATATATATTTAAACAAGCAAATGTATATTTAAAGGCTGTCACGCCTTGGGATCTAAAACAAGTAACTATATATTTGAAGGCTGTCTCGTCTTGAGACCTAAAACACATAAATATATATTTAAAGGCTGTCCCGACTTGGGACCTAAAACAAGTAACTATATATTTGAAGGCTGTCTCGTCTTGAAACCTAAAACACATAAATATACATTTGAAGGCTATCCCGTCTTGGGATCTAAAACAATTAACTATATATTTGAAGGTTGTCTCGTCTTGAGACCTAAAACACATAAATATATATTTAAAGGCTGTCCCGACTTGGGACCTAAAACAAGTAACTATATATTTGAAGGCTGTCTCGTTTTGAGACCTAAAACAAGTAAATATACATTTGAAGGCTGTCCCGATTTGGGACCTAAAACACATAAATATACATTTGAAGGCTGTCCCGTCTTGGGACCTAAAATAAGTAAATATATATTTGAAAGCTGTCCCGTCTTGTTATCTAAAACAAGTAAATATACATTTAAAGGCTGTCCCGACTTGGGACCTAAAACACATAAATATAGATTAGGCTCTCCCGACTTGGAACCTAAAACAAGTAAATAAATATTTTAAGGCTGTCCGTTTCAGGATCTAAAACAATTAAATATATAATTGAAGGGTGTCTCGTCTTGGGACCTAAAACAAATAAATATACATTTGAAGGCTGTCTCGTCTTGAGACCTAAAACAGATAAATATACATTTGAAGGCAGTCCTGTATTGGGATCTAAAACAAGTAACTATATATTTGAAGGCTGTCTCGTCTTGGGACCTAAAACAAGTAATTATACATTTAAAGGCTGTCTCGTCTTAAGACCTAAAACACATAAATATACATTTGAAGGCTGTCCCGTCTTAGGATCTAAAACAAGTAAATATTTATTTAAAGGCTGTCTCGTCTTGAGACCTAAAACACATAAATATACATTTAAAGGCTGTCCCGTCTTGGGATCTAAAACAAGTAACTATATATTTGAAGGGTGTCTCGTCTTGGGACCTAAAACAAGTAAATATACATGTGAAGGCTGTCTCGTCTTGAGACCTAAATCAAATAAATATGCATTTGAAGGCTGTCCCGTCTTGGGATCTAAAACAAGTAACTTTGAAGGCGGTCTCGTCTTGAGACCTAAAACACATAAATATACATTTGAAGGCTGTCCCGTCTTGGGATCTAAAACAGGTAACTATATATTTGAAGGCTGTCTTGTCTTGAGACCTAAAACACATAAATATATATTTAAAGGCTGTCCCGACTTGGGACCTAAAACAAGTAACTATATATTTGAAGGCTGTCCCGTCTTGAGACCTATAACAAGCAAATATATACTTGAAAGCTGTCCGTCTTGTTATCTAAAACAAGTAAATATATATTTTAAGGCTGTCCCGTCTTAGGATCTAAAACAAGTAAATATATATTTGAAGGCTGTCTCGTCTTGAGACCTAAAACACATAAATATACATTTGAAGGCTGTCCCGTTTTGAGATCTAAAACAAGTAAATATATATTTGAAAGCTGTCCCGTCTTGTTATCTAAAACAAGTAAATATACATTTAAAGGCTGTCTCGTCTTGAGACCTAAAACACATAAATAAACATTTGAAGGCCGTCCCGTCTTGTGATCTAAAACAAGTAACTATATATTTGAAGGCTGTCTCGTCTTGAGACCTAAAACACATAAATAAACATTTGAAGGCTGTCTCGTCTTGGGATCCAAAACAAGTGACTATACAATTGAAGGCTGTCCCGTCTTGGGATCTAAAACAAGTAACTATACATTTGAAGGCTGCCCCGTCTTGGGATCTTTAACAAGTAAAATATATATTTGAAGGCTCTCTCGTCTTATGATCTAAAACAAGAAACTATATATTTGAAGGCTGTTCCGACTTGTGACCTAAAACACATAAATATACATTTGAAGGCTGTCCCGTCTTAGGATCTAAAACAAGTAAATATATATTTGAAAGGTGTCTCGTCTTGGGACCTAAAACAAGTAAATATAAATTTGAAGGCTGTTTCGTCTTGAGACCTAAAACAAGAAACTATATATTTGAAGGCTGGTCCGACTTGTGATCTAAAAAAGGGTGTCACGACTTGTGACCTAAAACACGTGAATATATATTTAAACAAGCAAATGTATATTTAAAGGCTGTCACGCCTTGGGATCTAAAACAAGTAACTATATATTTGAAGGCTGTCTCGTCTTGAGACCTAAAACACATAAATATATATTTAAAGGCTGTCCCGACTTGGGACCTAAAACAAGTAACTATATATTTGAAGGCTGTCTCGTCTTGAAACCTAAAACACATAAATATACATTTGAAGGCTATCCCGTCTTGGGATCTAAAACAATTAACTATATATTTGAAGGTTGTCTCGTCTTGAGACCTAAAACACATAAATATATATTTAAAGGCTGTCCCGACTTGGGACCTAAAACAAGTAACTATATATTTGAAGGCTGTCTCGTTTTGAGACCTAAAACAAGTAAATATACATTTGAAGGCTGTCCCGATTTGGGACCTAAAACACATAAATATACATTTGAAGGCTGTCCCGTCTTGGGACCTAAAATAAGTAAATATATATTTGAAAGCTGTCCCGTCTTGTTATCTAAAACAAGTAAATATACATTTAAAGGCTGTCCCGACTTGGGACCTAAAACACATAAATATAGATTAGGCTCTCCCGACTTGGAACCTAAAACAAGTAAATAAATATTTTAAGGCTGTCCGTTTCAGGATCTAAAACAATTAAATATATAATTGAAGGGTGTCTCGTCTTGGGACCTAAAACAAATAAATATACATTTGAAGGCTGTCTCGTCTTGAGACCTAAAACAGATAAATATACATTTGAAGGCAGTCCTGTATTGGGATCTAAAACAAGTAACTATATATTTGAAGGCTGTCTCGTCTTGGGACCTAAAACAAGTAATTATACATTTAAAGGCTGTCTCGTCTTAAGACCTAAAACACATAAATATACATTTGAAGGCTGTCCCGTCTTAGGATCTAAAACAAGTAAATATTTATTTGAAGGGTGTCTCGTCTTGGGACCTAAAACAAGTAATTATACATTTAAAGGCTGTCCCGTCTTGGGACCTAAAACAAGTAACTATATATTTGAAGGCTGTCCCGTCTTGAGACCTATAACAAGTAAATATATATTTGAAAGCTGTCCGTCTTGTTATTTAAAACAAGTAAATATATATTTTAAGGCTGTCCCGTCTTAGGATCTAAAACAAGTAAATATATATTTGAAGGCTTTCCCGACTTGTGACCTAAAACACATAATTATACATTTAAAGGGTGTCACGACTTGTGACCTAAAACACGTGAATATATATTTAAACAAGCAAATATATATTTAAAGGCTGTCACGCCTTGGGATCTAAAACAAGTAACTATATATTTGAAGGCTGTCTCGTCTTGAGACCTAAAACACATAAATATATATTTAAAGGCTGTCCCGACTTGGAATCTAAAACAAGTAACTATATATTTGAAGGCTGTCTCGTCTTGAGACCTAAAACACATAAATATACATTTGAAGGCTGTCCCGTTTTGGGATCTAAAAAAAGTAAATATATATTTGAAAGCTATCCCGTCTTGTTATCTAAAACAAGTAAATATACATTTAAAGGCTGTCTCGTCTTGAGACCTAAAACACATAAATATACATTTGAAGGCTGTCCCGTCTTGGGATCTAAAACAAGTAACTATACATGTGAAGGCTGTCTCGTCTTGAGACCTAAATCAAGCAAATATGCATTTGAAGGCTGTCCCGTCTTGGGATCTAAAACAAGTAACTTTGAAGGCGGTCTCGTCTTGAGACCTAAAACACATAAATATACATTTGAAGGCTGTCCCGTCTTGGGATCTAAAACAAGTAACTATATATTTGAAGGCTGTCTTGTCTTGAGACCTAAAACACATAAATATATATTTAAAGGCTGTCCCGACTTGGGACCTAAAACAAGTAACTGTATATTTGAAGGCTGTCCCGTCTTGAGACCTATAACAAGCAAATATATATTTGAAAGCTGTCCGTCTTGTTATCTAAAACAAGTAAATATATATTTTAAGGCTGTCCCGTCTTAGGATCTAAAACAAGTAAATATATATTTGAAGGCTTTCCCGACTTGTGACCTAAAACACATAATTATACATTTAAAGGGTGTCACGACTTGTGACCTAAAACACGTGAATATATATTTAAAGAAGCAAATATATATTTAAAGGCTGTCCCGACTTGGAATCTAAAACAAGTAACTATATATTTGAAGGCTGGCTCGTCTTGAGACCTAAAACATATAAATATACATTTGAAGGCTGTCCCGTTTTGGGATCTAAAACAAGTAAATATATATTTGAAAGCTGTCCCGTCTTGTTATCTAAAACAAGTAAATATACATTTAAAGGCTGTCCCGACTTGGGACCTAAAACAAGTAAATATATATTTTAAGGCTGTCCCGTCTTAGGATCTAACACAAGTAATTATATATTTGAAGGGTGTCTCGTCTTGGGACCTAAAACAAGTAAATATACATTTGAAGGCTGTCTTGTCTTGAGACCTAAATCAAATAAATATAGATTTGAAGGCTGTCCCGTCTTGGGATCTAAAACAAGTAACTTTGAAGGCTGTCTCGTCTTGAGACCTAAAACACATAAATATACATTTGAAGGCTGTCCCGTCTTGGGATCTAAAACAAGTAACTATATATTTGAAGGCTGTCCCGACTTGTGACATAAAACACATAAGTATACCTTTAAAAGGTGTCACGACTTGTGACCTAAAACACGTGAATATATATTTAAACAAGTAAATATATATTTGAAAGCTGTCCCGTCTTGTTATCTAAAACAAGTAAATATGCATTTAAAGGCTGTCCCGACTTGGGACGTAAAACACATAAATATAGATTAGGCTGTCCCGACTTGGGACCTAAAACAAGTAAATATATATTTTAAGGCTGTCCCGTCTTGGGACCTAAAACAAGTAAATATATACTTGAAGGCTGTCCTGACTTGGGACCTAATATTCGAAGATATATTCCGAAACAAGTAATACTTGCAGGCTGTCCCGTCTTGACCAGTCTCAATGGACCTAAAGCAAGTGAATATATACTTGAAGGCTGTCCTGACTTGGGACCTAGAACAAGAAGAGCGGAAATGTTTTATTATGTTCGAACTTAAAACAATTATTAGAATGGTGTGTTTATGGTTTGTTTGTAAAAGAGAGTTTGACAAAAGTAGTTGTTCTGGTATTACTATGTGGTAGAAAGATTTTAATTTATGGTTTATTTGATGAGATGAATGACAATATTCAAGGTACCTTACATTTATATCACAAACCACAACCCGAGAGCTGAAATAAAATGTGAGTCAATAATAACCGTTTTTGAATTGGTTTTTGCCTAATGCATTGGCCTCGGGTTGTGTTTTTTTTATTCTATTGAGAGGTTCTGCGTGCGCTTTTGTGTTTGTGTTTATTTATAATTCTATTGATTAACTTATGCGGCGTTTAAATAAGTAGAGTGGGTGGGGGGTTGGGAGAACCCGGGGTGGGGGGACAGGAGTCGAAGCGCGTTTAATTAATTTTATGAATTGTTATTATTATTATTTTTGTGTATGCGCGAAAGGTTTTCGTTGTTTTTATTCTTTTGTATTATATATTGTAGAAATTCCGTACAGTGTTGATGAACACTACGGAACTTCAAGCCCCTAAACTTAAGACATAGTTAATTTCAAAACAACACAGCAGCGGCGGCGGTTTTTTGTTTTTAATAAGTAACATTTTTGTCGTTTTATCGGAATTTTTCACCGTTCGCGTGTTTTTTGTCACTTTTGTATCAAGATCACTAAGAAGCAGGTTTGCATCACGCAACCAAATTTTTTACAGAGGATAAGAAGACATTGTGGTAAGTGAAACATTGATTATCTCACATTTTATGTTAGTTACACTTCATATTTTTCTTATAGACTGTTGATTTTTTCAATAATAATTTGAATTGCGTAATTGAATGTAATTATAAAACATAAAATTTGCCCAAAAAAATGCGACAGAGAAGCACGTGTATGTATGACAAGATATGGCGAAATTGGAAAATAATGATGAAAAATTTGTGAACACAAAATTGACAAATGTTGATTCTTGCATGAAAATGGGTACGTATAAACAGTAAGTATGGTTGTAGCTACTAAAACATCGAGTGTAACATTCTTTTTCGCTATTTTTTATCGCTTTTATCGATCTCTGTATTTATCATTCAATGAGAAATTAGACGGAGGT
Organism: Hydractinia symbiolongicarpus; assembly: GCF_029227915.1. Lineage (NCBI taxonomy): Eukaryota > Metazoa > Cnidaria > Hydrozoa > Anthoathecata > Hydractiniidae > Hydractinia > Hydractinia symbiolongicarpus. The sequence goes on along the minus strand of NC_079875.1, from coordinate 11,188,416 downwards.
TTCGTATGTATATGGTTGATTTGTGTTAGCAGTTTCCATGAGTGGTACGTAATCTTGGTGTGAAGGTCTTCTTAAGCAGAGTTTTAGTTGAAAAGAATAGCAGCAATTTTGGGACTAAAAACATAGATTCTTCCAAGAAGAACGGTACGTATAAGAAGTAAGTATACTTGCAACGAAACATTAAATTCAAAATGCTTTGCTTTTTAATTTCTTCTAGTCTCTGTACTTTTCAATGTATTCAAAACAAAACAAAACTGACGAGTCAATGTAAAATAGCTTTGTACATGCATTAAAACGTTTTCAAATATTTTTAGGTTGATTTTGGAAAAAGGTTAGATAAAGGCCTCGTTCTGAGTGAAATGCTATGCAAATGCCAATGCAATAACAACCAAATAATCTTTTAACCTTTTGTAGAAAAAGAAAACATCGTCAGTTTCATTAATAAGTTGTATTTGACGACGTTTCGGCCGTACACAGCTTCAGATATCTGATAAACACCAATATCTACAACATTAATTAATCATGTAAGCATCCTTAAAAAGACTTGCGTAGTTTGTTCATAACAATTTAGGCTATAATGAATTACAAACCTTTAAGACTTTAATTCAAATGAAAGAAAATAATTATCACACACAAAAACAATTGCTACCTCTGCTGCAACAACATACACAGTCTTTTCTTAACAAATTACAAACCTTTAAACCGAGATGAAATAATTATCACACAGAAACAACCGCTACAAATGCTATCACACACCAGAAGCGATGGCCACAAATGTTGAAAAAACATACACAGTCTTTTCTTAACAAATTACAAACCCTTCAATTTTAGTAAAGTGCAATAATTATTACACAAAAAGAAAAGAAGATATTGCCATTAATGCTGCAGAAAAATACACGGTTTGTAACAAATTACAAACATGACTTCAATCTTAGTAAAGTGCAATAATTATCACACAGAACGGAAAATATTGCCATCAATGCTGCAAAAACATATACAGTCATTTCTTAGCAATTAAAAACCTTTAAGACTTCAACTCTACTGAAATGAGTTATCACATACCAGAAATAACTGCTGCAAAAAACAAACACATTCATTTCTTCACAAATGCCAACCTTTAAGACTTCAATTTAAGTAAAGTGCAATAATTATCACAGGAAATAAAAATATTGGCATCAATGCAGCAACAATATACACACTTATTCGTTGAATTGAAATAATATGCAATAATTATCACACAGAGAAAATATTGCCATCAATGCTGCTAAAACATATACAGAATTGAAATAATATGCAATAATTATCACACAAAAAAGAAAATATTGCCGTCAATGCTGCAGAAGCATACACAGTCTTTTCTTAATAAATTTACATGACTTCAATTTTAGTGAAATGCAATAATTATCGCACACAGAAAATTCTAACCATCTCACGAATTAAATACAATACTGATCATAGAAAAATAGAATTACCCTAACCAACCAATTGGTCCAATGTATTGTAAGTAATCCTGAAAATATTTACACAGCTTGTTCGTTACACCACTTGCTATCACAAATTGCATATCTTTTAGACTTCATATGAATAAAGCAGTATTTACACGAAAGCAATATTACTTAGACTTAGTTTCTTCATATCACTGCATACCACAATAAATTACAAACATGACTTCAATTTTAGTGAAATGCAATAATTATTACATACAGAAACTTCTAACCAAACCATAAGTTTAATACAATACTGATCATCAAAAATATAATGTACCCTAACCAACATTGCAATGACATACCCAATTTTTTTCGTCAGACTACAGTCCTAACAATATACAAATATTTACAACTGCAACTTAAGTAAAATGTTAAAGTGGCCACAGTGTATTGTAAGTAATCCTAAAAATACTTGCACAGCTTGTTCATTACACCACATGCAATAACAAATACATATCTTTAAGACGTCAATGTAAATGAAGAAAGCAGTATTAGACTAAATAAATATTGTAAATCAATCTTGAAACACTAACAAATTACAAGCAGTTAGGACTTTAGTTATACTGAAATGCCATAATTATCACACGAATAGAATATTGTAAACCAATCTTAAAAAGACTACACAGTTTGTTCGTGTAAAACAGATTACAAAGAGTTCAATTTTATTGAAATGCAATAACTATCACACGAAAAGAATATTCTAATCAAACGTGAAAATACATGCACAGTTTGGTCGCAAAAAAATTGTGTATAAATATTTTACAGGAAAAAATATTCTACGGGAAAATATAAAATTATAATTTCTGGGAAAAATGTTTTGTAAAAAAAAGGACGCATAGAAATATTTTTGTAAAAAAATATTTACCACGATTTTTTTTTGTTGATTTCTTTATTATTTGTGTTTGATAATCCGAGAAAAATGTTTTGCTGGAAAAAAGGACGTATATACCTTAAAGAATTAATTTTAGCGAAAACTAATATTCGCGAGATATTTCTTTGTCAAAAATTTTTTTTTTCCCAACTTAGCATATTACGCGAGAATAAAATGTAGTGAAATATTGCCCTTTAGGGACATGAAATTCTCAAAATAAGTATTAATTTTAACTACTTGCATTTGAATCTATCTAGGTAGTAAAAGTGCATGACTTGATCGCGTACAGAGATTACAATACAGATAAGAAGAAAAGAATGAATGACTAGAGAAATGAGTTAACGGATGCTATCTAAATTTTATAACATCTGCATATAAAATGTCACGAATTTTGCGAAAACGCAATTTGACATTTTTACAGGTTTTTAAGTTTTTTCTATAGGCTACTAAAAATCGCTGAAATAATTTTTAAAAAAAATCGACACTGCGTAAAAATTTGAAAACACGATGTCATTTTGAAACATTAAAACTAATGAGGTAGGAACCAAAATCAAACACCTTTTCAAATTTTGTGCAAATAAAAAATTTGTTTTGTGTGATTGTGGAGCCTTAGGATTATTATGACAATATTTTTCAAATTTCATTGAGAGAAAGTGAAAAAAAAATAGAATTTCGCGGTAATTGAACTTTTGCAAATTTACGAATAGCAAGATTTCCAATAAATTTCCCAAGATTTAAAAAAAAAAAAAATACAAAATTGTTTCCCGCGCAAATTCTAACTAACATGACAGCACGTTAGTTGTTTTTTCTACCTCAAAAATTTTAATTTCAGATAAACAAACAGTACAATAAAACAGACGAAGAGCCCACTGCAACATTTCGATGTCTAATTTTAAGTATAAGAACAGGTATGTGTATTATTTACTCTTATTTTTGTTGTTTATTTATTTATTTATTTGTTTGTTTGTGAACCTTAGGTCATAGTTTTGGAAACTTTGTATTTTTATTTATAATTGATAGAGAAATTAATTTACAAAAATTAGAGAAAGTCACATTTGACCTCCTCTCCATGGCTTTTTTCTTTTTCTGATAATCTTGTTTTAAACACCCACATCCAATATTTTCAAATATATTCTCAATTTTCTATTAAAAATTTTAAGTTGTTTATGATAAAGAATGTTTCAGTTATTCGGTGATTCTAGTAGGGAATTACTCAGTAAAAAACAAAAAACATTTGTGATGGGTGTTTTATTACACTCACGCTTTCCATTGTTGGTTGTTAGATTGAGTTGTCCTATTTTTGGTTTGTTGGTTAACTGGTTTAATTTTTTTGTTGCTTAGTTGACAAGTTGGTTAGTTGGTTTAATTTTTTTGTGAGTTGGTCGATTGGTTGGTTTCATTTTTTTAGTTAGCAGCTTGGTTGGTTTGTAAGTTGGTTGTTGGTTGGTAAACTTGTTAGTTGATAAGTTGGTTAGTTGATTGGTTTAATTTGTTTTTAGGTTTTTCATTGGTTGGCTGGTTAGCTTATTAGCTTTGTTAAGGTGATTAGTTGATTTGATTTGTTGGTTGGTTAGTTATTGGTTGACTTGTTTAATTTGTTTGTAGGTTTAATGATTGATTGATTGGTTTGTTTATTGCTTAGTAAGTTGGTTAGTTGATTGGTTTGTTTTCAGTTAGCTAAATGGCTTAGTTTATTCGATGGTTGGGTGGTTGAAGATGAGATTCTTTACTTTTTTGTTTGTCTTTGTTTTGTTTTTTGTTGTTTTTATTTCTTTGTTTTATTTTGTTTGTTTGTTTTCTTGCTTGTTGTTTTCTTGCTTCTTTTCCATTAATTGCTAAAGTAAATGGATTGCTTGTTTGCTTGTTTTGTATGCCTGTTTGATTATTTTATAAGTTTGGTGATTTGTTGTTTTTTGTTACTTTGTTTTGTTTCTTATTTTTTGCCATATAATACGCAATGCTATTTTGTATATTTGTTACTTTAATATTACGAATTAAGGATATGTGCCAATCACCAATTATGTTTAGATCGTTTTGGAAGGAACATTTTTGCTGATAGAAGAAACAAGAAGGAGGATGAATAGTAAAACACATTGTACAGTAAAGATGAACAAGAAGAAACATCGTGAAAGGAAGATTGATGCTGACAACACAAGACAAGAACCAGTGAGGATTAAAATAAAGTAAAAAGAAAGAAGCTGTATATCAAGTACAATTTATTTCTCCTTTGCTTCTGTTTCGCGCTTAAGGTAAGTTTTTAAGTAAGTAGGCAGGTAGGCAGGATTGCGCGCTTAAGGTAGGGAGGTCTCTAAGTAAGTAGGCAGGTAGGCAGGTTTGATAAGGGACGCGTCTTTCATTTTTTCTTCTATCTCGGCTGCTTACTTTTCACGATAAGTTAGGTGGTCTCAAAGGACAAGCAGTTAAGCAATCAGATCTGTTTTGTTTATTTGTTTATTTTATTTGCTTATTTGTTTATGATTTATGGCTATGTCGTAAAATGATCTTGCCATAAACATCGTTTTGCTTTTCTTAATACATATAACGCGCACGTGTTTTTAAGTGTTGTTTTGAAATCATACTAGTCTTAAGTTTACCCCACAAACGAAGGTAGTCCGAATAAGCTGTTATTTTATTATTTAAAGAGATAAAAATTATATTACCAAAAAAAATTTATCAAAGAAAAATAATATCAAAATGTATTATTTAAAAAGCTTACTCGGACTTTTGGCAACTGACAACAACCTTCGGACGCCAAAGTTTGTTTCAAAAACATGTTTTTTGAAGCAAACTTATTTTTTGTTTTACTCACACATACCAAATGTCAGTTGTCAACACATTTAGTGTACTGGTAAGTCATACATTTTTCTACATCAAGAAAGAAGAAAGAAGACAAAGAAGGGACGCTCGGACGAAAGGAAAAAAGAAGAGAAAGAAAAAAAAGACAGAAAGAGGACAAAGAAGGCGAAGAAGGAAAAAAAAGAGCTTCGCCTGACTGACATTTAAAGAATTACTTTGTGGTTAACAGAAGAAACAATGTATTTAATTCTCGGCATTCATTGATCACCCTGTTATTTGCACTTAAATAAATACAAAATAACAAATACACAATATAAGGCTGCCTTGTCATCAGACCTAGAACACATAAATATACATTTGAAGGCTGTCCCGTCTTGGGATCTAAAACAAGTAATTATATATTTGAAGGCTGTCTCGTCTTGAGACCAACACATAAATATATATTTAAAGGCTGTCCTGACTTGGGACCTAAAACAAGTAACTACATATTTGAAGGCTGTCCCGACTTGTGACCTAAAACACATAAGTATACATTTAAAGGGTGTCACGACTTGTGACCTAAAACACGTGAATATATATTTAAACAAGCAAATATATATTTAGAGGCTGTCACGCCTTGGGATCTAAAACAAGTAAATATGTATTTGAAGGCTGTCTCGTCTTGGGACCTAAACCAAGTAAATATATATTTGAAGGCTGTCCTGACTTGGGACCTAAAACAAGTAATATTTGAAGGCTGTCCCGTCTTGGGATCTTAAAAAAGTATAATATATATTTGAAGGCTGTCATGACTTAGGAGCTAAAACATGTAATATTTGAAGGCTGTCCCGACTGGGGACCTAAAACAAGTAAATATACATTTGAAGGCTGTCCCGACTGGGGACCTAAAACACATAAATATACATTTAAAGGCTGTCCCGACTTGGGACCTAAAACAAGTAAATATATATTTGAAGGCTGTTTCGTGTTGAGACCTAAAACAAGTAAATATACATTTGAAAGCTGTCCCGACTTGGGACCTAAAACACATAAATATACATTTGAAGGCTGTCCTGGCTTGGGACCTAAAACAAGTAAATATACATTTGAAGGCTGTCCCGACTTGGGACCTAAAACACATAAATGTACATTTGAAGGCTGTCCCGTCTTAGGATCTAAAACAAGTAAATATATAATTGAAGGCTGTCCCGCTTTGGGACCTAAAACAAGTAAATATTTATTTGAAGGCTGTCCCGTCTTGGGACCTAGAACAAGTAATATTTGAAGGCTGTCCCGTCTTGGGATCTTAAGAAAGTAAAATATAAATTTGAAGGCTGTCCCGTCTTGGACCTAAAACGAGTAAATATATATTTGAAGGCTGTCCACTTGGGACCTAAAACACATAAATATACATTTGAAGGCTGTCCTGATTTGTGACCGTCCCGACTTGTGACCTAAAACACATAAATATACATTTAAAGGCTGTCCCGACTTGTGACCTAAAACACATAAATATACATTTGAAGGCTGTCCCGTCTTGGGACCTAGAACAAGAAGTGCGGAAGTGATTTATTATGTTCGAACTTAAAGCAATTATTAGAATGGTATATTTATAGTTTGTTTGTAAAAGAGAGTTTGACAAAAGTAGTTGTTCTGGTATTACTATGTGGTAGAAAGATTTTAATTTATGGTTTATTTGATGAGATGAATGGCAATATTCAAGGTACCTTACATTTATATCACAAATCACAACCCGAGAGCTGAAATAAAATGTGAGTCAATAATAACCGTTTTTGAATTGGTTTTTGCCTAATGCATTGGCCTCGGGTTGTGTTTTTTTTATTCTATTGAGAGGTTCTGCGTGCGCTTTTGTGTTTGTGTTTATTTATAATTCTATTGATTAACTTATGCGGCGTTTAAATAAGTAGAGTGGGTGGGGGGTTGGGAGAACCCGGGGTGGGGGGACAGGAGTCGAAGCGCGTTTAATTAATTTTATGAATTGTTATTATTATTATTTTTGTGTATGCGCGAAAGGTTTTCGTTGTTTTTATTCTTTTGTATTATATATTGTAGAAATTCCGTACAGTGTTGATGAACACTACGGAACTTCAAGCCCCTAAACTTAAGACATAGTTAATTTCAAAACAACACAGCAGCGGCGGCGGTTTTTTGTTTTTAATAAGTAACATTTTTGTCGTTTTATCGGAATTTTTCACCGTTCGCGTGTTTTTTGTCACTTTTGTATCAAGATCACTAAGAAGCAGGTTTGCATCACGCAACCAAATTTTTTACAGAGGATAAGAAGACATTGTGGTAAGTGAAACATTGATTATCTCACATTTTATGTTAGTTACACTTCATATTTTTCTTATAGACTGTTGATTTTTTCAATAATAATTTAAATTAAAAGTCGCCAAAAAAATGCGACAAAGAAGCACGTGTATAGAACGCTGACAATTTTGTAAACAAAAAATGGCAAGCGTTGATTCTTGCATGAAAATGGGTACGTATGAACAGTAAGTATGGTTGTAGTTACTAAAAAAAATAAGTGTAACATTCTTTTGTGCTATTTTTCATTGCTTTTATCGATCTCTGTATTTTTCTGTATTTGTCATTCAATGAGTGTGTATTTAAAACACAAATTAGACGGAGGTTTCGTATGTATATGGTGGATGTGTGTTAGCAGTTTCCATGAGTGGTACGTAATCTTGGTGTGAAGGTCTTCTAAAGAAGAGTTTTAGTTGAAAAGAATAGCAGCAATTTTGGGACAAAAACATAGATTCTTCCAAGAAGAACGGTACGTATAAGAAGTAAGTATACTTGCAACGAAACATTAAATTCAAAATTCTTTGCTTTTTAATTTCTTCTAGTCTCTGTACTTTTCAATGTATTCAAAACAAAACAAAACTGACGAGTCAATATAAAATTGCAAATTACATGCATTGAAACTTTTTCAAATATTTTTAGGTTGATTTTCAAAAAAGGTTAGATGAGTGAAATGCTATTCAAATGATAATGCAATAACAACCAAATAATCCTTTAAGCTTTTGTAGGAAAAGAGAACATCGTCAGTTTCATTAATTAGTTGTATTTGACGACGTTTCGGCCGTATACAGCTCAGATAACTGATAAACACCAATACCTACAACATTAATTAATCGTGTAAGCATCCTTAAAAAGACTTTCGTAGTTTGTTCATAACAATTTAGGCTATAATGAATTATAAACCTTAAAGACTTCAATTCAAATGAAATAAAATAATTATCACACACAGAAACAACTGCAAAAACATACAGTCTTTTCTTAACAAAATACAAACGTTAGGACTTCAGTATAAGTAAAGTGCAATAATTATTGCACAAAAAGGAAAATATTGCCATCAATGCTGCAAAAACACATATGGTCATAAGACGGCAACACAACTGAGATAAAACAATTATCACTCACAAAAACAACTGCCACAAATGCTGCTAAAAAACAAACACATTCATTTCTTCACAAATGCCAACCTTTAAGACTTCAACTCTACTGAAATGAGTTATCACACACCAGAAGTAACTGCTGCAAAAAACAAACACATTCATTTCTTCACAAATGCCAACCTTTAAGACTTCAATTTAAGTAAAGTGCAATAATTATCACAATAATTATTACACAGAAAATGAAAATATTGGCATCAATGCAGCAAAAAGCATATACAGTTATTTCTTAACAAATTGCAAACCTTTAAGACTTCAACACAACTGAGATGAAATAATTATCACTCACAGAAACAACTGCCACAAATGCTGCAAAAAACAAACACATTCATTTCTTCACAAATGCCAACCTTTAAGATATATATTTGAGTAAAGTGCAATAATTATCACAGGAAATAAAAATATTGGCGTCAATGCAGCAACAATATACACACTTATTCATTGAATTGAAATAATATGCAGTAATTATCACACAGAGAAAATATTGCCATCAATGCTGCAAAAACATATACAGAATTGAAATAATATGCAATAATTATCACACAAAAAAGAAAACATTGCCGTCAATGCTGCAGAAGCATACACAGTCTTTTCTTAATAAATTTACATGACTTCAATTTTAGTGAAATGCAATAATTATCGCACACAGAAAATTCTAACCATCTCACGAATTAAATACAATACTGATCATAGAAAAATAGAATTATCCTAACCAACCAATTGGTCCAATGTATTGTAAGTAATCCTGAAAATATTTACACAGCTTGTTCGTTACACCACTTGCTATCACAAATTACATATCTTTTAGACTTCATATGAATAAAGCAGTATTTACACGAAAGCAATATTACTTAGACTTAGTTTCTTCATATCACTGCATACCACAATAAATTACAAACATGACTTCAATTTTAGTGAAATGCAATAATTATTACATACAGAAACTTCTAACCAAACCATAAGTTTAATACAATACTGATCATCAAAAATATAATGTACCCTAACCAACATTGCAATGACATACCCAATTTTTTTCGTCAGACTACAGTCCTCACCACATGCAATAACAAATACATAGTCTTTAAGACGTCAATGTAAATGAAGAAAGCAGTATTAGACTAAATGAATATTGTAAATCAATCTTAAAACACTAACAAATTACAAGCAGTTAGGACTTTAGTTTTACTGAAATGCCATAATTATCACACGAATAGAATATTGTAAACCAATCTTAAAAAGACTACACAGTTTGTTCGTGTAAAACAGATTACAAAGAGTTCAATTTTATTGAAATGCAATAACTATCACACGAAAAGAATATTCTAACCAAACGTGAAAATACATGCACAGTTTGGTCGCAACAATGTTTACTACAACAAAGTACGGACCTAAAAGACTTAAAATAGGTTAGTAGCAAAAAAATTGTGTATAAATATTATACAGGAAAAAATGTTCTACGGGAAAATATAAAATTATAATCTCTGGGAATTGTTGATTTCTTTATTATTTGTGTTTGATAATCCGAGAAAAATGTTTTGCTGGAAAAAAGGACGTATATACCTTAAAGAATTAATTTTAGCGAAAACTAATATTCGCGAGATATTTCTTTGTCAAAAAAATTTTTTTTTCCAACTTAGCATATTACGCGAGAATAAAATGTAGTGAAATATTGCCCTTTAGGGACATGAAATTCTCAATGTAAGTATTAATTTTAACTACTTGCATTTGAATCTATCTAGGTAGTAAAAGTGCATGACTTGATCGCGTACAGAGATTACAATACAAATAAGAAGAAAAGAATGAATGACTAGAGAAATGAGTTAACGGATGCTATCTAAATTTTATAACATCTGCATATAAAATGTCACGAATTTTGCGACATTTGCAATATTTTTCAAATTTCATTGAGAGAAAGTGAAAAAAAAATAGAATTTCGCGGTAATTGAACTTTTGCAAATTTACGAATAGCAAGATTTCCAATAAATTTCCCAAGATTTAAAAAAAAAAAAAATACGAAATTGTTTCCCGCGCAAATTCTAACTAACATGACAGCACGTTAGTTGTTTTTTCTACCTCGAAAATTTTAATTTCAGATAAACAAACAGTACAATAAAACAGACGAAGAGCCCACTGCAACATTTCGATGTCTAATTTTAAGTATAAGAACAGGTATGTGTATTATTTACTCTTATTTTTGTTGTTTATTTATTTTTTTATTTGTTTGTTTGTGAACCTTAGGTCATAGTTTTGGAAACTTTGTAATTTTTATTTATAATTGATAGAGAAATTAATTTACAAAAATTAGAGAAAGTCACATTTGACCTCCTCTCCATGGCTTTTTTCTTTTTCTGATAATCTTGTTTTAAACACCCACATCCAATATTTTCAAATATATTCTCAATTTTCTATTAAAAATTTTAAGTTGTTTATGATAAAGAATGTTTCAGTTATTCGGTGATTCTAGTAGGGAATTGCTCAGTAAAAAACATTTGTGATGGGTGTTTTATTACACTCACGCTTTCCATTGTTGTTTGTTAGATTGAGTTGTCCTTTTTTTGGTTTGTTGGTTAACTGGTTTAATTTTTTTGTTGCTTAGTTGACAAGTTGGTTAGTTGGTTTAATTTTTTTGTGAGTTGGTCGATTGGTTGGTTTCATTTTTTTAGTTAGCAGCTTGGTTAGTTTGTAAGTTGGTTGTTGGCTGGTAAACTTGTTAGTTGATAAATTGGTTAGTTGATTGGTTTAATTTGTTTTTAGGTTTTTCATTGGTTGGCTGGTTAGCTTATTAGCTTTGTTAAGGTGATTAGTTGATTTGATTTGTTGGTTGGTTAGTTATTGGTTGACTTGTTTAATTTGTTTGTAGGTTTAATGATTGATTGATTTGTTTATTTATTGCTTAGTAAGTTGGTTAGTTGATTGGTTTGTTTTCAGTTAGCTAAATGGCTTAGTTTATTCGATGGTTGGGTGGTTGAAGATGAGATTCTTTACTTTTTTGTTTGTCTTTGTTTTGTTTTTTGTTGTTTTTATTTCTTTGTTTTATTTTGTTTGTTTGTTTTCTTGCTTGTTGTTTTCTTGCTTCTTTTCCATTAATTGCTAAAGTAAATGGATTGCTTGTTTGCTTGTTTTGTATGCCTGTTTGATTATTTTATAAGTTTGGTGATTTGTTGTTTTTTGTTACTTTGTTTTGTTTCTTATTTTTTGCCATATAATACGCAATGCTATTTTGTTTTTCGTATATTTGTTACTTTAATATTACGAATTAAGGATATGTGCCAATCACCAATTATGTTTAGATCGTTTTGGAAGGAACATTTTTGCTGATAGAAGAAACAAGAAGGAGGATGAATAGTAAAACACATTGTACAGTAAAGATGAACAAGAAGAAACATCGTGAAAAGAAGATTGATGCTGACAACACAAGACAAGAACCAGTGAGGATTAAAATAAAGTAAAAAGAAAGAAGCTGTATATCAAGTACAATTTATTTCTCCTTTGCTTCTGTTTCGCGCTTAAGGTAAGTTTTTAAATAAGTAGGCAGGTAGGCAGGATTGCGCGCTTAAGGTAGGGAGGTCTCTAAGTAAGTAGGCAGGTAGGCAGGTTTGATAAGGGACGCGTCTTTCATTTTTTCTTCTATCTCGACTGCTTACTTTTCACGATAAGTTAGGTGGTCTCAAAGGACAAGCAGTTAAGCAATCAGATCTGTTTTGTTTATTTGTTTATTTTATTTGCTTATTTGTTTATGATTTATGGCTATGTCGTAAAATGATCTTGCCATAAACATCGTTTTGCCTTTCTTAATACATATAACGCGCACGTGTTTTTAAGTGTTGTTTTGAAATCATACTAGTCTTAAGTTTACCCCACAAACGAAGGTAGTCCGAATAAGCTGTTATTTTATTTTTTAAAAAGATAAAAGTTATATTACCAAAAAAATTTATCAAACAAAAATAATATCAAAATGTATTATTTAAAAAGCTTACTCGGACTTTTGGCAACTGACAACAACCTTCGGACGCCAAAGTTTGTTTCAAAAACATGTTTTTTGAAGCAAACTTATTTTTTGTTTTACTCACACACACCAAATGTCAGTTGTCAACACATTTAGTGTACTGGTAAGTCATACATTTTTCTACATCAAGAAAGAAGAAAGAAGACAAAGAAGGGACGCTCGGACGAAAGGAAAAAAGAAGAGAAAGAAAAAAAAGACAGAAAGAGGACAAAGAAGGCGAAGAAGGAAAAAAAAAAGCTTCGCCTGACTGACATTAAAAGAATTACTTTGTGGTTAACAGAAGAAACATTGTATTTAATTCTCGGTATTCATTGATCACCCTGTTATGTGCACTTAAATAAATACAAAATAACAAATGCACAATATAAGGCTGCCTTGTCATCAGACCTAGAACACATAAATATACATTTGAAGGCTGTCCCGTCTTGGGATCCAAAACAAGTAACTATATATTTGAAGGCTGTCTCGTCTTGAGACCAACACATAAATATATATTTAAAGGCTGTCCTGACTTGGGACCTAAAACAAGTAACTACATATTTAAAGGCTGTCCCGACTTGTGACCTAAAACACATAAGTATACATTTAAAGGGTGTCACGACTTGTGACCTAAAACACGTGAATATATATTTAAACAAGCAAATATATATTTAAAGGCTGTCACGCCTTGGGATCTAAAACAAGTAACTATATATTTAAAGGCTGTCTCGTCTTGAGACCTAAAACACATAAATATATATTTAAAGGCTGTCCCGACTTGGGACCTAAAACAAGTAACTATGTATTTGAAGGCTGTCCCGACTTGGGACCTAAAACAAGTAAATATGTATTTGAAGGCTGTCTCGTCTTGGGACCTAAACCAAGTAAATATATATTTGAAGGCTGTCCTGACTTGGGACCTAAAACAAGTAATATTTGAAGGCTGTCCCATCTTGGGATCTTAAAAAAGTAAAATATATATTTGAAGGCTGTCCTGACTTAGGAGCTAAAACATGTAATATTTGAAGGCTGTCCCGACTGGGGACCTAAAACAAGTAAATATACATTTGAAGGCTGTCCCGACTGGGGACCTAAAACACATAAATATACATTTGAAGGCTGTCCCGACTTGGGACCTAAAACACATAAATATACATTTGAAGGCTGTCCTGACTTGGGACCTAAAACAAGTATTACTTGAAGGCTGTCCCGTCTTGTGATCTTAAACAAGTAAAATATATATTTGAAGGCTGTTCCGTCTTGGGACCTAAAACTAGTAAATATACATTTGAAGGCTGTCCTGACTGGGGATCTAAAACACATAAATATACATTTAAAGGCTCTCACAACTTGGGACTTAAAACAAGTAAGTTTATATTTGAAGGCTGTCGCGCTTTTGGATCTAAAACAAGTAAACATGAATTTGAAAGCTGTCTCGTCTTGGGACCTAAAACAAGTAAGTATATATTTGAATGCTGTGCTGACTTGGGACCCAAAGGAAGTAATTCTTATAGGCTGTCCCGCCTTGGGACCTAAAACAAATAAATACATATTTAAAGGTTGTCCCGACTTGGGAGCTAAAACAAGAAGTGCGGAAGTGTTCGAACTTAAGGTAATCATTAGAATGGTATGTTTATGGTTTGTTTGTAAAAGAGAGTTTGACAAAAGTAGTTGTTCTGGTAGAAAGATTTTAATTTACGGTTTATTTGATGAGATGAATGGCAATATTCAAGGTACCTTACATTTATATCACAAACCACAACCCGAGAGCTGAAAGAAAATGTGAGTCGATAATAACCGTTTTTGAATTGGATTTTGCCTAACGCATTGGCCTCGGGCTGTGATTTTTTATTGTATTGAGAGGTTTTGCGTGCGCTTATGTGTTTGTGTTTATTTATAATTATATTGATTACTTATGCGGCGTTTAAATAAGTAGAGTGGGTGTGGGGTCGGGAGAACCCGGGGTGGGGGGACAGGAGTCAAAGCGCGTTTGTTGAATTTTATGAATTGTTGTTATTATTATTATTGTGCATGCGCGGAAGGTTTTCGTTGTTTTTATTCTTTTGTATTATATATTATAGAAATTCTGTATGGTGTTGATAAACACTACTGAATTTCAAGCCCCTAAATTTAAGACATGGTTAATTTCAAAACAACACAGCAGCGGCAGCGGTTTTTTGTTTTTAATAAGTAACATTTTTGTCGTTTCATCGGAATTTTTCACCGTTCGCGTGTTTTTTGTCACGTTTGTATCAAGATCACCAAGAAGCGGTTTGCATCACGCAACCAAATTTTATACAGAGGAAAAGAAGATATTGTGGTAAGTGAAACATTGATTATCTCACATTTTATGTTAGTTACACTTCATATATTTCTTATAGACTGTTGATCCTTTCAATAATAATTTAAATTGCGTAATTGAATGTAATTATAAAACATAAAATTTGCCCAAAAAAATGCGACAGAGAAGCACGTGTATGTATGACAAGATATGAGGACTGGCGAAAATGGAAAAGAATGGTGACAATTTTGTGAACAAAAAATGGCAAACGTTGATTCTTGCATGAAAATGGGTACGTATGAACAGTAAGTATGGTTGTAGCTACTAAAACATCAAGTGTGCGCTATTTTTATTGCTTTTATCGATTTCTGTATTTATCATTCAATGAGTGTGTATTTAAAGCACAAAATGGACAGAGGTTTCGTATGTATGTGATGGATTTGTGTTAGCAGTTTCCATGAGTGGTACGTAATCTTGGTGTGAAGGTCTTCTTAAGAAGAGTTTTAGTTGAAAAGAATAGCAGCAATTTTGGGACTAAAAACATAGATTCTTCCAAGAAAAACGGTACGTATAAGAAGTAAGTTTACTTGCAACGAAACATTATATTCAATATTCTTTAATTTCTTCTAGTCTCTGTACTTTTCAATGTATTCAAAAAAACAAACTGATAAGTCAATATAAAATAGCTTTATATATTGAAGTTAGTATTTAGTATTAATACGTTAAATAAAATTGCAAATTACATGCATTGAAACTTTTTCGAAGATTCGTCGAAAAAGGTTAGACAAAGGCCTCGTTCTAAGTGAAATGCTATGCAAATGCCAATGCAATAACAACCAAGTAATCTTTTAACCTTTTGTAGGAAAAGAAAACATCGTCAGTTTCATTATTTAGTTGTATTTGACGACGTTTCGGCCGTATACAGTCTTAAGATAACTGATGAACACCAATACCTACAGTTTTTTTTTAACAAATTACAAACTTTTAATCGAGATGAAATAATTATCACATAGAAACAACCGCTACAAATGCTATCACACGCCAGAAGCGATAGCCACAAATGTTGCAAAAACACACACAGTCTTTTCTTAACAAATTAAAAGCCTTTCAACTTTAGTAACGTGCCATAATTATCACACAAAAAAGAAAATATTGCCATCAATGTTGCAAAAACATACACAGTCATTTCTTAACAAATTACAAACCTTTAAGACTTCAACACAAGTGAGATGAAATAATTATCACACACAGAAACAACTGCCACAAATGCTGCAAAAAAAAAACACATTCATTTCTTCACAAATGCCAACCTTTAAGATATATATTTGAGTAAAGTGCAATAATTATCACAGGAAATAAAAATATTGGCGTCAATGCAGCAACAATATACACACTTATTCGTTGAATTGAAATAATATGCAGTAATTATCACACAGAGAAAATATTGCCATCAATGCTGCAAAAACATATACAGAATTGAAATAATATGCAATAATTATCACACAAAAAAGAAAATATTGCCATCAATGTTGCAAAAACATATACAGTCATTTCTTAACAAGTACAAACCTATAGGACTTCAATTTTAGTCAAATGCAATAATTATTACATACAAATTCTAGCCAACCCACGAATCAAATACAATACTGATCATAGAAAAATAGAATGTACCATAACCAACATTGCAATGACTTACACAATTTTTTTTCGTCAGACTACAGTCCTAACATTATACAATAATTTTCAACTGTAACTTAAGTAAAATGTTAAATTGGTCACAGTGTATTGCAAGTAATCCTGAAAATATATACAGAGCTTGTTCGTTACACCACATGCTATCACAAATTACATATCTTTTAGACTCCAGTTTATTTGAATAAAGCAGTATTTACACGAAAGGAATATTGCAAACCAATCTTGAAAGACTTATTTAGTTTCTTCATATCACTGCATACCACAATAAATTACAAACATGACTTCAATTTTAGTGAAATGCAATAATTATTACATACAGAAACTTCTAACCAAACCATAAGTTAAATACAATACTGATCATCAAAAATATAATGTACCCTAACCAACATTGCAATGACATACCCAATTTTTTTCGTCAGACTACAGTCCTAACAATATACAAATATTTACAACTGTAACTTAAGTAAAATGTTAAAGTGGTCACAGTGTATATTAAGTAATCCTAAAAATACTTGCACAGCTTGTTCATTACACCACATGCAATGACAAATACATATCTTTAAGACGTCAATGTAAATGAACAAAGCAGTATTAGACTAAATAAATATTGTAAATCAATCTTGAAACACTAACAATTTACAAACAGTTAGGACTTAGTTGTATTGAAATGTCATAATTATCACACGAATAGAATATTGTATACCAATCTTAAAAAGACTACACAGTTTGTTCGTGTAAAACAGATTACAAGGAATTCAATTTTATTGAAATGCAATAACTATCACACGAAAAGAATATTCTAACCAAACGTGAAAATACATGCACAGTTTGGTCGCAACAATGTTTACTACAACAAAGTACGGACCTAAAAGACTTTAATTTAAGTGAAATTATTATTAGCTGAAAAGAATATTCTAACCAATATTGAAAACACTTACACTTAGTTTGTTAGTAACACTGCATAGCATACAAGTTACAAACTTTTAAGAACTTAATTGAGGTGAAACGAATAGTCGTCACACAAAACAAATATTCCGTAGAAACGTGATAAGACTTACACATTCGTCTATAATAAATAGAAATGTGTAACACCTCATTTCAAATTAAATGCAACAATGGTCCATACGAAATACTGCATGCTATTAACGAATACAAAATATTCAATACTTCAAACAATTACAAGCTGAAGTAATCACTGAATGTCATCAAACACTTACAAGCTGCTACGCGAAATACAAAGATTTAAGCAAACATTAAATGTCTTAGACTTGGTATTGTAGAAATTTTTTTTTAGCTAAATACAGTTAATATATGTTACTATACGACCCTATTCCTATAACATCTCTCTTGTCAGTTACTCTTTTCACGTATTATCGTTCGCACCATCCCTATTTCGTTTCGATACACATTTCTCTCGCTCTCTACCGTGGTTTACTAATACTTCCAACATACTTCATTCCGATTCATTATAACTTGCGTTTCGATTGTTGTTAATTCCTCAACGTACTTCTTTCCCTCATAATTATGGTACCATATCAATTTCAGTTTCTTCATTTGCTTAGCATTTATTTTCATTTCACTGGATATCACATTAGTCATTTTTTCTTGAATTTTATTTTTCAACTGTTTTTTCTTCATTTCCTTTACTTTCTATATTTTCATGTTGTTACCATAGTTTAACATAATACCTTTCATTATCCACGTTCCCTGTTCTTCATTTCCCAAATCCTCCTTGATTACTTCCTTTACCAATCTCTTTTTATCTGATGTTAATATTTGGTGCAACGGCATAAGTTTCCTTTCTCCAATCCTATGTTAAATTGTTCAGTAACCAGCATAGATTAGTATTCCAAAATTGGCGTACTTTTCTACATTCATAGTGCACGTTTTCAAATGTTGCATTCATATTTTCTTCTTGAAGTTGGTTCATTCTTCAGTACCATGCAATATTGCAGGAACAATTACTGCTTTAGTCAAGTTTAGTCGAAATCCTGTGACTTTCATGTCAAACCTGTCAACATTTTCGTTGTATAGCATTGTTTCTATCATAGCGCTAACTTTTTTCTATAGTTGTTTCGAATTTAAGTCACCCCTCTCATTGAAACACGCTCCTAAGTACTTATATTCTTCTCTTAAATTTTTCCATTTCTTTCTTCTTTTATAGTCTCATCTATTTATTGTCCTCGCCTCAGCTATCGTTTATTCAATCTTTCATTTTGTTTTCTTACATGCCCATCTTATATACCCATTACATCGTTTACAAATACGTGGTGACGTTTTCGCATATGAGGTGAATATAACATAGCATACTTTACTGCTATCCGGTTTGTGTCAGTCGATATATCACAAACTTTTGGCCCGCTATTCTTTCTCTGACAATGTTTTCCAGTATAATTTTATCAGTACGAATGTATTTACTATCACTTAACCCATCTGGTTCATTTGCAAAATGAGCATTCTATCTACTACATTTATCCAACCTTTTTCAGTTCTTTTATTCCATCTTGTCGCCACAAGTTAATGAAGCATTTTTCTGCATCACCAAACACAACGACGTTCTTCGTCTCTTTGTTCTTTTCTTCATAATTATTGCTTGCAATGTCGTTATGCGATCAATCGTTGATGGTCCCGCAATTCCACCACAATGAAATTTACTCAACATATTTTTAAACGCAACGTCATCAAAAATATTCCCTTCCTGCTTTTCATGCTTTCCCTGTCTTCTTTTATTCTGTAAATTACTTTGATTGTTATTAGTTGGCATTGTTCTATTAAAACATATTTTTAACACTTTTTACCATGATTTTACATCTTTTTTTCAATAGTTTTAATCAAGAATTCTCTTCCCCAACTTTTTGTTCGAAATATTGCAAAAACTTTATCTGCTTCGTTTTGTTTGATCTCCATTCCTTTCTTACTCTCTGCAACAAACCCAACCTTCCATATAACAAACCCAAGTCTCCGCAACAATGTCAACTCATCACAACAATCCTAATTCTCCATAACAACCCAACTCTCTGTGACAACCTCATCTCGCCCCAACAACCCCAACTCTCCCGAACAACCGCGCCTCTCCATAACAACCCCGACTTACCATAACAACTCCAACTCAACCGGACAACTCAACCAAAATAACTCCAACACTTAATAATCCCAACACTCCCTATCAGCTCTCCATAACAACCCAAACTGGTCATAACAACCCCCACACTCCTAATAACCATACACTTCATAACAACCCCCCCAAAAAAAACCGGACACTACAAAACAAATCAACACTCCATCACAGCCCCAAATCTCCATAACAACCCTAACTTTCCATAATAACCCAACACTCCATAAAAATCCCAACATTCCAAAACAATCCCGTAACTCCGTAACGCAAAGAGTTTACGGAGTTACGGGATGCAATCACTCTATTAACTCGATTAAAATGCAATCACTCTATTAAATTCGAAACACTATCAAGACCGTAACAACTCATCATTCTACTCTATTATTTTACTTCGTTCTCCATTATACTTCGTTCTCCATTATTTTCTTTGATCTCAATTATTTTAATTCGTTCTCCGTTATACTTCGATCTTCATTATTTTACTTCGATCTTCATCATTTTACTACCTTCTGCATTATTTTACTTCGTTCTCTATTATACTTCGTTCTCAATTATTTTCTTCGATCTCAATTATATTAATTCGTTCTCCGTTATACTTCGATCTTCATTATTTTACTTCGATCTTCATCATTTTACTTCTTTCTGCATTATTTTATTTCGTTCTCCATTATTATAATTCTTCCCCTATTATTTTAATTCGTTCTTCATTACTTTACATCGTTTTCCGTTATTTTACTTTGTTCTATATTATCTTACTTCTTTTCCGTTATTTTACTTCGTTCTCCATTATTTTAATTCGTTCTTCCTTATTTTAATTCGTTTTTCCTATTTTACTTCGTTCTTCCTTATTTTACTTCGTTCTTCCTCATTTTACTTCGTTCTCCCTCATTTTACTTCGTTCTCCGTTATTTTACTTCGTTCTCCGTTATTTTACTTTGATCTCCGTTATTTTACTTCGATCTCCGTTATTTTACTTCGATCTCCGTTATTTTACTTCGATCTCCGTTATTTACTTCGTTTTCCAATATTTTATTTCGTTCTTCCTTATTTTAATTCGTTCTTCCTTATTTTAATTCGTTCTCCCTAATTTTAATTCGTTCTCTCTGATTTTACTTCGTTCACCGTTACTTTACTTCGTTCACCGTTATTTTACTTCGTTTACCGTTATTTTACTTCGTTCACCGTTATTTTACTTCGTTCTCCGTTATTTTACTTCGTTCTCCGTTATTTTACTTCGATCTCCGTTATTTTACTTCGATCTCCGTTATTTTACTTCGATCTCCGTTATTTCAATTTGTTTTCCATTATTTTGATTCGATCTCTATTATTTTAATTCGATCTTTATTATTTTAATTCGATCTTTATTATTTTAATTCGATCTTTATTATTTTAATTCGATCTTCGTTATTTTACTTTGTTCTCCGTTATTTTACTGTGATCATTTTACTTCCTTCTTCATCATTTTACTTCATTCTCTATTATTTTAATTCGTTTTCTATTATTTTAATTCGTTTTCTATTATTTTATGTTTTTCTTTTTATTTATGTTGGTGTGTGGTATTACTGTTGTTCGTGTCGTTCGTTGGGAATATTGTCTGTCTTGTTTTATGTGAGGGTGGGTTCGAGCAACTGTCCGTAACGTGTTTGTTTGTGTCGTTTTTGTCGCAGGGTGACAAAAAAGAAATATATTTTATAATTTTAATAATGAACCGTACACTTTAAAATTCAGATTTTAAAAAGAAATTATTGTTTGTTGTTGTTGCTCGGGTGGCGAACTGCAAAATCCGATGACTGGCCTTCTCGTGGCGCAGTTTGTTAAGCAAAGTCAATTTCTATTTGTTATTATTCTTTGTTGTTTATTATAATTACGTTCAGATATTATTACTTTTTGTAATTGACTTTGTGAACCAACAGTCACGGTAATACGCTACTTAACCCTATTTATGTAGAGATGCGGAAACGTTTTAACCGTGTTGCCGGGATGAGGGCAGAAAAGAGATGCAGGATGAGATTTTCAAAAACTTTAGACCTGCACAATATGTAAGCAGTACCCACCTGAGATTTTGGATTGTTTTTTAGATGTTTTTACCCTCAAGGCTACCACAAGGTCCCGTGTATGGTAGCCTACGATGTACCGTTTATCCTTACCCCCGTTAGCAGGAATGGGTTATGATACCGTCAGGTAGTCTACATTCATATCGTCAATGTCTGGAAGGTAGCAGCAGATGAGTAGAATAGTTTTGGATTGACAAGCTCATTCTCAAATTGTAGCATTCTGTTTATTGTACATGAACGACTTCAGAGAATTGCATGTCATTGTACATACGCAACCACGTCCGCTACATGTGATATATTCGTGATAGCAGTACCAGCACAACACTTTACCATTTACCACAAACCTACGTCCGCAGGTACACTTGTCATATGCATCTAGTACCCTTTCACAGTCTAGGTCATCGACACGTTCCCTCAAAAGCTTCGAATGTAATATCCATTCATTCACCCTCTCCTCCGATTCTTGTAATGCGAGGGCCAGCGCTTTTAGCGGCAGGAAGATACCAATACCGGTCATAAAAGTCATGGCTACTGCACTTCCAAATATATCAAATTTTCTCTGGCAGCTGATGCACATTTATTATAGTATCTTACAACAATGTTGTAGGATGACTTAAGACTTTCACATGTTGTCGCGTCTTGAACCGGTCCCGGATAAACTAAAATATATTATGGTACTTCGGGAAAGCCTCGTTACACATATCTAAGGACCAAGGGATACTTTTCAACAGCTTTATTGCACATGTCCTGCGTTTTGAACCTATCCGGTTTCAACAGACCTGTTGCACATGTCTTGCGTCTTGAAACTCATATATATAGATTTCAACAAATTCAGAGGATTACACAGTTATTCCCCTTTTTATTGCGCATGCGTTGATATTAAAGGAATTCAACCTTTCTACTCATTTTTGTATGATAGGGACTTTACCTTGATATACATGACTAAACGCCGCTTATTAGGGATTTTTTATGCATATTAATAGATTTTTGTGCAATGAGGCGTGACGAAAAGTTGTGACGTTAGTAGGGTATGCCATGATATACTCAGTCGAAATACTTTTGTTGGCTTAACTCTGCCCTGTCCGCCTTCTTGATCAGGCACTTGATGCAAGTTGTGCTAAATCTGGTTTTTTTGTATATTATCCTATACTCAAAGTCAAATTTAAGTTCTTTACAACAGGGATACACTATACCATTACCATATTTTTTCCGACGTTTTGCTAAGGCATCAGCTTGTCTAGCATCAAGACACTCGATGCAACATTTTGTCAGCTGTCCGTCATTCTTGATCCTGAAATTGACCATAGTTAAAAATTGTCTACATTGTGGGCATTTTGAGCATTCCATTCTTCTTTTACACCTCTGGAGTAGAGACCCTCGAACAAACGGACAGGATGTTGGTCACGTGTTACTGCGTATGCGTCTATGATCAGCGTATTTTTGTGCAATGAGGCGTGACAAAAAGGTGTAACGTCACAAGTGAGAAAAGTCTGGGTATACACCATCTCTAAACTAGCTTATACAACCTCGTTCCCAGGACATTTTGCCTTGTTATTGAAGTTCACTCTGTAGTAACGGCTCAGGGGCCACAAGACCCTGGGAAGGATGTTGATGGAAACACGGATTAAATTCGATCTACACGCGACAACTTTTATAAAATGTTGCAACGATTTTTACGATGATTTTAAAAATGGAAAGGTAAGTATAGGACAGCGGGTAGCTTGAAGATTTCGTTCGTAGTTTAGTTTTGGCCGATAGAAAGAAGACGTCTAGTAAGGCTAATTAAAAGCTTCTCGATAAATCACAGATGCGCCGTGTTTTATATAAAAACTAGTTGATTTCCCTTAAGTAGTAGTAACAAAATTGGAACATTTTAATGATAAATAAGCCTGTAGTAAAGTTTTGGCGACCTGCCAGGATGGGCTTTAAGTGCAGTTAGCTCGTGTTAATTCAGGACTTTTAGTCGGTGTGCCACAAATCCAGTTAAATACAGGACACAGCCACTTCGGCGTTGAAAACACTATTATCAACGTGGCTTTGTGTTTCAAATGCATACATTAGGTATACACCGGCATTGCTTATGCCGGTGTATGTTTATGCTGATCAAGATGGCGGCAGGACGTGATCTTTCTGAAGGGAAGATAGAAAATCGCATTTTAGAATCTATAAATGCTATACGAACGGTAAAGAAGAAAAAAGTAACACTACATAATATACTTAATTTTATTAGTAAAGGTACGTGCTCTGTTTCTGAAAGTAGGATAAAGGATGCTTTGGAAAACCTAGAGAAGTGCAAAATGATTTATAAGAAGGGGCTTGACGAAGATGCTTCGTATTTTTATACTGATACTAGTACGTATATGGAATTATCTGTGACATCGCCAAACACTGGAAACGAAATTGTTACAGGTACGAAAGAACAAAATACTACTCTCGATGAGTTTGGTAAATTTGACATGATGTTGGATGAGACGCTCACAAAAATGAAAAATAAATCTGTAGTGGATACGTTTTTCCCATGTACACCATCTCCAGGACGTTTTAAATTTAGTAAGGGCATTGGCAAAAACGCACTTCTGCCAGAGGACTACCTACATGATGAGGTAATATTTTTACGCAAAGAGCTTGACAATAAACAAAAAGTTATTAACAGTTTGTTGTTACTTCTCGCGAAAAAGTCCACCATTTTGATTCAAGGCTATAATGCATACCGTTTCGACAGAAATGGCAATGGGGGAGGAATGATTCTCTATGTACAAAATGATATTCCCTCAAAACTTTAAAACCCAATTGTGAAAGTAGTGAGCTTGAAATTTTTTATATTGAACTAAATTTTAGAAGCAAAAAATGGTTAGTTGTGTGTTTATATAACCCAAAAACTAATCTTATTGCTCAAAACTTTAACCACATAAGTAAAAACATTGATTCGTTTTCCTGCAAATAAGAGAACTATGTAATACTGGGTGATTTTAACGCTGAAATTAGCAATCTACATGTAAATGAATTCTTAACAACATATAAACTTAACTCTTTAATAAAATACATGCTTCAAAAACATAGATAACCCTACAAACATTGATCTCATCTTGACAAACCACCCAAGATCTTTTTGTCACTCCAGGGCTATTGAAACAGGCTTGTCTGATTTTTATAAATTGACAATGACTGTTTTAAAGGCCAACTTTACAAAAATTATAAATTATAGAGCATATCGGAATTTCAATAATGTAAATTTTCGCCATGCTATAATCTCGATGATTTTAAAATTTTTGAAAATTTTAAAAACAATGTTTTAAGCATCTTAGATAATCATGCTCCTCTAAAGAAAAGGTATGTACGTCATAATCAGGCAGCTTTTATGAGTAAAGAAATAAACAAGGCAATTATGAAGAGATCAAAACTTTTAAATAAGCATAGGAAGGATAAAACTCCAGAGAGTAAATTAGCATACAATAAACAAAGGAATTTTTGTGTTTCACTAATAAGAAAAAGTAAATACAAATTCTTCAACAACCTTAATGTTAAAAATATAACTGACAATAGGTTATTCTGGAAAACAGTAAAACCATGTTTCTCTAACAAGACAGTTACAAGTGAAAATATTACCTTAGTTGAAAATGGGTCTACAATATCTCATGATAAAGATATTACTGAAATATTCAACAATTATTTTGGGAGTGTTGTTGAAAATTTAGGCATAAAGTCATCAAATATACAACCTTCAAGTAATGAAAACAGACCCAAAGATCAAATAAATTCGATAATATATAAATATAAATCTCATCCTAGTGTAGAAAAGATAAGAAAAAGCGCAAAAAGCAGCACAAAATTTTCTTTTAAACAAACTGCATTTGAAGATGTTGAAAAATACATTCGAAAACTTGATCCAAAAAAGGCGCAGCAGAAAGATGATATTCCTACTAACATCATCAAAGAAAACAGTGATATTTTTAGCCAATTCATTACTGAAAATTTTACTCAATCGTTAAAAAGTTCTGAATTTCCAACATCTTTGAAAAACGCAGATATTACTCCTACACACAAAAAAGGACTGCGCACTGAAACTATAAAACTATAGACCTGTAAGCGTCCTATCGAACATCTCAAAAATCTATGAAAGATGCATGTATGACCAAATATACACCTTCTTCGAGCCATTATTTTCGAAACTTCAATTTGGTTTTCGCAAGGGGCACAGTTCACAACAATGCCTCATAAGTATGATTGAAAAATGGAAAAACAGTCTTGACAAAGGTGGCACATTTGGAGTGCTTTTAACTGATTTGTCTAAGGCATTTGACTGCATACCACACGAGCTCTTACTAGCAAAACTTCATGCATATGGCTTTTTTTTATGCGACCTTTTCCTTTTTGTCCCATATATGGACATTGTCAACTATGTTGATGATACAACCCCATTTTCAATAGGAAAGAATATCAACGAAGTTATTGAAAAGATTGAATATGCAGCAATTATAATATTTACTTGGTTTGAAAATAACGGTATGAAAGCCAACCCAGAAAAATCACATTTTTTTACTAACAAAACTGATGTACGATTAAAGGTTTGTGATGAACTTCTACACAATTCTCAAACTGAGAAACTGCTTGGTATAACCATAGACCACAAACTTTCTTTCGAGGAACATGTTAATCAGCTCTGTAACAAGGCAGGCCAGAAAGTTAGTGCGCTTGCAAGGTTATCTTCCTTAATGACATTAGACCAGCGAAAGCTGATTATTAATGCTTTTGTCACTAGTCATTTTTCGTACTGTCCATTAGTATGGATGTTTCACAGTCGTAAATTAAACAATAGGATAAACCATATACATGAAAGAGCACTAAGAATTATCTATCAAGACTATCAATCCTCATTTGAAGAGCTTTTATCAAAAAATGGGAGCGTTACAATTCCCCAAACCAACTTACGCATCCTTGTTACTGAGCTGTATAAAGCTAAAACAAAAACAGGTCCAAAAATGTTGAATGAACTTTTTATTTTTCCTAAACCAGTGTATAATTTGAGGAAGGACAAACTCAAGAGTAATAAAATATTTTCAGTCAGATATGGGATCGAAACACTGTCTAATGTTGGGTTAAAGCTTTTGAACTCTTTGCCTAACGAGTATCGGAACGCTGGTACTTTAATTGAGTTTAGAAACAAAATAAGAAGCTGGATTCCAAACCATTGTCCTTGCAGAATATGCAAAACTTTTATACCTGAATTAGGTTTTCTTTAGTTTCCCCGTTGTCTTCCTTTGTCAGTTGTGGAGCGGGAACTCAGTTAAACATGTCTTGCGGTGCGACGGTTTAAGTGGGGTGGTATCATATGAGGATATTCTAGCCTTATTATCTTGTTGCATATTATTTTCTCTCGGCCCCCTGCCTGGGAAGTTTGACTGAGTTCCTGGAACCACCACTACATAGCCTTGACATATTATTTATATTATTTAAAATATTTTAAAAAAATGGTATACGGTATTCTTTATAGATTTTTTATATTTAGTTATTTATTGTTTTTAATGTTTTTAAAGTTGACTTTAATTAGCCTCAGAGCTACATTTTCTTGTAAATTTGTCAACTATAAATAAATTAATAATAATAATAATAATAATTGCAAACATAATGGCATCGTTTACCCGTAGTTGTGGTAAAGACACTTGCTAAACATGCCCACGCAGTGGATCTAACCACGAACTTTGTGATCAACAGCGAACTCCATAACCACAAGGCCAAGTGCCACTACACTACAGCGATAAAGCCTCTCCAACAATCAACATCAGGACAATTGCTCAAGTGCGGTTAAACTGCAATGCACGACCAGGTGGAGCGCTGTAGTATATAAATCCAGTGAAATGATATATTTTTCAAACTTTTACGCAACTTTAGCAAAAATTAGAACACAGGTTGCAACCTGTTGTTAGTCCGTCATAACTCCGTTAAAAACAATTGAACAGCATATATTTATTTTGCGGAATTTGTGAAAGTTGAAAGATTACCCGTTTCTGGTAAGTTGAGCACTTATTAGAAGTAAACTATGGCGCACATCTATATACACTGCTAACATTAGATCGCCACATTAGGCAAAATATCCCTTTCTTGCTATCGGTGTGAATAAGAACACAGGTTGTTACTACGTTAAAACAGTAACTAAGCCACTATATTTTGTGAAATAAGTTTTTGTGTAATTCTCAAAATTAATTGTCACTTTAGTCGTTACCCAAATGTTTTCTCACAGTAAGCTTTAAAATTTTTGTCAACGTTTATAATAAAGTAAAAGCTGTAGATACTTAGCTGCAACCTCGTTCCCGGGCCCATTTTTCTCTTTTGACAATCTCGAACGGCGGCGATATCAAAAAAGCGAAAAATTGCCCTGGGAACGAGGTTGACTTAACTGCATACAACATCAGGTTGGTGGAATAAAATGTCAAAAGGAGACTTACAAACCTTAACCACTTCCAAAACAAAATGGTCTTCGTGGCATGTTTCCGTTGCGTTTTCGGATTTTGCTGTGATTCTGAAATTGAGCTGCGTGTAACCAAAACAAAGTCCGTAAAAATTGGATTCTGTGGAGATTTTTCAAAATAGAGTTGCGGCGCAAACTTTTTAAGCAATTACGGCTACTATTCTCGTCCTTTATTTTTTGCATTTCGTGTGTCCATGGCATAATTTTTCCTGGCGTACAGAGAGACCAAATACGTGCATAAAATTTTATTGGTCTTTATATAATATAGAGACCAATAAAAAGCAGAATAGTTTCATGGGGGCAGTTATATTTGTCCACGTGGCCACTATGATTTGCTCAGAGGAGCAAAAAATTTGACTCATTATATTTTGCAATTTGTGTATTATAAAATTTCATTGTTGATTGTGGAAATTATGAAAAAGGTATTACATTCCGGCAGTAAAAAAGTATTTTAAAAACTAGTCATAGTCTATAAAAAAATCCTTGATATTTTTTTGTCTGTTCCACGTTTTTATCACATTGTTTTTTGGTGCAATCTTCTTCGCCTGTAACCATGAATTGGTACAATTACTGTGCCACGGTATGACAAAATTAAACGACGGACAGAAATAATGGTATTATGGTAGGGAGATATATTGACCAAAACCTTGATCATTACATTGAAGGAAGGCTTAACGCGTTACAAAGGAGTGTGGTGAAATAAATTCTCAAGAATTGTATAGAATGTTTCCAATGACTTGATTCTTAAAAAACAATATGTGAAGATATATGACGTCAAGTACAGCCCAAAAAACCTGGGAGTACACTTTCGCCCTCGCTTTAATCAACCTGAACAGAGTTAACTGAAATGATTAAAGGACAATATAATTAGTTCAAAAAGTGACCACTATGGTGGAGAGCTTACATTGAAAAATATTGAGAAAATTAAGAAAGTAAGTTGATAGATTTGCAGGGATTTTAATGTTAAGAATTTGAGATCCTTTCTGCAAATCAAATAAAAATCAATAAAAATTTGCAAAAAAGTCGAACAGTCACAACACTTTTTTAACAACATGGCCAACAAAATTTTATTTAGAGAAAGTTTTTTCAACCAAAATGTGTTAAGAAAGTTTGTGAAATATTATAGCTGGATTTTGCAAAACAGAGTGGAAAAGATATTTAAAAAAAATGAAAAAATAAAATGATCAAAAACGTTTGGATCCAGCCATAAAGAGTTTAAAAGAAATCTTAAAATCTATAAGTTAAATTTGCTCAAAAGGCAATAATATCCCGTGAAATGTTTTTTGTTTTTTGAGCTACTTTTTGTTAAAATTTAAACAGCGGCCTGACTCTATAGGTTTTCACAGAACCTACTTTAAAGATAACAAACATCCGGGATTGCTGTTTATTGACGTAGCTTCCCGCAAATTCGAAATAAACTGACTTTTATTTAAAGATGATACTACAAGTGCTAAATTTTAAACTTTGGAATCAACGGTAGCCATTTATATTATCTTGGAATTTAGAACTTTATCAGATTTTTTATCAGCACTTGTTTCACTGAGCTGGATACCCCATTCACACCTAACAAAACTGATTTAGATTAGACTGGTTTTACTTAACTGATTTTTATTAAGGCCTCTTTGAAAAGAGTAAGGAATATTCTTTGGTCAAAACCATGAAAAAGTTTATGAAGAATCTATCTGATAGCTACACCATAGTAATGTTTCTTGAAAATTTATTTAACTGAAAGTTTGCAGATCACAACAAAAATCGTCTATTCGCTTTTAAAACTTCGCCTTCAGCTTTATAACAAAGTTTCTTCAGACATACATACAGCCTCATGTTTACTTTCTATATTTCGTTTAAGCAATCCTTTTCAACTTGAATGTGTAGCTAGCTACTGCTCCTAATTTGCATAACCACTATTAATAATTCGACTACATTTAATTCTTTATATTTAGCGCATTGTGCCTGCAAGTTTTGATTCAGAGTTTTACAGTCTTCTAGTTCAAAAATAATAATGTTAAGACAGAAATGTCTTTGAGTTACTCAGTTCAATTTTTTTCTGTTGAATCAAAGCTACACGGCACCCGTAGAACAGAAATAAAAAAAAATATCATATTCTTGTTAAAAGAAAATTCTTAAAAATTAACTGCGAAATTTGCAACAAAGAAATTTTCTTATGATTGGCGGAAACCTACTCAAAAACAATAAGACACGAAAATCTACCATGAAAAATCTACCAGGGTACCAGTGAAACACTACGGAGGATTCTTTCCAAACATAACATTCGTTGCACATTCTACACAAAAAAAAATCTTCGCAACACACTCAGTCATCCAAAAGATCCGGTCGATAAATCTATACAAAACAACATCGCATACAAAATTCCATGTTTTGATTGCAATGCTGTCTACATTGGAGAGAGCAAACAGATTCAAACAAAGGAGTAGTGAACATGAAAGAGCTATCAGAAATGGTGATACAGAGACGAATGAGATTGTTGATCACAGTTGGAGAAACGACCATCGATTCAACTTCGACAACAAAAAGATAATCGATCGAGAATCCAACTGGACTCAAAGAAAAATCAAAGAGTCGATTCATTCAATCAGTGATCCCAATCATATAAACAGCATTCAATAGCGATTACCTAACATTTGGATTCCAGCACTACAAAAATAGAATCATCTTCAGTCTACAACAACAAATGGAATTTTCCCGCCGATTTCTAAAAAATGTTATTGAAGGGATTACTAACGCATGTTAATAAACGAAGGTACAAAAATATGTAACATCTCCCGCCAGGATTTGAACCTGGATTCCTTATAGCATTATGTCATAAGAAACATACGTTAAAACACAGGAGTTTCGACTACTGCTATTTATGCTAAGCAGTCTAGCAATACTAACTATAGGTGATGACAAAAAGGCAAGTATATCAACATAAATTTACTTAATAAATTACCAACATTATATTGATTGACAAACACCTAATACTGTTAAGTTCTTGTACAACTTTGTTGCAAAACATTTTTGTCATTTGCTAATTTAAAAAAAATATTTGTTGAACACTCGTTCATGTTTTTAGTAGTTTATAATATGGAAATATACACACTGCATGATATTGCATTACTAATTTCTTGTCAGGTATTTTAGCGTGAAGAAAATTTGCGATTTGAAGAAACCGCGAAAATTTTACATATCTTTAAGGCGGGAATACACGATGAAATATTTCCTTAGAAACGTTCGAAATTTTTCTTTCTAAACTTTTCTGTCTTAATGTATCCCATATTTAGAAAGTATTCAAACGCAATAAAAGTTGATTTCACGTGTTGCAAAAAGTTTACATTTTCACTAACTAAAAGTTAAATTTGTCTTGAAAGGAATATCAAAGGACCAGCGGCTGATAAAAATTTAAGGTCACACCATTTGATTGTATACAAAGATTTTTGTGCATTTCTAGTTTTGCAAGAAGGAAGATGTACGAAAATGAAACGTTAAAAAAATAAATTTATTTTCGATAACTTTTTAACTTTTTGATATTTTCTTAGTGAATGATTTTACCTAGCAGATTCGTATTTTCCTTTTTTACGTTTTTCTGCTTGTTTAAAATTTCAGCAAGAAAGCTTAGTAGCTTTAACAGTCATACAGGGTGACCACTAATAAAATGACACAAAATTATGCCCTGAAAGATAGAAAATAGAGGATTTTAGGTAACAGAGAAATATGTCTTACTTGATTGGTGATGAAAAATCCATGAACATATTTCCAAAAAGCTTACGATCAGAAAAAATAAGAAATAAAAAGAAATTAAGAAGAATAGCTAAAATTTCAACTTTTTTAAGTATATTTAAGTACTTTTAAGGAGATTTTCTTTTTTCTAAGGTTATTTAAGGAATTTAAGGAGGAGTGGTCACCCTTTCATACTGGGTTCTAAAATTGTTTAATAGAATTTTTGGTCATTTACTGAATACTATCGCGACTTTTCAGGGTGTTTGTTTGGCTTTTGATTAATTTTTGACTGCCTGTCGATCACCCTGGTAACTCGCTTTAACTTATAGCACGCATGAGATAATATCGGTACTTCCGATGTTAATTCCGATGTAAGACCGATTTGTATGTTGTGATTTTTTACCCGGGTAATCCCTCCAGAACTCTGGTAGAGTAGCCGAGATACTGCTTCTCAAGATGTTGTACAGTCCTTTTGTTCTATGTTCCTGAAAAAAGCTGTCTAAAATACATTCAATTTTTGTTCGTGATATTCTTTTGGCGTCGTTCTTTAATCGCCAATGTGAAATAACAAGAGCTAACCATCTCATATTTCGAACCAAGTGTAATTTAAATGTCACAATTAATGCATGATATTGTCGAGTTTAAACTGGAATCGACAATTGCAACTATTTCCATTATCACAGTGACTTCTGTAGGACTGTCTTGTTTTACTCTGCACAGCTTCTGAGTCACAGCTATCATCATCTATGTTGGGAAGTTCGAAATTAGTCGACTCCACTGTTGTTTTTACATGCCGATACTTGGGTATTGGTATAACATTGATTGCTATAACACTTCCTTTCTGCAAGGTGATATGGTTACCGAACACAGTTAAAATTATTTTAGCTGTGCCATCAAAGACAAAATGTTCTTGCAGCGACACACTGCTCACCTGTTTTTGCTGTGACGAAGAAAGAACCATAACAATAGAATCCACCAGCTGACATTCGTTGATTACTGTGTCTATCGTAATGTGCGTTATGTTGTTATCTTTAGTGAAGGAAACTGTTTTTTCCCTTTGTTGTCGAGTTTGTTGTCAATATAAATTCTGAAGATGTTTTACCCTCCAGCACATATGATATAACACATCTAGTCGAATTTTCCCCGCACGTTTTTAGTATCGGTCTGAAATGACATGTCAACGTATAGTGTGGATGACATTTTTGCGTTTTTAATGGGGGATAATTGTAGCTAGCACATACCCTTCAAATTATTTCTTGCCTATAAATAATAAAACAAGTAGCTAACTACTTGAATGTTCCACACACAGAAATATCAAAACAAATTCCAGCTAGCAAGACAAGTTTGAGGTCATTCATTTTGAAGTATTTTTATAATGTTAACTGATATTTACACAACCAGTTAGCTATAGCTACCTTTATTTTTGAAGACATATTGGAAAAGTGAAAAATATTAGCTAGCTTAACCTACAACCATTCTGTTCTATAACTTCGCCTTAGCCAGCTAGCTAAATTTTCCGAAAATTTTTTTTTACCACCTCACCCGCTTGCGATGAAAACTGCCTTGATTATTTGCCTCTTCGTGGCCTCACAACAATGCAATAAACGGAAAAATATTTGGTATTAAATCTACACGCGGTGCGTGCGGCCATTCATCACGAATAAGAAATAGTAAGCATCGAAAGGGGCTTCTGCCTTTTTGACATCGAGACCAGCGGCGAAAAAACCCCTTGAACAGGCTTGTTACGACTAACATAGATAATTCATTCACGTGTCATAATATATGCAACGATTTACTATAAAGATAGCGGATTTTGCTACAAAAACAATAAAACATAAAAGGATTCCTGACTATGAAAAAATGTTCATAAATATTGACCAAAAAACAATGAGGCAAGTAAATATTTTATGAAAGATGTTATTTGGGCTTTCATTTTCCATTGTTGACATTTTAAATGAAAAGAAAGGTTCTTTTTATAGTTTTGTAAAACACGAGAAAAGACTAGTTGGCAAGCTATCCTGCTAACATGCATATACATTGGCAGGCGTAATGAGCCGTTACTGAATAAAAATAAATCTTATTTTTCATTCATTTTTCTACTTAATATGCTAAGTGCTCATTCCAAAGTGCAATTTTAGTCAGACAAGGTAAATGCATGTTCCAATTTTAACCAACTGATCTGACTACTTAACAAGCGTAAAAATTTTTGTTGGTATGTTATGTATAGCTAGCTAGCAGACAAAAAGAAAATTTAGCTCTAAAAACACCTCAAAAAGGATTTACAGTTAAAATGATATTATCCACAAGACATATTTTGTTAAAGATCCTAAAAACATACTAACCAAAGATAAAGTTTAAGTGACTAGCTATATAACCTTTAAGTAATAAACAATTAGGTTAATCTCTAACCACTCGGGTCAGACATTAGATTTCTAAGGCCTTTCTTGATCACAAGTTTCTCAAGTGGTTGTTTTCAGCACCTATAATTATTCTACCAACACAGTTCGGGAAATGTGAACCAGACAATCAGCTTTCGCATGTTCACTAGTAGTGAATTTATCATGCTGAAGCACATTATGTTTCTGTTTAAACGCAGTGTGTGTTGCTTCTGAAAAATATTCGCCATAGATCAACTGGGAAATTTGCTAGCTCGGGAAGGGAAGGGATCGTAGCGTAGATATAAGGACGGGAGCTTTCTGACCAAGATGCTTAATTATTCAGCCAACATTTATAAGACGTTGAAAGCATATTTTATGCATAGTTATCTACATAGCTTTGGTTTGATTTCTTTATTTCATATATAAATTTTGTTGATAAAGAAGCTGACGCATTTTGTAATAGAAGCGAGCCACGTTGTAATAAAAATAATTTTTGGCAAAAAGGGTTAGTTTTTTTCTTCCTCACTCTTGTAACATTTTAATCTATATTAACGTTTAAACAAAGATAAATATTATGCCTTAGTTCTTGCGAAAGTTAAATCCTCAAAACGCCAAATTTTCCTTTTAAAAAGAAATTCTGATTTCCTTAATCACTTAAGACATTGCCTCTTCCATCAGCCCGCTTTAAGGCGTATTATCATAAAATAAAATAAAAAGTTATTTTCCATCGTTTTAACATACTTCAAATTTTAAAATACAATGAAACCTCCTTTAAGCGGACACTTGAAGAACAAGAGATTTTGTCCGCTTTAGAGAAAAGCTTTCTTTATAGAAAAACGCTGACAAAATTCTACTTCAAAGTCGGAAATCCATTAGGCACGCCCACATTACCCTTTTCCCCTCGCTAGTTAGGCAAAGAAACACTTTTAAAGGACAAATTCACCGTTCCCATAAATAGTGAGTTGCGCAATGCATTGTGGTACTTGAAGTCAAGAAAAAAAGCCGAAATTAAAAAAAATTGCTTGCGTATAACAATTAAATAACCGTAGCAATATATTGTGGAGAATAATCATGTTTTGTTACAAAATAATTATCTCCATGATCATAGCTCTTTGTAAAAACTTTATCTCTGTAATAGATTAATCAAGTGTTTAACAAAACAAAGAAGAAAAAGGCTTATTTGAGGGAAGGATAGTGAAACGACAACTTATAATGGATATTAATGAAGATTTAAGTATATTTTTTACGGATAATGATACTGCCCTTGAGCCTAGCTTTTCTCAAAGCTCTAGCACGGTATCAAGACCAGTTTTCAGAGAAATTTCAAATCAGGAAATTGAAAGAGACGAAGAAGAGGAACTGACCTGTAGTATAAAAGAATGGTCCAAAGACTTATCTCTTTTGCCTGGCATTTCTCATAAAAAACTACAAAAGTATATGGTAGAAGATACTTTAGAAGTGGATAATAAATCAAGAGGTGCAATTAAGCACAAAATTCTGGGATACAGGTTATTTAAAGAGCATTTCGTGAAGAAGGTCAGAGTAAAACCAAATATTGTTGCAAATACAAGTTTGTTTATTGTTAAATGCCTGGTAACAGCCTCCATGAAGAAAATTTAATACAGCGTGTACATTCACCTTTGTCAAAAACTGGAGATGTTTTATATGCTAAATGCAACTGCAAAGCTGGAGCAGGGGGTTGTTGTAAGCATGTCGCTGCAGTCCTTTACCAGCTTGTAGATTACAGGGAACTAGAACTGAAAAGTGTTCCTGAGGATAAAGTATGTACAGATGTTTTGCAACAGTGGCATGTACCTGGTGAAGCTGCGAACTCTGAGGCTATTTTATTTTCAAACTTGCAGTTTGAAAATGCTGATTTTGAAAAGGACAAAAATAAAAGTCGCAAAAGACCAATAGTTACTGGTGACCGAAAGCACTGTTCGACACCGTTATTTGCAAGAGAACCGTCAAGTGAAAAAATGAAGCAGCTTAGTGGGAACTTATTAAAACTTAAACAAGGAGTAACAATGGCTACTTTGCTACAAGGAAATGACTATGAGCCTTGCTCTTTTTTCACAACATCTGTGACAAACTGTGAGATGGAAGCAGAGGAAAATGCACCAGTTAGAAAACATATTAATTAACTCATTGAAAACTTTAATTTTGATATTGAAAGTACCCTGCTGACAGAGCTTAATCTTAATTTCGTGAAAAATCATTTGAGTGTAACATGCAAAGAAATTAAGACTATTGAAGAGAAAACGATAAAGCAATCTAATAGCAAAGCGTGGTTTGCAGAGCAGAAAAAAAAGGTTAACTGCATCTAATTTTGGAAGTGTAATAAACAGGCGTAAAGGGGTCTTTCCAACTTCATTGTTGAAAAAGATTTTGTGTCAAAATAAGTCTATTTTTTCAGAAGCCTGTAATTATGAAATTTCTACGGAAAGTATTGCAGTAAAAAAATATGAATTAGCAAAAGAAGTTACTGTGGAAAAATGTGGTTTTTTTATAAATCCTAAATGGCCTTGGTTGGGTTGCAGTCCAGATGGAATTGTTAGCGAAACAAAAGCAATTGAAGTTAAATGCCCTTTTTCAAAAAAAGATTTGACGATCGAAGAAGCATGTGGCGACAAATGTGTGATGAAGAACCCAAACTTAAACGGAGTCACATATATTATTTTCAGTGCCAAGGTGTCATGGCAGTAACTGGAATTAGTGAATTGGATTTTATAGTTTATACTGAAAAATTTATGCACATTAAAACTTTAAAGTTTGAGAGTGAAAAATGGAACACGAATTGGTTACCATGTCTGACAAAATTTTATTTTGACTTTATGTCCAACGAAATATTTAAAGATACATAGCATATATATTTTTATATACATTTTATATTCGTATATATATATTGTTTATTCCTCATTCTGTGCTATAAGTGGTGGAAGAAAATTGACTAAATAATAGCAAATTACCCAGACTTTATTTAAATCAGGTGCCATTGAAATATTGACTGTAAAATTTTAAAGTTTTTAACTCGATTAATTGCTCTCTCCACATGAACTCTTACAGAAGCAATTCTTCTAGTTTCAAGTTCTTCTCCCAAATCTAGTTGTGTTTTACCTTTTAGAAACGCAGGTATATTAAGAGTTACTCCATCAGGTAAATCCTCTTCAATATCGAATCCTCGATCAGCCATTAACGAGTCACCATGTTCTAATAAATTTAAAATTCCACTGTGTCGAGTAATTTTTTGGTCACTACTTCTTCCAGCATATAAATCAGATACGAATGTAACTGCTCCACTTGGTGCAATCCCTACCAATCCTTTAGCAGTGTTGTGATGTTTATAGCTGGAAAAAGTAGCTGATTGGCTGCGGTATGAAGAAGGCATCTCTGTAAATATTTCTGTACAGTCTATTATAACACGTGTTGTGGGATATAAATCATTAAAACATTTTGGCATTGTCTCTGCTACTGTTTTTTTTGAAGCCCATATAGGAAGTACTCTCAGTTGAGTGTGCAAAAAGTCTATCCAAGTAATGAATATTCGACTTACATTACTAGTCGACATGGTAAATCGTATTGCCATATCTTCAATAGGAAATCCACAGCGAAGTCTAATAAGAATCATAAAAAATTCTGTTTCAGCTGTTGTAGCTCTGGATCGCCCACGTTTACCATTATAGGTTTTTGTGTTTTCAATGTTAGTATTTGATCCCCAGTATATTAGAGAGTCAGCAGCTGGTTGTAAATATTCAAGTACAAGTTTAAACATTTCGTAGCTTTCAAAACCAGTGTAAAATTTAAAATGTGCAGTGTTGTGTTTAAATCTGTCCACTGTAAATTTATTTTCATCAACTTCTGTTTGTAAAGAATTTATCTCTGCTAATAATGAGTTTTCTTTTTTTGTTATTTCAACTTTCATATTAGCTATGGTGGCTTCCAATTTTTGAATCTCTTGCTGTAATGCCTCTTCTACAGTCAGCTCAGGATCTTTAGGTTTTTCAGGGGAAGGTAGCTTTCTTTTTAAACCAAGACTAGTCATGGTGTTTCTTTTTTTAACCGGTGTAGGTGCTATAGTTTTTGGTACAATCGTTGGAATATTGTTCATGTACGTTTTTTTACCACCTTTAAAATGAGCAGAGCATACTCTATGGCCTGATGTTAGTTTAAAGTTTTTTATACTTATTTTTGAAAGCCAAGTCTTTCTTAAACCTTCATCTTTTGGAATGACGTAAAACGACAATTCTCTGTTTCTTTTTGAGTTGTTGTAACATAAAGGTACACAACATGTAAATCCTCCCCCAGCTGCAGCGTTTGTTGTTGAAGTTCCTGGCAAATTCTCAATGTTTGTAGCATTCTCTACGGTGAAATCTGTAGATAAATTGTTTAAGGAAACTTCGATTTTGTTTGGTGAAGTAAAGCTTTGAAAAAAGCTGTTTTTAGGTGTTGAACAAGCTGATAAAATATCTGTATTAAGTGTTTTTTCTCCTGACGCCTCCATGATTGTTTATGTTTTTGACTACATTTACCACAATGCATTGCGAAAACTCTCTTTTACGGGAACGGCGAATTGGCCTAAAGAAATAAAATTTTGCTAAACAGAGACGTTTTTGAACATTTTAGGTAGCAGGATAGAAGGAATATAAAAACCTGTTAAGGTTAAAAATGATTGCAAATTATACATAGTTGGTCAGTTCGATCCATAGAGGTAAATTCGTACAGGACCTGAAAAAATGTCTGCTTTAAGACATCCCTCCAAAGCTAAAATGCCTGCTTCCCGACAATGTTACTCTTACAGGAAGCTAATAACAAACACTGCAAAGGAAATAGAAGAAGAAGAACAAGTAGGTAGAGTTACGCAACTTCAGGTGCAAGGGTACTGGAGTAAATGGAATAACTACATCAAGCACGATCTGGATTTCCGTGTTGGTGCGAGCCCATCATTGCCCTCACTTTTACTTCTACCTCTGCCGTCGTAACTGTGGCAGTTACACTCCACTTTCCTGCCTTTATTGTTGGTGGTGCCGCTGATACTAGGGGTCCTTTGAATATCTAAGCAGTAAGTGTCCGCTTATTTTAGCAGATTTAAGAATGGACGTTAGACTTTTTATTGGCAAAGGACATGGTGAGCAGGCTGAGTATAAACAAACATTAGTGGTAGTGCGATGAAGGTGCAGCCATTTCCTTATAAAAGAAGATACCTTTTGCTGGAGAGTATTGACATACGACATTGAAACTTCGTAAATGAGCAAAGGCCACTGGATACGTGGGACAAGAAGGTGTTGAAGGATCCACAGTTTCTGAGTACTTTTGTAAAAGGATTTGTCAATCGTAAAAAGCCCTGCTGATAGTTTCTCTCCAAGCTCATCGATAGCTTTTCTATCGGAAATAGAACCGTCTATGATACGACCTAAAAATCGTACTGGCATGGAATGGATAGAGGGTATAAATGAAGAAAAATCTGTTGGATTTAAAGGCTTCTGAACTGAGAAGGGTGTAGAATTTAAGGACCTGCCTTTTACGATTACTATGCTGCGTGACTTGTGGGCACGGAATACCATACCAGCCCACTTTAAAGCGGTAGCACACCTGGTTAATAGCTTTTGCGCACCGCAAACAGACGATGACATCAAGTTTATATCGTCCATGAAAGCTCTCAGTAATGGAATTGACACTTTGCTTGATGTGATAAACCTTGGTACAGATGCTTCTAGCGTATATTCTAGGATGATGCTTATGCCAGCTAAAAAACGAATGATAGATAGTGTACAGCCAGCAAATATACCTCGCATATGTTTATGCCAATTGCTTGGGACATCTTCAGAAAAAGATTTGCTGTATATGCCGATATAGTAGTTTTTAATAAAAGTAATACAATGTTGCGGGACACCGTAACGCTGAAGAGCGAAAAAGATAAGTCTGTGAGGAATTGTGGGATACGCACTTGCAATATCTAGCCAGATGGTTGCCAAATCTGACTTTGCTGAGCGAGCGTCTTTTAGTGCCGACCAAACCATTGACATATGTTCGCAGCACCCACGAAGTTTCTCTATACAACCTTTTTGGATAGACGTATTGAAGAATTTGTTGTTGGCTATAATGTGAGCTTCCAACCGCCTTGATACAAGGCTAAATAGAAGCTTACCTTCGACATTTAGAAGTGCGATAGGCCGAAAGTCAGTTATGTTGGACTCCATAGGAGTTTTTGATTTAGGAATATAAATTTCACGGGCATAACGCCATTGAACAGGTACAACACAATTTTTTAAACACGATTTAAAAACATTAAACAAGAGGGTATTAAGATTAAGTAAGGCTTTGCCAGCTGAATAGGGGTTATTCCTAAAAGCCTTCTTTATCGCTGAGCCTTTTGCTTTATTCTCTCTGCCCCAAAGCCTTGTGCTTAAAACCCCATTCTGCTTCAAATATCAAGAGCGTGAAGCTTGTTCGCAGGGAATGCTGAGTGTAAACAAAAGCACAAGGACGAGGGACCTAAATTACACTATACTTAAAATCTCAGTTTCAAAACTGATCTTATCTCATGTGTAACCGCTGGCTGTGGTAAAAATGTAACCCCATGCCGCTTCCTCATAATTAATTCGCCAAAATTATTGTGGTCTTTACTTAGGCATGCTCAAATATTTAACAATGGCGCACTTACTTTATATTGTTCATAGATTGTCGTATCAAGTGTATGGAAACAATCTTTTGCAAAGACACGATTGCTGTAATACACTGCGTTTCCTGTTTGTCTTTAGTATCTTTGAGTGGTCAGCCAATGATTTGACTGGAGCCAGTAGCTCAGTTGGTAGAGCGGGAGTTATTTCCGACGTGGGTTCGAATCCCACTTGGCTCAATGCTATAGCTCTTTTATCTCTTTTTAGACAGAATAAAAATTTATTTATTTATTAACTCCGTTCATCAAAATTTAACGGTAGCTAATGCGTGTACCATTTGTTTTAAATTCGGGCAAAAACATAACATGAGAAAATAATTGCAACTTATTCACAAAGGGAAATTTTGAATATTGCAGCAAACCACAATGAATGAAGTACTCAACCTGTTAAGTTTTAGTGCTTTCTGACGATAAAGTAAGGGGTAACAAGAAAAAACTTTATGCACATGCTATGGAACGCTAACAAAATAATAATCGATTATCCTTGGCCTCAAAATATCGCCCGAGGTGTAAGTGCCGACTGACTGAGCTTGCGAAGTCGGTGCAATGACTGAGGGCAATATTTTTGGTCCAGCACGGGGTAATCGGTTATTATTGTGTTTGTTAACTGTCTAAGTAAGATAAAAAGAATGAAAAATAAATTATTTTAGTGTTTTTATGACACTACCTTTCACTAAACATTATATCCAAAATTCAAAACTTCTTGGACAATAAAATCAAACATTGCGATGTTCAGTTACAGGAAATATGAAATAACTAGCTATAGTCAAGAATAACGTCAGATTTGACAACTTTTTATATTGATTTCATTAATATTTATATTGATTTTATTAACGCTCCATTGCATACGCATAACAATTTTTTTTACTGCGCCATATCAATTTTGTTTCTGGAATTTAACAAAAATTGTCCAAGAATCACGGAAGCAAAATAGGTCTAAATATATTTTGTGCCAGTACTTTGTTGTGGACCACAATTTTATCCATTCTTAATCCCGTCGTGCTCCCACCATATGGAGCATGTTATACCTCATTTATTTGAATGTTCCTGTGTTTGGTGGATTCTGGTGGATTTTGTATTAAATGCATGTCTCGTGAACCCTTCAGTTTTGCGCAAAAAGTATATGAAACCAGTGGCAAAGTTAGTTAACACGTCAATGCAGTGCAGTATCAGACATCGAACGTAGCGATTGGGAACCAACCTTGATTGCAAGGGCTTTTTAAAATATTATTATTTTTCCACAGATATATTAAACAGCGGCACAACTTGTTGTCGCGTTTATCTATGCGATATTTTATTGAATTTTTATCATATTAATTGAAAAATTATTTCGTAGAACAAATTCTTTAAATGGCATAAGCTTTTGTACTTTACTTGACAGGGGATCAGTGGCGCAGTT
The DNA here is from genome assembly GCF_029227915.1 of Hydractinia symbiolongicarpus. Taxonomy (NCBI): domain Eukaryota; kingdom Metazoa; phylum Cnidaria; class Hydrozoa; order Anthoathecata; family Hydractiniidae; genus Hydractinia; species Hydractinia symbiolongicarpus. The sequence goes on along the minus strand of NC_079875.1, from coordinate 11,146,038 downwards.
GGTTAGCGCATTGCACTCTGAACGAGTGATCACTGATTCGGTGGTTCGAACCCGCCACTGGTAACACAAACATTTCTCTGATCGAATTAGTCTCGATAATAAAATAAAGTGTGAATATCTGTTGAGTCTACATCTATCTAAAATCAAAATGTGAATGTCGTGCAGTCTAAATAAGTAGTTTCAGTTACTCTAAGCATCGTTCGTTCAATATCAAAATAGTCTCAAATAGCTTCAATTACTCAAAGTAGCCTTCGTTTGAAATAGTCTCAGTTACTCTGAACAGCGTTCGATCGAATTAGTCTCAATTACTTCTAGACAGCTTTCATTCGAAATACAAATAGTCTCAGTTACTATGAGCAGCCTTCGTTCGAAATAGTCTCAGTTACTCACATTCGAAATAGTCTCAGTCGCTCTGTATAAGTAAGCAGGAACATAGGAAACAGTTGGATTGCACTACCAGAACGCAACTACAAATAAATTGCCGAGTTGACAACAAGAAAAATAAAAAAGGCAGGGGTCTTACTTAATTTTTATTTCGTTTTTTTTTATTAAGAATTAAAAAAAATCCTAAGATTTCCTTCAATGCACAGTGTAACTTGCTGACATGCGAAACATTTGAAAAAAAGGAACATGTCCTAACTGAATATTTGAAATAACTTAAATCTATTCATAACAACAGACAAAATTTGTTTGTTGTTGTAAGAATGAATTTAAGTCATTCCATAATCCAGGTAAATCACGTTCTTTTCTTTCAAATGTGTCGCACATCAACAAGTTACACCGTGCATTGACGGAAGACATGTGGTTTGAGTACATTGTCGAATTTTATTCGCGCAAAATGCTTACGCCCTATCCACATTCTGCTAGTTACACGTGCAATGAGAGTATTTGCTATGTTTTTGAAAAATTTAGCGTCACAGAAGATCATGCAGTGGAATATAATTCAAGCCAAGTTCGTTGGAGGAATTCACACGGTGACCGGCATTACATGCACAATAGCTCCCTAAACTGCCACCCCGTTTTCAACGCTCCTTTTATCAAAATAAAAATCGTGCCTGAGTTCTACAGAGGAAAAATTAGAAGTTCGTCTGGAATAGGTTTGACAGCCCGTTTTGGGAGATTCTTTCGCCTTATATCCTGCTTCCTGACAGACCTGAGATTTTTGCTTACTTTAGTATTTTAATTTTTACATTTTTGGACTAAAACGAGTGAGCAAAGGGTACGATTTGTTTTTGCAACTGGGTTAAAAAACCCTCCCTTACAATAACTTGGGAGGGAAAAACCGTGAAGCTAAAACAAAACTTGTAGTCTTTGCGTTTGAAAAACAATTTAGAAACGAGAATAAAAAGTTAAAATTTTGTCTTAATAATAAAATAGCTCCTCCTGTTGGAAATTGAATTTTAAAAATTTGATTGAGAGACAGTTTTGTGACATTCGTATATGGACAGAATTTACTAGAGAAATAAAAGCGATACACACATTTTATTCACTCAGTGGTATAATTTTCAAAAGAAAGAAGAAACTTTTAAAGTAAGATTGAGGCTTATTGTACGTTATTAATTCTTAGATAAAAAATATCACTGCATTACTTTTGGTGAACTGTTAAAATAAAGAATAAATGAATTTTCAAGTGTAGAAAAGTAATGCGTTGCTTGGAATAATAAAAGGACGATTCATAAAATAGAATACCCGAAAACCTTATCATTTTTAGCACTTTATGAATACATCTCTTAAAATGAAAACAAGACCATTGGTAATGGCACGTTCTTGTGCTGGAGGATAAAATAAAATGACGAGACTTTTTCGAAGTTCTATTCACTGTCAAAGAAATGCTTATTAAACACCAATACAGTTATATATCCACAAAGTTCTGGATTATTACCAAGCACAGTGGTGACATAAAAATCTAACTTTTTAATCGTATGTTGGAACTAATTTTCACAAAAAAAATTAAAGTCGGAGATTGCAGTTTTTCTTTTTTTTTTTTACGCAGTTATTTATTCTTTTTATTTTTGCTCAATCATTTGTCGCAATTAGGTTTTAGAAGCGTATTCGTTCGGAATGAATTATTTGTCAAAAAACAACTTAGTCCGGAAGAAATCTTATTCAACAAATGAAATTTTCGTCACTTGCAAAGTTCACAAAAAACGTTGTAGAACTAAACTGTAGTCGTAAGTTAAGCTGAGCCATTTTTGCCTGAGTTAGTACCATGAAATTTTGATAAGTGTTCTGAATATTTATGACAAGCTATACCAAATGAGTTCCTTCAATACTATTTCTGCTTATTATTATTTTCAGCTTTTTATCTTTCAAAATATACAAGCAGAAATGCCTCTACACAAGGACACACGAAGAAGGGCAATCAAGTTAATAAAATGGAACTACAGGTCTTATGTCAGAAAGCAATGCAGTGGATGTCGAATCCAATAATTTGAAGAGTAAAAAAAAATTGAAAATCGCTTTTATTTTTATTTTTATATAGCGGAGCAAAATTTTCTATTTAACACAAAATTTATACGAATGTCATTAGGTCGAATTTTATTGAAAACCTTCCACTCATTAAAACCTACCTAGCCTACTTATACCTTCCACACTACCGGTGTATATCCCCAAAAATATTTTGTCTTAATCGCCCAAACTATTGCCACCAACACAGCCACCGACACCGCCGCTCAAACCTTTTAACTTAAAAATACCCCAAAGCATGATCAGAAGTGACGCTACCTGACGCGCACGCAAACCTATGCATTCCACAAGTACTCATAACCTCATACCTTTACTAGAAAGTTCTCGAGTTGCATTTAGATAAAACTAAATCTTTGTAGCAATGTAACTATGGTGGATGAGATAATCAACAAAGGGCATAGCTTAATCGAAAGGAAGCTACTCGAGAACATTCTGCTTCCATAATATGCACATATAACTATGATATATAATATCGCATAACCAGCGTTCCAAAGACGCGTTATTTCGATTGATCGACATCTAAAAGAAAATTGTGAAATAAATAAGACTCATGAATACTACTAAGTCAGTTCAATTACGCTGCTTAAACAACAAAGAGCACCTCATTTTTACACCAGTTTGCATTCTCAGATCCTTAGATCTGTGAGAAGAACATGCTTAGGATATATCAGAATAATTTTTGGCAAAAAGTTACAGAGTACACTTATTAGACGGGGCGTTTATTACAGGGGCGCTTATTAGAAGAGGAGCGCTTATTAAAGGAAACATGGTGCGTTTAGTGTTTTTAATCCCAGAATAATAACTAGGAAACAGCAAAAACAAAACAAAAAAACGTGTGCTTTGTGTGGTCAAAAACAACAACAACAAACATAAACAAGTTCACCTTAAAAACATCCAATAAATACTTCGGATGAAAAAAATATTTTCATGCGTGCGTTCGCATCTCTCATATTTTTTTATCCTGCTTGATTGTTTTAAAACACAACATTTTGACGTTCAAAATTTCTCCCATAGGAGTAACACTGCTTCATTAACAGTTTATTGCCTACAGATTAAAATTACACTGCTTCTATTAACAGTTTTTAAAGTGTCTATTAAGGTTAGTTTCCATTATCAGAAAGCTGATTTATACATCGCTTTTGTTATATCGTGTGTAAGAGTTATCTTAAGCATTTACGTGTACGGGTATAAGAAATTTACTTTTTGTGGGGTGGTAACAAATTTCAACCCTTAGAATAACCACCCATTTTTATGGCCGATAAATAATTAACTACCCAAAATTTGATTTTCATGTTGTGGCAGGATGATGATCCATGTTTCGTATCGTTGGGTACACGCTCATCTTATGAAAAAAATATGCTTTATAAGAATATCAGACTGGATTTCAGGTTAAAAACAATAAGTTTATTGTAGAACGATAAAGAAATGAGAATAATGATCAGCATGGTTAAATTTAATATTCTTAAAGAAAGCGTGTAGCTCGATTTGTTGTCTTTCTATAACACGCAAACACTTTTCACAACAACCTAGTCCTTAAAAGTTTTAGCGACAACTAGGGGGTTGGTCGTTGTAAATTCTTCTATTGATTTAAGTCGGTGCCCTGGAAACCAACGCTCTTTAAACGCCTGTAAGAAGTTAGGATAGTCTAAAAATTGACGCCTAAACCTGTCCACCCAAGTTGCCAATTTTACTTTTATCTCAAATCGCGAATTTTTTGCAATTTACAAAATAAACAGTAGATTCCGTTATGCGAAATTTTGAAATTGCAGCCATGTACACGGCGGTCATATTAGCTTAAAAATTTCCCGTGTGATGTCATGGAGCTTTTCTGTTTATTGCTTCCGTACCGTCGGTCACGGCCAAAAGCGAGCGGAGATGTGTCTCTTATTCCTGTAGCTAAATATCCCTAAATATCTACTAACCAACTACACTTTTACTTATCATAAAAGTTATATAGTTAAATGACTTGTATCAAGTAAAAGACATTCTCTCAGGGTTAGATATGCGATCGAACTTTGGAGATACATTCAGATACTGTCTAGTTTGCCCATAATCGCTAAATAAAACTATATGCCATCAACTCAAACCATGCTTGTGTTGATATGAGCGGAAAGATACTAGTAGGGGGGAATTCTCTAATTCAGAACTATACAGTTTTTATCAAGTTTATTGGCACTTTCTGGATGAAATATGTCCAAAAACAGGAGTTTCTAAAAGAGAGCTCCTGTACTCGGGGATGAAACATTTTTTACATATAGTCCTGAACTAGGATTTTAAATAAACTATTTATCTTTATTTAAAACAAAAACAGATTTAGCCAGATTGCATTTGGTAGTACTTTATTTTAAGGTTCTCCTTGCCTATCTCGTAACACACAGCTAAGAAGCATGTCGGCCCTTTTGAATCAGTTTATTCAGCCAAAAAGGACTGTGTATGAGAGCTGGTTTAAGAATGTAAGATGTTGCTGCAGCTATAGCTAGTTTTTAATTTGAGTTTTTTTCCATAGTGAACTTTATGTGAATTACAGAGTTTTGTTAAGCGTCTGGATTTTGCAAGCGGGCCATACGGGTTTTTAGGCATTCTGCTTGGCTTAGTGCTCTTGGCGACGGGCCGATATGGAACGGTATTTATTGCCCGTCGTCAAAATGGTAGCTTAAAATGTAAAAAAAGCAAGAAAAATAAGTTTTTAAGAATCATTGGAAATGATTATTTATCTAACTCCTACAATTCTTTTTTCGATAAAAACATTTTTACAGGATAGAAACAACAGAAATGCCAAGTTTAACAGTTAAAATAACCAGATACAGCAACATTCTGTCTGGATGCTTTTTCAACACGGCTAGTTAACTAGATAGATTGTCCATAAAAAACGATGATCTAATATCCAGTTATATAAAATATACTAAAAACAGGAAGACGAAATTATAACAAATACGTCTCCTTCCATTTTCAGACTCACTTCTTTAGCCTTTTTGGTTACTACGTCAATATAAAACTCCTTAAAGCCCATGTTATTCTTGGCTAACTTGCCTTTACTTCAACATTCGCTGTAACTAAATTTTCGTTGAACATGACAGGACTGTTTCGAAGTTTGACCTCGAGTGTTAACGAAAGTAGTGTCAGTGGATTATATTATTATAAGAACATTAAACCGACATTCTTATTTTTTACTTTTATCTAACTTAGACGGTTAACAAATACAATAAAAACCGATTACCCTGTGCTGTACCGAAAATATCGCCCTAAATCATTGCACCGACCTCGCAAACTCCGTCGGCACTTAGACCTCGGACAATATTTGGCAGTATTTTGACTTTTTGTTATTGTGTTAAGAGTGAGGAATGAAAACAAGAGTTATGATCTGCTTCTGGTAGCAATTATTTCTTTTGAACTTACATAATTATTTCTGTTTTACTTTTCTCAGGGTGTATATGTTAGAGTTTGTTATTGTGTTAAGAGTGAGGAATGAAAACAAGAGTTATGATCTGCTTCTGATAGCAATTATTTCTTTTGAACTTACATAATTATTTCTGTTTTTTCTCAGGGTGTATATGTTAGAGTAAATAGATAACAAATTTATTCAAAAATTCATTAAAATTGTTGTTGTTTGTTAGTACGTGGCAGCACAGAAACATTTAGACGAAGTATAATAAAGATTGCAGAGCATATCCAAGAACAAGATTATTAACAACAAGAACGAAAAAAGTAAATAATTTTTGCTTGTTTTAAACCACCATGTTATTGTCTTTTGTGCATTTTTTTTTGTACAACCCTCTTCGCCAGAGATATGACATAGATATGAAAGTCTGAAACGAAAAGCAAGTGACTTGGCAGATGCAAATAATGACAAAGGTGAACAATAGTTTGTAAAAAAAAACAATGTAGCACCATTTGCTCAGTGGTTAGAGCATCTGTTAATCAGAAAAGGTTTAAATCCTACATGGTTCATAGTTAAGAATGAATGTATTACGTGTGATATTTACTGTTTTATTATTTTTTTTGCCTTCACACTTCATTTTGCCATTTTTAGTGTTCGAAATATTCAGCCTGATTAGAAGTATTAACCAGTTAAAAAACGAGAAAGTAGGGATTTGTGAAAGTGTACAAGAGTTGGAATTAAAAAGAGTAGAAGAAGAAAAAGGCACGAGGGAATGTAAAGAACAGTATAATGGCGACGAAGAGATCGCACGCGTTTTTTCTAGCTGGTTTGATTGTTGGAATTTATTGTTGTTTTTGTGTAATTAAACCAAGATTTGTGAACCTAGATGGAAAAAGTTTAACACTTAATGTTCAAGACTACTACGAGAAGATTGGAGAAACGTTTACTTTCAGTTCAATCCATGTTTGTAAACAAAAACCTCGACCAACAGTAGGTTGTACAAGACGCAAAAGTTTGTTTATAGTTTTACTTCTCTTGTGTGGTGACATAGAAGCATGTCCTGGACCGAAAAGCCTTGGTTTATTTTGTGGTAAGAGAGGTCTGAAATGTATTCATCAAAATATTCGCGGGTTACTTTCAAACTTTGCCCACTTGGAAGCGTTAGTACACATACATGATTCAAAAATTGACATTATAATCTTGTCTGAAACACATATTTTGAATGAGGATTTTAGTGACAATGATGCTCTTTATGAACTGTCTGGCTACACTTTGGTTAAAAGAAACAGAACATCTGGAAAAGGAGGAGGCGTGGCTGTTTACGTCAAAAACAATATTAAATTTAAACAAAGGCTGGATTTAGAAAATTCAACTTTAGAGTCTCTGTGGCTTGAAATTTTTATTAAAAAATCGAAATCAATTTTAGTAGGGTGTTTCTATCGCCCTCCAGAGGGTTCAAAGTACTTACCATCTAAATATAACCTATATAACGAAACATCATTTAAATTGTATCAATCAAGAAAATAAGGAAACTATACTCATGGAAGATTTCAATGTGATGTTACAAACGTCAATAAAGATTTTAAATCTACAATTAATGTCCATGGTCTTAAACAACTTATCAATAAACCCACGGGAACGTCTGCTACGTCATCAACGACAATTGATTAATTTTTCACTAATTGTCCCGAAAATGTTCACTGCACAGACGTATTCCCTACCGCGCTGAGCGACATGATATGGTTGGTGGAATACGTAGGATACACAACATCAAGCATCCTATGCCAACTCTGAAGTGCCGTAATTACACTAACTATGTTCCTGAAAGTCTTTTTAATGACGTCTCCGAAATTGAATTGGTGCCCTGTATACGACGCCAGTGATGTAAATTCTGCAGTTACGTATTTTAACTCGAAGCTAAGAGATGCTTTTGATAAACACGCACCGTTAGTCGAAAAAGAGCTAAATCACGACCTTGTAAATGGCTAACTTCAAAAATAAAATCTCAAATGAACAACCGTGACAAACTTCATCGCAAGGCTCGCAAATCAGGTAAAACAGAAGATGCAGAGAAATATATAAAAAGATTAGAAATAGTTGCAACAATATTATACTGAAAGCAAAGGCTAACCACCAGCGTGATCTTCTTAACGAAAATCTGTCAAATCCAAGAAAGTTTTGGAAGGCAATAAAATTAGTATTCCCAAGCAAACCGAAAAAAGTGTGTCAAATGTCAAAAGATAGTGAAAGCAGAAGTAAAGTAAGCAACTTCAGAAAGTTTTTTAGTACAGCTGTTAACTCCCTTAAATCCAAGTCAATTCAACTTATCAATTTTACATGGAGATACGTACCACCTTTTTTCATGACAGGTTATATTTCTAAGATTTTGGTAGAGAAAGAACTCAGATCACTCAAACGAAATAAAGCAACCGGTATAGACGAGTTACCACCCGGAATGGGAATTTACTGCGGTGTTCCACAAGATTCCATTTTGGGACCACTGCTTTTTATAATTTTTTATGAGGATTTTGTAGACCATATCTCAAATTCTAAAGTTATAATGTACGCAGATGACACCGTCATATACGTTGCTCATAAAGCTGTTACTAGAATTGAACAATTTCTCAATCAAGACCTTGAGAGACTATCAGTATATTTCCGTGAAAATGAGTTAATTATAAATCTAAAAAAAGGGAAAACAGAAGTCATGTTGTTCGGAACGGCTAAACGCTTGAAAACACATGGCAAGGCTCTACAAGTTGTATATCAAGAAAATCCGATAAATTTCGTTTCTCAGTATAAGTATCTGGGGACAGTAATCGACAGCAAGTTAATGCCTAATGACAACTTCGACCGATCATATAAAAGCGCAAGCAGCCGTTTACGCCTACTACAAAGATTACGACCGTACCATACCGCTGAAACCGCACACAATGTTTTCTCGATGATGATTGTACCTTTAATCACTTATAGTAGTGCATTGAGAATACCTTTCACAATTACACAGCTCAACAAATTAAAATCGCTTGAGAACCGTGCTAGATCGATTGTCCGGAGTGATAATATTCCATCCATCACAGGACTCGTCAACCGTAATATTTGTGCACTCGTTAAAGAGTGTCTACTAAATGAACTAACATCTGAACATTTTGACAATTATTTTGTCAGCCAACAACATGTCAATTACACACGAAATAACGGCTGCATTGTCAGGTTACCTCGGGTCAAACTAGAAATCGGCCGGCAGAGTTTCTATTTTGCAGGGGGTAAACTGTATAATTCACTGCGCCACTTGAAATTCGAAGAATCGATAATATGTCTCTTTTTATGAAGGCGCTCAGAGGGTACTTCTCGTAATAGACGATACCAGCTATTGGGCGATGTGACTCTCAGCGGCTATCTTAGTCACATTTTAAACTATACCTATGTCTTAATTAGCTCTCACACCTTGTCTGCATACTGTTGCATTTCTAGTTGATCAATTTTTCGCTTGTTTTTATCGTTTTAACTGTTTTTACTGCTTTTTTCCATTTTTATTCTCAGACAGGACGGACATTGATAATAGTTTTTTTTGTATTTATGTATATATTTGCAAATTACTGAAGTCCTCATCCTGTATAAATATTTTTAAATAAATAAATAATAAATAATAACAAATTGAAAATTTTGTTGGAACATAAAGGTTAGGCACGCAAACGTAGACAAAACAGATGAGGCAATGATAAAAGATTCTGCTAGTTCAGCTCGATACAGGTGTTGCATCGGATCAAAAAATATTATGGAATTTATCTATGGTTGTGAACAGGGTTGTTTGTATGGTACATGGGACTTATTCATAACACTGATCAGCCGTGGAGTGCGGACGTGTTGTTCAGAGGAGAATTGTTTTTATGAGTAAAGTAAAGTATATTTACCATTAACAGAGTTATTTGATAATAGGAGTAACTACATCGCAATGCAGATATAACAAGCCTTTCAAGACAGAGATGTTAATGAAAAAAGGAGGTTTCTCTCCAAAGAATAAGAAGCAACTGGAAAACTTCTGTATTCTCCCCTTTACAGGGATGATCGAAAAGCTAATGCATTTCGGCTGTACTGAAACAAACACCTATGAATGTGGAAACATGAGGATTGGCGAAATTCACTCATGCTTAGGATCTGCTGCGGGCCCTTGAGTAAGCATCCCCTGCCTCCTGCGAGACACAAGCCACATTCATTGACACCATCTGCCAAAACCAAGAACTTTTGTTAAACGTTGGAAAAAGAAGAGTCGACAACTAACAAATCGTATCGTTGTTGTTTTTACCTACTGACACAGAGCCCAGGGCTAAGAAAGGTAGACTTGGAACCCAGTCCTTAGAAAGGTTGTGACAAAGAGTGAAAAGCAGCACACCTGGAAACAAAAAAGCTTTCCAACCTCAGACATAAACACTTGAGAAATCTAATAGTAATGCATGGGCTGACCAAGAAACCACCCCTTAGAAAGGTAGATTAGGAACCCAGCGGCGGCTACCCAGAAAACCATTACATATCGTCTCGAACTTAAACAAGGAATTCACTTCACCACCCAGTCAACTTTTATGCATCGATCTATGGTCTTTCCCACCGTCAGTGGTCTTTCCCACAGCCACTAGTCCCAGTGTCAACCAGTCTTTCCTGGCAGTCAACTGGATGGCACAAAAATTAAACAAACAAACAGACAGAGAGAGTAGGACAGGACTTCTGTAAAGGGTACAAGGGTTTCGACTCATATTCCTGAACCAAGGTACCCAACATGTCTAGCTGAGTCACCTCAAAAGAGGTCTGCGAACAGTTTTCAGCAGGAACTAGACATTTCTTTCATCCATAACTTATCATCTGTCCTACTCTGTGCAATCTTGTGTGACTGGGGTAAGAAGTGGAGTCGATTTTTAATTTTCAATCTGGGACATCGCAACGTAACAATGGCATCGTTATCGTTTATTTATATCGCCTAGAGGATGGAATGTCGGTATAACAAAAGAAACTAATGCACATAATCATAAAGTAAAACTGAGAAGAAGCAAAAGCAGTGTACAATACTACAGTAATCATTACGCGTCATACCAAATTATCTTATCGGGAGATATTGAACGGAATCCGGGACATACCCTCCGTAAAGGATTATCCAATCTCCGAACGAACACGCAGAAAACTATCAAAACGTCACCAAAATGTAGTGTTTGTTTTAAGGGAGTTAGCACCAACCGAAAGAGATTGTTTTGCTCAGTATGTCAAAATTTGACACATGCAGTATGTGCTCCAACTTCTCTAACATTGCAAAAGAAAATGACGTAAACTGCACCGTGTGATTGGATATGCAGTCAATGTACTTTGACTAAACACCCGTTCCACTCGTCTAAAGATCTAGATACTAGTACCGCTAGCACTAGGACTGCAAATTGTTACAACGACGAATGTATTGATGATATACATTGTCAAACGCTACAAGACAAATCACACTTACTAAAAATTGCATATATTAGAATTCCAAGTAATGATGAACACATACCCATACTGATAAACGATTATGTGTGTTCACAGTGTGTTTTTTTCTTATTTGATTTTGATAAAACCCGGTCTGAAAATTCGCTTCGGTCGGGGTGCCATTATTTGCAAGAATGGGCTTAATTAACCAATATTAAATCGTATTTCAATTTTATATTCATAAAATCTCAATACATTGCGGCGCTACGCGCCTTACGTTATCGGGGAAGTGTTAAGTCAGTTGGGTCTTCAGGAAAAGATAGTGTAGTCACTAGTTTTGGGATGGATATCACTTTCAATGTTCATCGTTATGTCACTAAGCTTCCTTTTCGACCAGATCATGACATCTTGCCGGGTAATTTCCAAACGTCATTCACAAGATTACAGAAGTTGAAAAACATGATTGATGATAATGATCTACTTTCAAGCAATACAAAAAAAACGGAATCATAGAGCGTGTTCCTGAAAGTGAAGTGGCTGAAGCACCTGGCAAAGAAAGAATGAAAATTACAAAGTGCACGCACAATGATAAACTCGACCAATTGTTTTCTATTTACCGCACCGTCCTGTGATCCGTTACAACAAAGATGCCTCAAAAATTAGAGCTGTATTCGATGTTTCATGCTCTGTAAACCAACCATCTTTGAATAGTTGCTTATATTCTTATCCAAATCTTTTAACAAAGATTTTTGATTTTTTCCTGCGTTTTAGAACTAATTGAATTGGTATTCTCGCTGATATCAAGCAAGGCTTCCTAAATGTGGAACTTTCGCAAGAGCACCAAGATCTTGTTCGATTTTTGTGGACTGATTTAAATACCCCCGACGAAAACCTGATCATTTATCGATTTTTACGTGTCGTTTTTGGCAAAGGTTGTAGTCATTTCTACTGAATGGAACGATCCGTCTTTATTTAGAGAAGTATGTTCAACCTTGTTGAGTTTAAAGATGGATTCCTTGAAGAAACAATTCTTTGATAATGACAGAAGTGACTCTGCAAAAATGGAGTCTGGTGACGATATCAAATATTTGGAAACGCAAATGAAAGCTAGTGGTGAAGTGAGGAGAGTGTTAAGCATCGACGAGTTCGCTCAGGAAGCTTTGCTATTGAGACCTTCGAAAAGGAATGTGCTCAAGGTTGCAGCTTCTGTATACGATCCTTTAGGCTTGATATCGCCAATTACAGTCAAAATCAAGATTATCTTTCAGCTTTTGTGTAGAGATAGTATTGGTTGCGATGAAGAAGTGCCAGATGATGTTAAGTTGGTTCAGTTTGTTGTAAGAATTGTATTGTTTGTGTAGTTTGCGGTTTCCCAGATTGGTTTCCCAGATTCTTTGGGTAGTTCTGGAGTTAATCAGTTTCAGCTCCATGGTTTTTGCGATAGTTCTCAGCGAGCATATTTTGGAGCAGTTTATATTAGAGAGAAGTCATCTGTTGGAGTCAGTGTTAAATTAAAGTAACAAAGTAAGAATTACGTATACCTTGCTTGAAAATTGTTGGGATGTGTTTTGCTCAGTGAGTTGATCAGAGATATAAGTGTAGCTTTTGAGACACGTTTTAAATTTGATGTTTTTTGTTGGACCGACTCAGAAGTTGCATTGTGTTGATTGAAAAGAAAATTTTGGGTTGTTAAAATGAGAAAAAATTGTTCAAAAAGGAAGGTGGAATCATGTTTCAGGGAAGCCGATATTGCCACTAGGTCGACAGCGTTCGACAGCGTGGTTAAAAAACTGTGGTTTTGTGGACTGGAGTTTTTGTATGATATGATTTTGAGGTTGGTGAGTTTGAAAGGAAGTTGTAAATGGTGGACGTTTTGAGAGAAAGTAAAAAGGTTGCAAAAGTCAAGAAAAAGTCTGGTTTTAGCTGGTGATGAGTTGGATTTCGTGTCTGATGTTTTACTGAGTGGTGTCAGTGGAGTGGAGGATGTTGATAAGTTGAATGAGTCGTCTGGTATTTTATTAGGTGTCGTTGAAGAATTGAGGAATAAAAATAAGTTGTTGACAAATCTTAGTGGTGCGTTGTATTGTGGTGGTGGTTCGCAAGAGGAATTGTCTAGTGATTGTTTGAGTAGTGCTAATGCGTCTGTATTTAATGGGTTTGATCGGTTAGCTGATGGTAATGTTGATATGATAGATAGTGATGTTGGAAGAACTGATACAGTTATGATTAGTAAGGTGGACAGTCCAACTTACTTTGTCAAAGAAATCATTGACATTGATAGATCTAGTGCGTTGAACAAACTACTCAATAGTACAGCTTACGTTTTGCGAGACGATAACTTTAGACAAACGAAATGTGCAATGGAATTATGGATAACAACGGAAAAAGGCGAATTAAAGAAACGACTAGATTTTTGAAGTTGAAAAGTAGTTTGAAATTATTTGTTGACGATGCGAATTGTTATCCTTTACGAGGATGTTTTGGCAATGCTATGTTAGTAAGGAACAAGAAGTATTCATTGATACTGCGTGGTATCAAAAGCAGTTTTACGAAACTATTGATTAAAGATTCTAACTATAAAGTTTATCATCATGGTGTAGAAACGACTCTTTCTTATATTATAAGAACTGTGAAAAGTGTTTGTATAAATGTGTAATGTGTAAACGTTACCAAGGATAGATCCAAATAAAAATGAAAAGAAAACAACACCAACTTTAAAACATGAGAACAAAAAATACCAAACAAACGATGAAAAATGTAAGATCTTTACTTCCCTCCTAAAAGACACCCTCTGCAACGAGAAGCTCGATTCACCTACATACAGAGCGGACGTAAAAAAAATTATCGAAGATGAACTGAAAAACGATAAATCTGATCCCTCTGACTACCCAAACTGTGAAGAAAACATTTCCCGCGAGGATATAGTAACCATCATAAATGACATTGACCCTAAAAAAGCAAGTGGCCCAGATAAAATCAGAAACAAACTAATAAAAGCCATCAAATACAGTCTCCCAGATATCCTCCTTCCTATTTTTAATGGCTGTCTCAGCCAAGGTTATCATCCAAAAATATGGAAATTCGCATTAGTGACAATGATTCCAAAGGTGGGAAAAGACCATAGGCTAGCAAAGAACTACAGACCTATCAGCCTCCTAAGTAACTTAGGAAAATTATTAGAAAAAATTATGGCAAAAAAAATTCAAGAATGGGCAGAAACAAACAATTTGCTGAACGAAAATCAGAGTGGGTTCCGGAAACGTCATTCCACTCAAGATCACATATTCAGACTTAGTCAATATGTAACACAAGGTTTTAATAGAAACAGAACCTCCACTGCCATCTTTTTGGATGTAGAGAAAGCCTTTGATAGAGTGTGGCATAGCGGACTCATATGGAAACTTCAAAAAATGAATATCAACAAGAAAACTCTGTTTTGGATAAAAAGTTTCCTAACAAATAGAGAGATCAGGGTAGTAGTTGATGGGGTAGAAGGAATAGCATTCCATCCCAATTTTGGAGTTCCCCAAGGAAGCCCTTTGAGCCCTATCCTATATATATTATTTGTTAATGACCTCCCTATCCCAACAAGCCAAGTGATCCAAACACAATTTGCGGATGACATTGCAATCTGGTTTTCCCATAAAAACACATCCCAGATGAAAAAAACACTCCAGACTCAACTGGATAAAATAGACGATAGTTTAAATACTACCAAGTCAACCCAAATAAACTTTAGAAAAAAAAGACAGAATGCATGTATGAGTTTGAAAATAAAAAATGAAAATATAGAAAAAAGATCGGAAGCCAAATTTCTTGGCGTCATCTTCGACGAATACTTCAACTTCAACGCACACATAAACAATACAATAAAAGCCATAAAACACAAAACCAGTATACTGTATACACTAAAAAACAACACCTTCGGTCCAAATGTCCCCGTAATGAAGTATCTTTTCAACTGCTACGTTAGAAGCAAAATGGAGTATGGTGCTACTGCCATGATAACTTTAAATGAAACAAACCTAAAAAAACTAGAAGTAATACAAACAAAGTACCTTCGCTACATTTACGGCCTCAGCAGAAGTAGACCAAATAGCCTGCTGCTTCAAATTGCAAATGTCCCTACTATAAAAAATAGAATTATTGCACTTGCAAGAAAATGGCTCCAAAACGTGGAAGAACATAATAAAGGCATCAAAAACTACTTAATAAACAAAGTCAACTATTACCCCACGTTTGACAGAATACCAACCCCCATTCAATTAATAAACGATAGTACGTAGATAAAATTTTCGGAATAAATTCATAAAAAATAAAATAAAATAAAATAATAAAATGAGAAACTGAAAATAGCAACAAAGAATTTCTGAAAAGGAACAAAGAGGAAAATCTAGCAATTATACAAAGCCAAACCACCGCCTCCATCCCTGCATTTCTACATTTCTACTTCTTCTTCTCCACCTTATCCCTCTTTACTGCCCTTCACTCTTTACCAACGAGGTACATCATTACACGACTCATCCTACTTCCTCCACCAAACCGAGCCAACAAATAACATAAAAAACATCAAAATAAATGAAATCGAGAAAACACATAAAACAAATGGATGAAGAGGACAATAAATGTCCTGACCATCCCGTGCCCAGCGCACAAACCACTACACACATGCGTTACCAAGAAAAAGCGTTGACTTCCCCGCCGACAACGGACTTGCCTGTTTGTAGAGTACATAGGCGAAGTTTGGTAATTGTTGGTTTAGACTATGCTGGATCTTTATTAAAGACAAGGACCTAACTCTAAAAGTGTACGTGTTATTGTTTACATGCGCTACCAGTCGTGCGATTCACTTGAAGCTGACCCCAGACATTAGAAAATCTTTTTTTTACGTGCCGTACAACGCTAGAAAAGAAAAACCGTCGTTGATAAATCATGACAACGCCAAAACGGTCAAAGCCCGAAATTTTAAACAATTTCTTGTTTAGAATAAAATCAAACAGCGTTTTATTCTTTCTGTCTCACCCTGGTGGGGCGGGTTCTACGAACGCTTGGTACGATCTGTTAAGTTGTCATTGAGGAAATCGCTTGGTAAAAGTCTTCTCACGTATAAAAAAACGGAGACTATGCTGTGTAGTGTGGAAGCTGTCATTAATAGTCCTCCATTAACTTCATTTCAAATGATTATTTACAAAAAGTTTTAACTCCGTTCCATTTATTGTTTGGACATAACGTGATTCATAATAGTGTGGATGTTGTTGATACGAGTGACCCCGTGCATACTTTGAAGCGCTTGATTTATTTAAAGAATCTTCAAGATAAATACTGGAAGATATTTGTATCTGCTTACCTCAGCGAATTACGGCAAGCGCACCTGTATCGCCGAGAAAAGTCACAATCTAATGAGATATTAAAGTTAAACGATATTGTACTT
This sequence comes from Hydractinia symbiolongicarpus, assembly GCF_029227915.1. NCBI lineage: Eukaryota > Metazoa > Cnidaria > Hydrozoa > Anthoathecata > Hydractiniidae > Hydractinia > Hydractinia symbiolongicarpus. The sequence continues at coordinate 11,129,317 of NC_079875.1, read as the reverse complement.
ATAAAAGATGAGACCGCACCCGGTATAAATGGAAATTTGGAAAAGTGGAGGAATTAATTATAGGCACGGACAATGTTGTTACAGGTGGAAAGTTGACCACTACATCAAAGACTAGTAAGATAACATCATGCCACTGGCCAATCCAGACACTTGTGCCATTTGAAATTGTCGAAAGCGAAGAAAGTTCCATTGATGAGCATGACCTGGGACCAAGTGTGAATCGTACGCGAACACCAAAGAGAGCGGCCCTTGAAGGACAGACTTTACGAAACTGAGAGATGTATATAGTTGAAACCTATGGTTCAAGAGGCGAGAAGTTAAAAAGTCACGCTTAATTACCTTTATGTTTTTTTCGATTCACCATTCAAATTTATATTCTTTGTTTTGTAAATTTTATTTGATATTGTTATGCTAATTAGTAGCAGCACATATTCTTGTATCTTGGTTTTGAAGGCAGTCATTTAAAATTTTCTTTGCAAACAGACGTGTGTTTTTTGCGTTTCTAAAAAAGTGTTACTTACTGTTTTTCAACAGCCTTGTTTGAACAGGCATTTCTTGTTCCACAGTAATTTCAGATGTTTTTAAATTTGTGGTGTTACTATTGATTTCGCCTAAAGGTAAAGTACACGTTGTTTGATCTCGTAATCTATCCATACATAACTTGGCTTTTGCAGCATAGATGTCTTCTGTGTGCTTTGATTTTGCGAACTAATTGAGCAAAATGCTGGCAGTCAAAACAAACTCATTTCACTTTTATTTTGGGAAAAAAATTGAATGACACAAATCACATTGATTATGTGACAAAACGTTTTTCTTTTCAAATCCCCAGAGAAAAGAAATAAAGAGTCATTAGGTCCATATGAAAGGCTACAAAAAAGGCAGCAAGTTGAACCAGTGATGACAGAGAAAAGTGCTGAAGGATATAATGGTGGAAATATATGGTTTCAATTTTACTTTAGTAGATGCTTGGTAAGTATAGCTAGCTAATTTCTTCCTTGTAATGGTTATTTCTAGCAACACAAACAGACAACCTACTATCTGCACGAGAAAAGATCCTAAAATCACAAGTTTGGGAAAGTAGATTATGACAACATAAACTGAAAGTTCAGTTGCAACAAACACAAGCATAATTGTAAACTGTGAAGCGTAAACTATTGGATCATAATATCAAAGAAAATAGGTTAAATTTCTTGACTGGTATTCGAAAACCTGTGGTATATAAATGGTTGTTAGAAATTGTAAATCGGCCATCCAGAAAAATTTTAATTACTTTCTCGGTCGAAAATCACCTCTAACTAGTTTTTAAGAAATTAAAACTTAGTACTATGAACAAAGAACTGGCAATTTATTTTATTATAACTAAAGGTCGAGTGTCCACAATTTATAGATCATGGTCCCAGAAATTTCAGATATTTTAAAAAAATTATTGTTTGGTCAAAAAGAGAAGCTCTGAGAGCAAATCTGCTTAAAAGTTTTAAAAATTGTGTATGCATAAATGACTGTACTGAAATTTTTATTGAATCGTCGCTAAACCTAAATGCCAGAGCACAAACTGATTTTTAATATAATGACATATCACAATAAAGTATTTATTTGGAATTACTCCGTCAGGTTGGGGTGGAAAAGCTTCAGAAAAAGTAATTTCAATTGAATCAGGTTTTCTAATTTTTGTAGCACGCGAAAACTGTGTTCTAGCAGATCTTGGACGTATGAGCAAAGAAATCTTTAAAACTATTACCAAAAAATTGGTGAAAGCTCTACAGGTAAAGCAATAGAAAAGTACAAAAAATATTATTGAATGGTTTAACAAAATTGAAAATAAAAACAAACAAATTCTTAATGTTTGACGTCAAGGATTTTAAACTTTCTATTAATAAAAGCATTAACATTCGCCAAGACAATTCTCAAAATCTCTAAAAAGGATAAAGAAATAAACAAAACATTCAAAAAATGTTTACTGTTTAACGGTAATGACACATGGATAAAATCAAACAATTGTTTATTTGACGTTAAAAGAGGCGCATATGATTGCGCTAAAACTTATGAACTTGTAGAAACGTACATATTGGATCTTGTAACGAGGAAATACAAAAAAGCGATATTGATTGGTACACAGACGATAGGTTAGCCGTGTTTAAGCAGAAAAGTGGACCACAAGTAGAAAAAAATAGGAAAGACACCAAAGAAACATTTAAAGACTGTGGATTATCAATAACAATTCAGAGTAACATGAAAATGTGAACAACAGAACACACAAACCTCATTGTATACCTAATGATGAAACCAGTTACACACAAGTAGAATTTAACCATCCTCATTCAAATATTAAACAATTTCCGATATAATTAAAAGAACGACTTTCACTGAAGCCTTCGAATGAAAAAAAGACTGATCAATGAGGTAAAGACTGATCAACGTCGTAAGTATAAAAGATAGAAGAAAAGAAAAGTTGGTAATTCTACAAATCTACACAATGGACGTTAACGACTCATCATCTGATGAAAGCTGTACATATCCATTACAACGCATCGCACACACACCTCCGGAGCTCGCAAGTACCGTGAACGAGGGAGACGCCCCTGAACTTTTCAGGACAACTCACTTCCGAATCTATCGAATCCATCCTGGCACCACTCCACAGATGATCATGGATGGTACTTTCAATACGGTCATCAAATACCACCCAAAGCTCATCCTCAAAGACGTATTTTACGCAGTGGTTCCCGACACACGATTCAAAGGCAGATTTGATGTTGTGTTTCAGAAGCCAGAGTTCAAAGTTACTCTAGTGAAACACGGCTGCCAAATCGGTCAATCCACCATCAGGGGAAGGATGAGTGAATTTACCAGAGTCTACATCCCAAACGCTCCGATTTGGGTGGGCCGTGCACGGATCGAGGAGGTGCTGGGTTTCTACGGTGAATCCCAAAACACTTCCTACAAAGTTGACAAGAACGGCATAAGGATAGACGGCGTGGTCTCATTCATAAAAACTCACGCAAACGAAACCATACCTAACTTCGTAAAACTTGCCGGACAGTGGTGTGCTCTGTTGTATAACGGACGACCGATCAGATGCAATAAATGCAACGACAGGACACACCTGGGCTCGTGCACCACACCAAAGGCATCTCCAGTGAAGTCACCACAACAGCAGCCTTCACCTCAGCCCGCCGAGGACACACAAAACCCACCAAGCGACCCACCGATCAACACCGAGCCGGCAAACACCGCTGTGGAGGAAACAAACGTGCCACTCGAGGCTGTGGAGGGAACAAACGTGCAACTTGAGGCTCCTCATAATGAAACACCTACTGAGGCCTCTCCACCACCCTCCGAAAAAGAAAAAACAACAAATGCCACACCACCCTCTGAGAAGGAAGACCACGATATTGAGGAAGCGACAACACCTCCCAAAACACCCGCAAAACAAGCCGAAAAAATACCAACGAGAACGAAGCGAAGGAAGAAACGCAACGCAGTGTTGTAAGAGCCTTTAAATGTTTACTTTAATATTTATTTTACTCGTACTGCACACACCGGAAGGTAGCCCTGAACGCCCACTCAAATTTTTAAACAGCACTCGTCTTTCCTGCGGACGCAGTAGTAACAAACCTACTTTCCGCACTTTCTTAATCTGTGTTTTCTCACAAACTTTGACGATCACTTGTGATCTTACTAATAGGCATGAAGGGGTGTCTTTTGGTGTGTGGCTAGTACCAATAAGGTTCTGCACCACTGCAAGTTTTTATTTTTTGAACGCAAGTCAATCGCTAATTATGCGCCTTTTTCTCACATTTTTGCTGTGTTTTTGCAAAAAAATCTCAGGTTTTGGGCCTCCCCCAGCAATAATTTGTCTTGCAACATTTATTTTAACATCTAGCTACATTATTACGACTAGCTGCGATGCAAACTGCACCATGTTGCTTTATTATGTCGCTCCTTTATCTAAAAGTCTACCTTTTACAGCGTGTAGAAAACACGCTTTCAGTTATACCAACTCTATACTTTCTGCGGACGCAAAAGGACAACTCTTGTTTTCGCGCGCTAGTACAACACCAATTTATGAACTTCTTAATGTTATTTATAATAATTATTATTTTACTCGTACTGCACACACCGGAAGATAGCCCTGAACGACCACCTAAACTCTCTAACAATACTCGCCTTTCTTGCGGAAGAATTAGTAACATTCTCCGCACCTCTCAAATCTGTGTTTCTTCACCAACTTCCACGCTTAATTGTGCCCTTAATTTTTGGCGTAAAGAGCCGTCCTTTAGTGTGTGGCTAGTACCAACGAGGTTCTGCTTAACTGCCAGGTTTTATTTCCTGAGCAATAGCCAAACGATATTTATAGGTCACTCATGCACATTTTTGCTACTTTTTTACAACCAAACGTCAGATTTTCAGCCTCTTACAGGCACAAACACAAGCAAACAAACAAAGGCACAAACTTTTTTTGCTATCTAAAGGCATTCCTAAGGTTTCCTTCAATGCAAACTGCGCTATATTACTTTTTTATATCGTCTCTCTATTGAGAGGCTATCGTTATGAAGTGTATAGAAAACACACTTTCCAGATATGCGGACGCAAAAGGACAACTCCTATCTTCGCGCGCTTTTACAGGCGCTCAGATGCAAAAGGACTCTCCTACTTTCCCGCGCTACCAGCCCGTTCACGCTTGTACATATTCCCCACAATCTTTACCGATTTATAATGAAGAACGATTTGGGAATATGTACCGTAAACGTGAACAGACTTCGAGACCCCAAGTCTCGGAAAAAACTCCAAACAATATGCCATATTTTTCAACAGGCAAAAGACGATTTTTTTCCCCCCGTCGACACACATCTGGACAAACACCTAGAACAGAAGCTTACTGCCAACTGGGCAGGAACGGTCACACGTGCGCACAACCAACACGGAACGAACGCCGGACTGGCTGTTTTGTCAAAAGGGAATTGCCAACCGGATCTATTAGAGGCGGATCCACATGGACGGTATATTATCGTCCAAGTGGTCTGCCAATCTACAATTTTTCTTTGCGTCGGCATTTATGCCCCGCCATCCTCCACCACACAAAGCGCTGCTCAAGCGAGAAAGAGTTTCTTCACAGAACTCTCCCAAAAAATACAACAGCATAAACGCGATCAACACAACATTGTAGTGCTCGGCGACTTCAACATGACAGAAGAGCCGACTATTGACAGAGAAAGTAACAACAACAAACAGGAGGTTTCTATCCACACTCTCCAAAGTCTGAAACGTCTTCACGACGTCGAAGACATTTGGAGAGTACAGCACCCGACAGAGCGCGGATACACCTTTACCAGCACCGCGGGCTATCGTACAAGAATAGACAGAGTCTATACGAGCCGCGGCATACGTCAGAGAGTTACACAAACCAATATTCGACCTTTTTGCCACTCTGATCACGCCTCTGTCCATGTCCGAATCTGCGCCTCTGGCGTAGATCACGGACCAGGTATGTGGATGCTAAACCAAACACTCCTACAAAACCAACAATATGTCGACACTATCGTGACCCACATCGACGAATGGAAATCGAAAAAAGAATTATACTCAGACCGCCTTCAGTGGTGGGATGAGTGTAAAGCGGGCATCAAACGCCTCTCGATTAAATTCGCCAAGAACAGACGGAAACGCGAGAACCGCCGCCTTCATTCCCTACAAAAGCGCCTCGCCAATGCAGCGAGGAAACCGGCCGATCCTCATCTAATCGAGTATCTCACAAGTGAGGTACGAAAAATAGAGGAGGAGCGCGCTGGAATCCACGTTGTAAAGGCAAAGGCGCAGTGGGTTGAAGAAGGTGAGCGATGTACCAAATACTTTCTAAGGCTAGAACAAATCCGCAGAAACAACACCACCATCAACACTCTGCGGAGAGACGACGGAACCTTTGCGGACAATACAGACGACATCTTGCAAGAGATGTCGCTGTTCTACGAACAACACTACACTGCGGAAGACACAGACCTGAAAATACAAGACATCTTTTTAGCAGGACTGAAGCCTAAACTAACACCAGTGCAGAAGACCTTCTGTGAAGGAAACATAACTCGCGACGAACTCTACCGCGCACTACAAAAATTAAACAATGGCAAGTCCCCCGGATCAGACGGCCTTCCGGCAGAATTCTACAAAAAATTCTGGAATGACATCGCGGACGACCTTACGGAGGTCTTCCAGGAGGCTTTTCGCACGGGAAACCTTACCGTTTCCCAACGCGAAGCTGTGATATCTTGTCTCCCAAAAAAAGGAGACCTAAAACAACTCTCCAATTGGCGCCCGGTCAGCCTCTTAAACGCTGACTATAAGATATTCACAAGAGCCATAGCGGCTCGCCTCTTGAAAGTCCTCCCGCTTATCATCAACCACGATCAAACATATGATGTACCAGGGCGAAACATCTACCACAACATGTCTCTCATCCGCGACGTTATAACGTACGCGAACGACCGTGACTTGGATGCGTACATCCTAACCATCGACCAAGTGAAAGCGTTTGACAGGGTAGACCGACCGTTCCTAGAACGAGTACTAAAGCAATTCGGTTTCGGGCCCGATCTCATTAAACTCGTAAAAACAACAACGCTTTCACTACTGCTTGCATCAAAGCCAACGGCAAACTGTCTCGAAACTTTAAAACCACTAGAGGCGTCAGACAAGGATGCCCGCTCTCCGCGCTTCTCTACGTAATTGTAGCGGAGGTGCTGGCAGCGGCCATCCGAAATGACCAAAACATCAAGCCGATAACCTACCAGAATGAACAATGCAAAGTCTCACAGTACGCAGACGACACCACACTTTTTCTCACCAGTACCTCGTCTCTTCATCCACTTCAACAAATACTCCAAAACTATCAACAAGCTTCTGGTGCCAAGGTTCACCCTGAAAAATGCGAGGACCTGTGGCTAGGGAGAAACCGGAGCAGAACTGACTCACCGGGGATATATAAATGGACAAACCACAGCTTTCGCATACTAGGGTTGGACTTTGGTAACGCCAACCACTGCGAAACAGTTTGGCCGCGGAGGGTCGAGTCATTTAAAAAGACTCTACGGTTATGGCAATACCGGAATCTCTCATTAAAAGAAAGAAAAATTGTCATTAACCAACTCGCCGTGGCCAAACTGTGCTACCCATCCTTCATATACACGTGTCCGAAACGAACACTACGAGAAATTCGAGACGCCATTTGGGAATTCTTTTGGAACCAGAAGAAGACCCGCATTGATAAAAACATCATCGCATTACCAGTAAAACACGGCGGCCTCAACGTCATCGATATTCAACGCAAATTCCGCGCCACAAGATTAACCTGGATCAGAGACTTGTACAACAACCGTGTCAAGGGCTCTTGGAAAACGTTCATGCTATATGTTCTCAACAAATACCGAGACTATCCGCTTGGCAAGCATGTATTCAAGACTTTCTTGTCACCGTACAACACCATAAACCTACCACCTTTCCATCGCGCCCTAATATCTGACTGGATAGAGCTAACCGACAACAAAAGACCACAACCAACCACAGTTGAAGAGATCCAGAAGGAACCTTTCTTCTGGAACCCTTTCATAACAACTGTCGATAACAACACAGGGTCACAGAAAATGGTAACCCCACCTAAATGGGTTACCAAAAACATCACAAACATCGAAGACATTACGTACACAGTTACGCCTGGCTTCCTCTCTCATGAGCAAGTCAGTGAATTAACAAACGTACTTTGTACACAAGAACGTCTTTTAAAATTGAAAGAGTGCCTGCCGCGGCAATGGCACAATGCCATATGCACACAAGCCACAACGTCGGCGGCGGACACACTTACAATTTTCACACCGACACAAAAGAATCCGACGTCAAAAATAACAGCACTATCCGCAAAATGCTTTTATCTCCTCCTACAAAAACCTCCTGAAAAATTTATCTCAGACCGGCTCAACGCCGGACAACCCTGCCACAGACTGTGGGAAAGAGAGATTGGAAACCAACCGTGGCAGAAAATCTTCACCTTCATGTACAACCATTACATACACAAACCAACCTCAGATGTTATCTATAAGTTTCTGCATCGACGCGTCACCACACGAAAAATGTTGCACCAATGACAATCTCGGAATGTCCCACAGGATAGTCCGATGTGCACCAGGTGCAACAAAAGTGAAGAGACTGCGTTCCACATTTTTCTAGCATGCCAAATCTCTAGAAACCTATGGTTTCACTTCTTCTTTTTATCCCGCTTCTTCACCAAATTAGACCCTACTAAAACCCAACAATACGTGATTACAGGATTCCACGACCAAAGCGACAAAGTCCGCAACCCATTGGAAACACTGCGGACCTGCGCATACCAAGCCATATGGTTTGGCAGGAACAAATCGCTATACGATAACGCGACGGTCGATACCAAGGCTTACTTTCACAAGTGCCTTTCTTCAGCCGTCCTATCCCAGCGCATAATTGCAATGAAGCAAGGAAGCCTTGACAGTTTTAAAACCAACTTTCGAGAAGAAACTTTTTTCCAATATATCAATGGTCGTATTATACTAAACGTAACCTAATACATGTATTTATAATTTTTAACTAACGAAACTGTACTCATATAACTAAATACAACAGGTGCGGAGCAACATCGCTTCCACCTGCTCCTTCGGGGGAAAACCAAAAAAAAAAAAAAACCAAAAAAAAAAAAAAAAACTTTCCAATCTACACCTTACTACGAACAAGCGCTCACACACTTAGGTTATTGCAAAAAACTTACCTACATTAAACAAAGCTATTTTATCGCTAATCGACAAAAAATTTACTCGAAACACACAAGTATCTTAAAATATTTAACCGAAACAACGTCACGGTTGCGTGCCCAACATGAAACAACACATAAATACGCATATAAAAACATTATTAACACCAAACCTTCCCAATAAGAATAAAACTGCCACTGCATCAAAAAAGAACAACGTCCCCTAAACAACCAATGCCTAACATCATGCATTGTTTATCTGAAATCTGAAGAAAATCCGCAGTATGAGACAAACTATGGTTAAGAGACAACAAAACAACAAGCTGTAGTGATTCGACTAGTCTAATGACTATATTATTTAAAGTAGTAGAAGTTAAACGCTATCTCTGTGCAAAGCAAGATTTTCCTTTTGCAGGGTTTGTCTGTACACTCAAGGTAATTGAAAGAGCAACACTCTGGACAATACAAATAATGTGCACACAATAATACTAAAGAGACACCGTAAAAGAACGACATCTCGACAAAGAAACATATATTAACATTAAACATAAATTTATACAAATACATAGAAACTATAAAAAGGAAGCAAGCAACCACCTATGCGCCCCAGGACTTGTGAACCTAGCTGTAGCTTTACATGTGTTACGGGATCCAACACTCAGCCTTACACAGGTGATTGATGTTTAGGACCAGCTTAGGGTCAGAACCAGCCTGAAGTTACTGGGGTAATATGCGTGGGCGTAAAGCAACGAAGATATAAAAGAGAAATTTCACACACCCCACAGAGGTTCTTACAAGAAAAACTATGGGTACAGCAGGATCGTTAACCCTGTAGACCAAGTGAGGAAAATTAGCATCCCTACTGGACTGGGGTAAAAAGTTGGGTCGTCGCACCCAAAGAAAAGACATAGTCAAACCCACTTACTGAGCTTCTTATGATTACTCTATAAGAGAGTGTAGAGTGAGCAAACTCTAGGTTGGCGGTAGACTGGCAATAGCGAAGTGGTATTTAAGAAACGTTACGCTAACCCAAAGAAGTCATTCAACACGGAACGATACATGAATGATAGAGCTTTATCGAAAGAAGTATGGAGAAGAAATAATCAAAAAATGTTCCCCGTAAAAGCCCAATTTCAAAAAATGTAACCTCTCCCTTCACGAAAAGTACGCAATTTTAATGTTTAAAGGAAACAACCTTTTGAACCAGAGAAATGAACTTATATCGAAATGCAGACACCAAAACAAATTCTTGTTGGCCAGTTTTGACACTAATGACTGACGTCAAATGAAGTCATTGCATATACGTGAGAACATGATATTAAATATTAAACGTTAACTTTCAAATCTCTCAAATCATGGTCGACGGCATAGGCTTTAGTTTTTTGTTCATATCTAAACCAATCTCATTTTCCTTGATTACTGTTTTCTTTGGGGCAGTGGCATAATAGTACTGATCCAATTTTGTTTTTATTCGAATGAAATTTAGATCCCTACTAATGCCCACTAAGAAATTACTTCCAACTGCCCAACATACTAAAACATCGCAATATAGCTTCTGTCCATGTACTTGAGTGAAATACTTGCGGGTTTTTTTTTAATTTTATCATTCTCATCGATTCGAAATTGTGCATCACTTTGCCAGTCAACAAATCCAAAACAGTATTTGCATGGGCACTTTATCTCAATTAACTCTTCACCAACCCATCATGTGAGGCATCTAAATGTGGATGCTCTGCATCAATATAAAGGCCCGATGTTTTTAATGTCAAGTTTAAATGTTCTTTTTTCATAACTTTTAAGTAATAATTTCTTGCAAGATCTTCTTCTTATTGACCATAGCTGGCAAAGTAAGTGGATTGGTATAACCCACTATTTTAAATAACAAAATTCACTTAGTTACCTTGAGTAAGACTCAGTGTTGGCACGTGTGAAGCTACTAACAAAGTCAGAAGTTCTGGAACACAGATAGTTGTCTGTTTTTCACCTATTCACGACATGAGAGGATTAAATCATAGAGGTTTTGTTCCTCCAAAATTATTGCCAAGAAGACAGTTAAACTTACTTTTAGAAGGTTACACAATATCAGTAAAACAAAAACAAAAAACACACACACAACAAAAGATTGCACAATACCAACCTTGACACCAAACGGTTTTCCCCCAAAAGCCTCAGCCAAGAGGTGTCAGGATCCCAAGCAGGGGACCTCTAAACCGAGGTCCACTAAATGGTCATCAGGAGACCCTAGAATCCTCTTCTGTTATCAAATGTCCTTTAATCCATGCAATCTATTTGTATATAAAACAAGGGTTGACTGGGGTAATAATGGGGTCGTCACACACAAAGACAAAACTTGCCTATTCCTTGTAACAAGCAAGATTTGTATCACAGCATAGTCTTTAGAGAGTCAAACCTCTACGTAGCCATGATCACTGTCTTGAGACAAGTTTTTTCATTGCAGCTTGCTGTTTTGTCATCTCATCATTATTTATAGAAAGTTTCGACCCATATTTCTGAACCTTAGTACCCTGGATGCCTAGCTTGGTCATCTCGAAGAGATCCACACACGGTCATCAGCAGAGACTAGAATTTCCAATCTTCTTAAAGTAAACCTTTTCTGTCTAACATTGCTATTCTTTTTGTTTGACTCAGGTAATAAGTGGAATCGTCACTCTCCAAAAAAACAGTATGTGCTTACGTTTTTATTTTTGATTGATATAATAAGTGGAGTCATTACTCATTCCGGTTTAAATACTCTTACATCAACTCTTTTAAAAAGAAAACGTATGACTCGTAGCTGTTAAGGCAGTCATGACAGAAAAACCCTGCTCTATCGTCGCAATATGTCCACCTGAAAACCTTTTGGTCAAAGAAAATGGTTGTGTGGTGGTCATTATTTAGGTTGCCCCGATGGTTAATAATAGCACTTAATTAAAAATGTTTACGACATTTCACTTTTCTATTAAAGTAAAAAAGTATGGAAATGGTACTAGGTTAAGCAGTAATACGGGAGGTACGTACGTTGCTACAGGCAAAATGTTTTAGGCATGAAACGGGATGAGAACCGCACTACACCACCTTCTTTTCAACTAGAGCAGTTTAACAAAGGAAAAATAAATAAGGTAAACAAATAAGGCATTCATTTCTTCCTAATAGAAATGAATCATAATTATTATAAAGGTTAAGTTTGATAAACCTACTTTTATATTTTACTTCTTTTCTCTATATTTTGTCTGTCTGTGCATAAGAAAAGTGTCGTGCAACTAGCACACCAAACAGCATGTAGTTTAAAGACGGACGACTCCGTTGATTTTTCCACGGGTAACGACTAGTACAAAGTATTAGTTGCAAAACTTCTCATAAAACAATTCCTTTTTATAATAAAATACGCTCTCTATAGTAGAGTTAAAGTAAGAGCAAGAATGAAATCTCTTTCAATGGCACAATGTCAATTAGGTTTCAGAGTATTCCACACATAAAGCATCTATTCATTACGATAATCAATTCGCATAATTTACCATTATGATATATAAAAGAATTGAAATGGAACAAACAAGCATAAATTCCAACAAATTTCCCAATGGAACGACACATCCTTTCCTTGTAAGTAGCAAAAGGAAAATAAATAAATTACCACAAAGATCACAAAGTTCCTCAAAAACGATTCTTTTTTGGTATTAAACTTATTAAGGGGTAAGATAATTGCAAGTAAAATCACGGACCATTATGATTTCAGTCGAATTTTTCAGGTGCATAACAGCTATTTAAGCAGTCGTCACACTAGAGGCAGGTGCCCTAACAAGTGGCCAGTAGTACCTGATTGGTTGATGGTTGCAACTAAGTGGTACCTGTTATTAAAAGACAAAACCACTTATTGCTGGCCAGGAGTTACTGTGGTTGTAAAAATGTACTGAGACATGTTGTTATTGAGTTGTACATAGGCGGTATTGGTCTTTCTGCTCTTTAAAATATATATAAATGTCAGGACTTGCACAATGTTGTTGTGATCAGCCTATATATACAAGCTTATCAATGACTGTAAAATATTCCCGGATATGTACACGCCTACTACTTTGAAAAGCTCGCAGAAACTTTGAGGGGTGTATTGGTGAGTTACACTGATTTATGTGTGGCATGATTAAAGATATTGACTTGACATGCGGCGGGGAAGAGGTCAATTCTGATGGCAATTGTAACCAAAGTCTGAAGGGGGAGGAGGTGACAATATCTGGATAATAGAATTCGCATGGCTTATGTTGCCTTTATTATGAAGCCAACGTTGAACAATCCTTTTGACGTATTTGCAATCAGAACATGCAACAGAGAAGGTAACACAGTCTGTCATCTACCGCGAGAGCTCACTAGGGTGACGAAGTTTTCAATGGAAAGAGGTGCCGATATTACTGCTATTCGTTTTGAAACGCATTACAGAAGATCTCCACTCGTGCAAGGAGGGAGCGCAAATCCTTGGTTCGATTCTTGCTGATGAAATGACTCTTTTTTAACAGCCCGCAGAAAGAAGTGCTACTAAGACGCAAGCGCACGAACCAAAATTGAAAGTCGTGAAAAAAAAAAAGAAAAAACGTTGGACATTCGAAATATGTTTCGACAAGCAGCAAGCAAGCAACAAAGCAGTTTTTCTTCGAAGGAGAAAAACATTTTTATTGATTTTGTTGATCCAAAAATACATACATGTATACAATAATTATTCGAAATATTTTTCTTCCGCTTGACACGTACCTCTGAACTTCTACGACTTCATCAATTCGAAATCTTTTAGAGCATATATCCCCGTAAGCCTACGTTATATGAAACGTGAACTTTCTTTAATCTGAAAATTTTTGAAATATTTTTCATTTTTTATCATTTTATTGAAAAAAAATTACGAGATTTATTTTCGGGAATGGCCAAATTGATAAAGGTTTAGGGGATTTATTTTCGCGAATGCCAATAATTGGTTGTTTTTTAATTTATTTTCGCGAACTTTGGGCAAATTCGCAAAATTCGCGCAAATTTGTCTCACGTAATTTCTCCCATTAAAATAGCCTTTTAAGACAGAGATGTTAATAAAAAAAGGAGGTTTCTCTCCAAAGAATAAGAAACAACTGGAGAACTTCTGTATTCTCCCCTTTACAGGGATGACCGAAAAGCTAATGGATTTCGGCTGTACCGAAACAAACACCTATGAATGTGGAAACATGAGGATTGGCGAAATTCACTCGTGCTTGGGATCTGGTGCGGGCCCTTGAGTAAGCATCCCCTGCCTCCTGCAAGACACCAGCCACATTCATTGACACCATTCCCCAAAACCTCAAACTTTTGTTAAACATTGGAAAAAGAAGAGTCGACCACTACAAATCGTATCGTTGTTGCTTTTACCTACTGACACAAAGCCCAGGGCTAAAAAAGGTAGACTTGGAACCAAACCTTTAGAATGGTTGTGACGAAGAATGAAAAGCAGCAAACCTGGAAACAGAAAAGCTTTCTGACCTTAGACATGAACACTTAACTTTGGTATGTTCTTCGTAAGGGTTTGACCGTGCAACTAGACTTCATAGCACAGAAACCCTGTCCTACGTATTAATAAAGATTATAGGCGTTTTGTATAAATATCGGTCGCACATGTTCGAAGGGATCTTTCCGTTATTAACATGGGTTGCAATAGCTTGCGAGAGCATGTGAAGTTGGTTTTCGAATGAGAAAATTCTGATTAGATACATAAAATTTATGCCGAATTGCTAGAGGGACTTAAATGTACCTTAAGGGAACTTATTTTGGCGGGAACTAATTTTGGCGGATTTGGCGGATTGGGGCAAAATCCGCCAAAATTAGTTCCCGCCAAAATTAAATATTTTACTCACCCGCCAAAATTAGTTCCCGCCAAAATTAAAAAAAATCGCCACCCGCCAAAATAAGTTCCCGCCAAAATTAAAAATTTCGTTGATCCGCCAAAATAAGTTCCCCTTAAAAAATCGACAAAAATCAACTTTTTTTCAATTTTTTATATCTTTTAGAAATATACCTTTGCGCTAGAAATATTATGTCATAATAAACCTCTAATACAAGATAATTTTTAATCAATATTTATGATTTCTAAGTCCTTGCTTGACGATGGTGACGACTTTTTAGGTTTGTTGTTAACTTTTTGCCTTTTTGGGGCTGGTGCAGCTGAGGTGTTTCCAAAAAAGTTTCGAATATCTTTTTGCTTTTTCGTCTCTTTGCTTTGGCTTTTGGCTGTATTTTTTTTACGCTTTGGTCTCTCTTCGGTTGGAACCACGACATCTAAAATAACTGCAATATGTAAGAACGAACCAAGAATCAATTCCTCTTTCGGCTCTGTATACAAGGCTTCTACAAGTTGTTGGTATCTTGCAAGAACCAAAAGATTGTTTACTGTCCCTGGTAAAGTAACAGTTATTTTACAGGGGATCTCCAAGCCTCCTTGAACGAGAGGTGATCTTCGATAGTGTACACTTGTCAACGTGGATTTCATAGACGCTCCTCTGTCCAGAAGAAATTTTGTAACCCTTGAGATTTCTTTGGGTAAATGGCCAACTGGTTTGTCATTTCCGAATTCACAAACTTTGATTGCAAATCTATCGAAAACATTGTTGTTCTCATGAAAGCAGTCCAGTGATTGATTTTCCTCAGGTTTCCAATAAGTTTTATAATAATGGAATCCTCTGACAGCAGCTGTAAACTCGAACGTCTTGTTGTAAGCCATATGGACGTCTTTTCTTTTCTAGCTCTGATGAAAAACAAAAATGTCAATCGATCGATTTTTTAATTGCCTAGCATGAAAATAGAACGTTTTTGTTCTATTTGTCAGTGTAGACCGAACTTTCCCAATTAAATAGAATGTTTTTGTTCGATTGGTTAGTCTAAACGGGCCTTAGCGAAGAAAAAAAGAATGTTTTTGTTCGATTGGGTAGTCTAAACGGGCCTTAGCCAAGAAAAAAAGAATGTTTTTGTTCGATTTTTAGTGTAAATATAGGCCAAGTGAATGGAATGTTTATGTTCGAGTAAATATACAGGATACAGATAACTTACGTTTCCTTTTTTATCTCCCGGCTTTCAAAATGTCTTACATCAGGAAGTTAGCTAAATTACAAGAGAAAGAAGCTCAACAAAGGGCCGCTGAAAAGGAAAAAACTTCAGACGAAACACCTTCAAACAGTTCTAGGGAACAAAGTAAGTATTTCTCTTTGATGTTTTTTTTTGTTATACCTACCTGCGAAGAAGTTTCTTTCTTTGTTTGAAAATTTTTAATTTTTGGTCAAAATTCGCAATTACATAGTGGTTCGTTTTATTCATTTTAGGCCCACAACCAACTGACTTCCAGCAAGAATCATCCCTTGGTTCGTTAGACTACGAAGCTGTTACAGACGCGACTGAAAATGTTAAATCCAGTGGCAAAAAATCATACAACCGTTGGTCAGAAAAAGAAAGATTTGATATCGGAAAATATGTTGCGATTCATGGTGGTGCGGCTGCAATCACAAAGTTTCAAACCAAAGACAGGCCGTTAAGTGAGAGTACAGCTCGAAGATTTGGCAATCTTTACAAAAAAGAGCTGAAAGATTCAACCCGAGAAAAACGTAGCGTGGTAACCAAATTTGTTCCTTTGAAACGCGGTAGACCTCTGTTCCTTGGCAGTCTAGATGAGATGGTACAAAGATTTTTAATTGCACTGAGAAATCGAGGAGGTGTTGTTTCAAGAACAGTTGCAACCGCTGCAGCGAAAGCTCTAATATCACGAAACCCTCAATTTGAGTTGGGGCATATTAAAATTGATAACAGTTGGGCAAAAAGCCTCTTCAAGAGAATGGGTTTCAAGAAAAGAATGAAAACGACCTCCAAAGTTGAAATCACTGAAGGAGCCAAAAAGGAGTGCGAATTACTATTTCTTCACGATATTGTTTCGACCATCGAACAACACAGCATCCCTCACCAACTTGTTATGAATCTGGACCAGACACCTCTTAAGTTTGTTCCAAGAATGAATCACACCATGGCGAAAAAGGGTTCATCGTCCGTCCCTATCGTTGGATCTTCCGACAAAAGATGCCTTACTGGTACCTTTATTATTACGCTTGATGGTTCTTTTCTGCCAATGCAACTGATATATGGGGGGAAAACAAATCAAAGCCTCCCAAAGTTTGAATTCCCCGAATCGTTCTCACTAAGCGTTAATCCCAAACACTACAGCAATACACAAGAATCCATCAAAGTCATCAAAGAGATCGTTCTAAAGCACGTTGAAGACCAGAGGAAGAAGTTAAATAACCCAAAGCAAGCTGCTCTTCTAATATTCGATGTCTTTCGAGGACAAATTACTGAGGAAGTTACCGAATTGCTGAAGAAGAACAACATCTTCCTGGTTTTGGTTCCAAGTAACATGACACATATATTCCAGCCCTTGGATCTTACTGTGAATAATCATTGCAAGCAATTCATGAGAAATTTGTTCACTGAATGGTATTCAAAACAGATCGAGAAAGAGCTATCCCTTAACAAAAAGATCGAAGATATAAATATTCAATTAAAGCTGACCACCATCAAGCCTCTTCATGCAAGTTGGCTCCTCCAGTTTTATAACCATATCACTTCGGCAGATGGCCGTGAAGTCGTTTTGAATGGGTGGAAAGCATCTGGAATTTACGACGCAGTTCGCATGGGATCCACTTCACTTGAATCCCTTGACCCTTTTCAAGATCTATCACCGCTGCCAGAAAGCAATAGTGTAATTACTCAGCCCATAACCGACATAATCAATGCGCCAGATTTATTAAAGGATAGCTTCATCAACGTGCGAGTCGAAAATGACGATGACAAAGAAGAGGAGTACACGCGTGACGAGGATGACATAGACTTTAGTCGGAATGCATTTGACATTATCATAGACGATGAAGAAGAGTAGATTTTTAGTATTTGTTTTAAAATTCTTTGCTTTGTAATGCTTATTTCTACATCTTTACCAAAGAAAATTTTCGTTGAAATTTGAAAAAATCCTTCACTCGCCAAAATTAGTTCCCGCCAAAATTAAAAAATCCGCTGACCCGCCAAAATAAGTTCCCGCCAAAATTAAAAAAAACCGCCACCCGCCAAAATAAGTTCCCGCCAAAATTAAAAATTTCGTTGATCCGCCAAAATTAGTTCCCGCCAAAATTAAATTTTTTTTAGATTTCCTTCGTCCGCCAAAATTAGTTCCCGCCAAAATAAGTTCCCTTAAGGTAATTCTATGATTATGAGAAAACAAAACAGCAAGCTGTAGTGATTCGACTAGTCAAATGACTCTTAATTTAAGTGGTAGAGGTTAAACCCTCTAAAGATCTCTATGCAAAGCAAGATCTCCCTTTTACAAGGATGGTCTGTACAACCAAGTTAACTGAAAAAAAGCAACCCTCTGGACAATACAAATATTGCAACAAAACAAAAAAAACAACATATATTGACATAAAACGCATATATACACAAATAAATAAAAACTATAAAAAGGAGGCAAACAACTACCTATGCGCCAGGACTTGTGAACCTGGCAGTAGCTTTACACGTGTTACGGGATCCCAAAACGCAGCCTTACACAGGTGATTGATGCTTAGGACCAGCCTTGGTCAGGACCAGCCTGAAGTTACTGGGGTGATATGCGTGGGCGTAAAACCACGAAGACATGAAAGAGAAATTTCACATCCCCTTGCAGAGCTTCTTACAAGAATAACTATGGGTACAGCAGGATCATTAACCCTGCAGACCAAGTGAGCAAACTTGACCTCCCTACTGGACTGGGGTAAAAAGTGGGGTCGTCGCACCAAAAGAAAGATATAGTCGAACCCCCTTGCTATGCTTCTTATGATATTATCATTTCCTGACGCACTACAAAAGCAAGTTGATATTTGTTTAATCCAAAGATATTTAACCTGCAGAGAACTATCTTCCTGCCCATGTAACAACAAACAAGGATCGCTGCACAGTAGCTTTACTTTATGGTTAGTTTGTTTCTATAATAGCTAAGCTATGTGTTTCTCCTTATTTCTTATTATGGCTAGAATCTTTTGTTCATAATATTAGCAAATCAAAACATGCAAAATATTGGCCTGAGAAGAGCTATTTTCAGTAAATTTTCTGGTGAATTTAGCTGTATGTGGTTTCAGGTTGCTACATTTTGTGTTTAGATAATTTCTAGCGTTTATCTTATAAAAAAGTCTAGTAAACTAAACTCTTAATTTTTCCCTTAATGATATTTTTGATGACGGCGGGGAAGAGGGAAATTTCGTTGAGTTTTTCCAATTTCTTCTATACCGAACGGTATCGTTCGTTTTTGTTAGCTTTTTCTATAAGCTTTTTAGTGATTTTATTTTTAAAATAAAATTGACTTTAGTTATTAAAAAAGTTTCTTCGCCTCACATGTCAATTAAAAAAGTTTATGATTTTAAAATATCCTGATTGGTTTAAATTCTCGAAAAATCAAGCTGATTGGTTTGGAAACCAGTGCCATAACCAATGCCATCAACCGTTAGGGTTGTTTGATCGCTGATTTTGCATTTCTGTATAGAAAATGCAGCAAACATTTTCAGCACTCAAAAATGTATTTTATACTTTTTAGGTACAGCAACTAGAAAGATGCTGAAGAAACTAAAATGTTCAAGAAAATTTTTTAGGAGGAAAATGTATTACTAAGACGTAAATAAAACTAAACGATACGGCTTGATATTTTTATTTGTGTCACGACCTTGTTGAGGAAAACAACTTGGCAGATTAGGGTACGTAAAACTCATTTTAGTAGCGAAGCTTCTGAAGCAATGGCGTATAACACGCTAAGACCCCCTTTCATTGTTTTTTGTTTTCTATATTCAAAGCTCTGACATAGTAAAAAAATTGGCTAGAGCCGCGCCTGTATTTATACACCAAAATTGAACTAATTATTTGTTAATTAGCATTTAATCCAACGCGAAAACACCATATTGATGCCATAGATTCCTAACGTTTATCCATTCACACTCTTGCGCTTCTTCTTTTATCTTCTACTTCTCTCTATCTTCTTCTCTTAGCTCTAAAATGGTTATAACAGCTCTTTATAAAGTTTTAACTAATCAGGTGAACGTAGCTATTCACTAACGTTGCTATCACTATGTTCCCGTTTCGTATTAATAACAGTCTATTTAATTTATATAAGCTAAACAGCAAAAGTGGTTATATCTCTCGTACTCTGTGCAGGAGAGCTATACTGACGGCGATTCAACATGGGCGAGTGAATGTTACCATATCCCCGGGTTAACCCAAGCCATGTGAGAAAAATTGGGGAGATGGCACACTGTTGTTGGACAATGAACTAATGGACACGTTATGTTCTTTTCGTTTAAACCAAAACATTCATATGAAGAATGAAAATTACAAAGTGCACGTACAATGATAAACTCGACCACTTAAGTCTTAAAATTTAAATTCTAGTGGTTTTGCTCCTCTAAAGAATAAGCTCATATAAAGGAACACAATTCTTCTTTTTTCCAAGGACATATTTGGCACAAAAATTAAACAAACAAACAGACAGAGAGAGTAGGACAGGACTTCTGTAAAGGGTACAAGGGTTTCGACTCATTCCTGAAGCAAGGTACCCAAAATGTCTAGCTGAGTCACCTCAAAAGAGGTCTGCGAACAGGTTAAATAATAATTTAATGGTTTTTATCCATGTTTTGGTCTTATGACAATCTGGTTTTATTGATCTTGTGAAAATCTGGTTTTATTGCTCTTGTGACAAACTGGTTTTCTTCTAATCATGACGATGCTGACATGCCCAATCCCGGGCTGTGATTTCGAAACCCAGGACGTCGATGTGGTAGGAGCTGCAACTATTCTCAATGTACATTCACACTTGCATGTCTCAGCCCCAGCACACGGCCGTCCCCCTGTGAGGGGTCCGAAAATTGGACGTCCAAAGCTCCTGCTACACTCCACCAATGAAGATTGGAATGCATTCATTCGTCGTTGGGAAACATTTCGCGTTGGATCCGGAATAAGAGACGCTACAGCCTCGGGGCAGCTTCCGGAATACACATCTGAAAAGTTGGGGAACATTATACTTCGTGCAGATCCAATGATTGCCACGAAATCCTTGCCTGATGCTATGACAATCCTTAAATCGGTTGCTGTAGTTCATGTTGCTCTTGGAGTCCTTCGTTCTGAACTATTTGCTACGAAACAGGACCCTGATGAGCCGTTTTGTACCTTCTCAGCCGGAGTACAGGGTAAATCTTTCGACACGACTTGTACAAATTGCAATAATCACATCCATGGTAACGTTTACTATACTGACGAAGTAATTCGTGACGCGCTGCTTAATGAAAAAGGTTTACAATACAGCAAGCTGCACTTAAGTATTTCGTCTACAGGGACGGTGGTTGTCAAAACTGGGATTCGGACCCTTCTGTGCGCCAGAACTTGTGACTTTGGCTGTAGCTTTCCACATGTGTTACAGGGCCCCAACACTCAGCCTTACACAGGAGGTTGTCAACAGGACCAGCCTGTCGATATTTTGACTAAGGACAGCAGGGTTGTCAAGCTTGAAGTTAGTAAACTTTGGCACCTTACTGAACTGGGGTAAAAAGTGGGGTCGTTACACCCAAAGACAAGCTAAAAGCAAACCCTCTTGCTAAGCTTCTTATAAGTTACCAGAGAAGAGTGAGCTGAACACTTTATACTCTGGGCATATACTGTAAACTGGCTTGTAAGAACCAGCTGGGGTAATACAAAACCGCTTGGATTATTTTAAAAAGAGGAAAAAAAAACTAGCAGCGGGTATAAAAGAAAACATGATGTAGTGCTGTTGAATCAACTGTTGGATCAACTTTGCTTATTGCCTTATCATTGCAGAGGTACCAAGAGTTTGTGGTCCGATCTTTGATATGGGCCCAATAGTGGCCTGCATTCAATGTTCCAAAGTGATTTATCGCAGCTATCAAATCATACTTTTGAGTAAAAGATGTGTCAGAGTCACTAGATATTGGGATATTGAGATAAGGATTATAAGAGGAAAAACTTTCAAGAAATTTATTGTCCTTAACCAGATGTTCTCCATCTCTTGCAAAATTTCATTAAAATTTCGCTATTCCTCGTAATCCTTGTTTCCCTAGTGCTCTCTTGGTGCCGGGAACATTGTGGGCAAAACCATTCATTTTTATTCTCCAGATTTTCAGAACCTAAAAATGTACTAACTGACAATTGGACACTGGAAGACGGTGACAGTGTTAGGATGTCTTGACTTTCAACAACAACAACAGAACAGAGACAGGTGTTACAGCTAACTGACACCGATACTTCTGTCGACATCTTCTGAGACGCAAATTACTGAGTACCCTTTCAATTCATCAAAGACAAGAAGTAACATCTCTGCTACATCTTGCTGAGAATTGTATTGGAAAGTTGAATTTCCAGAAGAGTGTATCTTACGTTCCAGGGCCTTGAGAAAGTTTGAAGAATCAACGGGGGTCAAAGAACGGTTTAGCATGGTCATGTTAATGGCAATCGCCTTCATACTTGGTGACAAGCGGGATCTCAAGCACTCTGGGACCATAGGGATGGAATAGTACTTAATGCTTTCAAAAAAACAATGGCATAGCACGTATTGCCTGCATTTATAAAATTTGACTTTGTTTTGGCACTAATTTTGTTACGGTTGATTTTTAGAGGCCGCAGTTCGTGGACCTGCAAAGCAACCCTTGGGCATTTCTTTTACTGGAGCTGGATTACTTGGAAAAGTCTTCCTCGTTCCGGGTGCCTTAATTAAGGAGTCTTGAGACGAGTCTCTTGACTCCCGAGCAATCCATACAGAGAAAGTTGTCATACTGATTTTACTAAGGTTTTTTGAGGTGGAATATGCCATTTTGTTGGAAAAACCCAGCCTTTTCAGACACGACATGGTTGTTCTCGCGCAATAGCCTCTTGCCCCTACTTCTACAGCAAAGAAATCAACTTGCCAACCACTGGATAGAATTACGTTAACCAAGCAAGAATATTTAGCGACTTTGGTGGAGTGCCAATAGTTTGTATTTTCTTCGCAAGGGCAAGTGAGTTCGATAATTACAAGTCGTTTAAGCTTATTTGAAAAGATTACTATGTCAAGTCTTAGTTGTGACACAGCAATGTAGCTTGGAAAAACAAAGTTTGGACTAGTGTCGGCAACAAATGTGGTCGATATCGACATTCGCCGTGAAGCCCTGAGTTCGGATGGGATTCAGATCAAGCCGACCCCCAAGTTGTTGCTTTTGTGGAGACAAGAGAAATCGCTGACAATGCAAATCCGCAATGCAAAGCCGCCTTTCCTATCGTTATCCGTGATGTCGACTTATCGTCGATCAAATAATCCTCGCCAACTGGTCCAAGTCTTTCACCAAATGCCGCTGACCGTTCAAAAACTGTGAAATGTCCCGATAGTGACAACACCTACCATCTCTACACACGAAAAACCAGAGGATGGAACCGTCGTCCCCATAAGCAGTGCGAAACCTGCTGGAAGAAGTCAAGAAGCTCGAAACCGGTGGCTGGGGCCAACCTTATTACAAATGACCAAACCAACCTAGTTGGGCAGATATCCACTATCAATCGGTCGGTGCTGTTAGACCACCATATCTTCAACAAAGGGGAATGAGATGAGTTGTTATTAAGGACCACCCAACAATTCAGCTCGAACTATCCACACAAAATCGTCAATCCGTAACAATCACAGCAGTAGCGGACTCTGGAGTCCAGTCCGACTTGTGGTCACTTAGCAAATTCCTTCAAGCTGGCTTCACGATGGACGACCTTTTACCAGTTTCCCTCTCGCTCAATGCAGTTAATAAATCTCCTATCAAAATCGACTGTGCATTTTTTGCCAAAATCATTGGGAGTTCTCCGACGGGACAGTCAGTCTCCTGCAATACCATGATCTATGTTATTCGGGATGTACAGTCATTATACCTTTCGTATGATACAATGCTGGGTCCGGCATTGTGAATAGAGAATTTCCACAAGTTGGTATGTTCTCAAACCCACTAAAGGATGACGGGCATTGCTTATGAGATGCCAACATTACCAGGAAGAATGACGCTGGCATGATATGCGGTGCCACGAAAGAGGATGGAGGCATTTGTGATTGCCCTAAGCGGACACTTGTACCTGCCCGACCTGACAAACTTCCATTCCCATGCACCCCTGGGAACAATGATAGAATGGAAGCATGGCTTCTGGAACGTTACAAGTGCTCCACCTTAAACAGATGCCCGCATCAAAACTTACCCACCATGACCGGTCCACCTGTGGAGATCCATCTGAAAGACGAAGTAGAACCATCCTCGTGCCACAAAGCAGCCCCCAAACCAATTCACTGGCGAGACAAGGTCCAGTTTGATTCAAAACGAGATGAAGATCTCAAGGTGATCAAACGAGTCCCGGTTGGCGAACCGGTGATATGGTGCCACAGGATGGTGATCACAAGGAAAGGTAATGGATCCCCACGAATTACGGTGGACTTATCGCCGCTAAAACAAATTCTGCAAACGGGAGACACATCACTCCGAGTCTCCATTCCACGTAGCTTGGATTTCATATATCGGAAGAACGCATAGACCCGTTACCCAAATTCTTTGATGCAATCCAACATTTTCCAACTCCAACTTCCACGACAGAAAAGAAAGTAATTTACAAAGAGGTGGCAAGCCACCGCAATGATGAACTCAACCTGCTAGGTCTTTGACTAGAGGTTGTACTCCTCTAGAGAAAATGCCTCTAAAAGCACAATTCTCCCTTTTTACAAGAAATTAATTAAAAAATATATAAAAAAATAAAAAGGACACAACACATTTAAAAAGATGAACAGAACTTTAACCAAGGGCAGATAGGTTTCGATCCATATTACTGAACCTCTGAACCTGGGTCACCTCGAAGAGGTCCGCGGACGGTCATCAGCAGAAACTAGACATCCCTATCTTCCTAAAGTAAACTTTGACAACTTTCTGTTCAACTGTGCTATTCTTTGTTTTTAACTCAAGTAATAAGTGGAGTCGTTACTCTCCAAAGATAAGATCATGTGTGATCATACCCCCCTGCTATTATTTTTTCTAACTGGGGTAATAAGTGGAGTCGTCACTCTCCAAAGACAAGACTGAGTGTAGTCAAGCCGCCTTGATGACTCATTTTGATTAAAATATTCTTACCTCAGCCCTTCTAAAAAGAAAACATATGACTCGTGACTGTTAATAAGGCAGTCATCACAGAAAATTACTGCTCTATCGTTGCAATGTATCCACCTGTGAACCATTTGGTCGAAGGCTATGGTTGTGTAGTGACCACTATTTAAGTTGCCGCAATGGTTGATAATAGCCCTTAATTGAAAATTTTTACGAAATTTCACTTCTCCATCTACGGTAAAAGGTATGGAAAGGGTACCTGGGTAAGCAGTAATGCGAGAGACAATTTTTGACACAAGGCCGTTGGCACTGGCAAAACGTTTTAGCTGTAAAATGAGATGGGAACCGCATGACACTACCTCTTTTTTAACTAGAGCAGTTTGATGAGCGTTGCA
This sequence comes from Hydractinia symbiolongicarpus, assembly GCF_029227915.1. Taxonomy (NCBI): domain Eukaryota; kingdom Metazoa; phylum Cnidaria; class Hydrozoa; order Anthoathecata; family Hydractiniidae; genus Hydractinia; species Hydractinia symbiolongicarpus. The sequence goes on along the minus strand of NC_079875.1, from coordinate 11,103,998 downwards.
AACATGGCAGAAGTAGGCATTGGTGTCTGACAACTCCTCGCTTTCGAAAAAATTATCTAAGGAAGATTGTAACGTAGGGTACAGAGAAAGTTGGATGCATGGTGCTATAACTTCTGAGGAGCTGGTAATATGACATGAATTGCAAGTGGTTGATGTCTTGATGCCAATACTAAAAAGACTTCCAAGAAATGGAAAGTCTAATGACAGACCAGGTAGGAGATATTCAAGAACCTCGGGACGTCGTGCTGAGCAAAGATATTAAATGCACATCCCTTTGCAGCTGAGATATGATGTTTCATAGCACGCAAAAAATGGGAGGGATCAACTGGACTTCTAGAAACAGCCAAACTTTGAAGAACACATACAAATGCTTCGCCTAACTTTGAGGTTGTTTTGCTGACAGAAATGGCTTCTTTAACTTTTGGAAGGTTATAAAAACATTGTAAGATGGAGTTTGCATAACATGTTTTTCCCAAGTTTTTTAGACCGCTATTCCTAAAATCAGGGTTAGATGGCAATGCGACTGTTGTTTTGGAAGACCTTGTAGCAAGTTTTGCGGCGCACCAAGATGTCTCAGTGATGGGTGCTCGTGCTCGAACAATAGTTTTCTGGCCTGGAATAACCGACAATATCAAACGTGCTAGACAGAGCTGGAAAGATTTTGTCAGGAATGCCCAATCACAAGCCCCACTCCCAGTCATTGTCTCTACACCTCCGTCAACTCCGTTCGAGATGATACATGCTGATTTTTTCGATTGCGTTGGGACCCATTATCTGGTCGTTGGTGATAGATTTTCAGGATTGTGTGATGTATTCAAAGCCCCTCCTAGCTCTCATCAAGCAGGACCGGAGGGCCTCATTACTTGTCAGCGAAACTATTTCTCACGTTTTGGCATACCAACCAAGATCTCTAGCCACGGTGGCCTTGAGTTTGTGTCCAACGCGACTGAAACCTACCTGAAACAATGGCGTGTTGACCGCAGGATTTCGTCAGCTTATAATGCACAATCGAATAGCCGTGCAGAGGTGGCTGTGAAGTCCTGCGCTCCAATACCAGACCATTGGGTAGCCTGAATTCAGAACATTTCCTCTGTGCCATGATTCAGCTCCGGAACACTCCCGACCGTGATTGTGATCTGTCGCCAGCTTTGTTTTTGGGAGACCTCTCCGGGATGCGTTTGCTTTTGCCAGCTGTTTGGAAAAATTCATCAACCAGAATATTGGAGGGATGCCTGGATCAAAGAGGAGGAAGCTCTGCGAGAACGTTTCCTCAACTCTGCGGAAAGACGAAATGAACATTCTCGTGCACTATCTACATAAAAGCATTGCTATATACTGGAAATCACCCTAAACTAAAGGATCACTCCAGAACAATGGTAGAGGTATGGTAATGACAGTTACTCCCTTAAGGTTGATGGCACTGGAAGAGTGACTTGACGTAAAAGGCGGTACCTACGACGCTTCCTTCCACCATCGCCTGCCATTACCAATCGCAACTTCACAAGTGGACCGTCCCCAGTGTCATATTTCGACCTGCCCACCCCCTAACTCCCAGACGTCAACGCATGTTTGGATGGCACTACTCTGTTGATCCCGAACAACCATCTGATTCCACCATCGACACTCCTACCGCCACAGGAACAGTTACGGTACCATCACCCCCGTCGACAGATCAGGACAGCACCCTTGAGGTTCCTTCCCTACCTTGTCGATCTACACGGCGTCCAGCACTACATGAACCTGAGATTGGACATTGGATTTGATTTCGGTTTATAGTAGTAACGAACTGGTGGGGGATGTAGGACAATGAACTAATTGACACTATACTAGGTTTACGTATATATATTATGTTCTTTTCGTTTAGACCAAAACATTCATATGTTAAATAATAACTGAATGGATTTTATCCAACTGTTTGGGCCCTTGGATGTTGTCAGGAGTTGTCTAGTAGAGCGCGGTCCCTAATTGGGTCTGCGTAGCTCAAAATAAGCATTAGATACTCTAGGACTCTCCATCTAAGCCATGGCCCCTCCTGGAAATAATAGACAGGCTATATCCCTCGATATTTGTGAAGCTATCTATCTAACGTAGATATTATAATACATCTGAACGATTATAAAGGTTATACTTATATAGATGACATTCTTAACCTTGTAAATTCTTTGGTGGTTTTATAGGAAAAAAATATATTACTAATTTACTTTACATAAATAAATAATAAATTGAATGACTATCCGCCTATGCCGTGCCTTCTCCTTGCCATGCTTAATGCCCTTGCCTTGGCAACTCTCCGCAACCCTTTCTATTGTGATTATACTTTATAACATACAAAAATATAATCTTTAATGCAGGAAACGCATCAAGCAAGGGGAACCTGATATTATAACAGACGAAAGCAGTTTTAATCAAAAGAAAATTTGACCGTATTTACTGTTTACTGTACAGTAAAACTTCCATTACAAATACATATAATCGTGTAGCAAATTGTCGTCGAATTTGCTTCTCACCTTAACCATGTTCTAAACACTCCCAAAATCACCACTAATGCTAAGAAAATAATTTACAAAGAGGTGGCAAGCCACCGCAATGATGAACTCAACCTGTTAGGTCTTTGGAAACAAGCTAGAGGTTTTACTGCTCTAGAGAATATGCCTCTAAAAGCACAATTCTCCCTTTTTACAAGAAATTAAAAAAATATAGAAAAAAATAAAAAGGACACAACACATTTGAAAAGTTGAACAGAATTTTAACCAAGGGCAGGTAGGTTTCGACCCATATTTCTGAACCTAAGTACCCTGGATGTCTAGCTGGGTCACCTCGAAGAGGTCCGCGGACGGTCATCAGCAGAAACTAGACATCCCTATCTTCCTAAAATTAACTTTGACCACTTTCTGTTCAACTGTGCTATTCTTTGTTTTTAACTCAGGTACTAAGTGGAGTCGTTACTCTCCAAAGACAAGATCATGTGTGATCAAACCCCCCTGCTAATATATTTTATTTTTTATTTTTTATTTATTTATTTATTTTTTAACTGGGGTAATAAGTGGAGTCGTCACTCTCCAAAGACAAGACCTAGTATGATCAAACCCCCTTGCTAACTTAATTTTTATTTAATTTTGTTTTAATTTTGACTGGGGTAATAAGTAGAGCGAGGGAAATCACTCTTTTTCCATATCTCAGAGTGATGTCAAACGTGATATCTAGTCACTCCATACAGGAAAATCACAAGATCCATTTAATATAACGGCAGAAAATCTTCATGCAGAAAGTACAAGTTTTATTACCCGTCTAACAAACTTGTATAACCACTTTGTTAAAATTGGGAGTATTCCTATCCAATTCTTATCTTCTATCCTTATTAAACAAAGTGTCTTTCTTTACATATATATTTTTTAGTAAAGAATGTGGTTTTCTAAATAAACAAAAGGTAACAGTAACAATGATAATGACAAATAATAACGTAAACAGTCCATATTCTACATCTCCCTCTCAGATTAATTGTCTGTTAATCATCGTCGGTCCGGAAGAGTGTTTATCGTTTATTTGGGGAAACGTATTTAGCGGTTTCAGGTTCATAAAACTTCTTAACTGTATGTATTCGAGTCGATCTCCTCGGCTGATGAGATTGTTCCTTGTTAGGAGGCAGCACGCAAAGGAGGTTGGTTGTTGGCCACATTTGTTGAAGGGTGAACATTTGCTGCACGCGTAGGGGATTTTGTAGGGGCTTCACCAGCTGGAGGTTGTGCGTTGGTTCTGCACGTCATAGGCTGGACATTAGTTGAGTGCTCCAAAGGTTGGATGTTGGTTGTGCACATTGGAGGTAGAATGTCTCGATGTCGTGCGCCAGTACTCTTGAGCAAAAGGTATCATCTTGTGTAAGAAAGTGGCTTCATCTGCATCATTCCACCACCAATTTGTGTTTATACGCATCCTGTGCACCCTTTCTGTTATCGAGTTCATACTAAAGTTATCTAAACTCACTGGACACTTGTTCCTGAGGGATGCGAAGGACTCGTTGGTTTCAGGAGGCTTGCCAACGGTAAAGGTGGGTAATTGGAGTGTGTTGGGCGCAGTTAGAAAGGCTGAATCTGAAAGAAAAGTTTAAAGGTACTGTCCGATTAAAAAACAATATCTTTTCTTTTGTTTTATTGAGTATCAAAAATAACGAAGATTGCACTCTTAAACAACAAAGATTTATCCAATACTTAGCACCATCGTTTGTTTGTTATGATCTTGTCTCAATCGCCTACCATCTTCACGAACTTTCGAACGCGGCAAAAGGACTGGGTAAATTCATTATTCAGCACATTTTTGCTTGTGACGTAGCTACCTGGCTTCTTATTAGGCAAACCCCCTGACTTGCGTATCGAACGACTAAATGTTTATTTATAATTTTTTTCCTTTGCTTAAAAAAGTTCTTCATGAAGATAGCAATGAATAAAAATAATTCGCAGGTTCTAGGATTTCAATTCGAGCCGGAAAGAGTAGGGAATGATGAGCTAGTTCCAACTTTTCAAGACGTAGACGAACATAACATTGCCAGAGACCTTGTTGCTTCTACTCGCCTAAATGTTGAAGCAGGTCTATGGTGCCTGTGCGATAAATGTGAGAGGATGCCCTCTGAAGTAGAATGTTTGTGCTGTCACGAGATAGATTCTATTAAATACTTTCAATTACATGGTATAAAATTTTCTACTCCTTCATAAGAATTTCTTAGATGCGAGTGTGATTGAGTAATATTGTAATATTTTTCAGATAAAAAATGTATTACGGAACACGAAGATTTCCGAGCGGTGGTTTTATTGAAGAATACGCTGTGGACAGCTTTGGTGGCACTCCATGACAGAGAGAGCAGAGGATTGGCGAAACGTGACGAAGTATCAAACAAGTAAGCAATAAAAAGACCCTGGGTTTGAAGTTGTTTATACTTACTCATTTTTTTGCACTGTACAATAAACTATTTACAACATTGTTTAGATCGTACCGCTATGCCGCTTATCGACAGTTTTGCTGGTTCGTGCACAATCGTTTAGGTAGGGGGGTGCGACGAGTTATACCAGCATGTGTGGTATCCAAAATTCGCGAGGAGTTCCCTAGTGCTGACGGCGTTTATGTTGGCTACAAAGACGGGGTAGAAATTCCAGAGCTTAATATTTTATGGGAGGGGGGAAATTATTGAACGGAAGCCTAATTTAAAAAAAGTACAAAATCTACAACTTAATTCTTTTAAATTGTTGACTCTTTTCCACGATCTCTTCTTTTGGAGGTCGTTCTTCAGGCGCTATCTGTAAAGAACATTGGCGTTTTAAACGAGATCCACTCGTCGCGTTTCTCTTCAACTGAGTTCTTTTTAAAATTTTGCGAACAATGTAGGTCAAGTATTCATAGTTTTTTTCCTCTCGTACAACTTTCGCAACAAACCTTTTATTGGGCTTGGAATATGCGACTCGAAATAACGGGATTTTTCGCCTTCCTCATCCGTTGTACACTTCTATAATAAAGTTGTAAATAAAGTCATTAGTTAGGAAAAAAAAATTATAAAAAAATAGTGACATGGTTTATTTCTTGAAAATCCTAAATATTCTTACCCGAGCCCGATCAACGTTGTTGTTATGGTCTAATATTGCTAGTTGAGTCCCAGCAATCATCTTCTCCATTCTAAAGTAGGTGGCTTTGGGTAGGTAACGGATCTTCAGCGCATAAAAAACCTCCAGTAGGGTGGTGTGGATTTGCTCCGTCAGTTGCTGTAGATCCTTTACCAACATTGGTTGGGTAACGATTTTTACCAATTTCTCGTGCGCAGCCGAACCCATTACAAGCCACTCTTTGCGAAGTGCTTCTTCTTCTGATAATGTAGGGTCGCATTTCTTGTAATATTTATTGTGTGCGAACACATGCCTGTTGACTGAATGGTGGATTGCTGAAGTAAATCGCTCTGCCAACTCTTCACCGTTACACGTTGCGATCGACCAATATAAATGGTTCACGATAGACGGTGCCCATCTGGCGAGTATCTTTAGATCTATAATGATATACTAGCTTAAGGTAACGAACAGGATGTAGTGTTAAAATTACCTTGCTTAACTAGCTGCTTACTTGCAGTGATTAGAGCGAAAATTATATTCATCCTAACCTTTTTTTTTCGAAGCTTGTAGCAACTTTTTGATAAGGCCTTTGCCGATGTGCCATGGGTCAAACTGGTGTATAATGGCCTTAAATCGCTCCTCTGCCCTCATTAGTTTTTTAATGGACGCGTGTCTATCCGTCGAAATCAACCTGATGGGTAGTTTATGTGTCATCTGAATATCGTCGATACAACGTATAAATCCTTCCTTCTTCATTGCCTGAGAACTTGTAACTTCCTATAAATGAAGGAAAAAAAATCAAAAACGTGCACATTTAAATTCATTACGGAACACAAGATGATGAACTTGCCTTGACATGCACGATTTTGAAGTTCAAGACTTGTTGTTGTATCCATAGCTGAGACAGTGCTATAGGTAGTGTTGTGTCCAGGCGAGTCGCATTGACCATGCCAGTTGCAGGGATCTTCCACTCTCCGTAATTTCCGAAATTTGCTCGCTTTGATTTTTTCGCCAAGCGTGATCGATTTCGGGATAAACATAATTTCCGCGATGATCATAATACACGGATTTGCCCAGAAATTTTAAGTTCAACAATTTGGCGAACTTCTCGATTTTATGGAATGAAGAGCCTGATAAATCGATTGCAGATGTAAGTAGGAGGTTCCCGATACCTCTTGATCCAGCCCACATTGGTTGAGATGACCAGTCGTACTTGCACCCATTAAAATATAATTACAATTTTTCTTCAGATTTCGCTACTGTACTTTAATAATGCCCAATATGCCTAAAAATTCAACTAATAGCGAAACTTTTACTAATAAAAGTATAAGGATTTAAAATTTTCGAGGAAATGTACAATTTCAGTTACCTTGAGTACAAATGAAGTTCAGTTTTAGTTGGCTTCCCGTTCTTTTTGCTTCGAGTGTTTTCGACTTATCAAGAGGGGCACCACATTTATTGCAAAAAAAGAGCAGATTCAAACACCAAAAACGTCCGTTGCATATGAATAGCTGTGTCTTCCACTAGCGAGACAAAACTTGTGTTGTATTCGTCGTCATCTTGTGACTTTTCTTCTTCCAACTCGTAGTCAAGATCTGCCGTTGCTGTTCTGAAAAAAAAGGCGTGACAAAGATTAGTTTTTATCTAACCTCACTGCAAGTTCCATTAGTCATCGATTCATACTTTTGCAAGGATTTCTCCAGCCATGTGTCAACTTCTTCTTCTTATATCTCATCTTCTGATTCGTTGTCGGCGTCAGAAACGACCTCATTGTCTGCGTTAACGCATTCATGTGGACTTACGTTGCATGTTGATGTGCCTGCTTTGCTTGGATGTTCAGTGAAACCCAGCATATACAGCAAGTCAATCCCAGTGTCTAAAGAAATTTATTAAAAAAATATATAAACGAACCACTCCATCCCCAGTGTTGTTAGCAGAATTTATCATGATATATACTTACTTTTATTTAAAGTGGGATTACAATTCAACAAGGATATCTCTTCTTCCCTTATTTCGGATTCGTCATCAACGTCATCATCATCGTCTGATTCGTACAGCTGAAGTCGGTAACATCTTCGTATTGTTGAGGCACTTTTTCCAATGCTTGATTCATAATCTGTAAAATAAAGATAGAATAATATTAAATGCGCTAACACTTGTACCATTTCGAACGACCACCTAGGTACCAGCCCCCATTCACCTCCTTAACATCCTTTTCTTTCCTCCTGCGTTCAGATATTTCTCTGCCTTTTGGTTTTTCCTTGTACGGAAAAATGGAAGGGATAGACCCAGGTAAAAGTAATGCTTTTTTTCTTCTCCCTGTGTAGAACAATTCGTTCTAAAGTTTCCAGGAAGGGTCGAAACATTTTTCTTCAAAATGATCAGAGCAAACGTATACTCTGGACGGTAAGCTTGTTCGATTAATCAACTTAATCCAAGCTGATTTAATTTTCGGATCCTTTGGCAGTGAAAAAAAACTTTTATCCTGGTTTGTTGTTAGTGCAATTCACAACAGCGCACCACGACATTATTCTGCCTTTCAACCTTACTGAATGTGCGATCTGAGTCTAATCTCTCTGTGGCGGGACATCTAGTAAAGGGGAAACTAATTTTTAATTTTTGATTGGTTGGCTTTAAAGTATCTGGAAACAACTATGCAACCCTAAGGCTAAAGTCATATTGGACTTAAAGTTTTATTAGCGAATCCTTCTTACTTAAGGTTCGTACAGAATTGGCACAGTGTGTGTTCACCTTAAGGTCTAGACACTTCTTTCGCCTACGATTTTATAATTCCATATGAATAATTCATAAAAAGCGGTCTTTCACAATTCAGGGGGTAAAATTCCCAAAATTTTTAAACATATAATAAAATATCAGCCTGGCCCACGTTTTATTTATTTTGGTCAGTTCGGCGCGCTCCAGGTAAATACGTCACACACGACATATTATTTCAGCCTCTCTTTAGTGCCTATCATCCACCATTTATATAAACAATCGAAGCGAGAGACCGCATGCTTTTTTGTAAACAAGAATGAGATGTTGTTCAGTTGGTTTTAGGTAAGAAAACAAATAATTATTTAATTCTTTTATAGAAATTAGTTACAAATAAGAATTTTTTGTCAAAATTTTAGTTGATTTTTAATCGGACAGTACCTTTAATCCATGATAGGCTCACCCCAACATGGTACATGTGGCTTAGGTATGCATCCCAACCCTAAAATACCCAGATTCAAGGGATGTTACCCTTACAGAAGATTGGTAACAGAGAGTGTGGGAGACATCGATGGAGATCATATAAGTAAGGCTATGTAGTTACAAGTGCAAGGGTACTGGACCAGATGGAATAGTTACATTGAAAACGATTTCTCCTGGAAATCATTGCTGGGCATGCCCCCAAACTTGCTTGCTCTTTTGTTTAGGCGCCACCTACTACGTTCTCTCATCACCAAGTAAATTGAAGCGCTGCCGTTTATGTACTAAATCTTCCTGTTTCTTATGTGGTAAGCAAGTATGCATCACAATCCACGTCTTAGGTCGCTGCAAAACTGCCCTTACACAGGGTCGGTTTACATTTCACCACGATTCTGTTGTGCGTCTATTTTTTACTGACTTTAATACTTCTATCTCTTCCCCGGTAAAGCAACTAAATAACATCAAATGTCTTAAAGCAGGTGCTCGTCCTCCTAGTAAAAGGTCTAAGCTCATTGGTCTCTTACACCTTGCCTTTGATTGGTTGCTTCTTTCTGATTTAAAAGGTGGATTCATTCTCTCTGCTCATATCGCAATAACAGAAGCAGAAGTTGTTAAAAACCAGCAAATTGCAAACGAAAGAATCCATGTTGAACGGATTATTCAACGGCTCAAATGTTATCACATCGTTGACAGAGTTGTCCTGTTAAAAATGCTAGGAAGTTTTATTCATAAAAAATAATATATTTAAAAAATACTTTAAACAAAATGATGTTATATATATATATATAAAAACAGCTTGCAACACTTTAGCTGTAGCGTTAAAAACTATCTTTTTTGCTTCATGTTTTGCTGCTATCTTATTCAACAAACAGTAAAAATCAAAACGCTTTACTTTTGTTCTATGGCTATAACCATTCTTTTGCAGTATATGACACGAAATCACACCATGTTTGAGTCATAAGTGCAAGCTGCACATGAATCTGATTGGAATAATTATTGATAATAATTATGTTTTTGGATAGAATGCATACGTTTTGTGGATCTAAATGTTTTTATTCGTTGCCGCATTATACTTCTACAATTTCAATATTTCCCTTTGCAAATCAATTTGCCATTTAGATAAAGTTAAGAGCTCAATGACCAAACCACAGGTATATGAAAGTTTATATTGTCAAATTTTGTTTTTGGCATCCTTCATGTTTCCAAATATCATGTTATGTGCAAGGGTTTTAAAACCTTTTTTAGTGTTTGGTCCATTACTTCCAAGTCTGTTAAATAATGAGGTAGTGAAAGGATTTTCACGAAATTTAAAGCTGGCCTGACTCTTAATTCCTTATCTGTTACTCAATAACACTTGTTACTGCTATGTCAGATTCTAACGCAGACAACAGCAAAAATTTTTTCATTGATTTTACTTATTTCTTCTGATATCATATCTGAACCCCTCACAAATGGAAATGGTGGATAAATATGTTGATTTTCTTTGACCTGTGGTGTGTTTTTAATCTCGCAATAGACAACAAAATATGATGGCATCAATGAACATTAAAGTGACGATGTGCTGCCTATTGGCATTGAACATATGATGTGGCTACTTGGCTGACATCCTGATCTATATTCATAACACGTAATATAGGCAAATTAGGATTTTAGTGTAGTTAACTTTTCCCTCTATGTTTTTTTCTTAGACATCTTAAGCTCTACTATTTTGTCCCCTTGCTTCTTAGAGTGATGACTGAATACCTTTTCGACTTTGTGCAGAAGAAATTTGGTCTGCATTTTTATATTTTGACTGAGGTGAGACGAGAGTCACTTCTAAAATAGGAGCCTTGTCAACCCTATCATGGACTTGTGGTACAGACCCAGTATACGGTCGGGATGTACATTCTTGTATTTTAGGTATAAAACTGATTCTATCTACAATCCACTTTGCAAAAGTGTCCCGCTTTTCCTGGAGCACAAACACAAAAACTATATTTTACATGGACTTTTTTTCTTAAGCTTGTAGCAAAAACCTGAATTATTCTGGTATTACTGGCAAAGATGCTGACAAAAAGGGTTCAGGTAATACTTTACCCATAGATTCTGCTTTTTGTTGTAATTTTTTTTTTTCTGGAGTAGGATCACATATATAACTATGTCTACCAATTTTGTGATAATGCAGGACTCTGACTTGAAAATCTCTCAAACTGTCCAAGTTTCTTATTGTATTGCCTCTATATATAAGCCACTGTTTTAAAAGTTTTTATCGTAGTTTTTAAAACTGTCTACATGAACTGCAGGATTTTCAATGTCTTCTTCTTGAAGAACCACCTCACTTGGGTCTATAAACAAAAAGTTTAAGGTTGAGATTTGTCAGGGTGTACTTTGACATTTCACCTTCATGGCCTGAATAAACAGCCATCAAAAGCCTGCTTGACCTTTGCTCGACTGCAGAGTCATGCAAGCGATAGGCGTTTTTATGTACTTCTACAGAATGGCCTAGGTGATTAGACAGCCATTCCATTTCTGCATCATTAAGGCAAGTGATTTGTGCCACTGTAACCACATAATTTCTGAGTTTAGCACTTGTGATTCTTTCTGGGCTCTTTAAAATTTGCAATTGTTTTAGCAACATTGGAAATACAGATATACCCTCTGAATAGGTTTTTGGATTCTCTTTGGAATTGGAAATTGACCCACCGCAGCAATGATCTGTGTAAGGCTGAGTGTTGGGCGCCTTTAACACGTGTAAAGCTATAACCAGGTTCACAAGTCTGTTTGTTCCGTTAGGAACTATTCAAATATTTATCCGTTTAAGGATAGTTTCGTCATAATAAGTTTTATTTATTTTACGTGTGCCTATTAATTCAGTTTGAATTGCCTAATAGTTTCTGCTAATGATCGTCCGCGGACGTCTTCGAGGTGACCCAGCTAGATATCCAGGGTACTTAGGTTCAGAAATATGGGTCGAAACCTACCTGCCCTTGGTTAAAGTTCTGTTCATCTTTTCAAATGTGTTGTGTCCGTTTTATTTTTTTATATTTTTAGTTAATTCCTTGAAAAAAGGTAGAATTGTGTTTTTAGCATTTTCTCTAGAGGAGTACAACCTCTAGCTTATTTCCAAAGACCTAACAGGTTGAGTTCATCATTGCGGTGGCTAGCCACCTCTTTGTAAATTATTTTCTTTTGTTTGTTGTCTTTTTATGTTTGTTTTTAGTGTTTTGTGTTATACCACTGTTTTACGCGGCTTGTTTAATGGTCAATGTATTTTTTAAGAGAATCTTTGTTAAAAAGGAGGGTTTTGCTATTATGCAGAATCATCGGAGGGTTTCAACCTCTATAATAATTAACCAGCCGTCATTAGACAAGTTATATCACTTCATCATCAAATCTATTTAAATCGCATATCACAATTGTTTCTCTTGTGTCCATGGCTGCGACCACATCTAGCGACAGACGCACTTGGACTTGTCGTCTCCTTTTCCCTCGCACATGAACAATATTGAGCCTAAGCGTAATTTTTTATTATTTTAATATCGCGGTTTTAGGAAACCCATATTTCGCGGAGTTTTAATTTCTTGGTTTTTAGGACCTCGTTGCAAAACCGCGAAATTCTGATGCCGCAAAATTTTCATCCAATATAGTACCTAATTCATACAAAATTTGACGTGGAGAAGATTTGGCGAATTCGGCAAGTTTCATCTGAAAGCCATGCCAATATTTTTTGTCATTAGCAAATTAAGTCCGCGTCAAATTTAATTTCTTCTTCACCACCATTTTATTCATCGCTATGAAGAAAGTAAGGACAAAAATAATTATTTTTACCGGTTCATCAGCTTTCTTTCAGTAGATGTAAGTGATTTCAAAATACCATCGTGTACTGTTCCCGTTTTTTTTTTCAACAATTTATTCAACAATAAGGATGATGCCTCGTTACCACGGCGTTTGTTGAAGACTAGTGATCACTACCTACGCCAATTCTTCTCATGCACTCAAATCATCATATTTGTCTCTCAAATCTGATACCGAAGAGGATGTTCGCTATTTATATTACAATTTTAATTTAAGAAGGTCAGAATTAACAGGCAGGAATTCCTGTGTGTTAAATTTGTTATCGTCGAGAGTCCTCATCGATGCTAATGATAATTTTACATGCCACTCTGATTTGTAAAGTGATAAAAGATTATCCGAGTCTTAAATATACAAATCACTCTTTTCTTTTATGCCGATGCCTTTCAATAGCATTAAAATAATATCTAAAGCATATCCCATCTTTAAATGCTGGAACAGCTTCTACATCTTGATTTTTAAAGAGTAGCCTGCAAGATTTTTTGAAGAATTTGAATCAATGATATTTTGTCACGATGAATTTCCTTCAGTGCAAGCAGTAAACACGCAATTAACTCTATATTTTAGGAAATATAATCCGCTTTCTCAGCACACTTTCCAGGGACCCATTTGTCAGAATGAGCCGATCATCAACACGTGATATTTTGTCTCGCCTTATTCTACGTACTGCAAATTTTTCTAGCTCCGAATCGGTAAATTTGGCTTTGTTAGGAAATAAAATTTCGGTTTGATATGTGACATTTTTATTCAGATTCTGCATCATCGGATCTTTATACTCACACTTCTGTGACCCTAACCCTGTCTCCCTAGATCATCTTTGAACAGAAATAAATGTGAGACAATATATAATACTTGTACGAGACTTTCATTCCTTCAGTTAGTCTGTGATATAAAGACCAAATCCAAGCAGAAAGCTAACAACGCCCACGCCCATCTTTCAAGTGTTAACTGTCCTTCCAAGACTTTGGTTTCAACTGCCATCAGAGTACTCTTTGTTATCGCCACTACTGAAGTCAATAGTCCTAAATATGTCCCTTTTACATCGCTTCCGTTCACCTAGCGATCCCTCCAATTTCCTGCGGGCTTTGCAAAACAGAATGCATACTCCAAACATAAAAGAATTTCATTACAACAATCCGCAAGACGTCCCTGAGACCCTCCTCGTAGCGATTGACGAACTAATTGGATCTTCTTCCTTGGTTAGCAATCTTCGCTTTGTTAGTCTAACAACAACAACATCTTGTAGCACTCGTTTGTGTTCCTCTTCTAAAAAACAAAAGGAGACAATTCTTACTTTACCAACATGCAAGTCAATAGGGGACTCTTTCGAGGCATTTTCGCAGTCGCAACAGCTTGTAGGCGACGACAAGTGGTTTTGCCCCCAGTGTTTATCACACCAGGAGAGCACAACTGAAACACAAATTTCCAGTTGTGGCGATGTCCTTGTTGTTCAGTTACTTAGGTATGCCTCAGATAATAGTTCCTCTTTCAAAGATGCAAGATCGGTGAACTGTCTGCCTACGAAACACCACGAGCTATTCGTGCTTTCTCATCCTACTGATGAAATTTCCTTTAGCAACAAGTACAGATTATTCGCCACGATTAACCATTTAGGTACTTTAAAAGCAGGACGTTTATTAAAGATCAACGAAACACTTGCCTTAAGTGCAACGACCGCTGAATTTCAAAAGTCAATTCATCTCACTTGAACAATTCATCCTTTTACATACTATTTTTTACCAGGACTTAACTTTTTCCATGCCATAAAAACAAATTGGGGGAGGGAATAAACTTCCCTAGCGGTTCTAATTTACCCCAGCTAATCCTTGGCCGGTTATTTTACCGTAATATAGGAGTTTGCTCACTCCCTTCTCTCTCTTGAGATCCTGTAAGAAGCACAACAAGGGGGCTACACTTTTTGTCTTGTCTTTGGGTTTGACGGTCCCACTTGTTACCCCAGTCCAATAGGGAGGCAGAGTTAAAGGGGGGGGGGGTGCTATTATGCAGAATCTTCGGAGGGTTACAACCTCTATAATAATGAACCAGCCCTCATTAGACAACCTATCTCACAACGGCCAGCTGTTTTGTCACTTTATCATCATTTCTTGTGTTCAATACGTCATGTGAAACAAGGAGTTCTCGCACCCTAAACCAGAATCATGCTACTGCATAATCATCTGTGTCAAGTAAAGCATTTCAGGATGTTGAAAGACCAATAAAAATGGATTTGGAAAGCCAGATTAGGTTTTTGTGGTGTCAACCGGAGATCTCTTATAAAAATTAAGAGATTGTGTCTGTGTGGGCGGCTGTCCGTAGGCAAAGTTGATGTGTTTCCTTTCCTGTCTTGTAGCCGAAAAAGTTATGTCTGATATTTTAATCGACAAATTTAACATCGCGACGTCAATAACACTGATTTGATGTCAATATCTTATATTGAATTAAGAAAGTCATTACAATGCACATGTAGCCGAACAACTTGGAAACGGGATGGTGACAACAGTCATTTTGCACCGCGTGAGTAACTAGGGACACCCTGGGACTAAATTGGTAAGTTTTCCAAACTTTAGTTTCGGAATGGACGGGTTGATGATCATATTAAAAAATAAGAACAAAATAAAAATAACAATAACAAGGCTGAAATTTTTTTGATTTTCTCTTTTTCTCTAAAAAACGCAACAAACATGGAGAAATATTTTTTAAGTTATAAATTTTTACAGAATCAATTGTTGCGATTTTACGATACTAACTTCTGAAGAATAAAAATGGTCAAAATTTAGGAACAGAATAAGAGCACTTCAGGCTGAAGCCAAATTTCCTGGTTCTTATAAAAAAAAGTGTACAACTAAAACATTTAAATTAAGTTTACAGTAAGCCTAATATTTCTAGGAAAGATGCTAACGATGGAATTGATGAGTTTGATAAGGCTGATGTCATCTTTAATACACTGTTGAACAAGCCTTATGAATTTGAATTAACGAAGAAAACTTCAGCTGAATGAAAAGATAACTTTATGTGCACATTGAACGCCGATAAGATTTTTATAGCCTCAGCAAGAGCAGATGATAATGGGGCTTATACCAAACGAGGGAATTCATCCAGATGTTATTATGTAAACGGTGATATATGCAAAATAACTCATAAAGATGATCTTAATGGGAAAGTTTACATTAATGTGAAGGGACACGTCAGCAGCTACTGCTAAGCCAGTCTATATAAGGAAGTATGTCGATGAAGAAAATGTTTATTGTTTAATTTGGCATTACCGTTACAGCAATAACTTTTCCAGCAATAACTTTTCCAATATGATCGCTACAGTGAAATGTGTGAAGAATAGTGTCCCACCTAACAAGTATTACTTGTACTTGAATTGTTGGATTTGTGATCAGAATGAAATATTCACTATCGAACGACATGGTAACTCTACCAAACCCCATGCAAATGGCTATTACAAGAAAGATAAATCCGTCCTGACTAACGTAGGAAGTATGCTTGCTGACGGTGTTGCACCTGATGAGGTTTACGTGAAAGTAAGCCAACAGAACTGTATTAGCATCATCTGTAAGTGAAGTACTAAATACTCCCAAAGTTGTTCACAATGCTATACATCAAATGCAACGAAAGAAAAAGACTGTCGACCGTTAACCGAAGCAGAGAGTTTGATCGACTTACTTCACAATGGATCCATTGTTCGTTCTGTACGTTTCACCGGGGAATGTTATATGTCATTCAATTATATGCTTTTAATGCTTCATGACCTGTACAGATTATGTTGTCTGGGTAACTCTGCATTTGTCATCGACACAACATTTAAAGTGGCAGATAAATTGTGGCTCACTGATTCATCATACACGAATGAGACACTGATTGATGACAGTGGCAAACATCCAACATTCTCAGGTACCTTTTTTAACATATGTTAAAAAATTTCTACTGCCAAATCAACTCCTACTATGTACTTTATATTTATTTTATTGATGATAATATAATATTTTTTAGGCCCGAGTCAGTGGCAATTCAAGAAGAATTCCTATCAAAGTTTCGTTGGTGAGATTGTGATTGCAGAACCAAAACTCGTCAATATAAAAAAAGTAGGACATGATTTGGACCACTCAATCGCCAACAGTGTAAATGACATCTTGCATAATGCAAGCCATTTATGATGCACGCAACACCTCCAACAAGCAGATTCAACAAAATTGAAAAGTATGGGAATCAATCCAAAAAACGTTGGAAGAATAATGGGAGATATATATGGTATGCAAATAAACACCCTAGAATGCAAAGGACTTGCAGATGCCGATGATGAGGGGATTTTTACATTAAGTTGACAAGTTTGGTTTTCACTTGTGGTTTCAAAAACACAGAACAGATATATTTAAGCAATGTTTTGTTATGTCTGCACGAGAAAAACTTCAAATTGATGGACAGTTTTACAGCAACAGCTTAGAACTAAAGCATATGCTGTTGAAAAAAAAATTAGCGACCTATCAAGCACCACCGATATTAAATGTGTGAGTGAAAATTTGACGAAGTGGGTTAAAAAAAACTACTTAGACGAAGTAGAAAAGGCTTTGTATGGACAAGGGAAGTATAGACTGGCACCCGGATGACAGCATTTTTTTCTTGAACCGACAAGATGGCTTCCTTGGGGCCCAACTGAAGGAAAACAACATTTCGATGCATTTATGTCGTTCATCCCTTCTTTGTATGTGACAAGTATACTAAGCCATCTGACGCTGGTTTAAAGAAGACTCCTGGTCAAAAACGAAGAGTTCGTCAGCCAGAACCTGATATATTCCAAAGTCAAAGCCTTCTTACTGTAACTACGCTGAAATTAAAGAAAAATGACACCCAGTGGCAAGTAAAAAAAAAGTTATCCACCATTGATATATTTGATCCAACGCAAGTGCAATCAAACATTGGTACATAAAATGGATAAAAGTGGCTTCTCGAATAGTGTGAAGCGTTGTGAGGAGTGCAAGCTGGCATTTACACAGACAGATGTCATAGCTGTTAAAACAACTGCAATTAGACAGTACACAAACAAGGAAGGAAAATTGAAGAAAAGTGGTGGCAATGTGTACTCACATTACCTTCACACCTGCTAGAAAGGACACGACCAGAAGTTCCAGTTTTGGTACTGAATAAGACAAAAGAGTTGCTGTCCGATGAACAAATTGCTAAACTCTAGTCCACAGGTTGCGTATTTGAAGACTTGTAAACAAACGTTTTAACTTTTTCATTATGTTTTATGCAGGGATTTTTTACTCGGTTTGACTTTTTACGTTATCATTTTAAAAAGCTTATTCAGAGCAAAGTTAACCGTTGATAGTTGCTCACACACGATGTTACAATTTTTATTTTGTTTAATGAGAACGTTGTGTATGAAAAGGTAACGGTGTATAATAAAGTTATTTCAATGATTCAGTTGTGTTTGCCTATACTAATACTCGCGTTAAGTGGTACCCTGGATAAGTGGAACTTTCACTAATTTGGGACCACATTTCTCGGTCCATTAAACCTAACTAAATCCAAGCAAAAATACTTCGCTGAACAGAAAAGACCCCGGATAAGCAGGACCTTTTTTTACGGTCCCTTAAACAAAAAAACTTGGTTACGTGAGACATCAATGCAATGGCTTCCCAGAAAAAAACGAAAAATCAATGAACCTTGGGCGCATAATCAAGCATTTTGTTAATCTTTTTCGCCTGTCATATAGCCATTTGCTCTTGTATTTTGGATGATTTCTGGTCGTTTACTGCTCGTTTCTCGCCCGCTGTATTGCTGATCAAGGTAGAAAGCCTTGATCAGCAATACAGCGTTAGAAAAGCAGATCAGTGTCGAATCACGATGTTTTTAACACAAACATGTATGACAAACATGTAACTCATACCAGATGAAAATATTGATTAACGGTGAAGTTACTTATCGATATACACAAGACATATTGAATTTTATTATGTTTTGGATAAAAGTATTGTCTTGAAAGATCCATTTTTGATCAGTGATAGCTAAATCGAGCTATACAAAGATTAGATAGCTATACACAAAATACTAACACATGAACAGTTTTAAGTTGACATGGAATTGGATTGATAATATTTTATTGAAACAGGATGAACGGTGCGACACCTGGAAGGTTAGAAAGTTTAAAATTTGCTTTAGTCTTATATAAGTATACCTTGAATATTTTGTATGTACTGTAGCAAAGCTTGATGTACACTTTTTTTTATATCTTTGACTTTACCTTAAGCTGTTTTTGACATGTTTAGCTTGAAATTGTTCTTACATTTCTATATTTTGAGCATTTTAAATTTATTGGATTGAATGCTCTAGTTTATTTTAATCAACCACTGCCAAAAATAAGACCCTGAAGTTTGTTTTAAACTGTAATACTCCATCTGTGCAAGGGAGCAATCTAGAGAACTTACATAATATAAAAGTTAACGAACATTTGATAAAAAAATACTTCTATACTTAGTTTGAGAAGTCACTTGTAGCAAAAATAGTTTTTAATTTTTCCCTTTTGAAAATTTTCGTTTATGTTAATAAAAAAAGGTAATTTTGACAATTTGAAATGTTTAAAGACAATAACTGCAGCAAAATATAAAAGAATGGGATGAAAAGCAAGAACGGAATTGTACCTTTGTGGTCTACCTGGACCAAGTGGCTCTCGGGTGGAGTGAATTTCTGAATAAACTAGTATCCTTCGCTGATAAGGTTTTATTTTTTAGCTCAACTACCCAAATTACAACAGGTGCATTTCCTTTATTTGAAAAGTCAATACGCTTTTGAGTTATCCTGTTTTACACATTTTTGCTAGAAAGCAAACCCCCCAAAAAAAAACCTCAATAAATTGACGCAAAGTTTTCGCATATAAGGAGTAGCCCACATATTCACAAACAAAAAAGCAACATAAAAGCTATCCACAACTATTCCAAAACGAACTAAATCGAAATTTAGCTTATGGTGGCACAGTTTTTCGTTTATAATTCCTAAACAAATACACCGTATTCAAACAAAAAAGCAACTCAAAATAATCTACAGCTATTTAAAAACAAACCAAGTGTCAAAACTTCAAGGTTAAGCTGGCACAGCCTTTCTGGCAATGATTTGCCTGTAATGTGTTTATGAAACGAGTCCAACAATATTTTTTTTCGTTATCCCACCAAAAATCTAATTGCGTCCACTTTTCATTTTCGGAGAAAGTTTTTTAATCAATTCGTAGGTCTTGTGAGCTGGAAAAAACTCGGACTAGTCAACTTGTAATCTAACTTGTAATTAGGTGTATTCGTGCATTTGTTGACAACGGATTCACCTATCAAGGGTCCGTTACACGTAGCAAAATTTGCAATAGCAAATAACATACAAGTACTTGTGCAAGTACTTGTGCAATACAATATTATGTGTAACAGCTGGTATTATGCATTGCGCATGGTCTTGTACAAGAACTTGTGCAAGTTCTGATTTTTTTAAAATGTTTTAAAAAAATCGACGTTTGCTATAGCAAATAAACAATAGGTTGCGATTAAGTTTGGAATGTTAACCGATCAATGATGTTTAGCTTTTGTTTTCATTGTTGTTTTTATTATAAATGAGCCAATAGCATATCGAATTGATGAAAATAAAAAATTAAAGTGTGGTGTGAATAGTTTTGTGGCGTGTATGAAAATATTTCGTTGAAGATGGAGGCGATAAATAAAAGAAAGAAAGTTGATAGTTGGACAGATAATATGGTGGGACAACTAATTGCAGAGTGGCAACTACACGAGTGCCTTTTTAACTCAAACCAGGCAGAGTATCATAATGCAAGAAGAAGGAATATAGCGCTGGAGTTGATTTCAAACGAATTGGAAATGCCAGTCAAAGACATACAAAAGAAAATGGTCGGTTTGAGATCGTATTACGGTCAATTAAAACAGAAAGTCCGAGCTTCAAAGAAAAGTGGAGCAGGTTCGGATGAGGTTTTCACTCCCCAATGGCCTTTTTATGGGGAGATGAATAGCTTCTTATCTGATTATATTACTCCTCGCGCCACAGAATCCAACATTAATGTGGACGAAGATCCGAATGGTGATGATGAAACTCCTACGCCGGCGCTCAACCATAAACGAAAAAAGTCATCTAATGTCAAAAAAGATCAAGATGTATCTGTTGCGGACAGAGTTATGTTAAAAGCGTTAGAGCGATTGGATGAGCCTCGTCAGACGTCTTCCGCAGTAGCAAACCTAAACCTGAGTCCTAATGAAAGCGAAACCCAAGAACAATTGTTTGGTAGAATGATTTCGAAGAATTTGCTTGATATAGAAAATATGTACACCCGAGAAAAGTGTAAACTTCAAATACAACAGCTTCTGTTGACGCAAGGTTTTAGAATGGACAACAGACGACCGTTCCTTCAACTTCGTCACCCTTCAACTACGATGGAGGCCACCAAACTGGTACTTTCCGCGGTCCTGAGAGAATTCAAACTGGGAGAACAACAAATGCTATCAGCCCAGAATTATCACCTAGTAACTCAGGAGATTCCGATATCTCACTTCCATCGCGTTTCAACTACTACGGTTCCCAGGTTTACAACAGTAATTACAACAACAATTAACTTTCACTTATGGTATAGACTTTATATAAAAAACGGTTTTGTTGTATTTATACAAACTTGTGTAGCTAGCTACCCGTAGTGTTTTCTGTAAAGATTTAAGACAATTATACAAGCATATTCCATTGCCAAAATACTTGACCTGAGCCCATGAAATAATCTTTAAAGACATCACGTATTTCTTTTGCATTTGAACTAGCTTTTCTCTGTGCGCAAGTTTGTAAGTCAATTGAGACATCAGCCATTCCCCTCCATTGACCAGGAACGATTCGATTCGTCAGTAAATCTTCTTGGTCGACAAGACCAACTGGTGCGTACGAGTCTTTAGACTTCGTCATCAGCATATTGTGTAGCGCTACGATGGCCATAACGAGGCTCGTGGTTTTACTCGGTGAAAGGTTAATTGTGCTTTTGATACCAAAAGCGTTTTCACTTATTCTTCGAAACCTTGAAAGCCGGTAATTGAAAATTCGCTCGGCATCACAAAGCGTGTTTTTGGAAAAAGGCTTCATTAAATTTTTTGATAATGCGAATGCGTCATCCCCAACGATAACGTAAGGTATTTCTGGCAAATCAAGCTGATCCCACGGTGGATCTTCACTCAGTGGAAGTTGCTTCGGAGGTGGAAGGGCGAACCTATCATTGCTCAATAAATGATATAACTCTGTATTTCTTAAAACTCCACCATCGCTAATACGGCCTTGGCATCCAGCGTCTACGTAGATAAATTTGTATTCACTATCGACAAGTGCCAATAGAACTATACTATAGAATCCTTTATAGCTGTAAAATGTAGATCCAGTGTTCGGCGGTAACTTAATAGGAATATGTTTTCCATCGAGAGCTCCTATGCAATTGGGAAACTGCCACTTCAAGTTTATTTTGTCTGAAAGCGCTTTCCACTCTTCCTCCGTTTGCGGCAAACGTAAATAATCTTTCTTAAGAACTCGATAAATCGCCCTGGCAACTATAGGTACGAAAAGGGAAATGGTTTTATCCGACATGCGAAATTGGTAGATCAGACTTTGATATGACTCTCCAGTAGCCAGAAATCGCAATGTTACTGACAGTTTCTCCTCTGCTGATATCGGTTTCCGACAAGAGGTAGTTTGTTTTGTGATGTATGGGCGTACTTTCTCCAGTAGTTCCTAAAAGGAAAGAGACTTATTATGTGAGATGCGCTACCACTGTCCTACAAACTCTTTGATCAACAAAAAAAATTACTTACAACAAATGTTTCCGTATTC
This sequence comes from Hydractinia symbiolongicarpus, assembly GCF_029227915.1. NCBI lineage: Eukaryota > Metazoa > Cnidaria > Hydrozoa > Anthoathecata > Hydractiniidae > Hydractinia > Hydractinia symbiolongicarpus. The sequence continues at coordinate 11,081,544 of NC_079875.1, read as the reverse complement.
ATTCGAAGATAATAACGGAAATGTTCAGTGTCTTGTAATCTTAATTCACTAAGGATGCTATTGCAAGCCCCTTTCGTTTGTCTGTCTAATAACCATGGTCGCACCCAAAAACGTTTGCGTTGCTTTCTTTTTTTGCACTGACTTGTCTTTACTTTTACTGCCAGCGATAGCGCCAGAATTAAAACAACGTCTTCTTGTTCGCAAACCATTTTCAAAATAAGCGTGCAAAAACTCACATTTGTTTTTTTTTATTTGAAATCGACAAAACTTGTGAAAAAATAAAAACTTGCACAACTGCTTGTACAAGTACTTGCAGAAGTACTTGTATGTTATTTGCTATTGCAAACTTTGCTACGTGTAACGGACCCTTCATGGATCAATTTTCGAGTGAACTAATTGGAGCGTGCGCACATTTTGGATTTTTCACACAGAGTTACTGTTGAAAATCAGGACATCCTAACACTGTCCCCGTCTTCCAGCGTACAATTGTCAGTTAGTATATTTTTAGATTCTGAAAATCTGGAGAATGAAAATAAATGGTTTTGCCCACAATGTTCCCTGCACCAAGAGAGCAATAGGGAAACAAGGATTACGAGGAATAGCGAAATTTTAACCTTGCACCTGAAAAGGTTTGCAAGAGATGGAGAACATCTGGTTAACGACAATAAATTTGTTGAAAGTTTTTCCTCTTCTAATCCTTATCTCAATATCCCGATATCTAGTGACTCGGACACATCTTTTATCCACAAGTATGCTTTGGTAGCTGTGATAAATCACTCTGGAACATTGAATGCAGGCCACTATTGGGCCCATATCAAAGATCGTAGCACAAACTCTTGGTACCTCTGCAATGATAAGGCAATAAGCAAAGTTGATCCAAGAACGCTCAACAGCACTACATCATATGTTTTCTTTTATACCCGCTGCTAGTTTTTTTTGTTTGTTTTTTTCGTCTTTTTAAAATACCTTGGCTGTTGCTTTAAACCTGTACTACCAGGGTCATGGGGAAGGAAAATGTAAATCCAACCGGTTTTGTATTACCCCAGCTGGTTCATACAAGCCAGTTTACCGTTAATACCCAGAGGGTAAAGAGTTCAGCTCACTCTTCTCTGGTAACTTATAAGAAGCTTAGCAAGGGGGTTTGCTTTTATCTTGTCTTTGGGTGTAACGACCTCACTTTTTACCCCAGTTCAGTAAGGTGCCCAAGTTTACTAACTTGGTCTTCAGGCTTGACAACCCTGCTGTCCTTAGTCAAAATATCGACAGGCTGGTCCTGTCGTGACAACCTCCTGTGCAAGGCTGAGTGTTGGGGCCCTGTAACACATGTGGAAAGCTACAGCCAGAGTCACAAGTTCTGGCGCACAGGAGGGCTCGATGATATTAAGGAGCGAGTCGGTCTGCATTTTATGTTTGAAACATTCGTAGGGCAACGCGCAATATTCTGCTGTTAAATTCCGGTCTGTGAAATTACTATGGCTAACGCAAAATATTCAAAACAAGCTGCCAACGGATGAAAGTGGTATTATTTATTTTGCTGGGAAAGGCGAAATGGATGTATCACTGTGTTAACCCCTTCTTTTCTTTTTTCTTTTCTTTTAACAGTAAATGCCTCCGGACTTTTGTGATGCCAGATAGATGCTTTTATAAAGTATCTCCTAGGGATTGCTTAGCTGTGACTAGCAAAAGAAAGCAGTGCAGTATAGCTAGCTTGAGGACAAGGGTGGTACTAAATGCTGTTTACAAGTAATAGTTGGGCTGTAAATTTATATTTTGGAGGGCTCATCTTTCCTAGCTAGCTAGCTAGCTTTTATACACAGTAAGCTATTAAATTTGAGATCAAATATAGGAAATTGTCATAACACCTAGCTATAGCTTGCTAGCTATATATAACTTTAGCTACCTTTTTTCAGGTATGATAATAAGTATATACAGCTAATTTTAAAACCAGCCTAAACATATTTAAAAACATATAATAAGAATATAATAACTTTATATTTATTTGTTTAAACCATATATATATATATATAAAAAGTTTAAAGTGAGACAAGTGCATTGCTGCTTTCTGTTTTTATATCAAAACTTTCATCACTTTGACATTGCAGAATTTTTTATAGCAGTCTATATATTTTTTCAGGTTGTTCTTCGTTTGTTTCGCGTGTGCAATGATGACGAACCTAACAACGAAGTGTTCGGTGCATTGGTTTTAAATCATTTGATAGTTTTATCATGTGGATGTTGTCTATGGTAATGGTTCTACAGTGTTGGTCTCCAAGCACATGTGAATTTGTAGATACGTAACATTTATTGTCACTAGGTAAGTTAAGTCAAAAATTGTTTGTGATAAAATTAGCAATGCACTTTGATCATAAAATAACAGTTTTAATCATTATAATATAAATATTATAGTTTAAAAACTAATGGTAAAAGGATTATATATATAGCTACTACTAAATCATACTGTGAAAGAGAAAAAGCTTTCAGGAACTTGAGGTTATATATTAAAGGTTTCTGTCATGTGAATTGAATTGATCTGGGTACGTACTTTATTCAGGAAAACTTTTCGTGAGAAAAACTTTTCAAATATCTGTGGAAAGTTAAACTTTTGCAATTTGTGATTTCCATAAGTTTTCGAATTGCTCGCTGAGAATTTAAAAAAAAATTAGTGGATAAACTTTTGAATTGACAATTTAAAAAAACTTTGTATGTATATATATATATATTATATATATATACTGATTAAACTTTTGTATATCAATAGTCATTTGTAAAAGTTTCGTAAAAAAGCCCCAAAATCGTAAAATTTTTGAACGTTTTTCTTGCAAAAGTTTTTCCAAATAAGGTTACAAAATTTCAGCTGTGGAAATTTGAAGCAAGTTTATAAATTTACCTGTATATCTTGTTACCATATTATTAAATATTAAATTCTGTTCTAAGAGCACGAATACATTTCAATTTACGGAGAATTAGTTTATATTCACTACTCAATGGTGAATTTTCATCCGGTTTCACAGAAAGAGTGTTTGAATCTTGCAATACATGTTTTTCTATTTGTGTCAAGTTTTTGTTAAGTTGATCATATTTATTGAGAAGCTTAACTTCAATTTTGGCTTTCACTTTTAAATACTGTTGCTTTGAACAATCTGTGGGTTTTGACTTGCATATCTTTCTTTGCTTGTCATATTCTTTTACATCATCTGTCACACCTAATACCTCAGCAATAAGTTTTGATGAAGAGGAAAGTGCATTTCTCTGTTTGTATTTATTGACCATTGGTGTGCTGGATGACAATGGGGGTGCATATGATTGGCATATGCTAACAGGTTCAATGTGTATAATTTCCTCATTGGACATGTCATGACACTGTTGCTGTGAACTAGATGATTCTTTACTATATGTTTGTTCCATTGTGGTTTCATTGAAACTATTTTCCTCTTGTAGTATGTGATCTACTTTGTCATCTTTCGGATTGAAGGGTGTATGCAAGGATGGTATTGTGGAAACTGTTTCATTCATTAGAATGTTATAATCACTAATTTCATCTGATGCAATATTTCTTTTCTGTGTTTCTAACTTTTCTTTGAAATATGATAATGTTTTTAAAAATTTAATCTCAACTTTACCATAGTTATCTTCTATTTTTATTTTCTCAGCTGGGATAAGAACATCAGCTTTTGGCAGACATATATTTTCCCAACAATTTTGGACATATTTTTTCTCATCTGCAATGCTATAGCTCCTAAAGTGATGTACCAACTTTTCGCTTGAGATAATTTCGTAGAATTCAACACCATTATCTTTTTCTTTCCACAGAACCTTTTCCAATACCAAGAAATCCCCTATGCGTTCCAGGTGAGCCTGATATTCATATGGGTGTTTTTCAATAAATGCAAAAGAAAAAAAAGTTGAATTTATCTCAAGCTTAGAATTCTTCAGCAATGATTCAATTTCTCCATCATCATTAGATACTGTATCATAAGGATTTAAAGTAGCATCTTTCACTTGGAATCTAAGCATGCAGTTTAAAATGACATGATCTGGATGGTGGTTAGTTGTAGATGATGAAACCTGCTTGAAAAAGTTAAATGTTCTTTCTTCTTGCTCGGTGTTGGAGGAACGTCCTGATATAATTCTGTACTGGTCACCAGCATGACAAACAATGGCGTGGTAGTATTTTCCGAACATTTTTCGGTTGCTCCGTAGTTTGTGGCGCCGTAGATTAGTGGTTATAGCTCTCGTACTCTGTGCGGGAGACCGGGGTTTGATTCCTCTTGACGGCGATTCAACATGGGCGAGTGAATGTTACCATAGCCCCGGGTTAACCCAAGCCATGTGAGGGAAATTGGGAAGATGGCACACTGTGTGGGCCGTTGGATGTTGCCGGGAGTTGTCTAGTAGAGCACGGGCTCTAATTGGGTCTGCGTAGCTCAAAATGAGCATTAAATACTCTAGGACTCTCCATCTACGCCATGGCTCCTCCTGGAAATAATAGACAGGGTATATCGCTCGATATTTGTGAGGCTAGCCATGTAAAATATGCACATCTATCTATCTCAACTTCAACTTTTTTCCCCAAAAATATATTATATTATTATTATTATAATTATAAAATTATTTAATTACTAGTAGATTAGGCCCGTGGAAAAATCCACTTAGGCAGAAAAACAATTGAAAAGTTCTGTCATTTGAATTTTGATGACATCAGCAAATATTTCGGTATATTGAATATGCCTTTTACTAAAAAAAATAATCTGAGAATGCATAAAAAGAAAGTATATAAGTCATAATTTAACAAAAAAGTTCTTAAAATCTAACACAAAATATCAAATGTCAAATCGCATGAAATCCTCCGAACAAAACGTCAGACAAAATATGAAAAACAACGGCGTGCAAGGTGTAAAATCTAGTTAGTAGAAAGTTACAACATTAACAGTCACAACCCAGACAGTTACGACAATCTCAAATATGTATACATCTTATTATGTGATTATGTTGAAAACCTTCAATATTTTAATCTGAAATGTCGAAAAGAAAGTCTTGCAACAGTAAGCACAGATCTATGAAATAAGTTCTTTATGCATTTTAAACATTGTCTTTTCCCTAAATGCTTATACAACAATACAACCTGAAAAACATAAAAAAGCCAAACTTAAACAAACCCAAAACACCAAAAAACAAAAAGTTAAACTTTGAAAAATCATTTATTCGGTTGCATACCATCCTCTCCCGCAAAAATATGCACAAAATGTAAAAATTAACCGGTTAACAAAACAATTTTTTTGTCTCATGATCCGTACTGACTTTACCAAACATTTTAACCTGAAATGTCGAAAAAGCAATGAGCAAGGAGTAAATTTCAAATCAACAAAAATCATTATTTTGAAAACATTGTATATATATATGGTCCTTCCTCACAAAAGTTTACAATAAATGTAGAACACAAAGGTTTATGAGGAGCAAATCAAAATATGAACAAAAATCAGTTCAATTGGCATGTTTTATATTGTTTTCACCCATAAAATCTTCCACAAAATTGATATGAAACCCATCAAATTCAACTCAGAAAAAGCAGTCATTTAAGTGCATACAAAAATACAACTTGGAAAGTGTAAAATATCAAATTATTATTTTTAGTATATATACTTGCATATGGTCGTCCCTTACAAAAGTTAAACAGTTTCAGTCTGAACATTCAGTAATTTTTTATCATCACCAAATATTTATTCCCGTAATTACATTACTTACAGTTAGTTTAAAGCTTAAAAAAAGTTTATAAAACAAAATATAAAAAAATCCAACTTCAGTTCACAGTCTAATTGTACAAAAATTTGTTCTTTCAGTATTTTGCATGTGGTCTTTTTTAACAAAAGTTTACACAACATTTAAAAAACAGCAGTTTGCAACACAAACAATATAATCGGCAACCATACTATTCTCTGCTGAGAAATTTTAACCACAAATGTAAAAAACCCAGGTAAATTTCCCAAAAAATGTCAACAAACTTTGTAAAAATATCAACCACTACCCTTGTAAAAATATATAACCTTGTAATTTACATGCGAGCTTACAGAAGTTTAACAGGATGTCAACAACAAAACAATAAAACTTACTCCAATTAACGCACACATTTAGTTTTACAAAATCATTCCTCTAAAAGTAAAATTTTTCCTCACACTACCCTAAAAGTTCAATAAGTCTTTAAAAGATTTTGTGGCTTGTTACATCATAATTCGTGCTCAAATAAGATCCCTAAGTTTGACTACTAAGGTGGATATAAATAGCTAAAAGAGGAATAACAACATTAATCATCAGTTAGCTAGCTAGGTTTAGATATGGAGCTTGAAGGTAACATTAGATAAGACAGATACCCAGTTAAATATAGTTAAACTGGGAAGAAGCCAGCTAGCTATTTATGCTTAGTAAAACACATATAAAGAGAAACAATAGCAATATAAAAATTATGACTTTTGCAGTAAGTTCAACAAACCAAAAGTTTCGCTAGCACATTTGTTTGATAACATTAATTATGCAAAAAAGTGTAAAAAAAACGCGGTAAAATATAAAGAATTTGAAGCTCTTAAGTGACTTTTTCCTGGCAAATGCGAGTCTGCCTGACACGTAACTCTAGCGACATAAAAACATAACGTCTAAAAATATCTAAAAAGTTCTTACTATTTGTGAATCCAAATCTACTTTAAACCCAAGCTTTCATTTTCTACTTCTAACTTTTCTTTACTACTTCTAGCTCCACTCTTCACTTTCGAATTAACTTCTTGTGGCTTCTAACTTTACTTGTGTACTTCTATGTTCACATAAAATATATATAAAAAAGAACAGAGTGTAAAACCAATTGGCAAATTTTTAGGCTAATTAGTCAAATTAGAAATGCAATAACAAAGTTTGAGTCATAATTCATGTTAAAACAACAACAATCAATTTAACAGTTCATTTTACGTCAATTTTTGCACTAAATTTCCAACACAAAATACATATTCTAAATAATTCCTATGATTTTCCTCAAAAGTTTAATCAAAATATAAAAGATGAGAGGTGAACGACAAAATCAAAGTTTGCAGAATTTAATTATTTTGGTATATATATGTCTATTGACATATGCCCTTTATAACAATATTTCAATACAAAATGTGAAGAAAAAAAACAGTTTGCAACAAAATCAGTTATTCTGATGATATTGCATACACTTTTTCTCCACAAAAGTGTAAAAAAGAATGGTTCTAGGAAATACTTCTGATTCAACAAAAATCAGTATTTGTATCTTGTACTCATTAAATATTACTCAAAATTTCAAAAAACTGCGATTTGGAACGCATCAAATTTATAAAGAGAGAGGGAACTACTACATGTTAAATAAAAATCGTTTCGTCATATTCCATGTAACCGATGTATATAAGTTTAGTTACACAAAATGTGAAAAATACATTATTTGCATACACAAAATGTGAAAAATACATTATTTGCTTAAAAACAGTCCTTAAACTCTTCTTAAATATTATGTAATACTTTTTTAAAAGTTGTTGTGGCTTGTTAATTTAAGCTTAAAATGTCAAATGAAATAAGTTACAGTCACATTCTTAGCAAAGACCACTAAGATAACACTACGGTAGCTAGCTTAGCTACATGTAAAAAGCAACATAAAACTGAAGCAAACATAAGCTAGCTACAGCAGCTAATAGCTGGTCAGTTGAATATAAACTGGAGACTTAGCTAGGTATAAAGAACATGGCTACATATTTATAAAGTCCGAGCTAGCTAGCTATTAGGTTGTTGTTGGTGTGGTTGGTTTTATGATGCTAGCTAACAAACATGTCTCGCATCAATAATATCATCAAAACTGAAAAAAACATAAACAAACCTTACAGAAACCTTTCTATACTTCATTTATATACCATGCGCCTTTTTAAATGCTTTTGTAAAGATTTATTTTGAAGGAAAGAGTAGAAATTGCTTAAAAAGAACAGCCATCTTTTTTGCAAACACAATTTCCGTTACTTTGTGCTAGAACTTCATTTAACAAACCACATAAAACTCGCAGCTTTTCAAGACAAAGAAGACATAATTTTTTTCGGCGACTTCAAAGAGAATTTCGGCAACATCAAAGGAAAATGGCGATATCAACTTAGCCTGTCACAGAGACACGGAACTGGCGTATTATTATATAGATAAAAAGTTAAGAGCATTAAAGTTGAGTGTTCTTAAAATATAAATATTTTTGAATGTATAAATGCTTTTGATATAAATATAATATATTATTTACCTTTCCACTGATGTTTCTTTCCATTGGTCTTCAATCTTCCTTTTTACAGAGTTTGCAATTTTTAGTGTGGCATTGAAATCATTCTTATCAACACTTATAGTACGTAGAGCTCTTGTAAAGGTAATGCCAATTTCGCTTTTAAATTGTTTATTTAAATTTTGAACTGTTTGATTTGTTATATCTCGCAATATATTTTCTTTGCCAGTGATAAATCCAGCCTTTAGATTGTATTCATCAACTGGAAGTCGAAACAATATCTATATAATAATACGCTAAGTGTGTCTGTGTGTCTGTGACAGGCAAAGTGGATGTCTTCATTTTCCTTTGATGTTGCCGAAAAATGCATGTCTAATATGTTAAATTTTCTGACGTTACGACGCGACGAAAATAACACTACTTTAACGTCAATATCCTATATTAAATTAATGAAGCCATTACAGTGCACCTAAAACTTTGAGGCCAAATAACTTGCAAACGAGGTGGTGACGTCAATGATTTTTCACCGCGTGGGTAACTAGGGACCAACGAGGACCAATTTGGGTAATTTTCCAAAACCTGGTTCCCCAATCCGTTTCGGAATGGACGGGTTGATGACGTCATCAAAACACCTTTAAACCCCAATATCTCTGCAACCGTTTGTCAAAAGTACATGATCCTATACATTTTCTTGATCATCGTTTCAAGGTCTATACGATGAAGGTAACAGGGATATAAATTTGTGAAAAAAATTTTTTGCGTTTGGGCCATTGCTGACGTCAGCAAAATTTTTAAACCCTTTTATGTCCTTTGTGGTTCGTAGAAAAGATATGATCCTATATATTATTTTGATCAGCGTTTCAACCTCTACACGTTACAGGCAACGAATACACTAAATTTCGCCAATTTTTTTTTGGATTTGCAATGCTGACGTCAGCAAACCAACTTTTTCAATGTCCTATTGCCTAAGTGCATTTTTCCACGGGTCTTTATCGACTAGTGTCTTTATATTGCTGTAGTTCTTTACATCTGGCACACTTCGTTAGTTGATGCTTACGTTTTTCCTCCCTTGCAAGCGCCTTCCATTTTTCTTCTGAAAATTGCTATAAGAAATTTAAATAAAATAAACTTTCACTATCACAACATACACGTTTTTAAACATTTGAGGCTGAAATTGGGCTTTAAAATTAGGGACTCTGTTGTATCATGGATATTAAAAGAAGTGTGTATGTAAAAGGTTCTTTATGTTGAAGATTTGCTTACCCAACTAAAGTTTCCTAAATTTTAACCTTTCTGAGCTTAAGGTTTCTTATAGTTTCATACTGCTTATTGCAATCGTTTAATCTTATATAGGTGGCCATCACCTACATTAGTATTTATACTATCTGATGGTCTTCCGGTAGGTATTTATTTAATGTAAAATATACAGTTATCTCACACGAAATAAATACTACTACTACTACTTATGTAGACTGGTTTCTTTTAAAAAAAAACTAGTGACTAATTGGGTGATATACAAAATTCTAGGGTCTCCCCTGTGTTGTATCATGGAGGTATAAAAGATATGTCTATATAAAAGTTTCTTTATGTTGGAAATTTTCTCAGCCTGCTTAAATTTCCTAAAAGAATCCTTAAAAAATGGTTTCCTATAAAAAAAAAACTGGTGTCTAAGTAGGTGATACAAAATTTTAGGATCAACAACTGAGCTATAAGAAATAAAAAGAACAATTTTTTAAAGAAAAAAAAATATGATAATTTCCCCACCTCAAAGCATTCGTACTTCAGTTTCGATTGTCTCTTTGAAAGTTTTTGAAAGTAGTCTTTAATGCCTTTAAAACTCCTACTTATAAATTGATCATAAGATACTTCGAAGTTCATACAACAATCAGTAAAATACTCATTGTAAACCTCGTAACGTTTTTTCAAGAGGCGGGATGAAAATTCTTTAGAGTTTTAACCTTTATTTTTACTGAGTTTGAAGTTATTAGTGTATATTTTATAAACTAAACATTTTGCAAAGCCACAGGACAGAGGGTTCAGGACAGACATCGTTTTGAAACAACTTCGATTTTCCCGCAGTTTAAGCACTTTGCCAATGTTTACATTTTAGCCGTTTCTGATTGGCTCCGCGAAAACACATTATGCAGCTGCCATATTTTTTTGATTTCATTGTTGTTTTCAGCTTTTGATTGGCTGGCAATTTACAATTATTAGACACCGCGGCTTTCTGAACTTGCGGACCATGCTTCAGCAGTTTTTAGCTGAAACTTTGTAATATGGTTAAGAAAAGGGTTTGGGGCAACTTGCATGCACTAGATACGTATATATAATTATTGTTCGTAATAAGCCATAGGATGAATGCTACAAACTATGTCTTCCTTAATGTAGTATCTGGCCTATAAACCATGTTATCCAAACAAAACCTTAGGTCAGAGAAACTTTTGAGGTGGTTTTTAGGACATTACGTTGAACTAAAGCTCTCTTGGATGTTAAGGGAAACGTGATTTTGAGAGTTATATTGATACAGTTCTTATAAGCCAAAATTCGCGTTTTAGTAACATGCCATTGTGCTGCCCCATCTGATTTTCTATGAAAACCGTGTCTTGATCAAAGGCTTGTTACGCCCGAACAGCTACGTGGGAGCCATTATGTTTGCAACCATTGAAAAGAGCATAAAATTTGCAGACCAGCGGTGGGTCACTTTTTATCAGACTATGAAAAACAACTGAGAAATAGCTCATCAAAGTTACGCTTTTTTACTTTACGAAAAGTGATGATTTCTGGACTCGCACCTTAATATCATCGAGGGTCTTATTTAATTCTTTTTTACTTTAATATATTTTTGACATATACATTTTTCTATTTGTGTTCGATCTGTAACCCGTCCATTTATGTTGTTAGCTCTGTCTTGTGTTGTGTTGTTTGTGATCGAAGGATTGTTTTTTCTCCGTACGATTTTCTTAAAGAATAGTTTTAGGTCCAAGTTGGACAGTACTCATGCTTGTAAGAAGCAAGAAAGTGTATTCAGCACCTTCTTCTGGGAGCCTAATCCCAGTTTTGACAACCACCGTCCCTGTAGACAAGATACTTCAGTGCAGCTTGCTGTATTGTAAACCTTTTTCATAATTTCGCTAATGACCCAATTCTTAATATCCAACCACAGATTAAAAGCTAAATTTTTAATTTCTAGTATGGATTTGATTTCAAGACTCAATCAATTCGAAGGATTAAAAACACGAAGAATGTCTAGGAAAATTTGTTTCTTAAAAGCAAAGTACATTTTTTTTTATAAGAATCAGGAATTTGGCTTATTTTGTTCTTATATTTTGAGCTTTTCTTATTTATTTTACGGTATATTACATTTTGCCACATAAAACGTATCTATATAAGTTTCGGAAAATGGCAACAATTAATTCTGTGAAACATTCTGTCTCGTAAGATTTCCCCATGTTTGTTGTGTTTTTCAGAAAGAAGGAGAAAATCAGTAAAATTTCAGCCTTGTCAGTGTTTTTATTTTGTTCTTATTTTTCATCAATTTTCAGGCTCATTGCTCTTATAAAATTGTTCTTACAAAAAAACTGTGGAGAAAAATCTCTAACTAGGTTGGTTGTACGAAGCTTGATTATTCTCGAAGAACCTTGTCCCTCTAAATATCCCATAAAACTTATAGAGACTTGTTATTGCGGGAGTCCAGAGATCCCTACGACGAACAAAGAATCAGGGGGAAAAACATTTATTTCAATTTAGAGATATTTCGTAAAGATTTTATTTCGGGGACTGAAAATTTGCCATAATTCGCGCGAATTAAATGCCAAAACCCGCAAAAACTAATCCACCTACGTTACAGACTTTCAGCAGGAAACAGTTATATAATAACAGGCCCGAGTCAATTATGATTAACAATTGACTTACTCAAATTTTTTATATATACTTATACATACTTATAGAAAGCTCTCGAAATATTCTCCTAGTCATAATTTTTTTTCTATTTTGTCTGTAAGCAATGGGACAAGATTAAAAACTTGATATCAAATCTAGTGCTCAACTTTGAAATACATTAGCTTTAAAGTAGGAAAACTCACTCTTCTCATTTTGAGATATTTCCACTTAATTTACTTTTTTGTTGTCAGAGGAAACAGGTAATTTGTCAGAAGATGATTGGTGCATTTATATAACGATTTTTCACAGCAAAAGTCATTAAAATCCAAGCAGTACTGTCTTAAAAGGGTGTCGCAATCAATTCAAAATAAACAATCGAGAACATGAAGAAAATCAAATTAAGATAGGCTTTTTATGTACTTCCATATAATGGCCTAGATGATTAAACAGCCTTTACATTTCTGTATCATAAGGAAAGTGCTTGGCGCCACTGTGCCACATATTTTTCGAGTTTAGCACTTGTGATTCATTCTGGGCTCTTCAAATTTGCATTTTTTTGGTTACATTAAAAATACAGACATACCCTCTCAAAAGGTTTTTGGATCCTCGTGACGGAGTTGGAAATAAAAATCTATCATGATAAAAAATGATAAACTTTCCACATAACTAGTTTACACCCGTCTTTAAATTACACGTTATTTCGTGTGCCCGCTGCACAACACGTTTCTTGTGGACAGACAGACGACGGCTATTATTAAAAAGACTACCTTAAGGGAACTTATTTTGGCGGGAACTAATTTTGGCGGATTTGGCGGATTGGGGCAAAATCCGCCAAAATTAGTTCCCGCCAAAATTAAATATTTTACTCACCCGCCAAAATTAGTTCCCGCCAAAATTAAAAAAAATCGCCACCCGCCAAAATAAGTTCCCGCCAAAATTAAAAATTTCGTTGATCCGCCAAAATAAGTTCCCCTTAAAAAATCGACAAAAATCAACTTTTTTTCAATTTTTTATATCTTTTAGAAATATACCTTTGCGCTAGAAATATTATGTCATAATAAACCTCTAATACAAGATAATTTTTAATCAATATTTATGATTTCTAAGTCCTTGCTTGACGATGGTGACGACTTTTTAGGTTTGTTGTTAACTTTTTGCCTTTTTGGGGCTGGTGCAGCTGAGGTGTTTCCAAAAAAGTTTCGAATATCTTTTTGCTTTTTCGTCTCTTTGCTTTGGCTTTTGGCTGTATTTTTTTTACGCTTTGGTCTCTCTTCGGTTGGAACCACGACATCTAAAATAACTGCAATATGTAAGAACGAACCAAGAATCAATTCCTCTTTCGGCTCTGTATACAAGGCTTCTACAAGTTGTTGGTATCTTGCAAGAACCAAAAGATTGTTTACTGTCCCTGGTAAAGTAACAGTTATTTTACAGGGGATCTCCAAGCCTCCTTGAACGAGAGGTGATCTTCGATAGTGTACACTTGTCAACGTGGATTTCATAGACGCTCCTCTGTCCAGAAGAAATTTTGTAACCCTTGAGATTTCTTTGGGTAAATGGCCAACTGGTTTGTCATTTCCGAATTCACAAACTTTGATTGCAAATCTATCGAAAACATTGTTGTTCTCATGAAAGCAGTCCAGTGATTGATTTTCCTCAGGTTTCCAATAAGTTTTATAATAATGGAATCCTCTGACAGCAGCTGTAAACTCGAACGTCTTGTTGTAAGCCATATGGACGTCTTTTCTTTTCTAGCTCTGATGAAAAACAAAAATGTCAATCGATCGATTTTTTAATTGCCTAGCATGAAAATAGAACGTTTTTGTTCTATTTGTCAGTGTAGACCGAACTTTCCCAATTAAATAGAATGTTTTTGTTCGATTGGTTAGTCTAAACGGGCCTTAGCGAAGAAAAAAAGAATGTTTTTGTTCGATTGGGTAGTCTAAACGGGCCTTAGCCAAGAAAAAAAGAATGTTTTTGTTCGATTTTTAGTGTAAATATAGGCCAAGTGAATGGAATGTTTATGTTCGAGTAAATATACAGGATACAGATAACTTACGTTTCCTTTTTTATCTCCCGGCTTTCAAAATGTCTTACATCAGGAAGTTAGCTAAATTACAAGAGAAAGAAGCTCAACAAAGGGCCGCTGAAAAGGAAAAAACTTCAGACGAAACACCTTCAAACAGTTCTAGGGAACAAAGTAAGTATTTCTCTTTGATGTTTTTTTTTGTTATACCTACCTGCGAAGAAGTTTCTTTCTTTGTTTGAAAATTTTTAATTTTTGGTCAAAATTCGCAATTACATAGTGGTTCGTTTTATTCATTTTAGGCCCACAACCAACTGACTTCCAGCAAGAATCATCCCTTGGTTCGTTAGACTACGAAGCTGTTACAGACGCGACTGAAAATGTTAAATCCAGTGGCAAAAAATCATACAACCGTTGGTCAGAAAAAGAAAGATTTGATATCGGAAAATATGTTGCGATTCATGGTGGTGCGGCTGCAATCACAAAGTTTCAAACCAAAGACAGGCCGTTAAGTGAGAGTACAGCTCGAAGATTTGGCAATCTTTACAAAAAAGAGCTGAAAGATTCAACCCGAGAAAAACGTAGCGTGGTAACCAAATTTGTTCCTTTGAAACGCGGTAGACCTCTGTTCCTTGGCAGTCTAGATGAGATGGTACAAAGATTTTTAATTGCACTGAGAAATCGAGGAGGTGTTGTTTCAAGAACAGTTGCAACCGCTGCAGCGAAAGCTCTAATATCACGAAACCCTCAATTTGAGTTGGGGCATATTAAAATTGATAACAGTTGGGCAAAAAGCCTCTTCAAGAGAATGGGTTTCAAGAAAAGAATGAAAACGACCTCCAAAGTTGAAATCACTGAAGGAGCCAAAAAGGAGTGCGAATTACTATTTCTTCACGATATTGTTTCGACCATCGAACAACACAGCATCCCTCACCAACTTGTTATGAATCTGGACCAGACACCTCTTAAGTTTGTTCCAAGAATGAATCACACCATGGCGAAAAAGGGTTCATCGTCCGTCCCTATCGTTGGATCTTCCGACAAAAGATGCCTTACTGGTACCTTTATTATTACGCTTGATGGTTCTTTTCTGCCAATGCAACTGATATATGGGGGGAAAACAAATCAAAGCCTCCCAAAGTTTGAATTCCCCGAATCGTTCTCACTAAGCGTTAATCCCAAACACTACAGCAATACACAAGAATCCATCAAAGTCATCAAAGAGATCGTTCTAAAGCACGTTGAAGACCAGAGGAAGAAGTTAAATAACCCAAAGCAAGCTGCTCTTCTAATATTCGATGTCTTTCGAGGACAAATTACTGAGGAAGTTACCGAATTGCTGAAGAAGAACAACATCTTCCTGGTTTTGGTTCCAAGTAACATGACACATATATTCCAGCCCTTGGATCTTACTGTGAATAATCATTGCAAGCAATTCATGAGAAATTTGTTCACTGAATGGTATTCAAAACAGATCGAGAAAGAGCTATCCCTTAACAAAAAGATCGAAGATATAAATATTCAATTAAAGCTGACCACCATCAAGCCTCTTCATGCAAGTTGGCTCCTCCAGTTTTATAACCATATCACTTCGGCAGATGGCCGTGAAGTCGTTTTGAATGGGTGGAAAGCATCTGGAATTTACGACGCAGTTCGCATGGGATCCACTTCACTTGAATCCCTTGACCCTTTTCAAGATCTATCACCGCTGCCAGAAAGCAATAGTGTAATTACTCAGCCCATAACCGACATAATCAATGCGCCAGATTTATTAAAGGATAGCTTCATCAACGTGCGAGTCGAAAATGACGATGACAAAGAAGAGGAGTACACGCGTGACGAGGATGACATAGACTTTAGTCGGAATGCATTTGACATTATCATAGACGATGAAGAAGAGTAGATTTTTAGTATTTGTTTTAAAATTCTTTGCTTTGTAATGCTTATTTCTACATCTTTACCAAAGAAAATTTTCGTTGAAATTTGAAAAAATCCTTCACTCGCCAAAATTAGTTCCCGCCAAAATTAAAAAATCCGCTGACCCGCCAAAATAAGTTCCCGCCAAAATTAAAAAAAACCGCCACCCGCCAAAATAAGTTCCCGCCAAAATTAAAAATTTCGTTGATCCGCCAAAATTAGTTCCCGCCAAAATTAAATTTTTTTTAGATTTCCTTCGTCCGCCAAAATTAGTTCCCGCCAAAATAAGTTCCCTTAAGGTAGTCCTTCATATATCGCATTTTGTGTTTCCGTAACAGGATGCGCCTTTTAAGACACACAGACAGACGGAATACGGCTATTATTAAAGAGACTAGCCGTTAATCCGAGGAAAAATCCACGGGTTCGCCCGTCCTTTATATATCGCACTTTGTGTTTCTGTAACAAACAGACGTACGAACAGACAGACGGAATACATTTATTATTGAAGAGACTAGCCGGGAACCCTGCCGTCGAAACGCCAGGGTAAGCCACAAGTCAAGGTATGACCTGGCGTTGAACACTCTGTGGAGTGCTTAATAAGAGCCGTAAACTGTGTCGCACAATCAGGTGGAGCGTTTTAGTACAGGTATACAGTATGTCGTAAATCAAGTGAAGCGCGTATATGCACCATTATGGTGTTGGGACTGTAGCATATTTTTCAAGAATAACTTTCCCTCAATAGCTTAAATAAAAATAGAGTTTACAAACCGTTGTTACCCTGCAATAGCAAAAACAATCGGTCATTATTATTTTATTTTTCAGAATAACTTTTTCTGAAAGTTAAAAAATTAATCGTGACACCGGGCTGAGCGCTTATTACAGTTAAACGGTGTTGTACAGGCGCATAGGGACACACCCAAACAAAACTTTCTCGCAGACTCTGTTTAAATAAGAACACAAGAAACAGTCCATTGTTGCACATCCATACAACCGGGATTACCGAGAAAAGATTTAAAAATTCTCACTGTGGGCTGACCCCTTTGTACAAGCGCATAGGCGTAACAGCTTTTTCCGAAAAAATAGTCTGTTGTTAACTGGGCTAAGCGCATAGTACAGTTACACCAAAGAGGTATAATATTTATTTCTTTTATTAAATCTCTTTGGTTAAACAGAGTTGAACAGGCGTGTAAGCGTATTATTCTTTTCCAAAAAACTTCATTGAAACTTTAGTTTAAATAAAAACACAGGGAACAGCCCGTCGTTACTGGGCCAGCTACAACAATCGCTCAGCCATTTTATTAGCAGAAAGGGTTTTCTGCATTTAGCATGAGAATTATTGCTTAAAAATATTGTTGTATAGCCAAACTGCATTTTTATACTTTCACTTCTCTAGCTAAATAGCCACAGCCTCGAAATAGAAAGAAATGTTGGCTAGGATAAAAAGCTTTTATACCATACTGAATAGTAATAAGTAATGCTCTAAATGGCTAGCTAGGTAGCAAAATCTTCGTTTCTAGCCAAAAGTTCTAAAACTGGTGCGTTTAAGACCTTTGCGTGGCTAAAAAATAACAAGACCACTTTCAATATCAAAATGGCCTTTGTCCAGCCGCAAAATCATCTTGGATTGTTTTTTTAAGTGAAAATCTTGGTTTGTTTTTCAAAAGAATTAGGCGTCGTGATTGGTATATTACGTGCGACCGGTCAAAACAAAGTCGGTAAAAATGTATCGCATTTGGTATCGGAGCGTAGTTTACAAAATATCGTGTTCCCGTAACGGCACGCGGCTTTCGCAGACACACAGACAGACGGTTATTATTAAATAGAGTAGTCGGTAGCCCGTGGAATAGATCAACGGGAATTCACTGGTCATACATACTTCTTGTATTAGTATTTCGCGCTTCTTTTTTTCACCTGGTATAAAATTTACCTATGGTAGTCATATGGGCCCTGGAAAGATATACTTATGGACACTAAAGTATTAAAAAATGCATGTTTTTGTTTTCATAAGAACCTATACAGTTGACTCTCTCTATCTCGAACTCGCAAGGGACCAGAAAATTTGTTCGAGATAGAGAAAGTTCGAGATAGAGAAAAATTGACAAAAATTGGATTTTTTCGTAAAAAACGTATTTTTAACCTTTAGTGTATCGGGAGTTGATAGAGGTCAATGAGAGATGTTAAAATGTTAATACTCAATGCACAAGACTTCTTTTAAAATAAATACATAAAATAGATTTACAGCTTCATTTAAAGAAATCGGTTATGTCTTTTTGTTTAAGTGATGCCACTCTGTCTTCATTATACATTTTTTCGAATTTGGAGATAAGCATTTGCATTTCATTGCCTTTTTCGCAACACATTGCTAGATCTTTCAAAAGATCAATACTACACTTTTCCATTTGTCCAGCCAACCATCGGAAGCCTTGAAACTTGAACAATCAAAGTTTTTAGCAAAACTGAGTGCCATTTCTTTTATCAAATTGCCATCGATCGGAATGTTTTGGCTTCTTTGAACAGTAAACCATTTGAAAACAGCCTTGTCTATCTGCTCATAATCACAGCCTCGAACCTTTTTCGAACCAGACGCGGTTTTTTGTTCTTCCAAGCTTTGTAGGATCTTATGTTTTTTTTTCATCCAAGTTGAAATTGTATTTTGGGGGATCCCGTATTTTTCTGCTGCCTCCTTGTTTGACATTCCTTTCTCGATTTCCCGAATTATTTGACATTTTTGAATTAAAGAAACGTTATTGAGTTTTCTTTTTAAAGCCGACATCTTCACCTCAAGAAGGTTTCTGGTTCAAAACACTGTAAACAATGTTTTGTGAGTGACTTTAGAATTCGAACGTCAAACATTTTCGTTCGAAAATGGAACATTTTAATTCGATTTTTAGTGTAAATAGGTTCTTAAATCCGGAAAAGTTCGAGATAGAGAGAGAAACAGTCAGACGGGACCGAGATTTTGGTTCGAGATAGAGAGGTATTCGAGATAGAGAGGTTCGAGATAAAGAGAGGAAAATAGCTTAGAGCCTACACAAATGTCCAAGGGACCGAGACTTTGGTTCGAGATAGAGAGATGTTCGAGATAGAGGGTAGTCGAGATAGAGAGAGTCAACTGTAGTTTGTCCAAAAATTTAGGTCGACATAAGGCTCAGAACATATTAACCCTATACTGAGTCTCAATCGACTTTTTAAGCTTTTTTTATAAGAAACTTTTGAAATTAAATCACGCAAAAAGCTAAATAAAATTTTAAAATAGCGTGGTAAAAAGTTAAAAAAGTTTTAGCTATGCGCAACCATTGCGTGTATTCATAACAAAACTTTTTTCTTGCGCACAGACAGACAGCTCAATATATTATGAAATACTCCCGTTTTTTATTTGAGCTCTGCGGAGAAGTGTATGTAAACAACAAATGTGCGGAAAAATTAAAATTTGGCAGAGGAAATGAAATGGAGAGCAAATTAGGTAGACTTTCGCTTTCGTTTTTTAAATAAGACACATGGAAAGCTGTAAACTGTATTATTCAAAAATCGTTTACGTGGTTTTACTGAGAATGCATTGGTAAAAGTAAAACATGCGAGGTTTGTATTTATTCTAAGTGTTGACGAGGAAAGAGCCACCCTTACGCTGAACGTGACCGTTAAAATACAATTAAAATCCTTTTTGTAGCGAAGTCAGGAAAGACGAGAATGTAAAACGTTTATAAACGTGGTGTTAACAAATGGAAAAGGGTGAGTGGAAGAATATAGTGGCGATGGGCGATATCTTAAAAGTCGTTATCGCCTCGGGTGTAGCAAACGTGCTCCACAATTTCGCTTCGCTCGCGAAGCTAAATGGCTTCGTAAAAACAGTGTGATTATCGACTTTTTTTTAAACAAGTAGCTTTAATTAAACCTTTAACATAAAAACACAAATCTTTTTTGTTTAAAGCCATTTTTCACTAGATATTACAAAAACTAAACAATTGTCAAGATATTACGGGATATTCCAGACCAGCGGATCTGGTCTTTGAAATTATCTCTGACATCATAAATTTTCAATCAGCAGCCGTACTGCGGCTGTTCGCCTGTCCTTTAAAAACAGGTTTTGTAAAGGGTCTGTTTCAAGTAATAATTGGATTCCCATGCTTTAGTGGCGATTATTGGCTAAAGAAAAAATAATCTATAAAGATGTAAAATTTCTCCTTTCTTGATTACGTATACCACGGTGATTCGTGGTTTTCAAGTTATCACTCTACTTTTGTAGACGCGGAAATAAATGCAGGTAAAAAATATGAGTATTGGAAAGATTTTGTAATTCATGCTGTAATTAACATTAAATTAACAGAGAAGCGGAAATAATGGGGTAAGGACAGTATTGGGAAACATTTTTTTGCACTTTAAGAACATTTCTGTTTGTTTTTGTTTTTATTAATACGCTTTGTCAGTGCGTAGTAATACAACAAAATAATTCAATAAAATCAAATGAAAATTTGCCTTCTTCCTTTTAACACTAGCACATGCTGGGCAGAGCATAATCACTTTATTCTTACCTCTGTGTTAAATCACCCTAAGTTTCCGCAGGGTACCCTGGACATAGAACCTCTTCATAATAAAAATTATCTTCGGTGTCAGCAAATATCATTTAACGGGAAGAAAATTGACATCAAAAGAAAGACTACAATGTATTTAATGACACATCCAGGCGCAACTTGATTTTACGCGTATTAAAAATTTTTTGTCTCATGATTTTGCGGAACATAATAGTTATGCATATGAGATGCACATAGACAAGTTAAAAATATTTTATTTTAGGTATATATCTGGCTTGTAATGTTTGTAGAAAGTGCTATAATGGCTTTTTACATGAAATAAATTCGGAGGTTTTAATGAGAAAAGGATTATAACCTGCGGTGCTTTTCAGACAGTATTACAATATTAACTTCGCATGCTTTCCTAAATTTTATAAAAACATATTTCCCAAGCGTAAAATTTTAGTTTAAAGGCTATTCGCTATTATTATAACTACACAATGAGTTAGTAATCATTACATTGTATCTTGTTCATGTAGGGAATTCGTAACACGGTTACTGAAGTCCCACGACATTTTTAATAGAGAAATTAATTAACCAAAATAATTTAATTCCATGTTGACCGACAGGAGTTGTGTTGTGAAGTAAAAAGAAGAAAAAATAATAACCAACATTGGCGTCGTAAAATTTTGTAGTTAGTAGTCAATGGTAAGTTGCGTTTTTACTTGCTTATTATCTATTTTTTAATTTACCTGATTAAAAAAACGCTGCATCTGTTTTTAATTTATTTATAGAATGACAAAAGAAACTTCAGAAGCAAGAAATGAAGTGAAGAATGTAGTTAGAAGTAGTAAAATACAGTTAGAAGTAGAAAATGAAGGTTAGAAATCGAAGTGGATTTGAATTCACAAATAGTGAAAATTTTAATATTTTTGTACGTTCGGGTTTTATGTCGCTAGAGCTACTACGTGTTACTTTTTAAAAAGATTTAAGCCATTTAAAAAAAAGTTTACGTTTTACGGCGTTTTTTCTATATTATAATACCCGTATACGTCTGTCTGTCGCGCAAAAATGTAGCTTAGCTTGGCAATAGCGAGAAGCACGCAATGCGGTATAAAAAGGACGGGCGAACCCGTGGATTATGCCAACATATTGGTTTACCTTTTTTTTGCATAATTAATTACGCAATAGTTTTGCAGCGGCTGTTTTAAAGTCGATTTTGTGTGTCAATTCCGCAATATACGCTTCTTACACAATAGTTTTGCAGCCGACGTGGTAAAGTCGCTATCGTAAACTATTTATTAAGTAGCCTGAAAAATAACTTGATCGCTAGAGAACTGTATTAGACACTTGAGAAAAAGATAAAAATGTGCCGTGCATATATGCGATCACGTGACTTTAGGAGTCTGCGATGAAATGCCATAATAATAATTGAACACTCCCCCACCAAATATTTACGGGGCTAAATATTTAAAAACTCCCAAAAATATAAAAAATAAACAATATACACAGTTTAAGTAGCCAACTTCCTTCGTGATTGGCCTAAATTTAACGGCTTCCCTTCAAGGTCCCCTGTTCGTCTTTTCAAGGTTGTCATTAATTTCCGAATTCTTAACGTACTCGATTAAAAAAGTTTGCTGAATGGTCTTCTAAAAGTCAAGGTTCGGGTTCATACCAAGGCTTCACTTACTTGATTATCTTGTCCCTTATAGAACTCGGTTACAACTTTAATTCTCAACAATGATCCTGACATTTGTTCGTCACTACATCTTAAGGCGCTTGATTTGCAAATTAGAGTTTTTTGAAAACGATCTATAAGTTTCCCGTAAGTTTACTACATATTCTTTCCGCCAACGCTCCCAAAAGTGATGGATTAAAGTGTTAACTTTAGTACTTATGATGCGATATCAAAAGATTTATACGACAACTGAGTGGCGTTGTTAGACATATGGCTAAGCAGTCTGCCAAACAATAAATTATTTGGAGCTACACAGTCTTCAAATTCATTTTGATAAACGCAAGTTAAAGGTCGATTATGTGAAATCATTTACACTTCGAACAGTATGGTTTGCAGCTCTTCGTAAGACAATTTAGCGTTTCCTAAATCCTTTTCTAACAATTCCTTAGTGCTCCGAAAAATGCGGTAAAAAAACATGCCAAGGGGCTAACGGTAGATTAAAATGCCACTGTACTCGCAAGTTTGAGACAAAACTTTCAACCTCTCCGTGATACGAGCCTACGGAAACAACGTATAAAGGATGCGGAACTTAAACTTGGTGTTAGGTCTGGTAGTACTGCTCTTACTGGCTGCGCATGTATAACGTAACCCAGACATTGTGCATAACTGTATGCTCTTCTTTAATGACAGCGTTTCAAACAAAAACTGATCCAAAATTGTCTAAGCTTATCACCTAAAACAGGCGACTGTCATTTAACCGAAATTCAGGGCGGTGATTGGCTTGGATACTTACAGCTCCTTCCTTTATAGTATCGACAAACGTTACATTTGTGTAACAAAGATCTATCCACTTCTCACCCAGTATCTTTGTCTAAATTCCGTTAACCCTATTTGGTATGGGGGGCATAAAGTGCCCGCGGCATTTTCAAAGTCTAATAACTTTTTAAATAATGGATGAAATTACCTGAAATCTTGTGACTTTTCCTAACTTTTATTGGACTTTCGGAAAATAAAAAAAAAGTATTTCCAAACATTGTTCTGTCAATGTCACTTTGTCCTCAGGTGGTCATATCAACTTTTTTAATGTAGTGCTAAAAATAAATGCTTTTTAAAATAACCAGTTGTATGAATATGTGATTCCTGTGATGACATGTCAATCTAAATATTTTGACACTAATTAAGTCACAACATATTGATGCTTCTTTGTGCCAAGTTTCGTCACTTAAAACCAAACTGAACAAAAGTTACAGCCCGCGGGCACTTTATGACCCCTCCCATACTTACAAGGGTCAAAAAAGCCCATACCAAATGGGGTTAAGCTAGATACCCACTGTGCGTTTAAGTGCGTATGACTGCGTATATATACTTATAAGCGTATATATGCTTATAAGTCCGTATATACGCTATACGCACTTATAAGCAGTTAGACGCACTTATACACTCTTATACGGACATAAACGTCTATCGCGCAAATCAAAACTTTTTGATATTGTCGTTTAAAGTTCAAAGAAGACCGGCACTTCATTATAGTGAAAGTTTGTTTTCACATTTTTTAGTGATCTGTTACGCGCATGTACTTTTTATTAGACTTTTATTGGTTATAAAGGCAGTTTATGACAAGCTTGTTTTGATTTTCATAAAAAAAGCTTAAAGTTAAAAGAAGGCGCTTCTCGGCCGGGATATTTTTTTAAAAATTGGTGTCTTCTCTTGCAGTCCGTCCTTTTACTAAACTTAATAAATGTTGGAATCCGTCTGGACTCATTCTTAAGTACCGATAATTATACACTCTATCATCTTTCAAATCTTCATATAGAGTATAAGAACACCGTGTGTGTGGCGTTATTGATAGATTTTCCTCACCCATAAATGTTATTTTTTTAATTTTCAGTTTTTACTTACTTTGATCTTTATATCGGTGGTAAAAATATCAAAAGAAATCTTCGATTTCTTCCTAATCGCAAATTATACGCACTAAGATATGATCAATTAAACGCGAATCATACGCGCTGAGATATACGCACTTAAACGCACGCGGGTGCGATTGGTTAAGAATAATCAGTTCCTTTGTTTCAGTCGATAAAGTTTGGCGATTCGTTAGAACTACTTAACATGTTGTAGGTCGCCTTTTGATTTCTAGAGAAGGTGGAACGACCTTTTGTTCCCCAATTGAATGACTTAAATGAGAGAGTTTGAATCTACGTTTAACTTCTACCTCACCCATCCCGTCCAACTCTGACAAAAGATTTTCCTAACTGTCTATTAATTCGTCCTTAATGTCTTCATCTCAACTCACTTTGCATTTGCACAGTTCATGTTATGGAAATTTTAAGCTGATGATGCTTGTATTACACCAAGCGGATCATAAAACGATGAAACAACTTTTAGAATGTTCCTTTTTGTCGGATGCAAAGTTCGAGCTAATTGAACGAGTCCATTGAAATCAATAATTAAAACATCCCGATTGTCGTCCCAAGTGACTCCCAGAATTTTCTATTATGAAACTTTCTGTACTATAATGTCTTAGTAATAGTTAGTTGAAAAATGTCCCTAAGCTCCTTGTTGTTAGTTCTCCATTTCTGGAGTAAGAAATAGCCTTCTAACAAACGTAGGCGCAACTAATTAAAGAGTTTTAAAGCTTTTTCTACGGTTACACTTCCCCCGATAAAATTATCAACAAGAAATGATTTTCAAACGGTTTTTACGAATTCAGGATCAAGTTCGTATTGTTTCATATGTTCACGTATAGTCTTGTAACCAAAACGGTGAGCTGGGGACACCAAAGACTAATCGAGTAAAACGATTTGGAACGATGATGGGTTTCTCTGCGAAAACTTCGTCAAACAGAGACATCTCAGATAATCCCGATCAGCTTCGCTTACACTATTTTTGAGGAACGCCTTTTCTATATCTGCGAAAAGAGCTATCGGGTAAGCACGAAAGCGTGGAAGTATGATACAACATAGGCGTGAGCTGCTCACCATTTTACAAACACTTATTTAAACTTGGTCCATTCTTTTTCACAGAAGCAAAAGAAAACGACGCGCACTTTACTTGTATTTTTGTCATCAGGAATTATGGGTTGGAGTGGTAATTAGTGCGTTTCTCCAATTTTGCAAACAGTTTTGACCTCTTCTATAATTCCCAAATGTTTTTTTTCTAGAAAATTAGCATTATGCTTTCGCAAAAGCTCGGGTTCTTCTTTCAATTTCCCGTGCAGTTGTTTACTGAGCTCGAGATTGTCTGACAAAATGGCATGGTTTTTTTTTAAACGGTAGCGAAATTTCATATCTATTTTCAATAGTTTTAGAAATAGTGTCCGCAAATTTATCATAGTACGATTTTTCGTTCTTTAGTATACCTATACTTTCTAATTCTCCAAACCTTTGTAATTTATTTCCGAGAGATTGAACTTCATTATGTACATCACACTCAATAGTAGCATGTGTAATAGGTTGTTAGCGCTCTCCGGATTAAACTTGCTCGCGATCGGTCCACTTAGTACCATACCTACCTCCGTTTCGATAACATCTACTCCCTACACGTACACTAGTACGTTTCACGTTTCCTTAAAATACAATTCCCAGAGAATTCTGATCTTATTAGCATGTCAACCTCCTTCTCAGACCCCAGTCAGCCAACTTCAATCCCTTCAAGCTAACAAAATTTTCCCGCGCAAAATTCACAAAGTGTTTCTTAATAAAGTTGAACATGTCCAACTTCTAAAAAAAATTATAAAACCGAATAAAGTTGTACATTTTTCCTGTTTATACAGTAAGCTTTTTATCTAACATTTAAACTCCCGTTTAAACTTACCGTGTATTTTAGCCTTTAGTTTTCTAATATAGCTTTTTGCTAATGCGTTGAGATAAATAAGACCTTTGTGATACAGAGTCAAACAAACTTGGCTTAGTGGTGAGGGCTACTTGCTTTTTCTAGCATAACGTCAGCGATTTGCAGTCAAACATAGTTGTTGATATTTTGCACGTGAGTCACTTTAGTTTCAGAATGGGAATGACTATCAGCCTTTTCACGTTGTGTCAAATCGCGGAGTTATAAACACTTTCGCAATAGAAACAGGTTTTTGAGCAACCTTTGATCTTGTGATTTTTTTCAACCACAAAAAGCAAAGGTTGACTTTTCTTAAAATTCCCTTGCAAGCAATACTATCAGTGACAACGTCACATTTATCAGACCAATGATTTTTGTTACAAAAAACACAACTAATCCAATTAGATCGAGTCATAAAGCCTGCGCTAGTTGATCTCTGCTCATCAATCTGCGAAACAAAATTGTTCTTACTACCTTCATATTGGTCTTTGCGGTTTTGACTTACAGGGTTGATCGGTACTATACAATATTCTCCAGCTCTAATTTCATCGCGGATTTACTTAAGGAGCCTGGACAAATACCGAAACCCTTCTTTCCTACTAACGTTCATCTTAAAGTCAATGGGAAGTCTTTCCATAATAATCAGTGATAATTACAAACCATAACTTCTTCTATCTATACCGAAACATTCCAGACTTCGAGCGTGCAATTCACATCATCATATAGTTTGCGAATTTCTTGAACATCTCGATCGTTGTAAAACTTCTTTAATTTAAGCAACTCGTTCATGTGCGTTCGGTTATTATCATCTGCGTGTTTCCATATCATTCTTTAAGAAGCTTGAGCGTCTCTTTATAATCCACTTGTTTGAGGTAAGCCAGAGATAGAGTGAAGGGCATCCTCTTCGAGATAAGAACACTAATAATTAAACTTTTCCGTGTTGCTGATTTGTGTAGATGGATTTACTGCTGCATGAAACGAGTCCATAAAAGTTTGATCAATCAACCCTTACGCGCACGCCAAACTCTAAACTGCAATGCTGCAATATACATACGACGTAGTTCTTTATGTTTATAATTATAAAAATATATCCATGAGAATTTTGCGTGTGTGTTAATTGTGCACATCTTCTTCCTGTGCAATTATTTTCGCAAACAAAGACGCTCCGCCATATCAATTTATTAAATACATCGATCTTATAAAATTTGGTAAAATGTAAGCGAAAGGCAAATTATATTGTAAATGATGAAAACGGAATTCTTTTCGCCACGTTAATGTCATGGAAACAAAGAGAAGAATGATTTCGGAAGCACTCCAAAAGAAAGTAAACTTTCCGGTTCTGTTTTTGTTATTTGTCTCCGCGCCATAATTGCACAGGATTCTTTTTAACGAAGTTTGCTGTTGGTGAAAGTTGTGGCAATAAGTTTTTTTAACTACAGCTATTTCCTTTTTCGAACAATTAAGCTTTACTCGTATATTATCTATTTTATTTTACTTTTTCTCACTGTAATAATGTATGAAAAGGACGCCAGAATATAATTCATCTCTCATCAAAACCTCTCCAAATTTATTCATTTAAAAAGTTGTCATGGCACTTTGTTAAAAAATAATGGTGGAATTCTACAGACATATCAAGCGTGTGGAGAGACATACCTTAAATTAAATACTTGCCGGGAGACCCGGCGTTGAAACGCTGTGTTAAGCAAAAAGTAACTGTGACCCGGTGTTAAACGGTTGAACGTTTAATAAGAGCCGTGAAGTGTGCCACGCATCCAGGTAGAGCGCTTTAGTACAGGCATATAGTATGTCGTAAATAGAAGAAATGGCACAAAGGTGCTTTCGGGTCAAAAGACACTTTTCCACAGCTGAAATAAGAACACAGTTTACAACCGTTGCTACCACATCATAGCATCATATTAAAAACAGTCGATCAACCTTTATTATTTTTCGGAGAATGTTCCCGGTGAAAGGTCCAAAATAAAAGGTACTCCAAGCTGCGCGCTGATTACAGGTAAACAGTATCGCCATCCATATAGGTGTAATACCTTTTTTTTTTTGAAAAAAAAATTATCGCAACTTCGGTTAAACAGCCACTCTGTTGTTAACACTGACTAAGCGCTTACCATACCGTGTTGCATATCCATATAAGAGTCGTACCCTTTTCAAAAAAATGATTACAGCTTCTGTCTATACAAAAAACAGGAAGCAATCTGTTATTAACCGGGGCTGAGCGTTTAATACAGGCAAATGGCGTTGGACATGTGTATAGGCGTAATACCCATTTTCCAAAAAACTTTGCCGCAACTTCGGTTCGAATTAAAATACGGAAAACAACCCGTCATTACCCGTCCAGCTAAAAAACCAGGTTAAGTTCATACATAAGACATAACTTCAAGGTGTAGCTACCTAACTGCATTTAACATAAGAATTACATATTGTTCAAAAAGTTTGTTTTTGCTAGCAAAACTGCATTTGGCTAATTTCATCTTTCAGCCAGACGTAACTAAAGTGCTTGCTAGAGAGCCACAACCACAACATAAAAATGAATAATAACATACCAAACTTTGACAGAATAAGAATAAATAACGCTAGCCTTAAAATCTACGTTTTTAGCCAAAATCTTAAAACTTAAGATTTATCTATGGCTAGAAAACCATCATCTTAACATGTGAAAACCTACCAAGAAGTAAATATTCCTTTAGATACAAAGTATTAGGAAAGAAGTAATGTAAAAAAACCAGACTTACTAACGCCAAAGCCACAGCTTTCAAATTGACCGTAGCTCAGATTAGGAAAAAAAATGATATAATAGGCCTAACTTGGCTGGTATAAGGTTGGAAAAAATCTCAAGTCGGCAAAAGTTTTAAGTTGGCAAAGATTTGAAAGTCAGCAACAATAATAGTGACTGGTACAAAATTTAGTCACTTTTATGTTTGGGAAAATTGTTGAAAAAACAGTTTATTTCAAAGCAAATAGTTTTTAGATAACAATTTTAACTTAAAATTAAACTCTAGTATCGAACATTTGTAACTTAACATTTTTGTCTTCTACTGCGTTACAAGAGGAGTGTTAACCGGCGAAAAAAATTAGCGGGTAGGAAATAAAAATATTAAATATTAGCCACTAAAGCAACATATGGACACTTTAGCCCCGCCTTTTTACCAATCAAATACACCAGCAGTCTACAAGTATATCAAGCTGTCATGTGCTTCTGACATAACCATTTAGATTTATGGAAATAAAAGATGATTCCGAAACCTTTATGGATACACACAATTTAGTCTGACTTGTATTATTTATGTATTAGTTGGACTAGTTTTGTTTACTTAACACCAGGCGTTTAAAATATATATTTTTCAGACTCGCTAATCTGGACCTTTGATACCCCTGTATACCTTCCACTGAAAGGATCCACGGATCGTCTGGAGTTTATGCTAACAGACGTCTATCATCACGAGAAGAACGTCACGTTTTTTGACATCACAGTGCATTTGTTGATAGAATAAAGATGAGAGATATAAGGAAACTCCATCTGAGTTTGCCGAGTGGATCTGCGCAAGACTCTGATCAGGATGAGGGACAAGTTTTCAGACTCAGGAAAAGCGAGGACATTGAACAATATCTCCGGGACGAGATAAAGGAGCGGACTAAACTTGGAAAAGTATTTAAATGCACAATATGTGGGTACGCTTTTGCGATCATGGTCTGCTTGGCGTAAGTGTGATTACGTCAGGGCTTGGGATTGGAGCTATGGGCTCGGGTTTGGGGTTCCCCTAGCCTGTGCCATGGGGGGATTCGCAATTGCCGCCGGAATAGGGAAGGTCGGTCTCCGAAATGCCTCTAAACGGTTGCGTGTTAAATCCAAAAAACATGATAGTATATGGCTACTCGCAGAGGCGAAACTAATCTCGATTGTAGATCTGATCAGCAAGTCAATGGAAAACGGCGTTATCAGTGACCAAGAGTATAGTCTAATTAGCCGTGAAAAGGAAAGATATTCGTTGTTGAAGGAGCAAATGTGTCAGAGGTTTAATAGGATCGTAAATGTCATTAATGAACAGGAAAGAGCCCAGCTAGTTGCTAATGGTAGGGAGGAGGTAAAAGACGAAATTTAAGAAAAACTTCAATCTGTGCAATATGCAAACACTGTGTAGAGTCTCCACATGAATTAATTTATTAATTTGTATTATATTTTTATAGGTCTTGTATATATATATGGTTTCTTTCTAATCCTTAACCAGCAACCATTCTTTTTTAAAGTCTTTGTACCGGCATTCTGCGATGTGTGTCTGGGGGTAGTGATTTACCTTACATCGGTACATGCACCGATCAAATAGCTAGAACGGCACTCACCTGGCAGGATTCGTCGTAGGGTATCGGCATACTTTGGAATTTGGTTGTGATCGCGTGGTACGGGAGTTTGGCGTTCAAGTATTGATCTTTTTTCACAGGTTCCGTTTTCAGATACTCGGAAATCAACTCTTCGAACTTTGACCATATTTGACGATACTTCGTGATCCAGTCCAGTCAACAGTTTTGTTGCACATCTCCTGTGTTTTGAAACGATCCGATATATATTCACGCATGCGTGGATTCTTTTTACCGGCCCTATTACACACTTTTTGCGTTTTGAACCGGTCTGGGACATGTATGAGCACCCAGTGATTTTTTTTCAACAACTTTGTTACACACGTCTTGCGTCTTGAATCGGTCTGGCACGTATTGGAGCAGCCAGGGATCCTTTTTAACAGCTTTGTTGCACATGTCTTGTGTCTTGAAACTCATCTTTATTAGTATTATTATCTTACATGAAATGCTGTAAGATAACGTTTCAGGCCAATCCCCACAACTTCTCAAGGTCTGCCTTTTCATCCTCTGAAAAGCACTAATCAATGACCCCATCTGGATACCATGTTATTGGGGCTAGATTCTTCTTAATTCTAGCCTTTTCAGCTGTCTTTTGATGGTAAGCTTTTCGCCATTAAGGCTTGGCGTTCCTATTTGATACATACTCGGGGTAACAAACCAATCCGGCACGGAACCTAACACCCAGGAGTTCTCCTCAACAGTTCCATTGCACATGCCCTGTGTCTTAAACCTATCCTGCACGTCCTGGAGTGCCCAGGGACCCTTTTCAACAACTTTGTTACACATGCTTTGCGTCTTGGACTTGCTGGGAACATGTCTTGGGTCTTGAACCGGTCTGGTACATGCCCCAATAGTTAGGGACTCTTTTAGACAACCCCATTACACATGTCTTGCGTCTTGAGCAAGTCCGGTACATCCCCGAGAAGGTAGGCGTGTTTTTCAACAACCATATTCCATATGCCTTGGGTCTTGAACCTACCCGGAACATATTGGAACATATTTGAATCATCCTCAACAGCATTGTTACACATGTCTTAATTTTTGAACCTATCCCGAACATACAGTAGCATCAGTAGCTCTTTTGCAATGACACAAATACACATGTCTCGGGTCTTGAACCGGTCCGGGATAAACGCGATAATATGGAACAGATCGTCAACATGTTTAATCCAATGTTCCTATTGTTTTTGATATGTTGAAGAAAATTAGCCTTACGTAGTTTATAATACCCTTTAAGTCCTCGGGTTTTTGCGATATCACCTATTTGCTTGACGGTGTATGAATCAATATTATATACACGGTTTTTTGAAAAATGGGTGCTCTGGCATTTATGCAAATTTTTGACGAGCATGTTGGGAATTTCCCTCTACTCCACCTGCTCATTTTTTAGGGACTTAACCTTGATATGCATGACTAAGCACTGCACGATAGGGATTTGTTCCACTTGCACATCAAGGAACCGAGCTTTACTGCGCATGCATTGATGGATAGAGAATTTTTTCTGATGGTTAGCGGTACTTTCCGCCATGGGGCGTGACGAAAAGTTGTGACGTAGCAAGTGAAATTATGTATGATAATTATCATGAGAGTTTGCCAATGGTTTTTGGAAAATCCTGGTTCATACGACCACCCATACTAGCCGAGATTACCGGATAAGTGTTTCAGGAAACAAACTGAAGTTAAAACCTAATTTTTTGAGGAAACAAGGTGAAAATTACATCTAAAATTCTATGAGGAAAGTTTTTAAAAATAAAAATTAATTTTCTTAAGGAAACTTTTCAAAAATAAAAAATAATTTTTTGAGTAATCAAGGTGAAATTAACGCATAGATTTCCTAGAAAACAAGGTGAAATTCAAAAATAATTTTCTTGAGGAAACTTTTTAGAAATAAAAAATAATTTTCTGAGGAAACTTTTTAAAAATAAAAAGTAGTTTTTTGAGGAGACTTTTTTAAAAATAAAAAATAATTTTTTGAGGAAGCAAGGTGAAATGAACGGGTAGATGAATTTAGCGAATAACTTTCTAAGACTTTTTTTAAAAATAAAAAATAATTTTTTGAGGAAACTTTTTAAAAACAAAATATAATTTTCTGAAGAAACTTTTTAAAAATAAAAAATAATTTTCTGAGGAAACTTTCCCAAAATAATACATTGCTGTTTGTGGAAACAAGGTGAAATTAACTAATGGATTTCCTAGAAAACAAGGCGAAATTAACGAGTAGATTTCCTAAAAAACAAGGTGAAATTGAAAAATAACTTTCATGAGGAAACTTTTCAAAAATAAAAAATAATTTTTTGAGGAAGC
This sequence comes from Hydractinia symbiolongicarpus, assembly GCF_029227915.1. Classification (NCBI taxonomy): domain Eukaryota; kingdom Metazoa; phylum Cnidaria; class Hydrozoa; order Anthoathecata; family Hydractiniidae; genus Hydractinia; species Hydractinia symbiolongicarpus. The sequence goes on along the minus strand of NC_079875.1, from coordinate 11,048,788 downwards.
AAGGTGAAAATTACAAATCAGATAGAAGAAACAAAGGGAAATTAAGGAATAGATTTCCTAAAAAACAAGGTGACATTAAAAAAAAATTTTCTCGAGAAAATTTTTGAAAAATAAAAAAAAAATTCTGAGGAAACTTTCACAAAGTAATGTAATATTATTTGTGAAAACAGGGTGAAATTAACGAATAGATTTCCTAAAAAACAAGGTGAAATTAAAAATTAATTTTTTGAGGAAACAAGGTGAAATTAACGAAAAAGTTTCCCAGGAAACAAGGTGAACTTAGCGAATAAGTTTCTAAGGAACAAGGTGAAATTAAAAATAATTTTTTGAGGAAACTTTTTTAAAACAAAAAATAATTTTTTGAAGAAACTTTTCAAAAATAAAAAATAATATTTTGAGGAATCAAGGTGAAATTGACGAATAGATTTCCTAAAAAAAAAGGTGACATTAAAAAACAATTTTCTTGAGGAAACATTTCAAAAATAAAAATAATTTTCTGAGGAAACTATCACAAAATAATGTAATATTATTTGTGGAAACAAGGTGAAATTAACGAGTAGAGTTCCTAGAAAACAAGGTATATTTAAAAAAAAATTTCTTGAGGAAACTTTTTAAAAATAAAAATAAAATTTCTGGAGAAACAAGGTGAAATTAACGAATCGATTTCGTAAAAAACCAGGTGAAATTAAAAAATATGTTTTGAGGAAACGTTTCAAAAATATAAAATAATTCTTTGCGAAAATTTTTTAAAAATAAAAAATAATTTTCTGAGGAAACTTTAACAAAATATTATATTATTATTTGTGGAAACAAAGTGAAATTAACGAGTAGATTTCCTAGAAAACAAGGTGAAATTAAAAAATAACTTTCTTGAGGAGACTTTTCAAAAATAAAAAATTTTTTTTTAAGGAAACAAGGTGAAATTAACGAATAAGTTTCCCAGGAAACAAGGTGAATTTAGCGAATAAGTTTCAAAGGAAACAAGGTGAATTTAGCGAATAAGTTTCCAGGAAACAAGGTAAAATTAAAAAATAATTTTTTGAGGAAACATTTTTAAAATAAAAAATAATTCTTTGAGGAAGTAAGGTGAAAATTACAAATGAGATTGAAGAAACAAGGGGAAATTAACGAATAGATTTCCTGAAAAACAAGGTGCTATTAAAAAACAATTTTCTTGAAGAAACTTTTCAAAAATAATGTAATATTATTTGTGGAAACAAGGTGAAATTAACGAATAGATTTCCTAAAAAACAAGGTGACATTAAAAAGCAATTTTCTTGAGGAAACTTTTTAAAAGTAAAAAATAATTTTTTGAGGAAGCAAGGTGAAAATTACAAATCAGATTAAAGAAACAAGGTGAAATTAACGGATAGACTTCCTAGAAAAAAAGGTGAAGTTAAAAAATAACTTTCTTGAGAAAACTTTTCAAAAATAAAAATAATTTTCTGAGGAAACAAGGTGAAAGTAACGAAAAGATTTCCTAAAAAACAAGTTGAAATTAAAAATTAATTTTCTTGAGGAAACTTTTTAAAAATAAAAAACAATTTTTTGAGGAAACTTTCACAAAATAATATATTATTATTTGTGGAAACAAGGTGAAATTAACGAATAGATTTCCTAGAAGACAGGGGAAATTCAAAAATAACTTTCTTGAGGAAACTTTTCAAAAATATAAAATATATTTCTGAGGAAACTTTTTAAAAATAAAAAATAATTACTTGGGGAAACAAGCTGAAATATACAAACATGATTCTAAGGAAACAAAGTAGAAAGTAGTAGTAAGGAGTGAATATATACAGTTTTCGCTCCTTTCACATCTTTACCCCCAAAAACCCCGCTTTCATCATTTCCACCACCACCTCCATCCCAAACATATAATAATATTAAATGTAAGATACATGACGTCATCAACGCATGCGCAATAGCATATATAGTATATATGCTAGTACTCAGAATATGAGTAAGGAAAATTCCTAAAATATTCAATCCTTGACCAAACAAATTTTTCTGGTTGAAAAGAAAATCTGTATATAATAAAGCAATGAATTTTTTCAAAAATACAATCAGTAAACTATATGACACGGTATCAGCACCAGTAGCGGCAACTCGCGAAGCTCTAGCTAAGCAACTTAGGAGCGTTCGGGACACCGTTAGTTACTATTATAACAGGGCCAGGGATCAATTTTCAGGAGCACCAACTCTCCACGATGAGGTTCAACGGGTCACCATAGATGAGTAATACCATGGAATTGAGGACCTCAAACATATGTTTGGAAAAGAATCGAAGCAGGCCACGAACCCAGAGGTAATCGAGTACATCAAGAGTATTTTAAACGATGACGCGGAAATGTTTGAAGAAGGAAACCGCATCAAGACATGGCGGTTTAATAATAACCTTAACCAGCCATTGACGGACGTTATCATGCGAAAAATCACCCCGCCCCCCCCCCCCATGTAGACATGCGTGTAAAGGTAATATACAGCTTCGGCTGCGAGATTTACCGAGGTAGTGGAGATGTTGCGAATTATCACAAAACCAAGAGCTCAAGATCACTTTCAAGCATGGCTGACATCGAGGACTTTCTGGATGAATGCGACAATAAGGGCCTTGATCTGGAGGATGCCGAATTTTGGACGTAAGCCTACTTGCCGCCAGATAGAACTATCGAGACACCAGGATCATATGAGGGCAAGATAGTATTTAGACACGTTCAGATCAAGATAATTTTTACGAGGGAACCCTTACTTGAATGTAGTCCATTACCAGATTGGCTGCGCGGAAAAAGATGCATCTATGCCATCGACGGTGAAGATGCTAGAACGGACAATCTATGCTTCTGGAGGTGTCTAGCTGTAAGGAAGAGAGCGGATGTAAAAAAAGGGACAGAGTTCCTCAAAAAGAAACCCGGCTGATTTTGCTGATACGTCACCATGCCTTGGTTATATACGCGGAATCCCACATTCTTTGCATTATCAAGCCCTCCGTTAAGTGCTCGCATATATCTAGACCATGTCACTTCATTTTGTCTCTTTGACATTCCTTTGCAGGAACATTTAGTACCTTCTAACCATTCGACAAAATAAAATTTTGCGGTCAGTGCAATTATTCTGGATCCGATGAATTCTTCTTTGAACAAACCTCCTGTGTGGCTCGAATGCTTGTCGGTAACAAGCCAATGAGCCACATCCTCATGGTACTGCTCGAGTAATTCAGGATGAACAACATCACGTAGATTATCGCCAGAGATTGCAAAATACGCGCTATCGGTATCCATATACACATATTCAAAATTTCGTTGATCTACGTACTTATCCAGGAAGTCATAATAAAATTCGAGCATCCGCAGTTTGGCCAATTGATATACATATATCCCGCATTGGTACGCTCTATTAATGGAAACGCCTTGTTTAAGCCACCTTTCTCCGTATGCCTCTCCAATCTCTTCCGAATCCTCCAGGTATGGGCTCCGCATAGCGGCATCTACTACCTTTTCATCCTTTGTAAATGTGGTATTGTTATGTCTCGCAAGGTCCTCGATCATCTTTCCGTAAAACGAGTTCCCTTCCAATTTTGCTGTATCGCCAGCGATGCGTTTATCAGGGTCTTTATCAGCTTGGCACTGCGCATCCGCTATTTCCTCCGGAAACCAAGCGAATGGTTCACCCCTTGAGTACTTGAGTAGCTGCTAGCAAGCCGTAATCTTCAACCCATGATTAAGATACCACTTGATTAGGTCAGTAAAAAGCAGGATCTTCTCAGCTTGCATCACTCCCAACAGCTTTTTAGTGCCTGGGATACGTTTTCGCTCTGTCTTGTTTAAATGCTCGTGCATATGCTGCGGAATTTGATTGTCAGCGATTTCTCTAACCACAAATAGCGGTTACATTTCGTTAAATGTGTCGTGGAAGTGAGTAGGGACTTCAATATCAACTTGCGCAAATTCGAAGAGCGATCCATCAAGAATGTCTCGCACCAGATCATCTATTTTTTCAGCAGGGTCTACCATTTTTACCAGCTTTTCCTTTCCACAAGGGAAGTCCTGCATCAAGGTTCTAGGGTAAAGCATATTGGCGTCATATCCTAGGATGGTTCTACATATTTTCGGTTCGGTATAAATATGTGAGCGAATACCCGTCACATTACTCTCATGGTACCTGCAAAATACGATTGCGGGGTCACTTACCATACCCGTTTCCATTTCATAGGCCTCGTTCTTTGTACAAGATGTACAATCTTTTTGAACCTGTTTACAATCCTCGCTTCGGACTTTGGTACAAAGAGCCTCGCATTTATGCTTACAGGGATCACCCGGGGTATAAAGCTGTATATCCGGGTTTAACCGCAATGATTTGTTGAGTACATACCGCATTGACACACCCGGAATGCTAACAACATCCTTCGAAATATCAATCTCATCCTCGTAGTATGTATTGCGGGTCTTATCCGCGGCTTCAACAAATGGGACTACATCGGCCATATTGTATTCACCCAACCAATCCAGCATCGTGACGCATTCTCTTTTAAAAAAACTCATCTCTGAACGTCTGGTAATCTTCGGGTGATAGTGTATTTTTACCACCGAGGGTGCTATAAACTGGGCCTCGATGGTTCAATTTTTCATAACATGATAGCCATTCGTATGGAAACACGAGCTTCTCAAGATTGCAATCTAACGATTTGCACCATTTTTCATAAGTCAGGCCTGGTGCGAGGAAATTTTTTATATCGATGAATTTGAACCTCGAGGGGGTTAGAAAAATGTAATCATTATCCTTTTTCGCTACTTTGATATTATCATCATCCGCAATTCGTTCGACAAAATACCGCTTTATCATGTTGATATCGTACTTGCCATTGTTAAAGCCTATCACCGTCACTTGACTTAGCCATTCGTGCCAAGAATTTTGAGTTTGTTCCGGAAGCATATCGAAATCATCCGGCTTGGGATATATACGTTCGACGTCTTGGCCAATACGGATCTGTCTCTGCTCTAGTTGCTCGACGAATTTTTGCACAAGCACCTTTGGGTTTTCATTCATGATGAATGTTGGATGTTCTTGCAGACTATCGTGGATGACTACACTTACTGGGATATGCTCGGAGATATATGTTAAATCAGACGTGGGCTGCTGATTCAAAGGTGCCAGGAGAGCCTCGAAATCAAAGACGATGAAATGGTGATATGGTCGAATTTTTTTCTTGAATAACCTCTTAGCCTTGGGAGGCTTTTCGCACTCCCATGCAGTGACAATATCGTACCCTAATTTCTGGATGTGGTCTTCTTTAAATTTGGTACGATTGAAATAATTTTTATCGGTGTTGGTTCGCTGTAGTTGACATGGATGCACATGCCATTTACAACCGTGGTATTCGTATACTGTCTTTGTCTGAGGATCATAACCGTCGATCTTGTATACAGCCTTACTACCGTCGCGTATCATACGTTCTCCCCCATGCCCACAGAGTGCGTGGTGTATATGCCTACCTGTTTGCTTTGACATGGCTTCAATCCATTGACATGCCGCGTAACTGAAACCCTTATCGGGATAGAGTATCTTTTCAGAGCTACCCCACATTCGTTCGATCTTTTCACCCCTGCAAATAATCTTGGCTTTGATACCTTCACATTCATTTTTTTTTATGTCGCGCGAGGTTCTCCGATCTGTTGAATCTTTGTGTACAAACCTCGCATTCCCAATGCTGCGTTAGGACCTCCATTTTCTTGATATAAAAACAGTGACCACCTAACATACCAATGTTGATCGTGCCCAACCCCTTTTTGTATTGGCCTTGTCCATATACGGGACGCCATGGGGCCTTATCGGTGTTTGTCTTCAAAGACTCCGATATTAATTTCAAATCTTTTAGCGATGCCCTCCAAATCGACGAGCCTCGTAGCCCTTACCTCTTCCCTCTTTAATTTAGGTTTGTCATAGTATTCACGAGCTAATTTGAGGGCTGTCTTTGTGAGGAACTCTGTCCCTCTTTTTACATCCGCTCTCTCCCTTACAGCTAGACACCTCCAGAAGCATAGATTGTCCGTTCTACCATCTTCACCGTCGATTGCATAGATGCATCTTTTTCCGCGCAGCCAATCTGGTAATGGTCCACATCCAAGTAAGGATTCCCTCGTAAAAAATTATCTTGATCTGAACGTGTCTAAATACTACCTTGCCCTCATATGCTCCTGGTGTCTCGATAGTTCTATCTGGTGGCAAGTAGGCTTTCGTCCAAAATTCGGCATCCTCCAGATCAAGGCCCTTATTTTCGCATTTATCCAGAAAGGCCTCGATGTCAGCCATGCTTGAAAGTGATCTTGAGCTCTTGGTTTTGTGATAATTCGCAACATCTCCACTACCTCGGTAAATCTCGCAGCCGAAGCTGTATATTACCTTTACACGCATGTCTACATGGGGGGGGGGAGGAGGGGGGGGGCGGGGTGATTTTTCGCATGATAGCGTCCGTCAAAGGCTGGTTACGGTTATTATTAAACCGCCATGTCTTGATGCGGTTTCCTTCTTCAAACATTTCCGCGTCATCGTTTAAAATACTCTTGATGTACTCGATTACCTCTGGGTTCGTGGCCTGCTTCGATTCTTTTCCAAACATATGTTTGAGGTCCTCAATTCCATGGTATTACTCATCTATGGTGACCCGTTGAACCTCATCGTGGAGAGTTGGTGCTCCTGAAAATTGATCCCTGGCCCTGTTATAATAGTAACTAACGGTATCCCGAACGCTCCTTAGTTGCTTAGCTAGAGCTTCGCGAGTTGCCGCTACTGGTGCTGATACCGTATCATATAGTATTTTTGAAAAAATTCATTGCTTTATTACATACAGATTTTATTTTCAACCAGAAAAATTTGTTTGGTCAAGGATTGAATATTTTAGGAATTTTCCTTACTCATATTCTATGTACTAGCATATATACTATATATGCTATTGCGCATGCGTTGATGACGTCATTTATCTTACATTTAATATTATTATATGTTTGGTGATTGGCATTTAATATTATTATGTGTCAGTATCAGCATATGATTTAGTTTTTACTTGTTTTGGGATGGAGGTGGTGGTGGAAATGATGAAAGCGGGGTTTTGGGGGGTAAAGATGTGGAAGGAAGCCTACCATCAAAGGACAGCTGAAAAGGCTAGAAGTAAGAAGAATCTAGCCCCAATAACATGGTATCCAGATGGGGTCATTGATTGGTGCTTTTCAGAGGATGAAAAGGCAGACCTTGAGAAGTTGTGGGGATTGGCCTGAAACGTTATCTTACAGCAATTCCTGTAAGATAATAATGCTAATAAAGATGAGTTTCAAGACACAAGACATGTGCAACAAAGCTGTTAAAAAGGATCCCTGGCTGCTCCAATACGTGCCAGACCGATTCAAGACGCAAGACGTGTGTAACAAAGTTGTTGAAAAAGTATCACTGGGTGCTCATACATGTCCCAGACCGGTTCAAAACGCAAAAAGTGTGTAATGGGGCCGGTAAAAAGAATCCACGCATGCTTGAATATATATCGGATCGTTTCAAAACACAGGAGATGTGCAACAAAACTGTGGACTGGACTGGATCACGAAGTACCGTCAAATATGGTCAAAGCTCGAAGAGTTGATTTCCGAGTATCTGAAAACGGAACCTGTGAAAAAAGATCAATAATTGAACGCCAAACTCCCGTACCACGCGATCACAACCAAATTCCAAAGTATGCCGATACCCTACGACGAATCCTGCCAGGTGAGTGCCGTTCTAGCTATTTCATCAGTGCATGTACAAGGTAAATCACTACCCCCAGACACACATCGCAGAATGCCGGTACAAAGACTTTAAAAAAGAATGGTTGCTGGTTAAGGATTAGAAAGAAACCATATATATATACAAGACCTATAAAAATATAATACAAATTAAGGCATATATTCATGTGGAGACTCTATACAGTGTTTGCATATTGCACAGATTGAAGTTTTTCTTAAAATTCGTCTTTTACCTCCTCCCTACCATTAGCAACTAGCTGGGCTCTTTCCTGTTCATTAATGACATTTACGATCCTACTAAACCTCTGACGCATTTGCTCCTTCAACAACGAATATCTTTCCTTTTCACGGCTAATTAGACTATACTCTTGGTCACTAATAACGCCGTTTTCCATTGACTTGCTGATCAGATCTACAATCGAGATTAGTTTCGCCTCTGCGAGTAGCCATATACTATCATGTTTTTTGGATTTAACACGCAACCGTTTAGAGGCATTTCGGAGACCGACCTTCCCTATTCCGGCGGCAATTGCGAATCCCCCCATGGCACAAGCTAGGGGAACCCCAAACCCGAGCCCATAGCTCCAATCCCAAGCCCTGACGTAATCACACTTACGCCAAGCAGACCATGATCGCAAAAGCGTACCCACGTATTGTGCATTTAAATTCTTTTCCAAGTTTAGTCCGCTCCTTTATCTCGTCCCGGAGAAATTGTTCAATGTCCTCGATTTTCCTGAGTCTGAAAACTTGTCCCTCATCCTGATCAGAGTCTTGCGCAGATCCACTCGGCAAACTCAGATGAAGTTTCCTCATATCTCTCATCTTTATTCTATCAACAAATGCATTGTGATGTCAAAAAACGTGACGTTCTTCCCGTGATGATAGACGTCTGTTAGCATAAACTCCAGACGATCCGTGGATCCTTTCAGTGGAAGGTATACAGGGGTATCAAAGGTCCAGCTTAACATGTCTCCCCAGGCGTTTAACTCCCTGTTAGGAAGCAGGGCCAGAATTTTAGACTTTTTCCCATCCAAAAGACAGTCATCTTCATCTAATTCTGGAAGAATAGGTCTCAATTTCTGATATGCATCAGTTCTATATATGACATCATAGTCACCCTTTGTGTAATACTTTTTGCGGGGTCATAGGGTAGGTCTAGGAGCTCTTGCAATTGCCTACCGATCACCACCGTATACCCGTCACTAACCCTGAGTCTACATTAGGCACTTTTCAAAGCAAGCAGTTTGATTTTTTCTTGCTCCTGACTGTTGATAATTGCCGCGATATCCTCGATCCTATACAAACCATTCATAATCTCAATAGGAGTAACTCTGTGATCAGGCCCCACTTTACGTATAGTGATATTGTTGTTGCTAGATAAGTTCAGTCATCCTGGTCTAATGCTGGTAGATTTCAGAGCTATACGTGTGTCCTGTCCCAGGTAGTCCTCGAAAATCGTAGGTTTATCGATGTCTGTAACATACAGTTGTTTAATCCCCTTTGTTTTAAGAACATATACAAATACAACCCTGGGGCAAAATACAATTCTAATAGGGGAGAATGGCCACTTGGTGTAACAAATTTGGAGCACCAAGACCTCTACGTGAGTAAGGAGTCCCATATTTCCGTGGCCTTTCCGGAGTTTACCAAATACGCCATAAAGGTCCCAACGACCTACCTTGATGACCCCGTTAATGTTAAATGGAAGGGACAGGCACTAAATTATTGGAATACTCAGGTAAATTTTGCCACCAATTGCGCAACAACAACCCTAGCCATCTGTAACAGGTACATGACGGTCTCGGTACCCCTTATCAACTCGATTTTTAAATTCCATGTCTATTACCATATGCGTCGCATCCTGGCAAGGATGAAGGAACCCATGCCGTATGACGATGGGTTCGAACAGTATAAAAACCTCTACTCCACATATACGCACTGGTATGCCGCGAGTACGGTGCAGATGCTAATGCCCTGTATAAATTCAAGGCTGTCACGTCGTCATTGGCAGATGGCAGATGGTGGCCCCAGGTTGACGGTGATTGGGCCAAGATTATTATGCCCAAAAGCAAAGGTCTGACATCAGAGGGCCTGACTAGGCTGAGTGAGAGTATAAGGGCTTATTTGATCCTATTGCTTGGATTTCAAGCAGGTACCAAAGCATCCCTGATTGGATCTAATACAGACAATTATAAAGCAAGGCAAATTTTACTGCACAAATTTGAGGCTATAGTCATAAGGCAAGAAAATGTAAGACATGACATCACCGAGTTCCAGAAGGTACTGCAGTATGCCAGGACCCCGGTGAACTTGGCTGTCATGCATCACGTGTACATGTTACCCTCCGATATGAATCTGCGAATTGGCAAAATGTTTGACTATAATAATATTATTTTGATTACCCTGCAAGTGCGATTATTGGTATCAGGCTTGACTTGAATAATAGGCCTATTGTGGGGCATGCCGCACCTCTCAGGCATACCATCAGACATGTGGCAGATATCAAACTACCACCCAAGCATGACACTCATCCTATGTCTCCCATACATACTCCTGATCATACTATACAGGCCATACCATCTATACCTCCTACACGCCAAACATGTCACGCCCCCACTACCCCAACAACCCCCACAAAATCAACACGAAGATGCCAAGACTATTATTATCATAACAGGGGTCAGCCTCATCCTCGCATATATATTGCTGAAAAATAGGCCTATTATCTGATATAGAGCACAAAATATCCGGCAGCAGTCGCGCTGGCGAGATAGAGATGCTTGACCGCATATTCGATAACTTTGGCAGCTACCCTTAGAAAAAACGAGACTACCGTACCGATGATCCCGGGTAACGCAACACCCTCCTTGCCTGCCAGATATTATCGAGCCTCTCGAGTTGCTTCTGCAAGAACTCTTTTTCACCACCCTCCGCGGCACTTCTCCCTGCAGCACCTGCTGCTGCACCACCCCCTCCTGTAACGGCAAGGGCAATAATGGAAACCAGCAGACCCACAGCGGAGACTATGCTGGTTATGGTAAGACCCTGCTCCCTGAAGAGTGTTTTAAGCTTTTTAAGCAAAGGCATGTCATCTCCAGCGATTTCATCAACTCGGACTTAATACTCCCCAGATGCTTAAAAATCTCGGAGGAAAGTAGACCATGCCTACCCAGTGCAAAATTTTTATCCTTCTTCAAGAGATTAATATCCTTCTCAAGATCGGCAATGAAACCTTCGGACCCCGGCCTTCTGCTTCTTGAGTTCTTTCAATTTACCCTCCTTCGTCTTGATCTTGCTATCATATTACATGATTTTATCCTTCACCTCCTTGATATTCTTCTGCAAGTTTTCAACCTCGAGCTTTATTTCCGCCATATCAACCTCGGGGGCATCATGGTCGATGAATGCAAATGAATCATGTGTCAAACATCGTAATGTTTTGTTTACGAGGATTTATTTTATAGGGTCTTTCGAATTCTGCCTATATGTTTCTTATTACACAGGACTGTTTCGAATATTGACCTCGAGTGTTAACGAAAATAGTGCCAGTGAATTATATTACTATAAAAAAAAATTAACCGAAGTTCTTATTACGGTTGTAATATAACTTAGACAGTTAACAAATACAATAATAATGGATTACCCCGTGATGTACCGAAAATATTGCCCTCTGTCATTGCATCGACCTCGCAAGCTCGGTCGGCACTTAGACTTTGGGCGACATATCGCGGTACAGCTCGGGGTAACCGGTTATTATTGTATTTTTAGAGATTAGCGAGTCTGAAAAATATATATTTTAAACGCCTGGTGTTAAGTAAACGAAACTAGTCCAACTAATACATAAATAATACAAATCAGACTAAATTGTGTGTATCCATAAAGGTTTCGGAATCATCTTTTATTTCCATAAATCTAAATGGTTATGTCAGAAGCACATGACAGCTTGATATACTTGTAGACTGCTGGTGTATTTGATTGGTAAAAAGGCGGGGCTAAAGTGTCCAAATGTTGCTTTAGTGGCTAATATTTAATATTTTTATTTCCTACCCGCTAATTTTTTTCGCCGGTTAACACTCCTCTTGTAACGCAGTAGAGGACAAAAATGTTAAGTTACAAATGTTCGATACTAGAGTTTAATTTTAAGTTAAAATTGTTATCTAAAAACTATTTGCTTTGAAATAAACTGTTTTTTCAACAATTTTCCCGAACATAAAAGTGACTAAATTTTGTACCAGTCACTATTATTGTTGCTGACTTTCAAATCTTTGCCAACTTAAAACTTTTGCCGACTTGAGATTTTTTCCAACCTTATACCAGCCAAGTTAGGCCTATTATATCATTTTTTTTTCCTAATCTGAGCTACGGTCAATTTGAAAGCTGTGGCTTTGGCGTTAGTAAGTCTGGTTTTTTTACATTTCTTCTTTCCTAATACATTGTATCTAAAGGAATATTTACTTTTTGGTAGGTTTTCACATGTTAAGATGTAAATATCATCACGTTTTCTAGCCATAGATAAATCTTAAGTTTTAAGATTTTGGCTATAAACGTAGATTTTAAGGCTAGCGTTATTTATTCTTATTCTGTCAAAGTTTGGTATGTTATTATTCATTTTTATGTTGTGGTTGTGGCTCTCTAGCAAGCACTTTAGTTACGTCTGGCTGAAAGGTGAAAATAGCCAAATGCAGTTTTGCTAGCAAAAACAAACTTTTTGAACAATATGTAATTCTAATGTTAAATGCAGTTAGGTAGCTACACCTTGAAGTTATGTCTTATGTATGAACTTATAAAAACTTATTCCGCGAAATAAAATTGCTGGTTTTTTAGCTGGACGGGTAACGACGGGTTGTTTTCCGTATTTTAATTCGAACCGAAGTTGCGGCAAAGTTTTTTGGAAAATAGGTATTACGCCTATACACATGCCCAACGCCATTTGCCTGTTTTAAACGCTCAGCCCCGGTTAGCAACAGATTGCTTCCTGGTTTTTGTATAGACAGAAGCTGTAATAATTTTTTTTTGAAAAGGGTACGACTCGTATATGGATATGCAACACGGTATGGTAAGCGCTTAGTTCAGTGTTAACAACAGAGTGGCTGTTTAACCGAAGTTGCGATAAAGTTTTTTTTTCGGAAAAGGGTATTACACCTATATGGATCGCGATACTGCTTACCTGTACTCAGCGCGCAGCTTGGAGTACCTTTTATTTTGGACCTTTCTCCGGAAACATTCTCCGAAAAATTAATAAAGGTTGATCGACTGTTTTTGCTATGATGCTATGATGTGGTAGCAACGGTTGTAAACTGTGTTTTTATTTCAGTTGTGGAAAAGTGTCTTTTCATCTATTTACGTGCCATTTCTTCTATTTACGACATACTATATACCTGTACTAAAGCGTTCTACCTGAATGCGTGTCACACTTCACGGCTCTTATTAAACGTTCAACCGTTTAACACCGGGCCACAGTTACTTGTTGCTTAACACGGCGATTCAACGCTGGGTGTCCCGGCAAGTACTTAATTTTAGATATGTCTCTCCACACGCTTGATATGTCTGTAGAATTTCACCATTATTTTTTAACAAAGTGCCATGACAACTTTTTAAATGAATAAACTTGGAGAGGTTTTGATGAGAGATGAATTATATTCTAGCGTCCTTTTCATACATTATTACAATACCTACTTCTCTGCTTTCCTCAATTATGAAATTTATATTTCTTAATAATATAAAAACATATTTCCCAAGCGTAAGTTGTTAGTTTAATGACTTTTCACTTTTATTATAACTACCCAGTAAGGAATTGATAATGACATTGTATCTTGTTCATGTAGTGAATTCATTACACGGTTACTGATATCCCACGACATTTTAAGAAAAAAATAAGTTTAGGAACCAGTTGATAACAGCTTATATTATTTAAGCTGATGGAAATCATGTGTAGTATTCGTGAAATAAAGTAACTAGAACAATTTAATTCCAGGCCTTGTCGAGATAAGCCACGTTGTGCCAAGGAGAAGAGTTATTGAAGAAAAAAACAAGCAACTCACAGTGATGGGTTAGAAATTTGTGGCAACCTTTGGTAAGTTGCATATTTATTGACTTTTTTTCTATCTTTTTATATACCTTGTTTAATGAACGCTGAATCTGTTTGTTATTTTTTATAGGATGAAAACTTAACCAAAGAAATAAAAGATATCGTTGGAATAAACCACGGTTAGTGGAATTATACAATTCCGAGAGTCTTCGTTCTTTATAATTTATAACTTGTTATGTCATCTTTTTAGTTTTGTTTGCTAGCATTTTATGAAGAAATGAGGAGAATTGAGGGGGATAGGAGACGCTGGAATTCGGGAAGCCAAGTAACCAAGAGGTTATAGGATTCTGGATTGCTGTATGTGATTTTTTTTACCTTTATCTAGGATAATACGTTCGCCAAACTCTAAACTGCAATGCTGCAATATACACACGACGTGGTTCTTTATGTTTATAATTATAAAAATATATGCATGAGAATTTTGCGTGTGTTTTAATTGTGCACATCTTTTTCCCGCGCATTTATTTTCGCAAACCGAACGTTTGGGACAGATTTTCGCGCACTTCTTACTGGTGAAATAGAATAAAATTACCATGTACTGTTTTGTGTGACTGTGAAATGCTTAATCACTCTTTGATTAATGCAAAGCAAGCATTACAATTCCACAGCAATTATGCATGTTGTCTTAAAAAAGAGAACAACTCCATTTGCAGTTTCGCGCAATCTAATTTTTACAGGCAATCTAATCCTTACAAATAATATTCCACGTGCATTAATTATAATTTATGAAACAATTCAGCTTCTCTCGAACATATTGGCACACTGGTAGAACTCCTTTATTAAAACTTTTAATATTTTCAACCTTACTAAAGGCACCGAAATGAAGAGGATTTTTTGCATTAAAACATTCGAGCAAAATAACTGGTTGGGTTCCAATTTCCAGCCATTTGACTCCAATTTCAGTTGTTAAAGTATTTCTGCTCGTGTAGGGTATTGTAAGGAATTTTGGTCCACTGGTAGATCTATTAATGGGAAACCTTAAATATTATAAACCTTGCGGGGATCTAAAAGCTCCTACATGTTAGAACGCTTCACACTTGAGCATCGTTAATATTATAATAGTAGTATATTGACAACAAAAAACTACATTATTTACGACGTTTCGAGTGTTCACACACCCATTTTCAAGCAATCAAAAACGTAAAAATTTGATCTAAATATATACAAGGTTTAACAGTAAGCATAGTCACAGATTAAATACCTAATTATATAAATACAAAGGAGCTGATCTGATGGGACTATCGTGCATTATGAACAAACATCGCGAGTAATTCATATGTCGAGGGAAGATAGTTTATTGCTTTTATCCGTCTCTGATGTAAAAGAAATGTTTGGGTGGCATTTATTCTAGTAATTCTGAAATTTTGGCAAGTAGTCTAGGGATGAAAATAACACAAAAATATCGTCAACGCACTTTTGTTGGTAAATTTTGTCATAAAAAGTGAACAAGACGTATGATATACGTAAACAACCTCGCGAATAAAGTTTATCAAAAGTTGTCTATCGGATTGTGATTTCTGTTACAATGTGAGGTACGGCATAGTTTGCTACTTAGATAGGCAATAATATTTGTTACGCACTATGTAGTTATTTTTCAAAGTTGATTTGTGAGATATTCTTGAACGGAAAATTTATCGAAATTTCAATTTTCAATGGGTTAGTCTAGGGTAAACTTACAGACAGGTGTTTCCGAAATCATACTTTGTTGCCGTGTCATTAACGTGGCGAAAAGAATTCCGTTTTCATCATGATTTACAATATAATTTGCCTTTCGCTTACATTTTACCAAATTTTGTAAGGTGGAGCGTCTTCGTTTCTCTCTTACATAACGTTGTGGAAATTTTACTTTTCGCAAACTACTTTCCAGGCATTTGAGGAGACCTTAATTCTACCTACATTCACTTTTGAAAACTTTGATGGAAACACTTTCACCTTGCCAGTTAGTTAAATAAAGCTTTTGAACACTCATTTTAAAAAATAAAATTTATAACAGCGAAGAAAAAAAAAAGAAAAATATTACCAAAATGAGATTCGAACATACGACTACTCCCGTTTCAGTGCTTAGGGAGGCAAAAATTTCCATTCTTAAGGGACACATTTGCGCTTTAATATAAGGTCATATGACTACTTGGTAGCTAGCTCTAAAAGAGATTTCAACTCACTTCTAGTTAAATTGTAGTAATTTTGCAATGTGGTAAAGCTTGTGCTGAAAATCAATTTTGCAGAAAGAAATAAGCGTTAGTTTAATTAAAAAGGTAAAAGTAAAAAATGAAGCTACGTTTCGGTTTATTTCCCACATCATAGTCACTACGATGCGACATAGTACTCCAGCGTTAGCGTTAGAATCTGACACAATTCCGTTTAACTATAAGATTATATAGAACATGGCTTTTCCATTTCGCCGGAAAATGATTGTAGATAACGACGGGTGACCAAATTGCCGTACATCATCTTTAACAAGTGAAAATGACTTTTCTAGTATTTTTGCGTGAAAGTTTTTGTCCATAATACAGCAGTTGATGAGCATTTGCAGTCTACCAGAGATTCTATAGATCCTAATTATAAATATTAACGAAATTAATTGTTGTTGTTTTAACACATGACTACGTACGGGATACAGTTCTCGAAATAGACCTGTCAAACTTAAATTAGAGTAAAATAAATATCAATGAAGAGTTTGGTATTGGACATGTGAATTTAGTACGGAGTGTTTTACACCTTTATGCAAGTTCTAAAGCTGTGAAGCAAATATTCAAAAATATAGTATCCTGGAATATTTGCTCTACAACATACTCCTTTCTTATAAATTGATATTGACATTGAACAGCAATTTCGTATAAACTTCCTGAAACGCTTGTTGCCTTGAAGTGTGATGGGTTTCTTCTAAACTGCTTCTTCCATCAGCTGTGTAAAACAGCTATTATTATTATTATTATTTAGAGAGTATATTGCAGATGAAACCTGAGCTACATACAATATCATTTACTTGTCGTATGATTGATTTCTTCTCGCATTTTGAATGGTGATATATTTGCGTTTTGAGTAACAAGTGCGATTTTATTGTATATTCTAATTAGATAGTGTAAAAAGCTTATAAAGAACTTGCGCGTAAATTTCAAGGGTTAGCTTCGGATAGGGACCGAATAGGGCTTCAATGCCATGTCATTTTTGTCTTAAATATTATGCATATCCGTCTTAAAAGACAAACAGATTGCGTTTTCAAAGATACTCTTTAACCCTCAACCTCTCTATTTGAAACACGTAATCCTACACATTTCTTAAACAGCGTTTCAACTATGAAATGGGGTAATTCAATTTAAATTTTTTTTTAAGTTTTATCCAAATCTATTTTTTTTAAAAACTCAAATCATTACACCTTGCTGTTTTGTTACCATGTAGTCAATTACTGTGGAGGTTTCCACAGGCTAAAAGGGTGGTTGTTGACAAAAAATCTCCTACATGTTCTGACCCAAGTAATTATTCCATTCACAAGCATTTACGCATATACTTTCTTCGCGGTTAGCACAGGCAAAGAGTCGTAATTGTCTTTCTGTCTACACATTACATTTTCTACATTTCACTGGTATGAGCATTTCTCTCGTGTGACTTTTAACCTTATTCAGTCATCTGCCCTCCTCTAATTTTTTTTCGCTATGCTGCATCGTTATTGCGAAGCGAAATTTTGGAGCACGTTTGCTACGCGAAGTATACCAAGAGAATTATTGAGATTCTCAAAATTTCGATAGAAAAAAAAATCATATAAATTCAGCTTAAGGAGATATGACTGATATTTTTTCACGAAAAGGTAGGTTATTTTTTGTATAAATATTAGCTAAAATGCCAATAAATAGGCTTTGTACCCCCCTACACCCCGTCTTTCTTCCCCCTCCCGTTATTTCCCGATTTTCCATTTGCCGGAAGCGAAAGACTGGGAATTACACTCAAGCAATCAGAAAACGGCTATCGGCTAATTTGAAATATCGTGTATTTTACAGACCTAATACAAATACATAGTTTATGCCAAGTCCTGATAAAAATTGGCTTAGCTGGCATGCTATTTCTCCTAATATTTGAACTTGGAAAGCTTGTATATACCTTTTGAAGCCACATTATAATAATTTGAACTTTTATAATGCGCAAAAATGTATTATATTTATGGCTTCATTAAAAAAAGATTTTAAAGTACCAAATTATCAGCTTGAATTGGCATGTTTGTGGTATCCTTTTCACACAGTAGAAGAAAAGTGAGTTGCAAAGGTATGGATGATTTGAAAGTTATATTCACGTTTTTTCCTTGGTTTGATGTAGCTAGCTAACTAAATAGCTAGATAGATAGCTACCTCTAGCTACAGTCAGTAGAAGAAAATTCAATTCATAATGACTAACAAAACTCTTTCTTTTTAAATATTTTCTAAAACTCAAGTTGCTTCTTTTTTTTTGTTGCATCGTGAAAATACATTCAAGTCACCAATCCAAAACTAAATACCTCTTTATTCTTTAATTTAAGGTATTTGCTCATTTGTTGTTAAAAACTTTTGTACTGTTGCTACTAGGGTCTTTTTACTGATATATGTTCTAAATCTGAACTACTTTATCAAATGGTGCCTTTACCTGGAAATTCTACTTTGTTTACCTACTTTAGCATGTTTTTAAATTCTTCAACACTCGAACATAGCAATAAATTTTTCAAGAAGTGAGCTTATGTACGACGTGTGAAGTCACAAATGACCAATTGGAATTGTGTTCAATAATGGTGGCCGTTAATGTAATAATTGTTTTGGGAGATTATGTTTGGACATACATAAAATATTTAAAAAAGTTGAAAAAAATGTTTAGGGCTTCATTATTTTCTTTACGGCCCTATTTTTTTGCATTGTGTTCTATGAGCTTACATAATGCACCTTAATCAAATTTTGTGTTTTTCGTAACTTTTGTGTTCAGTATGGTAGATTAGTATACGTGTCAACTGGCCAAAAAAGCCATAAGTATGAGGGCAATCTTGAGCAATTTGCTAAATACAATTCGTACAATTCCAAATGGAAAACAGTGCCTTCTATTTTGTTGTCTTGACCACAAAAAGTAGTGATCTATATTTTATTTGGTTAGCCTCATTAATTCCAATAAATTTTCCCTGTCAATTTTGTTCCAAGGAGGACAACATGACGGTTCTAGAGTGAGAAAAAGCTTACAAAAACGCTTTAAATTTCTGTTCAATATGGAACATCTCTTATGTGGGATTGAACCGATATGAATATGAAGTGAACGTTCTACCGACTGAACTACCAATCCCCAAAAGAACACAACCCGCAAAGTAAACAGAGTTGCATGACTTTATTAATTAAGCATATATCAAGCATATTGTATTTAGTAAACACTTTTTGAGCACTCTGTCACAAAAAATGATATATATTTGTAGAAATTTAGCTCTAAATATCGTCCTTCAAAGACACTGGTTTTTAATGTATTTAGAGACTTTACTATATATATAATATAATATACTATATAAAAATGTTTTCTGTTTCTTTTTAGATTACGTACAATGAGAGCGAGAGATGTTATCTTTCAATAAGTGAGATAAAAAGAAGAAAGCGAAACCTCATCCCGCGTTGTTACTGTATTTCTGTCAAAAATCTGAAGCTGTTTTATGAATCTTGATAAAGTTAATAAATTGTTTTCGTTTCTGAAGATTGTTTATTTTTGTTTATTGTTTCCCGCGAGTCTTCGAAATTCATTGCCGCAGATTCATTGGCTTCAAGAAATTTTTTAAGGTTTTCATAACTAGTGCCATTATTTTTACGTCAAAAAAACCCACAAGCTGCCTCGTTGGCCTTCTTATCTCCGAAAGTCTCTATTATTATCTGCGTTCCGAGTATTATTTTCCGGTTGAAAGAGTGTACCTTAGGACGCGCATCCCCTTAATTTGTGACATTTTCGAACACTACGGAATGTACAACTCGATGTATTGCATTTCTTTCAAAATAAGTGTTTTAACTTTATAAAAGTATAACCTTGCATGAATTTTCGGCGCTAGAAGCTTCATCAATGTTGGATTTACGTTGGCCACCACTGACAATACTGTGATTATTATCAATTTCTAACTTTATAATTCTGTGGAAAAGAGGTTTTACAAAACTTCTTAGTTATCGTTTTTGTTTAGTTTCGCGCGATCTAAATTTCTCGTACCTTCTAAAAAGAAATATTCCGCATATATATATATATTGTATTTTTGCCAAAAAATCAATACTTTTGAACAACGAGTTGTTGTTGTTCCGCGGTGAGTTTATTTTACAACCTCGTCCCCAGGCGTTTGTGTGTATTTCCCAGATATCAGCTGCAGTAAGATGTTAGCACCTCGCTGTATTATATCACAGAGAAAGAAAAGCACTAGGGTCAACTATTGGCTAGTTTCAATTTTGCTTGCAACTTGCGTAATGCTTCGCAACCTTTTTTTAATTTCTAGTGATACATTCTGAGTTTTCACATTCATTAATTAGGCACCTGTGTGCAAAATATTTAGGTCCCACACCTCTTAAAGCTTTAAATATTGGCTATTACTCGAAACTACTCCTAAAAATCTATATTAAATCCTTATATCGGGAATTATAATAACTTTTCTTAGGATTATTCTTAGGACTTGAAATTTACAAAACAACTGAGACAATGTTTCTGAGAATTTTGGTTGCATAAAAAATCCGATCACACGGTTTTATCAAATTTCACCTGCAAATCAGGAAATAGGGATTTTCGGTCAACTTTTGGGATTTTCGGTCAATGTTAAAACAGGAAAATATGTTCAATATTTGTCAAAAATTGATATTGAATGTATAAAATTGCTCTAGAACGTAAGTAATTGAATTTTAAGCAGATAGTGGTATATTAGACAACTTTCAAACTTCCGATGTCGTTTTAAAAAATTACTGACGTGGGCAAAAATTTATTGCTGCCATTTTGTTTCTTTCATGGCGTACTATAAGTCCGCCAAGTTTGATGGACAAGCCTGTCAAATGTTCGAGCCTATCTGGTTTTGTTTCAAACACGCAAACTTTCTCCACATTAGACAAATTGGTGCTCCGTTCATGGATTTTTCACTCTTTTTAAAGGAAAGGTTTCAAGAGATTGTGCTATTTTTTAACATGAATAGTGAAGGATGAAAAAAAATATTCTTCGACATAATATTTGTGCAATTCCTTATCTGTAAACTTTATTATTTATTACTTTTAAGTATTATGTTTATAAAAAAATATAAAACAAATGTAATATTCGTGACATCGAAGGTCGATCATTGTGTTACTTTGTGCATCTGCAAATATAAAATGTTAGGATTGAGATTTTATATAGCTTGCATTCTATTCCAAAAGTAATCAGGAAATCCGTGCAAGCGTTACATTACCATGGAGATTTTAAATTTATAAAGCGTTTTATGTAGGTAATGGTTTTTAGAGGAAACGACATAAAAGGAGAACGAAAGAAAAAAGTAGGGAAAAATAAACCAGTACAGCAGACATCAAATTGAAGAAGGAACATTTTTTTTCGTTTGTTTTCTTTATTTTCTTTTTCTTATTAATTATACTACGTTTTATTAAATATAAAAAAATGTAATATAAATAAAATTGAACATAAAAATGTATAATATACATAATACGTATATAAAAAAGACGAATAAATGATTTTTTCATAACGATCCGATATTAAGGAACCTTTTATATAAAAAAAAATTATTTACATGAAAACTATATTAATTGTTCTTCGATAGATACAAAATTTGAAATGCGTTTTCACCAGAACGCCATTGATAAAAAGCCTTTGACAGAGTAGAAAAATATATAAATACAACAAAAAAAATTTGCTGAGTACTATATTCACTTCCAAGCAGAGGCAAAAAAAGTGAAATAATGTGTCAGAAGATATATACAACTAGCTATAAGACCTGTGGAAAGATACACCAGGGCTATGTTTATAAGCTTTTAACGATATTTTGACTGATGTTTCGATGTAGACGACATGTACAACAATTTTACAACAATATACACAATAATATATACAACAATATATACAACAATGTACAGCATAAGTACAAAATGGAAGATAGTGGGATCGTTCTCTGGTCACACTAAAGAAAACACTGAAAATTTTCAAAAAATCTTTCTGAATTTGAAAGAATAATCAGTCACTAAACTATTAATCAATTTGTGTTCACTAAACTGACGTAGCTTATGTAAAGATAATTAAAACAAATCTTTGGAATGCGCAGTGAACTATTCACTATATATATATATTTTTTATACTTAGTAAGAACTATTTACACTGTATTGCTGGGTATACGCAATTACAATTACTTTATGTTATGACAACTCAGAACCTCCCGGTAGACATCTGTAACGGTGTATGTATCGCCATAGCTCACTGTTAATTTTGTCCTGGCACTCTTCGAAAAAATCGGTTTTGATTGGTGAAGTGATCAAAACATTGGTAACTTGGATGACAATTAATTATCGACCGACAATTTCCACAAATGAAATATTGCTGAAAACACGGACTATCGACAAAGTCCTTGCCATTCCAGCCACATTCATTATTTACGTAGCCATAATTATCAATTGGTGGACGCATGTTACTTTCAATCGGTTGCTCTATGGCTGACGCACGCTTTTCTGTCACTTCCTCGTTAATTATATTCAAGTCTTTGTGAGTTTGCGGGCAGCCTCTGTTTTTTATTTTACTGTTTGTGTACTTCACACTAAATGGCAGTTCACACCAAAAGATTTCTTGTATTTGAATAACTTGGTTCTGTTTAGCGATGTCGTAAGCTGTTTGTTGCTTGTGGTTTACAATTTCAGCATTTGCACCATGTTGTATCAGCAAAGATATACATTTTCTTTTTACTGCACATACTGTCGCCCTCTCCACGGCGACATGTAGTGCTGTATTTCCCTTGTGATCAATGGAATTAATATTTCTGCACTTTTCCTTCAAAAGTAATTTGATTATTGAATACACTTCATCTTTGCCTTTTTTGCAAGCTCGTCTTTTGCAAGTCTCTCCACACAAAGTTATCATGAGCAAGTTTTTCTTCTGTTTATTTTGAAAATTCAAGCAAGCACCATGTTGAATAAGATATTTCACAATTTGTCGGTAACCTTTGTAACATGCATAGTGAATTGGTGTGTTCCCACTTAGGTCTTTTTCATCAATCTTGCACACAGTGCTCATCAAATATTTTATGGTTTTGAGATCGCCTTCTAAAACTGCTTCATGCAACTTAAACATCTTTGCACTCTGCTCCAACATGCAACAACACTTTTTGCTATAGCCTGAATCGCTTTCTCTTATATTCCATAACTTTACTCATTAAAAACCCAATTTGTTAAAAAGCAAAGGGGTTTTTATTCGTTACTTAATTTGTGGACAATATTTACTAGTAAGGATTGAAGCTATGTGTACAAAGAGTGGCTGTCATATGACTATGCTAGTTTCTGATTGGTTAGCCTTAATCAATAAAAATATAATCTGTTAATTAAAGTTCACAGTCGTCTCCCCTGCTTTTACTTTTTTTGGCTATTTTTATCTTTCATTTCCTGTTTTTACTTTTAAAAAAACTTAATCCAGAGTGCAGATCGTGTCCATTATAAAATTCCTTTTTTGGTAATTTGTAATTACAGATAAGTAATGTTAATAATAAAGTAAAAACAAACTTATATACAGTACATGCACTACATGCCGACATATCCGATTATTCAACTTGTTTTGCACATAATCTATTGATAAACACAACATTTTACGTGTTAGCTACTTGATATTGCCGAGCTATTTAACAATTCCTAGAACATAGCAATTACTGCGATTTTATTTCACTGATAGCAATGTTGGTTAAAAGAATTTTAAATTAAATGACAAAGAGAGTTTTTAAAACTGCAATGTTTTTGTGTCAATGCATAGGGAAATATCTGAATGATGTTTAAGTATTAAAATTGCCATTTTATTTTTCCCAATTTCTAAAGCTTAGATTATGTCAGAACATTTTCACTCAGTTCACATACAATTATTATTTAAATTATTTTTTTCCCTTGGGGGCGGATTCCGCCCACTCCTTAAAGGTTTTTTTTAATAACTCCTTAATGCTACGTTGCATGGCTACGATACTTATTGAGTTTCAATATTTCTCTATTAGACACATGCCACATTTTTAGGTCCCATACCGTGCAGAAGCTTTGATATTGGCTATTACTCGAAAATACCCCTAAAAATCTCTATGAAACCCTTATAATGGGGAAATATAATAACTCTTGTTAGGATTATCATTAGAACTTGAAACTTACAACACAACTTTGTTTCATCAAGAAAAATTATTTTGCATGTTTTAGACATGTGATTAATCTGACTTCCCAATTTTTTTGAATTTTACCCAAAAATCGGAAAAAACCGGGTTTCCGGGCAATTTTGGAATTTTGTTATGCGATCTGTGTAAAAACCGGAAAATATGTTAAATAACTTTTATTTAGCTTTCATAAACTTCAAACAGAATGTAAAAATTCGCTGTAGAACTAAAGTAATTAAACTTTAAGCAGATAGTTCCATTTTAGGCAAATTTCAAGCTTTTGATGACGTCACAGAAAATCTGCGCACGCAAGCAAAAATTTATTGCTGCTATTTTGTTTCTTTTGTGACGTACTATAGTGTGCTAAGTTTGATTCAATTTGGAGAAGCCTATAAAAAGTTATTGAGGGGGGGGGGGGGGGGGGGCGAATACGGTTAATATGGCTGGAATCCTCCCCTGCCGCTAAAAACTTTTAACAGGTTTGTTCAAATTGAATAAACTTGGCATGTACGTCATAAAAGGAGAAAAAAATGGCAGCAAAAACTTTCTGATTTACGGGTAAAATCCGAAAAATTCAGGAAATGTGATAAATCACGTGTCCAAAATTTAAAACATGACTGGCTTGATGAAATAAAGTTGTGTTGTAAGTTTTTAAGCTGTAGGGAAAATTCTAACGAAAGTTATTATATTTTCTCTGTTATAAGGATTTCACAGAGATTTTTATGGGTACTTTCAAGTAGAAGCCAATATTTAAGGTTTTAACCCTATTCGGTCCGGGGGGGGAACGGATTTCGCCCCCCCCCTGACAGTTTTTTTTTTAATAACTCCTTATTGCTTTGTTATATGGCTATGATACTTACTGAGTTTTAATATTTGTCTATTATACACCAGCATGCCAAATTTTTAGGTCCTGTACTTTTCAGAGGCTTTGATATTGGCCATTACTCGAAACTACCCCTAAAAATCTCTATGAAATCCTTATAATGAGGAAAATATAAAAACTCCTGTTAGGATTATCCTTATAACTTGAAAAATTCAACACAACTTTGTTTCATCAAGAAGAACCATTTTGCATAATTTAGACACGTGACTAATCCGATTTCCCGATTTTGTCGGATTTTAGCCAAAAATCGGAAAAAACCGTATTTTCTGGCAATTTTTTATGCGATCCATGTAAAAACCGGACAATATGTTAAGTAACTTTCATTTAGCTTTTAGAAACTTCAAACAGAATGTAAGAATTCGCCCTAGAAGAAAAGTAATTAAATTTTAAGCAGATAGTGGCATTTTTAACAAATTTCAAGCTTCCGATGACGTCACAGAAAATGTGCTGCCGCAAGCAAAAATTTATTGCCGCCATTCTGTTCCTTTTATGACGTACTATAAGTGTGCCAAGTTTGATTCAATTTGAACAACCCTATGAAAAGTTATTGAGGGCCGCTCATAGTATGTTCGAAAACCCCCGGACCGAATAGGGTTAAGCGGTATGGGACCTAAATACTTGGCATGTCAAATAAATGAATATTAAAAGGTAGTAGTACTTTTGGTCATTAATACAAGATCAAATACCTTTAAAGGACATAGAAATAAAGAAATTATGTTGCTAGGTAACAAATATGACAATGTTGAAAATGATAGCTAGTCATCGGTAATTAATACGAAAGTCTTTTGAAGCTTTCGTTCTACTCGAAAGAAAAACCATTTAGATGTGATTAAAATATACAAAAACTGTTCTTCTGCTTTTAAACTCAAGCGTGTCACCTCAGTTAGTTTTGGGTAGCGAGCTGTATCGACATGCAACAAAATAGAGAGGTCTTCTTAAAGTTTAGAACTGAATTTTTAATGGAAGAAAGCATCTAGTTTGCATGGATCTGTTTAACTCCCTTTTAAAGTTCCTTGTCCATCTATATAGGGAAATGAATGATCTTAAAATAAATGATCCTGTAATAAAAAGTTTGGTACAGTACGGTTACTGTAACGGAGCATGTTTTTTCTTTGTATCTATTTAGACAACATTGATAAGAAATAAATACAATAAAAATAGGCTATCGATGAAGTTGTCTTTGTAATTTCTCCTCGTGCTCAGATCTTTTCAGTTTCTAATAGTCAAAATAAATCACAGTGGATTAACCGTTATACGTTGTCAAAAAAGTGCTAGTTAATCTCGGACTGAGGTTACATGTTTTATTTCCGTGTGTAAGAAATGCCAAAAAATAACCATCTGCTTTGCTTGCTGGTGGTGACGAGCTTTTACGAGAGAAGTTTTTATTTCATTTTTAATTAAGTAGTAATAGTATAACAACAAAAAGAACTTTCTAGCATTTATGAAAATGTAATATTTTATACTAAAACAATGGATTGTATGCTGCGTGCTAAAATTAGAAACTTGTTCCGTAATAATTTAAAAGTTTTACTTCAATATGTTGATCATTTGTGACAACTTTCATGTTATGACTTTGTTCATTTTTATTTTGTTGTGATCATTTTCTTTTCTTTGTTTGTCTCCTGTTTTGTACGGAAAAAAATTCCAACAAAAATTCTTAAATAAATACAGTCTACTCTCGATAAGTGGAACCCCGGATAAGTTGAACTTTCGTTTAGTTGAACCAATTTCCCCGATCCCTTGGATTTGCATTAACAAACTTCTCTTATTTTATTCGCATTAGTGGAACCCTCGATAAGTGGAACTTTCGGTAAGTGGAACCATTATTTTTGTCCCTTGAGCAATACTTATTCATATAAGTGGAACGTTTTTGAAAAGAAAAATCATCTACAGTACGTTCGAATCATGATAATGTAAACATTATTTTTTCGAACGAGAACAATCGACTGCTATCAAGTAATGAAAACATCTCTTTAATAATAGCCGTCGTCTGTCTGTCCGCGAAAACCGTGTCCCGTAACCGTAACTCGAAATTTTCAAAATGCGCCTCAATACCAAATGCGATATATTTCTGTCCACTTTGTTGCAACGGGTTAATTTAAAGGACGGGCGACCCCGTGGATTTTTCCACGGGCTAACGACTAGACTCTATAATAATAGCCGTCGTCTGTCTGTCTCTGCGCAAGATGGCACCTACAGTAGCGAGACATACGAAATGCTGTATATAAAGGACGGGCGACCCTGTGGATTTTTCACGGGTTAACGACTAGTAAAACTATATTAGCAGTCACATTTCAAAAATGACAGCTGTGCAGTATTCGAAGCGAAGGCTTACTTGTGTAACGTTAGTCCACGAGTACGAAGGATTAAAAGAAATTGATGCAGGTCAAACCTGCATATCTACAGCAAAGAAATCCGGTGTCGCTAAAAACACAGTTTCACACTGGGTAAAAAAAAATGAAATATTTCAGAGAAGAGAGAAGTTCGATAAGTGGAACTTTTATTCGGTTTCATAGAGGTTCCAGTTACCGAACAATTGGGATAAGTGAAACACTCGATAAGTGGAACCATTTTTTTTTCGGTCCCGTAGAGGTTCCACTTATCGAGAGTAGACTGTAATTCTTTCTTTTACATTGTGGTTTTGTTTTCGTTGCAAAAGTGACATAAATTTCAATGCTATCATTTTAGTCACTGACTTCCAGCCTGTTATGGTTAGTTTAACTTGATCAAGATTTAAAAAATATTTCCAATTTTTATACAAAACAATAACAACGCTTTTGTTTTCTTCTCTTTATTACACGCAATGGAAGATTACATCACTCACTCCCATTGTACGCAATCTAAAAGAAAAAGAAAACATTTTCATATAGTGAAGCTTCCAATGCTTTTGAGGGATGATATTTAAAGCTAACTTTCCAAACTATAAATCATATTGTCATATATGTTGTTTCATGTGTACGAAGTAATACCAACTATTTAATGCATACAATTGCGTATCTTTTTTCGCAAGCTTACGTTGATTGTCAGAATTTACTAATTATAAAGATTTCATGGAAATTTAACGGTTTCAAGTAGGAGGCAATGTTTTAGGATTTGGGAGGTATGCGACCAAAGGCTTGAGCAGGCAGCATATAAAAGTTGAGTGTGTATAATATCAATCACCCTTAGCCTGGGTTGGGTAAAAAAAGATATGCATACTAGCATTATTGGTATATTTGCAACAATATGAATAGTCGGTGGCACGTGGATGAATTCACGTGTTCGTTCACTTTTTATTTACCACATTTGTGTATCTCGCTACTGCGGTTAGCACATTGCGTGACATACATACGTATACTGATATATATAGGCAATATAAATGGGACAAGCAATAAGGATATGATATATTAAAACAATAATTAATAAAGTCACGCAACTTTGTTTACTGTGAGCGATAATTTTGTATTCTAAAATCTCAGAATCAAAAACATAAAATACAGCTCGGCGCGTTATAATTGTACTTCAATCTTCCTTCAGAAAAGGTAGCTATGGGGGCTTTCCAACTCAAATCTCGAGAAAAAGCAAAGCAACAAAAGAGCTAAAAATACACAGGTGAAGTTGATCAGAAGAAAAAACAGTTTTAATAATATTATTTTCAATTAGAATATAATTAAATAGTATTAAAAACAATTTATTTTTCGGATTCTTTTTCGTGTGCAATTTTGTTTCGTATATATACCGTTCGAGGTTGCCAGTAGCCTGTTTTCTATAGAACTTCTACAATCTTGTTCTGTCATTTCAAATAGACAGTTATTATCCCATGGTATTATCTCGCAAATTGTTTCATGCAGTGCGTGAGATACAGGCTAGAGCAAACAAATGTGTTACAGTTAGCGGGCAAAGCGAGAGTCATAAGTTAAATAAGTTAAAATGCAAGTAAATCAGACTTCAGAATCAGATGCTTGTGGGAACATTTCTTCTGGTCGCAGCGACCAGGCGAAAGAGTAGGATCCAATCCTATTAACACGTTATTTGCCAGTTGACAACCAAACAAATTGCTTGGATTTTTAAGGTTTTAATTTTTGATTTATTTCGACCTGGTTTTGAAATTATTTCAATGTTATTAGTATATCTTTAAACATTTCTAGTGTATAACTCCACGTACACCTTTTTTTGTTGGTCACCCCCTTCTCTATGAAATATGTTTTCTCGACAATACATTACCGTGACGCAACTTATCGTAGAACTTTAAAGTTTTTCAATTATAGCAGAATTAAGGTCTCCCTGAATGTACAAAAAAGTAATTTGTGAAAATTAATACTTAACAATACTGTGCTAAACTTAACATTCGTAAGAAAGAAAGGAAGACGTTTTAGCATATCAACTTACTAAATATTATTGTTTGTGGTGTAGCGATATTTCTGAAATGTCTTATTATACCTGCAACATGACTAAAAATGTTATTTAAGATATCTAAGATTTGACCATAAAGTTGGATCCTACAAATTTTAAAAACAAAAAAGTAAATAGAAGTTGGTGAAAGTAACAAAAAGGTTATGACTACGTTCATCGGTTTAGAATTAACAAAATAGACTAAATCCAAAATGTGATTCCATGGCATTAATATTTAGACTAGTCAGGGACCGCCATCGAAACACCAGGTTAAGCCATAAGCAACTGTGTTACCAGGCGTTCAACGCACGGAAGAGCAATTAATAAAAACCGTAAACTGTACCGCACATTTAGGACGGGCGCTTTAGTATAGTATGTTGTAAATTGACCAAGGCGCAGAACATTATGGTGTTTCCAGTGTAATACATTTTTCAAAAAATAGGCGCACAACATTATGGTGTTTTCGGTGTGATGTACTTTTCAAAAAATAACTTTTCACAACTTCAGCTGAAATAAAAACACAGTTTACGACTCCTTGCTACCATGTCATAGCAAAAACAGTTGACCAGTCTTTCTTTATTTTTTGGAGAATGTTCCCGCTGAAAGTTCAAAAATATATATTACTCTTGTCTAAGTGCTTAGTACAGACAAACAATATTGCTCATCCATATAGGTGTAATACGCTTTTTTAAAAAACTTTATCGCAACTTCAGAAACACAGGAAACAGCCTGTCGTTAATATTGGACTGAGCGTTTAGTACAGGTAAATGGTGTTGCACAAGTGTATAGGCGTAATACCCTTTTCCAAAAAATCTTTATAGCAGCTTCGGTTTAAATAAAAACACGGGAAACAGCCTGTCGTTACCTACTAACTGCATTTGTCATAACAAATATTAATTAAGAATTTTGTTGTAGCTAGCATAACTGCATTTGGCGACCTTCTACTTTACAGCCAGAGGTAGCTTAAGAGCTGCAACCCCAGCATAAAAATAAATAATAATATACCAAGCTTCAAAATTATAAGAATAAATAAAGCTAGGTTTCAGCAGGATGCTGCCTTGAAACCTACGTTTGTAGCTGAAATCTTAAAATTGCTTTGTTTTAGATTTATGTATGGCTAAAAAACGTGATGATATTTTCATTTTAACATGTGAAAACATAGACCCAATGATGAGAATATCTTAAACGGTGATAGAACTGAAGTTTAGGCAGTTAAATAACTATACTAATCCAACCAAATATTTCTCTTAACTTCAAAACACTTTGCTTTGCTTTACAGATTGGTGAACAAGCTGGAATATAATTAATATGGCGAACTTGGTCACTCAAAAGAAACGACTCGTACCTTAACCCCTAGGCCTTGCTTTAGTTGAACAAAATCCGCCTCGTTAAAAACATAACTGGAAATAAAAATTTAAAGGAGTATCTAGCATTGCAAATTAAATAATATTAAAACACCAGTCTATAACAATATTTGTGATTAAATTCGTAACTCAGTCTTCATTCTTTCCCAATTTTATGAATACTAATATAGGTACGGAAAAGCTAGGACGCGGGGCCAGGTCGGACTTTAAAAGTCGTAACGTTACGGCAATCGGTTAAAAATCGGCCGAAGAAGAAGAAAAAAAAGACCGCCCGTTTTAATAACATCTCGGATGTAATCCGAAATTTTAATTAGCAAACATTATAAAAAATCACGGAAGTATTTCAGTCACATGGTTTAATTGCATATTAGTTTTAATAACATATAATTAAAATAGTCAGCTTATTATTGGGTTGCGTGCCAAAATTATCGACTGATGAGTCATTTGTTTACCATTTAGCAAAAAAAGGGAAACATAGTTGTATGCCATTGGGAATTTTTTTAGTTCTACGAAATAATGTCGAATAATTTCCCCCTTTTTTAGTTTCTATCGTCCCCCTAATGATGAGGCTTGTTGCTCATTTAGAATTGGTATTCACTGAGATGTAAAGCCAATTATATTCCATTTATACATCACAATTGTTCTTAGTTACACATAAGGTAATGCGTGTTATGGCTTATAGTGTACTTTTACAAAAATTCCCTGACTTGGTTTAACTCGGATATAGGCTTGAAAGTTCAGTAATTGAACGTGGTTCTCTGATTGTATGCAGATTGCATGTCTTTGGTAAAGCGGTAGCTTTTATATTATTTAGCAGGATTTGAAATAAGTACTAAACCTAACTATTGCTTTATAAACTATAGCTGTCAATTAATACATCAGAAAAAAAGCTGTGTTTAACCCTATTCGGTCCGGGGTTTTTCGAACATACTATGACCAGGGGGGGGGGGGGCGGATTCCGCCCCCCCTCAATAACTTTTCATAGGATTGTTCAAATTGAATCAAACTTGGCACACTTATAGTACGTCATAAAAGGAACAAGATGGCAGCAATAAATTTTTGCTTGCGTCAACACATTTTCTGTGACGTCATCAGAAGCTTGAAAATTGTTAAAAATGCCACTATCTGCTTAAAATAATATTACTTTTGTTCTAGAGCGAATTTTGACATTCTGTTTGAAGTTTCTGAAAGCTAAATAAATTTTTTTTAACATATCTTCCGGTTTTTACATGGATCGAATAAAAAATTGCCAAAAATTGCCCGAAAATCCGTTTTTTTCTGATTTTCGGGTAAAATCCGACAAAATCGGGAAATCGGATTAGTCATGTGTCAAAATTATTCAAAAAGATTCTTTTTGATGAAACAAAGTTGTGTTGCAAGTTTCAAGTTCTTAGGATAATCCTAACAGGAGTTATTATATTTTCCCCATTATAAGGATTTCATAGAGATTTTAAGGGTAGTTTCGGGTAATGGCCAATATCAAAGCCTCTGAAAGGTATGGGACCTAAAGATTTAGCACGCAGGTGTCTAATAGATAAATGTTGAAACTCAGTAAGTATCACAGCCATATAAGAAAGCAATCAGGAGTTATTAGAAAAAAAACGTCAGGGGGGGCGGAATCCCCCCCCCGGACCGAATAGGGTTAAAGGTGTTGATTTATATGGTTAAGTCTCGTCTCAGATTACAGTTATTAATATCTAGCAAGCTAGCCTGCAGCCTGCGCAAATCTGAAGAAATTTTTTAAAATGCTTAGCTAGGTAAGACAATTGATAATTGATAATCTATGATGTAAAGGAGGTGGTTGTCAAGTAACTTTTGTCAAAATGTTGTGGAGAAACCGTGATGTGCGAAAGTTAATTGTTACCGGCATCTAATTTCAACTGATGTTTAAATGATGTGGCTAATGTTTTACAATACAATTTAAATAGCTAGTTAGCTGC
The DNA here is from genome assembly GCF_029227915.1 of Hydractinia symbiolongicarpus. NCBI lineage: Eukaryota > Metazoa > Cnidaria > Hydrozoa > Anthoathecata > Hydractiniidae > Hydractinia > Hydractinia symbiolongicarpus. The sequence goes on along the minus strand of NC_079875.1, from coordinate 11,016,067 downwards.
ATTTTTAATTTTTATCAAATATACCCGGAAAGGAAAACCCGTTTTCTCATTATTTAATATATTATTCTTTCAATAAGATGTAAAAAGTCGTCATTCAATGTAGGAAATGTAGGAATTCTCTGAAGAAACCTATGTTCACTAGAAATGATTACATCACATTATTTTATACATTATAGTCAACTAGAAAAGCTCTATAGAGTATGATGCTACATTGTTGCGTAGCACAGGTCGTAAATGTTTTACATTAAGAGATTCTTTTATAAGCAGTTTTCTCTCGCTCTTGCCTTGTTGCCACAACGCTAACGTTTTCGAATTGGCAAACAAATGCGTATAGGTTTTCCTGAAACGTTTTTCCAAATGTCTCTTTGTTTTTCCAACGCATGTTGACGAGCAGTTCGTACAATGCACGTGCACTACAAATAACATGACAGATCGTTCAAAAAATGACTTTGACATCCACTTGTTGATAAAAATTTAAAAACCAACAACTCCACTTTTTACGAACAATTTACCATTATAAGGTAAAATTACCATGGTGAGGTAACACCATCAGGATTTGCAGTTTCGCTGCTGTTTCAACAGCCAAATGTTTTGCTAAGTTTTCTTGGTTTTTTTTCTTGGTAAAATTATAGCATTCCCCAAGTTGTCTGGGCATTGTTTTTTTAGCAAATAATGCTTGATTACATCGCAATCAATATTAAACAACGATCTATGTAATAAAAAACAAAAGCGTTAGGAGTGAAACTACACCAATTTGTGTATGAGCTGGTGTGAATGTTTTTATAGTTTAAAGTCTATCGGCCAATTTCATTTTCTTTACATCAAGGAAAAGTGTAATCACTAGATGGGATTCTTTCCTGGAAAAAAAATATTAGGATGAAAGAGTGAGCCCATCGCAACGCCATCAATTTGGTTATACACTTTGCCATTGAAGATAAAATTGGTTTATTTTATAGCCATTTCCAAAAAAAATTTGACCCGTTTTTTTAAATCAACAGGACACGGCTCTTTTATTCATCAAGCGGACATCAAAGCTACATATGAAAGATTTATCCATATTTAATTGTTAGACGTATACAATTTGAAAGTATTTTTAACAGTGAATCTCAGAAGATAAGCGATATTTGTGGGTACGTATAGATGAACATATAGAAGAACATATAGGTGGACATATAGATGAACATATAGGTGAACATATAGGTGAACATATAGGTGAACATATAGGTGAACATATAGGTGAACATATAGGTGAACATATAGGTGAACATATAGGTGAACATATAGGTGAACATATAGGTGAACATATAGGTGAACATATAGGTGAACATATAGGTGCACATATAGGTGAACATATAGGTGAACATATAGGTGAACATATAGGTGAACATATAGGTGAACATTTAAGTTATCACGTAGCGCGTGGCATTGTCGTTATGGAGTTCGCTTTGTAATCACAAGGTCCGTGGTTCGGTCCACAGCATGGGCATGTTTAGCAAGTGCCTTTACTACAGCTACGGGTCAAGCCATGCCATGTGAGGGAAATCGGGTAGGTATTGTCGGTGTATGCTTAATGTATACATTCCGAACACAGGACCCACTTTGATAACAGTGTTTCCAACACTGAAGTAACTATTCTGTATAAATATTCAGAATAATAATAGTTTCAATGGATGGTTTGGCTTATGAACCTTATCCGTACAAACGAGCTTGTGATTCACCAAGTTATGGGTTCTAAAAAGTTGCCGAAATTTAGTCGGGGAAAAATTAAGTCACTTTATTCTTTTAAATAAGTCAGTTTTCCCCGACTGATTTTTGAAAAAGTTACTTTTCCCCGACTGATTTTTGATGTAGATAACCTCACAAGGGAATTTGAATAATTTTTTTTATTTGTCTATGTATGTTTTTCATACAAAAACAACTACGAGAATAAGTAAAATGTTGTTTCTTCTTGTTTCCATTTTGTTTTTTATGTCCCCGATCCTTTTTTGTAATCTTCCTTGCTATTTATGATGGTGGTAACAATAAAAAAAAAGGTTTAGGATAACAGAAAAAGGTCGGGGTAAATTCTTAGTCGGGTATAAAAAATCGGGTAAAAGTACTAGTCGGGGAAAAAATAATCGGGAGAAATTTTGGTCGAGGAAAAATTAAGTTACTTGCAAAAAATTTAGTTACTTTTCTCCGACTATTTTTCCCCGATAACGTATAAGCGTAAAAAATTAAACTTGCATAAATGAAGAGACACTATTTAGTTTGATACCACCAGTTTGTTAGTTTACTCCATTTGAGCACTTTTCTTTTCTCATTACACTCAATTTTATACTCAATAATAAGATATCCATTGTTTACCTTAAATATTGTACACAAAGTTATTCTTTATCATCAACTTTTCTTCTAAAACTCATTTGGAAAACGTATTTCGAAATCTAATTGGTTGATAAATTTCAATTTGTTGTGGTAGTTAAAGTTATTTCAACTACTGCGGCGAATGCTGGCAATGGAGAGAAAGTACCTAGTATGATAATACGGTGAAGTGTGAAACTGTTATTAATGTCTTACTTAGAACATGAGTGAAACAATTAAAAGAGAGATAATTTTAACCGAAAAATAATAAAACTTTAAACTCTATATAGCCTTAAAGGCTTTCGTTTACAAATAATGAAGTTAAAGTTTAGAATTGTCGCGTTTTGCATGTTTTTTTTTTTTTAAATTCTACCTTTTGCCACTTAAAAATATTATGCTTCATTGGTTTGCTCATATAATACACTTGTATAAAATAAAACAATTCTATCTAACACCTAGAATTACCAGTAGCTTGCTTTAATCATTTAATTGTGTTGTAAACCGCAAATTAACGAAGGACGAAGAAGAAGCAGACCTGTGACCACTTATCATTAAAAAGGGAAAGTTGAGATTTACATTTTCATGCAAAATGCATAAACATTTTCCCCTTTAGCATTTTCTTATTTCCTTGTTGAGAAATATATGACATACTTATTGTGCTTTTTCTTGTGTCTTTGTGAGAGGTATTGTTGGAGGAACAACAAAGTCTTAGCTGTATTTTATTTATTTATTTAATTTTTTTAAACAACTTACATATGTTTTGCAGATTCTTTTATGTTATGTTCTTTCAAGGGCGGAGGAATGTTGCACATACGTTAAGGCTGATCTTCGTTAGGCGAATTTCAGCCGCTCGGACTCTAAGGATTGTGATGTGAGCATGCGTATATCGCCAAAGGATTTGAACTTTATCAGCGATCCTTGGAGATTTTTGCCGACACAAATCTTTGACAGCCAATCAGAATCAAAATAATAAATATTATGCTAAAAAAAAATGTGCTAAAATATTTTTTTGCAGAAGAATCTTTACTTCGCTATGGCATATAAAAATTAATAGTTGCTTGTCCACTCGGATCGCTAGAGTCCGGATGACCAGAATTCACCTAATGGAGACCACCCCTTAAGTTGTTTTAATGCTAGAATTAATTACTATATGAATCATTAACAACAATTATAAAGAATCACATTCAGAGCAGGGACGGGGGTAAGAAATTATTAAAAGTGAAAACCAAAATAACAAAATAACAAAAACGCGTTTGTTATGTCAACATCATACTTGCATTACGATAAAAAAACAACTCACAAAATTTTGCACTCACCGTGGAATTGGAAAGAATACAAAAAAAAGCTTTAGGAATTATAAAACACTCCCTGTTTTATTTGTAATAGCATTTTTGTTTTTGCACTCAGAACTTTTTAACTACATGTTAATTGAATTAACTTCCGTTTCAGAAAAACAAGAACGCTATTACAGAATAAAACTGAGAGTTACTCCTTATCACAACACGAGGTAATTCTATTCATATAAAAATTGATTTTGGAGTTCTTTTAAAGCGTTATTTTAAAGTCCTTTTTAATTTTTGTTGCTTTATGTTAACTATCCAACTCGTACCAATTTCCTATTGGCGCAGCAGGAGATCGTTACAACAAATAACACTTAGTCCAGCCCTCTTGAAAACAGCTATTGATATATACGACATATTAATTAGAATCGTGTAATATGTCAAATAGAAAAGAGGGAAATTAAGCGTTATTGAAATGATGCAATTTGAGAAATTCCCTTGCAAAAACTGAAATTATTATCTTGTAATTACCCTTCTCAAAAACTGTATAAAATCAGCACCAAGGTAAATTTCGTCAGTCAGAAAAAATACTTTCGAAAATGTTGAGACAAGCTATTAAGAAAGGTAAATTAAAAGTGGTTAAAGAATTCTTAAGTTCACCATGTGTTATTGATGAACAAGATTGTGATGGCAACACATATCTCCATCTTGCATGCCATGAAGGCCACAAAGATATCATTAGCGTACTCATTGCTCATGGAGCATGCTTGAACTACGTGAACAATTTGCATCAAAGCCCCTTGATGTTGGCCATTAAGGGCAAAAAATGCATACCTAGAGGGAACATATCATTGAAAGCCTTGGTGGAAATATTGTGCCAAGATGGTAGCGTCAGGATGGATTTAGCTGATCGGAATGGAAATACAGCACTCCACTTAGCTATCTTGCAATGCTCGAATATGGCGATAAAGACAGATAGCATTTCATTGCTGTTAAAATATGGAGCAAGTCCTACATGCCGAAACAACGCTGGTAAAACACCGTATGATCTGGCTGTAGAAAAATATGTTATAAAGGCAATTAATTTACTAACAGTCAAAATGCCTTTATCGAAATGCAATTTGAACAAAGCGAAAACAGCAAAAGAATTTGACGAGAATTTTAATAATATTCAAATGGTAAAGACCAGTTTTCCGCAGATTATTTCGACAAACAACCCTGAAAGAAAATACGCCTTCGAATGTCCAATATGTAGAAATGGCTTCTGCAAAGGAATGCCTGTTTTGCAGTGTGAAGAAGGCCATATATTCTGCCAAGAGTGCAAGCAAAGAATGGAATCGTGTCCATTTTGTCGCAAAGACGTCCGAAACCTTAACATAAGGAATCGTATCATTGAAGAAGTGATAGCGAAGGCTGATGTGTAATTTTAAAATAAGAACCGATTATTATTATATATACCTAAGGGTTTAAATTTTATCTACATTCTATTCTCAGCAACAGTTTTTTTCTAAGAACTTATAAACCGTCAGCAATAGTGTTATAGAATGTAGAGATATTGTATGAATGTAAATTGTACGTACTAAAGAAGCTTGTATAATATGTATATATTTTGTATCTATATTATGGAAACTAATTAAAAACAATATTATAATATAAAGCTGTAACATTTCTGTAAATCCAAATGGAGGATGACAAAAATATTCCAAACGTTTTGTTTATCACCAGACCATTTTGCTTTTTCCTAATATTTCAGATAAAAGTACATCTAATTCTTTACTTTTGGACAGCGATTGGAGGTATTTTATCATGGTACCATGAGCTCTGTTAAATTAAATTATTCAGATCATGATTAAAATCTTTACGCCTGCAATTATAACAAAACGTAATGTCTATTTTCTTGTTTAGTGAGTCACTTAATGACCGAATAAAAATCATGCTAGCATGGATTTAAGAAAGTCTACATACGCAAAGTCCCTTTAAACATCTTCATACCGGATTAGAGATAAACGAGACAAACATTTAATTACCTCTCTTACCCAGAGTCACATTATGTGAGATTGATCAGTTAGTAAAAATCGAACGGATCACCACTAAACTTATTTTTTCTTTGTATTAAAAACTCTTATAAAAAGATTTCATGGTGATAAAGTAAATAATAAGAAAGAAACAGATTTGAACCTTCTCACTTTTAAACTTAAATTATTGTTATAAGTTCGTTATAAGTTAGTTTTTATAAACTTCTTAAAATAAAAAATGAAATATACACATAACTGCATACAAAAATATTTCTGAAAAAATTCATACATACGGCAAATTGCTTTCACCTTCTTTTCGACGTACACAACATTTTAAAAAAGTATTTTTTAATGATCTTTTACCTAAGATTAATTAGCGCGACAATTTCCTGCTATTAGCAATTAAATACCAACTTCGTCCCGAGTTTCCTATAATTTTTACAAAAAGCGTACTGGAAAATAGATTGATATAAAGTTAACTTCTTTTTTTCATTTGTTTTACTGAAGTTGAAAACAAAGGGTTTTAAAATGCGTGAAATTAAAAAGGTAACACGGAATATATCCCAATACCTTAAACGGGTGGGCATGGGAGATATAAAGCTGGCTCTTTTCTCTTCAAATACTATCTTAGTGGACTAAATAAATTTTCCACCACGCTTCTAAGAAACATTTTGTTGGCTAATCACCATATATGTATATAAACATAATGGGCTTATTTTATGTACCAACCAGGCCCATGGATAATTGCGCTTTTATTTGGCATGTTATTGAATAGTACTGGTGCTAAGCCGTAGCAACCATTTTGTCGTGTGTGTCATCCATTTACGCGCAAGATAGGCAAAAAAGAAAGCACCTCATAGGCCTAATTGGCTATTTACGCTAATTTGTTGATTTTTAGGAATATAAGATTAAAAATGCATTGAAATTTTTTTCTATCATCTTTTCTGTTGAAGAGCAGACTTCGAATATTGTAATATTTTATTATTTTTCTGTGAATATGCGTGCGCATGTCTATTGTTTTCGATGCAAAATCAAAACATTATGTGACGCAACTCATCTATATTTGAGAGACAAGCATTGTATACCGAATGTAGCACTAACAGATAAATTGTCCTGTTTCCCACAATAATGTCTAACGTTATTACCGGAATGCTTTTATTTTCCGTTCGTTAAACTATCATGCTGAAATGTGATTTTTAAGTTCGTTAAAATTTTAAGTGCAACTAACAAATATTTAAAAAATAAGAACGACAAAATCTACGACATATCCAAATATATCTTTCAGCAAGCTTTCGCCAACGCCCAGGTTGGCATGTTCACACTGCTTCTAAATTTTATTTTACAAGTTAGAGATAAAATACGTTTACGTTTTAAAATACGTTTATTTTATAAGTTAGAGATAAAATACGTTATCGTTTCACAACTTCTCAGTACTTGCGGAAGAGTCTAAAGATTTTAAACTTACTCTGATGGAGAGCTTATTAATTGAGCGTGACCGTCCCATTTTAAATAACACGGTAAAATCTATGCCTTTAGAATTATTATAATAGCTCTATTTTCTTCCTATTATATCCTTTTATGTTTAGTATTTTATCTCTAACTTGTAAAATAAAATTTAGAAGCAGTGTGAACATGCCAACCTGGGCGTTGGCGAAAGCTTGCTGAAAGATATATTTGGATATGTCGTAGATTTTGTCGTTCTTATTTTTTAATATCTTAAAAAACTGCTCTACCAACTATCAAAATATTTCATAATTTTTAATATCTCAATACACCATTTCTGAATTAGTTTTCTTTGATGTACCGCTCACACTCTCTTTGTCAAACAAAGGGAATGTGACTTTTAAAATCCTCCCCGGAATCTTAATAAAGTATGAAATGTTTAGATTCATACAGCAAACAAACAACTTGATAAAAAACTTTTCTTGAAACAAAAACTTAATAGTACAACTAAGACTTTAGTAGAAATAAGACTTTGACTGTAACATTAAAACCACTAAAACAGCTGGAAACGTTTCATTTAACAAAAGATTCTGTTGCAAAATTGGAAGAAAATAATAAACAATTCCTACCTCTGAGATTAAACGTCGCGAATATAACTGAATTCTTCAGTTTGAAGCTCGATAACCGGTTATCAAGATAACCGGTTGTCAAGCTTCATCACGAGAATTTCCTTTTACCTTCGAATACTCCCTTTGAACTTTCTTTCGGTTGTATCCACGCAATATAAGATGATTCCTACATTCCAACCCTTTTTTACTAAGTCCGTTGTCAGTACTGCATTACCGACTTTCATACAGCGCAGTCTGGGCACGAATAAAGGGCTTGCAGGAACAATTTTTTAGCTTGTTTTTTTTTACTCGATAACCCAGTCAAGTTTGTGCCATATGAAGAAAGGCCAAGACATGTGTAATCTTTAGATGTTTTTTTCCTTCTTTGCTTTTTATACTAACATTTAACTTTAAAATAACGTGTTGAAATGGTGCTGCTAGTCCTCTCTGTGGTATATTAACTTTATTAAAACAAGAACAACTTACAGTTATTAACTTTTACAAAGTTCAAAGTTGGATGATGGTAAAAGGGTGTTTTTAGCGCTGTGCCTGCAGAGGCAATGAACATGGACTGAATTATCTATAAGAAAATACATGACATACTGCTAGATATTACACATCTTTTCCTTATATTCTACCTTCATGGTATGAATTATATATAGCTAGATGACTGGAAACTACCATATGTACAATGTAATGTATATTTGGCTATGGCTACAACAAGGACAACCAAAAAAGAATTAGAGCTAGCTAGCTAATTGTTGCAAAAGTAGAAGAAATGGATAATCGAATATCAAGTTGAAAGAATCAAGATATGGTTAATTATCAAAGAATATTTTCAAATTTGGACGAAAGGTCATTAAAAATGTCACAACTGCATATGTAGCTGATACTGTCCTTATTACTTTAATTTTGTTGTTTCGATGCAGACAAAGTCGTGGATGCCGACAAAGATGTGGAAGACATATTTTCAGACAATGTACCAAGAACTGATATACATATCGGAATATAGATATATTGATAAATGCTAATGCTAAATTTGTCTAACAGATTTATTGTTAATTTAGTTGGGTTTAAAATTGAATTTTAAAAGTTTTAATTTTTTATTCAACTTTTTCTGGCTAATTATCTTCTCTTTTTTTTGAGGAAAAGATTTTGAGGATTAAGGTAATCTTTAAGAGATGGATTTTTACAGAAAGAAGTGATGATAGGTTTCTTCTTTAGTTCACAAGTTCACAACAACTTTTAAGAATCAGTCATGTGTTTACAAATTATTCGGCTGAAATAAATTTTGTGAATCTGAATAAGTATAAAGAAACATTTTCTTACATTCAAGTAGTTTTGCTATGATTTCTTTCCAACCTTTTCCTATCCCTGTCAGAAAGGTTTGACCTACCATCCCTCTTTTAATACTAACCAAATTTTTCAATTTTTTTTTCGAGAATTAATTTTTTTAAGTATTTATTATTAACTAAAAGATTATATATGTCAAATGTTCATGAACATTTTAGCAAAAAGCAGTTTTGCTGATGCTGAGGATTTAGTAATTTTGGTGAAAGAAAAATCATTATTGTCAAATAACAAAAACTTTATTGTGAATAAAAAATAAAAAACTTTCTGGTGAAATTTGTGGATGTTGAATTTTATTTTGTTTTTAAATTTAGGGTCAAGAAAGATGTAACTACAGCTAACATAATGATAATAAAAGAAAAGTATTTACAGTGATGTTTCCCTTGTGCCTGCGCACTGGCCAGGCCAACTAAAGCTAACTGGCTTAAACTACACCCATCTTTCGTCAGCTATTTAGCTAGCTACAATCATGTTCATAAATTATTGGAAAAACGGCTTTTGAGGCTTCTTTCAGAGTTTTTCCTCTCTTCCCCTACAGTCAGTGTTGATTTTGTGTTGATTTGTGCCCTAAAATACTGTCGGCGACTCTGGAAAAGACCTCCAACCAACACCGAATTCCAAAACTATTATGAACATGATTGTTTCTAAAATTTGAGACTTATTTTTTTAATTGGCTTTTTTTATAAAAGCTTTTGTGTGCGTTTGTGTTGGCTGAATTAAGGACAAGTACTACTTTGTCATTCCTTATACTGTGCATGCATAGCTGGTTGGTTTTCTTGTTTCATAAACTAGGTTCCAGGCCTCCTATTGTCTGTTTGTTTCTTATTGTTTGTCCTATGTGGCCAGAGCTTATATATGCTTATATATTATGTATGCATGACTAAAATTGTTCTTTATATAACATAGACACTTCGTAATATAAAAGAAATGGAAAACACACACGTTCCACTCAAGTTCCATAGCCAAGTGTACAAGGGAAGACTGCAGTAGCACACGTTCCGTCAATTTTTTATAAAAATTAAACTTTACTTCAATTTCATTGAAGTTGACGCTACGTGTCGAACGTGTTCAATTTCGGTGCAACCGATGGTGGAGCACCTTGGAACGGGTGTGGAACGTGTGCGGAACGTGTGGAACGTGTCATCAAAGAAAAAATTTGGCTCTTAACTGGGGAACTCCTTTTCAATTTTTTTATGTCATTTACAGACAATCATGTTCATAAATTATTGGAAAAACGGCTTTTGAGGCTTCTTTCAGAGTTTTTCCTCTCTTCCCCTACAGTCAGTGTTGATTTTGTGTTGATTTGTGCCCCAAAATACTGCCGGCGACTCTGGAAAAGACCTCCAACCAACACCGAAGAGTGAATGAACATGATAACTGCACTTCCTTTGTTTTGAAATATAGTTGTAGTTATTACACCAGGATATGTCGCAATCAACGTGAAATGTCACAATCAACGGTAAATGTCGCAACGTCGCCGGTAAATGTCGCAAACCCAACGGTAAATGTCGCAAATAAATTTGTGTCTCGAACGTTAAAATCAATAGTAACCGTCGCACAGAAATTCACAATTTACAGTAAATGTCGCAATTTTTTTTTCATGGTTTCAAACTTTTTTTTGATTAAATAACATTAATTTAAATATCACTTGACTATAAAAAAGAATAAACCACCTGCACCTTTTATAATAATGCTCAATGTGATATTTTGCATCATAAATTTTGAATAGCGGCGAGTGTGCCTATTGTTAAAGGTATTGAAACAATGAACTATCTTTTAAACTTTCAAACTGTTACGAGTTTTGATTGCCTTGAAATTAGATGTGCTGTAAAAGATTACAGAGAGTGTTCATATTACTGTCAGCATAGAAATATTTTTCAATCGTATTTAATTAACTTGGCGTTTTTAACCGGACTGAATTTAGGACTTTGATTTAAATACACCAACAATATTAGATACTTGTGAATCGTGCATTCTTGAAACGATAAAGACTGTAGTAGCTAATGCTTGTATTTTTTCTCGCTTATTTTGGAGGCGCGTCTGCTGTTAATGAGAGGACCATAAAAGCTCTTACCGAAGAAGAGTATGATATTATAGTACAGATAATAACTAACTGTTTTGAAACACCAGTAGTTGATCGAGCGGCACTGCAGAAGTCCGCGATAAGAAAATACCAGCGATACGGGTGGTTTGCAATACTATCCATCACTTGACCCAAACAATAAAGGCATCTAAAAACTTGTTTATATTACATATTTTCTTATTATGTTTTAAGTTTACTTTGACGATTTATCGAACTTTTGTTTTAACGTCTTCTCTTTCATTACACTCATTACAAAATCGTAAGGAAGTGGTCTTTTCATAAGTGGTGTTTATTTCGAGATAACATTAAAGTTTAGTTTGTTAGGATTATTTGCATATGTAAGAAAAACTTTTTTAGCTTCTTCAAAATTTTTATTCCTTCCCTCAGTGATACTTATGTTGTAGAACATTTTAAGAGTAATATGGTGATTTCTATCTGTCCGACATTTGCCGTTGATCATCTATTTTGGTGCGACATTTGTTGTTGCGACATTTACGGTTGGGTTTGCGACATTTACTGTTGACTGGCGACATTTACCGGCGACGTTGCGACATTTACCGTTGATTGCGATATATCACGTTGATTGCGACATATCTTGGTGTAACACCCTTCTTTAATTTTAGTGTTATAATAGTAAAGCAAGGAGGCATAAAAGTTCTTTTATACCTCCATGGGCAAGCCACAATCTAAACTTTCTGTTAATGTTGTTGTTTTTTTCTTGTTGCACTACCACTATGAAAAATTTGTCCCTACAAGCGCTTTACTAGTGCCCAGACTACGCTGTATGAAAGTCGGTAATAACTGTCTCAGAGGTAAGGTAACATCTCTCAGAATCACACTGATGGATGATTTGTTGTGACATGATAAAGAATGCAAATAAGGTGAAAATCTCTTCTTCTGGTACCAAGCTTTAAGATGTAGTATCATAAATAAAATAAAAAAGGATTTTTTACTGTGTTAACCTATATCAGATTTGAAATGCACTGTAACCTCCTTGAAGCGGACACTTAGGGACCAGAAATTTTGTCCGCCTTAGAGAGGTGTCCTTCTTGAAGAGGTTTTCCTTTTTTGTCAAGAAACGCTGAAAAGATTCTACTTCATAGTCTGAAATTCATTAGGCGTGCTCATATTCCCCCCTCCCACTCCCTAGTTAGACAAAGAAACACTTTCAAAAGACAAATTGGCTTTGAGAAATGAAATTTTCTAAATTGAACGTCTTTGGACATTATATGAAGTAGGGTACAATAATATAAAAACTTGGTAAGACTGGCATTGATTGATCAAAAAAATCTTTTGTCTGATTCATACAGGTAAGTTCTGGAAGAAATAACTGTGCGGGACCTGAAAGAAGTTTCCTCTTAGATTGTCGTTTTAGACTGTCCGCTTTAGAGAGAATTTATTATGAGGGTTTATTAGTAAATTGTCCGGGACAATTTGTTTTGTTTGTCCACAAGTGTTGTCTGTTTTAAAAGATGTCCGCTTCACAGAGGTTCCACTGTGTATATAAGTAGTCTTTTCTTTAGAATTACTTTCTGATATGCTGTGCTAATTTAAATACAAGCAAATGTAAGAAAGCTGAATGTTTCAAATCAGTTCAATACTTTTTAGGCTTCGCTGATGAATGATCATGGACGCAAAGTATAAAACTCTACGATTTTGTGAACGTATTGGTAGTGAAAGGCAAAGCAATAAAAAATTATTAGCTGAGCTTTACAGAATACTAACATTTTATTATTATCCAAAATCTGTAAGCGGATTGTTTCGAGAGCAAAGGAGATGACCAGGCTAAGGATATTTTTGCAACCGATTATCCAGTACGAGTGAATATAATTCAGCTTTGACGGATCATATTTACGGTATTTCCGATGCGCTAGAGTTTGGCCAGATCCATTCCTCTGAACTTGTTGTTTTTGGTGATGAAAGGGAAGTCGTTGTTGTACATTCTAAGTTATTTATATAAATTCGATGCATATAAAATCCATTGTTACCTATAGACGACTTCTCTGTATTTGCTTCGTCTATCGACTTTCATAGCAAAACTAATACGATCAAGGCCAGGAATAAAGGTAATGTATGATAATACAAAATTTTTATTTGATTTTTTAAATCTTTATACGAGAAATTAAACAAGGAAATAGATCCAGCAGATAACTTGTAGTCATATTGATCAGATAAGAGCAAATTGTTTTTAGAAGTACCACAAAACAAAGAAAGAAGAATCTTGAAACCAAAACTTTGCCTTGTTCTGTTAGTATTTTACGGTCCTATATTAAATATATATATAGAAAGTGTGCGCATGCCCAATAACATTCACTAATATATAATTTAGGAACATCATATTCGCTCAGTGGATTTGTGAATAGTATGTCGCCTCTGAAAATTGGTAAAAAACTCAAAAATTATTTAAGATTCTAACGGAAAACAAAGGAAAAGATGTCGTCTCCTTTTCAACATTAAGGAACTGACCACCCTTGATGGTAACACTGACGAAAAGTTGGGATGTGAACTAAATAACTTCAAAACAAGTGACACTAACAACGTAGTTCTTAATGAAAAAGAAAGTAAACTTAAAGATTGAAATAAAATATCCATGCAAGTCTAATGTCATACCGGACAATAGCTAAATGGTTTGTAGATCGCATATGATTAGATTATATATTTTTTTAAAATCGCATTTGTTGTAACGCACATTGTCTCTTGTTTGATTCTGGTCAGTCAATGTTTTAACTGGAGCCAGTAGCTCAGTTGGTAGAGCGGGAGACATTTCCGACGTGGGTTCGAGTCCCACTTGGCTCAATGATCCTTTCTTACACAGAGTAAACATTTATTTTAAAGATAACACTAGCCATTTAGGGTACTATTTGTTTTAAATTCGGGGGAAAACATAACATGAGAAAATAATCGCAACTTATTTACAAAAATCGAAGATGAAGTTTCCTTCTGATCATAAAGATATATTAAACTGAGCGGCACAATTTGTTATCGCGTTAATGTATGCGATATCTCATTGAATTTATATCATATTGAACTGAAAACTTATTCCGTGGAACAAAATTTTTAAATGGCATAAGCTTTTGCGTTGTATTTGACAGGGGATCGGTGGCGCAGTTGGTTAGCGCGTTGCACTCTAAACGAGTGATCACTGATTCGGTGGTTCGAACCCGCCATTGGTAAAACAAACATTTCTCATATCGAATTAGTCTCGATAATAAAATAATGTGTGAAAAACTAATGAGTCTTCGTATACATCTATCCAAAATCGAAATGTGAATGCCGTGCAGTCGAAATAAATAGTCTCAGTTACTCTCAGTAAGCATCGTTCGTTCGCAATCAAAATAGTCTCAAATAGTCTCAGTCACTCTAAGTAGCATCGAAATAGTCTCAAAAGTCTCAGTTACTGGCATTCGAAATAATCTCAGTCGCTCTGTGTGAGTAAGCAGAAAAATAAGAAACAGGTGGATTCCAAATCCTGGATGCAACTACGAATAAAGTGCCGAGTTGACAACAAGAAAAATAAAAAAGGCGGGGGTCTTACTCAATTTTTATGTCGTTTTTTTTATTAAGAATTAAAAAAAAAATCCTAAAATTTCCCTCAATGCACAGTGTAACTTGTTGACATGCGAAATATTTGAAAGAAGGAAACATTTTCTAACTGAATATTTGAAATAATTTGAATCCATTCACAACAACAGACAAAATGTGTTTGTTGTTGTAAGAATGAATTTAAGTCATTCCATAATCCAGTTAGAACATGTTCCTTTCTTTCAAATGTGTCGCACATCAACAAGTTACACCGTGCATTGAAGGAAGACATGTGGTTTGAGTACATTGTGGAATTTTGATCGCGCGAAATGCTTACGCCCTATCCACGTTCTGCTTCAAAGTAACATTGTGATAAGAGAATTTGCTACGTTTTTAAAAAAATTAGCGTCACAGAAGATCATACCGTGGAACATAGTTCAAGCCAAGTCTGTTGGAGGAATTCACACGGTGACCGGCAATACATGCGCACTAGCTTCCTAGACTGCCACCCCGTTTTTAACGCTCCCTTTATCAAAATAAAAATCGTGCCTGACTTCTACAGAAGCAAAATAAGAAGTTCGTCTGGAATAGGTTTGACAGCCCGTTTTGGGAGATTTTATCGCCTTACATCCTGCTTCCTGACAAACCTGAAAATTTTGCTTTCTTTAGTATTTTAATTTTTACGTTTCCAGACTAAAACGAGTGAGCAAAGCTTACGATTTGTTTTTGCAACTGGGTTAAAAAACCCTCCCTTACAATAACTTGGGAGGGAAAAACCGTGAAGCTAAAACAAAACTTGTAATCTTTGCATTTGAAAAATAATTTAGAAACGAGAATAAAAAATTGAACCTTTGCCTTAATAAAAATAGCTCCTTCTGTTGAAAATAGATCTTTAAAACTTGTGAATTGAGAGACAGTTTTGTGACATTCGTAAATGGACATAATTTAATAGAAAAATAAAAGCGATACACACAATTTAAATCAATTAGTGGTATAATTTTGCAAAAAAAAACAGTTTTAAAGTAAGCTTTAAATTTTTTTCAATTTTTAGAGAGAAAATATCACTGCTTTGCTCTTCGTGAACTGTTACAACACAGAAACATTAAAGTATATGAAATTGTAGGATAGTAATACGTTACTTAGGCTAATAAAAGAGGCAATTTATGGAATACTTGTACCGGTAAACACTATCGTTTTATCGCTTCTTTAGGTTTGAACCCACCAAACAAAAATTCATTCCTTAAAATGCAAACTAGACGATCAGTAATGGGACGTTCGCTTGTTCGTTTTGACGTAACTTTCCCAAGATAAAATAAAATGACAAGGTATTTACAAAGCTCTATTTACTGTCAGAAAAATGCTCATTGAACATTAATAAAGTTATATATCCACAAAGTGCCGCATCTTTATCAAGTACAGTTGAACTGTACTTGATAATTCAGCTTTTTACCTCGATATTAGAACTATTTTTTTTAATCAGTCATTTGATGTTTTTATTCAACAATTTTATTTCAGAGGTATTTCAGAGGTATTTCAGAGACGTGTTAGTCAGAAATAATTATTTGTCAAAAAATAACTTAGTCGGGAAAGGATCGTTTAGCAGATGAATTGTTTTTAAGTTGCGAAGTAGACGGAAAAGGTTGTAGAGCTAAAGTGTAGTCGTAAGCTTTTTTCCGAGTTGGTGGCACGAATTCTAACTATTTACGTGAAAGGATACCAAATGAGTGTGTCAAATATTAGTTGTGAATTTTACCTTCTTATCTTACAAAATTTATTTTCACGCCATTCTTTTTAAACCCAAAGTATGAAATGTCTCTGCACAAGGGCACATGAAGAAGGCCAATCAAGTTAATAAAATGCAGTGATTGTCAAATTCAAAATTTTCAAGAGTAAAGACAAGTTAAAAATCATTCTTCAATCGCCTTTTATTTTCCTTTTTGTTTAGCGGAGCAAAATTCTCTTAAAATTTATACGAATGTCATTAGGTCGAATTTCTTTGAAAGCCTTCCACTCATTAAAACCTACCTAGCCTATCTATACCTTCCACACTACCGCTGTATATCCCAAGAAATATTTCGTCCTAATCGCCCAAACTATAGCACAAAACACAGCCACCGACACCGCCGCCCAAACCTTCTAACTCAAAAAATACCCCAAAGCATGATCAAAAGTGACGCTACCTGACGCGCACGCAAACCTATGCATTCCACAAGTACTCATAACCACATACCTTTACAAGAAAGTTCTCGAGTTGCATTTAGACAAAACTAAATCTTTGTAGCAATGTAACTATGGTGGATGAGATAATGAACGAAGGATATAGCTTAATCGAATAGAAGCTACTCGAGAGCTTTCTGCTTCCATAATATGCACATATAACTCTATGATATATAATATCGCATAACCAGTGTTCCAAAGACGTGTTATTTCGATTGATCGACATCTAAAAGAAAATTGTGAAATTAATAATATAAAAAAAAGTGCTTAAAAAGATAAGAAAAACTTAAGCGATGAAAAATTAATTAATAATGCTTGATACGATGAGGATAAAAATGTGCGGAACGAACTTAAATTACACGCTTTTTTATAAGAACATACAAGATAAAATTAGACAAAAAAAATTGAATATAAGAATATGATATCTTAAATTTTTGTGTGTATCCTGAGTCCAACATTATGAACGTTTATTTTTCTATTCTTTATTAGCTGACATAAACTTGTATCTTAATGTAAAAATTCTTGTTCTCAAGTTTCATTTAAATAATTTTTTTCTTAACAAAATCTAGTTGTCTTTTTGCCATTTTAAAAAGGTTTCTTAAACAAGCATACAATCGGTCATCAAGTAGGATATGTGGCAACATCATGTGTATACAACCATGTGAAACAATTTCAGTACCCCTTCCTCCAGACGTAATAACTATTCTCAGATTTTAATCCAGTTTATAATTCAATGTGCCCATACCCTTTTCCCATGAACAATTTAAATCCTGCAAATCCTTCTGCAATTGGTGCACAAAATGTATTCACAGTTACAGGTTGATTCTGATCCTGTGTTTCATATTTTATGTTTAGTATTTTCACATTCAAAAACACATTTTGATCATTGATTTTATGTTTAGTATTTTCACATTGAAAAGCACATTTTGATCATTGTCTAATCGTCTCATTTTTATTTAAATTCATCAAGCAATCTTTTAATGAATTATACTAATCTTTCTCGATAGAGAGTAAAGCGATTTTTGCATTTTGTTGAATTTCCGCGCCCGAAGGCGTAGGAGATTCCTTAAAACCGTTCTTTAAAATTCTTTCGGAGCATTTTTTGAGAAAAAATCGACCCTGGGATTTCACGTTCAGGATAGTATTGGTATAACTGACAACTAACTAACCCTGTCCCAAATGGTCAATTGTGATGTCACAGTTTTAAACTTCGTAACCAAGCTCCCTAAGTGCCGGGAAGTCATCTAAATGTCATTTTAGGCCAAAATTGGTCCAAAAATTCAAACTACTTTATTTTCAACAAAATTTAGTTAACAAATAAAGTACGAGTGAATATAATTCGGCTTTGACGGATCATATTTACGGTTATCTCGTATTTCCGATGCGCTAGAATTTGCCAGATCCATTCCTCTGAACTTGTTGTTTTTGGTGATGAAAGGGAAGTCATTGTTGTACATTTTAAGTTATTTATATAAATTCGATGCATATAAAATCCATTGTTACCTATAGACCATTTCTCTGTATTTGCTTCGTCTATCGACTTTCATAGCAAAACTAATACGATTAAGGCCAGGAGTAAAGGTAATGTATGATAATACAAATTTTATTTTTGATTTTTTAAATCTTTGTACGAGAAATTAAACAAGGAAATAGATCCAGCAGATAACTTGCAGTCATATTGATCAGATAAGAGCAAATAGTCTTTAGCAGCACCACAAAACAAAGAAAGAAGAAATGGTAAACTATTTATTTAAACTAAAAACATTAGAATTTAATCTTGAAACCCAAACTTTGCCTTCTTCTTTTTTTTACGGTCTTTTGTTACCGCCTTTCTTTACGGTCTTATATTAAACATATAGAGAGAGTGTGCGCATGCCCAATGACATTCACTAATATATAATTTAGGAACATCATAGTGGATTTGTGAATAGTATGACTCTGAAAATTGGTAAAAAACTCAAAAATTATTCAAGATTCTAACGGAAAACAAAGGAAAAGATGTCATCCTCTTTTCACCATTAGGTTACTGGGCACCTTGATGATAAAACTGACGAAAAATAAAATAACTTCAAAAGGAGTCACACTGACAACGTAGTTCTTAATGAAAAAGAAAGTAAACTTAAAGATTGAAATAAAATATCCATGCAAGAAATGCAAGTCTAATGTCATACCGGACAATAGTTAAATGGTTTGTAGATCGCATATGATTAGATTATATATTTTTTAAAATCGCGTTTGTTGTAACGCACATTGTCTCTTGTTTGATTCTGGTCAGTCAATGTTTTAACTGGAGCCAGTAGCTCAGTTGGTAGAGCGGGAGACATTTCCGACGTGGGTTCGAGTCCCACTTGGCTCAATGATCCTTTCTTACACAGAGTAAACATTTATTTTAAAGATAACACTAGCCATTTAGGGTACCATTTGTTTTAAATTCGGGGGAAAACATAACATGAGAAAATAATCGCAACTTATTTACAAAAATCGAAGATGAAGTTTCCTTCTGATCATAAAGATATATTAAACTGAGCGGCACAATTTGTTATCGCGTTAATGTATGCGATATCTCATTGAATTTATATCATATTAAATTGAAAAATTATTTCGTAGAACAAAAATTTTAAATGTCATAAGCTTTTATACTTTACTTGACAGGGGATCAGTGGCGCAGTTGGTTAGCGCGTTGCACTCTGAACGAGTGATCACTGATTCGGTGGTTCGAACCCGCCACTGGTAAAACAAACATTTCTCTGATCGAATTAGTCTCGATAATAAAATAATGTGTGAAAAACAAATGAGTCTTCGTATACATCTATCTAAAATCGAAATGTGAATGCCGTGCAGTCGAAATAAATAGTCTCAGTTACTCTAAGTAACCATCGTTCGTTAGCAATCAAAATGGTCTCAAATAGTCTCAGTTACTCTAAGTAGCCTCGAAATAGTCTCAATAGTCTCTGTTACTGGCATTCGAAATAGTCTCAGTCGCTCTGTGTGAGTAAGCAGAAAAGTAGGAAACAGTTGGATTCCACATCCTGGATGCAACTACGAATAAAGTGCCGAGTTGACAACAAGAAAAATAAAAAAGGCGGGGGTCTTACTCAATTTTTATGTCGTTTTGTTATTAAGAGTTAAAAAAAAACCCTAAAATTTCCCTCAATGCACAGTGTAACTTGTTGACATGCGAAATATTTGAAAGAAGGAAACATTTTCTAACTGAATATTTGAAATAATTTGAATCCATTCACCACAACAAACAAAATGTGTTTGTTATTGTAAGAATGAATTTAAGTCATTCCATAATCCAGTTAGAACATGTTCCTTTCTTTCAAATGTGTCGCACATCAACAAGTTACACCGTGCATTGAAGGAAGACATGTGGTTTGAGTACATTGTGGAATTTTGTTCGCGCGAAATGCTTACGCCCTATCCACGTTCTGCTTCAAAGTAACACGTGCGATAAGAGATTTGCTACGTTTTTAAAAATATTAGCGTCACAGAAGATCATACCGTGGAGCATAGTTCAAGCCAAGTCTGTTGGAGGAATTCACACGGTGACCGGCAATAGATGCGCACTAGCTTCCTAAACTGCCACCCCGTTTTTAACGCTCCTGTTATCAAAACAAAAATCGTGCCTGAGTTCTACAAAAACAAAAGAAGAAGTTCGTCTGGGAGAAGTTTAGTAACCCTTTTTGGGAGATTTTATGGCCTTATATCCTGCTTCCTGACAAACCTAAAAATTTTGTTTTCTTTAGTATTTTAATTTTTACGTTTCCAGACTAAAGCGAGTGAGCAAAGCTTATGATTTGTTTTTGCAACTGGGTTAAAAAACCCTCCCTTACAATAACTTGGGAGGGAAAAACCGTGAAGCTAAAACAAAACTTGTAATCTTTGCATTTGAAAAACAATTTAGAAACAAGAATAAAAAGTTGAACCTTTGCCTTAATAAAAAATAGCTCCTTCTGTTGAAAATAGATCTTTAAAATTTGTGAATTGAGAGACAGCTTTGTGACATTCGTAAATGTACATAATTTAATAGGGAAATAAAAGCGATACACACATTTAAATCAATTAGTGGTATAATTTTGCGAAAAAAAAACAGTTTTAAAGTAAGCTTTAAGTTTGTTGCATGTTATCAATTTTTAGAGAGAAAATATCACTGCTTTGCTCTTAGTGAACTGTTGCAGCACAGAAACATTGAAGTATGTAAAATTGTAGGATAGTAATACGTTACTTAGGCTAATAAAAGAGGCAATTTATGGAATACTTGTACCGGTAAACACTATCGTTTTATCGCTTCTTTAGGTTTGAACCCACCAAACAAAAATTCATTCCTTAAAATGCAAACTAGACGATCAGTAATGGGACGTTCGCTTGTTCGTTTTGACGTAACTTTCCCAAGATAAAATAAAATGACAAGGTATTTACAAAGCTCTATTTACTGTCAGAAAAATGCTCATTGAACATTAATAAAGTTATATATCCACAAAGTGCCGCATCTTTATCAAGTACAGTTGAACTGTACTTGATAATTCAGCTTTTTACCTCGATATTAGAACTATTTTTTTTAATCAGTCATTTGATGTTTTTATTCAACAATTTTATTTCAGAGGTATTTCAGAGGTATTTCAGAGACGTGTTAGTCAGAAATAATTATTTGTCAAAAAATAACTTAGTCGGGAAAGGATCGTTTAGCAGATGAATTGTTTTTAAGTTGCGAAGTAGACGGAAAAGGTTGTAGAGCTAAAGTGTAGTCGTAAGCTTTTTTCCGAGTTGGTGGCACGAATTCTAACTATTTACGTGAAAGGATACCAAATGAGTGTGTCAAATATTAGTTGTGAATTTTACCTTCTTATCTTACAAAATTTATTTTCACGCCATTCTTTTTAAACCCAAAGTATGAAATGTCTCTGCACAAGGGCACATGAAGAAGGCCAATCAAGTTAATAAAATGCAGTGATTGTCAAATTCAAAATTTTCAAGAGTAAAGACAAGTTAAAAATCATTCTTCAATCGCCTTTTATTTTCCTTTTTGTTTAGCGGAGCAAAATTCTCTTAAAATTTATACGAATGTCATTAGGTCGAATTTCTTTGAAAGCCTTCCACTCATTAAAACCTACCTAGCCTATCTATACCTTCCACACTACCGCTGTATATCCCAAGAAATATTTCGTCCTAATCGCCCAAACTATAGCACAAAACACAGCCACCGACACCGCCGCCCAAACCTTCTAACTCAAAAAATACCCCAAAGCATGATCAAAAGTGACGCTACCTGACGCGCACGCAAACCTATGCATTCCACAAGTACTCATAACCACATACCTTTACAAGAAAGTTCTCGAGTTGCATTTAGACAAAACTAAATCTTTGTAGCAATGTAACTATGGTGGATGAGATAATGAACGAAGGATATAGCTTAATCGAATAGAAGCTACTCGAGAGCTTTCTGCTTCCATAATATGCACATATAACTCTATGATATATAATATCGCATAACCAGTGTTCCAAAGACGTGTTATTTCGATTGATCGACATCTAAAAGAAAATTGTGAAATTAATAATATAAAAAAAAGTGCTTAAAAAGATAAGAAAAACTTAAGCGATGAAAAATTAATTAATAATGCTTGATACGATGAGGA
Organism: Hydractinia symbiolongicarpus; assembly: GCF_029227915.1. Taxonomy (NCBI): domain Eukaryota; kingdom Metazoa; phylum Cnidaria; class Hydrozoa; order Anthoathecata; family Hydractiniidae; genus Hydractinia; species Hydractinia symbiolongicarpus. Next base: position 10,993,573 of record NC_079875.1, on the reverse strand, counting down.
TAAAAATGTGCGGAACGAACTTAAATTACACGCTTTTTTATAAGAACATACAAGATAAAATTAGACAAAAAAAATTGAATATAAGAATATGATATCTTAAATTTTTGTGTGTATCCTGAGTCCAACATTATGAACGTTTATTTTTCTATTCTTTATTAGCTGACATAAACTTGTATCTTAATGTAAAAATTCTTGTTCTCAAGTTTCATTTAAATAATTTTTTTCTTAACAAAATCTAGTTGTCTTTTTGCCATTTTAAAAAGGTTTCTTAAACAAGCATACAATCGGTCATCAAGTAGGATATGTGGCAACATCATGTGTATACAACCATGTGAAACAATTTCAGTACCCCTTCCTCCAGACGTAATAACTATTCTCAGATTTTAATCCAGTTTATAATTCAATGTGCCCATACCCTTTTCCCATGAACAATTTAAATCCTGCAAATCCTTCTGCAATTGGTGCACAAAATGTATTCACAGTTACAGGTTGATTCTGATCCTGTGTTTCATATTTTATGTTTAGTATTTTCACATTCAAAAACACATTTTGATCATTGATTTTATGTTTAGTATTTTCACATTGAAAAGCACATTTTGATCATTGTCTAATCGTCTCATTTTTATTTAAATTCATCAAGCAATCTTTTAATGAATTATACTAATCTTTCTCGATAGAGAGTAAAGCGATTTTTGCATTTTGTTGAATTTCCGCGCCCGAAGGCGTAGGAGATTCCTTAAAACCGTTCTTTAAAATTCTTTCGGAGCATTTTTTGAGAAAAAATCGACCCTGGGATTTCACGTTCAGGATAGTATTGGTATAACTGACAACTAACTAACCCTGTCCCAAATGGTCAATTGTGATGTCACAGTTTTAAACTTCGTAACCAAGCTCCCTAAGTGCCGGGAAGTCATCTAAATGTCATTTTAGGCCAAAATTGGTCCAAAAATTCAAACTACTTTATTTTCAACAAAATTTAGTTAACAAATAAAGTATGCTGAACATGGTGACATCAAAATTTTGATTTATTGTTACCTAAATAACGTTTTAGGCCAAAATTGGTCCAAAAATTAAAACTAATTTTTTTTTGATAAAATTCAGCGGAGTTAACAAAAAAAGTATGCTGAACATGATGGTGACATCAAAATTTTGGTTTTTTGCCACCTTAAAGTCATTTTAGGCCAAAATGGGTCCAAAAATTTAAACTATTTTATTTTCAACAAAATTTGGCAGAATTAACAAATAAAGTTTGCTGAACATGGTGGTGACATCAAAATTTTGATTTCTGTTACCAAATGTCATTTTAGGCCAAAATTGGTCCAAAAATTAAAACTAGTTCATTTTCAACAAAAATTTGCAAAGCTAACAAAAAAGTATACTGAATATGATGGTGACATCAAAATTTTAATTCTTTGTGACCTAAATGTCATTTTAGGCCAAAATTTGTCCAAAAATTAGAACTACTTTATTTTCGACCAAAATTGGCACACTTAATAAAAAGGTATGCTGAACATGATAGTCACATCAAAATTTTGATTTTTTGTCAACTAAATACCGTTTCGCACGACTTTCAACCATGAATGATAGGCTGTACTTTTTGTTAGCAATTTCTTTTAAAATGTGAGTTTATTTTTCACTTTATTTTAAGAGCTTCATGGACCAAACATCTTCGAATGTTTGGCGCGATATCACAACGAATTAGCAGGTTGTTATGAAATATTTTAGTAGCGAGCGGAAATTCTTAGAGCCCCAGGGCTTTTTGTTTACATTTTAAAAACGTCGAAAATCGAAACAATTTACAAAAAGGAATAATTCCTTGAATGCACAAAATTTCCTTGTCTTTGCCAGCAATGGTAAAGGCCACTAGGAAGACTGTACTTTACAAAATTTTCTTTCATTATTTTTATCTTCATCCCGTAACATTAATAGAAATAATTTCAATATCATTGTCAGAAGTGTCCATTTTTTTAAACTATTTTCTTCTTGTCCACACTTGGCACTTTGTAGGTGATTTTTCCACCTGTTTGCATTCTGAAATCTTTCAATCTTAACAGTGTGAAGAAAATGCTAAGAATATTTCAGGATAATTTTTGGTAAAAAGTTAAGAATATTCATGTAAAAACAAAAACAAAAAACATTCTTATATAAAAAAGCGTGTAAACAAGCTGGAAAGTAAGTCATTTTAAGGGCGCTTATTAAATGGAGCGTTTGTCACAGAGGCCGATTATTAGATGGCGCGTTATCACAGAGGGCGAGTATTAGACAGGGCGTTTATCACAGAGGGCGCTTATTAGAAGTTAGGCGATTATTAATGGAAATACTGTGTGTGAAGTGTTTTTAATCTCAGAATAATAACAAGCAAACAATAAAAACCGAAAAAAAAATTGAAACGTGTGCTTTGCGTGATCAAAAAACAACAACAACAAACATAAACAAGTTCACAAACCTTAAAAACATCCCAAAAATACTTCGGATGAAAAAAATATTTTCATGCGTGCGTTCGCATCTCTCATATTTTTTTATCCTGCTTAATTGTTTTAAAACACAATATTTTGACGTTCAAAATTTTCTCATAGGAATTACACTGCTTTTTTATTAACAGTTATTTGTCTATTAAGGTTGGAATTACACTACTTCCGTTAACAGTTAATTGTTTATCAAGGTTGGAATTACACTGCTTTCATTAACAGTTAAACTGTCTATTAAGGTTGGAATTACACTGCTTTTATTAACGTTAATTGTCTATTAAGGTTGAATTCCAATATCAACCCGTTGCAACAAAGACGATTTACATATTGCATTCGCCAACGGGTATAAAAAAATTACCTTTGGTAGGGTGGCAACAAATTTCAACCCTTGGTTGAGAAATAACTAGATACCCAAAATTTGAGTTGCAATTGGTTGCTAAATGATGGTCCATGTTTGGTACCGTTAAGCACGCTTTTCTTATATGAAAATATTTTGTAGAACGCATTCTTATAAATTTAGGATTTTTTATTTTCACTAAGCACAATTAGGGGGTTGGGGTCGTGGTTATTCTACGCCCTGAAAATGAACGCCCTTTAAACGCCTTCCAGTAGTTAAGATTGTTTAAAAATTGGCGCCTGAACTTGTAAATTGAAGTTGGCAATTTTGTCACTTTTACCGTAAATCGCGTATTCATTGTAATTTACAACAAAAACAATAGATTCCGTTACGCAAGGTAACGAAGGCATACTTTCAGACAGCGTTGTCGTCATAAGTATCTCTGATCACATTTGTACCGTCGCTTTTGTGATAATTACAGCCATGTAATAACAGAAAGCCTTTATAGTATTTTTTATTGGTCAATATCTAGTTGTCAACTTGCATAAATGGCTCGTGTAAGAAAAGCGTAGAAAGAAAAAAAATCATTAATAGGCAAAGTTGCTGTTTCTGAAATCAGGTGTTTATAATTGCTAAATATTTATATGAAGAAAAACAAACAGAATTCTCGAAGGATCATTTGTATACAAAATTCGAAAAAATTATACAAATATATAAAATTCTAATTATAACAATCAAATCCTAAAAAAGTAAAGGAACTAATAAGAAGCCCTGCGGCTTGGAGATTTTCGTCATTACCCTGGAACATTCGAGAAGGGCAAACAAATAATCAAGTATCCCATATCTCAATTAGTACAGTAATATCATGGTATCAAGGGCTATTTGGCATTAATAAGCCCGAGTATCATTTGTAATGCTAACAAAACGTAGTGATTTAAAGATGTCTTTATGGGCTTGGTTTGATGAAAATTACAAATTTATGAAATTTCTTATCGTCAAATATAAAATGTTCCAAAGGGCGAAGAAAAAAAGGAAGAAATTACTTATGACGAAACACTCTATTATTAAAGAACTCAACTTCGGATTAATCAAAAACACAACTACTGGGAATTCCAGGATACAAATCCTGTTATGCATAAACTTGACGATTGGAATATAATAACTTCTGAACAAGTTCAATTTCAATGAGCAAAGTAGTTTAATAGTTATAAGTAACCCTGTACCATGTCTTTCCAAGTGGTGCAAAGACGATGGATCAAATGGCACTTTAACCCACAACCACTCGCTTGCCAGGTGATTCCTCTACCGACTGTGCTATCAATCCGTTGCTATCTCTAGGTCGTTCCATTTTGCATTAGTTCATCAAGAAATACATATAGGCATTTAAATGTTTCAGTTTTTAAGGTTTTAAAATTTACTCTCTTGTTGAAGGTTTTTTTGAAAATGCTAATGGTGGATGTTTTTATAACAGCTGATCTAAACACGAAAGAATATGTTTCAAAACTGAGCAACAGGAATATAGTTTTATCATTAAACTGAATTAACACCAGGTTGCTTAGTGATCCATTTTGACGAATTCAATTTGTCAATTTCAAAACCTGTGGATGATACACGAATCATTTTGTCGAAATTAATTTATTCGACAAACTTGATGATTAATGGTTTATTATGCTTTTTTGTTTTTGTTTTTGTTTTATTAGTCTAATTAGTTGCAATTTTCAAAAACTACAATCAGGGACGTGAATGTGTGGCCAAACAACAAAAATACAAGCTAATTATGTAGAAACCATCCCCCCCCCCTGTATCAATGTTTTAAACAAATTCAGTGCATGATACAAACAAAACATTGATAGTGGGGGAAGGTGACTACAGCAGTTAATATTTCCACTATTTTTGATGATTTGGCCACATTTTTTGTCCTTGATTGTAGTTGGTCAATGTTTTGTTTCATAAATGCAAACATTGAAACATATCAACTTTTAAAATCTCAAATTTGAGAGATTGAATGCAAAATTTGCAACAAAAAAGGGTAAACACACAATTAATTTTTTTGGATTTGATAAATTGATGGCCCTTTCGCGAGACATTCGAAAGAGGGCAATAACATATTTTTGAAGGAAATTGTGATTTCCTGTCAAACAGTAACAAATGTGTATGCTATTTTCTTGAAAGTAGTATAAATTTTAAATTGTAAAAATTACAGCACGTTTTGTAGGGAGTTAGAGATTTGTAAATATATATCAAATAATCTATAATAACAAATCTTAGAATAATATTTTGTGAACACTCTAGGTGAGTTAAGGAATTTTTTTTAAAAAACGTTAGGCACTCAAGGAGAACTGATAAATAGCCTGTAACATGATATTTAGCAAATGCAGAATAATTATACCGTAAGTACAGTTTATAATAAGCCGCTCATATACGACTAATCAAACGGTAGAGATATTGTTTAAATTTTTACACTTTTCCTCGTTATTGATCTTCCCATAGTCATCTAGCTATATAGTTCCACATAGTGAAGCTACTGCTTCAATGAAAACCAAAACAAGAAACAATTGATCAAAATATATACAGTTGACTCTTCCTAATTCGAATTGCCACGGGAAAATTTTTTTGTTCGGATTACAGAGAGATTCGAGTTATAGAAAGTCTCTGCAATTCGAACCTTCAGCTTCAGAGAGTGAAAATTCGAATTACAGAGAGAAATTACGTTAATTTTAAAATCAAGAAAACGTAATTCAAGTTTTATTCAATTTTATTCGGCTAATTACACTATACATACAGTATAATTATCCTGCAACGGCTAACTATTCTCTTGCAGGCTAATTATCAGTTATAAATTATCAGCAACAATATATATAGCTAGTTATATGGACTTTTGTCAAGCTTTGACAACATTTCTGCAAAGAAAATAAAAAAATACTCTGACGAATATGTTTTTATCTGATAGAAGTAGCCACACAAAGTGTTATTTAAAAAATTAATTTTAGCCCCTTTTTTTGTCATTAGTTAGTACCAAAAATTAAGGTTATTGTGCTTTGACCATCAGAAGTTATGTTACGCACAATCACAAAATTGACAGGAAAATGCTTCCCTGTTTTTATTAAAAGTCAATTTATAAACCCTTTTTACTTTTCTTTTGTTTTGCATGCAAATGCCTACCAAGGTTTCGTCTAAAGCGCCTTCGTAACAAGAATGATAAACTAGACCTTATTTCGTGGAAAACAACGGAAATTCGCCAATCATAGATTTTTCCCTTGTCTATGTTTTGTGCATATGCATGGGTAAGTACCACTTTCACGCTCGAACAGACAACTGCAGCGATTATTACAAAAGCACCGCGCGAATGATTCGCTCAGTCGCGCGACCAAACCATTAAGTTGAAACACGCTTTAAAGTATGTCTATTATTTTGTTTACTTATTTTTGTTTATTTTACAACAATCAAAACAAACAACAAGTACGTGGGTATGGAAACTTTGTACATAAAAAATAAATAGCTAAAGTCGCGTCTATACTACCAAATTTAATTAAAAAAAGCACTGGGTATTAACACAGGTATTTACTTGGGGGTAGTGCATGGTGGGCGACAATCATTCAGGCAGAACTCCCATGGATGAATGAACTCAGTAAAATGTTTTTGTTTAAATAAACTTTTAACCATGAACGCAGTCGTACATTCTTAAAAAATGTAAACATAGCCTTAGATTAATATAACATCAGAATCCTATTGGGCAACACATGTAAACTAAGCTAAATAAAAAGACTGCTCAATAAACCTTTTAATTTTTATATTTTCTTACATAAAGAGTCTATTCAGAAAGACTGAGTGAAAATATTGAAATTATATTTTTATGAAACGTAATCTTGAAAACTCATAAAAGACATACTTTAAAAGTATTAGAAAGTATAGAATTTATTTTCTATAGAAGTAATCTTATAATGGACTATCAATGTCTTGAATTCTGGAAAATTGTAAAATTTCGTATGGCTAGCTGTTTTTTTAGGGTAATTTTCTTATTAGTTATAAACCTACATTTAATAGGTAAGGAAACGTCTTATCGCAATTAAATTAGACGATTACAAATGATTACAAACTTTAAACCATGTACCTTTATGTTTTGGGTAAGAAAATAAGTTAAGTATATATTATATATTATAAAAATTGAACCGTTTGGAAAAGCCAGAAAAAGTACTACAGATCGTGTTAAGCGCAAGCTTATCTCACGTTGTTTAAAATTTTTAAGTACTACAATAATAATTGAACGAACAACATGAAACTCTTTTTAACTTTCCCAATCCATTTACTGTTTCTGTTATCTATATTTAAATTATTATATCCCAAACCCATTAATGTTTCCCCTATTTATTTTATATAGTATATATATTAAGACTGTTTTTATGATGAGTATGTTAGTTCGCAAAAATCCGGAGTGGCTTTCAGGTTTATTAAAGCAAAACAGTTTCACTCATGAGTCATATTACAAGGTTGGTTTTTTTTATTTCGTTGTTATCTTGTTAAAGGAGTAACCGCAAGAAGCTATTAATATGTTGAATATTAATATAGCCTAGTTAACTAAGCTTTCTTTGAGGAAATCAAATTCAGTTTCTCTTAAACGAAAGCTTAGACGCAAAGAAATGTCAGAGCAAATCCAGAAAATTTAAATCCATCTCATAGCGAACTACAAATTATAATCAGTATTTTGACCGCAGAAAAATCGTTTGAGACCCAGCGTAATTTTTTCAACCTTAACTATTTCGATTTCCGGGTGGAAAAATTAAGATGGGCCTCCTGGTCTATATAAATACGAATTTTTCATAAAAATGGCGCGTAAATAACAAATGTGCTGGTCTGTATAATGTAATAACCAGTTTGTAAAATATACAACTGGTAAGTCAGCATTTTTTTAAAATTCAATTTGAACTTTATATTAATCCATCAAATTTTTAGGTCCCATATTTTACAGAGCCTGTGTGAAAAGTTTCTTTTTGAGAAACCATTTTATTTTCAAATTTTAAATGCTGTTGTTTTTTACTTAGGAGATTAGACATAACCACAAGCCGCATGGTATATGCGCATTGGCATATCTTGGCTTTTCTGAAGAACGGACACGCAGCTACATTAATGAGCTCAACAAACACATACCAGAATTGAAGGCTGATAAACCATTTACTGAACGAGCGTTAATAGATTATGTGAAGGTACATACGCCTTGTTCATTATGCATTCCCCTTTTATTTTGAAATACTAAATTTTTGATAGGAAAGTTAATGTTCAATATGCAAGTACACATATTTGGTACACCGCGAATCCTCTGAAAATACATCCACTTTGGGTTGAGGTTGATAAACGCCTCTTCTCATAATAGCCCAATAATTAACTCTCATAGAAAAACGATGAGCATGAGGAGATCTTTTACAAGAACAGATAACCTTGGTTCACAAATCTAAAAAAAATAGATGTTGACGAGCAAACATTCCGTTTAACCTTTTGGATTCAGATGAGAATTTTCGTACAATACCTTGGATCGATATTGACCACCATGGCATGTCAATAAAAAGATTTTTTGTTAAAACATGACATAGCAAAAATTTTAACGGGTATATATTATCGAGGAAAAAAACGAATTACCAAGGCTGTTTTTATATTTAGTCTGTCAAACTAATCGATTATCGAGGCAAGAACAATGGATTTTACGCCATGAAAGAAAAATATGAAGATTTGTTAAAAAACAAATACAACGGCGATGTTATCAAAATGATTAAGGGTAGGTAGTATTTTGGAAAAAAATAAAAATGTTAAAGAATAATATTCTACGAAAAAGGGGCTTATTCTGGGCGAAAATTGAATTGACAGGAGGGCGTCAGGGCGCATGAATAGCTGCTGATTTTAAGGTGACGTAAGTATAAGTACAATTTATGTTGTAAGATAAAGGCGGTTTAGAATTTTCATGTCAGGTAAACAGAAATAGAAAATATATGATTATCTTTGTTATTGTGCAACGATTGGTAGCGACTGGTAGCGACTGGTAGCGACTGGTAGCGACTGGTAGCGACTGTTAGCGACTGGTAGTGACTAGTGGTAGAGCGTTCGCTTTTATTGAGAAAATATATAAAAGTGTGGATATATTCTTTTTGCCTAACATTCAGCATGAGAATTCCTATTTTAGGCTGTTTTTTAGAAAGGCGATCCCTGTGACCGCACGACTTTCGTAGCTTAAATGGGAGCTTTAAATACACTAGGACCCTCTTCGCAGGACTCTCGTTGATAACCACCCTTCAGGCTCATCTCAAAAAAAAAAGAAAACTATTGTTTTCGACAATTGGCTGGTTCCATTTCTAACGTTCAAAGAAGTCCAACTTTCTCTTGCTGTCAGAAAAAGGAGTCTAGGCTCATAAAAACCGGGGCGAGGGTGAAGGCAATTGTCTATACACACACTCAATGATTTCAGAAATGACAACAAACAATGAGATGTTGATTTCATAGTTTTTACATGTTTTTAAAAATGCTCACTGAATATGTATTTCAGTTAAAAGTTTAAGTTGAAAGGCTAGGCTAATAAGAAAAAGTGATATTGTGAAAAATGTACTATAACTTATTTTATAGACGTCGCACCAGCTATCATTGATGGACCGTTGTACAGCGCATTTCATGGTATTATTTCAATTGCGTACGGTTACCTTGGAAACAGCCCTGAAACAATGCTGGAAGGATTGATATTCATGGACCAACAGTATTCTCCCATGTTGTCCGATCAACCGGACCACCACAAAGTAAGTCTTTGCAATAACTACGTGTTTTTTTATAAATTTGTTTAATCTTTCTGCTAATATAGTAATTATTGCGCCCTGGGTGACATTAGTGCAAATATTTTTGGGTACACATTTTGATATAAAATATATATATATCAGTACCAACTGATATAAAATGCAATCTCGTTTCCACCAAATCAGCAAAAATTGAAAAGAGACTACTGGTATTGGGAACTAAGTTGATAAAAACTGTTTATAAGGAGAACAATCAAAACTTCCATAGCATCTTTATGCAAAATGTCATGTAACATTTGTGATCTGGAAACAAATTTTTATTCTATATAAAATATTCACTTTGTAGAGAAAAGATTTGAGTAACTTTGGCCGTGGAAAGACGAATATTTTAGACATTTTTCAAAAACTTCATGACAACAAGGAGCTGGTGAAGGAGCTGAAAGAAGAAGAAGAGAAAGATAAAGAGTTTCGGTAAGGTCATTTTTCTACCACCCAGTCTTTTTATACCACCCGGTGTTTTTTAATCACGCAATGACGCAACAGGTGAAAAAAGTTTCTTAGTTTATAAAATGCATGCGATGAATTCAAAAATCAAAAGGCATGGAAGTTAAAAGATAACTATTTATCAAGGTTTTAGCTGTAGGCATCGATTTTCCGGCATAAACACACACCCTGTATGTGCTTGTGTGGAAACAGTCATGTTGTGTTAGGCTGAGGGTTGAACTATGCAAGGAGAATGAGCTAGCTATATGAAATCAAAGTCTATGCTTAGTCATTGCAAAAATTGTAATAAATTGCAGTTTTTCTATTGGTGTTGCTGTTTTTGTTGATCGTTGTTTTGGTATTCTTTAAAAATCAACAATCGACTTTATTTCTTATAGAGTTGACACCCATATGGCTGGTGTTTATGGGTGGCCTGCACCCAAGTACCATGGAGAATACTTCCTTGACATGGCAGATGATATTCAATTTCCAGAATGGTTCGACCCTGAAAAAGAAGATCTGGATCAGGTAAGAAAAGAGATACCATACCAAGCACCATTGTCAACAAGATAAATTGAATAAGCCTCCCAACATCTTTTTTTTCGTACTCCTGATTTTTACTTAAATAAGAACTTTCTTAAATTGGCTGTCTCTCCCTATAAGTAAGAGCACTTCCCGTCTCAGCTTAAAGCCTTAAAAAATTAATACGCGCCCCGGGCTCTTACTTCATGTATTGCATTAGCTTATCTTGGACAGAGTTTTAAAAGTTAGGAAAATGACATCAAGATGAAACAAATGTTTCTGAAATATCTGTCTGCGTGCACAATGCTTTTTAGCTGTTATCCAACCTCTTCCCAGGATAAATTTTCGCTTGTTTGATATTCAAGACGGCACAAATAAAACGCAAAAAAAATTATGGAAGAAAAGTTCGTTGTTATTCAACTTCGTACAAATTACTAAAGTTAAAAATTATCGCCCAAAAAGCGGCCACCAGTTGTCAGTTACGGACGTTGGGGCTATGGTAGCGCTGGGCTATTGCTCACAGTTAACCTGTCATGTTTCCTATTGTTTTCAGAGACACATTCTGCGCATAGGGAAATTGCCTAACGAAATTACATTATACGAAAAAATTATGCGAGTTCTAATCGTACGCATATCCCGAGTCCCCTATGCAGCAAGTTAGTTTGCGGCAGTTACAATAATTTGTCTACACTAAATTTGAATTTGTGTGCTGTATATTATTATTTTCATGATAAAAATGAAACAATTTTCCCAAAAATTTCACGCACGTATTTCACTTATCTTTTATAAAACATGTATGTTTGCAAAAAAATCTCTTAATCTGTTTTTACGACATACTGCAGGTATAATAATGTCCGTTGAAAAATACACGTGTTCGCCTGCACTTTTATGCTAATCTACTTATGTAACTCGCTCACGAGATTTTCATAAAAAGTTTTTTGTGATTTTGCGAAAAATGTGAACGAGTACTGGGTTTTTTATAAACAGTAAGAACTAAGATTAACAGGTTTACAAAAACGAACAAACAGTTTGTTATTGAAATAATAATGTCACGAGAAAAACCCGTGGTCTGTATTCCAATTTTGGAGGCATAAAAACGCACGTTGTGTTCGATTTCTGGGCGGTGACTTCATGGGCGACACTGACCTAATACATTGTCTATCCTGCGCTATTTTAAAGCTGTGCTACGGACACACGAAATGGAATATACAAAACACGGGCATACCCGTAGATTTATGCACAAGCTACCTACTAATGTAAGATTACTTACTTCTATTTTTACGCATTGTACGAAGTGGGATTATTACGAGGACTATGACTGGGGCTGAGAGGACTATGTTTTCGACATGTTTTGGCTCCAAATTTTGTTTTTCAGGAATGAATGAACTCTTTATCGTTCGAATGTTTTTAAAAGCAGTCCCACAAACCTAAAATTTTACTTCATCCAACATGCATTTTTTCATCCAACATTGCATCCAACATGGGAAAAAATGTTGGATGAAATGTTGGACTGGTTTGCCCCCGCGTTTACTTTTGCAATGGTGTCTATTGATAAAATATAAGATGCCCTAGGGACTAGATTGTCAAGTATATAATTACTTATATTTAGTTGTTCCGTGTTGTTGATTGGTTCGGTGACAACGCTGTTGTTGTGTATGTCAAAGCTGAGACAAAAAATGATTTCTTTCTGCTTCATGGAATAACAGGTATGTTTAGTCCTGGGTGAGGGTTTGATATGCTCGCTGTAACGACGTCATCTGATACATTATTTAATATCTACCGTGATATCATGTGATCTTTCAGAAAAAGAAACTTTACGAACTTGAAAATTGAAATGACATAACATATAATACTGAAAAATTAGTTTTGCTTAATGCGATATAAAAAGTCGAATGTTAATGAATAATTCGACCATACTGTCTTTTCGCCCCTGAGCCGACACTACGGTATAGCTTATAATCTTTTCACCGCTATCAACTTAATCAAAGAGGCAAAATATCCTGTGAACGAGGTTTTTTGTACTCGATTTACTCGTGTTTATACAGGTTCTTGGTCATACAGACAGATCTGTCATCTTTTCGATTACAAGACTGCTTTGCGTGGCCTCCGTGCATTGGTTGCAGGTCTTCTCGCAGTCTATATGACCCAACAAGCTCCAGCATTGTCTCGCTCACCTGAAGAATTCTTTGAAGGTGAAGTTAATCAAGCAAAATGGGACGCGTTCATGAAGGAGTTGCTGGAAGATGAAACAAATTATGAAATGCACGCGTTGAAGGTAAGTTTTCGTTTGCCGTGAGAATAACCAACGTTCTCGCAAAAAGAAATTGTTAACAGTAGATATTACCAAGATTTAATTTAAGTGTCATAATTTATTCTTTTTTCCTCCATTTTTTCAAAACTTGTGACAAAAACATCTATAAACACCATAATTCCACAGTTTACATAAAAAACGATCAAAAAAACAAATCTAATTTTATCGAAAACCAAGAACTTTACTATTTTTTCCTATTTTCTTTGCAGGGAATTATGCGCATAAAACAATACGCATCAATATTAGTACGGATAAGGCCACCTCGTCCGCAGGGATTTTGCCTTTTCATAATAACAGGTGAAGACAGTAAATCCCTAGGGACGAAGGGTGCGCATATGGTACATCGTCCATGTTTCGAACATGAGTAGGGAGAGTTTTTAAATGAACGAATGTTTGAATTTCGCTACGAAATATGAGGATAAGCACTTTAAGATGTAAAATAATTTTTGCGAAGATTAAGTTTTGCCATTCGTCATGTTTTTGTCAAAGATTTCTTTTACGTGAATGAGCCATTTTAGGCTGTCAGGAAAAAATTATATTCTCTTCTAGTAAAATATATGAACAGTTTTTATTTGTTTAAACAGAACTACAGTGGAGTCTCTATAACTTGAACAGCCACAGGGAATCGGAAATTATTCGGGTTATACAGAGGTTCGGGTAACAGAGAGTTCGGAGTTTTTCCAAGTTCTTGTATAAATTTTGTATAAATGGTTAATTAAGCGCGATTTTTCTCCCTTATATGGAACGAAATCTTTCTTTATGCAGGATAAAATCTCGACCTTGTAGGCCAAGAACAGACTGAAAAAATAAAAAAATATGTTATCTCAATGATTTATTTTTGAGAAGAAAAGAACTCCGAAACTTGTTTTCTGCTTTACGTTTTGTCCCAGCATCCTAACACATGTGATATAAAACATTCGAATCAGTTAGGACTCCATTTACGTTTACAGAGGCAAACCAATGCACATAAGCTGCTTGTGTTATATAAAGTTCTAGATACATGTTGCGACGTTCAAGCTATAGAGAGGAAATACCCAAAGAGACCAAAAAAAAAAACATCCGAGTTAAGGAGAGTTTCGAGTTATAAGGGTTTGTGTTATAAAGTCCGCACAAAATAATTTCGGCAATTAGGCCATTTATTGTAATTTCGTGATGACAAAGTGTAACAAATATGGATAAAATTCGCTAAATTCGCGAAAATTAGGATTGCTACTGAAATGAAACTATACTGGAGGATTAAATTATTAGATTATTGTTTACACGTTGATAAGTTTTACGAGTTTTCATGACTTTTAGTTGCGTGAAAATTACCTTTCGAAAAAATTTGTAATATTCGCGTATATTTTGACTTTATCACGACTTTTAGTTGCGCAAACATTACCTTTTATTTTCATTTTTGCGATATTCACGTATATTTAGATGTTTTCATGACTTTTAGTTGCGCAAATATTAACGTTTGACTAAAAATTGCGATATTCTCGTATATTTAGACGTTATCACTCACTTGTTACAGTTATTGCGACTTTTCTCTCTTAGGTGATACAATGTTGTTACGAATTTTGGTTGAAGCGTCCAGAAATGGGGAATTATTACTACGCAGCAGCTGTTATTGCTAAACGTTATTTTTTCTCCTTTGGTGACGAGGTGACATTTCCGAATAATGATTTATCAGCCTAATGTTTCCACCATCACTTTCTGCACCTGCGTAGGAGAGTAAAATGGTTATTGCTCTTTATCATGGTGATTTGGCTACTGGTTATTCTATATGCAGTACATCATCGATGATCGCTCCAACACATGCATCTTCTTCTCCGTTTACGGTTTTTCTTTGCGACTTGTAACTCCTTCCTGTTCATGTTTTATACATTTACGTTTTTTGTTATGACTTTTCTATTTTTTGTTAGGTTTTTTACGTTTCCTAATTAGTGGAAATTATCTACATATCTACTTCGATAACTTCTTTGTCTGGAAGATGTGAAAAGTTTTACTTCTGCTACTAAATATATTTTATTTGCCCCTCTAACACGAATTTTTATAAATAAAGTTTTATTTTTTCTGACCTAATTATACTTGCTCTTAAAATAGTGAAAGCGCTGTTGTGTTTACATGGCAAATCACTTCCACCATTTTAATTATTATGCCAAGTTTTATGGTCATAGAGCATTTGTTTTTTGCCCAATTTATAGTTGTAGTCAATTTACGATCAACTCTCCTAAGAAATTACTTCGTTATGCGAAAATTAGACAAACCGTGAACAAAATCAAGCAGGTATGAATGTTGCTACTCTTGCACATCATACCTGGTGGAGTGTCGTTGCGCTCCGCCACAATGAAATAATCCACGTCGGGGAATAAGTTGGTCTTGAAATTCGACATAAAAGGTCCCGCTGATACAATCTGCTGTGAATACTGACAAGGGAACATTGACAAGTTGTTCAAAATGCGCTACTCTAATGTAGACACAACCTATGTAACCACTTGTGACGAGAACTTTAGCTATCTTTTCTTCAACATATCTTGACCAGGATTGTAGAACGCAAAAAATAATTGTATAGTGCAAGTAACGCAGGACTTTTTTTTCTCTTTTTCTAAAAATGACTTTACAGTGAGAAAATAATCTATTTGTGTTCAAATTTGCGTAGGGTTTTTGCCAGCCCAATCCTTGCAATACATCGACTTCATAAGATCATTTTTAAACCCTGACGTACACGACGTAGAAACTTCATCATATTTCACACCTCTTGCTTCTGTTACCGTCTTGATTGCATGGTTAGCTATCACGACTTTGGCGTTTCCCCCACCTTCTTTATTTGATATTTCTTCCATTCTTGATCACACGATGAACTTGGTGTCACCCAACCCTTTGGCAGCCGCGAACCTCCTACACCAGGCTGGCATAAATACATATCCCATAGCCTTCTACAATAAAAATGATTTAAAACTGAAAGTATCTCTTACGTTAACGACACTCACAGAATTGTTCTCACACTGTGTGTAAAAGTGGCTTTTTCAACTTTGACTAAAAACACTGCTGAAAACGCCTTTGTTTGGTTAAAACCTCGCGATCTTGTGAACGCATTGCCAGTTATCTAGCCACTAAACTACCAATCACAAAAATATATCTACTGAAAAAAGAATAAATTGTATATTGTATTCACTATAAGGAATTTAAAAAATATGGCAGAATCTTTCTCAAGTCTACTAAAACGTTACTGTTTTTCTATTTTTGAATAGAACAAATTGAAGTTACCCCACCCCATCTATACCCAGGCGAAGAGGGAATCTAGTTGGTGCTTACTCATTCTTTTCCGTAACCGTTCGATGTAGGATTTTTTAACTATTGAAGGTTTCAGCAAAAGCAATCTGACTGCAGCTAAGCCGCCATATTGGTTGATCTCCACAACACAAAACACGTTATAAAGACAACAACGAGCATGTCGATATGAAGAAGGCAACATACCTTATATGTATAAGAGCAGCGATGCTATCCTCTCCTTGCAACCAGTACATACGATATGATGCGAGTGGATCCACAAGATTTAAATGTTGTTGACCTACGAGAAATTAGGTTCAAGTACATATAAAGTAGGTTTGTGAATTACATTTATTTTACTGTTACGATACACGTTGTTTTTTTTTGGAGAAGATTTTGTTTGGCTTGGCGACAGTGTTATTGGAAATTTGATGATTTCAAATTTTGGTGAGTTGAGAAATTCATAAAGTTTGGTTTTCAATATATTTCGTAAATGTTGCACACTAGTTGCTCTGCACATTCTTTACCATAACATATTTTGTGCAATATCTTTTGCGTCGCTTTTTTGTGCACATGCTCCATTAAAACCGGAACCGTGTAAAACCGGAAAAGTTATTGAAAAACCGATGACAGAAGAGGGCTAGGAAATAGATTTTCTTTAAAGAGAGATCCACTTTATCCGTAAAGATTTTCCCAAGCTACTTCGCGCGTATTTATTCTCGTGTGAATGCAAATCTTAAATAAAAAGGGAAAAAAGTAAACATTAGACTTTTTAACAAAATATAGAAGCGTTTTTTCGGTGTAGACTGCAGAAATATCCTGTTGTGAAACGGCATTGTCCTGTCAGATATGGTCCTTCTAAAAAATTATTTATGTAAGTATGTTATCTTTTGAACGAAACCAATTAAAAACGTTCTTCAACTATTGGCATCGTGTGATTTTACATGATTTAAAAGATGTGACAAAAACTCGATGTTCATAAGGATAACGACAATTTTCCAAAATCCACATAAATCAGAAAACAACAAGTAAAGTAAGTAAAGTGAAATTTTGATGTCCTTGGGGATTCCATAGTGGCTGGCTTTTTCTTCCCTCCGACCGTAATGTTACATTACCGCAAGAGATACGTATAGCATTGCTCCAACTTGCTTGCTTACCACAAAAGCTGTTTAATTGTGAGTAGATGGCACAAGATGGGTTGACAACACTACATTTGGAGACTCGAACCTGAAACCATATGATTACAAGCCGAATGCGCAACCACTACACATTTACCAAGGTTTTCATGATTCACTTTTGTGATTACACAACTTTCACTTAATATTGCGAAGCTTATTCCTGCAAATAAAAACTTTGCAGATCTTAATTAATATTCGCAGAAATATCAAATATTCGCGAAATTCATAGGACTTAGCAGAAGGAATTTCTGATTTCCCTGTAACAACTTTCTAAAAAGAAGAAGAAAAAAAAAATCACGTACGATTTTGTTTTTGTTTCTTTCGCTTCTCATCTTCCACTCGTTTCAACTGCTCCGCTTCTTCTTCACGTAACACTCGCAAAGCTTTTTCCTCTGCTTCGTATGTTTGTTTTTGATCGGATAACAGTTTGATGACCTCAGCAATTTTTGAATTAAACTCTTCGTCATCTTTTTCAGTGACTAAAATACCTGTAAAATATAAAAAGATGAAAGTACAAAAAATGAAAAAATAAAATAAGAGGACTGGGAACTAATGCGGCGTATATTTCCAGAAACTTTTTTCGCAAAACCAACCAACTCAGCGATCAAATAAGTGAATCTTTAACTAGAGGAATGATTCGGAACCAAGTGTATTTCTAGAACTCTTTATCTCGTCAAAAATTAAAAACTTTCAGTCCGAGCAAAGACGTATCAATATCAACGAGAGTAACTGTTTACAAGTTTAATATTCGCAAAATTTTTTCACAAAATTTATATTTACGCGAAAGATTCACAAAATACTCATTTGTAAAAATTAGTCTTCGCGAAATTTCTTAAGGTAAACAACTACGTGTTTTATACTTAATTAGCATCGACCTCTTGAAAAAAAAATTGAAGATTATTATGCTGCTAAGAAAATGGATTGCTAACAATTGGGAATATGAATTCTCACAAGAATGTAGATTAAGGGAAATAACTTTATTTTTGCTAAGTAAGAGTCCTAGTATTCGGGGAGAAATAACGAATTTGACACCTTTTTCTTCATTTATATCGTTTTCAGGGGTGGGAGGGCGGGTTTACTGTAGAAGATTAAAAATAGAGACAACTAAAAATGAAATCTACATCACTTACTACAAGTGCTATGTAAAACGAAAAGAGAAAAAAATATTTTAAACGGTTTTCAAAAAAAAAAAAAAAACCTTAAAGTTAGGTCTTTTAGGGTTACATACTGGTTAAGTGTTTAACGGATATAAATTAATCCTACATAAACATTAGCTGGTTCTATTTTATTTATTTATTATGACTCTATTAAACGCTAGGTAAGGAAGTCTGCATTATGATAAAAAAAATTCTGAAAACTTCTATTGTGATCTTATCTCACGAATTTACCGTCAACTTTCTGCGGATTTCTCGACTTAAGGCTACTACTAGTAGCTACGAAAAATCTAAACATGGTAACGCTAGACACACACCGTAACCGCCCCACAGTGGCGGGCGCATGCAAGTGTCAACATACCTTTGTATATGGCGGTTTCTTTCCGTATATCTCGGAGTTTCTGTAAATTCTTTACGACATCAATAAATTCGTTTGCTTCGGTTTGTTTGCGTTTTACTTCAACTAAAGACTCTCCTGCTTCGTTTTTTAATGTCTCCTCCTGTAAGAAAAAGCAGAGGATTCGAAAAAAGGCACTGCGGTGGTGGTACACGATGATATACAAGCCAAATTTGCAAAAAGGCGGGAAATTTAATTCATCAAATAATTCTTTTTTTGTCATCCATAAAATCGAATTTACGAAACATCCAAACTACGTTTTGATTCTTTTTATATATACATTTCATATTACGAATATTTAGCAATAAGCATATCCGCAAAATTAAATCCCTGAATAGCAGAGTATTAAAAAAAATCTGTATAAAACACTCCATTATCGGAACAGATTTACTGTTTTCACGTCTTTTTCACCAAATCGCGGAATTAAATGACGCAAAATATCAGGCTTTTTAAAAAATGCGAATTTTTACCTTTTTTAACACGAACTGTGAGAAGGGAAAGCATAGAACTTCGTCACAAAGTCCACCTCTATTTCAAATGTCTATTTCATGATAAATATTAATAAGAAATTTAAACTGTCTTCAAACATTAACTCCTGTAATATTTATTACCTTTTGTCACACGTAGCGAAAAACGAGAAAATGTCGCGTTTTTTAAACCGTAAACCTATCTGACAACATAGTGGCTGCTTGCAAACATTTTGCGATTGAATACTTTTTTATGGTTTTGCTTAGAAAGTGAAGCCACCTCAAATATAGGTCTTACCATTCTTTCCATCATGATTTTAGTGCGTTCTTTATGTTGCCACTCGTCAATCTGTTCGTTCAATTTGATACGATTACTAAGTGAAGCGATGTAGTCAGCTTTACTCTTCTCTTTTCTCCGTTTGATACGAACCTAAAAAAAGGTTTATAAAGGATTTTTATTTCATTTTAATTTTTTTTTTGTATTGTATGTATATATTTGTACATTGTGTGGCACAGAATAAACGCGACTCTGTGCATTAACGATATTAATTTTCGCGAGGGGATTTTCTCTTCATTAGCGCGAAATAGCGCAGATGCGTAATGCAACAAGTTTTTCGCGGATGTTAATTTTCGCGAATTACATACCACAAGAATAATTGTTGAAAGAACTAATAGTACATACAGTAGTTCGATAGATCAAAAACATTACGCGGGTAGTGAATTATTTTTTCGCAGAATTATTTTTTATCAGGATGTTGCCTCTTGCCATTTCTCGCGAAGATGACGGCGAAAAACAATAGAAATTACCTTTAAACAAATCATGACAACAATAAAACACACAAATCATTTGAATCACAAATACACAGACAATAAAAAACAATACCCTTTTTTTCTTTCTCAGGTTGACAAGTGTGGAGATGTACTTCATTTGTTCATCGTTGAACAATGTCGTCTGCATTTTCAACACATCATTCTGACAAAGAAAGTAAAAATAATATAAAATGAGATCTATGATATTATGACCTCAATGTGGCCTCATTGTATTGAGACATTTAACTTTTTTGGTTGAGGTTTACAAAGATATTCTAGGGCCGTAACGAAACAGAAAAAGCAAGATTTGGAGCTATTTTTAAGCAAGGTATTTTTTTTAAAAAAAAATGAAACATAATGGAGGCACTTTGGGGAGGTTTGATGAAAACAAGAAATGGGCATTTTTAAAGTTAGGGCTGACCTGCAGTTACTAAATTGACAGTTTTTAAACAAGTGTACTCAAGAGACTTTTCATAAGAAAATTTTTCATAAGAGACTAAAGATTTGTCACATAAAAAAAATTCAAATGTTTCTTTGTTGAAAGGATACAACTAAAACCAAATCCTTTCCGTACTTGTCGGTGAACCAAGGATGTATTTAATTGTCAGCTAGAAAGAAGAGACTCAGACGGTCAGTACTAAAAAATCTCAAACTGTCAAATCTCAAAATTTTGAAAAATGTAAGCCATGATTAATTCCAAAATTTTATTAACCCTATTCGGTCCGGGGTTTTTCGAACATACTATGACCGGGGGGGGGGGGGGGGGGGGGCGGATTCCGCCCCCCCTCAATAACTTTTCATAGGATTGTTCAAATTGAATCTAACTTGGCACACTTATAGTACGTCATAAAAGGAACAAAATGGCGCCAAAAAACTTTTGCTTGCGTCAGCACATTTTCTGTGACGTCATCAGAAGCTTGAAAATTGTCAAAAATGCCACTATCTGCTTAAAATATAATTACTTTCGTTCTAGAACGAATTTTTACATTCTGTTTGAAGTTTCTGAAAGCTAAATAAAAGTTATTTAACATATCTTCCGGTTTTTACATGGATCGGATAAAAATTTGCCAAAAATTGCCCAAAAATCCGTTTTTTTCCGATTTTCGGGTGAAATCCGACAAAATCGGGAAATCGGATTAGTCACGTGTTCAAATTATTCAAAATGATTCTTCTTGATGAAATAAAGCTGTGTTGCAAGTTTCAAGTTCTAAGGATAATCCTAACAGGAGTTATTATATTTTCCCCATTATAAGGATTTCATAGAGATTTTTAGGGGTAGTTTCGAGTAATGGCCAATATCAAAGCCTCTGAAAGGTATGGGACCTAAAAAATTAGCATGCAGGTGTCTAATAGATAAATGTTAAAACTCAGTAAGTGTCATAGCCATATAACAAAGCAATCAGGAGTTATTAAAAAAAAACCGTCAGGGGGGGCGGAATCCGCCCCCCCCCCCCCGGACCGAATAGGGTTAAAGCACAACTAACTAAAATAAATAAATTAGTCTCATTAAAATCTAAAGGTCTCTTTATGTAATAATGGTGATATTTTTCACCAGATACACAACTCCTAACTTTCCCGACACGCTAATGACAGTTTATCTCATCATTTCTCACTAGCAAGAGTAACAACATAGTGTGCACCTGAAAACTTTATCATTAATAATAAATTCTTTAACCATTTTTATTTGATACCTGTTGGTTACAATATCTTGTGTGTAAAATTGCCATGGCAGGACTCAAAGAGAGCAATAAATGTCCTGTTTTTTCCTAGTCAGAAGTCTGAGGGAAAAAAGCCTTGCGATTCAAAAAAACTAAATTCAAAAAAAGAGTTTGACAAAGCAAAGTGAAAATTGCAGAAATTATTTATTCCGTTGTGTAAAATTCGAGTTTCCATAACTTAATTGAATCCATATTAACATTCGCAGAAATTAATTTCACAATTAATTATATATGGTCAAGATCCTGCCTGAATTTGACAAAAAGTGACTTGTAAATGAGCAAATTATTTGACAGTAAAAGCGCTAGATATTAGAATTGTTATTCCATCAGTTTTGACACACCATTTGGCAAACACATACCATTACAGACATTGTTTTGAATTAAAAATTCACGTACCCTGGTCGTAGCAACATTCTCCATCAGTGATTTCCATCTTTGTTCATCTGCTTCCATATGTTCAGCAAGTTGATCGTTTAAACCTCGTAATTTTTCAATAGTTTGCACGTATCTTCGCATTGTTTTTTGATATTCACCGATCTATAAAAAAAGCATAAATTTTTAGCAAGGTCCCTAAAGTTAATTACAGATTTAATTTTCGCGAATCAGTCGGAATATTATGAGAAAAGCATTAGATAAAAAAAGGAAAACGCCCAAAAATTTCGCGAAGAAATATTTTGGCGTATAAGTCATTTTCCGTAATTTCGCAAAATAACCTTTCTGCGAATTTTTGCAAATTTGCATATAAATTTGCGAAATCCGCAAAAACTAATCTTTGCAAAGTTAATCAACTTAAAGTACTTTTTATGGTATATTTTAAATTGCATGTTAACAGTCCTGAATTTTTTATTAACTTTGTTGGACTTTTTGCCAAATTTTAAAACAAATGTTTTAAATATTTTCAACATTAACGTTAGTGAGTCCAATTACATTCGAATACAAGCAGTGAGACAATTAACCCTTGAGATTTTTCTGCCTTTATAAATAAATTACATTTTAAAGAAAAATAACTTAATTTTCTGCAAATTGCTTTTGACTAATGAACGCAAATAAGACTAAAAGATTATAAAAACTAAAAAATCTGGCATATGATACCATTATTAAATGTTTTATGTTTCAATCATAATATGCACAGAATTTCCGAAATGGTGTAAACAGCTTGTGTATAATAGTAAATATGAAAACGTAAAAATGTGAAAAAGTATATCATAAACCTGTTATTAATAGCATGGCCTCCTTTAAAGCCTCAATTTCAACTCATGAAAGGAGAGTAAGTACGCAAATCACAGATTGCTTAACTCACTTTAGTGTAATAAAAAAAAATATGACATATAGGTAAAACATGAAATTTTTGATGAAAAGTAGTTACATTAGCTAGATATGCTTAAGAGAAACTCCACAGGCTCGTGAATGTCTTTTTGAGAAAACAGAGGCTGGGTATGCTAATAAACGTTGTGCTTATAAAAAAACATCTTTATCAATCACTTTATTATTACACTTTCCACAAACTAAAAATTACCTTCAACAGCGAAGACGACTTATCCTTCGGTTTAAACAAAATACGTTTGTCTTGAATCCACTTGCTTACAAGGCCTTTCATTAACTCTCTATGTTCTTCCCTTTCATCCCTTTCTACGGGTGCAACAATGTTTTGAGTAACAGGCTTCATATTAAATGGTTGCTGTGGAAATCCTGGGTTATTTAGAAAAACAGGTGGACTGATATTGTTTGGGACTGGGGGAAACCGTGGAAAGAAATTCGGTGGAGGGCGTGTGAAATCTGGTACTGGTATATTACTGGGTGGCAACATATTAGGTGAGATATTCGGTTGAAAATTCATTCCTGGCGGGAAATTCAAATTAGGCAGGAACATGGGTGAATTTGGGAAAGCACCCTGCTGGATTGGTGAGAATCTCGAAGGTGCGATATTGGGTGATTGTGGAAAGTTTGGTTTTCCTGGTAGAAGATTAAATTCAAGTCTTGGGGAAGCTTGTTGAAAGTTTTGATGTGTATTTTGTTGATGCTCACCAAACTGTGGAACATTCTGTCGAGGCTGATATTGTGGCTGATTAGGATTATTTCCTTCAGTAGGATAATATGGCGGCTGCGAAAACCTTCTACTCATTTTGATACTATAATACAGCTAAAAAATAAAATGAACTAAACATATAGTTTGCTATACAATGGTATACAATGAAAACTATATCAAAGTATGTAAACAATTCTGCAGCTAATTTAAATACTTCCTATAACCTTCAAAGTGTCCTATGAAAGTTAAAGGAGAGAGATAACAGTAGTCCTACAAAAAGCCAGGGCTTCCTTAAAAATCCAAAGAGAAACTTAAATGGAACACAACCGACAAGCAAAATAATAACTGAGTTTTCATAAGATTTTCCCTGGAAACAAACTAATCTCACAACAAGCAATTACAGAAATTTCCATGTTTCTGGACAACCTGTGTGTAACAGTTTTCAAGGTACCATTACAAAAATACATGTGACAGAATAAACACAAACAAATGAGTCAAAGGAAACCGAACTAAAATTTCTTTTGTTGCAATAAACATAAATCGTTTAAAGTCTTTTACATGTGGATGTTAAACTGAGCAGTATTTTCAATTCAGTCTAATGCAGAGTATACATGCTACAAACAGCAAGCTGTGAGAACAAGTATGAACAAGTCATTATTCCATAATGGATAATAAACCAGCACCATGTTTTTCATTGCTTTAGTATGTTTCTTTGTACATCACCTGTACAAATTCACAAAACTAATGGCACTTAATTCATTGGTGAGATCAATCAGGATTACTTTCCACAAACGCTTCAAACAGTTTCAATAGAAGGTTTGTCTTGAAAAATGAGAGGAATGCTGAATTGTCAATCTCCTTCGTCATCAGAGCTGGAAGGATAATCTGCTAAACAAAGAACAGGCTTTTTATTCTTTATCTCAGCATTGCCTTCTCTTTCCTTTACATCACCTGAGAAACAATAAAAATAAGCTCACATGCTCGTTATAAAGATTTTTTTAAAAAAAAAAATTTAAAATTTTTGCAGGACTTGAAAAAGAACAAAGGTTTACTTTTAACTTTACTTTTAGGTACCTAAGTTCATGAAGATTCATAAAGGAATTTTTATTTTTTTTTGGCCAGATTAATTTTCCTGATTCTTAACAGTAAAATCGATGTTTAAGAAAATTACAGAAAGGAAATTAGTAGGATATCTTAAAAATGTCACCAGGTGAAAAGTTAATTATACTTTTTATTTTAGAGATTTTTTTGTGTGAATGGTGCAATTTGTCATTTTTTCGTAAAGGCTTATTTTTAAAAAATTAAAAAGGTTAATAGATTCACAAGTATTTGTGTAAAGACAGTAAAGACAGGTACTCCACATACTAAAAGCCTTTTCATCCTTTTTCTTTTTATTATCACCTTGATCATCAGGTTGTTGTTTCAATTTATTTGGATCAGTTGGTTCATTGTCCTTTGAAATCTTCCTGTACCATAAATAATATTACAGTTAATATTCATAATAATTAATTTCTTCGGTTTCAAGACTAATCTTAAGACATAGTCAGCACACTTTAAGCGCCTATTAGAGCCAATAATTTTATATATAGACTCGCTGTAATTCATTCCCGTATTTGATAATTTCCAAAGAGAAAATTCACTCCACTTAGCAAAAGATAAAAAATAACACGTGGTAGCAAAATAGCAGCTAACAACATTGCAAAGTAATTGTTAACTAAAATTTTATTTTAATTAAAAAACAAAGCAAATTTTTTTTACACTGAAATAGAAAGCTATATCGTACAGTTCATGAAACAGATATTAGAGACCCCTTCAACTGTGGTAATAAAACATATATCACCTTTTCCTGACAACCAATGAAGAAAGAAGTGAAGCTTGACTTTTCCCTTTAGCAACAAAATCTGCCGAAATTTTTTGTTTCTTTGTATTTGTTGACAGGTTCTTTCCTTCATTTGCAACACTTTCACGTGCAGTATAACAACAAAAACAGTTAAAGATATAAATTTTTAAAAAAGTTCTCAGTGTTTAGGGTTCAAAAATCAGGGATAAGATTTCGTGAAAAATGCATATCATAAAATAGTTCTCAGGCGAACGGTATGCTAATTTTTTTTGCAACACAGGTCATAATTGACAAGCCTACATGATTACATGACTTCTACTGAGAACTACATGTGAAGCATCTTAATTTTACGACTATAAAATTATAACTGTTTTATCTTGTACTAAGGATGCTGTGCAATAGCAAACAATTTAACCTTTTTTTACTATTGTATATCACAAACAATGCATTTAGTTAATACTTATTGGAGGAAAGAGGCATTATAAAGTGGAGATTAAAAGTCCTCTGAATGAATTTAAAAAACTATAGCTCTTTTTGGTTTTGTAAATTTATATTTCAAACGTTATGCAGATGAAATCCAGTTTGAACCAAATAAATATTTTACCTTAAGTTTTTTTTTTGAAATTAAGAAGTAAAAATAGAGCAAACAGTATTCCTGATCAATAAATTACACTCTAAGAATTAAAAAGATACTCTGAATTCCTGTAATTCTTCAGATTCGTTATCGAATCGTTTTGCGTCAAGTTCGGCTTGTTTTTTGGCAACTGTACTTAAGAATGATGCATCTTCTTCATTTAGACCTTTGTAAATCATATTTTCTAAAAAATATCCACAGATATACACACACTAAACATATAGTTGTGAGACAAGAACATAAGTCTTAAACCTTGTTGGAGTACCACATGAGCTACAATTTAGGACACTTTATTTTCCACTTTCTTTGTCACAGCAAAGAAAGTTTTACTTCCAAACCATTGACAAAAGAATAAAATTTCAAACTGGTCTGAAAAAAGTTGTGGTACAACAAAGAGGGTAACAAAGAAAATAACAAACAATTATTTTCCCTCAGAAAACGGCTTTTATACATTACTGAACTAAGCACATACTAAATTTGAGTTGGTCTTCAAATTCCTCTTGTTTTTTATCCTTTTGTTCCTTTAACCGCTCATACAAAGGACGAAAATCTTGAGGTTCTTCATTTGCTACAAAAAAATCTGGTGTTCATACAAATAACAATTTTAAAATTTGTTTGCTTGAACAGTGGGATCACAAAACAAATTCTACAAAAGAAAATGAATATGGAAGAAGCCTAAAATTGACTTGATTAGTAGAAACAACAAAGTGTGAAATTAAAAGTTTAATATGCACAAACAAATAAGTGACACCAATAAATGGCATCATTAATGATGCAAGGGTTATTTTAAAGCACAAGAAATCAAATTAATCAAAGTTTCAACACAAATGTTTGTGTAGATATCAAAACATGATATTTAATTTTTTACAAGCAACTTTAAATGCTTGTGGTCCTACTAAAGTGGGATTTCCAATGTTGATATACGCCCTCACCATTATGGGAATCAGTTGATCTGCTTGGCAATGTCTTAATTTGATTGTTACAGGAATTATTTTATTGTTGTGAACTAGAAATTATCTACTAAAAACAATTTACAAAGTTTCTTCAATTATATATTTTAATTCTTTTATTGTAAAAAACATTATATATTTGTTATTAAAAATAGTATGACATATGTGTAGGTGTGAGAAATGTTGTGTTCATACATACAGAATTAACAACTTTCTATGTAGAAACTTACGTAGTTCACGACCAGCAGCTCGTGCTTTTTCCCATTCTTCTGCTCTTTTCTTTTTTGTCTCCTCTACCTCAGCTTCAGTTACAAACCTATTCATTTTCACTGAAATCAAACCGACATTAGAATAAAAAATGCTTCATAACTAATAGCCTGTAATTTACAAGTAAATTTCCCTCAAAACACCTATCAATTACAGAGAAACAACAAGACCCAATAAACTTCATATAAATACAGACTGGCAGCTTTGTTGTAGAGTCTTGGGTTAAAAACCCAGGCCGAGCTAGAGATTATAAGTGTGAATCTACTTTTTCTGCTTAGCACTCAGCCTAAGAATAGGATTTATATCTTAGGCGGTTGTCTAGTTGAGCTATTACTGTGCTTGCACGACTTTCGTAGCCTAAATGGGAGCTTTAAATATGCTAGGACCTCTGCAGGACCCTAGTTGATAACAATAGGAACTGAAGAGGCTATCCTGGGTAAAAAAATTCAATAATAATAATAATCATATGATGTAGCAAGATAATGATTGTTTTGGTAAGGGTTTGACGTTAATATCAAGTTAGTTTTAATTTTGACTATGTTTGAAATTTTGTCTTAAAAGAAAATCAACTTAAATAATTACAACTTAAATAATTGAAATTGACAGTAATATCCCATATATTTGTACTGGAAGTACTGGAATCAGGACAGCTAACATTGTGGATCGCATATCAAGCGCGTCACGTACAATTCATAATGTTGTCGCTATAGTAAAATTTTTTTAGCATTGTGAAAGTCGCGTTCCATCATTGGGTCGACTTTCACGATGCATCATGACTTTCGCGATCCATATCGTGATCGTCATGATACATCTTTAACCTTATTCCTTCCAGGGGTTTTTCAAACATACTATGACCGGGGGAGCGGAATCCGCCCCGCTCCCCCCGGACCAAAAAGGGTTAAACAATATAAAAATCACCTAATTAATGTCATGAGAGAATAACGCAATTAAATATGAATAATTGTTCTTTGTTTGTTTTTAGATCAAAAATATTTTCGTTGTCATAAAATTTTTTCTTGTTTAGACTCTAATTTATTTAGGTGTTCTTTGGGCCCACCCGACCCTAACTTTCACAATAAAAAAGGTAATAAAAATATCAACAAACAATCATTTTCCTATCCCATCTCGTAAAAAAAAGATTATGTATGTCGTAACACCCTTCTTCGTTATAATTAATATATGTTTTAAAATTACGCTGCTTGCTAAAATCCTAAATTTCTTGATATCCATTAGGAAAAATAGTTAATATCATTAAATCTTTTTCAATGATATTAGAAAAATAATTAAAACAATGTAAAATACGCATGTCGTAACACCCTCCTCCGGTATGAATAAAAATAATTTTAATGTTACGAAACAACTTTAAATATTGTCAAGTAAACTATTTCCGTGAAACGTTTTTACACTTAAATTTTAATTTTCTTATAAGACTGCGCAAAAAACATTAAAGGGAACCCGAGGTATAAAATGATGTTGGACTTATATTATAGAGCTTAAAAAGTTAGCTAACAAGTCTTTTTAAATTTTTTAAAAAGCTCTTTTTGTTCTAAGATATTCACATTTAAAGAATTTCAGATTTAATTATGCTGGATGAATTATGATGTCATATTTCAGTAATAGCAAATTTGGACATTTCCTTTCATCGGTAAATTTAGACCGGTAAGGGGTGTGCATTCAAACTTTATCAATGCATAGATATTATAAAGGATAATTGATTAACATAATTTTCTTGCCAAAATGACATTCGCTTGCTCGTCCCATGCCTCTTAATTTTTTGCTGACGAACTCATAACTAACTTGGGATCTGTATGTCGGTTTGCAATCAAATTTTGTGAGTAAACATATAGGGCTTATAGCTACAAGCTTTTAATAAGCAAAAAAAACAAGTGCATGAAATTTTTTTAACAACAATAGCTTTATGCACGATTTCTTTTGCGTAATGTTTTGTTGAATAAAACAGCGTAAAATGAAATGTTAGGAATTATATTTTTTAAAAGGTCATTAGTTAGCTAAGCACCTAAATATACACCAGATATATATGCACTTTCAGATATATTTACTGCTTGGCCATTCAGCCTGAAGTTTAAATTCTTTGTAATAATTGGTGGCTTTTTTAAACACACACACAATTCAAGTGTCAAAGTAATATTTTGTTTTCCCAAATATACACTAAACTAGACAGCGAAGCTAAAAATTTCAGGCTAGACTATGAACTAGCTGGCCACGTCAGAATACTTTCAACTTCACCAACCATATTATGATTCACATTCAAAATACTTTCTGAAAACTAGCTATTACTACACCATGCACCATGCACCCATTCCACCATTATTAGCGCCATTATGATTTTAAAGCAGAAATGCTGGCGATCAGCACTTTTTTAAATGTTGTTTTTAGAAGATGGCCTCAATCTGGCGCAACGGGAGTGGAACTTTTTTAAAACCAAGATGGGTCAACAAGCTCAAGTGTGCTTTCTCTTGTTCATATCGCCTAGGCGGACTATCCTGTGACCGTGCGGAATATGTCGTGACGGTCAAAAAAAGGAGCAGGTAATGGTAATCTCCACATGACCAACAAAAAAGCGTCAAATCAAAAAACAGCATCAAAAAGCGAAACAGACATTTGCTTAAGAAAACATTTCATTATAGTTAAAAATGAAAATGAAAGGAAAAATTTGGGTATGGAAATATACGGAGACCAATTAAAAAACGGTGAATTTATAATGTTGCTACGACATATTCAGTTTCACGATTTCAAATACTTCTTTCGTTATTTCCGTATTCATCCGCACGTCTAAAGTGCTTTAGTGTATAAAGTCCTCATATAACTAAAAAACAAAAATGAAGAAACCTATTGTCCACAGGAAAGTAGGGAATTACGTTGCGATGTCTTGTGACTGATGTTTTACAAGCTACTAGCGCCATAAAATGAGCCCAGCAACCGTCAATAACATTATCAATGAAACATGTAGTGTAATTTGGAACCTTTTACCTCAAAAGGAATGTATTAAACCACAGTTAACAGTAAGGGAATAGAAGAAGACGCACTTAAGTTTGAACTAAGTTAAAATTTTCCAAATTTTACTTGACGTAGAAAGCACCGCATTGTTTCTAATATTTTTTTTCAAATTACAAAAAGACTTTTAGTATCGTTTTATTAGTACAAATTAAATAAGCCGCTCAACTTAAAGAGGCTGTAACCGTACGTGTTTGTTGGTGATGATACTTTGGGCGTAAAAACCTACACGATAAAGCCCTTCCCCTTTCTAAAATTTACCACTTGATTGCTTTCATTGCGGAGTAAATGGTTGTTAATACCAAAGCACGAGTTTAGCAAATATATCCATCTCTATATTTATAATAGCCGTGTTCTGCCTCTGCACAAGAAGAAAATCGTGCTGCGAAAACACGAAATGCGACATATAAAATGGCTGTGGATAACATGACTGCATCTTTATCTAGGCCTTACTTACGGTAAGAGTATTCATTTCTTCATGTTGACAGGCGAATGAGGATGCACGAAATATCGATGCGCAAAATATGTACCGGGGCTAACTCTGGTAGGTTTTTCCACACATTATCGACTAGTTTCTATAATAATAATACCGATTTTCTGTATCTGTGCGGTTATGATATTATGCTACAATATATAAAGGGAGGGAAAATTCGCCTTATTTTTTAACCACTTTAGTGTTACAAACACTTTTATACATGTAGGTCCTGTGTTAAGGCACTTGCTAAACATGTCTGCGCTGTGGATTGAACCATGGAACACGTGATGACAAAGCAAACTCCATAACCACCAAGTCATGATAAACTAAACCGGTGCATGGGTACTACCGATTAGTATCCTTAATAATAGCCGTATTCTGTCTGTTTGTCCCAAAGAAAAAAAACGTTGTGCTTCAGACACACGAAATAGCGTGTAATTTTAAAGAAAAACCGTCGATTTGCCTAAATAATAATAATACGTGGCTTTTAGGCCGTAGGAAACTTATATAGCTGTGAGTACGCAACTAAGTTTCTTGAACTTTTTCAAAATTTATAAAAAATAAATTTGCTTATCTGGCTGGCTCTTTTACCTGGACGGTTTGTCACATTGGTGTTTTTAAAATTTCCTAATAACAAACTTACAAAAAAATAGCCATATAAATTATAGGGTATACTCAATAACACTTTAAGTAGCTTTATTAGGAAATAAAAAATGATGGACTGACCTAGATTTGCTTTTGCAAATTTGGTCAAGTATTTTTACATTGATATTTCATAGCACCCTGTTGACGATGTGCAAATTATCAAGAAAGTTCGGCCATTTTGTCGAAATATATAGTGGTCTACGTTGGTCTACTTTGGTCTTTCTTGGTCTACTTTGGTCTACGTCTAGAAAATACGGGTAAAAGCTGTTGTGATAAAATACTTCCGTAACAATAACGCACTTAATGTCAAAAATTTAAATTTGTAAATTTTGGGAAAATAGTTTCTAGTTTTAGGACTAATTTCATCACTATCCAGTTATCTGAGCATTTTTTTCTACCTTTATGCCAACCATTAACCTTATATTTTAAACCTTTTGAGGGAAACTGGATAACAAAATCCGTTATGAGCTCTTGGAGCGTTACAGATCAGTAGGAAGCAAAATCGTTTCGAACTAAACAACGGCCTAAAGTATCAATCCTATTCTCATACTAAACGCTAAGCAGTAAGGATAGATTCACACTTTTATAGCTTCTGGCATGACTTGGCCGTTGTTTAAACCCAAGACCTCCCGAAGCAAACACTCTACCACTAGGCTACCAGTTGGCTGCTTACCAGTTATTGGAAAGCAATCTTTGAAAATTGTATTGACATTATCACTTTTTTCTAATAGGAATAATGTTGCAAGGAAATATTATAGCTCAACAAGTCCCTTTTTTAACTATTAATAATGACTCTCAAGATATAAACTTTCACAGAAGAGCGAAAATTCCTGTCCTTAAAGCTTCTCTTCTTTATTATACAGCAAAAAATACGCAAATGAAAGCTAGGGAAGTTCGCAAGAGTGCGAAGAATAGACTTGGGTGACTTATGTTGCAATCCCAAGAAGTTTGCGTAGAATCTTCAGTTGCAGCCCCAGTTGTTTGGGTTTGCGTTTATTATGCTACCAAAGTTGTAAGATCGATAAAATTGTTCCCTGCGTTCTACAAATCACGTTTTTAACAATGGTTAAATCCAAAGTGTCAGAGAAAAATCCGGTTTGCGCTACACTACTTTGACATGGCTTTTCGTCACGTGATTGGAGTTTCTTGCTAGCTGGGATTAGCTAAAAACACAATCGTTGCACAGCTCTCTGCCAACTTATCTATAACCTTTGAAATTAAAATTGCATTAAACGTAAGAAAAGAAATGGTACAACTTCATCCCCAGACCTCGATTTAAAAACGTGCATAAGCCAGGTCAAGACGACAGACGATAGTTTGTTTAGGATGTGTTTGAATAATTATTTGCATATTTGATCTGAATAAACTGTTTGAAACAATATGCAAGTGTTATTAGGCAAACAATAATATCTTATTTGTACAAATGTTTAGTCATTTTAGAAAAGAAAACATCTCGAACTTTAAATGTGCGAAATCTGCAATTTGTAAACAAATAAATATCACACGTAAAGTTTTGTTTACTAACAACTTCAGTTTCAGCTTTCCTCTGCTTGCTAGGTTAGGGTTTTCTCTAGTAGATTAGGGAGTAAGGTGTTTAAAGATTTCCCTGAAACTCAAGATAGAGTAATTCTTAAAAATTTTCAATCGCGCACAACTTTCAGCCATATAACTCCATAAGAATTACATGCAGCTAAAATAAAAGCTTTTATAGATATTACAATAAATTCGGCCATTTGTTTTAATTTATTCGTTTAATTATTCACTCATTCAATAAGAATAAAAGCAGAAATTTTGTTTGGTCTAGTTTTATTTATTTATTTCTTCTTTAAAATATTTTTTAAGAACAAAATTTCTTTATTATGAACCAGGAACCTAACAAGCCGTTGCCACATAAAATGTGGATCAATTTTTTCTTTTCCTCCAGAACTTTACATTAAGATTTCACATTAAGATTTCTCTTTAGTATGCGACTATCGATTAAGTACTAAAAAAGAAAGAAAGAAGCGTTCAAGGCATTCATTTGGGTTCAAAAGGCATTTCAGTTTTTTAGACACAAATTACCATTCATTTGCGTTGACTATGTCTCTTCTTCGTAGAGGTAAACAGTCCGAAATGCATGTATAGGCTTCTCAAAACAAGCACGAAGAAGTTGTGGATTATTGCCTCCGTCAAAATGTTCCACCATCATGTCTTTCAACATAGCATCCAGGCCTTGAAACGCGTACGAATTTCGTTCTGACTTTACAGTCAGCTTACCCATAATGCAGCATGATCTAAACAGATTGTAGGTAAATCAGGATGAAAACCTTAAAAATATATACCAAATACTGAAAATAAAGAAACAAAACATGAGGAAAATATACGAGGGGAATATTCATACATTGCCGAAATATTCGAGTGCAAACATAAAATTTCGCGTCAACATAAATCAACAATAACAACTTCAATCTTACTAGAAACAGCGTTAACTAAATAGGGATGACAAAAAGCATCTCCCTCGTATTCGGATTGGTAAACTTTTCCCGAGTGCTTGCTTGTGTAAACTCACCCTAAGTGCTTGTATTTAGGATTACAGATTATTCAGCATTAACTCTCACACACGCGCGCGATGTTTAGTATTGAACTAAAAAAGGGAGGGAGCATATGTTTTGATGATTTCATTTCTGAATTGCATTTCCTGTAGCTAGCTTTTTATTTACCGTCATGAAGTATGTCATTACCTCCCAACTGATTTTTGTGGCAAGTTTTATAACTGTTTTGGTTAACGAAGTTGAAAGTGCCACAAACACATCAGGTAAGTTAAACTGTTTAAACAAATAAAATATGTTGATATAACAGAAAATATTTCTTATATTGTTATGTAACATGCTCTTCAAGAGACATCTTTACCCGATAAGTGTATTTCAACAAGTGATTTCTTACCAATATCGACTTTTGGGACTCTTTTTGCTAAACTAATTTCAGCGAACAATGCAGCTCAAACAAGCAGAAAAACCTAATTCACTCGTTTGTAGAATTTAAGGCCATCGTCAAGATACAAAATGTAAATTTTATCTACATGAGTTAACTATAGAGGAAAAGCGTCAGGTTAGTGGTAGCAGCCCATGTGGCAAAAAAAAAAAAAATGTAATTTTTGAAATCCTCACATGAAATTTGATAAAATGTGATATCTTCAGATTCATACAGCAAACAAACAAACTTTAAACAGTTTTTTTAATTTTATACTAATTCACCTCTGCCTGAAACCAAAGCATATTAGTACAAATCGAAAATTAAGAAGATCTTCATAACATTAACACCACCAAACACATTCTCACACGTCAGATAAAGTTAAAAATTTTTACACCCACCAATTCAATGATGATGAATATGATCTTAAAGTCAAAACATCAAAAAATCTCAAATTTTAAGAAACATGCAATTCCAGAAACGAGTATCCTAATGCCGTAGTAGACAACAATCACTCATCCAAGCAATATATTTTGTTGAGTGCAACGCAATGTGGAACTACTGATTAAAAAATAAGAAAATTAAGACCACCGAAAAATTAAGGGGGCTACAAAAGGAAATTTCCCTTAACCCAAAAAAGGAAATAAATCCTTGCAAACATTAATTTAAATTCTAAATATCTTTCGCACAATTTGATCAATAACAGGATTAGTCTTCCATTTTTTAAATAAGTAACCAAATTTCGACAACAGATAAGGGCTCAAGGCATTATTGGTCAAAAAACGTTTGGGCGACAAGACTACCGAAGTTTTTACTAAAATATACAATGCGACAAAAAAAATTTACTTGGCCCGCGCTTCTTGTTTGGATATATATTGTTAAATCAACAAACAGTTATCGAATTAAGTTTGGCTTATAATTATCTATTTTCAACTTTATGTGATTATTTTGTGTGAATCTTTTTACTTTTTATACTAAAATATTATTTTTTTCGGCCGTTTTGTTATTTTGCAAGCATAAAATGTTTTCGAAATTCATCTATAGCAGCAATTTTGTTAGTAGGACTTGTTTACTGTTTATGTTCGGCAAACTAAAACCAAACTGTCGAACTGAAAACTTTAGAAGTCTTTCGAGATTCTATTTTAATGGCTGGCTCTTCCTCCCCTCTCTACTGTGACTTTGTTACTTTACCGCCGGAGATACGTATAGCATTGCTCTAAATTGTTAGATTGCCCCACAAGCCATTAAATGCGGTGACAACACTACACCTAAAGTGTGTTGGAGGACCCGAACATAAAACCTTATGATTACACGCCGAATAGCTATCTCACGAACTAACATTAAGTTGATTCTAATTAGTACAGTTGTAAATCTTTATAGGGTAGAGTTAAGAGAGACATCTAGCCTATTTGTCTTGCTTAACCTGTTTCGGCGCGTTCTTTTTATCAAAAACTGTGGTCAAATGGCTATTAGGGTGTCACGAGTCCACTTGCATTGTATAGCTAGGAGAAACATAGCCTAAAGGGTTGAAAAAATAATCAAAGCACATGTTAGAAATCCTGTAAGCCGTCCTGCCAGGAATTTATTTTTTGTAACATGTAATTACGACTTAGAAGAACCTATCGTCTTTGAGTTAAACGTGAAAGTATACCTGTGTCATGCTCTTTTTTGTTTTGTTTCATCGCCATGTTAGCCCACGTGTAGCAACTATGGGTGATGTTAAATAAATAAATTAGTCAAAAGATAAACATAACAATTATTGTCACGATTTTCTGCCGTGGTGTAACATGGAATCGCAAATATATTTATAGCTGAGTTTACACTAGCAACACTTAGTTCAATGAAACAATAAATACAGTATCCTAAGAATTTTATTTTTAGAATACATCCATGAACTATGGCTTTTGGGACAGGTCATTTTGACGACAAAATTAGGACCTTATATTCGGTTTAATCGATAAATGTTGAAATAAACTTTCAAAGGAACCCAAAATTGTAATTTACCAGAACAGAGAAAACACCTTTATCAGTAGGACACTTTTCTCCGTTAAAGCTCAAAAAAGGAATGTGTGCTGTTTTGAAATAACTCTTTGACTAGGCAAAATTATTCCGATTTAGCCAGTAAGGTTTTCATTGACAAAAAAATGTCAAAATTAATCTGTGTAAAACAGCCCTACAAGAAATTAGCGTTTATTAATGTTACCTTGGCAACCATGTTTGTTATTTAGCCCAATATGTAAACGCTTTTTAATGCGTGTGTAAATTTTTTTTCAGCAAATTAAACAAATTTAACAAAAAACAAATAAAAAAAATAAAATGTAGAAAAAATAATAAACTCATAAAAGAAAAGAGAATATCTGTGAAAAATAGTTTAAATTTTCAAAGTTAACAAAATAAAAAAAGTAGCGGAGTGAATATATTTTAAAGATGGGTTTGAAAGTCATCTTTATAGATTTCATCTTTATTATTTTGCTTCACCATGGATATTCGCAGTTAGGTAAGCTTTAATTTTTACTCACTGGTGCTATTTGCGTCTGTAGTTCTAAAATCCAAGCAACAGAGGTATTTGCGTCACGTTACTGTACTGTCATCGAATCTGAGTAGAAAGCTGTTCAATAAAAACTTTAAATTTAGAATTTTATATCTCTTGACCAATTTTGTATCTTTTGATT
The DNA here is from genome assembly GCF_029227915.1 of Hydractinia symbiolongicarpus. NCBI lineage: Eukaryota > Metazoa > Cnidaria > Hydrozoa > Anthoathecata > Hydractiniidae > Hydractinia > Hydractinia symbiolongicarpus. The sequence goes on along the minus strand of NC_079875.1, from coordinate 10,956,236 downwards.
TATATATCTTAAGCTGTTTCAATTCGGCTAGTCTTATTCAAATGTCTTTTTAAACAACAATCACAAATTACTTTCGGAGTTAATAACGAACTACGCATTGTTTTCTTTTGTTGCAATGCGCTCTTCATTTACAAACATTTAGAAACTAAAATTTCGATCTGATAGATTTATTTTTCACCTAAAGCATATTTCGTGTAAGCCACTAAAATCTAAAAACTTACTTCTTTTAATGAATATAATCCGCCATTGTACTTTACCTGTGTCCTTATTTGTTAATGTTATGTGTTTCTTCAACGACAAATTTTATCTACCTTGAGCAACAAACAAAAAATAGGAAATTTTAAGCATAAAAATAAAAAAACATTCCCCTCTTAATTGCTTGAGATCCTTTTTTCTTAGCTAATTCTAAAATTAATTTAATTGGTGAAAGTTATAATTTAGTGGCTCTAAAAGCTGTACTTAGCACAACTAACATGCACAAAAAGTAACAAAAGTATATTAGTCCTTAGCCCTTAGGAAAAACACAGGTTCTTTCGTCTTACATATTTCGGTCCTCACATTATCACCCGTCGTACATATTCAAGGCAAGATTGTTTCGTGTTTATTTAGCACAAAGTAGTGATTTGTCAAACATTTTGAAATTCAGGTATTATTAAAGGAGACGGTTCTGTTGTTTATACACTTGTCATCATTTCCCCAAAAGGACAACGAAATGATAAAAAAATGGTTTGTAACCATTAAAATTGTACTATAACATCGCCTTGTATTAATTTAAAACTGAGTATATGTTTATGTAACTAGGTTTATCAACTATAAATATTTACTTAAATAAACAATTTCAGTCCTCGTGATGTTTGCACAAGCGAGAGAGCATTTACTTTCTTAGGTATCAACTCGTTCTAAAAAAACTTAAATTAGTGACTGTGGAATCATAGTTTGTATGAGCGAGAAAAGAGAAAACGCGTAGGCAACACCATTTCAGTGACTTTTTATTGGTTCAGGGAGTGGTCTAAGGCGAGTTAAATGGATCCCTAACGCAGTTACAGAATAGTTATTTTCTTAATAAATTTGTGTGTAAATTGTCATTGGTGAGTCACCTCAGTGGCAAGCCTTTTTTTGCATGACATTCTTCTTTAATATTTTATACAAACTGTTTGACAATTTATTAGCAACAATATGCCAAAATATTGGCAAATTATTGACAATATTTTATTCACTACAACTTTGAAGAGGCAAAAATTCTAAATAAAACCGGCAAAAAAAAGTTTAGATTATTGTCTGCTAAATTAAAACTGTTCAGAATAATTTTTTTTTGTCATGAAAATTATAATCTTTAAAAATCTAAATATTTCATATTAAAAATTATTCAGCATTTTATTATTAACGCATCGGGAATGTTCTGTATAATTCAAAATCCGTGGGAGTCCGTGGGAAGAAATATTCGTACAAATCATTCGGATGATTTCGAAATACTGCGTACAATACAATCAACATGGATGGCGTCAATAAAACGTCATATAAAGCATTCAGACGGTAACAATTTTTAATAGTAATAGCTGTATTTAAAAAAAAATATGATAATGATCGACCAACCGTAGATAAGGGGCTGACACAAGGCTTATTGTATTTTCAATTTGCGAGAGACCAACAAGTACTAATGTATTATCACACGCGCCACCACTGTACTCCGTTTCACCTAACGCATTAGTTAAGCACTTGCATTACGACTTATTAGTGCATCAAAGAATCCACGAGAATTCTCCCGTCGCTTCTTGCAGCTACCATTTTTGGCTTGAGTAGAACAATATAGATTCTTTAAGTCCTAAAACATAATTTTTATGCATTATGTAAGCATTCAATTTTCCAAATATCGTCTAAGTGTACAGCATCAAAGCGTGTTGGGACCAAGGTTGATATGTTATCAAACACAGGGTATTTAATTGTGGCTTTACTCAGTCTTGCCTAAAGAGCTCTTTGAGATATTTTCTACGTTGAAAACGAACAACACCCAAGAAACACGCCAAAAATTCGAGTCGGTCCCTCACAACTAATTACGGACACCACTTCTATATAAGGCTCACACATTTTAAACTTTTTAATTTTAATTTGTAAATATTTGCATCGGACATAAGACTTTAAGTTTGTTGGCTAGATCTAAACCATAATATTTATATGAGCCAGACTTGACAGAAAAAAATGAAGCATCTAAACTATCTCTAAATATGACACTTTCTTTTAAGTTAAAATAAGACCACAAAAGAATAGTAGCCTTATTCGTACTAATTTTCACCCAGCTCAAACAAAACTTTCCCGCGTGTGCTAACTTTTGCGCTTGTTTAAATAACCCCATGAATAGCAAAGTAAATATACCCGGCCAAAATTATTTAGTCGGTTAAAAATTACGAATTTTTCTCTAGGTGACGAAAATTATTAACGACGGTTTTACCGACGAAATTAAAGAGTGACGGATTTTTTAATAATAACGTATGTCTGTGAGAACGTTTAACAAACCATGTTAAAGAAATTAAAAAAGTTTAAAGTTTTTCAATGCAGATTTTGAACTCTAGTATATTTTGGAAGGACATTTTACTCATTCCACTTTAATAGCTTAGAAAACTTCTCAGTTTCAGTCCAAACAACATATTATATTTTTAGGACTAGACGTTGTAAATTTCAAGTGATGTTATTTTGTCAAAAATTTTAACAAACCTGTCTGAATTGAAATGCTTTATAAGCTTCTGAAGTCTCCTGAAAGCAGGCAGACTTTTTTATGACTTACCCCCAGTGTTAGAAGGCAACAAAAGACAAGTTAAATAGTCCACCCCACGATGTTTTTAGGAGTCGAAGACCTTGTAGTGTGCTGGTAAAACCCTATTTTCATTTTTACGTTTATATTAATAAAAATATTATTTAAAAGAAATACATAGTAAATAAACACAACTAGAACATTAGTTCAATAAAAAAGAACTTATTAAACTTATCCAGCACGATTTCAAAATCTATGTTATAATACCCGTATACGTCTGTCTGTCTGTCTGTCACGCAAAATGGTAGCTTAGCTGCGCAATAGCGAGAAGCACGCAATGCTGTATAAAAAGGACGGGCGAAACCGTGGATTTTCCACGGGCTAAGGACTAGTGTATTATTAATTCGTCACATGGCAGAAATGTATAAAACGTGTATAAGACGTATTTTACAACACATAGGATGCACGACAAGTAGGATACACACGTACTTAGCTAACCTTAGGACCTAAACATTGTTACCAATTCTACAACAAACTTCAACTTCATCCATAATCCTGTCTTGCTGGAATTGAAAAAAATTAAAAAAAAGGTTCACAGTAAAGTCACTTAGATGGGTTATATAGAAGCTATTCGAATTTCTTCGCAAGCAAATTGACGACATACTATACTATACTATACGACTCGCTAAAAAGGTTCTAAAAATGAAGAACTAATTAGCAGAGGCTTAATACTAACCGCAATACAGTAAGTAAATAGCGGTTATACCTATTGTACGCTTTAAGGTTTAGATCTATTGTGTTTAAAAAGTTTGCAGACTTTTTAAAAAAGACTAGTTGTTAGCTCAAGTCCACCCGCGCATCTGTTGTACAAATTCCAGTTCCCAGAGTATTGCTTTCCGTACATAATCTGACATCTTCAGCACAAGTAGCGTTTCAGCTACCATTTTTAACGGAAAACAGATATTAAAATAGTAAACTAGTCGCTATTCCTTGGAAGAATCCACAATTCCGTCGGTCCTTGGATTTTCGCTTGTCTTACATTTTACCTGCATTAGTATTTCGGACATCCTTATTGGCCTGTTAGCATGAAGTATATTATAGTGACTATGCTTAAGCGTGAAATGCTAAGTTAAGGTCTAAGTACAAATTAACCTTGCCTGAAATCCGGGTAGAGCGCTCTACAGGTATACTTTACGTTGAACATCTGTTATTTTTAAAAAGAAAACAGTCACAAAGCAACTTTATTTTTTGAAGAATAAGTTTTCGTGAAAGTTCAAAATTGACTTCTGTTAAAATAAAATAAAGAGTTTGTGGCAAATTGAGTGGAGCGTTTAAAACAATACAAATTTGTTGTGCTGAATTAGCATTGCATTTCCGCGCCTTCGACCGGAATAAAAGCACATGCTGTTAAGCGAAAACAGCCACCCAGCAATTATGTTTTGGGGAGATGTAAAAGTTAATGTAAAAGTTGATGTAAAAGTTCGAAAACTGATCGTCAGTTTTAATAAAACCTATCGATGAACTTATAAAAATATATCATTGTCCTTTTGTTAATTTAAACAACCACCGGGAAGCGAAAGTTGTTGTGAAATTTCCCCAGTTAAGCCTCAGTTTCAACTTAAACACAACTTAAGCCTGCTGTTTGTTACAAAATCAATTGTAAGCAAAAAAACCCAATAATTTAACACAAAAATAAACAATTGTTGGCTGGCATAAAATAAATTACCAAATGGAATAATAACTTCAACAGAAAATCATATTGGTTTCTTTAAATTTTGTACATGTCTTAAACACGTGGTGAATTAATAATTAAAATATTAGTAAACTATCAACATCCACCTGCACTTTTTAAACATGTCTTTGCCGTCGCTATCATACAAAAAGTGTGAGAGACTCGGACAATGAAAACGACGCCCAAAAACGTTGATTTTAAATATATATTTCAGCCTGTTGATTGGTTAATTTACCACACCGTGATTTTTTAACAAAGTTTCGACCAAAATTGGCGATAATCACCATTGTGTTTTAGGCGCTTGATTGGAGTTAGCGTACAAAAAATGCCAGGCTATGAACCTTGTTATGGAGTATAAAGACGCTCGTTTTTGACTTTTTTCAACTCATTATAGACTTTGTAGCTTCAAACAGACAAAGCACGGGCGTTATTAATATAGATATGCTTTACCAGCAGTAAAATCTTCCTAATCATTAAAGTTAACGCAGACAAATTTTAAATCCCGAAGTTTAAATTTTTATCAGAATACAGAGGCGTACGATTTTTTTTGGACCTTCATGTATGAAGGAGGCGCCAACAATCATGGAAATCTTTAAGCTTATTTTCTGGAAATTCTTATCTTGCTTTTAGATTGCGGTTTAAATAACCAATGTACAGAAAGAATTTGTACAGGGCTAACACGGAAAATAACATGCAAGAGCGGCGGTATGTATGATTAAGTGTTTATCTTCAGCATGTTTAACTTCATCCCTTTATTCAACATAATCAATCAAACAGCCAGGTCATTGCTATTTTCACACTTAGTATTCGTACAGTCCACTTATTTATGACAGTTTGTGTGGTGACGTTTATTAGGAACTTGTAAATGTTTTAAACAACATTCACCAATTGGTATGTAATTTTTGTGGAAAATCATAGAAAATGATGTGATTTATAAAAATATAAGAACAATGCAGAAATGAGAATAATGATCAGCCTGGTTAGAATTTTGGAATTCTTATTAAGGGAAAGATATTTAATTTAAACTTATAACACGAGTTTCCTTCTTAAAAGAATCTGCTACATATACATTTAGGCTGAGATTTGCCCCAAAACTAAGAACACCTTAAAAATATTTCGAACCTCGAATAATTTTTCAATCGCGGAAATTCTACGTAAAGGTAAAAGCTAAGTTTTTTTTTCTTTTTTGAACACAAGGCTCGTAAAACAATAAAATATTTGACAGTTCTTGTAAATTCATTTCATCAACAAATTGTTGGACTTCGAGCACGTCGTACTTTTGTGTTGTTCTTTCGTTTAGAACCACACTTCGCTTTATGTTGAACATTAAATCTAAAATTACACAGGTATCCGAAGAACTCCACAAATTCACGAACAAACAAACAAACACCCAGCGTCAGACAAAAAAGAACTTATTTTAAAAAAATGTGTACGCAACTGCTAAACCATACGTCACATATGAAGTACACTAACCCACAATTTTTCTTTTGTAGGAGTTTTAAGTATAACCGGTGCCTTTTTTGGAAGAACAAGTACAATAGATTGTAAAAACCCGAGTGGTACTATAACTGACTGCGTACCAAATGCAACATTGGCAGAATCTCAATTGGATAATGCAAAAAGACTTTGTGACAACGAAACAGAGTGTACGCTAAAAGCATGTAAGATAATTAATTATAAGTTGTTGTAACTACATTTTAAACCATATAGCTTGGATATACACTAGGGTATTAGTGCTTTTGAAGCACTTAGGACTGGCTAAATATTTCCCTTGTTTTGATAGAGATGTTATTTGTAGCATGGATGCTTGAAGACATAATTTTTTAGATGATTGCAAAAAAAAAATTAATGTGCCAAAATTGTTCCATGTCCCCGTGGCTTAAAGGCGGCGATCTTTAAAGTAGGGAAAGAATAGGGAATAGAATCTTTTTAAAATTGGTGTTTAAAACGTCAGGATGCACGGTGTAATTTTAAAATACAGGTAGCTGTTGCATAAAAATAAAAGTTTATATGCGAAATCTAAATCACTCATACTGATGAGACAATGATTTTTATATGTACTTTTTTTAAAGAAAGGAAAGTTTATAGTATACTTTTGAATTTCCTTGGAAGTCAAGGTCGCTTTCAATCTCAACTACATAGCTCCTCTACACCTAAAATAAGCTGATAAGAAAGGTTCAGGTTTTTCTTTTGAATTTTTTTTTTTTTAAAAACTGATCCAAAAATCTCTGGAAATATGGTTTGTATCTTATATTCTAACATTGAGAGGAATAAATTATTGTAATTCGTTTTTTAAGCTGTTATTAGAAAAAATTCCATCTTTTACATCCTTTTCTAGCGTTTAATTTCCAAGATGAATGTAAAGTTGATGTTTGGGGAGATCCATGTCCATCCAAAAGCAAATACATCGTAGTTAATTTCACTTGTATAAGCACAGGTGAGAATTTCCTTTAAAATACAATTAGATTGTTTAGTATCGGCTAGGAGGATGGATCCATCTTCCTGGGTATCAGCGTAAAAAGATCTCTTGCATCTTTACACTTCAATTGCAATTCTGAATTTTTTTAATAAACATATAATGAACTATTTGCAGAACTGATTCAATTGGATTTTTAATATTCATGCCAAGATAGGCTTCAAGAAGTTCAACATACAACTCCATGTTCAAACTGTCCTGAATTTGACTAATGTGGATAAACAGCTGTATAATAAAGCAGACATCCTCCAGTGTGCAAGAATACAACTCTTGGATTCTCTTTTTTATCAGACAAAAATAGATAGTCAGCCAATAATATTCTAATGACTATTCAAGTTAATTTCTTCATTCTTGTTTTTTAGGTGCTCTGAATTTTTGGACAGAATGGTCTAATTGGGGTGCATGCTCTAAATCATGTGATGCAGGAGTTAGGACAAGAACTCGAAATTGTGTGGATCCGCCTAAGAAAAGTTGCACAAAGAGTACATGTAAAGGAAGGTCATACCCTGACGTGGAAACAGCTACACAGTCATGCAACTTAGGTGTTTGTCCAGGTAACATGAATTGTAAACAGTTTATAAACTAAGTGTGAATTGAACATAGTGTACCGAATCAGAGTGGGGGTAATTGCAATTAAAGATGCCAAAATCTACACTATTTGGATTGCTTTCAGAGGCTCGCAGTTATTTTTGTAGTCGTCAAAATCTATATTTTTACGTATGAAGGAAAGTAAAGGATGAATGAAAGAAACTATGTCACTATTTCCGCTATTAAGATATATTAGGACAAGAGACTGTGAATTTATATGGGTATTTTTTATTCCATGTGTGTTTCCAAAATAGCCAAATAAAAAAATTAAAGACAACTTGCAACCAAACATTGTCAAATTATGTTATCAATCTTTCGTTTGTGACTCCATCTCTCTAAAAGTCCAGTTTCTATATTTTTATTTTAGCATCGTCAAGTAAGTCTCCTCCTAGCACTTCAATAGAAACTAGCTCATCAACGTCGAGAATTCCACCTTCAACATCAAGTACTTCATACTCCACATTAACTTCGACATCTACAGCTTCAAGCACCCTATTACCAGCGTCAAGTTCTTTCTCTCCAACACCGGTTATACCGACAACGTCAAGTTATTCGCCTTCAGCATCAAATTCTGCGCCCTCAGAAACAGGTATTTTTTCAGCAACGATTGTTATGTCAAGCATTCCAGCTTCGACGTTAAGCATTTCATCCATTTCATCTCCAAGACAATCAGCAACAGCAAGCCCTCCTTCTCCAACTAGTTTAATAGCAGCAAGTGCATCATTTATGGCATCATCGACTTCAAAAACCTCACTCCCATCAGCGTCATCAGGTATGTCATCTGCAAGCACATCTTCAATAACATTAGAAACATCGGCTGTATCATCTTTAACAATATCAACAACAATAATCACGTCACCTCTGGAAACTCTGGCACCATCCAGTGTTCTGTCAATGTCAACATCAAGAACTCTGCTCATGTCGTTATTAACAACTATAACAAGTTCAAGCGCACAATCCGTAGAAAACACGTTAATATTTCCAAGGTCGTCAGAAAGTACATCATCATCAATTTCATCAACATCAACAGCAACCTTATCTCCACCTTTATCTTTGACATCCGTCATAACTGGATCTGAATCAACCACTTCATTTCAATCGGGTATTAATGACTTATAATATCCGCACATAATTTTTTTTGTCATGCACAACTTAACTGCGAAATATTTTTACCGTATTTAAAATTTTTATCTATCAACGTTTTCAAGAGCTTAAAAATGCATTAACCTCTTCTGAAATCTTAAGAAAGCGAAATGTTTTACAAAAAAATATTTAAAAATTATTTAAATTTACATTCTTCCGTATTTTAATTATTTTTCACATTTCAGATTGAGAATTTTTTTTTCGCACTAATAATCATTTTGAATTTATTTTTGCCACCTAACAATAAAATAATACTTCGTTACTCTAAAATTTATAAGGGGTTTTATTATTGTTAAAAAGGTTACATCCTACTATTTCAGAGTAAGTATCTTCATTACATTTTTACACAAAAACCATACGTCTTTCAATATCACTTGCACAGGCATCCCTTTAGACGCATCTATATAAATAAGAAAAATAATTAGCTGTCAATAACACGTATTTCGTTCTTCACACAGTTTTGGTAAGTAGCAACAGTAAAGTTGGAACAAGATCTACTTCAATGGAACCATCAAGTCCAATTCTTAAAGGAAGCTCCATGGAGACAAAAACAACAGCGCATTCCTCTTTCATTAGTATGTAATCATTTTTTCGCACTGCACGTTTGATTGTCCAGCACAGCAATTTGCTTACACCATAATATATTTTCAGTCAAATGCACAACACACCCAAACCGTACAAAAAGGCAGCATACATGGCAACGAATGTACTAATTGCATCCCATTCTTTTCAGTATCCGCATATTTTTAAATTCATTAGGCCCACAGGTAAAAGTAATAAACCGCAAATTTTTAGATTCTATAGACCTCGCATATTATAACACTATTAATTCCTTTTTAACATAGCAGAATTCTCTTCTAGTTACAACAATCTGTATATGTGGTAATCGATTGTTTAACTTAACAGTACCAGCATACCAGCATAAAGCATGATATCTTTTGTTAAGTGTCAAATAGCACGGATTGAGTTACGTTAATTTAATTGCTACTTGATGAGATGGGTCTGGGTTTTGAATCATCACAACTAATAAGCTTGATTTTCTATGTCTTTATGACAATAAAAAGGCGCGAGATTGGTTGCAGGTCTTGATTTGAATATCTACAAAAATGTTTTGATGACTGAGGTCTACTGAACTGGTTTGGAAATGAATAAAAAACGTTGAAAGAATGGTGGGAGCTATTACTTATCTAACTAACCACGCATCCAGCTACAGATACATCAAATCCAACTGCTACCGTAGTATCATTATAAAATTTAATGTCATATACATAAATTTCATCTGATCCATCAAACCAAACAGCAGTATGCAGTAATTTATTCATACATGTTTCGTTCCCACAAGCACACTCGCTCAACACTAATTTTTTTTTTTTTTTTTCAATTTACTTCGTAGATTCTCTACCAGAAATAAATAAGACTTTTGCATCACTCTTTGCGTTAAGTGGTCACTATCTATTTGCGTGTGCTATGGAACAATTGTTTTTATTATAAAGTCGTCTGTCGTAAACATTCTAGGTATTATTATTTAAATGATCTACCACAGTCTTTACAAAACATTGAATTTATCATTTCCTTGTCTGTGATCATATTTTAGGCTAGTATCTTTCCAAAACGCATCATAAACTATTGACGAAAAGCTCAAAATAGCTACATAATTGATTGCGTAACCTTATTTACTAACTACAGCAACTCAAGTTACCATTGTACTGCAAAATACCTAGAGCTTCTGAAACTGCTAATTACAAGAAGATGACATTCACCAATAAGTAAGAAAAAAGTTGCATTAAAAAAGCAAAAAATAAATGTTTAAAGTACTATTTGTACATTTAGCTATCCATCCAACCACAGACACATTAAACGCAACCCCTTCTTTGATGTCCTTAAAGCTTTCGACATCCTCATCATTAATTTCATCTGATGCACCAAGTCAAACGTCGGCCTACAGTAATGTTATTTCTTTTAACAAACACCACATATAATTTTCCCATTCACACTGACACATTTTTTTGACTTTTCAAGAAAATAGGGTGCCCAAATTGTCACAAATAACCATAAACATCTTCTGTACAGTTTTGTTAGTTTATCTTAAATTTTAGGTACCATAAACCATTTTTGAGTTAAACATTTAAAACCGTTTTTTAAGTTACATCAAATGCCTTAGAATTTCTTCAACAACTGAGCTACTATTCAAATATTGCCTTCATCTTGCACAGTGCATTGTAGTTTTTTCGAGTTTTTGAAATGGCTTCACTGTTTTATAACCTGAGCGCATATAGTATATATATATATTAGCTAGTTACTAGCCCTTTGAAAATTAAGATTTTTTTATATCCTGGGAAAAGCTATTTGGTGCATCATTAGCAGGAGAAATTCTGCTACCATTTTTAACAAAATAAGGGTATCATTAATACAGGAATGCATTTAATGATACCCGTAATTATAGAGATTATTTTTCAAACAGTGAAGGTTAAACAAACTATAGGTGAGATTAAACGCCACTTCCCTTTTTTCTTTTAATAAGCAACAATTTCTCAGAAAAAATCTTTTTTTTTAAATCAGTAACAAATTTGCCAAAAAAAAATACAATCCCAGTATTTATACAAAAAGCGAGTACTATCTTACATTTACCAACATTACAATATTACAAAACATTACCTAATATTTAGCCCTTTCCACAGTTAAAAGTAACAGCAAAGCATTAACAAGCTATATTTCAATGGAAATGTACACCACAGTTATTACAAGAAGCTCCATGGATGCAACATCAACGATGCATTCTGCAAGCTCTAGTACGTAGACATTATATTGGCACTGCACGCTAGATTATCTGCACAGGAAATTGTTATGCAAGACTGCGTAACACCGCACAACACTCTTTGCTACTATATAAACACTATGTAACTGCCGCACAAGACTGCATAACTGCACATAACATACCATACAATTTATGCCCTTTAATACCGTACACTACTCTTAGTCATCAAAATATCTGACAGCACAACACTGTATTACTGCTACACCAGATTGCATAGCTACACATAATATATCATACAATTTACGCGCATAAATTCACAGCACAGTGCAATATTGTATTAGTAACAAATCATTGCATTACACAACCATGCATACGTTGTTCGTTGTTTCATTATCGCCTTTGTATAGGGGTTCCCGCTAAAAATGTTTCAATGTTTTAATTTTTTTAATTTATCGCACGCACTATCGCACTATTTTCTCTGTTCAGTGTTCCATTATCATTCAAAGCTTATCATTTCTTGAACATGATAGCTGACCTACTTTTGCAAATTTGTAAAATGGAGTTAGGGAAAATCTCACACGTGTAATATATGTTAGTGCACCTAGGTCATATGCCGAAGGCTTTTCCAATAAAGTATATATAGAAGAGTATTATTTGTGTATTTAGCTACCTATTCATCCACAGATACAAGAATACCATCTGCTACATTACTATCCTTGAAACCTTCAATATCATATTTACCTTCAATTTCATCTGGCCTAACAAATCAGACATCAGCATACTGTAATTTACCATTTTAGATACGTGTATTCTCTGTCTTTGTCGCCCATTGCACTCTTGAAATGCACGAATAACTGAAATTATTGCACCCTATCATATTTTGTTAAGCTTTTTGGTCCAGATTTTCTAAACAAAAGGGTTAGTTAACATAGAAATATTCTTCATCAGCTCTCTATTACCACAACATTGAATGTGATAATAGATAATCTATTTTACACTTTAGCAATGAACACAACACGGTAAAAGAAAACGTTATTAAAACGTTAAATTATTTTTGTTAAGTTATTAAAACATTAAAAAAGAAAACGTTAAACGTTAAACGCACACCCTTCTGCAAGAACATTGTTATCACCCTAAGAGAATGTGTTTTTGATATGCAAAATACGCTAGACATCATTGAAAGAAAATACTAATCCGATTCTACCTTTTAGTTTCATCAAGTTCCTCCTTACCAATAATATCTTCACAAGTGGAGGAAAAAGTTTCCACTTCTATAAAAATCGCGCCAACAACAAGACGAGAATCTGTATCAACTAGTGCTACAATTAAGACTAGATTATTCACGCCTTCAATTGAAGTCAGCATGGTTCTTAGTTCTTCTAACAGCCCTCAAAGAAGCATATCAGCTTCAAATATAAAATCGATGTCCCTTATATCCATTAGCGACAGTATGGTAGTTACATCTTCAACTACAGAGCCAATAGCCACCTTACTTCCTTCGTCTACTGAAGTTCAAACATCACCAACAATTGAAGTCACTCTAAGCACATCAAGAAGTACACCAGCACTGAAAAGTTCTTCTTATCAGATAGGATCGTCTGCAAGCACAATCCTTAGTAAGTTTCAAAGATGTTAAGTTTTGTTTTATATTAGTACTGTTATTCAACATATTGTTGAAACAACTTTACCCGTATGTGATATCATTTGATCACTTCGAAATGTAAAGTTATGTGTGTAGTACAACAGAAGAACGCGTGTTTATTTAATATCATATGAAATCTAATCGGATTAACAGTATTTCAACCAAGTTAGATTCTAATAAATGGTTTTTTAAATACCCTACTTTGAAATTGTTCATTTTTATAGGTGTGACTAAAGTTTTGCCGCCTTCAAGTACGTTACCGTCGGTGACAAGATCATCAAGATCGGCGACAAAATCATCAACATCTGCGTCAAAATCATCAACATCGGCGTCAAAGTCATTAACTAGTATTGAAGCAACTCCAACTAAAAGTAGCACCAGCTCGTCCAGTACTAAATCAGAAACTCAGTCATCTACAACGCCAACAAAGTCCATAGAACCGAGTCCTTCAACATCAACTGTAATGTCCTCCTCTGTAGCAGTTCTTCCACCTACCAAAGAAACAACAGAGAAGCCTAAAACTACAACACAATCAAACACTACATCAAAACCAACAGATAGTCCAATAACAAATGCTACAACGGAAGGGCTTAACACAAATGCTACGACAAAGAAACCCACAGATACACCCTTAACAAGCACCAGCCTACCGACAACGAAAGAACCGACAATCGCCACTACAGAACGCCTGTACACAACAGATTCTCCCGACAAACCAGATTTCTACGGCAACGTGACGTTAACAATGCTATGGAAAGATTTTTGTAAATATTCCCCAGAATTTAGAGAAGGACTTGCTAAAGTTTTGTCAAAAAATGTGGAGAAAAGTACAGGCGCGGATCAAGTGATTGTAATGAACTTAGGAAATTGTAAAAGCAGCCCTGATGAAACAGCTGTTGTAAAATTTTACATCAGCTACAAGTCCAGTAAGGAGCCAAATAAAGATTTGACAAATGCTGCAGTAGTAGAACTTTTGAAGTTATTACAAGGAGGTGATACAGCAGAGATAGGAAAACATTTTGGCAACGGAACGGTAAATGTTTCTATAAACGTAGCTTTCACTTTAACGCTTTCCATTATTGGAAATAATTAAACAAGCGCCCTTTGCAAAACAAGCAGTCCTGCTGCATAACTCTCTTATTTTAAAAGAAAATACAAACAAGCGCTTCAACTGAATATGCATATCTGCCGTCGGTTATTAGGCGCTTCCCGTAATGTTTTTTTTAAAGTATGTTTTTTTTATTTCCCAACTCCTAACTCAAATTAATAAGAACGCCTGAAGCGTCTACAATGAGCATTCAATGATTTACTGTATTCTTATCAAGCAAAAGACGTGCCTCCATAATGTTATTTTTAAGGGTTTTGTTACTCGACTTGTTTTATGATGTTTCTTTGACGTTTATACGACGTGTTTTATACGACGTGTCTTATACGACGTCTTTTATACAATGTCTTTTCTACGACAAGCTTTATACGACATGTTTTATCCGACGTGTTTGAACCGACGTGTTTTATACCACGTGTTTTATACGATGTATTTTTATTTAGTTCACTCATGTCGTGTTTGTTGTTCATGACGATCATGATGAAGATGACTGGCCTATTTGGCTGATTATCTTAATTATTGTAGCATCCCTTATATTCTTATTATGGCTGTGCTGTTGTTGCTGGATTGTAAGTTCCTAATATTTTTATGTAATTAAATGCATTTTTTTAGCTCACAGTGTTGATAAAAATGCTTAAATAACAATACCACTTAACCTATTAACAAGCTGTTAGTAGCCGATGTTTTTCATAAGACGAATTTATACTTGTACATTTTTGCACTGAAGACGAACGTAGTTCGAAAAGCTTCTGCTTATTTTATAATAATAATAAAATGGTTTTTTAGCATTTATTCTAATTAAGAATAGATTATCTAGGTATGCGTCTAAATATTTAAAAAACTTAATGTTACTATTGTACTAGTGGCTAAAAAAGCCCGCTGCGTAAGTTCTTTTCGCGAAAATTATTTTTACTTGCGCACACGGACATATAACAGCACAAACGAAACTGTTATAGATAGATGAAGTTAATTGACTTAAGTGTCATTACAAAAAACAACTATTCCAATTGTTACAACCACAAAACTAAAAACAAAACAAAAATGTTCACTTAAAAAGACATAACAAACTAGTAATTTGCTAATTTGCTGTCCACTTACACGCACTGCATCATCTGAACAACTACACACCTTACAAACATATGAAACAGAAGTCCCTAATGGACAATTAAGCAAACAATTAAAAAGCAACACAATAAAACACTACAGTGTGACATTAGAACATAGAAACTAATGCTCACAAGGACACTTATGTACAAACTTATGGTAACACAAAAAATAGACTATATGGCACAGAAATACTTCGAAAAGATCTAAGCATATAACAAATGAATAATTAACACAACGCCTAAAACGATAATGTTGAATATTTAAATTTTCATATCATTAAGTATTAAATTATTTTAGTACTTAATTGAAGTAAAACTTACTAGGGAAATATGAAATAAGGAAATATGAGTAAATAGGAAAAATATTATCTGTTAGTATACTATAAAAAAAGAAAAAAGGGTAACTGCAGCTTCACATGTCCTGTTGAAACTAAAATACAATACAAGCCCAAAAGTGTATTTCCAGAATTTTGCGATTTTTTTTTCTTAAAAAACGTACAATTGAAATTTAGCCATTCTTTGGTGATAAAACTTAGAATCGTGCAATTTTGCCTCCAAGGGATGTAATGATTCGGTTAATTAAAATAACTAGCTTCATATTTTTATATTTTTTATAGTTCTGTGGTAAGAAAGAGAAGGAACCAGTGAAGCGCAAGTATACATTCCAACATATAGATCCCCTGGGTATTCCTCATGTAAAAATATCTGACGAAAATGGTAACGCGAAGCCAACGTACACAAGCACTATGACTGTGACTGTTAGACCCAAATCGCCTGCAGCTACCCATTTTGATAATCCAGCTTATGAAATGAATGAATATCCTCCGACACCGTCGTTCGGCTTTCGGCCTGTTAACGTAAAATTAGTAAGAGTAGACCATTCTTTCTTTGTCTTAAATGCAGCAAGATATAAATAATGTGCACTTTATAGGCCAAACTGACATTAAAAATATTACACTGCCTACAAATCCAGCATATGAAAAACTTATCTTAAAGTACACGGGAACCAGCTCTTATGGCTTTTATTTGTGCTTTTAGGTAAATTTGAAGAGCGGAGATGACTCCGACATTGAAAAGAAACCAGATTCGGGCAGTGATAGCAGTAGTGATGATGAAAAATCTCCACCATCACCAGAAACAACTAAAGTGGTTAGTAGTATTATGTTGAGTTAGCTCCTTACTCCACGAAGAAGTTACCCAAGTATTATACAGTGTAAGGTCACACCATGGTCGGAGTTAGCGCACCAGGAGAAATTTTTTGAAATTAACCTCTTTGGTTTGCTAAATCACGCCCTTCGTAGCAGTTCAGCCATATTATGGCCATGATCAACACAAGCTTTGTCTCCGCTTCCTCCTATACAATGCTGTTACAGCCTTCAGTGTTTCATGGCGCAAAAATGCGAATTATAGACAGCTTAGGACTTTAAGATCGAACATATGGTTTTGTTATAAGAACGAACTGAATGCAGATATATGAGACAATACTCGTATTCTATGCACATTAGTGGGAGGAACACATTATGCTAATACAGCAATTAGAGTCTTATATTGTTCCCCTTCTGCTAATCGTTGTAATATACAATCCAGTTAAAATCATTTTTGTTTTTTGTAGTACTTAGACGGAAAACTGGTACAAGAAATTCCAGTTCTGGAAAAAGCCACCGAGCTGTAAAGTCATAAAAGTTAACGAAACAACGTCGATTTGTACTTTGCAATAAAACCATACGTTGTATGAACAAGTTATGGAAAAAAAATTGAAAGCGTATTTAAGCATTTCCATTCACTGTAAGATTGCAAAATTATAAAAACTGAATTTGTATATGTTGATACAAATAAGGTTAAAGTTTCTGTAAATTTATTAAAAGTAGGGTGTTTAGTAACTTTGTTGAACAAGAAACCACGACAAAAATTTCCTGAATCTGTTCAAGAATAAACATACACTTTCCTATTGAAATTGTGTTTTTGTAGATAAGAAAAACATTAGAGGTATTGCCATGAAAATGAGTTGAAATGACAAACTACACCGAATATGGAAAAAGTCTTTTCTTTGTTTAGTCAAGATTTTATTAAATTTTTTTAAACTAAATATTTTAACGTAACCAACCAAAAATTCTTTAAGTAACAAAAATTTGTCTGACAAAGTTTTTTTCCAAAAATGGGTTGATTCTACTGCTACAATACACAATATTGTTTAATTAATTGTACTAACTGGTGTAAAATTATATACAAGAAGGGTATAAATATTTAACATAAAAAAAAATCGCACTTTTGTTTCGATGATGCTAATATGCGTAATCAAACTGATTTAATTTAAAAAAAACTTGTTGGCTTTGAAGTCACAATATGATGTACGTCCATTACATCTGTACAATATCTCGTACAAGAATGCACAATTGTGTACAATTTACAATATATTGTTGCAGTGGAAACTAGCCTTGAGGTATGTAGCTTTTGATAGTGTATGATTTTTATATCCAAACTTTGTAGATTTTGTTATTTAGTTTTGTATGTACGTAGCTGTCTGTGTATACTTTTTAAACGTATCTTTAATACCTAAACGAATTAAATTTCGAGGAATATTTTTAGGTATGTCGGACCATGGAGATAGCACAGCATAAATTCTCTCTGTCAAAGCACAACATTAGCGCAGCATGGTCACACGGTTTGAACACGATTTTGTTTGATCCTTTGTGCTTAATTATTATATCATTCTATGGAAAATCAGCCAGTTACTTTTTTGTAGCTTTTGTCGTAGAAAAGTTATAAATTTAGTTTAATTAGAACTAAATTAACATCAAGAAAAACGTTGTGCAGCGCGGTGTGGCTTTACGGTACATGGTAACTGAAATATGACATCTTATGGCTTTCGGTTTGCAGCAAAAGGCTGCGACAAGTTCGGCATTTTTACATTGAAAATTAGTATTTTTTTCTATTTTATTCAAATAAAACGTTTTTTTCAAAGAACCATTCGGCACAAAATCGAACTACAATTGAACTTTACCACAATGGTACAACGAATGCTGTCAGGCAGTCATTGGGCGATCTTTTTTTACGTTATTTTTAAATTACACTCGTAGCTAAACAGGAAACACTGCTCTTTTCTGCAACCTTTTGTGAATGTTGATGCCATATAGAGCCAGAGCAAAAAGGATTATTTTGTCTACAACAAATTTTACTGGGACCTTGAACACCTGGTTGATTGTCAACGTATACCATAACCTTTAACATTTGTTGGGCTTTTTGTAGTAAATTTTTACCTAAAAAGGTTTTAGCGGAAGTTTAGCTTAGCAGTTTAGTTTAGCTTCTGGAATAATTGTTTTCAGTATGCATTTCGGTGGACGAAGTTTCCTCTGCCTGCAAACTTTTTACCTGAGGATCTTTTTCACTTCCTTGTACCAAAAATCAAATTTCGAGAAAAGGGCCCTGGGAACGAGGAAAAAAACCATGTTTATTTATGCTTTATAACTTATAATCTAAGCGGACAAAACTGTTAGGTCATTTTAATATAAATTCTCCTGTTTTCTCACAGTTTTAATGTTATGTATATGTTATTTTACTTGATTGTACAATATTTTATCTGTAAGAAAGCCTTGTTTAAATGCCATAAGTATATATTTCGAGCAGAGCATAAAACTTTTCCAAGAAAGTTAGTTGGAGATTCAAATTGTTTTCATTCTATTTTGTTTCATACGCTTTTTGTTCATTTTGGAGAATTAATCTCTTTAACCGATTTCATACATTAATATAGATGTATTGGAATTGATTGACAGAATGGCGGGGACAGGAAAAAAGACCACTGAGAAAATGTGCCTGCATTGGCACTTAATGGAAAACATTCTAGTATCTATGACCAAATCAACTGTATTTTAACTTAAATTTCTTCAATAAAGCTCCAGTATTGGCATATTTGAGCTAGCTATCATGCAATTGGTATTCTCTACATATCAACTTTGTTAATCCAAAAGGATTTGAGTTTCCTAGTACTAATCGTGTTCCTTTTTTAGCAATAAAAACAGCTTACTTATAGTATAAAATATGCCCTCCTCTAAAAATTAAATTAAAGGCGAAATATTAAAACAGGGCGGCTGTGGTGCACAGACGAAAAATCATGAGTTAAAAATTGATATTGCTGATTATGCTACAAAGAAGTCTGCAGCAAAGTGATAGAGAAATGCAAATAGAACGTAGACGCAAAAGATTCTGCGTACGCACAATTTTTCAAGACAGAAAACAGAAAGGTGCGTAACACACATTGGTAAAAGAAGCGGTGCTACTTGATCATGATTTTTTTTACGATTTCAACTAAATTTGAAAATTTGTAGATGTTGGTAGGAGCTAAGCTAGAACGTGGTAACACTCAAAGCAAAGCCGTAAAACACGTCAGAAAGACTTTGTGTGGGACTTTGCAATGTCTTGCTGTGGGCATTCGCCTACATCAATTGGCAGTAGTTAAAGCACGAGTAGCAATTGATTATGAAAAGAAATGGGATTTTCCGAGTGTTTTAGATAAACAAATTTGCTATTGAATGTCCTCCTAGAAGTGGTTCATCATACTTTAATTACAAAAAAATCGTTGGTTATTGCTTTTGCAGGTATAGTTAACGCTAACAATTTGAGTTTTTTAAGCAACCAAGCTTTTCAATCGTGTGTGAAGACGTTTTAAAAACAACACGGCTGAATAATCCTAAGCAGGTTTACCTAGTTGCGAATGTTCCCTTGTGTAACGTGACAGGAGCTTTGCCTGAATCCCTGTAATGTCGTGTCGCTGTTATCAAAACGTCCCCTTTTACCACTAGATACTAATGGTCTATTCATATGAATGTCTATCAGACGAAATGGTACTTGTCTCTAGCTACCTAATACTATAGTATTAGCTAGCTAGACGAGCATCTGCCTACCATTTTTATGTTTGTGTATATGAAGAAAAATGAAAGTGTAGACTTACCTTTATGATATTTCTATTGTTTCCCCAAGGAGCTCGGCCTTAGGTGTTTCAGAAAATCTTGAAAAAAATCCGCCGAAAGTATATTTTGAAAAAGGCGCGAACTTTCACGGTACGGGGGTATGAATGTAGAGATGTCAGCAGAAATGTTATACACATTCCAAGTAACCCGAAACATAAAGAAGTACAAAAATTTCTTATAATACACCTATTTATTTATTTTGTCATTATAACTAATTCTTTAAAGACTATGATTTAATAATGTAAACTACTATCTGTGCTAACTGTGTTAACTGGTCTTACGGAGACCAAACAAAGACGTCTTTAAGACGTTTCTTTCGAACGAGATTTGACTGGTCTAACGAAGACCAAATAAAGACTTCTTTAAGACGTCTTTTTCTGGTCTAAGGACGTCCGAACGAGCTGGAGACGAGAAAAGACGTCTTTAAGACGTCTTTGTGTTTACTGGGTATCAGCTTCTTTAGTGGCTCAAGTTCTTATTGTTTCAGATTGTTCTGATCATTGCTCTGAAACTAAGTTAATATTGCTGCTTGTGGTTTTAATGTTCTCACAAAAGTAACAAAATATTAAAATATTGGCATGTTGGCGTCTTTGATGCTCCTACAAAATTACCCTGTTTTTGGATTGGTTCACAGTCAGACAACGAGTATTATAATAAAGAATAGTCAGTGGACCGTGGATAAGTCCACGGGGTCGCCCGTCTTTATTTACCGCATTTCGGATGTTCCTGTACTTGCGGTACAATTTTGCGCAGAGCCAGACGAACAGACAAAGGGTAATATTATAGAGACGCTAAAATGTTGGGTACAGTATTACAATTTAAGGTAACATAATAACAACTTTATAATATCTGCAAAGAAGTTGTATTTAAACGCCGTACACAAATAACCTAGCAATAGTTAAAATATTGGATAATATATAAAATTATGATTTTCTATACCAACACCACCCCAATGCAAACTTTTAAAAACGGTACGTTACGGCTCAATATTAATTAAAAAAATTATTAATTAATTAACCCATTCCTTTTAATGTGCAATTCAGGACATATATTATAGTTTTTCAGAGTTTTTAACCACAATCCATTAAAAAGACAGTTTCTATGTACATAACTGCCACTCTGCATTTGTCAATGATCACATCACACGTCAGACTTCAAATTATAGGTTATTTGTTTATATATAAAAATTTAAAGAGTAATAATTTTAGCCCACGTCACCAACCCTGGATATCACGATATTTCGTGCAATTTCGGGTGAGCGGATTGTTCGATAATGCTGACTGTGTTGACAGTGCATCCAGTGCGTTTTTAATGCTAGTTACTCGGCCTACACTGCCATAAAAGTAAATACCTTTGCAGCCTAGCGAATGCAAATTACTAGCTAATTGATGTCGTTCCGCCATTGTGAGAAATAATCAAAATCAGCAGTTTGTAAAAATATTATGTCCAGAATTAAATAAATATTTATTGAATATTAATGTCTAGTCCAGCATTTTTAAGAGCAAGTTCATGTATGTTATGTTATTAACATACTTTACAGAACAGAAGAAATAAAATAAAAAAATAAAATTCTGAAACCTTTAATTCTATTAGTACCTTTTATAAAACATGGCCATTTCACGTCGATCCTTAACAGGTTTTTTCTTTAAATGTGACAAATTTATATATGCAACAAAAACAACAATTAATGTCCAAATTGATCACTAAGATACATGCCCATCACTAATCGCATTTACGGAAAACAGTAATCGTCGTTTTCACTGAAATCTGCACCATGTATTTTTGCGACAAATTCTAAGTACGCAATTCGATCGTTCATCAGAGGAGTGTTCTCGTTCATATCTACCCATTTTAAATGCAACTTTTGAGCTTTTTCTTCCTAGAAATGAAACGTTTGTACGTAGCTGTAATCACACAATGTAAAAAGTAGCACAAATAGTGCATACAAGGCAGGGGAAAAACTTTAGAAATAACATTGAAAGAAGCAGAATAAAATATTCATAAACAGGCTCTATTAATCAAGGAACAATTCTGTTTGTCAAAACATAAAAATTAAAAATTAAAAATAAGAACATACAGGGATAAAAAAAGCAGTAAAAGAATTGCCCCTATCATCACTCATATAGTTGTATACGGATGTTTCTATCCAAGCATTGTCAGTGTTTCTCTGGTCGTCCAAGTAACCACGAAATACCTAAAATAATTTTCTTATATTGTGCAAAATTGGATACAGAAATGGACATACAAAAAATAAATAATTTGAGCTTATCAAATGCACCTCGATGCGATTTCTAATAACAGCATTCAGAGCTGCCATAGTACTGAAAATTCTTTTGTCGCTAACTTGATGGTCCCTCAATGTCCTTGAGTTAAACAACTCCCGTAGTATACGCGGAAGTTGATCTATAGGTTTGTTACTTTCGGTCACCATATCCTGGAGAAAAAAAAACAGAAAAAAGGTAAAATATATTCAGTTCCAGAAAAACTGATCCTTTTTAATTGTGGGTGCGGAAATAAGGATAATTAGGAAAAAATGAGGAATTGATGAAATAAAGAGGCTAACCAAAGTGGAGACAGAGAGTAGAGACAAAGTAAACGTAGAATGTAATAAAATACAGAGAGAAAAAATGTGTAACTGAAAAAGGATTAATATCTAAGGAAACATAAAATAGAAACAGAAAGCTTGTCAGGAAACCGTGCAAAAAGTATGAAAAAAATAGAAAAAAATAGAAGGAAAGATATGAGTACATAAAAGGACAACTTTTAAAACAGGGAAAAACAGTTTGAAGAGAATTACGATTTCAATGAATTATTTTTATTGAAATTGTTTACATGGGATAGCCTCTTCAGTTCCTATTGGTGCTGCTAGCAACGAAGACTCTACCACAGAGCGGTCGGTGTATTGTTTAAAGATTTACAGTTAAGAGATGGGAAGGGCAAGTAGACAAATGAAATACTGGATGAGTGAGCAAGTGAAGAACACGGGGTTTAAAAAATTGCGGTATTGGTAAAAAAAAAAGAAAGAGAAAAATAAGGAAAAAAGATAATTGTGGAAATGTTGCAAAAAAGTAATAAATTCTACCGAAGGAAGATAAAATTCTTCTATGTCTCTTTCAATAACTAAAACCTCCATTTGTGGTCTGTCATTTCCTGGATCAACTGAATCTTTAAACCTACACAAAACCATTTATTTAACGTTAAATACATAAATTTGAATAGCTATAAGAAACAATGTCATTCTAAAAAAAAAATCGAATCAAATTTAGCAAATACAAATAAAACGCATATCTCGTGTTCAATCATCATTGAATAATTCGTGTAAAGCATCTCGCTCAAAGCCCACTTAATCAAAGTTGATGAATTTTATTTTATTCACCTAGGGTTTATCCTCGCCTTACTCGGTCCACATAGTTTTCTGGGCAAATTGCGAACAATCATTTGTAGCAATTCTAGTGGAAACTAACCTTGAGAAATTAAACTCACTGAGATTCCTACATTGGAAATGATAATTGATATGTTGTGGAAAATAAGAAGTTGTTTATCAAGTCCCATGAAATTTCGCTTTTAACCCTATTCGGTCCGGGGTTTTTCGAACATATTATGCCCGGGCAGGGGGGGGGGGCGGAATCCGCCCCACCTCAATAACTTTTCATAGGCTTGTCCAAATTGAATCAAACTTAGCACACTTATAGTACGTCACAAAAGGAATAAAATGGCAGCAATAAATTTTTGTTTGCGTCAGCAAACTTTGTTGTGACGTCATAAAAAGCTTGAAATATAATAAGGTAATATTATAACCTATATAATAAGGTAATATTATAACCTATATAATAAGGTAATATTATAACCTATATAATAAGGTAATATTATAACCTATATAATAAGGTAATATTATAACCTATATAATAAGTTAATATTATAACCTATATAATAAGGTAATATTATAACCTATATAATAAGGTAATATTATAACCTATATAATAAGGTAATATAATAATAATATAATAAGGTGTGAGATGATAAGACTGCATAGTCTTCTACTTACTCCTGCCATTTTATTCTACGTACGTGATACAGTTATGTATATATATATGTATATATATATATCCTAATGTAGAAATTTATGCCTGTACTTATGTGTATGTAGAACTTGTATCTGTAATTTTGAAATAGTTGTATGTAAATTTCTTTTGGCGAAAAAAAAAAAAAAAAAAAAAAAAAAAAAAAAAAAAAGAAATTTGTTTAAAATGCTACTATCTGCTTAAAATTCAATTACTTTTGTTCTAGATCGAATTTTTACATTCTATTTGAAGTTTCTGAAAGCTACATAAAAGTTATTTAACATATCTCCTGGTTTTTACATAGATCGGATGAAAAATTGCCAAAAATTGTCCGAAAATC
Organism: Hydractinia symbiolongicarpus; assembly: GCF_029227915.1. Lineage (NCBI taxonomy): Eukaryota > Metazoa > Cnidaria > Hydrozoa > Anthoathecata > Hydractiniidae > Hydractinia > Hydractinia symbiolongicarpus. The sequence goes on along the minus strand of NC_079875.1, from coordinate 10,931,578 downwards.
CGTTTTATTCCGATTTTCGGGTGAAATCCGAAAAAATCGGACTAATCACGTGTCCAAAAAATGCAAAATGATTCTTCTTGATGAAACAAAGTTGTTTTGTAAGTTTCAAGTTCTACAGATAATCCTAACAAGAGTTATTATATTTCCCCATTACAAGGGTTTCATAGAAATTTTTAGGGGTAGTTTCGAGTAATAGCCAATATCAAAGCTTCTGAAAGGTATGGGACCCAAAAATTTCACATTCAGGTGTCTAATAGATAGTTATTGAAACTCAGTAAGTATTGCAGACATTAGCTACATTCCTACCTGTAATTAAAGCTGAGATCATTTATAAACTACAAAAGTTCACACAAAGAAGTTTTAAAATTATTTGGTATTATGTAAGTTTGCAAGATATTTCAAATCTTAATTTATGCTTACTACCTCATTACATCATCAATGATGATGTCATAAGGGCAAATATTTGAAGCTGAAAAACATATTTAATAAATTCTAAAACACTTTTTATGAAATTTTTATCCTCTTTAACATGCATAAATATCACGTCCAATGCCGGAATTCCTTTAATGGATCATTTACCTGGTAAATATAGCTTCTGTGATGTGATTTGGACCATAGCTTCTAAGCAAGCCACGCCCAGTAAGACCTGTTCTCCCTACAGGATTTCTAAAAAACAATTCTGTACTGCAACGTTCTATGAAGCTCTATAAAGCATTTATATTGACACTTTATGCAGCAATAAAAAATATATATACATGTATAAATGAAAAAAATTAGTTTATTCTAAGATTGCGACTGAAATTAAGTTTAAGCACATGTTTTTGTTTTTAAGAATAAGTTCAATTTACATTGTACATAAACCGAAAAAACATTCTTACAAAGGCAAACCAACTGCATGATCAACTTTGCTAAAAAATAAACCGGAATAATGCATTTGTTTCATAGCACAGTTATTTCAACAAAAATTTGATTTGTTGTAAATGTTTAGAAATTGGATATATCAATTAAAACTTCCAATACAATTTTTCATATCACAGACGCAAAATAACAAAACAGATTTTGCTATTTTGCGTCTTACTTACGCTTTCCTTACGATTTTTATACGGGAGCTTTTCCGTATAAAAACAAAGTTTATGTTCTTGTTTGATATATTAATAAAAATAGATATAACATCACAAACGTTACAGCGCAAATTCAAGTGGACCCATACTCAAACTCTCCGTCAACCTCTGGTAGACCGGGCAAAACGTTAGGTGCAATATACCATTGTGGTTCATAATCAAGAAGTGGTACCTAAAACATAATAAAATCATTCATCTTGTAGGTTATTAGTACACAGAATTCCCACTTTTATTGGCAACGGTTTTTATGTCGTTGTCGTTAAAAGGCCTATTGTTAGAGTTATATTTATAACATCTATTTATAAAGTTTACCCGTTAAGATAAACTATTTTGTCCAACCTTAGTAAATTAGCAAATCAGCAGCCATTTTAAACAAAATACGGGTATTATAAGAAGAGACTAGTCGTTTACCCGTAGAAAAATCCACGGGGCCATCCGTCAGCAAATTATCAACTCTGAGGAGGATGCCAAATGAAGCGGCAAGCAGCCATTTTGAATTCACAGAATACGGCTAATAATAAATAGACATACTAATGCCATCAAAGGACAAGAGAAGAAGTTACTTTAACTATTATTAACAGCATAGAAGGTTCAGCTGTATCCTAATAAAATTTATTTCAAATGGCCAAGAAAGTTGCGCAACTGCAGATACCTTCCAGCTAACGAAACGATCATCAACAGTGACACGTTTAATTTCAGAGCATGGATAACGAGAGCATCTTGACAAAACATGACATCTCTCGTTACTTTCTTCTTCATTCAAACTAGTTAGAGATTGTCGAGTAAAAATATTGTGAGAAGATTCTTCTTTTGGTGCAGACGGCGTACAAGGTGAATTCTAAAAAATCAGTGAAATATCATCGCATGCGTCAAGATATAATTGAGAAGCAAGGTTGATACGATACGATACGATACGAAACGAAACGAAATAACGATGTACATCACTTACTGGTTTATTTACGCGTTCTCCATCTGTTTGATCCATTGCCTTGGTTAGCAGTTTTTGCATTTGTTTCGTCAGCATGGCATTCGAGTTTGTTCTATCTCGATTTGAGGATAACCGCGTTACAACTTTTTTTGCAGCTAAAGGCTTGTTTTCAATGCGTTTTAAACATATATTTATAAGTTTTGTGCTGTGGATCAAGGTTTCCTTTATTGCTACAAGTTCATCTTCTGTCTTTTTAAGACGTTCTTTTCCCTTTTCAACCCTATGTATTGTTTAGGAAAATACAATACATTTATTTTACTTGCATATAACGATTCAGAAAGTAGGGATGGATTTTTGCTAGCATCCGATTTGATTATGCTAACGTGGACTTACTAATAGAACTTTACTAATTAAAGGTACCCTTCGGACAGAAAAGAAATTTATGACAGAAAGCAGGAAGAATTAAGGAGAAACTATTTTCTAAAAATAGAATCAGTTTTTTGTTGCAAAAGACGTAAATCAACGTGTTATCTCTTGACTGAGCGAAACAAAAATGCGGTTTAAAGTGAAGAAAACAGGTCATCACTCCACACTCAATGTACAATTATCTCGTTTGCCCAACATTGAAATAAAGAATAAAAGAGCCTGAGGATAACTAAATTCTCGATGTCTTTAGGGTTATTTCAGGATTTTCACCCTAAATGATTTTAATTTAAATACTAAAATTCAAATTTAAAAACTCCTCTTTTTTCTACAAATATTAAACACATTGAAATGTTACCTGGTTCTGATGTAATCAAGTTTTTCGTCTGGATTTTTAAGAATTCGTTTCTCTCTTTTCTCTAGGCAGCAAAACCTGCTCTTTGTTTCCAGTCTTAATAGTTCATAGACGCCTAAAAAGAGATTTGCAGATAAATAGGACCTTCTCTATTTGTAACTCGCAAGGGAACCGAGAAATTTGTTGGTGGAAAATTACAAGGAGCAAAAAAAGTAAAGAGGTCTATTAGGCATATTTCTATGCGAACAACACAATGGCAAACACGTTATAAACATAGAAATGTATGTTACTTTCATCTTTTCCCCCATTTTTGTATGTGTTTGATTTATTTCTATCTTTGCATTTTGATATAAGCCACATAATGAGCATTTCAAAGTGATTGATTAGGATAAATGGAATTGGAAAAGCAGGTTTCCCGTAATACTCGTCAACAAGGTAGTAACGCTGGAATCTCCAAATGCGCTCAGAATTTGTTTGAACAGTGTTGTAGGTGTTACTATGTCGAAAAAAATGGCAACAATAAAAACAAATAAGAAATAATTGTAAAAAAAGGTTATGTAACAGGCTTAATTATGTAAGCCTATTGCAAACAGGATAAGGTCTTTTGGTTCTAATTTACTTTTATTGCATTTCCTGTACCTTTATACACGTTTCCCGAATTAAATAATTTTGATGTTTTGAGGTCTTGACTTGAAAATCATATTCAGCATCATTGAATTGGTATGTGTATTATTTTCCAACTCAATCTGATATGTGAAAATGCTGTTTTGGTGGTATTAATGTTGTGGTCAAAGTCTTCTTAATTTTTGACTTGTACTCATAAGCCTCAGTTTTCAGCAAAGGTCAATTAGAACAAAAGTAGAAAACCTTTTTCAATAAGTTGTTTGTATGCTGTATAAATATAAAGATTTCACATTTCATCAAGTTTGAGGCAGGGTTTTTAAAAATCGCATTCATTTTGGTTGTCAAAGTTGAGAAATATCAGTGGTACATCAAGAGAAAACTAATTCGGGAAAGATGTAGTCTGTCGTTCTATAGTAACTTTGATGCTATAAAACTGCAAACTTACTTGAATATCGCAATCAATAGATTAAACAGCAGAATGTTCGTTAAAATTAAATAAACAGCCAAGATGAAGAGCACGATCGGTTGCGAATAAGAACTGTCCTCTCCGTAGCGTGTACCAAATAATGTCTCATTCTCTAAGGAGAAACGAAACTTTTTGAAATTGTATAGTTTATGGTTTTGTATTTGTTTTCCCACTCTTGCCCTTTTGTTTTAGTGATTTTCGGGGTATTCCCCATTGTACAGAGAATATGTATTTTTTAATCGTAAGTCTTATGTGAATTCAAACAACGATAAAACCTACGCTTTGCGGTAGTCTCGAAGAACACTTCGCTATACATTTCGAAGTATGGAATTGTGATCATATGTCGAAATGAACTCCATGAAAAATCATCTTGTGGGAGTAAAATGGCATATCGTGCAATTCCATAAGATAACAAGAATACGGAGAGTATTATCAAGAAATTCATAACATCCACAGTCTGAAATAAAAGCAAAGTGACATAAAGGGTACTTTAAGAAGTATTTTTTCAGGGAAAAACAAATGTAGGAAAATACATTACCATTTTTTGCACCATTAAAACATATGGGCCCAATATTTTGCTGATAGCACAGATATCCAACAGGCGTACAATCCAAACCATGATGTCAAATGCGTAAACAATGTGTGCTACTTTTTTTAATGTCAAAGAAGGGCCAAAACGAAGTGCAAATGCCAAAAAGAACACGACGACTCCTACTAAGTCTGACTTGTTCCAATGCATTGACCACCATACCTTCACTTTATGCTTATAATTTATACAATTAGGAACTTGACACACCTATTTATATAAAATACGTATATAAATCTCTATAAATTTACAAACCTTAAAAGAAAATAATAACTTAGAAAGATAAAATGTAGTGTACTTTTTGTGGAAAAAATATTTGTATGTATTAAACTATACTCTGTAATAGTAAGTAACTGTAAAGGCGGGAATACACGGTGAAATATTTCATTAGAAACAATAGAAATTTTCTTTCTAATTTTCTCTGTCGTATTCTTTCCCATATTTAGAAATAATTTAAATGCAAGAAAAGCTGATTTCACGTGTTGCAAAAGTTTACGATTTTTACCAACTGAACGGTAAAATATTTCTTGTCTGAAAAGAAAGATCAATGGAAACTGACGGCTGGTAAAAATTCAAAGTCGCAACTAGTTCATTTCTAGGTTTTTGAGAAGGAAAATATACGAAGATGTAACGTGAAAAGAGATTTTTCACTTCTTTGATAGTTTTTTTAGTTTATTACCTAACATAATCCTTCTTTCCTTTTTTTCACATTTTTCTGCTTGTTTAAAATTTCAATAATTATTAACAAGCAGCTACCTTGCGCTTTGACTTCATTTTTTACTTATCTCAAGCAACAATTCTTTTTTAAAATTCACACATGCAATAGCAAGATAAAAAATTCGAAAGAAAAATTTCAAAATATTCAAGGGAAATATTTCATCGCGTATTTCCGCATTAAAGTCTGCAAGAAAACACCAATTTATTTTCCAGCGGAACAGGTACAAAAATATAGATTCCAATTTTTATCTTACAGTCATATGTAGATTTCATTCTATAAAAACAAAGATACAGTTGACCCACGTTTTAGCAAACATCGTTTTTAGCGAATTCCCCATTATATCGAACAAAATGTCTCGGTCCCTTGATTTTCGCTAACAAATCTCTCTTAAAGTACCTCTATTTAACGAACTCACTTTTAACGAATTCCTCATTATATCGAATAAAAATATCTTAACACATCGCCTGATTTACCCTCAAAATAGCAAATAGTACCATATTTTAGAATCTGAATGCTTCGAATCACCAAAATCGAATCAGTGGCATTCGAAATTCAATCTTCAATTGTTTGTTTACATATTTTTGTTTAAATCTAGTATACGATAAATGTCAAGAATCGAAAAAGCAACAAACAACCATTTAAAATTTCTGTCATAGACTTTGATTCTTTATGTAACTGTTCATGTAACTCTTTATAATTATTGAACTAAGCAGTACTAACAAATCGTAAATTTATCGGATTTAAACCCATTTTTGAAAAGTTCGCTTTTAACGAATCCCTCTTTTTAGAGAACTAAATTGCTCGGTCCCCTCAGGGTTCGCTAAAACGAGGGTCAACTGTATCAACAACAATATCGCTACCTGACGAATTTCTTCAGTTCCAAGAGATACCAAAAACACTAGCACAATCCATTCCACAGTAGATGGCCGATCTTGTAATTTCTTTGTTACAAAGTTACAAAATAGCAACAAAAAAATCAAATAACAGATCTATAAAAAATCAAAATATTGCTTGGTCACTAAACATAGGCTTTCAACCATACCATATTTTCTCCAGTCCATTCTCCTCCCCAGAGCTCTTTGAGGTGAAAACCTCGAAAGTAGCTCTGGACCTGTCTGGTCACGCCATGACAAATACCCCTCTATATGTGGGTTATATTTCTTGAATCGATTACCTGATGTTGTGCTTGTACACTAGCCGTTTTTAATTTGAATTATACTTTGTGGGCACCTAATTGGGTTTGTGATTTAGCACAACTTAAGAAAGCGCATTTGACAGGGTGGAAAATCCTGAAAAGAAATTTAATTCGATGAGGAGTCCAATCAAAGCACTTATTTATATTTTTAAAAAAGCTTCTTAATGTTTAAGCTACATGTTAATCTGAAACTTACTTATCTAGCTAGTCTTTGTTTTGTAGCTTAGGTGCTAGTTTTAGCAATAGCTAGCTAGCTAAAACTAGCACTTAAAGTCTCAAACAGAAAGTCTGACTATACGCAAAAATGTAGCACACTAACCAGCTAATTATTTATCCATTATATTGCTGTTTTTGTTTTCAATTATGAGCTTATATTTTTAATCATGGCCTTGACTAGGGTGGCTGATATTTTTCCAAAAATAAACTTTTTGGAAAAAGACTCCTAAAAAGTTGCCATCTTTCTATCTCTGTAGATCACTGTTAAAAATTTCTTTGACATTATATAAAGGGAGTCAACTTTCTGGCTCCAGCTGTCTCGTTTTCCAACTTCGATGAGTTGATTCAGTAACCCACCAAATAAACTAATGAGTTGATACAGTGGGTGGACTCGATTTATATACAATCAATTTGGCCAGCAAATGTCAGGTTGAAAAAGGAAAAGCAAAGGCATTTGCAAGCAAAACAAAAGAGAAATAGCCATGTCATTTTTCAATTTCTTATCAGTTTTATTTTGTCAAAAAATATGTGAGTATTTTCTGTGTTAACCCTATTCGGTCCGGGTTTTTTCGAACTTATTATGACCGGGGGGGACGCTGATTCGCCCCCCCCCCTCAATAACTTTTCAAAAGCTTGTTCAAATTGAATCAAACTTAGCACACTTATGGTACGTCACAAAAGGAACAAAATCGTGGCAAAAATTTTTTGCTTGCGTCAGCACATTTTCTGTGACGTCATCAAAAGCTTGAAATTTGATCAAAATCCCACCATCTGTTTAAAATTCAATTACTTTAGTTCTAGAGCGAATTTTTACATTCTGTTTTAAGTTTCTGAAAGCTACATAAAAGTTTTTTAATATATCTCCCGGTTTTTACTTAGGTCGCAAGAAAAATTGCCAAAAATTACCCGAAAATCCGGCTTTTTCCGATTTTCGGGTAATATCCGAGAATTAGGGAAATCGGATAAATCACGTGTCCAAAACTATTCTTCGTGATGAAACAAAGTTGTGTTGTATGTTTTCAGTTCTGAGGATAATACTAACAGGAGTTATTATATTTTCCCCATTATAAGGGTTTCATAGAGATGTTTAGGGGTAGTTTCGAGTAATAGCCAATATCAAAGCCTCTGAAAGGCATCGGACCTAAAAATTTGGCATGCAGGTGGCTAATAGATAAATATTGAAGCTCAGTAAGTACCATTGCCATGCAGTATAGCGTTAGGAAGTTATTAAAAAAAATCCGTCAGATGGGGCGGAATCCGCCCCCCAGACCGAATAGGGTTAAGTGAATTTTGCTAAAGCAAAGACAAAAACAGGAACCTTAGATTTGAATTGCAAACCATTGGTAAACCAAATACGTTTACGTTTATTTTATTGGTTTGTTTACACCTTTGATCTGCTATTTTTTTAAAAATAAGTACATTTTTTTAACCCGAGAACAGACATATAGACCATGTTTTGGGTTGACTTTCCTTATAAAAAATTTTGTTTTTAAAACAGGATGACCTGCCAATTGAGCCAACACTGCCTCATATAATCATACAAAAGGTACTCATGCAAGAAATTACAAAAAAATTTGGAATTTAATATTTAAATGTGTCCACCCAACTGTTTTGTTTTTGTGAAACACAAAACAGAAATGTTAACCTGCAAATGACAATTTATATAAACTGTTTAAGTTGAAAGTTAGATTCAATATCCATATATATATCTATATATATATATATATATATATATATATATATATATATATATATATATATATATATATATATATATATATATATATATATATATATATATATATATATATATATATATATATATATATATATATATATATATATATATATATATATATATATATATATATATATATATATATATATATATATATATATATATATATATATATATATATATATATATATATATATATATATATATATATATATATATATATATATATATATATATATATATATATATATATATATATATATATATATATATATATATATATATATATATATATATATATATATATATATATATATATATATATATATATATATATATATACCTATATATATATATACCTATATATATATATATATACCTATATACATATATACCTATCGCGAAAACATAGATCTCTAATAATAGGCCAATGAGAATCCATCACGTGAACAGACGTGTCCAGAGCTATCTTTGAAGTTTATCTCAAAGAGCTGGGGGGTCGAGAATGCATATAGTGAATTATTAATAGAACATCCAAAACCCATTTTTGCCACCTAAAGTATAATAACGGTGAAAATGTTACAAATTATTCGATAGCCTATATTTTTCAGGGCCACCTTTCTCAAAATGTTATCTATTAGGACTAAAAACGTTTGGGTCAATTAGGTACCTAGAATTGCGCAAAATAAGTAAATATGCATCTACTTACGAAATTAAGCCAAAATTTTGTGACAGGGGCAGCATAAAAATTCGACAGTTTAAGTTTACTTTTGTGCCACCATCTTTTTATTGCCATCATTTTATTGCCATCATTGTATTGACTAAAATGAAAAAATACGATATAATAAAGAGCGCTGAACCATTATTGCCTTTAAACTTGCCGTATGATATGCGAGGATTACACATTATTACGCAACTACGTAAGATGTAACGAGAACGTGTTGTTGCACAAACAAATGAAAAAGTGACCCATGTTCTCTCCAAAATTACTTTGCTGAAAAGAAAAATTGAGATAAAGTTTAAACTGAAAATTAAAATTTGTTTGTTCTTGGAGGAAGAAAATCAGAAAAAGAAACAACCCTTCAGATTCTATTGAAACAAAGTGTAAGGCTCTGCCAGGTGTCTGTATGGAAACTTAATTTAAACTTTGGAATAAATTATTCGTAAATTGATATTTGCAATTATGATTGATTTTGAGTAAACAGTTGCAGTATTCCTTTATTTTTTTTTACCGAATGTTTATACAGGATAAGCAATTCAGAAATATGTACAATAAATGTAAAAAACCTGTTATCAATATGCGTCCTGTTGAAGGAAGACTTAAACCAAAAACAACAGCTGCAAGAAAGCTACCTTTTGCAAATACATAGGCTAAGTAAACAGCCTTTTAAATTGCGCTTTCATTGTATAGTTCGCAAAGCTAAAACAATGCCTAATTATCACTATTTGGGTGGTGAGATAAAGCAGCAGGACTACATCAGAAGATATCCTTGTGGCCCATGTTTTAAAGGTATGCTCTTACTAAAACGTACCTTTTTGCTTCATTGATTTCAACATAATAAAGTATCAAAGGAAATAAGATTATTCCAAGCCATACCTATATGTGTAAAGAAATTATATAACGCGTTATCTTTCCACTTTATGAATTTTTTAAAGATATATTTACACATGCAGTGTTGCTTACTTGGAGTGTTTCATTGCTTTTAAAAAATGAAATTCCACCTCTCCATCTTTCTGACAAGACCTTTTGACATGCATAGTGAGCAATAAATTCTTCTAGTTGAGAAGCTGCTGCAAGGCTCATACAATCTTGATTCCCCCATCGTTTTAACGGATACTTTAAAAGTTTCATCGTCTTAAGTTCATCTTTTGATGCACATTCATCAAGCAATTGAAGCGCTAGTTGACCAAAATCTCTAAAGTGAAGGCATAAATTGCAAGCAATTAATTTGATGATTCGAACTAGCTTTTGTGCAAAATTTATTTCTCGCGTAATAAAATTCGTGCAATTGCAATAATAACAACAATAAAATAAATGTGGAGCTTTGTTTGTGTAAACTGTAATATCCTGTGAAACGTTTGGCGTAATTTCTGTGCTGAAATTCAGGCAACATGACATTTTTTGCGCGAACGTGCGAAAGTCAGTGCGTGCGTAAATTATAATGAATAAGGTTGTATCATTGTTTTAGATTCTGTTAAAATTTTGCTTTCCTTGTTTGGCTCCCCCCATTTGCTTTATTGGAAAACTGGAGTACCTCAAAGTTTTTGAAATAAAATTTTTTTTCTCTTTATTTTAACTTCTTGTAGATTGTATATTTTACTTATCTCAGGTATTAACGTTTACTAAATTAAAAAAAAAGATTAAAGAAAAGGCTTACTCGGCATTAGATATAAAACAATTGGCAACCTCTTCTTTCTGGTATTTGTTATACTTTGAAGCCAGACAGATAGACAACTTTCTTGCAACAAGTGCCTTTGCTAATGATTCATCATCCTGACTCCATAAATATAAAGCCAATTCGTGGAAGTTGGAACACACGGCCCATATAAATAATTCATTAAAGACCTAATATAAGACAGTATTTCTTTAAATTCTTCATGGTTTATATCTTAATGTAACCTGGATAGAATTAAATGTATCATTATCATTATTATTTTTTATTATTATTATTACTTCCGACTAGTGGGGCAAATAAAAGTGTTAAAAATGGACTGCTAAAGAAAGATTATGAACCATAAAACAATAGGCTGGAAAAAATGCAGGGAAATAAAGCTGAAGCACATCATTCTAAGGTTTATTTGGGTGAAAGTACATCGTAAGCAATATAATGACAAAAAATTAACACTGCATTAGAAAAATTTCTTGAAAGATTTAAGCTGACTGTATTAAAGACGTTACCTCAAGCTCACCATTTTTTTCGTAATGCGGAACAACATCCATTTCTAATAGCTTCCGCAACCCATAATGTACATCTTTTAGTTCTAATCCTTTATCGCACTAAAAATTGAACGATGTTTTTTATATAAACTAGCTTCCACGATATATAAACAGTGGTCATTAACTAATAGAAATATTGACGGTAATGTGACAGGCGTACATATTTTTACATTGTTGTGTTGCGCACTGTGTTGTTTGGTGAAGGAGGAAGGTGTGGATTTAAAATAAATCTGTGGAGCAACCATTTTGAACACATAAAATACGCCTATTTTTTATAGTGTCCGTCGTTGGGCTATAAAACTCCATGGATTGCGGGTCTCCAAATTTGCACCTTCCCTACAAATTTACTACAGTTTTGCAGTATTTTGTGAAATTGTCCGCCTGTTATCATAAAGTAAATAAATTACTCTGTAAGACGTCCGAAATGAAGCTGCGCAAAGTAGTTTTTAGCAGATAGACGACAGGTATTATTAATACACAGAAATAGTCTTGTTATTTATTCTGTCCCAAAAAATAAGATTCTTTAAAAGCAAAATCTTTCGAGATGAAACAAGGTGGCTCCTTTCGACTTTCCCTTTCCTTTATCTCCCGATAACGTTGGGCCTTAGATGGACATTCAAAGAATGGAGAAACAATTTTTTGAATTCTAGTAAAGCAAACCACAAGGTTCTGGCAGTTGCCCGTATAAAAACCTTTGAGAAAACATTATTCTTAAATATGAACCTAATCAATTATGATTGATTTTAAAAAAACAAAAGTGTTCTCTAGTTAACTTATTTTTGAATGAACCTTTTTATTAAAGTAATTACTGTTCAAAATGAAAAAAAAAATAAATAAAAATACACGAAAAAAAAAATTAAACGAGTTATTTACTATTAATTTTTTTTTCTCAAAACCATTTTTTTAAAAATTTCTGCTTTATGAAGATGGTTTTGAAAAAAACACATGTGTATACTGCAGCAAAACATCGCTTCATCGTGGGCATGTTTCTTTAAAACCAAGCATTAATATTTTGAAATTCAATTAATATTATCGTGTTTTTTCTTGACACATTTAAACACTTTAAGCACCTATCTTACATTTGAAATTCTACTTTTGTGTTCAGTTGTAAGTAGCAACGAAAGCACGTGTTCTGCAGTTTTAAAACAAAAAAAAATAAGTTTATATCTTGTTTCAAAACGACTTTATAGAAACAAAATCTTATTAATTTTGTTAAACATAGACATTAATTTTCCATGTATTATTTCGGTCTTTGGCTTGCCCTTCTTGACTTTTCACATACGTTAGGCATACTCTATCTTATTACTCGACAGTAACGAGTTAGAGTCAGATTTCTATGAACAAAGTAAGCAATTTGGAACTTCATCAAATTTTCACAATAAACACTTGTTCGACCAAATCGCACTCTGGCCTTGTGGTTATGGCGTTATGACGTTCGTTTTGTAATCTCAGGGTCCGTGGTTTGGTCCACAGTGCGGGCATGTTTAGCAAGTGTCTTTATCATAGCTACGGGTCAATCCATGCCACGCGAGGAAAATTGGGTAGGCAATGCCGAGGTATACCTAATGTATGCATTCAGAACACAGGACCCACATTGAACACAGTGTTTCCAACACTGAAGTGGCTATATCCTGTATAAATATTCGGGATCTTATCCATATTATAACACCCGTGTGCGTCTGTCTGTCACGCAAAATGGTACCGTAAGTAGCGAGACGCGCTTAAGTGGTATAAAAAGGATGGGCGGACCCGTGGATTCTTCCACGGGCCATCGACTAGTATAATAATAATAAATGTATTAAATTTTGTAAGGTTTTTATTTTCAATAGAATCAGAGCGCGAGGTGCTCGCCCGATTCTTTTTAGCGAAAAATTGATCAAGTTTTAAAAGCTTTTTTAATACGGACTTTCTTTATTCTGTAGGAATCCGGCTCTAACACATCGCTGTCGAGTTCAGTTTGTAGGGAAAATATACTGAATATATTGTGGTAAACACACAGAAAAAGTTAGCAAAGAATAAGCTTTTTTACAAACTAGAGTTTACTTTGCTAATCATATGAAAAAGTACTGATGAAAAGGGGCCAGCCAAAAGTCGAAAAAGTGTTTGAAATATTAAAGTTTATTTTATCTAAAAAAATAAGTTCCGATTGCAAAAATTGGTTTAAAAGAAAACTTTTTCTTTTTTTGCTAACAAAAGTGTGGAGCACCTGCTCAAATTGGGTATATATACTTACAACTGAACACAAATGTATAATTTCAAATGTAAAATGCATGTTTCTAGAGTAAAGTGTTTCAATAAAAGAATCCATAACTTCAAAAAAGTAATGTTTGTTTTGCAAGAAACATGCCTCACAGTGCGGATATACGTTGCTACAGCATGCACACGTTTTTATCTGTGAAAAATTAAACTTGCGCAACAAAAAACAATAAAGTTTAAAAAAAGTAAGAAAATCACTTCATTGATAAGTTCCGTTTTTGAGAAGACGGTTTTAAGAAAGTAAGTGAAACTAAGTAGCTCCTTTAATTTTTCCTATTGTATACTTTTTTAATTTTTAAAAGTAATTACCTTAACAACAAACTTTTCATTCAGAAAATAATCAATCAGAGAATATTGTAATTGTTTTCTCAAAATCAATCATAATTGCAGAATTCAATTTACAAATTAATTTATTCAGAGTTTAAAATTATGGTTCTATACAAACACTTGTTTGGCCTTTAAGGTCATAAACTATCTTGTAATATTTTTAAAATTAAACGAATTCTAAGGTAAAACAATAACAATAAAAAGATACAATGAAATAATAACATTACTTACAGCATCGCTTTTCCAGTCCTTGGGATAAAATAGCTTTTTTGTAATGGTCTCCAATTTCGGAAAGGTCTAAAAGTGAATTGTTCCCAACTTCATATTAAACAAGGAAAAACAGAGAAGAACCCGTTTGCGAATAAAACAGAGAAAAACATACGCGGAACTATCGCGCAAGATAGATAGATATATAAAAAAGAAAATATACGTAATTTATGTGCTTTTTCATAAGAATAGTACTTTTTATTTTCAGCGACGTATTCTTAACCTTCGGCAAATATGAGCCTCACACTTTTTTTAGTACTACTTTATTATCTTTAGCATAATATAAAGTATTTAGTATTATTAAGTACTAGACTTTAGCTTGACTATGTTTCATCAGTATTCCAAAACAAGTGCCATAAATTTTCTATCTAGTTATAAGACCCTTTTGCGCGCAAATAGAATTTACGAAACATCTTTGAAATGTTTGCACACTTTTTGTCATTAACTGTTCTGACAACACGTTAAACGTTTTACTTTTACCATGCAATGGTTTGCTTGCATGAGGAATGAAGAACACCTAAGTCGTAAGAGGAGTATATATGCAGTATAATAATACAGTAGACTCCCGGTTATTCAAACCTGCACTTATTCAAAATTCTACGTTATTCGAAGCGATTTTCATTCCCCTTGAATTTTCTAACTCGTTTTAGAGTAAATCTCTCTCAGTTATTCAAACTTCAGTTTTTCGAAAATTCGTTTATTCGAAGTGGTTTTCTAACCCCCTTGGCTCAATATTTTCTCAATTATTCAAAATTCTTGATTTCAAAGCCTCTGAAGGATGGTTTGATCGCTGGAAAAATAGAAATAACGTTGTACATCGTGCCATATCAGGAGAAGAAAAGTCGTGCACACCTGGAATGACAGCAAGCTGGGAGCAAACACATTTACCCACAATCCTATCAGGATATGAATTAAAAGATATCTACAATGCTGACGAATTTGGTTTATTCTACCAGGAGCTTCCAACAAGTACCCTCCATCTTAAAGGCCAACGATGTGCAGGTGGAAAGTTCAGTAAAATTCGTTTGACGGGCTTTGCAGCGGGAAATGCCATAGGCGAAAAATTACCAATGTTATTCATCGGCAAGTCAAAAATACCAAGATGTTTTAAAGGTGTAAAAAGCTTTCCATGCCAATACAAAGCCCAGAAAAAGGTCTTGGATGGACTCTGAAATCTTTACTGATTACGTACGAAAGCTTGATGCTATGTTTCATAAAGTTGTTCTCATTATTGATAACTATCCTGACCACCCAGAAGTAGAAAACCTTCCAACACAACGTCCAAGACTCAACCTATAGACCAAGGTGTGATTAGGGCATTGAAAGCATTTTATCGCTCTAATGTTGTTAAGCGTCAGCTCAAATACATCGATGCCGGTAAGGAAGTTCCTGTTATCAACATCCTTGAAGCAATGCGAGTTTTGGTCAAATCTTGGGAAGCTGTATCCATAAATACCGTAATTAATTGCTTTTAGAAAGCAGGTATCTCGAAAGAAACACAAACTGCAAGTGATGAGGATGACCCATTTAAATCACTTGCACAAAACATCAACGAGCTGAAAAAGCGTAGTTAAGTAGACAGATAGATTTGATGCTGATGAATTCATCGACATAGATTGTGAGATTTCTACAAACAATAAAACTATTTTCACCGATGAAGAAATAGTTGAATCCATTGTTAATGATACTGACGGCAAGAGCGTAGAGGAGGAAGACGGAAATGATGAAGAAATCGCAGTAAATGATGTGCCTCCACAAAAACCAACATTATTGGAGATAGAGGATGCCCTGGAGTTGATCGATCGCTGGTCGCTTTTGGATAAAGATGGTGATGAAATAAGGAAAAAACTACACGCGATAACCAAAAAATGTAACCAGCACTTTACCGAGGGCAAAAAGCAAACTTTTATTGAAAACTATTTCACAAACACTTCATAAGAATATAGATATGAAGAATGGTTATTGTTGATATTTGTTTTAAGTAAACATTATAATTGTATATTTTAACGTTTGAAACACTTGTTGCGTTTAAAACTGTAGAGTAGACACTTGATATGACTACTTTTTTATTCAAATCCCTCCAAAAAATCCGTCAGAGTAAAAATTGGAACAAAATAAGAAAATTTTCAGTTATTCGAAATTTCGGGTTATTCGAAGTAAATTCCTATCCCCCGTGGAGCTTCGAATAACCGGGAGTCTACTGTATTTGCAGTAGCTTTGTGTAATTAAATTTTCTGCATCGTACAAACTGTCATATCTAGGATAAATAATTGAGCCTAAGATATTCTTTATCCTATTTTTTGACTTAATTAGTATATGAATTTTAATTATAAGTTAATAAAAATGATAAACCCAGAATAAATTGCAAATTTGCATGCTGTTTATTTCATGTTACCTTATCATACAGTTCTGATAGTTTTCCAGGTTTAAGGAACATTTCCATATTAAAACAGTTATCAACAAGGAGCTTTACAAACTCATGTTTGCCTTCAGTCAAGGCATCCATCATCATATCTTCAACAAATAGGTTCTAATAAAAAGATGATCATTCTGCAGTCAAACTTTTTTAAAAATGGCAATACTTCACACAACAACTACCTATTACAGTCCAACAAGCGCATTGAAGAAGCCTTCATTTAAGGAAAACGACTGAAGACTTCATATACTTTTAGGACCTCGATGTACAGCCCCATAGAGCCACCTTGAACGCTTCTTAGGGCTGTATTACAAACAATGACATGGTTCAGATCAATGTGTTCATCAACACATGGATTCCAAAACAGGTGTTTGCCCAGCTTCCCTAAAATAAGGCTAATTTTGGTCTCAGGTTGTTCTTAGTTTCCAATGCGGGAGATGACGTCAGGTTTTTGCACCCGATTTCAAGTTATTTGGCCTCAAAGTTTTAAGTGCATTACAAAGGGTTCTCGTTTGACGCAATGTACCGTTAAATAAATAAAATAATAATAATAATAGTAATAAAAATGTTGTCAATAGATTGGCGATAAACAGAAAGGCAGACACAATAAAATAGCGCTTTATTAGAAATTAGTCGGTGGCCCGTTGAAAAATCCACGGTTTCGCGCGTCCTTTGTATACCACATTGTGTGCGTCTCGCTACTTGCGGAACCATTTTGCGTTAAGACAAACAGACGTATACGGATATTATAATATAGATAATACTTACTTGACTTATTTTAATATTGTCAGCAAAGATGTATTTTTGAGCAATGTGGGCTCGATTCCAAGACATTGCTAGTTTTAGCTGAGGAATGGAAAATGAATGCTTATCTAAATATCAAAAAAGGAAGTAAGTGCCGGAATGCTTATTTTATTTTCAAACGTAAGACTTATAGCGGTAAATAGTGTGCAGTAATTTAAAAAATAAATAAATCATATTATAGTAATTTAAGTAACAATATAAAATAAAAACAATACCAAAATATGAAACCGTTGAGAGTTTGTCATGTAACTCTGACCTTTTTAAAAACAATAACTTAACTAAAAAGAGTAACTGAAAGCTCTTACGTACAAGCTAGTCTACTTAATCTTTAACGTCTACTTTAAAATAAACCGGGAAATGTTATGACACGAAAGAAATTTACCTTCTTTGTGATTATTAACTTTCATCAACGCTAGCAATACAGCTTCATCAAAATCACCATCTTTATTGGGATCATATATTGTTATCTATAATTAATGCATCGAGTAGTAATATACGAATACTTTCACACAGCAACATTAGGACTGGTTAGTTACCGTTTTATTATCTGACTGCATGGGATCTAGAAATATACTCCCTTATACAAATTAAACAACGAAAAATATAAAATTAGGAAACAAACAAAAAATTTCAGTTGTGCTAATATTTAAAATAATTTTAAATTTTTATCTTTTGATTTGATTTGATTTTTTTTAGCGTTTTTTCACCCTAAGCACGTGAGTCTAAAGAAATGATGGTACAATCAGTCCTAGATGGTAACTACCGCGTCATTTGTGCCTACGTATGGTTTTAATGTTGGGCAGGGTCGTTACTCCCAAAGCATATATATAAGTACTCGTTATTTCAAATCGACACCGTCACCCAGGCAAATGCTAATTTGAGCATGGTATCCAATATGGCTTCATGAAAGGCTCTGATAAGGAAAGCCGTACAGCAGTAAAGTAATTGGGGTTTTCATCTTAGCCTTCTTTTTGTAACAGTCAGTCAGGTAATAAATTGTAATAAGTATTATCATATACTTTGAGTTATTCTCGCAACTTGATTGGCTAATCTGCACGAAATATATGCTGTATTTTGTTTTTCAACCGAGAAACGAGTGCAATTTTTACTTATAAAGAGTGCAAAAAACTTATATTCTTCCTTTGATTGGTTGCTTTAGCGTGCAAAATGCTTATATTTTTTCCTTGATTGGTTGAAAATTCGTACGAAAAGCCTATTATGTTCTTAAAAACGAAAACTTGTCGGTGAATTTATTTTCACAAATATACATTCTACGATTCGAAAATTTTCTTTTGTTTCAACAGTCATTAAATAGTCAATAAGCATAGAGCACGCGCTCTCCAGCGGGTATGAAAAACAATTGAATTTTATCAGTCAACTCGAAAGAATAATATAATAGCACGACGATGGAGTTCTGTGTTATTTGGCTTCACAATGATAATTGATTCTTTTAAAATTTTATAGTTTTTATTTCTATTCAAATTATTTCAAGCGTGACATGAACATAATTTGTTAAAATGATCTAAATCGCACGTGACTTCATAAATTCAAATAATTTATAAGTTCATAAATATAAATGAAATAAATTGCCTTGCAGTGATTTTATTGGCCCCCATAACAATGCTTGTTAATATCGTGAACATAATTAAGCAGTGTGCAACCGATTATAGAGTATATGATAAACAAGTTATCGCACATGCTCTCGAAAAATATCGGCTGATATTTTTTTCGTTTTTTATGTTCTCGTATATTTCACTTACCTAAAGGCTCGTGAAATATGTAAAAAGAACATAAAAACACTCAAAAATATTGCCGATATTTTTCTCGGTACTGTGCGATATCAAACATGATAATTAAAAACAAGTTAACAACTTTCTTGCAGAAACTTAAAATACCAATGATTTTACACGGACAATCTTTTGTCATTAAAATCTTATTGCAGGAAAAAAATAACTTTCTTTCATATGGGCCTAGCTATGACCTTTTTCTGCTGTGGATTTATAAATATATATATATATAAGAATATTTATACGCCTTTAGGGGTGTAATTAGGTAGAATTTTATAAATGGCCTAATTTAACATAGTAAATCTATGCCTGAAGCAGTACTTACATAATCCTTCATATGCATGCACATTTTGGTGTCAGAAATTACCCTGCGTTGTTCCGAATCAGACATTCCTGGCATAAGCGTTTGTGTATATGTTTTTAAAGTTTTATCCTCTTTAGCACCTGCACCCGTATGTGTATCCCATTCACTCAAGTTCAGTGTGTATGCATGTGCTAAGATGTCTGCTGCTCTACCGCTCCCCTTTACAACAACGACTGGCATAATCAGGTTACTTGGATTATCTTTATGTGAATTTAAAGCTAACAGGACTTGTTTAATAGTGTTTTGGCCTCCTCCAATTACAATTTGAATAGCGGGTGCAACTAAAAAATAAGGATTAAACGACTTTCACGGAAAGAAACTTTTACGTTTAAGCTTTAGCGCAAAAGTTTTGCATTTTGCAAGAAAAAAAGCGCTTGTACAGAATAAAGGTCTTTGTGACAAAAAGCTTTTGCTCTTTTTTTCCAATTCTCCAAAATTCGCAATAGCTTCCTCTGGAAATAATTTCTTTCCTTAAATTTCTTTTCTTATTCTCTTAAAGTTTTTCTAAAAATTGAAATTCCGACTGACCAAATGAAGCTGTTCTAATTTCTTATTACATATATTGAACAAAAGTAATAAGATATACTCTCACAGTGCTTGTCACCGGTCGTTGCGCTATCCCCAGCATATACATTTGCATTTCCTTTGGCAGCTATAATGCACGTGTTAATAATTACTAAATAAGTTCTTGGTAACTTTTGTTTTATGTAATTAAAAGCAATGTGATACTTAAGGTAATTTACCTGAGTCAATCTGCCATTTCATTATTTTCTGTTCCAACATAGAACGAAAAAACATTTCCTGCCTAAATTGTCTAACCTTTCCCCCATCAACAAGTATAAAATGAGTGTGGTTTTTTTCTAGTGCAATGTCTTCTGTTACAAGATTGTGTCCTTCTGGGGGGTAGGAAGCACGACCTCCTTTGTTCACCAAGACTTCTCGACCACTTATCACTCCCCAAGTGCAGATACCTAAAAGCCTGACGTTTTCATCACTTTCATCCTTTAAAGCTGTTCCAACAAATTTCATAACACCTGCATCCGTGCCACCAGTTATAATCCATGAGCGTGTTTTTGTAGCAATCTGAATAAGAAAGAATGTAAAAAGTTCAGTAAAGTTTTTGGTGGGGATGGGTTGTAATAGAGGTTAATAATAACATATCCTTTGTAAACATTTTAATGCTTTTTAATTAAAGTTGCTTCCTCGTCTCCCTATATACCTGGCCTTAGCAAAAATAAAGTTTTCCGTGGGTATATAATACATATAGGACATTATTGTAATGCAGTATTTCTTGGTTTCTTTATTTTGAAGAAAAATTGAGTGCACAGGTAACAGGCACGTGTTAGCGATGGCGGATAAAGAAGCTGAGTGTTCTCCATGCATACTCCTTAGTCCTGTAGCGATGTGACATATCAGGATATTCCCTTTTCACATAACGCAATGCAATGCAAATTTCACAAGGTTGGAAACGCAAAAAAAAATTTGTTTTTTTTGTTCCAACCTATCTATTGAGTTTAGCTAGCTACAGCTTGTTTATAAAATATTTCTACTATGTACAAGCTGTTAAATTGGAAATATTTACCAAATTTCCAGACTGTATTATGTTTTTGTTGTTTGAAATTAACTAGCTGTTAAACCTGCTAATATAATTTAAACAAAGGATAAAAGTTTAAAATTTAAAATGTTAATGTTGATGATGCAGAAAGATTTTAAATTAACGTTTTTAAGTTTCGGTTTCTTCGTACTATTTGCAGGGACTACCATCTTAAAGGTTTTTTATTTTTTACTTCCGTGTGTATAGGCAAAAGAGATAAAGATATTAGGCAACTTAATCTATAAACAATAAAACAAAAAAGATACACTTTTAACCGTCAGAAGTACCTTTCTCAATCCTTGTTCTAGCTCTGCATGCAAATTTGTATTTATTTGGAAAGAATTACCACCACCGATTATTGATACAATGAGATTAGGAACTTCTTGTAATTCCCAATCTGTTTTCATCATATGTAATACTTTAGAAGTATCTGTGAAGTCTCCAACACGAATGTACTATAAGAATATTTTGATTAATTATATAATACAATAGTGGTTGTGTTCAAAAATAACACAGCTTTTCCTTACTTAAGTTTTACATCTTGTTAGGAAAATCTTCAGACGAATAATCATTTACAAATAAGACTTTAATTATGCAACTGATAATTAAGTAGGTGAGATATCTTTGTAGTTTATCAAGATTTATTCGCACTTTGAAATTATCTCAGATCTTTTTGTTCAAAAAAGATTTTTAAGAAGTGATAAAATAGCTTTTTTAGTGATTTTGAAAAAGAACATGCATGATCTAAGATTGACCAATTGGTGACCAATTGGTGACCAAATGGTGACCAATTGGTGACCAATTGGTGACAAATTGGTGACAAATTGTGACAGTTTTGAAACATAACAACCAACAACAAACTCTGTTAATTTATTGAGCACTCTTTATATTGTTTTAATTATGTCACACATATATAGTTTTAATATAAATCTAATACATATATATATAACGCAATACAATAGCATGCAAAATTAAGCTATAGCATTATTAGACTGATTGCATGCTAAGCAAAACAACAGAATTTAACCTTAAATATCGCTTTGTGGAAAATCCAATTTGTCGTCTAAATTTTTTCCTAATTTGTTAATAAATTCTATCTGCGATTAAACTTACTTTTGGTCTACGTTGTGAGCGATTTCCAAGTTCTATGTCGCCAAAGGCATTAGTACGCATATGTCCTCTTGGAGACGTCGAGAAAGGATGCTGATGTTCATATTCCCGCAAATTACAGTTGTTGCAAAGTCTAAAAAAAAATACTTTGATGTTATAGTTATATAAATCTTGGTTCAAAAAATTTAAGTGCGGTATAACTATCATGCAACTACTTTCCTGTGTACTGCTATTGTTACACATAATTCTAAGAACCTTTTTTTTTTAATTAAAAATAAAAACGAGAGATTCATCGTCACATTCTTCATTCAAAACCTTCGGTAGAACATCTTGTTCTCTTGATGATGCACGGAATAATTTCTTTTTACAATTAAAAGAACGTTTAATGATATATAGAGACAAAACTGTTCTTAACAAGAACATATCATGATCCCCTTTGTAAGTTTCAATGATCGTCTCTCTGGGAATATTGCGCACGAGCGCATGCGGATTCTGATCATTGAATCTTTTCGTGCTTTCACCATATTTGGTCAAAAGAACTTTTTTGATTTCATTACTTGATTGTAACCTTCGTATAAAATCTGTTGTAATTTATACGACTGTACATCGAAAATGGTGGAAGTTCTACCGAAAGCTTTAAATAAAGAATGTGACGATGCGTGTCGTTTTTATTTTCATTTAAAATATCTCTGCGTTCTACTTTACTTTTGTTTCTTACCTTTCTTCTCCAAACACATAATATTCACAAGATGATATCTACATAGAAAATGTCATCATTGTTATCAAAAATCAAAAAATGATGCGGTAAAAATGTAAATTTTTTTTCAAACGTTGTTGCATGAAGCTTTTCAAAATCTAATACATACATTTAAAATCCATAAGCTTGTCGAGGGGTTCAAGGGGATTCAATTCAGCTACCACCTTTAGCCCACAGACAGAAATTTGAATATTACAATATAGACGACACTTTGTTTATAAGAAAATCTGAATTCTAACCCGGCTGGTCGTTATTTTTTCCCTTTTGTTTTAAGCAATGGACCTATTGTTTTTATTCTTTAATGCCAGCCTAATATTCGTATAAAAAATTTTCTTATAAAAAAAAATCGGGTAGTCGTTAACCGGTGAAAATATCCACGAGGTTTGCCCATTAGCAAATTAGTTACTTTGCCCTTGCATTGAAAGTAAATTTGCAATGAAACTGTTTCGATGGGATTGATGGGATTAGAGATTTATGAAATTGTTAGAGTTTTTATGGAAAAAATAAAATCCTTGGAAAATCTGTAGAATAGCGTGCAATATAAAATAAATAGTTCGCACAACACCTCGAAATTCAAGAAATTATATACACTGTACATCTATAATTAATTTTGTATAATAAATTTGCAATTTTTAATGCGATGTGTTCTAAAAATAACTTTGACGCAAAATATTAGGAGAATCGAAAGTTTGTTTTGATGCGGTAGCAACGGCAAGAAGTAGAGCTGTATCTATGTCTTATAAAATGTTATATATACTGGCTTGCAGGAGGTAAAAGGTACCTGCAAACAGGATTTTTAAGTACATTGTTATTTCGACTGGCTTTATGTGTAATATTGTTGTATGCTTGTACACAAATTCGGAAAAATATAGCTGGCTGTTAAACACGGACAAAAGGGTGAATTGGCCATTGCAGCATGCTAGCTACATCGCTATTTATGCGGACACGTAATTCACGAAGAAAGCGTGTAAAATTCGCTAGTGGGATTTTTTAGCGTGCCCTCGCAACGAAAAAATGCACGACGCGACTCACAAAGGTTGCGAAATTTGGGAAATATGATAGTCCTGAGTTCATCAACAATTAGCATTGTTTTCAGAGATTTTAATCTTAAGTTCAAACCACTACAAGCATTACCAAGTAAATTTTGCCAATTTCAAATTGCGTGAATCTAATATAAAAACAACAGAAATTACTACCTGTGTCTACGGAACTTCAAAATTACGGTTTTGTGCCAATTTCATTTGCACTAATAGCAGTTTGTTAGATAAAATTGATAATATATGCTAGCTAATTAAGCTACTTCTCGTTAACCTAGCTCATAAATTTGTATATCTTTACGTTATACTTTGTAGATTCATGTGTTTGGATTTAAATGGTACATAATATATCTTTAAAGGAAAGTACCTATTCCAAACAATTTTTTGCACGTTTTGAGATTTTATTTCTATTTATTACCTATTCTGCTTTCAATATGTCAAAGGCAATTACAATTCGATCAGAAGTGACATATGCGATACACATCTATGTTAGAGTGGTAAAATGAGAAATAAAATAATGTTAAATTTCAACATTTTCTCAACCATTTCCAACAAAAATCAACTTTTGTTTTAGTACCGGAAATTAAATTATGTTAAGCTAAATAAAGTCAAATAAAATTTGTAGTCTATACCCTATTTCAGAAAAAAGGTATTGAAATTAACCTCAATGACGGTGGTACCCCGCCCACCAATTACCGCCCACCACAACCCATACCCCTACAACCCTACACCCCGCATCCCACATCCCACATCCGACACCACACAACACACACCCCCTCCACACCCGACACCCCCTCTACACACCCCCTCCACACACCCACACCCACACCCGCTTCACAACCTAACACCCCCACACCCCACACCTCTACACTCCCACACCTCCCCCTCACCCCGGACCCCACACCCCACACCTCACACCCTCACACACCACATCCCACATTCCCACAATCCCCACAACCCCCCAACACCACACCTTTCCACATCAAATCAATTTTTGGCCACATAGGTTGGTAACTCTCAACCAAGTGGAATCCCATTTCAGAAATTAACTTATTAACTAAAAAAAAATGATTTCGACCTTTCTTTGGTGACTGGACGGAAGTTTGTTGTTATATTCAACAATGATGTCTTGTGGCACAGGATGAAGTCTTTCGATCACATTGCAGTTTTCACAAAGTCTAGAAAAAAATGTCATAAAAAAGACGAAGCTTAGTCGCAGGTAATTCTTCTAATGTTACCACCCTAGGTCGAAAGTATTTGACCTCAAAAGTATAACTTCAATGCAGTGGCTTCTTCACCTCATGACGTAACAAATTAGAATGGTAACAAATTAGACATAACGTTTTTGGATAGTTCAAAGAATAATTAACACATCCACCATCCGATACGGACAGACGCAGTTATCTTATTACTATGATAGACTAGTCGTTTACTATGATAGACTAGCTCTCTTGCGAAAAATTATTTGATGAAGAAAGGTACTCAAAAATTATCCCTGTCAAGTCAATATTTATGAGCAATGTTGAGCTTAGTGAGACAGAATTTTTTGACTTGCGAGGTATTAAACTAACAACAGACATCCCTATAATTGTGGAACTGGATAAACAGAAGGTACACAAAAAGAAAATGATGAATCATTTATAGACCCTATGTATACAAACATAAAGTTAGAAAACTCGTAAACTGAAATTATCCACGACCTTTATAAGTACATAAATAAAGCAGTTACGAACACTAAATCTTTTCGTGGATGTCAATACTCAAAAATGTTTTGAGATTCCTTAAATCACGAAAGTCGCATTACTTTTTTTTTGCTATAGTAAAATATCGGACATTTTCGTCGGAAGAAATTTTCGCTATTTTGAAAACCGCAAGAATTTAAAAGTTTTGAACTGTTAAATTTTATTCCGCCTAAATATAGAAAGTTTTAGCTGCATAAATATATTCCGCGATGAAAAACACAAGTATCCATATTTTTCTTACCTGAAGCAAAATACGAAGCTTAAAAGGGCTGTTGGTTTTCGAATTTAGTCACTTACACGTGTTGTCTCTGTTTCCGTATCAAAAAAATATTTCGATATACTGATATTAAATATATTTTACAGAGCGTAACTTATTTTACTGCCAAAAAGAATACTAAAGAATTTTTTTTCTTTTTTTTGGAAAATTAACATTAAAATGTAGCAAATTCATCATAAAAAAATAATTATTCACAAACAGGTTGTCTAGACGTTTGGTGTGATTAAAGTGTGTATAATTTTTGCACATTGACCTTTTGAATGGTCTGTTTATTACACATCATTATTCTGAAATTGCGGGGATTAAGCTTATTGAATCGTTTCGTTGCCCTTTAAAGCCGAATTTGATAAACCGAAATTTTTGTTCATGACTTGATTTTTCACGTTTCTTAAAAGCTAAATTAAGGTTGCGTTTTATAGCTCATTTAGATTTCGATAGATTTTTATATCAGCGTTTCTACAGCCGTTGCATCTGTCAATAGCAAACATGGTCATTCGGACACCTCTATGCAATGACTAACACCCAGAACGCACCAGTAGTGCTTGTTTCCTACAAATTTGCGAAAAAAAGGTTTAAAAATATGTATATATCACCTTTCCTCACTAGGAATGTAGTTGTGACAATCTTCATAGATATCGAAGGGTGCTTGCAGAAGGTTGATCGGTTCTAGGTTTGTCTACAAACGAGTTTCTGTAAGTTAAAACCAACACAAGACATTGTTAAGTATATTGTTTTACCAAGATACCTATCATATTAACTATCCAATAAACAAACCTGATAGTACTTGCGCGAACTTCAACGTTAAAACTAGGCAAAGTTTCATGCCATAACGTATTTTTTATTACATACATAAGAAATTTCACACGATTTAGTGAGCTAATATGCAAGAAACAATATAATATTGCGCCAATTGACTGTTGAAGTTATTGCTTTTGTTCCTGAATATTTTAGTCTCTGAACTTCGTATTTTAAAGATAATGGAGTTTTATGTATTTTATGCTTTAGAGTAAATATTTCATTAATTCTTTCTAAAACGATATAAATCTTTTGGCTCGAACAAACTACAAAAGAATATTGTACGAACAATTTGATTATTCAGTTTGCGATGGAAAAACGAGATGGTATAAGACACTGGCATTTGTATATTTTTGGAATTAGACTTTCGTCTTCAAACGCACATCTCTAAATGATGGAACACTAGCCAAGCCTGGCCAGCATGTTTTTTCTCACCTTTTCTTCCATAGCAATAATATTACTTATTAAATAAACAAGTAACCGCAACACTTTCTGATAAGTTGTGTATAATAATAACTCATCGTGGCTGTAATTGACAACTACTTTCTTTCTCAAGACTAATGTGGAACTTTCACAGAAACTTTCCGCAAAATAAAAAATATTTTAGCTTTATGATTTAACGATAGCTGTATAATCCTGACACTTAAAGACGGTAAAAACAATAAATTATAAAATACGTAATATAAACAGATGTATTTACCCCATATATTTTCGCCTCAGGTTCAACAACCAGAGGCAACCTTTCTTCATTCTTGGTACGCATTGCATCTAGCCATATACTGACAACGATGATTTAAGTGAAAGTTAAGATTTTTCTATTACAAAAAAAATGTAACAATATTATTGTTCACTGAAATTTACGTACTACTTGTCTTTTTATCTTTCAATTATATTTTTTATGTTTTAAGCTAGCACACTGTTAAAAAATGAAAACAAAAGCAGATATGAAGATTCTTCTAAAAGAAAAACAAAACAATACAAGCGAAAAAAAAATTCAAAACCATCAAATAACAGAAGGAATAAAACATGAATTTTTTAATATAGATACCAGTTGTTGCAGAAGCCCTAGTTTAAAATTAAGTTAAACGGGCAAAAATGAAGAAACGGGCAAAATAATTTGGCAAGGCTCTTTGGAGTGCCTAATTAAGTCAGTTGACAACAATCTTTACAACAATCTTTATGTCAAAATATTCATCGTCATTAAATATCAGCATAAATTTAACCCTGAAAAGAACATTCTAGAGACATTACGCATTACTTGTACTAGCAAATCATTTACCAACATTTGTCTGCTTTGCACCGCTTAATAATTCTACAACTGTACATGTATTAAGTCTTTTTATAGCGTCTGATTTACTCGCGTTGATAGACTGTCATTTAGGCAGGAAGAGCAAAAATAGTTCGTGAAAATAGTCACATGATTGGTGTCTTTATAACCAATATTGCGTCACATTCCAATTGTCTAACCACATACTCCTCTTTCACTATGTTCGATCATAAATATATCATATTGTTTTGGTTTTCAAAATTGACATTTTTTGTTATTAATGGTATCATTGTTTGAAGATTTTAATTTGTTTATCAATTTTGTTAACAATAAAACGAAAGCAAGATGTATTTAAAAATAATTAAAATGTTGCTGTAATCTAACTAATGGCATCATATGAAACAATAAATTCAAGTTTCTGATCATTTATATTTGCCTTATTTACCTGACAATGAAATTGCATAATTTGGAATATCTAGGTAGTGTGTAGCTTAATAACGAAGAGTTTATATTATCAAAAAAATGCATTTTTCCTTCTCCTAAAACAGAATGCGCTTTACTAGATCAATTCTACTGTCACTATAATTTGATGCATTTGAAATAAGAATCAACAGAGCACCACAAAATGTTTAAATGTTATAAAAAGCTGCACTGTCCGAAAAAAACATGACCTCCTGTTTTTTTGTAAAACTTGGCAAGCACTGAAAAATGAAGTTTCAGCTTAATTAATTTTAACCACAAATCTGTTTTGCAAATGCAAATGCGGATGAGAACGGCACAATAGGTTGAATACTCACTTCATGTGAATCTATAAGAATATTTATTTTCGGTTTGTTTTCACATGTTAATATGAATATATCATCATGTTTCTAACCATGTATAAATCTTCAAAAAAAATGAAAATAAATAAGATTTTCGCTACAAACATAGAATTCGAGGAAGCATGCGGCTGAAGAGAGATTGTTTGTTATAGCTACCCTAAATTATTCACATTCCTTTACAGTTTTTATTTAGTTCGGTATGAGAGCTTGTTATCCTAGCCGACATTATTTATTCTTGTGTTGGAATTGTGGCTATCTAGCTAGCTTTTTAGATACCTCTGCATAAAATGTGAGAGTAGTTAAGAGCAGTTGGTGTGCAAAAAATTTTTTAATCGCCAGTGCTTTTATTTACACCGACGTTGTGATAAAGTTTTTTTAAAAAGGAAATTACAGCTAGTAGAGCGCGCTGATACAAGCACTGGATACACGGATGTGCAACTTTGTGTCTTTATTTTAGCTAAAATTATGAGAAAGATTTTTAAAAACACCCGAAAAATTACACTTTATTGGATTTGGAACATACCGTAAACATGCTGCTTACACAGATGGTACCCTAAGAATGTAGCTAGGTAGAGTGAGTGTATTATGAACCTGAAGTCATTTAAAGTGTGGGTAAACAGATATTTTGTAATACAACATACCGTGCCACATATGTCCAGCTAAACAGATCTATGTCGAAAGGTGAATAGTAATAATAGCTACCGAAGGTTTGCTGATTTGAAGGATTATTTTTCCGGATTACTTTTAACACAATTTATGAGGCATTAATTCTAATTTTTTTAAAACTAAGATTTAACTTTGTATTTTGGTGGTGTATTATGCAGGGTATTATTGATTTGTACGAACTACACTTAGGCTCATGGGTGTCTGTTTTTACCAGCACTGCGTTCTTAAAATGCGCAGTGGAATTAAATGCCTGCAGATGTTAAATATTTTAAACTTCACTTGTTTGTTTTTTCTTCTTTACATTGGTTTTCAAGTTATTTATTGTGTTGGCGCCTTTTGTGATATAGATATCAAGATTTAAAGTGACCTGGAAGTTCTTAAACTAAAAATAGAATAGTCCAAATCATTGAGTATGAACGTAATGTTTTCCCCAATACCACTTTTTTAACCGCATATTATTTTCATGTTTATTTTCTAAATATTTTACTGTATTATATTTTCTTCCTGGACGAAGAGCTTTATAGTTTTTTGTGGATATATCAGAATAAATGCATTAATAATTATACTATTTTTTTTTAAAAAATTTTACCTGGTTTATGTCATGTAACATATATGATTACAAATGAGTAATATATAATTTACAACAAATATTTACTATTTGATACCACTTTCGGTGACCGGCATGAAATCTGAGACGTTTAAAAGTATTTACCATCGTCATCAGTATTTACCATCTATCGCCAGAAGATGTAATATGTGGTGCTAATACAAATGTTGATGGTGTTGTGGCACGGATAGTTTATTTTATTATCGTTGAATTTAAGGTACAGTTAAAACTTAAAAATTTGAGTGCATTTCGACTACACCAATTACAACAACCATAGCGTTGAGAGGTTTCATATCACTTCGTCATAACGTTTTTGTTTTCGGGAATAGTTTTCACCCATGTTGGTTTCGAAGACCACAGAATTCAAGTATTATTAATAACGGTAGGCGGTGAGCCTATCAAAAATTTACGAAAAATTCAAAACCGACTAGTCTCGGAGGCAATTTTGATGTCGATGGCATAAAAAACATAAATAACATTTTCACTGAATTAAAAGTCCTAGAACTAAGACCTATAAAAATTAAATTAACGACTTAAACCTTGGTGTGGTATGGTTTTAGACCGGTTTAATAAAATGGCGCTAAAATCAATTTGACCAATTGCCATAGTTTCTGAGTTTTTGAATGTAGGCATTTTCGGTGGCACCGATAAGCCATACCAATTTTTACGAAAATTCAAGTGCACAAATCATTAAAACCATTTCTCGTAATTGAAATAAGGCAGACAGCATCTGAATAAAATATGTTCTAGGTTTGAAGCCAAATGTTTCGCCCCGTCTAGGGATATACGATGTGCGCTTGTACTGCGCAGTGCAGAATATTAAACTTTATATTATATAGCTAAAAATGGGGTTAATCATTACAGCTTCGTTTAACTGATGCATTTTTTAGATATTACGGTTCGCAAGAAGAGCTATCCCGTAGGGCTACATCCGGCGTGTGAGGAAAGGCTCAAGCTAGTTTGTACAATTTCTTGGAATATACTTTCTTACCGTAAAATAACGAATCAGGGAAATAACAACTCAGAAGACTAACGTACATTAACGTACTAAGTATTTATTAATAAACCCCAAATAGAAAAAATATTTCAAATATAAAAATATTCTGCACAAAGATTAGAAAAAGTAACAAACTATCAAGGTGTAACTATTAACACATAAAATGTTATAAAAAACCAGCACGAATAGTTAAATTAATCTAATTAGTCATTGGTTGCTACGTGTAATGTTTTTAAAAAAAGTGGATATGTGCGTACATAGTACTAAATTTAGGTAAAAAAAAGTAAATTATTTTAATGTTACTATCGGATTCGTTAATGAAATGCATTTTCAGAATTGAGAAATTGTAGTTTGTGCCTTAAAGAATTGTAAATTCGAGTTTAAACAATACTTTTAGACACCTTCTGTTCTACTGTACATTTGCTGTACATTAGCAAATTGATTACAATGAAAATAGGAATGAACCATGTTAAAAACGAAAAAAATCTTGCAGTTATTTCTTGCACTAATTTAGTGAGCTCCCAATGTAAACTCCTATTTCAAATTTGGTCATCACTATACTGCTGTTAATTCCACGTTGCCTTCTAGAATAACTTCGTGTTGTATAACAACTCCATTTTTTGTTTTAATAGCAATTGAGTGAAATGATGGCCGCTTTGAAGGAGCAGTGCAAGTACATACTGACGATAGATTGCTCACACTGTCGTTCAGTGTTCCCTGAAATTTTCAATATTGAATAAACGAATTATAAATAAATTACACTGTCAAATCAACCTATTAAACGCACCCATTGTATGAATTATTTTAAAGTGTAACACAAAATTACCTTATCACAATCTCCTTCGCTGCATTCTTTGTGTTCTTTGGACTCCATTTTTTTACATGTTGCTTTCATTCTGTTCAGCAAGTGATTCAATTTTGCGAGTAGCTCTTTTGATTCAATTGGTTTCTTTCCGCCTGAAAGTCTTGTAACTAAACTCATTAAGTTATTAGGTATCCTGTATCCGGCATCTTGTGCAGCCACAAGAAAAGACGGCATAAGGGTTATGGCTTTGTCGTAACTGGTCAAGTATAAAGGAATAAATGTAGAACCCATGTTTTGATGATATGCCATTCTAGCTATGAATTTCAAAAAAAATTCATATAGTCTGTGCTTTAATGAAGTGTGTTCTAAACATAGTAAAAAAGGAAAAGTTATTTTACTACGGAAATAATCAGCCTAAAACAAATTTTTTTTGTTACGCATCGTTATATGCTTGGTTTTAAACTGTGACTTAAAGGATAAAAGTGTCTCACTTTACAGTGAACATTTAAAAAAAGTAATCCGCATTGAATATTTTTTAGTAGTACTACGCACATACTCGTAATAAAAAAAAGCGAGTTAACACATTGCCATTTAAATAGTGTGTTTTTATACAAAATGAAGGAAAAATGATGTATTTTTACCTTTGTTATGTTCTGCAAAGAAAATTAGCACATAATCGCACGAGTCTATATTTTTTTCTATGTAAGACGACATTTCTTTTCCAACGTCTATTTGACCTTGTTCAAGTAGTGATAATTTTACATCTATGCCATAGGCTTTTAAAACCAACGCTAAATCTCTCAATAAGGTGTCTAGAAGCTTGCACCCGGGACGATTAAGGATCATAACTCTAGTGGCAGTATCTATAAGGAGGGTATGAGTATGAGAATAACTGAATATGGTACAAAAAACTGTTCTTACCTGCTCGTCGAGCAGAAATAATATTTTGATCGAATGCTATCATAGTTTCTTATCTTAGTGTAACAACAGTATTTAAAAGGAGAGGCGAATTGCGTTTCGGCACGACTGCTAAACAAAAGTTCACGATGTCAGTGTTCATTTTATACACCAAATCGACTGGCTGGGTATGCTTCATTAAAAAGACTTTCCTATTATTTAATTTTACATATAACAGATATCATGACAAACCCAAATTGACACCGTAATGCTTCTTTAATTTAGGAGTTCTAGCTTATATTTCGGCTATTTGCTATCCTTGCTAACTTAAAGGTAAACTTAAAGTGCACTAGACCTCGTTATGAAGACCCTCGTTTAAAGCAGTAGCAAAAGGAACTGTAGAGGCGTTGGTAAATAGTAGTAACAAAATGAAAATATTTTTTTCGCATGGTAACCTCAAAGAACTGGATTTGCATTAGCAAAAATATTTGTCATCAACTGCCTGCTTATCGCCTTCTCTAAATTCGACTAAAATTGGTATATATTTTCGTTGCCATAAGTTTCCTCCTGCCTAAATCTAAATTTTTCTTCTCTCGAACTAAGAAAAAAACTAAATATAAGGAACTCAAGGCACAAAATGTAACAGAAACTCGGTAATATTTTCAAAGTTTTATCGGTATCAATATTATGTTTTACTAACAAAACAGTTCAATGTCATCCCAATCAATAAATTCGAATCATAGAAACATTATTAGAGTATGCAGTAGAACAAACACAAATAAATTTTTGAATTTTCAGATATCATCTTGTCAATAACATTTTAATGAGCCAAATTTTATTATGGGAAACCACTGATCTCTGAGAGATAATATGCTAGGTTTATGAAGACGTTGCCCATTGTGTAATGGAATCAATAACACAAAAATGCTGCTTTGATTCAAATTTGTTGTGATTTTTGATTGTTTTTGAACAGAGTTAGTTGTGGTTGAACACTTTAGGGGTTTATGGTGTTGAAATCAACACTATAAATTTTTGCAGGTTTAAAAAATACAGAATTTCAATAAATTGATTAATTTTATTTTTTAAAAATATTTTTCTGTATAACAAACTCTCGATATAACGAACTTATTTTCGGTTCCCTTAACGGTTCGTTATACAGAGAGTCTACTGTACTTGTGTTTTATTTTAGCATTCAACACATACGGAACAAATGTTTAGTTACTGCAAAAAAGTTATTGACCTACTTTGTAAAACTTCGTCATACTTTCCTTCTTTCCCAAAGGCACAATCTCCTTTTTGTGATTTTCGGAGCCATTTATTTGCACTGGTGGATTTCTGTTTTAACATCCTAATTATCTTAAAGATAACCAGAATTAGGAATATGGACAAGCCTCCTATTGCAACAAAAATGATAGATGTTTTTATTTGAGATTTCTTTGTCAACTTTTCTTCCACAGGAAAATCAAACGGCACAAGTCTACAATGCCTTTGCGTCAATTCAGATTGTTTTAAGTATCGAGTAACTTTTATGACGTCATTTGAAAAATACTTGCATACTTTTGACATGATAGATAATATTTCGGAGAAACCTAGAAATAAAATTCAGATTATTATTAATGACTAGTTGCATGGGAGTCACAAAGTGATTTAAATCGAAACAAAAGGGAATACTTAAAACACTCTGTTTGATACAGCATTAAAATTCAAATTTTAATTTTAAAATTGTCAATTGACTTTAACAGGTTCTGAAATAAAATAATCTGCTAAAAATATTCAGAAATATAAAGAAGCTCGTTCAGCAAATTAAGGTAGCTTGATTTCTGAAGCAACATCTCTTCGGAAACTGAACCTTTATCAAAATGTTACCTGGAGGGTTGCGACAATTGGAAAATGCCTTCACTGCACCTAGAATGTTTACCAACAAGGCGTCAACAAGGATTTAATATGCATGGAAATTCAAAACACGTGTGACATAGCGGCCAAAAAGAATCGACATCCAAGTAGTTTTGCCTCCTTTTGGGTAGATATGCATAGTACAGCGATTTAGTATACACATTATCGACAACAATTTAACATGTGACACAGTTGCAAACAATTATCCTCCAAGGTATGCCTCAACTGCATCCAGCTACCATCGTAGATAAAATTGTTCAGACAAGAGCCGTTCGTCGCCCTTTTCAACGCATGAAACGGATTTAAAGGTAGCCTTACTTAATGATCAAACTCCAAAATTGCAGTCGTCTTCAATACTGGAGACTAATACTGGAGGTATCAAGGAAAATATTCTGTAGAGTAACCATTACACTTATAATTAACCATGCATCTAGTATTTTAGTACTTACCAGCGAAACTAAAGGCAGCTATCTCGCATGTTGCTACAAGTTATAGAATAAAAAGAAAATGAAATTATGAATTATGATACAATTGTTTAACGATATATTAGGAGCGGTTACAAAAGTGAAATTAAATCGGCTAAGTCATTTTGGTGTACATTGCGTGTTTTCAAACATATGGCATGGCATACACATCAGATTCAGTCCACTCAAGTTAATTTCAATTAAAACTGGAATTCTTCCTCAACCAGGATAAAACCTAAAATTAGTATTATATATCCATCCACTATTTTTTACATTAAATAGACTTGCTTCTTCCATAGGAATGCACAATATCGCATATTGAAGTGCAGTACAACCACCCTGCTTAAATAAGATAGTCCAAATGCGACAATCATCTGCACAGGGAACAAAAAAAAGAACCAGTTAACTAATTAAGAAAGAAATTTTGATACGCCGATACTTCGAATATAAGATTTACCGCCTGTGTTAAAAAAAGTACCACTTGACTGTGCAAAGTATGATATTGTTTTACTTCTAAGGAATAAACCCTGATGTTCGGAGAATGAACCTGTCATGTCTTCTTAATAAAGCCATGTGAAATATTTCTATCAGCCTTGCCTATTTAGCCTTGAAAGAGTTTGAGTGTTTATACATTTACACCTTTTTAAGCCGTGTAGTTTTACTCAAAATTGTAATCTTGGCAGAAAGCATTTAGACGCAGAAGTTTATAAAACCAACTTTTTCAGTTAAAATAGATATTTCATTTTATAAAAACTACTAATTCTCCCTCTAAAAGAGTAACAACTTACATGGAGTTTTCTTTATGCTCAGGGATTTTGTTTTCCCAGATGGGATTTGTGTGACATTTAAAATGTATGATACTTCGTTAATCAACTTATCTTGTGCAATAAGAAAATCAGCACTGTTTATCTAAAAAATTCAAACCATTTGCTTGTATTAAGGTGGCAGTAACCTATTTAAAATGGCTTTTTTTACATAATCAGTTACGAACGGTTATTTTCATTATGCTACACTGCACGAGCTTTAACTTTCAATAGCATTTTCGTTTTACTTTAAAATTTCAGACATGATTGGTGAACCATGCAGCCATGATATGGTGTGCGGAAGTTTTTATTCGGAATATTTTTCTTTTAACACCGTCCGATGCAGCAGGGGATGCTAACAAAGAATCTTTTTTAAAAAAAAAGGCTATTGTTAAAAAAATGTCAATAAACAACACAACTCCACACAACCTTTTAACACAATAATCCAAGGTTCATTTAAAAACAGAAGCTGATGAAAAATAAAGATATTGTAAAAAGTTAAAGCTCGTGGAAGCAGATTTTTTTTCTTGTTTATAAAACATTTTTAAAGAGAAATTTTTGTTGACTCAGCAATTTTGGTGTTAAGTTGAAATCATTTTATTATGTATTAAGACCTATATGGTTAGGCAATATTAACAAAATGGTATAAACACAAAAATGACTAAATAATTCAGATATTTGGACAACTAAAAAGGGTTACTGTATAATTTATGCGAATAACATGAATGTAATTTTACGGATGAGACTAATAAGTGCTATGTCGTTCACTGAACAACCTCTATAGAAATGGCAGAACACTTAAGGGAATCACGAGGTAATTTTGCAAGTAGGACTCTGAGAGATTTGCATGGTAAATTGTAAATGATATTTTCATGTAACTCCAGATATAGCTTTTTAAATATTTATTTTCTTCTCGCTGGACCTGTTTATATTCGACCTTCTTCTTCGTTAAAAAAAATTATTCTAGTTCCAGTCTTTGTTTAGTGGCACGTGACCCTGTAACGTAATATTTATGCAGCGCTTCAAACATTACTGACTGTTATAGCTAGGCAAACGGATGCCTTCTCTCGGCAAAACAAATGTTCTCTACGAACGATTGTTTTCTTATTAAAAAAATTAAAATAATTTTGCATAAAGTTCTTTAGGAACAATTATGTTTTTTTTAGAAAAAGAAAATAATTCTGCAAATGTTCTCACATAGCTGAGCAACCAAACGAAAAATAAAATGTGCATGATTTTTATTTCAAAGGGTTTTTATTTGAGACCCAGGTTGTGAAAGTTGGTGATAATTCAACATGCCATACATTTGAGTATGATTTTTATTTCAAAAGGATATATCTTGGAAGACAAATAAAAGTTAGCCAAAGTATGTGTAACATCATAAAAAGTTATTGAATAGGTTGAGAGGGGAGGGAAAGGCGGCTGCATCAGCTCCTCCGCCCTTAATCATATTCGTGCTGAAGGTCCAGCACGAATATAATTAAGGGCAGTTACAATCTTCGTAATTTGAGACGGCACTCGGCATTTGCCTACGTGATTGGCAACATATTTTTAAAGGTATACCTTAACGTCGGCATTTATTTGTCGTGGTGAAATCACGCAGAAGAAGTCCTAGGACTTGTGCGATCAGACGTGTGAAAAAAGCTAAACATATCAACCTCGTCCCTAGGGCATCTTGTATCTTTTCTAACTTTTAAAAGGTCTTATTATGGAGGAGCAGTGTAGTTTAGAACTAAAAGGCCTGAGGACAAGGTTAGTATACTCTAGATTTAAAACTGATTACCTTACATTTTCTTATCTAAACGTCCTTAGAACGAAACCAGGAGCGTTAATATTTGCGCTACATAGTGAAAAAATATCATTTGATACAAACTTTAATTAGACAGTAATCTCTGTGTTTTCCTGTATCGTGGGATGAATTAAAAAAGTGTTCTTTTCCACTGATTTTTTATTAAAACGTATATCCATCTACTGAATAACTTAGGCAACCTCATTTGAGCATTGTACCCCGCCCAGGCCGACAGGTTATAGACGGCTAGTAAGTATATTATGTTGAATTATTGTTTTTAAAAAATTAAAAATCATTAGTACAGAGATCGATTTGGAATTTTTTTTTTAACTTTGTTGGTAAGGCGAACTAATTGTTTTTTGCCATGAAATTCATTAATTTTAGCGAATAAAAGTCATTAATTTGAGTCGTGCATAAATATGACGCAAGGGTTGCGTGCCACAAAAAAAGACTGGAACTAGTCTGAAATTTTAGCGAAGATCGAAGCGGCCGTCAAGGTGGCAAGAAAAACAAAGATTTGAAAACGATATTTGGTGTTACATGAACTTTTAACAAAAAGTAAATATGTCATTGGGAATTTCTTATGAAAATCTATCAGGTAGTCCAACTTGTAAAAGTACTTTGGGATACCTTTAATAAATACGACACTTTTCGTTTTTCATCTTTTAGAATGGTGCCCGTAAAATCGTCACAGAACTCGATTTCCAGCAAGGATTTGCTAATACTGCTTGAAAGCAATCTAGCTCTTCCTATTAACGCCACATTCCAAAATAACTTACAGCTACTCAATAAATAAATTCAGATTAACAAAAGTATTACCTCTTCTTGTGATATGTACTTGGAAAGGTGTAATCGCACACCATTGTAATGTATGTTTACTAAGTATCCCCAACAACCTACATGAAAATTGAGAAGTGCTTCAGAGGATTTACGCAGAATCCTGTAATACTTAGCTACCGTACAAGCAGTTCTTAGTGTCGTTACAAAATGTTAATGTGCTTATTTTGGAAGAGAAATACTTTAAGGCGTTTCTTTAATGACTTAATTATTCCACGTATTACATGCTGAAAAACCATATCTTAACAAAATCGTTTCTTCCAACCTGCTTCAACAGTGTACAACGTCGCGAGAAGGTACAGCTGTTCTTTGGCATTAATTGCAGATGCGACTCGTATGGAAAAACGAACATTTTGACATTTCGGGTACATGGATGCACACTCATCATGTATCGATGTTGCATCCACCAATTTAGCTAAGATGTAAGAAAACATAAAATGTGATGTTATATAACATATGAAATATTAGATATAATAGATAGATATATATAGATATATAAAGTTTTGCATAACATCTTCTGTCGCTGCAAGTTGTAATGTTGCACAAAATACCAAAGTGTGT
Organism: Hydractinia symbiolongicarpus; assembly: GCF_029227915.1. Classification (NCBI taxonomy): domain Eukaryota; kingdom Metazoa; phylum Cnidaria; class Hydrozoa; order Anthoathecata; family Hydractiniidae; genus Hydractinia; species Hydractinia symbiolongicarpus. The sequence goes on along the minus strand of NC_079875.1, from coordinate 10,892,330 downwards.
ATTAAAAGTATGGAAAAAGATTGCTTAAGACTAAGACTTATAACGTTTTTTTATTGAATCAAATAAATTTTCATCATGCAGACTAACGATCTCTTCAGTTCAAGCGAATTTGACGCTAGCAACGGAAATGGTGAGTAACATTTACCTACTTTACAACATTTGATACTCCTAGCTAATAGAGAATGCTTGCTAAAGCATGGCCCGCTATTACGAGGAATTATTGATTAGTCCATACCCGGACGGGGCTGAAAATTCTGATGACGGTAGTAATCAACTGACGATCTCGCAATTTAGCTAGTATCTACAACTTAACACCAATATCACCAATGTTATTGGATTATTAACAAAAAACCGAACATATGATAACCACAAAGTCACATGTTCAAAAAACGGAAACATGTAAGGGATTACCACGAGAATAGCGCCTTTGCTAATTTTTTTTACATTATATACAAATTGTAACCTGGTTTCGTTTCTTTAGTGACCAACAACCTTTGCATATTAATAAAGTAGACTAGCTGACTAACAAGTTGAAAAATCCAAAATATTTTACGGATCCTGAATATGATCCGTTAATATGCCAAAAAAATTCTAGATATTTAATTAGTCTTTTTTATACAAACCTTAAAATATTTATTAAAAAAAGTCATAGGATATGTTCTTTTGCTTTGACAACTTTAGGAATGCCATTGGTATCTTATGAAAAAAAAAATGCGGTCGCAAATGTTGCAACATGTTGCCTAACAAATCGTCAATAAATCAGGCCAACATGTTAGTACGGTTTGCTATACCATAAGTCATAACAAGCGGCAAACATTTATATATGTTCGTTCATTTGCTGCTTTACTGTCCTTCGAGTAGAACGTGTAAAGAAGAGCCTGTTTTCAATTGGTCCCTTAATATATGACAATGCCGAAAAAAGAGGGGGTCCTACAAGAAATTAGATGCGCAAAAGAATAAGCCGAAATGGGAGCTCAATCAATAATCTCACTGGCTGAAAAATTAGTGTTTGCTATCCAATTTCCTGCTAAATGTGAAACGTATTGCTTTATTAACTTGACAATTCAGGTTTCCTGAAAAAGCAATATATCTTACATTAATGATGAGGTTACTAAAGCTACAGCAGAGTATATTAGAAAAAGTAGATCAAGTTATCATCAAGTTATCATCAAGTTTAGATAATTGGTTAAAAATAGCTGAGGCTTTCCAATCAAGATGAAACTTTCCTAATTGTTTAGGGGAAATTGATGGGAAGTATATTCAAATAAGACCCCCACCTGGCACCGGTTTTGAAAATTTTAACTGCAAAAAACCTTTTTAATAACCTTATTGGTCATAGCATGTCTCAGATATTGGTAGCAATTGACGGATGAATTACTCTGGTGTTTGAATTAACTTAGATTTATGCAGAAAACTAAAAAAACCTGCTTGAAAATCCTAGATGCTACCTATTTACCTTATGAATATATCAACATACAGCATACTATTGTTAGGGATTAAAGCTAATCTAACATCCTAAACATGTATCCTAAAAAAGCGTCTACAACTACCGTCATAGCTGATCAAGATGAATATGAGGGAACATGTTTTGCATTTGGCAAATAGATTGCCTTCAACAAAAGGAAACGACTATGCTCCCTCTGGGTTTATCGATTCCGCGAATTCCCAAAGCAAAGTTGTGCAAGGGAGTTGGAGGTCAGTAAAAGGAAATCTCTTATGGTTTTCTCTTTATTTATTGTGTCTTAAGCAGGAAGAAAGCCTCTAAAGTGACTTTAGAAATATTCAGTAAATGTTTCATGAATGATGGAAATGTCGAATGGCAGTGGGACACTGCATAGACAAAAAAGAAGCAACCAAACATGTATTTTCGCAATTTTAAACAACTTTTTTTAGTAGAAGTACTATTATTGTTTATTTCTTATCAAATACAAGCTTTATTATTCACTTAACATTACAGTATATGTTCCTTGCTGTAGTTGTTGCTGTTGTGGAACTTGATTTTCACATTTATGGCGTGTCTGAAAAAGCTGCAAGTTAGCAAAACGATACAGATTTTGAACACTATTGTTGGAACGCATTCCTTCACCGGGTGCCCTTAAATAACCATAAGTGCCTAAAGCAAACCGCACCAAAATGCTGGCCAACATGTTGGTCCGGGAGTGTTAATTGCAATGTTAGGTACGACATAGTATAGAAACGGGTAGCGCTGAAACTTTGAAAGCGACACAACTAAACATTGCGGCTGACTAAAAAATCATAACGTCAAAGTTTGGGCATCGCAATAAATTAGCATCCAATTGATTAGGTGAACTCCCAATAATAAAAAAGCTCTGCTAAAACAGCCTACCTCCACGTAAGTTACCATGATGATACTTAGCTGGAGGGGGTTTGAAGACATAGCATATCCCAGCAATAATGTTTTAATGTTTAAGAGCACTATGATCAACACTTTGGAAAATAAAAAGGATTTTTAGAAACCTAGAATTTTCAAAAAAGAGAAGCTCTTAAAAGAAAAATAATCACCAGGATAGTTAAATATCTACATCTACCAGGAATAATCTAATTCTTAGTTCTAAAGCTTTTTAATGGCTGTATTAACTTTTCTTTAAATTTCATCACAAAACAGAAAACGGAGGAAACCTATTTGCTCTCAAATTTTGCACAGGCTGCTTCATCTTAGTATTTTAGCACTTAATGCGTACTGTTGCTCTTGAGTTTTTCTTCAAATGCTTGTTTGTTGCAAGTCTTGTTCGCACCTAAAAAGTTAGTTACTGAATTCAATATCATTGTCTATAAATAACTTAAAATTAGATTCGTTGCTTTAAATTGAATTAAAGAAATTGTTTACATTTAAGGACTACCTAGTATTGTATGATTCTTAATAACATTCCATATGAATAAAAAGCTTACCCTTTTTGCCGTTAATGGCCTAAAAACAAGAAAAACAAGATAAAATACACTTCTATAACACTATTAGCTAATTTTGGTGACCTTTTAAGTCCTTCTTACGTTAACATTTCTTTTTATCATTCTTTCAATTTTTCACCCCGACCCTATTTTGTCCTAGATATTTCGAACATAATATGACAAAAGGTGCTGATCCCGTTCACAACATTTCATAGGTTTTCCCAAACGGAACCAAACTTGGAAAACAGACAGTACTTCTTAAAAGCAACAAAATAGCAGCATTAAATTTCTCCTTATGTCAAAACAAAGTAAAGAGCAGTAAAGCATTAGAAAATAAACAAGCGATATTTTATATTTGGGAGAGCAATAGCAACATGTTAAACAACTTAATTACATAATCCAGTTATATAAACCTGTTGAAGAATTTACTCAAATTTATTGTGCATTTTATCACAACACGGTTGGTTGATAATTTCATAAAAAAGGCTAAGAAAAAATGTTTTAGATGACAACCTGTAGAGGAATCAACTCAAAAACATTTAAAATTTATGTTATGTTTCAAGATTATTCCCTTGTAACAATTTTTGAATGGTCTTGTTTTGGCAACATAACATCCAGTGTACATAATATATGTATACTCTCTACTGCATATACTAAATTATATTTAGAATATCAGAACTTGTCCGTTAACGTATCCTTAATAGGAACATTGAATTTATTCATCTGTATAAATTTGGTCATTTCAGTTCATGACGTTGACGTAGTCATAAAAGTTGTATATATACGGCTAAAATTCAACTTTGCCCTTAGAAATTTTAGAAGCTATACTAAATATTGTTAAAGTAATTTTTTAAAGTTTAAAGATTTTACCTGGATATCCACAACAGCATTTGTTAATATTAGGAGAATAATCCAAAGATACTTTACAAATACCATTCTTAAGCTCTCTGTATGCTGAAGTCATGAAGTCAATTTGCTTTTAGTTATGTCTTTTTCTCAAATTTTTTAAAAATTTTAGCACAGAAAATAATAAGATAGAAGCTATGGTGACAGCTGATTTCAATGCATGTAATTAACCTTACAGAGATTATAATTAACCTACGATTCTTCTTAAAACCGCATTGACCTGTGAGGTCATTCTTATAATACATCGTTTATTTCATCCAAATTGCTTTTTCGAATTATAGGTACATGTGTATATATATACAATTAGAAGGACTAAAAACATCACCTTAGAATGATAAAGTCATGCATACAGTGGCTCTTACTTTAAGAATTTTTATTGTCATGGCAGTATAGATAGCATTGCAGCTATGGCAGTTAAATCTATATACCACATTTGAATGTAGATTCTGTATTAATTGAAAGTGATAGATATATAGTCGTTTAAATCGAAGGAATGACAAATCTTTAAATTTGAAGAAAAATGCCTTTAACCATAAAAATGAGAAATGCATAATACTTTTTTTCCAAGTGAATCCGAATGAATCATTCGGAAACATTCCGAGAAACTTTTTAAATTAAGTTGTTGATGCAGCGATCGCTTAATGTAAAATGGCAGCCGTTTCTTTACAATATTTTTTTATGTTCTTTTTCGACATGGAATGTTGGAAAATCAGCCAGAATCCTAAAAATTCTTTAAAACAGGCCCTGATTTATATTTGACAGGCAGAACATCATTAAAAGTTTAAATATTGTTATGTCAACGTTTAACATTGATATAAATAAATGGTAAGCAATTGTTTTTTAACATTGTGTCATATGGCACATATTGGCATATTTGTTGCTAAAGAGAGGCGGTTGTTTAGGTGATAGAAAGAGGACAAAAACATCATTAATAAATATTTCATATTACAGTGGCTTAAATTATGTAGGACAGTTATCTAGTTTGATTTGATAAAATCAGACAAAAAGAGATACAAAAGGCACACACAATGCTGGTGTTTATTCCCATATTCAAATAATAGACTCCTTGTTCTCAACTTTAAAGTCCAGCCAAGATTTCTAAATCATATCCTTATAAAAAAGACAAGTAATTTAACACATATTTTCAGGATGGCAAACCCTTAGCATTATTGTTTATTTTCTTCAGTACCAATTTTAGAATTAGGATACCATTTTTAAATTTTTATCTCGGTGGGGCAAATGGGATTTTGAACCCCCATTTTCAGTAGCGAAGTCTACATGGATTATTAAAAAAAAGACGTTCATATGAGAGTTTTGCAGATTTTCTTGAGATTTTTTTACTTTTGTATGTGTCAACATCTTACTTTAAGGCTTTCTGGCCTTGAAAACCTTTAGATTAACGAAAGAAGATCGTTAAAGATCGAATGACTCTTATAAATTTGAATAACAATGTGTAAAATGTAATTATATGAAAACTCTCGTGTTTGTTGCACTTAACCTGTATTCTTAAGGGTATTAATAGACTACCGTATTGATTATAATCCGTTATATGTGTGCATTAATAGCTTTTTTTAAATACATTGTGGTCATATTTACTGTATGCCACATCTTGGTTTAATGTATTGTACTTCAAATCACATAGGTTGTGTCTCCACTGCCTAAACCGACTAGGCAATACTCACATAAACTTTCTGTCTCTAAATCTTTTCTAAGCCTGTTTTCGAAAATTGTGATATTGAAATCGTTTTCGGTTGTTGTCGTATTGTCGTATTATTGCTGTTGTTTTTGTTGTTGACTCTGGTGTTGCTGTTGTTGCTATTGTTGTGGTTTTTTGTGAATGGAGAAGTAGGCTAAATCGATTTTTACTGTGCTGGTGTATTAAAAAATGCGTATATATTAACAAGATACAAAAAATAAAAATAAAAATATTTTGAGAGTAAATGTATTTTGAACATGGGTTTTTTAATCGAAAGATATAGTCAATTTTCACTGCAGGTTTTGCTCTCTGGTGTCGTTTTTAATCATATACATCTTTCAGTCTTTCAGCACGCAAAACTCAGCGAATTCGATTTGTTGAATACCTATTTTTCTTTACTTTAACTTCACTTAATCCTATTGGGTCCGGGTGGAAGAGGGGGGGTGGGGTGCAGATTTCGCCCTCCCTGACGTTTTTTTTAATAACTCCTGCTATGGGACATGGCTACAACACTTACTGAGTTTTAATAATTATCTATTAGACAACTGCATGTCAAATTTTCAGGTTCCATACCTTTTAGGGGCTTTGATATTGGCTATTCCTCGAAACTCCCCTTAAAAATCTCTATGAAACTCTTATAATAAGGAAAATATAATAACTCTTGTTAAAACTATCTTTAGAACTTGATAACACAACTTTGTTTAATCAAGAAGAATTATTTTGCAATTTTTGAAGATGTGATTTGTCCGATTTCCCGATTTTTTCGTATTATTTCACCAGAAAATCGAAAAAAAAACGGATTTTCGGGCAATTTTTGATAATGTTTCATTCGAGCTATGTAAAAACCGAAAAATATGTTAAATAACATATCTAGCTTTCAGAAACTTCAAACATAATGTAAGAATTCGTTTTATAACTAAAGTGATTGAATTTTAAGCAGATTGTGGCATTTTTAAGAAATTTCAAGAAAGTCATAGAAAATGTTTTGACGCAAACAAGCATTAATTGGTGCCATTTTGTTTCTTTTGTGACACACAGTGTTAATAGGTTCAAATCTTCTCAATCTAGGAAAATTTTTCATCGACAGTCCAGAACAGAACGACAATAAAATCATTTTTGTTATAATGTTTTATATTCGCGTTGAACATCTAGGGGTGATATATTTGATAAAGGAGGATTAGTTTGACGAGAATCTCTACTCCTTGGATTCATTATATTGTTCTGACGCTTAAACCTATGCGTAAAAATACTAAAATTAGAAAAAATAATGCTTTGGCATTTTGATTCTTGTTTTTTTTATTTTGAACTTTAAAGTTGTACGTAAATTTTTTATTGTCGTAGTAATAGGAAATCAAAATCGTTGGCAATTTTTTTTGATTTTAAAGGTTATATTGAATTTCAAGTACAATTGAAAATCAAAATTATTATCTATTTTTTAGTTTTAATTTTCAAATTGATTTTAAAGTCAAATGACTCTACAGACTACACGGATTAAAATTTTTATATTTCACGACAATCCCCCAAAAGAGGGACTAGTTACCATAATAAAGGATACTGTATTGGGGTTTGTTGTTGTAAGAACTTTATGAGTTTATGGAACAAATCGAAGAGCACAAAAGCAAATGTAAGTATGTTAAATCATTTAAAATTAAGAAGAATTTAGGTGATGTTCCTTGATATACAAAATATGATAGAAAAAAAACAATCGATGTTGGTATCTAGGTAGACTTATGACGACCCAGAAGGGAATTAGGTATCGGTGACGAAACAGGCTATTCTGATATTTGTAAAGCAAAACTTGACAAAAGAATTGTTAAACAAAAAAATATACATAGATTCATGACGCGGCACTTCATGGTAATGAGACTTGTGAAGGCTGATTGAGTAAGGTACCGTGGCTTCGCGTTAAAAAATCAAGGCGGGAAAAAATATATGTAGTTAGAGAGTAAAATGAAACAACTTCGTAACTAGTGACAGGAGAATTGATGCAATGATGAGTGCCTACTTACTACACATTTCAGACAATAGAGGTTAAAGCTATGTGCATGAAAAGCACGAATTTACTCAACAAATCTCTACTAATTTTTACAGAACGAAAACCACAGAAATTTTAAACAAAAATTGTATTTTAAACCTCAAATGTTTGTTCATTAACATTTTTAGAATTTATTAACATGACGAATGAAGTGAAAATGTATTTACGAAGCATTATTTTCACTCCTTGTTTTAACCATTTCATCAAGAGTTTTCTTCATGGATTAAGTAACCACCAACAGATAACAATCAAACCCGTGAATGAGTGGTATGCTAAATAGAAATTAACACTTCCAATAATGGAATCTCTCTTGTTGATGTAAATCACTTAAAATCATCAATTACTGATGTTCAGCCTTTCCCACTCATTTTTAAATATTGATTTCTATCAACAGGTTTTCAATCGTGCATAGTGTGTTATATATTGTTAAGGTAATATGAATAATAAAGGCAGTACGGATACCTTGAATTATACATTCTGTTTTGTATATTGTGTATAGCGGTTTCTATCATTTGTATTTTCATATGTTATATAAAAAACCTTTTTTATAAAGTTTTGAGGAGAATTGTCAGAATCATCAAAATCAGAACCTATAATGTTCATATAACGTTGGATTTTATCAAGTACATTGATATGTTTTCTTTCACAAAAAATTGGGATTTTTCGGTAATTTTTGAACTTGTTTTCTCGAAGAAGCAATTCTGATAATACCCGGGAAAACCCAAATTGGAAAACACAAATGGGAAAATTCTATCTATCTGTTATAACCAGAAGTAAATAGTGTGTTCTTTTTTGCCTAGCAACAGGAATAATGGCTAGGTTCCAGAAAAACATAGATCTATTTTATCTCCCAATGTGTAAACCGCAGATTTACGTTACTCATGGTCTAAAGGACAAAGACATTTTAACTGACTTTAATATAAATGATACAGTGTCTAAAGAAAATCCAGTTTGACGTTGTTGGATTCATTGGAACGTTTAAAGAAGGAACAGGAAATGTTATTAACAAGAAGGTACCAGCAGTTTACTTTAAGAATTTTTTTTTCCAGTTGATGTTGTGGTGCTAATGAAAGTGTCAATCTTGTGTCATGACAAACAGAAATGTTGATTTGAAGCAATAGGCAGGGTAATCTGGTACCGCATAAACATTAGGTACTTCCCAGTGCGTTCATCATATAGAAAATCACAGAAAGAAATTTGCATTTTTTATAAAAAATAAAGATTTGGAGGATTTATATTCGACTCTAAAGATTGTTTTCAAAGATGAGCAAACGATTATTTAGCACAATGTCAATAAACCGGATAAAAGTGTACATGAAGTGTTAAACTTGCTTTTTATCTTATAAATGTTACTCCTTGCCAACAAATAAAAACATGTAATAGTTGTACAGTTGCCACATAGTGAAGTAATGCAGAAGCGTCGATATATTCTTCAGTGTTCAAACAAGATTTATAAATGAGCAAACTTCCCAATTTGCTTTAGGAGAACCAAATGAGAAGAGTTGTATAACAATGCATTGTCAAGAGGGAGAAAAGTTGTATCACTATTTGAATCTTTTCTTTCTACAGAACAAGAGAAACAATGTATTGATTATTTTAAAATGTTCACAAAAAAGTTGAAACAATCTGAATTAAAAAAAATTAAGAATGATAACAAGTTCTGACGTGGCTACTGTTGAAAAAATGTTATTTTCTTAACTGATTTAAGTTTATTGACCGACGCCTTTCAAACAGGTTGACCCCGTTGAATTACGGAATATCCATACCTGTTAGAACTACCTGTCAACAGAATTTTTAATTGTTTAAGTTAAAAAGGCTTATTTTTCATTCGAAATAATTTAGCATGGTAGCATAGTAGCTTCTTAATATCTATTACTTTAGTGTTTTTTTTTTTCAATCAAAGTTTAATTTTCTCTTAATATTTTAGTTTGATATTGTATAAAGCTTGAACTAACAGTCTTCAATTTTTTTTGGGGGGGGGGTATAAAAATAACGACTTATTGCAACATATTTTCTTCCTTAACTTAGTCCAACTTTTTTCTTGACATGTTTCGTTCTAACTTTTTGAACAATTTGATGCTTCTTTTATACTGTTCAAATCTGAAACCATACATTTTTTTCTTTTGAGCCATTTAGCTGTTAAAAGATAACACCTAGATCCGGAAGCTCTCTATATTAATTCCTAAGGATTTGTGTCTCAAGTACATTTCGTTTATAAGAGAACGAGAAATGCTGATTTTGATTCTTTACTAGATGAACAAAATCGCGCTCTGTGTTGAATGTCAGGCTGAACGCTTAAGTTCAGGCATGGAGGTAGAAAAAAAGTAGGAGATTGAGCCCTTTTGCTTTTACTGAAATCATCTATGATGCATTTAGTTGCAAACCTATTCATATTGTATTTTTAAATTCTGGCGCGTATCAGTTTCAGCAAATTTTATCGGTCGAAAAAACAATCGATTTGGTAATAAGTCATAACATTAAGTAATTGCTTAGCGTGTAACACAACTTTTTATTTCAAAATGGCTGATATGCCAGCCTTTTGTTTGACAATGAAAAAAATGCTGGAAATTGGCTGAAAGAAAATTTTCATAACTTTTGCACAGCTCCAGAATTTTCGCGCCTTGTCTATAATGACGTTTTGTTACAAGCAAGCAAGCAATTATTTAAATTATTTAATTTATTATTTTAAACACATGCTTCAAACATGTTTTTAATTAAACAATTATAACCACAATACAGGGCTCTGTTGTGAATTTGATCTACTAGTTAGGGGTATAATAATCTTAATACAGTATTTACGTCAAAGAGCTGATTTGTTGTTTACTATAAATGACACAGATACAAGTAGACGCATTATTATAGAAGACTAGATGTCAGATATATTGCAGTCCACTGCGAAATCATTCGACATCAACGTGATAAGTGCACCACAATTGTAGCACATTCAGACGGTTGTAGAATTTTGCAAAATAAGTAGATTTAACATATCTAAACTTGCAAGTGTGCAAGTTTATCCCCATTTATACATACAAGCACCATAGCTATTAGTTGCAGAATTTTGAAACTTCAGTCGTTCCAACGTATTCAAATTTGCCATTGTCCTTTCAGATGAATTTTGAACATTATAAACATAGTATAAATATATAAAAAGGTACGGTAATCTACCGTACCTATCTGTTTTATACAGTGGCATACTATTTTATAGCTTTAGTTTGAGTTCAAGTGCTAGACAGAGATATTATCTACAATTCTATATAATGCTTACGCAGGAAATTTAAAAAAATCTCAATCAGTACATTTGTTGATAACGTACTGGTAGTATCGTATATGCATATGACATCTTCTTAATGACCACCACCTTCCAGGTCTTCAAATGATGGTCAGCGACGGGACAAAGTTCAACTTAAAAATACATTAAAATTTAATCCTTCCAAAAAGCGAATTATTTACTTCTAGGAACAACCACCTAATAAAACCCTTTAAATATGATAATGTTAATGGCATTTACCAAAATGACATTTACCAAATTCTGTCCTTTACACGTCTAAAAAACCCAACACTGCCACAATTGAAAAAACACACACACAAAATCGTACGAAAAAAAATCCGCTGCAAAATTTTCTCTCCTTGAGATTTAGGTTTGATTTTGTGACTTCTCTGCGATATATATTCCTATTTTATATTCTTTACTTATTCCGAAGTTATTGTATAGGCTTAAAAGCTTGTTAGATCCATCAAAGGACAGTTTTAATACAATAAAAAACAGCACAAATACCTTCAATTGAAATATTAATCAATCAAAGAAAGTGGAATCTTATACCTTTGCTGATGAACAACAAACATGCTCGATAACTTCTTCTGGTATCATCAAGTTTTATTACCGATGTAAAATTTATATGTGGTAGTCACGCAATGAACATTACCGAAGTTTTACTTCTACAAAAAAGAGACTTCGCTTCGAAACTGATACCTAACTAAAATGATCGTTATTTTATTTATCAAAAAGCTTTAAAAAACAAATAAATATAAAAAACGTTATAGCGAAGCACATTTCTACACAACTGTAACATATGTATATACACTAAACCTTAATTTATGCCTTAACATCATCGTTAAGAAGATACAGTAACGTATGCAGAGAAGAGATGTTGCGTGGGTAAGGGATGACCTAAGAAACAAGGGTTTCATCAGACGCCTTTTTGCAACTTTTTTTCCGGGTAGTGAAATTGATTCACGATAGAATCAAATCTTCAGGCCCTGCAGATTCCCTTTTGTACAAAATCATAATCTCTAAGAACATACCCATAATTTATTTATCCTCCCAATCAACACGCAAGATTTGTCATACATAAAACGTACACCCTTATAAAATTTGGAGATCCAACACTGAGCTTATATGCAACAAAAACATGTTAGCATTAATAGATCATATATTACAACCTCTGATAAAGTCATTACTTTCTTACATAAAGGGAACCCAAAGGCTTTCTTAGAAATTGTCCTCTCCTCCTCTTCCTCCAAATACTATTTATTAACTGTTGATGTAGTATACGAACAACACCATGGCACAGGAATGGACTGTAAATGAGCACCCTCTTACTCGTGCATTTACTAAGACTACTAAAATACCGTCCGTACCAGGTCTGTAACGCTGTGGGAATGCTTCATCGATGACCCTTTCTTTATATACACGAACAAAATGTTTACTGTCAAAAACGTAAACCGAATTCTAGAACTTTAAGCAGATAGTGATTTTTTGGACAAATTCCAAGTTTCTGATAACCCCACAGAAGAATTGGTGACATAAGCATGACTTTCTTGCTGTCATTTTGTTTTTTAATGGCGTTCGTGATTGTGCTAAGTATGACAACAGAAATTCAAGTCAATACAAAGTATTTAAAATCGCCAATGCCTTTTAAAAATAAATTTTCGCATATCTTGCCATACATTGGTTGTAGACTTGTAAATGTTGATGAAAAAGCGTTTTATAGAAAATGCCGTTGTTTGTCTTACCATAAACGACATGAAAAAATTTTAGTTTTGTCTTGCCATCCTTTTTTTCTTTGCGACACATCAAATGTAAATGATTACATCAAAAGTATATTTTTGCGACGTTACAAATTGTTATTACATACAAAGGTGGCGTTTGCAACATTCAGGGTATGATGCAAAAGGATGCAAAACGTAGCTAGAGAATAGTAACAAATAAATGTAACATTAAGAGACTATTTGGGAGCAATTCTTTTAATTCCCTCATATTAGTTAGACCACATAATGAGTGATAGATAAGTAACAGATAATCTAAATGGCCCTTACTTTTGATCTCCTAATTTAAATAGCATGCCCGTTTTCCATCAAGTTCTTGATTTTCTGGTTCAGAACTACGGTAAATCATCGCCTTATAAACTCTAAGTAAACAGAAACCGGTGGAAAGTAAGATTAAGTGGTCGTGTTTTTAAGGGATGTGAAAATGCACTCCTTTGACACTTCCCATAGAATTTACCCTAAAAAACGTATACCTACAGGTATTAATTAACACTAATTAGCAGGAAATAACATTGAGATTACTTTCTTTCTAATAGAGACGTTTTTGCTTTTTATTTTGGCGCTAGTTAGAGCTAGTTACCGCAAGTTCCAAAGGTTATTTTTTTTATATTTAGCTCTGGTTATCGCCATATATCAACCGGTAATTATTTTAATTGGAAATGCTTTTAGGATATAAACGGTGCAATATTTTTTAAATTCTTATAATACCTATGGTTTATAAAAAAAATTGTGGTAAAAATAAAATGACTCTTTATTAAGCAATTTATATAATTTTGTTATTGTTTTCAAAAGTGCAACAAACAAAAAAAAAGTATTTGTCGCCAAGTAATAATTTAATTCCGAATTTCTGAATAAACATGCTGCTGACACTTACAGACACAGCAAAGTAAGGCGATTTTATTTTTTGATTCAACTTTGCAAGTGAGTAATTTAGTAGCGCTAGTTTTATACTAAGTAGTGTAAATGCTCAAAATTATTTCAGCCCTAGTTATCATTATTTGTTCATTTACTAACTTAATGCTGATTAGCGCCTAGTGGGTACCGTTTGCAACTGTAACGAAATTTGAAACACGCAATGTTTTTCTATCCTAAAATTACTTGAAAGGATTATGATATGAATGACGTTAGAGAAAATTGTAGCATTGAAAAGATTCCTAGGATAATTAAAACCTTAATCACCTATATTGGTATAAGCTGTTGCTATAGTTACCGCCTTATAGTTTCTAACTTAAAAATATTAAAAAATAGAAAAGAGAGACATAAGTAAAGACTGTGCGTGATTAAAGGCTGTAGGATACAGAGAGCTTACAATGGTACTTGCAAAGTATATGTTGATTAGTTTTCTAATGTTGACCAATGCTGCGTTGGATCTCCAGGTAAAATCCTTAAATTTTTGATTTTTTTCTCTGCAATGTTTGATATAACTTTATTTCTAAGGAATAAATGAATTAAAACCTCGCTTAGAAGATGCAAACAGGAAACTTTATCTTTGTTTTACCTGAAGCAAATGTGACTTTGTGCATCGCCAACACACTGTACAGTGGTGAGAGGTGTTCGATTCATAGTCACGGGCACTTGATCTGCAAGCTGACCCACTTCACTGTGTGCAGCAAACAGGTTAACGCTCACGCAGATGCTGAAATAAATGTGTCGACGTAAATTTCAAAAGACCTAATAAAGTTTATGCCTTTCAACTTCTGGAACTTCTAAACGCTTTTAACATAACAGTAGCATAAACTTTAGGAAGTAATATATCTTAGAAGATGCGATGAATGCTAGACATTTGGTGCTGTCTGGAAATTTAACGTCCAATTTGGTGGACGAAAGTCGATTAGATGTTGTAAAGGTTAAGTATTAATAATTAAGCAAACGATATATTGAGCAGATGCGACATCTTTTTGTTATTCTTAAAAGAATGCCATCCAAAAACATTGCTTTTCATTCAACAGTTTCTACACACAAATTATCTTAGTAGCGGATGCAACTAATTTCAACAGCATTTTGTCAAATGTAATTACGTGAAGTTTATTCCGCATTCAATTATAGCATTTAATATGACAATTTGAATCAATGCTATGCTATGTTTTTAATTTGCTAAGTTTTTTGTGATTGCTTTTCTGGTTACTTTTTTGCTTATTTTTTGTTGTCGTTGTCGTTGTTGCTGTCATTGTCGTCGTTGTTCTCGTTTTGTTGTCGTAGTTATAGTCGTTGTTGTCTTAGTGACTGTCGTGGTTATTATCATTGCTTTGTCGTTGTTGTTGAATGCTTATTTATCAGGGATTAAGGTGAAAGTTTTAAATGATGCAAAGAGCAGTTGACGTAGGAAGTTTGATAAACATATATTTTATCTCATTTGTATTAGCGTGTTCCTTTATTCTTTAGGCCATTGACGTCGAGAAAGGTAAGCTCTTTGATCATATTGAAAGTTTATAAGGAACAGTAAAAAGTTAAATATCACTCAGACGTAATTGAAACATACACAATCCCTCACAAAATATTTTATTTCCTCCCAACAAATAATCATTTCTCCAAAGCTCTATCATTTAGACCTTTTTAATATTTTTACGGAGGGCTTTAGCTTACTTGGCTATATACAAACCTTGTTTAAATTGTTGTTAATATCAGCTTTAAATCTCCAGGACCTGTATCAGTACCGGTGCAATTATTCTGTAATTCCATATGCTATAAACCGGCATGTGTGAATAGCGTTTTATCGGAACTACACATCTGTAATCAATGTTTTGTCAGTTATAATGTGGTCTTAAAAGTTTTTTTTCTTCACATCCTAATACAGCACAGTAGCAAATTAAAACTACAATTTCTTTTAATACATTGTAGTAACCAATCCAATTGTTAATTCGTTACTTTGATATTGAATTCAGTATTTAATTTTTAGGTGGCAACAGAACTTGCAACAAACAAGCAATTGAAGAAATACTTAAGAACAACAGTATGTATCTTTATGATTTAAACCTTGAATATTAAAATTAAACAGCTTTTGTTACATTTGACAGCAAATACGTGTTTTCTGCTTGTTGTTTTTTGCTTGGCCGAAATTTAGCCAATTTTTCGCAGCCATTCCAACGCTTTCGAACAAAGAACTACATTTACTTTTCTGGTGATAAATTTTTTATTCGTCTGAAAGGAATTTCTAGTCACAATTTCGCCGTATTTAACAATTATCTGGTCACAAATTTTACAGTGTGTGTGGATCAGATATTGATTAGATAGTTCCAAATCCAGACTTGCTAATTTTTAGTTCTTGTAACCATGTCATTGTTGGTATATGTCATGTCTTCAAAGAAATATCACTATAAACAAACTCAAGATGCCTTTAGTCTTTCCCTATCTCCGAGATTAGAAAATTGAATAGGTGATTTTCGCTTAAGCCCAGCAAATTGGAAAATAGTGTATCCAAATTCGTGTACAAAAATTGTTGCACATTATTTGTTGGTACGCTTGGTCACATGTGTTTTGATTGTGGTCGTTGTACAACTGACGTACGAAAGTTTTCTAAAAGAATGTAATTTTAGACAACGCGTACCTTTTTTTAAAAATTTTATTTTATCATGGCGATATTTTCCACTTCTTTTGAATGGTCAGGCCAATATCGAATAAGCCTTTCTCCACCGGAGAGTTAATTGTTAAAAATGATTATAATTTCGGACGTCTACTAAAATTGGGGTCTTGTTGAAAGGGAGGTATAATGACAAGGGCTAAAATGAATACTAAAAGAAAATGTTTTTTTCAAGACTGCAACTGCAAATTATTCATAAATAAGTCCAAAGCTTTGAGGTGTGCATAATTTCTAGCATTTGATCTTTTGAGTGGTCTATTCATTACACACCGTCATTTGAAAGTGTGAGGATGGAAGGGACGTATATGACGGAGAGTGCACTTATCGATTTGTAGCTCCTTCAAGGCTATTATTTACAAGACAAAATTAATAACAGAGGAAATTAAATGTTAAAATTTTTAAAACATTATTGCATTACTGTACCAAATGGCTGTAAATAGTTATCGGCAAACCGTAATTGTAGAATATATTATTTATGTAAAACAAGTACTATAATGCAGTTAAGCATAGAATCATTTTATTTCGGAGGAAAGGGCTGTTTTGGCAGAAATGGGAGATAAATTGAGTAGGACTGTAGAATCCGGAGAAGTTAAAAATAATTTTTTTTAATTCATATGTCGTCTGTGCTGGAAACACAATAAAGCATAATCATTTAGCGGGGGAAAACCTTTCCTGACAACCTTTTTTATTTCGCGGGAAAAAAACTTTTGCGGTTCACCCAAATTGAAATATTTTGCCGAAAAAAACTATCCTGAATGAGCTTTTTTTTAAAACTTTGGGGGAAACATCTTTTGCGAAAGGGGCCAAAAACGCTAAACCAGGAACGTTTACATTAGCGGAAGTAAAGTCACCTTGAGGTTCCTAAAACAATTTTAACCGCTTGATTTCACGATGGATTATACCAACTGTATAGGTATAAAGGCTTAACACCGAATGTTTTAACTAGAAGAAAATTAAAAACCTAACAGGTAGGGTGTTTTTCCTTGGAGAATTTTTAGAATAGAGCGAATAGTGACCAAATTAAAGCAGACTCTGCAGTCTCAGTCTGTTCTCATGATGTTCACTCTGCCATTTTAACCCTATTCGGTCCGGGGTTTTTCGAACATATTATAACCGGGGGGGGGGGGGGGGATGGATTCCGCCCGCCCGCAATAACTTTTCATAGGCTTGTTTAAATTGAATCAAACTTGACACACTAATTTTTTCCCTAGCATACGGGTTTCATAGAGATTTTTAGGCGTAGTTTCGAGTAATAGTCAATATCAAAGCCTCTGAAAGGGATGACTCAGTAAGTATCATAGCCATGCATCATAGCATTAAGGAGTTATTAAAAAAACGTCCGTGCCTCAGGACCGAATAGGGTTAAAGTACAACTTTCAACCGCCTGTGATAAAAAGACGTTCATGCAAAAATTCTGCCGCAGCAGGATTGGGACATAATTTAGCACTGTTTTGTTATCTCGAAAAGTTAAAAGATTTCACAAATAACTATACTTTTTTCTAATCTAATTTACATTATTTTTTTTCATGTGTTCCTTACATTTTAGCTAAATTGGTAGATGTAGCATCAATACGTGAAGAGTGCTTATCTATATATCAGAAATGCTTTAGGATTCCTTTTTCGATAGACGCTGTGTATGCTAATCGCCGAGTCACGAGACAAACACACCTCCTCGTAACATTGCAAAATGTTAAAACAGGTTAGGATAATCAAATTGTTTAGATGTGATTTGTCACCGTGAAATATGTTAAAGAAATGCTTGTCTAAGTATTTGACTTGGAAAAAAAAAGTGTACTTTTCTGTAACAACAGAGTAGTGTCCTTGGACGGTCACTAAGTATCACAGCAACTGTTCATTGTATTTTTCTCAGAAGTCTCTAGCACCAAATGTCGTGGAAGTCTTTGGAACTAGAACATTTTACTAGAACATTTTACTAGACCATAGGCTGATTTTAATTTTAAAACCAAACAAAACCTTATTCATTTGATCGATAATTTTACGCATACATTGTCGAAAAAAAATTTAGAGTTTACCAGATATATTTTTCTCTCGATTGTAATTTAGGTTGTTGGGGATATTTAGTAAACATATACATCAATGATGCTGAATTATACCTTTCCAAGTACAAATTACAAGAAGAGGTAATTCATTCGTATACTTCGTTGTTAAGTAACGCATAGTTGTTTTGGAACGCTGCATTATACAATTGAATTGGCCTATTTGTGCAATATTTCTTCCATTTGTGTTGGTGGGTGGAAGGGTCATCTTTTTTTCCAAACTGTTTATGTTCCTGCACTCATACCTTTTGTGACTTTTCCAACTTTAACTTAGCTTTAATTTTCTGGAAAAATTATTTGGGAAAATTCACCAAAGTGTTGCCCAAACAACCATTTCTCGATTTGAGTGAAATCTTGCAGGATTATTTTTTGAGAAAAGTACTTACAAGTTTTTATTAAGTTAGTACACAAAATTTTTAGTATATATCGCTACATTATTTTTCGTTTGCAATATTGGTGTCATTAAATGCCAACCATTTATACAAATATTTTACGAATCTCAATTTTAAGCTAATTTTATTCATTTCCGCAAAATTGATGCCATTACTAGAAAAAATGCTTACATCAGCAAATTTTGACCAAGTCGTTACTTAAGACATGGGGAACAGCTGTGATAAGTTTTATGTCTAATGTATAACAACTTTAAAAATTACGGAGGGAAGGCTGAATATCAGCTCCCTCACCCCCCCCCCCCCCCACCCAAGCATTAAAGAGCCCAAAAAAGACCAGCAGGAGTAGTATTGAGAGTTGTGTCATTTTCATAAGAGTGATCAGGGGCAAAAATAGCACTTATTATAAGATAAGGCAACTTTTATTAAAGCTAATCATTTTATAGGACTTTTTTATTTCCTAAAAGGTTATTTTTCAGTTTCCAATATTTTAGTTTTTGTAAGATCGGTTCAGTTTCTCTTGAGGAGAGAGGTACAATCGCTGTTCGCACAATTTTTTGCTAGTAAAATCATTTTGATACTATAATATTATTACTAATACTAGCTCTTTCCCGTGGAAGAATCCACTAATTTCTCATTTAATTCGTGTAACAGATAAAACGTCCATAAAAAGCAATACAGCAGGTGCGAAGCTTACAATTTGCCGTATTATATAAATGACTAAAAATTGAAGGTATCCAACAACTGTGTGTCATTTAAAAAGTAAATCTACTAAAATTACTTGTACTGACCTTCTAAAAATGCAAAAATTATCTGGAAAAAAGTTTACCAAAGCATTTTAAAGGGCATTTCATTCATAAAATCTAAATCAATCACAATGTCACATACAAAAAAAGCTGATCAATGTAAAAAAACTCTTTGTCAATGTATATGTTAAGATCAGCTAAGTTATTACAAATCCTGCGAAATGTTGACACAAAATGTGAAAATAAACAATAAATTGTGCCTTTGGCAGAAATTATTAATTATGTTTAAAGAAATTGATTGCAAGGATAAATTATAATGTAACAAAACTTTTTGTTATATATTGCATATATTACAATATATCTTTAGTAAACCTTAGACAAACTGTTAAAAAAAATTAAAAAAAAGGTGTTTAAACCCAAAGCTAATAAAAATCAGTCCTTTTAGCAACTAGAATGCTGTTTTACGATAAATAAACCTTGCACAAAATTTCAAATCTCACATAGTTCTCTGTCACAAATGTTCACATAGAATATATATATATATATAAGATAACAGAGTATGCAAAAACAAAATTTGTGTCATAATTCATGTTAAAACAACAACAATCAATTTAACAGTTCATTTTATGTCAATTTTTGCACTAAATTTGCAACACAAAATACAAATTCTAAATAATTCCTATGGTTTTCCTCAAAAGTTTAATCAAAATATAAAAGGTGAGAGGTGAACGACAAATTCAAAGTTTGCAGAATTTAATTATTTTTGTATATATATATATGCCTATTGATATATGCCCTCTAAAACAATATTTCAATCCAAAATGTGAAAAAGAAAAACTGTTTGCAACAAAATCAGTTATTTTGATGATATTGCATACGCTTTTTCTCCACAAAAGTGTAAAAAAAGAATGATTGTATAGAAAATACTTCTGATTCAACTAAAATCAGTATTTTTGATATTTTGCATTTTGTACTGTAAATTTCAAAAAACTGCAATTTGGAAGGCATTAAATTTATAAATAGAGGGGGATCAGTCATTTCGGTGTTTTGTGCAGAGTCCTGCACAGTAAGAATTTATACAAAATATAAAAAAAACCTTGCAATATGCAAAATCTAATTCTCCTTCTGTATGTCTTCTGTAATATGTTAAAAGAAGTTCAAGTTATAACGTCTAAAACAACAAAAATAAGTTCTGTCAGTATATGTTATGCCATTGTCTGACAAAATGTTAACCTTAAAGTTTCATACGGCACAGCCTGTAAATTAAAAACAACCAATATCATATATGTTAGTCTATTTCGTACCATCCTGTCCCAAAGAATATACGTATATAAAATGTATAATATTGAGTAGTAAAATTGAACTTTGCAAAATTCCATTTTTTTTAAATACAATATTCTGCAACAATATTTATATAATCCAAAATGTAAAAAAGAAGAAAAAAATATTACAAAGAGTATATATAAAACCGAAATCAACAAAGTAGCCCTTTTGGTGTATTGAATATGGCCATATGCACTAAAGTTTATGTAAAAAACAGTTGTGTTTAATTATTCTAAATCGACAACATCAGCCTTTTCCCACAAACTATATATTACATGAAAATATCAAAACCATAAATTAGAAGAAATTAAATTTACGCATCTTAAAAATAAGTAATTTCTGTACTTTATTCTTAGAACTTTTTGCAGGAAAAGAACTTCGCAAACCAAAAATAGAACCAGGAAAATGTTTAAAAATTGCAGGGTTAATAACATTTTATGAACTTTGTGGCAATTTTACGCTTTGTATATATTGTCAGTTGAATTTCTCATTTGAATATAAAAACAGAAATTGCTTACAAGTTGCAAAGTCAAATTCTACAAAAATTAGTTCTTTCGCTATATTGCATGATCCTAACACATAATATTTCAAACATCACACAACAGCTTGTATATATTATATACATTATGTATATAAATGAAAGGTTACACCAGCCTTTCATGTACATTTTTTACATTTAGGGTAAAAAATGTAAAAGCTACGTAAAGTTTCCCCATGATGTCAAAAACCTCTGTCAAATAAGAATTATATAAAAAAAACAAGTTTTTTCAAAAATCTCTACACTTAAGGTACCAGAATTACCACATGTTAAATAAAAATCGTTTCGTCATATTACATGTAACCGATGTATATAAGTTTAGTTACACAAAATGTTAAAAAAAAACATTTGCTTACACAAAATGTGAAAAATACATTATTTGCTTAAAAACAGTCCTTAAACTCTTCTTAAATATTATGTAAAACTTTTTTAAAAGTTATTGTGGCTTGTTAATTTAAGCTTAAAATGTCAAGTGAAATAAGCCAAATTCTTAGCAAAGACCACTAAGATAACTACGGTAGCTAGCTTACATGTAAAAAGCAACATAAAACTCACAAGTTAGCTAGGTACTTTGAGTCTTAAGTTTGAAGCTAACATAAGCTAGCTACAGCAGCTAATAGCTGGTCAGTTGAATATAACTGGAGACTTAGCGAGGAATAAAGAACATATTTTTAACATCCGAGCTAGCTAGCTATTAAATTGTTGTTGCTGTGGTTGGCTTTATGATGCTAGCTAACAAACATGTCTCACATCAATAATATCATTAAAACTAAAAAAAACATAAACAAACCTTTGAAACCTTGCTGTACTTCATTACATACCATGCCCTTTTTCAAATGTTTTTGTAAATTTATTTTGAAAATCCACTTAGCCAGAAGGAAGATGGAAAATTACGTTGTTTTACAATTTCCGCTGACGTCAGCAGAGCAGATACAGAATAAATAAATTGAGAAACTTATTTTCATGTTTTCTTCGTTGTGTAGAGCTTACACTGCTGATCAAGAAAATGTATATGATCGCGGGTTTTGATGAGCAGTTAATGAAATATAAGGGTTTAAAATTTTGCTGACCCGTCAAAACAGAATTTTTTTTTTTAGAAATTTGTATACCTATTGCCTTCATCGTGTAGATCTTAAAACGTTGATGAAGAAAATGTATAGGATCATGTACTTTTGACAAACGGTTGCATAGATATTACCGTTTTAAGGTTTTTTGATGACGTCATCAGCCCGTCCATTCCGAAACGGATTTGGGGACCTAGGTTTGGGAAACTTACCCAAATTGGTCCCAGGCGGTCCCTAGTTACACACGTTGTGAAAAATCATTGACGTCACCACCTCGTTTCCAAGTTATTTGGCCTCAAAATTTAAGTGCACTGTACTGGCTTCATTAATTTAATATAAGATATTGACGTTAAAAGATATTGACAAAAAAACTCGAAAAACTCGCGCATTTGGGTGGTAAAAAATATGGCATTTGCAAAAGTCACAAACAGAAAGACATATAGAAGCTTAGTATTTTATAGAGATTCACTTAACGAATTGTTTGATTCATATTTTCTAGATTATGGGACGTTATTTGATAGCTGATCATAAATTAGTTTACGATGTACCATACGTCATAAATGTCACACAAATTCCATCTGGCCAAACGCAAACTCTTATCATACAGAAAACCCCATGTAAGTATTTCATATCAGCATCAGATATTTATTTTTATTTAAAATGTCGCTTGCTTTTATAGAATTGTGCATTTTAATGTTTTCCATCAAGATTAAAGTTTTGTTTCGTGCAATAAAGCAACAAGCAGTATAAAGAAGTCTCCTTTTGGCCTTTTAGATAATATAGACAAGGTTGAAATAATAAAACAACATGCTATGTAGCGGGTAATTCTGGCCCATTCTTTGAACTTCAAGGTTTACCTGTTAAAGGTACAGCAAAATTATTCATCCAAGAACTGTAGACCTTATATTCGAAGTGTCGACATTCCAAATGTTTCTTATTATATAGGCAAGTAATTCTTTTTTTTTTCTTCTCAAAAACACAATTTACTTGCACGTTATATAAGTAGACTAGTTGCATTACAATACCCAACATGCGACATGCACGTGGCACACTCATAAGTAATATGCAGATTTTTCAATCACAAATCACAAATCATTAATAAATGCGCAAAAGATCCGTTTTACATTTGATTCTTTTTTATCTAGAAAAGAATGATTGTGCCCGTCGTACAAATAATTATAACTTCGTAATTTCGATTTTGTACTTTTTTTACTTGTAGCAAAATGCGAGATTGCTGCCGTAACATTCAGCAGAACTAGTAAGTCCTATAACAGTAAATCATGATTGCTCTACAGAATATTCTTCTTTATGTCTACAATTTGTGGTCAAAACAAGTCGAAGAAAGGTTGCATTATAAAGTTCATCTTTATGCGTAGTTGTATATATTATTCTTATTTGAGTCGACTCTTTTTTGTAGCTATGTGACATGTTCTTTGAATTATCGTGCATATTAAATCTTTGTTAATGCATTGTCGGTAAACATTATTCTAGATGCAGAAAAGGCATTTTCCAATTGTCTCAAGCCTCCAGGTAATATTTTGATAAAACTTAAAATTAAAAAAACTTTGATAGGTATTACTTCGGGAATCAACCTACATTAATTAGCTGAACGAGTTTTTTTTAACCTTCTGAATATCATTACCAGATTTATTTATTTCAGAACCTGTTAAAAGCTATGTCAATTTCAATATTTAAACTTTTTTTTGCTGCATCAAACGGATTGCTTTGATTTTTCCGGTTTGTTTCGATTTAAATCATTTTGTGATTGCCGTGCAATGAGTCATTGATAATAATCTTGATTTTAATTCTAGGTTTCTCCGAAATAAAAAATAGCATGTCAAAAGTATGCAAGCATTTTTCAAATGACATCATTAAAGTTACTCGATACTTAAACCAATCTAAATTGACACAAAATCATTGTAGACTTGTGCCGTTCAATTTTTCTGCTGAAGGAAAGTTGACAAAGAAATCACAAATCAAAACACACATCATCGTTGTTTCCATAGGAGGCTTATTGATAATCTTAATTCTGGTTGTCTTTAACATAGTTAGGAAGATAAAACAGAATTTCATCGGTTCACACAAATGGTCCCGAGAATCACGAAAAAAAGATTTTGGCTTTAAGGAAGAAGAAAAGCATGGTAATAGTTAATAACTTAATTATAGTTAATGAATTTCAGGCCAAATAGCTTAGGGAAGGATGAAAATAACTTACGCCCCTGTATAGTTAAATAGGAACCACGTATGTCTAAAATTAGGCTAATTTCCTAAAGCTGGGTCAACCCACCTGTTCCGAAACAAGCTAAGTAAATTTCTCACAAATATTTTTCACATGTATATGGGTCATTGCTGACGTCAGAATCGATAGATTTTTCCATCGTTCTTGTACAAGGATCGGTCCACAATCTCATATTCATTTAGTCTAATTTTCATACTTTTATTATAGACACAATTACAAGGGTAATGATCTTAAATCGTCCTGGATGCGAGCTTCTGGACACCTTAATGAGAGATTTGGCGTTAGTTTTGAAAGCCTATGGTATAGATGTAAAATTGTCACTGCTGGAACAAAGTCAAATAGATGCTGAAGGAGGAATATCGTCGTACATACAAAGAAATATCGACTCATGCGATTATGTTCTAATACTCTTTACGGAACACAACAAAGGTAAAGATGATACATTTCTTCCTTTCTTTTGTAACAAATTTTGCTTCGTAACCTTTTGCGTACTATCCATAAAAATTGTTCAGAACGTTCACACTATAATATTATCTATCGAACACTTGTTATCCCCTCCCTCGGTTGGAAAGGAATATAGCGACATTCGAAAATTCTTTTTTAAACTGATTATTTGATTATAATATAACTAGTCGTTAGCCTGTGGGAGAATCCACCTCAGAGTTTCGCCAATCGTACATATTTCCTGCAGAAAAAAATTGTGTATTTTTGGATGCCTGGTAGCACGAAGTCATTGAAATACGTTAAACGCTAATTTGAACACTTATTGTTGGTAAACTCTTTCACAAATCCAGACTGAGCGCTTAGTACAGGTATATTTTACATTGCAAATCTGTTTAATAATTAAACAAAAGCGTTCCTGCAACATCATTTAAATAGATAATTTAACGCTGTCCTAGATCTGTCACCAGACATTCTCTTTATTTTGCGGAATAAGTTCTTTCTAGAATCAAACTTCGGTTTAAATAAAAACAAAGAATTTCACCTGGCATTACTGTAGGTCTCTCCAGGGTTTAGATTGGGTTGTTTGTAGTAAAGAAATGGTTTGATTGGTATTGATTAAGTTAAGTTACTTAATTTAACCTAAAAAAGAAATATATACAAGTTTTAGCTTTGAAAAATTTGACCAAAAATGTTTAAATATAAGTATATTAGATAATATTCTTACCAGATTGCCAAGTACCAAACTGGATGAAATTGCCAAAGTAAATTATTATTCGATAATTGATGTTGAAACGCTTAGATTGATTTTGTGTGTTACTCAGTTTTATTATATAATGTAATTACATAAATAATAGATGAACGAAAATAGTTTTAACTGAAATCCCTAATGACATTAAAAATTAATAATAGACAATTTAATAATACACAGGGGAAGATGCAACATAATAATACAGGTAGGACTTATATTATGAGACAAATAAAACATAGAAGACCGAACAAGTGTGAAAACAGAATGAATACACAATACATGACAAAAAATAGTAACATTACACATAAAATGATACATTTTAATGAATGACTTAACCATCGAATGTATGATATCAAGTTATTAACACAAGCTTCATCCAATTCAGCTAAAACACTTTTAATTTTGCGAATAAGCTTAAATAAAATTTCCGAAACTAATAATTAAAAGCATAATTTAACGAGTCGACAGGTCGCAGTTTTTCGCCTCTCATTGTATCAATAAATTTCAGACTTTCAGCAAGTTTAGAACACGGTTTGTGGTGCAACTAGATAACCTTCCGCAGCCAAACTACCTGCTTTTGTCTATTAGTGCCAACTCAGCTAAAGTAACCCAAACTTCAATGCCCCCTTAGTGATAACCAGATTGTTCAGTAAAACACAAAAACATTTATGTCAGCTAAAGATAAAACCACTTAATAATATACTGAATGAATCGTAGCTAATAAAATAGCATTAACACTGCTAATCTACGTTCGTGGCGAAAATCTTAAAATTCTTTTCTTTAAGATTTGTAAATGGCTAACATGTCAAATATTAAAGAAATAAAAAAAAACTTCCAGAAGGCAAAAAAATAAAAACACAAATAGGCCTCCGAACCTCAACACCACAACATTTAAAACGACTATCATAAATAGCTTGGATCATTTCATGTTGCTTATTAATTATCCGTAAAAGTCGGACTTCGTGATTGATTTACTACGTGTGCGCAATGAGAACAAAGACGGCAATAATATATCGGATTTGTTATTCCGTGCAAACATAAACATTCTGCGTGTCCATCGCACAGCTTTTTTCTTTCCTAACGAGCAGGTACTTTTAATACCGACATAACATTCCATTTCTTACCATTTAGAACACACTTCATCAAAGCACAGACCATACGAATTCGCTTTGAAACTCATAACTGCAATGGCATATCATCAAAACAGCAGTTTTCAATTTATTCCTTTATACCTTACCAGTTACGACAAAGCAATAACCCTTATACCCTCTTTTCTATTGGCAACACAAGATGCCGGATACAGGATACCTAAGAACATAATGAGTTTAGTTACACGACTTTCAGGCGGAAAGAAACCAATTAAATCAAAAGAGATGCTACCCAAATTAAATTTCTTTTTAAACAGAATGAGAGCAACATGTAAAAAAGTGGAGTCCAAAAAACATAAAGAATGTAGCGAAGGAGATTGTGATAAGGTAATTTTGTGCTACACTTTAAAAGGATTCTAACAATGGGCGAGGTTTATAGGTTGCTTTAACATTGCCATTAATTTATAATTCATTTATCCAATCTTTTAATTTTCAGGGAGCACTGTACGACAGTGTGAGCAATTTATCGTCAGTATTCGCTTCCACTGCACCTTCGAAATGGCCATCATTTCACTCAATTGCTAATTACGCAGAAGATGGAGTTTTTCTACAACATGAAGTCTTTTCGAAAAGCAACCTTGAACCAATACCAGTATAATGGTAATGATGATTCAATGTGAAACCAAGAGTAAGCAGGAAATCATAAATAATAATTTGTTGCCTGGTTGTTATTACCCTTGTGATATGACACATAAATTTTGTAATATGTACATAAGTTCTGTGATATGGCCCTTGTTTATTTGAGGGCTATCTTTAGCATGTATAAATATTTTTGAAAAAACTAATGTAGATTATTTGTAAGCTAGATTTTAAAACGTATTTTTTCCGTCTTATTTTCTTAAAAAGCTTAAGGAAGAGGAGGATTGCGCAGGGTCTATATCTATAAAAGGAGTTTGATAAATTGTCGAATTGTCAAATTACGCGTACGCTAACTAAAAACTACAGCGAAAAATGCAACCAAGTAAAAGCGAGACCTGGGAGCAGAATATCCAAAGCTCAGTAAAACAATTTGTATTTATGTGGATAGGGTGTAGCTGCAGCGTATTCGGCTAATAATCGTTATAGGTTCTATGTTCTACTTTGACACACTTTTTATAGTTTTATCAGCATATTTGGAGCCATAACGATTAGATCAGTGACCTGGCTTATAACGCCAGTTTAAGCGGATAAGTACATGTTTTTGTGAAACTTGCAAAATCGATGCGTCTGAATGCTGCCATACGTTTTAGCTACAACGCTTTTTTAGCCATTTTTTAAATTTGGCAAAAAGCAAGTCGATGGTGAACGCAAGGACTCCTTTTGCACATGTGTTGGTTAGGTCAGCAGCGTTTAAATTGCGCTGGTCTGCCTTGCGAAATAATTCAAAAGAAACCTAAAATTTGAGAAAAAAGGCCACGACTGGAGCAACAAGCAACACATTTAGAGAGTTAGGTTTTAACCAAATGATTTAAGATCCTAAGTAAATCACTGTACCTACTACAGAAACGTCTTACATGATTACTTTTAGGGACAAACTTCGAAATTTGCCGCCTTGTCTAAATATATTTTGCGAATGGTTGTAGCCAAAGCTGTAACTGTGATAAAATTCGAATTTATGCAGAAAAGTTGACTAGGACAAAATGCATTATACAAAACTTAACAAAAAACTTCAGCTAGACATAGCTGGCTAGTTTCTGCATCCTTACCTCGTTCGTAGCTAAAACCTTAAAATTGTTTTTTTTTTTTTAAGATTTATTCATGAGAAAAAAATGTAGTAATACATCTATCTGCAAGGCTTTTTAAGGGTTGTGAAGAACTAATCTTTCGGGTATAACCCCCCTCTCCCCTACACCTCCCTCTAAAAGTGATGAAGCATGCCATAAAACTTGGCAGAACTATTCGTGAGCACTTCGGATGAGTTAGACAAAGAAAAATTTAATGACGTCATTGCAGTCGAAAATAAAGTCATCATGTATTAGCAAACCCGAAAAAAAGCCGAAATAATACAACGTATACTTTGGAATAAGAAACACTGTTTGAAATGTTTTGAACGTATCAAATTAGTTGATAAAAGCATAAAAAAGAAAAAAATATGACTAATCATGTCATGAAAAAAGGCCAGTTTTTTATCGATTAGCTATAAGCCGAGGAATTATCATAGGAACAGACGTGATGTCACAATCAAAAATTTTCAATTTTTCCGAAGTTGACTGAAAATGATAAAAATTACCAAACTATAACCCCTAAAACTGTATGCTTTGGTAGCTCCCTGTCCGAATAGGGTTTAAGTACTCATACTAGGAAACGTTTAAAAGACATTATTTAAAAATCTACATTTGATTTAAAATTAAGGAAAGTGAATGAAGGAAAACCCGCTCCGATTGAATATAACAACAACTAACAGAGGAAACCATTGTAACTTCCTGTCTCTTCCACACTGGTAACTTGAAAATAAAAGTAGAAATTGATTCGTAATTGCTACCATGGAAACTAGTACTTTTTGCAGTACTGAGGATTTTTCAATATTTATTTTTAACTTTTAATTTCCATATAATTAACAGGCGTCAGGCAGTCATTTTGTAATCACTTTCAGAATCCTTGTCATAATGTCTTTTGCTTTTGAAAATGTCAGTTTTTGTTGCTTTCCATACATTACGTTTTAAATGCTGAGTCAGTTGTTATTACTAGTGTACGTTTTATCCCCTTTCCGTGAAAACATAAATTTTTGTGAACTACCAAACTCTTCTAACCGAGTTAAAGTAAACTCTTTCACAAATCCAGACTGAGCGCTTAGTACAGGTATATTTTACATTGCAAATCTGTTTAATAATTAAACAAAAGCGTTCCTGCAACATCATTTAAATAGATACTTTAACGCTGTCCTAGATCTGTCACCAGACATTCTCTTTATTTTGCGGAATAAGTTCTTTCTAGAATCAAACTTCGGTTTAAATAAAAACAAAGAATTTCACCTGGCATTACTGTAGGTCTCTCCAGGGTTTAGATTGGGTTGTTTGTAGTAAAGAAATGGTTTGATTGGTATTGATTAAGTTAAGTTACTTAATTTAACCTAAAAAAGAAATATATACAAGTTTTAGCTTTGAAAAATTTGACCAAAAATGTTTAAATATAAGTATATTAGATAATATTCTTACCAGATTGCCAAGTACCAAACTGGATGAAATTGCCAAAGTAAATTATTATTCGATAATTGATGTTGAAACGCTTAGATTGATTTTGTGTGTTACTCAGTTTTATTATATAATGTAATTACATAAATAATAGATGAACGAAAATAGTTTTAACTGAAATCCCTAATGACATTAAAAATTAACAATAGACAATTTAATAATACACAGGGGAAGATGCAACATAATAATACAGGTAGGACTTATATTATGAGACAAATAAAACATAGAAGACCGAACAAGTGTGAAAACAGAATGAATACACAATACATGACAAAAAATAGTAACATTACACATAAAATGATACATTTTAATGAATGACTTAACCATCGAATGTATGATATCAAGTTATTAACACAAGCTTCATCCAATTCAGCTAAAACACTTTTAATTTTGCGAATAAGCTTAAATAAAATTTCCGAAACTAATAATTAAAAGCATAATTTAACGAGTCGACAGGTCGCAGTTTTTCGCCTCTCATTGTATCAATAAATTTCAGACTTTCAGCAAGTTTAGAACACGGTTTGTGGTGCAACTAGATAACCTTCCGCAGCCAAACTACCTGCTTTTGTCTATTAGTGCCAACTCAGCTAAAGTAACCCAAACTTCAATGCCCCCTTAGTGATAACCAGATTGTTCAGTAAAACACAAAAACATTTATGTCAGCTAAAGATAAAACCACTTAATAATATACTGAATGAATCGTAGCTAATAAAATAGCATTAACACTGCTAATCTACGTTCGTGGCGAAAATCTTAAAATTCTTTTCTTTAAGATTTGTAAATGGCTAACATGTCAAATATTAAAGAAATAAAAAAAACTTCCAGAAGGCAAAAAAATAAAAACACAAATAGGCCTCCGAACCTCAACACCACAACATTTAAAACGACTATCATAAATAGCTTGGATCATTTCATGTTGCTTATTAATTATCCGTAAAAGTCGGACTTCGTGATTGATTTACTACGTGTGCGCAATGAGAACAAAGACGGCAATAATATATCGGATTTGTTATTCCGTGCAAACATAAACATTCTGCGTGTCCATCGCACAGCTTTTTTCTTTCCTAACGAGCAGGTACTTTTAATACCGACATAACATTCCATTTCTTACCATTTAGAACACACTTCATCAAAGCACAGACCATACGAATTCGCTTTGAAACTCATAACTGCAATGGCATATCATCAAAACAGCAGTTTCCAATTTATTCCTTTATACCTTACCAGTTACGACAAAGCAATAACCCTTATACCCTCTTTTCTATTGGCAACACAAGATGCCGGATACAGGATACCTAAGAACATAATGAGTTTAGTTACACGACTTTCAGGCGGAAAGAAACCAATTAAATCAAAAGAGATGCTACCCAAATTAAATTTCTTTTTAAACAGAATGAGAGCAACATGTAAAAAAGTGGAGTCCAAAAAACATAAAGAATGTAGCGAAGGAGATTGTGATAAGGTAATTTTGTGCTACACTTTAAAAGGATTCTAACAATGGGCGAGGTTTATAGGTTGCTTTAACATTGCCATTAATTTATAATTCATTTATCCAATCTTTTAATTTTCAGGGAGCACTGTACGACAGTGTGAGCAATTTATCGTCAGTATTCGCTTCCACTGCACCTTCGAAATGGCCATCATTTCACTCAATTGCTAATTACGCAGAAGATGGAGTTTTTCTACAACATGAAGTCTTTTCGAAAAGCAACCTTGAACCAATACCAGTATAATGGTAATGATGATTCAATGTGAAACCAAGAGTAAGCAGGAAATCATAAATAATAATTTGTTGCCTGGTTGTTATTACCCTTGTGATATGACACATAAATTTTGTAATATGTACATAAGTTCTGTGATATGGCCCTTGTTTATTTGAGGGCTATCTTTAGCATGTATAAATATTTTTGAAAAAACTAATGTAGATTATTTGTAAGCTAGATTTTAAAACGTATTTTTTCCGTCTTATTTTCTTAAAAAGCTTAAGGAAGAGGAGGATTGCGCAGGGTCTATATCTATAAAAGGAGTTTGATAAATTGTCGAATTGTCAAATTACGCGTACGCTAACTAAAAACTACAGCGAAAAATGCAACCAAGTAAAAGCGAGACCTGGGAGCAGAATATCCAAAGCTCAGTAAAACAATTTGTATTTATGTGGATAGGGTGTAGCTGCAGCGTATTCGGCTAATAATCGTTATAGGTTCTATGTTCTACTTTGACACACTTTTTATAGTTTTATCAGCATATTTGGAGCCATAACGATTAGATCAGTGACCTGGCTTATAACGCCAGTTTAAGCGGATAAGTACATGTTTTTGTGAAACTTGCAAAATCGATGCGTCTGAATGCTGCCATACGTTTTAGCTACAACGCTTTTTTAGCCATTTTTTAAATTTGGCAAAAAGCAAGTCGATGGTGAACGCAAGGACTCCTTTTGCACATGTGTTGGTTAGGTCAGCAGCGTTTAAATTGCGCTGGTCTGCCTTGCGAAATAATTCAAAAGAAACCTAAAATTTGAGAAAAAAGGCCACGACTGGAGCAACAAGCAACACATTTAGAGAGTTAGGTTTTAACCAAATGATTTAAGATCCTAAGTAAATCACTGTACCTACTACAGAAACGTCTTACATGATTACTTTTAGGGACAAACTTCGAAATTTGCCGCCTTGTCTAAATATATTTTGCGAATGGTTGTAGCCAAAGCTGTAACTGTGATAAAATTCGAATTTATGCAGAAAAGTTGACTAGGACAAAATGCATTATACAAAACTTAACAAAAAACTTCAGCTAGACATAGCTGGCTAGTTTCTGCATCCTTACCTCGTTCGTAGCTAAAACCTTAAAATTGTTTTTTTTTTTTTAAGATTTATTCATGAGAAAAAAATGTAGTAATACATCTATCTGCAAGGCTTTTTAAGGGTTGTGAAGAACTAATCTTTCGGGTATAACCCCCCTCTCCCCTACACCTCCCTCTAAAAGTGATGAAGCATGCCATAAAACTTGGCAGAACTATTCGTGAGCACTTCGGATGAGTTAGACAAAGAAAAATTTAATGACGTCATTGCAGTCGAAAATAAAGTCATCATGTATTAGCAAACCCGAAAAAAAGCCGAAATAATACAACGTATACTTTGGAATAAGAAACACTGTTTGAAATGTTTTGAACGTATCAAATTAGTTGATAAAAGCATAAAAAAGAAAAAAATATGACTAATCATGTCATGAAAAAAGGCCAGTTTTTTATCGATTAGCTATAAGCCGAGGAATTATCATAGGAACAGACGTGATGTCACAATCAAAAATTTTCAATTTTTCCGAAGTTGACTGAAAATGATAAAAATTACCAAACTATAACCCCTAAAACTGTATGCTTTGGTAGCTCCCTGTCCGAATAGGGTTTAAGTACTCATACTAGGAAACGTTTAAAAGACATTATTTAAAAATCTACATTTGATTTAAAATTAAGGAAAGTGAATGAAGGAAAACCCGCTCCGATTGAATATAACAACAACTAACAGAGGAAACCATTGTAACTTCCTGTCTCTTCCACACTGGTAACTTGAAAATAAAAGTAGAAATTGATTCGTAATTGCTACCATGGAAACTAGTACTTTTTGCAGTACTGAGGATTTTTCAATATTTATTTTTAACTTTTAATTTCCATATAATTAACAGGCGTCAGGCAGTCATTTTGTAATCACTTTCAGAATCCTTGTCATAATGTCTTTTGCTTTTGAAAATGTCAGTTTTTGTTGCTTTCCATACATTACGTTTTAAATGCTGAGTCAGTTGTTATTACTAGTGTACGTTTTATCCCCTTTCCGTGAAAACATAAATTTTTGTGAACTACCAAACTCTTCTAACCGAGATATACATCATTTACGTGCTAATAATGCTTTTAAAATCATTTGTAATTAAACTTAAAACTTGAAAGTGAAAATATCACAATTATTATGTCTAAGTAACTTGTCATGCGAAATAGAAAAAAAAAACAATAACAAATATATAAAGACCGAAAAGAAGAAAGATGGTTACATGCAAATAAACTGTACTTATGCATTAAAATGTCTTTATAATCACAAAAAAACATGCATCACAAATTACATTCTTAGGCTTTTAAAATGAAAAGGTATAACGATACTAAGAAGGGCAATAGCACTGCGTCAACGAAACAATGAAACATTGTTGTCAGATGGAAAATTGCACACTGCTTCCTAAATTGGAGCAATAATCAGATCTTTTTTTGGGATTGGATACGTGCTTGTCTTAAAACACTTAATCAACATGGTAAAGTTATGTTAAATGTATTTTTAATAGTTCACGGATGCGTGTTAATTAAATGCACTAAGAGTTGATATAAAATTCGGTATAAATTCTACAATCACATGAAGGGAAACAGTAAACAATAACATTTAGTAAAAGATGAAAAAAACACGTGAAACACAAACATGCAGAATGACATTAATCTTAGTTCGATTGCAGAGAACTTATTACGTTTTTTTGATGAAAAAGAGTCTTCCGCAATTTATTTTTAAACATTGTTTTTAATAACAAACTTGTTGATCTATGGATAAAATACATATTTGCACGTATAACAGCATATGGTCTTGTAAGTTGGAAAATGTCGATACTAAACCCAAAAAGACTCAACTAGACTTTGCGTACTTCACTACTTAAGAATCGAAAGCAGAAAGTTGCCAAGTTTTTTGAAGTTTTACTTAACTAACATTTACCTTTAGGCGGAGATGGTGTAGTGGTAGCGCATTCAACTTGTAATCATAAGGTTTCAGGTTCATGTCCCCACTCCGGCGCACTTTATATGTGGTGTTGTCAGCCCATTTGGTGCCATCTACTAACCGCTAATCGGTTTGTGTGGCAGGCAAGCATATTAGAGCAATGCTATACGTAAGCGGTAATGTAACATTGTAACATAGGGGCAGTCGGAGGGGAGGGCCCTTAGGACGGAATCCCCAAGGACGTTAAAACTTCCCGTTATTTACTTACTTACTTTTTACTGACTTACTTACTCACCTTTAAATTCTGACAACTGAAAATGTGTTGTAACAGTTTCCAACATTATACTTTTTTGGACTAGTGACAATTTTTACAAATGTTTACATAGATAGTGTTAACCTAGCGCATGTTGTCTCTTTTTTCTATTGGGACGGCGAGATGAACATGGCCCTGGAGAAGGCCTCGTCACGTGACCCTCAAATGCATAGTTTTTCTGGATTTATTGTTTAATGAGATTGGTCTCAATGAATCAAGTTCTGTATATCACTTTCTAGGGCTAAGGGAGCCCAGCGTTTTAAGTCACAGATTTGTGTGGTGCGCTTTTTTTCACTCCTTACACGCAGCCGTTGTCAAACTTTTATTGTACGTTTTTCTTGATTGTTGTCCAAATGTTTAAATCAATCATTTTATTTATGCTTTTGCTTACCTGAGATTTATGTAGTTTAGTGATGTGTATTTTATTGGATTGATTGGTAGCAAGCAGTCATTTCTTTGAGCTGTAACGTGTAGTTAGCTAGCTCTAATATAGAAACTTGTCGTTGGAAATTGGTACATGATTTGTCAAGTTGACTATTACACGTCATTGGGTTTCTCAGGTGCCAACTGGCTATATAATTTTCAAATTATCATGTAATTCCAGGTACCTGATTGAAGCTAGCTATGCAAAAAATTGACTTCAGACGGTCCTGCACAAGTTGTTTAATCGATTGTTTTATCCATTTTAAACGTTAGATTATGCATAAAAAAATCTAACATACGTATACGGCCAAATAATTTGATTAAAACGCTTATAAACCGTTTAGCTTGTCTATGTGGGAAAATTTGAACCGAGGTTATGAGGTGGGAACCCACCGTAGTGACTTTAGGCAAGTAATAGGCAAAAGTCTATATTTTCCGTATGCTTTTCCGTATACCTTATTACACGAAAACAACGAAGCAAGTAATTAACGGGTTCACAATTAATACGATCTAAAATTACCGCAAATTTCGAATTTTGT
This sequence comes from Hydractinia symbiolongicarpus, assembly GCF_029227915.1. Taxonomy (NCBI): domain Eukaryota; kingdom Metazoa; phylum Cnidaria; class Hydrozoa; order Anthoathecata; family Hydractiniidae; genus Hydractinia; species Hydractinia symbiolongicarpus. The sequence continues at coordinate 10,856,286 of NC_079875.1, read as the reverse complement.
GGTAATTAACACAAAACAACGAATTTCAAATAATGAGATGGTACTTCATTACGCGAATTCTCAAAAGGGTAGACACTTTTTTACAGGTTCAAGCTAAGAGAATAAAAAAGAAATAATAAAATGTCATCGCACGTATTTTATCTTTTTGTCTAAAATGCTCAAAAAAGATTACTGAAAAGGGTTATCTTTGATAGTGTTTTTATCGTTGTAACTGGCATTTTTCAAGTTTACCGTACACCTGCTGCTTTCCATCCTGCTTTGATTATCTTCTTTCCTTTTTGAGATTAACGGTGCCTAAAAATTTCTATTTTTATTGAGCACATCTATATATCCACGAGTTATGTTGAAGTCGTTGAAAAATTATTTTTGACAATTAAGGTTAACGGACCTTTTTTTTTGCGCAACACTTAATTAACGGAGGAGATATTTTCACGATGAATAAATTAACCGAGTTTTAATTAACGCTAAATTTCAAAATTCGCGTTAATTACTAGCTTCGTTATTTTCGTGTAATAAGGTAGAAAGGTAATTGTCCACATTAATAAGCAATATATTACCCGTAAAAGTAACAAAAAAAACATGAATGACGCGTATATGTCGCTCATTCGATACACATAAAGATGCATTATCAAAAACAGAAGATTTTTATAGAGCTTTTGTGTCCTAAACTAAAACTATCATTTTGTTGAAAACACTTGATATATATGTTGATGACCCTTACATTAACCTGGGGGATTTCAAAACAAGCTTTGTTTTTAATTAAACCGGTCGGACCATATGAAGCAGATAAAAAATGCGGTACTGCACGTGGAATCTGATTAACCGATTAATGGAATATCCGGAATGCAAGCAGATAATGCGGCACTTCCAGCGGAATTTGATCAAAACGCAATAAGGCATATACAATGAAACACAATATTGATTAATTATTTCAACGCAATTATAAGAAGGAAAACATCTACTACTACTACTACTATAAGTTTTATAACTTGGCTGCAGCGATTCATTGCAAGTCAATAACATTCCGTCAATTCATACAATAATCTTTCGTAAGCTAATATATTATTTACTAGTGTTTTTGTATTTTTTGTATTATTTTGCAGTGAAGATACATTCTCATTATTGCAAATTTTGTCTTACTACAACTATAAGATCGCCAGTAAGTTACAGTAGTATATCTAGCAGAAAGATATTACACACAGAAAACATTACTCTCACTCTCACCTCTTTCGCACTGGCGAATGATTAAAATTTTATCAAATACGATGGATGTGCACAAATTAGTAGTTAATATACCAAAGATATATCTTAAGAGGACACAAGCACTTCCTTGCTACACAGCACAAGATTCCAAGGGGAATACCATAAAAATACTATTAGTCGATCGCTCCGTGAAGATATCCACTTCGATGGAATCAAAATAAAAAAATAGTAAAGAATATAGCTTGTTTTAGAAATTTTGATAAAAAACAACTGATGCCACCACTCTGTGTTCAAGATAGTGGAGGAAAGTTATAACTAAAATTCCATGTGCTTACTAATTTTATAAAACACATTGTCGTCAGTCCAATTCATTACTGTCTTCCGGTAACGTAACAAAAGTTAACCAAGAAGACATTTTTTTCTATGTCACAGATATAGATATATAGATAAAAGCACATATGCGACAGTAAGTATATTTAACACGCACTAAATTTTAAAGTAAATATAGTAAGTGACTGGGCACCTCGAAACTTGCCAGACCTGAGTTACTTTATAGTGTATCACTTTATAATCCCGTTGCACTTTGAATCCCATCGCACTTTGTAATCCAATTTTGTCGCGCTTTGTAATTTGAAATAGAGGAAGTAAAAAGAAATTAATATAAAAATACAAGAATATAAGACACTATAACGATGGCTATGAGTATGACCCAGATTTGTTCCCAGCACCTCAGTAGACAAATGGTATTGAATTCGAGCGTGAGTATCCCTAAACGAGGAAAAAGTGCTCACTTCAAAAAATATGAGGCAGACGGAAAAACCAATGATGATTTAACAAACTTTTAAATCGTTGAAAGTTTTCTTCAATTTTGATATGGAGTGTGAACTCATTATATAATTTTGCTCCAGTGAAATAAAAGGACTTTTCTTTTGGTAGTTTCACAGAGTTGTCTGAGTTCTAAGTATTGATTTGATGACTTATTTTTCAAAGTAGTTTAAACAAACTTCTTTATCCGAACACTTTCTACCGGATGCATATAATTGGTTCAACATTTCGTTATGAATATTTATACCAATATTGCTTATACCAATATTGTTCACAAAAATTATTGGAAACCATACTAACTCGCACTGACTTCAGCATGTGCTGCTCTCGCGGTTTTTGCCACTTTCGGTGGCTGTCACGTAATTTTTCTATAACTTGCAAAAACTGCAACTAGCGCATTTTCAATGTTCCTCCCCCCTCTTATACATTTGAGTTAAGCTTTTGCATCCTATTGGCGGCAGAGCATTTATCAGTCGATGATGTTTAGCTATTTTAAGAAATAACCGAGAAATTGCCATTTTCCAAAAAAAATAATGTGGCAAAAAAAGCTTTATTTATTATTATAGCGAACTTTCTATAAAAATTTATGTTTCACATTCATAGCGAAAGCAGCTTTAAAGTTGCAAAAAGGCTGAACACAAACAATCAAGTTCGATCAAATTTTTATGTGAAATGCAAATTAACTTTACGCTGACGCGTTTTAACCAGAGTACTAAAAATAAAATTTAGGAATTTGTTACTTCCATTTTTTGTAACGAAAGTCAAGAATTACTATCATATTCGTTACGGACATTGTTCAAAATTTAATAGTTATGTTTGTTATAAACTAGTTCTTAAGTTGAACAAGAAAGTCTTCCTCAATCCTTCCCCACATGGATTCTTAGGACGTTGGTTCATTTTGTGCGAACGTGGAGGCTGGGGGTTGTGGTTACGCATTACTGACCGCCGTCCGTATATTCTGACACACTAGATTCTGGCGCGGTTACAAAATCTGATGTTCTAGAATAAACATGGCAGCCTTATATAGCCTCGCATTAAAATATCCAATACAATCAAGCCAACTAATGCAGTTTGGAATTGATGTGACATGATGCAATGAACGCTAAAACTGATCACTGATATTTCAGAATTGTCGCTGTTTCGAAATACATTTGTTTTTATTTACTAACGCAACATTATGGGGAGTATTGCTCGAACATCTTTATTCCATCTGCCTGACAACTAACGAAAACGCTAAACATGTTTTGGGTATCAGAAGTCCAAGCTTTACTTTAAAACCACCCACACAATTACAAACAGCCTCCAACATACAAACCAAACTATCTACAAAACACATGACTATGAATTAAAAGCAATAGTGGAAGTTTCAGGCTCTTAAAGGGATTCCAGTAGAATTTTTGAGTTCACCTATTAACAGGATTTCGAAGATTAGGGATAGTTTTAATTAATTGCTTATATTTAAAGAATGAGAGGTATGGAAACAAAAAAATATTAGGTAAGGCGGTGTCTGAAAAATTAGTACTAAATGTTGGTTAAAAACGACAAGGAGGTAGAATAGCACCTACGACAAGGTTGCATATCATTAAAAGAAACTTAGGGAACATTACATTTCATTTTATGATAATAGGAAAAACCAATTTAATTTTCAAAACTATACCAATTAGACAACCTTATTGGAAGATAATTAAGAGCTTTCTGTTTCGTTATTAAATATGTTTGAATATACATATGAAAATATGTTTACCTCATAGCTAAACAACTAGAGGAATAAAGAGTTGAATAACTTCAATTAAAAGCTAAACCATATCAAAATGTCAATTAAATTGTTTTTACATTTAACTTTAGCTGTAATGGTTTGCAACATGATTGGTGAGTGATTTATTAGTATTCGTATTAGCAAGAGACTTTCTTTTTGACCAGAGTACATTGTTTTTTGCTCATGTTTAAAATTTGTTATATGCTTTATTTTGGGTTTTTTCCTTTATGTTAAGACTGATACATTTCAAGAGTGCTCAAAATTGCTTTAAATTGTTATTTGCGCATTACTGTAGGCTCAAAAGAATTTGTGGTGTTCCAGGGAATGTTTTATCCCAAAAAATAAAATTCTTTTAATTTCGGTTAAATAGCATTTAGCAAAAATTTTAACTTTAGTGATCCGTGTAGCATTTTTTGAGGGCCACATTTAACTGTCGTCATGGCAACTTTCCAAATGCTGTTTCCATAGAATTTGATAAAAAGTTGCCAATTAAAACAATGTTAATATTCACCAAGTTTTTGTCCTACTACTGCAGTACAGTACTTATTGTTTATTTGTTTATTTATTTCTTTCCTTGTTTATTTGTTCGTTTGTTTTTCTTGTTCATTTGGAACAATATGTCCACACCTCTGAATGAATAGGTTTAATAGGGTATTTAAAGAAAGATAACCCAGAAATAATTTTTGATATTTAATTTGACTAATGCATAAAATCTCGATCCCTGTTTTGATCTCTGGGCAAAGCAGTTACTGTTTCGCCTCAAAAATTTTTCTTCTAACCGAACGCATATTGTCACGATGTTATGGGACCGATTAACAATAATGATGTAAAAGTGTGTCAAAAACAAAATTTTGGAGCTCGTGTATAGGTGAAAGACATAAGATTGTGCTGTCTCTTTAGTATTTTCTTTAAACTATTATACTTTGGTTGTATAAAAAATGCATCAGATGTAGATATTTATTTATTTTATATAACAACAGCAAGAATATAACAAAACAAAAGGTTAGAACACTTTCAGGAGAGCTTAAACCAAGGCGATTAACCAATCAATTAGGCAGCGAAAATAATTATCAAATATAGGTTGGGGATATTGTCCGGAATTTTGGTTTCTTTAAGCTGGCCTTTGCAACAAATTTTTTAACACATTTACGTCATAAACCGCAAAGAGAAAACGTGTTAGCAGTATGAAACGAAAATAAAAGTTTTGAAGTTATTTGTTCTATGAATCAAAAAATAACTCTTTGTTTAACCTCCCACTAATGGATTATTTTGATGACAACATCAACGGTTTGTTATTTCGCATTATGTTTTAGTTTGTTAACCGCTTTTGGATTAGATAGAGCTTTAAAAATTGATCAAAATGGCATCATGACCTGGAGATGTAAAATTCAGTAAAATTTTAGTGTTGTCACTTATAACCCGGCTCTGTCATGACCATCAACAATATTATTTTTCATGTTTTGAGTCCCTTTACGTTGATACTGCCAGCTCTCAGCGATGAAGATTGTTATCATAAAAAGGCGCCAAATTTGAATAAATATACATGCCCGAAACATTGATCAACAAACCGAACGCGCGATATGGTGGCTTCATCTTTATTAACGAATCTTTACTTTCTTTATCTTTACTCGCTTATTTCTCTTTAAGTTCAGTAGTATAAAATAATAAAAAAGGTTTATCACATTTTGTTCAACATTTTTTCCATTTTGATCATTAACTTTTTCTTGTTTAATTATTTTGTGTATATTGACCCGTGACCATCACAGTAAAGAAAAATATATTCCATTGTTTTTTTAATTTAGCCACCTCTTTAGTAAATGTGTAAAAAATACTCAATTATAAATAATTCAGCACTCACAAAGACGTAAACAAAATTCATTTATAGTGGGGATTTGTTACTCAGTACAAATCCCCACAAACAACCAAGCCAGTTGGTCTGGTCTTTAAAGTCAACACTCATCATGATTTCATTCAGCCACCGTGCCGCAGCGCAGTTTCTCTCTCTTTTAAAGCAGTTGTAAGCCAACAATTTTTTTTCCATTTATGGACAAATTATAAAAAAATTGTTCTGACAATGTCATGAGCGATTCGCCTACGTTAACTTTAGTTTTAATTATGCGATTACCCTTTTTTTATTATAATATAGGTAATGAAAGTGACGTGCAACAACATGCCTTCTTGATAAATGAATTTTATCTTAGCTTAAATGTTTTTAATGATTAGCCAACCTCAATATCAAAAGACGTTTTTTCAATGTTTCTTCTATAAGTCTTGAAACACTGTCCAAAAAATGCAAGGGGTAAGAAGATATAAAAAAAAACTATTTTGATGATGTGAAGTGCGGACTAACTTAAACCGTTTGATTTGATTAACAAGAATTAAATTGTTTAATATTCGTTGGCAAGTATTCAACCTTAACATTATAAGTATGCTATGATGGTATACCAGAGGGCAGTTGGTCAGTCAATGTACATGGGTTCATATCAGAAGAATTATTTGTCATTTGACAAATAAAAAGTCATCTCCGCAAAGATTATAGACGCATATTCAGAATAATTATATTATTTAAATGGAAAAATGATTTAATCGCTAAAATGTCCACCAAATTGAGATAGGCTTTTCTAAGGTTTTAGGTATTCAATATTGCTAATTCCCAAACAAAATGAACATAGGAGAACAAGTCTTGAAGTTTTTCCGACCGCAACGTAGCCTTAATATCGAATAATTCTACATCAAAGATCAAGGATTATGTTCCTTTATACAAAAGTGGTTTTGTTTTTAGGTACTTCGGATGTGTACGTTTCCAAGCGCAATGGTGAAGATAATAAATTTTGTGGCACGTATCTAAACCCATGTAATACATTTGAATTTGCTGTAAAGAAGAATCCTCTTTTACCAACTACTGTGCAATTGGACGGGGGTACAGAGAAAACATATGTATATTACGTAAGTAGTTCAATAATCCTTAAATCAAGCATTACAATCACTTCCTATGGGGGTAAAAAAAGTCGTCCTGTCACCAAGGCAAATATCAAGAGTATTTATTCCGTACATACAGTAATAAGCATATCTATTTAAAAATTGAGCACATTCATTTTATTAAAACTCCACTTCTGGATTGAAACTCATCTTTTAGTGCATTAATCGCCAACTGCAGCTTTAACAATTTAACTGAATTCATTTTTAATACTAGAAGAAGCCATGTAGAATCTGTTGAAATACGTATACATCATAGTTTAATAAAACGCTCAAATCTTATTGGAAGTGTTCATGTTGGAAACTTGCTGATTGTTATAGACTCCTGCACTTTTTATGGTAACGGAGAGAAGAATAATGCATTGGTGGACAGTTGGGCAAAAAAAAACAATTAAAATCAAGGTCACAAAAAGCATATTTAAATGTTCTCTTGGGATTTTAATACACTGTAATCGCCAAAATTCTGCCATCAAAATAGAAGCGTCTACGTTTCAAGCAGATAATGATCCGTATCAAAGATACATATTTGGAGTTAAGACAGTTAAATGTTTCACAATCGTATTGAATAAACTCAAGTTTTCAGGATTTCAAACTTCAGCTGTACAAGTATATTCAGCCTTTAGCTTGACAATTTATAATTCTTCATTTGAAAGGAATAAAAGTATTCGAGGTGGTGCCGTGTTTATTTACAATACCGACTTTTGGAATGTTCACAACTCGTTCTTTTCTTTTAATACTGCCGGCACTGGTGGCGCTATATATGTCTATAAAGGAAAAGGTGCTAGTGTTGTTAATTCATCTATATTTTTTTACAACTCAGCTAATATTACCGGCGGCAGTATTTACATCAAAACGCAAGTTACTCGTTACGATAGGGCTTTCTATTTAAATTCCGTACGCTTTATTGGCACAACTCATAGTCCTTTAACGACCGGAATAATCATTAATACTGGTGCGCAAATAAGCTACACAGATGTATCAATAATTATAGACAAGACAGTTCTAGATGCTCCAGTACTAGATGGGATACGTTTGGACGACAAATTTAGATATGGGGAAGATAATTTTGATAACCTTTCTCTGTTTTGTCCCCACAATTTTGGTATCGCTTACTTTAAGCCTACAATTGCATTCCAATGTCGCAGATGTGAAAGAGGAATGTATAGTCTAAAAGGCGATAGTGTTACATTGTCAATGGTAAACAGGACGATGTCAGAAAACAAACTTGTCGTAAAAAAGTCAGATTTCAGGTGCTTTCGATGTCCTCCTGGAGGGAAGTGTGAGTATGGGATACAGAGTAAAGGGAATTTTTGGGGATATATTGGAAAAAGCAAAGAAATAGAATTCTTACCTTGTCCCACTGCATATTGCTGCTCTGAAAAGACAAAAAAATGTGTTTCATACAACACTTGTAACAAAAAACGAACAGGAATACTTTGTGGAGCTTGTGAAAACGGACACACGTTGAATTATTTTAGTAATAGTTGTGTAAGAAAGAACAGATGCAATCAGTGGTTGTTTTGGATATTCTACGTAGCATATGCCGTATTTTACGTGGTTTTTTTAATGTACTTTAAGATTATATTTAAGACTTTGTACGAGAACTTACGCAAGCTGAAGTGTGGGAGAAAAAAGGCGGGAATTATCAATGATTTATATCAATACACGCCTTTTCAAGATAGCATGGATGAGAACATGAAAGAAACTAACATTTATGAAGAGGAAGATTGTCCTTTCAGCAATGCTGCTGTATTAAAGACTGAAGGAAGACAAACAAACGTTTGCATTTTGGGGTTGAAAAATATCACATTTTTCTTTTATCAAATGCAAGCTTTGATAGAAATAAATGCACCGGAAGAAAAGGGGCATAGTTACATAATACATATTAAACACACTATATCAATTTTTTTTAATTTCCAATTAAGCCAACTTAACATATCAAATTTGTGTCCAATGAAAGATCTTGATGCGCTGTCAAAAGCATCGATAAAGCTTGGTAATGTATTTATTATCTTTCTAATTCTTCTTGCATTAGTTGCAATCATAAAAATATTTCAGCGTTATAAAAACAGAAGAAATCTTGATGCAGTGCCTTCTGGAACGACGATTCACAAAATCATGAAAAACATATGCATTTGCTCAATCCAAGTTGGTTTGCTTGGCTATACTGCAGTGAATGTATTTTGCTTTCACATGTTAAACTGTGTGTCAATAAACGATAAAAATTACTTATACATGCAGGGAGATATCGCATGCTACAACTGGTGGCAATATTGCATTTTGGTTGTAACTATATTATGGATAATACGTTTTACAATTTCTGTGCATGTTTCTGTTAATATGTTACGAAGAAATCAAATTACTCTTAACCAATTTTACCCATCTTTCGCTATTCCACCAATATCATTATATTATTACTTACGTTCTTTATGTACCAATAATACAGTAGACGTCATGACTAACACGGAAGATATCGACAAGGTAACAGAGATTTTTATTGGTCCTTATATTTCCAACAAAAATGGTCAATTGAATTGGGAAGCTGTGTTGATTGGTCGACGAATAATTATAGCTGCCTTGTGTGCGTTTGTCGTGAACCCAATATCAAAATTGTTTTTTACATTGCTGGTGTTCCATGTATGTCTTCTACATCATCTGTATGTTTTACCATACCGCACGCGAATCTTGAACCACTTGGAAACAGGATCACTTTCATGTTTAATATTTCTTAATGTAGAAAATCTATTCTTTGCCTTTCTTTACATGAACGACCAATCCAGTGTACCAGCTATTAACACTATGGCAATGGTTTTTGTCTGGGTAGAGCATATAGTACTGCTATTACCATTGCTGATAATTATTTTTATAACACTACTTGCACTGTGCAAGAAACCTCATGCAAATTAAAGAATTGTTTTGATTATGTGAGTGAGTACGACGCAATATTCACGCAATATGCCTGAATTCCCTCTACCACACTACATCAAGTCTACCACTCTCCTTAACAACTACATAAATGCTGATCAGAACGCCAGCAATTAGTTTAACGTATATTGTACGTATTTTTTTATTTCTTAATTCATTTTTGCAGTATGCACGACGTATAACTTTTCCTAGTTATTAATATCCTGTTAATGAAAGTAGAGTGTTAACCCTATTTGGTATGGGCTTTTTTGACCCTTGTAAGTATGGGGCTGTACCTTTTTCTCTGTTTGGTTTTAAGTGACGAAACTTGGCACAAAGAAGCATCAATATGTTGTAACTTAATTGGTGACAAAATATTTGGGTTGACATGTGATCACAGGAAGTGATGACGTCATAATAAGACATTGGTCAAAGAAAACATGTCTTTTTTTTAACTTCCCGTGTTTTTATCTTTTTCAACACTATTCACAGTACTAGTTATTAAAGAAAACTAATAAAAGAATGTAAGATATTATTAGAAAGATTTGAAGCATTTCTCTAGAGAGAAAATGTAAATCGATCAGAATTTAAATTTTAAAGAAATAATTTTTTTGAAAAATTGATATTTCAGAACCTTGGTGTTAGTAGCTGTCATGGAATAAAAAAAAGGAATTTCATCCAGTAATTAAAAAGTTATGAGACTTTGAAAATGCCGCGGGCACTTTATCTCCCTCCCCCCCCCATACCAAATAGGGTTAACTTAAAGGTTGTCAATCAACCACATTAATAACAAGAAATGGCAAAATTACAGCGAAGAAAACATAGTGTTATGCAAATATATCAGTTATTTCGGTGCTTAAAACACGCCCAGTTAATTTCCTCTGTCTCATTTCATTAGAATAAATGTATCTCAAGTTAATTTATATAGCTCTTGTAATTTGTCTAAGCATTTTACTTTTCATTTTTGGTGGTACCATGGATATCATAGAACGTAAAATTTGTAAATTTTAATTTTCTGACCTTGTCTTAAATATTCTAATAGCTAGTATGTGGTATGTTTAACTTTTGAAGAACATGTAAAAGTGATTTTGCAGTTTGCATGGAATTAGAAAAAGCCTTTCCTGTAACACCAGCATGCCGAACATTTGATCCCATACTTTCCCTGTGTTCTACACTACTACTGGAAATTACCCCTTAAATTTTATGATGTGTTTTGGCAATTGATAAGAATTAATATCCTATGCTAGGGTTATAATTAGAAGATAAAACAAATTTATAACTTTCCTTGGAATGTTTTTACTTACTCCGATGTGGCAGAATTGTATTTTACGCATGTTTAGTTTTGTAGCAAATATATATAAAGTGTCAAAAATGTCAATTCTAAAGTAAATTGACATGTTCGCGAATTGTAATAGTATACGGTCGTGGGGTCTAGAATATAATAAGAAACATGCCAGGACAGGCAAAAATCCTTCAAAAAAACTTCTAGACCTTAGCTAGACTTCACTTCCGAGAATGGGAACTGAAAGTTCAACTTGCCCCACTGAGATAAAAAAAAACCAAGATAATATTAATTTCGCGTTAACACAAAACAAATAACTTTGAGTTAAAATTTGCTAACTGCAGGTTTTCTTTTAACCTGCAAATAAAACTGTTGTATAGGTGTTTATATGTGGACAATATACAATTGTCCACCAACTTCTGCTCTTTTCATCCATTTTCAAAAGTGAAAATACCTCGAAATAAAAAATTGGCTTCATAAACCTTACCAAAATATCTACATAAGCTAGGAAATATGCTACAATATGTAGCCGGTTAAATCAGAGATTGCCTTTGGTTTGATCATAGAGCATAGGATTTTTTTCAAATCAAGCGCAATGAAAAACCTTTTTTTTACAGAATAAATAAATAAATAAAAGTAAGTCAGTGGAAACGAAAAGTGAAAGACCAAACAAAACAAATGGCCTGGTCATTTTAATTTTAAATTATCTTGATAGACAATACTTAAAAAAATGTTATTGATCATTATATTGATCATTATAAACCACATAAAACTTTCATTTCTATTTTTACGGAAAAAAGTTTTCACGACGAACATCATTTAAATTTTGATGACGCCAATGATCCGTTGAAACACAAGAACATGTTATTTCTTAAAAAAAATGTTTAACCGTTGCATCTATAGTGTAGAGCCTAAAATGAAAAAGATGTTACAGTTTCGAAATTTTGCCGACTCCTGCAAATATTCACTAACATTCAAAAAATTATATTCTTAAATTTCTTTATCCGTTAGGAACTGTACTTTTAACGAAGGCTTAAACAGATGTTCTTTTTAAATGTTAATTGATGACGTCATAATCCCGGATCTTTTGAAACAAGTGGGTTGAACCAGCTTGGGGAACTTGGTTCAATTTTGGTCCAAGGTGGTCCTAGTTATTGCTCAATAAAATAAGGTTTTAAAATAAGTTTTGTTTTAAAGTTATCCAGCCTCAAAGTTATGAGTGCGTTATAAGTTATAAGCTATTGACGTCAAGGTAATGTATTGACGTTGTGCCCTAACGTAAGGAAAGATATAGAAGTTTTACGGCCACATCAAATAAACATATTCACTTTACCTGGTGCAAACAGACAGAGGGATACACGAAATTAGCCTATCAATATTAAAAACCTACTCATTAAATCCATGGAAAAATTCACTTAGACAATAAACAATAAAAATTAATCACCATTTTAATTTCAATGACGTCAGAAATGGACCCATCAATAACTAAAACATTTTCTTTCAAAAATTTGTTTTACAGTTACTTCTATTGTATAGAGTATAAAACTATAATCTAAATAATGTGTGGAACCACGTGTGTTTTCGATGAAAGGTTTAGGAGATATTGGGTTTAAAAACTTTATTTGATTTAAAGTTATTTCCATTTTACTAATTATAGAATTTATTGATATTATATTTCTAGCTGTTTAGTGAGCTAGGTACAAAACAGGAATATGTCTACGATTATAGCTAGCTACACTTATGGATAAAGTATAATAAAACAGGACGGCTAATTTCTAATTTTGCTGCCGTTACACACAAGTCATATTACATTTCACTTTAAAGAGCGGAAAGACAATGCACTAAACTTCTTTAAAATAATGCACTAATTATGAGTGTAAATTCTGAGTGTTTTCTACGCCTTATTGTTACTGTTTGGTAGTTCTCTATTTATTTCTTTAACAATTCAACGCTTCGTCACAAAAAATGATAAAGTGGCAACATGCGATTAAACACAGTCTAAGCAATGTGTTTTTTTATCAACGCTTGATGAGAATGGTTAACATTTAATAACAAAATGTAGAGAGATACATTTTTAATTGATGATAATTCACGATCATTGCTAGCTTAAATTACCTTATTAGAAAAAAGCAAAATTAAAAATGTTTATTTTCTAAAATTTCTTAATTTCCGTCATCTCAAAAACTGCAATTACAGATTTTGATTATAGTCTCACAAATCGTGAGATTTAATTTATTCTAAAGTCTCAGCAATTTCGTCGACGGCTTACCAAATGCATGCGAGATATCGATTGATTTATTCTATGTCTGTATGTACAAAAGAAAAATCCCTAATTGGAATCACTAATTAGCGTCTTCAATAATTCAGCTTAAGCAAAAGAACAGCTCATAGTCATTCTAAGTGCTGTGGGGATATGTTGTTTTGCTACGACTCGGTCATTGTTTAAACCCACCAATGGATGGTATCGTATTTGCGATTTAACTTTTTGGGTGTCATTTGACTTTAATATTGTCATTACTAATTACTAATTAATAAATTAATTAGTAATTAGTAATGAGTCCAATATCTTAATTTGGTATTTGCGTGACTCAATCCGATTGAATCTGACTCCGTCTGAAGTTAACGTATTCATTTGTATTCTCTTAGTAACGGAAGAATTCAAATAATTTAAAAATGATTTTAATATGGAAAGTAAATTTAAAAGAATGTAAACATAAACCGCTGTTCAGACATTTCAATATTTTCCTAATAGCATTTTCATCTATGTTTTTACCTTTTTTATTTAGTACTAGCCTAAAATCACACAATAAGTTAACAAAAATGTGTGGGAGATTTTTGTTTATGCTGAAAATGCTGATATGTGTGAACAATCACATACAATTGCATTCTGATTTAGATATGTAACTATTAATCGAGTTTCCCTTCAAAAATAATGAAAATACGTTAAATTGAAGCCATATGACTTTAGAAATTTTAGGACGAAGAAGTAGCTAAGAAATATTATGCGTGTCGAGACTGGATTCCAATAAACACATTAATTGAAATTACTACGAATTGTCATTACGTAAGAAGGCTACAAGCTTTTTATTAGTTGATTTTTCAGTGGTCCTTGCGTACATTTGTTTTTCAAACATTTGCTTTATTTGTAGCTGTTTGCATTATTTCATAAGTTTTTAATGATTAATATGTTAACTAGTCGATAAGGCCCATGGAAAAATCCGCTCAGGCAGAAAAACAGATTGTTTAGGGTGCTTTGCTAACGTCAGCATTGCATATACAAAAAAATATTTAGACCTTAAAACTCTCATCAGAATAATGTATAGGATTATATGTTTTCGACGAATGGTTAATGAGATATAAGGGTTTCGAAATTTGGCTGATATCATACAGACCCGGAAAAACACCATTAATTTTTCTTTTGAAATTTGTATACCTGTTGCCTTCATCCTATAGATCTTGAAACGCTGATCGGGAAAATGTATAGGATCATTTATCTTCGAGAAACGGCTGCAGAGATGTTCAGGGTTTAAAAGTTTTTTGATGACGTCATCAACCCATGCATTACGAAACGGATTCGGGGACCCAGGTTGGGAAACTTACCTATTTGGTCCCAAGTGGTCCCTAGTTAATCACGCGGTAAAAAATCATTAACGTCACCACCTCGTTTTCAAGTTATTTAACCTCAAAGTTTTAAGTGCACTGTAATGTCTTTATTAGTTTAACTAGTCGATTAGGCCCGTGTAAAAATCCACTTAGGCAGAAAAACGATTGAAAAGTTCTGTCATTTGAATTTTGATGACATCAGCAAATATTTCAGTATATTGAATATGCCTTTTACTAAAAAAAATAATCTGAAAATGCATAAAAAGAAAGTAAATAAGTCATAATTTAACAAAAAAGTTCTTAAAATCTAACACAAAATATCAAATGTCAAATCGCATGAAATCCTCCCAACAAAACTTCAGACAAAATATGAAAAACAACGGCGTGCAAGGTGTAAAATCTAGTTAGTAGAAAGTTACAACATTGACAGTCACAACCCAGACAGTTACGACAACAATAATAATAATGTCAGAAATAACACATATCTCAAATATGTATACATCTTATTATGTGATTATGTTGAAAACCTTCAATATTTTAATCTGAAGCGTCGAAAAGAAAGGCTTGCAACAGTAAGCACAGATCTATGAAATAAGTTCTTTACCCATTTTAAACATTGTCTTTTCCCTAATTGCTTATACAACAATACAACCTGAACAATATCAAAAAGCCAAACTTAAACAAACACAAAACACCTAAAAACAAAAAGTTAAACTTTGAAAAATCATTTATTCGGTTGCATACCATCCTCTCCCGCAAAAATATGCACAAAATGTAAAAATTGGTTAAAACCGGTTAACAAAACAATTTTTTGTCTAATGATCCGTACTGACTTTACCAAACATTTTAACCTGAAATGTCGAAAAAGCAATGAGCAAGGAGTAAATTTCAAATCAACAAAAATCATTATTTTGAAAACATTGTATATATATATGGTCCTTCCTCACAAAAGTTTACAATAAATGTAGAACACAAAGGTTTATGAGGAGCAAATCAAAATATGAACAAAAATCAGTTCAATTGGCATGTTCTATATTGTCTTCAGCCATAAAATCTTCCACAAAATTGATATGAAACCCATCAAATTCAACTCAGAAAAAGCAGTCATTTAAGTGCATACAAAAATACAACTTGTAGAATATCAAATTATTATTTTTAGTATATATAATTGCATATGGTCCTCCCTCACAACAGTTAAATTTTTGCACTAAATTTGCAACACAAAATACAAATTCTAAATACTTCCTATGGTTTTCCTCAAAAGTTTAATCAAAATATAAAAGATGAGAGGTGAACGACAAAATCAAAGTTTGCAGAATTTAATTATTTTGGTATATATATGTCTATTGATATATGCCCTTTATAACAATATTTCAATCCAAAATGTGAAAAAGAAAAACAGTTTGCAACAAAATCAGTTATTCTGATGATATTGCATACACTTTTTCTCCACAAAAGTGTAAAAAAAGAATGGTTGTAGGAAATACTTCTGATTCAACAAAAATCAGTATTTGCATCTTGTACTCATTAAACATTACCCAAAATTTCAAAAAACTGTGATTTGGAACGCATCAAATTTATAAATAGAGAGGGATCAGTCATTTCGGTATGTTGTACAGAGTCCTGCCCGGTAAGAATTTATACAAAATATAAAAAAAACACAAGTTTTTTCGGTGTTGTACTCCCTCAAAAAAGTTGAAACTTTTCTTAATTGAGACAAAATGCCAATAAACAAAAAAATTTTAGTCAGAACATCTAGAACAACAAAAATCACTACACTTAAGGTACCAGAATTACTACATGTTAAATAAAAATCGTTTCGTCATATTGCATGTAACTGATGTATATAAGTTTAGTTACACAAAATGTGAAAAATACATTATTTGCATACACAAATTGTGAAAAATACATTATTTGCTTAAAAACAGTCCTTAAACTCTTCTTAAATATTATGTAATACTTTTTTAAAAGTTGTTGTGGCTTGTTAATTTAAGCTTAAAATGTCAATTAAAATAAGTTACAGTCACATTCTTAGCAAAGACCACTAAGATTAGCTTACATGTAAAAAGCAACATAAAACTGAAGCTAACATAAGGTAGCTACAGCAGCTAATAGCTGGTCACTTAAATATAAACTGGAGACTTAGCTAGGTATAAAGAACATGGCTACATATTTATAAATTCCTAGCTACCTAGCTAGTTGTTGTTGGTGTGGTTGATGCTAGCTAACAAACATGTCTCGCATCAATAATATCATCAAAACTTTAAAAAACATAAACAAACCTTTCTATACTTCATTTATATACCATGCCCCCTTTTAAATGCTTTTGTAAAGATTTATTTTGAAGGCAAGAGAAGACAAATGCTTAAAAAGGACAGCCATCTTTTTTGCAAACACAATAGCCGTTACTTTGTGCTAGAACTTCATTTAACAAACCACACAAAACTCGCGGCTTTTCACGACAAAGAAGACATATTTTTTTCGGCAACATCAAAGATTTTTTTCGGCAACATCAAAGGAAAATGACGATATCAACTTTGCCTGTTACAGACACACGGAACTGGCTTATTATTATATAGATATAGGATATTGACGTTAAATTAGTGTTATAGACGTCGTGCCGTAACGTCAGAAAATTTAACATATTAGACATAACTTTTCGGCTACATCAAAGGAAAATAAACACATTTACTTTGCCTGTCACAAACCGACATACACTCTGCATTATCACAAAAGAGTAGTCGATAAAGCCCGTGGAAAGAACCACTGAGGCGTTTGAATTTTGGAAGGTGTTGACTTCAACAACTCATCAACAAGAAAGGAGAACATTGTTTTCATGTTGCCTCTATTCTAAAGAGTCAAAAATCCCTTGGGATGATGCTGGATTTAATTTTAGCTTATTCCTATTTCTCCACGTTTTATCGTTATTGTTATTTTAATCAGGAATGACTCTCAAGGATTTTGTAGAAAGTAATGTTTTCTTTCATGCGTGACAATTGTTGATGAAGATTTTAAATTATTCCTATCAACTAATAAAAAGGCTTATATGATTAATAAGTGGCTTTTTTCAGAAGCATGTAGTGTAACGTGTCTTTTAACAGCTGTTCAACTAGTAACTGCAAAGCAATATTTATTGTGTTATTCTTAAGGACGCCGTTGATAATATCCGTCCTACAAACAACTTTCTTTCTAAACAAATATCATTATTTATTTTTCTTTGTTAGAGAATTTTAAATAAAGAAGTATGGTATATTCAGTCCTCGGTGTTTATAGTAATAACATTCAGCTGTTCAAATTTTTCATAAAATGTGGCAACATCTATATTATAATACCCGTATACGTCTGTCTGTCTGTGTGACTGTGTGTCTGTCAGGCAAAACGGTAGATTAGGTGTGCAAACAGCGAGACGCACGTGATGCGGTATAAAAAGGACGGGCGAACCCGTGGATTTTTCCACGGTCTAACGACTAGTTTACTATATTACCTATCTGTTATCTTACCTTACCGGAAAAGAGTAAAATATCTGATGTTTTTTACGCTTTTTTTACCAATCAACCACTGCTCAAGGGTTTTTCACCGATTCTTGACTTATTTTTTCGCATAAAAAGAATCAAAATGTCTCAAAATAAAAGGATGCAAAGGATACATTTTTTTACGTTTAGAAATGTTTATTATCCACTCTTGTTTCACACAGTGTCTCTTTTTTAAGAGTTCTTCTAAACTTTGTCAGCAAAAAGTAGTGTTAAAAACTAGTCGATAAAAAATAACTAAGTATTTAGGAAGTGAGTAATACTTTTGTCAAAAAAATGTTGCAAGTCACATTATTATGAGGAATGTTGACATAGTTTTATAATGTGCTACATTTTTTTCTGTTTCGATAAAAGTGTTTTATACAATCCTTGTTCAATTAACAATTAATCTTGGAGGCGGGAGAAAGAAATAAGTAAATGAAACAGAGCTAAAGAAAATTTCCGATTGAGTAGGCTTCAATGTCATTTTATTCTGTTTACACCGTAACGAATATACTCCTGCGATAACCAGAACAGTATAGATAAATACTGACTTTTTCCTGAATTATTGACCCTTCTACTTCTCTTAATTAGAATTATTAATCGACCATCTTATTAACAAATTAGTCATTAGGAATTATGAGTCACTTTGCCCTCACATGATTTCAACGTTTTTGCTTCAATCAAAACGTTTGAATTGGACATTTACCTAAAATTGTTTAAGATTTACATTTTTTGAATACGTATTACATGCACATATTTATAGCCATTTGTATTGATAATAATCGTATGTATGATCGTGCGTGCCGGTTCTAGTTTAACTAGTTTATAATACATATAATACAGCATTAGCACCGTACATATACCTCAAAAGAGAACTAACAAGTGACAGCAAGTAGTGCTCGAAATGTGCATTATACTGTGAATATGAACTGTGTAATTTTTTTGTGGTTCTTGTGAGTTTTCGTTCTCGATATATTTAATGTCGAAGTAGCACTATGGTTGCCGCTATGACAGTATCGATGAGGCCTTTCTCCTCAGTAAATTACTAGTATGACGCAATTTTGTAGGGATGTAAACAAACGCATTTAATCTTTACCCGTCGTCTGGCAAATCTTATCGAGCTAATGTACGCCGTGTGAGGTCCCAAATCAACAAAAAAATTACGAACCAAAGTGGCTTATGTTCGATAATCACGCCGGTCGTTAATGTAATTACCGATTTTTGGCTGAAAAATTTAGCCACAAAAAAATGAAAAAAAATTAAATTTCCTATGTCATGTCGTTTTCGTGATATGTTAAAAAAAAATTTTATAAGTGTAGATAGAGATACAAAACTACGATAAAACTACCAATAATCACCATTTACGAGTACAATGCAAAATTATTTCCATGGCACCCTCTTTCCGTAACCCCTACAAAAAAAACTGAAACTACATATTAAGCTTGCGTTATATTTTAATTCAACGTTAACCAATTTTCAGAAATATTTGTTAAACGTTCTTTGATGACTGTTAGTCGCATTTTTACACCGTACAAGACTCTCTTTGAAACTTGATCATTGTACATCATTTGTTTCAAACTTCTAGCTTCCTCTACACTCATCACAAGTCCACAGTCAAGTCTTCTGTTGATGACTTCCATTCTCATTTGCAGATACTTCATCAGCATCATGATTTGGTCGAGTTGCTGATACACACCAGTTAATTTCAATTTTGCATTAAAACCATTCAACACTGAAAATAACAGTACAATATTAAGAACTAGCTCTTACACTGTATTAGAACGAGAATACTATGTGGCAGTTTTTGTGTAAGTTAAGTGTGATAGTTTAACTAGTTTTAGTTGTTATATCTACTATCTTTGTCTTAATATCTGTCGTTACTACCGAGGAGACATTTAAACGTTAAAAGAAAAATAATACTCATAATTTTATTCCAACATCTCTTCTGACAATGAGTTCATAAAGATTATCACACTAATGTATTATTAATTTGCTTAACTGTGTAATAAGTTTTGCAAGTTTCATGGCAGATAATTATTTATTAAGTAAAACAACAAATTGATTAATTTATTCTTGTCGCTAGTATTATTGTAATGTTATTAGATAACTTACATGGAATAATTAAGTTGCAAACTCTTATGTTATCATTAGCAAGTGCCAAAACAGCAGTGATATTCCCATCATATGGTTTCATTGGTACTTCTGGAATGTTAGTGCAGTTAAGAGGTTGCATTGGTGCCACTGTGGTTGTCATGTGATGGGACATACTTGCCACTAATGCGAAAAAAATGTAATTAAACAAAAGTTGCCCCAACAGTTTGTCTTAAACGAACAAACTTAAAAGTCAATTACAGTAAAAAAATAAAATGAAGAATGTGATAAATAATTACCTGAGGCTATTGAAAGAACTGCTGTGAAAATGAAATATTCAAATCTCCCCATATCTGTTTTACTTGATGTGAAGTTTAGTTGCAAGGATTGTTAAGAAGAAACTAGAAAAAGAAATATTATTGGATACCTTCATTGCCAAATTAGAATTGCTGAACGGTTAAATGAATTTCTAACTTACCTTAATGCTGTGAGCAAGTTATGTTTTCATATCACACGGATTACCCATTATATAGAGATCGCTAGGTAAAAGAGGCAAACGTCATCGAGACAAAATAGGCAGTAATTTAACAGATCTAGTCTTGTCATGTAACCCCAGTAATTACTATGTGACAAAAACAGGAAGAGTTATTTGTTGTAGGTTTACCTGACGTCGCTAAAAGAAATGACATTGCAAATATTTGGCAAAGTTGCAAACATATTGCTAATATTAACTTCTTGTTTGCTTAAATGCACTTCCTATGATTTTAAAATTAAAATTAGATTCAAACTTGACCATAGAATAAGTGATGCAGCTGCCTCTATCGCTTTTTTTACAATGACCAATTTAATTCTAAAAAAAAGGACGAAATGTATTATAAAACTAGATTGATTACTATGGCGTAAAAATGGGCCTCTTGCCTTTCAACTAAAGTAATGAACAAATATTGACGCAAAATAATACAAGTGCTTAAATTTTTCTCAGTATTATGTCCAACATTTTTTACCGAAGTAACTAACTGCAGGAAAAATACAAAATATAAATTCCCTTCCATTTTCTTACTAATATAGAAAAAAAGTCAAAAATTTGAAATCGCACTCATGACTAAGATTGTTAAAAGTCGGTTTTTTAAAATCACCAATAAACGGGGTAATAATTTAAAGAAAGAGCTAAAACAGCAAATGCAATGTTTTAAGGACGCAAGGTATATCTGAATTATCTGTTTTCTTTGTATTTTATAGTTTTTGTTTTCTTGGCACGATGTCTTTGATACAAGTTGCAATGACGGCAATAATGATCTTAAATTCGGATTGTGTAAATATTGCTTATAAGCCAATTAACACCTAATGTGAACATGTGTGCCTTTCCAGGAGAATGATCAAGGTTTTTGCTCAAATTTACTGATGAGACATTAACACCCAAACTGAAAGCCTTTAGGACATGTTATTTTGCACACGCATAACCCTTGATAAGAAAGATAAAATTTGAAATAAAATTAATAACGTCATATTTTTATAATTTGTTTTATATTATTACTTGTTTATCATTTTTAAAATGCTGTATTCACCAATTTTTAGATCGGTTAAGAAGAAGAAATTGCTTGAATTACAAATCGCAGACCAAGATCTAAAAAAAAAATTTTTACAAATATAAGTCATACTTCCTGGTAACAATAAAATTCCATGACAACGAAAACGCGCTCCAAAAGTCCTCTTTCTGACCCTAATAGCAAGCAATGATTGCACTGCTGCGCTGTATTTACTAACATGTATCAAATAAATTATAAATGTAAAGTTAATTCGGGAGCAGTTATTTTTTTACCAGCATGAAACTTAATGTTTTAGTATGGAATGGTAATTAGGAAATTGTGAAGACAATTCCATCACCAATACAACTTTTAGTATCTCAATTATTATGTTCAACAGTTATGTCACATAGAAGAAAAGAAAGGTTAAATAAAAACTAAATCACAACAACTCCTCTGTTTGTTTCTAAATAAATCGCTCTATTGCATTGGAGTTAGGTTTTTGACAAACTTTTCCTTTATAATTCGCAAATTTCGAAATGATAGCTATTAAAATTGCATGATAGTCACGGAAACAACGTTATTAAGTACCAAACTGCCAAAATGACCCGGTAGGTATATGTAATATAACATTTTATGGATAAATTGAGAAGTGAATCTTATCTTAGGATTCCTCTCCTTTAACACTACTTTATAGCTGCTACGCAATACTCAAGGGATATTGAAAAAATACTACGCATCATTGAAAAACCAATCCGACATAACCCAAAAAGTAACTTTAAAATTAAGTAGGGTAAAAAAAATTAGAGAACAGGCAAATAATAAGGCATTCGCATTATCCAACACAAGCATTGCGGGCAAAGTAGGTAACGGCAAAGCTGGAAGAGACAATATTAAAAAAGTGATGTTGAAAAGAATACAAGTAACGCAGAATATTGTTTACCAGCACCACCAATTATGTAACTGTGCGCCAGATGCAATTGATTTTTTAATTTCTTTCCTTTGTTATTTTAATATTTTGCTTTTCTTTGCATATCTTAAAAAATGAACAAGTGGGTAGCCTGTGTAAAAATTTCCGGATATTTACCGTCCTAAAAGCCAACGGGATTTGTCTGTTGCCACTAGCATCGTTTTCGTTTTATGATACAAATTAAAAAATATAGTAATTGGCGATATAGATAACTCAAAGAATTGAATAAATTCCAACAAAGTATAAATTCCCTATCGGAAATGTTCTCCAATGCTGATTATATCAACTTTTGACCTAGGGTACTATTTTTCGGCATTGTATATATTATAGCAATAACTTCCATTAAACGGTTGAATATTTTGCTTAGTGTAATATTCATTCCTGTCTTATATTGTAACATAAAATAACTTGGATATTTCCGTTGATTTGTTATAAATGCTGACTTTTCGTGGTAGAAGGCTAACCCTGAACTAACACGAAGACTTATCACCTTGTGGTTCGAAATTAATGTGAAATGCCACAAGATTGTGATAGCAAACTGAACATTGTCATTATTTACCAACAACTATGCATCAAAAGCTTTTTGGCTTTACATTTTATACAAAAACATTGTTATTTAATAACGTCCCGATCGCAAAAGCGCCTGCGTAATGTAGTTTCATTGACCTCAACTCAATGGATCTTAAAAGTCTATAGAAAGTATCGCCATTCCTTTTTGTATACCATTAAATCCAATTGATAGTCAAATATCAAGCCGATGTCAAAACTATGTCAACAAATATTATCTAAAAGAGTGCTTTTTGCCTTAATTTTACATGAACCAATTTAATTGTTTACTTAATTCTGGGGATAATGATAATGGTTTGATAAAAATCTGTTCAACGTAAATGTACTCTCTATCCATCTAAATTTTTAACCTTTCACACGGATAACTTACTATTTTTCCTTCTTCTTAAATAGTTATATTTTGGCAGAGTAATGATGCTAATTACCTTGCGTTCTACTAGTTATTAGCATAACCATTGTAGTTTCATGTTTTTCTTATCATTAAAACCAAACCAACAAGATATATTAGGACACACGAGGGCTAGAGAAACATCCACATTTTGACCTTGATTTTGATGCCTCTGTGAGTTTTAGGTTACCCTACACAACTGTAAATCCTAACATTCTAATGAATAAAAAAAAACAACCCCAAAAAGTAATTTTGTTTATTTCCAAATACATTATTACTAAGGCTGCACAAAATTGTAACGTTTGTCTTGAGAGAGGCAGGTTTTTCGCGAATAAAATTCCTTTATTTTAAACACGTGCCTTTATTTAGCAAATAAATTCTCTTAATTTTCTTACGTGTATGCAAATTGCAAACAAGTAAAACTCGCAGCTTTCCTCGAGAAAAAAAACATGTTGCTACGGCGATTTTTTTAAAAGAAAACGAACACATCCTCTTTGCCTGTCACAGACATACATACCGGACTTAACGTAATAATACAGGCGATGACTAATCTGGTTTAAATTTTGATATTCTTATTAAAAAGGCATGTAATCTGTTTATCAAAATTCATAATGAGTCTATCACAAAAAAATAAAAACCTGCTTTTTTGCGCAAAATAATTTATTTTTTTAACCATACTACATTAAGACAATGAGCATTAATAATTTGCCATGTTTATTTAATATTTCTTAAACGTTCTTTGATGACTGTTAGTCGCATTTTTACACCGTATAATACTCTTTTTAAAACTTGATCATTGTACAGCATTTGCTTCAAACTTCTAGCTTCTTCTACACTCGTTACAAGTCCACAGTCAAGTCTTCTGTTGATGATTTCTATTCTCATTTGCAAGTGTTTCATCAAGTTCATGATTTGAATGATTTGTTGGTACACACCAGTTGACTTTAGGTTAGCAATGAAGCGATTCAGAACTGAAAAATGGGAAAAACGCAATGATGCTTTGTCCTCTGGCACAGAATAATCGTGATATTTAAAAATTTAAGAGGCTAATAAAAGCAGTGAGGTCAGTGTTTAATGTAAATTGTTAATATATTTAAAGAAATATTTATGTGGTTAAGCAAATCTCCGAAGGTGAAAGAAATTACAACATTAGCTTACTTACATGGAATAATCTGATTGCATACTCTAATGTTTTCATTAGCAAGCGCCAACGCGGATGTTATATTTCCATCATAGGGCTTCATTGGTACTTCTGGAATATTAGTGCAGTTAAGTGGAGGTTGCACTGGAGTTGTTTGTGGTGCCATAGTTGTCGTATTAGTAATAGGAGCCACAGTTGTCATATTTGTAACAGGAGCCATTGTTGTCATATTAAAAGCTGGTTCCATCGTTGTCACATTTGCAACAGGGGCCATCGTTGTCATATTGATAACGGGACCCATCGTTGTAATATTAGTTAGGGGAGGCATCGTTGTCATATTAATGGCTGGAACCATCGTTGTCATATTAGCATCGTGAGTCATCATTGTCGAATTATCCATTGTAGCCATGGTTGTTGTCATGTTATATTGTGAATGTACTACTAACAAATGGAGTGAAACAAGTTTTTACTTCCTCATATAGGAAGTATTAGGTAACATTGTATCTCATTCAAAAGTATAGCGTTATAAAGAAACAGGATGATCCAACTAATGCTACCTTGCGAAATCTTATTTCTATTTTTGCAGTGACAGGAAACCGAGTGAGAATACAAAAATAAAGAAGAAACGCACTTCCACATTTAATTTTCACAAATTTCCATGTACTAAGACAAACTTACCTGAAGCCATCAAAAACATTACGGTCAAGATATCATATACCCTGTGGTGCATGATGAAATTATTTTTGGAAACCGATTAGATTGAAGACAGAGGTAGGATTATCTATAAAAAAATTGCTATTAGTAGAAGATAACTACATGTATTTAATTTTACGAAGACAGTAAATTACATTTACCTGTTTTATTAGTTGTTAGTAAATTGTGAAAACAGATTTGTCGTTTTTATACCATTAAAAAGCTGTGCATGCGCATTTCAGATCAATTTTGTCTAGTCACTTTCCAAGAATTGTTTGATCATGAATACAGGAAGGGGACGTATTTATTTCATAACTTGATGTGTCAACAATTCAAGAAATAACACGACGACATTTTTTAAACTGATTTTAAACTTCCTGTTGATAACAAACAACATGATCATGCCAGGGTGGTTATCCTTCCAACCTTAGTAATAATGTAATTACAATTAGACAAAACTACTTTGCGAAGTGTTTTATTTAATTTCTTTTAATGTCATTTATGTAAGTAAAAAAAAACCCATTTTCTAGCACTAATTTGTCCTAATAAATCCTGTTGATAAGGATTTGGAAAGATAGCAGCAACTGCATATTTTAAGAGGTTGTTTACAATGATTATACTACTAAATAGTAGAACTGGAAGTAATTAGCATCAGTAGTGTGCCAAAAATATTACTATTTGAGAATTAGGAACAATAGTAAAGTATCTGCTTGAGAAGTTGAAAATTTACAAAACAAGTTATAAATACAGGAGGAAAAAAATAGAGATTACATTTACGTTAGGTTCATGTAAAAGAGGCCAAAGGACAATGAAGAAAGACATTCTTTAGATGGCGTTTAAGTTATTGACATAGCATTAAAATCGGTTAATACGACATCAGTTTGAGTCACTGGTACACAAAAATTAATGACGTTTTGTTTTATAGACACTCCAGATCCATTAAAATGATTTGCCCACGGGTTATTACATTCGGTATGTCATGAAAGAACAATATTGATTCTCTCTAAAATTGATAGACAAAACGCACTTGTTGCATTGTTTTAGTAGTTGATGAATTGCTATCTTAATCTTGTGTCATTAAGAATTAATTTTGAACCACAAATGATAAGTTCTTTCTTTATGTTGAATGTCAATGTTACTCCTAATAGCCGCGGTACCTTCAGATTTAAAAACATTTTTAAAACCAATAAGGGTGTTAAGTGTTAAAATCTCGAAATTATTGTACATGTGTATACGAGATATTTTGCCATAATATCATTTTGTGGTTTTCAACAACAAATATGATCCATATTGGTGTAAAAAATTTTTTTTTATCTGTGATTCTAGTATAAACATCATCCTTATCCATTTTTTCCTTTTGTGTAAAAAATACACATTGGTCCATATTCTGCATTTTTCTGTAGTTAATCAATTCGGTAAAACAATAATGGACATAATACTGATAAAATTGTTAGCAAAGGTGCCCACCTTTTTTAAAAGTGACAAAGCATACGCCACGTCACGATACAAGGAGGTATGGCTGGTTTTAATCGTGTTACTTTAAGTGCACTTTTGTTCATTAATATAGTTTAAATGCAAATTGTTGTTTGTATACTACAATAGATAATCCAATCTCAAAAAACATTTCGTCCTATTTTTTAAATTAAATTTGTCATGGTAAAAAAAGCAATATAGCCAGTTGTATACCTTGTTTTATGGACAAGTTTGATTCCAGTTTTAATTTTAAAATCCTAGGAAGTTATTTAGGTAAATGCGAGGCTAATATTACCAATATGTTTGCGAATTTTACAAATATTTGCAGTGTCATTTCTTTTGGAGACGTCAGGCAAATTCGCAACAAGTCACTATTCCTGTTTTTTTCAAATCGTAATTACTGGGGTTAGATGACTAGATTAGATCTGTTAAATTACTGCATATTTTGCCTTGATGACATTTGCCTCTTTCACCTACGGATAACTATATAATGGGTAATCCATGTGATGTAAAATCATAAATTGCACACAGCATAAAGGTAAGTCAGAAATTCATTTATACTTTCAATAATTTCAAACGAAATAATTTAGTAATGAAGATATTTAATAATGTTTTTTTTCTAGTTTCTTCTTAACAATTCATGCAACTAAACTTCACATCAAGTAAAATAGATATGGGGAGATTTGATTATTTCATTTTCACAGCACTCCTTTTAGTAGCCTCAGGTAAATATCATATTCTTCATTTCATTGTACTTGAGTTTGGTAGTAATGGTTTAAGTAAACTGCTTAAGCAACTTTTATTTATTAATAATAATTCTCCTACTAGTGGCAAGTATGTCACATCACATGACAACCACAATGGCACCAATGCAACCTCTTAACTGTACCAACATCCCAGAAGTTCCGATGAAACCATATGATGGAAACATCACCGTTGTTTTGGCACTTGCTAATGATAACATAAGAGTTTGTAACTTAATTATTCCTTGTAAGTCATTTAATACATACTTTTTTACAACTTGTATGCAAAATAATAAGATCAAAATTTTAATATTGAGTTTTGTACAAGAGACAGCATTATTATATTGCATGTCGTCTCATTACGCATTGGTTCAATAAAATTGGCCCTTACTCTTATTACTACAAAGTCTCCAACGAAATCTCCAACATAAATAATTTTTCAGGAAAGACATAAAAACAATATTTCATAGCTTGCAAGTAAGGAATAACCGCGTAAGGTGTTAATATTTTAGATAGAGAGAGAAAAAAATTTTGAAAGCGATCTTTGTGCGCTTTTATAATTTCTTAAGTTCAGATTTAAATACTATGTTGGACTGCGTTTATCTAACAGATCGTAACAATTGAAGTGAATCCTTTTAAACGCGACAAAAATAAATTAATCAATTTTTGACTGACTTACTATGTTATAAGGACTTACACCAGAGGTTTTGATAATTGTTAGACGAAGTAAAAGGACCCTCATTTATGGCATAAAAATTCTTATTTATCACTAAAGAGTATTTTGTCACCAATCGGGATTGAAAGACTTGTAACAGACGCAGATTCAGACCACAGAATTTTTAAGATATTATTCAAAAAGTTAAAACTTAACAGTTAAGCAAACAAATAATGCTTTAGTGTGTTAGTTTTCATCGTCGTATTGTCAGAAAAGACGTTCGAAATGAAATCATGAGTTGCCTCTGCGCATTCTAACAACAAATATCGAGACAATGATATTGGATGTTAAACACAAACTAGTTAAACTATCACACTTAACTCTGGCAAAAAATAAGATTCTCGTTCTAATACCGTCTATTAGTCAATTCCTAATATTGTACTGTTATTTTTAGTGTTAAATAGTTTCAATGCAAAATTGAAATTGACTGGTGTGTATCAACAGCTTGACCAAATCATGAAGCTGATGAAGTATCTTCAGGTGAGAATTGAAATCATCAACAGAAGACTTGACTGTGGACTTGTGATGAGCGTAGAGGAAGCTAGAAGTTTAAAGCAAATGATGTACAATGATCAAGTTTCAAAGAGAGTCTTATATGGTGTAAAAATGCGACTAACAGTCATCAAAGAACGTTTAAGAAATATTTATAAAAATTAAAAACTTTTTGACTTGCTTTGCGTGTATGTAATATTTTAGCGGCAGTAGAAGTTATTGTAATATTTGTTACGGCTGAAATAAAATATGAGGCAAGCTTAATACTTAGTTTCATTTTTTTTTTTAAAGAGGCCTAATAACCAACTGAACACTTCTTTCTTATTCATGGTAAAATTAAATGTTAGGTCTTTTACAACGAAGAAGTGTTAAAGGGGTTACGACAAAGAGAATGCTATTAAATAATTTCACATTATATTCTTAACAAAGGTGAAACAATAGAGATAATTGTTGGTAATAGTATCTTAGTATTATTTATTATGTTTGGCAGGTGTATGAACAGTACTAATGCTGTTTAAAAACTGGTAAAACAATTACCAACAGGCTTGTTCATCAGTACAAATACCTATAAATAAGTAATGTAATACATATTCAAAAAATATAAATCTAAATACTCTTAAGTAAATGTCCAATTCAATGGTTTTCGTTGGAACATAAATATTACAATCCTGTGAGAAAATCTTCTTGTGACCAATAACTACTAGTATGTTGAGAACATAACTCCTTTTGGGCAATTAACTTATATATTATCGGGTGGAAAATAATTCTAGCTAAGAGAAGTAGAAGGCAAATAATTCAGGAAAAGGTCAGTATTAATATGTACCGTTCTAGTAATCACAGGAGTATGTCCGATACGGTAATAACAGCATGATCAGACATTGAAGCCTAATCAATTTGAAAACTTTCATAGGATTTGTTTTATTTAGTTATTTCTCTCCAGCGTCAAAGAATAATTGGTAATTGAACAGGGAATGTATAAAATGCTTTCACAAGTAAAGCGGACCGCATGTAAGACTAAATAAGTCTTGATAATGATATGAATTTTGACATAGCTTTTCTGTAAAAATAAGTTTGACCAAAAATACTTTTTTTGAGAAAAGTAATACTCACTAGTCATTTTAAATCGAGTAAATTTTAACACAACCTTTAGCTGAGAAAGTTCAGAAGAGCTGTCATGAAGCAAAGACTGCATGAAAAAAGAGTGGATAATAAACAATGCAACATTTGAAAAAATATATAGTAATTGTATGCTTTGCATCCTCTTATTTTTGAGACATTTGGTTCTTATCATGCTATAGAATGAGTCAAAAATCAGTAAAAGATCTTAACCAGCAAAAAAGTTTATTTGTAAAAAAAAGAACTTGTGAAAAAATATCAGTTGTTAAGTCAGAATGGTCACTTTTTACCGACTTATTTTTTTCCAAAACGTAAGATAACAGAAAATAATACGGTAAATGTCGCTGCATTTTATGACAAATTTGAATACATGTTTTTCCTGCAAATACCCACTACTATACGCGCCGTTATTTTTTTACTTTTTTTTGGTAAAGGAAAAGATATATAATGGTACTTGCTTAGAAATAACAATGTTTATAAGACGGACATCATCAAGGAAATCCTACGAATAATACAATTAGCTTTGGTGTACAGTTTGCTGGATAAACAGAAGTTGAAGCCACGTTGCATTTCGTGTTTCTGAAAGAAGCCATTTATAATTCATACAAGCCTCCTTATCAGTTGATTGAAGTAATTCAAAATTCTTCATCGATGACAGTAGTAAGGAAACAACAGTTTTTATAAAACTGTTGCAGATCATCCGTAATTAAAATCGCACAAAAAGGCTAAAACTTAAACAAATAGGAATAACTTGAAACTAAATTCGTAAATTTTTTAATTTTTTTTACTGAAGTATTCAACAACAATAAGATTTATAACTTAACAGAATTCTTCATAATTCTCAGTCTGCAATGCAATGGTAAATGACAGTTTTGATTAGCATAATTTTTATTATAACTACATGATGTAATGATACAAACGTGCAACAAATAAAGCAAATATTTGAAAGACAGACGTACGAAAAGAACACTAAATAATCAACTAGCAGATATATGTAATCTTCGTACGTAATAACAATTCGTATTAATTTTGATTAAATTGTGTTTAATAGAATCTCGACACGCGATAACATAATAAATATTTTCCTTTTATTTTATTGTATTTTCATTGTTTTTAAGGAAAGCTCTATTAATAGTTACAGATTTAAAAATTAAAAATGCAATTGTATTTTATTGTTCTCATATATATGTGAGCATGACTAAAAATCTCTCGCTCAAATTTTATTCCCAAGAATTTAGGCCAGTACTAAATAAAAGAAAAGAAATAAAAATGAAAATACTGCATCGTCTGAACTGCGGTTTATCTTTACATTTCTTTAAATTTACTTCCTACGTTAACTCATTTTTAAATAATTCGAGTCCTTCCGTTGCTAAGAAGATGCAAATTAATGCATAGCGTCGGACTATAGCTACTTTAATTGAGTGACGAATGTTATGTTGACGTGCTCAGGAATAAGAAGAGAAAATGTTTATTATTTTTTAAATACCGTCAATCAGAAAGTAACGCTTTGGGAAAGTATAAGAAACGTTCAAAAATAACTTACTTAATAAGGAATCACGTTGGAAGTTGATAATTAGTGGCGTATGACGGCATCACCGTAACGATAGAAAATAACACATTTTAATTACGTTGTTGAATCCTGCATATACCACCACTTTCCACGTAAATCTACAAACAAATCGTTTATAATATTGGTTTAACATTAATAATTAAAAAACCTTAAAGTTAGGTAGCTATTAATATGTGTTGACTGTTTTTCGTATCACCGACACGTAGAAAATAATGATAATTACGAAAAGAAGGAGGACAATTTAATTAAGAAAAAATGAATATTTGTTTATAACATGCCTTTAAATACTGTAAGGTAAATGAATCCTGCTCAATGTAAAAACTTCTTTTGTCTCGTTTTGTTTTGCCTTGTTTTACGTAAAAAACTTTCACGAAAAGTGAACTCAAGTGAATGGTAAATCTTTTTCTCCCCTATCATCTTATTAGGATCAAAAAGTATTACGTTACAAAAATTCATCGTCACGAGAATTAAAAAGGTGCAATGGGTTGTCAGGAATTCAAAATTTAACACGCTTTTTTCATTACAATAATTTTTACCCCCTACAGTCCTTAAATAAGATGCCGCCGTGGTTTACCTTCACAGCACGCAGAAGATAACATTGGCCGCAAGGATTTTTTTCTAAAATGCTTCCCTAACAGTAATATTTTGAATTGAACTCAATAAACTGTAAAACCTATTATTTTCAATTGTTAATCACAGTGAATATTTGCCATAACCATTAGAAAATCATGTAAAAAGGGTGGTTTCTAATGGGTTCCTAAATCCATTTTGGAATGTTGAAATAATGTCGGTAATTTTGCGAGTGTTTGCTTAACAACAGATGCGTCGGGTTAACGAACTTCTAGAAATAAATGCGCTGCGGAAGTCATGAAAATACAAAAAAGTTCCTGAACGACTTTTTGACTTTTGCTCGGGCCTTGTCGACTAACAAGAAGTAAGAAGAACCGCGAAAAGATGTAAAAGGAGCTGTAGCAAAGAGAAATATTCGTGTTAAGTACAGCTAAAAAAGTGTACAGCGCGATAAAATAACGATGTGAGTGAAAACAAAAATACATAAGTAAAGTTTCCTCATAAAAAATGCGCTTATTTAGGCTTTGCGTTTTAAATACTATCACCTACGCGATGTGAGTAAATAACAAAAATAGAAAACATCGTCAATTATACATTTACTTCATTTCTTTTTTCACGCTCATCAAATTTAACAGTAACTTTCGCTATGCTAATAATATCCTCAACCTCTAGATTCTCAATTTCACCTTATTTATTTAGTTATTGCTAAAATATGGAGAAAAATTACCAGGGGTCAAATGTATAGACCTAGATGGCATATTTATTGTGATCTACATTGGAGTCGATCAGAACATTTCTTATAGGTAATTTATTCCTTAAAAGAAATTTTTCAATTTGCATTTCCCTTCGCCAATTACTATATTGATCCAACTTGTATTGTAGCACATGTTGGCTGTCATGAAACGCAACAGGTTAAACACAAATGGTGACAGAAAATCCCTATAGGTTTTTACGACGAGTAAATATCCGGGAATTTTTCCATGGGTTAGCCACTACTTTATTTCCCAAGTTTTTTTTTTAAAAATATGCAAAACATGGCAAAATATTTAACCACCAAAGGAAGAAAGATACTTAATCAATTGCAACTAGCACGCAGTTACATAATTCAAATCGTGAGTGTCAAACAAGCTGTATATAACAGTATCCTGCGGTACTTGTATTCTTTTGACCATCATATGTTTTTAAAATATTGTCTCTTTAAGCATTACCGTTCCCAGGTTTGTCAGCAATGCTTGTATTGGATAATGCAAATGCATTATTCGTTTTCTATTTTCCTATTCTATTGTAGAGAAAGGGAAAAGTTAACTTGTTCTAAAATTACTTTGTTACGTTATCTCGGATTGATTTTTCAATGATGCGTAATATTTTTTCAGTATCCCTTGAGTAATGCATAACAGCCGTAAAGTGGCGCAAAAGAAAAGCGTAGTGGGATAGAACTTACTGCTCAATCTATACACAAAAAGTTACATTCCTTTTACCTGAAGGGACACTTTCGGTACTTAACCACGTCTTTTTACGTGAGTATTTATAAAAGTTCAATAGCTATCATTTCAACATTTGGGGATTATAAAGGGAAAGGTTGTCAAAAACGTGATTGTAATGCAACAGAGTGATTTACTTAGAAAATATCATGGAAATTGTCGTCATTTAATTTTTATTTGACATTTCGCTTCTTCTGCTTTTTAACTTCATTTCACTCTTGCGTATAATCGTAAAAATCTTAACTTTAAATGCAAATTGCAATTTATAAACTGAAATAGTTAATCCAGTCTCAGAAAAAATTTCGACCTGTTATTTAGAATTAATTTGGTAAAATAAAGCGAAACAGAAGGCCATAACATTCTGTTTCACTTGTTCCATGGTCAAGTTTAATTCTAATTTTAATTTTGAAATCATAGGAAGTGTATTCAAGTGAACGCTAGGTTAATATTAGCAATATGTTTAGAACTTTTACAAATATTTGCAATGTCATTTCTTTTAGCGACGTCAGGAAAACCCGCAAAAAACGAGTCTTCCTGTTTTTATCAAATAGTAATTACTGGGTTACATGACTAGGCTAGATCTATTAAATTGCTGCTAATTATGCCTCGATGACATTTGCCTCTTTGACCTAGTGAAAACTATATAATGGGTAACCTGTGTGAAGTGAAATGATAACTTGCACACAGCATAAAGGTAGGTGAGAAATTCGTTTACACTTTCAACAATTTCAAACGAAATAATTTAGTAATGAAGATATTTAATAATGTTCTTTTTTCTAGTTTCTTCTTAACAATTCTTGCAACTAAACTTCACATCAAGTAAATCAGATATGGGGAGATTTGACTATTTCATTTTCACAGCACTCCTTTCAGTAGCCTCAGGTAAATATCATATTCTTCATTTTATTTTTTATTGTACTTGAGTTTGGTAGTAATGTCTAATTAAACTGCTTGAGCAACTTTTTTTTAACAAAAATAATTCTCCTACTAGTGGCAAGTATGTCCCATAACATGACAACCACAATGGCACCAATGCAACCTCTTAACTGTACCAACATCCCAGAAGTTCCGATGAAACCATATGATGGGAACATCACCGCTGTTTTGGCACTTGCAAATGATAACATAAGAGTTTGCAACTTAATTATTCCATGTAAGTCATCCAATTTCTTACTAATTGTATGCAGAATAAGATGATCAAAATTTTGAAAATGAGTTTTGTAACAAAAGACAGAATTATTATTTTCCATGTCGTCTCATTACGCATTGATTGAATGAAGTTGGCCCTTATTCTTATTACTACAAAATCTCCAACATAATTTGCTTTTAGGAAAGACATAAAAGCAATATTTTATAGTAAGGAGTAAACGCGGAAAGTTTTAAAAATTTCAATAGCAAGGGGAAAATATGTTTAAACTCTATTCGTTTGGCCGCGATCTTAGGACTTTCTTATATTTTCTTAATTTTTAACTTAAAGGCTATGGTGGAATGTGTTTATCTAACAAACCGTAACCAAGGCTGTGAATCCTTGGAAAAACAACAAAAATTATATTGATTAATTTGTTGTCACACTTAGCTAACAGTTACCGTGTTGTAATTACAAAAGGAACAAAATGGTGGCAATAAATTTGTGCTTACGTCAACACATTTTATGTGACGTCATCAAAAGCTTAAAATTTCTTCAAAATGTCACCGTCTGCTTAAAATTTAAATACTTTAGTTCTAGAGCGAATTTTTGCATTCGGTTAGAAGTTTCTGATAACTAAATAAAAGTTGTTTAACATGGACTAATGACGTGTTCAAAACATAGAAAATGATTCTTCTTGATGAAACAAAGTTGTGTTGTAAGTTTCAAGTTCTAAAGATAATTCTAACAATAGCTATTATTTCCCAGTTATTAAGGTTTTATAGAAATTGTTAGGGGTAGTTTCGAGTAATAGCCAATATCAAAGCCTCTGAGATGGCATGGGATCTAAAACATTTCGCAAGCAGGTGTCTAATAGATAAATACTGAAACTCAGTAAATATCATCCCCCCTCCCCCCGTGGACTGAATAGAGTTAAACTTCGCAAAACTTAATGCACAGTTAACCAAATAAATAATACTTGTGTGATAGTTTTCATCGTCGTATTTTCAGAAGAGACGTTGGAATAAAATTATGAGTATTATTGGTTTTAAAAAATTGAACGTCTCCTTTGCACTTCTAACGGCAGATATCCAGACAATGATATTTGGCGTAAAAAACAATTTAGTTAGACTATGACACTTAACTCGGGCAAAAAATGCCACATAATATTCCTGTTCTAATATCGTGTAATAGTTAGTTCGTAAAATTAGACTCTGTTATTTTTAGTGTTAAATGGTTTCAATGCAAAATTGAAATTAACTGGTGTGTACGACCAACTTGATCAAGTCATGATGCTAATGAAGTATTTGCAAATGAGAATTGAAATTATCAACAGAAGACTTGACTGTGGACTTCCGATGAGCGTAGAGGAAGCAAGAAGTTTGAAGCAAATGATGTACAATGACCAAGTTTCAAAGAGAGTCTTGTACGGTGTAAAAATGCGGCTAACAGTCATCAAAGAACGTTTAAGAAATATTTATAAGAATTGAAAATGTTTTGACTCGCTTAGCTTATGAATAATATTTTAACAGCACTATAAGTTATTGTAATATTTGTTATTGCTGAAATAAAATTCGAGGCAAGTTTAATAATTAGTTTCTGTTGTTATTAAAAAGAGGGCTAATAACCAACTAAATCTTTTACAACTAAGAAATGTTGAAGGGGTTACGACCAGGAGTATGCCATTTAATTCTTAACGAAAGTCTGTCAAGTGAAATAATTAATGGTATTAATATCGTAGTTTTGTATCTGTATTTATTATGCTTGACATGAGGGTATATATAAACAGTGTCAATGCTGTATTATAAAGTGGCAAAATTCTAACGGCGGAAAAGTCTATCAGTTCTAATGTCTATAAATAAGCAAAAAGTATAAATATAAATTTTTAATTTTTAAGTAAATGTGTAATTAGCTGTATTTAGTTGACCCAAAAAAATTGAAATCCCGTGAGGAAAACATCTTGTGACTAATAATTCCTAATTACTTAGTTGTTGACAAGATGACTCCTTGTGTAAGTAATTTAATTCGGGTGGGAAATAATCCTAATTAAGACAAGTAGAAGGACAAATAATTCGGGAGAAAGTTAGTATTTAAATATACCAGTCTGGTAATCACAGGAGTATATTGGAACAGCAAAAAAAGACATTAAAGCCTACTCAGTTTGCGAATTTCCATTAGCTTTGTTCCATTTACTTATTTCTCTCTCCCGCCTTAAAAAAAATTGTTAATTGAACAAAGAATATATAAAATGCTTTCACGAATTGAAAAAAAAGTAGAACTTTGCACTGTGTAGAAGTCCTGGTAATGTGTGACTTCTGATATTTATTTGACTAAAGTATTACTTACTTGCAAAAAGCTTATTCATTTCATATTGACTAAGTCATAACACAACTTTTTGCTGACCAAGTTTAGAAAAACTTTTACAAGGCAAGCATTGTTTGAAGTAACAGTAGAGGATAAACAATCCTACATGTAAAAAAAATTAACAACTGTACCCTTTGCATCCTCTTATTTTTGAGACATTCGATTGTTATTTTGTTAAAAATGAAGTAACGCGACGTCCTTATTTAAATTCTATAACAAAGAAAAAGATATAATGATACTTGTTTAAAAGAAGCATTGTTTGTAAGATGCACTTTATCAAGAGCATCCACAAGAATAACATAAACTTTTCGAGGAGTTACGTGCTTAAACAGCTGTTAAAAGTAACGCTACATATTTTATCTCTGAAAGAAGACATTCGTTATTCTAAAAGTGTTTATATCAGTTGATAGAAATAATTCAAAATCTTCATCAATGAAAAAAGAATGTCATGTAGTAAGAAAACATCAGTTTTTATAAACCTCTTGCAAGTCATTCCTGATTAAAATCGCACAATAACGCGAAAACATTTAAAACAATTAAATTCATAAATTTGTAAATTTGTTTTTATTTACAAAAGTTTTCAACAACAATAAGATTTGTGACTTTACAGAATTCTTCATCATTCTCATTTTGCATTGTAATGTTAAATCACAAAAGATATACTTTCCTTCTAATTAGCATTAAGTGATGTAATGATACACACGTGCAACAAATAAAGCAAAGATTTGAAAAACAAACGTACGAAACGACCATTGAATGATGCACTGATAAAAATATGTAATCTTCGTATGTAATGACAATTCGCAGTACTATCAATTAAATTGTGTTTAATAGAATCAAGTCTCGACACGCGATATCATAATCAATAGTTTTTAGCTAGTTCTTTTTCTTCTAAAATTTCTAGAGTTATATGAACCAGATTTAGTGTTTCTTTATATTGTTTTTTAAGGAAAGCTTGACAAATAGTTACATATCTAGAAAATCAAAATGCGATTGCATTTGGTTGTTCGCAGTTGTGGGCTTCTAAGCATAACCAAAAAAACTCCTGCTCAAATTTTGGTAACCTCACACTATACTTTAATTGATGCACGCAAATATGAAATCAAATTGTTGTAGTTGTTACTAATTACTTAAATTAATTTAAAAACAGCATATACTTTCAATAATTAAAAATTAAAATTGGATCTTTTTTACGTTCATCATCTGTGCTATTATCTTAGTTATCAACTAGTATATTTCAGAACTCGTCATCCGTGTTAAGTTGTACTAATTACTAATGGTCGTTTTTTCCTATACCACATTAACTCTTTTTTAGAGTGGTAGAATTACCACCTATCCCGTGTGGCAATTTAGCCACCCCGATCGGTTTATTTTCAATAACTGTTGTTCTGATGAGTTATACACTAGAAATTTTATCGCTTTTAATTTTTCTCTATTACAAGAAAACATGGAAGGTTTTATCGTGACAATGTAGGCTTAAGACCTTTAAAGGCTAGTTAATAATATGGTGGAGAAAAATTACTTTTATTGGTATTATTAAACAATAGTTAATCAACAATATTATTCAGGTTAAATTTTAATAAAGGGACCACCAATCTTACTAATTCAAAAAGAAATTGGTATATCGTCTCGCTTGATGCTATGTTGACTTATCGGCTAACAGGTGGTCAGGAATGAGAACAGATAAAAAGTTTTATTCTTTAAATAACGTTATAAATTATTCAAAAGTAATATTTTAGCTGTATATGCGTTTATTGAAAACTTTTTGCCTCATCGTTTACGCCTTTATTCAGTCTTGAAAACAAAATTTACGCAAGTATGAAACATGCTCAAAAATAATATTGGCCTATACCGGCGATAAAAATTAGTCACGCTGGAAGTTGGTAATTAGTGGGGTATGACGGCGTCACCGTAACTTCTGCACACTTAGACTGATCCTATCTGTAAAAAAGAAAAAATTGAACATTTTAATTACGTTATTGAATTCTGCATATGTCACCACTTCCCACATAACAACACAACGTTTATAATATTAGTTTAGCATTAATTACTTAAACACCTGAAAGCTATGTAGCCAATAATATATGTTGACTATCTCCGTCTCATTGCTACGTAGAAAATAATGATAATTACAAGAAGTAGGAGAACAATTTAATCAAGAAAGAATGAGTATTTGTTTATAACATGCCATAAAAAACTGGAAAATTATTGAATCCTGCTTAAACGTAAAAACTTCTTCTGTTTTGTTTTGTTTTGTTTTGTTTCACTTAAATAACTTTAATGACAGAATATCTTTCCTTTTCTTCCATATGTGCTCAAGTGAATGGTAAATTTTTTCCTCCGCTCTCTTCCTACTGGAATTAAAAAAGATCACGTTAGAAATATTAATCGCCACGAGGATTAAAAAGGTGCGATGGGTTGCCAGTACAAATTTAAAATTTACCACGCTTTTTCCATTACAATACTGGTACAGAAAGCTGCCTTTTAATCCATTCAAACTTTGAACAAGAAGCCGAAGTGGTTATCTCCATAGCACGCAGGAGACAACCTTCATCGCCAGGGCTTTTGTCCTGAACATCTCCCCTCAGAGTTAGATTTTGAATTTAACTAAATAAAATGAACAACCTTTTATTTTCAGTCAATACTCACAGTCACTATTCGCCTTAAGCATTAAAAAATTTTGTGTGCTCAATTGTTACGTAGAAGGGGTGGTCTATATTGGGTCCCTGAATTTATTTCGGAATGGACGGGTTGATGACCTTTTGTCAACAAATTCTTTGTTATCGCTTGTCAAAAATACACGGCCCTTCAAGCTCTATACGATAAAGGCAACAGGTATATACATCTTTGAAAATAGATCCGGTAATTTCAACAGATGCGTCGGGTTAACAAAAAAATGAATGCACTGCGAATATCATGAAAAAACATAAACTTTCTGTCTGTCCAATTTTTCTTTTCTGCGTAAGTGGACTTTTGCATGGACCTTATCGACTAATAGGATGAAAATAACGGTGGCCAGTTTTTAGTATTTGGCAATATTTAATATTCTGAAAGATTTCAGAGCTTAAAGTTAATGAGCTTAACAACTAGGTGAGTTCATAAATCCATATTATTAGAAACACGAGGAAGTAAAATCTACAACATTTGAAACTTTTGGCTTCCAATTTATTGGATATCTGCAGCCACGATTAGCCATGCATAACACGAAGCAACAAATACAACGATAATGATACTGTTCGAAAATCTAAACTAGAACTAAGTAAAAAAAACTAATTTTAAACGTGTTATGAATTACTATTCAATTACTATTTATAAAAGTACACTTTTCTTGTACCGACTGCGGGAAACACGCACAATCTCTTTGTAAATAGGGAACGTTTCCAATTCAACGCTTTCACTTAAAAATTTCCATAGCGTAATTTAGTAAATAGGCCTTGTTTATTAAAAGTCTGCTGCGAAATAGAAAATTTATTGATGTTGTCTTTAGTCACCAACATTGCATTATTAGTAACATGGTATGCAGCGTCTTTGACCAAAATCATATTTTACTCAATTATACGACTTCATACATAATAGCTGCTCTCTGATGTATGAAGCATTAAGTAATAAGTGATTTGATCATAGACGTACAAACGCACGAAACTCAATTTTAAAGGAAATTCGTGATTTTTGGAACGAGATTTGGGCTAGCGCCATGTCAAAAGAAGTTTATTATTATATTTTCAGACTTGCAAGGGTATTGCAAATTGTTAACAAGCTCTTAAGGATATAGTCCAAAGTTTTATTCCTGTGTGCAAAAATTTTGGAATAATTAGGGATAATTATTAATAGCCTGGAATTGTTGCTGCACCATATAAATTCCTTGTGGGTACGTAACTATCCACGTTTTTTCATAGTCCTCCACATTTTAGCATAGCATCGGAATGAACTTACTTAGTTACTTAAACAGGAATTTTTCATGGACGCTATTTTTTTCAATAAAACACAATTGTTCTTGTGATATGCGCACACATTTCCTTAATTTACTTCCACAGTTTTAATAGTACTGTAAAACATTGCATATTTTCCTTTTCAATTGCTAAGGATACCCAGGGCTGGCATGGAAAAATAATTCAACCTTCTCAATTATTTCTGTTACATCCAGCACCTCGTAACAATCTTAATTAACTAAAAACGATGAGCAAACACTTTTTTTTATTATTGCAAGACGTGATATTAAAGTTATAATTACAAACAAAGACGTGTACAGTGGGATTTTTGTTTACATTCCTTAGTAGATAAGCCTTTCCCTGGTAAATGGGTCTTCATTACTTATATGCATCCGTTGTCAAGAAACCAAAAACTAGTAGCTTGAATTGTGGTAAATGTAAGCGACGACTTTAACATATTCTACTGGGATGTGTTATAAAAAAGTTATTTTCACTGCTAAAATGTTTGCAAGAAAATGCCAACATTTAATTAATGTAAATTAGAATTATACTACAAGGCCGCTACAAGGCTAAACTCAGTACTTATTACGAAACCTGCTGTTGCTCAAAATTGACAAGCATTTTACAATCTTTAAAGTATTTGTTTTTAATTTACAATGGTGTTTCTCTGACAACATTACACCCCATTCTCAACTGTAACGGAATGTAGGAATGTTATGGTTGACAATACATCTACGTTAGGCAACGGTAATTATTTTGCCTAATTAAGGCAAGTTTTGATTCAAGAAACAGCCACCAGTAGTATTTATTGCAAATGTTTTTGCAACTTTTACTTAACAAGGCATTTTTGGAGACTTGTCCTCTTGCAACTATAAGATACCAATCTGGGTTAAAAATTATTTCATCATAAATATAAAGAAAATAAAGCGCAGGGTAATTCACATAAGCTTAGTAAGATACACTCCTCATATCACTTTTTAGCAACGTATAAATATAGAGGTTACATGCTTGCGCACATAGGGTTTGTATAGATCTCCTTAAAGTCCTTATATTCTTGTCGTAACTGAAGTTGTGTCACTCGGTTTCTTCTCCGCTTGTTTTAATTTTAACTTTCATATCATAGGAAATATAACTGAGCCGGTTTATTTCTATAATAGCAATTCGTCGCATCGTTATGTAATGTGCATTGTCATGTCACAGTGGCAACGCCAGACAAATTTCCTAGCAAACAAGTTATTTCCTATCACTGTGTAAACATCATAACATAATAAATAAAAAATGATTCCACGAAAGAGTTTATTTTGTTAGAAAACTGAAAGAAATTAACAAGAAGAGGAAGTTTAAAAGTTAAGAATTCAGATTAACATGGATTGATGTTTTTTAAAATGTCGTACATCTGCCTTATACACTATGGCTACTAAAAATAAGAAAACAAAGAGTAAATACTGAAAAATAATAATGCTAACTAGATTAACTAGAAGAGTACGTACTGAAAAATAATAATGCTAACTAGATTAACTAGAAGAGTACGTACTGAAAAATAATAATGCTAACTAGATTAACTAGAAGAGTACGTACTGAAAAATAATAATGCTAACTAGATTAACTAGAAGAGTAAATACTGAAAAATAATAATGCTAACTAGATTAACTAGAAGAGTACGTACTGAAAAATAATAATGCTAACTAGATTAACTAGAAGAGTACGTACTGAAAAATAATAATGCTAACTAGATTAACTAGAAGAGTAAATACTGAAAAATAATAATGCTAACTAGATTAACTAGAAGAGTAAATACTGAAAAATAATAATGCTAACTAGATTAACTAGAAGAGTAAATACTGAAAAATAATAATGCTAACTAGATTAACTAGAAGAGTAAATACTGAAAAATAATAATGCTAACTAGATTAACTAGAAGAGTAAATACTGAAAAATAATAATGCTAACTAGATTAACTAGAAGAGTACGTACTGAAAAATAATAATGCTAACTAGATTATTTTCAGCAAAATTTAATATTAAGCACGTTGGACGTTCAGACGTGAATGTACAAATTAATATCCATTTACAGTTTTTTATCCAGACCGTACACATTAACTAATTAATTAGAAGGGTCAACATTGAGATTTAAATGTTGATTCAAGCAAAACTTATTCCTATCAAAGGTTCAGTACTGAACGCGTCAACAAAATTATGTATAAAATTTATAACGTTAGTTTAAAGTTTTGACATTCTAAATTATGTTATCGTCTAAAAAACATGATACTGTCTAATTAATGTTCTAAAACTTATTGCTTTTGCATTTAATGCACCGAGTTAAAATTAAAATACTGCTAACTCCAGGGTACACAAATTATTAAAAAGGTTTCTGTATTCCTTTTGCTACGTAAGGTTGTCAATATGCGTACTTGAGCTTCTTTGAAATATCCACCTGTTTAAACTGTAAGCCCGTACTGCTTCAAAAAAAGTGACGCGGTCTAGTTTTTTTGCCAAATATCTTACTAAAACCCAAAATTTTCCACTAATTCAAGGCATCCAACTGGAATGCACCCAAACGTGTACGTCAGATCTCTTATTGGTAAAAATGGTACAAATAATTTCATCAGCTGCATATGTTTTATGCTTTTTGTTTGTATGTTTTCCTTTTTTTATAATAATGGTCTTTATAAGGATTATATGAAATTTATAAGAAAT
Organism: Hydractinia symbiolongicarpus; assembly: GCF_029227915.1. Lineage (NCBI taxonomy): Eukaryota > Metazoa > Cnidaria > Hydrozoa > Anthoathecata > Hydractiniidae > Hydractinia > Hydractinia symbiolongicarpus. Next base: position 10,812,577 of record NC_079875.1, on the reverse strand, counting down.
TATAAGGATAGCGGGATCTTAGCGAATGTATAATTTTTCTGGTTTTAGCTTAAAACGCGCAGTCATCTTAAAAATTTCATCATCTAATTTTAAAGATTCATTGGAGTTTCGACAAATAATGCTTTATCATTCTTTTGTGGCTAAGGAGCAGTACGTGAAAACAAAACTAAGTACTTCTGTTCTTGAGATAAGAGATTATTGGAATAATGACCAATTAAAATAAAATTCCCAGCTAACTTTCTACGTCAATAAGTTTTGACTCATTCACTAATTTTTTGCTATAAAAGGGGTTCACCAACCAATGGTTCAGCCATAAATCACTCAGAACAAATCAGAAAGGTAATACAACGGTTTCAAACGAACTATATCGTTATTAAATAGCTTAATAAAGGCAATTACCATTGCTGCCTTCTTTTAGCTTAACAGTACTGCTCCTTGTTGGTAACCCTCACAGAACTTTTTAATGCAAATATGGACAAAATTTGGAACTGTATATTCATTGCCTTGTTTGCAGCAGTTTCAGGTAAATGATTTATATAATATTTTATTATTTTCTGTTGATTATATTAATTAATACTGAATTCACTCATCTTTTGCTTCTTTTAATTATTAGTTACAGGCATGTCGCACCATATGACAACCACAATGACTCCAATGCAACCTCTTAACTGCACCAACATTCCTGAAGTTCCAATAAAGCCGTCTGATGGGAACATTACTGTTGTGTTGGCACTTGCAAATGATAACATCATTGTTTGCAATACCATTATTCCATGTAAGTAAAGAAGGATTTCCTGCGTACACTATACGTAACTAATCTGCATAATAAAGGTTATGTGCTGTTATAAAAGAACATGTCTTTAGAACGTAAGTTTAATTTTTATTTTAGTTCTGAACCGTTTTAATGCAAATCTAAAGTTAACTGGTGTGTACCAGCAAATCAATCAAGTAATGGATTTGATGAAATACTTACAAATGAGAATAGAAATCATCAACAGAAGACTTGACTGTGGACTTGTGATAAGTGTAGAAGAAGCTAGAAGTTTGAAAAAAATGTTGCACAATGACCAAGTATCAAAAAGAGTATTATACGGTGTAAAAATGCGACTTACCGACATTAAAGGACGTTTACAAAATATTAATTAAATAAAGAAAATTGTTCGCTATCAGCGTATTTTTTCAACATAAAATGTTGTATCATTTTTTTTCTCAAAATACAATGCTAACCACACTTTTTAGTATTTGTTATGGATTAAAATGAACCAAATTGTTTTCTGCAAATGTCGTCGTTTTTCATTTCTTAAAATTTTGGAAAAAGCGATAATGTAACTAAAAAATTTTATTTCTGCAATAAAAGTACATTTTCAGAATAGTACTTAAAAACTAGTAGTTAACAGGTGAAAAAATCCACGGGGTTGCCCGTCCTTTATATATCCCATTTTGTGTTTTCGAGAGAGACAAATAAACAAACAGACAACAGCTATTATTATAGGAAAGATGTGATAGTATTTTTGTTTATTACCTTTTGCACATACTCGTCTATAAAAGCTAGTTTACATTAAAAATTTCTGGCTGCGGCACTTTGGCAGCATTGGGAGTGGGACGACTCAAATTTCAAAATCTTTGTGGCAAGCATATTTTTCACCCAAAAATCAAAATGCTTAAGCGGTTGTCGTTTTGTATTTTGGAAACTGAGCATATTAGGTGGAGCTGCGTTCATGTACGCTTTTACAAGGACCACCTTTAATTTATAATTTGTGCGCCTTTTGAAATAATGGGCATGGTATTTTTGACAATAATAAAGATGATAAAAAAAACTAAGAAAATGAAACATCAAACTAACCATGTTTTAAAAATTATTTTGGTTATCATCAAATCATCAATAGGCTACCATTGCTTCCTTAATGAAACATCTGTCTTTAAAGTTTTTATTTTTTAGATTTGATAGTGCTAATTTAAGAAACAATTTCTAAACCTTGTATACCTGCCCACTGTCTCCTTCATTTTAAGATAAACTAATGATTATAAAAACATAAAGTATAAGTAATTAGAAATAATGGGTATAGGGTAATGTGGCAAATTAGCATTTGTTGTAAATTACAGTTCATTTTTCTTCGGTTTATCATATTTTGAGAGAAGTATCTTATGAATTCGGGAAAGAGTTTTGCAAAACGTTTATTCAAAAATACATCTGAATAATATATCTCTATCACATACCAGTATGGCATCACTGTCAAATTAAATCCCTAAATTAAATGTATCGCATCAAGGTGCTTTATACCTTTGTCATACGACAACTTCACATTTTGTTTATAAAGGATGTAAAGGCTGTACAAAATATCGGTGCAAAAATGTTTACTAAGGCTGGAATTTTTCGTAGAACTTTCCGCACCATACAAACTACTCCTACTTTAAGCAATTCTATAGTATAAATTTATTATAGCACTAATAAAAGTGAGTTAGCAGGAAAGGTTTAATTAGTATACAATCAATAAGTAATCTTTAACCACTTACTCTCGAATTGGATTTTCTTTAACCTCATTCGATTCAAGACTTTTTAAACCATTCTTGACATGCAAAGTTTAAGAAAGGAAGCCTTGGTTTTCCTGCATACAATGCAATTCAAAATCTTCTTAGTATAACAACAACCAAATTTGGGCGCACTTAACCCTCTTGGATCCTCGTACAGATAATTTCTAAATATCTTTTGAACTAACAAAGTTTAAGGGTTGAAACTTGGTCACGTTTCCTGTATTTCGCATATTTTTGCTTGTAAAATTATTTTTGTCCTTAAACGACAAGAAATGCATTAGCTGGAAAATCAGGGATTTGAAGAATGATGACGTTAAATATATTTTAATATTTCTGTCAATTTTTGAAGGTAATTTAGGACAATGAGTATGCAATATTTCAGAACCATATCTCTTTCGCTTTAAAAGGTGAATAGGTTGTTCCAAAATCAGAATTTAGATTTTTTTCTAAATGCTTATGTTTTCTTTAATTTTCTTTTGCTTCAGTGTAAAAGTTTCTCTTTGCTTTGTATCAAGAGCCTGATGGAGGTATAAAAGCTTTTCAAACTGATTTCTACTCCTCACACATTTAAATGATAATATCATTGAGAAATTCACTAAAAGATTCCGCCTTTTTTTGCTCAATATCCAATATACGTTTCAAGACTTTACAAAATACACGGAGTTGTTTCACCGCGGTTGTAAGATTCTAATAAAAATTTAGTAAGTTTTTAGCAATTTTCAATATTTAACATTTTAAAAGATCTGAGAACTCAAAGTTAATGCGCTCAATGATGTTACTAAAAATGCCAGGAAGTGAAATCAGATGCAATCTGTATATGCGTTTGTAACACTACATTTGAGAAGTACAAAACAGGTTAAGTGGAACTCTATTTTCAGAGCATTGAGGGTAGAACTAACGTCTGTAACTTTCTGCTTCCAATTGATTAAATATCTGAAATTTTTTGTTAAGAAGGTATCACGAGGCATGCACAAAACGACACAGTAAATACAGCCGTAATGATACTGTTCAACGATCTGTTAAAAAATCTAAACCAAGAAAAAATGAGCTAATGTTGAACGTTTTATAAATTACTATTCAATTTAAATGTAAAGTGCACCTCTCCTGTGCCGACTTCTGAAAACACGCACAACCTGTATGTAATTAGCGAACGTTCCCAATTAAACGCGTCAGTTAAAAAGTTTGTATAGTTTACTTTAGTAAAAGGAACCTTTTTTATTAAAAAAACCTGCTTCGTCAGCAGCCGAAATAAAAAGTTTATTGATGTTTTCATTAGTCAGCAACATAGCAATAATTGTAACATGGCATGCAGCCGTCTTTGATCAAATCATTTACTACTCAATTATATGATTTCATACATCATAGAGTAGTACGTACAAAACTCAATTTCATAGGAGATTGTATATATGTCTTGAGTTTTCGGACAAGATTTGGGTTGGCGCTATGTCAAAAGAAGTTCATTTTATTTTTAGAATTGCAAGGGTATTACAGATAATTAATAAGCTCTTAAAGATATATTTCACAGTTATGTTCATGTGTGCTAAAGTTTTGGAATGATAAGGGATAATTGTTGTCTTAACATTTGCCTAAATAATGACTAAGGATACCCAGAGCTGGCATGGGAAATTAATTCAACCTTGTCAACTCTTTTCTGTTACATCGGACAAGTCTACATAGTTTATATTAAATGAGAAATATGAGTTTAAGTTTTGAAAGACGTGATATTCAAGTTATAACTACAAACAAAGCTGTCTACAGTAGGAATTTTGTTTACGTTCTTTAGATGAACCTTTTCCTGGTTAAAGATACTTTATTACTCGTATGCATCCGTTGTCAAGAAAACCAAAAATTAATGGCTTAAATTGTGGTAAATATAAGCGATGACTTTAACAATGTAATTGGATTATCTCCTAATTTGAATTTAAATTGTTTTTGATGTATTAATATGATTACCTAACGTATTTACCTAGCTGTTACATGTGGTAATATCTTAACAGGGGCGGATCTAAACCCCGTCAAATGGGTCAAAGGACGGGGTTTAAAAATAACAAGTATAGTTTATCTAATTTTCAAATATTTAGTACTAACCAGTAATATTTGGGGCGTGTAATAATGTATTCATTTGAGCGCTCATCAATATAAAAATTAATAACATTGCCGCCGCTGCTGCTGCCGTGTGTATGGTCGCGCGGTGGTGGCGGTGGCGCGCGTGATGGCATCAGCTTCATTTTCGTTGCGAAGACACTGCGCAAAGATGGCTAGACCTAATCTTTAATGGTGGATAGAAAAATATAGACTTTGTTCTGCAGGTTTTTGACGGAGCAATGAGGTTATTCTTAACTCTTATTGGTCTAGAGTGCCGGGTTTGCAGGAGAAGAACACCGGCAGGATTTGATTGGTCATTACAGAAGTTTTCTTAAGTTGTGATTGGCTAAAAATCAATACCCTGCAAAATGCTCACGCTAGTCTTCATCTTCATATCTTCCTCAACATCATTGCTCAACATGGCGTTTAGTTCAGTGAGAGAAGATGTTTTGAAATTATTTCAAGACGAAGATTTGCAGAAATTGATTGAAATATTTAATATTTATTCTGAGAAATGGATAAATTCAAATAAAAATGTGTTTTTAAACACAGAACAGCTTTATGCTGTACTTTCTTGTGGAGAAATTGGTGTGAATGAAGATGCTTTGAAATATCTTTCTGCATCAGTTTCTTCCAAGAATTGTGTTGCATTGAGGTAAAATTTTATTTTCTGTAATTTCCATTTCTGATTATTGCTGACCATTTGTTACCATAGTAATTAAGTGTACATCACTATGTCATCACCATGAACTACTTATGGCTAGCTAGCTAGCTACATGTATTCGTGGTTTTTGTTTTGATTATTACTCTTGGGGAGCTAGCAACCGTATCTATGGTAGCTAGCTGGCATGTGTGTGTGGAATTAATAATGGTTTTGATTCTTCTCAAAATGTTAAAACTTAGTGTCTTTGCTCTGAGGAGTGAATTCTCTTTAATTTCTCTAAGAAATATTTATTTATTTTTCACTGTTTAGGTGCGAATTATCTGGAAATTGCTTGTTTAGCTCCATATCCTTATGTCTGGTAGGTGATAATAGTTTGACGCAACAGTTAAGGCTACTTGCTTGCATTGAACTTTTTGTCAATTCTGAGTATTATAGTTCTCACCCCAATTTATTTGTTGACAAATATCCATCTTTAAGTCCATCAAATATTTTAGCAATGTCAGTATCTCATGCTGCTGTTGATACTAATTTTAAGGCTGCTGAACTTGTCAAAGCTGAGGCTACTTTTTGTTTGAAAAACATGAACCAGTGGTCTGGTTTTCTCTTTGTTTTGTCATTGTCTTCTATAATTCGCAGAAATATTATGTGTTATTATCCTGATTGTGGTCCTCTCAAATACAAAGAAATGTTCAATAAAAAGGTTTTTCCACGTGTGCCAAAGATTGATGAAACTTGCTTCCATATTTTGTTTTGTTATGAAGGTTATCTCATTTCAGATCTTACTTTTAAACATAATCACTATGTGCCACTTTTATTTACTTCTAAGGAATTAATTTATAAGCCTCTATTTAAGAAGAAATGTATGTCTACCAATGTTTCTGGATTCTTTCAAAAGAAAATTGATTTTAAACCTGTCACCAAGAATAAGCTTATTTTACCAAAGGTATCTCTTCCTCAGCAATTGCCTACATCAAGTCAGGATCCCCAAGCAATAATAAAGGTACTAATAATACACCTTCAAGCAACATTTCAAATCCTTCTACTTCTTCTGTATCTAATGTTTTTAGTAATCTTTTACAAAATAGTACTAGCCATGAACCTAATTTTTTTCCAAACAATAATAAATCAGTCATAACATCAAAAATAGTTGATTCCCTTCCACAAAATTTTGATGTAACTGATGTTGCATATTACAGACTTCGTGTTAAAAAAGGGATGACAGACAAACAAATTTTCGATCTAATAAATCAGACTTTTTCCCCTTCTGCAGATTATACCTACCCTAAAACTTTAAAACGTCAGTTCCGTTCGAAGTGGTTGAAAGATTACCCTTGGCTTCGCTACTCACCAGCTTATGATGGGGCTTTTTGTTTACCCTGTGTTCTTTTTGGATCAAAGTTCCCTGACAAATGTGGTAAAATTCAAAACCATTTTTTACAACCTTTTACAAAATGGAATGATGCAACTAGATCTTTTAATCAACATCACTCCACAAAGAATGGTTTACATGAATTTACTTCCACTGTTTTTAATAATTTCATTAGTCAGATGTTATCTAAATCCCAGCCCATCAATGTTTTAGTCAATGGTCAGCTACAACAGAAAATAAACAAAAATAGAGAAGTTTTGAAATCTATTGTTGATACCATCATTTTATGTGGTCATACCAATTCAGCTTAGCGGGGACATAGGGATGATGGAAAATATCTCCCTGAGACAGGAGGCTATGCTAATCAAGCCGGGGTTGGAAATTTTCATAAGTTTTTAAACTTTTCAATTCGCAGTGGCAATCAACTATTAAAAGATCATTTAGAGTCCAGTGCTAAAAATGCCAGTTATATTTCTAAAACAGTGCAGAATGACTTAATTGGATGTTGTGGTCAAAAAATTACTAATGAAATCATTTCTGAGGTTAAAGTAAATAAGTTTTATTCCATAATTGCAGATGAAGCATGTGACTCATCAACTAAAGAGCAAATGGCTCTCATTTTAAGATATGTTGATAGCACTTGTGAAATAAAAGAGGACTTCATTCGATTTTTACACTGCTCTGAAGGATTATCTGGTGCTGATCTCTTCAGTACAATTATGAAATGTTTAAAAGAAGATCTAGGGCTTGACATAATGGATTGCAGAGGACAGGGCGATGATGGTGCTGGGTCAGTTTCTGGTCACATTAATGGTCTATCTTGTCATATTTTAAGACTTAATTCAAAAGCCATTTATACACATTGTCACTCTCATAAACTTAATTTAACAGTGTGTGATTCCCTAGACATATTGTTAGTGTCAGAAGTGTTTGATAAAGTGAAGGAATTGTCATACTTTTTCAATTTGTCTGAAACAAGACAAAACGTTCTGCAAAAGTTTGTTGTTGAGTGTAAGACTGATACCTCAAAATCTAAGTTGAAAGATATTTGTAGGACAAGGTGGGTTGAACGAATCGATGGTCTAGAAGACTTTTTGAAATTGTACACAACCATTGTGAAATGTCTTAAATATATGTCCTTTTCTGATTGTATGTGTAACAGAGATACAAAGTCTAAGGCTTCAAGTTTTGTCAATTTAATTTCCAGATTTGATTTTTTAATTTCTTTAGTGTGTACTACCAAAGTTCTGTTGGTGACTCTTCCTGTCACACGAAACATACAATCTAAATCTATAGATATTCTTAAAGGTATCAATTTAATTTCTGCATTGAAAAAAAAGTTAATTGATACTAGAAATTCTGTTGATGCATTTCATAATAATGTATTTTCTGAGGCAGTTGCTATTGCAAATGAGCTAGATGTAACCATTAAAGCACCAAGAATTTGCAAAACACAAATCCATAGGTCAAACACTCCTTTTGACTCTGTATCTGATTATTTTAAACGTTCAGTAACAATACCACTTCTAGATTTTCTTAATACTTCTATTAGTAAGCGCTTTCAACCTGAAACAGTTGCTGCTTACAAAGGATTGGCATTAATTCCATCTCATTTATTTTTCTTTAAAGGTCAGGGTAAAGACTGGAAAAACGAAGTTCAAGATTTTATTACATTTTATACGTCTGATTTTCTTAGTGTTAATGCCCTTCAATCTGAACTGTCGCTCTGGGAAAAATATTGGGAAAAACATACTGATACTCTCCCTGATAGCATATCATTGGCATTAAAAGCAGTTTCTTTTCCTGGTTTTGAAAATATAAAAATAGCCCTACGTATTCTTGGGACTCTTCCTGTTACTTCCTGTGAGAGTGAAAGGAGTTTCTCTGCATTAAGAAGGTTAAAAGAATACGCACGGAGTACCATGACCAATGATCGTTTAAATGGGTTAGCATTGTTATATATCCATCAAGAAATTATCCCTGACAAAGATAAAGTTATTGATAAATACGCTCTTTCAAATCGTAGGCTTGAATTTTAATTGTTATGTATATTTGTTGCAAAGGTTGGTATTATATTATACTATTGGTATTCTTAAAAAATTAATTTAATAGAAAATATGTTTATCAAAATTATTAAAACACTTATATTAATACTACTTTATCACTTTGATTGTTAACATATTTCGTGTTCCATTTCCATTTTTTTAGTCCATAATTCATTTTCATTTAATTGACAACTGTCAAGAAATAGTAGAACATAGTTGCAGGGACTATGGGGTTACTCAGTTGTCATTTTATCCTGCATTCATTTTTATTCATATCAAACCATTTCATTCCAATATTCATTATCATTTAATTGGCAACTGTCAAGAAATAGTAGAACATAGTTGCAGTTGTCAAGTTATCCTGTATTTTTTTAAATATAAATATGCCAATGATAGCTAAATTTTTCTCTATTTTTTCCTCATCATTGTATCTTGTTATCTTAATTCTTTACTTCTTTTTTATTTGGCTGTCCATGTCTGAATGACATTTTTTGTTATCCTAGGCATGCTGATGAGCTCTGACATTGAGCGAAACGGCCTATTAACATCTATAAATTATATGAGATAATCTTGTTTCTTTAGTTCATGGGCTTCATATATAACAATAGAAACTCAGCAAGAAAGAGAAGCAACCAAACAACATTGTTGAAAAGATGACACGGTAACGATTTTCGTTTTATGCTGTACGAATGACAAATAGCCTTTTTATTTTCCAAATAATTTACAATTTAGATGCGGGAATGTTGTTTTCAGACAATCTAGGATCCTCCAATGTTTAAAAATTTTCTGGCCCCTAAGGCTCAACCATGGTGGGCCTTCGCGTGTCACTAATATAAGTACATTTTATGACGGGGTACATCAGAAATCCTAGATCCGCCCCTGCTTAATGCATTGGAACTACATTTTAAAAGCCATTTGTTACACCAGTAGAAATTAGAATTTAAAACCGTTTCACCAATACGCATAAATGTTTTAAGATATTTTTCTACTGTCCTTTGCTTCCCTGCTAAAAATATGTCAAAAATATGTTATAAGAAAGTGTCAACCATTCATTAAATTGAATTAAAATAGGTCCTTCACAAAACTACCATATACCGATCTGGGCTAAAAGTTATTTTATCTTAAATATACAGAAAACAGCGCAAGGAACTTTACATAAGTATGTTAATACACACTCCTCATATCAGGTTTTTAGCAACGTATACAGGTTACATGCTTGCTTAAATAGGGTTTGCATACCACTCCTCTTTGTCCATACATTCTTATCGTAACCAGAAGTTGTGTGATTTAGTTCTATAGCTGTTCTTTTTAATTTTACTTTTAATGTCATGGGACATATTGCTAAGCACGTGTATTATTGATAGCAATTTGTCGCTACGTTATGTAATATGCATTGTCATGTCTTCGTAGCGTAATCAGACAAATTTCCAAACAAACAAGTTATTTCCTGCCACTCTGATTATTAAAAGATGACTTTCCGAAAGACTTCAACTTGTTAGAAAAGTAAAAGAAATCCAAAAGAAGAGGAAGTTTAAAAGTTAAGAAATTAAATTTAGCAGGGTTTTAGAGTGTTGTGAAAATGACATACTTCCACCTTATAAACTTTGGTGCTTAAAAATACGAAAACATTGAGTAGTGGTGAAAAAAGGGCAACTAGATCATCTTTTTGCAGAATTTATCAGTAGGCTGCTTTCAAAGGGTAGTCGTTCTAAACTAAATGTAAATTTTTTATTTATTTGGTAGTAATCCTTAAATATTAACTTATGCACAAATTAGAAAGATCCACATTGAAATTTATCTATTTATTCCAGCAAACATTATTTCTTTCGAAAGTTCAGTAGGGAAACAGTCGACAAAATTTTGTAAAGGAGTTATAAAATTGCTTTTAAGTCTTGCTATTCTAGGTTATCCTTAAGTCTTGACCTTCCAAAACCATGATGCTCTCGAATGTTCTATAACTTATGGCTTAATCAGACCTATTTATCATTCTTAACGCTTTCACATTCTAATGCATGCGCCGAGTTAAAAGTAAAATACTGCTAACGCCAGCATACACAAGGTTATTAAAAAGGTTTTTGCATTCCTTTCGCTACTTAAGTTTCCCGATTAAGCTCCTCTGAAGTATCCACCTTTTTAGAGATTAGTTTTTTCAGCAAATATTTTATGAAAACATAAATTTTTCCACTATTTAGAGGCATCTAACTCGTATGAACCAAAGCATGTTCTTATGACCTGTTATTAGTATAAAAGGTACAAGTACTTTCATTAGCTCCATAAGTTTTAAATTTTCTTGTTTGTTTTGTTTTGTTTGTTTTTGTTTTTTCATAATAACGTTTTTCTTTTCCTTTTTGAAATTTAATTAAAATTATAAGAACAACGGAATCTTAGCAAGGTTTCAATTTAGTCATCTAAAAAATGTCATCTTCTAATTTTAAAACTTCTTTGGAGTTTAGAAAAATAACGCTTTATCATTCTTTCGTGGATTAAGGAAAGTACGTGGAAACGAAACCAAGTTTCCTGTTTTTGAGATAAAAGATATGACCATTTAAAATAGAATTCCTGGGTAATTTTCTTGTGTCAATAGGTTTTGACTCATTCAACTATGGTTCGCTATAAAAGGAGTATATCAGTCAATGGCCAATTCACAACTCACTGAGAGTAAATCAGGAAGGTAATACAACAGTAATTAAACCAATAGAAAACATATTGTTTTTATGTAACTTATCAAATGTAAATAACAATACTTTCTTTTCTTAGATTCACCGTACGATTTCTTGTTGGTTATCTGCACAGAACATTTTTATGCAAATATGGCCAAAATTTGGAACTGTATAATCGTTGCTTTGCTTGCAGCAGCTTCGGGTAAATGGTTGATATAAAATTCCTTTTTATTTTGACTATAACATTTATTTGTAATCATTTTAGTCATTTTTTCCGTCTTTTAATTATTAGTTACAAGCATGTCTCATCACATGACAACTACAATGGCTCCAATGCAACCTCTTAACTGCACTAACATTCCAGAAGTCCCAATGAAACCCAATGATGGGGACATTACTGTTCTGTTGGCACTTGCAAATGATAATATCATCGTTTGCAATAACATTATTCCATGTAAGTAAAGAAGGATTTTTTGTATACACTATACGTAACTATTCTGCATTTTCAAGGTTATGTGCTGTTATAAAAAAACATGTATTTAGAATGCAAGTTTAATTTTTATTTTAGTTTTGAACCGTTTAAACGCAAATTTAAAATTAACTGGTGTGTACCAACAAATCAATCAAGCCATGGATTTGATGAAATACTTACAAATAAGAATCGAAATCATCAACAGAAGACTTGACTGTGGACTTGTGATGAGTGTTGAAGAAGCCAGAAGTTTGAAACACATGCTGTACAATGATCAAGTTTCAAAGAGAGTACTATACGGTGTAAAAATGCGACTTACAAACATCAAGCAACGTTTACAAAATATTTATTAGAATTAAAAAAGTTTTTTAATTTTAGTATTTCTTTGAAGATTTTATGATTTACTGTATTATTTTATATCTTGAGAAAAAACTTATTTTACTTAATTGACTTAGTTAGTTCTAAGCTTATACCAGCAAAGACAAGCAGTTGTTTCCAATATTGTAGGACAATTGTTGTCCGTCATAAAATATAGAAAGTTTAAGATTTTGATAAAGGAAGTATATATGAAACGAAAGATGATAGGTGGAGCTATTTAAACAGTTTTTTTTAATTGCTTCATTATTCTGATAAAAATCACGGGTACAGGAACTAGCTTTCTCTTGTATTACTCTTAAGAGGTTGTTGTTATATAACATTATGTAATAGTTAATGATGCGCTGTAGACCTTAAATTTCTTTTATCTGCTTTTCCAATTAACTGAAACTAGGAAGAAATACAAGTGACCACAATTAACAAAGTTAAAAGAGAACGGCAAACATTATAAGCATATTCTTTGTTTAGTACCATGAAGGTTTCTATAGAAAATACAACTTTTAAATACAAGTACTTCTAACAAATACAAAGCGTAACAAAAGTTATTAAATCAAAATATACCAAAAGATGAGTATAGATGACAAATAATCAATTGTTTTAAATAGAGGCAAAAACGCTGAATGTATATTTAGATAACAGAAAAATCTAACACGTGTCCTTTTCACTTCGAATAACAGACTTTAAGGCGCAGATGCAACATCGGCTCTGGTGCTTTTTAGGAGCTTACATTGTACATCAATCTTAATAAAACCGCTCCTGTCTTTTTTTGTGACAATCTTAATTGACCATATGATTCAGCATAATTAAACTAGATGGTAATCAATTTTACGAAAAATTGATGACGTCATCCTTAAATTATTTTCGACGCCCAATGTTTAGTGCATACGTCTTGAATATGTACATACTACTTATTTCCATGTTATTTACAATTGTAGTCAAAGGTAAGCAGTATCTAAAAGCATACGTTGTTACACAAATATAATAGAGAAGTGAGTGAAGATGTTGTACGGCTAGCACATTGCACGGTATTGTAAAATTGAAATACCGCGCTGACTTCTTATGCTGTAGTGCTAGCCCACTTGTAGTCATTTACTAAAGTTGCAGGTTAAAATTCCCCATCTGTACTACTTGTAATGCCGTGGTGTTAAGCCACTAGTAAGTCGGTCATCTACTAACTAATAACTTACCTGTGTGACAGACAACTAAGTTATAGCTTTCTTGGCCCCTTTTCTAATTTAAAAAGTAATCTGCTCATGAATTTTCTTGTGTCGGTAGGCTGCAGAGGTACTAAATTTTCAGACACATTTCAGGCACATTCTAACACAACTGCTTTACCAAATAACATAGCTACGTTAGACTCAAAAAAGCCGCCTACGTTTGCGAAATGGACATGCTGACGTCAACGCATTTTAAAGTTTTGAAGGGATCTGACTAAATAAGTTAAAGTCTTAAGTCCGCTGTACACTAAGTGAATTAAATTAAGTCACTGTTATTAATATGTTTTTAGCATGATTATATTGCTGAATCACCGGCCAAAAACATTACATTGCGTGCAGTAATAATTGAATGACTTCAGCAGATACTCACCCGGATATGTACATGTATTTGTCATGGATACAGGCTTAAATTTAATTCACTTTTAATTATCTTTCCAAAAATTACAGTAGGAAGTGATTTTAACTTCTGTAATTATAAATGGCGGTATTGACATGTGAAAAAATATCAATAATGTACGGAAACTTCTTAAAAAATTGGAAGAATAATTCAAACTATCATTAGTTATTGTTTTTGAAATTATCATTAAAACAAGTTCCGAAATTGTAGCCAAGTGTTTGAGACTGACGTAAAAAAATTTTAATCGAACATTATGAGTCATTATAACGTGGATTGTAGAAATAATTTCTAGATGTTTCATCGATGCAATCACCAAATAGTTATTCTAAACGCTGAATTATGTTAGGAGATTTCAGTAACAAAATTGCACTAAATATTTTTCCCAAATAGCTCTGCGAAATGTATCTAAATTTTAATTCAGCATTATTTTCTCTTTTTCCTTAAAGCACACAAGAAATTTTTCGTATCTTTACTACATGCCACTACATATTAAGCGATAACACATTTTGATAATGTTGTCTTTCTTTCTTTCTTTCTTTTCGTATTGGTTTATTTCATCTTGTCATAATTCTTTTATCAGATTAAGTTATCCTGACAAGGTCAATGAGTTATTATAATTAGTTCGCAGACCATCACACAGATACTGCTTCATCCTATTTACGTTGCAACGGAATTGAAAATCCCACAACAAGTATTGATTTTCCTGTTTCTCCGATAAAAAAATGATTGCTGAAAAGATGACTAGACAAATTAGTTTCTTTTTTGTCTCGATAATTTTTAACTCGTTTACCAATCTTTTGCCATAAAACAAGAAATTTCACAGTTGGAAAGTCACAATCCTCTGAAAGCAAATCAAGCAGGTAGGTAGCTACAATATTTTTGACATGTTTAAACAAGAAATAATTCTGGGTGATATTCAGCCGATTGAACAGTTCATTTCTTTTAGATTCTTCTTAACATTCTTTCTGGTTTAATTCTCAAGCTCAACTTTCAGAAACAAACATGGCCAGAATAGAGTACTACATTTTTGGTGTTATTGTTTCAATAGTTTCAGGTAATTATCATTTATACCATTTTAGTTGCATACATAGTCTAACATTGGTTGCTATGATTCCATACAACTTATATTTATGTTCATTCTTTTCGCTAGTGACAAGTATGTCTCACCATATGACGACGACGATGGCTCCCATGCAGCCTCTTAACTGCACCAACATTCCAGAGGTCCCAATGAAGCCATATGACGAAAACATTACTTCGGTGCTGGCACTTGCCAATGAGAACATAAAAGTTTGCAATAACATTATTCCATGTAAGTGAAATATTTTTTCCACTTATTTTTCAGATTTCTTAAATTTTAACAGTACGTATTATTATCTAATAAATTGCATTAGCAAATACTTCCTTTCATCGCAAGGAAATCGTCATACAAACATAACCAAAAAAGACTGTAAGTTGTTCACCGTTTCTTTCAGTTTTAAATCGCTTCATTGCTGACCTAAAGTTAACCGGTGTGTACCAACAAATCAATAAAGTTATGGATTTGATGAAATACTTACAAATGAGAATGGAAATTACCAAGAGAAGACTTGACTGTGGACTTGTGAAGAGTGTAGAAGAAGCACAATATCTAAAAGAAATGTATTACAACGATCAAGTCTCTAAAAGAGTATTATACGGTATAAAAATGCGACTTACAGTCATCAAAGAGCGGCTGGGATATATATCCAAAAAATAGAAGTATCATTTACATATAGCGTTTATAATAAATGATTTTTTATAAATGCTATGTATTATTTATTTGACGTGAATAAATTATATCTTCATTTATTCAGTGCGGAAATTGTGTTTCTTGCCATTATAGTGCTCATGCCTGGTAGTGCCCAAGTTTTAAACGTGGTCGGTTATTACGGCTAATTTCTAGATCATAAACATGGCAAAATGTTATAAACTTTTTTTATTCTTATCAATTTTTGTGTGTCTGCAAAAGTTAGAATGTTGACCTATCTTTATTACGAAAATTGCAAATTTCCAGGCATTGTAATCAGAAACAAATTTTAATGCGCGTTCTCTTAAAATAAACTCTAGGATTGAAGCACCGTTCAAAAAACCTTTTCAAAATTTATTTGCGTTTAATCACTCCTCGTTATCTTGCGTGTGCAATTATTAATATGAAATATATGATAAATCCTTCAGTACAAATGACTGTCTTTTAAAAATCGAAAAGGACATAAAAAATCATACTAAATATGGACATGACGAAGATAAAGAAAGAGGTAATTACAAGAATATGGTATCGTACTAAAGGAAAAAAAGCTGTATTTCTTAAACCCTGTTTTAAAGGCGCGCCGTATTGTTCAAAGGCGTAAATACGCACTATACAGGACTGTTTTTCTACGCTCCATAACTTAAAATTTATCTGAGATTAAGAAACAAATTTCAACTTTTAAAGTTATGTTCTTCTTCCTATTGTAAGTAATCGTTTCGTCGGTCAATATGCCTGGTTTCCGTAGCATTAAATGACAGTAGGAAGACGTAATAGTCACATCAACCTAATTAACCGACGGAGTATGTTTATAACAAATTGAAACAATACCTTATACAAAGTTAAAACAGTTTTGCTCTCAGATTTATCTATATCACATGATTATTTAATGAGAACTTTCTTGTCGTAATTGTTAGAAACATTTTTTCTAAAGCCAGTAGAAAGCTAATATTTTTCAGTGAATATCTTTGTAAATCTTTCCAAGGTAAAAAGACTTCCTTCTAATAACTTTATTATTACTTAGCTCTCCTATTGTCCATCCGTATGGATGTAATCGTACCAATCGTTTACATGAACGTTGTCTACGCAAAATTATTAGTGATAAAATATCTAGATTGAAGGGCTTCTTAGTCTGGAAACTTTTTACTTGCAATTTATTAATATTTACAATTTTTTGTCACAAAGTTACGACGAGCCATGTACAACACAACACAATAAATTCAACAACAGTGACACTGTTCAAAAATCTGATAAAGACCTGAACTAAGAAAAAACAAGCTAATTTTAAACGTGTTTTAAATTACTATTCAATTACTATTTACAAACGCACACTTTTCCTGTGCCGACTGCGGGTTTTTCACCCACAACCTGTACGTAATTAGGGAACGTCCACAATTACACGCGTGAACTGGAAAATTTGCAGAGTTTAATAAGTAAAAAAAGCCTTGATTACTCAAAAAACTGCTGCATCAGCAGCCGAATGGAAGTTAATTGATGTTGTCATTAGTCAGCAACATTGCATTAATAGTAACATGGCATGCAGGTCTTTGATCGAATTATTTATTGCTCAATTATACCACTTCCATCATCATATTTATTCAATCATGTAGGAACTATTGAGTAATAAATGGTTTGATATTAGACGTACAAACGCACACAATCGATTTCATAGGAATTCATGATTTGACGAGATTTGGGCTAGAGCCATGTCGAAAGAAGTTCATTACACTTCCAGAATCGCAAGGGTTTTACAGATTAATAATGAGCTCTTAAGGATATATTTCGAATGTTTATTCCTGTGTGCCAAAATTGTGGAATAAATAGGGATGACTATGGTTGACCTGGAACTGTTGCTTACAATGTAAATTTCCTGTGGGTACGGAACTATCCACATTTATTGATAGTCTTCCATATAATAATATAGTATCGTACTATTAATGATGCACTTATTTACTTGCTTTAAATAGGAGTTTTGTAAGAATGCTATGCTTTTTTGTTATTATTATAAGACTGGATTTTTCTTGTCGTATGACATGTAACATAGCAATTTGTTACTTTATTTTCATAGTTTTAGTACTATAAACCATTATACATTTGTTCTAAGAATGGTTAAAATAACCTAAACTAGGCAAGAGAAATCAATTCAACCTTTCTAATTCTTTACTCTACGTAGTTTGAGTTAATCGAAAATGAGGAGTCAAAATTTATCCCACTTTTCTCAGAACGTGACATCCAAGTTATAATTACATGCATAACGTCTGTAGTAGGATTTTTATTCACATTCTTTACATGTACCTATCCCCGAGAAATGACTCTTAATTACTCATTTACATCCGTTGTCAAGGAAACCAAAAATTTGTAGCTTTGATTGTGGTGTTTGTTAGCGATGACTCTAATAATAGCACTTGATTGTTTCTTTATTTCAGTTTAAATAAGGTGATTACCCAGTTTGTTTACGTAGCTGTCACACTTGGTAATATATTATTGCATTGGAATCACATTTTGAAGACTCCCTCCATGATACAAGTATCAATTTGAATTAAAGAAAATTATTATTTCAATTACGAAAATCGATAGTCTTTATTAAAGATATTTGTTTTTTATCTATATTTTAGAAAGATGTGTTATAAGTAGATTTATATTCACTGCGAAATGATCTGCATGAACAAGACAGTCTTTCATTAATGCATTATCGTTAAGGAACGCTGCTTATTTCACCTAATTTTGGCCTATTATTATTCAAGAAATAACTACGTACCAAAGCATTCTTTTGACTCATTCACTAATGTTTTGCTATAAAAGGGGTACACCAACCAATGGTTCAGCCATAAATCAGTCAGAACAAATCAGCAAGGTAATACAACGGTTTGAAACCATTATAAACTATCTTATTTCAATAGCTTAATAAAGGCAATTAACATTACTGCCTTCTTTTAGCTTAACAGTACTACTCCTTGTTGGTAACCCTCACAGAACTTTTTTATGCAAATATGGACAAAATTTGGAACTGTATATTCGTTGCCATGTTTGCAGCAGTTTCAGGTAAATCATTTATATAATATTTCATTATTTTGTGACGATTATAGTAATTTATACTGAATTCACTCATCTTTTCGTTCTTTTAATTATTAGTTACAAGCATGTCTCATCACATGACAACCACAATGGCTCCAATGCAACCTCTTAACTGCACTAACATTCCTGAAGTTCCAATAAAGCCGTCTGATGGAAACATTACTGTTGTGTTGGCACTTGCAAATGATAACATCATTGTTTGCAATACCATTATTCCATGTAAGTAAAGAAGGATTTCCTGCGTACAATATACGTAACTAATCTGCATTTTAAAGGTTATGTGCTGTTATAAAAAACCATGTCTTTAGAACGTAAGTTAAATTTTTATTTTAGTTCTGAACCGTTTTAATGCAAATCTAAAGTTAACTGGTGTGTACCAACAAATCAATCAAGTAATGGATTTGATGAAATACTTACAAATGAGAATAGAAATCATCAACAGAAGACTTGACTGTGGACTTGTGATAAGTGTAGAAGAAGCTAGAAGTTTGAAAAAAATGTTGCACAATGACCAAGTATCAAAAAGAGTATTATACGGTGTAAAAATGCGACTTACCGACATTAAAGGACGTTTACAAAATATTAATTAAATAAAGAAAATTGTTCGCTATCAGCGTGTTTTTTCAACAGAAAATGTTGTATCTTTTTTTTTTCTTAAAATACAATGCTTACCAGACTTTTTAGTGTTTGTTATGGATTAAAATGAACCAAATTGTTTTCTGCAAATGTCGTCGTTTGTCATTTCTTATAAATTTGAAAAAGCGATAATGTAACTAAAAAATTTTATTTCTGCAATAAAAGTACATTTTCAGAATAGTACTTAAAAACTAGTAGTTAACAGGTGAAAAAATCCACGGGGTCGCCCGTCCTTTATATATCCCATTTTGTGTTTTCGTAAGAGACAGATAAACAAACAGACAACAGCTATTAGGAAAGATGTGATAGTATTTTTGTTTATTACATTTTGTACATACTTGTCTATAAAAGCTAGTTTACAGTAAAAATTTCTGGCTGCGGCATATGGCAGCATTGGGAGTGGGACGACTCAAATTTCAAAATCTTTGCGGCAAGCATATTTTTCACCCAAAAATTGCACTAAATATTTTTCCTAAATAGCTCTGCGAAATGTATCTAAATTTTAATTCAGCATTATTTTCTCTTTTTCCTTAAAGCACACAAGAAATTTTTCGTATCTTTACTACATGCCACTACATATTAAGCGATAACACATTTTGATAATGTTGCCTTTCTTTCTTTCTTTTCGCATTGGTTTATTTCATCCTGTCATAATTCTTTTATCAGAGTAAGTTATCCTGACAAGGTCAATGAGTTATTATAATTAGTTCGCAGACCATCACACAGATACTGCTTCATCCTATTTACGTTGCAACGGAATTGAAAATCCCACAACAAGTATTGATTTTCCTGTTACTCCGATAAAAAAATGATTGCTGAAAAGATGACTAGACAAATTAGTTACTTTTTTGTCTCGATAAGTTTTAACTCGTTTACCTATCTTTTGCCATAAAAGAAGAAATTTCACAGTTGGAAAGTCACAATTCTCTGAAAGCAAATCAAGCAGGTAGGTAGCTACAATATTTTTGACATGTTTAAACAAGAAATAATTCTGGGTGATATTCAGCCGATTGAACAGTTCATTTCTTTTAGATTCTTCTTAACATTCTTTCTGGTTTAATTCTCAAGCTCAACTTTCAGAAACAAACATGGCCAGAATAGAGTACTACATTTTTGGTGTTATTGTTTCAATAGTTTCAGGTAATTATCATTTATACCATTTTAGTTGCATACATAGTCTAACATTGGTTGCTATGATTCCATACAACTTATATTTATGTTCATTCTTTTCGCTAGTGACAAGTATGTCTCACCATATGACGACGACGATGGCTGCCATGCAGCCTCTTAACTGCACCAACATTCCAGAGGTCCCAATGAAGCCATATGACGAAAACATTACTTCGGTGCTGGCACTTGCCAATGAGAACATAAAAGTTTGCAATAACATTATTCCATGTAAGTGAAATATTTTTTCCACTTATTTTTCAGATTTCTTAAATTTTAACAGTACGTATTATTATCTAATAAATTGCATTAGCAAATACTTCCTTTCATCGCAAGGAAATCGTCAACCAAAAAGGAATGTAAGTTGTTCACCGTTTTTTTCAGTTTTAAATCGCTTCATTGCTGACCTAAAGTTAACCGGTGTGTACCAACAAATCAATAAAGTTATGGATTTAATGAAATACTTACAAATGAGAATGGAAATTACCAAGAGAAGACTTGACTGTGGACTTGTGAAGAGTGTAGAAGAAGCACAATATCTAAAAGAAATGTATTACAACGATCAAGTCTCTAAAAGAGTATTATACGGTATAAAAATGCGACTTACAGTCATCAAAGAGCGGCTGGGATATATATCCAAAAAATAGAAGTATCATTTACATATAGCGTTTATAATAAATGATTTTTTATAAATGCTATGTATTATTTATTTGACGTGAATAAATTATATCTTCATTTATTCAGTGCGGAAATTGTGTTTCTTGCCATTATAGTGCTCATGCCTGGTAGTGCCCAAGTTTTAAACGTGGTCGGTTATTATGGCTAATTTCTAGATCATAAACATGGCAAAATGTTATAAACTTTTTTTATTCTTATCAATTTTTGTGTGTCTGCAAAAGTTAGAATGTTGACCTATCTTTATTACGAAAATTGCAAATTTCCAGGCATTGTAATCAGAAACAAATTTTAATGCGCTTTCTCTTAAAATAAACTCTAGGATTGAAGCACCGTTCGAAAAACCTTTTCAAAATTTATTTGCGTTTAATCACTCCTCGTTATCTTGCGTGTGCAATTATTAATATGAAATATATGATAAATCCTTCAGTACAAATGACTGTCTTTTAAAAATCGAAAAGGACATAAAAAATCATACTAAATATGGACATGACGAAGATAAAGAAAGAGGTAATTACAAGAATATGGTATCGTACTAAAGGAAAAAAAGCTGTATTTCTTAAACCCTGTTTTAAAGGCGCGCCGTATTGTTCAAAGGCGTAAATACGCACTATACAGGACTGTTTTTCTACGCTCCATAACTTAAAATTTATCTGAGATTAAGAAACAAATTTCAACTTTTAAAGTTATGTTCTTCTTCCTATTGTAAGTAATCGTTTCATGTACTTACCTTAAACGTTGTCGGTCAATATGCCTGGTTTCCGTAGCATTAAATGACAGTAGGAAGACGTAATAGTCACATCAACCTAATTAACCGACGGAGTATGTTTATAACAAATTGAAACAATACCTTATACAAAGTTAAAACAGTTTTGCTCTCAGATTTATCTATATCACATGATTATTTAATGAGAACTTTCTTGTCGTAATTGTTAGAAACATTTTTTCTAAAGCCAGTAGAAAGCTAATATTTTTCAGTGAATATCTTTGTAAATCTTTCCAAGGTAAAGAGACTTCCTTCTAATAACTTTATTATTTCTTAGCTCTCCTATTGTCCATCAGTATGGATGTAATCGTACCAATCGTTTACATGAACGTTGTCTACGCAAAATTATTAGTGATAAAATATCTAGATTGAAGGGCTTCTTAGTCTGGAAACTTTTTACTTGCAATTTATTAATATTTACAATTTTTTGTCACAAAGTTACGACGAGCCATGTACAACACAACACAATTAATTCAACAACAGTGACACTGTTCAAAAATCTGATAAAGACCTGAACTAAGAAAAAACAAGCTAATTTTAAACGTGTTTTAAATTACTATTCAATTACTATTTACAAACGCACACTTTTCCTGTGCCGACTGCGGGTTTTTCACCCACAACCTGTACGTAATTAGGGAACGTCCACAATTACACGCGTGAACTGGAAAATTTGCAGAGTTTAATAAGTAAAAAAAGCCTTGATTACTCAAAAAACTGCTGCATCAGCAGCCGAATGGAAGTTAATTGATGTTGTCATTAGTCAGCAACATTGCATTAATAGTAACATGGCATGCAGGTCTTTGATCGAATTATTTATTGCTCAATTATACCACTTCCATCATCATATTTATTCAATCATGTAGGAACTATTGAGTAATAAATGGTTTGATATTAGACGTACAAACGCACACAATCGATTTCATAGGAATTCATGATTTGACGAGATTTGGGCTAGAGCCATGTCGAAAGAAGTTCATTACACTTCCAGAATCGCAAGGGTTTTACAGATTAATAATGAGCTCTTAAGGATATATTTCGAATGTTTATTCCTGTGTGCCAAAATTGTGGAATAAATAGGGATGACTATGGTTGACCTGGAACTGTTGCTTACAATGTAAATTTCCTGTGGGTACGGAACTATCCACATTTATTGATAGTCTTCCATATAATAATATAGTATCGTACTATTAATGATGCACTTATTTACTTGCTTTAAATAGGAGTTTTGTAAGAATGCTATGCTTTTTTGTTATTATTATAAGACTGGATTTTTCTTGTCGTATGACATGTAACATAGCAATTTGTTACTTTATTTTCATAGTTTTAGTACTATAAACCATTATACATTTGTTCTAAGAATGGTTAAAATAACCTAAACTAGGCAAGAGAAATCAATTCAACCTTTCTAATTCTTTACTCTACGTAGTTTGAGTTAATCGAAAATGAGGAGTCAAAATTTATCCCACTTTTCTCAGAACGTGACATCCAAGTTATAATTACATGCATAACGTCTGTAGTAGGATTTTTATTCACATTCTTTACATGTACCTATCCCCGAGAAATGACTCTTAATTACTCATTTACATCCGTTGTCAAGGAAACCAAAAATTTGTAGCTTTGATTGTGGTGTTTGTTAGCGATGACTCTAATAATAGCACTTGATTGTTTCTTTATTTCAGTTTAAATAAGGTGATTACCCAGTTTGTTTACGTAGCTGTCACACTTGGTAATATATTATTGCATTGGAATCACATTTTGAAGACTCCCTCCATGATACAAGTATCAATTTGAATTAAAGAAAATTATTATTTCAATTACGAAAATCGATAGTCTTTATTAAAGATATTTGTTTTTTATCTATATTTTAGAAAGATGTGTTATAAGTAGATTTATATTCACTGCGAAATGATCTGCATGAACAAGACAGTCTTTCATTAATGCATTATCGTTAAGGAACGCTGCTTATTTCACCTAATTTTGGCCTATTATTATTCAAGAAATAACTACGTACCAAAGCATTCTTTTGACTCATTCACTAATGTTTTGCTATAAAAGGGGTACACCAACCAATGGTTCAGCCATAAATCAGTCAGAACAAATCAGCAAGGTAATACAACGGTTTGAAACCATTATAAACTATCTTATTTCAATAGCTTAATAAAGGCAATTAACATTACTGCCTTCTTTTAGCTTAACAGTACTACTCCTTGTTGGTAACCCTCACAGAACTTTTTTATGCAAATATGGACAAAATTTGGAACTGTATATTCGTTGCCATGTTTGCAGCAGTTTCAGGTAAATCATTTATATAATATTTCATTATTTTGTGACGATTATAGTAATTTATACTGAATTCACTCATCTTTTCGTTCTTTTAATTATTAGTTACAAGCATGTCTCATCACATGACAACCACAATGGCTCCAATGCAACCTCTTAACTGCACTAACATTCCTGAAGTTCCAATAAAGCCGTCTGATGGAAACATTACTGTTGTGTTGGCACTTGCAAATGATAACATCATTGTTTGCAATACCATTATTCCATGTAAGTAAAGAAGGATTTCCTGCGTACAATATACGTAACTAATCTGCATTTTAAAGGTTATGTGCTGTTATAAAAAACCATGTCTTTAGAACGTAAGTTAAATTTTTATTTTAGTTCTGAACCGTTTTAATGCAAATCTAAAGTTAACTGGTGTGTACCAACAAATCAATCAAGTAATGGATTTGATGAAATACTTACAAATGAGAATAGAAATCATCAACAGAAGACTTGACTGTGGACTTGTGATAAGTGTAGAAGAAGCTAGAAGTTTGAAAAAAATGTTGCACAATGACCAAGTATCAAAAAGAGTATTATACGGTGTAAAAATGCGACTTACCGACATTAAAGGACGTTTACAAAATATTAATTAAATAAAGAAAATTGTTCGCTATCAGCGTGTTTTTTCAACAGAAAATGTTGTATCTTTTTTTTTTCTTAAAATACAATGCTTACCAGACTTTTTAGTGTTTGTTATGGATTAAAATGAACCAAATTGTTTTCTGCAAATGTCGTCGTTTGTCATTTCTTATAAATTTGAAAAAGCGATAATGTAACTAAAAAATTTTATTTCTGCAATAAAAGTACATTTTCAGAATAGTACTTAAAAACTAGTAGTTAACAGGTGAAAAAATCCACGGGGTCGCCCGTCCTTTATATATCCCATTTTGTGTTTTCGTAAGAGACAGATAAACAAACAGACAACAGCTATTAGGAAAGATGTGATAGTATTTTTGTTTATTACATTTTGTACATACTTGTCTATAAAAGCTAGTTTACAGTAAAAATTTCTGGCTGCGGCATATGGCAGCATTGGGAGTGGGACGACTCAAATTTCAAAATCTTTGCGGCAAGCATATTTTTCACCCCAAAATCAAAATGCTTAAGCAGTTGTCGTTTGGTATTTTGGAAACTGACCATATTAGGCGGAGCTGCGTTCATGTACGCTTTTACAAGGAACACCTTTAATTTATAATTTGTGCGCCTTTTGAAATAATGGGCATGGTATTATTGACAATAATAACGATGATAAAAAAACTAAGAAAATGAAACATCAAACTAATGATATTTTAAAAATTATTTTTGTTATCATCAAGTCATCATTAGGCTACCATTGCCTCTTTAATGAAACGGCTGTCTTTAAAGTTTTTATTTTTAGATTTGATGATGCCAATTTAAGAAACATTTTCTAAACCTTGCATACCTGCCCACTGTCTCCTTCATTTTAAGATAAACTAATGATTATAAAAACATAAAGTATAAGTAATCAGAAATAATGGGCATAAGGTTATGTGCCAAAATAGCATTTGTTGTAAATTACAGTGCATTTTTCTTCGGTTTATCATAATTTTAGAGAAGTATCTTATAAATTCGGGAAAGAGTTTTGCAAAAGGTTTATTCAAAAATATGTCTGAATAATATCTATTTATCATATGCCAGTTTGGCATCACTGTCATATTAAATCCCTAAATTAAATGTATCTTATCAAGGTGCTGTATACATACCTTTGCTATACAACAACTCCATATTTTGTTTATAAGGGAAGTAAAGGCTGTACAAAATATCGGTGCAAAAATGTTTACTAAGACTGGAATTTTTCGTAGAATTTTCCGCACCATGCCAACTTCTCCTACTTTAAGCAATTCTATGGTAAAAATTTATTATAGCACTAAAAAAGTGAGTTTGCAGGAAAGGTTTAATAAGTATACAATCAATAAGTAATCTTTAACTAATTACTCTCGAATTGGATTTTGTTTAATCTCATTCGATTCAAGACTTTTTAAACCATTCTTGACAGGCAAAGTTTGAGAAAAAAACCTTGGTTTTCCTACATACAATGCTATTTAAAATATTTTTAAACAACAAACAAATTTGGGTGCACTTAACCCTTTCGGATCCATGTACAGATATTTTTAAATATCTTTTGAACTAACAAAGTTTAATTGCGAAACTTGGTCACGTCTCCTATGTGCCTATTAATCAGGAATTTTAAAATATGTTAAAGTTATTTATTGTCAAATTTTATTTAACTAAATTTGGGGCAATGAGCATGCAACACTTTCATAACTGTTCCACATAAAAAGATTAATAGGTGGTTCCAAAATCAGAATTTAGACTTTTTTCTAAATGCTTATGTTTTCTTTAATTATCTTTTGCTTCAGTGTAAAAGTTTCTCTTTGATTTTTATCAAGAGCCTGATGGAGGTATAAAGGCTTTTCATACTGATTTCTACTCCTCACACATTTAAATGATAATATCATTGAGAAATTCGCTAAAAGATTCTGCCTTTTTTTCACAAAATCAAATATACGTTTAAAAACTTTACAAAATACCTAGAGCCATTTGAAACATTCTGGCCGTAACTGAATCATTTTTTTTTTCCGATTTTATAAAAAAGATTAGTAAGACTTTAGCAATTTGCAATTTTTAATATTCTGAAAGATCTGAGAACTTAAACTTAAATGAGCTTAATAACTAGGTTAAATAATTACTAGAAATACTGAGAAGTGAAATCTGAAACAGCTATCTGAAAATGCTTTTCTAAAACTATTTCAAAAAACTTATACACAGGCTAAGTAGAACTCTATCTTTATCGCGTCGAGGGTAGAAATAACTTCTGGAACTTTTGTCTTCCAATTTATTGGATATCTACAAATTTTTGTCAAAATGTTACGACCAGATATGCATAATATGAAGCAACAAATACAACGATAATGATGCTGTTCTAAAATCTAATAAAAACTTAAACTAAGAAAAAATAAGCTAATTTTAAACGTGTTAAGAAATACTATTCAATTACTATTTGTAAAAGTACACTTTTCCTGTGCCGACTGATGAAAACACAAGCAACCTGTATGTAATTAGGGAAGGTCCCCAATTAAACGCGTCAACTCAAAAGTTTGCATAGTTTAATTTTGTATAAGAAGCCTTGTTTATTAAAAAAATCGGCTCCATTAGCAGCCGAAATAGAAAGTTCATTGATGTTGTCATTAGTCAGCAACAAAACAATAATTGTAAGATAACATGCAGCCGTCTTCGACGAGATCGTTTACTACTCAATTATACGACTTCATACATCATAGAGTAGTACGTACAAAACTCAATTTCATAGAAGATTGTACATATATCATGATTTCGAGGACATGATTTGGGCTAGCGCTATGTCAAAAGAAGGTCATTATATTTTTAGAATTGCAAAGGGTATTGCAGATAATTAATAAGGTCTTAAGGATATATTTCACATTTATGTTCATGTGTGCTAACGTTTGGGAATGATATGGGATAATTGTTGTTGGTCTGGTACTGTTGCAAGACTATATAAATTCCCTGTGGATACCAAACATTTCACATTTCTTTGCCAACCTTACACATTTTTGCGCAGCATACACTTACTTATTAACTTAATTAAGAATTTTCTATGGATGCTATGTCTTTTTTAATGTAAGACTCAATATAAGCTAAGAGTTTGTTAATTTATTTCTACTGTTGCAGTAGTACTGTAAAACATTTTGCGTTTGTCTTATCAACGGCTAAGAATACCCAGAGCTAGCATGGTAATTAATTTAACCTTCTCAATTCTTTTCCGTTACATAGGACAAGTCTACACAGTTTAATTTAAATGAAAAATATAAGTTTAAGTTTTGAAAGACGTGATATTCAAGTTATAACTACAAACAAAGCTGTCTACAGTAGGAATTTTGTTCACATTCTTTAGATGAACCTTTTCCTGGTTAATGAGTCTTTATTACTCGTATGCATCCGTTGTCAAGAAAACCAAAAATTAATGGCTTAAATTGTGGTAAATATAAGCGATGACTTTAACAATGTAATTGGATTATCTCCTAACTTGAATTTAAATTGTTTTTGATGTAGTAATATGGTTACCTAGCGTATTTACGTAGCTGTTACATGTGGTAATATCTTAATGCATTGGAATTACATTTTAAAAGCCATTTGTTACACTAGTAGAAATTAGAATTTAAAACCGTTTCACCAATACGCATGAACGTTTTAAGATATTTTTCTACTGTCCTTTGCTTCCCTGCTAAAAATGCGTCAAAAATATGTTGTAAGAAAGTGTCAACCATTCATTAAATTGAATTAAATTAGGTCTCCCACAAAACTACCATATACCGATCTGGGCTAAAAGTTATTTTATCTTAAATATACAGAAAACAGCGCAAGGAACTTTACATAAGTATGTTAATACACACTCTTCATATCAGGTTTTTGGCAACGTATACAGGTTACATACTTGCTTAAATAGGGTTCGCATACCACGTCTCTTTGTCCATACATTCTTATCGTAACCAGAAGTTGTGTGACTTAGTTCTATAGCTGTTCCTTTTAATTTTACTTTTAATGTCATGGGACATATAACTAAGCACGTGTATTATTGATAGCAATTTGTCGCTACGTTATGTAATATGCATTGTCATGTCTTCGTAGCGTAATCAGACAAATTTCCAAACAAACAAGTTATTTCCTGTCACTCTGATTATTAAAAGATGACTTTCCGAAAGACTTCAACTTGTTAGAAAAGTAAAAGAAATCCAAAGGAAGAGGAAGTTTGAAAGTTAAGAAATTAAATTTAGCAGGGTTTTAGAGTGTTGTAAAAATGACATACTTCCACCTTATAAACTTCAGTGCTTAAAAATACGAAAACATTGAGTAGTGGTAAAAAAAAGGGCAACTAGATCATCTTTCTGCAGAATTTATCAGTAGGCTGCTTTCAAAGGGTAGTCGTTCTAAACTAAATGTAAATTTTTTATTTATTTGGTAGTAATCCTTAAAT
The DNA here is from genome assembly GCF_029227915.1 of Hydractinia symbiolongicarpus. NCBI lineage: Eukaryota > Metazoa > Cnidaria > Hydrozoa > Anthoathecata > Hydractiniidae > Hydractinia > Hydractinia symbiolongicarpus. Next base: position 10,783,338 of record NC_079875.1, on the reverse strand, counting down.
ATTAACTTATGCACAAATTAGAAAGATCCACATTGAAATTTATCTATTTATTCCAGCAAACATTATTTCTTTCGAAAGTTCAGTAGGGAAACAGTAGACAAAATTTTGTAAAGGAGTTATAAAATTGCTTTTAAGTCTTGCTATTCTAGGTTATCCTTAAGTCTTGACCTTCCAAAACCATGATGCTCTCGAATGTTCTATAACTTATGGCTTAATCAGACCTATTTATCATTCTTAACGCTTTTACATTCTAATGCATGCGCCGAGTTAAAAGTAAAATACTGCTAACGCCAGCATACACAAGGTTATTAAAAAGGTTTTTGCATTCCTTTCGCTACTTAAGTTTCCCAATTAAGCTCTTCTGAAGTATCCACCTTTTTAGAGTTTAGTTTTTTCAGCAAATATTTTATTAAAACATGAATTTGTCCACTATTTAGAGGCATCTCACTCGTATGAACCAAAGCATGTTCTTATGACCTGTTATTAGTATAAAGGGTACAAGTACTTTCATTAGCTCCATAAGTTTTAATTTTTCTTGTTTGTTTGTTTTGTTTAGTTTTGTTTGTTTTGTTTTTTCATACTAACGTTTTTCTTTTCTTTTTGAAATTTAATTAAAATTATAAGAACAAGGGAATCTTAGCAAGGTTTCAATTTAGTCATCTACATAATGTCATCTTCTAATTTTAAAACTTCTTTGGAGTTTAGAAAAATAACGCTTTATCATTCTTTCGTGGATTAAGGAAAGTACGTGGAAACGAAACCAAGTTTCCTTTTTTTGAGATAAAAGATATGTCCATTTAAAATAGAATTCCTGGGTAATTTTCTTGTGTCAATAGGTTTTGACTCATTCAACTATGGTTCGCTATAAAAGGAGTATATCAGTCAATGGCCAATTCACAACTCACTGAGAGTAAATCAGGAAGGTAATACAACGGTAATTAAACCAATAGAAAACATATTGTTTTTATGTAACTTATCAAATGTAAATAACAATACTTTCTTTTCTTAGATTCACCGTACGATTTCTTGTTGGTTATCTTCACAGAAAATTTTTATGCAAATATGGCCAAAATTTGGAACTGTATAATCGTTGCTTTGCTTGCAGCAGCTTCGGGTAAATGGTTGATATAAAATTCCTTTTTATTTTGACTATAACATTTATTTGTAATCATTTCAGTCATTTTTTCCGTCTTTTAATTATTAGTTACAAGCATGTCTCATCACATGACAACTACAATGGCTCCAATGCAACCTCTTAACTGCACTAACATTCCAGAAGTCCCAATGAAACCCAATGATGGGGACATTACTGTTCTGTTGGCACTTGCAAATGATAATATCATCGTTTGCAATAACATTATTCCATGTAAGTAAAGAAGGATTTTCTGCATACACTATACGTAACTATTCTGCATTTCCAAGGTTATGTGCTGTTATAAGAAAAACATGTATTCAGAATGCAAGTTTAATTTTTATTTTAGTTTTGAACCGGTTTAACGCAAATTTAAAGTTAACTGGTGTGTACCAACAAATCAATCAAGCCATGGATTTGATGAAATACTTACAAATGAGAATCGAAATCATCAACAGAAGACTTGACTGTGGACTTGTGATGAGTGTTGAAGAAGCCAGAAGTTTGAAACACATGCTGTACAATGATCAAGTTTCAAAGAGAGTACTATACGGTGTAAAAATGCGACTTACAAACATCAAGCAACGTTTACAAAATATTTATTAGAATTAAAAAAGTTTTTTAATTTTAGTATTTCTTTGAAGATTTTATGATTTACTGTATTATTTTATATCTTGAGAAAAAACTTATTTTACTTAATTGACTTAGTTAGTTCTAAGCTTATACCAGCAAAGACAAGCAGTTGTTTCCAATATTGTAGGACAATTGTTGTCCGTCATAAAATATAGAAAGTTTAAGATTTTGATAAAGGAAGTATATATGAAACGAAAGATGATAGGTGGAGCTATTTAAACAGTTTTTTTTAATTGCTTCATTATTCTGATAAAAATCACGGGTACAGGAACTAGCTTTCTCTTGTATTACTCTTAAGAGGTTGTTGTTATATAACATTATGTAATAGTTAATGATGCGCTGTAGACCTTAAATTTCTTCTATCTGCTTTTCCAATTAACTGAAAGTAGGAAGAAATACAAGTGACCACAATTCACAAAGTTAAAAGAGAACGGCAAACATTATAAGCATATTCCTTGTTTACTACCATGAAGGTTTCTATAGAAAATACAACTTTTAAATACAAGTACTTCTAACAAATATAAAGCGTAACAAATGTTATTAAATCAAAATATACCAAAAGATGAGTATAGATGACAAATAATCAATTGTTTTAAATAGAGGCAAAAACGCTGAATGTATATTTACATAACAGAAAAATCTAACACATGTCCCTTTCACTTCGAATAACAGACTTTAAGGCGCAGATGCAACATCGGCTCTGGTGCTTTTTAGGAGCTTACATTGTACATCAATCTTAATAAAACCGCTCCTGTCTTTTTTTGTGACAATCTTAATTGACCATATGATTCAGCATAATTAAACTAGATGGTAATCAATTTTACGAAAAATTGATGACGTCATCCTTAAATTATTTTCGACGCCCAATGTTTAGTGCATACGTCTTGAATATGTACATACTACTTATTTCCATGTTATTTACAATTGTAGTCAAAGGTAAGCAGTATCTAAAAGCATACGTTGTTACACAAATATAATAGAGAAGTGAGTGAAGATGTTGTACGGCTAGCACATTGCACGGTATTGTAAAATTGAAATACCGCGCTGACTTCTTATGCTGTAGTGCTAGCCCACTTGTAGTCATTTACTAAAGTTGCAGGTTAAAATTCCCCATCTGTACTACTTGTAATGCCGTGGTGTTAAGCCACTAGTAAGTCGGTCATCTACTAACTAATAACTTACCTGTGTGACAGACAACTAAGTTATAGCTTTTTTGGCCCCTTTTCTAATTTAAAAAGTAATCTGCTCATGAATTTTCTTGTGTCGGTAGGCTGCAGAGGTACTAAATTTTCAGACACATTTCAGGTACATTCTAACACAACTGCTTTACCAAATAACATACGTTAGACTCAAAGAAGCCGCCTACGTTTGCGAAATGGACATGCTGACGTCAACGCATTTTAAAGTTTTGAAGGGATCTGACTAAATAAGTTAAAGTCTTAAGTCCGCTATACACTAAGTGAATTAAATTAAGTCACTGTTATTAATATGTTTTTAGCATGATTATATTGCTGAATCACCGGCCAAAAACATTACATTGCGTGCAGTAATAATTGAATGACTTCAGCAGATACTCACCCGGATATGTACATGTATTTGTCATGGATACAGGCTTAAATTTAATTCACTTTTAATTATCTTTCCAAAAATTACAGTTGGAAGTGATTTTAACTTCTGTAATTATGGATGGCGGTATTGACATGTGAAAAAATATCAATAATGTACGGAAACTTCTTAAAAAATTGGAAGAATAATTCAAACTATCATTAGTTATTGTTTTTGAAATTATCATTAAAACAAGTTCCGAAATTGTAGCCAAGTGTTTGAGACTGACGTAAAAAAATTTTAATCGAACATTATGAGTCATTATAACGTGGATTGTAGAAATAATTTCCAGATGTTTCATCGATGCAATCACCAAATAGTTATTCTAAACGCAGAATTATGTTAGGAGATTTCAGTAACAAAATTGCACTAAATATTTTTCCTAAATAGCTCTGCGAAATGTATCTAAATTTTAATTCAGCATTATTTTCTCTTTTTCCTTAAAGTACACAAGAAATTTTTCGTATCTTTACTACATGCCACTACATATTAAGCGATAACACATTTTGATAATGTTGTCTTTCTTTCTTTCTTTCTTTCTTTCTTTTCGCATTGGTTTATTTCATCTTGTCATAATTCTTTTATCAGAGTAAGTTATCCTGACAAGGTCAATGAGTTATTATAATTAGTTCGCAGACCATCACACAGATACTTCTTCATCCTATTTACGTTGCAACGGAATTGAAAATCCCACAACAAGTATTGATTTTCCTGTTTCTCCGATAAAAAAATGATTGCTGAAAAGATGACTAGACAAATTAGTTGCTTTTTTGTCTCGATAATTTTTAACTCGTTTATTAATCTTTTGCCATAAAAGAAGAAATTTCACAGTTGGAAAGTCACAATTCTCTGAAAGCAAATCAAGCAGGTAGGTAGCTACAATATTTTTGACATGTTTAAACAAGAAATAATTCTGGGTAATATTCAGCCGATTGACTTAACTCAATTCATTTCTTTTAGATTCTTCTTAACACTCTTTCTGGTAAATTCTCAAACTCAACTTTCAGAAACAAACATGGCCAGAATAGAGTACTACATTTTTGGTGTTATTGTGTCAATAGTTTCAGGTAATTATCATTTATACCACTTTAGTTATATACATAGTCTAACATTGGTTGCTATGATTCCATACAACTTATATTTATGTTCATTCTTTTCGCTAGTGACAAGTATGTCTCACCATATGACGACGACGATGGCTCCCATGCAGCCTCTTAACTGCACCAACATTCCAGAGGTCCCAATGAAGCCATATGACGAAAACATTACTTCGGTGCTGGCACTTGCCAATGAGAACATAAAAGTTTGCAATAACATTATTCCATGTAAGTGAAATATTTTTTCCACTTATTTTTCAGATTTCTTAAATTTTAACAGTACGTATTATTATCTAATAAATTGCATTAGCAAATACTTCCTTTCATCGCAAGGAAATCGTCATACAAACATAACCAAAAAAGACTGTAAGTTGTTCACCGTTTCTTTCAGTTTTAAATCGCTTCATTGCTGACCTAAAGTTAACCGGTGTGTACCAACAAATCAATAAAGTTATGGATTTGATGAAATACTTACAAATGAGAATGGAAATTACCAAGAGAAGACTTGACTGTGGACTTGTGAAGAGTGTAGAAGAAGCACAATATCTAAAAGAAATGTACTACAACGATCAAGTCTCTAAAAGAGTATTATACGGTGTGAAAATGCGACTTACAGTCATCAAAGAACGGCTGGGATATATATCCAAAAAATAGAAGGATCATTGACATACAGCGTTTATAATAAATGATTTTTTATAAATGCTATGTAATATTTATTTGACGTGAATAAATTATATCTTCATTTATTCAGTGCGGAAATTGTGTTTCTTGCCATTATAGTGCTCATGCCTGGTAGTGCCCAAGTTTTAAACGTGGTCGGTTATTATGGCTAATTTCTAGATCATAAACATGGCAAAATGTTATAAACTTTTTTTATTCTTATCAATTTTTGTGTGTCTGCAAAAGTTAGAATGTTGACCTATCTTTATTACGAAAACTGCAAATTTCCAGGCATTGTAATCAGAAACAAATTTTAATGCGCGTTCTCTTAAAATAAACTCTAGGATTGAAGCACCGTTCGGAAAACCTTTTCAAAATTTATTTGCGTTTAATCACTCCTCGTTATCTTCCGTGTGCAATTATTAATATGAAATATATGATAAATCCTTCAGTACAAATGACTGTCTTTTTAAAATCGACATAAAAAATCATACTAAATATGGACATGACGAAGATAAAGAAAGAGGTAATTACAAGAATATGGTATCGTACTAAAGGAAAAAAAGCTGTATTTCTAAAACCCTGTTTTAAAGGCGCGCCGTATTGTTCAAAGGCGTAAATACGCACTATACAGACTTTTCTACGCTCCATAACTTAAAATTTATCTGAGATTAAGAAACAAATTTCAACTTTTAAAGTTATGTTCTTCTTCTTATTGTAAGTAATCGTTTCATGTACTTACCTTAAACGTTGTCGGTCAATATGCCTGGTTTCCATAGCATTAAATGACAGTAGGAAGACGTAATAATCACATCAACCTAATTAACCGACGGAGTATGTTTATAACAAATTGCAACAATACCTTATACAAAGTTAAAACAGTTTTGCTCTCAGATTTATCTATATCACATGATTATTTAATGAGAACTTTCTTGTCGTAATTGTTAGAAACATTTTTTCTAAAGCCAGTAGAAAGCTAATTTTTTTCAGTGAATATTTTTGTAAATCTTTCCAAGGTAAAGAGACTTTCCTTCTAATAACTTTATTATTTCTTAGCTCTCCTATTGTCCATCGGTATGGATGTAATCGTACCAATCGTTTACATGAACGTTGTCTACGTATAATTATTAGTGATAAAATATCTAGATTGAAGGGCTTCTTAGTCTGGAAACTTTTTGCTTGCAATTTATTAATATTTACAATTTTTTGTCACAAAGTTAGTCGAGCCATGTACAACACAACACAATAAATTCAACAACAGTGACACTGTTCAAAAATCTGATAAAGACCTGAACTAAGAAAAAACAAGCTAATTTTAAACGTGTTTTAAATTACTATTCAATTACTATTTCCAAACGCACACTTTTCCTATGCCGACTGCGAGTTTCTCACCCACAACCTGTACGTAATTAGGGAACGTCCACAATTACACGCGTAAACTGGAAAATTTGCAGAGTTTAATAAGTAAAAAAAGCCTTGATTACTCAAAAAACTGCCGCATCAGCAGCCGAATGGAAAATTAATTGATGTTGTCATTAGTCAGCAACATTGCATTAATAGTAACATGGCATGCAGGTCTTTGATTGAATTATTTATTACTCAATTATACGACTTCATACATCATATTTATTCAATTCACTTCCAGAATCACAAGGGTTTTGCAGATAATTAATGACCTCTTAAGGATATATTTCGAAGTTTTAATCCTGTGTGCTAAATTTAAGGAATAAATAGTGATTATTATTGTTGACCTGGAACTGTTGCTATACAATATAAATTTCCTGTGTGTACGGAACTATCCACATTTATTGATAGTCTTCCATATAATAATATAGTATCGTACCATCAATTATGCACTTATTTACTTGCTTTAAATAGGAGTTTTGTAAGAATGCTATGCTTTTTTATTATTATTATAAGACTGGATTTTTCTTGTCGTATGACATGTAACATAGCAATTTGTTACTTTATTTTCACGGTTTTAGTACTGTAAACCATTATACATTTGTTCTAAGAATGGCTAAAATAACCTAAACTAGGCAAGAGAAATCAATTCAACCTTTCTAATTCTTTACTCTACGTAGTTTGAATTAATCGAAAATGAGGAGTCAAAGTTTATCCCACTTTTGTCAAAACGTGACATCCAAGTTATAATTACACACATATACGTCTGCAGTAGGATTTTTATTCACATTCTTTAGATGTACCTTTCCCTGGTAAATGACTTTTAATTACTCATTTTCATCTGTTGTCAAGGAAATTAAAAATTTGTAACTTTGATTTTCGTGTTTGTTAGCGATGACTCTAATAATAGCATTTGATTGTTTCTTTATTTCAGTTTAAATGAGGTGGTTACCCAGCCTATTTACGTAGCTGTCACACTTGGTAATATATTATTGCATTGGAATCACATTTTGAAGACCCCCTCCATGATACAAGTAGAAATTAGAATTAAAGAAAATTATTATTTCAATTTGTATTTGTTGTTTATCTATATTTTAGAAAGATGTGTTATAAGTAGATTTATATTCACTGCAAAATGATCCGCGTGAACATGACAATCTTTCATTAATGCGTTATCGTTAAGGGACGCTGCTTATTTCGCCTAATTTTGGCCTATTATTATTCAAGAAATAACTACGTACCAAAGCATTTTTTTGAGACTTGTCTTCTAAAAGCTATAAGATACCAACATCGGCTAAAACTCATTTCATCTCAAATGAAGAAAACTGAGGCGTAAAGAACTTAACGGAAGTACATTAAACATTAAGATGTACTCCATATATAAGTTTTATTGGCAACGTATACAAACCGTTTACATTGTAAATAGAGTGCGCATACAACTCTTCGAAGTCCATATAATTTTATTGCCACTGGAACTAGTGTCTTTCAGTTTTATTGCGGCTCGTTTTTAATTTTGTTTTTGATGTCATAGGAAGTATAACTTGACCGGTGTATCGCTTCGTTATGTAATGTGCATTGTCATGTCTCCGTGGTTATTTCAGACGAATTCCTTATTTCCTGTCACTTTGAGAAAATAATTGATAAAAAATAACTACACGAAAGTATTCAACTTATTAAAAAAAACTTCAAAAAATCCAAAGGAAAAGAAAGCTTTTGAGTTTAGCTAAAGTATAAAATTTAACAGGGCTCTTTTGTGGTTATGAAATTGTCATACAACCACGTTATAGATTTTTGCGGTCAAAAATACGAGAATAAAGAGCGAGTAAGTGAATAAAAACAAATATTGGAAACTAGATAAAATTCTGCAGACTTTAGTAGTAAGCTGCTTCAAATACAAAGTGTGATAGATCTGATGTGAATGTAAAATTTTATATCCATTTAGCAGCATTGTATCTAGACCGTAAACATTAACTCATTGAACAAATTAAAAAAGTGCATTAAGATTTTTATCGAAAGTTCAATAGACAAAAAAATTGTATTAAGTAGTTTTAAAAGTACTATAAAGGCTTGCTATTCTAGTTTATTCTTAAGTCATATTGTCCAAAAAACATGATACATTACTTATTGCTAAATCAGGTTTAATATCAGGCTTTTAAAGCTTTTACGTTTTAATGTACCCAGTTGAAATAAAAATACTGCTAAATCCAGAGTACAGAGAGTTATTAAAAAGGTATCTGCATTTATTTTGCTACTCAGGGTTCTCGATTGGCATACTTGACCTCCTGTGAAGTATCCACCTGTTTAGAGCATGACCCTGCAATGCTTGGAAAAAAGTAACTCCGTCTAGTTTGTCTGCCAAATGTTTTATTAAAACATAAATTTGTCCAGCATTTCAAGGCATCTAACTCGAAAGTACCAGAGCATGTAATTATCATCTTTTATTAGTATAAAGAGTACAAATAATTTCATCAGCTCACAACTTTCATGTTTGTTTGCTCTGTTTTGTGCCGTTTGTTTGTTTTTATTTTTTCATAATTATGTTGCTTTTTTTTGTTTTTTGAAATTCAAATAAAATGATAAGAACAACCGGATAGCAAAGTTTCATTTTTTTTTTGTTTTTCCTTAAAATGTGCAGTCATTTTACAAATGTCATACTATAATTTTAAAATCAAATAATGCTTTATCATTCTTCCGTGGCTAACGAAAAGTACGTGAAAACAAAATTAAGCTTCCTGATTTTTGAGATAAAAGATTATTCGAAATATGACTATTTAAAATATAATTCCTGGGCAATTTTCTTACGTGAATAGATCCTGACTCATTCACCGATGTTTTGCTATAAAAGGGGTACATCAATCAATAGCCAAAACACAACTCACTTAGATTAAATCAGAAAGGTAATACAACGTTTTTTAAAAAAATATAGTTCCTATGTAACTTATAAAATGTAACTAACAGTAATTCCTTTTTTTAGGTTCACGGTACAATTTCTAGTTGCTAATCTTCACAGAGCATTATTATCCACAATGGTCAAAATTTGGAACTGCATATTCGTTGCTTTGTCTGCAGCAGCTTCAGGTAAATGATTGATATTAATTTCTTTTTCATTTTAACTTAAATATTTATTTGTATTGATTTCACTCATTCTTCCCCTATTTTAATTATTAGTTACAGGCATGTCTCATCACATGACAACCACAATGGCTCCAATGCAACCTCTTAACTGCACTAACATTCCAGAAGTCCCAATGAAACCCAACGATGGGGACATTACTGTTCTGTTGGCACTTGCAAATGATAATATCATCGTTTGCAATAACATTATTCCATGTAAGTAAAGAAGGATTTTCTGCATACACTATACGTAACTATTCTGCATTTCCAAGGTTATGTGCTGTTATAAAAAAAACATGTATTCAGAATGCAAGTTTAATTTTTATTTTAGTTTTAAACCGTTTTAACGCAAATTTAAAGTTAACTGGTGTGTACCAACAAATTAATCAAGCCAGGGATTTGATTAAATACTTACAAATGAGAATCGAAATCCTCAACAGAAGACTTGACTGTGGACTTGTGATGAGTGTTGAAGAAACCAGAAGTTTGAAACAAATGCTGTACAATGATCAAGTTTCAAAGAGAGTATTATACGGTGTAAAAATGCGACTTACAGACATCAAGGAACGATTACAAAGTATTTATTAAAATTAGAAAAAGTTTGTGATTTTAATATTTCCCCGAAGAGTGTCTTATTTACTGTATTGTTTATTATCTTGAAAAAACATATTGACGTACTTTAGTTCTAAATGGATACCAGCAGAGACAAGCAATTGTGTCTAACAATTGTTGGACAATTTCTTTCCTTTGCAAAATATAAAAAGCTCAAAGGTTTGCACAGAGAAAGTGTATGTCATAACAGAACGTAATAGGCGGAACTGTTTAAAACAGGATTTTGCATTTACTTCATTATTCTGATAAAAATGACGGGTATAGGAGCTAGCTTTTCTTGTCAAATAAATTTGCGATGTAAGTACAAGCATGTGTTTCTTGCTTAGTTTCAGCAGTGTATTTTTGGAAAAGATTTCTTCCTCCTTCCCCCTAAATCTTTTTATATAAGAGAAACTAAATACATTACGAAATCGTTTAAGCGGCCTAAGGTGGTATATAACAACAATTTCGTGTAACGGAAAGTCATCGCTGTAAAGAATTTTGTGCGTAATTAGTGGGCTATTACAAAATGCTGGACGTATTTACAATTCATTTTGCTCCAGATCAGTTGTCTTATTGAGCTGTTTTTCCGTCGTTTTTCAAACAGGTTATCTTAACGAGTAGATATAAAAATACAAATTTCTCTCAAATGCTCTTTACATACTGTTCCTTTTACGTGCTATGCTATCAGCGAGACAAAATTATACGAACAACAGATAAGGAAACGACGGCTAAAAATCTAATGACTGGCAAACTCCATGATTCTGTCACAAGGTAAACGATCAGTTCAAATTTGGTACAATACTTTAGTTTTTTCAGTTGGGAAAAATAGATGTTAAAGAATTCTCTAATGCTAAGAGGTACTAGCTCCGATGTAAAAGAGTTAAGGCTGACATGTTAGATTACGCATGTATACGCATCAAAATAAAGGCTATAAAAGAGAGAGATCATTTAAAATTGTGGTTAGGGAAGATCAGCCATTACATTACCCAATTATTAAGAATTTTTAAACAAACTATAGGGCTAAAATTACCTGGGTGGATACAAAACAGTTTATAGTACACTTTAATGACCCGTTAAGTACCATAACTTATTGCAAGATTTCCATATGTTCTGACCAACTTATCTGTTGTATTACTCTTAAAAAGTTGTTTTTACATAAAATTATGTAATAGTTAATGTTGGGCTGCAGACGTTACATTTCCTTCATCTGTTTCTCTAAATTAACTTAGGTAGTTTCAAGGAGAAAGAAATACAAGTAACCACAATTAACAAAGTTAAAAGAGTATGGCAAATATTATAAGCATATTTGTTAACTAATAGGATACTTTCGATAAAAATGTCCGCCATTAAATACAACTATTTTTTACAAATGTCAGCTGTGACAAATATTTTTAAATCAAATTGCAAACCGATGAGTAGATGGCAAATAATCAATTGTCTTGAATGTAAGCTATAAAGCTGAATGGATATTTTAATAACAGAAAGATTTAACACGTGTCCCTTTCCCTGTGAATAAAATTTTTTTAGGTGCAGATGCAACATCGTCCCTGGTGCTTTTTAAGCGCTTACATTCAATACCAATCTTAAAAAAGCCGACCCCTGTCTGTTTAGGTGACAATCTTAATTGACCATATGATTCAGCATAATTAAACTAGATGAATGTTTTAACGATTTTGCGAAAGATAACGAAACATAAATTGATGACCTCACCCATATTAATATTTCTAAGCTCAGTGTTTTGTGCCTTAAGAATGCATTGAATATTCACATACTACTTAACTCCATGTCATTCATAATTAAATTCAAAAATAAGCGGTACATAGCAGCATGCGTTGTTACACAAATATAATAAAGATATAAACACATTATTTAGCACAGTCATTAATGAACTCTCTAAGGTGGCAGAATGGGTTTAAGGCAAACAGACTGTCCCTAAATATTTCTAAAACAAAGTACACACTTTTTCACAGGCAAAATAAAAAAGTTGATATGCCATTGAAGTTTCCTGATTTATCTAATAATAATATAAGTATAAAAAGAGCACAATCCATGAAATTTTTAGGAGTTATTCTTGATGAAAAGGTTACTTGGAGAGAACATATAAATATTTTAGAAGAAAAGATCGCAAAGAATATTGGCATCCTATTTAAAGCAAAATTTGTTCCAGATCAGAATTGTTGAAAAAACATATATTCTTCTTTCATTCACTGCTATTTAAATTATGCAAATACTGCGTGGTGCAGCACCAACGCTAGAAAATTGACAGAATTACAAAATAAACAAAAAAATGCAATCAGAATTATTTTAAATGTTGACAGGTACACTCACTCCAGAGAGTTATTAAAAAGCTCAGTGTACTGAATGTATACCAACTAAACATTTATCAAACTCTTATTTTTATGTTTAAGCTTGAAAACAATATGTTACCAAGAGTATTTAATAATTTGTTTCAGAAGATACAACATAAATATCCATCCAGATTTTCAATTAACAGTTTTTCACAACCTAGGATTAATTATACAATCACAAAGTTCTCTATAACTAGCAGAGGACCTAAATTGTGGAATACATTTCTTGATAACGACATGAAAACTATTACATCACTTAGCGAATTCAAACATAAACTAAAAAATAAACTATTGCTATTGACAATCTAATAATTCATTTTAGAACACGCGACAGTTACAACGTACGACATATAACACAACTCCTCATCATCTTCAATGCTAACCTTTTATATAGGTTGGGGGCTTGGTGATAAGGCTATTATAGCCTTCTTCTCGCTCCTGCCATTTTTTATCTCTCTAGCTAATTTTTTTAGCATATGCAATCCTATCTTTAGATTATACGATATAATAGCTTAAGATTTGCTTTTTATTCTTACGGAAAACTGTAAATTCTTCAACGGCAAAATAAAAAAAAAAGATATTGTAATGCTAACACATTGCATGGTATTGCGAAATTGAAATACCATGGCAATTCTTTATGCAGTTGTGTTAGCCTATTCGAAGACATTTACTAGTGTTGCAGGATGACTCCCCAATTGTACTACTTGCAATGCATTGGTATTTTTCCTACTAGTCAGTCAGTCATTTTCTAATCAAGAACTTGCCTGTGCGGCAAACAACTAAGTTGTAGCATTGTTAAAGGTCCTCTAGCATTAATGTAACATGGACACAGTCGGGACAGTCAACCAAAGACGTTAATAACATTAGCCTGCAGTTATTTACTTTATTCTCAACAACTAATTTTAAAATGACCTTTTCTTTAACCCCCTTACATCCCCATGGTGTACTGTCGGTTTACTGGTTCTACACTGCTCTATAAAATCTTGCTTTCACAAAACCTGGTTAAAATAGTGTTTTAAATGTACTATTTCAATCGACTTTTTGAGATAAAACAACGATGCTTAATGATACAGAGTGCAATCAGTTTAGTTGGAGTTACGAAGTTCAGATCAGAAACTCATGTTACCTTTCCTTTTTGCTTTTGCTTAAATTACCAACTGAGTTTATAAAGCTAGGGAATAAAGCTAAAAAAAGTTGTGCTACTTTCCATGCCGTACAGTGTAATGTCTGGCAGCTACAATTCCTCGACAAAAGATTGAGTCAATAGTACTTTCCAGTCCTTTTTCGTAGTTAGAAAAAGAATCAGCTCGAAAGTTTTCAACAGTCGGTAGGAGGCTGCTGAAGTACTACATTTTAGACACGTAGATTAGGGAATTAGCGTCGTAATTGCGTTAGTTGCACTTTCTAACACGTCTGCTCTACGAAGTAATTAACGTTGAACTAAAAAAAACAACATTTACAAAAATGGTCATGCTGAGTGCATTTTAAAGGTTTTAAAGGGGTTTGACTAAATAAGCTAAGATTCTAAGTCCGCTGTAAACATTCATAAGTTCGAATTCCATATATCCGGTCTCTATTTTTAGGTGTTTGTAACATGATTATATCGCTGAACCACCAGCCAAACTACTACATTGCGTGTAGCAAAATCTAACGACGTGAGCAGATACTTCACCCGGATATGTACATGTATTTATCATGGATACAGGCGTGGAAGTTCAAATCTTAATTCACTTTTAATTATCTTTCGAAAGTTACAGTAGGAAGTTATTTTAATTACTGTAATTAGTGGTGGCGGTATTGACGTAAGAAGAAATGTCAACCATAATGTAGAAAACTTTTTTATCAAAATAATGGCAGAACAACAGAACTTTCTTGAATTTATTATTAAAATCAGTTCCGAAATTGCAGTCAGGTGTTTGACACTGCTGAAATTAATTTGCAATCAAACATGATGAGTCACTAAACGTGTATTGAAAAATAATTTCAAGATTGTTCGTTGATGTAATCACTTATTAGTTATTCTAAACGCAGAATTATTGTAGCAAGGTTTCAGTTACAAAATTGTACTAAAATATTTTCAGAAATATATTTAAATTCAAATTTAGCATTAATTTTCTCTTTTGGATTAAAACACAGAGATTTTTTTCCGTATCTTACATTACTTATTAAGCGATAACACATTATAATAATGCTATCTTTCTTTCTTTTTGAATTGGTGTACTTCATCTAGTCATAATTCTTTTATCAGAGTGAGAAAAGTCATCCTGACAAGGTCAATGAGTTAATGTAATAAGTTCGCAGACCATCAAACAGATACTGCTTCATCCTATTTACGTTGCAACGGAATTGAAAATCCCACAACAAGTATTGCTTTTCCTGTTTCTCCGATAAAAAAATGATTGCTGGAAAGATGACTAGACAAATTAGTTGCTTTTTTGTCTCGATAAGTTTTAACTCGTTTAACAATCTTTTGCCATAAAAGAAGAAATTTCACAGTTGGAAAGTCACAATTCTCTGAAAGCAAATCAAGCAGGTAGG
This sequence comes from Hydractinia symbiolongicarpus, assembly GCF_029227915.1. Classification (NCBI taxonomy): domain Eukaryota; kingdom Metazoa; phylum Cnidaria; class Hydrozoa; order Anthoathecata; family Hydractiniidae; genus Hydractinia; species Hydractinia symbiolongicarpus. The sequence goes on along the minus strand of NC_079875.1, from coordinate 10,768,213 downwards.
TAGCTACAATATTTTTGACATGTTTAAACAAGAAATAATTCTGGGTAATATTCAGCCGATTGACTTAACTCAATTCATTTCTTTTAGATTCTTCTTAACACTCTTTCTGGTAAATTCTCAAACTCAACTTTCAGAAACAAACATGGCCAGAATAGAGTACTACATTTTTGGTGTTATTGTGTCAATAGTTTCAGGTAATTATCATTTATACCACTTTAGTTATATACATAGTCTAACATTGGTTACTTTGATTCCATACAACTTATATTTATGTTCATTCTTTTCGCTAGTGACAAGTATGTCTCACCAAGGAGGTTTAAAAAGAAGGAGAGAGAACTCTTTTATTTCTATTGAAATCATCCGTGTCTCATGTTTACTTTTCTCTATTGTTCTTACATCGAATTCTGTCAATCAAAATTTGAAATCTCGCGCTTAAATTAATAAATTAGCCGTTGTCTTTTGTTACTATTTGCATAAATTATGAGCCCGCGGCTATTTTTCTCTCAGCGGTAAATGCTTGTTAGTTGATAAATTTGTCGTTTTTACATATCATAAACAAGCAAGAAGCGAAATGGCAGGCGAAGACGTTAAAAATATAATAGAATTGGATGATGACTTTTTTGTGACGGAAGAAATGTTGTCAGATTTTACTGTTTACGAAAGTTGTGAGGTGGAAGTATCGTTTGTGGAAGATCTGTTGGAAGAAGAAAATGAAGTAGATGCTGGATATTTGGGTATTCCTCAAATAGTATTCGTTGATGAAGAAGATGTGGACATGGTGGTTGATAACAACAGTACCAAAAATGTGAAGTTTGTGTGCAGCAAGTGCAAAAAACAGTATTTTAAAGAAGCTTACTACAAGAAACATACTCTGATATGTAAAAAGCCAACAGGTAATGCTTCAGTTTAATAAAGTCATGTTTTCTTTAAAACACCATTAGCTAGCTAGCTATAATGTTTTGTTTTTTGACTCTGCATGTAGATTTCATAGAAAAGCTATTGTATTATCATCATTTGATATGCTTTTTGTTGTTGTTGTCTTGTTTTGTTATCACAACTGTGTTCTGATGTCAACTCTGTATTCCAATAATAGATCCAGAAACAACAACAGTGGCAAGAAAAACTCTTGATGACTCAAAAAATAAATCAACTACAACAATTTCCACAAAACAAGTTAAATCAAAATCGAATCGTAAGTATTCATTCATGAACTCTGAGAACATAAGGAATTTTTTTTTGCTATATATAGAGCAAAATATTGTGAACTGGTGGTATAAACCTTTTTTTTTGCACCCTTTTAGAATCTTTATCCATCACCGATCATGAGCTGCAGCAAGAAAAAATGAATTTTGTTCGTGATGCTATGGTTAAAATTTCAAAAGACCCAATCAATAACATTGTTGTGAAAGGATTCAAAACACCTGGAAATCGTGTCAAAGAATTAGCCAACTCAATTTTGAATGCTGGGAGTGATGTTTTGGACATTATTTCTGAAAATGTAGTGTGTCGCATATTTAAAGAATTGCAAAAATCTAACCTACTGACTGGTTCAGGAAAAGAATCTCTTTGGAGAAAAGTGCATGAACTTGCACAAGACGATAAATTCAGACAACATTGGAAACATGTATTACCTAAAGGATACTGCATTGACAGTCAAGAATTCTCTATGTTGTTGCAGAAATTTGTTATGGAGTTAATAAAAATACTAGTAGCTCATGAAAACAAAAATCGACATGTCGAAAAAAGTCTTGACTTGAAACTCACAACTGAGGAACAAACTGTTCTGTATTATGTTTCAGGATACATAATTTTCTCGCTACGTAAAAAATACCAAAGATTAGCAGATTCGAAAAACAAAGTTGTTGCTGTGGCTGCATTGCAGTTTCTGAACTCATTGAAAGTTTCAGGTGATGATAAACTGCAGGTATATAGTTTTCTGGATTATACAAGATCTTGGGTGGACCAAGTCAGCAGAGGATACCTGATAAAAGTCAATGATGACATGTTTATTTTTTGCAGAAGAATTGAAAACGTTATTAGAAAAGTTTTAAACCTCCTTGGTCTCACCATATGATGACGACGATGGCTCCCATGCAGCCTCTTAACTGCACCAACATCCCAGAGGTTCCAATGATGCCATATGACGAAAATATTACTTCGGTCCTTGCACTTGCCAATGAGAACATAAAAGTTTGCAATAACATTATTCCATGTAAGTGAAATATTTTTTCCAGTTATTCTTTAGATTTCTTAAATTTTAACAGTACGTATTATTATCTAATAAATTGCATTAGCAAATACTCCTTTTCATCGCAAGGAAATTGTCATACAAACATAACCAAAACAGACTGTAAATTGTCCACCGTTTCTTTCAGTTTTAAATCGCTTCATTGCTGACCTAAAGTTAACCGGTGTGTACCAACAAATCAATAAAGTTATGGATTTGATGAAATACTTACAAATGAGAATGGAAATTACCAAGAGAAGACTTGACTGTGGACTTGTGAAGAGTGTAGAAGAAGCACAATATCTAAAAGAAATGTATTACAACGATCAAGTCTCTAAAAGAGTATTATACGGTATAAAAATGCGACTTACAGTCATCAAAGAACGGCTGGGATATATATCCAAAAAATAGAAGTATCATTTACACATAGCGTTTATAATAAATGATTTTTTATAAATGCTATGTAATATTTATTTGACGTGAATAAATTATATCTTCATTTATTTAGTGCGGAAATTGTGTTTCTTGCCATTATAGTGCTCATGCCTGGTAGTGCCCAAGTTTTAAACGTGGTCGGTTATTATGGCTAATTTCTAGATCATAAACATGGCAAAATGTTATAAACTTTTTTTATTCTTATCAATTTTTGTGTGTCTGCAAAAGTTGGAATGTTGACCTATCTTTATTACGAAAACTGCAAATTTCCAGGCATTGTAATCAGAAACAAATTTTAATGCGCGTTCTCTTAAAATAAACTCTAGGATTGAAGCACCGTTCGGAAAACCTTTTCAAAATTTATTTGCGTTTAATCACTCCTCGTTATCTTCCGTGTGCAATTATTAATATGAAATATATGATAAATCCTTCAGTACAAATGACTGTCTTTTAAACAATCGAAAAGGACATAAAAAATCATTCTAAATATGGACATGACGAAGATAAAGAAAGAGGTAATTACAAGAATATGATATCGTACTAAAGGAAGAAAAAGCTGCATTTTTAAAACCTTGTTTTAAAGGCGCGCCGTATTGTTCAAAGGCGTAAATACGCACTATACAGACTGTCTTTCTACGCTCCATAACTTAAAATCTATCTGAGATTAAGAAACAAATTTCAACTTTTAAAGTTATGTTCTTCTTCTTATTGTAAGTAATGGTTTCATGTACTTACCTTAAACGTTGTCGGTCAATATGCCTGGTTTCCATAGCATTAAATGACAGTAGGAAGACGTAATAATCACATCAACCTAATTAACCGACGGAGTATGTTTATAACAAATTGCGACAATACCTTATACAAAGTTAAAACAGTTTTGCTCTCAGATTTATCTATATCACATGATTATTTTAATGAGAACTTTATTGTCGTAATTGTTAGAAACATTTTTTCTAAAGTCAGTAGAAAATTAATATTTTTCAGTGAATATCTTTGTAAATCTTTCCAAGGTAAAAAGACTTCCTTCTAATAACTTTATTATTTCTTAGCTCTCCTATTGTCCATCCGTATGGATGTAATCGTACCAATCGTTTACATGAACGTTGTCTACGCATAATTATTAGTGATAAAATATCTAGATTGAAGGGCTTCTTAGTCTGGAAACTTTTTGCTTGCAATTTATTAATATATACAATTTTTTGTCACAAAGTTACGTCGAGCCATGTACAACACAACACAATAAATTCAACAACAGTGACACTGTTCAAAAATCTGATAAAGACCTGAACTAAGAAAAAACAAGCTAATTTTAAACGTGTTTTAAATTACTATTCAATTACTATTTCCAAACGCACACTTTTTCTATGCCGACTGCGAGTTTCTCACCCACAACCTGTACGTAATTAGGGAACGTCCACAATTACACGCGTAAACTGAAAAATTTGCAGAGTTTAATAAGTAAAAAAAGCCTTGATTACTCAAAAAACTGCCGCATCAGCAGCCGAATGGAAAATTAATTGATGTTGTCATTAGTCAGCAACATTGCATTAATAGTAACATGGCATGCAGGTCTTTGATTGAATTATTTATTACTCAATTATACGACTTCATACATCATATTTATTTAATTCACTTCCAGAATCACAAGGGTTTTGCAGATAATTAATGACCTCTTAAGGATATATTTCGAAGTTTTAATCCTGTGTGCCAAATTTAAGGAATAAATAGTGATTATTATTGTTGACCTGGAACTGTTGCTATACAATATAAATTTCCTGTGTGTACGAAACTATCCACATTTATTGATAGTCTTCTATATAATAATATAGCATCGTACCATCAATTATGCACTTATTCACTTCTTTAAATAGGAGTTTTGTAAGAATTCTATGCTTTTTTATTATTATTATAAGACTGGATTGTTCTTGTCGTATGACATGTAACATAGCAATTTGTTACTTTATTTTCACGGTTTTAGTACTGTAAACCATTATATATTTGTTCTAAGAAATGGCTAAAATAACCCAAACTAGGCAAGAGAAATCAATTCAACCTTTCTAATTCTTTACTCTACGTAGTTTAAGTTAATCGAAAATGAGGAGTCAAAGTTTATCCCACTTTTGTCAAAACGTGACATACAAGTTATTATTACATACATATACGTCTGCAGTAGGATTTTTATTCACATTCTTTAGATGTACCTTTCCCTGGTAAATGACTTGTAATTACTCATTTTCATCCGTTGTCAAGGAAACTAAAAGTTTGTAACTTTGATTTTCGTGTTTGTTAGCAATGACTCTAATAATAGCATTTGATTGTTTCTTTATTTCAGTTTAAATGAGGTGATTACCCAGCTTAATTGCGTAGTTGTCACACTTGGTAATATATTATTGCATTGGAATCACATTTTGAAGACCCCCTCCATGATACAAGTAGAAATTAGAATTAAAGAAAATTATTATTTCAATTTGTATTTGTTGTTTATCTATATTTTAGAAAGATGTGTTATAAGTAGATTTATATTCACTGCAAAATGATCCGCGTGAACATGACAATTTTTCATTAATGCATTATCGTTAAGGGACGCTGCTTATTTTGCCTAATTTTGGCCTATTATTATTCGAGAAATAACTACGTACCAAAGCATTTTTTTGAGACTTGTCTTCTAAAAGCTATAAGATACCAACATCGGCTAAAACTCATTTTATCTCAAATGAAGAAAACTGAGGCATAGAGAACTTAACGGAAGTACATTAAACATTAAGATGTACTCCATATATAAGTTTTATAGGCAACGTATACAAATCGTTTACATTGTAAATAGAGTGCGCATACAACTTTTCGAAGTCCATATAATTTTATTGCCACTGGAACTAGTGCCTTTCAGTTTTATCGCGGCTCGTTTTTAATTTTGTTTTTGATGTCATAGGAAGTATAACTTGACCGGTGCATTTCTATAATAGCAATTCGTCGCTCCGTTATGTAATGTGCATTGTCATGTCTCCGTGGTTATTTCAGACGAATTCCTTATTTTCTGTCACTTTGGAAAAATAATTGATAAAAAATAACTACACGAAAGTATTCAACTTATTAAAAAAAACTTAAAAAAATCCAAAGGAAGAGGAAGCTTTTGAGTTTAGCTAAAGTATAAAATTTAACAGGGCTCTTTTGTGGTTATGAAAATGTCATACAACCACGTTATAGATTTTAGCGGTCAATAATACGAGAATAAAGAGCGAGTAAGTGAATGAAAACAATTACAGTTGAACTCATGTAATTCGAATTCTCAAGGGACCAAGAATTTTGTTCGAATTACATGAGTTTCGAACTAGATGAGTTTTCATATTTTTGACCTAATTCGATGAAAAAAGTCTTTCACAGGTTTACTTTCGAACTATTTTTTGTATTTTCGAGTTAGAATAATGAAATACTAACGAGTTTTTGAAAGCAAGGAATATCTTCTCTTTATTGTTCTTCCATGTTGACAAGGTGCTGCTTGGAACGGAGTACTTGATGGATGCGTCTTTATTGGACATACCATCCTCCAAGTCACGGAGGGCTTCATATTTTGTTCTTAAAGTGAGTTCTTTATGCTTTCTTTTCCCCATCTTGTCTTCATAAGAAATGGAAGCCAAAAGCAGTGGACGAGCTCCAATCGAATGTAAAAAAATAAACATTCGATTGCAAATTATCGAGTTAGTAAGCTTCAAAAACTCAAAAAATTCGAAAATTCGAATTACATGATTAAAATTTCTTGATGGGACCGGAAAATCTGTTCGATTTACATGATTTTTCGAATTACATGGGTTCGAATTATAGGAGTTTTCTTGTAAGGTTTTCAAGGTAAATTCTGAGGGGACCACAGAATCTGTTCGAATTAAGTGAGTTTTCGAATTATAGGAGTTCGAATTACATGAGTTCAACTGTATTGGCAACTAGATCAAATTCTACAGACTTTAGTAGTAAGCTGCTTTAAATGCAACGTGATCTGATGTGAATGTAAAATTTTATATCCATTTAGCAGCATTTTATGCAGACCATAAACAAACTCATTGAACAAATTAAAAAAACTGCATTGAGACTTGAGTGTTGATGCAAGCAAAAATTACTTTTATCGAAAGTTCAATAGACAACAAAATTGTATTACTATAAAGGTTTGCTTTTCTAGTTCATTCTTAAGACACATCGTCCAAAAAACATTATACTGTCTAATAATGCTCTATTACATATTGCTAAATCAGGCTTAATTTCAGGCTTTTAAAGATTTTACATTATAATGTACCCAGCTGAAATAAAAATACTGCTAAATCCAGAGTACAGAGAGTTATTAAAAAGGTATTTGCATTTACTTTGCTACTCAGGGTTCTCGATTGGCATACTTGAGCACCTGGGAAGTATCCACCTGTTTAGAGCATAACCCTGCAATGCTTGGAAAAAAGTAACTCCGTCTAGTTTGTCTGCCAAATGTTTTATTAAAACATAAATTTGTCCAGTATTTCAAGGCATCTAACTCGAAAGTACCAGACCATGTAATTCTCATCTTTTATTAGTATAAAGAGTACAAATGACTTCATCAGCTCGCCACTTTCATGTTTGTTTGCTTTGTTTTGTGCCGTATTGTTTGTTTTTATTTTTTCATAATTATGTTGCTTTTTTTGTTTTTTGAAATTCAAATAAAATGATAAGAACAACCGGATAGCAAAGTTTCATTTTTTTTTTTTGTTTTCCGTTAAAATGTGCAGTCATTTTACAAATGTCATACTATAATTTTAAAATCAAATAATGCTTTATCATTCTTCCGTGGCTAACGGAAAGTACGTGAAAACAAAATTAAGCTTCCTGATTTTTGAGATAAAAGGTTATTCGAAATATGACTATTTAAAATATAATTCCTAGGCAATTTTCTTACGTGAATAGATCCTGACTCATTCACCGATGTTTTGCTATAAAAGGGGTACATCAATCAATAGCCAAAACACAACTCACTTAGATTAAATCAGAAAGGTAATACAACGTTTTTTAAAAAAATATAGTTCCTATGTAAGTTATAAAATGTAACTAACAGTAATTCCTTTTTTAGGTTCACGGTACGATTTTTAGTTGCTAATCTTCACAGAGCATTATTATCCACAATGGTCAAAATTTGGAACTGCATATTCGTTGCTTTGTCTGCATTAGCTTCAGGTAAATGATTGATATTAATTTCTTTTTCATTTTTACTTAAATATTTATTTGTATTGACTTCACTCATTCTTTCCCCCATTTTAATTATTAGTTACAGGCATGTCTCATCACATGACAACCACAATGGCTCCAATGCAACCTCTTAATTGCACTAACATTCCAGAAGTCCCAATGAAACCCAACGATGGAGACATTACTGTTCTGTTGGCACTTGCAAATGATAATATCATCGTTTGCAATAACATTATTCCATGTAAGTAAAGAAGGATTTTTTCTGCATACACTATACGTAACTATTCTGCATTTCCAAGGTTATGTGCTGTTATAAAAAAAAACATGTATTCAGAATGCAAGTTTAATTTTTATTTTAGTTTTGAACCGTTTTAACGCAAATTTAAAGTTAACTGGTGTGTACCAACAAATCAATCAAGCCAGGGATTTGATTAAATACTTACAAATGAGAATCGAAATCCTCAACAGAAGACTTGACTGTGGACTTGTGATGAGTGTTGAAGAAACCAGAAGTTTGAAACAAATGCTGTACAATGATCAAGTTTCAAAGAGAGTATTATACGGTGTAAAAATGCGACTTACAGACATCAAGGAACGATTACAAAATATTTATAAAAATTAGAAAAAGTTTTTGATTTTAATATTTCCCCGAAGAGTGTCTTATTTACTGTATTGTTTATTATCTTGAAAAAACATGTTGACGTACTTTAGTTCTAAATGGATACCAGTAGGGACAAGCAATTGTGTCTAACATTTGTTGGACAATTTCTTTCCTTTGCAAAATATAAAAATGACTGGCAAACTCCATGATTCTGTCACAAGGTAAACGATAAGTTCAAATTTGGTACAATACTTTAGTTTTTTCAGTTGGGAAAAATAGATGTTAAAGAATTCTCTAATGCTAAGAGGTACTAGCGCCGATGTAAAAGAGTTAAGGCTGACATGTTAGATTACGCATGTATACGCATCAAAATAAAGACTATAAAAGAAAGAGATCATTTAAAATTGTGGTTAGGGAAGATCAGCCATTACATTGCCCAATTATTAAGAATTTTTAAACAAACTGTAGGGCTAAAATTACCTGGGTGGATACAAAACAGCTACCCATTAAGTACCATAATTCAATGCAAGATTTCCATATGTTCTAACCAACTTATCTGTTGTATTACTCTTAAAAGATTGTTGTTACATAACATTATGTAATAGCTAATGTTGGGCTGAAGACGTTAACTTAGGTAGTTTCAAAAAGGAAGAAATACAAGTAACCACGATTAACAAAGTTTAAAGAGTATGGCAAATATTATAAGCATATTTGTTAACTAATAGGATACTTTCGATAAAAATGTCCGCCATTAAATGCAACTATTTTTGACAAATATCAGCTGTGACAAATATTTTTAAATCAAATTGCAAACCGATGAGTACATGGCAAATAATCAATTGTCTTGAATGTAAGCTATAAAGCTGAATGGATTTTTTAATAACAGGAAGATTTAACACGTGTCCCTTTCCCTGTGAATAAAACTTTTTTAGGTGCAGATGCAACATCGTCCCTGGTGCTTTTTAAGCGCTTACATTCAATACCAATCTTAAGAAAGCCGACCCCTGTCTGTTTAGGTGACAATCTTAATTGACCATATGATTCAGCATAATTAAACTAGATGAATGTTTTAACGAATTTGCGAAAGATAACGAAACATAAATTGATGACCTCACCCATATTAATACTTCTAAGCTCAGTGTTTGGTGCCTTAAGAATGCATTGAATATTCACATACTACTTAACTCCATGTCATTCATAATTAAATTCAAAAATAAGCGGTACATAGCAGCATGCGTTGTTACACAAATATAATAAAGATATAAACACATTATTTCGCACAGTCAATAATGAACTCTCTAAGGTGGCAGAATGGTTTTAAGGCAAACAGACTGTCCCTAAATATTTCTAAAACAAAGTACACACTTTTTCACAGGCAAAATAAAAAAGTTGATATGCCATTGAAGTTTTCTGATTTATCTATTAATAACATAAGTATAAAAAGAGCACAATCCATGAAATTTTTAGGAGTTATTTTTGATGAAAATGTTACTTGGAGAGAACATATAAATATTTTAGAAGAAAAGATCGCAAAGAATATTGGCATCCTTTTTAAAGCAAAATTTGTTCTAGATCAGAATTGTTGAAAAAACATATATTCTTCTTTCATTCACTGCTATTTAAATTATGCAAATACTGCCTGGTGCAGCACCAACGCTACAAAATTGACAAAATTACAAAATAAACAAAAAAATGCAATCAGAATTATTTTAAATTTTGACAGGTACACTCACTCCAGAGAGTTATTAAAAAAGCTCAGTGTACTGAATGTATACCAACTAAACATTTATCAAACTCTTATTTTTATGTTTAAGCTTGAAAACAATATGTTACCAAGAGTATTTAATAATATGTTTCAGAAGATACAACATAAATATCCATCCAGATTTTCAATTAACAGTTTTTAACAACCTAGGATTAATTATACAATCACAAAGTTCTCTATAACTAGCAGAGGACCTAAATTGTGGAATACATTTCTTGATAACGACATGAAAACTATTACATCACTTAGCGAATTCAAACATAAACTAAAAAATAAACTATTGCTATTGACAATCTATATTCATTTTAGAACACGCGACAGTTACAACGTACGACATATAACACAACTCCTCATCATCTTCAATGCTAACCTTTTATATAGGTTGGGGGCTTGGTGATAAGGCTATTATAGCCTTCTTCTCGCTCCTGCCATTTTTTACCTCTCTAGCTAATTTTTTTAGCATATGCAATCCTATCTTTAGATTATACGATATAATAGCTTAAGATTTGCTTTTTATTCTTACGGAAAACTGTAAATTCTTCAACGGCAAAATAAAAAAAAAAGATATTGTAATGCTAACACATTGCATGGTATTGCGAAATTGAAATACCATGGCAATTCTTTATGCAGTTGTGTTAGCCTATTCGAAGACATTTACTAATGCTCGAAAGTTTTCAACAGTCGGTAGGAGGCTGCTGAAGTACTACATTTTAGACACGTAGATTAGGGAATTAGCGTCGTAATTGCGTTAGTTGCACTTTCTAACACGTCTGCTCTACGAAATAATTAACGTTAAACTAAAAAAAACAACATTTACAAAAATGGTCATGCTGACCTCAGTGCATTTTAAAGGCTTTAAAGGGGTTTGACTAAATAAGCTAAGATTCTAAGTCCGCTGGAAACATTCATAAGTTCGAATTCCATATATCCGGTCTCTATTTTTAGGCGTTTGTAACATGATTATATCGCTGAACCACCAGCCAAACTACTACATTGCGTGTAGCAAAATCTAACGACGTGAGCAGATACTTCACCCGAATATGTACATGTATTTATCATGGATACAGGTGTGGAAGTTTAAATCTTAATTCACTTTTAATTATCTTTCGAAAGTTACAGTAGGAAGTTATTTTAATTACTGTAATTAGTGGTGGCGGTATTGACGTGAGAAGAAATGTCAACCATAATGTAAGAAAACTTTTTTATCAAAATAATGGCAGAACAACAGAACTTTCTTGAATTCATTATTAAAATCAGTTCCGAAATTGCAGTCAGGTGTTTGACACTGCTGAAATTAATTTTCAATCAAACATGATGAGTCACTAAACGTGTATTGAAAAATAATTTCAAGATTGTTCGTTGATGTAATCACTTATTAGTTATTCTAAACGCAGAATTATTTTAGCAAGGTTTCAGTTACAAAATTGTACTAAAATATTTTCAGAAATATATTTAAATTCAAATTTAGCATTAATTTTCTCTTTTGGATAATGCTGTCTTTCTTTCTTTTTGAGTTGGTGTACTTCATCTAGTCATAATTCTTTTATCAGAGTGAGAAAAGTCATCCTGACAAGGTCAATGAGTTAATGTAATAAGTTCGCAGACCATCAAACAGATACTGCTTCATCATATTTACGTAGCAACGGAATTAAAAATCCCACAACAAGTATTACTTTTCCTGTTTCTCCGATAAAAAAATGATTGCTGGAACAATGACTAGACAAATTAGTTGCTTTTTTGTCTCGATCAGTTTTAACTCGTTTACTAATTTTATGCTATAAAAAAAGTAATTTGAGAATTGGAAAGTCACAATTCTCTGAAAGCAAATCAAACAGGTAGGTAGCTACAATATTTTTGACATATTTAAACAAGAAACAATTGTTGGTAATATTCAGCCGATTAATCAGGTCATTTATTTTAGATTTTTCTTAACATTCTTTCTGGTTTAATTCTCAAACTCAACTTTCAGAAAAAAACATGGTCAGAATAGAGTACTACATTTTTGGTGTTATTGTGTCAATAGTTTCAGGTAATTATCATTCATACCACTGTAGTTATATACATTGTCAAAGATTGGTTGCTATTATTCCATATAACTTACATTTATGTTCATTCTTTTCGCTAGTGACAAGTATGTCTCACCATATGACGACAACGATGGCTCCCATGCAGCCTCTTAACTGCACCAACATTCCAGAGGTTCCAATGAAGCCTTATGACGAAAATATTACTTCGGTCCTTGCACTTGCCAATGAGAACATAAAAGTTTGCAATAACATAATTCCATGTAAGTCAAATATCTTTTTCAGTTATCATTTAATCATGATTACTGGAATTTTAACAATACGTTTTATTATCGAACAAATAACATTAACAAATACTCCCTTTTATCACAAGAAAATTGTAAATAATCCACCGTTTCTTTCAGTTTTGAATCGCTTCATTGCTGACCTGAAGTTAACCGGTGTGTACCAACAAATCAATGAAGTTATGGACTTGATGAAATACTTACAAATGAGAATGGAAATTATCAAGAGAAGACTTGACTGCGGACTTGTGATGAGTGTACAGGAAGCACAATATCTAAAAGAAATGTATTACAAAGATCAAGTCTCTAAAAGAGTATTATACGGTATAAAAATGCGACTTACAGTCATCAAAGAACGGCTGGGATATATATCCAAAAAATAGAAGTATCATTGACATACAGCGTTTATAATAAATGATTTTTTATGAATGCTATGTAATATTTATTTCACATGAATAAATTATATCTTCATTAATTTATTGCAGACGTTGTCTTTCTTTACATTATACCACTAATGGCTGCATTGTCCAGGGTTTAAATGTGGTTGGTCGATATGCCTAATTTCCACAGCAGTAAAGATGGAAGAGTTTCATAACCTTTTGTATATGGTTATCAATTCTTTTTGTCTGCAAATGTTATGATGTTGACCCATCATAACCATGCAAGTTGCGAAAAATTTAGTTACCCGGAGAATAGTCAACCATTTTTGTCTATTTTCATGGTAACTTATTAGTTAACCCATAGTCGATGAAAATTTGGACAATGCTTTTAAAAAATGTCATTAGCAACAGTTGCAAAGTCATATTTTAGCTATTTGATGCTTCTATCAAGTACATTTACATATTTAAAACATTTAAGACAGTTTTTCAGATTCCAAGGCTAATGTTTTTCCGTTTTAGTCTATAAGATGTCGTCATCTTGGACTAAAAGAGTGAAACAAATCTTTTTTCTAAGACTTTCTGCAATTCGGGAAGGAACCTTTGTGTAAAGTTTCATGGAAATACAATGTCTACTTCCTCGCTTTGAAAGAAGGAGAGGGATTAAAATCAATTATTAATGATCAATGATCATTAATTATTGATAATCAAAATTATCCAAAATTATCATCAATGATCAAAATAACACCAAAACAGTGCGTATAGAAATCTATCAAGGCATCAAGTCAAATCCGTGCGGAGGTTTAAATTTTAATTCACTTTTAATTATTTTTTTAAAGTTACAGTAGGAAGGTAATTGCTGTTTTAGTTGTGGTGATAATGACGTGAGAGGAAATGTCAACCACTTAAGGATAATACAGGGACGTCTCTTTAAATATAAAATAAGACTAATTTAAATTATGAATAGTTATTGTTTCTAATTTTATTATTTAAAGCAGTTCCGAAATTGTAGCCAAGTGTTTGACACTGACGTAACAATTTTTTAAGCGATTAATACGAGTCACTAAAACGATGATTGAAAAATATTTTCCTGACGGTTCCTTGACTCCAAATAAATTTGATGCAATCACTCAAACCTTGCTTTTCTCTTGATGCAATCATTTATTGAAAAAATATCCACAGCTACAGTTGAGTTAAGTCTTTAGGAAAAGTCAAGTTTTTATTATAACAATAACTATAATGTGCCAATTAACAGAATTCAAAATTCATGCAAATGAATAAAATCGCTCTATATCACTAGACTTCATCAATGATCCAAAATAACACCAAAACAAGAGCTGTCGTTTGGTGTAATGCATCATGATGTAGTGCATGGTGTAGTACACTGGTCGTCTAATTTTTTGAAAATTTGGCACAATCAATATAGTGTCACAAGTCACATTGGAACATATTTTTCCAATTTTCAATGAAGGTCGCTTCATCAGTTATTTTAGTATGTAGAAGAAAGGGTTCAACGTTTTACGAGGCCATAATTGGTTTGTTTGGCGTAACCTTAGAAATGTGATCCTGGATGTGTTTTCATCTGTTTTTACAGCTAAACTTTTGTATCCAATTGATAAACAAACACAGCTAGTAACTACTTATGTAAAATAAAAGCTATACAAAAACTTTTTTATGCCAGAAATTAGCAATAGCTTTAAGGGTATTATAGTATCGTTAAAATTACAAGCGATACAAGAACATGTGATGCTTTAATTGTTTGTTTTTCTATCTGCTGAAACACTTACAGGGGATATTCCAGATTAGATATAAGATATTTTGTTTATGTTTCTTCCTTGAGCCAAGCATATTAGATCTATTTTTTTTTAATAATAGGTCATAATCCAAAGAAGAAGTTAGTTTTATTTAGTAAAAATAATGTGAAAAAGGGTTAAAAGTACGTCATGGATATTTTTAATCCTTGTGTGACAATTTCATATTTTAACAGATGATGAGGGTTCCGAGGGTTTAGAGTCAATGTCTTCCATGGAAAAACTACTTAGATTCATTTCTAAACTCAATGGTTCAGAAATCTTAAGAAATATCTTCACTTAGCTAGAACATTTTGTAATATTTCCATGTTAATTGATGTATTGATTGAAATTACTGATGATCGTTAATACAGAGAGCATATCAAATAAATTTATTCTGATGAGCTAGAGTTAAAAAAAAGCATAATGACAAGAAAACATTTATACTTGCATGATTTTATTAACTTGTAATTTCAATAAAGTCTGTTTGTAGTTAATTATCTATTAATGTAACAGGTTAAGCTCCTATTTCGTCCAATTTTCTAACGCAGTAATATTATCCCCGCTACTCAGTTATTTATCTGCTAATCAAAAGGTTACTTGTGTGGCTGACGACTAAGTCGTACCACTACTACAGGTATATATGACAGTAATGTAACGTAGGTATATTTAGAGTTCAAAAGAGTCAACTAACGACGTTAATAACTTTAATCTCCAGTTATTTATTTAGTTGTGTAGCACTTACTAACATTGTTTTTTTTTCAAATAATGTTAATAATGAATCATCCTTATACATCGTATGAGATAAATCAACGGCAGTGAATAAAATTATATCGTGTGCTACCAGTTTAATTAGAGTTACGAGGTTTTTTAAATTAAAGCCGTGTTACTCTCTACTTCGTACACAGCATAATGCCTAAACACAATCATTATTCAATTGTGGAATTATAAGCCAATCCAGTATATTTTGTGCGTGAAGAATCTAACGACGTAGAAAGACGTAACCAGGATAGTTACATAAAAATTTTGCGATGGAAGATATTCGTACAGAAGTTTAAATCTTAATTCATTTTTAATTATTTTCTTGACAGTTACAGTAGGAAGTTATTTTAATTACTGTAATTAGTGATGGTGGTAGTGACGTAAGAAGAAATGTCAACAACTTGTAGTGCAGGTTGTTTATAAAGGAAGAATTGAAACTATGAATAGTCATTGTCAATATTCTTACTCAAACATCATGAGTCTCTAAAACGTGGATTATAAATATTTTCTAGACGATTGCTTTGATGCATTTTCCCAAAACTTACCCACAACACCAGTTGATATAAATGATTAGAGAAGGTTAAGTTTACTTGTTTTTTTATACACTTTGTAACATTAGCTTGGCAATTTAGCAATGCTTCAAAATTTATTGATAATTTGATTACAATTAATCATGATGGTCTTTTTTGAAAATATTTTAAATATGTTTATCCCAAATAGCTACAGTTTAAGAGAGAGCATGATGGCGACTATTTAACAAACTTTTTTATTAGGACTGCTTTGACTCATCTACTAAAGTTGCTGTATAACGTTCCCTATCAGTGCTGTTTTTCAATGCAGTGATGTTAACCCACCAACCAGTCAGTCATCTACTAATAGAGAACTTACTTGTGGGGTTGAAAAACAAGTCATAGATATGGGTACATCTAGCGTTAATGTAACATAACTTTAGTAACAGTAATATCCAGTTATTCATATTTTTCGTTACTATAATTTGTGGAATGAACTTTCTTTCAGCGATATTGAATCGATGCCGACACACAACATACATTTTCACACTACTGCATTAAAATCCCTTTATGAAGTCTCGTTAAAATAGACCTTCAAATGTACCATCCTTATTGACCGTTTGGCATATCACCTATCACAAAAAAGGGCAAATATGCTTGTGTATTTAAGCATCACCACACACATGTGTGTTTCTTAATTCAAGAGAAAACTTTTTTCTGTACGCCTCCCATTTTTGTGATAACTTCTCAAGGAAATAGATTTACGGGTTAAAATTTCATGACTTTCATCATCAAAATTCATCAGAATTTATGTCTATTGTCATGGCGATTGATCAGTTAATAGATAGTTTGATTAAAAATTGAACCATTTTTTCCAGAAATATCTTTAGCAAAAATTCTAAAGTCATGTTTTTTTATGCTTTTATCAAGTAAGTTTATATATCTGCACCATTTGAAACAGTTTTTTTTATTTTAAAGTTCATGTTTCGCCGTTTTTGCCTAAAAAATGTCGTCGCCAAATCTTTGATCCTAATTTTTTTGCAATGTGACAAGAAAAGTTTGTGCAAACTCTAATGGCAATACGATGTCTTCTTCGTCACTTTTAAAAGAAGGGAAGAGGGTCACATTAAATACTAATGATCAATGATCATTCATTATTGATGATCAAAATTATACCAAATTTTCATCAATGATCAAAGTAACGACAAAGCAACCGTACTTTTTTTATGTAGTGCACCATAGTGCATAGTGCAGTACATAAATCGTCCAGTATTTTAGAAAGTTACTTGGCTCAATCTCATCAACAGTTATTTTAGCATGTCGAAAAAAAGTTTATGTGACTACGACTGCGTTTGTTTGATGTAACTGGAATGGAAATTTGTGATAAGGAATCAGTGTGTCAAGTGAAGTGTTTCTGAACTTCATTTTAATGTTTCCTGAATGTGCTTTCACCTGCTTTTCAGTTAAACTTTGACATCAAACAGTAAACAAATATAGCTAGTAGTTACTTATGTGACAACAAAATTAGCAATAGTTTTAAGGACATTATAATATCGCTTTCATCCTTATTAAATATATGACCATATATAATATGTTGTTGTTTTTTTATCCCAAGACTTCAATGATCCTAAAAAACATCACCTAAGATTTCTAAACCGTAAAGTTCTCTATTCGTCCTACTTTCCCAGTGATGCTATAATAGAGAACTTACTTGTGTGGCAGAAAAATAAGTCATGGGTATGAGTAGTTCTGGAGACATTGTAAGCTTAACTTTATTAACGTTAATATCGAGGTGTTAACTTTTTCCTTTACTACTAGTTTGTAGAATAACTTTGTTTCCAACAATATTTTATCGATCTAATTGCATACTTTTATCAGTACACTAGGTGTACACTACTGAAATGGAACTCGCTTTATGAAGTTTCGTTAAAGTAGTCCTTTTAAATATACAATCCTTATTGACCGTGTGACATATCACCACGAGAGTGAACAAAATTACGCGGTGTGCAGTCAGTTTAATTGGAGTTTTACTTAACTCAGAATTTAACATATAAGTTCATGCTAACTTTTTTTTTCTGATTTTACAACTTAAAATATAAATGCAAATAAAACAGTGTCACTTTCTATGTCCTACAACGTAATGATTATCGGTTAGCATAATTTGATTGTGATTGCCTAAGCCAATCCAACACTTTGTTTAGAGCAATGATCAAACAACTTACGTAGATAGTCCTCCCGGATATGTATAATGTGGATAGAAATCTACCAAGGCATCAAGTCAAATCCGTGCGGAGTTTTAAATTTTAATTCACTTTTAATTACTTTTTTAAACTTACAGTAGGAAGTAAGGTAATTGCTGTTTTAGTTGTGGTGATAATGACGTGAGAAGAAGTGTCAACCATGTCAATAAAGGAACACTAATTTAAATAATGAGTAGTTATTGTTTCTGCTTTTATTATTTAAAGCAGTTCCGAAATTTAGCCAAGTGTTTGACACTGACGTATCAATTTTTTAAGCAATTAATACAAATCACTAAAACGTCGATTGAAAAATATTTTCCTGACGGTTCCTTGACTCCAAATAAAATTGATGCAATGACTCAAACCTAACCTTTCTCATGATCCAATCATTTATTGAAAAAATATCCACAGCTACAGTTGAGTTAAATCTTTAGGAAAAGTCAAGTTTTCATTATAACAATAACTATAATGTGCCAATTAACAGAATTCATAATGCAAATGAATAAAATCGCTCTATATCACTAGTCTTACGCCACAATTAATACTAAAATCTTCGCGGTTTCCCCAAACTTATCTTGGGTGTTTTGTAACGAAATGGAATTACATATTTTTTCCATATCGCCCTGAAAGATGTATACACATTTTAATGCCATAACAAACTTGTTGTAACGGGATATATCAGGGTTTTTTTGCAAAAGAGTAAACACTATTGGAAGAAAAAACAGAAAGACTTTGTTTGGCCTGAAACACACAAAAATCTAGTTTGCGGTAAATATTAAGCGATAAAATATTACGATAATTGTTATCGTCTTAAAATCTCGTCTTTCTTTGTTCTTGCTTAGATTTTCCAATGCAGGTTAACATGTTTTTATTCGCAGTCATAAAAGTCATTCTGAACATTTAAAGTGAGTTATTATTAGAAGTTTGCAGTTCATCAAACAGATACTGCTTCATCAGCTTTCCGTAACGACAGAATAGCAATTCCACAACAGCAAAACCTTATCCTGTTTTCCCGATAAAATTAATTGCCGACACGATGACCAGACAAAATTAGTAGCTTTTTACCTAAGTTATTTTAAACTCGTTTAGCAATTTTCGGATATAAAAGGAGTAATCTGGACGTTGTCAAGTCACCAATCTCTTCGAGAAATTAACAAGGTAGGTACAATTTGTTTGATATGTCAAAGCAAAGATAAGTTGTAGTTAATATTTAGTTAAGTTAATAAATCCAGGTTATTTCTTTTAGATTCTTCACAACATTTTTTCTGGTTCAATTCTTAAATTCAATTCTTCAAAACAATCATGGCTCGCATTGAGTACTACATTTTTGGTGTTATAGTTTCAATAGTTTCAGGTAATTACCTTTCCTACCACTGTATTTATATACATAGTCTAACATTGGTTACTATGATTCCATATAACTTATATTTATGTTCATTTTTTTTGCTAGTGACAAGTATGTCTCACCATATGATGACGACGATGGCTCCCATGCAGCCTCTTAACTGCACCAACATTCCAGAGGTTCAAATGAAGCCATATGATAAAGATATTACTTCTGTACTGGCCCTTGCTAATGATAACATAAGGGTTTGCAATAACATTATTCCATGTAAGTCAATATCTACATTACACTAAATTCGTAAATTTCAATTGTACGTATTTTTATCCAATTGTGTGTATGAGAAAATGAACCACTCTGATCACAAGATTAATATTGTGTGAAACATTGTGATACAAACTTAATAGAAAAAGCATAAATGCAATTTTCCTCCTATTTTTTAGTTTTGAATCGCTTCAATGCTGACCTAAAGTTAACTGGTGTGTACCAACAAATCCATGAAATCATGGATTTGATGAAATACTTACAAATGAGAATGGAGGTCATCAAACGAAGACTTGATTGTGGACTTGTGGTGAGCGTAGAAAAAGCCCGATATCTGAAAGAAATGTATTACAATGATCAAGTTTCCAACAGAGTATTATACGGTGTAAAAATGCGACTTACAAATATCAAGGAACGTCTCGGATATATATCCAAAAAATAGATGTATCATTAAAATACAGCGTTTAGATTAAATATTCTATAATAAATGCTATGTAATATTTGTTTGGCATGAATAAATTATAGCACCATTATTTTATTGCCTAATTTTGTTAAACATATATATATATATTATATTTTAACACCTTTTTGAGCATTGATTAACATGTTTTGTTCAAAGAAGTAAATACAACACAATAAGCGATAAAATTAAATCACAGTTTAATTAGTTAAAAGGTCCTCGATTATTGCACAAACCCTGTTAATTTATGCCAAATTACCACTGAGAACCATTTGTATCTAAAATTTAAAGAAGGTACCTTTGATTGTTAATGTAGCATATCACTTTGCATGTTTAACGACGAATCAACAACCAAATATTTTCAGGTTTTATGTTATTTAACGTTTCAAAGAAAACTTTGCGGGTTAAATACGTTACAAGTCTACCTTTAACATTGTGTTCTCATTTATGCTGAAATGGTTTGTTTTACATTTTTAATGCTCATATTTTGATACGAACAAACCACTTAACTGGGATAAGAGGACCTTACAAACACTAAAATAAAGTTCGATTATTTCGTGTTTTTTTCCAACGTGTTGTAGATTGAAAGATAAGTACACATAATTTCCCAACTTCTTAAATTTAGTTTCTTAAAGAAAACTGATTTCTAAGATTCATAATTTGAAAATCATCTTGGATGATAATTCTGATTTTTTGGCTTTCCGTCTTCCAGTCGCAATGATTTCACATTATTAACTTAGAAAATATGAGGGGAAAAAAGCCGCGAAGAAATTAACGAGAATGACAATCTTCAGAAAAAAAAAGAAATGTAAAAGCCAAAAAAAATTGTTGTTAAATATAAGTGGTCTTGCAATCTAACAAACAGTAAGCTACGGACTCTTATAATACAAAACTTAAAAATTAAATATAAATAATAAACAAGAAAATCAAACTATGGATAAAATAAAATGCTATGACGCAAAAAACAGGAAGCGCAAACATACAAAAAACAAATGTTTTAGTAAAAACATTGTGGCATTAAGGCTACAACAAATGAAGTATACCCTACAACGAGCACTCTTATTTGGATCCATGACTTGACCATCCTCTGATCTAAAATACAAAATAACACAAACTTAGAAATCCATGATAAAACATCTTTACAGTAAAATACATTTTCTTAAATGTAAAAAAGTCGGACGCAAGGGCCACGGGACAGCATTTGAAAATAGAACAAAAAGTAATTAAACAATAAATAATTAAATTACTAAAGTCCGACTTTTATATTCGTCTCTAGTGTTTGGTTGTGGGCGTAATTGATTCAAATGTAAAGCCTCAATGGTCATAAGATGCTTCACTTAATTTAACTTCGATGTTAAAACGATGACGTCATCCATTGAAAGGGAATGTTGAAATAAATGCATGTGAATAGCTAATAGCACATTTTTTCTTTCATGTTCTCTTATTCTAGTGTTACATGTCAGCGTGTATGGCCGACATAGCACGAGTTGCATCCCAGATATGTAACTTTGTAAACAAGACTACTTTTTAGAAATTTCTCTACAGATGATTAGCGACAGAGTAGATATAACCTGACATGGGGCGTTCATTTTCGTAAGAGATTTTATATTGGTCTGAAATCTTTCCTTTGTGTTCAATAGATATTATTTTCTTTCTTTCTTTTTTCTCCTTTCCTTCAAACTCAACACGTTCACGAATCAACAAAAGACTTTGGATACTGATTTCTCTGAAGAATCGTTTTTGCTCGCTGTGAAGAGTTTTAGATCAAATTCCTAATTTATTCAATATAAGTAATTACTTTGCTTCTAAATCAAGCTTTCTGATGACGGAAAAATAGAACCCTTTGAGATGGCTAAATGCAATCATGGACGACAGGTATTGAAACAAGAAAGCTAATTTATTGGTCATTACATGGAATAATTTTATCTTAATTCACGCATTTTAAATTTGTCAGCCTTTAGAGCGGACTAACCTAAGATAACAGGATATTTAAATTCAAACTCACACTAAAAAAGTAAAAATTTTTGCTGACGTTAACAAAGCAATTTGTTTTTAACTTCAGACTTTTGTGGGTCCATGCCACTAACAGATGTCGAACGTTGCCGACCTGGTCTACATGTGCATATAAGTAGCGATTTTTAAGCCTTGTTGCTACGTGGTTTTACGTAAATTTTTTTAAATCTACGTGAAACATACACGAGAATTGCACACAAGACTAATAGAAAGAAACAAATATTCTTAGAATGACTTCCTTGTAAAAAATATATTTATTAATATACATATATTATAAGTGCGTATAATTTCTTGCACCTAAACCTTTTTCGTGGATTATTCATTTCACACTGTTAACCAGAACGTTTGAAGATAAAAAGTAACATCAATGACAGGGACGCTACTTGACAACCAATCAACAGCCAAATGTTTGAAAAGCATATTTATTTCACAGCACATCTCTAACTTTTCATAGAAGGAAATTTTACACGTTTTTGCTCATATTTGTTTAAACTTCCCGTTGTTTTATTTCAAGAAAAAAAAGCTTCGGTACATTGTTTTGTCTCTCGCACTTGTGTTAGCGTAGGTAGAAATGATTCATAGGTAAACATGTGTTGCTACACTTTTTTAATTTCTTCAATTTAGATACATATTCGAGGCCAAGGTGATAATCCGTGCTAACTACTTAATTTGGGTATTTCAATAAAATATTGCCCTCCGTCAACGTATTGCACTTGCAAGGATGGACAAAACTTTTTAATATCAGACATTATGACGGTGTGACGTCACATCTGCTGCAATGGTGACAAATTGGTAAACCTGTTGTCGGAAAAAGCGAAGTGCTGATTAATTTAGCCATTTCAACGTTTTGACATTCCTTTTGTTGTGAAACATATGTTTGGACAAATGCTGCGTGAAACATATATTGTCATCTTTGTAAATTAAGTGACGCTAGCCAATAAACATTCATACCAATTAAATTACTGTAAGATTAAATTACTGTAAGAAAAGCGTCAATTTTTGTGGCCTTGATTCTATTATCACTTCTAGAGAAAAATAGTTAACTAAAAACGGCTTTCTAAAACCCCTACAAAATACAGATTTAAAGATGACTTAACTGGATTTTTTATCAGACATCAAGAAATTGTCGATTAATCAAGAAAAGCAGAAAAACTGGTCAAAAAGTTATGTGAAAATTTCATTTTTGAATAGTATCGAAAATGTCTAAAAGTTCCGTTTAATAGACATTTCCTATTAAAAAGCTGTAGCTTTAAGCAATATTTAGGCAGTAATATGTAATTTTACCAATATTATAATAGAAAATTTTACTGCTATATCATGCAGACACAACAGATGTTTTATGGTAACGATGCACAAGGAATACCCTTGCCAGAAGAAATCTCAATTTGTCAGTGCTACTTTAAGTATTTTCTTCTCGGATTGTCCTTATTAGCAGTATTAAAAGGAACAATAAGGATAAAGATATAAAGACGTTTAAAAGTATTTAAAAGTATTTCGAGGTTGGAACAGCAATTTTATGCCTGCTTCGCTTACATCTATCGTTGCAATTATTGATCGATAAATTTTAAAATACAAATCATTAAAACATTGCTGTCTTTTACTTCCTAGTATTAAGCATGTTTCATTTAACGAATCAAGAACCATACTATATAACGTCCTGTTATATGCTGTAGGAGTACGCATTTAGGTATGTGTAGATTTAAAAACAATATAAAAACAATAATGGATTGTGTATGCATTATTCTCATGTTGAAAGTTACACCAGGAAGTCATTCTAATTACTGCAATTAACAGTGGTGGAGCCGGGTTAGGAAATGTCGACCCTGTAAAGTTAATTTACGGAAATGACATTAAAATATAGTGGAATACCTAGCACGATTCACGCCATGAAAAGGTATTGTCCTTAAACTTTTTGTTAAAAATACTTCTTGAATTGTTGTCAAGCGCGTAACGCTTACGTAACATGTATTTCCCTTGCGCCCTATCAGTGTAACAAAAATTAAAATACATTTTTGCTATGCTTCCTTAATGATATTTTACAACGACTTATGTAAATACTTATTAAACGCAGTCTTTCGGTTAAGCATTTTGTGAATGTCGAGCGACCATGTTCCCTTTATCTATGGTAAGGATATGTCAGTTAACGTCATTGGAACTGTAAGACATCAAAGTCGTAAAAATACTGCTCTGACCACTAACATAGTAACAATTAAATGCTGTCATTTTAATTAGGAGATCCTATCACCTTAGTTTTTGAAAGAGTATTAGCATTTTTATTTTACCATGTAATCAATACAATGGTATATATTTATCTAATAATTATTTTTCTAAATTCGTTTTGTTACTTTTTTGTTTACCCTCATATTTTGTGATTGTCAGATAATTTACAATGTCCTAAATTGACCTAGTTATTGTGAAAAAGAAACCCAGTTGTAAGGTTTGCTTTATCGCACAATGGATAGTCACCTTGAGAATGTGACCAAATTATTATTAGAAATACGTAGCCCACTTCAATAGAATAGTGCTTCATCACCTTTCCGTAGCGACAGAATATAAATTCCAACACAAAACAACATCTTCCTGTCTTCCTGATGAAAATAATTGCTGGTTAAATGTTGACAAGACAAATGAGTTGTTTTTTGTCTCGATAAATTTTGACTCATTGACCAATTATTGGCTATAAAAAGAGGTAACCTGGCATTGATCAAATCACAACTCTCTTAAAGCAAATCAGAAAGGTAATAGAATTCTCTTTGATTTGCCAGAGCAGAAATGATTTGTAGTGTAGCAAATTAAGCAAGATAATTACCACTATTTATTCTATTTAGATCGATTATTCTATTTAGATCGATAGATCGATTAGTTTTCGAAATAAATATGGGAAGAATTGAGTACTACACTTTTGCTGTTATTGTTTCCATAGTTTCAGGTAGTTATTTATTATCCTACTTTTTCTTATCCGCTTCTAAATTCAGACAAAATTAGTTGATATTTGCGATATTCTTTGTAACTGACGTTTAAAGGTTTTCCAAACTTTTAACAGTCTATTTTTATTTATTTGAATCTTTTTGTATTAGTGGCAAGTATGTCCCATCATATGACAACCACGATGGCTCCAATGCAACCTCTTAACTGCACCAACATCCCAGAAGTTCCAATGAAGCCATACGATGGAAACATTACTTCCGCCCTTGCACTTGCTAATGATAACATTAGAGTTTGCAATAACATTATTCCATGTAAGTCAAATAATTCCTCCTGTTTATATACTTTTTTCGAAATGTAACACGCTTGGTAAGTTTTGATACTTCTTTTAAATTTTCTCTTCA
This sequence comes from Hydractinia symbiolongicarpus, assembly GCF_029227915.1. NCBI lineage: Eukaryota > Metazoa > Cnidaria > Hydrozoa > Anthoathecata > Hydractiniidae > Hydractinia > Hydractinia symbiolongicarpus. The sequence goes on along the minus strand of NC_079875.1, from coordinate 10,742,595 downwards.
ATGACTTTAGCTGTAGGGACGTCGCTTCTAGCAAGCACTGCGAAGCCACCAAATTAAAATTTATACGTTGCAAGTTTAAATGTCTTTTCCTTTTCAACGTAATGCATTAGCAAATGATTCCCAGTATCTGTTTATTTAAAGAAATAGTCGTATGCCTTGAATCAGAAAAATATTAAAATCTTAATCTCTATTTTTTCTTTCAGTTTTAAATCGCTTTATTGCTAACCTTAAGCTAACTGGTGTGTACCAGCAAATCAATCAAATCATGGATTTGATGAAATACTTACAAATGAGAATGGAGATCGTCAAAAGAAGACTTGACTGTGGACTTGTAATGAGCGTAGAGAAGGCCCGATATCTAAAAGAAATGTATTACAATGATCAAGTTTCAAAAAGAGTATTATACGGTGTGAAAATGCGACTTACAAACATCAAGGAACGACTTGGAAATATTTACAAAAAATAGATTTACAAAAAAGTTTCATTAATATATTTTGTTTTCTATGAAGAATATCGTTTTTGTTGATGGCCATAAATTGTTATTTTTGAAAGACCTCCAAATTTTTTTCGCATTTCACCTTAATTTTAATCACTATTTAATAAAAAGTTTGTCCTTTATTGGAAAATTATTAAAGCTAAAATATGCTAAGATCAATTTAACTCTTGTTCACCAATCAACTTAATGTCCTAAGAATGTGAATGACAACTAAGAAAATCCGAAGTTGTTTTTTTTCAGTATCAATCTTTTATCTTATTTATTTGTTCACTCGAGCTTAAGATTTGAATGTCCCTGAATGTAGCAATATTTTTTTACATTTTCTAGTCACAACTAATCACTTAAAGCTATACTAGTAGGAAGACATAGTACTGAAAAGAACATCAATCTGTAAATCACGCAAACGGTGCATAAAGCTTGTATTTAAAAATGCTTACGTACACCAATTGCTCTTTTTTAATTCAAAACAAACGTGAAACTAACGTGCACTGTATGAAACCAACATTAGCAAGGAGAGTAGTAGAGGTCTGCAATCATCAATTTTTGACCTAATATTAATAAAATTCAAGGTGTTTTGTTACATTTTATCAAGATTGTAACTGATATTTTCAACATTTTTTTTCGGCACGAAAATATATCTTTGAAGTAAATAATTCGATGGGTAGAAAATTATTGTGGTATACAAATTCAAAGAAAAATGTACACAATTAGAACTTCCATTGTATAAATTTTTAGGGAAAAGACTAAATTATAAAAATCAACTTTGACGTTATGTTATCGTTAGTGTCCACTACAATAACTACAACAATAAGTAAAAACGTTTACTGATTATAAATCAGGAAAAACTTGCAGCTTACTCTAAGATTCTACACACTGCATTTAATACTTTTCTGTCAAAAAATCGTACCAGCTATGTCTACCAGTTAAGCACTGGCATTTTCCTAATTTGATATTGCTATTAAGATTATCATTTCCTAAACAAGATAATTTACTAGGTGCGTAGAGGTCCAGATGGTATTATTGACTTTTTGATTAGCCTTTATTACCTCGATTATCCCTTTAGACAGCAGTTTATCCCAAGAATGTTGGTAATGCAACAGTTGTTAATGTAGTAACGGGTTTTACCCCGGCAGGATTATGGATATTCTTTCTTAACTTTGCAATTCATACTGTATAAAATTTGTTTTTGATTGATGGATTGATTACAAGTAATTAAAGGAAGGGGTAGTTAAGCGTATAAAGAAATGACCTTACCTAAACCCTTATATAAGAAAACCAAACCTTGTGAAACGATTCGTGTTGGATTCGACATTTGTATTTAACGCGGTTCACTTGCTCTTGCATCCTTCGTTCCTTACAGTAAGAGCAAGGTTCAGTGAAAGATAGCAGGTTATTTGGACAGTAAAAGGGCAATGACGAGCATCGACTTGTACCTAAAAATAGAGCAGAATAAGAAGAACTTAATTAAGCTTTCAAATAGTCATTCAATAATGACTTCTATTAGGTATAATTTAGTTTATGATATAAAACATATATATTTTATATAATTATATAAAAAAAGCATTTTCGCGAAATAATGATAATAAAACTTTCAACACCTGATTGTGGCGCGTGACCTTATGGTTATGGCGTTCGCTTTGTAATAACAAGGTCTGTCGTTCGGTCCTCAGCGCGGCATATTTAGCAAGTGTCTGTACCACAGCTAAGAGTCAGCTCATGCCATGTGAGGGAAATAGGGTAGGCAATGCGGTGTATACTTAACGTATACATTCAGAACACAGAACCCACATTGCTAGAAATGTTTCAAACACTGAAGTGGCTATATCCTGCATAAATATTTAGAATAATAATAATTTCTAACCTCACCTTTGTCTTTTTATATATTTTTCTAGATTTTGTGACCGTGATTTTCTCCCAAGGCTACGTAGTCAAAAGTGTCTAATCTCTTTAAACAAAATAAACTGTATGTCACATTAAAAGGCGTGTCAAAATATTTGTTTGATTGTTGTTTCCCTAATTTGCACTTCACAAAATAATGTAATAAAGTAAATATTTAAAATTTTATTTACAATGCTAAAATTGTAATCAATTAGTTTGTTTTTCATTAAATCTTGTAACGATATATGCCAAATAGTAGATCTTCGAAAAACACGCGTGAAAAGTGAAATATAAACAAAAAAAATATCAGCAGTTTTTCATACTATAACAGAAAACACATTCAAACAATATTCAAAAAATTATTATAGTTTAAATGTACAGTTTGAAAACGATACATTTCCGTCACAATGGCGTACGACTGATGAATTCTTAGAGTTGTCCCTTTCATAATTTTTGTCTTTTTCGCTGTCTTGTTTCTTGTTGTTTTAAAACATTCGCGCTTCAGTTATTTTCAGCTCTCCATCTGATTGCTTATCTTTTGTGTACTACTACGCAGAACAATAAAAGATGGAGTGTGATATAATGCATCCTTTGTTTAATAATTGTTTTATTCTAAATTAGTTTTAACGCTCCATCTGATTGACTTGCATATAATTTTATAAACGAACTTTTTATATTTCGTAATATATAGGAAGTATTAAGTGCCGGAGAAACTGCCGAAAATCTCTAGCAGATATTTAATATTGGATATCTGCTGAGATATTTGACCCTTGGCTAACGACTGCACGAGTATCCATTCCGCCAGACGCTCCTGCCTGAGGTGCATGATAATAAGAAATATTGTCGACCATTATTAATTCAAGCTTGATTATAAACTTTCATAAGACAGAATCATTTTTCTTATGACAAGGGAAATTAAGGCGGGTTTTCACTATGAGATTGATTCATACCCACATGATTGAACAAATCGACGAAGAAATACACTACACTGGGAAGCGGGCAAAAGGGAAAAATGCCTGAAACATTCTAAACAAACGAAAATTTAATTACATATTTGATGCAGCAACATTAAGACACTATTTAATACGAGCAACCGTTAAAAGATGAAAATGCATTACCAAAGAGGGATTATTTGCAGATGAATGTTGAGGAATTTGAGATAATATTAGTACGATAATTTCGCGGATTTCAGTATTTGGGACACTTCCCCAAAAAGTTCCAAAGAAAGTCCCACAAAGCTAAGAGTTTAGAGGTAAATGGCTGAGAAATTTTGAAAGAATTGGGCGAAAATATTTTTGTTTATTGCATTTATATGTCATGAACTTTTAAGTACATGCGCAGTATCATTTTTATATTTGTGTTATTGTTTTGAAATAAATTTGAATGAATACTATGGTCGAATTTAAGTGGAAACCAATTTTTATAAAAACGCATTCGACCGATTCGATCGATTCGACTACATTCGCTTAAGTGAAAAAAATGCCTTTATGGTGGCCAGGAAATTCTCCCTGTCTTTTATCTAAATTCTCCTGCCCTTACGTTACCAGGTCTACATAAGGTATTTATTACAGCATTCTTTAAATGCTGTAGAAGCGTATGTATAGATTGTGTGTTTTAAATTTTTTTGTACAATCGCGGCTGGACACCCTTTGCATATCAAGAGGTACCATGAAAAGAAGTAAACAACTTAAGAAATTATTAGAACTTTCAAAGATTTATGTTTTGTCAAACATTTGACTGTTATCTCAAATTTACCTCCGGACACACCATTTTAAACCTATTACTATTGCAGACAAGATCTTGGTAATGTCAACTTTTACTTTCGCGTCTCAGTGTCAGACAAGGGTGGGATATTACATAATAGGAAAAACCGCTGCAGTGGTAGTTCGTGTATTAGCTAAATAATTAAGCTAGATAATAGTTTCAAAACCTAACAAGTATTCACTTGAAGAATGGCCAAATTTCAAGAATTGTCTCTTAACTGTTTCAGACACATAATTTATCTTACGATATGGCAGCAAGCAGTGGTTATGATAATTTTAGCTTCATATTATGTATTCTCACAGTTTTTTTCAATAAGTCGCAGAAAAAGCGGTATATGGACCCTCATAACAACTATTTTCACCGACTTTAAGTATCTTTCTAACCAATACTTGTATTTAATCCATACATAACCTTTTGCTATATAAATTTAATTACAAGTACCTACAAGGCAGACATCGCGACATGTGAACTTCTCAGCTTTAAGACTTTACTTAAGGTAGAAATAATGCTGCCATACTCTTTTAGTCGATCCACAAACCAAGAATTTTAAAAGAAAATTGTGCTTTTGCCATTAAAGCTCTGGGACAGCGCGAAACAAAGACCTGAAGATCAAGGCACCTGTACTTAACACTTTCGTTGCAAGTACACTCTATTTTTGTTGCAATCATTACTTCAAGCTAACACAAATGATTTTTTAACTGAAGGTTCGTCTTTTAGTTATTCTTTTCACAAATTGCCAGCATTAATGTATTTTTTTAGCCTTATTCTCGTCCTAGATATTCCGCATCAGTGGGAGGAGATTTAGCATTAAAAAATCTTTTATGTTTAATCCACTCACCAAGGCTTAACTAACATAAACTGCCGAAAACGCCTTTGAATTGACATACATTATTCAGCTACTTGGTTTTGCTATAAGTGTTGAAATGTTATGTTTTGCCTAACAACTGGTAACCATAAAAACCTTAAAAATTGTTGACCAAGTTTAGTCGTTCTATCGCATACAATGGTGTACTCGACAAATAACTTGAGAAAAAATAAACCTCTGAAATATAGTTTTGTTCTAGGTTAAAACCAAATTTATGAAACATTAAATTAGGCTAATTTAAAAAATCTCTATTGCTTAAAAAACCACTATACCAACCTGTGAGAAATATTTATTAGCCTCATAAAAACGAAATGTTTTGGTAACAGTAAGTAATCGATATAGATTTCAAACGTCGTGTTTATCGCAAGACAAGATATTAGCCGAATGACGGTGATTACCACCAAAGCGCAATTTAAACCAAAATACCACTTTCGTTCGTCGGTCAAAAAAAGTCTCGAGATCTCATTTACTAAAGACCATTAAAATATTAAGCATAGACGGTAAAAAATTAAAAGATTAAAATGTAAGAGAAGCTTTTCGTAAAAACTATTTACATCATTTTTAATAAACATCACTGGGCTAAATGACATCCTGATTTTCGACGTAATTCATCATATAAGGGATTTTTTGGCGAAAAAATGCAAAAAGCCATAAATATGAAAGTCGCAAGATATAAATTAAAAGTAGATAACGAAAGTCCTCAATTGCACAGACATTCCAGATGTATTACCGGGACCCCAAGATGCGATCATTACACCGTTAGTTGCACTTGCAAACGAGAATATTAATATTTGTTTACAAATCGTCCCATGTAAGTACATTTACAATATTTTTAACTTTGCCTTTGATGCCATAAAAAATTTGTCTTCTTTTATTTTGGCTTAGTTTTGGTTTTGCTACTTCTTTTTTTTTTCTTTCTTTTTTTATTGTTTCGGTAGTTAATTATTATATTTCTCTTGCTAAAGAAATACTGTGTTGTTTTAAAGTTGTTTGGTGAAATTGTTAAATATGCGCCCTTCTTGGGTGTTTTCCTTCGATGATAATTATCTGAGCTGGGACTCACTCTACAGTGTTTGTTTTTTTTCACCGTTGAACGAATTTAATGCACAGCTCAAAATGATCGTTGTATGCCAGCATTTCGATCAAATCCAGATGTTGCTAAAGCTTCTCCACAAGCGAATTGAAATAATCGAAAGAAGATTAGATTGTGGATTACCCACAGGTGTAGATGAGGCAAGAAACTTGAAATAAATGTTGGAAAATGATCAAATTACAACAAAGTGTTGAATAGGATAAAGATGCGTCTTGGAGGAGTGAAAGTCCAATTGAGATCAATTGACTAATGCGTAACTTGTCTTAATTGAGAATAAAAATTTTTTAAACAACTAAATATTTATTACAAAGTCAAGACTGTAAACTCACATTACTACAAATAACGAGGAAAAACTAACTTTTTTACAATTTTTTCTAATTTTAGCATTTATTTGTTTGAACGACTGTTCTGTGAAAAAATATGTCTAGGTTCTTTAACGCTTATTAAATTTTCCATTGTTTTCCTATTCTTATTAGAATACCTTGTTCATTGGGTTTATGAGTATTTCTAACCCTCAGCCCCCATATTAAATAAGACCCCGTTTTTAGAATCTTAGAAGTATGACACAGTGATTTTCATTTAATTACTTTATATTCTTTGAAGCTGAAAAATTAAAATTTTTAAAAGTTAATTTACCGGTCTATTTCTAATAAAACGTTAGAGGTTATTAAAAAGTTAAGCAATATTGACAACACAAGAAGAGCTATTGCATTATTTGTAAAAAAAAAATATTTCGGAAAAGCGCTTATACAACGTCGAGCAAATAGCGTTTTCTATAATAGTTTCATTTGACTTCACTTTGTTTTAGGAGAAATTTTTATTTCCCGTAGGTTTTGGTGGCGAGTATAATCGGCATTTGAACTAATTGCGTGTGTGCTGGGCCAAAGTCTTCAGTTTTTGTGTATGTTTGTTACCAGAAAAAAACATAATTTTTTTCCGCCTGCGCCTATAATCAGCTGTTGAAAATGAAATACGGATGTGCTATGATAAATATTTACCTATATGTATACACACTATCCGGATAGACTATCTGAGTTCATCGCTAACATATTGCCGCATGTAGTGTAGTGAGTTCGTCTGCGGCTCCCAGTTCTGGGGACCGCGGATCAAATCCCGCTCACTGCTTGGCAGTATGTTAGTGATGAGCAAAGTAGTTCTTCTTCAATAGATTTATGTGATGAGTAAAAATCAGTAGAAGCATCATCATCAGTGTACCATCAGTGCTTTGGCAAATTTATTTAAACCAAATACATACTTTCACAAAAGGTTTTACACAGAAAATAAAACTATAAATCATTTTAGTGGAAGCTTTGGACTTCCTGTGCCAACAACGCATGAATCGTGACACCAAGAAGGACTTTTCTTTTGATAGTACTTGCTTCCGAATATTCTCACCGCTTTGTACATGACCCATGCAGCGGCGTTACAGGGTATTTTTCCAGCCGCTTTCCAGTCTTTGTATTTGCAACTACATATTTTTTTAAAGCCGTTGTACATGCTTTTATCACATGAACTTCTCGTCCAACCTCGTGCTTGTCCCTAATCAAATAAGGAAATATGGTGCTATATGTCTTATGAAGATTTTGCTACTTACCAAGCTAATTTTGTGTGACTTAATGATGAAAGTTTGCAGGAAAGTAATACCTAAGACGTCTAATACCCGTGTTAAAAATACTTTCTATATTTGCAAAACTGCGAAATGTAAGTATTTAAAAGTATTTATTTTCTAAAAGCCAGATAGATTTTCTATCGGATAGTTTTATTTTTGTCATAGGATAATGAACTGGGGAAGACTTTAAAATAAATGGAGTACTTTTTCGAGTTCCTAACTCTTCAGCTTAAAAGGTACAGGTATTTAAAACTCATCCCAATAAAAGATCTTAGTTTTCCAGAACATTAAAATTTATATAAAGGCTTGTAGCTTAAACGTAAAAAGGAAGGGTGTATAAGAAGTAAAATTCCTTTTTAATGTATCTTGATTTAAACTTCGTAGGAAGTTAAATTTTTTTTAAAGAGAAAGAAAAAAATATTGCTTGCTATTCTTTCATTTTTTCCCTGCTTAAAATTTTAATAAAATTTCTTCAAATTAAATATTCTATGAATTATAGGCTTTCTAATGATATAACTGTAAGTTCACATTAGGTACTGATGGCAGGGGAGAAGGTGTTTACATAAAGTCTGCTTTACTTACGCAATAATAACATATGTCATGTTTGTTACAAGATTCTTTAAAAGTTTTTTGGTACGGAAAACGAAGTTTCGATCCTTTTCCGCCACAGCCATTAGTCTTATCCTTGTGACACCTTCCAGCTAAATAAGGAAAGAGGACATAATTAGTTTGGCTACTAGGTGAACCTTTTTAAGAAAATACTATGTCCTCCTTAATCCAACTTTTTAAGAAAATACAATGCCCTCCTTAATCCACCTTAATCGTTCATTACTTGGATATTCTATACCTTCAGGCCTATCGCAAAGTATGTTGATATGTTCACCTGATTTTTTGCAATAAAAAAATTAAATTTAAGTGTATTACCAGGGTCGAAGAAAATACGTGGAATTGGAAATGAGAAAGAGCACTCAGTGGCTGTTAGCCCATCCTAAGAATGGTCTAACGTAGGATAAAAAATCAAAAGCGACGGAGTGTAAAAAAAGCAACACAAATACGGTTACTTTTTAACAAAAATAAAACCTACTCTTAACCAATTAACACCAATATTATACAAATTTAAATTCACAACGCCCACTCTCGCATTTTTGTTCCTACTCGTTATTGCAAAATGAATATTTAATGAATCTTTTATGACTAGACGAAGTTAATGTATAGCTTGATGTTATTTTTGCTTAATGTATATGCTTGGAACATAAACGCAGTTAATGTATAAGACCATGTGCTTTTGGTGAATGATTAAGAAAACATTGAGGTTTAAATTCCTTTTTAATGATATATTATTTCTATAAAGAGTTTGTTGATGCAGCTTTTAGAAATGTACCTAATTTTAGTCTTGGAAAACATATTGTTGCTTACACGAAAGAAGACGTTATTTCCAGCCAATTCCAAGTTATTTGGCCTCAAAATTAATGCCGCATTGTACCAGTATAACTAATGACAATTAAGTTACCGACGTCTAAGTGATGTTCTGACGTCAAGGAAAAGCTAATCTTTCAGATAAAAAAATAAGACATATTAAATTCTTCTTGCAAAAGTCACAAACAGACAAACACACGGAAGTACTGTATTATTATGTAGAACTAGTCAGTAGCTTGTGAATTAATCCAGTCCTTTATATATCACAGTTCGTGTTTCCGTAAGACGACTTTTTTCTCGCGCACAAACAGAAAGACGGAATGCGGCTATTATTAAAGATACTAGTCACAACACGGGGGAAATTCACGGGCTCGCCTACTCTTTAGATATCGCATTTTGTGTTTACGTAACAGGCAGACACACAGACAGACGATGGCTGTTGTTTTGGAGATGTTATCCATATAAATTTGGTCACTTACTTCTTCGTCTTGTTAAAGCATGAGAGCAACGTCTCCTTCTTGTCCACCAACTTCTTCTTCTCCGGGACGATCGTCTCCGTCTTCGTCTTCCAAAAAATAATGGTTCATTCTTTATCTCCTCATTCATAATTTCGATCTCTTGTTTATCTTCCGGAACATCAACAGAAATATCATCTATTTCGTTAAATTCGTTCTCTGTGAAATCTTTTGCATCTTGGTTAGTTGCAAAAGATTCAGCATCGTTGCCGGCTATTTCATGCGCCAGTTTTTTTAACATTGCTTTGTTCTTTGTTTTGTAAGAAAACGCTAACTCCAAATGTGCTAGTATAGCAAACAGAAATATCAACTTCTTCATTATCTAAAAAACAAAAAAACAAGATATACAACTAATTTACCTCGTAAAGAAATTTGATCAATTTTTGTTTGTTCCTTACCATTCTTTTACTCAGAATGTTGAATCGATTGCTTCTCCAGTGCCAAATTCTTCTTAAAAACCATTTACATGAGACAGTCTTTATAAGCTTCACCTAAATACTTCGTATGCCTCATTAGTTTTACATTCTCACCAACGAGACTTCCTTATCAACCTCTTTGTATTGTCCTACTTTCCTTTCAGACAGTGTCATATTATTGATTTAGTACGCTGCTATGGAGATTAAATGATAGTTTAAGATATAGGAGTAAGGTTTCAGTTTCTAAAATTTTAAGCCGTGTTTATTTGCAGACCACTTTGTCAGCTGATTTACTTATGGTTGCAGGATCTGTAAAGACTAATCATAATAACAAGAATTTTCAAGGCTGTCTTCTTTATATCTGTTTATAAGAAATGATGATGGTGGATTTCAGTGATGGGATGATGGGAGAAGGATCTCCCGAAACGTCACCTACTAAACTATCATGTTCAAGAAATAATAAACTTTCCACAGTAACGTGGATTTCAGTGCTAGTCTTTCTGCATTAACAAACACACCGTCAACTTGTTGCCACAAGCTGTAAAGATGTTAAGACGAAAACATGAGAACATCAACCTTCTAATAATAACATGACATGTAAATGGGAGTGATAAATGAAATACATATGATTAGTGATGTGTTAACCTCCATTAGATGAATTATTTCACTGGAACAGAAGAAAGTTTCGTTTGATTGATGGGTCTACACTGACTGGAGAAATTCCATAAGCCAATCAAATTTATCGATATCATTCTACTCAAATTCTAAAAGATGCACTCTGAAATAGTACTCACATGCTGCTGGCAGTTAGCGGACTTTAGGCGGGCAATTTTTTCGTGGTATGAAATAGTGTTTGTTTTGTAACGATTTGACTTGAAAATGGAACACAAAATAGAACTATTTTTTGTAAGAACGCCTCGCGTAGTCTGGGTAAAAAATCACCCTGGATATGAACAAAATTCATAATCTGCACTCTTACAAATCAATGAGTAGCAATTAGACTGCAGTTAGTTTTGTTCATAACGTTTAATTTTTTGTTGATGTCTTTTTTTGTAATATATGTACCATTTTTTTGGTACTTCCTCATCCTTAATGATTAGTATTCATGCTTGGATTAAAGGAAAGTTTAGACAAGAAAACCTGTTCGGTCACTCTTAAGTGCGCAATCTGTGCAAAATGCAGAGCCCTGTTATAACAAACATGGTTTTTGGACGAACTATTTGTTAAATTAAACGAAATATCGCTGTTGCTTCATTTTGACTAAGAGGTACTAAGGAACAGGTTTTTTGGCCAAAAAAAAGTTATAACTCACTTGGAATCAGATCATTTTTGGTAAAGATTACAGATGAGTTTTTTGAATATAAAGTGAAGACAAAATCTAGAACTAGCAAACTAATAACAAGAACAAAAATTATAATTTCACGGTAACTTTATATTACAAAATATAAAGTTACCGTAAAAATTTTCGCGAAATATACTATAAAATTTGGAAATAACATAAAGAGCATTTAACTAACATTGTTTTTGAACGAATCAATAGAAGCCATCAAACAGTTAGTTAAATCTACCCCACTCTCATAAGCTTGGTTTCCATCTAGCGTTAATTTGCGTTAAGCAGATGAGCTAATTGAAGTTAATTTTTTTAACGCCTAATCGAAACGTCGATGACTAATTAGCGCACCTGTTTTAACTCCGATAAGCGGGCGGTTAAATATCAAATTATTTTGATTTTTTAAGGTCAATTAGCGCGAAAACACTTTTGTATAAATAAAAAGTTGAGCATCTTATGTGTGCAAAAGCCATTTCTACAAACAGTTTTGTCACAACGGCGGGCAAAGAAAAGTTTTATATTTAAAAGATTATATAATAATTCTTCTAGAAGATGGTTATTTTCTCCATATTGCTCTCGTTTTACAAGAAATTACGGTTCTAAAATCTCGACCGTTTTGTTTTTTCCTTTTGATCTTCTCCTTTTAAACCTCGTGAAAATCCATAATGTAATGTCCTCATCGATGTTGAATTAAAACAGCGTTAATTGTTCTACGGCTTTAGCCATAGAAATTTAAAATGGGAGTTTTTATTGTCACCGTTTTTACTACCGCCACTAGTAACGCTTGGAAGGGTACCAGTTTAGTGTAACGGTACGTAAATTATTAGTTTTTTGAGTGCTGATAACAGAACTGCCCTGTTGAACGGTATAAAAGGTACAAATACCTTTTATTTTTACAAATTTTACAAATTATTTTGCGTCACTATTTTATGTTCAGCTGGTTTGCCAGTTTCACCAAGCTACAGCGGTCGTTTCTTATCTTTTTTTTAAGATCTTAAATTTATTGTAGCTAGATTTGTATTTGCTTACAAGGAGTTTAAACAGTTTAGGTTTCATAAAAGCAGTGTTTACAAACTTGAACTCATTTTTCTAATTTCATATTTTTCTTACGTCTTTTCCTAATTAATTAATTAAAAAAAAATCTTTATAGTAATAACCATATTCTGTCTGTCTTTGCGCAACATGACATCGCTAGTAGCGAGACATACGGAATATTATCACGGCCATGCAGCCGACCCCGTGTTTTGTCGGCTTTGTCTTGACCGATCACGCGTAATAGACCAATCAGTTTTGATTTGGAAGTGATAATGTTTTGTAGGTCTCCTTTTGATCCTATTCTTCTCTGAATACTTTGTGTCAGTAGCATTATTTATTTTTTGTGTGTTTTCACATGTTAAGATGAGTATTTCATCACGTTTTCTAGCCACTTATAATTCTTAAACTAATCAATTTTAAGATTTTGAGCAGCTACAAACGTAGATTTCAAAGCAGCTAGCTAGCTATAGCTACATATATTTAATTCTGTTCTTTAGTAGTTTTTCAATCAGTTCGGTGTATTATTATTAATTTGTATTTTGGGTTGTGGCTATCTAGCCAGCTCTTAGTACCTCTGACTCTTGGATGTGAGGGTAGCCAAATGCAGTTTGGCTGCAACAAAATCCTTAATAATTATTATGCCAAATGCAATTAGGTAGGTACACCTTTTATTGCTGTTATAAAAACCTATTCCGGAAAATAAAATTGCTAAGTAAGATTTCGAACTGGGGAGGGCTAACAGCAGGCTGTTTCCAGTATTTTTGTGTTAACCGAAGCTGTGATAAAGTTTTTATGAAAAATGATACTACGCCGTTTCGACAGCGGGTCGAATTATTATTAATTAAAGTCGGGGGACTTTAATTAATAATAACGGGGACATTTTTCCGCACAATGAGAGAACTAAAGCAAATACTCCCCAGCAAAGCATTGAAAAAAATCAGTAATACGCCGTACGTCATCTCCCAAAGTACTCAATATAATTAACTTTGAGGTGAGAAAATAGCGCAAAAGAGTTAACGTGATCTAACGCGAGACGGAAACCAACTTTTAAAGGTAATTTGCGGTACTTATGGGCAAAGCAAAATATGACCGTTCTTTCTAGGGAATGTTTTATAATAAGCAATGCTCTTTATCCATTCCCCTGAAAAAATAACAAAATGGCAGACATGCGCGAGTAAACCACAAGACAAACCAGATCTAATAAGTCAAATATAAACTCAGAAATTATAACCTCACTCACAAGCAGGTTTTATTTATATTTAACATAACCTTTATCCACAGGCAACTTTTCAAAGCAGCTTAAAAGATGCTTTACATTTATAAATAGCTTGCTCAGAATTTATTTCTTAAACTTCTTATCGTATATATATTTCAAGTTATATTACGTTGCAATACCCATTCCTAATTAAAGTCTGTTTGTTCATTAAAGACGCTTTATAATTGATTTTGACCTCTCCACCTCCCTCGTTTTTTGTTTACGACATATGTGATATTCAAATTTTTAACTCCAGCCTCCGATCATGTCTATTTTGATATTTGCTTCTTTACTGTATAAATCTAGCTTTAAGCAAGCGTTTAGTATATCACATCTTTTAAAAATTAAAAAGCTGCGGTACATCGAGAAAAATTTAGGGAGAGGTGATTCCAAAAAGAACTACAGAGCAACGCCACAATTTCCAAAGTGAGGGGGCTTAGGCATAGTGTGAAATTTTAAGATTTGAATGACAATCTAGTGGTGAAGTAAGTTGACGAAACAGTTGAGGTCCAGAGTGCGCTGCAAGCCACCTGGTAGGGTCTAGGGTCAAAGCTCCAGCAAACAAACGCATTTTTAGAGTCCTAAAACACGTAAAACGGCTGTACCTTGAACCTCAGACTAAAAAATTGCATTATTCAGTGAGATAGCCTGCAGGTTTTCTGCATGGATAACATCAATTTTTACGCAGTGAAAGAGACACTTATTGGCAGAAATTAAAAAAATTATTACTTAGCAAAAAAATGGGGCGAGGAAGGGGGGGGGGGGGTTAAAGCATCCCCAGCCCTCTATTGGCGCCGCCCCTGAACTAGAACAATGAATTATTTTGCTAATGGGAAATATAGCTTATTGAGGTGGAAATTGCGCTATTAAAAGATCTGCTCTTTTGAAATCACTAGTCGGTGACCCGTGAAAAAATCCACGGGGTCGCCCGTCCTTTATGTATGGCATTTCGTGTTTCCACAACACGACGTGTTTCTCGCGCACAAAAAGACAGACGGAATACAGCTATTATTAAACAGAATAAACATAATAGCTTTGAAGATGTTAGTTAAAATGATTTAGAACACTAACATCAAATTTAAAAAAAAGTTCTGAGAAAACGATTTATGATAACGGGATATGCAGACTTTCTCAATCGTGGAGAGTCACCCTATGGAAAAGTATACCTTTTTTCAGCACATTAACAATTCACAAAATAACCATGCTGTTAACTCAACTGCTTCACTGACTTACAAAAAACATTAAAATAACGCAAACCAGTAAATATGTTTATCTAAAATTATCAGGACGATAAGATATTAACTTTTTCTCGTGAATTAAACTAGAAAATCAAAGTATGCGTGCAAGAGAGAGCTTTGTATCGCGATTGTTAGCCTATTATCAGGAATTATATTTTCAATTTCACCATTTGGAATTGTCTTGAAACTTGGTGGTATTAAGTCATTGTTTTTACGTAATTTCACTAATGTTTGACACCGTCCGCACAACAGCGAAACAATATTTGCTTTAACTTGCATTGCTCTAGCTGTATAATTAAAGAGTCATTAGTCAATGACTTCCTTCGAAGGTCTTGATTACTCTGACCTTAATAACGGAGATCACAATTGCCCTGATGACTTTGGTTGGGGTATGTTGTAAATAAAGGTCGAAATTCCTTAAACTATTTGATGAATAACCTCATTAATTTGTTTATTTAATGATAATGAGCTTTAAAAGAATTTGAAGTTTAGATCAATAGGTCTACTGTTAACAATCAGAAAAAAGAATTTTAACTTCACTTATCAGAATTTGAAATTCTTTAAAAAACACGTGCAAAATGTAAACATTAGCCGTGCAAATTATGTAATCCTCTAAATGGACTAAAGGTCACATTAGATCATGTTGAAGCCTTGAATAAAATGTGTAGTGAAAAATAAATAGCCAAGACATATATTGTCTCTATTCCAGTCTGAAACTTCATCCTCAAGTTATAAAAGTTAAATAAAATGGTGCGTTTTAAGAAGTTATAAAATGCAAACATATTAACTTTCTACAAACTATTCCACATCAAAAATGCAACACACAAAAGTTATTTCAATGGAAGATTTGGACTTCCTCTTCCAACAACGCATGGATTTCTACACCAAGCTGGACTTTGCTTTTGATAGTATTTGTTTCCAAATGCTCTAACAGCTCTGTACATACCCCATGCTGCCGTTTTGCAAGGTATTTTTCCAAACGCTTTAAAGCCTTTATATTTACAGCCACATACTTTTTTAAAGTCGCTGTACATCCTACTGTCGCAAGAACGTCTGCTCCAGCCTTGCGTTTGTCCCTAAGAAATAAAGAGATTGATTGCTATTAAAATTTTACCCCAAACATTGTCAACAGTCAAATAATGTTGAAATAAAGATTTAAAATGAAAGAAAATAAAGAATCAAAATAGCTATATGTACTCAAAACTATAATACATTATGTGTATTACTGGTATAAGAAGATAAATATTCCACTTCTACTTACGCAGTAGTAACAAATATCATGTTTATTACATGACTCTCTAAATGTACTCTTGTAAGGAATTGGCACATTAGATCCCTTTCCACCACATCCGTTACTTTTCGTGTAGCAATTAGCCGCTAAAACAAACAAAAAACAAACCTTTTAATAAAGATACTGTACGTCTGCAGAAAGGACCCTAAACGAATTGCTCATGATATGGTCACAATGGTTGAACGCAGTGACTAGGATTGGTCAAAACTTAAGCATTTCTAAGACAGGTTCAAAAAAGGTGCGCGATTAATAAAAAAAGTCCACAATTTTCACACTTTGATAACACGAACAAGATTGAAGTTTCTCAGTTTTTAAGGTGTGTTAAATAATTCAAAATATTTTTACGACCTACTTCTTCGTCTTGTTAAAGCATGGGAGCAACGTCTCCTTCTTGTCAACCAGCTTCCTCTTCTGCGAAGTAATCGTCTCCTGAGAAACGAACGCCTTCTGAGGAACGAACGTCTTCTGAGAAACGAACGTCTTCTGAGAAACGAACGTCTTCTGAGAAAAGAACGTCTTCTAAGAAACGAACGTCTTCTGAGAAACGAACGTCTTCTGAGAAACGAACGTCTTCTAAGAAACGAACGTCTTCTACGGAAAGAACGTCGTCTGCGAATCCAACGTCTTCGTCGCCTTCCGAAAGGCAACGGTTCGTTTTTCAACTTCCCCTTCTGTTCATCCTGTTCGATAACATCATCAAAAGCATCATCTATCTCATCGGAATTTTCCTCAGGAAGATCTTTTTCCTCTTGGTAACTTTCAGAATTTTCGTGATCCTCTCCAGCTATATCATGCGCCAATTCTCTCAACACTTTCTTATCATCAGATTTGTAGGAAAACGCTAACACCAAATGTGTGAGTAAAACACACACTAATATTAGCTTCTTCATCCTCTGTAAAAATAAAAGTTGCATTTCAAAATTACTCAAGAAAACTATATTGAAGAGAAGTTATAGGAACAACGGTTCATATGTGAGTTTTTGACTAAGTAAATTTATACACCTGGACTTTAGATTTCCAAGTATTGCAAGCTAGAAGTCGTGCTTTCAAATCCCTCACGATTTATCCTAAACTTTGCAACGCTTTAGAAAATAAAATGCAGATTTAATTTAGATCAGTCAACCTAGTAAAAATCAAAATGATTGTTCGTTTATTACATCAGTTACCTTAATACTAATGTGTAGACTTCAAATCTTCACGCTATTGGTAGTTCTGTCACAAGATATACAAATTGCTTCTTAAATGACCAACACCTAGTAAAGGAATTGACTCCATAGAGCGCTTTTTATAGCGTTTATAAGAATAATATTCACGATTCAGTAATTACCAATGAAATCAATCTTTTACGCTTCCTAGTTTCTCTTTCAAGCAGTTTACAAATTACCAACAAAATTAAGTTTTAGCTATTATACTTCCTACATTCTCTTTCAAGCAGTGTACAGATTATTGACTTAATTCAGTTACTAAGGGAACATTTAGAAACACATTTTAAGAACGGTAGCACATAATCAAAACATCAGACGGAGAGTACAAATATATATTTTAATCGGATAAAATAAGATCTCCTTCAAAAAGCTTTTATACTCAGATTACTTCAGTGTAATCAATTTCATAATCTTCTTAGGCCCTAATCAAAGACCTAAATACTCCGTCGTAGCAAAATATTAAGTAAACAGCTTTTTTTATTTTATTGAATAATTTTTTGCGAAGTTAAAAAATTAACTGTAAATGACAATTTGTTGAGAACTGATAACAGGTAAAACGGTGGCGAACAGCCATATGGACTACTTAAGCGCTCTAGTAAGCATAATAGCCTTTTTATAAAACTTTATCGCAACTTTGGTCGGTTTAAATAAAAACAAAGGCAACAGCCCGTCTTACCAAGTCCAGTTTAAAGCTGTTGTTTCTGTATTCCGTAAAGACATCATTTTATCAGTTGGTTCATCGCAAGTTTGCTGGACAAAAAAAATAGTTGGTAAAGCTGCAATACATGCGATACGATAGATAATTGACAAGTAGGATTTCAATGCATTTATTCTGGTTAAAAGAATGTACTCTCACGTAATGTTTATGTCATGTATCTTTCAATTCATGTAATTGCTTCAGTTTGCTGCCAAGATTATTTCCGCGTGTGATGGTAGAACTTTGGTTTCTACAGCAGAAGCAAGTAAATCTTCGTGCATAGATAAACGATGATAAAGCGGTTGGATGTTTAAAACAAGCTCTGCATCAACATTAACACAAATCTCAAAAGACAAGTCGGAAAAGCAATAAGGTGTGAAGATTTCAAAAAAGTAAAAAAAATTTCTAGCAAAGTACTTTCTTCTCAATAATGCGCCTATAACTAAAATGCTAATTAAAATTTCGAAAATTGTATTACAACCTGCATACAGTTCTTACATATTCTTTGTTTTAGCCAAGTTATTCGAAAAGTATTTGGTCTACATTTAACCTCGTTCCCATGGCTTTTTAATTTTTTCTGTCAAACACGGGTGGATTAGAAAAAGCCTGGGTGACAAGTCTACATTCCATGGTCATTATAACTTTCTCGTTTGCCGTGTGAAGAGTTTTATAAAATGGTAGACGTTACCAATCAAAACAACTTCATTTAAAGGGACTGTACGGTGAAAAATATATATACCTTATATCAATTCTCCTCCACTTGTTATTAAAGAAAATCCCCTTCATTCACTTCGTATTTTATTATTATAGAAGTCTAACCTTTTTTCTTTATTGACTTTCTTCGTGAAGCATGACCTTCGCTCATGGCGGGAATAAGTCTGCATTGAAAGTGAGGCTGGATAAATATGTTTGCGTGTGACGTAGAGCAATTCAGAAACAAATCATAACAAACTCATTGTATGGAATGTGAGGCAAAAAGTTAACGCCGTATTTATTTATTTTTTTTATATTCGTGTATATATATATTAGACAGTTCGTAGCTAATTTACCCCCGTATCATATATATCACATGAATTATTCATATATATATAAATAATTCATTTTTTTGTACGAGGTACACCGTTCATTCAAAAATGAAAGGCTAGCGATGAAAATTATCAACTTAGGTCCCAGGATCTTTTTTTTTCATTACTTTGTTGACGGAAAAAAAGAAAAGGGATTCGGGACTAAATGATAAATAGCCTCAACGTGTTTTGAGCATGAGAATAGCTTTTAAAAAAAACATGCGTGAAAGGGATATTTCTTTTCGTAGCAAGTTAGCGGGTTCGAAGGTTCTTCATATTTTTACAAATATGTCTTGTGCTGCTTATGGCTGTGATAACAAGAAAAGAAAAAATAAAGACAAAACTTTTTTCAGCTTGCCTAAGGACCCGCTAGTAAAAAAAGCTTGGATTGCTGCAATAGGGACTAAAGATCTTCCCATTCAAATTTTTGTTTGCTCGGATCATTTCGACGAAAGTTGTTATGATCCAAGTTGGGATCGTCAGGTCAAAGAGTTTTATAACGATCGTCCTTGTAAACGAAGACTTTTGCCAAAATCCATACCCACTATATTCGCTCACAAGCGTCCTTCTAAGGAACGCGCGACTTTAAAATCGAGAGCTGAAAAAAAACAATCAAAAGAGGTAAGCCTAATATATATTGAAATATGTTTTTTCATCGCTGCTCTGCTCATAATTCCCTCATTACTTTACATCTGAAATACTTAGTAAATATACCTCATTCCCAGTGCTCTTGTTTTCAATTGCTGCAAAACATAGGCAAGAAAACTTTAAAATTAATTTAAGTTAATTGGTAACGAGATTACTGCATCTATTAACATTTATTTTTGTAGTTAGTGGAAGCAGCGTTGGTTGAGGAGCTTCCGCAATCCTCCTCCGAGTCTTACGACAACCTCGCATATCCAGACTGTGAATTTGAAGTTGTAAGATCAGACAAGCCAGACAGACAGAGACAGTCATGAGACAACCCAAACTCTTTTTTTGTCTTTAAGCTATAGCTAGATTCACATTTTTAGTTAAGCATTCATTTTTTTAGCTAGGTTTGTACAATCCTTTGAATATTCTTTTTGAAAATATATAAAGAAAATATATATAGTTTTGATTGTTGAAATGGCAACACAGTCATCGCAACCCTGTCTTTCCCTCTGCTCACCCTTTCCAATGTTTTTGTGTCTCACATATTTAAACACTTTTTGGCAACCTATAATTAAGTTTCAACTTTTACTTGAGCGTACAGTACAGTCTGAATGTAATCTACCGCGTACACGCCAATATCACACCTTTGCGTGGATGAAGGCAGTCGTTTGTCTTTTGTTATTATTGAATCCCTTAAGGGTTTTGCGAGTTTATATTTGCATGTTTAAAAACAATGCGCTCACGAAGAATTATCGGAGCAATTATATTTCTTGTAATAGTTAGAAGCATTGTGTAAATGTATTGATAAGCTATTCCCTTAAGTATTAGGGTGAAGTAATTAAATAATAAAAATCTTTCGCGAGAATGTATTGTTAATTTAATTACTTAAAAAGGTTCTAGTGCATTTAGGGGCCTTTGCCCCAGGAACTATCAATTCTCTACACTGTCTTACCCAATTATCCTCCTCCATTCTTTCCAAGTGCCCCAGCCAATTCAATCTTCTTATCTGGATAACATCTTTAATTCTACGAAGACTTAGCCTGCTTCTTAGCTCATCTGAACTCTTTCTGTCTCTCAGACTGGCGTTACACATCCACCTAACCATTCTCATATTCCTTTCTAAACGGTCAAGATCTTCCTGGTTCACTGCCCATGTCTCACTACCGTACAACATAACACTTCTTACACAGGCCTCATACAACTTACCTTTTGCCTTAATTGACAGGACTCTGCTAGTCAACAAAGGAAGTAACTCTCTGAACTTTTCCAAGCAGAACCTATCCTGCAAGTAACACTTCTTCCAACACCCACTTCACTGCCCAACATATCACCTAAGTAACAGAAGTTCTCAACTATCTCTAATGAGCCACTGTTGTACATCATTAAAGCTGGAAATACTTCATTCTCTATAATCTTACCTTTGCAACACTTGGATACAAACTGAATGTCAGCTCTTAACCTTCCACTAATACTACTGCACTTCTTATGTACCCAATGCTTGCAAGTCTGACAAAAAATTGAGTTACTACCAACCCCTTTCCTGCAAACTCCACAAGGCCACTTTCCAACTACAAGGTCACAATTGGCTGCAATGCTACTAATCATGACTTTAGACTTTGCTGTGTTTACCTTTAGCCCTTTCTCTTCTAGTCCTTTCTTCCATTTCTCAAACTTTTCAACTAGTTCTTCCATCGACTCTGCTATGAGAACCAAATCATCTGCATACAATAACTCCCATGGACAACCTGTTCTGAACTCCATCGACAGCGCTTCTAAGACTAGAATAAACAACAAAGGACTAAGTACAGAACCCTGATGTACACCAACATTTACACTAAATTCATCACTAAGTGAATCGTTAATCCTGACACGACTTCTAGCATTGCTGTACATAGACTGTACCATCGTAACTAGCCACTCATCCACACCTAATTTTCTCATAGCCCACCAAATAACTTTGCCACTCTATCAAAAGCTTTCTTTAAATCTACAAAGGCAAAATAGAGATTCTTTCCTTTTCCTAAATACTTTTCCTAAAGCTGTCTGAGTAAAAATATTGCATCTATAGTGCCACGCCCTGGAACAAAACCAAATTGCTTCTTATCTATATCAATTCTTTCTCTAAGTAACTTATCAATCACTCTTTCAATAACTTTCATTACTTGATCAACCAACTTCAAACCTCTATTGTTACCCCTTTCTAATGCATCACCCTTGCCCTTGAAACAATTCACTATTATACACTCGACTGCCACTCACTCGGAATAGCACCATCCTTTATAATCTGGTTAGCAAGACTTGTAATAAGCTCAACTCCAATATATCCAGATGCAGCCTTGCCAATCTTCACCCAAAATGCGATCTAAAAAACATTTCTATCGCCGCTTTTCTCTTTTAAACTTTTAAATTGCAATCTAAAAAAGTATCTATCACTGCAGACAAATTAAACTTTTCTAGACAAATAACATTTCATAAAAATACAATCGTGTCCATGATGAAAAAGTTTATCAAAGTAACTTTATATTAAAATACTCTTTCTAATTCAACTCCAATGACTAATTTTGTAATGGAACTAAACTAAACAACTATTATAAACTTTCATATTTAATATCTGTAATTAAAAATTTCAAAAGAGTTCGCGCAAAATAGATTGCTAAAATTGATCTTGCAACCTATTGTGATTAAACAATCGATCGCGTGGGGTCATTGTTTATCAGTGAGGCAATTATTTTCTTAAAGAAACAAAAGCTATCGAGATGTTATTGTTCTGTGTAACTATTCATGCGAGTTTCGCGGCCGCGGTAGATTACATTCAGACTGTACTGTATATATATATATACCAACCTAATTACTTGATTATCTATACAAGTGGCTCTAGCATTTATCTGGCAACTCTGCTTGCTTCTTAACTCCATGGTTTTGACTATAAACCATCCCTTAAAACAATTTTGCAAAAATGCTGGTATACAAGGTGGCCTTTTCTGCAAGATCAAGCAAAAAAATTGGCTGAAACATCCTAGTTTTGTGAATTATGTGTATGATGGTTTTATACCAATCTGAGACCCACTTGAATTATCTCTAAAGTCTATTTGATGATCAAAATGGTTATAATACTTGGTGACTTGTCTTAGATGTATATAGATAATAGCTGCATGAAACATCGCCATGAACCTTTTTCTGGTGCTCAAAAAACAGATGCAACATTAGGAAAACTTGGTAAAGTGAATTTCAAATAGGGATCAGTGAAAAAGAGCACATGTGGCGACAAAAATTTTCTTAAAAATATTCTTCAGGTTTGTTTGGTATGTATATATTTAATGAATGAATGAATAAATGAATGAATGAAATAAACATATATTTCAGTTTACTAAGGAGATAAATACATTATTGATTAAAAATTATGCCCTAGTAAACCCCGGAAACTGCCAAAGTTAGCAGAGCTCGAAGTATGACAGCCATTGTGGACAATACACAACACACAACTTACACAGCAACAATACAAAACAAGGCAGACAAGCAAAAAAATGTGAAAATATTGCAATTCCAAATCCCAAGAACAAAAGTGGTGTGAAAGTGATTGTGAACAATAGTAATTTTAGGTATATTTTTAAATTAAACATAATTAGACAAGAATGTATGCTTTACAGGCCTTGTCATGAGTCGCGAGCAATTGCTCACGTAAATATTAACATTTTGAGATAATTGTAAATGTTTTTCTTAAGAATTGATGGTCTTTTAAGTGAAATTCCTGCACGAACGCTCAACCTGAAACTGAAAAGATATTTGGTGTGATTATTTTACACCCATGGTTCAAAAGTTCATTCGCCATTTTGTGAAACGGCTGCGATACGGGCATTAAGGTTAATCTTTGTTGCGCATTCATTTTGCAGAAGAAAAGTGGGGGACATTTTAAATTGTGAACCCCAAACACGATGATCGAGCGTCTACTGGTATAGCGACTCTCTCAATCTTAACTTCCTTTTCTACATGTCCGAAATAGTATGCCTGACTATACTGTCGTTTTCATAAATTTATTGTTTATTTTTCAGCAAATAGGAAAAAATATGCTTCGTTTTCAAATTAAAAAAAAATCTTTATCTGCATGGTTTAAATAAAACTTCCAAATTCATTCGGAAAGTTCAGGTAGACGTCAGGTACATAAAATTTATACAGAAAAAAAAATTATACTGCATGTGGGTTTTGTTTTTAAAATTGTTTGAATAACAGTTGCGGCATAAAGAAAATAATCCATTAAATTTGGAACTGCTATGGTTTCCAATTGTTTCGTCAAATGAAGAAATTATCTATAAATCCATGATAAATTGTCTGTTCCGCCTGTAAGTGCAGTTTTGCAGATTTGCTTTATCCATGCTTCGTCGGAGAACCACATGGCTGGATTTCTTGTGTAAGACCTGGTTATCAACGATGGAGGGTCCAGGCAAAAGAGATTAATGTCTACGTAGTTCTTTTAACTAAGTAAGGAGTCGGTGAATTAGCTAGGATGGTCAGGTTGGCTATGAATAGGCTTGCTTGTGGGTTTCAAGGACCAGGACTATTCAATAATTCTGAGATCTAAAAGTGTCTATCCAAGACGAAAATCTATCGGACGTTTTAACCAACGAAAGTTCTAAACGAGCCACGGACATGTCCGACCAAACTGGAAATGTGGCAGGCATTTTAATCACGCGTCTGAAACTATTTAGGTGTGTGCCAAGGCGCACGCCTCTCCTGAAAAAGATGCCCTAAGAGACTAAATGTAAAGTTTTTTTAGCGAAAAATATGGCGAGCAAAATTGCTCGCGTGGACACTCTGACGCAATTAATTGCTCTGGAGGTTATTTGCTCATGACAAAGCCTGCTTTATTAGAGATTTAAGTCTTGCAAGGGGAGATCTAAAAGTCTTATTTCAGGTAAGGCATTCTGACAACAAGGCATTGATAGGACACTTTGATGCCTAATATTTTTCAAACCAAATGCACAAGTACAAACAGCATTTTGCAGTTTTACAGTATATCTGTGAAATTAAGGATGCCTAAATCCTTATAATATTGGTTTGCGTTTGTTCTAAGTTATCAAACGTAAAGCGCAATTTTGAAGGACAGTGATTCGGTTTACTTGTAAACTGATGGACTGAGTGATACCAGTGTAAACGGTAATAATAGTACATCCTAGACAAGGCTCAGGATATTATGCCATGGCCATCCAGTGTTGCCAGGAAAAAGTGAAAGTTAGCAAGAAAAAAGCGAAATCACAGAATTAAGACTTTCAAATGTAATATGGACGGTTATTAAACATAATCAAAGAAATGCCATTCTCTGGAAACTAACCGAAAAAGATGTGGCATTAAAATAATATATATATATAAACTATAAACTAAAATGTAACTGCTGATTTGTAATATTTATGTTTCCCTGATGCACCCTATCAATTCCTTAAAATAAACTTATCTTTGATAAACAATTACAATGTAAGCTATTGACATATAAACACTTTCATGCCCCTTTAATACTTAAAACCATATTAGTATAATGGACATGTTCAAAAAACATAGACAAGGATGTGACCATTCAAAAATTGCCAAATTTGATCTTTCAGCTATAACTTAAAAATTATTTCCTTGATTTCCATGAAACTTTGTATAAAAAATTATAGTCATGTAACAAATCTGATGCAATATTTTTTTCTTCCAAAATCTAACGTACACAAGAAATTGACAAAAATGTAACTTTGTTAATTAAATACCTCTTGTTAAATGATTCTTACCTTGATGAGGTAACTTGAAGGCTTCACCAGTCTCTAATACTATTGTATTGGTTACTGAAAGATGACAACAGAATTAACACAAATCGCAATATCAACATTGCCACCAGTAACACAATTTTAAAGCCAACACAAGTAGAATATCAAATTGCATGCTGCAACTGTTTGTCATAGTCAACATGACAAACAAATTAAAATCATCAAAAAAAACACAACGGTAATCACTACAATCAATTATTGTAGAGATATTTTGGATGTCTCCAAAACCTCAAGCAACTTGTTTGGAGACGCTCCATGTTTTGTCAAGCAGTCGGCTAATTGGTGTTTTCCTTCAACCCACTTCACAGTAATCTCATCTTGTTCCACCATCTGCCTCAATCTGGCTATATCAACTCGCAATCTCAAATCCTTTGTGACATTTGTCGTTTTCAAGGTTTCAAATAATGACTTGTTGTCGATAATACAAGTGATCTTTGGAACCTTCGTCAACTTGCAGATTTGCTGTATGACATTGGCCAAATAAAAACTAGCATCAGCTCCTTCACTCAGAGCAAGTGTTTCCGAAGCAATTGGGCTTTTGGTTACCCTTTGTAGTTTTTTTGATTGCCAGCAGATTGGTATAACTTCGCTCAGGTGTTTCACAAATATGATGAATGCACCTTGTGATGATCCACACTTCAAACTGGCATGAGTTGCATCTGTGTAGCAAATAATTTCACAATTTTTCATATTTGCAATTTTGGCAATGGTTATTGCAACATGCTTGCTCTTAATTTTTCGAATAATCTTGTTGGCATCTTTCAAATTTTGAACTGTAGGTTCCTTGCCATAATTAGACGTTTGGCAACTATCATAAGCCACATCAGGGCGGGTTTGTCCGGCCACCCAAGCAATTTGCCCACTCAACGATCTCAGCATGGTCTTTTCCTTGCTAGTCAATTTTCGTTCATTGTTAACATCATTTTCAATATTAACAGTTATCAAAGACTCTATATAGCTCACTTGATTAATCTTAATTTTGCTTTTAAATTGATCCACATCTAATCCTAGATACTTGAAGGTTGAGCTTGATTGCGTACTGATTTTGAACGTTTCGAAAAGTTTAGCAATAACTTCTTTGTGGAAAGCTGGACTACCACCATACACAAAGTCATCAACATGGCAAACAAGAATTCCAGTGATTTGCTTGACTCTATACCAGTAAAACACAGCAGGGTCGTAGGTACACATTTCACCACCAAGTTTCAACATTTCACTTCTCACTCGTTTGTACCATGCTCTAGATGCATCGTTTAACCCATACAAACATCTCTTTAGTTTCCACACTGTTCCCAATGACAATGTGTCTTTTGGTGGTTGTAGAAGCAGTTCTCTTTCAATAGCATCTCCCTGAAGAAAAGCTGCAGTGATATCAAGTGAATTGATCTGCCAATCATTGCTAACTATGATAGCCATAGCAAGTCGAAGACTTTGTTTGCCACAAGTTGGAGAATCTGTTCTCAACGATTGTGAATTTTCTTCAAAGCCTCTAGCCACCAATCTAGCTTTCACAACCCTTTTTTCACCTTTGAACTTCTCAGTTATGACCCATTTGCTTGATACAGTTGTTTGACCAGTGTCTGGAACTTCTTCGAAGACATCATTTTCTTTTAAATTCTGCAATTCTCTCTCCTTCGCATCAACTACTTCCTGTGAAAACATATCGACATCACACATATAGACAGGGAATTCCGGATTTTCCAGCTCGACCCTTTTGGACACATCATTCCAATTGATGCTTTTTGGCTTTCTATCACCATCATTAGACACATTAACCCAATTTTTATAAGTGCCACTTCTTTTGGGTTGTGCTGAGAGAACTCTTGCACGATACCATCTTCCATTTAGATTGTATTTGATGTATGATTTTGCTTTTGGTTTCAATTCAACTTTCTTGAATTCTGTAGATGGTCTTCTGAAAATGTCACTTGTACAACCACTACCTTCGTCTTCTTCAGTTTCATTATTTTTATGAGTATCCCTGTTTTCCTCAACTTCATTTTCACTTGTGCCAGAATCTTCTTGGTCATTTTCGTCTACATTTCTAGCTTGTTCTTGATGATATTGCTCTACATCTTCAGAATCATCATAAACATCTATCACATTCTTATCAGCTGTGTCATCATCATCATCATCATCATCATCATTATCATAATCATCACCACCATCATCATCATCATCATCATCATCATCATTATCACAATCATTGACGCTATCGTTCATATCACACAACTTTTCAAATGGCTTTCCTTCCTCTTGACATGATCTGACTTGAATTCACTAACTTTACAATTTTGGCTATGTTTCATCAACTGACAGGGATGCACTCGGTAAAAGTTACCACCATGTCTGACAAGCACCATTTGACCATCTTGTCCCAAAACCACACCTGGACCTTTCCAACCCTTGGTGTTTTTGCGCTTGTAGAAGACTTTTTCTCCATTCAAATACGTCTCATCAGAATATGTTCTAACATTATGTCTCAGCGCTCTTTTAATTCTCTCACTGGATTCTGCTTTAATGAAATTCTCCCTTGCCTTATGCAGAGCAGATAGATTTTTTCTCACTATTTCACTTGACGTAGTTGGCTCCAATGCTGGTAAATGATCTGTCAGAATAGTGGGTGTGTTCACATTATGGCCAAATACCAATTGGTTTGGGCTGTAGCCACCATGATTCTGTAAAGAATTCTTTGCGCTGAGGGCCCATGCTAGTGCTACGTCTGGTTCACACTTCGTATCTTCAATTGTCTTGAACATGGTCTCTGCCAGAATTTTATTATGTCTTTCCACAATACCATTGCTGAAAGGAGATTCGCCTGCTGTTGTTTTTGTCTCAATATTGAGCTTTTCATTCATTTCTTGTAAAACCTCATTCGAGAATTCACCACCATTGTCAGTCAAGATTGTACTTGGTGATCCGAAGTATGCAATCCAAAATCTAAACACTCTACTGACAATGACATCTTTATGTTTCGATTTGATAAGACATCCAGCAGAGTAACGAGTTGCAGCATCAATGATATGTAAGATGTGTTGTTTATTATGTTCATAAACCTTTAAATCCATACATATTACTTGATTAAAAGTGTTTGCCAGAGGTATACCCACAACTGGTCTACTGTATGGCCTTTTATATTTGTGACATATTTCACAATCATTGCAACATTCTTCGATGCATGACAAAAATTCCTTGTCATACAAATTACTATCCTTTACAAGTTTGAGTAGCTTATCTTTGCCAGCATGAGCGAATTGGCGGTGCAGTTTCATAGCTTTCTTCATTTTCTCTGTCTTACTAATATTTTTCAAATTTTCTCCATGTAGAATGATTTTTGTTCCTTTTTGAGCATCAAGATCACAATGTGTTAGTGGAAGACAATAGTGTCCTGTTGTGGTACATATTAAGTTAATTCTTTCCTTCCCAATAAGGGCCAAGTCACTGGTAAAATCTAACTTCATACTGAGAGACTTCATGGTACTACGACTAATCAGTAGTGGTATTTCAATCTCTACTATGTCAACAGACAATTTATACTTGTTGCCACCTAGAATAACTGGTATTATTAGATTTCTTGTAGCTTTCACTTCCTTTCCATCACCAAATCTATATATAGAATCAGTACTATTTGAAACTACAGCATTTTTATTTGATTCAGAGAGAGTCCCAAGATATTCATCCATCCATTTCTCCCCAGCCACTGTCTTTGTACAGCCAGAATCCAAGACACCTCTACCAAAGGATTCTCCAACAAGACAATATTGCCTTTGGTCTGGAGAGGCTGCAAAAAGGGTGATATGGATCTCATTTACATCTTGTTTCTTTTCTGTAGGTCTATTGTTCCGTGATCTGAAACCTCTTTGCTCTTGATTTCTATGAGGACATTTATTAGCAAAATGTCTTGTTGAATCACATTCATGGCACCTCATGAGTTTCCCATCCTTATCAACAGGATTCATTCTTGAACGTGTATTCCTTGACAAGCTGTCCTTGGTATCAGCATGAAGATTTCCATATAAGCATTCTTGTTTCACAGGAAGAGCTCCCAAATGTGCAGCGTCTTCTGCTGTGTTCAGTTCTCCAAATATCTTCATGATTGTGTCCTTCATATTCTTATACTTGAGTTCTGCACAAGTTGTACGAGCCAGTTTTTCATTTTCTTCAGACATATTCGCAGCTGTGAGAAGAAAATATGCCCTGACAGCTTCAGGCAATGCCATATCATATTTGGATATCTTATTGTAAAGCTTCTCAAACTGCACAATAAAATCAGGAAATTTGTCTCCACTATTCCTCTTATAGTCATAAAACTCTTTAAAATCAATAAATGCTCTTGTGCTTTCATCTTTCAAATATATTGAATCTAGCTTAGATATAATCTTGTCCAAACCATCATCTGATCCCACTTCTGCAGGTGTCAGGTTGCGTACTGCCTCCCGTGCCCGACCAGTCAGTGACAGGTATACAGCTGGACCTTGCTTTTTCTTTGGTAGTTCTGTAAACATCTGCCAGATCTCCAAATCGTTCTTCCAACTGCTATAGTCATCATCCTCTTTAAACGCTGGTGGAGCCTTCAATGTTGTTGTTGCCATTGTTCACAAACCACTTCACCAATTGGTTTGCACACACACGTGTCAACAAATAGCCAACAAAAGGGAAAGTTATCTCTCTTACCTCAAGGAACACATCCGGGTGTGTGCCCTCAATTGCTTTCTTTCAACTCAAATGTCACTCGCACAATGATCATAAATACCAGGCCAGTTGATCTGTACCTTTTAACTCTGTTACCATTGTTAAATGATTCTTACCTTGATGAGGTATAACTTGAAGGCTTCACCAGTCTCTAATACTATTGTATTGGTTACTGAAAGATAACAACAGAATTAACACAAATTGCAATATCAACACCTCTTGTGGTTTTAAGATGATTAGTAGCCCTATATAACATTGAAACTGCTTGCTTTGATGCTATTCGAAGCTAAAGATAGCATCAGACAAGAAAAGTAACACTATTCCTGTATGTGTAAACAAAGTAACAAGGGCAATATTATGAGTGTGTTACTTTTGGACTCCAAATTTGTATAGTTATAATTTAATAGTTAGTCATAATTAATTAGTAATTTATGGGAAAACTACATTGTAATAATTGTTTTAGGTTAATTTCATTCAAATTAGGGATTAAAAGGTAACATGCAGGGTTAAGTTTTTTAATAAATTAAGTTTGGTCATTAAAGGTAAAAACATCTTTTAATTCTAATCCTTGTGCTGCCAAATTTTTTTAAATGAGTAAAACTGGAAGATTTAGATGGGATGAAAGAGTAACATAACTAATGCATAAAAAAAATATATATATATATAATAAATTCATAAGCATATCTCATATAAGGATACACGTAGACATCAGACAATTCTAACAGCTGATTTTCCTTTCTTTATTCATAAAAATCAACAAGCAAGTAGACTTAAGTCATGTTACTTTTTTATCTCACAAGTTTGCAAATGGCCATTAACACCCAGGATTGTATTTTAGGTTTAGCAACTTAGTAAGAAAAAATGTTTTTCGTAAATTTTCTTCTGTATCAATATACAGTAAATAAGTATATAACTGAAAATGCAAATTAGGTTACATTTTTATCAATTACACATAATAAAAGTTACAGCACGATTTCAGTACACCAGAAAATGCTCATTTTCAACATTTAACATTATTTATCATCTTTCTATAGCTTAACAC
The DNA here is from genome assembly GCF_029227915.1 of Hydractinia symbiolongicarpus. NCBI lineage: Eukaryota > Metazoa > Cnidaria > Hydrozoa > Anthoathecata > Hydractiniidae > Hydractinia > Hydractinia symbiolongicarpus. The sequence continues at coordinate 10,711,263 of NC_079875.1, read as the reverse complement.
ATAAATACAAGTAGCATATAATTTTTGTATAAGATGTCTGTGGTCAAGAAACCAGGTTTTAATCGATACGAACCTCCCTCACCATCTTTGCTAGGAGATGAATGGATAGAAGATACGTTTTTAGATAACGTTGATAAACTGCATGATGTGCTGCCACAACCCTTTAGACGAATTGATAAACTTGTTTGGGAGATTTTTGAGCAGGCTTGGATTTGTATAGAACACAATGAGAAACAAAGACAATACATTCAGTCAACAGAAGTGAAATTAAACAAGGTGATATATGAAGAGGAATTACTTCTTCACGACCAATTTAAGTGCTCTGTTGCTTGTGATTGTTATTTATTTGTTGGTGTAAAGCATCAGCTTATTGTTTATGAACTGCCAAAGCTAAATAAGATCACTGCTTATAATTATGTTGATGATACAAATAAAGAGGAAAACTTTGTGGAGGATATACATGTTGTTACCAATGCAGATGATATAGTTGTTATTGTGACAAAGGATTATCAAGGTAAGTTTATATTTATTGATGTGTTCAGTCCTGGTCATATATGAATTTCGATTGTCGTAGGTGCGTGATGAATTTCACACGTCTTGCCTTAATTGAGGAGAGTGGTTATTCAGTTTTCATAATTTGAGGTGCGTGATGACACATATGAAAGTGTGGTCGTCTCGTAGGCCTACTGAGTAATTGAATGTATTTGCATCTTTAATAAAAGACCGTCTCAAAATTTCCATACGTAATTCATATAATTCGTATCAAAACTTTGTATCAATGATCAGCCCTTATAATTAGCGTCGGCATTCGGCACTGCCAACGTAATTGCCAAAATTACAAAGATACAGTAGTTGCGTAGGCAAAAACGGTCGGCATTATCATGCTGACACTCTTATGCTCGGCTGGTGAATTACGCTCGAACGAAAGACGGAAGACCATTTGGAACCATGCCACAAGTCAGTCCGACCTTCATCGTCACAGAGAATACTGCAAGAAGAGTGTGCACCCATGCAAGTTAAATAGAACCAGAACATGGGAGAGGTTTGGTGTCTTGTACCTTAATACAGCTTTCGGATGAATGTTCTTGTGATGTAATACCAAAGAAAAAACATGTTGAATAAAGTTTAAAAAATCTTTTTAAAAGGGGAAACAGAAATCAAATATATTTATTAATAATAATCGAAAAAAATTGTATATCATATTAAAAAGATGTCCAGAAGATCTGTCTCCCACACGACACAGCAGGCAATAAGTCAGCCCTGCCCTCGGTTTTGTGCGAAGAGATGTTCTGCAAAGACTCTAACAATTGAGACTCCTGTACAGTTTTGCTTCAAGTTAAGCTGGGCCAGCGACAAGCATTTTTGAAGCATGCCACCAGCGACTTCTGCGATACACAACCTAATGATGCCCTAACCTATTGAATTCATCTCGAAACATAATGCGCATGTTTTTCATTCAAATTCCGAACTCAGTCATTTTTTTCTTTGATTATTAGTAAATAATTACTTTATACAAAAGACATTTCAGGTGCGCATTATTGAAGTGACTAAAGTGTTTTTTGTGCGTGATTGAAGACGCTGCTCCATTGTTGCAGGAACGTGTGGAGGTGTGAGGGTGTGATCGCGCACCTTAAAAGATGAGGACTGGTGTTTGTATATTATCACTCATTGTTCTTATATATATGTAACGTCATTTCTCATTGTTTTTATTGGGTTGTTTTATATCACAGGTCAAGTGAAGATTTTCGGTTTGAAAGAAGACGCAATATTTTTGATGCAGCATATTGAAGTGAGAGTAAGAACAATAATTTTTTAATCAGAATGGAGAGAGTATATATATATATGGCTTTTCTGTGTTTAAATTAAGATATGTAATATTATATATATATACATGGTAAGTAAGTTCAAAAAGTTTCACATGCACTGAACAATCGAAATTTTGACTTTACAACACAACAGATCGCTTTTTATTATGGTTTTATTATTGTTCTAACCGTTTTAGGCTCAGCAAGAAAAGATATGTGCAAAAATGATTAATTTGTCTGAAGACAACTCATACCTTGCAATCAGCTGGGATGGTAAGAATTATTATTTAGGGATGGTTAAAAAGGTATTTACAGAACTTTTTCTTAGTAAATCTAAAGCAGAAACAATGATTTTCTCCAGAGCAACTTCAGAACCTGGCATGGATAACTAAAATTATCTTTATCATAGCAATTATTCTTTCATTCTATTTTTTTCTTTTTTTTTTATACTAGTTTTTAATGTATAAAAAATGATTTCTTTAACTTTTCTGTGTGTATTTTAATTTTTGTTACTTTTTGCTCTTATTTTTGTCCTCAACATTTGTCTAAAGAGTTCAGAAAAGTATTAGATAAAATAACTAGAAAAACTAATGATGGCATCATAAAATTGACAATGTGATCAAAATATTGTGAAATTTCATTTACTTTAGGCTTGGCGCATACGAAAAACTCATGGACATAATTTTTGATGTTCAGAAAGTATAGGACAAGTTGATTTTAAATTAAAGTCATTTCCAAATTAAATGTCCCATGTATTATTGTCATGTATAGTAGTATATATGTGGTATTTTCAAATTTATCTGGGTATAAAAGTTATTCCATCTGAAATCACTAGAGTCTGATTATATCCCGGTTTAAATTAAATGAAATTTTGTACAGAAGCTAGAATTTATTTTATGATCATGTGTTCCATTTTTTTAGCTTCTAACTATCCACTATTACAGAGTTATAACAGGTTTCAGTCCCTTTTAGGAATAATGTTTTAATGCTGCAACATTTTTATGATGAAAAGCCTCTTACCTTTAATTAGTTAGAAATATATGTCCTAACTCAATTTGGTTCTACAACTTGGGTGTGTGAGGAATCCAAATATCGCATCAAAATCCAATTGAGCAAAGTCATCAATATGAAATAAGCATTTTTTAAACATATATCTTAATATTTTTTCCAAATGAGATATCCCGATTGTCATAAAAAAATCAATGTGGACAAGGTTAAAACATGTTAAAACATGTTTATTAAACTCCCTAATTGAGATGTTATTTATTTCTGTAAGGAAAATTATTAGCAATTTAAATTAGGAAAATACATTTTCTAATGCAAATATAAGTTGATTTGATTTTGAATATTCTAACACTCTAAAGCTGTTTTTATTTTTTCAAAAAATATTGAAACATATATAATAAAAAAGTTAAGTATAGCATGATACTTTCTTTTAACTTGCAGTTAAAGCTACGGACAGTATAAACGAAATAATATAGAAAAAGTTAGCAGATTTTGAATTAGTAAATTCTTTTCAACATCAGTGAGCTAAAAAATTAGCTTAAATGGCACAAATCCATGAATACTAGGGACTGTTCTTACATATGAATACTTTCTTTTAAAACTTGTCAGCTGGTTTTTGTAAACTTGTTTTGGCAACTAAACTTTTAAGTTTACTTTTTTACCATGACTCATAGCAAAAAAGACCATTTAAAGGTTTCTGTTATTACTTTGTGCATAAAGTCAAATTAACAAAAATAAACCATTTGATATACGTAAGCACAAAGAATAGCTTTTTTATTTTCTTGTTTTCTTTATAGTAAACAACAATTGGGTGCAACTTTAAAAAAAGTTGCAGCATTGAAAAATCAATTCGTAAAAACGACTGGGACCTAGTGTCTATATTTTCATTATCGTGGGGTGTTAGGAGTTAAAAATTTGGGTATGATTGTACCATAAAATCTACCTTGTACTGAATCTCATCAAATTGTAATGATGGGTGTCAAAACCCATATGCCACAGTGATTTCATAAACCACTAATTGTTTAAACAAGATATTCTTTTGATATTATGTGGATGTTTATGTTATTTGCTTATTGATTAGAAAAGCAGCATTATTTTATTAATATGTTCAGACTTTTCCAAGCAGTGGTTGGATGTTTATAAACTTCCATATGAAGAGTGGATGAGTAACATGGATAATATGGAAACACCAACAGAAAGTCCTACTGCAGATGTAGGTAACGATGATGAAAACAGAAATATGCATGAAGATTTGCAGGTGGTTAGTTTTAGCTACTTTATGTCTGTTTTAGCTACTCTATGTTAGATTTAGCTACCTTATGTTAGTTAAGGTTACCATATATAATCAGTGAACATTGGAATGGAACTTCAAGTATTTACAAAAATATCAACTAGTTGTTACTAGCTGATATAACTTTACTTTATTTAGAAGAAAAATACAGTGTTATCTGTATAACCTACTTCAAAGCTTACCTCCCTTGAATAAACAAGTTGGCTTCATACCAAAGAGCTTTAAAAGTTGTCTATTGTTCTGTCTACCCTTTTGTCTGGCTAATTATGCGGAATGATGACATCATAGGTAGATGCTAAGAAACAATTGCTAGTATGAATGATAATCCGGATAACTAAATATATTAATATTTATGTGAATATTTTTAAAATGTCAAGCTGAATAGGTAAAAAACATATTTCTGTCGCCACTACTTTGATAAACCCTTAATATAGCACCTCATTTATTTTAATTACCTGAAACCATGTTTAATTAACTAAAATTTAAATTCAAAAATTTTAAGGCTCTTTACTATGTATCCAGCTTAGTTTTTTAAGGTAAGCTTTAAGGTAAGTTGTACTTGGTGAAATTTGTGCCAACAACTGAAGTGAAGATTTCAAGTCATGATTTATTATTTTTAAGATTTATTCTAATATCAGGAAAAGAAACTTGATAAGTTTGAGAGAGAATCATGGCATTATAAAAGTTACACTTATATTCTAGGGATTTTAGAAAAAAGGTTACCATTGCTTTGCCTTGAATAAAGAACCTGTACTTAATATAGCCCCAATTTCCATATGTGTATGGATGCAGTGAACAGATACAGAGTGTTTTCCCTGCATATAGAAATGAACTTCTTTTTTTCTTCGTTCTGTTGACTTCAGAAAAGCTTAAGAGCTGTATCTCAGTATTTGTACAGTGAGAAAATCTGGGTGTCGGTTGCGCCTTGAAAACTCTGCAGTCTGAAACATCCATCAATTTCCGGGTATTAAACCTTACAATAAATGTTTCCAAAAACAATTGTGTGTAACTATATATAATACATTTTGTCATAACTCCTTGTTTACAGCTGTATTTAATAATCTCCTTTCAATTAATTGGAATGTTTAACAATGCTATTTTTTGTATTTTTTGCCTTTGCGTTTATTATGCTCAGGAATTTTCTTTTTATCTGTGTGCCTATAGAAACATTAAAATATAGCAGAAAAAGGAAATACAACCTAAAAAAAAGAGCTTAAATTGATGAAAAGAACCTTGAAAACCTGCTCAAAAACTTTAATAGACAATATGTGAGGAATATTTAAGTTGAAGCAGTGTCAAACTAAAGCTTTAATGTTATCACTCAAGTGATTAATGTGTAAGACACGCTCTAAAAACTAAAAAAGTTCATGTATAATTACTCATATGTAGGTGACTTCCGAAGGATTGCATGTTGCAATGTCATGAACACTTTTTATTATTGCAATGCTTGGTAATTTTAGGTATCTGAGTCAGCAGTAAAGAGATCATTCACAAAGGTACAGCACGTGTTGCGAGTAAATCCACCATTGCTCAAACCTTGCTCGTCAACAAGTATATCTGCTATCTTAAAGAATGTGGATATTGATTCGAATGTCATTGGTTCTGGTTCACATCATTTGTTGACATCAACTTTTTTTGAGCACATTTGTTCGGAGTTTCAATATAAATCACAAATAAAAGAAGACATTGATATTACAAAGAGGTAATTAATTTGTTCCTGATTTCTCAGAAACAGACTCCTTAAAAGCTCCTATTCCTTAATTTAGACTCTCTTATTTTTTTTTTTTTCAAATTTTTGTTAAAAAAGGTAATAATTTTTATAAATTAATGTATCAAATAAAAGGAAATTAAAAATTTCTATCCCTATTTTTGAGTCCAATGTCTGTTTAACTTAATTGATGCGTTTAATTAGCTTAGTTTCAACGAATTCATATGCAGTGATCACATTGAAACTAGGTGACGTGCTGCGTCTTTACATCGTCTTACAGTTATATGTACAATATCATTTTGAATATACTTAGGGTCAACATATGAAAGTTCTTCAGAAACCTTTTAGCTTTTTTGGCTCAACATAATAGTTATGAGTAAAGTGTGACACAGCTATGACGTCTTTACCATTAAAATTTTAAAATGTTGTTATTCACTAATAGAATATAAATATACGATAAAACCTTGTCGCCTCATGCTCTTTCATTTGAACTGAATCTCGACCTCTGTCCTCCCTCCTTAAAAAAGAGAATATGGCTATGACAACACAATTATTTCACGATTTATTATCCTTTTTTTTCGATAAACTAAGCGTTCTGTGTTTTTTGTGCTTCTTTTAAGATTAAACATTTTATGCTCTTCCAAACTGATCTACAATAAAAACAAAACACGAATATAACCGATATATATATAACATCATACCTCTTAATGGGCGATTCAATTTGTTAAATCCAATTTGTCGAACTCGAGATTTCAGAAGTTCGACAGAAGTCGATTTTTTTAAAATGCTTCGATAAATGCAATCGCCCATTTTATATGAATGTAAGGCGGCAGCGGGAAAAGAACACGTTTTTTTAAAAAAAACTCCAGTAAAAGTTTGAAAGGTCGCATACATAGTGTAAACTTCACAATGTTTTCTTTAGATCAAATACCATTGCATCAGTGCATTTCTTAAAAGGTCAAATGACTAGCAGTTTATTCCCATCTAAAAATTCACAAAATGCAGGTAATTATGACGCGTTTTTTCTTCTCTATTCCTTTATTTGAAATTTTTAATATATTTAAAGGAAAAAAAATTGGTGGAAAGTAGATTTGGTGATGATAAAAAACTTTAATTTAAAAGAATGTAAAAATTAAGTAATAGTGGCAGAAATATTTTTTGGTGGATGATAAAAGCTTGTTTTAAAAAAACAAAAAAACTGATTTTTTCTTTTTGAGTCAGACAACAGCATTGTTTTTTGCAACAAGAACCATGTACTTACGTGAAAAGAAAGTCGGCCAAATACTAATATGAACAACTATTTCATAAAAATACTTTAATATTAAATTTTTGAAAAAATTTGACGGACGTTAAAAAAAACTTAATCTTTAATTCAGCGGATTCTTGCCAAAACAGCCTTTTTATTCTAGCTCAAATTCAGCATACTTTTTGGCGCGTAAAAGCCATTCTAAATGGAATTTTCTCACTATATTTGCTTACACGTTGGTATTTCAAATAAATTTCGCATAATAACGAGAACGTTCGTCCAATATGCTAATCGCAGTGAACACAAGGTGAACACAAATTATTAAAGCAGGGTTGATTAGGGGAATGCGCGCATGGGCAGAAATTATTTCGCGTAAACACATCTACACAATAATAAGCCATCACTACAAATAATCTTTTAGTGCATCGTAAATAATATCAGCCATTTTGTCGTAACCTTCTGGTGTAAAATGTACGTTATCATCCCATAATTTCATTTCATTCTCACCACTGCTTTGCTTTTCAATACTAGCAGCTAGATCGATAAACACAGTCACATTACGATGTGATTCAGCATATTGTTTTAGCAAGCTGTTTATAAAGCTTCTGTAACGAGTAAATATACGTGCTTGATGTTCAAGTTGTATTGGCGGTATGGTTATAACGGCGGTTCTGATTCTCTCCTTATGACAAATACTGTGAAGCTCTTCAATATCATTAGCAATTTGCTTTACTGAATGAGTAAAATGTTTAAAGTCAGCCACATTACGTTTTGTTTTCTTCACAATGTAAATGTAATCGTTTGTTCCTGCTAATATTAAAACCAACTTGTATGGTTTCGTCTTTAACTGCTTACGTAATCTCAATCTAATGTCTTTAACTCTGTTACCACTCATACCAGCGTTTGTAACTTCCACGTGATGGAAGGTTTTCGATAGCAATGTTTGTAATCGTGTTGTATAAGGATGAAATTTCTTCGACTTTGGCCAGCTGTATAAACCTTCTGTCAAACTGTCTCCAATTGCTAACATGGCGTATATATGTGAGCTTTTTATTGTATTCATTCCTATGAGATTTTGAGAAAGTTTATCAAAGTTTTGATACGTGTAAATAACAAAAATAAGTATAAAGAATAATAAGATATATTTTTTATCCATCGCGCTTAGTTTTAACATACCAACAACCATTCATTCTGTGTCATCACATTCAGGATCATATTATTTTTCTGGATGTTTCACTCACAATCTGCATAACGGGCCACTTGTTTCATTTTTAATATTCTCATTTTAGCATTGCCATTTGCGCATGCGCTGCTACGATCACACCATTATTGGATTTAGTAAACAAAAACACACATTAGTTTTCCAAGTGCTGCAAGTTGGATCGATAGGGGAGTCGATAGAGCAATCGCCCGGCAAGCGAGAGGTGGTGGGCTTAAGTTCCAATTGTTTCATCACCTGTGAAACACTTTAGAAGCTAATGTGCAGGTCTACTTATACTAATATATCTTGTACCGTTACTCCTATATGATAGTCTGTTGCAGATATTTAATTACTTTTAACACATCGTAATGTATCGAGACTGCCTATCGAGGAAGCGCGATAAGGCTTCACCCGATAGAAATTTAGGAGCAAAAAACCTATCGCGTATGGATCGCGTCGCGCACGATACGCGATCCTCGATGTTAAGATACCTTTTTACAGTACTATATGTCCGTCATAATTTGCATTTCGATTCATCATGTAACAGTATTCTAGTCTGATAACCTGTTGCTAGCTACATGTTACTCATAATTTGGATTTAGATTCATCATGCAACAGTATTCTTGTCTGGTGGAAAGACAGCAATCAGTTATACATGTATCCGCTGAAAGCTTCTAAAGGTAACAAGAAACATTAAGAGAGTGGAAACGACAATAGTTTACAAATAAGGATTTATAAGCAGAAGCATCAGTTTTGTATGTTATGTTTGTTAAGGTGGCAGTAACCCTTTTTGGCTGTCCAAATAGCTGAATTATTAACTCAGTGTTTTATTTATACCATTTTTTTTACTATTCCCTGAAAATATAGGCCTTAATACATAATAAAATGATTTTAACTTAACACTAAAATTGTTGACTCAGCAGAAATTTCTTTTTAAAAATGTATCATAAACAAGAAAAAAATCGGCTTCTATGAGCTCCAACATTATACATTCTCGTTATTTTTCATTAGCTTCTGTTTTTAAATGAACCTCGGGTTAACCCTGTTAAAACGATGTAGGGTTTTTTTGTTCATTTTCATTTCTTTAACAAAAGCCTTTTGTTTTTTTCAAAATATTCTTTGTTAGCATCCCCTGCTGTATCGAACGCTTTTAAAAGAAAATATTCCGGAGAAAAAGATTTCCGCACACCGTGTCATGGCTGCATGATTCACCAAGCATGTCTGAAAATTTTAAAGTAAGACGAAAATGCTATCGAAAGTTAAAGCTCGTGCAGTGTAGCATAATGAAGATCGTTTCTAAATAATTTCTAAATAATGTGCCATCTTTAACGTTTCTCTTTAATAATTACGTCATTTTTGTCTGTACAGTTTCGCAAGCGCGTAGACGATGAATTTTATTTTAAAGAGGAATTGTTGAGGCTGAATATTTTTGTTGAAAGATAATAGTATTTTAGCCATAAAATTGTGACAAGTGTGTTAAAACAAAAAAATATGGATATATAGTCTGAAAATAAACTTTCGTAACTAATTATGTGAAAAAATTTTTCTGATTTTTAAAAGGGTTACTGCCACCTTAAATTTGTTTTACCACTTTTTTTAAGGAAACTTACTATGTGATAGCGATAGTTAGGTTATATTAGTTTTGTGTCACTTTTTAAAATATATTTGCTTGTACGCTCTGTGTCACTTGGAATTGAAATCACCTATGTCCCTCGCAAAATTTTCTAAATATTTCACCTGCGATTTATTTTTTCAATAAAACGTATCTTTTTTTGGTTTGTTTTTATATATACATATATTTTAATCTTTTCTTTTAGATTTGGAGCAAGCGGCTTTCTCAATACTTCCGAATGCTCATAATATCAAATTAAGTTCTGTCAACTCTCAAACAGATCTTATTGCTGTTGCATTGGTAAATAATTGTATATCTGTTTGGAATCGTTATGTAGGTATGTAGGTAGCTACCTGGCAAGTTCTTATAGATTTTTAATGTTTGATACATGGTAAGAAAGGGCTAAAAGAAGAAATGGTGTTTTTCCCTTTTTCAAAAATTGTTCGGGTAGGGATGTTTTGCAAAAATTATATTACTCGTCATATGCATCTATCTGACTGGTTACGTGTCTGTAAGGCAAAATGGTAGCTGCTAGGAACGGGAAGAATCCCTGCTAGGTCACAACTAGTTTTGCAGAATTGACGTTAGCCTGGCAATCGAGAGGGATTGGCTGTTAGAAACTTTTGTTTTATTTATTTATTTATTTATTTATTAAGATTTCAGATTACATTTTTTACCGTGATGACCCTTGCTTTCCCCGCTAACAGTAACGCTTTGGTTTGTTCTAGCCTGTATCTCACGCACTACATGAAACATTTTGCAAGTTCAAGATAATACCATGGGATGAAACCTATTTATTTAAAATGACGGAACAACATTTTAGAAGTTCTGTAGAAAACAGACTACTTGTGAACTCGAAAGGTATAGGGAATAAAATTGCACGCGAACATAAATCCGAATTCTTTTATCTTGCAAGGGCTTTTCATTTATTTTTTTATTTTTTTAACTTCATGCTGAAAATTTCGAAGTCGTACATCAGTACAAAGACATTGCCGAAGGGTATTCTTGTTACATTTCACTATTTCAAATTGTCCTAAAGTCTCCTACATTTTTGTATGTCTGTTCCCCCAATAATCGCAATAATCACCTAAAAATACAGCTAAAATCCTCCTTAATCCCATTCTCCTTTAACACGCCATTTTTAAATTAAATTAACCCTCGCCGTTTTTGCTCAGTAGACACAGGAAACAAATGGGACAGTTTTACTGAAAGTTTTACTGGTTTTGTTTTGACCGCTTTTTAGTCACGTACAGATCTTAAACGCACCAGTTTTAGGATTTTTGGCTAGGAATGAAGATTTTAAAGGCTAGCTTAGCTAGCCAAAGCCTTACCTCTTACTATTCTGTTTGGTATATGAGCTTTTTATCCTTCCCAACATTTATTTTTTTGTCGAGGTTGTGGCCATTTAGCTAGCTCCTATCTTTGGCTAAAAAATGCATTTTAGCTATAATAATATTCTTAAGCAATAATTCTTAGGCCGTCATCAAAAATATGTTGTGTTCGCGTCCTCCGACCGACTCACTTTTGGTAATAAAAACCCAAATCGGTAAGTCGGAAAAAGACCGGGAAAAATTTTGCGAGATATTTTTCAAAAAGAATACTTTTTTTCGCCAGAACTAATTTATACAAAATTGGCAAAAACTCGAGAACATTAATTTCCGTGAAAATTAATTCCTTTAGGGCACTCCTGTGGCTACTGACAGTTTTAAAGGGCGACGAAGAATGGTCTACAAACGATGTCGAGTGGCGCTATACTGTCTTGGCCCTGGGAACGAATTTGCTTGCTCCGATCTGAAAAGCCCGGGAAAAAATACTCCCAACCGACTCATTTTTGCGGGGTCTTAAGGACGCGAACACAATATATTTTTGATGGTGGCCTTATGCTAAATAATGCAGTTAGCTAGGTTATATATTTTCCTGAAAACCTTTTCTGCAAATTAAATGGCTGAGCAATTGTAATAGCTTGACGGGTACCAACAGGCTGTTCCCTGTGTTTTTATTTAAACCGAAGTTGCAATGAAGTTTTTCTGGAAAAGGGTATTAGGTATATAGCTACAGCCCAGTTTTAACCACAGACTTTTGTTTGTAAAAGGCTGTTATGCCTATACGCATGTGCAACATGGTTTACTTGTACTAAAGGCTCAGCCCACTGACAATTAATTTTTAAACTTTCTCGGAAATCAAACCTGTACGGATGTACAACACAGTTTACCTGTACTAAAGGCTCAGCCCACTGACATTTAATTTTTAAACTTTCTCGGAAATCAAACCTGTACGGATGTGCAACATGGTTTACCTGTACTAAAGACTCAGCCCACTGACAATTAATTTTAGAACTTTCTCGGAAGTCAAACCTGTATGGATGTGCAACGCTGTTTACCTGGAATAACCGCTCGGCCCTGTTTTAGCAATGGACTGTTTCTTGGGTTTTTATTTAAGCAGAATCTACAACAGAATTTACAACATACTGATAACCTGTACTAGAGCGCTCCACCTGATCCTGTGGCACAGTTTACGGGTCTGGTTAAGCGCTCCACAGAGTGTTCAACACGGGGTCACACCTTGACTTGTGGCCTACCCTGGCGTTTTGACGCCATGTTTCCTGGCTTTAATAATAATGCTCTATTACGATTGCCATCTTGTTTTCGGATTAAACACTCGCCACAAATGTCACTCAACGCAATTTTTAGGACGACCTGACGTGGGTTATTTGGTTGTGGGGGCGTGTTGAAAAATGAGACTAACAGTTGGTAGAGCAGTCTTTCAGCAAGCTTTCGCCAACGCCCAGGTTGGCATGTTCACACTGCTTCTAAATTTTATTTTACAAGTTAGAGATAAAATACTAAACATAATAGGATATAATAGGAAGAAAATAGAGCTATTATAATAATTCTAAAGGCATAGATTTTACCGTGTTATTTAAAATGGGACGGTCACGCTCAATTAATAAGCTCTCCATCAGAGTAAGTTTAAAATCTTTAGACTCTTCCGCAAGTACTGAGAAGTTGTAAAACGATGCTGGAGAGTAATTACAAAACATTAAATGTTCGAGAACGGCACTGGCCTGGGGACCAAGTTTAACGCGTTTACCTGTAAGTGCAGAAATACCTAAATGCTCAGACATACGGACTTTAAAATGGCGTTTTGCCATAATAAGTGGCGTTGCAGCCACTACACTTAAAACAGTAAACGAGTCCGGAGCGTAACGATTCGGGTGACTAACGTAACGATTCGGGAGACTAACAGATTTTAAACGCTGCAACTACCTTATAAAGGCACCAAAAACTTTTTCCCAAGATTGTAGATTTGCATCGATATTAGAATTTTTCATCATTAAAAGCAATATTTGCGTTCCCAACGCATTTAAAGTGGTTGGATAAGGATCGAAACAAAGTGATTATCAATTCAAAAAAAATTTATTCTTTTTAACCGAAATTATAAACTATTGCACCATGTAGTAGATTCATCTTGTGTCTTGTGTTTTCCAATAACTTTGCACTGCGTTTCTGATGTGCGTTTGAACATGAAGTGGGACCTCACCATATTGGAATCTGTTGTTCAACGTCCACGACTTATATTTCCAAACACCGTCGACAATGGAAAAGCCATAACCATCAACATCCTTGCAGCCCTCTGGATCCATGTTGAATAACCACTTGAATAGCTTACCATGAACTTGCCCTTTGTCGCACTGTACGTTTTGAATGTTTGATATGCTTTTTATTAGTATAAACCCACTCTGGATGTGATGACCATTACGATAGAAGTCTTCGCTACCTTTGTACCGGAGAATGCACATGCCAGCCATGTAATCATTGTACGGGTCAGAGGCATTCGAAACTGAGAATGCCATTCCAGACTCTTCTTTGGTGTCAGTTTCAAAAATAATTTATTTTTTCCTAAATAAAAGATATCCCATTATCAACTAATTTCAAAAGCTAAAGATCAAACACAGGGTTTGTAAAAAAGGCGTTTCCAATTGAATTTAAAAAAAAATTTGAACGAATATTTCCCGAATATAATCTTACCTGGAATCTTCAGCTACTACGTTGTAACTGACATTTTGTCACTGTTTATATACTGATAAAATGGGTAATAACCATGTTTGTTTCTTTTTCCCCTTATGTTGTATGGACACGTAAATATATTCTTGCAATCACACTTTTTTCCTTTCATGTTCTGTCTTTTTTACTAAAAAAAAACTATCGTTTTCGAGCGTACATGGTTTTTACTAGCAGACAAAAGAGAAACAAAAATCTTCTTCGTTAGCTTATTATGTGCGGCGATGTTCAACGTGTCACGATGTTTTTAACATAATGCGATATATACTTCCCTTTCCATTTGCAATCGACTGTATAAACATTTATATCTGTTGCCTTTAATTTACTGGCAACTTACTAAATTATATAGTAAGAGATGAATCTGGTTCGTGTTCATCAAAAAAATGTTTGGATTAAATGCGTGCCTGACAAACCGCACATAGAAACCAGTCACATCGTACGTTGCGACCTTCCCGGAATTGTAAAAATCAATTTGAATGCGGGGGAAAACCAACATGTCATTCACATTTTTCCCATGTTGGATGAAATATTTGATGAAAAAATGCATTTGTCAAAAATACACGATCCTAAGCGTTTCAAGATCTATACGATGAAGGCAACAGGCATACACATTTCTGAAAAAAAAAGTTTTGTGTTCTGACATATCTCTGCTGACGTCATCAAAATTTAAATGACGGTTATTTTTCTCTGTTATCCTGCCTAAGTGGATTTCTTCCCGGCCCTTATCGACTAGTCTATATAATAATACGCCAGTTCCGTGTGTCTGTCTGTCACTTTTGCAAAGTGGATTACATTGTTCTGTAATTTACCAAACTTTACCGATAAAATAGTATTGACGTCAAAGGAAAGTTAATTAAGATTAGTGAAGCCATTACAATGCACTTAAAACTTTGAGGCCAAATAACTTGGAAACGAGGTAGTGACGTCAATGTTTTTTCACCGCGTGGGTAACTGGGGACCACCTGGGACCAATTTGGGTAAGTTATTCAAACCTGGGTCTTAAAACCCGTTTCGGAATGGACAGGTTAATGACGTCATCAAAAAACCTTTAAAGCCTAATATCTCCACACCCGTTTGTCAAAAGTACACGATCCTATACATTTTCTTCATCATCGTTTCAAGGTCTATACGATGAAGGTAACAGAGATATAAATTTCTGAAAATTTTTTTTCGCGTTTTAACCAGCCATTGCTGACGTCAACAAAATTTTTAAACCCTTATATGTCCTTCGTAGAAAAATATGATCCTATACATTATTTTGATCAGCGTTTCAACCTCTACACGTTACAGGCAACGAATAAACTAAACTTCGCCAATTTTTTTTGGATTTGCAATGCTGACGTCAGCAAAGCGTCTTAAGCAACCAACTTTTTCAATGTCCTATTGCCTAAGTGGATTTTTCCACGGGTCTTTATCGACTAGTCTATATAATAATACGCCAGTTCCGTGTGTCTGTAACAGGCAAAGTGGATATGTTCATTTTCCTTTAATCTTACCGAAATTTTCTTTGAAGTAACCGAAAAATGCATGTCTAATATGCTAAATTTTCTGACGGTACGGCGCGACGTCAATAACACCACTTTAACGTCAATATCTTATATTAAATTAATGAAGCCGTTACAGTGCACTTAAAACTTTGAGGCCAAATAACTTGGAAACGAGGTGGTGACGTCAATGATTTTTCACTGCGTGGGTAACTAGGGACCACCTGGGACCAATTTGGGTAAGTTTCCCAAACCTGGATCCCCGAATCCGTTTCGGAATGGACGGGTTGAAGACGTCATCACAAAACCTTCAAATCCCAATATTTCTGCAACCGTTTGTCAAAAGTGCTCGTTCCTATACATTTTCTTGATCAGCATTTCAAGATCTATATGATGATTGCAACGGGTGTACGAATTTGTGAAGAAATTTTTTTTGGAACTTTTGATAGGGACTTTGCTGACGTCAGCAAAATTTTAAAGCCCTTAAATCTCCTTAGGCGTTTGTCAAAAACATAGGATACTATACATTTTCTTTATCAGCGTTTCAAGATCTATACAATGAATGCAACGGGTGTACGAATTTGTGAAGAAATTTTTTTTGGAACTTTTGATAGGGACTTTGCTGACGTCAGCAAAATTTTAAAGCCCTTAAATCTCCTTAGGCGTTTGTCAAAAACATAGGATACTATACATTTTCTTGATCAGCGTTTCAAGATCTATACAATGAATGCAACGGGTGTACGAATTTGTGAAGAAATTTTTTTTGGAACTTTTGATAGGGACTTTGCTGACGTCAGCAAAATTTTAAAGCCCTTTAATCTCCTTAGACGTTTGTCAAAAACATAGGATACTATACATTTTCTTGATCAGCGTTTCAAGATCTATGCGATGAAGGCAACAGGTATACAAATTTCTAAAAAAAAGTTTTGGGGGTTTGACTGGCCATTGCTGACGTCAGCAAAATTTTAAAACCCTTATATCTCATTAACCGCTCATCAAAAGCACATGATCATATACATTTTCTTGATCAGCAGTTTAAGCTCTACACAATAGAGGCAACGTGGAAACACAGTTCTACTTTTTTTTGTGGATGGGTTGCTGACGTCATCAAAATTTTTATTCTGCCTCAGTGGATTTTTCCACGGGCTTTATCGACTAGTCTCTTATAGTAATACAGAGACTGTGTCTGTTTGTAACAGGCAAAGTGAATGTCTTCATTTTCCTTTGATGTTGTCGAAAAAGTATGTCCGATATGTTAAATTTTTTGACGTTAGGGCGCGACAAAAATAACACTACTTTAACGTCAATATCCTATATTAAATCATAGTTACTTGAAAAACCCTGGTTGGGAAGAGCGGCAAACTTCAAAGGGTTAGCGCGTATCTTGGCTTTATGTTAAACACCTAATTTTGAGTAGGCGAGACAAACATTAGGGTGCACAGAATCAAAACAAAGCTCTAGCGGGAAAAAAAGAAAATATGGCTGCCAGTTCTGATTTTTTATTTGAAGACGACTTCGAAGCTGTTTTGGCATGTTTGGAGGCTGATGAACAGTTTGAGGGAGATCTCATTGATACTGCCAAAAATGTTAGTGGTGTATATCCTATTTTTCATTAAAATTGCAATTTTAAAGCTGCAGCTAGCTAGCTAGCAAGACCGTCAATATTCATTATTAATAAAGCCTATTTTTTTACAGGTTGAAGCTGGAGTATTTTCATGTCCAGATTGTCCCAAGAAATGTAAAAGTAAAGGTGGACTGAAGAGACATAGAACGACCAGTCACAATAAAAGTACGACAGTTGAAGTAGAAGACAACAATTTGAGCCAGGATATTTTATTGCACTTGTTACAAGAAATTAAAACCACTGCTTCTGAAAACATGTGTTATCCTCCATCGATTAAAACGGAATTAAAAAACTTTACAATAAACAATGATAGTGTAAATAGTGACTTATATACTATGGTATCTCCAACATTTCAAAAGTTTAACAAAACTGGTAATATGGAAAAATTATACAGCAATATGTACTCTGATATTGTTATAAAAGCACCAATGTATTTTGAAGGACTAAGCCGTGATGCATCAACCTTAGTTTTGACAAAACTTGTAGATAAATTAATCGCACAGAGAAAGAAGTTAAACAATAATAATGCTGCCAATTCCATTATTGAAACACCATTTGTACTTTCCCAGAATGAGCGACATGGTCTTATATACATTGGCGGATAGGTGTTTAAAAAGCTGTATAAAAAAATCAAAAACTCCAGCACTTGGAACACCAAAAATAGTCAAATGGCAATATCATTCCTTCTAGCAAGACGATGTACTGAAAATGATAGTGTTGAGTCTTATTTTGATAAAATAAATCGAGGAGGATTGTGGAAAATTTCACCACCAGCTGAAGATATCCTGACTGTTGTAGAGACTTATTTTAGAACTCACACATCAAGTGCTGGAATTAAAAATATAGATATAGAACAAATTTTAAAAGAAGCATTAGCAAATTCCACCATAATAACCTCTTGCGAAACTCTTTTAAACAGCAGTGAGGCTGAAATTGATAGTTACGTAGCAAAAGACACACTGTTCAGTATTATATCACTCTATGTTAGAGTACGATCATATTCAAAAGCGAAACAGTTGCTTGAAGAATATAAAAAAAAGAACAATTTACTTCAAAATCTAAAGGCTTGCGAAAAGGTATCAAGCAGTCGTGCTCTAAACAAAACGAAAATATGGGTTAGAAATTGACTAAAAATTCTGCACATATATAACAATATAACTATCGCTTCTGTAATTTTTCATCTGTAACATTAACCCAATTTTAAGTATGGTCATAACGTCCTTTTGTATTTCCACTATCACAAGAAACACTTCTTTGTATTCTAATGGTATTGTCATTGTACCCAAATTCCCGGACATTAGGATTATCGCAACGTCGTCCAAACTTGCGTTGATTTCCAAAATACTCCTCTATGGTATCCTGACAAAAACGTTCTGTTAGGACATATTCCATTCCTTCACTTAACAAAAATTTTGTCACTTCAATTATGGAATATGTGGTTATTTTTTGGCCTTCGTATGTTTGCCAGGAAATGAACATTTTGTTACGATCATCCAGAGTGAAAACACCTTGTCGGTTTAAAATACTCTCTTTCCAAGCTGCAAAATAGGCTAAAAATTCATCTATTAACCATTGAAATCTGGTATCATTGCATGATGTATAACGAGCAAGATTTGGTTTTCTTTTGTTTCGGTGTTCTGATATGCTTCTGACATTCAAACAATCAAAAAAGCTATCAAGCATTTGACAAAACATAGCAGTGGCACTGAAATCGTGACCACCAACATGATGGAGCGCAATAGCCATGGACGAGCTTAGTACCTGTGCAGCCAAATTTACACGCATTACTGAGTGTGGGGTAAGCTTGACATGTTCCATGGAATTTTCGGCAAAATTTTTAACTCATTTTGGGGAATCCATATAATAAACTCTTGAAATATGTTCCCATAACAACATCAAATTATCATTCCACATAAGGCGGGTACTTTTACGATCATTGGTGTATGCTGAGTGATGTAGACAGTTTCTGGCTGTCTTTATGAGATGTGGTGCATCAGATATGAAGTATATAAATCTTTGTGGAACCCAAATATTAATTGTACGATAACAAACATCAGTATCACAACCGCCATCAATTTGTTTGTGCATACGGTAAAAACTTCGATTAGCAGATGCCCCATCCGAAGTGGTTGCTATGACCCATAAATTGCATGTTTTCTCCAGAAGAAAAACTGCTTCCCAAAACAAAGACATAATTTGGGTTGAAATAACATTTTTTGTGGCAAAAAAGCCAAAACAAAACTTTAGGTTGGTGCAAAGTCCTCTTAACAAAAATGCTAACACATGTGTGGCAAGGTTGTTCTCTTCTAACTGACTGAAGTTCAACACAGGATCCCCCAAATCTGTAAAGCCGATTAATTCTCCAGACGTTTTATTGGAAACCAAGTCAGCTCGTATTTTCATTTAGTCAAAAAGAATCACAACGTATCGCTCTACATCAAAATAATCGTTAGTTTGTCGAATTAATTCTTGAATAACTTTGTGATTAAATCCTGAATTTGGTGTGATGTAATTGCGGTAGTCTCTTAAGGTACGTTGACTTGGAAGCACTAAAACACCACTATTGCGAAGCTCTTCATAACAGGACGGTGACTTTGCTGCCAATGACAAGCAAAGCCGTATTATCATTGGATGGAATTTGCGGCCTGACTTTGATGCTGTAAAAAGCTTCTGTTGCTGCTGCCAGAATAGATTCATAAATGGGGTCACTTGGTCTGGAGTGGCTCCACTAAATATGTTAATAAAATCATCACTCATATCTTGATTGACATGAACACTAGCTTTTTCAAGAGAAGACTGCATGTCCTTAATTTGACTTTCTAACTGTTGACATCTCAATCGTTGATTTTGAAGTTTCAACTTCAGTCTCAGTGGTGATGTAAAAGAAACTGGTGCTTTGTCTTTTGCAGGTTCAGCTAACCTCCTACTTTTAGCCTGTGCAGATTTTTCCTGTGCTTTGATAAAATTTGAACATGTATAACATACATCACTTGCACACAAAAAAAGCAATCAAGAGTGCGGTTAAACTGTTTGCATTTATATGGTATGTCATCAATATGTGGGTCGGTAAATATTGGAATTGCATGGGACAACAGTCCACCTGAATTATCAGGTACTACAAGGCAAATTTTAGCTTTTTCAACATGGTTCGCTAAATCTAAAATATTAACATTGCGAATGCATCTTTTGTTTTCTTTATAAATTTGATGATGCTCTGGTAAAAACCAACCATACACAGCTATAGAAAATCCCATACTACCATCAATTTGAATCTCAAACTTCGGGATAACAAACTGGGCATCATATATTTTCATAACAGTTTTATAGATGTCAATATCAATTTTCCAATGAGCTAAAGTTTTCAACTTTACAAGTCTATCACATAACTGTTGATATGATTCGTAGTAGTAAAATATGCCTATTCCTCCAAGCCTTCTACTACTCCCACAACCAACGATACAACAATTTGCCCCAGGCATCATAAAATTCTTGGAAACATGATTATTTAATTATTAAAAAGACAATTAAATTCTCAGAAAATAGCAAGTTTACAAGTATGTGTACAATTTCGCTACCATTATATAATTTTGCGTGCACCGATATTGACACGTGATAGTTTGAGAACTGCATCAAAAGGCCCTTTGAAGTGCCGCTCTTCCCAACCAGGGTTTTTCGAGTAACTATGATTAAATTAATGAAGCCATTACGATGCACCTAAATTTTTGAGCCCAAATAACTTGGAAACGAGTTGGTGACGTCAATGTTTTTTCACCGCGTGAATAACTAGGGACCACCTGGGGCCAATTTGGGTAATTTTCCAAACCTTTCGGAATGAACGGGTTTATGACGTCATCAAAAAACCTTTAAACCACAATATTTCCGTAACCGTTGGTCAAAAGTACATGATCCTATACATTTTCTTGATCAGCGTTTCAAGAGCTATAACATGAAGGCAACGGGTATACAAATTTCGAAAAATAATTTTCTGTACTTTTTTTAGGGACTTTGCTGTTAAACCCGTAAATCTCATTAACCATTCCTCAAAAGCACGTGATTACATACATTTTCTTGATCAGCGCTTTAAGGTCTACACAATAAAGGCAACGTAAAAACAAGGTTCTATTTTTTTTGCAGATGGGTTGCTGACGTCATCAAAATTCATATGACGATTATTTTTCAATTTTATCCTGCTTCAGTGGATTTTTCCACGGGCTTTATTGACTAGTGTTAGATATAGCGTAATTGCAAAGTTCTACCCCACATCTAAATTCGTTCTCAGGCTTTTTTGTGTCTGCACGGTGCTTTCTTATTATCAAAGATAGCAAAAATGATGTCTTGCTATTTTCATATAATGCAAACAGGTCCTACGAACGAGGTTGACTCACTTCATATCTGAATTAAAGTTCGAGCGGAGAAAATGAATGATGATAATGAGTGTACGAAATCTTAAGAAAGACAGTTTCTTTAGTACAAGTGGGGGCTAACCAAAAATAAAACGTTTGCTTAATTTCTTACACACGGATGTAAACGTGGCAACCGCCGTAGTGCTTTCTTACAATTTTATACATCATTAGGAACAAGTGTGGATTTCAAAGACAACTATCCGTAGAGTTTTTTTTAAATTGGTGTATGTATTGCTTCAAATGCCATTATGATGTATAGTGTATCGATTGATTTATTGATTTATTTCTTTATTCAAAACATATTTATACAGGGTGACTACCGTTAATCTAAAAAATAAACACTGTGTATAAGCATGGAGGTAAATGGTATGGTATAAGATAAATAATGATAAAAATATATATTTATAAATACATAAAAAGATATGTTAGTGATTAGTATATACATTAAAATCAGGTAGAAATAAAAAAATGCGAACAACGCTGTAGCACTAAACGATTATAATTAAGAAAAAAATTCAAATAGAAGCAGTAATTCAGACACTAACACGCACAGCCAAGAAAAAGTATCAGAAAAAAGCAAGAACAAAAGTTGTATGAGGAAACAAAATACACATGTAAAATTTAGGAAAATGCATCAATAATTTCTTAAATTCAATAAAAATTTCGGTTTTTCTAGTATTCATATTCAATTCATTATATAGTTTTGCGCCAGTGTACTGTAATAATCTACTATAATACTCGCGTTTTAATCTTCGCAGTATCAAGAGACGTTGGTTATTCGTGTACAACTGTTAATTATAATATCAAATTGATTTTTAAACCCAACACAAACATTATCAAGACATTTAAGCACAAACAGACAAGCTCTAATTTTTTTTATGGCAGTTATTGTGAGTAACTTCTTATCTCCTGGGTCAATAATTCAGACTACCCTGCGGTGGAATGATTCGAGTTTCAGCTCGTTCGTGTTGCTCAGTTGTAGCGATGATAAGGCACAGTAAGTGAGTAACGGTACGACCATAGATTGATAAACAGTTTTAGCAGCTTGTGATGTCATCATCGAACGAAGTAAACGGAGTCTTCCTGACGCTTTTTTTATATGCAATATCGGATTTTTTATTCATATTTAAGCATACCATCGATCACTATTCCAAGGTATTTGTAATTATCATTATTATTATTAATCGACATATATTTCAAGCATCCATAAAGTACAATAGTTCTTAATGCTGAATTGCGAAAATACTAAATGTATGTGCAAACGTAAATATAAATTCAATCCGAAATCGATATTATAATACCCGTATACATCCGTTCATCTGTCTGTCATGCCAAATGGTAGCTTAGCTGCGCAAGTAGCGAGAAGCACAGAATACGGTATAAAAAGGACGGGTGAACCCGTGGATTTTTCCACGGGCCACTGACTAGTGTCTTTGGTAAGAGCCGTATTTTGTCTGTGTGTCTGTGTTACGGAAACACGAAATGCGATATATAAACGACGAGGGACCCAGTAGATTTTTCCCAGGGGTAACCGATTAGTTCATACATATAATATTTAACACTTGAATTTTCAATTTATAAAAAAAGGAAAGTATAAAATGACGCATATTGATAACAGGTTTTTTACATTTATTGTACATATTTCTGGATTGCTTATCCTGTATAAACATTCGTTTAATAAATAAAAATAAATATACATTACCTTAATGTTGCATGTGTCGTGTTATTATTTTGCTGTATATAAATTTTTAAATGTTTTGTTGTAGGAGCAAGCTGCACTATTTTGTAAGCCGCTCTCATTTTTTCATGCTTAGCTTAGTTTTAACTTTAATTTTTTTGCAGGACAACCTTTAAAAGTGTTTATGCCAGCCGATAATCAAGCAGTTACTATGCTTTGCTTCTCCTCTGTATATCATGGTAATTTACAGAACAGACTTACATACGCGACAAAGCATGGAAAACTGGTGCAAATGACATGTGAACGAAATGATGTTACAAATGTCCTTTGCCTTGATGACAGGTTGGTTTATTTTGTTATTTTTTTTATTTTATTTGTTTTCGTGTTTGATTTAATCTTAAACTTCTATTTTTCAAAAAATTTGCATGTTTCTAACTTCGCGTCTTGGAAATAACGAGTATATTTTAACCCGGATGGGCATGGAATTAAAGTGCGAAAAAATGATAGGTTTTTTCAGTATTTGTCACGGGAATCCTGGGATTGCTCTGACATTTCCCTCTCCAATGCTGAAAGCTCTAATTTTGAGAGACGTTAAAAATCTTCTTATTTTTTTTATTTCCCTGAAGTACTCTGTTAATATGAGATTTGGAAATTTTAGAAAATGTTAAAAAAATCCCTGCGGATTTTTTTTAGCCCTCATAATATTAAAAATCCTTGTAAATTTTTAAAACAGCATTTTTAATTGTTTCTCTGGAAAGGATAATGCAGTTTGTTGCATTTTTGGTATTGATCATTTTAAAAATACAGAACCATACACCCTTTCCTTTTTCCTGCTTTCGCAAATTACTTTTAAAGAATAAACTTTCGCGATTTCGCCATGCTTGGCCTAAATCGGCCAAAAGACTTATCGCGAAAGAATATTCCCTCAAAATATATTAAAAATAGGCTATTCGCAAAAGTTAGTTCTTACGAATTGTTCGTTATTATGGAATTTCTTTTGTGAAATGAAAACATTTCTTTTACTCTTTAAATCGTTTTATGATCACTTAGTTTTTCATCGTTGGTCCTAGGACTATTGTAAAATTTGATTCTCGCAAAAATCATTGAAATTATCATCCCCAAAAGTTATTTTTCTAAAACTGTTTATCAATCGCTTATTTCTCCTGAGGGTTCCTCATAGTTATTAGACTGTAGTATCAATTTTCTACTTTTATACTGCAGAACTTCTTCAACAGGCGAAGGAGATCAAGTTGTGGCTACTAGTCAAGGTCCTATGAATTTAGTAAGTCAACTTTTGTTTTTAAATTACTTTGTAATATAACAAATAAGTATGTTTAAACAAGAGAATATGTAGTGAGGAGTAGTGAGGATGTTCTGCGCAAAGCATTTCTACACGTTGCGATATTTGACTAAAAACTGAAAACATTTAAGGGGAGACATTTCTGCGTTTAACCATGGTATCATAGTGGTTTAATAACCATGACAATATCGGTTACACTGTGTTTTAGTAAAGAATGCAAAATTTAAACAATCGCAAACAATTGTTAAACAAATTTCTTGGGGCGAATAAATGATAAATAAATTAATTAAATACATTAAAAATAAACAATTTACTTAATAATCTTTTCCACATATAAGCAATGACTAAACAATTCATGATGGAGTTTTTCCTAGAATAGTTAAACAATGCTTGTGACGACGTGCAGAAAGTTTATGTAAAGTAGGTGTGCAAAAAAAAAATTTATTGTATATAAAAAAAGTTACACATACGGTCCTAAAACCAGAAATTACGCGCAGTTTTTTCGTAGAATGTGCCTAATGAGATTTTACTTTTTTTCGAACGACTCTAGCTTCGAAAATGTTTTTGTTATGTATCTCGATGGACTTTTTTCTGTTTCTATCCTGGGATATGACTGAATTTTTTAAGTAGGAAGCACAATAATACCTACTCAAAAACAATGTTGTATAGCAGTGACATGTCATTTAACTGCATAAGACAACCGTAGACGCCTTACCCCAAAATATCCATGGTTTCTATTTCTTAGTATAATTTTCTAAAGGCACATATGTTTCTCCAACATAGTAGGTTTACGGTTTTTTTAGATGACAGTTATTTGGAAGTCTGGTCAAGTTATTATCTACAACGAAGCTTCATCACAAGCCTTGTGTCAACTTGATTTATTAAGTGAAAGCAATCTTAAAAACGCTCCGCACCTTGCAATCGTGTATACCAAGGAATATATACTTGCCATTCGAGGTACACATTGGTTTCTTTTACTCACCATATTACTGATAGGTTTCCTAACATCTGACGTTTTAACCTTTATTTTATTTAATTAACTGAATTTTTAGATGAAAGTGATAAAGAAAAGGTAAGTGTTAATGTACTTTTAACATGAGTGTGTCATGTAAACCATACGCATATGAGCGTATGGTTTACATGCATATGCTTTACGTTCGTATGCTTCACATGCGTGGGTTTTAAATGCGTATGCTTCACATGCGTAGGCTTTATATGTGTATGCTTTACATGCGTATGATTTGCATGCGTATGCTTTACATGCGTAGGCTTTACATGCGTAGGCTTTACATGCGTAGGCTTAACATGCGTAGGCTTTACATGCGTATGCTTTACATGCGTAGGCTTTACATGCGTATGCTTCACATGCGTATGATTTGCATGCGTAGGCTTTACATGCGTATGCTTTACATGCGTAGGCTTTACATGCGTATGCTTCACATGCGTATGATTTGCATGCGTAGGCTTAACATGCGTAGGCTTTACATGCGTATGCTTTACATGCGTAGGCTTTACATGCGTATGCTTCACATGCGTATGATTTGCATGCGTAGGCTTTACATGCGTATGCTTTACATGCGTAGGCTTTACATGCGTATGCTTCACATGCGTATGATTTGCATGCGTAGGCTTTACATGCGTATGCTTTACATGCGTAGGCTTTACATGCGTATGCTTCACATGCGTAGGCTTTACATGCGTATGATTTGCATGCGTAGGCTTTACATGCGTATGCTTTACATGCGTATGCTTCATATACGTATGCTTCACTTTCACAAGGTTTACGTGCGTATGCTTCGCATAAGTAGGGGTCCTTTGCACACGTTCTCAGTCTCCTAGAGAAAAATACTGATTGCTTGCAATGGCCGTTTGATTGCGGCCATAAATGATGAGTAACGTTGCAATAAGACTTGCGTGCCGACTGAGGCTTATGAAAGGTAGAGTAAGGATTTGGTGCTAACAAAAACGTTTGACAAAAATTTTAAAAAACCTAGCGTATTATATTTCGATAATTTTGTTTTATCCTTTTCCTTGTAGGCTTGTTCTCGCGTGTTCTTGTTTGAACCTGACGAATATCCAATTCTGCAGCCTTTCTTTCACTTTCACTTTCTTGCTGAAGATGAAGAAGATGTGGAAAAAGTTGACAACTTGGAAAAGAATTTTCTTCGCTTCCTAAGAAGAAGGTATATGCTTGTCTAAATTTCTAACGTGGTAAAAAATTCTTTTTCGCGCGTATTAAATCTCGTTTAATATCAAATACGAATATATTCAAAGTCCCCCACGAACACAAAGGAAATAACAGCAAATATCGGGATTTTAGGGGAAAAAAGCTGCGTTCAAAACACCTTGTCTGTTCTGTTTCTTACATAAAGCATTCTTTTGTGCGTATTAATTCTCGCTCAATTGCAAATACAAATGTATTTCGTACAAATTTTTTTTCGCGCAAGATTAAATTTGCCCACAAACAACAAAGAAAAAACAGAGAAATTCAAATTTTTTAGGAAAAATATAGATGCTTTTAAAGTGCCTTTCGCTTTATAAGTCTGATCACTTTTAATGATTTAAGGTTTTTCTTCATTACCTTCAACTTTCTGTAAATTCTTAAAGGTCCCCAAACAGACATAAAAAAAATCCTCGTAGTTTATTAAATTACTTGCAATTATTACATGGTCTTTCTGATAGTCTAATTGTATTTTCTTTGTTAGGAAATTATCCGATGAATCACTACATGCAAGAATCGCCACCCAAAAGCGAGAGTTAATGATGGCAAGATGAATGGTTTTCCTTGTGGACACGTATTCCCATTTTTTTTTTTTTTGGTTTTAACACAAATGACTATTTTTTCAGAAAGAAGAAAGAACATTATCCTTATTGCGTTGCAAGCAAAAAACTATAGAACGTCCCAGTTATCACTATTTTTCAGAATTATTATCAACAAAGTCTGTCATTTCCAGCAGTGCTAATTTATGCCGTTTAAAACACTCTCCTTAATATACACTCTTCCGTTAAATATTTTAAACACTGACTTTCCTGTTGTTACTGGTAAAGTAAAAACTATCCTTAGTAAATTAGAAACACACCAACGGCTCCCCTTTCCCACCCGTTCCCCTTCTTCCCCACCCGATCCCCTTCTTCCCCACCCTTCCCCTTCTTCCCTACCCTTATCTCTCCTTCCCCACCCCTTACCTCTCCTTCCACACCCTTTACCCCTCCTTCCCATTCCTTACCCCTCCTTACCCACCCCTTACCCCTCCTTCCACACCCTTTACCCCTCCTTCCCATCCCTTACCCACCCCTTACCCACTCCTTGCCTCTCCTCCATTCCCTTCCCTCCTCCTCCTTCCTCCAGACGGCATTAATTCTGGTTTTAGTTTTTATCGTATTTCAAGATCCTGGAAGAAAAATACACATTGCTAGGGATGAAAAAAAGTAAGTAAATTAAGCGAATGTCTCTCACAGAATAAAAGCTGCTTAGCCAATTCTTTCCTTGTAAATTTCTAATGAGTGTACTTTCACATCTTTTATGTCAGCCTTGGCTTTCAAAGCTTTTAACTTTCCTAATAACACTTTCATCCAAAAAGTTCCCCTTTAACGTCAGAAATGTGTTGTATATGAAAAATACTGTTACAAAAATAGTTTCAAAATTTTAACTTTCGCAGATTAAAAAGAACATTTCATAAAAAAGACTTTCGAATTGAAAAAAAAAGTGAAAAACGTGAAAAACATAAAAAAATATTTTTTGTTTCTTTTATTAAGTACCAACTCTTAACAACTCTATTGATTTCAAAAATGTTGTCCACTGGAAAAATTCTTCTTGCTTTTTCTTTCTTTTGCAGTAGCATCCGTATTTTCTTTTGAATGTTTTCTAAATAGCTAATTTACTAAAATGTACGAATGGGCTCTTGACCCAACAACTCGTTTAAGTTACCATTGATGTGGCCCGCTAATTTCTCTTTATGAAACCTTTCATAGAAGTGTCAAATGACTTGTTTAATTGTTTTGCATTGTGTTGCTAGTTATAAACAAAAAAGTGATTTTTTAGTATGTAAGTAATATTTATTTTCTTGTCGATTTTATATTTTTATGTATATATGAATATTCTCAATAACAAATGTTAATTAATGTTAATATATATTACATAGAATACTTCTCTTTTTCTTTTCTTTTTTATTTTGTTTACGCTGCTTGTTTGTTCACAGTAAGTACGATTTGGCCACGATTATAGGAGTATTTCTACCATGATTGTGTTAAAATTATTGAACAAACACTATTGTTCTGTTGAAGTGTGCCGGTAAAGCAGAGCTATGAAATAAACAGGATCAGGTGGATGGATTCCATTTTTCAACCTCGACCATTAACTTTCACGAATATGGGCTGGCATTTAGATTAGATCAGTTATAACAAGTACTTCGAGTATTCAGAGTGACTACGAGACGCCGAGTGACTACAGAAGACTACGGGCGAGTATTAGTTAAATTACAGAATGATAATCAGTTCCTGTAAGTCTTTGTTATGGTGTTATGCTAAACATCTAGCATGATTATTTGAAGACTTCCTTATCTCACAATTATTAACACTTGTCTGTTATGGTCAAGCATTTTGGTAAAAGGATAAGAGGCAAGAATTCTGATGGGCATTTACTTTATAACGCCAACGCACTATCATAACTTGAAAGAAATTACTAGAAAAATCCGTGTTTTGATGGGAATGTATGTGTCTCAAATGATCTTGGTCAGAAATTTGTATAGAATAAACTTGCTCTGCTATCAGCAACAAGTGGATTGATTATCTTATTACAATAACATTTTTGTAGTTTTGAAAAAAAATTATTTAGATATTCCTGGAGTTGTGTTGAGGCAAGCTCTTTTCCCATGAGCAAAGAATGTTGATTCATGGTTTTGTTTTTCTAATCCCGAGAATTATCGGGCAAAAAATACGATGGCTTACGAATGTTGAGGTGAAACACATGATTCAATTTCCGCGCGCTCTGCGAGGGGAAATTGTTTGATTTCCAAATACTATCCGTCTAGCATTTCTTGCAACTCTCGATAAAACAAAGACTTATCCTAATCAATCAACTTTTATTTTTCAACAAATAATTTTGTTTTATAACCTGGTGTCCAGATCATGCAGCAACATTTAATTTTGTTTACAACTTCGTGCGCAGGTTTATTTTAGATGTTTATGATAGCGTAAGGGACAGCGATATATATTTTTTATCGCGTCAGAGGTTTTTATTTATTCTTTTTATAAGTTGTAATCAAAGCAAGGCTAAATTTCACTTCAAACAAATTTAGTTAAAAAACATTTTCATAGATTATTCTGATAAACATCTCATGACGTTTTCTTTCTTGTGATATGTTATATTCTCTTTATTGCGAAAACGGTTAAAGTACCTGGGTTTCTTGTTACCTATTGGAATAGATATTGACAAAGCTGATAACATTTTCTGTACATTCATTTTAATTTCCCTTTTTAGGTATTTTGTTTTATTTCTCCCATATGTTTTCTGGTATTATTTGTAGTCTTATTCGTAGTCACTCGTACTCCTAATCGTAGTCACTCGTCCTTCTATTCTAGTCACCCGGAGCCTGTTCGTAGTCACTCGTCCTTCTATTCTAGTCACTCGGAGCCTGTTCGTAGTCACTCGTACTTCTATTCGTAGTCACTTGTACTCCTAATCGTAGTCACTCGTCCTTCTATTCTAGTCACTCGGAGCCTGTTCGTAGTCACTCGTACTCCTATTCGTAGTCACTTGGAGCCTGTTCGCAGTCACTCATACTCCTAACCGTAGTCACTCATACTCCTATTCGTAGTCACTCATACTCCTATTCGTAGTCACTCATACTCCTATTCGTAGTCACTCATACTCCTATCCGTAGTCACTTGTACTCTTATTCGCAGTCACTCATACTCCTATTCGTAGTCACTCGTACTCCTATTCGTAGTCACTCGTACTCCTATTCGTAGTCACTCGTACTCCTATTCGTAGTCACTCGGAGCCTGTTCGTAGTCACTCATACTCCTATTCGTAGTCACTTGTACTCCTATCCGTAGTCACTCGTACTCCTATTCGTCTGTGTTAATAATTTAACTTTTAAATTATCAGCTTCTGAATATTAAATGTTTCATCTGCTTCTTCTCGCGAATAACAATACGTTAATTCATTTCAATCTATTCCTTATTATCTATGCTTAAATTCAATTCAAATTATTTTTAATGAGCAAAGCTTAAGAGAAATCAATTTTATGCATACATGTAATAATGTTATCGAAGTTACAGACGTTGTTGCGTTTTGCAGCTAGTTAAATTTTTATTTTTTTATTTATATATTTTGCTAATATACAAGATTACAAATGCGTGTGCTGTTTGCTAGGTATTTAGACATTGCTTGGTCATTATCGATGCTTTTTCTCTTTAAGAATATGAAAACTTGATAGTGCACTATGTCGCATTTAAAATGTTGTTTGCGCGTATAATTTTTGTTATCAACCCATCTGTTAATTCTCTGCGTGTCAAACAAATCTGGAAATAATCACATCTCCTGTGACCACTGCTTTACTGGGGTAATTTTAAAGATGGTTGGAACAATGTTTTATTAATTTTCTTATATTAATTGAATTTCCGCGCCCGAAGGCGTAGGAAATTCTTTAAAACCGTCGTTTTTTTCTTTCGGAGCATTTTTTGAGAAAAAATCGACCCTGGGATTTCACGTTGGTCCTTCACAGATGTAAACTTCGTACCCAAGCTCCTTAACTACTGGGAAGTCTAGTATTGACGCTTCAGGCCAAAATTGGTATTTGTTTTCGACAAAATTTGGCACAGTTAACAAAAAAAGTATGCTGAACATAATGGTGACATAATAATTTTGATTTTTGTCACCTAAATGTCATTTTAGGCCAAAATTGGTCCAAAAATTAGAACTACTTTATTTTCAACAAAATTTGGAACAGTTAACAAATAAAGTATGCTGAACATGATGGTGACATCAAAATTTTGATTTCTTCTTACCTAAATGTCATTTCAGCCCAAAATTGGTCCAAAAATTAAAACTACTTTATTTTTAACAAAATTTGGCACAGTAAACAAATAAAGTATGCTGAACATGATGGTAACATCAAAATTTTGATTTCTTGTTACCTAAATGTCATTTTAGGCCAAAATTGGTCCAAAAATTAAAACTACCTTATTTTTGACAAATTTTGGCATAATTAACAAAAAAAGTATGGTGAACATGATGGTGACATCAAAATTTTTGTTTTTTGCCACCTTAAATGTCATTTTAGGCCAAAATTGGTCCAAAAAAATTAAAACTACTTCATTTTCGGCTAAATCTGGCACAGTTAACAAATAAAGTATGCTGAAAATGATGATGGTACAAAAGTTTGATTTTTTGTCACCTAAATGTCATTTCAGGTCAAAATTTATCCAAAAATTAAAACTGCTTTATTTTTGACAAAAATTGAGACAGTTAATAAAAAAAGTATGCTGAAAATGATGGTCACATCAAAATTTTGATTTTTTGTCAACTAATGCCGTTTAAGACCATAAACGTTTCAATCGCAAGACTTTCAACCATGAATGATAGGCTGTATTTTTTGTTAGCAATTTCTTTTAAAATGTGAGTTTATTATGACAAGTTTCGTTTTATTTGCGTTTGTTGTAAGATATAATGTCACTGGTGTGCTTTATCTTCAGAGGTTCATGCACCAAACCCCTTCAAATGTTTGGCACAATAACACAACAAATTAGCAGGTTTTCATCAAATATTTTGGTAGCGCGCGGAAATTCTTAGAGCCCCCAGGGCTTCTTGTTTTATTTATTATAAGATCCGTGTAAAGTTTTTGTTACTGCTTTATATGTATGTGTGTTAAGCACTGAAGCTACCACTTCTTAGATGAGATATTAAGGTATTCAAAATTGGTCGTAACGAGTTTTTAATAAGTTTTACAAGATTAAAATAGAAACGAGTCACGATACCTCTTGAAGTTTAAGTTTAAGATTTCTAATTTTACGAATAGGAAATGAGTCTGGAACCTCTGTTGAATTTCGAGTTAGATTTACTTGGTCGTAACGAGTTTTAATGTATTTTACTACATCGAAATAGGAATTGTGTCTGGAATCTCTCTTGAGTTTCGAGTTAAGTTAACTTGGTCGCAACGAGTTTTAATGAATTTTACTACATCGAAATAGGAATCGCGTCAGGAATCTCTCTTGAGTTTCGAGTTAAGTTTACTTGGTCGCAACGAGTTTAATGAATTTTACGAGTCTGGAATGTCTCTTGAAGTTGAGTTAATTTTTGTTTTGGTTTTATTTTCGCAGCAAGATGAAAGATTTACATGTGAAAAGCGTACTAATATTTGTAACACTCTCCGTGCTGATCTATATGAGTTATCAATGGATTGTGTACTCACATTTTCCAACAAACAAAAAGATAGCAATACTTGCTTTTGGTGACAGTTTAACTGAAGGTAATACACGATATCAAAACAGACGAGCCCGGTTTCCATATACGTTACAACTGAAGAAACGAATCAGTAAAGACTTTCCTAATATGGAAGTTACTATTGTCAATCGTGGAATAGCTGGAGATAAAGCTGCAAACATGGCTGATCGTTTAAAGAAAGCTTTAAAGGAAAGAAAATTTGATATAGCAGTTATATTGGCCGGTACTAATGATTATATACAAATGGTTCGAGATAACCAAGACACATGGGCGAGACAAGACTTGAAGGTGGCAATATCAGCGACATTCAGTGCCCAAAAGTTATTACGAATAAATAGAACCAGTAATGTTATTATGAGAGATGTTTTATTGTTGCATAAACACTGCCACTATAATAACGTTAAAACTGTTGCCATGACCATACCAGAAATAGACTTCGAGCAAAACAAAGACTTGAGGGTATATTTTAATCATCGAAATAAAATAAATGAAAAACTTAAGTTTTACGCTCAACGTTTTAGCAAGCAAACCATTTTTGTTGACTTGGCAAATGAGATGCCTTTGTTAAATTTAACACCAGAGAAAAGAAAAAAGTACTGGGCTGACGGTCTGCATTTTACTCGGAAAGGTTACGGTAAAGTGGCGGATATTATATACAAGAAGATCAAAAATACAATCAAAGAAATTTCATATGCGAAACGTTAACTGCCTTCAATATTAACAGAGTGTCTACCACAAGTTACAAATTTTGAAATCAGATAAGGTGTTCTTGAGGCGGTGATACACGATCCGAATAATCGAATTCGATTAGTCGAATTCGATTTTTAAAAAGAAGACTTTTTCGATTAATCGAAAGGTTTTTAGCCAATCAAAATCCTTAAAGTCTGGACATCAAATGCGCGTTTAAAAAATGTGAGTTTCTATATAAAAAATAAACATTAGTAGAGGAACTCTAAAAACATAATGTCGTCAAAAAAGGATAAAACAGAAATTTCCAAGATTTTTATCAGTAAATGAAGCTTATTAGAAAAGTAACAAATAACACACTTCGTTTCTAACGTTTTCTTAAATATTTAGTTGTTTTAATAACTGTAACAGCAGCAAATTTAACTCTGTCTTCGCTCTCTGAAGACATTTTATCGAAAGGAAATTTTCAAAAATCTGTCCAGTTTTTAAAATGTTTAATATATTTTGATAAATCGAATTCGATTAATGTGATCGTGTATCACCGCCTAGGAAGACTTTTCAAATCACGTTCTAAAAAACCGTATTATTCCACTTAATATTTGTTATTAGCTTTTAACAGACCAAGTTTAACAATGACATTTTTAGGTATTTTTTTTACATCACATTCGTTATATACCCAGGTATTTCCTTTACGTCCGTGTGATACGGGAACTAGAAATATTGCAAAAATTATAGTAAAAAGTAAAAAGACATTGAATAACTTACAAGAAATGTCAAAAAACAAAACAAAAAATTTTTACAAAAGTGACAGGAGCCCTGATTAATAACACGACGTACATAACACGCGATTGGCACCGGTTAAATAAATCGCTATTTATATTTATTTTTATAACTGATGTAATTTTCTATTTATTAACTGCACGTAATATTTTTTTACGAATTTTTCATAGCATATTTTTTCTCCTATTGCGCGTTCCCACACGTTGTCCTTTTGACAGCAAAGTCACCGTCCCGATGTAAAACTAGAAACAACCGGCGCTTGAAACGAGGTTTCTTGACAATTCCTATTACCTTTTAAGTGATGTAAAGTGTTTTATTTCTTCTTATATTTCGTCACGATTAAAAACCCTTGTTCTTCTGTGTTGGCTTAGCTTTCTTTTTTTCTGATTGAAAAATTATTGCAGAACAGAAATTGTGCCAATTTTTCTTTGATTTTTCAGGTTATAATTCAATGAGATTCAGAGATAACGGATATAACACTCCTTTAACACATCACCGTTTTGATAAACCTCGTGAAGTTTTACATGGATGAGAGGTGGAGCATTAGTGTTTTCATTGCCCTATGTATTCTCCTTTATTTGAGCAGAAACTGGTATTATGAATCCGGTAAGAATATCACATTAACTAAAAAACATGACATTCCCATCAATACTCCACGTCGGCGTATATCCATATTAGCTTTTGGAGATAGCCTGACTAAGGGTGCTTCTCGATCGCGATTTTATCCTTACACTATACATTTAAACGAGCTACTTCAGAAAACTTTTCCACTTCGAGACATCCATATTATTAAATAAAGGCATTAGTGGCGATCTTGCGAAGAACATGGCTCCAAGATTAAAACACGTACTACCGAATATAAGCCTAGCCATTATACTTGCAGGGACCAATGATTATGCACGGGTAGTTGCTGAAAGCGAACGACTGCCTGTGTCAAACATATTTACAAAAGTAGGTCCAAGAAAAACAAATTTTAATTTGCCACAATTTAAGTTGGCGCTAAAGAAGTGGGACATATATGAGACCGTTATCCAGCTGCATCAGATATGTCACGAGAGGAATATTAGAACGGTTGTTGTTACCATACCAGATTTATATTTGGAACAATACGAATTTTTTCAGCCGTATCTAAAATATCGTAGAGAGGTGAACGAAAAACTGCAGAGGTTTGCCAAAGATAATAAAAAGAGAACGTTGTTTTTTGATCTAGCAAGACAAATACCATTGTTGAATATTTCAGTTGAGAAAAGAAGAAAATATTGGAGTGACGGTGTTCATTTTACTAGGCTTGGTTATGATAAAATGGCAGAAATGTTATTTGAATGTATTAAAGATTTTATTTCTTCGCAAGAATAACCTTGGAAGTATTTTATAAACATTAGATAAAATTGGCTTTAGACTCCTTAGTTACTTTCAGGGTATTAATTTTTGACAGAATTAATTATCTCGAATTTTACGATTTGTTATCAATTTTACGAATTTAGTTTCTGTCGAATTTATGTTTGGAAACCCGCTATTCGCGAAATTTTCCAAATTAAATTTCGCAAAATTTAATTTTTTTTCAAGTTTTTTAACTCTGATACTGAGATTCCTAATTTTACCTGACATTTTTTATAGCTAAAAATGCTGCAGTATTCGAATTTTCTTTCCTACTTTTTTTATACTTGACTGTTCAAGGAAGAAGAAAAAATGCAGTATACATAAAGAAAAAATGAAATAAAAAATAAAACAAATGCAAGCTAAAGATAAAAATTGACGTTGAAAATATTGTGTCGAAACTGAAAGCATAATGCATTACAGGGACTTAGTGGAAAGTTTAAAAAAGTGGACACTATAAATTATTATTTAATGTTTCTATTTTAAAGGGATATACCTCCTATGTTTTAATAAACACGTTAAAAGCGCGATTGGCTTTCACCGCTTATTTGCTGTCCGTGCATCTTCGTTCTCATAGCTCTATGAGATAAAGCTCGAAAGTAAACTGTTTGGCCACGTGATCAGAGTACCCCACCAACTCTTCTAAATGAGACTAAAAATATAAAACAATATTAAAGTCATTATATTAGATACCATGATTTATTCAATATAAGTACTTACTTTGATTTTACCTTAAATGTTCTAATAAAATAAAATTCGAAACTTCGCAAAGAAATATATAATTTTTTGTACATAAAGCGAGTCTAAGCAACGCTTTAAAATCTTTTAAGAGGTACATTAAAACCAAACAAAAGAGCTCAAAAATAATTTTATGATTTTTTCCCATTTTCTTCTGTCTTTCACCAATACGTTTTGCTTCTTTCCAAGTAAGATTAAGTTCATCGTTTTTGATTAAGGATAACAGTGTGATTGACGGTCTACCTTGTAGGCGTTTCTTCAATTGTGTACCTACTGTCATTCTGAATACCATTCTCCTCGTCTGATTTCGCATAGCACACTCCATCTTTCTAATTTTGTCAACTGGCAACTAAATGAACTAAAACATATAAATACGTCGGAGGAAGCAAAGTAAAATCTTTTGAAAATATGCTAGCCACAACTAGTAACTACTATATCGATAGACATAAAAGTCGATTAGTTTTAGCTAACACGCATTGACAAGGACATGGTAAACTTCAACACAAAAATTACAAGAAAAAGTGGTCTAGTTGGTTTTCTGTAAAATGATTGACTCGTCAAAAAGTGCTCAGTGCTTGCTCAGATATCTGCCGAAGAAAGCCTTGTAGGTTTGAAATGCTAAAGTTGTCCGGATTCCGACAAATCCATTTGCCGATAACGTGGTTAATTAGAGAAAAGCCTGCGATGCATATGGAAATATAAATAGTTGTTTCTTTCACTCCTATAGTCTAAAAGTTTTGGGGGTGAAAAAAGGAACAGAAACTTGATAAATACAATAACAAAACGTTTGCCTTAAAAAAATTAGTTTGGAACATAAATAACACTTTATTCCTAGTATATTGTTCTGGATCTGTAGCTAGGATACACTTCAATATAAAACAACTCAGAAAATGTGGGACGTGTGCAAACAACAAACAATTAGAGGTATTATTAGACAATTCAAATTTAACTAAATATAGAAGTTAATAAAGAACAATCGTGGCCATGATGGATAAACATTGACATTCCAGATATACTTTTTGGAGACATTGTTTATAAAAGAAGTATGTTGAGAATATACAACATTTGGATATACATTACACAATCTATTAATAAGAGTGTGAGTAAACAGGAAATTCGAGACCTACAATCTTGGTCACATTATGTTGGGACAAGACAACGAATTTCGAAGTTCGCCACCACAAGTAATTGCGTAGGCTCATTCTACATTATATTCACACATCTTGAACTTGTCAAAGTTCACTTGTCAATGTTCAGAGTTGACTTAGGTTATTTGGTAAATACAAAATTCTTAAAATGTGCTAATTGTTGCTAACATCAGCAAGGCCATTAATCACGAATTTCGGGGCCTTCGTGGTCCCCAGTGTGCGGGCGTGCTAAAGAATGTGACTAGCAACTTTTCAACCCTCTTTGCCTGGTATACTTGTGTGCAAAAGTAGCGACTTTGCAGCCTGCTGGCTGCAGAGTATTGACTATTTGACTGTTTTGTCCATATTTATATAACGAGTAAAAAACTGCCTTAGTCTCAATATTTTTGTCCACGATTTTAGTTTACTTAGCGTAACCTGGATACTCTGCTCTAAGATTGCTATAAAAACTAAGCAAAAATGTCTTTACTCTTTATAAAGATAAGTTTGCAGCATTTGCTTATCAAGTTTAAATGATGAAGAAAGCAACGGTAAGTCATGCTTTATTAAAGAGTGGAAAAACAGTTATATCATCAATTGTATTATCCGCATTGACCTTCTCTTCTTTATATAGGTTCTACTCAATTCCCTTTGGGTTGGTTTCTTGTGCCTTTATGTAGCAGAATTATGTACAGAATTCATCAACAAGTCAGGAGACGAGAGTGTGCTATCTTCTCGCACGTTTAAATTTGCAGAAGAGATGGATTGTAAAGTTGTATCTGAAAAGAAAGGAACGGTTGAGGAAAGTGCTTTGCCATCTCCTTGTGGGACAGTTACTCCTTTGAAATGGTCGTACAAGCATGATACTCTCTGTTTAAACACCTTAAACCAACCTATATGCGCAGATGGCATGAATAACGCTGGTATGGCTTTTGTAACCTGCTTTTCGTTTCTTTCTTATTCCTTTATTGTCTACGGTAAACGCAGGTTTCGTTAACATCCTTAATTCGTTCATGTCACAATAAATATATACTTGCTTGTGAAGAAAGTTAACTCGGGAGGTTATTTTGCAACTTTTTGCCAACATTATGCATTTACCAATACATTTGTTCTTACTAGGTTTATCAGTTGGCGCCTTGTATCTGCCTCAATATGCAGTTTATGAAGAAACTACAGAAGACGAATGTTCCGTTATTTTGGGACATATGTAAGTTGCAAACTATATCTTTAGGTAAAGAAGATCTATTTGTTTTCAATTTTTACTTTATTTTGATTTCATTTTTGTCAATTTCAGAATTAATTGGTAATGTGAGTTGTGTCTTTTTGTTGCAGTAACTTTTGAATCAACCGAGGAACTTCGCACTGCCCTCAACGTAATAAATTTCCAAAAGTCGTTTCCAAGACACTACTTGGCAAATTTTATCCACTCCATTACATCGTAACAGATTCTAGTGGAGATGGTCTCGTCTTGGAGTACACTAAAGATGGAAGGAACGCACATGACAATACTATTGGTGTTGCAACAAACTCACCACTCATTGGTGTTGCAACAAACTCACCACCATATGATTTTCACATTTAAAAAATTACGTCCGCTTATCAAAATTAGCTTCAAAGAATTTAACACTTGGTGGCATTGAGTTTTGAGGAAGTAGATTGCTGATCTTCTGCATTTTTTAAGCAAATCAAACACTATGGTGGAATTGCTTAAACTGAACTATCATTTGTTGAACACCGTTGATATTTCAAAAGGTATATCCTTTTTTGCATATCCTGTTAAATTATAAGAAGGCTGCAAAATTATGCCTTTAAATCTTTTAAAGTTTAATTTACAACCTTCCAGCTTAACGCCAATCTTTTTGTCTTTATACTTAGGTGCTGTGAAATTGGGGCTTTGAGTCACAAGATATGAAATATGTGACGTCAAGAAGGAGGAGGAAAAAAGTCACGAAATGTACAAAAGGCACAAAAGTCACGAAGGAAGTTGTACTAACCATTTTCTTAAGGAAAGGTGTTGGTATATTTTTGAGAATGACGCTTTTCTTTCATTATTTTTAACATTATTATAATTTTCGGGTGTCAGGAATTGCGCAATTGGACTTAATCTGTATTTTCTTTCTTCATCTCCTCCTGCTTCGCTCAATAAGACTAGATATAGAATACTTTGCTGTAACGTTCATATTGCCCCTCAGTAGTGAATAAAATAAAATATCACAATTCTTTTTGCCCCGATAACTAATATTAAAATCTAATATAACTCCACGCCACGTTTTGCTTCAAAAAAGTTTCGAGTGGGATAAAAAAATAAGTAAATGAATGAAAGAATAAATGAATGAATGAATGAATGAATGAATGAATGAATGAATGAATGAAAGAATAAATTGTATGTTGCACATCAAGATTATACAAATAAAAAATAATGTAACTAATTCTTTGTTTACAACTGTCCCTTTGATGTTACCGGCATGCTTTATGCTAGTGTGACCCCCCTATATGGTTGCTTCCCTACACCTTTCCTGCCAGAGCCAAAACGAACCTTCATTTCCGATTGTCTTGCGAACAGATCTATAATAACGGGATTAGCAGTGGTACATACGACAGAACAGAAGGTCAAGGGGAATGTACTGTGGCCAGGCAGGCAGGCAGGCAGTGATGCAAAAAATTGCGAAATTTATGTCAAGAAATTGTTAGAATATGTATTCATTTGCAGTTTATAAGAGTAAAATGAGTTTTTCTATAAAAATCTGCTAAAAACCTTTTATTGCTACTGCTAGAAGCTAGAGATATGCAGGTTAATAGCTACACACACGTGCGTTGGTGCGTTGTTGCATGCCGTGGACCATAACTGACCTTATTCAGACAGCTAACTGAATCTTTGTAGGTCATCTTAGGTTCTGACTAAGTTTTGTCATTTATATATTTCATTCAAATAACGAATAAAGGTTAGGCCGCCATCAAAAATATGTTGTGTTCGCGTCCTCCTACCGACTCACTTTTGGTAATAAAAACCGGAAAAATAAGTCGGAAAAAGACCGGAAAAAAATTTCGCGAGATATTTTTCAAAAAGAAAACTTTTTTCGCCAGAACTAATTGATGCAAAATTGACAAAAACTCGCAAAAATTAATTTCGATAAAAATTAATTTCTTTAGGGCACTCCTTTGGCTACGGACAGTTTACAGGACGGCGAAAAATGGTCTACAAACAATGTCGAGAAGTGGCGCTATACTGTTTTGGCCCTGGGAACGAATTTGCTTGCTCCGATCTGAAAATCCCGGGAAAAAATACGCCCGACCGCCCGCCCGACTCATTTTGCGGGGTCTTTAGGACGCGAACACAACATATTTTTGATGGT
This sequence comes from Hydractinia symbiolongicarpus, assembly GCF_029227915.1. Taxonomy (NCBI): domain Eukaryota; kingdom Metazoa; phylum Cnidaria; class Hydrozoa; order Anthoathecata; family Hydractiniidae; genus Hydractinia; species Hydractinia symbiolongicarpus. The sequence continues at coordinate 10,670,337 of NC_079875.1, read as the reverse complement.
TATGGGCCTTATATTATAATATGATATAGCTTCAAGAACGAAACAGAGGGTTGTTTATATACTTTATTTTCAAGGTCCTTGGATACATTCCATACCAACTTTCAATCTTTATACTTATTTAAGAGGGTATTTATTTCAGCTATTCAAAACGTAGCTACATACCCTTCCACACATTCCTTAGCTAGTAAGATCTTTGTCTGAATCAAATGTTTTTGCATGTGTAGCAGTTCTGCGCAAGCCAATTGTATATTTGGTAAAGCAAGCAAGGTTCAAATCATTAGCCAACTTTTTTGAAACAAATAGGAACAGAGCATCCATGACTATGCTAAAAGAAAATGTAAATAAATGTGTGGAGTGGTGTTGTACTATCCTATGATATATTATATATATATTATATATAATAAAAACTCTTGAATGTCAGCAATGCTATTAGTATCTCTTTAAAAAAACTTTGATAAATTTCGCCCTGCGTTATTGTTCACATTTTGCAAATAAACAGCCCTATCAATCTAAAGTACTGAACATTGGCACAATAGTGCTGGCATTTAGCAGCCCAAGGCTGGCAAGGTTTTGCAGACAAACAACGAAAATAAGGCAGGCAAAACGAATTTAGAGGTACTTCACAGGTTGGTATGTTATATTCTCCTTTACTCTGGCAATTTAAATTACAAAATTTACCCTCGTTAATATCTTTGACAGACCTGTTATTCTTCCTTTCATTAACAACTTTGACTTTGTTTCCCTTAGAGCGGTAAAGTCGATTATTCAAGGTCTGAAATAACTTATAATGCAGATTCTACGTAAGATTAAAACGGAGTGAAGTTTTCCTTTGTCTACAACAAACGATGTATAAAATTTAACTCTATTTTTTTTATTTCTTCTTCAACATCCTTTAAAACAAGGTCAGTCCTGCCGATGGTATAAAGAATTTTTCTCGACATGCTGATCTTGGCACGTCCTTGAATCAATGTAGCTTGGCTTTCAGGTCAGCAAAGCTGAATGCCAACATGAATTCACAGGGTTGATTGTTAGGAGCTTTTCTTTTCCTTTCAAACATTCTGCTCTTGTGTTTGAAAGGCATTTTAAATCTTCCTAGAGGATTCTACTGAGCTGAAACAAATCAAAAAGGAGGCTTAGGGGGTGCTGAAGCAAATGATCGACTTTTAGTAAAGTATTTCTTACCATATTCAGGCTTAAAAATATTGACACTTGCTCCCTGTTAAGAAATATTTGTGCTTGATGTATATACATTTATTTATGACAAGTTCGTAAATACCGATCATATTTTGATGATTTTTAGACATTAGTAGTCAATTGTTTTAAATTTATATCAGGATTTTTTATGAAGAGTTTAAAAAACAGTCTTTCGATTGTTTCAAGAATAATTGCTTCAATTTGTATATATATAATATTTTATTTGAAATAATCCCTGTACGATTTTGAAATAAATTTTAAAAATTCGTGTTAATTGGCTTTGTTGATTTGAAAATTGTTTTGTAATAGATTGTCTAAAAACTTTTAAAATGGAATCATAGAAAGTGATAACATAGCCATAGTTTGTTTTAAAGCCATTAAAATAATATGATCATAAAAGCAGAAACGTTACTGGGGCTCGTAAAAAGTCTCAATCGGTTGGTTTTGAAACTATATGCAATTAAACTAAAGGTTGCGTAAATTTTGTGTATCTGTCGAACTGAGGTAGGAATGTCCAAATAGTTTTACGTAACTAATGTATCTTTTTTTTAATTGATTTGAGGAAACAATTTAAATTTGTTTCAGACTTCATTTTAAAATATAGCATTGAAATTGTATCCCAATTGTATACCATTCTTCTTTCATTTGCTTCCACTTTTTGATCTTAGAAAATTAGTAAGTTACAATCGTTTTCAAATTGTTTGAAAACGTTTTACGTTTGTTTTATAAAATAGTACGATTTAAAAAAATGATGAAACAATCCTGATAAGATCAATTCAATCTGAAATGATGAAGGAGACGGTCCTTTAACGTATCATAATAGCAAGTATTAAGTATTTTGATTGTGTCATGAAAAATAAATTAATAAAAAATTAACAAGCACATAATTTTTAAATTGCAGGGCTGCCATTCCTGCTTAAAACTCTTTAATTCTCTAACCTAAATTCTAAAACCCTGTCACATGCTTTTATTTTTAAAATGTATTATTTTATTTAGAAATGTTGCGTTGTATATATATAACAATAATTTGTTTTTCGCCAGTGACATTACCTTTATTTTTTTTTGTAAATATGAAAATGTATTACTCAACTATCCTCAAATTTGACTCTTAAAAAGAATGCCAACTCTGAATTAATAAAAATGCTCTAAATTGTTTAATTTTAAGGGTGGAGTTATGTATATATTTGTCTTTGTTTCTAGGAACTTTCCAAGCAATATTGTATATATGTTCTTTATTCTCACGCCACAAAATTGATAAAAAATAACACTTCAAAAATTGTTAGGTTTATCAGTTTGACCTCAAAATAAAAAATATAAAAATATTATTTTAGTATTTTTTTAAAACTACAGTTAACTGAATCAATACTGTATATAATATCCTATGTAGAGTGAAAATGTGATAATTTTGTATTAAATCTGAACTGGGATGTTTTTCTGCACTCTACCTGGTGTTATTAACAAATAAAACTGACTAATCTAATGTTTGCTAGACAAAAATTAATACAACTTTGGTTATATTTAAGATTTGTCATTTTATTACCCCTAAAATTACTTTTCAGGCATTGTTAAATAAGTCTTTATATTCTTTTCATCCTTTATCAAAAACCATATATATATATAAAGACAGTTATGATAAATTTCTAACAAAAGTGGGTAAAACCATGATTTTTAAGGGTAGATTTCTGGTTTTTATGATGTGTATTTGCTAAACGAATGCTGTTTGCTCCATAGTAACATAAACTTTTTCAGGTAAAATTTTTTTTCTTAGAAAAATACAATTATTGATGAAAGAATGTCTCTTGGATTACGAATTTTTGTTTTGTTGCTATGGTTATACATTATCTTTGTTTCGGCCTTATTGCTTTTCGCAAAAGGTTTTTTATTAAAACGTGTTGTTGTGGACAACTCAAGTGTGTGTCACAAAGATAACTGGATGGTTGGTAATTTGTGGAATGGAATATCAGCTCGCATACAAGTACACCAGAAACCACAACCGGTTTGCTCAAGAATGCTGAGACCTAAGTTTAATAAAGCCATATTAGTCATTATTGATGGATTACGATATGACTTCTTACAGTACGACAACAACTTGGACTCTTCCACTACATTGCCATTTCAAAACAAAATGAAAAAATTACATCATATACTGAATGAAGAACCAGGGCGTGGCAAATTGTACAAATTTGAAGCAGACCCTCCTACAACAACAATGCAACGCATTAAAGGGATGACTACAGGTGAGACCTTGATTCTTTATTCCCTTTAAAATTTCTTATCAAGACTATATCTTATATGACATCTTAAAATATAATGGACTCTGTCACTATCTACCTTATTCCATGAAATTAAAGAGTCATGAAATTAACACGTTTTTTTAAAATTCGTGTTAATTTAATGAATTCGCATTAATTTAATGACTGTTAATTAAATGCAGTGTTAATTTAAAGACTTATTTCATGACTCGTTACTTAAAGTACAGGTAATTTGGTGACTTTTTTATAATATATAAAAGCCTAAAAAACATAAAATTCATTTTTTTTACAAATTTACTACTGTTTCCTCCTCAACGGACAGCTGAACGGTTGTTTTCTTTCAGCGATCTTTTTTAAAATAGCTTTTGTATCATCCTCTATATTCTTCATTACCATAGATTCGACTGTTGCCGTAATTTTTGCTTCAAGTGATTTTGAATATTCTTAAATTTGTGTTAATTAAATGCATTTTTAAAAACAACCTTTCTGAACCGTGTTAATTAATTGCCTTTTACAAAATTATTTCATTGAACCGCGTGAATTTCTTGACTCGCTAATTTCATGGAATAAGGTATACATGTGTAAGGAGATTCGCTCCATTTATTAAAACTTGTACAAGGGGGAACAGTTTTCCTGTTTTCAGAGTATTCAACTTTCTGTCTTCTAAACTTACCTACTAATTTATTGATTTTACCAATTGTACAATGTGTAGGAATAAATAATTCAGTATTATATTTTTTTCTTTTCTGCGAATTAGACTTGTATATGTACATTTGTTTATGACTTGAGTGTTGTTTTATAGAAACAACTATACACTTGGGCATTTCCTTTCAGGTAGTCTTCCAACATTTATTGATGCTGGTACTAACTTTGATAGCTACCAAATCACTGAAGATAACATTCTTGATCATGCTTTACGTAAAGGCATGAACATATCTTTCATGGGATGCTCAACTTGGACCGAGTTGTTTCCCAACCAGTTTCATAGAAAGATACCTTTTTCAGGTAAACACTTTCTTTTGACTTTGAAACTTGTATTGATATTATTTTATTTAATGTTGATGACATTATGCCGGTTAAACAAGCCTTGATTAGGAATATAACTGCTTAGAAACTTTTACATGTACTAATTTGTGCACACATTGGTACAAAAATTGCACATGAAAAATAAAATTGTTTATGACGACTTGATTATGGTGGTGTACAGTTCAAAAAATACTATTTTTTATATATCACATATATTTAACAACTTGTCAATTATAGCCCTAAATGTTAAAGATTTGGATACAATTGACTATGGTATCATAAAACATTTAATTCCTGAAGTTAAAAGAACTGATTGGTCCATACTTATTGCTCATTTTCTCGGTGTTGATCATTGTGGTCATCGATATGGAACGCATCACCCCGAAATGAGTAGAAAGCTTAATGAGATGGATAATGTCATCAGGTTAGACATTACCATTGTTGTAGGGTTTTTAGGGTGCTGCATTGCTCAACTTCTTACTATGGGTACACGTCTCTCCTAAAAAAAGCCAAAACCTTTTTCTTTTCTCCTATCTTTTATTTTGTAGGTCGTATAAGATTCCCAGTTTTAAATGTTGTGCTTTAGCTTAATCAGAACAGTTGTTTTTCTAGTTCACATGTTTGTGAACATCAACCTGTTTGCTATTGAATTAGTACTTTCCATTTCAATTTGAGCGTATATTTCTCTTTCCTCAAGCAAAAAACTGACATTAAATTTTAATTCCTCCCAGCAGATGATTATGCCAGTACCGTAACATTTACTCTAATGGCAGGTCAAACTTGTAATAAAGGGATAGAGAATTTAAGATATTAAAAGAACTTTAAAATGTGAGCACATCTTGATAAAGCTATAAAAAGCTTTGTGCATTTGCAATCTTTATCAATTGTTCCCATTCTATATCTACTTTTTGGGATGACTCGCTAACCAGAAAATCAACTTTCCTCAGCTTTAGAAAATTAATAGAATTTTTTATCACAATTATTATATAATTTTTGAATTATTATTGTTTATTATTTAAATTTATTGTTTAAAACAAATTATCAAAGTCAATTTTGAAATTATTTCCACAAGGCAAATACCGTTTTTGTTTGCCATATTCTAAAATTCAGATATATTGATTTACAGAGACTTAGTTGAAAATATTGATGACGAAACTCTATTATTGGTAATGGGCGATCACGGCATGACAATATCTGGAGATCATGGTGGAGATAGTCAGGATGAAGTTATGGCAGGATTGTTTGCGTATAGTAAAAAGAAACTTTTCTCTTCATCGCAGGTGCTTTTTAAATTAGTTTTCCTACACCCATTACACTGTTATAAGCTCAGTGATTTTATACATCTTATTTTTTGTATTTCAATATATTGCAATGACTACAGGTTTCAAAAGCAGTCATAAAAGCAAAAATACTATATGAAAATATATTTTTAATGATCGAGTTTTTGCATTATTTAAAATTGGTGACAGTTGTCTACTCCATTATGATTCAATATTTTTCTTGTAGAAAAATATTATCATTACAAAACTAAATTTAAAATGAAATTCAACTGTGCTTCTTTAGAGAGAACTATTAAAGGGACCTGGAGGTATAAAATGGATTAAAAGTTAGTTCACAAGTCTAAATTTTTTTTTCTCTAAATTTTTAAAAAAGCTCTTTTAATTCTCAAGATATTCATATTTACAGAATTTCAGATTTAATTAATGCGGCATAAATTATGATGTCATCTCTATAATAATACAAAGCTTCTGTCTGTCTGTGTCTGACTTTTACAAGGTTGTTTATTCTTTTACAATTTTCTTTAACAAATTCTGTAAAAACTTGGTCTATAAAATTGTTCTATAATTTACCAAACTTTGACGTTAAAACAATTACTTTGAACTTTTAAATTTAAGGCTAAATAACTTGGAAACGGGTGAAAATAACTTACAATGTCTTCTGCGTGGGTAACTAGGGTCTACCTCGGACCAAATTAGGACCAAGTTCCTAAAGCTGGGTCAATCCACCTATTTCGGAACTGACGGGTTAATGACGTCATCAGAAAACTTTAAAACCCTGTATCCCTTTAACCAATCGTTAAAAGAAAATCAACCTGTACATTTTCTTGATCAGCATTTGAAGATCAATACAATGAAGGCAACAGGTATACAAATTTCTAAGAAAGAATTTTTTTGTGTTGGCGGAATTTTTAAGCTCTTATGTCTCATTAACCGTTCATCACATGATCATATACATTTTCCTGATTAGCGCTTTAAGCTCTGCACAATAGAGGCAATGGGTAAAAAATTGTGTATTGACGGGTCTTTGCAGACGTCATCAAAATTCAAGTGATGGTTCTCCTTTTCATTGTTTTTTTCCACAGGCCTTTATTGACTATAGTATTTAAGTAATAGAAAATTTTAGACCTGTTAAAGAATGTGCATTTAAACTTTATAAATGTATAGATTTATAAAAGTGAATTGATAAAAATATTTTTTTTTGCCAAAATGACATTTGTTTTTTGATGACTTCATAACTTGGATCTGCATGTCGGTTTAGAATCAAATTTTGTGAGTAAAACATAAAGGGCCTATACTAGCGCACTCAGAAAATTTTATTGCAAATTAAGTTGCAGATCCATAGTTAGGGTCATTAGAGAAAATTTAAGAGATCTGAAATGAGCTAACAAGTGTCATTTTGGTAAAATATTTTATGTTTAGTCAATAGCAAATTTTGACAGTTTCTGTCATCAGTAATTTTAGACCTGTTAAGGGATGTGCCTTCAAACTTGATCAATTGATAAACATAATTTTTTTGCCCAAATGAAATTTATTTGCTTGACCCAGGCCTCTTAATTTTTGCTGACAACCTCATAACTTGGGATCTGCATGTCGGCTTGCAATCAAATTTTGTAAAAATATAGGGCCTATACAAGCTTACCCAGAAAATTTTATTGCAAACTAAGTTGCAGATCTCAAGTTATTGGGTTCGTCAATAAAAAATTAAGAGGCCTGGGAAGAGCAAAGAAGTGCCATTTTGAAAAAAATAATTATGTTAATCAATTCACCTTTATAAAATCTATGCTTTAATTAACACGTCAAAAATTACTGATGACAGAAAATGTCAAATGTCATAATATGCAGCAGGATTAACGAAGAGAACTTTTTAAAAAATTTAAAAAGACTTGTTAAACAACTTTCGTTTTATACCTCGAATTCCCTTTAAAAAAAAGGAAACACATTCTTGCTAAAAATTGCCATGTCATGAGTGACTCACTACGTCATGAGTGTGTTTGATGCAGTAGTATACGCTTTTTTATAAGCATTGAGTTGCCAAGGTCTCAAATTTAACTCAATAATTAAGCAACTTTCTAGCAACTCTTCCTGACAGGAAAGATGTTTTAAACTACCTACTGAGAAACAGACAAACAAACGAAATTTAAGACAAAACAATGTATACTTAATATGGTTCTCAGCATATTAAAAAAACAAAATTGTCCAGCAATTGTTTAAAATCTCTGTAATACCGTCCTACACTTTCTCACTATTCTCCTCGTTTCCTCCTTAAGTTTGTATGCATAGAAAATTTACTGAAGTTTTCCCTTTTAGCAACTACTTAGCAACTTTAAGGCTCAGAATCCATATTTTCCTTAGTAACTCCAGACTGAAATAAAAATTGGAGTTGCTTATAAAAAATATGTGTAGATTAAAATAAGACCTATGTCTATAATAATAATAGCCATATTTTGTCTTTCTGGTTACAATGGTAGCGTATGTTCCTTGATCTTCCTGCACAAGGTTTTTGAAATCAGGCTAGTGTTTTTAGAGAGTTTATATTTTTTTTTCAGAACTCGCATGAACTTCCACAAGTTTCACAGATTGACATTGTACCTACCTTATCTCTCCTTTTGGATTTACCGATCCCATTCTCCAACTTGGGGTCTGTCATTCCAGATTTTTTCACTGGTGACTACAATGAGTTTCTACCAACCTTTATACACAACCAACTTTCTGAAAATAGAAAATTAAAAAATGATACAATTTTTATTGCAAACGTTTTCAAAGAAATCAACCATGCCTATGTATCGTATTTAAATTGTAAACAGATTTTATCCTATGTAAGTCAATACGAGACTGTTTCTGGAGATCTTCCAGTCGAACGCATTGAAGCTGTGAGAACAACATTTGAATTCCTTGAAGAAAAGTTTGATGAATTTTTAGACGGTCTAGTGACTATTAATTGGTCAGATAACGAAATCTTATCCGGGAAACGAACAGAAATTGAAGAGCTTGTCCAAGATTTACAACATATTCGAAATTCATTCCAAGATGTTTTGCAACACGTGAAGAATATTTGCCAAAGTGTCTGGGCAAAGTTCGATTTGGTTTCTATTAGTATGGGTGTATCCTTGATGTTATTTATTGCGATCATTGTTATTGTTACACCATACTTTATGACTGACACTAACTTAATCGAGTCACGATTTATCTACTTATGTGGTTTTAGTTTATGTTTGGTTGGTGGCTTTTATTTAGCACAGTCTTCAGAATATGCAGAGTCAGCATCTTTATATGTTTTTGTAGCTACATCATTTTCATTTAGTCTGTGGTTGTTTTCCAGCGGTGTACATGTTGCATTTGCATCAGCTCACAAGTTGCTTCTAGTGTGGCGACAATACAAGTTGAGTCTTTTCGTGTTATTATGTTTTGGTGTATATTTAACACAACTCTTTGCAAACAGTTTTATTATTTATGAAGACTCTGTGACTTTGTTTTATTGCCAATCATTTATTTTGGTGTACAGTATGCACCAAATCCTCTCCATGTTACGTGATCACAAATCTAGCAATGCAATGAAAAGCAGTCAAAGTTTCACAACATTAAAAATTAAAATGTTGCACTGTTTATTTAATAACCAAAGTGTACTGTTTTATGGAGTCGTCATGGCAACAATGTTGTCATTACGATGGACCAAATATTTTTGGTTTTGTCGGGAGATGCAGTTGCAATGTAACATTTCGCCCTATTCGTTACCATTGGTCTCTTTACTTTCTGAATTTACCAAAGGCTATGCACACGAACGTTTATTGTTGGCTTTAGTTGCTGTTCTATTGTTGACTGGTGTAACATTTGCTTTTATTAAGAAAAGAGGAAACTTGAAGGGGTTTGGTCCTAGTGTATTTATTATGAAATATGCCAGCATCACTTGTGGCATTGCAATTTCACTGCATTGGAATCTGCAGTTAGTGCAAAATGACAAACTTACCATGCTGTTTGATGTGGGTTACTTTCAGCAAATTGTACTACCCAGATTCGTATATTTTATGTTTATTGTTTCTTTATGTTCGCTTGTATACAATCCTTTATGTTTATTTGTCATACATCAGCACACACAACCGGAAAGCGAACATTCTAATACCATACCTGGACTTTACTCGCAAATTAAAGAAAAAATAAATGGAAATATTTATGGTGAGAGAGAAAAGAAACCGCCTGTTGTATTTGGCTTAAGGACACTGTATTCTTCATCGTTGATAATATTTTTATATTGTTTTATTATGGTTGTGTCGTTAATCTTGACTGATGGTATGAGCTTTCCCTTATTATTGATTTGGTGTTCTGGCTACTGGATGTGTCGTTTGTTTAGTTTCCATAATGCAGTGCTGCTGTCTTCGTATGGTAAGTTTCCATGCTGTTTGACACTTTGACATTGGTTTTACTTAACATAATTATTATAAAACAACTTTTGTTTGTACTTATAGTATTTAGACTGTGTCCGAGTTATATCAATTGCTGCTTTTCATAGAAGACTCAAAATTTTTGGTGTTTTTTTCTAGAATGTTCTGGACTTCTTAATTTTTAGGCCAAAACTATTTAGTCTGGTGATTAACGTTAACGTGATTTTCTTGTAACACTTGCTAAAAGACATTGTGTATGTAATTCTTGTCTGTAAACCAAACATTAGTTGCATTCATATATATATATTTTCCATCAGCTTTTCAGTGGTGTTCAATTCGTTACTTTTTCATTGGCTTCTTAAATTTAAACTGGAAAATTGTTATAGCTTCTGCCAATTACTTGTGTGAACTATAGGCTTACCAAAGTGCTTAGGATCCAGTAATTTAAAATTGTCAATCTACTTTTCAGATAAAATGTTTGTATCCGTTATAACATGGGTATTCTTTTCCTCTTATGGATTCTATGCGACTGGCCATCAAACTACAATTCCTGCTATTCGATTTCAATCGGCTTACATTGGTTTCAAAGGTTCATTACCAGAGATTGTACCACAAGGTAAACTGTCGTATTCCCTTGTTTACCTTTAGCTTTGTAAAAATTATGAAAATTAAGTGTCGTTTTTACACAATTTTATTTGGAATTTAACGAACTTTTGTTAAAGCTTTCTCTGGGTTGACTTTAAATCCCCTCTGCCATTTATTATAATAGTTGAAAGTTAACTAAAAAATTACCCAAATTAAATTTGTTCTGAAAAGATAGACAGGGAATTATAACTCCTGCGGATGGAATGCTTTTAAAACTATATTTCACGAATAAATCATCTTCGATATGCCACACATTTTTCTATTTTTTTTATTTTTTTTTGCAGAATTTGCATTGATTTTTAAAACCTCAGTACAATCTTAATCAATCAAAAATTTTCAAATTATACGGCAACTAAAATAACCAGCCACATTACCAGCTTGTTATTTAATAAGATCATACATGACCTCTTCTTTAAATCGAGGCACACTTTAGGGGCCTTGGCCGTGAAAATGAAAATGAAACGCCACCAAAGCAGCACTTCCTGAAGTTTAGTTGAGTTAAAAATTTACAGGCATGCCAATTTAGTCAAGTTAAGAAGATAACAAAAAAGGCTTTGATAAGCTTGTTATTTAAATTTAAATTTACACTTTTCTAGTTTAGTCATGTTAAAACCAATGATAACAAAAAAAATTCCTAAATCTGAAGTATTAACAAACGTTACTCGTGAAGTGTCTATTCTAACGCATTTTAATTTCTATTATTCTATTTAATCAGAATTTTTTTAAACTTGATCAATTATCTCTATTGTAATAGCCGTATTCCGTCTGTCTGTCTCTGCGCGGACCCCCTGCTGAGTTAGAAAATGATGTTACGGAAACACGAATATCAAATGCGATATATTTTTATCCACTTTGTTGCGACGGGTAAATATAAAGGACGGGCGAACCCGTGGATTTTCCACGGGCTAACGACTAGTACTCTATAAAAAATATAGTCAATATGTTTTATTTTTGCTATGATCGATTATATTAACAAATGCTTTGAATTTTTCATTAGTTCTTGTGGTTATTTTAAACACCTTTTCCTCGCAAATCGTTTGCACATTGGCTCTACCATTATTGTTTATACTTGGTCGGCTGACGCCGCATACAAAGCCGAATAACAATGAAAGCGAATTGGACATATTTGATCATGAGAGCGATTCCCGTGTAAATTTTTTCCGAATGGCAGTGTTATATATAGGAGTATTAATGCTTAAGGTTTGTTTATTGTTTTTTGATTTGTCCCCTTAAATATTTTTACTTCAACTGTGTCCTTACAGAGCTTCTTTAGATGGAATATGCAAGAGGAAACTGGTGCAACTGGTTTTAAGTTTTTTAAAAATGTTCCAAATGTCAATACATTTGGAGACGAATCAAAAACAGCAACAGAACCTTCATAATTCTTTTCCTGAAACTCTTTCTTAAATAAAATACAAATAGGATTGCATGTTTCTCCTTTTGTAAGAACTAGGGGTGATATGAATGCGATTTTCATCCAGTAAGACGGTTTTTTAACCAAAGTAGAGAATTCGAAGTGAGACAAGAAATTAGTCCTTTTTATTTTCATTGAAAAAGATTTATCAATGCATATAACTCCAAAAATTATTCAATTGCTTTTTCTTATTTTATTTTTATGAATAACCTATACTAGTTAAGATAACTTTAATACCTTCTAGCACTTCTAACAGTTCTAAAACCAAACTCAAAATTTCTAAGACCATGGTAGTAGCCATTTAAGTCACTACAATGACCCCTTTACTTTTAAATTTATTTTCATTTCTCTGTTTCTGATTTTTAAGTATTGTTTTTATTTCTAGGTTGCCGTGACAGCATCATCGGCTGCCATTCATCGACGTCACTTGATGGTGTGGAAAATATTCGCTCCTCGCTTTCTCTTCGAGGCGGCGTGTTTTCTAGTAACTGTACCCATCTTACTTGCGTCTTTCTGTTATTTTCTTCGCGTCGATAATTCTCTTCGACGTTGGATGAAGAGATTACAAGATGTCGTAACCAGCTAGAGTAGTTGTCATAATAACGTTTTATGTTGGATAGTATGTTTAGCGTGAAATATTTTACGGTACTTTACGAGTTTACGCTAAGGCGTATTATTTTGCGAATTTTGCTCAAATAAAATGATATACTTGAATTGAGATGCGGGATAGGGGAAGGGGGTTAAGACTACACCTGCGCTCTAAAAGTTGTTTAAACAAAAGTGATAAAAAAATGTTTGCCGATAATAATGAACCTGAAAGGTTGGCAATTAGTACAGTTGTAGGAAGGGTAAATTTTAAAAAATTAACCCAAAGTATGAAGTAATTGTCCAAAATTTGGTGTTGCTTCTCTCCCTTAAAACTAGTCAATAAGAATACCGTTTAAAAACAAAAATATCTTACTGTTTTTACTCTTTCTAATTTTTACGTATTTATAATTTTTTTGTTTATTTTTAACGTTTTATAGGTATTTATTCTTTCAAAGTGCGCATTTTCTTTTTATAACAATACCTTAAGAGAAGAAATTATTCGCGGAAGAACTTTTGTAGGACATGTTCCAACATACTTTATTTTGCGTAATGTATTTATGCGGATGGCTACTTATTTCTGAAATTTACAAAATTAATTATTTTTGACGCTAAAGATTTATTAGTTTTGGTAGAAACAAAAATCAGTATTTTTGCGTAACATCGCTTTGAGAAATAAGGCATTTTAAAAAACAACGAGGAACTTACTAAAGTTCTACAGGAAATCAAAGAACTTCGAAATAAAAAAAGTTAGAGGTAAAATTGTTGTGGAAACTTAAAATTAGAATAAAGGGAAAAAACGTTTGCGGTAAACCCATTTTTAAAGGTTTTTGCGAGACTACTCGTTTTTGCGAATTTGGACCAAATTCGCAAACATAAATTCCGCAAAAAATTTACGGAAAAAGTTCTATTGTTAATAATTTGTTCATTTAAAATCAATCAATTCCTATTCACACACTCAGTAAATGAATATAACATAATTTTTAAGCCAACCGCAAATCTGTTCGTGTAACGGCGGTCACTATCATTCAAGAGTAAACCTGACATTAAAGTGGTCAATTTTAAGATCAGAAACATTGTTCGACTTAAAGTTTTCGTTCAGTCTGTCGTTTTAAAATCTTGATGTGTAAATGTTTTATCTGATTATGGCGTTTTCATAAGAGTTTTATCTTGCAAGTCCGTTTTTTTTGTTTTAAATAAGCAAAATACAGTTTGCAAGTAAGTCAAATTTAGGTAACTCATTACGTATTCAGTTTCAAACGTCAACGGTGTTGAATCGCAAAATACGTATGATCAGTATTCTTTTACTTGAAGTTTATTGCCACTACAAATTATTTTGTTGACTAATAATTGTTCTGCATGTTTAGTCCTAGATGTAAAAAGTTCTACTGTTTTTTAGGGATAAAAAATACAAGTGCAGTCACCAACATGAGTCAAAAACGCGAAACGCTGGCTCGCCAGAAAATCAATCAACGTTTAACAGAATCCGGCGAAAAGGAGCGCTTACAAGAGATGTTGCGCGTTCGCCTAATCGAATGCGGATGGCGCGATGAGTTGAAAGAATACGCGCGTGATATCGTGAAAGAGAAAGGCGTGGATAATGTTACGGTAGACGATCTGGTTGCAGAACTCACACCCCAAGCAAGATCCAGTGTCCCTGATGAAGTAAAAAAGGAGCTGCTGGATTATATTCGCACCGCTTTGAGTGGAAAACCTTAACATGAAATTTCATTGGTTCTTTATTGTTTGATTTGTCACGTGAAAGCGTGAAAGATGATATGTGAATATTTATAAACATATATTTATATGCTTCTGATTCGAGATTACAGATAGTCACGTGGTGTATATTTTTGAATACGTCATCATATTTTTTTGCCTTAAACGTTCTAGTCTTTCAATTTTTAGTTTGGTAACTAAAACGCGCGAAAAAGTTTGTGAAAATTTTAAGAATCGAACTTAAAATACGAAATAAGACTATTACTTTCTTCGAGCCGCGGAAATTTCTACTTGCTGAAAAACTTTGAGATTCAGGTATTTGATTGTATGAATGTAAATGAATAAATTGATTTTAAGAAAAATAAATGACGAAATGGATTGATCTCAATATTATGATAAGCGACAGCTGTATGCAAACCTGCTCCGTTTATTTTTTACTACCACATACTAATTGTTGTGTTTCAGGTTACAAAACTGTATAAAGAACCCACCTGAATGATATTGTACTACTTAAACTGGAGATATTTTTGCACATTCCTGTTCCTTGAATATATTTGTATAGACTTAAAAATAAAGCGTTGATATTTCAAAGGCATGTACCCTAAAAAAATTATCTGATAACAACAGTCTCTGGAATGACTATTTTCTGCCTTTTTTATTATTAACAATATAGGCCAAAAGAACTCTCATAACCGTAGGGTTAAAACGAAAAAATTCTATCCTTTGTAAGACCTTTATTTGTTTTAAACCAATTTTTTTCTACTAAATCAATAAATCGCGAAAGTTCATCTTGCAAAAATCTTTCAATTTTTTCCAATTAAAGTATGTGCAATGGTCTTTGCAGTTTGTTCAGTCAACTTCAGGTTGCATTGTTACAATTTCTAGGTGGAAGCTGGGTCTAAATTGTACATATTTTGCATTTGATGAAGTTTTTGATCTTTTAAATGTCTTTTGCCCTGTGCTAAAACCTCAGGTCTGTCTGTGTGTCTGTCTGTCAATTGTTTTTTGTTTTTTGTTAACCTTTTACAAAGCGTTATTCTTTAGAAAGCGTCGATATCACTTACATTTGTATATACGCGTGGGTGATACAGATAACGTAATTTTAGTACTTCCTAATTTCACCTGAGGCTTTTTTGAAGAAATAAAATATAAATTTCAAAGCTTGTTTGAAATAGCAACAAAAAGCAACTGTTTCATCTCTGTAGGTTGTTATTCTGAACAGCAAGTTATAGCTTTGCAAATTTACTTTAATTAAGACTTCACAAACAACCTTTAGAATTCCTCGCCTAACCAGCCAGTAATGTTATTGTTAGTTCGTTAAATGTATGTGATATTCAGAGGGTTTTTTTTAAATGAACAGATTTATTTTTATAAATTTGCTATCTACTAAATACTAAAAGTAGCGCCTTGAAACATGTTCATAAAAAGTTTCAAAGAGAAGTCACCTTGTTTTGTTCAAGACTGAGAAAAGTCAGCGTAAGTGGATTTGATGCAGTAAGACGTTACAATAGTATTTTGTACGTAAGTCTTGTAAATTTAATCTTCTGACTTTATTATGCTTTGGGAGGCAGAGTTTCACTATATTTTAAAAACGTGATCACAAAAACTATCAAAAGATGGGCAAAGAAACGTCTAAAACTTATTTCGTCCGAAATTATAGACATAAAAACGGGCAAACACTGTCATATACTTTGGCAATTATTCTATGTATCTTCGTCCAAACTTTGTTGGCCACAAAATTCGTCGGTCAAAAAATTCGTCGGTGCTTTTTTTACTTACCTACTTCGAATTTCGCCGCAGTCCAATGGAGTGTTGTAATTCAGAAAAGTAAATGTTTGCGACAAAAACTTGAGTTTACTGATTAATTTTCATACATTTTGTTTTTTAGCAGTAACATTCTTTCGATTGATCTTACCTTTTGCGGGGAAAAACAGTTTCACCGCTTAAAGAATCTGTTTTTGTGGCTTACCAACAAATAACCTATTTCGCAGAGGATTGTCCTGCTGCCATGGACACCCTTTGCTAGGTAAAATTGGAGCAAAATATGACATTTTGCTGCTCGACGCTAAACCAAATAACTGAATAACATGCGCTATTTGAAGCGCCTTTTTGGTCGCGTGTGTTTTTCAAGGGTCACGTGTAGTGATTCACTTAACGCATTTTCGTAAGGCTGACTCGTCGCCCAGACTACTGATGCGGTATTTCTTGGACGGAAAGAAGTCTAGAACAGGGCGAAACTGGACAAGATAACTGAAAGACAAAACTTCAATTTGAAAATCGGTTTCAGTTAACGACTGGGTAATATTAATGTCTGCATCCACAGAAGGGTCCTTTCTTCCAGCAATGGCAATGGAAGGCGAATTATTACGGGCGCGCATTTTAGAGATCAACAGTGAATTTGAAAAACTCAAAATGTCTATTTGACCATCTGAACGTGATTGTTGGTTATAGTTTAGTCGAAACGACTCGTTCTTGGACTTTCAAATATTATCCAGCCTCCCTTTCTTTAGCGCGCAAAAATCGGGCGAAAACAGTTCAACAGTCTCCCGGAGAGGTAATTTTTGTAGAAACTGCTCCGCATGTTTTAGGAAGAGGAAGAAACTTGGTTACTAACCGGTACCATACACGAACCGTCTAGATATTTTCCTTAATATCCAGGGTGGAAGTAACGTGATGAGTGGAAGGGCAATAATTCATGTGTGATTTTCCTACAACAATATTCCTTTGCGCCTTACAATTTCCTTGTTCTATAGACGCACTAAGACATAGTACATGATACCTGAGGTGATTCATTTAGCACAATTTCTTGAAGATTTAAAATTGGACACCAGCAACGTACGCATAATTAGTTTAATTTATTTTAAGAAAGCAAAGAAAGAATAATGCAATCTCAAACGCGAAAGGATGGATCTTTCTGAATCCTTAGTGAAAAGTTTATTGCGCAAAATTTAGTGTATATGAATAACGTTCGTCCTTACATTCTTGTTAGGAGAAATATCGAAAGGTCACATGATCAGGCTGATAGGCAATATAATTCCTAATGTATATGCATAAAACCTGAATCAAAAATTTTTATTCGAAGTGGAACACCCCGCCCTGACTAGACATATTGCTCTTAATTTACCAGGACATCTATATTGTACGTTCTTTAAGGCTTGACTAACCAGATTTTTTTTTTAAATAAAACATAAAAAAGTGAAAAAATGTGATATGTCATTTTATTTCTACTTTCATCTTCGTTTCATAACTTTTTTAATCGAGATATTTGTCTTTTTTTACAACCATGAATTGTAACATTCAGACCGGAGAGAATAAAAAAACCGAAGGAATCTATTTGTTTCTCTTTGTTGTTGAAACAAGAATATATTGTTGTTTTTCTTCATGATATAATTAGACACCTAAAAAAATTTGCAATCACATTGCAAACCGAACTGTTTGCTTGTTTCAATAAACTTCACTTCCCACTGCAAAGTCTACTAAAAATATACCAATTTCTTTTGCTTCAACCTGGTGCCCAGGGTTTTTTGTCTCTCATCGACGCTGCGCTTATTAATAAGCCCAACGAAAAAGGCTCGTCTCGCCTTCCGATATGCAAAAAAGACAACAGGTACAGGGAACGAGGTTGGTTTTGCATGTTTTCTAACGCAAATTCAATTTTTGTTATCACATTACCTAAACTATTAGATTTCAATTATCACCACACAAACATCTGCACTTAATAATTTATTAGTATACATCCTGTCTCTGGGACCAATTCAATAAGTTTGAATCGCTGAGTTCTTCAAACCGAAAGGAGTGTTCAGAGTTTGGCTATAACAGTTATAAGAAGAGAGCATTGTTTTTTTACATTCAGATAAAAGGTATGGTCTTTTAAGCACTGTTCACACTAATAACGGCATTTTTAATTATCGACATCAGGATGGTGGGAACAGAAAATTTCGTCTTGTTGACTGGGTGGGGAGTTTGGGTGTTAACAACATATGTAGTGTAAATGGTCAACGGTGTTAACACGTTTAGCCCCGATTAACACTATTTAACCTTCTCTATAACGTTGATGTTTTGACATTTATAACGACAACATTTAAAGGCCCTAACAAGCACTTTTACCCGGCTTTATAACACGGCTTTTTGATTAAAAGTATAGGATTTTTTTCACGATTATTTCGTCAAGCAATTAAGTTTTTAGAACGCTCATTTTGTCCCACATTTTTTGTCCGATCTTCACATCGATTACTTAAACTTAGTAAATGAGAAAACTTTGTGCAACTACAGTGAGATAAACCGCAAGAGCTTTCTTGTTGTTGTTTTCAATTGTGCTAGCATTTTTATTCAGTCATCGACAGCTTGACGGCAGTCCGTCATCATTTAGTTAGTACGCGTTATTTTGACCGATCTTAATCGGTTTTTTTTTTGTATTTTTGGTTGGCAACTGTAGTGCCATTTTATCAGATATAAACAGAAGAAAGGTAGCCTGACAGTACTAGCACACACGAGCATAAGATACATATCTTGTGCTCATATTCAAGATATTACTTGTGGGTAATGGACTGCAACTTAGGGAATAAAAAGTTCATTTTGTGCTGTTTTGTGCATTTTGGTGTTAAGCGCGCACCTATCGGTAAACATAGCTGTATTTCTCTAGATAAAGTTTCTGACGACTTTATTTTGCTCTTTTCACTTTTTTTCACCTTTTTTTTTAATTTTTTTATGTAATTTCAAACCTTGGGTGTTTATCAAGTTGTTGATTAAGTTAGTTAATTTTTAAAACTTATTTTCGCGAGGTCCAAAAATTATAGTTAGCCAAAAACTCTTCTTACATGGCTCTGTCGTTTTAATATTTTATAGATATGAATTTTTAAGTGTGTTATAAGCTTAACATGATAGTTTTTAAGTTTAAAATCATGTTTTAACAATTGTACAGTTTTGAGACACGCTTATCTTCATACAGTCTTACACACACTTCAAAATTCAAATCGTTTTGCTAAATTTGACAAGAGTATTCTTCGCATGAAAGCCAAGTTTAATTACTTAGATATATTATTCTATATGAGAGAAAGTACCTCCATATCTTTTGACACTTGTCAAATAGATGTTTTTGCCAGCAACGAGAATTATATAGATAACGTATACCAAAAGTGACAACAGTAACAACCATACCAGTAACTAAATGTGCGGAACTTATTTTGTTTTTCGCAAAGTCAGAAACGATTTTTTTGTGGGCAAAACCTGTTGAAGCCAAAATATTCTACTCTTAAACAATTTAAATTTAGAGGGTTTGGTACTGCTTGATGACCTGTGTTTAAGTTTTATTATGAAGCAAGTCACTTCTGCGCAGATTTAATGATATTTTGCGAGACCATATGTGGTGGATAGTTTAACATCAGATATCTCCTGAAAACAAATATTCGTGACTGTTTAAGTTATGATACATGTGTTATCCCAGATTAGTAAACCTGTAGCTTAAATGAATATCATAGCTGTTCTACGATCTACTATTTTGGTACGTAACAATCAATATCACCCTTCTTTGAATTGTTTAAATTCTGAAATTTCGAAAATACAGCTAGCTACTATGACAAAATAGTTTTTTCTTTCACCAGTGTAGCCTATCTTTCGTTTCACTTACGTTATAATGCACTTTTTTGTTTTTCATGAAATGAGAAAGCACATTCAGGACAAAATGTTTACATCAAAACCACCTTTTGTTTTAATATTTTAAAATGCAGCTAGAAATGAACGCAGGTAAAAAAGAAATTGATATCTCTGGATGGAGCATCAGAACGCAGACTATCTACTACAATCATGCTAAGTAGCTCAAACTACCATGACAATTTTTTAGGGCAGCAAGATACATACAATAGGTACTAGAATTGGGTGTCTCCTGTTCGCGTGATGTGAGTGTGTAAAATTTCCAGGTATTCTTGTTATAAGTTTAAGTTGCGCCAAAACGTGATTTAAATTTAAATTACTGTAACTGATAAGACGGTGCATCATAATTCAATTGGATATCCGGCATGCTAGCTAAAATCTGGAAGGTTATTTACACGGAATCAGGTAATACAACTCAGTATGACAGGTCTTCTAAACAACCGTTCTAAAGGCGTTACGCAAACACCAGAGAATTATTTACAGTCACATTGTTGCCTTAAAACATTAAATAAGTCAACAAGGCAATAATTTTATAATACAAACCAAAGAAGTTTATACAAATGTACAAACACAGCTTGAAGCAGCTTCGCATACAAGAAACCTAGGAAACTAATCAACAAATTAAGTACCCGTTTCATACCTTAATGTTGAAGACTGGGTGATGCTGAAAAGAGGGAGGAAAACAAGGGAGGAATGCCAGGCATTTCTGTGATATACACAAAAAAATGCCTGGTTCGACAATCAGCTGTTTACCTGCGTTTCATTTTTAAACGCAGTGCTTCACAACAGACAGCCTTTGAAACTGCAACAGTTTTCCTTTCATTTTTAAATGCTTGCTGTGTCCTTCTACCTTCATCCAGAGTACCTGTTGAGGTAAATGTGAAAAAGCGCATTTAAAGTATGCTTACTGTTATGACAAGGACAGGACGTGGCAGTAATTTACTTACAAGCACGAAGAAAAAAATGGCCTGTGCTTAAGATAAAGTTGGTGTCTTAGGACAAGTTTCTTGATTTCTTGATTAATTTCTTTCATTTTTTTTTTCTCTTTAATACGATTTTAGCAAATTTAATGTTGATTTCCATATGACGTTCTAGCCCATAGCATGCAGGGAAATGACGAAAAGTACATAAACTCGGTACTAATTTTGTGACATTAGAGTTTTTCTTGTAACTTTGCCTGTAATTTGGTAGCTTTAACAGTTAAAACGAGCCAACGCATTTGCAGATGGAAAATTTTTTTAACAATCAATAAGAATTCTGGAAATAAATTTTCATGAGCGCCAACGTCCAGACACCGGGCGCTACCATTATGGACATTTACTGTTTCTCTTGGAAATAATTACAAATCGCAAGTGGATAATACTAACATTGTTTGAAGTATATAAAATATATACATAACATTATTTCAGTTGTTTTAACAAAATACCATAAAATGTCAACAATGGTACAATGCTTATTAATAGGAAAGTTCCAGTTGTTAAGGAGTATTAAAATCACTTGATGCATGTGCGTCTAGATTGCTGACTCATCATCACTTGTAAATATTGAGAAACCATATCACGTGTCTAATATATGTTCTGATAATTTCCAATTTATATCATTATTGAGCAGACTTTAATAGTCCTGAATAAAACTTGAGACAAAACCTACTACGTACTCAAAAGAGAGGTACTCATAATTTTAGACTTCTGTATAAAACAAATGGCGCATATTTCAACATGTTGTCGCTAGGTGTAACTTACTATAAGAACCAATCATTATAAAATAGTTTTTGAAAAAAACATGAAATTGAAAAAGAATTTATTGTTTTGTTAAGGAGTTAAAAATTAACATCAATGTTACCACATAAAAAATCAGTACAAAGTTTTGAATTCTCTTTTATGCGCCAGATGGTGAAAAGTATATGTAACCGATACGCAAGCTGGTAGCATTCTATACAAATAAGCTTGGTATCTATAATTATTTATTTTTGATTATTTCAATTATTTATAGTCGAGTTACAATAATATAGCGTCTGAGCTAATAAAACGAGATGTAGATATAAAATAAAAATGAATATTTTGCATTAGGTATACCCCAATACGAAAATGTATGTTTTACAGAGACGACACGAGTTGGACATACAATATTTGCTTTGTGAAGAAGCATATAATAGTTTTTTCAGATATTGAATATTTCAGGTATGAAATTTTGGTATGTGAATGAATTTTTTTGTAAGTCTGTTAATCTGAAAAATTTGTCGCGCCACGTGCTAGATTCACGTGTTTTTTATTACGTGACCAAGCAAGAAGTAAAATTCAATCGTCGGAGTGGTATTTAGTGTGGGGGTAGTATTAAATCGAAAGAGCTTGAAACGAGTAAGTTGGACTAAATTTCAACCAACCGTCCGTTTATTTCAAATTTTAAGATTCCTAGTTAACTTTTAGAGCGCTTGTTTTTGAAGACACTTTTTGGGTTAAAACATAATTCTTTTCCAAAATTTGAGCTGGATAAAAGGTTTGTGTTTAATAACGTTGAGTAGACATATTTATTCTCTTTCTAATTCATGTAAAGCACTTTACATAACAGCCTACTCCTCGGAAAATGAGTTCACCTAGTGGAGCAGAGTAGCTCTTCCTCGACTTGGTTGAGAATTGCTGATGGTTGTTCAGTGCCTGTTGCTATATATTAAATAATAGAGTAGTTTAACAGCCTTATTTTTATTTTTTGTTGTATGTTTTTTTAGTTGTTTGCTTTGTTATGACTTTACTTCATTTTTGAGTTCAAACGTAACGATAACACCGGAACGAAAGTTCTTATTTTGGTGTAGGCTCATAACGGCAATCAGAATCAAAAATCTTAAAAAAATATTTTATTATTAACAGAAAATAATATTATCTTTCCCATTGTGACTTCCAGATAAAATATTCAAATGGAATATTTTCCAAGGAAAAATTACTAAACCAGGTCAAAATCAGAAAATTGCTTTAATCTTCTTGTAAAATATGTTTCATTTTACAATCCCAGATCAGTAGATTGGTTGCTATAGCCGTATATTATTAATTCTAAAATTTGATAAGTTATTATTCTTCTGTCTGCGTTCCTCGTGGTGGCTAGGTAACAATAAATAAGTTTTTTCGTCTGCTGGTGTATTTCCAAATAAATAATAGCGATTTTTGGCGACACTCTCGTTCTACTGACCAGCATATCACATTGTAGCTGCTACGCGAAGTACCTACTCTTATATATTTCACGCAAAGGGAAAAAAATGCAAAAAAGAATTAAAATAATGTGCAAAAATGTTTGAGTTTGAAACGAGACATCTCTACTGTCTAAGCAGGAAATCGAACCACTCGGCCACCTACCAATTGCACCAGGCGGGCCAAATTTAGAACCTTTAAGTGTGATTTTTTCAAACATGCTGTTTATATTATAATACCCGTATACGTCTTTCCGTCTGTCACGCAATTGTACCGAAGGTAGTGACGCACGCTATGCGGTTTAAAAAGAGCGGGCAAACCCGTGGATTTTCCACGGGCCACCGACTAGTATTTTGAAATCGGTTAACAACAATTTTATTATTCCACCTTCTATTAGAATCGATTAGAACAATGCTTGAACGTAAGTGTTACTTGCGTGTTATTCACTCTCAGTGGACACTAGAATCATTTAAAAAATTCCTCAAAGCAGTTCCACCTTTTCTTTTTTATCATGTTATCTACAGTGAGTGAGTTCGCGGGATCGTACAGCAGATGAACCACAGGAGGGCGTCTAGCTAGCACCTATTATATGCCTTTGTTGCTGCGCCTAAATCTCGTCCCGATTTTTGTTTGCTTTGGTGTCTCGATCTTCCAAAACTTGCATGTTGCGGTTAAAGTTAGGGAAACGTCTACGTCCCCCCCCCCCCCCCCCCCCGGAACTTTCCAGATATTTTAAGTTGGCGTACTGACAATTAACAGCTAGTCTTGAATTCTTCACTGTCTTGTAATGATCTGACTGTGCGATAAAACCAGATAGTTTTTCTTGTTCTCATGTTAGGAATGACTACAGGAGTTTCTATTCTGAGTTAGTAAATATCTATCTCTACACGGAAAAAAATACTTTACCGTCCCAAGTAAATAATCTTTATTTTGGTGTGACAGTGTGTGTATTCATCAGCACATTCCTTGACCGTAGTCAAATTAGGTAAAACATTTTGTCACTGTTTTGTTTTTTCTTGTCTGTACCTTCTTTTGAGCATTTTATAGAAATCAGTAAGTCCTTTAAAAAAATAGTTAATTTTCCATAGGAAAGGAAAACAAAAGCTATATACAAATCCGTATAAAAATTTTATCAGGGAATACTCATGGCACGTATGTTTATATAGAGAAATCTCGTCATGGTGGGCTCCACCCTCATAAACACATGTTGTTGTTTTCATTTTTTTTTTTTTTTTTTTGCTTGTTTGTTGTTTATTTGCTTTTTTGTGGAAATAAAAAAAAATTTAGTTTATTATACTTTAATAAACGACTGACATCGCATACCGACTAAATCAAAGTTTATATAAAAAGTAATTTTTTTCTTCATTTCTTGCTACTTTCGACTCACGTTGCCTTCTAGAATAATTTATTTTGCATATTTTTGTCTTTTGTCTTTTTTTTTTTGTAAATAATTACTTAACTGTGTACATGTTTTTTCTACAAGCAATCATTTTTTAAGAAACACTAGACCAAGCATTCTCTGAGCAACACTCTTGGCTAAGATTAAACCCTTCCTAGTTCTAAACATGGAATAGATCATTTAAATAATTTTTAAATTAAATTGTTAATTAAAATCTGTTTTAAAAACTTGATCATTTTCTTGTTAATTTTTCTCATCGCTAAAATACACGATCACCCTGCATACGAGGTTCGAAATAAAGCTACGACGAAACAATTTTACGTAGAGACAGACAACCTTGATGAATTAGCTAAAGAACTTTAATCTTCATGGTTATAAATGTTAAAAAGTTGTTATGAAAAATATATTTCTATCAGATGAAAACAACGATTTTTTTCTAGGTTAATTATGATAAAGCAAAAAATTAGGTTGGTGCACAATGTTTTGTGAGAACCAGACTTTCATCTTCGCGCTAAGAGTGCCGTTAAAAATGTTCTAGTGCTTAGTGTTTAGCACAAGAATGTGATTGATACCTTAGGTGGGTTTCTGGTTGAGCGGTTGCTTTAGCTACTTGCATGGTTCCTGTAATATAACAACTTTAAACAAACAAAGGTTCTCTTCACAAGACTCTTATTGATAACAGTACTAGCAGGAAATGAAGAGGCTGTCTCCCGGGTAAATAGTTGTAATAAATAATTAAATAATTTGACAAGATTCAGTATGAATTTGAAGGCTTTTTTAAAAATTTAAAAAATTGAGTTTTGATTTTTATAAGCTTGGTTGTTATAAAGATTAGCGCATGCATAAATAGTTTTGTACAAGTTGTCTGTGCTTAAACTACAAAATTTTCGACTTGCGACTCGTCTTATTATTTCGTGTAGAAAATACTCAAATGATGCTCAATAGACAAGTTTTCTCTTAGCCTAGCTACGCGAATTTTTTGTTACAAGATACAAAGTAACGACGCTAAAATCAAAATTTAAATGTCGTTAATTTCATTTCCTTTTATTTTAGAAAAAAATGAGAATTTTCCCTGTAGGTGCATATACTGAAAAATTGTCAAGTTTCATTACCCAAGTTTTATCCAATCGAAAGTTAGCTGTAGTAAAATATACCCAAATCTATTACTCCTTAATAATCCGCAAAACAAGAAGGTCTATTTTTATTAGAACTAGAACATTCATTTTCAGCTAATAATGTTCACATATTTTGTCTCTTATTATTTTATTATGTTTTAGGTATATTTTTTTCATTTTGCAGCGCATTAAAAATTTTGCGACCTAAATCTAAGTTTTGCAAAATCGCAACAATTAATTATTCAAAAATTTCTGTCTTATAATTTTCATTTTTTGTGTGTTTCTTCAGTAAAAAACAGAAAGTTAGTAAAACCTAGCCTTGCCATTGTTCTTCTTTTATTCCTATTTTCATCTATTCCTATCCTCATTGTTGTCATAATATTGTTGATACGTAAGATAAAAAATATAAGAAGGCAAATATTTAATGGCAGCTTGAGAAGTACTTGTAAAACAAATCTTGTAAAAGTCTTGTGAAAAAATGGACAAAACATATATTTACAAAAGGAAGTACAGAGATTATCCTGAATGAAAATATAAACAGTGAAGATTAGAGAAAGATGAATCAAAACTTAAGTATTCACCCCATCCTTCCTTCCGTTTCTACGATACAGAAGAAAACTATAGTTTTTGTTGTTTTTGTTTTCACAATAAGGATATTGTTTCTTCCATTAGTTTTAACAAACTTAAATATCTAAAACTGGAAAGTATTTCTTTAGACATAAAACATATTGTTTATTCCCTTTTATCCGCTAAAAAATACTAAATTTACACGTGCGTTTAAATTTTTCAAATATTAACTGTTGCGGCACGAAGAAGCGGAAAAACAAAACTTTTTCAAAAAATTCCATTTAAAATATGGGCTTTTGAACATAGTTGGGACTTGTAATAGCTGTATTAATCATTAAATAGCACGGCGCTTCATATGGACGTCTGTGTTTCGCGTTCCATTAAATTACTAACTTCTGCTGCTGCATGAAGGCATGATATTCACAGAGAGATATCCAGGGAATGTTTAATGTTACTGAAAAGAATAAATACGCGTAAGTTATGACACAGATCTTGAAACACTGGTTTATTTACTTCATGTACAACCCTTTGAAAAGTGTACCGATTAGGAAATATCTACAGTTATTTTTAACTCTTGAAATCTTAACTAGAAAAACATGGCACTCGACAAAGCAAATGAAATTAAGTTGTTGGCTGTATTTTTTCTGTTTTCTAATTTAACCTGTCCAATTGATTCAATATGCGATAACTATCTACATAGATACACTGCTTCTCCCTCTTTTTTTTTGGGGGGGGGGGCAGTTTTAAGTGAAGATAAGAACCAGACCAGCTTGAGACCAGGAAGAAAGGAAATGGCTAGCACCTCTTTATTTATTTATATTCGATCCTTCGCCTCTTTTGAGATTAATAAGCTTATCTTATACCTTATTTTCCACTACATTCTCCACATGATTGTTACGGACAAAGATGCTTGAAACTGTGAACTGATAATCTCTCTTTTTCTTCTTCATCACTGATAATATCAACATACTGAGATAAATAAAGCTAATATATATTAAAGAAATACTATGATAGCTATATTATTAATTTCATCTTAGATAAGTACACAAAAAAATGGCGAAACTTCGAACATTGGTGTTGTCTTTGGTGATATCAGCTATCTTTCTTGAATGCGTTTTTACACTCTCGTTCATGGGTCAAACACATAGAGTGGATACAAAATGGGGAAAGAGAGATGGAACTAATGAATTGGTAGGTTGATATTTGTTTGGGTTTGCTTAGATTTTATGATGTTTTAATTGGAAACTCTAAAAAGTTATCACTGAAGTTTTATGGGGTATGTTAACATGTGTAGAAAACATGCGTTAACTAAATGTTGATTGCCTGAATTAGTTCTGAGGGACTTTAAAATATTTTCGCGTTAGTTTTTATCAAAATGATGATATAATCAAGTAAGTAACGGGAAGTTTTATTTGTCTCTTTGGATTCCATCCTAACAGTTGGAAGTTTAGAAGCTGATGGAGGATGCAATGGAGTTCTTTTCAGCTGGTTCGGGTGGAAGAAGTTGAATTTGCTAAACGTAGTGAGGGCCAACCATGGTTTTGTCTGTGGGGAGACTTTCCACCAATTTCCACCATAAGATTGGTAGGAGACGCATTAAAATCATTACATCTTTTACAGCAGAGCATTAGAAAGGCACTGCTGTTAACTCTTTCGTGGAATAATCAATAAAAGCTCATTTTTTAAAATTCTAAACAGAATTGTAGATGTAGTTTTCTTGTGTTGTACAGTGTTGCTTGAAAGAGTGTATATGTAGGAACGAAGTTTTAATTTCTCCAAGTCCTTAATTATTGACTTAGTCAAAAAATGCTCGTCTTAGCATTTTACCAATGACGTCATCAAATTTGCAAAAATGGGAAAACTTGGCTTAACTTTGCGATTCCGGAAATTATTTGTGTACAATTGTTTGGAATGCAATCACATAATTGCCTGGAATGCAATAACTCTTTGGCCAGGAAATTAGAGCTAGGAAAGTAACAAAATACCAAGCTAAAAAGACGATAGGCTATATCACCCCCTATCTGCCCCCCCCCCCCCACCCAAACAGGAATAGGGTTAAAATAATGATCAAATAAGTCACTGCACTTCTATGCATACTAACGTCATTATTTATTTATTTTCTTAACGTCATAACTTTTTATAAATTGACTTTTTTATGTACAAAATTTTCTTGTAATAGGAAGGGAACAAAAGTAATAAAATTTCTTGCCCATCACCTCATTTTGAACGAAAATTGAAACAAAACTGTCCTTAATGTAGTTACATACTAAATTACAAAAGAGGGGAGGGGGGGGGGGGGGGAAATAAAAATTCAGTACAAAGAGGGCGTAAGGGGGTCGAGGGGGAGAAGGGAGGGGACAGTTGAGAGGGAAGGGTGTAAGAGGTTGCGAAGGACGCAATGGAAGACTGAAGTGTTAATAATAATTCTAGTGATTAATTAATTGACCACGAGTATAATTTCTAATTTTATTGGAATTTAGTTTTAAGTTTTATTTCTCTGTAGAGTCTTCGTGATCTTCTCAGTTTAGCAGAACAAAAACGGGATATGTTAAAAAGAATATTTAAACTAAAAAGAAATGGCTGGAAATAATGGTAAGTAAATATATAAAAATAAAAAAAAAGTCTCTTCATCACGCCCAATTGTCGAGACTTAAATATTTATTATTAATCTGTAAACAAGGTGCAAAGGAGGATAATTTTATAAAACAAATTATTGTCAATAACAACACTGGTAACGACAACAACAACGACAACGACAAAGAAGAACATGATCGCGACGATAGCGACAAAAAAGGAGAACGATAAAAAACGTTAACGATAATAGTGACAGCAACGACCATAATAACGAGAGCAACGACAACGGAAATAATTACAACGAAAGTGACAGTAACGATTGTAAGTACAGTTAACCGACAACCGTAACGATAGCAACGACAACGACGGTAACGACAGCGACGATAGCAACGATATAACGTCAACAATGATAACGTTAGCAACCAACGTGACAACAACGGTAGTAACACTAGCAATGATGACAGTAACAACAGCGCAAAAAACGAGTCAATCGAAGCGATCATGTCTATCATTTGCGACTTATATAAACACAGTATACTTAATCTACTGAAATCTACGTAAAAACGAGACCAACCTCTTCAATCTCATTCCCAGGACTTTCTGTCTCTCATCGGCGCTGCGACCTCTTTAGAAGAAATAAATTGTGGTCTGAATTACAAATGACTTTACTTAGAATTGCTTTGCCATTCTCTGGAAAAATATTAACTTCCCAGATGGTATCCCCCTTCAAATAACACAATTGATGACCGTTCAAAACAGGAGGCATCAAAATTCATGTTTTGACATATGTCAAGTTGTCAATAGCAACAAAACTCAACCCTGATGTATAGATTGGTGATTTTTATACTGTTATTAGTTTTTCTTTTTCTTAATGTTTTAGCAGCTGAGCAAAACGAAGAAAAAGAACATGTAAATATATAAATTTATCTGGAATAATTATTGTACAAAAAGAATAATAAAAACCAAATTTTAATATGTTGTTTATTGCTATGTAGTTGGAAACTTCATCAGTTATAATTCCTGTCGTAAATAGAGAATGAAGAACTTTAATTTTGAGGGAAGACATTTGTGGAAGTTGGTTTTGCATCTAAAAATATATTTCTGCGCAACAAAAATTCTTTGATTGAATCGTTTTTATACAAGTTGCATTACATTATACATAACAGAAAAAAAATTTGCAAAAATTTTTTTTTGCGATTTCCGATGTTTGTATTACTATTTTTCAATAATAAAAATTATGAGAAATGAATAAAATTTAAAGAATTTACTTTTTTGAAAAAAAATTTAATAATTGCTTCTGTTGAATTAACCGCCCCTGCCAAATAAGCGCCTTTTGTCAGGGTTAAATTTTTAATTAAGCCCCCCGGGCGCTTAATCCCTTATTCACTGTATTTCAGACCGATCCTTTTTCTCTTTTTAAATAAAAAAATCTTTATGTCAGTTTTATTCTTTTTTCTTTAATGTTTCGTGTAATAACTGTTAACAAACTTTCTAAAACCATTCAAAATTTGTGATTTTTGCGAATTTATTTGCAAAAATCTTTTCTCTTAAATTTGCAATTGTTTGTCAGTCGCCAAAGTTACTTTAGTTTTGTAATCGGAAGCTAACACGAGAAAAAGTAAGAATTATTAGTTGTGCTTAGCAGACTTATTTGTGAAATCTAAGGAAAATGACGACAAATAATAATGGTTTTCAAAATAACGCAAGGTAGATTACCTTTTTTAACATCATCATTTCATACATCGTATTCAAAAATTTTAAACCTTTTATTTTTGTTCGATACCTATTTTTGCGATTATCCAGAAGTTAGTTTTGCGATAAAGTTAATTTTTCCCCAATCAATTCTTGTAAAAATCAAGGTACCGCTTTTTTAATCTTTTATTACAAGAAGTAAGAACACAGTGAACCCCTATACCACACATAATTTCATCCGATCAAATAGTTTACCTGATACTCCAAACTAATGCACTAACCGACTCGTTTTACTTACATTAACCGCCATACTAACCAGGAGATCATGATTTAAAGGCCGACATAACAAAGGATAGTTTGTAACACATTTTTCTCATTCAGCAGAGCTGCCATGACGGGGAGCAGCTGTTGAGAGTTACACCATGTTCGTCTTTGCAAATGTAAATAAGAAAACATTTATTGACCAAATCAGTTCAAAGGTTTGCGAAATTTTTTGACATATTTTCCATAATTTCTTCTCCCAATATAAAATATATTGCTTATTGTCCTGCTGAAACCCTTGTCAACACGAAGCACGAAGAAATGCTAACATCAACGTTATAAAGGGCATTATCGAGGTTTTAGATATCTTCATGACGATAAATCCTTATTTATAGCATTTAACCCATTAGTGGATTAAATGTGTTACTCCTTCAGTACGCCCTTGTTTAAACAGGGGCATAGCCAGTTAACATTTTATCTCCTTTAAAATGTTTAGCAGTTTTGTGTTGCTATCGCCTTAACATCCCAGCAATTCTGTGCTGCAACTAAAGTAACAAAGTCCCTACATGATTCAATTATGTCCAAATGACAGGATATATTTCTATTCATTTGACTCTTCATTATAGAATTGCAAAGCAAAATTTAGTTGTCGTTGTACATCTTGGTAACATTTTTAATAACGTGAGCAAAACAGACACAGTCGAAATGAAATTTGCTCAAAGTGAATATGTATACTGCATTATTCTATCGAACCCTATCCTAATGAATTTGCTTTTTACCGAGTTAGCTTTAAATGGCTTTAAGCAAGGGTGACCTGCGGACCAACCTGCAATTTTTTTTATAATATAATAATTTTCGTTCTAAAACGACTTGTCAAGTTGTTCCTTCTTCGTCCGAAGACTTGAAATTGGATTTGTAGCAATTTAATTAATGTTTTGAAGCATTTTTAAACTGAGAGTCATTGTACAATATCACGTGCATACATCTAGGCATTCCTGTCCCCACGGTGTTTTTCTAATCCGGAAAACTCAAAATTGGAAAGAAAAAAATTTAGGTGACGGCTTTTTTTTAATTTAGTCAAAAGCAGTGTTAATAAATATGTAAAAGTAAATCGTGACTGCAAAATCATCTCATTAATTCAAATAATAATTAAAAATTCGGAAAACTAAATTACGTACGTGATTCTAAAAACGGCTTTCATCGGATGTGACAGATGGGAGGCTCATCATTTTGACATCTGGCAGTGAAAGTGAACTCTTGTGAAATTGACAAGCATATAAATCATTGAAATTTTTGAAATATTTATAACTCAGGACCATTTAAATAACGCGTATAAAAAGAAAATTTACATTGCAGTTTTGAAAAAAGAGAGAGTGAAATAAAAAGAGGTATTTATGTATTTTTTAGAAGTGAGATGTTGAACTACCATTAGCTTCCAGAGATTCGGGAGCAGCGCAAAGACTTTATAATCCAATCTTGTTCCCAGGACTTGTAAGTTGTTTTACAGGCCATTCAAATATAAAAATTCCTAACAAGTTCTGCAGACGAGGTTTTTAAAAAGCGAGGCGACATTTACTCACCTGTAAATCCGCGATGATTGGGAAGAGGGCAAGAACTAAAATACTTTCTTATATTGTTTTTGCATTTGTCTTGTTTGATTTACCCGCGGTATTCTATGCCATTAACCGCGGCAGTTTATACCATTACCTGTGCTATTTTATACCGTCTCCCGCGGATATTTTGCTATTATCCAGGGAGAGTTTCTATCTTTACCCGCATTATTTTGTACCATTATTTCGGTTTTTTATACCATCGCCTGCGGCAGGTTTTTATTATTACCCTCGATATCTTTTACCATTAACCACGGTATTTTTTACTACCAGCAGCAGTTCATCACTCTCGAAATTTTATATTCAACCTATAGTGGTATGTTATAAAACCAACACGCGGTATTTTACACCTGAACATTGCTTAAATCATCCAAATTTGCGTCATTCCATAACGTCCTTATATGAATAAAAAATAAATAAATAATTGAATGTAAATGAACCCTCTTTTTAAAAGTAGTTTGTAAAATAAAAGCTTTTTTGATCGTTTTTTTTCGTACCAGTGACTCTATTACATAATTTACCATATTCATTATTTAAATGAGAGTCTTATCAACGACCCCGAATGATGATTTTTATTCTTCTTTCACTATATTATTAAAATTCAAAAAAATTAGGAAATTATTAATTTATTTCTCAATAAGATTACGTAGCGTTGCAGTTGTCTAGGAACGAAATAAATAATCAAATCGGCTTACAAAAGAAATGATATTATTGAACAAAAATAAAACGCAAAAACGCAAATTAAAAAAGTTGTTTTGTGAGACTTTATCAGGAAATGGATAGTGCGTGTTCTTATATCTTAGTTTATATAATTTTTTTTATTCATCTGAGCAGAGGAACTAAATAATAAAGGATCATTTTCACTAAGCGAAATGATTCTAAGTGTTTTGATTGTCTGGAAGTAGATTTTTTAGGCCTAGAGGAGATGAGCCTAAATATAATAATGCATTCTAATGTGTTGATATCACAGTAATTATAAGTTAGATGGCTGTGTATTAATGATATTTTTTGGTTTTACTTTGTTTCAGCTCTAGTAAGAGAACGAAGCAAGAAGATTTACGTTGTTCATAGTTAAGGTAAATTATCCTTCTTTGTTCCACATTGTTTTTATTTTTACTCGCATCGTTAAGATGTATTATTTTTCGTGTTGTTTTTTTTCTGTGACAAACATGCAATTCTTTGGCTAAAGGTGTGTTAGAAAATCTAAAATGGCTATTTTAAAGTGACATTTAATTTAAAGCAAAAATCAATTTCTTTATAAAATTTATTGCGAAGATTTTTTCCTTGAAGGTAATTATCGCGCATGTTAGAAATAATTTAAAATTTTGTAGAACTTTCCTGCTGTGGTCTACTAAACAAGGCGAACTTTCAGAACAAAAGATTTAAAAGATTTTTATATTTTTAAAAGACAAAAATGCGAAATACTTGCCATGCATGATATCATATGCAGATATCTAAATTAGCATAAAACCGCAGATGTTTCTTCCATTTAAATCAATACGAACATATGTCAAATCTATCTCTTTTGTACCCGTTTTTTCAAAGTTGGTTCACAGTACAGTAGGCGTTCCAGGAAACAGATATGTCAATTTTTTGATAGTAAGACAACTCTTCTCTTTCACCCACTAAATTTCAACATGACATATGTTATTATCCATCAATCAGATGAGGTCTTAAATATCCAATCACGCTCTTTCAAATGTAATGTTTTTTTTATACACAAGAAATATCACAGCTTTGATAGTTTCAAGTGAATCCTAATTCTTTTTCCAAATATTAAAATACATGAAAATTCGAAAAATAAACAGTTTGCGAAAATCGAAACAAACCTTTAAGTTTATAATTGAAAAAGAAAATACGTGGACAAACTGTCCACAAAAATAGGTTTGGTGGTTATTTAAGTGCATATGGGAGCATCCATAAAATACGTACGCATCTGGGGGAGGGTTGTGAGACTAAAATCATACAGGTGCGTACAAGGAAGGAGGTGCGTGCGTACACACTGTGACCGTCTGTTATTCTATTTTCTTTTTTACATTTTTATATTTCGATATCGTGTCCATTTGCAAATCTTTTATAGACTATTGTTATTATTATTTGATCTGTAATGTCTCTGTAAGAGACTTACGTAGGGTTTCACTAAAAAAATCACTTGATCAAGTGGGAAGGGGAAGGAGTGGGTGAATGTATGTGTATAGGCGCAAGGGAGGGTGTCAGAGAAAAATCGTACAGGGGGAGGAAGGGTCGAAAATGAGCAGTTTGGTGCGTACGCACTCAATGGATGCCCTCCATACTGAAAAACAATTCATTTTTAGATTGACGAATTATTAATTTATTTTTCAATAAGATTACGTAGCGTTACAGTTGTGTAGAAACAAAATAAATTATCAAATCGGCTTACAAAGAAATGGTATTATTGAACAGTGTGTGTCTTTCTTTTCTGCCTAAAGATCAGCAAGAGAATGGCATTGATTTCCTCTGTGGTGGTTTAGTTGAGCGATTGTTTTGAACAAATAGGTGCTTCAAATGCACTAGCACCCCCTTCGTAGGACCAACATTGATAACAGTTCTATTAGGAATTAAAGAAGCTATCCTAAGTAAATAATAGTAGTAATAATAATCTCTCATGTGAAAATATTGTTTTGTTCATATGGAGAAGAGTTGGTCCGATTGATCGCGCTGCCTTATTTAGGCAAGTTCTCGCCTTGTTTCAGAAAATCTTTTGCTCGCCTCATATGAACGTATAATAATATCTGTCAACCGAGCTAGAACAAAAATAAAAAAACCTGTTTCAACAGGTTTTTTTATTTTTGGACCACCAGTAAATTCAACTGTTTTTCAAATTTCAAAGTTGGGTAGTGTGTTTCTTCCCGTATTACAAAATAAAAGTAATCAGATGTTAAATGTAATATAAAAAATGCACATGCCCTAATGTTACGTTCGTTTAGTCGGAATGTCACGTAGTACCACTTTCGGTTGAGGGAAAACACGAATATTTCACAGTCTAACTCTCACAGAAAAAGCTTTGATTAAACAAGTATCTAAATTAACAAAAAAAACTACACAATATGTCAGGCTAGAAGTTAAAAAACAAAGATTTTATGAAAAATTTACCCCCTTTTTGCGAAAAATTGATCGCGTGAATGTCGTGTCTTCACTCAAATCATAATGTTTACCTTAAGAACTGCTGCTTTGTAATTGGTTTAAAATTATCACGTGATATTTGCCGACCGGTAGAATAAGAGTGATTTAAAGATAAAAATTGTTGTATCTTACCAAAATTGAGGTAATCCTAAAAATCGCATTAGGCTTCGTGGACGAAGTAAAATTTTAGTGCTAATTCTGTCTAAAAGTCCCAAAAAGATGTTTGAGCAAGTTTAATAACATTAAGCTTCCCCAGTTTGTGTGTCTTCTCTGTTTAAAAGGATCATACAAATTTTTGGAAGATAATCCAAGTTTTTGAATAACAACACACAAAAAAAGTTCGTTTACTTGATGAATCACGCATGTTAATTATCATCTCATCTTCAATGTATTGTTTAGTTAATACTTAGACCGCGAATTTCGGTGATTTTTTTTTGTAGGCGCTTAATAAAAAAAGTAGTCAGAGGAATGTGAATCTTTGAGAACAAAATAGAAATAGATAAGAAGAATAGATAGAATATGTGAACACGAATCGTAGTTGGCCGTAAAACAGAATTGTGTGTTTATTCACACGAGGTGTTAGGGTTTGTTTTAATTTTTTTTATTTCATTTTTATTGATTTTAATTTTAATTTTTTTATTTTATTTGCATAGAAATAAGAATAAAATTTGAATTTGAAAAATATGAGGATGTATCTGATAAAAATAGTAAAGAAACGGTACGTAGCCACAATGTGCCTCATGCTCTAACTGATGGATAAAAAAATGTTTCCTACAAGAAAATAAGGCTGAGCTGGAGCTTTAGAAGTTCAAGTTGATAATAAATAGCTTTTGAATTTTCAAGCAACTCTTAAAGAACTTCGAGGCTCAAATAATTGACGTCTGAAGCTCAAAATGTATATTTTATTCCTGACTTTTCCATCATAAGAAAAATTTTAGGAACCCAAAAGTATAATTTTAAGGATTGGCGAGCCAGCCTTAAAATCTAAGACTTTTGTTTATTTCGAAGAAAAAAAAAGCGCTAGATATTTCAAAATACGACAAGAACCATTGTTTAGCAATATATACAACTACCCCCCTTGCTTCCGTGACTCTACTTAGTTTTACATCTTTCATGCAAATTAGAACAATCATGGCATTGTATCAATCTGTTAACAGGAAGTATCGAAAGGGATACACTTGGAACGTCTCGTATTTGTTACCTTCTAAAAATGATAAATGATATTCAAACTGTCAATTAGCTCTCTTCTAGTGTGAAAATAACATACAAGCTTTCCTAAAAACACATATTTGTCAAAATATCCACACAAACACATTAAAGCTTGCCTCATCGGATTTCCACTTCATAAACCATCTGCCATTTGTTTATTCACAACATTTCATGTACCATCTACGTATAAATTGTAATAATTAACGCCAATTATCACTGCATAAATTAGTTTAAATATGTGTGCATCTTTATATTTTTTCATTCTCGGAGAACCTTGTTTTAGTGAAACACAGAATCTCAGGTAAGTGAGCAGATAGCTATCAATAAAGGTTGGTTTACATTGCATTTTAACGCAGATATGAGTAGCGAAGTATCAAACATTAGGAATTGCTTAGCAAGAGGGAACATAATGTGTATTTTGTTTCGTAGCGACGCAAGTTATGAGAAGACAGTTCCATTTCATTTTAAAGCTATTGCATTTTTTTTCTAGAGCGAAGTTTGTTTCCAAAAACAAAGTTAGCTTCTATCACTTCTGGTTTTAAAATTATCCTCTGACACTTTCTTCATGTTTGAATGCATAACGAAACTTATTATTGATACTACTGATACTCAACATATCACGCTTGATCCCAGGCCTTTTCAATCTCGTCCCCAGAACTTGCTAGGCTTTTATTCAAATATAAAAAGCCTAACCAGTCGTTGGAACGAGGTTGAAAAAAGTGTACCAGCATTAGGACAGGACAAGGATGTAGAATTTAAAGAACTCGTGTGTTCCAACTAAATTAGAAAACAAGGATAGTATTTCTAATGAGGGTTGTTTTTCCTGTCCTATACACCATATGCGATAATCATCCTCTCTGTAAAAATCACTAGCCTCATGCTAAGCCAAAAATCTTTTTGAATCCATCAGATTAAAAATTGATACAAAGTCTATATATAAAAGTTCATCTATATTATAATACGTCTGTCCGTCTGTCTGTCACGCAAAATGGTAGCTTAGCTGCGCAGGTTTAAAAAGGACGGGCGAACCTGTGGATTTTTCCACGGGCTAATAACTAGTGCATCGCAATATTCGTAAGAACAAACTTGTGTGTGCCGATTAAACGTTGTTTGCGTTAGTAAGATTCACAGAAAATAAGATACAGATTTACAGAATTGTGAAGACTAAGACTGAAAACTCAGAATCGCAGTTGATAAACACAGTATTTGAGTTATTTCTGATTTCTTTGCTTTTATTTATTATTATTTTATGAATGCACTTAAAGAATTATTTATTACTCTTAGGTTTCATTCACCGATAATTCACCTTTCGTCTAAGCCGATAATGTGACGTTTCTATGACGTATCTGTGACGTTTCTTTGTTGCATTTCTGACGTTCTATGTCGTATCTGTGACGTTTATACATATGTTTCATATGTGACGTTTCTATGTCGTATCCGTCACGGCTTTATGTTGCATATGTGACGTTCTATGTCGTATCTGTGACGTTTATATGTTCCATATGTGACTTTCGATGTCGTATCTGTGGCGTTTCTATGATGCATCTGTAATAGTAGTAGGGAGTGAGGATATACAGGAATTCGCTCCTTTTACACCTTTTAACACCAAACACCCCGCTTCCACCATTTCCACCTCCCTACTACTACTTCTGTGACGTTTCTCTGTCGTATCTGTAACGGTTCTATGTCGTACCTTCTTCATTAGTATTAATTTACACCGGGTGAAAAAATTCACAGGTAGTAACTTTCGCGAATGTTATTTCGCAGCAAATTAGCGGGTGTTAAACTTTTCATAAGACGTTAGCAAATATTTATGAAGAAAAAAGGCAATTATTCAATAAAATTACACATTGATCTTTTCGTCAGATTTTAAACAACAGCGTTTTATTATTTTTTTGGCACACAAAATTGTTATTTGTTTATTTTTTACCGGTGGTATCGTTAAAAAAATTTCGAGGGGA
This sequence comes from Hydractinia symbiolongicarpus, assembly GCF_029227915.1. Taxonomy (NCBI): domain Eukaryota; kingdom Metazoa; phylum Cnidaria; class Hydrozoa; order Anthoathecata; family Hydractiniidae; genus Hydractinia; species Hydractinia symbiolongicarpus. Next base: position 10,631,489 of record NC_079875.1, on the reverse strand, counting down.
ACTAATTTTGGGAGTTTAGAAAAAAAACGCGTAGAAAAGGTTGCTAATAGATGTTTTGTAATCTACGACAGGTTATTTGTTTATATTTTAGTTTGCAAGATGGCTAAATGTAACATTCTCCTTGTTCTCTTTGCGCTCACAGTGCTCACCCATACTGTGTTCGGTTTGACCTCGCTGGGTAACGAAGCACATGTCTTGACTGGTGTGGGAAAACGAGACATGAAACGAATGGTAAGCTATGTATAAGTCTCGGTTAACTGTACCTTTTGACGTCGCTAAAATTCGAACTTTCAAAAAATTCATCTATTTTTTCTTTTTACTTTAATCTTTGATTTTGCAATTATTATTAACCTCTGTTGCTATTGTAGAAATTCCATGACGCAATGCAAGCAAAACGAAGCAAATATGCTGGAGAGGCAGCAAAGTACAAACGGTTCCTTGCTCACAAAAAAAATCATGAAGACTGAGGTATACATTGTCTATTTTTATATTTAAACAACCTCGTTCCAAGGCTTTCTTCTCTCTGATTGCGTTCGATACCAAAAGACGAAAAAACAGTACTAGAAATGAGGTTGAAAATTCAACTGTTATCAATCTCAGGCACCAAAATTACAGATTTTGCTTTTCGGGATTTTTAATGATAAACCTCGTCACCAGGTTCTTTTTGTTTTATACAAATAGGATGAGGTATGCTGAGTTTGTTTGTTTTTGAGACTTATTCTTTCTTTGTTTTAGATCACATCAGCGCTTCAATATTGCATCTTATTTGCGAATGAATAAAATCTAATTTATCTTCAATTTTGTTTGTTTTGTTTCGATTTCTGATTATGATCTCCATTTTCAAATCTCCTATATGAATACAAAAACTGTGTTTACTTTTCTGTGACAGGCAAAGTCGGTGTGTTCATTGTCTTTTTATGTAGCCGACACAGTTATTATGTCCAATTTGTTAACTTTTTTAACGTTACGGCGCGACGCAGATATACTTCAGACTGACATTTTTAAATAGCATTTTTAAATTAACGAAGTCATTCCGCTTACTGCTTGGCAGTATGTTAGTGATGAACAAAGTAGTTCTTCTTCAATATGACTTACACGCATTATACTCGCCCGTCATGATCAGAGGTCTGATCGGGATGAAGCATTCTCTGTTGAGAATGAAATACGGATGTGCTATGATAAATATTCACCTATATGTATACACACCATCCGGAAAAATTATCTGAGTTCATCACTAATTGCCGCACGTAGTTAATCACTATTGCCGCACGTAGTGTAGTGGGTTCGTCTGCGGCTCCCAGTTCTGGGGACCGTGGATCGCATCCCGCTCACTGCTTGGCAGTATGTTAGTGATGAACAAAGTAGTTCTTCTTCAACATTGCATTGTACTTTTTAAGTTTAAAGTTAAATAACTTGAAAACAGATGAATATAACATTGTCTGCTGCGTGGGTAACTAGGGCCTATCTGGGACTAAATTCCTGAAGTTGCGTCAATTCACTTGTTTCAGAAACAAACAGGTTGATTGCGTCATCAATTCCTATTAAACACTAACATCTCTTCAGCGTTTTGTCAAAAGAATATGATCCTATGCATTTGAGCTCTATGCAAAGAAAGAAACTGTAAAACAAATTTTTAAAAAAAATTCTTGCAAATGCCCAGTTACTGGGTATTTGCTGACGTAAGCAAAAATTTCAAAACCTTATATCTCCTTAAACGATTGTTTCAATCATTTTATACATTATCAGTGTTTGAAGCTCTTATTAATAGAATCAAAGGGGGGGGGGGGGGGGTAAATTTCTTTTTCTATCTTATGGTCTTTGCGTGACCTCATTAAAAATTCAAATGACGGATCTTTTCTATTGTTCTTCTGCATAAGTGGATTTTTCCACGGGCATACCGACTAGTCTATCTCGTTATTAATAGCCGTATTCTGTCTGCTTTTGTGCATAAAAAAGTCGTGCTACGGACACACAAAATGCAAAAAATGTTTTTGTCTTTTGCGAGGTTTTTACAAAACCTTATGTTAATTGCTGTGGTTTTGAGGCAACAACAAAGACAGCAACATGCTATGTATAGAAGTATATTTCTCTCGTTTCATATTAACTATACTTGCGTTTGAGGGAAGGGGAAAGATGTCGGTATCGGGGAGCCAGATACGTGTGTTTTCATTCTTAACCGTATCTCTTGGAAACGTCTGTGTCTCTCGTGGAAACGCTAACTAACCTGGGGTGTCTCTCGCTAAAATACCTACGTCTCCACCAACCAACCAACCAACCAACCAACCAACCAACCAACCAACAGCCGTTTTGTAGCCCTTTTAACAAGACCAATTTTCTGATAAGAAAAGAACAAAAATATAAACTTTGGGAAGATTCTGTAAATTGTTAGATTGCTTATTCTTTGTTAAAATTGTTTTGTTCTAAATTGTAAATAATCATCTGTTCGCAGGTTCTTATAGTTCATCCATAAAACAGAAACAGATAAATATTTGGAGAACGTGAAAAAGCATATTTTTAACTAATTTTGAAACCAGTTTTGCTGAATGTGGGACCAAATAAAATTTGTGGAGATAATTATCTGTATGTACGTTACGTACTTTTTCAAAAAATACTTAAAACACTTATTATAGGCCCCAATTTAGTTGAATTTCCTAAAATGCCGCGATTATTTGTTATCTGAAATTATCATTTTCTAACATTTATTAAGTACCTTTACTGCAAAAATTAAAAAAACCTAATAAACGAATCCAAAGACCTGTGACGAATATAAATAAGGATGCAAACAAACTATTCTAATTTTAAACCATTTTAGGTTTGTTGCATTGGCAACAAGATTTTCCCGCAAACGGGACCAAATAAGATTTGTAGATAAATGATCTGTGCCACCATTTGAAATCAATTATAGGAAAAAGTAATCATAATTTTTAAAGATAAAATCAAAAAAATTTCGCATATAAAAAAAAACGCGAAACTTATGGAACAAAATTTCACGTTTCACGGTTTTAGAACAAATTTCGCGGAAAAAACTTTCGCGAATCGAAGAAAAAGGTTATTTTCGCGGGAAATGAAAACACTTTCGCGAATGAGCAAAAATAAGATTTTTTTAAAAAATTTTCATAATCTTGCGTTGTTTAAAGTAAAAAAACAAATTTTCTTCGACTTTCCACTCAGAATCAGTATCGTCATCGGTTTCTCCATCTTCACCAATATACCACTGAATTATACTACCACATAACAATTTAAATTCTTTTACCGTGACATCACAAACGGCTAGTAGATGACTATTATCATCCACTTGCCTGTCATAATCACCAAACATTGGGTAGATGTTACGGTAATTATCGTAAGATGGATGGCATCTTCTCTGGGTTTAAGGTGACAGTAGCCCTTTTTTAGCTGTCCAAATAGCTGAATTATTTACTCAGTGTTTCATTTATACCATTCTTTTTCACTATTTCTTAAAAATATAGGCTTTAATAGATAATATACTAATTTTAACTTAAAACTAAAATTGCTGAGTCAGAAGAAATTTCTATTTAAAAATGTATCATAAACAAGACAAAAATCGGCTTCTACGAGCTCCAACATTTTACAATCTCGTTATTTTTCATCAGCTTCTGATTTTAAATGAACCTTGGGTTGACCCTGTTAAAACGGTGTGCGGATTTTTTTTGTTCATTCTTATTTTTTAAGCAATAGCTTTTTGTTTTTTTCAAAAGATTTTTTTGTTAGCATCCCCTGCTGCATCGAACACTGTTAAAAGAAAAGTATTACGAATAAAAAGATTTCCGCACACCGTATCATGGCTGCATGGTTCACCAAGCATGTCTGAAAATTTTAAAGTAAAATGAAAATGCTATCGAAAGTTAAAGCTCGTACAGTGTAGCATAATGAAGATCGTCTTAAATTTCTTTATAATGCGCCATCTTTGTTGTTATTAACGTTTCTCTTCAATAATAACGTCATTTCTTTCTGTACAATTTTGCAAGCACGTAGACTTAAACCATATTCGGCAGAACTAATTAATTATTCATGATTTTTGTTTTAAAGAGGAATTGTTGAGGCTGAATATTTTTGGTGATATAGATATTAGAATTTTAGCCGAAAAGTTGTGACAAGTGTGTTATATCAGAAAAAAAAATGAATATATAGTCTGTAAACAATCTTTCGTAACTAATTATGTAAAAAGAAAATTTCCGATTTTTAAAGGGTAGATTCCGGAAATTGACATTTTTATAACAACGAATTTGTAGTAAGGGACCTTAAAAAAGATTTGTTCGCGTAAAAAAACTTTTGCGTCGTGCTGTTTTGAAATTACCAAAGACTAAAACTTTCGCGAAAAAGAGCTAAGAACGCGAAAGTTTCTGCCGGCGAAAGTACTGTGTAAGTATCCCGCAGCATGTTTGGAGCCCCTTTTTCCCAATTCGGGCTATGATGTCAAGCCGGGTTTCATCCGAAAACACAAAATCGGCTTATGTTCCATTAGTAAGCATGTTGTACGCAACAAAACAAGACAGAGAATAATAATGTGGCCTTATTGTTTGTTTATTATTTTCAGTTTTATTTCATAAGATTTAATTTACAGATTCTTATGATATATAGTTTTTACTCTATTTTCTTTAAGCTATCTTGAACCCAACAGATCCCAGGAGAACCCACCTGGGAAGCAAAACTGCCCTTTCCACAAATATCAAGGGATATACCCTGTCAATTATTTTCAGAAGGGGTCATAGCTTAGATGGGGAGTCCCAGAGTATGGATGACTTTCATCGTAACGCATTGTTTATAATCCCCGCAGATCTGTTACGCAGAACGACAGGCAAAATAATGCAGATGGTGAAGCCATGGACTAGTCAGTCCATTCCAAACTTTATTTTCAGGTAGAAAGAGGCATCTTTTGATCTTGAAATTAGAATATATATAGCTCACATGTAATTCAGATTTAGATATATATATCATATATCACATCAGTAAAAATATGCTAGTAGCCATACGCAGTACAAAAGGTTTTAACCATAATTTGACTTTCTTCACCTAAGGTCTGCATTTTTTTGCCTGTTGATTTTTTTCGCACATGTGCTAGAATCCAATAAAAACGTAAACATTGTAATTTATTTATTTAAAGCTCATTTTGAGCTACACAGACCCAATGAGGGTCCATGCGCTCTACCAGACAACTCCTTGCAACATCCATCGACCCACACAGTGTGCCATCTCCCCAATTTCCCTCACATGGCTTAGGTTAACGCGGGGCTATGGTAACATTCATTTGCCCATATTGAATTCCCACCAAGGGTAATCAAACCCAGGCCTCCTGACCAAAGTGCGATAGTTATAACCACTAAGCTATGGCGCCAAGATTAATATTAGCTGAACATAATCGCACCAGAACCAAGCATTAAACCCAACAATAACTTTGTTAAAAAAAATGCAGCTATAGCGACTCTGCTCGCCACATAACGTCATGGAGGTCGACTATAAGCGATCCCTAAAAACAACTTCCAGGGTTGAGAAACGTCCTATTTTTGTGATTAACTTCTTAATTCCTTGAGGTGTTTTTTCAATGTGAGATCCACTGGAATTAATTTATGATTAAAATGGTTGCAGTATAGTCAGTGCATCTAATCGTTGCGCACCGCGAATCGTTGCGCAGGGGAAGAATATTCACCAATTGCATGGATCCCCTGCACCTATAAAAGCTGTTTATGATATGAAACGAAGTGAAAATGATCTGGCTTTGAAAATAATACAATTTCAACACTTAGCAAATCGGCATACTTTCAGAAAAACAATATTTGTACTTGAAATGAAGAAGTGATTAAATAAATACTTCCACGTGGTCCCACGAAACTTTGTCAACTAGCTTCGTCGGCCGCCATCTTTAAAATGTTTTTTTGTTGAAATGACGCAACATAGTCTCGATTACCCATGTAAATAGTTATTTTCATGTAAACCCGTGGCCGAATTGAGAAAACTGCTGCGCAATAATTCGCGTCACAATCCGCTTGGGGGTCACATTTTATTGCGCACCCTTACGCAACATCCTACCAATAGGGTTTGCTATATAAATAGTTTCGAATGGCGCCTTTTTTTGAATTCGAAATTGAGCATGAATGCATCAGATTCATTCCTAAACAAAAACAGTTCAGGTACAGACGTGTTTTTAAAGTTGTTAGTCATTTTAAACGTATACAAGGAATTTAATTGGTATTTTAATTACAAACATGCCAAATAACAAAGTTAAGAGAAAGATTGAGACTCCGTGGACAGAGGATGATATGCAGAAAGCATTGGCGTTATATAAGTCTTCAACTTCTTCACTCCGTTCTATTGCGAAAGAGGTATATAAACATAACCTTCGTCAAAAGTACGGGGGTGCAAGTTTGATAATAGGGCAATAAGTTTCATTATTTCTCCTTGTTTTTTTTATTTTATATAAATTTCTTTTTAGTGTAAAGTTGCTGAATCTTCGCTTCGCTTTCGCTTAAAGAAGGTAGATGAAGGAAGGTCACTTTCCAAAGCTGGTCGAAAATGTGTGTTTAGTGAGCAGGAGGAGATCGAATTGAGAAAGTGTATCGCTATAGTTTGTGAAAACGGATTCAGTCCAACATTAGTGGAGATACGAGTAAATATTTCATAGTACACTTTAATATAATTCATCTTGTTTCCTTGCTTGATTTTATTTATCAAGTTTTTTTTTTTTCAGGAGTTAGTGAAGCAGTACGTGACTGTCAATGGCATCGACACACCATTCGTGTCAAATCGCCCTGGAAGGACTTGGATGAAGTTATTTATGAAGAGGAATCGACTTTCTCTGAAAAAAGCATCAATGATTTGCATTTCGAGAAAGTCAAATACTGCCAACCCTTTCGTAATTTACGATTTTTACGACAAGCTAGAGGGGATTTTGAAAGCAAATCCTGGAATAAAGCCAGAAAATATTTGGAACTGTGATGAGACCCCGCAAAATCGAAGGTAAGGTTAGACTTAGTAATTATTCTTTGTCTTAATGCAACGACTTTTCATAACTTCCCTTCTGAGTATTAACAGGGTATATATATATTATTTCAATATGCTTCCTCTTTAGGTGATAGGTCCAACAAACCAACCAGCGTTTAAGCTATCATTTGGGGCCAGGATGGAAAATATAACAACGATGGCTGTATGCAACGCTGCTGGTAAAGTTCTTGACCCTTTTATCATATTTCAAGGTAAAAACTTTCAGTCAACTTGGAGAGGCGAAAATGGTCTACCAAATACATTTTACGCTGTCACACCAAATGAATGGATGGATACAATCACGTTCGCAGATTGGTTTGATAAGTTTTCTGACCAAAATGCTGCTAGACCAATGTTGTTGCTTTATGACGGACACATGAGTCGCATTTCCATACCAGTGATCCAGAAAGCTTTGGATCAAAATATCCATCTGTTAAAGTTCCCACCACACATTACGGATATACTTCAGCCCCTCGACAAGTGCTGTTTTGGGCCACTAAAACGATCCTGGGAGAATTTGCTGAACGAAAGAATTAATCGTTTTGGATTGGTGAAAAAGGTCGATAAACCTGAATTTGTCAATCTTTTAGCCACTGTATGGCATGAAGGAATGAACGAGGGAAATGTAAAGGCAGGTTTCGAATCCACTGGAATCTGGCCTCTCAACCGCGAGAAATACGATACTTCTCGCTTTGACGTGCGACTTGTCCATCGCTATGATGAGTGGGTTGCTTCGGGAAAACCCTCCCTTGACTGGACAACCTGTAACAGTGGAAAAGACGCACCAAAAGCAGTCAAAAAACCTTTGACAGATAGTAATGTAGAGTTCGCTGTAGATAACACATCAACAGAAACCAAAATATCGACACCTAAAGCAAGTGGGTCGAAAATGTGTAGCAACAATACTCCTACAGAAATTCATTCATCAGCTAAACATTTTTCTAAACAAGTGATGGATACTATTGGCCCGTTCCCCTTTGATGCTCCATTAGGTTTTCAGTGGGTACCCAACGGCTGGAAGCTTGAACCAGTGTCATCAACACCAACACCAACTACTGCGCCAATAGTAAATAAGTCGTTCGAGGAGCTTTTCTTAAACAAGATCAAGCCTATGGAAAAACCTGGTGTGAACAAAAGACGCAAAATTAACTTGGCTGCTACTGTAGTTAGCGATGCAGAACTTCTGCAAGAAATTATTAACAAGGAAAGCGAAAAGAAAAAAAGTAAAAAAAAAGTAAAGTTGCTTAAAAATAAGGAAGGAGAAGAGAAGAAAATAAGTGGGGCGAAAGTTAGAGGACAAAAGAAAGATATAGAATACCAAGATGATGACCAGGAAGATGAAGATCAGAATGAATTTGATGGAAAATTTGACCCAGGGGAGGAAAGTGTGGTTGAAGAAGAGGAAGAGGAGAGTGAGTTGGAAGAAGATGATGACGATGACGAAGACAGCATGTCAAAAGATGAAGGAAACAAAATTGAGCCTCCTAAAGATGTAGAAGATGCTCTGAATAATATCATATTCAAATCCTGGGCTTCACTACAGACCTCGGCAAGTGCAGAGTATTTCGAAAACGAAGAGATTTACTATGCGGTAGTTTATATTGATCCACGACGAAGAAAATCAATGTTCGTAGGAAGAGCATTACGGCAGTGGCGTCAAGATGTAAAGGGGACAGTTCAAGCGATAAGTTTTGATTTCTTAAAGCAGAAAATAGTTGACCTCGTTGACAACATTTTTGAAAAGAATCCCATTGATGAAATAGATCAGGATATCGTGCCAATTCACCAAATAATCGCTGGACCGTTGCGAGTGGTATCTCTGTCCACAGCATCATATCGCTCTAAGAGAAAGGTTGAAGTGCATGACCATCAAGCACTTCGAAAATTATATAGTTTGGTCCACAAGCTGGACCTCCAAGAACATTATAATTTATTTTTGTGTTCTGAAAATAAAAATAATTAGTTAGCTTCTTTTCTGGAAGTTATTCCATTTAAACTGTCTCGTTTTCTGAACTAACAAAATGCTTTGCGTGATTAACGGGAACGAGGTTGATAAAACCTGAGGACTGCTGAGAGAGTTAAATAGTTTCTGCAATCATGATAATTGCGTGTTCAAGGCATGTTGAGAACCTGAAATAAGAAATAAGAAATACATAATATTGGTCGCAAATGATCACAATTACTTGCGCTGCCGGCCGCAAATACTCACGAATAGTTGCGCAAGTGCGCAAAAATATACGGCAAGTGCGCAACAATTTGTGATTCTGGACGGAAATCATACTCTCCAAAAATACTCTCCAGCTTGTCTAGTTTTTCATAATAATATAGGTTTGTTTGATATTTAATGAATAATTACAAAGATAACAATAGATTATAATGTCATAGCCCCACTGCACAAAAATTTCTCTCATCTGTGATCTACTTCAGCAATTTTTAGGCTGTCTGTTCTGTAAATGCACTATAGTTTCAATGCCAGTGAAAATGGTAATAGTGCTAGACGTAAGGCTTAGGATATCAGGTCATAGCCATCCATTGTTGCCAGTGAAAAGAGGAAGTTACCGAGAACGGTGAAGTCACAGAATTAGGACATTCACGTCATTATGTTGGTATGCTATTCATATTTCTGTATGTACTTCAGCCATCTGAATTATATATAGGAACTAATCAATATTTTATCTTTTAAATTCAAAAAAATAATTAAAAAATAAATATAAAATCTTTATAGCTTAATGTTGTTTGTTCCGCAGGTAATAAAAAAATTTAATTAATGACTTCACTCGCAATTTTGTGTATATACATAGGTTTAAGCCGGGAACTTTGATAGAACTTGCTCTTTGTATGTTCCCCGTGTCAAAACAGCTTCTGCACAGTGTAAAGGAATTTTGTTTTGACTTTTGATTCTCCAAAATTCAATTTTTAAAGATCACATGCGCACCACACTTTTTCTAAAATCTTATGAAATTATCCTGTAATGATTGTCTTTTTACATAAAAAAGTTGTGACGGAAAAATATTGCTGCCATAAATTTACAATATGATGGCTTGTCGACGGCGAAAGCTGAATTAGCTATTGGATGTTCAGGTTGGCTTTGAATATAGATGTTTTTGTTGGTTAATTCTTTCTTAATAAAACAAAAATGATTTTTTTTGTTAGAACAGTGTATATACTCTCTGGGATTTCGGAAGTAACGATGATACAATCATCAGGTTTAAAAACGTTATTTGAAGCGCTAGTATGATTGTCTTTTGGAGAAAAATCAGTAAAAAATAAGAAAATGTTTGAGAATAACAGATTATTATTTTAACCGATTTTCATGTTCCATCATTAACATTGTTATTATTAGATGGCGTCTAACTTTTCGTAATTTAGTTTACATTATATTTGTTCCACAAGGAGTCAAAGTTAAATTAATGACTCAACTTACAACTTTTTGGATTTCCGGGGTGTGAGCATAGATGGTAGATGTGCATATTTTACCCAGGCTATTCTGTTCCCTTGCTGGACCTAAAGCTTGTAAAAATTTAATCTGTGAAATGCAAAAAATTCAATATTCACAGAATTCTTTGGTTTTTGCCTTACAGTATAATTTATGTGACATTTTAATAATTGATAACTTTACTGTATCAATAAAGTCTAAAAAGTTCTTTCTCTAATCTTCTAAATCTTTCATTCAATGCCATCTCAGAAAAAGTGATAATGTATAGAAATAAGAAAAAAAGTTGTTGCAAATATGTTAATACAACAAATTATTTTGTTACATTTTTGGCGTCTAATATTAGCAATTTTTGTGTGTACATGTTATGTGAATGGCCCCGCTGTTGCTTTATTTTAGGTTACACTATATGATGGCTTCAGTGTTTTCGGACAAAACTACTTCAGTAAACAAAACACCACCAGTTGAGGAAACTTGGTTTAAACCATGTGTAGAGAGTATCGAATCACCACAAGCAGTACAAGAGGAAAAAGATAAAGTTGTTGACAGTATCCAACCTAAAACAAATGCAATGTTGTGTCGGTCAACATCATGTGTTTGCACAGCGACAGCTTTGAAGGGCTTCGAGTTTTGTCATAAACACATTTTAGAAGACAAAAGTAGCCCTTTTAAAAAATGCAGTTATACATCAAGACTGGACAATGTTCCATGTGCTAATCCTGCACCAAAATTAGGTGTTTATATTTATCTATTGTTATTTGCAGATTCAGTTTTGAATACAAGGAGACCAACCCTAGGTCATCACGATATATTTTTACCAAACTGTTTGTATTATTTAAAATGGGCTATATGAGACACAAGTAAATTATTTTTGTTTTGTGTTTATACACTGAGCACCCTACATTTTGATTATTATTTATTTTATTTTTGACAACTTAACAATTTTTTTGTTATTCAATCAGGAGATAAAAGATCGTACTGCTTACAACACGAAGAAGAAGTCAAGAGGATAAAGAATGAAATCAGAAATAAAAACAGGAAGAAAAAGAGGAAAGAAAAGGCTTGTATGTATTATTTCATGAATTAAATTGTTAGTGCGATTTTTTCCAATGAGGCTAAAAGAAGTGACACATTTAAAAACAATTTAAATAAATATATATGTTCTTTTTTCCTTGGTTGGTTTAAGAGTACTCTTTTGGTTTTCTCAATGTCAAAACTAATGTACAAAGCTATAAACTTTGTATCACTATTAAAAAAAATGTCTTGTGAACTTTCAATTAACTGATTGTTTTTGATTTTTGTTTTTTTTAGTAAAAGCATTAGAGCAGGGTACGCAAAGCAAGAAAGCTGCAAAAGAGTCATCATCTGAAGAGGAGGAATATAGCTTTTTTACCGATTCTGTCCAAGTTAATAAAACTGATTGCCTTTGGTTAGGTTAGTGTTACAAAAATTACGTATTCTTGTTGATTGCAGCTAAAGGGTTTTCAAAAATTTTGCAAGCAACACTTTTAAATAGAGTTTTTTCTTTAATGAAAAATAATAATTTTTTTTGAGGTGGGATGTGATTTTGCCATATTTATTTAGCCATATTTATTTTTATCCTATCACAAGGACATTTTACCAATCCCTATTCTAACATGAACTCAAATTTTTTTTTCATTGTAGCATTTCTGAAGTTTTGATAATATTTACAAATAATACGCTTTTTTACCTCTATATAGGGCCATGCCTTTCGTTCCCATCCCTCTTCATTTTTTCTTCCCAGCAGGAGATAAATGCTATATTCCCCTGTGTATCCTGGTGCTGTGATTGTTTTAGCGATATATTTTTAGACAGAGAAATTATTTTACAGTTTCGCATCCACCCCTGCCCGCATACGTTTGTAATTGTATATATAGTAATTATATATACTACAGCCCTCTGAATTAGCGAGAATGTTCGATGACAAAATTTTGCCGCCGTTAAGTCACCTCCGACGGCAAAACAAAAGTGACGACGGCAAAATTTTGCTGTCGTGGAAGATTTTAAAGACAGCAAAACTAACTAATTAAATTTATTGGGGAGACTGGGCATGTTCTTTAGCTTGTTTCAAACTTTCGTTGGACAAAACGTCTGATAGATTTCCGTCTTGGTCGGACACCCTCCACTTTCAGATCTCAGAATTATTGAATAGTCCTGGTCCTTTTAATCCGTGAGCATGCCAATTCATAGCCAACCTGACCATCCTAGCTAATTCACCGACTCCAGACTCAGTTAAAAGAACTACGTAGACATAAATCTCTTTTGCCTGGGCCCTTCGTTGTTGGTAACCAGGTCAAAGAAAAGAAATCCAGCCATGCGGTTCTTAACTAATGCGGAGGTGAACGCTGATGGAGTATGGATAAGGCCAGTCTGCAAAACTCAACTTACAGGCGGAACAGACATTTTATCATGGATTTAATTGTAGATAATTTTTTCATTTGACAAAACAATTGGAAACCACAGCAGGTCCAAATTTAATGGATTTTTTCTTTATGGTACAAGTGTTTTTTAAACAATTTTAAAAATGAAACCCATGTGCAGTAAAAAAATGTTTCTGTATTATGAAAATGACAGTATAGTCATGCATACTATTTCGGAAATGTAGAAAAGGAAGTAAATATTGAGAGAGTCGCTATAAGTAGACACTCGATCATCGTGTTTAGGGTTCACAATTCAAAACATCCCCCACTTTTCTACCGCAAAATAAATGCGCAACATGGCACTTGTAACATCCTTTGCATGTGCGTTTTACATCCCACACGTTACTTGATTTAAATATTTCTGAAAAAGACTGACATATGATCTAACAAAGACTTGATTGAGGAAATAAATAAGTAACTAGAAAGTTTAGTTGGAAAGAGTACTTTTATTTTTGTGCAGCCTATAAACCACTCCGGCAAAAGCCAAATGCCGTCGTGGATTCAGAGGGCTGATGCTATTATAATTGCTATATAAAATTACTTACTACATATTTGGATCTAATTATAGTTGTCCTAAATATTTTTAACGCAAATTAAGCAAAAGTAAATTAAAAAGATTAGAAAATTTTTTTCTTGGAAATGCCATATATAACATCAGTAGTAATTATTTCATGTTGAATAACTTCTGTTTTAGTCAGTTACTGTGCCAAGTTTTATAGATTACATCCCCTACTATAAAAACGTTTTAAGATTGTAAAAACTGTTAAAATATTATCATATTGCATGAATGTTGTATTTTTTATCTAACTTTAGGAAATCAAGCAAGTGATGCCGAGTCAACGGATAGTGAAGATGAAAATCCTCTAAATCATGCTGGGGTCTGGACTCTTGAAGAATGTGTTCGTATATGTAAAGAAAAAATGACACGTTTACGCTACCTGTATTCTCAACAGTTTAAAAGATTAAATTATACCCTACGTGAGGAGCGTCGGAAAATGATTAATGAATATGACATGGATGCATTCGTTTTAGCAAATGTTGGTTTTGACAAGCATTCAGGTAACGTGTTATTGTTACTAATAAATTGTATAGATAAGTTGCTTGGTGTTGCATTACGAACAATAGACATGCGCACACATTTGCACAGGCAAAAAATATAAACAACAGACCGCAACAATTGAAGAAATTAAGTGAAAAAAGATTGATATTGGAGCTGGTAAAGTGTACCCTTAAAAAATTCCCATGCATTTTTTAATGTTCCTAAAAATCAAGGTATAATGTGGACCTTTTTTTCTTGCCTGTCAGGATGGGCTGTCATATACGGAACTTTATAAACATTTGAAGCTCATCTGTAAGCCTGTTGTTACTTTGTTTGTGGACCACTTTTCTTTCAACCAACCTGCATGTTTGTTAACTTTACATTTAATGCGCTATTAAGCAGAAGACCTGCCAAACCAATCAATGCTCGAAGTACCTGAGTAATCTAAGTGTTTCTGTTGTCCTGTTTTTTATGTAAAAAATGTGTATTCTTAATACAGAATGTACACAGCTAAGTCGCCATAAAGCTGAAATATCCATATTTCTACATACTGTGATGGTAACTCAAATCTTACCACAGTCTTATCTTTAATAACAAAACCCTTCAGGCTAGAATAACCAAACTTATATTAATACGTGCTTTATGCGTGTTTGTCTGTCTTCGATTATAATTTTTATAATTTTCTTTAACAAAGTCTATAAAATAACTTGGAAACGTGTGGAATTATAACGTCATGTCCTGCGTAAGTAACTAGGCACTACCTGAGACCAAATTAGGACCAAATTCATAAAGGTGGGTCAACCCATTTGTTTTAGAACAGACAATAGCATTATCAAAAAACTAAGTCCCCATATGCCTTCAACCGTTTGTCAAAAGCACATCATTCTATACATGTTCTTGGTCAGCAACAGGTAAATACCTCCTTAACCGCTGCCCATAACGCAATCCTGTAGCTTAATTTGTTCAGTATTTCAAGCTTCACACAATACAGCTAACAGCTAAAACAAATTGACTGCATATTTTATAGAAAACGTGTTAAATGACTATTTGGAAGATGTACATCTCACCAATTATCAACGTGTGAGCGGTGTAGAACTGTTAGCTGAAAAGCAAATGAAAGAAAAAAGAAGTAAAGGAGTTTACTTGCACCACAAACGATCAGACCTACCACGGTATGAGCGAAAGTTAGTTTGATACAATAAAAAGATAAAAACGTTCTATCCCTTTTCAGGTTTGTGGTCAGCAGATATAGCTCTGAGTAGAAAGACAATACTACCTTTAAAATCCGCCAAATCTACAACTTTGTGTCGAAATCGAAATCACTAGTGCTACGCCATATTCGATTTTTTAATAAAATATTAAGAAAACAATTCATGTAGCAACTTTTATGCCATTAAATATTAAGGTTTTGTATCGCAAAGAGACTTTATACCTTAGCAAAACCTCTTTTCTTTAAGTAATATATTGGGATGAAGTAAGTGGTAAGAGAACGCAGAAAAAATGTACCAATACGAAATTTATTCTGGCATAAACTTTATATGGCCAAATTATAAAAATTACCCGAAGTGAGAGAATGGTTATATGTACCACAAGGAAATTCATGTTGGTATAAACTTTTATGAGGCCTAGTTATTCTCATTTTGGGGTATGAAAATTCAAACCAAAGCTACCATTATTGTACATTCAGACACATCCAAAAAATTTGTCATGTCATTATAAAATCTTATGTTGCCTGAAACATGTAATCTTATATTCCAGTATGGAGATATTTTAACACAGACGTTAACTTTTTCCAGTATGGCTTTTGGGTCTCTGCATGTTCTACTATTAAAACACTCTCAATTTGCAAAAAGTGAATAATAGGCAAAAGGCAATAAACTGACTGAAAAAAGATATTGGCTAACCCATGTAAATGCAACATGAAACCTTTTGGTGTGATAAAAAAGGTCCTAATTATCTGTTTTTATGAAACAATTTTTAAAAGCAAAAGCTGCGTTAATAGTAACCTTTTGTCAGGTGAAAATTATATTCTGCATGCAATTTTGTTTGCCATAAGTCGAAATTTTGTTCACTTAGCATTATTGTTTTCGTACTTAAAAGAGCTGATTCCCACATTTTCATGTAGTGCAAAAATGCGGTATTAAAACAGGCAGTCGTATAGGTTAAATGTGAAGATTAATGTTCTAGAAATCTGGCCAACTATTTTTCAATGATCTCTTATTTTCGTTTCTTGTAGTACCTTAGGAAATTTTAATTTTCGCGAAACTCGGATTGTTTTCTTTCTTAAAAAACGATTTACATCATTTCTCATTATTAATATTCACCCAGAACTATGCATGTATTTTAATTTAACCAGTCTTTTTGAAAAAAGGTATACTTTGAGGGACAAAATGTCATGAAATTCTTTCTTCGCAAATTAAATTACTTTATTATTCTACAAAAATTAGGACTTGCCAAGTTCGCGAAAATTAACATCCTAAAGGCAATAAATTCCCATAAACTGGTTTAAAAGTGTATTTACAAATACATGCATGTTCTGTGTTTTTTTTTAATTTAAGATGTCAGTTCATCAAAGACGGTCAGCGATGCACTTCAAGAGTAATGCCGTACTCTCATTTTTGTTATCTCCATATCATAAGTGATACCGATCAGTATTTGCTCTCCCCGTGTACTTTTAAATCAAAATCTGGCACAAAATGCTCTGAACCTGCCAATATTTTCACTTCTACGTGTGAAAAGCATTGTGACTTACTGCCGAGTGCTTCTGAAAAATGTTGGGAAAGTTTTGAAACGTCAAAAAAAGTAAGAGAAAGTCGAAAACGAAGGTTAGAAACTAGTCAAAAGGAGAAGGACAAGAAGGAGCAGTTCCATAGAACACGAAGAACTTCCAGTCGGAAGTCTGAGTCTAGTTCTGTTACTACACCAACTATAAAAGAAGAAGATACAAACTTAGCTGAAATTTTATCATGTTCTCCTGAAGATATAAAAATAGATATTTCTCGAAAGATTCCATCTTCCAGTTGTGCCCCGGATGCATTAAGTTGCTTAAGTGCAAAGAATTCCCTTCATACTGAAGAACATGTTGATATATGTTCAGTGCAACCGGCAACCAAAGCAGAATCCAGAGCAGATACATCAATCCAAATGTTAGATACCTCAACTCCAGTAAACGACAGTTTATATAAGTCAATTCAAGTGAAAGACGGAGTTGATGCATCAGTACTTGTAAAAGACGGACCAGATGCATCAATTCTTGTAAAAGACGCGGTAGATACGTCGATTCCAACAAAACCTGTATCAGAGACATCAGTATCCTCAAAAAATGAGTTAGAAGCATCAACTGTAGTTAAAGTCGAGTTAGATAAACAGAATATAGTAAAAGATGTGCTGGATGCATCAATTCGAAATGAAATTAATGAAGCTGTGGACTCACTTTCCAGTATCCAGCAATAAAAAGAATTACATTCTTTAATGTGAATTTCATTGTAGTTGTTGAAAGAAAATACTATTTATAGTTTCTGGTCTTACTTCGTGTTTAAAAACGCTGTTTTTGTGTGTGGATAAGGGAGTTTTAGTGTGTGGATGGATATGTTTTCTTCGGTTTGTTTTGCATCGTTTTATAAGTACTTAATCTTTGTCCTTTATTTATAGCAACAAAAGGTTTTTTTGAAAAAAAAAGTTTTGTTGTATCCAAAAATTTTTCTAGGCCTATTTCTTTATATGCATCTCCTTTAGGCAGAAAAAATAACAAAAAAATAACAACAACCAACAATCTGTCGCCATAGCAACACAACATGCGTATTGAGAAGTGTTATTTCTGTTCATCATCAGTCTATCCCGGACATGGAATAAGATTTGTTCGAAATGACAGTAAGGTATGACAAATATTTTAGGGGATTTCGTTTGAAACTCTCTTTTTTACATCATGATTTTTTATTTTATTTAGAAGAAGTGCATTACTTTTTTTACTTATAGCGTTCAGCATGAGAATAAGGTCGATATCTTAAGGGATTAATTACTCGAGAGTTTGCTGTGCTTGCACGGTTTCTTTAGCATAAATAAGGGCTTTGAATGAATTAGGACACGCTATGCAGCAACCTCATTGACAGTACCAATATAAGCAATGGGAACTGAAGAGGCTGGGGTAAAGAATAATAATATACTGCAATAAAATTATGCTGGGTCGAAAGAGAACTAACGTATATCAATTATATTTTCCTTTCGCAATTCTTTGCTACACAATGTTTATTATTCCTGCTGGCAACAGGAAGAAATACGTTAGATGTTGCTACATGAGTATTTGCGTTGGAATCTTTAAATTAACAAAATAAGGATTTGTTTTAATATGAGATGGATGAGCGGCAAGAAAAAAATTACTTCGATATTTTAAAATAACTATCAATCGCTGTTGTTTGAGTACATAAATTGCTATAAAATTAATTTTCAGCTCATTAATATGAAGACTTTGTTATTGTAGGCGTTCCAGTTCTGTCGTCGAAAATGTCACAAAGCCTTTAAAATGAAGAGAAACCCCCGAAAGGTGCGATGGACGAAAGCGTTTAGAAAATCTCATGGAAAAGAACTTACCGTGGTGAGAAACTTATTTCATACTCAAATATACTCTTCTGTATTTTAGTGTTCTAAAATTCTCCAACACCCAATGAAATAAGGTTATTTGTAGTGTTTTTTATCGTAAAGAATTTAACAACTCTTAGAATTCAAAATTATTTTCCACCATGTTGTCCACTTTGTTGGTAATGTCATGACAGTCAGAATGTTTAAGGTAATTCTAAAGTATTGGCAACGTCAGGGAAACTGGGAAACCGCCCCTAATCTTCTTAATCTTTTGCACCAAGAATGCTGATTTCTTCTAAAATAATCTTCCAAAATTGTTCATCCTTACATGCATTTTTTCTTGTCAAATGTGTCCACCTCGTAAAAAAATCGGGATTATCAATCATTTATTTGATATATATCTGAAAAATGTCTGGAATTTTAGTTTTAAAGGGCCAGACAGAACAATTTTCATTCTTCAAAATACTGAGAATGTTTTATCAATATGCTTGCACTTTAATTTACATTTCTTAGGGCAATCCAGAGCTCCTAATTTTGTAAGTATGTAGGCAAAATAAACTTGAAAACAGAGAATTGAAACATGAAGTTTTATTTTAAAATTTGGTTCTACAGTAATAGTCAGGAAATCTAGAAAAATCAGTGAATAACTTAACAAAAGCTTTATAGCAAACTCTGCAAAGTGTTTTCATTACGCAGTAAAAACATTGTAAGATCAAAAAATGGTGTTGTTTTAGGATCCCTCGTTCGAGTTTGAAAAGAAAAGAAACGTCCCATTAAAATACGATAGAGAACTCTGGTCTAAAACAGGTATGTATTTTTGTGTAATACTAGTCGTTGGCCCGTGGGAAAATCCACGGGTTCGCCCGTCCTTTTTATACCGCATTGCGTGCGTCTCGCTACTTGCACAGCTAAGCTACGATTTTGCGTGACAGAAAGACAGACAAATAGAAGACGTATACGGGTGTTATAATATATATTTCTTCCAGGTTTCAACTCAGGTCTAATTCCTTTTCACAGAATGCAAGATTGCTTTTACAATTTAACCAAATCATTTTTGTGATTTGCGAAATTCTTAAGTTCAGATTCACCACAAATTGTAACACATCTTTCTTCAATGTGTAGAAATTTGCGGCTGTTTACTGGTGGAGCTTTTAAGAATGTAATTAGCGCATTATCTCAATGTGTTGTAAAGTCAAGTTGTGTACTATGCCTTTGGATAATGAATGGTGTTGATTAATTTTATTATTATTATTTGTCATTCAATTGTAGTGACTGCTATAAAGCGAGTTGAAGAAATCAAAACAAAACGACAAAATCATTTCATAAAAAATAGGTTTGAACCTTTATTGCCTTTTACCTCGAAGTTTAATTATATATTCACTTTCTAAACCTAAATTCTTTGAGTAATGTTTTAACCTCTCCCACATTTCATATCCTTACTATAGGGGTATCAATTAAAATAGTGACGTTGATCCGAGGAAAGCAAAACATTGGGGTAAAAAAGTGCTTGGTGGTAAACAAGTTAAATCTCGCTCCAATTCTCAAAAATTTTTAGGAAATATTTTTCAAGTCGCAAGCCATTTAGCTACACTAACACTGACGTTTTCGAGTATAATATAGCGGCACACTGGTGAAGACGGAAGGTCTAACGACAGCAGTTTCTAAACTGGATGTGTCTTTAAGTATTTATTATGCTTCTCTGTTGTAGAAGGGATAATTTTGATTGTATTCCCCGTTTAGGTTAAACAAAGCAAGAACATTAGCAAAAGAAGTAGATCGTAAAGAAGTACAGACGAACATCAACTTGATAAAAAGCCCAGGTTAGTGTTTACTTTTTTAACGGTTGTTATTGAAATTCTGCGCTCCGTTGTTAAAATATTATGGATATTTAAGAAAATATTGGATATTTGGGTTATGTTTACAAATCTTGCAAAAACCCGGAAAAAAAGAAAGAAAAAATTAAAATATTGGAGTGACTTGATTTTGGCTTCTCTATCATAACGTAATTAACACTTCATTGTTTTCCTTGGCTAATTCTTTTTTTCTTTAAATACTGACTGATTGTCTACTTAAAATGGCAGGTGTATACAGGTTATTAATTGATTCTTCTATGCATTTTTATATTATTATTTTTTAGTGGTACGCAAACAAAAAATTGCACTCACGCAAGAAATCACAACAACAGAACAACAAATGGAAATGGATTAACTGTCGTAGTTTTGTATTTAACACATGTAGTAACGCTGTCTTTAAAAAAATTTGTCTTTTTTACTCGTCATGATGCGATGTTTTTGGTAAGTTGGGGGATTCTTTAAGTTGAAGCATTTTCGGGATTGTTTCACAATTTCGGGAAAAATTATGATTTTCTTAGACACGGTTTTACAATTTCGGGGATAAATATAACATTCTTAGAAATGTTTTAAAAATTCAGGTAAAATTATGACATTTTTAGGAATTATTTCACAATTTCAGAGGAAGTCAAAACATCCAAAGCATTGTTCCACAATTTTAGCGAACCTTTTTTTATTTGACCATACAAGTTGATCTAATACATTAGCACTTTTATTTGCCTAAAAATTGTAAAAATTATGACATCAGCAGGTAAAAGTATACTCGCACTAGTGAGGATGTGGCAACTAATTCAAATTGGTAGTAGAGTGATTACTTGAGGCGGGTTGTCTCGGAACTGAATCTAAGTTTGTCAACCCCCTGGGCCACAAGGTTTACTGTATCAGATCACTTGGTAAAGTAATTTCATTTTTAGTTCACTTTGTTACCTCTGTCTAATCTAACAACTAATTGGCTTGGCCCGTACTATTGTAACAACTTGGGCTGGTCCGTGTATAAGCGTGCGCAAATCGGCTATTTTATATATAACATTAAATATACACACATCCCAGGACAAGCTTGTTTCGCTGTATCACGGCTCGTTAGTTGGGCTAGTGTGGGATTTGTACCGCGTATCTTTCGATTCGTAGTATTGAAACTCATTACACTTTTTTTTTCTTTTTTTTTCCTCCTTTTTTCGCCATTGAAGAATTTACAGTTTAATAAAATACAAATCTTAAGCTATTATATCGTATAATCTAAAGATAGTGTTGCATATGTTAAAAATGTTAGCTAAAGAGGTAAAAAATGGCAGGAGCGAGAAGAAGGCTATAATACACCAAAATAGGCCACAGGCGATCTACTACGTGTGACCAGAGTGCTCAGTACTCCTATGGCAGAGCTATTCGCATAGTATGCGTATCTCTTTAATAATGCCGTGTCTGTTTATCCCACAAAATGGTACCGCAAGTACGGAGACGCAATATAAACAGAAGAACCCGTGGATTTATTTACAGGCTACCAACTAGTAGTATTGAATGCAATAAATAGATAGAACCAAAAGCATTTAAAAAATTCGCGGTAACCCGCTTCTAACGCAGAGTTACCTTCGTATTTTAATTACATATCTACATGATTAAAAGGGGTTGGTAATGTGGAGTCAACCTCATTTTTTATAAGCTTGTTTCGTCCTCATTTCCTAATACGCAGAGACGAAGAGTCCAAAGTAACTTCTGGATATTACATTCCGAAACATTACAAACATTATGAAAGGGTTTCCGTTCATTTTCAGTCTTGTTAATTAAAAAGAACTCCTTTCTTTTACATTATTAGGATAAACAGTATAAACAGTATAAAATTATTTAGCCTTGATTCTCTTTGTCGATTTATTACTGTTTTTCTTTTTCACACAGCTGTGTTCATATCATCGAAACAAAAGATCTGGGGACGAGTTAATATATATCTGATGTAAATATCACGATAATAGCGGAAGGTGTTTCTAGAGTGCACTCCCCGGATAACATTTATGTTGATAAATAAAAACTGTTGTTGAACAAAATAACAAACTCCTCCGCAGATATTTTCAACCAGTGTGTTAGCTATTCATATCCATTTATTTATCTGCATGTAGAGCTGATATAAACAAATATTGCTACAGAACTTTTGACAACCTCGTCCCAAGGTATAACAAACAGTCAACAACATCAGTCTGTTTTAATCATTTTAGTGAAATATCTGAAGATACTGGGGCCCAGGTTGTTGTTTCAATTCAATTTCAAGCGGAAAGAGGTATGACTGATGCGTATGACAAAATTAGTTCCCAGGGTTTCTTTTCTTCTTTTAGTCGAGTCAACACAGTAGTAAGAGCATTATTACTTGAAAGATCATCTTTCTGAGATTTTTAAAATATAAAATACAATGTAAATAAAAAATGCTGAATCACCAGTCTTTGATTTTTAGAATTATAAAAAGAATGCAAAAAACTGCTGAATCAGCAGTCATGTATTATACCGCCCACGGAGGTTAGATGACAGAGGTTTAACTCAATAAACATCTTGTTGTGATAGAAAATAAATGAAAGATGCAAAGACTGACTTGCTTTTGACACATGTTTCGTTCTAAGAAAATAAGCAATTGTTTGAAATTTGTGTGTTTTATCGAATCGAAAAGAAAAGGCATTTGTTTTGATGCGTTATGATTCAGTTGTGTATCGTCCTTGCCGTGTTCTCTTGTTTCAAAAAGACAGAAAATCTTGGGAATAAGGGTGTTGCGTGGCCTCGAGTTTTTTGGTTCGTTTCGCAGTTGTACAAGACAAGATATTAGGGGATCATGTTTGCGCTCTTTATTTTGAGGCTTTCCAGTCTTTCTTCCCTTGTGTACAGTTTATAGAATATATTTAAACTCATTCATGTAGCTATGTAGAAAGTGTATTAAAACAAAAATTAAGAATCCTTGAAAATAAGGTTAGGAATATCATGAACCTGTCCAATTTAAAACCAGGACCTGTTTCTCTTTTTGCATATCGGACAGTATGTCAATTTTTTCTTCAGATGTGTCAAAAGCGCAGCGCCTGGATAAGAGACAAGAAGGTCCGGGGATGAGGTTGATAAAGCTATGAAATATGGATGGAAAATGGAAAAAGCAAGTACAAGATTTTCAGGAAAACTTACGAACGTTGACGAAGTATATCGTGTGTGTCTAAATTATCGGAGAAGAACATGTCGGACAAAATTGACGGAATTTTTACTACCTGATGAATATTTTGTCCGACGAAACATTTTATGCGCAAGAAAATGTTGCTCGACGAATTATATGTAGTACATGAACTTCAAACCTTGAAGAGATTATGAAAAGTGACTGAAGAATTTTCAAAAGTTAACAAAACATTCCCAAGTGGCAAATAGTCTAATCTTTCCGACTAAAATTTGTGCCAGCAAATTTTGTCTGATAAAGTAAAACGGTTTATGTGTAGGAGCTCTTTAAGAAACGTACACGCATCTCTGGTTCCATGTTCTTTTTGTTGTTTTAACTAAAACCATACTAAAACGAAGTTCACAAGTCACATCTACATCCGACCACAAACATGATGCAAAAATTTATAAAAAGTTATTATAGACATGTTCGGGTATTCAAGTATTTTGGCACAAAGCATCATTTCCTTGGCACTTATCAGACATTAGGAAACGTTACAAGGATATACTGCTTGAACTATAAGATTAAATGGTCATTATAACATTCCTTAGTACTTTTATATAGATGCTCTAACTGGGAAACAAAGTCATACTGTGTGCAGTCATAAAGCCACCCTCGTTTCCAGGGATTTTTGCCTATTTGATATTTTCATCAAAATGTTAAAAATTCCTTAGGATAGGAACGAAGTTGGTCATAATGCATTTTTTATGCCTACTTCGGACCCAGAACCTTAAGCTTTTTTATACAAACGTAAAAAGTTGCTCGGGGACGAGGTTGTATTTATGCGTGCTTTTTATATGTATATTCCGATTATGATGTCGCTATGTTTCTTGAAAGGATGTAGAAATTGTTGTAGTGAGGAAGAAGTCAACCTTGTTTCCAATGCCTTTTGTCTCTTTTTATATCAGCACGGCGATATCTCGCTGTCCTGTTGCCAGAAAAAATACAAGATGCCCTGAGGGGTTGGAAAGAATAAGGAATGGGAAAACCTTTGCTTTTATATCTCAACCTCGATTTTCTTTACATTTTAAAAAAGTTACTGCTTACAATCAAGTCCCCAGAAGTTTTTTTTAATTTTGATATGCATGCTGACGCGAAACAAGTAAAAATCGAAAAAGAAGTCTTGGTAACGAGATTATTGCTAGGTATTACTGAAGGTTGATAAACAATTCATAAATATTTGTAGCGGCGACAAAACTTATTTAAACATAGTTGTTGTGTTGAAGGAAAATAAAAAAACAAAATTATAAACCAAGGAGTTTTTTAACAAATGTTTACAATTTAGACAATCTTAGCCTGTTGTTAACTTTACCAAAAATGCATTTTCTTACCAAATCCCAGACTAATCTGTAGTTTGCACACTAAGTCCTTTCTTTTTGTTTTAATGTTTGACTAACTGCGTTTACAGTCCCGCTTCCACATTTAGCCCCAGGGTTCTTTTACCGCCTTTTCTGATATCAAAAAGGCAACAAAACAAAAATTGGGGACGAGGGTGGTCTCAACTCTTAAGTTTGACAAGGAGTTGTGGCGAAATTGAATAGCTTTGCAAAAAAGCCCTGCGAATAAGGGTGGTCGTTTTGATCAAGTATAAATGATTCTGTTATGAAATTTTGGTCGTTTTTACTTTGCTACCACGCGAACTGTCATGCGGTAAATACCGCTATGAAATATCGGTAGCATGATGGACTACCCACAACACATAAACCTAAATTCAGCTAATAGTCAAACTGCATGTCTTAACAGGCTATTAAAATGTGAATTGTAAAAAATCGGCATGTTTAAAATGTAAAACCCGTGGTAGATACCACTGATTACAAGAACAATACCTAACCTCTTACCTAGGATTATTTTCCTCTTTTTAATAAAGGCAAGGCAATTATTAAAAAGTGAAAAAAGCCCTGGGACGAGGTTAGAAAAATACCGTGCGATAGAAAATGTTTCAAAAAACTGCATGCGTGATATAAATTTGCTTTCCCTCCTGTTGACAGTACAAAACTTTCAAAATTACCACTGACTATCAAAACGTTTTTGTTCAATATGAACAAGTGATACATTCCCAGAAAATTAGGTTAAGACCGCATTATACAATTCAATTGACGATGGAGTCTGTTAATTGCATTTTTGTAATATTTTTTAAGATAAGGAATTCCTACGTATCTATGTACAAAATTAAAACGCGTTTATTTAAAAATCGTTATAAAATCCCACGAAAAATTGCTGATTAAATGCTGTGGTGATGCAACCCCGTCCCCAGAGTTTTTTTTACAAGATTATCAGAAAAAGAAAAAAGACCTGGGGACGAGGTTGGTGGTGATGCAAATCGTCAAATTAGTTTTTTACCCACAGTAGCCTCTTCAGTTCCTATTGGTATCGGCATTATTCAATTAGGGTCCTGGGCAAGAGGTTGTAGATGGTCTTTTCAATAAACTTTGCTTGACAGTTTAACTGTTTAGTTAGATGAAAAATAACAAAAAAAGAATAACAAAAAAGCCTTGTATTTCTTCATGTCGGTAATCTTAACTATTTGATATCTTTATTGCCAACTGCGATGAGAAGAACCTCATTCTTTTTAAGCTCTCACGAGCAACTTTTAGGCGTAAACATGGCTACTTATCCAATGATAAATGAAAGAGCACCCTTTAATTTTTTTCTTATATAAACACAGTTGGCGTTCACACGAAAAACAACAACAACAACCAAGCTATTTTTAAATTATCTGATCTTTTATTTGAACTAAAAAACATCTGTATTTATTAAAATAAACATATTTACAATATTCTCTTATCGACATTTTTACAAGATATAAATAAAATATAGTAAAGAAATAAATATCTTCTTTGCTTTTCTTATTGCCAAGAAGTAGGATAGAATTTAGTGTTACCATTATGACCAAACGATTAAATGGTTACAGGCAATAGCTTTTAGCTATAGTGTTACCATTATGACCAAACAATTACGCGGTTACAGGCAATAGCTTTCAGCTAACAGAAAATGACCATACAAAACGTATCGATCAACATGTTTTTTTGTCCACATGCCAGTAATATCAACTTACGGAATGTTGTAAAATTGACATTCCACCGGCATTATCAACAGTGTGAAGAATAACCAAGAGATGACGAAAGATGTCATTAATGTGATCCTTTAATGTTGGACATCTAGCTTTTGATTAGCATCGCTGCTGCAAGAGTACCAAAGCCAATGGTAGCCGCAAACATACCTTGAAACCAATTGTTTTCATTCTCACCTTTTGATTCACCAAATGCCTGAATAAATCCAGTCTAAAGAAATAAAGGTTTTAAACGTTTAACTTAAAAGCTTCAATATTTTATAATAGAGAGCTGAGTCTGAAGTTGCTGTCCCGATTTTAAAATTCGTCCAACAGTTTCCTTTTAGGTTTACCTATAGCAAAAACACCTGTTTTATGATTATTTTTTATTTTCAAGCTTTATATTTAACACTGGAAACTAAATTTGTTTCAGTTCAAGCACAAACACAAATATATCAATTATTTTTATCAAAAGAAAATTTCTCTCTGTGGGGAATGTGCGGAAATTTTTAAGTGAACTTTAAACCGAAAACTGAGAACTTATAAATAAATAAAATGTGATTCATAATTTTTAAAAATAATAATAACAGTTGGTTAATCGAGACAATGTTGATACCCGATCAAGTCAGAAAATTCTCCGTCACTACGTTGGCATAGTGACAATTTCGAAAGAGGTGTGTAATGGTTCATTCATTTCATGATGTCAGGAAAAAGAGCGTGGGCTTCAAGATGTCCTTAAATGTGTTAAGATGTCCCTTAATGAGTCTAAGTTTCTGTGTCATTTTCTGGATTTAGGAGAAAACAAAATAACTTGTAATAATGTTGTTAGTTAAACCATTTTCCAAAACGTATTTTATATATTTCATGAATTAAAACTCTGTAAGAATTTATTTAATCGGAATTTACACGGAATCTGACGACATTTTTTGTGGTGTCGTTTTGACGTTGTGTCGTGTCGTTAAATTAAAGTGTTTTCGTGCAGATAGCGAGTAAAACAGAAAAAATAGTTTACTTAAGGACTTTCTGTTATTTTTTTTGAAAAAAATGTTAAAGAAAACTTTTTTAAATCTTTTAATCGCTTTATTGTCAACAACCGACCGGAGAATATTTTTTTTAACAACTTTGATCTGTTCGATTTTCTATTATTAACAGTAGAGCTTGCCAAAGTAAAGTGGGTTGGCCGTTGAAAGAAAGGACACTTTTCCATACTGTTTCGTCAACCGTTAAAAAAACCATTCGTAACAGGCCATAACTCATGGGGTTTACTCACGGAAATAAAAATAGAATAATAACGGTTTAAATAAATAAAAAAAGATTTAAAACTTACCCATCCATGTCCGCAGTCCCGTACCCACATAGATTTTTTAGAAACAGCAGTTCCAACCCAACTGCCTACTTTATCAACAAGTTGTTCGTTATTTGTCCTTTTAAAATGTTGCGCTAATTTGCCAGCAAATGCGTATAAAACTATAATTCTTCCCCAGTTTATTCCCTCTTGAAATATTTCTTCAGCGATTTCCATAAACACGTAATGAGCGTTTTCGTTGCTAACATTCAAGCGATTACACATGTTGGCTAAGTCGTACATATTATCTATTTCATCGGTCAGTCTCAACATTATTTCGACTTCTTTTCGCAGTGCTATGTTCTTTATTGGCTTGCCTACTTTCTTGGCAATGTATTGCGATGCGACTTCTCTAGCGATTTTACCTTCAGGGGTATTATTCGCGTTTCCAGTGTCGTCAAATTCGATTTTCTCTGTCATTATCTGTGAAAACTCTGTCTTTAGATTTAACCACTTTAGAAATAAACCAACTCTCTTTACCGTAGCGCGAGATTGTACGTCGATAGTCAAGTGTCGATATATATTACAACAACAGTCAGAAAACTTTAAGTTCTTTCGAAAAGTTTCTTTCCTATAATATATAAGTTTGAACTTTTTTTTGTTTTTTTTCTTATAGTACTACCTACTACGTTCAACCTTTATACAGCTGTCTGTTATATTATCTATTCAATCTCGAATTTGATTGGCTAATACATATTACTATTCATTGTTTTCATTGGCTCTTTGTTGTTTTGATTAATTCGTTCGAAAGAGCGAATAGAAAGCAAGTAATTTTACTTAATTCATTTGGGGAAATTAAATAAAAACGAAAGTACACTTAAAAATTATGAATAAAATTTTCTCCCGAGATGGAGTAAAAAGTCATGTGGACAAACTACAAAAATATTTTAGTTTGTTAAAAATATATCAAAAAAAACATAAAACTAAAAAAGCATCTGCAATGGAGTGCTGCTTATACATTATTTACCATAATAAAAAAATTACTATAATTTACAGGGGAAAATTACTTTGTGCCCAGATCGTTTTGTAAAAACACAAAAAATCGTTTTGTAAAAACACACTGGTGACGAGTTGGCTGTACGATTAATACAAGCTTTCGAATAATTATGACGTCACGTAAGTATTCGGGAAATGTGTAGAAGTTTACAAGGACATTAAATTTTAACCATCATAGATTTTGTGGATTTTCGGGAAGAGATTAACAATAAGAACTTCTCCTTCACGGATTTTTAAATATTGTAATGTCAGCGAGGTCTCTGAGTTATATTCCATCGCCTAACCATCAGGAGAATTTGTCAGAAAGCGCTATTGACAAATGTAGACCTGGAGATAGGGCTCTAAAATAGCAAAAACGATAACGTCGCTCCCAGGATTAGCTACTTGCCCAATTGCCGCTTTAATGTTAGTTAGGGGAAATACAAAAATACCTTGGAGGCAAGGGTAATGACTGGATTCGTTATCCACTTCAAATATAAGATGAAGGACGAGACATTTTAGGAAGATGGTAAGGCAAATTACATTTGCAACCAAATAATGTGAAACATGTAAGGGAGACATCAAAAGATTTTTAAAGTTCCCAAAGACTTACTAAGGCATTCCCACAAGCAAATTAAAATATTGTCCTGCAGAAATTCATACTGCAGGGGGAAAAGGAAAAGGAATCACATGTCTCTCAAATGAGCTCGAAGCCTTTTTTACTATGCACAGGAAATAGCATTTATACTTGCTCATGGGAAAATTGACATCAATGGGCAACCTATACAGCTTTTGATCCAAAAGCGTCAATAAGCGAACGATGACATTCATATCAGTCATTTTTTTATCTTGCGCAATCTTTGTACAAATCCTTTATAACAC
This sequence comes from Hydractinia symbiolongicarpus, assembly GCF_029227915.1. Taxonomy (NCBI): domain Eukaryota; kingdom Metazoa; phylum Cnidaria; class Hydrozoa; order Anthoathecata; family Hydractiniidae; genus Hydractinia; species Hydractinia symbiolongicarpus. The sequence continues at coordinate 10,601,732 of NC_079875.1, read as the reverse complement.
ATCGATTCCATATTTGGGGTGATAAAGGGAAATATTTTATCACACTGTTTGGAGTTAATATAGCGTTTAAGATATTAAAAGGTGTTTATATGTTAATATATGTCGTTTTTAAATTGAACTATAAAATCTTAAATTAAGACGAGTGATATTTTGTTTTTCTCACAGTTTTTATAAAAGTTATGCACTTTTATAGTTGAAATGGTAAATAAAGTTTTCTCCCGGTTTTAATAATAGCTATACACTGAGGTCGTTAAAATACTAAATATAATTTTATTTATACTTTGGTTTGTTCAATGAATGTTCTTATTCTAGCGGTTCTCTAGTGACATCTTACGGTATTCGCCGGGAAGGATGTTCCTAATGCACTTTTTAACGGGAGGAAGCCCTTGTGGGAAGCACTGGAGCGCCCTGCTAAGTTGGAGTGGAAGAAGTTTCAGATTTTTGCATACCAAATTAAAATTTAGATGTAAATTGTTTTTCAAGTAACCATGTGTTTAACCAGCTACAACATTACTGCACTTGACAAATATTACTCTATTTGCTTTGGGTTGAAACTCATAAATTTTTCTCCTTTTTTATTTAAAAGGGAAGAACGAGCGTGGTTGCAATAGGGGAACCATTTCGTTTCTCAACTCGTGATGTGATTGCAAACTACACCAGTAGACAAAGCAATGAATTTAATTTTTTCCATGACAACATATCTTAAATACCTGAGCGTTAAAAATTTTCTATGCCAACATATCTGTAATACTATGTTTTTTGCGTTAAAAAAGCCGATAAGAAATCAGTTTTTTTATATATCAAATGATGAGCTTTTTTATTAACACGACAACAGTGAACGCCCAATTTATCTCGTGATGGTGCTCCTGACGTAATATCTTCGTTGTTTGGTGTTTAATCTACATTTCGTGGTATGCCAAGACAGTAATGAAAGGTCTTCATGGAAGCACTAAAACAATTTGTTTTCTTTTAAAATATTTTTTGTTCATCTGTCGCATGTAAAACCGAATGACCTATGGAAATATTTTTGAATAAGTTTACTTTAATGCACGATTTAGCAACTTTTTACGATTCTTGACATTAAATAATAGTGCAATTACCGCAGTAATGAAGGACTGTCTTTGCATTTGGAGTTCAGAAATGTTAACAAGGTGTCATTGACTAGTTGTATTTCCAACCATAACGTAATTTTCTAATTAAATCAATTTGACCTGTTATTTCCGTTTTGTGGCCAACATGACGAGTGCGGTGGCCTCATAAAAACAATCAGGCTGAGAAAATTGTTCTACAATTTTTTAACTCTATCTATTTCGTGCCAGATCTCTCTCAAAACACATGCTATGTAGCATGTTCTATAATCAGACAAGGTTTAACCTAATGAATAATTCAAAATTATTTCCGAAATTATTCATTAAAACATAATCAGTATATAGATGGGTTGAAAATGTTTACAAAGTTCCGTATATGCGCGCGCATCCTGACATGCAAGAAAAGAAGACCACATAGCCAATTTGAATCTTTATTCTAATTTATAGATTTTTAGGAACATAAGGTTGAAGATGAATCGAAATAGTTTTTTCTCAACTATTATCTTCTCCATTTAAGAGCAGACATTACCAATTTTAGCGTCAGTTTTTTTTACACTTAACATTTTCGATCGTCGCGGTCCGCTGTTTATATTTTTTGCCTGTGCCCATGCGTGTCCATCTCCATTGTTCTAGATGCAAAAGCATTACTTTACACCGCGACTTGTCTATATATTGGTCATCATGTGCAGAAAGGCCAACGTCATTTTTTATGAGTGATAGAGGCAGCCTTTACAAGATTCATTTCAGCGTTGATATTTTATTTCGCCCTTAAAATATTCAGGTAAACACGATTTACCAAATATGAAACGTTATTACGCATGTGTATAAAGCTATTGCGCATGCTCAGAAGGTTATTGTGCATGTGCAGTTCACACAAACACGATGTGAAAAACTTCATGTGTCTTCAAAGCACAACACCATTATATTGCAGCTTGAAATCTTATTTCGAGTCCATGTAAAGACTTCCGTAGTCTATCGCCTGAACACACGATTTAGTTATCGGCAAAGAGCTTTCGGGTCAACCGAAAGCTCTTTGAGATAAACCTCGTTCCCAGCGCCTGTTGTCTCTCTTCTATAACCAGGGTATCGCCTCCTCGATGTCACAGAAAAGACACAAGACGCCCTGGGGATAAAGTTGCTTTGAGATAAACCTCGAAAGTAGTGACTGCTTTACAGGTTTTCATTTTAAAGGGACGAGAATAAGTTATCGGGCGTTTATTACAAATTCCCCTTTGACGGGCGTTGTTTAGTAGGGTGGTATTAATAAAGGAGAAATTAGAAATGGTTGACTTAAGGGCGCAAGTTCAAGGTTATATGTTCTTTTGTTAAAAATGAACAGTAATTAAATCCGAACCTGGTGAGTTAAAATTTTTTCACCTGGAATTTCAAATTCTGATTTGGAACATGCTGATTGAAAATGACTTTTAATCAAAATTCATATTGACGTTTGGAAGTGAAGAGACCACATTTCACTTCAGTCCTTGGTTTGACAAAATTACACACCCATAAATATGTTACAACCTTTCGGAAGTAATAATGTTTGTATATGCCTTGTGTTCGATACATAAGAACAGTTTGAAGTACTAAAATATACTATCCATTGAAATGATCCACGCAGTTCATTTTGTTAACAAGTTTAAAATAACCTTCTATTTAAAACATGCAGGATGTATGGTTACAAAGATGGTATTGTTGCTGCGAAATTACTTCCTTGTCAGCATTGTTTACAAATCAATTTGTTTTCATTGTTGTTAACGTCTTTTAAAAATATCTTTTACCGCGGCAAGGGAAATTACCTACACATAAAAATTCCATTATTTTGCAAAGATGTTACGTAAGTGATGTGCATACCATCCGACTAGCATGGTCAATTTCTCCTTTCCCATATTCCCCCCTTTGTTCAACTGCCTATCTTACAGGGGAATTTCTTCGCAACCTTTTTTAACTTGGCCCCACATATTGTACAATTGTTTAGTGAATCTTAGTAACCACTCTGTAATAATGACTCTTAGCAAGATCCCCTACAACCGAGGTCAAGGGGAATGTATACGTAATAGATGTAAGTTCTTTTCACGATAAGCCAACGCTCTCACTGTAAACTGCATTTTTGAAATTTAAGTCTAATCAGAATGAACTTTGGACCTTCACTAAATTTTATAGAGTGGAGATAATATAAACGTATTTTAGTGTGAACTCAACCTCTTCCCCGGGTCGGATTTGGTTGTATAAAAAGCCTAACAAGTCCAGAAAACGCGATTTGTGAGTTCTTCAACTTTATTTTATGAATTACTACCCGTGACCGTAGTTCTCTACAACGACTATGATATGCTAACGGGACGGTTCCTTTAAAACAATACACCAGTGGTATATTTTATAACGTTGGCATTTTAAAGACAAAATTAAAATTTCACCCTAATCGTAATAATGCTGAAGAAATATGTTTAAACAATAATATTATGGAATACACAGAGCTGCGCATAGATATGAGTCAGAATAATAGGTAGCTAGTTTGTCAATTACGATCAGTCTTTTAGTACGTTTTTATAATAGCAAAGCAAAATGTCATGATGAAATAATTGAAAAGGGATCATCCACTTCTTAAAAAAAAAACTGATTTTAAATTATAACGTTTGTTACCAGGGCAACAACAGCTAATTATAATTGCGTACTTCTGTAGGTTTTTTATTAAAAAACGCTTATGGGATATTATTATCAACAGATATTAAAATCAAATTAGCATAAATAGCTTTGTCAGCAAAGTTCCGTCAGTTTGACGTCAACGTAATAGAATGTCGCGTCATATAGTGATGATGGAATATTTAGAAATGCACGAGACGGATATTTTTTTTTAAAAGAAACGTAGAAGCTTCTAGGAACAATCCAAAATAAAATTCATCAATAGTATGGACGGAAATGACATTTCTTTTCATATATTTTTGCAAGTCATGATTCGAAGCTTAATGCATTTTAAGACCACCTAATCACACCGTGCTTTTTCTAGAAGGTTTTCTCTCTGCGTAATATGTTTTTGCCATCTATTGACCGCCATGTAATATGTTGGAAATCTAATTTTTTGCTATTTGCTGACCGCCAACCGAATCGCGCGGCAAGCAAGTTAGGGTTACGTTGCACGTATCTCTGCTGAAAATGTATAATAAGTAACGCCATGAGACAGAAAAAGCCAACTGTTAGGTTAAAATCTACAAAATGTTTTGTTGTTTTTTCCCGAGAAAATATTTTACTTTTTATCTTGGTGTAATACTTGATTTCCAGCTTGTTACCAAGCCTCTCATAGTCAATTGGGATAATAAACTCTAAATAGGACACTCTTGCGCTAGTCACTGCGCTGAGATCTTATTCTGAGACCTGTTCTGTTCAACTAGCTAGACAATTCAGGACTGTGCGTCTGAGTATCGCGCCTAGTATCAGTAAAGCATGGCGTACATTTAGAGTGACGTACTTAGTACAGATATGTCATCTCGCACATCTAATTGAGAGTTTAGAGGTGCAATGTCTCTTTTAAAAACTAAGTTTGCCTCAACTTTGGTTCAAGTAAGTTCATAAAAAAGTATTTGCCCAACATTTCTAGCAGAGAAATTGTTGCCTTGTGTTAAGATTAAGTTATAACTTAATAATTTATTCTACTTTTTGATGCCCCCTATCTCCAAAACCCGACGTTTATTACAAATGAGAGAAGCTGACTTTAGAATCTTCGTGATTTTTAATGCCTTTATTCAGTTTACATGCTGTATTCAATTTGGTTGTTGTTTTCAACTTCAAAATTTGTATCCAGGCGTTGTGTGTTAACATGTTTCTTTTTCGTAACTTTAGAAATTAAGACGAGTTACTCTCTAAATATTAAGAGGTGTCGTCTTACAGTTGAAAGATGAGAACACTTAAATAGAAACTGGCTTTTGATGAGCGGTTGTTAGTTTTACCTCATAAGAGAAAGTTCTATCAAATTCATCATGTAGCACCATTGTTTCACAGGACTATCACTAAAAAATTGCTGATCAAGTCATCCTTGGTAAACGATAATAAACAAAAGTGTTATTACTAAGTATCCTTACCTCAACAATGTAATATTCTTAATCTCATCCATTATTATTATCATAAGGTAATGCCTATATTTATATGTGACGAAGAAATCAGTGCAATTGAGGACTTTCCGCAGCAATAAGCCCCAATTATGTATAAGTAAGAGCAACCCACGGTTGTAGTAAAATAGGGTTCGAATAAAAACCCTTTTTTATTCCCTTGAATTTGTTATTGCTGTTACTCGCAGATATTCCCAGGTAAAACACATAAGAGCGTAGTCAATATAGGGGTTGATGTGCACTGACCATGGTGGAGTTTCCTTAGTCACGTAGCATGAAAGCAGGTCTATAAATTTTATTTTTTGCCCATGAAACTGAAAGCCTGTCGATACGTTTCCTGATGTAAAGTGTTCAACATTAAGTAATATTTTCTACAAGTCGGGGATTGAATAGCGCTTAGGAGTCATTCCGAATTAACTGTGGATCTTAAATTCCAGATCAGATCTTAAATTTTAAAAGTTGATTAATAGAGTATTAAAGGTTTTTTCTGACAACTGCTACACATTAGTGGTAAGAAAATTTACAGCAATCGTCCAAGAAATTGATTTTAAATGTAAATATCGCTATTATAAACATTTACCGAACTTCTGTTACACAATTTAACTAGTTTGAATATTACCACAGTGGAATTTCTCTATCTCGAACTCGCAAGGGACCAAACAATTTGTTCGAGATAGAGAAAGTTCGAGATCAAGAAAGGAAAATACTTTAGGCGGACCACAAAGGGACCGAGACTTTAGTTCGAGATAGAGAGTAGTCGAGATAGAGAGATTCCACTGCAGTTTATATTAGCAAGACATTTTATGTGTGACTATACCCATTCAGAGACCAACTTCTTCACTGTTTGTGTCATCGAGTTCCTGTGGACATTTCGACGTGTTATTGGCTAGTATAAACAAAATAAGCGCACGATCGATTGGTTTTTGGCAATCCTGCGCGTCAAACAAACAAATTTCATCCTGCACATTGCAACAGTAACGTGCAATAATAACAACTTATATACTCGTCAATCCATAGAAACAAAGAGGTTTTAAAAACGATGACTGTTATAAAAATGCCCAAATTTTAACCATCCTGGACATTATTTTTATTTCTCTATTGTTCTAAACAAAACACCTTTTGTTTTCAACCTGAATTCTTAGCGTGATATTTTTATAAAGCGTATTCTGATATGAAAAAGCGTGTATTCACTGGTGACGTTGTTTCGTCGAGTGTTTCGTGTCGTGACAAGTTGCAAGTTCGTTTAAAAAATGACGGCAGGTAATTTGGCTTTTACAGACAGGAATTCGAAACACGTCTTAATAATGATACAGGAAGACCACTGTTTTCCGTCCCGTTCCGTCCCAATCTTGCAACTCATCGGAACTTTCTCCATTTTCCATTGTTTCCATCATTTTTCATGTAGTGTCTTCTTTTTTTTCCACGTTGTTACGTCATATATAAATGAATGACAACATCATGTGAACAATGAAATTCCTTTATGTATACCTTATATGGATGTATCTATGAGAAAATGGTCCAATCGAAACTTGTTTGATACTACCATATTTAAACAACATGGCTCTTGATAGGTGAAAAAATGGCGCCGCTTTAATTGACCTAGTGTTTATTTTGAGTTCACTTTTCTTCCTACATTAACAAGAGTTATTGTTAATTATTTTGATACATGTTTTTCTCTCTTCATTTTGTTTATGTGTGAATGCATTGGATGTTATCTTTAACAATAAATAAACAGAAACCTTGTTTTTTAACAACCTTTCGTTCACCGCAAAAAAAACATTCAAACAAAAGAAAAAGGTGTCATTCTAAGAAAAACAAACAAATTTATGCGTTTGTTTGCAAGAATGTCCTGATAACAGCGAAGAATGAATTATAATGTCGAATTTATGCGATGATCAGATAATTTCTTTAATCCATGTCTGATTATCCATGATCCATGGCCGTTTATATTTGTGCAATAAAATACTGATGATGTCATTTTTGTCATTTTGTCTATAATGATAGGTTTGGCTAACTTGACGTGAAATTAAGATCAGATGAGATTGAACTACTGTGTTAGTAAACTCCGTAGGATAAATGTTTATTTCCTTAACAAAACATCGCACCGTCAACAAATGCGATACTTGTTGTTTTGCATGATACCATAGGATACATATGTGCTGTACAATTACACGATACGATACATATCTAGGGATACATGTACGATAAATGTACGATACGTGTATATACATGTTGCAGTGTAACAAACAAAACATAAAGCTAAGAGTATAAATTTAGAAAAAACATTATCGCTTCACTGTCACCACTCCTCGCGTTAAATTAAAAACAATAAACTCATCTTTACGATGCCATTATTTAAGTCAATAAAATTCTTCTCCTTAAACTGTTTTTAAAACTGTAAATAATAACGATGAATTAATTGCTCGACGCTTCGGAATGGATTTGTTTTCCTTCATACCATGCATCCGATTAAACACCGCTCTTAAGTTCTTCTTCAAATGTTTTCTACCATATTTCAAAGAATAACTCACATAGTCGACCCCTTTTGCACCGCATTACATAAAATAAAGTCGTAAATGCATGGGTAATTAAGGAAACGACTTATACTATACACAGTAAGAAAATATATCAAACCAATGAGAGTTTCATTAAATTCTTTCTAGTCAGGTATGTTTTATCTTGTTCCTTGCTGATTTCAATACTAAAAAATTTAAAGAACAGTATAACGTCTCTGTAACAAATACCATTAGGACCTAATACATGTGTCATCTAATTACATTGCTTTAAAAAACCTGCTCTAGGGTGTTTCACCGCAACAGTGTCGGATGTTTTCTTTTCCAATTTTACGATTATCTTAATCGTAAGGAAAAATTAGTTTTGTTTGTTAATGAAAATTTTGATCCTCTTTTTAGTATTTATGAATGCTCTGATAAAACCAACTAACTTACGGTGATTATATTACGACCTTTGCTGTACATTCATGATCCTATCCAGCTTGAACATGGTTTATATACCTAAACCACGGTAGCTACTATACTATGCAATGTCTTCTCTTTGCTTTGTGTTCAATATAAGAACAGTAATTGGCAATGCATTAAGTGATCCAATAAACGTTAAGCAATATGATGGTCTCAGAGAGTCAATAAGGAAAAAAAATAAATCTTAGAACTGGAACAGTTGTTGTACTACCTACAAGAGTTTTGATGGGGCTAAGTTTTTCTACATTTTTGACTGATATTATTTATAAGCAAGGTTAACGTGGATTCTATTATTCTGCCTTTTCCTTGGTAACAACAAATATTAAAGTCCTGAAAACATAATACATGTTTTAAGGATTTTGTAAAAACCATAAGCGTTGTAGCAATTACTGCTAAATTTAAAACAGTTATTTCAGATACTTATTCTTATAATATTATTCCTTAATAATATTCTTTTCAAATGTGTTGAATGTTTTTTTAGATAAGAAGATATTGTGAAAAAAGTCAAAGAAGAAAAAAGGTGCTCTTCTATTCTTTTATTATTTTTCTTTATTTCTTTCAACTTTTGTGCATTATTTTTCAATTTTATTTAGTAGAATGGTTTCATAGACAAGTTCCAGAACAATGCATTCATCTCAGTTTGTTTACATAGGGGCATTTTTAGATGCACTTACCAATGTTGATAAAGATGGCAGAATACTTATTACTAAAGATAGTAAGGATTTCATTTTAATAAAGCATTTCCAAAATGTTACAAGAGAGGCAATTATGGCAGTTTAGCTTTTTTAGATCTGCCCAGCAAATCCACGTTCAAATTTTTGTTGTTGAATCCAGTCATTGCGGCTGGTAGTACAATGCAACCTGTATGTTGTTCGACTTTTTTGTTCCTTATCTGATTGGGCATGATTGCTAAACCTCCTTAAAAGTCGATAGTTCTCCTCAATTTTAAAATTTTTTTACAATAATATCGCCATCGTCTCAAAAAAGGCTGACAATTCTGCTCAGATTTGAGTCTAAAAAGAGGGGCGATCCTGCTGGGGGTATAAAAGTACCTAAGTGATTAATAAGATTTTGAAAGTTAATTTTGAAATTCTTTTCTATTTTGTTGCTGTATTTATGTATATATAAGTATATATGTATCTTATATATATGAATACACAACCAGATTCTGTGAATCAACTAATCCATGGACTTTCGACTCAAACAAAGTAACTTTTGGACGAACCCTTTTCATAGCCCCACAGAAGCCTTACCTGAATAGGGTTAATGAGGTTAGCAGATCTTCTTGGATAGCTAACTCTTCAATATTTAATACGATGTAGGCAACAGGTATACAAATTTAAAAATATATTTTTTGGGGGGTTTTGACTGGACAATGTTGACGTCAGCAAAATTTTTAAACCCTTATACTCATTAACCGTTCATCAAAAGCACATGATCTTATACCTTTTCTTGATGAGCTCTCTAAGGCCTGCGCACAGTAGAGGCAACGTGAAAACAACGTTCTAATTTTTTTGTGGATGGGTTGCTGACGTCATCCAATTCAAATGACGCTTTTTTCTCATTTTTATCCTGCCTTAGTGGAAATGTCCACCCCCAAAAATATTTATTTTAAATTTGTATACCTGTTGCCTACATCGTATAGATCTTGAAACCCTGATCAAGAAAATGTATAGGATCATGTACTTTTGATAAACGGTTGCAGAGATATTAGGGTTTGAAGGTTTTTTTGATGACGTCCCTCCCATTTCGAAGCGGATTCAGGGGCCCAGGTTTGGGAGAATTACCCAAGTTGGTCCTAGGTGATCCCTAGTTACCCACGTGGTGAAAAATCATTGACGTCACCACCTCGTTTCCAAGTTATTTGGCCTCAAAATTTTAAGTGCACTGTAATGGCTTCATTAATTAAGGATATTGACGTTAAAGTAGTGTTATTGACGTCGCGCCGTAATGTCATAAATTTAACATTTGAGACATACTTTTTTCGGCAACAATATCCACTATGACCGTCACAAACACTCCGTATTATTATATAAGAAGTACTAGGTTTGAAATTATGAACTTTCGGTTTCAAATATATTTAGAAAGAGATTAATGTAAATATGATTTGAAAACTTTGTCATTTGCAACACCTGGCCAAAGGAGTCAACATGGACACTGGACTAATCATATAAGGATATCAGAAGTTTTTTAAAAAAACGAGTAGTCAAGAATAATTAGTTTTTTAAAAGTTTAATCAAGAATTCATAAAAGTATTTATATGGTTATTTGCTTTGTTGTTGCTAAAACCATTTGCATAAAATTTCTAGGCTTACAATGCAAAGAATTAAAAACTTTCTTAAACTTTTTTTAAGTAATACTTTAAAAAACAATGGATATTTCGAGTTTTTTAAAAAATGCATTTAACGTCGCCCTTTGTGTCTCCTTAAGGATTTTAAAGTTCCTCTAGATTTTTTTGAATTTTAAAACCTAGAAGTCAAGGTGTAGTCTTAGGTTGGCAGGATGCAATGTAACATATCTTGCACAAGTACAGATGGTGACAGAAAGTCGATTTGGTTTTCATGCTTTTCATTTGTAACTACATGATTTAATTTTGTGGAACTAATGCTAGTCGTATGGAACTAATGCTAGTCATATGTAACTAATGCTAGTCGTACGTAACTAATACTAGTCGTATGGAACTAATTCTAGTCATATGTAACTAATGTTAGTCGTGTGTAACTAATGTTAGTCGTATGTAACTAATGTTAGTCGTATGTAACTAATGTTAATCGTATGTAACTAATTCCAGTTGTATGGAACTAATTTTAGTCGGGTGTAACTAATCTAGTCGTATAAAACAAATTCTAGTCGTAGGGATCTAATTCTAGTCATATGCAACTATTTCAATAGGATGAAAGATTGGAATTTAATAATGTATGTATATTTTAAAATCTGTTGCCAAATTCACTTGGATCGTTTGACTTGTTGTTATGGCAATATTGTGTAACAAATACGTGCTGTCATTTCTTTGACGTGAGGATAATCTAATAAAAAATTACTTTAAGAATATCATTAAAGAAAGCAAAATTTGTTATATTATATTATACCACATATATTAATTTGATGCGTAATGTCACTTCAAACGAGACATATTTTATCAACCATCACTGCGTCATAGTTTAACTATTTGGAGTGCTATATCTGTGGGAATAATTAAACTTTAATAACCATATAGATAGTGACGTTAGAATGTCGGCTCTATGAAACAAACTCTTCCCAATTTAACAGTCACCGATTTGTGTGATGTGGGAAAGATTTATTTCGTGGTAATGCATTGTGTGGCTTAAGTTAAAATATTAATACGTATAATGTCCTGACTGGGATCAGATAGCTGTACCATTAAACTAAATTGGAATGCATAGCTAATTAACTTCTATGTTTTCTCATTAATTAGAAACAGTTATATAATTGGTTATTTCCTGTAAAGGTTATTTGTGATGAGATAAATATTATTTTTTTGTGCCAAACGAACTTCATGCAGCCTTGATGAAAAAGCAATGAAAAAAGCAAAATGTTTTTTTCAGATTTCAATTTGATCTTGATATTTCCGTAGCAAAGTCACCTAATTAATTTCGGAATAAAAAGTCTAATAATGTAAGCTAAAATACGAAAGTCAATTTTTTATCATATTCCTTTGTGCCCAGGATGTTTTAGTCCATGAACTTTTATCTCAAAGTTGAAGTGTCAGGGAATGAGGTTGCTCATCCTACAATATAGAAAACAATATAGCAGTGTTTAGAGATTATACAGCAAATTTGAATGAATGAATGAATGAAGAAATATGGTTATCATATTGAGCGATAATTCGTTTAATTACATCACCATCAGTATCTTTCCGTGCTGTGCAATATTTTTATTCATAAATAAATCTTGTCTTTATCTCCTCATGACGCACAAAGGAATATCACATGTCCGCTTCGAAATGCTTCACACGATATCTACAAATATTTGAAACGATTTTATGAACGTCAGTCGATGATAAACTGTATCCATACGCCAACAGTTTGTTGAGATGTCTGATAAACTGATGTTTGTCATTTTTTTCTATGGAAATCTTCACGGGAGTTAGGGTGTAGAGTCTATCTGTAATTAAGGACTTAATGTCGTAAAGAAGAAGCCGAATTGCGAGCAAGCAAACACAAACACTATTTTATAGAAGACATAGACGCATTACAAACTCTTTAAAGTCACTCTGCCATTTTTAAATTGGTCATTAAATCTTCTGCTCCCTGAACTGTTATTTATGACAGCCATGTATTGTAATGAGAGTTTTGTCCCACATTTGAACTTGAACCTTTACAGGTAATTGGTCTACTTAAAAGAAATTATGACTGCTTCCTCTGCCAATTTTATTTTTAACCACATTTATTTAAAACAAAGTTCTTCGAATTTCGGTGTGCATTTGAGCAAAAGTACAAAAAAAATTTGAAAAAAAAAGTTAGAAGAAGAAGAAAAATGTGAATTTTCTAAAGTTTTTTTACGTTTAATAGGATTAAAGGTTTTATGATGAGACAAAGCCAGTTCTCAGCATGCCCCCCTGTATTTTGCAATAAACACAGATGTAAAATCAATGAATTGTTATAGACAGGTTTTAGAATATTTACAGACATTATACAGCAAAACGTCCTTATTGCGGACACCCTTTATTACGGAAATCTCTCTACTATGGATAATTTTTAGGAACGGATGAAATGACGATCGAATGCTGATAATAAAAAAGCCTCTATGTAAAGATTATAGCAAACACTTTTCTTAGAAGACGTTGTTTCAAGCGTGGAAGTATATTTTTACTTCAATGTTTTAACAATCTCAGAAAAAATAAGTGGCAAAATGTGAATCTTCTCAGTAAAACGTCAGTGTACCCCCTTTTCTCAATATCAGTGTTGATTTAGGCTTTGAAACACGTAGAAACAACACTTACACAGGAGAAGGGAAGGGGGATAGCACTTCCAGAAAATTGTCACTATATTTTTTCTAGGATTAAAGATCCCCATTTCACAATTCCTCTAAAATATGCCTCTTAATGCTGTTAGATGTCGCACTCAATCATTTATTTTATTTAAGGGCGACGAATTTACAATACATGAAGTCTTTATGTTTCTTCTTCTCTTAAAAACATTTTATTGCCACTAGTTGAAGCAATTTTACAGCATTCTAACATAAAGTGCAGGTCATGTCAATCTAAAGGAAGCCTAAACGTGGAGGGCACCTATTAAGATCTTAATAGTGTTCGCTACAAATAGGTTTCACTGTGATTATTTTAGTACATTGAGTTGTCATTCAATCGATAAGTTCTATGCCGTGGTTCGTGACGCTGGATTTAAAAGATTCAAATACTAAATTTAGAAAGTACTCATGAAGCTAGATTCGTTTATGTAATTTATAAAATAAAAGCTGTCGGTAGTTAAGTAGTAATTTATGAAATAGAAAAACACGTGAAATGCAACACAATTAGTTATCAGGAAAAAATGGACAGGTGGAAAGCAAGCCAACCACGTCCCCAGGAATTCTTTTTAGAAATTCATAAGCGTATAAGAGGCCCCTAGGAACAGAATTAAAAGTAATTTTATAATGCTTTGTGCGACCCAGAGGTCGACAGAAGTAGACTCAATCCATTTAATTGTGTTTGAATCATTTCATTCGCCATTTTGCTTTAATTGCATATCGTGGTCAGGTTTTTAACCTGGCCCCCTAAACCTTTTCGTTATCTTTTTTATGTTGGGGATAAAAGAAAGCTAAAAAAAGGTAGTGGGAGCTAGGTTTAGGGGTAACTTTGTTCCCAGGGTTTTTTTGTCTCTTATCGGCGCTGCGCTTATATTGATATCTTGTCGTCCGATATGCAAAGCGAGACAACTTGTTCTGGGATCGAGGTTGTTCAGGGGGTTAATTTTGCCACCCTCATTGGAATCATGAATGGACACAGGCTGTGACTACAAAACTTGACACAGTAAATAAAGCAAAATAGAAAAAATAAATTGACATCAAAAAATTAATGCTGACGTCATTATTTTTTGCTTGCGTATTGATTTTCTTCTAAAAAACGGTTTTTTATTATTTCTGTACTAGTCGATAAGGCCCGTGGAAAAATCCACTTAGGCAGGATAACAGAGAAAAACAACCGTCATTTAAATTTTGATGACGTCAGCAGAGACATGTCAGAACACAAAATGTTTTTTCTTTTGCCTTCATCGTATAGATCTTGAAACGCTGAGCAAGAAAATGTATAGGATCGCGTATTTTTGACAAACGGTTGCAGAGATATTAGGATTTGAAGGTTTTTCGATGACGTCATCAACCCGTCCATTCCGAAATATATTCGGGGACCCAGGTTTGGGAAAATTACCCAAATTGGTCCTAGTTGGTCCCTAGTTACCCACGCGGTGAAAAATCATTGACGTCACCACCTCGTTTCCAAGTTATTTGGCCTCAAAGTTTTAGGTGCACTGTAATGGCTTCATTAATTTAATATATCATCAAGGGAGAATGAACACATCCACTTTGCCTGTCACAGACAGACGGACACACTCTCCGTATTATTATAAGAGATTATTATTTTCACTTTATTTGACTCATTTGACTTAATATGTCAATATATTCAAATCAGGCGAATTGTTTCCTAAGAAACTCCAACTTCTAGCTTAAATGAAAAAAAAGTCTTTTATTTCTTCTTGGTAATGAGAATAAAACTTTTTACATATTTTTGTGATAACAGGGAAAAGTAAAAGTCATAAAATTATGTGTATGTAGAGCGTTTATCTGTAATTTTGATATATAGTTGTGATGTATGTGTTGTGGTTGCTTCTTTTGGCGAAAGACGAAAAAAAATTAAAGCGTATATACCTCCTCTCCTCATCTAGAGAACAAAAGTTATTAATGTATTAGAAAACCCCGATGTGGATAATAAAATGACCACTCTACCCCCACCGAAATAGGGTTAACTAAGTAGTTTTAATTGCTTGTAGATTTTCAGCTGAAGTTGTTATTTACAGTGTCCTCAACAATCTTAACCAACTGCGGACACGAAGTTAAAAAGAGGGACCTGGTAATAGGCCGTAACATTTCCTTTGATTATTACAGTAAAAATGGTCATGGCTCTAACAAGCATAACAAAAATGGCAGCGACATAGTGGTCGACACTGGCGAAGTAGTTCGTCTTCTTTTTTACTGGTAAATCGACTTAAACTAAACACAACCTTTAAGATTATTTATATGTCGAAGTATCGTACTAAATAGCTTTCTAAATACTTTGTTCTCCAGTTCTTTTCGTCACCCATTAAGCATTTTTAACCTTCTCCCCCATAATCTCCCACCTCAAATAAAATCGCTTATATTCTCAAAATATTCGGTTTTAAAATAAATTCAATTATTATTGGTTTCTTTTTTGATCTAGCATTCCTAAAAACGACTCTTTGTTCATTAATTGGCCTCTTCATGTTACATTATAATTGCTATGATCTGTCTGCTAGATAGCAACTCTGCTTTGCCACCATAATTTCTTCATGGTTTTTACTATAAGCCATTCTTTAAATTCCTCAGTTTTTTTTCTTATATTCAAAATATATCTGATGTGGATAAAGAGTTCAATAATTATTAGCTCCTTTCCAATCTAGTATCTGCAAAAAAGCAAACTCTTAGATAGATAGATGGATGTGCATATTTTACATGGCTCTAGCCTCACTAATATCGAGGGATATACCCTGTCTATTATTTTCAGGAGGGGCCATGGCTTAGATGAGGAATCCTAAAGTATTTAATGCTCATTTTGAGCTACGCAGACAAAATTAGGGCCCGCGCTCTACTAGACAACTCCTGGTAAGCATCATCTCCCCAATTTGACTCACATGGTTTGGTTTAACCCATGGGCTATGGTAACATTCATTTGCACATGTTGAATTGCTGGCAAGGGAGTTCAAGCCCAGTCTCTCGCACAAAGTGCAAGAGTTATAATCACTAAGCTGCAGTGTATTAAAAGACGCGATAAAGAAATTTTTATCCTGTAATAACATCTTTATAATAATACAGAGACTGTGTGTGTGTGTGTCTGTAAAGTGGATGTGTTCATTTTCCTTTTATGTTGCCGAAAAAGCTAATATGTTAATTTTCCTGACATTACGGTGCAACGGCAATAACACTACTTTAACGTCAATATCCTATATTAAATTAATAAAGCCATTACAGTGCACCTAAAATTTTGAGGCCAAATAACTTGGAAACGAGGCGGTGAGGTCAATGATTTTTTACCACGTTGGTAACTAGTGACCAATTTGGGTAAGTTTCACAAACCTGGGTCCCCAAATCAGTTTCGGAATGGACAGGTTGATGACGTCATTAAAAAACCTTTAAACCTTAAAATATCTGCAACCATTTGTCAAAAGTACAGTGCCGATCGCGAGTAAAGCTACACATCTTTGAGAGTACGAGTGCAAATAAATGCGAGTAAAATAGTTCAGAGTGAGAGTACAATGCGAGTGCGAGTAAAATAAACGAGAGTAATCTTTTTAATAACGCGAGTACGCAATAATTAAACTACCCGCGAGTAAATCTTTAAAAAAATATATCATGTTACTCGCGAGTTATATTAAAGAAAAACATAAGACATTAATTTTAATTCACCATTTAATTTTTTTTTAATTTAGTTTATAATTAAAAAATAAATTTTTAAGTTCAACTTTTGTGTCTCTTCTTTAAATGCTTTCGCTACTTTCGTTATGTGAAATCACTTCCAGCATGTTCTTTCGCAAACACAGAGTCAGAATGATATCTAATTATAGTTATGGTGATCAATTGCCACATGCAGACTTTGCTTTCTGAATATTTTTCAACAAACATTGCTTTATAACTCAGACAACAATCTGTATAATTTTAAAATATCGCCGTAGAAACAGGACGTCACTAAGCTTGTTATCTTTTTGTTTTTGTTGGGATGTTTAAAGATCGAAGCAACAAAATAACGTGAGGGATTTTTTTTATAAAAAAAAACAGTTTAATGTTTAATGATATATTTTTTTAAAAAAATCTAAAAATAAAAAATATTTACATCTAAAAAAATATTTACAAAAAAGTTATTAACTGAAAGAGTTTTATGACTGCAACATGCATGATTTATAATTTTTCTTTGTTCTGTTGCTACGTCGTATAAATTCATCAATTGCACGTTGACAGTCCCTCCATGCACCCGGTGCAGCCATGTTGGTTGGATAAAACTTCCAACAAAAAGCTTTAACAATATCTTGTTTGTAGCCATCAATCGCAGGTTTTTTAACTCCTCGACAATTTCTTCCTACAAGCTCCTTGTGGTCAAATAATTTAGCCAGCAACAGATAGCTAAAGTTTTTGAAAGATGTCGCCCCTTGTCTCACTTCATTGGCTATCGGCCAGAATTCGGTCGGAATTTCTATAGTAGGAGCTGTGTCCACCTTGTATTTTTTTCTATTTAATCTTTCATTTATTTGAAAATCGTCATCATCAATATTCGTCCTCTGCATCGCCTTTAGTGGAGACAACCCCTGGACTGAAGGTAATGCTTCGTCACTGTCGTCGATAAAGTTTGCGGATAAGGCAATTGCATTCCCTTCCAACGCAGCTAGTCGCTTTTCTAGTCTTTCAATGATTTGTCGCATAGCAGCACAATCGCACGTGCACTGCTTTGTTTGCTCGGGATAATTCGGAAAAAGTGTTGTTCTAACGGCAGGTGTTGATTGCAGAGGTCTGGCTGGTGAAGGCGGAGAAAAAGGTAGGTCGGGAAGAATAGAAGTGGATAGTGTCGAAGTAGGTGGCGAAAATGATGGCAGTGGTTTTCCAGGTGAAACCAATAACTTTAGAAAGGAGAATGTGTTTTCAACTTCATCGTTTTGCGTCTTCGGCGTTTCTTCGGCGGTGTTTTCCACTTTATCCTTTGGCGGTTCTTCGGCGGTGTTTTCTACTTTACCATTTTGTGCCTTCCGCGGTTCTCGTAAAACATCACTAAAATCAACTTGGTAATTTAGTTGTGGGACTTTGTAATTTATTTCTACTAATGAAGGTTGTCTTTTATCAACAGCTGCACTCTAAAAAGAAGTTTATAATACATAAATTAGATAAAGAATAAAATTTCTGTGCTGATTCTTACGACAAATTTTTTATAAACTAACATCCTTTTTGACGAACTTCTTCTGAGGTTTTACTAATGTTTCGCCTGTTGTCCGTTTTTTATTGTTTTTAATGTTTTTTATTTTTTCTTCTTTTTTTTTTTCTCCGACCTCTTCGATGATAAATGTTTTCTCGTTGTTCAACCAATCTCTTTCAAACTGTGTGCAATTTGACCATTCATCTAAAAAGAAAGAAAAAAATCATTATTACTAACAGTAAAAATTTAACTTAGCCTCTGTTTTTCTTTAGGTCGTTTACAAAACTATACTTACTGTTTAGAAATAAAATTGTAGCTTTGTGATTTTGTACATTCTTTCCGCTACCCCATCGCACAAATACATTGTCGTCAACGCTCAGTAACTTTTCTTCCCTATTTACAATATCTTTAGTTTTGACAGAACCAATACATTTATCTTCATCGAAGAAGACGCATGCATATTTGTATGTTTTAACTCTTGTTTGACTGAAAAATGATGATGCCATAGTGAACTCAGATAAATGAAGACACTTAAAATGAATTCCTATCTTATCAACAAACCAAAAAGAAGGAGCACTCGAAATGGGGAAACAATTACCTGATCATGTTCGTCAAAGAATTATCAATTTAAAAAATGAAAACCTTGGTGTCACCGAAATTAAGAAAAGACTTAAAAGTGAAGGATATAATGTTGGAAGGTCAGCGATATATCGTCTTTTTCAAAAGTGGGCCAAGCATCATTCTATCGCAAATCTTCCAAGGAAACCGAAGTCACCAATAAATGTTACAAACCCCATTCTCGATTTTATCGACACCTGCATGGAGAAAAACGACGAACTCACTGCTAACAAGCTTGGACAACTTTTGCTTCAGCAATTTAATGTTAGCTTTTCTACAAGTAAAATCAAAAGATTAAGACGTGGTCTCGGTTGGTACTCCACTGGGACAAAGTACTGTCAACTTGTAAGGGAAGTAAATCGTCAAAAAAGGCTTATCTTCGCTAAAAAAGTACAAGAAATGGAAGATGATTTCGGCAATGTTTTATGGACAGACGAGAGTTGCATTCAAATGGACTGGAACGGAAAGGTATCTTTTCATCGCTGGTGGGAGCCAGCAAAATTAAAAGGAAAACCAAAACATCCTTTTAAACTTAACGTTTGGGGATGCATATCAAAACGTGGCGCATCTCCAATTTTAATTTTTCACGGCATAATGGACAAAGAGTTCTACTCTGAAGAAATTTTAAAAAATACGTTGAAACCGTTTATTTCCGATGTATTTCCAGATGGGCATAGGTTTATGCAAGATAACGACCCCAAACACACCAGTTTGAAAGCGTCGCAAGTGATGCAGGAAAATCAAATAAACTGGTGGAAAACCCCGCCTGAATCACCAGACATGAACCCTATAGAAAACTTTTGGCATGAAATGAAGGAAAAAATTCGAAATGATTATAAACCGCACACGAAAGAAGAATTGGTAAATGCAATTTCGGAAATATGGTCGGCTGTGACGCCAGAAAAATGCCGAAAGTATATTTCACACTTACGCAAGGTAATTCCGAAAGTCATTGAAAGAAACGGAAAGGCATCTGGTTTTTAAAAAACTACTTTATGTAATAAAACTGAACATTCAAACTGAACGGTAAAAGTTATTTGTATATATACTTTCATTTTAACAACTAATACATTTTTTACTATACTTTTGTTGTTGTTTGTTTTTTCTCTTTTTATCCTCAATGTTTTTGATGATATTGAAACGTAGTTCTGGGCACAGACTTTTTATTAATAGGCAAAAAAAAAATTAAAAAAAAACATGTAATCTCTTACTCTCAGTTTTTTTATGCCACAATAAATTTGTTTTACTTTCTAAACAACACAGTCTTTTTCACTATTTAAAATTAAAGTTTAATTTTTTTAACTTAATTTTTTTAAAGTTTACAATATAATATCTCTCGCAAGAAAAGTTTAATTTTTTTAACTTAATTTTTTTTAAAGTTTACAATTTAATATCTCTCGCAAAAAAAGTTTAATTTTTTTAACCTAATTTTTTTAAAGTTTACAATTTATTATCTCTCGCAAAAAAAGTTTAATTTTTTTAACTTGATTTTTTTAACGTTTACAATTTAATATCTCTCGCAAAAAAATTAAATGTGTTCACGCGCGTATTACTTTGACTTTAAAAACTGTACTTATGTGAGTACACTTGCGAGTAAAAATATAATTAATCATTGAGAGTATGATTAACAAAAATGCGAGTAATATCATTTTAGTTGTACTCGCGTTGTACTCGGGAGTGAATTACTCGCACTCTCACTGTTTTATTTTTGTACTCTTACTCTCGAAAATGTGTAGCTTTACTCGCGATCGGCACTGTACAGCATTTCAGCATTTCAAGATCTATAAGATGAAAGTAGCAGGTAAATAAGTTACCAAAAAAATATTTATGTGTGTTTTGGCATGCCTTTGCTAACATCAGCAACATTTTAACCCTTTTATCTCCTCGGCAATCCTATACATTATTTTGATCAGCGTCTTAACCGGCACTCATTACAGGCAACCAATAAACTATATTGTGCCAATTCTTTTTTTCTGCACCGCTGATATCAGCAAAAAACTAAAACAACCTATTTTTTTATTGTCCAGCCTAAGGCGATTCCAATTTAATTAGTTGTTTACGAGCGATGTCGATAGTAACTTACGGAGGGTCGGTTGGCAAAATGAAAATAATTTTATCGAGAATGTATGGTCGAAACAACAAAAAGAATAATAAAAATAAAAACGGAGGAGGGTGTTACGACAACAGTTTTTTTTCTATGTATTTTCGCATAATTTGTCTCACTAAAAAATATGTAGTTCTCAAGGTGAAAAGATAAAAATACTTGCATGATCGAAAACTTGTTTTTAAAAGTTAATACAGCAAGAATTTTTCTTGTGTTGTTTTGAAAGTTATACAGCAAGAATTATTCTTGTGCTGTTTTAAAAGTTGTACAGAATATACTTGTATTGTTTTGAAATATAACAGCAAGTTATACTTGCGCTGTTTCGAAACTTTTACGGCTAGTTATTCTTCTCCTACTTGAAATAATAAAACAAACAATTTTAGTGTTATTTTAATGTTTTTTGCGCAGTTTTATAGGAAAATCTAAATTTATGTTTAGGTAGTTTATTTGAGAATATTTAGCGTTAAAATCATTTTTTTTAAATTCATAACGGAGGAGGGTGCGTAACACAAGCGTATTCTATATTGTTTTAATTATTTTTCCTAAATGGTATCGACCAAACTCTTGCTTTATTACAGTTTAGCTAGTGTAATTTTAAACATTATATATCAATTATAACGATGGAGGGTGTTACAACAATAATCTGTCTTGCTTTTCACTTGTATTACAACTATTTTAGCGAACATAGCTATTTTTTGTTATATATCACATAACAATTTAAACTTCTGTTTAAGACATATATAACTATTTTTGTGATAAAATTAGCACACCACACATTTTAGTTTTATCGCAACAAATTACCACAAACAAAGAATCAACTTCCAGTGGCCTTACCAATGGTGATCCTAAAGTAACGTTATTGATTCACCTTGTTTAGTAAAATTGTAGATGGACATTCAACCAACAAAAAATAACATCATTGATATCTTCTATGCTCATTATATTTTCATGAGATGGGATGAGAAAATGTTTTTTTTTTAATGTTTTTTATTTAAAACTTTTATATTATTCTTATATTTATTTGATATTCTTCTTCTTTTGTTTTCGTAAAAATTAGCGTAGGTTGGGCCCATAGAACAAATAATTAAATTGGAGTCAGTTTATTTCTTCCCCAGACTGTTTTATTCTGCAATTTTTATCTTCCTTGCCAGGATGTTATATATACAACATCCCCAGGCCCCATTCTGATATAGATCTGAGTACATTCACTTTGTACACCCAAATGTTTTACACAGGCAAACTTTTTTAAATGTATGCATGATATTCACTTTTTACTGTACTGTACATTGCTGTAGACTGTTATAGGCAGAACATCTTTGCGTGACAAAGTAAAACGAAAGTTCTTTACAAACAATTGTTTTTTTTAAAAAGATAAAAATGATTTTCCACAAAGTTCTCTTAAACAATTTTTTTAAAAAAGATAAAAATAATTCTGCATATATCTTCTCACACAGCTGCTGCTGCTGTGATATTAAACGAGATATTAAATTTATTTCAAGAACTTTTATTTGAGATGCAGGTTGTGCATGATTTTTATTCCAAAGGAATTTTATTTGAGATGCAGCTTGTGAAATTTACTGAACGTTCAACATGTCGCACATATAAAAAAGGGTAGAGGTGGGTTGGTTAAGGGGTCTTGAATCAGCCCTCTTTAAAGCTTGAATAGGGTTAAGGGCAGTGGCAATCTTTGTAATTCAAGACATTTGTCAGCATTCACAGACATATAAAACAACGCATTTTTAAAACATGATACTGTCTGTAATAATTTTCTGTGCTAAAATTGCAAATGAGAAGTCCCTCGGACTCTGTGCAATCACACGTGCGTAAAAAAAGCCAAAGATAATATAACGAAAAAAAGGAATTGTTTTTCCAGAGTATAGTTCGATTAGATCCTACGGCAATGCACAAACAAACCCTAAGCGACAAATGAATTGACATTTTTTTGGCTCTGCAACTACATCATTAAAAACAGTTTGTCAGCACTTTTGGATAATTAAATCATTACAGAAAACCCTAAAATATATTTGATAAAATGCCGTTTTTTCTGCCTTGAACTTTACGCATTTAATTTATTTTTTGTTGTGTATTATTTATCTCCGGTAAAAAAAAGCTTTTAATTTAGGAGGTGGCTAAAACATTTTTTTGTGTTTTGTTGAGCTCAAAATTTAAAAATGAGCTCTAAATTTTGCCAATGTGATTTAGAAACTGCCACACTATTCCAAGCATATCAATAAGAAAGTAAGAACAAATTGCTCACCCAAAGTAACAATAATTTAGACTGGGCGAACATCTTAATAAGGTTGAACTGAACTGAAAAAGTTTTTAAACACACATTTTATTATATACATTTTTTTATCTATTTTATCTTGTCTCTTTTATATATTTTATTTATTTTTTAATGTAAAGAAAGATAACATTGATTTCCGTGGGAGATGAATTGATATTGCTCAGCCAGACAAATTGGGAATTGGGTGAGCAATTTATGGCTCAACTAGTTTCTCATTTCCCAAATTCTTTGCGTGAGCAAGAGTGATCGCTTTCCTCCCTTTTTTGATAGGCTTGTATTCTAATAAGTGCGAAAATTGCTTTCTTTACGTTTAGCCCTATGAAATCCTAAGTTACAATAAATTTAAAACACTCTGTCGAAATTAGTTTCACATGTTAGTCTGGCTTTCTTTGTTTTAAACAGACCTGTATCTAATGTTAAGTATTTGTGAGCAAGACTACTTGTTTTGACCACCGTAAAATTAAAATAAAAATTGAGTTAGTAATTGAAAGAATGAGATGGAAATCTTTCTATTTTAATAAAAACAAGACAAAGTTACAGAAAATTAGGGTTTAAAATGTATTAATGTGTCTGCACTTATTACAGGACCACATTATGTATGGTTAACAATAATATCCAAAATCAAAATATAGAATCAACACTTACATTTGCTAAGTAAAAAAACTACAGTACAGTCTGAATGTAATCTACCGCAAACATGCTAATATCACACCTTTGCGTGGAGGACGGCAGTCGTTTGTCTTTTGTTATAATTAAATCCCTTGAGCGTTTTGCGAGTTTATATATGCGTGTTAAGAAACAATGCGCTTGCGAAGAAATATCGGAGCAATTATATTTTTTCTAATAGCCAAATGCATTGTGTAAATGTATTGATAAGCTATTCCCTTAGGTATTAGCGTGAAGTAATTAAATAATAAAATTCTTTCGCAAAGTTTTAAAATACATTGTGCGAGAATGTATTGTTGATTTAATTATTTAAAAAAATTCCAGCGCGTTTTATCTAAGAAACATACGAGAAGCATTGTTCACAACTATTTAATGCCGCTTTTCGTTTCTAAACTTTTAAAATGCGATTAAAAAAACATCTCTATCGCCTCTTTTCGATTTTAAGCTTTTAAAATGCGATCTAAATAAACATTTCTATTGCCGCTTTTCGTTTTTAAACTTTTATAATGCGATCTAAATAAACATTTCTATTGCCGCTTTTCGTTTTTAAACTTTTATAATGCGATCTAAAAAAACATTTCTATCACGGCTTTTCGTTTTTAAACTTTTAAAATGCGATCTAAAAAAATGCTTAATTACTGCAATTAAAATTTTCAAAAGAGTTCGCGCAAAATAGATTGCTAAAATTGATCTTGGAACCTATTGTGATTAAACAATTGATTGCGTGGGGTCATTGTTTATCAGCAAGGCAATTATTTCCTTAAAAAAACAAAAGCTATTGTTCTGTGTAACTATTCATGCGAGTTTCGTGTCCGCGGTAGATTACATTCAGACTGTACTGTACCAAAAAATGAATTTTGATATGCTTATCTAACTTTATCACAACTTTTTATATGTGGTTTATTTA
The DNA here is from genome assembly GCF_029227915.1 of Hydractinia symbiolongicarpus. Classification (NCBI taxonomy): domain Eukaryota; kingdom Metazoa; phylum Cnidaria; class Hydrozoa; order Anthoathecata; family Hydractiniidae; genus Hydractinia; species Hydractinia symbiolongicarpus. The sequence continues at coordinate 10,576,840 of NC_079875.1, read as the reverse complement.
CGAATCTTGCTGCTTTACGTTTTTTTGCCAACAGAAATTTACAAAAATTGAAATTCTAAAAAAACAAAAGCATGGTCAATGCTATAATAACACATTGCAATATATTAACAAGAAGAAATAAGCAAGGTAAAATAAAACCAATAATTTTCTTATTTTTAGAGCAAAATTGAAATATTTTCATAATTAATTGACACTAGCTGCAAGGTCATAATGAATGTGATAGTAGCAGTTAAGCAGTACATCACAAAGATGATAGACGACGCTGGGTCAGGAATGAAAGTTCTTTTGATGGATAAAGAAACTGTAAGTTTTATAAGCTTTACAAGTGCCCAGGTTGCACTCACCACACGCCTTCACACACAGCTGAAAAAGAGTTGTTTGTGCTGTCTTTAGGTCTTAATCTTAGGCATATACACGAATATCACTCATGCAAAATTTTATTAAGATTTTAAAAATTACACCTCTGGACATTTTTGTACTTGTGTTGTACTGTATGCTTTAGCCTTATGCAAGTTTTTCAGGAATACAATTTAAGATTTAGTGTATTATTTTTATCTTTAGACTGGTATTGTTAGCATGGTGTATGCACAAAGTGAAATTTTGCAGAAAGAAGTTTTTCTTTTTGAAAGAATTGACTCACAAGCTCGGGAAACCATGAAACATTTAAAGGCAATATGCTTCATAAGACCAACAAAGGTTCATTGCATTATAATATATATATATAGATATTTTTATTTTGCACTTCTATAAGTGCAATACTCCTTGTTATATTCTGTACATGCGATATATACAATTACATTATTTTATATTTTAGGAAAATTTTGATCATCTTAAAAGGGAACTAAAAATCCCAAAATATGGAACTTATTATATATGTAAGTTTTTTCTAAATAATGCAATGTGTTTCCTGTAGTCTCCTAATGTTTTGGTTTTTTACAATATAAAATTTTATTTATTTATTGCTTTTAGATTTTAGCAATGTTGTACCAAAAAGTTATGTGAAGCAACTTGCAGAAGCTGATGATCAAGAAGTAGTACGGGAGGTGCAGGTAAAGTCTTTCTAAATCACGTTTGAACTTAATTAAATTTAAACTTTTTTGTTGCCTGACGTATCTGTGTTTTGATGAGTTTTTATATTGAATTTCAATCAGCACCAAAAAGATGCGATTGCATACATGTTGTAAAAAATTGCCTAGCAAAAATAAATCTGCACAATTATTTTGTTTTACAAAACGTTGCTTTGTTAGGATTTGTTCAAGGATTTTTTTAAAAATTTGTTTTTATCCTTCTACTTGCAGAAATCTTAAAAATCACTTTGGAAATGTTATTTTTTCCTTTCTAAGTGCATCTCAGGTAAAAATATAATTCGCATCATTAACTTGATGCAAAAACATTAGTCTTCCTCAATCCAATTGTTAGTTTCAAAGAGGTTTGTAACATGTCACATTTTTTATGGACAGCTACATTGTCGTAAGATATTTGCACCTCATTTTTTTATAATTGTGCTTTAAATTCTACACTTTTGCTCTTCCCCAGGGTGTCACTCTGTCCAGAATGACAGGGAAATTAGGAATTGTTTGGCATTTTCAAAATTAATGGTAAAATGTCAGGAAAAAGCCAGAAATTTTAGGTTTAAATGTTCATTCAGAACTAATTTTAATTTTTAAAATGTTGACAAGGATGCTTGTAATAAATCTACGTTATTAGGGCAATCCAAGATTTCAATATGATGCGAAATTTCAGCTAAGAACAGCTAAAAAAAGGAGGAAATTACTTAGTCAAAAATTTTTTAAAAAATGTTAGGAATGTGAAGAAACCAGTTCATATTAATGTGGTGTCCAGTTGTCAATGTGTTTAATTTGTTTTTATATTTTATTCTTGTTTAGGAATTTTATGCAGATTATTTTGCAGTTAGTCCACACGTGTTTTCCTTTAATATAATTGGCTGTTCCAAGGTATAAATAAGACTAGAATTTATCTTTGTTTATATTTCTGCCATGTCGTATTTTTAATAGACTTAAAAATATCATTTTAGGGTAAAAATTGGGACTATGAAAAGCAGGAACGTGTCACTGAAGGCGTCATTTCATTGTTGCTATCGCTTCGAAAAAAACCTATCATCAGATACCAGCAGTCTTCTCAAATGTGCAAGCGACTAGCTGAAAGTGTAATGGTATGTCTTTTTCAAATAAATGTGATTGAAATCTCAAATAAATCTTTCACAATAACTTCACACCTGTCAATTTTCCCAACAGTGAACCTTAACTGTGATGTAGTGTGCAATTACTTTGCACATAACAGGACAGGACATTTTGTTTATTAATTTTCATGCAATAGCATTTTACATGAATGTTATTTTCCCTTTGACCAGTAGCGAATAGTGCTCAGTGCAGACAAAAAGGGTAGAGGGACCAATGATTAGGGCTGTCTTTTAATGTAAAATTTTCAAAGGCTAATATTTTACTGTGTTAGAATGAAAAAAATGGTGCTTTCGAGGCTATAAAACTATCCTTGAAAAAGTGAAGGGAACATATCCAGTGGCCTCTGGCCACGATCTCATCAGTCTTTTGGTTTTATTACTTTGTTTGAGTACCCTGCATGGCACATATCAATACCAAGATATGGTGTCAACGGTAATAATACCCAAAAAAAACAAATTGTAAGCAAATGGGTATACCTTGTTTCATATTTTGAATGGTGGATTTATTATGTCTCTTGAAATGTTGTTTCACTTATTTAACTTGAACTTAAACTCCAGTTTTAAAATAATCCTTAATTTTTGATGAAGGCCTGATGCTCTGATAGTCTGAACTGACTCTGTTAAATGTCTTTGAAACTTGAAGTTTAATAGTACGTATATTTCTGTTTCAGCAAAAGATGTATCAAGAATCGGGATTGTTTGAGTTTCGCCATTCAGACATATCCCCTTTGTTATTAATACTTGACCGAACGGATGATCCTGTTACACCACTACTCAATCAGGTTAGTTTTAACTTATATTAAAGGTAAACAAGTCGACAAAATATAGTTGAAAAAAAATCGTCTGCTTAAAGTTTAGTCTCTTTTTGCAGATTAAGTTTCGTAATGAGTTGAGTGATCCGCTAACTGGTCGAAATTTTGCCGCTGGATTCTATTTAAGGTGTGTGTCTTAAGTTAGCAGACATAGGCATGTAGCAATTTTATTAGCGAAGCTGCTTGTGCTTGCCTTATAAGCATATCATGGCTACTGGAAATGTGCCTGATGCTAATAAAAACTCTATATTTGTGATTACTTACTATAGAAAGTCGTGCCACCAGTCGCTATTAGTCAGTTTATTTCCAGACTTTCTTGAATTATTTTTGTCGAAAAACCTTTTCTTTTTGAGTATGGAGTGAAATTTATAAAAACTGAGTCTTTTTTTATAGTGGACATATCAAGGTATGGTGCATGAGTTGTTGGGTATAAAAAATAATCGAATCGATCTATCATCTGTTCCAGGTATTTCCAGAGAGTTAAGGGTATGTCATCTGTTTATAAAAATTTAACTGTACCATAATCTGATTTTTCTTTTGAAGCGGAAGAGGACGCAAATTTTAAGGTATTTAAATTTTAGGAATAGACCTTTTTCTATATATAATTTCGTTCTGCGAAAATGTTCATCTCCAAATATCGAATAACATGAAAATAAAATTAGCTACGAGCAAATTTTTAGTTTGCAGCGAAGTAGTGCACATTGGTTTGTTTACCTGCAATATTTGCAAAATTAATTTTTTATATTTTTCTTCTTAATAATATTTGTTAGTACCTGGCAAAGTAATGTCTTCTTTGTATCAGAAGTTTTTATTGACTTACAATGATCACGTGAGCGGTCGCTATCTTTCTGTAGCGACCGGCTAAAATCTAAACAGAAAAAGAAATCCACTAAGCACCACTCCCTAATTATCATCAACCACCCGTTCAAAATGTGATGTGATGTCTCCTCATTTTTTTCAAATATTTTTGGTTTACATAAAAATCGACCACTTCACCAACGGTGAATTCGAAAAAAAAATAGTAGAATGTTTTTATGTTTGAAAATTATTTCTTTTTTATCAGTTGATCGAACGTTTAGATCGTTTTAACACATGGTTTCTACATAAATATGTATTTTACTTTTCATCCAAATGCCAATGTTTTAGTGTGAAAGACTTTGACCTACTTTGGCTATAGGTTACTTTAATTGCTATGTTTTTATCAGAATACCAGATTCTAAATGACTTGTAAACCTTTTACCGGGGGCTACGGGAAAACAGAAACCTTTGTTGTTTCCACGGACCTCGCTCTTTCCGGTCATGACGTCATAACCCCAGGCGCTATTTTTCCGTAGCGCCTGGCTAAATGGTTTATATAAGTCATTAGTAATAATATGGGATATTAAGGATGTATCTGGAATACATTAAACAGACACTAAAAAAGCTCTCGAATCGTATACTTTTACTTTAACTTCTTGTAGTGTTTTTTAATACAGGTCTCTTAAAAAATTCGCTTTAATTAGTTAAAAATTCATGATGATATTTGACTACTTATTGAGTCTTTAGTCGCAAAAATATATTTCGTTAATTTAGTCGTTTTTTCTGTATTTCGCTACTTTAGGAAGTAGTGTTGTCAGCGGAACATGATGATGTTTATAGAGATAACATGTACTTAAATTTTGGAGAGATCGGTTCGAACATGAAACAGTTGATGGATGAATTTCAAAAAAGTGCAAAAAGTAATCAAAAGTTGGAATCAATCGCCGATATGAAGGCAAGTAATTTGTACCTTATTAGCGCTTATTGTTGCAAAGTTACGCGAAAATGTATGTTCTGCGTGAATTACAGTATAAAAATTTCACGCAAAACCTTTTTCTTGAAAATTATTCCGCAGTTTGTACAAGAAACAGATTTGACTATGTGTCCTTGTTATTAAGCGCAGATCTACGTGAAAATTAATGCCAATGAAATACGTTCATATCAACATTGCGCAAAAATAAACACGCGTTTAATACCTTTAATACGAGTACGCTCAAATAAGTGGGGATAAGATTGTTAATTCCTACTAAGGGTTAACTCTTTTAAGATGATCGTATTTGCCAGTAATATTAAAACTTCCTGTGATAAATGTGCGGATTATTACCTTCTGTTGACTGATATATGGAGCTCAGTGGTAGAACACTTAACCAACTGTTATAGTAGCTACCATGCATCATGGCTTAGAGATTAGTCTCACGGTACTGGAGCTGTATTTCTATAACAGTAGGTCATCAGTCGGCATTGCTGTAAGGAGAAATTTCTGATATTTCCAAAATTCGGAATTTCACATTCTCCTAACTTCATACAAATTTATTGGCGTGTGTACCATCTGTTTAAAGAAAACAACTATTCGTTGTATCGAACTGGCGGTATTTGAACATTTTTCTCGCCTCTTCAAAGTTTGTAATATCAAGAGGGTAAGGGGTAAGGGTAACATTGCGACAGTAGCGACGGCTGAATTCCCATAAATTTTTTCAACTTATCTGGGGAATCAAGTGCGTCAAGTATAAATTCTGTATAAAGCACCACAATAACTTTAAATTTTTAATTTTTAATTTTTTTTCATTTTATTTAGGCGTTCGTTGAAAATTATCCCCAATTTCGCAAGATGTCAGGAACAGTTTCAAAACACGTAACAGTGGTCAGTGAATTATCACGTCTTGTTAGTGAGCGTTGCTTGCTGGAGATATCAGAATTGGAACAAGATATGTCGAGCAGGTCGGATCATACAACACACATTCAAGTAAATGAATCTGTTTTTTTGTTCGACAGTGTTCTGTCCGTTTGTTTGTTTGTAGTGGGAATCCGAGTTCGTGCGTCATTTGCATAAACTGTGTACGATGGCAAAGCTTTTCCACGGACAAACCCGCGAGACACGGCTAGCGACGACGAGTTTAATACCTTATGGGACATCCGGGTTTTAGTAGACACGATTTTTGATTAGAATATAAAAATTCTAACACCTTCTGGGACATCCCGGTTTAATAGACACGCTTTTTTTGATAAGAATATCAAAATTGTAACCAGGCTAGTCATTATTCTTATTTCTCTATTGCTCTAAACAAAAGACCTTATTTTTTAACCAGAAATCTCAGCCTGATATCTTCATAAAGCATATTTTTCCTTTTGAAAATAGACGTGTTATCTGAATAACAGATATTTTGAAACTTGTGCTAAATTTATCTAATTGTAATTATCAACACAGGTATGTCTTTTCAAAAAGACATACCTGCGTTCGCTATTTCATGCAATATATTGATATTCCTTTGCACAAATATAAGATTGGTTAATTCAATAAAACTTGGCGTTGTTCGCCCAGTAATCAGTCTTACACCAACACCACTCGGGCGTAGTGTATGCCAGATTCAAAGTAGAAAGCCATTGCAGTATATATTTTGAGAATAAAACATGATTTGAAAGATCATCGAACGAGTAGTCAAAGTTTCAACCTTTGTAGGGCTGTGTACTAGGGTATTATTTTTAAAAAGTTTTATTTTTAAATATTTTTCTCTTAAACATACATATAATATGGTTAATGCATAATAAATATGTTACACAACTTTCAATACCATGCAATTTTTTAATGCCAAAGAAACAGTTTTTGCCTCAGACTGCCATAGAATAAGACAGGGTCACGTCTACCTAACCCTCGAAACATTCAAATAAGAAATCAAAGCAGAGCTACATTGTGATCCGCCTATGAGGATGACGTATACTTCACGGGGAGAAAGTTTCGCGGGGAGAAAGTTTCTTGTTTTCGCGTATTTAGCCATTTTCGCGAAAGTAAGTACCCGCAAAAAAGATTGGCATGCAGATTCCAAAAGTTTATCCCACACGAGATAGCCTAAGAAACCGATTAGCGAAAGTTAAATTGAAGTAAAAAACTCAAGCATCATATGTTTTTTCACGTATTTTTCTTTCGGCAGCACAAGTATTATATCAGTCTAAATCAAAATCGTCGGCTTTCGATTTTTTTTTTCTATTTAAATGACGTTCTAATAAGAAAGAAAAATTTCTGTTTGATGGAAACAATCTCTGTTTTATTTGTCAAAAGTCAAGTTAAAGATTATATTACGCGAAATAGATTTAATCACTCATTTGCGAAAGTAAACCCCTAAAATTTCGTGTTTTTTCCCCTCGCCAAACTCTTTACCTGTAAAGTATACGTAAAAGATGATTTATCATTATTGGAGATTCGTTTATGGTCAATGAACGTTTAGAGTTAAGCCTCCATCTATACTAGGAGACTTCTTCACCGTAGAAAATAAATCCTTCCAAATTTATCTAGTTTTATCTAGAAGGTTCTTTACATTCTCAAGAAGTATTATAGTTTTTAAATACTTCTTGTTCTTATTTTGTTTGTTTGTATGCCTAATAATCTTCAAACACTGGAACAAAATATTTCAAGTTAAAAATCAACAACCAAAGTAAATCAATAAAACACAACCTTGAAAAGTTGGAATTGTTTTTATAACATCCGTAGGAACATCAAAAGTCTCCCTGAATGGGCAGTGTTTTCCCACAAAGAGACACACCCTACAACGACATGTGGTATTTTCTTTAGGCTATTCGAAAGCTGTTAGCCAATGAAAAAGTCAAAAACATCGATGCGGCACGGCTGGTTCTGTTGTATATGTTACGTTACGAAAGAAGTTCAAGCAACGATATCAAAGGTTTACGTAATGATCTTCAGAAAAGAGGAGCGGATGAAATGCTGATCAAAGTGAGCGTAGTCTGTTTGCGTTGATTTAATTGTAATCTCGGTGAGGTAAATTTGAACATATACACTTAAAAGAGAAGAAGGCTAGATTTTTGCCCTTAAAAATGGGCCGAACAAGCAAAAATCAAATTAAATTATTAATTTTAAAACTTTACTGGACAGAAGAATTTTTGGTAAGATGTTAGGAGTTTTTTATAAAAAGGTAAACATCACATTTTTGTAGCAGAGAAAAGGCGCACCCACACCCCTTTAATAACGCGCTTTTCCTTGTACGCTTTCATACATTTTCTAAACTACGTCCTCACCCAACTTACCCAATCGCTTTTCTGAGCGTACGTACTTTTTAAATGACCCTTTAAGTAACCTACGTACGTTACTTTATCTGACTTCCTGCATATGTAATAGTTGTTTTAGATTTCTGTTACTTACTCGCGAGTCTTATTTTTAGCTCGTGTATAATATGGTCGATTACGCGGGTGCTACTATACGTGGAAGCGATATATTTGGGCAAAATAAAAACGCGTTGGCAATGACGAAGAAGTTCATCAAAGGACTAAAGGTATGATTGTTAACATTCAGCGTATTTTTGTATCCGTACTCGTTTCAAGATTCATCATGGAGTAGCAAGTTACATGTACTAGAACTTGTTAATGGCAGACAGTTTAATTTTATTATGAATCAATTTCGCTCCCCAAGCAGAAAGCGGTACAGAAAACAAGGCCTGTGCGCCTGATGAAACCCTTGTTTATTAGGTCATTCTTTTACCCACACAACATCTTTTCTTTCATACTCGGAATCCTCCGCCGTAGAGTAGGAACACTTAATCGCAAAGTGATTATACCCGTTTGTTTTTGTTTTAGGGCGTGGAAAACATATACACACAACACAAGCCATTATTACACGACATTCTCGATAACATGATCAAAGGGAAACTACGCGAACAACAATATCCCTATTTAGGAAAAGAGACATTCCGAGACAAGTAAGTACCAGGTCAGCCTGGTTTGTATATATTAACTGGAGCATTTTTCTCTTTATGTTGTGTGTTTATTTTCACGCAGACCTCAAGATGTCGTCGTTTTTATTGTTGGTGGTGCTACGTACGAAGAAGCAATCGCAGTATACGATGCCAACCGAAATAATCCTGGAGTGCGAATTATACTTGGTGGAAGTACAATACATAATACTGAAAGGTAGTTGTGTTGATTTTGTTTTTGTTGTGAACACTTAGGGACGACGAACTAAAAACTAGATTATTTGGGGTAATATTCTATATGAAATATGTTTATCACTGGAGCCCTCGTACGAGTAGGCGCTCTGCTCGAATTATCGTCAACAAGTATATCCAAAGAATAAATTCGGAGGAAAAGAACGGGGAGCTATTTGTTTGTCTCTGTGCCTTATTCGGATTTATGTTTTATTTATAAAAAGGAATACTCTGTTTGTATTATTATTTTGTTAAGCACTTCTCGTGATTAAGCGCGTCCTTAGGAATGCGATTTTTAAAACTTTGCGTTACGTATTTTTGTATAACTTGGTCGTTTTTTATAAATCTTCTTCTGTTTTAGTTTTCTAGAAGAAGTGAGAGAAAGTACAATGATTGGTCACAGTCCATCAGTTTCTTATTCGTCCGGCTCCCGTGGACACACTCACGGCGTATTTTAGACAACAAGACCGCCGTATTAAACGGAATGAAAACAGGTACTGCTCTAAGTTGTCATTAATACTAAAAATTGTAAAAATCATTTGAAGTAAATATTATTTATTATCCAGTGATGGGTCCCATTGGTAATTCTTCATCATACAAATTGAGTTTTTCGATAAATATCGAAAGATCTTGATAAAAATCGATAAATTGGAAACTCAAGTATTGACATTTTTTGAGCTAGTAAATCTCTGCCATTCTGTTCAGTTGGTTAGTGTTTTTTATGTACTGTTATAATCTGAAATACCGTGTCTTGAAAAGATCGTCAGCGAAAAGTGAAAAAAATTTTCTGCTGGATGATGAAATTTCTTAACAAGCGAAATTGTTTTCTAACGAAACTTTAACCGACGATAAGGTATAAAAAAAATTACAGATTTCAAAAATTTAATAATTATTCCACATTTTTTTAATAGTTTTGTTGTCTGTGTATTATTTTATAATAATAATTTAACGAAATTTTTAAGCGAAATATTTTTATCCTGGAAAAAGTTTCTCGTTTTACGTTGCTTCTTCCTTTTAGAGATAAATTCTTTCGTTATTGTTATTTTTAAAATTGTTTTGTTTTTCTTTTACATAAAAGTCATATTAAAGCAAAAAATCTCTGCCGAGACAAAATTTCAATGTCCCCGAAATTTTGTTCGCTGAGAATCTCGCCTAAAATTATATTGGTTGTAACACATACTTTGTGATAACCTTTTATCTTCTTTTTTGCACTTACTAAACCATTTATTTTAATTTCATTCCAAATATTAGTACATGCAGTCATTTTTGACGCATTTCGCAATTTTTAATAAAAAATCCCAACATTCCGCAAATTTATCTAGAATGTTTAAAGTTTGAATTCACAAATACGACTACGCTCCTAGTTTTAGTAAAATATAGTATTTTTTATATCGTTTATGCTTTTAATGATGTCATAAACGGTGCTGACATCAGCAGTAAATAATAATGGTAATTTTCCTTTTTGAGCCGAGTTTTCTTTCTTAATGTAACTCCCCATATACATCTGATTCACGTAGTGGCCTTACAAATATATAATGTAAATTTGATAGTTACCACCTTCCCCGGATTAGCAACTTCGAATCAAGCACTCACCTGAAAGAGCCGTTATAGACCCTTTTTTTCTTAGAGAACCCTTAAACGCCCAAGGTAAACAAGCGACCAAAGAAATGTCTCTGTTTTGAGGACATCTTTCCAGGAAGAGAAATTTGCTAAACATATTTTTGGTCACTTGGATAGCGAATCGACCTATGAATTAGGGTCTGGACGTCCTTTTTTGCAAAAAGATAGCTACTTATCAATAAATAATGCTAGAAGCTTCAGAAAAACCACACAAATTTGCCTAACAGTAGGTTTTTTTTTTAATTTTTCCCCTGAAATTGTCATTACTGTTTGTATTTTTCTATAAATGGTCGAAAATGTTAGTACAGTTCATTTCCTACAAGTTTTATTTGGTCTGGTATACAGAGAAACGTCGCCGCATGTATATGGTTAAATACATTTAAAAAGCTTTTATTTGTTGCACCTATACGAAATAAGAAATATTTATATAGTCCGTAAGTTTATAATGCATATTATTTAATTAAAAAAAGATTAACCTTCCGTTCCGTAACCTAGGTTTCACTCTCCTGAGTCCCAGAATCCTGGGTACTACTTTATCCGTATGCCATAGATTTTTCGTAAATTACCATCTGAATCTTAGATCCTGTAACACTACAAAAGACCCTAGGGTCAAGAAGTACGTTTAGTCCTGAGATGATTTGATAATACTAGTCGTTAGTCGGTGGAAAAATCCACGGGTTAGCCCGTTCTTTTTATACTACATTGCGTGCGTCTCGATACTTGCGCAGTTAAGCTACCATTTTGCGTGACTTTCTGCCGTTTGAACTTTTCGTTTTGCAAAAACTAGTGTATACAATGTGGCACAAGGCTGTGAGAAACCCATGACTTGCAAGATGTTGCTAGAATGACAATTTTTTGTTTTATATTGTATTTCAGTACTTATTCTGTAAAAATCAAAATCAAGTACTGTTGTTGGTAGCTAGCTTGCAGGGAACTTTAATGCATTCTGTGGTGGCAGATTTTATTAATGCTTTTAAAAAATTGCTTTGGCAAAAACTAAAGTCAAGATTTGTGGAATATGGTAGGTCTAGCGCTGATTGCAGAACTTACAAATCTAGAGTAAAACCACAGCAACGTTATAATACGAAAAAAAACGTCTGCTGGTGGAAGTAGTAGGTAGACAAAAAAGAACCAGAAAAAGATGAGAATATAGAAACATTTTTGTATATTTAATGCAGTTTGATTTTACATATTTGTATACATATTTTCACTTTTTTAAGATGAAAACTATTAGTCTAATTCGAACATTTCGCTAATTCGAACAATTTTTTAGTCCCAAGGCTGCCTCATGGTCGTTTATTAGAAATTTTGTGCATCGACAAATAAAATCTTACGGAAAAATGTTCAGACGGAGTTCTGAAAATTTGAGGATATAAACCTACTAGAAATGGAAATAATGGTACTTCAATATCTTGAATTTATTGGGTTTTTTTTCCAACCGCCATATTTGACGGTCTTGTTAATCTCTTATTCTCGTCTGATAAGCGGGCCGTCGCAAAATGTTTGAGATGGAGTTTGATAAAATTGCCATTATGGTCGGCTCCGTTCACGCTGTTCTTTTTAACTTATTTTTCTTTGTAACACATGGCATCAAAAAGTGAAAAGAAATTTCGGTTCTGTTTAAAAAAGTGGCCGAACTTAAAAACATTCGTATCACTTTCTCCACTTAGATTTAATTTTTTTCTATTTTATTCGCCATTGTTTTTGGAGACCAGACAAAACAAAACCGAAAGAAGAAATCACAGCATTGCCTCGTGGTTATTAATTATGATAATTAATGCTTATCACGCTCTTTCTTTTTTATTAGCATGACCAGTATTAATGCATATTATAAGCCAAAAAACCCAACGGGGAGAATGCTCATTGTGATAGTTGAAGATAGTTGAAGCACTATGGAGATAATTAAATTCAGAGCGTGAAAGGAGAAATTCTAAAAGTTTAGGTATTCTAATTGTGTAGATTTGATACTGTCTCTATAAGGAAACGACTAACTGTTTGAACAAAGGAAAATAATCAAAAAGTTAGACAGCTGGCGAGGCGAAGCTGTCTTCAGAAACAACAACAAGAAGTGGTCAGTGTTGCAAAGAAGTCTGATTTCAGTAAGTTAAAACGTTTAAATAATAAAGAATAACACAGAAACTTCGGTTGATTTATCTAATTTATCATGTTCGAAACTTTGTTGATACATTTATAAAAGCATTACGATGGAAACACAGCTACAGATGCTCTCCCTCATTCGTTATTTTTTCTGTAATGGCATGAATCCAGCAACCATTTGATCGGTTTTTGAAAGTATTGATTTAGTAATTAAATATATTTTTGTATTTTTGACGATTTGATTGGCTTTTTTTATTTGTATCGTAAAAGAAATATCACCCATTGCTTGTGATAATAAATTTCTGTGTTTAAAACGTTGTTTTGATTAAAAATATCAAAAGAAATGAAAAAAGTAAAAAAAAGAAGAGAAAAAAAAGAAAAAAATTAAGAAATATTTGTTTCATGTCAGAAGATTGTGAAGAACTTTAAGACATGTCTCTCTCAAAACACAAAAAAGAATTAAATGAATTGTTCAAAGAAGCAAAAAAATATCTACTTCGTTACTTACTATTTCTTTCTTTCGTATATGCTTATATTGCACTTGGTGCCCTTATATTTTTTTATATTGAACAGTGTTACGATGTGATTCCGGCTTCCTTAACTAAAGCTGAAAAGAAACTACAAATACTTTGTTCCAATATCACGGACAAAAATGCCATCTTGAATAATAATTCCCTACTTTCATATGAAAGTGAATTTTGTGAGAATGTGATTTATACAGAAATTTATAATTGCGAGTTAAGCCTTCAGGCATTCAATAGATGGACTGTGTATACATGTACCGTTGTCACCACCATAGGTAATTTTTTTTCTGAAGTAAATGTTTTTCATTTTTCATTTTATTGAGTTGGTTTTAGTTGTGCGTGTATTATTTTTTCAGGTTATGGAAACGTTGTCACCAAGTCGGATACCGGCAAAATAGTTACTATGATTTACGCCATACCTGGGATTGCATTAACTGCTGGAACATATATACCAGCAGCCCGTGGATTGATAGCTCTGACAAGGTCTTTTCTAATTGTAATTGAGATCGGTTGGTTAAAAAGAAAATGTATCAAACATTTTCCCATAAAAGTCTTTGCTTTCCAAACTTGCCTTAGCATGTTATCGTTAACTGTGTGTGGTTTACTGTCCACCTTAAAAGAATTGGAGGACTACTCACTATTAAACGGAATTTATTTGGCATTCGTTTCTTTAACAACAATTGGCTTTGGCGATTATTATTACAAATATGATAAATATATGCATCAACCTTGGTTGCTTTTGCCGTCAACATTTATGTTTTCTGTTGGACTTTCTACATTTGCTTCGGTTATTTCAAGTATCAGTGATGTTTTAGGAAAATATGCTCCTCAAGAGAAGAAAAAAGGAAAAAACACTGTTACTATAGAGGTTGCTAACGGTTAAAAGACTTATTTTAACGTGTATTGGTTATTTCTCTAACATTATTTATTTACCCTCAACCCGGCCTTTTTTAAGCCGCCTAACACCAGCACTGTGCATAAAAATTTCGCTTGTTTTAAAAATCCAATCGCCCCAAAAACGTTATTTCTGATTAAATTGGCTAATCATAGCCCAAAATTTTCTGCCTTATTAATCTTTATGTAACTATCTAGCCAGATATCTAGCTACCTATTACCTGTATGTTTTGCAGCTCCATAAAAAAATCGGCAAAGAGTACTTCTCAGTCGGCGAGAATTCCTTTTTGCCGAGTGACCAAATTATACGGAATCAGATAATGCTTTCAGGTTTTAACCTGAATATCAAAAACGGATAAATGCTAAGTCGGTGCAGTGGCGCTCGGAAAAATCGGTCAGACTGGGAAAAGCATCCAGGAAGAGAGACCGCAACAAAACCCGAACAGCGTAGTAAAAACAGAACCCAAATGTAAATATTTAGAAAAGATCGTTGGGTCTCCAAATTTTTTTTTAGTCGAGCTCCGAGTTTGTCGATGTTTACAATTTTGGGGAGATGTTTTATCGGCGCATTTAAGAAAAAGGTAGAAAATTTAAATGACTTCTCCTATCACAGAAAGACAGACACAGCACACTCAGAACACTTTTAGAAAAGCACTTGGTTTTAAAGTAAAAAACAAGGAAAAAATAAAATGCATTTTTATTTAGTAATGGCTTATTACACCTGGAAATTTGTTCCAGATAGAGAAAGTTCGAGATAGAGAAAAATTGACAAAAATTGGATTTTTTCGTAAAAAACGTATTTTTAACCTTCAGTGTATCGGGAGTTGATAGAGGTCAATGAGAGATGTTAAAATGTTAATATTCAATGCACAAGACTTCTTTTAAAATAAATACATAAAATAAATTTACAGCTTCATTTAAAGAAATCGGTTATGTCTTTTTGTTTAAGTGATGCCACTCTGTCTTCATTATACATTTTTTCGAATTTGGAGATAAGCATTTGCATTTCATTGCCTTTTTCGCAACACATTGCTAGATCTTTCAAAAGATCAATACTACACTCGACTTTTGATCTTGATGGTTTTTCGACAACTATATCAAATGAATCATCCTCCATGTCACTGCCATCGTCTTCAGCTTCGTCGTCCTGAGATTTCCGAAATTCATCAATGATATCCTCATTAGAGATTTGAGGGGCGGTTGCGATAACCTCATCATCCAAGGTCACAAGATCATTAGCACTGAGATCATTTAGTACCAATGATGGATCAGCCTCTCTTAAAACATCCAAACTTTCTTGAAGAACTTTAAATGGGTCATCCGAATCAGCAATAGCATCCTGTTGTCCTGTAGAAGAGATTCCAGATTTCTTAAAACAATTGATGATGGTTTGTTTAGTTACAGCCTCCCAAGAATTAGCCAGTATCTTCATTCCGCTTAAAATTGAAATCTTTGGCAAAGGTTTGTTGTTCTCCAAAGCACTGCACAGCAAACGTACAACTCTCCTTCGGTAATGCACTTTTAGACATTTGCCGTTAGGAGAAAATGGAAAGTTTGCTAAAACCATATTTTATTTTCTCCGTGCTGATCAATTTGGGAGATGTGATATAACTGTTACTGGAAAGGCAGTTAATCTTGGAGATGGTGATGGAATGCAGGTCCCCTGTGTTCTAAGCTTAAAAAAGTCAAATGGTAGAGATTTTGAAAAAACAGAAGCTGTAATTTTAGTGTTTGATATGTAATCAGGAAAATAGCTTAGAGCCTACACAAGTGTCCAAGGGACCGAGACTTTGGTTCGAGATAGAGAGATGTTCGAGATAGAGGGTAGTCGAGATAGAGAGAGTCAACTGTATGTCAGATGGAAATCTATGGCATTACAGAAATCACCAAACTGCACTAGGGGTTTCTTCGCCGCCGGCCTCGGATGTCAAAAAGGAAAGAATCCCTGGGGACAGTACAGCTAAACCATGTCGCACATGCGTGTAGGCGTAATACCTTTTTCAAAAAAACTTTATCGCAACTTCGTTAAAATAAAAAAAACCTGTCGTTACCCCTGCCCACCTAAAAAAATCATGGTACAATTTTAAATTTTAGAATAGGTTTTTAGAACAGTGTAAAAAAATATAAAAAAGGTGTAAAAAAGGTGTAACTACCTAACTGCAGTTAGAATGAGAATTGTTGAGAATTTTCACTGTCTAAGTGTCAGAGGTAGCAAAAGCTAGGTCGATAGCCACAAACCCATATACAATTAAATAGAAATGTACGAAATTAAATAAAAACTTCGAAAGAATAGGAATAAGTAATGCTAGATATAGCTAGCTTTGTTCGTCAAAACCCTAAAATTGGTTTGTGTAAGATTTATACATAGCTAGAAAAAGTTATGAAGTATTCATCATAACATGTAAAAACACAAAGAGAATAAATATTCCTATAGATGCAAAATATTGTAAAGAAAAAAAGATTAAGAAAGTCCTAAAAAGCTTACACCATCACTTCCGAACTAAAATAGCCTTTGTAGCATATTTTGGTTTCGTTTGCGATTCCGAAATTAGTTGCGTACTCCCAAAAGGTTCGCCAAAATCGGTTTTGCGCTATTTTTCCGAAAAAAATCTGCGCGCAACCATTTTGAACACACAGGATACGACTATTATTATATAAACTAGTCGTTAACGCTTGGAAAAGTCCACGGGGTCGCCCGTCCTTTAAATTTACCCGTCGCTACAAAGTAAATAGAAATATATCGCATTTTATATTCGTGTTTTTGCAGCACGTCTTTCTATTATTAAAGAGATTGAAACTATTTTTTTTGGCCGTGAATATATATATTTAGAAAAAACATTGCTCGTCGTGCGACGTAGGTTGAGTTTGTAAATTTTTTCAAAAAAAAAATCAAAGTTATAAAATTTAGGGCTGGAGTAAATATATTTAGCATGAAATTAATTACATAGGAAATTATGTCTTGCGAAGTAAAATTTAAGAAAGAAAAAGTTAATGAGAAAACATACCACATTTATCAAGCTGTCTATGGATAACTTGAGCTATCTAAAGATATCCATATTAACGTGAAAAAAGTCTCCCATATAGCAGAACTGGTGTAAAAAGTGAAGCCGGCACCAACACGGAAAATTGAATATTTGGCTGGACGAAAGAGCGGCGACCTATATTTTCTAACAGAAACAAGACCATCGAAGCCAGGCACAGAAAATGGGGACTCCGAAAGCCAGATTTACACGCCGAGGGTGAGCGCACGGGTGTTACCCTGCTTTGTTCAGACTTCGGGCGTAAGATACCTTAACGTTGAGACAAATTTTTGCTGGTGTATTTACACCAGTACATAGCTAAATCCGTTTTCGATAGTACCATTTAATTTTTAGTAAGTATTAGTTACGTAAAATTGTTCGCGCACCTGCTGTCCAACTTTTAAAAGTTATTATTTCTGTTTTAGTCATCAAAATTACAAAAGCCAACATCACATCCATCGCACGACCAATCGCACGACCCAACGCACGATCCAACATCACAATTATCGCAACAGTCAAGCCGAATATCACATTTAGGCAGATAATCAGCATCAACATCTTCAAAGTGTATTAAACAAAATACGTTTCTTTTTGCCTTTTTCCAACACATTAACACAGAGTTCTGATGAATGAATTAGCAATAAATATTATTAGTTGTGTGTGAAGTCATTTGCAATTTTAAAGCCAGAGAAACAACTATTACCTATGCAAATCGCATTTGAGAATGTTTTGGGCAATGCCATTCCATTTTTATTTTCTGTTAGTAGTAAAGCATATCTTCCGGTTTGTGCTATTTAAATTTATAGCAATACCATTCGTATTGCTAAACTTCTGAAGAATCCAATATAGTTTCTATATTCAACTAGAATCTTAGACGAAATATTAATAAAAACACTTTAAATTTTCATGCTCGTATTATCATTAGATCAGAACTTATGACATTTCCCGTTTCAGAGACTTTACGATGGTGGTTTTGAGAAAATGTCTAACATTTCATTTTATGCTATCCAAATTTTTAAAAGAAGATACAAGTGAAAAACATATTGATATATAAATTCGTTGGATAATTTTTTCTTCGACACAAAATAACGTTAACAATATTTTGAATTTTCCGGTCTGTTGGAACTGGGAAATTAAGGTTAACTTAGAAGATATACATATATATGCTCAAGTTGAGAATTGGGTTATAAAGAGTATTACCTACTACTATCAACAAAATAGAAATTACAGGAGTCAATACGATACCAATCCATACCATACATCTAACCATTTTATGATCTAACTAAGAATTACAAAAGCAGAAAAATAACTTTCAGTCACTATTCTTTTAAAATGATGTGATTACTGTTCCAGAAAATTGAGAAGAAACACATATTTTAAAGGAGAAACTTCGTCTAGATAAACTCCTTTTAGACTTTAAAATGCTTATAAAAGATATTGTATATAATGTGAATTAATAAATAGGCAGAGCTCATGCTGTAAAGCATTCTGAAGACATAAAACAAAGACCAGGCAATGTAGCTTTTTAGAAAATGTTCAGTTGTCGAGCTTGAAAGATGGTTGTTACCAAGAATAACCTTTTCTGTTACCTATTATTTAAAATTTTCAAACAAAATGAATGTCATTTTTGAAATCTTCACCTGAAACTTGATAAAATGTTAAATCTTAAGAATCATACAGCAAGCTTTCAAAAACATGCAATTCGGGAAACGTGTAAAACCTCATGTATCACCACCGCATGCACAAGATGACAAAAGCGGCGTTTATTTAGCCAGTATGCAAGGCTATTTACGAAGTCCTTGTACCTAATTACATAAGAATTCGTGAAACGCAAAAAGAACAACTTGATGTGACGAATGACCGTTTGGGATTTTTCCAGATGCTTTTGCAGCGGCTGATGGTAAACTTTTCGGCATAATTTGTTCAAACTAGGGTGGACCGCAGTATTGTAACTACAAAGAATTTCACAATGTTGTTTTGCTACGTTTCATTGACTACGATTCTAAATTTTTAGTTGCGGAGGTTAGCTATAAGGGTAGAATTAGTGACGCTGGAGTTTACAAAGCATTGATGAATAGATTGAATCTGCCGCCACCAATGCAACTGCCACAAGATCGTGATCTCTAATGGGATGATATACAAGCACAACCTTTTGATTCCGTGGTTGTTGCCACCAGTATTGGTTGCTGGTGATGTAATTCCGTTGAGCATCTATTCAATGAAGCCGTATTCACATAAATCAGCCACTGAAGAAAAACCTATATTCAATTGCTGTTTGTCTCATTTGAGAAGGATAATTGAAAACAGTTTTGGAATTTGTGTAGTGAACAGATTTTGCTTATTTGTAACGAGAGCCTCGCTCTCCAGAGAAAGCAGGAGTTACTGTTATGGTAAGCCTAGCATTCTACAATGTGTTTCGAATGAAATCAAAAGACTCTTAAACCCCCAATGGCTTTGCGTATCAAGAAGATAAAAGTGGCGCGATAATATCTGGAAGATGGCGTAGCTTAGCTAAGGGGAGTGTGGGGTGTCTGGTGGATAAGAACGTTGCTGAATGCTAAATCCTGGCGGAAATCGTATCTGTTAGACCAGACGTTGAATTTAGTAATTTTTTTCCTTGACCTGCATTTCCTTTATTTGTTTTGCAAGCATTTTGAAGAATGAATCTTCGGATGTTTTTACTTTAGTGCTCTTCTGACGCTTAGAATCATGTATGTCCTCCAAAACACAGATAGCTAGGGGTTTCCATGAAAATATAGCTTGCATCCTCTCGTGAGTCATTCTCATCTCTTTTCTCCGGTCTTTTTGACATTTTAGGATTTTGTGAGCAACTGAAAGTCTGATTCTTGTTTGAAAGAACATTGTTTTTGTTCAGAGGATTAGATAAAGTTCCTCTGGATACATAACTATCGCTTAGAAAAAAAGATTTTCGTAAAAAAACCATTTAATTTTTATAACGTCGTCTCTTTTTGATCCACTCGACGCTTCTGTTGTACTTCTTCTTGCACAATAATACACCCTCAGCCTGTGGATTTTAGCTGCTACGTCGTCTGTGGTTACAATAATTTCAGATTCTGCCAACGTAACTAGTATTCTTCTGATTACAATAATCCTTCTGTTTTTGTCAAGATAATCTGAGCACGATGTATTAAAGGGACACTCCGGGTTGCCCCACAGATCGATCAATTGAATAGTTTCGTCTTGCACCCACTGGCGACATTTTTTTCCCATCACTTTCTTTTGCACTACTAGTCTTCTTCTTCAGCAAGTGATGGCTTTTCCGTGTTTGACTTCGACTGCAAGCTAATTTGTTGAAATTATGCATGACAAAAACCTCAAGGAAAACCAAAAATAAATTATACTTACAAACGTGTTAACATTTTCTGTATCAAAACTTTTTAAAAGTTCATTAAAAATGCCTCAAAAGAGAATTAAGAATTATTTGATATTTTCTTGTTTGTGGAATACTTCAACTCTTTTTTGTGCTTTAAATCACAGAATACACGATTAAGCACCAGTTGAAAGAAGTGTTAAAAAGTTTTACGGCGGCGCCTTGAGGGTTGCTTATTCCAGATTTGTACCATTTCTTCATCACTAGAGTTTACTAGGCAACGTTATTAGATATTTTTCTGTGATCTTCGTCTGTAACAACAAAGTACATGTTATTATTCGTTTCGAATCATTCGAAGGAGCTGAAAATTTGTAATTTGTGCATTAAATGCATTGATGTGGAATATGGACATGGAGTTTAACTCAAGAATGGAAAACCACGAGCCACTTGGAACAAAACATTGGTGCACTTTCGGAGAGCGGGGCGAACTCATACGTTTCCAAATTGGCGGTGGACTACGTCATTAAAAACCTTTATACTTCCTTAATCCTTCGTCAAAAGTACATATGCATCATTTTATTCTGCGTTTCAACTTTACGGGAAAAGCAAAAATGTAATTTCTTACCAAATGTTTCAGAAAGAAAATACATAAGGACGTCATTAAAGTTTTATTTCCATAAGTGTTCGCCTTCCCAATGAAGTGGTTTTACCAAGGGCCAATTTCGCATGGCAGGCGCAACCGACTAGCGTATTGGAAACGCTGCTGACCTAACCTACGCATCTGAAAAAGTAGTACGTCCACAGGGTGCTACAAGTGTGTGCATAATTTTGTGGAAAATTGCAGTTTTTGACCATTTCTCGAAATGGGAAAAGAGCATTGCCTGAAAAATGCTATGAAACACTGCGAATGTCCTACTGATTCTGTGAATGTCCTACTGATGCAGATGCTTGGGTGAAGAAGATAGGCTAGCTGCAGTTTCTGCGATGTCCGCATTATGAAAAAATTAACACAATGGCCCGGAAAGGAAGTGTTATTATAGCTTAAAGATATTTTGGATCTAAACTAAGATCGTAAGTCTTAAGTCCGTTCTTAACATTGACCAGTGAACTTTGTGCGTGAATCTAATAAGAATAGGTAATCATTGCTTGTGGGTATGATCCTTGAGATTAAGCATTTATTTAAAAAAAATCTTTAACACGATTGTATTTGCGGAGAATTTGCGAGATTAAAGATTGAAGGGCACAGATTGATAGCAGTTTTTCACTGATTTGTACATCCTTCTAAAATATTCATAATAATAACAATAATAATAAGGACGCTTTCTGCCATTTTTCTAAATATGTTCCTTTGTCTCAATGTTTTGAAGAGTTGATGTAGTAATTATAAATTTATATGAATTCAAATGATCGACATTCATATGATTTAACCAATCAGGAACAAGCTGTTAAATTGATACTAGGTGATGTGTTGGATTGTTTCCTTTCTCCTCTGGTTTTAGCTTAAGATCCCTATCACTATTCTTCGTTGCATTCCAGTTGAACCAATCACAATTTGCCTTAGCTTGGTGGTATTTAAATCTCCATTTCTTACTACTAGAATATCTTTTTAAATCTTCACTTCGTTTCGTACCATCTCAGTCTTTACACAGGATCTCAAAAATTTCATTCTTATTGGTTGTTTTTGTATTCTTACCACGACAAAACCTCAACATATTGTTTTTTCACAGTTGACAATACATTTAATGTGATTTTGCATTAATCATTATCTTAATGGGT
This sequence comes from Hydractinia symbiolongicarpus, assembly GCF_029227915.1. Taxonomy (NCBI): domain Eukaryota; kingdom Metazoa; phylum Cnidaria; class Hydrozoa; order Anthoathecata; family Hydractiniidae; genus Hydractinia; species Hydractinia symbiolongicarpus. Next base: position 10,554,621 of record NC_079875.1, on the reverse strand, counting down.
TTAGAAGTGGGGTGGGTTGGATAAATCACACCTTCCCTGTTCAACTCTCTTCTCATAATTTTTAATGTGTTGATATTTGCGAATAGACTTTTTTAGAATTTGTTACCTTTCTGAACTTTTATTTATCCTTAAACTTTCCGTGATTTATTTTTTAGAAAATATGCCCTGCCATGGAAACCTTTTTCTTGAGTGAAACCGTTCAGACTTTTTTATTAAAAATTTTTATTTAAAATTTCATTTCTATAAATGTAATGGTATCATTGGCAAAATTGATGACATTACTTACTTACTAATGTAACTGTTGCATATTTTTGTTTTTTCTCATTTGCTCCACTGCAATAATAGGGGAAATGTAATAAAACGTCCTTAAAATATGTCAAAAATTCCTAATACCACACCACGATTGCACCTAATTAGCCATCACTGTAACACTAGCTTAAAGCCTAAAGTCGCCTTTTGATTTACGGTTAACAAAGATACACTTAAATGGCAGTAATTCGGTAGACATTGGAAACAATGTGAACGAAAAGAAACGCGTTACTTGTTACTATCAATTTGAATATGTCTTTTAATTCAGAAAAGTAAAACTTCTCATACACAAAGGAAATTTTTCGTAATCATGCATGTAAATTCAAAGAGCAGACTTTTCGTTTGCTATCTAAATTCTTTGCTTGCTTTAATGCAACTGGAGGAACTTTCATGGCAGACTGAATCTACTGTCCATCAAATTTGATGCACGAACAATCTTTATATTCCTAATAATATTGAGTATTGAATCCTACTATATCATCATTGAAGAACTGATGATTGATTTTGTTTTGTCAAAATATTGTATATTACTAAGAAAGATAATGGTGATGTTCTATGAAGGTAAGAGATACACATACTATTTAAGTGCATTTTTTAATATTATTTTATCTATGTACAAGGTGAAGCTTTGGCAAATAAATTCTAATAAATATCGTTAACAATTTCGTCAATTATCTATAAAATTCAAAATTTACGGTTTAAACTAGTTATCGCACTGCAGAGTCGTACAGTATGACATATACTTTTCACGTTCTGATATGTTTCTTTTTTCGCCACCTTCCTGGGCACGTGGAGTCTTAGGCTAAGAAAATACCCAGACAAATGTATCAGAACTGGAAATATATTTGCCATATTGTAATCTCAACTTTGCAATAATTTTTTACATATTAACATAATAAATTAGTATGACTCAAAAGTGCTTGAAGCATCGCAGTACGAGCGAAGTTTTTTTTGCAATTGTACCTTTTGGTTTCTCATACACACACAAATATGATTGTCACACTGTTCAAGCTCTCCCAATATGCTTTATTTTTAATATCCCCACACGAATATTTTCTTCAGAATACCATTTACCATAAAGTAAATTCCATGTGATGATACTATGATAAAATAATTAAGAATAATAAATTGTTGATAAAAAGACAAAGCTTATTTACCCAGGAGTCCATCACGGAGAGAAATTTGAGAATGTACCTTGAACGTCTGACCCAAACAAAGTTTCCATTGGAACGGTTGGCAGATCAACATTGTTGAAAGACTGCGTGTGAATATTGGTTTCCTGTGTAGACATACCATTGTAATCAACATTATTGAGAGGTTTGACATGTCCAAGCAAACCACCTGTTAGATTCAACAGGAAATATTGTTTGCCACGATTCATCGTGCCATAAATAGATTCAGAACTTGTGGAGTAACCGCGAATGTTAGTGATTAAGGCATCCAGCGCTAAAACCATGTTGAAAAACGTTTGAATTTTGTTTAAATGCATACGTTTTATAAGAATCATTTAGTTACCTGTCCAAGATATTCCCTTATTGTTTGAATAGAAGCAGTTGAATGTATTTCCTCTAAAATGTCAATAATGAAATATTGAGACAATCTTTATACCATTAGGAAAAAGAAGAAACCACTTAATTCTAAGCCTTCTTACTTGAGCCAATCATCAACGTTATGTGCAAAATGAAGAGTCTATAATGTCTAGCTACTCTCACTAAAGGTATAAAATAACTTTGTGCCCTTCTTTGGTACTACCTATGTATGTGACACCAAAACATGGAAAATGATTTAACTAATTATGTTATTGTTGATTTAACATTTTTTAAACTATTGCATTATTATACTGCAGTATTCAAGAACACACTAATTTGTGGAAATCTTGATTACGGCTAAGATATGAAGATACTTACTTGTCGCCTCCTGGGTTGCAAACAAAAATAGTTTCACCAAGTGGAGTTGTTGTTTTGAGTACGGATCTCATGTCAAGGTTATAATCATCCCAAACTGGTGACATAAACAAGAGAGTAAAGTATCTTTCTCAAGTTAAATTTGGACAAGAATTTAAAAGAGAGAAAATTATAATATGAAAACCAAAGGCTCAAAGCTGATTTATTTTCGAAATCGAGATTTTTAAATTGTGTTTTGAAATTTTAACTTTTTTAATCTGCTTTTGTAAGAATGATATATTTCCTAATTTTGAAGTCAACTCATGAAATCATAATCGAGTATAAAATAAATAAATAAATAAATCAAATAAATTTAAATGATACTACCTTCCAAAATTTTTACAGCAGTTGGCTTAACTCCGCGCCATGGTGGACACTTCGCTGTTATGCGTATGCGTATTTTGCTTCGGAAAATTATAGTTTCATTTTCCATTGCGCAATAGAGATAACGGATGGATGAGAACTGACTGATGTGATTGTCTCTGTTATAGTATAATCGCATGCCACGATACACATGTGCTTGGAAATTATATCTTGCATTCCAAATAGCAGTGTAGTGATACAGGCTTTTACCACTGTTTGTATCCATTACATATTTATTATTCGTATATTCGAATTCAGTTTGGCACTTGGTATTAGTTCTCACATGGTCATTGTCGTCACGTACATTCCAGCATCTTCCACTGTTCACATTCTTGATGCGAAACTGTTTGTATTCATCTAATAATAATATTTCAGATAAAAAGACAACAGGAACAGTTAGTAACAAGTCTTATAGTTAGTAACAAGATTTTATTAGTCTTATAAGGGTTTAGCACCATTCATACAAGAGTTATATGTCTTACTGTCCGTCCGTTTGTCAGCCCTTCCTGTCTGCCTGCCTACGGATGTACAGACGGACGGACAGGCAGACAAAAATATGACAGATGAAACAATTTTAAAGACTTGTTATTCTGAATTCACTCTGATGGAGAGTCTTCTTATAGAGCGTGCCCAACCTATTCCTAATAACGCAGTTAAAGCGATGCTTTTCGAATTATTTCAATAATTTCTATTGTTACCATTTTTATTTTTTGTACATTTTTAAGTATTTAATACGTTAGAAGACGAATTTGTCAATTAGTGTGATTATGTAAACCTAAGAGATGGCGAAAGCTCGCATTCAGAAAATAAATATGTGGATATGTCAACTTGAATTGTCAGTTTATTCAACATGAATATTTAACTGAACTTCTCCATCACAACTTGTTATTTACCTCTCCTGTTTGCTTATTTTCATTGTTTTGTTACAAAATTAGTCAAATTGACGAAAAAACAAAAGTGGCAAACAGTTGCTTTTATGGATAGCGGCAAACTTTTGAAGGAAGAATAACCAAGGTGATGGGAGGTAAAAGGTTTTAGGAACTGAAGTAATAATAATTAATTCTGCTCTCTGGAGTGACGATCAAGGGACGGTTTTAGTTGCAATTGTTTAACAATTATTTAGCTATAATCCACCCCATGTTACTTGCGTTTTCTAGTATCTAAGACTTTGCATAAATCGTTCGCCCTTTGCAATTCCTTTATTATTTTTTTGTTTAAAAAGCATGAATCTGTTAGAAATGTTGCCTAGGCCTTGAGTAGCAACTTGGTGCAAAAATTGTGCATGTCAGCATTTTTGCTAATAACATCATCAATTTGTTAAACTTGGTAAACATAAATTACCTAAATTTTGAGATTATTAAATATTTGTATAACTGCATTGTATTTAGTATCACCAATGTGACAAACAAAATAACGTGTCAACATATGCTAAGAAGTCCTTGAATTTAAAAAAATAACTCAAAAAAAAAGACCTAAAAGATAAAGATAAAGAAAAGGTAAGAAAATAAAGTCACATAAAAGTGTAATTATAAGCCCATAAAAAGTTATGGAAAAAAATAAACAGGGGAAGTGGTTGACTCACTCTCCCCACCCTTCCCCATAGCGCGATTTCGGTCAACGTTGCACCATAGTTGGCACTATTTTACCGCAATACTTATTTTATACCTAACTTGTTTCTTCCCAATAAAGTAAATCCCCATTTGAATTCTTCCATTTGGAAAGGTTTATCGACGGAATTGCATTCTCGATACGGGCAGTATGTGAGAAGACCATGAACGTAGTAATCCATATCTTTGCGAGTGGTTCTGAGTTCTTCCGCACCAACATACCATCGTAAATAGAATTGACAATAAACCATAGCAGGATCAACAAACTGAAGCTAAAAACGATAATGCAGGAACCATTAAAACAAACTTTGATAACTAAAAAGCACCAGAAAGTGCAATGCACAAACAAACCGTTGTCATGTATATTTTACCAAGCTAAGCAACAGGTACACATTGCATTTTTTCGTTATGCGCTAAATTCAATTCTACCAAATTCTGCTAAATTTAATTCCCACCAAATTTTTCGTATTAAAGTTTTTCATATTAAAATTCTTTCCCTTGGTAAATAATATAACATCATACCTTAAATCGTATTGCATTATTTTCCTTTATATCTTCGGCCAGAGCATTCACTTTTCCACAATTTTGAGCATATGATGGTTCGGGCAAATTCTCCAAATTCGCAAGGGGTGGTAAAAAAAAATCAAGTGTGTAATTTGTTGCTGTTGAATTTCCATAGTTAATGATAGCGAATGGTCCAATTCTTTTTATATGTCTAAATAAAAAGGAGGTTTAAAGACTGAATACTTCTTCATTAATTTCTCAGAATGCGAATACTTAATATGTATAGGAAACAATGTCATTATTTTATACAGTTGTAAAAATAGTCATGTGTTCCAAAATTTGTTAGGATATCAAATTAAATTCGAAATTTTACTAAAAGCAGCCGTGTTTTCTTTTTTCTTTTCCTTCACCCGATTTCTTTTAAAGGATAGTCTTAACTTCGCTGATTTATCAGCCGGAACAAAATGTGTTTTCCGTCAGATCATCGACCTTGCACACAAGTCACAAAGGACTGGAAAATTGTAAACAGAAAGCGCGGGAACCGAATATTTGTCTAGCTGCATTTAATACGTCATGACAATAAACATTTTTGGTTAAGACAATATAATCAATGAATTGAGTCATTATGACAGAATTATTTCAATTGAACGAAATTGACTAGATAAGCTATTGTCTGTGTCTATTCTGGTTATCCCATATGTATCCTATAGTGTTTATTAAAGTTACAACTAGATAGCTCTCTGATATTTTATTGAGTCTTACTTGATGCAGCAAGCTAGCTAAAAAAAAGACCAGTGAGTCACTCTTCCCCTTTGGTAGTTACTGACAACTTGCTCCAACAAACGTCTTATGAGTAGGTTTTTACCTCATTTATTCAGCTTCTAGACATGTCAAGTATTTTACTGTTCAATAGACCATTTTTTTTGCTTACATTGTCTAGTATCTCTGAACATTGGGTTCCATTGTATATATAGCAGGATGTTAGCATATACACAGGAATTCTTAATTAATGTCATTGAATTTTTTTTAAGGTTGGAAGCAACTGGAACTTTGCTCTTACCTTCTCATATCTATATTTTTACATATGAGAAACTTCTGCAAGGAATTAGGAAATGAATTTCCTGTTTTATATTGGGTCCAAACAAGTGCTTTTATGTGACTTATCTTCGAAAATGAATTTGTCATCAGTATATCTGCACACACTTTAGCAGTTATTGTTGTATTGCATACTGTTACCAATCAATGATTCTTTAAAAAAAGTATCGAGGAATAAAATTTAAAATTCAACCAACATAGTTTTGTTTGTCTCAGGCCTGGAAAATATTTCTCTACATAACAAGAAGCACAAAATGTCTTCTTGTTTGCATTAAGGACTTATGTATGATATATATATTTTTTGATGATTGAATACTAGTCGATAAGGCCCGTGGAGATATCCACTTAGGTAGAAGGTCGATAAAAAGAAATTTGTTTCCGATGTTTTGCTGCTGTCAGCAGTGTAGTGTAGATAAAAAATTCGCAAAATTTATTCATTTGTTGTCTGTAATGTGTAGAGGTTAAAACGCTGGTCAAAATAATGTACAGGATCATATGTTCTCGACGAACGCCTAAGGAGATATCGGGGATTAAAATTTTTTTAGAAATTTGCATACTTGTTTCATTTATCATATAGATCTTGAAACGCTGATCAAGAAAATATATGGGATCATTTACTTTTGATAAACAGTTGCAGAGATATTAGGAATTGAAGGTTTTTTGATGACGTCATCAACCGTCCATTCTGAAACAGATTCTGGGACCCAGGTTTTCGAAACTTACCCAAATTAGTCCCAGGTGGTCCCTAGTTACCCACGCAGTGAAAAATTATTGACGTTAGCACCTCGTTTCCAAGTTATTTGGCATCAAACAATGTTTTTTAAAAAAGCAAAAAAATATTTATACGGTTTTTTAATACTTTCGGGTATGTAGATTCCGAATATGAAAGTCGTTTTTCCGATTATTGTGGGATTTGAAAAGAAGGGAATTTTGTGCTAGGGTCTGATTCCTAAGTTTTAAGGTATGTTTCCATTGAACAAAGGAGGCAAAAAGCGAGACAAATGTGCATAAACTGTGTTCTAGAAAATTCTGCTCTGTTCAATGCTGTTAGAAAATACTGGTAGTATTCAGTGTTACTTCTCTGGGTAGATTTGTACAAATATGCCAAAAGTTTGCGTAAAAAAGCAAAGAACGAAAACAACTGAAAAAAGGAAAGGATATTGTGGTAAAAGATCATCCGATCCTTCCCAAAATATTGTCCCTAGCAGCCCTGTAAACTTTGTAAATAGCGAATCAAATTCCTATGTAAATATCACTAAATCACGTTGTAAATCTATAAATAGCTCAAATCCGTTTAATTTATCGAATTTATCAACTGCATCTTAACACATCTTATTATCGACATCGAGATTTTGTCCAATGTTATCGAAACGTTGTTATGTCCTACTTGCGAAACATACACGCTAATCTTAATTGAAAATTTTTCAGAAAAAGGTGGCTTACATGTACGTAAGTTTACTACTGACTTTTATACATCCAAAACAGCAAGAAGAGGATTTGATATAAATAAACGAATAACTTGTGCGTGTATTAGGACAAGGAGGCGGAGGCCATTTGAAAATTTACGCATGCTATGAATATGTCTAATTATGACAAAACCATAAAAACACGACAAAGCACAAAACGCGAATGAAATTTTCAACGGCACAATTTGGGATCGCATTCCGAAGAACAAATATGTTGGTTTCGACAACTTGCAATTGGCGACATATGATACCGTAGCTGATTTTAATATTGGATTTAAAGCTAGTATATTAATACATGACATTAAGGAATTATGCATGATATATATTTTTTCTGATGATTTGAATACTAGTCGATAAGGCCCGTTGAGATATCCACTTAGGTAGAAGGTCGATAAAAAGAAATTTGTTTCCGATGTTTTGCTGTTATCAGCAGTGTAGTGTAGATAAAAATTTCGCAAAATTTATTCATTTGTTGTCTGTAATGTTTAGAGGTTAAAACGCTGGTCAAAATATTGTACAGGATCATATATTCTCGACGAACGCCTAAGGAGATATTAAAAATTTTTTTTAGAAATTTGCATACTTGTGCCCTCTATCGTATAGATCTTGAAATGCTAATCAAGAAAATATATTGGATCATGTACTTTTGACAAACTGTTGCAGAGATATTAGGGTTTAAAGGTTTTTTAATGACGTCATCAACCGTCCATTCTGAAACAGATTCTGGGACCCAGGTTTTCGAAACTTTCCCAAATTAGTCCCAGGTTGTCTGAGTTTTAAGTTTTAAGCTATGTTTCCATTGAACAAAGGAGGCAAAAAGCGAGACAAATGTGCATAAAGTTTGTTCTGCAAAATTCTGCTCTGTTCAATGTTGTTAGAAAATACTGGTAGTATTCAGTGTTACTTCTCTGGCTAGATTTGTACAAATATGCCAAAAGTTTGCGTAAAAAAGCAAAGAACGAAAACAACTGAAAAAAGGAAAGGATATTGTGGTAAAAGATCATCCGATCCTTCCCAAAATGTTGTCCCTAGCAGCCCTGTAAACTTTGTAAATAGCGAATCAAATCCCTATGTAAATATCACTAAATCACGTTGTACATCTATAAATAGCTCAAATCCGTTTAATTTATCGAATTTATCAACTGCATCTTAACACATCTTATTATCGACACCGAGATTTTGTCCAATGTTATCGAAACGTTGTTATGTCCTACTTGCGAAACATACACGCTAATCTTGAAAATTTTTCAGAAAAAGGTGGCTTAAATGTACGTAAGTTTACTACTGACTTTTATACATCCAAAACAGCAAGAAGAGGATTTGATATAAATAAACGAATAACTTGTGCGTGTATGAGGACAAGGAGGCGGAGGCCATTTGAAAATTTACGCATGCTATGAATATGTCTAATTATGACAAAACCATAAAAAACACGACAAAGCACAAAACGCGAATGAAATTTTCAACGGCACAATTTGGGATCGCATTCCGAAGAACAAATATGTTGGTTTCGACAACTTGCAATTGGCGACATATGATACCGTAGCTGATTTTAATATTGGATTTAAAGCTAGTATATTAATACATGAGAACCTGGGAATGATTCCTGGAAAGTATACTTTGAGTGGATGTAAAGGGCTGAACATTAAAAATCGAAATTTTCTAAGTACAGAGCGGACAAGTCTATTAAATTTAGACGACAAATCCTTCAGGCTAAAAAACTGCGTCGATCAGATGAAGCTAAAGAAAAAGAAGGAAAGGTTTATGAAGATGGTGGGTTTTGAAAATGCTTTCTGTAGAAATAGTCTAAAACAGTCAATTTTCTGATATATTTTTGTTGTTTTTGCGATTTTCTTGAAACACATTTTTTAACACGCCGGCCGTAATATCTCATAAACCGTTAAAGCTTTTACGCTGGAATTTTCAGCAGTTATTCTTTGTAGTAGAAGCCGTAATAAATTAATTAGAATTTTGGCTTTAAAAAGATTTCATTCTTTTTTCCAAATTTTGGCCACCGTAAAGGCTATTTTTGCTTGATTTTGATAGCTTCTCCCGGTTACCATAGCAAGCAGTCGTCATTTTGAATTTTTGGAAACATTTTTCTTGGTTTTGTTCCATGCCCTTTTCAGTGTAACCAACTATTTTACTTAAATATAAATTTAAAAATTAGGGGTTCCCCCTTAAGTGCACTGTAATGGGTTTATTAAATTAAAGTATACTTCTTTGACGTTTATCATATTTACGTTAAAGTTTGGTGAATTACAAAAAATTATCAAAAAAATCAAAAAAAATGGTGAAGAATATAATCCACTTTGTAAAAGTCACTGACAGGCAGAACTGGCGTATTATTATATAGATATGTGAATACAACATATGTGCAGTTAAAAACAAGGTTTGCATAAACAAGCTATGTACATTATTGTTTATTTAAAGTTTTTTGTTGTTTTTCCCATTAAAATTTATTATATGTTGATACAGTCTTGTAGCTAAAACACGAAATGTGCGTAATAAAATGTCAAGAATACAACGTTTTTTATTTCTTTTTACCCATATACGTATTATGTATGTCTTAATCAGTTTTTGCATATTTTAGTAGAAAGAATCCTCTTGGTTACTACATATTTTCATGAAACTTTACATATGCATTTTATGTATTTCAAAAACTATTGTTTAAGTTTTTGAACATTTTCTTGTTTCTATTTTGACTAGCAATTTTTTTTCGAAGTTTTTTTTTGAAGTATATTTGCGCACTTTTTTCTTCCTAATTTGGCATTAAACAATTACATAATTCAGAATGTATGTTTCTGCAGTCTAGTTAATTTTAAAATAAAAATTGAAGAAAATTTTTTGTTCTTGCATTTCGAGATCAATTATGCAAATCAGGTTCCAAAATTTTTTGGGTATTGACAGATTTAAATATAGGTTCTGGAAAACTTAATCCTGCGACGATTGATCATGCCTTAACTATTCATCTTCAGTTAATATTTAAAGAGACAACAAGGTAAAAACATATAATAAATATTTTTATTGGTAGAGTTGCTTAGCTCGCATCTCGCAAAATTTAGTTAAGTTACAAATCAAAGTAAGAGATCACATACCCAGATAATGCTTTATCATCACTAAAATAATACGAAGGAAGTTTTTTCAGTGAAGCACGGGACTGGTCATTTCGCTCCATTTGATGTATAAAGGTATGTCGAATGTATATTCCATATTCTTGGTTGTGGTTTACAACAAACGCTATAAACAGTATGTCAGTGCTTCCCGAAGAGTCTCCCATCTAAAAGTAGAGTTGTAAGTAATGTGTAAAGTTCAGTTCTTGTCTATCTAGATTGCTAAGTTTATGATGAAAAATAAATTAAATACATTTACCCTATCCGTCCGGGGGTTTTCAGAGATACTATGACCGGGGGGGGGGGGGGGGGGGGGGCTCAATAACTTTTCATAGGGTTGTTTAAATTGAATCAAACGCGGCACACTTATAGTACGTCATAAAAGGAACAAAATGGCAGCAATAAATTTTTGCTTGCATCAGCACATCTTCTGTGACGTCATCAAAAGCTTGAAATTTGTTAGAAATGCAACTATCTGCTTAAAATTCAATTACTTTTGTACCAGAGCGAATTTTTGCATTATGCTTGAAGTTTCTGACAGCTAAGTAAAAATAAGGTTAAGATTTTTTACGATTGGTGTCACTTTCATTCTCCGAGCAACTGCCTTTTTTGGCCATTAAATTAACCCTTTTTTACATTTTGTTGCAATTAATGTCGTCTAAAATGCTCCATCTCCGTTTTTTGACAAGTTTAGCATTCTTGCGCATGGGAATAGCCGTTTCTCACTTGCAATCAAAGACAGCCTTTTCATCTTGCGTGATGATCCCGTACTTAACAATAACATCAGAACAGCGCTGTTGTAAGGAGTTTCCTCTTTGAATAAAAAAACTGAATAAACATTATACAATAACCTTTCTGTAGGCGGAGACAAATAATTTTGTTTAATAACGTTGTTTAGAAACTTACTACAATTATTCTTATAAATACCTTAAAAGTCGTTCTGTAGTAATGCTGATTTTCAGTAAGATTTCCTTTGTCTAATAAATATACGTATCCTTTTGATCCATGTAACCGGTATTTTATGCCAAAGTCATCCAAATGTGTACCAAGACGGCCAGATTGATGAGGAAGATTTGCCTTTTTCACTGAATGGCTTAATGTATCTATATTCATCGCTAAAAGAAATTCAACGTAATTATCAGGGGCGATAACTTTGAGAGAAGGAGTGGACGTGTGCCAGAAGGTCAAGACCACACCATCTGCTACCAAGTGTTTAGCCAATAAGGTTAGTATAAGAATACTTTTATTTTTTGCATTGTGTATAATTAAGCCCTCCTTTCTAGGGATTTTTTTTCTTGCTATTTTTCGCCTGAAGAAAAAGACAACAGAAGACAAAAGAAGAAAAAACAGCATTGTTTAGAAATTTAGAATGTGCAAATAAGGGCAAACGACAGTTTTATTATATAATAATAGAAAAAAAGCTCTTGTTGATGTGTCAATATCAGCTAGTTTTGCTAATTTCAGCGACATATTTTGTTTACTTTCAACTAGCTTACATTGTTACCTGGAATTAGCTGCACTTGGGGACAAAATTAATGAAACAAAGACGACGACGTGATTTTTTAAACGTGGTCATGAAGCAATCTCATATCCAGAGTCTTGTCCCCCCCTGCGTTGTTACTTCGGAGTGGTCAATAATGACCCTGGCACAGACTAGTCACGCGATAAAAAATACCGGGATGTGCCAGGCAGTTTTGCAAATCCTGTGCTAATAATATGGAAACCAGACGTTCGCTTCAAATTGAAAATTGAAAAATGGCGGACGAAAAAAAACAGAAGGAAACTTTCATATTTTTGTAGATGAAATCAAAGTTGACACTGTTTAATTACTAATCAACAATACTTAATAATTGCGACTGATTTCCCTCCATACATCTTGCTTAGCTAAATTTGTAATTATCTATATTATAATGCCCGTATACGTCTGTCCGTCCGTCCGTCTGTCTGTCACGCAAAATGGTAGCTTAGCTGCGCAATAGCGAGAAGCACGCAATGCGGTATAAAAAGGACGGACGAACCCGTGGATTTTCCACGGGCTAACAACTAGTTAGCAAAAATCCTTTAACTTATAAAAAGCATTGTCAGCTATTTCTTGTTATTTTATGTGATTTGCGGCTAGTTACATAGAGCGACAGATATATAAGAAGATTAGCCACATATTTAAAAACAAAATATTTAATGGCTTTTTCTTCAGGTGAGGTATTTTTGACAACATGTTAAATATTATATGAGAAAAGTTAGACACATTTTTAGCTGCAAAGGACAATTTCCCTCCTAATATGAACAACAACTTTTCCAATTTATATAATCGATTACTATATAATTATATACATAATTATGTCAAACTCCTACCAGTTTTAGAATGCAAATTTTTGTTGCGTTTTTTAATATGTATACCAAGTCCAGGAATTTGTGTTTTACTGCAGTTAGCTTAGACCAGAAAGCAAATTATTTTTAGACATTTCGCAAAATGTTATTTTTCAAAAGGAACAACAATGGGTGTGCTATATTATATGCAGGGTATTAAACCTAAAAATTGTTGGACACAATATATGAAAACATGTTGTTGAAGCATAATCGCTGTCCTGACAATATAGGATTCTTTAGGTGTTAGTTTACTTAGTATGTGCAATGACCTGAGAAGAATTAATTTGTTTAAAAAACCTTACTTACTTGTTTTTTTTGTCAATATCATACAAAATTTTATCAGTCTTAATTAATACTCAATTTCTGAACTTTAAAAAGTATATAAAACTAATAAAAATTCATTTTTGTTCATTTATCAGGACTTCACAAAAAATTTGCTATGCAAGAAATACCTCTTTTTAACTCAAGTTAAGTATATTTTTGTTTCACGAAAGACTTTAATCAGATAAAAATTGAAATCATTTATTCGCATATATTTTCCTGATTACCGTGGGCATGTGAGACCATGATATGACTACTAAAGTCCTTTCATATGCTAGCCGCTAGGTAGAAGTAAAAATTTATTAAAGGGGCTACGAAAGGGCTTTTGGTTTTCGACTTTAGTGACTTACACGAAAGTCGAGCTGATGGCGGCGAAAAAAAATTGGATATTCTTTCTGGTATGTATGTAACTTCTCAAGACTTGGTCATGTTTTCATCCAGAATGAGTCTTGCTGAAATATTTCTTTGTAATATACTTTTCGAAAAAAAAATATTGAACCAGTGAACAAAGTGCGCTGGTGTGTTCATTGTGCAAACGCGTTTGCCGGATTTTTAATATGTGCGCAGGATATACGGAATGTGAGCATTTTAACCGGTTCGTAGCCATTTTAACCGGTTCTTATGTAATACTAAATTATAAGATCTAAATAATGACATTCTAGCATGATAATGGTAAAGTATGCGATATGGAGAATTAATGCATTTTTGTAAATAAAATCTGGGACATGTCGTGGTGAAAGCCAACAACACACAAAAAGGTACCAAGAAAGTTTATCTGTGTTATATTCGGCAATCAACAGTAGGTCTTCCCAGATCTAAACCCTGAAACTTCTAAGTATACAGGTAATATAAAAATATTTCATGCTATTGAAAAGACAATGGTCGAATAATACGCCAAGTAATGTGCAAAAAAGTTTAAATTTTAGTTTTACATGTGTGCAACTTATGGGTCTGTGAGTAAGATATCAGATAACGTAATTTGTTTACATACATATAGCAACATGGTTTTAAGGCAAGAAAATATTTCTTACAAATGTCAAGGGTAATTTCTTACTTACCCTAATAAAATAATTAGGCCATCTTGTCACCAAAATCTCAATAAAAAAAAATGAAAAATGTATATCAAAAAATGATTGCAGGATATTTTTTATATGTTAAAGTAACCATGATGGCTTATATGATTTTGTTGCAAAAAACTATCTTTTCATAATTAAAAAACTCAAAACAACAGTTCAAAAGAAATAGTTGAAAGAATAATATAAGTACCTTTTTAGATCTACTAGCTGTGGCAAATTTAAATTTCATTAATAGAAATGTCTAACAAATTCTGCAAAGCATCAAAACATTTTGTAAGTATAAGCAAATCCTCTATAGACATAAAAAGTTTTAAATTTTGTAGCCTGCATTTATTTTGACGTCTTACACTAGTAAAAATACAGATAGCACTCCTAAACCAATTAAAAAATATCTTTTATATCTGAAGGCAATATACACATAAAAGAATATATGCACTATTACGAATGTGATTTTTTTTTAAAGTTGTTAATTGTAATTACAAAGAAAATTTTTTTGGTTTAGCTTAGTTGTGAAAATAGGTTTGCTTTCTCTTGCTAGAACAGAAAATGTATGGTCTCAATGTTGCCCTTTTTTATCGCATAATCTGGTATGATATTAAGCAAAGATGCTACGGTACTTTTTGCCTTGTTATAACAAGGTAAAATCCCCTGAAAAAGAAGATGTGTAATTTACTTTGATTTTGATTAATCTGTGACTGGAAGGTCTCGTGGATCAGAATAACCAAGTCACGATTAAGTAGTCGTGTGAGAGCTTAAATAATAAATAAAAAATTTGTTCTGTTACAATTCTGATAAAGTAGAACTTTCATGTCTATTTTTTCAAGTTTGTAAATATTTTTAAGTCTCGGTTAGTAGGCTGTTGAACAGATGGATTGCTTAGGTAACTAGCGTTTGAAATGCAATAGTTTAACTTTCTAAGACGTCTGTCGTAAGAAAAAATTCAGGTCTGGGCTATAAATAACTAGATATTTTATAAAAATAACCATGCTTGAGTCAGCAGCAGTCAGCAAATTTATCATCAACTTTGAAAATAAACAAATAACTAAAAATTTAAGTCTGCTGTGGATTTTGACAAGTTTAAATTGCATAAACCTAGTATAGAAATATCCAATATATTATTTGTCGAACTTTTGAATTTGCCACTTTGTCTTACGTATAACAACATATGACAGACATAGACAGAGTCTTTAGTTTGTCTGCCATGTCGCAGAAAGGAAATGTTCCAAAATAATTTACGATTTCTACGCTTACTAATAAGTGGAATGCAATTCCAAACAAACTTGGCAAGCTGATCTGCTGTATTTTTACCTACTCACAAGTTAAATGCTTGTGGATTTTCTCTTCGAAGATTGACACGTACTTTTAATGTATTGTATCTTGCAGATGATCAGGGTTAAAATCAATACATGATAATCACTCACGGTGCTTTTCTCTAACAGACAGGGATCCAGCGTATAACCACGTATATGCCGTGCCAAAGAGATTGGTGTATGACATGCTGAATAAGTGTTCGAATGATTCCCTTGCTTCAATACGGTGCTCTTCAGGCATTTCAAGAAGAGTTAGTGATAATTCTAAAGGCACAAGCACATTTTGTTGATTAAATACAAATAAGATTTTTTAAAAGGTCTGTCCGTTCATCAATAGCGAGAGTAACGCGCTATAGAAATTTTTTGTTATACGACAAATTTGATTGCATCTTAAATACCCTCACCTAAGTGGTGTAAGGCGACAACATTTTACACTTTTAATTCTGAGTCAGTGCGCTAGAGCTTACGATAGCACAAGATAGTTCCTTTTGTTAAGTAAGGTCCGCTAACGAGTTTTTAATGAACGTTTCTCAGTAAATTTGTTGGCTTTTTGGGGGCACGAAAGCAAACAGTGTGCAAAAAAGCATTTTTTATTGTTAGTCCTTATGGCCGAATGTGTTAACACACAGTTTAAATCTATATCATTACATTCAATGTCTCCCTATAGACTCAAAATTCCATACTTTTTTAAATTAGTCGGAAGCCTGCTAAAAGACTACAACAATTCGCCCGTTAATAGTCGCAGATACCATTTTTGGCTCATAGACGCTAAGTCAGGACCTCATAATACATACTAGTTGCTAGACAATTGAAAATTTTAATTTTTGCGTGTCGTACATATTCCCCGCAGTCTGTCCAAGAAAGTTTCATTATTTCACGCTAACAAACGGCAAGAAGTAGCGATTCACGCAATAACAATGCGGGACTGCGGTTATAAATAAAATACCTCGCTGATTTCTCTAGGTCACAAAAATACAACCCGGTGTCGAAACAACGGTTTAAGCCACAAGTAAATGTCGTTGAACGCCAGATTGAGCCTCTAATTCGGTTGTACTGTCACAGTGATAGTACGTCTCTTTAAGTTACCCCTTTATAGCAAAAACAATCGGCCAGCGTTTTTTTTAATTTTCGGAATAGGTTCACTTTAAAGTTGAAAAATTAATTGTGAATTATAGATGAATTAGCACTTAATACAGTTGGACCATGTTGTGTGAAGTGGGCAGTGTCATGTCAAAAAAGATTATTGCAAGGTCGATTTAAAAGCACAAAAACACCCGTCATCTCAACCCCCACCCAATCCACCTTAAACACTTGTAACTTTTCTTTTGCGGAAAAGATTTTCATGAAATACGGGTTTCTCGTATTCCCTGTCTTGTTTTCAAGTCACCTTAGAACGGAGGCTTGGAATGATAAAGTATTGTCAAAAATGGCTACGGAAAGTGGAAGAAGCATTGAAGTGAGAAGAATTGTTGGATTGTTGGAACTGTTATTTAGAGATATTGATTTACCAACTGCAATTATTAACGAGTCAAAAAAATAAGTTGTGAATTAGAAACTTGGGAAAAGTCTTTGTCTCTTCTTCCTGCGTTCACAACAAAAGAAAATGATGAACATTGTTTAAGATGTGGAGAAACGCCAGAGAGTTCTATAATAAAAACTCTTGATCGTGGGAGAAAGTTTAAAAATGAAAGATATTTACCTTGAGATTCAGTGAGTACAAAATGGATGAACAATGCTTTTATTTAAAATGCCGATGTAGGGCAAGCATGAAGAAAGAAAAACGAGATGTGTCTGTAGCACTGTGTAGGTCAAGTGGAAAAGTTAGCAATAAAAAATGTTATTGTCCTGCTGGCTTAAGTGGCTAATACAACCACATAATGGCATTCCCACTTGAGATTGCGGACTATTCCTTAAACCTGCTTCCAAATGTGCCAGAAGAAATTTCTTGTACAAGTCGTCTACGAGAATGGAGGGTTCCAGGCGAAGTGTCGAATAAAGCTCCTGTTATGGATACAGTTATTCAAAGCCAGACTTCACGGGGAATATCACTGACTCTATACGATCCTAGGAGAGATGAAGATACACTGCAAGATAGCTTGAATTTAATGCAAGCGAAGTAGCAGGAGAGGGCCAAAAAAATTGGATTTGCTTGTTGTGTACCGTCTGTTGGATTGAACCAAGAAAAAATAAGTACAAAATTTGGTCAATTTGTTGTTAGTTTACCTCTTTCTTTTTAAAAAATTCGTTATATAGCTAGTTCCAAAATATTGCCTGAATTCAGTTGGTTTTACAACGAAAGTTGAAGCAAACATAAATAAAATAAAAAATTCGTTATATAGCTAGTTCCAAAAGATTGCCTGAATTCAGTTGGTTTTACAACGAAAGTTGAAGCAAACATAAATAAAATAAAAAATTCGTTATATAGCTAGTTCCAAAAGATTGGGTCAATACTCCTAAAGACCAGAACTATTTAAATTCTATCAAAATATCTAGAGAAAAGCGCAGATTGTTGGAAACAGATACATTTTCGCAAAGTGAAAATGAGCTGTGGAAGTTGTCAAAAAAAGGAAGATTGGTTCAAGCGAAGCATCGGAAAAAAGAAATTTAAAGCCTTGTTGACATTTTTTTATCCCAGTAAAAGAACAGGATCTTCCATACACTGTACGTGAGAATTTTAAACATAGGAAACTGTGTGGACCTATAGCTCGAGAAAAATCTGAACATGTTATGCAATTTACTTAAACCGCGATTTCGAAGTACGAGAATGTAATGTGTAATTCAACCAAACCTTTTTTGGATTGGCGCAAGTCCTGATGGCATTGTCAGTGATCGATCAGTTGATAATAACAACATATTAGGACCAGTTAAAATTAAATGCCCAAAAAGTAAAAGGAATCACAATATACACGACCTAATTTCTGACAGCTCGTTGTATGTCAATAAAATTGATGGCAAAATTGCTTTAAAAAAAGATCATCCCAGTTGATATTACACTCAAATTCAGATGGCAATGGGCTTGTCAGGAGCTATGTTTTGTGACTTTCTTGTTTTTGTATTTGATGGATTGATTATTGTTAGAACTCCTTTTGATGTAAATTTTTTCTATGAGTTAATTTCCAAGCTTAACGAATTTTATAAAAAATACATGTTGCCTCAAATTGCAGAAAAATGTGATGACATATTTCTAAATAGTTTGTTTTCTTTCTGTCTGAGTCGTAAAGAGCACTTTTACAGGCAGGAATACAATAATAATTCCCAAATCCACCAGATAATGTATTTGAGGACGAGTTTTACAACTACCTACGTGTATTTCTTGTGAATGAATTGTATATTTTTGTTTGCTAACTCAACTAAAAGATAGTTGAAAAAGATTTGGAGGTAAGCACGTTTTTAATGTGCACAAAACTTTTCGAGGGTCAGGTGTTAAAAAACGAATTGATTTCGCCAACTTTGTTTACATTTCACCATTTCAAGCCTCGTTTCCATGTATAGCGAAGTATTGCGAATTCAGATACGAGAAACCCATATTAGTGTGTTGTTACAAAATCAATTAAGCGCAAAAAATACCCTGCTGTCTCATTTTTGCCCAAGTTTATATTACAGTAAAAGTTGTAACCAGCCAACGACACTTTTTGCAGAATGCTTTATCATGCTTTAAATTCAAAACTGTTTGTTGCCAAAATCCTAAAATTCATTTTGCTCTTAGTTACA
The DNA here is from genome assembly GCF_029227915.1 of Hydractinia symbiolongicarpus. Lineage (NCBI taxonomy): Eukaryota > Metazoa > Cnidaria > Hydrozoa > Anthoathecata > Hydractiniidae > Hydractinia > Hydractinia symbiolongicarpus. The sequence goes on along the minus strand of NC_079875.1, from coordinate 10,535,436 downwards.
TTCTCTTACCTTCAACATGGGGTCCAAAAAAGCATGTTTTTGTTCCATTTGGACTTATGGGTATGATATCTGTCATGTTTACCAAGCATCTACACTTGTTTGGATAAAAAGAAACTCCATTGTAAAAGTTTCTCTTGTTTTCCATTTGGTAACGGTAGCAAGTTTTAACGCAGTCAACCATACTATATCGACCTGTCGAGGAAAATGCTTCTGCAATGGGAAGTCCATCTTCCTCCACACATTGTGCTACAAAAAAAATTGGTTAAGTTTTCACTCTATAATTAGTAAAATTCTTATCCTGACTAGCGAAAAAAAGAAAATATACTTTCTATTTAGCTATTGCTTAATTTTTAATCGATTTTATTATTTGCACAACTTATAGGTATGTCCACACCCTATAATTGTAATATCAGTATATTTAATAAAGTTCTACAGAAGTATAGAAGTTGAGATTTCGCGCCTTCATGAATTTAATTGTTCTTGCTATATGCATTAGCTACAATCTCATGCTAGTAAGTGTTATCAAAAAGCATGTTAGCTCTCACATTCGTGTCGAAAAGCTGCTTACAGTTGTTTTGAAATTTCTGCGTCGCTTGTAATTTTTATTATGATAGAAAAGCTTGAACAGCATGTATGGAAAAATGATACGTGTTATTTTATTTGCATCATCGGTTACAAAAATACATTGTGGAACAACGTGCAGTCGAGTAGACTTTTGGTCTACAAAAAAAAATCCGATGTAACCGTTTTTGTTTCGCTTCAATAAATAATTGATCACGGGTGAATAAAAAACCTCAAAGATGAAAGTTAGAAAATGTTTCAAAGTGATATTTTAATTTTGGTCAGAAATCCTTTTAACATATTTAGTAAATTATTGATCTACAATTGAATGTGTCATTGTTCTATCTCCCAGATATAAAAATAGGTAAAAGTAAAGGGGTTGTTTTCTCCCTGAAATACACTTGAGTTTTTGTAAGTTTTTATTATTAATTGTGTGCTGCAATTAAAAAGCTTTTCGCAACGAACGTATTTGCATAAAGGCTTGTAAAAGGGAGCTGAAACAAAAACAATACAAAAAGGCACTTCCTATTATCTTAAGAAGAATCTTGTTTTAATTTTTAACACTTACGGTGTGCTTTCACATCATTTGGTTTCTTTTTAATAAATAATTGGTCACAAAACAGGTGAATGAAAGTTACAAAATGATTCGAACTAATCTTTCGAGAAATTTTGTTTTTAAGAAGATTTCGTAACAGACTGTAAATAATTGATATACAATTGTATGCTTCATGGCTCTATCTCCTAGATACGATATTCAGTAAAATAAATCTTAACCCTATTCGGTCCGGGGGGGGGGCGGATTCCGCCCCCCCCCTGAGGGTTTTTTTTAATAACTCCTGATTTCTTTCTTATGTGACTATGATACTTACTGAGTTTCAACATTTATCTATTAGACACCTGCATGCTAAATTTTTAGGTCCCATACCTTTCAGAGGCTTTGATATTGGCCATTACTCGAAACTACCCCTAAAATCTCTATGAAATGCTTATAATGGGGAAAATATAATAACTCCTGTTAGGAATATCCTTAGAACTTGAAACTTTCAACACAACTTTGTTTTATCAAGAAGAATCATTTTGAATAATTTTGACACGTGACTATTCCGATTTCCCGTTTTTGTCGGATTTTACCCAAAAATCGGAAGAAAACGGATTTTCGGGCAATTTTTTATTCGATCCATGTAAAAACCGGAAGATATGTTAAAAAAATTTTATTTAGCTTTCAGAAACTTCAAACAGAATGTAAAAATTCGCTCTAGAACAAAAGTAATTTTATTTTAAGCAGATAGTGGCATTTTTAACAATATTCAAGCCTCTGATGACGTCACAGAAAATGTGCTGACGCAAGCAAAAATTTTTTGCCACCATTTTGTTCCTTTTATGACGTACTATAAGTGTGCCAAGTTTGATTCAATTTGAACAATCCTATGAAAAGTTATTGAGGGGGGGGGCGGAATCCGCCCCCCCCCTGGTCATAGTATGTTAGAAAAACCCCGGACCGAATAGGGTTAAAGTAATCTACTTTTCAAAAGACGTTACTTCTCCCTGGAATGTCCTTTAATTATTGTAATTTTGAACAATTACTTGTGTGCTGGAGTAAAAATGTTTTTTGGAACAAATGCACCGCATAAAGGTTGTAAAAGAAACAAACACAACATCCAAAAAATTTTCTATTATCTTAAGAAGAATTTTGTTTTGATTTTTAATACTTACGGTATGCTTTCACTTTCCTAGCCAGATGTAGCTGCAAGAAAAAAACATGCAATAGAATATAACAGTCTTGAAAACAAATACTAATAACTATTTAGTAATTTTGTACATTTACCTATGTGAATTTTATTAGGCAAAAAACAGGACCAAGTAAATGGCGATTAATGAGATTCATAGATTATTTTTATTGCCAAAATAATTTTCAATAGGCACTGAAATTTATTTTATTTACTATATTGTAGTCTTTTTTAATTAAGTTTCAGAAATTTTTTTATCAAGATACCAACGAAATGTTGATATTAATGTTATATTTTTGGGACAGAGTATTGTGCGTAAATGACTTTATGTTAAAGAAAATAACGGAGAATATCATGGGCAAAAAAGGGAAAACTTACCATCAAAATAACAACACTAAAACACCTTTGAAACAACACCATGTTTACCTTCCCAATGTCCCGAAGGAAGTGATAGTGAAAAAATTTGTTTTTGCATATCTATTGAAAAATGAATTTGTCCTTTCATCCGATTCAGCATTTAGTTATTCAACTTAAATTAATTCTATGTACGTTGCTTTGATACCCACTTTAAAATCGTAAACCTTAAAGCAAAGCTCATATTAGAACAATGTATAAATAATTAAAAAACATTGATACTTTGGTTCGATACCATTTAAGTATTTCCATTAGAGACATTAATAAAATCAAAAAGTAAATTGTTTTTAGAAAAATTCACAACTATGGTTGGAACCTTTTAAGAAATAACAACAAGGCGGCCTAAAATTTTCAACAATCACACTGTTTCTAAAACTTGAGTCAATTAACGCTATTTAGCGCCTAACGCACGCAATGGTAAAGTTGCTTGACTTTATTTTCGCCTTGTGAAAATTTAACTTAACGAAAACGTTATATAGTCTGTCACTTTTTGAACATATAAATCAAATCTCTCTCTCAAAAAAAAAAAAAAAGAGAATGACAATTAGAAATATTGTAGACCGAATCCAGCAAACACGACAAATTATTGAGGCAAAACTTATTACAAGTATAATTTTTTCTGCATAATAATGGCATAGACAGTATATCTCTAAGAATTTAGGATATTCCTTTATAGCACTGATGATAAACATTTTCCGAAAAGCTCTCGCTTAAAATTTTAAACACCTTGTTTTTATTAAGGATTCATTATATAGCTTTACTTTTTAATTATTTGATACATTTATCAAAGTATAAATATATGTTTTATATGTATTCATTATTTATATTAAGAAGAATCAGTTTACATACAGAATTTACCCGATCGTGTAACACATAGGTATTTCATTATAAACTTCCTTTGGAAGTTATCTTTATATGTTATTTTATATGCTTCAAAAAAGCGAAAAGCAAAATTAGTGCTTACATACATCCATAGCTCTCAGCATACAAAAACAACACATGCTTTATCCGAATTGAGGTGTTGCAGTTTCTAATGGTCTTTTTACCTATTTTTTTACATTAAATGAAAATAAATCTAATAGAAGAACCCATTGTCGTTGCTAAACTATATTTACGTATGTACACTATAGATATTAAAAGTAATTTAGTTTGTGGGAAGGTTTCACTGGTATTCCTACATATTTGTATCACAATTCATTTCTGGTTTATATATTTTCAACGTTCTTTAAATTTGTTATTTTAGGAAATTTAACAACCCTTGCTCGTTTAAAAGCAGCTGGTGGATTATTTGTTAGCGGATTTAATTTACTGTCTATCACAATGGATATCGACACAGAATTCTTGGACCTCTTGATATCTCTTAACGAAAATCAGTATTTACTTTCAGTTGTAGGAAATCTGATGATCGATTTTGTTTAAGATAAGTGAGAAGGAATAAGATCTCAAACACTGCATATCACAGATTAAGATGTCGATGATATCTTCTCTATAAGGAAAAAAAATACACACGTTATTTCAGTGCATTTTTTTTAATATTTTTATATCTGTACAATGTAAAACTCTTGTTAAGAAAGAAAGTTTAAATTAGACGTCTTAAATTTTAATAAATATTGTTAACAACTTCGTAAATTACAAAATAAGATTTGTCAAATAAGACGAAGTGCTGCACAAAAAAATGTTTACGTGCAGTTAAATTATTGCTAAGTAAGATTAAAATAAAATTTGCTACACTCTTTACGACATTAAGAGGAACGCAATGTAGATGCTAATATATGCCTATGTATAATATTGCCTTTGTGTGTGATCAAATTCTAAGGGACGTGCGAAAAATTTGTAGCAAATACGATACAGTTCTACCGATTGCCTGCGGAGTTGTGCAAATTAAAATTATTTTCGTGAAGTTTTTACATGGATAATGATGGTAAGAAGTGTTTTCTAGTATAACTAAGGTTCTTCTTTGACGCGTTGCAAACGTGCAAAATGCTTTTCGGGAATGTTAGCTACTTCTTGTTACTTCTTGTTTCCCCACACATGAATTTCACACTGATGTTGGTCTCCCCATTTGCTATGTATTTAAAAGCCCCACACGAATATTTTTTTCAGAATACCATTTACCATAAAGTAAATTCCATGTGATGATACTATGATAAAATAATTAAGAATAATAAATTGTTGATAAAAAGATAAAGCTTATTTACCCAGGAGTCCATCACGGAAAGAAATTTGAGAATGTACCTTGAACATCTGACCCAAACAAAGTTGCCATTGGAACGGTTGGCAGATCAACATTGTTGAAAGACTGCGTGTGAATGTTGGTTTCCTGTGAAGACATACCATTGTAATCAACATCGTTGAGAGGTTTGATATGTCCAAGCACACCACCTGTTAGATTCAACTGAAAATAATATTTGCCACGATTCATCGTGCCATAGATTCCATCAGAACTTGTGGAGTAACCGCGAATGTTAGTGATTAAGGCATCCAGCGCTATAACCATAACACCGTAAAACTTGCAGATCCTTTTAAAATTATTTATAAATGCATGCGTTTTATAAAAATTATTTAGTTACCTGTCCAAGATATTCCCTTATTGTTTGAATAGAAGCAGTTGAATGTATTTCCTCTAAAATATTAATAAACTAACAATATTAAGACAATCTTTATACCACTAGAAAAAAGAAGAAACCACTTAATTCTAGGCCTTCCTACTTAAGACAGCTGAAGGTATTAAATAACTTATGCACTTACTTTGTGTATGTTTGTGACACATACATATATAACTCAAATATGCAAAACAATTTAAAAAAAAATAAGTTATTGCTAATTCAGCCTTTTTTAACTATTCTTAAAAAAATATAACACACCATTATTCAAGGAAATAATGTTTTGTGGAAATCTTGATTCCAGCTAAGATATGAAGATACTTACTTATTGCCTCCTGGGTTGCAAACAAAAACAGTTTCACCAAGTGGAGTTGTTGCTTTGAGTACGGATCTCATGTCAATGTTATAATCATCCCAAACTGATGTCATAAACAAGAAAGTAATTTTTTTTAACAAGATGGATAAATTGGAACAAGAAAATGAAAGAGAGAAAAATATAATATGAAAACCAGAGAGTGAAAAGTAATCGTGTTTTAAAAGTTTAATCGATTTTCTTAATCTACTTTTGTAAGAATATTAAATTCCCTAATTTTGAAGTCAACATATGAAATCATAATCGAATATGAAGTAAATGAATAAAGTAAACTTAAATGATGCTACCTTCCAATATTTTTACAGCAGTTGGCTCAACTCCGCGCCATGGTGGACACTTTGTTGTTATATGTCTACCAAGGTTGGTTCGGAAAATCACAGTTTCATTTTCCATTGCGCTATAGAGACGATGGACCGTAGAGAACTGAGCAATGTGATTGTCTTTGGTATAGTATAATTGCATGGGATGAGACATGTGTGTTTTGAAATTAAATTTTACATTCCAAATAGCAGTGTAGTGATACAGGCTTTTACCACTGTTTGTAACCATTACAGATTTATCATTCCTATATTTGAATTCAGTTTGGCACTTGGTAACTCATGTAATTTTGATTAATCCTATTTTCTGCTGTGACGACCAACGGAAAGTTTAAGTTATGATTGTTAAAAATCTACTGCATACTACTTTCGTTTTTTAGTGTCCAAAATTTATATCAAAAGAAACACATTATTCATTGGTTTTACCTGTTTTATATTTTCTTTTTTAAATTTCTTTAAGTCTGTTCATACTAGGCTATTTTGCGCTTATCAATTTTTGAGTTAATTCCTTTCAGATTTCCTGAAGTTATGTTTAAAAAGCATTACACTGTTATTAGTTTCAGTGTGACCTGGGGTAGCAACTTTGCCAAAGCATTTTGTATAACTGCTTTGTATTTAGAAATATCAATGTGACAACCACAAAATAACGTGTTAACATATAAGAAAAGTTGGGAAGGTCTGATTCTCTTCTCCTTCCATCCCCCCTCACAACCTGCAATGAGATTAAAAGCTTACCGCAATAATTTTTTCCTACCTAATTTGTTTCTTCCCAATATGGTAAATCCCCATTGGAATTCTTCCATTTCAGTACGTTTATCAGCGGAATTACATTCTCGATAAGGGCAGTAATTTAGAAGACCATGAACGTAATAATCCATATTTTTACGAGTGGTTCTGAGTTCTTTGGCACCAATATGCCATCGTAAATAGAATTGACAATTACGCATGGTAGGATCAACATACTGAAGCTAAACGTGAAATCATGTTATGTCACGCACAACCAATGACAAATACATTATATACCTACATTATCAAAAAGTACAATGCACAAAATTACTGTTGTCCTAATTATCTAAGAAAACTAATAAATGGTGACAAACCAATATTTTTATGAACGATATTATGTTTGAACATTGTTTGTCCTCAAAATACCCTAATCTAAATTGACTAAACGTCAATCACATGACTTCTTGAGAAGTTTTCTTTATATTTGATTGGGTCATTAAAACACTCGTTTCATTGGAGGCATGCAAAAAGGTACAACGTATAGGTTTCAAAAGTGCATGAACATTAAAAAAATGTGTAGTGTCTTTTAAACCTTTTATGATAAAGATACTCGAAGTAAGCCCATAGTAACTCACACCAGAAGAAGAAGAAGGAAAGGAATGGCTATTTAATAGGTAAGAAACATTCAATTTTAGATTATTTGTGACGAAACGACTTAAATTAACTTAGATGCATTCTCATTCCGAAAAGGTTTTGAGATCAAACTTTGAACGTAGCTCTAGACAAGTTTCGTCAGGTGATGGATACTGATTGGCATATGATTGGAGATCTCCGTTTTCCGCGAAAGATTGTATTTAGCATTTAAATGCAACGAAGCATGGTGGTGACTAAATCACAAATACAATTATGTCTCCACAAACGATAAGTTAAATTAAAAACGGTTAGCTTACAAACACATCATCAGGTAATCAAATCACAAAAATGCCCCACATATAGTTGGGTATCTTTATCACGTGGCCAGAGCTACTTTCTTTGGGGATTTCGTAATTGTTGTTAGGCAAATAAAAAACACTAACATTATTATTTAAATTATTATCTTATAATTATATAATATTAATAAAATATTTTTATGACGTCACTTTTTAGCTGACAATATTGTTTATGCATGGCGCAAATCCACAAAACATGTAATGTGTCTTAAAGATTCTAAAAAGTTGTACTTAAAAGTTTACATCAAATGACGTTTTGTTGCAAACTTTTTATTAAATGCAGTTATTATTACCAGCCATACTTTAAGGGAAGGAATTTCGGTGGGAAGAAAATTTGGCGGTTTTAACTTAAGTCCACCAAATTAATTTCTCGCCAAAATAAATCATTTTCGTTCTCCGTCAATCACAAATAATTCATTTTTTGTTTTTTCCGCTAAATTCAATTCTACTAATTTTGCCAAATCACTTCCCATCAAATTTCTTCACACCAAATTTCCTTACACCAAAATTTCTTCATAACAAAATTTCTTCACATCAAAATTTTATTAGACCAAAATTTCTTCACACCAAAATTTTTCCCACCAAAATTTCTTTCCTTAAGGTAGATAATATCACATCTTACCTGAAATCGTATTACATTAATATTCTGCACATCTTCAGCCAGAGCATTCACTTCTCCACAATTTTTAGCAAATGATGGTTCGGGCAAATTCTTTAAATTAGCAAGTGATGGTAGATAAAATTCCAGTATGTAATTTGTTGCTGTTTCATTGCCATCGTTAAGGATAGTAAATGGTCCAACTTTGTGTACAGCTCTAAATCAATAGGAGGTATAAGGGCTTAATATTTCTTTTTTAATTTGTCAGAACATGCTGCATTTTCGTCAGTTTATCAACCTTGTGCATAATTTCACAACCTCGTCCCTAGGACTTCTTAGGCTGTAACCTTGTTCAGGCCGTCCAAACAAGCTCTTGGGACGATGTTGCGCATTTAGTTAACTGCATTTAATATGTCATGAAAATATATATAGTCATTCTTGCTTAAGATAGAATTTTCTCAGTTAATTGAATCAGTAGGATAGAATTATTTCAATTAGACGAACCCCAGGGATTGAAGTTCATAAACAGAATATCGGAAACCGGGATTGGTTTGACACACGGCATATTTACGATAGATAAGCTGTTGTCTGTGTTTGTGGTAAAGTTTTGAATATGTTATCTTTGCATTGAACTTACGGCTGAATAGCTCTCAGATGTTTTATTGACTCTTTCTTGGGGTGACTAGCTAGCTTAAAAGATGCCGGTTAATCTTTAGTCAGTATGTTTCATAGCAGTTTGGTGTCAACGTAGCTAGCTACTGTCAACTTACCACAACAAACGTCTAACACGTATTAATGTTTTTAACTCAACTATTCGGCCGGCTAGAAGCGTCCAGTATTTTAACTATTTAACTATAGACAAATTTATTGGGTATACTTCCATATATCTTTAATACAGTTAACCGGTATGAGCTGTAGCAACCTCAGCATATATATAGCCCTATTAATTCGCATTGGCGTTTAGCAAGCACCAAGGTAAATGCAGGGGCATTAAAAAAAATCCTAATTCATGTCGATGATTTGTGAAAGTTGAGAGGCAACTATTTTTTGGCATGCTAATTTAAATTTAAAATGACGAGTTGTTTGTTATAAAATGTTGTTCACACAATTAACGCTGTTGTCATTGCTGTCTATTGCGTTCAAAAAGTTTTAATTGATTGTTCGTGTCTTTTTTAATGAAGTTAGCAACAAATCCTTTTTTTGGCTTTTTATTTAAATTATCAACAAAAATCAAGAAGTGAATAATACTATTTAGGAATTCTGATTATCATTCATGCCATCAATATTCCCTTAGGAACTGTTATGTCCTAATTCCGCATAATTAGCTAGACATTCAAGGCTTATAGCTCATAAACCAAGAGTTACCTTTCCAAAAGAATTAGAAAAGGACAAAAGCTCTTTCGTATAAAGGCAAGTTCTAACTTGACCTTTACGTATAGACGTGTATTCCTTGTAATTAGTATGCATTGCCGATAATTGCATGGAAAAAACCATTTAGGCAAAATGTGTCAGCTATTTTCTCTCTTTTTCAATTCATTATCCTTAAACTTACAACTACGCTTTGATGGCAACAGAAACTTTATTTTAAACATTGACGTCGATCAATTATATGCAGCTGTAACGTAACCTTGACATAAAGATTTGTAGCTGACCAATTAAGATATATTTTCTCACTTCTAAAGGGACAGAATTACATATCTACATTCTCTCTTACCAACTCAGACTCAGGGTATTAATACAAAAGAGTAGTCGATACACAAGCAACATATTAGTGATAGGAAGAGTAGCTTTACTTCAGTGTTAATTAATTACAGGGGTCATCATTTTAATGAATTGGTACTTGCCTGCATGTTTTTTGTTCAATAGACACCTTATGTTTTCCTAGATTCCTCAGAAATATATTTGCAGGATTCTTTTATATTTTATTTAGATGCAAAACAAACACCATCCGATTATATGTTTGTGCACATAACAAAAAGGTAGACATGAAACAACAAATGAATTTTATGAACTGTGAGCACGATTGTTTCAGGTTTTGAACGTGTTCTTGCTTTAACTTTAACTTGCAGTTTTATGCCATATAAATACCAGAAATCTTTTAGCTTGCAAGGTCTTTTCATTTCTTTGCTGAATTGGTTCCAGAAAAATGTTTGTGGATTTTTCCTCGCTTTTCTTATATCAAGCAACTACACAATCGCAACTGCATGTTTCTGCAGTCTAGTGAATTTTAGAAAAACAATTTGGAAGAAATTAGAAAAAAAACATTTTCGTTCCTATATTGCCGGATTTATTTATGCGAATCAGATCCTTTTTGCCCCACTTTCCCTTTGATGTAGCAGAGTATTTTTGTTAGTAAAATTTAAATCATGATTTATTGCTTATGTCTTGCTGCTTATAGGTTTATTTTGTGATTGCCTCTTATGTCTGTTTCACATTTCTGTAAAGTTCCCTCACTACTCAAATCCTTGGTTTGGCACCAAGGATTTTTATTTCTTATTTTTGGATGATATATGCATATACAGTTTCAGTCTTCTCACTAATTTACTGATATGGTACAGAAGAAACAGTGACAAAAGTTTATTGTATGCATTTTATGCGTAGCTGAAGTTTTTGTACCTGTATAAATTAATTAATAATTAAAATAATAATCCAATATTAATTATAGTAGAGTTGCCTGAAGTCACACTTCATCCTAACGTACAAATCAAAAAAAGAAATAACATACCCAGATAATGTTTCATGATGACTAAAATAATACGAAGGAAGCTTGTTCAGTAAAGCACGGGACTGGTCATTTCGCTCCATTTGATGTATAAAGGTATGTCGAATGTATATTCCATATGCTAGATTGTGGTTTACAACAAAGGCTATAAACAGTATGTCAGTACTTTCTGAAGAATCTCCCATCTAAAAGTAGAGTTGCAAGTAATGCGTAAAGTCCTTGTGTAACTATGACACTAAACTATCCATTTTGTCTTTATAATGAAGAAAATATACTAAGTATATTAAAATATACTAAAGAGTGGTAAAATATATATCTAAAAAAAGACGAAGTTCAAAGCGAAATAGCACAATTGGTTCCACAGACCGTGGCTTAATTACCCAAATTCTGTTAATCCATGTCACAGCATGTTCACAACATTTTGTTAACATTGCTATCGCTCTAAAATTACCATCGCCCTATTGCACAGCATCGTCAGCCTGACAGAAATATACACTTCAAGTGGGCTTTCACGAGCTTATATATTCAAATTCATTTGCATGCGACATTAATTTCTACAGTTATTATAAGAAAAAATCAACTAAAAAGCTATGAATATTACGGAAAAAACATGGAAAAAAGTGCACATAAAAAACTCCATTTTAATGTGTTCGCCAATCTATAGAATATAAACAGATAGAGATCACCTTACGTTTATCTTACTCTATTTTTTTTCACCTTATTCCATCTTTGAGAAGTTTTCTCTGGAGTAAAGGAACTACAGTAGACATCCGTTAATTCGAACACGCTAGGGACTAAATTATTGGTTCGAATTAACGAATGTTCAGATTATCGGAAGTTCAGAAAAAACAAAAATTTTAATAAAAGTTTAAAGGTTTTATGCTAATATTACAACTTTGTTTCAACTTTTTATAAAAACCTTTTAAAGTTCCTTGCTTGGAGATGTAAACTTCATTTTATTGGAAATGTCAATTTAATCGGTAAATTGAAAGAGATTTTGCCACCATTGATGCAATAAAAATGAATAAAATTAAAACTTTTGTTAAAGCAAACTTAAGGGACTTAGCAATTTGTTTGAAATAACGGAAAGTTCGAATTAAGCAGTATTTAAATTAACGGACGTCTAATCTTTATAAATTATACTCTTTATAAACATTTTATGATAACCTTTCTGTACACTGAGTAATGTTGTTTAGAAACTTACTACAATTATTCTTATAAATACCTTAAAAGTTGTTCTGTAGTGATGCTGATTTTCAGTAAGATTTTCTTTGTCTAATAAATATATGTATCCTATTGCAGAATTCGACGAGTATACTATGCCGAAGTCATCAATCATAGCACTAAATCTGTCATTTTGAGGTCGAAGATTTGTTGCCTCGTTCACTGGATTTGTTATTTCATGTACAGCCAATGCTAAATTTCAGTATTTTAAAATAATTATTTAAAAAAAAAATCAACATCATTTATGAGGGTGTCGGAAGCACTCGTTCGTTCGTTCCCAAACTAAAACCCAATGTTAATTCCTCCACTTCTAAGTTAAACTCGTGGAGTAGATCCTAGAAAATTGACTCCCTATAGCAATATAATGTGGCTTAAGGTGTACATGATTAGCAAAAAAACTATCACCTTAACTTCAGAATTCTTAAATGTAAAATTCTTACTCACAGTGTTTTGCTCCCAGAGGAAGGGATGAAGCGTGTAAGTATGTATATGTCTCGCCAAAGAGATTGGTGTACGACATGCTAAAGAAGGGCTCAAATGTTTCCCCCACTTCAATACGGTGCTCTTCGGGGATTTTAAGAAGTGTTAATGATAATTCTAAAAGTAAGAAAACATTAAAATATCGCGGCACGGACATTTTTTTACTCTTTGGTATTAGTAAGGAAGATTACTGTTATTCAAATTTGAGTTTTGAAATAACAGTTTCTGTTAATTTATACGACTTTTAACAGGGTATAATTTATTAGCTTTTTGGGCGCAAGTTATCTTTTCGACCAGGTTGTGGCTGGTTTGGCTCATAGACGGTAAATTATGTACTTCTTATATATACTAAACTTAAACCATGGATAATTTCACGGTATTCGCTTGTTGCACATATTTCCCTCATCGCTGTTCCTTGCCCGTTCATTAGCACGGAATAATGAGAGTTACTTGGATGAGCGCTGTTACTGTGGTCATATGTACAATTTTCAACACCGTTTTCAATATAATACCCTTCTCCCCCTGGTATCTCAAAAATTGTGGAAAGATCAGAAGGAATATAAGCTACACTTTTGAACAAGCAGACAAAATACAGCTATTATGATGAAACCTAGCCGGGGGACACGTCGTCGAAACGACAGGTTAAGCAATAAGTCAATGATTGTCCTCGCGTTTAACGCCAGGTTGAGTGCGTAAGTGCAGCCATTATGAAAGAACGATATACGTCAGGTTAAAACCTGTCTCTAATCAGTCGTAGCAAAAACAATCAGCAGGTTTTTTGCCGTTTTGCTAAATAAGTTTCCTTGGAAGTTCAAAAATTATTCGCGAGTGACACCGGAATAAGCGCTTAGTACAGATATAACATGTTGCAAATTCGTGTGGAGTGCGTAGTACAATTTAAAAAAAAAACTTAATCCCAACGCCAGTTAAATAAAAACAGCCCGTCACTATCTCCGTCCAGCTAAAAGCATCACTCCGAAATTTCATTTTGTGGGATAAGGGTGGTCGAAAAAATGTAGCTTTGTGATTGGTGTAATTACTACTCGCACAAAGCCATAACAAAATTAGATCACATCAGGTATTGAGAGGAAGCAATAATGACGGTGCGGCGCGACATTATTGAACAAGTAGACAGAATACGGGTATTAATAAAGAGACTATTCTTAAGATTTTAGAAAAATCTACAGGAATTCGCCTGCCGATACGTGTAGCAACGATTGGGAAATCGTTGCTACACGTATCGCTTAGAGACAGGAAATTAGGTATTATAATATAGACTAGTCAATAACCCGTGAAAAAAACCATCAGATGCCGTCTTTAAATTACACGCTATTTTGTGTGGCCGTTTCAGGATATTTTTCTTGCGAACAGGCAGACACAATACGGCTATTATTGAAGAGACTAGTCGTTAGTGAAGATATCCACAGGTTCGCCCGTCGTAAATATTCTGATAATGATGATACCAATCTGGCTATAATTTTAAACTAAATAGAATACCATTATAGAGATTTACCATATATAAAGAGTTTTTGATAATTTTACATTACCTTCAACATGGGGTCCAAAAAAACATGTTTTTGTTCCATTTGGACTTATGGGTATGATATCCGTCATGTTTACCATGCATCTGCACTCGTTTGGATTATAAGAAATTCCATTGAAAAAGTTGGTCTTGTATATCATTTGGTTCTGGTAGCAAAGTCTAACGCATGTAGCAGTACTCCAACCTTTTACCCGGCCACAAGTTTCAGCAATTGGAAGTCCATCTTCTTCCACACATTGTGCTACAAACAAAGGGTTTATAGCATCAAATGAAAGGGATACTCTCACACTATGACTAAAAATTCTTATACTGAGAAGCAAATTTTAACACCTGTGCTCACAAAAATTGGTACAACACGATTCAGTTATGACAACCCTAGTCTACAATGCGTTCAGATGTTTTATATAGTTGTAAAAGTATAAAAACAAGGATTTCGCATTTTCATGGATTGAATTATTATTTTCTTATTCACTTTGTTCAACCGAAAATACGAGCCTTATGTTATACGTAATCTTTTCAAGAGTCAGGATGATATTCGAAAAATAAAATTAAAAGTGGAATTATCTTCGGTATTAATAGAATTGACTTGTGAGTAGCAATGGGTGGGAAGTTCTACTCAAGCATGCGTATCTTGCCTCGATTACTACGAATATAAGTTAAATTCTCGCTATATGCATCAGCTGCCAGTAAGCGTTATCAAAAATCATGTTAGGTCTCACATTCGTCTCAAAAACCTGCTTTTGATTTTCACATGTCGAATTAAGTTTAAAATTTATACACACACCAATTTAATGATGCTGAATATGATCTTAAAGCCAAAACATTCTAAAATTTTATAAACATGCAATTTGGGAAACGTGTATACTAGTGATGTTGGCAAGTAAAATAGAAAATGTGTCTCCTTTAACTTTTCTTCATCAATAATTCATTAGAAATTATGTGGATGACCTAGAAGTCAAAAAACTTAAAATAAGTTGCTATGAGAATCTTTGTCAAGAAAACATTTGAACAATGAATTTCTTAATCTTATTGTGTTTTCGGATTTAGTAAATAATTTATCCACCATTGTATGTTTCATTTTACCAATAGTTCCTACATAAAAAAAATGGTAGCTAAAATACTTCTTAAAAAAATCTTAAAAGACGTTGACTACTCCCTGGAAAAATCTTTTCTAATTTTTTTTTAAACTGGAATAATACTTTGTAAGATGGGTAAGCTACTTGCTATATACCTTTGTTAATATTTGTGCCAGAAATATACTCCTAAAAATGCTCGTTAAGGCAAAATGAAACACAACGATGCTGTACAGAAAACAGCTTGGTCCCTTTGATTTTAGATAGGTCATATTTTTATGTTTTAGGGTGAGTTGAAAGTCATTTTTTCTAGTCGTTTAAAAATGGAAAACACATACAAATCTATTTGTTACGAGTGGAAGATTGTAATACATACTAACGCAAAAAAAATTAACACACAGAACAAACAAGACATTTTTGTTTCTTACCACTGTTACTGTACTCTATTTTAGCACATTTGAGCCCTTTTTGTTTATTATACCTAGTAATAAACAGATCTTCAATGATTCCGTGATAATATTGTACAAAGAAAATATTATCTTTATTTTGTTTTCATTTTAAAATGCCACACGTCGTTCTAATATTTTAAGACGAAGCCTAATTGGTTGATAAATTTCAATTTGCGTGATAGTCACATATAAGGACCAATTTCAAAAAATTGAATATTTAGCAATAAAAAAACTTGAAAGTTTTAAATTTAGAACGCCAGTGCTTGGTGGCTGGGTGGTTTAATTTTTTGATTGGTTTAAATTATGTGTATGAAATCTTTTCACTTTTTTTATTTTATTTCTTTTTGCCTGACTAGCTATTTCTTTGCAATAATCAATAATTTCTCTATTTTATAAATATTGGACAGTCGAAACAGAGTGGTGTCGCTCAAAGTCGCTATTCTTAATTTTTTAAATACACCGATAGACGAATAATCGCATTTATTGTTCTCGATGAACTGAACACACATTTCTACCAAGTTTGTGAATAATATGCTAAAAATAATATGCTATAGTATGCTAAAAACATTTCGCATTTGCAGCTTGATGGTTGCTTTTATGTGCGACTATAAAAATGAAGTGTGAACCAGCCTTTATACTTACGATATGCCTCCACTTTCTTAACCAGGTGTATCTGCAAGAAAAATAAATAACATTTAAGAGAGTAGAACACCCCACAGAATAAATATAGATGGCTTTCGAATGTTCACAAAATTTTACACAAACGCACGCATTTTAGTAAATAAAAAACAGGACCAGATAGGATAAAATAGCTATTAACAAAATTTTTATTTAAAAAAAAAATTAAAAGCACCGGAATTAATTTTACCCATTTGTCGAATGGATTCCTTGATTGTGTGGTCTTTTATTTGTAATTTCTACCGACCAGAATGCGTGCGTATGTACATTGCTTTTCACGCAAAATCAAAATTTTAAATCAGACAGAAATCATTTAGACAGAGAAATATACAGGCGTCGAATGAAAAAGTAAGTATAGTGGGTAAAGAAAAAGAAGATGAAGAAGAAGAAGAAGAAGAAGAAGAAGAAGAAAAAGAAGAAGAAGAAGAAGAAGAAGAAGAAGAAGAAGAAGAAGAAGAAGAAGAAGAAGAAGAAGAAGAAGAAGAAGAAGAAGAAGAAGAAGAAGAAGAAGAAGAAGAAGAAGAAGAAGAAGAAGAAGAAGAAGAAGAAGAAGAAGAAGAAGAAGAAGAAGAAGAAGAAGAAGAAGAAGAAGAAGAAGAAGAAGAAGAAGAAGAAGAAGAAGAAGAAGAAGAAGAAGAAGAAGAAGAAGAAAAAGAAGAAGAAGAAGAAGAAGAAGAAGAAAGAACTTACCATTAAAACAGCACTTAAAATCCTTTGAAACATCATCGTGTTTTCCGGGGTCAAGACAAAAATGATGGTCAAAAGGGAGACAGTTTTAAATTTATCATGAGAAATAAATTTGTTCTTTCAACCAATTCAGCACTTTGAAACAAAGTTACTTATCTCATGAATAATTTCATGTACATTGCTTTGACTACCATCATTTTAAAAAAGGAACCCTGCAAATCAAAGTAGCTAATATATTGCCATCATAATAACCGTATTTTGTCTGTATGTCCGCGAGAAAAGCGTCGTGCCACAGATACACGAAACAGCACAAAATTAAATACTGGTGACCCCGTTGATATTTCCACGGTTTAACGATTAATTTATTTATAATACTTGAGTTGTGAAATATATACCATTCAACACATTTCTAAACATGTCGTTTGTCGCTGAAATTTTTTTACAAAAAAGGAAAAATAAATGAAAAAAATGATTCTTTTTTAATAGAAACACTGTAATTAAATACTGGATATAAGAACGCTTTTACGGTGATGATACTGCTACCAAGTGCGAGTAAAAATGTATTAGTTTAACAACGTTGAATATGACTGACTTTTCAGCAAATTAATAGTATAATTTCGATTGTAAGGAATTTGATAAGTAAGCATTTGAAAGGAACCTTTTTGTTTGTTGGTTTGTTTGTTTTTTTAATAAACATACAGAAAATACAATAGAAAAATTTGCTCACCAATCCACTTCCCTTCTTAAATCTTACATTATGTTGGTTACTATCTATTGGACGGAACAATTGAACATTTTTCAAACTTTGACTTTTACACCAGGGTTTAGAAATGCTCGTGCAAAGTATATTGTTACAGCTTCTTTTGTGAAATTTCAAAACTTAGAATAGTTAAGGTTCTATTCATGAAGTAGTGGCCCTGGCTGAAAAAGGGGTCTTTTCAAGAACTGGTCTGTTAGCGGTTATAATGTATTCCCTCAACAGAAAAAACATTTTTTTGGAACAAGCTATAACAAATTGTTATTAAATCTGCGATACTGATTTCTCTCATTATTTTAGAAATTTCTCCAACCTACTATTATTATTCAAGATTTTTTACCACCCAGAATAATTTCAGTTTTATGAAAATTGCTTACCTACTCCTATTTGTCTGACATAAAAAATAGCAAATTAAAGCAACGCAAGCTTGTATTATTGTGTCATAACAATTTCTTGCGTTAAGAACATGATGTTATGTTTAAACAATTCAAGATGTCGTTTTCACTGATTTGAAAATTTTTAAATGTTTTAAGTCCACTCTCCTGCTATTAATAATAAGAAATTCTACCTTCCTTCCTCTCCCTCCTCCACTATTAACATTTCGGAAATTGTCTTCCACCCCTACTTTCGACTTACTTTTGGTAATTGTCCAAACCACCTTTACTATTGCACAATTCTTCCTTACTATTTTGAAGGCCAAGAGTAGAAACACTCGATTTAATTCAATAAACAACTTCAATGAATACTCCCATCGACAGAAATGAGCATGGTCCATTCTATCTTTTTTATCTCTATTTACTTAATTACTCATCTAAGAACAAGGTCAAATATTAATGCACTTTAGCAATTCTAAATACAATTTTTTTATGTTTTTATAAAATTAGAAATCATTTTCAAAATCCAAATATTTTTTTTAAAAAAATATGTTGATTAATTCTCTTAGTACCCGAAAATATTTTGGCGGTCATATTTTACATACAAAACACGATATTATTGTATCATCTCTTTGCCAATCATGTTTGAGAATTTTTTAGTTGTATGTTCAATAATAATAATATCATTGGAGGTTGACCTGGTATAAAACAATAGGTTTTTTGCTGCCGATGGTGAAGAAAACGGCGTAATTGTTTGAAGTAAAGATACCTATAAATTCACAAGGGTCATATAAAAACAGCAGTAATAGCTTCAAACTTTCAATGATATATTGGTATACATCTGGCAACCTGTTACTATGTGCTCAATATCGTTTTGGTAATGAACTCCAAGGTTTATACAAAAACAAAATTTCTTTTCTTTTAACAATAATGTTATGTCAAATCTAAAGAAGTTCGGTAGCAATATAAAATAGCAATGGGTGAAGTTGGACACGAAGGTTATTGTATTTTTCTCAAACTGATCTCTGTAATGCAGGGCAAACAAGTTAGGCGACCGAAACATTTGGGTAGCTGTTTAGGCCATTCACTCATTCGAAACTGAAAGTGCTAATTGATTCAAATGTGCATGTTCCCATCACAGTGATCGTCCACCTTAACTTTGTTCGCAGTAGTACAAATTGATGATATCAACTTTTGTAACCTGAAAATCCTAATGTGACTGCCGCAATATTTCCAAGAGCATCAGCTACTGCTTTTAAAGTGAACTGAAAAAAAAAACAATTTAATGAACTTGTTTCAGTTAGAAAATGCCGATAAAAGAAGGTTTCAGGACAACAACAACTCTCCTTAGCTTTTTTATGTTGTACTCACAAAATTTAAACCCTAACTTGTTTTACGCCAACCATTCGAGTAATACACTTGCGCGATATTATTAATTTTACCAGAGCTTAACTTTGCTCTGTTTGTCTTAAGGCCTTTAAACCGGTAGTGAAACTTTACTTCTGTCAAAATAACTGAAGTGGAATACAGATCGATTGAGGTTTTAAAAATGTAGTTATACACTAACTGATACTTTTTGGACCAAATATGGTGAACAGAAATGACAAGATTTTCAATGTCCATCTACACGCCTGTTTTAGTTATTCAATAGTAGTGAAGTTGAAATCTAGTTGCTAGGAGTTTCCATTTCGTGGCATGGTTACACGAGTGAAAATCTGCTCGAAAAAGACAAGCATTTTGAAAATAAAGAAAGGGATGACTTGGTAATGCCATTTTTGTCTTTTGTCTCATTGAGGAAATACAGAAGATTTAAGTTATAATATAAAAAATGGCTTACTATCAGTAAACATAACCAATTTTATGACACATGGCTTAAGTCAAATACGTTTAATGAGTAATCAAAAATAATACAAAATAAAACAATGGGTTGTTATAGCTATTATCTTTGTTGTTTTTTAAAAAATATTTAATAACAAAAACTCAACCCGCTGATAAAAGAAGGCTATTATTTAGGTGTTTGTTTAATTTATAATATTCATAGATACAATTATATGAGAATAATAATAATACATAAGAATCGTTACGTAATTCACTTTGCTTAATTAACAGCCATGTTTGATAAGATTCAATAAACTTTTTTACTCACAAGGAGAAATCTAATGAAATGCTTCAGTGTATTAAGATCGATGTTTTTATGAGTGTCAAAGAAAATTCTATTTAGCTACGAACACACAGAAACTTAATTTCGATTCAAAATAATTTTGCACTCAAGTTGCCATCGTATTCAACGTTGATTTGTAAGTATGATTAAATCCTGTATATTTTGTTGTTATTTGCTTATACTTGACAAAAGTGAAGGGACTCGTCTGAAACAAACAAATCCAGCGAAAGTAAAATAGAATACGGAAAGCGATGAGGCTAAATCCAGTATCTAGCAACATAAAAAGTGGCATTTGGTTGATTTAGTTGAAAAGTTATTTGTGTCTTTCGCAGATTTGGGGTCTTAACGCAAGTTTGTCCCACCTATTTCTAACTTGTAAAAGTATCACAACATCGTTTGATGAAATTCAGATTTGATTCTCAAAACAAGAGAGCTTCTCAATATATTCAAAATTTTAACTATCGTCTTGTGCCAAAACAGAATTACATATAGATGTGGTATATGATTCGGGGATTGTGATAAATTTTTGAATTATGCATATTATCTGGTCATTATTCGTAATGACAATAACCCTAGTCCTTATACATACACATTAGTGAATTCAATTGTTGGGTAGTCACCTCACAGATTTGGCGAACTTTTGAACTTGCCAAATCGGCAAAAAAGAATGGCTAGAGTTGCTAGTTTCATAATCTTTTCATCCATCTTAATTGCTTTATAGAATTTGATTTAACCTGTGGTAAGTAAAGTTTCTATTCCTCATAGTGACAAAGTGATAAGAAGTTAAATTTTGCTTTAAAAAATCGCAAATAACTTGCAATGGATTGTAATTGATAATTCCGAAGCTTTCCTTATCCATTAACACCTTACACAGCCCACCCATAAACGCCATCCGAAATAAATCTCTGACGGACTTGCTGACGCAAACGGATTTATTTTGCAATTTTCTAAGCTTGGCAGAAAAGAAATATGGCATTTAAAATATTGTGTGTATAAATCAATAATTTTTTAGCCGAAACTTAAACCGGAATAATGTCATGCAGACAGTCTTGTGATTTATCTTCGATTTAGTTGTTGACTGAAAGAAAAGAAACTCAAACATTCACTGTTATTTCGTCGCCATAGTACGTAAAAATTAATCTGTTTATGACGAAAAAGTGTTAGTAAACATAAGATGATGCATTATTACATTTTAGAAATCAAAGCCATAATCTAGCTTCCATTTTAAAACAACAACGGTTAATCAAACGGAAGTGTAACACCAAATTGAATCAAGCATTAAGAAGCTGCCAATTTAATTTGTTTTGATTCAAAACGTGTTGCGTTACAAAGAGCAAAAATGATAATTTTTTTTAATTGTAATTTCAAATGCAAGTAAATATGCTGGTCTCAAATTAATTGCTAGTGTAAATTTTGCAATTTCTGGAACTGCAAAGTGTAAATTAACCTTTATCTTAGCTATTTTATACACTAGTATTAATATCTTTGGACTGACAAATATTTACAATCTTTCTTGCCATTAACGTTGATGAATAAAGCGTATGATATATTTGTCCATAACGTTACAACCTAATGAAGCAACATTTCTCTGCTCCATAAAAATAGTTGTAGTGAGCTAGCTACATTTTATGTGGTTAGCTTTACTAACGTATACCATGTGAATTTTAAGCGGATATATAAGCTATATAAGCCGCTCTGGAGTGCCTTGACGCCCCATTTAAGCTATAGAAATTTATGCCTAAATAGAAAACGCATGTAAAGAGCGAATCCACGACCTCTGACTGAGCTACGGATCCCTAAATATTTATATACCCAAGATACTGTGTATAAAGATTCAGAACAGCTTTAGATTTCATGACTCTTTGTGGAGAAGTCAATTAATTTGCCTGGAACATTTCTTAGTGAACGTTTCTAACGTTTGTGGACGCTTTTTAAATGTGGTTTTATCGCAACACCACTTCTCATAGCTATTACGCCATTTTTAATAATAGTTTCATTGTAACTTAGCAACGACGAAATAATGGCTTTCTTAATTGTCGATCAGGGTAGCTGATTACAAAGAAATATCTTTTCTTTTTTAACATACAATTAAAATAAAAACGCAGTATCGATAAAAAAGTGTTTTATTAAGCATTATATTGCTCGGGTTATGTGATTTTTTTAATTTTTTTTGTAAAGCCGTATGAGAACTTTCTAATGAGAAGATAATTTGTGTTTTTATTATGGCAGAGAGAGCGAGATTGGAAATTGCAGAATAATTGTAAATAGTAAACGCGGTATGTTTGTTTTTTCACTTTCGCTTTATATACTAGGTCTGTTAAACTGTATACGAAAAAATGAATTTTCGAAAATCTTAAGAATGTTCTATTTTTAAAGAATTATTCTGACTACATCCGTAACATCTATGTTTGTTAAGACTCATTTCCACCAGAATTTTCTTTTTACCGCAAAACGCAGTCGGATAAAAACAAGTCTTTAAAACGACAGCCAGAAAAGAGGCTGCAAATTATTCATGATAACTCGAATCTTAAGGGGAAAAAACATTTCGAGTTATCGAGTGACAGCAGTAACGAGTGAATAGAAAATAGAGTCAGTGGAGGTTCAAGGTACGGGGGTTCAATTCTGATTTGGTGTAGTTCAAAATGTTTATTTTAAGATGAGATATTTCATGTTATATGTTGAGAGGATTTACCACTGATTTTATCAGCTATCATTGAATCTACTGAGAGTGGAGAGGAAATGTTGCAGAAATATAGATCAAAAATTGAGTTTTCACATTTCGAAAAGATATTTTACAATTTACATGACGAAAGTTACTTTGTGAGGAAAGATTATTTAATAACTGCCAGTGGGAGTTTCGTTATGACTTAGATTTTACAAAGCAACCAACCAAAAAGAAACTAGGGCTGAAATAACAATCATTTAAGCAAATTTAGTGTTGAGCTTATACTAGCTAAGAAATATTATAAAGAGACATTTGTTGAGATGAGAATACACCTTTATTAAACCAAAATCTTTGAATCTTTTGTTTCTTATTCTGAGCAACTTTTAGGCAATACTTGTTACTGAAATTATGTAAAGAATAAGGCTAACCCTTAAAACAAAAGTATAAAGTGTTTACAAGAATGATAATGTAACAAGTACTTCCTCATCCGTAACTTAAATGTCGTTCCAACTGCTATCATGATGTATGTCTCCCCTACATCAAACATACAAAATAGACATACAATTTCATGTCAAAACAAATGCTAAATTTATCACTCCGATATATGATTGGTTGAAGTATATTTTTAATAACAATCACCTGAGCTTGCAAGGGAATAAATTGCTGACAAATTTTATGTTTTTGTAGCGTTAGATTCTAATTAATGATTTCTAACTGCTGATACAAGAGCAGAGAGTAATAACGTGGTTTTTGCAAATAACATGACGTTTTTTGGTAAATTTGTTTTTAATCGAAAGTTTCGGGTGGTTATTGTTATTAAGTGGGATGTGTGCTATGATATTGATATAAATTCCAAGGCATTAGAAAATGAACGGAGAAGAGCTGATGGTCCATATTCCTTGTCCTTTACACATACGGAAAAATAGAAACATGTTAGCATATATTAATTTCTCTGTTGAATAATCCGAATAGGGCAGACAGACAAGCAAAGCTGTAAAGGAAAAGGGGCTGGTGCTCCCATTATGACACTTTCCAGGTAGTCCGTTTTTACATTAAGTTTCATGTGCTTAATGTACCCTTTCTTGGACATAATTCTACAGGTCGACGTTTTTTTAATTTCGTGTTACTGAGATTTTACTGTATTTAGTTCTTCATTTCGACAATTTTTTTGACTACTTTACAATTCAAATGGACATCTGACTTACTTCAGAACTTTGCTTTGCGAAAAATAAAAAATCGAAATTTTTGTGACATGTTGGGACACAGGATCCTGTTCGCAACTTTGCTTACTACAATCATGGTTAACCGTAATGAGACATCAGGACGGTTAATTTCAAATTTCGCGCCACATGTTATTACTTTGTTGATTATACGTTAGAGTCATGCATTTTTAACTTGTCAAAGGTCACAACGGAATTAGGAGTTATTATTATTTCTTTTAAATCCGTACTCTTAAAAGTTTGTAATTGTTGCCGACGTTAGCACAATACCTTTTCCTGAATTTCGCGACTTTCTTAAACTCTGGAGTGGATTTTTCGTGGTGTGGGTGAGCTAGAGTCGCACATTTTTAGGACATATTCGGCTATGTTTGAAAAATGACGAAAACCTGCCTCTGTTTCATAAAGTATGTAAGTAACCTTCTGCTTGTGTTTATTCATTAAAATTCATACGTAAGATCTATCGAATGAAAGCAGAAGCGTGAAATTTGTTATAAATAATTTAAGAGCTTGTAGAAGGATGACCTGAATGAGCAAAGAAAGTTGATACATTTAAATCCCGCTGAAGAAAGTTTATTCATTCCTTAGACAAATTAGAAGCTACAATACAACCTTAAGCCGGTTTCCCCTTAAAACAAATTGATATGCGTATCAAATCAAAATCAGTTGATCCGATAGTACAAGTTTTCGGTCGATTTGTGTCGATGCGTGAAAAGGCATTTTATTTCATTAGGTTTGTTATAATCAGACACATGAACCCTATGATCAGAATCACCAGAGATTTAACAAAATCACTAGAACACTAGACTTGATGACATAAATAGAATCATCGGTTCAAACAACAGAAGCACCAGAACGTTACAAGAACGTTCACTAGAAATTAAAATTTAAGCTAGGTATTTCACCAAAATTATCAATTTCAACAACAGATGACCAAATCATTTGTTTTCACAACGTTATTTGCCAAAAAGTACTTTTGTTACAAAATGAGGTGTTTTATTACAAAACGTGCCAGCTTTTTTATTACAAAACGAGCCAATAATTTTTCACAAAAAGGATCAACTGTTTTACCACAAAATGAACCATTTCTATTACAAAAGGCATCAGTTATTAAAAAAAGTCGTTTTTATCATAATACCGGTAGGCTTCAAAAGAAGCTTGTGGTATGTAAATAAACAACTAGCTGTTCATTTTAATCTGCGTCTACCAAACAAACCACGTATCGTCTTCTAAATGCTTAAAATATGTGGTAGAGGGGTTATGACCCAATAATAATTTTTTTTATTTTCCAACCACTTTTCTAACCAAATAGCCCACAATCCAATTCTGTCGTTGAAACACATTAAAAGGTCAAAAATCTCAATATTTTATTTTATTTGGACGTTTAAAAAAACGTAGTTGAAGGAAGAGCAATGAAAATGTCTGATTATAATTCTTATGATTAATCTTGGAGTGTATTTGTTTTTGAATCGATTGACCTATTTTTAGAACGAGTTTTATTTCTAACTTTTTAAAATAAATTTTAATTACTTTTTATTTTAACTTTTTATACATAATAAATAGATTACATAGATATATTTTAAGGATACATATTGATAGCAGATTTATATCTGAAATGCATATATCCTTGTAAAATATTCATGCTAAATGAAAAATAAATGAATATCATATTTTGGAGTTTAAGAAAGAAGGTCTAACATGTTTTTGAGACTATGATCTCTATATTAGAAGTGATTTAAATTTTTCATGTCTCATACACAACAAAACACATTGATTGAGTCATTCATTAAAACAAAGTTAATACAACACCAACATTTAATGTTTTTTATTTTTTTCCCGTAAATTCCGTAAAATGAGTTCCGAAATTTTGAAATATCTATGATGGTTTATGTACTTTGTCGTATTAAAATACATGCAGTGTTCAACTAGCACAACACGTGTCTGCACAGCTTAAGCATGGAGAAGGTGATCGTGTTAACCCTATTCGGTCTGGGGTTTTTCGAACATACTATGACCGGGGGGGCGGAATCCGCCCCCCCCCCCCCCCCCTCAATAACTTTTCATAGGATTGTTCAAATTGAATCAAACTTGGCACACTAATGGTACGTCATAAAAGGAACAAAAAGCGGCAATAAATTTTTGCTTGCGTCAGCACATTTTATGTGACGTCATCAGAAGCTTGAAAATTGTTAAAAATGCCACTATCTGCTTAAAATATAATTACTTTTGTTCTAGAGCGAATTTTTACATTTTGTTTAAAGTTTCTGAAAGCTAAATAAATTTTTTTTAACATACCTTTCGGTTTTTACATGGATTGGATAAAAAATTGCCAAAAATTGCCCGAAAATCCGTTTTTTCCGATTTTCGGGTAAAATCTGACAAAATCGGGAAATCGGATTAGTCGCGTGTCACAATTACTTAAAATGATTCTTCTTGATGAAACAAAGTTGTGTTGCAACTTTCAAGTTCTAAGGATAATCTTAACAGGAGTTATTATATTTTCCCCATTATAAGGATTTCATAGAGATTTTAGGGGTAGTTTCGAGTAATGGCCAATATCAAAGCCTCTGAAAGGTATGGGACCTAAACATTTAGCATGCAGGTGTCTAATAGATAAATGTTGAAACTCAGTAAGTATCATAGCCATATAAGAAAGCAATCAGGAGTTATTAAAAAAAACCGTCTGGGGGGGCGGAATCCGCACCCCCCGGACCGAATAGGGTTAAGACTTATACCCACATCCTTTCTGTAGGTCAGCTATGTAAGAAGATAAATACGTTTTAGCAATTGAACTGTTTGTTGATTGAAATTACTGGCATTATTAGTTTAGTTATTTAAGCAAAAGCGAATGTCTTAATACAGCACAGAAACACGTCTGGCAGGCGACGCTGGATGTCCACTACTAGCATTGTCAAAGATGATCTTCCCCTTAAAACTTTGTCACTAAGAGACAGCCAAACTTGAGTCAACAAGGCATCTTTTTAAATCGAGTGTGAAAATGCGTTGGAGTTAGTTGGGGGCAAAATGTCTCTGTCCTGTATAAACTTTCTTATTATTTAATTTCATTAAACTTGTTCGAACTAAAATGAAAAAATAAAAAGAAAGTAAAAAGAAAGTAAAAAGAAGTCTAAACCTTGAGGCAGATGGCCAAGTATAAATTATTTACATTGTCAAAAAAGAAATAAAAAAATAACACAACAGAATGTATTCAATAAAATGGTAAAAACATACTTTGGCGAAATGTGTGATAAGAAAATGGGCTTGTTTTTATATATAAGGAAATTACTAACTTAGAGGAGAAGTAGGCGAAATTATTTTCTTTGGAAATGTAAGTGAATTTTAAATTCATTTCTGTGAAATTCGCGTTTAATTTTGGGTAAAAAGCTCCAAAAAATACCAAAGAAAGAAAGTTTCCTAATTTGACAACTAACATTTAAAAACGAATATTCTTCCTCTGCTAATGCTTTAATTAATTTGTTGTTGTTTCATCTGTCATACCATGGTTCACTATAAAAGGGAACTTTAAAAGAGGAATAATGCGAATCACTGTTTCCCCCATATGCATGTTTTTTTTAAAGGAATACTAAACCTCGAGAATGTTTTATAAAATTCAGAAGAAATAATGAATATTACACGTTGTATGGAATTCTTATAAATTCACGAGAGAAAGCAATATTTGGATGACACAAACTTTGAGTTTTTGTACAAATGGATACAATGTATATTTGGAAACAGCTTTCGTTGATATCAATTTGAGTTTATGATCTTCTTAGCTTCTGCTCAAATAATAGCCTAAAAAGACTTTATTTTCTTACCTTCGTATTCAAACTTCTATAAACGCCTGGTTCAAAACAAATTATGATTTTCTAAATTTGAAACAAATTAATTTAAAAAAACCGGTCGCTTATAACCCCTGAAATGTGTTCCTTTAATGACTTTTAATATTTTGCCGTGAGAACTGCAATTCAAGCAAAAAGAGCGATAAATTCTTGAAATAATGAAAATATAAATAGCGAAAATATTTTAAAATCGAAAAATTAAGAATTTGCAATTATTTCTGCTTTAAATATAACAAGATAGTTAGGATCAGCTAAACATTTTAGCAACTAAAAACTAAATGACTAAAATTGTTAAAACAGAGAGATGTCTTTAAAAAAATCAAAGTCTCAGTTAACAATGCACAAAAAAAAAAAATTGACTAAAATAAAATTTTCCTAAATAAAATAAAATTTTCCTAAAAACTATATAACTCAGTACACTTTCTCCATTTGTAATTTCTGCAGCTTTCTCTTCCTTATTGGTAATATCATAATTTAACCAGACCTAGAAATTTAAGACCGTATTTTTTTAATATTTTTTATTTATTTTATTTATTATTTGTTCTTATTTAGCCGAAAATTTTAACATTTTTATTTCTTTTTAAGTAACCTTACCATTACCTACAACCCTACCACTAACGTGTATGACATAAAAATTTTCCCTTTTGTAACCTCAAGACTGTTATATTTGCCATAGTAACATTTAGCTGTCTCTCAACTGTTCCTTTTTCTAAATAAACTTGACAAATATTTAGTGACATTGATACGAGTAAATAGATAACTTTTAGTCCTGTGACAACTTTTACCCATTAAAATTTTATCACAGTTAACAAAGTAATATTTCGCATTTACAGAGTGCTGCCAATTTAATTCGTATGTAACTAAGTTTTAGAATTGCATTGTTTAACAAAACTGTGGAGTAAGTTGAATGAAACAATAAATCGAATTCATATTAAATGACCCAGGATCTCCTAGGTCATTTAGTGTAAATTCAATTTATTGTTTTATTCGATAATGCGATATCTCACTTATCTCTGAATCAATAAGGTAACTTAAAACAAATCTCTTCTAGATCTTTAAAGAAACTTGGTTGCTTTTTAAGCAATTGGAAGATGTAAATGAGAGTTGTACCATCGAGACAAATGGAACTTGCAACGCCTCATCTCACAACAAAGGCCGTTAAGAGCCAAGAAAACTCGTATGCTACCATTATGAAGTACATTCTTGAAAACGATCATGTGACCGACTTATGGCGGGAAAACAAGTCTTCGAATGAATTGGCACAAAAAAGAGCTAATTTCTTCTTAAGCTCGATCCAGAAGCCTGTTGTAATGGAAAAAGATTTTGTCGTTGGATCCTCGGGAGCATTTGATAATGAAGATAGGGATGTTCTTTTAAATAACAATGCTACGCGTCAACCGGTATTGGCATCCGACATTGTATCTGTTGTGCCAGATTCTCAAGGACCGGTCGATGTTGCATCAAGTAACGAGTGTTTTGTTACTAAAGAGGTACGCGCATGCTCACCTATATTAGATGAAAACAACAATAACAATAACAATGGAGCAGCAGTCGATTACACTATAAAAGCTGCAAATATTTTTCAAAATTATGGTACACCATACGACTTAGTCCAAACAGAGTTGCCTTATACACCTGAAAAATATGTTGAAAACACTAGAGTTGATAACTGGACTGTCCAGCCTGCTAAACCAAATGAAACAGAAGAAGTAACCGAAGAAGGACTTACATATTCCAGTAACTCTCCGATCACTCCCATGTATAATGTGCCAACTGAGAAAAACATCGAAGTTCTCGAAGTACCAAATGTGAAACTAAATCCAGTCAAACGAAGACGTTCTTCAGTCGATAGTGGAATAATCGTAAGGACACCGAGCGATAAATCGACATTAAGTCATAAGGTGTATCGAACATCGAGTGAAAAAATCTACCGTAAGCATATCTTTAACGAAGTTTTCAAGAATGGTTCCAAACATCTTTGTAAATTGTTTCGTTCTAGTAGTCAGAAGTTGTATCGAAGCAACCACAACAAGAAAAGAAATAGTTTTCCTACCTCGACAAATCTGTCTCGAAACAGCAGCAGTTTAAGCGACTCGTTTTTGCAGAGTGAATCATTTTCTTTGGAAGCAATCTCAAAACAAAGTATAGAACCAAAAAGAACTGATCAAAGTATTAACGCTTCTAATATATTAAAGGACGAATACGAAAGAAAACGATCACAACCCGAAAGATTTCATCACCTGCCTGAAAACTTTGAGTTTAAACGTGTCGATCACATCAATATTGATTCAAACGAATCTTTAAGTTCCAATCCAACAACAACAGTTAATACCGACCATAACATTCCTATAAGTTGTGGTGAAACACCACGATACAATTCCAACTTATTCTTGTACAGCAACCAGAGTAACGGTAGCAATAAGGAAGCAATCACAGAGTCTAGCAACTTGATTCTACCTAAAGTAACAACAACAAAATCCGCCACTAAGAGAAGCGTAAGCTTGCATGTTAAATTACCGAGCCAACGAGTTAGTGATTTGTTTGATATTTCCAAATATTTAGCAAAACAATCCAAAACTCGTAGAAGTCGTTCCTGTTGCTCCCTTTATAGAGATTCAGTCCAAAATTGTCATCTTAAGGTCCTTGATATTGATATTGAGGAATCTCTTTCCAGAGCGACTAAAAATCGCAACCCAAAAACTGAAAAACGCAGTAAAAGAACTTATAAAGAAGTAAATCAAGGTTGCGAGTTTCGAATGGGTTTCGACATTGACGTAGTAGATGATAGTGGAAATTCATGTTTGCATCATGCATCTAGTAACGGTGATGTTACAACTATAATTCATCTACTCAACAGAGGTGGGAATGTATGGAAACGTAATAAAAACAATCTGTTACCTGTTGATGTCGCTTTGAACTTTCAAACGGCGAAACTGTTATCGCAAGCGACTCTCTTTTATAGCAATCCAAATCATATTGATCGAAACATCGCCACAACGTCAAAATTAATCACAGAATTATAAAAATTTATTCCCTAATGTATTTTACGAAAAGAATACCACTTCTACCTTTGTCCAACTCAAAGGTCACGCACTTCATGCAGTATGACTAAACGCCTTTGACGATCAATTTTTTTTGGTCTAACACCAAAATTATGCATTGCAAATACCTGCATTTACTATGCATTAATCTCAACGCAAATAAGAAATAATTTTTCAATTTTGTTATACAGTTCACAGTTCATGTTTTTGCTAAAAAGTTTTGAAATATATATAAATATTTGTAAGTTATTATTGAAGTATAAAAAAAAGATTTGCATTTTGTAACGAATGATTTGTCTTTTTACTTAGATCTAATCTTGTTCCTAGTTTGATATTCAGACGAGCGATTTGGGTACTAAAATACTTTGGTCCCTTATTTCCCAGCAGCTGGTTGGTCGTCCCCTTATATACCCTCAACATCAACCCCCAGGAATAACAAGTCAGAATAAAACAGACGCTGCAAGTTATCTCATTACTACTACAGCCTGGCCATTCAAACTGGGCTGCATGCAACTTGATTTCAGACTTCTTACAGAGTAATTTTATTAGATGCCAATGAAGTGTTTCAATATTCCAAATCAAATGTTGTCGGAAATTGAAAAAAAAAAAATTCTGAAATCTTCAAAGCATGTAATGTGTTGAAGAGTGGTGAATTAGAAGATTCTTCGTATTAAATGCATTTTTCAGTAGTTCCACAGAATATATTCTCTCTTGGCATCGCCAATATATAGTTCTACAGAAAATCCACCGATCATGGTCCTTCGGCATAATTCTAAAATTCGATGGTTTGCAAATATATGTGAGAACATATTTGCAACTAATAACTCTGTAAATTTAACCCTGAAGGAACATGGAGGGTTCATTGAATAACTTGAAATTTAAAAAAATATATATAATAGTATTGAAATCTAATATTTTTAAATTACGCACATACATAAAGCTGAGTTTATAAAAAAAATATGTATATAGCTACATGTAGTATTATACAAAAAATCATTGAAATCGATGTAAAAAATTCCATAATTATAGTTGTCGTTGTTTTGCTATTGCACTCCTTGATGATTTCTGTGTGTATCTGCTCATTTTTCTGTTTTAGCAATCTAGAAAGCATTTGTTCCCTGAAGTCTTTCTAAGAACACCAGCCCTGTATTTAATTATTGTTAAGGGTGTTTCAATTTTTTGTTGTTCGTTGGTGCTACTATGATAGAGGTATAAAAAGAGCTTTAAAAGGAGACAAATAAAAGCAAGAATTCTCTATGATCTTCATCAATCTGATAATTAACTATTTTGAACTTTAAACAAAATAAAAATTGTCAAAAATCAGACAAAAAAATTAATACGACATCCTTAGCTAAGAGCATTGGATAATGATAGAAAACACTATTGGCTAAAACCCTATAGCTGCCTAGTCATGTTTTCTTGGGTTCATTTTATGAGAAAGTGTAATGATTCTAGTTAGAAAGAAAGATATAGATTTGGAATATACATTGTGGCGTTCTTAGGGTGGCCTGATGAAACTAGCATGAATAATAATTTTTTATTTGCTATAATTTTGTCTCTTTAATAATAGCCGTATTTTGTCTGTCTGTCTGTGTGTCTGCGAAAGCTGTGTCCCGTAATGGAAACACGAGATTTTTAAAATGCGCATCAATACCAAATGCGATATATTTCTGTACACTTTGTTGCAACGGGTTAATTTAAAGGACGGGCGACCCCTTGGATTTTTCCATGGGCTAACAACTATCTATATTATAATACCCGTATACGTCTGTTCGCCATGCAAAATGGTAGCTTAGCTGCGCGAGTAGCAAGACGCACGCAGTACGGTATAAAAAAGACGGGCGAACTCGTGAATTTTTCACGGTCTAACGACTAGTCTCTATTATAATAGCCGTATTCCGTCTGTCTGTCTCTGCGCGGACCCCCTGCTGATTTAGAAAATGATGTTACGGAAACATGAATATCAATTGCGATATATTTCTATCCACTTTGTTGCGACAAGTAAATATAAAGGGTGGGCGAAGCCACGGGCAACGTCTAGTCTCTTTAATAATAGCCGTATTCCGTTTGTTTGTTGGTGCATCAAAAGCAACTTGTGTTGACCACGCACGAAATTACGCGCTGCTCTCTGATCTTATTGCTACACTATTTTAAAGTTTTATTTTTATTTTGTCTTTTGCGTAGTTCAAAAGTTTAATTTAAAAAGTTTTTTATACAAAATTCATGGTGAATTAACTTTTAATGTTACTTCGATGCAGTTTCTTTGTTATAAATAACTACACGGGCAAAGAGAGTTGCGGACAATTAACATTCCGTTGTCTATTTCATTAAAGAAGCTTTAATTATTCGCGCCTTTTCAAGGAAATTAACAAAAACAAGTTTTTAATAATAGAAGGAGCACAATAAATTTTAGAAGGATTTAGTAAGTAATTTTTGTTTCTTCTAAACATGAATTTGAAATTTATTTTGAAAATTTTGTTTCATCTTCAACCATTTTTATTTTATTTTGACAACAATAAAGCTGGATGTGCCTATTTTTGCTGAAACTTATTATGTTTTTAACTGAACAAAAGTGCAAGAAAATGTCAAATTTGATTTTTTAAAAGCTATTTGCAAGAAAGGCCTCTTTTTTAACTTAACAGGTCGTAAAAATGCGTCAGTTATTGTTAAATACATGAATTTTACGAGAAAGCAGCGTAACACTACTCCTTATAAACTATAATATAAAAAATAAAAAATGTGTAGTTTACACTGCTTCCGTGTATATATCCAGGAACCATGGCTACCACTGAGTAATCTCATAACAGGTGCGCAAAATAATTTTATAACAGATGCGCGAAATAATTACGTCAGCTAATTCCCGTGGGTTGTTCCACGGGTTAAACCACGAGTATTAGATATAATAGTTTTGGAATTTAGGCATTCTGGAGGGAGATCAGATTTTTCGAAGAAAATTACAAATTCTGGCTGAATAGTAACAAACAGTAAACTAATTTTTGGTGAAACATCTCTTTAATAAGTGAATTTTTCCACGGGCCTCATCGACAAGTCTGTCTAATAATATGCCAGTTCCGTGTGTCTGTGACAGGCAAAGTTGATATGCTTATTTTCCTTTGATTTCGTCGAAAAATGCATATCTGATATGCTAAATTTAAATCTAAAAAAAAAATTGGTTGTTTTTGCGGGTCTTTACGGACGTCAGCAAGAATATTAAACCCGTTAATCTCATTTATTAAAAGCCCATGATCATATACATTTTCTACATCATATACATCATACACATTTTCTTGATCAGCGCTTTAGGCTTTACACAATAGAGGCAACAAATGAACTAATTTTCGGCATTTTTTTATATCCACTGCTGACGTCGGAAAACATCTGAAACAACCTATTTTGCCATTGTTTTTTTTGTCTTAGTGGTTCTTTCCACGGGCCTTATTAACTTGTAGCCATGGCACGTAGAAATTGCCTTAATATCCAGACTCTTACTCTAACAAAATTAATAATATAAAATAGAGGTTAAATCAAAACAAAATCAATAACAATTCTTTGTATATGCACGAAATGGAAAGTATGCTAGTGCACCTTCTTTATTGGAACCATAATGGAGCCTTTAACTTTCAAAGTAAATTAACTCTTGCTTATTTGTACGAAAAATCAGAAGTTACTTATATAACATACAAAAAACAAGAGTTAATTCACGTGGACTTTAGATTTTGTTTTGATTTTTTCTTTAAAATTGAATTCAAATTTAAACTTTTGGATTCAGAGTGAATATTCTCCAATAATGAGAAACTATTAAGGTAGTTAGTTAACTTTCTACCTTATTCAGAACCCGATGACAAGATTTCCAAATTTATTGATTTTACTGAATAAAGAAGACTATACAAATCCGACTTTTTACACTTCCAAGTTCAACATTGTTGACTACTTCATCAGCAACATGAAAGTAGTTATCAAACTGTGTGTAAATTGTACCTTGAAATTTTTGTTGAACTCAGACAAAATTTTGCTGGGTTAATAGACGAATATAGTATTATGTAATAAGAGTTTACAGCCACAGTTAACTGAACATTTGCGTTTTAAATATTAGCTCAGGCTGTTCCGGTACATAACATGTCTACCAAAAGGCTTGATTGAAAAGGTTACAAAAGAGTATTAAATTATGGAAGGGAGTATAAATGTTTTTGATACTGTCGCAAAAGATTGAATATTTAAAATTAAAATTACTACACTTACAAGCATTTTTAAGAACATTCTAACTTAAGTAAAGTCAAAAAAAAATATGCGCTTTTGAAAAAATATCCGACTAGTTAGCAAAAGTATCACTCGCTTTCCAATTCTGTGATAAAATATTTCGTAATATTTAACATACGTAAGCATAAAACACCAATCTTAAAAGCGAAAAACGGTTTATTTTTGCAATTTTTTTCAGTCTCAAAATAATATGTCTATGTGAAACAGAAGAAATATTTATTTTATTTGTATAGTATAAAATTAATTACAAATTTCTTTCAAAAATATAAGTGCTAAAAATTTCCTCCCCATAAGATACATCTGATTTAGACTAGGTTTATATCGCTCGTAATAAGAATCGTTGCAGTCTGGTGGGCTTAAACGCTTAATACAATCTAAAAAAACTAAGACAAATATTCACTTGACACTATCACTCCATTGCTTCATTGCTCTAGTGTTGCATAATGCAGTGCTAAAATGGTGCTCACAAGACACTAAAAACTTGCCAAATTGTTCTTTTTATTAAACGTTGAAGCAAAGACTTTTTAGACCCAATAATAAAGCAAAACAATAAATATTTTGTAAAGAATACAATTTGCATAAACATTTTCCAATCAAGTAAACATAATGAATGATTTGATAATGTTTTTATATAAGAAGCTTTAAAGTTTTGGTATATCATTCCAAGGTAGTTTTAAATCTCCCTGATCTATCTTGAAAAGAATTTGATCATTAGGCCATTGGTTGATCGGTGAATGATCTCAAAACATTCCTCAACTTCATCTTTTTCTTGAACAGCCTCCACACGAAATTGCGATATAATGTTATACAAAAATATCTTTGTTTCCAACATAGCAAACTTTTGACCAATGCAATTTCGAGATCCTGCCGAAAACGGAACATAAGTATAAGGATTTCTTTTCATGTAACTGTCTTCGCCAAATCGATCTGGATTGAACTTTTCAGGCTCTTTCCAATATTTAGGATTCAGGTGCAATCCTTGAACAAACAACCCCACCTCTGTA
Source organism: Hydractinia symbiolongicarpus (assembly GCF_029227915.1). Taxonomy (NCBI): domain Eukaryota; kingdom Metazoa; phylum Cnidaria; class Hydrozoa; order Anthoathecata; family Hydractiniidae; genus Hydractinia; species Hydractinia symbiolongicarpus. Next base: position 10,498,957 of record NC_079875.1, on the reverse strand, counting down.
CCTTTTGGAACCATGTGTCCATCGATCTTTGTGTCTTCCTCAAGAATCCGTGCATACAACGAAACAGGAGGATGGAGACGAAGGCTTTCTTTAATCACATATTCCAAGTATTTGCATTCCTTCAACTTGTCTAAGGTGAATCCATCCTTTTCATTTATTTTTTCAATTTCGGCATGTAATTTCTGCTGTATTTCTGGATTCCTACCGAGAAGATATAGAGTCCAGCTTAGACCAGCTGCGGTAGTATCGTGACCTTCAAACATGAACGTGTCCACTTCTTCTCGTATTCCTTCTACATCAATCTCACCTTTGTCGTAAAGCTCGAGCAACATGTCGAGAAAAGCTTTCTTTCTTGGTTTGTCAGTGTCTTCTTCTCCTGGCTGGGATGACGCTTTTCGGGATTGAATGCGTTTGTTTATGACATTTATGGTGAAATCATGTAGTATTTTTAAATGTTTATAATAATCTTGACCAGTCTTTGTCAATTTGTAAATAAAGGTTGGCCATAACCACGGCGAGCGCTGGCGACGTTGCAAGTGCCCGTTCATTGAAAATACAGCTTTCGCATATTCAGACGTGGAACATTCTTGAGCCTGTGTGTTGACACCCATTGCCGTCTCGCAGATGACATCTAAAGCAGCAAGACTTACTGGTAGTTGAACATTGATAGCTTTGTCAGTGTCGCACTCTTTCTTCAGCTTAGCAACTAACCCTTTTGCTTGTCGTGTAAAAATTTCTACAAAATCATTTAATATAGTGAAATGAAATGTCGGTGTTATTGCTCTTCTTCTCTGTTTCCATTTGTCTCCATAGCTTAGCAGTAACCCACTCCCAAGCCACTCTGATAAAGTCCAATACAAAGAAGACTTCTTTAGCATGACTTTGCTGCTCAGCACAGCCTCTGCATACTCAGCTGTTGACGCCATAATGATAGGGACATGTGCAAACCAAACCGTATACAGGTAGTTATAATCCTTGGCATACTGCATAACTTGTCGATATAACAAATGAGGCTTATGTTCGAAGTACGGTACTGTGCCAATCCACGGATAAGTTGGAGGACTTTTTAGGAAGGAATTTCGGGAAATGTAATATTTCCATAACATTGTTAAGAAAACTAGGGTACTTATTAGAATGACCCCAGCAGTAACGACGTATTGAATCATGGCTGTCAATCTAAATAAAATATTGAGAATATATATACATATATGTAAATATAAGAAAAATAAGAAAATACAAAAATGCCATTATTAACCTTTAACTTTAAAATACATTATTTCATTTTCATTGTTCTATAACTTAAACACCAACGGAGAATTAAAAAATCATTGTAGCTTTAGAGTGTTCCTGTAAAAAAAGAGTTTTTTTTCTAAAAGTTTATTGAGTAATTTCTTCTGAGTCGCTCGAGTCAAGGACAGGTATGAGTTCTGGACAGTCGAATTATGGAGAGTCTACTGTATTTACATAAGGCTCCATAAATAGCTATGTAAAAATTAACACCCAAGTAAACTTAGAATGTCAACGAAAATTTATGGTGCCTGCCACATAAGGATGGACGATATTTTCGTATACCAATGATTCAAACAAACTTACTCTAAAACCTATCATAACAAGTCAGTAAAAGAAAGGTATCTGAAAACAAGTTAATGGAAAATCTTTATAGGGCGCACGGTTGTGTAAACGTCAATAAGACGTTGGACGAATCAACAAAACAACGTCTTTTATCCGGCGTTGTATCAACGTTGATATCACATCAGTTGAAACGACGTTAAATTGCGACGTCGGGTCCAGAATTCAACGTCGTGTTGTTAATTTAATTTGCACGGCAAGGAAAAGACAAAGAATACTCTCAACATAATGCTAATTCATTCTTAGCTAGGTTACTATAAAACAAACTAAGCTATATTTCCTTCGTTGTCACGTGAAAGAATGCGCAGGATGATGTCTCGAAATCTACGTTTCCAGCTAAAATCTTAAAATTGGTTAGTTGAGTTGTTTGATTGGTTTGGTTCTGCGCTATTTTCCCCCAAAATAGGTGCGCAACTATTTCGAACAAAATACGGCTTTTATTATAGAAATTAGTCGTTAACCCGTGGGAAAATCCACAGGGTCATTCGTCCTTTATTTATTACAATTTATGTTTCCGTATCAGACAGATGACGGCTATTTTTATAAAGAATAATTTGGAGGGATGGATAAATTTTACAATGGATTGAAAAATATATCAAATATTCTTTTACTTTTATGCTTGCTTTTGAAAAAAAACAAAAATATGGCAGAGTTTTTAAAAAGTCTGCTATACACTTTGCATGAAATGATTTTGTGAGTTGGTTACAATTAAAAGTGAAATAACCAGATATTTCAAATGAAATAAATACTTTTCTTTTCTTTGTTAAATTAATAAAGAGTGCTTAATTAATTAATAAAAAATGATATTCAAAAGTGATTCAAAAAAGATTTAGTTTTCGACTTTAGTGACTTACACGAAAGTCGAGCTGATTGCGGCGGAAAACAAAAATGGCTATTTCTCCGGCATGCATGTAATTTACAGACTCGAACATATAGATATATCTATATTTTTTATCTTCTCCAGCTGAAATATTTCTTTGTAGTATACTTTTCAGAAACACGTTTGCCGGATTTTTAATACGTGCGCGGAATAAACGGAATGTGAGCATTTTAACCGGTTCGTAGCCCCTTTAAGAAAATTAAAGTTCTGTGATTTTTGCAGATGCGATTCCATATGAGTAACTATATTAACAAATATAGTTATTCATATGGAATCGCAAAAAACAAAGAAGAACGACGTGAAATAACGTGAAATAAAAGCTTACCTTCAATGGCCCGTCTGAAGTTATTCCACTAGCGCATTAGAGTGACCTTTTGCTGTGGCTTGGATGCACAGTTTAGAAAAATAACTTATATCTAATCAATTTACATTGACACGTCATGGATTTTACGCGGTATAAAAACAACTTATTTTTGCATAGTCGTCACATTCTTATGATTTTTTTTTTTGTAATTCCTTCTTCTAATAATGATGATGACTTTACACGCAACAAAGTAAATAATGCTTTGATATAAATTCACTTTTTGTTGGATTAGACTGATTGCTGATATGTATGCAAGACTTGAGCAAGTAGAAACCGGGCTTTTTTACTAAATCGCTTTATTTTGTGTTTTAAATCTAATCGTCGTGACAACGTGGTAGAGTTTAAAGTCCATCATGTCTACCGTGACTTTGTAGTATAGAACAACCTAACCGCAGGTCGTGCTTAAAGTTAAGAACAGACGTCCTGTAACGCAGTAAAAATGTATTTTTAAAATCAATTCAAAAATGTCTAGTTCACTTTTATTTAAAAAAGCCGATAACATCTTACTGACGACCCTCCCATGCGTTTACCCACGACCCCCCGTCCGAATTCTGCCCTATCAAACCCCCCCTTTTTATGTGTTTTGTACTATCCTAACTCCCTTTAAATCCAAATAATTTGTTTATAACGGAGTAAATAATTTTTAGCCGGGAAACCATGTGTAATGCGAAAATTTGCGGTTGTTTTGTTTCCTTTGTGCTTGTAAGTGACATGCAGCAAAGAGGAAAAATTCATATTATGGATTTTCATATTTATTTCCGCTAATTTAAAGTGGAGACTGAGCATGCGATGGAAAAATTAACGGGGCAAAGAAAGGTCACTAAAATTAGTAACTTTAAATTTGGCCACAATTTTTGGTTCTTAGTGCAGTAGCTGCCAAGAAAAAATCAGGAAAAAGGGAATTATTTTTTGAAAATATCAAACGCTCTATCTGCCTTTTTCACCTAATTTTTCCCAGCATGGTGTTTGTAGGTTTTCACATGTGAAATAACCCGAACAAAGTCTAAAAAGGATCTTGTTTCAAAGTAAATAAACTGCTCTTACGTTTATTTGTTTATTATCAATTATAATGCCACAGATTGCTGCTATTTTGAAATTAAAAACAGATTATGTCATCTATTCTATAAGCACACGATGACTTATTTTTTCCTGTTTGGCGCTTCTTTTACAGTTCAAATTATGTCGTAATTGCATTCTGCGGAGTGAAATTATTTCTTAACTAGTCGATAAGGCCGGTGGAAAAATCCAGTTAGGCAGATGGACAATGGAAAATTAAATTCATCCTCGTCCTAATAGACTTGGAAAATTAAAAGCAAAAAAAGTACTCGTTCGATTATTTTCTAATTGCACTCGTAAACGTGCGATTACATAATCTAATTGTATAATTAGTATATGTAATCAGTGGGTCTCACGGTTTGGTCGAATTACATGGGTTGTCGAATTACATGAGTTCAACTGTATTTTCTTCCTAAAATATTTTCGCTAAAGTTAAAGATGAAAAAAATCAAAATGCTTATTTTGCGTAGAACATTGTGTCCGCCAATTGTAGTGTCCGCTAATTGTAGTGTCCGCTAATTACTTGTTCGCTTTATGGCTGTATAAAACATTTGTGACTTGACTTGCATTCGAATGACATTATTCCAATTTCTTCTATCCCAATTTTCCTCCAATATGTGAATAAACATTTGTACTAAGTTTTTCTCTTTATGCAATTTCTGGGGAGAACAAAGGTCTACCCAGCGGCTGTTCAAAGTCCCCTTCCTAAAAAAAATGGCTTGAATAGGATCAATTTGCGGTTCTGGTAGTATTTGTTTGATGGTGGTGACATTATCAGCAGTTCTTTTAAATAATATTTCTTACATTAACATCAATATGTGAATATGACAGCAGCATTTTAACACTGGTGTTCGTATATTAATTGTTAATTCTGATTACGTCATGATTAATTAATTAGAACTTTTAGAACCATTCCTCGTACTTTAATTATCGCACTCTAAAGCCCTGTTAAAAGTAAAAAATCTTCCAAATACTTTTTTATTTACAAGGTCTAGTTTTCACAATCAGTTCAATCATCGTACAAAGTTTTACTTGTAATCGTACATTAATGACATCCACGGCTATTATTGGGATTAGCAAGGTATGCCGCAGAAATCAACGAAGAATATTTTGTGTAACTATCACTATAGAAAGAACTGTTTTAATACACATTTAGATTTTCTCAGCACTGACCAAAATGTTTCCTTAAAGCAAACAAAACCCTCTGATTAATATTCCACCAGTGTTTATATCATTATAAAAATAAACATTTTAAAACATCATTTGTTGTTAAGCGCCTAATTGTGTTTAGTTGAAAGTAACTCTTTATCGTTGAATGTTTTTATGCACTCCGTTGCTTCTAATGTGTATCTAATGCAGAAAAGCACCTTTGTTTTTTAAGAAGCAAAATCTTTTATTTTACAGAGCATGTATCTGGCGTCATGGCAAAGAATACACAAAAATTTATGAGGCGCATGTATTTTCCCATGGTTGTATTCAAAGATGTGCTATGACCCTGTCAAGCGGTTAAGAACAAGTCTATTGACACGGATTTGTAACAAAAAGACAATGCTGTTTTTTACGCAATATGTGTTCTGATTACTATTTCTAGTTAGTGAGATACTGGTCAAGAAAAATAACTCTGTAGGTTTAATCTATTGCTATGCAAATAGGTTAGTTTCGTGGCGTACACGGAAATATGTTCGTACCATCTGGAAATACCACAATATATTCAAAGAGTAAGAAATATAATGGACAGTTAATTCGGGTTAGTGTTAATCTCAACTGTTGAGGCTTAAGCAAGCGTAGTATTACATATATCGTTTATAAAAGAAAAGGTGTGTTGAGAATTGTGAAATTTAGCGATGTGTAGCTAGCAAAAGTAAAAAAGTGTATTTGAAATTTTAGCGGTGAAGAGCTCGACGATGAAGAGAAACCATGTGTAATTATAAGAAACGCCCTCCATTATTCACAAATTATTTTTTACAGTATATTTTTAATATAACAAGCAATTACGAGATATTAATAAAAGCGTTCTTGTATGCATGCAGTATGTTTTTTGGAAAATATTTTTGTTTTAATACAGTGTATTTTAATTATAATAACAAGCACTTACGAGTAACGAGTTGCAAGTTGCCAGTTTTGAGTTATTTTTCAAAACAACACGGGATGCGAGTTGCAATTTACTAGTTGGAACAATAGTTTTGCAACTTAGTAAATAAATATAGGAGTTCCTACAAAAATTCCACGGGTTACATTTAAAGTGCTAGTTGCACATTTAAAGTGCGATTTTAAGGAGATGTTTTACTTATTTTGTGAGAAAGAAAGTGACATTATCAAAGAAGGAACAAATAACTAGGACACTATGCTGTTCTCGGTTTTTTTATTTTCTTCCCTAAAGCCTATATAAGGAGTTATTTCTTTTGTTCTTTTTAAGAGTTACACATACCTTATGAGGTGATTTTTTTTTGGATTTTTTTTATGAAAATATTTTATCATCATTCTAGAGATAACTTATTTGGCTTTCAGAATATATATATTTGCTAGGGTTAATATAGCGAGCAGAGGGGATATTTTAATTATACTGAGTATGTGTCTCAGGGGGTTACCGTATCCTTAAGATGTTTTTAGAATTCAAGACTAAATCGACACCAGACAACATCATCGTTAGTGACTAATTATGCTGTGGCTGGGATGTTGAGTGCAGTGTAAGTCAATTTCTTATGTATGATAAGGTACCTTACATTACACGAAAATAACAAAGCAAGTAAATAGCGCGTATTTTGAAAATTTTGAAAGTCTATTTCCTTAAGCTTTTAAATAGCGGCGAATAAAAAAAAAATCTGTTAGCTTTCACAAACAGCTATTATTTAGGTCGAAATTAAGAAATATTGTGTCATTAAACAAACACCAGATAAAAAGTAAAACATTTTTTTATTTCAGAACTTTTCCTGATTGTAAAGATTAAAGACGTCTTTTTATCATATTGTTGTTTTTTTTTCATAAATTAAATATGGAGCAAGAGAAATACTTATGTCAGTCGTCAAATCATGATAAACGGAATATCGGCTACTCCTGTACAACCTGCAATGCAAAGATTTGCGACAAATGTCAAATCCCACATTCTTGTGCCAACAAGTCATATATCAATGTCATTTTCAATGAAGAATTGCAAGAAATCCAACCATTGTGTAAGAAATATAAGTTGTTGGCAAAATATTTCTGTGTAGATTCTCACAATGCGTTTGTGTATGTATTGCACACACAGATATCACAAAGAGCGCGAAAGAAAAATTATTCCTGAATTTGGAGAGGAAGGAAAGAGATGGTTCCAATCCTTTCTCACTTCGCTTGAAGAAACGAAAGTTTTAATGGAGAACTTAACAATAAAATGTGATAAAGCTTTGAAGGATCTTCAGAGTAGCAGAGAAATATTTGTTCGTGAATTGGAAGTCAGAAGAGTTAAAAAAAATGGAAGAGTATCTGAAAATGTTAAACAAAGAAAGTGAAAGTTTGTTACGAAGATTTGACGAAAACTCAGAAGACTTCAAAACTAAAATAATTTCCACTGGTTTAGTCGACAATACTAAAATGAAAGAGTATTTAATTCAAAATCTTCATTTGATTTAGTTTCGAAAAAGTTGGAAATTAAAAGGAAAGTTCACTATCTAACTTCTTTTTCTTCAACCATCCCAAATTTTTATTTGCATCTTCGACAAGTGGCCGAGGGGAATTCTAAGCAAATCCATTGGATGAGATAAAGATTTTAGTTGATGATATTAGTACTGATGATGTGGATCTGATTAATTGTTCTTTTTTTACTTTCCGAGTTGATAAAACTGATGCACATTCCAACCACTCGTAATTAGCAAATTATTTAACGTCCTTAGTTGAAAGTTTGAAAGGTAAGTTTTGATTATATATGTAAATATAATTCTTTTTTTTAACTTACATCTCCTTATAGATTTATAGATTTTTTCATAGAACACAGATGCTTATTTGAAAATTCAGATTTTGATTTGTAAGTACAGCGAAACAGGTTGATATTTCTTTTATTTGAAACACTTGCCTCCCGAGGCAGAATATGCTAAACTGTAAGCATAAAGGTAATGTTTTAGCTAATCATATATCTTAATGTATGTCTAACGAACTCATGACCCTAATCCTAAAGGATGTAACATTATTTAAGTAATTTTAGCATAGATATTTAAAATAAAGGATCAATATGCTTGACAGACATCGTAATATTAACACAAAATGCATGTCCTGCATGTCTATTTTTTTTAGAGATGTAAGGTCGAAGAGAGCACCGCTGGTTAAGCAATCTTCTACTTTTAAAGGTATGTTTTTTCATAGTAAATTCCATTTTACCACTTGAAGTATTAATGTTTTACTTACAAGGATAGCTATTGCAGTATTTTTGTGCAATCAATATGTTACATATTAATAAAATTAATTTACCTTTTCTATGATGTTAATCTTATCATAAAATGATAACGTCCTCTAAAGACTGCCCTTTCTTTAAGAATGGGTATAACATCTTAGTAATAATAGCCGTCGTCTATCTGTCTGTGCGTGTGATCTCTGCGTTATGTACCGTTTTTGTGTCGATGTCATTTTTTTTTCTCGTGTTCCTTTTAAGGGTTAAAAATGACGATTTTTTTCATCAGTATATCGTTCATTGAAAACTCTGAGTTTCTTTGTAAAAAGGGTCCATAATAAGGTTTTATTCTACACATTTCAGCAATCAACACTTGGATATACCTTGCTTCTATTATAGCTGGTCTAATTAACCGAGAAAGACAGAAATTGCATGCAGGTCATACCTGCAGAATTATTACTGAGCTAAAAAATGTTACACATACACATAATTACCGTGTTAATTATAAGAGACTAGTTAATGGGACGTGAAAATATCCACTTGATTAGGAAAACAAGCATTTGACAAAGGAAAATTTCATGATGTCGGTAATGACTCGACAAGGCCCTAGGTGAAGGAAGGCCTAGTCAATTTGGTTTTACCCACGATAAAAGTGAGGTCAATTTTTCCCATCCGTTTCCAGATTTTTGGTCCTAAAAATTGTACATTGCAAATTTAAAAATTAGTCACCTTTTTATGTCTGGTGTTTTCTAGTTACCTGCGCGTGAAAAACAACTAAATTTATAGCTTCAGTGCCATGGTTCACTAATATAATTTAAACTACCTGGGGGACCCGGCGTCCCAACGCTGTGTTAAACCAACCACAGGTAGCTAAAAAGCTAAAGAGCCACAACCCCAACATAAAAAATAAATAATAATATATCAAACTTTAAAAGAATAAGAATATGATGCTGTCATGGAATCTATGTTTGTAGCTAGCCAAAATCTTGAAATTGGTTTGTTTATGATTTATATTTGGCTAGAAAAAGTGATGATATTTTAATTTTAACATGTGAAAACATAAAAAAAAAATAAAACAGACTTACCAACGTTAAAGCCACAGCTTTCAAAATGGCCATAGCTCAGATTGTTTCATATTCCTTCATCTGTATAACTCGGATTCTGCGGGGTTTTGCCGGGATTCTCCGAAAAAAACTGTGCGCAACCATTTCTAACAAAATACGGCTATTATTAAAGAGATATTTAGCAACGTTTACTTTTTAGCTACAGGTAGGATATGTAGCTAGCACATAGTTGCAACTTAGTAAAATTAAAATTGCTGAAGACAACAAAAAAGAGATAATAGTGCTGATAAAAAACACTTAACAATGCCTAGGAAGAAAGTTACTTATACCAAACTGAAAAAAGTCCTTTAAAAGAATAGCAACAATTCAGGATAGGTAGCCAGTTAGCTATCAGACCATAGTATGCTCCATCCTCAAAATTTGCGTTTGCATCCAAAATCTTGAAATTACTTTGTTTAATACTTATATATGGCTAGAAAACGTGTCGATACAATTATTCTACCCTGTAAAAACATATAAAAATATATATTGAAACAAATATTAAAACTGATACAAAGCTGTTACAAAAAGCTCAAAGAAAACCTACAAACCTTCTTCAAAATAGCCATAAACACATACATTACATCGGCAACCAGGCATCGTTAGAACTTCATATTGAACTCATCAAAGGAACGGGTCACAAGGTGCACTTTAATTTAAAAATTGCCATTGCTGCTATGGGTACCATTTCGCGTTATAAACAGGCAGACAACGATACTATTGATATAGAGATAACAGAGATGGTTAAAAATGCAGAGGCGCGTATGACGTCAAAATCACGATTCTAGCGTTTTACTTTTCATTGCGCATTACAACGACTCTTTTGAAAAATGAGTTACTGGGTAATTTGTTAGTATGTTAAGCGTTTAATAACAGTTTTAAAAAAATACAACATAACTTTTGATTTTAGAAATTGTGAAAGTCATTAAAGATGGTGACAACGAGCAACTAAAATCAATTCTTATCAACAATCCAAATTATACATATAGATGAATATTTATCATAGCACATCCGTATTTCATTCTCAACAGAGAATGCTTCACCCCGATCAGACCTCTGATCATGACGAGTGAGTATAATGCGTGTAAGTCATATTGAAGAAGGTCCCGCTCACTGCTTGGCAGTATGTTAGTGATGAACAAAGTAGTTCTTCTTCAATATGACTTACACGCATTATACTCACTCGTCATGATCAGAGGTCTGATCGGGGTGAAGCATTCTCTGTTGAGAATGAAATACGGATGTGCTATGATAAATATTCACCTATATGTATACACACCATCCGGATAAACTATCTGAGTTCATCGCTAACATATTGCCGCACGTAGTGTAGTGGGTTCGTCTGCGGCTCCCAGTTCTGGGTGCCGCGGATCGAATCCCGCTCACTGCTTGGCAGTATGTTAGTGATGAACAAAGTAGTTCTTCTTCAATATAATCCAAATTATGTTAGAATGAGAAATTTGTTTGAAAAAACACTGTTAATTGAAGCTGCGCGTTACAATAAATCATCAATATTAAAATGTTTGATTGACGCTGGTGGTGATGTGGATGATGTGAATAAAAATCAAATGAATGCATATCACTACAGCGCTTGTCGTGGTTATAAGAATGCCTTACAAGTTCTAATTAATCATGATGGGAAAAAAGATTAATATTGTAAACAAATTTAATTCGACACCATTACACATGGCATCTTGTTGTGGTCGGATTGGATGTTTAAAGTTACTGCTGTCCATTCCACATGTTGATGTGAAGATACAAAACTGTCAAAATGAAACAACATTGCATCTTGCATCTCGTGGTGCTAATGTTTGTTGTGTTAGGTTACGGTTGTCTAAACCACGTATTAGTATGAAGATAGGAGATTATCAGAATAAAACAGCACTGCATCTTGCAATCCCTGGTAATAATGATTTTCGTGTTAAATTATTGCTATCTGAACCATATATTGATGTTAATATACGCAACTATCAGAATAAAAACACCATTACAACTTGCATGTTGTGGCAATAATATTTATTGAGTTAAGTTAATGCTGTATGTTCCACATGTTCATGTGAAGATACAAAAATATCAAAATGAAACAAAATTACAACTTGCATCTCGTGGAGATATTGATTGTTGTGTTAAGTTATTTTTGCATGAACCATATATTGATGTCAACATAAGAAACAATCAGAATGAAATAGCATTACAACTTGCATCTCGTAGTACCAGTGATTGTTGTGTTAAGTTATTGCTGCATGAACCATATATTGATATTGTGAGAATAAACAAAACAAATTACTAATGACACCACAATTAAATGTTTATTAAGTTTATTGAACGAACGATAATGAAAATTTGAATTTTCTTGGATTGGTTATCTTCCAATAATTAATAATGTGATATTATGTACGACTTACGAACCATTTTAATACGTTGTTGTTATGGCACAGCGTCTAGAAAAATATCTGAAATATGTTTTTGGGCTTTTATGTTATTAGACCTAAAAATTGAAAAAAAACTCGAAAAAAGATATTTTTCGAGAAAAGTGTGATAACTAGTTTATTATAAAACTGATCATCTATCTGCGGACGCAAGTTTGCATATTTTTGCATTCTTTTTCTTTACAACTTTCACGATTTCACGAAACACTTTTAATAATTTTTAATCAAGACATTTTATTTTTTTCATTACTCTTCACACCAAAAAAAAAGACGGACGTTACTGAAAAACAAAAATGTAGATTTAAAGCTACCTGGTAAAAAAAATTAAATTTTATATTTTCTTATGGAGTATTTGATTTGTTTTTATCTCCAATAAGTAATTTTTAAAGCAAACCAGAACTTTTTAGAAATAATGAATATACCAAACATGTGTCTAAACCATTACTCTATCAACAATGAATGAACAGACATCCCATTTAAGGTGATGGTACTAGAAAAAGGCTATCTATCTAGACTAATAGGGGTTATCGTTTTTATAAAATTTGATTAAACATCTTCTCAGATTGAGATTTTTAAAAAACTTTAATTGCCTCGATTATCCAAATTGCCAGAGTAAATTTGTCAAAAATTGTCCTTATTTTAAAACATAATATCTTCAAAAATACATAAGTTAAAATCTTCAAACTTTGACTGCACATTATTAAAAGATATAAAATTCATTAGTCATACCTATAGTAAGTCATGAAAGAAACAAAATGGCAGCAATAAACTTTTGCTTATGTCAGCACTTTTTTCTCTGACACCATCGGGAGCTTGAGATTTGTCAAATATACCACTATCTGCTAAATATTCAATTATTCACGTTCTATAGCGAATTTTTGGATTCGTTTGAAGTTTCTGACAGCCAAATAAATGTTATTTAACACATTTTCTGGTTTTTATATAGTCTGTATGAATAAAGGTCAAAAATTGCACAAAAATCCGCTTTTTCCCGATTTTCGGGTTAAACCCGGAAAAATTGTCTAATTGGAGACTAAAATTCTCAGACAGATTTTACTTAACGAAAACCGATTTTTCTTTTTTCACTTTTTGCAAGAACCATACTTGGCTAAAAAAAGTGGAATCTTCCGTACATTCACAGTCAGCCTTTACTGAACAAGTACGTTCAAGACAGATAAGAGCTGATTTTTTAATGGTAAGGGAAATTTTGCCTCTTTTTTGTGCCATAACGTGGTCAAATCTTTTCCCTGGAGTTTCTATTTACCGGGAGTATCTATTTACCAGAAAATTATTACTCCCCGCAGAAAATTTTTACTCCCCCATCTTGACCATTATTATGCTGTTTTTTTAAAAAGAGTTTATTAAGAGAACTTACGGGGGACTACCGAAAGAGTTAAAATCCAGTGGGGTGGGTCTGGCTTCTCTTTTTCAGTGGGACCATTAAAATCTCTATAAAAGCTTTTATAAGAAGCAAGAGTTGTTTAAAAAAATGTCAATACAAAAAGCTTTCAGAATGAAAATGATTTTAATTATTTCTTATAAATAGCCAATCATATATATGCAGCTGAACTTGACTTTAGAATAATCATTTCAAGATCATTTGATAATCTATTTTCTCACGATAACTACAACCTTAACAAAATAAAAGAGTACAATCGGTTTTGAGTTTACAAACAAAATGATTATAGCTAATATATAGTTTACAAACAAAATCACGAGAGAAAAAACTTTTCAAAGCTTGAAATTTTATAAAATCTGGAAAACATGAACTGCTTGAGCTTAAAAATTCATAAATGAAATAAATAATAGATTATCAGAGCTTTAAAGAATAAAATTACCATCTTTTGACCTTGAGCTTAAGAACTTATCGGATAAAGTAAAAAATAGTATTTTGTTGTAGATAAATAAACGATTAGATTTAAAGATGTATCAAACAAAGTAAAACTGGAGCTTGACACTCTAAGAAAACGTAGAAAAAGAACTGCTTAAGATTACAGAATCGATAAAACAAAGTATAAAAAATATAAACAAAAATTATGAAGAAAGGAAGATCACACATTCGAATTTGCAATGGAATGTCCCCCATTCAAAGGAGTTAGTTTTTACTGGGAAAAAAAGTACTGCCCCATTCATAAAAGAGTGATTTCAAGGGAGTAATAATTTCCGTGTAAACTATTTGCAATTATGCTCTACAGCAAGTTCATCATTCTCATTTGATTATTATTATTATTAGAATATTTAAACAGGATACAAACTAGTATCATTCAGCAAATTCAGCACAGCTTCTTCTAAGACTTGCTGAAAATTGAATATCTTGTTTCCAATGTTTAGCGATTTGTAATATGAGATGACAGCATTTATCCCAAATCTATTTGAGGGCTTAGGAAGATTTTGAAGCAGCCCATCTGCTAGACCAGAGAAAAAGTTCTTAAATATCTCTAGTTTTGATTTTGTATCAAAATGTAAGGCATTCTCATCCTTTAGACAGTAGTTCGGATCTGACTTCTTTGAGTTGTCAAGTCCCATAGACTTTAGAGTCTTCCATAGTTCCTTAGGCTTGCCTGTGTTTTCTGTTATTTTGTTTTTATAGTATTCTTTCTTCTTTTTATTGATCAAATTTTGCACATTACTTTTTTCTTCATTCCAGGGTCTGGCTTCTCTTTTTCAGTGGGACCAATAACATTTATATATATACAAGCTTTTATAAAAAGCAAAAGTTGTTTAAAGAAATGTCAATACAAAAAGTTTTCATATATGCAGCTGAACTTGACTTTAGGATAATCATTTCAAGATCATTTGATAATCTATTTTCTCACGATAACTACAACCTTACAACGAAAAACTGTAATAAAATAAATAGGAAATAAATTTAACAAAATACAAAAATGTACAATCGGTTTTGAGTTTAGAAACAAAATGATTATAGCTAACTAATCACGAGAGAGAAAAAACTTTTCAAAGCTTGAAATTTTATAAAATCTGGAAAACATGAACTGCTTGAGCTTAAAAATTCATAAATAAAATAAATAATAGATTATTAGAGCTTTAAAGAATAGAATTACCATATTTTGACCTTGCTTAAGAACTTATCGGATAAAGTAAAAAAAGTATTTTGTTGTAGATAAAATAAACAATTAAGTTTAAAAATCGTACCAAACAAAGTAAAACTGGAGCTTGACACTCTAGGAAAACGTAGAAAAAGAACTGCTTAAGATTAGAGAATCGATAAAACAAAGTATAAAAAATATAAACAAAAATTATGAAGAAAAGAAGATCGCACATTTGAATTTGCAATGGAATGTCCCCCATTCAAAGGAGTTAGTTTTTACTGGGAAAAAAAGTACTGCCCCATTCATAAAAGAGTGATTTCAAGGGAGTAATAATTTCCGTGTAAACTATTTGCAATTATGCTCTACAGCAAGTTCATCATTCTCATTTGATTATTATTATTATTAGAATATTTAAACAGGATACAAAGCGTCAGCTACATAAAATTTTATATAAAATTTACTACTGTTATCAATGCTAGTCCTGTGGACATAAAAGTATAAAGTAAAACTTAAAAGGTTAGTGGGTAAAAACCAACCCTGCTCTTAGGGCCATTTTCCTCTTGAGATCTAGAGTAAGTGGAAAAAGGATCCTGGGATAGAGGATGGTAGCTATGGATAAAAACAATCTAAAAATGTATTAACAAATACATACAAAATCAGTTAAAACGTTTTCTTATTTCAATTGTAAATTGACTGTAAGATTCCACTTTTCTAATACCTAGTAGAAGATCGTTAAATATTTTAGCTCCTGCATAAGCAAAAGACTGTTTTCCTAATTCAAGTTTGACTTTAGGTAACCTCAGAAGATAACAAGAGTTTCTTGTCTTCCTGTAATAGAGCCGGTAAGTTCTCACTAGGTGTTATACCTCAGATTTGCTGTACAATCAAGATATGTCCCCTCCATTTCATCCCCCCCCCCCCCCCCCCCCAAAATCATTTTGTAAACGCATATAACACACTCTTTTTGTTTTAAACGATCCTGTTTTAACGTAGAAAAGGTTCCAAACTCACTATAAGAACTATTATGAAATAAATTTCTATTTAAATCAATCTGAATCTGCTAAAATTTACAGTAAAGCAAATTTGTAAGAGTTCTATTTCTCCTGAGTTTACTTTGTTCAGCAAAATACTTAAATTTGTAATAACTATTTTCATCATACTTAGTTTTAATTGCGTATATGGGGCTATGAAATAAATAAATAAACCAATAAAAGAATTAGACAACAGCGCAGACAGTGCGAGGTAGTGCTGCAATAAAATCTATCACACAACTAAGTTAAAAAATCAAATTTGAATCAATCATCTCATTGAAAAAAAAAACCACAATCACTGCAATTCCAAAAAAAAATTGCCTTTTTATTGGCTTAAAAATTGAACAATCCGCTGAATTGGAATGAACACATTTTTTATGTGCGGAATACGTTTGTAATTCATGTGAAAAAATGAGAATAAGCAAAGCCTTTAGCCTGAAAGTTGACTTATGACATTCTGTCATCTTGTCAGCATGACATCTGCGCGAACGATGAAGAAGCTCAGCCATTTAACTTAATTAAATGTAAAAGGTTTCTCTCGTTTTTTTGCATGGTTGGTAGTAGTTGAGAAAAGATTATGTCTGTTTGCACCAAAAAACGGACAAATTTAAAAACAGTGGAGAAGCGCTTTAGGTTATAAATACAATCACCTGGGTGTTTGCTTTGGTAACTTTGAATTTCCAGGACCAATTAGTTTTGGTCGTTGTATGCGCAATACCATATTCCGTTAAAGGCTGGAAATACTTTTTATCCTATAAAACTTTTTTGAAAACTTCGCTGTACTTGTATCGTGGATACTGTGTGTCAAACCACATTACTAAAATTTTTTTCAGAACTACAAAAGTTACTATTGGCACGTTTACCACAGCCAAACACACAATAAAACTATTTTTTTAATATTGTACAACTTTTAAAAAAGTAAGGCTCAAAATATTTACAATACAAGTCAGATGTATAATCAACTAAATTATGCTTGTTGACATTTGTACTGATAAGAGTACTGGCATTGGTCTTTGTACGGGTTGTAAACGAGTGATTTATCCTGACAAGGTCTTTCCCCAGTCGAAATGCCATGAACGCAAGTGAGGAAGCTATGACAGTTCCAAGGATTTTGAATGTTGCCCAATTTCTTTTTTCGCGCCAAACACAAATCGTTTTGGTTGTTTTCTACATAAATTAAAATATATATATATAAACACCACGTTAATAAAAAAGAAAACATGTTTTTCTTAAGCTATGTTAAATTGCTAAAATCAAGATCAGTTTGATGCACTTAACCACATATGAGCTTATAAGGAACACTTCCTTATAAACTCATATGTGGTTAAGTGCATCAAACTGATTAAAACGAACAGCATTTTTATTCGTTAACAGCACCATTCAATACTAAAAATTCTGAACTAACGCTCGCTTATTAAGTGGGATTTACTTTCTGCGTTTGTCATAAGGTAACGTAGTGATTTTAAAGTAAAGTTTTAAAACTCGAGACTGCTCGTTGATTATTGATTGTTGTCTTTGACACAAAATTAAAAGCCTTTAATATGTCTTTTTTCATGCAAACTGCACACAAATTTCAAAAACTAAAAAAGTCTGAACTAAGGTATTGTCTTGCATTTATGGATTGCACATCTCGGTTGATTTGAAAGCGTAGCTCCAGAAAGAGAACAAACTATAAAAAAAAGAGAATTTAGAATGTTCATTAACGCGTTTTGAGAGGCGATAAAAAAACTTTTTCGCCAACCAATAATTTTCTCGACGAACTTAATTCCCGACTAAAAATTTAAATCTCTGACAACTTTACAACGGGTTTATTTTTAAATGAAATATTCACTTCTTGCTTCTACTAAGTCAAGTGACTTGTTTTTATATCAATTGATAAAGAAAATGCACAGGAATTTTTCTTTCTAAAACAATTGGATATATAGTTATTTTTTAACTTGCAAATGCAAATTAATTCGGAGGAAAGCAGCTAACTCTATTCCCTGTTGAGTAAAACGTTCCCCGACTAGCCTTAACCCGGTGTTTTCCCGATAACCTATTTTTTGTAGAATTATAATGCCATTTCAATAATCAATTTAATATAAAAAAGGTTCTACTAGCCACAACAAGATTATTTCTAACTATTGAACGCTTGGGTTGTTTCACTTGAACAGAAGCTAAATGCATTGACTAATCATAGAGGTATAAAAGAACTTCTTTTATACCTCCATTGCCTGATGTACTTCTTAGTGTTTTATTCCTATTTAAGTATTTAATGTCTTGCCAAAATTCTATGTATTCTTCGCCGACAAAAAAGAAATAAAAAAGAATTGGGTGACATAACTTACTGTATTTCTCGGCACTCGTGCAATGTGGGTATCCAGGAACATACAATTGCTTTGGAGGACAATTGACAATATGTTTTGTGTGGTTATAACATATCAGCATTGAGAGAATATCAGGTATAGCGAAGTATTTATAATCGTATTTGGTGCAATCTATTGTTTCTATAAATCACAAATAATACACTGGAAAATGACAAAAGTAGCCCATATACATGATTCAGCTCCCCCTCCCTCCTCCATTTTTTCCAGTATCCACTTTCAAAATGTTCCCGAAAACACATAATATTGAACGTTTAATAAACTCTAAAGCGGTGGTGATGTTGCTTCAGGAGTGCTAATTCTACATAGTAAATAAATGCAGAAATTTTGCATTCAAAGTAGCTACCATAAAGGCTCAGTTTTTATACATTCTAGTACAGTTTCATTCCGGTGAAATAAAAGTAACTTTTAAATTAAGTTTTATTATTATGTACGCCCTGTTCTAATTTGTGTGATAAAATTATTATTTTTTATTTATTTCTTTTTTTGAATTTCATTCCCTTAATATAACTTACAAAACCAAACTTACTATTTCCTGAAGCAAACACATTTTTAACTAGCAGCATGATCAGCAGCATCTCTTTTGCACGGCCTATCATTTTCAGAATGATTGATTCTACAAAATATAGTTAAATCCATCAAAGACAAGCTTTGTTACAGTATTTGCTAGCTGTATACACGAAATGGTAGCAGGCCTCGATATTTCTGGAGATTAAAGACACAAACTATAATGTTACGTTTGAAAAAGACTAGCGTTGTTACTATACTTTGAGGGATGTGTATGCTAAACTATAAACTCTCTGTTTCTATATCATGAATTATGCGCTTAATTATATCCAACAGAGATTAGAATATTTTTGCTCTACATGTTTTCTTTTATAAGCATATACAGGCTCAAGTTTAGTAAAAAAATAAGAATATGGAACGCATATCACCTAGCGTTTCCCAAGTTGCACCGAAATCGGCATAAACAAACACTATAGTATTTACGACTACTCACAAATTTCAAAACAGCCTAATGATTAAGCACTTGCAGTTTTATTGAAAAGAATCTTTATCATATTACTTTACTTATCTTTATAAGCTAAAATAGCGTACCTTGTCTGGAAAAAACAAACGTGGTGACCAAAATCAACCCAGTTAATTTTATTATAAGCATTTCACATGAATAATCGGAGCCTTTTTTTTAAATTACAATTAAGCATAAACGATCCTAACTTTGAGAATTATGTGTTCTCTATTAAAAAAACATGTATCAAGCCAGCTGTGTGTATTAAGCAGCTTAAATAAATATTAGTAGATCTCCCTATTTCTGGATTTTGTTAAAAGTGACAATAAATAAAAAAAGGCTAAAATTCTCCTACAACCATAATAATATAAAGAAGAAGAAACACCGTTTGTGTTCTTTAGTTGCAAATGCATAAACAAAAAAATAGATGAAATTGAGACAGTTCTACCATGTCAAGTAAGTCTTACCTATTGCTTGGCAGTGGGTAGAATTTTACCCACGGTTGCCAGAACTGCAAGACTTATAAAAAGTGCGGAAATAATGCTAACGACACACGCTGTTAGGTTATTAGACTTGTTTTGTATGAGCACGAAGTCTGCACGCTATTTTATAATCATGTTTTTTTTTCCTTTTTACAGTAAATTTATTGAATTCTGATAGATGTTTGCTAACGCTTATCGTATTTTCTTTAATAAACACATTGGGCGTTTATTACATTTTTAGGGAAGGGGTGTTTATTTGTGAGGGACGTTAGTAATAGAGAGGCGTTTTTTTAAATATCCTCAATATTTAAGGATATATAAAAAATTATTTTCTTCTTCATCAAAGTCAATTAAATTCTCTTCATTATTTGCATCTTCAACGTCTAAATCAGTTGGCTCAAAGGGGCTTTCTAATTAACGCCTTTCCTTTTATTGTACTAGGGGGGGGGGGGGGGAGGGGTCTTTATTAAAGAAAGGGTGTTTAAAAAAAGGGCTGCTTTTGGAGGAAATGCGTAGTATAATTCTGATGCGTGTCACTTAGCTTCTGGTACTCACTATTACAGAGTTGGCGTAGCAGCGAAAGTAGGTTTTATACTGTGTCAACAGAAGTAACAGGGTAAACTGCTGCTTCTTAACCTTAAAAACTAAGAAATAAATCAAGTACAAATATTCTTCTTCCAATTACCTTTTCTGAATTAGTTTTCTTTGATGTATCACCACTATTTCTCAACTTTGTCTAACAAAATGAATGTGATTTTTAAAATCCTCACCTAAAACTTGATACAATGTAAAATCTTTAGATTCAAACAAACAACCTGTTAAAGCAGGGTTTTTTTTTTAATTTTGACGTTTGCTTAAAACAGAAGCTTATTAGTACAAAAAAAAAAAAATAAAGAAGACTTTTGCTGTAACATTAACCATTACCACCACCAAAACAGCATTTACACATGTCGAATTAAGTTGAAAATGTATACACACACCAATTCAATGATACAGAATATGACCTTAAAGTCAAAACATCAAAATTCTAAAATTTTAAAAAACATGCAATTCGGGAAACGTGTATTACCTTGCACTCGTTTAGTTCTCTGTCATTATTTGTTTCCACTTTGTAAAACTTAGTTGTGACAAGCCGTGTTCTCCAGAATTTACATTTAAAGCGTCACTCTTCTGCAGATTATGCAGACACATGCTTTTGAATATATATAGCTAATTATTGTAAACCCATGGTTTTCTGATATTTAGATCTTTCTAGGAAGTTGGTTGATTGACAGATCCTTCGTTGTTGCCACCATAAGCATTTGAAAGCAAACAGTTACAATGTCAACACAAGCTCTCCTCCATCAAAAGTTAGCATTCCTGATAATAGAGCACTCTGTTTTAAGAAATGTTTATCAATTTAAGTTGTTTACGACTTTTTTTCTAGGGGGTGTTAAGTATAATTCCTGTTATAATAAACCTTTCTGTTATTGAGATTTAGAATCATAATAAATGAAACACAGATTCCCGTCGCTTATATTAAACAAGAAACATATTTTACTACACTAACCCGATTTTTTATCGGTTACCTAGTTCCTAAGGCTATAAATTGACCCCCTTGTAAGTTGATTAAGAAAAGCCTTCCGAGAAAGGTTTTCATATTTGCAGAAAAAAAATATTAAAACAACTGAATCTTTTTAAAGGGGGGTGGAAGCGGGGGAAGAAAAATGAATATTTCTCTCTTATAAATGTAAAAGTATTTATAGCATAGCAACCTGTTTTCCAGTTCTGTTTGTTTTTATAGCCAACAAAACAAACGAATGATTCTGGAAACAAATTTGGTTGCTGTGAGAATTATGCATGCTTTTTCGGGTATTTTTAGACTTGATTTGCAGGGTTGTGGCTGTTGCTACGTGTTGTTGTAATGGCCTTCGTAAAACGACGGAAACCGCTTTGTAAAGAAAACAATTTTATAATTAGAAATACTCAGGATTTCCTTCATATTCTAAAAGCAAAGCCATTGTTAGACCCGGAAGATGAGTAAGTTTCGTACTATTTCGAGTCGTTTTTCAGCAAAATCCCAGTGCACAGGCCCATTGAGTACATATGAGGCGAAATATACAATAAACGCAAATTTTCAATAATATGTAGTCGAATTATTTTTAAGCGCTTGATATTAAAGCTGATAACCAAAATTACGTTACCTTTCAAGATAAATTTTGCATGGTAACAGATGGATGCACAATGAAAGGCCCATTCTCTGTTATATTGTCTGACATATTTTTTCATTTATTCAGACGACATTTGAGGCCAATGTTGGCTAGTCTCGGAAACCAAAATTCTACAAACGATTCGTCGATGACACTATTATTAGAAGAAATACAAACACCATCCTGATTTATTCTTCTCGAAATTAAAAATTGAAGTTTACATTAGAAGTTAACGTGGAAAGGTTCCTAAACACACGCAGCAAATCTAAAAACAATAGCATTCGCACAGAAGTTTTCCGCAAGGAAACAAAAGTAGCTGTCCATTGTGCTTCAAAAATACCGAAACGATATAAATAATGATGCGATAAGAGGTGACCTTTGACGAGGATCGCTTCTAACTTCCAAGTCGAAAAGAACAAAATACGTGAAGAATACTTGCTTTACCGAGAATGTAATAAAATTGTTTTAAGTATCGAATAAGGAGAATAAAGAGCAAATAATACATGAGTTTCTCTTCAAAACATTAAAACAAAGGTCAACATTCCATTCTGCGAAAACTCTGTGAAGATGTTTATGAAGTTATCACCGACAACAAATACGAACTGTTTGTAATAGGAAAATAAAGAAGGTTAAAAATATGTCCTGTCAAGGTCAGAAACGTAGATACGGGATGGAAATAACACAAGAACCCGAAGAAACATTTACAGCCAAGCAAACATACAGAAAACAATTCTGAACACGCTTTCAAATGAAAAACATTGTCTGCAGCACACAAAAACTACTACTGTGGAAAAAAATTGCAAGACTCATACATTGCGTTCCGTAACTCCGCATTAATTAATCAAATGCAGTCGTAACAATACTTTGTAGAAATGGCGTGCATGTCACGCAAATAACGCTAATTGTTTTTAATTGTGTATACGTAGAAAAAATGTTTTTAAATTTTACTCTTTTAAAGCACTGATGATATTTTCCGAAAACCCGATACTAAACATTTTAGGCATTCCGTTTTATTTTTCCACCCAACAAATTTTATCAATAAGCGATGTTTCGTTATTTTTACTTTCATTGGCGAAAAACACAGTCAATAGCGCCGGGTCAAATTTAGAAACTGGAAAAATTAGAGGTGGCGTAAAAATCGTGCGTTTGCGAAGTTTACGTCAGTAGCCTTAAATATTACTTGAATAACTTTGACGGTTGATTTAATGATTGTATACATTAGATAACCCCGCGGATTTCACTCGACTTTAATATACTGCATTTCGTTTGTCTTGCTAATGCAATGACAGGCGGGTAATATAATATAGGCGAACTAGATTGCTGTGGCTAACAATGATAATTTTCGTCGCTATCAACTTCATCAATTAGGTAAAACGCCCTAGGAACGAGGTTGTACTGTGGCCATAGCATAGCCCTTTTAAGTTTGAGATCTAATAACTTAGAAATACTTCGAAATAATTTACATCACCCTGGGTTAACAAATCTCAAAAAAATAATTTTTAATGTAAGTAAGATGATAGCGTCATCAAGATATTTTTGCTTCCCTTATTAAGTAGATTTTTCCACGGTTATCTAACTATTGTTACCTAACTCAGCTCAAATGTCTTATTTGTACGTTACAGCACGACGTCAATGCATTTAGTGATGAAATTCGATTTTTGATGTCAAGACCCCTATATTATAATTTTGACCCCGATTCGGAGAGGCGGAGATTCTAAAAACCAGTTTTATACGTCGAGGGCGTGCGCAAACTTGTTATCCTGATTGTCTCAGACTTCAGACGTAAAATTCAGAAAAAACCAGTTTACACCTAAACTTTTCGGAGACTAATTTTTACTGGTGTAAACCAGTAGCAAAATCCTCACCTGGTTAGGCTTATGAGACGTGTGGGATGTCAAATAGTAATATTTTAGCTTTGTACATTCTTTTTAACTAAGCTCTTCTTAATTTATATAATACACACATATAAACTGTGTCTGTGAATGGAATATACTAACACGAAAAACAAACTTTTATTCCCCCTTATTTCTGATTTTTGTATTGTTAGCCGTCTGCTAATAAAAAAATATTTATTTTCATCCCTTTCTTTGTTATTATTAATCTATAATTTATCTGTTTCCGTATAGTAAAAGTAAGTACGCGTTGTTAAATTAGAGATTATTCATGAATTCTTTCTGTTTTGTCGAATCTATAGTCTCCGTATGTAATATTAATTTTCATAACTATTGCTCTGCCGGTACAAGACTGATTTTAACTAAAAGTACACTGTGAAATTTCTCCATCTATATTTAAAAATACAAAGACAGTCCGTGATATTGAGAAAGTTTTAGTTGCTCAAAATTAATTGAATACGGACGTTAAAAAAGACACAGTTACTTTCCATGTTATATATAAATAAATATGCATAACTTTTGAGTCACTTACTGTAGAATGCATGTCGCACTTAGGCTTGTGCAATCTCTAGCAAATTCAAGGCTTTGTTTTTGTTAGTTCTTTTATGGAACAAATACTTTCCTTGTGATCTCTTTAATAACATGGTAAATGCAGAAATCCTTTGTGACTAGAAAAATTAATAGGATAGATTTCAGTTGAAAGAGTATCAGCTTACGACAGCAGGTGTATTGCTGACGGCTTTTTCCTTGTTACAACAAAGTAATCCTGCAGCAATGTTTCTCATTTTCTTGTTAAGAAATATATAAATAACAGGGTCTGCAATGAAACTAGTGTACCAAAGAACTGTTATAATTGTTTCAACAATGATTATAGTGGAGGTATCCTTAATGCGGTTATTTGTCCATGTATGAATGCATTGAGGTACCACTAACAGCAGCAGATAGGATAGAATTATGCAGAATGGAATAAAAGTTTGTTTATGTAAAAGAAAATGCTTTGTATTTGCATTTTTGATGCCAAGATTTCTTCTTCTTTTTCGGAATTCATAGTTAATAAATGCATACACAATGATAGCTAGCACCAAATAAAGATAACTTAAAATTCCAGGAAGCAGTTGAGAATATGTCGTTAAATTGTCTTGACTTTTACTCGGAAGAAGACACGGTATGGCTAAAATTATGCTGAAAATCCATATTAGTATTTCGACAATGATCAAGCGTTTTGAAGTGACGTGGTAACTGTACTTAATGTGAAGAACCACACAAACCAAACGATCCATGATTATCAAAACCATGACCAAACCATGTACAACGGTCAACCAAAACACTGCCAAATGTAACATATTCTCATATACAGGTTGATCAAAAGGGTCCACATTAAAATACTCAGCAGATATGTCAATGGTTCCACAAACAAGAATTAACAGAACCTCAACCAAACTCAAATTTATTAAAATAACTTTCTGATTGTTTGTGTTTTGTTTATGTCGACTCAAACAATATATTCCAAGAATATGGAAACACAATCCACACAGTAATAAAACGAAACATAGGACTTGAAAAATATCCATTTTTGAGTATGATAAGCTTTATATCTGCAATCTATGATTATTAGTGCATCTTAAAGAAGAAAATCAATGATGAGAGATATTTCACTTTCCACCAGTTGCCGAAGCATAATAATTTTACTTTTGAAGAAAAAAGAGCTATTTTTTTATTTGTTGACTCATCCAATCTATATGTAAGAGTTTTTAAATTTTCACACTGTGTGAAGTGAAAAAAATGATGATCTTCTTTACATTTTATATTTCAAATTTCTATAAAAATTAATCGCCCTTTTTATTCCTTTAGCGCAGGTTTAAAATGACCAAATAATTTTTTAACTCTATTTGGTTGAGGATATTTCGAATATGACCGAGGGAGGATTTTCAAATGACATCAAACTTGGCAAAAGTACAACGTAGCAGCACTAAATTTATGCTTAAATTAACAATTTTTCCGTGACGTCATCAGAAGCCTAAAAACTTTCCAAGATTCAACTATTTGCTTAAAATTTAACTACTTTTTAACATTATATTTAAAGTTTCTGGCAGCCAAAAAAAGGAGAATCAAGATAGTATGCGAATATATTTGGCTATGCAAAGAATGACTCAGTTTTTGTTTTTATTTTCAAAAAAAGTTCACAAAAATTCCTTACAAAACAAGGCATGTTACCACAACAGCACACACCAAATGGGAATTCCAACCTTAATAAAACAAAATAGTAGACAAAAATGCAACCTCGATCGCATTGCCTGTAGTGTTGTTTTTTTTAATTTGGATGAAACGCGTACGAGGCCCTGGTGCTACAGTCTTATTCAACCAATCATATCGCGTGTAAGGATGTTTTATAATATGTTAAAAAGTATAAATAATAAAGAAATTTTATTTCAAGCACTTATTTTTTAACCACAAAACAAAAAATATAGAGGTGTGCCGTACGAGATTTCTATGGTGTATTGCTAACTTGTTTATGGAGAAAACGCTTAATTTTATTCACATTGTTTTTGGTCTTACTTGGATTCATTCTCGACCCCAGAGCTCTTTGAGATAAACCAGAGCTCTGAGGACGAGAATGACTTGGATCGTTATAAATTTATCGAAACTGTCCATTATTTTTATATATTACTTTTGCTTTCCCACTGATGGCAACTCAAATAGAATGGCGCGATAAATATTAGTCCTGTGAAGTCTGTCATCCTCATAAAAAAAATGGTACAGGCCGTGGGATCAAAGTTGAACACGAATGGGCTACCATGTGACAGGCCTTGATTATCGGAAAATTAACTTGCCCAAAAACCTCTTATTTGGTCATAAGTAAATTCAAATATACCCATAAACACAAAATATTTTTACAGAACAAACCTACAATTATAATCAACTAATGAGTATAAAGCCAGTGTGGTCACATCTTCCTTTATTCAAAAGGGGAATTAATTATGTTTGTTCGGGTTCAGTTGAAGAAGACCATTCTCGCCCAAACCAAAAGGGTTTCCCGATAATGATCACGTGAGCAAAGAACAACAGAAGTAAACAATAAAAAAGCGCGGTCAGTA
Organism: Hydractinia symbiolongicarpus; assembly: GCF_029227915.1. Lineage (NCBI taxonomy): Eukaryota > Metazoa > Cnidaria > Hydrozoa > Anthoathecata > Hydractiniidae > Hydractinia > Hydractinia symbiolongicarpus. Next base: position 10,472,025 of record NC_079875.1, on the reverse strand, counting down.
TTTAGACTATTCTTTCGCAATTCAGCGTAATTTTTCCTGCTTCAACTATTCCGATTTCCGATCGTAAGAAAGATTATGTTGGGTCTTCGTGCTACGCTTTGGAGTAAAGCATTTAATTTCTTAAGTTTGTTTATCATTAATATGTTTCTACATGGATAATGCGACTGTTTTCTGTGCGATAGTTGATTTTATTTTCTCCTTCCTGCGCTCGCTGTTTGTCTTCATCGTGCTGCTCACGTGGCTATGAGCATTGTTTTTTTTGAGTGATCCCGTTATTGACATTAGAATGATAAGACCTTTATCGCAATATATCATCGCTTATTATGTTTTGCATATTATCCAGTTGTCAAATAATCCCCACAAAATATTTCGTGTGTAAGCCGAAAACATCGGGAAATTGGGTTATTAAAATCTTCCAATTTCACAACTCTAACGATAGTTATCGAATTTTTTAGAAATTATATAGATTTCATTAAAATTCAAGGAGTTGTTTTGAGTCAACCTCGTCCCCAGGTACATTTTTCTCTTTTTCACAATCGCCGTCTCGGATATAAAAAAGCAAAAAATTGAGGTTGGTTTTGAGCAATAGCCTATATCCACGGCTCGGAGATATGCGGACCTAAAAATTTGTCATGCAGATTTTTAAAAACTTAGTAAATACTAAAGCTATACAGCATAGAACCTGAAAAAACCCGGCAGGTGTGAGGGGTGGAATCCGCCCGTTCTCCCGCCCTGGATGTGACTTGTAAAATTAAGGCTTCGCTGTAGTTACACGGTCCTAGCTATCTCGCTCCCAGCGCCTGTTGTCTCTTCTTTTTTTTTTATCTTAGGACAGCGTAAGTTAGAAAAGATGCCCTGAGGACGAGGTTGTGGTCCTAGAAATTCATTTAAAATCCTAAACAGAATAATAAAACGTTGTGAAACATTCTCGTCCCAAACGCTCTTTGCCAAGAGCTCTGGGGTTTCAATTTAGTGTCTCCGCGAAGTCAAACCATGGTTTTGTTTGAGTGTAAGATTTTGAAAATTACCACCTTTAGATTTCTGGAAAAACGCATTGAAATTCAACAAAATTGTTTTCATATCATCTCTTTTATTTTTTATACCAAAGTTATGCCAAGTAAAAAAACAGCTAGAACTTAATTCCTTCTTTACATGAAGATAATATTATGGATTGGTGAGAGTCTTTTGTTTGACATTCTTCATATACCGTGATACATAGGACTCATCCTCGTCCCTAAGTCAAAGCTGCTAGCGTAGACATAGAACTGCTAAAAATAATGCATCAAATGGTCTACTCCGTGTATGAAAACATATAGTGGTACTGAGGTAAATGTGCAAGAAAATGATCGGAGTATGAAGGTATTCTAAATGTTAAAGTTTAGTGAGTCCACTTTTTCTTTTCTTCGGTTTGGCTCTCTAAAATGTTTTTGAGTGTTATGTGTTGTTGTTTACACACTTCCTTCACTGTTGTTATGTAGTAACAAAATAACAAATTCGGTGCAAAAAGACGATATACTTATTTCATATTTGATAGCTTGAAAAGAAAAAATATTGAAATAGTGCTTAATATTCATTCGTTTATTTACAAGATAAAAATTAAAATATGTTCATAACCCTCAGTTTCACGCTGAGCGATCATCAGACGTACCTTCCCCAAGTTTGTTATTCTTATTTTAATATCTTGACCGTGTGGATAATTACTAGAACGCTCTTACACAACCCTTGGAAAGAATAATAAGACAATGAGAGTGTTCTGTTACGCTGAAAATAAAATATTAGCTATTATTCCTAAGAAATTTAATTCTAATTGAGGAGACTAAGGATTAAGCAAGATATGTTTTGATAGTTGATTTGTTTGCGGCGATTGGCTGCTGCTGCTCCGTCGTAACAACGTTTTAGGGGCCAGTAGGACGAGGGATACAGGGGTATTCCGTCTCTATAATAATGCCAGCCATCTCGCTTAGACAGATCAGAAAAACAAATTCTCATTCCTTGTTCAACATAAAATCGAGTCACACAAAATGGCGAACGTGACAGTTCTTTTTGGATGCAAGCCACATTCAATAACCACAAGCCTCACCGCTGCATTATACAGGGGTATATCAATAGGCAACAAATTTATTAACCGGACCCCACTTATTTCGTTTCCACAAAGGCCTTCTCTCACCGACAGATGTAAGTAGCTAGCTAGCAAGATGAGTTTTGTGTATTTTGTAGCCAAATAACGCGTGACAAATAGCGTGCTAGCTATCACCCTTCTTGGTAGATAGTTAGTACATGATTATCTAAACAAATTTTGGCTCTGATGCAAAAATGACAACTCCATTCAGTAGCTATATCTTTTTATGGCTTTAACCGTACTCCATCTCTTTAAGCAACACAAGAGTGCCAATAAAGCTGCATATGCCGTAAATGCGGGTGTTTTCGGGCAAGTTCAGCGTTTTGAAGAAAAATTCAAGTATTTGCCTGAAAAAACCCACATAGAACTGAACAATGCCCGAAAATAACATGAAAAACAGACACTAATGATTCAAAAAACTATCAAAATTAAAATAAACTTACTCTGTGGTAGAGAAGTTCTTGAAAGAACTGTTTTTGATAGGATTTACCGGATAAATAACTTATATATAAACTTTATTAACTCTTTTCTCTTCAAGCGCCTTCTTCCAACTATCGTTTGCATGATATGTTACAAGAAATTGCATTTTGAGAAAGTGCAGGCGGTTTCAAAGGACAACCGCCAATTTAATTCTAAAAGTCGCCCGAACTCGCCGTTATAAATGCTGGTGTTTGCAGCTTATCAGCACCCTCTTAAAGCAGCTCCAACACAAAAAAAATATATTTTTAGCTAGCTAGCTAGCTATACTGCATGCAGTTGGCACTTTACCCTAATCAAGTAAATATCAGCAAAAACTGGGGTATAAGTTCACCAGTATTTCAGTATATAAACCTTAGCTACCTAAAGCTTGTACAACTGTCATGCCATTGAATGACAGTTGTACAAGGTGATTTCAATCTGTGAATCTTGCTTTAAGCATTCACTATGTGTTTATATCATGTAGTGAGAGGTTGTCGTCAAAAAGGTTTCGTCACGCTTAACAGCAAAAAACACCTTCCCCCCTCTTTTAACGACATGCAAATCGTTTTCCAAGGAGTATCATCACTCTAAACATATTTGCTGTTTGCTCTCCACCACAGATCCTCTTTGTTAATTCGCTTCACCAAGTTTTTCTATTGTAGCTTCTGATTTTTGAGCAATAGAAAAAGGTACATGGCTGTGTTTGAAGCAGCCACTAGCTATATCTGAAACAAATCACCAAGTATTACAACCGTTTTAATCACAAAATTGGCTTTAGAATTTATTCTAGTGAAAGTCACATTAGCAAAAACACCACACGGAATTGAGACTTAAATCACGGAACTAGTGCGTTTGGGCCGATTTCTCTTTTGCTTGACTCTGTACAAGCGCCCGCCTTTTTCACTGGCATTTTGGAAAGTTGTTACAAGTTATGGCTTATTGTGGAAACCATAAATTTATGTGTCACAGAGTTGACAGATTGCCCCAAGAACCATTTGTTTAGATTATCACGTAATAAGAACGGCATACAGTAGGAGTTGCTGAGAGTCTTAATTTTGTAAAGGTAAGCTTATACACCTGATCAAATGTGCACTTTACCAAAACAGTAAACCCTGTTTAGTAAGTATAGTGAGGGAGGGTAATTATTTGCCACAAATCTTTGTTTTTTTGCCCAGTGCAATCGACCTAAATTTCCTTTGTTGTGATTTCGTAAAGGCTATCTTTAAAAGTAAAAAGAATTGTAGTTCCTAACTGCCTCCCGCACTTTTTCGCAATTTATTAAGCGTAACAATTAGCTGCAAAATTTATTAATTATTACGCCTTTGAGGAAAATTATTACGCTGTAAAATTACACTATATACCAACAAGTGCATCGTATGTGAATAATATAACTAAATCCTGAAAAGGAAACAATAATTTTCTTGTAAATAATTTACATCAATAACCTTTTACAACGGGTACTGAAAGGGTTATATCGCAGAAGTCGCCGATAACATGCTTCAAAAATGCTTGTCACAGGCACAGTTTAACATGGAGCAAAACATACAGGAGACTAAATTGTTGGAGTCTTCACAGAACATCTCTCCTCACAAAACCGTGGGCAGGACTGACTTATTGCCTGCTATGTCGTGTGAGAGAAAGAACTTTTGGACTTCTTTTTAATACAATATACAATTATTATTACGAATCGAACGACACTACAGTCTTTCTGTAGCCTGAAAAGCGTATTTTCCAATGTAAGGAAGTTGATAAAGCACACTGAAATAAGTTTAAACATACAACTTGGCCTAATTAAATTGTCTAGGTCACTTGGTAACTTGGATTTAACCTTCCACAATTATGGAAGTATGTGCTTACGTACAGCTGAATTCTACTTCTATTTTTTGTAAATTAAGGGCGTAATATTTACCCTCCCTCAGGTCAAAAGCCACCAGCAAACAAGCAGAGAATAACCAGGAACAACCAGGAAACAACCACATACCAGCAGTGGAACTGCCAATTGTGAAAACCTGGACTCACTCCATGATCATGTATGACCTAGACAACTGAATGTAGCTTGGTTTAATTTTGGCTGTGAAAGGTTGGTTTTCAAGTATATAATTGAATGCACAATTTTTTCATGATATGGAGAAAACAAAAAATATAAAGAAATAATAAAAATGTCTAGACATTTAAAAATTATGTGTTGAAACTTTTGCCAGAAGGCATGGGAGGTAGGGTGGAGGCAACTATGACAGTCAGGGAGACAATTTGAAACCATAACCAAAAATACCTATCTTTCTGAAGTGTTTACATATATATCTGAATTTAGACTTGAACCTTCCAGGGATTTTATAAATAGGAACTACTGCACAATAATTATGTATAATGTATAATAGCTTGCCTTTTACTGATGACCTAGAACTTGACAGAACGGTTTGTTAGATAACATTGACTTGTTTGCAAGTTTTATTTTAAAAGTCCCCCAAGTTTGCCCTTTTATTGGGGCATTTGCAGCTTATCAGCATGCTGGTAACAAATAAAAAGCAGCATTTAGTCAGTACAGCACTCCAATCTAGTACCTAGGTGGGTGAGTTGCAGCAAAATTGCTAAGTTGTGATGACCTGATCAAGTAATTCTGTGTTGACTTTCTGCAATAACCCACTCAATCCTAACGTTTCCCAATAAATTTGGTGCAATTTACTGCATTACTTGTTCAATTTAATGCACTATAAAGAAATAATATTATCAACTTCATAATAATTATATATGTGAAAACACACATAAGTGCCAAACATTTCCTTTTCATGTGTTTCAAACTTTGGTGTGTTTGCAGAAGAAGCATTGAAAAAGTAGCATCTTTTAACTTTACTAGTAATGTTATCATCACTTTAGCTAATGTCTAGAGGGTAAAAGCATAAAAAATGTATACCATGTAGGCAATTCAAATCAGGCCACCAACCATCTACCAAATGATGTGGTAATTTTTTTTAGTGAATTGTTGCAAAATTTAAATGTGGTTTTCATGTAAATAACAATTAAAAGGCACTTTTCTCAAGTGGCCTGCAAAAAAAAAATTACACTTAATTATGGCTTGTCCTACTCTTTTGGGTAGTTGAGGACTCACCAGTGGAGTGCATTTACACCTGTGGTATTGCATTCAATACATGGCAACTGTAAAACACATAGTTTTTAACGCATTCAAGATAGCTGTTACCATATTTCCTCATTGGTGTGTGGAAAACGTCAGGGCTAACTGCAAAATAGACTCACGCAAGCGCACCAAATTAAATTAGTAGATTGATTGGGAGACGTTTTTGACAATAATAAAGAAAAAAGTTTTCATAAGCTGTTTGCCAAGTTGTCCTTGTTCAAGCAAAGTTTCATGTTATAACCAAGATGTAAATGTGACCATAAAACTGTGAAGCCCAACATTTGGCATCATTCTAATTTCAAATAACCAAATCCAACCTCTTTTGACATTGCTAAAACTAATCACAAATATCTTTGGAGCATCAGAAGTATAAATTTTGCTAATTTGTTTTAAGTTGAACCTTTATAGATTGCTCAAAATTGCCTTCCAAACGTCATTGTCCTCCAAACGTCATTGTCCTGAATGTAAACAGACCTATTCAAAACTGTAATGCTTTCGTTTCAGATGCAGCTTTGGAAAGATTAAAGGCTGCATCTATACCAACATCGTCACCTTCGTCGTCATCTTCGCCGCAACTTTTACATGATGTGTTAGAGGATACTTCATACACAAAGACAGATTGTAGCACAGTCTTCATAACAGACGTACTTCCTCCGCGGTATAGGAAACCTGTCATCTCAGAAGAGGAAATAGAATACATTATGGTGAGTTCCTTATGTTGTGCTTATCAAGAAAGAAGAAACATTTATAAGATTAATGCTGCTTGTTGTTACATTAACTTCGGAAAGGTTTGGACTAAAAATTCGGATATTAAATTTCTGGACACACATTTGTGCGAAAATAAAAACTTTAAAGTTAATGTGTAATGTTTTAGGGCTTTTTTGTTTGCACAATAGTGTTGACATCACAAAAGAAGTCGTCTTGATTATGCTCTAGGATTCTTCTTGTGTTTGTGTGCTGCAACTTGAAATATGGCGTGTGGCATCCATGCACAACACTTTTAAAAATTAGCCTTAAAATTCTGTTAAAAAAATGACAGACTAAATCAACGTGTATCTTACAATTTTGTTTTTAACTTTTTAACTTTTCTTTTCAGAGAGGAGGACCTGACAGATAATATCAATTTCAAGAATGTGACGATGAGATGGGAATGAACATATAGCAACTGAGTTAATTGACTTATGATCTATCATGTATATATACTGTATATATTTTATTAAGAATAGTAGTTATATTTCTTTACTTTTCTTCTTTCGTAAACACTGCCTTTGACAATCTTTGGCTGCGAATTTTGGGTTTACTTTTTTCCAGCTTGTGACATAGACAGGACTTAGTTCCCGATTATTTTGTTCGCTTTTGCTGTCGATCGATTCTTTCTTGATGATCCTGCAGGTGTTCACTAAAAGTTAACCATTTTTAAAAGTTGAACAAAAGCATCAAGTGATCAAAACCGCGAGGCGTCAGAAGGGCTGCTATTGCAGATGCATTTAATAGGTAAACAACTTGAACCACAGGTTTTTTATAATCAACATGAGGCTCAAATTCTTAAAAACAGCTATTAGTCTACAGTCCCGCATCAAACTGAGTATACCGCGGGAATTAAGATTCACGAGTTTTTTTATCAATAATACTTCCTGCCATTATTGGAAAGCTCTCTATTCGCAAAATTTAAAGAAACTAGTCGTAAGCCTGTGGAAAAATCCACGGGTTCGTAATCAAAAATTATTTTATCGAAAATTAATTCTCGCAAAATTGTTTCCCTAGGTATATGTAAAAAAGAAAGTTGATGGTAGCATTTCAACAAATTAACTTGAAATTATTATTGTTATTGATTGCGCTTAAGAAAACGAATAGAAAAGAAAAAAAATAATTTGAATTCGGAGGTTGTTTCAGAAAAGAGAAAAGAAGGATGAATTTCACTGCTAGTAAAGAATATGCATCTCTTTGACCACTTTACTTCTTTATATTTTTGAACAAATTCACTTACTAGGCCCGGCGGACCCACACACACTTTTTTTGCCAAGACGTAATGTTTTTTTATAAGGTTATCATGATTTTAATCAATTATTAATTGATCAATATATACACATGCTCCGTATGAGATCAACAATACTTCCAGCTCCTTTCAATTCCATCTCCATTCTCAATTTCCAAAAAGATAGGACTGACAAACTAGACTTGATCAAAATTGCCATCGCATTTGCTAAATCGGACGACAACAGTATTCGGAAAATTTACAAAGGAGGACTGGTAGTTGTCATATACTATAGCCTTTCTCTGCATCATCTTTATTTTGCTTCGATGTTACTATTGCTTATTTTAAAAATATATCTGACATAAAATATGGCATTTCTATATATAATATTCTGTTTTTTGTTAAGGATTTCAAGCGCAATATTTCGGAGTTTGAAGTATGTTTTAGCCAATCTAGGGGGGGCAAAAGTTAAAAAATTTTCTTATTTCGTTCGCCGCAACTATCGGCGGGCCTCCTTTTATACTGAATTAATATAGCCACTCCACTTTTAAAATTGCTTCGCCGGGCCTGCTTACTCACTACGGAAGATTGGGCAAGCTTATACCTCAAACTTCCGTAGTGAATTTTGGCTATGGGCTTGCCCATTACCTTAAAGATAAAACGAAACAGTGGAATCTCTGAGCCTTTTTTGAAGTGAAAAAAATTCTTCAGTGCCTAACCCTGGCGAATGATGTGTTTCTTTTACTTTAATAACCCTTTGCACCTTACCCTCCTCACGCTGTGCGAACCTTCCACTTGCGCTCTCAGAAACGACGAATTGTCTTTAAGGTGACTATGGTTAGACCTCCAGAATGGCTAAAACGCTTATTAATTTCTAAGCTTTTCTTTTTTGAAGCTATACCTGTAAAATAGGCGAGGGCTCTCCTTCTTTCCGATTCTTTAAGCTCCTGACTTTGGCTAACACTAAAAAAACAGCTTTGACTGGCAGGTTATTCTGCGATTAAGGGTCCCATCTGCCCGTGCCACAGAAAGGTCTCTAAATTAAGCTAGAAATTTAACTCCAGGCTTTCATTTTGGACAAATCAGACAGAAAATAGTTTCAAATACGATGATTCTTAGTTAAAAAATGTATAAAAACATAACCGTGTTAGGTCAAAATAGATACTGCTGAAACCTTTTACGGCTTCTTTTTATTATGTATGTTTCCCAGGGTTTTAAACAATGGCCTTTCAGCTGCTTGTTGTTCATTTACTGGTTACCGGGATAATAAATGATATTTATTTTTTATTCTTTAGTACACAACTTAATATTTAAAAACTTTTTAAGATAAGAATTTTATTGTATATATTTTTAGCTGCTTTATTTTTAAGAAAAATATTTATAGAAAAAGTTATAATAAATTTATTTAACCTGGTACAAAAATATAACCTCCCCCCGACCAGCGTTATTTGAATGGCGCATTAATCGAATAGTGCGCGTTAATGGATTTAATTCTTATATGTGACTTCGAAATTCGATATTTTAAAAGCGATCGTTATTGCTTATTCATATTATTTTTTCTTTAGCAGATTTCTCAGTGGGAGCAATAATTTTGTATCGATCTTTAAGTTGAAATTTTTTTTAATAATGATCGTTAAACCTTATAACTAGTGTTCATATTTTTATTTGCAGATAATTTTTGGCAAAAAAGCGCCCCAATAACATTTTGTTTACCCGAGTTTGGGAAATGGTAGCCAGTTATGGTGGTAAACGAAAGGAATGAGAAATCTCGAACAGGAAAGTAAAGATGCACTTGTTTTAGCTTACTTAATAGCTAGCATTTATTGTAAAGTAGGAGCACAAGATTATTAATTTCAGTTTAACTAACCAGATTAGTACAAAGATTATTATACTGTAAAAGGGGTGGCTGCTCAACAAGATTTGTCAATGCTTAGTTTGTAGTGTCTTTTTTAAAGCTAAGGTTTGAGCCTAGACCTTAACTTTCCAGCTCCTCTTAGCGTCCATACGCGCTACGTTATTGATGGCTAATAACTATATATACATAGCTAGCTATAGACCTTTTTGAATGTTTACCAGTCAGGGAAATCTTCTTAAATAACCCTTTCAGTCCTTCACCTCCTGCCCCTGCAGGTATTATTTTTGCGCTCAAAATCCTTGCCCTCCGCCCCACAGTGGTGTTGCTTTTTGATGATTTTAGGAATGGAGCGCCAATCTTATACCATCAGAACTGCATGCTATATGAACTAGAGAGATTGGGTGCGATTTTGCAAAAACCGCGAGTCCATAGCATTTTGCAATGCATTTTTGTTACAGAAATTTGAAATGGCAAGATTTCTAAATGTTCGCTTTCTGAAGTGCCGGTAACCATATTTCTGGAAGGTAATAGGAAATACTATTGATGTGAGTAATTCTGCCTACACTATTTATGGCTTATTTCACTTTTCTTTCTGTCCAACAAGACTCTCGGTCTATAATCTTTTTATTGTCCCATTCAATAACATGATCATACTTCCAGCTATGGTCCGCAATCCCATTTTTGTCTGTATCTGCATTGCGTACGCAGAGATGCATTGTGTAAATGTATTGATAAGCTATTTCCTTAAGTATTAGCGTGAAGTAATTATATAATAAAAATCTTTCACAAAGTTTTATAATATATACAAGAGAATGTATTGATTTAAAATATGATCTTAAAAAACATTTCTACCGCCGCTTTTTGTTTCTAAACTTTCAAAATGCAATTTGAAAAAACATTTCTGTTGCCGCTATTCGGTTTTTAATTTTTAAAATGCGATCTAAAAAAAACATTTCTATCACCGCTTTTCGTTTTTAAACTTTTAAAATACGATCTAACTAAATTTTTATATGTAATTACTGCAATTAAAAATTTCAAAAGAGTTTTCAAAAGAAAAATCATTTTGTGAGCAATATATTTTGAGAAAGCAGGTGAAAGTAATTCCAAGTGTTGTACAAAAACACAAAAGCACAAGAAATGTTGTTCTGTACTTATTACTTATTGCAATTATATATTTTGCCATCAATTCCTTTTTAATTTTAAAGAACATTCAGAGCTCCTTTTATCCAGCTGACTTTCAGCAGCTATAACATGTGACCAAAAAATGCTAATAACTGCATTTTGCCTTACACTACATTCATGAATTTTAGCAGCAAACTGTCTGCATCTATCTAACTGAATAAATCCATATTGCATATAAATGTCTCCAATACATTAGTTTTTTTGTAGCACCCCATAGATCGACTAAATTTAAGTTTTTAAAAATGGCTGCTTAAATAGGCTATATCACGTGACAATAGATTCTAACTATAGGATGCAGTACAGCTTAACTACGATGAACCGTTGTTTCTATTCCATATCTTTTGATGGTGATGGTGCTGGAAATACCATTCTTTTTTTATAATGTAGTGGTCAAACTGACGATAAATGAGCTGCAGCAGTGATTCTGCTAAAATTTACATTTTTTGAGAAATCAGGGAAAAACTTTTCCTACCACCTAATTTAGATGTATGTCACCTAATTAAGCTGTATGATACAGCTTATTTACAGTACCGCCTGCATGTAACTTTGCATGTACGCAAAGCTTAACGACTAATGTCTACATGAAGAACGTACACATATATTTTGTTTACACACGAACTTAATTGCTTTCTATTGTTATCGTCGTGCACGAGTCATAACAATAAGATTTGATGGATCCTTTTGTTGTCACATATAACATGCATGTTATTGTTTAAATGTGTTAAAGAACGCGAAGGCTATTAAATAATTTTATAAAAAAAAAGAACAAACATAACCCCTAATATTTAAAAAAAAACTAATGCTAACTTTTTAAAAAACCCTACTTTCAGGACTTTTCCCTTCACGATAAGATTTGGAAAACAAATTAAATTTCAATACTGAAGAAGGAAAAATCTAAAAATCACACTTTTGATGTTTTTTACAGATCTAAACACTCATTGTGAGATCATTTTGTTTTTGCGATTTGATCTAAAAAAGCTTTTTATCACTGGTTTTTGTTCCTAAGTTTTTAAAATGCGATCTAAAAATAGTAATAACGCCACTTTTTGTTCTTAGGGGGAGCATCTGATCATTAAAACAATGTTTTTATTTCGTTTGTTTCCATTTCGCAGAGGGCAATTGTAATTTTTGTCGAAATGCTAACTTTTATAAAAAAATCATGTGCACGATTTTTTGAGAGTTATGTATATTTTATGTTATTAAAATTGCACACATGCTTTTGTAAAACACGAGCATCAAAGAAAACATAACATTTATAAATGAATGGTTTAACATTAACATTCGTGAGTATAAACAATAGATACTTAAATCTTTGTGGCTCATGTATTTAACATTAGGTTAACAATAACAACGAACGCTCTAACGCTACCAAAAGCTCATGCGAAGGTGATAACTATCGCATACATGTAAAGTTACATTCGAGCAGCACTTTAGGAGATCTCCAAATTAAGCTAGACAGCTTAATTAAAAGGATTTCCCTGACTGTTTACATTTTCGTTGGTTAACCCTTCTGGCTCTAACAACTGCATGACAGGCAGAAACTTTAGGAATAACCTGCGGTATAATTTCAAAAAACAAATCTTTGTGCATGAAGGTATTTTTAGCTAGTAAAGTGTTCCATTTACTCTGACGCTTTTCCACCTTTTTATACCATAATTTAAAAACGTGATATACATATATATATATATGTATATATACAATCCTTATTTGGCAGTCTGGTCAATAACGAGGCTGGGCGTGCAACACTTTGCATGCCAAAAAGTGTTTCTATGGTGCCAAGGTGTGTGATTCTGAATTCTTTAATTAATGTCACACACAATGGAGGAGGGTGTTATGACAAGCATATTTTTTGTGTATTGTCGCATCACGCACGCAGGTAATAAATAATTTTTTGTTGTAAAAAAAAGTTAATAAATCGCCTCCTTCTAAAAATATGGGTAAAACAATTCTCTTGTTTTGAATTGGAAAAATAACTAGCTGTCAAGGTGAAAAAATAAAAATACTTGCATGTTCAAAAACTTATGCAGGAAGAACAATGTTGTGTGAGCTTCGTTATTATGTTTTCATGGTTTTTAAGAAAAAATGCTGCATTATATATATACAATCATGTTTTGATTTTAAAAAAAGATAGATTGTTGATAAGCTTCATAAGGTCAGGTTTTGATAATTTTAGAACGAAATAAGATATTTTCAAGATTCAAACTATCAAATACTGAATATGCCTTATTCTAGGAAATTAACTGCCCAGAGTTTATGATCACAAAATTACCACAAAAGATAATGTGAATGCCTACCACAAATTATTAAAAAGAATGTAATACAGATCAACTGACTTAAAAAAAGCATTTAAAAAGGAAATACGTTTATCTTAATTGAGGATGGGTTTATTGGAAACCAGTTTCTCTTGTTTTTTTCAATCAGATACGGAATATATATGTACTCTGTTATTCCCACTGTGCAATTAGCGTCTCAACCTTAAAATGAAAGCAGGTTTGTCAGAGAGGTAAGGATATTGAAAATGTTGGATTTTTTAATTTATTTCAAACATATTTATACAAGATGGTTTTGTCAGTTTAAAATAACTGTTCTGTCAATGTAAAAAGATAAAAAATGGTATATATTAAAATGATGTATTAAAAGCTAAGAATAATTGACACCAAGAAAGCAAAATGGAGGCTAGTCAAAGTGATGCAATGAATGACTGAGTAATAATAATAATAATTAAATTTAAGTTGGTTTTATTTTCATCAAGAAAAAAAAAAAAAAAAATCAGTTTTAGTCAGACTTATGATGAGCATAAAAACACAAATTTAACAAAAATCTGTGTCATGCAATGAAATGCACAGCTTTAATGGAAATTCTAACTTATGCATTCAAAGCTGTTGTAAAATGCAACTTACACTGCATGTTACACACATATTGGAGTACCTAGATATGGTGAGACTGAATAGAAATTAGCAATTCCGCATATAGGATTATTGGAGAGACACGTTTATCTTTTCAAATTTTGCTACAAGGGCAGGTATACCAGAGAGGCAGACATAGTAGAAATGCAGAAATAATAGAATAAATTTGGCCACCTATGTAGGAATGCTTTGTATGAGTTGAGAGGAAAAGATATTTTTAAACTTTAATTATAGGTTTTAAATTAACTTTTACTAACTAGTTACTTACTAGACAATTTTAATTTCTGGTATAAGGTAAGCTTGGTAACAAAACCAACTTATTTTTTTAAAGTTATGTAATAATAGCGTGAAAAAAAAAATTGTATAATGAAATGAACTTGGTTTAGTAGAAGAAACCATAGAGTTCACTACACACTCTGTTTGAAATTAAAAATCAATGTATTTAAAAATAAGTTAAAAGTACATGACTGTCAGTTTCACGCTGAACGATTATCAAATGTACAGTGATAAACTACTTCAAAAAATTATAAAACTGTGAAAAAAATGTGTAAATAAGTTTGAAATTATACAAGTTATATAAAAACTCTATACAAACTTTATAATTTTGATAATAGAAAAAAGAAATTCTCAAATGATACAAAGGTTTAATAAATCGATACAAAGTAATATTATGAATAAAGTATGAATAATAATTAAATGACGTATGAATAATGTATGAATATTTTTAGAAGCTCCTAAACTGTTTGTTGCTAATATAACTTGTCATGTATAACTATGTGTTTTGTTTTAGATATAAAATGAAATATGAAATTCAATATATTAAAACTTATTTATTTATTTCTGCCAATCTCTTTGACTTTGTCATACAACATCCTGAGTTTCAGAGATACTCATTACGTTATTGAGGAAGTGAAGAATGGTAAAGTGGATATTGTAGTCATTAGCTCAGGACCTGTGAAAAAAGATATCTTTCTGACATGCAGTGTAAGTTTTTTTAGTTTTTTATTTGTGTTATCTACATTAGTGTTGATATTTTTGATGTTATGTTTTTTGATGTTATGTTGGTCAAGGCAAATATTAAGGTGAATCAAATTGTGCAAGCTGTGGAAATTATACTTCAACCAGACCTGATAATAATTCTATCACCTTAATAATAATCACCTTAATAATAATGAAAATTAGTTTTCTTTCACCTAAACATAATTTTTCTTTTAACGGGTGATTTAGTTTAATAACAATAATTTATGAAATTTTAACTATATTTCTTCTTTTTTTTAGCTTCCAGAATTGGCCAAACATGACTTTATTTCACTCACAGTTGCAAATGTTATCAGAACGAATACCAGTCAATGTATATGTAGATTTTATATTAACGATGACACAATACCTGAAGGTAATGCAACATACCCAGTAACACTAAACCCACGTGATGCTAATGTCAAAACCCAGTCACCAAATGTTACATTTGTAGCAATTCTTGCAAATGATGACCCATATGGTTGCATAGGGATCTCAAATGCAATAAAAGTTATCACTATTAATGAACCTAATGATTCTCCTGTAATGATGGAAATTAATGTGACAAGGTATGGAGGACGTATTGGAAATGTGTCAGCGCATTGGCAGGTAAGTTTTTAGACATTTGGATATCACTTTAAGCCTCTAAGCCTTTAAGTGTCTTTTTTATTACATTGTTTACATTTTTTTAATTGGGAATGTGGCATAATGGGTTATGTTTGCATATTAATGAAATTTTTGAAACAACTTGTGCGTCTTATGATACGATGCAATGGAACCAAAAAGTGGCCAAATATGCTAAAGTTTATGTCTTAAAATTTCCAACAACAACATCGATTCCCTAAAGTTTATAAATGCAAAAAAAATTCCTTCATTTGAGAAAGTTAAAGAAACCTGAGGTATAAAATTATGTTGGACTTTTATTATAGAGCTTAAAAAGTTAGCAAACAAGTCTTTTTAAATTTTTTAAAAAGCTCTTTTCGTTCTCAAGATATTCACATTTAATGAATTTCAGATTTAATTATGCTGCATGAATTATGATGTCATATTTCAGTAATAGCCAATTTAGACATTTTCTTTCATCAGTAATTTTAGACCTGTTAAAGGGTGTGCACTCAAACTTTATCAATGCATAGATATTATAAAGGTTAATTGATTAACATAATTTTTTTGCCAAAATGAAGAAGTTAACCAGTGCAGCACACCCAAAAACACACCTAAAATACTTGAGGCGTGCTTTTTGGCACACACGTTTTAAAATTTTCCTGAAAAGGCCTGAAATATTGAGTTTCAATTTTTAGAATCTTTATGGTTAATATTGGGTAAAGTATTAATACTCTCAAAATTTTCCGACAGAATTTTATAGACGGTTAAGTTAACATTTAGGTTAATGTTAACAAGTTTTTTTATATACCTTATTCACAAAAGTTTCTGTTTGTGAAAGTTCACTTAATAAAACAGTAAAATGACTTTTCTCTCATGATGTGAAAATTTCTCTTTATAGATTTTTCCAAGACACAATCTTTTATCTAAAGATATCAGTCCATCAGAAGGATATGTGTATTTTGCAGAAGATCAAGCAAATCTGACATTTGCTGTCAACATTTTGCCTGATGATGTAAGAGTTTGCTATTTTTTTATTTTGATACACATGTACTATTTGTTTTAAGGAAAAGATAATGACATCAATAAAACAATAGATTGACATCTATGCAAGAATGTAACTGACTCATGCATTACTTAAAAATGTGTTTTAAAGTCTACGCAATTGATTAAATTAGCAATCAAATTTTTTAATGAAACAATTTTTATCAGTTTCTACAACTAATGCATTAACTTATATTTTTCTAGGAGTATTTTTTTAAATGATTAATCATTGTATTTCTTTGTTTACGTATTATTCACTTTTTTATATTTTTCAGATTCCTGAATCAAGAGAAATCTATAACTTACGGTTGGTTTCAGTCACTGGTGGTGCTTGTTTAAAGGAAGGCAAAAAAGAAATTGAAATACGAATTGAAGAAAACGATGCTCCAATTAGTTTTAAAACATCTGCATTGACTTTTACAGAGCCTGACAAGCAAAAGGTTACTGTTTGTAGGGGGATTGATATAAATGGTAGACGGATTGGTCCAACTTCAATAGAGGCGAAAGTCTTATACCATACTGTTCCGGGTAGTGCAAAACCTGACTTAGATTATGTTTCTAAGAAAGGGGAAATTGTATTTGAAATTGGTACTACTCAAAAAGATATTGATATTGAGGTTCTTAGCGATCCTCTTCCAGAATTGCCAGAAACCTTCTTTGTTGTTTTAACAAGTGTCACAAAGGGTGTGATTTTGAGTGAGCCAAGTGTTCTGACAATAACCATTTCTAAAAACGACAACCCACATGGATTGATCTCATTTACTAATCCTAATACTCAATATATTGTTGATGAAGATAGCCTGGGACATGTGGATATTCCTGTTATCAGATCCTATGGAAAGTATGGTAACATCTCTGTGCAGTGGGAAGTAAAATCTGAAAATAATCCAGTTGCAGCTTTTGTTGTTTCGTCAGGATTTATTGATTTTAAAACTAACGAAAGTTTTAAGAATATTAGTTTATCAGCAAAAGTAAACAATATGCCATCGGAAGCCATGTTGTTTAATCTTACCCTTATTAACGCAACAAATGGTGCAAGATTATTGTTGTCTGCAAATAACGAAAATCCCAGTGTGCAAGTAGTAGTTGCCGATAGTGATAATGCATACGGAATGTTTGATTTAGCTCCTGAAGATCCAAAGCTAATCCTGGTAAGTAAAATAATAGAACTATGAAGCAATTTTTCTTAGACGTTAATTATGAGTTAAACCTGCATGCATTGGAAATATAGTTCATTATATATTTTGTCAGGTATTTTTGATCAGAATAAAACCTAATTTAGAAGTTTGCCAGTCATTTTTATCTTTCTTCTTCTACCTCTGCATAGTGTTATTTGTGACTTGTTATTTATTTGAGCGACTGAATGAAAATAGCCTAGTATTTTATTGCAACAAAAATATAATCATCACTGATCTTACTTTCTCCTTCCTGCTACATCATCATCATTCATCATTCTCAGCTTAACGTCCGTTTTCCATGCTAGCAACTCTGTAAAAATCAGCAACAATGGAAATCTAGATCGTCAATTCCTGACGTAATTGTTTTTTTCTTGCATACTTTAGTCATCAACTCCACGAAGATTAGAGGCACGAGTGATACGGTCTGGAGGAAATCTTGCGGAGGTTACAATATCATATTCAATCCAATATTTTCTTCCCGGTTCCACTTATCCTGCTCCAACAATAATAATTCCCAATCCAGGAGTCGTCACTATGTCAAGAAATAAACAAGAAACGGTTATAGCTGCTGAAATCATGAATGATGCTTTTCTGAAAAGTGGTTCTGCTTTTACAATCACGCTTCAAAATGTCACATTATCAAGTAAGATTTCCATGTCATAATACTATATGTTATAGCAATTGTCAAAATGAAAAAAGGTGTTGATTTATATATTGAGTGTAAAAAAAGATATGGGCCTTAAAATTAATGCAAAACATAACAACAATATACTTAACTATTTTTCTAAGGATTGACATGAAGCTTGAGATTCTTGATATGATATAGTTGTAGTAAACACCATGTTGAGTTAGCAAAATATTTCTTCTTTGCTCTGAATTAGTTAATTTCTGACCACTGTATGTTTAGAATCAACCCTGATCAAGCCATCTTCTCCAACTATTGGGAGCAGAGATAAAAAGCATGTCAACATCACACAAAGTTTAGCAAATGGAGAGATTGGTTTTTTCAACTCCCCTGTGTTGCTTGATGTTGATGAACCAAATGTTACCAATACAAAGGTGTGTCTTACAATCATGAGGGATGGAGCATCCGTGGATGTTTTAATATATTGGAGAGTAAAAAGCAATAACAAATTGTTTACAAGAGAAGATGTGAATGCAACTGATGGTTTTGTTATGCTTAGAAAAGGTAATATAATTTGTGCTGGGTTCATTATATGCAAGGTTAGTCTGAAACGTGGTGATAATAAAAAGCATATGAGCATTATGATAACAATTAATTTGTATTACTTAAAATTAAATAAACATTGGGCTGCATTAGCAGTAGTTTCTTTGTTGCATGACGTAGCATAGACCAAAAAGAATAAAAAAAATACTGTATTTTCATCATATCAGGCATAGATAGACAAAATATCAGCTTTGAAATCATGGCGGATGACACTCCAGAACTAGACGAAGATTTTATTGTGGAGTTGTACAATACAACTGGAAGAAATGAGAAGTTGCGCTCTGGTGCTGTATGTTCATTCATTTATGATTAAGAATTAAATCTTGTTTAATCTTTTTAATATAATATATTGTATTTTTTTATCATGCTCTCTGTTATTTTTTAATAGACAAATGCTTACATCAAAATCAGAAAGAATGACAATCCTGGTGGAGAATTTGAATTTCGAAAGGCAGTGGCGATTGTCTTGGAGGTAATAAATTTTATACATATAATGCATAACCTATTTTTGTTGTTTTGTACCTTCTTTCAAAAGATTCTTTCAGTTGGTTCTATATATTGCATTGTAATTTTCTTGTTGCTAGGAATCTTCCTCCGGAACCGCTCATGTGATCAGAACTGGTGGTTCCCTTGAAAGGCAAAAAGTCTTGGTCAGAATAGAAAATGGTCAGGGGTTATTATATACTTATATAATTCAGATTATTGTTGAAAAATAAACTTTTTTAACTAAGTTGTAACCAATACATTATTGCTTTTATACTAGGTGAAAATGATTTTAGGCCATATGAGCAAATAATAGAGTTCATGCCAGCAGAAACTGAAAAGATGGTGTTTTTATTTCCTCAGGATGATGACATACCAGAAGTATGTAAAATAAACATATTACAATTTTTTTTTCTAAATAGTGTCATTGTAGTAACATAATAAACTGACATTTCATCTATATCTTACATGGTTTATTTGTGCATGTTGCTAGTAATAATCCATGCTCATTTGTTTAAGCTTGCTGAATCTTTTGATGTGCACTTGTATTCAGTTGATGGTTCAGTTTTGGGGAACAAAACAACATTTAAAGTGACTATCCTTGAAAGTGATGAACCATATGGGTTGATTGCATTCTCCAACAGTCCTTTGAATATCAACCAGACGATAAGTATGTCTGCACATCAATGTTTTTTTCTTTTGATCAGCCCTTAGGTGCCCAACAGGTAATTTAAAATTCACATGAGAAAATCAACCAAAGAAATAATTTCAGTTAATATGTTTTTAGTTACTCAAAGTAAATCTATATAAATATTAAATTTTCACTTATACTGTTACCAGCGAGAACGAATGCGAGTTTTAAGATTTAAGATGGTAATTGCTGAAAAGCTGTAACAAATCGATGCTTTTTCAAGAACATGTTGTCTTGAAACTATTCCAAGTTTTACTGGTGTGTAAGGAGTAAGGAATGAGAACCATAGAAGTTTCGCTTGATAAATATGCTTTTTTATTTACGATAGCTCAAAAGAGCTAAAAGAACAATGCTATTTTTTAAATTAACATTTTGCTTTAAATTAACAATAATAATGAACCTCTGGGACACCTAAGCGTTAATTAAATTTTAAGTTTGAAATACCTTGTTCAATGAAATTGACAATTCTTTTTTCTTCTATCAATTTACATGTTCAGTTGTAATTTATAAAGACTGAGGGTGTCTGATTGAATAAGCATTTTTAAAATTATGTTATCAGGGGAACTTCCAACATCAAACTCTATTGCAACTTTTCAAGTTTCAAGAAGTAAAGGAACGCTTGGCGCAATTGATGTATTTTGGGCAGTTGCAAATGATAACCATAATATAACAGATTTGAATCCTTTAAATGGAATGGTAAATCTACGGGAGGGCCACAACACTGGAACCTTCTCTATTATTGTCAAACATGACCAGGTAAGGGGTCATCTACAAAATTCGTAGCAATTCGTATAAAAAAAAATCGTATATGCTATACGAATTTTCTTTTGCCATACAGTAATTAAATTCGTATGAAATTTTTCTAAATTCGTATAAAATTCGTATGAGTTTTTAATTAAATTCGTATGAGTTTTAAATTAAATTCGTATGAGTTTTAAATTAAATTCGTATGAGTTTTAAATTAAATTCGTATGAGTTTTAAATTAAATTCGTATGAGTTTTAAATTAAATTCGTATGAGTTAAATTCGTACGAGTTTAACAAAAAATTCGTATGAGATTTTAATTAGATGCGTATGGTTTTAAAAAAAAGAAAATCGTTTGACATTGTATTAAATTCGTATATGAGTTTCAAAATAAAATATTTTTTAGATCGCATTTTAAAAGTTTAAAAACGAAAAACGGCGATAGAAATGTTTTTTTAGATCGCATGTTAAAAGTTGAAAAACGGCGATAGAAATGTTTTTTTAGATCGCATTTTAAAAGTTTAAAAACGAAAAACGGCGATAGAAATGTTTTTTTAGATCGCATTTTAAAAGTTTAAAAACAAAAAACGGCGATAGAAATGTTTTTTTAGATCGCATTTTAAAAGTTTAAAAACGAAAAACGGCGATAGAAATGTTTTTTTAGATCGCATTTTAAAAAGTTTAAAAACGAAAAACGGCGATAGAAATGTTTTTTTAGATTGCATGTTAAAAGTTGAAAAACGAAAAACGGCGATAGAAATGTTTTTTTAGATCGCATTCTAAAAGTTTAAAAACGAAAAACGGCGATAGAAATGTTTTTTTAGATCGCATTTTAAAAGTTTAAAAACGAAAAGCGGCGATAGAAATGTTTTTTTAGATCGCATTTTAAAAGTTTAAAAACGAAAAACGGCGATAGAAATGTTTTTTTAGATCGCATTTTAAAAGTTTAAAAACGAAATATAATTCGTATAAAAGAGAATATAATTCGAATGACAATTCGTATGAAAGAGAATATAATTCGTATGACAATTCGTATGAAAATCGTATAAAAGAGAATATAAATCGTATGACAATTCGCATGAAAATCGTATAAAAGAGAATATAATTCGTATGACAATTCGTATGAAAATCGTATAAAATTCGTATTAGATTTTTTATAAATCGTATAACTATTTAACACTATACGAATTGTATACGATTTTTATACGAATTAAAAGCAATTAAATTCGTATATATTCGTATAAAATATCATACGAAATTTGTAGACGACCCCTAATTTTTTCCTAACTTTCTATTAAAGCGTTTATTTTATCATTAATTTTTAAGTTGCTATGTCTACACTTGTGTTTTTCTTGACCTGTGTTGTATTAATGTAAGCTTTTTCACTAGATTCCTGAAAAAGACGAGTTGTTTGAAATATTCATTGTTAATGTCACTGGGGGAGCACGGCTTATTAGACCCTCCTCTGCTTTGCTCACAATCATTGCGAATGATTTTCCTGTTACTATATCTCCATCCTATATTTACATTGAAGAAGGAGAAAGTTCTACATTGTTTATCCATTTGAAAAAATCTTTTCCCTATCCAATCAGTGTTTTGGTTGAAACCGAAAAAAAAGATGTCTCGGATGATGACTTTGTTCCTTTTGTACGTAACATAACTTTTTTGCCTGGCGAGACAACTAAACCTGTCCAAATCACTACAATAGATGATAAGACACCTGAACTTGATGAGACCTTTACCGTAACAATCACTTCTGTCACTGGTGATAATGTTATTTTCAAGAATTACTCTTCTGATGTGATAATTAAAGCAAATGATGATCCATACGGTGTTTTTACCTTTCATGACACTGTACCGTTTTACATCGAGGAAGGTGAAACACTTAAAATAAGGTAAAATTTAATAGTTGCTTTGTGTAGCATAATTTGTTTCTTGTTATTTAATTTATGTAATGACAGCAACTTAGTGGTTTCAAAAACAATTCTTAAAAAATCGAATATAAAGTTTTTCTGGTTTAATGATAACCATTTCACTGTTTTCGAGCCTTTTATACAAGATGGTGAAGATTGATTGCATATTGAAAGTAAACAACTTTTAACCAAATGAACATTTTAAACACAAAGTACTGGCTATGAAAATAACAAGAAGGCAAATGCAGAAAAGAAATATTTTAATAGCTTAGCAAATCTGAGCAGTGATAATTGATCAGGTCAGAAAAAAAGAAATTGCAGTTGTTAGCTCGCAATGTTCGAAAATCTCACTCCGACGCAAAATAATAAAAACAATTACATACAATGGATTAACCTTTTATGTAACTTTCTTTAAAATTTAGAGTTGATAGATTGTTTGGCACATTCGGTGAAATTAAGGTACTGTGGAGGGCCATTAATTTCTCCAATCACAACATCGAAGAACTTTCGAAAAACAGTGGTGCCATAGTTTTTAATGAGAACCAAACAGTTGGATATGTAGAAACAATGGTGAAAATGGATTATGAAGCTGAGCTCAACGAAACTTTCTCAATACAATTGATAAACATCACAGGTAAATCTTTTTTCTTTCTAAACTTATAGTATTTGTTAATGTTTTTAATGACCAACCAAGACATAAAGCACGTCATTTTCATGATCTTTGATATTTGCTTCTGTTATTGACAACCTTCTGTTATGATAACACAATAGGGCTACAACCATTGCATTTGCAATGTTGCTTTTACGCTAAATAGCTTAGAAACATGTGAAAATAACTGAGGTCAAATGTTGCATGGATTACTTATATGATCTTTTCTCTAGTAGTTGAGAAAAATGCAGAAAGAAGTTTGTTAATAGCTCTCCCATGATAAAGCATGTAGAAATATTAAAAATCAATTCAAGCTTTATCATTTCGAGACTTTCTCTTGTGATAAACCACAATGAAATGAAGACAGAACCTGCTCCTATTAGTGGGTTTAATTTTTTATGGTTTTATATCCTTAGGAACAATGTTCATAACACCTTATTAAGGCCCCAGTCTCAGCAGTAGTTTTACAATTGATAGACCCTTCTTGCAGTGACGTACAAAGCAAGGTTATTCCTGCATTATAGGAGTTATGGAAAGTGTATATATTAGGAATTTTTTAGGAATACGATAGTTTAAGGTAAATGTTAAACATTCGTTTGCATTTCACCTTTATAAAATATATACAGATTCAACTTAAGACGAGTGTTAAAACAGCAAAAGTTGTCTTCTTTATTATTTTATCAGATGTTTCAAACTCTACATAACAGAAGCAAGGACCTAATAAATTTTTCTTATGTGTACTGATCATTGCTGATGTTATCCAAATGTTTATGACTGTCCTTTCCATTGTTCTTTTATCTCAGTGGAATTCTATACTGCTCTGACAATTAGTTATTATTACTAATCAAATCCCCATGATCAATTGAATTTAAATCAAAGTTTAATGTGCATAAAAGATACATACGTTATGGCATTTGTATACTCCCTAGGCTTGTTTGAAATGCATATCAAACATACACAAAATCTGCATCTGATAATGCAGTCTCTTATTAACTTAATAACGACAATTCCCATTGTAGGTGTACAATGTAGTAAGCATGTATTCTTTTATAGGTGGAAGACTGGGAAATATGACAGTGTTGGAAGTTACAATTTTGAGTAATGATTACCCTAATGGTGTTTTCATGATTGATACATCAAACACTACAACCACTTTTGCTGAAGATTTTGATGGAAATGATAAATATAAAACACAAGGACACATTTCTTTCATGAGAGAGCAAGGAAGTTTTTATGCTGCTGAGGTAGGAACACATTCTGCATTGAAAGTATTGGATCATTTACATTTTTTTTTTTTGTTTGTCATTAAAGTTGCTCAAAGCAAACTCTTATTGCTTCAACAGCTTCATTAAACAGGTGTAGTAATATTTTCTTATATGCAAATTTGTTATATGAAAGTGATTGCTCTATCTAATGTAGGTTACATTGGGGTGAATATCATTATCTTGTCATTTTAAACGCAAAATAAGCATAAGCCAAGCAAGAATAATTTTAAGAGTAGCCATTTCTTAAAATTGCACATCAGCATTGTTTGGCCGATGCATTAACGCCAGTAGGCTGCAAAAACTTTATTTTGACAGATGTAAAAGAAAGTGAAAGTACAATAGTCACCATTTTCCAGAATACTCGCATTATGAAACAGTCAACTGTACGCTGGTGAACATTGACAAGTAAACTTTGATGCGTTTAGAGTGTGTGTGTGTGACCTAAATAGAAACGGTTGTGCGCTTACAGTGTTTAAATTTTGGCTACTCTCTCTAAAATATTTTTTCTCTGTTTGTAGGAGTTAAATTCAAAAAAATTTGATTTCAATCAGCAATAATGATTTTTAATTATTTGCTGACTTAATACTTTAGATTACCTGGGAAATCTACAGATGGGATATGCCCTCAAACTTACCTAACCGCATATGGGACTTACTACTACGCAAAAGTCTAGATAATCTTCCAAGCGAAGTAAATGGTAGAAAAGGCAGTTCAACGGTTGCCTACAAACTCACAACAGGTATTTATCATTAGGAAAAAGTTTAAAGATACATAACAATTTATGTGAAAGTTGTATTTTTTGTTTTAGTCTTGCAACATGCTGATGAAAAAGTTCTAATTTTAGATTACCATACTATGAAATACTGCTGTAATGCAACTTCTTGAAAACATTTGTTCAAATTTGCTCATAAATTCATAAGCATGGGTTTGTTTGCTAGGCATCTTTTCAAATAAGAAATGAATCTGAAAAACAGATGTCCTGTAACAATAAATTTGTGCAAGAATCGAATGCACAATATGTATGGTCTGATTAGTTGTTGCCACATTTTAAAACCTGCAGTTTTTTTGATTTTGACAAGTTAGATTTAAGGAAACAATAGTTTATACTGATTATGGTTGAAGTTGTGAGAAACTCATCAACATGGATTTCTTGTCAAGCGATAGATGTTTTTAGCTTGGTTGACCACAACATGGATAATGTTTTTAAGAAAACGTTGTGAGCAAACGATTGGTTGTGACCATCAAAAAACAGATTCTTGCAAACTTTCTGGAACCACTGTGTCATTGAATGTGCTGCTTAAACTTAAAAGTCTTTATTATCAAAGGCTAGGGAAAAGCATTTAGTTATTTTCACTACTCTTTTGTCTGATTCTCCACTATTTAAAAGATTATCCTGAAGTTTTTGTACAATTGGTATTTTACTAAATCAAATGTTTATAAAAGAAATATTTTTATTATGTAGAGTATCATAAAAGGTTCTACATACATAGCTTAAAGTATAATAATTTTTTCTAGGTTCGTGTCTAACTGTACCATTAAATCAACAACCATCAGCAGTTGATTTAGCTGAAGGATTTACCATCGGTATGTGGATGAAGCCGTCTGCTAGTGCACAGATGAATCTCATAAACAAGCTTTGTACCACAAATGTTATTTACAATGTTATGATTGATACAAGAGCTCAACCAATGGCAATAACGCTTTCAGTTGGAACATCTTCAGCCAGTGTTAACAATGTTGTTGTAAGATTTATATTTTGTAAACCTTTTTGTTGAGAAGCAATTTGAAACAAGTTTTGACCTCATTGGAAATGGTAGCCCAGTCTAGAATGTTTCTAATCCTGAAGAAAGACGTAATAAATATATCATCTGATTTTTTTAATATTAGACGTCGTTTCCACGTGATTTCAACTTTCTTGACGGTGAATGGCATTCCTTGTTTGTTACGTTTTCAAAAGCGAGAAAAGTTAACATATATTCTGATGGATTGCTGATAAAAACAAGGTTATTTTTTCATAATTTTTGGTGTAATTTTATTTATAGTTCATCAACAAACAAAGATGTTGTTGTTTTTTGTAACCCAGGATATTAATACTTGCATATTATAATTATTTTTTTGCTGATGAAATTTGTTTATTGTGTAATTGTCACTTCTTAAAAGTGCTGCAAGATGGAAAACTATGTATACCACAAGTACTCGATTAAGTCTGCGCCTTCCAATAATCCCTCCCTTTTGAATAAATGCCTCCACCATGAAATGAATTTTTCCAAGTAAGCCCCACCCCTTTTTAGGGCCACTATGGTTTTTTTTCTGTGCTGATTGCTACTTGATCTTTAGTCATGCTAATAAATCATTTATGTGAGTAGCTTTTCTAGCTATTGGCTGATACCCACTCACTTTTATACAGCAGTGTATCAACACTTAAGCAATTTAAATATTTCAATGTATTGTGTTATTGAAAACATCATTGAATTGTAATCTTAACAAGTTACCAATTTATTAAAAGCCTTACCCTTCCTTTTAATAAGACCCCACTATCAAAATCTTCTCTGACAAATCTATTGCATTCTATTAACATGACAGAAGATCATCACATAATTTTTTGTGTCTAAACTTTAGCTCCATCTCCAGCTCAGACTTTAATTATGTGATTGCCAATGAAGGTGTTATTTCTCTTGGCTGCTCACAAAGCAACTCCATGCCCTATATTGGATCTATTCAAGATGTGCGAATTTACCCAGTATATTTTGAGGCAAAGTGAGTATGCACATTGTCATGTTTGTTTATTTTATATTTCACTGTACATTATTCTTAAAGTTTTGTTAGACATTATGATGGTGATGTTGTTACATCAAATATAAAACCTTTTTTAAAAAAGAAAATTTTGAACTATTCTTTACAGATCTCTTGCATTTCATATCTGTCAACTTTTTCTGTCTAGGGAAATAACTATGCTGCATGACTTGGCTTCAACATTTGATCCTTTTAATGGTAAGCTATCCTACTTACCTGGCGAAACAACGAAATCAGTTCCTATATCTCTAATAGATGATGATGTTGCAGAACCAAATATGTTCTATGTTGCAAGGATTATTGATGTAACGGATGATCAGCTACCAAGAGATCATGCTGTGTTGAGTAGTACAAATAATACTGCTATGCTAGAAGGTATGTTTGTTAACTAGTCGGTGGCACATGGGAAAATTAAGGGGTTAGCCAATTCTTTTTATATGTATCTCTACTTGCAGTATCATTTTACGTGACAGATAGGGGTATACAGGTATTATAATATAGATTTTTTTACGTGTGGTTGGTGCAATGTGCAAGTAAAAAAGTTGTTTTGAAATTTGGGACTGTTATCAAGGAAATTGTCAATGTTATACCATAAGTTAAGTATTATTTTTATTATGTAAATATTTAACAGACAGACTATTGTAAATTAAAGGCTCTATAGAAACCGACAAACAAACTAAAGGTACGAAAACTAAGAAATTTTTGATTCCCTTGTTTTTGTTTTGTATGTCAGATGGATTAAGAATATAAAAGCAAGGCTCAGTTGATTATTTTTGTTTATAGTTTTGAAGAGTGATTATGCAAATGGTGTATTTGGTTTGCTTCACAGCACTTGTATCGATAATCTGACTGAAAGTTTACATTGGAATGTCACAATTGAGAGGACTCGTGGATTATTTGGTGCAGTTGCTGTTGGTTGGGAACTAACAAGTGTAAATAACAAAGCAATTGCTGCAGAAGATTTTGTAAATGCTACTGGAAATGTTTATTTTCTGGAGAATGAAAATAAAAAGGTTACTGCTTTTTAAGGTTACAGGGTTGGACTTTCTGTAGATTTGTTCACAATTTTTGCCTTAACTTTTTCTCCTTAATTTCAGATGCTGGAAATAGCTGTTTTTGACGATTTATTTCCGGAAGAAAAAGAGTCCTTTATTGTGAAATTAACTTCCGTTATACCTGCTGATAAACAAAATGGCTCCACACTTAAAAGTGGTGCAGTTATAAATGAATCTCGTTCGCAATGTCAAGTGTCAATTCTTCCAAGTGATTACCCATCAGGTATCTTACAATTAATGGACCATGTACCCCACTCTTCTCCATTTATTAAACCTATAAAATCACCTTTACATATCAACATTGATGAAGAACAAGGAACACTAAATGTTTACATCGTCCGTTCACAAGGTTTGCAAGGTAAATGTTGCAGTGTTTTTGTTTTATTTATTCATTACAAGCATGAATTACATTGTTGTATCACATTATTCATTTTTCACATCTTCTATTTTTTTATATGACAATATAATGTTCTATCTAGTCATTTAAGTGTTCGGTATCCATTAACACCTGAATAATAAAGGAGCATTACTCTTCAATCACACTATGACCAGTGTGATTTATTGTGAGTTTTGATGCTAAAGCTACCTCTGTGCTTAGTTGTCGTCCCTACTTTATTTGAAAACAATAGAGAAATTAAAACTAATAAAATAAATTTGAGAATTGTAATCACCATTATTATTTATTTAGGCACTGTTTCAGTTGAATGGAAAACTGAAAGTGTCACTGCCGTTGGAGGCAAAGATTATCATGAAACACTTGGATCTATTTCTTTAAAACCCGGAGAAAAATCCGCAGTGATTGCTATCGATCTGATTGATAATGACGTTCCTGAACTTTTTAAAATTTTTAAAGTACTTTTGCGTAATCCAACAGGTGGAGGTTGGTACAATCTGAGGTTTTTTATTAAATAATGTCACTATGTCCCTCAAAATCGTTACACACTTTAAGATTTTAATTAGAAAATCGAAAACGAAGTTTTCTGTAAAAACAAAATAAACTTGATTGCATCCAAACACATTGATACATTGTGGAATTTTTTTTAAAAAAAACAATATTTACAAACAACGAAACCATAAAAAATTAAGTTTAGTTGTTTAAGTTGAATATTGTAAATTGAAAATAAAATTGTGTTCTGAATATACTTTTTTAAAAATAGATTATCTACACATTTTTAACTGTTATCATTTACCATTTTGTTTTAGCAATTGTTGACGCTGGTTCAGAAATGTATGTTCGTATCAAGCCAAGTGACAATGCTTTAGGAATGTTTAGTCTTAATCAGACAATATTTCATACAAAAGAAGGTACAACAGTAGACATCCCTATATATAGAGTTGGTGGATCCCTGGGAGGTGTAAATGTAACATGGACAATCGTTAATGGATCAGCTGACTTCTTGGACACAGTGGGAACTGTAATGGTAGCAGCTGGAAAGATGGTCACTACAATTACAATTGTAACTATAGATGAAGACGTAAGTTTTACTTATAAGTTGCATTTTTATAATAAATTTAAGCTGGTTGAAAGAAATGTCATGATGTGTTAATTCTTAATTTAATTTGAACTCGTGTTAAAACACTGGTAGAATAAACTGATTTCTACTTTTATATTCTGTGTTATTTTGTGGTTGTGCTCTGGTAAATAATTTACATGTAAATTAAAGGTAGTATAGTATACTAATAGTATGGTTTAATTTTTGCTCTGATAATGTTATTTTGTACTTAAAAAGACTGTAAGCAAATAATTTAAAAAAAAAATTACTGCTCAGGTTCCTGAATTAGATGAGTCGTTTGTCATAAAACTTGTCAATGTGAGTGGTGGAACAATTAATCAGAGTGCTGATGCAGCAATTATAAAAATACAAGCTAACGATCATCCGTATGGCTTGTTTAACTTTCAAAGATCCATGTTATATACAAATGAAGCAAACAAAACAATCCCTATTACCATCATTCGTGAAAAAGGCACTGCTGGCACTGTTCGAGTCTTTTATAACGTTGGGAAATCATTCACTACAAATGTTGCTGAGGAGAATACAGATTTCATCCATGCTAATGGCTTTGTAACCTTTTTTGATGGAGAAAAACAAAAAAATGCTACCGTTACTATATTGGATGATGATGTTCCAGAGGTCAATGAAAGTTTTCTGTTGAATATTACTCATGTAACAGTACTCAATCAAACAGGTATAGAATCATATTTTCATACTAGTAGTTTACAACTAAGCAACACTCATTTAGTAGGTTTATGCTTAGATATTTTAGTATTATTATATTTGATATTGCATGCAAATATGACGAAAAACCTTCTGTTTGAAAGTTTGATCCTTCAACAGTGAAACTTAGTTGATTTTTTAACCACATTT
The DNA here is from genome assembly GCF_029227915.1 of Hydractinia symbiolongicarpus. NCBI lineage: Eukaryota > Metazoa > Cnidaria > Hydrozoa > Anthoathecata > Hydractiniidae > Hydractinia > Hydractinia symbiolongicarpus. The sequence continues at coordinate 10,441,367 of NC_079875.1, read as the reverse complement.
AGACCCTGTACATATGAAAATGATTGGTAATAACAGACTAATGCATGTTATCATAACTTCGAATGATAATGCAAATGGTGTTCTCACGTTTAAGAGTGATACAGTGTATGTTAACGAAGATCATATTGGTGGAGTTGTAAATGTTACGCGTAGCCGTGGCTTGTTTGGAAAGGTAAAGATTCATTTCCTGATTTTATTGTGTAATGTAGATGGAATTATACTGTTCATAAGTATGCATCATCACTGAACAGAAACTACATATTTGGAAAAACATGTTAGCAAAAGTTTTGGGTTTTTAAAAAATATTATTTTTTAATACATTAACAAGTTTAAAATATTAAAAAACAGTGTAATTTGCAATAAGAAGCAATCATGAAGATACGGTATTTTTTGTTCCTTTTTTTATCTTTTATATGATTCACTAAAATGTGTAGAAGATATAATAATTAACAATGAACTTGTTTTTTGTTTTTACTTTTTTGATTTAATGGATACGGGCCAGTACAAAGTCATATTTTTTAAGATATGGTACGTCCTAGTGTTTAAAAAATTTTGAAAAGTGTTTTGTTAGGAGATTTGTTTAAAAATTAAATCAATTTGAATCTTTTGGTGACAAAATGTTATAATCTTTAGTTTTGCAAGGTTTCAGCATTATAATTGCTTTGCTGACAATATGTATGGTGACATTACTACACCAATTTTGCCATATATCTTTCCAATAATTAAGATGGTGGCAAATAATTTTTAAATATTCTAATCTAATCTGACTTTTATTAATATAAGCTAATATAAGCTAAAAAGGAGAGGCAAACTGTTACTGTTACTTTAATCTTTTATGTCACAAAACAGTTCAAGATATTTCAATTTATATCCTTTTCAAGAAAATAGCAAGTGTTTGTTTATAGAAGTAACTGATTGTGATATGACATGATGTGATATATGTCTGTTATACATATTATATTTTTTAGATCTCCTTTACATTCAAAGTAAAATCACAGTCAGCACATATTGGTGCAGATTTCACTGTCAATGCCTTCGATGTAGTAATGGTGGATGGCCAAAAGTCAGTACAACTTCCAATATATTTAATATCAGATGAAATACCTGAGTTCAATGAGTCTTTTTCTGTCGAGATTTTACCTGACACCATTAAAGGAGGTGCTGTCGTCAGCAATGAAAGAGCGTGTATGGTGATTATACTTGAAAATGATTATCCATATGGATTAATAGGTACATTTTGTTTTTCCACAATTTTTGTTGATCAACTCATTTGTTTGGTAGTTCGAAATATGCATTTTTACTGATCTGGTTTTGTGGTAGAAAAAACCTTATTTGTGTTAAACCTGCGTCTTCTTGCTCTCAATACTTATTTCCGTGGAGTTGTATTTGTATGTTTTTGTGAATGAATATAAAATTTCAGCTGACTAGGACTTTATTTATTTTAAGTCTGGAATATTAAAAATAAGAACATCTAAAATTTACAAATAAAATAGGTTTTTTGTAAGTAAAAACTCTTACATCATCAGGTAAATAAATTTCCCTCTTGTTTTCCCATTATTATTTTGTTATTTCGTTCATCACAAAAAAACTTATCTGTTAGCACATTGCTTTAATATGCAATTCCAAATGGTAGGTTTCTCTGGACCATCTGTGTATGCAGTCAAGGAACCTTCATTGAAAAGCCAGGTATTAATGGTACCAGTAATAAGAGAAAAAGGCCAGTCTGGTGTAGTTCAATTACAATGGATAGCTGAATCTATGGAATCAACAAGCCTGTCTGCAGATATGTTTCCAACTCAGGGTACTGTTGGATTTTTAACAGGAGAGAGTAAACAAAATATTCAAATTTCAGTGATGCATGATAATATACCAGAAGTTAACGAGGTAATTATTACTTCGATTTTCTTATAATATTAGGTATTACATTTTTTTTTAATTTGTGACTTCATTTTACTTCTCTTTTAACTAGACATTTATTATAAGATTATCAGAGGTATCAATGAGTAAAGCCAAAATAAACAAAGACAAATCTCAAGTTAAAGTAACAATTCTCCCTAACGATAACCCGTATGGTACAGTGGAGTTTGTAGATTCAGTTTTATTTGTCAAAGAGAAAGATTTTGATTACAATGTGTCAGTGCTGGTCCAACGTTCTGGTGGATTGCATGGCGATTTGATAGTGTTTTACCAGTATGTTGATTAAACTATATGTTAAAATGATTTTGTTCTTTTGAAATTACTGTAACTAAGGTCTAAGTTGGTATTGAGGTGGAGAACTCAGGAAATAGAAAATGAATAAATAATCAAAAATCCGTATTTCTACAGTTACATTACATGACCAAAAGTTCTCTGTTAAAACTTTTATGAAGTAGAAATAATGTAAAATGCTGTGGATCATTTTTTCTTGTATTGTTCTTTTTAGCACAGTACAGGTGGCTTTAAATAAAGCAGAGGGAGGTACTGACTATGAGGAAATTCTGAATGATGGGAATATTATCATTTCAAATGGATCATCGCAAGCTCATATCAACATATTGATATTCAGTGACTTGATACCTGAGATGAATGAAACTTTTCAAGTTAAGATGACAAGGGTTGAAGTTAGGGGAATAAATGTGGCGCCAGAAAACAAACCTGCTGTAGGAAAGCAAAACATGGTCAATGTGACGATTGAAAGCAATGACAACCCTTATGGATTATTTTTGATTATGTTGGATTTGTATAATAATAATAACAACACTTTTGTTTTGTCAGAACCAGAGGAGCAAAACATCCCATTAAAATTTAACATTATCCGAGCACAAGGTATGTGAATTTCAATGATCATTATTATTGTGTTACATTTTTTTCTTGTAGGGAATTAGAATTTTCTCATAGTAGTGTTTAAGTCTGACAATGAACTTTCCATTGTGATTCATTCACTGTTAATGAAATTGTCGTCTTCCTTTTTCCCACCAACATATCTTCTTTTGTGTTTGGTCATGAAAGTTAAACACAAGGTAATGAAAAGGAACATTTTAATAAATGCTGACTGTTGTAAATGATTATAATTTTAGGCCTATTCGGTACTGTTTCTGTTTCATGGCGATTATTACCTGGTTTTACCATTACTCCTGGTCAGGATGTGTCTGGTGCTACTGGTTCAACCATAACGTTTAGCGAAAATGAGCAGAAAAAATCGTTTACAATTTCTGTAAATAAAGATGACATTCCTGAGGACGACGAACAGTTTACCATACAGCTTTACAATCCAACTGGGGAAGCTGCAGTTAGCAAAAACAATGACAGTGTGAAGATCATAATAAGTGCTAATGATAATGTTGGTGGAGTTATTGGCTTTCAAAGAGGTTCCCTTTCCAAAACAGCCAGTGAAGGTGATGTTATTAAGCTCTATTTGTTGCGAAGTCGGCCTGGTCTGGGAACTGCAACAGTGACTTGGGAAATCAGTGGAGATGATGTGGCTGAAGATTTTGCAAAAACATCAGGAATTGTTACATTTCGTTCGGTATGTGTGTGAATTCTTTGGGGTATTTTTTGACATTTTTTCTTCTGATTTGTCACATATACGTCTTACAATTTTGATTTGTTATTTGCATTTTGTGATCAATGTTCATTTACTTAAGGCTGTTTTATTGGAGCAAATTGAGCTGAGAGTTCTTTCTGACCTGAAACCAGAACCAAATGAGAATTTTATAGTCAACCTCACATCTGTTGACACAAGTGGAATATCAAAAACAGGTGCAGCAATATTGGATCCATCTACCAAACAAGCTTTTATATCTCTTGGTGCAAGCAACGATCCTCATGGGGTATTTGAGTTTTCTCCAGTACAGCAACCAATATATATTAAAGAAAATATCGGAATCCTGGAGTTAATGATAATAAGAAGATATGGCAAACTTGGTAAGTGGAATTCTTAGGGACTCTGTTCAGTATAAACTCAATCTTTTATCACGACATAAACTCTGGAAAAGTAATTCAAAAGGAAGATTACGTTGTATATTTATGTATGAATTAATAATGTAAGACGATATGTCTTGCTATTGTAACCTTTTTGATGAAAATCTTGGCTTATACATCAACTATATCCCATTCTAACAAGAAATAATAAACCAGTATACAATGCTTAATATTATGCGAATGTAACATCCCCATAAAATAATTTAACAAATTTATACAGTGAAAGTTTTGTAGTTTTTTGAGCTTTAAATTACAACAACAACAACAATAAATACGTCAAATTTTATTCTCATGCAAACATCACTATATTGCTCTTTAAATCAGTAATATTAGAAATTAACATATGAACAGTAGCTTAATTCGAAATATTAAATTCCAATTTGATTTATTTCCTGCCAGAAATATTATTATCGTAAATGAGGAAATAGAAGGATAGCTTTGTTAATTTTTTGTTTACAATGTCATTCAGGTGTGGTTGATATCTATTACGAAGTACAATCAGTCAATTCTTCCCTGCATATTGCAAATGCATCTATTCCAGAAGACGTGTTAGTGCAAACCCCTAGTGTTAGAATTCGTGATGGAATAGATTCTGTAAAGCTATTGATACCTATCGTTAATGATGACTTACCAGAAATCAATGAGGGATTTGTTGTGAAACTTACTTCAGTGGTATTAAGAACTACTCCAAAAAATTCATCAATGTTACCAAAAATTGGATTATTACGAGATGTTGTTGTTGTCATTGATGCAAATGATGGAGCTGCTGGAGAGTTGTTTTTTACTGCTGCCTCTCTAAAGTAAGTCTTGATAATATCTGTTTCTTTTTGTTTTGCTTTAGTGAGCTACATTATTTTTTATTTTAGAATTTGAACGGAACAGGATTGTGTTTTTATTGTTTTAAATATTGTATAGTTGGTTAGTGTGCAGACAAAAACATACAATCTTTGACAAGAGGACATAATTATAGTTTAACCTAACTGTGGTCGTTCCATTCTATTTTGCATGATGAACACATTCTTGTATATTCCTGGAAAATGCTTCTGCTGGAAATTTCTGAAATTGTCCTGGACAATAATCATATTGAGTCATGTGAAAAGAATTTGTTTCTAAAAGTTTTTTTAAACATTCTTTTTTTTTTGCTTCTCCACATCACCCAGCTTTACATTTGCTTATAACCATTGAAAGAATCTCCATGGATAAAGATTGTAAAGTTTCTTACTGACCAGTTTGTTATTTTTCCTTATATTTTCAGAGTGTCAATATGATAGCTTTTGCTTAGTACGTTAACCAGCAATATTCCTTTACTTTTAACAGACAGGTTAAAAATGGACTCTATTTAATTCAAGATTTTGTTTTAGTTTATAGCCAAATTTTGTTCAGATTTATAAAACATCTAAAAAATTAAAGTAAAATTTTATTATGCTTAAAAAAAGTTTCTTTGGATTAAAATTTTCTTGCCATTCATTTCCTGCTATTATCTAGTTCTTCAGCAAGCGCATTATAAAGATTTAGGCATGCTAATGAAATTTGCAGTACCCAAGTGTAAGCCACCTACAACTTTCTGTTTGCATCGTTTCTGTTCTAAACCAATCAAAATATTTTTTCACATGGTCTCGATATGGACAAGTTTGTAAATGACTATGACAACAAAAAATAAGTGTAGAGAAATTTTTGGCTGAATTTAATTTAATATAAAATAAAGCTGTGGAACTTATTTTCTGCGGAAAATAATTCCACAGCTAAAGACAGATCAGGAGAAAGAAAATTATGGGCTTTACAGGGAAAGCAATAGTGTGAACTTCAATGCGCATCATTTAAGGGAATTAAAGATCATTAGTTGAAGTTAAGTTGGGTAAAGTAAAAGTTAGTCCAAGTATACCCATTACTTTCATTAAACACTTAAATCGATGTAACACACTTGAATTCTAGTGGTAGTTACACAAAAGATATTGCTATGTGGATTTAGTGAAATAGAGTGCATGTCATGCGCCTTAAAGAATTGCTTGTTTACATTAAGAGTTTTTTATTTAAAGTGAGAGAAAATGTAATTCTTTTTGTACAGACTGTGCCATCATGGAAATAATAAGTTTAAATTATTTTGATATTTTAATTTAATTTAAACATCTTAGATTATACTTCCAGAAATTTCATTCTTATTAATAAATATTTGAATATTTTGCAAATTTTGAATTCGTTTTTTTAAATGAATTTCCTATTTCAACAAAGTGACAAACCCTGGAATGTTAATAACCTAATGCGTGTCTGTCAAAAAGCTTTGATTGAACAACAGCGGCTTTTTAGATTTTGTTCCTAATCAGTAGATTAATTTTTTTCTCAATTTTTAGTATGGTTAGTATTTCTGGAAAATTATAAGAAATGTTCCTGAAATGTCCTGAAATTTAGATTTCAATTTTCTGTGGTCACAATGTTGCTGTAGAAATAAAACTGTAACAACATATTTTCCTAAAAATAATGTTGTGTATATTATAAAGTTTTTTTGTTATCATCAAGCCATCTATTTTCTAGCCTTAAAGTTGAGGAATACAACCACAGCTTCAACCTAACAGTATATCGTTCATTGGGAGCTTTTGGAGACGTGTATTGTTTTTATTTTCTGAATCGACTCACTTCATCTGTCAATGATTTTTATGTAAGTGGTGGTGTCATGAATGGAGGACCTGCCAAGCTTGTATTCAAAGATGATCAACGCACAGCTAATATCACTGTATACATAAAAGATGATTTTTTAACTGAGGATACAGAAACATTCGAAATCGGTTTAACAACACAGAATGCCTTGGGAAATGGAGGTGTGACAATTGGTGAACCTCGCCAAACAGTTATCTCAATTCTTGCAAATGATGATGCAAATGGTGTTGTATCATTTGCTTCTAGCTCAGCGTCCATTTTATTAACGGAACTGGGTAAAGATAATGCAATGTCACATCACAATTTTATTGTTCAGCGAAATGTTGGTAGGTTTGGTGACATCGTAGTTGGTTGGGAGGTATTAAATGAATCCTCACCATACGATGTTAAACCATTAAGTGGAATTCTAAATTTTGATGCATACGACACAGAAGAATCATTTAAAATCTCTGTCATTGACGATGAAATACCGGAACTTGAAAAGATATTGACTGTGGGTCTAAGCATTAAATCAGGTAATATCTAAGTTAACAATTTATGGCAACTTAATAACAGCTGCAATAGTGCAGGCTTAGCACAAAAGCAGTTTTTTAAACGTGTGTATGCACTCAGTATGCCTTCCCATTTACAGCATTTGTTAGCCCCTTTTGCACCCACCATTTTTTCTACCAATTATGGGATAAAATTGGATGTATTTGACTGCTGCTATGCCGTGTTTTCTCTTGATTGATCAAATAACAACACCTTAACATAAAATGTTTCAGCATAGAAAACAACTTTGCTATGAACTTTTCATTTAAATAATAACCATTTTGCCTTACCATACCATACCATTATAAGTACTTGACACATTATGCCCTTTGGCTAACACAGACAAAACAACAAGTGTAACATAGTTTACTCCAAATCTTTGCATGGTTTCCAGTTCCAAAAAAACGCATACACAAACTTACTGACTAAATTTTTGTTTACTTGAATGTTTGTTAAAATGTTCAGCCGTTTTAATTCTTTCCGTCAGCCACATATATAAAACAGTGGTTGTTTACACATTTTAGGGGGAGCACGACTTGGCAATTTATCAACTGCCACAATAACAATACCTGCTAATGATAATCCAAATGGATTGTTTTCATTTATCCCATTCCAAAAGGTTATAGTGGAAGAGTCTCTCAAAGCTACGAAAATCACTGTTCGAAGAAATGGCGGTCTGCATGGAAGAGTTTCAGTTGACTACAACACAAGAGATGGGACTGCAAGATCAATTAATGGAAAAGTTGTTGTCTTCAGTACTACTTATGTTTTTGATGTTGAAAGCACACAGTATGTTCACCAGTTTGGAGCATTTCATGAAGACTATATGGCACTAGCCACTGCACAAAATATTGTTTTGTTTGTGTGGAAAGGTACTTTGGTGAAAAAAGAGGTTAGTATGTGTTCTCTGTTTTGTGTGTACCTTTACAGCATTATTTCTTGTCTGCAAACACGGGTCTATTAAATCCTTCATTGCACTCAAAATCAATTATTTTTAAGGAATATGCTGTCCGTGGCATCACAAAGATCAACTCTCTTCACACATCTAACAAAAACATTTTAATTTTCTCAAATTCCTCTTCCATAATGGTTTATCAGTTCAATGAAAACAAGTCTGTAACTCTCCTGGAAGAAATAAAAGAATATGGAATAGCAGACACAATAACATTTGTAATTAACCATCAAAGTTTTCTGGCATTTGTAATTGGGAAAGATGAAACAAATGAAAGTATACAAATGTTGCAGGTATGTACCATAAAGTTTCTTCCGCGAGATTTTCTAAAACGTGTTGTCCGCGAAAGTTTTTTCCCGCGAATTTTTCTAAAACGTGTTGAACGCGAAAGTTTTTTCCCGCGATTTTTTTTGTAAATTTAGTTCCCAGTGAAGGCTTTTTATGTTAGTTGTATTTAACTACTTAGTAAAAGTGAAAAACAAGTATCGTTGTCTTTTTTTTAATCAGCTGATTTTATAGAAATTACGTTGAGAAAAAAGGCTTAGTACTATAACAAAGGTGATAAAGAAGCAGAACTATAATTTTTGTAATTTTTGTCAACGAGAAGATTGCGAAGACATTATAATCATAGACTAAGAGTATTATATAGTATTTATTATTATTTTTTTTTTTGTGATGAAATAATAACTTTCATATCCTTTGTTTTATATTGTTTTTTAATACTTCATTATCATCTGTCCGCGAAAGTTTTTTCTCGTAAAAAAAATCAAAATTGCTCGTCCGCGAAAGTTTTTGCCCTGCGAAATGCAAAATTTTCGTGGCTCTTGTGAACCGCGAAACTTTCTTCCTTTAAAGTATTTTTAAACTATACATGGCAAATTGTGTGTATATATATATAGTTTATTTTGTTTTAGGTATCCCTATAAATATAGCTGTATTATGTCTGTTCATAATAGTTGCGAGCAGCTTTATTTCGGACCCCTTTGAAGTAATGTTACTTCGTGCTAATAGCCAAACAAAGATGCACAAAATACCGATGCAGGAAATATGTACAACGGTTAAAGACTGCAGATTGATAAACCCGTGGATTTTTCCACTGACTAAGCACTATTCTTTATATTTATAATACTAACATTTTCTTTCTCTGCGCATAATGGTACGATAGCAATAGCTGTCTCTGAACGATTTTGTAGTTGTGCTACGTATACATCAAATGCGATATATAAAGGATGGGAAAACCCATGTTTCTGTATTAATAATATCAGTATTTTTTCTGTCTCTGTGCAAAATGGTGTCACAGTAATAAAAATGTGATGTATAGATGACAGCTGTACCACTGAACTATTTATCCATTGGCTGACAAATAGTCTTTATTATAAAAGGCGCATTCTGTGTTTTCAAAATGGATTTGTACACTTTCATTTTAGCAGATTAAATAAATTTTTTGCTGTCGAACTTGTGGGTATTCCATGAACTATCGACTAGAAATGTATATTGTAGTTTGATTCCAGAGTACCTTGAAAGTTTAGCTTTCTTTTTTAAACTTATTTTTTTAGTTGTACAGGTGGAACGGTCGTACGTTTGTAAAAGATGCAACAAGCATTCAGACTTACCATGCTGAAACTTTGGATTTCACCAATTTTAAAAATGCTCACTATCTCATTGTGGGTAACAAGTATAATAATATCACTCAGAGTTACAATACAACGTCTGTAATTTACCGCTGGTCGGATAGTCAAGGTTTTGTAGTTTATGGTGAAATATCAACAAATTCAGTAACTTTTGTGAGGTTTTTTGCTATTGAGGATAAATTCTTGATTGGTGTGACCAATGGTGGTGGAAACTGCATGTTGCATGAACATGATAAAAATGCACCTGGTCGCTTTTATTTAAAGCAAAATTTTCAGATGTCTTGTAATGCTATTGTTATGTTACGACAATTTGACCAAGGTTTGTTTGTGTATTTTTTATTTGTTTGTTTTCGTCCACATCTTTTCTTAGCATGAAGAAATTTGCCTGTAAAATTTCGTATCATTAACCAGGTTACAAAAAAAATTATTTTGAGCATAGCGTGCAATCTTAAAATGTACAACAAACCACTAAGGATGTTATTGACATATAAACTTTCAAACTGCGAATAATCTTGTAAGCACTTTAAAACTTGATGCATTATTAAAATTAGAATTGATTGCTTTCTTCCAACTTATGTGTTTGGCATAAATATTTGATCTGAGTGTAACACGAATTTCTATTCAAATGTTGCAAAGCGAATATTTAACATTTTATAGTCAATCTTTTCAAGCTTAACCTGTATACAAAAAAATCTATATGTAACACTTTAACCAGCCAGGAGTATGGACATTTATAGAACATGCCTTTTCAGCTATGAATAGATGTTATGTTAGTTTAAATTATGTTTCCAGTTTTTAAAAACTTGACTGGTATGTTTATTTCAGTGTTTTTGTTACTAACTGGTCCTTCATCGTCTTTGTTTCAACTGGATAAACAAGCAAATGTTTTCATACAAGAACGGGTGAGATATTTAAAAAACTTCTTTGAAACCTGTCCTGGCATAGTTGGAAAATGCTTCAAATCTTGTTGTAGAAAATTTCAGAAAAAATGAAGAAAATAAACAATAAAAAATGATCAATTTTAGAATGTCTTAACGAAATATTTATAACACTAATAATCAAGTGCTTCTATATCATATATTCAAAAAAAAAATTTCGTGTTACGGAAACCTTGCAAGTTTAAACCGTTTTCTCTGTTTCTTTAGATATTTTCACCAAGATCTATTCAATATACGTCCAGCTTTTATCTTCCAAACCCAAAAGATAGCCAGCTAGAACCTTACATGATCATGTACTCAAATAAATCTAGTGAAAATATATTAGTGCAATTGGTTCATCTTAACCAAAGTTCTGACTATGTGGGAAGGTGCGTGAATTAAAATTCACATTTTTGTTATAGTATATCAAATAAAATAGAAGACTTGCTCAAGTTGAGAGTTGAATAATACTATTTGTGCCTTTGAAGCTAAAAAAATTAGTGTTTTTTTTTAATTTTGAATGAGTCACTATTTCATAGTTATTGTTCATTTGTTTTTGTTTTCAGATCTGGTTGCCTAATTTTCGAAGAGAACGAAGAGGAACTGGACCTATATTTCACAGTCCTCAGAGACTCAATACCTGAACAAGACGAAACTTTTTTTGTTGAGCTTACAAATGCTACTAATGGTTCTGCCATATCAAAGGATAATGTTCTTGAAATTTTAATTATGGCTAACGATAACGCATATGGTCGATTTAAAATATCAAACTCATCACTAAGAAATTTTGTTGTCGAGGAAGAACATGATACATTGTTTAAGATAAAACTAGACAGAGAGTTTGGTTCTTATGGCTATGTTGTTATAGTGTATAATGTAACATCAAGAAGAAATAATCCTTTTCAAGATGAAATTTATCCTGAAGGTGGCCAAGTCAGATTTTCACCTGGTGAACAGTCTAAGGAGTTGATTTTGTATTTAAAAAGTGATAATATACCAGAAATAGGAGAACATTTCGAGTTAAGGTATGTTATGATTTGTTTTAATATCAGAAAAGATGATTTTTTCTTAAATTTTCTTTTCTTCATAAATATGTTAAAATCTAATGCGGTGCCAAATTATCTTTATTAAGATCATTAGTTGCAAAGAAAACTTTTAGATACATATTTTTACATTCTACCTATTAAAAATTTTTAGGCTCACTCACATTCGCACTGTAGGAATGTCAACTGTAGGAGGAACCATAAATTACATGCAAAACACTGCTTTGATCACAGTTCTACCCAATGATCACCCCTACGGAGTATTTAAATGGAAAAACAATATTCAAGTCACAACTGAATTGACTGAAGTTAACTCAACTGTGCTTTTGGTGATTGAGCGACAAAGGGGAGTTTATGGTGATGTTGATGTCTCATATGAAACCTATATTAATATTTCTGTTGGAATGAAAGAACAACCAGCACGACCTTACATTGATTTTACACCTGTCAATGGAAGTGTAGTGATGAAAGAAGGAGAACGCGAAGCCTTTGTTTTTGTGAACATAAATCATGTAAGGAGTTGTAGTCATTTAACTCAGCATGTTCTTCCCTTATTCGGAAGTTTTCAGAATTCTTTTGCTGAATTATCACCTTCGGTCAAACTTTGGACAATAACAAAATTCATCTTATTCTTGATAAATATTTTTTTTTTTGGAAATTAAAATAAAAAATAAAATAAAGGTAAAAGTTAATGTCTGTTATCATATTATATAACTAATATAATAAATACCAGCTTTTAAACTCAAACTGAGTGTGATATTACTGCATATCGATGATGTACCATAAAACAGATGAATATTATCCAATAGCTGATTTTTAATATTGTGGTGTTTATGTTTTAGAAACTGATGGAATCTCAGTTAATCAATATAACAGTAAGCAAGCATCAATTTTAAACTTTTAAAATTTAACATACCTTAACTTATTAAAATGCATAGTAAATAATCGTTGACATAACTCCGTAAAGTTGTGAATTATATATAAAAATGTATTAAATGATAAACTAGTATTTATGTGTATAATTAGACCCTAATGTATCATAAGTTTGCAATGCAAGTTGTAGAAATAAAATGGATACTGGTGCTAAACTATTAACTCAGACACATGCACACAATAATTTGATGTGGTCAAATCATTGTCTTTATTAGGATGGCAAAATTGACTTCAACGAAATCTTCTACGTGAAACTCACTCAGGTCAAGCTTATTTCAAATGATTCAATGTCGTCACAAGCTCCACCGTTGTTGGATGTTAATCATGCTTCTGTTCAAGTCGTCATCACAGAAGTTGTGCAGCAAAATGGTGTCATTGAGTTTCAATCTCCAAATAGTGTATTTGTAACAGAAAATGTTGGTATGCTGAAGATTCCTCTCATTCGTACACATGGTGCAGATGCAACAGTTGGAATATACTTTGAGCTTGTGTTTCTAACTGCTGACACTGAAGATGTGTCTTTGGAAAAGGGGACAGTTACTTTTGCTGCTAATGAAACTAGACAGTTCATTTCGTTAAACATTATCGATGATGATTTACCTGAGTTAAGGGAAGATTTTCTTATTGTTTTAACAAAACCTGTTGGTGGAGCTGTCATTGGTCAGTTTAATAACATCACTGTAGCCATTGAATCGAATGATTTTCCATATGGTTTATTCAGGTAAATGTTGTACTAACTTGTCCTAAAGCTTTTCTAGATGGTGTGTTCATCAAATTTTTTTAGTTATTTAAAAAAACCCTTTATCCACCATCTTTCGGTACACTATTTACTCTGCTTATTTGCAGTCCAAACCATAAATCATCGCATGTATCCTTTTTTTCAGTGTTCCAGCTGACTCGGTTGATGTTACATTTAATGAAGGTGATTTAGCTACTATCCCAGTTCAACGTTTAAAAGGGAAATACAACCAAGTATCAGTGTCATGGAGCTGTGAGAAGAAAGCTGCTATGGATATTTCAGTAACGAGTGGAAATTTAACTTTCCAACAGGTATGTCATTTACTTTTAATTGATACACATCAAGGTTTTGTCGGATATGTTACCTGAAAAATCCGAAACCTACATACTCACCTTACTCAATCCAATAAAGGGAGCAGAATTGAAACCTGATTTAGACATATCATACAATTTAAGTTATAGTTATATTATCTTCCTGAATTCAAATCAGTGAGACGAAAAAATACAGTTTGTGTTATTCTTAACACAACCTTTGGTATGTATAAGGGTTCCAAACTGGGTTCCTTATATTTACAATTTATAATTTAACAATATAAGGAATCAGAATCAGAAAATAAAAGCTTGTGTATTCTGCAATAAATTGTATGCCTACAACAACATATCATTTTAATACACCGAAATTCTTCATAATATAATTATTTTTGTAACAAAATAAGGGAATTTAATGTAGGACCTTAAGAATATTGTACATAAGTTTTTCTAGTCAATGCTAGGTTTTTGAGCTAAGACAAAAAAACAAATACCTCGAGTGTGTTCTTTGCAATAAATTGTATGCCTGCATCAACATTTTATCACTTTTAAAAATGCTTCTAACATAATGCAACATTGGACACTTTATGCAGCTAAATTTAGGTGTATTATTCACACATCTAAATTTACGAAGATGAAAAACTTTACGTAACTGTGAGCTGTTTTGTCGATTTGTTTTAGGGAGAAACATTGAAACACATTCGCTTTACCATCATTGATGATGTCTTGCCAGAAGTTGAAGAAACCTTTACCTGTATGCTTATGAATGTTACAAACGAAGCTAAGTTGAGTAATCAAACGCAAGTAAAAGTGACAATAAAGGCTAGCGATAAACCTTTTGGTGTGTTTGTTATTGCAGAAGAATACAGGGAGTTGGCTGTCACAGAACCCACCATTGGATATGATGGAAACTTTAGTGTCATGTACGTAACACTGCTTTGTTACTGTAATATCCCGTGATATCTTTCTCTTGTTTTAAGTAGCACCTAGGACTCCTTGCATAATGTAATTGCGCGTTTGCAACATGTATTAATAAAACGAGTGGGAAAAATATCCTAACAATTTTGTTTGTGAAAAAAAAAATGTTCGTAAAAAGGTTTTTGTTGATATTGCACAATGTAAATACCATTGAGACTACATTGGTACTATAGTTTTTAAATCAGGTGAAATATGACGTATTTAAATTACATATGGCTGTGGCAATAGGAAAGGTGGAAGTAATGTTCTGTTAACTTTTTATTTCCGTATTTTTTTTTACTGTTTTTCCTCTCTCCTTTTAGTGTCAAACGTGAAGTCGGTGTACACAGCATTGTGGAGGTGTCATGGAAAATACAAGGGTTTAATAATTCTATCAATAACACCTTTGAAACCTTTTCGAAGGCGTTTGGAGTTCTTATTTTCCACTCAGGAGAGGCGAAAAAATCCATTGATATTAATGTAAGTATTCTGGTATTAGTTTATACATATCATTAAATAGAGTCATTGTTATTATGTGATTCTTTATCATGGCACGTCTGTGATAAAGAATCACATATTTATACACACCATCCGGCTTGCACCACTACTATATTGCAGCAAGTAGTGTAGTGGGTTCATCTACGGCTCCCAGTTCTGGAGGCCAGGGATCGAATCCTCCTCACTGCAATATTAGTGCTGCGCAAAATAGTAATAATAATGAATTCTTTTTTCTTTGTTTGCAACCTGATTTTATATTACTTTTCATTTATACACATCAAGGTATTGTCGGATATATTACCTGAAGAATCTCAAACCTACATACTCACCTTACTCAATCCAACAAAGGGAGCAGAATTGAATCCTGATTTAGACACAACAAGATCCCACATCACAGTGGCTGCATCTGGAAATCCATATGGCATATTTAGTATTGAGGGAAGTAAGCTTCGTACAGTAACTGAGGATGATGGCACTGTAAACCTAATTGTCAAACGTACTAGTGGATTAATTGGGACTATAATTGTGGAATATAATGTTTCTAGTGTAAATGCAACATTTGGTGAAGATTATTTTCCAGACAGAGGAGGTACGTTATTTAAATTTGGGGGTAGGTGGTCTTTACAGGGTTAACGTTAATAATATGTTGTCAAATGGGATAGAGGAACTGCATGAAGTTTTGAGGAGCTAAATTGTGAAGTTACAATAAGATGAAATCTGTTAGGATTAGTTTCCAAAGCTAAAACGTTGAAAAAGGTGTATGGCGGTTTTAATATAAGGTTTTTTTTTTAAAAAAAAACATAACTAAGTATCATGCAGACAATTTCAGTGTTTTAATTTTTGTGTTCCAAAGCTGTTTTTTATTGTACTGTTGTCGTTTCAGAACGTTAATTTATGAGTTTTGATTTAGAAATTCACACCTTTATCATGCCTTTGCTCTTCACTGTTGAATCTACTTATATAAAACAACAAGGTTTTAAGATCTCGAAATCTGTATCCGTGGTTTATCCATACATTACTACTGTAAAAGCTTTTAGGACTACCTGTACAGGAGAAAAAAAGAATCTGTAGAAATAACCCTTTTAATTTTCTTTTAGTACTTGTTTTTCAAGATGGGGAGGGTTTTAAAACAGTCAAAATAGACATCATCGATGATAGCATTCCTGAACTCGCAGAAATATTCACTGTTGAGTTAACGTCCATTGCTCTCAATAAATCAATAGATTTTAATCGAAAAATTAACAGTATTGTTATCAACACACCTCCAATAATTCTTACAACATCATCAGCAGTGGAAGTTTTGATTGATGAAAGCGACTACCCCTATGGTGTGATTGGATTTAAAGACAACATTATCACAGTGCATGAATGGGAAGGTGTTATCAACATACCAGTCATCCGAAGTGGTTAGTAGTTTTTGTAAAACCGCTTGCGTTATTTTTTTAATGTAAAGCATACCAGTGTTATTAGCATTATGAGAGTGATAAGTGTGACTCAAGTAACCAGGAATTCTTTTTTGCAATGTGGAAATCTACCCTGCTGATGGTACCATATATTTCTGTTAGAATAATAAAGGCTTAATTTTACTACAAAAAGAAGGTTTTATGATATATAGATGGAGACAGCGTAGACCTGGATGCCTCGAAGTTAAAGGTATCCAGGCTACTAGAAGAAAAATTAAAACTTAATTGAAAACAAAAAAAATTAGATTTTTGTTTTCAGAAATAATTTTGGTTGGTGATATCAAGAAGGGTCTTGTGATATCTATTTTGGATTTTGGAATTCAAGCCGTGTAAAATCTTTTTATAATAGATTTTCCTCAATTACCGGTCTCAGGACATAGCAACATATTTTGTTTCTATTTTCACATATTTAATTATTTGTTTTTGCATAGGTGGTGTTTTCGGGTCATCAGAAGTCATATTTACATACACTCTTATCTCTGCTACTATCAATTCCGATTTTATGATCAACACAACATCAATAACATTTTTGCCTGGTCAGAATATGTCAAGCATACCTGTCCAACTCCTTGATGACGCCGTACCTGAAGGAAAGGAAACGTTTGAGTTGTATCTTCAAAATGTGATTGGCAAGGCTATGTTAGGGAATAAGACTCAGCTCATTGTTGTGATTGAAACAAGCGACAATCCTCATGGATTATTTGGTTTCTTTAATGTATCTGCTGAAATTTACATTCAGAATCCTCTATCTCCAGTGGTTATTAATATCACTGTGTCTCGCATAGCAGGGAATTTAGGACCAGTACAGGTAAAACTGTGTATATAAATGTTGTTTAAAACTAAACACTCAAATTCTGAATAATAAAATTATTTTGTCTTAAATGAAAGGGAAAAGAATAACACCTTCGTTAAACATTGTCTTATTGTACAACTTTTCTGTGGTTGTGCATCTTATTTTTGGTATAATGATTGTGTAATTAAGTTTTAGAAAAGATTAGTGCTGTAATATGGTTTAATTGTGTTAACCATAATTTAAAGTTACTGAAATATCGAAAGTGTTTCCTACTAATGATTTTCACCTTCACATTAGGTGACATGGGACATAAAGCGAGCAAAAGTAAGCTCCAGTCACGTGACTGAAGATCTGACACCGAGCAGGGGAAGTGTCAATTTCGCAGATGGACAATCTGGTTCCCAACTAATACAAGTGACTATTTTACCTTATGGTGGTGAGTTTTAGTGTCTTATTATTGGTTGTTTTTCTTACACTAAGAAATACTATCTGAATTGTAAAGTAACATTCTTGATAACTAATATTTCCTATAGGTCCACAAGAAGAGGAGGAGAGATTTACGCTCTCCTTGGTTGATGTTACAGGAGGCGCATCTCTTGATGACAGTACTTCAAAACTTGACATCATCGTTGCGAAGAAGGGTTATCCAAGTGGTTTGTTTTCTTTATCTTCACAAATCAAACCATCATCACAAATAAAAGAGCCACCTAGTGGAATAGCAACTGTTGAGATACCTATTCGTCGAAGTTTTGGAAGGATTGGTGTTGTCAATGTAAGTTGATTAGAAAAATTTTCTACCTCTTCAATATTTGCCAATGTTGAAATAACATAACAACTTTGTAACCTTATACCCTAAATTTTAAATTTTTATCTCCATAAGCAATTGTGTAATTCCATAACCAGAATAGTTAGGGGTTTTGGGTTCTTGAAAGCATTTAACGTGGCATTAAGTTCAGCTCACATTTCTCAAATTTTCAGGCTGTCTTAAATTGTGGTGTAGATTACATATTGTTACATTATACATGCATGATAGAAAATACAACAAGTACATTATCAAGCGTTGTTGAAGTGGCCTGTCCACTACACAGTAATGGTCAATTGATTCTGTTTGTGATTGACAGTAAGAAATAGCCTAAACCACCATTGTCTTGACAGTTTTGACGCATATTCTACTGCATGCTATTTCGCGAAAAAAAAGGACAAAGCAGCTGATCATAATTAGAGTTGCAAGAGATCTGTATCTAGTAGCTAGTGTTTTAATTTCCATTACTTTGCAGGTTATTTGGAAAGTGGAGAGCACTACAGGTAACATCTCACAAGATATTACATACAACGCTTCAAGAGTTGTTACATTTCAAGACCAACAGCCTGTTGGTTACATTCTCATTAATGTCACCGCTGATGATGAGCCTGAGCTTGACGAAGACTTTCATGTCACGCTTATATCGGTTGACATGTCAGGAGAAATAAGTGAGCAGCAAAAGCAGGTTTCGTTTGTTATAACGTAAGTAGCTTTCTAGAGTAGTATGTGAGTTAGTGTGCTAGAGTTATCATTAATACCATTCGCTGAAAATCAGTTTTGCATTCCTCCTCTTTTTCTTTACAGAGCAAATGACAACCCGTACGGAGTGTTTAAACTGGCAAATGCTGGACAAATATTTCATCTCGATTCTTCAAACTTACAAAGGTCTGTGCAAATTACTGTCGAAAGAGAGGCTGGTCTAATAGGTGACGTTATAGCAAGTGTATTACTCGAGCATCCGGATTATGCACCCATAGCTTATACCTTAATGGTCAATCGATCGCAAAGCATAGCAACAAGTATTTTTAAAGTGCCCAAAAAAACATTTTTAAAGTTTGGTACCTCCTATTCAGTTCGTTTAACTGCAGTCAATCTCATCAAAGATAATAACAATGCTGTAATGCCAGTCCTAGCTGCTAGCCCTCTTCTCAAGAGTATACGAATTCCAGAGCAAGCGTCAAACTCTATCGTTCAGATTGCCAATTCATCTTTGTTTGTTTCTGTCGATTTAAACAGCAACATGGCATCTGTAGCTGTGACACGTATTGGTTTGTATGGAAGCGTGCAAATACCATGGAGCTATGGTTATCCGAATAACGTGCCTATCATAGCTGCTGGTGTTATTACCCCTTCTTCAGGAACTGTTAGTATGCAACACAACCAGCGAGCTGTTAGTTTTAGTGTGGCTGTTGTTGCTCCTGTAGTTATAACGTCTTCTTATCAATATGCTGTACATTTGAGGAGTAATTTGTCACCAGCTGTAAATCAAAACGGATGGGGAAAGTTAGGAGAAAACATTTACACCGTCATTGAACCACATGGCGTTTTTCGCATTTCTATGGAATCGCAGCAAATACTTGTTTTAGAAGGACAGCCAGCTGATGTTATTATAGAAAGGATGTTTAATACAGAAGGTACTGTTCGAGTTAGGTATCAAACTAAAATGCATTCAGGAGTTAATGCCGCAATTCCTGATGAAGATTATACGCCTATGACATCTTATGTTGATTTCAGCAACGGTCAGTTTAGGAAGTCTGTTCGAATTAGTACGATCGATGACAAAGCTAACCCAAAACCAGAAACAGAAGAAACCTTTTTCTTTCAACTAATATCTGTGGAATTATTAACAGCAAGGAGATCAGTTTTGCCTCGCTTATCAGCCAACATTACTTCCACAGTCACTATTCAGGACAACGACAACCCGTTCGGCATTATCTCATTCTCTCAGAAGTCACGTGTCATAACAGTGGACGAATCCGCCATATTTGTTGAGCTTGACATACAGCGAACTGGTGGAACGTTCAGCACAGCGAGTGTTGAAGTGGTAAGCATAGGTGGAGGAGAGTTGTGGAGTGCTAGTATTATAAATAACATTGATCCAAACTCAGATGTGTTGAAGGCACTCCGTAGCAGAGAAACTGCTGCGACATCTAGTTACGACTATGATGCCGTAAGAAGTAAAATCACATTTCAACAAACGTCCAATTCACCAGTTGTTGGTCAAACACAGAAAATAAGCTTGAGAATATTACAAGATAATATTGCTGAACCGATGGAGGCTATTGTTGTGGTTCTGATGAACTCCACCGGTGGTGCTAAAATCTTTGCTCCGCATTCATACGCTTTGGTTTTTATTAGAGGAAATGGTTTATACAATGGAGAGGTGGGCTTTCAAGCGAAAACTGCAATTCTTGATGAAGAAGGAAGTGGTGAAGTAGAGTTACCTATGATGAGAGTGGGAGAAGCTTTACAAGAAGTCGACGTGAGTAATTTTGCGTGTGTACAAGTTTTCCTGTTTCAAATAAATAGCTAATCAAAATACAGAAAATCTAATACTTTACTTTCGCGAGAGAAACTTTCGTGAATTCGCGATTTTTCGCTATTTTTACGAGAGTTAATCTCGCGAAATTTTCCGAATTTCTTTATTCGCGAAAGTTTATCCAAAATATTTCGCGGAATCCAAAAAAAAGTATCAAAATGAAATTAAATATTGTTATTTTTGTTCTGTTTCACTCTGGTCTAAAAACTGACCATGAAAAGAGTTCGTAATTTCAAGTTTTTAAACCAAAAAATACCTTCTAAAATTGTCATCTGTTTGTTGATAATTGTTGTATTAACTTTTAGGTGACTTGGGCTGCGACTACGTCGTTAAGTATAAACTTAGCGGATCAAATAAAAGAATTAACTGGGACAGTAAAGCTAGCAGCAGGACGTTCCAAGAGCAGCATAACTATACAAGCGTTGAAAGATACCGTACCGGAGTTTGCAGCATGGTTTCTTGTGAATTTAACATCCATAACATCAGGTGCTGTCATCAAACCAACTGAAGCAGTGATGAATGTTACATTATTGGAAAGTGATTATCCAGTTGGAAGAATTGGGTTTGATGAGCGGTCCAGGTGAGTTGTATCAGTCACTCACTTCTTATTTTTCGTGCGACTGTAATTTTTAGCCAAAACAAGTACGTAAGACAAACCTATACAAGTTTATAAACTTTTTTTAATTATTTTCTCACAATGGTTTATTTTGGTATTCTTTCGATTTCCCGCAACTTGTGTCATCAGTAAATTTTAGGTTTGATAGGTAATGTTATATATATTTGCTTTTTTATCTATATTATAGTACACGTATACGTCTGTCTGTCTGTCTGTCTGTCTGTCTGTCTGTCTGTCTGTCTGTCTGTCTGTCTGTCTGTCTGTCTGTCTGTCTGTCTGTCTGTCTGTCTGTCTGTCTGTCTGTCTGTCTGTCTGTCTGTCTGCCTGCCTGTCTGTCTGTCTGTCTGTCTGTCTGTCTGTCTGTCTGTCTGTCTGTCTGTCTGTCTGTCTGTCTGTCTGCCTGCTTGTCTGTCTGTCTGTCTGTCTGTCTGTCATGCAAAATGGTAGCTTAGCTAAAATAAATCGTAGCTTAGCTAAAATAAAAAGGATAGGCGAACCCGTGGATTTTCCACGGGCTAACGACTAGTTTCTTTTAATTTTCGGATTGATTACGAAGGGGGGAAACTGGTGAAAAAATACATGGCTATGCTGCAAAAATCTAGCGCTTTATTTTATTTATGTTCATGTTGGTTGGTAGTAGTACAAGTAGCTTTAAGTGAACGTAATTTTAGAAATAGAGGAGAATTTTGACAAGTCGAAGAGACCCGTGGACAAATCCACTTAGGAATAAAGATAATGGAAAAAATAGGTTGTTTTAGGTGTTTTGCCGACGCGAGAGGTGTATGTAAAAAAAATTGGTGAAATTTGCTTATCCGTTTTTTGTAATGTGCAAAGTTTAAAGCTTTGCTGAGAAAAATGCATATATAACGTGTTATTGACGAACGGTTAAGAGGATATAAAGGTTTAGAAATACCCCTATGACACGTTGCGTTTAAGGCTTGTTCAAGTTCCATTTAGTTCACTGAGGTTTGATTATATATGTTCATTCTGTATTAGATTTATTGTTCTCCAACTTGGTGATGGAAACTTACAACTTACTGTTCGACGTTACAATGGTTCGTTAAAAGCAACAACGGTGAAGTACCAGACAGTGTCTTTGGCTGGCATGGTAAAAGACGGAGGTGTGCAAATGAACCCTGCGACGGAGGGAAGTGATTACGAAAAAGCAGAGGGGACATTGAAGTTTCAAGTAGGACAGGTGTGTTCCGATTTATGCAAAAAATTACTTTCTATGTTTTAAAACGTTTAAAGAAAGGGCTGATATACTCACTCGCCCCCAGTCTCTAATGGTTATTCGGCTATAAACTAAAACCGTTTCAAAACTTTATGTTTTGGTGTTTATTGTCTGGTCCTGCACGTGTTTTCTTACTGGAGCGCGTTTTGTCTGATTTTGGAAAATTCTGAAAATGTTGTTTTGTTTTTATTCAACGCTGACTTTTTAACGTTAGCAGCTAGAAATTAGCTCGATATTCCTTTGAATGATAGTTTTAGGAAGAATTCGCCATTAGAATTAGGAATGGAGGGAACATTGTTTACAGAAATACCATCTGTAGTAACAGTTCAAGTTAAAAAAAATATCATATTATGAATTTTTACTATGCTCATTTAGGCTTTTCAATGTTATTACTTCTTGACATCAAATATTGGAAAACAAAAACGATATTTGAGAAGTAGTCCATCATTTTGTTTGGTATCTGAAATTAACGAAAAACAAGTGGAAGTTTTATCCAACGCAATGTTGAGTATTTTCTCCATTTTAAATAGATTAGTATTTCTTGTGTTATTATAGACTGAAGCCTACATCAACTTGAAATTGTCAACAACATCTAGTGAAGCCCCCTACCCTCGTGTCTTCAACGTTAGTCTGAACGATCCAAGGAATGGTGCCGTGCTGTACAAACAAAACAGTTTTGCTCGTGTTATTATATCCAAACCTGGAGCGACCAGTCAGTTTCTTAAACTTCGCTCATCCACCCTGAACCTTCCTCTTACGGACGCACAAATTTTAGATATCTTAAACGGATTATTGGTATCTATTCGATCGTCCAAGCTGACGGAAAATGATCAGCAGCTGATTAAAAACACAATCAAAGATATTCTGTCATTTAAATCATCCTTGCTACCAGGCAGCAAATCCTTAACGTCTCGATCACAAGCCGTGTTACTTGACATATTCAACAACCTGATGGACACAAGTAGAGCAGATACAACAGGGAAATCATACTGGAGCAAGTTGTTAGAGACATCTGCATATCATTTTCTGAATGATGCAGTGTGTCCGACTGTTGTATCATATACAAGATCAAACTTCGATGTAAAAGCACAGCGCGGTAATCGTACTGAGCTGAATGGGCTCTTGTTCAAGTCCGGTTCTGAATTTTTTAGATATCCAATAAATATGTTTTCATCAAATGCTGTGGAAAAGACATGCACTGATGTGCATTTTATTAGTATGAATAATCAATGGTTTACTTCGGAAAAGACAACTCTTAATAAAAAGGTTTGAAAAGACATTTTTTTTTAATTTTGAAAGAAACGGCTCATTTTTTGTCCCCAGGGGTAAAATTAACAAGATAATACAATTTAAGGTAGACTTTTGCTTGGACCTGAATGAGTTTTTAGGCGTTAATAAAAAATCGTCGCTTAAAAGTTTTTGGGGTCGGGGTTGTACAAACTGCGCATGCGCAGTATCTTTGTACACATGTAGCTACAATAAGTTCATTTTTAGGGTTAGTATTGACGGGTAACTGTTCTTTTTTGTTTAGGTCTTATCTTCGGCTATACAAACTGGTTTGGGCTCCACCAACAATAAAATAGTTTATCGCATTCACTCCCCATTCAACAGAATCACGCCGAGTAAAGTCTCCTGTGTCATCTGGACTCGACCAACATCCACCAGTGCAGATGGATCGTGGTCACCTAAAAATTGCGACATTGTGAGCGAAACGAAAGAATATATTGAATGTGGATGCAATCATTTGTCTGAATATACCGTCCTCGCTGACAGCGATGATCGCACTGGCTTTGAAATATACTTCTTTGTTGCATGTTTTTTTACTATGGTAAGGGCGTTTGATGTGAAGACAAACAAATGGAAAGTTTATCCAGCAAACTCTATTAGCCACTTTGTGTTTCAAAATAGAGTTTAATATCTTTCATTAAATGTTATAAGATTAAAAATCAGTAACAATTTAGTGTACTGTTTTAAACTTGGGTAGTTGTATTCACTTGAGCATGATGTGTCACGTCGCGTGAGGAAATTAGTTTTAATCTGTTTTTTGTGTTTTTTTAGGGTGCGTGTTTACTGGCGCTGCTGTCACATCACTGTTGCGCTATTGAGAAGACGTTCACATCTAGTCTACTCATGCATCTCCTGTTTTCTGTGATGATCACTAATGTAAGTTCTTAATGTCGTTTTCCTTCTCTCGTTAACATCGTTCTATTAGTCGCATGTTGTTGTTAGTTGGATGAGCCTGGTCATCATATTGCGGATCGACTTTTTAAAAATTATTCTAACATCTCAAACTTTGCCAACTAATCAAATTAATAATCTTCTACAATTCATACTTCAGTAAACAGCAAAATCAATTATTTCAGCAGAGTCGATAAAACTGATAAGGACACGTGTTAAATACTATTTTTTCCTAAGCCTACCTTATAATAGGCTAAACGCAGCAACAATTCTACTCAATAAAAGTTGTCTTTGAGGCCGGCTAATTGACCAGTGAAGCAGAGATAACTCTTGGAATTCGGATTTGCGTACGTTGCTATAGCTACCAGGAGTTTTTTTGCAAAAGTTTCTTCCCTCATTTTCTCAGGATAAAACACTTCAGTTAAATAAAAACCGTTGACAACGTGTGTCCTGCTTAAAAAATATAAAATAAAATGCAAATAAATATATTAGTAAAAATATTAAAACCATAAAGCACAACGTACTTATAGATATCGAAAAAAAAGAAATGAAGAAAAGAGAAAAACTTAGACTAAAAAAATCACTAAAACTGTTTTAAAACAAAAACAAGAAGAAAGCAAAAAAAGGATATGACTCTAAATTCTGAACACAGCGCCACCTGAAAGACTAATGTAGTCGGTTTAATGTCAAATTACAGTCAAATTAAAATTTAGGTCATTATAGCTCTGTTTTCGAATACTTAAATTCTTGAATATCATAACTACACACCTTATATTCTTCATTTAGATGGCTTACGCTCTAGCTGGTTATATTAGTCCGAAACTGATCGACGAACTTGAAAGGTGCAGCATGTTGGCTTTGTTCATCCACTATTTCTTTCTCACTCAGTTTACTAATATGTTTGTGCAGGTACGTAGTAGCTTAGTTAAAGTGGTAAAGTTGTTTGTTGAGTTTGGTCTTGTGACATGAGTTTTGAGACAGTTATAGGTTGAGATTGGCTGGGAAAGGGTGAATTTTAACCGGAAAGGGTGAAAAATATAAATATTTTAATTGGGCGGTGGAAATTAACATTCCGTATGTAGTAGACATTAATACTTTTTAAAGTTTCATAGGAATTTTTTGGTATCTAACCCTAACGATAAAAAGTAGAGCTAATGGATTTTCTCTTCAATCAATTATAAATGTTACAACACCCTTTTTGGTGATGTTTGAAAAAATATCAATTATGTTTATTACTAAAAAATTAGACGTGCATAAAATTTGTTCATTTAGTTTTTTTTTGTGTGTTTACCATATTTCTTTCTTTTAGGCTTGTAACTTGTGGCGAATTTTAGTGATGAATGACGAACATAGTTACAGAAAATCGATCCCATTTTTTCTCATTGGATGGGGTAATGTCCATTATGCTTTATGTTTATATTTAATTCTACTCTTTTCTGGTCGTGTACGTGTGGAGGAGTGTTGCGTCGCAAATAAGCACTCTTTTTCGGATTTCTTTTAGGCGCTCCTGTAATTATTATTATAACTTATGTATTTGTAACGCACGCTGTGTGGGATTGGAAATTCACTAAGATGTATGGAGACGTCCATGGCAACGGAGATATGTAAGAATTTTCTTCCATCCGTATGTAAAATAGGAATATTAGTCCGTGGCCCATGGACAACTCCACGGGTTTGCCTGTCCTGTATTTACCGCATTTATGTCGCTACTGTTGTCACCATTTTTCACAGAGACAGACAGACGGTGGTTATTATTATAGAGAAGCCCATAGGGTTTTGTTCAACTAACATCGCAGTCTAAAATGAAACCTCTATCAGGATCGTTGGAGTGAGACTGTAATAAAATGAAAACAAAACGGCTGCGGCGTAACGCCCAGCTAACGCCTTATAGGTGGGCGTTATATATGTATAAATTAAGTCAAACTCAAAAAAGCTTATTTATCCGTCATTTTTGACTGCAATCTGATTGGTCGAATACTTAACGCCAAATTAAGCAGTGTGTTGTGAAGTGAAATAGTTGAAAAAAAGCGGAAATGCGCATGCTCGCATATTTTGAGCCATAATAAACTTTGTTACATAAATTAGTGACATAAAAAAGGATAAAGGCTTCCTTGCACGTTTATCATACGTGAAAGGTTGATCCACAAAGAACAGAATTTAAAAGTTTCATCTTACTTCTTGATACACATATAGGAACATATGATGTTGCACAACGTGTGTTAGAAAATAGGATTCGTATAAAACAAACCTCGTATCTCAACCTTTTTCAACAGGTGTTTTATTGCGCATGGTTATGCAGCATTTTCAGTAGCAGTTATACCAGTGTTGTTGATTGTGGTTGCGATATGTGTGGTCTTCGTACAAGCTTATCAAGTCACGCCACAGTGGAAATATTATGACGATGTTTATAGAGGAAGATATAATATAAAAGGTTGCTTGCTTGTTTGTTTTGATTTGTTTGTTTGTTTGTCCTTATTTGTTTGGTTATTTGTTTTTGTTTGTTGTTTGTTTGTTGTTGTTTTTTTTGTTTGTTTTAATTTGGTTGATTTTTTTGTTTATATAATTTGCTTTATCCTTAACTTCTCTTTCTTAATTTTTCTGAATATAATTTTAAACCGCCGTTTAAGTTTTATTTTCAATTATAAAGGCTAACACGGTGTAAATTAATCTTGTTAAACGTTGATTGGCTTCCCCATTTTAGAGGTACGTCACGTGATGATCCTGTTTAGTCTCATCATTCTAACATGGGTGTTTGGTGGTATACACTTGGCGTATGGATCCTTATGGATGATCGTTACCTTCACTTTTTTCAATGTTTTTACTGTGAGTAAATAATGGTTTTGTGTCACACAAAACGTTTCGTGATTTTCTCAGTTTGTTGGAAGATTGCAGGATCGATTCTAAATAAAAAAATTATGGTTTTCCCTTTGCATTTTCTCTGGTAGTCTCAGTTACTAAAAACAATTGTATCACGAATTTGGTCGTTGTTTTTCTAAGGAGAAGCGTGATTGCTCTGTTTTCTGCTTACGTATTGTAAGGTCGGGCGATACTTTTGACATCACTCAATATCAAACAGATATGGAATGAGTTAAATCGAATATCGAACTTCATTACTTAGTGGAGCTTGTGATATTTGATAAAGCGCAGACTTCAACGAATCCATAACATTCTGCCAAAAAAAG
Source organism: Hydractinia symbiolongicarpus (assembly GCF_029227915.1). Taxonomy (NCBI): domain Eukaryota; kingdom Metazoa; phylum Cnidaria; class Hydrozoa; order Anthoathecata; family Hydractiniidae; genus Hydractinia; species Hydractinia symbiolongicarpus. Next base: position 10,413,439 of record NC_079875.1, on the reverse strand, counting down.
AAAAGAAAAGAGATTATTGTTTGTGACACAAGTCTCTCAAAATTAACAAAAAGCCTAACAATGAAACATTTAACATGACAAACATTTTTTTCCGACGCTATCCTTTGTCGAGCTTCTTTAGGATTATCGGATTGTTTTTCTTCGAAGCCAATAGGAATATGAAGGAGTGTCAATGTTCGACATACCATATTAAAAAATATTCGACAGAGCAATTTGCTTACGGGTGGATCTTCCTAATCAACAGTGCAGACTTATTCTATTAATCATGGCGGTTGTAGTATTTATAAATAACTTCTCTAATCTTTTACAGGGTTTATACATCTTTGTTGTTTACGTCATTCTGCGCAACCAAATGAGATATCTCTTCAAAGGAAAGTACCATGTTGACCAACCACCTCCCGAGCGCATCGAGATGTCCAACGTTGTTTATAGTGGCGTCGATTCAAGTAAACAAATCAAAAAGAACTATGCGTTCAACAATCCTGTTGATTTGGTAAGTACATCGTAAGAATACTGCTAGGTGACAGAGTTACAAGGAATTTTTGTTCTATTTATGGCTACTACGCATAACATAATCGACACTTCTGTACTTGTTGTTAAGCGCCTGTAAATACTTTACGGCTTAGGGTTCTAGATATGATTCGTATGTTTACTTCTTGACATTTAGGTGCTTGTGTGCTGTAAACTTCGATAAACGTGTGGTTTTAATAAATAATAACTTAGAAGCAACTTCGCAGTTAGGCCTAAAGAAAAAAAAAAAATAACCAGCAGACTTTGAGGAAGTCAAACAGAATTCAAGACTTGCTAATTTTCGATTTCTTTTAATATGAGTGAATAAAAGTAGGGTACATATCAGGTTTCCTTACCATTTATTGCTGCTTCATCAAACTTGACCTTTAATGTTGTATTTTATTTAGTTTATATTATTTCGTTAGTAAACCACGTGGTAGCTGCAAAAAGTCTGAATGTCACTAAGTAATCGTCACTCTTCTTCATCAAACTTTTTATTGTTTGTTTTTCATTTTAGAACAAATGGGGACATTAGGCTTATTTATTTATTGCTGCTTCGTCAAAATTGACTTTAAATGTTATATACGTTATTTAGTTTATACTACTTCGTTGGTAAACCACGTGGTAGCTAAAAAATTCTAACTGTCACTAAGTAATCTTTACTCTCCTTGGTCAAACTTATCGTTTGCTTTTAACTTTAGAACGAATGGGGAGATGTTGAACTCCCACGTGTTACTTCTCAATCGCTGTACTCACCAATTTCAGAGAGAAACAAACACACCGACACGTTCAACACGCCGGCGTCGCAACGTCGCTATGGTAACAACAACGATAGTTTTGAAGACGAAGATTCGGCAGACTTCGACGATCTTATATTTGCTTTAAAGTCAGGGAGTGGATATACGCCGTCTGTTAATGAAGATAATAATGAAGAACCGGTAGATTTACCCCCTGGCTCTTCATCTTCTGAGCAATACACTGTAAGAAGAATTAAAATCGGTGACACACACCTTTAGCATACTTAAAGTAAACGTTAATAAATCAGTTTGCATTCACCAAGAAAATGTAGAGTCGTGATATACAATGATGTAGTTACAAGACTATTAGGAAAAATTAGTTTTTATATTTTCTTAAATATCGGCAATACCCGGGCATTTAATATTGAGATGTAAGAACGCAAATGAACAATGAAAATCAATTGATCAATAAAAATGAAAGCGTACGAATGAGCTATAATCAGAGTAAGTTCAAAAATGTTTTTCTGTCAATTAACCGTGAGCCGATTTTTTTTTAGTTTCCATTCTTCGGTGCGATATGATAGTAATCTTTGTGATATAAAATAAGAAGCAGATTACGTAGAATTAATCGTTCTTGTAATGGGAAAATGTTCTAGAAAGTTCAGCTCATCTATAAGTTTGTGTGTTAACTCGCCATTACGCATCTTGTTTGTTGAAAAATTACTCGCTTGCAAACGTATTTGTTTTGTTTTTTAAATCGTTTTTTGATAAATATACTTATAAATAGCGAATTTTTTTTATTTTGAAAATGTAACAACTAAAAAAATGTATTAGAAATGTATTTTAGCTTATCTGCTCTTTCTACACCGCCCTTAACTTTAAGGTATTTGAACGCCTTTTCAACTTTTACGCCATTTAGGGCGGTGTATGATAGACCCATAGTAAGAGAGCTTAATTTATGAATTTTGACTTCTCAATTTTGCTTCTGTTTGAAACAGAAGCAAAGTTGATGTTTTTAAATGTTATAATATACAAACTTCGGTACCATACCTCTGTAAGTAAGTAGAGATAACGATTGAGAATTTTTAAAAGTATTGTGTGCATTTTTGTAAATTTCAGTTTTTTATAGAAATTTCGAGTGTAATATATAATACATATTCATGAGTAGTTGTTGCTTTCCTACCACCTCGTTCCCAGGATACCTTCGTAAAACCAATTGATCCAGCTTACAAAAACCTGTTAATTTTATTTTACAGTACAAGTCTGGTAATTACATTGTTTTTTATTTATTTATTTGTTATTTATTCCTTGCATACAGTTCATCGGACACATCTGATGTAAACTGTTATGATAAGATTTGGGTTAAGCGAGACAAAAAATTGATTGTTTCGTTTATCTCCGTCGCTTTAAAAGATTGATATATGGGAACTTTATATCATCATTTTGCAAACATCAAAAAACGTAAAAAATTTAAAGCAAGTGAAAGTAGCATTCTCGACCCCAGGGTTCTTAAATCTCAAAGAGCTCTAGGGACGAGAATAGGAAAGTAGGACATAGGGGACAATTTTAAAGGTGGGTTTTGAGTTTTTCTTGTTGAAAGTGTTACATTACGTTTGGAATTGATGAGCCTATGCTTTCATGTGACCTTTTGGCTTGCTTGTTTTTTTTTTTTTTTCAACCTCGTTCCATAAGGGTACCCTTATTGCCGTCACGATGTCAGAAAAGTACAATGCTCTGAAGACAGTGTGACCACTTGTTTTAAAAAAAATATCTGTGAAATTTAGACGTGTATGTTTTTCTTTAAAGTTGCTAAAGAAGTTGTGTCTTATGTTAACCTTTGACGATACGGCACGACGGTATTGCATTCGATTGACGGCAATATATTACAACAGATTAGTGAAGCCGTTTGCAATTAACTTTTACTAATCTACCACTATTATATTGGTAAAAAATTTTTTTTCGTTCTCCGCATAACGCATGTATGTTTTTTACAAACAACACATAATTGTTTTTCCAATTGTTGCTTGTTGATAGTCCACCTGGCGGGGAAAACTTCATTTTCAGAACATACAGTTAACTCCTGGTAACTCGAACCTCCAAGTAAGTAATCTCTGCAGTTCGACACGAATGTTCGACTTACAGCGATATGAGATATTAGTTCGAGTTAAGTCAATTTTTTCTTCAGACTCTATAAAATTTACAAATGTTACAATCTAGTAAGTTTTCACTGAAAGAAATTGAAGAGCCTTCTCTTTCCTTTGTAAAGAGAACCATTTAAGAACAGCTTTATGAAATTTCTGGCTACATTACATATCAGAGTATTCGTTTTTTGTCGAGTTATCCGTAAAAATTAACTTAAGAAGGGTCAAAAAATGGTTCGAGAAAACGAATGTTCGAGTTATCCGGGGTTCAAGTTATCGAGTAGTTTTTATAAGGAAGTATTAAGAAATGTCTAAAGGGACCGTAGAAAACAGTTCGAGCTAATAAAAGTTCGAGTCTCTACTGAGAGCTGTTTTATAATCCGTTTTTCCTTTTCATACTGGCTATTGCTTACAAGTTGGTTTTCTTCTTGAAAAATTTGAGACATATTTTCCTGAAGATATGCTGCTTATACAGCAATAAGCTATTATTGCGTATACAAAAATATGATGCAACAGCTTCCACCTCGGCCTTCCCGGGAAATCCCGATGAAATCCCGGGAAATCCCGATTAAAATTATTGCAGGCATCGAATGTGCTGGAGCAAAAATTCCGACTTTCATTTTCAAAGTTTCAAGATGGTGTTTTAGTTGTGAAAAAGTCTTCTCTGAAACTTAGTATTATAGCTACACCTTATAAATATTTTATTTTTATTGACTAACTTTACAACGAACTGTAATATCTTTCTCTTTTATTTTCGAATTACGAACTTCTGTAGTAGGCTGCATCCACAGCTGGCTAAACATCCATTGGAATTTTTTGGTGGCTAGCTAGCTAGGCCCAGCAGAAATGCTGGTCATGGTGGACATGTGGGATAGTAGGGATGGAAGTATTGTTTTCTTCTTATTTCATTTGAGAATTGACAGAGGTAAGTCTTCTAGCTGCCCATAGCTGATAGCTGAATATCTTTCATTGTATTTATGTGACATACCAAGTTTGGTTTAGGCGGATGTCTCAAATACTTGATGTGAGAATCACCCGACTCACCCTAATTTTTGATCGAAATTTTTGATATATTGAGTCAGAAAAACTAAAATGACAAAAAATATTATACGCTTGTTGTCTCCCCACAGCAATTGCCCATCATTATTGTTGTGCTTTGCTTTAAAATGCGAAAAGGGTTCTGAGAATTAGTTGAAAACAGCACCAAAACTCTAAACGAGGTGTCAAAGTTATCATTAAATATCGGCAATTTAATGATGCACGTTAATGGCTGGATGGTTAGATACGATTTTGCGAATTTTTGAGTTATCATTCGCCGACTGACCGACTCTATTTTTGATGCTCAAATGACCTTAGCTATAATACGCAGTCTGCCAATGAATATTCTTAAAGTGAAATATTGCAGTATAATAGCCATAAAGAACAAGTTAAAAAGACAAGCACATCATTATCCTACTTTTTTATCCATCGTAAACATACAAAGTATATATATTGTTGCAGCTAATGGAGCGTGGGAAGATTAGTTGGTTGCATCAAACAGATTATATGGCAGACAGATTATTCTATACAGAGTATGCCATACAGAGTGTGACATGCTTCATATACAAAGTATATATGCTTTACGGAACAACGACCCTGCAGGCCTCGTCAAGAATGGCGTGCGATCGCACGCGCACACGCCCACACAAACCATGTTTAAATGTTCCCATGCGATCTTCACACGCCAAAAAAACACTAAATACCTCAGGCGTGCGCTAATCGCACACCAAAAAAATGATATTCTGTTCAATGAAGGCGTACGGGAATAATATACAGTGCTGTTCGCGAGTAAAGCTACACATTTTTGAGAGTACGAGTACAAATAAATGCGAGTAAAATAATTCAGAGTGAGAGTACAATGCGAGTGCGAGTAAAATAAATAAGAGTAATCTTTTTAATAACGCGAGTACGCAATAATTAAACTACTCGCAAGTAAATCTTTAAAAAAATATATATATCATGTTACTCGCGAGTTATATTACAGAAAAACATAAGGCATTAATTTTAATTCACCATTTAATTTTATTTTTTTTTAATTTATAGTTCCTCTTATGAAATTAATAAATAAATTTTAATGTTCAACTTTTTCGTCTTTTACTTCTTCAAATGCTTTCGCTACTTTCGCTATATGAAATCACTTCCAGCATGTTCTTTCCCAAGCACAGAGTCAGCATGATATCTAATTATAGTTATGGTGATCAATTTCTGCATGCAGACTTTGCTTTCTGAATATTTTTCAACAAACATTGCTTTATAACTCAGACAACAATCTGTATAATTTTAAAATATCGCTATAGAAACAGGACGTCACAAAGCTTGTTATTGTTTTGTTTAGGGGGGAATGTTTTAAGATCGAAGCAACAATAATAACGTGAGGGATTTTTTTTATAAAAAAACAGTTTAATGTTTAATGATATATATTTTTTGAAAAATATAAAAATAAAAAATATTTACATTTTAAAAAAAATGTTTACAAAAAAGTTAATAACTGAGGGAGTTTTATGACTGTAACATGCATGTTTTATAATTTTTCTTCGTTCTGTTACTACGTCGTATAATTTTTTTTAAAAAAATTAATGAATAATGAACGCATCGCACATTTTTGTTTCGTCCAAACAAATTACCTGCTTTTCAAAACATGGCAAAATTAGTGTTGCTGTATGGGGTCATCTACAAAATTCGTAGCAATTCGTATAAAAAAAATTCGTATATGCTATACAAATTTTCTTTTGCCATACAGTAATTAAATTTGTATGAAATTTTTCTAAATTCGTATAAAATTTGTATAAGTTTTTAATTAAATTCATATGAGTTTTAAATTAAATTCGTATGAGTTTTAAATTAAATTCGTATAAGTTTTAAATTAAACTCGTATGAGTTAAAGTCGTACGAGTTTAACAAAAATTCGTATGAGATTTTAATTAGATGCGTATGGTTTTAAAAAAAAGAAAATCGTTTGACATTGTATTAAATTCGTATATGAGTTTCAAAATAAAATATTTTTTAGATCGCATTTTAAAAGTTTAAAAACGAAAAACGGCGATAGAAATGTTTTTTTAGATCGCATTCTAAAAGTTTAAAAACGAAAAACAGCGATAGAAATGTTTTTTTAGATCGCATTTTAAAAAGTTTAAAAACGAAATATAATTCGTATAAAAATTCGTTTAAAAGAGAATATAATTTGAATGACAATTCGTATGAAAGAGAATATAATTTGTATGACAATTCGTATGAAAATCGTATAAAAGAGAATATAATTCGTATGACAATTCGTATGAAAATCGTATAAAATTCGTATTAGATTTTTTAAAAATCGTATAACTATTTAACACTATACGAATTGTATACAATTTTTAAAAGCAATTAAATTTGTATATATTCGTATAAAATATCATACGAAATTTGTAGACGACCCCTATGCGAGTTCTATGATTACTCAAGAAAAAAAATGGAACAAAAATGAGCACACGCCATCGCGTGCCATTGAAAATTATTTCGTGCGAACATCGCACACCTCAAAATGATTAAAAAGTATCATGACGTGCGAAGCTCGCACGCCAGTATTTTTCTTCCTGACGAGGCCTGAGCCTGCCATGTAAAAAAACACCAAATTTTGAGACTGGGTTTGTAATGTTGAAAAGGTTATTTAATTAGGTTCGTCGTATTATCAGCTAAAGACTAAGCTTAGTGGCAGTTCTACTAATACTTATTGGTACTCTGCACATTTGTATGTCTCATATTTTAGACTTTTTTCTTCTTAACCAAATTATTTGCTTGTTTTAGGCACAATGTTCCAAACTGGAATGGCCCAGATTAAATTTTTAATAAGAATGCTTAGTTAAACTTCAGTGCTCGTGCTGCATACTCTCATAGCTGTCTGTGCCGCTCGCAACTTTTTGTACTAAATATTTCCGTCTATAAGGAGTACGTGTCGCTATATACGAAGTTATACTTTCTATAAGCATGCCTATGCGGAGCCATACTTCGTATAGCTGCACACTCTGAATGGAACCAATATATATACAATATATATTTCTTTTCTGATCTAATGTAGCTGCTACTGAAAGTCACACAATTGTGAGTGCATATATGCGCAACACGCATAATCCACAAGGCTATCGCGATCTTCCCAATAGGAAAAAACATTGTAATTAACATTTTAAGGTTGCAATGATCAGAAAGGTTCACCATGTTTATTGTTAATTGTGAAATGTTAATGATACATTCTAATGATATATCATAGTGTGTTTAAAATAAAATATTTTGTTTGTTTCTTTAAATCACAATCAGTAATTATTTAGATTGTTAAAAATGTTTTTTTTTTTATTCTCTATGCACAACTTTTAAAGTGCAAAACATGTTAAAGATTTTTTAAAAAAAGTAAGTAATATTCTCATGTTTCTTGAAGAACATTATTATTTTTTGTGTTGGAAACAAGTGGGGGACATGAGAACCAAGCGTCTAAACTAGCCACTCTGTTAGTCTTGACTTTCTTGTCTCCCATACAGTACTGGAATCAGGACACCTAACATCGTGAGCGCATATCATGCACGACACGAACGATCCGCATTCCTATCTTGATCATCGCGATAGAAAAAATGTTAACGAAGAGCTTCGCGATAGTCGCGATGTATAAAAAAATAACGATGCTATCGCAATCGTCACTATTAATCGTGATTGTCGCGATGGATCGTGAATAACATTAAAAATATTAAACAATAGATGTGTATGGCTAATCTTGTGTCTTTGTTTTTGTTTTTTTACATTTAAAAATTCTTTTGCATCTTTTATTTTTATTAGAAATTGGATTTTAGAAATAAGGTGACTCCAACTTAATTACTTGTTGTACGAGCGAAGTAGATAGTAGTTTACGGTCTGTCGGTCGACGAAATAAAAATAATTTTACCGAGAATGTATAAATGGTCGGAACAACAAAAAAATAAAAAACAACAACGGAGGAGGGTGTGACGACAAGCATATTTTTCTATGTATGTTTTGCTTGTATTAGCGGATGTTAAATTAGCGAATGTCCGATTTAATGAAAGTTCATGGAAAAATAATAAATGTATGATCGGAACAACAAAAAATTAATAATGAAAAATAACAACAAAGAGGGTGTTACGACAACCGTTTTCTATGTATTTTCGCATAACGCACGCAGTTTATATTTTTTAGTTGTGAAGGAAAAATAATAATAATTTGTCTCACTAAAAAAATGTAACCAGTACTCAAGGTAAAAAGATTGCATCATAAAAAACTTGTTTTCAAAAGTTATGCAGCAAGTTTTTTTGTGTTGTTTTGAAAGCTGTACAGCAAGAATTATTCTTGTGCTGTTTCGAAAGTTATACAGAATATACCTGTGTTGTTTGAAAGATATACAGCAGATTATACTTAGGCTGTTTCGAAATTTATACAGCAAGTTATTATTTTCCCATTTAAAATAATAAAACACAAAATTTATTTTAATAAAAAAGTTAAGTGTTCTTTTAATGTTTTTTGCGCAGTCTTATAAGAAAATTAATATTTAACTGCAAAAAAGTTTCACGGACTATAGTTTAGTTGACAATATTTAAAGTCTTTCGCGACATTATAATTATTTATTTGTTTCATAAGGAGGAGGTTGTTACGATATGCGTATTTTATGTTGTTTTAATTATTTTTCTAATACCGTGAAAAAGATTTAATGTCATTAATTATTTTTCCTAAATGATATCAACTAAGAAATTCAAGATTTTAGCAAGCAGTGTAATTTTTAACATATATTAATCATAACGAAGGAGGGTGTTGCGACATTCATAATCTTTTTTTTCACGAGATGGGATAAGAAAATGTTTGTTTGTTGATATTTTTATTATTTTTTTTATCGTGAAAGTTAGGGTTGGGCAAGTCTAAACAAGAAAAAAGCTTACGACAACGAAAATGTTTTTGAATTAAAAAAACAACAAAAAACAATTGTTCATATTTAATTGTGCTATTCTCTCATGACATTAATGTATCATAGCGGTCGCGATATGGATCGCGGAAGTCACGATGCATCTTTAAAGTTGACTCCACGATGGATCGCGACCTTTACGATGCTAAAAAATTTTACTATCGCGACAGCATCGTGAATCGTGCGCGACGCGCATGATACGCGATCCACGATGTTATGTGTCCTGATTCCAGTACTGTAGCAGAAATAACGATTTATACAAAGAGAAAGCTTTCAAATATGTGTGTATTAAGTGCTTTAAAATGATCCACATCATTTTTTTTGCTTTCTATCATCTCATTTTAATTGTTTTTAAACAATGTATATACAACAATTTTTTTACTTTTTATGATCCCCTTTTGATGGTTTTTAAACAATCTACAGCGATGTTTCTGAGTTCTACGATCCCGTTTAAACTAGCAACTGTTTTTAAACTATCTAACGCAATATTTTCACTTTATACATTCCTGTTTTGTAAATTTTTAAATGATCTATGGCGATTGTGTCGACTTCCATGTTCCTGTTTTGATGGTTTTTAAACAATCTTAAGTGATTTTTTGCTTCATGATCCAGTTTTAATGCTTTTTTAAGTAATGTAAGGCAATGTTATAGCTTTCTAAGATCACATTTTGATGGTTTTAAAGCGATCTAGGGCTATGTTTTTACTTTTGCGATCCTATTTTGTTGATTGTTAAACAATCTAGCACGATTATATTCCTTTGTACAATCTCGTGTTAATGGTTTTTAAACGATCCACAGCAATTTTCTTATTTAGTTTTGTGATGAAGAATGCAGATGTATACATAATTTGATAATAGACCTATTTTGATATCAATTTCGTTCCATGAAATGTTCATGCAAAAATGCAAAATATATAACATGAAACAAGATTAGTTATGAGCAAATTTCGGGATGTTAATTGCTTACATGTAAGCTTGAAGAATGTATCAACAACTTATGGACTTTGGAATCCAAAAACTAGCCTAACTTGGAAAAAATTAAACAGGGTACATTACCCACATGGATAACTAAACTACTATTTTAAAACCACTGTCTAATGTTATTTTTACAGATGTTAAGAATAAGGTACACTCATTAACTGGAAACACAGGATATATACGAGCAAACACATCACCAATTTTGGTAAACAGCTTGAAATTTCATGTTTGTTTGGAACAAGTCAGCTTACCAACTAGGTACTCATATCATATTCTAGGCTAGCTAATACCTAGATCATTTAACACCAAGAATAATAAACAAAACTGATACATACTATTATCCCATATTATCACAAAATGTTAATAAAAATCTGTATGCCAAATAAATTTTGCAAATATTGCAACAACCCATTTCTGCACTGCTTCTCTGCAAACTGAAAATTTGCTCATAACTAACCTCATTTTCATGTTATGATATGTATATTCAGCGAAACGAAGATGGATATGGTAATAAGTCTATTGAAATGTCTTTAGAAATGTGTGATAAACATGTGTTATTAGAAGCGATGTGAAAACGCTCTGAACTGAAAAAAACTGTTGAAATGAACTAATTTTGATTCTTTTAAAATGATTGCGAAACAAACGCAAAATGATTTGGAAACGGTTATATACAAAATAAATTTCAATTCAACAAAATGATATAAACTCTTGAAATGAATTTGAAACAAGAAGCCCTGGGGGCTCTAAGGGATCGTCTCCGAGATCGTTTCAAAAAAAATCGTTTCAAATCGTTTCATTTTTTAATTAGCATAGCATGTGATACGAATTTGAAACGATTTTAAAGTAATGTTTAATTTTTTGAAATCGTTTCAGATCGTATGGAAATCGTTTCACTATTTTGTAAATTGTTTCATTAAAAAATAAAATCGTTTCATAATCGTTTCATAATCGTTTCAAGATTGTTTTATTATATTCTTGAAATCGTTTCACATAACCATAATTCGTTTCAAAATCGTATCATTATGATCGTTTCAGTATATTTATTTTAGATCGTTTCAAAATCGTTTCAAGGTGTTTGTTTTACATTTTTTTAACATAAAAGAAATTATTAATCTAATAAAGGTCTCTCCATAAAACCTACGCGCTGTCACATAGGTAAATTTCTACATCGTAAAAAATCGCGTATATAAAAACATTATTTATAAAGATTTGCTTTCGGAAATTGTTTCAGCATATTTATTTGAGATCGTTTCAGGATGTTTGATTTAAATTTTTTTTTACATAAGAAGAATAAAAGCAATAATTATTAATAGAACTCATTACGTTAGGGCATCATTAGGTTGTATATCGCAGAAGTCGCCGGTGACATGCTTCGAAAATGCTTGTCACCGGCACAGTTAAACATGAAGCAAAACTGTACAGGAGACTCAATTGTTAGAGTCTTCGCAGAACATCTCTTCTCACAAAACCGAGGGCAGGGCTGACTTATTGCCTGCTGTGTCGTGTGGGAGAAAGAACTTCTGGACTTCTTTTTAATACGATATACAATTTTTTCGATTATTATTACGAATCGAATGGTACCACAGTATTTCAGTAGCCTGAGTGATTTTAGTTAATGATAATGGCTTAACTTACTAAAAATAGATTTTTTTTCTCTGTAAACACCAGCTGTTCATTGACATCATACCGATTGTGAGTAAAATTGTACCTGTTTCAAAACATGAAATTGTTTAATATGATTTAAGAATGCTGAACGTCGAGAGCGTGTTTACGTTTTTCGGGGGCACTTGCTTATGACAAACTTTTTTAACTATCACTAATATAACGACGTGGGAGAAAAGAAAGAGAATAAATTTTTGCTGAAATATCATAACAAACACTATTTACACACTTTTTATAAAAACATATACAAAAATAACGGTATGTTAATGATTTTATTCGTTCATTACGTTGTTTTCTTTTTCTTCCAACATTTTTTTGACAACAACCCTTCTTTTTATTTGTCTACATTTTGAATTAACAAGTTCGTTCATATTTGTAATGGTTTCAAAATCGTCTTTAAAATTTTTTCTAGCCAGTGAAAGTATTGTTTTTAGTCGATTTGGAGAGAGGGCTGTTTTCTTTATGACTTCTCCATCATAAGTTCTTTTCCCTCCCTCCACGGTTTCTGCTACAATTTCAAACCCAGCATAAGTTTTTTGATGCCAGAATTTAGCACACTCTATTGTCGCATTGTCTAAAACTTTAGCCCAGTTTTTTTTATCACTCACCGCAGGCACAACTCCTTCAATGTTATCCGATAAAGTTACGCCAATGATTTGTTTAGTCAAATACGACCAACTCCTTTCGATCGGATTAAACTGTGAATGCCCAGGTGCATAGCATTGCACGATCAGCGAATCCAACTTGGAATTCTGCCACAGAAAACCCAACGACATAAAATTTATTATTCCTTTCACTGACCAATCAGGTCCGCCATCGGCAATAATACGACACTAAAAACATTTTTAAAACGTTTCTCAAGTTTGATAAGTTCCATCAAATGATTTACGTGCATTACGTTTGTACTTTCTACTAACCGCGACGGAAAAAGTTTTACAGTTAAATTTCCATTTCTTGGCCATTTAATTTTTTTTCTTTTGAGTTTGTCTTCACATGTTTCCGCTTTGCTGTTGATAAAATTTGTCACTGTGTCTCCTTTACACAATGACCGTTTTCTTGTTTTTCGAAACAAAGGTTTAGGAATGGAAAATGATCGACTCCTCTTTAACTTTGTCCGGAGTACTTGATAACCAGCAGGTACCAGTTTGCAATTCGCATGTGGCAAATCATGATCATCAAAATTTGGGGCGTCCTTTTTTAAATAAAAAGTTCGATGTCTCCTACGACGGCTGGTTGCCGGGATCCCAACCTCCACCTTGATTTTGTTGTCTACTGACAAACAAAGTGTGTCAACATCGCAAAGAGTCACCATCTGGCTCACTATGCTCACTTGCGCGCTTGTATAATGGAAATCTGGATGAAGCCTTTTTTCCATTGTGTTCCGTTTTGGCGGAACACGAGCATCTACCAAGTTTTTAAATCTCCTGCTCGAAGTTGTTTTTCGACGTGGCGGTACCATCAGTCTATGGATGGTATTTCTACTTACGGTGATACCCAGTGTACTTTTTACATGACGAACAATGTCCTGTAAAGTTACGCTATTTGTATACATCGTATCGCTTCGACGTCGAAGATGTGCTCCAGCTGAGCTTTGTTCAACATAATTTCTTATGCATGGAACAAGATCGTGGTGTTTTATATGCGTGGAAAGATTTTTATCTTTGCTTGTCATTTCTAAAAACAAAAGAAAAAGCTGCATAAAAAATTAAAAAAAGGCGCACCATTTCTCTTCGCGTTATCAAGATTTCTAAAAGAAAGTCTGAATAAAAAAACAAGAACAAAACAACGGTGCCGCGTACTGAATTTAAAATAAATCCAAACCTCGATAAAGTTGTTCAACTTTCTCTTCGTCACTATGTTCCGTTTCCGAATCACTGTCGAACATCCAGTCACTATCGTCAGTTTCATAAGTTTCTGAAATATTTTCCATTTTAAAGGAAATTGTTAGTTTTAAGAAAAACTGTTTATTTTTAGTTTTGAAAAACTGTTTTACGATATTTACGATAAAAGATGTTGTTGATGATGTCGATGTTGTGTTGAATAAAAGAAAGAGAAACAATAATTTTACATTTATAAGTTTAATTGGTTTTTAATTAGTTCGTCATCGTTTCAAAATTCGTTTCAATAACTTCAAAGACTTTTACATCGTATCACAAATAATATTTTGACAATCGTATCAAATCGTTTCAGAATTTTTTCTAATCGTTTCAAAATAGTTTCAAAATCGTTTCACAATCGTTTCACAATCGTTTCATTTTTAACAAAATCGTTTCGCAAATAAAATATGAAACATTTAATTCGTTTCATGATACGATTATGAAACGATGTAAAAAAATTATTGAAACGATTTACATCGTATGGAAATCGTTTCAATTCGTATCAAAACTGAAACGATAAGTATTTTCTAAAATTTCGCTCATTATTGACATGGTTTATTTCGCATGGCAGGCGCATCCGTCTAGCGTATTGGAAACGCTGCTGACCTAACCTACGCATCTGAAAAAGTAGTACGTCCACAGGGTGCTACAAGTGTGTGCATAATTTTGTGGAAAATTGCAGTTTTTGACCATTTCTCGAAATGGGAAAAGAGCATTGCCTGAAAAATGCTATGAAACACTGCGAATGTCCTACTGATTCTGTGAATGTCCTACTGATGCAGATGTTTGGGTGAAGAAGATAGGCTAGTTGCAGTTTCTGCGATGTCAGCATTATGAAAAAATTAACACAATGGCCCGGAAAGGAAGTGTTATTATAGCTTAAAGATATTTTGGATCTAAACTAAGATCGTAAGTCTTAAGTCCGTTCTTAACATTGACCAGTGAACTTTGTGCGTGAATCTAATAAGAATAGGTAATCATTGCTTGTGGGTATGATACTTGAGATTAAGCATTTATTTAAAAAAAAATCTTTAAAACGATTGTATTTGCGGAGAATTTGCGAGATTAAAGATTGAAGGGTACAGATTGATAGCAGTTTTTCACTGATTTGTACATCCTTCTAAAATATTCATAATAATAACAATAACAAGAAGCCCTGGGGGCTCTAAGAATTTCCGCGCGCTACCAAAATATTTGATGAAAACCTGCTAATTCGTTGTGTTATTGTGCCAAACATTCGAAGGGGTTTGGTGCATGAACCTCTGAAGATAAAGCCCATCAGTGACATTATATCTTACAACAAACGCAAACAAAACGAAACGTGTCATAATAAACTCACATTTTAAAAGAAATTGCTAACAAAAAATACAGCCTATCATTCATGGTTGAAAGTCTTGCGATTGAAACGTTTATGGTCTTAAACGGCATTAGTTGACAAAAAATCAAAATTTTGATGTGACCATCATTTTCAGCATACTTTTTTTATTAACTGTGTCAATTTTTGTCGAAAATAAAGCAGTTTTAATTTTAGGATAAATTTTGGCCTGAAATGACATTTAGGTGACAAAAACCAAACTTTTGTACCATCATCATTTTCAGCATACTTTATTTGTTAACTGTGCCAGATTTAGCCGAAAATGAAGTGGTTTTAATTTTTGGACCAATTTTAGCCTAAAATAGCATGTAGGTGACAAAAATCAAAATTTTGATGTCACCATTATGTTCAGCATACTTTTTTGTTAACTTTGCCAATTTTTGTTGAAAATAAAGTAGTTTTAATTTTTGGACCAATTTTGCCCTAAAATGACATTTAGGTAACAAGAAATCAAAATTTTGATGTCACCATCATGTTTAGCATACTTTATTTGTATACTGTGCCAAATTTTGTTAAAAATAAAGTAGTTTTAATTTTTGGACCAATTTTGGCCTAAAATGACATTTAGGTAAGAAGAAATCAAAATTTTGATGTCATCATCATGTTCAGCATACTTTTTTTGTTAATTGTGCCAAAATTTGTCAAAAATAAAGTAGTTTTAATTTTAAGACCAATTTTGGCCTAAAATAACATTTAGGTAACAAGAAATCAAAATTTTGATGTCACCATCATGTTCAGCATACTTTATTTGTTTACTGTGCCAAATTTTGTTGAAAATAAAGTAGTTCTAATTTTTGGACCAATTTTGGCCTAAAATGACATTTAGGTGACAAAAATCAAAATTTTAATGTCACCATTATGTTCAGCATACTTTTTTTGTTAACTTTGCCAATTTTTGTTGAAAATGAAGTAGTTTTAATTTTTGGACCAATTTTGGCCTAAAATGACATTTAGGTAACAAGAAATCAAAATTTTAATGTCACCATCATGTTTAGCATACTTTATTTGTTTACTGTGCCAAATTTTGTTAAAAATAAAGTAGTTTTAATTTTTGGACCAATTTTGGCCTGAAATGACATTTAGGTAAGAAGAAATCAAAATTTTGATGTCACCATCATGTTCAGCATACTTTTTTTGTTAATTGTGCCAAAATTTGTCAAAAATAAAGTAGTTTTAATTTTAAGACCAATTTTGGCCTAAAATAACATTTAGGTAACAAGAAATCAAAATTTTGATGTCACCATCATGTTCAGCATACTTTATTTGTTTACTGTGCCAAATTTTGTTGAAAATAAAAAGTAGTTCTAATTTTTGGACCAATTTTGGCCTAAAATGACATTTAGGTGACAAAAATCAAAATTATTATGTCACCATTATGTTCAGCATACTTTTTTTGTTAACTTTGCCAATTTTTGTTGAAAATGAAGTAGTTTTAATTTTTGGACCAATTTTGGCCTAAAATGACAATTAGGTAACAAGA
The DNA here is from genome assembly GCF_029227915.1 of Hydractinia symbiolongicarpus. Lineage (NCBI taxonomy): Eukaryota > Metazoa > Cnidaria > Hydrozoa > Anthoathecata > Hydractiniidae > Hydractinia > Hydractinia symbiolongicarpus. The sequence continues at coordinate 10,396,709 of NC_079875.1, read as the reverse complement.
AATCAAAATTTTAATGTCACCATCATGTTTAGCATACTTTATTTGTTTACTGTGCCAAATTTTGTTAAAAATAAAGTAGTTTTAATTTTTGGACCAATTTTGGCCTGAAATGACATTTAGGTAAGAAGAAATCAAAATTTTGATGTCACCATCATGTTCAGCATACTTTTTTTGTTAATTGTGCCAAAATTTGTCAAAAATAAAGTAGTTTTAATTTTAAGACCAATTTTGGCCTAAAATAACATTTAGGTAACAAGAAATCAAAATTTTGATGTCACCATCATGTTCAGCATACTTTATTTGTTTACTGTGCCAAATTTTGTTGAAAATAAAAAGTAGTTCTAATTTTTGGACCAATTTTGGCCTAAAATGACATTTAGGTGACAAAAATCAAAATTATTATGTCACCATTATGTTCAGCATACTTTTTTTGTTAACTGTGTCAAATTTTGTCGAAAACAAATACCAATTTTGGCCTGAAGCATCAATACTAGACTTCTCAGTAGTTAAGGAGCTTGAGTACGAAGTTTACATCTTTGACGGACCAACGTGAAATCCCAGGGTCGATTTTTTCTCAAAAAATGCTCCGAAAGAAAAAACGACGGTTTTAAAGAATTTCCTACGCCTTCGGGCGCGGAAATTCAATAAAATTTTGGTAAAAATTATTTTTAAGATTTTTTTTAAAATCATATAGAGGTTGTTTTAAATGACATATTGTACAAATTAAAATAATTATTTTTGAAACATGAAGACAAACCCAACAACATGTAAGGTAATACCTCTAACGTCAAAAGTCAATGTTGATGAAAGTCTTTCTTTTAAATAATTAATCATTTTTTTAAATGAATGATTTTTAAAGGAAGCAGGTATTTGCATATGGCATTAAAAGTAAATAGGAAAATCCAGGTTTACTTTGCAAATGTTTCCTCTAAAAAGTATTGAAGATATCTTCAGCGTTTTTAATCAGTTTGTGTCATACTTCTTACAGCTTTGAAGAACATTCTTGCTTTGCAATTGTTTTAGAAATTCATTGAGAAAGATAAATTTAAGTTACAGCCGTTAAAATTAGAATTATTTTAAGTTGGCAATAAAACTGCCGACGTGAGATACATTTTAACTGATTTGTGTCAGCAATATTTTTTTGTAGTAAATTTTTTCAGCTGGCAATAACTTTCGTCATTCATCTTTTATTAGGGCTAGATCTCTCATAAGTTCAATGCATTGATCTCCTAAGACGATGACGAATGGGAATGGAGTACAAGTCTTATTGACATACCTTCCTGATGGTAACTTCGTTAGGTTAATAGTTCACTGCCAACTGGCTTTTTATGTTTCGAGATGAAATCATTAGGTTGAGGCATCATTAGGTTGTTATCACAGAAGTCACCAGTGACATGGTTTAAAAATGCATGTCACTGGCACAGTTTAACATGAAGCAGAACTGTACAGGAGACCCAATTGTTAAGAACATCTCTCCTCACAAAACTGAGGGCAGAGCTGACTTATTGCCTGCTGTGTCATGTGGAAGAAAGAACTTCTCGACCTCTTTTTAATACGATATACAATTTTTTTGATCACTATTATTACGAAGCGAATGGCACCACAGTCTTTCTGTAGCCTAAATGATTTTGGTTAGTTATAATGGCCTAACTTACTGAAAATCGAATGTAATTATTTTGTAGTCGCAAGGAGTGGGAGTAGCTTAAACAAAACCAAAATATTGTTATTTAAAAACTTCACAACAAAATTATGTTGGCCTTTTAGGCTAATTTTAAGGGTTAAATTTTGCATCGTGAGTAAACTAAAATACTGTCATTTATGTCCTTGCAAGTAAATAACAAAAAGAAAGTACACTCCCTCAGGAAAAACAGATAAATTATTGATTTTTAAGTTAAATGAAAAGTTTAGAGGGAATAAGTTTCAAAGCAAAACGATTTGGTAGATTAAGCAGTTTTATTTTCAGATAAGCATTGTAACGAAATTGTTGTTTGTATAAAAAGTAAAACAGAAATCTTAATAATTTTTTTAGTAAATAGGCATTTACATAAACATTACCACCATCATTGTAATGATGACATTTGCACTAAAGAATTTATTGGATAACTTTATAACATGGTAAGCATGTCTACTTTTTTTTCTCATGGCTATCTGATTTGTTTTTATTATCTACTCCTTTTGTAACTTTGAAAGAGAATTTTTTTCCAATCTATTGTTATACTGGTCCAACAAGCAAAAATAATTGCTATTTTTTTATTTTTAGGCACTGATTCCAGAAAATGTCCTTGATGTTATTTCTTTCTCTCTTGCTGGAGATTGGAAACGATTTGGTAGATTAATGCGACTAGAAGAATCACAGATAGAATGCATTGACTTAGAAAATGATTTAGTCTATGAAAAATGCAGACAAGTTTTAAAAGAATGCACTCGAAAGCAACCAAGCATTGAGTGGGATGATGTAAGAGTGGTTTTGGAGCAGATCAATAGAAACGATGTTGTGAAAAAATGTGAGAAGATAGAAGGATGTGGTATGTAAGATTTTAACTTTATTTGATGTAGTGTGTAGTGCTGTAAGATGTGTAAAACATTCTTAGAAAAATACATGGCAAATGTCAGTGGCTGGATAGGTTTTTCTACAGAAATTGTTATAAAAGTCCTTTTTCATAAACAGAAAATTTTTGTTCCATTAAATCCAGCATGTTGCATGGTAAGCCTTATACTTATAATAACTCCAAAAAGAGTAAAATTTCTTTTGAAAAACATATTTAAATATTTTCTCAAGTACTTTTTAATCTCCTACATATTAACATCTTTTAATTGGCATCTTGTAGAAGGGATTGAAGTTATCTTGAATACCAATAATTTCACAGGGTTTTCACTCTTGGGTTTCCGCTGACAATACTGCATTGTCTTAAATTATGCAAAATTTATAATTCTTATTGCTTGAAATTTTTATGTAACAGAGATAAATTTTTATGTGCCTGCTCATTTCTTTGTACCTTTGAATTGGCTTGTAGATGATATTTTTTTTGATAAAAGTTGCTAAATATTCTATTTTTTAACATTTAATTTTAGCTGTAAAAGTATCACTAAATTCGACCATGGAAAAAAGCTTTGGTGAGTATATAGTTTATTTCATATTCAGTAACAAAAACTTTATATGTAATTACTTTAAAAAGATATCTAGATATTTATTTTGTTTTTAGAAAAAGCCAAGGAGCAGCTGAGAGAGAGATATTTACATCAATATAAGTGTTTATTTAACGAGAATTCTAATGAGCAACACAATTTAGACCGCATATCAGCCTTTGTTGAACTAGCTATATCATCTTCCAACGATGTGCATGAATACTGGAGTCGTAACAGTGACCGAGATTATCACCTGAATCAACATCTGTTTAAGGGCAAAACCATAACTATCGAAGATATAATGTGTGAAAATAAAGACCTGGTTTGTTTGGGAGGTGTAGCAGGCAGTGGCAAAAGCACGCTTCTTCTTTATATGCTGTTAAAATGGGCAAGACAAGAATTGTGGACTGGCAGTGTTGGCCAACAATTTGATTTTGTTTTTACTATTATTTGTCGTGAAATCAATTTTATTGAGAATTGTAGTTCCTTGGAGTCTATATTGAAGAAACTTTATCCAAAAGTTTTTCAGTTAATTTCATTTGAACAATTGCTCTTGATTGCAGACAAGGTTCTAGTAATTGTGGATGGTGTCGATGAATTTATTGGCTTGGATGACATGATATCACAGCAGGATGGTTCACAAAGTGGCTTAGATCTGTCCAGGTCCCTGTTTCAAGCTGTTAACCCTCTTCATCCATCCTTATTCAGACATAAAGTCTTAATATCTGGTCGACCAGAAGCTATATCTAAGGTTCAAAAAAGATTTCAGAAAATTGTTGATGTTAGATCGATAGAAGTACTTGGCTTTAACAATGAAAATGTGGCCCTTTTTGTTCAGAGTTATTTTTCAAACAATCGTCAGCAGTATCAAACAGTGTTGCAGAAAATCAAAGAATCAACTAATCTGTCTGTGATGGCAAGTTTACCTGTTTATTTATCCATCATATGCAATTTGTTTTTCAATGAAAGTAATGCTACTGTGAACACGTCTGTTGAATTGTTTTGCTGGGCGTTAGGCCTGTATCTGAAGGATCATTTTCGTGGAAAAGCTGTATCCACTATGAACTTAAGGGAGCTGTTTAAACAGGAATTTGTTCGCAATATGTTGGCTGTCGTAGCTGCAATGGCGTATGAAATGTTATGTTGTGGTACTGTTGTCTTTGATGCTGATTCTCTATCTGGTCAGTTTGAAGAATCTCTAGAATACTGCGGATTGGTAACAAAAGTTTTTGTTGATGAATTTACAGTCAAGTATCAGTTTCGACATCTCAGCTTGCAAGAATTCTGTGCAGCTGCTCACATTTTGAGAAAAGACATACCTCGAAAGGATGTTATAAACAATAACCGTTTACGTGGTTGTGTTCCATTGTTATGTGGTTTAGAATCTGTATTTTCAACAAGCAGTAATTCACCTCCCATTTTAAAAGCTATCGTTCATGCAATGGAGGTACAAAACTTAACACAGGAGCCTGTTTTAAGTTATCTTGTTGATAATTTATTTAGTTATGGTCATCAACCATGTGTTTTAACAGGTATATATATATATACTTACTTGTTTTTATTTGGATGTAAATTTCTTTTCAGTGTCTTCATATACGTTATTACACGAATTTATATAATTGGAAAAGTAGGGTTAACTATTTTTTCTTTTAAGAATTATATAAGGTTTTCCTTTCAAAACTGTTTGTTTTACATACTCATGTCCCTGTGTTTTTTACGTCAACCTACAATTTTGATCTTCTACACTTAAATGCACTTTTACTAGACAACATAATCCATGAAATTATATGCACATGAATGATAAATTTGTTTTATTTCTTTTACTTTGTGTGTTAGGTTCAAATGATGCTTGGAATCTTTTTGCGACATCTTATTACGAGCACCACAAACCATTGAATCAATCATTAAAGTCTGTTATATCGAAAAGCGAGATTATTTTGTATTTGAAGAATATTTCACGTATTCAAATGACATTCATGATTTATTTCCTTGATCAAATAATAGCAATAAATCCATTTCCCGTTCAGGATATTTACTTGCAAGTATGGCGAAATGATGTCTCAGAAAGTGAGTGCAAAAGAATGGCAAAGTATATTTGTTTGACCAAGCGTGTTCACATAGAGAGAATGAATGTTCTCCTTCCAGATGATTTAAAATTGATCAACAATGAGTTTGAAAGTATGACAGAGAAAAAAGCCACCCCCGCTATTAAAGAATTGCGTTTTTATGCCTGTAAACTGTCTTCCCACCATTTATTTTCTATGGAATCAGTTTTGACAAACTTACACACACTTGTTTTAAGTTATAACAAAAATATTTCCTTGGACGGATGGAAATTAGTGGCAAGTTTATTTGAAACCTGTTGCTTTCTACAAAAGCTGCATGTTAGGGATTGTAACTTGAAAGATCATGCATTTGCCAGCCTTGCTGCAGTCGCTCCAAAGTTATTAGAGTTTGAAGTATCTGACAATCCTTCAATCACAAACCAAGGTTGGATTAAATTAGTTGAATCAGTGAATAATGGAAGTGTATTAGAGAAGCTTTATCTTCGTGGTTGTTATCTAACTGATTCCTCTCTGGAATCATTGCTTCCAGTTTTCACTTACTTAAAGGAGCTTGATTTGAGTTTCAACAAAGCAATTACATATGGTGGATGGAACAAGCTGTGTGATTTCTTTCTGCAAGGAAAAGGTGAATCACTACAGCGATTGTGTATTAAAAATTGTTTTGTTACTCAATCGTCCATCGAAGTTTTGAAAAAATGCATGCATTCTTTGGAACATTCTGTCGCTTTGCCTACCATATCTAACCAACAAAAAGATGATTTAAACGATGATGGTTCATCTCAAATGATAAAAATAAAGTGCAATTTGAATGATGGAAGTTTAAAAAAGCTCTGCAAGGAGATACAAAGCCCAAGAAGAATTGACCTGAGTTCCAATGAAAACATAACCACGCTAGGTTGGCAACATTTGGCTAATTCTGTGCAAAGCAAGACAAGTAATCTGGAGGAACTAGTCCTATGCGATTGTAATTTAAAAGATGATGATGTATTGGTTTTATCACCATTATATCCAGGTCTTAAAAAACTGAGACTTTCAAAAAACCCTGGAATTACCAATGTTGGATGGAATATATTAGGTTCAATTAAACGAGATGCAGCAGGTCGTTTTTTAAAAGGTCTAAACCTTCGTAGTTGTCGGCTTAATGACTCATCTATGGCGATCCTGCAACCTATACTAGGACATTTAAACTATCTTAGTTTAGGTAATAATTCTCATATCACACCTATTGGGTGGAAATGTTTATCTACTGCTGTCATTGATAGTAAAAAAGTGTGTCTAAAGTTTCTGAGTGTTCGCGATTGTGACATAAACGATGCTTCTTTGAAAGAAATACAACCTGTGATCCCCTTTTTGCATTCTCTGAAGCTTGGGGGAAATCTCAAAATCACTCCAGTTGGATGGAAAGGTATAGGAGAATGCATTAATAATGAAATATGCAATTTGTACGAGTTGGGTGTCATCAGGTGCTTGTTAACAGATGAGGATCTAATTACTTTATTACCACTACTTCCGTTTCTTCAAATGTTTGACGTGCGATTCAATAGATGCATCACAACAATTGGTTGGAAATTATTATCCAGCGCGGTCAGGAAACACCCTTCGGCCAAGTTGAAATCAATGAATATACATGGTTGTTTCATATCAAATTCAGATTTAAAATCTCTTCTAGAAGTAGTGGATATTGTGTAAAGTTATTGTGTAATTTTTTGAAAAATGTCGATTTAATTTGATTTTTATTCTTATTATTTTTAATATTTTATACTTTTGCTGCTTATTTTTCTTTGTTTATCTACATTTATATATATACAAAGATCTATTTGTTGTTTATTTACACATCGTTTATTTTAAATTAAAATTTAGTATGAATTGTATTTTTACTAAACATAACATATACATATACATATTTTATCTTAATTTTTTTTATACAATATTTTTTATGTTAAATATACTTGATGTGGGGATAAGATGCAAATTCAATTTAGATTACCTTCTGAAATAATTGCAACATGAAGCTTTGTGACTATTGATATTTTTTATGATTACCATTTTTTTACTTATGGAGATTTTTCTTTAGACGTTTTGGGATAAAGTTATGCCACCTGTTTAATTTGTTTTTTCTCATTTTCACTATTCTAAGGCAATATATAAGGCTTTTTTACATTTTTCAGGAATTTTGGTGGTACTTGTTTTTTTTTACAAAAACCGAAAGATGTTATCATTTATATCACTAACAGAAATTATTATCTGCGAGGTTCACACCAATTGAGTTTCTACTAAGAAAGTCTTGTCCAAGTTCTTTTTTACTTTTTTAAACCTTTCTTGGTGCGTTACTAATAAAATTGATAATCCTTCTATAATTACCCAAAATAAGCAATTATCATTTGTTGTAGTTATTTTGAATTCATACTTTATAATATTTTTGAAATGCAATAAATTTTATTTGTGTTTGCAAGTTTATTGTTTTTTTAAACTATTTAAGGATTCATAACAAATTGGGCTTAAATCTTTCATTCAAGTGAATATGAATAAAATAAATTATGTTGTGATAAAAAAGTAAAATATAAAAACAAGTTTTAAAATAGCATATGCTTCTCGGTTAATACGATCCTCAGTGCATACATAGATGTAATAAATTTTATTGTGAACATATTTTAACATTGGTATGAGTTTTTAAAAAAGTAATTAACATAATTATACAATAAATAAAACTACCCTCAAGAAAGCAATTATCATTTACCACATAAATCGAAATCACATTTGTTATCACACATGTTTGTAAAACATTTTGTAATAGCGTAGACGTATAAATTTCTGTCATGTCACTCCATTTTTAAATAACAGAAGTTTTTTAGATTCAAGTCATTCCTATTGCTGAAACAATTGAGTATATTTTGGACAAAATTTATGTTCACTAAAAACTGCCCATCAATTGTAGCAGACTAATTTTCAGGAGGCTGTTGTTGAAACTGACAACGGAGAGCACATTAATTTTTCAGTCAAAGTTGTACAAACAAACTGATGGCTGTACAATGGGTGGCCATATCGTTTTCTCCAACATCTTCTTAACAAATTAGAGAAGAAATTTGTTAATCCATTTAAACCATGATTTTATAAATGACACGTAGATGACGTCATAAACAGGTGAATAAAGAAGCAGCCAGGCGAATTACTTGATAAACTGAATGCTTATCATCCAAAGATATCTTTCACTAGTGAAGTTAACCCTGAAAGGTTCTTGGACACTAAATTAGTAAACGAAAAGGGTATTTATCGTACACAAGTATACAGAAAACCATCCAAATATCCCACACATTGGTCATCGTAAATTCCAAAACTATACAAAAGGAATGCCATCAATGATGATCTCAGTGGTGCAAATTGTATCTTAAATGACTTCGAAATGGAAAAGAATGCAATAAGAAAATATTTTGAAATGCAAATTTCCCTTCCAGGATTGTGGAAAGCATCATTGAGCAATTTCAAGATTGACTTACTAATAACACCAACAATGACGAGTTTAAAATTCCACCCAACTTCTTTGACTTACCAAAACCATTCATTCCTATAAAAGTTCCATTTTGTTAAGAAAATATTTCCAAATCATTCATTTCAAAGTTTCACAAGTTTACAAACAATAAGTTCGAAATTGCAACAAATTGGAATACAAAAAAGATACGCAAACTGTTTTCATTAAAAGATCAAAATCCATACCTGTTATGAAGGAATGTGTACCACTTGTAACACATCTTACATTGGGGTAACAAGACAAAATGCTGTGGTTCGCTGAAATGAGCATAATAATCCAACCGAGAATTCAGAACCAGCTAACCATATTTACCATAATCCTGAGCATCAGTTTAGTTGGAAAATTTTGGTAAAAAAAAACTTGGAAACTACATTTATTGCATTGAAACGTCCAAAATTAAATGAACAACTTGAATCTAAAAAACTTCTGTTATTTAGAAATAGAGAATTACTTTTTTAAAAATTAATACTAGTTTAAAAATATGTTCACATTAAAATTTATTACATCTATGTATGCACTGAGGATGGTTTTACCCAAGAAGCTTATGCTATTTTAAAACTTGTTTTTATATTTTTATCACATTCTATGGCGAGTTACTATAATAATAAATTATGTTGTCTTTGAACATTGGTTCTCACGTTTTTTATTAAGGTGAAAGGCCACTTTAGTAGTCATGTTGGGAAGTCATCTGAAGGTTATAGAGGTGTGCATGGAGGCTATTGATTTGGGCGCAGAAATAAGGAATAATGGCAACGGACATGGTGGTTTGCAACACATCATTCAGTAGTAGGCTGATAACATATGAGTCAGTTGATTGTAAGACACAGATAGATTACTTCCTGGTTAGAAAGTCAGACAAGAAAGTGGTGAAGGACGCGAAAGTTATATCGGGGGAAGAGTGTGTTTTCCAGCATAGGTTGCTGTTTTGTCATATTATCTTAAAGAGTGTTAAAGAATCCAAGGGTAAGTACAGGCCCTGCTGTAAAGTCTGGAAGCTGAAGAAAGAGTTTGTAGCAAGACAATTTAGTGCAAAAGTTCAGGAGTTAGCTCACAATGGTCAATGTGATAGTGACAATGTTGAAAGTACTTGGACTGCTTTGCAGAATTGTCTTCTAGAAGCTTCTCATGATACCAGTGGGTGGACGAAAGGACCAGCTAGACATAGTCAGACGTTGTAGAAGGGCCAGCTATGCAGATCAAGACAGAATGGGTAGTGGAGGCTATTAGGAAATTGAAGATTGGCAAGGCTGCAGGAGTATCAGGTATTGTTGCAGAGATGGTAAAAGCATCTGGATATATTGGAGTTGAGCTTATTACAAGTCATGCTAATCAGATTATCAAGGATGGTGCTATTCCGAGTGAGTGGCAGTCGAGTGTAATAGTGAATTGTTTCGAGGGCAAGGGTGATGCATTAGAAAGAGGTAACTATAGATGTTTGAAGTTGGTTGATCAGGTAATGAAAGTTATTGAAAGAGAGAAAATGTTGGTGTACATCATGGTCCTGTACGTAGTCCTTTTTTGTTTGTTCTAGTCTTAGAGACGCTGTCGATGGAGTTCAGATCAGGTTGTCCATGGGAGTTATTATATGCAGATGATTTGGTTCTCATAGCAGAGTCGATGGAAGAACTAGTTGAAAAGTTTGAGAAGTGGAAGAAAGGACTATTATTATTATTTTGAATATTTATACAGGATATAGCCACTTCAGGAAACACTGTTATCAATGTGGTTCCTGTGTTCGGGATGTATACATTAAGTATACACCGGCATTACCTTCCCAATTTCCCTCACATGGCATGGGTTGACCCGTAGCTGTAGTAAAGACATTTGCTAAACATGCCCGCGCTGTGGACCGAACCACAGACCTTGTGATTACGAAGCGAACTCCATAACCACAAGGCCACACGCTACAGAAGAAGAAAGAAGAGAAAGCTAGAAGAAAAAGGGCTAAGGGTTAACACAGCAAAGTCTAAAGTCATGATTAGTAGCATTGCAGCCAAGTGTGACCTTGTAGTTAGAAAGTGACATACATTTCAACATGAGAGGATACCTGCATAGGGCATAATATTAAAAAAAATAACCAAAAACTAGTGAGTTACGCAGTAAATATTTTTTTCTTGGCAGTTTTTTTTTCATTGTTGGCATTTTAAAAAGGTTTTTTTACAGCTAGAAAACATGACTTTTGGCAATTTAGGTACATAGGCAGATGTAACAACCAATTACTAAATGAAAATAAATCTTATTTTTCTTTAAATTTTTTATTTATTTTATTTTATTTATTTAGGCTTGTGAGGTACAGTTTCTCATTATTTTTTATTGCCTATTTTTTTTTTCTTGTTGTGGTGTGAGTTTCATTATTTTTTATTACCTATAATTTTATTTCTTGGTGTGTTGTAGTATATCCAGCCTGCTAAAGCACACTAAGTTGCTTTTTAAATGCAGTATATGTTAGTTCTGGAAAGTTTTTTTCCATTGGTCAACTGGGAAGGTTGTTGTCAAAAGTAAAGGAAAGAAATCACAGAAACTTGCTAAGCAAGTTGCTTGATTTTTGGGCGAAATTTAAATCTAAAAAAATTATCTAGGTCACATGTATGGGGTTTTAAAAAAAAATGTTATTTTATACTTATCTGGCTAGCCTTTAGTAAAGTTTTTTAAATCTAGCTAGCTAGACGCTGCAATCTAAAACCTTGTCCCAACGAGGGGTACTTGCCTTGTAAATATAAAAGCTAGCCAGCTAGGTAACAAAATCAGCTTTCTAGTCACAAGTTTTTGATAAATAATGCTCCTTGAGTAATATCATCACTATAAAAATAGTTTCAGGGAAAACATAATGAACCAGGATCCTTCTACCGCACCATGTGCAAGTAAGGAACAAGGACTTGAACAAGCCATAGGAATTATAACAGCGAGACAGCCTCATTAATTATTTATAGTAACCAACATAGTGGTTATGAAAAGCAGCCTGTGCCAGGATCTTATTAGCTCTCAAGTAAGCGCTAGTGCCTTTGACATCTGGCAACAATCCCTGAGGACGAGGATATTTATTTTAAAAATGACCTTACCCCTAAATAAAGAATATAAGTTTTATGTTTACGAAAAAGTACCAAAAACTTAACCTGTTTCTTAAAATATGTTTAATGTTTTCATCCTTTGATTCATCTAACTATAGTAAATATTCTTTTATAGAATAGATAATTGAATAATAAACAGGAGTGTTAGATTCATTTAATGCATCCTAACAAAAATGGCAAACATTAAAGGTACACTACATTTCTTGAATTGTGTCACAACACTTGTATTGTCATTGTGTCACATCATAGGCAGTTTACTTTGTGTTTTGTTTTACAAAATTTCACATTGTCTGCCATTTGTCAGTCTAAAGTTAAAATTGGTTAGATCTTACCTACTGTGATTATTCTTTTGAAAATCCACATTTTACTCTGGAAGAGTTTTAAGTTGTAAAAGGGTTCCCTTGTTTTGTAATAACTGATTCTTGTTTCAATAGATCAATCCTTATCAGAGTCCATCTTGGATTGCGTCTCTTATTCTCTTGCCAGTGATTGGAAACGATTCGGTAGATTGATGCAACTGGAAGAATCACAAATAGATTGCATTGACTTAGAGAATAACTTGGTGTATGAAAAATGTCGAAAGTGTCTCGCAAAGTGTATTCAGATGCAACCTAATCTAAGGTGGTTGGATGTACAAAAAGTCTTGAAAGACATTGGGCGTAATGATGTCATAAAGAAATGTGAAACTCAAGGTAATTCAAAGCAAAGCAAACTTTATTGTGTTAGTGTTAAATGAAATTAACAATTTAAGTGAGAAGTAATGAATTGTTAATCATAGATTTTTGTAGCATTGTTGTTGAGCATATTTTAAACCAGACAAAAAAATTGTAATGTATAGTCTTGTTTTTGCATTGATTATAGCTACACAGATACCCTTTAAAGTTGGTAACCCCAAATTTGGTAAGTATTTTGCCAATGCAAATGCATAATTCAATTTTCTGTACGATTTCCAATGTTTATGCTTATATATATATATATTTTATACCAGACGAGGCCCGCAAAAAACTTCAAAAACAGTATCTCCGACAGTATGCAGAGCTCTTTGACACATCACATAACAATGTATCTCCACGTGGTATTGATCGGATATCCGCCTTTGTTGAGCTAGCTATTTCCCCTTCAAGAGATGTACGTGAATACTGGAAGCATAATAGTGAGCGAGACTATCATCTCAATCAACATTTGTTCAAAGGGAAAACAATCACAGTGGAGAATATTATGACAGAAAACTCACCCCTTGTTTGTTTAGGTGGAGTTGCAGGAAGTGGGAAGAGTACATTGCTACTTTATACAGTTTTAAAGTGGGCCAGAGAGGAGCTTTGGAACGTCACTGAAGGACAGCAGTATGATTTTGTCTTCACTATTATTTGTCGTGAAATTAACTCTATGGAAAAATTAGATTCCTTAGAATCTTTGTTAAAATTTTTATATCCAGATGTTTTCCATTGGGTTACGTTTGAGGAGCTACAGTCTATTGCAGACAGAGTTTTGATAATAATTGACGGCATTGATGAATTTATTGGTTTAACTGATATGATATCACAGCACCACGGTAAGATGATTGGAATCTCGAAATGCTTGTATCAAGCGATTAATCCTGTTAATGCATCATTATTTGATCACAAAGTTTTAATATCTGGTCGACCAGAAGCTATAGGAATGGTGCAACAGAAATTTCGTAAACTTGTAAGTTTAAAGTCCATTGAAGTTCTCGGATTTGATCAAAAGAACATTGAGTTGTTTGTTCATAATATATTTTATGATAACAAAGAAAAAGAGGTACTAGTTTTGCAAAAGTTGAAAGAATCCACTAACCTGTCACTGATGGCAAGTTTGCCTGTGTATTTGTCCATCATCTGCAGCCTTTTCTCGAGTGAAACAAGTATGAATGCTGATACATCTGTTGAACTCTATTCCTGGGCTTTAGGATTGTATCTAAAAAACCACTTTCGCACTGAAGATATGTCATACATGACGCTAAGGGATATATTTAAGCGAAAAGATGTTGGAAAAGTATTGACTGTTGTTTCTGAGATGGCATATCAGATGCTATGTAATGGAACAGTTGTATTCAATGCTGATTCGTTACCACAAATTTGTGAAGAATCTCTTGAGTACTGTGGTTTAGTAACAAAAGTGTTTGTAGATGAGTTCACAATTAAGTATCAATTTCGACATCTCAGTTTGCAAGAATTTTGTGCAGCTATTCACATACTGAAAGAAGGTTTTCCTAGAAAAGAAATCTTGGAGAATCATCGTTTGCGTGGCTGTATTCCTGTGCTATGTGGTTTGGAGTCAGCGCTGATCCCTGGTTGTCATACAGCAAATATAACCAAGGCCATTTTGAATGCTCTTGATGTAAAAAACGGTTTAGCTGAAAAGCCATGTATACATCTTCTGGCAGAAAATTTATTTGTAGAGGCTCGACATTGTGTATTAACAGGTATGTAATGTTTTTTTACTTAGGATTAAGTATATAGACCTATTTCAATATCGCCTTTTCATGATCAGCCGTGGTGGCAAAAAATCAAAACATTGCATGAAAACGAGGTTAGTTTATATAAAGTTCAGGATGTTAAGTAGCAAATGTTGGTTTTATAATTTTCAACTTTTTGTGGTAGTAAGACACGAGACGTTTGTTGGCTACCTAACTATAGTTAGCCAACATTAAATATATGGCATTGAAAGGATCGTAGTGAATAAAAGTATATTGAGGGTATAAGTAGTGGTAGTGTGACAATAATTGTGAATATTTACTGATATTAAGTGTGTATTTATGGCAACTTTAATGTTGGCTAGCTATAGTTAGGTAGCAAACAAACGTCTTGTGTCTTACTCCCACAAAAAGTTTATATTCTATACTGTAAGGTATAAGATGTTTACCTAGTTTATTGAAACTTCATATAACTTATGTAATTATAATTTATGTATATTATAATTATATAGGTTATAATATTTTTCCTAAAAAAGTTACCCAGCTTTTCATAGCCAGATATTATAGGTTGGATGTTATAGTACTCAGTGCTGCCCAGCTATGTATCATTATTATTGTCACACTTCCCTGCTAATATGCTTTAACCTTTCCATTTAGTACACATTTATAATAAACATATTTTGGCTTAACCTAGTGTTCTTAGCAATCACAAAGTGTTTATTGTTTTGGTTTGTTTGTTCAGATTCATATTAGCATTGTAGGTGTATCATTCCTTGAACATGTTCAAGAAATCACAAATTGTTTATTTTTTTGATTCTGGCATAAACCTATTTTTTTCAGAACGTGAAGAAACAACTGAACATACTGCTGTTCTTACGAAAAAGTTTTTATCACAGGACACATCTTTTCATAAATAAAAATATTTAGGTCTAGTGTTGTTCTATTCTCTAAGAAAATAGATTAAAGGTTCTTAAAATTGTTCTTATTCTCTTTGGAATTAACTTGACAGCAAGATTAGGCCTCTATCAACTATTTTGAAAATGACAGTGTTAAACTTGTAAGGTTGTTTGGGTTATCCTCAAGAAAATAAAGCGAAGCCATTTATTAGTTATAATGCCGTCCGTATATATTTAAAACTTTCTTAACTTTCTTAGGCCATCTGTTATAAGTTATTGTGGCAAATCGATCAAGTATTAAACATAGGTATCTAAGGGAGTGCTGCCCAACTTAACTGGCTAAACGTTATTGCATTGAAACAACATGTGACTTAAAACAAATTATGACTTGTTCATCTACTATTCTCTTAGCTTTTAATGGAATCATTGTTCCCCCCTCCCACTCCCCCCAAAAAAATGCCTACTGATTATTATTTCATTAGAATACATAGTTTTCTGTATAAAATATCTATTGCCCTCTTACAGTATCTTAAATTCGATAACTCAACAAGTATAATACGGAAAGGTTTTATGTTAATTCTATCAGGTTTTTCTAAGAAGAGGACCTTTCAAAAAAAGTTGTTTATCTTTGCTTTTACATACAATAAAATTACAACACCCATAGTTATACCTGACATGGAATAACAATCTGGCAATAGTTATAATTATAATATTACTTACAATATTACTAGAAATACTACTTATTGACAGAATGTTTTGTGAATTTAAAAAGCAACAACAAATATCTGTAACTAACTGCAACTGTAACTTATGAGTATACATGCTTTTACCTTAAGTGATTGCATTGCTCTTATTACATTTTGTTGAATATATAACACGATGAAGACCAATATTCAGTCTAATACCACCAACCCAACATGCTTAGGATAGCCAAGTTATGTTATTTACAGGTGTTTTAAAAAATAAAAGATATCCAATAACAAAGAGTAAAATGTATATATATGTTAACAACATTGGTTGAAGCTCCAACTAGCTAGCTAGTAGTAACGAATGCTAGTGCTAGTGTAGCTAAATATAAAATCCAATGCAATCAACCTTAGCTAGCTAAACACTAGAAAAAAATATAAATCAGCAACTTTAATAAGCCCACTGGGTATAAAATAAGTGCCACTTTCTATATACTTTACCAAAAGTTCAGAATTTGCCCATTTGACAAGTTAATTTGAGAAATAACAGGGTAAACAAACTATATGTGCATCACTTGGCCGACAAATTAAATTATCTCTATACTAACCTTGTTTTCATGTTGGTATGTCTGTTCTGGCTGTGTATTTTTTGGAATGGAATTGGTTATTAAAATAGGTCTATTGGATAGGTCTATTGGTCTCATCCATCTAATTTTTATCCACATAGTGTCTGCATATGCGGCAGTTTACTTCAGACTAACTGTGGAATAATTTTATTACTTCACACTAACAGTCAGATAAAAATACTTAAAGGAATGTTGTAGGATATATATGCAAACGGTAAAAAACGAAAAACAATAGATTCTTCCACAGGCCAACAACTAGTGCAATATATACACTAGAAGTCTAATGGATTCTCTACATAAAGCAACGTTTATGTGATTTAACTAGTTAAAGACACTTTAAGTTGCTCAACTTGTTCTGATGAATTTTCACAAACCAAAAATTTAGCAAGATATGATTACAGCAACTTATTTGAGGATGTAATTTTTTTAAAAGTCTTTGGAAGAATTTTTATTTCTCACTGTTTGTTCAGTATTAAGATTTAGTTTCATTTCAATGGTTCAAAATTTTGTTAAACAGAAATTTATTTTTTGGACACGTTCTGGACAAACTTTTCGAAAGAAGGATTATGTCCCCTGAAATATTTCTGTTAAAATAAAATTCTAACTGTATGTGTCTGTAG
Source organism: Hydractinia symbiolongicarpus (assembly GCF_029227915.1). Classification (NCBI taxonomy): domain Eukaryota; kingdom Metazoa; phylum Cnidaria; class Hydrozoa; order Anthoathecata; family Hydractiniidae; genus Hydractinia; species Hydractinia symbiolongicarpus. The sequence continues at coordinate 10,379,661 of NC_079875.1, read as the reverse complement.
ACAAAGTAGATATAATTTTAGCAAACCAGACACATTAGGAATTCAATGGGTTAAAATGAATTGAACTCAATAATGATTTTAAAATTAGTGTAACATTACACTTAAAAAGCTTGAGACACGAAAACTTAAAAACAAATGTAAAATATCTGACAATATCTCATGCATAGATAACTAAGTGCCACCTGGGAGCAAAATGGGAAGCTGGCTCAATTCCCAGTTTTGGAACCAACAGGTTGATGATGTCATCAGAATAATATCTCCCTAATCAAGCAGATTTTCCCATGGGCCATTTAACTAGTCATTTCTATAAAAGCAATTCTTTTCTTTGTGTTGCATATTTATGCTGTAATCTTTTTTGTATATATGTTTTATTTATTACTTTTTACTTCACCTATTTTTAGGCTCAAATGAGGACTGGAATCTTTTTGCTGCTGCTTGTTTTGAATACCACAACTTGTTAGATAAAGATTTATTATTTACTATCGCACACAGTGAAATTACCCTATACATTAAGAACTTCTCAAACATTCAGATAAATTTTATGGTTTATTTTCTTAACCAACTGACGTCACTCTCTCCATTTCCTGTAAAAGAGATCTATATACAAATAGGAAGAAGTGACATCTTCGGAGATGCATACAAAGTTCTTGCCAAGTGTATGTGCTTGGCTAGTCGTGTTCACATTGAAAAGGTTGATGTTGTAATGGCTAAAGATTTGTCTGTGATCAATTCAGAATTTTCAAGAAGTTTTGAAAATGGTGTAACGCCAGGAATAAAAGATATGCGTTTTTATGATTGTAAATTGACTTCTGATCATTTGTTGTCGTTAGGAGCTGTTTTGCGTAATCTTAATTCACTTGTTTTAAGTTACAACAAAACCATATCTCTAGATGGGTGGCGATTGATTGCTGAGATAATTGAGAATGAGCAGAGCTGTTTAAAAAAACTTCATGTTAGAGACTGCAGCATCAGTGATAGTTCGTTTGAAATTTTGGCACCAATTGTGCCCAAATTAAAGGAATTTGAAGTGTGTAATAACCCTGGAATTTCTCTCAAATCATGGAGTTGCTTGGCAAAGTATGCACTTTCTGAGAACTTGTTACAACGGTTCCGGGCACGTTGTTGCTACCTAACAGACTCCATCATAGAGAAACTAATTCCATTACTTTGGAAAGTGGAAGAGCTAGATGTAAGCTTTAATCAAGCTATCACATCAGTAGGTTGGAAGCACTTATCAGATTTTGTTCAGCAACGTTACGAAGATTCCAATCCGTTAAAACGATTGTTTATCAAAAATTGCTGCATTGATGATATATACCTGAAAAAAATATCGCTTTTTGTAGGGTTTCTGGAAAGTTCACCATCCCGACCCCACATGATTGCAGATCCTGATGAGAAAGAAAAGTCAGAACTGCTAATAATCAATTGTGATTTAAATGATAAAAGCATTAAGCATCATTGTCAGAATATGCTTCAATACGAAAGAATTGATTTAAGCTTTAATAGAAATGTTGGAACTGCAGGATGGAGGTACTTTGTTGAATCAATGCAAGACAAAAAAAGTAAATTGCAACAGTTAGCGGTGTGTGACTGTGAATTAAATGATAAACAAGTTTCAATTCTGTCAACATTGTTTCCACGATTGAAAGAATTGAGACTTTCGGGTAACAATAACATAACGGAAATTGGTTGGAGCATTGTGGGTAATGTAGATCTACACCAACTTCCTTTTCAAGAATTAAACTTTCGAAGTTGTAATTTAAGTGATGCATCTGTTAATATGTTAAAACAAGCATTTTGTCACTTGAGGTACGTGAGCTTTAAGAATAACCCGAATATTACAGAAGATGGATGGAAGGTGTTTGCAGAGAGCGTTCTCCATACGAATGTTGTGTCATTAAAGTATCTAAACATTTCGGACTGCAATATCGATGATTCAAAGTTGAAGATTTTGCTTCCTATTATACCGTGTTTACACACATTAAAACTTGGTGGCAACATGAAGGTGTCGACAATTGGGTGGAAAAGTCTTGGGGATTTTGGGAACAGTGATAAGTGCAAGTTGACTCAGCTTTATATTTTTCGTTGTCTGTTGACTGATGAAGACTTTTTTGTACTAGTTCCACTAATAGCAACTGTTGAAATTATCGATCTTAGATATAACAAGGGTATTACAAACACTGGCTGGCAGGAATTAGCGAGTTATCTTTGCAATCATCCGAAACGAAACTTGCAACAAATAGACATGTATGGCTGCCTGATAGCGAATACTAAGGTGGAATTGCTGAAAGATATGGTCAATTACGTTATTGCATAAAGGCTCTTAAAAAATTCTTTATTATTTCAATGTAAAATGCTTTTAGTATTTCGATGTAAAATGAAAAAAGTCTTATATTTTGTGGAAGTTAAGTTGCTGCTGCATTTATGTAAATAATATTTTTTTATTTAATTTTTTTTTAAATAATTCAATACATATACTTTATATCTTCTCAACATTATTTTATTTATGCTAATTTTGATGTAATGGAGTTTTTTAAAGAATTTTTATAAAAAGTCTTCTAAATAAAAATGTTTTTGAATGACAATTTTTTTTAGATCCCAACTTAAGGTGGATTCACATTAAAGGTCTGTGAAACACAGTGACACTGCAAATGTTTTTTTTTTATATGTGCTTTCCTTTTAACCCTGCAGTTTTGTTAAATTAAACTTCTCATTGTACAATAATCATGAGATTCAAATTAACGTAATATTGCTCTTATGGTAACACGTGTCTTACCGCAGAGAGCAGTTTCAAGCAATAAAAATGGATGCTGTGCCACAATGCGACAGCGTTAATTTTGCCATTGTGAATCTGCCTTAATGCGTTTTCAGTATAATCACCTAAGTCTAACCGTTCTTGTGTTTAATCTTGCCAGGTAAAACTCTATCCTGTGCAGTTTTTAAAAAACATTAATGTAAAACAATAAATTAATTGTCTATATAAAAATTAATTAGTTTTACTCTTGGTTTAGATGAAAAACCTTAAATGGCTTTATAAATTAATTGTCTATATACAATTTAATTGGTTTTACTCTCGGTTTAGATGAAAACCCTTAAATGGCTTTATGAACTTTTTCAGTTATTAATTGTCATATTTAAATTTGTTTTTAATCAAGAATTGTAATTTTTTTAGGAGCAATTTTCTTTTCAACTATAATCTTAAAAGTTGCATTTATTGTTTCAAATTTGTAGTATTAATTCCCTTTCTTTCTTAATATTTCTTTCTATTTTTAGTGATTAGAAGTATATATGTTTAGTAAAATGCAAATTAATATATTTATTTTTGTGTAAATGCAAAATGGCAGCAGCAAGTGTCGATACACCTGTGCAAGATGAAATCAAATTTTATTTTTGTCACTCTTGTAGCCGTGAAATGAGACCCATATTGCCAGTAGGTTACGTCATTGTCTTTATGTTATTGTCGCTGTTTTTGTCTTCATCGATATCATTGTTTTTTATGTTGTTTCTGTTGTTGCAAACCTATCAGGTGATGAATTTTGAATTATCACTACATCTTTTAAGATCCTTTGTCAGAACCTTATATTTTAACCTGTATGTTCATAGAAATCGTTGTTTTTTCCATTTGATAAACCAAAACCTAGAACTAAATATTTTAGTTGATGCGTGGCTTTAAATAGTTTGAAACCGCATAAAATAGCATTGAAAACGATGAAAAATGGCATTGAAACACCATACTGGTGTTGTTACTTTCGTTCGGTTTTGTTGTATTGTATATTTGTGGTTATTGTTGTTGTGGTTATTGTTAGTGTGGTTATTAGTTGTTGCGGTTATTGTTGTTGTGGTTATTAGTTTTTCCAGTTTTAGTTTTTCCAGTTATTGTTGTTGTGGTTATTGTTAGTGTGGTTATTGTTGTTGTGGTTATTGTTGTTGTGGTTATTGTTGTTGTGGTTATTGTTGTTGTGGTTATTGTTGTTGTGGTTATTGTTGTTGTGGTTATTGTTGTTGCGGTTATTGTTGTTGTGGTTATTGTTGTTGTGGTTATTGTTGTTGTGGTTATTGATGTTGTGGTTATTGTTGTTGTGGTTATTGTTGTTGTGGTTATTGTTGTTGTGGTTATTGTTGTTGTGGTTATTGTTAGTGTGGTTATTAGTTGTTGTGGTTATTGTTGTTGTGGTTTTTATTGATGTTGCTGTTATTTCTAACTATGCAGTTTCTTTTACTTCGATGTGTTTTTATTTATTTTTTTATTTTTAGGACTACCTGTGCTCTGAATGTTTTTCAAGTTTTATAGAAGAATTGGAAGACAGGTAATATTCATAGCTCATAGCTGTGCAGGAATGACAGTAAGCATGTCTCATAGAATACAACTGTGCAGGTGTAACAGTATACATGTCTCATAGAATACGGGTGTGCAGGGGTAACAGTAAACATGTCTTTTAGAATACGGATGTGCTAGTGTAACAGTAAATGCCTAGTAGAATACGATTTTAAGTTCAATTTAAATTTTGTTGGCCACTGCTGTATCGTTAGGTGTAATAAAAGTGAAAGTGCTATTATTTTCCAATAGTTTGCTTGTTACTTCATTGGAGGTACTAGATTAGAAGCTGTCCTAGATCAATCTTTAGAGTGGTTTTTAATTCTGTGACGATCATATATGCTTTGTGAGATAAACACCCTCCTTTACTGCTTTAAACTTTCATAAAATTAGAATTCGTAGAAGCAATAGCTTTTGTGCCCTATGTGTTGCCATCTTTTAGCATAATACTTTTTCAATTTAACCGATTTTTTTTACTTTTTTTACTAAAATTGACTGATGTTTTGTGTACGAATTACTGTTCTAAATATATGTAAATTTAACTAGCGATTCCAGTACTACAGGCACTAGGTTCCAGGCCCTTGTTACACTGGTCCTTAAACGCCCCACACTTTTTTTCTCTATGTTTTTCCCAAAATACAACCTGGAAACTTTGTAACTTTGGTGCAATCAGGAATTTTGGGTGTCCATGTAATTCAGTTACTGGCAATACTGAGAAATGAGAATGAGAAAATGTTAAAAATGAAATAAAATGAAATAAGCGAAATTTTAACAATAGCGGGCATTCTGCACCAGGCTTGCGAAATTTTAACAATAGCGGGTGTTCTGCACCAGGCTTGTAATGGGTAATACCTAGAATGTTGTTTTAATTTAAGCGAAAAACTAAATTTTCGCATTAGTTTTTGGAGTCTGTGAAAGGTACGACATCTGATATTTTTCAAAAAGTAGCATGCCTTACCGGGTAAGTTGTGGTGGCACATTATGTTGTGTTTTAACTTTTGGTGTGACAGGGTGAGCGATGTAATAATCTTCCAGGTTAAGTAGTTAACTGAATTGGATTTTCACAAATTATCTGCTGGGATGATTAAAAGATCCCTATTTTGTTCAAGACAAAATTTGTTTTTGAAAATGAAGCTAAAATGGCAACTCTCTGAAATGGGAAACTCTCTGAAATGGGAAACTCAATCGATGAATTCCGTAATAGATGACACCAAGGTCACAAAAGCAATGCCTTGTAAGCATCGACGTTTGATAGTGTTTTCGTTTATGATCCAGTTGTTGTACTAAAAATTTACCTTACGTTATCATCGTTTTCATGGCTATAAAGGGGATAAATCTATGGTCTTTTTGAAGTACTACTTGTACAGTTAAACAATCATGGTGATAGCTTTAAACATGGCTTGTTGTAGGGTTTCGTGATCATATTATATTCCTAATGAACGAGACGGATCTATAAATTTGCCAAAAGTATTACATAGATTATTTATTTTTTAAGTCTGCATGTTATCATCTCTTTACATTTAAACGTCTGACAATCACTCGACATATACATTAACTTTTCATGCTGTGGATAAGAAAGATACAGATTGATCTTTAACAATTGTTGTAGTTTATGTGTATAGGGCATTTACAAAGTGACAGTTCTATCATGTAAGAATGTAACATAAAAACCTTCTCCGTTGAATTTTTTTGTAGTGTAATGGAAACCGACACACCAGAGTTGCAAGCAGATTTGCTTGGACAAGCCATGGTAAGTCTGCTAACTTTGTGTTCTAGAGAAACTTAGATCATGTTTCTCCCATTTTTAATCAACGTCTTATGCTCTTAGCTGACGGACAGAACACATCCGAATCAATCCAGAACTCACAGATGGAGAAGGCGCCGCAGGAGTCCAGGTACATTGTTTACAAAATTGTGGCCTCTGAGATGTATTTTGTTAAATTTTTCGAGCAATTTTGTGGTTGTAGTTGTTAACAGGACTTAATTATATAGCGCTTGTAAACGTGCACGTAAAAATCGATGCTGTCAATTTGATGGTTATTTAAAAATGGTAGTAAATCTTAAAGCTCAATGTTCAAATTAGTTTTCATTTATTTAAAATCTTGTATAAACCCTCTCTTGATTGATCAGACAGACCATATTGTGATAATTGAAATGTGAACATTTTGCATTTTCGAAACATTGTTTAAACATTTTCTTACAAATGAAAATTAACGCAACTGATATTGAGGTGTATGAATAGAATACATATGTTTATCACCTGACTGTTAGTATGAAAAAATCCAATAATTTGATTGGTTTATGATTTATTTTAACGGGGCTTTGTATGAAGCCATACTAACCTGTTTGGGAAGCCATTATTAGAATAGTAACATAAAAACGTAAGCGAATAAATAACATTATTATATACCCGTAAGCAAAAACAGCCATTGAATAAATAATCGTATTCCACCCGTATTATTCAATGCTTGTGACGTAACAATAGTTTTGACAAAACATTCGTAAACGCATGTTTTGATTTTATCCTTTCCGCCTCATTAATTTTTATCGTAATTAACTGTGATTGGTTGTTTCTTAGTGGTCCGTTTTCTGATTGGTCGATTTCCAAACACGTGAAATGGCGGGAACTTTTTTGTCGAGAAAATTCTTTTTACAAAAACATCAAAACAAAGAAATCGAAACAAAAATGAATCGCTTCGGGGACATAGATGATGCAAGAATTGAAAAATTAATAATCGATAAAGATAGTGTTAATACAAAAAAGAGTACTGAAGCAAGCTTTAGGTTATTTTGATTTCACAAAAAAATGTTTCGATCTACTCTATAAAATGAAACGAAAACAAAACAAACACAAAACAAATTAAGTAATATTAATTATAACAATCTCTTTTGGGTATATAATAAAACATATATACAATAGGTAAACATAGGTTATTGGATTTATTAACCCTCGGTGATATTATATTCAACTCCGCTGCGCGTCGTTGAATATAAATCACCTCGGGTTAATAAATCTCAATAACCTATGTTTACCTATTGTATATCTACTTATTATAGCACACAAAAAATATAAAAGTAACTCACCTAAAACTATTTTTTTCGTTTTAATTCATATAAACAATTATTTGAATTTGTTTTGTGAACTTACAAGTTTAAACTCAAACGATCTTAAATTTCGAAACTATGAACGTCGAACCTGCGTTTTTTTTCTTGGTGTCTGTACTTTTGACCTCGGGCTTTGTATTTCCATGTACAACATCAAAACCGGTCAGTGTTCGCTTAGTACCAACAGTGTTTTACGGTGCATAAAAGTACAAAGTACACGCTGGTGAACTTAAGTAACCTACATGGTACACGAATTTTTTTTAATTTTTGAAGCCCTGGTTAATACTGTGTTGTTGTTTGTTGGAGCTGATGTTGCTTTTGATTGGTGGATTGGTTGGTGGTGCCTGTTTAGTAGTTTTTATTAATGCGGCTGTTGTCAGTCTGTTTGTTATGTATTTATGTAAAAAAGTTTTTTTTTAGCTTTCTATTTGAACATGTCACAACGTGGTCCAATGCCTGTTGGTCCAGGCCAACCGTCTGTATTTCAATTTGAACAAGGGGCACCTGATATTGACACGTACGTTATTTTTATTTCTGTCAACCAAATAGCAATCATATAGAGGATTAATCAAATATTGCGTTTGGTGAGTGATTAAATTGTTTTTCTTTTTGTTTTAGATTTATGCATCAACTTTTCAGTAACTTGGGAGTTCAAGGTAGGTGTTAATATTTGGCTGCTCGCCCTTTCTGCAATTGCTATGTATGTTTTGTTGATTTTCTTGGTGTTTTTTAGTGATGGGTGGTGGCATGCCTGGTGGAATGAATCTGTAAGTATTAATAACAATACACATATGTGTTACGGCGTTTACTCCTGTTCTTATTCTTTGAAAAAACGTAACTTTTTAATGAATCTGAACTGAGAAGTTTCCTACGGTGAAGAAGCACATGCTAGACCTTGAGAATCTTGAAACCTTTAAAAACCTTCAACATCCATCTTTTTATAAAGAGGTTCCTTGAATTTGAAGTAACTAAAACTGTACATGAGTCAGTAGAACTTGATTTTTCTGAATTATTTTAAGTGCCATTTTTTACCTTCACCTTGAAAATAGCTCGCCTTGTTCATGACAACAGTGTTAACTAGCCAGATAACAGGACCCTCTGACAACTGATAATTCCATGTTTTCCATGTTTTTTTGTAGTGGCGGCTCTATGGGTGATTACGTGTGGGGTCCGAATGGTTTAGATAATATAATAACGCAAGTAAGTTACAAAAAATATTAACTTTTGCCTTTTTTTCGTTTTAAAAATTTATGCGTCTGGAAAATATATTAAAAAATTCCATAGCTTTTTCATAACGAAGTTAACTGTTTAGTATTTCACAAACTGGTGGTATCCTTTTATCTATTGTGTACTACACCCTTTTTCTTTTGTAAGAGTACGTTGATAAGAATACCAGGCTGAGTTTTCAGGTTAAAAACAATTGATCTGTTTACATTTTAAAAGAAATTGCTAACAAAAAATACATCCTATCATTCATGGTTGAAAGTCTTGCGATTGAAACGTTTATGGTCTTAAACGGCATTTAGTTGACAAAAAATCAAAATTTTGATGTCACCATCATGTTCAGCATACTTTTGTTGTTAACTGTGCCAAATTTTGTCGAACATAAAGTAGTTTTAATTTTTGGACCAATTTTGGCCAAAAATGACATTTAAAGTGGGGAAAAACAAAATTTGATGTCACCATCATGTTCAGCATACTTTATTTGCTAACTGTGCCAAATTTTGTCGAAAACAAATACCATTTTTGACCTGAAACGTCATTTAGATGACTTCCCAGTGCGTGGGAGTTTGGGTACGAAGTTTAAATCTGTAAAAAAAGCGTGTAGTCCAACTTTTTATGTTCGATTATACATGTAATCTCACACGAGAAAAAGTAGTAAAGCGTAGTTGTTTCCTATTTGCATATCAACTCGCTACTTTTTTATGCATTTTTTACTTACTTTATGGGTAGAAAAGTTTGCGGGCAGAAAATTTCGCAAGGGAAGAAAAGGAGGAAGCCCGCATCATTTCCTTAATGAAGTTATCCGCAAAATATTTGGAACTTTGCGAAAATTTTGAAATTCGCAAAAATTTAATTTCCGAAAATTAGTACACACAACTAGTAGTTCTTCTTTTTTTGTAGCTACTAAATCAACTGGATAGCACTGGACCTCCACCAGCTAATAAAACGCAAATCGAATCTTTACCTATCGAAACTATAACACAAAAAGAAGTTGGTAAGAAAGAAATTATTTTGTCTCTACTATGCACATCTGACTGTCTATCTGCATCCTAATGCCTGTTGCCTGTATTACGGGTTTATACTTGACATTTTTAACTCACCAACTAACAGGTTTATTTTGCATATAGTAACTTTTGTGTAAAATAGTGCTTGGGGTTAGTTTTTTAGCGGTAATGTCCAAGGATTTACGGGTTTTGTAAGTTTCATATTTAACTTAATTTTTTTTTTTTAGCGGGCCATGCATATTATATATTATTCTATTATTCCTAGATTCTAGATTGGTATATGTACCAGACAGAGTACCATTTAAATTTATTCTTGCTACATAATTCGGTTTTGTTTGTGTCCAATGACGACTTTTACTCGAACTGCCTTTATTACGAGCGAGAGTTTTTGCGTTGTTGTTTGTTCATGTTTGCATACTCGGCGTTTATTTGAAAGGACGTCTGTTTTTCCGTGTTTGCATCCTCGGCGTTTAATTAAAAGGACGTCTGTTTTAATCATGTTTGCTTCCTCAGCGTTTATTTAAAATGACGTCTGTTTTTCCATATTTGCATCCTCTGCATTTATTTGAAAGAACGTCTGGTTTAATCATGTTTGCTTCACGGGCGTTTATTTAAAAGGGCGTCTGTTTTTTTCATGTTTGTATCCTGGGCGTTTATTTGAAAGGGCGTCTGTTTTTTTCTGTTTGCTTTCCTAGCGTTTACGTAAACGGACGTCTGCTTTTTCATGTTTGCTTCATGGGCGTTTATTTATACAAGTCGTCTGTTTTGAAATGTTTGCTTTACGGGCGTTTATACAGACATACGTACATAGTGTTATTATTTGAGCTTTACGTGCGTGTAAATTAAAGATTAATTTGTGGTTGTTATAAATATAATAAATTATTCTCTTTATAGATGATAAAGTCGAATGTGCCGTCTGCCGTGAAGAATACGCGTTATCTGAGCAAGTCAAGCGTCTTCCCTGCTTGCATCTTTTTCATCCGGGTTGTGTTGATCCATGGTTGGAATTGGTTCGTTTAGTTTTTGTATTTCTTGCTAAACCAATTTTTATGTGCTAACTAGTAGTCATGCCTGTATTCTCAGCTTTTTACGACTGAATTTGTCCTTTGACTCCATTTCCACTTCCAAAAAAAGTACAACGAGAAAAAAGAAATGCTTCTTTTTTTTTGCGCGAAAATATAATTTAATGAGATCAATATGACGCGTGAACAGGAGTAGAAAGTTTTGTAAACATCAGATGCTCAGTTAACAAAATAATCAATCACATTACACTAACACCTTATGTCCTTTTTGGAGTGGAATCCTTTCTTACGCGAGGTTTTCTAAAAATCAACTAATTTAGATCCATAGAATCATACGCTGATTCATTTTTTCGACTTCTTGCGTGCACACTTGAAACAATTTTATGTTCTTCGTTTCTTTTATTTGTTGTTTTTCATTAATTGATTCGGTGTGTTTTTATTTTTCAGCACGATTCATGTCCAGTTTGTCGTTGTAATTTAAACGGTGAAAGACCATCCTCTTCAGACAGCTAACACATGAACGTGTCCAGTACTATGCTTATACTCGTCAGCCTGCGTGAAACACTGTACACCCGCGGTTAGCACTACTGCTTACGCCTTATGTTCTTCAGGGTTTATCTCAAAATCAAGATAGATGTTTTTTAAAATGAACTTGTAAAGATTTTCTAAATAATTATGATGTACTTATAAGTAAGTAGGTTACCATTTTAAAATTTGTAGATGAAAATTAGGAACACGTGGATAGAAAGAAATATTTTGATAACACTGCTTTGTTATTTTTTATTACAAGATTTTGCCAACGTAACTATTGTTCTGATAAAGGACAACGTTAAATTATCCCTCCTGTTTTCAACCACAAATAAAATAGTTGTTAAAACCTTTGTAGTTGAAGTCCATTAAAAGCGAACAACTTTTTCGGTTCTTCATAGTTTACTTTTAAACCTTATAAGAAAACTCCTGTAATTCGAACTCCCATAGTCTGGAAAATCATTTAAATCAAATAGATTCTTCGGTCTCCTAGTAGGAAATTTCAACATCTAATTCAAATTTTGTAAGGCTGGATTTTTCACATCTTGGGATTCGAATGCTTTTACGAAGAAAATTTGTAAGGCTGGAAAATTTTTACATTGTAGTATTGGAATGCCTTTATGAACAAAATCAATTAAAGAAGATTTGAAAGAACGATGCAATCTTTTATCACTTTTTTCTAAAAATTAAAAGAGTAATCAGGATTCCTACGCCTCCTAAAAATCTTAAAAAAATAAAATCCTCCTAAATAATCCTTAAATATCCTAAAATTTCCTGATTTTTTGCAAATACTCCTAAAAATCTCCTAACTTTTTTAGAGAACAACTATTTATGAAACTCTTTTATTTTGTTTGTGGAATATAAGTCAGAAATATTTGCTAACTTACCCTTGTCACTAATTCAAAGGATATCCTAAAAAAGTTACTTGCAAAATAAGTGGGAACCCTGGTAATTCTATGTAAAATATTTGTTAAACAGATAAACGATTTTTACGAATATACCTCGTACCCTTACTTATAGGTTGTTACACCGTGTAAATCACCCTTTACGTATTTGTTGTAAAATTTGACCAATAAAACTCCCTTACAGTAGACTGCTGGTTAATTTAAACTCCATGGGGGATAGAAATTTACTTCGAATAACTAAAATTTCAAATAAGGAAATTTTTTTACAGTAAACTCCTGGTTACTTGAAACTCCACAGGGTGTAAAAATTTACTTCGAATATGACACACTTCATTTGGTTCCTACACTACAAAGACTTTGAGACCATGCTTGATATTTGTTCATTCAAATAAAATGTGTCAGTAAAGGTCTACTTTGCATATGTATTTTCTTCTTTTTAAATTTTCCGCTTTTCTGAGCTGTACTTCTTCTGGGATAGACTTACCTCGATTACTGTACATATTTTGGCGAAATTTGACTTTCTTCGAAATAAGATTTGTTCCTTTAATGCGTTTTCACTATCGCTATCTTAAGAAAAACTGGAATAACTTTGTAGATTTTTATCCTTACAGTCCATACTTAGAAATACCTAGCCTAAACTAACTTCAACCTGATGTCATATTCTGAAAATAATTCTGCCAATATTTCCTGATAAGAATTTTTATTAATTCATCAAGAATGTATTTACATCAACCAGATTAGTAAATAAAAAACACATTAGAAAAATTAAGAAATAATTACTCTTCACTTCTTAAACCTATATCTTTTTAGACAAATTATGTCAGCGCATGCGCACATTGAACATAAATACGTGGTAAACCAATTTTCTACTTGTGTTATGACTGGACCAGCGAATTAAAGTTGTTTTGATGCCTGTGTTATGTTTTCATAAGTTAAGCCGCGATTTAAATTAGTTTTGCTGTTTGTTTTAGGGCATATTAAATTTTAAAGATTTGTTTGCTTCAGTTAGGGTTCACCTGCGGAAAAAATTTAATGGCACTAACGGTATCTCGAATTGTATTTTCCTTTTGGGACGAAAATACACAGGACAACTTTTAAGGTCGCATAAACATCAAATTCCACATTTTGTTGTTAAAACTTATGTTCATCGCAAGAACCCTACAAAAACATTATTTTGCATGTATCAGAATTATTGCAGAGTATAGCGACGCCCATTTCTTCATTAAAAAGTCAAATATAAGGTGCTGTGAAGGGTGTATAGAATTTCAAAATTTTCAATTTTTCGTCAATTTTGGATTACCAAGTAGTTTAATCTGGGTTTTTTCACGTAAAAGTTTAATTGGACAAGGCAAATAATGGAGTACTTTTACTTTTTTAAAGATGCGTTAGCAGGGACAAGTCAGCCTAACGTTTCACTTACGTGATTCATATCTTCACTTCTACTAATATCACGTGACATTTTCTCAGTTACGTTCCGCTTCAAACGTAACTCGCGTTAATCTAAGCTGTATCACCCTGGCCGCAAGTGACAGAAGGACATTTTTAAGAAACACGAAGTCCATAGCTAGTACATCACTATTTTTTTACATGTATTGAACCCCTTCTTAGCCTCACTCACACCTAAAGCTAGCTAGCATAAAACTCCTGACTTAGCTGGAATAATAATAGAACTTAGATAGCATATAGCTAGCTAGCTATTTTAAGACTTTTAGGTGGCATAAAATAAAGCAAACATATAAACACATAAAGACATCTACCCCTCACATAGCTTGTTCTAGCTACAATCGTCCACAAAATATGTTGACTCTGACAATTTTACACCAAAAACCAAGAACCAACGAGTTGTCAGCAAAGTCAGCAAAAGAACATAGCTTCATACATAGCCTAAGCAGTCCGCCCAATGTTAACAAAAAGCTGCTACCTATGTTTATATTTGACAGAAGTTGCTCTAAAGTTTTTTTTATAAAGGGGATTAAACCTACATGGATGTGCGACATCTGTCTGTACTAAGCGCTCGTGCACGATTTACGATATACTACATGTCTGTACTAAAACGCTCAACCTGAATGTGTGGCACACTACAATTCGCATTAATTGCTTCACCGGGCAACACAGTTAGTTACCTGTGACTTAGTCATTTCAACGCCGGTTCCCCCGTCCAGTTAGTATATGCAACAAATTTGAATTTTGATATCCACAAGTAAAGTTAACTAGGCTATATGTGATAAGCATATAAGATGCACATGTAAAGTTTTGTATATATTCATGCCCTAATGGCTGTGACACTTATGCAAATGAGAGATCCAAGTTCAATTCTTGGACAGGGCTAGGAAAGAACATGATTATCTTGCATCTACAACAACAACAACAACAAAAGGTAATAATGAGTAGATGATATGTTTATAACTATTTTAAGGATTATAGGTATTCTTTGAATGCTAGGGCATAGTGTTGCATACATGCATTACTTTCATTTATAGATATATAGATAGATGTGCATATTATACATGGCTAGCGTCACAAATATCGATATATCCTGTCTATTATTTCCAGAAGGGGCCATGGCTCAGATGGATATTCCTAGAGTATTTAATGCTCATTTTGAGCTACGCAGACCCAATTAGGGCCACGCCCTACTAGACAACTCCCAGCAACATCCAACGGTCCACACAGTGCCATTTCCCTCACATGGCTTGGGTTAATCCAGAACTACGGTAACATTCACTCTCCCATGTTGAATCGCCGTCAAGAGGAATTGATCCCCGGTCTCCCGCACAGAACCACTAATCTACGGCGCCATATAGAACACAAAAAGGCAGCTATACTTGTTCGTTTTGCCTTGTCTCAAATCATATTTTCAGAATAAGAATCACTAAAAATTTTCGCTTGAGAACCCCTCCGTAACCCAAGACGCAAAAGTACCTTAAAATACTTAGGTCGCTGCATAAACACTAATACACATTTTTCATGCTAAAACTATTGATTATCACAAAGACAACAGTAAAAGCCATTATTTGTAGCAATAAACTTTTTTGAACGGTATCTTAGATTATTTTTGTCATTTAAACACGTAAAAGCAACCAAGATATTTAACTTCGCATAAACACCAATTTTTCTCATTTTGTTGCTTAGCCTTGCGCTTAGCAAAAAAACAACAGAAAAAGCCATTATTTGTAGCAAAAAAATTTTTTGAACGGTATTTTGGATTATTTTTGTCATTTAAAGACGCAAAAGCACCTAAATATATTTAAGGTCGCATACACACTAATTTTTCACATTTGTGTTGCAAGAAATTGCTTGAGACAAACGCTCTATAAATGAAGGTGATAAATGTATGCCACTGTTCCATCTACAACAAAGATTACCTATTACCCTCAATATAGGTATATATGTCATATACTCATCATTACCTCGTTGTACGTGCAAGGTAATTATGTATTTTCTAGCCCTGTCCAGGATCTCTTATTTGCCTCAGTGTCATAGCCATTAGGCCATATATACCAGGGAATTTACAGCACACAAATAACTGTGTTACCCGGTGTTGAACGACCGGTGGAACTTGTAATAAGAACTGTAAACTGTGCTACATATTCAGCTAAAGCGTTTTAGTACAGTTGTGCATTATTTCTAAATCGAGTGAAGCGCACAACATTGATGTGCTATAACTTTTCCCAAAATTTTGTTGACATTTTTATACCCTGTCATAGCAAGAACAGTCGGCTAGTCTTTTTTTTTTTTTTTTTTTTTTTTGGGGGGGGGGGGGGGGGGGATTTTTCCAGTGAAAGCTCAAAAATGAATTTTCATCCGGTGTGAACACTTACTACAGGTACACAATGTCGCACTTCCATACAGGAGTAAGCTTATTTAAAAAAACATTAACACAACCTTGGTTGGACAGGAACACAAGTAACAGCTTGTCGTTAAGAGTATGCTGAGTGCTTAGTACATGTTTACCGTGTCGCACATTTGTATAGCCCTCTTTTCCTAAAAACCATATCCTAACTTCGATTAAATAACAACACTGGAAACAGCCTGTTTTTACCTACGATGTTCCTATGGTTCACTTCTTAAACATTCCTTCTATTTACTCCGAAATATTTCCTTCTGTTTGAAACAGTTCCCTTCAAAGTGTAAAACACATCTCTTCCATGAACTCAAAAAGTTCCGGACCCAACTTTGCTCCGTAATATGGAGTGAGCAAGATTTTGACTCCCGTTTGTAAATAAATGACATACCGGTTCCCAGCCATGAAAAAAATCAAGTGTTATATGCAATAAATAACTCTCCAAAAAAACTACTTGCATATTATATTTCTTATTCTGATATTTTTGTTCTTCTAAACACAACACATTTTAACCTAATATCCCAGTCTGTTATTCTGATAAAGCACGTGCTTATAAAGGAAAAAGCATGTAGTTTGCTTGGTGGACGCTATCACAAGTCTGGGGAATCTGGGCCATTTTGACATTGATGGGGTCTATTGATAAGTGAAGTTTACTACTCCGCTATTGAAATGAATTGATTCGTGATACTATTCTATTTTATGAACATGCACATGTGCAGGAACCTGCTACATTATAAAGCTGTTAGCTTTATATTTAGTTGTAATTACAACTAAAGAGAAATGTTCGGTCCACATGTAGAGAAATGTTATGTACATAATACACTTCTCTTATAAGTCAATCTTTTGGTCGTGCGACTGAGCAAATCATCGCGCGGTGTTGCTGCCATTAAGTTTGTGCCGTGAGAGTTGTTAAATTTGTCGATAAAAAATCGTCGCTATAATAATTGATGCGTTTGTCTGTTCGAGCGTTAGTATCAAGCGGTGCTTCGCCAGCACAAAATATGTTAAATGTGCACGAAACATGGTGATATCTAGCCCTGTTTTTCTTTCAGGAAAACACACCGTTAAAATATTTGAGGAAAGGTTAAAAGTTCTTATACCGTAATGCTTCGAATAAACGTCCCTTTCTATTAAACAACCCCTCCCCTCGAATAAGGACCCATTTGATTTGTATAATTAGAATTTTGTATATTTGTGTAAATTTTGTATACAAATGATCTTTCTAGAATTCTTTTTGTTTTTCTTGATATCAATATTTAACAATTATGATTAACTCCTGATTTCAGAAACAGCAATCAATGATTCTTTTTTTACGCTCTTTACACAAAGTATTTTCTGCAAGTTGACAACTTATTGTTAGCCCATAAAAAATATATTGATTTTTAAAAATTTAAGCTTTCTGTTATTACATGCGTACAATTATCACAAAAGCGACAGAAAAAAGTGATAACAGATAGTTGTGACGATAATGTATGCCGTCGTAACTTGCGTAACCATTTCAACCTTAATAGACAATTAACTGTTAATGAAAGCAGTGTAATTCCAACCTTAATAGACAATTAACTGTTAATGAAAGCAGTGTAATTCCAGCCTTAATATACAATTAACTGTTAAGAAAAAAGCAGTGTTACTCCTATGGGAAAATTTTGAGCGTCAAAATGTTGTGTTTTAAAAAATTGAGCAGGATAAAAAAATATGAGAGATGCGAACGCACGCATGAAAATATTTTTTTCATCCGAAGTATTTTTGGAATGTTTTAAGGTTTGTGAACCTATTTATTTATTTACGGTTGTTGTTTTTGTTTTTTTGACCACAACAGTACACGCTTTAATTTTTTTGGTTTTTTTTTTATTGTTTGCTTGTTATTATTCTTAGTTTAAAAACACTTCACACACAGTATTCCATTTAATAGATACACTCTAATAAGCGCCCTCTGTGTAATTTTAGTTTGTTCTGCATTTTTTTATCCTCGTCGTATCAAACATTATTAATTAATTTTTCATCGGTTAATTTTTTCTTATCTTTTTAAGCACTTTTATATATATCATTAATTTCACAATTTTCTTTTAGATGTCGATCAATCGAAATAACACGTCTTTGGAACGCTGGTTATGCGATATTATATATCATGGAGTTATATGTGCATATTATGAAAGCAGAAAGCTCTCGAGTAGCTTCCTTTCGATTAAGCTATATCCTTAGTTGATTATCTCATCCACCATAGTTACATTGCTACAAAGATTTAGTTTTGTCTAAATGCAATTCGAGAACTTTCTAGTAAAGGTATGTGGTTATGAGTACTTGTGGAATGCATAGGTTTGCGTGCGCGTCAGGTAGCGTCACTTTTGATCATGCTTTGGGAGATTTTTTGAGTTAGAAGGTTTGAGCGACGGTGTCGGTGGCTGTGTTGGTGCCAATAATTTGGGCGATTAAGACAAAATATTTTTGGGAATATGCACCGGTAGTGTGGAAGGTACAAGTAGGCTAGGTAGGTTTTAATGAGTGGAAGGTTTTCAAAGAAATTCGACCTAATGACTTTCGTATAAATTTTGAGTTGAATAGAAAATTTTGCTCCGCTATATAAAAATAGAAATAAAAGCGATTGAAGAAAGATTTTCAATTTTTTCTTTACTCTTGAAATAACTGGATTCGAAAATCACTGCATTGCTTTCAGACATATGAATTTTAGTTCCATTTATCAACTTGATTGGCCTTCTTTATGTGTCCTTGTGTAGAGGCATTTCATACTTGTAAATTTTGAAAGATAAAAAGCTGATAATAATAATAAGCACAAATAATATTTGGCAAACTCATTTGGTATCCCTTTTCATAAATATTCCGAAGATTTATCAAAATTTCGTGGTACTAACTCAGGCAAAAATGGCTCAGTTTAACTTACGACTACAGTTTAGTTCTACAGCGTTTTTTGTGAACTTTGCAAGTGACAAAAATTTCATTTGTTGAATAAGATTCTTTCCGAGATAAAATGTTTTTTGACAAATAATTCATTCCGAACGAATACGCTTCTAAAACCTAATTGCGACAAATGATTGAGCAAAAATAAAAAGAATAAATAACCGAGTAAAAAAAACGAAAATAAATAAAATACACCCTTTCCGAGACCATGAGTCATACTTTTTTTAAACTCGTAAAATATAAATACCATATTTGAATTCAGCATAGTTTGTTTAATTTATGTGTAAAAGTTTAACTTGATACGCCAACAGAAAGTGCTATTTTGAGGAGATATATCACCTTAATGCTCAAGTTACCATGTCCCGCCTCGTTTTCAAAAAGAGGTTGGACTTGCCACAAATCTTTAAATTAGAATAGCAGGTTGTTTACTTGCTGCATTGTTTCAATTTCTCTTTGTTTATCACATTTTTGATAAGGAATTCAAATCTGTTGTCCGTTTTTCATAAAACTCAACAAAAAAAGTTGCGGCACATCAAAAGAATAAGTCTAAGGAAAGGTGTATTAAAATAAAATTAAAAAAAAAGAAAAACTGCAATCTCCAACTTTAATTATTTTTGGAAAAATTTATTTCCAACATGCGATTAAAAAGTTAGATTTTTATAGTTCAACTGTACTTGATAATAATCCGGCACTTTGTGGGTACATAACTTTATTGGTATTTAATAAGCATTTCTCTGACAGTAAATAGAACTTCGAAACAGTCTCGTCATTTTATTATATCCTCCAGCACAATAACGTGCCATTACCAATGGTCTTGTTTTCATTTTAAGAGATGTATTTATAAAGCGTTAATATGATAAGGTTTTCTGGTATGCTATTTTATGAATCGTCTCTTTTATTAGTCCAAGCAACGCATTACTCTTCTACACTTGAAAATTCATTTATTCTTTATTTTAACAGTTCACCGAAAGTAATGCAGTGATATTTTTCCTCTAAGAATTAATAAGCTTACTTTAAAACGTTTTTCTTTCTTTGAAAATTATACCACTGAGTGAATAAAATGTGTGTATCGCTTTTATTTCTCTATTAAATTCTGTCCATATACGAATGTCACAAAACTGTCTCTCAATCAGATTTTGAAAATTCTATTTCCAACAGGAGGAGCTATTTTATCATTAAGACAAAAGTTTAGTTTCTTATTCTCGCATCTAAATTATTTTCTAGATGCAAAGATTACAAGTTTTGTTTTAGCTTCACGGTTTTTCCCTCTCAAGTTATTGTAAGGGAGGGTTTTTTAACCCAGTCGCAAAAACAAATCGTAGCATTTGCTCACTCGTTTAGTCCGAAAATGTAAAAATTTAAAATTTAAAGAAGGAAATAAGTATCAGGTTTGACAGGAAGCAGGATGTAAGAAGATGAAATTTCCCAAAAGGGTTGCCAAACTTCTCCCAGACGAAATTTTTATTTTGCTTTTGAAGAACTCAGGCACGATTTTTATTTTGATAAAAGAAGCGTTGAAAACAGGGTGGCAGTTTAGGAAGCTATTGTGCATGTAATGCCGGTCACCGTGTGAATTCCTCCAACGAACTTGGCTTGAATTATATTCCACTGCATGATCTTCTGTGACGCTAAATTTTTCAAAAACACAGCAAATACTCTCATTGCACGTGTAACTTGGAAGCAGAACGTGGATAGGGCGTAAGCATTTTGCGCGAACAAAATTCCACAATGTACTCAAACCACATGTCTTCCTTCAATGCACGGTGTAACTTGTTGATGTGCGACACATTTAAAAGAAAAGAACATGTTCTAACTGGATTATGGAATGACTTAAATTCATTCTTGCAACAACAAACACATTTTGTCTGTTGTTGTGAATGGATTTAAGTTATTTCAAATATTCAGTTAGAACATGTTCCTTTCTTTCAAATGTTTCGCATGTCATCAAGTTACACTGTGCATTGAAGGAAATTTTAGGTTTTTTTTTAATTCTTAATAAAAAAAACGAAATAAAAATTGAGTAAGACCCCTGCCTTTTTTATTTTTCTTGTTGTCAACTCTGCAATTTATTTGTAGTTGCGTTCTGGTAGTGGAATCCAACTGTTTCCTATGTCCCTGCTTACTTATACAGAGCAACTGATTTGTATTTCGAATGAGACTATTTGACACTATTTCGATCGAACGCTGTTCAGAGTAACTGAGACAATTTCAAACGAAGGTTACTTTGAGTAATTGAAGCTATTTGAGACTATTTTGATTTTGAACGAACGATGCTTAGAGTAACTGAAACTACTTATTTCGACTGCACGACATTCACATTTTGATTTTAGATAGATGCATACGAGATATTCACAGATATTCACACTTTATTTTATTATCGAGACTAATTCGATCAGAGAAATGTTTGCGTTACCAGTGGCGGGTTCGAACCACCGAATCAGTAATCACTCGTTCAGAGTGCAACGCGCTAACCAACTGCGCCACTGATCCCCTGTCAAGTAAAGTATAAAAGCTTATGACATTTAAAATTTTTTGTTCTACGAAATAATTTTTCAATTTAATATGATAAAAATTCAATGAGATATCGCATACATTAACGCGACAATATATTGTGCCGCTGAAAAGTAATAATACTTTAAATTGCTTTCGCAATCAATTCCGAATCGCTACGATCCATGCCAGATACTGCAATGCATTGACGTGTTAACCGACTTCACCACTGGTTTCATATACTTTATGCACAAATATTGAACATACTTTATAGAAGGGTTCACGAGACATGCATGACTACCTTTAATTTGAATCCACCTGAATCCACCAAACACAGAAACATTTAAATGATTGAGGTGCAACATGCTCCATATGGTGGAGGCACGACAGGGTATATTAAAAATGGATAAAATTATGATCCACAATAAAAAAACTGTCCCTGAAGTACCGGCACAAAATATATTTAAACCTATTTTGCTTCTGTGCTCTTTGGACAATTTTTGTTGAATTGCAGAAAAAAGTGTGTATGCAATGGAGCATTATTAACCGTCTGGAATATGGAAGCGGGAAATACGACGAATTTATAACACATGCACGCCTTTCCTCAATTTCAGACTGAAATTAATATAAAAATCGTCAAATACGATGTCACTCTTGACTTTAGTTAGTTGGAAGCTATTCAATATTTGCTGCAACTAAGCATCGTAATGTTGGATTTTATTGTACAAGAATTTTCGAATTCTGGATAGAATGTTTATTGAAAGGTGGTGTTATAAGAACACTAAAATTATTTTTTTCATTCATTTTTTTTTATCTAACTCAGACAGTTAACAAACACAATAATAACCGAATACCTAGTGCTGTACCGCAAGCTCAGTTAGTCGGCACTTAGACCTTGGGCGATATTTTGCGGCTCGGATTGCTCGGTTATTTTTCATTAGTGTTGCATAGCATGTGCATGAAATTTTTCTTGTGACTTGAATTTTTGTGAATAAGTTGCAATTATTTTCTCATGTTATGTTTTTGCCCGAATTTAAAACAAATGGTACACACATTAGCTACCGTTAAATTATAATGAATTGAGTTAAAATATAAATAAATGTTTATTCTGTCTAAGAAAGGAGAAAAGCATTGAGCATTGAGCCAAGTGGGATTCGAACCCACGTCGGAGATGTCTCCCGCTCTACCAACTGAGCTACTGGCTAACAAGAAACAATGAGCATTACATCAATTACGTCTTTGCGAAAGACTGTTTCCATACACTTGATACGACAATCTATAACAAATATAAAATAAAATCCCCCGCCCAATTTAACTATGCGCACATTCTTAAATATTCGAGCATGCTTAAGTAAAGACTACAAGAATTTTAGCGAATTAATTATGAAGAAGCAAGTTACTAGGAAGGATTTTTTCGATCGGCGTCATGGGGTTACATTTTTACGATAGTCAGCGGTGACATCTGAGATAAGATCAGTTTTGAAACGGAGCCAAAGCAATCAGTTTTCCCTCCGAAAAAACTTCACACTTTCTTGATACTTGAAGCAGAATGAGTTTTTAAGCACAAGACATTGGGGCAGAGGGAATAAAGCAAAAGGCTCAACCATAATTTTTTTTTCTATCCAATAAATAAAACTTCTTTGATAAAAGGTAAGACATATTTTGTAATTCTGATGGTATCGAATAAAATCTTGCAAATATTAACAAAAAGTTATATTTGCGAAAAATCCATATAAGACTAGCCTAATACCTAAACCTGTGCTTACACTACCGTCTATAAGAATGTTCATAGACCGTAGCGATGACACAGGAGTTCTATGAGCAGATTGGAGAATATGTGCTTGTAAAAAATGAAGTGAAGACACAATTATAAAACACAGGAATATTATATAAGACACAATTATAAAACACAGGAATTTTATATAATTTTTTTTTTCAAAAATATCACAAAAAGCTCTATATATCTCTATTTCTCCATAAACACAAACAAAACAAAAAAATCCAACGTTATATAAAGGGTAAATAAATCATCGGAAAAAGGTATGTTTGTTTGTGATAGACGTACTGGGTAAAAAAAGTGAAAAAATTGGTTGTGCTAGATATGCAACGTCATATAAAAGTTGATTGACTTTACACACAAAAAAATCAAAATGAAAAAAACAAATGTAACAAACAACTTGACAGTCATACATGCTAGCACCAAGACACACAAAAAAATATAGTCAAATTTAACAAAATTAAACTACATAACTGGATCCACTTCTAATAACTTTTTTTTTTGATTTTTACTGTTGAGTCATTTTTTTCCTTTGTTGCCATTTGAACGAAATCCCCTTAGCTGGTCGTTTATTGCATATGAGTTGAACATTGGCATTAGTTGTAAACTCTGCCAGTTGAATTTTTTGGCCTATGGCAATTCCAAAATAGGACTCAATCTTATGTATACGGCTTGGAAACAGAGTGGTTCTTTTTTTGTATTAATCACATCAGTGAAAATCAAAGATGACGACTTCGAAGCCTTGCTTCTAGCAGACATTGCTTAACAGAATTAAAAAACTATTATACCATTGTCCGGTACGACTTGCATTTCATGCATGAATATTTCATTTCAATCGTTGATAAGTCTATGGATGATATAATAACACTCAATTCCTCTGTTGGACTTGCATTTTAATGCAGGTATTTTCAATGATTTAAGCATAAATTTAGACACTTCGAAGCCTTGCTTCTAGCAGACATTGCTTAACAGAATTAAAAAACTATTATACCATTGTCCGGTACGACATTAGATTTGCATTTCGTGCATGCATATTTTGTTTCAATCGTTGATAAGTCTATGGATGATATAATAACACTCAATTCCTCTGTTGGACTTGCATTTTAATGCAGGTATTTTCAATGATTTAAGCATAAATTTAGACACTTCGAAGCCTTGCTTCTAGCAGACATTGCTTAACAGAATTAAAAAACTATTATACCATTGTCCGGTACGACTTGCATTTCATGCATGAATATTTTATTTTAATCGTTGATAAGTCTATGGATGATATAATAACACTCAATTTCTCTGTTAGACTTGCATTTTAATGCAGGTATTTTCAATGATTTAAGCATAAATTTAGACACAAGTAATTCTGTCAACTGAAAGGTTTGTTTTTTTACCAGTTCGTCATAAACATGTCCGAAAACTTTTCATTCAAAACTCGACTAATGGTATTGAACAGCATGGGGTGTGTCATGTTATTAAAGTTCAAGTTGACTTTCTTTACTGAAGTATACTTATTAAAAACTACGTCGTTTCCAAGTCGTATACATAAGGTTGTATTATGCTACACAGCCGAAGTAACATTTCTTCTAAAGCAGACAAAATCTCTGGTCCTTTTTTTATCCGCTTAAAGTACCAGAGAATAATGTGGGCATGCCTAATGGATTTCCGACTTTAGAGTAGAATTTTGTCAGCGTTTTTCTACAAAGAAAACTTTTCTCTAAAGCGGACAAAATCTCTTGTTCTTTAAGTGTCCGCTTAAAGGAGGTTTCACTGTATTTTAAAATCTGAAATATGTTAAAACGATGGAAATTACCTTTTTATTTTACTTTATGATAATACACCTTAAAGCTTGGTATCTTCTGTTGGAAGAGGCAATGTTTTCAGTAATGGAAATCAGAATTTATTTTAATAAAATTTGGCATTTTGAGGACTTAACATTCGCACTAGCTAAGGCATAATTTTTGCCATCTTTGTTTAAACGTTGCCATTGTGAGAATACAGATTAAATATTTTATCACAGTTAGGAAGAAAAAAACTAACCCCTGTTACAACGGTAATAAGCCTTAGTGCCGTAGGAAGTACTTTTGTTTTGTCGGGCTTAAAACGATTTCACCCGAATGGAAATTAAAACTGAAAAAACTAAGGTGAGTTAATTGTTCAATAGATAAGGATTAACGATAAATTGGATGGCCCTTTGGGTACACGCATTCTTATTGCACCTGCCTATGTACATACTTAAATTTCCAAAAGTCATGTTTTTTACAAAACTTTAAAAAGAATCTTTCTTTTCATTTTAAATGTCAACAATGGAAAATGGAAGCCCAAATGACATATTTCATAAAAATATTTACTGTTTGGCTCACCCTTTTTTGGTCAATATTTGTGAACATTTCTCATAGTCAGAAATCCTTTCATGTTTCATTATTTATGTAACAAAATCCGCCAACGTTATAGCAAATCTTTGCATATATTATGACGCGTGAATGAATTCTCTATGTAGGATGTAAGTCAATCGCATTACAGAACTCACCAGCCTGTCCCAGGGTTTTTCTTGCCGCCGGTCTCGATGTCAAAAAGGCAAAAGCCTCTCGGGACGAGGTTGTAAACTTGGTCAACTGTAAAAATTAATTCTAAAGGCGAAAATACACGATGAAATATTTGTTTAAAAACATATGAAATTGTAGGATTTTCTTTTCTTCTAAACCGCTTGCAGCGGAAACGCCGACACCGATACAAACTATAGTTTTATATTTTTTGCTGCAGAAGAAGTTTGTATCTTTTTCGCTTGAGATAAGTAGTGAAGTTAAGGTGAATTTTTAAACAAGCAGAAAACAAAAAAACAATTGTAAAAAAAAGAAAAAGACGATTCTGCTAGGAAAAGCACTAAAAAATATCAAAAAGTTAACAAAAATAAATTATTTTTTTTCACGTTCCATCATCTCACATCTTCTTTCTCGCAGAACTAGAAATACACAAAAGCTTTGTTTACAATCAACTGATGCGACCTTGAATTTTTACTAGCCGTCTGTTTCCTTTCATATTTGTTTCAACACAGGAAAAATATAACCGTTTAGTTGGTAAAACTGGCAAACTTTTGCAACACGTGAAATTAATTTTTATTACGTTCAAATTCTTTCTAAATATGGGATACTTTACGACAGAAAAGTTTGAAAAAAATATTTAGAATGTTTCTCAAGAAATATTTTATCGTGTATTCCCGCCTTAAGGATATGTTAAATTTTCGCGGTTTTTTCAAAGGAGCAGTGTAATTGCCCAAACAGACATAACCGTACATTTTAGTAAAAAAAATAAAAAATTAATAGAACTGACTTGTTTGTTCAAAAGATATAATCTCCCATTATTGGCAAAGAAATTCCTCTCAACATTATTATCTTTGAACCACATGGGCTGTGGCTAATTAATGATATTAACTAATCGACCGATAGTTGCTGAATTTTTAACTCAGTATCATCAAGTTTTTTTTAATTTCAGATTGTAAATTAATGTAACTACTATGGACTTGAATTCCCCTCCCCTTAGTACGGACGTGCCCAAATAGCCTACCATAAAATAGGGTTAAACATAAACCTCGTCCCCAGGGTCTTGCGGTCCCTGAGCCGTTATTACGGAGTGCCGCTATAAACTTCATCAAAAAGGCAAAATGACCTGGGAACGAGGTTGGATTAAACATCTGTTCTTTTACTCACCAAAAACGTAAGCAGTGCCGGGTAACCAGTATCCTGCAAAATCAGCACCAATTGCCTCCACCTCTGAATTTAAGGCGGAAACAAAAGAATTGCATTACTTCATGTTATGTTCAAGTTAACTTCATCAGTTATTTTACGTTCTTGAATGATTTCATGTAAGGGGGAGTATAGAACATCATCAGTGCAATTACTGTATCAACATTGATTCATTTTGTAATTACTGTATCTATTCAGAATTTGCTGCTGTTACAGGAACAGTAAAGCGAAGACGTTTATGTCCTGTTGTCTTTATCTTGACAGCCTTAAACCTCTCTTCACAAGACCTTGAATTTTCTGAAGAAAACCCTTGAGTCTCTACACTACATTCTTTGAAACGCCTTGATCAACACTTGGGATACGCCTACGAATCAAGTTATTGCGTAGGCACATCCCTCTAAACCATCCCCTATAGGCTTGGAAATTTTGTAATGAATACCCAATAAAATAGTCAATTAGAGCCTTTGCCTCTCTGGAACCTTTTTCTCCGTGACAGTTGTCACATTGCTCTCGCTGATGTACTCATAGGCTATACTCATAGGCTTGTCTAAAAGTAGGACTTTCTCATTTTAAAAATGACCACGTACCTTGATTGTTGATTATCTTCCCAAAATTCAAAAAAATTCGCAAATTGACCTTTTTCCTTTTATTTATAACATTTTAAAGTTTTTAGCCAAGAATTATTTTCTCGAATCTGCTGTCACATTTTCGCTGCGGTAACAGACTTTATTTAAATTGAAAAATTCACGCAAATTTATCTTCGCAAAAATCAATCAATAGTTGGTTATATGCAGCGGGAACTAAAGTTTTTTTTAAGTATGTCCTATTAAATAGTTGAAGGGGTGGCCTGGAAGTGTCATGTTCATACGTTCAACCGACTATATAATCTGATAATTTCAGATTATTTAAGAAGAATCTCCCTTACCCAAGACTGTTATTTGTTATTGTTTTGACGGGGTATAAGCGCATGCGCTATGCTCTGGGCATAACAGGACGCTGCAATTTGTGTCCACTTATAAAATTCTACTTAGAATTTCGACGTTGACCACAAAAAAGGCACCTATAGTTATGGTAAAACAATCTGATAAAATTCTGAATTCCAAGATAATATAAATGGCTACCGTTGATTCAAAAGTGTAAAATTTAGCAGTTTGTAGTACAATCTTTAAAATAAGTATTAGATTCATTTCGACTGTGCAGCAAGCTACATGAATAAACAGCAATCCCGAATGCTTGTTAACTATAACGTAGATTTTCTGAAAAAACTATTGAGTCAAGCCCACTCTTTATACTTTCACAAAAAGTAGCTCAAAAAAAACTTCACGGGAAAACCTGTTACGGCTGAATCCAAACGTTTTTGATCATTTCTTTTTATTTTTTTAAAATATCTTTTCCACACTGTTGTGCAACCTTTAGCTCTAACATTCCACAAACTTTCTTCGCATATTTGGTTGACAAAACTTCCTGTAAATGAAAATTATTTTGTTGCCCATGTTTATCAAAAAGTGTTGGGACCGTTTGACTTTAATGCAAATTTTTATTGATTTTTATTTGATTAGCAAAAAGGACCTAATTAAAGACAAATTCTTAACATTAAAATCCCTGCAAATCTATCAACTTACTTTCCTAATTTTCTCAATATTGTGGGGGAAACGTGTGCAAAGTAACGCCAGTATTTTTACATAGAGTTGTTACGCTGAAAATATATTTTTTTTCGAGTGACGGTGGTGACTTGTAATTTTTATGGCAAGACATTACGGCGAGCACGATCTCGCCCACAGAGATCTCGCTGTCCAAGATGGTCACAAACAAAAAAGAGCCCTAGGAAAAAGTTAAGCTCCACCATGAAAAGATGTGATTGGTGGTTGCTTAGTCCTCCGCCCAGTTCTTTCTGGCAACTCTGTAGTATAGTCGCCTGACCAGTTTGTAACATTATAATGGGAATTCTTTAAAATGCATGCCATGCTAGGATTTAAACGTTATCAAGAATACGTCGAAATAATGAAAACTCTTCAGGTGCACATGGTAAATGAATCAACGAATTCTATTGTATTAAAATCATTTTACTTAACTCTGTTCAGGTTTAATGGGGTGGATGGGGTGGATGGGGTGGATGGGGTGGAGTGTACTCCCAGGGTTTTCGGACTGTACTTCACGTAATAGATCTGTATTGTTATATTGTTTTTTAAGAATCGAGTCATTGGAAACATTCTATATAATTGTTGACAATTTATTTCAATACCCTTAATATTACATAATTCAATACATAATAATACCAGTATTTCTGTCCGTCCACGGATTTACTGTCCTTTTTATATAGCATTGCGCGCGTCTTGCTACTTGCGGTACCATTTTGCATGAGAGACAGACAGACTAATAGTAGCCCCGTTGACAAACATAACTGCCTTCCCCGCTTTTTATTGGTCTCTATATTTTAATACACGTATTTAGTCTCTCTGTACGCCAGAAAAAGTCGTGCGGACACACGAATTGCGAATTATAATGGACAGGAATAATAGCCATATTGTGTTTAAAAAAGCTGTGACACAGCTTCATTTTGAAAAATCTCCGCAGATGCCGTTTTTTACAGACTTTGTTTTGGTTGCACGCAGCTCAATTTTAGAACCACAGCGGAACCCGAAAACAAAACAGAAACATGCGATTACGGTAATTTTGTTTGGAAGTGGTGTGAGTTTTTTATGTCTCCTTTTACCCATTTTGTCTTCTACATATAAGAATGTTTATTTTCTCTATGTAATGTTTATAATGAATATATTATCACGTTTTCTATGTATCAGTCTTACCAAAACCAATTGTACACCTTTTATTACCATCATAAAAAAAATATTCCACAAAATAAACTTGATTCTTTCAGTTGGACAGGGTAACAACGGGCTGTTTCCTTGTTGTTTTTATTTAAACCGAGGTTGCGATAAAATTTTTGAAAAGGGTGTTATGCCTATACGGATGTGCGACGCAGTTTACCAGTTGCACGCTAAATTTTTAAAATTCTTTTTATTTAACTACAATTGCGGAAAAGTGTACTGAAGCGCTACAAGTTAGGACTTGTATTATAACTACTTTTGAACAAACCAAATTTAAGGTTGTGGCTACTAGCGAAGTTGCTAGATTAGAGTTGTTTATCCCAGCCAACATTATTTCTTTGTGTTATCTTCACCATTCAGATTTTATTAAACTAAGCTGCAACTGTGGATGTAGCTAGCATGCTATTAGCTACCTCTGTTCAAAAAGTGAATGTGTTTCAAGTGGACGTGGTAACGATCTGTGTCCTTTACACCGATAGCGATAAAATCTTTTTGAAAGGGGTATTATGCCTAATGTGGCGAACTAATGTAAGCAGTGTATATAGATGTGCGCGATGGTTTACTACTGATAACTGCTCAACTTACCACAAAGCTGTTTGATTGTTTTTAACGGGGTTATGACGGGCTAACAACAGGTTGCAACCTATGCTCTAATTTCTGCTAACCGCTAAAGTTGCGGTAAAATTTAGAAAATATATTACCTCTAAATCATGTCACTGGATTTATGTACTACAGCGCTCCACCTGGTCGCGCATCGCAGTTTAACCGCACTTAAGCACTTGACCTGATGTTCAACGACGAAGAGGCTTTATCACTGTAGTGTAGTGGCGCATTTCCTAGTAGTTATGGTGTTCGTTTTAATCACAAAGTTCGTAGTTTGATCCACAACGTTGGTATGTTTAGCAATTGTCTTTACCACCACTACGGGTAAAACATGCCATGCAAGGGAAATTGAGATGCCGGTGTATACCGTCGGCTTGTCTATATTGATAATGTTCATATCCCCTTTCTGTCACGACGAATGCCGGGCTTAAAGTGCACGAAATAACGATCTTACTATGAGCGAAATCCTGAGGTCCGGAGAACAAATGGGTTTTTCCATTTGCTAAGGAAGACCTTATCGGAGAAAAAAAAGGTAAATGTGACAATCTTGATTTTTGGTGGCTACAATTTTCACCGACTATTTTTAAGATGACAAAAAATCTACTAAAACTTTACTACCGGCCTATTTTTTGTTGAAATGTTTCAATTTTGTTTCAACTACGTAAGGCTAATCAACTAGTTTTTTTTAACCAAACTACGCACGAAATCATCAAGCTACAAATTATAAATGCGAGAAGTTTTTATATCTTTAATAGCCGCTGTCTTATACTTCCTTTTAATTTTCAAAATCGGTCATAAAATGGTTGCAACATACCGAATTGAATACGTATATCAAGCAACCTGGTCCCCAGGGTCTTGTGGACCCCTGAGTCGTTATTACAGAGTAAGCTTCATCAACAAGGCAAAATACCCTGGGAATGAGGTTGTATATCATGTTGCGGATGATTTAAGTTCACACGCTCTTTCTACTTATAAGCAATATTTTGTTAAATGTGGCTCAAGCGTGCGTTATTTTAAGCAACACAAAATGTTAGCTGAGGTTTAATGTTGTTCAAGTTTTTGTATTGTTTTTGCTTACAGATTGCTCCGTGTTTTGTGATCCTCTCAAAAGAAGCGTAAGAGTGAAGTAAAAATGATGAATTTAAAGAGTATCTATTTTCCTTTTTCTTTTTAAAATCGGTCTTTAATTTCAGGGTTTCAGCTTCGATGTTTTAGGCAGCTCTTTAGAATACCAAGACAGCAGTTCTTGAAGGAAATGTGTAACATTTTTAAACAGGAATGGATTTTTCTACGGGTGAAGAATACGCATGTCACTTACATGCCTGCTGCAGCTTCCTTCCAGGTAATCCAAACAGTAAATACTTTGCTAGCGGGCGAGCCTGCAGATTTTTCTAATGCTTAACGACTAGTCTATTTGATGAGAGCAGTAATCTATGTGTTCTAAATACCTTCCCCCAACAAAATTTACTTCAGGATCCTGATGAGTATTTTAATTAGCTACTTCGTGCTGATAGGCACAAAATGCCGATACGGGAAATATGTAATACAAAATTTTAGGTATAAATGTTTATGCGATTGGTTTGATAACAACAGAATCAGCACAATTGCAACGATTTCAACCGTTTCAATAATTTTGACGATGCGTGTATTAACTCTATTTATACTGGGAGGGAGAAATCTACCAACAAACCACTTTTTATTATAACTCCTAAACTCCAAAGGGCAAATCTTGGATAATTGTAAAAACTTTCTAATTGGCAACTTTTCATGGAAACACCCATGGCAATTTTAATACTAAACGTAGTCCAGATTCTTCTATACTGGCTAACACGTGTTTGACGTCATAGCAAAAATTGTGAACATTAGAAACATTTTTCCAATACTATGCTATTTTTCTGATAATTATCAAACCCCTTCTAAAGTTGTTTGAGGCAGTTAAGTCACGCTATCCCCATCCAGGATATTTAATACGAAAAGATCCCTGCATAAATAGGGTTAAGTAGCGTATTACCGTGACTGTTGGTTCACAAAGTCAATTACAAAAAGTAATAATATCTGAACGTAATTATAAGAACAACAAAGAATAAAAAAAGAACAAATAGAAATTGACTTTGCTTAACAAACTGCGCCACGAGAAGGCCAGTCATCGGATTTTGCAGTTCGCCACCCGAGCAACAAAAAACAATCAGTTCCTAAAGATTTTTTGTGGGTTAAAATTTTTTTTGAAAATCTGAATTTTTAATTGTGCGGTTTAATATTAGAATTATGAAATATTTCTTTTTTGTCACCCTGCAACAACAGTTACACGACACAAACAAACACGTTACTTACAGTTGCTCAATCCCACCCTCACACAAAACAAGACAGACAATATTCTTAACGAACGACACGAATAACAGTAATACCACACACCAACATCAATAAAAAGAAGAACGTAAAATTATAGAGAGAGAAGTAAAATAATGGAGAGCGAATTAAAATAATTGAGAACGACATAAAATAACGGAGAACGACATAAAATAACGGAGAACGAAGTAAAATAATGGAGAAAAAAGTAAAATAATGGAGAAAAAAGTAAAATAACGGAGAACGAATTAAAATAATGGAGAACGAATTAAAATAATGGAGAACGAATTAAAATAATGGAAAACGAAGTAAAATAAGGGAGAACGAATGAAAATATTGGAGAACGAAGTAAAATAATGGAGAACGAATTAAAATAATGAAGAAGGAGGTACGGAGAACGACATAAAATAACGGAGAACGAAGTAAAATAATGGAGAACTAAGCAAAATAACAGAGTAAAATGATGAGTTGTTACGGTCTTGATAGTGCTTTGAATTTGATAGAAAGATTGTATTTTGACAAACTCTTGGCGTTACGGAGTGTCGGGATTGTTATGGAATGTTGGGGTTGTTATGACCAGTTTGGGTTGTTATGGAGAGTTAATAGGGAGTGTAGGGATTATTGAGTGTTGGGGTTATTTCAGTTGAGTTGGAGTTGTTATGGAGAGTCGGGGTTGTTGTGGAGATTCGGGGTTGTTGTGGAGAGTCGGGTTGTTGTGGAGAGTTGGGATTGTTGCGGAGAGTTGGGGTTGTTGCGGAGAGTTATGATTGTTGCGGAGAGTTGGGATTGTTGTGAAGGGTTAGGGTTGTTACGGAGAGTTGAGATTGTTGCGGAGAGTTGGGACTGTTGCGGAGAGTTGGGATTGTTGCGGAGAGTTGGGATTGTTGCGGAGAGTTGGGATTGTTGTGGAAGGTTTGGATTGTTGTGAAGAGTTAGGGTTGTTACGGAGAGTTGGGATTGTTGTGCAGAGTTAGGATTGTTGTGCAGAGTTGGGTTTGTTATTATGGTATTGTGGTGTTTGTGGTGTTTATGAAATGTTGGGGCTGTGATGGAGTGTTGAAGATTTCTGTAAAGAGGTTTTATCGAGTGTCGCGGTTTTTATAGAGTGTAGGAATTATTATTGAGTATGAATTGTTGCAGTTTTTCGGAGTGATTGGTTTTTACGGACAGTGAAGAGTTTTTGTATAATGGTAAGGTTTTCATAGAAAAATCGTGTATTCATTGGTTATGGTATGGTGTCGCGTTTTTTAGAGAGTGTCGGGGTTTTTATAGAGTGTCTGGGTTTTAGGGCTTTAATTGCGAGGGGAGGGGGCAGTGTTGAGGCTTTTAGTGTAAGGGATATTTAGTGTTCAGTGACATGTACTTTAATTCAACTTTCAGTGATTTTCATGAGTTCAGCGGAGATAAAAGAATCACACAGTTAAAGAAAGCCGAAAGTTAGTAGCTAGGTACTAGAAAGGAATGGTGATCAAACAAAACGAAGTAGGTAATGTTTTTGCAATATTTCGAACGAAAAGTTGGGAAGAGAATTCTTGATCTAAAGTATTGAAAAAAAGAAGTGAAATCATGGTAAAAAGTGTTAAAAATATGTTTAACATGGTGACAGAACAATGCCAACTAATAACAATCACAGTAATTTACAGAATAAAAGAAGACAGGGAAAGCATAAAAAGCAGGAGGTGAATAATTTTGATGACGTAGCGTTTAAAAATAGGTTGAGTAAATTTTTTTTGTGGAGGAAATGAAGGACCACTAACGATTGATTGCATAACGACATTGCAAGCAATAATTATGAAGAACAGAACCAAGAGACGAAGAACATCCGTTTTGTTTGGTGACACAGAAAAATGCTTCATTAACTTGTGGCTACAAGATGGAATAAAAGAGCTGATAAAAGGTGGGATAAATGTAGTAGATAGTATGATGATTATACAGATGAACCAGATGGCTTAAGTGAAAGTAAATAAATTGATACTGATAAAATTATACCGGGAAACATTGTCAGAGAAAGAATAGCGGGCCAAAATTTTGTGATATATCGACTGAAAAAACAAACAGGAAATTGAATCAACGATAGCTAAGGCGAGGACAATAAATAGATGAGACTATAAAGAAGAAAGGAATGGAAAAATTAAAAAACAGAATACAAGTACTTAGGAGCGTGTTTCAATGAAAAAGGGTGACTTTAGTACGAAATAACTAAAGAAAACATTTGAAAACGTGCACTATGGATACAGAAAAGTACAATTTTGGAATACTGATCTAGCCTGGTTACTGAACAATGCAACACAGGATTGGAAAAAGGAAACTTATGCTCGTTGCAGCAAGTAGTAACATCAGATAAAAGGAGATTGGTAAAGGAAATAATAAAGGAGGACTTGGGAAATTAAGAACAAGGAATTGGAATTAAGTATGTTGGAAGTGCCAAAAAACAACGGTAGAGAGCGAGAGAAATGTGTATCGAAACGAAATAGGGAACGTGCAAACATTATTGCATGAAAAGAGTAACTGACAAGAGAGATGTTTTAGAAATAGGGTCGTATAATAACATATATTAATTGTATTTAGCTATAACTCCATTTTCTAGAGTACCAAGCCTTAGACATTTAATGTTTACTTAAACTTTTGCATTTCGTGTAGCAATTCGTAAATGTTTGATGACATTCAATGTTTAATACAGGTTGTAATTGTTTGAAGTATTAATTTTTTTGCATTCGTTAATAGCATGCAGTGTTTCGTATGGACCATTGTTGCATTTAATTTGAAATGAGGTGTTACACATTTCTATTTATTATGGACGAATGTATCAGTCTTATCACGTTTGTACGGAATAAGTGTTTTGTGTGACGACTATTCGTTTCACCTCAATTTTCAATATTGGTTAGAATATCCTTTTCGGCTAATAATAATTTCACTTAAATTCAAGTCATTCAGGTCCGTACTTTGTAGTAATATACATTGTTGCGACCAAACTGTGCATACATTTCCACGTTTGGTTAAAATATTTTATACTCTTTGTAATTTGTTATATACGAACAAACTTTGTAGTCCTCTTTTGGATTGGTTTACAATAATCTATTCGTGTAATAATTATGGCATTTCAATACAACTAAGTCCTAACTGTTTGTAATTTTTTAGTCTTTCAAGATTGATTTACAATATTTATTTAGTCTAATACTGCTTTGTTCAATTACATTGACGTCTATTTGTTATTGCATGTGGTGTAATGAACAAGACGTGTAAGTATTTTTAGGATTACTTACAATACACTGTCACCACTTTAACATTTTACTTAAGTTGCAGTTGTAAATATTTGTATATTGTTAGGACTGTAGTCTGACGAAAAAAAATTGTGTAGGTCATTGCAATGTTGGTTAGGGTACATTTAATTTTTGATGATCAGTATTGTATTTGATTCGTGGGTTGGTTAGAATTTTCTGTGTGTAATAATTATTGCATTTGACTAAAATTGAAGTCATGTAAATTTATTAAGAAAAGACTGTGTATGTTTCTGCAGCATTGACGGCAATATTTTCCTTTTTGTGTGATAATTATTGCATATTATTTCAATTCTGTATATTTTTGCTGCATTGACGCCAATATTTTTATTTCCTGTGATAATTATTGCACTTTACTTAAATTGAAGTCTTAAAGGTTGGCATTTGTGAAGAAATGAATTGTGTTTGTTTTTTGCAGCAGTTGTGGCAGTTGTTTCTGTGAGTGATAATTGTTTTATCTCAGTTGTGTTGCCGTCTTATGACCGTATATGTTTTTGCAGCATTGATGGCAATATTTTCTGTGTGTGATAATTATTGCACTTCACTAAAATTGAAAGATTTGTAATTTGTTAAGAAAAGACCGTGTATTTTTTTGCAACATTAATGTCAATATCTTCTTTTTGTGTGTGTGATAATTATTGCACTTTACTAAAAGTGAAGTCCTAAAGGTTTGTAATTGTTAAGAAATGACTGTATATGTTTTTGCAGCATTGATGGCAACATTTTCCTTTTTGTGTCATAATTATTGCATTTTACTTAAATTGAAGTCCTGAAGGTTTGTATTTTGTTAAGAAAAGACTGTATGTTTTGCAGTTGTTTCTGTGTGTGATAACAATTTATTTCATTTGGATTGAAGTTTTAAAGGTTTGTAATTCATTATTGCCTAAATTGTTATGAACAAACTACGCAAGTCTTTTTAAGGATGTCTATATGGTTAATTAATGCTGTAGGTATTGGTGTTTATCAGTTATCTGAAGCTGTATACGGCCAAAACGTCGTCAAATACAACTAATTAATGAAAATGACTGATGTTCTCTTTTGCTACAAAACGTTAAAAGATTATTTGGTTGCATTTGAATATGCATTTGCATAGCATTTCACTAAGATGTCTTTATCTAACCTTTTTCGAAGATCACCCTTAAAATATTTGAAAAAGTTTCAATGCATGTACAAAGCCAATTTACGTTGACTCGTCAGTTTTGTTTTTTTGAATACATTGAAAAGTACAGAGACTAGAAGAAATTAAAAAGCAAAGAATTTTGAATTTAATGTTTCGTTGCAAGTATACTTACTTCTTATACGTACCGTTTTTCTTGAAAGAATCCATGTTTTTAGTCCCAAAATTGGTGCTATTCTTTTCAACTAAATCTCTTCTTAAGAAGACCTTCACACCAAGACTACGTACCACTTATGGAAACTGCTAACACAAATCCACCATATACATACAAAACCTCCGTATAATTTGTGTTTTAAAAACACACTTATTGAATGATAAATACAGAGATCGATAAAAGCAATAAAAAATAGCGCAAAAGAATGTTACACTCGATGTTTTAGTAGCTACAACCATACTTACTGTTCATACGTACCCATTTTCATGCAAGAATCAACGCTTGCCATTTTTTGTTCACAAAATTGTCACCATTCTTTTCCATTTTCACCAGTCCTCATATCTTGTCATATATACACGTGCTTCTCTGTCGCATTTTTTTTGGGCAAACTTTATGTTTTATAATTACATTCTATTACGCAATTCAAATCATTATTGAAAGAATCAACAGTCTATAAGAAAAATATGAAGTGTAACTAACATAAAATGTGAGATAATCAATATTTCACTTACCACAATATCTTCTTATCCTCTGTAAAAAGTTAGGTTGCGTGATGCAAACCGCTTCTTGGTGATCTTGATACAAAAGTTACAAAAAACACGCGAACGGTGAAAAATTCCGATAAAACGACAAAGATGTTACTTATTAAAAACAAAAAACCAATGCCGCTGCTGTGTTGTTTTGAAATTAACTATTGCGTACAGTGTTTATCAACACTGTACGCAATTTCTATAATATATAATACAAAAGAATGAAAACAATGAAAACCTTTCGCGCATACATAAAAAAAATAATAATAATTTATAAATTAAATAAACGCGCTTTGACTCCTGTCTCCCCACCCCGGGTTCTCCCGACCCCCACCCACTCTAGTTACTTAAACGCCGCATAAGTTTATCAATATAATTATAAATAAACACAAACATATAAGCGCACGCAAAACCTCTCAATAAAATAAAAAAAATCACAACCCGAGGCCAATGCGTTAGACAAAATACCAATTCAAAAACGGTTATTATCGACTCACATTTTATTTCAGCTCTTGGGTTGTGGTTTGTGATATAAATGTAAGGTACCTTGAACATTGCAATTCATTTCATCAAATAAACCATAAATTAAAATCTTTCTACCACATAGTAATAACAGAACAACTACTTTTGTCAAACTCTTTTTTACAAACAAACTATAAACTTATCATTCTAATAATTGTTTTAAGTTCGAACATAATAAAACATTGCCGCACTTCTTGCTTTAGGTCCCATGTCCGGACAGCCTTCAAACATATATTTACTTTCTTTAGGTCCCAAGTTGGGACAGCTTTTAAATATATATTTAATTGTTTTAGGTCCCAAGACGGGACAGCCTTTAATTATTACTTGTTTTAGGTTCCAAGTCAGGACAGCGTTTAAATATATATTTTCGTGTTTTAGGTCCAAAGACAGGACAGCCTTGAAATATTACTTGTTTTAGGTCCGAAGTCAGGACAGCCTTTAAATATATATTTACTTGTTTCAGGTCCCAAGACGGGACAGCCTTTAATTGTTACTTGTTTTAGGATTCAAGTCAGGAAAGCCTTCAAATGCACATTTACTTGTTCTAGGTCCAAGACAGGACAGCCTTCAAATATATATTTACTTGTTTCAGGTCCCAAGACGGGACAGCCTTTAATTGTTACTTGTTTTAGGATTCAAGTCAGGACAGCCTTCAAATGCACATTTACTTGTTTTAGGTCGAAGACAGGACAGCCTTCAAATCTATATTTACTTGTTTTAGGTCCAAGACAGGACAACCTTCAAATCTATATTTACTTGTTTTAGGTTCCAAGTTCGGAAAGCGTTAAAATATATATTTGTGTTTTTAGATCCTAATAAGGGAGGATTAAAGCGTATACGCATATGCTTTAGTTCCCTTAACGGGACAGTCTTTAAACATAGTGTTTTTGGTGCAAAATCAAAATTGCCTCAAATTTGACTAAAATATGTCAATATATATATATACTGACATATTTTAAGACTGAAGACCAGGCACCCTTATATTTTGCATTTGTTGTTTTGTATTTTTCCAAGTGAACATTCCAGGGCGATCAATGAATGTCAAGAATTAAATACATTATTTCTTCTGTTAACCACAAAGTAATTCTTTAAATGTCAGAGAGGCAAAGCTTTTATGTAATCAATCGTCCTTTTTTCTCTTCCTTACTTCTCTTTTTTTTTCTTTCTTTGCTTTCTTTGTCTTCTTTCTGTGCTTTTTTTCTTTTTCGTCTTTTTTCCTTTCGTCCGTCTGACCGACCGTCCTTTCTTTGTCTTCTTTCTTCTTTCTTGATGTAGAGAAATGTATGACTTACCAGTACACTAAATGTTTTGACAACTTTGGTGTGCGCGTGTAAAACAAAAAATAAGTTTGCTTCAAAAAACATGTTTTTGAAACAAACTTGGGCGTCCGAAGGTTGCTGTCAGTTGCCAAAAGTCCGAGTAAGCTTTTCAAATAATACATTGTGATACTATTTTTCTTTGACAAAAATATTTTTTTGTTAATGTAATTTTTATCTTTTTAATAAATAAAATAACAGCTTATTCGGACTACCTTCGTTTGTGGGGCAAACTTAAGACTAAATATGATTTCAAAACAACACTTAAAACACGTGCACGTTACATTTATTAAAAATAGCAAAACGATGTTTATGGCAAGATCATTTTATGACATAGCCATAAATCATAAAAAAATAAAATAAACAAATAAACAAAACAGATCTGATTGCTTAACTGCTTGTCCTTTGAGACCACCTAACTTATCGTGAAAAGTAAGCAGTCGGGATAGAAGAAAAAATGAAAGACACGTCCCTTACCTAAACCTGCCTACCTGCCTACTTACTTAGAGACCTCCCTACCTTATGCGCGCAATCCTGCCTACCTGCCTACTTACTTAAAAACTTGCCTTAAGCGCGAAACAGAAACAAAGCAGAAACAAATTGTACTTGATATACAGCTTCTTTCTTTTTACTTCATTTTCTCACTGGTTTTGTCTTGTGTTGTCAGCATCAATCTTCCTTTCACGATGTTTCTTCTTTTTCATCTTTACTGTACAATGTGTTTTACTATTCATCCTCCTTCTTGTTTCTTGTATCAGCAAAAATGTTCCTTCCAAAACGATCTAAACATAATTAGTGATTGGCACATATCATTACTTTGTAATATTAAAGTAACAAATATACGAAAAACAAAATAGCATTGCGTATTATATGGCAAAAAATAAGATACAAAACAAAGTAACAAAAAACAACAAATCACCAAACTTATAAAATAATTAAACAGGCATACAAAACAAGCAAACAAACAATCCAATTACTTAACCAATCAATGGAAAAAGAAATAAGAAAATAACAAGGAAACATGAGAAAACAAACAAACAAAACAAAATTAACAAACAAACAAAAACAACAACAAAAGAGCAAACAAAACAAAACAAAAGACAAACAAGAAAGTAAAGAATCTCATCTTTACCAACCAACTATCAAATTATCTAAGCCATTTCACTAACTGAAAACAAACCAATCAACTAACCAACTTACTAAGCAATGAACAAACCAATCAATCAGTCATTAAACCTATAAAGAAATTAAACCAATCAACCAATAACTAAACAACCAACAAATCAAATCAACTAATTACCCTAACAAAACTAATAAACTAACCAGCCAATCAACCAACAAATCGACGAACCACCGAACTTACCAACCAATGAAAAACCTAAAGAAAAAATAAACCAATTAACTAACCAACTTATTAACTAACAAGTTTACTAACCAATCAACCAGCTTAACAACCAACCAAACAAAAAACAAATTTAATCAACCAATCAACGTAGGAGCTAAAACCAACAAACCAACCAACCAACAACCAATTTGCTAACCAACCAAGCAACTGACCAAAAAATCCAAGCAACTAACCAAAAATCAAACCAACCAACTAGAAGGAAAAACCAACAAAACAACCAACTAACTTGCTAGCTAACTAAGCAACTAACCAAAATAATCAAACCAGCTAACCAACCAATAAACAAATTGGACCAACCGACAAACTGAGTTACCAACCAAAAAAACACCAACACACACTAACCAACGAAGTAATTAACCAAAAAAAAATAAAACCAACCAACCTAATAACCCACAAGCAAATTAAACCAACCAACAACCAACATACTAACCAACAAAGCAGCTAACTAAAAAAATGAAACCAACCAATCCACCAACCCACAAAAAAGTTCAACAAACCAACCAACTGGTCAACCAAGCAACAAAAAAATTAAACCAATCAACCAACAAACCAAAAATAGGACAACTCAATCTAACAACCACCCATGGAACGAAGAAAAATAACGAAGAACAAATTAAAATAACGGAGAACGATGTAAAATAAAGTAAAATAACAAAGAACGATGTAAAATAACAGAGAACAAAGTAAAATAACGAAGAACGAAGTAAAATAACGAAGAACGAAGTAAAATAACGAAGAACGAAGTAAAATAACGGAGGACGAAGTAAAATAAGGAAGAACGAAGTAAAATAACAAAGAACAAAGTAAAATAACGAAGAACGAAGTAAAATAAGGAAAAACGAAGTAAAATAACGAAGAACGAACTAAAGTAACAAAGAACAAAGTAAAATAATGGAGAACGAAGTAAAATAATAGAGATCGAAGTGAAATAACGGAGATCGAAGTAATATAACGAAGAACGAAGTAAAATAATGGAGAACGAATTAAAATAACGAAGAACGAAGTAAAATAACGGAGATCGAAGTAAAATAACGAAGAACGAATTAAAATAATGGAGATCGAAGTAAAGTAACGGAGATCGAAGTAAAATAACGAAGAACGAAGTAAAATAATGGAAAACGAAGTAAAATAATGGAGAACGAAGTAAAATAATAGAGATCGAAGTGAAATAACGGAGATCGAAGTAAAATAACGAAGTAAAATAATGGAGAACGAAGTAAAATAGCGGAGATCGAAGTAAAATAATAGAGATCGAAGTGAAATAACGGAGATCGAAGTAAAATAACGAAGAACGAAGTAAAATAATGGAGAACGAATTAAAATAACGAAGAACGAAGTAAAATAACGGAGATCGAAGTAAAATAACGAAGAACGAAGTAAAATAATGGAAAACGAAGTAAAATAATGGAGAACGAAGTAAAATAACGAAGAACAATTAAAATAATGGAGATCGAAGTAAAGTAACGGAGATCGAAGTAAAATAACGAAGAACGAAGTAAAATAATGGAGAACGAAGTAAAATAATAGAGATCGAAGTGAAATAACGGAGATCGAAGTAAAATTACGAAGTAAAATAATGGAGAACGAAGTAAAATAGCGGAGATCAAAGTAAAATAAGGAAGAACGAAAAAAAAATAATGGAGAACGAAGTAAAATAACGGAGAACGAACTAAAATAATGAAGAATGGAGTAAAATAACAAGGAACGAAGTAAAATAATGGAGAACGAAGTAAAATAGCGGAGAACGATGCAAAATAAATAAAAATA
Organism: Hydractinia symbiolongicarpus; assembly: GCF_029227915.1. Lineage (NCBI taxonomy): Eukaryota > Metazoa > Cnidaria > Hydrozoa > Anthoathecata > Hydractiniidae > Hydractinia > Hydractinia symbiolongicarpus. Next base: position 10,336,874 of record NC_079875.1, on the reverse strand, counting down.
ACGGAGATCGAAGTAAAATAACGAAGAACAATTAAAATAATGGAGATCGAAGTAAAGTAACGGAGATGGAAGTAAAATAACGAAGAACGAAGTAAAATAATGGAAAACAAAGTAAAATAATGGAGAACGAAGTAAAGTAACGGAGATGGAAGTAAAATAACGAAGAACGAAGTAAAATAATAGAGATCAAAGTGAAATAACGGAGAACAAAGTAAAATAACGAAGAACGAAGTAAAATAATGGAGAACGAACTAAAATAACGAAGAACGAAGTAAAATAACGAAGAACGAATTAAAATAATGGAAAACAAAGTAAAATAAAGGAGAACGAAGTAAAATATTAAAAAACGAAGTAAAATAATGGAGAACTAAGCAAAATAATAGAGTAAAATGATGAGTTGTTACTGTCTTGATAGTGTTTTGAATTTAATAGAAAGATTGCATTTTGACAAACTCTTGGCGTTAGGGAGTGTCGGGATTGTTATGGAATGTTGAATTTTTTATTGAGTGTTGTTGGAGTTGTTATGGTGAGTCGGGGTTGTTATGGAGAGACGCGTTTGTTCGGGAGGGTCGGGGTTTTTCGGGCAAGATGGGGTTGTTACAGAGAGTTATGGAGAATTAGGATTGTTGTGATGAGTTGGGATTGTTGCGGAGATTTGGGTTTGTTATATAGATGGTTGGGTTTGTTGGAGAGAGTTGGGATTGTTACGGAGAGTTTGGATTGATGTGGAGAGTTAGGATTGTTGCGGAGAGTTAAGGTTATTGTGGAAAGTTTTGATTGTTGTAAAAGTTAGGGTTGTTATGGAGAGTTGGGATAGCTGTGGAGAGGTGGGATTGTTGTGGACTGTTAGGATTGTTGCGGAAAGATGGGTTTGTTATATGGAGGGTTAGGATTGTTGCGGAGAGATGGGTTTGTTATATGGAGGGTTAGGATTGTTGCAGAGAGATGGGTTTGTTATATAGAGAGTTAGTATAGAGTATTGTGTTCTTGTGGAGTGTCGGGTTTTTATGGAGTGTTGTGGTGTTTATAAAATGTTGAAACTGCGATGGAGTGCTGGGGATTTCTGTAAAGAGTTTTTACGCGAGTGTCGTGGTTTTTTTTTGAGTGTAGGATTTTTTATTGGGTGTGAAGTGTTGGATTTCTTCGGAGTGCTTGGTTTTTACGGAGAGTGAAGAGTTTTTGTATAATGGTAAGGTTTTCATAGAAAATCGTGAAGTTTGTGGTTGTAGTATGGTGTCGCGTGTTTTTAGAGAGTGTCGGGGTTTTTATGCATTGTCTGGGTTTTAAGGCTTTTATTGGGAGGGGGAGGGGGCAGTGTTGGGCCTTTTAGTGTATCCGCGACATCTACTTTAATTCAACTTTTAGTGATTTTCATGAGTTTAGTGAAGATAAAGGAAGTGTAACCGAAGTTTTAAAATGGAGAAAGAGACGGAGCAACAGAATAAAACAGTTAAAGAAAGCCGAAAGTTAGTAGCCAGATACTAGAAAGGAATGGAGAACAAACAAAACGAAGTAGATAAAGTTTTTGCAATATTTCGAACAAATGGTCATGGTCATCATGGTAAAAAGTGTTAAAAGTATGTTTAACATGGTGACAGAACAATGCCAACTAATAGCAATCAAAGTAATGTACAGAATAAAAGAACACAGGGAAAGCATATAAAGCAGGAGGGGAATATTTTTGATGACGTAGCGTTCAAAAATAGGTTGAGTAAATTTCATTGTGGTGGAATTGCAGGACCATCAATGATTGATCGCATAACGACATTGCAAGCAATAATTATGAAGAACAGAACGAAAAGACGAAGAACGTCGTTGTGTTTGGTGATACAGAAAAATGCTTCATTAACTTGTGGCTACAAGATGGAATAAAAGAACTGATAAAAGGTGGGATAAATGTAGTAGATAGTATGATGATTATACAGATGAACCAGATGGTATAAGTGAAAGTAAATATAAATAGATGACACTATAAAAGAAGAAAGAAATGGAAAAATTAAAAAGAAGAATACAAGTGCTTTGGAGTATGTTTCAATGAAAAGGGTAACTTAAGTACGAAACAACTATAGAAAAAAGTTAGTGCTATGATAGAAACATTGCTATACCACGGAAATGTTGACAGGTTTGACATAAAAGTCACATGATTGCGACTAAAGTTGACTAAAGCAGTAATTGTTCCTGCAATGTTGTATGGTATTGAAGAATGAACCAACTTCAAGAAGAAAATATGAATGCAACATTTGAAAACGTGAACTATGAATATAGAAAAGTACGCCATGATTTGGAATACTAATGGAGGTTGGTTACTGGAAAATGCAACAGAGGATTGAAGAAAGGAAACCTATGCTGTTGCAGCAAATAGTAACATCAGATTAAAGGAAATATTAAAGGAGGACTTAATAAATTTATTTTCGTGTGATAATTATTGCATTGAAGTCTTAAAGGTTTGTAATGTTTTTGCAACAGATGGTAATTGTTTCTTGTGTGTGATTGTTGTATTTCAGTTGAATTGTAGATTTATAGGTTTGTGAAGGTGTGCAAGTCTTTTCAAGGATGCTCACAAGATTAATTAATGTTGTAGGTATTGGTGTTCATCAGTTAATTGTATTTGAAGCTATATACGGTCGCAATGTCGCTTTATTACAAGATTCTTTGGTCGTTATTGCATTTCACTCAGATCAAGGTCTTTGTCTTATCTTTTTCGAAAATCAAACTAAAAATACTTAAAAGTTTATATGCATGTAAATCGTTTTTCCACATTACGTATTAGTACGTGATAATAACTACATTGCATATACATACTATTTCGTAATGACACATCAGTTTCATTTTTTCGAATACGTTGAAGAGTACAGAGACTAGAAGTAATTAGAAAGTAAACAATTTTAAACTTGATGTTTCGTTGCAAGCGTACTTACTTTTTATACGTACCGTTCTTCTTGAAAGAATCATACGTACCATTTTTCTTGAAAGAATCTATTTCTTTGGTCCCAATATTTCTGCAATTCTTTTCAACTAAAACTTTTCTTTAGAAGACCTTCACACTAACATGTACAACTCATTGAAACTTCTAACTCAAATCCACCATAAACATACGAAACCTCCAAAGTGTGTTTTAAATGCACACTCATTGAATGATAAATACAGAGACCAACAAAAGCAACACGGAAATTAGCGCCAAAGAATTTTACACTGTTACAAGCATACGTACCTTCCATACGTACCGATTTTTTTTGAAAAATCAACTTTTGTTATTTTTGTGTTCACAAAATTGTCACCATTTTTTCCATTTTCGCCAGTCCTCATTTCTTAAATACACGTGCCTCTCGGTCGAAATTTTTGGCAAATTGTATGTCTCATAATTACATTCAATTACGCAATATAAATTATTATTGAAAGGATCAACAGTCTATAAGAAAAATATGAAGTGTAACTAACATAAAATGTGAGATAATCAATGTTTCACTTACCACAATATCTTCTTTTCCTCTGTAAAAAATTTGGTTCCGTGATGCAAACCGCTTCTTGGTGATCTTGATACAAAAGTGACAAAAAACACGCGAATGATGAAAAATTCCGATAAAACGATAAAAATGTTACTTATTAAAAACAAAAAACCGCCGTCGCTGCTGTGTTGTTTTGAAATTAACTATGTCTTAAGTTTAGGGGCTTGAAATTCCGTAGTGCTTATCAACACTGTACGGAATTTCTATAATATATAATACAAAAGAAGTAAAACAACAAAAACCTTCTGCGCATACACAATAAAAATAATCATAATAATTTATAAATTAAGTAAAAGCGCTTTGACTCCAGTCCCCCCACCCCGGGTTCTCCCGACCCCCCCCACCCACTCTACTTATTCAAACGCCGCATAAGTTAATCAATATAATTATAAATAACACAAACACATAAGCGCACGCAGAACCTCTCAATAGAATAAAAAAATCACAACCCAAGGCCAATGCGTTACGCAAAATCTAATTCAAAACGGTTATAATCGACTACATTTTCTTTCAGCTCTTGGGTTATGGTTTGTAATATAAATGTAAGGTACCTTGAATTTTGCAATTCATCTCATCAAACAAACCATAAATTAAAATCTTTCTACCATATAGTAATACCAGAACAACTACTTTTTTTCAAATTCTCTTCTACAAACAAGACCATAAACTTCTCATTGCAATGATTATTTCAACTTTAAACCTTGCCGCACTTGTTGTTTCAGGTCAGGTCGGGGCAGCCTTCAAAAATATATTTACTTGTTTTAGGTCCCAAGTACGGACAGCCTATATATTTATTGTTTTAGGTCCCACGTCAGGACACCCTTCAAATATATATTTACGTGTTTTATGTTCCAAGTCAGGACAGCATTCAAATTTGGGACATCCTTTAAATATATGTACTTGTAAGTCAGGACAGCTTTCAAATATATATTGACTTGTTTTAGGTCCGAAGTCGGTCACAGCCTTCAAACATATTTACGTGTTTTATGTCCCAAGTCGGGACAGCGTTCAAATACTGGGACATTCTTCAAATATATGTACTTGGACAGCCTTCAATTATATATTTTCTTGTTTTAGGTCACAGGTCGGAACAGCCTTCAAATATATACTTACGTGTTTTAAGTCCTAAGTCGGGACAGCCTTCAAATATCGGGACATCCTTCAAGTATATGTACTTGTAAGTCCTAAGTCAGGACAGCCTTCAAATTTATATTTACTTGTTTTAGTTCCGAAGTCAGGACAGCCTTCAAACATAGATTTAAGTGTTTTAAGTCCAGGTCGGTACAGCCTTCGAACATATATTTACTTGTTTTAGGTACCAATTTAGGACAACCTTCAAATTTATATTAGTCCAGGGATCAATGAATGTCGGAAACTATATGTATCTGTTAATCACAAATTAATTCTTTAAATGTCAGAGAAGCGACACCTGTATGTAATCAATCGTCTTTTTTTCTCTTTTCTCTTCCTTTCTTCTCTATTTTTCCTTCTTCGCTTTCTTTGTCTTCTTTCTGTCTTTTTTTCTTTTTCTTTTTTCCTTCCGTCCATTCATCGTTCCTTTCTTTGTCTTCTTTCTTCTTTCTTGATGTAGAAAAATGTATGACTTACCAGTACACTAAATGTGTTGACAACTGACATTTGGTGTGTGTGAGTAAAACAAAAAATAAGTTGCTTCAAAAAACATGTTTTTGAAACAAACTTGGGCGTCCGAAGGTTGTTGTCAGTTGTCAAAGGTCCGAGTAAGCTTTTTAAATAATACATTTTGATATTATTTTTCTTTGATAAATTTTTTTTGGTAATATAATTTTAATCTTTTTAAAAAATAAAATAACAGCTTATTCGGACTACCTTCGTTTGTGGGGTAAACTTAAGACTAAGTATGTTTTCAAAACAACACTTAAAAACACGTGCGCGTTACATGTATTAAGAATAGCAAAACGATGTGTATGGCAAGATCATTTTACGACATAGCCATAAATCATCAACAATTAAGCAAATAAAAAAAACAAATAAACAAAACAGACCTGATGGCTTAACTGCTTATCTTTTGGGACCACCTAACTTATCATGAAAAGTAAGCAGTAGAGATAGAATAAAAAATGAAAGACGCGTCCCTTACCTAAACCTGCCTACCTGCCTACTTACTTAGAGACCTCCCTACCTTAAGCGCACAATCCTGCCTACCTGCCTACTTACTTAGGAACTTACCTTAAGCGCGAAACAGAAAAAAAGGAGAAATACACAAATGTACTTAATACACAGCTTCTTTCTTTTTACTTCATTTTCATCCTCACTGATTCTTGTCTTGTGTTGTCAGCATCAATCTTCCTTTCACGATGTTTCTTCTTTCTTCTACTTCCTTTCTTCTTTTTCATCTTCACTGGACAATGTATGTTACTATTCATGCTCATTGTTTCTTGCATTAACAATCATCAATATTCCTTCCATAACGATCTAAACATAATTGGTGCTTGGCACATATCCTTACTCGAAATAATAAAGAAATGATTTTCGTAATACTAAAGTAACAAATATACGAGAAATAAAATAGAAAATGCCTAATATAAGCCTAAAAAATAAGAAATAAAACAATATCAACTTCAACCAACCAACTACCTTAAATATTAAACCATTCAACTAACCGAAAAACAAGAAAAAATTACCAACAAACTAACCAACCAATCAACTAACCAACCAACTAACAACCAAAAAAAATAAACCAATTACACAACCAGCTTTTCAAACAACCGATTTACCAACCGACCGACCAACCAACTCATCAACTAAGCTAACAACCCATCAACTAAACTAACAAACCAACTAACCAATTACCAACTAACTAACCAATCAAAAACCTAAAAAAACCAACCAACCGACCAACTTATCAACTAAGAAACAAATAAAACCAACTAGCCAACCAATACATAACCAACCAGACTAAGTCAAACCAACCATCCAACTTACTAATCAACCAAACAACGAACCAAAAAAATCAAACGGATTAACTAACCTACTAACCAACCAAGCAACTAACCAAATAAAATGAAACCAACCAACCAACTTACTAACCAACCAAACAACTAACTAACCAAAAAATCAAACGGACTAACTAACCTACTAGCCAACCAAGCAACTAACCAAATAAAATGAAACCAACCAACCAACTTACTAACCAACCAAACAACCAACTAACCAAAAAATCAAATTAACCAACCAACTACTAATCAATCAAGCAACTAATCAAAAAATCAAACCAACCAACCAACCAACCTACTAACCAACTAAACAACCAACTAAACCAACTAACCAAAAAACCAAACCAACCAACCAATTACTAACCAATCAGCAACTAATCAAAACAATCAAACCAAGCAACCAACTTACTAACCAACCAAACAACCAACTAACCAAAAAGTCAAACCAAGCAACCAACTTACTAACCAAACAAGCAACTTACCAAAAAAATAAACTTACTAACGAACCAAGCAACTAACCAAAAATATCAAATCAACCAAACAACCAACCATGGAAAGCCTGAGATAGTAAAACCCATCACAGATGTTATTTATGAAAAAGTTATTTTTTCTAATTATCGTGTAAAAAAAGTACGATCGGCGGAAAAGCGAGTCATTTCTTACTAGAACCACCGAATAACTGGAACATTTTTTATCATAAAGAAATTAACATTTTTAACAGGAAATTCAAAGAGGCGAACTTTTTGAGTTGAAAAAATAATCGAGAAAACTAATCGTTTATACAACAAATAAGCGAGTCCAAGATAATACGTTAATATTATCATTGCATAACAAAGTGCTTTTTATTGAACAAAATGCTTTGTAAATCAACCTCGTACGTACGGCTATTTGCTATTTCGTATATTTTGCTGTGGAATATTATCAGAAAGAGAAAAAACGAGTTCGAAATTGACTTCCTTTAATTTTTGTAAATTAATTTCTTTATCAATTATGAATTAATATTTACAAAGTTTTCAAAACCATGACCTAAGGTTCACAAACAAACAAACAAACAAATAAATAAATAAACAACACAACTAAGAGTAAATAATACACGTACCTGTTCTTATACTTAAAATTAGACATCGAAATGTTGCAGTGGGCTCTTCGTCTGTCTTATTGTACTGTTTGTTTATCTGAAATTAAAATTTTTTAGCTATAAAAACCAACTATCGTGCCCTCATGTTAGTTGGAATTTGTGCGGGAAACAATTTCGTATTTTTTTTAATCTTGCGAAAATTATTGGAAATTTCGCTATTCGCGAAATTCGAAAAAAATTTATTAGAGCGGTATTCTATTTTTTCAATTTTTTTAGTCCCTATAAAATTTGAAAGATATTGTAAGAATAATGCAAAGGTTCGACCATCACACAAAACAATTTTATTCTTTGTTAAAAAATTGAAAAAAAAAGGTCTTTGATTTAGGTTTTTACATCATTAATTTAGGCATGTTTTAAATGACATCGTATTTTCCCCTTTTTTACTCAGTGTCAATTTTTTAAACAATTACTTCAGCGATTTTTAGTAGTCTACAAAAAAACTTGAAAACCTGTAAAAATTTCATTAAATTCTTTTTTCGCAAAATTCGTGACATTTTATATCTGGATGTTACACAATTTAGATAGACCGTTAATTCATTCACTGGTCATTCAGCTTATTCTTTTTTGTATTGTAATCTCTGTAGGTGATCAAATCATGCATTTTTACTACCTAGAGACATTATAATGCAAGTAATTAAAATTAATACTTCTTTTATTACTGTGATTTGAGACTTTTATGTCTCCCTTAGGGGCATTACTTCGGATATTTTTTTTACGAAATATTGCTTTGCTAAGCCCGAAAAAACATTTTTTTGTAAAAAAAAAGTAATAAAATCAAGAATCTCGCGAAAAATATCTTGCGAATAATAGTTCTCGCTAAAATTAATTATTTAAGGTAACTTTTCAGCAAAACACTTTTTTTTGGAATAACAAACATAACTATATTGAAGAAGAAAAAAATATGTTCGCGATAAATATTTTTTTCCAAAAATATTTCTATGCATCCTTTTTCTTTACAAAATATTTTTTAACAGAAATTTCCTATACATAATTTTATTTTTTTTCTTACGACAATATTCTCTTGCGAAGTATATAAACATAATTTTTTGCTGCTTACCTCAACTTTTTTTTCAACTTTCGAGCCATTTTTCTGCTTCTACCTCGAGTCACAAATTAATTTCTCATAGCGCCACTTAGTTTCAAGCCACTTGTTCAGAAATTGCCGCCAAGTTGAACAGTCATGTCAATTTCATAGCTCTCCTTATTAAACTTCTCATTTTCCTTATTAGTTTTTAAAAAAAGTGTTAGTATAGTCTCCGAGAAGAAGGGTATTTTCTACAGGAAAATCAGTTTCGTTTAAAAATAGATATACGCAAAAAGTAAGGCATAGTCTCGCAGAAAAAATGAACAATCTCTCTAGTACGATCAATTTCGCTTACAAACTCAATTTTCTTAATTTGATAAAATTTCGTCTTCTTTTTTGAAAAACCACATTGTCAGTTGCCAAAGGTCCGAGTAAGCTTTTTAAATAATACATTTTGATATTATTTTTCTTTGATAAATTTTTTTTGGTAATATAATTTTAATCTTTTTAAAAAATAAAATAACAGCTTATTCGGACTACCTTCGTTTGTGGGGTAAACTTAAGACTAAGTATGTTTTCAAAACAACACTTAAAAACACGCGCGCGTTACATTTAGCAAAACGATGTGTATGGCAAGATCATTTTATGACATAGCCATAAATCACAACAATTAAGCAAATAAAAAAAACAAATAAACAAAACAGACCTGATGGCTTAACTGCTTATCTTTTTGGACCACCTAACTTATAATGAATAGTAAGCAGTAGAAAAAATGAAAGACGCGTCCCTTACCTAAACCTGCCTACCTGCCTACTTACTTAGAGACCTCCCTACCTTAAGCGCGCAATCCTGCCTACCTGCCTACTTACTTAGGAACTTACCTTAAGCGCGAAACAGAAACAAAGGAGAAACAAATTGTACTTGATATACAGCTTCTTCCTTTTTACTTCATTTTCATCCTCACTGATTCTTGTCTTGTGTTGTCAGCATCAATCTTCCTTTCCCGATGTTTCTTCTTTCTTCTACTTCCTTTCTTCTTTTTCATCTTCACTGGACAATGTATGTTACTATTCATGCTCCTTGTTTCTTGCATTAACAATCATCAATGTTCCTTCCATAACGATCTAAACATAATTGGTGCTTGGCACATATCCTTACTCGAAATAATAAAGAAATGATTTTCGTAATACTAAAGTAACAAATATACGAGAAATAAAATAGAAAATGCCTAATATAAGGCAAAAAATAAGAAATAAAACAATATCAACTTCAACCAACCAACTACCTTAAATATTAAACCATTCAACTAACCGAAAAACAAGCAAAACTTACCAACAAACCAACCAACCAATCAACTAACCAACCAACTAACAACCAAAAAAATTAAACCAATTACACAACCAGCTTTTCAAACAACCGATTTACCAACCGACCGACCAACCAACTCATCAACTAATCTAACAACCCATCAACTAAACTAACAAAAACTAACTAATTTTCTTAATTTGATAAAATTTCGTCTTCTTTTTTGAAAAACCACATAAGAGACTTTCCTTAATAAGATTACGAAAAAAATAACGAAAACGTGGTCCACCAGGCACTTCAACCTCAACATCATGGATGTACAAATAAACAAGAAATAGCATCACTCTTGGAATGGTGGAAAAACACTGCTTCTGCATCAAGAAGACTGCGGTCAGTTATCTACAAAATCATGCCATCTGATAAAGTTTAGATACGCTGCGTCGCTTCAATGGATTGAAAACATGTCGACGGAGACTGAAAGACACGTATACCATACACTGTGCGTACATGGAAGATAACTTGTCTTCCCTAAAGGAAGAATGACAGGTCATCATTTTTTGTTAAAAAACGTTGGTAAATAAAAATGTAGATATTGCTGTAGAAAGCGTTTTCCAATATAAAAAATAATCTCTGTTTCTGTAACTTGACCCGAACGGGTGCATGCTTACCGACATGGTTAAAAAATCGATTTCCTGACCTACAGCATGGCATTGTCTATTACTCTGGGCCCTTTGTGACATGCCTATCATCTAGGTATTATGGTCCACAAAAAACATGACTATACATTTACCCTCTGTCTCATGCAATGTTGAAAAGTGTGCTGTGAGGCTGAGCGGTGTAACGTAATACACATGACCAGCTGTAGAATATGTAAAGCTATCTTCTCTTGCTGATTTTGCTAACTTCTTTTTCTCTCGGTTTTGTCCTAACATATGCCAGAGTCAATACGGTTTAGGCTCGAAATAAACACCAATATTTCACATATTTATTGTTCAAAATTGCGCTTATCACTCAAAAAACATAAAAAAATCATTAGATTGAACAAAAACTTATTTGCACGATACCTTAGATTATTTTTGCGTTTAAGGATCAATATAGAAATGGTTGCGTAGTGTGGATCAGGATCCCCTAGGTTCGCATGCGAAAACCATTCCCCGACGGAATATTACAGATACAAAATGCAGAAGCCGCATAAACTACCTTGCTATTAAAAATAATAGTGACACACCCAACTTTGTATGCTACTTGACCTGTGACCACAAACCATGCTAGGTTTTAAAGCCAATTACATGACTCTGGTCTTAGCGTGGGCCAGGTAAATAGCGTCAGAAATGCGCCAGTAGCGCATTTTCGACGCTATTTACCTGGCCTACACATCTCCCAAAGCGAAGCTCTCGCAGCCTGCCGGCTGCAGAGTTTTGACAAGGCGATTCCATTTGGCCAGTTCGAGAAATAGCCAAAATCGGCCTTTTAAAATAATATTATTTTCCAGGATTGTAAGTGTGCATCCCAATGACCAAGCTTCAATGATCGTCAAAAATAAAAGAGGGTATTTATTTTATCAACAAATGTGTACCAAAAGACTGAGTTGTCAAGTGTTGGCTAAAAGTAAAAAGGCAGATATTTAAAAGTGTTAACATACATTAATTTCTATTTTTAACTATTACTTAATTATTATTATTATTATTCATCTTTATACAGGTTTATCTACGTCAGTATAATATATACAAGATATATGTAAATGTTACTGTTATCAATGAGAGACCTGTGATAAATGTGTAAATAATAAATATACCTGCTTTGTACAATTTTAAAACTCTTGGGTATTGTTAAGAATTTCCACTGCATTCGGGTAACCTTTTTGCGGAAAAAAAATTTAAAACTCTGAAATTCAGAGTCGAGTTAAAGCAGCGTATGTATTTTTATTGGGTGAATGGCACGATTATAGTGATTTCAAGAAACGACATCTTCACTAGATCCTAAAATTAATATATCAGAATATATCTTATTTAAGTTTTTAGCAAATCCGTGAAAGGCCATAGCCGAAGTATATGCTGTTTAAAACATGCCTATCTATTGCGAATATACTATTAGGTCAAGTCCATCTCAAAATCTCAAAATGCGTTTCTCGATCACAGCAGGAAAAGTGAGGATTTTTAAAATGAGGTTGAACAAAAAAACTTTAAAATGCATCATAATTTTACATATTTTATACATATACTAATCTGTTGGAGGGTTTTGCTAGTAAAGTCCCAATAAGATTTCTTTCACTTCAAATCTCCCAGAGAAACACATTTTCCATTACTCTACAACTGTATGCACATTATCAACTTCTAAACGCAATGTCACTTCAAAATATTTTTAATACACAAAATCCCAAAATAACCGTGCTTACTTATAATCTACGAGCATGCACCGTTTATTGAGAATTTCTGCTCTTAGATCGAGCATAAAAAATTTATTTAAAATACATATCATCATTTTACATTCTTTATGCATATCTGAAGAAAAATTTTGCTTTTAAAGACTCACTGCCAATTGTTGCGTTTCGAATGTTCCCGAAAAAAATATTTTTTTTCTATTTATATTAGATTACCAAATTTTAAACGCAATATAATTTCAAAATATTTTTAGTACACAATGTCTTGATGAAACGCGTTTTTACATATAATCTACGAATTTACACTATTTATTTAAGATGTTCGGGGTTAGGTTGACTAAACAAAATTTTCCTCTAAAATGCATCATTATTCAAGAATTATTTTGCACAAGTTTGCACTTAAGTCAGGCAAAGATATTTTTACCTAAATAATACATCTTTCTCTTACATATTTTATAAGTATTCATCTTTGGGTCTGTTGAGAATGAAATACGGATGTGCTATGACAAATATTCACCTATGCATTCATCTTTGGTTGATAATTTCGATTCTAAAGCTCCAATGACACATGTATGCAACGTTCAAATGTCCCCGAAAAACAAATTATCTCTCTATTTTACAACTATTCACGTTTAATACCAAATTTGAAATGTAATGTCACTACAAAATATTTTCTGTGCGCAATTTCCTCATAAACGCGTTTCTAATTGGAGATTTTTAAACATCAGCCGATCAACGGTATTTTACTCTAAAATGTATCCCTATATTTTGCATATTTTAGAAATACTTATGGTAGAATTTTGCACTTAAGTCTACCAGGGACATTTTTTGTTAAATAACTAACTAACTATGCATATTTTTTGGCAGAGAATTTTACACTTAAGTTGACCAAAATTATTTTAATTCAAATAATGCACTTTTTGTTACAAATTTTATAAATGTACGTGTTTGCTACATATTTGCGTTTCACAACGCCCAGTAAGATGTCCTTCGTTTCAAATGTCCCCGAAAAACACTTTTTTTCTATTTTACAATTATGTATATAGATTACCAAATTTTAAACGCAAAATCATTTCAAAATATGTTCAGTACGCAATGTCTTCATAAAACTCGTTGTTACATATAATCTTCAAATAGACAAAATTTATTAAAAAATTTTCGGCTTAGGCCACCAAAATTAATCTTACTCTGAAATTCAATATTATTTCACATGTTTTATAAATATACATATTTGTTAGGGAACTGTGCTTCTATAGAGTCAGTAGCATATGCTAGGTTTCAAACGTCCCCGAAATTATATTTTTTCTTTATTTTACAGTTATGCATATCAATTGCAAACTTTTAAATGTAATGTCACTTTATAATAATACTTTATCTACATAAAAATAATTTTTACATATAATCCAAGAACATAAGAAGAATATGTTTATTAGAGACTTTGAAATTGTGTCGTCACGCATTCATAGCGCCTATAGTGAAACTTTTTTATAATGGACTTAATCAGGACCGCAAAAGGTGTGTGTACTAAAAGAAGTATTACGCTACATAAATGGCTTAAAACAATGGGTTATGAGAAAACACAAAGGTTTATAACCAGTTACAACGACACTTACAGCATAGGCACTTACAACACCAATCACAAATAATCACAAAACCGATAGTAAGTAAACCGACAGTTACAACACCGACAGTCGCAACATGGGTAATAACAACGTGAGAAATAACGCATCTCAAGCATGTACATCTTATAAGTGATTATGTTGAAAACCGTATTTTATTCTGAAATGTTAAAAGGGAGGCCTGCAGAGATAGGAGAAATGTTCCTTCTAGCACAGTCGCGGTCGCGCACGCAGTGACGTCACAACAAATCCCTGATAATACACCATTTCAACATATACCCCGCCATTATAAAATGTGGTTGTGACCGACCTTTTAAAATATACTGTTTCCTAAGTATTCGATACAAGGAGCAAAGGGATAAATGGACTAATGCAATGAAACGAGAAAAAAGTGACAAATCAAAATGGGAACCACAATCAAGTGATTGTGTGTGCTCTATACACTTCGTTGATGGTGTGCCAACAGCTGCAAAGACAGATCCTACACTTAAATTGGGTTATGAAACTCCAATTAGAAAACCAAGAAGAGAATTATATCGAAAACCTTTACCTCCAAAAAAATTAAAACTGTGTTCATCAGATATGGAAAATCAGTGTAACTCTTACACATCTGATATTGATGGTGATGATGATGCTGATGTCGTAAAACAAAAGCTGTTGCAAATCTTAGAATTCATGTGGAACGAGCAATAAACCGAATAAAATTTTATAGGATTCTAAAAGGGACACTATGTTGCGGCATGAAATTTTTTTTGTAAATATTTATCTAAAATATCTAACAATAAAACAAATATTTCTGCAATATTTTTTGCCTATGTTTGTTCACCCGGTAATGTTTTAGCTAAGCAAAAAGTTAATCAAGTGGTGCTCATGAGGATACATCAAAAGCTGTATATTAAACGCGAATGAAATGCCATAAAAATTTAAATTTAACCAATCTGCTAGCTAAAAAATGTACAATTATTTACTGCCCGAACCCGGCGTTAAACACGGAAGCAGAAGCAATAGCCAATCAATTTGCAGAATATTTTCATTTTAACCAATCAAATTTCTAAAGATTGTAAACATTGTTGCTACATCTTTCGGTTCCGGCACGTCATTTTTAGATATATAGCAGACGTAATTGAAGAAATAAACATAATATTTTTATTTTTTCTTCTCTTTTAAATTTTTTTTACAAGTACTCTATCAGCTTTTCTCTCCAATCACTCCATAAATTCTCATCAAAAACAATTTTGTCAACAACTATTCCACGTGGTGTCCATACAACAAAGTAAGAAAATTTTAGTCCAGTTACAGACATTTATATCGGACACTGCATAAAGTATTTGTGTGTTTTTTTTAAGTGAAGCACTCCATTTTCATCTTTACTCAAATATGGTAAATTTGCATCAGGGGCAGGTGGCAATATGTGATTAATTGAATAAGGGCACTTGATTTCTAAGCATGCTTTTGGACAGCAAGAGCAACTAATTATTCTGTCCGGACTTCCACCTATAAATGGTATCTCACTGTCCAAATACAAACCACATTCGCAAAAACCACATCCTTATGATCTGATTTGAATATGTAAAATGTACTCACCGCATCGCTTTCCATTGTACGACCGTACTTACGGGCTAGTATGTTGGGGTCCACAAATGTTAAACCAGAAAATTTTTGGTTAAGTGCCCACATATCAATATATCTACCGCCACCCTTGGCCACTCGCTTTATTTTGGATAGCACATCATGAGCTTTAGATGCAGTAATTACTGATTTTCGAAAAAAAAAACAGTTTTTATTAGCAGCTTGTCCACTTGTTATTTACTCAATTTCTTTTGACTGACTCCTTTTAACCATGTTTTTCATATGTTGAATAAATTCTGATTTATTTGATGACATAAGAATTATGTCATCTATGCTGATTGAATCTTGTGGTTTCATTTGCTCATTCTCTGTCTTAAGTGATTCACGAAAAAAAGTCAACTTCGGGTTTAGTAATTGCAGAATAGAATACTCTCTGGTACAACATCTTCAATAGCGGCAGCAATATCATTTAAAGTTATGGGTTAAAGCAAGAGGGTTGTACTTTTCTTAAGTTGTGTGCACCAGTGGCATTTTTGCTTACCCGTTGTGCAAAGTTTTCACGTGAAAAGTCCAAGTTTTTTATTTTTGTTGAAACGACGTCTTGACGACTTGGTAACCATTCATTTGCTTTACTCGTACACGATGGTTTTGTCAATCCTAAACGCACAGCCGCCTCAATTCTATACATTGCAGCTGCAACATGGTTGCAGCTTTGACCCGTCCCTGCCATACATGTACAGTGACAGGCTCTGATTTTGACATTTTTTTTCTCAATCACCAACCACAAGGTATGATAAGGATCATGGATTGACTGAGATTTGCGACAGTCCCCTTTGACTAAACAAAACTTGCTTCCGGACAGCTCATGGTATAGTAAAGGTTTTAGCCAACCACTTTTACAATAGCTGTATGCTTTGGTTTTTTTATAATCATTCAAATCTTTGCTTCCTAATTCTGCTGGGTAAAACATACGATAATTAAAAATATCTGGGTACATAAGCATTGGCCAAAATGACAACCCTTCATCTTCATTTAACCACTCATATGGGATTTTACAGGGATCAGGAATAGCTAATCCGTCAATTTTTTATTTCGTCTTGTATTTATTAATAAGCTGATGCTCTACTTCTGTTGCAGTTTTTATAGACTGTATGTTATTCTCCATAGCCGAAAACACTCGTGGTACAAGTTCCTTTTTCCTTCCATTTAATAACAGCCCTCGAACTCTTAAGTAATCCTTAAGTTCTTCTACTTTCATTTTTTCTATTAAGTCATAATCCATTTTAATTACTTTCTAATAGTTGAATATCTGATGCTTAAACTTCGTTGTCTCAAGTTAAATTGCAGGCCTCATTCATTTTGACCCCCACTTATGGAGTCCAAGCCGCGACCGAGATTACGTAATTAAAAAAGGTTGAATTGGTGTCGTTATCGTTAGCGCACGCGTCTGATTTTAGGTTGAATAGAATAGAATTATGAATAAACATGCACACTCCTCCGCCTTTCTTTTTGCAATTTCTAATTTGATGAATTACTGTGTAATTTTGCAATTGAAAATTTGAGTTTTTCTCTATATTTATATCATTACACCACGTTTCGGTAAAGCAAATGATTTTAAATGTGACTTTCAGGTTATGTAAAAGATGTTTAAAATTTTCAAAAATTTTTTGTATGCTTCTAATATTAAGATAAAGTATTGAAAAAGATTTTATATCTATTTCTGTAAAAAGATTGTTTGTATTTGGATTATAATATTTTGCATTTCTAGTTATCTCATTATTATAAAAATTTATGTCTGGATTAGTTAAATCGTTTAAAAGTACAGTTTCGTTAGCCTGGAATGGGTCGAATTCCAAATTCTCGTAGTTCGTTTGTTCAGCCATTTTAGAATTAAAGATTAATTACTAAAAATTATTTGTAGCCTTAGGTTATGTGCAACAAAATTAGGCATTAGCAATCCTATCCCTAAATTCTCGAACTATCAACTTATTATATAACACTATAGCATACTTTTCATCTCACCAAACAGTTTCTTCCTAATCATTCTTGTTTCATACGAGAAGTCTTCGTTTATGTAAATTCCTGTCCCTGCCAGTTTATTAGTATTCTTTAAAAGTTCGATCTTAGCTTTATAATTTAGAAGCTTCAGAACAATAGTTCTTGCTGGTGGTTTCTGTACATCTTCTTGTTCATAAGTGTTTTTTTCTGCCTTCTTCTCGTTCTTTTTTCCAATCCTATGCGCGCTCAATAATAACATTTCCAACTCCAAGCTTATTCTCAAATAAATCCAATACGTTCTTTTCCGTGTCATCTTGTGTTACTGTAACACTCTCCTCCAGATCTTTTTTCACATCCTCCAATTTTTTAATCCTTTCTTCGTTTGTTGTAATTTCGGATTTAACCTCTTTATTTTCATCTTTTAAGCAAGTACATGTTTTTTTTATTTCTTCTAGTTCATTTTTCATTTTATCAAGTCTGTCGTTCAGAATTGCCCTGTTACTACTAATAATCTTCAAAATATCTTTTTGTTGCTGTAAAAATATTTCTTTGAATATATCTCTAACTAGCTTAACTGAAATCGTTAGGTTTTCTTCTTTCTCCATATTTTTATTTTGATCCATCTTTTTGTGATGATCATGCACTTTTGAGCAACGGTATTGAGACATGAGGGTTTAAAAATTTTGCTAATATCAACAATGGCCCGTCAAAACCCAAACATTTTTTTTAGAAATTTGTATACCTGCTGAATTCATCGTACAGATGTTGAAACGCTAATCAAGAAAATGTATAGGATCATATACTTTTGACAAACGATTGCAGAGATATAGGGTTTGAAGTTTTTTAATGACGTCATCAACCCGTCCATTCCGAAACGGATTTGGGCACCCAGGTTTGTGAAAATTACACAAATTGGTCATAGGTGGTCCTTAGTTACCCACGCGGTGAAAAATCAACACAAGTTACCACCTTGTGTTGAACCTTGGAGGTTGAACTTACTTGGCCTCAAAGTTCAAGGTACACTGTAATGGCTTAATTTAATATAGGATATGGACGTTAAAGTAGTGTTATTGACTTCGCGCCGTAACGTCTGAAAATTTAATATATTAGACATGCATTTTTCGGCAACATCAAAACACATCCACTTTGCCTGTCACATAGAGATGGACACACTCTTTGTATTATCACAAGAGACTAGTCGATGAGGCCCGTGGAAAAATCCATTTAGGCATAAGACAAAGGAAAACATATAGGTTGTTTTAGGAGTTTTGATGACGTCGCGTACAAAGAATGTCAATGTGCTTTAGATTTGATGATAATGTGATCAGCCTAATATGGATGTATCCGCAAATAATTAGTTTGAAAAAATTAAATGACGCGTTGATAAGTTAACTTGAGATTTATAGTTGTGTACGATAGCACGAATTAAGCCTTTGCAATACAAATGAATGCAGTAACATGCCCTGACTTTAGTTCATGAATTATCTCCACAAAAAAAAATAATCCACTCAACGAACACACGCCAGTTGTCGTTTTATTATAGAGATATGCTACGCTACACGTTGATTTTTTTATAACAAAACCGTTTTTCGACCCGACCATTAATTTTCTTAGCCGAATGCCGGAATAAAAAATGAAATTTTCCTGATGCTGTTTTCTTATTCTTTTTGTTTTCTTCATAAATAATTATCGACAGCTGTAAATAACATAGCTTATGTATTTTCTTTGAAACAGATTTTTATTTTTTTTTATTTTTTATTTGTTATCTCTAGGATAAAACTTTGTTAGGATTTATATTTGACTAAAAAAAAGAAACATCATTGTCTTGTGTTGTGAAATTACGGTGGTTTAGCTAGTAACTGTAAATGTAAATACCAATGTCTTCAAAAATTGGATTTTTCACTCTGAGGCTGGGAATTTATAAAAGAGAGTTTATAAAAAAAACATGTATCACAACGTGTGAAAACGTCATAAGTTACGCACATTGGGACACACTGAGGATGATTCTAGTTTAAACTGATATATAGCGTGCTTAAGATAACACATGTTTAACTAGGTAAAAAAAATTCTTTGCTTTGTAAACTTGATGTTTGATACAACCAAGGTTCTTTAATGCCATTTCATGGAACTGAAAACCATTTTAAATTGAAATTTCTAAGCAGCTTTTTCCCGTCCTTCACGGTTTGCTTGTACTATAAATGAGCTAAAATTAACATTGCAAATCGATTCAATTTGCCATAATATCGCAAACTTTCAAGAGTTTAATCGAAATACGTATTTTTAATGGTTTAAAAACCTTAGCATATGTGCCGAAATAAATTCACGCTTTTTTATATGCTTTATAAGAATGCTAGACTGGGATTCCATGTTGAAAAAAATTGGAGCTACTGTTAAGAACAATAGGGAAGTAACAATAGAAATTGGTTAGAATTTGCGAATTTCTAAAAAAAGCATGTATCTTGAAGACTTGAAATTCTTAATGCAACACAACAAAGAACTAATAAGTCAGATAAAATTCTTGCGTATTTAAAACCTTTTACAACTTTTTTCTTATCATAGCTCGTATACAGGTATAAAAATACATAGGAGTTATAGTTTCCAAGTAATGTTTGTTGCCATCACAGGAAAAAATGTTTCTTCGTAGAATTTCAATAATCTCAGGAAAATGTCTTGGTGTGTCAAAAAACAACCACAACATGGCTGCATCAACAACGCATCATCGTAAAAGCTTTATCCTTTGATTTAACTTCAGTTACACACCAATATCAGAGATTTGCCGTTTTAGTCTCTGGTATGTGACCGAGTCAAGAGATTGACGCCTCCACCACACAAGAATATTTGAAAGGATTGCAACACCAATCGCACAAGCCTGGAAAGAGAAAGTAAAAATAGTTTAAGAGCACTTACTTTCGCGCTTTTTTTATATTTAATTGGCCACAACAACGAAGTTCAAAACATTTTAACACCCATTTTGATTTATCAGTACCTCTGAACACTTTTGTTATAAAATCCATTTAATCCACATTCTCATGTTATTACCAGCTTTCCCCTACTCCCTAAATATGTAGAATTGACCAATGAAATGTCAAGAGTGCCTTAGCAGAGATCATCAAACAACAATTTTGGAATTACTTTGGAGTGGTACTTAGACTCTTCAAGGCTTCTTAAGAAATTACTCAACAACTTCCACCATAGTATCACAGCAAAAATTCAGAATTTGGAGAAAGGAGGTATTAAATTTCAACGACATGGTGCTACCTCTTAGCCACTATATTCAACGCCCTTATTTTCAACGCCTTTATTTTCAAACCCAAATTTTCGCCCTTGTAAAATGTTACTTAATTGTTTATTGCTTTCTGTCATCTTAAAATTTAGTAGAAAGGATTTTTTTTGGAGACCGCGATTCTTTGAAAAGCTGGGAGGAATGTAAATTCCATAGATTTCAAGATCCATGAACATCAGTTCAGATCTGAGATATTATATAAAACATACCTGAAAAATCCAAAACTTTTTTGCTTCTTCCATAACAGCAAAAGGACAGCTACAAGAAATTAATGGTAATAACTTTTTAACCTTTTTTAATTGAAATAAATAAAACTAACGTTTAAGGGGACAGTAAACATCACTGGAAAAGGTCGGTATTACTTTGTTTTTACCTTTTTTAATATTTAATTTTAGTTAAAACATTAGAAGACCAAAGCATTAGAAAATAAAGCAATCTTGATTAATGTTGTTATCAGCTATTAAATGAGTTCAGCTTCTACACCACTGTTTATAGAACACAATTCCAATTTAAATTATCAGAAATAAATGACTAAAATGGAACCTCTAGTAATAGCTCCAATCTAGTACTACTGCGGCCCAAATGTAAGCATCTGTTAAGAAATGCATCCGTTCGGGTATGTAGTAAATTAATTAATTATTAGTTTATTTAAATAAAAGTAACCTAATATACTTATTTTGTGTTTTTTATAATTTATAGATACTACAAACACACTAGATTTAGTATAACTTTTCTTACTTTTTCATTATCCATAACAAGTAACAAAAATAATGTATGACCTTTAAAAAAAACTCTTACGCAATGTTTTGTTATAAATGGGAACCTCTATTAACGGTCAACTCCATATATCGGTCACCTCCTGATAAGCGGCCAGAAAAGAAAATCCCTGCAGAATTCATGGCAAAACTCTTATAAAAAACCTCCATACATCGGTCACCTCCAATCAACGGCCACTTTCTATTGTCCCACTGTCTAATTTCACCTCTATTAACGGTCAAAAAATCTTTATGCAAGCAAATGAAAGGAAAAATAAAAACAATTGTTTTTTATTTATTTACAACAGGTATATTTCTTCATAATATATCATGTTTGAAATTTTCTACCAAGTTCAGTAGCATGTGAAAGGATCTTTTTCGTAACATGCTCTAGCCACTTTAACCCTTTCATATGTCCCCTTCTTTGATATGTTACGGGTATTTCAAGTCTTAAACCAGCCCCACGATTTACTTTCTTTCCAGTAAGAGTACGAAATATGGTAGATCCAGGCAGTGAAAGGAAGTTTGAAAAAGCCTTGCTCAAACCCAGAGGAGCATGCCCTACAACATATGAATTGCGGATGATGGAAACAGCGCAGGTATTAGAGGATTATCAGTTTCTCGCGTACAAAGCAATATTTCTCCATCAAATGGATTCCAGATGTTCATATATGCGTGGTAACCCTTTGAGCTCCTCCCACCTCTCCAGACCAGAGCTTTTGAAAAAAAAAAGGATATTCATATAAAACCTCCATACATCGGTCACCTCTAATGCTACAGCCACTAAGCTAGGTCCCCCAAAGTGGCCGCTATTAGAGGTTCCACTGTATATTCTCTTAATATGCAAGATGCTTGTTTTCCTGAGTGTAAAGGGGCAAGTATATCTGTTGCAAAAAGAAGAAGAAATTTAACAAGAAAGTGATCACTTTCTACTACTTTGTTATAGTGCAAATAATGTTTGATTGTACAATTACCCTTATAAAGGTAACTCACCTGAGATAGAGTGTAGATGATTTGCATTTTATTTCTTCAATATTTCCTGTTGCAGAGCAAATATCTTTTTTTAACTCCTTAAAAAGATAATTGTACATATACAGACACAGAGACTTATATTCCAAACTTTGATTTCTATAATATGTATCTACAAACTTTTATTTTTAATTCAAAGATTACATAAAAAGATTAGACATTTTTTCTAAACAATAAATGATTGCCAGTAAATTTGCAGTGTGAAGACATTTATTTGTAAATACTTGCCTGTTCTAGCTTTGTGCAGGAACGACATTTCGATTTTGCGACAAAGTCTCCCCTGCAAGTTAAGTTTTTGTTGACTGAAGATCTCCGATAATCCGAACCAGCCGGAGAAATCGCAGGGACAGCATACGAAAAGCCTTTGAACAACAATAACAACAATGCTAGAATAATGATAATTCCAAATATTCTAAATAAAAAATGATCTAGTTTATAAAAGATAATAATTTCACAAAAAGACTTATAAAAAAGGTTGCACTGCACATTAAACAATATAATAGATATCATGTCAAGAACAACCCAATTTACTGGCAATGATTGGAATCATCTTTAGCTATTTGTTAGTCAAGAAAGTAACTGTAGACCCTTTAATTCACATGTGTGCCCTTCAAGCCACACTCAAAAATTACAAATGGTTAGCGTCACCCGTCTGACTCAATTTGAAAAGGGTAATTCAAGTCAAGAAGTCAATAAATTCGTAAAAAATAGTAAAACTTGTGCCTTCTTCTTTTGCATGGCAGAACCAACAAAGTACATTCACCTTGGCATCGACATCTTCAGAAATTATAGACCAGAGTGAAATGATTGCTTTATAAAATTCCCACCGAAGGCAAAAGTACACATTGCCTGCAAAACATGGCACGCTAAGCAATGCACGGTTTTCTGTTACTAGAAAGAGAAATGTCCACACAAACCCAAAATAGCAATGATTCAAACAAAATCATTGGTTAAAAGAAGTCAAAACCATGAAAACGACTTTAATTTTCATAGAACTTGAAATCGACACTAAATCGACACGGGCACCCTCGTTTGGTCACCAACCAAAAAAAATTGAGTATCGTGGAAAACAATCATGGAAATAATCAGAGAGCTGGATCCAGGGGCAGGGCTATTCAAATTGCACTGAGATCAGGGTATACAGATCATTATTTTGGTACAGCTAGTTTTATGATTGGTACTGTTCTGCCCAGATTGCGAAAACGGCCTGTTTACAACCGGGACAGCCGGATTATGTACACATGATCCGATTATGTTTTTTTGCACTGGTTATGTAGTGGTGACCGGATTATGAACGCTGATATAATGGCTGGCCAGGCAGGCTGTGATTGGCATTTTCTTCGAACTTTTGTGAATTAAACATTCTCTGGAAGATAGAACACCCCTAAAAACTAGAGATGGCGGAAGAAAAAAGTCTCGACGTAATTCTTAGTTTAAAACTAATCTTGTAGTTAATACATTTCAGCATAATATACTTTAAAGTAACTAAATTTCACGGAACCTAAATTATTCTTTTTGCGGGAATTAAGTTTGGTGAAAAGTTATTAAACTTGCGAATCCCAAAGTTTAGTATTTGCCGCGAAATTTCGTTTCATTTGAGAGCAACAACAACTTTGCCACCAGGGCTATTCGCTTGTCAGAAGTGATGATGATGATATAAAAGCAGTCGGCCCCGATTATATTTGTTCTATAAGTCTGGAATAATATTTGACTGTCATACATAAGCCGGCATTCCCCGATTATGTGCGTTCTATAATAAGTGAGAAATAATAGAAAAATGCCATACATAAGCCGGTCGGCCCCGATTACGTTCGTTCTATAAGTCTCGAATAATATTTGACTGTGTCATAAATAAGTCGGCCTGCCCTGATTATGTTCGTTCTATAATAAATGAGAAATAATATTACACTGTCGTATATAAACTGGCCTGCCCTGATTATATGTCCCTTTTATAAGTGCCAAATAATATTTTTTGAGTAATAAGCCGGCCTGTCCTGATTATGTTGCCCAGACAATGTTCATTATCCGGACAGAACAGTACCTCTTACACTAATCAGAGAATTGAAAGCCTTTTGTCTATCTTTTTGTGACTATAGGCTAGTAAACACGAGAACGTAAAAAAATTGTTTAACAGTTATATACTCACTTCATCAGGTTACCATTCTTTGAAAAAAATGCTAAAGAAACCATTGAATTTCCTCGTTTATGTAGCTAGCTAGAATCAGTCTCTATTTCCTCTCCTGTCATAATGTTCATCACCAAAATGTTTACAACAAATATTTGCTGACGTGACATTTTTTGTTGCGCTTTGTAAAACAAAGGACGAATGCCTCCTAGGCCTCACGGGTCCCTTGGTCATAGACAAATTCTTCGTTATAAATACATTATACCATTCTGTATAAGAACAGAGGTATAAGAAAAAATAAACTTTGGAAAACCTTGATGTTTTTAAAACTAAGGCAACACGAGTGTGAATTTTCTTATGTGTTTTTTTTTGCTTTTGCTTTTTGATCTTTTTTTACATATACCAAAGAATGTTAAGAGCAATTATGATCCCATTTAATACTGGGTTAAGTGATTTCTACGACGAAATCACTTTCTCCATTAAAGCACAAAGATAATAGGGCTAGAAGTTCGCATGTTTCTATGGGAGAACTTTTGTTATTTTTTTGAAATTCCATTTAGGAACAGAGCCCAGCGCTTCTAAATATCATCCGCGAAACAAAAATCTACGCCGTAAGTAGTGTGACTTGTGGATTTGCTCTTTCGTCTCGGCGGTAGTAAGGGGAATTTTTTGTATAGTGGATTTGAAGTGTGCATTACACTTGATCCTCAATTCGAATCATTTTCCTGTATGCGGTGTCGATAGAATGTGATGCGGAGTGGGGGAGGACCTCATCATTTAGCTGTGTTCTTTTCTTCACTTTTAATAGTGTTTATTGTTATATGGTGTCAAATTTAAAAAGGGCAGCAAAGTGAAGATAAGACATAGCTATACTGTATTTTTAAAAATCAATTTGATTTTCATAATGTGTATAGAGTTTTACTTTTTACTGTTTTTGAACAACGAGCACGTATTTTAGTTTGAAATAAAACACCTGTCTTGAGTGATGATAATGAAAAATAAGATTTTAAAGTGATCAGAAACCTCGCCAAATTTAGTCCTGCCTCTGTTTAACTCAGAGCTTCCTTTTTATTCCTAACTTATTCCTTAACTTATTTTGAAATAATCTAATTATCCTTAGAAATTTTTTGACTATTTTGATTATTTTCATTTATGTAAATAATCGCTCACGTTACAGAATTAAGAGCATACAAGGAATGCATTAGCGGAATGTTTTCCCATTGATATCTACATTGATAATACTGTTAATCGTCGAACGTGCGCTGAGATGCTTTGTTCCCGATTTCTTGCTTAATATTAATTTTTAGAAGGTAACAAAATTCGATTGCTAACAAAACTCACGCGAAAAACAATTTTTTTAACTTATAATGGTCTGGTAAAAACAAGTGTTTTAAAAACGTTAGCAACGTCATAAAGAAATGGGTTCCTCAGCGTTGTGCTTTAATAATTATAACTCGACAGATTCAAATAACGAGCCTATGAAATACTATCGTTTACCTCGTGATCCAGAAATACAAACAAAGTACAAACAAATTTTTAAAACATGTGGTATAAATTTTACAAAGGGACATATTTGTGCTGCTCATTGGAGTTCTGGAAAACGAATGACATCCTCTGATTTACCAGACGTTGCAGTTCCAGAAGAACAGTATGAGAAGTTACATCAAAAACTTATCACTGCAAAGGACTTGCTATCTTCTTATAAAAATCCGTCTCAACAAATTAAAAATCGATACAAAAATGCTAAACGAAAATATGAAATAGCAACTGCTTTGATCTCCACAACACCTAAATCAAGTAGAACACCACCAACAAAGAAAAATGAAGACAATACAAGAAGACCTAGAACACGAACACTATCTAAAAACAGTATAATCGTAAATTGGAACTAGCTAACCTAAAAATTTCACAGCTATTAAAAGACCTCGAGGATGCTAATTCTAAAATTTCAAAACTTGAAGATGAAACTATTAAAGCTAAAAAAGAAATACGCAAACTAAAAAAAATGAACTCTATCATAAACAATAAATTAAACCATTCATATCAAGAAATATCTGATATGAAGAAAAGAGAATTTACTCACACCAATTTAATAAAACAGCCAACTACCTTTCAATACCTATGTGGTTTGACATTAGAACAGTTTGATATTATACTACAATGTTCTCTACCCTATACTCACTTAATTCCTTACCTCGACTCTGTTGGTAATAATTCAAAAAGAACAATAGATACTGCCACAGAACTTTTACTCATATTAACGATATGTCGTCATGGCATCCACCATGGAATAATGGGTTTTATGATTGGAAAATCTACAGCGACTGTCCAAAGAATTTTTATTGGATGGGTGATTTTCTTATCGACACTTTTTAGCCAAATTAATTTAAAACCACCCTCTGGATTCCTTCTGCAAAAGATGCCTGATATCTTTGTAAAAACAGGGCATGGTTTAACAGATTTAATTATAGATGCTACAGAATTTAAATTCCAAAGTGCATCAAACTTCGCACTCAATTCACTTATGTTTTCAAACTATAAAAACACTCAAACAGGAAAAGCTCTTATTGGGATAGCTCCACATGGCGGTGGAATACTTTTCAGTGACATTTATCCTGGCTCCATATCTGACTCTGCAATTACTGAAAAATGTGGTGCATTGTTATTGGTGGATGAAGAACACGAAATAATGAGCGATAGGGGATTTTCAATTCAAGAATTGTGTGCTGTTCGTGGTGTTACATTTAATAGGCCTAAGCAAAAATCAAAAGACTAGTTTGACGAAATCGATGTGGCAACTAATTTTGATATTGCAGCGACACGAATTCACGTTGAACGATATATCGGAAGAGTACGAAATTGGGGAATTTTGAATTCTATTTGGCCGATTAATCGTATTGATATTCTTAGTTCAACATGGCAAATGATTTGTCATATTGTTAACTTAACAATGTCCCCTATAGGTCCTAAAGAAGCTAACAATCCTTAAAGTTAAATACATATATATATATAATATACATTAGAATTTGTTAAAATATCTATTGCATAGCATGCTTTAATTCATCTATAAAATTTACTTTTGGTACAGCTTTGCAATTTTTTGTAATAAAGGTCCTCACAGGTCTTAGCATCTGAAAGTTTGGTATTTTCCCAACAATCGCCGTTCCAAATTGTTGTAGTTCTAAAATATCTACGTGAACCCATTCTAATATTTGAACATCATCATAAATGCAATCTATTATCTGAACAACGATTTCCATCAGTGTATTGTTTCGTTTAATTTATTGTCCTTCAGCTTCATACTAGCAGACTTAGGTTTAATTTCAGCTAAGGGAACCATAGGTATTGACCATTTTTGTGATCTCCTGTGCCACTTCTGAATTTGTTGAGTACATGTTAGCTCTAACAGTTTTTCTTTGGTATCGTAATAGTGTTTTTGGAACAGCAATAGGGCAAGTACATGGCAACATAGCCCACTTAAACCAACTGGGCAAGAACAATGTGCTTTCTGGAGAACTGAATTCTCAAATAAAATGACTGCTGGTCTTATTTGAGTACTATAGGATTTTTTAATCATTCCTTTAACATAAATTTTATCGTTATCTTTTATTGTTTTAACAGAAACGATTTTCCTGCTTTGCAACATCCGCACTGCTTTTTCTTGCTGGCCTTTACTTCCCTGAGATTTATTTAAACATTACGTTTTGAACACTTCTTCATTTATCGTTGGATAATTATGCTCATCGCTGTTCCATTTGGCAGTGACAGGGGGTATATGTAGTGAGTCTAAGCTACAGTTAAATTTGTATTGTCTTTTGCACTTCGCTTTCAGTCTTTCATAAAGTTTTGGATATAGGCAGAATTTTCTTAGTTTTATTTTCATGTCATCTGTAGTACCAGAGCAATGTTGGCCTATTTCTTTTAATTTTTCCATGCATTCCTCACGAGTCAACGAAGAAACGGTTTCTTGGTTCATTTTTATAACAAAATTTCAAATTTTAAAGCATAAATAGTTGCATTTTAATTCACAAGTAAGCGAGGTAGTCAACTAGTTACAGTTGTTTACACCTAAAGCTACCATTTTGATTATTTTTTTCCCGACAACGCGGGAAATCACTGCCTGACCGCGTTACATGAATAAGGCTACCTACGACAGAAAAAAGATGGGCAGCGTTAAAAGGTTTATTCGCTCATTTGTTAACTAAATAAGGATCTTAAATTTTGTATATGCAAGCGCATCTTTTTAAAATTGATGCATAAATGTTGGTTACCAATAACAGGTAAGGCTTCACGAAGAATATATCCAAGATGCAATGCTATATCCTTTATTTAACCTTACCTACAATTTTGGGCAAAATATGTTGAGCCAAAATTCGAAATTTGTCTCCACAAGTCATTGCTTAGACCGTTAGATTCACACAAATTTTAAACTTAACGTATTTTACTTGCCGATATTTTAATGACATTTGTTTTATTTGATTAAATTATGTTTCTTAAAATGTACGGACTACTGCTTCCGCCATTATCAGTATTTTGTTTACAAATTGCGGGCTCAATTCTACTCTGCGTGGATAAGTCCGTAGTACCACGCGCTTGACATCTATAGAAGTAACAGAAACATGGCAGTTGTGGAGTAATGAAGCTTCCACGCTTTCAGCCATAGCTACTTAATAATTTAACCAAAAATATAGTTATAATAAGAAGTTAAAAGCAAACTTTGGAAGTAAAGTTTTTAATGGGTGAATATAGCACTTGTAGATACAAATCTGGTGATTGTAAATCGACATTAAAAACAAAACAAAAAGTTTAATCTTTTTGTCAGTACGAAGCTTAGCTATTACTCTTCAGACGACGATTTCATCATCTGAAGCTGTTAGATAATCATCCATTGCTCCCTCAGGCTCAAAGCTGACCCTAATATATAAAAGTCAAATGTTAGTCGATAGAGATATCAATAAAAGAGATTATATATTTATGGTTAGTCAAGTTATTTAACTTTTTAAATTATTACGACAGTACATTTCTTAGTGTAAAAAGCCTTAAGTTTAATTAAACATTCATATCAATCAAAGTGCAATAAACGGGACTAATATTCTAATTTCTAAATGTTGCCCTCTTTATATACATTGCTAGCTCTTTTTCTTTTTTTTCTTTTTTTTTTCCACATAACAATAGAATTAAATAAACGAAAATAATCACAATTTGGAACAATTTAAAACGCTTTGTTTATTGCAGATGATTTTATTGGAATATATTTGTTTTTTTTAAAATGTTAAAATGTTAAACAGTTTAGATAAAATGAAACTTAACTGAAGACTGTTGATCAAAAAAATATTCGCCAAGGCTTTAATAAGATATCAAACTTGTTCAGTGTCTCAGTTTACTGTTATTCGAGTAGCACGTCGTAGGTTCGCTTAGATAGCCTTTGTTTTTTATCAGTTTTGTTAATTTTATTCGAGAGACATAAACATACTTATTATTTGTGAAAATTCCGGTTAAATAAAGTTCTTTCATTTTTTATTCCGTTAGAAGTCACACAAAAATCATGGTGTCTTTTTTTACCAACCTAGTAGGGGAGCGGGGGCTTGGGTGCATAGTTTTACTTTTCTTATTTTTGATAGAATTGTACGTGGCTTTTTGCTCCAAAATAACAAATTAATGAAAAAAACATGTTAAATATTAAAGAAGAAACTTGTCAATATCAATTGAATTTAAAGAAAAATTACAAAACAAAACATAGATATTAAAATACGAATTTCTTGAACAAAGTTATGTCCTAAGTTGTGCATTATGTCCTTTTATAAATTTCTGTATTAATATAGACCTTTTTATTCTGAATTATTAAAACTTGAAAAAATTGAGACTTTTCTCTGATGAACTATTTTGATGTTAAACTTTGTTAACAAATTTTAATGTTAAAAGGATTTAGATTTGTTTTGGAGGAAGAACAAAAAAGTGTGGCCATGGAGTGCTGGAACGCGATTACTAGAGAATTCAACTTTCCTAGATTCAGATGAAGAGTCAATATATACTATACGCCACAAAACTGAACCGCAGGTAAACATAAATAATTAACAAACCTAAAAAACTAAAGTTCGTTCAGAAAATATTTTGCATTGTGAAGTTTAGATTTCGAAATGTAAAGATGTATTAAAAAAAAAATTCTTTTAGTATTACTGTGCAGGATTAAGTTTCAAATTGAATGGAGGCAGAAAGTGAAAATATAAATAAAGAAAAAAATGTATCACAGACTGGTCCTAAAAATGCTTTATCAGCATTTGCAACCACCACGACAGCTCACGGATTTTCCCAAATAACAATTCACAAAAGCATTTTTGCCAGGCTATTTTGGTCCGTTTTAATAATTGCTTGCTATGTGGTTTTATATGTAGAAATTCATCGTTTGACGGAAATGTATTTACAGAAAGAAACTTCAAGCAAGGTGTTTTTGCAAGAAGAAAAGTCACTAAAGTTTCCTGAGGTTCTTATTTGCAATCTGAACCCAATTAAAGACAAAATGATCGAAAAGTTTTTACGACAAGGAAATGAAGCTCATGTAGAACTCTTTAAGAAGAATTGGTCAAGTCTGGAGTACCTTCATTACGCGTTAGTACGAAAAATAGGACTTGATTCTTTTCAAAGTAACTACTCTAACAATATGAGAGTCAGATGTGACTGGATGGGCAAAAATTGTTCCTACCTTGCTGAGAATTACTTTGATATTTATCATGGGAACTGTATCAATCTTAACCTTGACAAATTGAACATTGAAGTGACAAATAAAGGACTGCATCAAAGTGCTAAACTCTCAATAGAAGCTCCCTACAGTTCTAAATTTCACGAGTATAACATCAGTCATTTTCGTGGTATTCAAATCCTTATCCAAGAAACTGAGACGTTGTATTATCCTTTTGCAGATGGGTACACCTTATCGGCTGGATTTAGACACAATATCGCCTTAAAGAAAAGCGTTATTAAAAGAATCGATCGTTTCGGTAACAACACTTGCATGAAAGAAAGCTGGGTAAAAGAAAAATCATTCAGTTTTGAACTCCCGAAATCATTGTTTTTTCACGATAAATTTTTTTGTCAAGAACTTTGCACCATAGATGATGAAGTTAAACAGTGCGGTTGTTCGAAGACGGCGGAAATTTTATTGGTAAACGCAAGTCTTCTTTGCAAAATAAACAATACATGCATACAGAATGTCAACTATGACGCAAAGTGCCTTCATCAATGTACTCCGCCCTGTTATGAAACAAATTACAATCTCGACATATCAAGTTACATAGCTAATGATTATCAATCAAGCAATTCGATGGACATTGTAAATTTACAAATTTTCTACCGAGATATGAGGACAGAAATTTGGGAAGAAACTCAAAAATTTGGTCTCTTGCATTATATCTGTGAAATTGGTGGTCTTCTTGGATTGTTATCTGGTTATTCCGCTATTACCTTGTGTGAAGTTGCAGGTCTACTGTTTACTCTTTGTGGTTATTGTGCGGTTAACTGTAATAGAAAAACTCGTAAAACTAGTAATAATACGCAAACTGAGAAGGTACCTGATGAGAGTATGCCTGATGAGAAGATACCTGACGAGTGTAAATAAAAACAATGTGAATAATTGTGACCACAACAGCACAAGTGCGAAAGAAAAGGGCAATCCCTATAAATATATCATTGTATAATAATGAATGTGTTTCCCAAACTGAGTAAGTCTGTAAATATAGGACACAACGATAGGTAAACGTTAATGTGTTAAAACGTAAATTAGTAAGGCTTTTTGTACGTTATAATAAACATGTTTGTTTATATTATTTGTGTATTGTTTATTTTTAATCTTACTTTACTCGTGCTGGGGACAAAATGCAAAATTTAGTTGATTTCGTTGGTGTGTAAAAAGATTTTTTTCAAAAATTACTTATTCTTCTATTTTTCTAAGATTTTCCATTTTCTAAAATATCTTATTAGAAAATATTTTCACTGCTAATAAAAAATATAGGTTCATATATCTTAAAAAGAGATGCTTGGACATCTGTTCAGCAAATGAATTTCCCATTAAAATAGTCGCAATTGTAGCATCGGCAACAGCATATTATCATTTTTTTTTTCTCAGTAAAGTCTAGAGCAGGCATAAGGACAAAGTTGATCTTTGCATCGGTGAGTAAATAATCAAACCTTTCATGATGTATTAAGCGAAAAGCAGCAGGCAGTATAAAAATATTTTTTCTGTAGCTATACCGATGTTATAATCCAGGGAAAGAAACAAATAAAGCAAAAATTTTTGGCCAACATTCAAAACGAAAAACATAAAATGAAAAAAAAATATCGCTTGGAATCAAGAGGTACAACAGTATGATAAAAAATTATTTTCAGACATTTTACACAGAGCCGCAGTCACGATTTTGATTTGCAGTTTGTGATTATCAGCACACTCTTAATCTACTGCTTAAGCTATTGGCTGTTTTAAATGAATATGAATAACTGCTTAGAACACAAAACAAAAATAGTAACTCATTAATGTTCTTAGTAAGTTAAAGTTCAATAACTAGTGTGAACCACGTTTCAAGTTTCATATTTCATTGCACTGAAAAATTGATCAATGCTTTTTCACTTTTTTTCTGTTCTACTAAATATTGAAAATTTTGAGTTAAGTTAAAAATTTGTGGGAAGAAAGACTAATTGTGATACGACATGCAGACATACAAAAATCTTTATCCATTCTACTATAAAAGATGTTTGGTAGAAGAAAGATACACCAAGAAAACCATGACACCCACACCTTTCGAACTGTATTACTTTTGTACTGTGAGAAGGAATTGTAGTTGGTGCTTTGCTTCGCATTAATAAAAAGCAAATGACAAACGAAATCATTACGTAGAATATAAATCTATTGAGATTACAATCTATATAGATTTACATAGGCTATAAAGCTATTTAAGAAAACGCTCCACAAAGTCAATTTCAAGAAAAAACACAAGAATTGTTTTACTCAAAGAAATCAATAATATTTTTATCATAAGTGATGCGATGAATGACAATGCAACACAGATAAAAAGGTTATGATAAAAAATTTATGTATTTCCCCAGCCTCTAAAAAACTTTCCTTTACATATAAAACAATTAAACTTGCTAATAAGGTGATATCCTTATTAAGATATAGTGGTAGATAGACATGTTAAATGTTATAACTAACTAGTTTGTGTCTGGCATTGTTTTGTGCATATTGTCGCAAAATTATTGGAGACATGCCTAAACGCAGTAGTTAACCTCCCAAAATGTTTTTATATTCCCTTGTTTTGTGAAAAATAACGTTCGCAAGGCAATTTTTGCCGTTTTAAGGCAAAAAAATTCTTTCAAAAAAAAATTTATTGCTATTTTTTCTCGGAAAAAAAATGTCTTGAGTTAAATTATCGTGATGCAAATTATTCTGTAGATAGGGTAATGGACAATGGCTACCAACTATAAGAAGTAAATTTCCGTGGTAGTAACAGCTTGCTACTTCGCGAATATCTTTACTTTTTTGGTTGCAGCACACAAAACATAGTTTTTACAATTTTTTTACTTTCTCAATTCATGAAAATAATTTGTCATATTTACCTTACTTTTTTTGGAATTCGTTAAGTTTCAAATTGAATGGAGGTAGAAAGTGAAATTATAAATAAAGAAAATAATGTATCACAGATGGTCCAAAAAATGCTATATCAGCTTTTGCAACCACCACGACAGCTCACGGATTTTCTCAAATAACAATTCACAACAGCATTATCACAAGGCTATGTTGGGCCGTTTTAATAATCGCTATGTGGTTTTATATGTAGAAATTCATCGTTTGACGGAAATGTATTTACAGAAAGAAACTTCAAGCAAGGTGGTTTTGCAAAGAGAAACGTCACTAAAGTTTCCTGAGGTTCTTATTTGCAATCTGAACCCAATTAAAGACAAAATGATCGAAAAGTTATTACGACAATGAATTGAAGCTCATGTAGAACTCTTTAAGAAGTCTGGAGTACCTTCATTACGCGTTAGTACGAAAAATAGGACTTGATTCTTTTCAAAGTAACTACTCTAACAATGTGAGAGTCAGATGTAACTGGATGGGCAAAAATTGTTTCCATCTTGCTGAGAAATACTTTGATATTTATCATGGCAACTGTATCAACCTTGACAAATTGAACATTGAAGTGACAAATAAAGGACTGCATCAAAGTCCTAAACTCTCAATAGAAGCTCCTTACAGTTCTAAATTTCACGAGTATAACATCAGTCATTATCGTGGTATTCAAATCCTTATCCAAGAAACTGAGACGTTGTATTATCCTTTTGCAGATGGGTACACCTTATCTGTGAAATTGGTGGTCTTCTTGGATTTTTATCTGGTTATTCCGCTATTACCTTGCGTGAAGTTGCAGGTCTACTGTTTACACTTTGTGGCTGTTTTGTGATGAACTGTAATAAAAAAACTCGTAAAATTGATAATGATACACCAACTGAGAAGATATCTGACGAGGAGATATCTGGTGAGACGATGGCTGATGAAAAGATAGCTGGCGATAGTATGCATAATGGAAATAAGATGCTGAAAAAATAGCTAATAATCGCCTTGATGAGGTCGAAATAGTTAATCATAATAAGGTCAACGATGGTAAACTTAATATTAATGACACAAAAAAATATTGCGTGGCGAAACTGAGAGTCCAAGAACTGGACGACTCTGTAAGTAAAGGGCCACAATAATAGGTGAACGTGTCTTGTAATGTTTGAGATTTTAAATTAATGCTCAAAATGTTTTATTGTTTTATTGTTTCATTGCATGTTTAATTATATTTTCCGCTATGTTATTCGTAATACTTTTTTCAGGAATTTTTATAGGACGTCTGGAGAGAAAAAGGGCAAATTTTAAAGTTTCGTGGGTTGTAAACAAAGCCACTGTTTATTTAATGATTTTCTCAAAGGTTTTGATTCAAAGAGTTAACAAGACAATAATGAAACGTGTCACAAAATCCAACTGGTTGTTGGAATTTAATTAAATTTTTGGAACAAATTTTTTTTGTTCACTCCTAAAAGTATGTTAAAGATTTTTTTTTCTCAAAAGATTTTATTAGAAAGCAGTGGGGTGTTATGAAACGTGAAAGTATCTTTTATCAAATGCTCCAATAACACTATGGAAGTACTATTATAAAAGCATCACGAAAACAGGAAATTTTTGTACAATGCCATAAATACTTTTGGTAATATCATTTGATCACTTCCAAAACCAGCTTTATATTTTACAACGAAGCAAAACACACTCTTTTTAAGTGCAAGGGTGAAAACACAGCAGAATTATTTTGTATGTATTCTATATAGTATATTAATTTTCTCACAACACAACTTTGTGTCATCAAAGGGAATCATTTTATTAAGTTTCGACGTGATCAACCTGATTTTACTTTTAATTACGGATTTTACCCAAAAATTGGGGAAAATAGCATTTCATTGGCGATTTTTTTAACTTTTCACGCGAAGTATGTAAAAAACCAAATTATATGTTAACCCTATTCGGTCCGGGGGGGGGCGGATTCCGCCCCCCCTGACGGTTTTTTTTTAATAACTCCTGATTGCTTTGTTATATGGCTATGATACTTACTGAGTTTCAACATTTATCTATTAGACACCTGCATGCTAATTTTTTAGGTCCCATACCTTTCAGAGGCTGTGATATTGGCCATTACTCGAAACTACCCCTAAAAATCTCTATGAAATCCTTATAATGGGGAAATTATAATAACTCCTGTTAGGATTATCCTTTGAACTTGAAACTTGCAACACAACTTTGTTTCATCAAGAAGAATCATTGTGAATAATTTGAACACGTGACTAATCCGATTTTCCGATTTTTTTGGATTTTACCCGAAAATCGAAAAAAAACGGATTTTCGGGCAATTTTTGGCAATTTTTTATCGGATCCATGTAAAAACCGGAAGATATGTTAAATAACTTTTATTTAGCTTTCAGAAACTTCAAAGAGAATGTAAAAATTCGCTCTAGAACAAAAGTAATTATATTTTAAGCAGATAGTGGCATTTTTAACAATTTTTAAGCTTCTGATGACGTCACAGAAAATGTGCTGACGCAAGCAAAAGTTTAATGGCGCCATTTTGTTCCTTTTATGACGTACTATAAGTGTGCCAAGTTTGATTCAATTTGAGCAATCCTATAAAAAGTTATTGAGGGGGGGCGGAATCCGCCCCCCCCGGTCATAGTATGTTCGAAAAACCCCGGACCGAATAGGGTTAAATAACTTTCATTTAAAACTTTACACAGAATATAAAAACTTGTTCTAGTAGAACTAAAAGTAAAAGATATATAAGAGATATAAAATAATAGAGATAAGTAATACAGATAATGGTATTTTGGACGCACTATAATTTTCAGGTGATTGATTCGATAATAATGCTTGCACCTCATTTATAATCAAGTTCTGAGCAGTACATCGTTACATTAAAACCTGTTGTTACATGTTTGTATGAAGTAAACAAAATTATCCAAAGAAGTTACATTTGCATCATGTTGATAACAGTTCCTTTTTATGCTTAGCATTGTTCTTTTAAAAAGAGGTTATGGCAATGGTCTGTGGAAGGTTTTTGTCATCGTATAAGTATTTTTCTAATAAGCTTCATTTTTATAAAGCAATCAAACTTTGGGAAGTTTTCATTCAAGACAGTGCAACAATAGCGTTGTCCCTTTGGAAAAAAAAATTGACTTTTTAAAATTTTATAATATCATGGTTCAAGAAATCTATGGTGAATCGTGTCCCTTTAAATTCGAAATCTCTAAACTGTAATGCAGTCCATTGCCTTGCACCCTGATTAAAAAAGGGAATTTTCCATTGGCAAGTTGTTGTAGTTGTTAGTAAATTGTACAAAAACTGTACTAACTGTGCTGGTGTCGTATCAATTGAAAATCGTTCTAAAGATATTTTCAAGTGTAGTGGTTGTAATCAGTGAGCTAGGTTTTCCAGTTTACTAACAATGACTACAAACACTAATGTCTCTGTACCATTGTTTTCCACACAGGTGATTGAGTTCATGCAAAATGGACGATATTGATAATGAAGATTCTATCTGTCAAACTTTTCTACTCAATGAAAAAGCAGTGATGCTTGTGAATAGATTCAACATGTGTGTGGCATTCAAGAACCTGTTGTGAACTTTCTTTGTCATAGATTGTGTTCAAATGCAATTTATTGGCTTCTTTTACTTTTTATTTAAAAAATCCCGATTCTTCACTATA
Organism: Hydractinia symbiolongicarpus; assembly: GCF_029227915.1. Lineage (NCBI taxonomy): Eukaryota > Metazoa > Cnidaria > Hydrozoa > Anthoathecata > Hydractiniidae > Hydractinia > Hydractinia symbiolongicarpus. The sequence continues at coordinate 10,298,890 of NC_079875.1, read as the reverse complement.
TCTCTCATCCAACATTCCATTGCTATATTTAGGTAATTCGAAAGTTAAAATTTAAACCAACTTGTAGAACGCTTAACATAGTCTTTTCAGACAGACAGTTTAGGTTGTTTTGCTGCCTAAGTTACCAGCGCTTGTTTACATCAAGTCGCAACCTCGCCAAGTAAGCGGCGAGTTTACAGTTTCTCAAAGCAAAATCCCAGCAAGACGTTCTGAAACTTTCCATCTGATAGCTGTACTCCGGGCAAGCGGATATTTAGCACTCAAAGTATTTCAAAGTTACCAGCGCTTGTCTATATATATATATATAAAAACAGGCGCTGAGAATTTTTCTCATTACAAAAGTGTAGTCAGAGAAATCACTGCATAAAGATAAAGCAATGGGATTTAATCGTGGACCAACATCACATAAAAAATATTCAGTCGTGGTTAAACAAGAAATAAAAATTTCAACTGCGTTGTAAAAAATAATAAACTTGCAATTCCACAGCAGCTAGTTACATATACCTAATAGAATATTCATAATTTTTCCCTTTTTTTATTCGACAATGTTTGTTCATAAAATACATAATGTTAGCGGGGTAATAAAGAGCCGGAATAAGCGTTAGTTCCAGCTACTCCCTCCGTCTATTTATTTAATACGCTATTGAAGAAAAAACTTAATTTATTTTCGGACGAGTATAGTTGGTCCTTCTCATCCTCGTCCCCAGGGTCTTGTGGCCCCTGAGCCGTTATTTCGGAGTGGCCAACAATGACCCTGGAACAGGCTGGTCATGTGATACAAAAATGCCCAGATATACTGGGCATTTTTGAAATTCCAGAGATAATGAGATGCAAATTTGACGCTCGTCTCAAGCTTAAACAGAGACGCATTAATACAAGCGAGATAGGAGATAGCCAAAAGATGGATGTGTTGAAACGTTTGGATTTTGTATTTAATTTGCACGAAGGTTTTCCTTCTCACTGCCTTAAGCCTAAACAAGTTCAATGTTTTGAAGCTCTTTTAAAGGGCAGGGATGTTGTAGCTGTCCTTCCTACGGGTTATGGAAAGTCGTTAATTTTTCAACTTCTTCCTGACGTTATACCACAAAAAAGTACAAGGAAAATTTCGTTATTGTGGTGTGTCCTTTATCTTCAATTATAGAAGACCAAGTGCAGTTTTTAAACAGTGTTGGTATTTCAGCAATGTCACTTCATTGCAATAATAGTTCCACAAGCTCTTATGAAAGTTTTTTTGCCAAAATGAAAACTCATGAAGAAATCAATATATCAAAAAAGGTGCAAGAAGGGGATATAAATCTACTCTTCGCTCATCCAGAGGCAATACTTTCCGAGCAAGGCAGAAATTTATTAAAGTCAACTGTGTATCAAGATAATGTTGTTGGAATTGTTATTGACGAGGCCCATTGTGTAGAATTTTGGTAAGTATATATATACTGTTTTTTTCTTCTCATATATATATTTAAGAACAAGTTAGCTACATCTTAGAAACATTTTTGACTAAGTTAAAGTAATTTACAATGTTATGACTAGCTATGTGTACTGTATTGTGGAAAACCTGAAGTAGATAAGCTACCTGCAACAATAGCTGGTCATGTCATTAAATTACCTCGAATAGCTAGCTATACATATGGAGTCAAAAAAAATGTCATTTCATTATGATTTTACGTTTCGATTATTTCTTTGTCAGGTTGACAAAGAAAATAATTAATAAAAAATATATAACAAAATAAATTAATAAGGTGCTGCTCTAAAAAGGACTATGTACTTCTATATAAAAAAAAAATTAACCAATAAAATATCTAAATATACATTTCAGGGGAGAAGAATTTAGAAAAGATTTTAAAGAACTTTCCACAGTGCGCACTTATTTTCCAAAAGCATCTATGTTAGCCCTTACTGCAACTATTACCATCACCCTCTTTGGCTGTATCCTTCATTTGCAAAATTAAAATAGTAAGAAAAATCGAACATAACCCATAGTTCTTGACATAATCATCCCCTCCTGTGACATTTGGATTTTTTTGGAACAAAAAATTTTGAACAAATGTACCTAACACATCATCAAAATACCTTCTTTGCTTTTCTTTGTCATGTGTAATGTTGACTGGAAACGGATAATTTGATGGTCTGTCTTCTAGAGAGCTCATACCCAGAAATTTCATTAATGCGACGATTATGTAGGCACGACCCGTACTTAAAAATAATTGTTCACTACCTTCATATGAATCTAATACTTTAGACGGTTTTCGGTTATACTTTTCCCTGAAATATTTAAGAGTTCCAATTTCTTTGACTGATTCAGGTGCATAAAGCAGGGAATAACTGTACTGCAATAGTGACGCTTTGCAATGCCACATCACAGGTTTAAATGGAGCACAGTGTTCCAAACGGTCAGATGGTGTGTGTGCTCCACCAAGAAGGTGTTTTGCACCAGCAAACCGAACTCTTGTGAGCTGATCTCCAGAAAAAGGTATTTTCATTTCCCTCATGGGATCGTCTTCAGTAAAAACAACATGACCAATGGTCTGACCAGGATCTGCTTGATAGTCAACATCTACTGTATTTGGTAACCGCTGTGGGTCTGGTAACTTCTCTAACTGTCCCGCTTGATAGTAGATTTCTGCAATCCAATTTTCAAACGTTCTAAGAATTTCAACACAGTCTGAATATTTTGATTCGTTTGTGTTAATAATTGGCATGGAAATAATGGTTGATTTTTGTTTCATGCATTCACTATGTGGGTGAGGTAAATGCACTGGCAGCACGTTTTTTAAAAACTTAAATTGTGAAAGAAATTCCAACATTATTCTCCCAATTAAAATGTTCGAGGTGTCAGCATAATGTTGCCATTCTTGAACATTTGGCATAAACAAATTTGGTGATGCAGTACGTACACTTTTGATTAAAGGAATATCATTAGACAGATGTTGCAATGGTATTCGATTTTCAATTAGATTACTGGCCATCATGTGGAGGTCGTTATTGTCAACATTTTTCCTTGTAGCCACAAGCACCCTCATATCCCAGTTATCTGATGTACCACGCAAAGATCCACCATTTCTGATAATATTAACAGCCTTTTCCATAAAATGACCACCTGCTAATTTTAACAAAACATCGCGCATTGAATTCGATAAGCAAAATCCAACTTGATTTAATCTTCTTTGGAACTATATAAATTGTATATGTATGTAATATCAAATAAACGACTTGGAAGTATTTAATTTACCTCTAGTCTATCTAAGCCAATATAAAAATCTTTCTTTAAAGTTTTGATAAAGCTACTTTATATCACATTTTTTAGGTTTAGGTCATACTTTTTAGGTTTAGTTTGATACTTTTTTAGAACGGTTTAGAGCTGACCCCTCCTTTAAGCCTTTAAAATGCTTTTCCAAGCCAATTAATTTAATTTTTCAATTTTCCCAATACTTTGTGAGTTAGCAGTTAAAATTACCTATATAATCTTAGCCTTTTGTTTCATAATAATTAAGTTTCTTATTAAAAATTTGTGTACATGTGGTAAAACTTATTGCTGCTGTTATGTTATGTTACTATAATTTTGATTTTTTGATTTTTTTGTGAAGTTTAATTTAATTGTATATAGACTTTTTTATTTTTGATATTTTGATTTGGATAAAAACTAAAGTATGTTGAAATAGAGTTGTATATATAATACCTGTCTACTGCAACCTCCTTCAATTGCAAGAATGGTGTTAATTCTCTGTAGTCGACTTAATTCATGCCATCTAATCTGCATTAACACTGAATAGACAAAACAAAGTTTAACTTTTAAACTATTACTCAAGGGTTGGTGTAATTTACCAGTGCTTGCTAGCAAAATTTTCAACAATAAAGAATGATTTGATTCTAACTCTTCCCATAAACTTTCGAAATCAAATGTCTGTAAGTCATTGTAGCTTGTATCATGTAAGTATGATGGTTTAGTTCTCCTACAAAGTTTTGCAGAATCACTTTCAACCTCCAGCAACATTTTACTTTCAAAGTCTACCATGGAATTTTCACAATTTTCTTTATTTCTTTGTATGTTTGTGACATCACAGAGAGCAGGTTTATTTTCAAAAAGCTTCTTTTTTGCCACAGATGTGGTTTTACTTGGTGAAGAAACTGCACAACGTTTAACTGAAACATTTTGTCTATGTAAACTTTGATTTTTTTGGCACGGACATCGGTATTCATGCATTTTTTGAATTAAAGATATACATTTACGACATATAGCATCAGACATTCCATCATCTTGTGACACTCTTATTCCACATGTTTGCTCAATTTTAAATGTTAGGTAAATTTTTTCTTCACTTTTTGAAAAACATTTTGTCACATGGTTTTGAGCAGTGACAATACAGCATAACCGACAAAGCACTTCATTTTTAGGTAAAGTGGCATGTTTAGTATATATCTTTGTTGGTGTATTAACAACTTCAGCCATTACAATGTGAAGATGACATTGACAAAAGTACTCCAAAACTGACTTGAAACATTGCACTGTTATCACTACTAACTTAGCAATATGTAGCTAGCTAAACTAAAACAAAAAAACAATATAGTTACTATATTCCTTTGTACACTCAACATAAAGTAGTTTAAACATAGCAGGCTGTTTCATATACAGAAGGAAAAAAAAGGCTTATTACTTATTGCATTACTTTAGCGAAAAGGTAGCTAGCTACCTTTATGTCTAATCTGCTACAACGTCAACAAATCGGTAAAGCTAGTGACATTTGCATCTTTATGTCTGGTCTGCTACACAACAAATCAGTAAAGGTAGTTACATTTGCCTGTATTTTACATGCAACTAAAAACTTAAATTTCTATCTATTCCTGGTGTCTTATGTTACATATAATAATAATAACTAGCTATATATATAAATAATATCACAATCCCTAATCTTTTCTAATGTTGAGTCAATTTTTTAAAGCTGGAGACCAACAACCCAGCTGCCATGTTTGTTGTTACTGCCGCGAAAGACAACTATGTATAAATCTTATTTTGGGTATAATTATCATAAAATATAAGCGATCATGTGACCAGTCTGTTCCAGGGCCTTTTCGCCGCTATCAGCTTTATCAACAAGGCAAAATGCCCTGGGAACGAGGTTGGGTCCTTCTTACAGATTTTTAAAGGACCCAGAAACCATTCAAATGTTTATAGACAACATCGAGTGTGTTAAGTACAATTTCTGGCATATAGGCTTATATAAAAAGAAAGTCCAACCCCATTCTTTGGCTATAAACCGACAGAGCTCCGTCACTTTGGCTAATATTTTTTAAATATGCACATATTTGGTATTCCTTGATGAAATATTTTTTTTTGGGACTATAAGAAAGTAACCTCGGTCTCCTCAAACAGCTATATAATAGCCAATATTACCATTGACACAAAAATATAGAAATTGATAATGTCAGTTGAAACAGCGCGACACATTTCCTCCCAAAGGTTTATTACAATAACTTACTAACACATAACAAAACAATAAATCTTTCAGTATTAAAGTCAAGTATTTGTGCGTATTAGTAAAGCCTAAGTGGCCATATTTGTGATCCTTCACCTAGGAAAAGTGAAATCTACTAGCTATCAAACAAAAAATCTTCTTTTTGGAATAGTAACCAATGTACAATCACCTGAGACAAACAGACCTAACACAAAATAAAACGAGTGAAACCACCATACACGAGAACACCTTTTTTAATCCTCATTCGACACTCAGTTATAAAGATTATCGTATTTTTTTACAAAAACAAGCAACCATTTGATGGGATGATGTGATCTTACTAGATCTTATCTCAAACAACTTTTTGACTAACGGATAGTTGAGTAAAAGTTCAACTACAATTTTACTGGATTTACATTTAGTGCAATTTATTTATTTTTCTTCCGCTTCGTGTGACATCTCAATCTCGTCTATCACGGCTTTAGTTCAAACGTCACTTCGCTTTGTGATTATTTTAAGAAAGTACTGAGCTTATTCTTTTTTTGTAACTATTCTTTTCAATTTTTAGTTAAAAGTTTTTTCTCCAACTTGTTCTAAAGAATTTTTTTAACACAATTTAAAATTGAATATTAAATTTGATGATTAACAAAAAACAAACAGATCAAAACATCTGATCAAGAGAATGGTTAGAATTTTAGGTTGAAAACAAAAATGGAGTTTGCACAAGTACTGGTATTATTTCTGTTTTCGCTTGGAGTTATCTTTCATTCATTTGGAATCTATCTATTACATCAAACGAAAAAATCTTCACTCAATAAAAATCAATGGTTGTATTTGTTGAATTTAAGCGTCGCTGAACTTGTCTTATGCGCTACAGGCGTTGCTAGAAGATTTTTCAAATTCATGCATTATAAGGAAATATCAATGGATATCACAGTGTATCAATGGACGGGCTGTTTTCTTGCTTATTGTTTAGCTATGATATCACTGACCGTTGATCGATTCTTTGCTGTGTATTTGAATATCCGTTACCCACTTTACTGTACTGAAAAGAAAACAAATATATTTATTTTTTGCATGTGGGTTTTATCAGTTTTATTTGCAGTTGTAACGACAAAGACATTATCAAATAAACAGATATTACATTTCACCACCGTGTATTTCTTTCCAGTATGTGAAGCAGCATTTCTTTTGACTGCTATTTTCACGTACGCCTATTTTTACAAGAAGATGCGTCGAAACAGGACACGACATTCTGTGGCTGTTTCATCTGTTACCACTGGCATATCTGAAGGAGGAAATCGAATACAAAAGCGAAGAAACAATGGATTATATATTCCAACTTTAATCATCATCTCATATGTTTTCTTTATGATACTGCCAGATCAAGTGTACTTTGTAGCAGCTGTTTTTGATTTGAGAATCTCAAGTGTGATTACAAATATCATGGGCGCTGGATATGCATTGGGAATTATATTAGACGCTATTATTTATGTTTTTTTATGTTCACAAGTCAGAAGCATCTGCATTAGAAGTGTAAAAAAATGGTTCAATAAATCATAAGTAGAAAATCTGTTCTAGGTTTATTAAGGAACTCGAATCTTTTTAACTATCAATGTTCTGTGATGCTGTTGAAAGTGTTGTTAAACCCTGACAGTGACCAGGACTCTATCTAAAATAAAGACACGTATATCTCAGTAGAACAAGACTACTATGCATGAGCCCACATAAAAGCTGTATACAAAGTTTGGCTTGCTTGTTTTCGAAAGGTTTGCTAGATTATATTAAAGTTGAGAGAGAACTACATCCTTTTTATTTTGGATATTTTGGATATTCTTTAACGTACTGTAGACTTTCTAAAATTCGACTTCTCATTATTCGAACATCTCCTTCATTTGAACAATTTCACCGTGAAAACTTCGAAAGAAACTATCATAAGTCACTTCCTGTTATACAAACCTCTATAATTCTAGCATCTCCACATTTCGGACGATTTTTCTGTCCATCGGCGTTTTTTTTATCTATTGTTTGAACATCGTTAAAAAGTTAGTTGTGTATACCGTGTAGATTGTTTTTGAACATAGATTAAAGTGATGAATTACATCAGAGATTCTTTAAAACATCTAAATATTAGTATGGATAAAGAGGAACCGTCACAGAAAAAGCAAAGTGCAACCACAAGTTATTTTAAAGGAATAAATGTTTAAAGTACAGCAGAATGTATTATCATTTGTTTAGAATCACTCCCGTTTGAGTAGAGTCCTAAATAATAGGTTTGAATGGAAAGTTGCTTGCCAGAAATTAAAAAAATCAAGTTATATCAAGCCTCCGTAATTAATCTAAATTTTTTAATAGAACGCATTTACCTCACTAAAGCAACCCGCAGAATGACGTAAGCAATACAACTTAAAACTGATGAGATTTTGAGACTAGGCTAGGCGTGACTCACAAAAGGCGACAGTTAAAGTTGCTAAAATTGAATATTTATATCTATCTGTTTTTACTGAATAAACTTGAAAAGAAATTCTAAACCACATGTATTTGTAAACACCTGTGATCGCGTAATATTTAATAAAAAAAATATAAAATCAATTTAAAATTTTGTTCTTGATGATTCCTCCAGATAAACACCTAGTTTCACCTTCCTTACATGGCAAGATTATTAGCTATTATTCTGGTCTTAACCCTATTCGGTCCAGGGTTTTTCGAACATAGTATGACCGGAGGAGGGGGGAGGGCGGAATCCCCCCCCCCCCCCCCCCCCAATAACTTTTCATAGGGAAGTTCAAATTGAATCAAACTTGGCACAATTATAGTACGTCATAAAAGGAACAAAATGGCAGCAATAAATTTTTGCTTGCGTCAGCACATTCTCTGTGACGTCATCATAAGCCTGAAATTTGTTAAAAATGCCACTATCTGTTTAAAATTTAATTACTTTTGTTCCAGAGCGAATTTTTGCATTCTGTTTGAAGTTTCTGAAAGCTAAATAAAAGTTACTTAACATATTTTCCGGTTTTTAAGTAAATCGCATAAAAAATTGCCAAAAATTGCCCGAAAATCCGATTTTTCGGATTTTCGGGTAAAATTTGAGAAAATCGGGAAAACGGATTAATGACGTGTCCAAATATGCAAAATGATTCTTCTTAATAAAACAAAGTTGCGTTGCAAGTTTGAAGTTCTAAAGATAATCTTAACAGGAGTTTTTGAATTTTCCCCATGATAAGGATTTCATAGAGATTTTTAGGGGTAGTTTCGAGTAATGGCCAATATCAAGGCCTCTGAAAGTTATAGGTCCTAACAATTTGGCATGCAGGTGTCTAATAGATAAATATTGAAACTCAGTAAGTTTCATAGCCATATAACATAGCAATACGGAGTTATTAAAATAACCCCCCCCCCCCCAACCGAATAGGGTTAAAGAAATGAAATTTTGTCACATAAACATTCAAGATATTTCAACATCCATTAAAGGAATCTGTGAAATACTTTCTAAATGTCCACAAATTGACATTTTGGCACTGTCTGAAACACATATTATTATTTTGCTTGAATACAATAATATAGACTACATATTTGTTAATAGGAACAGAAACAAAGGTAAAAGCGATGGAGTTGCAATGTATAGATCAAAATTTTTGTAAACAAATCAAAAAATCTAGTCATATCATGTAACGACCTCCTGTTGGCTCAAAATATTTATAAAAAAACTTTATAGAATTATTTCAAAGTAATCTATCCATTGGGACCGTTGAAGTAAAAGAAGTAATCATAATAGGCGATTTAAATGACAGTTATCTTAGAAAGAACGTGGACGTTGACATGAAAAACATACTAACGACGCATGTTTTAACGCAATTAGTAAATGCACCCACGAGAACAATAAAAAAAAGATCGTCACTAATAGACATAATAGCAACAAACACTACTCAGAACATAAAATCTGAAACATAAAAAAGTAAAGGCCGTTTCACATTACAGCAATATATAGAAAAATATTGACAGCAATATATTTATGAATAATGATATCAATTGAAAATTATTGAATTCATTATATTGGAAAATATTTCGAATTATTGCAAATTGTCTCTTTAAATGTCTCTTTAAATGTCCATTTAAATTTTGTTGTAATTCAAAATGTCTGAGGAACAGAGAAAAGCGGTTGCTGCGATTATTATTGCTACAACTTTACTTCCGACAAACTTTTCCAAACCTAAGGTTACGCGTAGAATTTGGGTGAAGGAGTGGATGAAAATACGAAAATCGATCGGTGTTTACGATAACTTAGTGCAAGAACTACGTTTGTATGACGAAGAGAGTTTCCGCAAATACCTGCGAATGAGCCCAGACATATATGAGGTGAATATAATTTTTAACTTGATATTCATGTGAAATAATTCTGAGTTTGATCTAAAACAATCCTTTTGTTTAGCTTTTACTTGAGAAAGTCAGAAGTAAATTAACGAAGAAGATTGACGAGGTTGGTTTTGGTGAGCTCTGAGTGAAGACATGTGCGGCATGTTGCTGTTGCGTCGTAGCTTGAGGAAATAGTATTTGATCATTCGTAGCAAAATCGTGTGGCTGACTTTCAAAATAATAAATGTTATTTTGCTCCATCTTTTATCTTCGATCGTATGTTTCATTTACTGTTTATTTCAGACAGACAAATTTCGAATACTTTGCTGATTCGATTTTTCTATTGTTCGGAGAACAATTGAGTCTTCTCACAACAAAAGAATTTCCCTTGCAATATTTTTTAATTCAAACCGTGTTTGAATTAAAAAGTCTTGACAAGTATTGAAAGCGATTGCGTAATGTTTTTTCGAACGTGTCTCAAAAGTTGGTTTCACATTATGTCAATTAATTGAGGCAATATTTTTCAATAGTTATCAATAATTTCCAATATATTGGATTCAATATATTTCTGTAATGTGAAACGGCCTTAATACCGCTTTCATTAAGCGACCACGACATGGTAATTTCTGTAAGAAAATTTTTAAATAGAGACCAAATTATAAAACTTTCCGAATGGTACGTTGTACCATAAAAACTCCAAGAAACAATTAAAACCAGCATAACTACTACTGTCGGGTGCACCTCAGCGATCAATACGGGATCCCTTATTATTTATTGTGTACTTTGATGATATTTCAGATTGCCTGAGATGTGCAAATATTATCATGATACCGTAGTATATTTTGATGACTTCAATATACACAATATTGACCACACTAAATGTAGAGTTTTCAAATATTGGTACATATTTACATGTTTCGGAGCTCGTAATCAATTTGAAAAAAGGTAAAACCGAATTAATGCTTTTCGTTACAGCTCAAAAAATCTCGAAAAATCTAAAAGAGATTTGGAGTGAAATATAAGAGCCATCCAATTAATGTTGCAACAGACTACAATTACTTACTACAATTAAAGACAAGCATCTTCAATCATCTACGATAACAATAAGAAAGTTCCATCTATATACAATACGATAAAAATAAGGAGCAGTTTTATGGTAAAGAAATGTTTGATAAAAAAAGTTTCAACACCACTAAAGAACTATTTTAGCATCAATGAAACAAACATTAGTACAATAAATAAAGGACTGCTCCTAAAACTTCTAAAAATAAAATTAGAACTCGGAAAAAAAGCTTTTTTTTACTGGACCAAAATTATTTGATAAAATACCGATTAAAATATGAGAGAAAAAGGTTTCAGTTCTTTTAAGGCAAAATTAAAGACCCTTTGAGATTTTTAATATTTTTAAATTTTTATATGTGAATAAAAGATAATTTAGTTATTGCTATGCAGTATGTCTTTAGATATGCTACTCACTGTTTTTATCTCCCTTAGCGTGCCGTAATCTGAAATCATGCTGCATATCCTGTTTTTCAACTAACAATTTTAATTTTAATTTAAACAAACATTTTTGTCGCAAATCAACAGTAAATGTCGCAAACCCAACGGTAAATGTCGCAAATAATTTTGTGTCTCGAACGTTAAAATCAACAGTAAATGTCGCACAGAAATTCAAAATTAACAGTAAATGTCGCAATTTTTTTTTATGGTTTCAAACTTTTTTTGATTAAATAACATTATTTTTAATATCACTTGACTATAAAGAAAGAATAAACCACCTGCACCTTTCATAATAGTGCTTAATGTGATAGTTTTGCATCACAAATTTTAAATAGCGGCGCGTGTCCCTATTGTTAAAGGTATTGAAACAATGAACTATCTTTTGAACTTTCAAACTGTTGCGAGTTTTGATTGCCTTGAAATTAGATGTGCTGTAGAAGATTACAGAGTGTGTTCATATTACTGTCAGCAGAGAAATATTTTTCAATCGTATTTAATTAACTTGGCGTTTTTAACCGGACTGAATTTAGGACTTTGATTTAAAGGACACCAACAATATTAGATACTTGTGAATCGTGCATACTCGAAACGATGAAGACTGTAGTATACTTGTAGTTTTTTCTCGCTTATTTTGGAGGCGCGTCTGCTGTTAAGGAGAAGACCATAAAAGCTCTTACCGAAAAAGAGTATGATATTTTAGTACGAATAAGGACTAACTGTTTTGAAACACCAGTAGTTGATCGAACGGCACTGCAGAAGTCCGTGATAAGAAAATTCCTTCCCTCAGTGATATTTATTTTGAGAGTAATATAGTAATTTCTATCTGTGCGACATATATCGTTGATTATTTATTTTGGTGCGACATTTACTGTTGCAACATTTACCGTTGGGTTTGCGACATTTACTGTTGACTTGCGACATTTACCGTTGGGTTTGCGACATCCACTGTTGACTTGCGACATTTACCGACAACGTTGCGACATTTACCGTTGATTGCGACATATCACGTTGATTGCGACATATCCTGGTGATTTCAAAAGAAAGACACTCTCATAACAATGTCGTCTGTGGCAGGATCAAAGCGTCGAATTGACAATAAGTCGTGCAAAATCAAGTACAAAGCTCTTAAAGCGTTGGAAAAGGGTACTGCGCCAAAGGATGTGGCAAAAGAGTTCAAAATTCCTCCAAGCACCCTGTCAACTTGGAAAAAAAATAAAGAAAAGATTTACAAGCAGTTTAACAACGGGCAAACATCGAAGAGATCAAAGCCAGAAAAATTCGAAGATGTGAACAAAGCTGTTCATAAATGGTTACTTATGATGAGGAGTGAGAATATCCCAATCAGTGGCCCGATGCTGAAAGAGAAAGCTCTTGAGTTTGCCGAAGCGTTGGGTGTCGAGTCATTTCAAGCTTCTCAGGGGTGGATGGCTAAATGGAAAACCAGGTTAGTTGACTAAGATTTTGTTTGTTTATCTTCGTGAAGATAAAATCTAAAAAAATGTTACAATAGCTTTGGTAGTTGTTTTTTCAAAATATCAATAGACTCTCTTTCAGAGAGGAAGGATAATTTGCATGGGACTTTCATCCCTAATCCATCACCAGCATTCAATGACTTTCCAGTAATTGTTATTTTGCAAACATTGAAGCTGTCATTCTTCAGAAAGTAAAATATGACTTTTGCAAAGCGTCCTGACTTTCCTAGTGGTAGATGTCCAATGATTTCTCCATCATTTTTCTTGACTGCAACTGCATATTTATCCATTTTATTTGTTGGTTCCATGAAACCATAAAATTCATCTCCAACAGAGGGTGTCCAATTACTTTTATAAACATGATGACAAAAGCGTCGATTTCGTACGTAAAAAGTTTAATGATAGGAAGTCCTATACAACAAATAATGTCTGTTAATCTTTTGACTTGTTGGACTTTCATGGCTTCCATGCTTTCTTTCACTCGTCAAAACTTCGAAACTTGGTAAAAATCGAATCTTTTTCTATTCGAATTCTTTCACAAATCAAAACATGGTAACAATCGAATGTTTTCTATTCGAATCATGGCCATGGCATTCTAAATTTAGAATTCCATGATTCGAATAAACAAAATGTAAAGCTCCATCTACACTAGTCACAACTACAGAGATAAACGTTTTTCTCATCCATTCCTTTCAGGTATGGAGTATCCTTCAAAAGAGGTCGACGAAGAAGACAAGGAGGAAGAAGATAAGATCACAAGACCGACGGCCGAGCAAGTGCGTACAGCTATCAACGTCCTCGAAGACTTGAGTATTTTTTCACATTTTGGAGAAGAAATGATAGCTTCCCTGAGGGACTTGAATCGTAATATCGCCAAAGATTTTGATATGAGTTGTAAGCAAACAGTTATCACCGACTTCTTTTCTAAATAAACATTAAAAAATTCATTAAAAGTGTATTGTTTTGACTTTCATTAACCTAATAGCCCCCTTAAAGTTAGACTTAAGATTAAATATAACGTTTTTATCCAGCTGGTTCACGTAAAGGGAGGATATTGCGCTAAAAGTTGAAAACCTCTACAACTCGAATGTCTCCATAACTCGAACGATTTCCTTTTCCCCGTGGCTGTTCGAGTTATGGAGACTCTACTGTACTAATAATATCCCACATGATTTTAATAACAAAACAAGCTTTTGAAGCAATTCAAACATATCATGTTGATTCTAATTACTCCTTTCAGCTTTTGATTGAAATACTTCGTTTTTAACATGTTACAAAAAATAAAACAACAAATAAATAAAATAATTTCAATCAAAAATTTGAAACAAATTTGCGTAAATAAAAGAATATGAAATCACCTGCACTGAGTGTGGATAGAATTTCAGGTTGAAAAACAAAAATGGAGTTTACACAAGTACTAGTATTATTTCTGTTTTCGCTTGGATTTATCTTTCATTCCTTTGGAATTTATCTATTACATCAAACGAAAAAATTTTCAGTCAACAAAAATCAATGGTTGTATTTGTTGAATTTAAGCGTCACCGAACTTGTCTTATGCGCTACAGGCGCTTCTAGAAGATTTTTCAAATTCATGCATTACAAAGAAGTAGCAATTATTATCACGGCGTATTCATGGACGGGCTGTATGCTAGTATACTTCATAGCTATGATTGCATTAACTGTTGACAGGTTCTTAGCTGTATATTTGAATATCCGTTACCAACTTCACTGTACTGAAAAGAAAACAAATATATTCATAATAAGCACTTGGGTTATCTCAATGTTATTTGCAGTAATAATAAATGAATCGTTTTCAGAAGAGGAAATCCTCAACCTAACAATTATGTACCTTTTTCCAGTATGTGAAGGAACATTTCTTTTGATTGCTATCTTCACATACGCCTATTTCTACAAGAAGATGCGTCGAAACAGGACACGGCATTCTGTGGCTGTTTCATGTGTCACCGCTGGCGTATTAGAAGGAGAAAATCGAAGACAAAAGCAAAGAAACAATGGATTATATGTTCCTACTTTAATCGTAATTACTTTTGTTTTCTTTGTGATACTGCCAGATCAAGTGTTTTTTGTAACAACCATCTTGCATATCAAAATTTCACATTTGATTTTAAACATTATGGGAGTGGGATTCGCCCTAGGATACATACTGGACGCAATAATATATGTGTTTCTATGTTCACAAGTAAGAGGGGTGGCTCATCGAATTTTGAAAAGATGCTGTAACAAATAGTAAAATTTGTAGAACACATGTATATTAAACTTTGTGGCATTCCAGTGAAAGCTATTTTTATTTATTTAGTTAATCGTTGAACCGTAAATTAGTATTTACTTCTCCAAACTGAGTTACAAATGGAGTGATTTAACCATTTCCTTTACCGGTAAGCAAGTTGCGAATTCTTTTAATAAAAACGTTACAATATTTGGTAGAGATTATTTCTATACTAAACTATCTAACGGCTAAAGCTTTGTAGCAACTTTGTTTGCTTAATTTAAAACATAGCTATAATCATGGAAGTGTAAAAAGAAAAAAAAGTGGATTCGGAGTTTGTTGGAAAAGGTTGCGCCAAAAAAATATTCACCTGCATCTTAAATTATAACTTCTTCTTCACCTAAGAAAGTCAAAAGAAAGAAAAGTAAAAACCTCAAAATGTTTATCCTCCCTATCTTTCCTGTTTTTGAATAAAACCTTCTTTAAAAATGAACCATAAACTTTCCAAACATTTTTTTTATTTTACCCTGCTAATGATTGTTGTTGTTGTTGATTTAATTCAAACGATATTTCGAATATACCCGCCACAAAAGACGAACTCAACAAAGTAGGCGAATAACTTGAAACTAACCGTATTCATCCATGTAAGTGATCCAAAGTTTTGCAAAAACATACAACGTAGTAATTTGAATTTTTAAAAGTGACAATCTGCAATACGCAATATTCATACCTGCCGAAACAAAACGTCTAAAAATTTAAGTAGGTACAACAAAAGAAATAAAAATACCACTTCTCCAACAAAATCGTATGTCTAACAACTGTTGCGGAAAATGCTAAATCTGCTAAAACTATATACTTGTTTTGCCCATGCCGAAAGCACATCAGGAAGAAAGCATACCAGACATTTAAAAAACTGCAACATATTTTGTTGTGTTATAATAAAGGGTATTACAAAATATCCACAATCAACAGTTGAGAACACAGCATACCAAAATCAGCTATCCTGTCTATTGCATACAACAAACCTCCCAATTTTACACAAAATGTGAGAAACCAACAGTTAACGACACATAGAATATAAATATAAATCTTAAATCAATTTCTATCAAATAGCTTGCAGGTTGTAAAATCTGATTACACAAAAGTTGATTTTAACGGTAATTTTGCATATTGTCTTTCCTAACAAAATTTGATCACAAAATATAAAATTAGTCTTAAAAATTTCAAATCTCGCAATTTGCAACACTTAGTTTGGGAGGTAAATAGTTAAAAATTTTGACGAGTCTGTTTCTTCCACTTTGTTCAGCTTGTAGCGCTGGTCAGAATAACCCATAGGATCACGTAAGATCATGTGCTTTCCACGATTAAAAGAATTTGTGACGATGTCATCAGACTTTCTTATACAATTGTTTTTCAGATTTTTATTACTTTTTCGTATGACGCTAAAAAACATTTCGCGAGACTCTTTTCTTTTTTATGAAAGATATTTCTAACTAATACGAAGTTTTTATACTTGACAACAACAGTTTGTTTTTAGCATTTTGGATTCGAATTATATATGTTTGGACGCGATAGACTTGGTATAAAAGTAGCAACCCCGGCCAGAGAACACAAAAATAAAAGTTATCGTTATCAGTAAACATTGGCGAAGATGTTTAAGGATTATTTTTCAGAAAATAAGTACAAAAGATATACAAAGAGACGTTTCGGTTTTCTCTTTCCAGTTGATGAACAACTTGTTTCCGCTAGATACGACACGCGCAAGCTAAACCGGGGGTTAAAGGGTATTTTAAAGGGTGTTATTTTTAACCATTGGGTACCCATGCGGTTTTAAAATTAATGGGATAATTAACGCCCGGTTTGTATTCTTTTTAATTTAGCAAATCTTAGCGTAACGTCACCCCTTATAAGAGCAAATGCATGAGCCGTAACAAAGTGACTGGTGGTTTTTATTCCGTGGACAACCATGCTCACTCACGCAAGAGAACTAATATAAAAAGCTGGCCGTATTCCTGTACTGAATTCACTGTATCTTTCATTGAATGCATGTAAGGGATATCAAAAAATATATATACAACACAGTATTCAACCATAAGCCAGTGGGCACTTTGAATCAACGTTGAAAGAACAGTGCATGTGATGTTAAATAGACGTTCATTTTGCGTTAAAAATGAATTTTTCACGTCTTTTTCCGACGTCTTTTCAACGTCAAACAACTACGTCTTTTCAACGTTGAAACAACGTCCCGCAAAGTCTAATTAACGTTGTTTCTATGTTGTTTAAGAATGTTCTCGCAACCGTTACGCTTAAGCAACAGCTTCGGAGGCTTAGTCAAGTGAATCAATAAGGTTCACGTATTCTTTTCCTAACATAATCCCGACGTTTTGTGCATGACTTTCCCAGATAAAAAAAATATCGTTTGCACTAATTACGATTTTTTAACATAATCATCAGATCTATATTAACCCTATAATAACTGTTAATGAGGGCAATACCGGAGAATATTGACCAACGTCAAAGTATTGCCTGAGCTTGTGAGGGCAATACGTGACAGAGGTCAATATTTGAAGGTATTGTCCGAAATAAACAGTTATTATATGGATTATTATCCGGGTACTGCATTTTACAACAAAAAATATTACATTATAAAAGCAGGATGTAGAAACCACGTCTTTATAGAAACTATTCCCATATGGAACGTACATTCGAACAAGAAATATTTTTTTTAAATCGAATATCGTGTAAACATAGCAGGTTTTCATTGCAGCCACAACATTGAATTCTTTAAAAGATAAAAGTAAGTTTCACTTCTGTTTCGCGTTTTGTTTACTTTTTTCCGTGTTTATTTACATTGAATGTTACCATATTTAAACTTTAAGCACGGTTGCTATGGTAGCGGGCAATACCGTAGAATATTTCCCGCTATGACGTAAGTTCTAACCAATCACATTGCACGATTTTCGAAAATATCGATGCCGCCCTTTTACCCGGGTAGTAAGGCTCTATATACAACTTCTCCAATAAAAACATGGTTCATAAAAAGAGGGTGTTACAAAGGACTCTTTCATACCTCTGTTACAAAGGATTCTTTCATACCTCTATGATGGAACAGAGTTTTATAATAACAAAACATAAGATTAAAACAATGCGTCCAGTATTCACAACGGGTGCTATGTAAAAATCACTAACATTTCAGTCTAATGAAAAGTTATCAACCTGGTTAGAAGCCGCCGTGAAACCAAAATTTTTAAACATTACAATGAAAGTAGCATTGATGTAATTTAGGACCATACTTTCATAGAAAAGCATCCACACACTTTTAGTGAAATCAGATCGCTAATTGTAAATCTTAACATGTCGAGCTAAACTTTTTTGTTATTTTAATTCTCCGTCACATAATCAAAATTATTACAGTTGACGCTCTCTAAATCGACGCTCCTTTTTCCGATATGCTCTCGTTTTTAAACAAATTAAAAGTCACCGTCAAATTCTTAAGAATCTCTCATAAACGAAGCTTTATTTTTCGACATTTTCTTATTCGATCAGCTCTCGTTTAAGATACAAATTTGAGGCCTCAAGAAGGAATTTTGCTCTATTATTTGATTTCTATAGTGTAAAACCTTTACACGGTTTTGAATTTCAAACAACTCTCAGGCTTCGAATTTTCGTACGTTCGATTTCTAAAAGTTTTCAAAACAAACGGGTAAAGCAAACAGTTGTCAAAAAATGGCGACTGTATCAGTGAAATTAACAAAACGAAAACGTAAAGATGTCAATTTAGAGACCAAATACAAATTTCTACATGCCACTGCAGAACGTTGAAAACAAAATAGTCTCGTTTGTTATTTGCATCCAGCTCTCTAATTTGACATTTACTCCCCAAATATCGAATTAGGGAGATTGCCACTATTTGATAAGCTCTCTAATTTGATGAATATCTCATTCCCCTTGAATATCTACTTAGAGAGCCTATTATGAGTTTACAAAACAGGTTATATCGTCATTTTTTCTTCCAGCTTCTCCATATCTGTTTGGCGCACACTTCAGGACCGAAGTCATACACGCACAGACTTATTCTTCTGTTGCGTTTTTGTGTTTCTATGACGTAACAAAAAAAATATAAATTCTTATCACGTATTGGTAAATGTAGTTATACCATACTGAACAATCTTCGGTAACTAGCTATATGCACTTGTTTTTCTAATGTCAATAGCCTACTACTTCATGCCGCTATCTTTTTTCTTAATGTACAACGCGACACCATAAACTAGTCAGTGATGTTTTTATAAATCTTACAAAGTAAAACCAAACTTTTTTTATAAATTTAACTAGCTTTATAACAAAGTTTTGTTGCTTGCAAATAAAATCGACCACGGCTCAATGCGCCATTTTACTAAGGAAGAAGTTGTAATAATTATGCGAAAATGTAAAAGCCAATAATATTTCAATAACAATGATACCAATTTATTTTTCGATCTTCCAATGGTGTCTCAACTCTGCATATTTTTCTTGGGGAAGCTCTTAATATTGTTTTTTTTCGTTTCTTAAAATCTTTTCCAAAATCATTCAATGCATGTAATATTGGCTTTGACCAAAAGTCTTTTACGTGTTCTTTCTGGTGGTTTATAAATCAAATCACCAAGGCCATACTGTCGTTTAATTAAAATGCACCACGATCTCTTTCCAAAATTGTCAGGAGAAAAATTTAAAAAATTAACATTATTTCGCTGTTTTACTCCATTTACGATAGTATATTCGCGAGTTAAGCAACCATAAGCATCACATTCACGGCCTAGAAACTTGTTTGCTTTTTATTAGGTTTACGTCAGCCATCTTATTTTTTTATTTAGCCTTAGCCTCAATTTTACGCTGAACAGTTATTACGCAATGGAATTTATAAGTAGAAGTATGGAAAGACACCTCGGCAAAGACTGCTTCTTTTATAGCGCTGAAACGCTATAAGTTTTCCTGATAGCGTTTGGTCACTTTGACAAAAGGGTACCACTACATATTGCCATTACGTATCGATGAAAGATCAATTTTGGGATGTATTAAGTAAACGATACTTTTAGACAGTACTAAAAATATGTATAGGTGATGCCAACACATACTTTCATGTAAAAGTGAAGTTCTTCGTCCCGTCAATACAAAAAATGTTGGGAAGAGACTAAGTTTCACTGATTATTGGAATGCCATAGTTTTGTGGTAACATCTCTCCTTTAAACTTCCCCTTTATAAATAAAAACAATTCATTCTTCTACTACTCCACATGATTTTAATAACAAAACAAGCTTTTGGCAATTCAAAAATATCATGTTGATTCTAATTACTCCTTTCAGCCTGTGAATAAAATACTTCTTTTTTAACATGTTACAAAAAATAAAACAACAAATAAATAAAATAATTTCAATCAAAAATTTGAAACAAGTTTGCGTAAATAAAAGAATATGAAATCACCTGCACTGAGTGTGGATAGAATTTTAGGTTAAAAAACAAAAATGGAGTTTACACAAGTACTAGTATTATTTCTGTTTTCGCTTGGAGTTATCTTTCATTCCTTTGGAATCTATTTATTACATCAAACGAAAAAGTCTTCACCCAATAAAACTCAATGGTTGTATTTGTTGAATTTAAGCGTCGCAGAACTTGTCTTATGCGTTACAGGCGCTTCTAGAAGATTTTTCAAATTCATACATCACAAAGAAATAGCAATGAGTATCACATTGTATCAATGGACGGGCTGTTTGCTAGTATACTTCATAGCTATGATTGCATTAACTGTTGACAGGTTCTTAGCTGTATATTTGAATATCCGTTACCAACTTCACTGTACTGAAATGAAAACAAATATATTCATAATAAGCACATGGGTTATCTCAACGTTATTTGCAGTAATAATAAATGAATCGTTTTCGGAAGAGGAAATCCTCAACCTAACAATTATGTACCTTTTTCCAGTATGTGAAGGAACATTTCTTTTGATTGCTATCTTCACGTACGCCTATTTTTACAAGAAGGTGCGTCGAAACAGGATACGACATTCTGTGGCTGTTTCATCTGTCACCGCTGGCGTATCAGAAGGAGAAAATCGAAGACAAAAGCAAAGAAACAATGGATTATATGTTCCCACTTTAATCGTAATTACTTTTGTTTTCTTTGTGATACTGCCAGATCAAGTGTTTTTTGTAACAACCATCTTGCATATCAGAATTTCACATTTGATTTTAAACATTATGGGCGTGGGATACGCTCTAGGATTTATACTGGACGCAATAATATATGTGTTTCTATGTTCACAAGTAAGACGGGTTGCTCATCGAATTTTCAAAAGATGTTGTAACGAATTGTAAAATTTGAAGGACATATGTATATTAAACTTTGTGGCATTTTAGTGAAAGCTAGTTTTATTTATTTAGGTAATCGTTAAATCTTATATTAGTAAAAGTAAACGAACATGTGTTTGTTTGTTTTTTGTTATCTTCGAGTTTTATAAATTGAACCACAAAGTTGCAAACGTCACAACGTAATGGATAAATATTGTGCCGAGTTTTTTTGGGATTTTTTATTGTGTTTTTCGTTTCATTAAACGTTTTCTATCACGGATCAATTTCACTACCCGAGCAGAAAGCGGTATAAGAAACAAGGCCTGTGCGTCTGATGAAGCCCTTGTTTCTTAGGTCATCCCTTTACCCACACAACATCCTTTCTCTACATACGATACTTCGAATCCTCCACTGGAGATTAGGGACACCCAATCAAAAAACATCAAACCTTTGTCCCGTATTTTTGTACAATTTTATTTTTTATTTTATTATATTTTTTTTTCTCACAAAATTAACGGTTAAGAAATTACTAGAGGCAGATAGAGGCACTAAATTTACGGGCGCCAAAAATGAACACGGCATAAAATTTCATGCTTCGTTAATTTCCTGTAATAAGGTAAACACCAAATTTTTATACTCAACAACAACAGTTTGTTTTTTATATTTTGGATTCGAATTATATATATTTGAATGCGGTAGACACTGTAAAAATGTAACAACCTCGTTCCCAGAGCACAAGAATAGAAGATAAAGAAGAAAAAACGAAATTAAGCTAACCTCAATATCAGTAAACATTGGCAAAGGTGTTTCAGGATTATTCTTAAGAAAATGAGTGCAAAATATAAAAAGAGAGATCCTTCTTCGCTTGGTTTTCACTTTTCAGTTTATGAACTTTTTTCCGTGAGATACGGCACGCTCAAGCTAAACCGAGGTAAGCTAAAAGGGTATTATTTTTAACCATTACAACGTCATGTGGCTTTAACATGAATGGATAATAACCCCCGTTTTTGCATTCTTTTTAATTTAGTAAATTTTACCGTAACGCCACGCCTTAGAAGGGCAAATGGATGAACCGTAAGAACAAACAATCATGCTCATCACGCAAGAGAAGTAGTATATAAAACTAGCCGTATTGCCGTGAAAGAATCCAATGTATCTCTCTTTAAATCCATGTAAGGGATACCACGAATGAATTAAATTCACTATTAACATCTCCCTTACTTTTCCTGGAGTATCGTTAAAATATCGTTGTTTACATCTAGCACGGATACACTTATTATGGTAAGAAGACTACTCATGCATAGGACCCTTCGAAATAAATATTTATTTACCTGTGTCATAATGACGAAGCAGAAAATAGTGTGTGAGAATGGTAAATTAATTATGCATTAACTAAACCTAAAAAAAAACACAGTTTTCCTTGTTGTGGTTTGTGGACAGAGCTTAACATACCCTACTCTTACAGAGATAAAAAAATTATTCTAAAAGTAAAACTATTTGGGTGTAAAACAAAAAAAATTCTCAAGAATGTTTAAAAGTACTATAACGATGGTTACAAAATAAACAAAACAGAAATTGTGATAACAAAAAAAAGGGAAAAATTAATTTCAATTTCTTCACTTGCCAAGCGTGCTAGCAAAATATTGTTTTGCTATAAGAATATTTCATGTACGTCATTCAATGCAAGTGTAAAAAATTAACTTTCAGTAGCTCAATAAAACGCGGCATATTATTTAAATATTCTAGTCTATAAAATTTAAACTCGTTTGTTAAAATTATTCATGAGCGATATTTAAATTATTTTTATGAAGAAAACGTGCCTTTTCCATGACAACTGGCTGAATAATAAGTTTTAAAAAAACTGAAAAACAATATCTAACTACTCGAATTCACAGAAACACCTGCTGCGTAAGTTTCAGAATGACTTCTAATTGCAATATCAGTATAGTAAAGAAACATTACCGAGAGAAAGTTAAAAAATATCTTAAAAAAACGTTGTTACTCCATGTAGGTGTACAGATTTACACCCTTTTGGGTTCAACATTATTTCTCTATCTTGAGGAGTGTATCGGAAAGAATTATGAGAGAACGCAGAGCAAAGTACAAGATATTTGTATAGAATTTAACAACACGCGGCAGGCGTGGGTTAATTCGTCTTTACTTCAAAAAATAGAAGATATTTGCGACAAAGAAAAGCAACCATTAGGAAAGACTTGTGAATTCTCTCAAAAGTTAATATATAAATGGTGGCAATATACATTCACCGTTTGCTCTACCATAGGTAAGAATTTCCTTCTTCTTCTTTTTCTTCTTCTTTTTCTTCTTCTTCTTTTTCTTCTTCTTTTTCTTCTTCTTTTTCTTTTTCTTCTTCTTTTTCTTTTTCTTCTTCTTTTTCTTCTTCTTCTTCTTCTTCTTTTTCTTCTTCTTCTTCTTCTTCTTCTTCTTCTTCTTCTTCTTCTTCTTCTTCTTCTTCTTCTTCTTCTTCTTCTTCTTCTTCTTCTTCTTCTTCTTCTTCTTCTTCTTCTTCTTCTTCTTCTTCTTCTTCTTCTTCTTCTTCTTCTTCTTCTTCTTCTTCTTCTTCTTCTTCTTCTTCTTCTTTTTATGTTACTTATTTTTTATTTCTTATTATCATTCAGGATATGGCAATGTAGCACCATTAACTGATATTGGAAAGTTTTTGACCATCGCCTATGCAATACCAGGCATTGCCATCGCAGTTACAGCTTACGCTTACGTTGGACGGCTAATAAATGTTCTTACGCAATTTTCCATTGTGTATGTCCAACTAAAGATCTGTGGTAAAGCTAGAGTTACACGATTACTTTTAAAGGTGCTTCTTTTTCAAACAATTATAACCGTCGTTGTTATTTTACTTTTCGCTTCGATGGTTTCACTCAAGCAAACGGAAAATCTGCGTTACATTGATGCTGTGTATTTTGCGTTCATTTCTTTTACTACAATTGGATTTGGAGATTTTAATTATGATTTTGGAAAATACATCGACAAACTTCACTTGATAATCCCAATAAATCTCTTATTTATTGTTGGGCTTGGTTTGGTTGTGTCCTTAGTGACCACTGCAACTGCAGTATTTATGAATGACAAAGAAGAAGAAGAAGAACTATTTCGCTCTTAAAGTCATCAGTCTTTCAGTGAATGCTTCTGCAAAATCTGTACATAGTAAACGAAAAGTGAGTCACTATAAACACGCTGCGAAGTTACCCACCAATCCATGACTAATTTAACGAAATGTTCGATCGTTATAACAGGTCCATAAACAAAACGAAAGGAACGATGAAGAAACGTTTTTGATGGCTGTCTTTTAGGTGATTTTTTTTGTGCGAAAATTGTAATTTTTCGGATTAATGCTTGGAAATTTTGTTTATTGCAAAAAAAAAAAATGCCCACCACCAAGGTGCGCAATTGGACAATTTTTATCTAGCTACATATTCTGTCATATTTTAGTATTGTATTTCGTAATGTGGGAAATTTGAATATTCGCTCGTTGTAAAGAGTGAAAAAAGGACATTACAAAATAAAGAGTAAAAGGCTGGCTTTTGATTTGTGTTTTTGTAAGTTCCATTTGCTACATCGATATAAATAGCACCGAATAAGTTCGTAAAAATGTTTTGGGAATATCTTAAATTGACAGTTTGTTGGGATTTTTAAGGCGAATCTCCACCAGACAATTTTTACGACATCAAATATTTTGTAGAAAAGTATATGTGCAAAATTTCATCGCTGCAGCAAAAATATCGACTGATAAAAATTAAAAATGGTTTCTATTTTTCGTCAAGTTTTAAAACCAATTAAAAAGCAGAAAAACAATAATTAGAGAGAAGAGTGCTTTGGGAATAGTTTAAAGATGGCATCCGAAGAGCATGGTCGTGTTGCGTTGTCTGAACTAGTTCAACAACTTAATGCAAATCAAACAAATAATAATATTAATTATAAAAAAAATTATTAATATAATGGAAGTCTTGTTAACATCAGGCAATTTGCCTAAAATCCACGCTTTCACGAAAACAAGTAACGCATTTTAACATTCGTCTAGAATTCACGTTCGCTAATTCAATTAAATTGATAGAATTGAAATCGTCCAGATTTTAATTTAATTGCGGTTTGCTTCTCCATTATACTTTTGTTTCGTCGCGAATTTTTTCAAAAGTCCTTTTGAAAATAGTCTTGTGGAGATTTGCCTTTAATTGTAAATATGTACATAGTTGTTGAAGATTGTCATGGCAATGTGTGTTATAATTTCTTTCTCCTGTCATTCTTTTCAATTGTATATAAACAGGGTTATTGAATGTTACTGACCCAGTTAATGATATTCTAATTTGTTTTCTTTCATTTTTCATTGTTTTGGAACAAAATAAGTTTTGGGGGCTTTTTTAAAGTTACACGTGTACTTAATATTTCTTTAGCTTATTTTCTATTCTCAAAGTTCTATCTAAGTTCCATTATGGCATTAGCATGGAAAAGAATTTGCTGCATTTTTGAGAAACATTTAAGTTTGTTCTATCTTAAGGCAAATGCAAGCTTTACCTGAAAAAAAGCATTAGCTACAATGACCACTTCATTAGAACAATAAGGAACAATTTTTTTCTGATAGCCCACGCTCTTCTTAGAATAATGATTTAAAAACGTGAAAAATGAATTTGCTTGTCGTATTGACCACAATGGATATATTTATTTCGTTTTCAAACGCAGATGAGCCGTCCTCGACATTTAATGCGCTAAAATTCAGAAAGAATGCCAGATCATATGGCGCTAAATATTAATGTTTTTTGGAAACAAAAAGAGTTGATTTGCAGTCCAGGATTCTTAGAGGGTTCCTTGCAACCTCGTTCCAGGACTTTTTAGATTTTACGGGCCTACAAAGTCGAGGTTGGGTTTCTTGTTATGGTTAATTCAAAGACATTATTTTGCAACCTACGTCACCAGCTTGAAAAAAAATGTCTGGATAATTTTCTTTGTTGCCGGAAATACTTAATTGAATTCTCTTTTTGTAATATATATACAGTTTATAGTAACCTCTGTCTCCAACATTTTTCTACGATACTAAAACAAAAATATTTGATGATGCAAGCGTCATAAGGAATGAGGACTGGTTATGTTGATTAAAATAACAGAATAAAAAAAAGAACTTTATAAAATTTCACAGTATTCTGAGAAAAATTGCCTAAATCAAAAACGTTATGTCCCTTCGCTTCGGTTTTTTCGAGTTTAATACTTTTTTTTTAAAAGAAATTAAAATTATAATGTTGCTACTTAAAAAGAATGGAAAAGTTCGCTCAAAAGATTTTTAACTACGATCAACAAATCCTTAAGAAGATAAGAATGACGTAAAAAGTTAGAACAGGCTGAAGAATGTGTTTTGTAGCAGATTCAAATCACCAATAAATAGACCAAAATCTTTCAATTGTTTTTTCGGAATATTATGCTAGACTAGAATGCGAGAGAAAAGTGTGGCTACAGTTACACATCCTTAGTGTAGCTAGCAGCGAAAAAGGTGACTTTCAATAAACAATAACTTATTGGAATTGTTTATTATATTGAATGTAAAGTTAAAAAACAAAATTATCCACACGTTGATACATTGTTGGACAAAATGATTGCCCGTCGATAGCTAGGACGGTTTCTGGAATTAACAAATGTAAACATTGCCATAGCGGTGGAAGCTTATTCGAGGGTTAATTCTTTCAGGATGCTTGGAAAAGGGATTCCCTAAACCACTCTTAACTCATCCGAGTTTTTGAACCAGTATGTCACCCGACCGCTGCACTGACATATCGATTTATAAGAACTACCAAAGAAACTTTCTTACGGATATTATCATTCTGAACAAAACTGGGGATATAAAGAACGGAAGTTGTTGTCTTTAGCGTAATTTTACCTGTTTGAAATTTAACTGCTTAGTGCGATGTCGAATTAGCGGGTCAAAAAATAATTCTCTTGTTTAAATATACTTGGCTTGAGAGAATCTAGTTTTGATCCTTGACGAGTTTTTGAAGAACGCTGCTACTCAAGTTAATAATTTCTTCATATATTTTATATATTACATGGTTAATTCTATATTGTATAGATTATTCGCAAAAAAATATTATACACTTTCATACGCATTTTCTTATAAGAATGATAACTTTTCCTTCAGCCTTTTGAATTTGAAAATCGATATTTGTGCCTTATGTAATTGTTAACAGAGATTTGTAATAGTTATTTACAAAATCGACAACACGATTTCTTTATAAGAATACTAAAATTCTCATCAGGCTGGTCATTATTAGGTTGCCGTCTGTTAGCCTTGTGGTAGGCCCTTTGCTTCTAGTGCAGGAGGTGTTGGGTTCAAACCCCGGCCGAGTCAAATTGTGAATTCATGCTTTCTGCTTAGCATTCAGCATAAGAATAGGATTGATATGTAGGCGCTTGTCTAGATGAACAATTGCTGTGCTTGTACGACTTCTGTAGCTTAAATGGGATTTTTAAATGCATTAGGACCCCTTGGTAGGACCCTCGTTGATAGCAGTACTAAAGTGACTAAAGAGGCTTGGGTAAACAATTTAATTATTAATAATAATTGTTCTAAAGAATATTTTCTCAACCTAAAATATATATTGTAAAATATTGAAATTAACCAACCATGAAGTAAATCAAGACTTTCGGGAATATCTAAAAGTTTCCGTGATGTTATGAAACATTCAATGCTCAATGAAAACCAGCTTTGTATATGTGACATGATTTTATTATTCAGCATATCAGCATATGTGCTTCTTAATCAACTATATAATTCGCGACAGCTGTGTAGTTATTAACTGTGTATGATTTTTCGAGTTCTTGAGATGACGTTTTGTTTCTTATTAATAAAGTGCGTACATGTTGAATGGCAAAATGACAGTTAATGAAAGCTACTGAGTGCATAAATTATGCGCAAGTTACAACACTCCTTCACGGAGTTATTTTATTATTATTATATTTTCTTTTGAGAAAAACTTTATTTTTTTCTTAAATTAAACTTGACTGTCAAAATACTAATAAAAAATGAGCAAAGACCATAAAAATTAACAAACGAAGAATTTACGAATTTTCAGAGCAGCAGAAAATATTAATAGGTTCTACACAGGAGAGTTTAAAAGCTTCATATCATAAACATTCGAACATTGAATTTGTTGCATTTAGTGAACAGATATTGTTGTTCTTCATGCTCAAATATGCCTCATATGATGTATAATTAAAATCACAACACAGCTAGCCTGCCATATTGAATTTAGATTTTTAGAAAAATTAGCTTTTTTTAAGTCTTAATATTATTGTTGCTTCTTTTTAACAAACTTTGGTGAAAATGATATGTTTAATTTAGTTACTGCTCAATATTTTTTTTTTATTTCTTTAAAATTTAAGGCTAACAAATATCTTATTAAGTATAGAAGAATTACACTTAAAATGAATATAAATGAAGTATATAAAATATAGAGTTGAAAAAGAAGATAAAAATTCTTCTTAATTATTAATACAAAGTATAACATAAAACAATAATTATTTATTTCGATTCGATTTATTTCGATTTTTCATATATTAACTCTATAAAAATTGAACGATTATTTCATTCTCAATTTGAAAACAAAAA
Organism: Hydractinia symbiolongicarpus; assembly: GCF_029227915.1. Taxonomy (NCBI): domain Eukaryota; kingdom Metazoa; phylum Cnidaria; class Hydrozoa; order Anthoathecata; family Hydractiniidae; genus Hydractinia; species Hydractinia symbiolongicarpus. Next base: position 10,269,938 of record NC_079875.1, on the reverse strand, counting down.
ATGTTACAAAATTAATTCAATAATGCCTTATGAATTATTAATGAGATTTGGGATGAGAAAATTGCTTCTGAATGGGACCACCCTAAATTGCAATGCCAGTAGAGCTCTACTTTAATTAGCTGTATCAATCAAGCTTATCTATAGGTGGTGTGTTTATCGGGGTTAGGGTCAAATCAAAAGACAAATCAAAAGAGCGATAAATATTTTTCAAACAAGTTTTACTCTTTCTAATTAAAGAATATTGATTAAAATCATACGGCATAGAATTATTGAAGTTATTAACGTTAACGATAATGAGAAGAAAATAATTGTTAAAAAATAAATGTTAGCTAGTTGTATTATGAAAACGTGTTGCTTGTTTGTTACGTTTGGAATGAATATAATTATGTGGAATTATTATATGCTAAAAATAGCTAAGTATAATTTATGTATTGTTATGTTTGTGTGTTCTGTATACTATCTTGGTTTACGCTTAGTTTTCACCCTTTTTACACATCTTTTTACTATTTTCGACAATTCCAAGTAACCAATAACAAAGAAACTATTTTAAAAAGTGAGAGAAAAAGATTATTTCGAATATCGACCATTATCATAATTAGCTAGCAGTAAAAGATTTAATTAGTGTTCTGATTTAACATCCCCTTCGGGCGTTGCCGCTTGAAAGGGGATGTTAAATTAGAAGAGGATGCTTTTTCGAAACAGATAGTTTGAGTGGAGCATTAACGGTGCCTTCCTCATCAATATAAAATTGCTTTCACCTACCATTGTTTCTTATTTATTTTACAGAATTTTTGTGGAGATAGTTCAGGGCGTAATTTCTAAAAAAAACCTTAGATAAACGCCATACCTTTGTAAATATGTACGTCGACCTCTTATAAACGCCGCACCCTATTAGACACCGTCTTCTAATAAATGCCACTCTCTAATACACGCCGCCCTCTAATAGGAGCCGCCCTCGGATAAACACCGCCCTCTAATAAACACCGCCCTCTAATAAACACCGCCCTCTAGTAAGGCTTTTTTAAATATGTTTAATTAAAAAAGTCTTCATTTTTGCAATTTTTCAATTCTTTCTATTGAAAAAAGAAAGACCTACTTTTAAACATAAATTCACAGCATTGCATTTTCAAAAAATTGAAAAGAATAAAAAAAAGTAATTTTAGTAATTTTACATAATTTATTATGATTTATTGACAATAATGTCATTCAACTCAAAAGTTATATTTTTGGCTTGATTATTAAATTTGGTGTTTTGTTTGGATAATTTTTAGTAGTTCGTTTTAGTACGTTTAGTTTAATTGTATTGGTACTGATACTGGTAGCCGTAACAATAAATAGTTTGAATGTTTGAATGCTAGACATGATAAATAATAAAATATATTCATAAATATTATGTTTAGATAAAAAATTTATATTACTTATAAAAAATAATTTCAAGAAAAGAACAGGGGAAAGAGTGGATATTTTTGTACGATACATTGGTTGAATTAGTTGTTAGACATTGCATTGTCAAATACAAATACAAGCTTTTTGGTAAGTACGACTTTTTGTTGCTATGTTCATTATTATTCAGCTTTAGTAGTTAAGTTGGTTAAGTTGGTTGTTTTAGGGTAAAATCTTAACTTTTAGCTTCTAAAAAGTCAAGATTCTTCTCATTTTGACAAAATTAGCTGTTAAAAAAAGCACTGGACAGATTTTTTTAAAAAGAACATCTAAATTTCAACTCAGGCTGAATGTGCTTATTTTTAACGCTTTTTTTAGCCTCAAATGTTCTTCTAACAAAACAGACATTTACATACAGTTAACAATGAATATTTTTACGAATGATTGTATGATGTTGGAATTATCATTATTGCAGAAACGTACATACTGGTAAAAAGATAGGTGAAAAATAATTCTTTCTTCAACCTCGTCCCCAGGACTTATTAGGCTTTTATATTTGGGTATACTTGTTCAGGCCGTCCAAATATAAAAAGCCTAACAAGTCCTGAGGACGAGGCTGATCTTTCTTTGGTATCACCAGGCGTACAGTATTTTGTCTTTATGACTTGTAACTAAGAAAACAGGCTGAACACCTTCTGAACATGTTCTCAGTATATCTCAGTCTTAACGATCAACGTGCTTTAAAAACTAGGTTCCGGGTGTATCAAAAATGTATATAAAAAAAATATTAAGAAAATGTCCTTTAATTTCTGATGTTCACAACACGAAAACAAAAAATGTTTAGTTAAATATCAACTTCATTCCCATGCCTCTTCCGTGTGATTTGTTGAAACAAATTAGAATTGATATTAATGATATTAAAGTACTAACTTTCCTTATTTATTCATTGCTTATCAATTCTTAATAGGAAGTCAAATTCGAACTTAGGTCTATCGTTATTAATTAAAAGCAGGGACCTGGTAACTAAGTTGATATTAATCGGTAATTGACAATGTAATATTTCAATTGACACATTGAATTATTAATTATATTCGATACATTTGATACGAATAAAATTTATATAGTATATATATATATGAAAAGAAAAGTTCATCAAGCTTCCATATAAAATGAAAATATCACTTGTGTTGATATAGTTAAACAAAAATTGAAAAAAATGAAAAAAATTATAACTAAGAAAAGAACGGAAGGTATTTTATTAATATGATATATTTTTTTATATTTATATATATATTTGTTATATTTGTTATTTTTATCTTTGGCATATTCGTTTTTGTTAGTTATAATTCTTTTTAGCAGTAATTTCAATATAATATTAGTTTTACTTTATATATACAGCAAAGAAAATTATTAATCAAACATTTGACAATTATTAGCAGTAAATTGAAAAAACTTATACATGCTACGATATAAGCAACAAAAAATTTTAGGCTGAGACTCGATGTTGTTTCTGTATAATACACAGACTCCACTGTTCCGCCTTGACTAACCACTTGGATGACAAGTATCTCTGCTTAGTTGGGCTAGCACTCATGAAAAACTTTACTTTTAATCAAGTCGTATAAAACTTAATTTTAGAACAAAATGACCTGGATATTGCAGGGCAATTTCTAAACGAATAACGTCACTAACTTGAGTGAATGTTACAAATTTTTATTTGCGATCAGTATACACTTTTTCAGTAGACTAGCGAAAATAAATATTTTATACACTCGTAATATTAATAACGTTATTGCTTACTTATTGCGTAGTTCGATGTATAGGCAAAACAATAATAATAATGTTCAAAATATCAAAATAGATCATTATTTTCCCCAGGGTTTCTTGTACCCTGAGCCCCTGGTTCACGAAACGAGAACGGCAAAATGTTTTGCCAATAAGGTTATCGCTAAGTTAATTTTTGGTGTGAAGAGACTAATAAACATACAGTCTTGCGATCTCAAAGCTTATGCTTAGATTTTAGATGGCAAAAAAAATGAAATTCCGGGGAATATAATCAATTGGGACTTACGCATGCTTCCCCTGCTATTATATATAATGGTTAATTCATAACAACCGCCCACGCAATATTGACTATCAGAATTCGCAACAGGTGAAAAATTTAATAATGACAGATTTGACAATGACGGATTTTATAGTGACGGATTTGTAGTGCAGGATCAGTAGGTCTTTAGTAAAAAAGCCGGACCACTTAATTCTATTGCGTTCTAAACAGATTTTTTAGTTAGGACACTAAACACTTTATAAAGACTCAAAGAAACTTCGCCCTTGGGCTGCTTTTCTCTTTTTGACAATCTCTCTCGCCGTCCGAGATTGTCAGAAAGATAAAAAGAGACCTGGGGACGAAGTTGCTAAGAAATAAATGTTTACGACCTACGATTAAAACTTCAAAACCTATTTAGCACACCCGCAATAATTTAACACTAAAACAATCCATTGGAAGAAACACGTGTTTTTCAATCTCGTCCACAGGGCTATTTTCTTCTCAATGGTGGTAAAAGGTGCTGCGGTCGAGCTTGGTGTTGTTATTTACATTATTATAAGTAAATCATGATCGTGCGAAGAAAGTAAGATTGGGAATGATTTTCATAACTCACTAAGTATAACCAACCTCGTCCCAGGGCTTTTTTTTCGAAATCAAAAACCAAATAGAGAATAACGAATCCTCTGGCAATGTCTCTCCCATATATGTCTCTTTTATAAGAAACATACTTTTTGAGTTCAGCCTGGAAGTTTCTTAACTATAAAAAATTTTTGTTAAAAAAAATTGCAGCCAGACCTTGTTTAATACCCTTAAAATTCCTGTTAGCACAATCCCTGTTAATCTACGCATATATATTTTTTCAATTTTCTGAAAGTTTGGCGAAATTGCAGTTGATACCTATAGCCTCAACCTCAAGTCAAGAAAGATTATGTTTCTTTTTATTGTTGTATCGACGCAGGTAATACAGTGGAGCAATTCCACGCGCCTAGGTTGCTATTGATTTCACTAACACACCATACACACCGCGTCAGAACAAGACATGGAGCGCCGTTTAAGATATGGAGTGCCGTTTTAACATTTATTTTTCCGTTTAATTAATGTGGGAATGCCAGTATTTTTCACGCAAGCCAATGTGCTACCTGTTGTCTTAACAATTAACACCAGCAAGCACATTACACAAATATTCACCAGGTGTATCCATCATACTATGTACTGTTATTTTGATGTATTTAATTGCACGTGTTAATGGCGACTCTAATTAACAACCCGACATAATGCGGACAATTTTAATTAATACTCAATTCTTGTGAAATTTGTGTTCACTTTTTGTGGATAATTTGTACAAAGGTGGTCTAGAAAAATTTGTAAGTTTGACTTTAATTTTTAATCGTTAATAAATATATACAATTTAATAATTCGTTAACAAGGAATAAAGCTTTACCTGGCTTTGTAATAAAAAAAACAGGGAGCTATACAGTCTAGGTTAAGAATTAACACACCTCTTTGATGTTTTCTCCTAAAAAAATTGAATTGCACTTACACCCATCTCCATAAGAATCAAAAATTATATCTTTTATATTTTTTTGCTATGGTTTTATTTATTTATCAATAAAATTTACTTTACAATCAATAAAATTTCAACACGACCCATCTTTGACAGTGTCCAACGGATCTAATTTTAAGAAATGAATAAAAAAATAGATGTATTTGTGCTGATGCATGTTTGTTCAGAATTAATATCTCAATGTTGCAACGTTAAATAGCGTCGCTCGTTACAAGTCCTTTTTGATGATTTTACTAAGTGAGAGACTCCGTATGAGGTTACTCCCTTTTTCTGAGGTTAATAAGGCTGGGGGTGACGGGTTATGAGAACAAAATAAGAAACAATAGTAAATCTAAATTTTTACTCATTTTCTTTTCTTTATACTTCAAGGAAAAAAAAATCCTCAATATTTCTTTTTTAAAGTGCAGTGAATAGTTTGGCAAACTTTAGGAGATTGGTAATAAAATTTCGGTACGTAAAGTTGAAATTACCACAAATGAAATTCCCCAACCGATCGATGTTATATTACGAGAGAAAACCTTCGCAATTAACAAGTAGTTTTAAAAATAAAAATTATAATAATAATAAACAAAACGACATAAAAGGAATGATAAAAATTAGCTTTCTTCAGAAATTTCACGTTTATTAATATATAATTACTATCTTTAAATTGATTTGCGCAATTTCAAGCACCGTGATGCATTTAAAATTTTTTGATATTAAAAACAACAAAAACGGGGGTTAGACAGAATCTTATAAAAAAATGAATCAACTGTCAGAATTTTTTTGTTTGTAGGTTTATTATCATCCCAATTTTTTTTTTAAAAAAACATTTGACACCAAATAATGTCATGATGATCATGTCATAATAATAGATTGCAGAAATTAAAATCTTTGTTAGTTAAATATATTCCTACAATATTTTATTCTACGTTCCCTCACGAGCTTCTAACGTGATTTTGTTGGGAGAGCGGTAATATACGATAATTTGGTTTTCTGCTACATAAGATCTTAAAATACATACAGCTTTAGTTTTAAAAACCAATAAGAAATATTTGGACTAAGAATTAGGTTCAAATGCTTTTAGAAGCCCTTGGAAATGTTTTAAAATATGTTATGCTTTTTTTTACATGTCCACCATAACTTTAACAAGTTTAGAAGAAAATAAACAAACAAAAAGGAATCAAACAAACAAAAACTTTGGCGGGAGAGATTGAAAATCGAATCAAAGGAACTATTCTTTATCAAAACCAGTAAACTTTTGCACTTTTTCTAATTCACATCGGAAAATCATAGCAACGTTATAGAATGCAACCTATGTTATGGGAGGCAACCTATTTAAACGTGGACAGCTTTAAATACGCTAACGTCAGCGAGATGCACAGCTAAATTGTCGGCGGAAAATATTTCCATTTTTAACAGATATTTTTAAATCGACTACATTGCATAAATTATTCGGTTCTACATCAAAGCAATATCCAATCAAATCCACCATCCTTTTAGTAATGACAAAAATCAATGATCAATTTCCGTTTAAAGTTACTCGTGCAAGAAATGTCCTCCCAGTCCTAAACAGCTCTTTCAAATGCAAAAAATTTTTTTGATTGTTTTGTTTTTGGTGGTCTGATTATTAACACTTTTTGCTTTAAAATACAGGCATGCGCAATAACGTTATAATTATTATTGTTTCACGGGCTATCGTCGTGTGTCGTCATGTGCATCAAACCTATTGTCTCGTGCACGCAACTTGCAGCTAGCTCCCAATCATTAGGTCTAAACTTTTCAAGGAACATTTTTCTACAAATTTTACTGCTTGTCACAATTTTTTTCTTTATTCATTGATTAGTTGATTCTATCATATTTTTTTTCTGATACTTGGATAGTGAGCTAGTTCTAAAGAAAATTTAATTTTCACACCTATTTTAGTCCTCAAAATATTTATTTTTTTAATATTATGTTTAATAATGTTTAGGTTTGATGAAGTGATTTTGCCCAGAACGCGTTATCGAATATTTTTTTAATAAACAAATAAAAATTCAGAAATTGTCTTAAAATTTCTCAATTAGGCAATTCGTTTAGCATTTGTTTTAGCCACATTTTTATCCCAAAATAAATTGACCAAAGGCAAACAGAAGGTGAAATTACCAAAGCATCACAAAACAAACCATCTTTGCAACTACTGAACAGGTGACATGCAGAAGCCGGCTTTCAGTCATTTAAGGATCTCATGACATCTATCGTACAACAGACTCTCCGATTCTATTTCAAATTGATTCAACAGAGACGCAACGTATATGAATAGCTTTTTGTTTCTTACCTTAACGACTTCCATCTCCCCCACGAACGTATCGTCAAATTAAGTTGATATTCGCTTCATTTTCCTCAATTACTAATTCAAGTTACTTCTAATTAATCACGTTTCTGTTTCAGCTAATGAATCTTCAACGCCAACGTGTCCCATTAAATGTTTTTTTAATTTATTAAGCAACTTGCAATACCAAAATTTTTTTGCAAAATCATCACATTTGAGGCTCTTGATTAATATTAACCACAAATTTAATAACCGTGCATCGAGCGTTTCCAAATTCCAAAAGGATCTTAATTCCAAAGCAACGACGAGGAAACTTAAGCAATTAGTGGAATAAGCCAGTAAGTAGCAAAAAAATTTGAAAAATATTCAAAAAAGCAGAAAGCTTGTATTGAAAACCTACTTTAATAAGGATGAAAACGGAAGAAAAAAATCGTTTTAGCGAGTACTTAATTTCTAGTAATTTCGACAAATGTTCACGAGTGCAGGTAAAAGTTGCGAACATTAATCTTCGCGAAATTTAATCAAGAAGGTAGAAGTTGGACTGGGCCCAAAAAAAAAAACGTTGAAAAAACATTTTAATGCAACAAAAGCAAGAAAAAAAGGGAGAAATCTCAAATATGCCAACCACAAAACCATGAAATTTTAATTTTATCGGTGCATTTTAGTATACAAAATCCTGCTCGAATTTAACACTACGAAGAAATACAAGGATTTTATTAGCAGTCTTGCAATGATGGTGCTACTTTAGAAGCACGAACACAAAAATAATTCAAAGAATGGAAGCTAAAGTGATATGACTGTCATTCATATGATTACAAATTTCGCCCCCGTATTTTTATTCACAATTAGTAATATGTCGTCCCGCAGGGTGTACTTAGATAGAAAATTAATAATATGAATGTCAAAATTAAAATAAATTCACACATAATGATAACCTTTCTGGGGGTGTAAACATGACAAAATTCACAATAAAAAGGGGGATTATAGCCTCTTATTACTCAGATGCACAATCGTTTATTACTCAGTTTCAAAAGACATGCAACTTTGTTATTTTGATATCAAATCATATAATTTGGATTGAATGCTAATAATTTATGCAATTAGGTTGAAAGTTAAATTTTTCCTCAATTTACCCCCTGATTAAATTTACAATAAGGCATAATTAACTCTTGATTGGTTTTATATCAGAAAAGAACGCATTTTATCGAAATAAATATAAAAAAGTTACATTCCAATGACAATCTTTTGTTACTAAATACATATACGAAGGAAAAACATGACGATGTATCAAAGAAGGTTGAATTACGATTTATTGGGTAATATATTTATATTGTTTGTTTTTTTGTTTTCATGTTCCTTAATTTTAGTATTTCACCTGATTTTTACTTTTTCATGTTATATGAAGTGACATATTTTTTTTTATTTTTTCGCTGAAACCCTAACCCTAACGCAGACATAAAAATCATATTTAAAAAAAAATTATTATTAATTTGTCATTACTTTGTTCATGTTACATATTAACTGTACTAAAATTTCGTTCACCGTAGCATTGGTGTACACTTGAGTAGGATTATGAATATCATTCTCCTTTTTTTAAAAAACAAGCTGATTATTATATAGTTAAAAAAAAATCGCATTGCACCAAGTGATAATAATAATAATAATAATAAAATAAAAATATAATAAAAATAGTAATAAATACGAAAAGTATTATGGGAATTATTAAGAGCAATAAAACATGTTTCATTTTGAGAATTAATATTTTATACTTGTTTGTAATACGTAATTTGATAAGCAAGACTTTGATATTGATGATAATTATTGTTATAATTGCTCGAGTTTTGTGTCATTTTTTTTATAGTCAAGAGAAATGTCTTATTAATTAAGAACGAATTTTTATCAAATTTTGTCCCAGGCTTTTTTATGCTCGTTGATAAAAAAATTATATTACTGCTTCGTTGAAACGCTTCAGTGAATTCTACGTTGTGAAAAAGGTTTTATATAGAGTATATATTTTACATATTTCAAATATCTTTTCTTCACATCACGGTTGATCGAAAAATTTAATAACGCAGCACGAATAACTGAAACACCAATTGGTGCCCGGACCCTTTTTACTTTGTGTAATGTGTTTAACTGGTATATTCCTGTGTTCTAGCTTTTCAAGCCTGTTTATGATATATCTATACACAGCTATCCATGCTGAATACATCAAAAACAAAAACTCAGCATTGCGCATGATGTTGTTCAATATAAAGCACGATTCGTCGAATGTTAGGTATACTAATTCGAATGCAACTTCCGCAATTCGATTCGCACCATACAACTAATGAACGGAATAGATACAATGCGATTCGGTACAGAATCATTTGGCAGCTTCTTGTTTTCTGAAAAAGTCAGAAAAAATTTGAAATTTGAAAGGGGGCCCCGTTTTTTATCACTTGTATTCACACCTGTTATAATTTCATAAACAATAGCATTGGTGTGTTAAAATGAGCACGAAGAATATGTTTTTTTGACAATTTTGACCTGGTACAATGTGATCTTTTAACAGCAGGTAGTTGAGAGCCACATGCGGTTTATATAAATATTATTAAAATAATGCCGACTACGATTAATAAGTCGAACCTGATATGTTTTTTTTTAATGCGGAATGTGAACAAGATCATGAGGATTACTTCAGTATAATTTATAAGAGCTGTACGAAAAGTTTTATGGTTCATCATTTGACTTAGACAACGAGAGTAGTTTGTCGTTTGTCTCCACAAGGTTTTAAAAGATGTGTGACGTATTTAAAAATAACCCTACTTTTCTACGCAGTCCCATGAGAGGTAGGAAAATGTAAACAACTTTTTATTTTTCTACATTAATTTTTTATTTATTTATATTTATTTACATTAAAAACTAAATTTTGTTTTTTATTATTTTTATTTTTAATTATTCTTCATCTTTATCCATTTATTTTTTGTCGTTTTATATTATATTGCTAGTGATTCTACTTGTTTTTCCTATGACAATCCAACTAATTATGTGTCAAATTGGCATGTATAAAATCAAAAACAGATATTCGATGAAGCAGATTCTGATGCAGTAAGAAATAAAAAATTAAATTTTATATTCCTTCATAATGGCGTTTTATAAATTTTACATTTATATCGAATAACATAATGTTTTTGCCTTTAACTAGGTATTTCTCTTGTTGATATACAAGGTTTCGAACTTTTTTTTAAAATCACGTTGGGTAATTATTGATCCTGCTGATAAAATCTAATTTTGAAAAAGTTATTTTAATATTAATAAGGTTAAAAAAATTGTTACACAAATGCTGTGTCCGAAAACAATCTGTGTCCGAAAAAACAAAACTAACCGCAGTTTCTACGTACTCACTTGAGCATATAAAGGAAAATTAAACTAATCGAGGAATTTGCACAACTTCCTGGTTTCACTTTCCTTCATATTTGGTGTTATTGAACCATGAAAAATATGTTGCGAAAAACAAAAATTCGTTGTTTTTGTTTGTTTGTTTACTTTTGCGTTCATTGAATAGAACTGATAAAAAGAATAAACGAAATAATCATGTGTGCTTTTTTTAAATGCTTCAATTACTTCATGACATAGTGCATAATAATTCATAACTACATACCTACAGTGAATTAATTTTTATGGTAACTAATTTTTACTAAAAAAAATCTAATGTTAATCTAATCTAATTTTTGCGAAAATAGCAAATCGAATTATTTAAAAATAGTTTTTCTTTTTATATCGATCCTAGGGGAAAATATTTGTGTAACAAAAGGCAAGTTCCTATCCGTAATTTTTGCGGCGACTAATTTACGTGAAATTGACAAGAATTATTTGCCTAACCTTTAACATCAATAAACAAGAAATAAAAATAATAAAAATAGAACAGAAAAAGCGAAAGTTTATATAGATTGAAAAGATAGGGTAAACAAAGAATACAATTTATAATTCTTAAAAAACATTAGACGCCTGTATGTTAAATTGGTTCGCCAACTATTTTGATTAACCAGATTGTGATATCGTTCCTACTTTTTTAATATTATGTTTTATTATGATTATGTTAATCTTTTTTATATAGTTATATATTAATATAAAAAATAGATAACAGCTTTTGATGCTTTAACTTTTAAACATGCACCATCTGGTGTTGCAACCAAAATATCACGAGATGAGCGTAAGTCTTTACCGCTTACTTCGTTACGGTGCATGTAGCACAAAAGGTAGCTAGCTAGCTGAATTTGCAAATTTTGTTCATATTTTTAGTGCGATTACTTCTTTATGAATTATATATTTTTTTATTTATATTTATATTAAATAACAGTTATTTTTTACTTCGATTTAAAATGTGCACGTGTGCTGGGAAACACCCCTCTCCGTATATATAATGAGATTAAAAAGAAGACTGGCATTGTGTAGCAATATATGGATATAAAAAAGGAGAGAGTGTTAAAAATTATTTCATTTATTTAACCCCTCTGCCATTCATCTCCCTTTCTCTTCTTGAGCTAAAAAAGGGAAGATTGCGATATTCGTCCATGCTCAAAGTACAGCCAAAAATAAATTAAGTAAAGGGGAATTTTTTTTTTATACTGGTGCTGGTAATAAAAGTCATTTCTTAAAATATCTTGATCTTTGGCAACTGTATTCTAAAAAACAAATGATAACAAAAATAACTTCTTCATAGTTGCGAATGTTTATAAACTTTCATAAGATCAGAAAGACCACTTAGGTCATATTTACGCTAATTTATAGATTTTTAGGAATATAAGGTTGAAAATGCATTTAAGTTGTTTTTATCAACTATTATCTTTGCTGTTTAAAAGCAGACTTACAGCGTTTAGAGTAATTGTATTTTTCCTTAATATTTTTGATCGGCAATTTTGTTGTGCATACTTTTAACCTGTGTAATAGTTCATTGTTCTCGATGCAAAAGCAAAGCATTACATCACATTGCTCAATTTTCAGGAAATTTTAATGCAACATTAATTAAATTCCATAAAATCTGAAAAAATTGAATCTGAATTTTTCAATTTCGTTTGAAATTTTATCTTTCATTGTCCAGATGAAGGTGTAAATAAGTTGTTAGCGGTAAAAATTAAGGTTGTCTAAATCCACAATAAATAATGCAGAATTTTCAAGACAAGGGTCCAAAACAATCTATTAAAAGGAAAGAAAATCCAAATGTATGTTGGTGGAGCCATAGGGTCGTTGATGACGTAATAAGGTCACGTAAAAGTCTCGTTGCTGCATTTTTTGGAAAGATCAAGTATAAAGTAAAAGTTATAAGAAAATATAAAAAAAAGCAGGAATTTCAACTAAATAATTCCACAAACGTATCTAAAATAGCTTCATCATAGCTAAACTTGCCATAAAGTTCTGTTTTGCCAGCACATCTGTTTTCTAATTAAAAAAAGGAACGTTAACGTGCGTCTAAATGTCAAATCAAATGTCGTCATCGAAGGGAAGTTATTATTTTACGTCAATGCATATTGATGAGACCTTGACATAAGAAGGTGGCACAAGAAGCTATTTAAAACTAAACGTCAAATTGAAATAGATCGAAATATTAAAAAGGAAAAAAAGAGAGGAAAAAACAGATATACAGATTAAATATGTGTTCATATGTGTTTTTGTGTATTGTTATACATTTAAGTATGATGCGTGTTCACAAAAATTAAGTTCCTGAGCTTAAACGAAAACTGGGTTATAAAGATTTGAAAAACTCTAAATATTACACCCTTAAAAATTCTCTCCTATCTCTTTGAAGGCCTGTTATTACAGAAACAGGCAGATATAACCTCAGGGGGTTAACATTGCATTTTATAACAACAACACAACACGTCATATAACAAGTTGCAGCATTAGTTTTGTTCGGCGGCGACTGCTATCTCCAAAGGTATATTTCCTTTAATTACTACCAATGAAAAGCTTATCGCATGCACGATTACGTTTCTATTCTTTAATTAATCAGTCCTTGATTGTTTATTTCCGTTAATATGTCATTAATATCAATTGCGTCGCCATGGTGATTATTGAAGACAGAGCTAAACAATTTGATAGTGCGTGTAGGGAACATGTGTACGTGCGCGAACTTTTTTTGTTCTTTTAAAATTGATTGGCCAGTATCTTTGTTCTTTGAAAATTGATTGGCCAGTTTCTCAACGTAATTAACAGGTTCGGTTTTATGTTTACACTCTACTCGTGAAAATTATTTATTGCATGTCTTGATTTTTATTTAATATCTTTTTTATTCTCCCATTATTTTATAATACTATACGATATTTTATTATAGCTTTTCTTTGTTGTGGTGTATATATACATAAATATATCTGTTAATTTCGTTAAACCTTTGAAAACATTAAAAAGATGTGTTAACTTTGCAATATCTCTTACGAATTATGATAACACAATTGTACCTGTGAAAAAATTATTTCAATAATAGCTGTCAGTCGTTCGTGCGTGACGCATGTTTGTTTATTTTATTCAAAAACGTAAACACGTAAACAAATTTTTTTACTTTTATTTTTATTGTACTTTATTTTACTTTATCTTGAAATGTGAATTAATAAGTTAAAGACAACCAAAATTTGCAAGAAAGAATTTTGTATGAAAAAATAGAAGTCGTGTAAACAAGTTTACATATTTTTTTAGAGTCCAGAATGTCCACAGAAGTCAGCGCTGCTCCACGAGTCATGCCTGTTTTAAAATCGACTAGTGATTTGCCTCGAAAAGAGGAGAAGGTTGACGCGAACTCTCTGCACGCTTACCAGATGTGGTTGAAAGAGAAACAAATGAGAGAGCAGGAGGAGGAAGATAAGAAGATGAAGACAGAGGAGGAAGATGATGATAGCAATGAGGAAAACTTTCGTGTTGATGCTGTCCTAGAAAGAGGTCCTTCTCCACCCGAATCAGAGACATCCAACACATATGAATGGTCATATGAGGAGCAATTTAAACAAGTTAGTTTAGATGCATATTTTTTTAAGAATGTGTGTCCATTAATGAGTTACGCTGCAAGAATTTGTTTTTGTCTAAATAACATTGATAGCATCAGCCAAAGAGCTTTTTAGCATATTTTGTTGTTGGTGGTTAATCAAGATGAGATAGGACAAATATATTTGATAGCCATTGTTCAACGTTAATAACAACGTAACTGTTTCATAACTTTGCTAGTTACAAAATTGTCGAAACTAATAAATAGTGTTAATGTCAATTTTTTTTTGCATCACAAGCGAAAATTTTACCTTGTGTAATCTCTTCCTCGCTCTTGACATTTTGCTGACAAAATGTTCCCGCCAATTACTCATTAACCATTTTAAAAATTTTTGCTTGGTTATTTTGAAATACAAAATGTTGGGCTATCGAGCCCACGCTTATCGACAGTGTTTGATTTTCAAAACAACAAGAAACTTTTATTTATCAAACAAGTTTACTAGCTTAGATTCTACTGCTAAGCTTGACTCCGTTTTAAGATGAGAAAATTTATAATTTTTAAAATGCACTTATTCATATCATACTGGCCTGTGTAAGGGACCCTTTTCCATAGCTTTGTTTCCTGAACTTGAATCATTGGTTTCGTTTTGAGTACATAACTATGATCCTTAGTGTTTTTGATTAACATACAAAATAATTGTCGGAAAACGTTTATTGGACTATCGCTTAATGTGACAAAAAAAAATTTTTAAATAGAAATAATATATAAAAATGAATTAGTGGTCTTTAAATTTTATTTTATAAAAAACAAATATATATTCGTTTCTTTAATTTTCATAGTTGTATGAAATTGACGAAGATCCTGACCGAAAGTCCTTCTTGGACGAGTACTTTGACTTCATGAAGGGAAGAGGAACACCTGTGAGCCGGATCCCCATCATGGCCAAACAAATCTTGGATTTGTTCCAATTGTACAACTTAGTAGTCAAGCATGGTGGGTTAGTTCAGGTATGTCTTTAAAAATACGTCTCCATTAGTCAATTATTGGTGCATAAACAAGAAATGACACTTGATTTGTTTTGTTTTGCAATTTGCATACAAAAACCTGGAATAATAATTGCCGGTTGTTTTCCTTTCTGGTGTATTCCAGCCCTTACATTACTCCTGGTGTAATCCCGGCTTAGAAAATATAACTCAGTCCAAATCCTATTGCATAAGATAGAATACGTATCGTCTTTTTAGGAAGTTGGTATAAATAAAAGATAATAATCATTAATGTTTTTTTCAAATTTCTTTGATAAAAACTAGAACAATATCAAAAACACTTATCACCATAGCAACAATTATGAGTCATTGACGTCATGGATTTAATTCCAACCAATCAAATAATCACAATCAAGGAAAACATCTTGATTCTAGCGGTGATTGAATGAAAGACACAACCACACATATTAGAGATGTTTCCTTAGGCTTTGGTTTTGATCTCATTAATGCAATTACACATTGTTGATTTAGTTCTTTATATCTGATATTATTCTAAATTGCTGTTCAAGATTTTAATTGTTAATTAAAGCGAAAAGAAATGTTTAATGGGGCTGGATTTGCATAATGGCGACAGCGAAAACAACTCCTTTCAATGTTGCCATAATTAGCGACGGATAATTTTTCCCCGCCGCCATTCCTGACAGTCTTTTATTTTTCGACATTGATTCTTTGAGAAATAACAGATAAAAATTCCTCAATGTGTACATCATTTTTTTTTTAATATTTATTTTACTAATTTTTTGTAATTACGGTTTTTCTTATTTCTTCATATTTTTACTATGTTTGTCATTTACTTTATATCTAGCAAGTTAATATTTAATGTTGAATCGACGTGCATTTTTTTGTACAGGTTATACGGAACAAACAGTGGAGCAAGATCACAAAGGGTCTAAATTTACCTACATCGATAACAAGTGCTGCATTCACACTTCGCACACAGTAAGCTATTTTTATTTTTGTTGACTATATTGGGTATTTAAATTTCCTTGTTTTTTTCTGTACAATGATGATAAACGACAAACAACAACAAAAACAAGAATAACAACAACAGATTGTTTGTTTTCCAGCAATAGTTTCGACAGTTTTAAGCATTTTAGTGGTAAAAATGGAGGACGATGATCAATTTTGCATGCAAAAAAGATGCAATGCATTTTCTAAAGAACGACTAAAAAAGTTCTTGGGGATCATATACTGCTGCTTAGATCCAACAGAAACTTTAAGAAACAATCTTAACAACTCCACTTCAGTAAAGCAATAATTTTGTGTGTCAGTTAGTGTATTCCAACTCACTTTATTCAGCTGAACCTTTTAAACATATAGACTTTATCTCTATAATTTACCTGGCAATAAAGCATCTCCTTTACAACATTAAACTTGAGAATTAGGAGCTAGTTGATGTGATGTTACTATATCACAACTATATCAGCCCTTTCTTCTTTAAAATAGGTACCTGAAATATCTGTACCCATACGAGTGCACCCTACACAACTTTTCCACTCCAAAAGAATTACAAGCAGCCATAGATAGCAACAGACGGGATCGATTCTCCACACTGTATCATGCAGAGCCCACCATGACATCCACACGAGATGACCGGTTTGGTTCCTTCCCTATAAACGGGTGCGATTATCCAGCAACCCAACCGCATCACCATCTACCCCATCCATCTTTGAGTTCATCGCAAATGGATGTCAGGTATGGGTTGAAACGACCAAGTGATGCTATGATGGCAAAGTCGTATGATAAATATGGTATGGATAGTCCAAAGGTGATCGTCCTTCAGGACGGCACACCATCAATTGCAGAAAGCCGATCTGGTAAAATGTCTCCACCGTCCTTTCATTCACGACCAAGATCGCCATTAAGAGATAGTGATATGAGAACACTAGCAGAAATAGAAGCCCGAAGAAGAAGTCACCATTTCTCTTATGGAGGAAAAGATTGGGATGGAGATGCTAGACATGTGATTGAAGAAGAAGCGAGGAGGCGACTAATGGATGATTCTAGAACCAAACCTGGAATGATTTGCAAAGACAAGAACTGCAATGGGGTAAGTCTCCGTTCCTTTAGCAGCTATTGCTTGTTCAAAAAACTACAAATTTAGAACTTAGTAACCATTTTATTTCCTTTAGATCGACTGCAAATACGGCAGAGCAGAGCCACCACCTCACCGTCACAGGCCTCCACATGACAGTATGATGTCAATGTGCCCGTGTGTGTATTGTAAAGATCCTCGATCCTCCTACTCGCCACCTCGAAGAGAGAACTCGCGACATCATATGGATGGAGCCAGTGCGACAAGTCACGATAGTTTGCGATACAATAACACGCGTACACCACCATCGACAGTGTCACATGGTGAAACAAATGGTACCAGGGCTACGCCGCAACCTCTTAAAACAGAAAACAATGAAAACTCGTCTCCAATGACAACATTACGAATGAAACTACCTGACGTAAGAAAGGGCGGAAACTCGATAAAAATTTCGCTTGAGGTGGAGGGCGTTATTTATGAGGGCGTCATAAGTGCAAAAGAACCAATTACTAATGGTGACGTCGCCCACGCACGAAA
This sequence comes from Hydractinia symbiolongicarpus, assembly GCF_029227915.1. Taxonomy (NCBI): domain Eukaryota; kingdom Metazoa; phylum Cnidaria; class Hydrozoa; order Anthoathecata; family Hydractiniidae; genus Hydractinia; species Hydractinia symbiolongicarpus. The sequence continues at coordinate 10,252,087 of NC_079875.1, read as the reverse complement.
CAATATTGACGCTGAGTAGCTTTATTGTACAACATTCTTTTTTGTAAATAGCTTTTCGTTTTTTTCTTTCTTTATTTTTGTTGCGCGTTCTGTACTTTATTCTGAAATTTTCTTCAAATCTCGAATTTTGTTTTTCCACTCGACATTTACTATAGTTTCATAAAATAATTTTTCAGAGTTGTTGAGTGTAATGTTTACAAAAATCTTTAAATAAAATTTAAAAAAAACGGCATGTTTCACAAGCTGATGTCGAATTGTTACATTTTTCGCGCCTGATTAATTTATGTTGAGTTATAGCTCTTTTCGCGCCTTATTTTATTTGCGTTTGTGTTTATATATTCTATAGGAGAAAAAGAGTTGCAACAACAATGTAAATAATAATAGAGTTAACACACCCGTGTTTCAAGAAGCCTTTATTATATGGCAAGTTTCACAGGGGGTAAAAAACTAGGATTTACTAGGATTGAAGTATAAAACGATGTGTATATATTGCAAGATTTTTAGGCCATTTTTTATGACAGAGATTTTTTATTTGCATGTGTTTATTAATTTATTTGTAAAAAATTTAACGGAACATGATAAAAACATTAGAAAAAAGGACTGTGGTGTTGCTTTGCAGTGTAGTTACTTTTAACAGAACTAAATCGCTCCAAATAATTTTGGCGAAAGTTTACTGTAAAGTCGGAAAAGCTATTTCTCGCGATTTATTTTTCTTTAATTTTGGAAACAATCAACTGGAAAATAACCTTATCTAGGTACCACATATTCTTAACTGTCACAGTTCGCTTGTCAGTATTCACGACGTTCTTAGAATCTTAAATTTTTTGGGTGACGTCAACATGGCCCCGTAACCTCCCAGGCCGTGAAGTTAATTGATCTTTAATTCAGACACGTCGAAAGTTCAGATAACTCTGCTAACGTAACTTTTGCAGCCTACCGAATTCGGAGTACTGGCGAAGTAAGTAATGGCAAATTTTACCATCCTTAGTGGCTCCATTCTTACGACAGGCTTTTTCCCCCCTCTGACTGTAACTATGTTAGGTTACCGCCACAGATATGTATAGCATTGCTGTACTTGCTTGCCTGCCACACCAGCAAATTAGCGGTCAGTAGATGGAACCAAATGGGCTGACAACACAAAAGTGCACCTGAGTGGGGACTCGTACCTGAAACGTTATGACTACAAGCCGAATGCGCTAGCTACCACTACACCATCTCCGCCTGTGATGGTGTTCGGCATTTTTAAGGAATAAAAAAACATGAACAGTTTCCACTGTTAAGACTAGTAATGATTAGTCTACATTATAATGCCCGTATACGTCTGTCTGTCACGCAAAATGGTAGCTTAGCTGCGCAAGTAACGAGACGCACGCAATGCGGTATAAAAAGGACGGGCGAAACCGTGGATTTTTCCACGGGCTAACGACTAGTTTTATGCATTTTTTTATCTTTTCCCAACGCAAATGTTTTCGCCTGATTTGTTTTAAAGTTTGTTCTCATTAAAACTCATCATTAAAAAAAAACAAGAAAAAAAACAATGAGTGCAAGTTTCGTCAAATTCTACCGACAGATTCATGTTTCGACAAATTTACAATTCGAGTAATATTCTTTCAATTTACTATCCGTGTTTTCCAATAATTTTCCCCCAAAAAATAGGAGTAAAAAGGAATGAAGTGCCTATGGCAACGTTTCCATACCGATTTCCATACCGATAAAGCGGGTTATTCCGATTAGGTAATAAATTATAATTATTTGAATGACAAATTAATGATATTCGATAGACGTGGACAAAAAAAACAAAAAAAACTAGCGTCATGACACGAACATATCTCATCATAAACAACACATTTATACTTTTATAATCATTTGCAACTTTTGGACACATCTTTTATCTGACACGTACAGCACAGATAAGCTTCGTCTGCAAAAAATCGATATTAAACCACATCAAAGGATGTATAAATTTCCTGACGAAAACCGCATTATAACGCATCATTAGATCACCGCCGGGTACAGATTAAAATTGACAGAAATCTAAACAGATGTAATCTTGCTTCGTAATTTGCTTTTTCTATCTTCTCTTGTCAACTTATAGTGTCTGTCCTCGTTGTTTTTTTTTGAGACACACTGCCAGATGTCTAATCAGAAAGTTTTGGCGTTACAAGTTTTCGCGCGGAGAGAAAGGTCACATAATATTGTTTTCATCCTTTTTGCTACTTTTGAATGAAAATAAGTTGAGAAAAGTTTTCTTGTACAACATTAATGTAAAGCATGAAACACTATGTCTAAAAGATATTTAGAGATTAAAATACTGACTGGTAAAATCAAATTTAGATTGTAGGAGATCACGCTAAAACAACGTTTAGGAGGTTTCATGGGTGCTAAGTATCCTAGGCTAAGGACTGGTATTGCAAATGGTATTGTAAACACAATATTTGGACTGATATTCAAACCTTTGTGTTTGTTTTGATACGAGTACTGGCGCGAAAGTAGAAAGTTGAAATTTCTAAATAAGGAAAACTAACAAAATGTAGATATATGTTTATTTGTAATAGAAACATTCTTACTTATGACAAAATAACATAAATTTTTTCATTTTTTTACGTTTAAATTTTGTCTCCTAAAAACGATATCTACATTAACGGTCGCCGCCATTATCGAAGAAACCCAACTTGGTTCGTACATATTTTGTTCCTTTGTGACGTCACACGGCGTACATATCTCAATAGGACTTGTGAAGATTGAATAACTACTTGGTCTTTCCTAGAGTGACTAGGATTTATCGCGAAGGTTTGAGCGGCAAAAAATACTTTAACACTTTAATAATTTTAATACTTCTCTCGCGAAAGTTTCTCCAATCAAGAAGCGAAATTCGAGTAGTATCACTGTATAAAAAATGCGAAAGAAGGTAAGCAGAGAAAACTTTGAGACTGTTTTTGTTTTGTTTTGCTATCACAAAAGCACTTACCACCAAATCTGTGACTTTACCACCGATAGTAAAAACGCCTGAAGCAGTTAGCAAAAAGAGAAGTATAAAAACAGCAAAAGGGAAAGAAAATCGTGACAACAGGGAAATATTCAACACCAAAAGTTATTGAATTGATGAATGAAAAAAAAACCATAAAATATTGTACTTTAATATGCTTCAACTAATTTTAATTGTCTTAAAATCTGTTTTTTGCGGTTAAAAAAATAAATATTTTGAACTGAAAAAACTTTTGCTTTTTGAAAAAATTCTTTAACTTTGCGGGAAAAACTTTCGCGTTTTTTCAATGAAATAATTTTAAGGAATAAAGTTTCACGAAAAAACCTAAAAATGAACTGCTTACCCACTGTGACAAACAGGAAAATTAAAAAATTTTCAAAAACATCTGCAAAATTTAACTCGTAAAAGTGGTCGCCACGACAACGCTTCGGCACATATTTTTAAATACACAAAATCAATTATTAATACATTTGGGTTAAAGCAATTGGTAAACTAATCCACACGGATTAGGGAAACAGCATCAACACTGATTGATTTCATTGGTTCGAATCACCTGATTCTATCAACGTATTAGCCGAATCAATGGCGGATCATAACATGTTCGTTTTCCGTAGAAAAACTACCAACATCAAATACACAAGAACAATTAAATGCATGAAGTAGACAAATGGTTGTATTCGAGGGGAAATAAAAACACAACAATGGATTTTTTTGACATGAGAGATGATGTCAAAAAATACCCTGGTATTGTTGAGTGATTTTTGGCCAATATATGGCCAGATTATGCGAACGCGTCATAAGGAATACGTTAATTTATGCGATTAAAAAATGGCGGGACTTTAGCGGTTAGAAAATTTATGTTCCAGCAAGAGAAAACGTACTGACAATTGTATTGTCTCACGAGTAAAAAATACAGGAAAAATTATCTTGGTAACTACAATAAACGCCTTTAAATGTTGGAAAAGAAATCGTGCTGTTTAATAATACATTGATATAGCTGACCTAGCTAGTACTGAATAGAACCTTTGCTTGGTGAAGTTAGACAGTTTATTGTTTAGATTTTAAATCCAGTTTATGGAAAAAAGCACTTTTAAATTTTTGTGAGAACTATTTTTATGCAAATTTAGCCAGCTTAAGATATATACCTTGTTAATTTGGATACTTTAACAAGTACGAATCTATGTATATAATTCATGAGATAAAGCTAAAAGTGTCCAACAAAGTGGGCTATAAAAAATACTTCTCTTTCAAAACCGTAGTTTTTGCTGAAAATAAAATAGACTTGAAACTTGGTATGACATGTTTATAGGCTGGTTTGAAGAAAAATATTGAGGTACAAAAATATTCTCACTATTACCATAGTTTTTGAGTTCCTGTTTTAACACGGGAAAATGATAAACGATTTTTGACAGTTATATCAATTTTGTCAGACAAAAATACATGTACAAAAAACATTAAGAAGAGCAATGTTCATAATTAAAAAATGTCAGAGTCTACGTGCTATGTTAGGGTCAAAATAAAAATTTGTGCCATGTTTGATTGGTGAACCCAGTTTCATATCTTCTAATTTCTTGAACGTACTAAATCACAGATGGACAATAAAAAAATCTTCCATAATCGTGTTGTAAAATTGTGTTACCTGCCCCTGCATGTATACGGTTGTGAAATTCAGGGATTTGTTAGAGACACTAGACCCCCTTCACTTCCCTTAGTTTAATAATTACATTCTCTTTTCTTAAATAAATTCATCAATTTTAAGTTAATATTTGATTTTGCAAATAGGGTCTCAATAAAGACACGTATTTTTCGGATTTATTTTCGTAAATCTGAATTGATACAAATATTGCAAGTCTCTGGAAGAAATTTTATTAAGAAATAAAGAAACAAAGTTTCTTATCCTCCCTGCAAATTTTGCTATGACAAAGTTAAGCTAGCTAGCTAAAAGGTAAATGTAAAGAAAATATCAAGCTAAAATATATGAAGCTAGCTGTCATCAATACATCTACATAAGGCTTTTGATCACCAACTACGTGCCAAACATATTAAAAACATTGTTAGCTAGCTAGCTACATGCACTTGTTTTTCTTATGTCAGTACCCGACTTTATTATGCCGCTATCTTCTTTCCTATAGTACAATGCGACCTCATGAAATAATCAGTGATAATTCAATAAATCTAAAAAAGTAAAACCAAACGGTCTTTATAAATTTAACTAGCTTTGTAATAAAGTTTTGTTGTTTACGAAATACAAAACCACTGCTCAATGCGCCATTTTAATCTTGACCTGAAAAAGTGCTGATTAAGAAAAAAGTCGTAATAAATAAGCGAAAATGTAAAAGCCAATCACATTACAAAACCCGGTCAACGATACCAGGGTATTTTTCGACGTCATCTCTCATGTCAACAAGGCAAAACAAAAGTGGAAGAGACTTGGCAATGATATCGACATTCTAATTTCCATGGTGAGAGAAAAAGAACATTAAATACAACCAATTGTAATGTCTTCCCATGAAGATAAAAGAAACTGGCAACAAAAAGAAAAAAAAGAACTTTTGCAAACAAAAAACGAGCTAAAAAAAACAAATTGACAAATTTGCAGATGCAGTAATAAAAACAATGTTGTTGAGCACCTGTCAAAACGGAAAACATGAAGGTTTTCAAAAATTCATCTTAATTTTTGAATACAGATGACAATAAGAGCTGTAATGTAGAAGTTATAGACGGTAAAGCAGTCAATATTGATGATGGTAAAGACCTAAGAGTTCTATGTCTATTGTTGTTCATCAGAAAACAAATTTCCATGTTCTATACCTGATATTGTTTTCTCTTTGCTTCCTCCATTCATCCTTTCATTTGATGCTTGAACACTATCAGAGCCAAATTGTTTTGCAAAATAAAGCAACCTTGTGTCAAGAAAGTTTTGGAAATTACAATATTCATACGCCAGGCAGATACAAGCCATTTAGAACAGGTTTCATTCACATCACCGTAAAAGAAAATTGTCTAAACCTCTGATGTGAGCCAGAAGTTTTAGTGACCTCAACCAATTGCAAAAATCTTGATTTATCCTTAATTTAATAGCAGAGGGTTTGCTTTGCAATGCCATATTTTAATCCAATTCCACCGCACACTGTTTCTTGTCTGACGTCTTTAAGAAAACAATACATTTGTATCAAATAATCACACAAGTAGATAACTTTACCTTGCCTGGTCACTTCTTCGTGAAAGTTGAAGACTTTACCTTGTCTTTGCACCTGCTTTAAGTAAAAAAATTTGCCTTCTTCGCCCAGTAGAAAACTTTACTATGTACTGTACCTTCTTCGCGCAAGCAGAGAACCATACCTTATCTGCTACCTTCTTTGTGCCGGTACAGAACTTCACCTTGTCTTGTAACTTCATCTACCAGTGGAAAACTTTATTTTGTCTTTTTGTATAAATGGAAGATTTCGGCCATCTAAGAAACTTAATCCATGCGCAAATTTATGTGATTAAGGCATATATGGTCCAGTCATACAATTGTAAGTAAACTAAAATTTACATTACGCATAATTTTTTTAATATAACATAAGTATTTACAACCTTTAAAAACAAATAGCTATTTAAAAATTTCGGTTACTTTATTTGATTTATTAGAATATCCGGCTTAAGGAAAGAAGATACATCATTGCCCACAGAATTCACAGAATTTCTCTCTCTCCTTAAAGCAAACTTCGTCAAATTTTTTTTATCTTGTACATTTCCTAACGGAGTCGCGATTGATTAGCTTTACCTTTTTTCTGATACGAAATACGTTTTAAAAACACAAGGTATATTTAAAAGCTGACTTGCGAGATATGGAAAAAATTGAAACGAAAAGATTATTTATTGCACATACGTAGTTGGTTTGGGATCGCGGATATTAATGCTTTCCAGTTCACTTTTTTCTTAAGAAAACCGACTGTTTTCGGAAATAATTTTTTTGCCTAACTTACTGTTCAGGATTATCACACCATTTAATTTTTACGCGGTGAAAAGCGCAAATGCGAAATTTGTGCAAATTTTGTTGATGAATGCGAACACATAAATCGTGTGTTGTTAAAGCAAGGTAGATACAAAAATGCATGCAATTATAAAACCTAGCATGAAAACATTTCTTGCTCAGCAGGTTTACGTACCCATATGCCAAACTTTTGAGCGCGAAATTTCCTAATCATGCATTTCTTAGCAGTTTGATAATCGGAAGCCTGTTCTTTCGCTTCCCTATAAGTGTCTAGCTTCAGTAAAAATGCGCACCGTTCATTTTTAGAAATTACCTCCCGAAATCTTTTGTACAGTTCCAGTTTGCACAACCGAGAAGGCGTTGGAGCATTCTCTGTACGAGTTAAGCACGCTCCGGTGCGGCCATCTGTTACCTCCGGACTAAGGTCCGAACAGCACCAGTTTATGCTGATGTTATTAGTTTTTTCCGTTTCCCGTGATGCTTCATACGTCGTAACCCGTCCAATCCACGGATGGTTTAAAAAATAAGGCATTGGCAAGTCTTCATCAATGCTGCCATTTTTGTCCAAACGACAACAAACGGCCCTACAGAGATGGCCGTGGTCATAAAGATAACCTAGCGTTAATGATTCTAAATATATGGGTTCAATTAAATGGCTGAGTAAGGCACCTTGTAGTCCTAACACGTTCCACCTACAAACTTTATCACTACAAGACATCGTGCGGAGTCTTTGACCACGTAATATACCGTCAAATGTTTGTTCACCGTCGTTGGAATCAATAGGAATAGTCCCTTCGCCGTCTTCAATTTTAGTTCGTAAAATACCATGAGGCTTTGATGTGTATGTAGGTGTATGTTCTTTTGACAGGTTTCCTGACGAGTTAACTTGTCGTGGTGTAAACAGCGCACCGTCTCCACAAGGAGCTGTACTTATGTATAAATGAAAAGTAACACCATCTTTCAGTTTTGCATGGTCATTCATACCACCTGTCTCAAAAATGGATTCTCCACCTTCATATAAAGATTCAAGTTGACAGTATAAATATCTTAGAAACGCTCGACGACAGACCACTTCAGCGTGGGAATCGTTTACCGCTTTTCCTTCCAAGCTTAAACGTTGTCCTGTAATGCAACGATTTCCGGTACCCATCGCAACCACACGCCCGCTGTCTTCATAACCATTCTGCTGAATCATACTAGCTATAACTTTACGTCCGGCAAAGTTCTCTTGAATCATAGTAGATAATAACAGAAACGCGTGGTGACTTAATGTTGCGATGTTATCGAAGTGTGATAAGCCGTTCGAAGGTGGATTAAGAATGTCATCAATCACATTTTCACCCATGCCCGACTTACTTTTGAAAGCACTTTTGCCAAGTATAGCCTAGAAAATAGATAAGATAACAAAATGTCAAAAAGCCTGTACGCATTGCTAGATAAAAACATCTGTGTTGCCGTTTTATATTATTCTATCAAAGGCTTCGCTGTTACTCTTCGAATGTACGTTTTACTATCACAACTCCCCATGCCAAAATTTTAAATGTAATCAAAGAAGTTACCACACACCTCTACAACTCCCTGATTTAGCTATATTCATCTAATGTACAATCGAAACTGCCATGATACAATCGGAAATACGTGGAAATAATAAACCAACTAATTGGAAAGAAGAAGTGATTCACAGCAATACTTCTTTGGAACTCTGTAATAACTCATTTGCTTTAGAATGACTGTTGCTTTTTTACCTTACGGGAAGAAATTTTTCGCAAAATTTTAATAGGCAAGGAGGTCCCAATTTAACCTGGAAAATTCCATTCACAGGTTTAAATAAATTTATGTAATTTTCAGGCGAAATAGGTTGTCTTGCCAAGCTCCAACACACTTCACGCTAAATAATTTTTCAACCTTTTTAAAGTGGGTAAACAGTTTTTTAACAAAATAAAGGTAAAATCATATCTCATTATAAATCGTGTGTAATTTATAATTTTTTTTCCGCAGCTTATAAAGCTATACTGGTGATACCTCAAGATATAATTACTTACTTTTTTGTAAGCATAAGTTTTAGACTTGTACGTATTTTTAGTATATATATTTATCTAAGATTTAAAACCTTGTATCCTGATAATGATAATTATACCTGTGAAAACACTTTTAATATAGTATAAAATTTAATTTAGACATCTAAAAAAAGAAATAGCTGTTTATAGTTACTATTTCAAGACTTTTTAACAAACTTGTTTTGCCAAACTTCTAGAAATTGACAGATCACCCACATGTTCATGGGATTCAGCCCCCGCTCCCCCCCCCCCCCCCCCCAAACTAGAAATTTAATTACGCACCATACACGATACGAAAGGTTGTCGTTCCTCATCCTGGCGTATAAACTAAATTTATTTGTGGAGGTCTGTTCAGATTGGACAATAAAATACTTGACATGATTAAAGCAAATAAAGTCATCAAAACAACTATTTATGGCGACACCAGGTGGCACAACTGGATTCAGCACAAGCCGAGATGTTTACAATCGTTGGACAATGAATACCGTATCGTTAAGCCTTTTTATGGTTTTCTTGATTTTCGTCGTGAAAACCATCTACACAAATAATAATCTTAGTCGTATTAATGGTGATGAGAAAGATGTATCTGCACTTAAATTTTCATATCCAAGAATTTCTTTTACCCATATACTGATAGCAAATTGTTATGCACCTTAAATGTGATGTTGGCTGCAGGTAATGTAGAACAAGACTTGCTGTAGGCGTTTGACAGATAGATTAACCAAATCAATGTTTGATCCCACAAAATCATAAAACTTGAAACCTTTTCAAACATAGCTAAAACTGTCAAAGTTACGTGTAAATATACACAAATTTAACTTACGGCAACAAGATTCTTATTCCGAAAAGCAGCCATTTTATCACAGCAATTCGATGTAAAAGTACTATTATACTTGCCGATATATGAGAAGACCTGACTGACTAGTAAAGCGTTTTTGATGAACGCATTAGAGAATAATGTAAAAGCATTTCAAATCTATCCCGAAAAATATGCAAGTGTAATTAATTGTATGGCCCCTGTGCAAAGATCTAGTGCTGCTGGCCTGACAAGAATTTGCTGCCAGTTTACCATATCAGATAGTAAGAAAGCAGTACGAATTGATGCAGCACTTGATGTTTATAGAGAAAAGTCCGTTAAAATATGAAGACTGGTTGTAAGGACAGGACAAGGATAATTGACAGAATCGCAGTGAAGTCACTAATAGAAAAACGCTCGTAAATACATTTTGTGATTCCCTTGTAAGTCTGCATGCATGTGTACAGGTTGTGACACGGTAAATGCTTTTGCTGCTCGGTGGCACACTAAATGCACTGAAATCAAGGGCTAGCGAAGGTGAATATTTCGAGCTATTCAAAACACTTGGTGAAGCATTGGATGTCGGAAACAGAGATGATGAGGGCTAAGGAATTTGTATGTCATCTTTATGGGCAAAAGGTGGATTATGTGAATGTTCCTTGTTACAAACTCCATTGTGCAAAGAAAGGATTATGACAAACTACCACTGTGTCAGTCTAGCCTACACAAACATGTGTTGAGAGCAAATCACCTAAGTCGAGCATGGTGAATATTTAGTAAAGAGCATCAACAAATACCATCCCAAATGGTCATGGCTGGTTTATTACCGAAGACGAAAATTTAATTTTATGGATGACGTGTAAACAAGCTCACGATGTTCGTTTGTTCTTTTTTCTTAATGGTGCAATTTCTGTGTAGTTGAAATTGCGGTCTGTAATCTAATTGTCATTTATGAAGGGTTGGTACAATTTTCTTTAAAAACTTTTTTTAAAAAGCTTAACTTAAATCTGTTATCCTATTATCCTGCAACTGTAGTCGAAAATGTTTTGACAAATCATATGAGTGTATAGAAATGAAAGTGCACAGAAATGTGTCGATTAATAACATGTAAAAATTTCGATAGCGAAAATGAAGACTTTGTTGGCGACAGTGGAACAAATGGTTTTATTTTGTACTTGTTTCTTCTGTTATAAATGATAGCCGTAAAAATTGTCTGATTCAGGTCGTACCAATTTAGGCGTCTAAAAATATTTCAAATCGGATCTGCAAAATAGATTCGATTTAGTCAGTTAGATTTAAACAGAAGAATTGATTTGTTTTATTCAAGCTATATCGCCAGGTGCATGTTGATAAGCATCGAAAATTAGCAAATCATCTCAGGCAACTAACTTATACAAATCTGTCAAATTCAAACTCCGTCAAAATATTGTCATTTCAACAAAATAACATAATCCAATTCTGGTCTACAAAATACTCGATCTCTTCAGTAATTTTTAAATCTACACAGATATTTTGTTCATACTAAATTGCTCTGACTTCCAGGAATTCATCAGACGTCTGTAACTACAGTGTTTAATGCAATTAATACAAGATGTTTTGATAGTTTACTGAAATGCAAAAATACCAAGAAACAACAAAATCTGGTCTGTAAATTACACGCCAACAGCCGTGCCTGCATAATATTTGACGTTTCGTCTCACAGCAGTAAACCAAAATTTCACGAATGGCATGGACTATCATGCACTAACGTAACAAATACAGGCTTCCCGAATTGGCTGCGTCCGTCAGGTTAGACAAAAAGGGAGTTTTATCCTGCTGAATAAGCTTTTCCATGTTTTAATTTTTACCAAGGCTCAATGCTGCTAAAGTTTCTTTTATTTTGCAGGTTCGGTTGTTGATTGTTTGCTTGTTGGTTGTTGATTGTTGCTTGTTGGTTGTTGATTGGCTTGTTTACTATCTAGAAGACTTGACTGTTCAGATAGCCTGGTGCACCAATCGAAAATCAAACTTCCCATTACGTTTGTCTTTATATCAAAACTTGACATAAAGAAGTATCGAAAAATAAATTCCTGCCGCTTCTGCTATTGTGTATTCACTCATGTCAAGAATGCTGTGGGATAAAGTTGCTTTGTTTTCAGATTTCAGCCGCACATGTTGCTTACAAAATGTTGTAATAAACAAAGCGTGTATATGTAACTCGTATAAGGGAAGCATAAGGCGCAATTTTAGCAATTGTTATTTGATAAAGTGCCAAAACAGTAAAAATTCTTCACAGCACTGGTAAACAATTTCAAAAAAGATTAACTTTAACAAAAATTACTTCTGTATCAGGTTATTTGTTAACAGTATGAAAATTTCACAATGGGTATCTCGAATAATATATCACAGTCGCGCTAAATGAGTTTTAAACATTGATAAGACATTCTAAAATATTACCAGTGAACTTCAAAAAAACGTTGAACTTGCTAAACACACACACAAGAAATGAAAGTTCAGACTTACACGTAATGCTGCGTCCGCCGCATCCCTTCTTGCATCTTTCATATTAGAAGCTGCCACAGCATCGTACAACTGATCTCCAATTTTTGCTGCAACAGTAAACTTATTTTTGTGCCCTCTACCTTCGTTAAGAACTTCGAATGCGACTTCTAACCCGTTCTTTTGTGCAAGTTCGTTCAATGAACTAACTGGGTTCTTATTCAAGGCATTAAAAGTTTCGTGGGAAAGTATTTTTGATGACAGGGTCAGCGATTTTGACGGCGGTGGAACTAAAGCAGGGTTTGGTAGACTATGTGTCAGCTCTGGTTTCCAACCAGGCATCATACCTGCTGGCTGAGGGTGCGGATTATATCTTGGGATAAAAGAGGAACATGAAGCTTTCTGATTGACGCCTGTGGAATTGCCAGAAACCAATTTGTGGGGTGGTAATGGTGGCCCCTTATAAGAACTCGGAGGTCGAGGAGAAGTGTTGTCACATCTCGTGTTCTTCTGATCACATGTAGTGGACGATATGGGAGAAGAAACTGGGAAAGTTATACTCTCTGTTGATCCAAATTTCGATCTAAACTGATCCCTACTCCTACCTTCATATTGACCTCCACAAGAGTTTGAATTCTGACTGGTCTGTTGAGGATGCGGATTAACTTTCCACGCTTGAGGACCGTAACCATATGCTTTTACAATCAACCCTCGATCGTTCATGTCGTACAAAAGTGGTTGCAATGGCAACTTAAAATGGTGGCCACAGTTCTGGATAATTTCTTTAGTAGAAACCGGTCGAGGAAGTTGATTCAGGAGCTTTAAGATCTGCTCTTGTTTTTGTAGCATAATTGGATCGGATGTTAAAGATTCATTACGTGTTTGTTCCCATTCTGGAAAAAAATACATTGAGATAATGTTCTTGTAGCTACTACTCTGTAACACATTTTTTTTATAAGAAAAACTTCTTTGACCTGAGCCCCAATTTCCGTAGCAAAATACCCGAATATATATATATATTATATATAGGATATATATATAGGCAGATATCTTAAATATTTCCTTAATTTTTATTCCTTTATTTTGACTTTTTCGAACTGGACTAGTTACATGCTTTTATTGTTATTTTTAAAATAAAACTTTGTTAAAATGTATATCAAATGATTGAAGAAAAAGAAACTTTATTATGTTGTGTTTTAAAATTATGGTGACTTGTAAATGGTCTCCAAAAATTGGATCTGAACTTGCTAAGGCTGGGGATTTTCTTAAAAATTTACTTAAGATTTTCTTATAAAAAAGATGTGTAGAATAACACAAATCTCTTTCTTGCTTTAATGTTATTAAAGACATGGACAAGAAAGTGCTAAAAATTAAATTGAGGAAAAAGCTTCCAACTTGCTAACTTAACGTTAGATTTAAAAAAGTTTTAAAACAAATTGTATGATGAACTACATACCATTGGAATGAAAACTGTGGTAACTTCCTTGCTGTTCTACATCACCCATCCTAAATTTTTTCAAAGCTGGAGCATATTCCCCGTGACTGTCAAAAGTATATCTTTCATTAAATGGAATGTTTTCTGAAGGAAAATATTCATCATCCCTGTAATCTTGTCCTGCATTGCGAGGTATTTGCTGCACCAGTGGTCCAACATTATTCATGTAATTCAACGTACCTCTTTCTGAACCATAATATTTATTTTCACGACTTCGTCTTTCATAGTAAGGCCTGTGCTGCATAGGTGGTTTTACATCCCTATTGAAATCTATTGCTTCTTTTGGATCATTTTTATGTGCCAACAAATCTTGATAATTTTTGGATAAATGAGGTGGTAAAGGAATTGTTGATTTTTTGTCATTCATATCTATTACTGTACTGTTTTCAAGTACCTAAGACTTGAAGAGAAATATGAAACCTAATATTGGTTTTTAAATAAATGAATTAAAAGAGGAATTTTAAACATTCAGTTGGGAGGGGTAAAGAGATTATGTGCACTGTATAACCTAAAAATACAAAACCAAACAAAAAACTAAAAATTATTATTGCAGTGTCCTACTGCAACGATTTTGATGATTTCAAAACATGAAAATGTAAAAAAACGAAATTATAGATGAATGTGTGTATGTGTACACATAAAAACTTATATCAACTGTGCGCTGTAGTGCGACCTCGATCACTCACCCTGTGTATTATGTACTGGATGCACTCCCTGTTTTAACTTATTTTGTTCACCATGTACAGCTGTTTTAACCTTCACATATTTAATGTTGTATAAATAGCGGATGGTCCCTTAAATTGATAAAGATAAAAAAATATTGGGGATGGGGAGAAAGGTTAAAGTTTACTCATACTATGGTCGATATCTGTGATGCTGCATTCTATACAAACAAGAACAAACATTTATAATTGATGAAATTTGAAGCTAAGTAATTGCAGGAATTCATTTTCATAACATGAAAATTGATTTTTGATGGTCTCTTAACACTCTGTGTGAGGCTGAAGGCTTACTTGCAAATTAAATTTTACAGGGGAAAAGTCATAGATATTTTAGGCCAGTAAAAACTAGTAAAATTCTAACCCTCATAGGTGAATTGTGACACAGTTTAATATATTGCATATAAAGTAAAACCTGAGTATCAGTCATCTCTCTGTTATTGATCATCTGCTAAATGACGACCACTTCAAAATGCACCTTCCAATTTTAGTTTAACCTGCCTATAGCGACCAATTCACTAGTGCAACGAAAGGGCACAAAATTTGACTTCCTATTTGCATTAAAACCTGAATAATGATCAAAAATTATATTGATCACTGGTAAAGTATATGTCACTTTTGTTTTTGGTACACAAAGGTTCCCAATCATTTCGCAGGTAACTTTTTAGGATATTTAGGAGGATATTAGCTGTTTTTTAAGGAGATTGTTTCAATAAGCAGAGAAAAGACATACAAAAGCTTTTAGGAGAATTTGATATAACTTAACTGATGCAGAGTTTAATAAATAGTTGTTCTCTAAAAAATTTAGACTTTTAGGAGTATTTGCAAAAAAATCAGGAAATTTTAGGATATATTTTAGGGTTATTTAGAAAGATTTTATTTTTTTAGGATTTTTAGGATGCGTGGGAACCCTGTACACACTTTTGTAATAAAAATATATAAATTATAATCAGGCTGGTCATTATTCTTATATTTCTATCGTTCTAAACAAGAGCTATTGTTTCAACCTGATATCCCAGCCTGATATTTTTATAAAGAAGGTGGTGTTCTGTCCTTTTAAAACTGGACAGAGTTTATATATATTATAAACGTTTTAAACAAGGATGAAGTGTTCTGAAATGGAACAAGGGTTTATAATTAGAATGTCCCGTTTGCAAAAGAGCACAACAATATTTTTGTGGAACAAAGCAAACGAGTTTAAGCAAGCTGAGCGCAGCGAAGCCCATTTTCTGATGTCAATAGTGTGGCGGTATATATATAAAATTTCTACCATTTTCCTTACATATAGGTGAAATTGTGATTTGCATACAAACTCGTAAGTTTTTGGACACTCAACCTTAAGCCGCAATCTGTTCTTGCACACGCGGCTGTATAACAAAGATGCTGTAGAACTGCTGTATGATGTATAACAAAAGCTGATATATCACTATTTTTTACATGTAATGAACCCCCTTTTAGCTTCAATCACACCTAAAGCTAGCTATAGCATAAAATTAGCTATAACAGCTTAACTTAGCTATATACATAGAAAAATTCCTTTGGACAGATTTTCTAGCTAGCTAAGTGAGATAATTGTACTCGTGGGAATGTCCTATTACATAGCTTGTTCTAGTTACAATGGTCCACAAATTTGTTGGCTCTTTTTATATCTCTCTTATTTTATATCAAAAACCAAGAAAAGTTTAGAAAAGTCAGCAAAAGAACATTAGATATCGTGCAGATAGTAAGTTTCTTCCGCACTCATGATCAATATTTATATAGAGGTTGACGTGGTCACATGTTTAATCATTTACACAAATCAGTCCCAAAGGACACTTTTTTAACGTCACGGATGGAAGTGGAGAGCCATGTGACGATCTTTAAAGGTACTGGATAGAAGACCCTTCTATGTTGTAGGTCAGGAAATCGACTTTTTTGTTGTTGTTTTTTTTACTTAAAAAATCCTCTAAAACATTTTGTAAATTTTTCTGATTTGTCAGGTTTAAAATAAAATGTGTCACTCACCCATCTATGGAATATTGTGTCTAGAACAGACTGTCTTTTTGCTAATACGGAAGCCCCATGACATATCCCCTCATCAAATCAACCCTTTTTGGCTTTGGCGGAAAGGTTTGATTTAATATAAAAAAAATTTAAGTAAAAATTTTGATATTCTTATTATTAAATTAGACTTTACTGTAAACATCTGGTTGATTGAATTTATCTGAATTGATTGCTTTTTACAGCAATGCCCTTTGTTGCAGCTTTGAGGATTGATGCTGGGAATAAGCAGACTCAAGGTAAAGTGAGGGCTTTCTCAGTTCATTTTCTTCGAGGCGGGTGCTTTTATAAAAAGCTACTATTAGGACTTTAGCTAAATGGATAAAAATAGCTAGCTAGCTATATGAATCGAAAATATCTATACTAAATAAAATTTTGGCGAGAAAGAATTAACTTAAAAAAATCTCTTTTCAGCACGCTCCTGCGCCTGGCACGCCAATAGACCAGAGTGCGAAAGACGTAGCTATAAGCATTAAAAAATGGTCTTACTTCAGCCATAATTGTAATTCAAAAACATGTTCGAATTTTGATGCTTTTCAAACCCGGTTTTGATACTTTCGGTAATCTGGGGTTGCTGGATTTGTAATCTGCTTACAAATTGTACTATTCCCGATATAAAGAAAAACGATCGGATTATTCTTGATTTCTTGATTACCCTAAATGTTATACGTTATCTTTCTCGAGAAATTACATGCTAATCAAGACAAATTACAATCTGGGGCTCACATGTGCATGGTTAAGCTGGAAGATGGACGAAAACACAGACCTTGACAGATTGACTAAACAATTTGATAGGATTTGTTCAAATCCTGAAACTTTTCTTGATCCACAAACTAACCTTAGCAAGGAATTTATATCATCATCAAAATATTTGTATGATTTTATGAAAGAATTCGAGTTTAATTATACGAAAAGAGGGAATTCTTTGCAAGAACTTCTAGTCACAGGATTTGACAATGAACAGATATGGCAACAAATAGAACTGCAAAATAATCATTTTGCAAGTCTTTCAAGAAATAACGTAAAAGCATTGAAATCTTTGAATGAGAGTGCAACTAAAATTGAAGTAATAGATCAAGCTGATATAAATAATGATTTTGTTGACGATGAAGTTAAGGAGAATGATATTACTGATGAAGATAATGAAGACGAAGATGTCGAGGATGAGGATGAAACCTCATGTGCACCTATTAAAAAATATAAATCTACTGTAGTGGACGATCCGTTTTTCAAACTGCGTGAAATGGAGGATTTTTTAGATCAGCAAGATCGACTGGAGGAAGTTCAAAGGGATGGGGGTGGTCCAGCTAAAAATGATGATGATGATATTGATTTCTTTAAAGCTGAAAATAGTGATGATGACACTCAGTAAGTATATATCTTAGGACCAACGCAAAAAAGGTTTGTCTGTCTCTCTATTTGACAGGGTTGTTTCCAAGAATTTTGCCCAAACTTCCACTTTGATCTATTTCAGAAATTAATATTTTGTTACTCTAGTCCGGCCAGGTAGTAATATTTTGTCCCATACGTAACACATTGGACAATTTTAACCACAAGGTGCTCCTGCCTATGCATTTAAAAACCAAAACAGAGGGCCTACAGAAAATATAAACTTTGTAACTAAATATCACACATCTGAAATACTTTATGACTGAAAGACTTACATATTTGTTAAGTCAAGGTTTTATTATATCTCAGTTAAGAATAACGTAATGTGTTGAACCAAAATTGTCTCATACGTAACATTTTTAATTTATTTTGCTTTTAAGTCCTTTTTTCAAAGCTATATTAAAAGAAAATCTCACTAGTCATGATAAAGGGTAAATGACTTAAAAAAGTGCTAAACAAAGTACTGCATGTTGAAGGCTAAATCAAATTAGTTCAATCTTTGTAGAAATTAAAGAATTGTTAAGGTTCGAATCCTTTGTCCCACAAATAGTATTCTTTATTAGTTTAGATATAAGCAATTATAACAGTCAGACTTCTGTATTTTTTTTAAAAAAGGATGTTAGAGATTTAAAAAAAAAGCGTTACGTAATCCTACACCAGTCTTTAGGGAAGGGTGGGACATTTTGGGGTGTAGCTATAAATATTTTCCCCATAATTGTTTTTTTTTTTTGTCAAAACAGTGATGGATTCAATAGAACAGAGGGGTATCTCAACAAAAACTCGCATTTGATGAGAGTTGAAGATGTTTGCTAAAATATAAAGGCATGGGACACTTTTTTTAAAATTTAAGCAAAATTCTTGGAACGACCCAACAAACCAGAGATGTCAATGATGGTGGGCAGACCCTACAGTCTTGGATTATTGTTCTGTTTAAGGGTAAATTTTAAATAAAAACCCTTCCCACAAACCTAAATTTTTTGTTCTGGAGTAGCCCGGGATACTTAATGACACAGCGCGGTTAGTTTGACTCACCCATCTCACAGTATAATTAATAAACTAAGTCAAATAACTGCTGCTCATGGTGTATGTGCACGATTTAGATGTTTGGAGGCCACAAAAAGTAAAATAATCTTTGCCATGTGACTTGCAAACTTTTTAAAATATCAAAACGTGGGTGCTTTCATTTCTTTTAAAGTCATTTACAAATTATGTAGCTATTTTTCATAGCAAGCTACACTCAAACTTATGAGTAAATATTTTTTATACACAAAAGTCATATACGTTGGTCCACATGTATAGTTAAACATTTTTACTTTAGGTAGATAACTATAAGGTTTTTATTGTGTCTCTTTATTACTTAATAGCACTCCTTATTGATGAGCTATAGGTTTGTTTCCATCCAACCTTATTATAAAAAAGAGGTGGCTAGTACACTGGTAACAGAACTTTAAGCTTAAATTGCTTAAAGTACTGGTAAGTTTTAAAGTGGTCTGTTAAGTGACATGTTAAGAAATTGGTATGATATTTGTGGAATGAACAAAGTGTATTACACCTTTTGGATCACAACAATGCATTTATTTTGCAAAATAATCAACATAAATGGCGTATAAGAGTTACAGATACTTTAAGCTGAAAAGTGCTTGAAATTTTGCTACCGATACCTTAATAAGTGTTTTGAAGCCTATAGTTGGAGGTGTTTTCTAAGAGACGGTGTAAGACACTGTAGACTTAAAGTAACTGGTTACTTATAGTAGGACACGATAGACTTGCAGGGACGGTTTTGTACATCTAAATATCTTATAGCATGTGCTGGTGTGCGATTGCATTTTTCCTACTTCTGTGTCACTATTTTTTTATACTGGAGACAAACGGGGGATGTTTTAAATTGTGAACCCTAAACACAAGAACCAAGCGTCTAAGCTAGCGACTCGCAACCTTTAGATGGCAGTAGCCCTTTTTTAGCTGTCCTAATAGCTGAATTATTTATTCAGTGCTTTATTTATACCATTTTTTTACTATTTCCTAGAAATATAGGCCTTAAAAAAATCATAAACAAGAAAAAAATCAGCTTCTACGAACTCCAACTTTTACAATCTCGTTATTTTTCATCAGCTTCTGTTTTTAAATAAACCTTGGGCTAACCAACCTGTTAAATGGTATGCAGAGTTTTTTTGTTCATTCATATTTTTTAACAATAGCCTTTTGTTTTTTTCAAAAGATTCTTTGTTAGCATCCCCTGCTGCATCGAACGCTGTTAAAAGAAAAGTATTCTGAATAAAATGATGTCTGCACACCATATCATGGCTGAAAATTTTAAAGTAAAACAAAAGTGCTATCAAAAGTTAAAGCTTGTGCAGTGTGGCATAATAAAGATCGTCTTAAATTTCAACCACCATCTTTTTTGTTATAACGTTTCTTTTCAATAATTATCTCATTTCTTTCTGTACAATTTTGCAAGTGTGTAGACTTAAACTATATTTGGCAGAACTTGTATTAATTATTTTTGTTGAAAGATAATAGTATTTTAGCTATAAAATCGTGACAGGTGTGTTATAACAGAAAAGATATGAATATATAGTCTCTGAAAATAATCTTTCTTTACTAATTATGTAAAAAAAATTTAAAAGGGTTATTGCCACTTTAATTTCCTTGTCTCTGATAGCCGAAGTAATGTCCAAATGAAAATAATCTGTTTAAACACAAGTCAACATTTTTACGTTTCAAATATATACATATATAAATAAAGAAGTTTTGTAAACTATATCTGACATGAAGCATTGTTAAATTAAAACCAGCAAGAAAGTTTCCATGAAGTAAAAAAAAATTAAAAACTAGGGCTACATTGTAACAATCTAACTTCTGTTGTTGAAAAATAAACTAAATTTTCTTTATTACGTTTATTTTATTTTAAGTTCCCAAAAGCTGGTCATGTATAACACCTGTTTCAGAATCAACAGGTTCATGACGTGATCAAATTCCTTTATAACGCATTATCTTTTCCTGTTTTTCCTACAATAGTGGATTTTTCCACAGGCTTATCATCTGTGGCAGGGAGGTTTGATATTTTCATTTTCTCTTATATTTTCAAATGCATATGTCTGAGATATATATTGATCAGTAATGTGACCCTTAACATTATATTCATTTTTTTAAGCTCTGCATAACAAAGGCAATACTTTAACAATTTATTTTGGATAAACAAAAACGGTTAAATAATTTTTTTTCCAAAGAATGGGGTATGAAAATTTTTGTATTTAATATTGGTAAAGGTTGTTTTGTAAGATATAAAGTAAGCAGATTTAAAATAAACTCAACGTGTGATGAAGAGAACTGCTGTTTGAGGCCTGTATTCTGACTTCTTATCTCTATTGCAGTATAGTGAGATTGGGAGATCTCGCTAACAGTTTCCCTGACTGTCAGTTACTTAACATTTCCAACTTTCAGCCTGACCAGTTCCCTCAAGGCTGCTTACATTTTTTGGGCAAATTTCAGGCTCATTCCTAAGCAACTTAGTTTCCTTAAAGTTACATGTGTTCTTATATTTACAATTACATATACTTTATGATATCTTTTCCAGAACGAAGTCATATCTTATGTTTAAAGACTTCTTCGACAAGCCTAGACAACCCAAAAACATGCCGCAATCAAAAATAAATGAGCTGGAGCTGGACCAAGGGTTTGCAGATGAAACAAATGTTGCTCAAGATAATTTTGCGACAGAAGTATCAAAAGTTAAAGAAGGAGAAGACTTTGATTTACAATATGCTTCACATGGTGCAGCTTTAAAATCCACATTCGAACGTAGACAAGAAGAGGTACTGTATAAGAAGTGGTCTTTGGTCTAAAATTTTGTCATGTTGTGTTGTTAAAAGTTAATTAAGCTGGTTTTTATTTTATTTAGATTGAGCTAAAAATAAGCAGACTAGAAGAGTCGAATTTGTCTAACAAACCTTGGCAACTAAAAGGAGAAGCAACTTCTAGAGTCCGTCCTGTTAACAGCTTATTAGAAGAACATATCAGTTTCGACCACACTTCAGTTGGAGGTATATTATATGTCTTTTTTATCAACTTTCCTTGACACATACCTAAAGAATAACGTATGAGATGCTGTGTTGATGAAATCTTTTGACCTCGTATCAAGAGCAATGGATATGCACACTCATACATGCAGCCAAGAATACAAAGAATAGACTGTATTTATCAGGATATTATGTGGGGAAAATTGACCAACAATATATTTGTAAACTCTACTCTTGAACAGAGAAGATAATAGTCGAGAAAGAAGAAGTGCATTTTTAATGTTTTAGTCCTAGGAATCTATAAAGTAACATATAGTAAATAACTAATGAGGTTGTCTTGATTTGGCTAGGATTTACTTGAAAAAACTTTTAGATATTTTTTAGCTTAGAAAAAGATTAACACGAAAAAATATGTGACAATTTTTTATGGCTTGTGAGGGAGAAGTTTAACCAAAACCTATTTTTGATATTGCATCATAAAACTTTAACATTTTTAGTTTTGTTTCATAGCAAAAAAATTTAAGAAGCCCACGTTTTCTTTTTAAAAATTTCGATCAAAATCTTTACCCTTTTAAAAATAAAAAAAAGTTGTGTAGAGTGCAGTTTATGACCTATACATGCTCAAAAATAATCCAAGTATGACTTACAGCAATTAAAACTGGGAATGTGCTTTAAAGAAATAATAAACACAACAGCCAAGCCTTATTCAAGGTTATGTCTTTTACATATATACACGACTTTTTTTGTTTTTGAACTTCTTTACATCATTATTGTTGTTTGATTCCAAACCATCAGTATAACACGCGTTTTTCACAAAAAAGACATTCCTTCTAGGTAAAACAAATGTTCGTTTAAGATGAAAACACAACTTCAGGAAATAAGTTATACTTTCTCATGGTTTTATGGACTAGCTGAATTACCACGTGTCGAATTATTGTTAGCTGATTTTTATCCTGCTTTTACTCTTAGCTCCTGTTGTAACAGAAGAGACCACTGAGACATTAGAAGATATAGTTAAACAAAGAATAAAAGATCAGGTTTGCTTTAATACATATTTTTTGTAAGCAACTTAGTTTCTATCCTCAACTAACACAAAAAATAAGCAATTTTTTTTGTTACTTCAGGCTTCACATATCTATGCTGTGGTCACTTCTCATTCACTAAGCAAACCTCCCTCTTTCCAATAGTCTGTTGCAAATCTTCTTTAAATAAACATGTAGCAGTGTTTAAGAAAGGTTGCGTCTTTAAAAGTTGGCTTGATTCACCATAATCATGATAAACATGATGCAAGCGGTCAGAGTTCACAGTAGTGTTGTGGCTAAAAAAAAGTTGCTATGTTATGTACTTGAAGCATTATTCTTTTAAAGGGCTTAAGAAAAGAAATAAACGAGGAAAAAATAATAAGGATTAAAAGAAAATTAATGATTGCAAAATTGCCTTGCATTCACGAACTTTCATTCCCAACTTTTTAAATATGGAAATTCGTAATTTTATTCCACATAAGACCTTTTCTTCCAGTTGTTTGCAATTTTTTATAAATTTAATTTTCTGAATACAAGCAAGACAGTATCTATTTCTTGTTACTGTTTGGCATTTTTGAATTCCGAAAAATCAATTAAATTGGACCTATTCAAATTTTTTTATTCTCTATGTTACCCAATATTCTAAATCCTATTCACATAATGTATTCCCGTAATGTTTTTTTCCTTACGGTAACTTGTGTTGAAATTTTAAGATTTTTGGGTTGAGGCCGACTTTTGCCAACTTAGGTATGATGAATGTAAGATATTAACTGATGAGATACTTTATGCTTACAACTGGTGCATTGTCTAACTTTTTGTAGGCATGGGATGATGTGCAACGGAAACAGAAGCCGACAACGCAACCATTTGAATACAAGAAAGCGCCTGAGCTGAACATGGAGAAAAGCAAGTTAAGTCTTGCGGAAGTGTACGAGAAAGAGTATCTAAAACAAGCAGAGGTTAGTAAGCAATAATAGTTTTGAGACGTAATAAAGTTTTGAGTGTGTTTGCTTAGAATCCATAAAATCTACATGTCAACGACGTGTATACCTGAGAAGTATTGAACTGAGTTGAGTTTCTGCAGATATAAGCCCAATGGCGTTTGGAACTTCTTTCTGTGTGTAGTATGTTCTTCTTACCATATTTAGAACGAAAAAGAAGAGGAAAAAGAAAGTGAAGAGCATGTGTTGATCAAGCAACTCATGGATAAATTATTTGTCCAACTTGATGCGCTATCCAACTTTCAATTTACTCCAAAGCCGGTATGTAATTGCATCTCACTCTATGTCCATTTATTTATTATGATCTCCATAACGAAAGGCCGTCTGTCTTTCTGTCTGCCTGCCTCCCTGCTTGCCTGCCACGCCTGCCTTTCTGTCAACCTGTGCACCTGCCTGCCTGCAAAAAGTCTATGAAATATTTATGCATGAAATACGCATGCCTTTTTATAAGCTATGTTATGCATTTTTTTATAAACAAGTCCCACTTTTTTTGTTCCGTACACAATATATTTTTCTAGGAATATTCAGTGGGTCGAAAAATGTAGGGTTGCTATATTCCATTAAGTAACATGTCCAACGTTCCTGGTTCTATTCTTCACAAAACTTGCAGTATTCTGATAAACTGTTTTAATTTGATTACAAGAAAAAGCTGGATGTCTCAAATGAGATAAATATGTTGCTCATCTCAAATTATTTATTATCTTAAGACAATTGGAATTATAATCGGAGGACCAAATTTTTTTGTCAATTTCAAAAAAAAAATGTTTCTAAAAAATATTGAACAACTCCCTACTTTTTCTTTTTTTTTTCTTTTTCCCGATTTATCTCGGACTTATATTACAGAATTTCATATACAGTTGACTCTCTCTAAATCGAATCTCCGTATTTCAAAGTTCTCTCTAGTTCGAACAATATCAAAGTAACGATGCAATTTCTCTTTAAAAGCAAATAAATGTTGCGAAGTAGTTTGAAGTCCACAGAAATCCACATTTCTCTCTTTAGTTTTTTAAATATTAACATAAATAAACTTTAAAATTTAAAATAATTAGTAAAAATCATTTCCGTACGTGTTAGGTCCATATTTTTGAGTAATAGTGAAAATTTGTATACACAAACTACTGAGTAAATAATGCAGCTATTTGGACAGCTGGAAAAGGGTTACTGCCACCTTAGGGGAATTATTTTTTGCCATCTTAATTTTCGCGTCGAATTCTGTAAATTCAACTGCACTCTGAAGCTTTTTTTACTGTGCAAAAAAATTTTAGAACTAACTGTACAATTTGCATTGGTAGTTTCTGTTACGCCTTTTTTGTCGCCCCTCCATCTGCGGTTACCTCTAAAAAGTCGACCACTAAGCTTGGTCTCTGGTGGGGGTCACATTTACAGTTTCCGCCATGCTTTGCTTGTTGCTTATATGTTAATATCCTTATTATTTTCTTTACCACAGCCAAGGCCCGAATTGAAGATCATATCAAACGCACCGTCACTCCAGATGGAGGAAGTGACACCTATCACAATGACGACGGCGACGCAACTTGCACCAGAAGAATTATACGATAAAAAGAAGGGTGACGTTAAAGGCGACGGTGAGAAAACAGCTGAAGATCGTAAACGTGAAAGGCGTCAGAAAAAGATTAAGAAGAAGTTCGCAAGCAAGGAAAAGGAGAAGAAAGAAAAACTAAAAGCTAAATCTGGTAATATAGCAAAATCTTCGACGAAGACAGCAATCGATATGTTGAAGAAAGGAACGAGAAATACTATCGTTAGCGAGAAGAACGCTGCCGTAAAAAGTGTTAAATCTAGTAACGAATTTTTTACGCGATTGCAAGATGAAGCTAAAAAGAACATTACGAAACAGAAATCTTCGGCAAATAACATTAAGATAAAAAAGAAAAAGAAATCTGCGGAGGCTTTTAAATTATAAATTTTTATCTACCCTTAATTAAAGAGAGAATCACTGAAGCGTTAAATTCACAAGTTTTTTTTGTAGGTTTGTGATATCCCTAGATGTTGTTGTGCACATTGGTGCACATCATCGAGGTGGAAAAAAATAATTTTGCGATTCAAGGTGGGTGTGAATTGTTTTTATTCACGAAACTTCATAGTTCTTTGTGATTTTTCACTTTACTTGATTTTACATAACACGTAGAAATATATACCTTAAGTTTTCCTCGCGAAATATCAATATGTCGATTCTCCGCGAAATGTGGATCAGGTCAATTTTTATTTTCTAATCAGGTCAGATGAAGTGTTAAAACAAAAGTCAATGACTCCAATAGTCGATGACAACAATATCAAAGAAGAAGGGGCGAACAGCCGTGGTCGCTTTCGCTGATAGAAAGCTTGTGATGTCAGAGTTGATTTTGAGGACCATACCAGTGAAAATTGCTATTTAATTTTTCACGTTAATTATTCATATTGGTTAGCTAGCAAGCAAAAGAATGTTTTAAAAACATTTTTCATTTAAAGTTTTCTTGAGGACATAGACATTTGATTGTTTTGTATAAGAATTTTGTCATAAAAACTTTACAGAAGACCACATTTAAATTACTGTGGAAAGTTTCATTTCTTGAACATGATAGTTTAGTAGGCGACGTTTCGGGAGATCCTTCTCCCATCATTGGGCAAAGTAAAATTAAGTTGAGCATGTATTTATATAATTGCAGAGGATCGAAATTCATAAAAATTAACCAATCAGAAACGAGCTGATAATTACAGTTAATTAGGGTAATTAACATTTTCGGACCTAGATGTAGGTAAATACTTCTTCTGTAGGGCTGGTAAACAAATCTCAGGAAGTTGATACGATGCTGTTTGATGTGTTTGTTACGTGCTACACTGTTGATGGTTTCTTTAATCTTCCTGGCCAAAACAAAGCGAAGACAAACCGAAATAATATCTTCAATAACCATATTTAAAGTTGCTCATTCTGCTATGAAATTCCAATTATGTTTGCATCACTGATTGCTGAGTATCATTTGCAGTTACACTAGTAATCCCTTTTTCTCGTCATCGATGAACTAAGTATCTCCAGCGTGTGCGGCGGTTGTGTGTGTTCCCGTACTGGCTGTATTTGGCATGACTGGCTTTAATATAAATCAGACGGCGTTGCTAACAATTCAATTATAAAAAAATATATCGGTAATTATTGTCATTAAAGCTGTTAATCGGATTTTACAGAATAAAATTTCATCAAAAATAAAGGAAATCTTTTCTCCGTGATATTTAACAATACATCAGCAATAAAAATTTCCGACCTGATTCTGCATGCGAGCGCATTAACCCTAGGTTCACTAGGCCCCTGAGCCTTTATAACAGAAATAATTTAATCAAAAGAAGCAAAATACTTTGAAAACGTCATTAAACAACTACAATTTTTGCGACAAAGGGTGTAAAAGCCAAAATGTCGAAAACGCGCATTCTAGTAAACCTAAACCTATTTTTTAAAATTGACTACGTCATGTCTTCGCGGGAGGTAAATATTTCAATTTGATACAGAGCATTCGAAAGACACTTAGTGCCAAGACTTGCTTTCATGCTACTTGCCGCGAAATTAAAGACCCTTTATTGGTGCGGAATACCACTTGAAAAAAACAGCAGGTAATGCCCGTTTATGGCATATGGCGTCATCAAAATCTTTCACAAAAGTTGATTTCTGTGTTTTAAAATTCATATAATGATATGGTGGCCAATAAATAATGCCACAATCTTTATAATTTGAGTTCTTGAAAATGACCCTGAAATAAAAAAGGACTGGTCTTAAGTAGCCCGATTATACATGAATTAATGTGTTGTTACAGACATATAAATAAACTTATTATCGGAATACCTTATTCGTACACATAAGCATTGAATTTGACAATAGACCAAACTGCTTTTTTTTAGCGATCATTTAATTTGACGATAGCTAATTTGACTTAAATTTGACGTGTATTTAATTTGACGATGGAAACATGTTTCGGGTGTCACAAAATTTTTAATAGACAGGAGCCGAAATTACTGCCAAATTAACAAGTACTTACTACCGAAGTTCACCACCTGTCCAAAGCGAATTAGAAAACTCTTTTTTTATGACTGACAATGCCAGGGACTGTTTTGAATCAATTGCTTATTTAGAACAAAATCGCTAAATTTAGTGCTAGCCAAAATTTGTACAAATAAGGTATCAAAAAATTCAAAACTTTTAAAGCACGTCTTTCATAATTAGTTGTTTAGAACGGAAAACAATTAAATCAAATTAGTAATTGCAACCATTGGACAAGGAACATTAAAACAGTTATGCAACGAGGCGTAGTTGATTTAATTGCAGCCAGTCATGTCGTGCCAAATGCAGCCAGTATGGTAACACACAAAACCGCCTCACACGCTGAACATAGTAAACTGATGACGAGAAAAATTACTATAAGTGTTTTATTTGCTATTGAAAATTACTAGTTAACTGAAGCTAAAGTTTATTTGTGCATACCTATTGAATATCTATAGGATTCTTAATGTGTAATTTTGTGACGATTGGGAAGTATTGGGACAATTGGGAACTACTAATTACCTGAAGCTAAAGTTATTTGTGCATATCTATTTAATATCTAGGATTCTCAAATGTGCAATTTCGTGACGACATATTACTTGAGAATGTGAACCCAGCAGGAAGTTTCGACTTTGCCTGACACAAACCATTTTGGTACAGAAAGTGCGGTTGCAGCTACGGTTAAAGCTCTAATAAGTGGATATTACAAGAGCTAAAAAAATTTTCCCTGACTCAACCTGGAATAGAACAATTTTCTTGACTTTCTAATCAGATCATATAAAGTGTTACGAAAAATAAATCAATGACTCTGAAGATGGCACTCATACATATCAAAGAAGAAGGACCAGACCGGCTGACCTGGTCGGATAAGTAAAAGTGCTTAACCCTATTCGGTCCGGGGTTTTTCGAACATACTATGACCGGGGGGGGGGGGGCGGATTCCGCCCCCCCTCAATAACTTTTTATAGGATTGTTCAAATTGAATCAAACTTGGCACACTTATAGTACGTCATAAAAGGAACAAAATGGCGCCAAAAAAAAATTGCTTGCGTCAGCACATTTTCAGTGACGTCATCAAAAGCTTAAAAATTTTTAAAAATGCCACTATCTGCTTAAAATATAATTACTTTTGTTTTAGAGCGAATTTTTACATTCTGTTTGAAGTTTCTGAAAGCTAAATAAAAGTTATTTAACATATCTTCTGGTTTTCACATGGATCGGATAAAAAATTGCCAAAAATTGCCCGTAAATCCGTTTTTTTCCGATTTTCTGGTAAAATCCGACAAAATCGGGAAATCGGATTAGTCACGTGTTCAAATTATTCAAAATGATTCTTCTTAATGAAACAAAGTTGTGTTGCAAGTTTCAAGTTCTAAGGATAATCCTAACAGGAGTTATTATATTTTCTCCATTACAAGGATTTCATAGAGATTTTTAGGGGTAGTTTCGAGTAATGGCCAATATCAAAGCCTCTGAAAGGTATGGGACCTAAAAAATTTTCATGCAGGTGTCTAATAGATAAATGTTAAAACTCGGTAAGTATCATAGCCATATAACAAAGCAATCAGGAGTTATTAAAAAAAAACCGGCAGGGGGGGCGGAATCCGCCCCCCCCCCGGACCGAATAGGGTTAAACCTGAACCTGTTTGGGTTTTAGAAGTTGACTTATATTATTGGTCTTGGTGTTCTGATTGTAAGAAGGATAAAGTACCATTAAGCGTAGTTACTGTAGCCCAGTTCCAACACTCTTTATCTATCCTAACACATTTCGCCTACTCTTCTTTTTGAATACTTCGTTTTTCTCTATAGATAATAAACCTTGTTATCATTTTTAAAATTTCAACACTATTTATTATATACTTGTATATACAGGAACCTTATTGATACCAGGATTGTTTTTGTGAATCCTGATTAGGACACCTGTAAATAAATATGAAGAATAATATGTTGGTACATCAAGGATTAAATAACAACAACTAAAAAATCAAGAAATAAATCATACTAAATACTTGCACCATATTCGCTATTTCATGAAATCAAAGAAATGCATAAAGAATTTAGACATTAGTGCCCTCTTCCAATGACCCCTACGGCTCACTTCTTTTCTTCATAAAATGCTTCTCTTCTTGGTCAAAACACTTTCCTCCGAAATTTTATCTGAAAAACACTAAATGAACTTAAAAATTCCCAGACCCAATTTTGACTGGAATACTGATTGAGTTAGATTTTGATAACTCACGTTTTAAAAGAAATGACCGACCACTCTTGTCTCCAGGGTTTTATGATTTTGTGAAATATAAGAGATGACGGTGAAAATCCCTGGAGACGAGAGGGAATTAATGACATACTGGTTCTCAATTGCTTGTAGTAGCTAATTAATAACTCTCTAAATATTTTATGGGTCGTGGACCATATACTTAAGATAAAAATACATTGTTTCTTCCGTTTTAAAGCATTCCTTATCTTTTTCAATACACACTCTTTTCTTAGGAATACCAACATTCTAACCAGGCTGGTTATCATTCTTATTTCTCTATTGTTCTAAGCAAAAGACCTATTGTCATTAACCTAAATTCTCAGCCTGATATTCTTCTAAATCAAATTCATCATAAAAAAGAAGTACTACTATAAAGCCGGCCTATTGCTTTAAAATTTGGTCCTTCTTTGACATCTTTCTAGTTACTTGCAGCATGGAGACGAAATTGCTGTGGGCCACGTGATTGGCTTAGGTCAAGGGACATGTAATGTACAATAAGGAACATTTTCAGTGTGGTTATAACTCGCTCTTAACATAAATTAAAGGTAAGTTTTTAAAAATATTAATAATCGCCTTTGGAACAATTTTAGAAGTTTGCTTTTTTGTATTAATACGGTAGGCCAGTTAACTACGTTTTTTTCGAGGTTAATAAAACGAGTTTCTTTCATACGAAAACTTATCCTCCCGCCCCCTCCGTAATAATTCTGATTTCCCGGAGGTGAAAAAAAATAATTCTGGGTTTCCTAGCTATCAATAAATGGCTGGTTGAAGAGGGTCTATATAATATACCCCTTGACTGTTGTTGGCCAGAACTGAGTCATTCCTAACCGCGTATGCTATCTTCAAGCTAAAAGTAACCTTCTCCGAAAATGCAATATCGTTTTATCGACTTTTTTTGTAACGGATGAATTGCTGCGGATTTTACATGAAGTACCGACTAGTATTAAAAGAAAAATGAGAAATCATATGAATAACAAACTGTCCGATATCTATCTCAATTCTTATAAGACATCTTAACAGTTCAATCCTTCAGAGGTTTCAAGTCACATTGAAATTTCCAAGTCAACAAGCCTGTTTTAAATTTTTCATCAATGCTTTCATCAGTTAGCAGTTTTTTTGCATGTTAGTACGGCTAGGCTGAGCTATTACTTAAGCCATCGGTGTCATTAAAGAAAAAAAGGCTTACTTTACAAAATTATGCTGACAAAAAGAAAACAAGACAAATATATACTTTTGTATTTCTTCTCTCAGAAGTTACTGTAACTTTGATATAAAGATGAGCATATTTATATGTAATGAAAAAAATTCTCAATTCGAATTGCTTTTTCAGTTTATAATTACATTATTCTAAACACTGATAAAGTAGATTTTGTCTCTAATTCCATACAATCTATCCACTCACCACAAGCTCTTGTTTTTAGAAACTGATAACGTCTACCTTTCTCCTCGCCCACTTCAGTGTCTCTTCCAAGTTATTTCAGCGATTTGTATCTGACAATAATACTGATAAATCGTTCATGTATTTTATAGCCCTTTTTAGGATTGCTAATTTGGAATTTGAGCGTGGTCTTTTTATCTCTGAATCTTTATACACCGGTATAATAACATCTAACTGTTTAAACATGTCGTTTGTTTTTGATACACGACTTCTTTGTCTCGCGTTTAGACGTAAACGATGACTTTCTAAATACGGATCCTTTGATTGAGTGCCTTTAATATTTCCACTTTTTTTCCGTTCTCCATAAAAGTTTTTGTAATGTTTCGTATTTCTCTCGCTATATTGTTCATTTAAGCTGTTTGAGCTGTCTGAATCGTCAGATTTGCTATCTATCGAGTCATACATCAACTGAGTTTCTGGATCATCTGTGTTATTAGACCAGTAAACATCCTTGACTACACATTCATCAAATGGTACTGTATCGAATGTTAACCAATCCCCACTGAAAATGTCATCTTCTTCTGATTTAACTAATAAAATGTTTGATGGTGATGTTTCTGTCTCTGAAGTATCCTCTTTGTTTATTGTTGTAGTCGAATCTATTGAATCGAATGCAGTTTTGTGCCAATTAATGTTGGCAAGAGTTTTAGCTCTTTTCTTTTTTGTTTAGCTGCTGAAGTAACTTAGCCATCATAACAAACAAATAACAAACAAGTTTACATAGCATAAAGTAATGAAATTATTATGCGGAGGAGAGCGAAATAAAACTGTGTAAAAGGAATCTCTTTAATAATAGCCGTATTTTGTCTGTGTGTTCGTGCGTCTATTTGTCTTTTTGTTACGAAAAGACGAAATGCGATATATAAAGACAGGCGACCCCGTGGATTTTTCCATGGGTTAACATCTAGTCTCTATAATATTAGCCGTCGTCTGTCTGTTCGTGCGTCTGTTTGTCTTTTTGTTACGGAAACACGAAATGCGATACAAAGGACGGGCGACCCTGTGGATTTTTCCACGGGCTAACCACTAGTTTACATAGAATACGGTTGTAACTATAGAGAAAAGAATTCAAATAAGTCATTGTATATGCACCCATCGTCAATCGTACTCATTTCAAGATAGGCTGTTGAGCTAAAAAACAATAACAAAAATAGAATAATAAAAACTGTTAAATCCTAGGTATGCTTAAATATGCCTAAGTAATCCTTGGAAAATGCATCAACATGTCAATGCTTCGCAGTGTTTGTGTTCGCAGTGTCTGCAAGATTTAAAGCATGGCGAAATAATTACACGTTTATCAAAATAAAATCCACAGGGTATATTTAAACATTAAATTTGTCACGGAGATAAAAAATTGACGTATCGAAAACTTTTAAACACGTTTCAATTAGCACGGGACGAGAAGATAATGATTCAAACAACAAATGTAATTGCCATGGGATTTAATTTAAATGATTTGTCTATTTAGGTGTGACCACATACTGCATCGCGCCAGCATTAAAATGATTGAACCAGATATGGTGCCACAGACTCACGCCACACACACACACGCCACACACGCACGCTATACATATATCACATACACTTGGAAAGTGGTTTAGTATGACAAAAAAAAAAACATCCACATTTTATTGCCAATCCAGATAAACTTTTTTATGTTTTATATCTCTTTAGCCTAAAATGTTCCTATTTATGTTCGTCCGAAATATTAGCAAATTATTTACAAATGCTAATAGATATTATTTTAGGCCTAGAGCAATGATGATGTAAATTAGCGAAATATTGACAGACTAGTCGTTGGCCGGTGGAGAAATCCACAGGCTTGCCGTCCTTTTCAAATAGCTTCAGTGCGACTCGCTGCTTCTGTTTTGCGTGACAGACAGACGTATACAGGTATGATAGTATAGATAGTAATAAATATATTGTTTAACTATTTTTTTTTTTTTTTTGTAAAACCGTGTTTAAAAAAATTATTAAAATTTTTCGAAAATAATTGTTTCTTAGTATTTTATTTGTTCTATAAAATACGTTCTTAATATATTCTCCATTTTTGGCAAGATTACAACCACAACGAAGTTGTAAACAAAGTTCTTATAAAACAAAAGCTTGTTATAAAAATATAAACCACTTTTTTTACAAGGATTATTAATTAATGTGATTTTGGTCTGATTAATAGCGTATGTCTTTACAAGGTATTTCGTATGATGAATCGCTATGGTCACCGTTTTGTAATCTGGCGCATCTTGTGTCAAGGTCAATGATAACCACTCTTTCTTCTGGCAAATTATTTAAGAAATTAAACGATAAAAAAGTTTTTTAGGCAAACAGAAAAGGGAAGGAAAAGTTATTTGGAATATTTTATCTATGTCACATGTCAAGCTCAAGTGTTTTCCTGGACAACAGCGGAGCGTTAGCTTTCAATGTAAGTCGACATTATGCTTTCTATGAACTTCACAGAAAACATTTCATCTGCGAAAACTTTGTTGGGAAAGCCTTCTGAAATTTTTTAGTGCATTTTTTAAAATTTATTTTGAATACAAAAAATTTTGTCATGAAAGCTTTACAGAAGACCACATTTAAATTACTGTGGAAAGTTTCATTTCTTGAACATGATAGTTTAGTATGCGACGTTTCGGGAGATCCTCCTCCCATCATTGGGCAAAGTAAAATGAAGTTGCGCATGTATTTATATAATTGCAGAGGATCGAAATTCATAAAAATTAACCAATCAGAAACGAGCTGATAATTACAGTTAATTACGGTAATTAACATTTTCGGACCTAGATGTAGGTAACTACTTCTTCTGTAGGGCTGGTAACCAAGTCTCAAGAAGTTGATACGAGATGCTGTTTATGTATTTGTTACGTGCTACACTGTTGATGGTTTCTTTAATCTTCCTGGCCAAAACAAAGCGAAGACAAACCGAAATAATATCTTCAATAACCATATTTAAAGTTGCTCATTCTGCTATGAAATTCCAATTTTGTTTGCATCACTGAATGCTGAGTATCATTTGCAGTTACACTAGTAATCCCTTTTTCTCGTCATCGATGAACTATATCTCCAGCGTGTGCGGCGGTTGTGTGTGTTCCCGTACTGGCTGTATTTGGCATGACTGGCTTTAATATAAATCAGAAGGCGTTGCTAACAATTTAATTATAAAAAAATGTATCGGTAATTATTGTCGTTAACGCTGTTAATCGGATTTTACAGAATAAAATTTCATCAAAAATAAAGGAAATCTTTTCTCCGTGATAAACGTGAAAAAGAAGAAGAATCCTGAGTTTTTAATAAACCTATATTTAACAATACATCAGCAATAAAAATTTCCGACCGGATTCTGCATGCGAGCGCATTATCCTAGATTCACTAGGCCCCTGAGCCTTTATAACAGAAATAATTTAATCAAAAGAACCAAAATACTTTGAAAACGTCATTAAACAACTACAATTTTTGTGACAAAGGGTGTAAAAGCCAAAATGTCGAAAACGCGCATTCTAGTAAACCTAAACCTATTTTTTAAAATTGACTACGTCATGTCTTCGCGGGAGGTAAATATTTCAATTTGATACAGAGCATTCGAAAGACACTTAGTGCCAAGACTTGCTTTCATGCTACTTGCCGCGAAATTAAAGACCCTTTATTGGTGCGGAATACCACTTGAAAAAAACAGCAGGTAATGCCCGTCTATGGCATATGGCGTCATCAAAATCTTTTACAAAAGTTGAATTCTGTGTTTTAAAATTCATATAATGATATGGTGGCCAATAAATAATGCCATAATCTTTATAATTTGAGTTCTTGAAAATGACCCTGAAATAAAAAAGGACTGGTCTTAAGTAGCCCGATTATACACGAATTAATGTGTTGTTACAGACATATAAATAAACTTATTATCGGAATACCTTATTCCTACACATAAGCATTGAATTTGACAATATACCAAATTGATTTTTTTAGCGATCATTTAATTTGACGATAGCTAATTTGACTTAAATTTGACGTGTATTTAATTTGGCGATGGAAACATGTTTCGGGTGTCACAAAATTTTTAATAGACAGGAGCCGAAATTACTGCCAAATTAACAAGTACATACTACCGAAGTCCACCACCTGTCCAAAGCGAATTAGAAAACTCTTTTTTAGGACTGACAATGCCAGGGACTGTTTTGAATCAATTGCTTATTTAGAACAAAATCGCTAAATTTAGTGCTAGCCAAAATTTGTACAAATAAGGTATCAAAAAATTCAAAACTTTTAAAGCACGTCTTTCATAATTAGTTGTTTAGAACGGAAAACAATTAAATCAAATTAGTAATTGCAACCATTGGACAAGGAATATTAAAACAGTTATGCAACGAGGCGTAGTTGATTTAATTGCAGCCAGTCATGTAGTGCCAAATGCAGCCAGTATGGTAACACACAAAACCGCCATCACACGCTGAACATAGTAAATTGATGACGAGAAAAATTACTATAAGCGTTTCATTTGCTATTGAAAATTACTAGTTAACTGAAGCTAAAGTTTATTTATGCATATCTATTGAATATCCATAGGATTCTTAATGTGTAATTTTGTGACGATTGGGAAGTATTTGGGACTATTGGGAATTACTAATTAACTGAAGCTAAAGTTATTTGTGCATATATATTTAATATCTAGGATTCTCAAATGTGCAATTTCGTGACGATATATTACTTGAGAATGTGACCCCAGCAGGAAGTTTCGACTTTGCATGACACAAACCATTTTGGTACAGAAAGTGCGGTTGGATGTTACAAGAGCTAAAAAAATTTTCCCTGACTCAACCTGGAATAGAACAATTTTCTTGACTTTCTAATCAGGTCAGATAAAGTGTTACGAAAAATAAATCAATGACTCTGAAGATGGCACTCATACATATCAAAGAAGAAGGACCAGACCGGCTGACCTGGTCGGATCAGTAAAAGTCCTTAAACCTGAACCTGTTTGCTTTTTAGAAGTTGACTTATATTATTGGTCTTGGTGTTCTGATTGTAAGAAGGATAAAGTACCATTAAGCGTAGTTACTGTAGCCCAGTTCCAACACTCTTTATCTATCCTAGCACATTTCGCCTACTCTTCTTTTTGAATATTTCGTTTTTCTCTATAGATAATAAACCTTGTTATCATTTTTTAAAATTTCAACACTATTTATAATATGCTTGTATATACAGGAACCTTATTGATACCAGGATTGTTTTTGTGAATCCTGATTAGGACACCTGTAAATAAATGTAAAGAATAATAAGTTGGTATATCAAGGATTAAATAACAACAACTAAAAAATCAAGAAATAAATCATACTAAATACTTGCACCATATTCGCTATTTCTTAAAATCAAAAAAATGGTTAAAGAATTTAGACATTAGTGCCCTCTTCCAATGACCCCTACGGCTCACTTCTTTTCTTCATAAAAACGCTTCTCTTCTTGGTCAAAACACTTTCCTCCGAAATTTTTTCTGAAAAACACTAAATGAACTTAAAAATTCCCAGACCCAATTTTGACTGGAATACTGATTGAGTTAAATTTTGATAACTCACGTTTTTAAAGAAATGGCTGACCACCTTTGTCTCCAGGGTTTTATGATTTTGTGAAATATAAGAGATGACGGTGAAAATCCCTGGAGACGAGAGGGAATTAATGACATACTGGTTCTCAATTGTTTGTAGTAGCTAATTAATAACTCTCTAAATATTTTATGGGTCGTGGACCATATACTTAAGATAAAAATACATTGTTTCTTCCGTTTTAAAGCATTCCTTATCTTTTTCAATACACACTCTTTTCTTAGGAATACCAACATTCTAACCAGGCTGGTTATCATTCTTATTTCTCTATTGTTCTAAGCAAAAGACCTATTTTCATTAACCTAAATTCTTAGCCTGATATTCTTCTAAATCAAATTCATCATAAAAAAGAAGTACTACTATAAAGCCGCCCTATTGCTTAAAAATTTGGTCCTTGTTTGACATCTTTCTAGTTACTTGCAGCATGGAGACGAAATTGCTGTGGGGCCACGTGATTGGCTTAGGTCACGTGACATGTAATGTACAATAAGGAACATTTTCAGTGTGGTTGTAACTCGCTCTTAGCATAAATAAAAGGTAAGTTTTTGAGAATATTAATAATCGCCTTTGAAACAATTATAGAAGTTTGCTTTTTTGTATTAATACGGTAGGCCATTTAACTACGTTTTTTTCGAGGTTAATAAAACGAGTTTCTTTCCCTCCCCCCCGCTCCGTAATAATTCTGATTTCCCTAGCTATCAATAAATGGCTGGTTGAAGAGGGTCTATATAATATACCCCTTGACTGTTGTTGGCCAGAACTGAGTCATTCCTAACCGCGTATGCTATCTTCAAGCTAAAAGTAACCTTCTCCGAAAATGCAATATCGTTTTATCGACTTTTTTTGTAACGGATGAATTGTACTTTACAAAATTATGCTGACAAAAAAAAAACAAGACAAATATATACTTTTGTATTTCTTCTCTCAGAAGTTACTGTAACTTTGATATAAAGATGAGCATATTTATATGTAATGAAAAAAATTCTCAATTCGAATTGCTTTTTCAGTTTATAATTACATTATTCTAAACACTGATAAAGTAGATTTTGTCTCTAATTCCATACAATCTATCCACTCACCACAAGCTCTTGTTTTTAGAAACTGATAACGTCTACCTTTCTCCTCGCCCACTTCAGTGTCTCTTCCAAGTTATTTCAGCGATTTGTATCTGACAATAATACTGATAAATCGTTCATGTATTTTATAGCCCTTTTTAGGATTGCTAATTTGGAATTTGAGCGTGGTCTTTTATTCTCTGAATCTTTATACACCGGTATAATAACATCTAACTGTTTAAACATGTCGTTTGTTTTTGATACACGACTTCTTTGTCTCGCGTTTAGACGTAAACGATGACTTTCTAAATACGGATCCTTTGATTGAGTGCCTTTAATATTTCCACTTTTTTTCCGTTCTCCATAAAAGTTTTTGTAATGTTTCGTATTTCTCTCGCTATATTGTTCATTTAAGCTGTTTGAGCTGTCTGAATCGTCAGATTTGCTATCTATCGAGTCATACATCAACTGAGTTTCTGGATCATCTGTGTTATTAGACCAGTAAACATCCTTGACTACACATTCATCAAGTGGTACTGTATCGAATGTTAACCAATCCCCACTGAAAATGTCATCTTCTTCTGATTTAACTAATAAAATGTTTGATGGTGATGTTTCTGTCTCTGAAGTATCCTCTTTGTTTATTGTTGTAGTCGAATCTATTGGATCGAATTCAAACAAGTCATTGTATATGCACCCATCGTCAATCGTACTCATTTCAAGATAGTCTGTTGAGCTAAAAAACAATAACAAAAATAGAATAATAAAAACTGTTAAATCCTAGGTATGCTTAAATATGCCTAAGTAATCCTTGGAAAATGCATCAACATGTCAATGCTTCGCAGTGTTTGACGCAGTTTCTCATATATTAAGATTACAGAATAATCCACGTCAGTTGCCATGAGAACACTAAAACTGGAATTGGCCTGATAAACTGACATTTAATATCCGACCTAAAATTGTTCGTTCTTTAAAATTTGCAGTTTTGTGCCAATTAATGTTGGCAAGAGTTTTAGCTCTTTTCTTTTTTGTTTAGCTGCTGAAGTAACTTAGCCATCATAACAAACAAGTTTAAATAGCATAAAGTAATGAAATTATTATGCGGAGGAGAGCGAAATAAAACTGTGTAAAAGTAATCTCTTTAATAATAGCCGTATTTTGTCTGTGTGTTCGTGCGTCTATTTGTCTTTTTGTTACGAAAAGACGAAATGCGATATATAAAGACAGGCGACCCCGTGGATTTTTCCATGGGTTAACATCTAGTCTCTATAATATTAGCCGTCGTCTGTCTGTTCGTGCGTCTGTTTGTCTTTTTGTTACGGAAACACGAAATGCGATACAAAGGACGGGCGACCCTGTGGATTTTTCCACGGGCTAACCACTAGTTTACATAGAAAACGGTTGTAACTATAGAGAAAAGAATTCAAATAAGTCATTGTATATGCACCCATCGTCAATCGTACTCATTTCAAGATAGTCTGTTGAGCTAAAAAACAATAACAAAAATAGAATAATAAAAACTGTTAAATCCTAGGTATGCTTAAATATACCTAACTAATCCTTGGAAAATGCATCAACATGTCAATGCTTCGCAGTGTTTGTGTTCGCAGTGTCTGCAAGATTTAAAGCATGGCGAAATAATTACACGTTTATCAAAATAAAATCCACAGGTTATATTTAAACATTAAATTTGTCACAGAGATAAAAAATTGGCGTATCGAAAGCTTTTAAACACGTTTCAATTAGCACGGGACGAGGAGATAATGTTTCAAACAACAAATGTAATTGCCATGGGATTTAATTTAAATGATTTGTCTATTTAGGTGTGACCACATACTGCATCGCGCCAGCATTAAAATGATTGAACCAGATATGGTGCGACAGACTCACGCCACACACACACGCCACACACGCACGCTATACACATATCACATACACTTGGAGTGGCTTAGTATGACAAAAAAAGAAACATCCACATTTTATTGCCAATCCAGATAAACTTTTTTATGTTTTATATCTCTTTAGCCTAAAATGTTCCTATTTATGTTCGTCCGAAATATTAGCAAATTATTTACAAATGCTAATAGATATTATTTTAGGCCTAGAGCAATGATGATGTAAATTAGCGAAATATTGACAGACTAGTCGTTGGCCGGTGGAGAAATCCACAGGCTTGCCGTCCTTTTCATATAGCTTCAGTGCGACTCGCTACTTGCGTTTTGCGTGACAGACAGACGTATACAGGTATGATAGTATAGATAGTAATGAATATATTGTTTAACTATTTTTTTTTTTTTTTTTTGTAAAACCGTGTTTAAAAAAATTATTAAATTTTTCGAAAATAATTGTTTCTTAGTATTTTATTTGTTCTATAAAATACGTTCTTAATATATTCTCCATTTTTGGCAAGATTACAACCACAACGAAGTTGTAAACAAAGTTCTCATAAAACAAAAGCTTGTTATAAAAATATAAACTTTTTTTACAAGGATTATTAATTAATGTGATTTTGGTGTGATTAATAGCGTAAGTCTTTACAAGGTATTTCGTATGATGAATCGCTATGGTCACCGTTTTGTAATCTGGCGCATCTTGTGTCAAGGTCAATGATAACCACTCTTTCTTCTGGCACATTATTTAAGAAATTAAACGATAAAAAAGTTTTTTAGGCAAACAGAAAAGGGAAGGAAAAGTTATTTGGAATATTTTATCTATGTCACATGTCAAGCTCAAGTGTTTTCCTGGACAACAGCGGAGCGTTAGCTTTCAATGTAAGTCGACATTATGCTTTCTATGAACTTCACAGAAAGCCTTCTGAAATTTTTTGGTGCATTTTTTAAAATTTATTTTGAATACAAAAATTTTTTGTCTTTCATCCAAAGGCCCAGAGAACAAGAAATGCCTCCGTGCGAACATTACAGAGGAGTATCATAACATGAGAACAGGAAGAACGTCACAAGCACACGAATATTAAAAATATAAAATTTTCAGCTGTTATGCTTGGTTGTTTATGATAAGTCCTGCAAATCGCTTGGGTAGTATCTCATCTCTTCTGTCCATAATTTTAAAATTGAAATTGACTCGTTTGACAAAGTGATTAGCCGTTTGGTTGACTTATTAAACTTAATATAAGCATCCTCTAGAATGCATCACATTTTTACATACTTTTTCCACATAAACAAAAAAAGAAATGACGATCTAATTTTACTATCCTTTTGATTTTTTTCGTTTGCATGTTTTTATTAGTAATAATTTTGCTTACGTAAATAATGGATTGAGAATGTTCTTCTGTCGTGTGTTCTTTTTTCGTGTTCTATGTGTGTGTAGAATGAAAAAAAAAAACAGTATTCCGCCATTCAAAGTCTTTATATATTCCATTAATAAAATCTGTTGCAAGAGCTTAAAAATTTTGCAGTGCCATGCAACGATGTGTCAAAAGACTGTTTAATTAAGGGTTGTAATTGATTTTAACTCTTTAAAAACACGCATTCTGTTTTTGAAAAGTAATTAAATTTTCCAACTTTCATTTGAAATTGTTGCTTAAAGAAATGACTTAGATAGTTCATATTTGGGTCGGTTTATTAGCCAAAATCATTCTTTTTCTAAACCATGTGGTTTGTCCCAAATATTTGACGGTATTTTCTTATAACAGACTATCTTAATTCTTTTCACAACTTTCGCGAGAAAGTTAATCTCGCAAAAGTTTCCGAATTTCGTCATTTGCGAAAGTTTATCCAGTAAGCTATTTTATCATTTTTTTACCAAAAACACACAAAATACTTAGAAATCTTATTTCACGAAAGAAAATTTATAATATTTTCAATTTTGCTAAGAATTTTGAAGCTTTTTCTAACTAAAAAATCCTTGTTCGCGAAAGTTTATCTCGCAAACGTTTATGGGTTTTCTCATTCGCGAAAATTAATCTCGCAAAATTTTCCAAATTTCTTCATTCGCGAAAGTTTATCCAAAAAAATTTCGCGAAATTTTTTTTTCTCGGGAAAGTTTCTCTCGCGAAAGTTTCTCCAATTAAAGTAGTAGATTTCAACACGGCCTAATGGGCTTAAGGGTGAGATTACACTTTTGATTGAATTTTTAAATAAAATTCACCGCAAAGTAATATAATGAGACCAAAATATTTTAGAATATTTTGTTGAATCTGAAGAGCTAATCTAAGACTAATTAGACAAACCAATAATCATACTTTGATATCATTGTACACATTCTGGTCAGTAAAAAAAAAATAAG
Source organism: Hydractinia symbiolongicarpus (assembly GCF_029227915.1). NCBI lineage: Eukaryota > Metazoa > Cnidaria > Hydrozoa > Anthoathecata > Hydractiniidae > Hydractinia > Hydractinia symbiolongicarpus. The sequence goes on along the minus strand of NC_079875.1, from coordinate 10,209,496 downwards.
TTTAAAAGGTTTTTCAATTGTCGTATTCAGTTCACCATTACTTTAGTCACCATTTTCTCAAAATATGCAAAAAAAAAATAAAGTCGTTTTTAAAAAACATTTGCCTGCGGCATGGAGTTATACAAATAATCTGTTCAGTTCAGTGAGCTGAAGCACAGTTGAATTTTTTACTGCATATTTTAATAAATCAATTAAGCTTACCTCCCACGAAAAAACAAGTTGAACTCAAATCATAGATCATTTGAAAGTTATCTGTTATGTCTTGAAATTTTCACTAATTATGCAAAATGGTGACGTTATGAACTGGCTATGCAACATGTAATTGTTGTAATTAAGCATAATTACAGTAACTAAATAATAAAATGTTCAAAATGGCAAACTTAATAGCCAGGAGATTCAGCATAAATACAAGCAAGAAATCGGATTAGTTAAGGTGGGAGAAATTAGGCTGTGTCGCAACGAATTTCTAGAATACTGACCGCGTTTTTTGATTGGTTCCTTGCCCACGTTGTTCTTATCGGAAAATCCTTTGTTTTACGCGCGAATGGTCTCAATGCCAGAGCAAATATAAGTAATTCTTCTATAAGGGGGTAAGATACCACCACGCTGGTTATTGGTTTTTTTACTTCGGAGTTGGCATTTGCCCTAACACATTGGTTTGCGTTTAAGATTTCGTTTGAGAGAAACTGAATTTCGATATCCTCGAAGAAAGCTTAGTTAACTGTGCTACAAACTGATTGGTCAAAAAAGATTTTTAATCCTACATAGCTTCGGAGAAACTGATTAATACAACACTTCAGTCAAAGCTAGTTCATTATATCATGCATAATTAATGTAGTCTCAAATCGAACAAATCAAATTCTTTTAAAAAATAGTAAACTTTTCAAGGTCTTACTTATTTTTTCGCAGAAGGTCCGATTTAAGGACAATTGAAGGCCTGAAAACACCTATACACTTGAGATTTTGTGCACCTACGCACTTTATCAAATTTACTGAATTTCTTGTGTTCCGCTACTGCGGTTACAATTTTGCGTGACAGACAGACGCATACGGGTATTATAATATAGATGTTTCTCGCGCACAAACAGACGGACGGAATACGGCTATTATTATAGAGAAGTCGGTAGCCCGTGGATAAAACCACGGGTTTGCCCGTCCTTTATATATAGCATTTTGTTTTATCGTAACTCGACTTTTTTCTCGCGCACAAACAGACAGACGGAGTACGGCTATTATTAAAGAGATGTCGTTATTTACTTTTTATTTCCAATAATTACAATGTCTGCCATCAAAAAACACTACGTCAAACGACCTTAATAGATTATTTTAGTCCAACAATGCAATAAAAAGATGAATGGGTTTAACGTCGCGTAATGAGTCTTTGCCAGGTAATTACAAGAGTGTAGAAAAATTAGAATTCCTCCAAAGTACGCTATGCAAGACCTACTCAAGTCACATAGCCAAAACAACATCTACATATTACTTGTCCGCTCCAGAGAAAAAAAGACAATCAGATACAAAGTAATTATGTAACATATCACCAAGGAAAATTTTTATACTCATACCTTGTTATGGTTCCAAGCAGATGCAAGTCAAATCTGTCAATGTTTATACACTTAAGATAGTTCGTGTTAAGTTGGAAAATGTTTATTTAATAGCTACAATTAATGTGTGTTTCGACACAGCGTATTTCTTGTCTCACTTTGCAAGACGTCTTAACATAAGCAGATTCTTTTGTTAAATAAATAACATAGACGAAGCTATTATATATTCCCTATTTGTGCAATAAGAGATTAAATAATTAAAACTTATCAATTTGCGTCAATTAAATGAACAGTTAAATGCAACACGATAAGAAATAAAAGATTGTTTGTCGAACGTATGGTGTTGCCATAAGACTTAATTGGAGATGTTGTTATCAACACAATGGTGATGCTAATAAAGAATTTCTAACTGTCATTACATGCCTCTTTAAATTCTTCGCGTGAGGCGCGGCTAAACAAAATTCCGATTTTGTAATATGACTTCCAGGCTAATGAGTTTATGACGTCAGGAAAAACAGAACTTCAAAGAACCTTACAAATTATTTTAATTTTTGCATCAAAAGATATTTGTAACTGCCAGTTTGCTGTGCGGTAATTACTTAAGGACAATGGTGCCAGTTAACAACATCTATTTTTAAAATATAGCTACTAGCCCTTTTCCAATGCTTTTTTGGCTTACATCAAGTTTTTACGTTAGGGAAGGACCATCGAAGTGGAGTGTGATTTATTAAATCACATTGTCAGAGAGCATTTTTTTCTATTTTGCTCATCAGCAAGCTGATAATGAACATCCAGTAAAAACATTTGTTATGATGTTCGAAAATTTTAGATGATTTTAAGAAAATTTTGACATGACGCGTGACTGTAGTTATGGAGTCTGCTTCGTAATCACAAGGTCCGTGGTTCGGTCCACAGCACAGGAATGTTCAGCAAGTGTCTATACCACAGCTACAGGTCAACCCATGAGGAAAATTGGGTAGATAAAACCTAATGTATCCATTCTGAACACAGGATCAACATTGATAACAGTGTTTCCAACACTGAAGTGACTATACCCTGTGTAAATATTCAGAATAATAATAACGTCATTTTTGTGATAAAAGGATATGCACTCAGAATAACAAAGATGACATCATTGGGGAAACGAAATGACATGCGTTATTATACAAAATTAACGAATGATGAATTTAACTTTCGCAGGAAATTAAAGTTATTAAAATTAGTGAGCACAAAAGTTAAGGGGTGACTAAAATAAAACATATCAAAATTTACGCGGGTATAAAATTAATGTGGATAAAAGAAACCATGTTAATTTCATCATTCATTAATTTTGTATGATTAGGTATTTCAAAGTTACCATTCAATCTTTAATCACATAAATAGGCACCATATTTTGATAAAATGTTATAAATATTAAATGAATGAGAATTTGCCATTGGCCTACCATCAAGCTTTATTTTTAGAACTTAACCAGCCGATTGGTCATGGCTATAGACATCTATCATTCTGGTTGTAGCATGCTATTATTCAGTTCTACATTTAAGAAAATACACGCTTATTAATTATATTTATAAGCGTAATTATAAACCCTTCGACTTGGTGGTAAAATTATAGTGCAGAGGTTGGTTAAATTCATAATTTATTTCCCCCACCTTGAAATTCACCGATCTTTCAGATAAGACTAGACTAGTTAGTACATACATATATATCTTAGCTCTATGTCTTTGCGAATATAATCTAAAGCATGCGAAATAGAATATTTTCATTACATTCAGTTTTTAAAACAGCTGATACAATTGTTAGTGCAAATTAGTCAAAAACAAAATCCAGATTTACAGCCAAAAAGTTCTAGTGGAAAAAAGAAGGTAGGTCAAATGAGAATTTCAATGAAGATTATGTTAAAACCAGCTCAGCATAATGATCCGTTACATTAACAAGTCGCTTATAAACTCTGCTGTGACATTTTTTACCAGTAAATATGGAGTCATAATTGAATGATTATGTACGTTGACATTAGACAATGCAGATTTTTAAAGAACAGATAAAAAAGTGTTACTAAAATTACAAGAGTAAATTAAAATAATACCATCGGGTTGCAGTAAGTAGTGTTTCGGGGTTTCTTTTGTTGCTTTACAGAAATAGGAAACCTGAAATTTTTTTTATATATTTCGTTGGCTCTACATTGCCTTTCATGAAGCTTCTGTCTCGACGTTTAATTCCTTTTAATATTTCGCTTCGTGTCTGAAAAAGGGAAGCAAGATTGCGGTTTTAAAAATGTTGTAGTCGTAACATTGCGGCTTTACAAATGTTGCAGTCGTAAGATTGCGGCTTTACAAATGTTGTGGTCGTCAGATTGCGGCTTTGCAAATGTTGTAGTCGTAAGATTGCGGCTTTGCAAATGTTGTATTCGTAAGATTGCGGCTTTACAAATGTTGTATTCGTAAGATTGCGGCTTTACAAATGTTGTAGTCGTAAGATTGCGGCTTTACAAATGTTGTATTCGTAAGATTGCGGCTTTACAAATGTTGTATTCGTAAGATTGCAGCTTTACAAATGTTGTAGTCGTAAGATTGCGGCTTTGCAAATGTTGTATTCGTAAGATTGCGGCTTTACAAATGTTGTATTCGTAAGATTGCGGCTTTACAAATGTTGTAGTCGTAAGATTGCGGCTTTACAAATGTTGTATTCGTAAGATTGCGGCTTTACAAATGTTGTGGTCGTCAGATTGCGGCTTTGCAAATGTTGTAGTCGTAAGATTGCGGCTTTGCAAATGTTGTATTCGTAAGATTGCGGCTTTACAAATGTTGTATTCGTAAGATTGCGGCTTTACAAATGTAGTAGTCGTAACATTGCGGCTTTACAAATGTTGCAGTCGTAAGATTGCGGCTTTACAAATGTTGTGGTCGTCAGATTGCGGCTTTGCAAATGTTGTAGTCGTAAGATTGCGGCTTTGCAAATGTTGTATTCGTAAGATTGCGGCTTTACAAATGTTGTATTCGTAAGATTGCGGCTTTACAAATGTAGTAGTCGTAAGATTGCGGCTTTACAAATGTTGTAGTCGTAAGATTGCGGCTTTACAAATGTTGTATTCGTAAGATTGCGGCTTTACAAATGTTGTATTCGTAAGATTGCAGCTTTACAAATGTTGTAGTCGTAAGATTGCGGCTTTGCAAATGTTGTATTCGTAAGATTGCGGCTTTACAAATGTTGTATTCGTAAGATTGCGGCTTTACAAATGTTGTAGTCGTAAGATTGCGGCTTTACAAATGTTGTATTCGTAAGATTGCGGCTTTACAAATGTTGTATTCGTAAGATTGCGGTTTTAAAAATGTTGCAGTCGTAAGATTGCGGCTTTACAAATGTTGTATTCGTAAGATTGCGGCTTTACAAATGTTGCAGTCGTAAGATTGCGGCTTTACAAATGTTGTATTCGTAAGATCACAGCTTTGCAATGTTGTAGTAAAAAGATTGCGGCTTTGCAAATGTTTTACTCCACTTTCTAACTACAAAACATGATTTTTATTAGGGAAATATCTTTTGTTGCTACTTGTTTCGTGTTTGTTAAGAAAACAAAGGTGTTAAACAAAATTAAGAGCTTCTTAATTATTGCGCATGTTCAAAACGTTACAGCGCATGCGTAAAAAGATAAGACGCACAATCTCGACATGAAAACTCCATGTAAACACAACAAAATTCATTTGCATCCTATTTCGAATAAATCGCATGTTGGAATAAATCGCATGACTGCCTAATACACGAAACTTATCACAAAACGGAAAAAACTCTGCAATGGAATTTATTGTGAAATAAAAATTACAGATTTATGGTGACATTATCTTCTCCAAAATAAGCAATCAAAAATTTGTTTGTAAACAAACATGGTGTCCGTAGCAATAACTCGTTTATGCAGGCAACCTGTAATCCTTTAGTAATAATACAATTATTATCACAAATAAATATACTGCTGTAAAAACATATATTGTCATATCAATAACCTAAAAACAAACACCTTGAGTTGACTTTTCCGGTAAGGTAGAAAGTCAACAGTAACAAGCCTGGAAGAAAAAGCCATATTGGGACTCAACCAAACTTTACCGTTTTATACTTTCTACGTCAGATAAAATTATCTTCGGAATGTGTAAAGTTGTCATACACAGACTCCCTTTATCACACTTTACTAAAGTAGAGCTTGAAAATCACGGGTTCATTTCTTTCATTATTTTTTTATTTTTAATCCCTAATGGAATTGGGATATATGGGAAGGTAAATTTTATAACCTCCATGACATAAATAACCTCTCAGTAGTTCAACTAAGAAATTTTTCGTACGATATGATAAAATTTTACATGATGACCTGTTTGTACGAGTAAATTGAAATTTGTATTTGTTGTCTGGATAATTATTTAGCCATGCCAACATTACTAACTAAATATAATTCGCCCTCAATTATGTTATTAGTGGGATTGATGCTTCCTGTTTATGTATAATAAATAGAAATTCTTAATAATGCTTCTGAAATTTTTTCAAATATGGGTGGTGTATTAGTGGGAGGCGTTTAGAAAAACTTCACAGGAGCATACTTTGTTTGTTTCAGCTTAATGCTGCACCTATATACCAGCTAGTCTTTGATGATATTTGAAAGAAAAAAAAGAACTTTCCACTCACTGGAGACAGAAGTATTCCCTATACATAGCTGCATGATAAATATTTTATTTTGCAATCTCACATTCCGAATTTTATATATCCAAAGGTATCAGAAGGCACCTAGTATATTGACTTTCAAAATGCAATACAAAATCTTTTAGTCAATGGAGATAACATTGCACAGCATCTTTTGTTATTGACATAAATGGTCGAACGTCATCAAGAAGGCGAGACCTTACTCTGTAATTGTTTTGTAATAAATAAAAAATTTTTTTAATAAAAACTAAAGAAATAATTACTTTAATCAGATAAATTAACAAAAATCCTGCAACGGAATGCAGGCCAATTATAAGGTATTAGTAACATCTAACAACAAAGTTAATTGTATTGACTTGTGATAAAAACATTTATTGTAATACAACGTCAACTTTGTTTTATCTGACTGTTAAGAATTTCTGCAATGCTAATAAGCAATCTCTGTGACCTAACTTTGCGGTTTATACAAAAAACCGCAATAAAAAATAAAAATGGAGCTGTCGCCTTTCTTACTTTAGGAAATAAAAATTCCCAGGATTACTAGTAAAGACTTTTTTGCCAAATTTAACTTCACTAAACTCTTGTAAAAACTAGTTTCTCCGTTCATTTTTCTTTTATAGTTAGTAACAATAGTGGCCAGCCTCTGTAGTATTAGCAAGTATTTTCGTTACCAGACTTTTTGAGCTAAAACCCGAGGTTTATCCCAAAGAGCTCTGGGGACGAGAATGATGAGCAAGTTCAATCTTAAAGGCTACCTTATATTAATAAATCGGCTAAAAATAAATGAAAAATGCGATAAAATAGTAGATTTGTGAATCAATCACAGAATCAAAATTTTAATCTTTGGTCAATTATGACCCAAATTTATCCGTTGCTTTGAGAACCACCATAATTTTTTTAAAAAAAACAATAAATGAAAAACATTTTCCGGCAAATATTTCCGATAGATACAGTAGAGTCTCCATAACTCGAACCTTTATTACTCGAACGTCTCCTTAACTCAAACGAATTCGTTGGCACCGTGAAAATTTCCTAATAAACTCTTATAAAAAAACCTCTACTACTCGAACCTCCATAACTCGAATGTTCCCTTAAGTCGAACAGATTATTTTGTCCCTTGAAGGTTTTTGACACCATAACTCGAATTTTGTGGCATTTTGAAAAAAATTGATAAGTTTCCCTGATCATTTAACTCTTAATCATTTTCATATTTTAATGTTTACGTGTGTTGTGGGCCTTATATTGTTCGAATGCATGATTCGAATGTTTTGTTTGTGTTTCGAACGACAACGCTTTCTCAACCAATTTTCAAAAACAGAATTTCATTGGCGTCTGTGGCAGGGTTAAAAAGAAGTAGAGCCGATAACAAGTCCTGTAAAATAAAATACAGTGCCCTCAAAGAGCTTGAAGAAGGAACTGCTCCAAAGGATGTTGCAAAAGCTTTCAATATTCTTTCAAGCACATTGTTAACGTGGAAAAAGAATAAGGAAAAAATCTTTAAACAGTTTAACAAAGGATTAATCTCTAAGAGATCAAAACCTGAAAAATTTGAAGATGTAAACAAGGCTGTTCATAAGTGAATACTTGTGATGAGAAGCGAAAATATTCCGATAAGTGGAGTGATTCTGAAGGAGAAAGCTCTTGAGTTCGCAGAAGAACTGGGTGTTGAGTCGTTTTAAGCTTCACAAGGCTGGCTAGCTAAATGGAAAACCAGGTTGGTTAAACATACTTTTATATTTAAAATTATATAAATCTTATGAATATTACAATAGCTTTGGTAGTTGTCTTTGCAAAATATCAATAGACTTTTTTTCTGAGATGAAGGATAACTTGCATGGAACTTTCATCCCCAAACCATCACCAGCATTTAATGACTTTCCAGTAATTGAATTTTCTGTCTCTAAACGAAAAATTGCTCTGATTGCTGACAATTGCACCGCTCATCCTTATGTCGAAAAGGGTAGAATTAATCTTCCTTCCTCCGAATACAACGTCGCATACTCAACCTATGGACCAAGGAATCATTCGTGCACTGAAAGCGAAGTATCGATCGTTAGCAGTCCGCAGGTTGATAAAAGCATTGGATGAAAAAGTCTCTATCCCGAAGTTCTCGATTCTTGCTGCTATGTTCATGCTTAGAAAAGCGTGGGACGATATTGACAACCATACATTTACCAACTGTTTTCGGAAATCAGGAATTTTCCAGAAGGATGCTGAAAATGCCATCAACCAAATGCCATCGAAGTGAGCACATCCCATACAAGTCTAAAAACTGCTGACATCATTGCTAATATCACTGGAACTCAAGATGAGGAAGATGAAGAGGATGAAGAAGATGACAATGACAAGGATGAGGATAATCTTTCAAGACCGACGGCCGAACAAGTGCGTTCAGCAATCACCGTCCTTAAGGACCTAAGCGTTTTCTCGAAATTTGGGGAAGAAATGTTGGCTTCCCTAAAGGACTTAAATAAAAACATCAAACGAGATTATGGTGATACTTGTAAACAATCAATTATAACTGATTTTTTTCAAAAAATTTGAGCAAAAAGCAACTAAAACGATCTGTTTTTGTATTTCACCAACCCAGAACCCCCAACGTAGTAAGACTACGTACTTAATATACTGTTTTTGTTTATCTGGTAGGAAAATAAGGGAAAAATTTTGAAAAAATTTGAAAACCTCTACTACTCGAACGTCTCCTTAACTCGAACGGTTTCCTTTTCTCCCTGGCCGTTCGAGTTATGGAGACTGTATTACACTAAACCGGGGTATTGGGTCCTGGGTATCATGTATCACATTGGGTATCGGGTCTCACTTATCTCATATGCCAAAATTATTATTATTCCAAATATTTATGCAGGATAAAGCCATTTCAGTGTTGGCAACATTGTTATTAACGTGGCTCCTGTGTCCTGACATTAGGTATACATTAGGTTTACACCAGCTAACCTACTCAATTTCCCTAACATGGCATGGGTTGACCCGTAGCTGTGGTATATACTTTCCAAACATGCCCGCGCTGTGGACCGAACCACGTAGCGAACGTTATAACCGCTTTCGACTGCAGAGAAGAGATAATTTAGGAGTACGTGATACGTTATTTTTATCGATATTCGGTTATACCAGCAGTTTCCTGATAATTCATGCATAATAAGAAGTCCATGATAAAAATTTCCCTAATTTCTGTTTTATTTATTTTTTTAACACATGTTTTTAAACATCTTCTAGGGGCTGTTTATATGAGGCGAGCTGGCCCGGTTAGGCGGGCTGGCTCGGCTAGCCAGGGTGATTTTCATGTCGTGTTCATATGAAGTTTTTTATATCTCGACCAGCCGGGATGGAAAAGTTGTTTACATTTCATAAAAGATTCATAAACAATGAAGACAAAAGAATATATTTCAAACTTTAAATAATTAATGAGAACTTTTATATTCTGTTGTTAATTTCATCTCGCCTAGGCGGGTGGCTCGGTTATCATATGAACAAATTTATATTTTTTCATGTTCTTAATAGCGGCGAGATCCTGTTCAGCAGAGCCAGCCCGGTCAACCGAGCCAGCCCGCCTTCATATAAACAGCTCCCTAATAATGTTTATTTTTCCTATGGAAACACACATTTTTCTAAACGCACATTTGATGTACAAATTCTAAGCATTTTGATTAGTTCAAAACCTTTCGAATAATCGAAAAGGTTAACCCGGTCCGACTTTTTAAAAATCGAATTTTGAATATGCCAGAAAAATCCAATTTTTACATGATACACGATCCGATTTGTCGAATTCAACAAATCGAGTAGGATCGAATCGTGTATCACCGCCTTAACCCTATTCGGTCCGGGGTTTTTCGAACATACTATGACCGGGGGGGGCGGATTCCGCCCCCCCCCTCAATAACTTTTCATAGGGTTGATCATATTGAATCAAACTTGGCACACTTATAGTACGTCATAAAAGGACCAAATGGCGCCAAAAAAATTTGCTTGCGTCAGCACATTTTCTGTGACGTCATCAAAAGCTTTAAAATTTTTAAAAATGCCACAATCTGCTTAAAATATAATTACTTTTGTTCTAGAGCGAATTTTTACATTCTGTTTGAAGTTTCTGAAAGCTAAATAAAAGTTATTTAACATATCTTCCGGTTTTTACATGGATCGGATAAAAAATTGCCAAAAATTGCCCGAAAATCCGTTTTTTCCGATTTTCGGGTAAAATCCGACAAAATCGGGAAATTGGATTAGTCACGTGTTAAAATTATTCAAAATGATTCTTCTTAATGAAACAAAGGTGTGTTGCAAGTTTCAAGTTCTAAGGATAATCCTAACAGGAGTTATTATATTTTCTCCATTATAAGGATTTCATAGAGATTTTTAGGGGTAGTTTCGAGTAATGGCCAATATCAAAGCCTCTGAAAGGTATGGGACCTAAAAAATTTACATGCAGGTGTCTAATAGATAAATGTTAAAACTCAGTAAGTATCATAGCCATATAACAAAGCAAACAGGAGTTATTAAAAAAAAACCGTCAGGGGGGGCGGAATCCGCCCCCCCCCCCGGACCGAATAGGGTTAACGGAAGAAACTTTCACGAAACTTTATTTGCGGAACATATTTTTAAAGATTTAGCACAATCGCCGACTTGCATTCAAACCCAAGCCGAGTTATGCGAGACTCAATAAAAGTGTGAATCAATCCTTTCTGCTTAACATTCAGCATGAGAATAGGATTAATATCTTAGGCGGTTGTCTAGTTGAGCGGCTGTTGTACTTGCACGCCTTCGTAGCTCAAATGGGAGCCTTAAATGATAACAGTTCTATTGGGAACGGATGAATCTATTTTAAGTAATTAATAGTATCCACAAAAATAGTAAAAAAAGGTCATCTGAAGCATTTTAACAACTGGCAGCAGAATGATATTTAGAAAACATAAATAACACAAACATTCATGTGTTAACGTAACAAGAAAGTTAGCTATCTACCTTACACATAATGCCATTCTAGTAGTCCCAACATCGACGCTGCTGCTTTAAATGCCTTATAATCAGTCCGCTACAAGAGGTAACTTTTCTCCATCTACTCTTGTTGACATCGTTAAGCGGAAACAACCTTGCAATATATAAGGAGAAAGTTTTAATTCTTGTATTTCCGTTAAAAACTTCAAGTCCTTCGAAGACATCCTCTTTCTAACAGGAAATTCTCAATCCAAGAAGGAAATTGATCTAAAACAAGCTTTGTTTGCTGTATATATCACGTTTACATATTCTTTGGCACTGTTTGTCAATCGTCAACTAGTCGCGTGTAACATTTATAACTTCCTCGTCACGTAATGCTACCTGAAGTTTACATTATATATTCGTGGTTGTTGAATATTCTCTGCTATATTTTCAAATATCCAAATGCTGTCCCTTCTGTGTAGTGCTTAATTTAATATTAGAACATTCAAACATTACATTCATCACTTCTTTGCGCGTTTTGGAAGACTTCGGAATGAAGCCACGCAATTTAATGACGTATTATTCCCAGAAAGTAATGAGCTGTATTATTTAACGCGGATTCAAAATACCGTTATCAAAGTGTTAGTTGGTGATGTAATCGAAACAGTGTTAATCAAATCACTTTGAAAACTTTCGAAACTTAATTTGCGTACATTTGATAGGCGTTTAAGTAACTTCCGCCAGAAAGCAGTTTTTCCGGAAGTGAAAGTTGCAGGATCGTTGACAGCTAGTAATTGTGGCTATACTCCCTTTTCGAAAGATTAAAAGAAGAGAAAAATTAGACAAATTAACGCGTGACATTGTATACGTGTTTTGAGCCAAAAAACAGTGTGCATATGTTAGAAAACCTTAGAAATAAGATTGGCAAGCTCTTAATTCCCTTGCTGTTGTCCTGATGTGAGGAAGGCTGCTAGAGGGGAATCATCTGTTTTTGGAGCAAACGTGTCAAGAGATCTGCATATATAGAAATATAAAAACGTTTTATTAAATTATTTGTCATTTCTCTGCTAAAGTTATTATAAAATGCATGTAAAATTTTAGAAAAAGGAGTGGGATGATTGCTCAAAATTTTTGATTTGTCAAATTTAGTCCATGCCAAGGTTTCAAAACAAGTGCAAAAATTGCCGGAGATGTGTGGATGTTTTTGGTTAGGGTTAGGGTTAAGGATATCAGAAAAAAATGTCAGGATTCTTAGGAAAATAACGACTTCATATCGAGTGATTATCGAATGAATTTTATCGAATGAATTTTCCTCGATTCTCTAGATAAAGATTTTTCTTTGCTACTGAGGATGGTTTAATTCGATCGGAATTCTAGGCATAATGTGCAATTGGTGCAACGAAATTAAAAGAATTCTACATGTGCGTCGCTAATATACTGACTGCCTTAGTGAGCGGATTCTATCCAGGCAAAAATTTCCACCTTAAGTCTTCTTGATTCTCCTCTTAATTTTTGCTCTGAGAAACGTGAGGTATTGTGGAAAAATTGACGACGGCGTAATATATTACATACACAGTATATTTGTTATAAAAAGGAAAAGTTTCTTTTCCGACTTCAAACATTACCAGTACACCGGAAAATGCTGAATAACACGGGCGGGGAAGGAGAGAAAAATATTGGTAAGTCGTCCACGTATTACTTCCTGAATATGAAGGAGATGTAGTATTCAACATGCGTTAGACCTATTTACGTTCCCAAGCCTTGTGGAGATAATGATGTGCTATTCTCCATAAAGCACATTGTAGTGAGGCTCATCAATGTCTGTTGTCGAGTGTAGCAAGCCCTTTCTTTCCTTGTAATACAATGTAGTAAAGCGTAATTTTTCGTAGCGATGTGTAGCAGTACGTTATTTTCTGTAGGAGGCAGTAGTAGAACGTATTTCTTTGTAGTAGAGTGTAGTAGCCTGTAGTAGAGTGTAGTAGAGCGTATTTCTCTGTAGTAGAGCGTATTTCTCTGTAGTAAAGCGTATTTCTCTGAAGTAGAGTGTAGTAGCGTGTAGTAGAGCGTAGTAGAGCGTATTTCTCTGTAGTAGAGTTTAGTAGCCTGTAGTAGCTTGTAGTAGAGTGCAGTAGCCTGTAGTAGAGCGTAGTAGAATGTATTTCTCTGTAAAGCGTATTTCTCTGTAGCAGAGTGTAGTAGCCTGTAGTAGAGTGTAGTAGCTTGTAGTAGAGTGTAGCAGCTTGTAGTAGAGTGTAGTAGAGCGTATTTCTCTGTAGTAGAGTCCAGTAGCCTGTAGTTGAGCGTAGTAGCTTGTAGTAGAGTGTAGTAACTTGTAGTAGAGTGTAGTAGAGCGTAGTAGAGCGTATTTCTCTGTAGTAGAGTGTAGTAGCCTGTAGTAGCTTGTAGTAGAGTGTAGTAGCCTGTAGCCTACAAGCTACTACAGGCTACTACACTCTGCTACAGAGAAATACGCTCTACTACACTCTACTACAGACTACCACACTCTACTATAAAGAAATACGTTCTACTACGGCCTGCTACAGAAAATAACGTACTGCTACACATCGCTACGAAAAATTACGCTTTACTACATTGTACTACAAGGAAAGAAAGGGCTTGCTACACTCGACAACAGACATTGATGAGCCTCACTACAATGTGCTTTATGGAGAATAGCACATCATTATCTCCACAAGGCTTGGGAACGTACATAGGTCTAACGCATGTTGAATACTATATCTCCTTCATATTCAGGAAGTAATACGTGGACGACTTACCAAAATATTTATTGGAGGCAAGATAAATGAGGTGCGCAAAGACTACCTGTTTTTACCAGCATAGCGCCTCTAACGAAAACTAAAATGGCGAACAAGACGAAACAAAGCACACTTTCTAGCGTGCGCACTTGTGTTTGCTAAACTAAAGTCCTTCATTCTTGCTAGTAATGAGTCAAGTTGAGGTTTTCGGATTTCACTGATGAAAATAAGCGCTCAGGTTAGTATTATAAAAGCAAGGAAATTTTTCTATTTATATGTCATTTTTTCCTACCCTTTTCACAAGACGGAACAACACATCAGCAAAATAAAATGGTGATATATATATATAGCTTGAGAAATCACGTTTGAGCTACAAGTTTGCACAGCTTTTAGTCAATCATTGTTTAAATTGTTTTGTGACACATTCTTAATAGGCTGAAGAAAGTTGTAGGGTGGTATCACCACCAAATCCTAATAATATAGCCATAGCTTAGTGGTTATAACTCTCGTACTCTGTGTGGGAGACCGGGGTTCGATTCCTCTTGACAGCAATTCAACATGGGCGAGTGAATGTTACCATAGCCCCGGGTTAACCCAAGCCATGTGAGGGAAATTGAGGAGATAGTTCCCTGCGTGGGCCATTGGATGTTGCCAGAAGTTGTCTAGTAGAGCGCAAGCCCTAATTGGGTCTGCGTAGCTCAAAATGAGCATTAAATACTCTAGGACTCTCCATCTAAGCCATGGCCCCTCCTGGAAATAATAGACAGGGTATACCCTCGATATCAGTGAGGATAGCTATGTAAAATATGCATATCTATCTATCTATCACTAGCGTATAATCCGCCAACTCCGTGAAAAAAACACATTTAACGTCCTTTTATCCATATCATCAACATATCGGTTATTTGAAACTTTTATTATCGTAGCGCTATCTGTCAGGGATCGTTCGGGGGGTATGACAAGAAAAAAAATACATTTGATTGTGGACAAATAAGCCGGATCCGACATGTACTATCATCCGATAATGCCGTGATGGATCCTTCAACTCCGTGAAATTTGAAAAACACGTTTGCTTTCTGATGACTAGCAAAAATATTTTAAAAATTAAAATATTAATTTGAAAACATTCTCAAATCATTGGAACCTCAGTAAAGGTATATATAACATGACCATAATTATAATCAATTAACTGAGATAACAATATATATCAAAAATGACCACCGTCGCGCTTGACTTGAAAATCACAAAAAGTTGTAGCCGACTGAACTTACCGCCAAATTTTTGTCATGCACGAGTTCCGACACCCCTAAAATGATTAAGTGGTAGTATCAAACCCCCTGAATCGAATTCATTCATTAAGAATGATAGACAGAGCTGTGGTAGGTTGTTGTAGGCTTCGAAAGCAGTTTCACGGAGTTATCGGATTCACGGAGTTGGCGGATCATACGCTAGCTAGCTACAGGTTTATTTTTTGCAAAAATAAAGATGCACTGGTACTGGTTTTTTAGGCTCAAAATTGCTTAAAGCTTACCTCCCACTTCAAAAAAAGTTCATCTTATTCTGTTTATACTATGTTGAGTTTTGTAATGTAACATTCATAAATTAAGTAAAATTAAATCAAACCTGGCTTTTACATATTTGTATTAGTTCGGTCGAGGGAATTATTGTGTACATAGAGAAACTGGCCGTTATAGTTGTTAACTGGGATATTACCTTGGACCTAATGCAGGCTTCCTTTTTTCATTGATTTTAAAAGACTTGCCAATTGCAACATTCTCTGATTATTTCAATTTTTCCATGGATGGCCAGAGGACGCAAACTTATAGGATATTTCCAAAACTGGCTTAATGGGAGTGATTTCAGCTCTTAGTGTTGGCTTCCATACACCATACTTGCCACTTGGACGTGATATCCGTTTGGCAAAAATACTTAGAACAAAACACACAGCTTTTGACGAAGTAGAATGTTGTAAACACAAGAAAATGTAACTCTATTTGCTTTATAATTTCAGATTTTTCCTATTAAATGTTAAAGTACTAATTTGCAACATAATTTAAACAGGACAAGATGAACATCTTATAAAGTATCAGGTACAGTACTGTCTGAATGTAATCTACCGCGTACACGCTAATATCCTTACCCTTTTTTAAAAAAAATTATAATTTGTAAAGAAATCTTGTTTCAGAATACAAATCGCATTCTGATTTGAATAATTCAGAGCTCTTTATTTAAGGATGCATTTTTTGTTTTTGGTTAGCACCTGTTAAATTTTATAACTTAAGGTTAATAACCTAAAGGCAACTTTATTTACAATAAGCTTTAACAACGAATCTCTCAGTTTGAAAAAGGAAAAAGTAATTACTGTTTTGTTTTATCATGAAGCTTTTGTTAAATTTCATGCAACATAGTTCTTGATAAGATCATTAAAGTAATTATGAGAAAGAAAACACAAAAGGCTATTCAACTTGCAGGAAAAGGTGTTGTATAGAGCATGTACACAGAAGCTTACATAATATGTTTAAAAAATTTAGATATATACCCTTTCTTTTTATCCGAAAAAGAAAAATCTGAAGTAAATAACTACCCACAAAATATGTAAAAAAATTCTGACATTTTGTGCACTCATCCTTTCCCTGATAAAATACTGATAAATTGCAGCCCTGCTCCCATCACACATACTTTATAACCATGGGCCTTGTTTTCATTTCTTGACCTGACTGAAGGAGACAATGTAAACAGAGAAAATCATGGCTGTGCAGGGAAACACAATGTTCCTTGTGAAGGCTTACATCTAGCAGATCTTGTGCAAGAAGGCATCTTTTTTTAAAAAATAAATTCAAATAGCGTTTTGCATGTTAACAAAATTTTGAGAAGCTCCTACTGTGCAGAGGTAAATTAATAAATATTGAATAAGGAAAATTTCCCACATGATACTTCGATCCAGACAATGGTAAACTACTAAGGTACCAGCTTCTTTAACCGTATGAAAATGTTATAGATTGACCTTAAGCTAAAGTCTATTTTTAGGTATATGTAATTAATTTTAAAAGGGATGTTATGACTGTGCATAAAATAAAGAAGTTAGATATTTTTTTTTAGAAATGGAAGTCATGAAAGACCACTCTAAAAGATACAAAAAGATATCGTTTTTGGGAGAGGGTCAGGTAGGAACTATACTTTCAATGAACCTGCGATTTCACATTTATGCTAAAGTTCTAATTACTGTAATTTAATTATTTATATATATATATAATTTACTTACACCCAAACATAAACACAGCCACAACAAAAGCCATTCTGCTAAACTTTTACTCTATGCAAGACCTTTTTGCAGCGAGTGTCCATTGATACTTGTTAAACATATTTTTAGTTTGCTACAGTTTACAAAGCTGAAGATACAGAGGATGACAATAAGATTGTTGCTGTTAAAAAGGTAATGTTTAAAAAAAAGAATATATACAAAATTTTATTATGAAATACCATAATTTTTGTAATAGAAGCCTGTGCACTGATGATCTGATCAAGAATCGACAACTTCTATTTTTAAATTGATTTTTGCTTAACTATTAATCAAAATTATTTGTTTAATAGACTAAACTTTTTTTTGGTTTAATAATTTTTAATAATTTTCGGTATAATAAATTATGTTAAGTATCCCATGTAAACTTGAGGTATAATTTATCGAATATCTCAACGTCTGAAAGGGACTTAGAAAGTTAAAAACAAAAATAAAATGTTTGAAGAGTATTGTCGTTTTCTTGTTTTGAAAATAAAAAATAAAAAATGTGCAATTTTTAAGTTCTGATATGATAGTGTACATTAGATGTAATCACAATGATTAAAAAGTCATCTCTCCCCTACAGTCTTAATTTATGATTTATTTTATATATAATTTATTTATTGATTTTGCATACTTTTGTTTTCACAGGTTCCAAATATAGGCTGATATTAATGATGCACAAAATATTTCAATGTTTTCTTCTTTTTAGATTAAACTAGGACACAGAACGGAAGCAAAAGATGGTAATAAATTCATAGTTAAAGTCAGTATTAAATATAGTTTTTGTATTGAACCACCACATCTTAATTACTGCTCTTATAACTCTTAGGAATTAACAGAACAGCTTTAAGAGAAATAAAACTTTTACAAGAATTACACCATGAGAATATACTTGGGGTATGAAATTAAATTTCAAGGTTGCAGTTACATTAGTAAATAGTTTGTTCATCCTCAAACGTACACCCCACTATAAAATGCTGAATGATAATCCACAAAACTTTATCGTTTCTGATAGTAAAGACCTATAATACCAGTAGTAGAGCACCATATACTATATATATATCAATAAGTTTTATGAGCCTAAAATGACTTACATAAAAAATCGATGGCAATATGAAAAGGGAAGAAAGTAAAACATTTTAAAAGTTTTATCTTTTAACCAACTGTCTCATCATGTTTTTGTTTGTTCCTACCCTTTTACAGAAAGCAATAACTAGGCAACTGCCTAAAATATCAATTCTATTCTAAATGTCAATCAGAAATCGATCCGATTCACACTTTATAGTCTTTGAGATGATTTGGTTAGGATTTAAACCCAAGACCTTCCACACTGGAGGCAAAAGCTCTACCACAAGGCCACCTGTCTGTAACTGTATTGGGTGTAGACAAATAGGTAAATAAAAAGGAAATTTATCATAATTATTGTGGTCCATTTTTTGAATCAATTAATCGTTTTTCCTGATTTTTAATCAGACTATACTCTAATCTGTTTTTTTTTAAAGTTGGCTTATCAATTTAATTAAATCTTTTCAGCTGTTGGATGTGTTTGGTCATAAATCAAGTATAAGTTTAGTATTCGATTTCATGGTGACAGATCTTGAGGTATGCAAATTTAGCCTTTGTGAGTACAAAAGTTGCATTTTTACAGTTCCTCTCAACATGTTGTTAGCCAATTAACGTAATTTCCTAGTTTTGATAATTTCTTATTATATTTTATATAGATATCTATTATATATTCCAGGTTATTATAAAAGATACGTCACTTGTACTCAGTCCTCCACACATAAAGGCTTTTATTTTAATGACTATTCAAGGTCTTGAATATCTCCACAATAACTGGATACTCCATAGGGTATGATATTATGGTAAACTTTAGTTACTCTGTGAAAAACACCACTGGTTCGCCTGTCCTGAGATTTTTGCCTGTTACACATATTTCCTGCACCCGTCTTTCGTGCATTTTGTCCGCCTGTTAGAAGTATTAAAATTACTCATACAGGGATTGGACAAAAAATGCTGGACAGCCGTAATGAACAGACTGACAAAATGCAGCATTTATTATAATGCTCTTTGCTTCTTGTTGTGAAAATTTCAATTTTAGTAGAGTGAGTGCGGTAGTTTTAGGTGATTTTACCTCAAATTCTTAGAACTTTTGTTGTTTTTGTGATATCTGCTCACCTTGTCACACGGTTGTGTTGTGGTTTCCAGCAACCTCAAAAGTCCAGGGATTTTGGGTACTATTGCTAAAACCTATACATTAAAATAATAAAAAAACACATTTATTTTTGTAAGAACTTATTTAAAGATCTTAAAATAGTCCTTAAAAATCACACATCAGTAGCCTTTTAACTTATTATAGAATATTCCTAAAATTAGATGATAGATTTTGACGTTGTATACATTTACTTAGGATATGAAACCAAACAATCTTCTACTAAATGCAGAAGGTATATTAAAAATTGGTGATTTTGGATTGGCTAAGACATTCGGCTCTCCTAACAGAGTATACACACATCAAGTGGTCACTAGGTATGTCAGGAAAGAATAAATTAGTTCAAGAAGGAGAAAACATAGAAAAGTGTGAAAGGTAGTTGAGATTATGTTGTTAGTCTTCTCCTTCAGTTGGAGGCTTTTTTTTATCAACAAATTTTAAAACATAGTGAAAATAAACCTCAACAACTGTACAATGTTTGCGAGTGTTTATTAAGAGAGGTTTTTTGGATGTTTTTTTACTAACTAATTTTCTGTGCAGGTGGTATCGTTCTCCAGAGTTGTTGTTTGGTGCAAAAAACTATGGTACAGGCATTGATATGTGGGCTGTTGGCTGCATTCTTGCAGAACTCTTACTCAGAGTATGTATATATATATTTTGTCCATTGTTGCATAATTAATAATGCAATGTTGTTTTGTTGTTGTGTTGATTTTGTTTGTTTTGCTGTTGATAACTTTTAGGTACCCTTTCTACCTGGTGAAACTGATTTGGGGCAACTTTCGAAGATTTTTGAAACACTTGGAACTCCAACAGATCAAGATTGGCCTGTATGTATCATTTTGTGTGACGTGCTTAAAAAGATCTTGCTGACTTTGTGCTTTGTGATGTAATGTTTTGATATGACTGTCTGGTGATGTGTCTGTTAGTTGTTATATCATTGTCATTCCTGTTATATCTCCTTGCTGCTGTGTCTGCAGCGATTTTACATATATTATATAACTTGTAACTTATGTCTATATTATAATACCTGTATACGTCTGTCTTTCTGTCATGCAAAATGTGACCGCAAATAGCAAGAAGCACGCAAGGCGGTATAAAAAGGAGGGGCCAACTTGTGAATTTTTCAACGGGTCACTGACTATAAATTTTTAGAATTTTCATTATATATTTTTAATTAACACCAGGTGTGACGAAAATGTTTTATTATGACTGAACTTGGAAATTGCTTTAACTAAAAAGGATGATTTTACCTAAATATTAGTCAGTATGTATAGTTTTCAAGTGTTTGTTATTCTTTTAGGGAATGAAAGACTTATCCGACTTTGTTGAATTTAAGAAATTTCCACGTATTCCGTTTCATGAAATTTTCTCAGCAGCTGGAGATGATTTACTGGATTTGCTCGAAAAACTTTTTCTTTACTGTCCCATTAAAAGAATAAACTCAACCAAGGTACCAATATATATAAACAGTCAGTATTGTGTTAGCAATGCATTCTTGGAACTTTTGGCACTTTAAAAAATGTTCGCTGGTAACCATGGTAATATCATGTTTAGGCAGTGAAAAGTATTCAACATGGGCGTTCATTAAATTCAAATAAATGTGATATTGTCTTCTATTAGGCCTAATTTAGGCACATTTTTTAATAATTCCTATTGCCAGTCTATCTTTGAGAATGTCAAGAAAATAACAAGAAAAATTTGATCTTTTAAAAAATATTGGTAGTTATGTAAATCATAGTTTTGTGTTGAAAGAATTAACATTTATTTTTAACCAATCTGGTTTATTAAAATGCTTGTTAATAAAATTTAATTCACGGTGTGAAATAGTATGAAATTCCGGACTAATATTGCTGGAAAAGTGAAGAATTGCCAGGAATTGTAGTCAACAAATGTTAGCACTGTTATGTTGAGCACTTATAGCGTCAATCAACCTCACTATTGATTTCTCTATATAACGAAAGACGAACAATGCAAACTTTCTCTATAAAAGTATTTAAGAAACGCCCAACAAATCCACGCCTTTTCCAATATGCTTCACATCCACTAATTAAACTAGTGAATTACTTAAAATTTTTGTCCGGGTTGCGTGTTAATTAGGACACGCTAAGTATTTCAGTCTCCTCAATTCAATGTTTTGCGTGCTGGAAAATGATTGACTATGGAAACGGGTATTTAATTTTAATTTTAAGCTAAGAAATCTTGACGGTATATGTAATCTCCGATTACTAAGTACTGACTTGAAATAGAAGAAAGCCTGTTATATTGTTATTTAATTTGCTCTATAAATGTTTTTAAAGCCTTATCCCTTTTGTTGTAAAGTTTGGAGTTTATTTTCCAGGCTTTACAACATCCTTACTTCTCTAATCGTCCGGCGCCAAGTCCCGGTTCGTTGCTGCCTCGTCCCGGCATGAAAAATGATTTCGATGACGTGAAAAGTACAAGTAACATTCTGAAACGAAAGATGGAGGATCCGCTAGGCGCAGGTGTGTACCATGTTTTACCGTGTGTGTACCATGTATGACAATGTATAGACTTTGTGTACCGTGTAGGTATTATGTATGTGCCTTGATTGAACCATGTTTGTACCATGTGGAACTATGTAGGTACCGTGTTTGTACAATGTTTTATCTTTTTACTTTGAAGCAAAACCCATATCTAAGCGTATGAGTTAATATTATAACTGGAGTTTCAGCAAAGGAAAACCTGCGCAAATTACCGTTACAGAAAAAAACCTGGTCTTATTTTTTTTTAAATTTTTATAGATGTGTTTAAGCTGTTTCTCAAAAGAAGAAATATCTTAAATAAAATTACAAGGGAGAGACGTTGATTTCGAAAACAGTTTCTCTGTATAGTGATAGCACAACAGGAACTCTAAAAAACCAACAAAATTTGTATTGCTAATAAGATTGGCTTTGTGGAATTGGCTTTAATTGGAGAGCAGTCAGGGGCATTTTTTTTATAAAGTTTGCATATTAGCACAGACCTTTTTATATTGTCCTTTTTTATAAGTTGTGGCAGCTAATTTCTTGATAGATGTGAACCGAATGCTTCTTTTATATCAATACAAAAATGGATTTTATCTTTAGATATTACTGCAAAAAAACTGATTTTTTAACTGGAAAAATTTCTATTGGTTTTGGAGAATCAGAAACAGAGGAAATAGCCATACTGTCGCAAATTTTCTTGAACTGTCTGGTTATCACATGTTGCTATAAAGACGCACACGGCGTACTAATAGTATCCAAGAAATGCGAAATCATGAAATAGCCTCGTTTTTGTGATTGAAATATTAACAATGATGTAAAGAACGCATTTTTTTATTAAAATAAACGGAGGACGATATAATAAAAAAAGAAAGTTCGATTTTTTGTAAATTATTATATTTTTGTAAATATATATTTACATGTCAATCTTTAATTTGTCCTTTTTTAAATCTTTTTTTTTTTTACTACGAAATATTCCACAAAGAACGAGCTTTTGTGAGAGGGGATATTACAATTGCTAAGTACAAACAAGCTGTTAAAGTGCTGTTTTGTCGAAATAATGCAAGATCTAAATGCCTCCATTAAGCATAAGGGCGTTTTTAAGGTACCAGCAACGGGCCTCCTTTAATTTATAACCTACTGGGCACAGGTGCTTATCTAGTTTTTAAGCTACCAGGCACGGGCCCTTTATTAATTTTAAACTAATGGGCAACGGACGCCTCTTTGATTTTTAGGCGTCTAGGAAACGGTATATTTAATTGGCAACAGGCGCTTGGTCGAGACATTACGGTAAGTTTTAAGCAAAAGCGATGCAAATTTTTCTCTAAAGCGGACACTATTGGTGCAAAAAAAGTGTCCATCTAATAGAGGTGTCCGCTTGTAGTGATTGTATCCAAAAATCACTTTCAGAGCAAAAGTTTGCCGAAAACATGACTTTTTTGTTTATATACGCGTTTTTTTTTGTTGTTCTATTTCTTCAAGTCAAGTAAATATGACATAATTTGATGAATGTAAATTTGTATTATTCATACGCTCTGCTACTGTTTTACAAACAATAACAAATATCCACTAACAAATACATTGTATTTCTCAAAAAAAATCTCGGATTATAGTTTGCTATATTTTTTATATTTGCAGGTCCTTTACTTTTTCCGTAACTGATGACAGCATGTCTTGACTTTCCTCGTCAATAACAGGGCTGCGACAAATTCTATTTTAATGTGTCCGCTTTACACAGAGCTTTTCAAGAGAAAATGTCATTTGGTGCGAAAAAAGCGTCCGTTATATAAAGTATAACTGTACGTCTTATAGAGAATTTCTTGTCCGTTCCAAGGAAAAGTGTTCGTTATATAAAGGTGTCCGCTTTAGACCATGTCCGCTTTAGAAAGATTCCACTGTACGTTACGATCGATGAAATCAATATCACTAAAAATCAATATTTCTATCGTCATATATTGTTTTTGAGGCAGTGCGAGTTAACACAACACTCGCGAAAGTCAATTTATCCAAAAAAACTTTATCTTCACCGAACACCTCGAAGCAAGACATCAGCTTAGCTCTCCTCCTTTTTAGTTTTTATTTTGTTTCTAATTTTTCCTTTCTTTGCAAATATTTATGTTCTTAATATTTTTAATCCTAACATCGATGTTATGACATTAATAATCTTGTTTATTTACCTAAAGCCAACCTCATCCCCAGAGCTTGTTTACGTTTCCTTATTATATTTATATATTTTTTCCGTTCTGATTTAGAAAAAGGTAAGAAAGAAGTCCTGTTAACGAGGTTTCCATAGACCCTGTGTTTCCGCTTTAGCTGTCAAATCTTATTTATTCACAGACTTATTTTTAGCATTTTTTGGCTATTCTTAAAATATTCTTATATTCTTATTAGTAAAAAAACAAAAACAATCTTACCACATGAACTGGTAATGTCGGAGTTAGAATTATCCGGTAAGTCAATCTCGTTTTCAGTCCTTTTTCGAGTTTGTGTTGTTTGAAGGACTTGTATTTCGTTTCTTACCGATTAAGTTTAACTGCATTGTTTTTGGCACCAATAGCGAAATTTATTCACCTCGAGAAATATTGCTTGAGATAAGTCGGAAATTAAGAAAAGTTCGAATAAGTGCGAGTTTTCCGTAAAGCACATCAACATTGTCTCAGGGCTGAGTATTTTAATAGTATCTGCACAGTTAAAAACACATGCGCTGTCTCGGATATCGAAAAAGCGAATAATTACCCTGAGAACAAGGTTGAAAAAACAGCATACCCTGGGGACGAGAATAGAAGTCCATGTTACTGCACGCCTTAGGCTCCGCATGGTGCTACCTTGTCTCTGGGAACGACACCAGAAATGTTAACCGTCAAGTAATAGATACATCAGCTCCTGGGAACAACACGCAACAACAAACCCTGGGGATAGGGAATGTGGAAATATATTGGTTATTTGCTAGAGTTGAGGGGGTGGAGAACTGAAATGATAAAAAATTTAAAATCACAAAAACCAACAATAGTTATAATTATGCAGGCGTTCTTTTACATTTCCTAAACCAGTCTACAAACATTATTACTTACTTTACTAGTGATAGTCAACCTCGGTCTCAGGCTTCCTTTTGTTTTTGTTTGTTTTGCTTGCTTAGAAATTAATTGTGTAAAGTGTACTTAAAAACTTCAAGAAGAAAAAGTTAAAAACAATAACAAACAAACAAAGGAAAACAGAACAAAATCCTAAACAAGATAAAAAAAAATCGAATAGGCCAAGACGATGAGTATGGGGGAGAGATTACCACTCTACCCATACACTTGTGTCAAAATTATATCAAATCTCAAAACATAGTTTCTTCAAAAGAATTTAACATGATATCTACACCAACGTCTGTTTTGTTTGGTATTTTCAATGGCACTCTCGAACCTCTTGCGCATAAAATTGTTGACTTCAAAATTTCGAAGGACAGTTTTTTTCCGACCCATGTAATCACTGTTGGGTAGTCTTTGTTTTGTGGAGAGTTTTTTTTTAAGTTCTTGACGAAAAACGTAACATTCTTTTCCCATACCACCATTTGTACCCATCACAAGCGGTGTGAAAGCGCTTTCTTGATGATGAAAGGTTTTCGTTGTGGATTTTGATGCTTAAAGGAAGACGGGTAGGCATAATTCGTGACTAACAACATGTCAAAGGGAAAAAAACCCTGGGGATAAGTTTGAACAAACAAATCACTTTAATGAGTGCGAATTTTGTTTTGTAACATTCAAAATCTCCTCCGCAGGTAAAATATATTTCATAAACAAACATGGCGGACGATTCAGGTGAAGATGAACCTAAAAAAACAAAACCAGGAGGTAAAAAAGTTTTTGTTCTTGAACTATCTACATGGCTACCCAGATGATCAGTTAAAGTAGCTTCTAGCTATTATTAGCCTTTCCTGAAAATTTTTAAAAAAATGCAAAGTCCAAGTTGTTAAGTCTAAAAATTAAACATAGCTAGATAGCTAGCTATACCTAGCTAGAGATACGCGTGTCTATAATAGCTAGAGTTGCCATAAAGTCAGACACTCAGTCCCCATACTAACTTTCAAGACTTTTCACAGCGTAGTAGACAAGATCAACAAAGCAGACCTCCTTTGGCCATGCAAGTTTTTCCAATCTTTTCCATAATTAAAAGTAAATCCTATCTCCAGGAAAAAGGAATAAAATAACTGAACAAATCATCCACATGGCAGCAGTTTAGTGGCTACTCACAAATTGAATTTCGACAGGAGACAAAAATAGTGAACACGTCATTACGTGTTCACTATTTTTATGCACAATTTCAACCTAATTTTTTATATACCTCAGCATATACTTTTTCATTTTGGTTTTTTAAAAAACACCAAATCACTAATCACTAAAGTTCCACTGAAAGCTTCCATCTGGTTTTCCTGACAATATATACAGCCAGTTGTAGCACCCTGGTATGTAAAAAATTATTCTGCATACTATTAAATTAAAATGAAAGTTGTGTTTCACAGTTTATTTTTCATTGTTCTACAACTCAGAGATAGATAGATGTGCATATTTGAATGGCTGACCTTACAAATAACAAGGGATATAATATATATACCCTGAATTATTTTCAGGATTTATATCTGCCAAATATTTATGCCATGATTTAGATGGAGAGTCCCAGAGTATTTTGTGGCTATTTTTTTAGCAACACAGACCCAGTTAGGGTACGTGTTCTACAAGACAACTCCCTGCAACATCCAATAGCTCACACAGTACCACCTCACCAATTTCCCTCACATGGCTTGGGTTAACTTGGGGCTATGGTACTATTCACTTGTCCATGTTGCATTGTCACTAAGGAACATCGAAATCTTGGTTTCATGCACAAAGTTGGAGAGTTAAAATTCATAATCAGATTCCATGTGAATTATTGTCTGACCCATAGAAATATTCATGTTTCTTAAAAGAATACTACTATTGGACAATGAACTGTTGTGTGTTTGTACATAATTTAAATGTTTTTACAATGACAAAACTCAGTTGTCTTTTGCATTTTATTTTATATTTCTGAAGTCATCTAAAAAATTTTTTCTGTGAGCTAGGTTTACTTTTATCCAACCTAATTTTAAAAATGGCGAATACACTGCAAATGCAATGGGTCATCCAATAGTGGCTGAAAACTGACACCTAAAGAAGCTGTTTAAAATTGTGTGGGTCATTTCTAAGAAAAGTGACTCATGCCTCTATATTTTAGCAAGCAGCTTCAATTCTCATTAAATGTGTTTTTTTTGTTGAGATACTAGACTGTTCTATTTAGTCTATCACAATTTTGACAAAAAAAAAGAAGTACTGGTGGAAATATTTATAGCTAAATATCCCCCAAAATGTGCCATATACGTAACTTGTCCCAATGCAAATCACATTCAAATGTTTCTTATTTTTTCTTTTTAGGTATTTTAAAAAATGAAAAGTTATATATATAGTGTTTCTAGTTAAGAATATTTTTTATTTTTTTAAGAAACATCATTAACTAGTCAGGTCAGACTGTTGTGTCCCATATGTAAAATTTTCTTAAAATGCCTATAAAAAATTTCACAAGATGAATTTCAAATCAAATTAGCCATTTAAGTCTTCCTCTACATCCCTGCTAATTTGCCAATAACAAGATTTTTCTTTTACTTACAATGTAAGAAATATTAGAGTAATGAGCTATGGAATTGGAGTTAATTGGAGGTAAACCACCATACTATATGTAAACACCTATATTTGTATTATTTTTCAATAGTGAAAGCCAGAAAGAGTAGAGTTCTATGTGTTATTTATCGGTCAAATGGTATGAAAGAATGAGAACCTATTGCTGTCAAAAATCTTTTTGCCTGTACTTTGTCACCCCTCCCTAAAGACTGATGTCCCATGCATAACAAAATGTCCCATGCGTAACGCATTTTTTAAAAAGAAGACAAAAAGTGAGTTCTTTTTCATGCTTTTTCACAGTGATAACCTGCCTGTTATAAATGCTTGTGTCTAAACTAATATAAAATGCTATTTGTCTGACAAAGAATTTGAATCTTGACAATTCTTCCATAAAGTAATTTTTTTTGGTGTTGGTTGGTTTCATTTCTTTTGTTAGAACCACTGTTCAATTTTCCTCAGCCTTTAGAAGTCACTTTAAAACTATATAAATGATTTAAAATTATACACTTTTCTTGTTAAATAAGAAAAGTTTTAAAAACACATGTTAAAATTTTATTTTTAATTTATAAAGTAGCACGAAGCTTTTCGTAACTGAGTTACATTTTCAAGTGATAAAAATATCCTACAAAATATCTACAATAAAATAATTAATTGATTTAATTAAAATGTTCTACCCAAGGGAATACAAGTAAAAATCATGGACAAGCGAAACAAAAGAAAGAAAATGTGCAAAAATAAAATAAAAGAAACAAAAACTAATTGCCCACGGGAATAGAGAATAAAAACAGGTGATTGTGTAGATAAAAAGCTATGTAACTCCATTCCTAAATAACAAAAGTGATTTGGTCTCTTTTTGATCATTCAAGAGGGCCTTATGGGAACAAATGAAAAATGCCCCCAAAATCTTTTTTTTCTAGTGTCTCTTGGCGCCTTAGACAAGATGGACCAATTAAAGGTGTGATCGGGATTTCTGACTAAGTGCTCAGAAGGTTCGGATTTCTCATTGTTGGAGTTATGTTCTTTCCATCTCACAATAGCATTTCTCATTGTTTCTCCTATGTAGATAGTGTTACATGTCGCGCATTCTCCCTTGTAAATGACTTTGCTATGGTGGTTAACTTTATCCTTTAATGGGAAAAGAGACCTGACTTTAGTAGTTTTCCACGTATAAACAACTCTGACTTCCCCATTCGTAAACGATTCTATGTTTTTGGCAACTTCTCTAATTGACGCCTTATTCTTGGGACAGAATGGTATTTGGATAAAAACTTACTTTTTATCTTCTTTGAACAACCAGTCTGGGATTATCATTTCGTCAGACAGATTAGGCTTGAAAGCGTTTATTTGAGCTTCAATAAAACGAACCGGATAACCTACAGCTTTGAACTTTTTGCAGATTCTTTGGAGCTCAAGATTGAAAGAACTTCCGATTCTTTTGGCTCTGTGGAGTTCACCTTTGATTATACCACGTTTGTATTGTGTGGGAACTTTAGATGACCAATGGAAGGGAACTTTGACTCTTTGTTATACACACTAAATGTATAAGTGCCGTTCTCATTTCTTGAAATCTGGGTATCGAGGAGCTTAGACGGATTCTCTTCTATGGTCAGCTTGATATTGGGATGGTAAGTGTTAAGAGCTTCAAAGAGTTCGTCTGGTACTCCTTTCTTACGGCGGTGATAGGGGTCATCAACATATCGTTTATAATATTTAGGATTTCTCGGAACTACTATTTCTCTTTCAATTTTGTTCATGAAACAACCTGTGAATACAACCGATAATTGGCCACCCATGGTGACACCATCGATTTGTTTGTACAAATTGCTGTTTGCTGTAAATATGCACGCTGTAGTGAGTTTATACAACAGTTTCTTGAAAATTGATCGAGACGCAATAGGTTGTAGTTGTTTGTCGTTGTATATCTTCTGGCAAATGTAATTAATGGTTTCTTCCACAGGTACACTTGTAAATAATGACTCAACATCATAACTCACGTCTTCCACGTCTGGTTGTAAAGGAGGAAGGCTATCTAACGATTGAGGAAACTTTTGTGTGTCCTTGATGACAAACTCGTTATCTGCAAGTGGCGATAGATATGATGCATAACTTTACTTGCTGCGTAGTAACAAGATCCTGTTTTGTCGATAATGGGACGCAATTTTAAATCAGTCAAGTTAATGTCATTGAAATTATCGAATTTATGTGTCTTTGCAGTGGCGAAGAAGCGTGCCGGTTGATTACTGGAAGGTCTCATGGTTTTGTAGTCAGGGTGATCTTTGAAGTTGCGATACAAAAAACTTTGAAAACTTTCAAGGTCTTCGATGATAGTATCTTCTGATTGTACATATTTTTCTTGTTGTATGCCTTCATCGATCATAGTTTGAACCTTCTGTTGGTATGCTGTCTTGTCAATAATAATGACACTTGTATCTTTGTCTCCAGATAGTATGGTAATGTTTGAATTGCTCCGTAAATTCTTACAAGAATTGAATGTGTTATCTTTTGCAAATTGGACATTTCTGGCAAATTTATTAGTATATATATATTATTCATTTGTATAAAGGTTTTTAGCTTAGGATATTTTTATCACTTGAAAATGTAACTCAGTTACGAAAAGCTTCATGCTACTTTATAAATTAAAAATAAAATTTTAACATGTGTTTTTAAAACTTTTCTTATTTATTTGTTGGCTGATTTATCATAACTTTTCTTGCTGTTTATTTCGATTGCTTCTTTTGAAATTAGAATTTTGATTGCAAGTTATTTAGTGTCAAAAGACTTATTGTCGTACTCTAATATGCAAATTGGTAGAAATGAATGAATAAGCAGCATTAATGCAGAGTAAAACAAAACAACAAATCTGCAATTTGGTTCCAATTAAAAGCTGAATTTGTGCTACAAAATTTCTATATTAAAAAAATGCTGATGTAACTTTTATATCCATACAATGGGGCTTTCACAAACTTTCATAACCACAAAATTACCACTAACCACTATAATTTGTTGTATATAGTTCCTTGATTCTTCAAAAATAATGATTACATTTTGTTCCTTGTTCTTATAACAGTTATACTCTAACCAAGAAGTATATTGTAGACCTGATTGTCCGCACCAATTCCAAAGTGCTTCAATAACTTTGTTGATTTGTTATTTTCAGAATCTACCATGTTGGCTGATGTTGTTAAGAAAAAGAAATTATTTCATGGGCTTGGAAAGGTGTTACGAAAAAGACCAAAATCAAAGTCAAAATCACTAACCGATTTAACTAGAAATGGATTATTAAATAAAAAACGTGGGAGTATAGAAAGTCATGACTCTTCTCTTGCGGATAGTGCAGATGGCGGTATCCCTTCATTAAATAGTGCTTCTAATAATAATCGTGACAGTCTTTACGATGAGAATGTTGATGCTGCTGAAAGTGTTGGAAGTCGAAGTAGTTTGGAAATCGATGATGAAGAATCAAAAAATCCTTTCAATAGAATGCCAGCAGGAACAACTGTAAGTATTGTTTGTTTTTAATTTTGGAATCAAATTCTGTATTACATCACTAAGAATTTTAATCCTAAGCAAATTGTAACTAACCATATCAGCTGGAGGTCTCACTGAGAAATATTTTGCAAACCTGGCTAATTAATTATTTTGCTTGAACTTTTTTATTGAAAAATAATAGAAAGGGGGAGGGAGGGAGGGGGGAGGGATGTGTACATCTTAAAGCAATTAGTTTTTTAATTTCACATGTAACATTTTGCTCACCTAAGTTTGGAGTGTTACTTTTATTTTAACAAGGTTGGGTAATAACATACTATCTGTTAAAAAATATCAAAACAAAAATATTCACCTCACCAAGTGACATCTTTGTTTTTTCAACAACTGCGCAAATCTTTTATTACAAAACCTTTACAGGTAGAAAAAGTAATGATACTTGTGTGACTATAATTGTAGTCATTGTTGCTCTTACCTTTTTATCAAAATTTGATCTTCACAGAACAACATGCTAGTACATTATTAAAATATCGACTGCTTGTTCTTTTTATAAAAATATGCCTATTGTTTATGAAACAAAAGTGTTTAATTTTTCAGCCTTTTTTATTTCATAAACAGCTGTTTCTCTGTGCATAAGTTGTAAATATTATTATAATTTTCACCTTTATTTTGGATAAATAGTGGAAAAAAATTAATCATTTATAAGCGAATGCTTTATCATGTTATCTCACTTTTGAAGAGAATTTTTTTTCTTTTTTATTGAGGAAGAAAAAGGTTTTGTTTATGTTTGTTCGGGACTTTTCTAACCAATGAATCTAAAATGAGATACTAAACAGAATAAAAAATCAGAAGGGTATTTAATATTCTTTTTAAATTTACAAGGAAACATCTAGCTATGAAATTTTATTAAACTTATCTTTTCCTCCTGTACAATACAATGGATAAATCTGCAAAAATTTCTAGAAAGTCATTCCGAAAGGAATTATTCAGTAGAAGTAGCATAAAGAAATTTCGTAAACAATTTTCTTTGGATCCATCAAAACTTTCTCAAAGTAACATTCAAAGATGTTCCAATATAAAAGAGGAGGGTCAAGAGATTAGTGTCATCTCTGGAGAAAAATATGATGAAGCCTCTTCTGAAAATGAAGAGCTAGATCGTAGTCAGACAACAAGTTCAGCATCAATGGCTGATAACTATTTAGATGCAACTCAAGAAGAGAATTTTAACCCCTTACACAGAGGGAGTGTCAGTTTGCTGGACATGAGCGTGATAGGTGGTACTTACACTGATTTAAACAAAGAACAAAAGTTTTATTTTCAAACAAATAGTATTGATGAATGTCCATCAGATGATGAAGAGGTACATAGTACATGTAAAGCATTATTTTGTATTATGCCAAAACTTTTATCTGAAACATGCCTTAACTTTTCTGGATTCTTCTGTGGGAAAAGACATTGATCATTTTAAAATTTACTTGTTCCTACATTTGGAATTCAAAATATTGTCATCTATAGGTTGTGTATTGTATCAGGCGCTACTACAATTTTCATTTTTTTTCTAACCATTTTTAAAGCATACACATAAACTTTGAATATAATTTTTTTCACTAATGAGAACCTATTGGAATACGGAAATAGTATAGCAGCGTTTCTTCCATAAACCAAGAAACCAGGACAATATGGAAATTTGGTTCTGCTATTACCTATTGCCTTGAAAAGCTCATCATGAAAATAAACATGTTGGAAATATCAAGATTTAAGGGTTTTTGCTGATGCTAAAAACCTGCTGAACCTGATTGTGTTATTCCGTTTTTTTAGAAATTTGTGCAATTTTGGTTGTGTTCCCTCTAATTACCAATGAGGGAGTTAAAACGTGTTATTTCTGATAATTAAAGTTATGAATGCCATACAATGGCTTCACTAATTTACAAAAAAAAATGACTTTAATCTATTTAAATTTGACTGCACTGAATTGGATGTCACAATTGCTAAAAATATTTCAGGCAGATACACAAAGTTAGCGTATTAGCTTATTTCTTACAAATTTTACTCAGTGATAATAAGAATAGCTATAAAAAAGGAAAAACCTATGTGTATGTTGTTTCAAAGTTAAATTTTTATTTTCTCTTGAGAGGGTATTTGCCCTTATATAAGTGGATTGTAAAAAAAAAAAACTTACATTGTGTTACAAATGTTCTTTATAACAAGGAGGCGTAAAAGCAAGTAAACAAAATTGCTATCTATGCAGGCGTTGTATATATTTTTGTAGTTCTGTCAACTTTACCTTCAACTGTTCTATTGATAGAACGTAAGGTGTATGCAGATAGAATAAATAATTAAAATAGTAATACTACTGGTGGATATAAAATATTGCAATACTTTTAAATATTTAAAAAAAAGCTAAGGAAATGTCTTCTTTAAAACTAAGTTTTTAAAGAATGTACGTAACATTTTTCTGTATATATTTTGCAAAAGAGGATGTACTTTGAGAAATGCTGATTGGCATACATATGTTTTCTTTTTATTAATTTTTTATAATGCTACATATTTTTACTCACAAAAATTTCTTTGAGGTTTTATATTGGCCAATAAATATGGTATAAAATGTCTCAGGTGTATATAATGTTACATTTTAATCTTTTTCAGCTGTATATTGTTGTTTACGTTTATTTTGTGATACATGGTTGTAATGAGTAGTCTTGTTTAAATTTCCGTCAACATAAAATTCAACCCACTACTTTAGTCAATTTAGGCTTAATATTTTTTTAAAAATCTCTTTTAAGGAACTCATGGCTGATCTTCTTAATCAATCAAGCCCCAAAACATCCATAACAGTATCTAAATATGCATGCATCGAAACTATAGGTGTTGTTTCCACATGTTGTGTTATAACATTCTGTAGGTGTTATAGGATAAACAGACTTTATGATAACCTGTCATGAATTGTGTGACAGTTTTTATATAATCCCTTTACATCACTGTTATTTGCTACTTGATTCCTTTTAAGGATACTAATTTGACCTTTATTTTTTGTTAGGCTGCTGCAATTTGGAAAAGTGGTGTTTGCTCTTTTTTCTCTGTTGAAGGAGAAATCGTTGCTGGTCATGGACTAATTGCTAGGGATAAATCAGGCATGTAAATTTTACTCTCCTTTGCTATGGGTTGCACCTATTGGGTCATTCAGTTCGAAGATGTGGGTGTCACATCATATACTTACATACCTTATAAAGTCACAATAAGTTTTTCAATTTTGTTAATTTTGAATTTTTTTTTAGGAACAAGTGATCCTTACGTTAAAGTCAAACTTCGCCAAAAGTGTGTATATAAGTCGAAGATTGTGTACAGAAATTTGAATCCAACATGGAACGAGGCTTTTCAGTTAGCTGTTGATGATGTTAACACTGAACTGGTTTTTAAAGTGTATGATTTTGATCGTTTGTCTCATGATGATGATATGGGCGAAGCTAGCGTTAATTTAGGATCTTTAGAAATCAATAAGTATGTTTGTTTTTATTTATAATCACTACAATAGTACAAATTATTACAGTGCTAAATATTCATATTCCAACATTTAGCAGGTTTCTGCATCTTTTGAAGGTATTGTCACCTGAAACTTAAGTAACTTATTTTGTTCATTGTTGTTTATGCTGCATCACATCATCTGTTTTTTCCCAGGTCTAATAAACTAGCATCCACATAAAAAAATGTTTGCTGTAACAGTGTTCTTGTCATCTTAGTAAATATACATAAGTTTGTCACGATGATCTCTATTCTAATCTAATGCATTTTTTATTAAATTTACTTACTTTAAATTTTTTAGGGATAATGAAATGAAGTTACCTTTAATTAATAAACAGGGACTGCAGGAGGATTTAGGAAAAATTGTAGTCAAGCTTTCTATTATACCAAAAACTCCAAGTGAAAAAATTGAGGTAAGAGTTACCATATTGAACATTCTTTCATGCTTCTTTTTAACATTTACAAGTGTTTACTAAATGATTTCAGGTAAGCGATATGCATGCTATAATAAATGTATATGGATACATCCAAGTTGACTCTTACATAAAATTATTTTGCATTTGAAAGACAATCTCTGAAAGATGCACCTATTTTTTTTTTGACAATTGTAGTGTTTTATAACAGTCATCATATTTTAGTTCCATTAATGTTGCCATTTTGTCATAAAATGCCAGTAAATTGAATCCTAATGTTTCAGCCCTCAACGAGATATTTTCTTCTATAACTGAAGTGGGTGACTTGATAAAGTAGGTCTCACACATAGAATGGGAAAAATTAATTTTGACTTCCAGCAAAATTTTACCCTGTTTGAGAGTAAAACTGGGTTGAGCATAGTTTATGATGGCAATTTTATAAATTAGTAAAATTAGTTTGCTTTTTTATTTCTGTTTTACCTTCAATGATTCAATTTGGTTCCTACTTTTATCTGTGGTTTATGATATTTATTGTTTGATTAACATTTTCTGTTTGATTGACACATACTGTGTGACCATAAACAAACTACACTTAAACTTATTAAGCAAAGTTAAAGTTACCATTAAAACCACGAATCAAGAATGTTTGTGAACATGTTGTTTGTTGGTATTCACCCTGGCAGTTGCTGAGTGTGGTTGTAAAGTAGAAAGGCTGTTACAGAGATATTTTGTGAGTAAAGGTGCAAATCAAATAAACACAAAGTGATTTAACTTTACTGAGATCTTAGCTTTGTTGTCAAATTTATTTTGTTGTTTAGACAAGTCATGTTTTGAGCCTTTTAAATCAAGGGTGAATAAATGTATTGCTTTAAGAAAGACAGAAAAAATTACATCAGCTTTCTTTCATATAAAAAAGTTACTGAGAGATGGGGTATTGTTTTGCAGTGGTGCAGGAAAATATAAATAAATGAAAAATAAAAAATCTTCTTTTAGCACTGGTATGTAACGTTTACATTCATTTAATTTAGTTTGTTTATTTTTCTTTACCTCGCTTAATAAGAAACTTTATTCAGTTGACTCTAATGAAAAGTTTATTTGTCTTCAGATGCTTCAGATACTTTGTTAGTTAGCAGGTGTTGAATCTGTGAAAATATAAATTATTGTATAATTGTGAAAAAAAAAAGAATTCTAATTTGAAAATAAAATCTGTATTATTGCTAAGGTGGTAGTGTATGGTGTTTTTCAATTTTTGTATACGTTAGTAAAAGAATTAAGTTCTGACAATTTTATGCTTAAGTTTTCAAATATTTTTTTAATTTTTTTTTCTTGTTTATATTTGTTTTGCATATTATATTTGTTTTTTGTTGTCTGCATTGCTTCTCTGAGCTGCTTGTATATTTTTGTTGATTATATTTTGTTTCAAATTGCTTCCAAATTAAAGGCTAACAATATGTAATATAGTTTGTTTTTTTCTTTGTATTTTTTTAATGTGATTACAACACTACGGATTAAGTTTTTGTCTTAAAATATCTGATGTTTTTATTTGAGAAAAAGGAACTTCTTTATTTTCATTTAAGGCAGTTCAAATATTGTCTTAAAAGATTGCAATTTTTCCTTGTCAAATAAAATAATCCCCGTCTCTACCCATACTTGAAAAAAAGACCCATTCTCTAAATTTGCAGTGTGGAACTCAAACTTTTGATAAGCACATGTAGCTACTGACGCACTACAAAAAAACAATGTTAGTAGTTGTATTAAGCAGTGAACATTTTGCAATAGTTTCACAATAATGAAAAAATGAAAATGATTACTGCAAAAAGATGTACAGCCATGGATGAATAAAAGCAAAAGCAATCATATTAAAAAATGCTTGTTGGTGTGGCAAGGACAATTCAATGTAACTTCGAAGACTTAAACACATTAATTTATAAATTAATTTTTTTAATTTCTTTAACGCTTTAAAAGATGCCAGCTAAAATTGTAATCTTTGCATCCTGTTTTTTTGTTTTTGTATAAACAACTACATCATAAGGATCAATTTTAATCTCCTTTGAAGTTGAATATAAATCCATAAAAAGCACTAGAACTTACAAAATCAAATTTAAACGGCCACCTTGGCTTAACTAAAAAAAGCTGATGATATAAATATTAAACCAACTTGTTGGAATGAAAACATATGGTTCCAAGTTGTATTTTCACAATATGTGTTTTTAAATACTTTAGATACAATATATAGGTGATAAAAAGGTCTAATGCTATAATAAAATATTAACTGTTTCTTTGTATTGGACTTTTACATGGCCAGAAAAGATGTTGGCTTTCATAAATGTTTGAAAATATTATTCGAATTTTGTTATTTCATAAATTAAGAATTATAATTATTATTTTTTGCAACAAACATTTTTCACATTATTGAAGAAGGCATTATTTTCTTTAGTTGAAACTTATCTTAAAGAAAATGCATTTGTTATTAGGCGAGTTTTGTTGAATCTGTTTAACCTTTTTTTTATCTTCTCTTTGATCTCCTGTTTTTTACCAGTCGCAATGAATGTTACTAGAAATTTAAACTAAAATTCTTACCTTTGTCGCAAAGAGAACAATGACAACTTTGAAGACTCATAAACCCGATTCTCTATCCATTGGCTCAAACAATAAGTCACCAGGGTTTGGTATGGATGAAAGTGTATCTTATTTAGTTTTTTCGTCAACACCAACTGGCAGACATTTTTTTGACGAACATAGTGCATCATTGCCCGACATTTTAATTAACAGCAATCAGGATGAAAATGCTTTAGTGGTAAAAGTGGATGGTACTGTTTCTGATGATACATTTGATGAAAGACAGTTCAGGGATAATCTTGATGTGAATGAAAAGGAAAAGGAAGAAGAGGAAGAGGAATACAAAATGAAAGAAGGAACTGCGGAAAATGAAATTAACACTTCAGAATCTGATGTTGAAAGCAATAACACAAGAATGGAAGAAAAACATACAAGACTAAAGAAACCAAAACTTTCCAAGTTTTTTAAAAAACGCATTTCATGGAACAACAAAGATAAAAATGATAATAAATTATCCGTTATCAGAAGTAAAAGCGAAGTTGATCTCTCTAAGTATGACAAGGAAAGTAATTTAAGTCCAAGACTAGGAAAAAATAAGTATAAAATGTTTGGAAGCACATCAGACTTGCATGATGTGATTGATAAAATGTGTGATAATGAACAAAATAGCAACTCACCAAATTCACCTGCTAAAGAAATGAAATTCTTTAAAGGAAGTTTAGAGAGGTCAAACAAGTTTTATTCTGATGAGAAGCGAGGCTCCATGGCTGAAGTAAGTATTACCTGGGATAATGTTATGCTCGAAGGTTTATTATTTTTTTGTCTGCTTCTACTAAGAAGTGACATAGTTTCAAAAAATTGTTGGAACCTAAGGCTGGCTTTTACAAGCTTTGACTAGGGATGAAAAGGTAGAAATAAAAATAGAGAAGAATGGAATTTAAGAATTAATGTTGGTATTTTTTTCATTTTGTAAAGAATGTGCAGTCTTTGACTAGTGT
Source organism: Hydractinia symbiolongicarpus (assembly GCF_029227915.1). Taxonomy (NCBI): domain Eukaryota; kingdom Metazoa; phylum Cnidaria; class Hydrozoa; order Anthoathecata; family Hydractiniidae; genus Hydractinia; species Hydractinia symbiolongicarpus. The sequence goes on along the minus strand of NC_079875.1, from coordinate 10,170,965 downwards.
TTAACCTGTAACAAGGGATTTGTTACTGAGTTTAGGATTTTGTAAGGCATTCCCATTTTGACTTATAAAATACTGGAACGTACTACTTCACAGGATCAAAAAGATTTTCCACGTTTTTAATCACAGCAATTTATTTTTAATTTTATGACAATTTGTTAAAAATTAGAAGTTTTGTTAATCCCAACGTCAATCATATTCTCTTGTGTTAATTTTTGTTGGTTTTTTAACTGTTTGGATCATGTGTTATTATTTTTGTCATTGCATGAACCATTCAGATGACCGTTTGATGTTAAAGTTTGACAAGTCACCACTGGTTAGTGGCTGCAGTTTTTCTGTATATGGGTCTGAAAGCTTCAACTGGATAACCTGCAACATGTACTCCTGTTTTAAAGTACTGGAAATTAGCCTTAAATTATCAAGTTGAAAGATATTTGCTACTATATATTGCACTTTATTGAGTAAATGATGGTGGCTCTAAATAAAATGATTTCCCTATCATTCTATTATCATTCGCAGTGATGTTTGTCTTGAATAATGTAATTGCACTTGGATTGAATATTTCAATATCTGTGTATAATACTGCGAGTAAAGCTAGAACATAGGAAAGTAATATCTCAGCATCCTTAAATTATGCTTGTGTTTTTCAAACTATTTTAGATTGGTAAACATCGTTAATTTAGATTATTAGGAAAAATGTGTTAAGTATTCCGTATTTTTATTTTAAAATTGAACGTAGTTTCTTTATGTTTGAAATTAATAAATAATAAAGTTTTTATTTCAAAAAAAAATTCATTGGGTCTGCTAACTTATAAATTTAGACCAGAGATATTTTGCACTGATTTGACAGGTGGGGTATTAGTACTAAGTTTCTTGGTACTCAGTTTCTTAGTACGGGGTCAACACATGAAAGCATTTGTGTTGAAATTATTATTTCAATGTTTAGCTATACACTGCCTCTGACATTTACGTTCATTTTGTACCTCCATTTTCAAGCATGAAAAAAGTTGAACAAAAATGAATTCATTTAATAGGAACTTCCACAGTTTTTTTCATAGAAACATCTTTTTAGATTTAGCCTGGATTATTTTTCTCAATACCCGAGCCTAATCACTATTTAATACCTTTTGCAGAACCGTTGTTAATGTATAGTTAGGGTTAGACACCTATAATGTTAGATTCATTGTTTAGGAAGAATCAGGAAAAACTAGTATTATGTCATTTTGTTAACATGTTGCATTCTCTCATAGCTGGCACAGCTGCTCAGTTCTGCAAAGAAAGTCTCAAGACTTGGTGGTTCCAAAGGTCAAATATGGGACTCACTGCTGTCTGTTATTTTAGTGAAAGGAAAAGATTTAAAAGCAATGGATTCCACAGGTAGGGAAATTTATTTTGTTAGATGTGCATATTTTTTTGAATCACTTACCCTTTTTGAATCTTAGTGTCAATGATAGTAAAATACATCTGATCAGCCACACTGAAACACTAGCAAAACCATAATTAGGTGAATAAATCAGCTCCTTCCGGGAGTTGAACCAGGTACTCCTGCTTTGTTAGCACAATGCTCTACCACTAAGCCAGCATTACTTTTGCAGCTGATTTTTAAGCCTTGAACCCATACTTGCGTGGCTTACATTATTTATTTATTTATTTATTTATTTTTTGAATTAGGTTTTAGCGATCCTTACGTTCGATTCAAGCTTGGTAATGACAAATATAAATCAAAGGTAAGGAATTGACGGCAAATTTGGTGGTGGTATGTATCTGAGCATGCACAGTTTTATTTGTTTTCATTTTACTTCCAAAAAATTCGCTTTGCCGAAAATTTAAACAGTTCCCACTTTATAGCTGAGAAATATTTTGCTGTAGCTAAAAAGTGGGAACTGTTTTAAATTTTCAGAACGAAATACTCAGTGTTTAAAACTCATTAGTTAAAAGAATTCAAAATAACTGTCTGGTTTTTAATACCCAAAAGAGTTGTTACATTCAGTATTTCAAATTCGTCACATGTTTTTCGTTTTAACGTAAAAATCAAAATGATATTTTGCAGCTATTTCACCACTAAATACGCCATTCACATTTCGCTACATGAAAATCTTCCTTCACAATATTAGTAGCCAAATGCAAAAAAATTCAAACTTTCAAGGATGCTACAAAGATAGATGGTAGATAGATACAGATGCTAGATATTTGATTAGGAACGTCTCTAATTATGGTATTTTGCAATAGCTTTATTAATTTATTTTGGATGACCATTTGGATGACCATTTCAGAATATATACAAACATATATACAAAAAAAGTTGTTGCAAAATTAGAATCAAGAAAAAAATAATAAATAACTGATAAATATAAAGGCTAAAAATTTGCCCCAGAGACTTAATAGCGGAGGGACAAAAAAATATGGCCTATGGAAAGGAATAAGGACGCACCTCAAAAGTCTAAACACCACTCAGAGAACAGAAAAGGAGGCATAAGTTGATTATGCGCACACATAAGTACTAAGAACTTTTATAATAAGCCTTTACCTAGGATCTATATATTAAAATTTGTTTTATGTCAAATATTTACAGGTAGTTTATTCTAGACTTGTGCACCAGTATAGTAGAATGATGCTCTAGCCAATTAAAGATGTACCTTTGAAAGATAGATATTTTGAAAGATAAAATATATACTACACTTTTAATTAACATACACTCCCTTATTCAAGTGAGGAATGAAATGTATCCAGGATTGAACTTTTAGATGATATAACAAATTGCTTGTTTCCTTTAGGTTTGCAAACAAACTTTATCTCCAGCATGGCATGAACAGTTCGATATGAAAATGTTTACTGGTAATGGTCCAATGCCTACCCTGGAAGTCACAGTGTGGGATAAAGATTCTGGTAAAGACGAATTCATGGGGAGGTAGGTGAACATGGACCCAAAGAAGAAAATTATTTTAATAGTTGTTGTTCGCACATAAGAGATTATGTAACTTTTTTGGATGAGCGGTCATGTAAAAAAAATACTTTGTTTGTTTTCGATCACGTTTATATTCACCGATGTTCACATTATAAAAATCTTTGTGTTTAAAATACCAAATGGTGGCAATAAACAAAAAACCTTTAACATAAAGCTCTGCAACGTATTATTATGAGAAGAGAGAGAAAGTAAAAAAAAAAAGAAATATGGTTATTATAAGGAACATGAGATGTCAATAGTTTCCGTCAAAAACAAACAAGAAATTATGAGGCGTTTCGAGAAATATTGTGTTTTTGTTTAGAACCAGTGTTGATCTATCAGACTTAGAAGCGGAAAAATCGCATTATTTGGAATTGGGTTTGGAAGACCAGCCTGCCACAATTTGTTTATATGTCTCTATCACTGCACAAAGCTTACCTGGTTGTTCGTCAGATTTGCAAACTTACGAAGAAGATCCGGATAAAGCACAGGATATAAAATCAGACTACTCACTTTTAAATACTGCGAAATCTTTCAAACAAATTGGCTGGCTACAGGTTGGTTTCATTCAACTATTAATTTTTAGTTTTTAGGGAAATGCGATAGACAGTTTCAATGCTTACGTTTTTACGGGTTTTTTGCTCATGCGCAAAATGTAATCAGAAAAATCCATAGGCTAAATAATGCAGACCGTGGCAAAGAAAGTCAAATTATGGTTAAAAGCTCCTCTACTGTGGCTACATGCTTCTTTTTACTGATATATGTTCTAAATTTCAAGATCAAAAGATGCCTTTACCTGAAAATGAAATTTGAAATCGACTGGTCCACAGTTGACCACTATTTTGCCTGTTGATTTGCGTAAGAGATCTGGGGTTTATTAAAAACACGTCACGATGAAAGTCGTTTATAGATTTGCATATAGTTTACAGAAGAACTACTCATTTCTGGATAGTCCGATAATTTCGGTTTTTCCGGGAATTTTAGTTGCTTATAATGATCAGACATTTAATATCAAACTTAGAGAATTCATAGTTCTTTTCCTTTATTTAGTTAAAGCTTCATCGTGCGGTCGGTTTAGCTGTAGCTGATTTGGGTGGAGCCAGCGATCCATTTGCTGTTATAGAGCTTGGAAATCAAAGATTGGTCACACCAACTATATATAAAACCTTGAATCCACAGTGGGATAAAATATATGAATTGTAAGTAACCTAGTGTCATAAGAAGCAAATATTTTTATATATGATTTTATGTTTACTCTTATGTCGTTACATGTGAAATAATCTTGGAAAACTGTATAAAGGCGGCCATACCTTCTAATGTATTATTTCAAGTAATTGAACCAAAGTCTACAGTTTGTCAAATGTTGAGCTCTAGTTAACGTGAGGAATACTAGTAAACCAATTTTCATAGCAAAACAAAAAATCAATGTAAATCTGCCGTGTAATTCTAAAAGCAATGACAAAACCTCTCTCCAGAAAGTGTATTCCATCTTTTTCGATATCAAGAACGTGCCCGTAATTTGTCAAAACGAGCTCAAAATGATACCTTGTTAATTGAACCAGAGGTAAAACTACGTTTCTGTTTTTCCGTTGTGAACAACTAAGAGTTTTTCTTGTGTGTTAAATATGGAATGAAAAGAATATACCTATAATTATTATAAAAAAAACCCGTCCAAGCAAATTTCTTGACTTCATGTAAACAGTCGGCAAGAATGTGCGAAATAGCGATGCGAGAAATATATACGACGGGTGATCCAAAGTTGATTTTTCTACGGGAGAAGGACTAGTTATTTTTATTTGCACTAAAAAAGGCACTGCACCCATACATAGTGTTGTTTAAAGGAATCGTGTAGAAAAATTGCAAGATGCTGTTAAAGTGGTCGTTTGTTATCAATATAGTTCAAAATGAACTCTTAATAGCGTAAATGCCAGGCTTGGTTTCCTCTAAAATGTGCAATTAATTTACATTTGTGATACAACAATCTTTATGTATAAGTGTGTGTTATTATTATACTTTTTTGTATTTTTTCTTTGCAGAATAGTATACGACATTCACGATGTCATCGAAATCACTGTATTTGATGAAGACAAAAGAGGAGCACCAGAATTTCTAGGGCGTGTTCGAATTCCACTTTTATCGGTGAGTGATCTGATGTTATCTGTTACGGTTATTCGCCAGTGGTGTGAAATTATTAGTTTAAAACCATCACAACTTTACATCAATAAGTAAAAAGTTGTATTAAAACATCTAAACAGTCCATTGGCTAACTCTTATATTTTAATATGTACAAAGCCATTTATTAGCACAGCATTGTCACTTAAGCTCGTAGTTATAGCTTGATAGTTGTTTCACTTAACTTGGAATAGTCATATCTCTCAAAGCGTATATAATGTTGTGCGTATTTATTGACTGCTTCCTATGGTTTTGTTAGATCACCTCCTGGGAGAAGAGGTTGTACCAACTCAAAGATAAACGTCTACAATGTCAAGCTAAAGGTCATCTGATCATGTCATTGGCTGTGGTATATAACCCTATCAGAGCAAGTATACGTACGTTTAACCCAAAGGAGGATAGAATTCTAGACGAAACGCCGCGTTTTAGAAGACAGGTGTGTAGTTTTTAGGCTCTGTGATGTAGAGCCTTTTAATTTCTATTTTAAGCGCAGAAATATTCGCGGAATTTACTTTAGCGATGTACTGGTGAGATAACTGCGCAATATATAATAAAATTTGAATTTTTGGAAATTGGGAAATACAATGGTTTTTTAAGTACAAAAAGAATAACTAAAAAAAAAATTCTAAACCTTGACATGCGCCTTCCAACACGGAGAACGTTTCTCGAATGCACGATTTTACTTGAACAAGGTTCAGTAAGAAAAAAATATTGTACGAAATATTGAAGAAGTTGTCGCGATTGAGCCAGATTTAGCGTATTACGTGGATTCTTACGAAAATATGTTACCACGAGAACCTCTTTAATAAGTTACCTGAAATTTGCGTCTTATAAAGGTAGCCTTAACTTACAAATGAAAGTACAAGTTTAACAGTAAAATAATACTTAACCATGTAAAATAAATCGTATATATATGCTTCAGTGGTTCATATTCTGAACTTAAAGCTGTTATCTTTAACCCTTATTTTGTTTCGATTAGTTACTGCAACAAAATGTGGACCGACTCACCAACCTGATACGTAGTATCATAGCAACAGGAGAATTCATTCAAAGCTTATTTACGTGGAAGTACAAACTACGAAGTGCGTTTGCTTTTTCGGTAAGTCAACTGGATATAATAACCGATTACTAACCGACTGGTGGTAGAGTATTCGCTTCCAGTGCGGGAGGTCTTGGATTTAAATCCCAGCCGACTATAAAAGTGTAAATCTATCTTTTCACTGGACCCTTAGACTATCCTGCGTAAATAATTTCAATAATAATAATAATTGTGTCTACACATACCCTTTATGACGTTTGGACGGCACAAAGCTGAATTATTTGAAAGTCATGTTAATCTCTTAAAGACGATTACGGCCTTCAGTGAATGACGTCAATTATATGCTTTTACGTCTTTTTAATTCACGGAGCGGGGTCCTTTGTCCGCATTAATGCTTTAGTCATAAAATTACTTCACGCTTTGCTATCTATTACTTATAATGCTGCGATTGTGACTGTATCACAGCTAGATTACCCAACCACTATTTCACGAGGTAAACATTTGATCATTAGTAATTTGAGATTCTATGCTATTTGAGATTCTACTAGTCGTTAGCCCGTGCAAAATTCACGGGTTCGCCCGTCCTTTTTATACCGCATTGCGTGCTTTTTGCTATTGTGCAGCTAAGCTACCATTTTGCGTGACAGACAGGCAGACTTATACGGGTATTATAATATAGACTAGTCGTTAGCCCGTGGAAAAATCCACGGGTTCGCCCGTCTATTTACCAGTCGCAACAAAGTGGACAAAAATATACCGCATTTGTTATTGGTGCGCATTTTAAAATTTCGTGTTTCCGTTAAGGGACATGGCTTTCGCAGACACACAGACAGACAGACTACGGCTATTATTAAAGAGATGCTATGTAGAAATTTTCTTGGTTTTCGGTTTTGTTTAAAAAGGTGTTTTCCTTCCACTTTATACATGTCGTATATTTTAGATTTATATATTGCTGGTGATGAATTTTGATTGGTTCATGCTACCGCTCATATTATTCTTAGTCTTATTAAAGAATTATATCGTGTTTATGTTATCACCGAATCGACAAAATCAAGATGATGTAAGTACTAATTATAACATCTGTGGAGGAGAATCGCTCTCTGTTGTTGTTGTTGTTGTTGTTATTGTTGTTGTTGTTTGCATCAATTGTTTTGCTAACTAAAAAAACATCAAATGGTTGCAATGTGTTGCAGTGTCTGCTGTATTCGCTTAGTATGTTCTAAGACAATAAAAGTTGTTTTTATTAACCCCCAGTTTGATTTCTTTTTCACGGTTGCGTCTTAAAATTTACTTGTTTTATGCAGGAGGCGCAAACTGTCGAGGATGACGATGACGATGATGATGATGACGATAAACCAAAGAAGGTATGTTGCTCTATGCTTGAACGAAAGGTTTAAGAGGGAAAGGAAGTTGAAAAATCTCTTGAACAAGGCGAGTCTTTACTTAAAGGTAATATGCGAATATTTAAAGCTAAGCTAATTCAGTTTTTTTTAAAGAATGTTCACAAAGGTTTTTACTAGACAATGCGCGTTACCTACGGCAACAACAGCCACTTCAAAATTAACAGAAAAAGCCAGTAGAAAAAACAAAATGGTAGACACCAATGGACTAACCACGCTGGCTTTATTAACAATGAAAAATAAAATGTACTTGTCCGTAAAAACATTTGCCCACTTATAAGTCAGCTATATTTTTATTTTAAATAATGCGATTTTGAATTCTTTAAATCTAACTATCAGATTGCCTAATTGAGAATTTCCGTCTTTATCAATCATCTCATACCGTAATCAAGCGCACCCGTAGTAAAGCACACCAAATCCTTATCAAAATTTTATTCCTATTTATAAGCGCACCCTTAGAAAGCGCGTTTAGAGGAAGAAGCCATTTTTAAAGCATATAAAACAATTTTACTTTATACTCTATAAGAACTTTTTAGGGTAATACACATCATTGAAAAAAATTATTCAGTTGTTCTTTTGTTTTTCCTTACACTTTTTTCTGCTCGGTTATAAGTGCACCTGTGGATAAGCGCGTCCTCAGAAGCGCCAAATGTGTTAATATCACCGCTGATAAGCGCTTGATTACGGCATTTTACGTTATGTTTAATATATAGTAATTCATCTGCCCACGCGAGTTTGTATAGAGATAGATTATGAATACTTATGATAGATAGATAAATACTTACGATGGATAGATAAAGACTTATGACTAGTCATTAGCCCGTGGAAAAATCCACGGGTTCGCCCGTCGCAGCTAAGCTACCATTTTGCGTGACAGACGGACGGACGGACGGACGTATACGGGCATTATAATATAGATGGATAGATAAATATTTACGGCAGATAGATAAATACTTACGATGGATAGATGTATTTTTATAGGGTAGAGCAAAGACATTTCGTGAAAAACTTGAAGCGATCAACAACATTTGCATGTTGGTGCAAAACCACATGGATAATGTCGCATCGTTTGGTGAGAGAATCAAGAAGTATGTATCCTATTTTTTGTGTTTTGTTAACAAGATTACTCTGTTCGGTGTACAAAAGCGTTTATCATCCTTGTGATATTCTAGGGTGCCCTTTTATGTTTTGATTTTACGTTTTGCATTTTTTTTGCGAATTATATTTCGTTTCTTTGGTTACCTTATTCCTGGACATTTCCGGCGCACAAAATTAACGCGATTTTTTTCATAATTTGCGTTAATTAACTGCCCCTTATTGAAATGTAACGTAATTTCCAGGACGTTCAGAAGCTTACAAGTTAATTCAAAACCCGTGATTAAAGTTTAAAAATATATTTTTCTAGTAATAGCAATATTAAGCTCACACCCACTTATGCTTCACTTTTGATACAAGTCACCCACCTCACGTGATTAAAGCAGGTTGCAGGGTATCTCATATTGCAGACGTTTAAAAAGAAAAAAGGATATCAATAAACGAATTCTCATAATAAAATAAACATTTTCTTGATTCGCGTTATTTTAACGCTTTTTGTAAGTAGACATCCGTGTTAATTTCTATTTTTTAAATTACTATTTTTTGTTTTTAATCTCGAGATTTTTAACTCCACTCCTTGGGTTTGACTTGAACAGGGAGAAAAGGATCCTGATAAACTTTTTTTGTTGCTGGTGAATCTGAAAAATTTTTATAATTGATTGCAAGAAAAAATTTTTGTAAAAGCAAAAATTATTCAAAACTTATACTTTCTTTTTTGTTTATACACATTGTCATGTTTGTCAAATTTCTATCTGACTACGATTGCAGAGAAAAATTTTCAATTTTCATCTGTCTGCATTTATTTTACGTTGTTAAATGTTGTTATGGCTTCATTACCGGTCAGACCTGTAACGGATTACACCTTTTTACAGTGAACTTAACCTATTCATAGTATTTAAGCGTATACCCTTACTAAAGTATCCTTATTTAACCAATCACTGTTCTAACCGCGCTCATTTTTTTAACTTTAGTACGTTCAATTGGACAATACCATTCTTATCATATTTATTAATGGTGATCTTGTTGTTGGGAACAATTGTACTGTATATGGTTCCGCTTCGTTACTTACTGTTAGCATGGGGTATCAATAAATTCACGAAAAGAATACGCAAACCAAACGCCATTCCAAATAACGAGTTGTTGGATTTCTTATCGCGAATTCCATCTGATCCTGAAGTGGTAAGTGTACATATAAAACAATTGTTTAAACTATACATGATACGAAGCCCCGATATAACGAACTATCGATTTTACGAACTTACGGTTTTTCGAATTGTCGATTTTACGATCTGTCGATATTAGGAACTCTCAGTTTTTTAAACTTGATTTTACAAAGCAAACTGTTGATTTTACAAACTGTCGGTTTTCCGAACGGTCGATTTTCCGAACTATCGATTTTACAAACTGTCGGTATTACGAACTGTCGATTTTTTAAACTATCGATTTTTGGAGATACCGATTTTACGAGCTACGAATGTAACTTTTCTATTTGAAATTTTCGCGAACGCAAAGCGTTGTACGCATAAAAAAGAATTTGTTCCTCCCAAAAAAGTGTAACCGCGGGAGCTCCTGGTTTATTAAAACTAGGAGCGAAAAAAAAAAGGTTGGGATTAGACTTTAATAATTACTTAATGCAATGTTTTCTGTATTTCTTGTCATAAAGATTGTCTTCGGGAGTATTTTACAGAGAAAAATGTGTAAAATGTCTAAATATTATTGATGCAGTTAAATGGCTACCCGTTAACCAGAATATTTTTATTTAGAAACGAAGGCGGCCATTTAAAGCTGACTCCGTACTGAGGTAGCACGTGACTTGCTGATATCGTGTGTGATTGGTGAGTTGAAAGCATAAAAAAATCAGTTACCCAAACTGAACTGAACATTACATCATTTGGCAATATGATGTTTTCCTATCAGACAAAAGCTTTTTTTCATATTTTAACCGGTTTTGTATAGGGATGAAGTTTGAGCGGTTTATTATTGTCTTGCGTTGTCCCTTAGAAATTGTTTTGTATTCTGCTCGATAAGCTTATTATTTGTCGGTAATGGCAAAAGAAGTAACCTTGGTTAATCAAGGCTGGTCCTTGCAGTTACCTCCCCTAATGGGAATGGGATATTTAAATTGACTCAATGTGTGAAGTTTCTATCACTATATTCATAATTTACTTGGATTATTTTAAAATACAAACATCCAGTTACTTTACTTGGATTATTCTAAAATACCATCATCCAGTTTTGTGTATTAATTGTAATATTGTCTGGGAAAAATCTATTTGCTATGGTGAGAATCTTTCAAGTACTCGTATGGATGGTGGTGGAAGGTGATACAAAGATTGGGTAAATTTCAAATGCCTAAAAGTTTGTGTGTTCGTTTTTTGTGTTTCTAGATTGTGTTAAAAGTTTCGCATGCACACTCGTTATGTGTTCTCCATCAAACATTGAAACTCAATTAGAATTATTTAAAACAATATATTGTATGTTTCTATGTATATACGTTTAGTTACATTTTTGTAATTTATAATTTCTCCATTTTTCTTCAGCATATAAAATACACACAGTTACATGTTTTGTGATCGCGAAATTTTGTTCCTTTAAGAAAATTTCGCGGTTTTCCCTAGAGACTGCGAAATTATTCAAAATTTTAATTTGGCGATTGTTTTTTCTAAAAAAAGCAAATTATTTATTCTTGTTTCTGTTTTTTTTTTATTTGCAACTAAATATCAGATAAAATAGTAAACCTTGAAAAATAATTTCGCTTTGATAATTATCGCAAATTTATCGCTAAAAATTTGCAAATAATTTGACTGACGAAAGTTTTTTTAAAAGGGTTGTGAGGAAAACATTGGTGGGTAACGTTTTTATAGGTTATTGCGAAAAATGTCATTATAAGAATAGATAAACGCATTCAATTGCTCCATCGAGTTACTACGCTTACTGCTGTACGTTTTTTGCAGTTAAAATGAAATGAAATTATTTTGTAATACGCGTACACACACACAAAAACATAAAAGCTTGTTGTGTTTGAATTTTCAAAAACTGTAACTTGTAACTATTACACTATTTTTCATAATATATAAACAAGAATTATCAATTTTAGTTTAGTATTCATTGCCACCCAGTAAAGGTCAACACGATATTCGGGTGTATATAGAAGGAACGTATATCCGTTATTCTTTCGTGCAAAGAAGTAAACGATATTTTAAAGGTATGTACGTTCTGGGACAACGTAAATCGTCGCATCAGAGTCCCTCCGCAGCTACCCTAATAATATCTGTTGACATCATAAATTGCCGCTCCCGACCCGCTCCGCAGCACTTTATCAATCTATTGACAACGTTCCAGCTTGAACTCCTCTATCCCCCCCCCCCCCTTCCCCCACTGGAAAAAGGGGAATTCCCTCAAATCCGACGACATCATTAAAAGAATAAGTAGAGAGAGGAAACGTCTCAGAATTGTCTAAAAGGATAAAAAATCTAAGAGTAAAAAAAAAATATAAAGAGAAAACTATACAGCGCTGTATCAGCTACTGGTGACGCTTTTGCGGACGACACCACACGCTTAATGACGAAGTTAAGGATTAGGCGGAGAAGGACTACCTCGACAGTATCCAGGGGCAAGGCATTCCGAGCTTTCGCATCCTGGGCATAGAAAAACCTGACATTGATAGATATATGGCGATGGTGACATGCAACGTCAAGACAATGATCGAAAAACAGGTAAAGGGCATGGGCTCCGCCAAAGTGCAGCAGTCCATGTGAATCTGTGGAATCTAGAAGGAGCAGAGCAGATAAAGTACCCGGCTCTGACGATTCATACATCTGGATAGGCAAGGTGTTCAGAAACAATCTAACCTTGGTTTTCCAGGGTAGTAATGTAGGTAATATACTGGACACCATGTTCGCGCAGATCCAGGAGAATGTAAAGCATACAACTCTACCACAAAGCGAGTTTGCCATAGATTGGATCCTGCAAATAGATAGAATTCCATAGGCTGTGGTCACAAGAGGTTTTTCATCATAAAGCTACCTGCCTAGATCTCTAGAAAAAAGGCTATCATCAACTGCAAGAACGACGTTGAATAGTGATTACGGCCGAAGACGCACTACACGAACATCAATAATGTCCCAAGGTTGCTAGAATGCGAGACATCTAATAATCACAAGACAATACATTACTGTCTCACTTGCTAGCACGCCCTCAACAAATGCTAGTCGAGAAACAAGCGCTATGAGTACTATATAGATCACGTGGCAGTCAGGGTCGCAATGCCAAAGAAAAGTGAAAAATGGTTGGACGCAGTGTAGGGTACCGTTGCGATATACGTAGATTTCGAAAGCCTATTCATCCAGAAAAAAGATGGGAGAGGGGGTAAAACGCAGAAGCTGAATTAGAAAATACCGTCTGGTTGATGCACCTATAGCAAATCTGCTTACGGGGATGCACTGAATCTGCTGAAGCTTTACCGTGGAAAAGACTGTGTCAAGCGATTCGACAACGAGGCCAAAAAATGCCACATCTGCACGAAGCCTTTCGACGACCCTGCAAAAAATCGAAACGTCCGTGACCACTTTTATTTCACAGCTCTATACGGAGGCGCGGAACACAACGACTGCAATCTGAAATAACAGATCCACAAGCACATTCTTATCATCCTCGAGAATCTGAGTGGGTACAATGCGCAACTGTTTATCTGATAAGTCGCCAAGAAACATAACACGCAAGATATAGGCTGTATTGCGGAGAACTTGGGAAAGTACATCAGCTTCGACGCAAAAGTCGATGTTCCGCTAGGAGGCATCACCAACTCTGACGGAAAGCAGGTGTTGAGGAAGATAGAGGTTAGGCTGATTGATAGCTGTAGATTTCTGCCATCAAGCTGTTAAATAACCTGAGAAATAAACAGTGCAAATATCTCCGATGGTCTGTCAAGCAAGAAGATCTATTCTAGCTGATGCGACAAAGGGCGTATATTCATACGAGTATATTAATGCACGAGAACGCCTTGAAGAGACGGAGTTGCCCCCAAAATGCGCGTTCCACAGTAAACCCAAAATGATAGGCATCTCTGAAATACCTTAACTGTATGGAATGACTGCATCACACCAGAAGGCGACCAGACTAGACTCGGCGACCATCACCACCTACTTTGCCAAAGACGAGCTACTTCTTGACACCTATAAGCCAACGGAAAAAGCTCACAACGATACATAACACGCTAAGAGTGCGATACTTTGATATGATCATGATAGAACCAGTATCCAAATGCCGTACATGTATGGTGTCGCTTTAAGGAAGATTTCCTGGAAATTTTACGCTTCTGCACCATAGTATAAACTTTGAAGTGACACTTGACTTAGGTTTCCTAACACTTGAAGAACTACTTTCGACCTGATTCTTATGTAAGTTTTTGTTTATTCTTGCGGTTACATTCATTTAATTTATGTGGTGATTAACAAATAAAATCATACTTCCATCTCAAATCCCTTATTGCGCGCCCTATTGCATCCAGAGACATGGATTCCACTTAGGGAAGTGCCACGATAAGGTATTTTTGAGCTGGAACGATATTTGTATTCACGCTGACACCAAGCCATTCTACTAATTTAAAGCCCTCATCAAATGCAATTTTTGTCCAATCCAAACCTTCAACTCACTCGTCCAATACCAGATGGTCTGTTCTGGTGTTGTATATATTCCATAGCTGTTCAACTTCATCTGGCGTTTTTAAATCCATCCTCTACTTTTTCTTCATGTAGCCCTTGACATCTTCCTTTCTCTTGGACAAATGAGTGTGATTCAAGGTATATTCAGCAACCAGGGTTGCGAGCAATTTACGGAATGCGCAGTATACAAGGATTCCTAGGTCTGCCATAGATTCTGTAATAATAGGACCTTTCACGATCTTTTTTCTCAGACCTTCAGCGCCGTCCAGGTAAATAACATTTCTTAAGATTTGCGTACATAGAGGGAACATCTATGTACACAAATCAGAGAGCGCTCGAGCTATTTTCTCTCCTTTTTCGTACAGCTCTCGTTAAGTACATTCGGCATACGTCTTTTCAACAGCTGCATCCGGTGCCGTGTCTAGGAATAACTCGGTACATTTTAGATTTCCTTGTCTTTTCGCAGAGCATCCTTAAATGTTTGAAGTTTGTCGACAGGCTTCTCTGCTGTGACTTCCGCATCCAACATTTCCAAGACATTTTTTTATAAGATTCCGGTGTCGTAGAACGCAGAGCAAGAGCAACTTGTAGGCCAGTGCTATGGCAATAATATGGCATATTTCAATGTTTCTCAGAAACAAAAATTCTCAACCTTCTGGTATTCTGCGAACTTATACATCACAGACTTTATACATCAAACCGCTTTATAATCATGATAAATGACTTTTATTTCTTCTTCTTAGAGCGTAGTGGCCGCATCCATTGTTCGGATCTGGTCTGCTTGTACGAGCCTCTTGTTATCAGCACGGTTTAACGCTAGTTTGTTCACCTTTTGAGTGTAGACTTGATTCTCTTTCTGCTGGATAAACACCTGCCTCGTATGTCAATCTAAGGTAACAAACTACTCCGTGACGCATTTCATCGCAACATTTGCTTTTCGATAAACACCCTTTTCCATTAGACTCTTGTAGGCACACAGTCTTGCTCTAAGTGCCGAAAAGATGATTTTCATGATTTTTCCGCCTAGTTCGTCCTTTATCAAAATCACAACCTTCTTGTTCTTACCGATCGGAAGTGGTCTTGCATCTTCCTTGCTGGATGCGCTTGTATCGAAGCGTGTCTCAAAAAGGTCCTATCAAACTGGTTCCGGGCGGTCCTCAGTCTGGCATTAAAAGCGATGGAGGACCTAATCCATGGACTCTGCTGGAACTGCACGAATTGGTGTACCTTTTTTAGTATTAGGGCGTGCTCTATAGCCTCATGAAATGCTCTGATATGTACTATGTACCTACGCTTGTCCTTTAAGTTTAGTACGAGCTTTTCCTTTGCGTTGATCGTCACGCGCTCTGACAGAAACAGTATTTCGTTATGCTTATCGCGCAGCGTCCTGGGATAATCGACATCCACATCGAACAGGTAACCGTGCCCGCTCTTTCTGACCAGATTTGCAATTTGCTTTGCCGTAAATTTATCCGTCTTGAGGAATCACTTGAAGCCATGTGTTGGCAGCTCCTGAGTCATCGCACAACCATAGAGGTTGTTCGCATCGAAGTACTGCAGGAACGAAGATGCTGGAATATGATGTCTGGATTATACTGATTACCCATATACTATTTTTAACCTTGTCATAGCAGTGTACAGCTTGTGTGATCCGTCCATGTCAGGATCTGTGAGGAGCCCTAGCTATATTCCTGTATTCTTAAGTGCTGCTTTCCAGGCCAGGTCTGAAGTACTGTAAAGAGCGCAGGGTTCAGCTTAACGTTGTAGAAGCAGACGTCCCAGAAATTTTCTAAGACATCTGCAGGAATTAACACATCTGTCGCTAAGTAGGTGTTATGATAACCACCGATCATTTCCTGGTGTAGCTCTTCTATACTCTCTAGGCATGCTTGTAGTCTGCGTCGGAGATGCCTCTCATAATCAGTTTACTGCATAACGATTCTTTTGGAAGTAACTACGTTTTTTCGAGGCGTTCTCATCCATCCGTTTGTTTGTATGGGTGCACGCCCTTGCGTCGCATCAACTTAAATAGGTTTGACGAACCATCGGATAATTCTGCAGTGTTCATCGTTCAGGTTACTTATAGCTTGTCTCGATTGCAGAAATCTGCAGCTATTAATGAACCTATTCTCTATCTTCTTGAACACCTTTTCTCCACCGGAGTTTGTGGCGCCTGCTACGTTAAAGCTAATATAATTCTCCGGCTTCTCCGCGTGTTCTGTTTTGCGCGTTATATTTCTCCCCTAGTTCTCTGATGAACAGATGCACGTCATACCTACTCAGGTTGTTAAAGATGATAGGAATATATTTTGGGATCTTTTAATTCAGGTTTCAAGTATTATGCGCCGCAGCTTAATAAAAAGCAGTGGTCACGGACCTTGCAATTATTTCAGAGCCATTAAAAGGCTTTATGCAGATGTCATACCGTTGCCTTCTTGTGCTTTCTCTTCTCCCCATCTGTCAGCTCCATCATTGTTTTCTAAAGGAAGGTATCTTGCAACTGCATCATATCTTTTAAATGGCCCACACAACGCTCTACAAAGTCCTTGCCACGGTACACTTTTACCTGATCCGGAAACTCCTCCGTAAGCAAATTTGCCATAGGTGAACAAACCAGATGGTACGTGCTGATCTCCCTGTCATTTTCTACCGGGATGAGCAGGCTTTCGGAGTTTGGGTATATGGCAAACGCCACCCTGAGTAGTATCTGACCATTGTAATACTTCAGCCATTTTTCGCTCTTCGCTCATTGCAATGTCTGAGTTGTCTTTCTCAAACTGGAAATCTTGTTACTGGCTAGAAGGACTCCTTGCCAGATGTAACGATTTTTAAACTTTCGAAGTTTTGTTGCCCTTTGCGGCTTTTTATCGATCTCCTCATGGCAGAGTGCTGCAATAACGCTCCACTTGAAGCACTTTTCATCGTCATTCCCAGGGTTGATGATAGCCTTTTTGTCTAGATATTCAGGCAGGTATCTCTATGCATTCTTTATGCTCCTCTTATAAGCCTCATTTAATATCCACATGAAGGATTTGATCAATGGCAAATCCGATAAATTCTCCGCATGTTTCTTGTTTCGTGCGAGCATGGGACATCATCTACACTACTAACCTGAAAAACGATAGCTATGTTACTGTTGAAGATCTTGTTTATCCTGGTGCATGGAGCGTCAGACTCGGGTACCCAGTCTGCGTCTTCTAGATCTTCCGCGTCAGGCTCAAAGTGGCACCTGACTATGGAATGTCACCATAAATGTTAGAAACTAGTTTTTATCTTCTCTTATTCATGTGCCATCAACTTTTATAAAGTCATAACCAATGAATGGTTTCGTTACGGTGAAATGTGCCAAAGTAACAAGATATATTACAGAAATGATTATAGACTAGCCGATAAGGTCCGTGGAAAAATCTACTGAGGCAGCATAAAAATTTTGATGAAGTCAGCAACCCATCCACTAAAAAAAAATTAAAATTTTGTATATTGTCGAGAGCTTAAAGCGCCTATCAAGAAAATGTATATGATCATGTGCTGTTGATGAACGGTTATTGAGATTTAACAGTTTAAAAATTTTGCTGACGTCAGCATTAGCGCGTCAAAACCAAAATTTTTTAGGAAATTTGTACACCCGTTGCCTTCATTGTATAGATTATGAAACGCCGATCAAGAAAACGTATAGGATCATGTACTTTAAATATACGGTAGAAGAGATATTTGAAGGTTTTTTAATGACGTCATTAACCCGTCCATTCCGAAACGGATTCGGGGACCTAGGTTTGGGAAACTTACCCAAATTGGTCCCAGGTGGTCTCTAGTTACCCACGCGGTGAAAAATCATTGACGACACTACCTTGTTTCCAAGTTATTTGGCCTTTATTAATTTATTATAACTTTTTGACGTTAAGGTAGTATTATTGACGTCGCGCCGTAACGTCAGAAAATTTGACATATTAGACATGCATTTTTTTGCGACATCAAAGGAATATGACGATATCAACTTTGCCAAAGTCACAGACAGACGGAACTGGCGTATTATTATATAGATGTTTCCAACGTTGTTCAATCAATAAATCTTTGATTGTGGTGTTTATAGTAAGATCATAAGCAGTTTCAACACTACAGTCTCCCATACTAATATTAACATGTGGAACAGACAGGAGTGACTTGATACATTCGATATTACCACCACGAGATGCAAAATTTAATGCTGTTTCTTCCTGATAGTTTTGAAAATTTACCGGATGATTTTTTCATGCATTTGTTCATATTCATCCACAGCATCTATGTCACGATCAGCAAAAAAACTTTTACAATTTGTGGTTTGTTGTACCATACAGCTGTTATTAACGGCGTATCCCCAGAATCATTTCTTCTTTTCACGCTAAGAGGATCTTCAATAAGAACTGACTTTAACTTCTCGATGTCACCTTCTTCAATGATTTTGCTAATCACTAAAAACTAATTAGGTCGTCATATTTTAGCCGACACAAAAAAAAAATTAATAATCGCAAATCACTCGCCATTTATATAAATTGTTTCCTTAAAAACGTTGTTATTTTAAGAAACTGATTTTTGCTATAGTGCCTGCTTCGTCTATTTAACGTTTTTTGGTTTCAATCTGATATGTTTTCCCTGTGTGTTTTATTGCGAAATATTAGTTTCAGTTCTATACGTGTTTACTTTTGTAAATATGATTATTCCTTAATATTTCTATATATGAAAATTCATACATATCGAAACGAAAAAGAGTTCAAAGTTGAATCAACTGCAGCTGTTCATACGTTGTCATCTAACTTGTTTTTATTTTCCAAATTGTCCAGATTACAATTATAATTATCCTCTAAGCAAAAGGTAATTTACGCTGTTAATTTCACTGCTTTTCAACATGTTTTTTTGAATATGTGCAGTCTTCTTGTTTATGTTTAAACATAGATTTGTAAATGCTTTGTAGAGAACCAGCGTCTTATCCTCAGAACGCAAGACTTCGAACACAAATTTATTTTAGCAAGGGGTATCATTTAGAGAAGTCTTGTTTGGCAGCAATTGAATATGGGCAATAGCCCCGGGTTAACCTCGGCTAGGAAAATGGGGGGATGGCACACTGTAAGGGCCGTTGAAATTTCCAAGGAATTGTCAAGCACAGCGAAGACTCTAACTGGGTCTGCCTAGCTCAAAATAAGCATGAATTATTCCTGGGAATCCTAATTTAAAGCCATGCATTTATCCCTCGATATTTGTGAGGATAATCATACAAAATATGCACATCTATCTCTTTCGTAAAATTGAATTTTACACGGTGAATGGAACAAAAATCAGATTTTTGCGCAATTTATGGCTCTTTATCATGCGAATTGTGTAAAAGCGGAAAATATGTTAAACTAATTCTATTTGACTGCCGGAAAATTTCCAGGATTTTACTATAAAAACTAAAGTAACTTAATTTCAGGTAAATAGTGCCCACCCGTGCATTTTGCATCTGTTCTAACATTGGAACGAATGTTTATCTCACCGTCCCGATATGAAAAAGAGAACATGCGTTGGAAACGAGGTTGATTTTAAACCTATTCAAGCCGGTTTTAAAAACTCGTTTTTGCTATGCTCCATTGTTATGATATTTACTGAGTTTTCATATTTATCTATTAGGCACCTGCATGGCAAATGTTTAGCTTTGATACATCTCAAGTCTTAGATGCTGACCATTACTAAAAACTACACTTAAAAATCTCTGTTAAATTTTCATAATTGGGGAACCATAATAACATTCGTTAGGATTAACCGTAGAACTTGAAAAAAAAACACAACTGTATTTTATCATTTTGTAACTTTTTGTGACTAATTTGATTTCCCAATTTCTTTGAATTTTAACCGAAAATCGGAGAAAATCGAACATTCGGGCAATATTTGGCGTTGTTTTTATATGAATTATGTAAAAGTGGAATACTGGACAGGTTCTGAATCACCTGTATGGAAATCTAAATATTTTAGAAACGTCTGAAATTTTGTCTGCCGAAAGTTGTTATTGTCCGAAAATTTTAGTGTTTCTAATTATTTTTAAAAAGGACCACTGTATAAAAATTTTATATAGGGTAATCAGAAAATCATTAAAAACTGCAGTTTTTGAACTTTTATTCCCCTTATTTTCACATTTGGCTGAGGCTCAATCTATAAAGTTAGATCCTCAAGACCCTTTTTTAGATCTTGATTGAATATATAACACTATAAATGCTTCTAGCCTTCTTTTTGTGTCATTTCCCGTAATCATTACTTTTGAAATTTGGTTAGAATTGGTTCAAAAGACTTACCCATACATTTTTTGTCTTTATAAATCCCATCCGAAAATTTTTTTCGCTGAAATGACAAGTGGTGTCCGAGAGTTTTTCCGCCTAAACATTTTCCCCCGAAAATTTTAGTTCTTAATGTATCCTATTTATTGTACGAAATCTGTTTCAATATTTATCACGAAACACTGTATTTGGTAATTTGCATTTAATATGAAAGAACATACCTTCAAAAGTGTAAGAGTGTTTGACCAACGGTGTGCTCTTTCGTTTTACACCTTTAAATAAGAAAGTCTACTTGACATAGCTACACTACGTGTTAATTATACAACATCTGTCAAGTTCGTTGGAAAACTATTTCATCGATACCGTCCGCAAAGAATCTTTATCATTTAGTAGCTAGATATTCCTCGAAGTTGTTAGCTACTTAAAAAAAAACAATTTTGTTTACAATGCGATATACATATTTCGAAGTATGTTAACAAAAAATCAAAATAATTTAACTTTTTCAGCTTTTCTTTAAAACAACGCTTTTCACCTCTGTGTTGCTTTTTGTTTTCTATGAAAAAATATCTACAAGTTTAAAATATGAAATTAAAATAAAGATCACTTATTATCAGGAATTACTTTTCGAACTTTTAACTGAGACCATCAAGTCAGTTTCTAATTCCAAATGGTTTGGGTCCGCTTCTGTTTTGTCAATTAGACATTTAAAAATTGAACATTGAGTAGGATTTACACCAACAATTCTGACATCATCAACTGAAATCTTCATCTCACACAATGGATTTGCGCAGAATTCCTTATCAGTCATTTCACAAAGATGTGAAGAAAATTTTGGTTTCGTTAAAGGAAAAGAATATAGATTACCAAGTTTCCTTTCAATTTCTATATTTTCCAAAACTAAATCAAAGGAAGACTTTGAATTTAACACATTCACGTACTGTGAGATTTCTTTTATTTTAATATTGTCGACTAAGCCAGCGGATATTATTTTCGTTCTGAATTCTTCTGATTTTTCGTCAAATCTTTGCAATAAACTTTTACTTTCTTTATCCAATTCTTTATCCAATCCAATTTGAAATATTCTTCCCTTTTCTTTACTTTTCTGACTTCCAATTCATGAACAAAATATTCTCTGCTTTTTTCCAGATCTTTGAAAGCTCTATCGCACTTTGCTGTCAAATTCTCCATTAAAATTTTCGTTCTTTGAAATGACGTTATGAACGATTCGAACCAATTCTTTGCTATCTCTCCACATTCAGCAATACTTTTTCTTTTGTGATTCTTATGATCTCGGTGTATGCAATACACGCATAAAAATGCATTATCACAATCAATACACACTTCTTTTGCAAACGATTTATGTTGCGTACACAATGGTTAAATTTCATGCAATTTTCCATTAAAAGTGACGTTAGTATATGATTTTTTGTCACAAGGATGTATGATTTGACATTTCTCGCAAATCTTTGCACTGCAAGTTGTACAGGAGTATCAAATACTTTGGTTACTATGCATTTCCGATTGATATAGGTATTTCTCTTTCTCCACATTTGCTCTATGAGAAAACAACACTTATTTACAGAACGGCACATTGTTTTAATATTTTTCTACTTACCTACCTACCTGCCTGGCTTTCCGGCTGCCTGTCTGGTTGCTGGTGTTTCAGCGTAGAATGTCCGCGTAAGACGCAAAGTAGAAATTTGTCTCCTTTCATCGTTCTTTAAAAGGCTTCATGCGATAATGGGAATTATTTTATGAAGCTATAGATATTGTAAACCTTGTCCCTAGGGACTCTTGCTTTTTAAATCCAGGCCAGCGGGGGAAAATACCTCTGATTCAGATTGGTAAGGTCACAACTGACAAAGATAACGTTTTACCCGTCAATTTGCTATAAAAATGTTACTTTTTGAATTTTGTTACTTATGAGAAATGTTCAAAAAGATTAGAGCAGTAAGTACTTTTATAAAATAGTTTCTATCGGCAGATTTGTTCATTGTTTACATTTTGATGAATTTAGGTGAGAAAAAACACGTAGCTAGTTTTTTGTTGATATGCGCATAGGCAAATGTAATAAGGCATTAGTTAATATAAAGAGATCTTATTTTTTATTCCATTTTCTACTCCTTCTAGAAACCAGTACTCTTCTTAAAAATGTAGTTTTAGTCAAGCCAACTAAATTTCCTTTAATTTATAACATCAAATGCGACTAACAAGTTGAAAATTTTGTCGATTTGCTGTGCATAGCTAACAGCACATCAAACTTATGCAAAATTTGGCCACAGTATTTACATGTGAGCTAGCTAGAGAAACCTTACGTTTCGAGAAAAAATTTTAGTCTGAAATATTGACATAGAGGATTTATAACTAAAATGAAATTATGAAAAAGACATTCTGTTAAGGATTTTGAGAAAGTGCATATAGCTAGCTTTATAATATATGACACATTTAACCCTATTCGGTCCGCCCCCCCTCCCAGGACCGAATAGGGTTAAGTTATAATCAAGTAGGTTAATGTTTAACCTTTCGGGTCAGGCATTAGATTGCTCGAGTATTTCTTGGCTCACAAGTTTTTTTTAGGTGGATGTTTTTTGCACCTATAATTATTACACAGTTCTGGAAATGTGAGCCAGTATAACTTTTTGCTAAGTTTAACTGAGAAAGTTGCTAGCTGAGATAAGTGAAGGAATTTTAACATAGATAAAAGAAGGCCTAAAGAGTTGATAAGTAAATTGTTTAATTTTTCACCATATTCTAGACTACTGCTACTTTAAAATACTCAGCTAATATTTACAAGACGTTAAAAACATTGTATTTTCTACTTTGTCTTTCTCTAGATATCTAAATTTTTATAATAGCTACTAGATTTTTAGATACTACCTTTTCCTAGATATCTAAGAAATCTTTAGTAAAGCTTCCTGATTCATTATTGCATATATATAGCTAGCTAGGTAAATGCCACAATCCATGACTTACAACTTCTTTCTAAAGAAATGGAGTTGTATGGAGTCGACATATCGAATGTATCAGTATATCACAGAAAAATCAGTTTTATCTAATCACATGTTACCACATTTTTTGATAAATAATGCTTTTTTAAATATTTTATCACTGTAGAATATAGTTTCTGGGTAAACAAATAATAACTTGGTTTGAAATAAAAAAATCGAGCGTTGAAAACATTACAAACTAAGACCAATCTAATTAACCATGTGCAAGTGAAGAACGAGAACTCCATCAAGTTGCTTTCACTAGTCGCAGAAGTTGTTACAGCGAGACAAACTCATTAAATATTAATGTGAATAAGACAATTAACATGCTCCTTAATATCTTCATCATGCACAAATAAATTGACTTACACAACATTCAGCATGTCCACCACTAGATAATTAATCATTAACGATGATGTTGTCTCGTGTTGGGTGAGCTGCTTCAGACTTCTAGCTAAACATTTTCAAAATTTACAAATAACAAAGCAGTTTTTCCTTACAACTGATGAAATAGTACAGGGGCACTCAACAGATCACCCTTAAACGAAATTCTTATTTATGTACCTGTTACATCATTTTAAGGTTCTTCCGCTGTTGTGCCCCTGGGGCCATAACGAACAAGTGACCAAACTAGGTACCCCAAAATGGCCCTCTTATTCACCCATAAAGAACAAGAGAGAAAATTTGAGGTAAAACAAACAAATTTATAAGTAACCAAAAAGGGAGTATATTGAAATTTGCAGGAACCTAACCATGTTAGATAAACCTTAAATTAGACCAAATTGGCTCACAAACTTACCCATAGACAACAGAATTAGAATTTTGGTTTCCTATGTGTAATCCCGATTATTATATTGCCGACCTTTGAATATATAATAAAATTTTCAGATGGCAAGAAAATATTATCAAGAGGAACTAATATATTGGCATAGAAGCAGCATGATTTATGGAGTTCTGTATTTTACCGGTATCTTACTAATAGATATACTAATCCGACTATGTTGTGTTTAAGTTGCATTGTCATAATGATAGAGCAACTCAATACAAACACGTGTCGAAACCGTTTGCATATTTTCTTCAGAGTTGCTGCAATGGCGCCAGAAACTTGGTATGTAAAACTAAAAGTTCTGCTCCTCATAAATCGAAAGTGATGACCTGCATTAGATGACACTGATTAGTGCGTACTCCAGGTTGGAGCTGGAGTGCGTAATCCAGCTCCAACGCAACAACACTTACTATTAAATGTAAAACGACAACAACATAACAACGTAATGGTACTGCTGAAGAAAGACTTTAGAAATAAACAATGAATATCAAAACCTATAACAAACAAAACTAAATATAGACATGTTTTAAAAAGAATATAAAAATGCAACGGAACATTCAACGATGAAGAGTTACTTACGGCTAGACACAACTAAGTACCATAACAACGCATGATGCTGTGAGATACTTTAGTTTATTTTTATAGTTATATAAACACTGGTGACATATTGGTGAGAGGTTTTGTTTGCTTTGAACAAAATTTAATGGAGATTTCCTCTGCGTAACACACAAACAGAATTTGTGTCTGTCTTGAATCTAAGAAATATTTTCCTAATCCCAATTATAGTCGTGCCTCTCCCTGTTGTACAACTACAGATAAAACTTTGGACGACGATTTAACTAATTATGACTGGTAGACGTAAATAAAAGTGAATTTGTGAGAATTTTTTACAGGAAGTTAGAGTGCGATAATTAAGTTACCATATAAACGAGTTAAATGATTTCTCATTGGATTATGTTCTATTTACAATTTGTTTCAATCACTGGCCGCTTTAAAATATGATGTAAATTCTATTCAAATGGAACTTCACGTTTCGCCCTTAAATTGCACGTTTCGTTTTCATTAACTCATCAACTCATGCCAGTTTTTATAAAAATACGTAAATTCCATCCATGCGGAACTTCCATCCTCGAATAGGTTGTCTGTCAATTTGAAACCGATTTTTATTATAATTACACCAATTTGATAGAGGAAAACGTATATTCTAAGGAAAATAAGTTGCAAACTAAATACTAATACATATGTTGCAAGTTTAAATTGATCTATGACTGCAACTCCCTTTCCAATGCAAGACATTCGTAGTTATTAAGTGTGGTTGTCCCAAAAAAGAAAAAGCTTGAGGGACCTTAGACAGAGAGACAAAACAACAGTTTTTATTCTAACAAACGTTTCATTATTAAAATGTTTCACAGATAAAATAATTTCACTGAACAACAACATATCTATATACGGCAGTTTAATAATAAATTTTGACATGTAACGGCTTCTTGAAATATCTTCTCTGAACACCTTTTAAGAATTCCAATTATTTTAACGAATATATTCAACAGGACTAGTTTGAATCTCAGTTGGTTGCGCGCAGTGTTGTATTGACCACTATGCTAGTTCATTATGCTAGTCGTCCAAAATTATACTAGTTGGTCATGCTAGTTGTCCAAAAAATGATGCGAGGACATATTAGCAGACTCAGTTAGTGTAAAAACTAAGTTCACATTAGAAGTTTTTCCTTCTTTCTTCCATAACTTTTTCATTTACCATAAGTTTTTACACTGCCGAATAACTTTTTTTCAGTTTTCAGTTTTAAAGATCGCCTCTTATGAGTAAGACTTTCGTGTTTAATTTGTTCCCCACGTGGCGGCCTAAACTACTACACCATGCTTTACTGACAGCCAGATACATTTGACCTGTGGAAAAAAACATTCCGATTCTTGTTCTTGCAGAATGAACTTTACAAACAAAACAAGTGGCGAAATTTGAGATGTAAATATTGGTAAATTACTACAACGCTACAAAAACAATTTGTTACTTTCTTTTTGGCACAAATTGTCCAAACATTTACTAACACCAATATTTCGCAACAACAACAATAACTTGACACATTAAATACGACTATCACGACATGCAATATGCAATGGTGTTTCATTATACTCATTTCGTAAGATTACATCATCATGTGGAACAGACAACAATAATTTGATATATTCAAGACAATGACGACGGTGATAACGAAATGGACAGGGTAATGCTGACTCATTCCGAATAGCTTCGTATATTCACATCGATATGTGGGATTGACGGTAATAATATAACACATTTAATATCACTAATACTATCTAATTGACATGCAATGTTTAATGGTATTTGATTAAAGCGGCCAAAGTTTTTCACACCTGTGAAGTTATAACTAATTAAAACTTTTAAAACATCATAATGATTATAATATACACTGATGTGATATGCATTTTGTTTATTAAATGGTTTAGCACACACATTACTATCAGCAACAATTGGAACTTTTACCATTGGTGTCTTGTTGTTATGTACAGCTTTTATTAACAATGTATTTTCGAAATTGTCTCTCATTTTAATGATGTTTGGGTTGTTAATAAGAATTGATTTTAACTTTTTTATGTCACTATCTTCAATGATTTCGTCAATCACTAACACCAAAATATATCGTTATATTTAAACTAATCCAAAGAATATTCATAATCACAAATCACTCAACAATTTATAATGTGTCTTCAATAAAGTCGGTGTCTTTTTAACGAGAACGAGAATCATGATTGTCACAAAACTAAAATGGCGAAACAGCAATTTATCGACTTTTACTACGAAAAATCTTTATTTTACACTTTTTTTAAGTTACTATTACTTTTTATTCTACAGCCCATTTACAAATGTTTACGACTCAGTTTACCTTGGACTATGTATGTATTTTGGCATTATGTTTATGTGAACTTTTTTAATTTATGACAGAAAATTAATGTTGTTCTTAATTTTTATCCATTCCCAACCTCACTGTTCTTCTAAACTTGTTCTGTAAGAAATTGATTTAGATTTTGAGAATTGGAGCAGCTTTTTTCTTAAGATTTCATCGTTTTGAATCTTCTAGAAAGATGAGAAGTGCTTTTTTGGTTTCAGAGAACTGGGAAACAGATTGAAAAATTTCTGCGAGATAAACTACAGCATCACCCCGTTACGTCGGACCCTGCATTAATGCGACATCATTGCATTTCTTTTACTCGTTTAAAAAGCTGCTTATCTGAAATCATGGATTAGAAGAACTCTCACACTATGTGAAACAATTTTTGCATGTCCCGGGTAAAGTGTTACTCTTGTATGATGATAAGGCCAAGGGTCTTGAAGATAAAAAAGAATGGCTACTAACAAAACAAAACAATCAGTGATTAAAAAATATACTGTTAACAGTTCTAGATAAAAGCGATTGCCTGGAATATGCAAGCAGGTGATAGAGGTTGTTAGGCATTCTGATTGGTTTAGCGCTTTTGACAACGGTCCGATATGGAATGCTATTCGAATGTACACAAGTACGAAAAAAAAATTTCATGAAACATTGGAAATGATTTTATATATTTCTACACTACATTATTCGATAAAAAAAATTTCATAGGATACAAACAAAAATAATGTCAAGATTTACTATTAAAGTACACTAATTCAGCGCCAACATTTTGTTTGAAAGCTTCTTCAATATACCTACATTATCTATGAAAAACAATGATGAGTTATTTAGTTTCAACAAAAATGCTAAATGCAGGATGAAGAATTAAAACTCAAACACGTCTTTCCATATTTTCACACTCGGTCGCTTTTTGGTTACTCAGTCGATATAAAAATCGTCAAGTCACAATCGTCACTCTTGGCTAAAATATTTGCTGTAGCAAAACTTTAGTTGCATATTTAACTATACACTTTATTCTTTTTAATTACTCACGCTTTCAATTTTAACAAGAAAACAACAGGCGGTAGAAATAATTAAAGACACAAGAATTCTATGAATTTTAAGATTAGCTTTAGTATCGAAGATCAGTTTTGATACAGATTTGACCCAATAATGTACCAACTCCAACATTTCATCTATTAGACACCTTTACTTTACTATTTCTCAATCTTGGTCAAAATATGTTAAGAAAAGACAGCTAATTTCGAAGTTCACCAGCACAAGTGATTGCGCAGGTTATTTCTATATAAAACTGACACATTTTGAACTGAATTTCAGAGTGATCTAATTGTTGCTAACGTCAGCATCATCTTTTACGAATTTATTATTAAGATGTGCGTGTGTGCTAGAGAATGTGACTATTACTTTTTCAACGCTGTCTGCCTGGCCTACGTGTGCGCAAAAGTAGCGATTTTCCAGCCTGCCGGCCCAAGAGTATTCACGGTTAGGCACTTTTGTCCATATTTGAGAAATGAGGAAAAAACTGCCTTTGTCTTGATATTTTTATGCAAGTTTGTATTTTAGATTTTTGTCATTTGTTGAAGTTAAAAAACTTCAACAAGGTAAAAGTTTTCTTCGAAAAAAATAATTTTTGGATATTAATTAATAATATATCAGTAGCAAAAAATAATACTTAACCCTAATACAGTTACTAACAATAGATTTTCCATAATAAAATTAATGCCATCATGTCATCAATACTTTTTGCTGACGTCTCCATAATTCTAAAAAAGTCTTTCTTTAATTGTTTCTGATTTTTTATCAGTGCAATTTTTATTGCCACATTTCCATCAATGTTTCAAATACAAGTAAAAAAATGCTTGAAGCGTATCTAGCTCCAACAAAGTGTATAACGCCCTCCCCCCTTCCTTCTCTTTCGTTTCAGTAATGGTAATAAGCCTTTAACATCTTTTCGGAATATAGGAAATTTTAACGGTACAAACACTTGCACCTCATGTAAAACAAATGTTATTGGAAGTCAATTGATAAAATAAAAGAGTTAACGATAGTTTTTTTCAGAAACCTCAGACATTTAAAGAATACAAGTAACAATGTACAATTTTGTAACATTTCTTTCCTTCAATACCACATTTATACGTACCTTAAAGAGGGAAATCCGTTTATTTTCAAAGTTCTGACTTCAGTCGTGAGAACAACATTCAACGCGTATAACAAATGTCCCCGGAATTGTAAAAAAACCTTTCTCAATTTAATGCTGAATATTATTTATAAAACAGGGAGGGAGAATACTTTCGGTAAATCTTAAACGCATATTTGACACAACAACTTCCTTCTCGGGGTTTATATTTAATGCGACTTTTCTTGGTGTCTCATGCAACTTAAAGTATTTGGGAGGTTTAATATTTTGCACTAAATCGATCACTTCTTTCATCAAGTCCTCTTGGTATTATTTTCTGTCGAAGTCATTGCACCTACTTCTTCGTAATTTTGGTGAAAGCAACTTTGAACATCAACCTCCCATCGGATCTAGTGGCTTGTTCTCGTTCTACACTCGAGTTATAGTCTGGCACAGCTAGTTGCGTCCTAGCAACCATTCCGCTGCTAACGAAAATGCCAATCGTTTAGGACAGCCTTTATTCACTAGGGAATGGTAAAATCCTAAAATTTAACAATATGCTTAAAACCAGCTTACGTATTTTAAATCGTTTAACAGCTGTTTTTAACGATAATTTTCTCCAAGCCAATGTAAGCAGGGGTTTATTTTGTTAACCAATTCTTCTGAGCTTGTTGTAGCGGGCTAAGTTCTTCATTAGCGCAATAATGATATAGCGTTTTTATTAACCCAATAATTTTCGTGGCAAGTCGAACAAGCAAATCAGAAGTGGTTGATAGACTTAGTCGTTCAAGTCACAAAAGATCTTTCTTTTTGCAGCCTTCTAAATCTTTCTTCTGATGTTTTTAGTCATGTATCACACATCAAACTGGTGCGATATATGTTCAAGTTCGGTGCGCATAAAATTTGTTTATGTTCTCGTATATCTCGATTGGCTAAAGTTTCGCGAAATATGTAAATCAGAAACATTTTCCGATATTTTTCTTGGCACCGTGCCTACATATTATTGCTAAGAGAAGTATTTTAAAGGTAAAAGTTTTGTTCATAATTTCCTTGACAATTTCCTAATTATAACCTGATCATGAGTAACCTACCCCAAAGGTTTATTTTCTACGCAAAAAAGTCCTTAAGTTTCATCGGCTTGCTGTCTATTTTGCTTTCTACGAAAGTTATATTTCTCGCTTAACGTTAACCGCCATTAAATGTCTAATACAGAAGTCAGAAAAATTAATTCGAATAACCCCGAAGGGATTGTTAACATTAAATCTCCTATTTATTCTTTCCTATATGACATTAAGAAAAACCTTTTGACGAAAATTAATTTTATATTTAATATTGTTTAATTTAACTAGAAATAAAATAACGCCAATACATTGTATGTAATGCCAGTAAATTAAATCTATATTTTCTTTACACTCCGCATGATTTATTTCTTTTTGTATATCACCCAATTTGCTGATAATCAACATACATTAACTTAACATGTATATAGTTCTAAAAAAATCTTTGAAAATTTGATTTTAGCTATTTATCAGATGTACAATGAAAGTTATTACTTTTCAAAGCGGCTGGTAAAACCACTGGAAGGTTAGTTAACTATTTCTCTTTTTTAGCCTACTAAACGATTTATTAAAAAGATGTGTTCTAAAGTTGTTTGCAATATGTCAAAGTAAAAGTTACGATGTTGCAAAAGGGTTAGCTTAACAGGGTAATATTTATACAATAGTAACAGATTATCCCAGCCGTACCGCACAATATCGCCGAGGTCTTAGTGCAACTGAGAATGCGAGGTCGGTGCAATGACTGAGGTTAGTTAGTTAGATAACAATAAAAAATAAAAAGTTTGGTTTAGTGTTCTTATAATAATATGATTCACTACTTTTCGTTAACACAGTCGAGGTAAAAATTCGAAACAGTCTTGTCTAAGAACAGAAATATTCTATGCAAAATTTAAATATCCCGATAGAATAAATCCTTGTAAACAAAAAGAGTACGATGTTCGACACTTACAGAGGAATGTGAAAAGTTAAATGTGCAATTAATTTAAACTGTAGACTGGGTTTTTTCTTTATGTAGTCCAAAAACAATAATATGTTCTAAAAAAAATATAACGCATAATTTCGTGCAGCGGGGTAGGATTTCGTAAATAGCCTTGCATCACCCTTGAAATGGAAACCTGTTTTAAACCTCACTGCAAGATCTAGCGTAGCCACAATTCTTGTCATCTGCCGCCTTAGCGCGAGTTCTCCTTTTGCGCGGGTTTGGCTTTGCTGTCGTCTCCTAAAAAGCTAGCTACCACAAGCTAGCTAAATTTTTTGAGGCTGCGTTTTCTTTATGTAGTTACGCGCACCCTTGATTGAGAATACAAGAACATTATATATATATATATCCTGTGTTTAATGCTAGATATAGCTATCTAAATTTTCTATGTGGAGGCTTGGCACAATTACTTTTCGATGCGTTTAATTTGAGAGATAAAAAATTGTCAAAATGAACGTTTTTTTTTTATATAAACAGAAGTTGGAGGAAATATATTTTAAAGGAATCTTAAAGTACGCACTGGTATTAGTTCTTTGAGTGCAACATAGTTTAACTGTTCTGTGCACATGAATGTACGAGTGTAGTAAAATTTTGTGCTGGTTATAAAATTATTTATTACATAAGTGTTCGTTGCCAGATGGGTGCTACGGTGTTGCTAAGGGGATATAAGGCGAATTGACATCATTTTGGTTCCAATGACATATTTGTATATATTTTTTCACCTTAAACACCCATAAACGCCATATTCTAAACATGTACCAAGTTTAATAACCTTAACATCATAACTATTTTGAAAAAACGGGTCTCTTTATTACTAAAATAAGAAATTTCCGACAAACACAACGTTATATCTGAAATTATTTTTTATTTAATCAGTAAATAAGTCTAACAAGAATATAACAATAGCGTTCATTTTGCGGGCATTATTTTTATTTACCGCCCACGGAGTAAAATTTTCAGCCCGACAATATCATTTACGCCCGATGCGAAGCAGAGGGTGTAAATGCGAGTGGAGGGCTGAAAATTTCACTCCAAGGGCAAAGTAAATAAAAATATTGACCGAAAAATTAATGATACTACTATTATAACTTTTTTCGATATCTTTAAAGCAAAGTTGTTATTTTTTGTTGTTTTTCGTATTTCAAAATTTCCAAAAGTAGCCGTAACAGTAATTATTTTTGAATACTTTTTTAAGAAAACCAAAATCAAATTCTTCTTTCTTGTCCTGATCTTGTGCCATTTTGCTGCTAATGTTGGTTATCGCCAGTTTTTTTGGTTTTGTTTTTTATCTCCGAGAAACAAAATTCGAATGTTCGATTGAATAAAACAGAAGGCATTCTATTGTAGTTTGCGGGCCGATACCAACATTACAACCCTAGAAGCGGGCAATTTACATTTCATTATCGGCCTGTATTTTTGAACGCAACAAAAACACAGGGCTGATACTATAAATTAACGCCCAAGGCTGTTAAATTTACGCGCAATAAAGTTGTGATATTAACCAGAGAAAGCCCCCTAAATTAGTTATAATAAAGTCATATCTCCAATAATGCTAGAAAAATTAGTTTCCGGTAAAATTGGGAAAGCCACCTATTAAAAGCATTGGAATAGGCTTGATCAATTTCTGTGAGCTAAAGGGAAAAGTGTTACATTGCAGCTTAATTGATGAATGTTGGATATAACTTGCACCGACCACTTTTTATATAGAATTTAAAAAGGTTTTTGTTTGGTGTCCGCTTTAATCGACTTTAAGAAGCTAGACGCAAGACTATTGGATTTACCTTTTTTTGAAATAATTCTTTTGAAAGATTTTTTGCTATACAGGATAACGGAATAATTTTAAGGACGTCAAATTCACAAGCACTTGGAGTGCGCAGAAAGTAACATTTTGAAATTTTTTTCAGTATGCGCACAACGACACGTTTTGAAAGTATGTACCGTATAATACCAATATATGACTTTTGTTTTATTTATGTCACAAAAAAAAAAACAAATATTAGAAAAAGTGACCAAATTGTTTTTTTTATTATTATGAGGGTTTCTTTTCCATTTATCGGCCCTCTCTATTAGGCGCTCCTTTGGAGAAGCGATTTTGACATAATCCAGCATTAACCAAATCATCAACGAAATGAAATGCACATACTTGATATGCAGAGCAGCATTACCAATAACATTGTCTTAAATTACCAGATTTCGTAATTCAACTCGTTTTACCTAAGAGTTGCTCAAGAACAACTTCTTTCAACGTGCGTCACATTGTCTGGAATTGTGTTTGTATTATTATTCAAGTGTTGAAACTTTAATAAACATTGCTATATGCACTAAAGTAAGCATTCTTCAGGGTCAAAGTTATCTGGATCTTACGGTTAAAGAAGAAACTTAATTGTGTTAAAAAAGTGCAGGAAATTTACGATAGACTCATTGAATAAAGCGAAGATATCGATAATAATTGGCTTTCTAATAAAAGACAGGAGAGAAAAAAAGGTTTGCAAGTGATGTTTTATATTTGCAAGTTTTAATTTTTGCTTCTATAGCTAATTAATTAGACTTTGTTAGACAAGCAATAATGATAGACACGACGAGTTTAAGGTGAAAAAAAGTTAACTGTGGCGATATATTTTCATCGTTGACTCTAGCAATTTTTATTTTAAATAATGCAGTCGGTTTAAAACAAATAGGTAGGTCCATATACTTTACATCATTCTAACGTGTCACAGCTAGTCATTAATATGTATGAAGTATATATGACATAGCTTTCGACTCTTATTAAACTTTATTAGCTACCTTACTGATAAAAATCAGATTAGAACATCGCATTCTATAGTGTTATAGGAAGCGGTTTGGAGAGTAACTATGCATCGTAGTAGTTGCCATGTTTTAATTAGATCTTGAATAATAACACGAAACTGTGTGTGTTTATTGTCTGTCTGTAACAGGCAAAGCACGTCTGTTCATTTTTTGATATAGCCGAAAAAGTTATGTCTTTGCTTACGTCAGCAATTTTTGAATTCCTTATGTTTCCTTGTGCATTCATCAAAATCACATGACTTTATAGCTACATTTTGTCATTTGTTGTTGTCATTTGGCAACGGATTAAAAATTTTCTTTAAAAGATTTGTATATGCACTGCTGATGTCAGCAAAACTCCATAAACAACCTATACTTTTTTCCTGCCTAATTGGATTTTTTCACGGGTCTTCTTGACAAGTCCAAAAAATTCGAAAATAATTCGGTATAATTTTATAAGATTTAATTCACATCTAGAAGTTGAAAAAAAATTTAAAGTAAGCCGACATTTTATTAAAACAATTAACTTTCAGACTAGATAAACACACCTCTTTCTTTTTTCATGTGTGTTTACAGTCATAAGGATTCTTCTCCTTCTCAAGTTGTCTAAAGTAAATGACATGCATTATAACAGGCTGCACATGTAAATATGTAGACAACACTTGATTTTATATTTGATATATTTATACCATATACTTATACCATATATTTGAAAGGAATATATGGTATAAGTTTATTAATTTCAGTCCAGTTATACGTTATAATGTGGTTTATTGAGGTTTAATGTGGTTTTATTATGGTTTTAATGTATAGGTTTGATAAGAAATTATTTTAATATAGAAAGAATTACTTGTTGATTAAAAAATGGCAATTAACGTTTTTAGATAAGTTTTAACACACGGTGCTGCAACCCACCAAAGTGTGGTTCCTTAACATAACCTGTTTTAATCTATATGCTGCTAACTAAAAAATAATTTTCAACACTTAAACGCACATCAATTTTTAATTTTTTTAATTGCATGCTGCCATGAAACCACTCCCAATATCGCGATGTTTTTCAGTAAAAAAAGTGTAGTGTCTGGCTACACTGACTTTTAGTGAGAGAAATTTAAAATGGCGGCTAATTATAAGCATAATAAAAAAGAATTTGTTCAAATGCTATAATATAAATTAAATATAGCTAAAAAGATATAAAATAGCAAAAAAGTAAAAAAAAATCAAATTACCAATTTAAAGCAGCCATTTTTAGTTGACTTAAAAAATTCATTGAAAAAAAGGTTACTCTGAAGAATGATCAAAAACTGTTATAATAATACATTTTGAGTTAAGGTATTAATGGACAAAATCAAAAAAGAAAAAAGAATAGAAAAGAAAACACTTAAGTTTCTAATTATGCGAAATTTCAAGATTAAATAGTATTTCTTAAATACAAGCCTGGTTGATATGGTTACTAGTTATCGAAAGAGATTATAAACATATTGTATAAACAGATTACATAA
Organism: Hydractinia symbiolongicarpus; assembly: GCF_029227915.1. Taxonomy (NCBI): domain Eukaryota; kingdom Metazoa; phylum Cnidaria; class Hydrozoa; order Anthoathecata; family Hydractiniidae; genus Hydractinia; species Hydractinia symbiolongicarpus. The sequence continues at coordinate 10,135,196 of NC_079875.1, read as the reverse complement.
ATATTTTAGTAAATATAATTGATACAGTCTATAGTATATTTGCACATATTGTCTAAAACTTTCAATTACTAACTATGGCTATTTGTAAAAGGTTCTGAAAAAAACCCCGAGATGTAGCATACCTTTTAAATATCCTTTTTTTTATTCTAAGAATCATTTTTTATGATTTTTCACTTTATATATTGTTTGCTTTAAGTAATTCTTACACACCATGTTTGCTTACACAGTAATGCCTACAGCCTTATTTCACTCATTTTCTCTAGTATTGTTGAAAAACTTTACAATTTGTTTTTATCAACATTGCCATTTAGAAAGGCTTTTAAAAAATTACTAAAGCAATGTCTCTGTTCAAGGCTGAGCTTTCTGCATTTTTGCAATGTAAAATATGTTCAAAAGCATACAAGCAAGCAAAATATCTTAACTGTGGACATACGTATTGCAAGAATTGTTTAGAAAGCGTTTTAAGTTTTAAAGAAAATGGAAGTGCAGAAGTATAATGTCCTGAGAGCTGCAATCACAGCACGACAATTGGTAGAGATGAAACAATATCTTCCCTACAACGAATCTTCCACTTTGTAAAGTTTTGGATGAGCTGAAAGAAAGCAAAAAAGTGTAAGTTTACTATATGTTATCCGCCTGACAGAAATTTTACAATACAAAATTGTGTTAAAACTTTGTGAGATGCTGTCACTAAGAACAAATAATAACGTAGTTTGCTTGTGACAAAGAAAAATTATTGTATTCATATCAATTTGAATACATATTGCCAATGCATCTATCCCATCTATCACAAAAATTTATGTATTTTGCAGCAACCACAAAAGAGCTTGATTCTCACTAAGGGCATTCAACTTGTCGTTTTTTCACGTAACAAGACATGTAGCTTTAAATGGGAAATAACAAGAAATAAAATTTTTCGGCTCCTTACAACTATACCAAAATTTTCTTATATTTTGTTGTATCTAGTTACTAAAATTTTCAAAATTTGAAATAATAAATAGTGGAACAATAAATTCCTTTGCACCTATTAAAACTTAAAGACGTGTTGCTATCAACATGTATGTTTTTTCTTAAGCTGAAGTTCAGATTTGATTATTATTTTTAAGGGAGTGAAACTTTACTTTTATCTTTCGTTTTATAGTGTTTTGAATTTTTGACAAAGCACGTTGGTGTTCTTTTCTAGTGCCGTCAAAAATGACTAAAAACTATGTGAAGCCGCTTTAGTGATCAATGTGTAGTTTATTCATGACTAGTCAATTTTAAATCTCAATCCGGTTTATTTCAAATTTTAAATGGACCGGGTTGTTGACCTGTTTTATTTTATTTCATGATTTGTTTTGTTTTTATCACAAGAAAAGCCCGCAATTTTCGAATATTATTCGATTGGCTACTTTTTATTACAAAACTAATTGTCGATTTTACTTGATTGTTTAAAACCTTATAATTTATTTTGATTGGATTACATTCTTAAACATCAGGAAAAATTATCTTGCGTTGTTTTTACTTTTGACAAAAATATTTTATCGTAAAAATGGAAGCAATGTGAGAGGCGAAGATTATTTGTGTTGATACAAATTGTGTTTTTGTTTAATCTGAAGTTGACTTCTTTAATAACAAAGCATTTTACTATGAGCATTTTCTCAATTCTTTTCTTTAACCTTTGAAACATTTTATGTTGGACGATAAGAAATTTCATAAATTTGTAATTTTACTCAAACGAGACCATAAAGAAAAAAACCTTAAAAAACATAGTTGTAATCATATATTTAACACGGAATAACATGCTATACCGGGCTATTTTAGGTTAATAAGCCCTCGTATTATTTGTACAAATGAAAATCGGGCTTCATAATCACAAATAGCCCTCGAAACCATGTTATTACTATGCTAATTATTAGATTTTTCCAATCTCTAATAATTGCAAATAAATACCTAGATCCTCCGATCGTACTTCATTTGAGCAAATGAAGAAATACAGAAAATGATATCGAGTATTTATGCACGACATGCAGTCTTAAAATTTCTCACCGTTGTATAGATGGACATGCATGCAAGCGTAAATTATTTACCCCAGTAATCTTCGATAAAGAACTGGCAGTTAAGCCTTTGTGTAGACAACGTAATTCACTGGCAAGAGATGTTTGTCTAGATTGCGATATGTTTATTTGTGTGTTTTGTATTCACAGACAGCACCAAGACCACGAAATAACAAAGGTGAGAAAACGGTGTGGCTTGATTGCAACATTGTTCAAGGACAAAAATTTTTTATAAAAAACTTAAAAAGACAATATATTAAAACTACTGAGAAAAATTAGTTCGTGAACTGCAATCAAAAAAGTTAATACGAATGGGGCAATATCTGAAGAGGAGAACTTACTAAATGCATTTGACAAAAAATGGGAAGAGGTTAAATCAGAAATTGAAGATATTAAAGTTGATACTATAGAAAGGAATTTTCAGATTATGTTAATGTGTTCCACACTAAAACTTATCTTGAACTGGTAGCTGACAGAGTAGAAATTGAACGACGCTTCCTTGATTTGACTTTTGTTTCAGTTATTGTGCCACATATCAATTGCCATCTTTATCATTTAAAAGTTAAAAATCTATTCTCTTATCCATTGGGTAAGACAAAAACTTCTATTGATGATGTAAAAATTAGCAAACCTTGCAGTGGTAAAAAATGTCTGTTTAAAACTTGCATCACTGAAAGAAAACAGAAATTTAAATCTTTCAAATATGCGTCACAACGTGGTAAAATGTCTACTTGGTACGTATTTTTGTGCTATGACTTTATCTCGTTTAACAAAGCTTATTCAGCAAAATCAGGTTCTTCATACTTGGGTTTATGTCTCTTAGAAATCGAACAAAAAGCTGATGATGTTGGTGCTCCAAAGAGAATTAAACAGTTAGAAAATTTATAAATTATTTTATCGAAGTACCATTCCTTAATTTTAGTACTGTTATTTCTTATAATCGTAAGCTCCAGCTTTTTTTATAATTGGGATGCCTTAAAGGAGAAAGCTCTTCGCCTAGCACTATGGGGTAGTTCATCTATTTTTTTTAGTAATTTTAAGTGGAGAAACATACCGAAAATTATAAAATCTATAATATTTCAAGGTATTCAGTTCTAGTACAAAATTTTGCGCAGGATATACCAAAGAAACTGTTAGCTGATCTATTTGAATTTGCGACAAAATTATTTAAATAACATTTTTTTGCTGTCTAAATTGATAACAGAATGGTAACATTTTCACTGTCAACATAATTGATTTACCGATTTTTTTTATGAATTTTACATAAAAGTCGGAAAAGTTTGAATTTCGGACAATTTCCTAGCAACTTTTCATACAAAGTATTAAAAAACCCACAGGTATGTCAAAAAATTTCGTTTGTTTGTAAGAGATTTTACACAGAACGGTAAACTTCATTTCGGAAATAAAGTGATTGGATTTTTTAGCAAGCGGTTGTTTTTTTGACGCTATTAATGCCATCAGAGAAGCAAGCAATTACTACTTCCATTTTTTCATCATTTACATAATACAACTGCGCAAACTTCATTCTACTTAGGAAAACCTTGCAGAAGCTATGAAGGGGGGAGCGGAATCCACCATCAAATTTATGAGACTTAAAAAAACAGTATATTAAACAGTATATCGTATGATATTGTTCTCAATAAATATTTTGAAGACAAGATTGCAAACCATAACAGGAGAGAGTTCTAATCTAAAATGTTATTTTTTTAATTCGTTATAAGCACTTAATGAAATTTTTTATGATGGAAATGACAAAACTCTACGATCTTATCGAAGGACTGATCCTGATATTGTTAGAATGATATATGACTGGTCAGGAGATACTCTATTATTAGAGCGACACGTTATGACAAACAACTTACAGTTAAGACATTACTTGATCCTGGCGGCGATTGGTATGGATTAATATGAAAGTAATACATTCCCCTACAGTGCGAGTTGTGGTCTTCAAGATATTTTAGAAATGTTAATTAATTATGACAATACAAACATTAACAACGTAGACTGTTAAAATGCGACACCATTGCATGATGCATGCTCTCAAGGGCATACTGAATGCGTCAAGTTGCTGTTGTCTATACCACATAAATACTTAGGCTGTAGGAATAAGACTTACGTTCCAAGAATCTAGACATACTTTAAAATGATTTATCAGTGTATGTATAGAATCACAATTTTAGAAGAAGAGGACATTGCGGTTAATTTAAGTCGCCATATTCCTAGAATGCTTTATAGGCTCTATCGATTTTTGAATTTTAATTTTTGTATTTTATTTTTTGAGTTATACTTTATAATCAATTATAATTATAATTTTGTAATCAATTACTTTACGACATAAACATTGGGAATATATACTCTTCATTATGTTGTATCGTAATAAGTTTGCTTTCTTTTAAGTACTTTACGTTTCATCGTAGATTAATGGCTTTCACTTTTCATTTGTGGAAAGAACTTTAAAAATCTTCAGTTATAATTAACATATTTTTCGTTATTTTCAAGGATAACTACTTAATAATTAATTACGCAATGGCCGAACCTGAGAATCTCCGATATCTTAAATGCAAGATATGCTTAGACTTCTATAAAAATCCAAAAAATCTTCGTTGTGGACATTCATATTGCAAGAATTGCTTGGACAACAACTTGATCTTTAGAGAAGATGGAAGTGCAGAAATTTCTTGTCCTCTCAAATGCAAAAGCAGTATGTTGATTGGCAAATTAGAAACAACATCTTCTTTACCTACAAATTATGCACTTTCACAAATTGTAGAGGATGTGAAATCGAACTCAGTAAAGTAAGCTTTTGTCGTTTGAGTGACACTTTTAAAAATCTGAGCTGTAATTTTTACATAACACAAATTCTAACATGTAGTACCTTAATTTTCAACTGTTTTATTATCTATACATTACCCAATTAATATGTTTTAAATTCTTATCAACATTTAGATCTCACAATGATCAGGATAAACTCTGTCAGGAGTCAAGAGAGTGTGAAAAAATCATTAGTTTTCTGTGTAGAACATGTGGCAGCAAGGTTTGTGAGCACTGCCAAGATGTGCATCCTTGCGAGAAAAAAGAATTCACTGCAGTATCGTTTGATGAAAAATTATCACAGTTCCAACCCTTGTGTAGGGAGCATGATTCATCTGCAAAAGAGATTTGCATTGAATGTGACAATATATTTATCTGCTCTTACTGCAAACACAGAGAACATAACAATCATGAAAGAAAATCTATTGCTGATATGGGTAAGGAAGCACAGGACTGGTTTCAATCATTTGCAGCTTCGCACGAGGAAAAAGTATCTTTATTAACCAATTTGAAAAGGAAATATTGTGAAGTTATGGTAAAGATTAAGGACAACAGAGAAAACTTGATTCATCAATTGGAGTTAAGACGATTGAAAAGGGTTGAGCAGTTTATTGAAATGTTAAATATTAAAAAACAAAACATGATCAAACAATTTGATGACAAAGTAGAAGAATTTAATGCAAAAATAACTGATTTGGATTCAACAGAAAAAAATAATATGAAAAAATTTTCAAACTATATTAATACACTGAGCTCCAAGTCTCCTTTCGAGCTTGTCGCAGCAAAAGTCGAACATGATCGAAGACGGCTTGATATATTCCTATCTCCACCCTCTGTTCTGTGTCTCCATTCACAACTGTATATTTCGAAGGAGCAAAATATGTTTGTTAATCCTTTAGGAGAGATTAAAATTTCAATTGAAGAAGCAGACGTTAGTTATTTAAATTCTGACGAAAATTGTGTGTACATAAACCGAGCAACTGAATCTAAAGTTGATTTAAATCATTTGGAACTTGAGCGTAATTTGACGGAGTTTATTGAATATTTACAAAGTAAGTAGTTTTTTGATTTTTTTACTTTATTTTATACTTTAAAATATGAAAAATTGCAAAATTTAAATTTAAATTGGTTTTTTTAGGGTATGAGAAACATTCTTCCAAAGTGGATGATTTTCAAAGAATTAAAAGGTTAAAAAAAATTCCGTTTGTTGGCGATAATATCGTGAAATAACACACTATGTAAAAACAACAGTGGAATAAAGTTCCTTTATTTAAATTTTAATGGCGTCAATAATGACTCATAGATAAACAAAATCTTTATCAGAAATTTACTTTTTGTGTGAAGCCTCAAACGCTGATCATGAAGATGTATATCCCATACATTTTCATGTTTAGCGTTTTAATGTGCTTTAGAGAAATTATTTTTTATACGTTTTGCTTAGCTATGTCATGTTTACTCACGATAAATGCACAAAAATTGGTAGGCAAAAAAAAAGTACCAACTGAAATTACAGTTTTAATTGAGATATTATTTTCTTTCACCGAAAGGTTTATCTTCAAACATTTTATTTTCTCGCCAATTAAAAAAAGGTAAATCAATTCCATGTATGTTCAAACACTAGTATTTTTTGTTTTTTTCGAAGATGCACTGCACAGTATCAGGATTGTTTTTCAGTACAGTGTTACTTATTGATGCCCTGAAACTTTTCTGTGTAATCTTATTTGTCAACATAATAGGCGATTTAAGAGTTTTGGCCGCTGTAGCAACGCTATATTTATTAAAAAAGGTTGCTTCAGCTATCAAAATTTTAAAAACAAATTCCAGAATTGTGTTTGTTTAATTCCATTGATACACCAGTTTGATACACCACATTTATATTAAACTCAATTAAAATAGGTCGCTTCGTTAGTTTCTTAAAAAAAGACAAGAAGAAGAAGTATTCAAATTTAAAGTAAATTTTTGCCAGCCCAAAACTGTAGACCAACTAAAATCCTAATTACATTTAGTGTTAGCCTTCATAATGATTTTTTAATTTTGCATTATTATGAAGCATAAAGTAGTTACTTCAAACAATCATAAAAATTAAGTAATATTTAAAAATAACATTTCAAAAGATATTGAAAACAATTTAAATAACTTTGTGCTTCGTTCCCATTTTTTGAAACAGTTGATTTAATTCCGTGTTATGGCAGGCAGAATTTTAGTGATGGGCAAAGTAGCTATAATTTAATTTCAAAATTTGCGAATTCAGTTAAGTTAAACTTGCATCAAATAATATATTCTGAAGGTACTGTGTGTTATATGATAGTATCTGACGTAATGTAATGGTGTCGGTTAAGAAAGCAGAATGCTAAAATTTATGATTAATTTCTTAGAAATACCATGTCAGACTGTATCATATCAAATGTTGAATCACCTTATCAGTTTGAAGGTATGAAGTTAGAAATTATTTTTTAAGTTACTTTTTACTTTGTGAATACAATAATAGATATTACAGAAAAACTTAAGACAAAGACATTCATCGTAAAGATTTTTATTACTACCCTTTATATCATGAAAGCAACGATAAAATGATAAAATGATAAACTCAACGTTTACCAATAAAATTCAATAATCCTGAATTGTATAAACAAATTATTAATTTTATCCCATAGAGCCAATAAAAGATAAAAAACATTCATCCTACATTGATTTGTTTTTCGCTTCCGAGCTTAGAGGTCCTGTCCACTGCTTCGCAACCTTTCTGATTTGTCTTTTACTTTAGCGGCAACTGGTCCCTGTGCCGGCGGAATCCCGACAGGTTTTTCGTTCCTTCTCTAGCGGGCTTGCATTTCGTGCGAGATTAAAAAAACTTGCACGAACAGACTGACGGCAGCTTTTCACACAGAGATATTATTAAGTTTACACTCCTGGTATATCTTTTTAAACTAGTGAAAATCATGCTTTTTGTATTAATACACAAATGGTCAAAGCAAGAAATTTTGGAGCAGGGTTGAGATAAATTCGAACAGAAAAATCTACAACAATGCATGTTCTTGCACATTACTTGATCAAAAGGCATTGCAAATCCTGATTTCAAACTGACTAGGCAGTTTCTGCCGTTTTTTATCCTTCTTTTAATTGTCAATCCAACGATTTTGAATTTTTTTTTGTCTAGAATTAAGAAAAATTATTGAGAATGGTGATGTCGCAGTATTGCAAACATTTCTAAAACATGATGAAGATATCGTGAAAATGAAAGATAACTTTGGGTGCACTTTGTTGATTCTAGCTGCGCGCTACAACAAACCATCAATGGTAGAATTTTTAATTGAAGCAGGAAGTGATGTGTATGCTGAAAATGTCACTAGATGGAATGCATATCATTATAGTGCATGCTATGGCCATCAATATATCTTGCAAACATTGATTAATCACGACGATACAAACATCAATAACGTGAACAATGATGGAAATACACCATTACATTATGCATCACAAAATGGTCATGCTGAATGTGTTAAGCTGTTCTTAAATATACCACATATCGACCTTGAAATAAAAAACGATTGCAATCAAACTGCTTCTGAAACTACCGATAATGACACTATCAAAATTATATTAACAAATTATCAGAAATTGAAGAAGTAAAGCTCTTAACCAGTTTAATCAAGCTAGTTATTCCACTTTAAAAAATATATGACACTACCAGCTCTTATAACGTTAGTTATTAGCATGGAGATTTATAGGTGTGGCCTGAAAATATAATTAAACACCCTAGTTATCTAACCCGTGGAAAAATCCACTGGTAATAAAGTAATTAGTATTTAGGCTGTTAAAAGGCTGTTGAAAATAGGCAACAAAAAATACACAAAGTTAAAATTTGTATTTTTCTTATTGTTAAATTGTTAACTTTTTTTAAAAAGCGCGAATAATTTATAAAAACAATGTAATTGTCCGTAATTGTCTACTATTTCATTAATTAGAAAAAAAACATAAAAATTATTCAACCGCGGCTATATAAATAAACTTCTAAATTAAATAATTTCATTTATAACAAAAATTACATTTTGTATAATTTGAAAACTCCTACGGCAAAATAGAAGGAATATTATTTTATTTTATTAAATAATTTGTTTCAGCCAATCAAAAATGTGAATAATTGTTTTATTAGAAAAAAGTTTAGTTTTTTAGAGATGTTTAAGCGTTCTTAAAAATTATTGTCACAGACAGACGGAACTGATTAATATAGAAGACTAGTTAATTTAAGTTTAGTTAATTCTGTTAAAAAGGACAAGAAATTTAATTTGTTCCCCTGCACTTATTAACAAGTAAACAAATGTATTGATTGAACATTCAGTACTGGTGACTTCTGAGTAATAACATTTTTTAAACGCGTTGTTTAGAAGAAGAAATGACAATAATAGATATATAACGTTTTCTTGTATTGTTACTTTCTTCATGTAATATTTTACACTTGTACAAGGTTCAATAACAGTATACGTTATGAATTTTTACATTATTTACTCTTAAATTAAGAAAATATCTTCCATATGTGACGTGTTTTTAAGTCAAATGACGTCAGTCGCAATATTTTTTTAACGCTAAACAAATTTTTAGAAATTTAGTTCACTACTGCTTAAATCTTTAGCAATTCAGTCTCCATTATCCTCTAAAGTATCAAATGAATCAAACAAGTAACATAGGAAAAATCCAACTATATTTTGATAAAGGGACCTGATTTCTTATGTATGTTATCTTTTTCAAATTAAAGAACGTCGTTATTAACTGAAATATTTACTTGAAATAAGTTTGTAACAAAATACTATAAACGTATCCCAAGTTGAATTAGTTGTTAACTCACTCAAATTCTCAATTGTTGTCAAATTAACATACTAGACAAAAGACAATATTTCTATTTTCTGAAAAAATTTTGATTTCCTTTCTGTATGTTAACTGTGTTGTATCTTTATGTATATAAACTTAATACATATATCCCGCGCATAAAAATTCCCTTGCGAACTATATTCCTTCAGATTATTATTTTTTCATTTTTAGAAAGTGACAACATAATATCATTTACAATGTCAAAGAAAGCCTTTTCTGAATTTCTAAGATGCAAGATATGTTTAGACACCTACGACGAACCTAAAAATCTTATTTGTGGACATACGTATTGCAAGAATTGTTTAGACAACATTTTAGTCTTTAAAGAAGACGGAAGCGCCGAAATCAACTGTCCCTTAAAATGCAAGCTCAGTGTGACAACTGATAAAGATGATACTACATCTTCCTTACCAACGAATTATGCGCTCTGTGGCTTCATAGGTGATATGCAGGAAAAAACAGATTTGTAAGTCCAGTTTTTGGTTCTCGATTGGAAAAACTAATGAAATAACAACTTAACTGTGTTAAGACAGGTAGGGGCGAAACTTTACATATAGCATACTTTTGTTTTAATTCTGGAAAAAAAAGGCAAAAAAGAATTGTTATAAACTAATTCACTCTTTTCGTTTTTATAACATTTATTCTCCATTTTTCGTTAGTTGAGTCTCTTATGCTGCTTGATATTGATTCCAATCTGGGTTTACTTAATTTAATTAAATACCCTCCTTATAGGATTCACTTTTCTTGTTGATAATGTTTTTTGATCAACATGCAACTACTTCTTTCAATATTCACCTGAGGGTTGATTGGGACCTTTATCAGCTTTAATTACTCAGCCGTTTCGTTCCGCACATTTTTTGTTCTATAATTTGGTGTGTTTGTTCGAAAGAATTTCAATAGTGTAGTGTAGGCAATGGCAAATTTAAATCATAAGATTGCAGGTTAAAATCTGCACCCCGGCGCACTTTGACATGGAACTACTAAAATGTCTTCTGAGGCAGTAAATTAGGTTAAAGCAAGTACATTAAAGCTTTTCGTTACTTACTCATTTAAGGCTGCTTTAAATTAAGCGGGTATTTGGAGTGGCGAGGAAATTGCATTGCTAAGTAAGCATATTTGTATGTTGGAGAGCAAAGGACTCGACAAGAGAGGCATGTGTTTTTTGAACCAATCGCAATTCATCTCAGTCAGAAGTCGCAACAAGGAGGCGTCCGTTCTTAGTGTTGTGACAGAAGTGAACATCTTAATTGCAACACCAAAAGAATATTGGTTGATAGTTTGGCATTTTATTAATGAATTCATTAAAAGAAGTTATTACTATGTGCAAATGTGCAATGCAATAAGCAAAGCTGCTGAGACCGCAACCAGTGCTAGAACAGAAGAAGCAGATCAAAATAACCCATATTATTTATTCTGCAGAAGTTTAAGTACTGTACTGAACAGCCAACATTAAGAGAAGTTTTTAAAACGATTGAGTAAAAAAAGGTGAAATAAACAGTAAATATTTTTATGAAAGATGCTATCTCGGCAGATTTCTATATTGTTGACATTGACATTTTAAAAGAAAGATTTACTTGAAAGACTTACTTTGACAATTTAGCTGGATGAGAAAAGCCATGTACCTAGCTAGCTAATCGTTTTGCTAATTGTTTTCTTATTGAACATATAACTACCTTCATGCCATAATCTCAGACTTACACGTTTTCCCAAAGAGGTACTAGGCTTATAGTATTAAAGCGAGCCAGCTGGCTAGGTTGTCTTGTATCAGTATATATTTTAACAAAACAGCTTTATCTAATCACGCGTTACCAAATTTTTTTGATAATTAATAAAAATGCTTCTTAAAAGACTTAATCAACAAAAAATGTCGTTTCAGGGTGAACAAATAGTAAGTTGGTTTTAATAAAACTTTTTAAATTGGAGCGTTGCAAAATATAAACAACCAAAAGATATCGTCCCCTCCCTGTATAAAGGACTCGATCAAATTGCTTCTACTAGCCGCAGAAACTGTAACAAGATGACAAATCATTAATTATTTGTAGTAACCAGTATACTGGTTATGAAAAGCAACCTGTATCAGGGTCTTGTTTAGCCGTTAAGTAAGCCCTAGCGGCTTTGGCATAGGCAACAAACTCTGGGGACGAGGATGTAAACCGCCTGGCACTCGAAAATCAATATTTTGAAATTGTATTATGTTGTGCTTTTTAACAGTTGGCCCAATGCATTCGGAACATCTGCCTTCTGATCCATTTTTTTTTTTTTTTTTTTGCGTCAGAGTAGTTCTTCTCCGATAGCACATTCCACAAAACCCGACAGGTTCCTCTTGTGATTTCCTGTACCTTTGACGGGTTCATTTGAAATCCTGTGGCAAGAGAGGTGTGAGCAATTTCAGTCTCTAACTAACAGAATGTGACACATTATGTCTAAGATGATGACGCACTTTCTCTTATTAGTGACCTTTTCAATTAAATTTCCGATCAAGGAAAGCAAAGTGTCAAAAATATTGGGCTTCATTTAAAGGTTTTAAAAAAGGAAAGGATAATCAAACATTATCCTATCCTTGACAAGAACGCAGAATTTTCAGACTATATCAATGAATTAGTTTTATTATTATTCTCAAACATCAGCATTATTTGTATGACGTCATCAACAATTCTATGCTCAGGAAAAATACTATTACGAAGGTTCGTGGAAATATCCACTTAGGCAAAAAACAATAAAAAAATATAGATTGTTTAGGTCTTTTGCTCACCTCTGAAGTACGTATGGAAAAAAAATATAGCAAAATTTTTTATCCAGTGCCTATATTGTGTTGAGCTTGAAACGATGATAAAAAAATATATAGGATTGTGTTATTTTTTGTTGACATTTATTGAACTTGAAACGGGGATCAAGAATGTACTTTTAACAAGAGGTTACTGAGATATTGAGGGTTTTAAGATTTTTAGTCGACGGTATGAACCTGTCAATTTCGAAACGTGCTTAGGGGCACAGGTTTGAGAAACCTATCCAATTTCATCTCATCTTGTCCCCAATTTCCCACTGAATGACGATAATATCATGATTGACTGCATCATCTTGTTTCAAAATTGTTTGGCCTCAAAGATATAGAGGCATTGTAATTGCTTCGCTAATTTAAGTTAATGTTATTGACACTAAATTCATGTTATACACGTCGTGACTTTCAATTTGTTGATTAGCATTTAAGACATAACTTTTTTGGCAACATCAATAGACAGACAGAGAGACAGACGGAAATAGCCGATTAGTATAAGGGTTTGAGAATGCACTAACCAATATTTTCCATTCTATTTCAATTTATTATTTTATTAGCATAAATGGTTTAAAACATATGTTCCTGTTTTTACACATAAAAAAAAGGTATTGGGAAAACCTGAAACATATGGGATTAGAATTGCTAAAATCGAAAGAACGGATTTGACAGGACTTAAACTTAGCCGATTGTCATGCTCCTGTGATCATAAGATGAGGTAATAGCATATCCCATTTTAGAGAGTTTACTATGGTGTGTTTAAGCAATGAAGTCAAAATGTTTGTAGAAGTTGCTAACTTTTAAAAGTATTTATAGTCACAAAGTTTAATACCAAGTAAGCAAGTAATTTAGAGGATATTGAAATCCTATATACATGAACGTCCCCCCATTCCTTCCATTGCAAATGCGCCATGTTAAAATTTTCAAATGGTTAACTTTTGTGCTTCCTTTCCTTATAGATCTTCAGAACATCAGCAATGTCAAAAAACAAAGCAATGCAATATGAACATAAAATGGTTGTGTCGTACTTGTGGTGCGAAAAATTGTGATAAATGCGAAATTCTTCATACTCGGCATCACAAATCATTTACTGCAGTAACTTTCAATAAGAAGTTGCAAGAATTCCAACCAATGTGTAAACAGCATATGTCAATTGCAAACCAAGTCTGCACAGATTGTGATTGCGTGTTTATTTGTGTATATTGTGCACATCGTGAACATAATAATCACAGAAAAGAAAGCATTGTTGAGTTTGGAAAGGAAACAAAGGCTGGATTCGCCTCATTAATAGATGCATTTAAAGACACAAAAATTTTGATGGAGAGCTTAACCAAAAGATATAATGAAGCTTTGATTAACTTTAAAAGCGACAGAGAAAAGTTGGTTCGTGAATTGGAATTAAGAAAATTGAAACGAATGGAACAGTTTCTTGAACTTTTGGATAGCGAAGATAAAAACATAGTCAGAAAATTTGACGAAAAAGTAAAAGAATTTCAAAAAAATGCAATTGGAGCAGGTTACACAGATTATACTAAAGGCGAAAGGGTTTCAGAATACATCAATACGGTTAACTCTAAAACTCTTTTTGAGCTAGTAGCTGAAAAAGAGGAAGTAGAACGACAACTTCGTGATTTAACATCTCTTCCAACAACTGTTCCAGGTTTTAATTTACATCTAGCTGTTTTAAAAGACCAGGATTTCTACAATAATCCAATGGGTGAAATCATAGTTGAAGTCAATGATTTAAGCACAGCTAGTATAGATTCTGGTGCCAAAGCTATTTATAAAAGCCATATCACGAAGACTGAAAGAAAATGTAATCAATTGGAATTAAAACGTAAATTGATGGTGCTAGCTGGAAGTATAAAAGGTATGCATTTGTACTGAGATTGGTAAATGTTACAAAAGTTTATTTTTTCAGTCTAAACCTTAGTTTATTGTTCCTTAGAAAATGAAAGAACAACTAGTGGGACTGGTGCTGAAAAGAAGACAAAAAGGTATTGAAATGATTTTATTTGTCACATCGAATTGATTTTTTCCATCTTTATTTTTCATCTTTTATTTTATTGCTAAATTAATATCTTTTTTTTTGGGGGGGGTTGCTATAAGAGTTTTGTGTGTTGTGTTTGTGGGTTAATTTTATCAATTTTATCAATTTCTTTTTGAGAATCCTCTTCTTCTAAAGGCTATAAATGTAATTCCTTTGATTAAACAAAAAAATTAATTTTTGTGTATTTGGTATAAGCATATCCCCCGCATGGCTTTCTGTGAGAAAAAAAACAACTTCACTGATATAGTTTTGATGTCAGTTGTAAAACATCAGACAAGCCACCACTAGTCACCACGATTCTTACTCAAACCTTTCTAGGAGAATAAGACTTTTCATGACTGCTTATAGTAGGCCTAACTAGTCAATGTTGGCATATTGCACAGATAATTTACTTCTGGTGGCACAAAGACTGTTTCGTTTATTCATTTAATTGAGTGCTTGGTAGTTAATAAAAAAGGCTATTTGAAGTTTTACTCTTAACAACATTAAATGCTTTTAAGAACATTTTAAGATGCAAAAATCTCTTGGACTTCACGCTAAGTGTATGATTTAATATAAGGTTTTCTCGCTTGTCAAAATATTTTTTCTGCGCTGAAGAAATTGCCCTGGTGCTTTATGTTAAACCTATTTCGGTAAATACACAATAAATCATATTTTACAGGTTTTCGAACATAACTCCAGAGCAACAAATATTAAAAACATTAAAAAGTTTCTTATTTGGCAAAATTTTAATGATTCAAATAAGTGCCATGAAAACGTTTTAAATAATCACATAACTAGTTGACAAGATCGTGAAAAATTCCACTTATAAAAGAAACTTAGAAGGGATAATTGCGTGTTGACAATTTTTTGGAGGCTAACGTCATGAAATTATCTATACTTTCTATAATTCTTCTGCGTATTATTCAGTTTAGTTAAACGTCTTCAAAATTTTTGCACACTTATTATATTATTACCCTGACTTTAAGTTCCTAAATTATCTACATAACCAAAAAAACTGACGTCACAAGCCCGTTTCCAAGATATCTTGTCCCAAAGTTTTGCTTTCTTTGTAATGGCTTTATTGTTTCAAGTTATTACGTAAGACTAATGCTATTGACGTCATGCTGTGACGTCAGAAAGGTTGACAATGAAAAAAGGACATTTTTTCAGCTACATCAAGGAAAATTGAATTTATTCGTTCTTTTCTGTCATGAACCGAGAGTCAGACGGAAATAGCCTGATAATATTGTCGCGTGTGGTCAAACAAATTTTAACTGAGAAAGTTTTGAAGAGACTAAATTTTATTTATTGGTAACATTTTAGTGATGCTGTGCAAAAAAATAAAGCGCTACATAAAGGTGCTTACACATTTGCAGGTATGAAATATATATATATACCACGAGTTCTTTGATTATCATTTAGTTGCACAACTTTTGCCATTGTTTTATCAAAAGTACAAAGGACAGATAAAATCTCTGTAGGAGTTTCAATGGTTTTTGTATGTCGAGATAAAAACGCAGGCAAATAGTTAGTTTTCTAATTATTTCAAATAAAGGGTGGCTATGCACTTCTCCCAGTTTGGCTTTGGGGTAAGAATAAATTGTCGACGCAAAAATCATCTGTATTCAAAACTAATACTTATAACTTATAAAGAGCATTATTTTCATTAACTGTACAAATTTTCGTCTGCGTCCACAGCACCCAGAGTCCACTGCTCAGGAGTGTTAGCAAATTTTTTATCTTTTTTCAAAGTGCATTGCCCCACTACTATGGTTTTCACGATTATCAAACAGAATATTGGTGCATCAGATTTACGAAAGCATAAAGGCAGATATTAGGGGAGTGCATCAGAGTAAATAACTTCTCCTATTGTTATTGCTTTGCGGTAGTTGTAGTGTTTGATAGGTTGGGCAAGGTTGATTATTTATAGCATAAAAAAATAGATAAAGAACTGGAAAGAAATTGCGAAACATTTTGCAGAGTTTTTACAACAATTCGCTTAAAAGCTGTTTATATTTTAGTAGTAAACGGAAATGGTTTGGGAGGAGGAAAATGTGATGATTTGTTCTCTTCCAGTGAAAATAACATGCTAAGGAGGTTGAAATCGGTATTTCCTTTTCTACATTGACGAATTTTTATGTTTAGATGTTGATGAAATTATTAAGAATGGAGACGTAGAAATGCTGCAACAAATTCTCATTACTGACCCATTTATCGTTAAAATGAGAGATTCCTTCAGAGCTACACTTTTGATGAGAGCTGCAAGTTACAACAAACCATCAGTAGCAAAAGCTTTAATTGATGCTGGCAGTGATGTAAATGCTTCTCGTTATGATTTGTGGACTCCATTCCACATCAGTGCATTTCATGGTCATCAGGATGCTTTAAAAGTTCTTATTAATCATGATGTGACATGTATTAACACGGTAAATCATCGCAGGAAAACTCCGTTACATTATGCATGCGATAATGGTCACGTTGGATGTGTCCAGCTACTGCTGTCAATTCCAGGAATCGATGTGAATGTAAAAACAATGGACAATGACACGCCATTACATGTTGCATCTCGTAATGGTTCTTATCAATGCGTTAGGTTATTGTTATCCACGCCACATACGGATTTAAACGCGCGAAGAAGTAGTAGTGAAACTCCATTACACTTTGCATCTTCTTACGGGAATATTGAATGTGTTAAGCTGCTGCTGTCTAAGCCAAATATTGATGTGAACATACGAAGCATAGTGAACAAAACTGCTTATCATGTTGGAAGTACGGATGGCATTAAACAATTATTAGAGAAACATAAAAGTAAATAATATATGTATTACGAAATTTAAATCAGTTTTAAAAAAACTCCGACAGTAGTCTCCAAAAAAGGCCTTTAAGAACACCTTTTTTTGGATACGACTTATTCTAAAATGTCCTAGTGTGGATTACACTCAGATTATGGTATTGCAAGCTTTCGTTAAAAAAACACTGTCTGTTACACTTACTCTTAAAATTAGATTTGATTAGGCAGAACAGATGTAGAAAAACAGAATGTTTTTAAAAGACAATTTACAGTTTTACACTAAAAATAAAGTTAAATTTGTGATATATTATACTATGTCTATAATTCAAGTACTTAGTTCTAGAACAAATATTCACATTCAAAATAAAAGTCATTATGTTTTCATAACTTATTAACATATTAACAGATTTCCAATCTCTATTAAAATAGCCGCATTCCGTCTGTCTGTCTCTGCGCGGACCCCCGTTGAATTAGAAAATGATGTTGTGGAAACACGAATATCAAATGCGATATATTTTTATCCACTTTGTTGCGGCGGGTTAATATAAAGGACGGGTGAACCCGTGGATTATTCAACGGGAAACAACTAGTTTTTACATAATTCGCATAACAATATCCTTATTATTGGGTTAAAAATCGTGAAATCGAATTAATTAATTTTAGTTTACAACATGTCTTTTTTGTGGGTAAAGCGTGTTATGGTTTTTATATATAAGGGTAATTCTGACAAAAGTTATTATGTTTTCAAGATTACAAGAATTTTATAGAAAGTTAGGAGTAGTTTTGAATAATGGGCAATGTCTATGGCTCTGTAGATAGACATGCAGGTATCTAAAAGACAAACAAAAACTCAGCGTAACCATTCAGAAGAAAAAAAGACTTTTTTAAAAAAACAATACCCTTTCCCCCTTCCTGGAGGAATAGGGTTACTCTGGCTGTCCGTATCCCTTAAACAGGTTGGCATGTAACCTTTTTTAATGAAATTAAAAGAACATATCTGATGAATATGAAAATGAATTTTAAAACCTTAGTTGGTGCATTTTTTCACTTTTTATTCCATTTTGTTAAAAAGGACAAAATAGTACCCTGCACTTACCAGTCAAGCAACTTTATTGATTAAGTATATGAAGCATATTAAGTATAGTGGCTTACAAATGTTAACATTTTTTTAAGATGTTGTTTAAAAGACAGAATCATGAAATCATTAAGAGGATGCCAATGTGAAAAATAATGCCAATCCATTATTTCTATTCTGTCATTTTATATTTCTACGAGGTTCAATAAAATTGTACGTTATAAATATATATATTTACAGATAATTTGAAAGAATATCTTGCAGACTGAGTGGCATTCTTTTGTAGTCCAGTGACGTCAATGGCCTCATTTTTTTAATGCTAATCAATTTTTTTACTAATTTAGTTTACCCCAGCTAAATCTTAAATAGTAATTCAGTCTACAAATCTAAGTATCAAATGCATAGAATAACTAACACATGAAAAACTAAACAATATTTTGATAAAGAGATCTGATTTTTTATACATATATGTTATTTTTTCCAAATAAAAGGACGTTGTTATTAACTTCATTATATACGTGGAATAAGTTTGTATCCAAACATTTTAAAAATTACCAAGTTTAATAAGTTGTTAACTCACTCAAATTCTCAAATATTGTCAAATTACGACAAGACAATATTTCTATTTTTTGAAAAAATTTGGATTTCTTTTCTATAATGCAACGGTGTTGTGACTTTATGTATATAAATTTGATGCATATATATAGCGTGCATTGAAGCTTCTTTTAATGAACTATTTTCACTTGGATTATTTCATTTTTACTTTTAGAAAGTAAAAAGATAATCTCATTTACAATGTCAAAGAAAGCCCTTTCTGAATTTCTAAAATGCAAGATATGTTTTGACACCTACGACGAACCTAAAAATCTTATTTGTGGACATACGTATTGCAAGAATTGTTTGGACAACATTTTAGTCTTTAAAGAAGACGGAAGCGCCGAAATCAACTGTCCCTTAAAATGCAAGCTCAGTGTGACAACTGATAAAGATGAAACTACATCTTCCTTACCAACGAATTATGCACTCTGTGGCTTCATAGGTGATATGCAGGAAAAAACAGATTTGTAAGTCCAGTTTTTGGTTCTCGATTGGAAAAACTAATGAAATAACAACTTAGCTGTGTTAAGACAGGTAGGGGCGAAACTTTACATATAGCATACTTTTGTTTTAATTTTGGAAATAAAAGGCAAAAAAGAATTGTTATAAACTAATTCACTCTTTTCATTTTTATAACATTTATTCTCCATTTTTCGTTAGTTGAGTCTCTTATGCTGCTTGATATTGATTCCAATCTTGGTTTACTTAATTTAATTAAATACCCTCCTTATAGAATTCACTTTTCTTGTTGATAATGTTTTCTGATCAACATGCAACTACTTCTTTCAATATTCACCTGAGGGTTGATTGGGACCTTTATCAGCTTTAATTACTCAGCTGCTTCGGTTTGAAACTTGCTGCACGAAGCTACCCACGTAAACGATGGCTTCATTTTGAAACCGCCCATTTATGCATTATGTGTACTTTGCGGAACAGGTTTAAAGACTGCTTTTGCGTAATACCAGTTCGTAACTCAAAATAAATATAAAATTTTTAAGCAGGCTGTATGTTGAATATTTTGGTTTTTAACAAAAAAGCCTTACAACGGTCCGGCAAATCACAAGAGAAACCTGTCTAATTCCGTGGAATGTCTTATCAAAAAAAAGCTACCATAGAATCAATATCCATGCCACATTGCGTGCATCTTGCTACTACCATTTTTCGTGACAGACGTACACGCATAATAGAATATAGCTTAGTGCTTTAGCTATTATATGTTCTATAATTGGGCGTGTTTGTTATAAATAATTTCTATAGTGTAGTGTATGCAGTGGCAAATTTAAATCATAAGATTGCAGGTCACAGTCTACACCATTGCCGTACTGCAATTTTGAACTGCTAAAATGGCTTCTGTGACAGTAAATTAAATTAAAGCAGGTACGTTCAGGCTTCTCGTTACTTACTCATTTAGGGCTGCCTTACATTAAGCGGGGATTTTTGAGTAACGAGGAAGTTGCATTGCTAAGTAAGTATATTTGTGCGTTGGAGAGCAAAGGACTTGACAAGAGAGACATGTGTCTTTTGAACCAATCGCAATTCCCCGTTCCCTCTATACGGCTAATTCGCAATGCATTATGGTAGTTGTATTCCGCGAAAACGTAAACAAACCATTCGTAGTAACAAAAATGGCCGAACAAGTACACTTCATCCTTAATTCTACTCAAAACCAAAGCGATATACAAAATTCTAATCAAGACAACAGTTTTTTTCAAAACTTGGGCTCTCCTGCAAGCATTGGCTCAAACTTTTCATCAAGTTCAAGCTTTTTATTGCAAGCTAAAAGTAAAGGAGGAGGGATAACTTGCTGTGTACCTCTCTGTCAAAACAACTCAAAGAAGAATCCAGACTTATCTTTTTATGTCATTCCTAAAGACTCAGAGCTTCGAAAGAAATGGCTTTTTATGATCAGTAGAAAGGATTTTGTACCTTCTACATCGCATAGAGTTTGCTCTGTTCATTTCACTGGTGGAAAGAAGACATATATGAACAATGTTCCCACAATAGTCCCAAAAACTATCAAACCAACAGCTAGCAAACCAAGAAAAACTCTCAACAGTACAAACTGTAAATTGCAACTATTTTCTCCTGTGAGGGCTACGACAAATGACATTGCTGCAGAATTATCTGTGGAGGAAGAGTTAAAACAAGAGTTGGAAAAATTGAGAGCCGAAATTAGTTGTATGAGAATTCATGAAAAGGAACTTGATCAAACTATTGAAAAACAACAAGCCACTATAAGTGACATAGCATTTTCAATTGACCGGTTTAAACACAATGAAGCACACTTTAAGTTTTATACCGGATTCGAATCTTATAAATTATTCAAAGCAGTTTTAGAATATTTACAACCAGCTGCAAATAAACTAATATATTGGGGTTCAAATACTAACACTGAAAATACAAAAAATATAAACTCTACAAAACGAGGCCGATCACGATCATTGAGCGCAGAAGAAGAATTCTTTATGATACTGGTTCGAATTCGATGTGGACTTTTGTTAGAAGATATGGCTGTTCGATTTAATATGTCGACAAGTCACATAAGCAGAATATTGATTACATGGACAGATTTTTTACATTCACAATTCCGTATGCTTCCAATATGGGCTTCAAAAGAAACAGTACAAAATAGAATGCCGAAATGTTTTCAAAAAAGTTACCCAAATACCCGTGTCATATTAGATTCTGTTCCATTTTTCCTTTTGAAAAACTATTGTTTCCACATGTCGGTCAACTTTTGTATAAACAATAAAATCAATTTCATTGACTTGTGTTACTGCCATCACACCTTGACATTGGTGAAAATAATTATGTCTTTCTTTGAGTTTTGGCTTGCCATTCGATATTTGTAAAAAAAAATTTTTATCTTTGCATGCGTCAGAAATAGAGCAATCCTTTTTTGAATATGGGCACTTCACCTCAATCAATCGAGCATTCCCATTCAAAGTTGTTGCGCCATCAGGACTTGCACCTAACCACGGCCATTTTGGATTAATAACGAAACCACATTTTTCGACTTCAATATTTTTCTCGGTTTGATACCAGTTTAGAGCATTAACTTCATTTTCTAAGCCCCATTTGCAGGCCTCTGATGTAAAGTTTTTATTTTTATTTAGACATTTTTGTAATATGCTTTTTGGATGTATATTTTTTCTTCTATTTATAATAGATCCAAAATTGGATGATGTTATGCGTTTCTTTCTTTCTGTGTACCACATATCACATTTATACTGAGTACATGTGGATTTTTCTATGTCTCGAACTTGTTCGGCATTGACATGAATGAAATTGTTTACAAATGACTTTTGCTCATCTGATAACTCTGCTATTTCTGGTTCAAAGTCAAGAGCCTGCAAAAATAAATTAACTGTCGGACGTAATTCAACTGTTTCACTGTTTGTCTGTTCAAAATTAAATTCTTTTATAGATGTGTCATAAAATGATGATGGTTTATAGTCATTTCCTTGTAATAAATATGCCATTGAAGTTCCTTGCCCTATTTCAAATAAGTCTGTCGCTAATTTTTTGACTTTTTCGGTTGAGGGCTCATGTGCAAACAGTGGTGTAGAACAAAATTTTCTATTTCCTGTGACCAACGGTCTTTTGCGACTTTCATTTGTGTCTTTCGTAAGGTCTGCTTTCTCGAATGCCATTGCAGAAAATTTTATTGGTGCAGAATTTGCACTTTCTCCAGGTACATGCCATTTTTGTAACAAATCTGTGCATGTCTTGTCATCAGGGACAATTTTTAAGTCCAACTGTTTGTATTCAACCAATTGAAATAGAACTGCTGCGACATGCTTACAGCATCCTCCTGCTCCAGCTTTACATAAACATTTCGCATACAAAATATCACCACTTCTTTGACACAGGTGGACATAAACAGAATATTTTTCTCTTTTCATGGAAGCAGCTACAAAACATTTCACAAGAAAAGTTAATTTTTCAGCCATAACATTACTTTTAACTCTCACTTTCTTCACGTAGCTCTCCTTGAATAGTTGGTATCCAAGAATTTTATGCTTTGTAGCACCCTTCGGCTTGCTATCACAGCTATTTCCAAGAACTAAATATTGGTGAATTTTCTCCTGGGTGATCGAAGGCATAGCTGCAAGATCAGTTGACCATTGACTTATATCTTCGTGTGTTCTTTCCTCCACTTCTTCGTCCCTCTCGGCATTTGTTAATTCTTTAAAAACAGGTCTTGGTACCACACAAGAGCTTTGAGAAAAGCTAGGCCCAAGATCTGTAGAGCTTAAAATTATATCTAAATCTGTATCCTTATTTATTACTTCCATTTCGACTTCTTTCACTCCTAAAACCTCACTAACTAACAATATTTAAATGTTTACATCAATAACACGGGTTTTGGATAAGGGAGATAATGATTTTCTTGAGGAGATTTGAAAATTATCACAAACAATAACGGCTTTTTGTTATTATCGCCACAATAAAAAGAATGCTGTTATTTATTTACAAACTCTCGCTTCTGGGAGGGAAAACTGTAGAATACAACTACCATAATGCATTGCGAATTAGCCGTATAGAGGGAACGGGGAATTCATCTCAGTCAGAAGTACGAACAAGAAGGCATCCGTTCTTAGTGTTGTGATGGAAGCGAACATCTTAGTGCAACACCAAAGAAATATTGGTTAATAGTCTAGAATTTTATATGTTCTATAATTTGGCGTGTTTGTTATAAATAATTTCTATAGTGTAGTGTATGCAGTGGCAAATTTAAATCATAAGATTGCAGGTCACAGTCTACACCATTGCCGTACTGCAGATGAGGTCTATGTATATATGAAGTTCTTCTTATATATCTTATGCGCCACATTGAAACTTTTACTTGGACATTACCTGCGCTTCTTTTCCTTATAGATCTTTAGATGAGCAATGTCAAGAAACAAAACGATGCAACAAATACAAAAATTTGTTGTGTCGTACTTGTGGTGCGAAATTTTGTGATAAATGCGAAATTCTTCATACGTGGCAACACAAATCACTTACGGCAATAACTTTCAATGACAAGTTGCAAGTATTCCAACCAATGTGTAAACAGCATATGTCAATTGCAAAACAAGTCTGCATAGATTGTAATTGCGCATTTATTTGTGTATATTGTGCACATCGTGAACATAATAATCACAGAAAGGAAAGCATTGTTGAGTTTGGAAAGGAAACAAAGGCTGGATTCGCCTCATTAATAGATGCATTTAAAGACACAAAAATTTTGATGGAGAGCTTAACCAAAAGATATAATGAAGCAATGGTTAACATTAAAAGCGACAGAGAAAAGTTGGTTCGTGAATTGGAAAAAAGAAAATTAAAACGAATGGAACAATTTCTTGAACTTTTGGATAGCGAAGATAAGAACATAGTCAGAAAATTTGACGAAAAGGTAAAAGAATTTCAAAACAACGCAATAGGATCAGGTTACACAGATAATATTAAAATAAATATGGTTTCAAAATACATCAATACAGTTAACTCTAAAACTCTTTTTGAGCTAGTTGCTGAAAAAGTGGAATTGGAACGACAACTTCGTGATTTACCATCTCTTCCAACAACTGTTCCAGGTTTTAATTTTCATCTGGATGATTTGTGTAATAATCCATTGGGTGAAATCGTAATTGACGTTAACGATCTAAACACACTTTGTATCGATTCCAGTGCCAAAGCTATTTATGAAAGCCATATCATTAAGACTGAAAGACAATGTAATCAGTTGGAGTTAAAACGTAAATTGATGGTGCTAGTTGAAAATTTAAACGGTATGCAATTTTTCGAATATTGTTAAACGTTACAAAAGTTTATTTTTTACGTCTAAACCTTAATTTATTGTTTCCTAGAGAATAAAAAAACAACTACTGAGATTGGTGCTGAAAGAAAGACAAAAAGGTATTAGAATTATTTAGTTTTGCATCATATCGACTTTATTTTTCGTCTTTTAGTTTTTCTTATCTTCAATTACATTTTTTTCACCTTTAATATTCTTATTATTACGATCTTTCTCAGGGACGCGATGAGGGTTATATTTTTGGTGGTAATTTCATCCTTTATGTTTAAGAACTCCTTTTTCTCCAAATGCAAGGCTACAAATTTAATTCCGGTAATAAAACAAAACTATAACGTTTGTATATTTGAACTAATTATATCCCGGCATAGATTTCTTTAAAAAAACAAAACAAACTTACTAATTTAGTTATGCCGTCAGTTGTAAAACGTCAGACGAGCCACATACGAGCCACCACGAGTCACCACGAGTCACCACTACCCACCACTGCCATCACGAGTCTTAATCAAACCTTTCTAGGAGAGAATAGTCTCGAGACTTTTTACAACTTCTTAGTTATGACTAATTATTCAGTTTTGGAATATTGTGCACAAAAGTAACTTCTGGTGGCATAAAGAGTGTTTTATTTATTCAATCAATGTTTTGTATTTTGATATTGTTTTACTCTAAACAATATCAAATTTTCTTAGGAAACATTTTAAGACGCAAAAATCTCTTGGACTTCACGCTAAGTCAGAGGTTTGGTATAAGGTTTTCTCAATTATCATAATATTTTTTCTGAACTAAGGAAATTGTCCTTGTGCTTTATGTTACATCTATTTCGAAAAATATAGAATACATCATATTTTAAATATTTTCGAACATAGCTCCAGTGCAACAAATATTAAAATCATTAGAAAGTTCCTTGTTTGGCAATTAGACACAAGTTAAATGATTTAAATTTGCGCAATAAAAACTTTTTAAATAATCACATCACTCGTTGACAAAACCGTTGAAAAATCCACTTAAATAATGTACAAATGGGTTGACAATTATTTTTGGAGTCCAATGTCATAAAATCATTTATATTTGCTATAATTCCTCTGCCTAATTTTTACTTTAGAAAATCGTCATCAAATTTTTCCCACTCTTAAGTTAAGTTTAAAATTCATTAACCTGCAAAAGTAGAAGCTAAAACAATTAAAAACAAAAATAAACAAAAAGGCCAACTTACACTTGTAATGATTAAGCTGTGATGCTATGTAAAAAAAAGAGAATCTAGTATATGATATTATTACCTTGACTTTAAGTTCGTGAATTATCAACGTAACCAAAATAGCTGACGTCACCAGCCCGTTTCTAAGATCTCTTGCTTTAAAGTTAAAAGTCCTTTGTAATAGCCATATGTGTTTTGGGCTACATCAAAGAAAAATGAATTTATTCTCTTTTCTCTGTCACAGACCAAGAGACGGAAATTGCCTAATAATAAAGGCGATTGACGTCAAACATTTTGCAAATGAGAGTGTCATTAAGAAATTAAATTTGATTTATTGATTTAATTTAGTGATGCCGTACAGCAAAATAAACCCTTACGACATAAATGTGATTACACATTTGCAGGTACGAAATATATATAACGTGACCTATTTAATTAACATTTAGTAGCACAACTTTTCCATTGTATTAACAAAAGTGCAACGTTCAGATGTTTTAATGGCTTTTGTATTTCCAGATAAACCCACAGGCAAAAAGGGGTACAACCCTTTATTTGCATGAACTTCTGCCAATTTGCAGCTGCCCTTAGGATGAATTTTTGACGCAAATATCATCTGTATGTAAACTAATACTTAGTCTTAAAAATTTCATCATGTTTATTAGCCGTAAAAAGGTTTTGTTCTGCGACTCCTGCACCCGCAGGTCTCTGCTCAGGGGTGTTAGCCAATATTTGTTTTTTCAAGGTGCATTGCCGCACTACCATGGCTTTCACGATTCTCAAACAGAATATCGGTGCATATTAATATTCCTAATGCTACAAGTACTTTTTGTTTATTTGGTTTGTCTGCCGTGTTATCAGTTGACTTCGACAGTTTTTGAATCGTGGAATTTCTGACACTGTTAAAATAAAACAATTTGTAACGTCAAGTTAAATTCCTCCGAAGTCACCTAGATTTACGAAAGTAGAAAGGCAGATATTAGGGGACGAGTACTACTAACTTCTACTACTGTTAATTGGAAAATCTCAGTGGACTTTTAACTGCACTTTAATCCAGGTGTCTTTCTGATTCAACATGTCTATTAGTTCAAACATGGATTTTTGCGAAAAGTGCGGTAATGTTCCGCTTACCTCGAAAATTTGATAAAAGATGAAAACCATCCTGGATCTGCTCGTATAATATTAACATGTCGCATTTTCTCATCCTATCGCAATATGTGATCTTTTTGCAATTTGTAATTCCTTAATGTCGCAATTTGTAATCTCCAGACCTATGGCATTTAGCAATTCCACTTTGTCGGACCTTGTAACCTGCATTGCGATAAAATACTCTTTTGCTTTATAGACAAAAAATCTAGTACTCAAGCAGCACTTTGGCGTCTAACTAAACAAAGCAAAATAATCCTCAATTTAGAGGTATGTTAGGGCAAAAACCTAATCCTAACCTAATCTCTAACATGTTCAAGAAAGCTAAAATTATGCACGTATTTTTGGTTAGATTTTATGGTGATTTTAAAGGGTATGCAAATTAGGGAAGGTAATTTACCAATCATCGTTCTTCGATTGTGGTCTTTTACACATCCAACAGAAAATCCAAAAGAATCCAACAGAAAACATTAGCTGTTGCACAAAATTAGAACGTAGGTGCATAGGGAGCGCACTAATTGGCTTTCTCCATGAACTTTTAATTTGAGTACTCGGTTTAAACTGATTTTTTATAATGTGTGCAAAGAAAAAAAGCTCCATAGTTTGACTTCGCAAAAAAAGTTTACGCTACACATTGTGTGCAGTGTATGCCTTTTGACAAAATCATCACAAAATACTATTTATTTCAACTTTGGAATGTCAGTTGTGCTACAATTTCTTTTAACCATTGATGAAATTTTTAAATTTAGAAGTTGAGGAAATTATTAAGAATGGAGACGTAGAAATGCTGCAACAAATTCTCATAACTGATCCACTTATCGTTCAAATGAGAGATTCTTTCAGGGAAACCCTCTTGATGAGAGCTGCATATTACAACACACCATCAGTAGTAAAAGCTTTGATTGACGCTGGCAGTGATGTAAATGCTTCTCGTTATGATTTGTGGACTCCATTTCACATCAGTGCATTTCATGGTCATCAGGATGTTCTAAAAGTTCTTATTAATCATGATGTTACATGTATTAATACAGTTAATCACCGCAGGAAAACACCGTTATTTTATGCATGCGGAAAGGGTCATGTGGGATGTGTCCAGCTACTGCTTTCAGTTACAGGAATTGATGTGAATATACAAACCATGGACAATGACACACCATTACATGTTGCATTGCGTAATGGTTCTCATGAATGTGTTAAGTTACTGATATCTATGCCACATGTTGATGTGAATATACCAAGCATATTGAACAAAACTGCTTATTAGAGAAACATTAAAGAGAATAATAGATGTCATATGGAATTTAAATCACTTTCGAGAGTAGTTATCATCTAAAAACACTGGACTAACAACAAAACCTAAGTTTATGAGATTATTATGATTAAAAATGCCTTACGGAGAGTTATGCCTTTTTTAAAAAAAATCTTATATATGCAACAAAAGTTGTTAAAAACAACTCCGACAGTTGTCTCCAATTGTCTTTAATAATACTTTTCTATTAATAAGACTTATTCTAAAATGTCTTATTGCGGATTACGCTCAGATAATGGTATTGCAACCTTTAGTAAAAAAACACTGGCTGTGAAAATCTAAGTTACGCTGTCTCTTGAAAATTGATTCAATTAGGCAGCACAGATGTAGTACAACAGAATGTTTTTAAAAAACGATTTACAGTTTTACACTAAAAGTAAAGTTAAACAGTTCCTTTGTGATATTTCAAACTATGTCTATATTTCAAGTTCTTAATTCTAGAAGAAATAATAACATTCACAAAATAAAAGTCATTATGTTTTCCTAACATATTCACATATTAAGGTTACTGTAAAGGAAACAATTTTTTTTTTTAGGTTTTTTGCAAAAAATTCGTGACATACAGAAAAAAAAAAATTCTCTTTCCAATGACATATTTTATATTCTATGAAAACATTTGGAACATCCCTTTTTTCTGGAAAAAGCCTTTTTAGAGGTGTTATATCCTTCACACCTTTGGAAAAATATGTGCAAAATGAGTTGAGCATATTTTTTGTAAACACTATGCATAATGTGGAACTCCCGTATAAAAATATGCATAATTATATTTTTTAGATAGTTTACTTTCACTATCGAATTAAAAAAAAATCAAAGTTAAGGAATATGCATATGAGCTGTCTCTTGTAAACCTGACTTCTGTCTATTAATGATTCTGAGCGCGTGCAGCCATATTCAGCATAAAGAAAAAGTTCGGAATGGACGGGTAAATGACGTCATAAAAAAACCTTCAAACTCTAATATATCTCAGCAACCGTTTGTCAAAAGTACACGATCCTATACATTTCCTATACATCTAAACGCAAGGACTGTGTGCACTGAAATGACTGATTATTATAAATTTTGATGTGTTTCATAACCTTTTTGCGTAAGATTAATGGGTAATGGCAATATACGACATACTGAATGAACTTATTTTTGTTGATTTAGATGTGTTTCTCACAAAACCGATCTGTTTTATATTTTGTTTAAACTTTTGTTTACAAACCGTATACAATGTTTCCAAAATAATGAGCTTTTTTTATTCAAGTTTATTTTTTGCTTATTGATTTTTTGACATATAGGTTCAAAATTGTTGGTAAAGGCCAGTACGGATCATCATACTAAAAAAGAAAAAACTTTGTGTTCTTAACTGGTTGATTTTTACACTTTGTGTAAATTTTTGTGGGACAGGATGGTATCCAACCGAAATGACTGATTTTTCTAGATTTAAATTTTATGGCTTTTTTAAGGCAATGACAATATTTAAAATGTGTAAAATAACTTACATTTGTTGATTTGTGCTAACACTTGCAGGCCTCCTTTTTGACATTTCAGAATAAAATACTGAGGGTTTTCAACATAATCACTTATAAGATGTACATATTTGAGATGCGTTATTTCTGAGATTGTTATTATCCGTGTTGTGACTTTCGGTGTTGTAACTGTCGGTGTTCTTACTGTCGGTTTTGTGAGTATTGGTGTTGTGAGTGTCGATGTTGTGAGTGTCGTTGTTGTAACTTTTTACGCCTTGCAAGCTGTTCTTTTTTATTTTGTGTAAGACTTGTGTGGAGGATTTAATGCGATTTGACATTTGATGTAAGATTTTAAGAATATTTTTTTT
The DNA here is from genome assembly GCF_029227915.1 of Hydractinia symbiolongicarpus. NCBI lineage: Eukaryota > Metazoa > Cnidaria > Hydrozoa > Anthoathecata > Hydractiniidae > Hydractinia > Hydractinia symbiolongicarpus. The sequence continues at coordinate 10,104,952 of NC_079875.1, read as the reverse complement.
TGTATATGCACTACTGACGTCAGTAAAACACCTAAAACAACCTATTTTTCATTGGCCTTTTTCCTAAGTGGATTTTTCCATGGGCCTTATGGACTGGTATTACGCCAGTTCTGTGTTTCTGTAACAGGCAATGTGGATATGTTCATTTTCCTTTGATCTTACTGAAATTTTAACCGAAAAATGCATGTCTATTATGTTAAATTTTCTGACGTTACGGCGCGACTTCAATAACACCACCTTAACGTCAATCTATATATTAATAAGCCAGTTCCGTGTGTCTGTAACAGGCAAAGTTGATATCGTCATTTTCCTTTGATGTCGCCGAAAAAAATCTTTGATGTTGCCGAAAAAAATATGTCTTCTTTGTCGTGAAAAGCCGCGAGTTTTGTGTGGTTTGTTAAATGAAGTTCTAGCACAAAGTAACGGAAATTGTGTTTGCAAAAAAGATGGCTGTCCTTTTTAAGCATTTGTCTTCTCTTGCCTTCAAAATAAATCTTTACAAAAGCATTTAAAAAGGGGCATGGTATATAAATGAAGTATAGAAAGGTTTCTGTAAGGTTTGTTTATGTTTTTTAAAGTTTTGATGATATTATTGATGCGAGACATGTTTGTTAGCTAGCATCAACCACACCAACAACAACTAGCTAGGTAGCTAGGAATTTATAAATATGTAGCCATGTTCTTTATACCTAGCTAAGTCTCCAGTTTTTATTATATTTATTTTATTTAAGTGACCAGCTATTGGTTGTTTATCATTTGACCCACTTTTATGTGTGTGTTGTTTTGTGCGTCTCGTATCGTTTACTGTAATTGTCCTAGGGTGGCCATACCCTTTGCCTTAGCTTTATGCTATTAGGTATGGTCTCCCTTCAATAGCATTATATATTTTAATTTTGTTACCCTGACTAATTATGATATTTATTTTCTTTTTCTTTATATTTATTTTCTATTAATTTTAATTGTATATATATAACTGCTAAAAAAAAAAAAAAAAAAAAAAAAAAAAAAAAAAAAAAAAAAAAAAAAAAAAAAAAAAACGCCTTTTTTTGGCGCGAAAAAGACACGTTTAAAAATTTACCTTATTCCAAGGAAACATCGTCATAATAATAATCTAAGTCGCTTACGTGAAAAATTTTAAAAGGTTCATCTGTTATATTTGGTTTAATAAAAACATTACCCTTCCAAGACCAAGATGATGCAATTCTACCTTCGTGATATAATTGACTGCTCATTCCCAACTGGGCAAAGATTATCTGAAATAACAACTTTACGATGATTTACACTGTCTTTCAACTTTTTACGGTTTTCGAGCGCTTTTTCAGCCTTTTTCCTGTTGACGAACCTAACTATAGTGCGCTTTGGAAATTTCGAGTCTCTTTCCCTCTTTGACTTTGTTAGGCGATGACAAGCCTCAATTTCGTTACAATCACAGGTAACACCGATTTCCTGAAGAATGCTTATTACCTTTGCTTCGAGATTTCGATCAGCGATATCATCTGATATGCCAATGATTTCCAGATTATTTCTTCTGGAGTATTGGTCCTGGGCGTTAATCTTCATTTCAAGGTTAATTTGAGATTCGTAAATTTCGTCGTTTTCCTTTTCAAGTAATCTAATTCTTTTTTTCATATTTTTGTTGTCGTCGAGAATTCGTTTAAGAACATTATTTTTGATTTCATCTACGCTGTCTTTTATTTCTTTCAGCCCAACCTTTTCTTTCACTTCATCCTGAACTTTTATCAAAAATTGAACCAAATCTGGCTTTGTGAATTTATCAATTTGTGATTTAGATTTTCCCACAATGTCACTTAAGTTGGCAAGTGTAAAAGACGAAGCCATTATATCTTTATTTGAAATTAACTATTTATTTATTCAAGTTTATTATTCTAATCACTCCCCGTTGTAGATAGAGAAGTTTTACATCCGCTTATAGCTTATGAACACGTCCGTTCGCTACGATGTCTTGCGATGAATCCTTTGCTAAGAATGTGACTGTAACTTATTTTAATTGACATTTTAAGCTTAAATTAACAAGCCACAACAACTTTTAAAAAAGTATTACATAATATTTAAGAAGAGTTTAAGGACTGTTTTTAAGCAAATAATGTATTTTTCACAATTTGTGTCCGCAAATAATGTATTTTTCACATTTTGTGTAACTAAACTTATATACATCGGTTACATGCAATATGACGAAACGATTTTTATTTAACATGTAGTAATTCTGGTACCTTAAGTGTAGTGATTTTTGTTGTTCTAGATGTTCTGACTAAAATGTTTTTGTTTATGGCATTTTGTCTCAATTAAGAAAAGTTTCAACTTTTTTGAGGGAGTACAACACCGAAAAAACTTGTGTTTTTTTTATATTTTGTATAAATTCTTACCGGGCAGGACTCTGTACAACATACCGAAATGACTGATCCCTCTCTATTTATAAATTTGATGCATTCCAAATCACAGTTTTTTGAAATTTTGGGTAATATTTAATGAGTACAAGATGCAAATACTGATTTTTGTTGAATCAGAAGTATTTCCTACAACCATTCTTTTTTTACACACTACACGGAGAAAAAGTGTATGCAATATCATCAGAATAACTGATTTTGTTGCAAACTGTTTTTCTTTTTCACATTTTGGATTGAAATATTGTTATAGAGGGCATATATCAATAGACATATATATACCAAAATAATTAAATTCTGCAAACTTTGATTTTGTCGTTCACCTCTCATCTTTTATATTTTGATTAAACTTTTGAGGAAAACCATAGGAATTATTTAGAATTTGTATTTTGTGTTGCAAATTTAGTGCAAAAATTTAACTGTTGTGAGGGAGGACCATGTGCAATTATATATACTAAAAATAATAATTTGATATTCTACAAGTTGTATTTTTGTATGCACTTAAATGACTGCTTTTTCTGAGTTGAATTTGATGGGTTTCATATCAATTTTGTGGAAGATTTTATGGCTGAAGACAATATAGAACATGCCAATTGAACTGATTTTTGTTCATATTTTGATTTGCTCCTCATAAACCTTTGTGTTCTACATTTATTGTAAACTTTTGTGAGGAAGGACCATATATGTATACAATGTTTTCAAAATAATGATTTTTGTTGATTTGAAATTTACTCCTTGCTCATTGCTTTTTCGACATTTCAGGTTAAAATGTTTGGTAAAGTCAGTACGGATCATTAGACAAAAAATTGTTTTGTTAACCGGTTAATTTTTACATTTTGTGCATATTTTTGCGGGAGAGGATGGTATGCAACCGAATAAATGATTTTCAAAGTTTAACTTTTTGTTTTTAGGTGTTTTGTGTTTGTTTAAGTTTGGATTTTTGATATTGTTCAGGTTGTATTGTTGTATAAGCATTTAGGGAAAAGACAATGTTTAAAATGCGTAAAGAACTTATTTCATAGATCTGTGCTTACTGTTGCAAGCCTTTCTTTTCGACACTTCAGATTAAAATATTGAAAGTTTTCAACATAATCACATAATAAGATGTATACATATTTGAGATATGTGTTATTTCTGACATTATTATTATTGTTGTCGTAACTGTCTGGGTTGTGACTGTCAATGTTGTAACTTTCTACTAACTAGATTTTACACCTTGCACGCCGTTGTTTTTCATATTTTGTCTGAAGTTTTGTTGGGAGGATTTCATGCGATTTGACATTTGATATTTTGTGTTAGATTTTAAGAACTTTTTTGTTAAATTATGACTTATATACTTTCTTTTTATGCATTTTCAGATAATTTTTTTTAGTAAAAGGCATATTCAATACACTGAAATATTTGCTGATGTCATCAAAATTCAAATGACAGAACTTTTCAATTGTTTTTCTGCCTAAGTGGATTTTTCCACGGGCCTTATCGACTAGTCTATATAATAATACGCCAGTTCCGTGTGTCTGTAACAGGCAAAGTGGATATCGTCATTTTCCTTTGATGTTGCCGAAAAATGCATATCCAATATGTTAAATTTTCTGACGTTACGGCGCGACGTCAATAATATTACTTTAACGTCAATATCCTATATTAAATTATTGAAGCCGTTACAGTGCACTTAAAACTTTGAGGCCAAATAACTTGGAAACGAGGTGGTGACGTCAATGATTTTTTACCGCGTGGGTAACTAGGGACCACCTGGGACCAATTTGGGTAAGTTTCCCAAACCTGGGTCCTTGAATCCGTTTCGGAATGGACGGGTTGATGGCGTCATCACAAAACCTACAAACCCCAATATCTCTGCAACCGTTTGTCAAAAGTTCATGTTCCTATACATTTTCTTGATCAGCATTTCAAGATCTATATGATGAATGCAACGGGTGTACGAATTTGTGAAGAAATTTTTCTTTGGAACTTTTGGTAGGAACTTTGCTGACGTCAGCAAAATTTTTATACCCTATATCTCCTTAGGCTCTTTTCAAAAACATACGATACTATACATTATTTTGATCAGCGTTTTAACCTCTGCACATTACAGACAACAAATGATTAAATTTCACCAATTTTCTTTTTGTATATGCACTGTTGACGTCAGCAAAAAATCTAAAGCAACCTAATTTTCCATTGTTCTTCTGCGCCTTAGTGGATTTTTCCACGGGCCTTATTGACTAGTCTCTTATAATAATACGCTAAGTGTGTCTGTCTGTCACTTTTGCAAAGTGGATTACATTCTTCAAAATTTTCTTTAACAAATTCTATAAAACATCGCCTATAAAATTGTTCTGTAATTTACCAATAAAATAGTATATAAAATAATTTACCGATAAAATAGTATTGACGTCAAAGGAAAGTTAATTAAGATTAGTGAAGCCATTACAATGCACTTAAAACTTTGAGGCCAAATAACTTGGAAACGAGGTGGTGACGTCAATGTTTTTTCACCGCGTGGGTAACTAGGGACCACCTAGGATCAATTTGGGTAATTTTCCCAAACCCGGATCCCCGAATCCGTTTCGGAATGGACGGGTTGATGACGTCATTAAAAAACCTTTAAACCCTAATATCTCTGCAACCGTTTGTCAAAAGTACATGATCCTATACATTTTCTTGCTCAGCGTTTCAAGATCTATACGATGAAGGCAACAGGCATACACATTTCTGAAAAAAACATTTTGTGTTCTGACACGTCAATGATTTTTCACCGAGTGGGTAACTAGAAACTACCTGGGACAAGTTTGGGTAAGTTTTCCAAACCTGGGTCGCCGAATCCGTTTCGGAATGGGCGGAATAATGACGTCTTAAAAAACCTCATATCTCTGCATCTGTTTGTCTCAATTTCACAATATTATACATTTTCTTGATCAACGTTGCAACATCTATACGATGAAGGCAACAGGCATACACATTTCTGAAAAAAAATATTTTGTGTTCTGACAGGTCTCTGCTGACGTCAGCAAAATTTAAATGACGGTTGTTTTTCTCTTATCCTGCCTAATTGGATTTTTCCACGGGCCTTATCGACTAGTCTATATAATAATACGCCATTTCTGTGTCTCTGTAACAGGCAAAGTTGATATGCTTATTTTTCTTTGATGTCGCCAAAAAAGATCTTTGATGTTGCCGAAAAAAGTATGTCCGTTTTGCTAGCGAGTTAACTTTGTTTACATCACGTGATGAAAACGACTCAATTTGATTTGCTGAAATAAATTTAACGGCTAACTTTTCAAAAATGGTGTCCTCTCGCCACCAAAAAAACAACAAAAAAAGAACGGTCCCTTCGTCTTGAAAAAAATGTGAAAAGTGATTCAGAGAAAGAAAACTCTAAGTAAAGAAGTGGAAGTAAACAAATAAAGTTGAAAGCCACAAGAAGTTACTTCGGAAGTGAAGAGTGGAGCTAGGAAGTAGTAAAGTAAAGTTAGTAGTACAAAATGAATTCTAGAGTTTCAAGTGAATTGGAATTGAGAAAAAGTAAGAACTTTTATATTATTAGACGTTCCGTTTTTATATGTAGCACACTTAAAATTGTGAAACGGAATCGCATTCTCAAAAAAATCCATTGGAGCTTCAAATTCTTTAATTTTTATATTTTACCGCGTTTTTTATAAAAAAGCGGTTTGCATAATTAATGTCCTAAAATTCAAAATGCTGCAAAAAACTGTTAGCTAGCTACCAAACAAATGCGCCAGTGAAATGGAAAGTTTTGGTTTGTTAAACTAACTGCAAATGTCATAATTTTTACATTGCTTTTTTTTTCCTTTACATGTGTTGTAGTAAGCATAACTAGCTAGCTACGTAGCTAAGTCTCCCCAAGCTTAAGTAAATTTAACTGGGTGTCTTAGGTATATACAGCCATACTGTTTTGTTAGCTAGCTAGCTAATGTTAGCTTCAAAGCTCCATCCCATAGCTAGCTCTGATCTATGAGTTTTGTTGTTATTCCTCTTTTTTTTGATATTTATAGCTACCTTAGTAGTCAAACTTCTCTTGTTTTTTGAAAACCAATTATGATGTAACAAGCTAGCTACAAAATCTTTCTCGAACTTGTAGGAAATGTGACACATTTTTATGCCCATAGAAAATAATTTTTTCACATTTCCTGTAAACTTTACAAGGAGACTACAATATGACAAGTGGAACGAATTTTATAGAATTTAAAGTGTGTGTGTTAAGTTAATTTTTATTGTTTTGTTTCCTCATCCTGTTAAACTTTTGTCAGCCTACATGTAAAATGCCAGGTTTTTTTACAGGGTTTTTGACATTTGATTGGAAATTTATATAAGCGGGTTTATGACTTTGGGTTAAAAAAATTTATGAGAGAATGGTATGGTTGTCAGTTCATATTGTTCGTGTTGCAAAATGCTCTTTTTTTAAATTTTGTGTAAACTTTTGTGGAAATAGACCACATGCAACATATATACTGAAAGAACAAATCTTTGTAGAATCAGACTTCACTGTAAGCTGCTGTAAAGCTGATGTCTTTATCGGTAAAAATAACAGCCATATTATACTAATTAAGAAGAAAATAAAACAAGTTTGAAAGTTAAAAATCATTTATTTGTTAAGCTTTTCGTACAGTGTAAGTACATTTTCAGACTATATAAACAACTTTGTCTTTATATTTCGTATTATAAACTATTGTTTGGGAGAACTAACTGTATGTGATGTAATTTTTGCTGAAAGAAAATTCCATGGTTTCCCGTTTTTGTTTTTGTTGAAAATGTTACAAAATTTTGTAGGGATAAATGTTTGTTGATGATAAAAAAACTACTTAATGTTCTGACTGAAACTGTTTTTGTTTTTTATATTTTGTAATCTAAACGTGTGGACTGTATATATGCACTGAAATTATTTATTTTTTTAAAATTTTGATGTGTTTCATAACCTTTTTGTGGAAGGTTAATGTGTAATGGAAATATACGACATGCTGAATTAACTTATTTTTGTTGATTTAGATGTGTTTCTCAAAAACCGATCTGTTTTACATTTTGTGTAAACGCTTGTTTATGAACCGTATATATACAATGTTTGTTGATTCAAGTTTATTCTTTGCTTATTGATTTTTTGACATTTAGGTTTAAAATTGTTGGTAAAGGGCAGTATGGATCATCATACTAAAAAAGAAAATTCTTGTGTTCTTAACTGGTTGATTTTTACATTTTGTGTAACTTTGCGGGAGAGGATGGTATGCAAGCGAAGTGACTGGTTTTTCTAGATTTAAATTTGATGTTTTCCAAACTATGGCTTTTTCATATTTTTGTAGAAGCTTTTAAGGGAAAGACAATATTTAAAATGTGTAAAGAACTTATTTTTGTTGATTTGTGCTAACTCATGCAGGCCTCCTTTTTGACATTTCAGAAAAAAATACTGAGGGTTTTCAACATATCACTTACAAGATGTACATATTTGAGATGTGTTATTTCTAACATTGTTATTATCCGTGTTGTGACTGTCGGTGTTGTAACTGTCGGTATTCTTACTGTCGGTTTGGTGGGTGTTGTGAGTGTTGATGTTGTGAGTGTTACTTTTTATCAACTAGATTTTGCACCTTGTGTGGAGGATTTAATGCTATTTGACATTTGATACTTGGTGTAAGATTTTAAGAACATTTTTTTTGTATATGCGCTGCTGACATCAGCAAAACATCTAAAGCAACCTATTTTTTCATTGGGCTTTTACCTAAATGGATTTTTCCACGGGCCATATCGACTAGTATATAAATAATTTATTAAAAAAATAGCCACATGCTGTAGAATCATGACGCATCAGCACAATTCTGTATCCTACGGAGCATGCAAACCTAAAGAAATTATTTTCTTTGTTTCGAGTTACTGAAGCGTGAGGATGTTCAAGGCTGTTTATCTCGTAAACATATTTTTGTCGATGTTGTTCTACATTTTAGGGTAGAAGGTACAGGAACTTCAATATATCTAGACAGAATTAGCACATAATTATTAACAAGATATTAAGCTCTCTAAAGGTGTTTGTTTTTTTGAAAAAAATGTACCATTCAGAGGTTACCATGTGATAAAGTTTATTTTTATCAACGAAGGAGTACCAAAATCAATTTTTCGTAATAAAATTAAAAATATGTTTTTAGAAAAAGAACGCAGGCACCTTTTCCATGCCCATAGGGAGCTGAGTTTAATGATATAACTTTTACAATATAAAAGTAAAATGCTTGTACCTTCTACCCTCAAGTATCAGAGACTTTGAAAACGTGTTCGATAATTTTTTACGCCTTTCCATTTTTTTCGACGAATAATAAAAATAGCATGGCTACATAGGAAATTTAATAGGCTTTCAGAATATATATACTTTTATAAAGTTAAATTGTATAGTTTAGGAAATATACGCATTATTCTCAACATGGGCAAAAAGGGTTTGACGTATCCTTAAATTTTTAGTAAACTTAGCGAAATTATTTGCCAGTATTATCCTCGGTCCTAATATATATAAACGCTTAAGGCCGTTTTCCACTTCTAGAAAATTTTCCACGGAACGGAATGGAAAGGAAACGGAACGGAACAGAAAAGAAAGAAAATTTTCTGCCAGTAATTTCTACTTCATTTCTGGCGCACTTTTTCAATACATAAAGTAAACAAATATGGCGCGATTAAGTGTAACAACAAAAAAGCTTTTATTGCTTCAAAATCGCTTGAAGAAGAAGAGATGCGAGAAAAGCATGTGGATTCGTCAAATATATAAAGAAAGAAAAGAGAAAGGTGAATTTCACTTGCTTATAACAGAAATGAAGCTACATGACCATGCTCTGTTTTTTTCAATATTTCCGTATGAACCCTACTCAATACGAAAATCTTCTTCATCAAGTGGGACCGTACATACAAAAGTCATCCAAGAAGAGGGAGTCAATTGGTCCAAGCGAACGTTTAAGCGTTACGCTACGTTATATATTTACCGGTGATGCACAAGTCACGATAGCAGCTAGTTTTCGTATAAGTCCCACCAGTATTGGACAAATTATAAACGAAACAACTGTTGTAATATGGGATGTTTTAATGCCATGTCCTGGAACAGAGGAACAATGGAAGCAAATCGCTAATGATTTTGAAATGAAGTGGCAATTTAAGCACTGACTTAGTGCTATCGATCAAAAACACGTAGTAATGCTCCTGCAAGATCGGGCACGATGTTTTTCAATTACAAAAAAACACACTCTTTAGTCTTAATGGCTGTGTGCAATGCCAATTCATCATGGTGGATATTGGAGATTCTGGTAGAAATAGTGATGGAGGGGTGTTTTTGAGTAGCAGCCTTGGTGTTTCAATCCTTAAGAATAAACTGAATTTTCCACATCCAGAGAAAATTTGGTACAGTGAGAAAATTTATCCTTACGTTCTTGTTGGTGATGAGGCATTTCCCTTAAAAATCAATTTAATGAAACCATATTCAAGAGATGCACTTGGCATAAAAGAACGTATGTTTAACTATCGGCTGATGCAGGCGAATAATCGAGAACACTTTTGGAATTTTGGCAACCAGATTTCAAATATTTCGGACGCCAATTATTGCGAAGGAGGAGGTTGTTACAAGTGTTACAAAAGCATGCGTTGTTCTTCACAATTACTTAATGAGCAAAAAAGAATTTGAATCCCTTACCAATACTGCCCCCCCCCCCCCCACAGTTGATTGACACAGATGCTAGAAGTGGTTCACAGCTAGGTTCTTGGAGAAGTGATATTGCACAGTGTGAGGGGATGTGTCTTTTCAGAATAATTTCGGTTCAAACAACTACTCCAGAGATGCAAAGACAGTCAGAGAGAATTTCAGAGATTTCTTTTGTGAAGGTAAAGGACAAGTCCCATGGCAAACAGAATACGTGAACAGTGTTCATAATAACTTTGATAGAAGGGCATAATATTGTGGCTGAAAAAAAGCTAGTTCTCATAAAAAAGCATGTAGCTGTAAATAAATAATCTTGGGAAATACAGTACAATAAAAATTTAAAAAGTCTAAAAAGTAATGTCATTCATTATCATCTTCATGAAGATCACAAAATACTTGCATGATTCTTACTCTCGCCAGTCTCTTATTCTTTGCTGTTAGGTCCTTGAATTCCTGCACCAAACTTAAACAAAACAAAGTATCTTGATCTCTTTCCTCCTCTTTTGACTGCAATGTTGTTGCTTGTGTTAAGTCGCGTTGGATGGAAGCCATTAACAAGCTGTCAATATCATTTGAATTTTTTCGCTTTTTTTGAGTGCTTGTTATGGTGCTAGTTGGAGTAGTTGACACGGCAAAAACAGGTGATTTTCTAGCACCAGAGCAAAGAACTGGTGATGTAAATTCATTTACATAAGTCTCTTGGCCATGTAAACTAGGAGATTGTGGTGGTGAAAATATGTTTGGTACGTTGCTGGTTGTAGCTCTATTCGTTACTGTATCGCTTATGAACTCTAACTCCCGAAAACATTGACATGTTGGAAGATTTTTTAATCCAGCTCCGGACCGAGTTGCCTTTTCTCGTCGCTTCATGCACCTTCGATAATTTTCCTTAAGTTTTGTCCATTGAGCTTGTACTTCTTTGGCTGTAACGGATAAAAATTGATTTAAAACTTGTAACAAAAAGGCATGCAAAAATAAGCTGACTATAAATATATATAATTTTTTTTTAACACTAAAGTTATGACACATATATTTCACTAAGGTTAAGCTAAAAATATAAACAAAAACTAAAAACTAACATGTTTCCATGCATTTAGTGTAGCTAGCTAAAAGAAGTTCACATACCGCTAAGTTGAAACTTTGTAGCCACGAGAGTCCATGCCTGTTTTTTTTTGGTAACTCCTTAAATGCTCTACAGGAGGTATCCCACAAGCATCTATAATTTCTTATTTCTTCTATAAGATCAGCAAGGTGATCTCCTGTGTCCAAGGAAATCTTCTGTGTCCCATTTTCCACCTGGCTTTCATTGTCAAAATTTTCGCACTGTTGTTGTTGCAGTAGTAGCTGTTGAAACCTTGGGGCAGCTAGATACTGAAATCTTCATTGACATTAAAAATATCAGTCCAAGGTTGGGTTTCCTCTTCTTGTGCGTCCATATTATGTCTCCTACTTTCCAATACTAAACTCTAGATGATTTGTGGCGCAATTCTGAAGAAATAAGCCAACCTAATTGCCTAATATTTTTTCCTATTGTTTCCGCACGGAAAGGAATAGAAAAGTTGAACTCGATCCAACTTTCCTCGGAACGGAACAGACAAGAAGATTTTCTGCTCATGTGATGTAAACATTTGAAGTACGCATGCTCAGAAACATTTCTGTTCCGTTCGTGCCGGTCCGCGGAAAATTTTCTTGAAGTGGAAAACGGCCTTTAGTTGCAGGAAGAACATTTGGTACCTCCGACTATAGCTGTTGAAACCTTGGGGCAGCTAGATACTGAAATCTTCATTGACATTATAAATATCAGTCCAAGTTTGGGTTTCCTCTTCTTGTGCGTCCATATTATGTCTCCTACTTTCCAATACTAAACTCTAGATGATTTGTGGCGCAATTCTGAAGAAATAAGCCAACCTAATTGCCTAATATTTTTTCCTATTGTTTCCGCACGGAAAGGAATAGAAAAGTTGAACTCGATCCAACTTTCCTCGGAACGGAACAGACAAGAAAATTTTCTGCTCATGTGATGTAAACATTTGAAGTACGCATGCTCAGAAACGTTTCTGTTCCGTTCCGTGCCGGTCCGCGGAAAATTTTCTTGAAGTGGAAAACGGCCTTTAGTTGCAGGAAGAACATTTGGTACCTCCGACTACAAGGTTTGCTATCACAGGTGTACGATGTCACAAATTCAGTGGTGCGCTTACAACAATAAAACCGTCATAACGTTGAACGTCAGATTGAGCGCAAACCATGCTGCACACTTAGGTTTCAGTACGATAGGTCGCAAATAATATTTTTTGTAACATTTTTCCAATAATTACCTTTCCCACAATTTAGCTGGAAATAAAAACACAGTTTACAACCTTTTATCCCATCATAGCAAAAACTGTCGGCCAGAATTTTTTTTATTTTGTGAAATACGTTTTCACCAAAGTTCAAAAATTAATTGCAAAGTGCCTAGTACGGGCAAACCATGTTGCACACCAATGTGCAGATTGTTGACAACAATGCAATCTATAGGCATAATATCATTTTCGGAAAAAACCAACAGTTTGATTTTAAGGAATTGAATTTTTTTTTGTGAATTTTGCAAAATTTATTGTCAGTTTAAAAAGGATAAAAATCTCTTATATCAAACTGAATATAACACTTAACGCAATGGGAATAAATATGGCTAGCTAGCCAGCTGGCTTTAGGATGCTCCCTCAAAATCGACGTTTTTATCGGAAGTCTTAAAATTGTTTTGTTTAAGATTTATATGGCTGTATTAACTGATAGCTATCTTCAACCGGTTTATACGGAGAATCTGCAGCGCTGACTGGCTAAAAAGCCTAAACTACGGGCTTTATACAGCATGGTATAAACTTTAACCTTATAGCAACCATAATGGTAGCTACAAATGTAAACAAATAACATTGCCGAAGAGTCATTAAAAATCGCTAGCTACATACTTACAGACTTAAAAATCAAGATGCAGTAAATCCGAAATTTTGAAACACTCCCCCAGAAAAACAGCCATTTCAACTCTCCTTAACAACGACGTTCATCCAATTCAACTTTTTCAATTAGTGGTCACAAAAACATCGAAATTTTAAAGTCCTATTACACGCCTTTAGGTAAACAACGTATAACACATGTCAGACATAACCAGTCCAAACAACCGTGGTAAAAATCGACCTTTACAAAATATTAACAATTCTATTTATTTCATCATACAAAAAATTGATAAAGCGTCATTTGCAAAACATTACAAACACTACATCCATCTCATCATCGAGGAATGTTGATAATTTTAAATCCATGTTCGATAGTGCACACATAAATAACTGCGTTTTTAATATAAACATCCATCAGCACAGTGCGCAACAAGCAAAAAGACGTCGAATTTGTGTGATATACTCTTCTTTTAACTTCTTTTGTTTTCTCTTTGTACATGTATTTATTTAAAAATTGATAAAATGAACTTTAAATCGAACGTTTTCTTTTCTTCATTAAAACCTGGATTTTACATTGTTATCATTTGAAAATCTTTAGAAAATAATCTTGGTTTCTATAAATCCAAGCAAAATAGCTGTCATTTACTAAATACAATGTAAACTGTTTTATCTATCTTTTCCGAGAAATTTTACCTTCAGTCACAAGCTCGGTCTATACTTTTAACCTCGGGTAATATTGCCCGGTACAGATAGACAAAACAGTTTATATTGTATTATATATACATTATAAGAAACAAATACAAAAGTACAAAGCTCTTAGAAGACAAAAGGGTCAAAAATTATCTACAAACCACCTTCAAAATGACCACCGCTTCTTTAGATCGTTCAACAGACATGCTGCAATCGCTCGAAATTCACGTTGTACTCATCAACGGAACGGATCAGATAGCGTACCCGGGGTTTAAAATTGAATTAGTGTAGTCGAATTTAATAATCTTTGTGTTTTTTTATAGGTAAAAACTTTTTACAAATCTTAATCATAATTATTTTATTAGGTATTAAATAAAACACAATAAAAGAAATAGATATAATAAAATGAAATTAAAAGAACCCCCCGCTTTTCAATGAATTCGCGGCAAGATCAAGGAAGCCATTGCAACTCTCGTCTACCATATTGCCGACAAACAGACAGAATACGGGTATTATTAACACAGAGACTAGGTGCTATTTTAAGGGTTTACGTGGTGGTACGTTAAGGTACGTGGTGATGTAATTATGTTTTCATCATCCAGTTTAACTTGCACGCCTGTACAGTTTGACCTATAAAAACGGTGGTAGGACTTGCTATGTCAAAAAGGTTCCCAAACTCTTGTAAAAAAATTATAGCGAAGATATTTACGCGTGTTTTGGAAATAACCATAACAAAGAAAATAGCAATAGCTATTTAACGCTACACATGCCGAAGGGAGTGAAATTAGGTGTGGGGGGCTGGGGGAGCAAAAATGCCGTAGCTGGCATATTAACCCACTAAGCCTGAGCCTTTGTGTAGCTGAATTTCTCCCGTTTTTAAATAAAAAGATCACATTTTGAGAAAATTTTAAGCAGGTGGGTACACCCACCATTTCAAAATTTTTGATTTTTTTATATATTAGGAATTTTCGTACGCCTTACAAAATTTCGTTTTTTTCCCCGTTTCATGATGTTTTTGTGTGGTTGGTGCCATGTGTGGTTATGTTTCTTGATCCAAAATAGTCAAAAGAAAATATTTCGAAGCACAAAATACACGTATGTCTCGCTAATGTCTGATTTTCTGTGTAATCAACGCCTTAATCAGTAAGTAAAGGGCGTCTGAAAAGTTAAAATATCACTAAAATTGTCAAAGCAAGAAATAATTTGATTATTTTTCGGCGAAATAAGTAATATATGCCAAACAGTGCATCTTTGAAAACTCAAAAACTATTGTTGACAGTCATCGCTAAGGCATGATTTTAAATTGTTATGTAACGGACATCATTCGTAGCAAAATATTATCACTTAAAACCCAACATGAAAGAAGTTATGTGGGTAGGGCATTTAGTGCTACACTCGCACCCCTCCGCCCTCCTATAACCCACATCAATCGACTTAATGATAGATGAGAAAAAGCTAATAAAAACGTCCAATCAATGTTCGATATATATATACAATGTATATTATGTCCGTGGATCTGTGTTGAACAAAAACCTAGATATCAGAAACCAATAAAAAAATAAAAAAAGGGGTAATAATATAATAAAAAAGATAGCTCATATTCAAGAGGGTGTTTATTATGTTTTCCACTTTTCCAAGTTGTCGTCGCCATGTTATTATATAAAAATGTTAGAATAATAAAAATGTTAGAATAATGTACATTTGTCTGTGTTGTTAAGTTGTTAAACTATCGTCCTCTCCCCACCTCTCCCTTTCGGCGACACAACGAAACGTTTAGACTGAGAAGTAGAGAGTCTTTTGCGAAGCCTTCATGAGATATTGTGATTTTACGTATTAAAGGGCTCCATAGGTGCTTTGCTTTGCCTTTATTCGATGTTGCATCAAAACTGGATTTCGAATTAACATAACGGCAAGATGCCATCGGTTGAGTGCTCTTGGTGATACTCTGTATGAAGTAGGAGAAATCCTGAAAATCTTGGTGTCGCGTGAATTAAAGTATCGTTGATTGAATACCAGCGCAAAAAGGATGTGGCAGAAACATCTCATAATCGGATTCTTATGAACTCCTTCCATTTTCAAGAAGCTAAGATATGCCAGATGACCACGATGGAAGCGTTTGAAATATTTCGGATTCATTACAATACGATCAATTCTTCCCAAGCAAACAAGACTTACAATGGTGGATAAGAAGACGGTGTACAAACACGAGAACACACCAAGCAGTAAATTATAGAACATTGAAAAATAAAGAACAATGTGATACAATCCCATCTTCCTGATAAATTCTTGATCGTTCTTGATTCTCGGACTGAACACAAAGAAAACTAGACTGCGTTGTACGATGTAAATCACAATCGGTATAATAAAAAGACCATAAACCTTTTTTAATGCTGGAACAATAACTTTTTCATAGCAATCAGGACATACCTCCATCAGTAAAATGAAAGGTATTGCGATGAATAAGATAAACATAAGATAACACACCACTATTCCAAACACCATATGGGCAATGAAGTAACCAGGAAAAAATAGATTTCGCTTAATGGTCGAAGTATTTGATATTGTTATTTCTTTGGGACCTTTTTTGTACACATTTCTCATATCTTTTCGATGAGTCTTCTTGAAGAAAAATAACTGTAACATACCAATCAGTAACACAAAGGCAGCCGATGTTATTATGGCACGAAACATTGCTCTCTGAATCACCAAATACCTTTCTGAGTATTTTATCATATAATGCAAGTAAAACAGACCAGTGATTGCAATCTGATAAAATGAAGTGATGATAATTATCACAGATGATAAAACGATCGTTGAAAATTTAAAATAAGGATCTTTTTTATAAATATATTTGGTAAATAAATTTAAAGAGCCTTCAAAGGGAGATGGATTGAACAGTTTTTTAACATACTGTTGCTGATATTTTTTCAGTATTTTATCTTTACGTTCTTCATGAACGCCTGTTTTTATGCTTTTAAAGATTTGATGAATAAACTTGAACATAATCCCAAAAGAACATACAATGTCTGGTAAAATCGCAAATCCTGACAATACTTGAACACCCAGCTGGGATTCACCTTCACATTTGACATGAAACAAGCGGACAAAAATCCCAATTGTAATAAACATTGTATAAATGGCACCAAGAACGGATGCTAAAGTAACATACGGAGAATGGATGCAGGTGAATATGGGGAAATAAAGAAAACCAATTTCTGCTACTGACACAAGATTTGTTAACGGTATAAAAACCCAACTCTGTGTCCCAAACATTAAGCTTTTCTTAGATATCAAAATTTCAATAAATGTGTTTGCAATGGCTCCAAATGCCAGAACAGTGGAAGTCCTTTTGTGATCATTATTTGTGAAAAAAGAAAATGGTAGCAGCGGTTTTAACTTTTTCGTTTGTCGATATGTATATAACTGAAGTATACATATTACATGGAACATTGGTCAAATGATAATACAACTTGTAATTGAACTCAGATCGGCACAATGACATTTTCTGAAACAATAAAGAAGTTATTAACCGAGTCGTAGTACATTTGAGCGTAATATAAAAAGTAGGTTAGGTAATTAAGTTAGGTAATTTGAGTAATTCAAATTCAAAACTTCTGTGAAAGACCATATACTACTCGCGCGCTAAAAGAAGCTTTAAAGTAAATCAATTTGTTTGATAAAACCTCATAAAAAGTAGCAACAAGCTGAAAGGACCGTGAATCTGACAACAGTAATGCGTAAAAATTGTCCGGAATTCTAGTCGGATCCTGCCCCAACAGAACGAAAGAGGTGAACACATAAAAAATTGGACATTAAATGGCACGTTTTAATATCTACTAAGACATTCTAACGTCATGATTCATTGAGTGTTTATGTTTATATTGCTTACTTAATTACCAACTACAGACAATTGACATGATCAAAATTTAGAAAATTCATCATTTATGTTTTTGTTCTGTAAGTGGCAGCATAAATGATGGACTTTGATATTTAGTTGTCAATTTTGCACGTCCAGTAAGTGTATATATAATAATTTTTTGTTCTTTTCTCAACTGCATTAACGTAACCAAGTCCGTGTCTAACACTGTGTGCTACATGTGCTGTTACATCAAACCCTTAATTAAGAAAACCTTACAAACATAATAACCAATGATCTATTAAAAGATAGATCTAAACCCCAAGCCCCCCCCCCCCCGGTCATAAGATGTTCGAAAAACCCCGGACCGAATAGGGTTAACATAGCCTCACTATAACATTATCAAATTACACAATCAAATTATATCTCCATTTCATAGGTCCAAATTCATTCGCTATTTTATGTTCTTGGCTAAATTTTTGTATTTTTCTTACGGACAACTCACAAATCGAAAGGTTTATAATAAAGTTAAACCCTAGGGATGGAAAAAGCAAGCCCATTTCACATTTTAATATTTCATATAGTTAATAATCAATTTTTTTACACAATGGAACGTGTTTTGAACTGCTTGTGACTTCAGGGATTCTGGATACCTTAATATTGCTAATGTATTTTTAAAGCGGAGGAAAAATACACATTTGTGAGTCATACTTAAGGCCTAATAACACAGCCATTAAGATCGATTTGAAAAAAGGAATATACCCTTACGGTTCCTTCTCTATGTTTCCTTACTTTTAAGAAGATTATAGCTAAAATACCTTTCAGCAAGAGCCCTGCTCAAATATAAATTTATTTTCACAATTCTTTTAATATTTTCTGAGTGAGCTATTACAAGTGCGTATAATGTCAACCTCATGTTTGTTAATGTCGTGTTTGTGACATAAAGAAATGTTCAGGATTAAATTAATTAACGAATTTTGTGAACAAAACTGGCAACATTGACTAAGGAAAGTCAATAAAATACTTCGCCCGTCCTTAATTTATCGCCTTTTGTGTGCCTCGCTACTACTGTTACCATTTTGCGTCACAGACGCATGCGAGTATTGTAGTATTGATTTATCCAAAAAGTATTTTCTTGTTTTCAAGCTTTTTATTAACACAAATATCTTACCGTAAAAGAGAACTCAAAGCCAACAAAACGTGCTTAAAAGGGAGTCGCTGTTCGTAATTTAGATTTTTATATGGCATTTGTCTATAACTGTTTGTTAATTTTTCTGCTTCACAGCAGAGATTTTAAAAATGTGTTTGTACTTTCGTGGAATAATAATGTTTAAGCTCCTGGCACGAACTAACACCTCTTCATCAACACCTACAAATTTACAAACTTTAAACCACAACCCTATACACAATGTATTTGAAATTATCAGGGCGTACAAGAGCACAGGAGCAAAAATTGCCCTCCCTTGCTATATAATTTTAATATAAAATTAGTACTTCACATCGACATCGACAATACAAAGTTTATCTGTTTTAGAGTGGAGTATGCGAATACAACGACATATTCCAAGTTTGCTAGAATCTTACATCATTTACAAACATATCTCTGTTTAATTACCAATTACTTTTTTAATACATAAAGTGGCATTCTATGCTTTTAGAATCATATACAATACTTATTTTGTCATTGAGAATGTCATTCATGTATTTCATATGCACCAACTGAATTAAATTGTCCCATCGTCCTTTTATATATGAAGGCACATTGCATATTACTTCGGCATAACTCAAAAGATCTGCAACACTTTAGAATTCTATACTAAATCTTTCAAAAGATGCTCGGGATATCTGACTTGTTGATCTTAACTATATATGACATACAATTGTAGATAAATACCGCCTAAACAAAGATACTGAAGCTCCCTGTAAAGTAGTCTGTATAATATATGTAAAAAAGATTACTGCATTGTCATTGTATGTTTAATTTCTTGCCTTTTCTTTTAACGAAAAAAAATTATTTTGCATGCTAACTGAAATTCCTCGAAAACAAATTAATGAAATGAATTTTTCCTATCAAGAAATTGCATATATAGAATAAGATACCAGAAATCAGTCATGTAGCACTGCATCGTTTGAACAAAGAATCAGACGTATTACCGGATCAGTTATTTATGATGTATATCACATTTCTGAAAATAATCCTGCCAAAAGCTGGTTAAGAAATTGCTATCCTTATAGATCTATATTATATGCACCAGCTGCATTAGTGGGAAAAGAACTCTTTATTTAAACAATTTTGGAAAACTTGATTTTATAATTTATCTCAAACCAGAACTTACAAGTTATTTTCTTATTCAGTTTATTTAGCCGAAAATAAGAGCCTTAATTTCTACGTTATCTCGTTTAGACTGAGGGCGTCATTTGAGAAATAAAATTTAGTGAGTGGAATCATCTTTAGTATTCTGTGCTCAAGAGTAGGGGTGATTTCAAAGCCCTAACGTGTGAGATACAGAGAGTAAAGCACCTAAGTTATCCTCAACATACCCATCTTTTACTTGGTCTGACTTTTAACGACCATGTGGCTTAAACAAGCAATCATTAACTCCACACGCAGGCTGTGTAAGCAAAAAGTTCTTGGACCTAAGCCTATAACCTCAATCACATCTAAAAACATTTCTTTTTCTCTCGTACACGAGACACGTTTACTTACTTTTCTTAGGAACTGTTTCTTTTCTGCGGTTATTACTCGAAATATAAATTCTTCAAAATTTTCAGCAATTTCTGCTTTTACTAAATACAATTCAGTTAATTTTTCGTACGCATTTTTCCGCGATCTTGCTGATGTTATTACGTTTTCCTAAACTATTTCGGGTGAGATAAATTTTCGCGGATCAGCATGTCAGTCCTTTTTTGCGGGTATTTAATTTTTTCCCGCAAAACTTTCTCTCTGTTATTGAATTATTTTTCTGTGATTTGCCAATCATTACAATTCTGAAAACAGATTCATGTTATGCTGTGGTTTTAAGTACACTCCCATAGCGTAATTACTAATAATAATAATAATAATAATAATAATAAATATTTAAAGTGGCTAGCCCAGAAAATCACAAAAACCTATAGTTAGTGGATTGTTTCCACTGGGGGCCACTAGAACAAAAAAGAAACAAAAAATGATAAACCTTAGACTGCCTCAGCTCAATCAAACATAGTAACATTTATAATCTGTGAAAATTGAAAAGAAAAAGAATAAAAAACAAAAATTAAAAAATTAAAAAGTGATCTCCATTAGAATTTGCCAAATACATTAGAGATGGAAGTCTTAAACGAAAGCAGACTTCCATCACAGCTCACTTGGTCTGGAAGATTATTCCACACTTTTGCAGCTCTAAATGGGAAGGCTTTTTTGCCAAATTCCGTGTTGACCAAGGGAAGTGTGAACCTGTTTTTTGAAGCTCCTCTTGTTTGATGATTATGACAGTTTTTTGTCAAAAGGAATTTTGAGCGCATGTAATCAGGAGCAATGTGATTCATGGCTTTGAAAACTAATATGGCATCGTTTTTGATGAGTAAATTATTCATTGAATATTCCCTCTCTTTCCCAAGAAAGGTACGGACACATTTTAATCGTTTTTCTAGTTTTCCCAATCTACCTTGGGTGGCACAAGCCCATGCCGAGGAGCAGTAGTTGAAATATGGCATGACAAGTGCATTAATTAAAAGGTTTTTTGTGTGAGGTGTTAAACAAGATGCAATGGTTCTAATTTTAGAATATTTAATTAGTATTTTTCTATTTATGTCATTAATGTGCTTTTCCCATTGCATTTTTTGATCAAATGTTACCCCAAGATATTTAACTTTTTCGCTCCTCTTCAAAGGAATACCCATATAGTTGATAGTTTTGTTCTCAACTTTTTTTAACTGGCTGTGGTTGCCGAAAAAGATTGTTTCAGTTTTGTCCGTATTAATAGTCATTTTGTTATTATTCAGCCAGAGGTCGACTTGCGAAAGTTCTAACTCGACCTGGGAGACAAGGGTATCCAAGTTTTTATGAGACGAAATAATTATTGTATCATCCGCATATAGATGGTGGTAGTTTGAATTGATGACAGATTTTAAGTCATCAATATACAAAAGAAAGAGCAGGGGCCCCAACACAGATCCCTGCGGCACCCCAGAAGCGTCTTCATGAAGCAGATCTGATCCTGTGTCGTTTACAAGAGTCAGCTGCATTCGGTCCGTTAAGTAGGACTCGAACCAGTCAAAGGCAGCATCTCTGATGCCAAAACACCATAGTTTTTTTAACAAAATTTTATGATCAACAGTGTCAAAAGCTTTTTTAAGGTCAATGAGCAC
Source organism: Hydractinia symbiolongicarpus (assembly GCF_029227915.1). NCBI lineage: Eukaryota > Metazoa > Cnidaria > Hydrozoa > Anthoathecata > Hydractiniidae > Hydractinia > Hydractinia symbiolongicarpus. The sequence continues at coordinate 10,083,049 of NC_079875.1, read as the reverse complement.
AGCACAAACAAAGTTATGTTGGTCAAGCTCAGTAAGAATAAAATCAGAGACATCGACTACTGCAGTTTCTGTGGAAAAGAGTTTTCGAAATCCGGACTGTCTGTCATTCAGGAAGTTGTGCTCAGAAATAAAATGAGACATTTGCTCATGCACTAACTTTTCAAAAATTTTCATAGGAATTGGCAAAATGGAGATAGGCCGATAATTAGTAGGATCTGTTTTATTGCCACTTTTAAAAATAGACGAGACCCTTTTAGTCTTCCAACATTTAGGTACATAACCAGTAAATAAAGATTTGTTGAAAAGACTTGATAAATAAATACTTAAAACTGACGAACCTGCTTTTAGCAGTCGTGAACCAATTCCGTCCAAGCCTGTAGCTTTATTAAGTTTTAGTGATCTAATTATTTTTTCGACACTTTTGGTCTCAATACGAGCCCACCGAAAATCGTGTCCGCTAACAGGTGGATTAACATTAGTAGTGTCAGAAGAAAATTTAGAGGCTAGTTTGGCACCAACACTGACAAAAAATGAATTGAATGTGTTGGAAATTTCTTTTGGGTGAGAAGTTTCTGTACCATCGTTTTGGACTACTCGTTTTATCGAGGTAGTATTGCCTGACTTATCAGGAACCAGTTTTTTTAGGGTTTTCCAAAGTTGTTTTGGCCGTTTTTGAAAGTCCTGCAAAACGTCATTATAGTACTCGTTTTTGAGTCGATTTTTGAGACCTATTACCTGGTTCCTTTTTTGTTTGAAAGCTTCCCAGTCTATGATGGATTTTGTTTTTGATGCTTTCCGTTTCAAGAAGTCTCTTTCTTTGATGGCTATTATTAATTCATCAGTGACCCATGCCTCAACACGGCCAGAAAATCTATGTGTTTTGAAAGGGGCATGTTTGTCAGCCACTGTTTTAACATTTTTATTCAGTTTCTCACATGCTTTATCAAGGTCATCATAATTATTAAAATATGACCAGTCTAAATTCCTGAGGTTCTTCAGAAAAGCCTCTTCACTGAAGTTCTTGTAGCTACGAACCTTGCATGTTTTAGGTTCAAATTTTGGCCTTTTGAATTTTCTGATCACATAAACTAAATTGTGATCACTGATGCCTAAATCCATGACACCAGTTTTAGAAATACAAGAACTGTTAGAAAGTATCAAGTCTATAAGAGTGCTACTATTTTCAGTAACACGAGTTGGCTCCGTAATATGTTGTTTTAGGAAAAGAGTGGAGCATAATTCCTTTATTTTGGAGGAAAGAGCATATTTTGAAAGCATGTTACAGTTAAAATCTCCCAAGATAAAAACTTCTTTTTCTTTTGGGAGCTAGTTAAAACACTGTTTAAAATGAGTACACAGGTTTTCGGTACTCTGCAAATCACTACCTCCAGGTGGCCTGTAAACCCCACACACGTAAATAGGTTTAGTTTTTTTTTCAGGCACACTTTCACACATAGTGATTCAACATTTTCGAAGTAAAGGTGTTTCAAAAGGTGGCTATCCAAGTTTTCATTAACAAAATTTAGAACACCCCCACCTCGTCTATTCCGATCATTCCTATAACAAACATAGCCATCAATTTTAACGTCATTGTCAGTGATGGTGTCATCAATTTTGGTTTCACAGATGGAGAATACATCAAGTTTTGTTTGATGTAGCAGAAGTTTAACATAGTCTAGTTTGGATGACAGACCATTAATGTTGAGATGGGCCATTTTTAAGCCCTTCCCATTTCTGATTGCCTCAAAATCAAAGTTTTCATCAATAGTAATATTGATGTTGTCCGGAATTTCGTCACCAAATGACTCCTCATTAGCAAAGGGCAAATTACGAGAAAGACAGGGACTGCAAACGAAAAACAGTTTATCTTCAGGAGTCTTTATAAATTGTTGATATTTTTTATCAGAAATACGCTCACATTTTTTATGAGCCCATAATCCACACTTGTCACAAGAAAGTGCTTTGTGTGTTTTTGCCACAGGTTTTAAGCATGAAGAACAGGGATACTTAACAGGACCTGGGTTGAGGCAGATGTCCCCTGACAAGAGGATTAAAAAATAGAAATACTTGTGCCTGCTTGGCTTAAGTTTTGATAAAGCCATTAATTTTAATTGGAGAGTGAGCTGGCTTTCAGAAACTCTATTGCAGGCATCAAGTGAAGAGATAGAAAAGAAACTCCTATCTAGTCGACTCATTTCGTTGTTTTTGGGTGAGCTACTTTTGAACGAAGGTTTTGTATTGCTCAAAAATACAACGAACACAAAAATCAGTTTTAGCGTAAATGTGGGGTTTCCTACCTGAGTAAAGTTATTTTTAAGTCGTAGAGAGATCATTCTACGGTTATGTGCTCTTCCAAAACTATGTTTGAAGGATCTGAGGCAAGCCCATTTCCTTACGATGTTACACAGAAGGAGCAGCAGGAACCCACAACACAGCAAAGCTACCATATTAGATGATAGATGGATAAAAAACTGACTGGGATAAAAACAATTTATTAACAAAAACAATAATTTAAAAAACTTACAAAACAACAAATTAAAGAAATGAAAAGATATAAATGAAGTAAAGAAGGCAGTACAGTATATAAGACTTAGCTGTCAAAGCAGGAGCTCTTCAAGCTTTAGTCTTCTTTTTTCTTTCTTCGACTTAGCGCGCCAAGACCGGAGCGTTTTAGATACGTCCGACCTCAACGAGAGCTAAGCACGGAATGAAGGGATGAAAAGCCAATATAAAAACCTTTTACAACGAACCAACAACAGAGATATTTATTATTGTTACCCCTCAATTACATTACTTGTTTTTTTATTCAGCTCCAACTATTTCAAACACCTTTTGTGAGGTGAAAGGTGTAAAAAGCCTTGTTGACTCAAAGCCATTTGAGGATAATAACCAACGTTATTATCCTACGTATAACGTAAAGATAAACATCTATTTGTGGAGTTCTGTAAAAAATGATGTTTCTTTTGTTAAAATTATGGCGCCGAAAGATAATTTCTTTGATAGTATCATCTTTTTATTTCAGATGAATTCGAGAATCCCAAGACATTTCTGCATCAATGATTTTGTACAACTGAATTAATTCTTTCACAACAAATTTTGTAGAAACTATTTTTTCACACAGCTAAATTTCTCGAATGACTTTATTAATACAATCGAAAATGGAGTTAACTCTCGTTTGAGGTTGCACATTTAACTTAACACATTCTTCAGTAAGTTTCGAACATGTTTTGCATACAAAGATTTCTTCGATAGTGAGTTTCGAATTCTGCATAAGTTGTTTCTGTTTTTTTACAGGACTGTTTAAAATTTTTGACCTCGACTGTTAACAAAAGTAGTAAATTATATAATTCTATAAACACTAAACCGAAATTCTTATTTTTTTATTCTTATCTAACTTAGACGGTTGAAAAATAATATAATAATGTACCTAAACATTACCCTCGGTCATTGCACCGACCTCGTACGATATTATACAGTACAGCCCGGGGTAATCGGTTATTATTGTATTGTTACTGTGTTTGATGCAAAATGTCTTCTCCCAGGTTTTATTTAAAGATTTTTTTCACAAAATATAGTTCTGTCTGTCACGTGAAATAGGTTTCCGGTATACATATAGTGTAATCGAGGCAAGACCTGAAAGGGACATTCAAAAATAGGTATTATCCCATGTTATTATCTTGAACTAGCAAAATGTCTCATGTAGTGCGTTAGATACATGCTAGAACAAACCAACGCGTTACTGTTACTGTTAAAATTGGTCCTCCACTTCTGCGCGCGCTCCCAGCGACCAGGCGTAATGGTAGGATCCAATCCTATTCGCCAGGCGCCAACCAAACAAATTGCTTTATTTTTTAAGTTTTAAACTTTCGATTTATTTTGACCCGGTTTTAAAATTATTTTTATGTAATTATCTTTAAAAATTTATACTGTATTATTTGCTTATTTTAGGGATGCTAGCCCCACAGAATAACTGCATTAGCACCCTTTTTATTGTTCACCTCCTTCGCCATGAAATGTTTTTTCTCAACAATACACCACAAAACCGCAACTCGTCGTAAATCTTTAAAGTTTTAAGATTTTATCAAAATTAAAGTCTCCTCAAATGTACAAAAAATAATCGGTACGAAAAATACTTCAACAATTCTGCAATACACTTAACATTCATAAGAACGAAACGAAGACGTTTTAGGGTATCAATATTAAATATTATTGCTTGTGGTGTAGCGATATCCGTTAATGTTTTTTATACCTGCGACTGCGCTTTGAGATTTATACATGACTACTGAAAACGTTATGAAATTTAAGTTTGACCATAAAAGTTGCATCCTATTAAAATTAAAAACAAACAAACAAAGAAGAAGTAGACGTAAGGAACAAAAAGCTTATTCTACGTTCATCAGTTTAGAATAGACGAAAGAGCCTATATCCAAAATGCGACTCCGTGTTAATATTTAGACTAGCCGGGGAACCCGGCGGGTTAATTAACCAGCGTTGAACGCCTGGGAGAGCGATTAATAAGAACCGTAAACTGTGCAACACCATCAAGTGAGCGCTTAGATTATATAGTATGTCGTAAATCGAGTGAAGCGAACAACATCATAGTGTTTCTGGTGTAATATATTATTAAAGAAATAAGATTTAGCTGAAATAAAACAATATTTTTCCCCAGTGAAAGTTTAGAAATGAATGTTACTCTGGGCTGAGCGCTTAGTACAGGTACACAATGTCGCACATGCATTCGGCGTAATACCCTTTTCACAAAAACTGTATCGGTTATCGAAAATCTCTATCGAAAACTGTTTCGGTTTACATAACAACACAGGATACACTCTGTTGCGAAAAATTTATTATATAAAGGCAAACCGTGTTCCATATCAATATAGACGTCATAGCCTTTTTAAAAAAATTTTTCACAGATTCTGTTTAAACAAAGAAGACAGGAAACAATCTGTCGCTAAAATTGGGCCGAGTGTTTAGTACAGGTAAAGGTGTTGCACGTGTGAATAGGCGTAATACCCTTTTCCGAAAAAACTGTTTTGCAACTTTGGTTTAAATAAGAAACACAGGAAGCAGCCTGTCGTTATCTTGTCTAGCTAAAAAGAATCACTCAGCAATTTTATTTTGCGGAATAAGTTGTCATGACAGTAATAAAAGGTGTAGCCACAACTGAATTTTCATAAGAATTATTGATTAAGAACATTGTTGTAGCTAGCCAAACTGCATTTGTACTTTTACGTTTTTAACTAAAGAACTAGCTAGAGAGCCACAACCTTAACCTAAAAAAAAATAATAATTTACTAAACCTTAACAATAAGGCTAGCTGGTTTCAGCAGGATGCTGCATTGAAAAATCCTAAAATTTGTTTAAGATTCTACAGGACTAGAAGACGTGATGATATTTTCATCTAAACATGTGAAAACATGGACACAATGAAGGGAGTATCTAAAACGTTGAAAGAACTGAAATTTTAACAGTTAAATAATTTTACTAACACATCCAAATATTTTTCCTCGCTTTAAAAAACTTAACCTCGCAGCTTGGTAAACAAGCTGCAGTTTAATCAATATTGCGCGCTTGAACCCGGTCCCTCAAAACAACTTGTGCCTTAACACCTTGAGCTCGGTTTAGTTGAACAAAATCCGCCTCGTTAAAAAACAACTGGAAAAAAAATTAAACAATATTTTTGATCAAATTCGTAACGCAGTCTTTATAGATCTATCTATCTATCTAATTTAACGAATAGTAAGATACGCACACAGCCGGCGTAGAGCTAGGTCGCGGGGCCAGGTCGGACTTTAAAAGTCGTGACGTTACGACAATCGGTTAAAAAATCGGTCAAAGAAGAAGAAGAAGAATAAGAAGAAGACCTCCCGTTTTAATAAGATCTCGGATGTAATCCATTTTTTGGCAAAGTGCGCTCTCGTTTGCAAGAGTTTTTCTCTGCAATCCAGGACTTCTTTGGATTGTTTGGAGCTAAAAATCCTAAAATTCGAATTCATTTTTCAGATATTTGTTTAAATTGGTGATTAAAAATCAAATTTAATTTTTTTCACTTCACGCCAATCAATCTGATAGGCTAGAAATATCACATGATCTGACACATAATATGTCATATGACGTGCCACACGAAAATTTAATTGAATTTCCGCGCCCGAAGGCATAGGAAATTCTTTAAAACCGTCGTTTTTTTTCTTTTGGAGCATTTTTTGAGAAAAAATCGACCCAGGGATTTCACGTTCCTCTGATTTTTGTTACCTAAATGTCATTTTAGGCCAAAATTGGTCCAAAAATTAAAACTACTTTATTTTCGACAAAATTTGGCACAGTTAACAAAAAAGTATGCTGAACATGATGGTGACATCAAAATTTTCGTTTTTTGCCACCTCAAATGTCATTTTAGGCCAAAATTGGTCTAAAAATTAAAACTACTTTATTTTCGACAAAATTTGGCACAGATCACAAAAAATTATGCTGAACCTGATGGTGACATCAAAATTTTTATTTTTTGCCACCTAAATATCATTTTAGGCCAAAATTGGTCCAAAATTCAAAACTATTATATTTTCGACAAAATTTGGCACAGATCACAAAAAAGTATGCTGAACATGATGGTGACATTAAAAATTTGATTTTTTGACACCTTAAATATCATTTTAGGCCAAAATTGGTCCAAAAATTAAAACTACTTCATTTTCAACAAAAATTGGCAAAGTTAACAAGAAAAGTATGCTGAACATAATGGTGACATCAAAATATTGATTTTTGTCACCTAAATGCCATTTTAGGCCAAAATTGGTCCAAAAATTAAAACCACTTCATTTTCGACCGAATTTGGCAGAGTTAACAAATAAAGTATGCTAAAAACGATGACGATACAAAAGTTTGATTTTTTGTCACGTAAATGTCATTTCAGGCCAAAATTTAAAACTACTTTATTTTCGACAAAAATTGGCACAGTTAATAAAAAAAGTATGCTGAACATGATGGTGGCATCAAATTTTGATTTTTTGTCAACTAAATGCCGTTTAAGACTATGGGCGTTTTAATCGACTTTCAACCATGAATGATAGGCTGTATTTTTTGTTAGCAATTTATTTTAAAATGTGAGTTTATTATGACACGTTTCTTTTTGTTTGCGTTTGTTGTAAGATATGTCACTTGTGTTCTTTATCTTCAGAGCTTCATGCACCAAACCTCTTCGAATGTTTGGCACGATAACACAACGAATTAGCAGGTTGTCATCAAATATTTTGGAAGCAAGTGGAAATTCTTAGAGCCCCCAGGGCTTCTTGTTTGATTTTTAATTTTGAAGTTCAACAAAAATTAAAAATTTAATTTGATTTTTAGTTTTTAATAGACCTTTTCCGAATTTCATAAATTACAATAATGTAATTGTTCAATGCCCTTTAATTAAGAATATTTTAATTAGATTTAAAGGAAGTAATTATGTTAAAATCAAGGCTATTCTTAGAAAACTGGGCTATATGAAGGGTTGACCGTAAATTTCAGCTCGCATTTGAGGCACTTAAAGAATAGAAATATTAACGAATGTGGGTAATTTGTTCTACCTTTTGATAGGGAACTTAGGGATGAGAATTATTTTTAGTATTGACCTCTTTAATTAAGTTTGGCATAATTAGGAAATTTTTGGAAGGTCTATTAAAACGAAAATCAAAATTTGATTTGATTTTTGAATTCCAATTTTTAAAAAAAAAAAAAAGTTTTTTTTTTGGATACACCCTCTAAGATAGCTTTCAATTGACTTCTGTTTATGATGCCTCAATCTTGTTTTTCTTAGATTTCTTTTGTTCAAAAATTCTGAAAATAAAAAGGTTCATGGTAACCTAAGAAGTGTTTGAGATTACATATTTAAATAAAATTAAGAAATCCTCCCTGAATTTTATATGAAATATTTTGGAAATTTAACTACTCCAATCAGAAGCAAAAGTAATTGTTCACTCCCAGTCATTTTTTAGCCCAAGTTATAATTGTGATTTACTTTGTTGCTTAGAACATCTACTTCCTTTTTGTAATCTACCAACTGGTACTGTGCCTGTACTAATAGATACTTGCTTGGTAAGATGTTAACCCAATCAGGCACAGTATACCAAAATGCACTGACTAGGAACCTGGGGGTAGCTGGGTACCACACCCAAGAGGGAACAAGGTTTTATCAACTATCATACCTCGCACTGGCGCAGGCTTTATAGAATCCATGCGTTTTTTGCCGAAACAAAATATCTTCAGAATTCGTTCTCAGTTTCACGTTCGAGTTATTGATTCATATAATACGTCCTTGTTTGTTAGGATTAAAGGTTTTATCGTGTATATTGTTACTTCGTTGTTGTGTGAATTAGTTTCGCTTGGAAGGGTATGTTCTCACTTGCTGCATTCTTTCTTAACGTATCTTCTTAATCGTAGGCTTGTTAAACTTTGTAATCGTCGATTTTCTTTTTAAGGAGGAGAATCTTATAGATAAAAAAGAATCATTAGAAATTGTGTTGAACATTATTTTCAAAAACAATTTCAGCAACATCTGCAACAGTTGGATGGCTGTTGACAAGTAATCAGCCTTTCATATCCAGTGAAAGGTACTTCTTTGCCATACAAATGTCATAGTTTAGTTGATATTTAACCTACAAAGCTAGCTTTATGACGCCACAACATAATTTTCCATCCAAACTTAGATTGATAATTCTTGATGCTCCATATGCACCTCCATGCCTTTAACATTGTTGATCATCGTATTTATTTGCTTCTATGCATCAGCATTTCTTCTTCGTCCTGACCTATAAAAAACTCTTCCTACAGTATTTTAAGTGTATAGCTGAAGAACCGACGCTGGAACCCGGGGTCGAAACGCTGGGTCCCAGCGTCGGCTAGGTTCTTTTAATTGGATGTAAAATTTAATTAAGCATCAACGCGTGTGACAAATGTGTGCCAAAAAGGTCTAGTAGACACGGCACTTGTTTATGCGTAAACACACACATGATAACACTGACAACACACCCATAGAGGCATGAGAACACTCAAAACCCATTAACCACCTAACATGGTGGTATAATGATCACATAGACAATACGCAATTTTGATAAGCACCAAATTGAAGTGCCTTATTAAAATTATGTTATCGTGGGGTAAATGTAAAATGTGACATGTGACACTAACAATTGAATTGTATTGAATAAAAGCGAAACATCAGAAGTTATAATCATCGTGGAAAAATAATATTGTTTGTAAAACACCTATCTCGTACATAACCTTGCATAAAATATTAAAAACATGTACCGTGACTGCTTGGAATGACCGAGTACATGAAAATTAGACTTGACTCTTATTTATCGTCAATGCTTAACCTGTGCGGTTTTCTTCCGCGGTAGCAAATTTAAAAATCGACGTTGGCTTTATGCTAGGAGCATGCATCAAAAGCCAGTCCTAGCCAACTAAGCTAATCGTAGACCCGGTGCCTCACAGTGCTTAGCATGCCGGTCATTTACGCGACAGCTTATGATTGGTGTACGTACGATAAGTTTTCCTATTTCGACCTTAACTTTGACGGCATGGTTTGGTTATCAGAAACGATTTAACATTTTGTTCTGTTGAAAATTATTTTAATCATTGATTGCAGAACAGATGCGTGTTTTGAGAAGTGTCCTTCTTTTGAAATTTTCACGAACAATAAAAAACAATAGATACAATTTTAAGCTATGTACATTGCATATCCGGCATTTTCTATCTACAAAAGAGATCTTTTTCTAATGCACTCCTTGCCTCCCGGGAGCTTCTGTCAGTTTTTTTTTTCAAAAGAGATCCCATGTGAATTGACGTGGTTCAGGGACCTACAACAACACATAGATGACAGGGGCCGTGCAAATTATACTTCATGCATTTTTTATATCGTGCAGACTGAAGGGGTTCGGACCCATACTGGGTTAAATCGGGTTGTAACTTTCCTAAAAATCCCTCTCATCTCTTGAGTTTATATTCCCTTCATTTCTCTTTGCCAATTCATATTATTGAAGGTAGAATTTTTTTGTTTCCCAAAAATCTCATTAATTTTCACAGCTCTATTATTTGGTTTTCGTTTATTTATATGCTCGTTTTTTTCTGAAACAACTTGATATAATTTTTGAAAAAATTTTGTTTAGGAAACTTAGTTTTCAATTTAAATAAGTGCGGGTTCTTTGAGAAATGACTTCATTTGAATCCTTACATTGTCAGGCCGTAATTCCGAAATGAAAGCGTGAAAGAATATTTTTTTCTGAGAATTTTGAGTACTTGTTCTATTCCCAGGATATCAATGGGTTATTAAAGTTGATCGATGTTGTGATGGCTGCCAAGATATCCGCTTCCCTATATCCATAAGTCTTTTGGCCAGGACTGCCAATCCACACATTGATTTTGAATTCTCTGATTTTCAAATTTAATAAAATTTGTGTCTGGTTCCTAGAGGTGGCAAAAGTTTCAGATGGGTGCCCTATTGGTTTGAGAATATCATCAAGTTGATTTAAGGTATCACATGGACAAATATTCCTTGAGGGTTAAAAAGGATTGTTTGGAATATACAACGATTTTGATAGTAAAGGAACGAACGGGGTACTGCGACACACCTTCATTTATCCCAATATGGCCACCTGAGAAGGTTTCCTTACTTAGTCTGATTGTTTTTGGAATACGGTTGACAGACTCTAATGAAAATCTTCAAACAGGTTAATTTCTTGGTCATTCAAATTTTCTATATTTTCTGAACTCATGTAATCTGAGAAAGTGCGTAAATGAATGACTTACCTCGCTTTTATCTATCCAATCCCAGTCTAATCATTACTAACTGCAGGTCCTTTTCTTCTAAAACAGACAGCACTCCAAGTACTTCTGAGACAATGTTATTTTCGCCATATTTTTCTTTTCGAAGGAGCACAGCATCTTCAAAGGGTACCAATTCCTGTGGAGCAGCAGCCATTATGAATTAAGTCATTCCAGCCAATCTTCTCTTTTTTTGACACTCTTATCTTTTCGTTCCTCACACAGGGCACCAAATTGTCAGGTCGTGTGCAACCCACCAACCTGGTACTGACTTCTATGCTTACACTGGTAGGCTCTCTCACTTGGTTAGATGTTAGCTTAATCAGGTACAGTATCTTAAAATGTATTGACTAGAAACTGGTGGTAGCTGGGTACCAGGCTCAACTGAGCCAAAACAAAATGTCCTTCAGCTACAAAAAAAGGGAACAAGGTTTTTTAAATACCTCACGGTAACAAAAATAATATATCTGCCTTATCAAAATTTTATTACCAATGAGTGACCCAGGTGGAGCGTACGGAATAAATTACTTTGAATGGCAGCAATACAATACTTAAGTGAAAAGCCATAAAAAATAACATTATTTCTATTTTCATATTTTGGCAAGTTAGAGGCCCCGAGATTACTATTAGCCTTGTATGTCATGAAATACATTAAGAAACACTTCAAAAACTATTTTGATAAATCATCCAATAGCTAATTGCACGTAAACAAAACACTGCGTAATATCTTTTTGTTCGTCAAACAACGATATGTGATGATAAAAAAATTAGAAACAACATAACTACTAGTCTTGTATATCTTGAAAAAAAAAGAAGCGCTTTAACAAAATTTATTTGAAATTATCCGTTTATTAATTAGTGGAACAGCGATAACTGACCGCACAGAAATTTGAAACTACATAGCACTTGATGTATTTCCGGTAAGCAATTAAGGAGCGCTGTAAAAAAGTATGTTAAAACCACGAGTGAATTTCATGTGAACCAAAGATTGCGCAAGTTTTATTATTGTTGGTAAAACAACGATGTCTGATCACACAGAAATTTGACACTACATGCCAGTGATGTATTTCTGGTAAACAATTAAGGAGCGATGTAAAAATGTTTTTATTTTAATTTCAGGAAGAATATTTTTGTTAGAGAATAAAACGATACTGTTGCGTAATTTGAACAAGATGCCATGTGCCTGTATGAACTTCCTCGCCTAGTAAAAAATTATTGATTTTATCAGATGGCGTAAAGGGCTCATATACAGAGGATGAACAGGATTTAAACAGCGGAAACACAAATAATGACAATCATTATTGATCATAAAACGTCATAGAGAAGTCATTATACTTACGTGGTTATCTATTTGAGCTATTGCTGTGCCTGCACGACTTTCGTAGCTTTTATTGCACTAGAACCCTCTTTACAGGACCCTTGTTGATAGCAGTACCAATGGGAGGGAAACCTTGATTGTTTTTTTAAGACTTGGAAGTTATACTTATTATGCATGACGTCACGAACTAGCTTTGAGTGGGTGTTGTATAATAGGCTTGGCAGAGCATGTAGGGTTAAAAGTATTTTGGTCAGCTTGGTGTTTTAAACATTTTAAAAAATTTAATAATTTTAATAAATTCAATATTTAGTTACTATAAATATGCCCTATAACACTAATTCTATGTTGCAGAGCCAGTTATAGACGTCACATTCTGCATAATTAATGCAATTTTTCAGACAAGTATCCAGAAAACCTATGAAGATTTCTCAAAATATTAAAAGGATTCCTAGATAACTTTTAAATGTCTTTCGTATGAGCCCAATTTTGTTCTTTTTTGCGGAAAAAAGATTTCAAAAAAAAATCTGAACACAGTATGTGAAATTATTTTTTTAAAAGAAATCAGAACGTAGAAAGTGTGGATGAAACATCTATAATATAATACCCGTATACGTCTCTCCGTCCGTCTGTCTGTCACGCAAAATGGTAGCTTAGCTGCGCAGGTAGCGAGACGCACGCAATGCGGTATAAAAAGGACTGGCGAGCCCGTGGATTCTAGCGGCTAGTTATAATATATTTTTTCTATTTGGCAGTGCTTTTTCGTTCCAAATAATAGTTACACAAACAGCAAACTGCAAACCTTTGATGGGTAAGCATGGTTTTCTGGTTTAAATCCTAATCCAAATAAAGAAAATTTTATAGGCAGATAAACAGACATGAAAATAGCGCCTCCTTTATACTTTCACAACAGAAAATAGCTTTGTGGTGCTATGCGAGGACTTTTCTTACTTATATTTTGGTTCTTTATGTGCCCTACCGTGTGGCCACTACAATGACACAAGGCTATTAAGCCGAGATGTTAAAGAAAATATTTTACGCAAGATCTCTATCAAAGACGGTGTGTAATAAATAGACCACTCGAAAGATGAAGTACAAGAACTTATACGCACTTAACTGTATAGACAACTGGTTTATAAACAATTACGTTTTGATGGTTTGCTACTTTTTAGTACTCTTTTTGGCAGTAAAACGAGCTGCAATCTGTAAATTTTATTAAATATTAGTTAAAATTTTGTTTTGACGAGGAAACAAAATAAGACGTGAAGCCATATCTGGTTGCTAGCTTTAGAAAGGTAATTGATATCTCTAAAAAGATTTAAAGCCATGGTTGTCTCTTTAACTATTGTGCAATAATCTTGTATAAAGATATGCTAGTTAACTATTTTCACAAAGTTTAAAAATTATTTTCAAAACGTTTAAAAGAGTATTTTATCAAAAATCTCGATTTAAGGAAAAGGTGATTGCTTATATCGACAGTTTCCATGGATTTTTTACCGCGATTAAAACAATAAACAAAACAATATTTAATTGGTTATTTAAGAAAGAATATTTTCAATCTATATTCTCCTCGAGAACTAAAAAAATATGGCGGAAATGTCTTAAAGTTAGACAACAAAAGAATGAAATAAGAAACTAGACAAACATTTTTTTATTTTTACAGTTATTGTTCAATCTCATCTCAAGGACTTCTTTTATCTTTTATCAGATTTCCGACAAACTCTGGTACAGGCGGCACTTCGGTTCTGTTCTATGATAGGACTCTGTGACGTTAGTGGCGACTTCGATTTAATTGCTATCACCCGCTGGCGTTAAAATGAAAAGCAACACAGGGTGGTTGGTCGTGAGTTTACCCAGACAATTTTTAATTTTGTTATTGAATTTTGTTTCCACACGCTTTTTTTGTGAGAATAGTGTGTTTCCGTTTCAGCCTCAATATTCTTAATTTTTTTACCAATATCATTGTTAATAATATTCTTGACTACACATAAAACATATAATCACCCTTGATATAATAAAATGGCTATATTTTTCTGGAGTATATTTTACCACGTGTAACAGACATTTCGTTGTTGCTTTTGGACGAATAAAGAAATTCAGTTTACTTGATATGTAATAGTAGAGCCTGGACATAATGTTAGGATATTCTTAATTTGTGATCCGTTTTTTTTCTAAATATTTAAAAGATACTGCGGTAGTTCAAATTTAAAAGTGACAGTTGATCAACTTATATAGCAGCTAGCTAAAAATTGGTTAAGAATAACGTAACTAAAGAGTGTCACCTAAGCAGCAGGTGAATCCTTTTACATTAACTTTAATTCATGCTGAGACTTTTTGGAGTTCTTATGGGGGAGGTAAAATCATCCTGTTCTAAATATTAAGTTGCTTTGTGCAATGACCAAATTAAGAACGTCCATGCCTATAAACAAAGGATGTAGTATGTAGGTGTCAGCCCAAGATTGCTCCAAAATATAATTTCTTTTGTTTAAAATACCTGTTTTTTTAGACGCGGTAACAAGAAACGTGTAAAAACATGTACTGAAAAGAACATATGACAGTGTTATAAAAAAATGTTCTTTTTTAGGGCTATACATTTTGCTCAAAATTAGAAGTCGTAAAACTTCGGCAAAATTTCTTACGAAATATTCACCTGGCTTGTTCACTACTCTTATATATTAGCCTATATAAATAATCCTAAATGATTTTATATCTATTTTAAGTGTTTGAATAAAACTTGTTTGCATAAAAATCTACTTACAAAAACGTTAGTTTACACAAGGAAAAATTTAGAGAAATTCCTACAAGGAAATTGTACAAGGACCCATTGTAACTAAAGACACACTTTGAAACAGGAAAATGTTTTCAATTAAGATTGTACGTGAGGTACTGCAACACTGGTTGTGTTCTTATGAACGGAAAAAAGAAAACATTTTCACGTCGTCCCTCGTGTGTGGTGTATTAGTAAGTTGATTAAATAATAACCATATATATTTACGTCAAAGGCAAATTACTAATTAGAATAAGGATAATATATTTAAAAAAACATGCTTAAAATCATTTTGTAAACAATCTAATTAATCATATTTCAAAACCATGTGTCAAAAAGTGATTTAGCGTCTTAGAGTGTATGTCATTGGTGGTTTATTGGGGGCGTGATTGGTTTATTGGAGGCGGGAGTGATTAAAAACTGCATTTCTCCAAGAGATTTAAGGGTTTGTAAATAGAACATCCATTTTTTTCCCCAAAAGTAAGCTATCGTTCTGTTTTGCTGAAAAATTTCTCAGTTAATTTGATTACGATAAACTTGAAATGTGTTGTAATACGATAAGGTTGGGATGTATTCCCGCTTTGGAATATAATAAACGAACACGCGATGTACTACTAACCTTTTACGGAAAAAAATATGGAACAGCACACATCGCCAATGTGTTGACACCATTTTCAGCCAAATTTGGGTAACTGGAGAATTTACACAACAAGAACTACCTTCAACAGAGGTTTCCATATCATTACATGAAAGCCAGTCGTACAACAAACGCGAAAATTTATACGAATATTGCTATTTTCACAGCTGCTAAAAATGCAAAACTGACAGAGCAGAACTGCCAAAAGCCGCTGTAAACATAAAATCAAGTAGAATCTTATATTCTCTTTTTCTGCTTGCTTTTATCAGTGTATACTTATGTAAAATTTACAACCAAAAAATTTTTTCGAGTCGGCAACTCTATTCTTAGAGATTTAGCTAATTTTATCCGCACACACGCCCTGAAAAACATTCGTCTAATTAACAGACGTCTAATTCTGAATAACGTTGTTGTTCTTCATATTAACACGCCAGTTCCGTGTGTGTAGGTGGCTTTGGCAGCTAATAACAATTAAATTTTCTACAATCTCTACAAAAGCATCTCTCAAAATGTTGTTGTTGCAATTAAATAGATTACTCCTGCCAATCGTAATTAATATTCTAATAACAATCAAAATTAAGTTAACTGATAAATACATTCTTTACATTGACCAATGATAATAGAGACCTTGTTTTTTTAGCCAATCATTTTTGACACATTGTCTTCGTATTTATATAAAACGTTTTCAAGTGGTCGTCTCAGTATTGGAAATTCAAGATAGATTCAAGATTGGACCGCATAAAGATGGAAAATAGCACAAATGGACACGTTGTCAGTGAGGAGGACAAAAAATTCATTTTTGATTACTTGAATAAACTATATTCCGCGAATACAGAAACTATATCTGAAGTTTACAGCGGTTTTGCTTCTGTGTATGATAAAGCCAACGCTATTCTGAAGTACGAGCCCTTCAAAGGGCTTGCAAAAGACTTGGCTGTATTCTTCGAGCACAAAAATTTAGAGAACAAGAAGATTTTGGATGTGGGATGTGGCAGTGGAAATCTTGGAAAGTCTCTTGTTAAAGAAGGATTTAAAGATATTGATGGATTAGACATGTCAGACAAATTCCTAGAGATGGCCGAAGAAACAAAATGTTATGGCAAATTGTTTAAAGGTTGGTTGTTGTTTTTCTTAAAAGACGTAAACAACGTTAATATTTTTTTCTACCTATTTGTTGTGAACTAGTTTATTATGATACCATCACATAGAAACATTGTTACCCTCACAAAATCGTGACACAAATAGATACTGCCACCATCTGTACGCTAAAAAACAAATTTTTAAATTCCTGCGGCGAAACACTCATATATATATATATAAGAAAGTCGTATACTATTTCTACAATAAAGTGCCCTTTGAACTTTCATCAAAACAGTACACAATATGTTCTTTTTTATTTTTACTGGGTTTCTGTTTAAGTGTTATTTACCTCCAATCCCACCCCTGGTATTAAAGACAACTCATATGATGTGGCTATTTCCGCCGGATGTTACCTCGCTTGTCACCTTCCAATGGATACCATATTTGAGCTTGCACGTATAGTGAAGCCCGGAGGTTACATACATTATACAGTTTCTGATCCAAACGACAAAATGGATTTTATGTATTGGCAAGGTAAGTTGATGAAGGAAAAGAAGGCAGAGTTAATCTACATGAAGAAGGAGCCGTATAGATTGGAACCAACGAAAAACTTTGAAGAAGTCCATTGCTACTACGTCATGTTTAAAGTATTATAACTTTCAAAATTGTTCGCGTTCGCATGAAATTTTACTACAAAATTTTTCGCCAAAATACGAGTAAATTATAAAAGGACAGACAACAAGGATGATCTTAAAGTTTTGTAAGTTTTGTAACACAACGCACGTGATTATAATGTAAGTTTTTATTTTTATATAGTTATTTATAATACAGAAATTTAAGCACCAACCTCAATCTTATTAATAGTTTAAAAATAGTCTTCTTTCCCTATGTAAACAAAAAAATTTATTTAGCAAATATTTCTTGGGTTTAAGGCAATAAATAACAAAATAAGTTTGATAAATTTTCTCCCTGATCTTTGTCAGAGCATCTTCAGATCACAACTAAAAACGTCTTTCAACATGCATGTACAAAATGTTAAAAATTCTCTTGATAAAAATAAAATGTATAAAGTTCGTTTATTAACAATAAAGGTCGTTAAAAATTATAATATGTTTTCCCAAATTTCAGATAGTCGTCTTATTTCATCTTTTTTGTTCAATAAATCCGATTTGTGTTGTTTAATCGCTAATGCCTCTTTAAATTTTCTTTTAATAAAATTGTTTTCCCTATAGAGAATTTCTATTTTCTCAAAGTTCATTTCGTGTTTTGTTTCTTTAATGTGTTTGGACATTCCAGAGACATTAAAGAGACAATAAAAATAAATCAAAAGAATTATAAATAAGATTCTGATAAACACTAAAATTCACTTGTCTTAGTACTGTTTATTTTTCAACCATTTCACGTTAAAACGAACCCTTCAAAAAGTGAGAAAAAAACTGTTGACGAGGTTGTAAACAACCTGTTACTAAATCCTTATTTATTTTCTGATTTGCTACTTTTTTAATGGTGTTTTCGACAAATAGATACGTTAACTTTCAATAATCCTTTTTGGCAGGAAAATAAGATACAGTCTGCATAAATAATACATCACAGTAAAATTAAAAGTTTTGTTTTGATAAAGAAGCAGGAGAACAAAGCAGGACAACAAAGCAGGACAAAAAAGAAAACCCTAAGTATTACAGGTTAATCTAGACTGTTGTATTTCATTAAAATAAAGATTCTCCCTTACAATCTATGTTGTAGCAAAAATCTTAAAATTGTTCAACCTCGTACCCAGGCCATCTTGTATCTTTTCTCCGTCCCGGTTACAGAAAAGAAACAACAGGTGCTGGGAACGAGGTTGAAAATTAGTTTATTAATATTTATATATGGTTTAAAAACGTGGCAATATATTTATCTTACTTGCAAAAGCATATAAAACAAAGATTAAGAGAAATAAAAAGCTTTCAGAAAACGAACTTCCCCCAAAATGGCTACCATTACATTAGATCGCCAACCAAGCATCGTGTTATTGCTTTACGTTATACTCATCAACGGGGGCCATATTGAAAATGTTGTACTCGAATGTTATTATTTTTTGTTTCATAATACGTAATAATTTTTTTAAAAAAAATCTTGACTATAAATGCTTTTTCAAATAATAATATTATAATAACTAAGTCTTTTACATTTGTGCTCTTAAAGATTTTGCGGTACATTGATAATTCGCCATCAATGTATAATGGCTGCAGTATGGGAACCAGTCCCTTGTGTTCGCAAGCGAGAACTGTAACTGGGGTCCTACGAATTTTTAATTTGTTGAAAAAAACACCCAAAAATAAAACAGGAAGCCCAGGAGGGGCGTTAACAATTTGCTCAACGAATGCAGTAATAGGTAAGAATTATACTGAAAGATTCGACAAACTCTAAGAAATATTCAGTAGAAAAATTTATGGAATCTTCTGTGAGAAAGGTTTTTAAGGACATTGCAGCGCATCTCGAGTAAATTTGACGTTTGGAGTGATATTTGAGTAGGCTTGCTTCATTAAATACAAATTATAAAAGATAAATGAATAAAGACTTATGATACCATAGGAACTGCTTTGATTTTACATTGCCCTTAAAGGAGAATTAAGCCCAATTTTTTTTTCTTCGGAAATATCTTTTACAAACCCTACTTGTTTTGATGGTATATATAAAAAAAATGAAATTCTTTAAATTTACATCCCTTTTCTAGCATAAACATTGACAACAGTAATCGCCATGTTAAAATCAAAACAATATCTGCGATGGAGATCTATGACGTATTTTACGCTCATTTCAATTTTTTAATCTCCTCATCTTTGAACAAACGTAGCAGCGTTTTTGTTGGTGTTATCTTTCTACCAAAAACGATGCCTACTTGTAAAGCTTGTGGTTATAGTAATAGTACTGTGAAAGGAGAGGTGAAGAAGTCTTTTTTTATGATTCCTTGACCAAACAGTCACGAAGAAAAATTGCGTTATTTGAGATGGATAAACAACAAAGGTAGCTTTTTGGTTGTTGTTATTGTTTGTGTGAAAATGCGAAGTCCAGTTATATGTTAACAAATTCTTTAGAATCAGTACATTTTCCATTTGGATCAGGAAATTCTTCCCTTATTTTTGGCACAACACAAGCTGGAATCACAACGCGACATCCTTTTCCAAGCCTTTCATAATACCAACCGTGTACTGTCGGTAACTGATGTACCTCATTTCCCTACAATGGAATCAAAGTTTATGTTAGTGTAAACCAGGATAAAATATTCAAAGGAAATTATTCATTCATCAAAACTTCTTTGAAACAAATTGTTATTTGAGGCACATAATCGCTCCTCCTTTTCTACTTTATTTTTAAGGAAAGACATTATTTTTATAATTATAAATCTACGATGGTGTGTATTTTCACAGCGCGTGGACCTGTGAAATTATAAAGCGAAAAGTGAGAAGATAAGAAGAACGTTTTATTTTTGTGTGACTATGAGAAATATGGTCTGTGAAAATATTTACGAGAAACATATTTTTTGAAGAAAGGCTTACTTATTTGTATATGTGGAGAGTTCATTATATTTTTTCTGGTATTATCGATGTGGTATGCAGGCTGTCTCTAACACTGTGCGGCACAAACATAAAATCCTTGTGCATCGTGATGCACTTGTTATCATCCAAATCAATCCAAATAATATTTTTTAAAATTTTGACCAGAATTTGGGAAACGTACATAATGTTAACCGAAATAATGATAATAAAGTTTGAGGTTTAATTCCCCTTTAAGCTGAATATTTAGGCTATCTAGCATTCATAAAGAACTACGCACGAAGCTGTTAATAAAATTAGACGTTTGCTGCATGATCTAAAACTATTTTGATTATAATCAGCCCCCTCTCTCGCAAAGTATTTTTAAGAACAACAAACTCGGGAGAAATGGATTGCTAGTTACTGTAAAGAGATATTTTCGAAAAAGTTGTAGACTCCACTTCTGCATAATTCAATTCTCCGAATGTGTGGAGGTGAATAATTCACTAAATCCACAAAATTAAATTGCCTGTAAATCAAAGGCGCTGCTGGGATTTTGTGGTATGCAAACAGCTGCTTCACAAAAATACATTTTGTCGATAAATCTTTACAAAAAGGAACAGGAATCCTCATTTAAAAGTACAGAAAAGAAATCCACTTTCACTAATTTAATCAAAATAAGAAGCCCGATGGTTTGAAGATTTCCGGCATCAGCAGAAATAATAAGTATGGGATTAAAATATGTCATATGGTGTGAGATTATCCTCAGACGAAACGCAATCCAAAACGCAATGCATGTCATCTGCACCAAAGTTTAACAAGTTTAAAAACAAAGAAAAAACAAAGTAAACCAGCGTAAATATCTTTTGTTCTGAGGACAAAACAAAGTATAAGAACATAAATCTCAAAATTTAAGAACATGTTAAGATTATTTTAAGGCTTTGTGAACAATTTTTTTTAATAAAAATATAAAAAAATATAAAAAATCCAAGTGCTACACTTTGTAGCAATTATCATCAAATTAGGGTAATACCATAAATTACAGAATAACCGCCCCTGCTGAATAAGCACTACTACATAATTAACCGCCCTGCCAATTAAGCGCCCCTTTTAATGGGTGAAATTAAATAAGCTCCCTGCCCAGGCGCTTATTCATCATTTACGGTACATTAAGAACATCTCAAGAATATTTATAGGCTGCATCTCAAAACCGTTAGAAACATTGCAAGGGCTTTTTACCATATTCTAATGTTCTAATAAAAAAAGAATGTCTAAATATGAATAAAAAAATAAAATATTTTACAAATAGCATTCTCTAAAAAAAAAATTGATGTCTTTGAAATTGATCTAGAAAATTGTGGACATTTTTTGATATATACAAATTCTTTTATGTAACATTGAACTTCTGAATGTTTCAGTATTTAGGCGTTACTCTAACTCTCTCGCTCCATTCGAAAATGCCGACAGTGGATGTTTGAATCTAAAAAAGAAAAAAAATTCAAAAAATGAGGAACGATAATACAATTGGATACTAGTCCATACACAACATATTTATCCCTCATTTATCCCTCCATTCAATTTTAAAACCATCAGAACAGAAAACGTATATACAAGACACGTAAAGTATGTATACATGATTTTATTCACAGTGTTCACAACACGTGTAAGAAAGACTAATACAAAAATTATTATTAATTGTGAAAATATTTGATTATACTTCATTAAAAATTTGTACAACATCGGTGAAACACAATTTCAGTGTAATATCACCAGACAGACGACGAAAAAACCATTTTCTTCCAAGTTTAAACCTGCTTTAATTTTAATAGCATCAGGTTTTTTTTTAACTTACTTTTTATACTTTTTTAGCGTTGTACACTTGTATTTTTGCTCTTATATATAGTCTTATGAAGGTGTTCAAACATCAGCCTTTCTAATTTCATTTATTTCTTGTTGGCAAGAAACTCCCAACATGAACTACCCTTTGCCTGCTCTAAGCTGGAAAACTCGGTTTCATGTGGGTAATTTATATTTTGTTTGTGATTGTATGCTCCCATACACAAATCGCAGTTACATTTAAAGAGAAATTTATAAGACAATGAGAACAAAACTTATATATGTAAATTAAGTCACATCCAACTGCAACATAATCCATGTCGGCAAATACATGCCAAGGTAAATCGAGAATTTTTGTTAATACCTGGGCATTCGCCTCGGCCAATTGCACGGTTAACGACGTTGTAAATTATAAAGGCTAAACGTGTATAATGTGGTCTGGATTTTCAGCTTACGGAAAAACATATATGTTCCAGTTATAATATAGATGTAAAAAACTGTTAAAACATAGTATATGTATAAGTGAGCAATGCGCAAATCTTAGAAATAACGTTTAAAAAAAATAGTCTATGGCTTATTGCCTGCATTTTTTAGCCTGCTTTTCTGGTAGCTAGCTAGCTTTAACTATTCTAAAGTTAGCTAGCTTGGTGACTAGACAAAAGGCATGTGCAGATCAGCTAAAAACACCGGCTAGCTAATCAAAATTGAATAATTCTTACCTTATATCAAGTATACTATAATATATACTACTCTGGAGTTCCCACCAGCAAGACAACCCTAAAAGAAATTCCCCACAGGCACAGCCAAAGGGCACGATGCGCACAACTAGAATTCAAGTGCTTTTGGTCATAGTCCAAAGCTTTGACCAAGGAACGTAGATTACTAGAAAATCGTAAAGATCAGATTATTTACAATCTGTACTCTTATTAGTTGTAAACAAAACGAAGCTTTCCTATTGATTAGTCAGGTAATACAATGACAGGGTCCGCGCAAATATTTAATCCTAAAGCCTAAATGTCACAGCCTCGTGTATCCAACCTAGCTGCGCTGTCTCTCTCTGTATCCCGCAAGGCGATTTTAAAGATTCGGTCGGCGAAAATCAATAAGTGATAAAAGTATGAGAGTCTATAAAAAGACACTTTTATATAAAAAGGCACTTTCATAAGTATAGCGTTAAAAATTCAAAATGTAAAATGTTCAAGTAGATATGAACCTTTTCAATTAGGAAAATAGAAATGGTATTTAAAAAAATGTAACACTTTTCTTAGTAAATAATTTAAGTGTTAAAATGAGACTCTTCGTACAAAATAGAAGTGTTTTCCAAAAGTAACACTTTTTTTAATGAATAGAATACAAGTGTTTAAATGTAATTTTTTAATAAAAAAGTGTAAGTGTTCATGTCTGAGTGCTGTTCCACTCCAGACTGCGCTAGTTTTTAATTGGCAGATCGAACAACATGTCAGATAAAAGGCTGTTAAGAAATCGTACAACTATATAATTACTTTAAGGGCAGAAACTTTCGCGTATCAAAAAAAAAACGAAATTTATGGAATAAATTTTCGTGTTTCGCTGTTTTTGGAACATATTTCGAGAAAAAAACTTTCGCAAATTAAAGGAAAGGGTTATTTACGCCTAAAAAAAATTTTTTACGAACGAGTAAAATATGAGATTTTAAATTTTTTTAATTTTTATGGATAAAGATATTAGAAAAACGTTAAGCATGGCAAAAGGACAAACGTTATTGTAACAGATTGATAGATTGAGAAAAGGAAAATATTGTATACGTATTAATAAAATCCATCTATGTGTCATTGATTCTTTTGTGTAACAGCGAATTTCAGGCAGGGGCCTTCAATTTGCTTAGCAAAAAAAGATTTTTCCGCGTGAAAAAGCTTTTACGTTTTTTAAATTAGCTATGATTTCGCATGAAAAAACTTGTGCATTTTGCTTTTTTCAAATTTCAAAATGCAAAAACTCTCACAAAAAAGACAAAAACAAACAATAAACAAAAAACACCATCATGGTCTATGTCCTTATTGTTGCTCAAGTTTTACAACATTATTTTCTCGAAAAATGGACTGTTGCTGCCAAAATCAGCTT
Source organism: Hydractinia symbiolongicarpus (assembly GCF_029227915.1). Taxonomy (NCBI): domain Eukaryota; kingdom Metazoa; phylum Cnidaria; class Hydrozoa; order Anthoathecata; family Hydractiniidae; genus Hydractinia; species Hydractinia symbiolongicarpus. The sequence goes on along the minus strand of NC_079875.1, from coordinate 10,058,996 downwards.
CATAATCCTTTTAGGAATTTCATTCTCTCGCGAATAGCAACCTCGTCCATTATTGTCCATAAATATTTGACACAAAACTTTCTCCGCGACGCCAACATCCCATTTCTTATTTGACACATATTCCAGCATTGTGCCAGTGATGTTCTTTTGAAGTATAATTAACGAGCACATTGGACTATATCGTCATCGATTTCCACTCCAGAGGTGCACTCCAGAGGTGCACTCCAGAGGTGCACTCCAGAGGTGCACTCCAGAGGTGCACTCCAGAGGTGCGCTCCAGAGGTGCACTCCAGAGGTGCACTCCAGAGGTGCACTATGGGTACAAATAGGTTGGCGACATTTGTGTCATGTCTAAAATCTGCATGTTTTCCAAAAACTGTTAATTCTGCATGTCCAGAATTATCATGCACAACATAGGACTGTACTTTAACATTTGTGTCATGTCTAAAATCTGCATGTTTTCCAAAAACTGTTAATTCTGCATGTCCAGAATTATCATGCACAACATAGGACTGTACTTTAACATTTGTGTCATGTCTAAAATCTGCATGTTTTCCAAAAACTGTTAATTCTGCATGTCCAGAATTATCATGCACAACATAGGACTGTACTTTAACATTTGTGTCATGTCTAAAATCTGCATGTTTTCCAAAAACTGTTAATTCTGCATGTCCAGACTTATCATGCACAACATAGGACTGTACTTTAACAGTGCTGTTTCGTCATTGTTATCACCATCTTGAACTTTAGAGAAGATAGATACTACGCTAAAACGTCGAAACAATGCTTCTTCTCTCAGTGCCTCTCCAATTATTGTGATCTCGTGCTCAGTGTTGAAGGTGCTAACTGTAATATCATTGATTTCAATTTTTTAGAAATTGGATACAATCTGTTATTAAAATGCCATCCTCGTCTACAGGTACTCGTTCCAAAGAAAAACATTGTTTTGCACTGTCTTTGACGTCAGGAAAGGAGTGGGTGTGATGTGGTGTCATTTGGTGTGAGATTGTCAATGTCAAAGTATATTTTATTTCTTCTAGATATTTTTAATGGCGGCTATGACGAAACTTTGCTATTATTATCATTCTCGAAAAATAATAAAAAGGAAAAACGAATGAGTATAGCTACTTTACAAACAAAATGAAACTATGTTGTATGACTTTTTTAAAGAATATTGCATGAGTTATTTAGTCGATTGGTACCATGCATATTGCACCCTTCATATTTGGAAATTGCCCCTTTTTAAGAGCAATTATTTAGTCATAAGAGCTGATTCTAAGTGATTCAATGACTTTAACCATTGTGGCACAGTTTTACCAGGCATTCATTCTTTTTACATTTTTTAGACCATGTCAGACATGTGTAGCATTTACCATCATGAGACTAAATTCCAGTATTAATAAAATATGCAATTGCAGGTTAAGTTTCGCGCAAAAATTTTTGTGGACCTTTTAAAAAGTGTTATTTACATATATGATAAACATTTTATGTTTTGAAATTCTACACATACTTTTCATAGTTTTGTGGAATTGCACGAGGGATAAACTTTCTACAACTGTGATTTAGTCTACGAGTTTGAGGCTTTACTTTACTTTATTTGTGTTGATTTAAAAACAAAAGTTGCACAATGTTTTATAATTAACAAAGAGACAACGCTAAAATGATTTAGTTCCTGTTTATTAGATTGTGTTGTTTTGTTTTAAAAATCGTACTATACCATATTTTTATGTGGAAAACTCTTGTATATCTACAAGTGTCCACTCAAAAATTGAGTCGACATGTCTTTGACATTCCTGACATATTTTAGCTAAAACTCCACACATTTTCGAGTATTTTCCCCTGCAAACAGAAGGGAAAAACCGACACTGAAAAGCATCTGCATTACAAGTTTTAAAATCCTGACATTTTCCTGATATTTCATAAAAAGATCAAATTTTTCTGACATTTTCACTATGTGCATGACAGAGAGTGAACACCCGGACAGAAAATATATTTCAAAATTTTGAAATCACAGCTTTTGCGTCTGGGCATTTCGCGAAAAGTAATATCCCTCACAAGAGAACATGATCGTAGATAAGATCAACCTGAACTTATTCTAGGGAATTGTGGACAGAATAGAAATTCTGTACTCCTTATTGCTTTATAAAGTGTATCCCCTTGTTCAGTAATATACTCTAGGTCATAACAGTGCCAAAGAATAACATTTTTAATTGTAGAAAGAGTAGTACTGTACAAGACAAAGATAAGCATTGGATGCCTTTCGTTTGCCCGAACTTTCTGTTGTCCTGATAAAAGATGCCTCAATAAAGCTGAGTGATTTACAGAGAATGTGGGTCGCCGTGGAAGCTGAAGGTGTTGGGTGGCAAAAGATTTTACAGTGTTGTATAGTAACAACAAAAATGCATCTAATAGCAAGTGGGCAGTATCAAGTTAAGTTGAAAAAAACAACAGAACACCGCAGAAGATTATTATTGAAACAATTTGCAACACTTCTAACTTTATTACTGTGGAAAGTTTATCATTTCTTGAACATGATAGTTTAGTAGGCGAAGTTTCATCATTTTACTTTGCCCGATGATGGGAAAAGGATCTCCCGAAACGTCGCCTACTAAACTATGATGTTCAAGAAATGATAAACTTTCCACAGTAATATGAATACTGAACAAAATAATATCTTCAATAACTTCTTCCTTGCTGCACGCAAAACTGAAAAAGGTTTTTGGCAAGAAATGCTTTTTTCCGACAAAAGACGACGTAACTGAAAAGATTTTGAACTAACCACAAACTCGTATTACATACTGCTGGATTCCGACATAACTAAAAGAGTTTGTGAACTAACCATGAATTCATATTACATGTTGCTGTATTCAATACCTGGTTTTGTCCCAGTTAACAATTCCATTTATAGCTACCCTAATAACATCTACGGTTGAGAGTGCATTTTAAGACATTGAAAATTAACACAAAACCTAATGGTAATAAAGTACTATGAGGACCAAACGTTAAAACAAAAATTGCATATATGTGCGTCTTTAACAGTGGCATTTCTTCAGCTGCTTTTAGTAGGTAACTTTTGTGAATTTGCACAGTTGCACTTCTGGACTACAATTTTGTGACATTTCTTTACTAATACTCTAATTTTGGTGTATTTTATATTTGAGCTTTTGAACTTTTTAGTGCAGTTACAATTGCACTTAAACATTTTGTGATCTTTAACCTGCACTATTTACTTTTGACGCATTTGTCAGTTGCACTTCTAAGATTTTGGTGCGTTATAAAGTTCTTCTCAACACTTCTCAACACAAATGTAAGAGAGAATTAAATATGAAAACAATGAAAATTAAACTGAGATGTACAAAAAAACTGGCAGAAAAAAAATTTATTTTGTAAATACCAACCGTTCGTTGAAAACTTGTAAGCATTTGCTCTAATTTTGCGCGTGCACAAAGTTGTATAAATGTTCGGGTCAGCCTAGAAGTACTAACAAACTGTGGCAACTAGGCTAAGTAGTAAGATTCAACAATCGAAAGAACGGTCTTTCCAAACAGCGGCACAGTCTATACTGCAGATGAATAAAACACAATAAGAAAATAAAATAAGAAAACCTGATTTTCCTGTTTTGTTATTTAAACCAAAGATGTGATAAATATCTTTTGAAAGGGTATTATCCCTATACGGATGTGCAACACGGTTTACCTGTAGTAAGCGCTCAGCCTAGTGTCACAATTAACTTTTGAACTTTCACGGAAACTTATTCCGCGTAATAAAATAATATTGACTGATTGTTTTTGCTATGACGGGGTAACAACTAGCTGTAAACTGTCTTCTTACTTCAGCTAAAGTAACGGAAAGTTATTTTTTAAGTGAACTTTACAACAGTAAAATTTACGACATACTGCATACTTGTACTGAAGCGATCTACCTGTATGTGTAGTACTGTTTGCGGATCTTATTAAACGCTCTACTGTGCGTTTGAGGTTGGGTCCCACAGTTTTTGTGACTTTAACCGGCGTTACAATGCCGGGTCCTCCTGACAATTCAGTTATAATATCTAAGTGCTGGTCTTTAAAAATTGACTTTAATGTGTTTAAAAACGACTAACCAATTCTCTTTATATAGACCAACATCCTATTTTTTGAAATATTCGCTAAGTTTGTTGGGGATAAATGTCCGGACCAATCACATATATTACGGAGCTTCATACATGAAATACTAAGCAATGTCTTTCGTATCATATGCTTAACATAAACTAATTCTAGATACAAAGATACAGGGTTATGTACTAACACCTGATACAGTATAAAACACAGACTCACGAACCACAGTACTAAACAAAGAACATAACACATCCCAGGTGTTACATAAAAACACAAATCGACTCATCCAGTAATATATACATATAATGTTCACACGAAATCATGTAAAAATGTTTCACTGTTATCTCATTTTCAGTTGTGTCCATAAATTTTCTGTCTGTTCCGTAATGGATACTTCTTTCTTTCTCGTTTGTCATTTGTGAGAGGTAAATCGTTTGGTCTTTGTTATTCAGGTGATTGTACTTTTTTCACATACGTAATATTTCTTGTATATTTATTTTCTCTCTCACTTATCACTGTGACCATGTTATGATTGATGTCAATAACTTTAAAAATCGTTTTGTAATATTTCGACCTTGTTTTATCAGTATTCTTCTCTCTCCTCAGGATAACGTAATCGTCGATAGCTACGTCACACTCGGTTGCTTTCTTTTTCTAATCGAACCATTTTTTTTTTTGTTTTTCGATTGATAGCTTTCTGTTGATTTTCTCACTTCTGAATATGATGGATGTTTCGGCTGATCAATGAATTGTGGATTGTTATTGACCAGTTACTGTTCTGTAATTTAATAACATTACTCAGGTTTTGTTATCCTTGTGGATAATAGGGTGTAATATGTTTCGCTTTGATATTGTATAATTTCAAATACGTTTTGAAATCATTTCCACTAAAAGGGGGTCCATTGTCTATACAAACCGTCCCTGGATATCCAAAAAATGATAATACTTTCTCTAATTTGTTAACGACATTTGAAGTAGTAGCGTTTTTCACAACTGCGACGATAGGATATTTTGAATATAAGTCGATTACTACTAACAGTTTGTCTCCAGACAGTAGTGGACCAAATAAATCGATAGCTATTTCTTTCTATGGATGGTTTGGTAACAGTGAAGGTACAACATAAAATTGCTGATTAATTGTTTTAGCTGGACGGGGTACGGACGAGTTGCCTCTTTTGTTTTTATTTAGGCCAATGCTGCGAAATTTTTTTTACGAAAAGGATTTTTACGCTTATATTCACACATCATTACCTGTACTAAGCAATCCATCATGCATTAACAACGGCTGTGATATTTTTTTTTTAAAGGGTTTTACTCTTTTATGGATGTGCAACATGGTGTACTAAGCTTTACCAGGCGCTCAGCCCAGTGTTAACAACTGTATCCTGTGTTTTTATTTAAACCGAATTTTCACTAAAAAGTTTTTTGGAAGACGGTATTACGCCGACGCGGGTTGGCGACACGATTTACCTGCATATCCTGGGCGCTCATTATACGGCATATTCCACAAAGTATAGTATACACAGTGTATATAATGATACAGTATATTCTATAAAATAAAGTATATACAGTATATATAGTACAGTATATTTCACAAAATAAAAAATATTAATTGACTGTTTCTGCTATGACAGGGCAACAAAAGGCTGCGAAACGGTGTTTGTTTTTTAAGTTAAAGATGCAAGAAAGCGATATTTTAAAAAATATGTTACACCCAAAAATGTAATGGTGTGAGTGCTTCACTCGATTTTCCGCATACTGTATACCTGGACTAAAGTGCTCCACCTGGATATATGGCACAATTTACAGCTTTATAAACCTTTCACACGGACCACACAGTTACTTGTGGCTTGATCCAGCTTTAGTTTAGTGTGTATTTATCTAACTTTTGAAATCTTGTAATTTGATCGCGACAATTAGAATAGCCCAAACATGCTGTTAAAATTTGTGTGTTTTTATCTGCAGGATATTGTCTGTGTTTAAAAAAGTATTTCATGAGTCTTCAGCTCAATAATTTAAATTTCAGATTTGACTGCACAAAAATGGAAAACAGCACAAGGCAACACGTTGTCAGTGAGGAAGACAAGAAGTTTATTTTGGATTACTTGGAGAGACTATATTCCGTGAATACAGAAACTATGCCACAATTTTATGTTGATTTTGCTTCTATGTATGATAAAGCCAACGCTATTCTTAAGTACGAGCCCTTCAAAGGTCTTGCAAAAGACTTGGCTGTATTCTTCGAGCATAAAAATTTAGAGAACAAGAAGATTTTGGATGTGGGATGTGGCAATGGAAATCTTGGAAAGTCTCTTGTTGAAGAAGGATTTAAAAATATTGATGGTTTAGACATGTCGGACAAGTTTCTAGAGATGGCTAAAGAAACAAAATGTTATGGTAAACTATTTAAAGGTTAGTTGTTACTATTATTGTTATTAACACACTGTCAAATATTGTTTCCGGATAAGTAGATAAATAAGTAAATACTTAAGTAGATCCATACAGGGCCATTACATTTAATTTTCATGACGCAAATAGATATTACCATTTTAAATGCGAACTAACTGCATTAAGATTTCGGATTAAGTCCTAGATCTTATCAAAACCGGCTGCCTTTTTTATCTCTCTCCCTTTTCGACCAATTTTTTATCCAATTGGTTGAAATTAAGTCAAAAAAAATCACACTTCATACTTCCTCAGTTTCTGATTTTAACCGTTTTCAAGGGCCTTGATAAAACATTATTGACAGTAGCGTTATTTTGATGCTCCTTTATTAAACTGTAACATAAATAAAAAAGTCATAAGGTTTCCACATTGAAGTGAACTATGATCTCAGCACCAACAAATAACTAATGTTTCTCTGTGTTTGTACTAAGATCCTACATCTCTATTTAGCACTGTTAACAGCTAATCCAACCCCAGGCATCGAAGACAATTCATATGACGTAGCTATGTCTACTGGATGTTACATCGCTTGTCACCTTTCAATGGATACCATATTTGAGCTTGCACGTATAGTGAAGCCCGGTGGTTACATACATTATACAGTTTCTGATCCAAACGACAAAATGGATTTTATGTATTGGCAAGGTAAGTTGATGAAGGAAAAGAAGGCAGAGTTAATCTACATGAAGAAGGAGGCGTATAGATTGGATCCAAGGAACAACTTTGAGAGAGTCTATTGTTACTACGTCATGTTCAAAGTATTATAACTTTTCAAGCGCTTTTAGTATTCGCGTAAAACTTACTTTAATATGTTTCTACAGTACATAGAAGCTTCGGTTACATTACATAACTTGAATACGTACAAGACCAAGTACGATAATCTAGAAACAAGGAAAACACCTGAGGGAAATCGTCCGAGTTATCCTGGACGTTTAATAACTTTGAATTTTGCCAGACAAATAAAAGTAGTCTAGTAATTCGAACAGCGAATGTTTTTTTTAACTCAAACAAAATTTGTATAGTGTCGATTTAATTTGTCTTAGCAAATATATGCAAATATATTTCAATGTATGCAAATATATATTATAATATTCGAAAAAAAAATGTTATGCTTATATCCACAATTTCAGTTTGCACTTTGAAAATACAAAGCTGAAATAAACTATGAATCTATGTTACTATGAGTTTTTTTCAAATGTGTCTTTTTTTAAAAACTGTTTAATTCGAACTTGGTTAGTTCTTGTTTAAAGAAGTTCTTCTAATTATTTTCCTGCAATATATTCTTGTATGCAACGTGTTTTTATATTTAAAAACATTATTTTCATTACATACTTTTATATATTTTAGCTTTAAATACAATTTTTTTTGTTTCAAACATAAGTTTTAGATATGTGCTTGTTTTATCAAGCCACATGCCACCTTATACTGTAAAATAAAAAAGTGCAAAAAATGTATGTAGCTAGCTGCATTATGTAGCTGTATATATAAAAAAAAACACAATAACAGAAAGTGAATCTGAAATTAATGAAACTTGAGCTGCAAAAGAGAATAGTTGAGAAAATTGATTGATAAAAATAATTAACTCTGGATACCATAAGTAGTCTTTCTTTTTCGTTTAATTTTTTCTCTTATTTTAACCTTGGAAAAGGTATTTAACTTACAGCAACTGTTAATTTAGATGATGTATGCAGTCTAGCTAGCTCGGTTGTAAAAATTTTATCGATTCAATTAGCTCTAAGTCTTAAAGGGACTCCCACTCACTATTGCTAGAGTAACTCTAATTTTGTGAGCAATCGAACATTTGTTTAATTATTTTTGTAAATGCACCATTATAATGAGATTTCTTTACTAATTTATTAAGTAAGTAACCTTTTGCCGAAACTATCTTAGATACCTTGATTTTCCCATACTGCATTGCAAATTTTAAATTTTAAACAACGGTAGCTCTATCAATTAAAAAGGCTGTTGGGTAAATCTAACATAGAAATAACCGAAATTACTAAATGTAGCGACAAACTTTAAAATTTTCAGTCATGCGCAAACATTTTTTCTTACTGATTGTTAACGCAAAGGATAAGTTTGAATATATTTAGATAAATGCTGAAGTACCTGAAGTACACTTAGTAATTTTTGAGAAATATAAAATTAAGACGAAAGACGGTTCGGTTTCTTTTAGCAGATGGCTGGCGTGAGATATTATCTTCGAATCATTATGAAACATCAAATTTATATTTAATATATAGAGAACAGAGATGATAAAATGATTCTTGGTTAAACTGAAACACCGTTTGTACTTTCATTTACAATTGTTACAATGTCTCAGCACGTCTGTTTATCATAGGTTGTGTAAAAATCCGTCCTCAAAGAATGTACTTCACAAAGCGATCCTACAACGATAGCAATGTAAGCTCTTGGTTTATTCTCACTTATAACTACAATGGTCGTAGATAAAAACACTAAGCTAATTGCTTTTGCTAAAGACTTAACTGGTGCATTTTCTATGAAACATCTTCAGCAATGGTGAATAAGGTTATTTGTCCAAAGTATGGTTACTATCTAAAACCTTCAAAATGTTACATTCCGGTGAAAGAGAAACATAACAAGAAGTGAACAATGTATTGCTGGTACCTATGTGAATGACATCAGCTGGTAGACGGCATTTAGATTAGGTTATTGGTAGTCTAAAATCTAAACGCGAATATTTGGATGCAGTTGTTTTAAACTAGTTGAAAGAACTCTATCTTTTTTTTTTCAAAAACTGCAGACATCTAACCTAAATCTGCCTGTTCATCATGCTGTGAGAAATTCGTGAGAAATTCTCATATTTTATCACAATGATCTTTAATATGTCGGACTGCAACCAATAGAAAACGTAATCAGAAATTATCTGATCTCACCTTTAGCTGGGGAACGACAATGCTTGAGTAGGAAAAGAGATCTTCTAGCAGTAGCTGTAAAACTTAGTGGTCTTTGGTGGAAACATGTCACTGTTATCTCAACTATGGAATACGAATGCTTGACAATTTTTACGAAAACAGTTGTAAAACACAAACTGTGTTTGATTAAAAGAAAGGAGGAAAAATATCAAATCAGAGATTTAAAAAACACGAAAAGAATATCATCCTAGTAAACTTATGACATTCACAAAACAATAAACAAAGAATAAACTTGGACGTTACAGGGGGTTGTTTGGTAGAGGGCGGACACTAATTGGGTCTGTGTAGCTAAAAATAAGTATTAAATACACTACGACTCCCCATCTAAACAATAGCCCCTTATGAAAATAATAAAGAGAGTATATCCCTCCATATATGTTAGGCTAGCCGTGTAAGATATGCACATCTCTATTTCTCTCTTAAAGATCTGTAGCGTCAATTTTTTTGTGTTTTGTTATTCCTCCACATATAATGATGTTAATATTCAATTATAAAGTTTTTTTTCTTTTGTGCCCGATTATATATAATTGAATAGTGGCATGTAAACATGAAAATATAATGAAGTTAAAACATAAAAACGTCAAAAATGTACTTTATAACATTAACAACAATACTATCAAGGCCTGCATCAATTTCGTCCCCAAAGCGTGTAAGAAGCACTGGAACGAGATTGTTGTGCCTGCACTTTTTTACTCCAAAAACAAGGAAACAACAAGCTAAAGATAAGGGAAAATGAATTTAACGTGACAACAGGTGTGTTTTAAGAAACCACTTCCCTTTTAAAGTAATTTAAAAAGATGATTAACCTGTACCTCCATGGTGTAGTAAAAACAATGCAAAACGTACAAGCAGTTTGTCATCTCCATCCTACAATGTCTCTCTTCGTCAGTGTGCTTATTATCAAACGCTACGAGTAGAGAATAACAATCCATTGCAATTCGTGGCATTTATTAAAAGAGCGTTTTTATCAAAAGGCGGCTTTATCAGAGGGCGGTTTTATCAGAGGGCAGCGTTATCAGGGGGCGGTTTTATCAGAGGGCGGCTTTATCAGAGGGTAGTTTTAGCAGAGGCAGTGTTATCAAAAAGCGGCTTTATCAGAGGGCGGATTTATCTGATGGCAGGGTCTGCTAGAGAATCAACATTAACAGTACTTTTTCTACAATCATAGAGCTACAATCTAGGGGTGTTAAGGAGAGCAAAAAAAAACAGATTCGTATATCTCCCTAAACAAAAGTAAGCATTGCTATCTATATACTTATTCTGTATACAACAGATTAAAGCTATTAATCCTGTATTTATATATACACAGTGGAATGCGGTAAAAATTTCAGTTAAAAATTTAACAAAAGAAGATTTACTTGCTTTAAGACAGGATACAGAACATTTCAAACTGATAGTATGAAATTATATAGTGCATTTCAGAGAATGTTTTTATATCTTTTTACTGTTCTTTTTCTTTCAATTTTCTATTATTATTTATGCTATTTACTAATACTATAACACGCTTTTTCATAAGAATATGTTTCTAAGAATGTCTGGATAATATTTCAGCTTGAAAACAAAAGGTCTATTGTTTAGAACAATAGAGAAATAAGAATAGTGACCAGTCTGGTTAGAATTTTGATATGCTTATTGAAATTAGAAGTATAATGTTCGTTAGCTGTTATATTAGCCGCTATACATTACTCTAACAGTTCTCGTTTTTGTCTTTACCTGTTGTTGTTTTTTGCTGTCTTGTGAATCTTCATGAGATAAGAATTTATATCAATATATATAAGCTACTAATTGTTAGGCCTCGCTTTCTTTCCTCCAAAGCCTATTGGAAATTCCAGCACGTCGTAATTCTGAAAATATGAAGTAACCACAACGCAATCTTTAAATAGCTTCGTCTTACTCAAATATTTTTTGCAATTCAATATATTGTTTTTTTAAAAAAAATACTTTTGTGATCGATAAACTTAGGTATAATTTTCAACCTCGTTCCCAGGGCAATTTTTCGCTTTTTTGATATTCGAGACGGCGCGAAGAAATGAATCATTTCTTCTCGCCGTCCGAGATTGTCAGAAAGAGAAAAATGGGCCTGGGGACGAAGTTGGTATAATTTTGTGAAGCATACGGTTGCTATTTGCTCAAAAAGAATAATTCTTCAAAAAAGTTTTGTAAATGAGGTCCAAAATCGCAAAAAATATTCCGCAAAGTTCTAAGTTTAGCAAAATTTCTTTTCCATAAACATTGTTTTTATGTAAAGTAAATGGTATAAATGATCTATCTACATGGCAACAGATATTACCATAGTAACAAGGATAAAACATACAGTGCGTTTCCTTTCGCAAGCTGACCATCCCTTCTATTAAGCAAAGTGGAGTGACGGAGAAAGTGAAGACATTCACAGTGACAACATTCACAAAACATTCACCAGACGACATTCACAGGGCTTGTTAGGCTTCCTGTATTGAGATCCTTGGCACGATGTTAAGAAAACTCTCTATTTTTCATCCAATTAACTTAAGTTCACTTTGCGCTAAATAATTTTTTAGGCGCATTCGTGTGTAATTCCTACTTTAAATAAAATGTGGAAAACACAGCACCTTTGAAAGTAACAAGTGAGAGCACTTAGTTTGCAGCTGGATTAAAATCTTCTGTTGGCTACATTTAGGCCTGACAACAGTGAACTTTGCCTTGATTGCAGGTACTCTGCTTTTTCACCTGGTTTCTGCTCGACAGCACAAACAGCCCTAAACTCTATTTTATTTAAAAAATAATTATCCTTGCATAACACCGCTACCATGTTTAGCTTATTGTTTTCCTCTCGTATGGTTACAGATTACCTTTTCTTGTTTGTCGCATGGCAACGCATATGTAAGCATGCATGTAAGTTAATTAAACATAACCGCAAGCTATGTCAATTATGTTAATGTCAATTTGTCGTCAATCACTACTATTACTTGAAGAAAGTTTACAAAGCTTGTTGAGTAAAGATGGAATAAAAACAATGCGGTTACATAACACGCTGTGAAGGTTTTTTTTCTTTTGTATACACTGTTTTTATATTCCTAGTTTTTTTATTTTTTACTTTGCTTATTTGTTTATTGGTTGTTTGTTTGTTTGTTTTATTTATATTTCGTAATTATATTAAAAGTCTTGACAAGATTTCAAAAGATAAAAGTTTCATTTGCTATAGCTGGTTTAAGTGAGTTAACAGTGACGAACGCAGAAGCATATGGATTCGGTGCCGCGTTGGTGCTTTCGGTTTTGAAACACGTTTTTCTCGCTGTACAACTATGGACAAAAATAACTTGGGTATAAACACACTGTTAAATACTTTTTTGGGATGTTTAGATCTCCAAATTGAAGTTAGGCAATCGATTCCTACAAAATGTTTTACTTGTTTTTAGGAGTTTTATGTAGAATAGGGATGAGATTGTAAAAGAGACCTTGACGTACTGCGAATTATTTCCTTTGCACAACCTCGGACCCAGGGATTGTAGTTTGAGCTCAGAATGAAAAAATCATGGTCGCATCAGAAAACTCTATGTACCTTGGGTTTCAGGTTTGGAAAGATGAAAAAAAAAGATGAAAAATTGTCTCTATTCTAGTTGCTTATATGTTATCTTCTAAAACACTTTTTTGATAGGGCTTTTTTTTTGAGACAAACTTTTTCGGTGGTGAATAGTCTACGTAATTTTAGATAGAGTAGAACTTGTTTTTGAAATTTAAATGTTAGATAATTTTTTTCTTGTTATTTATATTACTAGTTGATAGCCCGTGGAAAAATCCACGGGTTCGCCCGTCCTTTTTATACCGCATTGCGCAGCTAAGCTACCATTGTGCGTGACGGACAGACGTATACGGGTATTTTAATATAGATTAACAAAATTATTTTTATTTGAAATTTCTCTTTCAACAAGGTGGTTTTCTTCCATGTCGAACATTTTCAAAAATGCAGACCTAACATACATTGTTCGATTCATTAATACCAAGTATTCCGTTAAGGATTTTAAATTTATCGCGTAACGGAAATAACTACTTAATTGCGAAAATCGGAGCAAATTGAAAAAAGGAAAAACGTGCTTAATATAAAAACAAATTCCGTTTTCGATGGGGTTATCTACGCAGTTAAGTTAATTCCTTATGCCAGTGACGTCATACAATTATGACATATTTTATTTAATCCGCTGCCTAAATGAGATATCTATTATAAACAAACGACAAATGAACACGCGATAAGGTAGTATAGTAATTAATGTACTCACACCTAGATATGTGATCGGTTGTCTCTTTTGGTGATAGGAAGACATGCGCAGCCTATAATCCCTCACAAAGCACTACAAGTCCTCACAAAAAGAGATGGAAATTAATAAGCTCTGCTTTGGTGTTGTATATGTTGGCTCACAAAACTTTTTTTTGGCTAGACACGTCTGTTTTGGGTTGAAAAACCTAATTGGTGGAAGATGTGACCAGTCCTTTCTCTATTTGTGCCCCGTTTCTCACACGATTCCATTTTTTCCAACGAGAATTTGTATTTTTGTTTATAACAACACCATGGTCACACCTACTTGATTGTATTATCTGTATTTACAGTGTGCAGCAGTAAGGAACAGCAACATTTTGTCCAACTCACCCCGTTTCGTTTGTATTTAACAGATGTCGTATAAAGTTGATAAAAATGTAATGAAAACTATGTATTTAACTTTGGTTAATACAAATTAGAACATCATAGAAAGTCTTTAGATTGTGGCATGCCAATATACATCATATTTATTTATTTCATTTTGTTTGGCAATTTTGATTTTTTATAAGGCAAAGCGATAGGGTTCATCCATCATGTATAATAGTGCATTGGTTCGAAATTCCTGTGAGTTTAAACTAATAGGAATGTTGATTTAAAAGAAATTGTGATTTTAATGGGATTTTAAAAGAACTTTTTAATTGACAAACGCTGCCGCGGTATGTACTGTTTTTTTTTGTTTGTTTCAGAGCAATTTATAAGATGATTAAAGATTTTAAGAGCGAATTTTTTCAACTGATTTACGAATACAAAAAGAAGCCAGCCCTTCTGGTTAGTAAAATATATCTGCGATCGAAAACAGATAAATTATTTTTTGAAGAACTACACGACTTTTTGAAGTATTGGATTGAGTTGTTATGCGAAACTGACGCTTTAGATGATATCCAATTCAGTGATGTGTACCGATTGGCAATTGATCTAAAAATGTTTAAAAAAGACGAACCCGAAGTGCTGTTAGGTTGGTTTCTACATGAAGTTAGAACTACAGAGAAAGTTCCTACTGATGAAGCTATATGGTTCTTAAATAACCTTGAAGTTAGCAACCCGAAAGCTGAAATTTGTAAATGCTTCTGTTATATTGCACTAAATAAAATGGAAGATGCTTTTATACACCTTGAACAAGCGAGCAAAAAAGAGAACATCGATTTAACTCGCTCAATTTTGCTGACATTTTCGGAAGATAGCATACTGTGCTTGAAAGAGAAACTTGTTGAAGGAAGAATTAGAAGCGAAATAAAATGTGAATGTAACAGTTCACGAAAGTTTGCTTTTTCAAGTTCACTCAAGAACTTAGTTCGAATGTATTCTAGCTCAGATATACTACAAGAAACATCTTTCATCTCCAAACAAACCATTGATGAACCAAGTTGTCTACAAGTCTGTAATTTACATAGAATATTGACAGAATTAGATGATATATACAAGACCTTACGCAAACAGAACTACGATGGGACTCCGATTTATAATGCACATTTGAAGGCAGGGAGAACTGCGCATGCGTTGCATTTTCTGCGTTCACATACGCATTCTATCGATCATGAAATAACATTGGCGCCTGCAACAGACAAAGAGAAGCAAGCTTCTTCTTATATTCATGTTCTTTCGTAAAGTTATCTTGTCAAATTATTTTGCACTTTCCTTAGCGCCAATTTTTAAATGTTGAAAGGCTTAGAAAAACTTAACGCCCACCATTACATGTGCATACATTAATAGTATTAAGTGTAAACCATGAAAAAAAGGAAGCATCGGCAAGCTCTTTTCCCAGGGCTGCTTTCAATTTCGTCAGAGGGGTAAAATGCCAGCAGGACGAGGTTGTGTAAAAGGGGAATATACTTTACTTTTTGAATATTTTTGTTACTAAAAAACTCTAAAAGATAACAAGTTCTCTAAATAGCTATTAGTTACAAAAATATAAAGTCGTTGAAATGTGTACTGGGTATTAGGGTGGTGTGTTGATAGTGGGCAACGCTACAATTTTTTCTAAAGCTTGCTTGCTAACCTTTATACATCTCACGCAACAAGTCTAAACTTTTTCTTAAGTTCTTTTGCTGTGTTATTTGACTCCCTTCATCGTTTTTTCAAATGAGGCTTAAAATATGGTCACGTACTTAATCTATAGTCAATGCAGTTTATTTCGACTCCATGTTTCTTCTTTCTCAGATAATACAAAGATTGTGTCATTAACTTTTTTGAAAGCTGTTCTTGTATGTAGCAACGTTTTTGTCAGACTTAAGAAATTATTTAAAAATATTTTTTCAAAAAATCATGATAAGCATCATATTTTGGAATCTCTTATTTTATATACAGCTGAACCTACGCCTAATACATGTATATAATTAGTAAACACAATAATTTTATATTTATAGAGCAAGCTTCCAAAGGCGTGAACATATATTGTCGTTTTTAGCAAAAGAAATGTACTGAAAAACAATGTACCAGGATATATTTTTAACATTAAAAATAATTTTAAAATTAAGTAAGACTCAAATAGACGTGACTAAAAATACCAATCAGTATTAATATTTTTAAGGTAAGAACACTGTTAATAACATACTGTTGTAAAATATTATAAAATATTATATATATACAAATATAAAAACAATATATATTTTTAAATATGAAAAATCATAAAGTTAAACCTTGTTTTGTGTTTTTTTCTTCGTTCCTCATTAAACTCGACCTCCCCGCCCTAGTTTCTTCATATTCGTGGTCTAGATTGACATAAATGTTAACCCTATTCGGTCCGGGTTTTTTCGAACATATTCCGCCCCTCCGTCAATGGCACCCACCTTCCCGGACCGAATAGTGTTAGGGGTTTTTAACTGCTTGTTTGCGCACCATCAAATCACCACAAAAAAACAAAATTTGAGTAGATGCACTTTTTTCAAAGCATTATTTTTTATTTTACGGTCTTATTAGCTACCATTAATTTTACAATCCTAGTCAGAATTATTGAGAATTTTCGCGTCCGTTTCTACAAGTTTTTGTTGTAATAATGTCATAACCCTTAAGGCTCTCAAATTTAGAAGTTATGAGTTTTTTTATCCGATCAAATAAGCTGAAATCTTTTAATATTTTTCCTATTTTCCGCGCTTTGTACCTTTTATAAATTACATAATATACTTTCAGCGCCAAAAAAAAGCATCGCATAATCTATGTTATTTTTAATGTTTGTTTTTAAAAGGAAATCTTAATATTTCAACAATGCTGTTTACACATCACAGCCAACCTCGATCGTTACAGGTAATGGTATCTTCGTATTTTTGCGTGATTAAAAGCAACGTAACTCTAACCAGGTGATCCAGAGGTCATTTTTCTAACCACCGGAAAATCAGAAAAATAACATCGGAATTCAGGGATTTCTTCCAAGAAGTTGTTTATTGGTTGTATTGAATTCCAGGATTCGATTTAATACAGCTTTCATATACCCAGATATGTTTCGATAACGGCTAAGTGACCAAGACAATAGTTCGTGTTAACAGGAATTTTGACGGCAAACAAAAATTTGTTATGATGGTCTTTGTGGTGGCGAGGATTTTTTTATATCTTTTCTCTGAAGTTAGAGTTATCAGGGTTTTTAGATCCAGAAGACTGCTAAAACGGTGCAAATGTTCGAGCCTGGAAGGTTTAATCTACCGAGTTATTTTTACTGACGAATGCCCCTGGAGATTTCAAAAGAATAAGTCAGTGTTTTGTTTTTTTAACGAAGCAAAAAGTGTCCTTTTCTTTCTAACACTTTTTTCGAAAAGGCGATTGAAGTGGAAAATTAAGTATATTGTGCATGAACTTAAAATTTTATCTCATTGATGAGAAATAGAACATTCCATTTTCTTTCTCCCGACCTTATAAGAAGCTCGTGGTCATAAGTTATGCGGGTTTAAAGTTAGGAGCACTTAAGAATGGAAATATTCCACTAGCGACAGGATTGAATTATTCCATAAGGTGTATCTTTTTATCCTAAACTTTTGTATACGGTTAGCTGAAGATAATGTTTACATCATAATGAAAAAAATAATCAGATTGGAGCTCATTAGAAAGTCTTTTTCACTTATTACGCTAAAACTATAATATCAAAGAACACCCACTCCTTGAATATGACTTGAAACAAAGGTCACATTAGCAGGTATCTTTGTTTTTGAAAAACATATCCAAGAGAAAAATTAGAAAAAATAAGAAAAAGTTTTATTCCACTTGGAGCCATCAAGGATGCTGTAATTCCATATAAGGAGAATGAAGAATAACAGATTTTCTGAATTACTGTCTTTACTGAAAACGTTAATGGTGTTTTTCACTAACAAAATGACCTTATATTGACTCAAAATCCAATATTACACAAATTTAAAATAAATTCCTTGAAAAACTAGCTCTGTCAGAGCAATACAAGATGCGTTATTCCATTTTCCCCCTATAATGCAAGCAATTAAATTTTGAATTTCGTACTCGCATTTTACAAGATTTGATATTTTAAAGGCTTTATTAAAAGGCCATTGTTTCGCATTTTTGTTGAAAAGGGTGCATAAAAGAAGAAACAAATTCTATCGAAAGCCTAAAAATTCTCTGGTATGGACTTTCTAATCTTGAAGTGCTTTAAAGTATTTTTAAGGTCTTGCATCTCCTTTTATTTTTAGTGCTAAGAAATTATTATGATTTTAAGTATACAGTAGTTCATATTAAAGCAAACTTGTTAAGTATTGAAGACTATATAAATATCATATATAAATGAACTTGTTATTTCTTGGAATTTTTTATCTTTATTATCTCCATTAATTTTCAACACTTCGTTTTTGGAATCTTTGGCCATACAAATAACATTTATTTATTTTTTCAAGTAATCCGATGGCACATTTTTTCAAAAATGAAATATATTATTCTGTTTGACTTTCATTGACTTTCATTGCGATTTTCAATGGAATTTGTTATCCTTAAGTTCACCTCAGACCTGATTTCAAAAATTCAGGTATCTTAGACAGTATTTCAAAGATAAAAACTTAAAAGAAAGTTTTGACCATTTCCCAAAATGAAAATTCGCAAAATTCACTTTTTACGGAATATAAAATCTAAAATCGCTCCTCGTAATTAAATAATATATTAAAATGCTACTAGATCCTTCCTTGTTCAAAAATTTGTCCCAAAAAACGCAAAAATGCCAAATTTAGGACAAAAAACTGATTTTTGCATGTATAAAAAGGCCACTTTTGCCAAGTTGAAAAAAAAAACACTGACAGACATGTTTATTGAATCTTTTACCTCATGACTTTCTCTTCTTAATCTTATCTTCAGTGTAGTTAAATTAGCATAGGTGTAAATTTTTAACTCGTTTGAACTTCAGGGAAGTCCTGTTTTTGGTCGCATTACTGTTGTTACAAACAAACGCTTGTAATTTTTTTTATTTCTCTAACAAGCTTCACATTCAGACGAAGGTCAAATAATAAATAAATCGTTGTATACGATGGTTCTGGAAACTCACACTGTGAGCGGTGTTCACAGATTAGTGCAAGATGTTCTTTGTTTTCTGTGGTGTGCATGTTTAAGTGCACGCTCTTCTTGGCATGTGCTCGTTGTGTTTTATATTATTATTCACGCTTTTATTCCTGAAAAGCTTGTGTGAGCTGTGTCAATTAGCCTGAGTCGAGGGTTGTCAATCATAGAGGCGCCTGGTCTGTATTTTGTATACTTTGCGAGCGTGTTATACAATTTGCATGCTCTGCAATCAAAACCAGCTACAAATTGAAATACGCTGAAAGAAGAAGTCTAAAATTAGCTTGAAAAACCTAAAATAAAAAAAATTAAAGCATGATGCACTGTCGTCATCAAAGTCGTTTGATACAAGATCATCTTCTTCCAATTGTTTCTTTTCTTGTAGCTCCACTTCTTCAGACAAAAGATAAAGACAGGCATTTAGAAGACGGAACAATCTTTTAAGTCAAGTGCCTTATAATACTAAAGACAAGGCAAAACAGAAAGAACAGCAGGCCCAACAGAAACTTAAAGTGCAGCTACAGTGGAGCAGACGTTTCGATAATTGTACTGATGAATAGCAGGTAGTGAAGCAGTCAGATGGTGGGGCAAATTTGATTCTAGGACCTGATTTTCTCTTTTGTATATCAGACGGCGAGCTAAGGAGAGACAAAAAAGGCCCTAGGAACGAGGTTGATAGTGGGGGGGGGCATCGCTTGATTTTCGTGAATGCAGAAGAAGCCCAAACATTCGAAAATGTGAAAACCGAAGGGATGAAAATATTTTTTAATAAGTTGGGGATAAATAACTTTAATAAGGAGGAAGATGATTTTGTACCAACGCAATCTGCGATTGCGTTGGTGACCAAATATTCAGTAACAAAAATACTAAAAGCTATTTTTTAAAAATGGTTTGTACCAATCTATGACGTACTTCATTTGAAAATGAAATCATATTTTGGGGATACTGAAGATTCAAACTCATTGCTTATGGATTCTAGGTGTGAATTAATGTCATCACCTAAAAGCAGGAAAAAACATGTTTAATTTATGAACAAAGAATTTCAAATTTTAAGACGACAAAAAGAACATTTTTACTTTATCAGATGACGAATCTATCATAGCCATCAACGTGCCATAAAATCAGAGTATATGTGTCGCTGTAGTCGTTTCTTTTCCCGTGTAGACACTCCTTCCGGATTTATTTCCCTGACAATTTCCGTGGCTGTATTCCGATTGACCTCTTTTTCATCAAGATACTCAAAATCTTCCTGTATTCTGATATTAACAGGAATCAGATGCCAATTCAAATACTGCCACGGGCAATACAAGATGAGCATTAAGAATAACAGTTCCGCATCTAATTTCTCCTAGTACCAAAAAACCATCTCGCTACGTTGCTTAGTTCCTCCATTATCCATTATCTCTACAGGTAACCACCGGAATAGACATTCTTGAACGTTTGTGTTCGAAATTGGTATAAATCACGAAATCACGGACATTCCAAGATGTTGGTTACTGTCAGAAACCCGCAGTGCACACTATTGGGCAAACAGCTCATACTAAATTAGGAACACTGCGCAAAGTAAGGAACGTCGTGCACACTGTCATAAAGACTGCGCACTGTGAGCTTCTAGTGCTATAGTAGTATTGCAGGTTTATTTTGAATATGATCTTGAAAATATGTTATTATTGGCAAGCGTTTTAAATATTTCATCCATTTTCTGTCAAATATTTTCAAAAAAGCTGCAGCACATCAAAGGGAATAAAAATATTAAATTCGGGAAATGTATTCGAGTTGATAGTGTGAGTTATTGACGTTTGAAATATCAGAATTATCTCGTTCATACATGCTCTACATTATCTTATAGGGGACAGACGTGTCTGGGAACGTTAGTCGAGAAAGTTGTTTACTAACGTAACACTCCGAATTTTTTTCTTTTGTCTTTTCTGTTCACATTTAAACTCATTGATTTAAACTTCGTTCCGGGGCTCTTTTCCTCTCACTAACAATCTCAGACGGTGAAAAAAAAATATCCGTCTGAGATTGTCCGAAAGGGAAAAAATACCTGGCGAAAAGGTTGGTTACACATTTAACGCTCTAAACTTTCTAGTCATTTTTGAATATCTCTTATCGCAGTAAAAATGTACACAAACTTTATTTACAAATTGCTTTTATCTATTTCTAAGAGTTGGTAAAAAATACACACCTTTGGTAATATCTAAAAACGTACGGCCACAGTCAGAAGTGACTTGTTACAATACATAGTCTAACAAGCACAAAGGATTTATTAGACCTAAAACGATACAAGTATAAGGATGCGTAATGGCTTTCTTTTAATTTTAAATGGTTTTTGCTCCAGAAAGACGGCGAGATAGGATAAAAAATGAAGAATTCACATTTTGTCGTTTTGAAATCTAATGAGTTTCTTATATTTATTCAAACATTTTGGAACATTTAACCCCAAAACAGCTCTGTTCTTGAAATCATCTACATCATAACATTTTATGTCCATTTTTATGTCTATCTTTTCATTTAAGCAGTGCGCTATTAATTTTCATTCAATTTATATGATTGCCATTTACTAAAAACATTCAACCTCGTCGCCAAGTCCATTTTTCTCTTTCTGACAATCTCGGACTGCGAGAAGAAATGATTTCTTCGCGCCGTCTCGGATATCAAAAAAGCGAAAAATTGCCCTGGGAACGAGGTTGAAAAACATTTTCTTTCCTGTCAAACAAAACAAATAATGCGATTGTGGTTTGAAAAATGTTTAGGGGACTAAGGGCGTGTCGGGGAGGCACGGGGAAGAGGAAAGGATAGACAATCAAGACATTAAAATCGAGACATTATGGAATATGGCTGCTTCTATCGCGCGCTCACAACTACTCACAACGACAACACGATGGTTCTTGTGCATATAGTTCAGAAATCTGGCAAGCAATTAATTTAGCTAAAGTTAAGTGTATAGTTAGTTATTCAGTTAAATCCCTTCTTTGATTGAATGCGCTGTAACTGATCCGTGGAAAGGAAAGCAAGAGGGTAAAGCAAGAACTAGTAGCTACGTTTTCGCTTAATAAAGCTGCTATTTGCTTGATAGCTGCTATTATAGCTAGCTATCTGATTTTGTTTGCAGTCATGTCTGAAGCAATTTCCTTTTATGGGCGAACTTCTATCACTATGAGATTGGATTATTTTAGAGTATGTTAGCTATAGTTCTTTTGCAATGACCTATGAAATGAAGTTTGTTTATTTATTTAGCGTGTACCTTCCTAATTACATGATTATCTAAATAAACAGCTCTAGCAACAATCTGGAAACTCTGCCTTCCCATATATAACTTCATGGTCTTGACTATAAGCCATCCCTAAAAACAAGGTAGGCATTTGCTTGCCCAGGGTCAAGCAAGAAAGAAGCCGTCAAAAATGCCCTATTTTCAAAGAGGGTGCTGATAAGCCACAAACAACTGCATATATAAGGGCAAGTTTTTCGGCCAATTATATACTTGAATTTTTTTCAAAACATTGAACTCACTCGAAAACGCCCACACTTTTTACGGCGTATGTGGCTAATCGGAACCCTCGTTATTTCGTTTGTGTTCGAAATGATTTGCGTCTTAATTCCGTTCCATTATAATGGTTGCAATACTATACTGACTTGCTCAGATGGGGAGCTAGCAGAAACAAATGCTCAAAAAACAAGGGGATTTGTGGAGGAGAGCACACATGGTAATAATTTTTTCTCTATTCTTAAGCTAGTTTTATAAAAATTAGGTTTGTTTGGTATGTGTGCATGATTACAAAGATAACAATAGATTAAAATGTCATACCTCAACCACACACAAATTTACTCAGGTGTGATCTACCCCAGGGATGTTTAGGATGTCTGTAAATGGTAATATGGTACATCATGGATGTAAGGCTCAGGACATCATTTCATAGTCAGCCATTGTTTTCAGTGAAAAGAGAAAGTTACTGAGAAAGGTAAAAGCACAGAAATAAGACGTTCACAGCATTTAGTCGGTATACGCTAATATGTTATTCCAAAATGTGATCTTAAAAAACATTTCTATCGCCGCTTTTCGTTTATAAACTTTTAAAATGTGATCTTAAAAAACATTTCTATCGCCGCTTTTCGTTTATAAACTCTTAAAATGTGATCTTAAAAAACATTTCTATCACCGCTTTTCGTTTTTAAACTTTTAAACTCTGATCTTAAAAAACATTTCTATCGCCGCTTTTCGTTTATAAACTTTTAAAATGCGATCTAAAAGAGCATTTCTATCGCTGCTTTTCGTTTTTAAACTTTTAAAATGTGATCTAAAAAAACATTTCTATCGCCGCTTTATGTTTGTAACTTTGAAAATGCGATCTAAAAAAACATTTCTATCGCCGCTTCTCGTTTATAAACTTTTAACGCTTATTTACTGCAATTAAAAATTTCAAAGGAGTTCGCGCAAAATAGATCGCTAAAATTGATCTTGTTACCTATTGTGATTAAACAATCGTTCGCATGGGGTCAGCGAGGCAATTATTTTCTTAAAAAACAAAAGCTATCGCAATGTTATTGTTCGGTGCAACTATTCATGCGAGTTTCACGGCCGTGGTAGATTACATTCAGACTGTACTGTAGGGAAATTTTAAAGATTTTAAAATAATAGCCAAAGGGTCAATACACTTACAAAAATGTATAAAAAGCAGAAGTCTCAACAGTTTTAATTCCAAATGTTGTGATTCTTTTTTCTTCTGGTCCAACTAATATTTCGATTTAAGGGGTGAGTGTTGCTCATATTATTGAATCCACTGTTAAAAACTGTTTTTGTTTTCAATATGTGAAACTAATAAAGTTGTTATCCTTGGTGGTCAGACTGTAAGATGCACACATGGCGACTCTATTTAAACATGTAGTGCATTATATTTGAATAAATCGGAAATGCGAACATGAAAAAGTTTTTATTTTCTATTTTTATCAGTTTTTAATTCACAATTATATGCCTGTTATAAAATACAATGAGCTATATACAAAAACATCTGCTGTCACGTCAGCATTGATTTGTGTAATCATTCATCTACCTGAACATATATAAAAGGAAAAATTGAGCATGAGTAAATTGACAAAGGTCTAGGCACAAACTGCTTCTCCTGCCAGTTTATTCAAAATGGTGATGAGGAGGTGACAAAACAAAAATTGTGATAATAATATTTGTCCAATGACTGGTGGTATGTTGCATTAATGAAATCAGTAGGATATATATTCTATTTTGCTGTGAGGGATACATTAAGGAGTGGAGGTCTCCAGACCATTTCGTGAGACACGGGCAAATTTTGTTTTCTTGATGTGTGCGATAGCTTTCTATAACTATTGAAATTACAAAAAAAGTGAAATATGAAGTTAAATATTTTTTATAGAAAACGGCATAGTTAAAATGCATATTTTTATTAATTTGCTAATTTTTTTAATTTAAAGAGATCTAACAAAGTTAAATAAATTAATTAATAGAAAAATAAATTAATTAATAAAAAGAAAGCAAGAGATGGCATTAAAAATAATTGAGCTAAATTTATTTTTACACCTTCATACGTAAAGTCTTCTTGGCATAAAAAGAAACAAAAAATGGATTATTACAGATCATCTGTAACAACGATGTACGGAACATTCTTTTCTCTTGTTTTTATAATTTTATTATCCATTTTCGTCTTACGAATAATAGCCTTATTAATTGTATTTTTAATTTTTTTTACATTTTTTGTGGCCACCTGTTGTTTGAAAATAACAAATATAAAAAAAGAAAGAAGAATATTATTCAAACTAAATTAATTCTATGTAATATTTTTACTGTTTTAAACAGCATTTATTAATTTAGTCCTAGGCCCTAGCTTGTGAAATACATGAAATGCATAACATCTAAAAATGATACCTGCCATACTGCTCTTTTATCAGAAGCAAATCATTTCAATATGATAGATAGATATAAATAGATTAGAATAACATTCAACACAAAAGAAAAATTGATCTCCAGAGTCATGTTTTAGAGAGAGTGAGGAAATCGTTATTAAGAGCAAATAATAAAACATGTAAGGTCTTCAAGGCATCCCGAAGTACTTTTGCAAGTTGGACTCATCTGAAAGATTTGCATGAGATATGCTAAATGATATATTTACTTTTTGTTAAAACTTCATGTAAGTCCAGATATAGCTTTTTAAATATTTATTTTTCTTGTCACTCGACGGCCATTTTTTTTAGTGGCACGTGACCCTGCTACGTATTATTTCAGTAGCGCTTTAATTATTACTGACTGCATAGCCAGAACATATACCTTCGCGCGGCAAAGTGAAACCATGGATGTACAAAAAGAATAGGATACACGCGGAAGCGAAAGCTCTCTACAAACAATTATATTTTTAAAAAAAATTAAATTAATTCTGCATAAAGTTTTTTACGAACGACCATCACCCCTCCCTCTCCACCATGAATAGGATTAAGGGCGGTTACAACCTTTGTTATTTGAGACGACACTCGCATTTGCGGAGGTATTTACCAACATATTTTCAAAACATGTACCTTCGCGTCAGCAATTATTTGACCTGGTAAAATCGCTAAAAAGTCCCTAGGCCTTGTGTGGTCAGACGTGACGGAAAATAGTATTTGTTTTTCCGGAGCATAGTTCAGTTGCCTCCTATGCGGCAATGCACGAACAACAAACTCTTAGCAAAAAAGCAGTTAGTTTTGCACTCCAACTGCATCATTAAAAACAGTTTGTCACAAATGTAGTTTGATTAAATCATTGCAGAAAACGCTAAAATATATTTAATAAAATGTGGTTTTTCTGCGTGTAACTTTAATGTTTACTCAATTAACTATGATTATTTTATTTCTTATTTTTCTTTGCTTTTCTCCGGTAAAAGTAATATTTTTTATTTAGGAGGTAGCTAAAACACTTTTTGTGTTTTGTTAAGTTTAAAAAATTAGAAGCTGCCAGTATTCTAATAAGTGCGAATATAGCCACAGCAGATATTAGTCAAAGCTAAAAATGGCGAATTATGAGGGTTTTTCGTTGGCCATTAATGTATGATGTGTGCTTTTAAAAGGTTTAATCATGGAGGTACAGAACAGCGTTGATGTTAGACAGGATACCTGTCTCTCTTTTCTGCTTTCGTCCTTCGATGTCTGTCGTGCTTTTGTAAGCCTGCTTATGTTAGCGCGCTATTGCAAAAGGGAAAAATGTTGAGTTTAGTTTACTAGACTACGTTGATGTTTGCGCTACATATTGGAAGAATATCATGAAAATAAACTTTAAATCTATTTATCTATAAATTATAGATTATTATCTATAAATTTAGATCTAACACAGTCTAGATCAGATTGGAAGAGGGTCATTAATATAACCCATGCTAGCATGGAAAACAGATGTTAAGCCAAGAATGATGATGATGATGAAGAGATGTGCATTCAAACTTTATTAATGCATTAGATATTATAAAGTGAATTTATTTTATCATAAATTTTTTTGCCAAAATTACACTTGCTAAAGAGCAGCTTCTAGGAGCTAAAAAAGAAAGTGTCTTGAATCAAAGTAAAAGGTTATTTTTCCCTAATATATATTTGTTATTTTTTTGCTGTATTTGTGCCTGCTGACAGTGATTCAATTTTACTGTAGTGATAAAAAACTGAAAATTTCAACATAATGGCAGAGGTTTTAGAAGTTGATATCGATGAAAAGGACGAATTCATGTATGTTGATGATGATGGTATGGTTTTAGATATTGCTTTACCTACCATGACTGCTTAGGCATTTATTTAATTTTTAAAAAAAATTAGGTGGCATTTAGTGGAGACAAACGTTAAACAGAGATTTGGTGTTTATTAAAAAACTGAAGAAGTTTGAATATTTGTTTTGGACATATTTGATTAGCACAACTAAACTGCTCGAAGAAGAAAAACTCTAATAAATATCTCTATTTTGACATATATAAAAGTGTAGATACCATGTGTTTATCAGAGCATATAATGATATGGTGTTATATATATATACCTGTTTTAAATGTGCATGTTTTAAAGATGTTATTATTTACATCACTTTATCGTACTTTTTTTTCCAGATGAGGTTAAAAGGTTAAAAAAGAATAAGAAGAGAAAAGGAAGAGGATTTAAAGGTAGTTTTTAGTTGTATGTTTGTTTGTTTGTTTGCTTGTTTGTTTTTATAGGTTTTTTCATCCTTGACTTTTAATGTCCTCAAATCCGCTAGGTGATGTTCTTTAGGAATTGTTTTATAGATCCTATCTTCAGTTTTTTTATTCCTCTGTAGCTTTTTTTTTGGTACTTCTACCAGCTGTTTTTTTAGGGTATTTTTATGAGAAAAGAATTAAGGCTTTATTATAAGCCTTCATTAATATATGAAAAAAATGAATTTTGTGCGAAAAGTTTCGTTTCTGTACAATTTGTTGTTTTTTTATAGATAGCAACGACATTCGAACCGTTGAACCTTTTGACGCAATAGAAGATGAAGCTGGTGCTAACATTCAAGGACCACAAAAATGTAAATACTTTTTATATATCTGTTAAGAGATATAGTATTATCAGGATCTTCTCTCTGCCAAAAAAAACAGGAATTGTCAGGAATTTTTTTAAAATGTCTGTAAAAAGTCATGTTCACACATGACTTAACTAACTAGAAAGATTTTTCAAAATACTAGCAAGGATTAAATTTTACATCTGTTCTTCAAAAAATTATTTTTACAGTTTGTTTTATAAAAAGGCTAGTTATGTAATTTGTGGAGTAATTCCTAATTTTGATAAGTAAGGCATTGAAGTTTAGACACAAAGTTCCAGGAGAAATATCACAAAATTAAAAGGCTACCTTTAAACATCTCCTTATGCTTTTCTTAACTAACTTAGCTTTTAGTTAGCATTAAAATGTTTTGAAGTAACTGTACATTTTTTATATGAATTTTTATCTTTCTCCTATTATTTTGTGATCATTGCATGCAGCGCTGTAACAAAACACTGGGAGTGTAATAACAGAATGCAGACCTTGAGAAGTTCTAAATTTTAACAAGTGACTTTAGAACCCTGAAATTAAATTAAATTCTTAAAAAGCCCTGAAATCGCCGAAAATTTTGGAATGACCAGTTTTGCCAAAACTATTGAAATGGACTATTCGAGTTTTTATTTCCACCATTTCGTTGATTAAAGAATAGTATTAAAAATTTTCTCCATTTTTTCATCACGCTTTTCATTGAGATATTTTATAAATTATTTACTTCCGTTGTAATGGCACTGTTATTATAGTCTAAGATTTTCAAGGGTAAAAATTTTATATGACACTCTGAGAAGTCACAATATTACTCAGTAACTGACCCTGAATGAATATTGAATCAAATTTAGTAATTTTATTCAATAAGTTCGCTAGACATCTGAAAATGTTCTCACAAGACTCTTGCATATTGATAAGCTGAAATTTTTTCTCTCTCCAGCTGTGGAGGGGTGGATTTTGTTTGTGACGAACGTCCACGAAGAAGCGCAGGAAGATGATCTCCATAACGTGTTCGGTGATTATGGCAACATCCGGAATATGCATTTGAATTTGGACAGACGTACTGGTTTTCTAAAGGTAATATATACGTTACCAATTTGAATAATTTTTTAATGATATATTTCACGTTTTAATGCAAAGATGACAAAAAAATAGATAAAAGGATGAAAAAAAGTCGCTCAAAATTTGACAAATGTCCACACATGAAGCGTCACCATTGTGGCCGCTAAAATAACCATAATATAAAATTATTTATAAATTATATACAATATATTTTAATTTTTATTGTCTGTTTTGGCATTTTAAAAGCAACAATATTCCTAAATATAGTTCTTCTCCAAATTTTTCGGGAGCAAGACACTGAGTGTACAATTTGCATAATTTGATAAATACAGTGCCGTGGAAAGTTCATGAACCGACTTTAGTGAGACGTCATTCTTATTTCGTTACCAGGGTTACGCACTTGTTGAATACGACACATTCAAAGAAGCTCAAAACGCACTAGACGCTACAAACGGTGAAGAATTACTCGGACAGAAGATAGCAGTAGATTGGGCGTTCGTTAAAGGACCAGCAAAAGGAAAAAAGAAGAAGTAAGTTTGATTGTTGATGTGTAGAGCGCTGGTACCGCTGTAAAAACTCCATTTTAACTTTCACCTGATTTAATTGCTGTGCATAAAAACTGGTCTCCACTTGGCGGAATATTAAGTGCAGAGCGACATATTCATAGTTCTGATTGACTGGAGGAAATTTTCTCCAACGAATCAACATGCTCAAATCCAATCTGCTCGAAATATTTCACCTTTGTGGACACGTGTTTAATTTTCCGATTTTTTCGGGTTTTACTCGAAATTGGAGAAAAATCGGATTGTCGGGCAATTTTTGGTGTCTTTTCATGCGAACTATGTAAAAAACGGAAAATATGTCAAATTACATTTTATTTCGCTGCCCCTTTAAACAGCTTTCACAAAGTGTTCTTTTTTATTATAGAGGCGGTCGAAGATAAAGTCTTTGCAAAATATCTACCTGCATACCATCAGCACTTTGGATTTGACGCAATTTAATACAAATATTTCTTTGCGGAGAACTTCTGTTGTAAATAAACGGCATTACAGCGCATGAGCTGCAGCTTGAGTGTATCCTCGGCACCGTGTATTTAAAACCTGCCACTGTCATGTTTTTAACCATCAGTTTTAAAAGAAAGAAAACATTTAAAAACTCGTATGTTGTGATTTTTGAAAGTAGAAGGGAATGTAATTGTGGAATTTTCGCGCACATATTTTTTTTGCGGAGAGATGTTGCGTGTTTCGCGAATTCTTTATGCATTTGGTTGCACGAGAATTTCACGTGCAAAAAATAAAATTTATATGCGCGAAAAACGATCTGCCAAATTTAAACTCGACCGAAATTTTTGTAAATTAAGATTCGTTGTTACATAATCCGGAGGGTTTAAAATTACAGCAGCGCTATTGTCAGTGGACTTATATTGAGACGGTGTATTTTTTGTCCCAACAAACTCAACTACGCCCAAACAGTAGTTCCCGCATGTATTACTGACACAAAATTGTAGTATAATTTAGTACATTCTACAAGAGGATGACAAGAATTTCTCTATGTCGATTATTCTCTCTTAATTTGCTTACTAATTTTTTGAACTTAATCACTTCTAGATCAAAAATGAACAAAAAAGTTTGATTTTCAAGCTTTCTTTTCAAAAAAATCTTTAAAAAGAGGACAATGAAAATTATATAAATCAGTCAATTTTAATGATTTTTTTCCTTTTTGTTGCATTTGAATATTTTCTCTGCTTAAATCCACCCTCGTCTATACGGCTTTGCCTTGAACATCGTTTAGCCGATTGGACATAGGCAACAAACCCTGGGGACGAGGATGTACTTGGATCCTTAACTCCTGCTTCTTTATTTTCTTGT
This sequence comes from Hydractinia symbiolongicarpus, assembly GCF_029227915.1. NCBI lineage: Eukaryota > Metazoa > Cnidaria > Hydrozoa > Anthoathecata > Hydractiniidae > Hydractinia > Hydractinia symbiolongicarpus. The sequence continues at coordinate 10,028,310 of NC_079875.1, read as the reverse complement.
CGGATTTTTTTGCCCCTGCTACGCTCACTAGGAACGTTAATTAAAAAGAAGACTATCGCGAAAAAGAAAAAGAATGTTTGATCAGATAAAAAAATCCGCAAAAATTGTTAGTCGGTAAAAGATATAAGTAACTTAGCAAAAAATTTGTCACTTTTTGCGAATTTTTATTAGACATATGTAGATGGAACAGAAATGCAACAAGACCTTTGGACAAAATTCCTATCAAATATATGTAAACACTGAACGCGAAGCAAAAAAATACCGTAATTATGTCAATTAAGTGCATCATTATCAATTTTTGCGAAGCACAACTTTCTCAGTCTGTGCACCAACAGCATTTTTGCAGGAATTTATAGCGTCCTTAATAATGGGAGAAAAAAATAGCTAATAGTTATAAAAATTATAAAAATATTAAAATATTACAAAAATATTTACAAAATAATAAATTTAAATGACCGAAGTCAGTCAATCCTCTCATTCCTTAGGTGCCATTCCGATTTCAACCCTGACAAGAGAACATGGACAAAAAGGTGATAAATCAGTCAGTTTTTTTGGAGATAACATCATTGATTCACAACCATGTTACTCATCGAACTGATGATAATATCCATTGACATTGGCTCGATTATTCAATCTGTGTGTCTTGTAGGTTTGAAATAGGAAAGGTAATATATAAGTACATAAAAAGCTGAGGAAAAGATCAATTTTTTAAAAAAAATATGAAACAACTACGTCGAAGGCCCAATTATATAATCGTTTATATAAGCCTTGCATCCTTAGATGGACCCAAGGACACAAAAATTGTATCTCCTAAATTGATTTTGGAGTATATGTCCGTCGAAAGACGTTTTTGAGAAGCCTGCAAAAGCGCAGTTACGGCAATTTCTTTCTTCGATTGTCGTAAACGTCTGAACAATTGCGTTGGCTTCAAAATGTCGATTGCTTTAACTATTAGATCGTCCATTTCTTTCGAGAGATTTTCGTTTTTCAGATGAAAGCTTGTTGCAGCTTCTTTCCAGCAGTTGGTATCAGCTCGCAACTCTTTGATAACAGCAATGCTTTCTTTCAGTTTGGTTGCAAGAACTGATGCGTTGTTAATTTGAACAGATACTTCGTTTTTCAACTCGGCAACTTTTTCTTTCAGATCTTGTGTTTCTTCGCAATTTTCGAAATATGCGAGTTTCAGGTTAGCTTTTTCTTTGGCAATCACGTTCACCAACTCTTCTTTAGATGCGATGACGTCGTTTAAACTGCAAATCTTTTCTTGCAAGTTTTCAACCATTTTGTTTTTTTCTTCAGTGACTTGAAGAAAACCTTTCAAATATTCAACTTCGCTTTCTAAACTTTCGATGTAAATCTAGAAGGAAAAATGATAGATTGTTATTATTGCTAGAAGAAGATGAAGAAGAAAAAAAGGAAGAAGAAGAAGAAAAACAACAACAACAAAAACAAAAAAAGAAAAAGAACAAGAACAAGAAGAAAGGAAGTTTCGTAGCTTCAATGTTTTACACATCTTTATGCCTGACAATGCAATGTCCTCGACATAAAAAACGAAAGAAGAGTAAACGAAGTCCTTGCATTGACTCACGAAATAACGGTCGATGCTGATTTCTTCAGTCAGTGGATAAAGTAGTTATTCTAAAGTCCAGTCGTCTAGCTGAGAAAGAAGAAGATGGAAGAAGAAGAAGAAGAAGAAGAAGAAAAGGAAGGAGAAGAAGAAGAAGAGAAATAATAATACCTGTTTGTTGTTACATCCATGAATATGACACATGCAAACACATGGTCCGAATTCTACTATTCTTTCTTCGCAAATCTTATTTTGAACAACTGCACTCATTTTCGGTTTTTTGGCGATCTCAACACGACGAAAGACAAGATTAAATCTCAAACGGTCAATAAATTTGACGTCATTTTATCCATTTCAAATTATAGTGACGTCAACTTATAAATGTGCGTCAAATCACGTGATGCAAGAGCACAAAACTCCACCGAAAATCGTTGACATCGGTCCAAAATAGAGCATGAATGAACACAGCATGAAGTGAAAGATGGGTGGCTTTGTTACGAGACGTCACAACGACATTCGTCACCTCACATCAAAGTTACTCAAGAATGTTTGTCATGACGTACAGTTAGAACCAAATTTGCTACCGCTGACTGACCGCGGACTTTCGTGCTGGTGATTTTTGGATAAACGGCCAACAGGCATTTTTTGACGTAAGGGTTTTTGACCCCACTGCCTCGAGGTACAACAACCAAACTTTACAGCAATCTTTCATTTCAAACGAGAACGAGAAGAAAAGAAGTTACAATCGTAGAATTTTGAGTGTTGATAATGGCAGTTTCACGCCGCTATTCAATTCACGGAAGCATGGGTCGCGAATGCATCACTTTTTACAGTCGGATTTCGGAAATGATAGCGGATAAGAAGAACAGACCCATTTCAACTGCAGTCACACATATACGCACAAAACTTTGTTTTGCTCTGTTGAGATCTGGTTTGAGATCTGTGTTTAAGAGGTTCAAGAAGTTTATATAAAAAGTTCGATGTAGGAGAGGATATTGTGGTTGGTCATGAAATTTCAAAGTTGAACTGTTAAATCGTTAGCTAGGAATATGTTGTGTTATGTCGTAAATTAGTCCCTCGTAGTCATATAATGTTCTACTAATTGTTGTAAAATTATGTTTAGTAAAATTGAAAGGTTAAATATATAAACTTATTTAATATTTAAAAAAAAACTCCACCATCGTGTTATTTGTTTTGTACGGAGTCTAACGTTTATTAAACCGAATCTTATTAGTGTTGGAGTACATTTTTTAACCGGCCACGTCTCTTCCCAGTTGTCAATTGCAAGAAATACGAGATTTAAAGTAAAAGAAACAAAAATGACCACTTTCATGGACAAGTTTAGGCGTTAATTTTTAACCAACCTTAACTACTGGAGGGCGTTAAAGGGCGTTCGTTTCCAGGGCGCAGACTTGGGCTCATTAGGGAGCTTACAATGACCTCAAACCTTAGTTGTGCTTGGTCCTTGATTTAGCACATTCGAAGCTATCTTACACCACTCAAAAAAAACATTAATTCGCCGCTGCACAGACAGATCACTGTAACTCTTAAGGACTAGGTTGTTGTAAAAAGTGCTCTGTGTGTCTAGAAAGACTCTATAAATCGGCTATACCATTTTATGAGAATATTTAAATTCTACCCAGGCTGATTATTATTGTCGTTTCTCTATCGTTCTACAATGGATCTATTGTTTTTAACCTGAAATCCCTCTCTGATAGTCTTATAATGCATATTCTTATATAAGAAAAGCGTTTACCCAACGGTACGAAACATCATCATCCTGCCACCAATTGAAACTCAAATTTTAGGTAGCTAATTTTTCTTAGCCATAAAAACGGGAGTGTATTCTAAGGGTTAAAATATGTTGGCACCCTATTGCAATGGGCTCATAATGGAATTCAACCTTGATAGGCAATTACTTTTTAATGAAAGCAGTGTAATTCCAACATTGATAGACAATTAACTGTTAATGAAAGCAGTGTAATTCCAACCTTAATAGACAATTACCTGTTAATGAAAGCAGTGTAATTCCATCCTTGACACACAATTACATGTTAATGAAAGCAGTGTAACTCCAACCTAAATAGACAATTTACTGTTAATGAAAGCGGTGTAACTCCCGTGGGAGAACTTTTGAACGTCAGAATGTGGTGTTTTAGAAAAATGTAGCAGGATAAAAAAATATGAGAGATGCGAACGCACGCGTGCAAATATTTTTTTCTTCCGAAGTATTTTTTGGATGTTTTTAAGGTTTGTGAACTTGTTTATGTTTGTTGTTTTTGTTTTTTTTGACCACGACAAGCACACGTTTCAATTTTTTCGGTTTTTATTGTTTGCTTGTTAATTATTAAAAACACTACATACACAGTATTTCCTTTATTAAACACCCTCCTTCTAATAAGTGCCCCCCTGTGATAAACGCCCCATCTAATAAGTGCCCTTCTCTGTGATAAACGCCCCATCCAATACGTGCCCTCTGTGATAAACGCTCCATCAAATAAGCGACCTCTGTGATAAACGCCCCATCAAATAAGTGTCCTCTGTGGTAAACACCCCATCCAATAAGTGCCCTCTGTGATAAACGCCCCATCAAATAAGTGACCTCTGTGAAAAACGCCCCATCAAATAAGTGCCCTCTGTGATAAACGCCTCATCTAAAAAGTGCCCTCTGTGATAAACGCCCCATTCAATAAATAGCTTTTCTCAGTCACTCTCAATGAACAGATCAAAAAACAGATTAAAAGTTCGAACGTTTGACGTTCGAAAAAGGAATAAAAACGTTCGAAAATCAAAATAAATGATGAAAAACTCCACCAAACCGATCAAACATCAAATTTTACCATTTTGATGAAAATAAATGCTTGATGAAAATGTGTTCTGGAACATATTTCATTAAACACCGTCAAACACAATTTTTCCCTTATTTTCAAAAAATGGAAAAATTATGCATGCATATACACACGTAAACCGATCAAACAGTCCATCAAACATCAGAAAATATCGGTGCTTAATGAAATGTCTGATCGGGTTATGAATGCTGACCTTAAGGTGCTGTGTAATTAAAATGACAAGCAAACAACTAGAAACCCGAAAATTAAAATATTTGCATTAAAGGGGCTACGAACCGGTTAAAATGCTCACATTCCGTATATCCAGCGCACATATTATAAATCCAGCAAAAACCGTTTTGCGCAATGAACAGACCAGCGCACTTTGCTCGCTGGTTCAATATTTTTTTCGAAAAGTATATTACAAAGAAATATCTCAGCGAGACTTATTCTGGATGAAAACATGACCAAGGCTGGAGAAGATAAATATTCTAGATATATCTATATGTTCGAGTCTGTAAGTTACATACATGCCGGAAAAATAGCCAGTTTGTTTTTGGCCGCCATCAGTTCGACTTTCGTGTAAGTCACTAAAGTCGAAAATCAACAGCCGTTTCGTAGCCCTTTTAAGATGTAAGTTTATAAAAGTTAACAGAAAAACAAAATAAAAAAAAAACGTTTCAAGATAAGCATATTACTACGATATTCACAATTTTTTTTTTCTAGTTTCATCTTCTATAATCTTACAAAAATGCGTGAAGTTTGGTTTGTTCAACAATTTTTTTATCCTCATCCTATCTAATTTATGGAGTCCATTGCTATTCAGTCCATAGCCAGTTTATTTAAATTTTTCTTATCTCTTTAAGCACTTGTATATATATTATTCATTTCCAATTTTCTTTTAGATGTCGATCAATCGAAATAACGCGTCTTTGGAACGCTGGTTATGCGATATTATATATCATAGAGTTATATGTGCATATTATGGAAGCAGAAAGCTCTCGAGTAGCTTCCTTTCGATTAAGCTTTGTCCTTAGTTGATTATCTCATCCACCATAGTTACATTGCTACAAAGATTTAGTTTTGTCTAAAAGCAACTCGAGAACTTTCTTGTAAAGGTATGTGGTTATGATTACTTGTGGAATGCATAGGTTTGCGTGCGCGTCAGGTAGCGTCATTTTTGATCATGCTTTGGGGTATTTTTAAGTTAAAAGGTTTGAGCGGCGGTGTCGGTGGCTGTGTTTAATTACTGCAATAGTTTGGGCGATTAAGACAAAATATTTTTGGGAATATGCACCGGTAGTTTGTGGAAGGTATAGGTAGGCTAGGTAGGTTTAAATGAGTGGAGGGTTTTCAAAGAAATTCGACCTAATGACATTCGTATAACTTTTGAGCTGTATAGAGAATTTTGTTCCGCTATATAAAAATAAAAATAAAAGCGATTGAAGAAAGATTTTTAACTTGTCTTTAGTCTTGAAATTATTGGATTCAACAATCACTGCATTGCTTACAGACATAAAAAATTTAGTTTCATTTTACTTGATTGGCGTGTTTCATTTTTCCTTGTGTAGGGGGGCTACATATGGGTTTAAATAAGAATGTCGTGAAATTATATTTTAAAAGAGAAAAAGCTGAAAATAAAATGTTCACAAATAATGTTTATCACACTCATTTGGTAACCCTTGTCATAAATATTCAGAAGATTCGCCACAATTTCGTGGTACCAACTCAGGCAAAAATGGCTCAGTTTAACTTACGACTACAGTTTGGTTCTACAACGTTTTCCTTGAGCTTAGCAAGTGGAAAAATCCACTTGTCGGATGATTCTTTTCTGTCTAACTTATTCTTTGACAAATAATTTATTTTTGACGAATACGTTGATAGCTTCTGAAACGACTGATTGAAAAAACAAAAAATAAGTAAAATTAACAAGAAAGACTTAAAAAAAGAAAAATGCAATCTCCGACTTTAATTATTTTTGGGAAAATTTATTTACAACATGCGATTAAAAAGTTAGATTTTTATATTACCACTGTACTTCATAATAACCGCCACTTTGTGGATATATAACTGTATTGGTGTTTAATAAGCATTTCTCTGACAGTAAATAGAACTTCGAAACAGTCTCCTCATTTTATTATATCCTCCAGCACAATAACGTGCCATTACCGATGGTCTTGTTTTCATTTTAAGAGATGTATTTATAAAGCGTTAATATGATAAGGTTTTCTGGTATTATTTTTGTGAAAATTAGCTCCAATATCGGATTGAAAAGGCAAGATTTTTATAGTTCAACTGTACTTGGTAATAACCGCCACTTTGTGGATATATAACTGTATTGGTATTTAATAAGCATTTCTCTGACAGTAAATAGAACTTCGTAAAATTCTCGTCATTTTATTATATCCTCCAGCAGAAGAACGTGCCATTACCAGTGGTCTTGCTTTCATTTTAAGGTTACTGTAAAGGAAACAAATTTTTTTCTAGGTTTTTTGCAAAAAATTCATGACATATAGAAAAAAAAAATTCTCTTTTGAATGACATATTTAATTTTCCATGAAAATATTTGGAACATCCATTTTTTCTGGAAAGAGCCTTTTCAGAGGTGTTATATCCTTCACACCTTTGAGAAAATATGTGCAAAATGAGTTACGCATATTTTTTGTAAACATTATACATGATATGAAACTACCGTATAAATATATGCATAATAATATTTTTAGATAGTTTACTTTCACCATCGATATATATATATAAATGTTGTCATATAAAAAATCATTAAAAAAATCAAAGTTAAGGAGTATGCATATAAGCTTTCTTTTGTAACCCTGACTTCTGTCTGTTAATAATTCTGAACGCGTGCACGCATATTCAGCATAAAGAAAAAGTTCACACTTTCATCATCTTTCTGCATACTCAGTTCACACATTTTCAAAACACTTACGAAAATCTTTAAAAACAAATATCTCGTTAGTAAATTTTCGCATACATGCCTTTACGTTTGTGGTCTCTTTTTCCGAAAGCTTCCTATTGGCTCATTGGAATTTTCGGTAATGGAAAGCCGAAAAATTTATGCACAAAAGTTTCCCGGATTTTTTTGTATAAATTACTGATTAGCGAATTATGACGACAGAAAGAAAAAAATATGCATTTTTTTGACTGATTATATATAATTACAAATAATTTCATAACGACGTTGTTACAATAAAAAAACCGGGAACCTTTTTGAATTTAATTTATGCTGGATGTAATAGTGCAAAAACGAGACGTCTGCGACCACGCGTTCGGAAAAAGAAGCCATTTTAAAACGCACGGTGAAAAAAAAATGTGTTTAATTCATTATACTTCCCTTTTGGAAAATTAACATCTCACGAAAATAACACCATCAAAAAAGTCTTTCATCAAGCATTTAGAAACAAAAAAAAAATTAAAAAAAATGTAAAAGTATTGATAAATTATAAGGGTTTTTCTGAGACTACTCATCAAGTGAGTTCTTTCCTTTACAGTAACCTTAAGCGATGTATTTTTTCTTGTGGGTTTAAATCGAATAAAGCGCTAAAATGAGAAGGTTTTCTAGTATACTATTTCATAAATCGTCTCTTTTATAAGTTCAAGCAACTCATCACTTTCCTACACTTTTAAAACTTACAATATTTATGTGCTGTAACAGTTTACTGAAAGTAATGCAGTGATTTTTTTTATCTAAGAATTAATAACGTACAATACTTTAAAACTATTTTTTTTCTTTTTGAAAATTATACCACTGACTGAATAAAGACGTGTGTATCGCTTTTATTTCTCTAGTAAATTCTGTCCATATACGAATGTCACAAAACTGTCTCTCAATTCACAAATTTTGAAAATTCTATTTCCAACAGGAGGAGCTATTTTATTATTAAGACAAAAGTTTAGTTTCTTATTCTCGTATCTAAATTATTTTCTAGATGCAAAGATTACAAGTTTTGTTTTAGCTTCACGGTTTTTCCCTCCCAAGTTATTGTAAGGGAGGGTTTTTTAACCCAGTCGCAAAAACAAATCGTACCCTTTGCTCACTCGTTTTAGTCCAAAAATGTAAAAATTGAAATATTAAAGAGTTAACAAGTATCAGGTTTGACAGGAAGCAGGATGTAAGGCGATGAAATCTCCCAAAATGGTTTGCCAAACTTCTCCCAGACGAAATTCTTATTTTGTTTTTGTGGAACTCAGACACGATTTTTATTTTGATAAAGGGAGCCTTGAAAATGGGGTGGCAGTTTAGGAAGCTAGTGTGCATGTAATGCCGGTCACCGTGTAAATTCCTCCAACAGACTTGGCTTGAACTATTTTCCACGACATGATCTTCTATGGCGCTAATTTTTTTTAAAAAGTAGCGAATCCTCTCATCGCGCGTGTTACTTTGAAACAGAACGTGGATAGGGCGTAAGCATTTCGCGCGGACAAAATTCCACAATGTACTCAAGCCACATGTCTTCCTTCAATGCACGGTGTAACTTGTTGATGTGCGACACATTTAAAAGAAAAGAACATGATTTAACTGGATTATGGAATGACTTAAATTCATTCTTACAACAACAAACAAATTTTGTCTGTTGTTGTGAATGGATTCAAATTATTTCAAATATTCAGTTAGAAAATGTTCTTTTCTTTCAAATGTTTCGCATGTCAACAAGTTACACTGTGCATTGAAGGAAATTTTAGGATTTTTTTTTAATTCTTAATAACAAAACGACATAAAAATTGAGTAAGACCCCCGCCTTTTTTATTTTTCTTGTTGTCAACTCGGCGCTTTATTTGTAGTGGCTTCCAGGTTGTGGAATCCAACTGTTTCCTGTGTTTCTGCTTACTGGTACTGAGCGACTGAGACTGTATCGAATGTGAGTAATTCAGACCATTTGAGACTATTGCGATTGAACGCTGCTTAGTTAGAGTAACTGAGACTATTTCGAACGACGACTGCTTAGTGTGATTAAGACTATTTCTTGAGTAACTGAAGCTATTTGAGACTATTTTGATTTTGAACGAACGATGCTTAGAGTAACTGAGACTTTATTTCGACTGCACGACATTCACATTTCGATTTTTGATAGATGGTTACGAAGACTCATCAGATATTCAGACTTTATTTTATTATCGAGACTAATTCGATTAGAGAAATGTTTGTGTTACCAGTGGCGGGTTTGAACCACCGAATCAGTGATCACTCGTTCAGAGTGCAACGCGCTAACCAACTGCGCCACTGATCCCCTGTAAAGTACAGCGCAAAAGCTTATGCCAAAATTTCGTTCTACGAAATAATTTTTCAGAGATATCGCATACATTAACGCGATAACAAATTATGCTGCTGAGTTTAATCTATAAATTGGCCTCGCAATCAACGTCGGTTTCGAATCGCCACTTCGATGTGAGATACTGCACTGTATTACCCGCTAGCCGACTTCGACACTGGTGCATATACTCATGCGCAAATATTGAACATACTTTTATAGTAAGGGTTCACACGACATACATGGCTATCTTTAATTTAAATCCACCTGAATCCACTAAACACAGGAACATATTTGTTTGTTTCTTTTTACCATTTATCTTCTTAATTATAGATCAATTGCTTGAGCTGTAACATGCTCCATATGCTGGCAGCACGACGGGATTAAAAATGATAAAATTAAGGTCCACCAGGCACAATTTAGCTTCTGTGCTCCTAGGATAATTTTTTTGACTTGCAAAAAAAAAGTTGATATTTAGCAGTAAAGAATTTTGTTATGTGTATGCAATGGATAATTATTAAAAACATCGCCCTCAGTCATTTCCCCGACCTCGCAAGCTAAATCAGTCGGCACGTGGCGATATTTTGCGGCCCGGGATAATCGGTTATTATTTTTTTAGTGTTGCATAACATGTGGATGAAAATATTTTCTTGCGACTCCTTACTTTTATGGTCAGAAAGCAATTTTGTCTTGAATTTTTGCGAGGAAATTGCAATTATATTCTCATGTTATGTTTTTCCTTAAATTTAAAAGAAATGGCACACGCATTAGCTACCGTTAAGTTACAATGACTTGAGTTAGAAAAATAAATGTTTATTCTGTCTAGGAAAGGATAAAACAGCTATAGCATTGAGCCAAGTGGGATTCGAACCACGTCGGAAATGTTTCCCGCTCTACCAACTGAGCTACTGGCTCCAGTTAAAACATTGACTAACCACTCAAAGGTAATAAAGGTTTTCCAGAATCAAACAAGAAACAATGTGCGTTACAACAAACACGTCTTTCGAAAATATGGAAAAGTTAAAGGATTAAAATCACAAAAATTTTAAATAAGCTATTTAAAGAATATCACAAAAACCTCTATTAGTTAACACAAACAAAAAAACAATTGTACTAGAAATGTGAAAAACGTCATAAAAAGGTAAATCTTTCTAAAAATCATCCGCAGAATACATCAGTCAACAATCGCGTATTTATGCTAAATGAGCAAAATGTACTAAAAATCATATTTCAGGATCGCTTTTGCTCATTTAGCATAGATCCGCCATTTTTGAGCTGATAAGATTTTTTCTCAGAAAGCATTTGAGGGTCTCTGTCTTTGTGCACAATATAAAAATAAAAACTAATGATCCAATTCTGGGAAATGTTGATAACGGACGGACGGACACAAGTCAATTTATAGGACCTCCCCTGTACCAGGCAGTCATATTGGTAATTGGTAAAAAATAAAGAATACAACATAATGTATGAAAAACCTTCTTTTTGTGTAGCCTCCTTATGAAATAAACGTTTTTTTGTGAATGAGAGGTTGGGAGTGACATCTTCAGTTTAAAGAAAAAACAAAAATCAATTTCCAGAAAATTATTAAAATAAAAAAAATATTCCATATTAACCGAACTAGGAAATGAATAAAATTATATATAAATTATATAAAAATTAAATAAAAAAAGATAAAAATCCATCAACAATTTATTCTTATGAAAATATTTATATATCCGTTAACCCATAAAAATATTTCTTTCTGCAAAATTTAAAAAATATATAAAATATTTATCTCTGAAGGGTTTTAGTTCGTACACATTTTAAGGTCATGCTCACTCGCTCAAACATGTACATAGTTTTGAATTCCCATTTAACCCTATTCCCTCATAGGTTTTTGGGTGTAACTTTTGAATAACTGAATCAATTTGTCAATTTTTTTTTAATTTTCCTAAGATCTAATAATGTTTTTTTTTACATACGAGAAATTTTTGGTCCTGGAATTAAATTTTTTACATTTAAATTTCCATCGAATATGTGTATATATATCGTTGATTGCTAATTACAGGCTTAATTCGTGAATAATTAATGATTAACTGTTCAGCCGAAAATAAAAAATTTTTGGTCCAGTGTTTACATCGATGACGATAGCAGAAAAATGATGACGTCATCGAGATTTTGTTGACATCAAATTGCACGTAAAAACAGGCAAGAACAAAAGTGATACAGAAGTTACTAGGGAATGGGACACAATCTGCGCTACCTTCCCCCTTCTTGATTTGGAACGCCCGAAAAAGCCTAATAGGAATAGCGTTATAGTTAGGTGAAGTTTTCGTAGGCCAATGCTTGTATATATGCTACAATTTTTTTTTCTTGTGCATTTCTGATCCATACGCAGGTTGCAACCAACGATTGCGTAATTTTTTTAACTTCCCACTCTTCCTGCACCTGTGACAACTTTTGATTCGCTATCCAAAATAGGCGCACTTGTTTAGAGCGACCTGCTGTAACCAATTTGCTTGATATTCTGGCAAGTTAATATCAGCACACACCTCTGTCCACTGAATATTCAATCTTTCGGATTCGTTCTAAAAGAAACAGAAATATTGCATAAAATACTATGACGTCATATGTTTAAATTATAAACAAGAGAAGAGCTTAAGTAAGGTAGCCGAGATTTGAGAAGAATTCAATATTTTATCTTATTTAAATTAGGTAATTTAGAAGATTTTCGGGTGTGTTGAAGGTCACTTCAGCCTAATATTAGAAATAACGATTTACTATCAACACTATAACGAATATTTACAGAGAATAATCAATTCAAAAATGTAATATATTGGTTCTCCCATGAGTTCTGTTAAAAAAAATAATTTCAAAGGAGGTGTTTTGATATGTAACGATTTGTTTTCTGTTGAAAAAGTAATCTTTGAAAGAATTCTTTTTCCGTATTGTGGATACCATAATTTGTTAGGTTATTTAATATTTGATTGTGGCTTAAGGTGTCGACAGCCTTACTGCGGTCAATAAATATTCCATGGGGGAGGGGACATATAATCTGAAATAGAAATGCATGCAAATATTTCGTCCAGATAAGATTTACCCTCAAAACTTACGCTAAAAGCATATTGAAATATACTAGGTATAGTAAAATAATATTAGGAAGCATTCTTACCCCCAGAAGAAACTTTGAAAAGATGGTACCACTGTCGTCATGGTAATTATAGACAGTGGCTTCAATCCAAGCATTATCAGTGTTGCGTTGATCATCCACATATCCTTGAAATATCTGCAAGAAAGAAAAAACAACACACGTTGTAATCATGCTACTTTGATGAAATTTTCACTATAAAAAAAATTCGCGAAATCAAGGGAAACAAGTTCTGAGTTAAAATTATCTCGTGAAATAACTTTTCCGCGATTTATAACTTTAATAAATTTTTGCGAGAATTAACTTTTGCGATAGGCAAAGGTGTTGATTACTATATGGTCAATACGATGACCCCTATGGCTCACTTCTCTTCTTAATAAAAACTCTTTACTTCTTAGTCAAAACTCAAAAAAATCCCAGACCTAATTCTGGTCCGGAATATTGATTGAGCTGGGCTTTGATAACTCAAGGTTTTGAATACATGACAACCCTCGTGTCATGTGTATGCGGGGGCAAGGATGAATAAATGACATACCACCCTCCGGCCATGAAAAAATTCAGTGTTCTTAGTAATTAATAACTCTCCAGAAATTTTATGTGTAGTGGACCACTACACATACTTTAGATAAAATTATATTGTGGTATTCCGTTTAGGCATTTCTTTATCTTTTTCAATACACACTAAATTCTAACCATGCTGGTCAGTATTTTTCTATTGTTCACTGTTTTTAACCTAGAATCCTAGCCTGATATTCTTATAAAGTATATTCATTATAATTGAGAAAAACATGTGATTTGCTTGCTTGGCACTACCATGATTTTAAGGACTCTGGGTATTGTGTCCATTGATAAAATTAATAACTCTGCTACTAATCTGAACTGATTAGCGATATTATTTTATTCGTGTACATGCTTCGTGACCTGCTACAATAAGCTGTCCGTAAATTGAGTACGTGTTAGCCAAGTATACTTCTTGCGAAAAGTGAAATAAAGATACAAACCATAGGTGTAAAATTGCGGACCAGATTTTTAATTTTAGTTGCGAAAAGACAGTTTGGGGCCACATGCAGAGAAGTGTTAATTGCAGAAGAGATGTGTCAAAGTGCAGAAGAGAAGTGTGAGAATATAGAAGAGAACTGTTTCGATCATAAAAGAGAAGTGTTTTTAAATTGGAAGAGAAGTGAGCCATAGGACCCATCGTAGTCAAAGAGGTCCTGACTTAGCTTGCAAAGTTCTATAAAATGTCATCAACAATAAAAAAAATGATTTTGGATGAATTTAAAGAGCTATTACATGAAACCTTAATAAGGATGAAAGTGATATTAAGAAATTTTTTTGCAGAATAAATACAGAATCGCGGAATTAAAATTCGCGAATATCCAATTTCAACAAATCTTGAGAGAAAACAAAAATCCTTTTTAAAATTTTTCGCAGGGTCCAGCTTCCCTGATTTAGGCCAAAAATCGCGACATTTCGTGTCTTAAAGTATTTATTCATACTACGAGAACACGAAATAATAAATACATTAAATTTTTATTGGCTCTTACAACGGGCGAATTCCTGTAAACCAAATATTGACGAGTAAAGACAGGCGAATTCCCGCAGGTTAACCACTAGTTCTAAACAACAAATTCTCGTGGGTTAACCACTAGTTCCAGGCAAAAAAAACCCGAGATTAACAATTTGTTTTAGACAATAAACTCCAGTGGGTTAACGACTGCTTCTAGACAACAAACTACCGTGGGTTAATGACTAGTTCTAGACAACAAACTACCGTGGGTTAATGACTAGTTCTAGACAACAAACTACCGTGAGTTAATGACTGGTTCTAGACAACAAACTACAGTGGCTTAACCATATTTCTTATATTGAGCAACCTTCCCCCTTGGAGTTTAAAATACCTACCAGTTCTCCGTTCTGGAATATCTTATTCGCGTCATCGACGTAGACACGACGCTGTGTTGCGTTTAATCCAAGATTTTCCAACGTTTTCTCGCTGAAGATGTGTCTCAGAGATTGCGGTATTTCATCTCTTTGATCAAAAGAACCCTAAAGAAATAATTTATTTTTATTTATTAGAAAAGAGAAAATACAAAACGAAAACATCGGTTTTAAGAGTTTTTGAAAACGGTGGTTTCTTCGTAGCATCTAGGTCTAATTTGACAATCCACCGTCCGACAAGCGGGGTCCAATATTTTTACAGCGCACGTGCAAAAGAATTGCTCGATTGCATTAATGCCTTTTCAAGCAAGACTGGTTAGACTATCTCCAAAAAAGAGAACAGAACTTAGATAAAATGGTTGTCAGCACCGTGCTATATCATATCATTATATTGTCCAGTATAAAAGCACAAAACAAAAATTAAAAATAAGCTTACGCTCGGTAACACGTGCGTATCAGAGTTCTTTTTCATGGAAACCAAAACTTCTAACGTATCGGAATATTTCCCACTCATCTCAAAGTAGTTGCGACTCCACCTAAAATCAAAAATACGACAACATATATTCAACGTTCTTTAAGATGTTCTAAATAACACAAAGTGCGACCGAGCTAGTGCTAATGAGGGACAGACAGAAGAACAAAAAAATTAGATAAACCAAAGAAATAAGTATATGTTTTAGCAAATTAAAATTGGAATAAATACCAAGCGACAACAGAAACATATGTTTTAAGGCAAAATACAATACATACCTCGTAATGATGGGCTCGGCGAAATGATTGGGTCCGTACCTAGCAAGAAGACCACGCCCTTTCAAACCAGTTCTACCGAACGGATTTCTAAAAACAAATAGTGTAGATGGTAAAAAACGTTTCTAAGCATGTCAGGTTGAACGTAGAGTAACTGTTAAAAATAAGGTCTGTTTTAAATGGTTGTCGTCGTAATGCAGGTTTCTGATCCTATGTTTGACGTTGAATACCTAATAGATCGATGGATAAAAGAAATATTAGTTCTTGTTAAAAATCCTTTTCCATTCTGCAAAATATTAATCTTTCAAAAAAAGCACCCATGCTATGGTAGGAAGTCAATATAGTGATTGAAGTATATACCAATAAATAGCCCAAGCTAACATTTACTTGCAGTAGTGATAGTCACTGCTTATTCACGAGGAAATTATTAAGATCATGACCACAACTCTCTGATAACATGTTCTTAAACTTAAAAAATAGGATAGTTGATTGCAGTAAACAACAAAAGGAACAAGGGCTGTGAAGAGGTATTTTTGTTCCTATATTGTCCATTTTCATGCCATCTTCTGTACAGAAATTTAGCACGCTAAATACGAGCCTATCTCGCGCATGCATTATTGACACTTAAAAACGTGTATTAACATCAAAAATAAATTTAACATCTAGACCGATTAGATTGTCTCCTTAAAACACCACATGCTATTACAACCAGAATGTAACAAAAAAGAAATATGTGTAAAGGACAGGCGACATTCACATCGTAAGTGTGACCATGACAGTTAAATACTTACCTCGGTAATCCGTTAATAACTGGATATGTTCCCGTAAAACTCACGCGATTTATTTCGCCATCTATAGCATTAAATCTCATTGTGCTCTCATCTCCTCTAAAGAAAAAAGTGAGGACGAGATAAGAAAGTTTTCGTGTGACCTGGCATGTTTTTCGAAGGGTGAATGTACAGCGATGTTGGCGGGGAATACTACATGAATTAAAAAAAAAATCTATACGTCTTACAATTCAAATTTTTTAAAAAATTAAAAATGTGTTTCCACTGTTTCTGTATGTACAAGCTACGATCTAGAAAAAGCTTAGAAAACTACACCTTAACCAACTCATTGTTTAAGCGGTAGCATCGTCAATAAAAATGAAAAACTCACTCCACAATTTCTTTATCTGCCCATTCAGGTTGGGCAGAAATTGTATACGATGTGTACTCCGGTGGCTTATACTCGTCTACGGGCACCTAAAATAGCACTCGCCAGTTTTACAAACTTTAAAAAGAAATTTTCAAAGGAAGAAGTATAAAAAATTCCTTACATCCCATTCGACTAAGTAATCAGGTAATATAAATCTCTTCACGTTCGACAACGGGTACATAGTACAACGCGAAAGAACATTGACGACTTTTTCACAACTACCTTGATCAACTACATCCAAATCCTCTACGTTCGAGTTGAACCCGTCACTTAATCTCTGGGAACCATCACTGCGTGTGTATGACGAATTCGAGACATCACTTTGAGTGTATGAACTATTACTGCGAGCACTGTCGGAACGTATATCTTTGTTGGTAGTTGAGGATTCCGACTGTTTAGACTGGTTGTGTGCACGTGCAAAAGATTCCTCAAACGGTGATTCCCCTTCGGAATCGCCATTCTCACTTGAAAGGACTGTCGATAAACGAGGGTTGTGTCGGCTTGGAAAGGTGTTTCTTCTTGTAGTGTACTACGCAAAAGATGACACTCAAATAGCATTTAATGACACGCCATGTTTACATTTACTCGTAAGAGCGCTGTGGCTCGTAAAATTTACTAATTTTCGATCAAATTAATCCTCGTGCAGGGAAAGATAATCTATTTAATGGGTAAAATTTTGCGCAATAGCAATATCAAAATATTTCAATGTATTAAATTATCCCACAAATAAAAAATAATAAACAAAATATTTCCTTAAAAATTATACTTTAGCGATTATTAAATTTGCACAAAACTTTTTTGCACATAATTTTTGTACTGAATTTTGTATATAATTTTTTTGTGTAACTGCGCAAAAATTAGTACAAAAGTACGAATAAGGTAGACAATATTTGGCAAAAACTTGACGTGCATCAAAAAACGTTCACAACTACCCTACCATCTACAATGGTAATGAAAGCCGATACTTTTTTGGGAGCCTGAAAAAGTGGTAGACTGCTAACAAGAACCATGTTGGAACACATACCATATTTCCTGTTTGTGTTTCATCTATACTGTCTTCGCCAGTAGTCAAACGTCTCGGACGTCCTGTTGTTTCTTCAGAAGCTCCATCCACATTAGACTTATTTAGAATATTCTGCGTCTCAAGCGATCCCTTTCGAAAATTATAGGCGGCTCTTCTGACCATACTAGTACGTTCAGGTCGTCTTTTTGGAAATTGGTAAGCAGTTGCTGGTAAAGAGACGGGTGAAGCCGGAACAGCGCCTAGTGAAATTTTATCCGAAAGATTCGGATATTCCGAAATGGAACGGTTAAGGTAATGAGTATCCTTAAAAGCATGTTTTCGCCTTTCATACGTGGTGTCAGGTATTATATTATTGTTTTTTAGTGCAGCCTGTACATGAGATACATTGAGCATAACTGTCCGCATCATATTTTCAATGCTGGTCACTCGCTCTTCGAGTTTTGTTCTTGATGCAACTAATTTCTTGTTTTGATGTTGTACTTCCCGACTGTACTCAGTAAATACTCCAGCAATATTGTCAACTCTAACAAAAAAGGGGAAAATGAACAGTCGTTGGCATCAACATTTATTACCTTAAAACTTCTTTTCACGGGGACATTTTTGTCGGCGTTTGTGTCGGCGTTTACCAGATGCTGACGTGTTTGAGAAGGGTTGTTTTCAAAAATATACTCCCTCAAAAAGACTATTATACCTTTCAGAAATCATTTTTAATTTTTCTTCTTGGGTAGCCAACAAAATTGTGTCTCTCTTTCGTAGATAACTCGCCAAACATCTTTCTTCGAATAACATTAAATCGTGAAGCTCGCCATCGTGTAAAAATTTTTCTAAATAAAATTGTAGCTAATAGACGACTTACGCAAATCGACAGGCAAAATATGCAGACAGTAAGCCGTGGACCAGTTAATTCCAAACTTTATTTTCAGGTAGAGGCATCTTTTGATCTTGAAATTAGAATATAGCTTGTATGAAGTTTAAATTCAGATCATATATCAGTGAAAAGATGCTAGTATGATATGATATATGATTAATTTATTTATAGTTGACAAGTTGACAAGAAAATGTAGCTCAAAGGCTAATTAAAGCCAACTTTAAAAACATTAAAAACAATAAATAACTAAATATAGAAAATCTATAAAGAATACCGTATATACTATTTTTTAAATATTTTAAATAATTTGTCAAAGGATAGACTATGTAGTGGTGGTTCCAGGAACTCAGTCACCCCCCAGGGAGGGGGTTGAGAGAAAATAATATGCAACCAGATAACAAGGCCAGAATATTGTTATATGATAGCATCCTACTCAAACCGACGTACCGTTTGCTTACTTAGTTTCCTGTCTGTAGTCACAGTAGTCTGTAGCCACAGTATAAAAGTTTTTAACCATAATTTGACTTTCTTCACCTACGGTCTGCATTTTTTTTGCCTGTCGATTTTTCTGATTTTTTCCTCACATGCGGAAGAATCCCGTAAAAACGTAAACATTGAAACTCATCTATAATGCACTGACCCTAACTTTCTCACTGTTCGACGAAGAGACAGAATAGAGATAAAATGTCTCTACTTAAGAAATTATACAGGTGTTGACTTCCTGACAGGAGTAATAATTTCATCGTAAAACTTTAAGAAATTTTGTAGCTATTGTTTTGATTTCACTTGTAATCATAAAAACTGTTAGATATTTCATGGCTATTTGTAATCAAAACCTTTGTGGCTGATTTGTGATCTAAAGATCGTTTTCCAGTTAAGCGGAAATTTCAAAGATTTTTGTTGCTGAAATAGAAGTTGTAAACACTCTATCATCGCCTTCTTAAGGAAATAAATGACAGGGTGTTTCCTTTGGAATTAGCGAGGCCAGTGAGAGTGTGATGAAATAAGAAAATATAATAAAAGTCGCCTTTGAATTTTTACAAGTTTTTTACTTAGTTTTCTGTCTGTGTGTCTGTTCTTCGCTCTCTTCTTGCAAGATCTGTACAAGCTTTGAAAGAACTGGAAGATATGGATGAAGATCGATAAAGGAGGAAGAAGCCAAGGTCTGTTCGAGTACTCTTGAATGAGATGGTACCTCTGAAATTTCCATATCACATTTGAGTTGGCTTGAACTGTTGTGTACGTATTGCTGTTTAAATAAAAAGAAAAAAATTGCTTTAGACATGAGATGTTGTGTATGGTGCAAGAAAACAAACGAATTGCATCAAAATTAAAATTAAAAAAAAATGCACTACATTTTTGCTATTACTTTTTAAATAAATAAAGGGTAACCGTATTTCCTCTAATAAGCACCCTCCCTCTAATAATCGCCTCCCTCAAATAAGCATCTCCCTCTAATAAGCACACTCTTTCTAATAAGCGCTCTCCCTCTTATAGGCGCCCTCTTTCTAATAAACGCCTTTCTCTAATAAGCACCCTCTTTCTAATAAGCGCTTTTCTCTGATGAGCACCCTCTTTCTAATATGCGCCTTCCTCTAATACGCGCCCTCTTTCTAATAAGCGCCTCCCTCTAATAAGCAACCCTTCCCCTAAATTTTGAAAACTTCTTAATAAGAGGAAAAATGTAAAATGTAAATCACCAAATACTGCTTTAAAACAATTATAAAAAGTTTTTACTTAAACTTAGCGATAAGCAGGTTCAGTAGAAGTATGTTAGCTACAAGAAGGTAAGCCGCCATGATGAGAGCAACTACAACTTCAATGATGGTGTTTTCTTTGACAGTACTGAAGACTGTTTCTTGTTCTAAAAGTGTAAAAATAAAATATATATCCGCATATGTCAAATCAAACACTACCCCTAGTTTTAATGTCAATTTCCAGGAATTGATGTCAAGGATAAAGTCATTTAAATATATTTTGTCAATTTAACCTCTGTATCTATCACTTGAATCCACTTCGTTGATATTGAAACTTAGGAAAATAGACACAGTTTTTCACAGAGAATAGATTTTAAAACACACATTTCCTTTCCACTGATTGGTTTTTCCCCATGGCTGCAACTTTTGTTCCATTACTGCCAGAGTTACATAAAACAACTACACAGCTTTAAATTTTTAGTCAGCTAATGCAGGTCACTTTTTTGGTTCCCAATTTCCTGATTTCCCCTAATATTCGTACATAAAAGACATTATGTTCGTTGAATTTGAAAGAAGAACCCAACAGTACAACCAATTAAAAATATGATTACACGCACATGACATGCTAACATAAAATTTCATACCTGCAAGAAAATTTAAACGTAACGCAAGATAAGATTTAATGCCGGCATGAAAACAACAAATATTTGCATGTATCCCTATATTACATTTTCACATCGCATCACTTCATGTCCGCAGAAAATTCTTATAAAAACATTTCATGATATTTTCCAGACATTCCCAGACAGACAAGTTTACAGTCAAAACAAAAGTTGTCATAACAAGACAATTTCTAGCAATTTGACAGAAATAAAACGCTTACTGTTTTGCTGTGGATATTCTAAAAACAATTCACCATATATTTGAAAATAAGGTGCAAACACCATTTCACCAATAGTTCCCCATGTTCGTTTTGTGCTGGTGTTTAAGATGGCGTACCTTGAAACACCGTACGCTGTCAGAAAAACCAGCAGAATAAACATAAAGTATGCCATGTCAAGAGTCTAAAACATATAAATAATATACAATAAATAAGAATGAACATGTAGTAAGATACTTTGAGGGTCTAAAACAATTGTTTTTTGAAAGAAAAAAAAATGCGGGACTAAAAGTTTATAACTTAGAGCTTGTACATTACACAAATTGCAAATAGAAATATTGAATGAGAAATCTTTTATTAGAATAGCGAGATCAAAATACTCTGAATACCTATTATTTCCTTCAGCGTGGAACCAGCATTGCAACAGACACAAAAATATAGTAAAACGCAATTTCAATACAAATCATAAATAATAATCCTGCATTATTTTGTTCCACTTTCCTTGTCTGCTCTTAGAACATTACAATTCATACCATAACTAAAGCAAATAATTGATGACACCACAACAGATTAGACTTTAATGGCCACAGTTTCCCTTTTATGGTAACTGATTGTAGAAGTCACTGATAGAAAGAAGTCAAAGTGAAAAATAAATTGTTCACTCCAATGTCAAGGATCATTAAATGTACACATGGACAAAACCTACCATTCTTCCAATCATGACAACATATGGACCAAGATACTTATTAACAGAAAAAATATCCAACAATCTAATTATCCAAAGAATGATATCAACTGCATACACAACATGACCAGCAGTTCTTGTATCTGCATTCATCCGTAAACCAAACCCAAGAAAAAACAAAGCAATGGCGATTGCATCACAGATATTCCAGTAGCTTGACGCCCAATCACGAAGTTTATGTATAAATGTGTAAGCATCTGATTGTAAAACCTAAATTATAAACACTTCACTATATAATTAATTGATATATGTTTATACATCCACTCAATTTTGGTAAGGATGTCCAAAAAGAATAAAAAAAGATTCCTTTATAGCACAAAAGAACAAAAAACTCTCTAAAATATAGACATGTTGGCTAAAGACATTTTAAATTTTATAAGAAACATCCATTTTCTAAGAAAATATGGTCAAATGAATTTAAATTTCCTTGCTCCTAAAGTTTAAAGTTTGTAAATATGTTATGGTCATTGCAATAGACAATTTAAATGTGATCTAAAGTGGCAGTAGAATATTAGAATCTGAAAATTGGAAATGTATCAGTCAGCAAAGTATGGGTTTGTGAGTATACCTACAAGCCTTAAAAACACACACACATAAGATTGATCATCATCATCATTCTCATTCTCGGCTTAACGTCTGTTTTCCATGCTAGCATGGGTTGGACAAGGCATATTAATAACCCTCTTTTATTCTGATCTAGACTGTGATAGATTCAAACTCCACCTCTACCTCTGGTCTACCTCTGGGCTTTGTCCCAGGAACTATCTACAACTATCCTTCGCCATTTTTCATTGTTTTTGTAACATTTAATTTAGAATAATTAAACAAAACTCATAAATAACAACCAATTCACAAAACAATTTTTTTCTAAACATTGTTAATATTATTGTGTGGTCATGCCCTGTGGTACATATTTTGTCAAGATGTAAAATAGGACTTACTTGTCGTATTTCTTCAGTACATAATGTTATCACCATAACAACAAGTACCCATTCAGTATTAAAAGGATCCTCTCCTAGTTCTGTGCTGATCACGAATGCAAACAGTATCAAGAATAGAAGGTAAACAGCCTGGAATGATGAAATAAAATCTCTGTAGACAAACGTATCTTGTAAAAGCTGATTTTTAGGTCAGGGCACTTGTACATTTTCTTATCTTCATATCAGAATGTTTGTAAATGAAAAATAGGTCTTTTCCCAAAACAAATTCCCTGACTTTTAGTGGGGAAAAACATTCTTCCCTAAGTAAACATTCTCCATGGAAGAAAATGTGTGAATTTTCACATCCAAAATCAATAACAAACTTAGGGAAGAAAACATTTTCTTCCAACTTAACATTCTCCATGAAACAAGACGTGTGAATTTCCCAATAATAATTAGGGGAAAAGCATTTTCTATAACTAGCGTAGCGTAAAACAAATAATTAGAAATAATGTTATTTTATGAGTACATGTCAAAAACAGAGATAAAAAATACGGAAAAAAATACAAAATATATAATGATCACATTCCTACAAAATCCTATCCTGACATTACAGACTTTTTTTCTTAAATTTTCTCAATTTAAATATTGTTAGTAAAAAACGTTTGTCTTTTACATTTTTATAATGCCAGAACATCAACAACAATATACTCACAACATTCCCCCAAAACTTTGTGACAGGGGCTCGATAAAACGCAACTAATTTTTTGTACCATGGAAGCTGTTTTGACAATTCTACATACATTTCATTGGATAAAGTTGATCCTTTATAACTAATGCTGTATGATGCATTACTTAAAGACAATTCTGTGTCTTCATATGCCACAGATCTAAAATTAGATGTGGCACTAGTGTGACTTACAGTGGTCTCACAAAAATGATTACATAAAAACAAAAAACATTTTTTATATATTTTCTTTGTTTTTTACGAGTTTTTTTTGTTATATAAGAATGTTTTAAGATCTACAAAAGTTTCCCACTTATGAAAACTGGAATAGATTGATGTTTGCGGTGCATATACGACGTGTCATCCTCTTACAATAATGATCTAAACTTTACTGGAGTGAATCTACATTGATAATAAATATAATAAATAAATAATAAATATAAATATAAATAACTTTTAGTCTCTCTAGCCTTTCTATATCTGGAAATAATCCTTTGTTATGCAAAATTACACCACAGACGAATACTCAGATTGAAAATATCTGATTGTTTCATGTTTACCTGGACGGTCGATGCTGATTTTGTTTTTCTTTCGTATTTTTTCTCATATTTTCAAGCTGTTCCTGTCGCTCTAATTCTTGTTCTTCCTCTTCCACTGCTCTGTGTTCTTCTTCAGTCATAATAAGTTTGGATAACTCTATTCGTGAACGAAACTTCAAGAGAAGAATGCATGGTGGTACGATTAAACCAAGCAGGACCTAAGGAACCAGTTTTAATAAAACAATAAATAAAACAACAAATAAAACAAAAAAATAGCTGCAAGCACAATACCTGTAAAATTGGAATGGGAATATGGGAAAAATTAACCAGTTGCTTTACACAAACAACAAATTTAGAAAGAAATGATGTTGGTTAATACTTAACCATGCTTGTCTATAGAGAGTTTTTGAGACTAAGTAACCAAAATTTTTTGGGTTACTTCCAACACTAATTGTTCTTATTGGCATTTTCGTCAAAATTTGACAATAATAAATTAACAATGCTTATATGACAATGCCAAATTAAAACTGCATCTTATATATTAATTCCCTTGCGTTAGTAACTATGTGAGTCAACAAGTCACTAAAATTTACTAAAAAAATAAGTAAGCTGCCAAATGAGAAACAGTGAGTCCATTTGTCATTTATGCTACAGTGCTGTTTTCAGTCGTTACAGTTGAAATAATTTAATTTTATCCCTACCCCCCATCCCCCCGTTTACCATGTGTACGCCGTATCTCATGGAAACAAGTTGTTTACCAACTGAAAAAACAAAACCGACACAAAGAAGGTTGTCTGTTTTTCCGATTAATCCTGAAAAAAGTTAAGCATGCCAATGTTTACTCATCATGAGCTTATATGCTTTTCTATATTTTTCATGGGACTTAGGTTGTATCGCATTCGAATACGAATGTAAAATCTAAAAATCAAACTTGTCTTGTTCAACGAAGTCAATGTTAATTAATGAACATTTGCATGACGCACAAAATTGAATAGAAGTTTACTTTTTTATTGTATATTAAACAAACTGAACTTTTTCTGTCCAAGCAATGGGTCATTACATGAGTAGAAATTGCCATTAGCTATAGTAACTTATAGCAAGCTTATTTTATTAAGGTATTATATATTTTTAGGCAATAGTCATGCTAAGAACATATTGAGAAAAATGAGGATAGCATTTGTCAAAAAAGTTAAGAATATCGAGGCCGAAACGAAAACACACTATTCTTACAAAAACAGCATGTATGTCCTAGAGAAGAAATTGTAAAAAGTAATTTTTCCGTTGTTATTGTTCTTAACAATACAGACTGTTTGATTCAGTGTTGATGTCCTTATAATAAACCTTAACCTAAAACCTAAACTTAAATCAATGTTTACATCTGTTACGAACGTTTGAAATATATATATTTATATGCGCTGCATTGTTACCTTCTTTGATATTGTGTGTGATTTTCTTGATTATAAGTTTCGGTTTGTAAGGCAAACTGTTCTTTTAAAATTTGGATTGAAATTTTCGGTAGATATACAATATACCAAAAAATTCATTTATTTTTTATGTGTTGTCAGCTATTAATTTCTTGTATTTCGAGGATTACTTTGGAAGTATGCAATAGACTGAATTGCTGATTTTGTATGACTTAACGAAAAATTTTGGGTTTTTTTTTAATGTTTGATATCCTTTTTTTCCCGGTCCATATTTGAAATGGCAAAGCAAGTATATAGTTTTAACATCTTTGATTTTTTTGGACATTGTCCACTTTTATTTTATAATTTTTTGTTGTTTTTGCACATGCTTATATTTTTAGACGTTTTGTTTCAGTGGTTATAAACATCGAATAATGCAGATTGTGAGCAACCTCAATTACAGGTTTTTTTTTCTCTGTTACTATCCAGTTATAAAAGAGACAAAGAACCCAGGCTGAGGTTGAAATGTGAGTTTTGAAAATTCAAATTGCTGTGTTGTATGTGTATGTTTGGTATCCCTTACATCGGTTTAATGAGAGATTTAGTATTATAAGAATGCTGTTTAACAAGTTTTTACCTGGTAAGCTTGTGCACCACTAAACTGCAATGCACCAGTCCATTTTGAACTGATCAAATCCTGACAACAGGTGTGTGCAACAAAATCCTGATGGTTTGATGCAACTGCTAAACTTAAACATGTCTGCAGACCCCAATTCTCTAAGTTGTATGTAACCAGCTGGCCTGTTAATAGTTCGTTTGATTCAAAACATTCATTCAAAAGTTGAGTTGAAAGCACACCAAATTTCCTAAAAGTAGTGCATAGAAAATTATTTATAATAGCTATAATACACTGTAGCTTTTTTCATTACAACCGTGCTCTTGTGTGTTAGCTAATGACACCAGTTATTAGAAATAATATTCATCATAAATAATCCAGCCTAAGTTACAAGTTGAACTTAATATGCTTTCTGGAAATACAAAAAGCATAGAAGCATATTCCTGCCATAGTTGACATTTGCCATATTTTCACATTCAGAAACATTTCCAGTGTTTTCCATTTGTCATCAGTTCGTATGGTAGCTGAAGGGTTCCATTGCTAAAATTCCCTCTTAATATCGACGAACAACTGATACACAAAAAACACAGCAGCTGATCCATTTGTGTTTACAATAATGAAAAATACATTACAGCACTTACTCATCATTTTTATTGAAAATTTCAATGATTACTTCTTGCATATGTCGTCTCTCTAATTGTTGAGCCATATTTTGATACAAGATCTTTGCAATCAGTGCTTTTGCAAGTGCTTCTTCCCCATGTGCCCATAAGCATAATGCCATTTCAGGCATATTGCATAATATCGCCCAAAGAAAAAGCTCACTGAAGGAATGTTTAAAAGAACGTTGCTCTTCTTTGATGTTTCTTGGTAAAATAGCCTATGAAAGATTCTAGTTAATTAAAACATGTTTATGTTATTGCAGTTATAATTGTGTTTAAACATTTCAAGAGTTATAAAATTCACCTGCCTTGTTTATGTGACTTATTTTTTCAACATATTTTTCGTTGCGTATTTCTGTTCCAAGCAATTTCTTTAAAACCCAGCTTACATCAGATAATTTAATAATACCTTTGTTACACTAAAGGAAGAAGCAGATAATAAAGAAAACGTTAAGATCTAGCCTTATTCATAGTCCAACATGGTTGAAATGATATAAAACACATTCTTTTTATGCTTTTACATAAGTAAGAATTATAGAGTAAGTAAGTAAGAATTATAAACACACTAGTTGTCAGCATGTGCAATATTACCTGCCATACACATTTTCTGCATCATTTCAAATAAATATAGGTGCAACTACATTGGCGTTTCCATAAGAGAAACCCAGTTTTTAAATTAGATCACAGACAGACAAAAAGTATACTTCGAATTATTTAAACCAATTATTATTTAACAGTACCTTCTCATCACCAAGCAAAGTCCGTACAATATTACTTGATTTTGTAGCTCTCTAAATTAAAAAAACATGCAACATCAACAGCTTTGATACATCAAAGAAAAAATAAAGTTTTAGAAAATATAATTTTAAAAGAACAAAGTGTTTATATGCAACACTCACTCCTGAACAGTTTTTTAACTCTTCTTCTAGATTCTTTTGAATATGTAGATCTAAACGATAGATCTTATCTTTCCATAAAATGTCAAATATACACTCACGCTGTTGTATAAATCTTCAAGTCGTTCAATGGTTAAAAATCGTGCCATGCTGACTCCATGCTCCAGAAGCAGTTCCACAAATTCTGGTTTATTTCGCCACAATGCACACTTCATAGCATCATTTAATTCTGCTTCCTAATAAAGTAAATGTCAGCGAAAATTAAAGGTCACTTTGATGTGCATATGGTCGTAAACGACAAAAAAGGCTGAACACTTCGGTTAAATTTTCTGGAAGCTTAAATTGCAAGGACTTTTTAATTCAAAATGGATATATAAACGTGAGGCAAAAGTACAGCAAAGATTACTTAATTATATATCATGAAAGATTATCACGCAACATAACATAACAAGAAATGTATATCACTTACAGTCCATTTAACGCCTTCAACAAAAATTTGTGAGCGAGCAATATCAGCACGGTTCCAAAGCATGGCTAAATTTAGTTGGTCACACGAACGAATGTTTTTGCCTAAATTTTAATAAATTATCACACAAATGCTACAATGTAATTATAATAAGATCAGCATAGTAAAATTAATTAGTTGTTTTTGTTAGTTATTTTGTGGGGAAATCCATGGGTTCACTGGTCCAAAAGACATACATATTCAGTCATACAACGTGTCTATTTGACTACCATTTTAAACAGAATACAGTTATTATTATAGAGATTTTTTAGAGAAATTTAGAAGGATGGAGGTAAACTTTATAACTGTAAATGACGATAGCTTGGCTTCTGCTAAGTATTTTAAAGCCCAAAGAATTATCAAAATAAGGATAAATATTTAACAAAATTAAAAAATAATGAGGATAAACTGTAAAAGCATCTTTTGGGGTAGCATAATATTTAAACTAACCTTTTAAAAAAGCTGTTAGTATTGCCTCATCGATTTCTCGTCCTTCGTCCATTTGAAAAACTGTAATCTGTTAGTTCAAAAACAATAGAATTACAGGTTTGATGTTAAACAAAATAAATAACAATTATAAATAGGCTAAACCTGTTTGTGCCTAAACTTAAGTGGTAATTATTTCACAGCTAAAATTTTAACAACGAATAAACAGATAAACTAATGTTTCTTTCCAAAATAAGATTAGTCAAATAGGTAAACATCACACCATCTCACTGCTTAAAAAAGGCAGAAATTGAATATCTTAACCGCTTGCAGAGGTGTATCCTTGGATCAGTGTTTTAAATTTTACTCAATAGAGTGTGCAGAGTTTTGGTGGTTTCACCCAAACCATTATTGCGACCATAAAGGTTACAATTAAAATTTAATTATTTGTAAATCCTCTTTTTTATGAGTGGACTTGCATTTTTTGCATAACAAATGCATTTATGTCTTATGAGAGAGATGAGGTAAAGTTCAATTCTCTAAAATAGCTATTAGAGAAACAACGTACAAACTCTTTTTTTTCAACACACTTCAATATGTTCAGGTATACAGCTTTAGTTCCTGTGCTGTTGAGCTCGGGAAAGAATTGTTCAATCATGCTAATCAACTGTCCATGCTCAACAACATCTGCCATTTGAAACAGAGGACCACTCCCTTGTGTCAATCTAAACAGTAATAACACAGCTACAACAATTATTGTTCTTTTCTTTTCTTTCATAGAACTCCCTAATACTCAAAATATTTCAATAAATAAATAAACAAAGAAAAACAAAACATTACCATACCCTTGTGCAAATGCTAAAAGGTCAGCAGCTCTTCCACTACCTTTAATAACAACAACTGGCATTGGTGGCTCTTGCGTGATGGCCTCATAAACAGTTAAAACTGTATTGGGTCCACCTTCTAACACAAGCTGAACACCGGGGACTCCAAAATGAGCACGATCTAAACATAGATAATAATTATACATGACATTATACATAACTGTACATGACACAGCATGAATCATTAAAAAAAATACTTTAAGACGTCCAAGAAAATATAAATTTGTTTGGAAGGCTAACAAATTAAGGCTTACTTTTATCTATTTCCATTTTTCGAATGCACTTCTCCAAAGCTCCACGAAAAGCTATTTCCCCACCATACCTGTTTATGAGACCACTGTCAACAAGTAAAAAGTGGGTATGATTGTTATCCAGACATGCTCCTGTCATTTCAAAACTACTGGTCATATGATAATCCACAGTCTTCCCTTTTGTGTTGGTTAATCTTTTACGATCATTCACTATTCCCCAGGTGGCAATCCCAATGCAATTTACATTCCGTGTTATTTCAGCATTATTATTTATCCCAAACGTTGAAGAACCTTGCAATGCTTCACCAACATGTTTCATTACACCTGTATTTGTACCGCCAGTGGTCACCCATGCTCCTGTTGACTGAACAACCTACAAAAATTAAAAAAATTCACTTTGGACAACGGTTACACAAATAACAAATTTTCATGAAAATAATATTATTATCCCCGAATAGTAGGCTTTAAAAGATACTATTTTCCCTGACTTCATGAAACTTGAGTTTTATGTTTCCATGCTGGCATCCGAATTAAAACTTATCGTAAAAGAATACAAACAAAATATCATTTTTTAAACAATAGAATAAATATATAACCCAATCAAACATTGCAAATTCTTTGCATATCTATAACAAAATACTAAAACTATAAGTCTCTGACAGTAAATGATAATTCCCTGACTCTGCTTGCCGATGCTGGACTGATCAGAAAGATTCAACTTTTTATAAAATTAATTATTTTGCATGTGCTATCAATAGCACACCTCAAGAAAAAGCCTGCCAATGAAAAAAAAAAAAAGATTTTTTCCCTGGCATTTCCTGACTTTCTCAAGGAGATGATTTTCCCTGACTTTACAGATGCTACGAACCCTAATTGAGATTGCAGATACATAACACCAATGATAAAACTCTTTTAACAAAACAATTTTGACATGCCACTATTAAAAGTCGAATTTACAGTGCCAATATTAAGCTGGGTTCTCTTTTGCTTTTTCTGCAAATTTTATAAATGCATAATTAAATCAAGTTTCGTAAAATGTAGGAATGTTACAATTTGTTGTAAGCATGAATAATGATGGTAAAGTATGGCAAGCCTTCCAATTAGGTTATTTTTTGGCTGGGAAATTATAAAGTGCACAAAGTTTTGACCAACCAGGTTAATTAAATTTTTATCAATAGACAATCAGTTTTTTTTAACATTAGTTTAACTACGCTTAGTTCTTTGCAGCATTGTTACAACAATATAATTTTTCGACTAACCTTAGAAAGGCCAGCAGTAAACAAAGCTTTTAATTTTGGGTTTAATTTAAAAGATTTTGCTCCACCAGTTACAGATATTAGCAAGCGAGGAAATTCAAGATGCCATTCCTTGATCAGTAACCATAAAACTTCTTTCGGACTTGTGTCTGCGGAAATACGAAGAAACTAGAAAACAAGGAGAACACCTTTATATTTCTAAAACCATCAATCGGCCACACATTTATGCAAATTTAGTACAGAGTTTTTCAAGTATACTACTTTAGTTTAACTTTCATAAACTAAATAAGTCCAATTTTCAAGCAGTCTGTCAGAGCCACGAAAATTTAAGGTATGTTTACATGCATGTGTGTGCAATTGCACATCCCAAAAAGAGGTTTTAATATATATGCTTGACCTTAGTAACCGGAGGCTTAAGTGCAACTTAAAAAAAAGGTTTATATTTAACATTGAAGATAAGGAATCTACTTTTTATTAATCATCATTGGAAACAGGCTGGGTATGCTTAACAAACCTTATTTTCAGGTTTAAGATATGCCTATGATACTATTACGCTTATTTAAAAGTATTTATTAGACAAAAATATTAGTAAATAAGCACTTCATGTGTGTATTCCACAACCCTCTTATGGTGAGAAAAATTACTGGCTACTTGAAAAAAAAGCTTTTCACACAACTTTTCAAAGATGCAAATATCTTTGACAGAGTAAAACCCCAAAGTAAAACTTTTATGTAAATTGAAAAATAGCCCTGTAAGTACTAAATGCTCAAAGAAAAGTATGTTTATTCTCGCAAAAATGACTTAATTTCAAGCCTTTGAATTTATACTTAATTCATACTAGAAAGTAACACACCTTTGCTCTTGTTTTCTTCCCACTTCCATGAAACTCAATATCTCCATAGGCATTTGTTCCTTCCTCTCTTAAATGAGACTGTACATCCCAAACTATTGACTGATTTTGAGCAATTTCATCCTCAGTAATTGCTTCACCATGGCTTTCTCTTTCCCTTCCACAGCAGCAACTAAATATATCATCATCATCATCATTCTCGGCTTAACGTCCGTTTTCCATGCTAGCATGGGTTGGACGGGGTATATTAATGACCCTCTTCCAATCTGATCTAGACTGTGTTAGATCTAAACTCAACTTCCTCTCTATCAAGTCTGTCCTTATAACCTCCTGCCAAGTCTTTCTCGGTCTGCCTCTGGGCTTTGCCCCAGGAACTATCAAGTCTCTACACTTTCTTATCCAATTATCCTCCTCCATTCTTTCCAAGTGCCCCAGCCAATTTAATCTTCTTATCTGGATAACATCTTTAATTCTACAGAGACTTAGCCTGCTTCTTAGCTCATCTGAACTCTTTCTGTCTCTCAGACTGGCATTACACATCCACCTAACCATTCTCATATCATTCCTTTCTAAACGGTCAAGATCTTCCTGCTTCACTGCCCATGTCTCACTACCGTACAACATAACACTTCTTACACAGGCCTCATACAACCTACCTTTTACCTCAATTGACAGGACTCTGCTAGTCAATAAAGGAAGTAACTCTCTAAACTTTTTCCAAGCAGAACCTATCCTGCAAGTAACACTTCTTCCAACACCCCCTTCACTGCCCAACATATCACCTAAGTAACAGAAGTTCTTAACTATCTCTAACGAGCCACTGCTGTACATCATTAAAGCTGGAAATACTTCGTTCTCTATAATCTCACCTTTGCAACGCTTGCATACAAACTGTATTCCAGCTCTTAACCTTCCACTAATACTACTGCACTTCTTATGTACCCAATGCTTGCAAGTCTGACAAAAAATTGAGTTACTAACCAACCCCTTTCCTGCAAACTCCACAAGGCCACTTTCCAACTACAAGGTCACACTTGGCTGCAATGCTACTTATCATGACTTTAGACTTTGCTGTGTTTACCTTCAGCCCTTTCTCTTCTAGTCCTTTCTTCCACTTCTCAAACTTTTCAACTAATTCTTCCATCGACTCTGCTATGAGAACCAAATCATCTGCATACAATAACTCCCATGGGCAACCTGTTCTGACCTCCATCGACAGGGCTTCTAAGACTAGAATAAACAACAAAGGACTAAGTACAGAACCCTGATGTACACCAACGTTTACACTAAATTTATCACTAAGTGAATCGTTCATCCTGACACGACTTCTAGCATTGCCGTACATAGACTGAACCATCGTAACTAGCCACTCATCCACACCTAATTTTCTCATAGCCCACCAAATAACTTTAAGTGGCACTCTATCAAAAGCTTTCTCTAAATCTACAAAGGCAAAATAGAGATTCTTTCTCTTTCCTAAATACTTTTCCTGAAGCTGTCTGAGTAAAAATATTGCATCTGTAGTGCCACGCCCTGGAACAAAACCAAATTGCATCTAATCTATATCAATTCTTTCTCTAAGTAACTTATCAATCACTCTTTCAATAACTTTCATTACTTGATCAACCAACTTCAAACCTCTATAGTTACCCCTTTCTAATGCATCACCCTTGCCCTTGAAACAATTCACTATTACACTCGACTGCCACTCACTCGGAATAGCACCATCCTTTATAATCTGGTTAGCAAGACTTGTAATAAGCTCAACTCCAATATATCCAGATGCTTTTACCATCTCTGCAACAATACCTGATACTCCTGCAGCCTTGCCAATCTTCATTTTCCTAATAGCCTCCACTACCCATTCTGTCTTGATCTGCATGGCTGGCCCTTCTACGACATCATCATCAGACAAATTATCCTCGTCCCAATCAAACTCAGTGTTAAGCAACCTCTGATAATGATTCTTCCAAGCTACCCTTTTCTCCTCCTCTGTGCTAGCCAAAACACCTTCATCATTACGTATACACTTCTCACCTACAATATCTTGATTAGTCTTCTTCATTTGCTTTGCTATCTTGAATACCTCATTGCGCTGGTCTTCCCTTCTTAACACATCTGCAAATCTGTTTCTCTCTGCTTCTGATTTTGCCTTATACACTGCTGTACGAGCCCGACGCTTAGCTTCTAAGCAAATATTTTTACTACCACCTGACTTCCACTCTTTCCAAAGTTTCCTCTTTTCCTTTATACACTGGTCAACCTCATTATTCCACCACCAGGTCTGTCTATGTCTAGCTGGTCCTTTCGTCCACCCACAGGTATCATCAGGAGCTTCTAGAAGACAATTCTTCAAAGTAGTCCAAATACTTTCAACATTGTCACTATCACATTGACTATTGTAGGCTAACTGCTGAACTTTTGCACTAAATTGTCTTGCTACAATCTCTTCCTTCAGCTTCCAGACTTTTCGACGGGGCCTGTACTTTCCCTTGGCTTCTCTGACACTCTTCAAGATAATATCACAAACCAGCAACCTATGCTGGGAAACACACTCTTCCCCCGATATAACTTTCACGTCCTTCACCACTTTCTTGTCTGACTTTCTAACCAAAAAGTAATCTATCTGTGTCTTACAACCACCTGACTCATATGTTATCAACCTACTCTGTCTCTTACTGAATGATGTGTTGCAAACCACCATGTCCGTTGCCATTCCAAACTCAAGCAATCTCTCCCCTTCCTTATTTCTGCTCCCAAATCCATAGCCTCCATGCACACCTCTATAACCTTCAGATGACTTCCCAACATGACCATTAAAGTCGCCGCCCACCATGACAAGTTCAGTGTCACCAAACTTTGATGTGACTGCTATTAATTTATCATAAAGCTTATCTTTATCTTCCTCACTGAGTCCACACTGTGGAGCATAAACTGACAGAAAAGTGACAATCCTATTACCTATCAAAAACTTTATCACTATAATACGACTATTAACACGCATAACATCTATTACTTTTTCTACCCACTTCTCTGCAACGAATATGCCAACTCCTCCATATCCATCACTATTACCAATCCAAAAAAGCTTATACCTTGCCCTCCTACCTTCCACAAATCTCACTGAACCTCCTCTCCACCTGTCTCTCTCGCTAGCCATCCTCAACCTAGTGTAATCTACCTTGTAATGTGATAGCTGGGTAACGTATATACTATACATTTAAAATAACAATAGTATTGTATAATCTGCGTGACGTGGGTGTCGATAAGCCGCATTTGCCGTAAAAAGTGCAGGCGTTTTCGGGCGAGTTTGGCGTTTTGAAAAAAATTCAAGTATTCGCCCGAAAAAACCCGCATAGACCCGAACAATGTCCAAAAGAAAAAAGACAGACACTAATATATGATTCAAAAAAACTATAAAAATTAAAATAAACTTCCTATGTCGTAGCGAAGTTCTTAGAAGAACTGTTTTTGATGGTTTTTGAAAAAGTTTACTTTATAAATAACTTATATATAAACTTTATTAACTCCTTTCTCATCAAGCGCCTTCTTTCCAACCATCCTCCGCATGGTTTGTTACAAGGAATTACATTTCGGGAATGTTCCGGGTGAGTTCGGGAAAGTGCGGGCGGTTTCGGGGGACAACCGCCAATTTTATTTGAAAATTCGCCCGAACTCGCCCGTATATATGCGGGCATTTGCGGCTTATTGGCACCCTCTTTCTGCGTGCTCTGAGTAGTCCAAAATGTCAATAATTATTTTAAAAGACAAGGATTGCCAATCTAAGACAAAATAGGCAGAGAATTCCATGAGATGTATGTGATTGCACATGTTTGCGCCAACACACACAAACCTATTCTGGAAAATTGGGATATTTACCCGCAAAGCCTATTTTAGAGTGTTTATCTTCTCCTTTACTGAACAATTAACAATTGAGCATTATTAACTAGTCGGTGACCCATGGAAAACTGTTCACCCATCCCTTTTATACAGCATTGCGTGCATATCGCTACTTGGGTTACCATTTTGCGTGACTGACAGACGTATATGGGTAGATGCTTGGTTTTTGTCTTTTTAAGGTTCTACAACTTTCAATATTATTATTGAGTATAATTCTAAGTTTTTTATGTTTATATACATATATTCATGAAAAAGATATTATTTTCAAATTCTTAACTATAAAAAATGCTGCCGTGAGAATTATTTTAAATCTTTTTTTGCCTTTCTTGAAAAAGAAGAATGTTACGTAATAATCGTATGCAAAGAATGTTTCGGCATTGCTCATTTGCAAATTGATTTTTGCCACAAGCTCTTGAGGGACCTGTTTTATTTTTAATTCTGTATATACATTCTTATTTTGAAGGTAAAGGGTCTCCTTAAGAGACAAGAGAGGAGTTGAACGTCCTCCACCATACCTTAGTTTAAAGGGGCGATTGTGGAAGTCCCATGAAATGCCACATAGTGATGGTGTCACTTAAAAAAACACCCAGTCCGGTCTGTGAACGGTTGGCGCTAGGAAGGGCATCCAGCTGTAAAACAATGCCAAAACTCTTTATTAATGGCCTTAAGAATAGTTGATCAGACAAACTGCGTAAACAGGGCTGGAACTCTAAGGAGTGAAGGTGTCCCGCACGGTAGGACAGATGTCAGGTGTGAGCATCGTCAGACCGTTACCCAGCTATCACATCACAAGGTAGATAACACTAGGTTGAGGATGGCTAGTGTAAATGTTGGTACTCTGAGAGGTAGAGCAGGTGAAGTAGTTGAAATGTTAGAACGTAGATCTGTTGATATGTGTTGTGTTCAGGAAGTCAGGTGGAGAGGAGCTTCAGTGAGATTTGTGGAAGGTAGGAGGGCAAGGTATAAGCTTTTTTGGATTGGTAATAGTGATGGATATGGAGGAGTTGGCATATTCGTTGCAGCGAAGTGGGTAGAAAAAGGAATAGATGTTATGCGTGTTAATAGTCGTATTATAGTGATAAAGTTTTTGATAGGTAATAGGATTGTCACTTTTCTGTCAGTTTATGCTCCACAGTGTGGACTCAGTGAGGAAGATAAAGATAAGTTTTATGATGAGTTAATAGCAGTTACATCAAAGTTTGGAGACACTGAACTTGTCATGGTGGGCGGCGACTTTAATGGTCATGTTGGGAAGTCATCTGAAGGTTATAGAGGTGTGCATGGAGGCTATGGATTTGGGAGCAGAAATAAGGAAGGGGAGAGATTGCTTGAGTTTGGAATGGCAACGGACATGGTGGTTTGCAACACATCATTCAGTAAGAGACAGAGTAGGATGATAACATATGAGTCAGGTGGTTGTGAGACACAGATAGATTACTTCCCGGTTAGAAAGTCAGACAAGAAAGTGGTGAAGGACGTGAAAGTTATATCAGGGGAAGAGTGTGTTTCCCAGCATAGGTTTGGTTGGTGATATTATCTTAAAGAGTGTTAAAGAAGCCAAGGGTAAGTACAGGCCCCGTTGCAAAGTCTGGAAGCTGAAGGAAGGGATTGTAGCAAGACAATTTAGTGCAAAAGTTCAGCAGTTAGCCCACAATGGCCACTGTGATAGTGACAATGTTGAAAGTACTTGGACTACTTTAAAGAATTGTCTTCTAGAAGCTTCTGATGATACCTGTGGGTGGACGAAAGGCCCAGCTAGATATAGACAGAGCTGGAGGTGGAATAATGAGGTTGACCAGTGTATAAAAGAAAAGAGGAAACTTCGGAAAGAGTGGAAGTCAGGTGGTAGTAAAAATAATTACTTAGAAGCTAAGCGTTGTGCTCGTACAGCAGTGTACAAGGCAAAATCAGAAGCAGGGAGAAACAGATTCGCAGATGTGGTAAGAAGGGGAGACCAGCCCAATGAGGTGTTCAAGATAGCAAAGCAAATGAAGAAGACTAATTAAGATGTTGTAGGTGAGAAGTGTATATGTAATGATGAAGGTCTCTTGGCTATCACAGATGAGGAGAAAAGGGTAGCTTGGAAAATTATTATCAGAGGTTACTTAACACTGAGTTTGATTGGGATGAGGATAATTTGTCTGATGATGATGTTGTAGAAGGGCCAGCTAAGCAGATCAAGACAGAATGGGTAGTGGAGGCTATTAGGAAATTGAAGATTGGCAAGGATTATATTGGAGTTGAGCTTATTAAAAGTCTTGCTAATCAGATTATAAAGGATGGTGCTATTCCGAGTGAATATCAGTCAAGTGTAATAGTGAATTGTTTTAAGGGCAAGCGTGATGCATTAGAAAGAGGTAACTATAGAGGTTTGAAGTTGGTTGATCAAGTAATGAAAGTCAATGAAAGAGTGATTGATAAATTACTTAGAGAAAGAACTGATATAGATAAGATGCAATTTGGTTTTGTTCCAGGGCGTGGCACTACAGATGCAATATTTTTACTCAGACAGCTTCAGGAAAAGTATTTAGGAAAGAGAAAAAATCTCTATTTTGCCTTTGTAGATATATAGAGAAAACTTTTGATAGAGTGCCACGTAAAGTTATTTGGTGGGCTATGAGAAAATTAGGTGTGGATGAGTGGCTAGTTACGATGGTACAGTCTATGTACCATGTAGCAATACTAGAAGTCGTGTCAGGATTAACGATTCACTTAGTGATCAATTTAGTGTAAATGTTGGTGTACATCAGGGTTCTGTACTTAGTCCTTTGTTGTTTGTTCTAGTCTTAGAAGCGCTGTCGATGGAGTTCAGAACAGGTTGTCCATGGGAGTTATTGTATGCAGATGAATTGGTTCTCATAGCAGAGTTGAAAAGTTTGAGAAGTGGAAGAAAGGACTAGAAGAGAAAGGGCTAAGGGTGAACACAGCAAGTGTACAGTCATGATTAGTAGCATTGCAGCCAAGTGTGACCTTGTAGTTGGAAAGTGGCCTTGTGGAATTTGCAGGAAAGGGGTTGGTAGTAACTCAATTTTTGTCAGACTTGCAAGCATTGGGTACATAAGAAGTGCAGTGGTATTGGTGGAAGGTTCAGAGCTAACATTCAGTTTGTATGCAATTGTTGCAAAGGTGAGATTATAGAGAATGAAGTATTTCCAGCTTCAATGATGTACAACAGTGGCTCGTTAAAGATACTTAAGAACTTCTGTTACTTAGGTGAGTGAAGGAGGTGTTGAAAGAAGTGTTACTTGCAGGATAGGTTCTGCTTGGAAAAAGTTCAGAGAGTTATTTCCTTTGTTGACTGGCAGAGTCTTGTCAATTGAGTTAAAAGGTAGGTTGTATGAGGCCTGTGTAAGAAGTGTTATGTTGTACAGTAGTGAGACATGGGCAGTGAAGAAGGAAGATCTTGACCTCTTAGAAAGGAATAATATGAGAATGGTGAGGTGGATGAGTAACGCCAGTCTGAGAGACAAAAAGAGTTCAGATGAGCTAAGAAGCAGGCTAAGTATCCGTAGAATTAAAGATGTTATCCAGATAAGAAGATTGAATCGGCTGGGGCACTTGGAAAGAATGGAATAATAATAATAAATATTTAAAGTGGCTAGCCCAGAAAATCACAAAAACCTATAGTTAGTGGATTGTTTCCACTGGGGGCCACTAGAGGGATAATTGGGTAAGAAAGTGTAGAGACTTGATAGTTCATGGGGCAAAGCCCAGAGGCAGACCGAGAAAGACTTGGCAGGACTTGATACAGAGGAAGTTGAGTTTAGATCTAACACAGTCTAAATCAGATTGGAAGAGGGTCATTAATATACTTGTCCAACCCATGCTTGCATGGAAAACGGACGTTAAGCCGAGAATGATGATGAATGATGATATAAAATAAAAGAATCTATATTATAATGCCCGTATACGTCTGTCTGTCTGTCTGTCACGCAAAATGGTAGCTTAGCTGCACAATAGCGAAAAGCACGAAATGCGGTATAAAAAGGATGGGCGAACCCGTGGATTTTCCACGAGCTAACGACTAGTTTAGAAAAAATTTGTTCTTCTTCACTTTTACGTTTTCATAAATTAAAACATTAATGATAAGTTAAATTTTAAACCGTCTTTAATTGTTTGGATTTTACTTACATGTTTCGATTTTTGCTACTTGGTACGTATTTTACACAGTATTTTTTGCGAAAAGTCTTTAACACCCATTCAGTACCTTTTCTCTAAATAAAAATAAACATGTGCAACTGTAAACAGTGTTTATCTAAGTGGCGTGTTTCTACCTTCTATAACACTTTTTTTCAGTTTTATCTTTCACAAACACCCGCCTTGTTCACCAGCATTTTTGCAAAGTTGTTTCTAAGAAGGCCTTATATAAACTCAAAACCATGAAGTTATGTGGCGAGCGGAGTTGCCAGATTGTCGCTAGTGCTGTTTTTTAGGTAATCTCGTAAAATTAGTCCTGCATATGCCATTTTAAAAAATACCGCAATTGTAATAGCTCACGGTTACACTTTTTTCTGACTGTATTATGGACAGCACTGTGAAAGGCGGTGAAAGTTACATGCAATGAGCCAAGTTACTATACAGACTTTGGAGAGGTGCATTCAGTTGTGACGTTATTTATTATAAAAAATAAAAAGTATTTACTAGCTTTTTACCTTTGAAGAAGTGGATAATAACGTTGCACTTTTCATTTGATTTCCATTTTCATTTAACTGTTTATATTTCGGTTTTCCATCTATCTCCTGAAGTTCCACACTATCTTCAGCCTTTAGTGAACTGAATTCTGTTACTCCCATTGCATCATACTTCACTAAAAATACAGTTTGTCTGATGCTACTTTGACATATTAAAAGATTATATTAATGCTATATTTATATTATGTTTATCTTGTTGCAACCTTGTTTTATTTAGTTTTATCTTGTTGTAACTTACCTAATATTGCTTAGCCTGATTGATGACTTGACTTGTTTTGAAAAAGATATAGCTATAGCTAACGATTTCCTGCACCACATGGATCGCGGTCAAATCTTCTCTCCTTACTTTCAATTTGCCGAGGGAGCACTTTCGTTTTAAAAAATTGAAAAGAATACAGACTTAAAAAAAAAGATTCTAGATGATAAAGAAAAAGGGAATTTAAAAGAATTTGCACGTAATGCCTATTTCCACAAAAAGTGTCTGCTTTTGTAAACACATGCCTACGCTTCATAAATAAATATCCCAGATTAGCTGCTAAAGGCTAGGACCTGGGGCCTAGGTGCAACAGTCCAGCCGTGTATCGAATGTCTAGCATTGTAAACCGCAAAATAATTTACACTCGTGTTTCTTTTGTTTTAAGAGCTTATAAACATACTACAAATAGGAGTAAATGAAAATAAATACCTGAAGAAATTTAAGTCAGCCTGATAGATAGATAGATAGATAGATGTGCATATTTTACATGGCTAGCCTCACAAATATCGAGGGATATACCCTGTCTATTATTTCCAGGAGGGGCCATGGCGTAGATGGAGAGTCCTAGAGTATTTAATGCTCATTTTGAGCTACGCAGACCCAATTAGAGCCCGCGCTCTACTAGACAACTCCCGGCAACATCCAACGGCCCACACAGTGTGCCATCTTCCCAATTTCCCTCACATGGCTTGGGTTAACCCGGGGCTATGGTAACATTCACTCGCCCATGTTGAATCGCCGTCAAGAGGAATCGAACCCCGGTCTCCCGCACAGAGTACGAGAGCTATAACCACTAATCTACGGCGCAAGCTGATACAACCAGGAGGATAAGATGCCTGGGAAAAATTTTTTAATCTCCTCATTTTCATTCTCCACCTCATAACTTTCGCTCAAAGATCTCTAGGGACGAGAATACTTCATTTAACATTAGAATTTTCATCACACACACAAGAAAGAGACTATTAAAAAGGACCAGAGGTTGTTTTCTGTAAAATGTGATCCACGTTTTATATCACAATCCAACTTCGTTCCTAGGGCGATTTTTCGCTTTTTGAAATCCGAGAGACGTCTTGGATATCAAAAAAGTGCAAAAATGACGTGGTGATATGTTAATGTTTTAATGTGATCCATTAAAACTTAACAATAGGTTGTAATCGGAAGTAGTTATATATCATATGACATAAAAACATGAAAATATAACAACGTTATGATAACATGATCTACCGGAATGTATTTACGTCCGAGACATGAAAACTCTTCCGGTTTTTATACACTATTAAATATTTTCTTTTATAGTCTGAATTACCCAGTTTATATATGCTTGTTGATTTGGTCCAGAATTCTTTTCAAGAAATTTGGCAAATGAATTAATGTGTTACGCCATGGGCTCTCAAAAACTGTTAGTTATAAAGAGGTATGCAGAGATTCTTTCAATATTGCCTTATGAAACCCTGTTGTGAGGTGTCAGGTATATAATGCCAGTTCAATGCCTTAGCTTTTTTTGCTTTCTATGTGGCTAGAAAAAAGTGCATCTTTCACGCCAGCCTGCATATTTAGAAAGCAAAAAAAGATCTGGGTACGAGGTTGGGTATAGTAAAATGTGACAATACAACGTTTCTGAGAGAAACATGAGGCTAAACACAATCAACCTCAGTCTTAGTGCCTTTTTTCGAGAATCTCGGACAGCGTTGTATAGCAAACATTTTTCGCTGTTTAGCTTTTTGGAAGAAAATATAACACAATGTCCTTGGTGGAATGGAAACAGTTTTTTTAAACATTTGTTTATATGACCCATTATTGGACATGTTCGCTACAACGGGGATATTTCTAGGAGTAATTTAACTTTTTTTAACCTCCTAGTGTAAACTGAGGCATCTGCTACAGACAAGTGTTCGCTACATACAGGTTTTTAACGAAAGTCTGACCGTCATTTCATCCGTTTTCGGGAAATGTCTGCTATGAAGATTTTCCTCTATCAGGAGGTTTTACTCTGTATTCAAGAGAAGGACCCTAACAAGAAGGTGGAAATTAGGTTATTGACTTCTCAAACAAAGAAAAGGTCCAAAAGCGCTCACGTATCACCCTTACTTCCTTCCCAGATTCTTTTAAACAAGTTTTAGTGCAGAAAATTAGCAACGTTTTTAGGAACATTTGACCAAAAATACTAATAGTTGTCAATCAGAAAACTTTAAGAAAAATTTGAATATTCTCCACTTCTTTCTTATGTAAATTTTATGATTTTGGTACAAGTTTACCAGTCTTTTTATTTACTTTTTTTTTGTCCGCAAAAGGCCAGCAAAGGTCGAGGAAAGCATTAGGTAAACAAAATTTTAAAAATTAAAAATTAGGATAATTAACGTCATCAAAATTTTTATCAATTCTTACTCGTCACACCTCTCTAGTAAACTTATATTTTAGTATAGGTCGAAGCTTCTATGCTTTGGAAAAATAATTTCTCTTTCCTAATTCACTTATGTTCAAACGTTAACCCTGTAGCTGGAATAATAAAGTAAATACCTGGGCTTTATGTGTCGATAATTTTATGTCTATACCCTTCCCATTTAGAAGAAGCAGAGAAGGGGACTCTTCAGTTTGCACAGCATGTATTAAACGCAAAATTTCGGTACTTCAACACAACTTCGTCCCCAGGACTTTTTGTCTCTCACCGGTGCTTATTGACGTCATTAGACATACAAAAAGAGGCAACAGGTTCTGGAATCGAAGTCGTATTTCAACACTCGATAAGTTGTTTTGTATTAAATAAGAGTATGACCTGTACCTTCATAGTACGAAAGAATTGCTGAAATACTTTATTACATCTGATGACACTAAATGGGTTAAAATACTGCTAATAGGCTGTTCAGTCACGTGACAATTCTTGCCGTCGAAGTATAACCACCATGTTTATTCATTTTCCTATTATGTATTGACGTTTTCTTCCTACATTCCTATCACTTTTTACCATACTTGGTATTGTAATTTGGCGCATGCGCAATAACATTTTGTAAAAATATACGACTTCGTCATGTACTATTTATCTTTGTCTTTATTCCTACCAAATATTAGCCCTGCTTGATTATTTTTTAGCAAGTTATGTAAATCTGCATTATACTATCATTTTAACTATTTCTTGTGTACTAAAATACGCCTTTTTGGCCGAAAATATTGTCAGTGTTTATATGGAAGGATGCGCGAGAATTTGTATAATTTTTGACTCCAATTAGGTATCTTCATACCTTAACTTTGTAACAAAAATGTTTGTAACGAAAAATGTTTGAGAGTTAAATGACCCCTCGTTGGAAAGCTAAAGAATAGCTCTTTCATGCTGACAGATTAACTAAGCGAGCAACTACGCTGTTAAAAATGGCCTGAACAGCCTACTGCTAAATACATTGCGGTATACTTCGAGTTCATGTAAATACTAAAAATGTTCATATATTAAAAACGTGCACAAATTTACATGCAAAGTAATATTGTAATACAAGCCATACATTACTTTGCCCTCTAGTTAAAGAGTTAGTTTTC
This sequence comes from Hydractinia symbiolongicarpus, assembly GCF_029227915.1. Lineage (NCBI taxonomy): Eukaryota > Metazoa > Cnidaria > Hydrozoa > Anthoathecata > Hydractiniidae > Hydractinia > Hydractinia symbiolongicarpus. Next base: position 9,984,118 of record NC_079875.1, on the reverse strand, counting down.
GCATGACAAAATTCAAATAAGCGACTTTGTTTGACTGTTACCAACTTTCAATATCACAGCATAAGATTCTAATAACTCAGCATTCACAGTCGCTTATTTAAGTTTGCAACTAAAATCGTAAAATACAAAAAGCTTGCCTGTCATGATCAGAGGTCTGATCGGGGTGAAGCATTCTCTGTTGAGAATGAAATACGGATGTGCTATGATAAATATTCACTTATATGTATACACACAATCCGAATAAACTATCTGAGTTCACCACCAATATATTGCCGCACGTAGTATAGTGGGCTCGTCTGCGGCTCCCAGTTTTGGGGACCGCGGATCGAATCTTGCTCACTGCCAGGCAGTATGTTAGTGATGAACAAAGTAGTCCTTCTTTAATATAAAAAAATGTCTGTCGTAAAATTACTCCGACAGTATAAAATGGAGGCTTGAAAAGAGAAAAAAAATAGAGACGAAAAAAACAACATTTGTATTTATCAGGTTATTTAACTATTCAAGCAACTTTCTTTTCGTTGCATACAATGTTCACAAAGTCTGTTATTTAGCATGGGCTATTGTATTATTTCGTCCTATTAAACTTTGCACCATGCACCCTCGTCCCCAGGGTTTTTACCTTTTTGATATGACAGAAGACGGCTAAAAAGGAAAAAAAACCTTAGCACGAGGGTAGGGCGTCAAGGTGTTAACTATATAAATTATAATTAGTTTTTTGCTTTGTTTATTTTTAGAGCAGGTTGGTAAAATTTATAATTGAATTTATCAAATAATTACTTGGTACCATTTCATAGGGAGCTCGAAGAGAAGGATAAAAATGATATTATAGTCAAATTTAATTGTTGTCAAAAAAACTATTAAAACATTGGTGTTGTTAAGTAAACATTTGAAAAATAGTGCACTAAGTGTGGTTACTCGTTTTACAGCGTGCCATTAAAAAAGTCGCTTTGAATAAACGCGCCATTCTGGATTTGAACAAATTGAATAACTGCAATGCTCGATTAACCGTAAGAGAACTTTCTAAGCCGGTGCCAACAACATTAAAAATACAGTAGAAGCCAAAAGATATTCCTGTTCTTTTTCAATATGCTATGAATGAAGACTCTCTTCAGTTTGAGAAATTAACGATTCGCAAAGAAGCTAGAGAATGGTGGAGAACGCGCTGTGAAACAAAATTAATAAATCAATAAACATTTAGCAAATCAATAATTCAAAAAAATCTGCTGTCAACTCCAACATTCTCTCGCATAATTCAATCGGCAATTTTTGTTTATGCTGGCACCTCATGTCGGCAACTTGTATTTATGTCGACATCTTATGTCGACAACTTGTGTTTATGCCGGCACCTTATGTCGTTAATTAATGTTTTGATTGCTCCTAAAAGAAAAACGTCGTTTTTAAAGATTTCCTGTCTTTAGAATGATAACTTTTATTATTTGCACCTATTATTTTTTATTTATATTCTCATTATTTATTTGTAAATGTTTTACTAAGACACTTACTTCGTATAGATTATGAATTTCTTCATTTGAGAGTAAACGATTGTAATAAACCACATCATCAAACATAGCACAAAATTTTTTCCCACTGTTGTATTTCCAAGCCATCTTGAGCTGAGTGTATGTGATAGTACCTAAAAACACATTATTCTATATTTGATTTTTCTTTTTTAATTCAAACCGTTGGGTTATCGATGTTATTTAAAACCCTGAGCTAACTATGTATTAAAATATTGCTTGCGATGGAAATATTAAATTTTAGTAAAACTCTAGGAATTTAAACAGTTTTACTTTCGTCTGTTGCTCCTTCAAGCTCCGTAAAATCTGGCCTTATTATAAGAAATTAACGTTCTAAAAAATGAACGTCTTCCAAACACCTCCCGTGAGTTAAAGATACGCTAACTCCTATGGGCGCACACTCAGTATATCTTTAAATCACATTTATTTCATTTATGAAGGATTATTTACTATGGTGCGTACTTGGACTTAAAAATCTCTGGACATGATTTTGCCCCACATTTCTTGGTCTTTAAAGTCTATGGGATAATTTGCGGAACTTCCAAGCTATTGCTAATAGCGGAAAACCTTAAGCCGTAATGCTCCTTTTTCTTCTTCTTCTTCTTCTTCTTTTTTTATCACGCGGAAATGTTTAAGGTGGTCCCAATAAATACTTTTGGAGAAGAAAGGATTTATGGAAGAAACTTTTGTGCTTGTTGAAAAAAATGGGAAATTTCATTCCTGGACAATTTTAGTAATGATCTGCAAAATGATCTATAAAACAATAGAAAAATAAAAATAATGGAACAACCTTTTTTTGATATTCTTATCAAAAAAGCGTGCAGGTCCTTGGATGACTTACGTGATGTCCTTGAATGCTTTTCTCCATCACCTGCATGGACACCATTAATAAAAACAGAAAACAAATCATTAGCAATGTCAAACTTGAGAAGTACATGAACCCACTCAGATGCATCCGAACCGTGATAGCCTTCAAGAATATAATTATAGTTTTCTGTTCGATAAACAAACTTTCATTCGCCAGTTTTGGTTTCAACATTTCGATTGTTTAAAGTGATTGCATAACCATCGCCAAATGATTGTAAGATATAGATAACCTCATTTCCAAAGAAGCGCATAAACGTTCTGTACCAGAATGAAAATACCAAACCATCGCTGTCACAATTTCCAGGAAATGCTGATGAAAGGTTCCTGTACATAGAGAATATAGGTAATCACACAAATTCACATAGAGACGGACAGATTCATATAGAGAGGGACAAATTCACATAGAGACGGACAGATTCACATAGAGGGACAAATTCACATAGAGACGGACAGATTCATATACAGACGGACAAATTACCATAGAGACGGACAAATTCACATAGAGACGGACAGATTCATATACAGACGGACAAATTCACATAGAGACGGACAAATTCACATAGAGACGGACAGATTCATATAGAGGGACAAATTCACATAGAGACCGACAGATTCACAAAGATCATATGATTACATATATATAGTTTATTTCTGTGTAAAAGATAATTGGAATTAAGATGCGATATATCCTGCAATAAACTCTCAATATTTTGTACAAAAACTAAAAACGTTGTTGTTACCCAACCTCGTCCCCACGGTTTTTTGCCTATTTGATATCGATACCGGCTTTGAACCCTGGGGACGAGGATAGTTGTTACAAGAAAAGTACAGAATGAAGTTGTTTTATTATTTGTTATTACTTGGAACTGAAGTTACGTTGAAATGTTTAGGCTAGGAGAGATATAATGTGTCTCTTTCAATGCATGTACTTCTAAAACAACACCAGTTATTATTTTACAAGCCTAATCTAATTCGGGACATGATGAAAATATATTCCTACTTTAGGCATCCTTCTGCAGATAAGACACCTCCATCTCCTTCATCAAAAGTTTGAGGGAGGTACAATACCCTTGTGGTTCGATCGGGGACGTTTATTCGCTTAGACGCTGTCTGATCCCGATAGTTTGCTTCACAACCAGAGCATTCAAAACTTTCATCAAATGTGAAATTCATTAACGGGAGGTAATATGCTATAAAAAATAGTAAAACGTAGTTTAAGAACTAAATATTTCCAAAGAGGTAGCTAACAAGTCATTTACACATGATACCAAGTACAGAAGGTTACGCAGCATATAAATGTAATTCACTTATAAGTGAATAAACGGTTATATCGACAGAGTTTTTATTTCCCCGTAAATGAATCTAGTCTGCCTCGTTGTTCGCTTGCTTGTGTCTGCCATTTTGATTGTTCTTGAGGGGAATTGTTGTTGCCGTGGGCGACGCGCATTTATAAACATTCCCCTGAAAGAAAGCTGATTCATTCTCTGTTTTTCTCTTATATAATTGCATGTTATCTTCAGATTGAGGGTACTATTTCATGTGTTAAGCCAGCCTAGCCTAATCTAATGGTACTGGTAATGAAATGTGTCAACTTACGATCTGAAAGTACACATTTGTAAGAATCATTTCGATAATGTGGAAAACACTTTTCAATGTTTGGTTTACATGGCTTGTCGTCACATCTACACTATAATTGAAATTGTTATCAAGTAATTTTACATCAGCTAGGAATGAAAATAATATAAAGATACTTTTCATTTCTATAAACGGGACCTTTAACTCAAGAAAACGACTTTGCTTAAATCACACTTAAAATTGAAAGCCATTTTTTAATCTCACTACAAGGTTTGACACCGCACCCCCACGTCAATCCTGTTGACGCGTAAGTTTGACTTTCTTGCCGTCTCTTATAAAGTAAACTATGTTTGAGTTTTACAAAAAATATATAAAAAAAACGATTTAGCTAACCGCTGTCGTGAAAAGCGACCATCCAGTTGCATTGACAACTAAGTCAGCATTCGTGCGTCTGTCTTCACCAAGTAACTCACATGCAAATGTTGAAGCATTGTTTGGGCCAACATTGGTTGAAAAACACCCATCATGCATTGCGCACAGTTTATTACATCTGGTTGTATTTTCAACATAATGTGTTGATAGTACGGTTCCATTTAACTTTGTATTGTTGAGTTTATTCATGCTGATGTAAGCAAATGCAGCGGATGTTTTTGACTCTTTACATTTGTATTTTGATTCGCAAGTTGATGCTTCACTAAAAACATATCTAAAAGAAAAATGGTGGAAAACATTACAATTATTTTTATTAGTCCAAAAAAGGCTTAAAAAGTTGGCCTCAGCTTGACTCTTCAGCATGGAAACACCATTTTTCTTTAGCTGTTCTATTGATTTTAGTAAAATAGTTTGTATGTGTTTCTGATCCTTTTAATTTTCATAATTTAGAATAATTATATTTTTCTGCATCCACAATGTTACTTACTACTACCCAAACCTCACTCTTCAATTGTCGTCCCTTTTTACGTTTTGCATGAACAAAAAAACAAAAGCTGATTTGCGGATATAACGTCTAAAGTGAATAAAAATTAAAAACAAACTGGTTTGCCAGCATCAAAACCAAGAAAACACAAGACATGATTGTTGACAAATCTTTCCTTTTGCTTCCGTCCTTTTTGATTCTGTCTTTTTTCAATTTGTAATTTATTTCTCGCTAACTTTCAAATATTTACGAACTTTTGAATTATTTTCTTTATTCAGTAATTTTAGTATCTAACGCGAGATGAATTAAGAATTGTACAGTACGTTTTTCACAATTTCCTGAATGCTTGAATCTGTACAAACCACCTGTTTTTTTTAACTAATTTATTAGCAATTCTATTCAATGATTTTTAGGTGCGCGGTGACAGGATGTAAACAACTCAAATTAAATCTAAAAAATAGATATACAATACATCTCAACCTGTTGTCATAATCCATTCCCGACCCCAGGGCTCTAGGTTTTAATCTCAAGGACCTATGGGGACGAGAATGGTTATTATCATTTACATAACGTAACATATAAAGAAAACAATAGTTATCAGTTATGTATTTTGTGAAGTTGAACACTTTGCCGGAAATCAAAAACCCAACACTTAATTGACACTAATTCCTGCGCAGCGTTTGTAAAAACTATTTCGCGCGTTACGTGCAATAGAAATATGAACGTATTTTTGCGCGTATTAAAGAAGGGGAATCCCCAGTAGTTACAGGAACAAAGTAATAAAATGCTGGGCTTTAAAATATAGTATAGTATATAATATATAAAAGATAGATGTTTTACGTTTTTTAAACCGTGACTTTGTATTTTTGGTTTTTATCGTGAAAAAAATTAACGCAAATAATTTATAATTTCTTTTTGCCCGAATTTGCACGAAAATGAGTACGCGAAAGGTACCTCTAGTTAATTTACGTTTCCTGGTGTAATTAGAAAACTTAAAATTACAAAGATTTTTGGACATCATATATGTTGAGATACTAAGTGATGGTGCAGCGTATAATGTTAAAAAAACGAGGCAAAGAGTTAAGTTTGTTTTTTTCTAATTTGAATCATGAAAAATCCGCTTTACGCTCCCACAGTGTTAGTTGGAAATGTTTGTCGTGTTTTTTATTGCGCTATACACATTCACACAAATTCGCTCCCCTCCTTGCTTAGCAAAAATGAGCAAGCGGTTGCATGTCGAGGCAAATATTCAATTGGTTATTTCACGGACCGAGAATTCTATTCAATATAAGCAATAGTTTCCGGTAATATATCCTAATGCTTGTGTAAAATTTGTTACAAAACTTTATTCATGTAAATCCTTACATTTCTTTTTATTAATTTAACTTCTAATAGATTAAAAATTAAATAATATCATGTTATATACGAAAAGCATAATTGCACAGACCCATAATTTGTCTCGATGCTTAGTATTTATAGCTGGAAAAAATAAGACGAGAGAAGCATGTGTTTGGTTAGAACGAAGAAGTCCAAATGTTGTTCTATTATTGTTGTTAAACAATGGATGAAATGTGCTAATGCTGATATGGTCATAGTTTATAATCCCTTAAAGCATTTGTTTCATATCTTTTTTTTACATATTTGGCAGGTGTTTAAAAGTTGAAAAACATATAGAACAACCTCTCTAGCTAGCTACTTTGTAGTGCTCTCAATCATGAAAGAGAAGGAAATCAAAGCTATATATACCACCCCAAATTCAGCTATTTTAACAGTTAGACTAAACCTACAAACCAGGGATCCAGGCATCAAATGCCAAAACCTCCATACCTGGGTTCAGGTAAGGAGAAGGGTCTGAGAAAATACCGACCACGCACCTCGACATAGGGAGGTTTTTGCTCTTGTCGGCACATGTGTTATTTAATCTGAAATCTTTTTTTGTTTAATTTGGATCAGCTAAATTATTTTTAACCGTACCAAATCAGATGTTCAGTCAGATTGCTTGAAAACATGTATCCACCACTAGGTCAAAATACATTTGAAATACAACTAAAGCATTAAGATTGCCAAATATTATGACACAAATGATGTATTGTTTTTTGCCAATTGTTTATTGTAACCAATGCTGACTTTCCAAATACAACCTTTCCAGCCCTCGCAATTCTCGACAATTGGTAAATGCTGAAGTGAATGCCGAGGTAGATCTTGTTTACCTTAGCTATTTTTGCTGAGGGACTCTCTAATCCCTTGGTTTAATTTGATTCGGCAACACATGTTTTTGAAACACATTAAATAAAAAAAACAGCAAATCAGCAAAATAATATTTTCTTTGTTAACACATCTTAAGTTGTAGACTAGCCATTCTTGTCTCATGAAATTGTTATTAAAACTTTATTTATAATGTGTCTCTGACTGTAAATAATAACATCTAATCAAACGAAAACCAAATTCCGCATCACTAGTACCGCCGTAGATTAGTGGTTATAGCTCTCGTACTCTGTGCGGGAGACCGGGGTTCGATTCCTCTTGACGGCGATTCAACATGGGCGAGTGAATGTTTAGCATAGCCCCGGGTTAACCCAAGCCATGTGAGGGAAATTGGGGAGATGGCACACTGTGTGTGCCGTTGGATGTTGCCGGGAGTTGTCTAGTAGAGCGCGGGCCCTAATTGGGTCTGCGTAGCTCAAAATGAGCATTAAATACTCTAGGACTCTCCATCTAAGCCATGGCCCCTCCTGGAAATAATAGACAGGGTATATCCCTCGATATTTGTGAGGCTAGCCATGTAAAATACGCACATCTATCTATCTATCTAGCTTCGTTTATAGAGATCACTGAATCAGTCTTGATGAAACATTGATCACACTGAATAATATCCTTTTGAAATGAATCTTTAAAACTTATAGTTTTGTATTCATTTTTTTCGGGAAAACATTCCCTTACTTAAATTTGATGTCTTCAGTAAACGCTTGCTTGTGAATACGTTGATTTGACAATTATCTAAGTTAGTCAACTTACTTCATTTTCAATTAATTATTTCTTCCACGATTCAGAGACAAGACTGATAGAGTTGCTGGTTCAGACACCTGGTTCTCTTGTTTGGGGTTTAATTGTCCCCAACTTGTCTCAAAGATAGAAATAATATGGAACAATCAGCCCAGTAGAAAAAAATGCAACCATACACAAAGATACTGTGGAATTAGTTTGGCATAAAAACAACTACATGTCATTTTTTTCTCCTGGTAAGGCCACAGTAGGACTTGCTTTAAAAAAATTAGAGAATGATGCCTGGTTAAGGGTGGGTTTTAATTTGAGAAATTTGCTTTTGACTTAGTCTGTAGCACACCTCAACTAGTTAAACTAACTCTAAAATTTATTATGCGACTTAATTGCAAAATAAGGAAAGGAGAGTGTTCTTACAATTTCAGAGTTGTATGTATTTGATTTTTAATAATGAAATGTCAAAATTGTTGTTTTAAATAGTTTGCTATTAAATCAGTTGGATGAATAAAGCAAATTTTGTTTTCAGCTGTTCAAATTCAATCATGGGGGATGTGCACATTATTTTGTGTACCATATTTTCCGGTATATAACCCGCGGGTTATAAGTTGATTTTTACGACTTCCACTGTTGGTGCGGGTTATAATGTGGTGCGGGTTATGTGATAAGTTTTATAATTTTTGTCATTTATTGTGAAATTTAAAGTTATACATTCATCAATGAAGAAAATAGTCTCAACAGGATATATAATGCGTACATTAAGATAACTGCATGCGCAATCCTATACCTACTTAATCTTACTTCAACTATGTGATTTATTTTTTTTCACACAGTGAGATTGTTTTAACTTCCTATTGCTTGCCAGTGCTAATATTACAAGCTCTCTCTGAAACACAATTTTTGTGTTGAATGTAATTCTAATCTATTTATATCTTTGCAATCACATTAAGCACATTGAAATGATTTGCTTCTGGTAATAGAGCAATATAGCAGGTATCGTTTTTAGGTTTAATTGAAAATTAAAGTATGGGTGATAATTTTCTTTTTTTATCTTCGCTACCTTCAAGCAACAGGTGGCCACTGAAAATATTAAAAATAAATATAAAATACAATTAATAAGACACACGCAACTATCTCCTCCCCATTGCCGCCATTAATTTTATCATGCACACTGTGATTGCTGAGATATAAATGGATAACAAAATATATAAACATTGGAAAAGAACGTTCCGTACATCGCTATTACAGACAATCCGTGATAATTATTATGTTGTTTATATTCATGCCAAAAAAACGTAGATATACATAAAAAAACAGAGATTTTACTCTAGGTGTATAACCTGATAGGGTGGGGTTTTTTTTATTTGTTTGTTTGTTTAATCGCAGGAAGCAAGAGTTATTATTAATAAATAAAAACACCATTGTCTAATTCAGTGCTGTTGGCATTAGCAGAAGGTCGACTTGTTCAAATTAATTTTAATTCATTATTATTTTGGCAATTGGAGACTAGGAAGTTAAGACTGAGAGAGTCGCTAGTTCAGACACTCGGTTCTCGTGTTTGGGGTTCACAAGTTTAAACGTCCCCCACTTGTCTCTAGCATGAAAAAGACAGAACACACGCACATGTTTATAAAATGATTTTGGTAAGTAAAAATACGCTGAATTTTTTTCTTGACACGATGCGGGTTATGCAAAGGTGCGGGTAAGTAAAACACATTGATTGAAGTTTTTTGCGGGTTATGTGATGTGCAGGTTATATACCAGAAAATACGGTATGCAATTAAGTTTTCATGTGCACACAATTCAGTAAGGCCTGAAATTAATTTTATGTCAGACGAGAAATCAATGTAATAATGTTATACTTCTAAAAAATAGTAACTTTGCAAAATTTTAATCCATACTTAATAGTTCAATGATACAGTTTCAGATATTTAATTCTAATGCAGTCTGTCATTTTCATTAAATTTCTTTGCTTTTTCTTTCCACAGTGTCCAATTTTATCTGCCAGTGTTTAAATTAACAGGTCACTTTAACTTCAAAGTTAATTGCTTTGTTATCATCTTGACATTTTAAAGTATGTAACCTCTAATGGATGTTAGCAAGCAATTAATTTGGGGACATCCATTTTTTTTTGCGTTTTATGTGGCAAAAATTTGACCACATTACCTCCTTATCACTGCAACGTTTTTAAATACGCATCCATCCTGTCTCTTTTCAACAGGCAGCAACCAGCTTTTACTTTCTCTATCAAATTATTCATTGTTATCTCATCAAACGACCACTGGTTTAACTGGGATTTTTTAGCCCACACTGATACAATGATAATATTCTGTATTTTTATGATGCCACCGTTCTGTTTGTGGTTGGTTCTAGCAGGTGTATCTGGTCAATTCCTGTGGGATGTGTATGGCAATTTAAGTTGTTTTTTTAATTCTAAATTTAAGTTTTGTTTTTTGAGTTTTAATGTTCCATCAATTTGCTTTATTTTTCTTTATGTTAATTTCATATGCATTAATTTCACAAGTTGTTAGTTTTCTACAATGAGGTATATACGGAAATAAGTGCTTTTTTGTTGCTAACATAGCTTTTTATTGTGTTTATAAAATCAAGAAATGAAACAACCACAAGCAATTATTAGCTTTAAAGAAGAAGAGAGTTTACATTAAAATTTAGCTTCTTATAAGAAATGAAACAAATTAATTTGAGTAAAGCTGTTTTTTTTCTCTTTGGGGCTCATTCTTTGTATCTACACAAAAAAACTTTTAGTTATTAATGTACCTTTTTCAAACATTTTTTTAGATTGCTATTACATAATAATGACTTTTGTTATTTCTTTTTCTAAACTGTTATAATAATTATCTTTTTTATGTTTTTTTATAGGTTAATTAATAATCCATTAAGTCTATACAAGAATTTCTTAATGTTTAACAAACAATAAAAAAGTAAGTTTTTGTATTTTGAAAATGTGTTATTAGTTACTATCATTCAATTTTTGTTGTTTAAAGCATTGGAATTGTATATCTTCAATCTGGTATTAAAACAAATTTATAGTTATTGTTGTTGAAGTTCTTTAAGCATATTGACTTTAAGCATATTGGTTTCATTTTTAAGATATAGTGATTATTGTATCGTAAATATTCATGTTTTCATTTGGTAAAGCTGTCTTTATTCTTTTTAGAAAAATAAATTGCAAGAGTGAAACAAGGTATGTTCTAACTGTTAAATAATAACCCTGTAAAAAGTGTCACTTCTCTGAATTCACTCTACCATTCAACTTTTGCCAATGTAGTCAAGATTTATGGCATGAAGATTTATGAAGTTTTAAAGAAACTATGACAGTGGAACTTTTCACGATTGTGTTTTGATAGTTTTAGAATGAATTTGAATAATTTTATATATGCCACCGAAATTTGAAAGTTAAATCTGGCATAGCGTATTTTATTGTGTGCATTCTCGCGTGTTTATGTTCACAAGGTAAAACGTCTCCACAAGTTTCATAGAGTGATAGTTCTGTCTCATTTTGCCTTGCACATTAACGTCAATGTCAAAGAAAGTTATGCCATGTTGCCTATTTTTTGTGAAGCACAAAGACGGAGGTAATCTAAAATTTTTGCCATTGTGTTTTTACCTAGTGCCATTAAAGCTACTCCTGAGAGCAAAATTTGCTGTCACAATTTTTCACTGATTTGGAGGGCTGAAATGTTTTTTTTCTAATCTTTTTTTTTTTATCTACTGTGTGACACGAATGAGCTGTATATCTAAAAATGTGGTCATCTGGTACTTGTAACATATTTAAGACCAATTAAAGCTCTCTGGAAAATAGGAATAAAGAAAAGCCACACGCAATGTTTAGTTGCATGCACTATTTATTGCAACAAAAGGTAACATGTTTATATGTAAACATGTTTTTCCCTGCCCTTATTTGGTTATTAGGATAACAATAGGCTAACGATTACTGAAAATATATATACCGATAATGAAAGAGAAAAACTACATATTCTAACAATTTTCTGACCTCTTTTACTCAATTGCATGACTGCTTGGCCACGTTGACCTTCTGTCCCACTGTTAATCTGCTATTATGCACCCTTGTGAGATTTCGGTAAAGTCATCTCTAGCATGCACTATTTTTTCCATTGATAGAAGCGTAAAGAGTTGAGTTTTAAGATTTTAAGGGACTCCAAGTTTAAGCAATGGTCTCTGCTGGGGTACAAGGTCGGTTAACTCTTATCAGATTATTGATGTTGGTCCTGTTAAATTATCTCAAACAATTTCTATTAATAACAAACATGGCAGCATGGACCTGGCGCACCTGGTAAAATGAAAACAATGACTGTTACAAGTAAATCGTAAAAATTTATTCACGAATTATTAATACTCTTGGCTAATGAAAAACTGTACCTGTTATTTAAGAGTTAAAATAAGAACAGGATAATGGAACGATTGTTACCCCAATTTTGTGACGTGTACGAAGAAAGGAAATAAATACTTCATTTATTTTTAATAAATTTTAATTAAAGTTTAGGGAAAGGTTTTTTAATGTGAATTACTTTTTTGAGAAGTATTTATATTTTGCAACAAATAATCTTTTTGTAAATGCAGAAAAGTTGAGAATTTCGTTTGAATTCATTTTAACAGATAATGAAAAAAGTTAACCAAAATAAAGAATTAAATTTATTGCGTTACAAAACCCCCTTTATAAAGCTACAAAATTTTTATCCTGTCAAATGTTTTGACAATAAAATACTTTAACATCTTTTTTATACTTTTTAAACTTTTTTAAAAACAGGTTTGACACAGTACCTGTTATTCATTGGTCACCAAAGCTAAAATAGAGATGCTGGAGACATTTTTGGCGTTCTCAAACATTGGTTTGAATTAACTATTTTAGGTGTGAATTAATTCTTCTCATGCCATTTGTTAGCTTAAATTATTAATTTGGATCTGTTTTAGAATCTCTCTTTGCAAGATTTTTTAAACAAATTTATTTCAAGATATTTTTTACCTGTTTGGATCCACACAGCTTGTTTTAATTTTATAAAACTCTTTTAAGCTTAATTTTCTGTTAAAAAAATTTTCGCCAGCCTCACTAAGGCCTCAGCTCTTTAAATGTAAAAAGAGTTCAATAATAGATACAGCACAGAGTTTAAATAGCAAACAATATTTGTTATTTCAAATGTTTTAATTTTTTATCACCTCTTCTCTGATATGAAAGCCACTTGACAGGTGTGCTATTTACACGTATTGTTGATTTAGAAACTTCTTCAATAGTATGCTGGCATTTTGAGTTTGTTCATTTGAAGAACTTCCCAACAACATTGATTGATTTTTTCTTTCTGAAAGATTATATATAGTTTTTCTGGCTGTTGATGTTTAAGGAAAATTGATAGATTTTGTTGAAACAAAGATTTTTAACCTTAAAAGTATATAACTGTAGCAGAGTAAATTAAAACAGAAAAATATAAAAGAAAGATGGAATCGCCCGAGGTGGTGATTGAGGTGATAATTTTAAATTAATATTTTTCGTAATTTGCTTTGCAAACCTTTTGTTGTTAATTATTGGTAAATTTTGTTTTCTTTTTATTCTATTTCTTAGCATGCCTGCCCTAAAAAGGCCTAGGGTTATCTTAGATTTACTGTTTAAACTATTTCATATCTGCAAAAAACTTGTTTGATGTCAAACTCTTTTGTGTAATACAATCTTGTCATTGGAAATAACAAAAACAGGCTGTTTTATTTAGAGATAGAGAACCTAAAATTAACGCTGTGTTAGTCTTAGAGTCTAAATTGTTGTGTATTTACAAAAATATTGTAATTGTTAACCTGCTTTAAAAGATTCACACGTTTATTTTACTCCCTAATATTATCTTCCTGGTTTTTTTTCTCTTAACGAAGTATCAAACTCTAAGTTACCATTGAAAGAAATGAAGGCAGAAAAAAAAGAATTAATATTTGCAAATTTGCATCAAATTCCAAAACTTAAATTCTCCATTTTTTTAATATTTTTTAAACCTTTTATCTTGCATTTTCTGTCAATTTGGTATAAAATCAACTTCAGACATTCAAATACTAAACAAAACAAGATCTGTTTTACATTCACTCTATGTATATCCTGTAATTTTGATAGATATTTTAGACAATCCTCAAGGTCTTTAACTTTAATTCTACAATCTTGTCTTTCATGAACCATGTCTCCCCTTCATAAGATAGTGCTGACGACCATAAAGGAAAAAACAGATTATCTTTAAGATTGTAAATGTATAATACAGTACATTTTAAAGGTATAGTTTAAAATTAAGTCCAGTTAGAAGTGAATTTTTTGTGTTTTGCAGCTAGTTCAGCTTTTGTAATGTTAGACATGGTTTGTGTACTTTTGTAAACAAATTGTTACAAAGAGACTAGGATGTTTACTAAAAAAACTAAAAAAAATGAAATTCCTAAAGCCAAAAGGCTTTCCACCAATGAATTCCACCAATGTGTACATAATTAAAAACCATGTAATATTTCTATTCTATCCTAAAAAAAATCATCTGTTTTTTTTTATAATTCATGTCTATTTTTTAGTTTAATTATCCTTTATTTTCAAAAAACAATGATTCGTGTTGAGTGCAACTCCCTTATTATATATCATATATATTATAGATATTTTCCACCTGTCTTATATCATGTCTTCTTCTGATAAAATGGGAGTGTCAACAAAAGAAGCAATGTAAGAAAAGAATTATCATTGTGTTTCAACTCTATCCATGAAATTGATAGCTATTATTATGTTCGGGAGGAACAAAATTTTAACAGCATCAAGATAACTGGATATAATGAAAATAGCTTTCATAATTTTTTTCAACCAAATATGATATATTTAGTTAGACCCCATGCGAATTTAGTTCTTAATAATTTAACAAGCTCTTCTAGTCCTAAATGCTTCGTGTATTTTTCTGAAATATATTTTGTAAATTTTTTCTCAGATTATATTTACATTTTTTTGTACAAGGACTGCAAGTTTTTTTCTTCTTTCCAGGTAATTTTTCTATTGCTTCGTTCGTTATAGCAGAGTTATCTTTCTTTTAGTTTGAAATATTTTACGTCGCTAGGTTGTTTTTTTCCCTACAAAAAAAATGTTAATTGGGTTTTTTTATGCAGAGGTGTATTGGAATTTTGTTTTAAAGATTTTTTCTGTACTTTATGTTTCGTGTTTAAAAAAATGTTGCTGGTCTGTTACAGGCCTTAGACAAGCTGATTCTAGGGCCTTAAACAAGCTGATTCTGGGACCTTTGACAAGCTGATTCTAGGACTTTAGGCAAGCTGATTATAGGACCTTAAACAAGCTGATTCTAGGACCTTCGGCAAGCTGATTCTAGGACTTTAGACAAGCTGATTCTAGGACCTTAGACAAGCTGATTTTAGGACTCGTATTAAATGTTTTCAGTTTAAAATAAACAAAATTGTATCTTCAATCATGAGTGATCATGTTTGAAGGCTTGATTTTTATGTCGTTTTAATGTTATCTAAGCTAATGTTTTGAATATGAATGAAATCCTAGATACAACACTTATACAACACCTATGAAATAAACATACCTACGAGTTAAAAAAGCTGGTGCACCATATTGTTTTTTTTTTTTAGAAAACCCTGGGGAAGTTTTTTGATGTTCTTTTTTGGGAAACGTCAACTCACGTAACCTTAAGATCGAAAGTGTCAATATTTACTGCATATCATGTTTCCACTGTAATATATTGACAACACTATGATAATTTCTTTTGTTTACTTTTGTGGCGAACTTCCATTAGACAGCAAGAAAATTTTTGTGGGAAAACTAAAAAAGTAGTTCATTACATTTATTTGTAGCCAGCATAGTTCATCATGAAACGTAGGAAAACGGTACGTATCTAGCTAATAATTCGCCATTGCTAATATATTTATAGGTAGAGGAAGTTATTGTATCGTATATGAAACATCTTAAGGGAAGTAGCTATTTATAAAAAGATTGTTAAAGTAAAGTTTGGGAATGGGTAGCCGAGAATTGCGCAGATTTTGGAATAAAAATGAGAACATTTTCATTTAAATTGCAGAATAAAAGATTGCGGACTTTTGGGTACACTTTTTTTTAAAAGAAACTGTAAACATTGGACCTGTGGCTGTTTTTTTTTTTCACGTTTTCAGTCCTATTTGTTCGTAATAGTCAAACACAAATTCAAGGATTCAGTCTCGCTTTGTTATTATTTACGGTTTCTCCAAAATTTATGTTTTTATAATAATTGATGTTTTTGTTGCTGATGTATCTCTGTAATTTGTTTATGAACAATCGAGTCACGGAAGAGAAGCAACCACAACTCGGGAGAGAATTGGAAGAGAATTTAAATCGTGTATTCTTCTTATATTTTAAGTTTTGACGCAGTTTGCTCTAAATTTTTAAATTTAATTAAATTTGAGCCTGGAGCTGCTCTTATTTCGCCGAAATTGGATCATGCTAAACCAGGCACGAAATCTTGTAGCTACAAGTAACATTTTCCACGAGGGATCGCCTAATTGTCCATAAATTTCCGCAAAATCGTAGGCTCGTGTTCTTATAAAAGTGTTCTTATAAAACAAATAACCATTTGTTAGACAAATTCTTATAATGAAGTTAGGGCAGATTGTGAACGAGCTGCATGGTAAGATGAAAAATAAGAACTTGAGAATGCCTGCCATCCCTAAATGGAATTTGAAATCATTGAATATGAGACAAAATCTGAAACAACTATTTCCTTTTTGTTCTCGTTGTATTCTATTTTTTGTTGCATCTGCAAGCTTCTTTTCAAGAAGAAACAGCACACTTTTTAGTAGCTAAGTATTCACTCACTGATTATCAGTGCAAAAAGGTTCCCTGTTAAAGAATTTAAATGATAACCAGAATTGAACACTGTCCCTTTTGTTCAACATCTGTTCCAACTTTCCTTGCATTCTGAATCAGACGTCGACTGTTATTTAAAAAATAATCTTTCATTGCAACAGATGAGCTATAAAAAGTTTTTGATGAAAGGTGATAAAAAAATAGGAAGAAAAAGAGTCCTTAATAGTTTTCAATTTAATAATTTCGTGTTGTATTTTTGTTTTAATTTTTATAATACATCTGGTATTGTTTTGTTTTTGTTTTTTATAGATTTTTTGTTATTTCTTCTTAGCCTTTTTCCTCACTAAAAAGCGAATAAGAAATATGTTATTCAGCTGTCATGTTAATTGATAGAAAACAAAGAGTAGCGGAGCTTTCTGAGTTGAAAGTTTTTAAAAGGAGAAGAAGAGATATACCTTCTTACGCGAGTAGATTGTTGTGAAATTTAACGAGAGAAGCTTCTGCGAGAGAGACTTCGCGAATTTGAAGAATTTTTGTGAAAGTTGAACTCAAGAGAATCGTCTTTTTTGTGGTTCGAATAACAGCACAAGAAATATATTAAATTCATTTGTATGAAGGTAAAAAGAATAAAAATGGAGTTTAAGTTTCATAAATTATTTTTATATTTAAAGTCTCTAAACCCACGCAAAAGTTTTCAAATCTTTTCTTCGCGAAAATTAATACCACTAAAGTTTCTCTTGCGACCCTTTTATTCTGGGTTCTGTTAACCCAGGTTTTTTATTAATTCAACGAGATTGACTTGTTCTAGATCGTAATTTAGCGGTAAAGCTTTTTTGTTTCGGATTAAATAAAGAACTTTTAAAAGATTTTTAAAAATTCTATAATTTTTGTAAAACGCTTTTTAATTTGGTTCATTTGTCGTTCATTTTTGTTTCCACAACACCATGTTTTTTTAGTAATGTTTCTATAGTTGAATCAACACACACAATAGGGACATACATTTTCTGGTTGGATTT
Organism: Hydractinia symbiolongicarpus; assembly: GCF_029227915.1. NCBI lineage: Eukaryota > Metazoa > Cnidaria > Hydrozoa > Anthoathecata > Hydractiniidae > Hydractinia > Hydractinia symbiolongicarpus. Next base: position 9,966,400 of record NC_079875.1, on the reverse strand, counting down.
GGTTAATAAATGTAATGTAGTGTTATCACCCCATTTGGAACCATCTGACCGCCAATTAGTTTGTTTGGCAGCAAGCAAGTTAGATAAATGCTATACGTATCTGTAACGGGTAATGCAACTTAGTTACCGTCGAAAAGGAAGAAGATTCAAATGCCCAAGGACGTTTACTAAGTAACGGGAAGTTTCCCGTACAAATCCGAAAGCTTTCCCATGAACGTTAATATAATAAATAATATAAAATTTCTAAATTTTCCGTTCATTCTAATTCAAGAAAGCTTCTTAATGGGTTTAATAATTAAATCCGGGTTTCATAAATCCAAATACGGTTATTAGTTAGGTCTGTATGTAGTTTTGGTTATAGGGAAAAAACATGTCAAATATTTAATAATCTTAATATTTGTTTATTTCGAAATTGTTTAAAAAAAATATTGAAATCGGTGACAATTGCGAAACATTCTTCTCTTTTCTGTCAATTGTCTATGACCAAATTATTGATTGCTTACTGTCTCTTTAAGTTTCATAGATAAAGGGTATTCTGGTAATTAACTTTCTTTTAAACCAGTTAAGAAAATTATTTATACTATCTATCTATATATCTATACCGCCTATATTTCTCAATCGTTTGTGTTTATTTAGGGTATGGCCGACGATGACGCCCCTTCTAAGTCGTTGGGAATACGTATACAGGGCAAGATTGCCAGCAAGATGTCTACAAAGGGCTTAGCCAAACAAGTCGTGGATGGACCGACGTCCGATCTGATTGATAACTGCTACAAAATCGCCAAGACTTATTTGGAGAGTAAGAAAGACGCGGAGAAAATAATGAAGAACATGATAAAACTTGTCGTTAAGGTGGCCATATTGTCTCGAAACAATATGTTCACCAAGGAGGAGATAACGCATCTGCAGAACTTTCAGAAAAAATTCAAAACTCTAGCCATTACGATAATTAGTTTTTATGAAGTGGACTTTACCTTCGACGGCGAGTACATGATTAAAATTTTGAATGAGTCGAGAGAACTCCTCGAACTGTCCGTGAAAAATCATCTAACGGATAAATCGTTGAAGCGGATCGATAACGTGTATTCGTTTTATTCCGACCCGAAAGTGTTAGATAAGCTTTTCTTACCAGACAGCTCCTACCGGCCGTTTCTTGAAAATATCGTCAACGCCCTCAACAAACTCATTGACAATGGAGAATTGTAAAATAAAAAAATAGATTCGGAATTGTTATGGTCACGTGACTTAAGAAGTGATTAATGGCGGTAAAAGCATGTTACTGTTGTACATTTTTACGCTACGCCTGGATATATGACTACACAACATTTTTTTATCTTCACGACACGCATAACTTTTATTTTTAGTTTGATGTCTATATCGCCTTTGCTTTTAAAAAACTTAAAATCTTACCATAGGAGATAAGAAAAGTCTAGTCTCGCACAGCAATTACCACCATTATATCTGTCTTTCCATAGCGCCATTTTTTTATTATCGATCTTACTTTATCCTTACAAATAATAATTTGTTCTTTTTATATGTGTATTTGTTTTTATCAATATACAACTGTGACATTTTATTATCATCTGATCTTTTTATAATGCACAAAGCGGGTCAACGAAAAGGATGTCCATCCTAATATTTGTACATATGTATACGTACATATGTATGGGAAACATATTGCATTCCTGAAAAATACTTAATGCTAATCAAACATCAGTTGGTCGTTTCATTTACAAATTCGACCATCATAATAACCAACTACTTGACTAAATTAGCCCAATACAGCATCACACAGCCGTCAAGAAACAATCAAGAAACAATTAAGAAGGAAAATAGTAGAAGAGAAATAATTTTTTTAGAAAGCGAGTGTGTACAAAACAATAATACCCCTCCCCTCCTCCTGTTCCTTCAACTCCGTTATTGCATGACTCCCTTCTCTCCCTCCCTCTTAGGATGAACGTACTTTTGAATACCCTAAAGGGGTTTATTTAATGCTAGGCGTGGCAGGGCGTTGTTATTTTGCCACTTTACTGACTGTTCATGTTTTTGTATTTATTTACTTCTAGGGATTGCTAGATAATCTAAGCTAAAAATTTAACTAAATTTTTGCTGATGTGCTCCGCTGACTTAATGTTTAACTTGCACTGTACCTTGTCTGCAAATTAAACGTCCACAAATTACCGTCTACAGTGGCGCGTGGCCTTTTGGTTATTGCGTTCGCTTCGTAATCACAAGGTTCGTGGTTCAGTCCACAGCGTGGGCATGTTTAGCAAGTATCTTTACCACAGCCATAGGTCAATCCATGCCATGTGAGGGAAATTGGGTAGGCTAGCCGGTATATGCCTAATGTATAGAGTCATCACAGAAATCACATTAATAACAGTGTTTCCAACCCTGAAGTGGATATATCCTGTATAAACATTAGGAATAATAATATTATAAATTACCGCCGGTATATAAAAAACGAGTGCTGAGTCTGTTTGACTCCATTGAGCTTATGTTTTTCAGAGGCGATGCGATTGTGTCACTATTTGCTGGAAAATGTAACTGGACTTTTGAGTGAAGTAGTGGTTGATGTGAGAATTTTCACTCAATATCTTTTTCTTGTTATGAGTGAAGTTAAAACAGATCTTTTGTGTAATCTTCCCATCTATTTGTTACAAGCTAATTTATTTATTAGCAATTCCCAGTTCCTATTACCCTAAACTTAAAAATGTTTATAAAATAAGTCAACTGGTATCCATGTTCCCAAGGTCTCTTGCCTTTAGCCAACAAAATACTCTGGGAACGGGTTCTATTATCGACTTTGCTGAGGGGGAAGTAAAGTCAACATGATGTTTAACGTTTGAATTTCATTTCTGAAACAAGACGAAAAATGATTTAGCGTTTCTAGAAAAACGTACGGTCAATTCCCATAAAAACAACGTCATACCAGACGTTCACAATTACGTATTTTGAAATGAATAGCTCAGAATTGATTTGACTACGTTAGACAAATTATTTTTCTCCGAGAGAGATTTTAGCAAGTTTTTTTTTAGATCTTTTTTATTTCGCGAAAAGAAATTTTCTGTAATCAGGTACCTTAGCGGAGCAAAAGAACGGGTATATGTTAGTTGGGGTAAAGACGGAAGGGGGCGATTTTAATCACCAATGCATATTATTAGTCACTTTCGCTAGCTAAAAGTTTGGTCTCAGATAAAGAAAAAAATATCCAATTGTTTTTGTATATATATTTTCTTAATTCACTTACTGCATGAATTTCATTATCATCATTAACAGTGATTTGTTATTTGCTGTCAGGAGAATTATCGTTATCTGAATATTTGCTTACAAACTTTTGTCACTATAAGCAGATTACGACTCACTCATTTGAAAGCTGGCAAGGAAATGACAATTAACGGATTTAAAGTTGCTGGAATATATAAATCTGTTGAGAACGCTTGAATTAACAAAGGAGAACTAAGAGTTGTCATATACTATAACCTTTCTCTGCATTATCTTTATTTTGCTTCGATATTACTATTGCTTATTTTGAAAATGTATCTTACATAAAATATGGCGTTTCTATACTTCTATATATAATCTCCTGTTTTTTGTTAAGGATTTCAGCGCAATAATCCGGAATTTGAAATATGTTTTAGCCAATTTAGGGTGCCAAAAGAAAACATTATCTTAGCCCGTCGGCCCCAACCATGGTCGGGCCTCTTTTGACACTGAATTATTTAGCCCCTCCACTTTCAAAATTGCTTCGCCGGGCTGATAGATACAACATCTTTGCTTCTTATAGGATTTGCAACCGCTTTAACTTGCTTTGGTTTAAACAAAACGAAGTTTAAGTATCTCAACAAGTTGTTCGGTAGATTGTCTCGCTCGCTTCGCTTAAAATACGGAAAGTAGTCGAGCAAACACCGCATTTTTTACGGTGGTCAATGTCAGAGCTATTTTGTCTGACCGTCTTGGTATAGAATAGAGAAAAAGAGCTTTGAGATCAAGGTTGTAATAAGAGGTCATTGACAATCTCCTTTTTCGTCAAACAATGATGAGCCGCTAAATCGTGGTATCATTAGTAAAATTAAATATTAAAAATACTCCAAAAGACTTTATACTCTTTTCTTACCTAATTGTAGTTAGTACTAACCTAAAATTCAAAAATTTATTAATCGAGGGGAAGGGGCCAATTAGTTAAAATATGTTTTTTTATTACTTAAAAAATTGTAGTTTAAAAGTTGTACTAATTTCTGCTCCACAAAACAGATATCATTCGTACACAACCTCGATCACAGGACTTGTTCTGTTTGCATATCGGACGGCAAGGCGAAATTATCAATAATAAGCGCAGCGCCGATAAGAGACAAAAGGTTCTAGGGACGAGGTTAATTCGGACAGTCAGTTATAAATTAAAAAAACCATGTTTAAATCGAGTTGACCAGAACTGTAAAATCTATTTCTTATTGACAATCTCGTCTTCAGAGTTTTAAAAAAATAGTTCAAGGAAATCCGAGCTTTGCTAACTTGAATGTTTTGACGTGAACGAAACTTCTTCTTCTTTCTTCAACTTTCCCAAGAAGCGCAGCTGTTTGTTATCAAACGTAAAGATATAGAAAAGAAAATCAAGCTGTAAGCATGTTTTAGCAATTTTAAGAATTAAATTATTTCATGTGTACCAAACGAATTAACATGAAACCGCTATCAAACTCGTCTGATTATTGCTACGCTACTGATCAATACTAATATTCAGCAACCTTTTTTTATGCATTTCATGTTTTAACTACAAATTCCTAAATCATGAATTATAAAGGAAACTATTTTCTATGCATCACCATAATCACATCTGAAAATTAAAGTAAATATTAGAAACATCGATTTCAAGGTATTTGGTAATTTAATATAGGCAGCCAAATATTTTATTGGCCGCTCCATAAAGACTGGTGAGGGTGTAAAAGATCCTGGGGACAGGGATGAAATATCAAGTCATCTAATCTAATATCTTAGTTTTATTAATATATTTTGACGTGGATCTGTTTCAAATCTCCCTTCTATCATTTCCGATGCGTTCCAGGAAGTTGTTATTTGTCTGACGTAAATATATGGTAAAACACAACCTCGTTCCCAGGGCATATTGTAACTTTTCGACTATATATACTAAATAAAATCATGATGTAAACGTATGCAATTACAATTCCAAGAATTTCGTAATTAAAATTTATTTTGTGATTGCTGAATACAATAAAAACCCAATAGCCAGCGAAACTACATTCAACGTATATTTCTTGAAATTTTATTAGCATGCCATCAGCTGGGTATTACCATATTGGTTAAACCCACAACGCGCTTGTTTTTTCACATGTTGTTATTGGAATTTCCCGCCATGTATTTTTACCTTCGCTTGTTTTCTTGCGCAATGACCAACCTCATCCTCAGGCCTCTTCTACGTACGCCTATGATATTCTGACGATGGTCCTGTACTTTTTAACTTTTCCAGCGTGAAAAATGTCTAATATGAAAAATTTCAGTATTGAACCACCTAATCGTGCCATGGAACAACACGCAATCTCTTTGCTAAGGGTTCTTTGTATGTGTTTTTAATTCTATTCATATTCAAGTATGGTTAAATCCCCAATGAGAAACAGCGGTACATAAACGCGTGGTAGATACATGCAACCAAATAAGAACAAACAAGGAAGAGAACCACCCTCGTTCCCAGGGATTTTTGCCTTTTTTAACAAGAAGGCAAATATTCCTTGGAACGAGGTTGGAAGAAAACACGTATGATGATACAACAACATATTGCTGACAGAACATAATTTATTTAGAGGAGAACTAATCATTTGCTCTCCTTCGTAGAATCAGTGTGACGTCATACTCGTTGTTGTATAGAAAATATTATGTATAATTGTCAGTGTAATCGCAATGCAATGCTAATCAGAGGGAAAACATAGAAGAGTTTCGATGTAAAGTTGACTGTGGGATATATATAAAGATTTTAAAAAATATACAGTAAATGATATATTAGAAGTTACAGAGACATTCACACGACATAAGTAAGTACCAAGCCACAAAATCATTCCCTTCTCCTAGACAACGTGTTTTAGTTCTTCTCTTTATTATTATATATCTTTAGCATTTATTATATTTTTTGGCTAACGCAAAAAAATTTTTTTTAGAATGGGTATATTCAAATTCTTTAAAAGATCAAGCAAATCTGAAACCGCGCCAACCGAGACACCAAGTAATTCGAACGAAAACAGTCAACAACCAAAACGACGAAAATCTTCGTTTCGACGAGCATTGTCGTCGGAATCTATGCGAAAAATCAGGGATATCGGTCGTTGCTTGCGCATTATTGGTGATGATGTAGATCGTTTGAGTCAGCAAGGAAGCACGCAAAATGTCAACGTGCAAGGCGACGAAAATAAGCAAAGAGGGAGAATCGATATGTGACATGTGACCGTAAAATGGAAAAACCGAAAAATGACGTAACAAATCGCACAAAAAACCGAAAACTGGGTATAAACCGTTAAATATGGACACAAACAAAATAAACTTCATCCTAAAAGGACTAAAAAAAACTTAAAGCTGTCTATTTCTAACGTAATTCAACCTCCCAGGAGGAGGGTGAAAATGTTAATATACTACATATATGTTGACATGTGAATCATATCTCAATTGTAAACACAACGAAGTAATAACACAAACATATTGAAATTCTTTAAATGCTTGTCAGTAAACAGCTTTACTTTAATTTCAACATCACTTGAAAAAAGATAAAGATGTCAGGTTACGTCATTACATCCTGATACCCAATTCTTTTTTCTTAAACTGCAAGATTACAACATAAGCTTTAGGTCTTGTTTTACCTGGAAAATTATATTAGTTGATTTATATTATATATTTATATTTTCATGAATCATGGAGTGTAATTATTTGTTTATATGTTAATATATTTAGCTACTATACGTAAACATCGCGTGTTTGACTTTGTCTGGAACTGACTACGATGCCACAACCTCGTCCCCAGGGCATTTTGCTTTTTTATAAGCATTTTGTTTTTTTTATTTTCTGCTTCAGTGCATGTTTTACAATAACATATCAAAATGTTCATGCAGACGCAAAGAACTGACGCAAAACTCGCAGGCTCTCGCAAGCTGGCGTAAAACTTACGTAAAACTGATCAAAATCACACGCTCTCGCAAACTGACGTAAAACTTATCAAAATCACAGGCTCTCGCAAACTGGCGTAAAACTTACGTAAAACTGATCAAAATCACAGGATCTCGCAAACTGAAGTAAAACTGACGTAAAACTGATCAAAACCACAGGCTCTCGCAAACTGACGTAAAACTGATCACAATCTTTCGCAAAGAAATTTTCCTTCCAACCTCATTACTAGGGCTTTTTGTCTCTCACCGGCGCTAGACTTATTAAAACATCTAACAAAATTTGCAAATAAGCGCAGCATTGGTGAAAGGCGAAAAGCTGACTTTGTTTTTGATTCACTCATGGAGAAATTGACATGCCATATTATAAAACATTACTGGATTCTCTATAATTAAGAATAAGGCGTATGTCAACTCGACCCCAAGGCCTGTAGCCTTTATTGGTATAAGGATGAACAAAAAAGCGTTACAGGCCCTGGAATCGAGGTTGGGCGTATGTGACGTCACAAACAAACAAAAAATATTAAATTCTTTCTGGCTATTTCTAATGTATCTAAGTTTTATGGAATAAAAAACAAGAATTAACTTTTCTTATTTCTTTAAGATTCTAGCTAGTCTCGTTTCCAGTCTCTTATGGCTTACCTTCCATTCTCACATAAGTTAAAATTTCATAAATATTGAAGAAAAATTCATTTGTTGCAGAAATAAATATTACAAAAACCAAAAATATATTCATAAAAATCGTGTTTTTATCACTTCGTTCTCTTTTCCTCCGCCATATTGAATTTTTTTTTCAATGGCGGACTTAATTTGATTTTGTGGCTACTATATTGATTAGGAATGCGCTGGTTTTACGAAAGAAACGAGTTTCCAGCGACTCAATTTCGGATGGACCAACAAATTCAATGTCAAAACGAAAAAAATAGCCGACTTTTTTGAATATACAAAAACGAATCAGTATTAAAAGTTTCATCGTTTTGCCCATGAGCAACCTAATGACGTCAAAATTACTTTTATGACGGTCGAATTTTCATCCAAGAAACTTGTACTCTTTTATAAATGCAAACTAGGCAAAACGTTTAAGGTTTAAATGAACCTAGACAAGATCACGAGAAGAAGACTCAGGTCTAGTTGTTGTTTTTTATAAAAGAATATAAAAAATAATTGTGTTAACATCATCCAACGTAACTTCCTTATTGCGAATCGGAACTCGTGGTTACAACCAGAAACTATTTTTTACTATTCTGACATAATCAAAGTGATGACTTTAAGAGTAATTACTTGAAAGATAAAAAGAAGCGAAGAAATCTAATGGTCACATGTCTATTACGTGGATGATGATAGAAATAGGAACTGTTTTATTCTGAGTAATAGACTTGCACAATTGTACATCATTTAAATGAAATAACCGTCCTATTGCCGTAATGAAGTGAATTGTATAGTTGCACCGTTGCACTTTGTTGAGATATCATGCCGTTACTAATAAATAAATAAATTTAGTTTCGAACTACTGCACCGGATGAGGAGTATATCTTATTGTTCACTTCTTTTATAATAGACTGTAGGTGTAACAAGAAAACTCATCCTGCATGATGATATACTTTTTTGTTTATAAGCAATTAAAATATCAAGAGGCTTACGATGCTTATGAGAGGGCGGAATATGCTTAGATTATGTGTAATGAAAAAAAATTTATTAGAAAATGATCAGGTTTAAAATATGCTTATTAGAAAAAGAAATATTGTATTTGAATTTTGAACAACAATTACAACTTAAATGTTACTGCATGATGGTTAACTCAAACATGGAGAATAAAAAAAAAAACTGCTCACGTAACGAAAACCCCACAACACATTTTCTTAGTCTTCCCATCATGCTTAGCTTATACTTAAAAAATTGCCACATTTAAGCCTAAGGATGCTTATAAATGTCATCCTTATAAAAACATGTATTAACCAAACGTAAATGTTAAATTTATTTTTTTAAATTCAATTTTCCCTCGACCGTCTTAACGCTATCCCTTTTCATTCAAGTTCAAGGTCCCCACATATTTTGCAACTAACTTTTTAGGATATTTGGGAGGATTTTAGCTGTTTTTTTTAGATTTTTTCAATAAGCGGAGTATGGACATAAAAATTTTTAGGAGATTTTAGGATAATTTGAATTAGAGTGACCAAGGAGGTTTGTGTGACAAGGGTAACTTAGCACATGTTCCTACCTGCTACCTGAGAAAATAAAAAATAATTGATTTTTTTTCTAAAGTTGTATTTCTGTAAAGATAGAGAGGAAACACTATTGAAAATGAAATGACATCTTCCAGCAAACTGACTGAAAACAACAATAACAAATTCTCAAAAATCTTGAAACACTTTATTAAAACAGCTGCACAAAAAAATAAGGGTGTCAAAGAAATCAAAAGAGAAGGGCAAATTTAGATTTCAGTTCTCATTATTGCAGTTGTCCTCTCGAAACAGATGTAAACAAAATCAAAAAATTAAGACTAAATCAAATGTCAGCTTTTTATTTTAATTACACTTTTCTTTTTGGCGGACAGCTTGTCAATTATTTCCTGATTCTCAGCCGCAGCTCTTTTCAAAGCATTCGATTTCGATATAGTAGATTTGATATCAGCAAGAGATGTATTTTTCAACTTCAAATGATAAATGATCTTCATCAGACTTATATGAAGTAGTTTTTCCGAGCATCTCAACTCCATTGGTAATATTCACATCTTGTGGTTTTAAATCTTACTGATTATGTGATCATGGACAGCGCACGCCCAGAGCAACAAGGGTTTCACCTTGTATATTGACATCTACAAGATCGATGTTGGTGTTAAAGCCACGCTCAACTTGTGCCTGGCCATAAGGAAGGACAAGCAGCGTGGAGAAAACTTTGGGCCAGTTAAAAACTGACTTTTACCTTCTATTTCCAGATTTCCAGATGAAAGATTCAAAAGCTTAACAAGTAATAGCAATATAGTATAAAATATTGTATGTTTCGACTTTACCAAAGTCATCTTCAGAATATTATACAATATACTCTTTATTTGATTAGTTCCCAAAAGTATAAATTAAAATGTACTTTTGGAAAACAATTAAATATCTTTTGGGAAAAAATTGTGTATAAAGAGTGTATCTAACTTTTGCATGAAAATTCTTTGCAATCTTTTGTTACTATGAAGATTTGGAAATATAGGATATCTAATGCAGAATAAAAATATTTCCGACTTATATTCCACAAAAAAAATCCATTATGCAAATAGAGTTTCATATACATTTGTTCTCTAAAAATGTATTTCCAAAAAATCAGGAAATTTTAGGATATTTTTGGATTATGTAGGAAAATTTTATGTTCTAGGATTTTTAGGAGGGGTAGGAGCCCTGAAGTTCTGTTCAATAGTAGACGTGAATTAACATAGGTGGGGCTGCTAAAATAGAAATAACAACATATTTTAGTGACGTGTGATCACCCACCACGATTGGGTCCGACGTGTTAGAAAACATTTTAAAAAACCTACTGTCTATATTGCCTAAGTATGACAATTTTTTGTTTCATTTTATGTAACTTTAAACCATCCTAAATTGTTAATTTTCTTTTGATAAAGTTCGAAATATTATAGTGAATAAATGAGAACGAAAAGTTTTTTTGTAATTAACAGTGTTAATTACAATGTTGGGAATATATGTGGGACGTAAAGAGTTGACCATCACAATGTCCGTGCAGAGAAATACTCTACATCGATTGTGGAAAAAAAAGCTTATTCACATAGGACACGACACCGTACGAGATTTAAAAGCACATTTGCTAAAGAAAGTTCTACTAAGGTCGAAAGAAAAACCTAATCCGTGGTGTAATATATTTTACTAGGTATATATCGGATGCCGTGAGTTTCGGCTCGCTCTCTAAACACGATCCAAGATGGTGTCACAGCATCTGATATCAGACTTTATGTTTATATGTGATTAGCTCCTTTTATCAGAAGAATACTTTTTATCTGATGATAGATAACTACTACAAATTGGCGACGAGGATTCCAAGAACTCATGGAGAGGTATATTTCATAATTACAAAGCAATCTCGCGTGAAACAAGACGTGTGAATTTTCGAATCAAAACAACAAATTTTGTTGACTCTTACTGTGCGAAAGGAAACTTTGCTAGGCTGTCCTTTGTAATTTCAAGCGATAGTTATACTTGTGCGCGCGCTCTGAGCATTTCTGTGCAGCTAGCATGTCCGTTTTGCAACTTCCAGCCATACCACCCTTTGACCCAAATGGAGAACCGACTTCAGTTGGTCAACGATGGACGAAATGGCAGACCAGTCTTAAATACTACATACTAGCAAGTGGAGTTAGGGATGATGAAAGAAAGAGGGCAATTTTACTCCACATGATTGGACCTAAATGCCAGGAAATATTTGAAACTTTCTCTGATCCTGGAACAACATTTGAAGAAGCCCTCCATAAATTTGATGAACATTTTTCAGTCAAAAAGAACATACCTTTCGAAAGGCATAAATTTCACCAAGCCTCACAACAAGTAGGGGAAAGTACGGATCAATTCATTACCCGTCTACGACAACTTTCCTTATATTGTGAATATGGATCAGAAACTGACAATGAAATCCGAGACATGGTCATAGCAAAAACATCGAATATTAAATTCCGCAAACGTTTACTTATGGAAACTGATTTGAATCTCCAGAAAACACAGGACCTTGGACGACTTTTTGAATCTGCAGAACACCAAAACAAAGAAATAGCTAATGGTAAACAAACACAACATGACACTGAAGAAGAAAGCTCTGAACAAATCAACAAACTACATGGGCGTAGACCACCTCATCGTAGCCATGGGAAACACAATGCACCACCACATCGGAACAACCCAACCAAATCATTCAACAAACCAGAATGTGGTCGCTGTGGTATGAAGAACCACAAAAGTCATGAATGTCGGAGATCAAGAGATAAAACATGTAACAAATGTGGTATTAAAGGACATTTTGCAAAAATGTGCCGCACCAAAAATAAACAGCAAGTTCATCAAACCAACCATGAAAACTCTGATGACGAAGATGAGGATATCTACCTATACATGATGAACACTACGAAGTCAAATAACTTCCCCGTTCTAGTAAACAATAGCGAAATGACTGCTATCATTGATTCTGGAAGCACAACAAATATCATCGATTTTCGAACCTATAAACGCTTATTCAGCAACATCCAGCTTCAGAAATCCAATGCCCGAATCTACCCATACAATGCTACTAAGAAGCTCCCAATCACTGGTACCTTCAAAGCTACAGTTGCAGCAAATCACCATAAAATACTAGCAAAATTCTACGTAATACCTGGTCAAGGAGGCAATTTACTTGGTCACAAAACAGCTGAGCAGCTAGATCTATTACGAATTGGACCAGCTACAACACCCATCAACCATAGAACATTCCAGTTAGGTAGCAGAAGTCTGTCAAAAGGCATACCAGTATCAACAGAACAAGTCCTCAACAAAAACAACAAGGTATTCAAAGGAATGGGAAAACTTAACAACTTCAAACAGAAACTCCATATTGATCCAGATGTCACCCCCATCCAGCAACCAACTAGGAGACTGCCGTTTCACACCAGAAAGAAAGTTGAAGCAGAGCTCGATAGACTGCTGAAATTAGATATCATTGAGCCAGTCAATGGACCAACTTCGTGGGTTTCACCAATTGTCGCAGTACCTAAGAAAAATGGCAAAATTAGATTGTGTGTGGACATGCGCAGAGCAAACACTGCCATTATCAGAGAGAAGCATCCTATTCCAAAACTGGAAGAAATCCTACCATTATTAAATGGAGCCACTGTCTTCTCAAAAATTGACCTGCGAGAAGGCTACCATCAAATTGAGTTAGCCGAAGAAAGCAGAAACATTACTGCCTTCATTACCCATAAAGGAATTTTCAGATACAAGCGTCTCATATATGGTATTTCAAGTGCCTTTGAACATTTTCAGAAAAATATTGAAATGGTAATTGCTGATTGTGAAGGGGCAAAGAACATCTCTGATGATATTTTTATCTGGGGAAAAACACAAGCTGAGCATGACCGCAATCTCGATAAGGTTCTTCGTAATCTTTCTGAGAATGGCCTGCGTGTCAACCCAGAAAAATGTGAGTTTAGCAAGAATAAAATTTTATTTAGTGGATATACTCTCACAACAGATGGCATATCTCCAGACCCTTCCAAAGTCACTGCAGTCAACAAATTCAAAACACCAACAACATCGACAGAAGTCAGATCCTTTCTTGGTCTAGTAAATTATTGCAGTCAGTTCATCAAAGACTACAGTACATTATCAGCTCCACTGAGGAAACTCACCAAGAAAAATACACCATTCATATGGACAGATCTTGAACAGAAATCATTTGATTTACTCAAAGAAAAACTTTGCACTTCTGAAACTATGGCATTTTACAATCCTGAGGCGGAAACAGACATAATTGTTGATGCAAGTCCGTATGGTCTTGGTGCCATACTTACACAGAAACAGAAAGATGGAAACTTCAAGCCGGTAGCATATGGAAGTAGAGCATTAACACCTGTTGAACAGAGATACTCACAAACAGAACGAGAAGCTCTTGCAGTTGCCTTTGGCTGCACACACTTTCACTTTTTCATATATGACCGTGACTTCGATATCACCACTGATCACAAGAGTCTTTTGCACGTAATGTCACCAACTTCCACATCTCCACCACCGAGGATCCAGAGATGGCTTCTTCGCATACAAGGGTATAACTACAAATTAAAATACATTTCTGGTGCCAAAAATGCTGCTGACATACTATCAAGAGACCCTGTTTGTACAGACAGTGAAGGAGAAACTGACGACTCAATTGAATCCTTTATCAACTTTACAGCAGCAGAAGCAGTACCTAAAAGCTGCAATATCGAAGAGATACAAGATGAAACTGCAAAAGACATCATTCTTCAAAAAGTCACCAAAGCCATTAACTCGAAGGCCTGGCCAAAAGATTCTGCTTTGAATCCATACAGACATGCAAAGCATGAGTTATCCTTTGTGAATAACATTTTACTCAAAGGACAACGAATTGTCATCCCAAGCACTCTACAACAGAAAATGTTGCAGATAGCACATGCTACGCATCAAGGAACAACCAAAACTAAACTACTATTACGTGAAAAAGTTTGGTGGCCGCTGATGAACAAACAAATCGAAGATCTAACACTTACCTGTCATGCCTGCCAAGTAACTGCACCCTCCACCACCAGGCATGAACCGTCACAACCAACAGAAATTCCCAAACAACCTTGGAACACTATTGCAATGGACATTCAAGGCCCTTATCCCTCTGGTGACAACCTGTTAGTTTTGATTGATTACAGATCCAGATACCCAATAGTTTCTTCTATCAAGAACACTGGGGTGCAAAACATAATAAATGTTATGAAGCGAACCTTTAGTATTTTTGGTTATCCAAAAACAATTGTAACTGACAACGGTTCACAATTCACGTCCTTCAAATTCAGCCGATACCTTCAACAACATGGTATAAAACACCGGCGTACAACTCCATACTGGCCACAAGCTAATGGTGAGGTTGAGAGATTTAACCGCACATTGAAGCGACACAATCAAACTGCTGTCATCACTGGAAAGGATTGGCGTAAAACTCTTGACACATTCCTTTTGAGTTACCGAACCACACCTCATACCGTAACTAAAGTTCCACCTGCAACACTGATGTTCGGTAGACCGCTAACGAATGATCTTCCTGACGTTAGTCAACTTGTGAAAAGCAACAGTGAATTGGATATAGAAGTAAACAAGAATGATGAAAAGCACAAACAGAAATCCAAGGAAAACACCGACCAGAACCGCAAGGCAAAAACTGTCACTTTTGAAGTCGGACAAAAGGTATTGTTGAAAAATCTTACCGACAACAAAAACAAACTTTCACCGCCCTGGTTAAAGGAAGTCTTCACCATCATTAAAGTATACAAACGAAGCATCATGGTTCGAAACAAGGAAGGAAAAACGTTTCTACGAGCAAACGGACACGCGAAACTGTATAGATCTGCGAAGGGTAAGCAATCGAGTGTTTCTAACGCGCGAAACAGGGCAGACCCTTGTACCTGCTCAAGCAATGCGAATTTTGATGAGAACCAACAATCTAAACCGAATGATGGCCATAACAAAGAAGAAGATCTATACGAAAAGAAAAACCACAAGAACGGTGCAAAAACCTACCCGAAACGACAAAGAAAAACTACAGAGCGTTACGTCATCATCAATCCGAAGCGCAAGAAGAAGACTTAGAGAAAAAATAAGAACGATAACAAGATAATGATAACAAGAACGATAATGATAAACGATGTATATATATAGCAGACGAACGATACGATGTATATAGTAAAAGACCGATGTGTATAGCTGAAGAACAAAAACGTTTTATGTACGTGCAGAGGAACTGAGTTGAAAAGCAAATATGTGAACATGTTATAAAACAAACAATCAAGAAATCAACAACAATAACTTCGAGAAAAAGAGGGATTGTAATATATTTTACTAGGTATATATCGGATGCCGTGAGTTTCGGCTCGCTCTCTAAACACGATCCAAGATGGTGTCACAGCATCTGATATCAGACTTTATGTTTATATGTGATTAGCTCCTTTTATCAGAAGAATACTTTTTATCTGATGATAGATAACTACTACACGTGGCCAGTTAATAGTGACGAAGCAAGTCTTGGAGTTAGGGCCAGAAGCTTTTGGTGTCCCGGATCATCGGCTTATTTTAATGTTAGATTCACAAACAGTACCTGTTCATCTCAAGTAAATGTTCCTAATTAAAAGAGTGTATACGAAACATAAAGAGAAACAGAAATATAACAACCGAATTCTAAATAACGAGCATGGCCCATTGACTCCTGTGTATGCCATTAATGGAGGGATGGGCTGAGAAAATATAATTCAGCACATCTGGCAGAGTATAAAGGGGGATTTTCATGAAGCAAATTGAGCAGCGAATTCGACGGCGAATCGTATTTGAGCATGCGCAGTCCGATGCAAAATCAAAACAAACAAAACTGAAAATCCCCCTTAACGGGCAAGAATAGCATAGAGGCAGAATATCCTTTGCCACAATCTCGTACCCAGGACATTTTGTATCTTTTCTGACCTCGGGACAGCGATAGCCCTCGGGACGGTGATACGAACATGATCGCCGTTTCTGTATAAAAAAAAAGACAAGAGGCGCTAGAGACGAGGTTGCCATTGTCATTATGAAATTATAAGAACGCATTATTACCAAATCGCAAAATAAGTTGAACACATGCTCGGTACAACACGTAGCACGTGACTAAACTTTTTGATATTTCTAAGACTTTATTTCTTTCCTATTTCTATTCCCTAAAAAAACATTACACCTGTTTTTTTTAAAAGCACGAGGTAAATCTTCAACTTTGCTATGCTTATCAAAAATCTTAGTCTATCATGGCAAAGACGAATGCAGAAAATGCATTTTTACCCAATCTGGGAGTCCAGAATCTGAAAACTTTTCCTCAAAGGATTTAGGTGTCCTTTTAACTCAGCAAATTATAGTCGATATATAAAACAACCACTGTTTGAAGCAGACAGAGATGAGTTAATCTAAAAGAATTATACCCGACTTAGTGTTAGGTTTAGTATAGCATATAAACATTTATATATAGTTTCTATATATGAAATGGTATATACTATATAGATACTATATGGTATATTATAATATAAACAAGAAGCCCTAGGGGCTCTAAGAATTTCCGCGCGCTACCAAAATATTTGATGAAAACCTGCTAATTCGTTGTGTTATTGTGCCAAACATTCGAAGGGGTTCGGTGCATGAACCTCTGAAGATAAAGCACACCACTGACATTATATCTTACAACAAACGCAAACAAATCGAAACGTGTCATTAAACTCACATTTTAAAAGAAATTTCTAACAAAAAATACAGCCTATCATTCATGGTTGAAAGTCTTGCGATTGAAACATTTATGGTCTTAAACGGCATTATTTGACAAAAAATCAAAATTTTGATGTGACCATCATTTTCAGCATACTTTATTTGTTAACTGTGCCAGATTTAGCCGAAAATGAAGTGGTTTTAATTTTTGGACCAATTTTGGCCTAAAATGACATTTAGGTGACAAAAATCAAAATTATTATGTCACCATTATGTTCAGCATACTCTTTTTGTTAACTGTGCCAAATTTTGTCGAAAACAAATACCAATTTTGGCCTGAAACGTCAATACGAGACTTCCCAGTAGTTAAGGAGCTTGGGTACGAAGTTCACATCTGTGACTGAGCAAAGTGAAATCCCATGGTCGATTTTTTCTCAAAAAATGCTCCGAAAGAAAAAAACGACGGTTTTAAAGAATTTCCTACGCCTTCGGGCGCGGAAATTCAATTATAGTATATAGTACATACTATAATATATATTTTGTTACATAATATATAGCACGTATACTAAACAACCCTTTTTTCTCTTGAACTGAGATCTTTTAATCTCATCACGTATCCGCGCATATGATTAATATGAGCTCAATTTCGCGAAAACAATAGACAAAATGGCACCGAAGCCGGGCACCAAAATTCAACTCTATACAAAAAACGGAATAATATCGGGGGAAATATCGCGTACTAACTGACTAATGACGGACCGACCTCGTGCGGTCAATAATAATATAATGATCAGTTTATTAATGCTATAAAATATACACGATCTCATATCCCTATATTAGCCTGGTGGCCAATTCATTTGTCTGCCCCCCATAACATGAATGTGCAAATGGAAAACAGATTGAGCGCCATTTCGACCATTATTAACAATAAGACGGTAGCCATCTTCGTCTAGACCAAGTTTTGTAGCACAAAGGCGCGCCACGTACATCATATGACCAAGCAGGTCTTTATCGTCTTCTTTTACGTCTTGCAATCTCGGTACCGGCACTAACGGAATAACAAGAAAATGAACAGGAGCTTGCGGGTTGACGTCGTGAAACGCCAGACATTTATCATCTTCGTGACATATTTTGGCTGGAATTTCTTTCTTTATAATCTTCATAAATATAGTCTCTTCAACATGATCGCCGTATTTTTTGCGGGCTTCGTCAGCTAAATGTGCTTTTTCCACCTAAACCCAAAGTAAAAAAATAATTTGGACTATTGTAAGCAGTAAACAATAACACAATACTATGTTGACAAGAAGTGCTCTAATATGAAGTAAAATTAGAATACCTGGCTATGCGGATTAATGATCTTTTCAAAAATAAATAAAAAGAAGGACTCGTACTTTGTGACCAACAAAAATGAAAATAAATAAGCAATATTTCGGCCTTTAAAATTAAAATGGTTTTTAAAAGCTTTTTGCTGCTTTAACTTGTAAAAAAATATGTATGTAATTTATCCTGTTAGTCACTGGGTTATAATTGGACGATGAATCGTAACAATATAAATCAGATGAAAGCAGAGGAATACAGAATCCTCACCCTAACATTGTATGCTGAGATCATTTTAATGTTGTATTATGATAGATAAAAAATTATAAAATTTCAGGAAAATGTGAAAAAAACATATGGTGCTAAACTAAAAGTTTATCACATATTAATTGAGGTTACAAAGTAAAGCAGGATAGGTATAAATATGGAGAAGAACACAGTAAGCCTCTTGCTCTTATACAGTTCAGACATTTACCCACCCATCCTTTCTCGATTAATGTACTAATTAGTTTTTGTTTTTTTTCCTATATTGTACACGATAATACGACTATGGCGATAACATGACGACAATAACGATCTGGTATGACGACAATAACGATCTCTCACGTATTCGTCGACCCGCATATACGACGTCGGTAATGGCACGAGGACAAGAACAACCCGACACAATATATATCACGTATTCATTGATATGGATAGTGACTGGATGCGCGGCACTGCTGGTGGCCGATGTTTGATTTAGCTTCAAGGTTTCCTTGGGGCTACGTTTCAATTGGTTGATAGACCTCATCAAGCTTCCCTGTACCATCTTCTTCCTTATAATTCAACTAATTCCGGGTGCTGGGCTTTCTTCGTTATTCGGTTTAAGCTTTGAGTTGCATGTTTTTTTACAGTGACAGGGTTAAGTAAGTATTTTGTAAGTGTGCCAGTTCATGTCGGTCTGTTCTAATGAGACGCACGTTTAATTGCCATGTAGTGTTGAAAGTCGGTTGTCAAAATGTCTAAAAGAAGCCATTGGCCATATGGAGCAGTAAAAAGAAGCCCTATGAGCCAATCGTCACCACAAACACTCACCACAATAGACATGTAGTGTCAAGAGTCCGTTGTCAAAATGTCTAAAAGAAGCCAGTGGCCATACGGTGCAGTAAAAAGAAGCCCTATGGGCCAACCGTTCCCACAAACACTCACCACAATAGACAAAATGGCAAGAGTTCGTTGTCAAGACATGTATTGTCAATTGTCTCTGTTACAATATTAGTAATTTATTTCAGTACAAGCACACGTTTAGAATGGTAGTCCTTTGTCACATTTTCTTCATCAGAAGTCAGTTACAGTATGGTGAGTCATTTTCAGTCCCGAAGCACAAAGTTTAGACTGTGAGCATACACATTAATAATTCCTAGCGAAACCCCAGCACCTCAACCCATACCCACAAATATAACTGCAAACTATCTAAGAATACATTAACTTCTACTATTTTGCGTCGTTTTTACCCTAGTTGTGTTATATCAGGCTTTACTCCATACTAATTAACAGTAAACATGAGTTCTTTAAAATTGATCATTGGCTATACTGCAATTATGAGTTCTTTAAAATTGATCATTGGCTATACTGCAATCAGGAGTTCTTACCTCCAAACAAATGGCAAAAAACCGTTTGCTGCAGGCAAAATTTACGGTGATACCTGAGGTAAGAAATATAATTTTCAAGGTTGAGGTGGCACAACAACAGTACTTTTTTTGGGGTACTTGGCTACAAATTTCTATGTTTTTTATCCAGATGTCCAAAAAGGCATTTGGAGAAATTTTGTCAAATCTTTGAGCTGCGATATGAGCCACAGTTCACAGATCCATCTAAAGTGTCTATAGACTCAGCCTTATAAAGGTGAAACGTTGAGCATGCAACGACTTCAGACACAGACCTAGGCCAAACCTAGAGCAATACGAAATGCATGGCGGTCCATAGACAAAGCAATAAAACTACTTGGTATTATTCCTTTATATAGGTTATATACTGATTGGACAGCTGCATAGCCAAATGAGAACTCACAGGAAGGAGCAGACTTGGTTGTTTTCAAAGACGTCGTAATACGGGACTTTTACAAACCTACACAAAATCCTACATTAATGAACTTCCATTTCCCAGCACTTACTCAAAGCAATGATGAAACTTATGCAATCGCGTCCAGAAAGAAGCCAAACATTGTAATTTTAAATGCATAATCCCTACATGCACAGCCAAAGAAACATCTACCTAGGACCAGACTGTCATTGTTGAACATGACAATCAGACGTTGAAAAAATCTTAGGATATGAAAACTCTATGAACAAAAGGAATGAAATTGGAGTCTGAAGCTCGCAGTGGTGGTGAAATATCAGGTGAAGCAATCAATAAAGTGAGGATATATTCTTTTTCAAAATTGAGAAAGAAGGAGAAATTATCGACGAAATACGACTAGAGGAAAATCAACTGCTACAACTGTGGAAATGAAATAGTAAGCTCCATAGTAAAACAGAGAAACTATCGCAACCCAAAAAAAACAGATTTCAGACAACGGACCACCATTTAGCCAATGAAAGATTGCACCAACAAGCGGGGAATTCAAAGACAACATATACCACCACTTCATCCATCCACCTTTGGGAGAAACAATCAGAATTGTACACCACAAAAAAATATTGGAAAAACAAAATCTAAGAAAATTTCCTCAGAATTATCGAAATACACCCCACTCAGCAAAAGCAATGATGTTTTGCGATAAGGTGTATTCCAAAGAGCAGTGGTTTCAGAGAAAGAGATCGATATAGCACGAAAACGAGAGAGGCATTTAAAACAACAGCGTAAACTAAATGGCTAGCTATGTGTGCCAAATGTAATAGCTGTGGTAAGATGGGTCATTTTTCAAAATATAAAGAAGTAGATAAAAGAATCAATCAAGTAATCATTCACAATGCATTATATACTGTTATTTGTGTATGTGGGAAAAAGCAAGCAAGTAAATAAGGGCTGATAAATAAAATGATGAACTCCAAGGAAAAAATAAAACCTCTTCCAATACCAATACAGGGTGAAGCCCGTTGTGCAGTTATTTTGGATCAACATCGGTACCTACAATTTGGCATATCATGTCAAGATCATAAAACCTAATACTGGATGGAAACACAGCGATGCAGCTGGGAATTATTAGATTCAATTCACAACCAAAGGTCTTTCAACTGGTGCCGATGATTGGAACTAAATGCAGAAAAGAAATACAAGAAGGCTTAGCAAAATACCTTAAAAACTTCAGGGGTCTTGGGTAGCTTAACAATCAACAGGTGAAACCACATGTGAATGAAGGGAGAAAGCCTGTTTATGTACCACCTCGGAGCACCCTATATCATTTACAAGAAAGAGCAGCAACCTTATTGAAGAAATGATAGAACAAGATGTTATAGAAGAGCACCGAATTGATCAACCAGCGCCTTGGGTATCTAATTGTGAGCTTGCTCCCCAAGAAGATGGTCCCATGCTCATGATGCTAATAAAGCATCAATACAAACAAACCAATATCACGTCATGAAGACGTAAAATCAAAGGCAGGCAAGAAGGTTTTTTCCAAGATGGATCTGAAATCAGCATTCTGGTAGCGAAAACTAGATTTAACATCCCACCATCTCACTGTAATTCAGATAGATGACAAACTATACTGTTACAAGCGATCGACAAAAGAACTAAATGATACATTAGGACCAATATTTGCACATATTAAGGATCTTCATCTAATACATGATGATGCTATCACCACAACAAATGACCACAGTCAACATGTAAAGGTTATGGAAGAAGTGATGGCAACAATTTCAAAAGCAGGATTAACACTTAATCCAAAAAAGTGTTAATTTCGGAAGAAATCAATTACTTTCTGGGCATGATATATGGAGCAGAAGGAGTACAACCTGATTCATCAAACGTTGAAGCCCTAAATTTTTATTTCGCCGCCAACCAGTAAGGAAAACCTGGTCAGCTTTCTTTGCATGATGCAAAGAAATTTGAACTTTATACCCAACTTTTCAAAAAAATAATTTATTCTGCTAGAAATGATTAGGGGAGGAAATCGATTCAAATGACTTCCTGACATAATCAATGTTTTGAAGAGCTCATTGCAGCCCTTAAGAAGGATGTTCTGTTATGTTAGTTTGACATAACCAAGTCAATGTTTATATTTACTGATGCTCATGTTACTGAACTGGGAGCAAGAACAGAGCATAAAAGATGCTAAACCAGTTAACTTTGTGTCACGAACTACCAACAAGGTTGAACGAAGGTATCCCAAGCTATAGACCTTGAAGCGATGGGTGTAGACTTTGGATTAACACAATTTTGCCATTACATAGTTGGTTCAAATGATCTTATCACACTGGTAGCTGATCAAAAACCACTCTGCTCTATCTTTAATAGAACAGGCAAAGGATCTATTTGAATGGAACGAATCAAAAAGAGAAGCCAAGATGTGCGCTTCCAGGTGATTTATCAGAGAGGTTCACTGAATCAATCAAAAAAAAAGTGGGGAATTAAAAGACAACATATACCACCACATCCATCTGCAATCCCTGCTGAGACACTTATGAAGCCTTCGGGAAAAACAATGAGAAATGTATACCACAACAATATGTTGGAAAAACAAGCATAAGACAATTTCTTCAAAATTATTGAGATACACCAGATGTTTCACCCCAAGCAATATTTAGCGATAGCCATGAAGTTTTACTTCCAAGAGCAGTGGCTTCAGAGGAAGAGATGGATCTATCAAGGATAGGACAGGCATTTAAAACAGCAGCATAGAAAGGAAATTAACAATTAGTAAATTTGAAAACATGAAGAAATAAAAGAAGGAGATATTGTCCTCGTGCAAAATTACAAGAAAAAGAAGAAGTTTGACCTAAATTATACACTGGAGCCTTTTAAAGTTATACAGTCAAACGACCAAGGGTGGTCACTATTTGGGGAGAGACAAAGTGATGGAGTAGTATTTAACAGACACTTAACCATGCCTCAACCATCCACCAAACTGGAATAGAAGAATGACTTGAATGAATTTACATTTCATGATTTAGGTTCTATAAAAGCAGTGTTTTCAAACTTAAACTCATTTTTCTGCTCTCATATTTTGCTTCCGTCTTTTGCTTTCATCTTTTGTTAATTGAAAATAAGTAATTATTAATAATACAAGCACTTTTTCTGCACAATTAACTAAACCAAATACTCCCCTGGAGAGAACTGAAAACAAGTTTCTATCATGCCTGAGTAACTTTCACTTTTATTCTGATGGAAATACCCTTCTCACTTATTGTTGACACATTTTGTTCTTTAACATTATAGCGTCTAGAATCCGTCATTTTGTTTGATTGGGTACTTAATGCATATTTTACAGAATTGCAGCATAATAGATACCTGCCTCATGTTGACCTGGCAGGAAAGTTTTACGCTCCGATGTCAAGGTTCAATCCAAGTTACCAAGTGACCTAGAGAATATGCCAAGTTGTATGGTTAAGCTTATTTCAGTGTGCTTTATTAACTTGCTCGCATTGGTTTATTTAGATGTAAACAATGAGGAGATTACATCTTCTGAAAACTACAGCCCATCGCTAACTTAAATCATTCAGGCTACAGAAATACTGTGGTGCCAATAAATAAAAAAAATTGCATAAAGTATTAAAAAGAAGTCCAGAAGTTCTTTCTCTTACACAACACAGCAGGCAATAAGTCAGCCCTGCCCTGGGTTTTGTGAGGAGAGAGGTTCTGTGAAGACTCTAACAATTGAGTCTCCTGTATAGTTTTGCTTCATGTTAAACTGTGCCTGTGAAACATGTCATTGGCGACTTCTGTGATATACAACATAATGATGCCCTAACCTACCCTTCAATACCCGTTGTAAAAGGTTATTGATGTAAATTATTTATAAGGAAGTTATTGTTTCCTTTTCAGAGCTTAGTTGTATTATTCACGTACACTGCAGTTGTTGGTATATAGCGTAATTTTACAGCGTAGTAATTTTCCTCAAAGGCGCAATAATTAATAAATTGTGCAGCTTATTGCTATGCTCAATAATTTGCAAAAAAGTGTGAAACTTTTAAAGATGCTACCATAGCCTTTCCAAAAGCACAACAAATGAAATTTAAGTCGATTGCACTGGGCAGAAAAACAAAGTTTTGTGATATGGCATAATAATTATACCCTGCCTCACAATAAATTTATTGTGGCTTTACTACAAACATTTGCAGGGCCTTAATAGGTAAAAGGTGAGGTCCTGGTTTTATTTTACCTTGATTATAGAGAAAGCCTTGTAATGCTGAAAAGCAAATGCTAATACTTCTGCATGATTTTCATAGGAAAGCATAAACTAACTTGCAGAAGATTAACACATAAATCTTTAATTAAAACAAACCATTCAAAAATGTGCTAGCTTAAAACATAATGTGGCTAAAACATATATAAGCAAACTTTTTTGCTTGCGTCATCAAAATTCAAATTCTTTATTGTTCTAATGCCTAAGTGGATTTTGGCATGGACCTTATTGACTAGTTGGGATATATATAATTCCTTTATCAAGGCATTCTTTGGATCGTTTGATAAAAGTTAAATTTCAAAACGAGACACCTGGAGTGAATCTGATTATGCTGCTCTAGTTGAACATATAAGTCCTCCCATATTTCATCAAAACAACAAACACCCAAAATAATTATTAGAATAAAACAACAATAATTCAATATTGCAAGTTAGGCCAAAAACTTTCTTTCCCTAAATGTAAGGAAAGCACATGGTATAATTTTATACCATGTGGTTTCCTTACATTTATATCGTTTAAATGGTGAATCACTACGATCATTATTATTAATCATTATTATGACCACTTTATTATAAAAGCGGATAAAAGCATTCCAAAGCAGAAGTCACACTATCTCTTAAAAGGATGACGGTAAAAAATTCAAGATATTTGTTTCTCATTGGAGACAATAGTATCATGTTGTGCAACCTGATGATATGCCAGCTAAAAAATCATTTTGAGTTTAATGGAAAAATACTTTCATTCAAATAAAAAAAATCTTGACCTTTTTTAGCTAACTAGACTAGCTAGCTACCTATAAAACTCTTACAGAAAGAACGGTGCTATAAAAATAAAATTAATGATGAAAAAAACAATTACCTCAGTTGTCATATTTCTGGAACCAACTGCTTTGAGGAATGCTTCTCCGCTAAACAGTCTTGTGTAAGTTAGCAGTCGAAGGCTCCTTTTTGCAACTTGTCCAACACGAGACATCTCCCAGGCCAAAGTAAAGCAACACACCAAGTTTGTTACCTATACAAATTATACACCAACACTGTTTTGCAAAACGGAACTGAGTTCGTGCGTGACGGCCTACTTCAGTTTTGGTCTTCTGTATTTAGATCGAGTAACAAAGTCAAAATTCTTGGATTTAGGTATGGCCCACCTTTTTCCCAGGCCTAATGAAAAGCGAAAAACAATTCAAAATGGTACCGATAGAAACTAAAACTAGGCATTAAAGACTGACTTTTCTCCGACCCTAATTAGAAATAAAATTGTATAATTAATATTTTGAATTACATCATGCATAATTATATGTTTTCGCGCGGGAAAAGATAGTGAAGAGTGTTTGTGCTTTCGGAACGTTTTTCGAAACAGTGTTTATTATAATTTATCATCCAATATCGATCACGCATTGAAATCATTGGATTTTAACGACGTTTTTATTTATTATACTTATTTATTTTATATATTTTATACTTCTTATACATGAATCACGTTCTCTCTTCGTCGTTGTGGGAACTAACTTATCGACTACTATCATTCACGATATGGAAACTGATGAAACAAGTGGTAAGTTTTTTACACTATGTTTAAATACTTATGGGGATGCACATCATGCTGTTTGCAAACAGAAATAAACTTTCTAACAAGGTGAAAAAAAAAAAGAAACCTGAACATACTCCCTATGCCATTTTTGTATACAACTTGAATTTTTCCATTCAGTTTTTTTCTATTGTATATAGAATGAAACGGAAAAGGTCTTGAAAAGTGAAGAAGAAAAGGTTTTATCAAAGGCGTTTTTATTCAACGAAAAAGAAGAAGAAAGAGAAGAACATACGCTTGGTTAAACCATCGACAGAAGAGAAGAGCAGTATGTTTGATATGGAGAGAGAATGGTGGGTTTCGCTGGGAAATGAAGATGACAAGAATGAAACGGAAAAGGTCTTGAAAAGTGAAGAAGAAAAGGTTTTATCAAAGGAAGATAGTTGTAAGCAGGAAGAGAGAAAAGTGAAGAGTGAGAAAGAAAAAAAGAATCTAATTCAGGAGGATGGTTGTGAGAAAAATGAAAAAGAAGTCGAAAGTGAGAAAGAAAAAAAGGTTCTGGTGAAGAGGAACAGTTGTAAGAAGACAAAGCGAGAAGTGAAGAAGAAGATGCAACAACCGGGAAAAGGTTTGGAAAGTTATTATACTGCAATGAATTTACAAGGCAAACTCGTTTCCAGCTTCTTAAGTATTCTTTCATTGCACACGATGGAAAAACCTAAGAAGCTGGAAACGAGTTTGTTCACAAGAAGGAACTTTTGAATTTGCATAACTCTTTTTGCACTTACTTCTTTTTACTTTAGTGGAACAGAATATGCTCAAGCGACTTGGTTTAAAGGAATCTGCAGTAACACAAATGAATGAAGAACTTATGCCAAAAGATTTCATCGATGATTTCGAGTTGGAGGGCGATGTACTTAACATGGAGACGGAACGGTTGCGTAAATACTTTGATACCGAAGCATGGGAAATTTTGCGAAAGAAGGGTGAGTGATATGAAGTATGCAAAAATTTCATGGCATTGTGCTAGTATTTTGATATCAATTTCCTGTATTCGTAGTGGAAGAGCTCAAAAATGATTGGAGTTGTCTGGTATGTAGGGAACCAAAATACACCAACATGATCGCTTGCGACGGATGCAACATTTGGTTTCATTGGTAAGTGTTGACTCTTCAGTTTCTCACTGCTTGCAGTACATTCTTGAAATTGTGGAATACAACATTTATCATTTCAGGGAATGTGTCGACTTTGAAAGCGAGAAAAGTGAAGAGATATGGAGGTGCGAGTGTTGTAGTGAAGCTGAAAAAGTACTGTCAGTGTCACAATAATGTTGAAAAACGTTGAAGGAGAATACCTTTAAAACTAGTGTTATTTCTTCACCTTTAAACTTTGTTAACTTTATAAATATACATTGAACGTTATATTTAACGTGTTTTATTATTTATGTACAATAGTTCTGCATAATATATATCATGCATAGTATGAGGGAAATAAATTATGATAACGGAGGAGAGAAAAACGGAGAGCGACGAAAATTATAATTTTTAAGGTCGGAGAAAAGTCAGTCTTTAATGCCTAGTAAACTAAATAACAAACACAGGCCATGACAAACTGCTTTGCCAACAATTTAAAAACTCCAACTGTTTATTTTCTATTTTACCAAATATAAATGGAAAGTAAAGTGTCTAATTTCCAAGCAGAAGACCCTTATTCTTCGGATCTAATTGAGAAAATATCGTTCAAAGCATGTGAATTAACGATTCAAGTTAAGAAACTTTTAAAAGGTAAACGTGATGCAGATCTGCACTTAGAAATACTAAAGAAAAAGTTTAGCATACACTTAGAAAGAGTTCGAGAGTCTTTAAAAGAAAAAAGAAAGTGGATTGAAAATGAAAAAGTTACAGTTGGTGATAGAAAAGAATCAACAAAAAATGTGAACTTTCTTCTCCAAAAAAATGAACAGCTTCTTACATTAGTGGAAACAAATGATGGAATTTTAGATCAACCTGGTTCTGAAAATGATGCTATAAAACAAGCATTAAATCAGCTAAATAAAGCTATTGAAGCTGCAAAGAACTGTAAGTTTGAAGCAGAGAAATCAGAAGATGAACTTAAAAACAGTAATGAGACAGATATTCATCAGTATGAGGAACAAGTTAAATTATTGAAAACTGAACTAAAGGTAAAGAATAACATAGAAAAAGAATCTCAGAAAGAACTCACACGAATGAAAACAAAGCTTCAAACCCTAGATCAAGAAATTGATTATAATAAAGTTCGCATTAAAAATATTCAAGATGAGAATAAGTACCTTAAAAAATACAAACGACTAGAGTCAGAAAACCTTGAAATCCGAAAACAACTAAGACAAACAAAATTCTCTGCCATAGATGAATCAATTTTAAAGGAGGTAAGAACAATATATACATTTTTTGACAATTTGAGGGGAAGCCTCACTACTTAAAGTGGCTTAGAGGCTGTCGAAAAATAGGTTTTGTCACTCTTAACGCCAAAATGGGGTCAGGGGGTCATGAAAATTTACATACAGGACCAGGTACTACATGGAAATTATAAAAAGATTAAAAAGCAAAAAAAATTCATTCTTTCCTTTATTCAATAAATAAAATAAATAGATGCACATAAATTGAAGGTCTAGGGACGAAAATGTTTACACCCTCTGCTCCTATTCCAAAAGCCATACATGAAATCTTTCAAAGCGGATTGTGTGCTGTGCCAATATGAATGAAATCTAGATGGCAATAGAAGACATGTTTGTATATAAGTATTATTTATGCCCCTTAACATGATGAAACTTCATGGAAAAACTTGACATGTTAAAGGAGACCTAATGACCATTTTGCCATTATTTGTCGACGGTCCCTGATATTTACCATTTGTAAATCTATCATTTTGTATCAAATTATTAATTAAATTATTAGAGAGACAATGAAATATCGCGACTGAAAAAGGAATTGCAGATTTATCGATTGGAGCTTTTAAATAGAGAGAAGAATTTTAATTTCGTTTTCACAAAGCAACAGCCAGTAATTATGGAGGAATTGTGGCCTAGCTCACCCGTAAGTTCAGTTACGTTTTTTAACCCTCTATGATTTCAGATAGCTAAGGATCAAATTCCCAATCAG
The DNA here is from genome assembly GCF_029227915.1 of Hydractinia symbiolongicarpus. NCBI lineage: Eukaryota > Metazoa > Cnidaria > Hydrozoa > Anthoathecata > Hydractiniidae > Hydractinia > Hydractinia symbiolongicarpus. Next base: position 9,936,972 of record NC_079875.1, on the reverse strand, counting down.
ATAAAAAATTTGATTTTCTGACTGGTTATTAACTCAGGCGAATAAATCAAATGCTAAAAAGGGAAACTACATTCTATACTCAGGGTATCCTAAAACACTTATAATTTTTTTATAAGAAATATAATTTTAGGCTCATCTTAGATGTTTCTTCACGTTAAGGGGGAGATTTGCTGAAAATTGATAGAGTCACAGTAGAACTGTCAATAGTTTACTTTGAAATTTTTTATCAATAAGTTAGCTAGTACCTATGATCTTAAAGATATTGTGCTTCATAAAAAGCAACATGCACGCAATAAAAAATGACATAGGGACAAATTTTTCATCACATCGATTTTTGGGTGCGGTTTTGATTTTTATATAATTTGTTGAAAACTCTTGGTAGGGCTGAGAAGTGACTTTTAATGTTTATCATATATTTTTTCTTTTTTGTATATACTTATTTCACTTTTGCTTTCTATTCGCTTCTAACCTTATTTTCTTTTTCTTAATTTTTTAATTTAATATATTTTACTTTTAATTAGACAATTTATTATTTATTTTTTATTTACTTTTCTTTCTTTTTAATTTGATTTTAATTTAATCTTCTTTTACTTCCACTTTTTGGTTTTTAATATGAAACGCTATTAGAATCTGCGTAGGTTGGGAGTACAGTGTTTAATAGGGGATGGATGATCATTTATAGATGGTTTAATTTAATGACAATTGACTGCAAAGATTTTTTATGATTTGTTAAGTGTTGTTTAGTTATATTCAGAACATTTAAGTTCATTTCCCTTTGCTTAAATGTTTAATTGGAATAATTCAGTTTCTCATTTTGTGCATCACACACAAATGTTTTTACTAAAAGGGTGCTGAAAATAAAACATCAGAATGTAACTAAAATGCTAACAAAAATAAATGATACAAGGGCATTTTTTCGTCCTTTTTCAAACACGGCCAAAAAGATCCAATGGCCAATACTCTGCAGCTGGCAATACCAGGAACTTTGCACCCACGCAGGTCAGATAGAGAGCTTTCAAAATTTGCTACTGGCATTTTTTAGCACGCCTGCACAATAAAAAAATGATCATCGTTGGTGCCCATAAAGGCCCAGAAATTCAGGAATAATGGTCGTCCTCACGTCACCAATAATTAGCATGTTTCAAGAGTATGGATCTAGCGAAATAATTAAGATCCTAAATCCTAGTCCGGAGTGCACTTTGGCAAGTTTAAAATACGCAACTCTAATATAGAAACAACCAATGTGACCACTTGTTATGAAATTTCATTATATCTGTCTATTATTGCAGGACGATGGGATCTAAGAATTGATGGGAGGAACACGTAAACCAGTCGATGCAAAATAAATGGATGAGGATGAAATCAGCTTTACACTATGACTAGAGTATACCACATAGTTTTTTTATCAAAAAAAAGCATAGAAGAAGATAAGCCTTTAATTGATCAAGAGTTTTGAACAAGTTAAGAACTTTCAAAGCTTTGTATGATGCGTGTTCTTCCTTCTTAGATTAAAAATTATCTTGCAAAAAGTGTGCCTGTTGTGACCCAAATAAAAAATATTTTTAAGGTAACAATTTTTAACGTTCATTTAAGAAAAGCCTTTGCACCGTCGCTAAAGTTCTCAAAATGAAAATCAAAATGTTTAAGAAAATAAAGAATGCGTTGCTTCATTACATTATTGGCCTAACAGTTACTTCCAGTTACTTTATACATACTACTCTTTGGGCTTAATTGTAGAGGGGGGGGGTCGAATAAGCAGGGGGTGGGTACTCCGGGGAAAATTTCTTAAATTTGAACACAAGGTTGCGGGGTTCCAATCCCCCACTCCAGCACGCTTTGTAGTGTTGTCAGCCCAGTTAAAGGCTTCCACTGATCCACAATTGGCATGTATTGCAGGTAAGCTAGTTGGAGCAATTACCTCAATTTTTGAGCTACTAGACCTATTGGAGGACGAAGGAAGGCAGGAGAAAGAGAGCAAAAATGGCGTTATTATTCATTTTAAGTCAAAGGTAACATGGGAAATTATGCTCCTCTTTAACAGATCTGACAAAACTTTTTGCTTATTTAACTCTGTGCATTTTTTCGTGTAAAATTTGCTGAAGGAAGCCGACATTTTTCATGCTTCTTATTCTTTGTTTATATATAGCATTATTTTTGTCAACTACCAACGCTTAAACACAAAGATCTAAAATATCCTTTTGATCAAGGAGGAATGGGTCTTCTTCGGGCGCGTCGTAAACTTAATTTGCTTCGTCAGCATTCCACGACAAGAACTCTAAGAGTAATGACTTCAAAATAAGAAATTTCGCCTGCACTCCTATTCGTAACATACTTCACAGCACAACTAATAAAAGACTTCTTTTATCGTCTATTTATACCGATCTCGCATATAATCGAGTTTTTTTCGTTAGATACGATATGACTTAACTGGTAAAAAGCTCAGATGTCTATCCTATCCAACATCACCACAACTTCCTTCGCTTCCATCAACACCCGCTATGCACATGCTTCGAAGATAAAGGTTTTGCAGTTCGCATGTTTTTATCGATGAAATCTGGAAGATCTGTAAAAATATAAATCTAGGTATGCCATAACGCATTAATTGGATCAAGTTGGATATTTTAAAACCGTGTTTCTCATTAGTTAAAGCTAAATGATTTTGTTATTGGGCCGAAATTGATGGCCTAAATTCGAAGTTATAGCTCTAGTATAAATTCAGCTTTCCTTTGCATCTTGAAATATCCCTCCACAAGAACAGAAAAACGCATTTCTCCGGTACACCGTAATAATCTTTGAATATATTTATTTGTTGTAAATTTTGAAATATTTTCTGTTTTTGTCACCTAATGTAAATATATAGACCAGTATATGACAATAATTTCTGAGTGAAGCGGAGGTCAATTTAACAGAACTTTTATATATAATACATACAACATGAAACATGAAACCGAAGATATTGAACGTGCAAAAATAAAAATAAAAAACAGTGAAAAGTTGACATTTGATTAAAAATAACATGAGTAAAATTTAATCCATCACAGTATATTATGAGAGATGTTCATGGTACGATTTATGCCCTTAATCTACGTAGCTAAACAAAGCAGGCTAGATTGTAATGTTAAAAAACATATTTTGGTTCTAATAATAAACGATGCGGATGACAGCCGGGTATAAAAAGCGTTACGTTCTCTGATCATACCAGCATAGATATACAATAACATAAAACTAAGATCCAAGGAAACGATAATTGATTTAGTTTATGACTTATTATGATTCTTGGGAATGTTTTTAAATTTTTAAAATATTTTTGTATTTTTTTACGAATATTTTGAACTACTTTTGTAAATATAAATAACATTGTGAAAGATTTAATTATTTACATAAAGAATGACAAAGTAGCCAAAATTGAAACAAACTTAAAAAAGTTCCCACAACAATGACGCTGCAAAATTCCTGTATGAGAATGTAACAAAAAACAAATGGTCAACCCAGGGTTAAAGCTATACCCTGGGTACAACTTCAATTATCGTATATATAGGTATGACATAATTAAATTGGTTGAAATTAGAAGTTCATACAATTAAAATATAAATGAGGAAACTGCAAATGTTGGAAGACTTATTCATTTTTAATGATCAGAGTTACAATCTGCATAATTGTTATCTTTGTAATTATATTTTTATTGCTCTCCTCCACAGATGTAAAATAATTTTATATGTCCTCATGTTCAGGGAAGTTAGGGTATTCTGTTAGGGTACGTTAGGGTTAGGGTTAGGGTAATTACTGAGTATTCACTGCACCTAAAAAAAGCCAATTAGTAAATCCGTCGGATCTTTAAAGCCTCTACAAGCTTAGAAAGTATTGAAATGTGCATATATCCAAAAACAGTTTTGTCTATAATGGTACATTGTGTCATTCTTTAAAATAGACCTTCCATAGTTTGTCAACATCATTTTTATCAATTCACGTATATAAATTAAAATCCTGCTAAAGCTGCAATCCGAAAACTCTTAAATTTGCAATGTTTTCTAACCCTCAGGGCTTATCATGGTAGCCCCGAGGGGAGACACTAAGATTTGCCTTCTGCGGCACGATTTTGGTTCATATAGGAATGAAATATAATATGAATTGAATACATATGTCGACGTGTCCGAGGATATAAACAAAATCGAAGCAAACTAAACGAGCACATTAAAGAAAAATGTTTATTTATTTTTTTTTTGATAATTATCTGGAAGGTGTACGGTTAGGAAAATATTTGGATTGGATTTATAAATAAAAGATTTATTTGACGAATAAAAAGTGTTTCAGATTTTTTAGCATATATTCATACCGATAATCGCAGAAAATTCTCTAAACTTTTCGAAATCCACCCAGAATAAATATTAGGCAATTTTTTGCAATAGAGGGCCCTTGCAGACTAAAACATAAAAACAAAAAATCTAAAGCAAACTTTGTATTCGTCAAATAATTCATTTACTTATAAATCCAATTCATTAAGTACCGAATATTTTCTTAACCGTAAGCGTTCCACACAATCATCGAAAAAGTTCTATCCTCAATTTGCTCATTCCGACCGTCTCGATTTTATGTTAATATCCTCGGATACGTCAGTATATACATTCATGTCCCAATTCATATAGTATTTCATCCCCATATGAAGCAAAAATACGAGGGAACAGTTTGACTTTGAATCTCTGCTTAAGTTGCACGTAGCTTTTACGTAGAAAGTGGTTACAAAAGGGTGCATATTTGACAAGCCCTTGCAGACTAAAACATAAAAAATAAGGCAAAATTTATGTCTGTTTTTTGATGATTAGCTAATCAGAGAGAAAAAATAATAGTTGGAAATAAAAAAGCTTGAAGATATCTGGTGACGAATTACGGCAACCTCGTTCCCAGGGCATTTTACCTTGTTGTTTCACTCCGTAATAACAGCTCGGGGAGCCACAACACTAGGGACGAGGTGGAATACGGGAGTCATCTAGTAATTTTTCCTATAACTACAAACAAATACCATAGCTGCAGATGAAATGATACCCTCTCCAAGAGTTAGACAATCTCGTTTCCAGGGTCTTTTCTTTAATATGTGACTGACATAAAAGAACTAGCCACATAAATTAAAGAGCTATGGGAACAAGATTGTCAATAAAATACTAACAGCTTTTGGCATTGGTCTACTGAGGGAGATTTGACTTCTTTATTGCAGGGTGAGTGACTTTAAATCGAACTCCTAATGGTTTCGCTATCAACAAAGAATGGTCCTGCAATGAAAGCTCCGTTTTTCATTTGAATGGCGAAATTGTTAAACGGTAAATAATTTAGTAGATAATTGTTTGGATTAGTACTAATGTTGTATTGACTATGGAAAGGCCTTTCAATTTGTCTTATTAAATTTGAAGCTAAAAATTTTTTTAATAAAGGACCTCCGGAACTAAAAGTCTTGAAATGTCAAAAGGAGCGTGTAGTACTTAAATTTAGTGAAGAAAACATGGAGTCAAACTTGTCCCCAGGGTTTCTTGCCTTTTTACCAGAAAAGCGCCGGAAAAAGTTAGCCGTCAAGTAAGCGCTAACGGCTTCGACATCAGGTACCAAACCCTGGGGACAAGGATGGACATAGAGCATTGGGCCACGAGGTTTTTATATTTTAATGCAATACCTAGCATTTGGAACTATTGACGACCACCTGGGAGAGAAGAAGATCAAAGAAATGCTATTATATATATAGCTATGGTAATGTATCTCAATTAAAATCAGAGGTGGAAGAACTAACCATTAGGTACCGCCAAGGGCGTTAAACATTCAACGTTTATCAGAATGCACATAATTAACTAGATTAAGCTATCACAAGGTTAAGAATTCTTCTAGTTATCCAGCCTGAAGAGACAAAAAAGAAGTCGGAGTACTACAATGTAACCTCTCCACTTGCGGAAGCAAAGTGTTTGTATTTAGGGAGGCGTCTCCTTAAGGGGGGTTTAATCTTAAAATTTCCCAACATAACTGGTAGTTAACTATTACGTGACGGGTCAAGGTGCCTGATGGAAAAAAATAACTACTGTTCTAAATAATCATACGAATATTATAAAATATATAAAACATATGTATTTTAAAAAAAAATATTTGGTCGAAATTTCAAACAGAACTGGAGAGAAGTAGGGTATCTGCTTTACATGATGTCTGCTTTAAATGTTTTAATCTCGTTTTGTTGTGTTACCTGTCCCAGAAAGCATTTATTTTTTCTTATATTAGACATGCTTAAATGACAAAACACTTCATGGTCTCCGCGATGGAGTTCTTGAAAGGATTGCATGACATACTTAAAGATATAAATGACATAATTTACTATATTTATTATTTTAACCCACATGTATTTTTTTTTAATATGTAATATGTTTTTTTAAAATATAATTTCATAACATTTAAATTATCGTCAAATGAGTTTCTATTGTGTAGAAGTATTTTATTAACAAACAACTAATTTTTAATGACCTTTTTTTTTCTTTATCTTGTATCATAAAGTCATTTTTTTGTTTTTTATATGAATAAAGCAAGTAGAAGATTAAAAGAGTACATGAAACTAATTTGAGCAATTTTTATTTGTAAGTTTTTCTATTTTTTTCTATTATATATCTATTTTATTTGCTCGTTTCTATGTATTTGTGTTTATGTAGTCATTTTTTTCTTCATAATAATACATTTATTTATTTTTATATGTTCAAGGACTATTATTTGACACATGTATTTTTTTTTCGTTTAATTTTTTTATTATTTTTTTCATGGATTTCAACTTGAATGACTTTGGTCTACTGCAAATATGCTACCACAAGCGACTATGACGTCATTTGATTCCTTTTCCAGGGGAGACATTCTGCAGTTTTGTCATCCCCCAGTTTTTTTTACTATTATAAAAGATAAAAGATTCAGATGTTCTTCCAGGAAAAACTGAGAAGTCGTATTTCAATATCATACCTTACAAAAGTTTCACATTTTTAAAAACTCGTATTCAGAATCATTGGATTTAATTTTTCTTTAAAAATGATAACTTTTCTTCCCCACCATATCAGAGGACTGGGGTATAATTTTTTGCATTAAGCATAATTTTCCTACGAATTCAATTTTTCTTAATCGCCTTTAAATTGCCAATGAGCACGTAACAACAATAATTATTATGATGACAGCTGTCAATCAAATCAGTTTTAAAATGGTCGTCAAGTTTTTTTCAACCCTGTTCCCCGAAACGCTTCTAAAAAGGCAACAAGACCTGGGTACAAGGCTGTACATAGTCCAACAAATTTAGTCAGTATTACCACTAGCAGCTGCTACAAAGCAAAAAAATTCATCCGGTCGTTATAGTTTCTCTGTCCTCGCCACTGGTGTCCTTCACATTAATTTGTGTATTTACATCTTCATCCTTTGTTTTGTTTATTTCTCGAAAGTATAGTACTTTAAGTTAACAGTAACCTAAAAGATGTAAGAGATGTAAAAAAGCAAGGATATAAAAGAAGTGTTGAAAAAGAAGATATACAAAACAACATTAAAACTAGACATAATATCAGCGTAAAAAGATAGGGACGTGTAGGCAACCTCGTCCCTGGGCTCTTTTACGTCCATGATAATTTCACAGATTTTAGTATCTATTACAAACCCGTCTCGTTAGAATATTAGGCGTAGAAGAACCCTGGGGACGAGGTTAGTACGTAGGAATACAAAAAAAATGTAAGTAACGCGTAAATAAAGAATATGAAAGTCAATCTCGTCCTCTTTTTGACCATCTTGGACGGTGAAATTATTGAGAAGAGATCCTTGAGACAAGGTTGTATAAGAACCTCATTCCCAGGGATTTCAAGTGATGTGAGATAATACAGTGAGTATAAGTAAGCCCACACATTACCTTTCCAAGTGCTGCAAAGATGGTAAATCAAGTAAAAGCCCGCGACCTCTCGTTTGCATGATAATTGCTCTACCGGCTGCGCTATCGATCCAATGCTATTGTCCAGGTCCAATCTCGATGATAAGACACGTTGTGTCTTCTACTTGCTCCTGCCGTTATTATATGCCAACTAGCATTGTAAATTATATATATGCCTACTTTTATACTGGCGAAATAATAAAAAATAAATAAATAAAAAAAAATTTGCTCTCACCTAGACAATGAGTCCTAAAACTTGAATAGAACAAGCAACAAGACTATGTGGTTGTTAAAAGCAAAGAATGTGTAACTTAGAAATTCTTAGCTGTTTTTTTCTATCAAATTCAGGACTGCTTATGTATTTTGAACCCTTAAAGCGGATCTTTTTGACTCAACATTTTTACTGCTTTTGCTGTTGAGAAAGTAACGGTAAAATATTATTATTATTATTATTAACATTTAAAAAATATCATGGATATCATGAACAGTAAATATTGAGCAAGTGGAAGCCTGTGGAGGGTAAAAGCATAGCCACCTTTTTTCAATAGGAGGTGTGCCAAGTATATTTCGCTCTTATTTTGTAATTAAATTCAAGACTCTATCGTGTTTCCTGGTGTTTGAACGTTCTCGTTAGATGATTAAAGAGTTAATTCGTATTTACGATTGGAAAATTCCACAGGATGGGAAAGGACACTGGAAAACATATAATGAGTAAGGTCTTAATTAATATGAGATTTTGTTTAAAGGTGAAAGAATAAAAGATAAAGAAAAGTAAGCACAAGACACTAGTTGAGCGTAGGGGGTTGTTAAATGTAGGAGAAGGTAGTAGAGGCTAGAGGCTAGAAACAGGGAGGATAGCGGCTGGTTGGGAGCAGACAGAGGGAGTGTGAGAGAGCTTAAAATAAAGATTGGACTCTAATTAATAGCAGGACGAACAGAATATAGCTGAAAGCAAGAAATGACATGTATGGTAAAAGTTAAACAAATAAATAGTGAATAAAAGATAAATATATAATAAATAAACGAGAGAGAAAGATTAGTTGAATCAACAAACGATCAATCGCAAGACTTGATGGCGCTTCTTTGCTCCGCCTATTATTACGTACTCCTCCTTTGAGCTTTATTATGCCGTCATTTTTTTTCTCGATTTTCGATAAAATTGTATGTACCACTTCAATGTGCAAAATCTAGGTATTGTTACATCATTGTTGCTCTGAAATAGAAGACCCTTATCCAGAAGGGTAGACAAAAAGTTTGTGCTGCACGAACGGTTTTTCCCGCACCTGTCTCCTCAATTGGGGTCACGTTGACGTAATACTGTCCTACCATTTTTTGTTTTCATTTATATCTACTTTCTTTTATCATATATGTACATCTTTTTTTGTTATATTTTCTAAAAGTTTTCTTTCTTTTCTATATTTGTTTTTTTAAGCATTTTTATAGTGCTTTTTCTTATTTATATATTAAATAATAAAGTTATTTTTATTTGAAGAAACTCTAAAGGATTTGTTGACCGACCTATTTTTCTTTCGTTTCTCTATCTTTGTCTATTTGTTTTTTTAAGTTAAGTATTTCATAATAATATAATTCTTATATTTTTCCTCTCTCTATCTCTCTCTCTCTCTTTCTATATAAACAGCCAAGGGTAGAGCGACTTTATATTGACTAACAAATAAAATTTATATATATATTATTTGTATTTCTAGTTTTTATTTATGCATGGAACTTTTTTTAATTATCGTTTATATATATATGAAAAGAAAGATTATATATACAAGAAAGGCGTCTAAATAATTTTTATATTTTTACTATTATTTTTATTATTAATATTATTTTCTTTTTTTAGTTCGTAGCAAAACAAGAAAACGTAGTGAGCTTGATAAGAAAGCTAAAAAATATTCTGGCGATAGTTTAATAGATCTAATTTTTATTTATTTTTTACAATGATAAATTTATATTACTTATGAGTGGCATTATCCAATCCTCGTTTCCACGGTCTTTTGCCAAAGAGAGTCGTTTATCGCGGCCGCCAAGTTCATCATAAAGCCAAATGTCCAAGGAACGAGGTTGGTATTTTGCATTTCGTTTCATATTTACAAAATTGCTTGCTTCGGTTCATTAAAGGTGAAAACAACCTCGTACACAACCCTACATCTCTTTTCTACCTCTTCTTCCTTCCAGTTGTTTTACGGTTCACTGATTTTAAGAATATCGATTTTATTTATATGGCGTAACGAGGTCCATCATTTGCTTTTCTACTTAAGAGAATTTGTATCTTGATCGGAGTGTAATATTAATGTCAAGGAAAGATATTTTGGGGTTAATTCTGATAGAAACAGCTACAAGGTTTAAAAGTTAAGTTGTGAGAAAACACATAATTGATTATCGCGTATTATCATTTTTTATTGTTACATCTAATGTGTCTTATAAAATTATTGTTTTGTATTGATCAAAGCCTGAATTCTCTTAACCTTATTTATTACCACTTTACTATTTTTCTTAGGTTATTAACATATTTTCTATATATAATTTTACATAATAGTTCAAAATAAAGACAAAAGTTTATGGTTGCAAAAAAATGTTTAAACATTATTGTAATGATTCTACTGTGACGGACAAATCGAGAGAGCGATAATTATTTTATCAATATTTTTATTTACTGCTTTATATCTGTGGTTAGTTTGTTTTAGAATTATTATTGCAATCAATAGTTTTAATATATTCGATGGATAAGTTCGCAACCAGCCACGCGCACTGCTCGCCTTTTCCCTAATGTTCCGATAATCCCAGTTTCTTAATCCAGCGGTCCTGTTAGTAATGGCGTCTTGGTTACAAAAAAAAGCGTTGGTAGTGACCACGTGCTTTTACTTTTCAACGGTTTTTGTATCCGTGTTTCATCAGGTTGCATTTATCTTTAAAATGTATATATAAGGAGAGATGGCGAGGATTTTATGATATTTAATCTCTTTCAATTTTGACATAAAATGAAGTTTTGTTTGTATCTATAGCTAGCTATACTGTCATCAACGTTTTGTCTGTTTGTTTGCTTGCCTGTTTGCTTGCTTACTTACTTGCTTGTCTGTATGATGGTTTATTCGTGTGTTTGTTTATTTGTTTTTGTTTTGAAAGGGTCTTAGAATTCTTCCCTGTAATAGACTATTTTTTATGCAACACTATCCGGGCTAACTATATCAAAATTTGAAAACGAAATCAAAGAACTTTTGAGGAAAATGAGTGACATATTAGGATTTATTAGCAACATAGGAAATTTGAAATACCAAAATATTATTAGAACAGGATTTATTGCAATTTAAAGTTTTCAAATTTTATAAGCCTTTGACCTCCCGGAATATTTAAAACATTTTTACTGCAGTTGATTTGGGTTGTCATTTCCTCATGAAAAAAGAAAAGTTTGGCTACTAAATAGACACAGTTGGTGTATAAATTTTAAAATTTGCATGTTTTCATAGATTTTAGTGCTAAATTCCAATATGTTGTTCATTTTGGTTAAAAAAAATCAGAAAATGTAAAGCATGTTAACCAGGATCTGAGAATTCCCCCTGAGAAAACATGATGATTTGATGATTAAAGCCGTCACAATTTCTTTATCACACTTCCACAAATCTGTTGTTTTTTTGTTTGTGTTATCTTGCTCAGCTAATGTAATAAAAACAGGATCTACAACCCCAGAGCTAAGATCTTGTCTGTAAGGCATATATGCAGCAGGGTGCAGGTTGAAATCAGTGTTTTATCTATAAATTAAAATGGCAGTAAAATAAAGCGAAGAGACAAAACATTGCATTCCCAGGCATAGATAATTTTTTTGTTTATTTAATGTAGCATCAGAAGCGTGGAAATCCTAAAATTTAAGATCACAACTATAACTTGTCATGCTTCATGGAGCTGACCTTACTGACAAACAAAAATTTGATGAGGCGTGAGAAAATTCATTTTTTTTATCAAAATTTGTAGTTGTGCATTTGCTGTCTTTTAAAACTACATTGATTCAACAGTTTAAAATATTCATGCAATAACTTTATTGTCGCCATTCTTTGGAATGACACTGTGAGTAACATTTTTACCCAGTTCTAATCATAAAATTTACTGTAAGCATTTTACAAACTTTCACAGACAGGTCCGTAAACAATGATATATGTAAATATGTACCCTTTATATTGTTAATGAATTCTAATTATTAGCATATTTTTTTAAATGCTTTAAATTTAGGTGTATTAATATAGGTGTATTTTTTTTAGAATCAATCAAAACATGGAAGTTCATAGTCCTGTAACGTACCACCGTTCAAGCATAAAGTCAGAAAGACCTGTGTATTATGGAAAACAAACAAGTAATGACATTGGAGGCCCAGTTATCCTACATCCACTTATAATTGGAAAAGACATAGTTGTATGTATGCCAGAGGTGAACAGAGTGCTACGGAATGTGTATCAGGTATTATCGCAGGCTAATTATTACTTGTCTAAGAACGGAATAAGTTCCAGGCGTTACACAGGTGCACAGTTAATACGAATTAAGATGTTGGGTATACTGGGACATGAAGCAAAAGTTTGTTCATACATATTACAGAAAGATGCAGAATATATATTTGATAGCTTTGATGTAAGTGGAGACAGCAGAAAAAGTGCATCTATTGAATGGATGGATCCGGTTTTACTTGATGAAAAGCCTATTCCAGATTTGCCAAAAAAAGCAATTGCAAATAAGCCAACAATACCAGACGGTCCAGTTAAAGTGCATTTGTTTAGGATTGGTGGAGACATAGTTGTTTGTGCACCAGATGTTCAAAAAGTTGTTCAATCTCATTTCCACCAAGGTGCCACTGTAGGTTACTACTTCACTAAGCTTGGAATTGTGCCGTACAAGTTTATTCACACTTCACACTTAGATAAAATAAAACAGCTAGGTATTATAAAAAAATCAGCTGTACATTGTACTTACGTGTTAAAAACTGATGCAATGCGAGTTTTTGATGCTTATGGTATGAGCCAAGATGTTATTAAAGAAAAGGTTATTTTTTTGGAGGAAATTCAGCTCAACGAACAACCCAGTCACTCGTGGAAACCAGTCTCAATAAATATGAAAAGTGAAGATTCTCCAAGCATGATAAACAGTCCCAAACAGGAATGTTTTTCTCCTGCCAGCGTTTCTGACAAATCAAATCAGAGCATACCTGCTAGTGAGGATGATGATGAAGAGAGAAAAGCTAGCTTGGATATTCAAGATATGACTGTTCATGTTTTTATTGTCGACAAACATGAAGTTGTTTGTATGCCGGATATTCATAAGATTGTCCAGAGTATACATGGAAATTCCATTCAGGTCAATTACTATTTCAATAAATTAAGAGTGCAAAAAAAGAGATTTTGTTTCGCACACTTGCGGGAACTAAAAAGTCGTAATGTTTTGCAAAATAATGCCACCTATTGTACATATGTTCCGAGAGCTGATGCAGAGAAACTCTTTCAAATCTATTGTTTGGTAGATGATCCAAAGCTGCAACAAATTTCTTGGACTGAACCAATCAACTTAGATTGTAAACCTGTTATTTCAGAATCAGCATGTAATGGAGATGAAAATAGAACGGAAGAAGAAGTTGTCATCCATACGTTTAGCCTGGATGAGAAAGTTGTAATTACTGTTCCAGATGTTCATAAAATTGTTGACTTCTTGGAAGAACAGAGCGCCTCACTCGATTATCATTTTAGAAAGTTAGGAATTATGAAACACCGATTCACCTACTCCCAACTGCACCAGCTGAGACGTTTGGATGTGATCAAAAGGCCTACAGTTTGTACGTATGTCACGCGTGAGGATGTCGACAAACTAATCAGTATGTACGAGACCGAAAGAAATAAACACAAAATTCTACGTGTGAAATACCTAGTCCCAATAACTTTGGTTCCAGGAAGTGTTCAGGGTAAGCCTAGTAAAGCAGAAAAATCACCAATCTCGCAGAGCAATTCATTCAATGATGAAACAGTTCAAAGCCCTACGTCATTTGTTCATCCATCTGCAATTCGTGAGCCAAGTCCTACACAATTCTCTCATTCTTCCTCAATAAGCGAATCGAACTCCACGATCGTGTCACGGCAAAGTCCAATGATGAGTCCAACGTCTGCTGCAATTTCGCACATACAAAACACTCATCCGTCAATTGATTGTCCAATTGTCATTCCGAGCAGCGATTATGATACTTCTAGGGCATCAGAATATCGTGATAGAGGTCTGCTGAATGGCAAAAGAAGTCATTGCAATGATGGTCATGATTCATCAAAGCGTATGCGGTGTAAGTTTTTGTTTGTTGTTGTGTTATATTGGTATCTTATGAGAACTTCTATAAAATTTTTCACTTCTTAAACAATTAGAAAAGACTTAGCAAGCCATACTCTCTGGTATGAAAATGAAAACTATAAACATTATTTTTTCTCTTTTGGCAGACGATTCCGATTACACTACCCTGGTGAACGACCTAAACCGAAAAGAAGATGAACTTAGACTGCTTCATGGTTTGTTCCTTTTTTGTTATTTATTAATTTATTTAATTTTTCCGTATGTTAGATATATTTGTATTTGTCCTGTTTCAGATGCTTACCAAAGGGATATCGTTAACGAACGCGAGAAAAGAGTTTTCGTCGAAATGAAATATGAAAGCACTAAAGGTAATACTTTTAAATAACATTCTAACAAAAGGCACCAGTTATACTAAACTTTAGTTAAATAACAACCTAAAAATTTTTGGTGGAAAGATTCTGCTAAATTTACTTTCACCAAATATTTCTTATCTCTAAAAATTTCTTTCTTAAGTCATGCTCTTTAAAAACTTCCATATCTTTCACAGATAACCATGCCAAAGAAGTAAACAAATTGAAAGCAGCTTTAGAATCGCGAGATTATGAACTACAACAGCTCAAAGGTTAGTTTCGTTCTTTTTTAGGCCCTGTAGTCATGTAAACACACATGAAAAAAAATACAAAAATAATCAGCGGATAACTTTTTACCGAATTTTGTTTTGCAGAAATAAAAATACCAAATCACCCCAATCAAAGAAATCCAATGATATGGAGAGAAATGTCGCTGGAAACTAACGTCGTTTTTCGAACCATAGTTGATAAACTATATAGAAACAAGAAACCATAATTTTGCTTATTTGTCTATTCATTTCCCATGTCTACGATTTTACTGCGCTTTTTTTACCGTTTTCGAATTTAGTGTTTTTGAAATCCAGCAAAGTTAGCGCGAAAACTAAAGTTATTTCTAAGGGGGACTTCGTTTTCTATGATTGTCACGCTTTTTATCTTTTTTTTAGTGGAGCTTGAGAATGAAAAAAAGACTAGGGAGCGTCTTGAAAAAGAACTCGAAGATTCAAAAAGTAAGTTTTCATCCTGGTGTTGTTATTACATGCACTGTTCACACCATAACTTTTGAAAAGTATACTCAAAATGCACATTTAGATATTTCACAGTTTAGTTCCACGGTTCCTGTCACCTCTCGGGGAGTGTTATTTTGTGTGTTCAATTTTACTCGCCTCTTGGGTGAATGTCACTCTGAGTTTGTGTGGATATTTTTGTTTTTGTTTTGCATGTGTTGAAGTTACCATAATTTTTGTTTTAACTTTACGCATGCGTATGCGCAGAGGGGGGGCGAATTTCTCTTTGGCGCATGCGCTGTAAATGTAAAACTTTTTCAATCCTTGATTCACTGTTGATGTTTTCTTTTATATTTTAGATTTGAAAAAAGAGTAATGTTCAAATAATTTTTACTGTTAATGATTTTTCTACTTCTTTTAAAACCTTCTATGTATATATTTTCCACGTTCAGTATTTTAATGGTTCATTGACGAGTATTTTTTAATGAAAAAAAAAACATGCATTTATCACATTTTATTTATTGAATTCAGAGTTTTTTAGTTCGTGCTTTGTGGTAGAATCACCAAACAAGTTTTTTCAAACAGATATTTATTTTTGCGAGCATTAGATATCGCGAATTTTAGATTTTTGGGATAATCAAATTCGTAAAATGATTGAGGAAAAGCCCGTTTCTCTAGTCTTCGTTTTTCAATCCCTTGATCATTCGCGAAAATTTATATTCGCGAAATGCTCTACACTAGTCGATTCGAGAAAATTAATCTCCCTAAGACTTAACAAAAACAAACTATAATCATTGGGGAAAAATTATCTATTTTGGAGAATTTCGTCATTTTGTCTGATAGAGAGTTGTCAAAAAAAGGTCTTACAAAAAAAAGGTTCCGGAAAAATAAAGATATCAACACAAAGTTTTATTATATGGTTTTACTGTGTAAAGTTTTCTTATTTACGTTTGTGTTTATACCAAGTTAACTTTCATACCAGTTTAATATTTTGATATTGAAAATATATGATAATAAAATTCATTGTTTTTATTACACTTGTATTGCTTTAACCTACTTCTCGGGCTTTTGCAATAAACTTTGGTAGTGTATATATATGTAGGGTGCGGTCAAAACAAATTTTTTCGAAATTCAAATGTTGGTGAAGTTGATCAAAATGAAAATAAATATTCGGTTTACTTATCTTGTTTCTAATCCTTGTGAAACAAAGGACGGCAATTAAAAACCCAACTTCCTTCCCAGGGCGTCTTACCTATGTAGATATAATCTCTGCCCTCTTTTAAATTTCTATCGATTACTAATCGAGAGAAAAATTAATCTTCAACATCAAAATTATTTCACACATCAAACATTAACACCTTTCACATGGCAATCTGCGAACTGGTTGGACAGGAAGAACTAAGGGTTTTTCATATGAGTCCGGTTAGTCGGACTAGGTCGGCTCTCTTGATTCTCATAAAAATACACAACCTGTTATATGGAACGCGAGCCAACCCGTTAAACCGGGATCTGTTTTTTTTACCCGAGATCCCGGAAAGGAGGGCTGAATTATTCCCATATCTAGCTTGGCAAACCGGGCAGATTTTTATTGTACGAATTAGAGAACATGTTTTTTTATTTTGTTGAAATTAAAAAACGTTTTGATAAAAAATAATTCACGCAATAAATACACTGAATAGAAAAGTAAAAACTTTAAGCTAGTTTCGTGTAACTATTTTTCAACTTGGACTGAGAAAACTTATTGCTGAATCCAGCCTGGCAAACCGAGCCAACCCAGCTAAATGGGCTTATAAAACCACCCCCTAAAGAACAAGGTTTGAAAACAATACAGAAACCCATTAAAACATACGCCTTTGCAATCATTGTGAGTTGAGACATTCTCATTGTCAGGGTCTCTTGCATTTTTTTTGCTTCCAGGTTTGTTCTTTTCTTCCACTGTGCTATGTAACAGAAAAATAGAGTTGCTTGGTGGGCGTATCACATATACATATGGTGTCAACAGGAAAATCTGGGAAGGGTCAAAAAAGCCGTTTACAAAATAAGGGAAATTTAAAAATAAATTCTTGAACTTCTATCTTTCCTGACAACAAGTAACGCAATAAAAACATGTCACTTTAAATTAAAATATTCCTAATCAATGCATTTTTCTATCACTCAATAAAATTGTACCCATTTGAAAAGTTAAAAATTCACTCTAAGTAAAAAAAGTCAAATGCACAATCTTCATAAAAAAAGTTGTAAACCATAAAAATGTTGTTTTAAACCTTAGTGGTATGTTTTAACCTGACTCAAAATATTCTTTAAAAAAACCGTTTTTTTTAAAAAAAATATATGTAATAAGGGCAACAAAAATACACTTGGGGCGAAACATGGTAGACAACAAATAAGGATTATATTTTAGTCAAACATCCAGATATATTTTTACAGTTTCAACAGCGACCTGCTGATTTTAACTTCCGTTTGTCTTATTAAACATGTCTTATTAAGATTTGGATGAAGAAGCTCATATAACAGTTAATTTTAATTAAATATAACTAGAAATACTGTTAAATTATATACAGTTTGCTACTGCACCCCTATTTGTTTTGCACTTAAAAACGAACAAGACGTATGATATACGCAAACAACCTCGCCAAAAAAGTGTATAAAAAGCTGAAGTTAGACACGACATATTTTGCTATTCGGATAGGTAATAATATTGATAAAAAATTTCTCGAATTTTCAATTTTCGTTAGGTCAGTCTGTAAACACGTCCTCGCGAGCGAGATAGTAAAAAGAAAAAAAAAGTAAAAATAGTTACCAAGATGAGATTCGAACACACGACTACTTCCGTGTCGGTGCTCAGAGAGGCAAAAATTTCCATTCTTGTAGGACACATTTGCGTTTTAATACAAGCTCACGAGCTTGTAACTAGAGTTCACTTAGTGCTGAAACATAGATGCGCCCAGCTTCCTACACACAAGCCTTGTTTCCAGACAGTTATCGCCGTTCTTCTTGTGCCATAACGCATGAGAACATTGAAAAGAAGAACATATATAGTATTCCGCGTAAGAAAAGTTTTATTGAAAAATAACGAGTTGTACATGTTTTAGCTGTTTAGTTAATCTTTTTCGTGCCGCCTAGAATTTATGCGAATTCAATTTCGTGCACCCACACTCGGCGCGAATTTCAGCATAAATAAGACAAGTCGTTTCTAGTAATTTTATTAAGACACTTTAATTTTAGCGCAGATAAATTTCGCGCATAAAATTTGCGAAAATTTCTCAACTTAATGTACATAGGGTTTGAGGCGTTGAAAATATGTTTATTAAGCAACAAACAAAGGCTTTCTACCCTTGGCAACCTTACCAGTGACAAAAAATGACATTTTTTATAAAACCATATGTATCTCACAACTTTTCCACAAAGTAAATTTTTTATATAAGCCCTGAGGCTCAATTTTCTTAGTAAAATACCTGAATATAGGCTCAAATTTTCTTAGTTTTTATTCCCCCATATTCTTTATTTTGGGACATCTTTTGTATTCATTAAAATCTTTGTTATTTTTCGGATAAATCTTATTAGGAAGTAAATTTGACTGAAATAAAATTATTATGTTGTGTTTTGAAATTTTGGTTATTTAGTGACTGTATATGTAAATATCAAGGCCTCCAAAAATTGGATCTTAACAAGATGAGGCTGGGAAAAAATGTGTATTACAAAAATATCGACCTTTTGAGAGATGCCCTGGCCTTTGCATATCATTACACCCATTACAAGCGAAATAAAATCTCTAGTTTGATAGTAGAATAAGGAAACAATCAATTTTCAAAAATATCTTACTTATGAAAAATGAAAATTTCACCTGCTAGTAAGAAAGTGAGAAAAAATTAATCTGTTCAAAATGTCGTCTTTGATATCAAGACGGCGTGTTGTCCGAAAAGATACAAGATACTCTGAGGTTGAGGTTGCGGAGAAGTAAGCTTTATTTATTCAATACCTCTAAATTTCTTTGTTTATTCCCAATACAAAATCCATCTATACCTTTGGAAGTGGATTAAAAGACAAAGTAACCATACTCCATAAGAAATTTTCGAAGTTCAGAATGCCCGTCTTTTCTTCAGTGGAGGATAAAAGTGCTGACAATGCACCCTTTGCGTTACGTAAAATTATTTCGATATCCTCTGGTATTTTCAAATCTACTGACTCCTTCACTGGAGGTTTGTCTTTAGAAATGTATTGAATGATTTTAACAAATTCGAAAAGGTCTATTAACGAATTTGGCGTTTCATTTTGTTTATCTAATGTACCCAAAATAATTTCGATGCTTTTTCTGAGTCCAACAAAAGATGGTGCTGGCGTTGGTTGGTTTATTTTTCGGAACGGTTGAATCGCTGATATACTTGATAAAATGTTAAGAATAAGTTGAACGTCTGTCGCGTCTTGCGAACAAAAGGTAGGAGAACTTATTTGTAAGCTAAGCATGTTTTTAGCATGTAGAAAAAGATCTGTTAATGTTATTAATGTCTTCGAAAGGGAATAAACTCTGTTTGGGCGTTGTTCGGCTGATTTGTTGTAAAGATCAGTAAGAAAACTTTTTGTTTCCGTAAGCATGCGAGTTATATTGCTTACTTTGTCTTCTTGTAAAATCTGTCTTTCATGATCTCCTTGTTTTATCAAGACGTGTAAATTTGCAGTAATTTTTCCCGCCATTTTTAAAAACGTTGTCAAGTTCTGTAAATTACCCAGTGGTGTATACTTTACTAACATGCTGTTGTTAAGAGTAAGATTATTTTTATTGCCAAAGTCATGTCCTGTTTTATTCTGCAAAGTATTAAGCAATGACCTTGCGTCACTTAAGAAAGTTGTGATTTCCTCTAACTGATCTTGTTGTTGCTTGTTCTGTTTTTTACGCATGTCACGCGTTATGTTTTTTAGCGATGATAAAGTAAACTTTGCATGACTCAGCACTTCGGTAACGTTTTTTAAACGATATTTTATCGTGTTTGAATTAACTTCAACATGTATGTAAACAGCATTCTTCAATGTAACCATAGCTAAAACAATGGCGAGCTCGGAAACTTGCCGTGTAGGCTGGGCTTTAGTGGTATTAATTTGTTCTAGAGCATTCTTCATAGCCAGCATTGTAACGTTTTTAAACAACGCGACAGTACTGTTAAACACAACAGGCTTCTCTGCTACCTGGGTATTCGTTTTATCTAAACTGTGAATAATGCTCTGTGCATGCTGTAACACACTTTGTAAAAAACTGCTCGGTATGCAAGCTGTTTGGTGTATTTCTACTCTTCGTTGTTTTAAAATATCTCCCCTCAAAACTGTGACAAACAAAACGCACAATGCAATTTTAACTTGCATATTAATTTTGTGGTGTTCGTCATAGATAGTGCGCCATTTTTAACCCCTTTCTTTTTCTGCTTTTTTCGTTTGTGTACAAACGAACAATCATGCTCAACATGCTGTTCGAATGGTCGAACATATATTCGAATATTATACTGAATGCTACATATCGCGTATGTACAACTAGATTGGTTTATTTCTGAAAGTATATATGTATTCCTGCAGGTATATATGTATTCCTTAAAGTATATATATGTATTCCTGAAAGTATATATGTATTCCTGAAAGTATATATATATGTATTCCTAAGAGTATATATGTATTCCTGAAAGCATATATATGTATTCCTGAAAGTATATATGTATTCCTGAAAGTATATATATGTATTCCTGAAAGTATATATGTATTCCTGAAAGTATATATGTATTCCTGAAAGTATATATATGTATTCCTGAAAGTATATATGTATTCCTGAAAGTGTATATGTATTCCCAAAAGTGTATATGTATTCTTAAAAAATAAGCTTTTTAGGTCCTTTTAAAATGCCGAAGTGAAAAATACTCAACAAGGAGTTAGAAAATTCAAACTCCTAAACACAAGATTGGGGAAATGCGAAAAAAGGGCACTGAAGATATTTGCATTAATTCCTTTTATCATTATTGCATTCAGAACTTATCATTTTATCACAACGTGTAACCATGGAAACAAACACAAAGAGTACAACAGATGGAAACCTTGTCGCTAGCCTCGTTTACTGCTTTTCAAACTTCACACCTTTCCCTAAATATTAATTTTATTTTTAAAAAAGCGGTATTATTTCTTCATGATAGAACAAATTTTAGTTGTCCAAACTTTCACCTAATGACTGGCTCTATCTTCCACGATTTTCTAAAAGGCAGTGATAAAGGAAAATCAACAAGAACCAGCATTTTTCATTAAGGCTACCGTAACACGGACCGGGGTTATCAATCAATCAATACATATATAAATACAGTTACAGCAAATGTACAACCTCTTCACCAAACCTCTAAAACGTGGTGTGCGTTTTTTAATATAATTGAAAACAAATGTTACAAAAATTAAGAAGATTATCTACTCGTGAAAATGGTAAAAAATGTTTTTGACAAATAAATAAAATAAACTTCTGGCGGCTATTAAGCGTGTGTGCGTAGATGAATGTTTTAGGCGTAAAATAATATCGAAAAATATGCAGACAATATAAAAGGGTGTTAAAATGAACGCCAACAAAACAACAATCTCAGTTTATTAAAAAACGGGGCGAAGTTCGCATAAATAAAGGATTAATAGTTTGATTAATAATTCGCCTTAATCAGTACTGCCACCAAAAATGCATCGTCTTGCCCAGGGCTACCAGCAGAAATGTAATCTAAAGGTTTCTTACCCAAGGCTACCACTAAAAACTGAATCCGGATATTCACTTCGAAATCTAGACAGTTTGTTTGTCATGTCAGGGGAAAACGTTACAATCAACAGTAATATCTAAGTTTCTTATTACAACAATTAAACCTTTCCGTTCCTTACTTGTTCCACAAATTTCCTATGTACTCAATATCCAAATTTTCACCTAAATTTTCCTGAAATATTCTTTAATTTCGCAGGTTTAGTGGTCACACTAAGTTTACTTAAAGCGCATCACGAAAACCGTAGTGAAAAGAATACTCGTCAAATCGCAGCGGGTGCGAAGTGACACATAACCTGCGTTAGATTTCAATTTCACTTGCTAAAATATTAATTCACTAACTTGCTAAGTAACGCTAATATGAATTAGTCATAAATTGTGACTTTCTTCGGACTTCCCCTCAGAGGCGAGTTTTCATTCTGAGAAGAATCTCGAATTTTTGAGCTATTCTTGGATGCATCAAAAGTGACGTCGAACGATCTAGTTTTTTTGAATTTCAACTTCGGAAGCCATTTTCCGGACATTATCATCTGACCAAAACCGGGCTGTTGCGAGAAAGCGTATCCGGAACGATGTGAACCAGGTCGTGCGCGAACACTTCTTTTCTTTTTGCGGAGAAAGAGCTAGAAAAAAAGAAAATTGCTTTGCAGTGATCTGCATAAAAAAGAAAAGGGGAAAGAAGAAGAAAACTGAAAGTAAAAGTGAACTAAATAGAAGAAAAAGCGACATATTTTTAGAATCGCTGAATCCTGAAAATTTATGTTATGTACTCTAATTTCTCGTTTCTAAAAACAGTCGCAGACCATTTAAAGCAAACTTACCGATTTCGATGTGGAGCGCTTCTCCTTCCACATTCCTTTGCGAATTAACTCGGCTAGCGTAGGATACAACTTCTGTTTAGTCCATCGAAAACCTAACCCTGGCAGCAAGCAAACAGCTGACGTCACTAACAACGCCGCCCAGAAAGCGCCACTGCCGAATGTATTGATGGCGGCGCCCACATAAGGAAAATACGAAGGTAGCAAGTTAAACAATGTTTCTGAGTAAACTGTGAAAGTATAAAGGAAGTAAAACACGATGCTTCCCCATATAAAAAAGTGATTGATCCATGTCCAATGGGAGGTATCAAGCGCCATCTAAAAAACGTAGAACACAATAACGTGCAGAGGCGAAATACATAAAAAAACTTTAGTCAACTACCATCTTAAACCAGCCTCATTTCCAATACCGTGGTTTACATTTATCGATTTGCATCACAAAGATGGAATATATTTTTGGAAATGTCATAGGATTACAATAATGGATAAAATATTAGGAAAGGCAGCTTTTTCGTGAAGTTAAGAATTCAATTAAAAGTACAAAAAAACGCCCACCTCTATATTGACTACAATTACCAAAATAGCACCAACAAGTACAGCGAGATGTGCTAATAGGCTATGGTTCAATCCATCGCTGTCTACAAGATCTTGATAAATACCGTACGGAATAAAAAATAGCAAACACGATATGACTATACCATGCAAGAGTTTGAAAGCGAAAGTTTTTTTGTTAAACAATATATTTTTTTGACCAGGAACGTATAGCTTCGGATAAAGTAGAGAATTCTTGTCGCTAACATCCTAAAAATATAAAAAATGACATACATAAACATCATATACATAACGGTTGCGTGTAACAGGCTAAGCACGATGATCGTCACCCGGCTACATTTGCACCCATGAAGGAAATATAATGACACACCCATACCCTCCCTTCCCCTTAAAAAACAACCCAATATTGAAGTGCGGCAAAGGGGAAAATACTGATAGGTTTTTAACAGTTTTTGATCGTAATTGTGGTTAACGACTGAAGTAACGCCTTCTTCTGACCCAACATCCTTCTATCAACGCTTATTAAAAAAAAGCTTTTTTTAATTTCGTTTTTTTGTACATTTTAAAAAACTGTCAATTTGAAGGCAAATGATAACCGAAATTATTTGAGAAGATAGTAGATGCTCTGCATACCAAAATACTATCCTCAAAATATAGTTTCATACCTGATCAAATATTCCCATCGCCAGCACAGGCAGTGATGTAAAACAAACATTGTAAACAGATAGAAACCACGTATCATATAGCGTCTAAACAAATAGAAACCAGGTATGGCAGTGTGTCTGGATATAAAAACCTTATCACTAGTTACAGCGCAAGAAAACATGATATTCAGCCACACATAAATAAAAAACACAGGATGTTCCCTCAATATTAAGTACATTTTTTTCCTAACAATTCCTGACATTTCTCCAGTTATTTTGTCTACAAACTCCTGACATTTCCCTCATACGCTATTTTGGGTCAATTACAGAAGTACTAGGTAAATAGCCTAAATATTTAGATTTAATACAACGATATTGACAGAACAGACCTGAAACTTGATCTATGCTAATATTTCGAAAACAATGAGATCTTCCTGACTTTTTATGACGTTTTGACAATATTTTGAAAATTCCTGACAATTCTTGACTTTTTTGATATTAAGTACGTATTAATAAATAGACACAAGGTAGCCAGTATAAACCGGTATAAACAGGATAATACGTCTTTAATTCAAAAAGTGATCACCTAAGTTTGCACCGTTCGGTAAGAACAGACATCTAAGGTTATCTTAAGAAGGTACAGAACTCTCCAGTCTGATAAAACAAACCCACCTGTGCAGAATATCCCGAGAAGAAACTATACCAAAACTGAACAAGTGTAAATGCGAAGTTCTTGAAGAAAAAATAATTCAAAAATTTCGCCATTCTCCAATACGACCAGCGTCCGTGTACTAACAGCAATCTTTCTAAAAATCTAAATGCAGAAGAAAGTATAGAAAATTATTCTGCTACTCTGATAACAATCTGATAATTCCAGTAGCTAAAATGACCAAACGTACGAATGGCCAAATGAACGAGTAAACAAATGAGGGGACAAAACGTTATAAACAAATAGAACGAACAGACCGCACAGGAAAGCACGAACCAAAACGTAACCAAACGAAACGACCTCGCGATCGAACGATACGATACGGATCGAAACAAAATAACAAATAAACAAACAAAAAAAACGATGTACCTAAATTGTGCAAAGGAGAAATCAGAGGAAAGCACAGCTTGTCTCCCTTCTTTTCCACTTATTCCAACGCCAATGTGTGCCGCTAAAAGAACAACACAGCAAGATAATGATGTTGCTATGTATAAAAAGTGCGTTTCGTCAATTCAAACCCTCGCATTAAAAACTACCCACCGTGTCCGCATAATGGTAGGAACATTTTTCAAAGGTATTAAAAGGACATAAGGTTTACTTTAATACAGAAATATTTCTGTGAGTTACATTTTTAACCAAGAAGGGCGCTTAAGGCATTTCTGCGCGCAAATAATTAGTGAGGCGCATGTAAATGAATGGTTTCAGTTAATTTTTATTAATCAGATAGGCAGGTTCACCTCCAATATACTCTATATTCAATCCACGTTATGTTATGTCTATAGTTATTTAGAAATAGAAATGGATAAAGGCTTATTTGTTTTAATTCTATGTTTCATTTAATGGAAGCAAAATATAATCCTTGGCACTACCTTTGATCATGCTGACGTCATTTGCACCATCTCCAATTGCCAGTGTTGTCGCGTTTACATTTCTTTTTACCAGTTCAACAACAAGCGCCTATATAAACAATACTCCATGTTTCATGAATGCGTTAAAATATGAACAGCTGCACGTTTAGTCAAGTACGGAGCCTAAATCGAAGCCCTCAGTAATAGGTTACATTTAAGAAAAAAAAAAATACAAGATATTTAGGCATCGACAAGCCGAACCTTGAAATGAACCTGTAAGGTCATTCTATGAATTTTAAGACAACTAAAGCTCATCTCTCATATGGTGGAAGTTCGAATTCAATGTTACATCGTTTAAATACCGTTGTTAGAATCGAGACGTCATTTAATAAATAAGCAGAAATTCACAACAGACGTATATACCTTTTGAAGTGGTGTGACGCGGCAACAAATCACAGCTTTACAAGCCTTTCCTAATTTTAAAAATTCTAATTCTACGTTTTCCAGTAAAGCAAAGGCCTAAAGAGATTACAAAAATTCATTTTCAACAAATTTATAAAAGATTTTGTACAATTAAGTTACTGCCTACAAAGAGGTCAACACTTAAACTGCTTACAAAGAGGTCCATATTCATACTGCTTACAAAGAGGTCCATATTCATACCGCTTACAAAGAGGTCCATATTCATGCTGCCTACAAAGAGGTCCATATTCATACTGCTTACAAAGAGGTCCATATTCATACTGCTTACAAAGAGGTCCATATTCATACTGCTTACAAAGAGGTCTATATTCATACCGCTTACAAAGAGGTCCATATTCATACTGCTTACAAAGAGGTCCATATTCATACTGCTTACAAAGAGGTCCATATTCATACTGCCTACAAAGAGGTCCATATTCATACTGCTTACAAAGAGGTCCATATTCATACTGCTTACAAAGAGGTCCATATTCATACCGCTTACAAAGAGGTCCATATTCATACCGCTTACAAAGAGGTCCATATTCATACCGCTTACAAAGAGGTCCATATTCATACTGCTTACAAAGAGGTCCATATTCATACTGCTTACAAGGAAGTCCATATTCATACTGCCTACAAAGAGGTCCATATTCATACCGCTTACAAAGAGGTCCATATTCATACTGCTTACAAGGAAGTCCATATTCATACTGCTTACAAAGAGGTCCATATTCATACTGCTTACAAAGAGGTCCATATTCATACTGCTTACAAAGAGGTCCATATTCATACCGCTTACAAAGAGGTCCATATTCATACCGCTTACAAAGAGGTCCATATTCATACTGCTTACAAAGAGGTCCATATTCATACTGCTTACAAAGAGGTCCATATTCATACTGCTTACAAAGAGGTCCATATTCATACCGCTTACAAAGAGGTCCATATTCATACCGCTTACAAAGAGGTCCATATTCATACTGCTTACAAAGAGGTCCATATTCATACTGCTTACAAAGAGGTCCATATTCATACTGCTTACAAAGAGGTCCATATTCATACCGCTTACAAGGAAGTCCATATTCATACTGCTTACAAAGAGGTCCATATTCATACTGCTTACAAAGAGGTCCATATTCATACTGCTTACAAGGAAGTCCATATTCATACTGCTTACAAAGAGGTCCATATTCATACTGCTTACAAAGAGGTCTATATTCATACCGCTTACAAAGAGGTCCATATTCATACTGCTTACAAAGAGGTCCATATTCATACTGCTTACAAAGAGGTCCATATTCATACTGCTTACAAAGAAGTCCATATTCATACTGCTTACAAAGAGGTCCATATTCATACTGCTTACAAAGAGGTCCATATTCATACCGCTTACAAAGAGGTCCATATTCATACTGCTTACAAAGAGGTCCATATTCATACCGCTTACAAAGAGGTCCATATTCATACTGCTTACAAAGAGGTCCATATTCATACTGCTTACAAAGAGGTCCATATTCATACTGCTTACAAAGAGGTCCATATTCATACTGCTTACAAAGAGGTCCATATTCATACTGCTTACAAAGAGGTCCATATTCATACCGCTTACAAAGAGGTCTATATTCATACTGCTTACAAAGAGGTCCATATTCATACCGCTTACAAAGAGGTCCATATTCATACCGCTTACAAAGAGGTCCATATTCATACTGCTTACAAAGAGGTCCATATTCATACTGCTTACAAAGAGGTCCATATTCATACTGCTTACAAGGAAGTCCATATTCATACTGCTTACAAGGAAGTCCATATTCATACTGCTTACAAAGAGGTCCATATTCATACTGCTTACAAAGAGGTCCATATTCATACTGCTTACAAAGAGGTCCATATTCATACCGCTTACAAAGAGGTCCATATTCATACTGCTTACAAGGAAGTCCATATTCATACTGCTTACAAGGAAGTCCATATTCATACTGCTTACAAAGAGGTCCATATTCATACCGCTTACAAAGAGGTCCATATTCATACTGCTTACAAAGAGGTCCATATTCATACTGCTTACAAAGAGGTCCATATTCATACTGCTTACAAAGAGGTCCATATTCATACTGCTTACAAAGAGGTCCATATTCATACTGCTTACAAAGAGGTCCACATTCACACTGCTTACAAAGAGGTCCACACTTATATTGTTTTACGAACTCAGGAGACTGCGAATATATACTTATGCTAGATTTTCCTTTATGTTGGTCCTTCATATACGTTTGTTAACATTGTGGTTTAGGAAGTTTATTTTAGTTAGTAAAAATATCAACTATAGACGCACATACCAAGCTTTTACCAGATATAACTAAGGCGAAACCCTCTTTTTGGTCCATGTCCACTCCTTCATCCTACGTGGAAAATAAAATTTTTTAAAAACATATGCCACAATATCTTTAAGAATATAATTAGTAGCATTAGCCGACTTTTTACTCAAAATTTGATCGACCTTTAGAGTAAATAAAGACAAATATAAGAACAATTTTTTAAAATTTAAAAATTGTTAAAAAGGGTACTCTAAGAAACTGTGATTTATTGTCCATAGTACTGACGTACATGTAAATCAGTGCTAAGCAAATTCTTTGACGAAGGGTGAAGAATATTACAACACTGAAAGCATTTATCAAGTACGCAATGTATTTTTGTTTAAAACCTGACTATGTAATTTTAGTTTAAAGTCTAACTATACACAAGAAATTTTAGATTAAAGCCTAACCAAGTTAAAGGACATCTCCATGCTTGTCTTTCTACCAGCGAAAGTGACGCGGGCACCATTGTTTGTTTGGGCACCTGCAGAGTTTATATTATTCGCGTATTCATTCATCTTGGTTTGGTAATTTTTGATCTGGTTATAAACTTCCCTCTCGTCGCTACCATTTATGATAAAAACATCCACCATGTTTTCCGTGAGCAACATGCTGGCATAACCAATGTTGATCGCTGTTTCTATAGCAACAAAACAAATAGGCACACTCAATAGTTGCACCATGTTTTTATCATTTTAGTTTCTCGTATAAACACAAAACTGTATGTGGAAAGTCTTATTTTCCAGTGATTCTCAGCAGCGTTTTTACATGTTTATGACTTCAAGCGTCCCTATGAACTTTAGGACGTGCAAGACTGTTTAGTAAGGTTCAGTCAAATTCTCATATATGTATCAAGAGATAACAAAACCAAATATAAAACACCGAACTATTGCGCTAGCATAAAGAAATTATGGACTATGGAAGAAAAAATTCCCTCGCTTTTCTTGATTACAGATGATTGCTATGAAGGAGACACCCCTCCCGGACTTTCCAGATATCAAACATTTATTTAACATTATAAAACACAACACATCACAACACACAACACAACACAATACCTTGTTTATCTCCGGTCAACACCCAAATTTTGATATTAGCCTAAAAAGAAATAAGATTTAAGTTGTATATTACCTTAACTTACTTAATTTTAATGACCAAACATTGTATTTCAGTGCTGTCTATAGTACGTGCAATAATAATTTGTATCTCCATAATAAAAACCATTGCCTGTCTGTCGGCCAAAAGCAGGTCGCGTTAACGTTACAAATAACAAAGGCGACATACTCTATTCTATATGTTTAAAAGGGTTGCTTTATATTGCATCCCCTGCAAAGTAGTTTAATTACTTTATATTAACAGGCGGACAAAACTTGCATATTGTGCTACTTTAATGAGTAAATTTAAAAAGTTAGGTCAAGGTTCAAAATACAAGCATAAAAAAGTTGTAACCACTTACCTCGGCTAAGTTTGCGATGGCTTCTGGGACACCATCTTGAAGTTTGTCTTCGATAGCTGTTGCCCCTAATAAGTTCAGATTGTCTTCAATGGCGCAATATGCCTATGGATAAAATGATAGAATGGTACATTTTCCTTACCTACAATGATTATTTATAGAAAAATGAAACCTTACCTCTGCCATTTTACCATCCCTGTCTTCCGTGGCAGTACTGAAAAAAATAAAGTGGCTTCGATTAACACTTTATTAAAATAAATTATATGAATTTTGGAGTAAAAGAACAGTAGTAACTATTTCTCCAAGAAAAAACCTGTATATTTCTCATGAACAACTCCCACCCTTTAACGCACTTATTCCAGAATTAACGGCATTCTAACATTTTATACTCTTTGAAATAATCGATAAAAGAGAATATTTTGACATTTTAAATATTCAACTGAGCTAGATTTTGTACATAGGTGTAAATTTAAAATAACAAATGAAACCAGAAACAAATTGGAACTATTTTGAAGTAACACAAACAATTTTCTTAGGGTGTTCATTCCAATTATAATTAATCAAAATCAAGCTAACTTAAGATGTACCTGGCAGCATGGTACATTTCAGACCACTCACTATATTCTTTTTCTGTCAGATCTTTCGAAGCAATACACAATGTACGCAAGCCTTCACACGCAAAAGTCTAAAAATCAGAAAAACAACAAGGTTATTAATAATTAAAGCAGAAAAAACACCCAAACAGGCAGGCTGACAAAATATGCAGGACTTACATCAAGGTGAGACTGTGTTGATTCCGTGATAGTGTGACTTTCTTTTGATAATAATTCATATATAGCAGTGTCTGTAATAGATACGAAGAAATTTAGACAAGTATAGCCTTTTTCTATTAACTTAGGGAATGAAGTGTCTTTTAAAAATTATTCTTGTAAAAAATATTCCCCTAAAAAAAACATTAATTAAAAAATAAAAATGCAGAAATTGACTACTGTTTATTCATGCTTTTAAGATTGTCCAATAATTTTGGGACAATCCTCGCTGCTGGGAAGTGGGGATGGAGAGTAATAATTGACCCCCACCATTGCCCTTCGTAGTTCCAAAGTTGTAAAAAGACATGAGACGTACGACAGGTATTGTTTGTACTTGCTAATGACGTCATTAAATTTGCGCAAGTGTGAAGTATTAGTCTTAATTCGAGTTTTGCGAAATAATTGTTGTGTATTTGGTCACATTGTGACGAACTAAAAATAACGTATCAATGATAAAAATAACGTATCAATGATATACGATAATAAATCGTCTAAACCTTATAAAAACAATTTAAAAACATTTTTCAAAACAAAATGTTAAAAATTTTACTTAATTGGTAAAACACTGTCATATCTTAAAAAAAATAAAAAAAATCTGGACAAATAAAGCTAAATAAAAGTTAGAAAAAGTGGAAATATATGAGGGTGTAACTATAAATTCATAAAAGTTATGGAAAAAGTTAAAAAGTGAGGCGGTAGGGGATGATTCACCAAAAACAGGGTTAAAATCACTTTATTAACTTACCAGCACCTTTACAGTACAGCGTTATTTTATCATCTTTTCTTACTATTACCTAAACATAAAATCAAGATTACAGTAGTCTGAAAAATGTTATTTTTTTATCCTAAAACAAAACACAACTTACAGACATCCTTTTTCTAACATTGTCAAAATCCAGAATGCACAGAAGTTCATATGTTTCCTAAATAAAATAAGAATGTGCAGATATAAATATAAAATAGGATCATTTTACGCATGATTCATATTTGCGTCACAAGTGTGAACCAGCCTTTAGGAAATCGTCATGGAAAACAAAGAACCGTCTGTCCATAAAACTTAACATCAGTTGTAAATTTAGGCTCCAATTCACCTTTAAAAAATTTTCATACCACGTAATGTTGAAGACGAATAACATTTAACGCTATTGGTGCAAATGAATGTAAACTCTGTATATATCTACTTCAGCAAAACTTTGTGACATAAAACTTTTTAAAGTGAAACAAGGTGAAACTGAAAATTTAATCTATGTCAAAAGAAATTATACAAGCGCAAATCCAGAATCTCAACTCATTTATACAAATCTTTTCAAGAAACTTTTAAGTGGTACAGAAATAGTAGTCAAGACGACTCACCTCCGTTCCGTTTCTTTCTATTGTAATGGTAGTTGGGGTTCTAGACTATAACAGAAATAAATTTTCAACCTCAATCCTCTATTTTCTCGAGATAATGAACATCGATCCTCTATCTTCTCGAGATGTTCAACCTCGATCCTCTATCTTCTCGAGATATTCAACCTCGATCCTCTATCCTTTCGAGATATTTAAGCTCGATCCTCTATCCTCTCAAGATATTGAACTTCTTATCTCGAAATACACCCTATTGTATTAGCAAAAGCTATACCTTAAACACAAATCCAAAGTTAGTTGCAGCAGACACTAATGCTCCTTCATCAGGTGATTGTGCTTGATACTCCAACAAAGCTGTAAAAATATCAAACGAAAAAGGTAGAACGAACTCAATGTAAATGTAATACTCAGAAATTGTAAAAAATGAAAAAATTACTTTTTTTAATTTTAGGAAATTTTTTCGTTAAGATAATTTATGTACTACTTTTGCACCTGTACGATTGGATAAACTGAAGAATATGGAGATTTTTATTTGGCGGTTGAAACTATTTACAATTTCGCGAAATGAAATTTCGTAGTTTAAAACTTTGCGGGATTTATTTGCATGATTTGCAAAAAAATAGATATTTTGTGGAATTAATTTCACGAACTTTCGAAAATATTGCAAAACCGCGAAATTTTCTTCTCACGAATATTTCTGATAATAAAGTACCCACCACATGTCGTGTCAAATCTGTCAAACAAAAACAATATAAAATTAATACATACGCGTTTTTCCACCACTGCATGGAATAAAATCTAAAAAAATAATAAAATGAAAATTATAATATATCAAAGAAATTTAACAGTCCATATACATGAAACAGATTAGCTACACATAATTACATGAACCTGTATAAAGATAAAACTTGTATATTACCAGTCTGATCATACTCTTTTTCTTCAACCATAACAGTATGACAAAGTGCAAGAAGGCGAAAGAATTCATCCACAACCTAAAAATTTTTAAATATAGCTAAAATATACAGTACAGTAAAAATATAAATAGCAACAATATAGTTATTTTTTTCGTGAAATGTGTTAACAGGTGTCACGTGTAGGATAGTTTTGTTACAGTTTAAATACAAATCAAGGATCATGTAAAAAAAGACAAAAAATTCTTTGCTAAATGGTCCCATCGTATATTTAGTCCCTTAATGCCTTCGCAACTATAAAAATGTCATTCACATTCGATACCTGGTTGTTGGAGTCAATTTCTTCTTTTAATGCAAAATCTGTAAACCGGAAATTTGGGTCAGCGTATTTATTTTCAGAAAAGTCAACAAAATCCTGAAATACAGAAAAAAGAATGAATCTTACTTGTAACACACAAAAAAAAATATTCAACATGAAATAATGAAACAGTAACTCACCTTTTCATCCATATTGGCGATCTCATCAACAATATCCTCATTTTCCTCACAATGGCCTAATATACAAAAAAAGTCTCGTTGAAGAAAGCACAAACTACAATTTAATGTTACCATATACACATATTGATTTTCTTACCATACATAATACCATTTATAGAACATTCTTTAAAAACCATAACATTCTGTGTCAAGGTACCAGTCTAATAAGAAATAGATTGTAATGATAAGCAAAGATTTACAAATATTGTAAATACTCTTATAAATAACTCTTATAATAATTTTCACGCTTGCCTCAAATAAAAGCCATCCTAAAATATTAAATATTTTAATAACGCCCTCTTATTCAGTCAAAAAGGGGCGTTTATTAGAGTTTACCCGATTCAAGCAATTTAAATGTGTTGAGTTTATGGTGAAAATTGGTAAATAAGTAAATATGGGTATGTCAAAAAATAAATTTGAATATTTAAAATTTATTAAATAACCCTAATCCTATATTTAACACTCGTCTCTAAACACCCCCCAAAGCTTGAAAATTAAGTAAATGCTAAGGCTTTAAATTGAGAATTTATGGTATTGTAAAAATAGAATATCACGTTTAACACTTCTTCTCACCACTCTTAATTAACAGAGCTATATAATGCAGTGTGTTCGACGTCCTTTGGCAGGCGTAAATAAGTTAGAAAACATAAATGCTAGTTATGTTTGACACTGCATTGTCTTCTCGCTCACATTCGAATGTTTTTTCAGGTTAAAACATCAGAAATTTTTAAATCAAAGATTATTGACATAAATAACCATGTAACCTAAACCTTTATTTCATTGTGAAATTTAAATTGATTCCATGCTTCAGTTCAAGACTTACCTTGTCTGAAAAGATGTATTCAATTTGACCAAGCTCTTCAGATAAAGTTGTGTTCCTGTATGAGAAAGTAGGGAAGATAAAAGTAAAAAAATCAAATATAAAGAGCATTACTGCTTCTGATAAATACTTAACTCTGTTGAAATTACAAATGAACGATTCCATTTATCTTTTTACGTGTCAGTTTTAAAAAGGTAAATTTTGAGAGGATGCCCATGGCTACACGGTAATTTAATTTTTTAAAAAAAACTACAACAAAAAAAAATAAAAAGTTTTCTCCTCATAGGAAAATTTAGTTATTTTAGTCGAAGTCTAAAAAAAACATTTAAAAATTTAAGATAAAAAAAACATTTTTTTTACCAGTATTATATGGTAAACCAAATTTTAAACTAACGTACAAGAAAAATGACTGTAAAGATTTTTACCTCGCAACAGCAGGTGTATCAGTTTCTGCGTGATAAAGATGAAGATCCCAATTGATTACTAAACTTTGGCCCAGCCTGATCACCTCAACACTACAAATAGATGAAAAATATGTTTGTATAATAATACCTGTATTCTATGTTTAAAATAGTTGTAACACAGCTTATAAGGGATTCCAGCAATGTAGTTTTAATACTTAAAGCTTAACAGGTGAACAAGAATGTACGAAATACCAGTTCGGGAAATATAAATATGATGGGCGAATTACTGTTTATTTTTTTAAGGGCTATAATGACCTAATTCTTTTAAGAAAAAAACTCAATCCACTTAATTTAATTTCTTGTCTGCCATTAATCTAAACACATATTGTTTCAGAATTTTTCACTTTTTGCATAAATTTACAGCCTTAGAAAGAAGAAGACTTTATTAAAAATGTCAGGTATTTCTTTTATTGAAAATTCTCAGCAACCTTAGAACTGTTGGCAACCAATACAATAATTTAGTTACACAAGAAGGACGAACTTACAACGTACCTGATATACAACGAGATTGGTATCAATGTATTTAACACCATTACAAATCCCGGCCAGTTTATCAATGCTATTAAACCTGCCTTATTATCGTAAAATGATTCCCATGGCAGAAAAAATATGAAGCTCTATAATGAATAACAAATGCATACAATATTATTGCAAGTAGTTTTCTACAGAATTTCTCATCAGCTTGAAATACTTCTTTAGAAAGCAACTTTTTATTTTTGCATCATCCAATTTTTCACCCTCTCAAATTTTACATTTATGTACAGTATGCTTAACTTTTCAAGATATATAGGGAATTCAGGAAATTCTTTTTTTGATAATTGAGCCCAAAATAACCAGTTAAGATTTTTTTTAATTTTTGTTTATTTTCTCAAGAAAAATTAACAGAACAAAAGAATTAAGCTAAATGAAATAATTAAACAATTTATAGAATCAGTCTCTTTTTTATACCTACCCTTCCTTTGTCATTTTCCCATGTGTACGACATGATTGACAAGAATGTACAAATAACTGCTAACAACAAAGCAATCTAAACAAAAAGCAAAGATTAAATAGGAATTTAGAAAATTCAGAAATATTTATAGTTTGTAGGAGTTTTAAAATTTTCTTATTCACCAGATTTTGTTTAAATAAAAAAAGTTATATTATTACTATATTATAGGAGGGAGGGAAAGAGGCTTATTCATTCTGTGATAGTTCATTTCTGTCTAAAGTCCCTGAAAAGTGCATGTCTTTATCGCCATATCAAAATATTAGTTGTCATGATGTCAATAACGTCAACGTCACTAGCTTATTTAAATTAGGAAATCATTACAATGTATTTATAAATTTAATGCAAAATAATTTGGAAAGGAATTGGTGACATCTGTTAATTTTACCAGTGGTAATTACTAGGACCCATCTGAGACTAAAATTACCTAAATCTCCTAAAGCTGGGTTAATTTACCCGATTTGGGATAGATGATGTGATCAAAAAACTTTTAATCAATATCTCTGTAAGTTCATGCCCCTATCCACTTCAAGCTATATGCAATGAAAGTTATTGAAATCTTAGATCCTTAAAGCTTATTGGATTAAAGTACTTTGTTTTATGCCAAAACCTTTTTTACATTTTTAACAATTTTTAGGTATATAAACATCTAAGAAAAAAAACTGCAAGGGCATATCTAGTATGATCCATTATACTAGTTTAACAGGACTAAAGTACTTA
Source organism: Hydractinia symbiolongicarpus (assembly GCF_029227915.1). Taxonomy (NCBI): domain Eukaryota; kingdom Metazoa; phylum Cnidaria; class Hydrozoa; order Anthoathecata; family Hydractiniidae; genus Hydractinia; species Hydractinia symbiolongicarpus. Next base: position 9,900,477 of record NC_079875.1, on the reverse strand, counting down.
CCCAAATAACTAGGGAATTTGTCAAGTGGTCCAGCTTTGTTCTTTTAAATATACCTTTACCTATGAAAATAATTATGTATTAAATAATAATACATTATGAAATACATGTAAATTGTACCCATACAAATATAAAAGAAATATGGATTATCACAACTATCAGGACTAAATAACTTATTCTTGTAAAAATTAATTAATTCTCCACTACCTTTAGTTACCGTTACTGACAATTTATATTTATTTTCATTTGCAAAAACGAAATTCAAACTGCAAACATGCTAAGTTTAATCTGTTGTTAAAACTGGGACATATATGTACAGGTCAGGACAAAAGTAATAGCGCTGGTATTAAAAAACAATCAAGAAGGACTGTTTTCAAATTGGAATATTTATGCCATCTTAATAAGAAAAGTCTGAATCTTTCTGCTTAGCATTCAGCATGAGAATAGGATTAATATCTTAGGTGGTTTTTTAGTTAAGTAATTGCTGTGCTTGCACAACTTTCGTAACTAAAAAGGAAGCGTTAAATCCACTAGGACCCCTTCACAGGACCCTTGTTGATAGCAGTACTAATAGGAACTGAAGAGGCTATCCTAGGTAAGCAATTTCCATAAAATAACTGCACATTTACAGCTAATTACCTGTGTTCATCATTAACTTAGTATCATGTCCAGCGAAGACAACCAAACCATACATCCAAGGGGTATTACGTAAAACGCAACCCTAAAAAATAACTATTACAATAAAGTACTCCCTATAGGCTTGAGAAAAATGTTTTGTTAAAATAGGAAGTGGGGGCTTAATATTGCTGATAAAGCACACAACACAAATTGCTGATAAAGCACATTTCAGAAAAAAATTCAAGTAAAGCTCAATCCATATCTTGCTAGACTGTGCAAGTTTGCAATCCATCAAAATTCCACGTGTCTATATAAAATAACTTTACATACTCTTAAGATGATGTTGTTGTTGTCTAGGGAATAAGTATGTCCAGCCCAATCAAGGTTTCCTTGAAATTTCTCAAGCTTGTTATTTGGTAGTTCACAAGTTACGGTACCTTAACAAAACAAACAGTAAGGAAAAGAATTCTGTGAAGTAAAAGCTTACTACATATAAAAAACAAGTTGGGCACTGTACCATCAAATGTACTAAGTTCTTTTTCTCCTGTAAGCACCTCAGCCACCTCAGGTAAGGGTTGACGAACTTTTAAATTTGTTTCCCTATTATATAAAAATTATGTTTATCTAGGCAGTGTTGATTATCTTCTAGGTTGTTCCAGAATCTCTCCCTGCTTATAATTGCCCTCCATTTTGGTTATTTTCTGGTGCGAAAAATTCATACACTCTTGCCTTTTTAAGCTATATGAAATTTGGGTTATTATTTAAGATTTAGTCCATTGGTAGCATTTTTTTTCTTGAAGAAAATTCTTCCTCAGTAACAAAAATTGTTATATTTTCAAGTTCTTATTCCATTGACTCATAATGCAATGCAAAAAGAAATATGAAAGATATATCTAGTGTTCACACGTGCCATCATGACCTTGCTGGACACACAGATGATTGTTTTGTATAGTTTATGTATTTTAACTAGAAGATTAGAAGAACAAAAGATGCAAAGCAATCAAATCATTAACTGCTTATCAAAGTAAATAGAACCTGCTTTAATACTATCATGAGTGTGGGTGGATAAGGTCAGAAACTCAATTTTTTGTAAAATATTCACATATCCACTGTTTCCCGCATTCTTTTTGAAGTTAATAAATGATAATTAACTTCACACGTATCATTATGAGTGGTATTATGAATGGTATAATTTAACAATTTGCTTATTGTAAGATTTTAACAGATTTGTAAAATGTGTTTTAATAATTCTATTATAATTTTTTATAAACACTATCCTGTTTTTGGAATAGGTCTTTTTAAGGTTTTTTGAATAGAAATTCAGAAAAAGGTCAAAAAGGGTGAAAAAGACTAACTTTTAATTTTATTGCAAAGCATGCTGTCATCCAATCAGAGCATAGTATAAAAGCCATATTCCCACTGTAAATTTTATCTTGTAAAAAAACCTGGGAGACAAAAAAATTTGAAAACTTACCCATCCAATTCAGCAGTTTCAATAAAACATAGACCACTTTCTTCACTAGTTGATAAAATAACAATATCAGCCTACACAAAAGCAAATAACTCATATAACAAAAATCTGAACAAAACCAGGCTTGTTTGTAAGCTTTTTAAAAAAGACTAACAGTTAGATAATATTTGTTTTTATTACCCGGGTAAAAGGGTAGCATCAATATTTTCGAAAATCGTGCCATGTGATTGGTTAAAACTTACATCATAGCAGGCAATATTCATTGGTATTGCCCGCTACCATAGCAACCGTATTTATAGTTTAAATACGGTAGCATTAAATGTAAATAAACACAGAAAAAAGTAAACAAACGTGAAAAAGAAGTGGAACTTACTTTATTTTTTTTTGTAGCTACGATAAAAACCTGTAATGTTTACACAATATTTGATTCAAAAAAATATATTTTAGTTCGAATGTCCGTTCCATGGGAATAGTGTCTATAAAGACATGGTTTCTACATCCTGGTTATAATGCCATATTTTTTGTAAAATTCTGCACCCGGATAATAATCCATATAATAACTGTTTATTTCGGGCAATACCTTCAAATATTGACCTCTGTCACGTATTGCCCTCACAAGCTCGGGCAATACTTTGACATTGGTCAATATTCTCCGGTATTGCCCTCATAAACAGTTATTATAGGGTTAATCTTCCAATGAATAAATTTATTTCTTGTTACAACAATTAGCTCATCATATCTAAATCTCTTTGTTAAAAAATATAGCAAACGAAAAAGGATGGGCCACTAATGATAACTATTTGGTATGTATGATGTCATTTTCTTAAACTACAACACAGGACATCAATACATTACGTTACTTTCATCAAAACATTTTGAAAAAATTGACTTTGGTAAAGGTTATTTGATTACTGTTTTAATGAAATAATTAATTTAAAAAGATACCGCAACTGGCTGGTCATTTTCTACTTTAACGATATCCCCTGTTTCCACATCTTGCCACTTTCGTTCTTCTATATTACCCTCTGCTGTCAGTACGTACGTAGTTTGATTATTTAACTGATTGTCACTTTTATGACGTCCATAGTCATCATAGCCATCCTTGACCATGGTTGCAAGTAACACTAATGTTAGTGGGACTGCTGTAGAAGCTGGGTTTAGAGCAGTAATTTGAGGTATAGACTAAAGATTAAACCATTGTTTAAAAAAGTTATTCTATTAAATAATGCATGTCATTTTATATAAGACTAATGCAGGTTTCTAATTTGACTCCACAATACAACATGTGAAAAATGTAAATTTTAAATAGGTGTCTAGAATTTTTTCCTTTTTTTTATCAATCATCTAAGTTGAAATTTTGTGTCAACCTGCAGGCAAGAAATAATTTTTTTGAGAACAATCTCATTGACGCTTACTTAAACAGTTTGCCAAAGAACATTCACAATCAATACCAGTAACTCTTTTTTGCAAAAATACCTTCTCTAAGAACATGAGAATTAAATAAACCAACTTACCATGATTATAATTTGCAGCAAGAAGTACAAATTCGCAGCCTTTTGGAATTGTAGAAATAAGTTTTTTGGAAGGAAAGTAAGTAAGTTATATTTCGACGTTTTAATGTGGTTATTCTACAAAAGAAAAAAGGCACGATGAGTAATTTAGACAATACTTTTTTATTTGTTTACATACCTATGCTATTTTAGTGCAAGTAATGAGAAAAGAAGGAAAAATATGAGGGCTATACTTATTGGTAACTAAAGGAGCAAGCTTTTTTAAGAGGATTTTAGAATGTGTAGCAAAAAACACATATATATCAACTGTATTAGGTTATGTGGTTGTGTACGCATGCTACCTCAATCCTCTCCTGAAAAGTTCAAAATATACTCTAAAATTTTTTACAATAATGATTAAAATCTTTTTGATTGTTTAATTATTTTTAATTACTCTATGGCACATAACTTCCAGTATCATGGTTTTAACAACAAACAAACGGTAAATAAAGTAGTACATACAACATATTTAAATGTCTGGTTAAATGTTAAATCATTTGCACGGATTTGTCGTTCAGTTCTGTGTTCTGAAACAAAGAAGATGCACTTAAATTAAATGGGTTATAATAAACTACATGATGAACATTGATCAAACTGTGAATAATTAGAATAATGCAAATGAACATTTTATTGATTTCTGATAAAGACTTGCCTAACATGTGTGACGAAAAAAATTGTGTTGTTCATGATATCTCTTGATCTTTTGTGAGTATTTAAGAGTTCTCCTCAAGGTACATATGTCCCAACAATTTCGCAGATTCCTCCCCCTTGTCCTTACATAACAAACATGTCAGCTTTTGACAATTTTTACACCTTTGACCATCAACAAATACTAGGCTTGAGGAATGGCTAATTATTTGCAAATATCAGTAAATATTTGACTAGTATATAATTGATAGCTCCTTCTTGTAAACATGAAGTTTGCAAAAAAAGATGCTGAAAGATGAAATATAAAGAGAAATATCAACATTTCTTACCATTCTCATTTCCATCCTTTCCAAACCAAGGAAGCCATTTTGTAATTTGAGCCATATTCTATGCTTTCTTATTCATCTAAAAATGCAGGGGCAAAAAACAATAGGCTATTTAACATTTGTACATCATCATCAAGTGTCACATTTACGATTTTGCCAGTGATGTTGCTGTGTTTTATAGCTAAGATACTCTATCATTAAAAAAAATTGATTTTGCATTTTGAACGAACTTTCAAATATAGGTGGCCATATGTGAAACATTCTGTAGATGACCTTGAATATATTCTCCAGAGGGTTAAAAAGAAAAGTGTGAAAAAATATTTTTATGATAAAAAGTATATTACATTTTATAAGCCAGTATGTTAACACAAACAATATATACACAGTATTCACACAATAGGATTTAAGTAGTCCAATACAAAACATTTAGCTGCACAATGGAGTTTCCAGCAGTGTATAATGTACAAACCTATTTTGAATGTAGTATATATGCTTTTAAGAATGAATACTACACAAACTATTACGAGATATGTAAAATAGTAAGTAAAAAATATGTTTAAGGAGGAGAAATCAGTATATTTGGAACACTGCATACACAAACAAATATTAGAGAAAATAAAGTTCTGTCAGTTAGGCTAAACATTGCCATGTGTTTTTTAATTAAAAAAACATATGTTAATAAAAATAAAATAACCAAGAGCATATTATAAACATAACATTACAAAATAAAAAAATGTATAATTAAAAAAATAATTGTTTTTTTTTTAAACAAAACTCTCAACAATCATAGCAAATTAATCCTTGACGTATAACATTCTAGCATTAAACGTTTTAAAATTTTCATTAATTATGGAAGATGAAGGAAGAAGATAAAGGGAATAAAAAATGAGGAAGTAAAAGCAGTCAAACTACGAAATAAACATGATGGCAAACAACAACCTAATCTCTGATTTATGTTTGGTGTGTGTTCTGAGGGCACAAAACATGAAAATTTTACAAAAGAAAAAAAAAAAAATTATTTCATATTATTTCATATATATAACTTGTATTGGAGGTTTTGAATGGCATTTATTGAACCTGTTAGCACCAACATTGAAATTTACTTATAGACAAAAAAAAATATTATTAAAAAAAAAAACAATATGGAAAAAACAATTTAAAAAAATGATATTAATTGTTTAACAAAGAAACAAAGCAAATCTTTTGTTTTAATACTGAATAAGTTTTAAAATTTAAATATTAAAAAAATTATGATATTCATTCTAATTTATGCATAAGTAAAAATTTTCTGCACATGCATTGCATATCAGGTTTCTTCATGTATAAGTTGCTAACTTATGAGAAAAACAAATGAGAATATTATATGAAGTCTAGATACTTATTTCCTTCTGTGTTTAAAACATTGTTTTTATAGAAAAATGTGGTTTAAAAGGGTCCTTCAAAACTTTCTACTTGGTTTTGTTGAACCTTTTTCAGTCTAGTACATGCAATCACACTTACACATCTGTACACACACACCTAAAAAAAACTTGGTGAAATGCTTCCACATCTTAATTGCATGTGTAGAACCAATATCACCCATGATAAAGTTTATTAGAATAAAGACTGACATTGGCTATTAAGTTCGATCTTACTATGGCATTAAACTAATTTGTGAAAATCAAGAACATAATATTTAAAAACCTTTTTTTATTTCTGTAATTCTTTATAATTTTGTTTTTCTATATTTTGGGAGTCTAATCTAAAGTGTCTGTTACAAACAGAGAAATCATAACAGAAAAATACAAAGTTCCAAATAAGTATGACTAAGGCCATTCAAAAATTCATTGGTTATCAATTTGAGCTCCAAGCAGAAACACAGAATACAAATATTTTTGCCTATTACCACCATGTATTGACCTTAAGAAGTGTTTTTTTTACTTGATTGCTGTGCTCATTGACACCAAACTTTGTTTTTTTTAAGCTCAAAAAGGAAAATGTACAGTTTCATTTAAATGAGGATACTTATTCAAACTACGCAAGAGGATATCACTGGTGCAATCCTAAAGGCAGCTTTCAACAATAAACAGACTTTTCGCCTATTATATTATTGTGCAGTAAAAAAAGTTTTGAAGACTTTACAAAATTGAGAAGTGAGAAGTTTTGAAAGCCTAGCCACTACATTTCGAAAAGGGAGGGAAAGTTGGGTGGTAGGGGTTGAAATGTTTGAGTTCCTCAAGCCTCTCTAGAATAAGTATACAAAAAATTTATATATAAAAATACCAGTGTGCTATAAATCTCTTCATAGAATTAACCCATTTTGAGAAAACTGCAACATAACAACATGTACTTTGTGCAGGAGACCAGGGTTAAATTAATCTTGGTGTCAATTCAATATGGGCAAGTGAATGTTACCATAGCCCTGGGTTCTGTTCTGCTCAGATTGTGAACAGCCTAGGCCTTATAAATTCGCTTGCTGTTCGTACTTCTGCATTTGGTTTAAAATCCATTAGGCATCAAAGTGTCCTATGATGGTCTAGTTTTCAGAATACCTTACCTGAAATAAGTCTTTTAGATCTCCCCTTGCATGGACTTAAATCTCTAATAAAGCATACATTCTTGTGTAATTATATTTATATACCTAAAATTACTATTGTTATATATACCTAATACCTATATACCTTATATATACCTAAAATTACTATTGTTCACAATCACTTTCACACAACTTTTTTTCTTGGGATTTGCATTGCAATATTTTTACATTTTTTGCTTGTTCGTCTTGTTTTGTAGTGTTGTCCGTGTCAATTGTGTGTCTTATATTGTCCAAGGTGGCTGTCATACTTCGAGCTCTGCTAACTTTGGCAGTTTCCAGTTTCTAGGGCATAATTTTTAATCAATAATTTATTTACCTCCTAGTAAACTGAAATATATGTATGGTTATTTCATTCATTCATTCATTCATTCGAAAATGGCCTGTTTATAAACAGGACGGCCGGATTATGTATGCATGGCCTGATTATGTTTTTTTTTGACATAATTGTGTTGTGGTGACTGAATTATGATGGATGATAATGGTTGGCTAAGGCAGGCATTTTCTTCGAATTTTTATGAATAAACCATTGATGAGTTATTGTCACATGCCATTTTTGTCTGCAAGATAACTCACAAGTCTCGACGTAATTTTCTCTGCATGCAAAACTCCATTGAAAACTAACTAGATTTTGAGAATGGGTTGGCTAATTTTTATTTTCGCAGGAAATGAATTCTGGGGATGAATTAAATTATTCTTTTTGCAGGAATTAAATTTGGTTAAAAGTTATTAAACTTGTGAATACCAAAATTTAGTTTTCGCGTTTTGTTTCATTTGAGAACAACAACAACTTTGCCACCAGGGCTATTTGCTTGTCACAAATGATATAAAAACCGGTTGGCCCAGATTCTGTTCATTCTATAATATGTGAGAAATAATATAAAAATGTTGTACATAAGCTAGCCCACCCCGATTATGTTTGTTCACAAAGTCTCAAATAATATTAGACATTAGACATCATGTTTGTTTTTTAAGCAACAAATGATAATAGACTGCTGAACATATACCTGCCTGCCCTGATTATGCTCCTTTTCTAAGTGCCAAATAAGATATATTTTAACTGTTGTATATACATAATAAGCTGGCCTTTCCTGATTATGTTGCCCTGATTATGTACTTTTCACTTTTTGTCCTGTTTTAACCAGGGAAAGCTGCCGTACATAATCAGGGCAGTGTTTATTATCCGGGTAGATGGCACAATGTGTGAGGATATGGCACAATATGTGGGCCATTGGATGTTGCAGAGAGTTGCCTGGTAGAGCCTTGACCCTAATTGGGTCTGCGTACTCTAGCTAGGGCTATGAATATCTATTGTGATTATGGTAGACAAAAACATCACAACGAAAAACATTAACACATTTAATAAATTTGCTATTAATACACCTGTGATACAGAAAAGCTTTATTAAGCTTTAAATAAGCACTAGAAAAAAATGAAGTAAAAACGCAAATTGCCTTGTCCTTTTTCTGACACTGAATGTGAGTCAGGTCAGGTTAGCGGATGTTTCTGCGATTGATTTATTGCCCGCCCCTGCGTAAAAAAGCGCTAGCATGATGATATAGTAGAAATTTTTCATCCCCGCGATACCTTGGCTGTCGTCAAAAAGATTTGTTGGTAAAATTGATATACCGGACATTCTGCATCATACAATCGCCGGATTGCATGTATTAAGCCGGACTGTTTCCATTCATCCAATATTTTGCATAGTTAACAGCATCGTTACCCCCAGGCCTAAAACTCCCAGTCTTCCGAGCCAAAAAGGAGTGTCAATTTCTGATTTTTATTAAGCAGAGAAACCTTGGGTTGATGATGTAAGATGATTTCCTTCCCTGTCGTGATTGACTTCTTTCAAGTATTTTTGTACATTTACGATGTGCACACCATGAAATAAAATAGAAGTTTACGTTATTAAACAAAGCACGCGCTGGCCCACTTTGCAATTCTTTTTCGCAATATGTTACATCCGCAACTGTAGGGATCCTACTTGGGTTCGCATGCAATTTGTGTCTGATTGGGTGAGACACTACATTTTCAGACACATTTTTGGGGGCAGGCAATGAACTTTGACTAAACAGCGAAGTTGTCAGTAGATTTGATAGTATTTGTAGAAGAAATAATCAAATGCAGTGACTTTTACACGAATACTTGTGTTTTCTCAGTTAAGGTGTGAGTAAGGGAAAAAAAATCTCATTTCTTTACGAGCTTTTTGATAGAAAAGAAGAAAAAAAATGAAACAATCTAAAAGAATGTCTTTATTCCAAAAAACCTACTTTGCATTCATAGTCTGGTATGACGCAGCTAACAGAGATAAGCGTTATGCCATAGCATAGAGATATTAAGAGCGACACATTATGATTACTCAAGTCCTGTCTTCAAAAGTCCGATTCAACATACAGCAAAAATTTTTTTGACTATTACACTTTAACGCTCTAGAAATGTACCTTATGCTTTGAACTGCGAACAAACAGAACTTATATTTTTGCCTGTAAAAGACCTCACAGTGGAACCTCTAATAGCGGCCACTTTGGGGGATCCAGCTTATTGGCCGTTAGAGGTGACCGATGTATAGAGGTTTTATATGAATATCCTTTTTTTTGACAAAACGTCTGGTCAGGAGAGGGGCTCAAAGAATGATTCATGATCAAAGCAAGGGTACATGTGAAAGCGTTAAAGTGGCTAGAGCAAGTTACGAAAAGATCCTTTCACATGCTACTGACCTCGGTACAAATTTAAGCAAAAATAATTGTTTTTATTTTTCCTTTCATTTGCTTGCATGAAGATAATTTTTGACCGTAACTAGAGGTGAAATTAGACATTGGGACAATAGAATGTGGCCGTTTGGCCGTTGATTGGAGGTGACCGATGTATGGAGGGTTTTTTTATAAGAGTTTGATCATGAATTTGGCAAGGATTTTCTTTTCTGGCCGCTTATCAGGAGGTGAGTGATGTATGGAGTTGACCGTTAATAGAGGTTCCACTGTATTTTTATAATTTTTTGCCGTGTATAAACTTTTTTCTGTAGGTGTTTACATCTAGTGCATAGGGCGAACAAATTTGATATAGAATCAACCTTAACGCCCGTGCTTTTTTCCTTTTTTATAACAGGACGGCGAGACGACGGACCCCGTCTCTTAGGTTGATATAGGATATGTTCCTATTTTAGGAACAATCAAACTATAATGGTTGAAAAAGCGACAGTTTAGTAAGCATGGTTTTAGAGGTGGGTAAATGATTTCTTCCACCTCGCTCTTTTGTTAGAGGTCACGGCAAAAGTTTTGGGGATTTTACTCATTTCGCGAAAATTGAAAAACAGTTCATTTGGAAGGAAATAAGTTTTTCGCCAATGGCAACAATTCTCTTTCTTTTCTCTTAGTCTGCATCTATTACTGTTTTTTTTTGAAGATTTTGGATATCCGAGGCAAAAAAAACTTTCGCGTCTTGAAAAATATTAATGACTTCGCGTAAAAAAACGCGTTTTGCTGATTTATTATTTTCAAAGGCATAAATTTTCGTATAGTGTAGGAGCATTAAAAAAATATAAAAGCAAAGAACTCCGTTCTTTAGAATTTAGAAACAATTTGAAGATTATTCGTGTTTGAAACGTATATTGCATGGTCTTTATGGCATGCTTATCCAGTGTTTTCTCACAAAATACCTAAAAAATTGACTCAGTATAAATGATAGAGGTACCGTTGTTGCATCTAATTGCCTTTTAGGACAACGTTGTCCCCAGGTCCATTTTTCTCTTGCTGACAATCTCGGACGGCGAGATTTCTTCGCGCCGTCTCAGCTATTGTCCTGGAAACGAAGTTGTCTTGTAGCATTGATTTTCTTGTTTCCCTGGAGTCTCACGAGCGGAAGTGTTCTACAATTCTTATAAGGACAAGGCTTTTTTTAAATAGATTGGCAATTAACCACCATGTGAAAGAAAGGCACCGAGTTTTACGTTTTTCTTAGAGGGAAAAAAGACCCGCTATCAAGATTAGACACACGTTAATTATAACGTTTGTGCGTTTGAGACGTCTTGTGCCGGCTGGGAAGCAATTAAAGACACACCTACGAATTTTGTGTGTGTCTTATGAAATTTTAGTAGGGTACAAATCATCATCCTTATCGTTGTCCGAGATTATCACAAAGAGTAAAAAAAAACCTGGAACGAAGTTGTGAAAACCATATATCTAGATTTTTATGGGACCGACAAATTCGGGTAAGACCAACCTCGAACCCATAGTAGTTTACCCTTCTGACTCAAGACATATATTGAACACCTATGGCCATATAACAGCCTTATGGTTGTTTTAAATCAAAGACCCATTTTGTTCGAAAATAATTGTTTAGGCAAAAATTTTTTGTATTAAGTTTTTGTTGATATGGTCCAACCTCGTCCTCAGGCATCTTGCAACATTTCTGACACCGGGGCGGCAATACGAAGTTGTTTTTTATATTTGCGTGTCTACATAAAACGTGGCTTCCGTGTGCAACAGTCGTTTTGCAATAAGTAAAATGTATTTCTACTTTTTAACGCGGCAAAATATTTCGCACCAAAATTCCCCGTTAGGGCTCAGGGCACTTTACTGCAGTTCTGGGACCCTTGGATATCATAAACATAACAGTGACGACAACAACACCACATCAATATTATGGCGGATTTTGTGCAACACGTTTTGTTGTTAGATTAGATTGAGTAATAATTTGTGTCAAGTGCTCCTTTTCTTTTCTTTTTTGATGAAAACCTCTCATTCCCCTTTTCATGCAAACTTTCCTGCCCAATGCAGAATACAAACACTTGAAGCATGATGAGATAAGATAACCTATTATTTTCAGGATAAACAAAGGCTCTCTTTAGTGTGGAGTTGCAATATCAAGTAATACATGGGCTTACAATTTAGTCAAACATTCTGTATCACAATTAATGCTCTTATAAACGAGTTTCAAAGCCGTGAAAAAATCCAAAAAATTGACAGGCAATAGATAATAGATGACTTGTCAATGGTTTAAAAACTTTGCAGTTTTTTCGCACATGTGCAAGCATTTTTCGTGGTAGAAAATATAAACAACAGACAACAGTAATCAAAGAAATCCATCCAAAAAAGTAATATTCACTTTAAATTATATAGTGAAATTTTTAAAGAAGAATTAAAAGAACATATATAGTTAAAAATTAATGCCAGTTCCTTTTGGATCTTATGCTACCTAAAAAAATCTATAATCTTGACACTTGATTATTAATAGCTATTTTACCCTGTGTAAGTCCTGGCACAAAAGTGCATGTATGGCCATTTTTTTCTATATATATATGAAATCAAAACAACTACGTCACACGTCTATAAAATGCAGAATTTAGGTAAGGAAAGTTAAATCGTGGTTAAAAACCTTTTTACTGCAGCTGTAGTACAGTCATGCACAGCCTGTAATAACGGGATAATATGTGAGAATTTAAAAAAGTCCTTTAAAAACTTCAATTATCTTGGGACAGGTGACCACTCATAATATGAGAAAGTAAAATAAAAATACAATTTTAAGGGACGTACAATTATCTCTTCCCTTTTGCTGCTATTTATTTTATTATAACATACTGTGATTGCTGAGTAAGATAAGTCAATGAAATAATAAAACTTTTGTATATATATTCTGTTGTAGACAATCTGTGAAAATTGTTATGTTGTTTATTCTTATGCCAAAAAACCCAAAGTCCTTTACAATTAAAGTTTGCTGTATGTAATATGAAGCAATAATAATGTAGTCTCTTGCAGGATGTAAGTAGCAACTGAGTTTGCGTTGTTGAACATTTTTGCAGATTATGTGAAGCTTGGCACAATGAAATTACCACAAAACGGTGCACTGCATCAAGTTTTTTTGCACAAAAGTGCATGTTTACTTATGTAGCATGCACAAAACTTTGTCTGCAAATTCTAATTTACAAAGTCCTGAAGTATATATACAGATATATTTTTTTCAAAATCCACTTAGGCAAAAGGACAATGGTAAAATAGGTTATTTTAGATGTTTTGCTGACATCAGCAGTGCATATACAAAAAAAATTGACAAAATTTAGTTAATTCGTTATCTGAAATGTGTGGATGTGAAACACTGATCAAAATAATGTATAGTATGATATGTTTTCAACTAACGCCGAAGAAGATTAAGTGGTTTAAAAATTTTGCTGACATCAGCAAAGTGCCGCTAAAACACAAAAATTTATTTTTTAGACATATATCTGTTGCCTTTATCCTTTAGACTCTAAAACGCTGGTCAAAATTTTTTTATATGATCATGTATCTTTGACAAATGGGTTCAAAGATATTAGGGTTTAAAGGCTTTATGATGGCGTCATGAACCCATCCAATCCGAAACTGATTTGGATACCCTGCTTTGGAAAGCTTACCCAAATTAGTTACCCCATGGTGAAAAATTACTGACTGATGTCACCTCATGTCCAAGTTATTTGGCCTCAAATTCATTGTAATGACTTAATTTAAATTAAGATGTTGATGTAAATTAGTGTTATTAAAATTGTGCTATAACATTACGAAATTTAACATTTAAGACATAAACTATTTCTGCTACATTAAAGGAAAATGAAAACATCCACTTTGACTGTTACAGACAGACAGACAAACACAGACACACCTTTCATATTATCTATTTATTATAGGTAAATTAACAAGAGTATCGTGCTTGATAAGCTGTACCCAAGGTAGGCGTTTATCATCATGCAGCTTACAACTTGTTTGCGATACACAGCTTATTGCTTATGTATTAATTTACTAATAATTGGTGAGTTTCTTCTTATTTATTTAATTTTGTTGGCACATTCTTACAGATTTGTTTTAATTCACCATTTAATATCCTGTGTAAGAAGGGTTTTGTTTAAAGGGAAGTTAATCGAAAAACTAATTTTTGATATTTTATAGAATACAAATGTAGTTTACTTGATGTTTTAGTGTTCCATTTAAGAATTACAAAGTGATTCAAAAAGAAATACCAGTGAAGGCAGTAAGCATTTTTAAAGCTTTCTGATAACAGATGGGAATTTCTTTTGTGTAGGGTATATTTCCCCTGGCTTCTAATTTGAGATTGTTCTCGTCAAAATGTTTTTTTAAAAACAAACAGAGAGGTGTACACCTTGCTTATCACAGGCTTTTGTTATTTTTCTCATGTTGGAGACAAGTGCAGGATGTTTAAACTGATGTACCCCAAACACAAGAACTGAGCACCTGAACTAGTGATTCTCTCAGTTTTAACTACCTTGTCTCTGATAGCCAAATTAATTGTTTAATTAAGAGCAATTTTGATCTTATAATCAAAGCTTCCTCATTTGCTTTCTGTATAAGATAGATAAGCATAAGATAGATATTGATTTTTTTGTTTATCTATTAGACAAACTTTTCAGGTCTCATACCTTCCAGAAGCCTTGATATTGGCTAATACTTAGAACTCCTTAAATTTCTTTGGAATTCCTACAATTATTGCATGACAACTTTTGTTGTGATTATAGTTAAAGCTGGAAATTTAAATTTGAAGCTTTGCTTTTTATAATAAACAAGTCTATGGCATGTGGATAAAGTCACATGTTCGCCTGTCCTGTTAGCTTGTTAAAACTGTTAAAATTTCATTTGTAATCATTTACTGGAAGTGTAGAATAGAAAAATTCTGATCTTACTGGGTAAATTATATGAAAGTTATATAAAAAGTATTTACTATAAATGTGCCTTAAACAATTACCCCCTACTTTAGAATTTTATAAAATATTATATTGGCGAAACCCACTCAGAACTACCCCAAATTCCACATTAAAACATATAGTATGCAAATGTTCTCTTACTAGATAGATTTCTCTAATTTGGGTCTAAAAATATATTGTGGGATACAAAAAGTCAGCTAAGATGCCTTTTGCTCTTGAAATGCCCCTAGTAACAAATTTTTTGTTTTGTGATGTGGTACAAAAGTAAATTAAATAAAATATACTGCAACTGCATGTGTAATGCCTAAGATGTTATAATCTGCAGTGTTCTGCAGTGAGCATTGTAGTTCATAATATTCCCAAACTTGCATGTGTATCTTATTAGTATCTTCTTACTGTGTTGACTGTTCACTTCTTATTAATGTAATGAGAGATAACTACAAAGGTTACATTATACTTTCTCATGTTTTTCAGCTGTGCTATATTGGAATCCATTTGACTTACCTATTAACATCATGTCTAACCAGAGCGACAACCCACCAGCTGTAATTGTTGTTGGCAGTGGCCTTGCAGGATTGAGTGCAACTATTGAAGCTGTTCGCCACGGTGCTCATGTCACTATTGTTGAAAAAGAGGAAAGATTGGGTGGCAACTCCGCAAAGGCAACATCAGGTATTAATGCAGTTGGGACTGACGCACAGAATGAATTAGGCATTGAAGACACAATTTCGGCTTTTGTTTCTGATACAATCGCTTCTGGTGACGGTCTTGCCAATAAAGAATTGGTAAAAATTCTAGCACAGAACAGCAATTCAGCAATTCAGTTTCTATCGTCATTTGGTCTTGGGCTTACAGATGTGGTACAGCTAGGTGGACACAGCTCAAAGCGCACACATCGCTTTCCCCCCACTAAAGAAGGCAAACCTGTGCCTGTTGGATTTACAATTGTATCCACACTTCGAAAATATGTTGAGAATGATCTAAAAACATCTGTTACCATTCTTACTCGATCTACTTTTAAAGAGCTTACAATAAAGGATGGCAAAGTCACAGGCTTGAAGTATCAAACTGTTGATGGAGAGGAAAAACAACTTAATGGCACTGTCATATTTGCAGCTGGGGGATATGCCAATGATCACACAGAACATTCTTTGCTTGATAAATACACGCCACACCTGTCCAAATATCCAACAACAAATGGGCCTTGGGCTACGGGGGATATCATTAAAGCAGTGGAAGGAAACGGTCTGTCATTAATTCATATGGACAAGGTTCAAGTCCATCCAACTGGTTTTGTAGATCCTAAGGATCCAAAGTTTCACACCAAGTTTTTAGCACCTGAAGCTTTACGTGGTTGTGGAGCATTGCTTTTAAATGTTAAGGGTCAGCGATTTGCTAACGAGTTAGGACGTCGTGATTACCTTTCTCAAGAAATTTTAAATAATTGCAATTCGTATGGTAACATTAATGGAAATCCTATATCAGCAGCCATGTTACTTACACAAAAAGTGATTGACAGGTTTGGAGCTCATCTTGCTGGATTTTATATTTTCAAGGGGTTGATTACAAAAGTGAATGATCTTGCTGGAGCAGCAGAAAAACTTGGTGTGCCTCTTAAAACCATGCAACAAACCATTTCTGAGTACAACCATGGTGCTTCATCAGGAAACGACAAATTTGGTAAGAAAGCATTTCCCATCACATTTAGTGAGAGCGATGTCTATTATTTAGCGTATATAACCCCAACATTGCATTACTGCATGGGTGGCATAGAAATAAATACCCATGCAAATGTGGTTATGGCGCAGAGTTCATCAGTATTGGATGGTTTGTATGCGGCTGGGGAAGTTAGCGGAGGCGTGCATGGTAACAATCGTTTAGGTGGTAATAGTTTGTTGGAATGTGTTGTGTTCGGAAGAATCGCTGGCAAAGAGGCAGCACACTATAACAGAAATTAACTTAAGTTTAAAAAAAAATTAAAAAAAAATTCATGTTACTGTATCTCTTGAAAAATTTCAGTATTTTATGTTAAAAGCATTACAATCCAATATTAACAAAACTAGCAGATATAAGTTCAGATTGACTTCTATGCCGATTCTTTATTGAAATATCACCATTCTTTCTGAACTTAGTAATATTAAATTTTGGTACTTCTTTGAAAGATGAAATTTACTTGAGAATGTATGAATTTCCTGCAAGACAATAAATCCTCACATTGATTTTAGAAAAGCTTTAAAGAATTGTGAGAAAACTGAGCTTTTTTGCAGTGAATTATATCAATCGCTTGAAGCCTTTTTTTATATGTTTTTTGCGTCGCAGCGCACAAAAGAATTTCTAGGACACCTTTATGATACGCTAAATCTTTGTTCTGTATTTTTATTAGATTTTTAAATCTGTGCTCTAAATTTTTAATAGATTTTTAAAATTGGGCTGTTTTTTGAAAAGCACTAATATCCTTATTGTATTTGTGAATCAATGTCATTTTATTGGCAACGTAAATAACTATTCCTCTTAAAATTCATTTGCATTGACTTTTTCAAACATTAAGATGAAGTATAGCATAAAAAGAATTTCTTCCTTTGTTCATTGGGGAATTTTATTGTAGTTTTGTCGCTTCAAGTTTTGTTGACGAATGGTGTTGGATATACTATGGAGCTCTTTATTATTTAATTTTAAATAAATTCAATTTAGAAACATTATATTTATAGATTTTGTAGTCAATATTTGATATAAAAATCTCTGGTCATGGGATTAAATCTTAAAAATTCTATTAAAGCTGTTTTTTATGGTCTCATTCTGTTAATTTTTGTTTTGAAAGAATATAATGTATCTGCTTTGAACTGTAAACCTAATAAACAATAAAAATTGATCTTTGACAAATTTTTTGAAATAGTTTATTTTTTGACTGTTTTTGCTGATAAACCTTGGGTCAAATTCGAAAGACCATTTTAGATGGACGCTTTTTACATTCACAACATATAAAAAAAATAAAAAATTATTTAAAAAGAAAAATGGTCCAAAAACTATTAATCTAATGATGCATGTAGTATTTCACATACTCATTGCGCCTAATAAAAACCGCAAACAGTGTCACACATTCAGGTGGAGTGCTTTAGTACAGGTATGCGGTATGTTGTGAGTGGAGTAGAGCGGACACAACATTATGGTGTTTCCAGGGTAATATATTTTTCGAAAAATAACTTTCCACAACATTAGCTTAAATAATAACACAGTTTACAGCTCGTTGCTACCCAAACATAGCAAAAACAGTCGGTCAACCTTTCTTATATTTCAGAGAATGTTCCCAGAGAAAGTTTAAAAAAGAAAATTGATTTTTGCACCTAAAAAATAAAAAAAAAATTAAAATGATCAGGTAAGGGTCAGAGTAAGAAAAAAACTGTATCATGAATTAAAGTCAGAATTTAGCGTTAAGGTCTCAAAATATCTTGTATTTATCGGATTAGTATGCCCAGTTTCTTTTAAAATATAATCAGCAATGTTAAATGAGATGAGATAATTCTTGCATGGTATAAGTTTCATGTTTTGATGAAAAGATTTTTGTCACCATATATTTTAGCCTGAGGCATATCTAGCAGGTATAAAGAAAAATTTTTATACCTGAAGAACACCACGACATTTTTTTGTTGTTGACATTATATGTAGCTAGCTACACAAAAAGGAAGTAGTTTAAAGCTAGCCAACCGGGAAAGAAAAAATAATGGTACAAATACTTTTGTTGTATATTAGTCTGTGATATAACTGACATAAATGAACAAAAATTGTTTTATTCTTGCTGCAAGCTGCACATCATTTCTCTTGTTGATACTGTTTAGACGTTAGAATGAAGTGTAGTTAGTTCCTTGTATGTGGATAGATTAAGTTATGTGTGAAAACCTGTTTACATCCTCAACTGCATGGTTTTCGACAAGTGTTTCATCAAACACAAAAAACAAATGGGGTAAGTAGCTATTTAGTTTTGTTTAATAATGCAAAAAACGTCTAGGAACTTTCAATATAACGGATTGTAATTGGAATCTGTTTCATTTTTAGAACAACACGGTGGAAAAGTGGTTAAGTCAACAAAGGATGCAAATTTTTTATTTAGTGATGACAGTACCAGTGAAGATACAAAACGGTGTGTGAAAACTTTTTGTGTCTTTAGAATAAACTTGAAAGTTGAACATACTGAAAAATAGAAGATATTACAATGTTTCCAAAAACGATATGTTTTTAATTTTCTTCACTGTTAACTTACTTGAACTTGGGTGTTGTTACTTGAATCCCCTTAAATGTTTCAAGAGTAAAAAATATAATTTCTTGTGAAGGATGGTAAGATTCCATTTTCTTTGGAACAAGAAGGACCTAAAAATTTAAACCCTCCTAGAAAGACTGAATAAGGGAAGTTCACACTTTTTTCAGGGTGGTCACACCTCCTAAAATCTTCTAAATAACCTAAAAAGCGGACATTTTCCTTAAATGTCCTAAAAAATCTAAAATACAGACTTGAAATATTACTTCTCCCTAAAATCTCCTAAAATTGTTTATGCTGACTTTCATTACTATTTTCAGATAGTAACCTTTTTATTACATTTTGCGTGACAAAACATTGACCATTATGTAGAACATGCAACAGGAGAAATGAACATTGTAGCAAAATCTCTTTAAATATGGAATAGTTTTATACGTGTTTAGTGTTTTCTCTACAAATTTAAATCCAAAACCTAAATTCTACAAAATCTCATAAAATTACAAATTTTTAAGTCTGTTGCTACCTTGTATTTGGTCCTGAAGAAAACAGTCCTAAGTCAAACTGGTCTTTAGCTAAAGTTGTACGTTGCTATGTTTTAATGTTTTTTGTCGTGCATTTCTGGGGTTTTGTTGTTGTCAGATAAAGACCAATCTTATGTTTAAGTTTTAGGATGGTTAAAAGCGTTGTTCCCTCATTAGTCTAGAGAATAATTGAATTTATCAAACTTTCGCTTTAAATATATCTAGACTTTGTTGTTAAGGAAGAAGCCGTATTATTATAATTTTACATGGTGTGTATTTAAGCAAAGGAATCAAGAAATTTATACTTTGAAAAAATCAGAAAAAAGTCAGGATCATTTTGCTGTAAAAATCAGAGAAGTCCATCATTGGAGATAAGTCCAACCCAAGATATGGACAGACGCGCTGTTTTCAAAAGACTATCTAATTGATGCGTTACTATAATTCTTTTCTCAGGGCGTTCCAAACTATCCATCACGACGTTGTAATATTCAAATCAACATGGATTGAACAGGCTATATTGATCTCCCAGGCTAGTGACAATGCAGCTAATAAAAGTCCTTGCGTAACTGGTATCGAGAAATTTGTTTTGATGCCAGAATCAGTCCAAAAAGGTATTTGTTTTGCTAAGCTGACGTTACTTAGCTAAAATAAGAAGAAGTTGACGTTGTTATTTAATTTTAATTTATATTAATTAATATTGAGTCACTTTCGTGATCATTATAATTTTTGGTATTATATTCACGGTGTCGTAGATGGGATGTTTATTCCGCTTTTTTCTATCCTCTCCAATTAGAACAAAAAGAAAAAGAAAGAAGAATTTTGCAATTACAGACCAAGGTTTCTGACGTAATAGAATGTTTCTTAATCTCATTCAGGCCTTGAATTAGTCGTATCGTGTGCAGAAAATGTAAAAAACCAATAAGAAGAAATTATTGTTTGTTTGTTTGTTTGCTTGTTTGTGAGTGAAATCTTTATGCGATTTGTATCCTTTAGAATGGGATATGTATACGAATGAAGAAAGATACAAAGAGTTCCTGAAAAATCAAAAAATGAACATGGAGAAAGAATGGAAGTCCTTTCAGCAGGTTTGTTTTTAACAATAGTTTTGCTGGCATGACCGATTCGTCACAGTTTGCTTGGATTTTGTAAACTTTTATATGAAAGAACCTTTTGTAATCGATCTAATCCATTCCTTGAAAAAATGTCCTTTAGCTAATGCTGTCAAAATTTTAGGCGTTACTTAATGCTTGGGCGTCAACTTTTTTTAAAGGATACTTATGGCACGAAAAACCAGTGCACTTTCTACCGCCCAGTGCTTTCAGCGCTAAATAACTTTTAAGAGCTATAATTTCCTATGCATTTTATTATATCTTAGGATTGTGTCCATTAAATTTTACGTCGAATGAGCTTAAAGAGAGATTGAAGTAGATATATGTGTTGATTTTTGCCGCGTTTTTAGTCTAAAAGAGGAATATAGTGGTTATAAAAAGAACGTTTTTACTGATACTAAGAATATTAACATCTTGTTGTTTCAGGAGAAATTTCCACCACGCACCTATGATAATTCAGCTACATCAACTCGCAAAAATACTTTTGCTAAAGACCAACCATCCTATACAAAAAATATTACCGTCGCTAAGCAACCAACCCCCAGCGGAACTACTTGTACTACTCATCCATCAAAGAAAACAAGCGGAACAGCAAGCAGGCAATCGACTCCAAAAAATACTGTTGTGAGGGGCAAACCGCCTAGTGCAAAGAAAGTCCCTACCGCAAAGTCTAAAGTTCCGCGTTCTTCAACGAAATCACGTGTACAAGAAGTAGCGCGTAACGCCTGCTTGATATCGCAATCAGAAGAATCAAGTCAAGACAGTGATGGTGAGTTGAGAAAAACGACAAGGAGGAGACGAAAATCGGAGGGCCGGAAGAAACTCGAAACAGACTCCGAGCGTGAGAGTGATTCTGGTGACGTCGGTGTTCACCAAGACAACTTGAAGTACGATTTGCGTGTCCGTACACCAGTACGAAAGGAAGAGAAATACTTACTACGGAGGAGGGGCGGTATTGCTGAACCTGACTTTACCAACAGTAAAAACGAAACTTCAAAAAATGCCGCCGGCGATTTTTCAACCGAAGAGGAAGACATGGAAATTGAAAGTAGAAGTAATAGGAGTCGAATGACACCGCGTAATGGCACTCCTGCGCGAAATTATCAAAGAAAAAGAAATGACACTGCTCTCGAAAAAAGGAGGAGAACGACTTCACGTGGCGACTCTCCTACGCGGAGTGATCAACCTACATTGGGGAAAAGTAAAAAGACTAAATTAAAACCTGCCTTAGAAGTAGCATCAGACCAACCTGATAACCATGATAATGGAAAAGTGTATGAAGAAACCTACCCAGTACGAAACCGACAGAAGAGTAACGGGAAGCTGGATTCTGTTGTTGATACCATGGAAGGTAAATTTACTTGTATTTTTTATTTTTATTTGAGTTTCCTATAATATTTATACGTTCTTATGCAAGTGTTTGTGTGTCTACAGAATACAGAATCTAAGAGGGTTGCATTGTGGGTACTTCTGAGATTTGTTTTTAACTATTATTGTTACGAATAATATACAAGCTATACCATTTCAGTGTTGGAAACACTGTTATTACCGTGGGTCCCGTGTTCAGAATGCATACATTAGGTATACACCGGAACTGCCCACCCAATTTCCTCACATAGCATGGTTTACCCGCAGTTGTGGTAAAAGCGCTTGCTAAACATCCCGCGGTGTGGACCGAACCGCGGACCTTTTAATTACGAAGCGAACTCCATAACCACTAGACCATGCGCCACTGTAGTTTCCATGTTCCAATAATGCATTTGCAGAACCGGAATACCTTTTGTCATTGTAAACATCGATGCACCCAAACAGTGTCAGTCACGGTTGTTTTCGGACAACCTTAAAATTAGACTAGGTGCCCAAGGAGACCTCGGATATCAATCATTCAAACCTTCAAGAAACGTTGAAGTAAATATTGGTAACAGCATTTCTGTAGTTTGAAACTTATAAATACTTTCTTTCTTTATAGGGTTGAATATTTAGCAGAAGCTGTAAAGGGTTGTTTTTTTATTTTCGTCTGGGTTTTGCCTAAGGATTAATGTGTAAGAGCCTGTGACAAAAAGTATAGCAAAACACCATGAGAACAAACAGGCCAAAACAAGGAGGAAAATCACTCTTAAGCCGAATAACTTTCTTTCAGTGGTTTTAGACGATAATTTGTTTGTTTGTTTAGTTACGCCGATGTCCGGAAGGCGTAAGCGAAAGTTATATAGTAGTTCCTCAAATACACTTCTTGATGAAGAAACGCCTGGAGACGAAGTATGTACACCAACCACTAGGACAAAGGGTGCTGATGAGCAGCTCAGTCCGAAAGAAATCCATGAACTTCTTAATAAAGAAACGCAAAGCATGGTATGACAACTGTGTACTTAACTTTTTATCATACATTTTTTGTTATAATGTCGTCATATTGACGGCGGCTATCGTCTCTTATGGTTACGTTATCTCAAAAATGACACAAACAGTTTGGGTGAATAATGCTTCCAGTAAACGCTTAGAACTTTTTGTGGAGGGCGTAAGGGCCTTTATTGAAAAAAATTGTTTAAACAGGGGGTGCTGAAGTGATTTGGTATTTGCATTTGCAGAAATTTTGTTTAATTGCGGGCTATATGTTTTATCCGGATTATAATAATATAGATTTAGTACCCCCCCACCCCCCCTCCCTTATAAACAACCTTATAGCATGTTATGAACTTAAATTACCCTTACCAGGTTTTACTCTCTGGTGGTAAGAAGAAGTCGCTAGATAATTATCAGCGACAAAGCATAGAAAGTGACGGCGTCAGACGTGAAAGTATCGTAAATTACACGAATGAGCGGATCGTTACGTCGCGTGAAGCAACAATGCAAGAACACATTAAGGTGATTGAACACAAAAAGATTGGTGAAAAAGGAATACAAGATTTCACATACGGTGCCTTTACCGGTATGTTTTATTTGTTTTACATTTTAATAAAATGGAACAGAAGACGACAACAACAACAAAAAATTAGCGATACTTAACCTTGCGAATTTCTATTTACGAAATACTTATGTGGAGATTATTGTGCAAATCTAGAAGAAATGATAGGACTTATTATTGAGCAATTTTGCAAAAACAAAGTCGATTAAATTATTTAAAGCATTTTGTGTTTCTGTAGCACGATTTTTTACACGCAGACCGGCGGGCTGTCGGGCGGAATACAGTTATTAATAAAAGAGTTATCCAAAAGTTTCGTATATTTTTATTCGATCAAACATTCTAGCCAGTAATATATAACCAGCTCGAATATGGTCAAAGTAAATTCGGTTTATTTCAACCTGTTTCTCGACTTTGTTTATATATTTGTCTTTGTTTATGTATAAAAAACAAAACTTTTATATTTAGCTTTCACTCATATAGATGATCTCGATGTCCCAAATGTACCGATATATGACTTCATTGTAAACAAAAATGGTTGTCGAGTCAAGCTTGCAACCCCGCTTTAATAAACCTTCCGAATTAGCGTGCTGTTAAACGCAGTTATTGCACCCTGTTGGATTCAATTCTGAGTATTAGAACCAAGTTAGTTGTTATAGCAAGTTATGTTTTAGGTTGTAAATATGTATATTTTTTGTAAATGGTTGTTAATGTTAAAAGAATTATATATAAACTCTGCACAAACTGTATTTCTCACGTGATATTTTTTAGTATCGCAACCTCGAACCCAGGTTTTTTGCTGCAGTGTCAAATAATCACTAAACCTTAAGGTCGAGTTTGATATCTTTAAATGGGACGATCAGATCAAAGTTTTAGTAAAAGTTGATGATTGTTATAAAGAATGTGTATAGTTTTTCTTAATATGAACAGTTTAGGAAACAGTTCGACTGGTGGATGGATGTTGTGGCTAAAGACCATGTCTGGAAAGAGCACATTTTTGTGTTATCAATCGTTTTTCTAAGTATTACTTATATGGTCCTTACAATAATTCTCATTTTCTGGAGAAAGGACGGTAGGACGTTTTTTGTCCCTATAAACACATAATTTACGACAAAAAAACAAATGCCAGTAACTTTATGGGTATTTAATGACTGAAAAATCAGTCTCGATTTCTTTCTACGTTTTGTAGGGTTTTTGAGGTAACCAAAACCTTCAATGACGTCATTGATAAGGACATATTTAATCTAATTTATTAGACCTAATAATAATAGTCGTGCTGTACTGAAATTTTTTATAATTTGTTTTATAGGCAGCTCGCCGATTCAGCCTCGGTATTTTGATTTCATTCTCAAGGTTAATAGAAAGTCCTTTGAAAGCAAGTTTTCGTCAATCAACTTAAGGTAGCTGGACAGGAACTTAAAGAGGCTTTACTTAACTCGCACTTGACTAATAAATGGGCATGCTGGGGATAATCAGAAGCTTTTTTCACGTGTCCATGGCAACTACAAGTTGACTATACCAACAAATTGACCATTGTCAAAAAAGTCACGACAAGCCTTGCGTATAAAATAGTTTAAGTAATCTCTCTTTGGTTTAGTTAATGTATACATATGGCACAAATAAGTAAAATAAGGAATAAAGAAGGGTTTGATTTCACTCTCACTGAGAGAAAATGGGTGTTTCTTAGAAAATCGTTAACAAAACTGCTATCGGAGCAAAAGTCTTTTGCATTTAATTTGTTGCATTCTAAATTTATATCTTTCTTCTAGTGACAAATATGCAGTCTTACATCAAGTATAACATACTAAGAGTGCTGAAAGAAAATCTAGAGAAAACTATTCACTTTTACACTAAAGTTTGCGGCATGGAGTATGTAGTGAAAACAGTGTCTAAACAAGGCTATCCTTACACTTGGAGTGATAATAAAATACATGTTTTTACTTATAAACAAAAATCGAAAGTCTATCAACCCACTGGAATCTGCTTTATTGTGGACGAAAATTTTAAAGTCGATTATGAACATCGGGGATATTGGAAAACAGGGTTAGCCTTGGCGGATTTAAATGCAGCTGCGAGATATTTCAGGAAGAATGGATACGAAATCTCAGATGGTGAACAATTTTTTGATGTTGGATTTGTAGCATTTATAAAGGATCCGAACGGGTATAGCATAGAGTTGTTGCAACACACATTTGAAGAAAACTTTCAACCATACACCGGCGAAGTGGGCTGTCTCGATCAACCAAAAACTCGATTACCTTGTATTGGTCAAATAACTCACGAAACTCGCGCGATTAAGCCCACATATGATTTCTACACGAACGTATTACAAATGAAACACGTGTGTGAGGAACAACCTGGAAACAAATTGGCCTTCACATTGTATTTTTTCACCTACACTGAAGAAGAGCCAGTTAATAAAATACTCTCTGCAGTGGAGAACAGGGAATGGTTATATGGAAAAGAGTTTTGCCAAGTTGAAATTCGTCACCGACACACCACGCCGAAAGATTTTAATTTTGTAACCAACGACAGGGACGGCGTCGGCAAACTTGGTCACGTCGGTATTTCCTTGTGCGTGTCGTCAGACGTCATGGAGAACATTAAGCAAAGCGTTACTACTTTTGACGTGTGTCGTGACGTTGATGGTGTTGAAAATATTTTTATACAAGATCCAGACGGTTTTTTATTTCAAATCAATCAATCAAATTTTGTTTTTTAATACATTTTCAGGCTTGTCATTTCGAACATTTCAGGTAATTTTTTTAGTCATTAAGTGTGTAAAGTTTATTTTTAATAACCTTTTATAACTTTAAACTGCGAATGTTATTATTAAAGATATTACTGTATTAATTCGAATTAGCCCTTTAGTCCTTAATTTATATTTTCGCGTGTGTGCCTTACCGACAAAAGTGCTTGAGAAGCAAGTAGTGTAGTGTAGTAGTGTGTATTCTTTTCGTCAAAGACAGTTACAAGTTCGTTTATATATACAAGTTCGTATCGTTTAAAAGTAAATAGAAAATATATACATACATCAGCTAGTAAAATAAAGATCTTAAACCATACGAAAAAAATTAAAAGACTGACTAGAGCTTGCAGAAAGCAATTTTGCCTTATCACTGAGCCCAAAAAAAATTAAAAACAGAATTTAGAAATAGTGGTATTCTTGTGTTAGTGTACACATCTTCTTGATGCTCCCCTTCGCAGGACCCTCATTGATAACAGTCCTATTAGAAACTGAAGAGGCTTTCCTTAGTAAAAATAGTAATAATAATAATATTAACCGTATTGCATCGGGTTGCCTTTAAGTACAGTGGACGGAATACCGATGAAAGTGGTTCTGTTTCAAAACTTCATATAAACTCTGAAAGGCTGAAGTTTGCGTGAGTTAATAATTCGCGCATGTATAATTTTGCGCATCAAGTGGTGGACATACATAATTGGCCTTTGTTGTTCCTAAATAGCGTTAAGTTTTGTCAAGTGGTGTAATTTAAACTGGTGTAAACAAGGCCAAAATTTTGTAGGAAAAATTGGCGAAAGTGGGCTTTTTTTTAGCCTTGTTTTTACCTGTAAGCACATTTAATAGATAAATAAAAAGATGGTCTCAATAAAATAAAATAAGTGAGAATTGTGAGAACGTATGAACACAACAGAAGAATGAGTAATTACTTTATTCGGAGAAACTTTCGCGAGAGAAACTTTCGCGAGTCCAAAAACTCGCGAATTTTTTGGATAAATTTTCGCAAATCTACAAATTGAAATATTTTCGCGAAATAATCTTTCGCGAAATCCGAAATTGAAAAGTTTTGGCGGAGATAAAATTTCGCGATTCGTGATTATGAACTTATTTTTTTTTGTTCTTTTAAAAAAGGTGGCCTATATTTCGTATGGAAGAAAAAGGAAGAAGTGTTTTTTAACGATGTAATTTTCTTTCTAATGGTATGTAAAAACGTTTTTTTACAAATTGGGTTCATCGTCAAAATCACAAAACAGATAAAACACATTTCTAGGCTCGTCTTCTTCCGGCTCCCACACATCGTCTTCTTCGCCAGTAACTTGATTATAAGCATTCCGCTCCTCTTCATCAATTCTGCAAACCTTGTCCAGATTCAAAACTAATAAGGTAGATCGACCAATAATAAAAGTTCAAAATCACCGTGGCAAGAAACAAAAACTTAATTTATCTTGAATATTATATTGGGCATCTAAATATAACTGAAAATAACAGAAAAGTTTCTGACATATATTGAATATCCATGATTTGTTTGTTTTACGTACTTACCTTGCTTTTAGCTCAAACTTTCTAATAAAATAAACTTAAAATCTTTAAACTAGTTAGTTATATCCTCCGAAATTTTGCATAGAGATATATAAGTTTATTATACATAAAGCCAGACCAAGCAACAACAATGACTTCAAAATATTTTAGAGGTATTAATTACCTTGTGGTTGGTATATAATAAGTAAAATAGGGTCGTATATTCCAGCGGCTTTCCATCCATTAATGATGATATCTTTACCATCGGCTGATGGTATGTAGTTGTAAAAGGCGATCACCCAACCAGCATGCAAAGGTTTCAACGTTGTCTCTTTTTATATCGGGAGGGCGAGCAAAGTGAGGGAGAGTCAAGAAATAACTTTAAAAAACAAAAAAAAATTTAAAATTTTAGTGGATAAACTATCGCGAATGGCCATTTTTTTAAGTTTTGCAAGACAAAGTTTTGCGAAAAAGGCCAAAAACGCAAAATTTTCTCTCGCAAAAGTTTCTCCGAATAAAGCTTTGAAAGCCAGCTTAAAGCACGTGTTTTATGTATAGGTGTCGAAATAAAATTTGCAAATTTGCAAAAGGAAACTTGCTTAATTCGCAAAGTGAGAAGACATTATATAAAGAAATTGTATATTTATTCAGCCAGTTGACTTTCTTAGTGTTTTCTAATATTCGCGCGAATTTCTGCTTTAGTAAGGCACAGTCGTGGACAAAATTATTAAAACATCGTCATGTTTTTTTAAATTCAGCCAAATTCAATACACTACAAGCGACAGGCTAGGCTAGGTGGGCTAGATTGACAGCGTTTGGAATTCGCTAATGGCATTCTCTAACGCGCGCGGAGGACAAAATTATCCACGTTGGACCACACAAAGGGGCCGAAATTCGGGAGAAGTGGTCGTGGAGATGTCAGCAACAGATCTATAGTATGGCATGGATTTAACCAAATAATCTGAGATCAGAAGTCCTAATTCCGCTATGAACAGCCCCGTGAGTTTGCTGTGAAAATTTACAATTTCTAAATGCGACAATCTTCCGAATTAGTCTTGTTTCATTATAAATTGTCAAAGAATGTATGTTATTATTCTTATTCCGAATATTTATACAAGATATAGCCGCTTCAGTGTCAGAAACACTGTTATCAACGTGGGTCCTGCGTTTTGAATATATACATTAGGCATACACCGGCATTGCCTACCCAATTTCCTTCACATGGCATGGGTTGACCCGTAGCTGTGGTGAAGACACTTGCTAAATATGCCCATATGGAACGAACCACGGAATTTGTGATTGCGAAGCGAACATTATAACTACACGCAGCGTGACGACCTAGATTAGATGTGAACAGTTTATGAATTAAACGAACTGTTCAAAAATTAAGTCTATCACTTCGATCTGTGGATAGCATGAAATCTAACTTCTTGTTTCAGCACTAGCCGTTTATCAACTAACCATGGAAATAAAAACAATATGTTGTATATGTAATTGGAAATCCGGCTTAACAACTTTAAAAGATTAGACTGAAAGAATGGAGGTTCTGTCTCTCTAATTGTAAAAACGATCCACACACGCAATATGTACGACTGCACCTCATGTTTCAACGTCGTTTCCACGGACTTGTGGCCCCCTGAGTCGTTTTTACGAAGCGACCAACTATATCAAATTCATAATGGCCTGGGGACGAGGCTAAACACAAAAAACACCGTGGTTACACAAAGGGGTTTATTTAATTTGGGACTTTGAGAAGTGACTCCGGGCGTCATTTCGTGTGAGGTGCTCTTTCAATACATTGAAAAAATTTGCAACATTTTTACGCGAATTTGAAAAGAATAGAAATTTTAGAACTATAAACGCCATAGACCATTCTTGTTAAATTTTAAAGAATTATATGATCAAATTTCTCGCTTGAAATAAAAAAACATTTAAAACAAAATTTCTTGTTGCGATCAAAACTTTCGCTAATTCAAGGATTATTTTTTACGCGTTTCATAAACTTTTGCGAACAAAAATTTCTTTATTGTATTTTAGGGGTAATCATCCTATACATTTCACTGGATCTGTTGTAATGAGAAATAACATGGTACCACAGCATTGCTGTTTATTTAAAAAGAAGAAAGGTAAATTTAAGTTCCTTGTATTTTATATGGGTACGTGTTACGTTTGTTCACTATCCAGCTACCGTAGGGAGAATAATTTTCGCAGGAATTAAATTTCCTGAATTTCAGTTTTACAGTTTCTGGTAATTTCGCGAATTTTAGTTCCAGCAAAGATTACCGGGAAACTGATGTTCGTGAATTTTTCTTTCCTTTTAAAAAAATATTTGCACTAAATTTTTCCTTCCAATCTACTTACACAATTTATACGAGATTCAACATAAACGGTCTTTGTTTAGTGCCTCCTATTTAAACACCGTTGAAAAATAGTTATAAATTGAGAAACAAAATGTTATCAAAACGTTTTTTTTACGAAATTTCGCAAAATTTAATTTTAGCAAGATATTAGGACTTGTCACCTTCGCGAAAACTAGTTCTCGGAAAAATTAAATTTTTTGTTAAAAAAATTTTCTCGCAAAAATAATTCTCGTCCCCATAACTCTTGTTTATCTCAAATAGGGTCCAGAGTGCGTAAAAATTAGTTTTCGCAAAAATTAATTCCCTCAACCTCGTGGTCAACCTCTTGTGGTCCCTCTGAGCCGTTATTACGGACATCAACAAGGCAAAATGCGCTGGGAACGAGGTTGTAATTTCCCAAAGTAAGTTCCCCCCTGTGAAACTTACTTATAAAGGAAAAGACATTGTTGACAGTCACTGTATATATTATATCTAAAAATAATTTACAAAATTTAAAGTCATTTTTACACCGTAATATAAATTTAACAATAAATACTATTAAAACATTCTTAACCCTTTACGTGGTTGGGTTGCCTTCTGGTAACAAAATATTCCCGCTCGGTTCTAGACAGTTCCGGGACTTTTTACCGGATTTGTTCTTTTTTTCCGTAATCTTTGTTGGTAACTGCGTCCGTAATGTCCGAAAATTTCAATTTTGAAAAATCAAAATAAAGATGGCGGATGTTGTAGTGAGACATCCGGCAAGCCACGTTTTAACACTGGTTTTGTTTTTATTATATGGCAGGTGAAAAGGGGGTTTACCTAAGCTTTTTTAATTGATTTACGTTCTTCTTAAGTTGATAGAACTGTTTTAAAAGTTTGAAGTTCAGAACGAAACATTTGAGTACTGTATGAATTTTCAAAACTATTTGTTGCCCTATGGCAACTTTGCCAAAATCAAGTCATAATTTTTGATATTTTTGATCAATTGTACTCTTGTATCTTGAATACTTGTTTACTGTAGAAAATACATCATTTTGATACTTTTGGCTTTAAATATGACATATAATGACAACTTTGAATCTGCTTGCCTACCCCTACTTTGGGCAAAATCACAGTTTTTCGAAAACGTCAATGTGCTCTTTTTTCGTGGCCTTGCCTATCCTTTCCTTTTCAGGTCAGACGTTTCGACATCATATTTGACTGACTTTACCGCAAGATGAAGGCATTTACACAAAATAAATGGTCTTCATTCATAATAGTACTTATTATAGGTCTTAAATTGTTGGTATTTTATGTCAATTATACAATTCTTTTTTTTTAGCCAAATGAAAAATGAGTAAAAAATTTGAGAAGCAAGCCGTCAAGAATATTCGTTACAATACAGAGGAAGCAGTACAATTTATTCTTGCTCCTGGCTCTGATTCTGAGCTTTCAGAGCTTGAGGATGAAGATGACACTGAGACTGATGAAAACCTAGTCCTAACACCTAGAGTTCATGAATTAACTGACCTATCTAAAGACGAAGCAGAGTATCAAAGTGACCAATCGAAAGATTCAGTAGCACCCCAGAATACTCAAGAATCATCTCAATCTACATCTAGAGGATCGAAGAAGAAATTAAATTCCGAAGTATCAAAAACAGTTGAAGATATTTTTAGTGATGAGGAAAATGTTGGTGATCCACATCAATTACGTCGCAGTAAGCGCCAAAAAACAACCGTACAACCAAACTATATTGACACAGCAAGTATTTCATTCGATTCCGAAACAGCAGAAAATGAACCAGGATCAGTGTCATTACAAAGTGACTCGGATACTTCAGAATCAGAATTAAGCAATCCATCAACCAAAAAGACAAAATCAAATTCTAATAAAGAAAACCACACATGGCGATGGAGAGCCGGTGCACCACCCGAAATTGATACTACTTTCAAAGGTGATGCTTTCAGCAGACCACCTGAAAACTTTGACGAAATGAATCCAATAGACTTTTTCAGAATTTTTTGGACAGAAAATATAACAAATTTACTAGTAGAACAGACAAACCTCTACAACGTGCAAAACCAAGGAAGTTCAATAAAAGCCACCCAGGAGGAGATTGAACGATTCTTAGGGATCCATATTTTGATGGGGATTGTCAAGCTTCCAACCTATCAGATGTATTGGAAGACGGAGACCAGATATGAGAAAGTAGCAGATGTAATGTCGGCAAAACGTTACATTGATCTTCGCAGGTATTTACATGTTGTCGACAACACAACAAAAGAACAACCTGAAAATAAAAACGACAAACTCTTCAAAATCAGGCCAGTCCTTGAGGCCATTCAGGAAAATTGTTCCAAAATTGAACCAGAACCCGTGCAATCCATTGATGAATCATTGGGTACAAATGTTGATGTCACCCCTAGTTTTAATGCAATAGGATGAGACAAGGGAACGGGGCAGAAAACTCAACTGATACACCTATTTAACCAACTTCGTCCCAGGACTCTTCTTCTGATATTTAGAAATTTAAGGATCAGCGGAAGAAAGAAGAAAACAATTAGCTCAGTTTTTTTAGTAGCTGAGAATTTCGTCCAACCGGTGAAAATTGTTCTAGAAGTAGAAAGCAATTTAAAAAAAGGAGTACCAAGAGAAACTGAATATAAATGGTAGAACACTACCAGCTCCTTTTAAAATACCTCATGTTTGGTTGGATGAACAAGAAGGATAAAGTTTTAACCCATGGTGTTGTAGCTAGCCAGTGACAACACAACACGCACACATTAGTAACAAAGCTGTATTAGGGTCAGTACGAATGTAGGTATACATCTATAATTCTTATTTTGATAAGCTAAAGGATTAAAAACAAAAAATACTATTGCAGCGTCTTTACAAATAAGCATCTTGTTCCAGAAGAATACTAAAGGAAAGAAGCTGTTAAAAAGCTTTCCAATGTGCACAGGCATGCAAAAAAACCTCTAACAACAAACACATCTGACATAACCAAATGGTAAAAAGGGGGACGACCTCAGAATACTAACGGGCTTTAATGAGAGACATTTCAAAATTATCTAGCAATGCGGGCACGTTCCCGATAAAGAAAACTGAGATTACTCGCGTGAATAAGGAAGGGTGTACATGTGTCACATGGCCGGCTGCGAATGAGTGGCTTCTGTTGAAAGGGACGTATTTATCAAAGTCTGATAAAAATTGAACCTATTCTCACTGTAAAAAAAATAAGAGAGCTTAGAAGAGTTTATAATTAAGTCAAACCTAATTTTGGTGGTCTTAAAAACATTGGAACTGTCCTTTGAATAGTATGTATAGTAAAAAACTCTTGTTGACAACTCCTGACACATCCCTGGTGCACGGTGTTAATTAGGATGGTCCAGTGGCTTTCAAAGAGATCTAGAAATAAGTCATTGCAATTCATTTCGACAAAACGCGGTCGATTCGTTCATGAAAGTGGTGAGTAAGGCAAGCGAATTGTCTAAGGACATGACTGAGTATGTCAATCGATACTTCTTAAAACATATTCCTTAGGAGATCAAGGAAAATTATGGATGGCAACACAGTTCTAATACATATCCAGGGTCCACAAGTCCTGGATGAAAGCAACAAAGAACTGTTTATGGAAAACCACAAAACTACTGTACTGTATCAGGAGAGAATTCTTAAATCCTTAAAAGACAAGATCCACGGTAAATACGGTCCACTAACCAAGTTATGAACTAAAATAGATATAGACAAAAGAGCTTACTTAACAATGTGTTGAGCACACTAGTGACAAATACCAGAAGGGACGAAAAAAATTATTTTCGTTCTCCCAAGGCAACGTTTTTGGTGAAAAATTTAAGGAACAGATGTTAAAAACCCCAACTGCAAAACAGAAATCCAAATCCATACTTACTAAGCTAAGGCGAGACACCAACAGCACCCAACATCTTCGCAAATCGTTTAATCAGTCAATCAATTTCACGGGGTACATCCAATAATAAAGGCGCTGCTTTAAGAGCATAGACTAGACCTAACACCTGCAGGCACAATACAGTATTTCGAGAAAAATTGGGAAAAATTAATAAGCGATCCACAAATCCTGCGATATGTTCAGGGATACGAAATTCTTTTTCTAGAAACTCCTACCAAAATAGAAACTACTCCAAACACCTTCTAAACCATGTCAGAGTTTTTGGGTCTGTTAATCAAATTCAAACCAACTACATTTAACGAGAAAAAAATTAAATGCAATAGGAATATTGAAACTTAAACAACCCTTTCAAATCTGACAAAACTGATAGGAAAATTATACTCAAAATTCGTTGTGGATTACTAATTCCCCGTTCCGTCTATTCGCGAAAACCGCAATGCATCGTGGTAGTTGTATTCAAGAAGTATTTCCTCAGAGCTTATTACTTTTCCAAGTTGGCTTCATTAAGCGGCAGCTAATTATTATGACGGTAAAAAAATCCTTGTAAGCTATTTTCACATTTGTGCGCCATTTTTAACATTTTCGCAATTACCTCAATAATGGCGAGCTATTATCCATATGCAAACATTGTATTTCGAGCCAGTTAAGAGGGGAAAAGGGTAGAGTACGCAGCAGATATGTCTAATTTAATCGATATAAATTCAAGTATTGATCTTTTCATAAAACAAACTTGGATCCTAGCTTTTCTAAAGCTTCAGGTGAAGATAAAACATTTGAAGAAGATATTACAAATACTGTCAAGACTGGAGCACTGTCACATCTCCCCCCTATATCACATGAGAGAATTTATAAGTATCTTGTGCTTGGAAAAAGTTTCGATAATAAATCCAGGGGTGCAGAGAAACATAAGATCCTGGGCTACCAGTTGTTTAAAGAGAACTACGTGAAAAAAGTGAAAGTGAAAGCGAAAGTTGAGAGACTTTGTTTTTTTGTTAAATGTTATGTCGCTGCCTTAATGCTGATTATAGAACACTTGATTTAAAAAACGTATAGAACCAATAAAATTTTCAGAATTCACATTTGACAAAGCCGACATAAACAAAGACGCTAACAACAGTCGTAAGAGACCACTAGTCACTGGAAATAGATTTTTTTGTGCCACACCACTGTTCGCAAACACGCCGAAAATATAAAAAATAAAAAAATTAAGTGAAAGTTATTATCAACAGGAAAAGTTGAAGGGAAATGATTACAAACCATGTAATTTTTTTAACACATCTGTATAGTCTATCCATGTTATAATTTTTTTACTGATGTGACTAATTGACATATTTCACCTGATTGTTAAACCTTCCAGCGGGAAAGCACATCTTAGTCGAACAAGTACAAGAAAGAATCCTCTTCTGAATTGAAAACTACTCATACCCTACATTAGTCCAAAAAAGGGATATATCATGCGCTATTCCAGGATGGCTAAAAATGCTTTCTTTATCAGGGTAGAAACTTCAGTGTTTACAAGGAACTCAACAAAAGCAGCAACTACTTCAAGTAAAGATTTAAAAGGGTTAACGTGTAACCTCGATAAGGATGTGCAGAGCGGTTTTTGGACCAAATGTTACATCTTACGAAGATTTTAGAAAGTAAAATTGAAAAATTATGAATGTCTACGAAGCGGTCGCATTGTACCTGCTATTTTATGAGTAGCAGTACGATCTAACATTGTCAACCGTCACAAACCATTATTAATTTCTAAGTGGTTATAAATTTCACTCATTTATTTGTAGAAAGTAGATTACAAAATCGATTTAGTCCTTGAAAACTGAAATGAACAATAAGATATGCGTGTTATAATATAAAAGAATTATACGACATAAATGATTATTTTGGATATGCGTGACATCCTGTTCCATAGCTTTTGCTACGGACAACTCGTAAACAATTTTAGATATGAAGATAGCTTGCCTCAAATACACAGAGCGCTAGGGGTGGGAACCGAATGCTAGATCGCAATTGTGATACGTAAGCTTTGCAACCTTTCGTAACTCGTCAATTTTAAAGCCTGTTCCTATTCTGTAAAGTACGCATCACTTGTTGGAATAAATTTGTTATATTCAATAAAAAAACCGTCCATCATTACAAACTTTGCAAATTCAAAAACTACTCCACAACAAACTGGATTTTCTTATGGTTTTAAACTATATATAAAACACCTCTTAAAATAATAATAGGTGTACGCATAAGTGCGATCTTTTTGGGGATGAATTTGTAAAAATACCGATCTATTTTGATTCTACCAAAGTATATCTTCATTCTCATCACTTATTTTAACTAAAATTATCCCGAAATATAAAAAGGTTGCATCATGTGCAAGTCTGTTTACCAAAATTTTCGCAAATATTTTGCTAACCACGTAACTTTTTAAAAAAACCCAGATCTAATGCCTTTTCTGCAAAGCAACCTAACTTACATGGCGAAGTATAGTGCTTTTTTCATAACAAACCGAGATTAGCTTCATCACTTAACTGTATGTTGGTAGACAAGCTTAATCTCAATAAACTAAGACAAAAGAAACGACCTGTTTCTTCCAATTCTCGAATACCAATCTGATTTCCCTAAAAATAAAAAATCCAAATATTTTGTCAATGATATAAAAAAAATTCAAAATTAAAACTGATCAACCCCCCCCTGTTACTTGTCGAAAAGACATACCCTGCGGAAGCCTTTTCATAAGAACGCTAAGAACCAGTTTAGAAAAAAATATTTTACAACATTTTAAATCCTAACCGCTGCTCAGTGCGCCATAAGTTTTTAGCCCCCTCTAAAATTTCTATTTCATTTGTACCATGATACTCTGAATAGTCCCAAATCTATACTATAATACCCGTATCCGTCTGTCTGTCACGCACTTTGGTACCGCAAGTAGCGAGAGGCACGCAATTCTGTATAAAAAGCTTTTCACGGACCACTCACTAGTTTTCTGAATTACGTAATAAAATAGTTAAAGAAGAGACAATATTTACCACAGTAGGAGAGCCAAAAATGCAAGGCAGGGGAAGAGTGCAATTTCTGATAGAAGTTATAAAAAGAAACACTTACCTTATATGGACCTTGATCCATACCACAATATGTGCTCTCCATCGTATAGCAATTTGTGATTCCAAACTCTCTAAAGCCAACAACACGAGCCGTAGCTTCTTTAGATTTCTCTACGGTGAAGTTGCAGTTTTGGAGAGCGAAACAGGGACATGTTGAGCTCATTATTCGGGGTAGAAGCTAAGAAAAAATAGAGTGGAAATAAGAAGATTAGCACCCAGTCATTGAGAATTTTGCTTGTCTGCAATAAAAATTGCAGTTGGTCATTCACGCCTTCCGTTCACACGGAGTCGAAATAGAACAGACAGATTTCAAATAGTCTAAAATTTTACCCTGTTAAAAAAAAAGAGAAAAATACAAAAATAAATTTGACACACGAAAAAAAGATAATATACTTGAATGTTGAGGAACTAAAAAATTATATTTTGCTAAAACAGGACGGATAAAATACATTTAGCGGTATTAATTTTCACGTATAATCGTTTGCAGAACATTTCGCGGGAATTTATTTTCACGTATAATCGTTTGCAGAACATTTCGCGGGAATTTATTTTCACGTATAATCGTTTGCAAAACGTTTCGCGGGAATTTATTTTCACGTATAATCGTTTGCAGAACATTTCGCGGGAATTTATTTTCACGTATAATCGTTTGCAGAACATTTCGCGGGAATTTATTTTCACGTATAATCGTTTGCAGAACATTTGGCGGGAATTTATTTTCACGTATAATCGTTTGCAAAACGTTTCGCGGGAATTTATTTTCACGTATAATCGTTTGCAGAACATTTCGCGGGAATTTATTTTCACGTATAATCGTTTGCAGAACATTTCGCGGTAATTTATTTACGTGAATGGAAGTAATGTTATGAAATAATAATACTTGGACGAAAATGACTAATTCATACCTATACGAAGTAGAAAAAAAAGGCTCCTTTGTATAAATTGAATTTTTTTTATCCTGGCGTAGAATAGCTATTTTAGTTATTTCATGCGCCAAAATTAATTTTCATAAGCTACCATTTTGCGTGACAGACAGACGGACGGACGGACGGACGGACAGACGTATACGGGTATTATAATATAGATATCCACGAAAAACGCAAAAATACTGTGAGAATTAGTACCATTAATGTACATCCTAAAAATGTCTACGGTAAAGAGTTAAAAAAAGTCTTATAATGTGATCTGAATTATATATGACGTCACGAAATAACACGCGATGCAACACCACACAACACTTTCTATCAAAAACCCACAAATAAACTTGGCAAAAGTCGCAAAATTTCAGCATGAAAAGGCATGCGCAATGAAAGTTTTGTCATACGAAACCGCCATTCTTCTTTCGTGGTAATCTTAAACAATTCTGAATATTTATCCGTTAAAATCTGGTGGCTGTTGAGTAACCATCTATGAGTTCATCATGATTCAGCCGTTCTAAGAAAACATTTCTGCTGCTATGGCATAGCTGCTACATGGGTTGTCTTGTAGTTGTGTAAATGTGTTAACCCTTACCTGGACAGGGTCGTCGTTCCAGAATAACTCCTTGTTTAACTTCTCCATTGGAGAGCTCTCAAAAGATGTACTAGATGATAGATTAGCTTCTGTTTCTCCGTGTAAAGACATATGGCTGTCAGAGGATGCGATCTGCGGAGAAGAGCAGCCATACATAAACACGTTCTTTTTGCGCGAATGGCCATGGAAGTCCACAAAGACCTAAACGGAAGGTAGGATTGGTATTAAAATTTTACAATATCTTCTTTATTTTGTTTCTTATTTTTCTTTTAATTTTAACCGGAATTTTAAAAACATTTTTCATTTCACAAACGTACCATAAACTTAAGTGAATATGAGTTACTTTCAAATTCTGTTTTATGAAATAAACTCGTTTTCTATCTAAAGGGCAATCAGGCAAAGATAGAAAAATTCACCTTGGTCAAACTTACAAAAAAGAATAGGAATTGATTCAACATTTACGCAGCACTAAAAAAAACATAAGAAGACCACACCACTCACAACAGGAGTTTTATTGAAAGCTTTCATGACTTGTAGGATAGATTTTGTATGGTAGATCGTTGGATGACGTCTTTCATCTGGATGTTTCCACTGACGATTCAAATCTTCACCAGACAACGAACAGCGATGACTACAATAGAGAATAACAATCGTCTCGATTATCACCAGCGTCTGTATCTTCAGCAATTAGTTTAAATACAATGTTGCATAAAAACAGATTTACAAATATATCAAAGTAGTTGTCAACCCGTGGAAAAATCCACAGGGTCGACAGTCCTTTGTATATCGCATTTCGTGTTTCCGTACCAGACAACCAAAGAGACAGACGACGGCTATTATCATAGAGACTGGTCGTTAACCCGTGGAAAAATCCACGGGGTCGCCCGTCCTTTATATTACACGCTTTTTCGTGTGACTGTTGTACGTCGCTTTTCTCACGGACAGTGGGACAAAATACGGCTATTATGGTAGAGATTTCCAGTCCATTTTGCGAAATATTTCAATAAAATCCATTTTGAGAAATATTTCGATAAAACAAAACTCCAATAAAATTATTGTAAATTTAAAGCTATGTGTACAATATTAAACAGACTAGACAGTTCATTTATCTACACATCTGAAATATTTGTAAGCGCATGACTTTTGATAAGGTATCGTCTCATGGGCGTTAGATTCCCAAGAGGGCGTAACTAGCGGGGACACTAAGAGATCCTCTAAGAAAGTCGTGAAGATATACAAGAATTAACTACTACAAAGAAACCTACCATCCGTTGATGACACCATCAGGATTCAACATGGGAACTATCTTGAAGATAAACATCAAGCGAAGCTGTCTTGCTAAGTCATCATTACCAAGCAGAAAGTCTAACACCCCTATAGAAAATAAGCTCATGCTATATTCGTTATTATAAGTGGGGTAAAAATTTTAACTGTCTGGAAATTACTTTTATTTAACTGCGAATCTTTTAATATTATTCAAAACAGGGTCTGATTCGTTTGTTTTTGTTACGAATGTAAAACACATATGTTAGTGAACAAGAATCTAAAAAAAGTAGAAAAAATCCGCTTATAAAAAACATTCAAGAATGCCCTAATGTTCATCAAGATTCTCACTTTAAATGGATAAAGCCGTACCATTCTAATCATAATTTTTAAAATTTGATGGAGAAACAAAATACGATGACTTGACACTTACATCTACCAATCAAACTAATTGTTCATGCATTTTGACAAGATATTGAAAACATTCTGCAATCACCGGTCCACAATGCAATTACCTGGTTGCATTGTGGGCGATAGGTATGTGGAAGTTTGCTTGTATGTATAACATAACACGATTCTTTCTTTTATTTAGCAAAAAAAAAAAAAAACATTCATTCCAGATAAAGTAAACAGCAAAGTTACCTTTCATTATCCAACTGGAATTACTTTCGCCCGGATGAACTCTGGCCGTTAACAAAACATAAGGTCTCCTAGCAACATCCTCAAACTTTGAAAATGGCAGACTAGTTACGGTGAGAAGGTAAACATCGTTTTTGGATAAAGTTTGACATAAAAGTTCTTTACGAAAAAATATCATGGGAAGAAGAGTATTTTCAAGGCGATGCAGATGTAACTAAAAAATGAAAGTACTGCAGTTCAAAATACACAAACCAAAAATTTTACACTCTTATCACAGAGATAACCACAAGAGAGGTAAAGGCTATAGGGATTTAGACTGTCAACTTTGGTGAATAAAATGAAATGTGACGGTAGATGAGTTTACACAAATTGATTTAAAACAGTAAATGAATGGACTACAAGGCGCACAAGAAGATTCATAACTCCGTTTACAGGGTTCTGCTAACTTAAAACTTCAAGGTTTCTCTCTTTTTTTTTATATTGTTTTTTAAAGTATTTTAGCTAGAATTTTTGCAACATTTCTTAAGCAGATGAACACAAGAAAAATGTCTAGGAACAATCAA
Source organism: Hydractinia symbiolongicarpus (assembly GCF_029227915.1). Lineage (NCBI taxonomy): Eukaryota > Metazoa > Cnidaria > Hydrozoa > Anthoathecata > Hydractiniidae > Hydractinia > Hydractinia symbiolongicarpus. The sequence continues at coordinate 9,859,250 of NC_079875.1, read as the reverse complement.
GAAGAATATAAAAAAACAAAAAATGGCATTAGCAAAACACATTATTGAATTGATGAATAAGTAGATATGATTGTTTTTGTAAATATTCATATTTCAAGTTTTTTACTGTCATCTAGTCTGGTCTTAAGTTTGACAAAATATTTCAATGTTAAACCTAATCGTTCTAAAATAGGTTCTCATATCTACAAGAATTTTTTATTTTTTTTTATTTTAAGGTACTTTACCCCTCAAACACATTGTCTAGTTCACAATCTAGATCTTTTTATACTAAAAATACATCTTATCAAGCAGTTGTCAAGAGAAGAGGACATACATCTCAGTAGTTTCTATTAAAACCATCCCTAACCGATCTGCAGGTTGCTGCATTGTTTCTAAACCTTCTTGATCTTATTAAAATGTAAAAAACACAGCTTACATTTAACATGGTAGCCGTGTACGGATAATGGTAAGCGATATAGCACGTGTCATTCGCGTAACTAAATTTTATTGTAAACGTAGCCGTGAAGTAATACTTGAAGTTCTGTCCACCACGAACAAAGAAGTTTCTATAGTAACAAACGTTACTACCAATCCTTTCCCAGCCAGGGTTACCATCTTTAGCATCTCGTTCAGAGTATATCACTGGTTGCATGCCTTAAATAAAAAAATACTATTAACAAAGCCTATTGTAGACAGTATGTGCAAAATCTATTCTCAAGAAGGTGGAGCGTAACTGCGAAGAATGAATAAAGCATTTACTTCCGTGGTCACACAAGTATTCAAAATTCTATGTTCAAACGGCTTACCAAAATTTAATTGACTGTTAGCTTTCTCGCAATTGATGATATTGAAACGATAGTCTACGTCGTTTGTCATGTTTTCCACCTAAAACAGAATTTAAATTACGAGAGAAATGACAAAGATAACAGAGACGCGACGGCGACGACAAATTGAGACGGTGACAAAAACCAGAAACACAAAAACAAACGACAGTAACAAAACAACAACAACAAGATCAACAAACAGCGACATCAGCAACTACAACAACAAAAAGAGCAAGAACACCATCACTACTACAAACAACAAAAACAACACCAAGACTATAGTAAGGACAAGAACAACAACAACAAAACATAATAACTATAGCAAGGACGCAACAACAAAAACAATAAGAACAACAACACCAACACCAACAACAACAACAACAACAACAACAACAACAACAATAATAATAACAGTAACTATAGTAACGACGAGATCGGCAACTTAAGCAACAAGAACAAAGATAATGACGAAAATAAAGCAAAACCCACGTTGATAAAAAACAACAGTAAAGAAAACAACAAGATAGAACAACAACATCAGCGACGACGATGACAAGCAAGTAAAAATATATTTACCTGGAAAAAGAACCACTGATGGTGATGATTTGTGTTGACGTCAGCATTTAAAATTAAATCGTACTCATATTGCCGTATCTAAAAAACACATTCCGTGACCTGGGATGTATATCTGCGAAATAAAAAGATGTTTTTCTCATAGTATTTTATTTTCTCTGGAATTCTAAATTTAAGAAGGTACATCTTTTTTTTTACACAAGGAAAAACAGCCCCTGCAGTGTGAGGACTAAGTTATCATAAAAAGTTCTCCTAACAAAAAAGAAAATATTGGGCCCTCTAACAATACTGGACACAAATCATCTAGGTCTTTTCCATAGTCACTAGAACTTTGTCATCTGAAATTTTGGGAAATTCGATATTATTTAGGCAAAAATTGGTCTTTTTAAAAAATGGGTGGGCATTTTATGGGTTAATAAATAAACCCTTTGTATAGCAAAAACTTAAAACGTTTCTAAAGTATTTACATGACATAGCTACTATTGGTCATTGCTCTGATCTGTTGATAGGTTCAGTATGGGTCATCACCACTGACTGAGTAACATTTATTTCACAAAATAAACTGTTGGGATTAGATAAAATAAATATACCTGTATTGCTTTCCTCAAGTTTCCACTTTCAAAACGAGATTCAAAACTTAACGGAGATGCTTTGAGGATTTCTTCTTTTGATAAACTTGAGAGTCTAATAAAAAAAAGTTAAGTAATATAATAAATTGAAACATTACAGAGACCTTTTTTTAATCTTCCTAACAATAAATTTTAAAAATAAAAATAAATAAAAATTACACAACAAAAATCGAAGACGTGAACAAGCAGTACACAAACCTATAAGAAAAGCTTTCTCCTGGCTTGTGTATTTTTAATTTTTAAATAGTATTTCCATACAATATTTTTCTTCTTCATCTAACTTCCTTTGTCCACTTAATATTGAAATATTTTTCTTGGCATTTTTTTTAAATATTTTTTGTTTTATTGGCTAATTTTTCCAGCTACATCAGGTTTAAATTCAAACCTCGTATATGCAATTTTTACCTAAATATGTAATTTAATTACAAATAATGATAGAACAGACTAAAAAATAAATTCAGATTCATCTCAATTCAGAAATTTAATCCTTGCCAATATTTTGTAAACTAGAAACAGTTTTGATTAACTATTTAAATCTAAAATTCTTAACATTTTTTTGACATATCAAAGAAATTACTGATGTTCTTGACTTTTTCCTGATATTTCGACAATCTCTATACATAAAAACTACCGATATTCTGTCTGTGTGTGCGCAAGTGAAAAAGTTGTGACACAGACACGAAATATCTTTATATACACTAAATAACAAAAGGGATATGTTTTTACGGATTTTGCTGTTATCGCCCGTGCATAGTAAACCCATCACAAACCCGATTTTTATTAAAAATACCCCATATTTTCCACATACAGTATACCCGCACTAAGGCGCTTCATCTGTATGTGTGGCATGGTTTACCTGCACTTTAGTGTTCAACCCGGCGTTCACAATTGATTACTGGTGGTGGCTTAGGGCGTTATGACAGTGGGTCTTCTAGCTAGTCTTAATTAGTATCTATATTTTGTCTTTGTGTGTGTGCAAGGAAAAGAGTTGTGCTACGGGACACATGACATAATGTAAAATTTAAAGAACGGCGATCCTATGGACTTAGGGAATTAAGGACCAATCTATGTTATAAAACTCGCTGCTTGTCCATGCGCCAATTTAAAAACCTGAGATTTTGACCTGAGATATAATAGCAAAAGCAATGCGGGAAACAAATATGTACAACGAGCGATCCCCATGGAAATTTCCACAAGCTAACGACTAGTAAATTTGTGACACTCCCGACAGAGTGGACACCCTGAGTTTTCAGTTGTTAGACACCATGCTAAACTATTCCCAATACTAGCTCATGCAAAAGAATATCTCTATATTGCCATACCCTGCTGTACTGTTTCTCTTTCCTGGTGATAATTTTGTAGCTGATCTACTTTTCTTCATAGGTGAACTAGCAGTTTTCAACAAGACATTTTCAACATTTGACGAGGAATTGTTTCGTGTTAGAATGTCCAAATCGAATACGGTTCTGTTGACAACCTTGTCTGGGAATACAATACGAGCAAAATCTTGAAACATCATTACTCTAAAACATTAAGAATTTGAGCTGGTGTTAAACAAAAATGTTGTAATTTTTTTAATTGATTTATTTTTGTCATGATCTTTGAAGTTAATCATTAATGGAAAGCAGCTTTAGTGGTCTTTTATCTGGCATGTCACACATATGGACACAGCAGGGGATCTTCACCCCCAGTAACCTCTCTGGTAGACAAATGGCTACAGTGACTGTTAAAATGTTAAAAAAAGTGATTCGCTGTATCAAAATTGGCTTATAATTACCTTGACAAATTTGTTGTTTTGGGCAGTAATTCTTCTGGTTCTACAGGCGGAAGATGGCCATGGATACTAACAGCAGTTTCTTTCACGAATGGTGACACACTTTTTACTTTGTTTGATGCTGTGGAATCAACAACAGTAGAACAATATTGATGATTGGATAACTTATGAGCTAGTATGTGACTGGATAATTGATCATCATGTGACTCAACACAGCATAAGTTTGTAGATTCGATAGAAGACATCTTTAACTGGATACAACACTCTTCAGTGCTGTTATTCGAATCATTTGCATCATCAAAGTCCCTGAAATCACAAAAAACATAAAAGACTAAATAAAATCCTGTTCATATTCTCTGTTTAATCACTTCAAAATATCGAGTCTGAAGCAATATAATATACATAGGCTGAGTGAAACGCTATCCACTATTACAAACAAATTTCTAGCTTAGTAAAACAACCAAAGTAAAAAACAATTGATTTATCCACATATATGAGCAGATATGTGCAGAGATGTCTATACAAGAAGCATTTTCTTATCCTTTAAATGTATTTCCAAATGAAAATACTTTTATATGTGCTTTCAAATTGCAAAAATGTTTAGAAAATATAAAAAGATAAAAATTTTCAAACATTTAGATCTATACACAGAGATGTTGACAAAATGCTAGATGGACACATTTATCGAAACCGTTGATAAAATGGCTGTGTAAGATCCATGGTGGATAAATAAAAATCAAACTTTTTGCCTCCAAATTAGCACTTATAGCAAAGAGCAGGTTTTGATAGATCTTAGCCTCGTCAATGCGAATAAATATGGTTATGAAAAGCAGAGTGTCCACTCAATGTTAACTCTTTACTTTTCTGACATTTTTGAATTTTTTTTTACTCAAGTAAATTTGATATGCTTATGGATCTGACTATAAAAAAATTAATATATCATTTTTTAAGGATTTTAAGTTGAATCCTTGCCAAAAACTGAAATTACTTGTGATAATTTTCTAATTATATAAAACAAATTACTGATATTTCTTATTTTTTTCACATTTTTATAATGTTTTCCTAGCAGAGTAAACATCCCAAAAAAGCTTATTACTTACAGGTCATTTGTTGATTCATTTATATTACCCATCAGTTCTGCTGTAGGAATGCGAATCAATGGATTTGAACGTTCCTTCGTGACAACCTAAAATAATACATAAATCTATATGTGGCAACAGTGTAATGTTTATTGTTAACTTCAATGAAAAGAACAACAGTTTTGATAATCAAGTATACTTCCAGGAGAAAGTTTATCAATCAATTTTAATAGATTGATATAATATGCAGGCCTATCAATCAGGGAAGAACAATTGCTCTTGCTCTCGCAAGGGCTCGCCTAATTCTGAGAAATAAGAAACTAGCTGAACCATTAATTGCTTCCCGAATTCCAAAAATAGTTTTTCTGGCCAAACAATATCAATTCATCTCACATGAAAATCAAAGTTCTCTTTCTTATTATTTACAGTAAGAAAGAACCAAAATATATAAAAAAAGATAAAATAAATTGATAAAAAAAAGACTTTGTGATAAAATAAGCGTGATAAACTTATTCTATTTATTCAGATTGCTTGCCAATTTTAAATTATTGTAATCTTGGGGGAGCGATTTAATGCACGGGTGTTATTTTCTTATTGATAGGCCTGAATATGATACAGAAAGTCTTGTGTACACAATCTTTCTAGGCTATTCAAATCAACATAAGTCAACATGCATACTATTACCTGACTTAATGAAAGCTCTGGAAAGAATTTCTTGTAGTAGTCAAAATTAACAATATTGATTTGTTCCTCAGAACAATCTCTGTTGGGTTCAGTGCCATTGATTGTAATGTTATCGCTTAGTATAGCATTCTCGTTTGATACCCTGTTGTTGTCATTGCATGACTCTTGTTCATAATTGTCTTCTTCATCTTCGCCATCTCCTTCAGACTCTGAAACCACATCTAAAATATTTGTTAACTTGAAAATGTATTTGTGTTGTCAAAAAGTATTAAGATTGCATATCCATATAAGAAATTTAAACAACTCAAAGTTAAAAAACGTTTCATCATTTAAAAAGGTCTTATAATAAACAAAACTTTCGATCTTCGTCAAACAGATATTTCAGTTAAGTTAAGATAAAAATTAAAGAAAAATTCACCTAATTTGCTGGATATTACATAATTAGATCATAGCAAAAAAAAAACATGCTCAATGCAGTAGTTTATCTCATTGAAAACTAACATTTCCACTTTTACATTGCCTTACCATCAGTATAGGTGTCTGAACTAGTAGCTTCAAACTCAGATTCTTCAGAAGTCTTACAGTTGAGACAATTTTCATTGCTTTTCGTCGAGAAGGAGAATGAAAAACAACTTTTTGATGATTTTATCTGCAGCTTGTTTTCTTTAGTACACTTTCTTAGAATCATGATAATTAAACGTATTACACTATCAAGTTGTTTATCTAAAGGAAAATGTCACTATGTGAAAAAACCAATGGAAGGTCTTATCCATGCTAGCATTTATGCGTGTGTAATTACACGTGTGTATTATATACTATTTGATCAAGCTCTACACATTAAAGACAACAGGTAAGAACATTTCCCAAAACAATATTTTTGAACATTATTAGATTTTTGGCTTTTTTTAACCATTTGGTAAAAGTACACAATCTTATACATCCTATACTTCATTTTCAGAGCTTCAAAATCTTCATTATAGATGCTATGACTTTCTCTTTCACAAATTTCTAAAAATAATTTTGTATATAAACAAGCCACTGCTTCTGAATTCCAATCATGGATATTTTCCATTTTTCTTCTGGCTAAGTGGATTTTAACCCTAATGACTAATTTATTAATAATAACAAAAAAAATTTCTACCTAATTCTGAGCTGTTTATAAGAAGCACGCTAAAGTGTATTCTAAGACTCGAAGTGCAGAAAGGCCTAAAAGGATAGTTACATGTACCCAAAGTACAGTTAACGATGGAATAAAATTTTATTTGCTGAAGTAAACTTCCTTTGGTCTCTTATAAAACTTCTACAAGTGTAAGCATATTCAAGTTAAAGTGAAACTTGATCAAAAAAATCAAAGTGAAATCTCACACTAGCACAAAAATAGCAAAATGGTAACCATAACTATATATTATTTTACTTTAGGCAATATGTGTAGCAGAAAAAATATACACTGTGGTGGTTTGAAATCTACTTTGGCTCAAAACTTGACTTTGACATATTATTGTTAAATGTAATGTAAACCTTTTGCTTAAACTAAAAATGTCACACCAGCTTCAGTTTCACTTCAGGTACATGTAACCGACCACTTAAAAGTTATACTTAAAAGTTCTTTTCTTAATTGCTTCTAACGCTTTAACAAATAAAATATTCCTAACAGCTTTAAACATTTCTGCAACTTTTTTAAGTAATAGAGGACTTCACACAGAGTGATTACTCCAAGAAACACATGTTCAGTTTTGAGAAATTTAGGATCAGATACTATAACCTCATTTATTTTGAAATTCTAGCAAACATGGTAAACTTACCCAAACTTCTCTTATAAACTTGTCTACTTACTGTCAATTCCTTCCAAACAAAGAAAGTACAATGTTCTATATCCTTCTATTGATAAAAATGATTTTCTTCCGAAAGCTATATAATACATAAAGTATTTAGGATATTCCACAACGTTTTTATGTACTAAAGATAGCATAAGTTGAAAAGCTTAACACAACAAATTATGTACTGAATATGGTTTATGCCAAAATGCTTTACTTAATTTTTTATTTACTGAAGATGGTGTAAGCCGAAAAGCAACTTATGTAATAAAGATGACGTTTGCCAAAAAGTTTTACTCCATTACTTTTTTATGCAAAAGGTGTACACCCAAAAGTTTTACGCCACATTTCTTATGTAGTGAAGATTGTGTGAGCAGAAAAAAGCAACTTATTTACTGAAGATGATGTAAACTGAAAAGCCTTTACTTTTATTCAGTTTCAAGTACTAAGAGAGTTAATCAAAATTTTCAGGTATTAGCTTTTTGTTTTTTTAAGGTATGAAATCAAACTGAAGATTCCTTTAAGTTGTATAATCTTACTATAACTTACTATACAAAGTGCAAGCCTTTATAACATTTAATATAGACTTTCGAATAGAAATGTGACGATTCCGATGATCAGACCGATGCCATTCTTGATACAAGGATAACATAAGAGATATAACTGTTTGGTTGACAGCTTTCTTTGCTCCTGTTTCTAGATAAAAGAATTGAAAATGAAACAATAAAAAGGTCAAGCATGGATTAATAAAATTACTTTATTGCGCAAGTACTTAATTGGTGCTTGTGAATTACTTTATAATGACATTTTTTTAGCGTTAATACAAAACAACGTCATGCATAAAAAATTGAATATAAAAATAACATTCTGAAGAAATTGAATGAAACTATGTCAAGATATTGTGAAAACAAGTTATTGTAATTCTAAGCAATTGTGACATGAAAAAATGCATAGAAACTTGGTCACAGTAATGTCAAAAAAAATATTGCATTTGCTATTTTGTATGTCCACGGCATGACTAAAAATTAATAAAGAAGAAGTTTTAGTAAAAATTATTAAAGTAAAACGTATTTCAGCAAGATATTTAGTGCATCCTTTAGCATAAAGTCACCTTACATTACCAACATGGGTTTTATAAGTCACCCTACAGACAAAAAAGAGTAACAATAAAATTTAATTAACAAACGCTTTTTGCTTACTGGATTTACACAATGCATGCAACAATTCCAAGCAGTTTCTAAAGAAAAAACATAGAAAGTTAATATGATCGACTTTAAATTTCTCAGACAAAAATTAGAAGAAATAAGAAACAAAGATGTACTTAAGCAGTTGCATCTTTCTCTGACCACACGATGGAATCAACTTCAATATTATATTGATTACATCCCTTTTAATCATTATATTGCTATTGGCAACTAAAACAAAAAAGCAGTAACTTATAACACACTTGTATTATTAAAAGTTAAGGTGACCCACTACATACTAATAAAGTTTTTTTATAAACCATAGTTCACACCAGTGCGATAAACAGCAATCCTTCATGTAATTTTCACAAAGCAATTTCATGCGCGACAGGCTTAATATAGAAAATGCCTCAACAAGAAAAATTGTTTAATTATTTTTTGCTGTTTTAACAGATTCAAACTTTATTAGACTCTGGTTAACATAACACAAAAGGAATTCTAATAAAGAAGTCACAAGGTGGCACTTTAAAGGGTTTGTTATTATTAGAAGTAAATCAAAGTATATCAGTTTTTAAATATTGTGCATTTCATTAAAAGCAGCAAGAGTCAATTGCTCCAACAAACAAAAGTTATAGTGATTAGAAAGATTACCACTACTCGATGCTGTCTTCATCAGTTGAATGATGGGTAATAGTACTCTACTATTTAATGGTGCAGATTTCATAATGGATAAAGATGCATCTAAAGCTCCGCTCAGACGTAAAACACTTCCAAACCTTTTTTCTGTACAAAATAGAAAAAAATTATAACAAATAAATTAAAAGTTAAGAAATGCAACGTGATAAACTGACATGTAATATGCCAGGGTGCAATCCTGGAATTTAAAACAAAGGCCACCCAAGTTGGGAATTTCATAAAATATTTACCATAGGGTGAACCGAATGATTTTATTTTCTCAGACGCTTTAAGTCGCATTAATTATAGACAGCAAGTCATTATCAAATAGCTCAATGTAACTTCTTTCCTGTTTTATTTTGAGGCCAATGGCATAGAAAATAAACCAACCTTTAGTTGCTATTTTGATTAACAAAGTGTGGAAAGATATCCACATGTCTTCAAATTCTGGAATCCATGACGAATAACTTTTTGTTGCGTTTACAAATGATTCCATTACAACACGCAAGATGCCAGCATCAAAAAGTATTGTAAGTCCTTTACCTATTTATAAAAGAGAATGAGAGGCAGAAAAAAAAACAAAAAAAAAACAACAACATAGAAATTATAATTTAAGCTGAAGTCAATCTATCTCAGGGTGACCCGCAAAATTTTAAAAATAAAATACAGAACTTTGCAGAGCTTTTTTCTGACAAATTAAGTTAAAACTTCTGGGTCGATTTTAGGATTTTTAAAGATAACGGTTAAAACATTTCAAAACCAGCTAAATTAGCACCCGATTCAGGTTATGGCAATTATAGCATTGTTTATAAAAAATGTAACCAATCGTAAGAAAGTACTTATTAGATCTGTTTTTGGAGGATTTTTACTAAAATTGCTATTTTTCCAGATTTACCAGGACTAAATCTCTTTTACAAATTTTCCAGTATTTTCCAGGTTTTCCAACGACTGGAACTCTATATCTCATAAACCTATTAACCAAAAAATAATGACATGTATTTACCAACAGTAATGAGAAGGCACAATGAATCTGTAACCAAATAAGTTGTCTGGTGATCAAACATGCAGGTAAACTAAAATATCAAGTATGAAAAATGTTAACTTTTTGTATATGTTGAAATCAAGACATTAGGGAACTTGCGCAAACTCAAATTTGACAGATGACGGTACCTTTAAAGATTGGGAATAGCGAATTGCTTTGGAAATAACCACCCTGCATAACTTCCCCGCGCCGTATCCTTTTCTTGCCGACGTGAAAACCATACGTAGGCACGTAAGATACAGTGGTTGTGACCTAAGACTATTTATACAATCATTTCTTCAGGCACAAGTGCTTAGGGTGAAAAAAATGTGCGGCAAATAAATGGTAAAGCAAAAATGAAACTGACAAGCATAAACAAAGTCAGAGAGAAAACTTCTTAAGCATAAGCAGGATGAAAAGAATTGTTATAAACAAAGATATACTGCAAAAATTATGCAAATCTCTACCGTCACCTGGCGAAAGTTCTAGAGACAACACAGGACAAAGTTTTTTTAAAACAAATTCGACTCCAACAGATTTTATAGTACATGTGAGTGATGGCAAAAAAGCTGTGGAAGAGTGGGATAAATTATGTGCGAGGTAGCTAGCTATAGCATAGTTGAATAGTGAGCCTTTTTATTATAGTATAGTTGAATAGTCTTTTTATTTAGCTAGGTAGCTATATATATAGTAAAAAGAATAGTTTTAGCTATAGCTAGCTTGCTACATTTTAGCTGGCTAGCTTCTTGTTAGACAACACAAAGTTCCGACATGATTGAAAGGTCTTAGAGTAATTTAAACTGTGTAGCACAGCTATATGCTGACTGCATGATCTCTAGAAGTGGCCAAGTAAATCTCGCAGCGTGAAACAAGTGTACAACGTACTAAGTTCTTTTTATTTAGTCAGTCAATATTATCATCAACCATGCAATTTCAAGAAAAGAACGAACCTACACAAAAGACATCATCAACTAGTTTAACAGAAAAACGGTAAAAGCTTAGCTTAAATAGCTTAAAAATTTAGCTTAATTTTAATAGGTAAAAAAACTAGATGGAATCACAATTTAGCTGTATTAGTATATTAAATAGTTTATATAATATATATATATTTATTATAAAATCAGCCAAAAATCCTTGATAATATAACACTGTTTCGAAAAGCTTCGTGAATTTTATTTTTAAATAAAGTGTTTTTTTAAAATACATATATATATATAGCTATATATATTCAGTTTTTTTAAGAAAAAGGAAATTTATTTAGTTTGCTTTCCCAGTATATAAATCTTGCAATAAAAGTTTTTATATATTTAGTCAGACATTGGGATCATCGTGCACAATTACAAAATCAAAACAACAAAAAAACCCTATTATTTCATCAGAAAAAGGGTAAATATTATATTAAATTGATCATATTTTAACCTTAATAGTTATATAGTTTGCTAGACTAGTAGATCTTGCAATAGGAATTAATTGTAAAGTTTTTTATATATTTAGTCAGACATTGGGATCATCAGGTAACATAACGAAATCAAAATTTCAACCGCCACAAAAACAACAACAAAAAAACACCATCAGTTTAACAGAAAAGGGGTAAATTATACTATTTAGCATTGATTAGTGTTCTAGTTCAAAAGGGTTTATTTATTACAATTTATATATATTTGTGCTTCCTGTCTATAGGTCTAGGTGGCAAGAGGGTGACTTACTGATCCTGATGAAGGAGATATCTGTAAGAAACCCCTTTCAAACAAAGAAAGGATCACCGCAAAGAAGAATGGCATGGCAAGACATTGCAGAAAATTGCGAGAAGTCAAGCATAACAATTCCTGTTTCCGAAAGAGTGGTGAGAGAGAGATTCCAGATAGTAAAAGACAAGTTTTTTTCTTCTGAGGGCAGAAGAAAAAGGCAGTGGAATCACATGTACATACAGTGAGTTGGAGCAGTTGATGCAGGATTTAATTGATTTAGAGCGCGACTGTGAGAAAGAAGCAACTGAGAGTAAAAAAGAAAACACAGAACATGATCGCGAAAAAGCTATAAATATAAGGAAAAGGTGTATGGAAAGAAAAAAAAAACAAGGATAATAACAGGATGGATTTTTTTAGAGAAAGGAATGAATCTATGATGAGAGATAGAGAGGAGGAAAGGAAGCTGAGAAAGGCGGAATTGGACTTAAGAAAGGAAGAGACTGGTTTAATGAAAGACCAGCAGAAACTTTTTCAAGATTCATTACTGCAAATTCAAGCTCAACAGAGCCAAATGATGCAGTTGCTGTTACAGAAACTTGAAAAATAAAACGTTTATGTATTTTATAAAGAATTTATGAATTTGCTGTCCGTAAGCGTATAAATTAATGCAGGATAAATTTTTGCGATATTAATTTTTGCGATTAAACGTCCAAAAAAAAAGAGTTTTACGGGATTTATTTTTGCGAATTAAGCTCTCAGCAAGAAAATATACATTTGCCTCAATATTGTTTCTTAGAAGATTTGTGGCTATAAAAATAGCCGTTTTAATTTCAATCATCCAGATAAATACGCTTCTAATGTTGGGGGCTGGCAGTTAAAAAATGTTGATGTGCAAGAGCCATAAATACAGGTCCTTGCATTACTTAAGAGAGCAGATGCAATATACTGTTTTGAAACAGCACTTAAACCTATCTTTTGCATCTTTGAGTAGTCTGTAAATTTGAATTCAATTCAACTGACACCCTGACTGATGACATGCGCTCATTATAAACACGTTCTTCTTCCAATAGGGGATTTTTAAAACCTGTTTGTAGCTGCTCCCTATGAGGATATGCAGGGTCACCATAAACACATAAAACTGTGCCATCAGGAGCAATTGAATATCTTTGGAGAATATCCATAAAGCCAGATTGTGCAAGAAGGTAACAATCATGTCTCGAGCCTTCAATTGGACCAAACAAATTCGCAATGAGACCATTGGGAGTGGAAACAGATTGCATTTTGTAGCCATGGTGTCTTTTATGGCCACTGTACATGGCTTTCTGATCTGTACCTGGTCGAGCAATCCCCCTTAAAGTGCCATCAATAAAACCCCAACAGTTATCAAGTGGGGCACCTTTTGCGTGTATACAGTCTGCAAAATCTTTCAAAGCATCCTTTGACAACCACGCCTGATTGAATGATGTGAGAAGTCGTCCAAATCTATTGTGTATGATATCCAAAGTTCTGTTAAATATGTAGAACATATCAGGTACAGACCGCCCAAACCGCGGAATAAGATCTGAAAACCTACATGGAAAGGCAAGGCGACGCAAAGTCAAACATAAGGCCTCCATTGGGTCTATGGTCAACCGATTTTCTGTTTTAACTCTTTCACCTGACAACCCTAGGGCATCACACAAACGTAACAAATCTGTCTTTCTAAATCTAAAATCTGCCCAACATTCATCATCTGACCAATTATCAAGAGAAAATATATCTTGCTCCCAATAGGGAAACACAGGATTTTTCTTTTTATTCCGTGTTTCGTCAAGAAAAAAAAAATATTCTTCTTCATCAATGAAACCATTCTCAAGTTGGAACATTAACACATCCTCCATGTTTGTTTACAAGTTTTAAAAAATGTTTCGCGCCACCGTTCGCCACCTTTTGACTTTTGCGCAAGTTCGATTGTAAACATCAAAACGGACCGACGATCGGGACCGATTTCCGCGCCCCAGAGGCTCGTACGTTCGTAAAATAGGGGTTTGCGCAAGTTCCCTATTTCATACTTTTCCCTGCAGTGTTAATATAAGAACTAGAATTGTAGTAATAGTGTTGTATAATTGCCAAATTTATTATATTAAGAATTAGATGTGATTATTGAGGAAAGGATGGTACCGAAATATTAATGACATGGCAAAAAAAGCATTGCCCTGACCAAAGCATCAAAATAGAAATTTTTTTTCCAGACTCCCTAAGTTATTGATTCTCCCTGACTGTACATATTGTATGTATGTAATGTATGCTAAATTTGTGTGTATCAATATTATGTGATTTATCATTTAGCAATTCATACATGATGCACAGAGAGTTATTATATTGCTCAGTTCATTACTACTACGCAGACTAACAAACCTTTAGTATCTCAAAAAGAAGTGAAATCCCATCTTTGTGTTTAGATAAGAAGCTTTTGCAACATTTTTCTAAAAAGATAAATGATAAAAAAATACTTAGCTAAGACAAATATGAATGGCATAAATTTTATCAAGGGTCAAAAATTATTTCAGGTGTGGTGGAACAGGTGGTTTTGAATTGTTTTTGTTTATATCAACAATTTAATTTATTAACAAATTTTATTTTCAGATTTAAAAACTTAAACATAGAAATAAGGGTTATACTAAAAACCACTTCCACACTTTTTTTGTTTAATAATAAGCTTTTTAAGTCATTTTTTCTCATGTAATATCCACAGAGTAGATCAAGGGTAACTGAAGTAACTGATAATATTCAAAGGTTCCTAAATGTTTTTTTTACGTAGTAGCTGTTCTTTCTTATGATCAAAGTTCAAAAATACATTTTTACAAGTTCTAAAAAAAATGCAAATTACACATCATTTTAAAAACAACAAGGTAAAGGGATGGAGGAGAGATGCCTAAAAAATACCTTGCGCTGCTTCCAATTATTCCTCCCTGCTTGTTCAAGATCTGTGGACGTATAATAATCTAAACAAAAAGGCAGGGGAGGGAGGGGGAGGAGAACAGCAGTTACCTTGACTTTGTAAAAGTTGGTGAAGCTTAGTTGTTAGTTGCCTCACTTGACCAACATCGTTATCCTCCTCTGATTTTATCTGCATTTTATTTTCTCTCAATGCTTGATCAAGTTGCTGCAAAACTGCTCCCAGTCGACTGCTTGAAAAGAAAGTACAAATACAAATTGTTTAATAACATTTTTTAACAAACATATTAGCAAAAACAGTAACAGTATCATCTATATAATAATATGCCAGTTCCATGTCTCTGTAACAGGCAAAATGAATGTGTTCATTTTCCATTGATGTTGCCAAAAAATGCATCTGACGTTACGTTTATTAACACTACTTTAACGTCAATGTCCTATATTAAATTGATGAAGTCATTACAGCGCACCTCAAACATTGAGGTCAAATAATTTGGAAACGAGGTGGTGATGTCAATGATTTTTCACCTCATGAGTTACTAGGGTCCACCTAGGACTAATTTGGGTAATTTTGCCAAACCTGGGTCCCCAAATCTGTTTCAGAATGAACAAGTTGATGACACCATCAGAAAACCTTCAAACCCAATAACATCTCTGTCATAAGTACATGATCCTATACATTTTCTTGATCAGCGTTTTAAGAACTATCAATGAAGGCCACAGGTATACAAATTTTTAAAAATTTTTTGACTTATGACAGGCCATTGCTGACGTCAGCAAAATTTTGAAACACTTATATCTCATTAACCACTTAACAAAAGCACATGATCATATACATTTCCTTGATCAGCAATTTAAGCTCTACACAATAGAGGCAACATGAAGACAAGGTTCTAATTTTTCTTTGTATATGGGTTTGTGACGTCATTCAAATGACGCTTTTTTTTAATTTTTATTCTGCCTCAGTGGATTTTTGCACAGGCTTTATCGACTCGTCGTATAATAATAGGATACTTCCATGTGTCTGTTTGTTTGTGAAGTTTGCAAAGTGGATATTGTTACGGTTCTTATGTTTACTGACAAATTAATATAATAGTTTGATAACATTGCATTGTGCTTTTATGTTTGAAGGCTATATAACTTAAAAATGGATAGAAAGAGCTGACGTCATCTCCTTCGCCTGTAACTTAGGGACCATTAGAGATCAGTTTAAAGACTATGTCCTAAAGCTAAATCAACCAACCTAATAGAACCAACTAGTGGATGAAATCATAAAAAACCTTTCTGCACATCTCTTCTACTCAATAAAGGCAACAGGTAAGAAAATGTCTCCAAATATTTTTTGTACATTAGTGGGTTTTAGCTAACTTCTTAACGGTTCGTTAAAAGCACACATTCCTATACATTATTTTGGTCAGAGTTTCAAACTCTCAACAATAGATGCTACAGATTAACAAATTTCTGAGAATAATTTTTATTTAACATAAGACACTGCTGACATCATCAAAAATTTGATGATAGGCTCTTTTCATTTTTCTTTTAGATCAATTTGGCTTTTTGCAGTGTGGACAAGTTTGTGCCCTTTATATATACCGTAAAGCTTCGATTAAGTGCCCCCCTCAAACAAGTGCCCCCCTTGAATAAACGCCCACCCTAGACCTGAAATTATTAAATACGCCCCCCATGAATAAGCGCCCCCTTCAATAAGCGCCCACCCTTCGAATAAGCACCCACCCCTCGATCTTCAGAAACGGGCGCTTATTTGAATTTTCAACAAAAATGAGCTGGAAGGGTTGATTAGGAATTAAAAGGTACTTGTTTTAGTTTTCTTTATTATCTATTTTTTCTTGAATTTCAATTTCCTTTTACTTTTCATCATGATCATAGACATAACAAGGAAATTTTTTTAAAACAGCTTCGTGGACTGTTATATCAATTTTTTTTTTGTTTCTCCTCGAGTTTTTCCATCAAAACTTGCGCAAACTTGATGTTGTTGGTCACTGCTGTGTAGTTGGCTGGAACCACTAAACCAATATCTTCCTTATCCGTTTCTCAACCACCTCTGCTTTTAAGTCATGTTTTTCTCATTATTGGTTGTAAGAAAAAATGTCAAGAGCCGCAATAATATTATAGGGACGTACCCCACCAAAACATGTTCACCTTCTACAAGTTTATAAATGCCCAAAGCATGTTCATCATTATGTCCATGCTCTTGGATCTGGTTTGCAATAAAGTTTCTCCCCGATAACTAGAGCCCAACAATCTTTATAAATGTGATGACAAATTTTTATAATTCACCACTTCGCCTGAGAAAGAGAAGCAAATCAAAACAAACAATGATAAAATCAAGATGGCGAGTGAGCATGAACTCGATGGAAACGATATGGATGCAGATATACCTAAAAAGCTCTTCTCTTGTTTAATGAGATGGGAGACGAATCTGATTTCGTTGGAAGCAAAGGTTGGTGCGAAAAGTTCATGAAAAGCAATGGACTGTCATTGCAAAGAAAAACGACCGTCGGAAAGACCCAGAAATGGCCATAGCCAAGCTTTTAGCCTATGTTTTTTACGAATCAGGAGGTTAAGAATACAACACAATTATACTATGAATAACATTTACACAATGGATGAGACTCCTATTGGTGTGATTTGATTTTCTACTTCGACATTCAACAAAGCAAGATCCAAGAGTGTCAATTTGAAATCAACGGGGCATAAAAAAAGCTGTATATCAGTTTGTTTGACCGCAAAAACAAACAGAGAAAAACTTAAGCTATTTATTGTTTTCAAAGGCACTAAGAGAGAAGTTAAAAAACTGAATAAAGAATTTAATGGGAAGTGCGTTGTGGCCACAACATCTAACAGATGGATGAACACAGAATTGACGAGCAGCTAGATTAACAAAGTTATCGGATTTTTTGCTTTTGGAAGAAGCCTTTTGGCGTGGGATACTTACTCGTGACACATTGAGAATTCGGCTACTGACTCGTCAAAGAGAAAAAATGTTGATGTGGTTTTTATTCCTGGAGGGTGCACACATTATATACAAGCACCTGACGTGTGCTGGAACAAGCCTTTTAAGGAACATTGCACTGAACTTTATGATGAATGATTGGCTTCAAAAGGCTTGCACGAGGAAACGGATTGTGGCAATTTGAAAAGAAGAAGTTGTTCAGTGGATCTTGAAGTCATGGGAAAAGCTTTCAAAAGAAATGATCCAAGATTCGTTCGTTTCTTGCGTGGTTACTTGCAACACTGATGGCAGCGAAGATGATAAATCACTTGCTTTAAAGAAGGAAAACAATGTCATGATGGACACAAAATGTTGAAGGAACAGTTTGTATACATCAATTCAGAGGAGACAAACCTGTTCGAAGTCAACGGAAATGATATTGCAGATGCTTGTCCCGATTTATTACTCATTAATGATGACAAGGAGGATGACCAGGATTTAAATTAAGAAATAGATATTCTTTAAAAGAAAAAGATTGATATTTGGTTTTTATGTTTTCCCAAAATCCTCTTTTTTGTACTAAGTGCCCCCCCTCGATTAAGCGCCCCCATCGATTAAGCGCACACCCTAAAGGCTCAAAAAATTTATAAGCGCCCGGGTGCTTAATCAAAGCTTTATGGTATACAAAAAAAATTAATTTCTAGTCATAAAAACAATAAATTGCTATCTTTTAATTCTCAAATCTTTAAAATAAAATTTTTGGTGTGTTTAAGTATTATTTATTATTAGTTATTACCTGTTCATGTCCACATCAACAAAATTGTTTACTGCCAAAAAGAATTTTTTATAAAAAAATAGATGCAAGAAAAAAACTCGTAAAAAGTAAGTATTTCTTTTTCTTGCAAAGAAAGGAATTTATGACAAAATGTTGTGAATTTTAGGGCATTTTATTTTTACACACTTGGAGTGTAGATGATAGTTAACTGCCATCCAGATATATAAGCAATCTACATGCAGTACGTAATATATTGATGCACAGTGGGTTTGTCCTGCAACCGCCAGACTGTGGATAGAATCATGCTCGCTGTCAGAAAATATGTTAGCGATGCACACAGTAGCTCTACTTCTATATATATAAAAAAAATTCACTGCAATAATTTTGATATATTGTTACATAGACAAATACAAAGAACGAGACATTAGAACTATACCTTTTTCCTTTAGGAGAAGCCATTGTAAATTAAGATGCTTGAAATGCTGCTTCAACTGTGCTATCTTTTATCTGTTGTCTTTAAAAAAAATTTTAAAGCTACAAAATACAAGATATATATTTTAAATATTAATACTATCGACACAACAAAGAGCATGTGGCAGTGATACAAACATTTCAAAAACCCCAAAATTGAGTTTTATTGACATATATGCTAAAATTAATAAAACCTATACCTCCCTTAGATTAGCAATTTGAATATTGAATATCTCAATATAACGTTGAATGCAAAAGTAAGCTTGTTAATATATACTTTCTACCTTGGACTTGTATTTTAAAAGTGTAAGAACTTCGAAAGTCTCTATAAATCTTTTTATTTTTTTGAAAAATCTTTATCTGTTCCCGAGATATTTGTCTCAAAAGTTAAAAGTTGCTCATGACGTCATAATTATTGCAAAATTATGACGTCGTGAGTATGCATCGAGCATAATTATGGTAACTAAATATTAAAATTTATGTAAAATGTTCAAAACGCATCAAAGTGAACGGCCAGAAAACATTTTTAACTATATATATTGCTTGTCAAAATGTTAAATTAACTCCCTTGCAGAGCATACTCATGACATCATGCGTAATTAGTGAATCTTCCTAGTCCAAATTCTAAAGAACCAATCAAGAGCTTTAAAAAAAATATTCAAATTCCTTGACAACCTTTCAAGCTTCTTCATATGCAATTACCTTTATTTTTTGCGGGAGGTAACCTTAATATAACTTTAACTTTAAATAACATATACCAAGGCTAAATTTTAACTGTTTAACACCCAAGGAGTATTTTATATCATTTGTTCGACATGCAAAATTTGATCTTTTTTTGAATGTTGCTGATATTCATCACATTAAGTTGTGCTAAATCACAAATCCAATTAGGTGCCCAAATGATAAATCATTAAAAACGGCTAGTTTAAAATAATAATATCAGGTGGCGCCGTAGATTAGTGGTTATAGCTCTCGTACTCTGTGCGGGAGACCGGGGTTCGATTCCTCTTGACGGCGATTCAACATGGGCGAGTGAATGTTACCATAGCCCCGGGTTAACCCAAGCCATGTGAGGGAAATTGGGAAGGTGGCACACTGTGTGGGCCGTTGGATGTTGCCGGGAGTTGTCTAGTAGAGCGCGGGCCCTAATTGGGTCTGCGTCGCTCAAAATGAGCATTAAATACTCTAGGACTCTCCATCTAAGCCATGGCCCCTCCTGGAAATAATAGACAGGGTATATCCCTCGATATTTGTGAGGCTAGCCATGTAAAATATGCACATTTATCTATCTATCTAGGTAATCCAGTCGAGAAAAATACGCCACATATAGTAGGGTAATTTTCATCACATAACCAGACGTCCAGAACTACTTTCAAGGTTTTTAATCTCAAAGCGCTCTGGGAAACGTGAATGTGTTCACGGTTGCCAAGTTTTTTGTCCAGAGATAGAAGCACTGAAGACACGCGTTGGTGATGTCTTTGTTTCCCTAACAAATGAGTTGTGTAATAGCAGGATGGTGGGCATTCCCACGAAATTCGCTGGGATGTAGGTGATTCCAGGAGAGTCCCTAAAATGTAGGCATTTCTATGAGATTTGCTGAGATGTAGGAGATTCCACAAGATTCGCTGAGAGGGTTGGGTTACCAGTGTTTCCACGAGACACAGGTGTTTCCATGAGACACCCCAGGTGAGTTAGCTTTTTTTGAGAGACGCAGGTATTCATGGGAGGAACCTCAGGTCAGTAAGCGTTTTCAGGAGAGACACAGACATTTCCACAAGATACATCTTTTAAGGGTAAGGTTGTGGAAAACACAAGCATCTGGTTAGGGCTCCTTGATACCGAACCTGACGTCTTCTCCTTTTCTCAAACTTAAGTGTAGTTAACATAAAACAGAAGAATATACTTCTATATATACATAGCATGTTGTTATTTCTGTTGTTGCTTCACAACCGTAGCAATTAATTGCATAAAAATTTTTAGCATGTGAGGCCATTTGATTTTAGTTCAGACTCAGAGGGTTAATGTTTGCATACAACCATTAAAAAATACCAAACCAAAATTTTTTAGCGTTAATCTCTCAAGAAAATAGAAGATATGTCTAAGAGATAGGCACATTGTTCCTTCCTTTAGTTTTCAAATGCAAACAATATATACGGGTTTCCCAAGTTTCTATTTTTTCCGCGTAAACAAGACTATTTTGATTTTTCTGAACTATGTGGTAACCACTACCAAAAAGCTTTTCTCTCAATGTTGGCCCAATTACAATCGTTGTAGTCCAATTATATATATACGTATACGACCTTCTCCCCCAGTGCGCTTTATAAAGTTTTTTACATACCATTAACTTACCCTAAAGCTAATTATTTCATGTTTCGCCAGGAATATTTTTCTCTGTGTTTTCATGTAAATTTGCAAATCTAGCAACATTTTTTCAAGTGTTCATGCACCGTAGTAGAAATTTTAAAATCTTGCGCCCGTGGAACATAGGCTACAGCTTTTCTCTTGTTGCATTATAAAGATCGTGAAAAATTGCATGCTTATTTCGTCAATGCATTCAACGTTTCTTTGTTTCGTTTTTCAATCAATAAAATCGACATAGGCGTTATACACTATTAATGGCATAAATTTTCGCGAGAATTAAATTTTGCGATTTCGCGAATTTTTGGGCTTTTTGCGAAATGCTTTAGTACTGTCGACATACGCGAAAAAATGTTCTGGCGAATTTCTATCCATTTCGTCATTCGCAAAATTAATTTTCAAAAACCAAATTTTCATCTGGACAGCATATTTCCTAACAAAATTTTTTTCTTTCGCTGACATTGTGCAGCTGTAAAAGTGAAGAGTGTAGTCATTAGTCGGTAACTTTCTGTTTAGATCCTGAGAGTCCTTACGTAAATGATGAAAATGACTATTCCTCAGATAAATCTGCTTGGGATATACAAACTTAAGCCCGTTTTCATAATGGGTAAAATGCCTATTTATATACAAATTATTTGATCAACAGTCATAAAACTGTGCTTAAAATAAAGACATTAACCATGCAAATATTTAACAGTAATTGACCTAAGAAAATTCACAATTTTGATTGCGAAATTCTTACGAGAATTTATTCCATTAAGGTATAAATATATAGGTATAAGGTATACGGAAAACAAATAATAAAAAAGACATAGCGAACAGATTTTAAATATTTTTACATGCGCTATTTTGCTTTTGTGTGGACCAACATTCTAGTTATATCCGTGGGATTTAATTTGTTGAATCAAATAGAACAATAACCACCATTGATATTTTCCTATATTTCTCTATAACGTGTTGGGTGTTTATCAACTTATTCTCTAGCAGTGTGCACAATTTTTAATTCATTCTAGTTGTTTACTAAGACAATATTGAAAATGTTTATCTCTTGGTACTAAGTACTTAAAATAGGCTTCTCAATTTCTACTTGTGGTGTAACCACTCGATAAAACACAAATTTAACAGAAGAATTATATTTCAATAACTATACAACATCCATGAAGCACTTAAACAGTTTTGTACGCTTCATACACCTAAAACAAAACAGGAAAGTTAATATAACACATATCACGCAGTTTACTTATACCAATATATCTCACTTATGCACCGGTTATTTTTGTGGGTTTGGGCTAATTTTACAGTAAAATGTTAGCAAATTTGTTACAAATAAACTAAGAAAACGTAAAAAATGGTTGGCTTTCCATGACAAAATTTCTTCCTGCAAATTTCTTGATTACAAAGTATAAAGCAAATATTTCAGGGAGATTGTTTGCTTAACATAATAGTTTCATTCTATTTTTTTGTGTGTCAAAACCAAGTAGTGTTAAGATGCACAAAATAGTGATGACAGGATTGTGAATCCATTGTTTTTTTGCTACTGGCTAACAACTAGTTTATTAAAACAATCACAAAAAACTACTTACCATTGAAACATTGCTTTGATCAGCGCGGAACCTTGTGATCATATTTATCTTTAATGTATGGGATGTATGCTGTGATCACTTTCCAATCTGTGAGAAAAAGACCAACCAATGCAAGGCCACCTCCCCATGCAGCCATTGTAGGTCCCCTAAAAAAATAAAGAAAGCATTGCTTATATTCAAAAATCAGATTCAAATTTGGGCCAAATCAATCAGACGGAAGGAAGTCTTTCCACAATTTACCATCTCCTGCTTGCATTTATATTTAACACGGCATAAAAAAGTTTATTATTTAAAAAAAACCTGTCTTATTACCCTGATTTAACTTTTCTCAGTAACTGTCTTTTTTGACTGGCAACACTGGATGGCTGACATATCCTGAGCCTTCCATCTGGAATGTACAATATTATACCACTTTCCCAATGTCGTGTCTTTTTTATGAGCAACAGAGAAAGGTACATGGCAAAAGCAGCTACTAGTTGAACCTGAGATAAGTGTTAATCTATGGTGCCGTAGCTTAGTGGTTATAACTCTTGTACTTTGGGCGGGGACCGGGGTTCGATTCCCCTTTGCAGGGATCTAATTTAGGCGAGTTTAGAAATAATTCCAGTGCATCATCAGAGAATTAAGACAAAAGTCACGGAAATAGGATGTTTTGGAAAGGCCCACTTAGTCCACCTAGTTCACATTATTGCAAAGTTGTTTCTAGGGATGGCTTTTAGTCAAAATCATAAAGTTATGGTGCCATGAGGAGTTGCCAGATGACCACCACAGCTGTTTGTCAATCAAGTAATTAGGCCAGTTATACACCACAAAATGTCTTTGATAAAGTCTATAAAACATCGCCTGCAAATAAGAGGGTGCAGATAAGCCGCAAATGCCGCATATATAAGGGCGAGTTCAGACGACTTTACGAATTAAATTGACGGTTGTCCGCTGAAACCGCCCGCACTCTCCCGAACACGGCAGGAACATTCCCGAAATGCAACACCTTGTAACATAAACATGGCGGACGACAGTTAAAAGAACGCGCTTAAAGAGAAAGGAGGTAATAAAGTTTATATATAAATTATTTATCAAGTAAATCTTATCAAAAACCATAAAAAACAGTTCTTTTAAGAACTTAGCTACCATTTAGTTAGTTCATTTTAATTTTTATACTTTTTTAAATAATTCTTCGAGAGTCATTTATGGTATATAAATCTTTTTTTTTTCGGGCATTGTTCGGGACTATGCGGGTTTTTTCAGGCAAATACCTGAAAAATACCTAAAACTTTAAACCCTAATATCTCTGCATCCGTTTGTCACACAAGTACACGATCCTATACATTTTCTTGATCAGCGTTTCAAGATCTATACGATGAAGGCAACAGACTTTTCCACGGGCCTCATCGACTAGTTAAGAATAATCAATACGATTAATCTATAGCTATACTACTCTTGTTTTGGTTTGTGTGTAAGAACCTTGGCTAGAACGAATGGGAACTTACCAGGACTTTCCTTTTTGTGTAGTGTGTCTGGCAAAGCCTGATAAGTTTGTAACAGTGGCACGAATTGAAGACATTGTCGCAAAAACTGGTGATAAACAAACCCAGAGTGGGTCCAATAAAAGCTTACAGCCAGCCGTATAAAGCTTTGTATGTTTGTCTACTCACTTCGTTCAACGGCACCCCATAAATCGGGGTAATCCGAAGGAAACTAAAAAAGGGTTCCGGTTTTCTCAGATTTGTTTTTGTCCGTGAACACCTTTTGTTTTGTTCCAGGGGCAGGAGGAGAGAGGAAATCACTAGGGAGAAAACCTCGCGCCCAAAATTTACAGCTCTTACCACCATGGAAGGGAGATTAAGAAATCTCCAGATTTTACTATTTGGTTTCAAGTAAAGAATAAAACAAATATAAACAAGAAAATACAGCAGATTTATTACACAAGTCGGATCACCGCATTTTTATATAATCTTTCTAGTTGTGTAAAGATTTCATTGCAAAGCATTTGGAACTCCAACATCGTGCGAAGAAAGCTGGACTTCCAAGAGTGAACTATGTAAGGACAACTCAAAGGTGCAATTCGATTTTTTTCGATATCAAACTGCAATCACGGCGAAGCCATAGTTAGGCTAAACGGATCTGAACGAACAATTGTGATTTCTGCAATCAAATTGATAAATTTCCATTTCGATCCAAACTGAAAGTTAAAATCACTTTAACTTTTCTTTCGGACGGAAACAAATGCAAAAACAAAATAATAATTAGCCGATAGCCAATCAAAGTTAAGTATTCTTCTTGTTCCGTTCCGTTTTGCTTTTGAGTAAATATCTAAACCCTAGCATTGGACAATAAGTTTTTCTTCCATATGTATATACGGTGATTTATAGACAAACGACTTGCGTTCTTACGGGTTAAACAGCTTTTGTCTGTTTTTCTTTCACATTGAGCATACAAGAAAGAAGCCCTGGTAAGGAGGATCAATTGCGTAACATAGTGATTCTTCCTTCTGCTTCCTCTTAATCGCCAAAGTTTTTACGGCTCACTTACTTCTCATCGATGGGATATGATTGCTTCTTAAGGCTGGTTTCTATTAACATAAAATATATTGAGCATTGCACAACTGTCGCGCATCAAGTCACCGTTACGCGTTTAAACGAAACACGTTGTGTACAACAAAAGCGGGGTAAGTGTCGCATAAATGTCGTTAATAGAATATTTTCTATCTCTGAAACAGCTCCACAACAATTACAGATTTTAATGGCAAACAATCTTTACCGTAAATTGATGGTCACATAAACAAATATCTCTTGAAATGTAGTGACTTAAGGTGGTAGTCAGTTTATTTTCCTTTGAGCCATTCGTCATTTAAACGCCTTAAAATAAAGAAACGCGCCATATAAAGCGAAATGTTTCTCATGGCAACAGTAAGTATGTTTCATCAAAAACAAAGTAAAAACAAACAAGATTCGAACAATTCCTGTCGTTCTCTTCGAATGGCATTAACAATTCTTGCCGTTCTCTTCGAATGACATTAATTTATCTGTAAATATATTCTGTGTACTTATCAAAAGAAACATAGCCATTCTTACAAAAAAAAGAAATATATTTTACAAAATATAAAATACAATTTTATTAGATACGTAGAAGATGTAGTTTCCAATTTATATCTCTCACAACAGGACGTGTAGCTGGAGGAAGTTGGTCTAAACAACGAAAGGAAAAACAGAATAATTATATCGCGGGAAAACATCTTCGCGCGGCTCTGCAGACATTTTCGCACGCTTCAAAACAAGTGAAAACACGAGCGCACGTCTTACCTTTTTCTATGGCGGGCACATTATGTCTTTGCGCTAGGATCGACTGCACCGTCGCTTCCGGACCATACGTAGACACAGCATCATTTGAAGTCGACTCGTTGTTCCAGATCTCTTTAATTTTAGTCTCGATAAGTTGAAGTAGTTCGTTTAATAAATTTTGCAAATTGGAAGCTTTCTCTTCGAAGTGGTATAATACCAGAGCTTTCAATAGCGCTGAAACTTCTTCTAAAGCAACACAAGAAAAGAGGTTAAACATCGAAGCTACATTTTCTCATCGGGTTTACGCTCAAAATCGGCAAGGTAAAATAAGAAGGATAACAAATTGCCGTCTAAACTATGTGAAAATTTTTGTACAATAGAAGTGTACAGTATCTCTTACTCAAGTATTTGCAAAACAAACAAACATTGGTTTAACATTTGGTACAAATTAGAACAATCGGTGTTATACATTGATATATATTAAAAAAAAAGTGTTAGGCCACTCTTATTGGGTTTTTGGTTTTAAATGTTGTTATTCATCATTCCTGGGATACTTTTTTTGCTTTAACTCGTGCCGTATTTCAACGTTTTGAAGCATGCATACACAAGAAAAATATCAAGGTACACGAAAGGTAACAAATACAAAAAATGCATTGCTTTAAAGGGTGGAAAGTTAATTATTAAAAAAAGCGGGAACTGTATTTATATTTCAAGGATTTCAAAGTATTTTCAAGGTGAATGATGGATAGTCAAGATGTGGTCACGCAGGCAAAAAGTGCAGTGTTTAGTGACAAAAAAGTACGGTGACTCTGTTACCGAACTTGTCATACGGGAATTACTGAAACCATCTTGTTGTACTTGCACGTGTAGACAATTTTTAAAAGTAAGCTGTTTACTTTTTATCAGCATGTGTTAGTGCGTATGTACAAATGGAGGAGTGTGAATAGGCAACTCTTACAGAAAAAAAATTCCACAAGTGAAATCTTTGCTGTTTTTTTATCTTCTCTTTTCAAATACATTTGGAAATTTGCATTTCAAAAAGCGCGAGAAATTTTTAAAAAAAAACTTTTGCGAGAACTAATTTTCGCGAAGTTGGCAAGTCCTAATATTTCACCAGAACTAAATTTTGCAAATTTCGCGAGAAAACAAATTTGAAATCATTTTGTTTCTCAATTTATACCGCTTTTTAAAGGCAATAAAAATATTGAAGAATATATTATATTTCGCTATTAAATCAGAAAAAAAATTAGTGTAAATCAAAAAACTTAATTTCGTGGAAATTAATACTCGCAAATAGCAAATTTTTCGATACTTTATCTCGGGAGCTAATTTTCGCGAAATTGACAGAGGCTAAAGGTAACTCTGACGAAAATTAATTCTTGGTAAAATTGATACTGGCAAAAATTAACTCTCGCGAAAATTACTGCTCAAAAAGTTCCTTAAGTCACATTTTAAAAAATTTAAACACCCCAAAAGTCGCAACGAACATTAACACAAAATGGGATATTCTGAGCACTGATTTTGTGGTCATGTTCCTATATTAAAATTTCACAACAGCTAAGACATTTACTTTGTTTAATACCTTAGTTTGAACCAATTGCTGGTCGTGCCAGCAATTGGTTCAAACTAAGGTATTAAACAAATTGCAAAGTTAGGTGATTTATGGTCTTTTAAGTTCACTAACCTTTCATTTGATCAGACGTTCTCACAATTTCAGCCAATGCTTCACGCAGTGCGAAGTCTTCGTGTTTACTCCCCTCTCGCAGGCTATACTTTTTGCGTGCTACTTTGCTACGACTCTTCCTCGAATGTCTACAACATAATATTATTTTTTTTTCACATTTTTAATTTCTTTAAAAAACAGACCAGTAACCCAGTTAAATAAATCGACGAGCAAGGTAAATGGCCACACGCATATACCCTGAACTTCGAGATCCTTTTGAACTTGCAGTGGTTACGGATTGACCAGTGATACTGCTAATGTCTGAATATAAATCATTATCAGGGTCATCGCGAACGCCTTCAAGAATCTCCATGTTTTCACGTGCTTTCTTTTCAACCACAACTTTTAATCGACTTTCGTAAGTTTTAAATTTAGCCTGTAAATCTTCAAGCTTTTCAACTGTCTGCTCGTAATCTGAAAAAAAGAAGGTAATAATGAGTATTATGGTCGTGGAAAATCATTTTATTGATGAAATTTTCGCGTACATTTAATATTCCGAAGTCAGCTGCTCAAACAATTGTTCGCGCGAAAAATAATTTCTCGCGCATTCGCACAATGCGCACATTTGAACATTGGAGATTTCCTCTCAGTTGAACGGAACAGATTTCGTGAAATTAAATAACGCGCGAAGGAGAATGGTTAATTAAAACGGGCGATCACGGTAACATTTTTACGCTTGATTTTTAAACTTATAATCCTCATAAAAAATTACAGAAAGACAACTATTGACAACATACGGTTGTGAATCGAGGGCTTCAAATTCGTTTCAATCAAGTCATCGCGCTCATGTTTTTTAATCTAAAACATAACGATAATATTAATAACAAAACATTGTCAATAACTACATTATGAAACAAAATAAAAGATTTTTACCAGTTGCAACGCCTTAAACCACAGTCCACCATCCAGGAAACATACTACACATTCTTCCACATCCTACACAAAGAACAACAATACAACACGTCTATAAAAACGAAAAAGAACAATGTATATTGATTATCCCCATCACAACACGTCTGTGAAAATGGCATTGAAAACACCTCACAGGAATTCATTTTTGCTAATTTTGCGACGATTTCGCAAAAAAAAGTTCCCGCAAAATTGGGAAACTTGCTATTTTTGAAAATTAATTATCGTAAAATCTGGATTTTTATCCCTTTTAAAATGAGAAATTCAACTGAGTTGTCTCTATCTTATGTTTCTCACAAACCCCTTCTTAAGACTCTGAAACGTATGCTCTTACAAAGTAGTTAATATGAAAGCAATATGGTAAAGTTCGCTAGCAACAAAAACATAAGACCATTTAAAAAATCAAACGTCCAGTATAGTTATAGAAAAGAATAGTGAAACGACCACCATTAAAGGAAAATAAAATCAGTTCAGATTGTCGTTGTGTGAACAACCTGTACGTATACCCGATCAAGCACCAACCTGTACGTAAACTTCAAGTAGAAATGCTGCTTCGTCGTACAGACGGTTTGATTTCAATTTTTCTAAAAAAAAAAGAAACAAAAATTATTGTGAATTTTATCCTTAAACTTCTCCTCCTAATTCTTGCTAGGCCTTTACGATGGAGGATCCTAAATATTATTTATTTACAAACCGCTTAACTCTCTGCACAATTTAATGATTTGATCGTTCGGGTAAGCGAGTTCTTTCGCTTCAGTTAACACCATACTCCAGTTATTCGTTTGTAAGAATGCTTCTAGTGCTTCTCGATGGTGTCCACTCCGACTGAGAACTAAACAAGGTTTATATTATATACACAACCAGGGCAACCACACATCAAATTTACGGATAGACAAGCAGGTTAATGATACAGGTGAAATATACGAGCCGAATAAGAAATTACAGACTTAAACCTTAGCGTATAAGATGTTTAAGTTCTGTATTAATGCTGCTAAATTTGGTACGCTTTTTAAAGGAAACAAGTGAATTTGCTAAAAAAAAAAAAACTCCACCTATGCCTGCATCTTCGTGTAGTTTTTGCTGTCGCAAATATTCACCATATTGAAGACTTAGTTTCTAAAACAAAAATGAAACAATAGATAGAACAAACAAACAATAAAATAACTGCTTCTAAATAAAACAATTCAACCAAAAATTACATTTCTGATGTAATCAACGATTGCAAATCAACTTTGAATTTTTAGTTTATTTTTTTCTAGTTTGACTGAGCGAACTAGATTGTGTTTCGGTAAGAACTGACTTTCCTGCAAATTCAAGGTTTTCTAAATGATACCATCAGAAGTACGGAAAAATAAAGAAGGAAAATACAACTGGACATAAAACAATCCAAGAAATTACACCTTAATATCAATATATCGTGATAAAAACACTTATTTCAAATTTTAACTTCCACACTTTATCAGAGCAAACTCTACTAAAGAAGATAAAATAAAGACGCGGACCAAATGAAAACACTATCCTGCTTCATACTTACCCTGTATTGTTCAGACGTGACTGGAAACAACTTTAAAGCCTGACGATGCAATTTTTGCTCTTTAACGAACTCCAAGCACTCGTTAAAACAGTCTTCACCTGAAGTTACATAAAAACAACATCTATTACAGTGTTGTTGCCAAAAATACAATCGTTTCGGCGTGCAAAACTACACTTAACTGAAGAAACACATCAGGCTAATTTTTAAGAATGTTTTATCAACAGAATCTCTACATTCATTCGATTTCCAAAGTTTTTTCAGCTCAATACCAAGTTATTTCTACGACAGAAGCAAAGAGCAAAAAATAGCGACATAGGTGTACATACATTTAACAAGTGAAACTAATGCTTTCTGATACTTCTTCAAATATTTATCGATTGAGTAGTGCTGATAATTTGTTTCCATGTTGCGAAAGTTATTTAAAAAAGGAAGGTATTCTTTTGGATCCTAAAACAAGTGGAATAAAATTTACAACAATTTGATTGGTCCTTCAACTAAGACTTTTATTTAAAACCACCTATATCTGCCAGAATATTTAAAAATCACGCCACTAAAAGCTGAATAATATAAGATGATATGTAAAAGGATGAAGAACCGTGGTTTGTTTTAAACATTTCGGTATGTCCAGCAAAGATTCCATGATTATTTGCCAATGATACAAAAGTTTTATTGGCTGACCCACTGCGCACAGGATAAGCTTGCAGATGTCTGAAAATCCTTTATCACAAAAATTGAAATCGTTCTTTCAAATTTTTATATTTTGCAATTGCTTTTGTGATGATTTTGAAACTCTCGTCTGACAATTCTAATTGCATGTTTAACATATCCAATCATAGAGAGTAACTTGCTGACCGAATGTGCAGATCTTAATTATTAAGCTTTTGAGATCTCTCCGTCACCATCAAAACTAGTTACTAACCTTTTGGGATCTCTCTGCCACCATCAAAACAATCTTGAAATCATACAGACCAAGGGCTATATCAAACAGTTGATTTACATCGATGAGATATAAAATGTAATTTAACGCCTTATCATAAGAGACACTGTTGTTTTCGTTTGATGGATGATCTGGTAAAAAAAAAGAAGAAAACATAACTTCTTTTACGTCTAGTTAAAATTCTAACCTTGGTAACATTTGCTGCAACCATTAAAAAACGAAATGAAGAAGTCGAAGGGTTAACTTGCATCCTTAACTGCATTATTCCTTGGGCAACTAGAAAACTAGACTGCACACGAATAAGATGTATGAAGACAGTGTAGTGGTAGCGCTGTCAACTTGTGATCATAAGCTTGAAAATTCGAGTTTCCAGTCTGGTGCACTTTAAATGTATATAGTAACGAGTAATGTAAATAGACAGCTTTTAGGATGGAATCCTCAACGACGTTTTGTTACTTATTTATGCCAGCCAATGTATGTTATAGATTTAAAAGTATGGAACTACAATCTGTAAACATGAATCCCATATTCCTTAAGCAGCCCCTATCAATATCTTTGCTAATTACAAGAGCACCAAATAATGCTATCATAACGCTGTTTTATAAAGAGAGAGAGAATAATTTATGTTTATTTAAAAATAATTTGTTAAATTACCTTTTAAGTGTTTTATTTTCACTAATACTGTCTCTAGATCGGGTGATGACTGTTTTGCATAGGTTGTTAATAATGCGAGAAAATATCTAAATAAATTTTCAACTTAGAAAAGAAGGTAAGAAGATAACTCTCACCATGAAACCTCCGCAAACACTTGCAGGACAAATATAGTGTGTTTCTAGAGAGGCGTCTTCACTTCGTATGAGCAAGAAAAATTAAAATTTACCAATCGGGTTGTGTTTGTTAGTCCCTCGTCATTCTTCCTCATTGTTTAAATTCAAGAATTAGGCGTCAAGAAATTATTGAAAAATACGACAAAGAAAGAAATTAATGTTTTTAATGAGATATTAGTCTTAAAAGTGGTATGGAATTTAGAAGCGTTATTACAATAAAAATAATTTGTTAATTAAATAATTAAAACAAACACTCCTATTAGTTCTAATAGACCTATTTCCATATCCATTTTCGTTCCGCGGAATATACATACCAAAATACCGAATAACATGAAAATGAGATTAGTTATGAGCAAATTTTAGGTTTGCAGTAAAGAAGTCCAGATATGGTTTGTTTACTTGCTATATTTAAGATTTCGGATTACATACGAGATCTTATTAAAACGGGCGGTCTTTTTCTTCTTTTTCTTCTATGACCGATTTTTTAACCAATTGCTGTAACGTCACGACATTTGAATTCCGACCTGACCCCGCGTCCCAGCGCTACTCCAGCTGTGTGCGTATCTTGAAATTCGTTAAGTTGGGAAAAGAATGAAGACGCGTTACGAATTTGATCACAAATATTGTTATAGACTGTTATTTTAATATTATTTGATGAGCTATGCTAGATACTTCTTCCCAAATTTTCGTTTCCAGTTATGTTTTTAACCAGGCGGATTTTGTTCAACTAAACCGAGCTCTAAGGCTTAAGGTACGAGTCGTGCTGCGAATTAGAATATTTGATTGGGTTAGTATAATTATTTAACTCCCTAAATCTCAGTTCTATCAACGTTTAAGATATTCTCTTCATTGTGTCTATGTTTTCACATGTTAAAATGAAAATATCATCACGTTTTCTAGGCATGTGTAAATCTGAAACAAACCAATTTCAAGATTTTAGCTAGCTAACGTAGATTTCAATGCAGCATCCTGCTGAAGCCAGTTAGCTGTAGCTAGCCATATTTATTTTGATTACTTTAAAGTTTGGTTTATTATTATTTATTTTTATGTTGGGATTGTGGCTCTCTTCTAGCTAGCTCTTTAGCTACTTCTGGCTGAAGAGTAAAAGTAGCCAAATGCAGTTTGGCTAGCTACAACAAAATTCTTAATCAATATTTCTTATGCTAAATGCAGTTAGTAGGTAGCGACACCTTTTATTAGTGTCATGAAAACTTACTCTGCAAAATAGAATTGCTGAGTGATTTTTTTTAGCTGGACAGGGTAAAGACAGGCTGTTTCTCCCGTGTTTTAATTTAAAAGTTGCAATAAAGTGTTTTTGCAAAAAAGGGTATTATGCCTATATGGATATGTATCATTGTTTGCCTTTATGAATCCCTCAGCCCAGAGTAATATTTATTTTTTAACTTTTAGCGTGAACATTCTCTGAAAAATAAAAAGGTTGGCCAACAGTAAACTGTTTTTATTTTAGCTAAAATTGTGAAAAGTTATTTTTTTTTTAAATATTATACAGCGGCACAGTTTACATTTCTTATTAATCGCTCTTTCAGGCGTTCAAAACCAGGTAACACAGCTACTTGTGGCTTAACCCAGCGTTTCGACTCCAGGTTGCCCGCCTTGCCTAAATGTTAATACCACGGAATGCCATTTTGGATTTAGTCTCTATTGTTAATTAAACCTTTTTGTTTCTTTCGCCTACTTCTATTTCTTTTTTTGTTTTTAAACTTGTAGGATCCAACTTTATGGTCAAATCTTAGATATCTTAAACTTGATAAAGATTTTAGTCATGTCGCAGGTTTAATAAAACATTTCCAAAATATCGCTACACCACAAGCAATAATATGTAATAAATTGATATGCTAAAAAGTCTTCGTTTCGTTCTTATGAATGTTAAGTGTATGGCGGTGTTGTTAAAGTATTAATTTTCACAAATCACTTTTTTGTACATTTTTCAAAAAACGGAACAACATTGTAAAAGTTCTGTACAAAACAGGCTACTGGCGACCTAGGCATAGGGAACAAACTTGCACATGAATAAGAATCCGAATCTTTTAGCCTGCAAGGGCTTTTCATTGCCACATTAATTTGACATACAGACTGTTATTAACATTTGCTGATAATATGGGATAATAGCATATATCATTGGGCCGTTCTAATGCTTTTTGTTTATTATTCTTGGTGTTAAATGAACAAGGTATTAGCTAGCTTTGAATATATGAGTAGCTTAGCTAGTTGGCTGACTCACTTGTTCCAAACAAACGTGAAATTTCAAGCTCTTTACCAAATGGTGATGTTGCTGGTATGTATCCTATTTCATGTAAACGAAAAACAAAATATCTGGACAAAGGACCTGGTTTTTAAGAACATTTAGACTGAGATATTGACAAACATTAAGTACGTTTACATTTAAATTCTTATAAGAAAAAGTATATTATTTTATACTTTTACTCATGCAGCTAAGCTATAGCTACAACCCTGGAAAAAATACTTGTGAAAATGTGATAAAAAATCTACCTTTTTTGTATTCTTGATGTCAAAAACTCTTTACTGTCCCCTCCTTTCCTTCTCGTTTTCATGTTATTCTGCATTTTCGCATGCATATTTCGCGGAGCAAAATGGATACTGAAAAAGGTCTTTTTTGCAATCAAATGACTGCCCGGGCGCCATATTTTATTTTACTGATAACGGATGCTGATTTGAAAGAGGGGAAGGTGGAGAGAAGCAAATCTATTGACATTACTATCTCATTTATTAATCTGAATAGTCTGGTGGTAAAGATTTTAAATCTACAAATACGGTGAATTGTGAGTTTCTAAAATGTCCAAAAAATATATAACTTACTTCTCATTACCAGACCGCTCAATAGCATCTCTTACAGCCTGACAAACTATGTCTACTTTGGTGGAAGAAGTCTTTTTTCGATTACTAAAAAATAGCAAAAAATAGCAAAAGAGAATAACGATATTTAACTGTTTGGTGCCCTTGTAATAGAGCTTTTAAACCTTTACCAGCATAAAAGAGTATTAACATATTAGGTTTAGTTTACAGACTGTGGTTCTTGCACAGCTTAACAAAAAGTTTTAATTGTGCTAGGATACACTTTGTATATACCAACATATACAGCTATAATTTCAAAACACTTATATCATTGACTAGACGTGACATGTTTACGCAGATCTTTTGTCATTCTAAAAACTAAAGACATTAATACAATATTACTTACGCATCAGTTGCAACTTCTCCATGTTGATAGAAAGGAAAATATAACGTGGAGCACACATCTTCGGGCCTGTACATAACAGAGAAATAACATAAGTGAAGCAAACGTCTTCAAGTCTGTACATAACAGAGAAAAAACAGAAGTAGAGCAAACATCTTCGGGCCTGCACATAACAGAGAACAAACACAAGTAGAGCAAACATCTTGGGCCTGTACATAACAGAGAACAAACACAAGTAGAGCGAACATCTTCAGGCCTGTACATAACAGAGAACACACGCAAGCAAAGCAAACATTTTCGGGTCTGTACATAACAAAGAAAACAAAACTTAAAAAGAAACACATTTTGTTTGCAATCAAAGAAATCTAGTAGATTGTAAAAACTTACGTTAAGTCAGCTAAAAACAAATTCAAGTAATTTATGGTAGGAATGTCTTTGATAAACTTATTCACGTTTTCCAGAAAAAGCTAAAATAAATAAGAGAAGTCGCTTATTTTAAGCATCCTAAGAGTAGAAATTAATTAAAAAAAAAAGTTTATGGAATTAAAGTTTGTGAATAACCACAGGAATGACCACAAAATGCGGAATGAAATATTTATTATAATATGCACATTTTTATTAAAATTGCGACATAGTAACGCTAGGACAGCTACTTTTTTGTCTGAAGCGAATTTTAATTCCAAACGAGCCGGTAATAGAGTGAATTGCAAAATATCTGTCCTTGTTTGGAAAATGTTTAATTAAGTTAGAAAACAATAATTTCGCTTTGTTTTTTTTTTCACATATTTTTTCCACGTCTCTCCTTAACATAGTTATACTCGAAACGAGAAGTCTATAAAAGTCGCTGTTAAAGAAACTAATTTCCAATTTTATAAATTGGCGAAACAGAGAAGAATATTACATCACACTCATTTTAATTTACTTTGATATTCGTATCACACACTTGACATAACAAAAATTATAGTCATGTAATGGTGACTTGTTATTTCCAAAGCATACGTCATTCCAATAAGGATACGTTATTCTGAAAAACATATGTTATTTCGATAAGCATACGTTATTTGACAAGCCTACGTTATTTGAAAAACTTACATTATCCGATAAGCATACGTTATTCAAAAAACATACGTTATGCGATAAGCATACGTTATTCGAAAAACATACGTTATCCGATAAGAATACGTTTTTCGATAAGCATACGTTATTCGAAAAACATACGTTATGCAATAAGCATACGTTATTCGAAAAACATATGTTATCCGATAAGCATAAGTTTTTTGATAAGCATACGTTATTCGAAAAACATATGTTATGTGATAAGCATACGTTATTCGAAAAACATACATTATCCGATAAGCATACGTTTTTCGATAAGCATACGTTATTCCGATAAGCATACCTTATCCGAACCATAAACAGGCTGTTAATAATAAAAGTCAAAACTAACCTTGGGGTTGTGATCATAGATTAGATTCAAATTAATTCGATTCCGTCTCATCACTTCAAACGCTTTCTCATAATTCAAACTAAATAAAGTTTTCAACATTGGAAAAAGACAACTTTTGTGTTCAAATTATACACCAGAAATGTAGGAGCACAATGCATGCACCAAAAAAGCAGCGTATTTGAAATAAAAATTTTATGCCGAAATAAAAAAAAAATCAAATTCACAGTAAGATACTTTAACTTTACCAAAAAATAATTTGAAGACTTTTTTTGAAGTCTGACATAGTCAACAGCAAAAGAATGTTACTTTTTATAGGACAAAAATACAGGTTGGTTAAAATAAATATGGACTGCATACTTGTTTAATAACTTCTGCAGGCAACTAACAACTAATGCACGTGGATGAATACATTCCAAATTACCACGTGGCATCTACGAAAAAAAGTTATGATTCAATACCTGACTTTTTTTTAGTAAACGGTTTACCTGGGTTTTTTATTTCACATCATCACTAGTGTTAAAAGCTACTTAAAAACATGTAGTTTCAAATTTCAATGTTGTCAATGTCGATCCTGCTGTACCTTGAAGTTTAGATAAAAAAAAGTAAGTGGTCAAACAAACACCCCTTTGGGAGGAACAAATTGGGAAGAGCAAGTTGGGAGGGTTTATCAAGTTGACAAGGGATGCACAAAACAACACTTCGTACTTCAAAAAAATTAAAAAATAAATAGGTGGTAACTGCTTGCTTAGACTTAAAGAAAGAGGCACAATAACAAGTACAGTAAAGTTAGAATGTGGAGTTACCTGCAACACGACTGCTGTTCCTTGATGTACGGCAGTGACAAGTTTTGAACCTCTCTCAACACGTCGAACAGCTTCATCAACACAATACGTGCATTCATCATCCAGCTTTGTGACTAAAAATGACAAGAAAATGTCCAAATATTCAATTGGTGATTAATCTCGAAACAATTAAATCGCTTTCAATTCTTTGGATGTCATAAAACTAAACAAAGCCGAACTTGAATGCTTATACCACCATCCTATGTTTTCTTGAAATGTCAAAATTGGATGATTAGCTAATAGCTATAAAGAAGAACATGTTTTAATTGTTTTCCTTGTCTCAATTAATACATAACCCCTTTTTTATTTACAAAAATGTTAAACAAAGTAAAATATTTTTATAATCTATAAAACTCACCTTTCGCAAGTGAATTAAGGTAAACACTCCTCAATGTGTGACTATGTGTTGTTAGCAAAAGAAACTCCTCGTGCAATAAAAACGATGTACAATTGCTAGCTATCTAAAAAACACAGACAAAGAAGTATCAAATGAAACCCACACTTAAGCATTACGGAAATGCATGTCCTCGTAGATGTACCTCTTTTTTATTCATGAACAAACGATGATGCTTTGTCAAACCAAAAGCTATATCTTCGCCATTAAATTTTGTGCACGCTACACGAGAGCAACCTTGTGGAAGCGAGCAATCGGTGACAGTGTATGACTCTAAGATGAAAACAGAACTATGTTACACACACATTTACGATTAGCATACATTCAGAGATCACTTTTTTACCTTGTTTTCCACTGGATGCTTTTTTAAAAATTTCCATTACTGACGTGTACAGTTACGTACAAGCATCCCAACTACATCACGTAAAGTCAGTATGAGAAGTATTCGAATCCTTACTGAATTAGTCATTGCAGACAACAAAAAAAATGAACGAAATTGGAAGTTCCACTACCTTGATTTATTCTTAAGATGTGCCCTCGCCAATCTTGTGCTAAAAGGCATTGTTGAGAATCTTCACTTCGAAACAACATAATGAGGTTTTCAGTCACTCGCAGTTTAGAACTAAAACACAAGATCATTTTGGTATAATCAGAAAATAAATCTAATATCACCACAGAAGCTGATGATTTTGGCGATTCTTTGTCTAGATTTAAGAAGAGCATTACTCCCGTCAAAGATTTCGTTGCTACACTTCTCTGTATGTTATTTCGAAGAGTATTTGGTTCAAAGTATACACAATGATAAGACCATGACATAACTAACAGCAAGAACACCTAAAAAATGCCCATAAGGCTTTCATACCATTATTACATCTCACCTAATATTTAAACAAACTTTGCTGTTTTCCTCAGAAAGACTCAAAAAGAGAACATAATTCCCCTCTGTGTCATCCACAAGTGCGGCGATAAGATTTTCTTTTAGCCAGACTATACACCTTAAACAGCATGACATTAACTCGTCACGAGATTGCAGTTTGATCGGCTTGTCGTAAGCATTCTCTTCGGTGTATTTCATAAGATAAAAGCTGCTATCAGAGACTTGTGTGATAATGTCGTGTCTGGTTGTGTCAACACCAAATGCAACAAGGTTTATTGAACAGTCTAGATTGATAGTATGTGCAGCCATGGGTGGTGGAAGGATCATTTTCTTAAACGGTGTAAGCAATAATTTCACTACAAAAAAAAAATTTTTTTAATGAACTGTGTGTTTGGTTATTTTAATATTTTGTTACCTGTACTTAATAACTATACAAGATTGAATTTAATTTATGAAAAAAATTAAGCTGGTCAACGAAACAATGCAGTAAAAAAAATCAGCAACAGAGGATACAAAATCTATAATTTTTTAATATAAATACTTTTCGTTTAAACGATTTCTTGAATGACAAGATTTTATGTCCAAAAATTCGTCCTGCGTAACCATAATAAAAACATTAAAAAAAAGAATGATAAATAAAACCTACTTCCATCAATAACAGCCACCATGGACAAGTGGTCTTCTCCCATGCTTTGAATGATGTCATATTTATAAATATGTTGCATGTAAATACCATCTGAAAAAGGGAAAAAACAACTCTTTACCGCGTAGTGAGAATCTCATCAACGCAAAACATACTCTGATTTCAGAAGGTTGCTTAAATGAGTAGATTTTCCCAAAATGACAGGTTCATCCAACATACATATTACATGCATTAGATGGTAACTCTATTTCATGTATTTTTAGCACAAAATAGTGATCCAGCTACCGTATTGAATAAATTATAGTTAACTCTCTCTCTCCCTCTATTTCTTTTTATTTTGAATCCCATTGGGAAAGACTAAAATTTGAATTAGAGAGAGATTCGAATTATTGAAAGATGGGTTTTTTAATTTTGGTCACACTGCAGATTAAAAATAAATGAAGCAACGCGTTTCTTTTTTTTAATTAAATCTTCCTATTTTAAGTTCAAAAAAACTTTATACTTAAGCTTTAGCTTGCTTTATGAGAAGTCTCTTGACTAACTTAACTCTTTAAAACTCTTCGTAAAACAAGTTTCACAGCAACTTGTTTTACGCAAACATTAAAGGAAGGGTTCTGAATTCAAAACATGACGGTATCATAATGACCAGTTTATGGTTCATGGTAAAACTACATATAAAATTCAAATTAGAGAGAATTTTTACAAGGGACTTGAAATTTTTGGATCAGGTGGAGTAAAGCGCACAGCTACTATGGTAGAAACTATTTGTTGGCTTGTGGAAAAAATTGCTGAGAGTTCTCCCATTGTACATATTTTCCACATCAGTACTTCCTGCATCGTTTGCCTGTTAACATGATGGATGGCTGAAAAAAAGCTGCAGTGGAACCATTTTGAGCACATGGAAAATATTATTATCAGAAAAATAAAATTGAAATTACATGTTAGCAAAAAGCTTGAAAAACACAAGTTGGTAGACAGATTGATATAAGACCAAAATGTAAGTATTTATAATACCTGATTTTAATATATGAAGTTTGTAGCTATCTTCTGGGTCCCAAGTGACACAAGGTTTTGAGTCACCTGTATTTATTTCTTGTTTTAAATACCAATGATAATTATTAACTGTCCAAAGTTGAACTGAAAGAAATTGACAAACATTTAAATCTTCAAAAAAGGAATGTCCACCATAAAAATTTTAGTCCATGAGTGAGGTATCAGATATCAAACTTCAGCACATGACTAATAACATCTGATAGGGCTTAAATAATTATTTGTTTGCCCTAACCTAAGTTACAAAATAGAATTATGGTCAGTTGGCAAAAATGTTTTTGGTCATCTTAAAAACAAACAAATCATTCCTAACATAAAAGAAAAAAATACACGAGGATAAGCACTAAACCTGTGACTGACAGGGCTATCATTGCTTAAGCTAAGGGTTGGACATTGGTGAGTTTTATTGAAAAATCTTTGTCCCCAGTTTTCCAATTTTACCAAGCGAAATATTTAGGGTAGTCAATATTTTGTTAGGGTTACTGCAAACAAAAATTATTACAAAGCGGCATAGAAAGAAGAATTAGACAAAATGAAAAGCACTTAGTAGTAAAAAACAGAAACATGGAAAAATGACTAAAAATATAAAACACATTTGAAACATATTCTTAATAAACAGACTTACCAGAGAACATTCCAGACACTGTGTCTCTCAATATCAATGTAAATACATCAGAATCCATATTCCAACTCATTTCAACAATCTAAAAAGCAAACAAAAAATTAAAGCACTGTATAATTGAACATGTTTTATATAACTAGAGTTCACATTTTTATTTCAAAGATTTGTTAAAACGATACATGCCTTCAAAGAAAATTCCACATTGGTTAAAACACAAAGTACAAAAATTAATTTGTACAATACGTATGACAGCATATTTAGTACCAAGCTAGCTGCAAAGAAATGGTTATGGCACACATTTATTACAATAAAACGTTCTTAAATTCCTCAGGCTTTAGAATTCCTGTTAGTTCTGATAACTTTAGCCTTTGCAACCGACTAAAATAGATATTTTACAAAAAAATAAATTTGTAAACTTACAACTTTTTGGTCTTTGTTATACGGTAATGTAAATTCACCATGTTGTAATCCGTTCTTTTCTAAGAAAATAATATCGTGTTTATTCGGCTTCTGTTGAGACGTTGCAATTAAGTTACCAGAAGGTCTGAAAATGAAACAAGCAAGCACAAAAGTTGTAAATCTAAGAGAAACGCTGATTAAATTTCTTTGCAAAGTTATGTTTATGCCACAAAAATCTCATTGTACCTCCAAGAAATAAAATTTTCCAGTCCTTCCAAAACTTCATTTGTAGCTTGGAGGGTACCATCACGATCATATATCCTAACATACCTTCGGTCTAAGAAACAAAAATATATTCAAACTGTGGTTTAACTAGACCACACACCTCTGCAATATGGTCAGCACAGAGATATCAATGACTAATAAACAAGTCAACAAAAAGAAGAATTGATTCCTACGTTGCAAAAAGAAAGAAAACTTTGATGTTAACTAAAAGTTATTTTAACCTTATTGGCCATAAGTACCTTCATTTCTATTGACAGATGATATACAGAAATACTGCCCATCCCCACGCCAAGATACTTCTGTTCTTTTGTCGTCTAAAGACAATATTTGAGATACCTGAAAAAAAAAAGAGTTTATTTTTAACAGTAACAAAAATTTAATAAACAGAACACACTAGCATCTTTTGTGCACATAACATATAAGACAATTGCTTTTGAACCTTGTTTTCTTTTTGTTGAGCTGCCTCTTTTCCTTCTGATCCATGGAATTGAGTTTCCTTTTTACCCCAACCAACATTAACAGGCATTGCTAAGAAAACAATCTTTGCATTTTCAAAATTCAAAGTATTCTTAAATGGATACATAACAGATTATAATGTTGTACTGGGAAATGCAAATCCTGAGATTGAAAGTGAGGTCTGTTACCTTGATCATGTTGTACTTTGCAGAACAACATGAAAACCAGTATCTGTTTTATTACTGAACTGCATTTCATGTTTTTTGATGTAATTTTTTATTATGTAAACATTTTGAAGTCACCAGGGAAGAAAAAACAGCATGTTCGATTTTGATACTTTTCAAATTCAATTTTAAACTTTTTTAACTTCACAAAACAAAAATCCACTCAGGCAGGAGTACATTGGAAAAGAGAATCATAACTTAAATTTTGATGTTGCCCGTCAATACATAATGATTTATTTTCAACTGTTTTAAGTAATAAGTACATTGTAATGGCTTCGTAAATTTGAATTAAGCTATTGACGTTAAATTAAAGTCTTTGAGGTGCCGTAGATTAGTGGTTATAGCTCTTGTACTCTGTGCAGGAGACCGGGATTCGATTCCTCTTGGCGGCGATTCAACATGGGCGAGTGAATGTTACCATAGCCCCGGGTTAACCCAAGCCATGTAAGGGGAAATTAAGAAGATGGCACACTGCGTACAGTGTGCCATCTTCCCGTTGGATGTTGCCAGTTGTCTAGTAGAACGCGGGCCATAATTGGGTCTGCTTAGCTCAAAATGAGCATTAAATACTCTAGGGCTCTCCATCTGGCCATAGCCCCTCCTGGAAATAATAGACAGGGTATATTCCTCAATATTTGTGAGGCTAGCCATGTAAAATATGCACATCTATCTATCTATCTTGACGTTGTGTTGTTTAATTTGTCGATTCGCATATAAGACATATTTTTCAGCGACTTAAAAGAAAAATGGACATAACATAAGCATCGTATATCGAAACATTCACAAAACAAATTTAAATCATTGTTTATGTGAATTGAAAGAAAAAGACAGTTTTAAGTATATATTTTTGGTCCTATAGAAATTTTTTTAAATAAAATGTTTTTAAATGACTATTTTATTAATTTTAATTAGTCAGGCTCCATACAAAGCCCTGTTAAAAAAAGCCATAAACCAATCAAATCATCACATTTTATAATAATAAATAGCTGATTCTATAGAATTACCATACCATGCTTTACTGTGGAAAATACTATGGTGTCAGTGTTTGTACAGAGAATACTTCTTAAACATTAATAAGCCACAAGCAGAAACACATACCTTCCCCAAACTCTTGAGAGTGTTGGTTATGCTCACATATTGCATCAAAATCTTTTGTCATCAAAACAAACGTGTCATTTCCTAAAGATCAAATTAGTTAGGGTGAAATCATCTGGAGTTAGATATGGTGTCCATAATAAAACCTCATCTAATGATTTATAA
Organism: Hydractinia symbiolongicarpus; assembly: GCF_029227915.1. Classification (NCBI taxonomy): domain Eukaryota; kingdom Metazoa; phylum Cnidaria; class Hydrozoa; order Anthoathecata; family Hydractiniidae; genus Hydractinia; species Hydractinia symbiolongicarpus. Next base: position 9,815,325 of record NC_079875.1, on the reverse strand, counting down.
CTTTTTAATTTCCTAGGGCAAGTTACAGTTTTTATTATAAATGTTTCTATGGAGTTTCTCTAAAGAGATTTGCTTTTAGCTCTGTGAAAGCAAATTAATTTGATCTAAATCCTTTAAAAAATTATATCTGATGCAAATTTACAAAAAGGAAAAACAACTACCTGTTGTGAGTACAAGTAATTCGTGATCTGGACTCCATTGTGCGCATGTGAAACCTGCATCAACACTTCCAACACATTCAATATTGTTCATTTCTGGTTGCCATAGCAGTAAGTCACCTTTAGTTGTCGAAATACAAACACTTTCTTGGTCAAAAAGATAATGCAAACTTTTGATTTTTTCTTTCCCATTTGCTTCTAAATAATCATGCTCTACCAAGGATATGAAGTTTTCTACCTGAAAGAAATAAAAAGCATATTAATTAATTAATGAAAAGCCCTTGCAGGCTAAAAGATTTCGGATTCTTTTTCGTGTGGAATTTTGTTTCCTATATATACCTAGGCTAGAACAAACTAATGTGTTACTGTTAGCAGACAATGCGAGAGTCATATGTTAAATAGCCCAAAGCGGTAAAAAAATGCACGTAAATCAGACTTCAGAATCAGATCATTGTGGAAACATTTCTTCTGGTTGCAGCGACCATGTGAAAGAGTGGGATCCAATCCTATTAACACGCCATTTGCCAGTTGCCAACCAAACAAATTGCTTGGATCTTTTAAGGTTTTAATTTTTGACTTATTGCGACCTAGTTTTGAAATTATTTCAATGTTATTAGTATATCTTTAAACTTTTCTAGTGTATAACTACACGTACACCTTTTTTTGTTGGTCACCCCCTTCTCTATGAAATATGTTTTCTCAACAATACATTACCGTGACGCAACTTACTGTAGATCTTTAAAAAATTTTAATTATATTAGAATTAAGGTCTCCCTGAGTGTACAAAATGTAATCTGTGAAAATTAATACTTAACAATACTATGCTATACTTAACATTCGTAAGAAAGAAAGGAAGAGGTTTTAGCATATCAACTTATTAAATATTATTGTTTGTGGTGTAAGGATATTTCTGAAATGTTTTATTATACCTGCAACATGACTAAAAATGTTATGAAATTTAAGATATCTAAGATTTGACCAAAAATTGGATCCCACTAATTTTAAAAACAATAAAAAATAAATAGAAGTTGGAGAAAGTAACAAAAAGGTTATGACTACGTTCATCAGTTTAGAATTAACAAAATAGACTAAATCCAAAATGTGATTCCATGGCATTAATATTTAGACTAGTCAGGGACCGCCATCGAAACACCAGGTTAAGCCACAAGCAACTGTGTTACCTGGGGTTCAACACCAGGAAGAGCAATTATTAAAAACCGTAAACTGTACCACACATTTAAGTGGGGCACTTTAGTGTAGTATGTTGTAAATTGACAAGGCGCAGAACATTATGGTGTTTCCAGTGTAATATATTTTTCAAAAAATAGGCGCACAACATTATGGTGTTTTCGGTGTGATATATTTTTCAAAAAATAACTTTCCACAACTTTAGCTGAAATAAAAACACAGTTTGCAATGCCTTGCTACCATGTCATAGCAAAAACAGTTGACCAGCCTTTTTTTATTTTTTGAAGAATGTTCCCGCTGAAATCTCAAACATAAATATTACTCTTGTCTAAGTGCTTAGTACAGACAAACAATGTTGCTCATCCATATAGGTACAATAACCTTTTTCAAAAAAAACTTTATCGCAACTTCAGAAACACAGGAAACAGCCTGTCGTTAATATTGGACTGAGCGTTTAGAACAGGTAAACTGTTTAGGCGTAATACTACTATATGTAAAAAACTTATCACATCTTCAATTTAAACAAAACAACAGGAAACAATCTGTTGCTAACAATGGGCTGAGTGTTTAGTACAGGCAAACGGTGTTGCGCAAGTGTATAGGCGTAATACCCTTTTCCAAAAAAACTTTATTGCAACTTCAGTTTAAATAAAAACACAGGAAACAGCCTGAGACGTTACCCGTGCAACAAAACAAATTCTCCACCAATTTTATTTTGCGGAGTAAGTTTTCATGACAGTAGTAAAAGGTGTTGCTACCTACTAACTGCATTTGTCATAAGAAATATTGATTGAGAATTTTGTTACAGCTAGCCGAACTGCATTTGGCTACTTCTGCTTTCCAGTCAGAGGTAGCTAAAGAGCAACAACCCCAGCATAAAAATAAATAGTAATGTACCAAGCTTTAAAATAATAAGAATAAATAAAGCTAGGTTTCAGCAGGATGCTGTCTTGAAATCTACGTTTGTATAGCTAAAATCTTAAAATTGGTTTGTTTTAGATTTATGCATGGCTAGCAAACATGATGATATTTTCATTTTAACATGTGAAAACATAGACCCAATGAAGAGAATATCGTTGATAGAACTAAACTGAAATTTAGGCAGTTAAATAACTATACTAACCCAACCAAATATTTCTCTTCACTTCAAAACACTTCGCTTTGCAGATTGGTGAACAAGCTGGAGTAAAATCAATATGACGAACTCGGTCCCTCAAAAGAAACGACTCGTACTTTAACCCCTAGGGCTTGGTTTATTTAAACAAAATCCGCCTGTTAAAAACATATCTAGCATAGCAAATTAAATAATACTAAAACACCAGTCTATAACAATATTAAATTCGAAATACAGTCTTCATTCCTTCTCAATTTTGTGAATACTTGCGATATGTACGGAAGAGCTAGGACGCAGGGCCAGGTCAGACTTTAAAAGTTGTGACGTTACGGCAATCGGTTAAAAAATCAGTGAAGAAGAAGAAGAAGAAGAAAAAGACCGTCCGTTTTAATAAGATCTCGGATGTAATCCGAAATTTTAATAAAATATGTTGCTGTCTACTCAACATTTAAAATTAGTTTTTGGAGTTTTTTGATCTCTGGTTACGTTCTTACCAAAGCATGAACAATCATGTTTGCTCAGGCCGTGTGGGTGATAGAAGTATGAGGGATTGATTCGTGCAATTGTAGTTGCGGTACAATTTATTGTGTACAGGGCGTAATCCAGAAATCTAAAAAAGCAGCTGCATATCCCAAATAGGAATTGTATCAAGGTGGTTCAAAGTAATAATATAATGATTTATATCAAATGGGTTATAAGTCAAATCTTTTGGAGTAGATATAGTTAGTTAGTTTCCTCTAACAAAGTTGGAAATTCAGGATAAGCTCTTATTGAAAATTTTATGGCTACTGGAAACGCTGGATTACACCCTGGTGTAGTACAAAACTTAGTTGGTAGTTTTCAGTGTAATCCCGAACATTGAGACGTCGATAATTCAAACATTTTTCTTTAAACAATTTTTCTAGATTTGTTAACAATTTTTTAACAAAGTTTTATTACATATCTTTTCGTAATTAAACCATCAATAATTTAAAGTTTTCTACACCTAGCTCTCTCTATTTCAAGCAGGGGGTGTTGGGCCAATCAATTGTCATGAACACTTGATTTGACAAATAATGAAACATCCATAGTATATCAGACCTGATTATTATAAGTGAGAAAAAATTAAAGCCTAAAAAACAACTTCTGATCTTTGACTTCTTTTCAAAGTAAAAAAGAAATATTACTGTATTTTGATAATTCGTACCTATCGGAACTATAAGTCAAAATTAAAAATGTTAAGAGCATAGATATTAACTAGAAACTATCAAGATGTTAAAAAAACTTTTGCGAACGGTCCAAGTTCCTATAATTTAAAAAAACTTATAGGTCTAATAGGTGTTCGAGATTGTCCACTATGTAAATAAAGTATTCGAAACAAAGGAGTACACCAACAACACTCTAGTGTCTTTAAAAGACTTACTTGTTTATCAACGGTATGGTAGCCAGTAACTGTTGTGCTTGTAGCAATATATATGACATCATTCATATTGTCACATGCTAACATATTTGCATCCTTAATAGCAGTATCTGCAATAAGATTTTCTAGCAATACTAGGTTTTTCATGTTTATTTATAATCTAAAATTCACAAAAATATGATATTAACATCATGGTTATTCTTAAAACTACTAACAGACCTAAAAAATATCACCTAGAAAGATTATATGAAATATATTTTAAATCTTCACATATCTGCGCCCATGTGAGTACTGGATTTTAATTTTCTATTTTGTAAAGTCTAGTCTTTCCAATCCAATGTTTTTTGCATACCAAAAACTTAAAGTCTCTACTTTGTTATTTATCCAATCAAGGTAGAAGCTTGCAAAGCTACGATAGCATTAACTTAATTAAAATTAGGAATAAATGAAAATACAGTGGGTTTTTTAAAAAAAACAATTGATGAGATGGACTTCTAATATTGTTGTGAACTATTATACAATACATTATTTTTAGAAAAAGCTTTCCTATATCAATTTCTTTATAATGCATACTAAATTCTTTAAAAATTATGTGTTCAAAAAAAGTTGAGTCTAAATCACACAAATAAATAACACAACTACTAATTGTAATAAAAATGTATCAAAAATGAGCTTACCCATCTCATCTTTTTGAAAAAAAACAAATGAATATAAAAAATGTATATAAACGAAAACTTTTTCAAAACATGAGTAGCAAATTAATAAAAAGAAAAATGGAATATAGATGTGTATTTATATAAAAAATGCTTTTTTATATATGATTAAATTTAACATAGATGCATGAAAAAGACCCTGCACAAAACACCCCTGGATCTTACTTTTATTGGCATAACAAAAGTAAAATAGTTTCATACAATACTAAAATTTCTTCTTCTTTTATTATTATTATTTTGTAGCCATTAACATACATAACGATACTACAAAAGGCTTACGATTGGCTAAAAAATTTATTCAGTCAACTGCAAAACATAAAATGTAAGAAAAAAAGATGCAAAGTCAAAGTCCAAATTGGTAGGCTAATTAACATTTCTAGACGTTTTATAAGAAACAATTATTAAAGGACAGGTTTTGTGAAAAAAAATTTTTTTTTTGTAACTAATATATGTTATAACTAAGAGGTGCACATCAAAAAATACTAAGGAAAACAATGATTAATAGACCAAATTTAGAACAAGATAAATACCATATTTATATATCATATCATATATATAAAATACCGTGTTTCAAATTTAAACAGTTTTTTAATGATAAACGTTTAAATTTTAGTACACAAATATACTGCTTTGACACTGTAACAAATTGGATTATTACAGATTAAATATATTTCCTGTTTGGTGAATTAAATTAAACATGTCCCAATATGAAATTAAAAAAATCAAAATAAGGTTTCCCAAACACCCACAAGATTTGTGTTGAAAGCGTAATTGTTTGAGATCTGCACTCTATTCTACTTTGTTTTGATTCTCCTGTGGATTTAATTTTAAATGTGCTTAAAAAGATTTATCTTAATTCTGCAGTTATCAGTGTATAAGTAGTGTTTTCTTAAGGTGGCCAAATAGTTGCTGAGTCTTTTATAAATGCTAGGCCTTTATATAACCTTTTTCTTTATTCAAATCATGGATAAATCGGTGAAAGCCTACTCTGATGTTTTGATATTTATTTTACCATATTTCTTTATTATTTGCTGGAATAATATTAACTAAAAAACATTGGAGAGAGCTTGTTTATATGTATATGTTGGAAAAATCAATGTTTTGATTTCGAGTTCAGAACATAAAAAAGCCGCCAAAAGTAAGCCAAAACTTGCTCGCAGTATACTTAGTTGTCTGTCTTCATGTTCCTTGTAAATTGAATGGTTGAAAAGTAATCTATAGGGATCTATAGGGATAATTCATTTTAGGTCAAAAAACTAATTGTTTATCATCGACACAGTTCGTAACCCTTGGCTATAGAATCAATTTTGTAAATATTTCCAATTTTTTTTGTGCTTGTTTTTATGAATTGTTTGATTGGCAAATAATCTATTTGAATGACTTTTTTATAGCTTCTGTCAGTCATGTCTCCTCATAAAATACGGAAGAAAAAAGCTATAACGGGAAAATGATGAAATAAAGCTGACATAAAAGATGATTAGCAGAGATATCAGCATGCAGCCAAATACGCCAAATACGCCCAACTGCTAAAAAATAGGGTATGTTTAAGGGGGTTCTACAACAAAGATTAAAAAAAAAGCTGAGGAAAAAGTACTTTTACTACAGGACGGAAGAGTGCATTGAACCCCACAGAGGAAAGCAATTTCGCAAGCAATCTTAGATTCATTCCTTATAATGGAAAAAAATTGTTAAGATCCATGCTACATAACATGAAAAATAATCACCCTGGAAAGAGTAAATTTATGAAAAGGAACAAGCTAACCAAAAAGAAAGCCAACATGACTTCGCTGCATGCAAATCTGTCATCAGCAACCCATTTATTACTTAAGACTTTTACGATACCATTGAAGGATTGTTCAATGAAAAGCAGCTCACCCTGGCACATGTTGAAAATGTGATAAATCAAGACAGATCCCTGGAGAGCAAAGTCATTAGACCTAAGAGTAAAGGACCAACCTCTACCTTAAAAAGGGAATTTTTGTAAGGAAAATAAAATTAAAATAAAATTGAAACTGTGGGTTTTGCTAGTGATAAAAGCAAAGCTATCATTTTGGAGCACAAATTGGAGCGATACACTTGGATTACCTGAAGTACAAATATGTCTGTACAAAACAATTTGTTGACTACACTGTACTAATTTAATACACATTTTCACTACCTATGATTCTAAAAATAGTATAACGGTTTCTATTTCTACTTCCAATGCTAGCCAAGTTTTTATTTACTTTTATTTACTCCCCCTGCTAATTTTACTTTCCCTGTATCCTTTTGTTCCCACAGCCTTCTAATTTCCTTCATTTTTCTTAGAATCCACATCAAAAGCAGATAAATTCTGTTGCAATTTGCTTAATAAATGAGTGGGACCTTACCCGATATAGTGACCAATGTAAAGGTCCTGGTCCTGAAGCAATTTATAATTTCATAAAAAATCTTGACGAATGTGATGTGACTTTCTAAAGAGAAATTTAGAAGTTTTTGTTGTTACTGGCTTAAGTCATTTAGTTGTGTTATGCTCTGAGTCAAGATGGTGCATACTGTCTTCCTTGTGTTTTATTTGGAGACAGATTTCCAATCGAAGCATATAAAATACAGAAACTGTTACGTGAACCATTGACATATTGGCCTAATGTATGTGCTGCTTTCAAGCGCCATAAAAATATTACCATTGGTAAACATATAGGTACCATAATTCACTAATCAATAAACCTCAACTAACTGATATCTTAATTGACAACTGTTGTGTCAGAGAACCGAAAAAACTGATTCCTATTACAGATGCAGTGTGGACAGCAAGGTATTGCACTAACACCACATCATGATGATAAAAAGGGTTATTTGTATCTTCAAAAGTAATCCTTATTATTATTTACTTTATGGCTGATTTGCAAAACTTATGGTCCCCACCCATTTTGGATCTATCCATAGACAGATACGCAGCCTTTAAAATATGGAAATCACGGTGGGAGGACTTTACAGTCGTGACAGGATTAAGAAAAAACCCAGCGGAATTTCAATGTCCCATGCTTAGATACGCTTTCACTGAAGAAACTAGAAAAAATTATGACTCTTTAACCTTAACTGAAGAGGAAAAGAATAATTGTGGAGCTATTCTAACAGCCATGGAAACTTTCGCAAGGGGAGATGTTATATCCGACATGCTCCGGCTTGTACGGTATCATATCTCCCGCTCTGCTTATGGTCATCGGCTGGCGCAATTACTTGGAGACTCGTAAAAGAAGGACCACGAAAGGCAAGAAGGAAGGGAGTGGGGGCAAAATATCATACAATCGTGGCGTAGTTCTTTGTGAAGAAATGGAGGAAAAACTGACTGGAAACCTTTGCTGAATTTGTGAAAACGCATTTTCCAAAAACATTTTCATGTACTGTCAATCCTCAATGCCATACATTTTTGCAAGATGGAGATCCGCAACAATCTTTAAAGGCTGCAAAAGAGACAATGGCTTCCATAAATTGCACGATGTTTGGGATTCTAGCACGTTCCTCGGACCTCAATCTTACAGAAAATGTTTTTCACCTTGTACGGAAGCAGATTCGTGATGATGCCCTATAAATGCAACTGACACAAGAGAGTTACAAGCAATTTTGCCAAAGGGTAAAACGCACTATTGAAAACTTTTCTATCTACATTATAAACAAAACGATCGAGTCAATACCAAAGCGACTGAAACTTGTGGTTCAAGGAAAAGAAAGAAACGTGCCATACGCGCCATTGTCAAGAGAGCGTGACATGGCAGACCCTTTGCGATATAGGCTGTAACGTGTCTTACCAGCAGGCTTTTTATACGATTTACGGAATGTTTATAAACGGTATTTTATCAGGATCCTCCTGCAATAGCGGCGGAAACATGCCATGATGTCCAACGCGGAATATAAAACGAATTTTGTGGATTAATGCAACATCGCAGCCCTTAAAAACAGCGTCGGCATTCGTCACTGCCAACATGATTGCCGATGAAAATGAGAAAATACCGAAAAAATTGCCAACGTAATTTTGTTGTGAAATTTTTAAAAACAACAACTCATTTTCAACATCAACGAAGAAAAAAATTAACAAAGAATTAATTTTTATTTTGGCGGACTTTTAAGAACATGTGCTCATGTATATTTCATCGTACCTGTTGACGTATTATAACCTGGTTTCTACTACCATTTTTTTTGAAAAACAAACTTTTCAACTGATCGCATGTTATTTTTTGTAATATTAAAGCCTTTGTGGTGAATTTTTATATCACATTTTCTCTGGCGTAATATGAAAACTGGCATACATTTTTCTCGAGTCCCTTATCCTAAAAGAAACCAGGTCTCCACATGGGAATGCACACGGGAATGCACACAGTATTCGGCGGGTGGTTTATTTCATTTGAAACTGATAGATGGAATAATTTCCTGAATTCACGAAAATAAAATAAAAAAGTAAACATGGTGAAAAAGAAAACAGTTCTTTCGTTGAATGCATATGACAAGGTCATCAAGCTTTTTCTTTCCACTTACCCTAACAGAGAAGTGCGTAAAAGATCACGACATCCAGTTGGCTATAGCATAAAAAAGAAGACCCCAAAACTCCAACTAAAAAAATCGGCTTGTTTATCGACAGTAGCAGTGAGGATGATTCGGAACAGCAGCCCCCTGCCCTATTGCTGGACGATATCAACATCGAAGAGATCAGTGATGACGACTGGACAGACAGCAGTGACTCCGATTGAACGTGTGACATTTTTGTCAGGATTTGTGTGACAGTGATATTTGATACAGTCTTTCTATTGTGCCTTTTTGTTAGAATTACAAACAATGAAACCGTTGTTTAAATCATATTAATTTTAATACGTTGTTCTTTTTCTTCTGCTTTGTTTATTTTCAGAACTGTGACAGTCTGAAGAATAATTACACTCGATTTTCAGTAAGTTAGGTCATTATCACTAAAATTATTCACGTTACAGAAATACAGTGGTGCCATTCGATTCGTAATAATAATAATCAAAAAATTGTATATCGTATTAAAAAGAAGTCCGGAAGTTCTCTCTCCCACATGACACAGCAGGCAATAAGTCAGCCCTGCCCTCGGTTTTGTGAGGAGAGATGTTCTGCGAAGACTCTATAAATTGAGTCTCCTGTACAGTTTTGCTTCATGGTGAACTGTGCCGGTGACAAGCATTTTCGAAACATGTCACCGGCGACTTCTGTGATATACAACTTATTGAATGCCTTGACCTTCAGTTCGTAAATAGCACATGCACAACGTACTTTCTAATGAGTTCGTCTCGAAACATATAGAAAGCCAGTTAGCAGTGAACTATTAACTTAACGAAGTACACCATCGGGAAGGTACGTCAATGGGACTTGTACTCCGTTTCCATTTGTCATCGTCTTAGGAGATCAATACATTGAATTTATGTGAGGTCTGGCCCCAATACAAGGTGAATGACGAAAGTTTTTGCCAGCTGAAAAATTTTACTACAAAAAAAAAAATGCCGACACAAATCAGTTGAAATGTATCTCACGTCGGCAGTTTTATTGCCAACGTAAAAAAATTCTAATTTTAAGGGCTGACGTCGGGCCTGTAATTTATTATATTACACCGAGGGTTACAGCGTCTTATATGACATACCATACGAAGTGCTACTCTTCCTATTATGATTTAGACATTGGAAAATATACTCATTTATATACATAAATGCGCACATTAGCCAACATCGCCAGGCTCTCATGATCGAGCACGTCCGGGTTGGTGTTGGACCCTTATGAATAAGGAAGAAATTGTTGGGAAGTGTTTTAGTTGCATTTACACTTCCAAGAAATCTGACAATTTATTTATTGGAAAGGTAAAAAGACCCTTTTTTAATGCTCAGGGAGGCCTAATCACTGCCCCGGAATTGGACTGCCTTGAACAGAACTTGGGAGTTACAGATTGTATCTTTTGCGAGTCAAAAAACCCCAACATTGATGTCTTTCCGGCAAAAAATATAATTTGTGGTCCTCTTAACTAAAATTTTTTTATTGCATTGGCGTTGGGAGATAACTTAAAGGGACTGTACGGTGAAAAATATATATACCTTATATCAATTCTCCTCCACTTGTTATTAAAGAAAATCCCCTTCATTCACTTCGTATTTTATTATTATAGAAGTCTAACCTTTTTTCTTTATTGACTTTCTTCGTGAAGCATGACCTTCACTCACCATCATGGCGGGAATAAGTCTGCATTGAAAGTGAGGCTGGATAAATATGTTTGTGTATGACGTAGAGCAATTTAGAAGCAAATCATAACAAACTCATTGTATGGAATGTGAGACAAAAAGTTAACGCTGTATTTATTTATTTTTTTATATTCGTGTATATATTAGACAGTTCGTAGCTAATTTACCCCCGTATCATATATATCACATGAATTATTCATATATATATAAATAATTCATTTTTTTGTACGAGGTACACCGTTCATTCAAAAATGAAAGGCTAGCGATGAAAATTATCAACTTAGGTCCCAGGATTTTTTTTCATTACTTTGTTGACGGAAAAAAAGAAAAGGGATTCGGGACTAAATGATAAATAGCCTCAACGTGTTTTGAGCATGAGAATAGCTTTTAAAAAAAACACGCGTGAAACAAGGTCCGAAATAAGGCTTCGCGATTCGCAATTTACGAACCGTTTCTCAAAAGTAACGAGTCGATGTATGAGAAAAAATTCAAAACAACGAATCACTTCTTACGCAATTTTCTATTCTATGATTTTTTATTTACCACGATAATTACTTTTGTGTTAAAAAATGAAAGAAAATACATTCAATTGCAACATGTACACCATGTGGTCAGTTTCTTTTCAAAAGATGACATGGTTTCTACAAAGGTATCACACTTTTATCAATTGTGAATTCATAAATGAAAGAAGTAATTGGTTAACATATGAACCAGGTTAAAAAAATGTTTTTTCGAAAAAAATGATCTTTTTTTGAGTTGTTCATTCAAAGGTTGTCTATCGTATGTGAGGTGTAAATATTTTTCATTGAATATATTTAAATGATGGCTTCGTTAAAAACAGTCAGAAATTGGGAAAGAGTGACGACATTGAGGTGAGATATTTTTCGATTTTTACAGAACTCAGTTTTTAAATAACATCGTTGTTAAAACGTGCTATTTTTTCTTAGATGCCAGGTGTGTCAGCGATGGGAGAGTCGCATTAAAAACAGTACAAATTTCTCCCGCAAATGGATAGCTGGAAGTCGTAGTGTGACGAAGGATAGCGTACAAAAACATACTAACAGTCAACAACATAAGGAAGCCGTCGAGCTCAAAAAAAGAAGTGAGATGGGTGCTGAAGTATATGCTCAATCAGTGCTCACAACAACACCTATCGGAAGTGGTTTACGAAAAATGGCTGCGAGTGACAAGAAAAACCTTCGCGTCAAATTCAACACGGCCTATTATGTCGCCAAAAAAGAGCGTCCTTTCAGTGACTACCCTGATTTGCTAAAACTTCAGTTAAAGAATAATGTTCCGAAGTTTGGAGAAAGTTATAAACACGAAAGAGCTGCTGCTACTTTCACCGAACACATAGCCAAGGTGGACAAAGAAAACCTTGGTAAAACTCTAGCTAAGACACGCTACTATTCTCTCTTGAATGATGGTAGTACGGACACAGGGATTTGTGAGCAAGAATTGGTCTACGTGTTGTACTTGCACGAGGGGACAGCACTCGTTAAATTTTTAAGTATCGAGACACCTAAATGTGGAGATGCGCCTGGTATTCTAGAGGCGATTGACAGTGCTTTCCAGCGTATTGGCATATTGAATTTCAACCAAAGACTTGTTGGTTTTAATGCAGACGGCGCTAGTGTAAATATGGGAAGAAAAAAAGGTGAGGAAATCACGTTCTTACTAGCCTATTTCATCGACGCAAACTTACTGCGTTCTTGTCACGAAAACACGTCTGAATAATTTCTCATCATGGTCAAACAATGTTTTGAGAACGTTTCGTAAACATGCTGCATGAATTTTGTCTTCTTTTTCTTCAGAATTAATAAACAACACGTGCCTGACTTAACTATTACGACATCAATTTAAAAATAATCTTTTTTCTTAATACCCATTGTGTCACTCTCCTTCAGCAAATATTACTGTTTGCGAATCTTTGCGAATCTTTTCTTCGCCCACTTTGCCGTCACACGGCAAGCACTTCTCCATGGAGTGCAAGGCTCTTCTACGCGTTTCCAAATTTTCTTCTTCTTTATTCTTTTATCTTCTGTTCACAATAATCCTTCAGATATTCGGCTATCCGTTTCACTTCTTCATCTGTTCCGTTCTTTATCGATCCAATGTTTCCTCCTTTTCTTCCTACTACTTTCTCCACTTCCTCGCATTCCAGCACGTGTTCAGTTGTTTCCTCTGTCGCTTTACATCCTTTGCACCTCCTTTCTACTCCTCCAAGATTTCTTCCTATATCCCACATTTCTAACCTCGTTCTTAACACCATCATCGCTTCCCTGACTCCCAATCTACCAGTGTATAATAATAAATCTAAAAGACCAATACTCCAAACAATAAATCAATGTATCTCACAAATAGTGACTAATAATGACCATCAGTGTCCAGTGAATGTACTTCTGTTCCTGCTTTCACTACACTCTATCAACTCTCAGCCCGTTTCTATACCACAATCAATCAATGTTTCAACCACAACCACAATAACCACTGTTCGTTTAACTCAGTGCAGTCACTACTTCCACTGTACAATGTTACTCATCAATGTTCAATAAATAAATGTTCAGCTCAAATCTCTCATGAATATTTTCGTATGAATATGTTTTTGTTTTAACATTTTGTTGTTGTTTTTTAAACATGTCGAAAATATTCTGTTACTACATAATAAAGAATATACTCCACGGGGAAGAGCTTTGGAATGTTGTTTAATGTTTTTAAATGTTCAAGAATTTTTCACCTGTTCGAGATTGATCTGGCGGCCACTTAATCATTATCAGTGTTCGCTACACCACTCAACTTAGGGCCCAGGTTCTTTGATAGCTTATATGTTGTTTTGACTGCTGAAACGTCCCGGAAAGGGGTATTATTAACTAAATAATAACCAGTTGATAATTAGTTTCAATCATGTTTCTTTTTTAAGGAGTTGGAGCATTAATCAAGGAAACTGCGCCCTGGGTCGAGGTTGTGCATTGTTTCAATCATCGCATTGAACTTGCTATCAAGGATGCGTTTAACACTGTCAAAGCATTTCACGATGTCGACGAGCTTCTACTGAAGCTTTATTACTTATATCAGAAAAGTCCCAAAAGGCTTCAGGGACTCAGAAACTTCTCTGAAGCATTCGATGAAACAATTCCGAAGCCTGCTAAAGCATGCGGTACTCGTTGGATAGACCATAAGTTCAAAGCGATGGTATGTGCTCTTCAAAACTACGGTGTGTATATGACCCACGTAGAGGAATTAGCTATCACAGATTCACAGCCTGAAAAACGTGCTGAGCTCAAAGGTTTTTTGAAAAAATGGAAAGAGGCTGCCATTCCATTCAATATGGCTATTTACTTAGATATACTATCCCCGATACGTCGTTTGTCTTTGAGCATGCAGTCTGACGAGCACGATCCTGTCAAACAAGTTCGGCGTATCCAGGAATTTACTGCGACCATGGCCAAATTGAAAATAATTTTATTAGATACCCTGGACGGAAGTAGTGATATAATGAAACATCACAAGCGCTTCACAGATGAGGTTATTAATGACGAAGATGGAAGTGCAACGTACCAAAACATTAAGCTTTTCCGATACGATATAGTAAACAGCAGCGCTGAGACGAAATATCATGATCTTATCGTTCGTCTCGCTGACAGCATGGAAGAGAGGTTCGAAAATTTGTCAACATCGACCATCTTCAAAAATATCGTCTGTTTACTTGATGTTTCAACATGGCCAACTACTGTCACTCCTACTTTCGGGGAAGATCGCATTGATGAAATTCTTTTGGATTTCGAAAAGCTGTTGGAAAACAACGGATGTAACGTAGGCGAAGTAAAAAAAGAATGGATCTCTTTACAATCTCACATCATCCCTATTGTGATTAATAATCCTCGAGAGTACTACTTGAAAGTATGGAAGAGGGTTTTCACAAACGAACACATTCGTAAGGATTGTGAAAACATCCTTCACATCATTGAAATATTGCTTTGTACCCCATTCACGAATGCCAAAGTGGAGCGAGGCTTCTCCAGGATGGCGAGGGTGAAAAGTGATTTTCGAAGCCATCTCAGCAGGGACATGCTCGACGCTTGTTTGCGAATAAATGAGGATGGTCCAGATATTTGTAATTTTGACCCTGATCCAGTCATTGATCATTGGTATACGGAAAAAGTGCAACGACTTGGATCATCATCGCACAAGTATCCTAAAAAGAGAAAATCTACAACTACAACAAGCGATAGAGTGCAGGTTGATGACTTAGCCTCACTTGCACTCTCTGATATCGACTCTGATGAAGATGAAGCATGAAATCATTTTGTACATTTATTTAAAAACATTAAAATAAAAAACGTAACTGTTCGTTATAATTTTTCGTATCAAAACAAATCATTCTTGAGGTATTTATATTGCACAATTGTAAATCAAAATTTGGCTGTAGACAAGAAAGTTAAGGCTGATAGTGTCACATTACGTTGTCGCTAAAAGCTATCGTGTTTGGGGTTCACGATTTAAAACGTCCCCCACTTGTCTATTCTAAAAGTAACGTGTGCAAAAACAGAAAATAGCGAATCGTAACCGTAAGAACGACTCGTGATTTCTAAAAAATTTTCGCCTGCGGCGCGCTATTTTTCACGGATCACTTATAAATTTTTATTTCGGACCCTGTGAAAGGGATATTTCTTTTGGTAGCAAGTTAGCGGGTTCGAAGGTTCTTTATATTTTTACAAATATGTCTTGTGCTGCTTATGGCTGTGATAACAAAAAAATAAAAAATAAAGACAAAACCTTTTTCAGCTTGCCTAAGGACCCGCTAGTAAAAAAAGCTTGGATTGCTGCAATAGGGACTAAAGATCTTCCCATTCAAATTTTTGTTTGCTCGGATCATTTCGACGAAAGTTGTTATGATCCAAGTTGGGACCATCAGGTCAAAGAGTTTTATAACGATCGTCCTTGTAAACGAAGACTTTTGCCAAAATCCATACCCACTATATTTACTCACAAGCGTCCTTCTAAGGAACGCGCGACTTCAAAATCGAGAGCAGAAAAAAAACAATCAAAAGAGGTTAGCCTAATATATATTGAAATATGTTTTTTCATCGCTGCTCTGCTCATAATTCCCCCATTACTTTACATCTGAAATACTTAGTAAATATACCTCATTCCAAGTGCTCTTGTTTTCAATTGCTGCAAAACATAGGCAAGAAAACTTAATTAATTTAAGTGAATTGGTAACGGGATTACTGCATCTATTAACATTTATTTTTGTAGTTAGTGGAAGTAGCGTTGGTTGAGGAGCTTCCGCAATCCTCCTCCGAGTCTTACGACAACCTCGCATATCCAGACTGTGAATTTGAAGTTGTAAGAAACTTGTCAATTGGTGTACAAGCTGTACCTAAAACACATACAAGGTGGACACAGTACAAGCATGCAACTTTTAGGAATGCATCGACACAAACATCTACCTGTATAGCAGATGCACAAACACAAACTGTGGTCGCTGTTCCAATAGCAATAGATGCTTCCTGCCAAACAGAGCTAGAAATTTGTTCGGACGATGGTACGTTTTTCTCTCTACTCGTATATGGGGAAATTTTTTTTTTTGGGTATACATAATGACATGAATTGTTCTATTTTTTTCAGATTCTGATTGTACGGATGAATCAGTGGATACCGATTTGGACGATGAGCTACATGGAGACATAGCACCTGCAGTTTTAAATAGTACATTCAACATGTTACATAAAGGTAATTTTCGTAAGACTATTTTGGCAACAAAATAATCCCTAATGAATAAGAAAAGGTACAGGCACAGGCACTATATAGGCACATTTTCTAATATTAGGTGACATTGGCAATACACTCGAGCTACTTGGGCTATCTAACTTAGTCGACACAAATACATCAGAAGTTCAAAATGCAGGTGTAAACGAGGAATCCGATGTAGAAGAAGATTGTATTTCCGATGGTGACAATGAAAGTGATGATGAATGGCTCGTAAAATCTGTGGAGAGGTAATAATCTTATGTTATGTCAATGATCACCTTTGGGAAAAACTAGAAAATGCTAATGATTGTGAATTCACACTTTTATATTCCAGAACTGATAAAAGCGACCCTAACTACTCTCTGACGCATGATATAGAAGAAGAAGAAGAAGAAGAAGAAGAAGAAGAAGAAGAAGGAGAAGAAAAAGCGGAGGATGAAGAAGATGAATTAGAAAGTATTGAAAATAAATGTGTCCATCCTTCTAAACAAAAAACATACCTTGTATATGAGTCGTGTATTAAAGAATTGCTACGATATTGTTCCAAGTGTGGTTCAGTTGTCGATCAACAAAACGTCAGCATAATTCAAAACACTGGAAGTCAATTAATGTGCGACATGACATGTTTAAAGGGTAAGACTAATTGTATAATTAAATCATTCAACCTCGTTCCCAGAGCGAATATAAATAACTAGTAGTACTCCATCTTTAGGTTGTCATTACGTTTGGTCAAGTCAACCAAAAGTTAATCATACGAAAGGTGCTGGTAATATTCATCTAACAGCAGCAATCGAATTGGCTGGTATTACGTTTAATAAGATGCTGAAATTTTGTAATATTTTGAATCTTCAATTTATATCAAAATCAACCTACTATCAACACAGGGGAGACTTTGTTTACCCTGAGATAGATCATGCGTGGCGCAAGGAAAAAGAGATGTTGGCCAAAGATATTTTAATAACAAATCGACAGTTGGCACTTGCTGTGGACGGTCAATGTGACAGGTCACAATGCCACCTACAGCACGGTATCAGCAATGGATTGCGAGACAAACAAAGTATTGAACTTCAAGATAGTGCATGTCAAGGTAATTACTTTTAATGAAACTTTGACTTCAATGACCAGTAAATCGATTTATTTATTTCGTTATATTCACAATAGGAGACTGGTACATCACAATCCATGGAAAAGGAAGGTTTTATTCGCTGTATTGAAGAAATACAAGAAGATATGAAGCTTTCCATACGTGTCATATCTACTGATCGGCACGCTTCGATAAAAAAGCTGATGCGATGTGACCCAAGGTTCAACAATATTATCCATCAATTTGATCCTTGGCACATTGGGAAGGGAATGCTCAAAAAGTTAATCAAGGCATCGAAAAAAAAGGGTAAATAAATCCTCTCTTTAAAACCATAAAATTTATCTTTACAATATAAATACAACAGTTAGCATTATTTGTTGAGGCATTTAATTCGTGTTGTGTTATTTTCAGACATGAAAATTCTTGCTAGTTGGGCGCCTGCAGTTGTTAATCACCTTTATTGGTCGATTCACAACTGTCATGGTAACGGAAAGGAGTTGGTTGAGAGATTCACCTCTATCATTCACCATTCAGTCAATCGCCATACATTCCATCACAATAAAATATATAAAAAATGCGAACATCCGGAATTGACTGAAGATGAAAACAACAGAAAACAGTGGCTTGTGATGGGGTCTGAGGCCCACTCCAAGTTGGTGAAAGTTGTCACGCAACCTAGTCTTGTTAAAGATATGGAAAAGCTGACGGAACAACTCCATACCACTCTCCTGGAAGTTTTTCATTCCTTGAAAATACGATATCTCCCTAAGTCCATATTTTTCAAAATAGAGAAGATGTTGGCTGGAACACAGCTTTCCATTTTGGATCACAACCACAACGTCGACAGAGAACAGGTAACTATCATTTCATAGACAAACAGCGTTATTTAAACGTTGTAACACAAAAATGTTCTCAACCTCGTACCAGCGCAGGCAAGAAGCGCTGGGTACGGGATCGCACATGTTCTTATATAATTTGTTCGTAATGTCAGTAAGTCTTTTTCTTATTTAGAAATCCAAAGTCGACGAGGAAGGCGTAGAAACCCCTCTTTTCAAGGTGGCATACTCAAAGCCCAACAAACGATTTGTGGCAAAGGTTGTGAAAACTACCGTTGAGATGAAAGTATTTTATCGCATCCACATCAACACAGCATAGACATTCTTTGCCCGTCGGCATTCTCTCGCAATTCCCACATCGGCACCATTCATTAACAGGTTTATTCATCCTAGAAT
Organism: Hydractinia symbiolongicarpus; assembly: GCF_029227915.1. Lineage (NCBI taxonomy): Eukaryota > Metazoa > Cnidaria > Hydrozoa > Anthoathecata > Hydractiniidae > Hydractinia > Hydractinia symbiolongicarpus. Next base: position 9,796,468 of record NC_079875.1, on the reverse strand, counting down.
TTTCGCATGGAAGTACTTGGTCATTGCCGTCGTCGTTATATACAGGCCTCGGCTGTGCCGCTATTTCTGCCTCTGACCTTTCTGGTTCGTACTGAAATCCAATAACAGTAAAGTTCGAAGACATTTTATTTACGTTACGAAATATAAAATCGTTTTCTCATGCAATAAAAACTTATTTGCTTCCTACTAAAAAACTTACATTGCATTGCTGGGGGGTGTTCTCTATATTTCGCTCGCTCTGTCTTTCTTTCTGAATTGCTTTACGTCACATGCATAATTACGCATGTTAATGTTTTAACCCAGTCTTTTTTGCGCACATTCACACAAAGAGAATGAAGCCATGCTTCAACATGTTTGATTGATTTTTGCAGATATGAATGATATGAGAAACTTTTATGGAAAAAGAAATATATTTTCGTGAGTTATTTTTTATAACTTGAAATATGCAAACAACTTTATTTTTACCGTACAGTCCCTTTAATATTTAGAATTCTAGTGTGGGTCCCATAGAAAATGGGAAAAATACATAGTTAAGTCTGGTGATGTCTGTTGAAATATGAAAAAATATGAAGAAACAGCACCAACACAACACAACACACATAATTTATTAGAAAATATTGTATGATATTGAGAAACAGTTGTGTAAATAGAAACAGATGTGTAAATACAGATGTGTAAATAATTACACAGTTACAAAAATAAAAATTGTGCCATTTTTTTTCTCCAAAGGACAGATGTTCAAGTACCCATTGCAAAATATCGTACCCATGTTTTTTAAAAATATCATATAGTCAGATTGCCGAATCATTACGCATCTGTAATCATTATGCAACTCATTCGAGTGTATTTTTCGTCGAAATGAACATAGAAACAGCAACAAAAAGAAGGCATTTATAAACTTAAGACATACCTTAAACTCTTTTAATAACTTAAATAGTTCATATTTCAATAAAACTTAAAAAAAACAAGTTATATAATGTGGTAGTCAAAGCAGCCAATATCAACTTTATCGCGACATCTTGAAACTTTGTTCTACCATCTTTGCACATGGGTAGAAATCTCATGCGGTCGCCGCTAATTGACCCTGGGTCCACAAACCTCTTGCTAATCATTATTTTAGGTAAATTTTCCGTCTAGTATTCGTAAAAAAGTGTGCGTAATGAATTGTGAGCAATATGATCACTAGCACTTTATTTGTTACGCATTTCTTGTACTTTATGATCAGCATGCAAAACTAGAAATACTTCATCAGAGAGAAACTTATGACTCATGAATTTAGATTAAACTCCAACTTAGCTCAACCAAGCAGCACTGTATTCGTTACGCATTCTTTACACACGCTCGCTCTCAACACTAGAAATAATTATCAAAAGAGAAACCTATGACCTATGATTTTAGAATAAAATCCCACTTAGTTTATTTTAAATAGCCAATCAAAACAGCACTGGTGTGTACTTATAGAAACTATTTAAGTATTTTTTTCTTTTCCTTTTCTTCTTCTATGAACAAACAATGTGCAACAAACATGGGTAAAAAAAGAGTTGGTAGTCGAAAGTTGCCGAAAAAATTTACGAATGCATGGACAGAAAAGGACGTTCAGGATGCTTTGCACGAATTTGATTCAGTTCCTGGATCATCAGTTCGTGGTATTGCAAAGCGCTACAAAATAAACAAGGCCACGATACGCTTCCGTTTAAGAAAACGGCGCGAAGGTGTTGAGCTTGGGAAAGCTGGTAGAAAATGCTTCTTTGATGTTGAAACGGAAAAATCTCAGTTGTGTGCAACCTTGGGTTTAGCCCCATAATGTCCCACAATGTAAATATATACAATCCTACAAGTTGAACTAAACTGCTGTGTATATGGAGCCGTGCAATTAAATAAATTTTTATTTTTTTTCCAGGACTTAGTCGGCCATTACATTTCTGTTAATAATATAAACGCAGTTCAGTTTGAAGGTGGGAAGCCAGGATTTACCTGGTTACGAAGTTTTATGCGAAGGAACAGACTGTCGCATAAAAAAGCAGAGATGATAAGCACTGCCAGAAAATCCAATACATCTAATCCGTTTATCATATATGACTTCTACGATCAACTTGAGAAGGTAACCAAACACCTTTATTTTTATAACAGGACCATATTGATTTTTCAATCCTTTATAAAAAGATAACCGCACAAGATATATGTCATCATAAGAATTCCCTCATTTTATTTTATAGATATTTGAGCAATATCCAACTTTGAACGCATCACGCATTTGGAATTGTTATGAGAGTGGCTTTCCCACAGATCCCTCTAAAGGAAGAGTTGTCTCCGTAAATGTATATCATCATTTGTCAGCATAAGATGTTATATAATATAAGTTTTTACACTTAACACTTTCGCGTTTTTCAGGGTCAACGCGCACTGAAACTTCGTTTCGGGGCGGGACGTGAGAACATCACAGCCCTTGGTTTTTGTAGTGCTGCTGGGGTTGTTTTGGATCCCTTGATAATATTTAGAGGCAAGAATATGCAATCTAGTTGGTTTGGAGATATGGCGCTGCCTAACACATATTACGGAAAGTCCGAGAATGGTATATAACTTTACCGCATATATTTTATCTAAACAGAGAAATTTACATAACATATTTACATATTTCTGCTTACCTTACATTAGGGTGGATGGACTCTGAAGTATTTGCAACCATTTTGCGGATACAGTGACTGACAGACCACTTCTACTGCTGTTATATGGATATCTTACCCATATCTCCATCCAGGTTATATCCCGCGCACCGGCTGAAAATATTATTATACCTAAGTTCCCGCCACACGTAATGGATGTTATGCAGCCATTGGATGTTGCTTGCTTTGGACCACTTAAGCGTCTTTGGGAGAAACTTCTCCAAGAACGTGTCAATACGTTCGGTCCAAAACATCAAATGACCAAATCTGATTTTGTTAATCAGTTGTGCAAAATATGGAACGATGGAATGCACAAAGAAAATGTAATCAGTGGCCTCGAATCAACAGGTAAACTTAAATAATAATGTTGATTATGCTCAAGTAATTTTTACACTTAATAACTTGAAATAAATTTGATTTGCAGGAATATGGCCAATTGATAGGTCAGAATATCCTAAACATCGGTTGGATCAAAGACTTGTGGCAAAGTATGAGGAGTGGAAGAAAACTGGGAACAAGCTTGATTGGGATAAGCTTGCGGAAGAGTGAGTATAAATACCAACGTTATAAATTTTTTCTTTAAGCATATTTTCAATAATTATATACTTTAATTTTAAAAATTTACATAAAGGAACGTTGATCAAGCAATTTGTGGAACAAACGAAGCTCTTGACGCTGTCCCAACTCCTGCTACACCAACAACTGATGTGGAAGCTGTTATTGTTATATCTTCCGCCACACCAAACTTAAATCAGGTTAACTTTCCTCCTGTGCAGTCGTTTTCCACTCCTGTGTCTAGTGCACCAGTAGCTAACAGTACGAAAGAAAAGTACCCTGTCTTCGAGTGCCGAAAATTCCGATTCAAGCTTTTTGACAAAATACCTCGGAGATTATCCGTACTAGGCTCCGTCTGGTTTTTACTGGATACCAAATGGATGGAAGGTAGAACACATTGGAAACGTTTCAACTTCGAGGACGAAGAGTGGTGGCAGCCCAAAAAACAAAAGTTTCGAGGAGCTGTATCTAGACAAAATAAAGGGGCCTGTTAACAAGCCTAAGGTAAAAAGGATGAAACTTGATCTACGCAGGAAGGTCATTACTCAAGTAGACCTACTTGAAGAGCTCCAGAGGAAGAAAAAGGAAAAAGAAGAGAGAGAGAAGCGAAAAATTGAAAGAGCCAACCTAAGGGCCAACAAAAATGCCAACATGACATGAGATGCCTATCAAACCAACCATCAAAAAAAAAGAAGAAACAGCAAGGGACACTTGTTCCTTCGGTTTGTAATTTCTGCTCTTGAAAATTCTGAGACAGAATTTAAAAACCTTTGAAGGGTATCCATTCCTTCCAAGAATAGTCTTCAACTGAGATATTTCTACATTTTTTTTAGGAAAGATTACCTTACAAATTAGAACACGTTTGCACCGTTTGTTTAAGCAGAACAGTTTCTGCTTAAACAAACGGTGCAAACGTGCACATTGTAATGTTAAACTTATATTTTTTTCTAAGAGGAGGCCACGTAGCTGCTTTGCCTTTAAGGACAGAATACCCGAATCGTTACGCTCCGGACTCGTTTACTGTTTTAAGTGTAGTGGCTGCAACGCCACTTATTATGGCAAAACAAAACGTCATTTTAAAGTCCGTATGTCTGAGCATTTAGATATTTCTGCACTTACAGGTAAACGCGTTAAACTTGGTCCCCAGGCCAGTGCCGTTCTCGAACATTTAATGTTTTGTAATTACTCTCCAGCATCGTTTCACAACTTCTCAGTACTTGCGGAAGAGTCTAAAGATTTTAAACTTACTCTGATGGAGAGCTTATTAATTGAGCGTGACTGTCCCATTTTAAATAACATGGTAAAATCTATGCCTTTAGAATTATTATAATAGCTCTATTTTCTTCCTATTATATCCTTTTATGTTTAGTATTTTATCTCTAACTTGTAAAATAAAATTTAGAAGCAGTGTGAACATGCCAACCTGGGCGTTGGCGAAAGCTTGCTGAAAGATATATTTGGATATGTCGTAGATTTTGTCGTTCTTATTTTTTAATATCTTAAAAAACTGCTCTACTAACTTAATAAGAGTTCAAAAATTTATTTTTTTCAAATTACAGGAGTTAATCATCTGCCAAACGTCTCAAAATAAAGCTTTAATAGCAAGCCTTTCAAATTTATTAATTATATCTTGATTTCTTGCGCAAAAAGCTGTTATGAGTCTTTAAATTTTCCATCCACACAATCTCCTCCCATTACTTTAGGTTTCTTATCACATTCGGCGATAAGAAACAATCTCGCTGCCTCTTTTAAAAGTGTCTCGTCCTTTGGTAAATGTTCGTTACGTTCGTGAACTTTTAGTGTGGGTGTGGTGTGGATTTAAATAGAGGACTGGTTATTCTTATCACTGGTACGATAGTAATGAGATAAATTTGATGATGTTTTTACAATACGATAAATTGTAAGTAGAAAAAACGCTGCAGAATAAATTAAAAAATTTTAAAAAAGTGCAGAATGTTTACCTTATCTGACTATATATTCTAACAAAAATTTCAAAAAAATTAAGTAGATCTGCAAGGACTAACGTCTTATGCAATTTCCAATCATTGGTGAAAATAAAATACCAAATAATGACAAACATTTCTAATTAACACTTATTAACACTTGGATGGAACAGCAGATAAGATTAAAAAATGAGTGATAAAAATGAGTTGTATAAAATAGATAAAGATATGTATAATAGAAGAAACAAAAATAACAGATTTAGAAAATTTGACTTGAAAAAACTTATGAGGTATGAATATTTCTGAACTATGGGAAAATGTTGGTGCATTCCATTATCCTATAGTGTATACATGTCTAACTCCAGACACTTTTTTCCCGTTCTTATTTATCTTTCACAAAAACACCTATCAAAGGCCTATGTTGTGTTGTGTATGAAGTTAGATATTGTTAGATCAATGAGACAACAATTTAATTACAACTGGCCCAAAGAATAAAATTAATAAAGTCAAATTCTATTGTGTTATGACGTGAGTGACGTATTACTACTGTAATTGACAAAATTTTATTGCAACACTGGTGCATGTGAAGGAGTCCACAGACAGAGTTATTGTTTTTCCAACCTGTGTTGGACATACAGAGTACAGAGATTATGAATGTTTTCCATAACAATCACAAAATTCTGACTACAGTCAAAATACATGCATATTTAGCTTATCTATCAGTCAAACAATGTTAGCCCATATAAACCACTGAATTATTAAGCTGAGAAAAACACAAGAAAATGATAAAGATACTAATTCCTCACATCAAATGAATTCAAGAAGAACTAAAAGCTCCAAAGAAACCATGATTGTTAGTTTGTGATGTCTTCAAAGGGCAATGGACCAAGAGGGTGAAAAAAGTTGTCAAAGAATCAAATGGTAAAACGGTTTCTGTGTTAAATAAATGGACAAATTACTTCCGGTTACTCGATCTGACTGTCAACAAAAGCAGTAAATATTTATCTTGTGTATCTCTGTGGTGAAACTGCATCATGCAAAATAGTCCGTCAAGTACTACAACTATGCAAGAGGTGGACCTCAACTTAAAAACAATAGATGGAAAGAAGTCTCATATAATTGCTTATCTAGAAAAAAAATCAATTCAGACCTTTTTTCTTTGTTGTTATTGTTTTAAATTAAATTATTATAATAATACCATGACCAACAAAAGAAAGAAAATTAATAAAAAGTGAGTATTACTGATGTCGTTAATTCACTTTTCAGAGTTCATAAATATTTTCTCTGTTATATTGATATTTTTTTGCAATGTAATTAGTTTCTCTAAAAAACAATGGTCTGTTATAAAAGTAATTATTTATGCCAGCTCTGCGTATGTGAAAGCTAACATTCGAACTGTATTGTAATTTTATTATTTTACTTTTGTTGTTGTTGTTGGCTGCTTTTTACTTCTCCTCAGCTTGTAAACTAATTTTTTGTGACTGACCCATGAGCTAAATATCTGATCCTACAAAATAATAAAATTTAAAGACTAACTACCCCTATTTTGTCTCAATTTCTCAGATAAGTCGCTTATAGAAAAAACAACTTAGGCTGCAGTGGATCTTATAGTTCACATTATCCTTTCGCATTATACATTTACATTCTGGTTTCTGCAGATTTTTAATTGTAGCGTTCTTGTGTTTTATTGATAGGTTGAAATAGTGACTAATTAAGAATGCATACCATTTCTTGAATAAAACTATTAAAGAGCTACAAAAAGCACCCACTAAAAAAATTACGAGTGCTATGGTATGTGAAAAATCTCACTTGTAAACAAAATTTGTGATGTAAATATTTGCAAGTGTGATTCACACTTAACTATTTTTGTTTAGCTCAACGTTAATAATGTTAAGCTGTATAGAGATGATGTGGAAATGTAGAAAAACAAGCAGTATATTTGTGCAAATTAAAAAAAAAAGTTTAACTAACATAACAATGTTTTTAAAAAAAATACTATACACCAATATTAATATACTTTTGCAAACACTTTTCATAGGAAACTACATCAGTAAATTTTGCACCACAATATTCAGCAAACCTTTTGGTGAACAATATACTATCATACTGAGATTTCATATGGGTGGAATACTTAAACCAAGTGGAGCTTGAAGCATTCAACAAATCATCTATAAAAAAACCCATACTATTCACCGTTAGTTGTCTTCCATACTCTTCCCTGAACGAATACTCTTTTGACCAAAATGACTTTTGGAAAACTAAAAAATACAAATACATTAATAATGAAGTTTACACTTTAGGGTTAAAGTAGGAATGAACCATAAAAGTAATGGCTAAAGTATTGAAACAGAGTATGGCAGAATTTAGGCAAAGCATGACAGCACTTTGTTTTAACATTTAGATTATAATCTGAAAAAGAAGTTGATGTTTCATAGTGTTGATAGTTATCAAAAGCAAAATTCGAAAACAGTGAAAATCAATTTGCTTAGCTATAGAAAATATTGCCACCAAAAACAATTCAGAATTTGATTAATTCTTTCACTTTAGGTAGGAGTGTGAACTATAAATTGATTAATTCTTTTACTTACCATTTGAGACAGTCAAATCAAAGTGGAATTGGGTATAATCTTGCAGTTGCTTATGTTGGACATCGTACTCATACAGACGAAAGGCTGGGTTGTTTTGATAATTAGGTGTAATGCTTGGACAGATTAGTAGAAAGGCATCACTGCGTGACTCTTTTATATTTTGAAGTTTGACCTTATCAGAATGAGTATGCCCAAAAAGCTGGCCTAAATTAAAACAAGTACATGCATCACAAATGAAAAAGTCAGAAAAGAGCTTTTTAAAAGAATTTAAAAGTTTCAAGCTTCTCGATTAGTTGTTACAAATATGAAATTAATGTGAAGTCATTATTGTGAAAAAAATGACCACAACATCAGAAAAAAAAAATAATATTTAATGAATACCTGTGACAACATCAGGATACAGGGTTGTGGTAAATTCCAGGTAGGCTTCTGTATAATTTTGAAGCCACATGTTTTTTTCTCCTGGGTAGGTTGAACAACTGAAAGCAATAATCATAATAGAAATGTTCAAAAAAAATAGATTGCTATCACTTGCAAGGATTTAATTCTGCAGGTAAATATAATTTTTGTTACGGGGAAAAAAGAAGTAATATCTTGCAACAGCAAAAATTTTATGGTCATATCTTACACAAAGAGAGTAAAAGAGAGTAGCTTGCATGCAATGAATTATGCCTACAGAGTACCAAGTGCGGAATTGTTATTCTTTTCATGTTTGTTTTTGTGAATTTCTAATTTCTGCACACTTTAAATTAATGTAAGTTTAAAATAAAATAAAATTGTGCAATCAAATGATTATGTGCCTTTTAGGATAGCATAATGGTAAGAATGTGCTGACCAGGAACTTAATTTTATTCGGTTGTCAGTATATGTAAAAATATGAAAAGCTTACCCTGGTGGAATATGACCAGCAAGAACAACTTTTTGTTTTCGGTGACTGGCATCCTCTAACAGTTTCTTTAGCCACAACAACTGTTCATCGCCAATTATCGTTATTTTTGGATCTACTCCATATGCTCGTGAGCTCCAGTAATTTGAATTTAACATCACCATCACAAGATGGCCATCTAAAAAACAATATTATGGATACACGATTTAAGATTTTTACTACTAAAATTCCTTCATTCAACAATACTGCGATCATTATGATCTCTTTCTAACAATATCTGTTTTGTTTTTCTTCTCTCAAACAGTTGATAAACCACAATTTTTAAAGAAGAAGATTTTTAAACAAGAACACTGGTAACAGAATTTGCAACACCAACAAACTTCTTATATAAGAACAAAAAAGTTAATTTACCATCTATAGTGATTTTGTAGTACCCTCCATATTCAAATGTTTGTAGAAATTCATCTCTAGTGTTTAATTTTTTCACGCTACCACGAAAAATGTAAGGTTCAAAAACACTTCCCAGAGCTTCGTACAAGTAACTATGATTTTTTGGTGGTGGGCCATAATCAATGAACAAATCGTTGTTACCTACAAATTGAAATCGATATTCGAAGTATGTGTAAAAGTGTAAAATAGATTAAAGTCACAGACACATTATAAAGGCAATCCACAATTATGATATAAACAGAACCTAAGAGTTAAGAAAAAAGACGTCAATTTTTTTTTTCTTAAATATTTACCATATAAAATACCTTAAAAAATACAATTTTCAAACCAAATTTAGTAACAAAATACAGAATTGTTTTAATACATTAAAGGTTAGCTTGGCGTATATACAAGGACCTTTGAGGATAAAGTAAACAACCTGTGCTTTGTTCTTGAAGTTATATCATGTTATAATAACATTCTTGTAGTTATGAAAACGGAAGTTATTGTATGAAAATAATAACATAGTCAGATCCTAACTTCTTGCATGAAAATTCAGTTGGCTGTCTTTTTACAATAAAAACTGCAGTTGTTTGTTTGTGTTACAGCCTTTACTGACAAGAGATTCTTCATTCCCTTTTTCCTAATTCTTCTTCACATCTGATTAATGTCTACATTTTTTTATTCACAAAAATAAGCACTGTATTGAAATACGTTTTTTTGAATATAACATAAGTTATTATACAAAAATACAATCAACGAAGGGGAGTTATTTGAAAGAAATAGATCAAATATGTAACTTATGAATATAATTTGATATTCTAAAAGCTGAATATTTAGAAAAAGTTAACAACTTTAAATTTATCAAATAAACAAATTAGCGCTAAATTTTAACGTTATATCGCTACGAAATCAAAAGAAATGTCACTAATTAACGCTAAAAAAGCCCAAACATGAGATAACACTATAGCGTTAATTATTATTGTAAAATAGCAAAATAGTTGGCTAATAACGCTAATAGCGCTAATTTATTTAATTTGTTTAAGCTTGAAAAAGTCTATATTGAGAGGAGTATGTATAATAGGTGAAGAGTATTAAATGATGGTCCTAAACCATTTAAAGTTTTTATGCTTTGCAGCAACTATGGATTTACTACTTTTCCTATCAAACTTGCAATGGCGATGTCACAGTATTAGATATTTTTATCTAACATGTGATTACTTTTGTTTTGAAATGCAAATGGCACACCGTAGAAAGAAAAATAAGTTAAGTTTGTCTGTTAGATATTTAATCACACAGTCTTAAAATGTTAACAAAATCTTTTTCCAAATCTTAACCCTTCCCGCCCCAGGCATTTTATGTTCCTGATCCCAGGTGTTTTTAGCAAAAAACACATTTTTCGTAACTTTTATAATATTAGTCTAAAATAAACCTTAACAACTAATTTAAAGCATATACTATGTTTAAAATGCATGTAAGGTATTTCTCTTTTTTTAAAAATGGTCATAAAGCATTATCTAAGTCCCGGTTCGAACCCGGTAATAGACAATTCAGTAAGAATTGTAAGTATATAAAAGGAAAGTTGGCAATTCGTCTATTAGCCATGCTTAGATTGTGCTTATTGGACCACAACCTATGCTTAGTTAGTGCTTTTGACCAGCAAATAATAGGAATGTAAGAGGAACTTCTTATCAAGTATATAAAACATAATTTTGAGATATATAAATCATAATGTATACTAAAACGTTATCGGTTTCTCAGTTCTCTATTCGGACATCATTTGAATATAATTACCAATGAAATCTTTATAATTAGCTAGCTTTCTTCAAACTAGGTTCTGCCACTTCATCATTATCAGTTGAACTTTCATCAACACATTCTTCACCACCATCAGAAAATCCCAAAAAATCTTTGTCTTCACTATCACTCTGGCCAAATAATCTGTTAATTGGATCATCACTTGCTACTACATCCTCATCGCTATCCTCTTTAAGGTTTAGTTCATTAATAGAGAGACCAAATGATGCATTACTGCTGCTAAAAGGTGAAGATCCAGAGCCACAGTATGCACTAAATCCAGTCGCCATCTTTGTTTTAATTTTGAAAAGCAAATTTGCATAACATACGGTAGCCGAATTTAAAAATCATCAGATCAGGCTCAAATAAAAGATAAATTATTCTAGTGTTAAAAAAAATCAATCTTGTTAGTTTTAGATACCGGGCGGCCGTGAGGGCAGTTTAAAGTAGTCCTAGTAAAATCCCAGACCTGTCCGGGATCAGGATTATTTTAGTATAGAAATATCCCGGACTAGTCCGGGAACGAGACGGGAAGGGTTAAGCACATCATTCTATAAAAACGTTTCTTTCTTCACCCTCTGTTCATATTAAATATTTCACATTCATTATCTTATTTCTCTAGGCTTGCTAATACACGTTAATTTAAGATGCTTTCTAAAAAATCATGCTTTTTTTGAACAAAACCTTAGCAAACAAAATAAAACAAACAAATTATTCAGCAAATCAAAACATAAATAATGGCTCTTATTCACGTTTTTTACAGAAATTTTGATTAAAAGTATGTCAGAAATAAAGGCAGTGCAAACATCAATAGATCGACTTAAAATTTTTAGAGACGTTTTCTTAAACATTAAATGTGCAGTGGCTATAACACTGTTACAACGGCGCATATATATCTTATGTTTTAAGCCAGTTTTTTTTAATGTTTTTAATGTTATTCCACTTTTTCTCAAAAATACTGAAGTTTTCTCGGCTTCTAATGTTTCATATATCCTTCAAAGATAATTGGCTAATAAAATTCAGAAGTGACTTAGACTTCAGCCTGCAGGGAATATGTATTAGAATGGCTTTAAAAAACGTAAACAAACGAAAGTATGCTGTAAATCTGTGTATATTCAGTGAACTTCGCATAGTTCCAAAGGACACCGCTTTCAATTGAAATTTGAATAGAATTTAAATAGACTATTCGTGAGTTGTATCGCCTGTTCTTTTATACCTCTATGATCCATATAAACAACCAAGAAAGAATTGTCATCTCATAATGCCCGTATACGTCTGTCATAATGCCCGTATACGTCTGTCATAATATATCATAATGCCCGTATACGTCTGTCTGTCTGTCTGTCTGTCACACAAAATGGTATCTTAGCTGCAACGGGCGAACCCGTGGATTTTCCACGGGCTAACGACTAGTCTTAAAATACTAAAAATCGTCAAAAAAAAAAGAAAAAAGAACTTACCAATAAGTGGAAAGACAGGAACAGTTGGTAGTCCATCACCAATTATCACTGTACTGTTTCCAATTGACCAAAGGACAGATTCAGTAGCATTGACTTGAAAATAATCATAACTATGTGCAGACTGGTCACCTAATTATAAGCAAAACGATTTCCTTATAATTTTCTTAGTCTATTTTGTAATGATATGTGTGATGTTATCTGTCACAAATAAATTTTTTTAATTTTTCTCTCGTTGACACTCGAAAAACTTTGGGGGAAAACTTGTTATATAATAATTTTCCGGAAAACCCATCTTAAAACATGAAAAGAAGGCTTTTATCAGGAATAAAACACTTTATTTTATTTGTATGTGGCATTTTCTTGCTATATATATATATATATATATATATACCTTTATATGACGAAACAAACTTTGTTTTTCTTTTATTATTGTAAACAAAACATAAAATCTGGAAGACATAAATAAATCAAAAAAGAAAACAAAATGTAGAGGGAAGTAGTAATTAAAGGCAAGATATAGTCATTGTTGTACAAATTATTTTAGATATGGAAGGAGATGTAATTTCAACAAAATCTCCATTTAGAAAATTCAGCATGTTATAGTAAAAACCCACTGCTATTTTAACACACAAAAACAATGACATTTTAATGACGCACCAACCTGTAATCAACACAAATTCTGCAGATCTGTCCAACTTCTTGTTGACATTTTGCAGTTTATTAGAAAGAGATTGCAACAACAGGGTTGATGAATCACATTGAACTCTACCAAATGTTGCTACATTGTCTGCATAAGTGGTTGAGTTCTCTTTTTTTAAAGGCTTGTCTCGACACATGCCATGCTTCTTATTTGTTATATTAGCATTGTAGTATATGTCTAAGTGTGTATCTGATATTTGGAAGAAGTACTTAATATTGGTATGACGATGCCTTGTTGCACCTACAAATCTCTTATTGCACCGAAAAACCACTGCTGCTAACGACACAGCAAGCATTGCTACTATAACGGCAAGCAAAATTATCAGAACACGGAATTTACTTGAGCAGTTTTGGTCTTGTTGAATTGCATTGTTGTCTTTTTCTTTTCTGTCTGCATTTTCTGCATGCAGTAATGTGACAGAAGGTGAAAGCTAAAATTAGACAAAAGAATACAAACAACAATAAATACGACTTCCATTTACACTTTTTGTTAATATATTTACACCAATGCTGTTTGTTATTTTTATGTTAGTAAATAATACTGATATGTCTTTTATTTATTACATATATATCGTAATTGGAGAATTGTTTTAATATTTGTAGTGGGTGTTTATAGAGAATGATTTATCTACTAATCTACTATATACTTGTATAACTTTTCAACTGTCCTAACTGTTTTTTATACATCATTTTTAGACCTAAAGATGGATTCTCATTCCCAAAATAGGTCATCATATGAAATCACAAGGGTTTGCCACCCAAAATCTCCAGATCAGAGCTTTATGGTACAATCAGTCTAAGGTTACAGAGATAAAGAACACTAGGTCCTAGTTTCCTTTTAAGAATAAATTTTCAGCAACATGTTTATGAGGTGAAGACTCTTACTTTTCTTAAATAGTTAGAAATATTTATCCAAACTAAATGAAATTAGGTACTTCACTATTTTGAGGTTGGCAAAGTTGGAACGTGTTGAAACGTTATATATAATGATGTTGTTTACATATTGAACTAGTTATGGAAAAAGATTTGAGATAGTAATATTTCTTGCATTAAACAAATTAGCAATCAAATGTAGGGAAATATTTTGCACTCCAGAAATTGTGTACAACAAATTAAAAACAAGCTTTATAAACATTTTAACTATCTGAATAATTTTGATATTATAAAATAAAAATATTTCTATTTTGAACACACTATAATAGATTATAACCTGGACCATTGCAACCATCAAGATCTTTAACTGATAATCAGGATGGTATGCCAATTTTTTCTCATTGCGTCGGTCATGTGGTGCATATTTCACATGATATACACTCAAGATGCCTAGTGTCATAATTCCAGTAACTGTAGGCAGAAATACAATACAAAAGATTCAACGTTTGAATTGCTGTCTGGTACATTTAGGACATGCATTTTTGAACATCAGTAAAGACAAATGATTACATTAATAAAAATACTTGTCACAGAAAACTAGTTGATGATCTTATAGAAAAATCCACTTCTGCCATAAAACAGTGAGAAACACCCGTCATTTATATAATTTTGAAGACAACAGCAATAACCCGCAGGCCCGGAAATTTGGCGGAAACAATCGTTTTATTTATAGTTATAGTTCGGAAACTATCCGTTGAGAACGGACGTGTTTGTTGATTGTTGATAAAAGTTATTGATAAAGTTATGATAAACCAAGATTTTACTCATATTTGTTACAGATTTTAACACAGATTTATTTTGTAATTGATACATGATAACCAAGAAGACATTTTGTGAATTGACTAATAATTTGGAAGGAATTTACAAAATAAGTCGTTGCTCTGAAAATTGATTGCGGGAGAATTTTCTACACCAGCTTCTTACATTCCATCTAATAGAAACCAGGTGATATGAGAAAAATTCTATTTTACACATTAATTTTAACAACATTCGTAATTAGTTCCAGTGATCAACAAGTACATTATGAAACTTCATTACCGTCGTTACCAAAGAATACCCAAGCGAGACATCTTAAAAGAGGGAAATCACGGGTATTGTATTATTCAAATTGCAGTGCCACGTTTAATCTTATTCTTGATGGTGATATTGAAGTTAATCCAGGACCTGGTTTCGTCGCTCCTAAATGCAGCACTTGTTCTAAAGTAGTGAGATGTAACCAAAAACGTCTATTATGTAGTCAATGCCTCGATGTTTCACATGCAGTATGCCAAAATAAACAACACTTGGTTACGAATTCTCGAGTACCGTACGAAACAATGTGTGATCGATGTCTTCATACTGTTCTCCCGTTTCTCAATGTTTCACTAAATACATCCTATGTAGAAAGTGAGAACGACGTATCAATGACTGACTACCATCTTGAAGCGCTGAACAAAAACAAACATTTGTTAAAAATATCCACATTATCGAATATGTTGAATTACCAGGTTTCAAGCTAGTCTATAAAAACCGGGAAGAAAGGCGAGGAGGTGGTGTGGCAGCGTATGTTAAAGATGATATTGACTTTAAATTACGAAATGACATCACAACTTTACATAACGAACTTGAACACATATGGATAGAGATAAATGGTCACAATAGACATAGCAAAATTCTGTTGGGTGTTTTTTATCAACCGAACTTTGACGATGCAAGCAAAGCTGAATGGCTCAGTAAAGTGGATATTATATTAGATAAGTCGTGTCTCAGTGGAGAGGTCACATTGTTATTACCGGTGATATGAACATCAACTTGTTGGAGAATTCACAGATCACAACAGTGTACAACCGACATTCTTGACTCTCATAACTTAGTACAACATGTTACGAAGCCAACCAGAAGAGGGACTACGCTAATTAACCATTTTATAACAAACGCTCAATGTAAAGTAAAACTTTGTGATGTTACTCCAACACCAGAAATAAGTGATCATGATGCTATATATGCCTGTATCAACACAAGAGTTACAAGATTTCAGCCTCGTTTTAAATATATACGTGATTACAAGAATTACATTTTAAATGATTATGTCACTGACTTTTCCCAATTACCATTGAGTGTTGTTTATTCTTCAGAATCTGCAGATGATAAACTAGATATTCTCAATGAATTAATATCTTCATGTATAGAACGACATGCACCATTGAAACGAATCAAAGTTACCAGACCTCCAGCACCATGGCTAAAAGATCTCCGCATTAATGATATGCAAAGCAAATGTAGAGAATTGCGTCACAAAGCTCACCTGACACAATCTGATAGTGACTGGGATAATTTCAGAGATATTCGAAATAACCTGAAACGTACGATCAAGCACACTAGGAAAACGTTTTTCAAGAAAGCTCTAAGCTCAAAAAGACCTGCAGATGTGTGGAAGTTTATTCACCGTATTCTGAATCCGAAGAAAGATAAAATTTGCCTGGATCCAACCACGCTGAATGATCACTATGTATCAACCGCGAATAGAATTTTGAACGCTGTTCCAACTACACAAGATGACTTATTGAATCATATTAACAATTTCCAACTACGCAATGACCGTTCAGAGTTGTATTTTAGACATGTGACCTATGCGGAAGTTGAAACAGAACTGAAATCGCTTCGCATGGATTGTTCCGCTGGATTCGATAATATACCAGTTGCTCTTATAAAACCTGTATTAGAATATCTCATTTCACCTTTAACACATGTTATTAATTCTGGTATTGATGAGCAAAAATTTCATACGCAATGGAAAATCGGAAAGGTTTCTCCAATTCCAAAATGTGACAATGCTACTTCTCCAGATCAGTATCGACCTGTTTCAGTTTTGCCGACCTTGTCTAAAGTGTACGAAAGGTGTATCGCAAATCAAATATGTGAATACATCTCATCTGAGAATGTACTCAAAGACACCATGTCCGGATTTAGAAAGCATCACTCGACTACCACCTTACTGCTGAAAATACACGATGATATTATAAAAGCCATGGAAAAGGGTGAAGTGACACTAGCAATGTTTTTAGATTATTCCAAGGCATTTGATACAGTTGATTTCAAAACTATCATAACTAAGCTGTATCATCTTGGCTTTTCTAAACCAGCTGTTCTATGGATGTTTTCCTACCTCAACAATCGATTGCAGTACGTTCAAATCGATGACTGTTCATCATCGATGGAGACCGTTCAATTTGGTGTGCCACAGGGTTCAGTTCTAGGGCCGATTCTTTTCAACTTGTACGTAACTGACCTACAAGATGCAGTTCATGGGACAGTTTGTCAATTCGCAGACGACACATCTTGCTATGATCACTGTAAACAAAACGAATTACCGAATGCCATTGAACAACTCACACAACGTTTGGACAACTTGTGTGACTGGTCTTCCAACAACAACCTTGCTTTCAACCAAGGCAAGACTAAAATCATGCTGTTTTCGGGAAGCGGAATGTCACAAACACATAAGTTAGATGATGACACACATGTAACCTTCAATATTAAACATTGTGATAAACTTATTGAAAGAGTTGCAAGTTATAAGTTACTTGGTGTGCATTTTGATGAACATTTAGCCTGGGACACTCATTTAAACCAGCTTTTGAAATCTACTTACTGTAAGCTTTCTGTATTGCGCAAATTGAAACATTCAGCTTCTCAGTACTTACGTAAACAGTTAGCGGAGACACTGTTACTCTCTAGACTTGACTACTGCAATGTGGTGTTTTCCAACGCACCAGATTACAAACTTAACCGTATAAACAAAGTTTTAAGATGTGCAGCAGCCTTTGTTACAGCGCACTACTGTACCACAGCAGATATTTTGAATTTGAAATGGTTGCCCTCCAAAGAGAGAATTAACTTGAACATGTTGAAACTCGCTCACAAATCTTTGCATGAAACAGAATTTCCCACATACCTGAAAGGGCTGGAAATGAAGAAAACAGAAAGAACGACAAGAAGTTCTGAAAGATGTGTGTCCGAATTCAAAGTTAACGCATTGGATAAAACTTTTATTGGAAGAAGTAGTCGACAACTGAACGATCTTCCCACCAGTCTACGAAAAGAAGTGGTTTATAAAAAATTTGTTTACGGAGCTAAATGTTATTTATCAGATAGAGCTCTTGCAAAATATATAAATAAACATTAGTTTTTTTTGTTTTGTTTTTTATAGAAAATATTGCATTCAATATATACACACACTGTTCACTTTTATTTACGACTTTACGATTGCATGTTTATTTGTTGATTTTGTCCTGTTCTTATATATTCCAACAACAGCCTCGATTCTACCCAGTATGTCCTCAGTATGCGCATAGCTCCAGCCAATCAAGTTACTATTTCCCCCAGGCTGATTTTTGTTCTCTCCGCTTGTTCTACTCGTTCTATTCCAAGTCCATTTTAGTCTCTGACTTTATTTGATTACATATACTAATACTATAGTATTTCTTTAATATATAATCTGTTCATTTGTTGATTTTGCCTTGTCCCTACGTTTTCTCACCAATCGATTCCACGCTATCGCATCCCACCATGCCTCTAGCCATTTCTCCACTAGTCCTATCTACTCTATTCTCATGTCCATTTCGAGTCAAATTTTAGTTGATTAATGTTTATACTGAAATATATATTACGCTTTTTAAAATTTTCTTTAATTTTTATTATAAATAGCTGTTTTTAATTAGGGATGAAGAGCCATTGTAATATATGGATATGCCCGAAATATACCATTATTATTATTATTATTATTATTTCCGTCACATGATAACAATAAATCATTTCCCTTGAACAATGTTTTAAATTATAACAATTTTACTCACAATCTTAAACTTTTGCCCTATTTCTCAAAGAGCAAGAATTTTCAACGATTTGTGACAGGTCTGCCATTATGAATTGGCATACAAGAAAATGACAGCGGTACAAAACACCGTGATTGCATAAAAAATGCCCTGGCTAGTTGTGTCTGATAAGGCCAGAATATTTTGAACATGAGGTATATCTTGAAACTTTCACTATGAAGCTCTTTTGTTGCTTTTGAGTATTTTTATTTAGAGAATACAACTACTGTGGCTCATTATCCATTGATCTATGCTTGTTGTTTCTAATGAAGAAAATTTGTTCTTCTATTTTTAATTTTTGTTAACGTTATTTCCGGGGCTTCGCTTCAGTGTTATGACTTGATATATTTCCCAAGACCATAAATACAATTTAAGTGATAACATGGTTTATATAATCCATCCAAATAAATATATCGTGAGAATGCAATATGGCAGTCGGCACAGTGACTTGGATTACTTATAACGGAGGGGAAGACGCATTGCACTATGGAGTAGGTATTGTAACTAACTTAGGGCGATTATAAAATGGTTCTCGACTTATTTATCGGTTAAAGCTAATTGTTACTGTGGTTACCAATTCGTTCCCGCAAAGTCTACTTTGCGGAAACGAAAAAACATTTGATCGTTTCCGTCAACTTCAAATCAGGGTAACGATGGATTGTTTCCCTAGACTCCACAAATTTCCAGGCCTGATTGGTCGATATACATTTTTTTCAAAATTTGTTTATTCGTTGCAGTAATGTATAGGGTTATGTGGTTAGACCAAAGCTTACAAAAATATTAAGGTTTAAATGGTTTTGGATGACATCATCAACCTGTTCGTTCAGTAACAGCTTTTCAAAATTGGTCACATTTTGGTCCAAGGTGATCCTTAGCTGCACAGTGAAAGAGTTGTAACTACATTGTAATAGCTTCATTAGTTTAAGGTAAGATATTGATGTTTAATTATAGCGTTATTGACAGCACAACTATAAAGACAAAATGAACAATCTACTTTGCCTGTTACAGTCAAATGCACACATTTTTTGTATTATTATATGATCTCATATAATAATACAAATAATATATACTTACCAAGAGTTCTGAATCACTTTCTGCACTATCTAATGAATTCGAATCTAGATTGGCAGGTTGTTCTTCCATGTTATTTAGTCATTTCATCTAAAGCATATAGCAAAAAGCTAAAATTGATTTCTGTTTCTTGATACCTTTTATTTCCACATAAGAAATTGGGAGTGAATTTCACAATAACTCCTACAGAGTTATAATAAAAAAAACCATCTTAATATTGCTAGTCAGAAACAGATAGTAAATCACAATTAGCTATTCCTTTTTCCCACAACAATCACTGTAGCTATATCTATATTAAATTACCCGTATACATCTGTCTGTCACGCAAAATGGTAGCTTAGCTGCGACGAGCGAACCTGTGGATTTTTCCACGGGCTAACGACTAGTATATATAAAACCTAGAATAGAATGAGAATATATGTTCAACATTGTGTATGGACAAAACCCTTACAATATGAAGAAGTGTGACTGACGATGTTTTCGTCTTTTTCTGTACTGCACTCTTATGCATGCATTTTTTATACAGAATTTTGTAAATATAAATATCTTGTCTAATGCAAAAGAAAGTTTAAAATAGCCTAATTAGCAATTCTCACCAACTTAAGCCATTTGTATCACGAGTGGATTTGAACAACAGGGCTTCTAGAGGTTGAACTAAAAACAACCCTTTTAACCTTAGTTTCTCATTAAAGCATCCGACGAATGACAGATAAAAAAACTCACACTATTTCTAGGTCCCTAAGTTTATGTTTAAGGAAAAACCTAATAACAATAAAAGTTTGCAGAACTTTAAAACTGCTGATCAAAAAAAAGTTTGGTGAAGATCACATCATCAAACTGATACCTATCAAGTGACCTGACCAACAGGTCATACACTTAAATTTTGAACTCTGTGCGCAGCTGATCAGGTATCTGCATTTTTTTTATATTTTTTTTTGTTGTAGCGACATTCGGCAACTATTCCGGAAAAAATGCCAACAAAACCAAATCTAAGCTCCTCACAGATGCAGCCAGCTTAACTCTCAATTCTTGCCAGCAGCATGACATTAATAAGCGCAAAACAATCATAGCAGAGTTATGCTCAAATGCCCCGAATAATGTTGTAAGAGACTGCATTAGACTATATGACCCACTTAAACCATCCTCACAAATAAAGAAGTCCCTAAACCAATGTCTTAGAGAGACCCTCAAAGAAACACTAACCTATCTGAATAAAAAACCATCTGAAACATCCAACAAGCCTGCGATACTGCACAATCTAATCTGCAGAATACAAAACCTATTCCCTGATACCTGTCAAATTTGCAATGAAAAATATTGCATAGGGCGGACTAACAAAACCTTTCTTGCATGTAAGGTATGTGGACAAGAAGTCCACAAAGAGTGTTTTGTTAATCTTTTTTCAGATGGTACTCCAAACTACAATCCTTACAACGTCCCGGGGATCTACTATATCTGCGGAGCTTGTGAGCTTGAAGTTATTCCCCAAGAAGAAACGAACTCAACCTATCAAACACAAAACCTTCCATCAGCCCCTGGGACATCAACATCAACAGAGTGTCAACAAAATATTTCACAGCCAGCTTCTTCAGAACCCCCTGACACAGTAGTAGATGATATAGGTGAGCATGAAACAGAAACTGAAATTCAGGCACCACCAAGTCTGTCCAATGAAGACGAAGAAGATGACATCACCCTGCCAAAAACACTACCAAAAACCCAAATTAGGGAAAACCAATCATTGTCAACAGAGAACCATGAATCACATGAAGATAGCCACAAACCAAAATTAATATGCAGATTCTACATTAAAGGAAAATGCAAATTTGACAGAATCAAAGGTAAAGAATGCAAGTTCTTGCACCCACCACCATGTAAGCCCTTTTAACTCGTGGAACCAATGCAAGAAACGGATGCATACTTGGCAATAAAGGTACCTCCTTCCACCCATTAATCTGCTCAACGTCATTCACAAATAGAGAGTGTTCAACCTAAAATGCAACAAAAGCCATATAAAAGGAACAAAACGAATCAGATCATTAATGAGTACCGTGACCAGCCCACCCAAAAGACCAAATGCTGCCTCAAACCACAAACATAGATTTTTTAGAATACATCTGCCACATGGAATACAGGCTTCTTGTGGCAATGGATACGAAAATCAAAGCCTGATTACCCAACAGACCTACAATCCTCACCCAAACCAAAATCAAGTACCAATGCTGAATCAACACAACATCCTTCCCTTCTGTCAACCAGCAAAACCGCTAACCCACCTCATATCACTTCCACATCAACAAATAACGAACAACCAGATCCCAAAGAGGTACTGAACTCCATCTCATATATTAACATACAAGAACTGAAACCAAAAACTGTTCTATCTAAAGTTTCCCTGACATACTTCATACCAAAAACAACTCTTTATTGGTCTTAGAGAAACCTGGTTACACAACCATACAGATGCTGAACTATACATAAACGGTTACAAAATCTTTTGAACAGATAGCACTCGTAGAAAGACATCCAACATGGGCGGTACTCAGGTGGTGTAGCCATGTATGTTCGAAACGACCTAGCAGCCACTTTCAAACCAGTCCTAAACTACTCAGACATTGCAATACAGATCATCGTCATCTTCTCAGAGCATGAGAACTTAGCCCTAGCTACTATATACCACCAACCAGATGACCACCAAAACAACAGATCAACCTCAGAAAACTACTCACAAGCAATAAATGAGCTACATCAAGTACTGAACATCTCCCTATCTCCAGACATATTCATAATGGGTGACTTCAACCTACCTCACACCAACTGGCCGGATTGCACCCCAAACCAAAATAGTAGCAGAGGTGAAAAAGAAATGATCACCATCACAAACAACCTACTACTTGAACTCAGTCTCACCCAAATCATCCGCAAACCTACACACATAGCTGGAAACATACTTGGCCTTGTATTTACCAACAACACCAACACCATTCACGATATCTCATTTATACCTACACTCAGATCAATATTACACCACTGCTTCCTATATATATCAAAATCTTATGTACCCTCACATATCCCACAACAGACAATTCCTAGAATCTTCTCATCCCCTTTCGATCTTCTAAATTACCAGAGTGAAAGTGTAAACTGGACTTGCATAACGGAAAACCTCCATGCAGTGAACTGGGAGCGGGAATTCCAAGATCTTGATGTACCGGACATTCCAAAGAAATTTTACAACATCTGCAGCAAGGCATCAGATATACATGTCCCATCAAGAAAGATAGAACAAACCAACAGAAATAAAATTCTAAGAGAGAGAATGGCACTCATGAGAAGACGAACCAGGATAAACAAACAACTAGTACGCGTTACATCGCCATCACGTACTGATAGGCTCCAGGCAGAACTCATTCAGATTGAATAGTCACTACAACTCTCATATAGAAATTCAACCATCATGTAAGAAGAGAAAGCCAAAGAATCAATAAAGCGCAACTCCAAATTCTTCTTTTCCTACGCAAAAAAGTTCTCAAAAGTAAAATCCACTGTTGGTCCTCTAGTCGACAAGAGTGGGAACTACATCTCTGATTCAAAAATGATAGCCGACATGCTACTGACGCAGTACTGCAAGATGTTCAGCACACCAAAACAGTACACAAACAAACAAAACCAAAGTCCAAGCAAACCCTCACTACAAAATGTGATATTCAAGGAAACACACTTCTTTAACACAATCAATGAACTCTCAGCAAACTCCTCTTCTGGTCCTAATGACTTACCATCAATCCTACTGAAAAAGTGCAAAAACGTCATAGCCACCCCACTCAAGCTGATTTGGACGAAATCATTTGAAGAAGGAACCATTCCAGACACACCAGTGCTATAATAACCCCAAAACACAAGAGTGAAAGCAAAACTAAAGCTGAAAACTACTGCCCAATTGCCCTAACTTCCCACATCATAAAGGTCTTTGAAAAGGTTGTCTGAAATCAAATTGTGTTATTCATGGAAGAAAATAACCTGTTCAACAGCTCCCAACATGGTTTTTGTTGCGAACGGTTATGTCTGAGCCAGCTTCTTGACCATTTCGACAACATTCTACAAATACTTTGCAACAACTCAAACGCTGTTGTATACCTGGATTTTGCAAAAGCATTTGACAAGGTCGATATAGACATAACCCTTAAAATGATAGAAAACTTAGGTATCAAAGGCAAACTACTCAAATGGCTGAAGTCCTTCCTAAAAAACAGAACCCAGTACGTCTCAGTAAACGGTCACCACTTATGTACCACAAAAGTCATCTCTGGTGTACCACAAAGAAGTGTGCTTGGACTGCTCATCTTCCTGATTCTTATGGGGGATATTCAGGGAATTCCACGAAGAAAACAACACGCGTGCTACACATCGCACGCATAAATCTATTTTAGAAAATTTGCACGTGCGTTTTTTCGATTTTTTTCCTGGTTTATTTCACTCTTATCAGTGAGTGAGTGTTCTTTAAGTGGTGTAAAAGTGCTAAATATATTAACAAAACACCTTGGTTCGTTGTAGGAAGTAATTTATAATAGGTAAATAACATATAATTAAATTTAAACAGTGGACGAAGAGACGCTGATATGTGCCACATGTTGCACTTACTGCAATGGTCTGCCATTTTGTTTGTAGTGCTATTTATCCCCAACCTTGTTCCCAGGGTTATATTTTCTCCGTAGGTTATCTATTATCTATAAAAATGGTAAAAATGGGAGTCATTTTTTATTTATTGAGGTTTCAAGTTTTGATTGTTAGCTTTTGGGAGATGGCTTGTTTGGAATAGTTTAAAGTTGTTTTTAGATTTAAAGTTGTTCTTTAGATTTTTAAAAGTAAAACAAGTATGTTATGTTCTTTTATACAGTTAAGAATTTTAAAATAAAATGTTCAACATACATTTAATTTCACACAGGCAGAAAAAAACACGGCGTTTAATTAACGTTTTTAAAAAAATTTAATTTAATTTTTTTTATTTTACGCGAGTAAAGAGCGTAATTAGCGCATGCGATGAATCGCACGCCTGAATAGCTGTTGCATGCGTCTCATGGAATTCCCTGGATATTGATCTTTCTGTAAGGACGCATCACTCTCAAGCTTTGCAGATGATACAAGACTTACAATGAAGGTTAGCTCTGAAGGTGACATTGAAAAAATGCAAGCAGACCAAACTCAGTCTATGAATGGAGTAAACAAAACAACATGATGTTCAACAATACAAAGTTTGAACTCCAGCAGTACGGAAATGACCTAGATCTGAAGTCAAAGTCAAAGTACAAAACAACGGCATCAACACAAATCCAACCAAAAACACAAATCAAAGATCTTGGAATACTAATGACAGATGATTCTACCTTCAAATCGCATATAAATAAAATCGTAGAAAATACAAAACAACTTACAAGCTGGATTCTTCGAGTCTTTCGTCCTTTTAAGCCACTTCATTTCAACTTTAAATTAAATGTTAATGGTTCAAAAATCTATCCCAGTGATCAAGTCAAATATCTTGGAATCATTCTAGACTCTGACCTAAGCTGGAAATCACAAATTAATAATACCATTATTAGTCTAAAGAAAGCTAATGGAGCTCTAGCCAAAATCCGTCACCTTGTCCCCAAAAATATGCTTCTTCTGATTTACTATGCCATCTTTTATTCACGTATTTTATACTGTTCACAAGTTTGGTGTCAAAAAAGTTATCGTGCACATCGTATTGAAATTCTCCAAAATCATGCTATCCGACTCATTTCTTTTGGAACTCCCTACACACCACTCAGTTCACTCTACTCCAATCTCGGACTTCTCAAGTTTCCCGACATGATCTCTATGCAAAATATTATTTTTCTGCACGACTTAGCTCATAATAGCCTTCCTGACACTATCAAAGATACTTTTTCCATTAACTTTTCTCATGATCAACACACTCATGCTGATCAACAAGGGCTTTTAAAATTACCTTTTGTTTTTTCAACATCATTTGGGAAAAAGACTATTAGATTTCACTCTTTAAAATCCTGGAATGAGGTACAAAAATCTTTTCCTTTTCGACTTCTTAGTAAATCTACCTCTGAGATCAAACCTATCCTATTTCAGCATTTCTTAAACAGCTACTAAATTTTATTATATTTTTTAACTGTATCAGCCTCCATATTTTTTGCATCATGCCTTGTACTTTGATTTTTCTTGGTAAATTCTTATTTGACTAGACTTATCTACATAAACTCCTACCTTTGTGTGTTGTATTAGTTCCAGTCCTGTCTTGTATTTTGTCCTTTTTGTGATGTCCTGTTTCTTAGGCGGTCACCACTTTCATTTAAGCTATTTTGCTTTGTGGTGATCTCCTTTCAATAGACTTATTTACAACAATACTTATATAATCATTTTTCTATAAAATCATGTACTTTTTGTCTATTGATGAATAAATTATTTACTTACTACTTACTTACTTTCGATCACGATCACCAGAAGTTCTCCTACCACTATGGAAATCCCTTTTCATCCCTAGACTCGAGTACTCCTCTCAACTCTGGTCTCCTGCTAGTAAAGGACAAATCAAGGTACTAGAAGCTCTGCAATGGATCTACCTGAAAAAGATCAACTCTGTACACAGAATGACTTACAACAACGCACTTAAACAGCTCAAATTGTACTCGTCACAACGACAATGTGAACGCTATTAAGCCATATACAGTTGGAAAATAGCTGAAGGCATTGTGCGAAACCTTCACCCACCCATGCAACACAAAGAAAAGGGCGTCTCTTTCAACTACCATCAGTGCTGAACAATTCCACAAGCTTTGCTAAACTACACAACAGCTTCCATTATCAAGCTCCAAGAACCGTCAACGTCCTGCCCAAGTCTCTAAGAAGCATCACTTCATGTCCAGTTTTAAAGTTTTAAACAGCCCTCAACAAGTTTCTCAAAACTCTCCCAGATGAACCTGCGATCCCGGAACGATCTAATCCTCATCCTCCTCTCTTTAGAGATGGAGTAGAAGAAGAGGAAGAAGTGACTGACGTCGGTCGTCCACGACAGGCGTGAAGCTACAACTTCAAAAGTTAACATAAGTAACATAAGTAACAAAATATTTTAAACACAGGCCATTTTGTATGATTTTATTTTTAAAAGTTCTAAAAGCCTGACCATCATCTTTCTGGAGGCCTGCATAAAATCCTTAATATATAAAACTAAACCATAACATCAGAGTTCAACTTTTCAAGGTTTTGTCCTCCAACCATGTTCTAATCATTTTTATATACATCATATTTATTTCATTCTGTGTTTTATGCAAAAAAACAACTCCCCAACCTCAGTAAAGTGTCCTAGGACACCAGGAGATTATAAACTTTCTTTAAAGATGGATAAACAGAATGCTTATGTACTAAAGGAGGAAAGACAGTGTCTCATGGTCAAAGCCTTTTTAATTTATAACAGCGTTGTGGCAAAAGAAAGATTTATTTAAAACAATATGGTTAGCAGAAACTGTGAACTCGTGTATTACAGCAATGGCTATAGCTAGCCAATGAAAATTTCGAACTTATTTACCCAGGTGTTCAAACACAAGCAGGCAGCGGACAAAGACCTGAAGGTAAAACGCATATCAACATGGCGGTCATCAACTTGACACTACTTACCACGAGGTTTCTTGGGTCCATGCTAAGTCCTTATTTTCACGAAGCAAATTGGACGGCGAAGTCGTCGGCGAAATGTATCTGAACATGCGCAATTTTACGTGTTTTCATTTTGTTTAAAAAAAATTCGCTTCACCGAAAAGTACAAACAGTTCCTACTTTTTAGCGGTGAAATATTTCGCTGTAAACTTTTAACCAATTAAAACGTCATATTCAGTGTTCATTACTGGAAAGAATTCAAAATAACTGTCTGATTTTTAATCGCAAAGCGCTTTTACCTTAACATCAGAGTCTGCGACCCAAAGACAAACAACGAAAGGCACGGTGGAGACTCGTTGAATTTCCGCGCCCGAAGGCGTAGGAAATTCTTTAAAACCGTCGTTTTTTTCTTTCGGAGTATTTTTTGAGAAAAAATCGACCATGGGATTTCACTTTGCTCAGTCACAGATGTAAACTTCGTACCCAAGCTCCTTAACTACTGGGAAGTCTCGTATTGACGTTTCAGGCCAAAATTGGTATTTGTTTTCGACAAAATTTGGCACAGTTAACAAAAAGAGTATGCTGAACATAATGATGACATAATAATTTTGATTTTTGTCACCTAAATGTCATTTTAGGCCAAAATTGGTCCAAAAATTAAAACTACTTTATTTTCAACAAAAATTGGCAAAGTTAACAAAAAAAGTATGCTGAACATAATGGTGACATCAAAATTTAGATTTTTGTCACCTAAATGCTATTTTAGGCCAAAATTAGTCCAAAAATTAAAACCACTTTATTTTCGGCTAAATCTGGCACAGTTAACAAATAAAGTATGCTGAACATAATGGTGACATCAAAATTTTGATTTTTTGTCACCTAAATATCATTTCAGGCCAAAATTTATCCCAAAAATTAAAACTGCTTTATTTTCGACAAAAATTGACACAGTTAATAAAAAAAGTATGCTGAAAATGATGGTCACATCAAAATTTTGATTTTTTGTCAACTAATGCCGTTTAGGACCATAAACGTTTCAATCGCAAGACTTTCAACCATGAATGATAGGCTGTATTTTTTGTTAGCAATTTCTTTTAAATGTGAGTTTAATGACACGTTTCGATTTGTTTGCGTTTGTTGTAAGATATAATGTCAGTGGTGTGCTTTATCTTCAGAGGTTCATGCACCGAACCCCTTCGAATGTTTGGCACAATAACACAACGAATTAGCAGGTTTTCATCAAATATTTTGGTAGCGCGCGGAAATTCTTAGAGCCCCCAGGGCTTCTTGTTTATGGTTATAACCAGCACGAGGAAGGGTTAGATGACATTACTCTTGGGATGTCGGATGTACGGACATTGTTTCTACATTAAAAAAAATCGAGATTTTGACAAAGAAGCTATAGCGCGAGGTATGCGGTCAGCTCTTTACAAAAGCCTGCAATTTTTAGCGAGTCTTATTCTGTTCTGCCTAAAATCAAACTTATACCCTAATTTTATTTCTTGAGCTCCACAGTTAAGTAATTCGACCACATGTAAGCTGTTTTTTGGAAACGAGACGCTGTATAAGGCAAGTCGCAAATGAAAAGTCTTCGCCGTAACAAATGAAGCCGCATCAGGGCGAGCTAAAAAGAAGAAAACCCACGAATATTAATTTAGCCATGGAAAACGTAGGGATAGCAGAATACATAACATCAAAAAAGGTGTTTTATAAGGTTATAAACATTTAATTTACATCATACAATCTAACTCAAGTGACTAAATGCGTGCAACCTAGACTCTCTTTCAACCCTCCTAGTTCTAACATTATTAGCATCTGGCAACCTGGTATTGAAAGATAATTATATTTACAAACCACGCATTCCGTACACACTTTTTTTATCAGAAAAAAGTTTATAAGAATTACAAGAAACGAATCTCCAGAACTGGTATTTTGTGTATATATAGAAGGTTTTCTTATTTTTCATATATTTTACTTGCACAGATCCTGGATGGTCATTTATCAGTCCGCTTGACAGACAAGATACTAATTTAGAACCATTTATTAAAACAATATTTAAGATATAAAATGTAGAATAAGTCAGGTTTCTTTAAAAAAGGGTGATTCCTATGCTCATATTAAATGAATTCAAACCTACCAAAAAAATTCTAATTCATAAAATATATTAAAACAAAATTTATAGTGTTAAACAAATTTCTTGTCGCATCCGTGAGAAAGTTCGAAAAAATTCACAGTGCAAAAAATCTATAATTCTCAATAAATTAATAAACCACAAATGTGACAACAAAAAAAACTAAAAGGTTTTTCTAATTACTTTGTCCAGGAATACGTTTTTGGGGAGAAAGTTGACATGTATGTCACACATGAAAATTTTCAAACAAAATGTCAAAAAGTTGTCTTAAAACAGAGAAACAGTAGATTTAAAAAATAGGAAAATTCATTTTTATATGTAAAAGCAAAACGGAAAACCAATTGCTTGACAAAAATTCAATTTTATATAAAAAAGCACGCCAAATTAAACTAAATTCATGTCAAAATCGCATTACATACACGTCAAAAATGACGTCAAGCAAATGTCAAAATTACGTTAAAAACAACAACAAATAAACAGCCAAAACTTATTCGTCTTAAGCCTAATTTAGACGACAACCAATTTTATCAGAAATGATCCAAGCAGCAAGAGTAAGGAAGTTGCTCCGACAGCACGATTAGCGGTGGATGTATCCCCAGGGTAGGGTTCATCAATATCGTCTCCCACTTCGGTGACCGGATCATAAAAAATTGAACCGACTTTGAAACGCAACTTCACACCACCGTAGGCTTTTTGAATGGGAAGCATCTCTGGAAAACCCTCTGGCATATCCTCCCATGTAGATCCAACGCGATACTAAATATTGAAAATAAAAACCTTCTCATTGCTCTTTGCATTTTCCTTATCATTCGCAAGTGTAAGTGAACTTTGTCTTTGAATTATCACGTTATTACCAGAATAAAGTATATATAGCCCCTTACGGCAACAAAAAGATGTTTTTATAACAGGTGAGAAAGTACTCTGCAACTGTTGAGATCAACCTACTTAAACAATACAAAGTTGTAGGCCATACCCCAAGTGTGCTTCGAAGACAATTTAGTTGTCATATTCGCTTGCGACTGAATTTACAACCGAGAACATGTTTCGGAAATGTTATTTTGTAAAACGATGTAGGATGCTGGTAAGAATAGAACTTAATCATTAAAGTATGCACCCATCTGTAAAAAGAAACTTTTTTGATCAAAAAATAAATAACTTTTTGATTGGTGGCTAAGAAAAAGTGCTACTATGTTTGGTACTGTCAGGCAGCTCAATTCGTCTTCTTTCATAACAACCCGCTTCTTGGGAGTTATGGCGATTTAACTGTAGAGTGGTTTTTTCCGGTTTTTACAAGGATATTTCCGTGGGCTGTCGTTTATGAGTTAATAACTGTTTTAAAATGCCCCGTTGTAAATAAGAGGTTGCAAGTTTTATAAAACTTAAGAGACACAGTAACAAAATTTGTCATTAAAAAGTCTGCTGAATTACTTACTGAGGGTGAAAATGTTATTCTGGCATAATCACACACTCTACTTGAGATAATATCTCTTTTTGATTTAGATTTGCCCCCTTTGCGGCCACCTTTGCGCTTGTTATCTTTTTCAGGTTTCTTGGTGCCCTTACCACATTTTGTCAGCAAGTCGAATTCTCTGTATATCACGCTGGCGTTGTAAGGAGTAATGTCGCTATAAGAAAAGAGAAAAAATTATAAATTTCCTATTTAAAGTACCACTTAATTTTTGGGTATCCATTAAGCTATAAAAAATATAGAATGATGTGCGCTTAAATATATCAACTGGGGAAAAACGCCTGTTTTTAAAAAACTCGCCCAAATTTTTTTAGTAAGGATTGTGGCGGGTGAAGAAAAAAATGGTGACAAGAAATGGGTAGCTTGTAGCTCTTCCTTTCTGTATTTTGTAAACAAATTTAGGAACAAAAAATTCTGCTTACTATTTCAAGTTCATCTTTATACTCCCTTTTCTCACATTATACTCATTGCCATCTTCTCCAGTGATAGTTCCATCTTCGCGAAATGCGTACCAGATCATCTCAATGGTCTTTCCATTTAACTCAGCTATCATTTTGATGACAGCAGCCTGCACTCCAAGAGTAGAATCATTCTTCGTCTTTTCAAATCGAAAGGTGACATTTTCGAAATCAATTTTTCCACCAATCTATTCAAAAGCAAGATTTGACTGAAAGTTATTAAAATATACATAAAACGAAGAACGTGTCTGAGATCCACCTGACATGCGTTAGTATGAAACACTTTTCACAGTATTCTTACTGTTTCTAATAGTTTAAATGTTACGTAAGAAACCTTGTTTCTAGGGTTTGTTACGTCTAACAAGCCCAAATAAACAAACATACCAACTTTGTTTCAGGGCCTTTTTTTGTTTTTTGACAAATATATTTATTTTTCTCACCAAAACTTCATTTAGTTAAGAAGAGGAGTCACTCTCCGAGGTTGCCCTCATTCTCAAGATCTCTTTGATTTTTTCTATCGAGATGAGGTTTAAAGGAAATTGGAAACGTGGCAGATTCGAGGGCTCGTTATATATCCCAAAAACATTTTGGAAATCAAAAGTTAATTTTCGCGA
This sequence comes from Hydractinia symbiolongicarpus, assembly GCF_029227915.1. Classification (NCBI taxonomy): domain Eukaryota; kingdom Metazoa; phylum Cnidaria; class Hydrozoa; order Anthoathecata; family Hydractiniidae; genus Hydractinia; species Hydractinia symbiolongicarpus. Next base: position 9,764,279 of record NC_079875.1, on the reverse strand, counting down.
AATATTTCACGATAATTAGCTAATTTTTGTGAAATTTACAAAAATTGATCCCGGCGAAAATAAATTCAGCGATTCAGCTCATCTAACTGAATTGACAAATCCTATTTGAGCTTAACCATCCGCCATTCCTTACGACGCTCTGTGAGGGATATAAAAATTTGTCCCTACGGGCGTTCGCTAGTGCCCAGACCTGCGCGGTATGAAACTCCGTAATTGACAAAATAGAAGACAGAAAAAAGTTTATGGAAAGAAGTAAATAATAAATAAAACATATACCTGTACTCCATTCTCATTCAGTTCCACAATACTCCCTATTTTCATCCATAATTTTTTCCCTTTTCTTCCAATTTTCAACTCCCCTCCTTTCTTTTTAAAAGAAAAATCAGCTCCTCCAACTTTCTCCATTACGTCATTTTGTGACACTCCCTGCACGGCAGCTACATATGTGGCAGTAAAAACAAAAAACAGAAGAACAGACTTCATTTTAAGTGAAGCTTTTTCTCGATGAACGATTCGTGTCCTGATTTGATTTCGCGTTGCAAAGTATGAGCAGATATTTTCTTCTCAATATCTTTTCATAGAATATAATTTATTCATTAGTGGTTTCAGTACAACCTCGATTCCAGGGCCTGTAGCGTTTTTTGATATATCTTCATATCAAAAAACGCTACAGGCCCTGGGATCAAGGTTGGGTTTCAGTGTAAAAAGAATATAATGAACCGACTTCTATACATTTTTAATTGTTAAGTTTAGATGAATTCAGGTTGCCAAGGTTACGATGTAAATAAACACGGACTTTTATTTGGCAGCGTGACTCATTTTAAAAAGCAATTACGAAAAATATATATTTCGACACTAATAACGGGGATCAGCGGTTTCTATTATGCCTTTGGACGATGATTTATACTTGGACGATTTATCTTATAACTTTAAGTATTGAAGTTTATTAACAATACACCAAAATCAAAAGAACTTAAAAGAAACAGCCTACTTTCCTTTCTAAAAAAATAAAGGGAAATAAAGTCAAGGCTATGTATGCTAATCAATGTTTTTTTTTTTAAAAAAAAACATTTTTAAAATAGCATTGAATATGGTACTCCACATGTATGTGTTTTTAAAGACTACTAGAAATTACCGACGCATTTACATTTGCTAACATTTAATACTACAACCAAAGTGTAGCAAAAACCACCACAGTTGAATCTACACATGGCGCATTCTCGACCCCAGAGCTCTTTGAGATACTTTCAAGATTTTCATTTCAAAGAGCTCTGGAGATGAAAATGCACATAGCGAACACATGAGAGGGTTGGGTTAAAAAAAATTAAATCACATTTTTAGTAACTCATTTTATGACAAACTTGCAAGTATTGGGTACATAAGAACTGGAGTAGTATTGGTGGAAGGTTAAGAGCTAACATTAAGTTTGTATGCAATCGTTGCAAAGGTGAGATTATAGAGAATGAAGTATTTCCAGCTTCAATGATGTACAACAGTGGCTCGTTAGAGATAGTTGAGAACTTCTGTTACTTAGGTGATGTGTTGAGCAGTGAAGGGGATGTTGGAAGAAGTGTTACTTGCAGGATAGGTTCTGCTTGGAAAAAGTTCAGAGAGTCACTTCCTTTGTTGACTAGCAGAGTTAAAAGGTAGGTTGTATGAGGCCTGTGTAAAAAGTGTTATGTTGTACGGTAGTGAGACATGGGCAGGAAGTTTGACCGTTTAGAAAGAAATGATATGAGAATGGTTAGGTTTTTCTTAATTTTTTTTCTCTATTTTATGTATTTTATTTGAAACATTTTTTATTTTATTGGATAAAAAACTGATTTTGTTATTTTTAGGATAAGGCCTTGTTAGGATGTTTATTTGACTTGAAAAAATGCAATTTTTATTGTGTGAATGTAAATATCAAGGTCTTCAGAAATTGGATCTTAACACGCTGGGGCTGGGGATTTTCTAAGCATTTTAAGGCTTGTTTTCTTATAAAACTATTTGTTATTAAAAAATGTCTATATACTCTTTACAGGGGAAAAGTTCTGCGAGGAAAAAAAAGCGAAATAATGAGGATTTACATTTGCGAATAAGTGATTAAATCTATTTCGCTTAAAATAACTTAATTTTACTTTTATATTTGCTCCTATACAATTTATATGCACGTCTTTTTTACCTGCACAAGCTTAACGTTCCAGTCATTATGAAATTTCTATGAAATACAATAAAAAAAAATCCAAGGGAAAAGCATTTTTTAAAATTTATCCTGTTAAGGTAATGTAAATATTAAAAATCCACTGTCATATTTTTTTTAGTTTCCATGTGGCATCAACAACCTGTTAAAGTGTTTATGGATTACTCCTTGTATGGTTTCAATCGTTTGGGATACTCTTTGTTGCAAACACAACTATGCACATTATATGGTTCTTTTTGGAAGACTTATTTAAAGAATTATGTCATTGTACCGTTTTTATTTTTATGTTTGCTAAGTGAAATACACAAATTATATTGTATATAACTTAGATTATTTTATCTTTGTGTGAGACTTTTCTTCATGAGTTACAAGGGACATGTTTATATGGGAAATATGTCAGAAAAAAAGGATACCAAACATTAAAAAAAAATCCAACATTTTTCAACGTCATAAAAAATCAGCTGTTTAGTCTATTGCATACGGCAAACCTTTCAAAGTTATACTCAAAATATAAAAAATTTACATTTGAAAACACATAAAAGAGAAATATGAAAACTTGAATCATATCTACAGAAATATTTCAATCCAAAATATTAAAAGAACAGACCCAAACTTATAGTTAGAAAATCACGCATAAAATCAAAGAAGATAACAATGCAGCGTTTTCGAATTTAAGAATCGAATAAGTTTCAAAAGGTAACGTAACAGATGTAAATATTGATTTAAGGTTAGGTTTTAGGTTTAGATTTTTTATAACGACATCAACACCTAATCACACAGTCTGTAGTGTTAGAAACAGTAACAACGGAAAAATTACTTTTTACAGTTTATGTAAATACCCTTCTAGGATATACACGCTGTTTTTATAAGAATAGTGTGTGTTAGTTTCAGTCTTTAATGTTCTGAACTTCTTTGATAAATGCTATCCTCATTTTTCTCAATATGTTCGTAACATGACTATGGCCTGAAAAAATTTAATGCCTTAATGAAAAAAAACATGCTATAAGCTACTATAGCTAGCTAATGTCAATTCTACTACATGTAGCGGCCAATTGATTGGACAAAAAAAAGTTCAGTTCGTTTGATATACAATAAAAATATTAAACTTCTAATAAATTTTGTGCGTCATACAATTGTTCATATTTAAAACAAACTATTAAGTTAGACATATTTTTAGGATATTCTAAACTTCTGAACCATTTTTTGGAGTATGTACTTACAAAATAAGTGCTTAAAAAAAATAGTTTCCGACTCAAGACACAACAACAAACTTAATATTTAAGGAAAATTTAGCTCTGAAAGAAAAGGCTAGAAACTCGTTATACACCCAAGTTCATTTCTCTACTAAGTAATCTAAATAAATAATCGCACCTGTTTTTGTAGCGTTCTCTTAATAAAATCCAATCAGTTTTTTAATTCGAATACTAAACTTAGTTTCATCCCAAAGAGAACGAATTGAAGATGCATACAATTGCCTGAAACATTTTTAATCAGTTCTTTTTGTGATGTTAAACCATCGTACGTTAGAAATATTTCTAACTAACACCTTCGTTTGACAACAACAAAACATTTTTGCTCTTTACATTTCAGATTCGAATTACATTCATATTCGAATCCGATAGAATTTCTATAAAAGGAAGCAACCTCAGTCCCAGAACACAAAAATTGAATATATAGAAGAAACAAATAACCTTCAACCTAACCTCATGATGAGTAAACATTGTTTGAAATAAATTTTTTCAGGATTACTTTGAAAAAGAGACAACCTTCTTCGCTCCTGTTTTCTTCTTTTCAGTTGATAAACTTTGTCTCCGTGAGGGGGTAAAATTAAATTATTCTATCTATAACGACCAGCGGGGTTTTTAAAACAAAGAAACAAATGAAAATATTTGCGAATAAAATAAAAATTAGCTTTAATAAAATAGAGTTTTATTCTTTAAGGTAATAAGAAAAGAGAATTAAACATTTAAATAGTAACCCCCTGATTTGCGGGGTTTTTTACTTGGTAAATTTTAGCGTAATAAAAAAGTGACCCGTACATTGCGTGTCACACAAGCCTATTAGATACAAAGTGAACAATATTTTAGCACTATGCCTTGTAATTTAGCATGTTAAATCAGAATTTTTGCATTTTGAGATTTCAAAAGTTAGCGCATGCGCAGACTGAATTTCCCGTGTACTGGCGGAACTGAATTACCGTGCAGTATGTTAGTGATGAACAAAGTTGTTCTTCTTTAATATGACTTACCCAGATTATTATACTCGCCCGTCATGATCGGAGGTCCGATCGGGGTGAAACATTCTTTGTTGAGAATAAAAATACGGATGTGCTTTGATAAAAATTTACCTATAAAAATTAAGAAAGTTGTGTGAACTTGGTCCGAAATTTGGTTACTTGCTGGAAGCTAAGAAATCATTGCTTATTGTCGTTGCTTAAAGTTTTTTAAGGTTTACATCAACACCACTACAGTAGGAAAAAAGCACCTTGGAGCTGTAATTGTTTTAAAATAGGTAGCAGGTTGCATTGATGAATTGAAGATTAAAATAAAATTGCAAAAAAAGAACTGCAAGTTGCATACAGTTGTTATATCAGTGCTACAAACATAAATTAACGTACAGTATGCGATAATTCACATATATAAGTCACTTTTTGGAAGAAGTGGATGTGGTTATTGATTTCGAATAATACCAGCACTGACAGTAAACTCATTTGTCTTGTGGCCCCTGCGCTGTCATAACGTAGGGCCAACAATGAACAATGCTTTTCGCGCCGCTATCAACTTCATCAACAAGGCAAAATACCCTGAAAACGAGGTTGCACTAACAAGAGGCATCAAAGCGAACAAAAACGAGAAACAACTGCTGTCACTCCCGGTTAAACTTGGTGTAGTCATGGGATACAAGTATTCGACTTATTCGACAATATAAAAAAGGTTGAGAATTAAAAGAGAAGAAATGGTATCTTCGGGTGTTTAACCTATACGCCAAACGTTATGTGAACCAGGAATTATCAAAAAGCATATGATATAGATAAAAAAAGTAAAAAAAAAGAAGAAAATTACATTGAACGTATATTGCAAGTAGAGCTTGGAAATTTTACGCCACTAGTGATGTCGTCCAACCTCGTTCCCAGGGTCTTATGGCCCCGAGCCGTTATTACGGAGTGGTTTTGTCGCCGCTAACAACTTCATCACAAGGCAAAATGCCCTGGGAACGAGGTTGGATGTCGGCGTTTAGCCTAAGTTCTATGCTCGGTTTTCTAAAATAATTTCTAACAAGCGCAAACAGTATTTTTCAATAATTTCAGCATCGATACGACGTAAGATTTTTTTTGCTTTTATCAAATGTACATGCATGTGTGTGTTCGAGTTAATCGTTCAGTCTTTTCATCTAACCTTATCCTATCTGTCAGTGGATCTTAAAATTAACGAAACTACTTCCCACAGGCCAAATTATTATTTTTTTGTAATGTATGTATATATGCTTTATTTAAATATAATGTTTGAAGCAAAAAAAATGCGAAGCTTTTCGTGGTATTATGACCGCCTATGTGCATTTTCTCATTTACGGCAAGAGTGTACCCCGTAAATATATCGCGAGGGACTTTATCATTCCAGTCTGTAAAATCAAACTCTGCGACAACGGGTTGTTTTAGAGTTTTCCCAGAAGAAAGCAGACATGTGTTTATGCTATAGCTTTAATGTTATAACCTTAATATTAGGTACTCCAGATATGTATGGCGACGTATATATACAGTATATATTCTTTCTCCTTTAGGTATCCATTTGTCTAACTATTAATTTCTAGAAGTGCGTTTGTCCCTACCCCCAGTCAGGGGAAAACTGCACTAAGTGAGATCCCAGATTATTTTGTCTTAGGTTTCTCTCCATAATTAAAAACAAACAAACACAGTGTACATTTTCATTACAGTTCAAGAGAAATATGCATATTTTACATAGCTAACGTCACAATCGAGGAATATACCCTGGAAGGGGCCACAGCTTAGGGATTTCTAGTGTATTTAATGCTCATTTTTGAGGGTATGCAGATCTAGTTAGGGTGCTCTACCAGACAACTTCCTGCAGCATCCAATAGCCTACACAGTGTGTTAAATTTCCAATTTTTCTCACATGGGTTAACCTGGGACTATCCTAACATTCTCTTTTTATCATCGGCGGGTGCGAACATGCTACTGATGCGGTGAAAATACACAAATCATCACGGGCCAACACCTTAATTCAACATGGTAACTAACATCATCATCATCATCATCATTCTCGGCTTAACGTCCGTTTTCCATGATAGCATGGGTTGGACGGGGTATATTAATGACCCTCTTCCAATCTGATCTAGACTGTGTTAGATCTACACTCAACTTCCTCTCTATCAAGTCTGTCCTTATAACCTCCTGCCAAGTCTTTCTCGGTCTGCCTCTGGGCTTTGCCCCAGGAACTATCAAGTCTCTACACTTTCTTACCCAGTTATCCTCCTCCATTCTTTTCAAGTGCCCCAGCCAATTCAATCTTCTTATCTGGATAACATCTTTAATTCTACAGAGACTTAGCCTGCTTCTTAGCTCATCTGAACTCTTTCTGTCTCTCAGACTGGCATTACACATCCACCTAACCATTCTCATATCATTCCTTTCTAAACGGTCAAGATCTTCCTGCTTCACTGCCCATGTCTCACTACTGTACAACATAACACTTCTTACACAGGCCTCATACAACCTACCTTTTACCTCAATTGACAGGACTCTGCTAGTCAATAAAGGAAGTAACTCTCTAAACTTTTTCCAAGCAGAACCTATCCTGCAAGTAACACTTCTTCCAACACCCCCTTCACTGCCCAACATATCACCTAAGTAACAGAAGTTCTTAACTATCTCTAACGAGCCACTGTTGTACATCATTAAAGCTGGAAATACTTCATTCTCTATAATCTCACCTTTGCAACGCTTGCATACAAACTGTATGCCAGCTCTTAACCTTCCACTAATACTACTGCACTTCTTATGTACCCAATGCTTGCAAGTCTGACAAAAAATTGAGTTACTACCAACCCCTTTCCTGCAAACTCCACAAGGCCACTTTCCAACTACAAGGTCACACTTGGCTGCAATGCTACTTATCATGACTTTAGACTTTGCTGTGTTTACCTTCAGCCCTTTCTCTTCTAGTCCTTTCTTCCACTTCTCAAACTTTTCAACTAATTCTTCCACCGACTCTGCTATGAGAACCAAATCATCTGCATACAATAACTCCCATGGGCAACCTGTTCTGAACTCCATCGACAGCGCTTCTAAGACTAGAATAAACAACAAAGGACTAAGTACAGAACCCTGATGTACACCAACATTTACACTAAATTCATCACTAAGTGAATCGTTAATCCTGACACGACTTCTAGCATTGCTGTACATAGACTGAACCATCGTAACTAGCCACTCATCCACACCTAATTTTCTCATAGCCCACCAAATAACTTTACGTGGCACTCTATCAAAAGCTTTCTCTAAATCAACAAAGGCAAAATAGAGATTCTTTCTCTTTCCTAAATACTTTTCCTGAAGCTGTCTGAGTAAAAATATTGCATCTGTAGTGCCACGCCCTGGAACAAAACCAAATTGCATCTTATCTATATCAATTCTTTCTTTAAGTAACTTATCAATCACTCTTTCAATAACTTTCATTACTTGATCAACCAACTTCAAACCTCTATAGTTACCCCTTTCTAATGCATCACCCTTGCCCTTGAAACAATTCACTATTACACTTGACTGCCACTCACTCGGAATAGCACCATCCTTTATAATCTGGTTAGCGAGACTTGTAATAAGCTCAACTCCAATATATCCAGATGCTTTTACCATCTCTGCAACAATACCTGATACTCCTGCAGCCTTGCCAATCTTCATTTTCCTAATAGCCTCCACTACCCATTCTGTCTTGATCTGCATGGCTGGCCCTTCTACGACATCATCATCAGACAAATTATCCTCGTCCCAATCAAACTCAGTATTAAGCAACCTCTGATAATGATTCTTCCAAGCTACACTTTTCTCCTCCTCTGTGCTAGCCAAAACACCTTCATCTTTACGTATACACTTCTCACCTACAATATCTTGATTAGTCTTCTTCATTTGCTTTGCTATCTTGAATACCTCATTGCGCTGGTCTTCCCTTCTTAACACATCTGCAAATCTGTTTCTCTCTGCTTCTGATTTTGCCTTATACACTGCTGTACGAGCCCGACGCTTAGCTTCTAAGTAAATATTTTTACTACCACCTGACTTCCACTCTTTCCAAAGTTTCCTCTTTTCCTTTATACACTGGTCAACCTCATTATTCCACCACCAGGTCTGTCTATGTCTAGCTGGTCCTTTCGTCCACCCACAGGTATCATCAGAAGCTTCTAGAAGACAATTCTTCAAAGTAGTCCAAGTACTTTCAACATTGTCACTATCACATTGACTATTGTAGGCTAACTGCTGAACTTTTGCACTAAATTGTCTTGCTACAATCTCTTCCTTCAGCTTCCAGACTTTTCGACGGGGCCTGTACTTTCTCTTGGCTTCTCTGACACTTTTCAAGATAATATCACAAACCAGCAACCTATGCTGGGAAACACACTCTTCCCCCGATATAACTTTCACGTCCTTCACCACTTTCTTGTCTGACTTTCTAACCAAAAAGTAATCTATCTGTGTCTTACAACCACCTGACTCATATGTTATCAGCCTACTCTGTCTCTTACTGAATGATGTGTTGCAAACCACCATGTCCGTTGCCATTCCAAACCCAAGCAATCTCTCCCCTTCCTTATTTCTGCTCCCAAATCCATAGCCTCCATGCACACCTCTATAACCTTCAGATGACTTCCCAACATGACCATTAAAGTTGCCGCCCACCATGACAAGTTTAGTGTCTCCAAACTTTGATGTGACTGCTATTAACTCATCATAAAACTTATCTTTATCTTCCTCACTGAGTCCACACTGTGGAGCATAAACTGACAGAAAAGTGACAATCCTATTACCTATCAAAAACTTTATCACTTTAATACGACTATTAACACGCATAACATCTATTACTTTTTCTACCCACTTCTCTGCAACAAATATGCCAACTCCTCCATATCCATCACTATTACCAATCCAAAAAAGCTTATACCTTGCCCTCCTACCTTCCACAAATCTCACTGAAGCTCCTCTCCACCTGACTTCCTGAACACAACACATATCAACAGATCTACGTTCTAACATTTCAACTACTTCACCTGCTCTACCTCTCAGAGTACCAACATTTACACTAGCCATCCTCAACCTAGTGTTATCTACCTTGTGATGTGATAGCTGGGTAACGGTCTGACGATGCTCACATCTGACATCTGTCCTACCGTGCGCGACACCTTCACTCCTTAGAGTTCCAGCCCCGTTTACGCAGTTTGACTGATTAACTATTCTTACGGCCATTAATAAAGAGTTTTGGCATTGTTTTACAGCTGGATGCCCTTCCTAGCGCCAACCATTCACAGACCGGACTGGGTGTTTTTTAAAGTGACACCATCACTATGTGGCATTTCATGGGACTTCCACAATCGCCCCTTTAAACTAAGGTATGGTGGAGGACGTTCAACTCCTCTCTTGTCTCTTAAGGAGACCCTTCACCTTGCTGAACGCTGAACTAAATACTAACATGACCAAAGGATTCAAGGATATAAATGAAGCTACAACAACCATACGAAATGATGTTCTTTAAATAAGAGATGTTCTCATCAAAAACCTAGTTGATGCTAACAAAAAACTACAAGAACGCGTCGAGTTCCTGGAATCATGTTTACCGGACGTCGAAATAAACAACCAGTACATTAGCCGAAACAACGTAGAAATGAGTGGAGTTTCTCTAGATATAGCTGATAAAGACCTTGAACTGTTCGTTGTAGATGTTTTAAATAAAGTGAATGTTGTTATTGATGGGAAAGATATCGAGAAGAGAACCAACGAAAAAAAAGTATTTGTAAGGTTTGTAAACCGTAAATTTTGAGAAGAAGCTCTCTCGAAAGTAACCAGAAATCGACTTGGAAATGTGAAGACGTCTGAGTTGGGCTTTGATACTGATTTTAAAGTTTTTATTAATTACAACCTTAATCAATACTTCGAACGTTTAGGATGGAAATGTAGAGAAATGGAGAAATTCATTCATTTCGCTATCAAAACGAAGCGTATTTTCTGTACTTCGAAGCAAACGGTAAACCTGTGAAAATTCGCACTGATATTGACATAGAAAAACTATTTCGGAACTTTGTATTCCCATTACCTCCAACTAATCGGCTTTTTAAAGAACTGCGCATTTTGAAAGTTAAAGATGTATTCAAACTGCATTTTGCTAATTTTATCTACCGTACTCTATCACAAGAAGCACCTATCAATTTTCTGACCTACTTACACTTCATCATAACAGGTCTAACCTTGTAAACTATGGTGGCAATATGTTTAGGGTTTCTGGTCCAGTTCTCTGGAACAGTCTTCCTTTTCAAATTCAAAACTCGCAATCTTTTAATGTATTTAAAATTAATCTTAAGAACTATTTTCTTGAACAATTCATTTAAACTAGTACGGGTATATCAACACCAGCTTTTTGTCTTCTTTTTCTTCTTCCCACTCTTCTTCTCCTCCTTCTTTTTCTTTTTCTTCTTTTTCTTCATGCAACCCAGAACTAGTTCAGAGATTTTACAGGGTCCTACTCGCATCTTTTAACTGGCCTCCGGGCTGTTTTGAGAGGTACCCTGCTGGTTGTGATAGTTTATTAATACTTCTTGTATTTATTCAGTTTAATTTATGTAAACTTTAATTCCCAGAAAAGATTATCTGTATCTGTATCTGTATCTTGCTCAATATTGAATCACTGCAAGGAAGGGAAACCAAGTGCAAGAGTCATAACCACTAAGCAAGGCGCCATGTAGCCACTACGCTACGGAGTCATCTTCCCCATCTTTCTAGCTTAAAGTGGCAGTAACTCTTTTAAAAATTGGAAATATTTGTTCCTTAAATTAGTTGCGAAGGTTATTTTCAGACTCTAAATCTACATTTTGTCTTTTATAACACTTTCACAATTTTATGCTAAAATTATTATCTATCACCAAAATTATTCGGTTTCAACAATTCCTGCTTAAATTAAAATGCTAATTAATTATTTCTGCCAAATTAGTTGTTAGATACACTCAATCACAGTGCTGTGTTTTTCCAGAAATGGAGGTAACTTTTCGGCTTAGTTTGTTTACATTTTTACCTCCATTTCTGCGCGCGCATCGGGCATTACGTAATCACTTAGATGCGTGCGCAAGTAAATATTGGGATTGTGATTCCATGTATTATACAGAAAGAAATGACATAGTTATTAAAGAAAAATGTTATTAACAACAAATATGGTGCATAAAGTAAAACGAACTCTGATCTCAATAGCGACTCCATCTATTTGGACGGCTAAAAACAAAAGGTTACTGTCACCTTAAGGGTATATAGCTATCTGGAAAGGCTGGATGGGTCAGTCCTTTTTTATAGTTAGCTAGCTGGCCAGATATTTTATATTAGGACAAAGCATGGGTTGTTATTCTCCTGGTCGCAAATGTCATGTCTATACAAATAACAAATGTCCATAATCCTTTAAAAATATTTGCTGCATATAAATTTCCACACAAACTTGACCATTTTTTAAAATTTTGTTGTTTTTTAAACAAAACGTTGCCGTTGTTATTTCATTTCATTCTAAAATAAATTGTTTCGTTGCCAAAACATTGTTTGAAACTTTGTTTCCCATCCGTTTTTAAACCGTTTAAAAAAGATCAATGTCAATTTGCTTCAACACTTGTCAATTTGTTACAGTTCAAATTCTTTTAAAATTGCTTCCAACATAACTCATTATGCAAATATTTTTCTCATAGTTTATTTCAGAACCATCCAATAGAGGCGAAACATTGCTGGAGATTGTTTAAAAACTATCAAAACGAGATTGATGTAGATTTCCTTAATGGATTTGTTTAAAATAATTTTGAAAATGTTTCCCATTAACTTTTACTTCATGTTGTTTTTACAAGGGTAAAATAATTCTGACTTAATCATTGTAAATCATTTTAAGTTTGTTTCTTAAAACGATCTGTAAAGGATTATAAAAAATGATTATACCATTTTGAAATAATCATGATCGTTACAATTCTTATAAAAGGTGAAATTATTGTGGAGACAGTTTCAGAGACAAGATAAAATGCTTCGCTTCTTTAAGACATCTTTTTTAGTTGCAGAATGAAGTGTTAGCATTATTTCATATAAAATAAAAAATGTATGCACATTTTTAACATTTCGTGGCAAATTATTATACTTTGCCATCATTTTCACGGAGTTTTTTATTAATGCTGCAAAATCTTGCATTTTTAAACATTGTAGTTTTCAGTAAATCACAATAAGTGTTCATTTATGACATGATATTCTGTCTTCAAATAGACTGGAAGCAGCTATTAATTTTTTATTTTTAGAAGAAAATGTCTTTCACTCCAACATTGCAACGGAATGAAAAACAACTGGTGAACGAATATACACAGCATATCCACATAGATCCACCACAGTATCATTGCTGGCCTGAATCAAACATGAAGGGTGCTCATTTTTTTTGCACATTGTCAGTGGCATCACAATCATTTTCAACAAAACAGGCATACAGGACAAAAAAACTAGCAGAAATGGAAGCTGCGAAACTGGCCTGTGACGCTTTAAATTTAAGAATTCTTAATTCTAGCTCGGCAAATCTCCCAAACCACGCCAAGGAATCTTTAACTGCAGCTCCAAAGAATTATCCACATCACAAAACAATAGCACACAAACCAACCGATGCAATTGCTGTGTCTTCCATTACTGAGGTTTACAAATATCTAACTGATGAAATGTTAGCTATCCTCTTTAAAAGTCTTCTGCATCATCATGCGCAAGATAATAAAAAAGATTACCCAATATTCCAATCTCACTCGGCTGTCGAAAATGGTTTAAAAGGATGGTTTGGAAGTGTTAAATTTGATGGTCAAACCTTTAACAGCTTAGGTATGTAATTATTGCACATGCAATATTATTTATTTTTTAAGCCAAAAAAGGTTTTATATTCAAAAAGTATATATACTCCATATATATTTTTCGATAAAAAAATGGCAGATGTGCCAGACTTTTCATAGCTTACACCCTTTCAGTCTGTATCATTCACCATACCTTTTGGTTTTCATTAAATTAGGAACGAAGCACTAATTTTCCACCATCAAAACTGATGTAAAAAACCTGGAAAATTTAAAAGAATTGATCTAGCCATTGAAAATCTGAAAAAAAGAGTAATTTTGGGACAAAACATACCTTTTTAATAATAACCTTTAAAAACACCTCTGTCAAAAGTTGAAAAAAAAAAGATATGCAAAATTTAATATTTCATGATATTGCACTGAAAGCAGTCGTCAGCTAGCAAAAAGGTAGGTGAATGTGGCGCTAACCAGAAGATCAACTTTCCTTGGACTAAAATGACATTTTACTATGTTAAAAATTTTTTTGTGGAGTTTACCTTTGCAATTTTGTGATTTTAGACCGTTATTCCCAAAACTAATGTTTCTAGAACTTCATTTTTTTAAGAGCAAATTGCAAATTTTAAAAAAAACTGTGTAATGCAAAATAATTTGAATTTTCTGAAGACATTGAGTGAGGTATAATTCTGTCTTGGGATGTATTTTACTTCATATTTGGTCCCGGTATCATGTTTGTTGTAATATATATTTGATATCAAAAGTTTATATCAATTTTCCACAAAAAAGTATTCCAATCACAAATGTTAGTTGCACAGGAGTTTTCAATATCAAAATATGTTCTGCAAATATATTCTATTTGGCTGGCTCAGTTGCGAAAATAAGTTCTAAAAAATTTCTTTCCTTAAGGTAAAGTTATTGCATTGTTCACTAAAATTTATGCTAACTTGATGCTAAATTGGAGGACTAAACATTTCTTTGTACAGCCAAATGGGAAATGTTGGTCATGTGGTCAAGTTCCTAATGCAGTACCTTCCCACAGGATATGATATTGATATTATTAAAAACTTTCAAAACTGCTAAAATTAATTTCTAGACCAGCCACCGACACTCTTAATCCATAATTGAGGTGGAATTTTTCATTAGCACAAGAATTGATGTATATCAAATTTTGTTAAATGTTGTTACTTATGACTTTTAGGTTTAATGCAAACAAAAAAGCAAGCTGAACAAAGTTCAGCAGAAGTGTGTTTGCGAGAACTTGGTTATTTACAATACTTTACAAATGAAGACCAATTTACCATACAAAAGTATAAAGGAGGTCATTCAGTTAATTTTGCACCAAACAACATCCCACGTGCAAAGATATGTACAACTCTATTGAATATTATTGCAGGACAGTACGCAATGCAGATACCAACATGTCATGCAAAAGAAGTACAAGGTATATATATATAAATATTATTCTAGTTTTATGACAATCTTTGCAATTTTTTTGAAAAATAATTTTCCTACCATATCTCTGTATTTTCTGGTTTGTCTGGCATAATGCTAATACTGTAAACAATTGGCAGTATAGAATAGTTTTGTTTAAGCTGTGTTTTTTTCCATCGTATTTATTCTCTTACAATCATAGGTAAACAGTACATTGGAGTTTGTTATTTCGATGGAAAGCTGTTTGAATCTTCCTATACTTTCAATACAGCAAATGAAGCCAGGCAATCTATAGCTATGGAAGTTTTAAAATTCCTGGGACATTCTGATGCAGTCAAAGATACTGATATGATGAATAAAATTCGTTTCCATCGACATCGCTCTTACATACCTTGGGGATTGAAAGCTACTCCTTTTTCGCATGCGCCAAGTCAATGGCGAGGCTGGGTGCTGACACATTATAAAGATATACTGACACTCACTGGTGACAACTTAAGTGAAGAAGATAAAAAGATGATTGTTAAGCAAACACAGTATGAAACTTTTTTTCCTCTGCCTTTGCGAAATAATTTTTTAAAGAACAGACAAGAATCTGAAGAGAATCCATCGATTTATAAAATTTTATTTACTTATATTAGATCAAAGTATGCTAGCTAAAAAGCACCTCTTTGTCTTTTCTAGAGAACCAGACAGCCTTAATGAACTGTTGTTAAGAGAACCAGCTATTCTTGGAGTTGCTCTCAAAGATAAGACAGATTTATCAATGGGTGAAGTGTCTTTCGAGGACAAGGATATTGTGACTGTGGGAAATAATGAATTCTCTATACGAATGTATTGCGAAAAAAAAACTTTACACTGTCGAAACAGAAAGCGGGATGTAGAAATTATGCCAGGCAAGTGAATGGGTATATTTATTTTTAATTCTCTTAAACTTTAGACAAAAATTGGAGGTGTATAAAAGACAAGTATTGACATTTTTTATTCTTAGGTCATCGTGTTATTGGTCTGACTAGTTCCTACAGAGTGTGTTCACCGTCTCTTCAAATTTATTTGAAAGCAGAAAGTTGTCATGACCTCTATTTTCCTAATCCTGCTTTACCATGCGTTCGTAGTTGTTCTGGAATATTTCTTTTACATGATCATGATATGGGGTAAGATTTGTTGTTTGTTTTTCTGTCTTTCTCTGTTCGAAGCTGAGAGTTCGCCAAACTGGTTATGTTTAGTTTTATGCAAAAAGAAAAACAAAAACATTACAAAAAAGATGAACAGAAACCAAAAAAGTCCCAAGGTGTAGCTGGCCATGCACTGCTTAAAAAAGAAGTTTCACTAAAGCACAGTTTTTTTTTCTACTTTTGTAGAGATGATGTGTACGTAATGTTACAACGCTCATGTAGTGACGAATCATTTGCACCAGTAGGGAACACACTTGCTATGTACTTCGGTCAAATAATCAGTGGTAAATTAATCCCATTAAATATAGAGAGTATGACCAAACATATTGATAAATGGCTTGATAAAGATGTGCGTCTTCTTAGTGAGATGACCATGGATTCAATGAAGGAATTGTTTACTTTTTTATACAAGTATGATGATCGTTGGAATGAGATATTTGTTAAAGAACTTCCTAAAGAATTGCTGAGGTTAAAGGTAAGTTTTATCTCGTCTTTTTGTCAAAATTTGCATTTTATTTGATGTACATTATCTTGTACCACAAATATCTGTAGCAATATCTTTGTGTAGCGATATATACGTTTTATGCAGTGATGCAATCGGTAATATAATAGCTACCGTTCTTTTTGTATTGCAGATCTCTTCAGCTGTAGGTAGTTCTATTATTCTTCGTCTTAGCCACAGCACATTATTTGTTAGTAATAACTACAAAAAGGAAACATTTCCGTCCATTATCTTGGCAAGCTTTATTCATGATAGGTGAATCTTTATTATGAAACATCCGTGATAAAGATTCACCTATGTATACACACCATCCAGATAAACTAATAAAATTCCTTACTAACATATTGGCGCAAGTAGTGTAGTGGGTTCGTCTGTGGCTCCCAGTTCTTGGGACCACGGATCGAATCCGGCTTGCTGATAGACAGCATGCTAGTGATGAGTGAAGTAGTTTTCTTCAATATGACTTTGAGTTATGATTATGCTATTTTTAAGTATTTTTTGCATCATTATTTTTTTAAAAGTTTTTAAATAACAGAACAACTTTCTTTAGAATATCTGCAAGAATGAATTATCCAAAAGAGAAGTTCAAAATAAACATTTAGTAACAACTGATGACCGTCCTTGGAGGCTTCCTGGGTCAATGTTTAAACACAGGTTATTCAATACTGGTAAATGCTTTGTTTTTTATTCACATTTTGTAGTTTATAATTTGCATAATATTGTGTTTATGCCTATTGTCATGCTAAAGTGATTTTTGCACCTGTTATATTAATAAAGTCATTTTCGCGCTTTTTTTTATGTGTTTGTTTGTTTATTTGTTTGTTTGTTTTTCTTTTGATTTTTTGTGATTTTTTCGTTGTTGAAGTCTTTTCGATATATGCTTAAGATTGCAAACTAAAACTGGAAACTCCCATGATTCACCCCGCCAGATTCACCTTAAAATTCTTGTAAATGTTATAAAAAACCAAATCTTGTTTTAGGTATACTGCTTGAAGACTCTCACTTTTGCATATTCCGTGCTGTTCGAGAGCATGCTGGTATTCGAATCAAACTTGGAGAAATCGAGACATCCACTGTCCTTGATTTACCAGTCACGGGTAATCCGAATCCACATAGAGGTAGGCTTGAAACCGTTTTTAAACCGGTCTGCTTGTGAATATAAAATCATATTGAAGGAGAACTACTTTGTTTATCACAAGCAGTGAGCGGGATTTGATCCGCGGTTCCCAGAACTGGGAGCCGCAGACGAACCCACTACACTACGTGCGGCAATATGTTAGTGATGAACTCAGATAGTTTATCCGGATGGTGTGTATACATATAGGTGAATATTTATCATAGCACATCCGTATTTCATTTTCAACAGAGAATGCTTTACTCCGATCAGACCTCTGACCATGACGGGCGAGTATAATGCGTGTAAGTCATATTGAAGAAGAACTACTTTGTTTATCACTAACATACTGCCAAGCAGTGAGCGGGATTCGATCCGTGGTCCCCAGAACTGAATAATATAACATAATAACAGAATAATAATTCAGGGTTGCCACAGAACATAAAAAACGATATTTTAAAAAAAAGTTATCCATTGCATAAAAAGAGACAAATGTTGTTAAAATCTGTTAGTCAATAAACATAATGCAATTTAAATATAAAAAATATATGAAAAAATCAGGGAATAATTTTTGAATCAGTAAATATACTGGTCGTTAGCCTGTTAAAATACACCCACGGGAAATTATTTACAGGAATGTTCTTATAGCTGCTTGCAGGTGCCATTTTGAGTTCACTGACGGAAAGTCGGGTTTATAGATTCACTAAAAAACAAATCGTAAATCGTAAACAAATTGTAAAAACTTACCATTTCAAGCTGACGGACGGAAAGTTAAGTATTATATTACAGATAGTTCTTAGCCCGTGAAAAACGTTGATAAAAATATATCGCATTTGAAGATTTCGTGCGTGATTTAGCGCGACCCGGTTTTTGCCTAAAAAACAGGCAAAATACGACTAATATTGCGAACAGTCGAGTTGCATTGACTCCTACCTTCTTTCATAAAACGAAGTCGGAATTTTAGTAATTGATTTTGTATATTTCATTTGTGTCAACTTTGTAATTAAAGTTATGGATAATCCATGACCAGCTTTCTTTAGGAGACGTTGATCGTTATTATATTTGGAGCAGGTGCAGAAGCAATAATGAGGATGGAGAAGGTTAGGAATTAGCATATTTCTTCGATAGTTGATTTAGCGTTGAACTTTACTGTAAACGAGCCATTGAATTGCCCACACTACCTTAAAAATGTGTTTTGAACCTGCAAGCTTTTAATTCCAAGTCTGTGGCCTAACTCTCTCGCTCTTCAGCTTTTAACTTCAATGGTTTTTATTTGTCTTTGTTTAAGATTATTATGGTGAGCCAGATTTGCATTTACCGAATCCAGAAGTAAGTACAAATTTACACGAGAAGTTTTACTCCTGACTTGTTATTTGTATTTCATGTGTTGTGCAGTAAAACTTTGCGAATATTGGATTATTTGTGTGTTCTGAACTTTCATAATGGGTATAATCGATATGCTTAAAACAATGTGTATTTATTTTTGAGAAGATGAAGAAATTACACAATTATTTAAGTTTTAAAAAACTTTACTTTTTGTCAGACCTTCTTTGTGTAGAAATACAACCTCGGTACTTGTAATGATTTTTTGGACAAGCTAAACGTGAATAAAATTACTCCAATATTTATCTGAAGGCCAGTTTTCATTTAAACGTGCTTGTCCGTAGTCTTAACGTTTGAATGCCAGTGTTGCTCAATGTTCCTTGATATTAAACAGACACCGGTTTAAGTTACAAGTAACTGTGTGACTCGGCGTTGAAGGGCAAGTTGAGCGCTTGTAGGTAGGCCGTGTGTTGCACAACCGTGTTGGGGGCTTGTAGTGAGTGTGTCACGGTGCTGTGAGCGCTCCATTTCGCTGGCGTTAAATTTCGCGAAATAAACGAAAAAGAAACAAATTTTGAAAAACATCTTAGGTATATATTTGTTACCGAATCCCATTTTTTCTATCGTTATAATCAAACTAATTCAAAATTCATCAATTTTTCTGCAGGAACGATGGACTTGTGATAAAGATGCTATCAAACGATCAAAGACGAAAGAAAGGAGTCGTCTGAATGATCTAAAGCGAAAAGCTGAACTTCTGCACGAAGCGTCGCGGCACAAATTTTCGAAGTTAGATGACAATGAATCTAGTGGCAATTTCGTTAAAGCAGAACGATTCGACGTCAAGGAAGGTTGGCTCAGTGTTCATTTCAGATCTTTATTGTTTTTTGCTTGGAGTCAGAGGCTTTTGGTGTAACATTTAATATCGATCCCCGGATTGACACAGAACTGGAAATCCTTCCCTTTTGTGTTACATTTAATATTACCCCAGGATTCAGTGAGATCTGGTAAAACATTCTTGTACTTTAGGAAAATTGAGAAAAAATGCATAAAAACTGGAAGATTATAAAAGAAAGTTGGAAACTATTTGCTGAATTATTTCTGTTATTTTCTCGTAGTGTATATGTAGCTCTATGACTGAGTTTTTACATTGTGTTGACTGTGTTGTTCATTCACACAAAAATGCAACAAGAATTCCGCGGTGGTAACAACAAATTGAATTAGGCGCCTTATCGATCAATATTCGCTGTATCCGTCTATACGAACTTTTTGATGGTTATTTATTTATTTATTTATTTATTTATTTATTTATTTATTTATTTATTTATTTATTTATTTATTTATTTATTTCAAGAAATTTATTTATTTATTTATTTATTTCAAGAAATTTATTTATCTGTTGCCTTAATGTGAGTGTTAAAACCGGTCCGGTTTCTTGTTAAATTTAGGAAGATACGTATGAATTTTCTGATCTGTCTGAACTTTGGCCTAGGGCATGCTTTCATGTAACGACACTTTTAACGTCGATTTTTTATACCTGGCTAGGTCAGAATAGTCGGATCAAGAACAACGATCTTGTCATGAAAAATTTGTGTTCTTCTATTTAGAAACGACATCAGCTACTTTTACGCCGTCGCAACACCGGGAAGTTATTCACGACGAATGTCGTTGGTTTACGGTATCAGAAGCGAGAACAAAATGTCCCCTCTTCGATGGTATATACGAAACACCAGAAGTGCAAAAGGAACTTGCAAGTCTGCGGTATAAATGTACTGAATAAAAAAGCGTTATCGTTTTTGAAGAGTCGCTCGGAGACGAATTTAAAAACAAAGGTAGCGTCTTTTTCAGATCGCTGAATACATATTACATTAAAGATAAAAAACTTTGGCGAAAACTTTGGCAAAAAAAGAAGATCGTAAAATGACTGGCGTAAACTTTGGCGAAAAAAAAAGGTCGCAAAATGACTGGCGTAAACTTTCTAGAATGGTGAAATAACTGTAAAACAAACGCGTCATATTGATTTGTTAACGAAGAAGCAGTATCCAAGTAAACTTGGATACTTGGACAGCGTATGACCTTGCGGACACAAAAAAACACAGACAGTTTTTGTGATCAATGAGTTAACCAATAAAGTTTTAAAAAAGGTTTTGAACCGCCTTGGCTATACATAGGACTTGTTCTCCACTACAACTGTTTTTTTTTTAAATTCATTACCTAATAGGTAAAAAAGGGCCGTTGAAAATTTTTACTCGGCAATTGTATTAGATACTTGCTTAACATTTATTCACCTTTTGCCGAATAAATTTAAGAACCTAATGATGTTTTGCCGACTTGTTTTTGGAAGAATTATTGAGGAACAAGGAGCACTTTTTAAATTAAAAACAGATATAAACGGTTTTACATACAAAAGAAATAAAAATTACATTTTTATGCAAGAATTTCAAAAAATCACATCCTTTGAATCCTCTTATTTCTAACGCATGTTGTTGGTTCTTATCACACTAAAAAGTGGAACGCATTGTTTTGTCAGAAAGAAAATGTAAAATCGGTAAAAATAATTTTTAGTCAGTAAAAAAAATTACCGAGCCAAAATTTGCTCACTTTTTTACCAGCTTATTCCTTACTGGTTAGGTACTTCAGGCGATTCGCGTGAAAAATTTTAATAAATAAGACTTTTGGGAATTACCTTATTACCTTACAACATTAAGTAAATATTTGCCAGTGTAATCATTTTTCCAGAGTGATCATTTTTGTTATGTGACAAAAATGTCTTGAAGTCAACCTCGTCCCCATAACTACTGTTTGCTTCTTAGCGACGCTGTAAAAACATTAGTATTCACCTAAAAAAGCATACCACATCTTTCCACTCTATCTTAAACTATCGTAAAAATACACTAGATTTGCATCCAAGCAGAAATGATCCTTATTCATGCTGTTGCCCGAGTGACTCCGCCTGTATGTAACAGCGCTTTTTCTCCACCAACGGTTAACAGGTGCTCAAATCATGTTTGTCTCGACGAATATTACTGTCGACGATAAACACATTGATAAAAACATCGTGCGGATTAAAGAAATAAATAAGTCCTGGAAAGGTGGTTGCAAAGTTGGCATAGGGTCGGCGCTTTCGATCTGAGATGTAAGTACCCGGACGTGGGTCTGTAAATTTACTGTTTAGTTCTAAAAAATCGAAAGTGAAGGAGACGAAAACAAACATAATGGCGACCGGAGAAAATCATCACAACCTTATAAAATACCTTAATTACGTTAACTTTTCTACCATACCGAATGAGGTACTAGAGGATGATGAAATTAAAGTCCTCCACTTAAAAAGAAATTTATTTAAAACCTTGGCAAGTTAATGATTATTTTTTGATCAGTTGAATAGCACCCAGATAGCTCGCGGCGATAGCGTTTCCATATAGTCCTTCCATTACCACAGAAACTGCAGTAAATATATAATGAATTTGACTTTTGCAGTAGGATTTGGTACTTATTATTGATATGGAAACAAGTCCTGGAATAAATTATATATCCCTCTTATTTTTATCGTTAAAACTAACCATATAGATGCACCTTGTTCTAAAGTTTTGAGTTATCTCTGGCATTAATTATCAATTTGCCACACAAAAACAGAGCACGTTGGAATGTATCCACCTATTCTCATGGCAATGATAGGCTTGTGTCTGTACTCCTACAACCCTACAAATTTGTGTGTGCAATTGCTATGACTTAACATGTCTGATGACAACCAGTGGATTTGGGGTAAAAATATAGTATAGTATGTCAAGATAGTATGCAAGCACAAAGGGGAAGGGGAGGGGTCAAGCCAAAAGCTGGGAAGGAGGTAAATATAATTTAAAGTGCATGTAGGTGACTTGCCAATGTTTACAAAAGTTTAAAGTTTGCGGTTTTTTTGCACATACGCAAGCATTTCTGTAGGCAAAAAATACAAACAACAGACCATAATAATCATAGAAATCCATCCAAAAAAGAAATATTCGCTCAAAATTAGTGAAATTTTTTATGGAAGAATTAAAAGGATATAGTTAAAATTTAATTCCAGTCCCTTTGGATCTAATGCTACCCCCAAAAAATATTAATCTGCATTAATAACCATTAATAATCCCTAATAATTAATAACCCCTATGCTAGTCCTGCTTTTTTACCTACACAAAAGTGCAAGCATGTCCATTGTTCTAAAAATGAAGTCAAAACAACTACGTCACGCAGAAAGTTGTCTACACAAGTAGAGGGTCCTAGTTAAATCATATTTCATTTAGTAATAAAATCTTTACTTTGCTTGTTTTTTATTTATGTTTTTGTTTAAAAATTTCCAAAAATCGTTTGATAAAAAATGTAAAAGAAAATGTAAAAAATGCGAAAAAAGCGAATGGAGAATTGAAATTATGTTGTAATATTTTAGCCGAAAGACATTTCAAAGATGGCCAATTTAGTAGAGCTGTAAGTTCTTTTAATATATTATTGTACTGTAATACTTCTCAAATAAACATCCCCTTTTATTATCCCTCAAAGTACCCCCCCCCCCTCTCTATAATAACTTTCACCAATCAAATATTTCCACATCGAGTTCTTCATTGCTGTGTTGAATTTTAATTGAATTATTATTGTTTTCTCTACAGAAATTTATTATGTATTAGATATTTTATTTCAGCAATTTGGGCTCGAATCAAATCTCTAGTCTTCCAAAAGGTGAGGTTACATGTTTATGGTGAAAGTTTATTATGTATAAAGTTAGCTTCCAGAAACTACATAATTCTTGTTTAATTTGCTCTATTTACCCAACTGGTAGCTTTGTGGTAGATCGTTTGCTTCAGTGCAAAAGGTCGTAGACTCAAAGCCCAGCCAAGTCATGCTAGAGACTATAAAAGTGTAAATTAGTCCTTTTTTGTTGAGCATTCGGCATAAGAATAGGATTTATATCTATATATATTTTATTCTAGATTCTTTTACACATTTTTTTATTTAGAGTTTAGTATGGTGATGAACCTTGAGAGATTAGACCTGCAGCAAAATAAACTTCATTGCGTTCCTGATAGCATATTTGCTTTACCAAAACTGAAATGTTTGAATTTATTTTCCAATCAAATTACAAGTATTGGCAAAGGTGAGTAAGATTTAATGGACTAAATGTTCTGTTGTTTAATTGGCTCTTGCAATCTCTAGATAATTAAATGTGATTTTTATTTTTTTCTGTTCCTTAATCTCCTCCTTAAAAAATATAAAAATGGGCAAAGTTGTGAAAATAGTTATAACATATTGACATATATTCTTGTTGTATTTCCCTTAACTTGTTCCTTATTTTTCATTTTCTTTTTTTATAGATATAGCTTGTCTGCAAAGTTTGGAAAAACTGGTGTTAGCAAATAATAAACTTACATCTTTCTCAAGATATTTATGCTCATGTAAGAATCTAAAAGAAGTTGACTTGTCAAATAATAAAATACGAATCATTCCTAAAGAGATCGTTCTTTTGGCGAAACTTGAAGACTTGTTGCTTAGTTACAACAACATTCAACTCTTAACGTTTAATTTTAGCCGAATGAAAAATTTAAAGTCGATTGATTTATATCACAACGAGATAATAGTATTGCCTGCTGACTTATGCAAAGTAACAGATAAAGAAATAACATTAAAGTATGCTTGTAAAAGAGTAACTATAGATAATACTGAAATTAAACGGCTTGTTAAAGTTAATTTTGGCGTCCAATGCATCTGTGCTGATGAAGCGCCGTTGGCATTAAAAGAGCTCTCGTGTAGGGTGATTGGAAAATTTAACATTCTTGAGCTTAGTAATTTACCGAATGATTTATTATCTATCATAAAATGTTGTTCGGCGACTTGCTATGAATGTGAGAGAGACATTTATTGTTCGGCGTTTTATACAATTCTAGAGTTGCAGGCAAATGAGATATTAATTGAAAATGTGGAAACTAAATTGATTTTTCTGTTTTGTTCTCTTCGATGTGCTCAAATCAGCACCTTGTTAAGTTACTAATTTCTCTCTGCCACTTCCAATTTTTTGTTACTGTCAGTTTTTTTAGTACTTCGGAGGTTCGAGTTTATGCGAGTTTTTATAGGAGTTATGTCGACTTCACTTGAACATTTCGACTACTTTCAATTTATGAGTTTCTTCGATAAGATAGTATGATCAGAGAGTATCTTTCATAACCACCTGTACATCAGTGATGACAAAATTTCAGAATTTAAACTTTATTATTATGTCAACTAGATTTAGCGACTAGATTTAGCAACTATTATTTTTGCCGATTTTTTTGTGTCCAATTTTTAATTCATCTCAAGCAGAAAAAATGATGAAATTGCCGAAAAGAAAAAAAAATTGACTTCATTGTCCTCTTTTTGAAGTTTATATTGAAACAAAAGCTTAAAAATTCAAACGTGCTCATTTCCGATCTGGAAATCAGTCGGTAAAAATTGACTAAATTCAAAAATTTAGTCGAAAAAAAAAATGACTATATTATGTCAGTGACTAAATTTTTTTGGCGACTTTTATTTTTTGCCGACTTTTTTTTGTCCATTTTTTTTTACTAATAAGATACAACAACCGAATCATTATTCGGTTACCACAACCAAATGAAACACGAACGAAGAACGACTTATCACGACCGAAGAATTCACACAACCGAATAATAAACTTTCACGACCAAAGTATGATTTACAAAATAATTCGTCGCCATTTTCGAACGTTTGTTCGAATGTTAATGCAGAAGCTTCTGAACTCGCATATTTGGGTATGATCGAATGTTCAAACTGTGGCATTCACTTTACAGGTGCCGAAAACACACATTCAGTACCAAAACAATAAAGCTGCCATTTTTAATTTTGAATTTCACATTCTTTTACCCGGTCTCTTTAAACTTGAATCCACTAAAAAATAAACAGAGGATCTGGTACCGAAGTTTTTATTAATACCGATTTAGCTTGCGACTTTAAAAGAAACAGAATGGTGTGTTAAAGAGGAAAAAAACGTTATGAGAACATAAACATGCGGCCTGAAAGTTTTATTTTTATTATTATAAGTACAATTAACGTTATATACTGTCAGTTTGATGGGAATCCATTTGGCGGTGGTTTGAATCCTCGATTTGGAGGGGCAGCATCAAGCCAATTAGAGAGTTCTCTCAGTGAGCAGAATTCTAACATTGGCATTGGTGCAGCAGGAATCCCAGAACATGTCTCAGACAGTAGCTCTAGCAGTAATTTAGACGCCAATGGCGATTTACTGAATCAAGTCAATTCACAAGATAGTGGACTGGCAAAGAGTTTACAAGAGGGACAAGATGACGTTTCTGTGAGGGAATTACTCAAATCATTCCAAATGGACGATACAAAGGGGAATTTCCTACATCACGGCGAACATGGGGATTACGGGGAAGCCCAGGGTTCTTACCAGGAGCGTGGTCTTGAAAATCCAGAAGCAAGACAACAACCGACTTCTTTTAACTCACCTATTGACTTGGTGACAAAGGAAGTGGAACTTGACATCACTGTCGGCGACAGACCACTCGGAAAAATCATTATTGGGCTTTTTGGGAACACAGTACCGAAGACCGTAACTAATTTTGTAGCACTTGCTGATCATTCGGTAAGTTAATTTCCCGCCTTTTTATGTTATCTCGGAAATGCAAAACGTGACGTCACCTAGTAACTTATTTTTGTAAATTTGCGTAGAAACATCCAAAATTAAGCTTAAATGTTTTTTTAAAGTTTTACCCGCAGAAATCTTCCTCAGGTCCGTCGCACCAGAATTATAAGAAAAAGTAAATGCAGTGCTTAACACGATTAAAGCTTTTTCGTACTATTGTGAATCACAAGAACTGTCGCTAATCGCAAATTTACGAAAGGTTCATTTTAGTGATTTTTCGACTTTGTTGAAAGTAAGAAACGCTTCCATAAATTACTTGTTTGGCTTTCACGCCAGTCTGGAAGTGCCATATTTTGAGATTTTAACCCCATCATCTACACCTACAACTTTACTCCCTCTGACAGGTGTTGGGAAGTCCCTAGGTCGAGATTAGCATTAGCATAAACCTGATATACTCGCTTTGTTTTTCGCCGTTTTAGCTGCTCTGTTTGGTACTCTTTTGGAATTCGTTAGTTTGTCTTACCAGACTAAAAACTTGGAAAGCAACAACTAAGAGAATTTTGTCCCAAAGAATTGTGTTAGTGTTTGTGTTATGCTCACTTTAGGCTAAACTTGAAGTGTTCTTACTGTTTAAAGCGAATAAAAGAATATTTCCCGAGATGAACAGGAGTCTAATCTCCTCTGCTTGTTTGTCTCTTTACGTGTATTTTTTGATTTACGTTTTTTTCAGGAGGGATTTGGATTTCGTGGAAGCATTTTCCATCGTGTCATCAAAGATTTTATGATACAAGGTAATTGAGTTTGAATACAACATGCCATGATATTCGATTCTTCTTCTTTATTCTGTCTTCTCTAATATTATTACCCGTATTCTGTCTCTGTCTGTGCGTGAGAAAAATATCGTTCTATGGACACACGAAAATGCAAATGCAATTTATTTTACACACTTTGCTTGGGTGGGAAAATTTGCGTAAGCTAAATGATGGTAGCTGAAAGTAACGATGGGCGAATTTCTGTAATTTCTTCTGTAAAAAATCAATCAATACCTCGAGACACGTTAGTTAAAAAAGGTAAAAATGTTATGGCCTATGAAAAATCTGTAGTTTGAATTTTTTTTCTCACAGGTGGAGACATCACTCGCGGAGATGGAACAGGCGGAAGAAGTATTTACGGAGATAAATTTCCAGACGAAAACTTTTCAGTGAAAATGAATGGACCAGGGTGGGCGTGTATGGCTAATGCGGGAAAAGATACGAACGACTCGCAGTTCTTTATAACAACGGCTGATACGAGTTGGCTAAACGGAAAACACGTCTGCTTTGGTAAAGTTCTGCAAGGAATGGTAAGTTCTTCACTACGTTTGAATGCTGTCTGGTTTGTTAGTGGTTTTTTTCACGAAACAGTTCGCAAACTTGTTAATCAAAAATAATGGTACAAATCGACGCAACTTTCTTTTTCCGGATGCATCAATCTTTGAAAACTTTCCCAATTTTTTAAACATTTTGACCTTTCCAACGGACACAGTCAGGTCGGTTGTTTTTTTCCGCTCTTGAATGCAACAAACACACTAACATTAGGGCGCCTGGCGTATCCTTTTAATTTTCTCATCAACGGTAAAATATGATGAGAGGTTGAAGTTTTCATTAACAAGCTTTACCTTTAGGATGTCGTCAACGCTATTCAAAACACGCCCAAACAACCAGGCGGCGATAAACCTGTGGAAGACGTCAAAATTGCATACAGTAAAAGCATATTCGTCAGTCAACCTTTTGATGCTGGTCCGCAACCTGCTACGATTTAAACATCTCGATTTTCGGGAGAAAATAGCTTGTCCCCAGGACTTGTTGGGCAGCCTAACAAGTCCTGGAGATGAGGTTAAATATTTGTATTATATTATAAACATTTTGATAACAATTAGATACACAAATTTTAAAAAATGTCGTGTCTTTATTGTAAATCTTTAGCGAACAGAAATTCACCCGCACACGTTACTGCTTTTCGTAGGTCAGTTGACGTTTCCTGCTTATCGTTAAGACCAACCAACTGGTGGCCTTGTGGTAGAGCGTTCGCGGTCGGTGCGGAAGATCTTGACTGAGTTATGCAAGACTATAAAAGTGTGAATCGATTCTTTCTGCTTAACTTTCAGCATGAAAATAAGATTAATATCTTAAGCGATTGCTGCGCTTTTCGTAGCTCAAATGGGAGCTTTAAGTACACCAGGACCCTAGTCGCAGGAGATAACAGTCTATAAGGAATTAGAGCCTATCCTGGGTAAATAATAATAATAATAATAATAATAATAATAATAATAATAATAATAATAATAATAATAATAATAATAATAATAATAATAATAATAATAATAATAATAATAATAATAATAATAATAATAATAATAATAATAATAATAATAATAATAATAATAATAATAATAATAATAATAATAATAATAATAATAATAATAATAATAATAATAATAATCAAAACTCACAAGTTCCTCATTTTCTGCAAGTTGGAGATGTGTAATTAGATCGGATATTTGTTTCGTGGAAGAATTGATGTTGCATTCATCTACTACTGACAGCCACTTTGCTACCTGGTTTGCTAGTTTGTAATATGGAGAACCTGGCATCGATAAAACTGGTCTCATTGGTGTGTTATTTTTGTGTACTTTAGCAAGTCCGTAGATTCTAGGTGGTTGACTTCCTATTGGCTTTAGTTTATCATAAAGCTGTTCACTGATTTTTCCCTTCACTTTTAACTCTTTCAGGACAGATGTAATTCTTTCTTCTTCTTTGAACACAGGGTTCTTCTCATTTTTCCTTTTAGATGTAAGTTTATTAAATTGGGGTAAACCAATGATGTCGTTCATTTTGTTGTTATAACTTTCAACTTTCATAACACAAATGCCGATGCCCTTGTCGAAGGGAACTGCTATCAAGTTGTTGAGTTTTAGATACTTTTTTGTCATTTGAATGTTTTTAGATGGTTTTTGCTTATTGCATTTCTTAACGTATGCCAAAGTCTTAACATTTATGTCAGTGATTAGCTCGTCGTTAATCTTTTTATCTTTGCAAAATCTAATCAAATCATCTAAACCAGTTAACACATCATTTTTGTTGAACTTCTCTATGATGGGGTTTCTTGGACCCAAGGCTAATGTTTCCATAACATATTTTGGGAGTCTCTCCGTTAATTCATAGCAAATTACTGTGTTTGTCACATTAAATAACGGTTTTCCTTGCTCATCTGACAGTTTGTTCAATTTCTTATTCAGCGTATCTGCATGTGTACTTCTGAACTGTCGAATTTCGAGTCTAGTATGGAATATAATTGATGGTATGATACGATATGATTTAATTTTTAATATCTCCCGATTTTCATGTAGTTTCTCTTCCGCCGATAACAAATCTTTCTTAGCGTTATATAACTCCTTTCTAAGCAATTTCAGTTGAAATTCCAATACAGCTTTGTCGTCAAAACAACCATTTTCGGGGATACGAAACTTAAGAAATTTCGGAATTATGTTTGATTTAAGACATTCTTCAAGGAAACGAATACGAAGACTGTGATTCTCTTTTTTCTTTATTATTTTAATGTTTTTAACAGTTTTTACTGAATATGTTTTTTATATTTTAGACCTGAAGATGGAATAAATTTCCGAAATATATTGTTTAATAAATATAATCATTGTTGGTCATTTTGATTTCAATATTACATGGAACCACAATGTTTCTGACTTAATAATAATAATAATAATAATAACAAATAAACAGATGTTAAATCCCTGGAACTGTTCCCCGAAATATATTTTGTCAAATACATTTGGAATATTCGTTTTACAAATTTTCGGATTGGAAATCAGCCTCGATCTAGCCATGCCAGTATAGCTGGATCCATAAAAAAGACCAGGTTAGACTGGTAGTCTGTTTGAGCATATTATACATGACATGATCATCAGAGGTTAGTTTACGACGTATTTAGGCAGCCAGACGAAGTATAAACCCGTTAACCTTTTTTTTAATAGCGGTAAGAACATAAACCCCAATTCATTTCAATAGCGGTGAAAACTGGATCGTCAATGATAGGCAGAAATAAAGACAATTTTCACACATGTTTATTTGCGGTAAAAATGAAAACACAAATCTTTCTTTAAAAGTTTAAAAGTACGAAAATAATAATTCATAATAACTTATAGACCTAATATATGTTATGCGACTAAATTCTAACTACAAAAGAATAAAATACAGTCCAGATAATAAACAACCCACAAAAGGATAAAATACAGACAAGACAATAAATTATGATGCATGGTGAGTATAATTTATAATGGCCGGTTTCTATCAAATCGTCAAGGTATAACTGGATTAGTACCACTGCAATACTCGTATTAAGCAGCACTTGATAAGAGCTGGCCACAACCCTGGACATAATATACTGGATAGTAGGTTTGAATTTCGAAGATGATAAGCAAAAGAAGTTGAGGATCTGTTTCTATCTAAGTAACACGCACTCCGAATTTGTCAAACTTTTTTTTTGTTCCCAGCGGACTTTGGATTGGAGATCTTAGGCTATTAGGTTAAAGTCAAAATCTTAAACGGTTATAATTCGACGTTGCTTGCTTGGCTCACACCCCTGCGTAAGAAAAACTTTTCGGATACCCAGTATCATATAGTGCGGATAATTTCCCTGTGTTGCGTTTGTGCATGAAGAATCGTATTCACCCTTGACATGATAGAAACCAGTCAAAAATGCTTACTTAGAAACCACTCGCTATGTAAACATACCATTTTGTTCTAACATATAATTGTCCGTATCAATAGCTCGACAATTGTTAATGGCGTATCGCAGCTTCTCTGCCATTACTTTCTTTGTCGTATATGGCGGCAATCGTAAGACAAAAAAACAAGTCTGTGCTGTTGGCAAACCATCACGAGGCTAAACGTGTTAACAAGAGTTAAAACAACGGCGTTTCCTCTTACATCAATACAAAATCAATCAAAAAAAGACTATACAAGGAAAAATCTTGGTCAAAATGTTGAGACAAGACAGCTACTTACAAAGTCCGACACCACAAGTAATTGCGTAGGATATTTCTATATTAGATCCACACATTCAGAGAGACCTAATTGTTGCTACTTAGGACCATTGGTGATTTTTTTAAGTCCAGAACCTTAAAATGTTTTAATTGTTGCTAACGTCAGCATGGCTATTTTTACATTTTCGAGGCCTTCGTGGGCCCCGACGTGGATTAATATAGTCTGCGGAAGTGCTAGAAAATGTGACTAGCAGCTTTCAACGCTCTTTGTCTGGCCTAGGTGTGTGCGACAGTAGCGACTTGCAGAGCATTGACTGTTTCACACTTTTGTCCATATTTGAAAAATGAGGAAAAATTTCCTAGTCTCGACATTTTTCTCATGAAATTGGGGTGAAATTTAATAACGTAACAAGAAATTTCAAAACACCACGCAGATCACACTCACGTACCTTGTCCGCTCCGACTATTTGAAATTTATGTGGCATGTCACTTAAGTTGACCGGTAGCCGAGATCTCCCCGACACAAAACGCAGGAACATCACCATTTCATCGCGAGTAAAATTTTCCAGGATTTGCCAAAGCCATTTTACTTGGTCATCGTTTACGGACAATTCACGGTATCTAAAAATGCAAATTTGATTGGTTAAAATTAAACGTTTGTCATACTTTATAGGCTAAAAACAAAAAAATGTCCTTATATCTAATTGGTTAAAAATGTCTGGTCGGCGAACCACTTTTAGAAAATGTCCTAATGAGGTAACCTTCATATCTGTAAAACAAAAAGTAAAAAAAGATACGGTACCGAGCAATTTTCTTCAAGCTTCCTACATTGATATCGTAACAACCACACACTAACTGCTCCAATCTGCTGCCCGTCAGTAACGACAGAATCGGCATCGGAATGACGGACGTCAAGCCCTCCCTTATACACTGAATTTGTAGAAAAAACTCATTTAGGCGATACGACGTCGCTTTCTTGATATAATGAGGACAGTCCATTCGTTTTAGTGATACATTATCTCCACCAGTAATTAAGGGTATGAGACGTCCGTCGGATGACTGGCAGACGTACGACATAAGCGGTATTGATTCGTCGGCGTTGGAATCATCTATTTTTGACGTCAAACGTTTCAGCATGTTAATGTTTTGGACGAACAGCACGTCGTACTAAAGAAAAACAAGTCGTCCATATTCACAAGAGAATATAAGTTCTCCAGAGGTGACATCATATAAGAAAACACACGGTACCTTGTTTAACTTTTCTTCACGCTTGCAGAAATAAAAAAAGAAATCTTATAGACCAAAGGTCTACATGTCTGCTTTTCAACTTATGCGAAACTTTTAAAAATCAATATTTGAAGAGGTTCTTTATGTAAAAATGGGTAAAAGGGATTGGATACATCCTATAAAATCTAAATTGTTGTGGTACAAGGTCTGTTTTGGACTGACAAAAACCTGTCAGGCGTATACTTGATAGTTTGAATGCGAGAAAGGACGGTCAATAAATCTAAGGTAGTGTAGTTTACTTATGTTAATAAAAACGCTGATAAAAATTTAAAAAAAATTGGTCCAGGATCTTGAACTTAAGCCTCTTTAAAAATGAAATAATTCAGACCCTTACGTAAGACTTTATTTTCACTGAGTGGGATTACCTGCTTCAAAACACACCTCCAACGCTTACGATAGCTACAAAACTAGGACTTCGCCTACCTCCTCAATATCACTCAATTTCAACTCAATCCCCACGAGCTGCTTCCAAACACTCGGTGCGAGATTTAAATTTAACGGCTTCTTAGTGCGGATCGATACACCCATTAAAATGCCGAGAAATTTGAAATGACGTAATGCTTCATATGACGTCATTGCTGGATTTAGCAAAAATCGGTCACGGTTAAAACCGACATCCACTGTACTGTTTGGTGTTGGTATGAGAAGCTTAACTTCTTTACGTTCTTCTAATTCCTGCAAAAAAAATTAAAAATTTTACACCACAGGTTTTTATACTGACGTATCCCACGTGGCGTTGTAAGTGGGTCACAATTTAGTCTATAGTAAGGCTGTTTTCTACTTTAAGAAAATTTTCTTCAAGTGGAAAAAGCTGGTTATAAGACATAGAACATAAAATCCTTTTTAGATGTGCGAAAAACTTAGAAGAAGAGTATGTTGAGGAAGCATGGTAAGTCGAAAACATTCACCAAAATCCATATATGTAAAAATATATGTAAAAAGCAAACAGATTAAGACACAGAATAACAGTTGGATAGAACGCTGGAAATGAGAGTGTGTGTAAGAAATAATGATTGACAGCAAGAAAATGCGAAGGAAGGACAGCCACTTGTACACTTACAGCAAAACATTTTCTGCTATTACTTAATGCCTTATAATACATCGACCTGGACACTTCACTTATCACGCAAATAAAAACTAAAACACAATTAACAGAGAACAATTTTTATTTCTTAGAAAACTTTCTGACCAAAAGATATTTCAATGCTATACAAAGAGCATTTACAGTTTTAGTCGCTTACCACAAACGCTTACCACAAACAAACTTTTTCACAAAAACAAACAACTTACCATACAGATATGAGTAACAACTTCATCAAACACACCCCCTGCATCGTCAGCTGCTTCATTCACAAGTTTAACTTTCCACGCTTTAGTCAACAACAAGGAATCAGGGGGTTTTAGGTTTAATATCTGCTCTGCAACTTGTTTGAACACAGGTTCACACGGGTTCCCCCTATTATAAAAAACCATTTTTAATACATTGTTAGTGAGCAAACTCTTGCGCTAACCATGCTGCAAAGTTAGTCATAACGGCAAAGACGCTAAATGTCACAAAACGGGTTTTGAGGATCTTATAGAGCTTATATGTTTCTATTAGAATCTTTATTCACTATCTTAACTGCAGGATGCCATTAACCACGTTTAAATTCGTACTGACAAGGGAATTTCGTTCTGTAAAATACACACACAAAATGTTTTCGCGGACCAATTTTGCTATTTCAAAAAAAAAAAAAAAAAAAAAAAAAAAAAAAAAAAAGCGAATCATAAGAATACTTTACTACGGTCTTTTTAGAGTGATTTTCAGCATTAAAATTTCATTAGAGCAGGATTTACAACGCGTTTCAAAAAAAGGATAAATCGAATCGCCTAAGTGCTGAACACGAACCAGAGGGTCTTTTCCCTAGCAACCTATCCCAACAGCAAAAAATGGTGCTTAGTCCAAGATTTCATACGATTAAAAAACAGTACTCACTTCGTATCAAATCGTTTTACTGAAATCGTTGGTGTAGCTACTCTAGTTTGTGAAGAACTTGCTCTCAATGCACGCGCCAACGGAAGGGAGTGTGTTCTCATCGTCAGTAAAGATCTCAGCACTCCATCGTGGAAGATATTAGATACAGCATCTTGCATAAACTAAAATAAGATGCTATTAAATCAGATAAAAGTAAAATAATATATATTCAAAATGGATCACAGTTACACCATTGGTCAAGATAAACCTATCGCTACTGGTCCTGCTAAAAGCATAAAACCTTCTCATTGGTTATGGAAGAGTATGAGTCACCAATACCCAATTTCTCTAACTAATAGTACACAAAGTACATATTAAAAAAAAATTCCCTTTGCTTAGTGAATATATAAAAAGACCCAAAAGCAAATCATTCCAACTTTAATGAAACAAGGTTACTTTCGAATTTTGCCTCCAACACTGGTTACGTTGTTTCTATATTAGAATCGTGTATTTTAGCAGGCGGCTTTGATGCCTCATGGCAGAAGAGCATTTGCCATTCGTTCCTTTTGTTTTGTACATACAGGCGTATGTACAAAAAACTGCATTTGTTTCAATAATTATGTCTACGATTGTAGTACCTGCAATAGTTCTCAAAAATATGCTCTTTTGAGTTTTCCTTACATTACAAGACGGGCAAGAAAAGACTTAGGAATTTCAATATAAATGGATGAAAGAACAAAGATTATTTCATGCTATGGGCGCAAAAAACAATAATATAATGTGATTAGTGGAAACAAAAAAATTGTGAATACTTGCATGTGTGAACACAGAAAATGATTATGATTACTTGCAAATGATTGGTGGACACAAAACACGATTTATATTTATTTATAATGTGATAAGTGAAAATAAAACGATTGTGATTACTTGGAATGTAATTAGTGAACACGGAAAAGGGTTATCATTACTTGCAAATTGATTGGCGGACATAAAACACGATTATGATTACTTGCAAATTGATTGGCGGACACAAAACACGATTATAATTACTTGCAAATTGATTGGCGGACACAAAACACGATTAGATTACTTGAAAACTGATTGGTGGACACAAATAACGCTTTACCTCCATTCTATTTAAACTCATTAACTTCCAACATTGGTGCACCATTTCTGAAAATTTCCACAACACCTGAAGTCGGCCACGAACTGTTGTTAGCTCCACATTTTGCAACGTATGATAATATGGTGGAATATGGGAAGGCGTGCCCAGTGTTAAATTTAACGGTAGACGAGCACAAACCAGTGCACCAGACCATGCTGCACAATGGGATGTACCTTAAAAGAAGAAAAACTTCATTTTATTAATATCGAAGATGTCAAAAAGATTCTTTCTTATAGAAGGTACGAAGTACGGCGGGAAGCAATTTTTATTTCCCGACACTAGGAAATAAATTAAACTCCAGTAAATTCAAGATTCCAGCAATTGCAAGAAAACTGAAAGTTCCATATACTGCGTAACACATAGGTGGATTCTAACTTTCTACTTCTGCAATGAAGTGCATATAAAAGCACTGAAATCACTTTTCAGAGTCGGCAAGGGCTGTTATCTCGTCAATACTCCACATTTTAAAAGGCAGCAAAAATGTAAATTCTGTAAATGCGTAAGATTAGTTAAGCAGCGTGCGCTTATCGTACTTATCCACGTCAGGGCACAAAAGAACCCAAATTTTAAGCAAAATGGAAATGCTGACGACAGCATCTTCCTAATTCCGCTGTACTAGCTCATATAGAAATTACTACTTGTGGAAACGGACATAAATCAAAAAATTTATTGTTACGGAAGAAGTCACCGACTGTAGACATTTTTCGTACTTTTTTGCTTATTGTAATTTTCACGCGCACTGATTTTCGTGCATACGCTCAAGAATATAATGTTACAGTTAACATAAAAGAAACGCATCCAACACTTGACTTTTAATATTTTCCTTGTAATTTGTAGAGAAATTTATAACGCGCAAATATTAGTACAAGTAAGGTATATAGAACAAGCAATACTGAGAGCAAAACTTACCCGCAGAGACTCTTGTTAGTTTCTTATCCCTTACAATGTTCACAAAGCATGGTGTATAATGGGGCTCATTGGTTCCGATTCCTAACTGTCCCTCAGAGTTTGTTCCCCATGTCCAAAGACTTTGGTCTCTATCCAAAGCGATCACAAACTCACACCCAACGGCAACATCAGTGACTGGGTGGCCGGACAGTGGTTGAACTACTTGCGGAATAGATGTATCTTTCGTTGCAGCATCTGGATTTCCAATAAAGTTTGCTGCAGAAGAAAAAAAATTACATTAAGAGATCACACCAGGAAATCTATACGTGGTTAGAGTAAAATTGGAATGTTTTAAAGGTACACTTTTTTTTTTTAATTTTGTTATGTTTACGTGCCACGTGTATCAGGGGAGCAAAAATGATTGTTTGTGTGAGAAACGGGGGTATAAATTCAAGTTACTCAACTGATTTCGTGCAATATTAAACATAAATACTCCCCGCGAAATAAAAATCTTGCTTAGCACAATTACTAGTTTTCCTTCAAAAAGAGGTTTAATAAAGGAATAAACTAAACAAAAAAGTAACTCGCACCTCTAACAAACAAAGAAAACACTTCGAGTAAAAGAAGTAGTACACTGTATATATATTCATTAAAAACATGTTCTTATGTGCTTTGAAATTTGTTGGTGAAGAAAGTTCGTACCTCTTTCAAATAAGCAATTTATTTTTCTAACGAAGAACAGTTTTTAAATGTTTTCCTTTCGAGTTCGAGTTATCGCGAGTATTTTAGACCAGGGGATTATTAAATTAGTTTGACTTAGCGAATGTTTGCGTTATAGGGGATGCGAGTTAGAGTGGGTTTTATAAGAAAGTATTAGAGAAAGTTCAAGTGAAAATAAAAAACAGTTTAAATTATGGAAGTTCGAGTTATTGGAGGTTCGAAGAATTGGGAGCTCAAGTTAAAAAGCACATATCAGCCACTATTTACTTACGATGTCCAAATGTGTACAGGCTTCCGTTATTTCCAAGTGCAACAGAAAAATTTGAACCGCAAGCAATTTTCTTCAGTCCAACATTACGGAGACTTTCAACGAGATTCGGAGTTGATTTTGAAGTATCCGAGCCAAGACCAAGCTTTCCAAAGTCTCCATCCCCCCATGAGTACAGTCTACAACCATCAGACGTCAAGGCTAGAGTATGATGTTTACCACAGGCTACCTTAAGAAAATAGAAACGCGCTGTTTATTATTTTAAATGGTGGAAATAGAGGTGCAAAAACGTGGTATTCATAATACAAGTGCAGACATTTAGACAAAATTGTGTATTAAATCTATTCCAGCACTTTTTAGTTTAAACAGTGGAGTTATTTTCAGCATGCCCAGCTAGTTTAACATGGTCAAAAAGCTCTAACTATTCATCCCTTTTACACCCGATAAAATTTCACTATTGAATCCTGAATGCTGCTTCAAACATACATGCTTTTAACAAATTTTAAAAAATATATTTAAGGTGAACTTAGTGACAAAATCATAAAAACTAAAGAACAGTTTTTATGTACCTGTCCAATGTGCTCATCTTTAAGAGACATCACTTGTTGTGGAATTTTTCTTGGTGAATTCCCGCCGTCGCCAAGTAGACCATTTTCTCCAAGACCAAATGTAAAAACTTTTCCATCATTAGTGACTGCTACGGAATGTTTAAAACCACATGCCACCTAACGAAATACAGGGTATCTTTATATAACCTTCTGGAATTACATTCAATACTACCAAGCAATTAATCAACCAAACGAATAACCAACCAACGGACAAAAATAAACTTACCTGAATGACGTGTTGATTTTGTAATGCTAAAATTTGTTTTGGTTTTCGCTGTCGTTCACTATTTCCATGCCCTAACTTCCCATAATCGCCATCACCCCAACTGAACACTTCACCAGTGTCTGCCACTGCAAGTGAGTGACCATCACTACCTAACGACGTGGCCAATTGTACTATGATATAGCCTAAAAAAAAGTGACCTTAATAATTACACTTCTGTTTTTGATAACTGTTTAAGATTCGCCCACAAAATTAGGATTAGTCATATAAAATTTGAAAACAGGGCCTAAAATCTCAACGGTGGAAAAGTGGACCATTATAATACAAAGCATGTGATCAAACTGATAAAAGATAAAAAATGTAAATAAGCAAACACAAATTGTTCTGAAGACATAAATTCTACCTTGAAGTTCTGTAATTGGTGTTAATGAAGGCTCATCGTCAGACGTTCCAAGGCCTAACCTCCCATAGCTTCCTTCTCCACAAGCAAGCACTGTACCGTTAGTTTGGATAAGAAACGTGCAGTTCTGACCACACACAATCTCGCGAACTT
Organism: Hydractinia symbiolongicarpus; assembly: GCF_029227915.1. NCBI lineage: Eukaryota > Metazoa > Cnidaria > Hydrozoa > Anthoathecata > Hydractiniidae > Hydractinia > Hydractinia symbiolongicarpus. The sequence goes on along the minus strand of NC_079875.1, from coordinate 9,725,175 downwards.
GCGTAAAGGAAGGCACCAAATCAGGCTCTAATCGACCGGGACTAATTTCTGCCAGCTGTCCTTGAGCCCCAGATCCCCAAACGTAAACATTTTGTGGCAACTCTGGTTCCCAGTCTTTTGGTGAATTGCTAAACCAGTGCATAATTTGTTCGTCTTGTTGAAGGGTCCATGCTGAGTTATCCTATAGAAAACAAAGACATTATAACATTTTTATTCTTTTCCGTACCGCGCATGCGTATGCCATCACTAACACTTTTTCCATTGGAGGGGACTTGCAACGTGTATGTTAAACGTGAAATTGATTTCATCCCTGTCTCTCTATCCGAAATTTCAGGGACAAAAATTTAATAGTTCAGTCCAGTGTGTTTGGGGGATGGTCATCAATTTTACTGCAATGATCATTTATAATATGGAAAACATATACTCGATTGTTCATCACATAATTGTATACATAATAACATTCCCAACTTGCTATTTTTCTAATTCTAATTCATACGTAAATATCTGAAGATATTTACGTTTGAAGATCGTTCAATTATCCTGCATAAATCATAATGTAATGTTGGCGCGACAGACATTTTATTTTTGATATGCGAAAGCATACAGATCCGAACTTTGGCAACATATAGTGTTACAGAATCAAAATGGAAAGCGATAGAAATGTTCTTAAAAATGATGCTAGTCGATTTATAGAAAAAATTCCTGGGTCGGTTCCAAAGCGAGCATTTCTACTCACATGCTACCCAACATACCTTGCTCATTTCACAGAATTCCGCTTCTCTTCTCATCTCCCAAAACGTTTCAGGAAAAGCAACTCTATTTTTAAGTGCCAACCCGGATCGAACGGTTTTACAAAACAAATGAAACCATTGTAGGCCGTCACACTCTCCTTCAGAACGCACACTACCAGCTTGCAAATTAACAACATTGTCATATTTTAGTAGAATTGCTATACTCGTAAGTGACTGCAGATAGGATGAGTAAACTAGCTGCGTACCAGTCCCCACATGGTTCTATAATATAGAATATATACTACCAGTTATAAAAAAACGTTTTCAGAGTGAAAAACATTGATTTTGTGTTGATCAATCAGTCACGCCCCTAATAAGGCTAGTCACGCACCTAATAAGGCTATTGTAGCCTAATTAGGCTATATCACATAGTTAAGCAACACAAACTATTGGCGATTAATTAAAACTGATTAATTAAGCAATGTGTCACCTAATTCCCCGTTCCCTCTATACGGCTAATTCGCAATGCATTATGGTAGTTGTATTCCGCGAAAACGTAAACAAACCATTCGTAGTAACAAAAATGGCCGAACAAGTACACTTCATCCTTAATTCTACTCAAAACCAAAGCGATATACAAAATTCTAATCAAGACAACAGTTTTTTTCAAAACTTGGGCTCTCCTGCAAGCATTGGCTCAAACTTTTCATCAAGTTCAAGCTTTTTATTGCAAGCTAAAAGTAAAGGAGGAGGGATAACTTGCTGTGTACCTCTCTGTCAAAACAACTCAAAGAAGAATCCAGACTTATCTTTTTATGTCATTCCTAAAGACTCAGAGCTTCGAAAGAAATGGCTTTTTATGATCAGTAGAAAGGATTTTGTACCTTCTACATCGCATAGAGTTTGCTCTGTTCATTTCACTGGTGGAAAGAAGACATATATGAACAATGTTCCCACAATAGTCCCAAAAACTATCAAACCAACAGCTAGCAAACCAAGAAAAACTCTCAACAGTACAAACTGTAAATTGCAACTATTTTCTCCTGTGAGGGCTACGACAAATGACATTGCTGCAGAATTATCTGTGGAGGAAGAGTTAAAACAAGAGTTGGAAAAATTGAGAGCCGAAATTAGTTGTATGAGAATTCATGAAAAGGAACTTGATCAAACTATTGAAAAACAACAAGCCACTATAAGTGACATAGCATTTTCAATTGACCGGTTTAAACACAATGAAGCACACTTTAAGTTTTATACCGGATTCGAATCTTATAAATTATTCAAAGCAGTTTTAGAATATTTACAACCAGCTGCAAATAAACTAATATATTGGGGTTCAAATACTACCACTGAAAATACAAAAAATATAAACTCTACAAAACGAGGCCGATCACGATCATTGAGCGCAGAAGAAGAATTCTTTATGATACTGGTTCGAATTCGATGTGGACTTTTGTTAGAAGATATGGCTGTTCGATTTAATATGTCGACAAGTCACATAAGCAGAATATTGATTACATGGACAGATTTTTTACATTCACAATTCCGTATGCTTCCAATATGGGCTTCAAAAGAAACAGTACAAAATAGAATGCCGAAATGTTTTCAAAAAAGTTACCCAAATACCCGTGTCATATTAGATTGTACAGAAGTATTTGTGGAAATGCCTACGTCATATCGCACACAGTCCAGTACCTTTTCAAATTACAAACACCATAATACAGCAAAAGGATTAGTCGGAATAGCTCCTGATGGATCAGTGACATTTGTCTCTGATTTGTATGGTGGACGCTTTTCGGATAAACGAATAACAAAAGATAGTGGTATATACGATTTGCTAGAGCCTGGGGATTCTGTGATGGCTGATAGAGGATTTGAGCTCGAGGAAGATTTACCTGATGGAGTAACATTAAATATTCCACCATTTTTAGATGGAAAACCTCAGCTAAGTTTATTAGAGGAAAACGAAACTAGAAGAATAGCATCTGTACGTGTACATGTCGAACGAGCAATCGAACGTATAAAAAATTACCGAATTTTACAAACAGTTTTCAAACTATCAATGGCTGCTGAACTCAATAAGATATGGGTTATTTGTTGTTATTTAGTTAATTTTTTACCACAGTTGGTACCAGATGTAAATACGAATGACTAAAAATTATAAACTTTCGTACACTATATATATATATATACTAGATCATGAAATATAAAGACAAAACAATATTGTGAGGAAACAATTTTATTTACTCACACTGTTGTTCTGTAATGTTGCTGTGCATGAAAGTGAAATAAAAGTGTGTTAGCTCAGGCAAAGTAATTCTGTTCCATTTTTCCTTTTGAAAAACTATTGTTTCCACATGTCGGTCAACTTTTGTATAAACAATAAAATCAATTTCATTGACTTGTGTTACTGCCATCACACCTTGACATTGGTGAAAATAATTATGTCTTTCTTTGAGTTTTGGCTTGCCATTCGATATTTGTAAAAAAAAATTTTTATCTTTGCATGCGTCAGAAATAGAGCAATCCTTTTTTGAATATGGGCACTTCACCTCAATCAATCGAGCATTCCCATTCAAAGTTGTTGCGCCATCAGGACTTGCACCTAACCACGGCCATTTTGGATTAATAACGAAACCACATTTTTCGACTTCAATATTTTTCTCGGTTTGATACCAGTTTAGAGCATTAACTTCATTTTCTAAGCCCCATTTGCAGGCCTCTGATGTAAAGTTTTTATTTTTATTTAGACATTTTTGTAATATGCTTTTTGGATGTATATTTTTTCTTCTATTTATAATAGATCCAAAATTGGATGATGTTATGCGTTTCTTTCTTTCTGTGTACCACATATCACATTTATACTGAGTACATGTGGATTTTTCTATGTCTCGAACTTGTTCGGCATTGACATGAATGAAATTGTTTACAAATGACTTTTGCTCATCTGATAACTCTGCTATTTCTGGTTCAAAGTCAAGAGCCTGCAAAAATAAATTAACTGTCGGACGTAATTCAACTGTTTCACTGTTTGTCTGTTCAAAATTAAATTCTTTTATAGATGTGTCATAAAATGATGATGGTTTATAGTCATTTCCTTGTAATAAATATGCCATTGAAGTTCCTTGCCCTATTTCAAATAAGTCTGTCGCTAATTTTTTGACTTTTTCGGTTGAGGGCTCATGTGCAAACAGTGGTGTAGAACAAAATTTTCTATTTCCTGTGACCAACGGTCTTTTGCGACTTTCATTTGTGTCTTTCGTAAGGTCTGCTTTCTCGAATGCCATTGCAGAAAATTTTATTGGTGCAGAATTTGCACTTTCTCCAGGTACATGCCATTTTTGTAACAAATCTGTGCATGTCTTGTCATCAGGGACAATTTTTAAGTCCAACTGTTTGTATTCAACCAATTGAAATAGAACTGCTGCGACATGCTTACAGCATCCTCCTGCTCCAGCTTTACATAAACATTTCGCATACAAAATATCACCACTTCTTTGACACAGGTGGACATAAACAGAATATTTTTCTCTTTTCATGGAAGCAGCTACAAAACATTTCACAAGAAAAGTTAATTTTTCAGCCATAACATTACTTTTAACTCTCACTTTCTTCACGTAGCTCTCCTTGAATAGTTGGTATCCAAGAATTTTATGCTTTGTAGCACCCTTCGGCTTGCTATCACAGCTATTTCCAAGAACTAAATATTGGTGAATTTTCTCCTGGGTGATCGAAGGCATAGCTGCAAGATCAGTTGACCATTGACTTATATCTTCGTGTGTTCTTTCCTCCACTTCTTCGTCCCTCTCGGCATTTGTTAATTCTTTAAAAACAGGTCTTGGTACCACACAAGAGCTTTGAGAAAAGCTAGGCCCAAGATCTGTAGAGCTTAAAATTATATCTAAATCTGTATCCTTATTTATTACTTCCATTTCGACTTCTTTCACTCCTAAAACCTCACTAACTAACAATATTTAAATGTTTACATCAATAACACGGGTTTTGGATAAGGGAGATAATGATTTTCTTGAGGAGATTTGAAAATTATCACAAACAATAACGGCTTTTTGTTATTATCGCCACAATAAAAAGAATGCTGTTATTTATTTACAAACTCTCGCTTCTGGGAGGGAAAACTGTAGAATACAACTACCATAATGCATTGCGAATTAGCCGTATAGAGGGAACGGGGAATTGAACTATGGCAAACTTTAATTAATATTCTTATAGATTTTAAAAGTTGACAACATGATAGATAGATAGATGTGCATATTTTACATGGCTAGCCTCACAAATATCGAGGGATATACCCTGTCTATTATTTCCAGGAGGGGCCATGGAGAGTCCTATGGTATGGTAACATTCACTCGCCCATGTTGAATCGCCGTCAAGAGGAATCGAACCCCGGTCTCCCGCACAGAGTACGAGAGCTATAACCACTAATCTACGGCGCCACAACATAGCCCAACTTAGTGCTTGACTGTTAATAGATATACAAAGTTTATCACCATAAGAGAACCTCACAAGTCATTAAGAAATGAGGGTATTGAAGGGTAAATAATACTGCCTACTAAAGAAAATCACAATTTCTGGGTTAAAAGATTTAGTTTACAACATGATGGAGTTTTACTTTGCACTCCTCCACAGATAGCATACCTGTTCAAACTTGTATTGACTTTTCAACATATGGGGGATAAACTTTAAAAACAGCGAAAAATGTTTGCCCTCTCGTTTTGATTTTATTTTCAAATCTTTTAGTATTTGTTTCACATGTTGTTCTAACACGGTTTCTGTCGATTCCTCAATAAGTGGTACGTTGACAACAATGATGTCCTAAGAAAAAAATGGCAAGAAGTTGTTAACGACATCACCAGTGAACGCTATCTTTGTTTCTCTGGAAAAACTACCCAGGCCAGCTTAAAACTTTCACCTTCTTAAAGAATACACATGACAAGAAATTAAAAAGAATGTGTTATAACTTTTTATGACGAGCTTTGGGTCTCTTCGCAAGAGTTTGACCTATGAAAAGTCGCCCTTCTGTATACTGTGCTATCGATATCGACCTTAGTATACACTGAATGGAGGCACTGGATTCACCATATGATTGTTACCAGCTCAATTACAGCAACATTTTCGTTAGTTACCTTTGAACATTGACCAATATATGCAAGTGAGGAAGAATCATCCAACCAAAACATGCACGTGATTGGTGCGTTGCTCTTGCTAATCTGATTGGCTCCCTTTGTTTGATCCTACCAATGAAAAGGTACGCTTTTGGAATAAATTAAAAACTATGCAAGAAAAAGACAAGCATTAGAGACGTACATTCAAATCTCTTTATAAATGGAAATCTTAACTAGATTTACAAACTCCTAGTGAACAAAAATGGTTGGCTTTAACACTATAAACATGCCGTTACAAACCTCCAAAAGGTTCACATATATCAAACCGCGTTGGCAAGCAGACGCAAGAATCGATCCAACTTTATTATAGGAGAGCATTGCAATAGCTGACGAATGATTGGACAGGTTTTGGTAATGTAATGAGTCAGCAGAAAATATGGCGTGTTGATTATCGTAGGTATCAATGTCGGTTAACAACAGCTCATCGATCTCTGATTTCACGTGAAAGTCGTTCTCAGTAAGGGGAGATGGTTTCTCTGGTTTTAAAAATTTCCAGATATTAACTGTGCCGTTTGCATAACCTCTAAAAAGGAAATATTCATTTAATAACTAAACTACTAAACTATAGATCTTCGATAATGATTTTAATATCTAATTTTTATATTTTGGAATGTGATTTGAAGTGAAAAAGATGACAATCGACGAAATATTAAATAAGTGGAAAGCCTAGTCTAATTGATTTACATTATATACTACAGGCCTTTAATTTTGAAGAAACAAGAATAATCTAGATTTAATATTATCGTTTGAGTTCTTATGAATTCCTGTTTTATTATTATTCACTCGTGATAACCTTAAAACGCTTTACTTCAAGATTAGAAACTGAATTAAAAAAGGTTTAAACTTCGATTCTTTAGGGTATAAAAAATACATAACCCACTGCTGAAAAGCCATTTTCCTTCTCCTTTACACCGGGTGCACAACATTGCATTCCTTCCATATGCAAACAAGACAGGGTGTGGTACCCTCTACAACTCCCGTAATAGTAACAGGACCATATCATAGCGTATTAAAAACTCTTATCCGGGTGTAAAGTTGTTGAATCAACATAGTGTAAAAGAAGCCTTACACTGCAATTTCTAAATACTGCTCTTTTGTTTTCCATGGTTTCCATGTCAACACCGTTGGTAGTTGGCGATCATACTCTAGTGTATGAAGTAGCGCCAATCTCTCTTGGCCAGCAGCCCAAACCTGTACATACGATGAAATCAATGAAAAAAAAACAAAAATAGATATCGCAAGAAGTTAACAACCCCACCCTCAAAAAAATAAATAAATAAACAAATAAAAAAAACAATAAAGTAAAATAACAGTAACAATAACAATAAAGAGACTAGATGAATTCCTATATATTTTCTCCAAATATCATATTATTTTCAAACAACCGTCTTTTAATTTTTTTTCTGAGTTTCTTTCAAGTCATCCTTCAAATGACCCTGATATTTTTAAAGAAAACCAAAACTTCCAGTTTTTCCAGGTATACTGCAAGCCCTAACATTGTACAGTACTTGTTTTACTATGGTAACACATTTTTTGTTCTGTTACCTTGACAACATGATCATTGCTAACAGTGGCAAAACATGTGGCTGATGAATCAAACTTTATCCCATTGATTGCAAGCTAAAATAAAGAAAACATGTTTCTAACGGAAATTCTTACTTCAGAAATAGAATCCTTTTTAGGAAGTTATAAAGAAAAACAATGTTACATCAAGATTTTAACCGTTTTTGAGAAGATGACGGAATTTTCATAAAAAACACGGAGAATTTTTATAATTCTTTCAAAGAAATTTAGAATATTTGAGGGGATTTTGAAGGTAAGATGAAATGTAGCATTTCCATGCATTTAAAAATGAAAAAAGGGGAAAGGTTGTAGAACTAAAATTGTTGAGATTTAAGAAAAAAATATGCTAAAAAATTTTTTTAAAAAAAGAATTGTGGAGTTTTAAGGAGGCTTGGCAACCACTCCACTAACAAGTTAAGTAAAATTGATATTAATTTTATTTTACCGTTAACGTTTTTTGAATAAGCTGATTGGTGTTAGCCCTTATCCCCTTATTTTTTTTATAGCATTGGACACTTTCTGCATACTCCAATATTTCAAATTTTAAGTGAAACCCCAGAGCGTGTTTCCTTTCAAACAATTTGTTAAAGAAACTACAAGGATCCACTTACTTACTTCTTGTGTAGAAACTACATAGCATGTATCCCTGCAGACAATTCGCCAAAGAAACTACAAGAATTCATTTATTCATCCACTTAAATTTAAACCTCAGAGCACGTTTCTCTGCAAACGATTTTTAAAAAAACTACAAGGACCCATTTACTCATCTACTTGTATTGAATCTAAAGAGCATGTTTCCCTGTGGCCGACTTTTATTTCCACTTTAACATTCATCCCATCATGCAAAAACATTAATCTCTCACACAAAACCTTACTGTGTGAGGGTGATTCCAAGTATTCCATGTTTCTTCATCAGTGCTACCAGTAAACATCATTCCACTAGAATAACCAACTACCAAACAGTTCCTACTCACAGAACCACAGCATGCTAGTGAAGTCACGAAATCTAAACAAGAAACACATTTGTGATGGAGAGTTTGTGTTAAATCATTACTAAACAGTGGGCTGAATTCTGTTATCGGAAAAATCAGTCTGACACTCTCTTTTACTCAGGCAAAAGAAAAACATTGTTCTCAGTGTGCATTACAATGCAAGTAAATTACACTGCAATGCAAATTAATTTTACATTCCCTTATTACATTTGCATGTAGTAGTTCCAAATTTGATCAAGAAAACATCTCATTATTGTTTAATTTCAATGATTTTTCCTGTACACACGATGTAATCGCCAAATAAGCAAGTTAATAGAGCAAATGTCCAATAAAAATCGAAAGATTACCTCTGTAACTGCAATGACCCAGATGTTTGGTGACGTACTTCTGTTGTTCATCAAAACAAATCGACTGTACACTACCGTCTTCAGTAGCCACAAGCAATAGATCTTCTGAAGTGGATTCAGAAATTGGTTGCAACCATTCGAAGCATGTAACCTTGCTTATGTCAACACTTTGAAAAATTACTTCTAAAAAAAGGGAATTTGTGTAAATTGACAGTTTTTTTGACATGGAGCTTAAAATAAAACCTTAGTATAAAAAAAGTATGATATTTTGTATTTTTGCCACAGTCGCTGCAGGCAAAACTTTGATTTTAATCTATTTCTGCGTTGAACTTTGCTTAAAATTTACCAAGTGTAATTTTTCTAAGGTTATTTAGGGAATTTAAGGAGGAGTTGTCACCCTGTTTTGTGTAGGTTACATGTTTCATGTTTAATTATCCAGGTTTAGGCCTCTGTTGCTTCACTTTCCTCAATCTTTAGCCTAGCGAGTTGAATAGCAAGTGCTTGGGTTTTGAACCAAAACTAGAATTAGCAACTTAAAAGGTGTAATGTAAAGGTGTAACAAAAATTCTCCTGGCAACATAAATGTTTTTCAAAACCTGTGTGATTGTATTGTACAGAGCTAAAGCAATAGAAAGACCAATCAAAAAAACCTTTTATGGAAGCCATATACAAACATCCATTAACTGTTCCAACCACAGTTGATCCAGAATTCTAATGTGAAAGAAGCAAAACCGTTAAACACGAAATGGAATTATTTAAAGATGCAGATCATACTTCCCAGCGGACTAAATAATGTTTGCTATACAAGATCATATGTGAATCACATAGTTCAGCTTCGGCGGTGAAAAAAATACAACATCACCAAAGGATCCCGAGTTTATCCTTTAACCGTTTCATTTTCTCCCCGCTACAGATATAAGCATGGTATTTTTGTATTGGATGGATGAACACTTACACTAAATTTCATGTTTGTGATGTCGCCAGCAACACCAGCTGGAAATCTACTTGACAATACATTTCTTGAGAGATCAGTTAATCGGTCCACAACCATATTTCCTTCACCATCACTATAAAAAACAAAAAACTTACATTAACACTAAATGTTATATCTAAACTTACTAACAGCGTGATCAAAGAGCTTTAAGTATTTTGACATTATTTTGTAACCACTGGATGTTCTATCTTAAAAGGAAACTTCCGCAGTTCTATGCAAAAAAGTTTGAAAAAATCTGCAATTTTGTGTGGTAGTTCCTCTTCAGAAAACAAAATGAACCAGAGTTTTTTTTATTGGGAATTGCTATGACGCTTCGTTTTTGAACGTTCAGCAAGCAAGAAAAAACAAAAAACTTATGATTGCAACTAATATGAGGAAACACAGTTTGTGTAAATCTATATTTAATTTAATCAGTGTCAAACTTACCTGGCAATAAACATTTTTTTCTTGCTATTCCAAGCAAAAGCGTGTATTTTACTGACCAAACACTCACATTCCATGGCAACTTCTCTCAAAGCTACGAAAAATTAAAAGCAACAATTTACTACAGCAGCTAGCAGTCTTTCCAAATCAATGCAATGCCAAGAATTTTCCACATCGAAATATTCAAGTATTTGTTCATGACTATCTCTTTTGAATAAAGGACCAACTGTGGAGAGTTATATACTCCAAAAAAAAAAAATTAAAATAAATTGTAGAAACTGAAAATTTAAAACTTGTAATCTTTCTTAACAGTTTAAAGCAGAGATTTAAACTAAACAAGCTTACACTCAGAGGGGTGACAAGAGCAAAAAAGATCCATCTTTGGTTCCAAAAGAATGGTAAGAATAACTTCTAACTTTGTCATGGACCACCTTCTTAACCCATTGTTGTTCGAATAAACACAGACTGAAAGAGCATCCAATAATTCAGCTAGCTGTGGTGCCATGTGTTTGCTCATGAGTAACACAATATCTAAATAAATACTTCAGAAAATAAAAAATTAAATTCTATATTGCCTTATTAAAAAAACATTCAAATAATGAATCTAATAGATTCATAGATTACAAGAAGTCTAAGATTTAAGTTCAAATATAAACAACACTTGAATCAGGTTGGAGCATTGGTAAGATATGCAGAATGTATTACGACAAACACAATAAACACAAATTTCGCATTTTAATATACTTTAATGAGGGATTACAAATGTAAATACCTTCGCAACACACAATGTCCACAATGACCTTCACTTTCTTCAGCATCAATTTAACATTGCCATAATTTTTATCACCTTGTCGAGAACGTGCACCATCTTCATTAAAGCAGCTTTTATTTTCCAGCTCTTCTGAAAAAACGAATGCGAGAATAAATGCCTGGCAATAAAATTTCAAATGGAAATATTTATGATACATGTTTGCTGTATGAAACATGCAAACAAATAAATATCTGTTGGAACCTAAGAATGTTAGACATAAGCAGCAAGTTTGACAATGAAAAGCAATAGATAATTCGTACAAATCATCAATATAAACAGAATTTCAACATATGTATTTAAAGTATTACATACTTCTATTTAACTTTAAGTTTTTATAATTCAATGTGATAAATAATAGATAATCAAGGCGGTCATGTAATAAAGATTGATAAATAAACACCATTAGGACCTTTCTTCATATAATTAGCGCCTTCAATGACCTCAGAAAAAATACTTACTATTGGCATGAAGTAGAAGGGTATCTTTACAAATTGCAACAAATCTCAACAGCTCGTTTTCCTTTTCCAGTAATATTGCTCGAATTACTCCCAACAGAACATCTTTACTGGATTTCAACGTATCTGGCAGTTGACAATAATCACTGCCTTTAACATCTAACACCTGCAGCAGTATGTCGAGTAAACGGTCCACATTGTGAACAGCAAGATCCCTTAAAGCATGCACAAGGTGTTCTGGTGACACACTAGTTGATAAAACAGCAAGTACATGCAAGAAAATATCCATATAAAGCATCTCTTCAGCTTTCTCTGTAATTCGTCTCAAGCCATAGCAAGCAGATTGATAATTCTTTAATGCCATAGCCTGGTGAGTGATAGGTTTTCGATTATCTTTTGGTTCGCTTTCTACTATTTTAGTTAACGTCAATGTAGGCACAGCATCCGTTGAAGCACGACCTAATGGATTTGGTGCTTCAAATAACACAGCTCCAGGTGGTTGGGAATTCAAAATAACCTCGCTATGTAGTAATAAGGAATATGGGAAATCTAAACAAAATAATGTATCACGTGAAAACACTGTTGCTCCGAAAGGAACCAATGTCCCCAACTGAGTTTGTAATGAATTTTTTTGTGGGTTGAAAACTCCACAATTTAGAGTGCATGCTCGACTTCTAACATATATACAAAGATTAGAAATAATATGAGTAACATAAATCATTTCTTATTCTCTCCTTCTCATTTGACTGCTGTGACTGTGCTGTGGCTTGCTTAGCTGGACTAAGAAATTCATTAGAAATAGCAGGTTAAGTAAAAAAAAGTGCTGTGACCTTTGAGAGCTTATGACATGTGTTACAGGGTATCCTGAAAGAGTAAACATAAACCCTTAAACTTCAGGTACGGCAATTGACGTGGTAGTAAAACGGAAATACCAACATGCTATCCATTAGCCGCAACTCGTGATCACTTAACTTTTGTTTAAAAAGAAACATTGTCGACGAACGTGAATGTAGGTGAATATTTCGAGATTAGTAAAAAAAAGCTTCTAAGACTGAGGGTTTACAAACAATTCCAATATACTCTACTTCAGTTATTCATTATGTCAGTGCTCAAAATAGTTACTTTTCTCACTTCATTATTGAACTTTGCAGTGTACCTTTGTGGGGTTGAGCGGGAAAGTATGGTAAGAGTGACTGAATATTATGCGTAAAATTTTTTTATTCGTAGATGCCATTTTAGTAACTCATTCCGTGACCAACTAGTAAAAATACATTTTTTCAAACATATTGCAATGAAAATAAAAGAATAGTTACCTGAATTTATTAAAGGTGGTGTAGATTGACCCAGAAATTCTGGAGCTTCTTTAACTTCGGAGATTTGAAATGGATAGCTAGAATAACCAGATGTTATTACTGATAAATTGAAACTTCACTAAGGTTTTACGGGGTTATGCTTTTGCATATTGATTAGTTTTGGCATTGAGATGATCTCAAACACATATGACTACAGAGTAATTAAACTGCTACTGGTATTGCATATACCAGTAGCAGTGTAATTACATAATTGATCAGAGTTTAGCTAGCACAATATACAATATACAATAGATAATTCGTACAAATCATCAATATTTGTACGAATTGTAATAATAATGTTTTTTATACTTACTCTTTCGGGACCGTTAACAGTGGTTCAATTTCCTTCCTCATATATTTAGAGTGACATTCTTGACACAATAAATAATATGGTGATCCAGTACCACAAAGGCCACCGAACCAGCCCCCTAAATATAACCCATTGCTGCGATAACCATGGTTGCTGTCAAGGCTTCCACATCCTGGATGTTCTGAGTGCATATGGCGATTAAAGTTGTCAACATTCTCTTGACATATATCACAATAAATAGGACCAGTGTCTGTTTGTCGAAACTAAAAAGCACCAAAAGATAATACATAGGGGACAATAAACAAAAAGCATGGGATTTTATGTGCAGCAAATAGGCCTTACATTCTGTGCCAACCTGGAAAAAACTGATGATGGAACTGACACATCCATAAGTCCAGTATCCATGTTTAAAACTTCATTGTTTTCTTCATTACTTTCAACTACAGCCCGTAAACTTGATCGAAGCTGGTCGTTTGGAGCCATTGGATTTTCATTAGTCATCATAGATTGCAACAATTCCCCTAGGGAAGCAGGGCGATCAAAACTAATCGATGCTTCTTGACTTTCCATTTCAAACTAAGAAAACCAAATTATTAATACCTTTAAGTTGATATTAAACCACAACCATGAACATAATATATCTGGAAATGACGCCTTTTTGGCTATTTCTTAAAATAGTCAAACAACATCACTAGTCAATACAATGCAGATAATTTGCTGCAAAATTTTTTGTATGCGAGGTAAACGACCTAAATAAATCGCAATGCACAGCCAGCCTGGAAGGAAAGACAGACTATCTTTTTTCTGTTGATAAATGTCCAATTGCTAAAAAAGCTACGGATTGCAATTATTGTACAATGTTACCAAAGTGAGAAAAACAAATGACAGGGTCAAACAACTGTAATAATAACTACCTCATTTTCATTGACATGATTTATCTCAAAGTCATCATCATTATCATCAACAAAGTCTGCATCATTGTCGGACGAAGGGTGATCAATAAGCCACGTTACAATTTGTTGCAAGTATCGAGACTGATTCCCTTGTGGCCTTCCTGGATTAGATGCTATAGCTCTTTGCACTTGACTCTCAGTAAAACCCATATTTACCACTTGTTGAATTATTCCATTTTCCATAGATTGATTTGTGTTGTCATCTGATGGTTGATTAGCACTTCGATTTCTTGAGAAAGTAAGGTAGGAAAGTAATGCAAGTTCTAATTTTAACGTTCAGGTTTTTTTTTATAAAATTAATGAAGAATAAACAAAAAAAGAAAAATGCAATGTAATCGCACAATTTAGGGGAAAAACTTTGAATTGCATTTCAGTTAGAATCAGCTGTAACATCCACAAACATTTATACAACAAATATAAGAAAATATAGAAAAATATATAATAGGACAAAAATACCTGTTACTCCTAGTTTGGCTAGTCACTCTTCGCTCTCTTTGATGTTCTTCCCGATCACGAAATGTTGTTCTTCTGTTGAGCAACGAAAACACCCTTCTACGACGTAAACCAAGTGCATCATGTAACCCAAACATATGCTGATTTTCCAGAGTTGGACTTGTGGGTCTACCAGCATTTTCTGCAGTTGAGTTTTCCCTTTGATCAACTACTGAAGCTTGGGCACTATTCTCCATAAATTCATATGGTTGGTCAATAAGAAGATCTTGAAGTTGTCTTCGACGTGGCAAATTCTGTGGTGGATTATTATGTTGTGAAGTTTGGCCTTGAGAGTCATCCTGAGACAGACTTGTTGCAACAAAAGTCTCTTTTTCGTTCTCCATAAGAGAAGTTTTGTCTAAAAGAAAGTAAAACAATGATAAAATTGTAAAATTAAAACAGAGGTTCACGTTTTAAACTAATTAGCATAACAAAGAAGTTTAAGCTTAATAATAAACTTATTGGGTCACAGATAGAACACAAATAATTTTATTTACGACAGCAAATTCTAAGATTAATGGAATATCTACCGTTTGAATTACAAAACCTCTGCACATTATTTTACAAAAATACTTAAGTAACAAAATTTGCAAGAGCCAAGGATGAGATTTAGGTCAAAGCATAACCAACTAGCCAAGATAAAAAATCAACCAAGGCTTAAACTCGAATAATTAAACAAGCAACCTTAAAGTTATTTAAGAAGTGCTAAACTAGCAACCGTCAAGCTGAAATCTTGTAAAATGTAAATATCACTTGGCACAATCAAGGCTGAAATCAACATATTTTCCATAGCAGAATAAGGTCGACACAAAAAATGGAATTGCTTATTAAAAGAACAGTATATTCAACAATTTAAACTTGCATAGGACAATCGATTTTGATCTTTAAATGTTTGTGACTTCCTAAAAGTCAATAATTTTTTCATTAAATTAGTAGTTTCCCTTTACTAAAAATGTTCCCTGCTAATTGTTACAAAAAGCAATCGTTTTTTTAAAAGCATAGAAAAATAATACCTTGTTCAAATAAAAAAGTGCTTTTGCTGATTGCATTATGGATTATATTCAGTGATCTTTCCAACTGACCAATGTTTACTCTTCGTTGTATCGATGCAAATCTTTTCATTTGGGCCACAGACAATAATGTTTTTAAAAGACTAACAAAGTGATTATTTTCTTCCCTCTCTTCATTATTTAACAAATCCTTTTTTTTGACTTTACTCTTACTTTCCTTACAACTTTTCTTCTTTCCGATCGTGGCTGCATAGTTTGATAGCACTGTTCCAAATTGTGAAGACTTAACCACATTTAGTAGGGATTTTATATTAAGCAGGGTAAATGTTGCATGGAATAATTCTTTATATAACTTTTGACCTTTTACCGATGAAAACAATTTGGGCCAAGTTTTTGGCAAACTTTCTTCCATTTGATTACAATCGTTCGTTAAGCAATACTGAAGCATAGTACGATTCTCGCACAACAATGACAGCAACTGCACAATTGATAAACCAACCACAGACGGATCAGGAAATTCAGGGGAAGATTCAGCCGTGAATTGTGTGTAATCTAACTGGCTATAACAAAACACAATTTTCACTCTCAGTGAAAGCAATGATAAGATTACAATTGATGAATTAAGAAGAACGACTAACTAATAGGGCTTACTACCAGTCATTATTTTATTCGTGAAATATCTTCACAAAACAATTTTAATAGCCTTTTAATAGCCTATTACATGATCAAAACAACTTCACACTATGGAGAATTTGTTCACCGTTTTAATTTATAATAAAAATTACAACTGGTGTAAGATGGAAACAAAAAAAACATACTTAATAGTAAGGGTGTCATTCCACTGTATACAAACTTTTGTGCCCTTGCATGTTCCACCAATTAGCATTGCATTGCGACCAGTGGTGCCTGTACACTTTCGACCACAAGATAAGCCTCGATCAATGCCACCAAAAGTGACTAATACAGGAAATAACTTCTCGCATAATGTATTAATGTTTTCAACTGTCTTACAGGGCTATGGTGGAACAAATATAGCTACTAAACAAAATTGAAATAAAAATAACAAATAAATGAATCAAACAAGCACATACATTTTGACAAAGCCATTGTTCAGCTTCTAAACAGAGGCTTTTAAACGAAACAGTAGATGACTTGGACCATAGCACATGATTAAGCATAAGTATAATAACACTTCTTGCTTCCTCACATAGTGCCATGGGTGAAGGTGCTGACGCTGGCTCCTCGCACAATGATGTCTTTTTCACATTTCTTTTCATCAGGTCTGTTATTGTAACCTTAATATGTATATATAAATACGTATTAATAACTATAAAAACGTTGCAAGTGATATTTCCCCCTTTTTTTAAATTTTTAATATTTCAGACTACAATGACTACAATGTACAAAAAGTGCAACTTCTGTGTTAATTAGAATTGGTTTTATCAAAATTGGAACTGTATTTATCAGCTTTCTATAATAGTGACGTTTTGCCTATTTAAGGTACAAAGAAACCAACACAGAATACCTGAGAATGAAAATTTTGAAAAATTAAGAAGAATTGCTTATATGTACTTCAGAAGGAGTGGATATTTTCCAGCCAAAAGATGAGACTCAAAACATTACAACTGTTAAAATATATTAGCAGATAGCAAAAATTGTTTGAAACTTTTTTTTTGCCTTTGCCGCTTTAAACTTGCTACAAATAACAGAACTAAAGCACACCTTTTCTCCTGGTGACAGGCTGTAGAACAATACACATGGGTATAAACTGGTGCGAGGTAAATCACCAAAAGCAACTCTTGGCTCCTCTCCATTTTTTCCGAATGCTAATGTGCGTTCATTCCGATCAAATCGACAAGTTATATAATCTCCTTGTGTAAATGAAGGAAACTTCAAGGTTTTCTCGCCATTGTTATATAGTTTGCCATTATACCCTCTGTACAACCACATCTCGGCCGTCATTTGATAATCACTGTTTTTTACAGGGTACTTAGAAACACCAATGCATGTACCTTCATTTCCTTTCACATCTTGCTTGATGAGAAACTAAAACCAGTTAGAAATAAAAATAAGATTTGGCATTAGGGATGTGATCAGTATCAGTAATGATAATTTTATGATGATAGAAAATGGCTGAATAGGCTGAAAAACGATAAAACTCTTGGTAAAAAAAAACATAAATAAAGTTTTAATATTTTTTATTTTAAGGGATTAATATTCAGAAATGGGGCATAAAGCATTGTGAAAATTGGAATTTTTTTCTCAAATTCTAGTTCCATCTAATGAGAAGTACTACAAGGGTGCAATCCATTCAATTTTAATCCCTCATGATAGTTTACCCCGAGTTATAAAACATAACGGAAGTCTAATTTTCAATGATTCCAGGTATGAAGCTGGTGTTATGCATTTCCACTCAAGATTCTTAGTTACAATACGTATACAGGTTGCTTAAAAGAACCTGTATTAAAAGAAGTCTGTATTTACATGTGTGATTTGTTGCATCTTGTAAGCTATGTTAAAAAAACTCTGACGATTCCCACTCTTCTTAAATAACATGCCTAACTCCGTTTAGATGTACTTGTTAAAACGAAAATACTCTTATTTATTTATTTGTTGAATAACAGTAGGGAAACAACACAAAATAAAACAACAAATAGTAATCCTTCTAACAAATAACATAAGTTACAGTGACCGTAATAGTAAATAATTCCTACTTTCCATTCATAATAAGCATTATCCCCAACAACATTTGTATCCACAAGTGCATATCCCTTTCCACCTGGACCATGAGCTACCGTCCGTCGATCTTCCAAAACAACGTTGGTAGGATTAGACATAAATTTGATTGGAATTAGATGAGATTTTCTGTCTTCACCCTCTTCAAGGGAATTTGAGAATGGCTCATGCCATATAAGTTTGTGCAGTTGTGCAAACAAACAGGAAAAAAGCTAAAAAAATGTATATGTTAGATAAAAGTAATATATATATATATTACGCATGAAAATATGAACAAATGTAAACTTTGTAACCTCCACTTTTCTGGGTAGGTATTGACATTGGTAATTTTGTTTGAATCTTGGTTCACAAGCAATAAATTTGAAGAATTTGTGGCTTATGTGTGTACATGAAATGGTTTACTGCACAAAACAGCACAACACAACTACTTACCCTCTATTATTTTAAAGCATAACTATACAATGAAAACATTGTTTAAATAAAATACAAATGCATAGACATTTCTTTTTTAGAACTATATTTGGTACCCATCAGATTAAAGTACAAAGATTGAATAACACAAGACTTGTACAGTTGATCACATGTTGATCACATGTATAAATAAGAAAAAAATGCATAAAAAGATGCACAACCTGTTGTATAACAGGTTGTGCAAACTTTTTATTTAGACTTAATCAATGTTCTATCGAAAAGCTTCACCTTAGTAATCTTTATATTATTGTTGTTTTCCTTGATCGACTTCAACACTATCTTTAAAAATTTCAACGTCATAATACGTAGTGATAAACTGCAAGAATTCATTTCTACAAAAAGAGAGAAAAAATATTTCCTCACTTGCACATAAATAACATACACAGAGATAAAGGTGTACAGGTACAACACATTTATGCAGACATATGCTTATTCTTGGGAAAGTATTAGGAGACACTTTACACTTCTTGTACTGTAGTATTCTTAAGTCTCTGATTTATGTACCTGTCATGTAAAATGTATTATATTAACAGGCTACTTCCAATGTCTGTAACTTTTGCAAAAAGGATGTTTTTTTGTCTCATTTGTTTACCCACAAATTAGTTCTTTCTTCACGTTAGTTAGTTCATGTCGATGTGGTTATTATTATCAGTGAAGCCATTAACTTGAAAACGGAGGAAAGTCATCTCCGACATACGCAACTAGGGACCACCTGAAACCAAAATTAGGCCAATTTCCCAAAGCTGGGTCAATCCACTCATTTCGCATGAGACAGGTTGATGACATCATTCGAAAACCATTAAACCCCAATACCTCTTTGGCCTTTTGTCAAAAGCACATGATCCTATACACTTTCTTGTGTTTCAAAGACAATAGGGTAATAAACAAATTTCTAAAAACTATGGATTATTTCATTTTTTTCTACCTAAGTGGATTTTTCCATGGTCTTATTGACTATTATAAAATTAATCCAAAATACAAAGTTACATTATGGACACCAGTCGTTAGTCTGTGGAAAACTTCACATGCATCCAGACAGACATATGCACGGCATTATAATATAGATACAAACAGGTAAAAAAGGTGACTTACCAACAACAGATAGAAGGCCAGTGACAAGTTCTTCACAGGCAAAGCTTTGAGCATAATGATCACTTGATAAACAACACCTTTTCAAGAAGGCGATCTGTGAGCTTAATCCACTGCAAAATGAGTCACCAGCTGGTTTGTTTACAACTGTATTTATTTTACTTAGCAGCAAGGTGATATTATAGACAACCATAATTTTTACATGTTCCTTGGGCAGGTGGTCACTATTTTCACTAAAAAAATAAGATCTATCTTACCACAAGAAAACCCCTTAAATATTTAGTCACTAAAAATTATTGGGACAATAGTCACCATACTGTGCGGATTTTCTCCAATATGTCTGCCTAGTGTTGGCATTAACTAACAACCTATATAACCTATATAACAGACCCTTGAAATCTACTTACAGCAGATACTCACAATTCTTATTACGAAATTCTTCAAAACAAATAAAAATCAAAAGAGTTACATCTTCAATTGACCGTCACTACTTCATTTAGAAAATAGCATTTTAAAATATTGGTAGCGACAATTCTACAACTATCAAGAACTTCAGAGAAAATAGTGTGGTCTATGAAAGTGATAATATAAAAAAAAGAACTTGTTGAACAGTGTAAAAAAAACCTGTAACAGCTTTTGCCTTACATACTTTACGGAGAGAAAGTTTCACAGGAAAAAAGTTTTGCTAGGAAAGAAAGCAAATTTTAGGGATTTATTTTCGCGAATGAATGATTAAATCTATTTCGCATAAAATAATCTTTCACGTTCACCTTAAAAAGTTAATTTCTGGTGGGATAAACTTTTGCGATTTTTGGATTTGTACAATTTTTTTCACTTCTTTGTTTATCTCCCATTTGAAATAAAGAGGCAGGATGACAATTTGTTTCCAAATGCATAATTAGCCATTGCATGGTAAATCACCATAAGACATATGAAATATGAAAAATATGAAATATTTACTCAAATTATTTTATGCCTAAAAAGTGAAATATATAATGAACTTACGCCACTTGTAGAGATAACGATTGTAGCAAAGATGAATTAAATGCCATAATACTTGTGATATATTTTAACGAAATAATAACTTTTAAGTCTTCTGCATTCCAATAGGATGAAAAAGCTGAGTACACTAGAAGTTTTTGGAAAGGAAGGTATTCAGGATTTCCACCTTCACAAGTAGCAAGTAGTACTGACAACAGCTGGTGGTAATTTGATTGAATTTTTGATGCAAGATGCAATGGGATGGCTTGCAAGCGATTCTAGTAACAAATAACAACAAACTCGTTTTTAAAAGATAAAAATTATAATATAATGAGATCAATTTTTTCTTTAAGATTGTTTTTTTTTGTACCAAGTGTCTCCGTATTTTATGACTAAAAATGCTATTTCTGCTTCAATCATAAATGCACAGGAAAACCCAAGGCTCTAAGCTGTTATTTCCCAAGAAAAACAGATTGGGATCCCCGAGCTTGATCAGTATGATTAGCTTAGAAAAGGCAACTGCAGCTTTTAGTACTGATCTTTAAATCAGTCATTTTACCAGTGGTGTAATAAACAATTATATAAATATAAAATTTCTTATGTTAAGACACCAACAGAAGATTCTACAAATCTAACATCTTCTTTAAATAAACCTTTCCCTTACATATTTATCCCCAGCACAATGTGGCTAAAAACATTTTGCACCGAAAACAACAACATACCAACAAACACAGTATGAGGATGAAAGACTGGATTTCACCTCAAGTTATATGCATGTAACATTCTCCTATAGGACTGTCGCAAAGAGAAAGAATGACTATGATTTTTCTTACCTTATAAAAGGCTTCGCATCGAGACAAACATTCAGGGTGGTTACCAAATGAAGCATGTGAAAGATATTGCAAACATGAAGGTATGGTACGGTGATCTTCGTTTTTAACAACAGAAGATGAAATATCATCAGTGATAATTTTTTTTAATAATTCAATACACTGCAACTGCATCTGTCAGTAACAAAAAAACTGTTACTAAAATTCTGCACACAAATGCTAAATTTGGTTGAAGATGCTAAGTATAAACATTGATGAGATAAAAGTGTTAATTTGAAGCGTTTGAGTTAAACAAAACCATGATCTGCAGACAAAATTTGCAATCAAAAGTTTTTAGGCATTTAATATTAGGTTATAAAGTTATGTAAAGAAGATTTAGGTGCCCTCCTGAAACTCATTTTTGTAATATTTTTTAAGAATTTCTTTTAGTTCAACAAAAATCAAAGCAGGTAGGATTTATTTTTTACAAATACAAAAAAAAATTTTTGAGTAAATTATGGAAAAAAAACTTGTAAGATGCAAAAAGAATGAAGTAACTTTTCATATAATGTGCTATAGTTTAGAATGTCATACTTCAGCTCTTGCAACTTGTTTCTCAACAGCTGTCTCTAACACAGAACCTGAAACAACTCCATCTTTCAAACAAAGGATGATTATGCTTGCTGTATCTTTGCATGTCAATTTTACAAAATCTAAAGTCAACTTCTCTGCATTGTTGTGCATGGGTTTTAGTAAAAACAGTAAAATAGCGCATGCTTCAATGACAATGCGACCTTGCATGGACAATTCATCATTCTTCTCATTAGACAATTGATTTTCTGTGTTGCTCTCTTGAAGTGTTTGGTTTAAATATGAATAAACATTAAGTGTTGCATCATAAATTGTAAACAACATTTGAGTGTCACTAAAAACATAATCAACAAATGCTTTAACCAATCCATGGATATGGAATCAAAACAAATAATTTCGCATTTGGCCAAAGTATTGGATGCTCCTGAACAGGTGTGTAAAATGCAATAAGGAGTTTAAAATAACTTTTTTGTCAGTTTTGTCAGAAAGAATGTAAGAATGAAAGTAAGCATTACCAATTTTGTTAAAAAAAAGGCCTCGAAAAGGTTTTTAACACATTGCCACATTTCCCAATTGTTATCATGGTTATATTTAAATAAAAAATTGAATTATGAAAATTTGATTTGCGGAGGGAGTCTCATTAGGTTTCATTATTAGTTTTCAAACAAATCCACCCTGCCTTGGACAAAAAAAGAAACATTTTAAGAGAACCCAAGATATAATACAATTAGCTCCCTTTAAAACATTTTTAAACCATCTTTACATCATGGCATGGCAATCTGCAAGACAAATACCTCTGCAATTTTTTTCTTACATTATCATAAAGGCTGTATTAATATGTAGTGAAAGTTTACAATTTTTTGTGAACCTAAGAAATGTTAATTAGAAAAGATTGAAAACACATTCTTTACCAATTGTTCTGAGCAATCTGTTCCACCAATCCACAGTGGTGGACCATAACAGCAAAAGTGTATCGAAGAGATGCCATTATTAACGGATATTTGGGCACATCTTCCATAAACATTTCTATGAAATAGCAATATCTTTTTATAATTATAATAAACATTCTCAACCGCAGTATCTGTCTACAAAAGACCCATTTAAAGGCAAGGGTATAATCCACAAAAAAGTAATATATAATTTCGAACAACATTTATTACACATAATTTTGGTAAGAAGAAAAAGAGCGTTGCCCCTAGCACTTGTTTAGATCCCACGCAAAAAATGCTAAGCAGGCAAAGAAGGGACCTAGTTTTTATACTTTACATTTTCAAACATGGCTTCTATGATGGTAATATGGATTTTAGAACCTTAACATACCAGTAGCAATTGCATGATCACAGAGTTCTGGCCACAGTAATAAATTGAAATCAGAAGAAAACCCATTAGCTATGTCAACCAGAAACTTGATATTCTTTGGTAACTCCGTTGTCATATCACATGAAAAGTTCTGAAGAGAACATAGTGCTATTTGATCTGAGCACTCTTTCAAAGCATGTTCTAAAGATATACAATATATAATTGGCATCATAAAACACAGAAAATACATTACCATTTAGTACCTTCTATGGCAGCAATAGATAAGTGGTGTGTACTTCGGTACTGACTTAGTTACTGCTTAAAGTCACTTTTACATTGATTGATATAACATCAATAATAATAATAATAACAAGATTTAATAACAAATATTCCTAGGGTTTAGCAATTGAAATACACCAAACAATAGCAAAAACAGCTACAGACAGTCACCTTTTAACTTTTCTCTTTCTTCAAAGCCATTTTTGAGTACAGAACTTTTTAACCAATGTTTTGAAACTATTTCTTCATCTGATACTATTAATACAGTCATGCTACCATGTATAATGCGTCCAATAAGTACACCGATTGTTCGTTGCAAGTCCATTAACCACACCCAATGGTTGGAGATGGATGGGATTGGAAAACTGCATGGGTCTAAATCTTTGCTTTTTTCTAGGTAATAAAAGGCACTAAGCAAATCAATGATATAGGCACAGGTTTACAGTAGAAGGAGCTAGATTGTAAATATATGGTCCATTTTTCGTATTAAATAACTAAAGGAGGCCCCACCATAGTTTATATCACAGATTTGCCCAAGGGCAATACACAATTTAGACAACAGTATGAAATAACATTGGACTAAACAACAATGTTTAGTCTAAAGTGACTTCTTCTCCTAGGTCCATGCAAATAAACCCATATTAAGGTTAAACAACGTGATCAATTTATTTATTTTTGCGTTTTGTTTTATACACAGTTGGTTGCACTGATACACTGTACTGACACATGCTTATCAGAAAAACCAATTCCTTCTGCATCACTGAGAAATCAGTTTAATCACACTATGAAAGCATATTTGCATCCTATGAGACAATACCTGCTTACTACAAGGCAATAGTTTTACTTAAAATAAAAATATACTTGGACTATAAACATTTACAAATTAAATGTAAACATGTATTTTTAATTTCTACCTGGACTTGCGAATGGCCATTTCATTTCTTGCATCTCCATAATATCATATGCTGGCGATAATTTGTTGATTTTATTTAATGCAGCAAATAAACCCATGAATCCTCTTTCAACGAATGTCAGAAATGGTTGCGGAGGTAAACAAAGCAAAAGATGTATCAATGAAAACAATGGCGAACCACTTAAAGAATGGCTAATATAATCTGAAGAAAAACAAAAAAATAAAATATAAGAGAAAAAAAGAAAACAAAGGCATAGGATATAAACAATAATGAATTACCCATAATGCAGTTTCTTTGTTCGTTATCTTGACAGCTATCGTGTTGTAGAAGCGAAGACGCATTATTTATTGCACACGAAGCGTGTTGACAAAAGACTTCCAAGTACTCGCAAAGGATGTTAAGACAAATTGCATACTAAAATCAGAAAAATAGTTTGTTCTATGAATGAAGCCTAATTGTTAACAGAAGATTAGTTGCCTTGTTTTCTGAATTCACCTCGATAAGACACACTTTTATTATCACATTTTAAAAGTTGAGTAAGAATCACACTTGTTCTCAACGTGAAAACCCAACAAATAATTAGAAACTAGATACATAAATAATTTAAAAACACCATAAATGACTGACCCTGATCACTTGGATGCTGATTAGGACAGGGTGCTAATTTGAACAGCTCATTAAGATGTTTTACACAAAAAGAGATATTCATATTGGCATTAAAATCGTAATTAAGTCACCTCAATTATGTGAAAAATCACCCACTACTTTTAGTCCTAAACATGGCTTCTAAGGAAACCTTGTGTGTACTTCATTAATCATTCATGATATGTAGCCTTCCAATTTTAATTTTGGAACAATTATCAACAATTACCTCTGCATCTTCTTCTTTGTTGATCATAAACGAAACAACATGAAGCTGTAGGACATTCATAAAATCAAAAATAGAGTTTTGTAGTTGATCATGTTTTGGTGAAGTGATCTTTGCTAACTTTTGATCCTATAAAACATTATATAAACTTCGGGTCATATCCAATCAAGAAATGTAATAGAAAAGATCACCTTATTAAGATTCTTTACAACCTTTCATCAAAATTCATCAAAAAGAAATATGAAATCAACTTACTGAAAGCAATGCTGCACTTCTTAGGAGTAAACGCAAAATAATACCCAAGGCTTTCAAGTCAGTCTCTTTATCATTAGAAGCATACAATGCAAAGCCAAACATTTGTGTAACATCTTCGTGATTTTTTATACTTTGAAGGAGGATGTTAAGGTGCAGCAACTAAAATTTTAGATGTCATGCTTATTTTATAACATTCTTTTGAACATACTTTTAAATAAATAACAAAAAGATATGTAGTTAAACACTAGTAGTGTATCTAATTTTTTATCACTTAATCCAGTATCCAGTATCCAGTATAAATTGTGAAAAAAAAGCAGAATTTGTAAGAACTAAGTAAAAAAAGCAGCATGATTTTAATTTTTAAGGAAATATATTGCAGAATAAGGAAGCTTAAAAAGACAAAGAGATACAACAAAGCAATATCTATTCAAATTCTATTAAAATTTCCATTGTTTATGCGCCCCTGAAAACCCAACCATCAATTGCTTCTGTCACATTTTTACACACCAACAATAAATAACAAACAAAATTTTAAAAATATTAAAAGCGATGACAAAGACAACCCATAGCTTTGTTAAACCAAGGAGGTTTTAAGAGAGAAAGAGTAGCTCTCAGTAGTTTCTATTAAAACCTTCTGTTGCTGATCTGCAGGTTGCTGCATTGTTTTCATATTCACATAATTCACATAATCTTGCGCGTAAATTATAAAAATAACCATTGATTATTGTTATTTCTGCATAAATCATAAATTATCTTTCTAAACTAGTTTTTTTTTGTAGCTTGATTGTTTAAAATCAGATGTTTATAAAATACAATCTGAAAACAATACAGCATTCTGTAAATTGGAAAAGGAGGGTTCCAAAAAATTTGTTCAGTTGTATCTCCTATTTTTAAACACCTTGCTATTCTGCATTATATCTCAGTAAAATGGGGTGAACAACCTATGACTTAATAATTTATTAAAATAGGTGCGTGTTTGTAACCACATACCTCGATTGTTAAAATAAAAATCGTTCATACAGACCTGTCCCATTGTTGCTTTTTTTAAATCTTCTGAACTTTGCGGTAACAACTTCAACAACATGTCTACCCATTGATCATATTTTGGTAAGAGAAACTTTGCACCTATTCGAAGAGTAAATTCGATTTTTGATACCATATCCTCAGGAAGATTTGGCTGGTCAATAAGTTGTAACAAAAGCTTCATTATAGGTTTCCCTTCTTCCCCTAAAACGTTCCGTGTGCAGGTTTCATCCTTCACTGCAAGAAGAAGATGGCTGGATAGAATGTTTAATGTACATTCAAGATATTCATTTGAATAGCTGAAATAAAGCAAACATGTCTCTACATAGAAAAAACATGTGAGCAGAAAATTTAAAAGGGAACGATAAAATTTGTTTACGTTCACGACTAATATTTCATTCTTGTTTTTCCTAAATCTTGACAACTAATTTAAAAATTTAATAATAAATAATAAAGTAAACAAATTCAAATTGACATGAACATGAACATGATAAAGACAAGTTAAAACATCAATAAAATGTTCATACCTCGAATCGTTGTCTTGATCTTCCAGGTTATTTAACTCATCTCTGTACATAAAATACTTCTCCAAATATGAACGTAAAATTGCAAAGGTTTTTTCAGTCACAGATATACTGTACGGTTTGTGTAAAGCAATCATTTTTCTAAAAGAAAGTATGGAACGTTATACCCCAAGTTGTTGCTGGTAATAAAGCGAAATGGGCAGCTATCTTTCATCCAAATATATTTGAAACATCAAATATATTTAAAACTATTAAACAATTTTGTATTTAAACAGAACAAAAAAGCTTAAGATTAAAATATTTAAACAAATAATTTTCTTTTTTAACGTCTACTAATAACGGACTAATAAGGGATAAATCTAAACAGAATCTAAACTACCAGGGATAATAAGTCTGCCTACCCTTGCACCCTCTCCCACCCTCCCCAACCAACCCCCTTTTCTCCCTTCAACAGGTCGACTGTTCATGCATTTGGAGAGAGGCATTCACCTCAAGGTAATTTTCACAAGACAAGATAAATAACTCATTACCTATCAACGGGTTGCGCTGTCCATACAATACTATGTGAAGTGCCAGCACAAAGTTGTTCAATACGTACACCATCCAAATCGGGAACTTTTGTTGGTGAAGACACAGGGGTTACACAATGACCTAATCCACACTGGCCCATACTGTTGTTTCCCCAGGCATATACTTCATTGTCTAAAAAAAAAGTAGAAGTTTTATTAACATTCATTACTTAGTAGGTATAAAAACATAACAAACAATCTTCACAAGAGTAATCGATTTAGTGAGTAACAAGCACTATAATCATTTTTTCTAACAAAAAATAGATGCTATTTAAAAAACTTTATCATCTGTTACACATGAAAGTTTTACATTTTTATTTCATGGAGACAAAAATGAAAACGTGCAAACTTCTCTCGGAATCAAGAAATTCATAACCCTAATAACAAGTCCAAACATTTTCAAACCATGTTCAGATGATTCATTAACTGCAAATTAAACAAAACTTTCTCTGTTTGCTTTTCCACTTAAAAATAGCCCAACCAGTATATTTTTTTACTTATTGCTTTACTTACCTCTTGTCAAAGCCAAACAGTGACTATCACCCATGGAAATGTCAATGATAGGCTTGTCTTGCAGGGCTGTCACAATCTTTGGTAGAAGGTGAACCAAGTCTGCTGCACCCATCCCTAAACATGGTCCACAACCCCAAACATAGATCTAAAACCAGAAAAAAGTCAAGGGTAAAGTTACTTGTTCGAAAATATTTATTGTCAATCTGTGTGTGGAACGAAGTGTTGGTTAGAAAAAAATCGGATATAAACAATCTGAGGCATGTATAGGGAAACATTAAAGTAGTGAAAATCAATACTAGGCATCCATAAGGTATTTATAGAATCATACAAGCCAGTGAAACAGGTGACCATACCAGCCAGTTGAACAGGTGACAATAGAGGTACACAAAGTAATTCCATGATACAAAATTGGTGTGGCATTTTTTTTAATTTACTTTATAGAGTTGTGTAAAAGTGTTAAATATTAACAAAAGACACTGTTTCATGGTAAGAAGTAACAAATATACACTGCAGGATTACATTAAAACACTGAATGAAGAGAGAGACTGCATCGTACCACATCTTATTCACTGCGATGGTCTACCATTTTGCTTGCGGTGTCAATCCGGCCCCTTGACCTGGCCCTAGACTATCTTTTTACCAGGGGTTATGTTTTCTCCCTAAAAATTGTGTTTTTTTACTGAATTCTTATTCTTTTTTTGTGCAGAATATTAATTTCTAGTAGCATGTGTTTACATTGTATTAAAAATAAAACAAGTAAATTGAGAATGAGCAATGCCGAAACATTTATGATTATTGCGTAACATTTCTCTTTCGAGAAAAAAAAATTGGAAATAATTCTAACGCAAGCATTTTTTATGCAGTTAAAAATTTGAAAATAATGTGCTTTCTATGAATACATGTAAATACATGTAAACAAAAAAAATATTAGAATTATAATCAAAAAAAATATTAAAAGTTGTACAACCACCAACCTTGAATGAATAATGCTTAATGTTTAAATCATTCAGTAAAGAAGAAACTAAATGTTGTGCATGTGAGGGTGTGAGCGTCTCATGAAATTTTCTGACTATACTAGCCAGTGGAAAAGGTTTAATTCTGTGCACTTTTTTATAGAATTGCATAGTTATAGTCAACAAAAACTTGACTAGTGAAAGTTATTTCCACACTTTATTCTTTCTTGAAATTGTAATAAGTAAGAAATAAACTCTTTTTGAACTCAGAATACCATTCTTATCTACAAACAGAATATTATTCTATATTATAATGCCCATATACGTCTGTCTGTCTGTCAGACAAAATGGTAGCTTAGCTGCGCAAGTAGCAAGATGCACGCAATGCGGTATAAAAAGGACGGGTGGCCCGTGGATTTTTCCACAGGCTAACGACTAGTATTATAATATAGTTTTATCATATCATCAGATTTTTTTGTTCCTTAATATTATTAAACTTACCAAACCGTTTGATGTTAGTGCCATGCTACATTGCGTACCAGCCACTACTTTTCTAATGTGGATTCCAAGTAATGCATCAACCACCTAGAATTTGAATAAAAAAACAAAATTTAATATGCAAGCCTATCAATAAGAAAATAAGACTCAAGCAATAAAACGCTCCCCCAATGTTACAATAATTTAAGCTGGGCAAGCAATCTGAATAAACAAAAGTTTATAAACCCATATTTTATCACAATACGTCTTAATCTACTTCATTTTATCTCTTTTTATATATATATTGGTTCTTTTCTTCTGTAAATAATAAGAAAGAGAACATTGATTTTCATGCGAGATGAATTGATATTGCTCAGCCAGAAAAACTTTTTTTGGAATTTGGGGAGCAATTATTGGCTCAGCTAGTCTCTCATTTCTCATACTTGGGTGAGTCTTTGCGTGAGCAAGAGCATTTGCTCTCCCCTTATTGCTGAGCCTGATATGATGCATTTACATCACAGTAAACATTGACCAAGTATGGAAGATTCCTGCTTTTGTTCCGTGATTGCTTTATCAAATTTGCTTGTATATCTATCTATCTATCTATCTAGCTCTTCAGATTAAAATAGAAACGTTACCCTGCTCTTAATGAGGTTTAAAAGTTAACCTTCTATACAGAACCTGTATTACGTACTGCAAGTCAGTACTGGTCCCTCAAATTAAAAAAAAAGATATATAACTGCTATGTTATGGAACCTGTGAATCACAAACGTAAAGGACTGTGTTAAATAAAAAGACTTTTATATAAACTTTTATATAAACAAAAATAAAAAAATAAAAATAAGATATTAACACATTCAAAAGTGACGTATTTTATTACAATTATCAGAAAGCAACCATATTATTGTCAAATCTTATTTTGTTTTGCATTATGATCATAAAAAGTATCACTGTATCTCTTCAAAATCCATGATCATACAATTTTTCTGCTATTAACCTTACCACAGTGGCACTTACAACATTTAGCTTAGTTACTGTTATCATAAAACTCACTTTTGGATGAAATATTCTGTTAGTGTCACCATGCCCAAGTTTACCTGAATAGAAATAAGACAGAAAGTGGTCATAAAATATTCCAAATTTTTATAATGGGGGGGGAGGTGAAAATAAATGGATGGGTGCCTACTTTGGCCAATCGTAAATCCTCTAAAGAAGACCTTGTGGTGCGGTTTTATGCTGTAACGACAACTTTAAATAAAACGTTCGAATTGAGTATATTTTCTAGCAAGTTTTGTTTGGTTCCTTTTAGTGAGCTAAATTTAGTAGTAATGGATAAATTTAAAAAACAAAATTCCCGCAATTTTTCGTGCTCAATACACTGAGCACGAAAAACACAATTTGAAAAACACTTTCGTATGACAATTTTTGCTTGTCAGAAGCAGTGTGGCCTAAAATATGCTACCACTTTTTTTTAAATGCGTTGTTAATTTTTTATGATGAAAAACATTGTTGTTTTTCCTAACATCTTATTTTTCAGTCCAGGGGGCAATATAAATAAAATAAAATGTGGTAGCATATCTCACAATGATATTGCTGACACTGGATGATGTAATTCTCTTCCTCAGAGCTTTTTTATTTTTGACACAGGAACCTAATTTATCCAACACCAACTACAAAAAAACAATTCTTTTTGTTTTATTCGCTACTTTTTAAAAATTTAGAAAATTTGTGACGATAATTAGACCTATGCATTTTAAAATTTTACAATAAAACGTTTCACACACTTCAAACATTTTTGTCTTATTCTGTCTGTATTATTTTATAAGATAATGAGATTAATTTTTCTCAACAATGCTGAAAAAGTGTTTGAGTTTGTTTTGATAAAAGCATGCCGATCAATTGATCATTGCGCAAAAACACAGTGTGTCTGCTATGCTTTTCTTACCATTAGCACCTGCACCAAACGTCCATACTGTCAGTCCGTCACGAGCCAGGACTACTGTATGAGAACTCCCCAAAGCAACCTGACTAACACAACCTATGCTGCGAACTAATGTTGGTACTTTCAAACTGCCACTATCACCATGCCCTACCAACAAAAAGTCATTATAAAACTACAGGAGACATCAAATATTAATTATAAAGCATCAATACTCATTATGCATCTGAGCACAAACTACAAGGATATCAAGATATAATAAAAACAAAAGAGGGATATAGTTAGAATTGTATTTTATGAATGTTTTAGGGAGATAAATTTATTGATTTTTTACTTAGAGAAATTCTTCGTCAAGTGTAACCACACTAGTAATGGATCAATTCTCACATGTGAGGTAACAAAAAAATACCTAGCCTTCCATGTTCCCCTTCGCCCCATGTGTAGAGCTCTCCATTCTCTGTCACAGCAGCAGAGTGTCTACTTCCAGCAGCCACATATTTAACCACCTAAAAAGGTAAGAAAGATTGAATAAGTAATCAGCTAAACAAAAATTCATTGTGACTTTTATTTTTAAAGCCTTAAACAAAATACAGTCTCTACTAATAACAAAATGTACAATAAATGTACCAGAAATCATATTTTTACCTTGTTTCTGAAAGGACCTTGGATAATTTTTGGCACTTTCTGCATTAGAGTATTCCCATGGCCCAATTTGCCATAGTCACCTATAAATAATTGTAACATTACAAAATATACCGGTAAATTTGCTGTGGTAATATTGCTATGATGATTCCCCAAAATGGGGTTGTTTACGTTATTCAAAGTGCAGATTTTTAAAAAACAAAATCAGGTTACGCATGAACATTTTGTTCACTTGAATATTGATATATAAGTAACAAACATTACAGTAAGAAAAATTTTAAAACAAAGCCAATTGAAAGTTTATTCGTAAAGGCTACAATAATGTCTCGCTGACGTTTTGTGGAATTTTGAGAAAATAATTTGAACTTGAACTATGTTTCGATGCTAATAATTCAATACTGAAAAAGTTATACCATCTCCCCAACTGTACACTTTTCCATCTTTTGATAACGCCAAAGTATGTCCATCTGATCCTTTGGAGGATGAAACTTGTGCCATGTGTCGATCACATATATTCACTCTACGGAGATGCTGCTGATTGTTTGAATCGCCCAGTCCTAGTCTGCCATATGTACCCTGAAGAAATAAACTTGGTTAAAAATTACAACAAAGTCTGAAAAGGGTGATACATGCTCCATTTTGCCGATTTTAAATTGTTGAACTTAAACCTGTCATTCATGAGCCATGTAGGACACACATTTCATTATTTCTATTCGACAAATTTGATTCTGTATCACCCTTTTTTATATATATTTTGTTTGCACTTTTTTTTGATAATTCTAAAAAAACTATTGGTCATGTCCAACTTTTGAACTTTTAAATTTGACAAATTCGATTAATTATATTGAATCAAAAAAGGGTGATATCAGCACTTAAAGTAATGGCTGGTCAAGGGTTACTGACCGTCGAATTTCGTTAATTGACCATCAGAATTACGTTACGAGTGGTCAGACTGACCAGCGATCGACTCCTTGCTTCGCAAAAAAAAAATATTTATCTACCATTAAAAATAGATAATAATCTAAATATCTTGTTTCACATTTATTTACCATTGATTCATAAACATTTTTTATATAGATTTTTTGTCTTTTGTTTTAGTGTAGGTAGCTAGCTAAAATGTTACCATTTTGACTACAAATAAAAGGCTTCGCCATTGGTCATTTGTTTATTTATTTATTTATTAATTTTCTTACAACAGGATGGAACCTGATACATAAAATAAATCTCTTGGGTTTTTTTATTTATTTTAGGTATGGAAGAACGACAAACATCATCAATGTATTCGTTTGTTCTATTTGTCAACCCAACGGAGCCATACAACTTTTTTTTATAGAGTAGGTTCCCAAACCAGGGCTCAGGTACGATAAAAAGATCTAAGTATTCATCATGCTCAACCACACAGGAGATCCACAACTTTTACATACACAAAAAACTAGACATTTTTGGTAGATCAAATATTGCTAAAGTACGTGTTAAGCTTGCGAAGAAGAAAAAAATATCCCATTGGTGTTCTTTTAAATATTAGAATGAATCTCTCTCAGGTAATCATTAATTCTTAATCGTTTAATTTTTTGTATCAATTCAGAAACATTTTTAATTCCCACCCTAACCTTTAGTTCGTAAATAACATGTGCAACCTAGTTCCCAGGCAACTTGCTTTTATGAGCGCGAGGGAAGCAAAGTTGACTAATTATTGTTCATTGTGTATTCACTTAATGAAGTACACCAACAGAAAGGTAGGTCAATGGGACTTGTACTTCATCAGGGAGGCATAAGAATAATTCAAAACGTCAGAGTGGAATAAATGCCAAATTTCGTGATTGAAACTGTTACACAATGAATCACATATATTTTTGACCGGCAAAAAATTCAATTTGATCGGTCAATTTGGATCTCCGATGGTCATTATGACCGGCAGTGGTCAAATATTTATTTTAAGCGCTGAATACACAACAAAACTTGTCGAATTTAACAAAAAATATTGTTAAATATACCATGTGTTATAAAAAAAGAGCGATACAAAAAATGTTATAGAAGTAATGACAAACCTTGCCACACGAATACAGAGAACCATCTGCATATATTACAAATGTACAATATTGGCCTGCTTCAATCTAAATCATATATGGATTTTCACTGAACACTTTTGTTACTAAACACTTTTTGGTCTTAATTCTTACTTGAATAGTGTCCAAACATAATTCAGGGAAGAATTTAATTATAATTCATAACAATGTTATGAATTATGTTTAGTGAAAAGAAAATAGTATCATTTGTTCATTTGTAATAAAAGTTGTAAAAAATTGTAGAGTTGCCAACAGTTCTAATACCAGGGTCACTTTGAAACCTTTTTGTAGCAAAAAAAAACTACGGCAATATAGTACAGATACCTTCCATTTTAAGTGGATCGATGAAAAGAGAATGTTTACGCCATCTTTGTTAGGGTTTCATAGAATATTACATCTTTGTTCCAGCTTCATAAAATATCATGGCATTTATTTTTCTTTAGCACAAAGAAAATAATCTACGTACTGTGTACAGAATTACGCTTATAAATCATAAATAATAAACTACAGCATATAACTGCTTCAAGTTTCTATAACATGGCATAATATGTGGCGTATTTATGCTACATTTTTTGCGTAAATTTTACCAAGTATGCCAAATTGCAAAACATGTCACATATGTAGTTGAGATGCAGCCTTTTTAGCCTTACCTGTACTGCTGTTTTAAATGTCCTGCTTTTCTTTGGTAACAAAATTTTATCTTGCACACCCTCGACTAACTGATGACTACTATTACTTCCCCAAACATAAGCTTCTTGTGATGAACTAGAATCGGTGGCTGAGGAAACTCCTGTTAATGTTTGAGTGTACTTAACTGCTTGCTTTGATATCTGAAACAAACAAAAGTTAGGAAAAAATACTAATACAGGAAATCTGTTTAATTTCTACAACTGTTTTGTTTCCATATGTTAAAAACACTATGTCACAATTTTTTTCCATTAAAATTGTGAAATCTCTAAAGTTAAAGATTTCAAATATTAGAATTTGACTTAACGAATCATCAACATTTTTGGCTTAACGTCCTTTTTCCATGCTAGCATTGGTTGGACAGGGTATATTAATAACCCTCTTCCAATCTGATTTAGACTGTGTTAGATCTAAACTCAAAGTACTCTGCATCAAGTCTGTCTTTATTACCTCCTGCCAAGTCTTTCTAGGTTTACCTCTGGACTTTGAATGTTGTGTAAAATTAGTAAACGTTTAAGCTTTCAATAAAATTTGTTTTAAAAAGAAAAATTCTGTTTAAGAAAAATTAGCTGAACAGTTGCAAGAACATACTTCAGTTATCTGACAAATAAACAGTTAATTTTTGCAAAACATTTACAGAACAATTTTAAAGCAGGTGGATAACAAAACTTTAGCTTTCCAGATGCTTTTAACTGTTGCTGTAGTCTCTCCCTTTGTTAAAAAAACAAATGCATTAGAACAAAGATAACGTGAAAGTGAAGACAATTGCTGTTGATTCACTGGTCAAACTTTAGTTTGGTTGGAAATTTGAAAATATGTTATAACTATACAAATACCAGAACCACTGACAAAAAAAGTTACAGGATGCAGAATGACATTAAAAATCATACCACTTGGAACACTTGCATGGCAGCTTTGGGTAACGTTACACATTCCAAGTCTGATTCATTTTCATTGCTTTCCTAAATAAAAAAATATGTACATAACATACTATGCCGGTTAACATAAATTTTTAGAGTTTCATATCTCCATACAATGCTATCTTGGTTTACGCATTTAGTTTATGCTTGTAAATTTGTCTGAATCTTTTGTAATGGCCTAAATTACTGAAAAGTACTGTGTAAAAGACTGTGTTTCCTGCAAGGGACTAAAGTTGTTTTTTTCTATGAAAACTGATCGCAAATAAATGAACTCTGAAATCAAGTATATAGTGTATCACAATTTATCAATAGTGATAGATTTAAAAGAAAATTTTAGTTAGGCTGCACAAACATTGCTCGACAGTTCTATAATTATGTTTAGTATATATTAAGGCACCTCGATACATAAGCATTTTCTGTTCACATTAAAATACCTCGTTTTATTTTTGTAAACAGTAGAAAAAACAGCTGATTCCAGAATAAAAACAGGTTGGAATAAGCAGGTCACAGTGAAAAAATGACTAAAATTATATTAGCAGAACTTTTCTTTTAATATGAATATAGTTTTACACTAATTTCAACTTATATCTTTAGTTATCTTACCCCTTTTTGTTTTTGTTTAAAAAGGCACTCTTCGTCCACACCCTCCCTAAACCCAGGGGTAGGGAGGGGTTTATTATACAACAAAGGGTGATTTATCAGTCTGCTATAGCATATAAACAGGATACAGACAAAACAAACCTCTTCCTCTGTCAACATATGAAGCCAATGACAAAACAATGGTGACGATATTCCACCATCTTTCTTTTTCAAAGCTGTACGAAAACAAACATCAATCCAATCCAACAAAAGCATCACATCACCACGAAGAATTGACAAACCAAGAGATATGGAGCAAGCATGGGTCTTAGACTTTGTGTCAATATCCTTTGATTCAATAATTTCAACTAAAAATTTAGTTGCGTTGTTTAACCCGTTTCTTGCAACAATAGGTAAGCGAGAATTATTAGAAAGGGCAAGCGAAGGAATACTAGTAAGCATGTCTGCACAAGATTGCAAAACATCTGAACTTAGCATTCTCATATTCATGTCAGGTGATGACCACGATATGCGCATCATGGAAAAAATAAACGACATGATGGTCTTGACACTCATTTCTAAAAGTACATCTGTCTCTTTCTTAGTAAAACTTTTCTGAGGCCGCATTGCTTCCTTTTCTTTTGTGTCTTTACTTGAAACCACCAGTTTACTCCTAGGCTTCATTTTATGATATTTGCCATGAATAGTTTGAAGTATTACTTTAAGCAGCACCATTCGTTTATTTAACGCAACTGACGTTGGTAACTTCTTATTAAATTCCCGTATGTCAACAGCTTGTTTTACTATCAACGATTTCAGAAACTTCTCCTTCATTTCAAATGAAGGAGGCTCTTCTTCAAAATCTGGTATGAAATACTCTCCACTACATAATTGCTCTTCATCTTCTTTGTTTTCAAACTGTTTGATTGCAGAATATACAGGCCATGCTTTAATAAATGGATCAATTAAAACATCTCTTTGCAGGAGAAGGGATACATCAAAGTCAGCCCAGCAGGTGGGTAGTACAACTTTAGACTGTGGTACTGACTCTCCATTTCCATCCACAGTTTCTTCCTCCTCCTCCATTACGTGTTAATGTATTTTTTGTCTAAAAAGAAAGTGTTTTGATATAGAACAATGGCAATAGGTGTTGTCTTACACAGGTTACTTTAAAACAATTATAGACTATCTGAAAATGACATTGAGTTTATTAATTTTGCAAAGTTTTGTTGGACACAGAAAGGGTAAAGTGATTCACCACATGCCAAACTTTTCCTCTCCTGTCTGCAGGATTGTTAAAAAATTTGCAATTAAAGTGTTGGAATAATTTTTATTTAAACACAGTAAAAAAACCTATGTAGGAAGGATGAACATATCTTACCACAAATATGTGAAAAAGCTTTTACATAAGCCTATTTCTTCATGAAACTGTTAAAAAAAATAATTTGGAAATGCATAAAAGGTCTGATTGTTTTAGCAGTTTTTATTACAAAAAAACCTATTAGGCCGCCGACAGAAAACAAAACAACTTTTTCAGGATGGTCTACATTATACGTCTGAGATTTTTTAAAATAGTAACATTTTAATGCATGTACATTTGCAAAATACAAGCTTGGTATACGATATACATATAGCTTATTTCAGAAAGATTTTGTGTGCAAAAAAAACACCCGTCAGGTGGTAGGTGTTTTTTAAGGTGTGCTACATTAATGAACTTTCTATAAAATCTGCCATTTAATATGTACTATCAATAGCTTTACCACACGCCTCTTTTGAAAAAAAGCCTGTAATATAAATAACTATTTAACAACACCAACATGAGTTATGATGATGAAATACTGTATCAAACAAAAATTAGCCAATTACAGTACATGGTAGTTGTTTTCTCCTCTCTACAATTATATATATAATTTCGTATTCAAAATAAATAAAAAATTTTGTCACCCAAAAACTACTTAGCTTGTTAAAATTTTTTTTTCATAACAAGTAATTTTTTAAATTTTGCGTATTGATTAGGAGCAAACAATTAATTTTAAAAATATTCAAGATCATGCTGACCCGTACAACTTCTCTAAACATCAGAAATATGCTTCTAGTTTGACAGCTTAACATTCGTTCCTATTAAACTAAGTTGACAATAGATGTTAAAATCTAATCCTGCCATTGTAACCTTAGATCTGTCTAGAGTAATATATTCATGCTTTACAAAAAAGGCTTAAAGCAAAATACAAAGATAGCAATGAAAAAACAATAATTAAAAAATCTTCAGATGTAAATTAAAGTAACAGATAATAAATAATTATTCTAAAATAGGGTTTATCGAACCAGTTATTTATTTACTTAAACCAAGTTCCTTTTTCAACCTTTCGCTAAGACTACCACCGCTGGTTGAAGGTGGCACAGTGGTTGGACTGCTTGTTGACAGTGATTTTCTTAAACTTGTCCACTTATATTTATCATCTAACAAGCTCTTAGAAACATCTTCTTTGTTTAATGACAGCACTGATGACCAATCTGGTATGTTCGGATCAACATGGTATCTTTCACGGCTTATGGAATGATCTCCTAAGATTTCAAGTGCTCCAAACAGTGCACCACCCTGCCAAGCACAATAGTTTGCAGGCACTGGAGAGTTGCGAAATGTAATCTTTTTAACAAATAGCCTATTGTTGTAGGAATCACTGCTTAATAGGAATTTCAGCTCTGCAAACAACCTCGAGTCAAACCCAGGAGACATGACACTTCCGCCAATAAGAACAATATTTTGCATTAACTCTTTACGACAATCAATGGGACATTTTAAAATGGCGTCAAGGACAAAAGTAACAATACTTTGGTCTTCTTCATTTCCTTCAAACAACATATCCATAGCATGTGCTCGCAACTTCCCATCAATGTGTAAAACTTTGTCACCACCTAATGGATATCTGACAGGCACTGCTACAAGATCTGTAGCATGCCTGCCTACAAAACAACAACGCACTTTAATATCTTCTAAAACTGATTCACACAAACTTAAATTAGATTTGGCAGACTTTTCCTCCCCCTTTATTTCTACTATTGCATTTTCTGTTATGTGCTTGTTTATACTTTCATGCACAGCCTTTCCAGCAAGATCTATATACTCCATTGCAGTGAGAATAGGAATTTGCTCGTATATTGGAACAACTGTTGTTTCTGTATATCCACAATCGATTACCAGTCCTGTTTGTATTCCAACTGCAAATAAGGCAAGTAAGTGATTTGGAATAAAAACTATGGAGACAACTTCAAAATGACGAAACAACACTCTTGCTATTGTGTTGCGAATATGAATTGGCTTTAACATGGACTCACATATAACCACTCTTCGTTCTTTTGGATTAACTAACAAATACTTAAAATAAAGCATATGAAAGAACTCTTTATACAAACAAAATGCTTCGCTATCACTTGGATTTGGCTTATCAAAAAGTTTAACAGATCGAAGTTCTCCATTTATCATTTTCTTGATTTCAGTACGAATGATGTGACGAGGAGCATGTTCGCCAGCAAAACCAACTTTAGTAAACTCTGTACCAATGTCAAGAACGACTGCTTGCTTATCAGCACCAAGACCCATTAGATCCATTAAAGCCATTTTTAGGTATATACCCTGAATATATGAAAGCAAAGTAATGTATATAATATTAAATTTTTCAACAGGAGAGAAGACAAATTCCATATTATATATACCCAAGAAAAATTTCCTTTGTTTATTAATACTCACTGTCCTAAATTACTGATGATATGTTAAGTATAGGATTCATGTATATATATTCAAAATATTTACAACACCCCATACTTTGATAACTTTAAACACAGTACCCAATTTATATTAAACAAATGCCATGCATAAACATCAAAACATGAAGTTAAAAATCCTGAGAATCAAAAAACAAGCAAAAAAAATATTTATAGACAAATTTTTATAGGATATGATAGCAACTTGTTTTTTAACAGTATTTTGAACAGTTGTTCTTGTGATCCTTTACTGGAATTTGAAAGTGATGTACCATTAGTGGCTTCTAGAAAACACACATTATTTTGGTCACATTTTTGGATATATATAAAATTGTGTGCAATTGTAGGGTAACTGGTTAGTATTGTTGATTATAGATGATTCAAATTAGAAGTAAGATGGAGGACTTTTTTAAAGGTGTTAAAATTGTTTAATGGTGTTCTTACAGTATGTGTATTACCTATTGTGGAAACCAATTTATTTAGACTAGGTTATATGCACTCCTTTTTACATGCATTTATACAGTAAATAACATTGTGGCAAATAATGTGATTAATTGAAACCATAGGGTACCCCAATTAGGGTAGTTTTTGGGGTGATAGTTTTATTCCACAGATCCGATAATTATATGCTCTCCTTTGCCACTGGTTTTGCAGATGGATACTGTTCTTTAAAATTCACAGTGAATAGTTTCTATTAGTGATAATTTTCAAATATAAATAACTCCTCCTCCTGGTAAGGTTTTTATGTTAGATTTCCTCCTTATGAATTTGTCTTTATAGTAATTAGATGGAAATGAGTATAAAGCTG
Source organism: Hydractinia symbiolongicarpus (assembly GCF_029227915.1). Classification (NCBI taxonomy): domain Eukaryota; kingdom Metazoa; phylum Cnidaria; class Hydrozoa; order Anthoathecata; family Hydractiniidae; genus Hydractinia; species Hydractinia symbiolongicarpus. The sequence continues at coordinate 9,683,805 of NC_079875.1, read as the reverse complement.
CATAAGACTTTGACTATGTCACACCCCGTAAAGTCATACCTTACAAAACATATACACACTTTGAATATCAAAATAAGCTACCCCAAACACTACCACTAATGCTATAGCTCAATTGTCTACACCATGTAAAACTGTTTAAAGTTTAAAGTTTGATGAGGATAGGTGATGAGTATAAAAAAGAATATTTCTTATCACTAATGGTGCCCAAATCATACCAGATATACAAATACCTATTGAAATAGGAAAAGATTTCAATGGCATAAACACTTGAATGCAGATAATAGGAATTTTGCACAAATTATTAGCCTGATAAAATAGAATCCATTTAATTTATTCTAAATAGGTTAATCTTCTTTCACCACATAATTAAAACCTGTTTGTTTATGATTTCTCTTTCTTTTCTGCGATCGTATCTCATTACATAATGTTAATGACATGTTCCTGTTACGGTGAACAAATGTATTCCAGTTCCGTTTTATGCAAAACAATAATATTGATATACCTTGCGGTTGGCTTATTTCTAAGAATAAACACTGACAATTAAAAAATAAAGTTAAATCGTACCCATCTATGTATCACAGATGGCCTGGACCAATGGGACTCAGAGTGGTACAATTTTGCCAGCAAGGTATAATACAATTTTGAAGGCCAGGCTTTTGACTGGAAAAAAAGAAGCAAGATATTCTGGGTAATTAATGAAAGTTATGTATCATCTCCATGATCCATTCAAAGATAATCATTTTAATTCATATATATATTTTATTTGAAACGATCTTTATACGATTTTCAAAGACAAAAAAAATTTCCAAAAAATCATTTCCCAATCTTTTCAATAAAATTAAATTAATTCATTTCAACACTTTGTTAAATTCGTTTCACTTCAAATCATTTCATAATGGCTTCTAATATGCACGTGTTTATCACACATTGCTGATTTCTAAAGAACTTTAATTCAAATTATATAAATAAATATTTGCACAAACAAACAAAACAAAGTGAAAAGAATTCTGTGAATCTTTCAAAGTTAGTCAAAACGGCATCACTGACAGCGAAAACATTGTTGTAGATTGTTTAAAACAGTCCAAACACCTAAAGTTGTATGTAACGAATAAAGCTCTGTAAAAAATAAAATATTTTTATTATATACATATATACTTGTTTTGTGTTAGTATTTGCTTTTAGCTGTTAGATAGATAGACAGACGTGCATATTTTACATGGTTAGCCTCACAAACATTGAGGGATATACCCTGTCTATTATTTCCAGGAGGGGCTATGGCTTAGATGAAGAGTCCTAGAGTATTTAATGCTCATTTTGAGCTACGCAGACCCAATTAGGGCCCGTGCTCTACTAGACAACTCCCGGCAACATCCAACGGCCCACACAGTATGCTATCTCCCCCATTTCCCTCACATGGTTTGGGTTAACCCAGGGCTATGGTAAAATTTACTCGTCCATGTTGAATCGCCTTCAAGACGAATCGAACCCTGGTCTCCCACACAGAGTACATGAGCTATAACTACTAATCTATGGCGCCACAGAAATGTTGAGAAATAAAGGTCAAAACAGGATGGTAGAAAAAGAAAAGATCATCGTATGAAAATAGAATCTTAGAAAGGGAAAATATCATCATAGATTGTTGAAAAATCATGAAAACAGGATCGAAATGTTTAATTTTAAGGAATGTTTAAAAATAGTTTCATGTGTAAGAAATTCATCACATTTTAAATTTAATTTCTTTGCAGAAACAATTTGTTAAGATCATTTTTAGTTTGTTTCATGAAATGATCTGTTAGCGATTTTGAAATATGATGATACAATCTTGAATTGATCAACATTGTTTCAATTTGTGTAAAATGTTGAATAATGGTGGGAAACGGTCCTTTATAACCTAATACTATTTTGTTTGCACCTTGTTACTTGTTTAGGCAGAAAATCAGGTTTACAAACTGAATCTCCTAAAATCCATAAAAAAACCTGTGGATCACAGGTCGGGAAAAGATGTGGTTTAGCTAATAGCTAGCTATAGCTAGCCTGCTATTATAAAGCTATAAAGTTCACACGTTTAAACTGCAAGAATTAGATGGCAAAATACTCCAATTATCTTTAGGGTAATCTTAAGTGAAGGAAAGCTGTAATTGACTCTAGGTTCAGTCTAGTTTATTAACTGGTTCACGTCCACATCCATCACAAGCACCTCACAGTTTCATTTTTTGTTGTTCGTCACTGTGTAACTGGGTCACGAAACAAGCCCTTCTCGTTTTGTATTTTATAATTTTACAGACCAAACATTGCCGGTCAATCTCGACCCCTGGGTTGAGTAACACTAGGGCGTTTAATCGTGTTTAGTTTGCGTCCAGCATTTTTAGACTCAACCACACGATTAAACGCCAGCCAGGTCATATATGGTGTTTTTCAGTATACAAAATTTGTTAAAATTGCAGGAAGGAACAGAGAAGAGAACAGAAAAATGAACAAACCGACAAAAGAACATTTTAAGCCAAAAAGCAATTTTTTAAATTGAGTTAGTGCAAAAAAGGAAACTTTTTTCGCAATTATTAAAACCTTTATTTATAGATATATATTCTTTATAAATTTAAATATTTTAGTATACAAATTATTTTCTTTTTATGTAGTTCTGAGTACTTGATGTTTCTTTGGTCATTATGTCTTTTGACGAACATGATTGGCCGCTCCGTGACAGAATATGCCGCATAAATTCACCCAAGATCATTTGACGTACATTTTCAAAAGAAAAGCACAAACCAGATAAAGAACTGTGTTGCTTGTGTGACTTTTGTCACGCATGTATAAAATTAGAAAATCATAAAAGAAATTCGCGACAGTTTTTTATCTACTTTCGCGGCCAGAAACTTTCGCGGGCAGAAACTTTAGCGATTTTCGCGTTTTTGGCCCCCTTTCGCGAAAGTTTTGCCTTTACAAATTTCAAAACAGCAAAACGCAAAAGTTTTTTCACGCGAAAAAAATTTCTTTTTCAAACAAATTTAAATTGTAATTAAAAAAATTAAAAAACTTATTGCACATGGAATGATATTATCATTTAATACGTATACAATCTTTTCTAATGTCTTTATTTCCTGCATTACTTGTCGCAGCTTTATCTTCTTTTTTTTTAATTTGCGCTGAATTCAGGAGGAGTGTTCACGACTATGAGTGAAGTCATTAAAAAATTGAAAAGGTTGCCAAAGGCTCTGTGTTCTACTAATACAATATAAAACTGTTTTGTCTATCTATACCAAGCAATATTACCCGAGGTCAAAAGTATAGACCGTGCTTGTTAGGTCGATACGCTGCCGAGGGTAATAATTGTCGGAATAGATAGGCAAAAACAGTTTATATTGTATTTATTAACTGATGCTATTTTCCAAATGTTTGTAGAAACCAGGAATATTTTCCAAGATTTACTTGTGACAAGGTTGTAAATGTCAGGTTTTGTTAAAAAAAGAAATCGTTCAATTAGAATTTCATTGTTTCAATTTTTCAAAGACATGTACAAAGAGAAAACATTGAATAAAAAATAAAACTTTTTTAAACGTTTTTTGAACCAAAGTTTATTCTTCGTTAGAAGAAGAGTCTATCACACAAATTCGACGTCTTTTTGCTTGTTGCGCACTGTGCTGATGAATGTTTATATTAAAAACGCAGTTATTTATGTGTGCACCATCGAACATGGTTTTGAAATTATCAACATTCCTCGATGATGAGTTGGATGTAGTGTTTGTGATGTTACGAAGGATGTTTTTTGTTCAAACTGATTAGGTTGTACTTGTATGTAGCTATATTTTCACGATTCTCTGGCAATGTTATTTGTTTACATATAGCTACCATTATGGTTTATAAGAGGTTAAAAGTTTTACCATTCTGTATAAGGCTTCGTTAAGGCTTTTTATCCAATCAGCGCTACAGATTTCCCGTATTAACCGGATGAAAATAGCTATCAGTTAATAAAAACTCAATATAACACGGTAGAAGAATTTAAATCGCTATGTGCAGTATTCTCTCTAATTAGCGGACACCGTTGCTGCATGAACAAAGTGTCCGCTAATTAGAGGTGTCCGCGTTTTGGAAAGTTTTGCTATGTAAGCTTAAGATTTGAAGAAAAAGCGGTTTTGTATACGACATGTGTAACTTAAAAAATTAGCGGGTACTGTGCTGGTCTTAGACGCGAAAAAAGAAGAAAACAACTAAATTGAACGTAATAAAACTTTGTTTTAGAATAACAGACAAGCATACATCATAATATCAACTAAATGAACGAAAGGATACCAGTTATATGGGCGACAAAAGTTGATTGACTGGTTTGCGAAGAAAATCGAGGCCGTAAAAGCCGACATTTCTTGTAAAGTTTCAGTGTTTAAGAAGTTTTAAAATTATTCAATTTTTCAATATTTTTGTATGCTGCTTCTAAATTTTTTGGACTGTCCGCTAATTGTGGAGAAAAAAGCCTATAGTTGCCATTCCGTGCAAAAAGTTTTTTCCGGCAAGTAAAGTGTCCCCTAATTGAGTGTCCGCTAATTAAAAAGTTTTCTATGAGACTTGGACCAGAAAACAGCCGGTGTATAACCGAAGTGTCCGCCTTTTGGAGTGTCCGTTAATTGGACAGAATACTGTAGTAGCAAAATTAATTGGTACATTGGTGAAGATAGAGAAACCGATAACGAAGCTGATTCTAAGTAGGAAGTTGAAGATTACCCGTTGAACAAAGCAAGAAAAAAAATAAAAATTACGAAAAAAAATCTTGTTTTTTCACGTAAAATTTGTCGAAGAGGCGGCAAAACGCAAAAGTTTATTCCATAAATTTCGCGTTTTTTTCAATACGTAAAAGTTTCTCCCCTTAAAGTGCCTCTTCTCTGGCACCTTTTAAAACGTGGATACCATATTAACGTATGAATTACAATGAAAGTAGCGATGAGTGGAAAGTTAATGAAAGAGACGTTTTAACCAAGATGCTTGAACCGTGTAACTTTTTCTAAAAATCTAAAAAATGTATTACAATTGAGTTTGACAATTTTTCTTAAATCGCGAAAGTTTTATAAAATAAAAGTTAGCAAGATTTTCAGCAGTTTTATAAAATAAAAGTTAGCAAGATTTTCCGCAAGATTTACACAAAAACATGATCTCATTCAAAATTGTATCCCAAAATTCCGCATTAAAAGTGTATGAATATAAAGCACTTTAATGTCAAATTGGCATCTCACTCGGATTAGTAAATTTCCACGAAAAATAAATTCCCGTGAAATCTCCGAAATCGATGGATTTTACGAAAATAAATTCTCGCGAACTCGATAAAACTACTCGAATGGCGTGATTCACAAAAGATTTCCGGTCGTAAAAATATCTGAAACTTGTAGGTTTACGGAATTACCGAAAATTGAGGGTTGCTTTTCACGCCGATGGGATTTTTTCCAAAAAACAAAAACAAAAAACAAATAAAGGTGTATTTTAAATGAAATTTTATTGGAATTTATAAAATATTTTATTAGCTTTGCTAATAGGAACATATAAACATGTAGAACTGTACAAAAAAAACACACATTACTAAACTGTTTAAAAACCGTTTATAGTATACGAGACTCCTTTAAGGCACACAAATTATTTGGGACAAAAAATTACGTGTTTATCCCATGTCCTGACTCATAGTCCACATATAAATGTTTTCTAAATTTCCTTGTATTGGAATAACTAGTCTCCGAGGAAAGTTTTCACGTCAGTGTAGCCGTTTTCTTTTGCTAGGTGTATCAAAATCCCTGTAGCTCTCTTTCCTCTTTTCTTCATGCAGAAACTACAGTTACATATGCCCCGACATGGAGGACAAAACCACGCCTCGTTACGCAGGGCTTCCTTTGCGCATTCTCCATAACGATTCTTTAAACATGGTCCGCAGAATTGACCACGAACTCCTACACATTCACTATTACGACAAACTGTTTTTGTGTCAATAGTTTTTTGACGGCATTGATGACAGGATGTGCCGTACTCTGAGTCGTAGTGTTTGTCGGAAGTTCTTTCAGCTACATCTTCAATTGGTCCAGGTTCCAACACTGGTACATATCTCCGACGGGCCAGCTTTTCAGTAAATTCTTCATCACTGTAAGTGTCGACGTAATCACTAAAATAATCTTGGGTAATCGGTTTGCGATCTTTCATCTTTTCTGCTTGTCGTTGCTGTATCTTTTCCCACTTTGTAAATCGAATACCACCTGAAGACAACGGTCTCCTTGGAGTATCTTGCCAGTCATCAGAAATTCGAATTTTTTTGTCTCGTGAAATAAGCGTCTCTCCAGGCAACCTTTTACACGACCGACTTATTGAACGACGGGGAGTCAATGATGCTATATTCTTTATATATCCTTCATTCAGTCTATTCTTTCTTTTCTTTCTGTTAGTTTTAGCGGAACTTGACTTTAAAAAAACACCCTCCGGAAATATTTTTCTAAACTCTTCATTATGCATCTCAATATTCTTTCTTCGTTCTTTCTCATAATCACTTTCTTCATAATCTTCCATCCCACCAGTGGATGTGACAATTTTAAACTTTCTTCTAAAATATAAAAAAGTATGAGAATGTGCAGTTAGAAATAGGAATAGATAGAATAGTATCGATTCGTGAAGTTAGTTAGTTATAGGTAGTTGCTGATAAAAGAGCTGGGGAGTTGCTAAATTTCATGGTAACAGAATTATTAAGTCGTATGTGGTCTTTCTGTACAAATTGAAATTTTATTTAAAACCCTAGAATGACTAAACTTAATTTTGTTACATCTTTTGTTCAGTTTTATTTTTCAGGAAAAAAAGCGAAGTTGAAAATTACTATTATCTTTAAATTGTACAAAATTAGGAAAAATTGGAAAAGTGCCCAGCATTTTTTAAGCACCTCCTTGATTAGGCGCCCGGGGTGCTTGTTTGGATCATTACAGTATATAATTTTCCTTCAATATGATGCGTCTTATAGCTCCCTTACCATTACTAAGTTTAATCCTAATTTCTTGAAAGAAATTTCACTTTTACCTTCTGTTTAAAATGCTGGCTCTGCCATATTTATATTTTACATAATAATTTTGAGTCCAGATGTCTTTGAAAATTGGGGCGTTGTGTGAACTTGATCACTTTTATGAAAAGATGGGCAATGTTGTATGGTGCAATTCCTAACGGATGGTTGCCACAGCATAATGCAACCGATTTTTCATAGAGAACATTAGAGAGAGCATTATAACCAGATGTGCTGTGAAAATCTTGCATAAGGGAAGACTTTCTTAAGTTATTTACATGTAAAATTATTGCTGGCCTATCGAAGAAAACTACCACTCCAAACAAAACCCCAATTGGGGGGCCATGTTTCTATTAAAGTCGGAGTAGAACGAGTTATAAACTTTTACCAGGAAACAAGGGGTGAAAAAGAAAGAATCCTTTTGATTTTTGTTTTAAATTTTATGTAAAACTATCTTTAAAAAGTATTATATATAAAAGTTCTTTCTTTTATTCTCGGTTGTTGCAAAATTTTGATTATTTTTGTGTAATGAATGACATTTTTTTATGTTACATATTAAGTTATTTTGTGTGGGTGAAGTGTGTTGAAAATTTTTGCTTTCGCATAGGAAAAAATCTAAAAAAACAATAGATTGATATCATTATGCTATGTTTCAAAAATTGCGGACTCTTTTCTTGTTATTTTAGGTAAGTAGCTATATGTAGCTAAAACAATGCTGTTAAACAAGATATCTTCTTTACACAATTTCCTTTTTTAACAGCAGGAAAGTGGAAGTTTCCTCTGGCTGCAAGATCATTTTATTCAGAAGGCTTCTTGTATCCTAGTATAATAGCTACCAAAATCAAGATACCAATATTATCAGAGGAATAGCTCTCCATAACATTGTCAGGTTTCCCACAACTAATTTTGAGTAACTGCTTATACCAAGGTTGGTTTTGTTGGTTCCATATGTAGAAACTAGTAGACTTGTTTACATTCTTGGGTAAGGTAAGCCATAATTTCTAACAACTGCATGATCAGTTAGGCTCATCAACAAATCAGGGACCTTCTAGTGCAGGTATTGGATCTTTGGGGATTCCGCAATCCAGGCATCAGATCCCCGGTGCCTGCATCGCTTCCCAGTGCTAAACATTGAGATTTTTGCTCATTTGCACATGTAAAATATGCACATCTAACTATGTACTTCCTTATTGCAGAACGGTTTTCCAGTTACTTTAGATATGATTAAGAATTTTAGTAGATTTATGCATACCAAATTGGATGTTTTACAGCCAAATTGGCTGAAAGTTGCATCCACTTTGGCTGACATGTACTTGAAATAATTACCAAAACATTAACCTTGAGAATCATTATAACACTTGGATATGTCGTTTTGTGATTGATTTATTTTTAACTGGTATATTATAGCATAAGTATCACTTAATTACGATCAGTAGGGGATCTTTGCCCAATTGGGTGACTGTCCCCCGATCAGGGTAAAATCACCCGATCAAGTGAGTGCACAACCACCCGATCGGGAGAGACTTACTGAATTGGGTGATTTTTTTTCTTGCTTAAAATTGCGTTTTAAAAGGGCAAGCTGCTGGCCAAAAGTGCAATATAATTTTTGTTTACATTAAGTCATACTTATTTTGCGCCGTTTCACCAATTAAAAAAAAATTCACTGTGTCGTTCCCGATGCTATTGATAATTTCTTGAGTTGGATTGGCTATATGGTGCATATTTTCAGTCTAGGTTGCACATGTTGAGGCTTTGAAGCTCATACTTTGAGTTGGTTTAGTAAGAAGCCAGTATAGCAAGCTATATAGAGAAAAATGTGCATACTTTTTATCATATCTGACACAAAATATATAAGAGAAATATTGATATCTTTCACAAAGCTAGCTAGCTGTATCTAGAGCAGCTTAAGCTGACTAGGTGCTAGGCAATAACTAATTCTCTCCCAAGCAGTTTGGTTTATGTATTTAGCTAGCTAGCTAAAAATTTACCACGAGTTATGACTCACTCAATGGGGTGGTCGTGAAAAATTCCCTCTGGTGCCGACTCACTCAATCAATTGGTTTACTCATTCGGGTGACACTCATCCGATCGGGGAAATATCCCGTACTGACGGTAAACAAATATGGCAGAACAAAAATTTGCATGTTGAGCCTAACTGCTGAAGTATTTAGTGCATATTCTGAGTTACTAGAAAACTCTCCGCAACACCAAAGAAAGCACACAGTGAGCCATCTTTCCTCCTGTTCCAAAACATCGCTGGGGTTAACTTCAGTATATGGTAACATTTTTACTTGCTGATATTAAATTACAGCCCAGGAAAAGTCGCTGGATAGCTAGCTATAGGTTAAAAGATTGGTTCTAGTTAAAAACAATAAATCTGATTATCAAAAATGTTGATACTAAATAAGAATACAACAGATAAACAAGTTCGGAGTCCTCACAGTTATCTTTTCATATCAATATCTGAACCTAAAACAACATAATATTTCTGTTCAATAAACGAACCAGCCATGTGATTTGCCTCGCCTACTTCTGATATTTTAAAAAGCATGCCGAAAGAGACAAAGAGTCTGGAAACGAGGCGGACATTGTTTTTGTCAACCTCAACCCTCAGCATGGGGTGTACAACGTCCACGCATAAATTTAAGAATGATGCAAAGGTTAAAGTGCAGTAGACGTCCGTTAATTCGAACAGGCAAGGGACTAAATTATTTGTTTGATCTAACGGATTATCACAAGTTCAGAAAAAACAAGAATTTTAATAAACGTTCAAAGGTTTTATGCTAATAAAACTTTATTACAACTTTTTATGAAAATATTTTACCATTGTTTGTTTGGCGACAGCAAGGCCTCCAAATTCCTTGTAAACTTAATTTTATTGGAAATTCCAATTTAATTGATAAATTGAAAGAAATTTTGCCACCATTGATGCAATAAAAATGAATAAAAATGAGAACGCTTTTTTTTTTATTTTTCCATAAGATTTTATTTATCGATATACAAAATTTCGAATTAACGAGCCTAATGCAGCCTTGGGATTAAAAAATTGTCCGAATTAGCAAATGTTCGAATTAGCAGAGTTTGAATTAAGCAGCTCAAAATATTAGAATTTATTAAACCAAACTCAAGAGACTTGGCAATTTGTTCGAAATAACGGAAAGTTCGAAATAAGCGGCATTCGAATTACCGGTAGTCTACTGTATATCAACCTGTTGTATCCAAAGTCAGGTTGTGTTGCCACAACCCAAATAGTTTAATAGGCTTGCTATGGCATAAGGTGCAACCTCATCTTTCAAGCTAGAGGGTAGAGATGTAAAAGATCCAAAATGTGTCATTATAATTATTTATAACAGATTCAATTGTTGCGTCACTGCTAATTATTTCTGCAAATTTATGTTGTACAATTGAGTACTCAATCAAACAACAAATAGCAGTAGATATGAATAAGTTTCCATGAACAAATACCTAATAAAGTTTGTTCAAGATTGTGAATTTTACTTTTAGTAGAAACTTGTTGAAGCTTACTAATTTCAGCATATATTATCTTATGCAAATAATAGTGTTTTGGGCAAGGACTACTGAGCCTCTTGTTGTAATGAGCTGATTCATAGATAATAGTTTTTGACTAGAAAAAACTGCTGTTTCATACATACACGACCCTACAATATGATTACCCTGCCATGTAGTAATACATAAAAGATTATTGTTTTGGTAAAAAAAGAGGCCTTTAAAATGCCTACCTCTACATACATCGTTTTAAAATTAAAAATTGATGTTTCAATCTTGAATCGAACTGAATATAGCACTCACTGACAACTTTTATTATTTTAAAACAAGATATTTTTGAATACTTTAGAACTACATAAACATGCAATATCTTGCTATGCTATCAGAGTAATATTATAAATTTGACAAAATTAAACAACAAGCTTGAACGTAGCAGCGTTTTAAAAGCTATTAATGTGCGCAGTGCTGTTGAAAATCAAATAGTCCAGCAACTGAGGTTGGATTAACCTACCTATTATGTCTCAATGAAATGAAGTTTGTTCCAAAAAATATTTTAACTTGTGATAAAGATAAGAAAAAAAAATCTGTCATGGTGTTACGAAACTGATAGAAATGTTGGTGATTCCGTTTTTTATTGAACAGTAAAAATAGTTCCTCACAATAATTTACTAAAATACTGACTAAAGTGATGTTCCTCAAATAAACGATTAATAGAGATAGTATTATCCAGATCAAAAGCTGTCGCATTTTCACTGTTTCGTATGTTCACATCAATACCTGGCATTGATAACAGTAATTTCACACATTCAGCATGATCATGACGAGCTGCGTAATGCAATGGCGTGTTACTGTCATCGTCTACATTGTTGATACTTGTGACGTCATGATTGATTAGAATTTTTAAAACATCATAATGACCATAGCGTGCACTGTAGTGATATGCATTCCATTTATCTTCATCCACAGCATACACATCACTACCAGCATCAATCAAATCTTTTACTATTGATGGTTTGTTGTAACTTGCAGCTTCCATCAATAGTGTACGTTTATAACGATTTCTTATTGCAACGATATTTGGATTGTTGATAAGAATTGAATAAAAACTTTCAATATCTATATTTATAATAATTTCTACAAGTTCTAAATTAAATAATAATTAATCAATCGAGATTATTGCAATTAAAACAAAAATTACAAAGTAAGAGACACGTCTGTTTATTCGCAAAACGTCATGTTAGCATAACATTTCAATGATTTTTAAGGAATAATTCCTTTCACGAAAATAAATTTCGCAATTTTGCTAAAATAGCAAACTGCCCATTATTTCTAAATTGCTGCTCGCGCGTTTTCTTATTGTCTTTACAATTCACAAAATTAATTTCTGCGGAAATCGAATATTTAAGTCATGTTTTCATAAAATTAATATTTCTCAAAAACTGCTATTTGGAATTCGTTTAGTATTTTAACACTGTTCCTGCTGGGCCTTTTATGGGCTCCTTAATGCTCGGGGGAGGGGATGAGGAAGCTGATTCGACCATCCTGTGTAATTTTTACAATCGTTGTCCGTGGGACTTGAAACTTACCACAGTATTAACAAACAATTTGATGAAAAATTTGATGTTGTCAGCATTTTTGGTGACGACGGCATCAAATTCGGTGACATATAGAAAAAAAGGACTAACTTTGAACTTAGTTAACGATTTTGAATGTTGTATAATTGCGATGAATTTAGTTACAGTAATAATAGAAACACAAAATAATATGAATCTTTTAAAAACATGTAAAAACATTTTTTATTATTTATTGGCATAATTCCAAATTTGTTTTTTGAAAAATAAAGCTAAATAAAAGTTATGAAAATCAAGGCGTGACAGTGGTATGATTGACTGTTTGTATTATATTCGTTCCTATGTTGCAATATATCCTTTACTTTATTGATGGGCACAAATACATTTAAGTACAACTGTTACATCATTACAGGTAGCCAAATATCATGAATGTGAAAGGATAAGCAACAATTAATGGTGTTTACTGCAAATTTATCTAGCCATATCTCACATATGTTGTTTATGGGCAAATTAAGACCTCCAGAGATATTTTATTAACAGTGTAGCCAATATAAATACCGGTATTATTAATATGAGTAACTCTGTCTGTACTATTTATAATTACTTGCACTTTCCTTGCTGCTCAACCGGACTATCGATCTATGATCGTTTTATTGCACCAATCAATAATATGATCATTTTCCGCCTATGATCCACATTCTCATTTTTGTCTGTATCTGCGTTGCGTACAGCTATTTTGTGCTCTTGTTTAGGTTGTTTGAACATTCATGTATTCTATAGACAATTTTATTGGTTGAATGTCCACCGAAAAGTTAGCTTTTTGGTTACTGTTCATTGTATTCAGAAAAGCATCACAAGACAACAGAGGGAAGAAAAAGTGGACATATTTATTATTTATTGTTCGTGAAATTTTGTTTATAAGAAAAATTTATAAAGAACCTCAAACTCACATTATGTAAAATGCAAGAAACATTTAACAAACATTCAGCCACGAACAAAAATACTACAATGCGAGAAAAGCTAGGGCGTAAAGAATAGAACATCACGAAGAAAAGTACTACGACACGATGAAAAACAAGCTACGAAAAATAATACGACGCGATAAAAGCATAATGACGGGACGAAGGCATATGCAAGTATTTTAACACAAATAACTCCGTAATTTAAAGGCAAGCAAGTAAGACATTTAAGTGTATCCAGTGCTCTTAAGTAAAATTTTTGTTTGTGGACCGACCATCGTAGGCCCTAACATTAAATACTGTGCTGCCAAACTTGTTTTCTGACTTATGCCACAACATGTATTAAACTACCTTTAAAAAAGCATATATTAATTTCACGACTTATGTTAGCAATATAAGAATTCTAAACTAGTCAATTCTCTTTAGAAATTAGTTGTTTCGTTTGTGGCAGATATGGAAACCAGATCAAAACGCTAAACCAATTAAGAAGCTTACCTGTAAGTGTGTAAGTATCTTTTTGGCTTTACGTCTCTAAAACAAAAATGCAAACAGATAACGTTTTTAGGGTACCGATTGTACGGGAATTGTGGTGGGCAACCATTTATACAAATCTTGTGCCTACAGGCGTGAGTTTGCGATAATTACTTTTACCGATATCACTTTGTGTGTGTAGTTATTGACAACTACAAATTCTTCTCTCTAGAAACTGAGCAATTTGACTTCGTTAAATTTCACTGCGTTAATTTAGTTCTTCCGTTTGCTTGTATTTTAAGCCCAAATTTTATTCTCACCATTATAGAGGTAATGTTTGCGTGCAGCTGATTTTTTAGGTTCAAAAAACGTTTTATTCAGCTTTGAATATTCAGTACCTTTTTTAGTATTTTGAACCCAAATTGTATTCTAAGGGTTTGTCAGTCACTCCTTTTAAGTTCGCTATGTTTTTTACTCCACTCTTTGAAAGTGCAATTAAATTAACACACCAAGTACAGCGTTACAGTTATCAGGAAAATTCAGTTTTTAGAGAATATATATTTTGACATGGTGAATAAGTTATTTACTAAATTTGACAAAATATAAAAAAAAGAATCAAACTTTTAATAAATTTAAGTCAACACAATAGGAATACAAAATAGACCTACGAATAGCAGCTTTAGAAACAAATGTACAATGATTACTTGTATTAAGCTGTGCTGCCTGTACGGACAACAATTGCATTAGATATGGTAATTTTTTTAGTTCTTCTCCGTAGCCAGTAAATTTACTTTTAAGTGATTTCTTTTCGAAAAAATAAGTTTTCGCATTCTAAAAAAGTTTTTCACTTAATTGCCAATACAAAAAACTGCTAAAAAAATACTTTATACATTTTCTCTATTAGCAAGCAAATGCATTAGAAGTGCTAACCTCGTTGGCTCTTCCCCACAATAAAGATTCAATTTTTCAATTGATTCTTTGTAACCTATAAAACACGTCCACATGAATTACGTGACTTATGTAGAATTGTAAGGAAATAAAATTAAATCAGCTTAAAAATACCTTTTATTTCAATAAGTAAGCTTTTTAAATCAGTTTCTAATTGTGCATGGCTAGGCAGTTTTTCAATGTTATCCATTGTACTTTTGTAAACAAAACACTTGTAACGATCTGCAGCGTTGACGTCATGGACAGAAATTTTGAGCTCACCCAACAGGTTATTCAAACAATCTTGTTCATTTAAGGATTCAAAATGCATATTATAACTTGGAATAACTTTTGGTAAAGAACATAAACTGTGAAGTTTCCTTTCTATTTCAACATTCTCAGAAACCAATTTAAAGTGGCTTTTTAAGTTAAATTCTTGTACGTAGTCCCAAAATTCTTGTATTCTGGTATCAAGGCTAAGTTCACTTGAAAATATTTTTGATCTAAATGCTTCCATCTTTTGATCAAAACTTAGCAGTAGATCTTCTTCTTTTGTGTTTAGCATTTTCAGATAATCTTCTATTCTTTTCAACTTCCTGACTTTCAATTCATGAACAAACGCCTCTCTGCTAACTTTGAGATTCTTTAAAGATTCGTTATATTCTTTTGTTAAGTTCTCCATTACCACCATTGTTTTCTCAAACGATCCTATGAAAGACTGAAACCACTCCCTTGCTTCCTCACCAAAGTCAGCAATAGACTTTTTTTCGTGATTCTTATGACTTCTGTGTATACAATATACGCATGTAAACCTATTGTCACAGTCAACACAGACAAATCTTCCAAGAGAGTTATGTTCCACACACAACTGTTGCATTTCTTGCAGTTTTACATTAAAAGTAACATTGGTAAACGATTTGTTGGTACAAGAATGTATGTTTTGACATTTTTCACAAATCTTTTCACCGCACGTTGCACATAAGTGGCTGACAATTTGCTTGCAATCCTTGCTTTGCTGACATATTGGATTACCTTGTTCAAAACTACCACTTTTAAATTTGTTGTTCCCTTTATTTGAAGCCTTTTCTAAAGTTACTCTACTTTTTGGAAATGTATAGCAACTAAACAACGCAAGAAAGAATAAATCAGTATTCACTATTTCCGTATTGATAATTCTATATTCTTCACAAACTAAAAAATATGTTTTTCATAGCTTACACGATTGTAATAAAATATAGAAATTATCAAGTATAAAGATGGATATTTTTGTTGACATACATACGTCTCTTCTTATGTTTTAAACAGAATTTTGTTTATTAGAATGTAGAAAAGTGTACATACAGCTCATCCAGAATGTCATTTACTACGTATGCAGTATTTAACGTTGAGGTTGTCTCGTGTGGATTAAGTTTCGTGTTTATGTAACATCTTAATGGACACCGTATTTCAGCACTTCCGTCTTCGTTAAAAGTAGCAAGGTCATCTAAACAATGTTGGCAATACGTATGCCCACAAGTGTCAATCTATCCCTTCTGCTTAGCCTTCAGCATAAAAATAGGATTCATATCTTAGGCTGTTATCTCGTTGAGATATTGCTGTGCTTGTAAGACTTTTATACTTTAAATAGGAGCATTAAATAAATCAGAACCCCTTCGCATATAAGTTATTTATTTACAACTAATTACTCGTATTAATAGGAACTGAAACTGAAAAGCTCATCCCGGGTAAAAACATTTTATTCGTAATAATAATAATACTTATAATTATAATTGTAAAGATGTGAAACAGGGTTTGCATTGAATCATTAACAATTAAAATAATACATTTAAATAATATTTATATTTTTACTTCATTTTATGCTTGCAAACGTACAGGAATTATAATATGTGAGAGAAAAATTTTATCAGTCTCAAACTGCAAATTTTTGACAATTTTGGCAGTTAACGAAACATCTACGGTAATTATAACTCTCCAAGTACTTTACGATGCAATTATATAAATTCCCAATGTTTTTTCTATTACATTCTTTGATCATTTCCCCTTATTTGACAAATGAAAAGAATCTAAAACTTTTGATTATATATCTCAAAGTTGTGAAATGTTATTGGAGGCCATTCCAAACCAGAAATACCTACTTACTGTCAGAATTCCACTTTAAAACGTTTTATTGATAGCTCAATACCTTCTATTTCTTAGAATACTTTTTCCTGACTGAAAGTCATTATAAATTAACTTCTCTATTCAAGATACAAGTTTTTCTCTTTAGAATTGTTCAATTGATATTCAGAATTTTCATTTAGTACATTTTTTCCTTATCATATAGTTAGAGTTTTTCTCGCTCTGTGATAGGCTAACCTACACGAAATATATGTTAGACTTTTAATTTCCACCGAGAAGCGAGAGCAATCTTTACTTGTTTTTCAATCCTACAGTGAAAAAAAGCGCGTATTTTTTCTCTAATTGGCTGAAATAGCGTGCTAAAAACTGATATTTTTTATTAGGCACCTTAATTTTACCACAAAAATTTCAAAATAAGATTAAAAACACTTAAATTATAAACACACTAAATAAAATGCGGGATAAGAACAATTCATGTAACAAACGAACGCATAATTCGGACATAGTTATAAAATGCCACTCGATGGTTATGTGATAGGAGACATTATTTCTTTCCATTAAATTTATCAATAGATGACGCAGTACAATCTCCCTAATAAACTACAGTTTTAGAATCTAATAAACAATGACAAAGTTATCATAGTTCTTTGTAATTCGATCTTCAGGAAATATTATTTAAGAATTAAATATTAATTTTCTCTGCAACCACATGAAAGTTTATTATTTTACTCATTAACCCTTTAAGCGCATTTATCTATAATATCCAGGCTACACAGTTGGGTAAAAACAGCTCCACCGTTATACCGCAATAATTCTTAAGAAGCAGGTTGTCATAAAAAATGTTTCGCATGTTTAAGGGAGAAAATAAATTGGGCTACTCAACTGTGCAAACACAAACCGTCTAGGTATTGTCCTAAGACACCAACCAAATTTTGTGCAACTAATTGTTATCGATTGGGTATTTTGAAAAAGGGATATTTTAAAAAAATCGCCGCGCCGCCAACTTTACTTTACAAAGTTACTTTTAGTTGCCTCTCCATGTGACGTAAAAACCTATGCGGTAGTAACCAGGAGCACGTCGATGCTTTGTAACGCTTCCTATAATGATATTGTGTTAATGGATGAACATTGTATCAATTGTCCCATTGTTTGTTAAAAAAGAGAAAATGACCTACAAAAAATTGCCAACAATTTCGTAAACATATCCGTTAAATAAATAACGTTAATGTTGAATGAAAGTGTTTGAAATGATAAACTTGTATCATGAATAGATAAGTGAATTTATAATGACGTTCAGTTTAAAAGAAAATGGATGAATGAATGTAACATTATGAAATATATGAATAGTATTTGGCATGTTATATGCAGTAAAGACTGATGACAGTTTGTTTGACTATTTAGAAACGGTTTCCCTACGGCTGAAAAAATAGAATGAAATGCATTCGTACTATATTACAAGGCATTAACAAAATCAGGAAAATAACAATTCTAAAAATTAATTGATCAAACTTGATTTAGCGCTGTTTGTCAAAGGTTTCTCTTTAAGAAGCACTAAACTAACGCGGTTTGCCAAAAAATACATTGTGGATGCATGACATAAACGCGATTTGGGAGAAGTGTAGTAAAAAAAAATTCTTGTTACAACATTTCTTATACTTTTCTCTTCAACGAAAGTGGTTAAATTTATGTTCGACACCTGTCCAAAAATCTTTTACTGCGCGAATTGTCGCTACTAACTTGCGAATATTTGTTGCTTTCTTTTGGATATGTAAAAGTTACATAATGTGTTTTGGAGGAGTGTAATGAGAATTCATCTTGTCTTTCGATTAATAGATAAAGATTTTAATGGAATATTTGCTTTATTGGATAAGAAATAAAATCTCCATAAATACAAATCTCTACTAATGAACTTATTGGTGGTGAGAATAAAGCTTGAATTTGTCTTACAATATTTTTAGATGATTATGTCTGTGATTGGCATTGACCCGTCGAAACAATTTTTTTTAAAAAATTGTTAAATCGTTCCAATAATTGTGATCACACATGTATAGTATTTTTGAAAGAATATTGGGATTTTAAATATTCTTTGACACAGCATTATGAAATTGGCTATATTTTGGTTTTAGCTGGTCCCTAGTTACCCAATTAGTTAACAATAACTGACGTTATAACCCCTTTTTCGAATAAGACCTTGGAGTTGTAAGTGCATTGTAATGGTTTCTTTAATTTTAGTTAAGTTCTTGGCGTTAAATTAATGTTATTGAAGGTATGCTGCAATGTCCCAAAAGTTTGCATTAAGACATAACTTTTCGACGACATTAAAAGAAAATGAACATGTCCACTTTGATCGTCACAGATAGACGGAGAGTATTTTTATACACTATTCGATAAGGCCCGTGGAAATATCCACTCAGGCAGGATAAAAATTTTGATGACGTATCAACCCATCCACTAAAATAAATTTAGAATTTTGTTTTCACGTTGCTTCTATTGCGGAGAGCTTAAACCGCTGGTCAGGAAAATATATATGATCATGTGCTTTTGATGAGCGGTTAATGAGATATAAAGGCTTAAAAATTTTGCTGACGTCAGCAATGGCTCCGTCCAAACCGAATTTTGTTTTAGAAATTTTTATACCTGTTGCCTTCATCGCATAGATCTTGAAACGCTGATCAAAAAAATGTATAGGATCATGTACTTTTGACAAACGGTTGCAGAAATATTAAGGTTTGAAGGTTTTTTGATAACGTCATTAACCTGTCCATTCCGAAACGGATTTGGGGACTCAGGTTTGGGAAAGTTACCCAAATAGTTCCTACGTGGTCCCTAGTTACCCACGCGCTGAAAAATCATTGACGTCACTACCTCGTTTCCAAGTTATTTGGCCTCAAATTTTTAGGTGCATTGTAATGGCTTCCTTAATTTAAGGATATTGACGTTAAAGTAGTGTTATTGACGTCGCACCGTAACGTCAGAAAATTTACCATATTAGACATGCATTTTTCGTCAACATCAAAGGAAAATAAAGACATCCACTATGCCTGTCACAGACAGACAGGGAGACACACATAGCGTATTATTATACAGACTCATTCCGTGAAAACTTCGCGGGACTTCGCATGTCACAGCACACAGGTGGAGCTTTCTAGTACAGGTATACAGCATGTTTACTGAAGCGCTGTTTCGGGTGTAATATATTTTTTAAAAATAACTTACTCGCAATGATACCTGAAATAAAAATATAGCTTGTAAACCGATGCTATCCCGTCAAAGCAAAAATAATCGGTCAATATTATTTTATTTTACGGACGAAGTTTCCGTGATGGTTAAGATATTATTTGTGACATCAAGCTGAGGACCTAATAGGTGTAGGCATAATAACCTCTTCTAAACACTTTTATTGCAGCCTTTGTTTAATAAAAAACACAGGAAACAATGGTTGAGTGGTTAGTACAGGTAAACTATGATGCTCATCCGTACAGGTGTAAAACATATTCAAAAAAACTTAATCGCAACTTCAGTTTAAAAAAAGCCATAGTAAATCCCAACTAAAACAATAACTCAGCAATTTTATTTTGGAGAAAATGTTTTAATGAAAGTATTAAAAGGGGCAACTAGCTACTTTACTGCATTTACCATAAGAATAAGTGATTAGGAATTTTGTTGTACATTAGAATTAAAACAAAGGAAACAGCTCATGGTCAGCAATTTTATTGTGTGGAATAAGTTAAGAATTTTGGTAAAGTTTATATCACAGTAAAAGGTGTAGCTATAGCTACTTGACTGCATTTAGTGTGAGAAAGATATTCGAAAATTCTGTTGCAGCCATAACTGTATTTGACTACTCTCACTTTTTAGCCAGAGGTAGCTAGCTAGCTAACAACACCCACAACCTCAGCATGTGCAGCTAAGTAAAAATGAGATTGTTAAAGACAACACGGCAATAAAGGCTAGTTAGCTGGTTTTTCAGGATGGTCTCTTGAAAATGTACTTTCGTAGTCAAAATATTAAAATTGTTGTGTACAGGATTTGAAGATGGCTAAACATGCGATGATGACATGTAAACACGTGACAACAAAAAACTAAAACTAATACAAAGCTTTAGGTGATTGGGTAGCTAGAGATATAAAATTGAGGCTTCTGGCACAACGCGCACGCACACAAAGGTAGTTTCATTAACTCACTTTATTCATGCGTCTAATAAAATAAATTCCCTACTCAAAAACGTTATGCTGGTTAGGCTTTGTTTCTACAATAAAATGATTGTGCTAGAAATGACAGCTTCGAAAAAATTTTCTTGTTCCTCATCTATGATAAAGATGAACAATTAACCTATCAATGAATTGAGTCATCGCAAAGGAGCGTGGCTTACGCGGGTATTATAAACTTAAAAAGGCAGAGCTTGTTGCTTTATTAAATAATTTTCCAGTAAATAATTCTCCAGTAAATAATTCTCTAGTAAATAATTAAAGCCTACAAAGAGACCTGGAAAAAGGAAGCCTCTTGGTAAAGTTACATTGCTCCCCAAGCCTGAAGACATGGATACTTTTGAGCCGCAAGAGAAACTGGATCAGTAGTGAAGAGCAAGCTCAACAAGTGGTACGACTGGCTCGTAGGTCATGTTCCGAAATCAATCAAAGAGCCAGCAAGCCACGCTTTCTCTCGAGCCAAAAGTAGGATTATGGAGTTGTACAATAGTGTGAAGGAAAAACTAGGTTTGAAAGGTGAGGTTGAAGAAGAGATAGAAGAGGAACATGGTAATAAAGATCACGTTGAAGGTGTAGCACCAGAGGAGCACAAGTAAGCGATGAACGGTGCGTTTAAGAGATTTAGAGTAGACGGGCAAGGTAAGACTGACATCGAGAGCTATATAGAGCTTGTAAAGGTGCAGGCTGAGAGCCTTGACAAGCAGCAGGTGAAAGTGTTGGATGCTGCAAAAGTTCAGATGCTCCTGTGGGTGCTGTGGAAGAAGGAAGAGGTAGTTTTAACGTTAGACAACGACGAGAAAAGGAAGGTTACTCACAAGGTGGAAGTTGAAAAGGTGTTCAACAGCAAGATTACAGAGATTTTTCAAGGCAGCGACGTCGCAGACCTATTGCAGGGTATGTTTGCACACACCAAGACTCAAGTTGAGCAACCTGCGCTACCTAAGAGCGGTTTTACCCTTGACCATATCATGCATTTAAACATTGACTTTTACAAGCTGGAGCTGACGCGAGGTGCATCGCACATTGAGCTACTTGCTTGGATTGCGAGCAAGAAGGCTATGATCAACCCTAAAAACGAGGACGAGGAGTTTTTCAAGTGGGCTATGATAGCGGCTTTCCATCACGAGGAAATTAAAAAATCTACAACGCGTGCCCAAGCTGAAGCCTTTTGTAGATTGATATAACTGGGAAGGGCTAGAGTTTCCTGTGGCTTTGAACAAGATTTGTAAGTTTGAGAAGAACAACCCTGATATCTCGGTGAACGTGTTTCTCGTTAGTGAGGGGAAAGAGTTTGAATCGCTGGAGTGTGTGCAGAATTTGTTTGAAGAATTTGAATTGCTAGAGTGTCTCAGGTATTTGTTTGGAGAAGAGCGTGTAGAGAAGGACGCGCTTAATGATGGTGAAGTGTATATTGCTTGCAGGTCCGAGTTTAATTGCAAGCGTAAAAAGCAGGTCAACTTGCTCATGATCACTGACGGTGAGAATGGGCACTGCACAGCGATAGTATCCCTATCTAGGCTGCTGAAGTCATTCAATGCAAAGCATAAGGGAGCCTATCACTTCTGCGTAAACTGCTTAAACGGTTCCGCACAGAGTCAGCGAGAGACAAGCACTACAAGTACTGCTCCAGTAATGGAGCAGTTAAAGTCGAGATGCCTTCTGAGAAATACAAGTGGTTGAAAAATCAAAATTAGGCAGTGTAAGTTCAAAGTGCCCTTTATGCTCTACGCGGACTTTGAGACCATTTTAAAGCCTGTAGGCGAGAGATACAAGGATAAGCTGAAGCGAATGAAAGCTGAAAGACAGGTTGAAAGCCCGTACACTGAGAAGGTCAACACTCAAGTTCCATCAGGCTGGTGTGTATATAGCAAGTTTGCGTATGGAGATGTTCCCGATCTGCTGAAAGCCTATCGTAGGGAGGACTGCGTAGAGCAGTTTGTAGACTATCTAGAGAAAGAGGTAAAGCGGTTGTACGAGCTCTATCTGCAGCAACCAATGACAGAATTGGAAGACGTGTTGAAGAGAGAGTATGAAACAGTAGAAAGCTGTCACATCTGCTTGAAACCATTTAATGATCCAACGAATCAAAAAGTCCGAGATGAATGCCACTACACAGGGTTAAATCGTGGAGCGGCGCACAACAACTGTAATCTGAAGTACAGGATTCCGGACTTTGTGCCGATCGCCTTTCGCAACTTGAGTGGGTGCGATTTACACTTGTTCATTAAAGAGCTCGGCAAGAGGTTTAACAAAGACGACATCGGAGTCCTTGCGGCAAACAAGGAGAAGTACATCAGCTTTAACGTGCCAATTCCAGCCAAGCTTGCAGGCATGATGGATAAAAGTGGGAAGCAGGTAACCAAGAAGGTTCAGCTCCGGGTCAGCGATAGCTGTCGGTTCATAGCGTCGAGTTTGGACCAGCTGGCTAGTAACTTTGCTGACAAGCAGTGTCAGAATCTCCGATAGTTTTATTAGGACGAGGAAATCTTCAAGCTATGTATATGTTCCTTATGAGTATGTTGACAGCTGGGAGTAATTTGAGGAAACAACACTTCCATCCAAAGAAGCATTTCTCAGCAAATTTAATATGAAGGGCGACAGTGAAAAAGACTACGTGCACGCGCATGAAGTTTGGAGCAAGATATCTCCAGAAGGTCTCAAAAGAACCTTAGGAGACTATCACGATGTGTAATTGACGACCGACGTCTTGTTGCTGGCAGACGTGTTTGAGATGTTTCGCGAGATGTGTTTAAAACACAACGGGTTGGATCCCGTGCACTTTTACACAGCTGTTGGATTGACATGGAATGCAGCCTTGAAGCATACGGGAATTCAGCTTGAGTTGCTGATAGACCCTGACATGCTGTTGATGATTGAACAAGGTATTAGAGGTGGGATTACACAGGCTGTGAAGCGCCACGCAAAGGCTAACAACAAATATATGCCTGATTACAACTCGAAGGAAGCCAGCACCTTCATCCAATACCTGGACGTGAACAACCTGTATGGCTGGGCAAAGGTGCAGAAGCTGCCAACACACGGCTTGAAGTGGATCAAAAAGGTTAAAGAGTTTACACATTATTGAAAAGCTGGTGAAGAAAGATGATAACGGGTACACTTTTGAAGTTGACGTTGAGTATCCTAAGGAGCTGCACAAGAGTCATAAAGAATTTCCATTTTTGCTTGAGATGATGAAGATTTGGAAAGTGGAGAAACTGGTACCGAATCTCAACAATAAAAAATGTACGTCGTCCACATCCAAGCGCTGATTCAAGCGCTCAAACATGGCCTGGTTTTAAAGAAAGTGCACCGAGTGATCCAATTTGAGCAGAGTGTCTCATCTCTACATCGTGAAGAATACGAAGCCTCGAATAGCCGCCAAGAAGAAGTTCGAAAAGGAGTTTTTCAAGCTGATGAACAGCTTGTTTGAGCACCTGATTGGTGTGGAAATGGGAAAGATCACGATTACGAAGAACAAGCCTGTGTATCTGGGGCAAGCGATACTAGACCTGAGTACGACCGTGATGTACGAGTTTCACTACGACTACATGAAGCCAAAGTACGGAAGCAAAGCACAACTCTGTTACATGGACACGGACAGTTTTGTGTACGAGATCAAGACGGAAGACTTTTACATAGACATCGCGGGAGACGTTGAAGCTAAGTTTGGCACGAGCGGTTACTCAAAAGAAGATTGTAGGGCGCTACCCATTGGGAAGAACAAAAATATCATATGTTTGATGAAGGATGAGCTGGGCGGTAAGATCATGACAGAGTTTGTAGCACTGTGGGCGAAGATGTACGCGTATAGAAGGGTAGACGAGAAAAAAGCTGAAGATAAACGCTGCGAGGGAACCAAGAAGTGTGTTGTAGCAGAAAAGTAGGGTTGCCAGGGCGAGAGCAAGCCTTACCTGAAGGCTGTCTCGCCCCTGTTTCTATCACACTATGCCAGTCAGGAAAAATTGTGCCACGACGGGAAAAATTGTGTCAAAATGCCGGGTCAATGTCAGTGCTGGGAAGGGCCTCTAAAAGTGCTCACTTAAAAATGTGGGTTCGTTAATGCGTAGTACTACAGCATGACATTCTGTACAGAATATCAAGAGCAAGTGCGCTAAGCCTGCAAAGCAGGAAAGCACTGAAAAACATCTGGGAGATGGAAAACCAAAGGCTCTGAATGGGATATTCGCAGAATCAAAAACCTTATAGGTTTCAAACAACAACAACAACAACAACAAACAAGAATAAACAACCTAGAAGGTTCTCCTATGGGAGTTTTGTTTCTAAAAGCTGTACAAAGTTTTGTAAAGTACTACCTTCACAAAACAACAACAAAAAAGTTATGGAAGAGATGTGTGCTTGATACTAGATCTAAAAAATGTTAAGCGTACGCTGTTTGAGCAAGTCAAAAATGAGTATAAATGCAGCCTAAAAAATGTTGTTACGTTGGTACCGCTAAAAGATACCAACTCTACTTCTCATGATGAAGCTACAGCTGTACATATTTCTTAGCCAGAGCATATAAACTAATTCTGATGAGAATACACCATGCCCTATCGTGGGATTCAGAGATTGCATGCAGCCTATGTGGGTCACGGATAACCAAACGATATATCTCTGAGTAGTGGAAAAAAATTGTAGTCCAGCGTGATTGATCGAAAAAACTTCTAATAAATGGAATTTTGTTTATATATTGCGATAATTCGACCGTATGTGATAGTACTACTATTTTTTCTCACATTTCAACGTTTAATAAACAGAATGAGCGAGCTTGCGACAGCTTACGCAAATATATTTAATGAAGTAGATGCCCCCGCAGAAGCAACGACAAATAAGGAAAAACCTATCGACAAACGTCAAGCTTTGAAAGATGCTATACGCAAAGGCAAAGGGCGTCTTTTACAAAACAATGTTCTGAACGTTTCGTTGAAAAGGCACCAAACGATGCGATCGAAAAGGCATATTCATAATATGTTCAAGGTGAAGTTCATGAGAAAGGAGAAAAGACAGGCAAGGCACTGTCTTCTCATGCAATAAGCATATACGCTAATGTTGTAGGGAACGTTGTTCAACTCGATAGTGCTAAAAAGTTAAAGCAAGATATTGAGGAAGATCCTATTATTAAGGATAGTATGGCAGATTTAGGGATCCTCGTGTACTCTGCATTCGGTAAATTTCTAGCGCCTCTTCCTGTTGTTGCGCACACAGTGAATCATGCTGAAGTCTTATCAAAACAAAACGACACCGTCGAAGATCAAGAAAAACAAGAGTGAAAACATACGTTATTTTATAAGTCTCGCGACTTATAATAAATGAGTGAGAGCAAGCGAGTTATTACTAAGAAAAATGAGGGCCGTGTTGCTGCTGACAAGGGACTTGTCGAATGGAATCGCAAGAACAAAGAAAACTTGCGCAAGAACTCAGGTGAAAGTTCTTCATCAGGTGGCCAGGAACTTTCATCAATTAGTCAAGTCCCGCACAAGTCAAACGATATCTACGGTGTAGAGGCGCTTGTTGAGGTTTTATGAAAACAAAACGAATCCGTCGAAGATCGAGAAGAAAAAGAGTGAAAACATACGCTATTTTATAAGTTTCGGGACTTATAAGAAGTGAGTGAGAACAAGAAAGTTATTAGTAAGAAACTGAGGGCCGTGTTGCTGCTGTCAAGAGACTTGCTGAATGGAATCGCAAGAACTCAGGTGAAAGGTCTTCATCAGGTGGTCAGGAACCTTCATCAAGTGGTCAAGTACCGCACAAGTCAAACGATATCTACATCTACGGTGTAGGGGTGCTTGCCGTACTTGCTTGCGTGACAGTTGGAGTGTATTACAATTTCCCATGTAAGCAGCCTGATAAATCCTCAAAGCATGTTGGAGCGGCAGATCGCCTTGCGGCTCGGCATGAGCACCGCGCTAGCAAAATAGTTCAGCCTCAGTCTCAACAATTTGACATTTAAAAATGCATCGAACCTTTAATAAATGACAAACATTACGCCTCAGGAAAAAGAAATAATCGACATGCTCTATGAAACTGTAGTAGATCTCGGTTTCACCTTCGGATATGCCCTTGCAGGTAAGAAATTTTAAGGGATCACACGACCCTCTGCCAAAATGAACATGGACGATGTGATGAAAATGATAGGGTACTTCGCAGCAGGTAGGGCAAGTCGTGAGATGGCTGTGAAAAAAGGTTGGATCCCCGCGAGTATTGTTCCAAAAAAATAAATAAACAATTCAGCAAAATTTGTGTTTACTACCAAGTAGACACAAAAACAAAATTAGGAAAATGCTTAAAAGGCAACCGTTATATCTCAGAATGAATAAATGGCAACTTTGGCTGTGATGGCAGGAGGGGCCTTGATAAACGCATTAGCATTTAGCGGATCAAATTATTTATTCATTAAACTCTCAGGCCACGGCGAGGAGGAGAGAAAAAGGGGTGAATAAACTATCGAACAATTACAGGCTGCCCAAGCTCAGTGGGTTCGTGACAGAGCATCAAAGATTGATTGGTATAACCACCAACGAGAGCTGAAAAGGCAAGCTAAGGAGAGCTTAAAGGAGCTCGATGATGGCATGCTTGAGTACTACATTACAACGATCGATAAGGAACCAAAATTGTCTGATTTTTATGTTTCTTTCAAACCTCAACAAGACGGTGTAATCACGTTCATCGTAGGGTCCCTAGCTCTTCTAGGGTTTGTGGCTTCTAAATTTTTGTAGAAGAGATGGAATGAAAAAACACACGTTTTTGACTTGTAATAAACATGTCCGGAAAGGTGGTAAAAGTAAAGGCAAAGCGTGTAGCTCATGTCGTCACAGAAGAAGAGGCAGAAAAATTGAGCAGTATTTACTATAACCCAGAATATCTTTGGGTTGGACAATAAGCCGTTAAATTGCTCTCCTTAGAGAGTGGACTACCTAAAAAGAATGTCGTACACTGGTTGTCTCGGCAGCTCTTATGGTTGCGGCCCAAAAAAGATCGATTACCCTCATTCCAGCATTAAAAAACGAAACGAAATGCACCAGTTTGATCTCTTGTACATGCCCCATGACAAGCTGTATGAAAATACATACAAATATATTCTGACACAGATCGATATAGCCTCGAGATATAAAACGGCAAGACCATTGGGTACGAAAAGAGCTGGTGAAGTTGCGGGCACAATTAAGGATATTTATAAAGCATGACCTTTACGGCATCCTAGAATTTTTCAATGTGATAACGGGTCGGAATTTAAAGCAGATGTGACAAAGCTGTTAGAAGAGAAATGGGTGGAGATTAAGCGTGCAACAACCAAATATCATCAAACCTTTACAGCCTTTGTAGAAGCCTATAACAAAGTACTTGCGGAGAGATTATTCAAGCCTCAGGATGCACAAGAGTCAATCACTGAAGAGACTAGTTGTACATGGTTGAAACACTTGTACGCCACAGTAAAAAATGTAAATAACACCAAGACTGCCATGATCGGCATGAAGCCCTCAAAGGCTATGAAGTTAGATGATGTGCCACTTGCGAAGGGGGAAGAATATCCCGATGAAGTCCCTTTGCTTGAGGAGGGGTTGTACTTCTATCTTCTTCCACATGGAGAAGAACATGATGATCAAAAAAGACGCGCAACTGATGCTTTTGGGAGTAAGAAAACATATAGATTGGATAGAATCGTAGAAAAGCCAAGCCAGCGTGTGTTTTATTATCATACAAAAGGTGCTCCTTAGAGAGCGTCTTTTCGCAAAGAGCTTATGCTAATTCCTGAAGATACAGAGGTACCTCCAGACTATGTGAAGAAATGGTGTGACGCTAGTTGAAGCAAGACTTACAAGAAAGATGTCACTTTCTCTTTTTAACGCCGTATCCATTGAAAACTTAACTGACGAGAAAAAGCAGCCTTGGTTTAAGCGAGCTGATCCTGGTCAATATCTGGGAATATCGAAATTTTATTACTTTTTCACGTCATGAGATAGGATCGGTTTTAAACCAATCCCCACAGAAAAGTCAAAATCATCATGATGCTTTCGTCTCTTTAGAAGATGCTTTGGAGATTGTTGTGAGATCCAGGAAGCCTACAGCTGTGGAGCTATCTAAGTGGCTGGTGAGAAAGGTTGCAAAAAAGTACAAGAGGAGCATTAGCTGGCTATTGACGCAGAGCGAGAGAAGGTGCAAGAAAGGGACACTCGAATCCAAGCCATCCAATACGACAATGTCGCTTTGCCACCTCAAAGAGATGTCCACCAAAAAGAACTACAAGTGGCGCGTAGGGAAAATACAGAACTTAGAGAACGATACATCGATAACTCTCGAAACCGTAGAAAAGACAGCATTGCCATCATCGTCAGAAAGTACACCACTCTAGAGACTGACAAGTTCCACAATCTACCGTCCTATATAGCGAGAATCCAGAAAAAAAAAAGATACAGAAAACATCGATGGTTTGATAGACACTATCCCGACCACGAGATCATTGTAGAGATTGATAGCCCCAACAGCATTCACGCGTTTAATCGACTCCAAAGGGAAGGACATAGAAAGCGTAAATGCAATCACTTTAGACTAGTTGATCTAACACGTGATGACCTGTACGAACGAGGAGTGCAGACGATCGAAGAATAAGGTTTTGTGAGCCTTTACGACTTACAAAACATAGTACGCAACTCATCTGATAGCTGTAACAGCTACAAGACCACCTAAGTAGTCTTTCTAATCATACGGGTTTCTTCCCGCCTCCGTACATACCATACCGGGTGCCCTGAAATTTCTTGTCAATCGAGAATTTTATAGCTCCTAGGATGCTCCAACCTCACGTGCAAGCATGCATGTTTTGACTTTTTCAGTTGATCCTTGATCTCCTCCCAATTACTGATCACATTCATTTCCTCGTCGATCAAGTTTTTATCTGACCTTTCGTGGGGGTACCAGAGGAAAAGCTGTTTCTTTTGTCGTCTCAAATTTTTCGGTAAAGCGGTATGAGACAGTGTAAGGAACCGGAGACTATGCCTTCGATGCCTACCTGAAATCGCTAATTCAAGCAAAGATTATCGCTTTTTATCGATATATCATTGATAATAAGTAAAGTATCTTCACCAGCTAGGAGTGATGATAATTTTTCAACACATTCAAAAATTGATCCTTGGGATTAATTAGAAAAATGTTGTCATCTTTCCAAAGCCAGGATCTCTCAAGGTAAGTGCTGTTCCATTGTATAGTTGGACACAGGATAATAATGTAGTGAAAATGCTTCATTTTCAAAAAGGTCCAGGACACGTTGAGTTTTTCCGCAACTCGTTAGATTCACGTTAGGCTTGTGAATACAATTTATTAGGCTCACCCTTGACAGTGATCGATATTTTTACAATATTAGGGTTGTAAAATATTTCGTTAGCGCCGCTAAATTGTAACTGGTATTTTTTCATCATGATCACCTTGCTGCGCAATACCCTTTCGAAAGGAAGAACGAATTGACTATACTGTGACGTCATAGCACCAGCAAGCCCTAGTGATTTTGTAGGTAGCACCTGCCGCTTTGGCTGCAGTAAACCCTGAAGCTGCTGTACTCCCATCTTTAATAACACTCCCATACGGTGCAAAATGGAGAACGAATTGTAATCTGTCGTGTAGGCCAGGCTGACAGAAGGGTAGGTCTCTTACTAGTTCAAACATTTTTCCGAGGGGAATACAAAAGGTACCACAGGCTGCGGCGATCGCTTTTTCTTCAATATTACCCTCATGATCAGTAGCTTTTACCTGTAGGGCGCGGATAGTGCAATCATTGGACTTGATCCTTTTCTGGATCAAGGTGTTTTCACGTTCAAATTTCGATAGCCAGAGATCGCGATAACACTCTATAGTCGTTAATGCTTTGAATTTCATGACCATTCAGTACAATTTTCAGGTTTTGTACCAGACTTTTGCCCATACTGTTTACGATAGTACCTTTTGTATTGGTGCCAGTTAGCTCCAGATCAAATAATAGTCGAAGACTTTCGGGGAATATCACATCATTCTGCCCCATATTGGGAAAATCCACATAGAGGTCCTCGTTTTGATTGATTGTCAATGGACATCACGGGACATCACGATCATAATGGCGGCGACGGACGTGAAAACGGACGAGGAAAATATTTTTAACAAAATGCTTGAGGATATTAATAAAGAGATGAATATTGAACATAATAATGTAATTGTTAAAAAAGGTGTATATAAAGAGCTTAATACAACTTTAAATGCAGAAGATTTTATCGATATTATGACAACATATTACTATTAGGAGATTTTAATGCGGAAATTAACGAAAATAGCATGACAGAATTTGCTGAACTCTACAACCTTAAGTGCCTCGTAAAGGGCCCCACATGCTTTAAAAACCCTGATAACCCATCGTGTATTAATCTTTTCTCCGATTTCCATAAAATGGCCATCACTGTAATAAAAATATATTTTCAGAAACAAAAATCTCATATCATCAAATATAGGAATTACAAAAACTTTTCAAATGAACGTTTTTGTTATGAGCTAACATGTCGACTTCAAAATATAGAAAAATCGAAAAAAAAGATAGATGATGAGTTAGAAAACTTTCATGAATGTGCAAAATCAGTCCTTAACAAAATTGCGCCATTGAAAAAAAAAATACGTAAGAGCAAACCAATCACCGTTCATGAATAGGACCCTGCATAAGCCTGTTATGAAAAGAAGTAGGCTTAGAAATAAATACTTAAAAAATAGAACAGAAGAAAATAGATTAGCTTTTAATCAACAAAGAAATATTTGTGTCACACTATTTCGAAAAGAAAAATATGATTATTACAACAATCTAAATGTTAAAAAAATTACCGATAATAAGACATTTTGGAAAACTATAAAACCTTTCTTGTTTGATAAAGGACCATCGACCCAAATTATAACACTGATAGAAAAAGAAGAAATCATATCGGATGATGAAAAGGTTGCAAACATTTTCAACACTTTCTTCACGAATATTGTAAAAAATCTGGATCTTACAATATCTGACACAATCCTTGTAATTTGCTCAAACGTAGATGATCCTGTTTTGAAGGCTTTTAAACGATATGAAAACCATCCAAGTATACTGAATATAAAAAAAAACATTGGTGATTACAATCCTGGTTTTTCCTTCAATCATGTAGAAAAAGCTGAAATCAGGAGAGAGATACGAAATTTGAATATTCATAAGGCATGCCAAGAAACCGATATACCAACAAAAATAATTAAGGAAAACGAAGATCAGTATTTAGAAATTTTACATTTCTCTGTTAACTCTGCAATTGATCTGTGTAAATACCCAGAATTTTTGAAAAGGGCAGATGTGACACCACTTTTTAAAGAAAAAGACAGATCTGACAAATCAAACTACAGACCTATAAGCATTCTTAGTAACCTTTCAAAAATCTTTGAGAGATGTCTGTAAGATGTCTTAAGTAAGTTTCAGTGTGGAATTAGGAAAGGCTACAGTGCTCAGCACTGTCTCACTGTTATGCTTGAAAAATGGAAAAAGGCTGTTGATGAAGGTAAAGCATGTGGAGCCCTTCTGACTGATTTATCTAAAGCATTTGACTGTCTCCTACATGATTTACTGATCGCAAAACTTCATGCATATGGATTTGACATGTATTCCCTACGCCTAATTATGAGTTATGTGAGTGGAAGATTTCAAAGAGTAAAGATAAAAAATTCGTATAGCTCATGGCTTGAAATATTGTTTGGCGTTCCGCAAGGATCTATTCTAGGCCCGTAACTTTTTAACATATTTATCTGCGATCTTTTCTCAGTTGAATTTGATTTTAATGACATTGAATTTGCGAGCTATGCAGACGACACAACACCATATGTTATCGGTAATGACTCAAAGGAAGTCGTTACTAAACTTCAAAACATGTCTGAAAAAGTGTTTACATGGTTTGACAATAATGCAATGAAAGCAAATGATGACAAGTGTCATTTGCTTTTAAGCGATAATGAAATATTAAGTACACAGATAGGCAACTCAGTAATAAAAGGCAGCACTCATAGACGCCTACTTGGAGTCATTATCGATAACAAACTTAAATCTGATCTGCATGTGTCTAAACTCTGTGCAAAAGCGAGTCAGAAACTAAATGCGCTTACAAGGATGACATCTTTTATGAACTTTAATAAGAAGAAACTATTAATGAATTCCTTCGTAATTTCGCAATTCAATTACTGCCCTCTAGTTTGGATGTTTCACAACAGAGCTCTAAACAATCGTATTAATCGAATACATGAAAAAGCACTGCGGATAGTCTATAGCGACAGTTCTTCTTCCTTCGCAGACCTCCTTCATAAGGACAGCTCTGTTACGGTACACCAACGAAACCTACAATCTCTTGCAACTGAGATGTACAAAATAAAAAACGACATGGCTCCAGAAATAATGCAAGATATTTTTCCTGTTTATAATCCAAAATACAATCTAAGAAATAATCGAGAATTTACTGGCCGTAATGCTAAATCAGTTTACTATGGTACAGAAACTTTATCCTTCATCGGTTACAAAATCTGGCAACAAATTCCGGTAAGAATCAAAGAAATGTCATCCTTGCAATCCTTTAAATCCCAAATTAAAAAGTGAGTACCAAACTGCTCCTGCAGACTATGTAAAAAATACATCCCACAAATTGGTTTTATATGACTCGCGGATGTACTCTCGCTAATTTCATATTTGCTTATACGCTCACTTAATTTATACAACCACAAATGTTAAAAAATTGTATATATCTAAAAATATTTTATGCCTTATATTTATACTGTATATTTTAAAATCTTTCTTTTCAAGTTGACATTAACTAGCTTTTATTAGCTATATATGTATTTATACTTAGTCAACTATAAATAAATGAATAATAATAATAATAATAATAATAATAATGGAATATCACTTACCTTTACTGTTTGTCGTTTGCCTTTTATGGCAAACATTGTTTTAGTTTCAGCGTATGGATCTAGTGTTTTTCCAAAGTTACTCATGCTTTATTTTATAGATGATTTTCTTTTTAAATAAATGCCGATAAATCCAACATATGAACCAGACGACAGAGAGACACCATACTAAGTGTGAGAGAAGAGATAAAAAAATCAAAGGTCGACGTTTTTTACGAACATCTTGGTGAGGAGCTGGTGCAGCCAATTGCGAGATTTTGCAACGAGTTTAAGGCACGAGGAAACCAACTTCTTTTCGATGGTATAAAAATCACGAAAAAAAACGGCGGGTTGCGATCTTCTGGAGTGATAATAAGTAAGTTGGGCACAAATCGCTTGGAGCCATGGGTTTACCGACTATACTGCACCCAACAAAGGCAGCAAGAGAAGGGCTCAGAGACTCCTGAATGACATTGTTCATCCCAAGGAGAAAATATAGAAATGATGCCATTACTCGAGAGTATTGTTAATGAAACGACGAGCCTTCTGGAAACTTTTTACCGAATGCGAGAGAAGAGGGCTTGATCGTGAACTTCGAACCATAAAAGAGAATTTGAAATCATTAAAGATAAGATGATTTTTTATGATAGTGAAATAGAGAGACTGAGAGACTAGAGACCAATGTGAAGAGTATTGAAACGAAGATAGCGCTTCCTGGGATGTCTGAGGAACAACAAAAAATTTGAAACAAGGATATTTTGGAGGCCAAGAAAGAGATTGAAAATCTGTAGAATAAAAAAGCAGCCACATTAAAGGCCCATGCTGTACTATCATCCACGATTCAGCTAAAGGCAATTAAAGATACAATAATGAAAATCGCGAGAGAAGATCATCACTGGTTAAAAAACTTGAAATCTTTTTCAACGAACAGGAGAACACTATCGCAAGCATCGTCTCGGCTGTTGGATTACTCATATCCACCATTATACTGGCAGTTACAGGTAGACGAGGAGCGGGTGTTGCAGCGGGAGGAAGCGCTGGAGGGAAGGGATTTATGCAAAAACAGTTGTAAAGATTGGGAAAACTTTTAAAATATTTAGCAGGGAAAGCTGGTGCTCCGCTACCTGGTATCATTGGCACTGCAGTATCCTTTTTTTCAGAGCGGCTGCAAAAGTTGTTGAATATGTAGCCAAGCATCTATACATAGCGATCCCTGCTCTTGTTGTGGCATATGTTGGGAAGAGAGGTAAAAAATCGTAAAAGTCTAATTTGTTGATCTTGTGAGTCTTTTTCGACTTACAAATTTTTTTACGGTTTTGGTATTTTTGCATCCATTTATTTCAGCCAAACATACAGTAATATAACGCCTACTCAGGTCGTAATCAACGCAGCCTTAGTATCTGTATGTTGTTCCGCTTCCCTGTGTTTAGTAGGTGTTGCTCTCTCTGGCGTATGGTTAGCCACATGTGTTGTATGTTTTGGCAGCTTCGATGTCCCATTAACCTGCTTTGCGTTAATCTTCAGATTTATACCGATTGAAAAGTAATCCTTGCTAATCAAAACTTTATTCGTGAAATTAACAATATTTCCAATGTGCAAATTCATAATATTGGGATCATACAGATGGCTTGAGCAACATTAAAATCCACCTTGGATCGCGCATATCTCAACACATTTTGGAATTGACCAATTTCCTTACCCGTATCTATGTCCTTGGTTACTAGATCCTCAAGTGTTGTCAGGTACAAACTCTGGACATCAATTGCACTGCCTTGGTTCCCAATGATCCCAGATCTTGCATTTGCCTGACTCTCCAGAATTAAAAAAGCGTAAAATCTCACGCTTTGGGATAATCGCTCAATACCAATAGGAGTAAGGCCTTGACTTTTTTCAATGATCCAGCGACTCCAAGAACCTTCATCGAAGTAACTTGATCCTGAACCGGGATAATCTTTGTAATAATCTGAATCCGGGTTAATCTGAAAATGGTATCATTTTTCCAATTTTGTTCAATGCTAGGCACTCCAAATTTATTTTCTAGTTGCTGTAGTTTTTGTTATTTAAAGGGGTTGTTTATACGTCGAAATCTAGCCGAGCTAGGCAGTGAATTTTTGAGTTAGGATAAAATTTTGCAGATTTGAAAATAAGTATGAATTCGATATACTGCACAAACCATAGGCAACTTGAAGGTAAGATGCTGCATGGAAATACCGCAAGCTGACGTAGCTCAGTAGGCAGTTAAGCTGAGTGGACCAGAGACTATAAAGGTTGACTGTTCCATTCTTCACTAGCGAATTCATAATCGACGAATATATCTGGAAATTTCACCTTGAATTAGGAACCTTGAGCATCAATAACGATGTTCTGCATCGTAAGGTCATCCACTTTAAAAAGTTCCAAATATCTCCCATGGTTTGGTACATACTTGGCGTTCGGATTGTACGAATAAAACTCATCTTTTCTCCTAAGAATAAACAATTGTAACTCACTGATATCGAGGAACCTACTATATTTGATGATTATCTTGGCCAGGATACGAGAATCGCTCTAAAATCGATGAGTATTCATGCTACCTGGTTGAACATTTTTAGTAATATTGATTTCGCGATTAGAGAAGTGGGACCTGATCAGCGGGTCACTCAAATTGACATCATAAACGATTTGTACAAGATCGAGGATTTAGTGAGTATTGTTAAAAACCAAGCACGGAATAAGATAAAACTTTTTGTGCTCAAAAAAGGACTCTGCAGGCTCCGTGTAAATGATGGATATACCGTTGTGATTCAAAGAGCACTGCAAGACCTTATCGGCTTACCCAATGATCCCAGTAAAAAGTACTATACGAAGGGGTACTATGATGAAGTGTACAGGACTGACGTTTACCGAAGATTACGACTTGTTTGCCCTCAGTTAGATGACGATGATTGCCTACTTGATGAAAAGAAATAAAAAATTCTTGCTTTGCACTAAAGAATTAAATAATTGAGGAGACATGCTTACATAGAGTTTCGAGACTCTGATCTACCATCCCTTAAAGGGATCGACAGATCGACTCGAGTTCATGCTGACGGACAAATAACATCACGATAAAAACGTCTCGTTCACAGGAATTACGATGTGTTTGCTCATAGAATAAATGGATGATATTACTAAGTTATATCCAAATTTACCAAGTACGCCTGAGGATGATACTGTGCAGCATGAAAGTCAGGTCTACCAATTAACAAGAATTGAAGAAATTGAACAGTATCTGCGAATGGAAGTAAAGGGCGGGATGAACTCTTGAAAAAGTTCCAGATGCATGGGACTTGGGTTCGCTATTGTGACCATGGATTACCAGGTGTCAATGTTATTGCTACAGGCGTCCGAATTGGGGCATTAGCAACAGGTTTTGTGGCTCCACTATGCATTGCCATGGGAGGAATCGCATTGGTTATCGGGCATACGGCCTGAGGAAAGTTTCAAAAAGGTTAAGCGTTAAATCACAAAAACATGAAAGTATTTGATTACTGGCCCAATCAAAGTTGAATTCGGTAGTTGATTTTTTATCAAAAGCAATCAGAAATGGTATTATCAATGAGGATGAATTTAGCCTAATCATGCAAGAAAAATCACCGGTAAATGGTGCTTAAGGAGCAAATACGACAACGAGTTAGATGTATCATTAATATCATTAATGAACAAGAGCGTCCTCAGTTAGTTGAAAAAGGCAGGCAGGAAGGTAAAGATGAAATTCTAAAAAAAATTCAATCTGTACAGTATGCCAGCGGTACTCAGATTCCCCCACCCGCCTATAGCCTGATATAAGTTTTATAGGAAAAATCTTCTTATAAAACTGGAGTTTCGCGCCTTGCCTGCTTGTATAATCAATCTCGCAGCCGATTACCTTCCCAGTATCAACATCAATTTTTATGCCTTCATCACTTACTATACGTCGCAGTTCTTTAGCAAGATTTTGCAAATATTTTTCAAGATTTTTCTCATATGCAATTTCAACACAAGGTCTGTTTGCGTTGAAGCGTCCTTGTACTTAGCTTTGCGGATTGCTTCATAAAGGTTGTCCTTATTTAATCTAGAATAACGAGGAACATGCAGTAATTTTGCTTCTTTTCGAAGTGCGTTCATACTACGTTCGTACTACGACTAAGATAGTGTGCGCCATACCTATAAACCTCTTTATACTTACACCCTTCCAAGTAGGTTTGTACATAATAATTTATTCCCTGTTTATAAATGGTTCCTATTTTTATGATGGCTGTACACTCACAACCTCCCTGTGGTACTTTGTTCTTATCGAAATTGGTTCTAAACTCACCCTCCTACTGCTAACGATCTTTCTTTACGCTGATGTTGGTGAACCCTTGCCCCTCCAAAGACTCCACTGTTTTCAATATCTCCTCGTATTTTTCTAACCATACAGAATAGTCACCAAGATCAAACGACATCATGAACGCAAAACCCTCACTGTATTGAGAGACACCATGGGAGTAGATTTTTTTAGGGTTTTCATCAATAACGGTGACAGGTTGCCGTCCTGATATCCAATCACGAATCGGTCATCCTTGTTTTTGTTTGCTGGAATAGAATCACTCAGCACAAGGTTTTCAATTTTCAAATCTTCGATATTAAGTGGTGGTGCGTTAGTGTAAAATGGTTTTGTCTCCAAATTTCAACATCTCTTTATTAAAGGATTTTAAAACCTCAACTAGCATCTGCTTTTGAGCTTTGCGCTTTACAACAGACCTCAATCATAACATACGCAGCTGCCTTCATTATATATTATATACTCTTGATAACAATTCCAAGATAAAATTTCACCTTGCACCACAAGTCTCAGTCCACATTTACATCTATCATACTCGTCAAGTATGCATTCACAGTCATCTTTCATCGTTTTATTCTATTACAAGCTAACAAAGATCTCTACGATATCGACATCTTGGTTGCCAGAAACAGAGTACGAAAAGCGGTAGTGAAAAGAAGTTTAGGTCGTAGATGGCCCAACGCAACTGTTCCATTTATTCTCAACAAAAAAGATTTTCGTAAGAACCTAGTAATAAATTACAATTCTGTTAATGATTGGTTGAATCAAAAGATATTTTTTTATCTTCTTCAGAACAATAATTGAGACTAACTGCCAGACATTTTTTGTTGTTGATGTTAATTTATGTTTCTTCTCAGCTTTTGGTAGCTTTGGTCATCAGGTCATTACTCAAGCTATTGCAACTATCGAAAAGTTCTCTTGTAGTCGTATGTTAGTATTTTCAGCGGAGATGGGTAAGCTATATGTGTTGTTTGTTGTGACTCAAGTACTAAAATACTGTCGTTTTTATAATTGTTACCAAAAAACAAAGCTTGTTGTGTTGACACTTGCTCTGAGTATTAAAACAGAAATATGAAAGGGTGAATAGAAAGTCCATATTCATGGCCATGCACGCACGAAATAAACAGGAAAGCCAGGCGGCTAAAGATTTATGGAACAGATTAAATAAAATTATTAACGCAGTATTTTTGTAATAATAATGTAACAATAAAATCAGTAAATCATTTAAGGAAATACAAGTAAAATATATGGAGTTATTAGCAATCTCATTGCCTTATCAATGCTTAATAATAACTCTATTGTTTTCTCATTAATATCGGAAATAAAACATTATCAATTTCGTAGGTTGCATAGATACTTCCCAAAACCGTTCTCAAAACATAAACGGTAAAGGATGACTGTTTAACTCAGGAACTACTTACATCATTAAGCAAGCGACAAGGAGATAAAAAAGCTCTAATATTCTTTTTTTAGATGTTACTCTTACGTTGGCAGACAGCACTTTCTCGTGCAACACGTCTCTTTAATGAAAGAAAATAAAGTTAGTTGTAACTGCATGAGCGCACGTATAGCAATGCACGAACTTTTCCATACAATTGGTTTTCATCACGAAGTTAGCAGGCTTGATCGAGATGAATATGTAAACGTACACACAGAAAATATACAGAAAAGTACGTTATTAGTGTTTCTTCTATAGAGTAAGAGTAAATGCAAATTATTGCACCATATCCTTCTTTTAATTGACTGTTAAGTTTTCATTAAAATTATTTTTCCAATTTTATTTTCCTTAATTAGTCCGTCAAAACTGTTTTGCCTACACTCACAACACTTAGGATTGATTAACAGACATTTTTGTCAATCGGTATACGGATTTTTGTCCTGTATTTCAGATCGTTTAGATCAGTTTTATAAACAAAATGACACAGAGATCCTCGGCTCCACTTACGACGCAAACTCAATCATGCACTACTCAAAGTAAGTAAAATTATATATTTTTTTAACTTAAGCGTTTTTATTCTATATGAATTACAATGTCATTAGATTTTGTAATTCAAGCCTAACTGACCAAAAGATATAACCGCTTCAAATTCGACGAAATTGGTCTAATGGCAAGTTTTATTGTTGCAGCTTGCTTTCTCGTTATCCCAGATTCAGTTGACCTTCAAGTAAAAAAGTGACAGCTGCAAAGATGAAGAATTATCTTTTCTTATTTGTAGCTTTGCATTCACAAATAAAAGAGGTGCGAAAACTCTCACATGGAAAGCAGACACGAATCTTCCTCTTGGATCACAATTTTTGAGTCAAGATGACATTCTTCAATTGAATCGTTATTATGAATGTCCGATAATATTTCGTACGGATATTCTTCTAATGCAAGGATTTTCTTACCAAGAATCTCAAAATAAAAAAAAAAAAATTTTTGTTTCCTTCTTGTAAAAGTTAGCTTCCGTATAACCATTTATTGTAATTAACCAAGAATTCCTTAAACATCAATCCCATGTATGGAATCAAGGTTATTCCCAAAACCATGTTTCGTATTTATTTCAGCATGTTGGGCATATATTTGCCACACAAGAGGAAGCACAGGAATAGTTGATATTGACTATTCCGGCAATATTTTTTTCCATTTGTGCTCACATTTTTAGATAGATAAAGTTTGTGGGAGACATAACACGGAGAACTTGAAGTGCACCGTGAAAATATTAAATGTAAATGGAATCAAATATCGAAAGTGTTTCCGTCTAAGTTATTCAATACAAGCGAGACTAAAAAATATCCTCCCCAGAAAAGAAAAAAAAGATTAACGTTTGTAAAAAAAGGCTTCTAAAATTAACGCTTTATATGGAAACATTTATCAATTTTTTCCTGCCCTTCACCTTCGTCGAGCCTATTTAGGATTAATTTAATTGTTTTTTTATTGAAACCGATAAATCAGTATAGAAAGTGTTGCGGAGAGGTTGCCAAGGCAAAGGCATTAAGCGCGGCAAAGGCACGGCAAAGGCAGCCAAGGAAAGAGGAAGAGGAATCGGCAAGGCAGGGGTAGGCAAGGCACGGGAGGCACAGGCAAGGGCATAGTAGTCAGGCACCAGAAATGCATGGGAAGGGTAGGCAAAGACATTAAGCACGGCAAGAAAAAGGCACGGCAGTACACGGCAAAGCGGGCAAGGAAACAGGAAGAGGAATCAGCAAGGCAAGGGTAGACAAGGAATGGGACGCACAGGCAAGGCCATGGAAGGAAGGCAACAGAAAAGGCATAGGAAGGGTAGGCAATGGCAAGGGGACGGCAAGGCAGGGGAAGGCACGTTAATAGAAACTCTTCCCCCCCTACAAGTCAAAGATATAATCAATGTAAAGTATTACATTTATATAAGGTCAATATACAGTGAATCATCTTAGCAGAAAAGCAGAAATGTGCCAATATAATACAACCTGGTTGTTGTAGGTGCAAGATAATTGTTTTTCATGCCTTGTACAGGATTTGAACCTGGATCTCTCGTTTGCAAGAGTGTCTTAACCATTAGACCAACAGGGCATAAATGATAAAAAAATTTTACAGTTGCACATTATAACAAGAAGTTAACAGTAATGCCTAGGACAGGGTAACAACAGGCTGTTTCCGCTGTTGCATTTAAACCGAAGTTGCAATTAAGTTTTTTGGAAAATGTGTTATCCTTATCCCGGTGTGTCACGATTAATTTTTGATCTTGCACAGGAACTTTTTATAATTTTCAGTAGCTGTTGATTGCACAAATATTGCTTGTCAAAAATTATATAAAAGCGTCAGTAATAACGAATGTGGATGTTGAAAGTTTCCAGATATATATATTTCTACAGAATAGAATTATC
Organism: Hydractinia symbiolongicarpus; assembly: GCF_029227915.1. Taxonomy (NCBI): domain Eukaryota; kingdom Metazoa; phylum Cnidaria; class Hydrozoa; order Anthoathecata; family Hydractiniidae; genus Hydractinia; species Hydractinia symbiolongicarpus. The sequence continues at coordinate 9,641,974 of NC_079875.1, read as the reverse complement.
TCACTCACGTAGTATATGTATAGCTAGCTAGCTGTGTGTTCTTTTTATGCTAGCTAGCTAGGTAGCTATGTGTAACTCATCAAAAGTAGCTATAGCTAGTTATATACTGCCTATCTAAGGTTCTAATATTATTCCAGATAAGTCGGCAGTTTCATGCTAGGAAGCTTTAGGTGTTTGTAAGGATAAGAAGGAGTTCATCAAATGTAAAACAAATAGTGATATATTTGCCAGCTAGCTCCATACAATTTCTTCGTTTTCATGAAATTGTCCCGATTTTCCGTTGGTACCATATTTAGAAAACAACAAAAACTCCATTGCCGTGCTTAAGAAAAAATGTTGCCTCACTCACAAACAAATGTACCGAAGAATCACCATATTACATCGTTGGAAAATGACCCAAAACGACGGAATTTTTAATATTTTTGATGCATAGGGGGACGAGGCGCGGAAATCGTAGGGAAATCCTATATACTCTCCACCGTACTTCCTTTTTCTTTTATATTTGGCTTATTTAATAAGGAAATGGGCTCCGCTACGCTCCGTGCGCACTCCGCTACTCTCCACAAGAACCCGCGCAAAGTTGTCGTCCAAAAATTCGAAAGCACATTTAAGTTAATATTTCCATAGAGGTATGATATTACAAACTAGCTCTTTCGACAGCGTCTAACGTCCGTGGGTAAACTTCAGGTATAAACGGTAATTATTTGTTTATTTTTAGCATGCGAAGACAGAAAACATTGGTGTTGGGAGTTGTCACAAAAAGAAGCACCTATCACAGAAGTTTGCAAAGAAAGACTTAATTACATGACGGATTGTCCAAAGACATGCGGAAAATGTAACTGAAATAGAAGAAATTGATCAAGAGACATTGCGAATCTAAATTATTTGTGTCAATTAGAATAATCATTTTAGTTTTAAGCCAGGCGATTTGTTTCTAGAACTATTAAAATTAATATCAAATCACGCTTCTAAATTTGATCTTTATTAAGAGTGGTAGTTAAAGGCAATGTCTTTTCGTGAATAAAAGTAAAAAAGCTCTCTCTTTTAATGCAAATTTAATTCAGAAAGGTTCTTTTAAATTACTATTTTTGTGTAGAATAATAGGTGAGCACCAATTCATCGCTTCTTGCTAGGTCCTAAAAATGCGAAGTAGTTAGCAGATGTTAAATAGGGAAACCCTTTTATTTCCACACAAGTTCTTACTTCAAATTAGAAAACTTCCTAGCTGATTAAAGTTTCTTTATTTCTGGGTGGTCTTGTAGCAAATTTGTTATACCAAATTGTCTCCTATGAAACCAGCTCTGTTCGTTGTGAAATAGTAATTATACTTATACATACTAATTTAAATTACTTTGATGTTAAAAAAAACTCTTAACTAATGGATCCTTTTATATATAATGTTTGCCCCGTGCCGAAAAGTCCTAAATTCCTTTGGAGAAAATTATGGCAGAATAAGAGAGAATAATATTTGAGGAGATGTAACTGTATAAAAATATTTATAAATTTATATTCATAAATGCAAGTACTGCTGCTACTCCTTACGGTAGGGTATTCGCTCAAAAGCGCAGAGTGTGCGAGTTTTCAAACCGTCCCGGTTCTTGTTCAGGATTATATTAGATAATAAACAGTAACCAAGTATTATAGATATATAGATAACCTTTATACATTTGTTGGTTGTTAGCTAATTTGTAGTAGCTCAATGTTAACACAAGATATGGCTTTATTAGCGCTACCTAGCCTGTTTCTCAATTTTTGTTTGCTGTCCAATGGTTAGAATTTCCTAATTGATGTAAGCTGCAAATAAAACATCTACCTAGCCACCTATGAGCTAGCTTATAACAAATAAAATTTCGACAATATTTATGGTTGTCTTTACCTATCAAGATCCTTGGTCTTTCTTTCGTCATTTCAGCACTATATCCAAACATCCTTTTTTATCAAAGTAAATTCAGCGCAAGGTGCAATTAAATTCACAAACTCAACTTTTCTGATCGACTATGCAGCCATTTTAAACTTATCCATTGGTAAAACTGGAACAACTTTTCTCTTTATATAAGAATGAATACAGGGAGGAGCGCATAGCTAATACGCAGTTTAACAGATCATCAATAAACTCCTTATTTCATGTACACAAGTTCCGCATGTTCGCGTATTATTCTTTAATTTTTCCTGCAGTGAAAGAGAATGTGATGACAGAAGAAGGTTCCATGGCCAACTAATGTCCACTTAGCATTGAATCCTTTTGGTGCCTAGAATGAGACAGTGTAACCTTTCATGCGTGTTTGTGTTTTTTAGATTTTTTCACTTTGAGCATCCTGCAAGAAAGTTTAATTGTCTCTTTTTCGGTAACTTTAAAGCAACAAAAGCACCAACAACTAATCTCAAATCTTAACAGGCTAATTATTTCATAGCGCGTACTGCAATTTTTTTCTTCATTTGTAGCTATGCCAAAATATGTCAGATGTTCCACAAAAATGTAAAATATTTCCCTTGCAATGCAAAAATACAAAAAATCTAATATTAGTATATAACAAAATTCAGGTATTGCATTAAAAAATTTAAAAACAGACCTTTTTATTTTAAAACAGCATATTACTATGTAGCGTTTTACTGAATAAAACTACCGCTCTGATGGCAAATTTGCAATCAATTTATATAAAATATCAATACTTAAAAACCATGTTGTGTTGCACACGAAATAACCGTAGTAATATAGAAGGTCATATTGTAATGATAAATTAGTTGCCATCAGATGGTTGATAATCTAAAAAAATTATGTAGTTTATGTTTTAATGAATTAAAAATTAATGAAAATCGGTCTAGATGATAAAGTAACAAATCTGATCGAAATGTTTGTGATCGAAAATTAATATTTTATTAAACTTTGACTTCCAGTCACTTGGAAAATCCCTTGTTGTTCCATAATAAACGCTTAACAGAGTCATTCTTGGCAAGATCATAAGCCGTTTCACCGTCATCGTTTCGTATATTTACATTAATGCTTGGTATGAATAGTAGCAACTTAACACATTCAATATGCTCGTTACGAGATGCATCATGTAACGGTGTTTCATGGTTATCGTCTACGTTGTTAATATTTCTTACATCATGATTAATTAGAACTTTTAATACATCTTGATGGCCATTCCAAGCACAGCAGTGATATGCATTACGTTTATATCCATCTACAGCATTCACGTCACTACGAGCATTAATCAAGTACTTCACTACTGATGGTTTGTTGTAATGTGCAGCTTTTATTAACAGCGTATTATTATAATCACCTCTCATTGTAACGATATTTGGATTGTTTATTAGAATTAAATGAAGTTTTTCAATATCTCCATCTTGAATAATCTCTTCAAGTTCTAAAAGAAAGAAAAAAATCAATCAATCAATGAATCAATTAATGCACATCTAACGTGACTCATCTGTTTATTCTTCTTATAGAGACATAAGCATAAACATTTAACGAGTTGTGACGAAAAACTTCTTCATGAAATATAAACTGTTCAAAAAATTGCCGAATTTTTATTATCTTTGCAACTGGCAAAATTAAGTACGAAACAACTGCGCTCAACTAGATTGTGAAGTAGTTCCATAGAAGAATTGAAAACCAGTTAGAAAGTTCTAATGAATGGCGAAACATACCTTGAAAATTGTAATATTTAGTAGCTAGCGCTACTGTTTTCGTCCTCACATCTCTAAAACAACATTTTGTACAGCTAATCATTTTTTTCGAAATAAATGAACTTTGCGACCTGGCCGAAAATTAGGAGCACGTTGGTTACGCGAAATATATGAACAGACTTATTAAAATTCTCAAAGTAAATTAGTCATATGAGAAGGAATCAGGATGAAAAAATAACACAGATGTCTTTGTATAAAATAAAAATTCTATCAACTCGACACAGTACACTACAAGATTTTGTAAATCACTTCCCAGAAAGACATGGTCGACTTCGTAAGTAACCATCCAGTGAAGTGATTAAGATTTGGTTATACATGGTATTCTTATTTTGTAAATTCTTTCATGCTCTTTCTGCAATTTTTTAAGTGTAGGCTCGAAACTTCGAGCGAAATAGACAGAAAATTGGTTTAATAGAAGGGAGAGTGTTTTTTATACTGTTCACCAGCAAACCTGGTGCTATCAAGGAAAAATACGTCAGTGTCTTGTCCCGGAAATGCTACGAAACATATATCGCAAGCGTTCATTATTCACTATATCGCTAACCAATAATTGTGCGTCAGAATGGGAAAAGAGGACAAGTAATCATGCGATCTATTGTCTGTCTATCGTGGCGGTTAACTCGCTCTTCCAATCATTATATAAGAAATAATGAGAAGTTTTTGAAAATAAGGAACATTTCTATGCAGATGCACAAACAAATGTCGCATTGCAGGACAAGAAACTGTAGGGTAAACTCCCTTGGTCTAGCAAAGATTAAACAATGCACTTAGAGGTTCGGAATCGAACAAAAGTGATTAAACTGGGATCATGAGAAATTATTGTAACCTATATATGTGTTGAAACACTCAAGCAGTGCATGGAGGCATACCTCCATAAGCAGTGTTACTCTGAATTTTTTGAAGAATCAATTAGTCATTATTAGCTAGCTTAATTTACACCATACCGATTAGTTGGACTTTAACTGTACAGCTAATAAAATCATATGAATTTCTTAATTTAGTTTTAACGTTTTAAAGATTATTGGCAATATCTAATTACGTTCTTTCGTTAATGATTACGTTCTACCTCTTTTTTTGAAAAATGACAGAAGAATTTAATGTAAATGCGATTAATTAAGACCCATATATGTCAAACATTTTTTACCGTATATCAAATATGGTATGTTGACACTTTTTTTAACTTTTTTTAACCGCTGAATCAGATGGATTTTTTAGTCTATACGATTTTTTTTTTATTTTCATATATTGGCCTTCGGGCACATAGAAGTAGTTTTGCTTAACTTTTTTAATTTGCTGAGTCAACAGATGTACTCATTTATAAATATGCAATAAGGAAAAGAATAGCTTTCACAAGCTCCAACTTTTTAATCTCATGATTTTTTAACTTTTTACAATCTCATAATTTTTTATTGAGTTTTGTTTTAAAAGAAACATTGGGCTAGTCGAATCAAATGTCTGTGTGGAGACCCTTTATTTTGGTTTGGTTTATATTTTTACAATAGCCTTTTGTTTGTTTTGCCAGGAATCTCATCAGCATATAATATGCCGCATCTAGCTGGTGTCAAAAGAAAAAATTTCTAGTAACCAAGTTGCGAAAATTCTACAAATTACTTTCGCTCTTCTTGTCTATATAAAAGTTTGCAGCAATTTTTAAGTGCTCTGAGAATCTTTGCAATTATAGCCGTCCGTTTCTGCGCAAGATGGTACCGTCGTAGTAAGACACACGAAATGCGGTATATAAAGGTTGGGCGAACCCGTGGATTAATCGGGTGACCGAATAGTATATAATAAAACCATAACCAAATCCTTAGCCTTATTACCAATTCCGGGTGTGACTCTTGCTCGTGCACTTGAGTCACAAAAACCGGCGTGTCGGTACTTGACAATTGCTGAGTGAATGCGGTGCTAAAACAACTTCTTGATTATGCTGGCTAGTTTTGCTGACTTTGTTTTTTCAAAATTTTATGTAACTTGAACCTACAAAAAGTTTGCTTCTATCTGTTCTCTTAATTAAACTGTTGCGGGCTTTTGCGAAGAAAAAATCTACATTATAATGCCCGTATACGCAAAATGGTAGCTTAGCTGCGCGAGTAGCAAGACGCATGCAATGCGGTATAAAAAGGATTTACCGGAAATGCTGTAATAAGAAACTCCCTCCTAAAAATCTTGATAATTAGATACACATGACTGAGCAATTTACGGTATGTTAATTCACCTTAATCTATTATTGTTTAAAATTTTCAAAAAGGTGCAATTGCAAAAATGCATACATTTGAAATTTAAGATTCTCTTACTTTTCTTACTTTCATAGCACATAAGTTTGTTAACCCTATTCAAAAATGCCGTACCCCTTTATTTTTTGATCTAGTTGCTTTTTTTGAGAAATATTTGGCACAAATGTTAACTGAAAGAAAATAATTAAAGTGGTGGAAGAGCTTCATGTTTTGGTCATGTGATACAAATTTTTGAGTATATAATATGCTCTGAAAGATTAAATTGCACAACTTTTTTTCTTCTGAGCCTAGAATATTGGGATTTTAGTCCTCTGTTTTCATTACAGGTTTGCCTATTATTTTCGTTGGGCGCTAAAAAATTACTAAATTTATTATTATCTTATTATGTTATGTTCACTATGAAATTTTCAAAACAGTTTCTATATAATACTTAGTACACTTGTGTCTCAATGTTATTTTGGCCAACACTTATGTAATAGGGTTCCTATTGTGCTAAAAGTGTTAATCCAAACAGATAAAAAACGATTTACAGCAAAAAACAGGCGTAAACTTCGCACGCATGACGCAAAATAATATTTGAGGACGTAATAAAGGCGTAAACACCACACAATAAATCTAAATCTAATGTTTTATATATATAAAGTTACCTTATCTGATCAGACTCTAGCCGTATACCAGATCGTAGAATGCAACATTTCTGGCCTATCTCAGTTCACAAGGCCTATATAGCTGGTACACTTTGTGTGTATTACAAATATTAGTTCCAAGTTATTAGTTATTTTTAGTAAAAATGTTTTCTTAACATCAGACATCATCATAAAAGCCACCATCAGCTCTTTTAAAACTTTCTGAGTGGGCCAACGACCAGAAAACGACCAGAAACTACCAAGAAAAAAAAACAAAAATTGCCAAAAAATCAACAAAATTCAGTGACAAATGGAACAAGTTCCATATGCCTAAGTACTAAAACATTTTAATTAACCTAATTTTTTTGAAATAGTATTTGTCTATTTTTTTAAATTTTTTTTTCGCTTTCACTGTATGTAATTTAGAAAAGGACGCTATGCTTTACTAATAATATTATTTCCCATTTTTTTTGCTTAAGTATCTACTCCAATATTTTTATGGTTATTGAAAACATAGTTGATTATGTATATTGCTAATGGAGCAAATTTTATGGGCTTCCTGATGGAGTCCACTATATAAAGCTTTTCAAAAATACTTTTCTCTTAAATTATTAAAACTACTAGCTGAATCCCGGTGGAAGAATCCACTAAATTTCTCATTAAACCGATGCAACGGATACCAAACAACAACATACAACACAGCAATTGGAATTTTCGAAACTCACATTTTAACCTCGACCCTGCGCTCTTTGTCTCTTTTATAATGGGATGGCAAAGAGAGAAAAAAGACCTGGGATCGAAGTTGCTCACAATCAGAATTATTTGATGTTTATAACTACTGAAACAAAACGTCTCAAAATATAAGCATGTGCAACAACAACAACAAAAATTATAAAATAAAAATGGAAAATGTCCACAAAAATCAAAGGTGTCTAACAACCGTTACGTAAAAAGCGAAATGCGCTAAAACTATATATAAAGAAAGGATACCAAGCATTAAAAAAAATCCAACATTTTTCGTTAAGTCATACAAAATCAGCTGTTCAATCTATTGTATACGGCAGAAATAATAGTTGAAAACACATAAAAGAGAAATATAAAAACACTTTGTATATTGTACATCTACCGAAATATTTCAATCCAAAATATTAAAAGAACAGTTTGTCTTACAGACTCAAACTTATAATGAAGAAAATCAGGCATAAAATCAAAGAAGTTAACAATGCAGCGTTTAAGAATCGAATACATTTCAAACGATTGTAACGTAGATGTAAACATTGATTTAAGTTTAGGTTTAGGTTTTTCATAACAACATCAACACTGAGTCACATAATGTGTAGTGCTAAAAACAATAACAACGGAAACATTTTTTTTACAGTTTATGTAATTGTTTATCTAGGATATACATGCTGTTTTTATAAGAATAGTGTGTTTTAGTTTCAGCCTCGATGTTCTTAACTTTTTTGACAAATGCTATCCTCATTTTTCTCAATATGTTCATAACATGACTATGGCCTGAAAATATATAATGCCTTAATGAAATAAGGCATGCTAAAAGTTACTATAGCTAGCTAATGGCAATTCTACTACATGTAACGACCCATTGCTTGGACACAAAAAAGTTCAGTTCGTTTGATATACAATAAAAAAAGTAATCTTCTAATCAATTTTGTGCGTCATACAAATATAATTAAAACAAACTATCAGGCTTGGACATATTCTTAGGATATTCTGAACTTCTGACCCATTTTTCAGAGTATATTCTATCTTGCAAAATAAGTGCTTAAAAAACATTTTCCTGCTCAAGACGCAAAAACAACTAAATATATGAGGAAAAATTTAGTTCTGAAAGAAACGGCTAAAATAACGTCACACACCCAAATTCATTTCTCTATGATATAATTTAAACAACACACCTGCTTTTCTTTCGCTTTCTCAGTAGGTCGCTAGCTATGGTTCTCTTAATAAAAGTCCAATCAATTTTTTACTTCGAATACTAAATTTCGTTTATCCCATAAGGAACGAATTGAAAATGTATAGCTACAATTGTCTGATGCATTTCCAATCAATTATTTTTTTTTGAAGTAACCTTTAAGGATTAACTTGAAAAACAGACAACCTTCTTCGCTTCGTTTTTTTTCAGTTGATAAACAACTTGTTTCTATGAGATACGGCGCGCACATGGTTAATCGGGGGTAAAATTAAATTATTTCAACCGTAACGACCCAAAACAGCGCTGTAGCATTAATGACAAATGGACACCCGTTTTCTCATTTGGCTGCTTACTTATTTTTTTAGTAAAATTTAGCGTACAGCCACGTCATAAGAAAGTGACCCATGAGTTGCCTTTTGTGCATTCACAATTTTACTCACGCGAAGGAATTATTATACCCGCTGAAACAAAACGTTTAAAAATATTAGCAGGTCCTACAAAGAAATAAAAAGAAATAAAAAAAAAATGCAAAAGGTCTAACAGAGTCGAATGTGTCTAACAACGGTTATGTAAAAAGTTAAATCTGCTAAGCTATATACTTGCTTTGCAATGCCAGAAATACACCAGGGGAAATAGTACCAGACATTAGAAAAAATCGTTAAGTCACACAAAAAAGATTATTGCAAAATATCCACAATGTATAGTTTGTAATGCATCATACCAACGCAGCTACTTAGTCTATTGTATACAGCAACCCTTCCAGTGCACAAACGTTCCGTGCATGATAAAAATGAAGCTTTTTCGAATTTAAAAATCGAATAATGTTTCAAACGATCATAGCGTAACAGATGTAAACATTGATTTAAGTTTGTATACATTAAGGTTTATTATAACGACATCGCCCACTTCGTAGCGTTGAAAACAGTAACAACGGAAAATTACGTTGTACATATTATATAAATCCTTCTCTATACACGCTGTATTGTATAAGAATAGTGTTTTTTTCGTTTCAGCCTTCATGTTCTTAACTTTCTTGACAGCTACTATTCTTATTGTTCCTAATATATTTATAGCAGGGCTATGGCCTCAAAATATATATGAAATGCCTTAATAAAATAAATCTTGCTATAAGTTGCTATAGCTAATGGCAAATTCTGCTACATGTAACGGCCATTGGTTTGGACAGAAAAAAGTTCAGTTTGTGATATACGCAATAAAAAAGTAAACTTCTAATTAAATTTGTGCATCATACAAATTTTTATTGGAACAAACAGTCAAGCTTAGACATATTCTTAGGATATTCTAACCTATTGGTTAGAGTACATTCTTACAAACAAAAGTTCTTAACCTTCTTGACAAGTACTATCCTCGTGGCCTAAAAAATATAATGCCTCAATAAAATAAAGCTTGCTATATGTTGCTATAGCTATTGATAATTTTTTTTATTTAGAAAAAACAATCAAGGTTAGACATATTCTTAAAATATTCTAAACTTTTGACCCATTTTTTAAAGTATATATATTCTTACAAAAAAAGTTCTTAATTTTCTGGACAAATACTATCCTCATTATTCTGAATATATTCTTAGCATGTCCATGTCCTGAAAATATATAATGCCTTAATAAAATAAAGCTTGCTATAAGTTGCTATAGTTAATGGCAAATTCTTTTTATATTTATAACAAACAATCCAGGTTGGACATAATCTTAAGATATTCTTAACTGATGCTAAGTATATTCTTACAAAAAAATATGTTCAAGGGAAATTTTAGCTGGAAGCGTGTAAACGGCTTAAAAAACGTTATTCACCTAAATTCATTTCTCTACCACATAATCTAAACAACACGCCTGCTTTTTCTTTTGCTTTCTCAGTAGGCTGCTAGCTAGCGTTCTCTGGATAAAAGTCCAATCAGTTTTTTACTTCGATTACTAAACTTTCCTTAATCCCAAAGAAAACAAAATGAAAATGTATAGCTAACTAAATTGTCTGTTTTTTTTCAATCAGTTCTCTTTTTGACGTTATACCATCGTACGTTTTTCTTCTTTATAACAAATATGTCTGACAACAACATAAACGTTTTATACTCGCTCGACAACAAAAGACGCTCTACAACAACAGTTTTGTTTTTACATGTTAGATTCGAATTATCATTCAAATTCTATAGTTTTTTTTAAAAGAAAGCAACCTCGATCCCAGAACACAAAAATGATAGAAGAAACAAACAAGCTTTAATCTAACCTTATGATGAGTAAACATTGTTTGAAAAACGTTTTTAAAACAAAAAACAAAGAGCAAAAAAACAAAAACCTTTAAAAAATAAATTAGTTTTAATAAAATAAAAAAAACAGAGTTTTATTTTTTAAAGTAATGAAAAAAAAGAATTAAATGTTTAAATAGTAACCCCCTGATTTGCGTTTTTTTTAACTTGGTAAATTTTAGCGTAACGCCACGTCGTAAAAAAGTGACCCGCTTTCCTCCAAGGTGTCGTGGACTCACATGGTCACTCACACAAGCGTATTATTTTATAGATGATATAAGCAAAATAATACAGTCAAATAAGGCTTTTCTCCCTTTCTTTCCTTCGTTTTTGAACTTTACAGAATTAAAATCGGAAAGTATTTTAACTGTTATTAATAAGAGGAAGATGGCAGATTCCATCCACTCCCCAATCTGCCGCTTTTTAAAAACTCTTTTTTGCTCTGCTACATAGTTAATGACTTTTCGTATTTACCTTAGTTGGCAACTGCGTGCAAAATGTTTAAGTCCCATACCAGAATCTACATGAAATCCCTATAGCCAGAAAAAATTTCGTAAGATTATCCTTGTAACTTAAACTTTGCAACAGAACTCTATTTCAATATAAGGAATCACGTTGTAAATTTTGAAGACGTTTTGGAGACTTTCCGGACTCTTATTTGGCTATCAAAAACTATAGAGAGAATGGAAAAATTGGCTCAAGAACTAAAGTATTTGAATTCTAGGCAAAATTGTTATTTTAGACAAATTTCCAAATGCGTCACAAAAAGTGCTTCCTTAAGTAAAAATACATCTGCTGCTATTTTGATCTTTTCATGACGTATTATAAGTGTGCCAAGATTGATGGAAGTTGAACAGACCTATTAAAAGTTATGGGGAGGGGAGACAATCCCTGGACGAAATAGACGTAACATTTCCAACATGTGTCCGTGTTTTTAAATGTTAAACCAGTAAGGTTCTTAATATCATAACAATGGTTTTTAGCGAATAAATATGTTTTTAAAGTCCTGGCATACCTTTTTTGTATGAAGAAATAATGTATTGGCAGTTTATATTTATTCACTTAAGCCAGACTTTTTCTACTAAAAAAAATAAAAACTGCATCTTTTGATTAAAAAATAAACAAAAGTTTTTAAAGTTGTGAAGAAAGAAGGCATCAATTTTTAGAATTAAGTTGAGACAATTAACTTGATTTTGATGCTCTTACTTGATTATTGAGATGGGAGTTTATAGCCAACGGTATAACGGGGAAATGTTGCTGTATAAATCTCTTATAAATTTACCATACTTATAAACAATTTATAGAAATTTCTGTTCCATCCACACAACAGGCATAGCGCTACGGGTAAATTGTGCTGCCTATTTGTGACAAATTAATTCCTTTTTGTGAATAAATTCGACGTGTTAAAAAATGTTCTTACTAAATTTGCAAATACAAAAAAGAAGAAAAGGAAGGAAACAAACATAGGTCATCAATGAATAATAGCAACTACTTCATAACGGGTGGAAGTAGGTTACAAAAACTGCATTCAATGATAGATACAGTATACATTTCTCACGTTTAAAAGGAATATAATAAGATGTGCCAACCTTTTCGTTTCCTTCCCACAACCACGGTTTACACTTTCAACTGATTCTTTATACCCTATAAAGACACTCAAACTGTTTACATGACTTACAAAAATCTTATGGAAAAAAAATAATCAGCTTAAAAATACCTTTTAAATCCACAAGTAATGTTTGCAAATTAGTTTCTAATAGTGCATGGCTAGGTCGTTTTTCAGTTTCATCCATCATATATTTGTAAGCTGGAAATTTGTAAGGATTTATAATGTTGACATCCCTGACAGAGATTTTTAGTTCACCCAACAGATTTGTTAAACAATCTTGTTCATTCAAGTGTTTAAGATGCATACTATAACTTGGGATAACTCTTGGAAAAGAAAGTAGACTGTGATGTTTTCTTTCAATTTCCAACTTCCAAGCAACTAATTCAAAGTCGCATTTTGAATTAAATTCTTCCATGCACTTCGAAAATTCCTGCATTCTGGTATCAAGGGTGAGTTCACTTACAAATATTTTTGATTCAAATTCTTTCATCTTTTGGTCAAATCTTAGCAGCAGATTTTCTTCTTCCGTGTTTAGTTTTTTCAGATAATCTTCTATTCTTTTTAACTTCCTGATTTTTAATTCACGAACAAATGCTTCTCTGCTACATTTGAAACTTTTTAACGACTCATCATATTCTTTTGTTAATTTCTCCAATACCACTTTTGTTTTATCAAATGATGCTATGGAGGACTGAAACCATTTCCTTGCTTCCTCACCGAATTCAGCAATCGACCTTCTTTCGTGATTCTTATGACTTCTGTGTATGCAATATAGGCATGTAAACTTATTGTCACAATCAATACAGACAAATCTTCCATGGGAGTTATGTTCCTCACATAATGGTTGTATTTCTTGCAATTTTTCATTAAAAGTAACACTGGTAAAGGATTTGTTGATGCAAGAGTGTATGTTTTGACACTTGCTACAAATCTTCCCACTGCATGTGGTACAAGAGTGGCTGACAGTTTGCTTGCATTCGTTGCTTTGCTGACATTGGGAATTACCTTTTCCGACATTTAACCTACGAAAACAAAACTGCCACTTTACATTTTACAGTTTTTTTTTTGTTTGAAATCTTTTTTAAAGCTACCGTTTTTAAAAGTGAATAGGATCTAGAACAACGCTATTCACTATTTCAGTATTTACAATTCTTTTTTCTTCAAAAAGCTAAATAATTCCTGATTTTGATTGATTAAAATATAATGTTTGAAAGCAACTCCAAGTCCAAATACTCTCCTGGAAGTATGAAGTACGAAAATGGATAGTTCTTAGACATATATAGGAGTTTTCTCTTTTGATGTTTCAAACCGAACCTGTTTCTTTAAATGTACGGTAATATACTTACAGCTCATTCAGAATGTCATTCACTACATATGTGTTTCCTAGTGTTGATGTTGTTTCATGTGAATCAAGTTTTGTTTTTCTGGAACATCTTAATGGACACCGTATTTCAGCAGTGCCGTCTGCATTAAATTTAGCTAGTGCATCTAAACAATGTTGACAATATGTATGTCCGCAGTTTAGTTGTTTTGGCTGATGATAAGTGTCTAAACAGATCTTGCATTCCAATAACGAAGAAAGTTGGGCTGCTGTTGCTCCAGACAATGCCATTGTGATTGATGGGTTTTCTAATGCACTTAAATAGACAAAGAATACATTAGCGTGGTCCATAGAAAAATACGTTTAAGTTGAGCTCAAATCAGATTTGTTTTATAGGTCATAGGATACTATATGTAATAGAATATCACAATGTTATTGTGAAGGTGTATTTTTTTATTCTACACCACCACAACTAGCATTTTGTTAAACAATAACTCCCGAGTAAGATTGTAGTAAATACTAGATATTTAAGAGTTAGAGCTACAAAGCAGATTAAGTCAACGGGCTATTTTCCCTTTATGATTCACAAAAATATAGTTTAAAGCTTAAGCCATGAAGCTGTTTTCATGTACACAAAAGTATGTAGAAATTAAAAACTTTTCAAAGCCAATCCAGACAACCAATAAAATCAACGTTTTTATTATTTTTAGACATTCCGTTTTATGTATTTCTCAATAAACAGAATTAAAATAAATAAAGTCAACGAATAAAGTTAAATAAAAAAAGTACTGTTTGTTGTCATAGTGACCGTTTATGGTTGTTGAATGGTGAAAAATTCAAGAAGTGATTTCCATGCATATTCAAGGAAAATTCATTCATATATAAGACACGCATATTAAAATGCAAGACACCCGTATTCATATTCAAGACAAGCATATTCATATGGAAGAAACTTTTAGTTATATTCAATACCAATGATAGTCATATTCAAGCATTCGATATGCATATGCAAGGCGTTTAGTTCTTATTCTAAATTTAAAACAACTGATTTTGAGGTAAAATAAGGGCAAATAGTCCAAATAATATGATAGTAAAAGGAAACAGCTCCCTGCAGCCCTGGTCCTGTAATTACGGGAAAGTTCTTGTAATTGGGTATGTAATTTCATAATCGTTTGTAATTATGGTCAGTAAATTTGATGTAGTAAGAAATCTATACAACAAGATGGATACTGAAGATACTGAAGCGCGTGTGCGAAGAATAGTTAGGGAAGAGATGGAGGCAGCGGCAAGAACAAGTCAAGGATTCATTCGTCAGTCTATTTTCAGCAGAACGCAACATCTAATACGTTCTGCTGCTAGAAATTATTCTGATCTTACTCCAACAGCAACAACAACAAGAAGTGCCACCTCAACTTCCTCCATGCCTTTTATCACCTGCTGCATCACCCCTACTTGCACTACTGCAACAATATGCCTTACACCAGGGGGGTCCAGTAAGAGGTCGCACCAAAATGGACGTCTCTGGAGACTAAAGCCTTCTACTGGTAAAAGAAAGAAAGTTAAACAAACAATCGAAAAAACCATCAATGTTTTTCTCTTGGACATGCCCCTAAATGATGTGGAAAACGATGCTGATTACCAGTTTGAGGGAGAAATGGTTTTAATTAATGGCTATGTTTTGTTAAATTCAGAGGATGATGAATTAGAAATCTAAATTAAATTCTTAAAGCTCCTTAAAATAAATAAATAAAATTCAAACAACTTTGCTTGATCATAATTACGTAAGCATGCCACCTAGTGAAAAAAAAGCAGCATCAGCCGAAGGTACCTCAAAATAATAAAAAAAACAGTCTAACGAAACAATTCACTTGCAATCGTTAGTCAATGATCTACTTGAAAACCAAGATAAAACTAAGAATAATGACAAAAAATTCTCAGATTTATCATCACTTTTGAGATTTTTGCAATCAAAGTTACGTGCAGAGAAGGTAAAGTTGCGAGTCCAACCTACATATGCTCTGGAAGATGCTCTAAGTTATTTTAAGGACCCAGAGTTTGACCCTGTTTTAAAATTATCAATCATCTACAAGGGACAGTCTGGACACTGGTGGTGTCCTTAGACAATTTTATACAGATGTTTATTTTCAAATGGTTAGTGGTGGTGGAGAGCTACCACCTTTGTTTGAGGGAAATGCAAATAGAAAGATCCCTGTTTATAATGCTGCTACAATTTTAATTCTTGGTTGACTTAAAGGTAGATATAGCTTTGACCATCGGTCGAAAAAGTGAGAAAATTTACTTAATTTTCAGAGAAAACCTTCTAGTTCATTAGAAAGCTCTCAAAAAACTATATCCAGTGCTACCAAATATGCTTTAAATCTGGAATTTATTCCGGGTATCACCGTCTTTAAGCCTAATTTGCCCATACTACATTGCTTACCCACAAAAATTAATGTCGTGAAGTTTCTTAACAAAAAGTGTTGCTGATGTGACATCATGGACGTATGTTAAAATGTAAGATAGATTACAAAATATGATGTTAATTTTATTCTATCTTCCCATCGAAATAGACAAGGAATTTTCACGAACCTGTAGTTTAGCACTGATGGATTATACTAGATGTAAATTGGTTTCAGATGACCTTCAAGTTAAAAACTCCAGAATATGATTACCCCGTTGTAATCCATATACAGTTAACGACGTCATGTGTGAGGAATAAAATTTTAAACTACACTTGAATGATTCTATATAACCACAACTAGTAAAACGAACACTTTCTACCGCGGATACCTTATAACTCAGAATAATATTAGCCTACAAAATGCAAACACACTTATTGTTCCAAGGCTTATCTTACATAATCCAATTTCGATCTGGCGAGAATTTTTTCAAAAACATTTAATTTTTTTGTGTCCTGGGAAGAAGTAGACGCAAAAGTTTGCGTTGCGAAAATATGCACACAAAAAAGTTATAATGCGTAAATTTGCGATTTTTTTCTGCTTGTAATGAAATTCGTTGGTACATTTTAGTGATCAATGAATAAAAGACAAACCAGATTTGAGATACCATGTTTGATTTAGAAATAAATAAATTTAAATTTTGCATATGAGCGAACGTTCCTTGAATATGCATGGTAGTCCTTGAATATGAACCATAATTCCTTACATATGAAGAATATTCCTTGAATATAAAGCTTATTGAATTTTGCAACATTTGAACAACCATATCCGCTTACTTCAGGAATATTAAAAACAGCTCTACCTCGTTGAAAATTTGCCGCGCTGTTCATTGCAGGTCTTGTTGTCGAGTGTGTTTTCATAGCCAATATTAGGAACAGTTTCGCGCTAGTTAACGCGTTGCTGTTGGCAACAATCGACTGTGTCATTCTATCGACCTTGGTTCGAGATCGTTAGCTTTACCAACATGTTCCTTTCTTTCATTAAAAGCAATAAATTACGGTTATAGAAACACACTTCATTTAGGTATTTAAAAACGTTCCAGCCACGCGAAAAGCAGTTAATCTTGTATATCCATGATATGAAATATATTTTTCGGTAAGATGTGTTTTAGGTGTTTTAAGTTATTTACTTGTGTTTTCTATGCCCTGTTTTTATTTTAAATTACATCAAATTACATCAAATCGGCAAACAACCACAAGCGTATAAAGAAACATATTTAAAGTTTTTTATGTTCAATAAGAATTCAGTAAGAATTCAGTAAGAAAAAATTTCAGAAAATTGAAACTTAGGTTTGTATCTATGAAATTCATGACTGCAAGAACGACACAGGAAAAACGTTTAAAACTTCAAGCAAAAGTAAATTTAACACCAGAAATAAAGGTTTTTAAATAAAGAAGGTGTATTTTTGCGTCTTGGCATTTATACAGTCATCCTTTACATGCAAAATATGAAATATTGTAACGATGTGTCTGTTCTTAGCTGATTCTGTGCTGTATGCTAGTATTAAAATCATATGATAATATAAATAAAGCCACTGAATCCAATGAGGTAGGAAAAAAATAAGAAAGAAACGTCATTTTAATTTTCATTAAGTCACGCTGTCTCTATTGTATAGAGCTTAAAGCTCTGATAAAGAAAGTGCATATAATCATGCGCTTTTGATGAAAGCCTAAGGAGATATGAGGATTAAAAAAATTTGCTGATATCAGCAATGGCCTGTCTAAGCAAATTGGTTCTAGGTGGTGCGTAGTTACCCACGCGTTGAAAAGTGACAGACGTCTTCGATTCGTTTCCAAGTTATTTGGCCTCAAAGTTTTAATTGGACTGTGACGGCTTCATTATTTTAAATTAAGATATTGACGTTAAAGTAGTGATATACAGTTTGCGCTATAACGTCAAAATATTTAACATTTAAGACATAAGTTTTACGGCACATCAAAGGAAAATGAACACCTCCACTTTGCCTGTTACCGACACACACACACAGTCTGTGTATTATCATAGAGGTACTAGTCGATAAAGCCCATGAAAAAATCCACTGAGTAAGGATAAAAATGAAAACGAAGCATAATTTGAATTTTGATGATGTTAGCAACGCACCCACAAAAAAAATTAGAACCTTGTGTTTACGTTGCCTCTATTGTGTGGAGTTTAAACTGCTGATCAAGAAAGTGTATATGACCATTTGATTTAACACATCCACTTTGCTTGTTACAGGCAGTCACCCTCTCCGTATTATTATGGAAGTCTGGTCGACAAGGCCCGTGCAAAAATACAATTAGGCTGAAGAATAATGGAAAAAATAGGTTGTTTTAGGTCTTTTATTGATGTCAGCGGTGCATATACTAAAAAAACAATGGTGAATTTTGTTTATCCGTTTCCTGTAATGTGCATAGTCTGAAACGCTAATGAAAAAATTGTATAATATCATGTGCTTTCGACGAAGGGTTAAGAAGATATAAAGGTTTAAACATTTTGTTGACGTCAGCAAAGTCCCTACCACCAAAGGCACAAAGAATTTTCTTTAGGTAATTGTATGCCCGTTGCCTTCATCGCATAGATCTTAAAACACTGATAAGAAAATGTATAGGATCATGTACTTATGAGGAACGGTTACGGAAATATTATGGGATTCTTCATGGCGTCATCAACCCGTTTATTCCGAATCGGATTCAGGCACGTAGATTTTAGAAACTTACCTAAATTGGTCCCAGGTAGTCCCTAGTTACCCACCCGTTTTCAAGTTATTTAGCCTTAAATTTAAAAGTGCAATGCAATGCCCTTACAAATCTTAATATATCCTTGACGTCAATATTGTTTTACCGTAAAAGTTTAGTAAATTACAGAACAATTTTATTGCGGAGCAAAGCGTAGTGAGCGCCAGCGAACGGAGCGTAGCGGAGCTATTTTTCTCGTTCCCATAAATATATTAGATCGTGACGTATTTCCGTGATTTTCTCACAGTAAATCAAAAATTTAAAACGTCCGATTTTTTGACCTACTTGCCCAACTCTAAATGGTCATTTCTTCAAAATGTTCCGTTATAATCTGGTTGGTCGAGACCACGCTGTTTCCAGTTCAGATCAGGTCGGCATAGAGCTTTTGCCACGGTCACTTTTACTAATATCACGTGACCTTTTCTAAGATACTTAGCGCTTCAAACGGAAATTATTGGCTTGTTGGTCGCAATGGACAGAAGGTCATTTTCAAGAAACGAAGAAAGGGTATGTTTAGCTAGCTAATATATCACTGTTTTTTTACATGTAATGATCCCCTTCTTAGCCTTTCTCACACCTAAAGCTAACTAGCATAAAACTGCAAACTTAGCTGGAATAATAATAGAACTTAGATAGCAAACTATATAGCTACCTATAGCTACTTCTTGTTTGCTCTTTTTTATGCTTACTAGCTAGCATAAAAAAGAGCAAACATATAGCTAGCATAATACACTAGCTATACAGCTACTATAAAATTAACTACTTAACTGGGTTAAAACTACCAATGTAGCTAACATAAAATTAGCTATTTTTGCCAGCATAAAATCAGCTACATATCACCATAGAAAAGTTGTTTTAAACATATTTTATAACTAGCTAGCTAGCTAGCTATATATATACTACCCAGTGAGTGAGATAATTCTACTTCTTAGAAATGTCCCATGACATAGCTTTTTCTAGCTACAATCATCCACAAAATTTCTCGTCTCTGCTGGCAATTTTATTCCAAAAACCAAGAACTAAAAAGTTTAGAAAGTCAGCGAAGAAGAACATAGCTAGCTATATATTTTGCAGATAGTATGTTCATGAAGGTATGTCACGTGTAATCGTTTACCTTGCTGAGCTACAAAGGTCAGTGTTTAACATGAGGGAGGGATAGAGAGTCATATTTTGTGGTCGATTGTAGCTATATATTGTACGCATAGCCAGGAAATGTTTTATCAAATCGAAGATGAAACCGTTTGATCGATTACCATGAGGCACGTGGGAACTTTGTTTTTTATACGATTTATTATACGATTCAACCGAACCTAGGGAACTCAGTTCCACGCTCCGCAACATTTTCTATATTGATAGCCGATGTTTTTTTAATAAAAGTTGTAAAAGAAAATTGTAAGAAATATAATCGACTTTGTAGAAGTCACACACAGACACAGAAGCTGCGTATTATTATACAGATAAATTTACACAATTTTGAATATGGAAAATATTTACATATGTATTCAACTTTAGAAATTTTAAAAATAAGTTCCTGAAACACCGTAGATTGTTTTTTTTTTCTAATAATTCATACTTAAATTCGAAAGATCCAAAATGGGGCAAAAAAAATGAATCCTTAATTGATTACAAAATTGTTAAATTAAAAAAAAAAGATAACCGCTACTACAATAAATTAGTTACAAATGCAACAACTTACAAAACCTTTAATCGACTTTACTTAAAATCATTTCAACCGATCTTTTCACAAGTTTCACATTAAACGGATAAAACAAACGGCATGAGAACATAAAAATCTTTCTGACGTTTTTAATCTACTTAAAAAAACCTTTCAAAATTGATTGTGCTTATCATAACACAATAAAAAAAATGCAAGTAAATAATAATGGTTTAAACTAAAGAACCTAGTCCCCAAGGCTCTTGTATCTCACATACGTGTTCTCCATATAAATTCACATTCGAAACAACAAAATTGATTAAAAATTGATACTGCTAAAATTGGTTCTTTCGGTAACGCATATGGTCTTCCCTTAATAAGCTTGAACCTAGGGTTTTTTGGAATAGTTTGTCTCGCAAAACTTTTAAGAACGATCATTCATGGAAATTTATTCAGGACAAGGTTTATTTGCTAATTCATGAAATTTTGTTCAAGAAATTAGACTGCAAAGTCTATCAAATCTTTAGTTTACTCTAAATGACTGATTAATCTCCTAGGCATATATTTAACCATATTCAAGTCCATTTTCTTTGAACTGGATAAAGTATTCCACCCCAAACATAAAACACGTTTTATTTAGATTGTATGAATTACTTTAAGCAGGAGAATTGCTTTAACATTTTCTGCACATGTAACTTTGTCAAAATGAAATGCTGTCAAAAATGGTCTACTGGTGTCTCCAAAAACGCTTAAATTTAAATAGTCAGGAACTACGATTGCAGGTCAAGTCGTTTTTGTTTAAACTTCATCAATCAGAATTAAGTTATCATTTCAATATTCTCGGATTTGTAAAACTTTTACCTTGAACAAAAACTTTGTTTTGTTGCTAAGTACCTTAAAATTTTCACAAGGGCTAAACGTTTTAGAATTATTTTAAAAAATTTATAAAGTTTTCCGCCTTGACAGAACAGTTGCAGGCTTATTTCAGAGTTGGTTCTTATTTATTCAAGTCACTTTGTATATTTTGATTTAGGGCTCATCTGAAAGAAGGGTTTTATTATTCATTTATATATGGTGCGGTTTAGGGATCGATAACTTGGTCAGTGGGTTATGTTTTTTATCCTGACATTAAGCTATCTTCTATTTGAGTAAAAATTGCTAAAGTTTTTAAAGCTCAAATAAGTGATTGGAGCACCTTTGTGTTTTTTCCTTAAAACAGTTGAGTAACAACGAGGTATATCCCTCAAAATTAGTGAGGATAATCACATGAATATGAATTAGTCACCTTTATAAATTACACAACTTTTTTAAAAAATATCTTTATCCAACATGCTATTTACGGGGTATAGCAAGTGTCCTTAACATGTCCATAAAACCTTTGTAAACACTTCAGATTTTTTGGCTAAATGCTGAACGTCTAGCAACTCAAAACCAATTAGCAGACATAACTCCTAAGAAGCAGTTGCTAAGAAACCTAATATTATAGCCATAAATAATAGCAATTTGCAGTTAGCTGAAAGATACAACTAGCAAACGATTAGCAATTGGTCAGAAGACAAAGCCTTGGTGCTGGCTAGCTATGCTATCGCCGTTAGACATAACTTTGCACAAACTTGTTATTAAAAAATTGTATAATGCGTTATTTTAAGGAAAATTATTAAAATTTCTGAAAGAACAACAAAACAAATCCTTAAACACCTTTTACTCAATTCTGTAACTGCCTCGGAAAGAAACTTTTTTTACTTTTTGCTGGCACCTTAACGATTGAGAATCTAAAATAAATAGATGATTTTTGCCAGCCTAGACCAAGG
Source organism: Hydractinia symbiolongicarpus (assembly GCF_029227915.1). Taxonomy (NCBI): domain Eukaryota; kingdom Metazoa; phylum Cnidaria; class Hydrozoa; order Anthoathecata; family Hydractiniidae; genus Hydractinia; species Hydractinia symbiolongicarpus. The sequence continues at coordinate 9,619,663 of NC_079875.1, read as the reverse complement.
CTACTACGCAATCGTCGTGTCAGAATATTATAGGCGTAGAAGAGCCATTAAACGAAATTCAACAACAGCAATAACAATGTTTAAGTGCCCGTGACGTTGCGTATATTAATTTATAACAAATAAACTACATTACCTGTGGTTTTATAACTCAAACTATTATTTTATGACACGAATTAAAATAAAATAGCAAAATTCATAGCTAATAAATTTACTTCATTTTATCACGGGAATTGTTCTGACAAATTACAAAAGGAAACAAATCTTTTGTAAAATATAGAACATTTTTATGGAAGATGTTTTGTAGGCGCTTTTGAAAAAAATTGTAGAAACAATCGTTTTTGCCGTCACAGCTTTCCTGTTAATATAATAAATAACCAACAATCACGTGATTGTTTAAAACAATGGTGTTGATGAAGGTTTACCATGGGAGTGGTCACTGCTTCAGATTTACATGTTAGCAAAGCGCGTAGTGTACTGTTTCAATTATATAACACTGAAGAAAATGATTAAACATTGAAATGCAATCGAAGAAGTAGACAATTGAAGTTAAAAGCTGGCTAATCATGTAACCCGAACATATTAATATGTTCGGGTTACACAATCAATCGTTGTGACTAATGAGATTTCCAAAAATCATATGTCATTTTAAATTACATCCTTATCTCTATAATAATAGCCGTATTCCGTCTGTCTGTCTCTGCGCGGAACATGGCGGAGCAAGTAGCGAGACATACCCGCGGCCCTGCAGCTTTATTTCGGATCCACGGCAGACCCCGTTTTTATCGGCTTTGTTTTGATCGCCTGCACGTAAAAGACCTATCACGAGGCTCAATTTTCACTAATGACCAATCCATGTGCTTCGCGGCCTCAACATGCCAACGGAGGAAACATGCTACCCCTACAAAGGTCATTTTGGTTTGGAAGTGATGGTTTGAAATTTGTATGTCTCCTTTTGATCCTGTTTTCTTCTGAGTCCTTTGTATCCTATAGGATTATTTAGTTTCTGTGTGTTTTCACTTGTTAAGTCGACTATAACATGACGTTTTCTAGCTAGCCATGTATAAATCTTAAACAAAACAATTTTAAGTTTTTAGCTAGCTAAAAACGTAGATTTTGAGGCAGCTAGCTATAGCTATCTTTATTTTTATTTCTATTCTTTTAAAGTTTTTTTCAGTTCGGTATATTGTTATTTATTTTTAAGTTGAAGTTGGATCTACCTAGTTCTCCTTTTAGCTACCTCTGGCTAAAAAGTGAAATTAGCTAAATGCAGTTTGGCTGCAACACAATTCTTAATTCTTATGCTAAATGCAGTTAGGCAGCTACCAATTTTAGTACTGCTATGAAAGCTTATGCTGAAAAATAAAATTGCTGAGTATATATTTTTTTAACTGAACTTGATAACGACAGGCGGTTTCCTGATTTTTTTTAAACTGAAGTTGCGATAAAGTTTTTTTAAAAATGGTGTTCCGCCTATACTCATGTGCGACACAGTCTACCTGTACTTAGCGCTTAGTCCGGTGTTAACTACGGGCTGTTTCCTGTGTTTCTGTAACTGAAGTTGTGATAACGTTTTTTACAGAAAAAAGTACACATTGTTTACCTAGCTAAGGGCTAGGTATACTAAGCGCTCAGCTTAACATTTTTTTGAACTTTTCCTGGCCAGTTGCTTTCACTATGACGGGGTAACAATGAATTATAATCTAAGTTGTCGAGAGTTATTTTTTGAATAGTATATTACACCCGAAACACCATAAAGTTGTGTGCACTTCACTTGATTTTCTACACACTATATGGCTGTACTAAAGCGCTTTACCTCCTGAATGTGTGGCACAGTTGACGGTTCTTATTAATCACTTAATGCTGGGTAACAGCCACTTGTGGCTTAACCCGGTGTTTCAACAGAGTGTATCCTGTGTTTTGTAAACCCGCAGTAGTTTTTTTGAATAGGGTCTTAAGCCTAAACGCATGAGCCGCACGGTTTACCCGTACTAAGCGATCAGTCCAGTGTCACAATTAATGTGTTAATCTTTACTGAAACTTTTTTTGCAAAATAAAATAAAATTGACCAATTGTTTTTCCTATGACAGGGTAAAAAACGGTTGTAAATTGTGTTATTATTTTGGCTAAAGTTGCAGTAGAATTTATTGTTTTGTTGTTGACATCCTGTTAAACTTCTGTGAGCTCTGTGACATTTGTGGTTAAAATTTCTCAGCAGAGAATAATATGGTTGCCGATTATATTGTTTGTGTTGCAAACTGTTGTTTTTTAAATGCTGTGTAAACTTTTGTGGAAAAAGACCACATGCAAAATACTGAAAGTACAAATTTTTGTACAATTAGACTATGAGCTGTTGTGTAAGTTGGATTTTTTTTATTTTTTGTTTCATAAACTTTTTTTAAGCTTTAAAGTAACTGTAAGTAATGTAATTACGGGAATAAATATTTGGTGATGATAAAAAATTACTGAATGTTCAGACCGAAACTGTGTAACTGTTGTGAGGGAGGACCATATGCAAGCATATATACTAAAAATAAATTTCCAAGTTGTATTTTTGTATGCACTTAAATGACTGCTTTTTCTGAGTTGAATTTGATGGGTTTCATATCAATTTTGTGGAAGATTTTATGGGTGAAAACAATATAAAACATGCCAATTAAACTGATTTTTGCTCATATTTTGATTTGCTCCTCATAAACCTTTGTGTTCTACATTTATTGTAAACTTTTGTGAGGAAGGACCATATATATATACAATGTTTTCAAAATAATTATTTTTGTTGATTCGAAATTTACTCCTTGCTCATTGCTTTTTCGACATTTCAGTTTAAAATGTTTGGTAAATTCAGTACGGATCATGAGACAAAAAAATTGTTTTGTTAACCGGTTAATTTTGTGCATATTTTTGCGGGAGAGGATGGTATGCAACCGAATAAATGATTTTTCAAAGTTTAACTTTTTGTTTTTTGTTGTTTTGTGTTTGTTTAACTTTGGCTTTTTGATATTGTTCAGGTTGTATTGTTGTATAAGCATTTAGGGAAAAGACATTGTTTAAAATTCATAAAGAACTTACTTCATAGATCTGTGTTTACTGTTGCAAGCCTTTCTTTTCGACATTTCAGATTAAAATATTGAAGGTTTTCAACATAATCACATATAAGATGTATACATATTTAAGATGTGTTATTTCTGACATTATTATTATTGTTGTCGTAACTGCCTAGGTTGTGACTGTCAATGTTGTAACTTTCTACTAACTAGATTTTACACCTTGCACGCCGTTGTTTTTCATGTTTTGTCTGAAGTTTTGTTGGGAGGATTTCATGCGATTTGACATTTAATATTTTGTGTTAGATTTTAAGAACTTTTTTTGTTAAATTATGACTTATATATTTTCTTTTTATGCATTTTCAGATTATTTTTTTAGTAAAAGGCAGTATTCAATATACTGAAATATTTGCTGATTTCATCAAAATTCAAATGACAGAACTTTTCAATTGTTTTTCTGCCTAAGTGGATGTTTCCACAGGCCTAATCTACTAGTCTCTTATAATAATACGGAGAGTGTGTCCGTCTGTCTGTGACAGGCAAAGTTGATATCGTCATTTTCCTTTGATGTTGCCGAAAAAAATCTTTGATGTTGCCGAAAAAAAAAATGTCTTCTTTGTCGTGAAAAGCCGCGAGTTTTGTGTGGTTTGTTAAATGAAGTTCTAGCACAAAGTAACGGAAATTGTGTTTGCAAAAAAGATGGCTGTCCTTTTTAAGCATTTGTCTTCTCTTGCCTTCAAAATAAATCTTTACAAAAGCATTTAAAAAGGGGCATGGTATATAAATGAAGTATAGAAAGGTTTGTTTATGTTTTTTGAAGTTTTGATGATATTATTGATGCGAGACATGTTTGTTAGCTAGCATCAACCACACCAACAACAACTAGCTAGGTAGCTAGGAATTTATAAATATGTAGCCATGTTCTTTATACCTAGCTAAGTCTCCAGTTTATATTTAAGTGACCAGCTATTAGCTGCTGTAGCTACCTTATGTTAGCTTCAGTTTTATGTTGCTTTTTACATGTAAGCTAATCTTAGTGGTCTTTGCTAAGAATGTGACTGTAACTTATTTTAATTGACATTTTAAGCTTATATTAACAAGCCACAACAACTTTTAAAAAAGTATTACATATTATTTAAGAAGAGTTTAAGGACTGTTTTTAAACAAATAATGTATTTTTCACAATTTGTGTATGCAAATAATGTATTTTTCACATTTTGTGTAACTAAACTTATATACATCGGTTACATGCAATATGACGAAACGATTTTTATTTAACATGTAGTAATTCTGGTACCTTAAATGTAGTGATTTTTGTTGTTCTAGATGTTCTGACTAAAATGTTTTTGTTTATGGCATTTTGTCTCAATTAAGAAAAGTTCCAACTTTTTTGAGGGAGTACAACACCGAAAAAACCTGTTTTTTTTTTATATTTTGTATAAATTCTTACCGGACAGGACTCTGTACAACATACCGAAATGACTGATCCCTCTCTATTTATAAATTTGATGCGTTCCAAATCACAGTTTTTTGAAATTTTGGGTAATATTTAATGAGTACAAGATGCAAATACTGATTTTTGTTGAATCAGAAGTATTTCCTACAACCATTCTTTTTTTACACTTTTGTGGAGAAAAAGTGTATGCAATATCATCAGAATAACTGATTTTGTTGCAAACGGTTTTTCTTTTTCACATTTTGGATTGAAATATTGTTATAAAGGGCATATATCAATAGACATATATATACCAAAATAATTAAATTCTGCAAACTTTGATTTTGTCGTTCACCTCTCATCTTTTATATTTTGATTAAACTTAAAAGGAAAAGGAAAGGAAAGGAAAATGAAAACCATAGGAATTATTTAGAATTTGTATTTTGTGTTGCAAATTTAGTGCAAAAATTTAACTGTTGTGAGGGAGGACCATATGCAATTATATATATACTAAAAATAATAATTTGATATTCTACAAGTTGTATTTTTGTATGCACTTAAATGACTGCTTTTTCTGAGTTGAATTTGATGGGTTTCATATCAATTTTGTGGAAGATTTTATGGCTGAAGACAATATAGAACATGCCAATTGAACTGATTTTTGTTCATATTTTGATTTGCTCCTCATAAACCTTTGTGTTCTACATTTATTGTAAACTTTTGTGAGGAAGGACCATATATATATACAATGTTTTCAAAATAATGATTTTTGTTGATTTGAAATTTACTCCTTGCTCATTGCTTTTTCGACATTTCAGGTTAAAATGTTTGGTAAAGTCAGTACGGATCATTAGACAAAAAATTGTTTTGTTAACCGGTTAATTTTTACATTTTGTGCATATTTTTGCGGGAGAGGATGGTATGCAACCAAATAAATGATTTTTCAAAGTTTAACTTTTTGTTTTTAGGTGTTTTGTGTTTGTTTAAGTTTGGCTATTTGATATTGTTCAGGTTGTATTGTTGTATAAGCATTTAGGGAAAAGACAATGTTTAAAATGCTTAAAGAACTTATTTCATAGATCTGTGCTTACTGTTGCAAGCCTTTCTTTTCGACATTTCAGATTAAAATATTGAAGGTTTTCAACATAATCACATAATAAGATGTATCCATATTTGAGATATGTGTTATTTCTGACATTATTATTATTGTTGTCGTAACTGTCTGGGTTGTGACTGTCAATGTTGTAACTTTCTACTAACTAGATTTTACACCTTGCACGTCGTTGTTTTTCATATTTTGTCTGAAGTTTTGTTGGGAGGATTTCATGCGATTTGACATTTGATATTTTGTGTTAGATTTTAAGAACTTTTTTGTTAAATTATGACTTATATACTTTCTTTTTATGCATTTTCAGATTATTTTTTTTAGTAAAAGGCATATTCAATATACTGAAATATTTGCTGATGTCATCAAAATTCAAATGACAGAACTTTTCAATTGTTTTTCTGCCTAAGTGGATTTTTCCACGGGCCTAATCGACTAGTCTCTATAATAATACGCCAGTTCTGTCTGTCTGTCTGTCTGTCTGTCTGTCTGTCTGTCTGTCTGTCTGTCTGTCTGTCTGTCTGTCTGTCTGTCTGTCTGTCTGTCTGTCTGTCTGTCTGTCTGTCTGTCTGTCTGTCTGTCTGTCTGTCTGTCTGTCTGTGACTTTTGCAAAGTGGATTATATTCTTCACTATTTTCTTTGATAAAGTCTGTAAACATCGCCCATAATATTGTTCTGTAATTTACCAAACTTTAACGTTAAAATAATATTAACGTCAAAGGAAAGTATATTAAATTAATGAAGCCACTACAGTGCGCCTAAAACTTTGAGGCCAAATAACTTAGAAACGAGGTGGTAACGTCAATGATTCTTCACCGCGTGTGTAACTAGGTTTGTTTTGAAATGGGCGGGTTGATGACGTCATCAAAAAACCTTTAAACCTTAATATCTCTGCAACCGTTTGTTAAAAGTACATAATCCTATACATTTTTTTGATCAGTGTTTCAAGATCTATACGATGAAGGCAACAGCTATACTCATTTCTCAAAATTTTTGGTTTTGACGGGTCATTGTCGACGTCAGGAAAATTTTTAAACCCTTTAATTTCACTAACCGCTCATCAAAACCACACGATCATATACATGTTCTTGATCAGCAGTGTAAGCTCTACACAATGGAGGAAACATGAAAACAAGTTTCTCGATTAATTTATTTTGAATTTGCAGTGCTGACGTCAGCAAGAAATATGAAACAACCTATTTTTCCATTGTCCTTCTGCCTAAGTGAATTACTCCACGGGCTTTATCGACTAATCTCTATAATAATAGCCGTCGTCTGTATGTTCGTGCGTCAAAAGCGATTTGTGTTAACCACGCACCAAAAAAAAGAAGAAATTAAAGCCGCGGGTGGAGGTTTTTTGATATTTTTACCGCTATCCTTTATTAAAGGGCCAATCAGGTTCGCATTTAGAAGTAAAGGACCAATCAGAAATTACAGTCCACTCGATTCATTTTTGCCGTTTTTTTACTCTACGGCAAAGAGTTCAAAGCTTTAATTTGAGCAAAACAATTAAAGGAAATCATTTGGAAAGGAAAGTTTTTTAATAATTATTTGCTTTAGTTCTTGCTTTGCTTTGTGATACTTCTGAGAAAACTTTTGGTGTTCTAAGAAGATTACAGTGATTTTGAAACTATTTTTTAATTTTTCTTGGTTTCTTTTTATTAGCTAGCTAGCTATCTTTATTTGTCAGGATAATGCATGTGCCTGAAGGTAATGAAGGTATTTTTTTGAGCATAACTACGCCAATGTCTGTCCTGAATTTCAAAATGTTAATGACAATGCTGAACACAATTTTCAACATAACTTAAATTTTGATAATGCTCAAAGAAGGAGGGAAGAGCATGCTGATATGCTAAGGCAACGGCATGTAGAACGGGAACGGGAAAGGCCTGGCAACAACACATTACAACAGGCTCAACGGCGTAGAAAAGCACAGGCTGCACGACAAATCGTAAGACGCGCCGCTCAAAATGTTCAGCAAGCTATTGCACGTCGACAAGTGGATCGACAACGTCATCTTGTAAATAGAGTGAATGTATTTCCCCAACAAGCTGTAGTAAGACGCAGAGCAGATTTTCTTCGTCATCAAGTAGCTAGGGCTACGCGTTTAATAAATTTAGCTAGGATTAACGATGTTTTACCTCCTACACATTTTGCAGGTGAGTTTAATATTGTGTGTGAGCATTGTGGAGCTATTAAATTTAATAATGAAACTCATTTTAAGTGTTGTCACATTGGCAAAGTGCCTCTGCATGCCATATTGCAATTTCCTGCTGAAATACGTGAATTGATAAGCAACGACTCTGCCCAAGCTAAACAGTTTCACAAGTATATCAGAGTCTCTATAATAATAGCCGACGTCTGTCTGTCTCTGCGCTGACCCCCCGCTGAGTTAAAAAAATGATGTTACGGAAACACGAATATCAAATACGATATATTTTTATCCACTTTGTTGCGACGGGTAAATATAAGGGACGGGCGAACCCGTGGAGTTTTCCACGGGCAACGACTAGTTTAAATTGATAAAGCCATTACAATGCACTTCCTAAAAAACCTTTAACCCTAATATGTCTTCCAACATTCGTTAAAAATACGTGATACTATACATTGTATTAATCAGCATTCAGGCTTTACACAAATGACATCATCGAAAACTTTAAACCTTCTTATCTCCTCAAAGTTCTTTGAAAGCAAACAATGCTATACATTTTCGTGATAACAATTATGGGAACAGCTAAACAAGTTTCTAAAAAAAAAATGTTTCGACCATTACTCATGTCACCAAAACTCAACTGACGGATCTTTTCCAATTTTCTGACTAAGAGGATTTTTTCACGGGCTTATTGTCTAGCAATTAATCTATAATAATCTTGTTGGTCAGCGCCGTCAGGTAGCTGATCTTTCATTTCAGTTTGCCTTTTTGTGTTCGTGTGTTATTCTGTCCGTCCCTAGTCAGCTTCCCGACCACCTTATAACCGCCTACTTAATCCAAAAGCCGTTTTCCACTCATCAGCCAATCAGGATGCAGGAATCATGAGTTTCCAGAACCAAACGACATTTTAAAAGAAAGAAAGTGATCTGATTAGATCTGAAATACAGCTAAAATATAAATAAATCAAAATATATTTCTGGTTTTATCTGTCCGACTGGTAGTTACGTCTCCATACACTGAAGATCTCACTGGTTTTGTTGTTCGCTGACCATTTTCAAGGCAAGTTATTCTACTTATCTATTTATTGTTTTATAGCTAGCTAGCTATTAGGTAGCTACCGTTATGCACTTAAGTATTCCCTAACCTCAACAGGTTTCTAATTTTTGCCAGTCGCACTGCATATAATAAGCTACTTAGCTAGCTAGCTATATATTAACTGAAATGTAGCTAAATATGTCTATTGGTATATGCCCTTTATAACAATATTTCAGTCCAAAATGTGAAAAAGAAAAACAGTTCGCAACAAAATCAGTTATTCTGATGAAATTGCATACACACAAAAGTGTAAAAAAAGAATGGTTCTAGGAAATACTTCTGATTCAACAAAAATCAGTATTTGTATTTTGTACTCATTAAAAATTACCCAAAATTTCAAAAAATTGCGATTTGGAACGCACCAAATTTATAAATAGAGAGGGATCAGTCATTTCGGTATGTTGTCCTGCCCGGTAAGAATTTATACAAAATATGAAAAAAAACACAAGTTTTTTCGATGTTGTACTCCTTCAAAAAAGTTGAAACTTTTCTTAATTAAGACAAAATGTCACAAAGAAAAACATTTTAGTCAGAACATCTAGAACAACAAAAATCACTACACTTAAGGTACGAGAACTACTACAAGTTAAATAAAAATCGTTTCGTCATATTGCATGTAACCGATGTATATAAGTTTAGTTACACAAAATGTGAAAAATACATTATTTGCATGCACAAAATGTGAAAAATACATTATTTGCTTAAAAACCCTTAAACTTAGTCCTTAAACCTTAGTCCTTAAACTCTTCTTAAATAATATGTAATACTTTTTTAAAAGTTGTTGTGGCTTGTTAATTTAAGCTTAATATGTCAAATGAAATAAGTTACAGTCACATTCTTAGCAAAGACAACTACGATAACACTACGGTAGCTAGCTTAGCTACATGTAAAAAGCAACATAAAACTAAAGCACACATAAGCTAACTACATCAGCTAATAGCTGGTCAGTTGAATATAAACTGGAGATTTAGCTAGGTATATAGTCCGAGGTAGCTAGCTATTTAGGTTGTTGTTGGTGTGGTTGGTTTTATGATGCTAGCTAACAAACATGTCTTGCATCAATAATATCATCAAAACTAAAAAAAACATAAACAAACCTTTCAGAAACCTTTCTATACTTCATTTATATACCATGCCCCTTTTTAAATGCTTTTGTAAAGACTTATTTTGAAGGAAAGAGTAGAAAATGCTTAAAAAGAACAGCCATCTTTTTTGCAAACACAATTTCCGTTACTTTGTGCTAGAACTTCATTTAAAAAACCACACAAAACTCGCGGCTTTTCTCGACAAAGAAGACATATTTTTTTCGGCAACTTCAAAGATTTTTTTTGGTAACATCAAAGGAAATTGACGATATCAACTTTGCCTGTCCACAGACACACGTATTATTATATTAGCGTATTATTATATAGACTAGTCGATAAGGCCCGTGGAAAAATCCACTTAGGGAGGATAACAGAGAAAAACAACCGTCACTTAAAGTTTGCTGACGTCAGCAGAGACCTGTCAGAACACAAATAAATTTTTTTCAGAAATTTGTATGCCTGTTGCCTTCATCGTATAGATCTTGAAGCACTGATCGAGAAAATGTATAGGATCATGTACTTTTGATAAACGGTTGCAAAGATATTAGGGTTTGAAGGTTTTTTGATGACGTCATCAACCCGTGCATTCCGAAACGGATTTGGATTCCAGGTTTGGAAAACTTACCCAAATAGGTCCCAGGTGGTCTGTAGTTACCCACGCAGGAGATGACGTCAATTATTTCCACCCGTTTCCAAGTTATTTAGCCTTAAATTTAAAAGTGCAATGCAATGGCTTCACTAATCTTAATATACTCTCCTTTGACGTCAATATTGCTAAACGCCAAAGTTTGGTAATGTACAGAACAAATTTATAGGCGATGTTTTATAGACTTTATCAAAGAAATTTTATCCACTTTGCAAAAGTCACAGACAGACAGAATTAGCGTATTATTTTAGAGACTAGTCGATAAAGCCCGTGGATAAATCCACTTAGGCAGAAGGACAATGGAAAAATAGGTTGTTTTAGATTTTTTGCTGACATCAACAGTGCAGGTACAAAAAAAATTGGCCAAGTTTAGTTTATTCGTTGCCTATAACGTGTAAAGGTTAAAACGTTGATCACAATAATGTATAGGATCATATGTATTCGACAAAAGCCTAAGGAAATATAAGGTGTTAAAAATTTTGTTGACGTCAGCAATGGCCTGTCAAACACAAAAATTTATTTTTAAGAAATTTGTGTACCTATTGCCTTCATCGTATAGATCTTGAAACGCTGATCAAGAAAATGTATAGGATCGTGTACTTTTGACAAACGGTTGCAGAGATATTAGGGTTTAAAGGTTTTTTGATGACGTCATCAACCCACCCATTCCGAAACGGATTTGGGGACCCAGGTTTGGGAAACTTACCCAAATTGGTCCTAGGTGGTCCCTAGTTACCCACGCAGGAGATGACGTCAGTTATTTCCACCCGTTTCCATGTTATTAAGCCTTAAATTTAAAAGTGCAATGCAATGGCTTCACTAATCTTAATATACTTTCCTTTGACGTCAATATTGCTTTAACGTCAAAGTTTGCTAATTTACAGAACAAATTTATAGGCGATGTTTTATAGACTTTATCAAAGAAATTTTATCCACTTTGCAAAAGTCACAGACAGACAGAACTGGCGTATTATTATATAGATTAAGCTCTTGGCGTGAAATTAATGCTATTGACGTTGTTCCGTGACGTGCTAACAGTTAGCAAATGAGAGGCATTAAAGGAAAATGAACATGTACACTTTGACTGTCACAGATGGGAACATAGTATTATTATATACTAGTTCACCGTAATTCGCTTGTCACAGCGGAATCCTTAAATTATATGGCTTTTGTTACTTGTAGTTTTAAAATTTCGTGCATGATTAGCATTGTTATAAAGGCTAGCTGGGAGACCCGCCGTGAAAACTCCAGGTTAAGCCACAAGTAATTAAATGCCACATTAGGCACACAAACTGTGCTGCACATCTAGCGCTCTAGTACAGTATGTTGAGTAAGACGCACATAACATGATAATGTTTTGGGTGTATTATATTTTTTCAAAATATAACTTTCTCGCAACGGCAGTTAAATAAAAACAGAATTTATGAACCGATGTTATCAAAAACAATTGGCCAATATTATTAGTATAGGTAAACCGTGTTTCACATGTTGCACAAGTGTAATAAGTTTTAAAAAATGATTTATTGCAACTTCGGTTGAAAAGGAACCCATAGAAAAAACCCTTAAAAAGAAACTGTCTGTAGTAATCCCAGATGAAACAATCACTCACCAATTGTATTTTGCACAAAAAGATTTTTTGAGAAAAAAACATGAGCAAACAGTAGTTTTGAAAGAAACTGCAATCTTGTTAGAACACGATACAAACTGTTGAAAAATTTTTTTTTCTCCAGCACTGCTTTTGGGAAAGCTTAAAAATTTTCGCTAAGGAATTTGAAGAACTTCGTTTCTGATTGAACTTTTATTTTAGCGGAAACTCATCCCTGTGTCGGCAGGCGCCCGACGGGTTTCTCGTCTTGTCCTAGCGGGCTCATTTTTCGTGCGTTGTTAACACAAGTCGATCTTTAAGCACAAACAGCCAGACCAAAGCTATTATTACATAGAGAAAAACGTCTTTTCGTCTCTTTTATTTCACCTTTAATCTAACATAACAACTTATCTGTTTTTAGATCTGGAAAATATCATAGAACATGCTAAGGCGGAAAACATTTAATCGATTCTCAATAATAACCCTAATATCGTTAAGATGAGAAATAATGATGCTTTTACACTTTTGATGATAGCTGCAGGTTTCAACAAACCATCAATAGTAAAAGCTTTGATTGATGCTGGTAGCGATGTGAATGCGTAACCACATCAATGCATGTTGTGGCTGTAATGAAGTCTTAAGAGTTTTAATAAATCATGACGTCGAAAAAATTAACCATGTCAACGATGCTGTTAAATCACCATTGAATATGGCAGCGTTTCGTGGCCAAATTGAATGTGTTAAATTATTGTTGTCGGTACCACATATTAAGGTGAATATACGGGCTAAAAATAATATATAGTGCATCTCTTGGTGGTCATACTGAATGTGTTACTGTTATCAGCACCAAATAATGATGTGAATGTAGGAGACAAAGGAAAAAACACTGCTAGTAATAACGTGATCAAAGGTCTATTAAAAAATCGCCAAACAAATCATAATGTGTTGGGTTACGTTTTTACTCTTTTGATGTAAATAACAGTAGTTTGTAATATGAATCTAATATTTGAAACTTACATATTGTCATTTTTATTGTTATCTGACCATTTTCATCTAAATTTTAAATGTTTATTATAAAAGAAGATATTTTTTATTTTTTCTAATGAGTTATACACTTTAATCATCAATTCACTGTTCCCTGTCAAGCTGAAATATCAGTCTGCCATCTCTTGGCCTATTGATTACTGAATTTTTACATATCAAACTACAACCCTATATAAAATTGATTAAAGATTTCTATCGGGTAGAGCACGGATTTACCTGCATTGAACTAGCAGGTGGTCATAAGTTGGGTTTAAAGGTAAAGAGTTGCAGGTGAAAAGCTATGGGAAATTCGGTTTTCTCGAATGAAATGCTTTAGAGGCCAAGAATTATTATTGTTTCATATGTACAGGTACTTACAACAGACGCGTAAATTCGATGTTTTACTTTATATTGTAAAAATTAAACGGTGGATGTCGTTTAAGGTTGTTTTTCGGTGTCCTATGCCCTTCATTGATACATACTTTCCTGCTCTCGGGATTCGGAATTGTTGTTGCTATTATCTATAAAATTGAAGTAGTGTTGAGTTTAAACCATGTATTTTCTTTAACATATTTCTGATTTACTTTTGATGCACTGTTATGAAAAACTAATGGAAAACATTATGGTTTCCATATTTATCCCTAGATATGCTACGGATTTCGTAGGATCAAAAGTCGGTTGTGATAAACAGTTAATTTTAAACAGGAACTGTATGCGCAAAGTTCCCTTTGATGTAGAATGTTCCTCGTACAAACAGGACGCACAGCTAAGAACAAAAAATGTAAATATGATATAGAAACTTAACAGCCTAATTTAACACATTCCTATACTCCCAATGCGTTAAAGATCAAACGTCATATTCTATTAACATTTGTTGGCTTGTTCAGTAGTCCAAAAAACTAATTTCAAATCAAGAATTGAATATAATTATGTCATTAGGGTGAATAACAATGTTACATCAACGAAAGATAATGTGGTAAAAAATATAAATAACATTTCTTTCAGAAATGCTTATGGTTATGTCATTAAACTTAGTGTCATTAAACATTTAAATATTTATTATTATTATTATTATTATTATTATTATTATTATTATTATTATTATTATTATTATTATTATTACGGCGGATGTACTATTCTGAAAATGGTTGTATCATTCTGCGACGCGATTTTTTTGGTTGTGCTATTCTGCAAATGGTTGTACTATTCTGTAATTGGTTGTTCCATGTTTTTTGGTTGTATTATTCTGAATTGCGGTTGTATTTTTCCGCATTTTGTTTTTTTCTACATAGAAAGCAGCTTTTTCGCGGTGAAGTATTTTGCTATTTTTTACAATTTTCACGGAATTAATTGCAGCTAAAAAAGATTAGTTTTTGCAAATTGCGGAGAATAAAAAAAGAATTGTCAACTACTTTTCAAATTGCATATTTCGCGTCTACTAAACGCTTTTTGTAAAAACATGCAACTTGAAGGAAGCCTACGAATGTTTATAACTTTTTTAATTTGTCTCAAAATGCTTTTAAATTCTTCTTAATTTTTCTCTTATTTTGTCATTTTTTTCGTTTAAAGGAACATTTCAGTACTTCTCGGTATTGACAAAGATGAAAAATATTGTTAACATGTTCCAAAGTTTTGTACCTGTGAAGCCCTATGTTCTTATATAATTTGTTCTTATAAAAAAGGTGCATTTCAATGAATTCCCAAAGATAATTCACACCACTTCCTGATTTGGTGTAACCCTTATCAACCAGTCAAAATAGACGGGAAAAGGTATTGTCGTGGTAGAAAATTTCGATTAAGAATCTAAATACACTATTGCTAATTTCGCTAGTTTTAAAAAACGCAAAATTTTGACTGCCTAACAGAACCGATGTAACAAACAAAAGGTTGCTAGACTTGATAAGATAAATATATTTTTAATCTTAATAAAGTTACAAAATTAAAGATGTCAAAAAATGTTATCTTTAAAACTAAAAAGAAATACATAAATGAAAATTGATCGGAATTTCAACATATTTCCGATACATATCTCTAAAAGTTATGCAAATAATATGTATACAAAAAACTGATAACACCTAAGTTTGATTTCGATTTGTGAATTAACTCTGCAAGCTAACGCGTGAATTTGATATTCTCAAGTTGATGGTCAACAAGCAACAAGTAAGCCATCCGATCAGCTTGTGAAAGAGAGACGCTTAATAAAAAAAATAAAAGCGAAATGACATTGTTTCTCATGCATATATGTCAACGATGGAAAGTTACGTAGCTAAAAGTTTTCTACTCGCTCCGTAATGCATCGATTAAGCGCCAGGGCTCTTTATATATATCTTTAAACTATTGACTTCTGTTTTTACTTTAATCAAAAAGTGAAATAGATAAATATATTTCTTGGTGCAATTGTTTTAGGGAGGTAATATTTTGAGTGGGGCGCCAAAAACCTAAACAAATGGACATATTAAGGAAAAGCGTATATTAGGGAGTCGATATTACGAGTGGGGCGCTTGATGAATGCATCACGGTTTGTGCCACATAATAATGACAAAACGACACTAAGTATTCCAGTGATTCATCATGTCCTTTGCTTCATTTAACCACTGACGACATTTGCAGTATTCTTCCCTTTTCATAGCTCTTTGGTATTTCTCACGCATATTTAAAACTAAATATTTCCAGTAGTCGGCGTCTTTTCCTTTGCACGCTTCTTTCATTTTTTCGTTTTTGCTAATGCATCTTTTTACTTCGTTTGCTGTAAATGTTTTCGTTTTTGACACGTTATCATAATCTTTGCGTTTCATTAATTCTTCACATACATACGTAAGACCGAGAAACATGGTCCTGCAGTGCTTTCTTCCTTTCACAAGGTCGTTTTTCTTTACTGTTTCATATTTCGCAATTTTCTACAATAATAAAAAGTCATTATATATAATACGGCGGCATTAATTCCTTAAGTATTTAAAACAAAAGGATTTTTTTTTACAAATTATTAAAATTTAAGGTGTATTCAAATTTTTTGTAAGGACTTTAAAAAAACTGCGGTACATCAAAATTTATTCGGAAAGTGTCGATTGAGAAAACTATTCCTGAAATTACCTCGTCCAAACTATCTTTTAAAGGATGGTTCTCCACTTCACAGTCATCAACTTCTGACATTGTTTGCAAGTTCTCGTCAGAAATGTCATTTAAACTTTCAGCAGAGAATTCGCAAATAGAATTGTCATCCTCTTCACTCGAGTCATCATTATTGCTCGAATTGCTTCCGATAGAGTCTTCACCATACTAAAATTTAACAAAAAGAATCCCTAAAAATATCACACATGAAGGAATAAAACAGAAAACGTGTCATGTTTTTATAAAATAAATAGTACCTGATGCTGTAATACTAAACAACTCCCTTTAGGTGGCTAAAATAAAATGAAGTAAAGAAATTGTGAAATTTGAAATTTGGCAACCTCTAGTAAAATGTACCAGGCATGTAACTAAAGGCAAACTGTTTAAAGATTACTTGAACAAAAATATTAAATAAATAAATAAATCAAAACAATCCTACTTATGACATTCATAAATCAATTAATCAATTTCGTTTTAAGTGAAAAACCGCCTTAATGGATCTACCGTTTCCTTGTAAAAGGTAAAAGTATGCAAAACCAAACTTCGATCCAGAATTACGTTAAAGAATTTGACTGATCTATATGGCGTGATACTCGTCTTTCTTATAGAGCAAAAAAGTGTAGCACCTTTTGTTTTCGCTTTGGATACGTTTTAAGTGTTGTCTTTGGAACAGCAACAGACTTTTTAGCATCCTTCTGTAAAAAAAAGTTATTTTAAGTTTAAAAACGCAATCATTTTTATATCATGATTTCCTTATAATGAAGAAAAACAAAGCAAATAATGGATCAACTTACTTTCTTTACATTTCCTCCATTTTTATTGTAGAAAAGATCAATTCTATTGGTCTCCCCTTCCAGCTCTTCCAAAATATCCATAAAATCTGACAATTCCTTTGGTTCCAGGCTATTGTTTTTGCTTACCCACTCGATAACATCATCTTTACAGGGCATAACTTTTTCATTCTTTAAGATTGCAGATGTAATTTTTTCAACATCTTCTTTTTTTAACGTTTGCGTAACTCCACCAACTTCAAATGTATTACCCATCATCATAGCAAGTTTTAATGCCTCTCTATGATTTGAATACAAATTGTAATGGATATTTGTGGTATCCTCTTTATTTTTCATAAAGTGCTTTGCAAAATAGCCACTGTCAATTCCATCAACCTTACACCCGAATGTTGCGCATGCACATCTTATTCGAGTAGGACTTACTCTATCATATTCGTGTTTGCCAAATACCGCCGCATTTTTGAAAGATGACGTCAGGCTACTGCCAATTGTAGCGTGCGACAGTTGATTTGTATCTGATGAAATGAATAAATAAGTATTTGTTGTGGGATTCAAAACAGGCCTTATTTCTTTGACATAGTATTTAAGATGTTCAAACACGTTTTTAGGCAAGACAATGACCTTTTCACCATATATTGTGGATGTTTTATAACGGGAATTAGTAAACACCATGTATCCAGGATATTCTTCGCTAGTGTGCGCTTCCTGGACATCCGAAACCCTGAGTTCTATCAGGTTTGATGATCTCAACCCATTCATTATGCACAAGTTAGTAATCAGATAGTCTCTGACCTGCTGACAAAACCGTTTTGTAGGTTTCTCAGACTTAGCGACCCTTTCAATACTTTTCACAAGACCCTGCACAAAATTTGATCGGCCATATTTAATCATATGGGTAGGAGTCATTAAGCGTTTAATCTTAATTCGTCTAATGTCAGTTTTACGCTGGGCAATGGATTCAGTAAAATCAGCGTTCCATTCATCGATATATTCCGACAAAGCTGTCATTTGATCACGGGTAATGCCTCCATAGACATGGCGACGACGTAAAAATCTAATAAATGCTCTCAAAGCGACGTATCTAACCCTTAGAGTGGAAGCCTCATTTCCTCCTTTACCAATCAAGCGGTAAGTTGGATCGTGGTATTTATCTTCAACAAGCAAGCAATTTGCAAATGCACTGGCTGGTATCACTGCCATGTTGGGATCGATAATAGTCCATATGTACTCCACATGCTGTCTGTACCTAAGATAAAATGAATCATTTTTAAATTTACCAAACAGAAAAATTCTAGTGTGGGTTCAGTTTTAAAGAGTTCCACGATAAAAAAATTGAAAAAGTTTTGGAAAAGTTCAATAAAGTTTGGAGCTAGAAAATCCTATAAATGATGTCTTATTTGTAAGGATTTCAGGTTCGTAACCACGATCTACTAGGGTTAGGATAACGATGGAACATGTATATCAATAAGAAGGATTTGTCTTACCTTTTTGCCTTAACAGCTCCTTTCTTCTTTTCCACTTCACTTTTAAAAGCTTCTAGCAACTCCTCTCCGGTTTCATAATACATGAGAAAGTTATCTCCTTCAATATCCCAATCTGCTTTGTTAGATGCATTTACTTCCTTCGCATTATCTGGCAGATACTTGATCGTTCTCCCAGTATTAATCAATTCTTCTCTATTACATTTCGTACGTTTTTTCGCCTTTTGATTGGCTGTCTTGACTAGTTTGGCTTTATTTTCCAAACATCCTTCGTTAGCCCAATTTTCTTTTCGCGCAGTTTCTAAAATTTCTGTGATTTTTGATCCTTCAAATTTGTGTTTCCTTTTCAGGTGGGTACGAAGACGCAGGTGCCAAACTCCACAGATTGCGCAAGGCAACGGTTTTGGGATACCATGCTTTTCCTTTTTTGACCAAAGAAACATCACCCTGACTTCTGACTCTTTTAGTTTTGCTTCCCTATCCGAAAATTTGTGTTGAAGCATTAAATGCTGGTAGAGTCTGCTAGATACAACTGAACAAACCGGGCATTTAATGTCATATACTTTTCTGTAGTCAATAACGCCAGTTTTGCGCTCTTTTATAGTACCTGGAGGCCCGACATACTTGTTCACACAGGCTAACATCTTTTTCCTTTTTCTTTCAGCTTTTCTCTTGTTAGCAAGAATCTTTCCATGGCTTAAGATCTTATGTGTTTTCCTTATCTCTTCACTTGTATTTTCACTTTTCTGTACAGACATATCAACATCGTCATCATCATTTTCATTATCACCTTCTACGTACGTATATTCTCTCTCGGCTGCTTTTTCTGCTTTTTCTAAGCGCTTCCTCATGACCTCCATACTTTTCTTCAATTCCATGATCTCATCTGAAAAAAAAGAAATTTAAAAATCCGAAATTTAATTGCAGGCAACTGGCAGTGACGTACTGACATCATTATTTAGTATTCTTACTCACCTGATTCTTTCTTTTTTCTTTTCTCTTTCTTTGAGAGGGTATGGACAACTAAAGGAAAAAATCATTTAAAAAAATGTAATTTTTGTGTCACAAAACTTAATAAAACAAAGGAGAACATTACTGATATACAAGTAAGCAAATTGGTACTGATAATTTAAACAAAAGAATTTTATATACTGGCATGAACGTTTTCTTCTAGATCTGACTCTGGTGTGTTGGACTCATTGTCATCGCTTTTTCCAGTTGTGTCAAACCAATCGTCTAAAAACAATATAATTTATAGCACATACGAAATCAACTTCTGATTTTTTTAAATAATTTGTCAGGTTTTTAAGCAATATTTCGAGCAATATTTTGTATAAGTATGAAAATGCTGGAATGTTATTAAAAGTTAACGTATACTTATACTGTTTAATACCTTGACGATTTCTTTCGTTGACAATTTTCCATACTTCCTTGGCTGAGATTGCCCTTCTTTTAGTAGACGGCATTTCTGGAACTTTAAAAATGTTAATAAGAAATAAGAACAATGAACCAAACAGAGTCGATTGCTAATATACCTGAGGTTTGAGGTAATATACCTTTTTTGTTTTTTAACCTTTTTTTTGCAGTGACCTTTTTCTTCCGTCCATCCTGCTTTAGGCATTTTAATTTAGTCCTTTTGTTACCTTCAAACCCATTTTTGTTTTTTAAGTTCATATCTTCTTTCTTTTCTTCTTCTTCTTCCTCTTCATTATTCTCTTCTTCAAAAGCAGAATGATAATATTCGCCATTATTTTGTTTTTTCGTGCTTACGCCAATACTGTCTCCGTCTTTTTCTAGATAAAAATCTAAAATGTTACAAGTGCAATAATCATGTGTTCTAAATTACTTCTACCCATGAGATAGACTATACATACCTTTTCTCTCCTTTTTAGCTATAAATATTTCTGCCTTTAAACGCTTTTGTAGAATACCTAGAAAAACGTTTGAACCAGTTTTGGAATAATGTACATAACAAAGATACTTTCAAAATGCTAAATCATGCAACCGTACTTTTTCCTTTGGGAGAAATATCATCATCATCTGTTGGAGGATAACAGTTAACATCATGACTAAACTCGTTTTCTACAAAAGAAGTAGATTGATATAAATTAAATTAAAATTCATTTTAACGTTTCCATCGTTTTTTCGTTCTATAATGAACGACTTCGTGTACCTGAATGTTCTTTACTTTCTTTATTTGATCCATCATCGGAATCACTACCTTCCTTTAAGACAGAAATTCCAACATTGCTAACTTGTTCTTCAGCCTTAAAAATACAAAATATAATAGCAAGCTTAATCAATTTTCAATGTAATACCACTTTTTCCTACCACAGAGTTGAATACATAAAGTGACGTTTCAAATAGTGTCAAACATACCTCTTCCACTGATATCTCATTTACACGACTGTATATAAGTGTCACGGTCTCTGGCAAAAGAACTTTAAACACGAAATCAAAGTTCTAGAATAAAAGTAACTTGGTAAATTGACCAAATAAGCTTTCCAGACAAATTACTTAGGACTTAAAAGGGAATTTTTCACCAATAGGCATGTTTTCTAAATTTTACAATAGTAAACTTTTACCAATTCACCCCAAAAAGATAAACGAAAATTGAAGGGATTAAAATCTTTAACATCTTTATAATTAATTTTAAAAAAATTCAGGAATTCCCAGGACTTTTCAAGACGTTTTTTAGATTGCAGGACTGTCTTGATCCTGTGGAATCCTAAGTTTTTTTACAAAGAGGAGAAATTAATTACCTTTGTACTGTTATTTGGACAAAAAATCTCCAACAAAGTTTTTACAATCACATCAATTTGCTCTTTTGTAAATGCACCAAAACGAACAGTATTTGTAAGAGATTCTAAACATTTAAAAAAGAACTTTTTAATACAAACCTTTATTTTTCACTTTCAAAAAATACATAACCTAAACTACATTACCTCTAGCTCGGCCTCTTTGTTTGTAAATATCACATCGTTTTCGCCATTCCTGAAAAATGTTCGTTATTGTGTATTAATCTAATAATGTAACTTCCTTTGTTATGTATCAACTTTTATTTCTTCTTTTAAAATTTCATACAAAATTCTATTCATGGAATACTACACAAGTAAGTAAAAATCATAAGTTCATTACCTTTCCAGTAAATATTCCCTTTAATGTTTCTTCACACTTTTCAACCAGAACTTTTACTACTTCACATGGTACGGATTGAAGGTCCCTAAGAGAAGTTTGCTTATCATTAAAATCCATTAAATAATAATAAAATTTATTTTTGTTAAAAAAGCACCTTCAGATACATATGTTAAATAAATAAAAAAAATACTTACTTGTATTTAGTCCAGTGAAATACATCTAATTCATCATTCGACTCCATCTTCAATAAAGTTAATATAAAAAAATATAAAATACTTATTCAAAAAAACTTTAAAAGTTTATTTCCCGATTCCTTAATAGAAAAATTCCTAAGATAATAATTTCTAACCAAACCATAAACAAAAATGAAACACAAATTGTTGGTAAGCTGGATAAATCGAAACTAATAACTATCTTAGTTTATTAGAAATACTTACTTCACATGAATTATTTTCAATCGCCTAAAAAAAGAACATTGTATACAAAAAACAGGTTAAGAAATGGTATTAGCAATAAATTTCACCAGAACATCAACTTACTTGAATATTAAGTGGTTTGTTGAATGAACCCTGAATGAAAATATTTTGAAGCTTACTGTAATGCTTGAGAATAACATAAGACGATTAACTATCATTGTGATGTTACAGTACATACCTCTTTCCTCCACCAGATATCTTCATCGTCTCCATAATTATACCTTAATTCCGTTCCTTCCAATATATCTTTTGATGCAAATAAGCAGAGTCTAATATCGCTTTTGCTACAATTAATCTTTCTCATAACAGAATTTCCATGTAGTGAGTCATTTACAAATTTTCCATTTTGGTTAGAAGTTGATCCATCAATACTAAAAAGAAAATGCACATAAAATGTAAAATAAGAAAATAGCAAGAATTTATGTGTCATATGCATTATAACTTGAATTTCACATGGAATCATAACTACATTGACCACAATTAATCCAGAAATTTATTTATTTATTTATTTATTTATTTATTTATTTATTTATTTATTTATTTAACATCAAATCGGGTTCCATATAAAAATATGGTTCTTCTCCCTATAAATTAAAAATACAAATGAAAATTTATTAATATATAATACAATAATACAATTCTAAAATTTCCATAAAACTTGAAACAACAAGGTAAAACTGTGTCAGATAATGCACAGGGAAAAGGAAATTAGAAAGATGGGCACATAAGAAAAAAAGGGTGTAGGCACAATAAACAAAAAAATGCGAACAACTTATTGAAACAAAGAATTGAAGGAGCCAATATGACAAAAAACCATAATTCTTGAAATTAAACATTTATTTTATTTTAATTTATACAAGGATTTTTTTAATTTCCCTTGGAATTTTGATTATGTTTAAAGCAACTTACACCAAAGATATTACATATAGTGTATATCTATATGTAATATCAGATTGCTTTTTGGGAGATTTGAGGCTTTTAAGTCGAAATTTAGCAAAAAACACTAAAAATGCAGAAAAAAATTTATAAGGAAAGAATAATTAAGGTTTTTCGCCTGAAAGATCATTTTTATTTCAACCTAATCATAGCATGTTGATATTTACTTTAAAATCCTAATAGCTGCTAATAAATTGCAAACATAAAAAATTCTTGAAATTAAACATTTATTTTATTTTAATTTATACAAGGATTTTTTTAATTTCCCTTGGAATTTTGATTATGTTTAAAGCAACTTACACCAAAGAGAAAATTGTCAAACGTAATTTGAGAAACCTTTTCATTAGCAGTAAGTTTCATTTTATTAAATGAACAGCCATGTTGTATCTAGAACGAAAACTTACCAGTGCCAATCATTTTTCTCGTTTCCTTGGAAGAAGTAGAAAAATGAGTCTCCAGTTTTCTTTTCCTCAAACTGCCTTTCACCATCTTCATATGACATAAAAGTGCCAGCATACTCAAGCAAAAAATCTCCCTTTTTAAAAGGACGCTCAGTAAAAACACCATAACCTATAAAAGAGTAATAGTTTAATTTTCTGTTGATAAAATGTTAATATATTGTTTTATGTTCTTCACAAAATTGGGAAATATATATGATCAGATGTATGACTGGCGATTAAGGTTTTATAGAATTGGAAGGAAAAGATCGTGTTGAAGTTAGTGTAAAAATATTAGTAAAAAAACTGTTCAGAAACAATTATTTCTTAGTAATTCTAATAATTCACATTATTTTGATTTCAATCTATGAAGGGAATTAGCCAAAGTATGTTCTTATGTTCTTAATTTTTAGAAAATTATCAGCCTCAACATTCTTAAACTATAGTTTCTTAAAAAAAATATGTGTAATTTATGTTCTACTTTCTTGAACAAATTTAAAATATTTATACCAATATCGATATGAATCCACTTCTTAATGAACCCATTTTGGTCAACACCTAATTTACAGTACTTTAATGCAATATCCTTTTGGCTTAAATTAGGTTTCTTTGACCGAGTCTAAACACAAAAATACAAACAAAAATACAAACATAAAACTTAAAGTAGCATTATATACATGATGGCATCAGTTCGTTTTATTAATTTGTTAAGCATACCCTGAAAGATTGAGCAAGTATCAATGTTAAAATAAGCGCTGATGTATACTTACATTTATTGTTTGCTCTGTCATTTTGATAAATTTAACAGATTCTGTTTTATATATTACTTTATTAACTAAAATAGAAAATTTGGTTAAAACAATATTTCAGTTAAAATTCTGAAAAATAAATTTCAATAACAAACTATTAAACTTTGGATGTATTAATTCAGATCCTGGTTAGTAATAACTATATGAAACATAGGAATCCATGTCTTCCTTTGCCATGTATCCTCAATGATTATTTAAACATAAGCGAAAATGATGTCTTGAAACTTAGTATATGATTAACCATCTTTTTAACAATACATGTTATTATATATCAATTACATGTGAGTAGATTTAAAAAGTTTAATTTGGCTGCAATGTAAAAAGAAGAATATTCAAACTAAATTCCATGTTCTTATAAGGAAAACAAAATTCATAAAAATATTCATAATCACAATTAAAAAAGTTCCCAAATATTCCAGATTCAATTAATTGTAAACATATGTTTTTGTGACACATACATACTATATTTTATAAGTACCTATACCTTATTGATATCAACTCTCCAATGCACGATGCACTCCAATGTGAATTTTTAGGATATATAACTCAATATTAATATCATATTTCCTTCAATGAATTTCAACAGCTGTTCTATAATAAAGATTTGTGACAAAATGACCCATGGGATTAAAATAAAATCATAAGCTCTATTGAAAGACTTTGTGATAAAAAGACCCAAGAGGTTAAAATAATAGAAATAAAAATTATAATAACAAAACATCAGAAATTGAAAAAACATAGCAACATTTGATAGGAAGACATTATGAATATTTTTATAAAAAAAATTTTGATGGGAAAAAAATATATATATATAAAGATAAAAAAAAACAATAAAGTCCCTAAAAGATTATATACATTATATATTAACTGCCTTAAAAGTGTATATCTATATGTAATATCAGATTGCTTTTTGGGAGATTTGAGGCTTTTAAGTCAAAATTTAGCAAAAAACACTAAAAACGCAGAAAAAAATTTATAAGGAAAGAATAATTAAGGTTTTTCGCCTGAAAGATCATTTTTATTTCAACCTAATCATAGCATGTTGATATTTACTTTAAAATCCTAATAGCTGCTAATGAATTGCAAACATAAAAAATGGTTGATCTTTTTCAAAATATAATAAATGCATTATCTTGTTTGATATAAAATATTGTAGTCAAATAATAAGTAGCCAGTTGGTCAACTAGAAACCAAAGTTACATACCATAAATGCTCAATTAAGTGCCCCGGACGCTTAAAATTTTGACATTTAGGGTGGGCGCTTATTCGAGAGGGCAGTGTATTGAGAGAACCATAAAGTGATAGAGCTTGCATCATAATGACAGCACAACAACAACTTTATGTTTAGCCAGTTCTTAAGGCTAAAATACACGGTAAGTTTAAAAGGACCGTTTAGTTGTAAGAAAAAACTTGTTTCGTTGCAGGTAATATACCTGTCTACACGCTAAGATAAAATGTATAAGTTTTTTAAAAAAACTCTCTTTTCACAATAAATACCAAGGAAAAACACGTTGCAGGTATTGTTATAGCATCAGCAGGGTAAATGTTGAAAGAAAAAAACCCGTTATGATTAGAAATTGAACAAATATGCTCAAATCTTTAGTCTAAACAATTTAAACATAAACAGAAAAAAGTTAAAACATCTTTGCTGTTTACACGGTAAGTTTTTTTTATCTTATATACCTTTAAACGATCTGTTTAAACTTACTGTGTATTTTAGCATTTACACTCAATTTGTGTCCTTATCAAAACTATAGCAGTAGTTAGCTAAACCAACAACAGACAAGTTGTATAACTAAACATAATTAGGTCACTAGTGCTAGCTAGCTGTGTATAGTGTTTATGCAAGTTTTATTACATAAGAATGCTCCTCAATTTAAGAAATTCAGCAATTGTTCGTGCTTGCTAGCTAAGATGTCTATAATCTTGCAGCATGCTAAATGTAGCTGGCAGAAGACATGGTGTTAGCTTCAGCTATCCACTTGCCTAAAGCAGAATAAAAACAAGTGTAGCTAGCTATAACAAATTCCAAAAAATATCCAGCTACTAGCTAGTGTCTTTTGCTAGCTAGCTACACCAGCTAACTACAATATGAAATCTTAAAGTTAAAACATTGTCAAAATTATACAAATACCTTTCAGTAATCAAAAGGTAATGAAAAATTCCTTGATTAATAGTTTTTAGGTCTAAAGAGCAGTAAACACCATCAATAAAACCACAGAGTAGTCCTGTCCCCTCGTCTGTTTGTTTTTTATGGCGCTCCAAGATGGCCGATTGTCAGAAGTCTCTCTTTTAAGTTGTTAGTGTACTGGGTAACTTGGTACGTATACCAATAATGGTTATTAAATCGGGGGTTGTATTATTCTGCAATTTGGGGATTTGAGGCTCCAAAAAAGGCTTTGTTTCCTTTTGTTAAAAACAAAAATCCATCAAAAAGGGACGTGCCATTATAGTTTACATCCTAGAATTATTTGAACATTGGAATATCAAAAAATTAAGCCTTATCTTTAAATTATAAAATCTCATTATCTGCGCAGCTGCTGCAACGACGAGCCTTGTTTGTTTGCAAAAAGTCAGCTTGACATTCTTGGAGAAATGCGATTTTAATATTTTAAGGTCTATGATTTGGTTCGTTATTTTCTACGATAAGTTCAATTCACAATTCGATTGCTTTTTTCCAGTTAAGGCAAATTATAATGTTATTATAAAGCTAATAATGGGACATTAGTTTGGTTGTACTATTCCTCTTCGTGTGCTGAAAAATGAATTTAACCCTGAAATATTATATTTTTTTTGTTATAATCTTTATTATTTTGCCAGGAAGGCTTGCCATGACAAATTTGAACAATTTTTATTAAGTGGCTGGGAAAATACAGGTACATTCAATATTCTGCAGAATGATACAACCAAATTGTGATAATTATTATTATTATTATTATTATTATTATTATTGTCATTATTATTAATTATTATTATTATTATTGTTATTCCGAATATTCATACAGGATATAGCTACTTCAGTGTTGGAAACACTGTTATCAATGTAGGTCCTGTGTTGGGAATGTATACATTAAGTATACACCGGTATTACCTACCCAATTTCCCTCACATGGCATGGGTTGACCCGTAGCTGTGGTAAAGACACTTGCTAAGCATGCCCGCGCTGTGGATCGAACCACGGACCTTGTGATTACGAAGCAACTCCATAACCACAAGGCCATTAAAATAACCATTTGATATTCCTTTAAATATGACCTTGTTATACTTAAAATGTCCACATGTAGTACCGACAGTTCCATTGTAACCACATCATAACCAACACGGGAGATGTATACCAGCATCTATTAAAGACGAATAGAATTTTAAACGATTATCTTAGGTTGCACTACAACATATCGCCAGAATTACCATCGTGTTTTTCTATATACTCGTTGTTCTACATTTGTAAATTTCAGTAGAACTTGGATATCTTATTATCGGTTTGTTAGACAGTATAGCTAGGCAGTTAACTAATACCATGTTAAAGAGTCTCTAAAAAAATATTAACGCTAAATTTCGTTACTTCAACAACCAAAAATGGCGTTGTTTTCGTTTCGTTGTATTCATTCAGTAATGCATTGCAGAAACTTCAAATAAAAACGTTCTCCGTACTTACGGGGGATTGCTTTTGTTGTTGCTTGTATACATTAGAAGCCACCCTTTTACTGGACAAAGGGAAATGCTGATCCTCATATCTTCTTTTATAATAAACATTTAAAATTTTGATGAAAATGGTCAGATAACAATAAAAATGAAAATATGTAAGTTTCAAATAGTAGATTCATATTACATTACAGAGAATGCCCAAAGCGTCAGGCTTTTCTGTACCTACTGTTATTTACATCAAAAGAGTAAAAACGTAACCCAACACATTATGATTTGTTTGGCGATTTTTTAATAATAGACCTTTGATCACGTTATTACTAGCAGTGTTATTTCCTTTGTCTCCTACATTCACATCATTATTTGGTGCTGATAACAGTAACACATTCAGTATGACCACGAAGAGATGCACTATATAAGAAAGCAGCCCATCGTTATCCTTTCAAGCTAAAAAGGTTAAGACTTTTGTTAAAGTTTATATCACAGTAAAAGGTGTAGCTACAGCTACCTACGGGCATTAAGTATAAGCAAGATTATTAGAAAATTCTGTTACAGACATAACCGTTTTTGACTACTTTCCCTTTATAGTCAGAGGTGCTAATAGCACCCAATGCCCCAGAAGGTGCAGCTGATAAGATTGGTGATGATAGCACAAGAATAAAGGCTACCTAGGTGGTTTCATAGGATTCTCTGTCCTAAATATACGTTCAGAGCCGGAATCTTAAAATTTTTGTACTCAGCATTTGTAGGTGTCTAAAAACGTGACAATAATATGTAAAAAAGGTGACAATTACATTTTGTTGTCCTTAGATAAATCAACGAATTCACTCTTCCATTATATACCGTATTTCATGTGTGTCGCTGCTGTGGTACGATTTTGCGCAAAAACGGACAAAAGCTATTGTTACAGAGAGAAAGATTTTTTCTATCTGGCTCATTTATTATAATTTAACCTAACATATCACTTATTTTTAGAACTGGAAAATATCATAGAACATGCTAAAGCGGAAAACTTTCAATCGATTCTCAGTAATAACCGTAATATCATTAAAATGAGAAATAATGATGGTTTTTCATTGTTGATGATTACTGCAGGTTTCAACAAACCATCAATAGTAAAAGCTTTGATTGATGCTGGTAGTGATGTGTATGCTGTAGATGAAGGGAATGGAAACGCACGTCACATCAGTGCATGTTGTGGCTGTAATAAAGTCCTAAAAATTTTAATAAATCATGACATCAAAAAAATTAACCATGTCAACGATGCTATTAAATCAACATTGCATATGGCAGCATCAGTACCACATATTAATGTGAATGTAAGAGCTACTGTCATTAGCAATCTTTATTCCTTGGTCTGAAGAACTAATTTAAAATCAAAAATAAAAAGTATAAAGACCTTTATTTTCGGAAATGCTTATGGTTATGTCATTAAACTTGGTAAACGGGTAAAATATCACGGCATTTAGATAATTTTGGAGCAAGATAACCGTTTGATATTCCTTTAAATATGACCCTTGTGTGTCCATATATAGTAATAGTAGTTTTATTGTAACTACATGATCTCCAACACAGGATGAGTTTGCCAGCATCTATTAAAGACGGATAAAATTTTAAACGATTACCTTAGGTTGCACTACAACATATCGCCAGAATTCTGATCGTGCTTTTTCCATATATTCGTTGTTCTACATTCATAATTTTTAATAAAACTTGGATATCTTAGTACCGGTTTGTTAGATAATATAGCTAGGCAGTTAACTAGAACCATGTTGAAGAGTCTTTAGACATAATATTAACGCTAACGTTACTTCAACAACCAAACATGATGTTGTTGTTGTTTTGTGTGCATAAAATGAATTCATTAAGTAATACATTGTAGAAATCTGAGATAAAATCGTTCTCAAAACTTCCTTATAATTGCTTTTTCGTGCTTGTATGCATTTGAAACTGTCATTTTTTGGATAAAGGGAAATACTGGTCCACATTGGGCTGTCTTCAAAATCACTGAGCCAATCCGAATTCATAAAATCCCGTAATTCCCGCTTGAATAAGCCAGATGGTTAGCAAAACATATAAACCTTTCCCGTCAGTATTTTCATAAATGTTCTGTACTGCAGCAACATCAACGTACTTGTTTATACCTTCATAGCTTAACTCAAGGAAATAATTTTTGTAGTATTGCTTTTTTGATTTATAGCTTGAATTCTTATCTTCTCTGGTTTATCTGTATTCTCCTTTTTTACCTAGCTATACTACTGTGGAGTCGGTCCAAAGCGGACACTATTGGTGCAGAAAAAAGAGTCCGTCTTATAGAGCTGTCCGCTTTATAGAGATGTTATTCAAAAATCATCACTATAAAAAATAATATCTTAAGATATCTTGCTTAGAAAAAATAACTTGTATTGAGTATTTTTTTTCTAAATATTTCTCATATTAAGTTTTAAAATTACTGAAAAAATCATTAAGTAAAATTTTCTTGTAACCTTAAGTAAACTGAACTTAATATTAGAAAATATATCTTGATGTATAAGTAGCACTCGTCCAAGTAAATATTATATAACATCAAGTAATTTTTACTTTATATTTCTTTCTTTTTTACTTTAAATATGAACATACAGCACGCAAGTAATTTTTCCTTAAGATTTGTTTTAAGTATTTATTAACCATTTTATAGTTAAGCGTGAAAATACGGTGTGTCAGTAATTTATAATTATTTGTACCTTTAAGTCTAGTTCTTAGGTTGTTAGGCACAAAATGGTTTATCGCCATCGCGGAGGTGTATAATCATACACACTTTGACAGATAAAGAAAAATATAAGAACACAAGTTTTGTATAGGTAAGCATCTTTCGCATATTTCAAAATAAGTTAGCTGACAGAAAAAATTCCCAAAAGTTTCTCATATTAAAAATTAAAAACATGTAATAAAAAAGTTTACTTACAAGTATCGTATTTTTCAAAAATAATTAACGTTTTTATAAGAAACATGATTTTGAGAAACATGTGGCTGGGGTTTTCAACAGCCAACTTATGAAAAATTGAAGAAGTTAATTGACAGGGCTCATGGTGAAAAGTATTTTAGGAGTATAAAACATGGTGAGCTATATAAAATTTGAAAAATACATGTTAAAGTTAAAGATCTATCATGACTGTACATCTATAAAGTACTTTTATGAAATTTGATGTTCGTCGAAATAATTAACAACCAGCAACAAACTGTCTTGTTTTCGATTTGATGACGTAAATGTTGTCCCGTAGCGTTTATCAGCACAGGATATTTCGTATTTTAAGTAAAATTTACTATAGTGTTCTCTAACTTAAGATAATAAAACTAAGTACAAGTAATTTGTGCTAGCTGGGTATTTTTTACTACCTATTCGGAATAGAAAAAATTACTTGCAATAAGATAAATTTACTCAAATCTGGAACTTGGGTTAAGAAAAAATTACTGAAGTTAAATTATCTAAGTAAGTAAAATTTACTACCTGTTCGGAATAGAGTTACTTGTGGTTGCTGTTTTTTTACTTGTGCTAAGATATTTTATCTAAAATTATGATTTTATTTTTTACAGTGCACTTTCAGAGCAAAATTTTGCCGAAAACACGACTTTTTTTTCTTCATATACGCACTTTTATCTTTTTTTCTATTCCTTTCAGATCAAGGAAATGAGACATATAATTTGATGAATGTGAACTTGTATTATTCATACGCTCTACTGTTATACAAACAAAAACAAATATATTGTATTTTATAATCTGCTCGAATAAATCTTGGATTGAAATTTGCTTTCTTTTTGACCTTTTGCAGATCCTTCACCTTTGTCGTAACTGATGACAGCATGTCTTTACTTTTCTCGTCAAAAATAGGGCTGCAACAAATTCTATTTTAATGTGTCTGCTTTACATAAAGCTTTTCAAGAGAAAATGTCATTTGATGCAAAAAAGTGTCCGTTTTATAAAGTTTCAGCCTTAAAACTGTCCGTCTTACAGAGATTTTCTTTTGACATTTTGACTTGAAATCAGTCAGTTTCAAGGAATAGTGTCCGTTATATAGAGTTGTCCTCCTTAGACAATGTCCGCTTTAGAGAGATTCAACTGTAGTACAAAATAATGAGTACGAAATTTTCTTTCTACTTCAAATTAAAAAAACGCCTGCCGCGTCACAAACAAGATGCTATCTAATGTAAAGTGGGGTAACTAATTATGAATAATAATTACATTTCGCAATTTCTGACAAGTGGAAGTACAACATTAGGATAATGTGATGTGAACTTTGCAAACTTTTATACAGTTTAGGTCAGTAAAGAAACTCTTGGAGCATTTTATTGTTAGAAACAGGAGGCATGAAAGAAAAGAAGGATGCAGTGCTAATCTAGATTACGCAATAAACAAATCTTTTTCTGAATGTTCATTAATGAGCTTTTGTTGTATTAACAAAAAGTCGCAAATTAGACTCCATATTAACATTTAACCTTTCTTTTTAATTGTAGAATTTTAACAAATTGCATATCGTAAGTCATCTTAAATCGTTATGGAAATTAGTACTTTGATAGAAGTAATACATTATAATTTAAGCTGAGTTAATGTCGTAATTCTTAAAAGGTCAATGTCAATTAGTTGTTAAAACAATCTCACGTATTATTGTGTTCATCCTTCTTCCTTTCTTACCAGGGTCATCGTCTTTTACATTAGTACTAGCTTTTTTGACAGACTGAGAAACAAAACAGGTTAAAAATGTACTTCTCATAGTAGTACCATTTAGCAGTGCTAAAGCATGAGAGAAACTATTTTAATGCTACATACATGACATGCCTCAATCCTATCCGCTTTACCGCAGTCATCCAAGTTTGACATACTTATTAGTGTTGTAATACACCTAGGATGGACAAGGAGCAAAGATCCGATATATATGTTTCTGAGCAGAGGTCACACCACGTTTCAAAATATTACACAATATCTGCATGACGAAGGCCGGATAGTAGGTTCACTCAATTTGTATTTCATCCGATGTCATGAAAAACAAAAGACGTGTTAACACGCGAGGTAACTTGAGCAGTATATAAGTCGGGAAATAGAAATGACATTTCATTGATAGAAAAAAAATCTTGAAAGAAAGACTGAAAAAATGTGGGGCACAATTCTTTTCGCGGTTTCAATGTGGACAGGTTTGTTTAAATGTACTTTCACTTTATCAACATTCGACTTTTTCCTTGTTATTTATCTTTTGCTGGCTGGTTCTGTAAGATGAACGATATAGAGGTAACAATGACAAATTGACTATTACCCTATCTGTGTAGCAGTAGCTTTATCATTAAGTTGTTTAAGCAGTTTTTTTTTAATTTTTAACTTTAGTGTAGTATCTTTAAGAAAGCGTTGCAGAGCGTCATTGTAGCGCAAGTAATAACAGATGAAAAGTAGTGTTCTTATACATAGTCGAAGTAAGTTAAAAATCAGACTAATGACGATGTATTTTTTCTTAGTTGCCAACTGTATCCCTTTAAAAGAAAACAAGTCAGAAGAAATATATTTACCACGATCTCAAAACAGCATAGCAGATATTAATAAAAATTGTAAGTAATTTTTATCAACTCTCTCTATCTTTTATTTCTACCTGGAGACTACGTATTACAAAACCGCATCTAAGTCTTTCATTTTTGTCAAAGATTAAGGTTATAGTTTTTTTCTTTAGCTAACAAAGATCTCTACGATATCGACATCTTGGTTGCCAGAAACAGAGTACGAAAAGCGGTAGTGAAAAGAAGTTTAGGTCGTAGATGGCCCAACGCAACTGTTCCTTATATTCTCAACAAAAAAGATTTTCGTAAGATTCTAGTAATAATTTACAATTCTATTAATGATTGGTTGAATCAAAAGATGTTTTTTTATCTTCTTCAGAACAATAATTGTGACTAATCAACAAACATTTTTGTTGTTGTTGACGTTAATTTATGTCTCTTCTTCTTCAGCTTTTGGTAGCTTTGGTCATCAGGTAATTACTCAAGCTATTGCAACTATCGAAAAGTTCTCTTGTATTCGATTTAAGGAATACCATAACGTTCATCAAGTACCAAAGCCGTATGTTAATATTTTCAGCGGAGATGGGTAGGCTATATGTTTTCTTTTGTTGTGATTTAAGTACTAGAATACTCTTGTTTTAAAATAATTAACAAAATCTTGTGTTGTTAACACTTGCTTTGAGTATTTAAGTAGAATCTAAAAAGGTGAATACAAGGTGAATATTCTTGACCCTTTGCGTAAGAAATACACAGGAAAGTCAGGCGACTAAAGATTTATCGGACAGATTAAATAAAATTTTTAACGCGGTATTTTTGTAATAATAATGTAACAATAAAATCGGTATTTCATTTAAGGAAATGAAGTAAAATAAATGGAGTTATTAGCAATCTCATTGTTTTTAGATGTTACTCATATGTTGGCAGACAACACTTTCTCGTGCAACACGTCTCTTTAATGAAAGAAAATAAAGTTAGTTACAACTGCATGAGCGCACGTATAGCGATGCACGAACTTTTCCATACACTTGGTTTTCATCACGAAGTTAGTAGGCTTGATCGAGATGAGTATGTAAACGTTCACACCGAAAATATACAGAAAGGTACGTTCTGATATTGTTAGTTTTATTTCTATAGGCTTTTTTGTGAATCGCTAAACGTATTCCTCGACCTTTATTTCAGATCGCTTAGATCAGTTTTATAAACAAAATGAGACAGAGAACCTCGGCTCCACTTACGACGCAAACTCAATAATGCACTACTCAAAGTAAGTAAAATTATATATTTTTTTGAACTTCAAGCGTTTTGTTCTATTTGAACTAAAAAATTTGATACTGACCAGAGGATAAAACCTCTGTAATTTTAAAAGAGTTGGTATAATGACCATTTTTTTCGGCATGCAGCTTTCTGTCTGGTTATCTCAGGATCCATTGACGTTCAAGTAAAAGTGTTATAGCTTCAACTCCTTTCTTCTTTTTAGTTTTGCATTCACAAATAAAAGAGGTGCAAAAACACTCACATGGAAAGCAGACACGAATCTTCCTCTTGGATCACAATTTTTGAGCCAAGATGACATTCTTCAATTGAATCGCTATTATGAATGTCCGATAACAGAAAGCGATGATGGTAAGTACCACAATATTTCTAACCATTATTTCACCATTAAAAGGATTTTTTACCAATGATCTCAAAATGAAAATGACTAAAAAAAATAAAAATATTGGTATCCTCTTTGTGAAAGTTAACGTCTGATATAAATATTTAATGAAATTAACGAAGAATTCCTTAAACTTCAATCCCATGTGTGGAATCGAGATGCTTCCCCAAACCATATTGCGTATTCATTTCAATATGTTGGGCATGTATTTGCCAGAAAGCCGCAAACTCAAGAATAGCAAATTTTGAATATTCTGTCAATAATGCTTGACATTTGTGCTTATATTTTTAGTAAGATAAAGTTTGTGGGAGATATAACCCGGAGAACTTGAAGCGCACTGTAAAAATCTTAAACAAATAGAAATGAAATAAAATATAAAATTTAATATAAAAATTTTCTGTCTAGCTTTTTCAGTACAAACAAATCTGAAGAACATCTTCCCGAAAAAAGCAAAAAAAAAAAAGATTACTGTTTGTGAAACAAGTCATTTAAAATTAACATTGAAACATTTAACATTTTTTCCCGCCGCTTACCTTCGTCAACCCTTTTTAGGATTAGTTCTTTTCTCGAAACCAATAAGAAATAAAGGAGTGTCAAATATTTTATATCTAAAAATATTGAACAGAGAAATTTGCTTTAGATGGATGATAAAAGATACATATTTAATTACGCAAAATGCCTTAGGGAAAAACCCGCACAAAGTTGTCGTTTAAGAATTGAAAAGTACATTTTAGTTAATACTTCCATGGCGGTATGATATTACAAACAAGCAATTTTGAAAGTCTCTCACGTCCATGTGAAAAAGGACTTTATGCATGAACAATAATTATTTATTTATCTTTAGCATGCAAGGACAAAAAACACTGGTGTTGGGAGTTAGCACAAAAGGAAGCGCCTATCACAGAAGTGTGTAAAGAAAGATTTAACTACATGACGGATTGTCCAAAGACATGCGGAAAATGTAGCTGAAAGGGAAGAAAGTGATCAAGAAACATTGCGAATCTAAATTATTTTTGTCAATTAGACTAATTATTAAATTTATATCAAATCACCCTTCTAAACTCGGTCTTTATTAAGAGAGGTAGTAAAAGGCAATGTATTTTCATGAATTACACCAATTCATCGCTTTCTGCTACGTCCTAAAGATGCTTACGAAATATTTAGCAAATGTTAATTAGGGGAACCCGTCTATTTCCACACATGTCCCTACTACACATTTTAAAACTTTCTAGATTTTTGGTGGTTAAACAAAAAATTTTTGTCATGAAACCAGTTCTGTTTATTGTAGGGTAGTAATTATTTTTATACATATTATTTATTTAATTTATTTTATTGATAAAAATATTATTCTAAATAATGGATTCTTTTATATATGATGTTGGCCTTACGTATAAAAGTTCTAAATTCCTTTTGCGCAATTATGCCTGAGAGAGAAAATGTTTTGACGAGATGTGACTATATAAAAGTATATCGTAGAACAGACAAAAACCATCAATTGACAAATAGTGTGAAAATGTAACTACTCTATATGCGTATACATTTTAAACAATTCTAAAATGCGCTAGTTGCACTTTTGAACATTACATAGTTACGAAGTAATCCACTTGAGGTGCCAGAAATTGCCAAAATATCGGCAAAAAGAATTATGCTGATATCAGCAACAATTAACTCAGCTTCGGGTTTACTACTGGCGGTGACGGACTTCAAGATTTTCAAAAACCCTTTTTCTTACTGACTAAAGCTTTCCTTTTATAAAAATCGGTATTGTTTCTAAGAAGAAAGCCGGCCACGCCTGGTGATAATGTGATAATAAGCGTGATAAACAACGTGATAATAAAACTATCGCCACTATTTTTTGTGACTTATGTGTCCTGGCCCACAAAAAAGTGACTGAGATAAACAACAATGTAGGAGCTTGATGTCCTATAACAACACTGATACGACAATTATGTGCCTCAAAGGCGTTACTAAATACTAAGGTGTGGCTTCTTTCAGGATAAGTAAAAAAAAAAAAAAAAAAATAGAAATTGAACTGTGATAAAATTGACAGTTCACTGAAATAAAGTTAAATAATCATGTTTACAATCCTTAATACATATAACACACAAGAAATGTATAACACAACGATTGAGTAACCGTCACTTCAGATTTTAAAAAAATACAATGTGTTATATTAGCTGCAAATTTATTTTGTCATAAATATATTTCACATGCAAGATTATATTACGATGATACCAGTAAAGAAAATTATTTAATCAGAAATCACATGGAAACATATGCTGAAGTGTTACCACGCAAACCAAGTTTTTTAGTTAACTTACGATAAGGGGGTAGGGCAATAAACCGTATAGAGGTAAACTTATTGTGTGGAACATTGGCAAAACGTTATTCCATTTACTTTTGTTTATGACTGCGAGAAGTTGAAATATTTATTCATTACACCAATCAAGATAAAAAAGAAGTTCTTAGCGAAGAAAGCATTTTAATTTAATTTCTTACTAGTGGTAAGCTTAAACTGACTACATCTACTAAGGATTTTTTCCGGAAGAATTACTAACTAAAAACGTGTTTAAGATTTGTAAACAAAACGTGAGAAAAAGCACAACCATAATTGATCAAAAATTAATTAAAAACTGGTAACACGGTAATAAGTAATGTCTTTGCTTTGCTACCTAATCCTGATGTGTCATATATATTCTTACTACAACGTAAAGAATTGACTATTCAACAAGAAAAGAAATATTTAAAAATTAATTAAATAATTGCATTGAAGAGGTGGAGTAAAATAAAGACGGAGTGTGCTTGATAAAAACCAAGATACTCGTCCAATGAGGTTTTAAGACACAGTGTGTTGTCTTGATTGTACAAGTATATACAACCGCACACAATTAATTTTGTGCAATGTATTAAAGCAGTGGAAAATAACCCTATAACTAGTAATAGCGAAACAAGACAGCTTTCATCAATTGCAGTTGTTAGTAGCAAATTCTCAAATTCGTTAAGAACAGCATACTTTTAGATACACGATAGTACCTCAAAAATAATAGGTTATAAAAAGAATAAAATCTAAAAAAAATTCTGATTTTATTGATTCATTGCACCAATCAAAATAATTAAGTTCCTAGTGACGAAAGCATTAAAGGCATTAGCACAAACTGACTATCAACTACCAAGGATTTGTCCAAAAACACTACTAACAAAATGCGTGTTTAAGGATGAAAAACAAAACGTGACACAAAGCACAACCATGAGTAAAAATTAATTGAAAACTGGTAACACCATATAAAGTAAAGCTTTTGATATTTGAAATTTTACTCATTGGCTACCTCCATATCCCATTTAAAAGTGATGCTGATGTGTCATCAAACTCTTATTAAAAGCAAAACAATTAACTATTCAACGAAAGAGAAAATATTAAAAAAATTAATTAGATAATTGGCTTGAAGAGGTGGAGTAAGATATAAGGTGGAATGTAATTGATAAAAACCAAGGTACTCCGCCAACGTTCGTTCTAAAATCAATTTTTCGCCAACGCTTTAAAATTGTTTTCTGACAACACAAAGCTTTAAAGAGTTTTTTAAAGGTAAGCATTCATTACAAGTTATAGTAAGAACAGAAAGGCAGGCAGGTTAGGTTTATTAAATACTTTGAAAACAGTTTCTAATTTTGCTTATAAATATCACCGACATTATATTGCTATTAAAGAATGAAGTATATCTTTTAATCTTTTAGCAACATTTTTTGACAGAAACAACTCGAGAGACCGACGTATTTTGCTGCTAGATATGCAATTTGTGCATTTATACATCACTTTTTCCTTCATTTTTTTGAGAGGTAAATAATCAAGTTTTTCATTACTGTAGCAATCATAAGGTAGTGTAGGTTTTCAAAATTTGAATTCTTGTTATAGTTTTATTCACAGAAGGTACAGATCCAGTTCCAACACAAAGTTCGCTCAACTGCACTAACATCCCCTATGTTCAAATACATCTTACGGATGCTCAAATTGATGCATTAATATTATCTGCGAACAATAACATAAAGGTTTGGAACCAAATTTTACCATGTAAGTATAAATTTAATTGCTAGTATAATATAACATTATTTCGTAAAAAATTAAAGTAATGAAGATAACAGAAGCAGGTCAGTTTGAACAATTGATTTATATCGTCAATATTACGAGTTAATGTTGGTGACTAATTATTTAAACATGTTGAAGATTTTGGCGGTTGCTTTTAATCGCCTTTGGTCAGGTTTGTTGTTGCACTTAAGTAGTGCATATCTTCCTCAATTTATAAGGTCAATAATTCTACGCTACTATACAAATTGGAGGTCTAGATTCCCAAATATGCTTTTTATCAAGCTTTTATTGTTATTAACCTTCAATAAACATATAACTTTTGTTTAGTTTTAAATGCGTACATTGCCAACCTAAAGGTGCCAGGAGTGTGTAATCAAATTGACGAAATCATGAACGTATTGAAAGCATTAGATAGTAGAATTGAAATTCTTAACAGAAGGCTTGACTGTGGACTCGTCACCAGCATACAAGAAACAGGAACCTTGAAGCAAATGTCACACAATGATCAAACGTCGAATAGGGTAATACAAGGCATAAAGATGCGATTAACAGATGTTAAACAACAATTACAAGCAATTGTGCAACATGTGTAAAGAAACAATCTTAAAAAAAATATGTAAATGTTCAGTACAGCTATATCCTAAGTTTTTCTAGAATTCTTGACACATGTTTTCCCTTAGATCCCTTTCACTTTAGCCTTTAAAATGAGTTGAATTGGAACATTTGATTCCGTACACAAATATATTAAATTATGAAGTGACAGCAAATAACATTTAACTGTTGCAAGTTTTATTCTTACGTAATCTTTCGGTTTTTTTATTTACTCTAGTCAAAAATAGCCTTTTTTATTTTATTTGAGAATTTATTTAGAAATAATTTTTTTTTATAATACCTGCATAATAAAAACCCTTTTGTTGACTATTTTGTCTGCTATGATAAATTTTATTCATCTCAATTTTCAAACTGTCATATCTTTGCCCATGCATCATAGTATGGAGCTGCATACATAAAGAGCAAGACAGGACATTACCGTACATGTCGGTTGACAAAATTATTTTGTCTTACATTCATGTGCAAAAAACTCTGGGTGATGTTATTTCAATAAAATGTGCAAAATATTATCCTGTTTGTGCATGA
This sequence comes from Hydractinia symbiolongicarpus, assembly GCF_029227915.1. Lineage (NCBI taxonomy): Eukaryota > Metazoa > Cnidaria > Hydrozoa > Anthoathecata > Hydractiniidae > Hydractinia > Hydractinia symbiolongicarpus. The sequence continues at coordinate 9,579,286 of NC_079875.1, read as the reverse complement.
AAAAAAAACCATCCCTTTAGCTCAAGTTGTTTTCTAAAATATGATAGTTTTCAATTCCGTCGTTAAATAAGTACACAAAAAACTTCATGCAAGTCAAATTCTCGCAACATGAGGAATCAAATGTGCCCCTAAAAATTAAAGAGTCATTCATTGACGCGACTGAGTACAGGTAAAAGGTACGACAACCAATGCAAAATACAGTTATTTCAAGCAAAGTAGGCGTTTTTTGTGACAAATAACTTCTTGTATCACTTACAAGTACATTTTAGGCCCCGAACAATTTCATTTTTAAAATGGATAACACACGTGTAGTGGCGAATGCTTTCTACTTTTGAATTATATTTTATAACACACCTCTTTTTTTTCACTTTTTAGATGCAATTGTGAATACAAATGTGCAGACTAGGTAAATAAAAGAATATTATGGATAATATCTACAAAGTTAAAATAAAAAATTGAAAATACGTAGAAAACTACTAATTTTTCACCAGGAAAGCGATTTTTGATGTGCGTGACCTATAGGACAGGTCTGCAATGCCATTAATTTTTACATGCCGTTGGTCATAAATGGAAGAGAGAAAGTGAAAATTCAAGTGTTTTGAAGTTCTTTTAATTTTTTTCCTTTTTGTTGCACGGCATTGTGTAAATTGCTATAGTATCATTATACTTACGTCACAAGATCTGAAAGACAATAAGAATGCAACGATTAAGCATTTTTGAAGGTCAATTATATAATACTTACGCATTCCTGAAAAGTGATAAAACAGAAGAAGTTTAAAAACATTGTAAATCCAGCAGTTGAAAGGGCAAAAGGGAAACTTGCAGAAAAAATTCAAGGAAATGTTTTAGGGGAATAATTTCTAATTCTAAGATTAATATTGATATTTGACTAGTTACAGTAGGACTGAAATACCACTTGCAGTATAGACATGGTAGCTGCCTTGGTGTATTTAAATTTGGGAATTGTATCAGCTTTAGAACTGACAAGCTTTTTTCCTTTTGGAGTAGAAAATGGCGATACAACAATTATAGATAATGAAAAAGGTATTCGTCTAACAAATCATCTTTCAGATGATAATTACTTTATCACAACTTCTCACATACCCTTCTTTCATCGGAAAAACAACACAATAGCTCAGGTAGGTGACCACTTATTCAATTCTTGGAATAGCATTTTTTTTAGTCCACCAAATGCTTAAAATGTTTTGGATACGCGCATTGGTCAGGACAAAGGCTACAAACTATCAAAAAATAAATATTAAAAGTAAGATTTACATGGTGGAAATGGCATACACAGTTTTGATAAAGTTTTAAATTTTTAGTTAAATCTGTTGCTCTTGAACCTTGCTGTGATGATTTTTAGACGATATTTTACAATCTCCGTTCAAAAGTTACCAACAAACATTTGATACTTAATTGGCAGTGTTGGTCGCTACTATGGGTGTCACTATCAATATTCACATATATAAAAATATCATAATGCTTATTTCTGATAAATTACATGTACATAACACGTCTACGACCTAATGTGTTAAGAACTTCCATTTTCCTTTATATTGATTATTTTATATCATTAAACAAGCTATTGCCTACCAAGCTACCCCAGAAGTTCTTTCTTTATGTTCCTTGTCAAGTATCTCTGATTATAAACGACATAAAGAGGCTTCGCTTTTAGATCTGTAGAATGTTAAGATGCCAGTCGCCACGAAGTAAATTATTTATTATTTTAAGTTATTAATTTTGTGTAATTTTGGTTGTAGGATTGGTATCAGATATACATGTCCTACAACCAAAATTAAAAAATGACAAAATGGCAGGAATGTTTTCATTTGTTAGAAGATTAGTTCGGAGATTTAGTTTACTTTTAATTTATTGTGTATTTAAATTACCATTGTGTTTAAACGCCGATTCCATTAGACTAATTGTTGTCATCAATGATATTAGACTTTTGTACCGGGTTACAATAAGTTGCATACAGGCTGCTGGCATCTTCACGAAAGAACAACGCGTTAAGTTTGATATTTTACTCGCAAACTTCCATGTAGTTTACTATAATGTCATGCATGTTGACAGAAAGTTAAGAATTATGAAACAACTATCACGTTGTCTCTTTGACAAAAGTGTAAAAGAGAAGTAGATATTTTAAACACAATTCGTTTTTTTTTTTTGCTTTCTGCAGTTCAAATATGGACTGAAATCTATACGCTATAGTAAAAAAAAATTATTCAAAACTAACTTTATAACAGCTGTCTTTAAGTCATGATTCGCATGAAGTATTAGAATATTAGCAAACTTTTGGTTAAATTTAATAATTCCACGTTAACTATATTGGCATTTCACTTATAATCGATTCTTTTAGCGCATAAAATGTTTAAGTAAAGACAACTTTAACTTAATGAAAAGATGCAATTATGTAGCTAGTACTTAACACGTATTTAGTCCTAATGAATGATGAATTCCATAACTCTTTTTCGATCTGTGTTTGTGCAAAGGCTTGCAATTATGTTTTAAACCTTTAAATGCAAAACAACAGTGTTTTTTCAAGCGAAAGAGGTTGCATTAATCACTTAATCCAATTACTTTTCAGTTATCAATCAAAGGCTACATCGTTTTTGGAAATGTGAGATACGTTAGTTTCGTTCCACGTCAGTTTCCAGTAAGGATTCGATCTAACGGTCAGCCATATCGACCGCCAATCATAGCAGGGTTCTGGAATGATCTTTCATTTCAATACAATGGTTCTAAATTTACGTACCAAATCCATACAGCCGGAAGAGTAATAAGAAAGGCTAGAAACGACATAAAAAATGCACTGGATGTAAATTTTGTACCAAATTTTGTTCTCGTTGTCACATGGTATAATGTGAATATATTTTCACAAAAACAGGTAGAGTTTTATTTAAACACATTTTAATGCAGGACTTTCAAAATTATAGCAATGCGCCAGCTGCTTTAGAGGGTCCTGTTCATTGTATAACAGATTTTAAAATAGTAATAATCATAGTTGCAGAAATGCATGTACTCTTGATTTTTTGTTTTCCAATAGAAGTCAACTACATTTCAGATGGCTTTGGCATGTGATTTGACGTCTACTTTTTTATTTTTGCATTATAATGAAACACGTGGTATTAATACACGAACTACGGTTAGTACTATAGATGTATTATTATTTTTTTGTAGTGATTGAATTAATGCATATAAAATATACTGATTAGACCTTTATTGTCTTAATGCTGAAAGTCTATTGCAGTGTGAAGTGATTTAAAGATTTCACAGAGAGATATTGGACAATACAAGCCTTTAGCGCAGTGGCTAATTTTAACTAAATGCAAATGTAAATTTAATGAAACGTTTCATAAATATTTAGCAATTTTTATGTGTATAATACCCTCTACATTATTTAAATTTATTGTTTAGGCTGTGCACATAAGGTTTGCCACATTTATCTTTTTGTGAGCATATGCTGTCTCTAGTTTTCTAATAATGCGGATGGGAGAGAGGTTAAAATCTTTTTTAGATTGGTTGGCAAAACGACTTAACTCACTTTCATCATCCTTATAACCACAGACCTGATAGAATACAATCTCTAGCTGTGAATTCAAATGTAAATGCACCTGGAAGATGGCTTTATGAAGTTGGACAACCTGCAGGTAAACTAATTAAACATTTGAACAAGGTTTTGTAGGTTTAACGTGTTTCAACTTAGAGATAGTTTAATTAAAAAGTAACATGATTTAAAAAAAATTAGAGCACAGCTAATCTTTTTAACAAGTTAAAGAGGTAGTGTTGTTTTCTTTTTTGTGTTGTCTTTTTCTTCTTCTATTATTTGAAGTAGCGCGTTAAACATCCAAACATACTCCCTAAAAAATGATGTCGTTGCGCAAATAGTTTTCATATTTACGTGTGTTCGTTTTCAGTGCTCATCAATATTATTATTTTCAATTAACAGGTAATTATCCACGAATGAGCAAATTGCCAGCAATTGAGGTGACGTCCAAGGAGAAGCGTATTTTATTTAAATGTGTCATTCATGTCCGTGATCAGCAGAACAATTCTACATTTGAAGTCCTTTGGTTAGATAAGACCTTGTCTATCATAAAGAACGAGACATTACGCAATGGTGCTAATGTTTCGTATTTCAGTGATGGTGATAACTTGGCGAGTCAAAATCGTTTTTGCTTAGGAAGTGAGGTAGTAAATACATTTTTTATGTTTCAAAATAAAATAACTTTAACGGACTTTAGAGAAAAAAATACATCAATCGAGAGTCCTAATTATATCATTTAAGAAAGTTATCATTTTTGTTTGCATTAAGTGTTTTTACCAAGAGAGAAATCTATAAATAAAAAATTGATTAAACCAATCTAATTGAAATGCTGTTGTTAGTTAGCTTAAGGATAATGTAATGGTTCTGGTATGTATTTAGTTTATTCAATATTTCTCAAAAGTTTTGTTTTTTATAAAATTATCTATTGTCTATAAGGTAAAAAGATTTAAAATTTAATTTATGGAGCTATAATAAAGAAATTATATTTACGGAATTTTATATAAAAAATGAACAGCGCCCTTTCTTGAAAATATGTACCAAAATATTGTTGCTATGGTAATGCAGAACTGATTAAGAAATAACATGCAATAAAAGATAACACGAAGAGGACTGTCGGACGTTTTGGTCAGAAAAAAAAATGAAAGTTATGGCTAACTGGAGAATTTTTTTAATATCATCTGATAGACAATTTAGTTTGCTTTTATATTCAATGAATAATTTTGTAAAAAAACCAAGAACTTCTGGGAAATAACAAACATACTAAATATGTGTCTGAACCATGACAGAACCCTAAAAGAATCACTTAATGTAACCATATTCTTTCACCAAATCAAATATGACGCCTTTCTTGCTTTTTTTTATCTGCGATAAACTTTTTTGTAGATATTCTGCAAAGTTCGCACATGGTATGAGATTACACCAAATGAAAGAAGCCCTTTCTTTGAAAGCAACAAATTCTTTGCAGGACTGAAGGTACACCAGTATTATTGTACGTAATGGCTTATTAATTCAAGTACGAAATTGGTGTCTCTTTATTTTCAATTTTGATATGTCAAAGTTTAGTTACGTATAATATTTTGAAAGGTAATCTGCACAAGTAAGTAGAAACGCGATGATTATAAAATATTCTCCATATAATCAAGTGCTCAACTAATTTTTGTCCTTAATATGGTAAATCTTAGGATTACTTTTTATGGAAAAATTAATATGATCACTGAAGCAATAGATTGTGAAAGTCGTTATTTCGTCAAAAAATACCTACGAGTTTATATCTTTTAAGCATCGTTTATTTTTAAAAGCCACTGTAATATTCAGAGTTGAAGCGTTGAAAGAATAAAGGCTGTACAACTCATATCCGAAGTTGCATTCAGTGGCAATGCCAACTTAAAAAAAAATCTAATTTTATAATTATTAAAATTATTATTCCATAAAGATACCTACATATTATTATAGAAATGTCTGCGAAATGAATGCTATCAAGTAAGAAATAAAAAAATAAAAAAGTGAGATGTTCCTACGTTTTAGATTCATCCTAAAGTCATTTCATTAAAAGAGGATGCCACTGCTGCACATATAACCGTTCGTTCAACAGTACCATTTGTATGCACAGATACTTCTACTGGATGTAGCGTTGAATTGCAATTCTCTGTTTCAAATCGTGATGTGGTACTGAATAAATGCAGCCTTACATTTGGAACTGGTTTTCCTACAGTGCAAAATGTTTCTGTAGTAGCGAGGGAAGATTTTGTGGATGATGGTACCAAAAAAGTATCGATTACCCCTGTCATACGGAATGTGATAAACACATTAGATTGGAGTTGTTACGAGGAAGAGAATATTCAGGTAAAATTATGTAATGATGGCTCAAACATTGCTGACTATGTCAACGCGTTGGGTCAATTTGCACCTCAGATTGAATTTAGCTAAGTTATCTTTTGTTCAACATTTTGTATATAAAGTTGATGGTAGGGTTGGTTAAATTTTTTTTTTAAAACACTTGCACACCTAACCAATTATTTTGTAGGTTATAGCCAAAAGTATTCCTTCCGGTTACTGCTCCGTGACAGGCGATCCTTATGTAACAACGTTTGACCGATTGTGGTACGCCTTTTTTAATGTCGGAGACTATATTTTGGTTCAAAGTCCAAAGAATAACTTAAAGGTTTGATTTTAAATTACGTTTTTTTTATTTTAATAACCATAAAGATGAAAAATCAGTTATTTTTACCTAAACTTCTAACTGAATGCAAATTTGAGGGGTAGTAATTTAAAGTTTCAAATTTCAAATCCGTTCCTTTAAAGTAAAGCATTTTATTGACATTGCGACTTTATATCTACTTAAAAAATATGTTTAAAATCACGCCACACACATTTATTGGTTACTCGCAGTGAACAGTTTGTCAGGAAAAAGATCAAATCAAACGTTCGTATGTCTTATGTCTGTTAATTTAAGTCAAAATATTGCTTTCGTATCTGCTACAAGTTTATTCTATTTCAAATATTACCTTTCACTGTTTTACACTTCTATCTTTTGAAGAAATAAATAGCTTTAACAATAATTTTTATCCCAACCGTTTCTGAATGTCCTGTCAATTACTTGCGCGAAGATGTGCCACAACAGAATGTTTTTGTATTCTCTTGCAGATGTCACTTTACAGACTTCGCCCTCGGTGTTTCATATCCCCAAACAAAATCTAGCACATAACTCTGTATTTTCATGACCATTTCTTTCTAACTAAAATTTGTAAATTTGATTGAATTTCTGTAACAGACTACTTCTATTCCTATATGTTTGCCGAAGTTATTTTTTAGCTTGATTGATATTATTAAGTGAAATGAAATGTAATATAACTTCTTAAAAAGGATTGGAAAACAGGTTTGACATCAAGAGAAAAACTTAAAACGAGAGTGAAATCAATCACAAGATTTTGACTATAATAAGCCGTTCAAATTATAAAAGAGTTTTTAAAACAAACTTCAGTTGTTTTATATCATATTTATTTCTTTATTCCTTAGGTCCATATTCGAACTTTCGAATGTCTTCCAGGTGTCACCTGTGTGTGCGGAATAGCTGCTAAGGAAGCAGTCACTCTTCAAGATGGATCACGTAAAGATATTTTGGGAGGAATAAAATTCTGTGGCCGTAGACGTAATCCAGTAGTGTTTCTTAATAGTCCTTTATGCAAGATCACAGTGTCAAACTCGATCTATAAGGCAAGTTATTCTCAGACTTATTAGGTTAGGGCTAATATGTAGCAATTTCTCGTACTAATTTTTTATGTCTAGATTACCTTACCATCAGGTGTCATATTTTCATTTCAAATCCAACAAAGACGGAACCGACGCAGTTTTGGCAACATTTATATAACGTTACCTTCGCGGTATTACGAGCGCACAAGTGGACTTTGTGGACAATTTGATGGAGATCCCAATAATGACATGACATCTAAAAACGGTGTTGTATCTTCTGCATCAACAGTTTGGCCAGCCGATAAAAACTTTATTAATAGCTGGAAGTAAGAACTTTTTTAGCAGATACCCAAAATACTAATAAGAATCTTATACAATTAATATTAATTTAAAGCAATATACTTGTGTGTTAGCCATAGATCCTTAATAAAATATTATTGCTACTATTTATAATTTAGAATCAAAGATGCGCATGACAGTCTATTTACAAGATTAAGAACCGAGCAGACTCAAACAACAGCGTGTGATGCACTACAAGTCAATGAAGAGTTTTGCTTTTGCCAAAATAGAAGCAATACAATAACTGCAGACTGCAGCCTAAATCCAATAGGTTTTAGAGGAGGTAGTCGAGAAAGAAATATAAGAACTTCAAGTAAGAAATAATTGTGTGAGACTTTTTGTGTATTGACCATTCAAACACACAATTTTAAGGGACTTTAAAGGGTATTATGCGACGAAATGCGACATTAACTAGTCGAGATTAAGATACAGTTGTATAGTTTTGGGAAAAATAAGTCTTTTGTTAGATAGGGGAAAAAGTACGACTAATGATTGGATGATGGTTAATATGGCTACTTTCTGTCATTTACTGCTATAGTACTGACTAATATAGTAATAGTATTATACAAGTATTTACATAAATCCCGAGATATGAGAAGTTCTTTGCAGCTACTTAAATTTGTCAGATCAGATCCGTCATTGTTACTTGCTAAGCATTTCTCTTTAGATCTTCAGGATTGTTCAAGCAGAAAGCGTAGGGCTTTAAGTGATGACATTATTGTACAGGTTGATTTTGATGAGGATGACGATGATACATTTCAGTCTAAAGATATCGAATTTAATCCTCCTGCATGGCCAACGCCAACTGGCAAAACTGAGGAAGCTACACGAAAAATGTGTATTGATGCAATACTTAATTCCACCGCCGGAAATTCTTGCGCAGATACGTTGAAGACTGATTTTGATTTAAGTGCTTTCAAAAATGAATGCATTTCAGATGTATTGGTGAGGGTCAGATAGTATTACACTACTTAGCTACATTACCTGAACTTTATTTTTGTTTAAACTTTCAAGCCAATTTTTTTATTTACTATTAGGTTTCAGATTCTTACGATTATCTTACATCTATTGTGAACACAATGAGTGCGTCTTGCGAAGAAAAGATACTGCGAGGCATTGAAAAGTACTGGACACCCGATGAAAGTGGCGAGCTTGTCCCACCAGTGGCGTTGGGAAATAAGATTTGTCAAAATGACTGTAATCAACATGGTTTATGTGTTAACAGAAGTTGTGTATGTCATGATAAGTTTGTCGGTGCTGATTGTTCTAATGTGAAAGGTAAGCTTACCTACATATTTTTGGAAAAGTTTTGAATTTATTTAACAAGGTTTATGGTTTAGAGTGCTTATTTCTGTGTTAAGTACACTAAGATAAAAGGGATAAGGGATTGAAGAAGAAACTGGGGTTATTGTTTATTATCATGTTTTAGGCCAAATTCCAATTTTGTTAGCAAGATACAAGTTGTGCGATATTAGAATTGGTAACTGCCTCACAGCTGGTATTGTAGGAGATGGATACATTGAATCAAACAATTTGACTTGCAAATTAAGAAGAGTTATTATTCGAGTAAGCAATCCGCCTTTTAATAAATTAAAATTTGGGTAAAAATGAATGCTATTTGTAAAAGTATGACAATATAAAGTAAAAAAATGCGTTACATCTGTTTGTTATATAGTTAAAATTAACAATTTAGATATCGCAAAAACCTTCTGAAAGATTTGGTATAGAATTCCAAAGTATTGCAAATCTTTTGAGTTATGCCGAAGTAATATGCAATGTGCCTTCATCACCTCTCGTTGTAAATAGAGACCCTAAGATCGGACAAGGTAATCCAGTTGGTGGATATGAAATACATGTATCAAATGATGGGAAAATTTACAGTCTTAATGACACAATATTTATTGTGTATGATTCTAAATGTATGAAATGCAACGTCAGCAATGGCTTATGTATTAAAAAGGTAATTGGTTTTACCGATATATTTTCCAAAATGATGAAAGATATATTATCGGAATGCTAGCAAAGTTTTGTGCAGCAATATCTTGTAAATATATATTTTGTGCAAAACAAATGAAAAAGCATGATGGATAGAATAAAGATTTTTAAAAAATGAACATGTTTACGCTATGTAATAGTTTTTCTTGAAGAATATTTTAGTATGAAATTCAAAAGCTACATGTTGTCGAATTTGTTCTTTTCACATTTTAGAGCAACTCGTGTTTGATCAACGGTTATTGTTTTTCACTTGGAGAACTAAATCCAAACGATTTTCATCAACATTGTGATCCATCTCGAAGCACTGATTCTTTTGTTAATAGACCAGGTAAACTATGAAATTTCTACATACAGGCGTAAGGGAATTCCGAAATTGTCTTACACCTGTACTGTATATAGGCTGCATAGTTTTTACGCCTTTGAATACCTGTTGTACAGGCTGCATTCATTGTATTTAAAAGTTTGTTAGTATTGTTTACAAATTTTATCTTACAAATGCATTTTACCACACGTAAATTAAAATATCGTAACGAAAATGCAGAAGTCTCACAACTTTTCCTTCTAACATATAACTTGTATACCGTTTTTAAAACTTTCATAGGAAACACAGTTAGTCCAGGATCATTCACCGTAATCTCGTATTCACCAACATCATCGCCATTGATAACATCAAGTACATCTTACCAGCCTACATCTGCTTTGAAAAAATCGTTCGGCATACATACTACCAGTAATACTAATGTAATATCTACATCAATAATGCCTGCCAGTAGCAAACCAAAAATTTCATTAAATCCAATAAGTGTGGACAAAAATAATTCATTTGCAAAAGGGATGTTGGGAACGCAATTAATCTCTGCCACGCCAGCTATAACAAAAACATCAATAAAAAGTCAAAGCTCGATTATATCAGTTGCCCACACCTTTATCACAGAAAAATCATCTTCTGTATCTATAATATCAGTAATAAAGAGGAAAAACACATCAAAAGAATCAATAGGCAGTACTGTTATTATCCAGAACACATCCAATACATCAAATATAAAGAGAACATTTACGAAACAATCATTTTCTACTATATTAAAACCATCTATATATGAACTAAAAAGTCATTCTCTAGAAGGTACCATTAAAAAAATTGGAACGTCGTCTATTAAATTAACTGCTTCTTTATCCGTCACAGCAAATTCGAAAGATATTTATACATTCCTGACAAAAGAAAAAACAATTTCAACTTCCAGTTCTACTTCAATTTTGACAGCAAATAATGTCATCGTTAATGCAACTAAAAGACACACATTGGCATCTTTCACGTCTGCAGCGGATATAACTTCCTTTCTTTTCAAAACAGTACAACCCACACAAAAATTGACGACTACAAAAATAAATTACTCCGGTAGTATTGTTGACAATAATGTAACGAGTGCTGTAGCAAGAACAAGTGGAAAACTTATAAAAACTCTGTTTATCTCGCCGTCGAAAACAGAAAACCAAATGTCATTAACCACAAGAATTTCAATAACATGTAAGTGATTTTACTCATAAAAGATTTTGCTAACAAATAGTTTAATTTAAAGTTTAGCAGATGTGTCATAGATTTGACAGTTAAAGTGTCAAGATAAAATCTATATATTAATACGCCTTGTGTGTGTGTGCGCACGGTGAGGTCATGGCACACAAATCACGGGTCACTTTCTTACGACGTGGCGTTACGCTAAAATTTACCAAGTTAAAAAAAAACGCAAATCAGGGGGTTACTATTTAAATATTTAATTCTCTTTTCTTATTACTTTAAAAAATAAAACTCTTTTTCTTTATTTTATTAAAGCTAATTTTTATTTTATTCTCAAATGTTTTATTTGTTTCTTTGTTTTAAAAGCACCGTTGGTCGTTATAGATAGAATAATTTAATTCTACCCCGGATAACCATGTGCGCGCCGTATCACACGGAAACAAAGTTTATCAGCTGAAAAATGAAAACCGAAGCAAAGAAGGTTGTCTCTTTTTCAAATAATCCTGAGAAAAGTTATGCCAAACAATGTTTACTCATCATGAGGTTGAATTAAAGCTTATTTGTTTCTTCTATCGTTTTTGTGTTCTGGGACCGAGGTTGCTTTCTTTTTCAAAAAAGCTATCGAATTCGAATGATAATTCGAATCTAAAATGTAAAAAACAAAACTGTTTTTCTTAACTGTCTTAACTTTCTTAACTTTCAAAACTGTCAGACAATTGTAGCTAGCTATACATTTTCATTTTGTTTTCTTTGGGATGAAGCTAAGTTTAGCAATCGAAGTAAAAAAACTGATTGGACTTTTATCCAGAGAACGCTAGCTACTACTGAGAAAGCGAAAGAAAAGCAGGTGTTGTTTAGATTATCTGGTAGAGAAATGAATTTAGGTGAATAACGTTTTTAAGCCATTTACACGATTCCAGCTAAACTTTCACTTAAATATGAAGTTAAATATGTTTTGTCTTCACCCTGAACATATTTTTTTTGTAAGAATATACTCAGGGTCCAGTTGAAGATATCTTAAGAATATGTCCAACCTCGATTGTTTGTTCTAAATAAATATAAAAAAAAATTGCTAATAGCTAAAGCTACTTATAGCAAGCTTTATTTTATTAAGGCATTATATATTTTTAGGCCTCGAGGGTAGTATTTGTCAAGAAAGTTAAGAACTTTTTTTATAAGAATATACTCTAAACAATGGGTCAGAATATCCTAAGAATATGTCTAAGCTTGATTGTTTGTTTTAATATAAAAATTTGTATGATGCACAAATTTAATTAGAAGTTTACTTTTTTATTGCGTATATATCTCACAAACTAAATCTTTTTTTCTCCAAAGCAATGGGCAAGTACACCCGGGGAAGTTAAGAACATGAAGGCTAAAAGCGAAAAAAAAACACTATTCTTATAAAATACAGCGTGTATATCGTAGAGAAAAATTTATATAAAATGTAAAAAGTAATTTTTCCGTTGTTACTGTTTTTAAGGCTACGTTATAATAAACCTTAATGTAAACAAAGTTAAATTAATGTTTACATCTGTTACGTTACCGTTTGAAATATATTCGATTCCTAAATTCGAAAACACTGTATTGTTATCATGCACGGCACGTTTACTCATTGGGAGAGTTGCTGTATAATCTTTTTTGTGTCACTTAACGATTTTTTCTTATGTCTGGTATACTATTTTCCTTGGTGTACTTCTGGCATGGCAAAGCAAGTATATAGTTTTAGCAGATTTAGCTTTTTACATAACCGTTGTTAGACACCTTCGATTTTGTTAGACGTTTTGCATTGTTATTTTATTTTATTTTTATTTTGTTGTTGGACCTGCTTATATTTCTAAACGTTCTGTATAATGCAGACTGTGAGCAACCTCAATCCCAGGGCTTTTATTCTCTTTTATTTTTATTTTTTTATTGCTGCACTTGCTAATTTTTTGGACGTTTTGTTTCAGCGGTTATAGATATAGAATAATGCAAGTTGTGACTTTTAAAAATTCAAATTGGTGTGGTCTATGTTTTTATTTGGCACCTATCATATGGACTTGATGAGAGATTCAGTGGATTCTTCCACGGGACTTCGGCTAGTCTTGTCATTAATAAGGATTAGACAACGATGGTTTTAGGTCTTCATATACTCTACGCTACTTTAGGCTCAAACAGCTTGTGCATTGGAAAAACAAACGGCAATTACAAACACCCTGACAATCCTCATTTCATTCTGCAATGTGTGAACGAGAGAGCTCATTGTACTTCATGTTGGCCAAAGTCGTTATTCTTTGTTCCTGAGTGCAACAAATGCTTGTATCAACAATCAGGTAAAATAGGTTTCAAAAGACCCTTTAAAATGTTTCCCTGTACATGGAAGTATAGCGTTACTATATAAACCACAATTGTTTTTTTAAATTTAGACGCTATTAAATGTATCTCCTTATCAATATCAGCAAAAACAACAGCATCATCAACAATGACACCTGTAACTACAAGGACACCAATAAAAACTCTTCAAACAACAAAAATGACAAACCAGAAAACTACTAATCCCATCACTACTACAACAACGACAATTTTAATGTTTAAATGTCCAAATATTTGTGAGATCAAAGCACCTCAGTTCAGTGGAGTTATGGCACATCCTACTCATAAAAACTATTTTATATCGTGTTGGCTGGGACGAAGAATAGCTTGTATGAAATGCCCAGTATCTTTATTCTTTAATGAAGCAATAGGCGCATGTGATTTTCCTTGGAACTTGTAAATGTGCTAATTAAAATATGTCCGACAAAGACGTCAATTTATAACAATTGATACTTTAAATTTTACTTTATTATTGAGAAAAAAAATCTAAAATTTCCCGTGAGAATATTGCGCTCATAAACTAGTTAGATTGGACAGGAAGATATGTTAAAAAAAATTATTATGGCATTTTTTGACAAGGTTTTTTTATAGATTTTTAAATCCTAAAATCAATCAAGATAACTACTATCGATAAATAATTCTAACTGACAACTAAGTGTCTATTTATCTGTTTTCATGGCTGGATTGGGTGGAATTTAGGTGGGTTTTGGAGGCACTTACCAGTAAAAATAAAAATCTTTGAATTTGAAATCTTTGACTCAAGACAACCAATAATACTTTGCGTACTATAGTAGTAACAGAACTATAGTACGTAAAGTATTTTTTAGTATTATTTAAGTATTTTATATCCTGCGTTTAAACTTATTGAAACTTTAGCAATATCAGTTATGACAAACAGCAATTTTTTTGTGTGTTTTAAATTTCTTTTCCACAACATACCACCTGCTTCAGACGGTGAACACAGGAAACACTCAACAACAAATTGAACTCACGATATGGTGGCTTCATCTTTATTTAAGAATTTTTACTTGAAGTACGTACAGTATTTTCAGTTGAATAAAATATTAAAAATATGTTCATGTTATTCATGTTAATTGCTACTTTGGTCTTTAATTGTTTCTTGTTTAACCAATGACCATCACAATAAAAAGAAAGATATTACATGTATCAAGATATTACATCTTTTTATTCAAACCAGCAATATATTTATATAATATATTTAGTTTCTGCAATATATTTTGATATTATTTATATCACCTTTTTCACAGCAGCTGATCTCTGGTAATATACAAAAGATCAGTCATGTCAAGACTTGTTTATAAAATCTTTCATTCCTGCAGCAGTTGGAATAATTGTCATAAAGGTTTAGCACGTGCAAGGAGGATATTAATAAACAATCAATACCAAACATTTTGTTTTGAACCCATCATTAAACAAACACTTAAGATAGTTGTGGCAGGTCCTACAGACGAGAAAAGAAAAAATTGCTTTTGATTCAACACAACGGTAGAGCATGTCGAAAATTTGAGAGCTCCTTAAATAAAGTTGGAAGATCCTTGTAGTTACTGTCACTGAAACCACGCTTGGATGTATCACTAAATAATAAATTTGCTTACAAAATTACGCTTTTGAATTGTATTTAAATATTCGTGACTAATTTTTCTTGCAGTTTCGTAGGATACAAAAAGCTGCCATTAGATATTGTGACCTGTCTTTGTTTTCGCCAAACGACAAGTTAAGTAAGAATCCGGTTGAAATTTCAAATTTGTCGTGCACAAATACTTTTGTAACCGGGTTACTGGAGATATGGAAGAACCAGTGTGAACGATGTACACAATATGGCCTTTTCTTAGCTAATACGTTTTAGCTTTTGTAACACTAATTTCAAATGAATCTTATTTATTTTCTAAGTCCATGCTAACAATTCCCGAAATATTTGTACTTACCCTTCCGTAACCAAGTCGTTAAAATTAATACATACGAGATCGAGGGGTGCAGGACAATTGTTGATATTTTTATTTTTAGAGCTCCAACCTACCTACTTTTTCCAAGCTCCTTTGCATTTATAGGAACATATAAACAAAGAATAAAATCAATTTTTTATGTATGTAGTTTTGTAGTTCAAAAAGAGAGAGAGAGAGCAGTATAAGATGAAAACTTCTCTGGAAAAAATTACCGGTGAAAAAGTTGATATAATTATCGCGTAAAATACAAGAAAAATTAGATCTTTATTTCTGTTAAAGGACAGAATAAAAGTTGAACATTGCTCCAATGTCATTTACGAAGGAGTTTGCACGTGCTGAGCTCTCTACATAGAAGAAACTACTGGTCATATTAAAATAATATGGCTACAACAACATGAGAAAATGAACGAAAAATCGGAACACATCGTTGTAAAGTACGA
Organism: Hydractinia symbiolongicarpus; assembly: GCF_029227915.1. NCBI lineage: Eukaryota > Metazoa > Cnidaria > Hydrozoa > Anthoathecata > Hydractiniidae > Hydractinia > Hydractinia symbiolongicarpus. The sequence goes on along the minus strand of NC_079875.1, from coordinate 9,563,443 downwards.
AAGCTCCTGTCAAACGTAAAAATCGGAAAATTCTAGAAGCATTTTACATTAAAATATTTAAACCCTCAATCAATGACCAATTAGTCATAAAGCTTTTTCCGACTATTTAGAAATGGCATAGCTTAACTCTGGAAGGAATTAGCATTCATTAGTGCATATAAGCTGTTTGTATGTAATTTTCACTAACCTTGAAAATGTACATAGAAGTACGGAAAGCTTCAGTTTTAATAAAATGAGTTTCATCTTTGTTTACGTCTTTATATGGTTCACTAGTACGTTCTTATAGGGGATATAGGGGATTAACAATAAAATAAGGTAAGTCAACCACCTGTGTACCATTTTTCAGAAAACTTGATCCTTAGTGGTTCTGGTTGTTGCTTGTGTATACGCCTGTTTGGTAATTTAATACACACGCCCGTCAGGCGATTTAAGACATTAGCCCGTCCGGCAGATTTTCTTATATGCTTGTCCCGCGATTTAATAGGTACGCCCTTTTAACGGTAATATGCATGTGCCTGTTAAAGAATTTTACACCAGTTTGGCAATGGTCTATGTGTGAAATTTATTGCAGAGAATAACTACTAACAAAGCTAAAAAATACGGATTTTACAAGTCGTATAGCTATAAAAATAAGGACCTAATAACAGTAATCTGTTACAAATTCGTAAGAACGGGTTCTGTTGGGAATTAACAATGTCAAGAAATATAATGATTGCCACATAGGAACTAACAATACGCCTCGACTGCAAATTTTAAGGTGATTTAGAACATCGCCCATTAATTTAAATCATCGAACCAATTGTAAGAAAACGCGTTACACCAAGCGAATTCAAGCAATAATATTTTGAGTTAAAGTTGTCAACTTTCCTATTTATGTCGTCGGCGGAACAATCGATTGTAAAAATGCAAAATTCTGTTAAATGTAATCAATTGATCAATTTTTCCTGAAAAATCTGCTTTGGGATCCACGAGGGTTGTAATTTTAGTTTCTAACTCATTCAAACATCAAAAATTTCTAAAACGAGTTTTCCTAAATGCGGACTCCTGCTGCCTACTGCTATTATTTGAGTAAGATTAACACTATTGGATTCATTTTTTACATGTGGGCATACCGCTTGTAGGATAAGTTTGACGACTAAATGTTTCCGGTAAGTAAAACCTGCACATCTTCTTTTGCAGTAAGATTTCTGGCTATATTATATCCCAAACGTTGTACAAGATATCCCCATACCCACTATCATTAGCAACGGAGAAAATAACCTTGGTTGTTAAGGTGTTTTTTTAAAAATTTTATAACCGTTTGTGTTTAAAAGGTTTCTGTGCCAAAGTTGAACAACATTCTATAAAGCGATATATGTGCCATTTAGATAGTCTTGTTAACGGGGCCTATAACTAAAGTCATTGAAAAAATTCGTCATTCAATTGTCGAAATAAATTCTACCCTTACACGATTACTGTTTAAAACTAATTCCACAAGTGAGTTCAAATTAGTTCAATTAATGGTGAGTCCAGTTTTGAATAACCGCAAAATGCTCCCTTGTTGTCTTTAATAATTTTGGACCAAAATACCATAATTTAAATACAGTATATCTTATACCGTCTTTTCGCCATTTTAATAACGAAAGTTTTGTCACCTTTGTAAACACATAATACTAGCAAGACCAAATGTTAAAAAGAGCAATTCAGAATACATGACCGTCTTATAAGGAAACGTCTAGGAAAACCAAGTTGAGTTGAGAAGTAATATACAGTTGAGCTGAGAAGTAATATTCAGTTTCAAGATGCTGGTATACGATTTTTAAATCTTCGTATTCAAATTTCAAAAAAGGTAAGTAATCGTTCACATGTCTTAAATCTAAAACCAGTCGCAATTTAGTTCCTTCTGCTACTGTACGTGGATTGTTAGTAACCTCTTCGAAACATCTTTTAAAAGTTGCTCAATACTTTGCGCTACAAATTCTTTATGTTTTAGATGGCATTTAGAGGCATTGTTCTCAGCAGCAGTCGGTAGCGGTTGAAGGTTAAAAGGTAGGCAATATCCCACTTAACACGAAAGGTGACGTATCAAGCACATCCAGAAAAAAAATAAAGTTGTTGTTGTCGTTAAGTCCATGCCCGCGTATAAGAACTTACGTATTTTTATGGCACTATGTGTGAGGTCCCAGAAAAAAGATTACCTTAGAAAATTTGCTTTATCTGGATACAGACATAACCTTTAACTGGCTTCAAGCAAACTTCACACACTTTCTTTAGTTTTTTGTCAACGAGGCAAATGCAACTCTGTTATTTTGCCTTGGAACGCGTAACCATGACAACAAGCCATATACAAAGTTAACGTGCTTTTGGATCACTGTGGTATAAAATCATCTGATAATATAATATGGAACGGTTATTCCTTTTAGGAGAATCCTCCCCACTTCTGTATAATTTTTATTGAAAATTGCCAACTGTAGTTTCTCTTACTTTAGCAACTTAACATTTTGATAGAACATCTATCGCCCTAATAATGGTTCGTAATAACATTTGAAGCATTCCATATTAGGGGTTAAAATTTGGTGATATTTTGTAATTTTTAGGTAGCTTCAAGAAAGTGACGTCTATTGTCATGATGCTGTCATGACTCCAAAAACGTTTTAGCTACCATTCTAACATCAAGTACAGTAGGATCGTCAACCCTGTAGTCTAAGCGACTTAATTATGCAAATTACTTTTCTGCTTTCTCTATTCATTAGATGCGGCATAATCCAGTTTCGTGGGATAACCACTATTTTTGAATATTATGACAAAGATACATTTTATCAAAACTCGTTTGTGACATGATTTTTTTCCTTGTCCCCAAAGAATAAAAATATTTAAGGGTTTAACATTAGCATTGGTGAGAAGATTAGTGCAAAAATATATGTTACAAGAACCAAAAAAAGGTTTTTACATTAATTCTTACGTTATAATACTTTACAAGTGGTAAAAAAGCTACCCTGGAAGGTGGAAGCATATCCATGTACAAATAAACTTTATAAGACTCGTCTTCAACTATGTCCATATACTTAAAATGAAGCAAAGAGCTTATACTTGAGTTAGTAAAGTTTTAAAACACTATTTCGGTAATTACATATATGTAATGACTATTTGATGCAGTAGTAACCACTTTTGCCTTACATTGATAATGTTGCAGTTTAAAAAAGTTATGTTTTTCCTCTGTTTGGCAAACATAGCGTTGAAAAAGCTAAAATTTATCTTTTTTTTCGCAAACAAAGTTAGTTACAGTAGTTAAATGTTATAACATGACATCTAAGTAAAATAAATTGTTACAATAGTAAATATGTAATAACATTATCTGATCAAACAACTTTAAAAACCAGGAAAATCACGGAAGACAACTTCTCTCATCATTGAAAATCTGTTTAAATAATAGATGCTCACAAAGATTATGTTAAAAAATGTTTTCGTTAAAAATATGTACGAAAAAAGTATATAACCTTAAAACTAATTGTAAACAAAGATATATATTTGCTCACTGGATACCTCTTAAACTTGGCAGGGAAATAGAACCGAGTGACAGACCAGAATTGTTGAAAATGAAATAATTCTGGGGTAAAATTCCAAACATGATGGGCCCCATTGGGGCAAATATAAAGTTTACAATTTAATACTTCGCGAAAATTGTAAGTTCCAAACACGAGATGTACACAAAGCAATGTTTTTCAAAGGTAATAATTTTGCGAAGTTTGATATGTTGCAATCAATGAATAATATGTTGCAATTGATTTCGGATGACTATAAGTCTCGATCGTATTCCACCTAATACTCTTTTTGAAACTAAATCATTTTCCAAATTCTGTTGCAGATTTTGTGCTTCCAGCACACTCACCACAAGCCCACAATCTAATCTTTGATTGACAATTTTTATGCGGGTTTGAAGTTGAATTAAGATTGCGTCTACTTGACTTACTTGAGCAACTATGGTGGGTAACTTTGCACTTGCGATGAATGCATTTAAAACTAAGATAAAAACACGCACCAATGCGAACATGAAATTTGTAAAAGCTAACATTCAGAGATCACTGTTACATTAACTGCGCAAGATATATTTTTATGTTTCATTTATCCAAAAAAATGCATGTTGCCATAAAATTAAGTAATATTTGTTGGAATATAAAATTTGCTTACATGGGATCAGTTGGGTGCAGACCTCTATATTTGCGTTTCCATATTTTATCAGGCTAGTAATACTTGGGTCCGTTGGTGTGTTAGGAACGGGCGTTCTCTTCTTCCAATTATGTTGTGCCAAAGCCCCTGTTAAAATATCAAGGGAAAAGGTTAATAATATTTTTGAGTAACACGCTATGCTAAAATATTGTCAAAATTTTTCTGTGATAGCAATTGCGGAGAATAAACTACCTGATACGTAGCAGAGCAAGATAGTACAGATGTAAACACAGCGTCTATACATTGTGATGTGATAAAAGAAGAAACTGATCAATCTGCGGAGAATAAGTTATCTAAAAAGAAATAAATATGTCAGTTCAACAATTTGCGTAGCAGTTGCTAGATTCATTGGACGAGCTTCTCAATTTGTGTGCATTTTACCCATGTTCTACCTTTTTCAATTGTTGTTGCCAGCTACTTTCTGTGAAGATGGAGCATAAGTTATCTTTTTATAGCCGGATGTTGTTAGGCACAAAAAGCAACAACAAACTAGCTAGGAATATTACGTAGCAAATAGTATATCATAAGTCACAATAGGAGTCATTATATTCACTATGCACATCATAAAACATTGTAATTTCCTTTGTCAAGAGATAGATCGTTCTCGAAGATTTTCTTGCATTTTTTATTATATAACATGCAGAAGAAGATCTTATATTAAGATTGCTTTCCTGTTGTTGCGATGGCCTAAACATTATTGATTAACTGATAAGTGAAGGGATGTACTGTCAACAAATATAATGACAAGGGCGGGCACTCCAAAATTATACACTTAAAAGTTATAAAATATCTAGGACACACAGAATCCAGAGTTTTTTAAAAACTTAACTGTCTATATCCTTGCTAAATGACAAAGCTATAAGAAAATAATGAAGATTTTGGAAAACAAAAAATCAGGGCGGAAAAAACATGATTGGATGAATAAGTGGAACCGAATAATAAACAATACTACGTTAAATATTTCAACAAGTCGATGACGATTGACGGAATTTATCTATTGACTGTGCTAATAAATTTCATGCAAAGTCATGTTTTGCCTATATGTGGTTAAAGTTGTTACAGAGTATTCGATATAATTTCTTTACATCAAGGATATATAATCATAGTGAAAATTGTTGCAGCAACACTTCGGCAAAATAAAAGTGCAATATAATTTTTCTTGTAATTTTTCTTATTAATGTTGGCATTGTGCGCAACCAGTATCTTCGATTCAGAATTTTTGCTCCGAGCCAGTCATTATTATGTCAAAAATCTGTCTGAATGGTTTTATGTACAAAAGTTTAAATACAAATCTAAGATATTGCAAAAACTATGAAAGACATCTGAAGTGTTTAAAACTTACGCATAGTTGCCTAATCACTATTCCCACGAAATGTATATCTCGGATTTGACTAAAATTCATATAATCCGCCAAATGTAATCATTGTGCAAAATAATAGTTTTATTCAAACTCTGCAAAGAAAACAAACATTTGAATATAATTTTTTTCTTAGTTAGTATTGTGCGGGAAGTTTGATTAATATACTTCATCACATTTAGCATACCATGATTTTACGGGAGCATTATCATAAGCATGCGTTGCAAAAGGTTGCACGGACTTCGAACTAGTGTAGCCGAAATTTCATGCTGCAAGGTCTTAAGCACTTATTATATATCTGAAACTATATGGACGACAGAAATTTAGGAAGGTTAAGGTGCATGCAAAATTTGTTCTTCATCTCCAAAAACAAGATAGTAAAATGTTTAATGATTCATTTCTCTTTGGAGTAGTGCTTTTATATTTTGCAAATATAAGTTATTTTTTTCAAATTCCAGTCGTTTTCCTTGCTGTTCTTATAATTTGTGTAAATGCAAAAGATTTTACATAAAAAATAAGAAAAATTCAGTGCGGTCTGATTTACTTTATATGCACTCTAGCTTACATGTAAATTAAAACAAAGAATGATGTTTGCAGAGTGCTATAACGTCGTCTAACATGTATATTATAGACTTGTTTTCAACCCATTTTTTCTTTGAGGTTTATATGGACAGTGGTAATTTTACAGCATTTAACGTTTTGATTGCAGTAACATTCAATCAAATGGAAAAGAAAGAAATATCACAACATCTGCACAAAATAATGATAACATCATTGGTTCTTTTAAACTATTAATATTTATTGTTTCATGTTTTATAGATATTAAACTTTTTTGATATTAATTCCTTAAGGTGTCATACTCCTTCAAGAAAGGCTAAGATTGTTAAATTTTGTTTCCTATTTTTTTAATGTAGTTTAAAAAACAAAGCAATTACACAATTGACTGCCAATCAGACAGGTTAAGTAGTATGTAATCACTTTGATGCCACACTGTAATTTTGTTGCTTTTTTGTATATTTTTGCAAAAACAACTGTACGTGCGCAATTACACAAACTTCCTACTTTCGATGATTCTATTTCGCTCACATAGTTTTTTCAGACTTTTACTATATCAAGCTTTCAAGGTTACTTTTTGACAAGCACACTATCCGCAGATCATTATTTGGATTTAATGATAATAAATTATAAAGTCCTTCGAAAGATATTTTGTTGCAAAAAAGTGGTTCGTAGAACAAGAATATCTTCGTGACTTCAGTTTTCCCGACAACATATTCTATCAACTATTCCTATCCCCGACTTATTATTTTTCGCTCGTCTATAAATTTTCCGAGAACTTTGCTATTGCCTATTAATAAAAATTCTCAGTCATATTATTTTTCAAATTCACTAATGAAATTTGACGATTACGAAAGAAGGAAAAACAACAAAAGAGGAAGTAAAAATAATATCTATTCATTTTTTTATTTAGTCGTTAGCCTGTGGAAAAATCCACAGGTTCGCCCGTCCTTTTTATACCGTAATGCGTGCGTCTTCTACTTGCCAGCATTTTGCGTGGCAGACAGACGTATACGGGTATTATCACATAGATAACCTTTTTTATCTGAGACCTAACATGAGTCGGAGGAAACAAGCGAATTCTATGAATTGGGTACTAAAATTTTGCCTAGATAGCGTAAGACACGGTTTATATAAAATAAACGAGGAACAAAATATAAAATGCAAAATGATATGGCGAGGTCTTCAATAAATACGTTTTTGCATTCTTAGAGTGAATGAAATTTAAATGCTAAGTAAAAAGAAGTATATATTTTTGGGATTATTCGACTGTGATGTGTTTTGCTGCGAAGTTTTAGCAGCAAATGTTTAAGGCGATTAAACAAACTTTACTCATTCTTAAAATCTGTTATACTTAGTATAAATAATTATTACAGCGTTTGTCACAAATGGAAAGAAAAAATCACTGTCTTACAGTGTGAAGAATGGAGAAATATTTCTCCTTTAGAAAAAAGTTAAGATGTTACAAAAAGCTTAAGAAACTGGAATTTCTTTTGTGACAAAAATAGTTGTCAGCTTGTGTGATATTCCACCAAAATTTGCCTGTTGCAGCAAAAGTCAACAAACATTTATCGCTTTCCCCACTTCGTGTGTCTTTAGCACGATTTTTTCTTGTTGACAAAGAAATAAATCAGTGCTAGACCAATCCGACTGTTTCAAATATTTTTTAAATGAATCCTGACCATGTGTTTGTCAAAGATTGCGTTAAGGTTTTAAAGTCTTTATAGTATGTGATGTGTTTTCTCTACTCATTCTTATAATCTGGCGTCTGTCGTAAATAAGCTGGAAATCTACAACATTGTGAACGATACAAAAAGGTTGTAAAAAGCTTAAGGAGCGGGCATTTTGTTTGTGACAAAAATAGTGATTAGCCGGTGCGAAATTATCGGTTTTGATATTTTCTGTGTTCGGATCACAATTTTTTGTTGTTGACGAACAAAAAATATAAGAAATTAGGAAGTTCGAGTCCCTAACCAATATCACATCCGAGACAGTAATTATACCGAAAAAAACTATTCTACTCAATACTTATTAACGCATACTTCTTCGGTGTCTTTTTAATTAGAGCCCAATTACTTGGGAGGTCACTACATATTTCATTTAATTTTTTGTAAAATAACTTCCTACTAGATGTGTTTAAAATGAAAACGGCTAAAAATATTTTGATATCGTCATTGCTATGTGCTATAAAATTTATTAGAACTGATAACAACAATAAATGAAAATAACGAAAGAGCGCAAAAGTGGTTTTTAGAATGTGTCATGGACAATAATTTGCAAACTTACATAACAATCAATTAGAGCTACTAACATTTAACCTAATCTTACTTACTGATTTTATCACCCGATTTAGATTGTTTGCATGTCGTCAAAGTTACATAACCCGCAACCAAGGTGGGATTATATTTCTGGCAGTCGGAAAATTTATTATTTTAGATGACACATCGATTTCCAATTACTTTCCTCTTTAAGACTTCTTGTATTTTTGCACCTAAAAAATTAAATTTAAATTGCTATATTGACACAAAAAACCACTAATTACTTTATTTGTCTCGAAAAAAGTTAAAAAAATACTATAAAAGGCAAATGGTAAAAAGTATATTCACAATCGCTGTAAAGAGGGTAGAGTAAACAAATAGGATTTGAAATATTTTCTATTTCCGCAAGTAACGATTGACAAGAAGGAAAGACAAGATATTCTCTTATCTAATTTTTCATCACATCATTTCTTTAAAGCAACAATAACGCAAATTACAATATCAATCATGAATAAAGTTGGTTTATGGATCTGCTCTGTACTGCTATGTTTTGCGTCAGGTTTGTTAAATAAAATAATTTTTGTACTCCAAAAAAAATTATCAATAATAAATTTGGTGAAAAATACTTAATTTTTCTTATATTTTATAGTGTCATATGGACAAACTCTTAATTGCACCAACATTCCAGATGTCCCAACAAAACCACAAGATGGTGAAATTACTGCAATACTGTCAAGCGCAAATGAAAATATCGTAGTTTGCAACAACATTATACCACGTAAGTATGAAGCAAGCTGATCCAAATCTTTTTTTTTAACATTGACAAAAAATATCCTTTTGCTTTCCGTTTTACAAACTTAATGGAGGAGTACCTACAATGGATAAAGCTGAAACAACAGATTATTTGAATAGTCCTTACCCTAAAATAGTCAGATAATTTTTGCGATACTTTTCCTAACGATAAAGATATGTCTTTTTAATTATAGACCTGAATCCTTTCATTGCAAGTCTCAAGTTATCGGGTGTAGAACAACTAATTAATCAAACATGTAAGTTAATAGATGATCTCAACGCTCGTCTTGAAATTATCAATCGACGACTTGATTGTGGACTTGTGTCGAGCGTACAAGAAGCTCGAAATTTGAATCAAATGCTGGGCAACGATCAAGTTTCAAAGAGAGTATTGAACGGCGTGAAAGCCAGACTTCTTGTTATCAAGAATCGTCTTCAAGCTATTATTACACCTGCAGTTCCCTGAATTTAATAATTTGTAATTTTGTTTACATTTAACTCTTTGTCTTGTAGTATAAAGGAAATAAATCTGTTCTCTGTAGAGGTTGTTGTTTTTTCTTATTTTACTTTCTTTTTAAAAAAAAAGTTTTTAAGCCGTTTTTTAAAAGGTTAAAATCGCTAAATGAAAGTCACGGCCATTAAAATTGCATTGACTTAAGGTTATGACAATAGAAGATCATCATTTTAATTAGTTATTACCTAAGGTTGAATATTTTAACATCGTTATGTAGTTTTCGCGACATTGTAGTAGTTGGTTGTAATCAAGTGAATATTCTATATAAGGCTTCACAGATATCAAAACAATGATAGCATGAAAATGATGAGATCAAAAAATCATTAAACCAGAATGTAAGCTGTAAGCGTGTGTCGAAAGGACATGATTCTATACATATTTTGGTTAACCTCTTAACATAAAGAAAACGGGTGAACAAATTTGTACTGCTCACGTCATCATAACTCCTAAAACAATCTAATTTTTATGATGAAAGTGAAAACTAAGGCATCTTCGTCAGATTTTGCATTCGTAGTGTTGATATGGATTCTTCATTTACCAATATGTCCTTGGAATATTGTTGCTTAAAGGTTTTAATAAGATGGCAGGATTTAGTAAGCACCTTTTCATCATAGCTAATAATGAATTTCTTATTAACGAGAAATTGTAGTAGCCAGTTAATGGTGTTGTCATAGATCTTTTGTTTTTGCACTTAGCATTGCATTCATGTGTCATTACAAAAAATATTGGTTTGCCAATTGTCCTGATGACTTTAAACAAGTAATTTATAGGCGTTAGGTCGATAATATTGTGTTCTATTTAGACGTCCTAAACACTGTAGACTGTTTTACGCAAATATGAACACTTGCCATCTGTGAATATCGTTTAACCTGATAGCAATAACAGACTTTCTTTCATCGATTCTAATGTAACTTGTTCTGGAATTTCCTGCATCACCACAGTTTCATAAATCTATGTTTAGCATTCTATAAACTCATCTTGACAGTTTAATTACAAAAACATTCAAATTCTGGTCAATCGTTGTTTTCGAATGTGTTCCAGTTGGTCCATTTTCCGAAATGAGTTAGTTAAGTTGGAAAACATTTTTTGCAAAAGTGGTTATCCTATTAGCTTTATTAAAAACTGTTTTTAAACAATTTGCATAAGGACATTCAACCGATACTGTTGAAAAGAAAAGCGTCATCGTTTTTCGGAATCTTGGTCAACTATCTAACAACAACTTGATATAAATTAAAAAAGATTTTTTAGAAATGCTGTAAGCAAGATGTGACATTTAAAACTTCCTATAGATTTTCATGTCTGTTTGAATTAAAATTCCATCATGACTCAACTCAGGTGTGGTATAGCGTTACACGAGCACAAGATAAGTTGTTACATTTTATTGTGAAAATATACGCCACTAGAAGGTAACAGTAAAGGAGCATATTGAACGCACTTAACTTACAGGTAGAACATATGTGTTGCTTGGCACCCATGGTGTGTATGGTTGCGCACGAGTGTGCGAAAGCCGTCAATTATCGTTTGATAAAACCACTGTATTGGCTCATGGGAATAATTCTTTCGATATCAAATAAAAGAGAGCTCACTCATTATGTATGATATGAATTCGTTTAAAAAACATATGATCTATACCTCTATTGTTACTTGACAGAACATACTCTTAAGTACGAAACGGCAATTATGTTTAAGTATATTTCGACCCATTGTTAATTGTGTTAAAAATATAAAGTCTACCTAAAAGTCTTATAAATGTAAATCGTAATAGGGTACAAACTTTAAATCTCAAATGTGTTGCATACACAACAGAATATAATGCAAGGCAAAAAACTAGTCCCAAGAATATTATAATAGCAGCAGTGGTAATACTTGACATAATTATAGATATTATGAATTATACCTTTTGATTTGTCCTTCTGCCTAACGGGATATTTTCATAAGCTTATTTCTTTTACGAACGACAGTGATTATTTAAAAAAAGATACAACTACCATGTTATTATGTACAGCCTGGGTCAATATCCCTGTCAATTAAACAATATTTTGAAACGGTTCGGAAAGTTGTTAATGAGGAATTATCTACTATTGGGACATATTAAGGCCCTTATGTGGACTTGAGGGCTTGAGACATGTGGGCTTGAGACATGGAATAAAGTTTTAAAGGTTTGGTAATGTTCTTGTGCTTGAATATTTTTCAAGTGGATGTTAATATAAGCCACCAAATCCATTTTCTAAAGCCTTGACGCAGTCATTTAATATATTGAATATGCTTACAATGTTTTTATGTTTTATTGCTTGCCGCGCAAAATGTAAAACAAAAATGTGGCTCGTAATAGGTTAAGTTGTTTAGATGCAATTACTGTATAAAAAAACTGAGTTATGCATCAATGTTGTGTGTGAAATTACTTTCCGTCAAGTAGTGTATGTTTGCACGCTTTCAAACATAAAAGTAAACAACGTAACGGTAGGTACGAAAACAGAAAAAATAGGAAAAAACACGAAAGAAATCCTACGTGGATGCGTTTGATGTCGTGTTAAGGCAATATTACGTGCAAAGATGATTTAGTTGTAAAATAATTTTTTAGAAAATAATAATTCACAGGATATCAGTTACATAATCAATATTCACCTACGCTCCAAATCATATAAGACATTGTGAAATGACAGGCAAAAATTTCTGTTTTCGTGTAGTGTTTACTTCTCTCTTAGCTTGACTAAGTTGTGTTTCAACAAAATATATCACTGTTTTGTCAACGTAACAAAACATGTATAAAATTGGGACATCGATGAAAATGATACATGTAACGATACCATTCAGTTCCCATCAGAAGAAAACAATAGACTGGGTATGGCATCTGAGACAAGGCTAAAATGTTGCCATAAGATAAACAGGCAAAAGCAAAAATGCACAAATAGCCATTGTAACACAAAGCTAAATTAAATAATCTTTGTCACTAATTTTCACCCCACCCCTACTTAATAGATGATTCAAAATACAGAAATTGGGAGCAAGTACAACTTTCATCCAATAAATTTTAATATTTGACACCGAAGGAAATTACAAAAGTACAAAAAATTTTATCCTTACGTTATAAGAGATTTGCTTGTAAATTTAGAAGGGCCAGTTCAAACACCAGGAAAGTACAATAGATTCATATTAATGGCAGTGAACATGTAACGTTGAAATTACTGAATAATGTGCTGCAATTGACCTCTGATTGCAACAAGTCTCGATCGTATTTCACACAATACTCTTATTGAAATTAGATCTTTTACAAAAGTTTGTTGCAGATTTTGTGCTTCTTGCACGCTCACAACAAGCCCCTAATCTAATCTTTGATTGGCAATTTTCATGCCAGTTTAAAGTTGACTAAAAATCCCGTCGATTTGACTTATCTCATCATTTAAGTCAGGTATTTTCCACTTAAAAGGAACTTTTTGATGAAAGCATTCAAAACTGAAATATAAAGGCACCAAAAATATAAAATCTAACATTAACAAGTCACAAACAGAGTTACAAAGCTTTAAAAATCCACTAAATTCAAATGTTGTAAACATCAATACACGCGAAGTAAAATTGCAAAGTTAAATTTTGTTATTCTTACTAGGTGCGACGCAGATTTCAAATTAATTTGCATATGTTGGTTACACGAATCCATGTATACACACCAGGAAACACATTGCAGAGCATTGGTCCAAATTCTTATTACTTCACTCCAAACTTCACACTGCATGTAGCAGATTTAACAAGGCTTTGTATTGTAACTGGAATTTAGAAAAGTACATTTACATTTTTGAACTTAAGTTTCGAATTACTTAGTAACTTTTTAACTCTATTCGGTTCAAGGTAGGGAGGGGTCTGTGTGTGGCGGATTCCGCCCTCCCTAAAGATTTTTTTAATAAATCCATAATGCTACATTCCATGGCTACAATAATGACTGAGTCCCAATATTTATATATTACCCATCTGCGTGCAATATATTTAGGTCCCATACCAAAGAGAGGGTCTGATAATGGCTATTACTCGAAACAATCCCTACAAATCTATATGAAACCCTGATAATGGGAAAAGTATAATAACTCTTGTTAGGATTATCGTTAGAACCTGAACCTTACAACACACCTTTTTTATCAAGAAGAATCACTTTGCATTTTGTGGACATGTGATTAATCTGATTTCCCGATTTTTGGATGTTACCCCAAAATCGGAAAAAACGGATCGAAACAATTTTTGGCATTTTTTTATGCAATCTCTTGAAAAAACAGAATTATGTTAAAGAACCTTTACCTAGCTTTAAGAAACTCCAAGCTATTGTAAAATAAAATTGGTCGTTTGGTGTTTTAAAATTGTATAATGAAATTTAAAGATTAGTTTTTGAAAAAATTCTGTCGACAAGGAATATATTATAACACCACACCAGCGGTTCTTTGAGTCTTGCGATAGACAAGGGTAAAGTTTGCTGGAAAATTGAATGGTCCCTAAACCCTAAAGTTACTTCCTTTCTTCTTGATTTTTTACATTTTGGAATATAAAATAAAATATTTGACAATGGTCTCCATTGTTCGTAGGCTCTTGGACCAAGGCTATAAAATGTTTTCCAAAATAAGATGGTGTTTTTTAGGATCATTAGCAAGTAGCAATTAAACCAGTCCAAGCAAATCAGTAAAGAGGAAATGACATGGCCATAAAACATGACACAGCAAGTAACAAGAATGCATAAAATGATTTGATATCTAAAAAAAATGGTGATGTTGTTCCAAAAAATGATATTTTCAATTTGCTTTTTTCTAAATTTTTTTATTATTTCAATTTGCATTAGCCTGATATGCTTTAATAATTCTCATGAATGTGTACTATCAGATCAGAAGAGTATTCACTTTAAAACTCCATCTTTTGTGCTGTCAACATTTTTTTTAATTTTTGATTTCTTAAATTTTTTTATCCAGCTTGAACAAAGTGCACACAAAATAAAATCCAAGTCTATAAATAATCCAAACCAGAAGTTTTAAAGCAGCCCCTTCACCTCAGCTTTCCCCCACAACATCAAGAATGCCGATACAAGGTAAATTGGAAAAAAGTATGTATGTTAATATGTCTTTCAAAAACGTTTTCGAATTATGTTCCTCTATCATACTATCGCTAATGAAGTAAAAACCTAATTTGACCCAAACATCTTTTACATAATTCATGTACAGAGTTTCCAAAAGTAAATGCGATAAGGTAAATGAAATAACAAAGTAATTACCGAATCAGTCAGGTAATAGCTGTTATAATTCTATGACAAGATGCAATTATATGCGATACAAACTTAGGGAGTAAATTAGGAAGTAGAAAGTCAAATGAATCATTATGTGGAAAGAGGGTTTAAAATGATCGTGTGCTCATTTCGTTGAACTTTAATCACACATGTTTTAGAAGTAAAATTAATTTGGAGATTTCTTATTTATAAATTTTTAATCCATTTGCTGAAATTGTAACCTTGTAAAAAAAACTATGTGAATAAAATCATAAACAGACAGACAGTAGTCAATTAACTTTTTTTTCAGTATATTGATGAAATTGTCATAGTGGCGCTACGTGTCCAAATAAATTGCTTGTTGTCAACATTCTGAATATAGTTTGCCTGATCTATCAATTAACTAATAATCATGTAGATATCACATATTGCCAATTGCTAAAAAAGTTCGAATCAGTTGAAAATGGAACCTTACCTAAATCTCATATACAAAGGATACAAAGTTTAACTAACATGTTCAAGCAAATTAATAAGACAAAAAAATACAATAGGATTGTACTCTGTCATGCTTAATAATTTTACAATTTAATTGTCTCAAGCAATATAAAATTTCACAAAATAAAGTCGCTTTGTCTGGTAAAAACAACACATTATTGAGAAATTAAAAACCAAACTTTTTTTATTTAAGCGATATTTTTTTCGATTTGTTTTAAACACGGACGATTGCGGTAACTATAAAACTCAAAAGTGTTGGTATTTCTGAAGGAAAATGAGGAGATACAATTTTTCCGCAACAAAAGTAGTATAATAATAATAAATTAATTAATTCGTGAGAAAATTACATCTCGCTTGCTGTTTTAGGGTAAATATGTAGGAATAGTAATTAAAAGTTGGTACTAATTTTGGATAATATATGGATGCTGGATCAACCGCTTTTTTCGGCTCTTATCAACAACCTTGTGCCAAAAACCCATATCTATATTTTGATAAGCGTACCGAGTTCTGTTTAATACTGGTGGCTGCCAAATCTTTTAAAAATCTTTTGTATCACGTGGCTAAAAATTGTAGGCAAACTTAATCCGAGACTATCCTACAAAAGTAAGTGAATGTTTGCGCGAGTCTACTATAAAAATAATGCCTCAGTAAGCATAGTGGATGTGTTTATTCTTTTTTGACGTATCTAAAATTTGTTCTTATTTAAAAGTGCGCCAACAAGATATTTTTGTTCTCGATTTTCCGCTTTAATTTTTCAGTTTTCATTTTATTTTGTGTTTTGTTAATTGATGTGTGTTTGTATTCAGACAATAATATGTAACTAGCCCAACACCCGTGGCAGAGTCTACTGAATCTCTTATTGAATCCATGTAAGAGATACCAAACAAAAACATAAAGAAAATATTTGGAAGTTTGAAAACTCACAATCTGCAATACGTTATATTGAAACCCGTTGAAAGCAAAACATTTGATAATAAAAGTACGCGCATCAAAATAATAAGAATGAAAAAAAAAATCAAAATGTGTAAAAAAATCAAAGGCGTCTAACAAGCGTTACGTAAAAAGCGAAATCTGTTAAAATTTATCGTTGCTTTGCCATGCTCTCCTTTGAAACATTTTTCAAAGTTCTCTCCCTCCCTCATTCAATCAATTCATTTAAATAATTTGCAACAATTTTATATGATAAAAAAGAACTTTTATAAATGGAAAGAAAGTTTAAGTGTGTGTCAGCACTTGTCGGACTGTGATGATTACTGAAGTGATGCATATACGTGCGGAGAATGTTTGCACTAATTAAACTGACAAAGTAATTAATGCGTTTTAAACCAAATATCATTAACTGACTGCAACAATTTTAACCACACAGAAGCAATTAAAATAATCAACCTAGGTCAACTAGGAATTAGATTTTATTTTATTTTACCCCTATTCGGTCCGGCGGTAGGAAGTGGGGGTAGGTGGATTCCCCTCCTCCAAAAGGTTTTTTTTAATAACTCCTTAATACTATTTTGCATAACTACCATACTTTCTGACTTTCAATAACTATCCATTAGACACGTGCATGTCAAACTTTTAAGTGCAATACCTTTCAAAGGCTTTAGTATTGGCTATTACTTGAAACTACCCCAAAAAATCTCTATGAAACCCTTAAAATGGGGAAAATATAATAACTCGTGGTGGGATAATCCTTATAACTTGAAACTTACAACACAATCTTTTTTCATCAAGAAAAATCCTTCTGCATCTTTTGGACATGTGGTTTATCCGATTCCCCGATCTTTTCCGACTTCACTCAAAAATCGGGAAAAGCAGATGTTCGGGCAATTTTTTATGTGATTCATTTAAAAACCGAAAAATATGTTATATGACATTTATACAGCCGTGAGAAACTTCAAACAGAATGAAAAAATTTTCTAATTTTTTCATGACGTCACAAATGCACGCAAAAAAATTTTGCTGTCATATTCTTCGTTTTGTGACGTACTATAAGTGCGCTAAGTTTGCTTCAATTTGGGCAAGCCTGTGGAAAGTTATAGAGTATATTCTTACAAAATAAGTGGTTAAAGAAAATATTTTCCGGCTCAAGACGCAACAACAAACTTAATCTTTAAGGAAAAAAAGAGTTCTGAAAGAAACAGCTCAAAAATCAAAAAAATTTAAACAACAAACACCTGTTTTTTTTCGCTTTCCCAGTACGTCGCTTGATAGAGTTCTCTGAATAAAAGTCTAATCATTTTTTTACTTTGATTAATAAATTTCGCTTTGTCCCAAAGAATTGGAAATGTATAACTAAAATTGTCTGATGCATTTCCAATAATTTGTCTTTGTGATGTTATACCTTAATCGGACAAATTTTCGCGCGGATTTAATTTCGCGAGGTCAAATAAATCGTATTTCGCGAGGATTTAATTTCGCGAATTTAGTCTTTTCAAAAATTTCGCGAGGATTTAATTTCGCGAATTCAGGTTTCTAAAAATTACGCGAGGATTTAATTTCGCAAATTCTGTCCTAACTTAAAACAAATTTTCACGAAACATTTGAATATCGTAAAAATTGTAAAGGAAAGAAAATGATTTATTGTCATCAGTATCAAGAATCATGCTTTTTCTTCCGGGTTACATGTCAAAATCTATTTACAAATCATCTTCGCCATCAAAAACATCAAAAAAATTCCTATCTTCATCCTCTTTATTTTCTTCGACCCATTCTTCTTCGTCGCTTTCGTCTTCGATCCCGTAATCACTGACGTATTTTGAAGCTGTGGACAAAACAGAAGAATTGACAGCTTGAACATTAGGTTTTTCGTCTAACATTGGGTCGATGTCGTTAAACGGATCAAGGCTTGGTAAACCGGACATACCCTTGGCTACAGCATCCTTTATACCTGCTACTTGCCAATCCTTCAAGCACACCTGTTTCCCATCATCCGACGTCATTTCATTGTACATCTCAATAAGCCATTTCGCGTGTAACGGTTTGACAATCGAAAGCTTTAGTGCTACTTCAATCGTTTCGAGCTCTTGACCTTTATCCATAGCTTGGGTGATTTGATCTGCGTACCAGGTGGTAAACTTCTTTTTCATCATGCGTTTTACATAGCCATTTGGGCCTCCTTGGACGTCAAGAGGTTGGAAGAGGTATGTGAAATTGGCAGAAACGCTCTCTAGCAACACATGGTTGTCAGACAATACCTTCAAGACAGGACCGGTCATTTGCCCTTTAAAGACATCCATAATCATTAAAGCCGACTAATCTTTCTCCAATCCCAGCCTCTCTCGCTCTTTCTTGACGTACGGAACAATTATTTCATTCAACAGCTTAATTGATTCCTCTTCATTACTATAATGTTTGGGGTTCGCAGTAAGTGAACACGACGATGGAAAGCTTACTCTAGGGAGGCTTTGTAGTGTTTTCCCTCCATATATCAACTGTATTGGCAAAAATTTACCATCCAATGTTATTGTGAAGGTCGCGGTAATCTTTCTTTTATCGCTCGAACCTTTAATTGGAACAGTTTTTGATCCTTTTTGTGCTAACGTTTTGTTGGATACGGGTACGTATTTTGAAGGCGTTTGATCCAGATTGAGAACAAGTGATGGTGGAATATTGTTTTCCTCGATCTTTCGGACAATTCCATGTAAATATGAAGTTTCAAGCTCTTTTCAAAGTGCTTCAGGAAAAGGGACTTTCCCTGTTGTACCGAATCTTTTGACAAAGCCCATCCTTCGAAACAAGCTTTGTGCCCAGTGTGATTGGCTGAGATCAATATGATCGAGATTCATCTCGTTTTATTAATGCTTTTGCGACTGACTCGGCGATTCCCCAAGTGATAACTCCTCCTCTTCCGCGTACAGCCTAAAAAGTAAAAAATTATGAAATAGCCACGCAGGCGTGAAGCATCTCAGCCGGCCTTTGATTTACTCCTACATGATTGTCACTTTTTGAGACAAAAAGGCAAAATTCTAGGCAAAGTATTTACTCCTACATGATTGCCTAGAACTTTGCCTTTTTGTCTCAAAAAGTATATGCTTCTACCTCTATCGATAATCTTAGGTCTCAGCCTTCAACTGAGAATTAAAAAAATGCTATTTACTTTTATTTTTAAGTTGGGGAATTTCACTTGTTGACGTCATAGTTTAGTACATACGAGGATGTTGCTTGTTGAGAAATCTTTTCACACCTCGCGGGCATACTTACCATAAGTTAGACCTTGTCCTAATGCTAAGTAAGACATTTATTTGGGGTGTACATTAATAACTGGGTCTCTTATTGAAATATATAAAAAATGCATTTACCCGTAGATAATTCTGCACCATCAAATCGATTGGCCCTAAGAGCAAAGGTCTTCCACGACGAGCGGTTTTCAATGTATTACTTGGTTGGCGTTTTTGTCGTAATGCTTTCCGAATCTCCTCTTCGTATTTTTTTTTGCATTGTTCGAACAGTGCTTTCGCTCAGTTCGGGAAACTCATCTTTATATCTTCTTAAAGTGCTAGCTGTACTGTATTCCGAAGCATACTTTCCAATAGCGTGTCTTTGGTTATCAGAGTACTTAGTGTATGATCCTCTCAGTTTCTTTTTCGCTCCTAGTTCACGTGATGTTGCTGCGGCAGACGCTTCATAGTCCAGCAAACCAAGTCCTGTTTCCCAATGAGAAGGTTGTAGCGTGCTAATCGGTGACGATGATGCAAGAGAACTACAGTCGTCAACTGTCAAATCTACATCACATAAAGTTTGTTTTGGCGTTGATGAATTTTGTCTACTTTTTTTAATTCTTCCAAGGCTATTAATAATAGACATCTTTTACTTCTGATCGTACACTTCCCTCGTTCACCAAAACAAATGAGAAAAAGATGTCATGAAATGGAAAACAGGTTTTTCCCCAAGTACTTAAATTCGAACGTTAAATTCGAATTCCAATGGAATTCCTTCTTTGTTTAAACAACACTTCAGAAATATGGCGGACACGAACAAGGTCTTGGTATTTTCATCGGCAGTACGTGGCTTTCACGTTTACCGTGATGTTTGGAATCCCTATGAAAATGAAGAGCTTGAATGTCGTTTTGAGAAAAACAATATATTTGATATGTTCGCGATCAAAACATGTCGCATCGAAAATAATGAAACAGTTGGTCATTTACCAAGGAAAATTTCTCGCCCTACCAAATATCTTTTGGATAGAGGGGCTACGGTTGTGGCAAAGCTGACAGCCACCCACTACAGAAGATCGCCTCTATTTCAAGGAGGTCTTGAAATTGCCTGCGAAATAACAGTTTCGATGCCTGGAAGTATCAAGGGGCACATGCTTCTTCGACGCTATCAAGATATGGTGGATGAATTATATTGTCGACCAAAGAATGAGGTCATCATGGGTTCGTTTCTTGAGAACAATGTTGGCCGTAACGAACCAGCCAGAGCAAAAAAACGCAAATGCGTTAAAAAAACAGTACAACCAACAGCAGGGAGCAAAGACATCCGACACTTTTTTCAAAAGAGATAAAATAATATTATTTACCGTATTTTTTTACGAATTTTGTTGTAAGTTTTACATAGAAAAAGATAATCGAGAACGAAACATTTCACGAGTATTAATTTTCGCGATGGTACAAATTAAAAAAAAATTCGCGAGGATTTAATTTCGCGAATTCAGGCTTTCTAAAAATTTCGCACGGATTTAATTTCGCGATTTGACTGTTTGCAAATATTTCGCGACAACACTGCGTTCGACAACAACAGTTTGTTTTTTTACATTTTAGATTCGAATTACATTCATACTCGAATGCTATACAACCCTGGTCCCAGAACACAAAAATGGAAATATAGAAAAACATATAAGCTGTAAATTAACCTCACGATGAGTAAACAGTGGCATGCTTTGTTTGAAGTTTTTTTATAGGATTACTTTGAAGAAAAGGTGGTTTTTACACAGAATAAAGATATCTGGAAGACCGGGAAAATGTGATTACAGTTTTCCCGGCAAAATGCTTTTCCAATTAATCTTATCCATAACTCATGTTTTTTTACAATTTATGTCAACCGACTTTAAATCTTTCGAGAACTTTGCTATTGGCTTTTTTAATAAAATTTTTTTAATTTATACCTGCTTAAATCAGGCTATGTCTCATACTTATTGATAAAAAATTGATAATTAAGGAAAAAGGAAAATGGCAAAAAAACAAAAACAGATCAATGTTTCGATTTTTGTATTTAATAATTTTTGTTTTCTCCCAGAACTAACGCTAGTTGAAGGAAATCAACAAATTCTATGATTTGGTTACGAAAATTTCACCGAACGAAAAGATAACCTAAAACACGGTTTGTAGAAAATAAGCAAGGAACATAATTAAAAAGTGAAAAATGATATGTTGCAATAGGAATAAAATTAAGATTGCAGATACTAAGTAAAAATAAGCATATATTTTTAGGTTGACCAAGTTAATATATTTCCCTGCAAAGTTTTAGCAGTAAATATTTAGGTGGATTATGCAAATTCATTCTAAAAGTCTGTTATACTTAGTCTAAATAATTATATAAGCGTCGAACAAATTTAAGGTTAACCTTTACAGTGTGAACGATGGGGAAAAAAAGCTAAGACGTTACAAAAAGACTAAGGAACGGGTATTTTTTTCGTGTAAAAGATAGTTGTTAGCTGGCCTGAAATTCCATGGATTAATTACAATTACACCGAATTACACCGAAATTAATTACACCGAAAAAAAAATCTAGTCAATATTTGTAAATGCATGGGTACTTTTTTAGGTTTTTCTCAATTAGAGACCAAATGACTTGGAAAGTCACTACATCTTTTATTAAATTTTTTGGAAAATAACTTCCTAGTGGACGTGTTGACAATTAAAACAGTTAGAGAATCACTAGTTTGATATCGACATTGCTATGTTCTATAAAACAGATCACAACTGATCACAACAATAAATGAATATAATGGAACGGCCTAAAAAGTTGCTATTAGAATGTGATTTGGACGACAATTTGCAAACTTACTTGAGTTATTAACATTTAGCTTAATAATGTTATTTACCGATCTTTTCAGCTGTTTTAATTTGTTTGCATGTTGTCTAAATATCGTAGCCCACAAACAATGTAACATTGTATTTCCGGCAAGCAAAGAATTTATTACTTTGATGACGCAACAATTTCTAAATGCTTTCGTCTAGAAGCTTCTTGTTTTTTTTCGGCTAATGAAATGAAATTTAAATTGCTACATTTGCACAAATAAATATTACTTACTTTGTTTTTCTCGTACAAATATAAAAATACTATAAAAGAGAAAGGGTAAAAAATATATTCACAATATTCACGTTCCATTGAGAAAAGAGTTAACAAGTAGGATTTGAAGTATTTCCCTTTTTCTCAAATAACGATTGATAGTACCAAGAAAGAAAGAAAAAATTGAAAATTTTTTATCTAATATTCCGTCACATCATTTCTTTAGAGCAACAATAACGCAACGTCAAATATCAATCATGAATAAAGTTGGTTTATGAATCTGCTCTGTACTGCATTGTTAGGCATCAGGTTTCTTAAAAATAATAATTTTTGTTCCCCAAAATAAATTAT
This sequence comes from Hydractinia symbiolongicarpus, assembly GCF_029227915.1. Taxonomy (NCBI): domain Eukaryota; kingdom Metazoa; phylum Cnidaria; class Hydrozoa; order Anthoathecata; family Hydractiniidae; genus Hydractinia; species Hydractinia symbiolongicarpus. Next base: position 9,540,455 of record NC_079875.1, on the reverse strand, counting down.
CACTACTAAATTTGATCAAAATTAATAATTTTTCTCATATTTTATAGTGTCATATGGACAAACTCATAATTGCACCAACATTCCTGATGTCCCAACAAAACCACAAGATGGTGAAATTACTACACTATCAAGCGCAAATGAAAATATCGTGATTTGTGAAAAATTATCCCACGTCAGAACGAAGCAAGCTGATCAAACTCTTTTGTTTAACATTGACCAAAAAAATATCCTCATCATTTCCGTGTTACAATCTTAATTAAAGAGTACCTACAATGCTAAGCACTAAAGCAACAGATTATTTGAATTGTCTTCCCCAAAATTGCCGCACACCCTTCTCGACACTATTGTTTACGATAAAGTTATCTTTCTTAATTATAGACCTGAATCCTTTTATTGCAAGTCTCAAGTTGTCTAGTGTAGAGCAAGTTGATAGATCTTCTCAACGCTCGACTTGAAATCATCAACCAAAGACTTAATTGTGGAATTGTGGTGAGCGGACAAGAGGCTAGAAGTTTGAATAAAATGCTGGACAACGATCAAGTTTCAAACAGGGTATTAAGCGGCGTTAAAGCCAGACTTATTGATATAAAAAACCGTCTTCAAGCTATTATTACACCTGCAGTTCCCTGAATTGAATAATTTGTATTTTTGTGTACATCTTTGTCTTTAGCTATAGTTTAAAGGAAAGAGGCCTGTTCTCTGTAAAAACTATTGTGTTTTACTATTTTACTTTTCTTTTTAAGAAAAGGATTCTATTCCATTTCTAAAATGGTTAAAACTGCATAATGAAAGCCACGCCCGTTAAGTGCATTGACGTAGCTCTGCGGTAACAGAAGGAGCATCAAACTAGTTAGTTATTACCTTGAGGTCAAATAATTTGAAATTTTTATGTTTTTTCGTGACATTTTATTGCTTATCATGTGATTAGTCTATATAAGGCTGTATTAACAGGCATTAAAGCAATGATAACAAACAAGAAAAAAAAGATGTCAAAAGTCCCAGAAATATTAAGACAAAAATTGACAAAAATTAAGTATGTTTACTAAACCTGGGTCGCCACTTTTAACTGAGAATATATGACATCAAAACCCGAAGATCTCTGTATGCGTTATGGAAAGTACATTTAATCAACGTCTTAAGATCTATAGGATAAAGACAACGGGTATACAATTTTCTAAAAAATGTGTTCGTTAAAAGCAAATCATCTTATCCATTTTCTTCATAATCATTTCAAGTTGTACACATTACAGACAACGTGCACACAAATTTCTTCAAATAATTTTGGTGTATGTTCTGCTCGCTACATACAAAACTTTCATGGAGATTTTAGGGTGTATTATTGAGTAATAGCTAATATCAAATTCTCTGAAGGGCATGGGACCAGAAAATTTGGCATGCAGGTGTTTAATAGATAAATATTAAAAAAACAGTACGTATCATAACTATGCATCATAGCATTAAGGAGTTATTAAGAAAAACCTGTCAGGGGAGGCGGAATCCGCCCTCGCCCTCCCCCCGATCGAATAGGGTTAAGTAAAGTACATAAGCGATTTATACTTGATTGTCCACCATTGCGGCCAATTTTGTCAGCAAATCTATGTATAAATTAGCTATTTTTTTAGTTCTTCTACTCTCTCCATTAAGGAGTAGTTAAGTTGAAAAACCTCCCGTTAGTTTTATTCACAACTGTTTTAAAACCTTTTTTGCATACAAAACATTCAACCGATACGGTTGAAAAGAAAACATTCATCAAATTTCTTCTGTTTCTTGGTTAACTATATATTGATAATACTATCAAATTAAGAAGGATTTTTATGGAGTTCTGTAAACTACGTGTAATATTTAACACTTCCCAAGGATTGTCATCTGTGTTTAGATTAAAAGATAAAATTCTATTATGAATCATCTAACTTGTGGTATATCAATTTGCGCGCACATGCTGCAACGCTAAATATTACGGTAGAACTTTACGCCATCTGGAGGTAAAAGCAGAAAAGCATACTAAACAGTCTCCACTAACAGATAAATCTGTGTTACATAGCAAATGTACTGTGTCTGGTCTCACTTATTATGCATGATATGCCTTCGTTCAATAGAGACATAAGATCTATGCCTCTATTGTTATTTGGCACAACATAATTATTCTAAGTCAGAAACATCAATGTATCTTTTTAAAAGTATTTCGATTATTGTGGTCCCTGTTTTTTTTTCTGTTAGATTCTTTTTATTTCTTTATTTCGTGTATTTTCTATTATTGCAAATAAAACAAGAAACACATTTACAGCAGCACTTAGCTCACTGAAGTGTAACTATTTTTAAATCTGCATAAAAATTCAATAATAAATAAATAAATATCAAACGTGTCAAAACTCTAAAGTCTGTGCTGGAAGTGTTGTAAATATAAAGCGAAATATAGGATAAAATTCAAATGTACTTTATATCCAATGAAAAACATTATAAGGCAAATGAAAGTATTCTTAAGACTATTAAAATAGCAAAAGTGGTAATATACCACATAATTGTTGACATTCGAAATTATATGTTATGTTTTATTAACTTATGTTTATATTCAAATGCTGGTATTTTTTTGTAAATTCAGTTGAAACTTCAAAATGGATATTGATACATAAAGCGCATCGGAAGAAATTTGTTTTTATTTGATTTTTGTGCTGTAATCAAGTAATTCATGTTTTCATTGTTCCTCTGGCTAAGTGTATTTTTTTAAATTTAAGAGTCGAATATATTTCAAGCGATCGTAACGTAACAGATGTAAACATTGAGGTTTATTTTTACCACATCAACACTGAATCACCCACATCATAGCGTTAGAAATAGTAACAGCGGAAAAACTTCTTTTTACAGTTCATATAAATTCTTTTCTAAGAATACATCCTGCATTTTTTAAGAAAAGTGTTTTTTTCGATACAGCCTCAATGATTTTAACTTTCTTGAAAAATACTATTTTCATTATTCTTAAAATATTCTTAGCATGGCTATGAGCTGAAAATATATAATTTCTTATAACAGTACGGAGTTTTTGTCTGTCTGTTTGTGTGTGACTTTTACCACCCAAATTCCCGGCTTTTTCGATTTTTTGTGTTTTGTTTTGTCTAAGCGTGAACACAGCAATGTCTAAAGTCATAATTAGTAGCATTGCGGCCAAGTGTAACCTTGTAGTTAGAAAGTGGCCTTGTGGAGTTTGCAGGAAAGGGGTTGGTGGTGACTCAATTTTTTTTCAGACTTGCAAGCATTGGGTACATAAGAAGTGCAGCAGTATTGGTGGAAGTTTAAGAGCTGACATTCAGTTTGTATGCAAGTGTTGCAAAGGTGAGAATAAAGAGAATGAATTATTTTCAGCTTTAATGATATAAAACAGTGGACAACACAGTTGGAGATAATTGAGAACTTCTTTTACTTGGGCAGTAAAGGGTGTGTTGAAAAAAGTGTTACTTGCAGGATAATTTCTGCTTGGAAAAGGTTCAGAGAGTTACTTGATTTGTTGACTAGCAGAGTCTGGTCAATTGAGGTAAAAGGTAGGTTGTATGAGACCTGTTTAAGAAGTGCTATGTTTTACGGTAGTGATACATGGGCAGTGAAGCAGGAAGATCTTGACCGTTTAGAAAGAAATGATATGAGAATGGATAGGTGAATGTGTAACGCTAGTCTGAGAGATAGAAGGACTTTAGATGAGCCAGGAAGCAGGCTAAGTATCCGTGGAATTAAATATGTTATCCAGATAAGAAGATTGAATTGGCTGGGCACTTGGAAAGATTGGACGAAGATAATTGGGTAAGAAAGTGTAGACACTTAATAGTTCCTGGGGCAAAGCCCAAAGGCAGAACGAGAAAGACTTGGCAGGAGGTTATAAGGACAGACTTGATGTAGAGGAAGTTGAGCTTAAATCTAACACAGATCAGACTGGTAGAGGGTCATTATTATACCCTGTCCAACCCATGCTGGCATGGAAAACGGACGTTAAGAATGATGATGAATGATAATTACATTTGGCTCGCAACTGTTAGAAACCACGTGATAGAAAATAAACAGTATGAGTTGCTTAAATTCGTACATTCGAGCGGGACGGTATTCGAATAGAAAGTTATCTTTGAATAAAACAAACAAACAAAGTTCTCGACAAACTTTTCGACAAAAGGCGAACCGAAGATGCGGATATAAAATGAATTACTTTTGACAAGGAAAGTCAAAATGAAAAAGTAGAGTGCATTAAAAAAGCATATAATTTAGAACAGGGTTACCATCGACACACGAAAAACAACAAAAAACGGTCCCTTCGTCATGAAAAAAGTGCAAAAAGTGAAAAGGTAAAGCAGTTCAAACAATTATATATGAAAAAGAAGAAAAGTCCAAGTGAAGAAAGAGAAGTAGAAAAGTGAAGGTGGAAACCACAGTAACCTACTTCGGAAGTAAAGAATGGAGCTAGAAGTAGTAAAGTAAAGTTACAGGTAGTGATTGTGACTGTTTCAATTGGATTGGAATATAGAAAAAGTAAGAACTTTAATATTTCTAGACGTTTCTTTTTTATATGTAAAACTTAAATTTGTCAAGGAGAATCCATTAGACCTTCAAATTCTAAAACTTTTATAAGTTACAGCGTTTTCTATAAAAAAGTTAGCATAACTTGTTTACATTTTTTTGCATAATTAATGTATCCCCTGGTGTGTAACTAATTTACTTGTCCTAACATTCATAATGCTACATGAAGCTGTTAACTGGCTAAAAATATGCTAGTGAAACAGAAAATTGTTGCTTGTTGAACTTAGTACAAATGTCATAATTTTCATATTGCTATTGTTTCTTTTTATATGTGTTTTACTACGGATAAATAGCTAGCTGGCCATTTGTGTCTTTCCAGTTTAACTATATTTAACTGATTATCTGTCTTACCTAATTTTACCTTTAAGCTAACTGATTTTTATTGTTGTTTTTCCTCTTTTTAGCCTACTATATCTGCGTTAGTAGTCAATCTTTTTTGAGCACAAATTATTACGTAAAAAACCACCAAATCTTCCAAAGACTGATTGAAATTTAAAGATAGTCTGAGGATCAATTTTCTCACGTTTCCTGTAAATTTTACTTTAAGAGGAATGATTTTGTAAAACTTAAAGTGTGTGCCTTAATTGGAGTAAGTTTTATTCTGTTGTTGACATCACGTTAAAATTTAGTGAATCAGTATGTAAATTATCAGGTTATATAGTTTTACAAAGTGGTGGTTTACGTGTGTTCTTGATATTTGTGGTTGAAATTTCTCAGAAGAGAATAGTATGTTGCCGTTTATATTGTTTGTGTTGCAAAATGCTGTTTATTGAAATGCTGTGCAAACTTTTTTGTGAAAAAGACCACATGCAATTTACTGAAACCTTTTATTTTGCGTTATAAGCTTTTTTTAAACTTTAAACTAACTGTACGTGATGTATTGATGGAAATTCCACGGTTTCAAATTTTTGTTTTTGTTAAGAATTTCACAAAATTTTGTGGGAATAAATGTTTCGTGATGATAAAAAGTTACTGAATGTTCGGACTGAAACTGTTTTTTTTGACATTTTATGTTTAACTTTTTTGAGGGAGGACCATATGCAAGTGTATCTACTAAAATAAATAATTTGATATTCTACCTTTCCAACCTGTATATTTGTATTCACCGAAATGACTGCTTCTTCTGTAGTTCAATTTGATGTGTTACCTATCCCTTTTGTGGAAGATTTTATGGGTAAAGACAATATAGAACATGTCAATTGAACTGATTTTTGTGATTTTGATTTGCTACTCAGAAGCCTTTGTGTTCTACAGTTAGTGTAAACTTTTGTGAGAAAGGATCATATATACAATGTTTTCAAAATAATGATTTTTGTTGATTTGAAATTTACTCTTTGCTCATTGCATTTTTGACATTTTAGTTTAAAATTTTTGGTAAAGGGCAGCACGGATTATTAGACAAAAAAATTGTTTTGTTAACCGGTAAATTCTTACATTTTGTACATATTTGTGTGGGAGACGATGGTATGCAATCAAATAAGTAATATTTAAAATTTAAATTTAATGTTTTCTCAGCTATGGCTTTTTCATATTAAGGGGAAAGACAATATTTAAATGCGTAAAGGACTTATTTTTATAGATCTGTGCTTACTCTTGCAAGCATTTCTTTTGGACACTTCAGATTAAATTATGGAAGGTTTTTAACATAATCACATAAAATGTATTATAAATATTTTTATTTATTTCTGACATTGTTCTTATTGTTGGTGTAACCGTCCTGTTGTTGTTGTCAATGTTGTAACTTTCTACCAACTAGATTTTACACCTTGCAAGCCGTTGTTCTTTATATTTGGTCTAAAGTTTTGTTGGGAGGATTTCATGCGATTTGACATTTGACATTTTGTGTAAGATTTTAAGAGCGTTTTTGTTAAATTATGACTTTCTCCTTTTAAACATTAATATTTTGTATTTTCAGATTATTTTTTTGGTAAAGGCAGTATTCAATATACTTAAGTATTTCCTGATCTCATCAGCATTCAAATGACAGAACTTTTTAATTGATTTTCTGCCCAAGTGGGTTTTTCCACGGGTCTTATCGACTAGTGCCTCATTAAAATAAAGCTTGCTACAAGTCCAATCAGTTTTTTTTTCTTTTTACACTCGCTCGACAACAACAGTTTTGTTTCCTTTACATTTTAGATTCGAATTATTCATATTCGAATGCAATAAGTAAGCAACCTCGGTCCCAGAACACAAAATTGGAAAATATGGAACAAATAAGCTTTTAGCTCATGATCAGTAAACAATGGCATGCCTTGTTTGAAATAACTTTCTTTCAGAATTAATTTAAAAAGGAAACTTGTTTCCGCGAAATACGGCGTGGAAATGGTAAACCGGGGTTAAAATTAAATTATGCTATCCATGACGGCCCTGTGGGGCTTTTCAAATAACAAAACATACACCCTTGTGTGGCAATTTTTTACGTAGTAAATTTCAGTATAACGCCACGCTTTGGGGACACAATGAATTAGCCATAAGGAAATGACCCGTGATTTTAGTATTGTGAACTCACATAATCAATCACACAAGCGTATTATTATATAGAAGCCCAATTCCCGGGGAAGAAGCCAATGAATCTCTCATTAAAAAAAAATAGTGTTTCAGAATTTAACAAGCAAATATATTTCAAACGATCGTGACATAAAAGATATAAACATTGATTTAAGTCTGGTTAAACATTGTTATGTTTATAATAAGACATCAGCACTGAATCACATATTTCGTAGCGTTAACCCTATTCATGTCGGGCTATTTGGGTGTGAGACGCCGGGGGAGGGGGAAGGCTAAAAAACTCCCCCCCCCCTCGGAAAGCAATGAAAGAAACATGGTACTGTATTGAAACTTGGTACACATAATGACAGTCATTGGAACATCATTGGGATAAAAATAATGGAATGACGTCATTTCGTCAGCGATGATGTCATAAAAAATAGAAAAGTTGAATATATGACAAATTTGAAAAATTAATTTAACACATGTATTAAAAGATTATAACACATCTCTATAACAATATGGAGAGTGTGTCTCTGTGTTTGTGTGTCTGTAACAGGCAAAGTCAACTTCTTTATTTTGCTTTGATGTTGCCGAAAAATGCATGTCTATTATGTTAAATTTTCTGAAGTTATATTGCCACGTCAGTAACACTACTTTAACGTCAATAGGATATATTAAATTCATGAAGCCATTACAGTGCACCTAAAACTTTGAGGCCAAATAACTTGGAAACGAGGTGGTGTCGTCAATGATTTTTCACCGTGTGGGTAACTAGGGATCACCTGAGACCAATTTGGTTAAATTTCCTAAACCTGTGTCCCTAAATCCGTTTCGGAATGGACAGGTTGATGACGTCATCACAAAACCTTCAAACCCTAATTTCTCTGCAACCGTTTGTCAAAGATACATGATCCTATACATTTTCTTGATCACTGTTTCAAGATCTATGTGTTGAAGGCAACAGGTGTAAGAATTTCTTAAAAATGATTTTAGTATCTTAGCAAGTTTTACTGACGTCAGCCAAAGTTTTAAACCCTTTTACCTCATTATTCGCTCATCAAAAGCACATGGTCATATAAATTTTCTTGATCACCAGTTTAAGCTGTACATATTATGAAAATTTTTTTTTTCTATCTGCACTGCTTTCGTCAGTAAAAAAATTAAAACAACACAAAGATACATGATCCTATACAATTTCTTGATCACTGTTTCAAGATTTATGTGTTGAAGGCAACAGGTGTAAAAATTTCTTAAAAAGGATTTTAGTATCTTAGCAAGTTTTTGCTGACGTCAGCAAAATTTTTAAACCCTTATATTTCATTAACCGCTCATCAAAAGCACATGCTCATATACATTTTCTTGATCACCAGTTTAAGCTGTACATATTACGAAAAAAATTTTTTCTATCTGCACTGCTTTCGTCAGCAAAAAAATTAAAACAACCTATTTTTTCATTTTCCTTTTACCTAAGTGGATTTCTCCACGGGCTTTATCGACTAGTAAGCAAATAAATATGTTTAAAAAACCTATAAGTAATGCATAGAATGAAATGAGTAAAAAAAAATTTCTACAAAAAGGAATTCTTTACGAATATACAAAAAAACTTATGCATTCGTGGAGCTTATCAAATTTTATGAAACGTCAGAAAGTTTTGCCCCATAATATGGCGTACTTCAAAAGATATAATGAAAAAAGTAAGAGGAGAGGGGGGATTCTTTAGCTCCTCCGCAGCCTGAACATTGTTAAAAATACTAGCAACGGAAAAAATACTTTTTACAGTTTATATATATAAGTTACAAATGTTTACATGCGCAAACTTTTTTCAGGTAGAAAATGTAAACAACAGACCACGGAAATCCAAGAAATCCATCCAAAAAAGAAATGTTTGAATCCAATTAGGGATTTGTTGAAGAAAAGTCCAAAGAATATAGTTAAAATATAACTCCCGTTCTTCTTAGCTGTTATACTTTCCAAAAAAAACTTTAATCTTCATTAATTGACATTTTGCCAAGTGTGAGTCTTGTTTTTTCAATTACACAAAAGTGCGCGCATGCCGAATAAAATCAACGGAAAATGGTCTTTAAATACTTCTCTAGAATACATGGCGCGCATATGGCAAACCAGGTATATGAAAACTGGTACATGTAGCGGTACTACACAAATAAAAACAATAGGGTGGGTATGGCATCTAAGCTAAAGGCAAAATTTGAAATGAGAGGAACAATAGGCAATAGCAACAATGCACAAATAACCATTGCAGCACGAAACAGAACTGACAAATCTATATCATTGGTTTATAAACCACCCCTATTTAATGGATGATTCAAAAAGTAGCAATTAGTAGCAAATACAAACTTTAATGCGTGTAAATTCAATATTTGACACCAAAGTGGATTACAAAAGTACAAACTATTGTGTCCTGCATCATATTCATACTGTATTTCATGTGATGTCGATACTATTCACAGCTTTTACGTTATAGAAAATATGTTTTGAAATTTAAAAAGACTATTTCCAACGCTAAGAAAGTACGAAATATTGTTATTAATGGCAGTGAACATGTAACAATGAAATTAATGAATAATGTACTGCAATTGACCTCTGATTATTACAAGTCTCGATCGTATTCCAGCCAATACTCTTATTGAAACTAGATCATTTTGCAAAGTGTGTTGCAGATTTTGTGCTTCCTGAACATTAGCAACAAGCCCGCAATCAAGTCTTCGATTGACGATTTCCATGCGTGTTTGAACTTGACTCAAAACCCCGTTGATTTGCTATATCTGATTAATTACGCCAGGCAATTTCGATGAAAGCATTTAAAACTGAAATATAAGGACACCAAAATGTAATTTATAACATATAACATTTACAAGTCACTCTTGAGTAACTTTTTCTTCGTATTTTTTCTTGCTTTTGTGACATTCACTTATTGTGCAAGAAATTCCCGTGCTAAAAATTCGACACAAGCCAATGTAATTATGATTAGTTAAATTTAAAAATTCCCTCACATTTAATATTTGATTACAAACCACTATATTTTCGTTCGCAGATGCTATCAGACTCGTTATTGGTGGATCAGCTGGAGTGCTTGGAACGGGTGCTATGTTCGTGCAATTAAGTTGTGCTAAAGTCCGTGTTAAATAAAACATTGAATAAACAGATTACACATTTTCATAAATAATACATGTTGTTCAAGCAACTAGACTGTTGTAACGTTTTACGTGAAAATACCTGATGCCAAACACAGTAGAGATGAAAACGCAGGGTTCATACATTGTTGTGTGAAAAATAAAATGAATGGTAAATCTATGAAGAATAAGTTATCTAAAAAGAAATAATGTTGAAGGTGAAAAATTCAGGCAGCATTTGATAAGTTTATGTTACGAGTTTGTAATTTTATATACATTGCTATTACCCTGTACCGTCTTCAGTTAATCCTGACAACTTCTCTGTGATAATATTCTGTATCAGCCATTCTTTTTTAGTGAGCTGTTGTTAGGTGGGAAAAAGAAGACACCACAAAGGTCATACTTTTCGAATTATATCTCTCGGGTCGCATTAGGAGTGTTTGTATTCATCATAACAGGAGGACATTTAAAATTGCTCTACCGAGAAAATGTTTGCGCAAATTCTATTATTTCTGAAATAACACATGATCCATGATTCAGATTGCTTCCTTGTGGTTGCAAAAATGATATCAACACTGATAGGCTGGTAAGAATTTTGATATAGCTTGGGTGATAAGAAAGATACATTTGGTTGAAAACAATTATAATGACAGCAGTTAGTAATTTCATTTTATACAATTAAGTTTATATAACATTTAGACAACTTCATCTAAAAAGGAAGAGAATTCAGAGATTACAGATCAGTTCTGCAGAGACAAGCTCATGCAATATACTCTTCAACGCTGTACACACCCGATAACCAAACCTATTTTGTACTATTCACGTTTTATTATCACCTAACTACTTTCAAATTTGCGGAGAAGTTTTGTTACAAAACCTAAGATGTCAGAAAAAATATTTTTTTAATGATACTAAAATAAGAAGCGGAGTTATAAACGGGAAAAGCCCATTAAATCCAATCCCTATAAAAATCAATACCCTTAGAGTAAAGTTATCAGGTAACAATATATTATTCTTACTAGGAAGGAAGAAGGAATCTCATTCTATTTGCATGTGGTGGTTACATGAAAATATCAATATACACACCTCGAAACATATTGCAGAGTATTGGTTCCAATTTAAATTTGAGGAAGTACATTTTAGAGAGCTTTCTATTGTAATTAGATGTTAGAAAAGGCCATTTACATTTTTGAACATCAGTTTAAATTAACTAGTAACTTTTTCAACGGAGATTTACGTTACACTTTTACAGCATAAATTTGATAACGCAAATTCTTAATATTTGACTAAAATTTAAGTCATCTTTGAATATTGCATGTAAATTGTACATCAAATTGCTTTTTTCTAATATCCTCCATGCTCTTTTATCAACTCGTAGATCAAACGAAATGATAGAATAAAATTATCTGCTTGGCGTTTTGTGTTATAGTTATATGATAAAGTTCAAATATTAGTGTCAAAATCAAAAAGGTTAAATTTTGCTGATCAGTTAAGTTCTTTCCAAACCTTAAAGTAACTTCCTTTCTTCTTGAAGTCTGCTACGTAACTTTAAGGAATTTTAGCATTATGTATTATAATGTGAGATTTTATCAATAGTCCATATTATTCGTCAGCTCAAGTTTTTATGAGACTCAGATGACAAAAATTTAAACTGAGTAAGATTGGACTATTTCAGGTCTCTTTATTCGCAGATAACAATAACACGAGCTTAAGGATACGGTAACCCCCTGAGAAACATACTCAGTATATTTAAAAAATCCCCTCTGCTCGCTAAATTAACCCTAGCAAATATATATATTCTGAAGCCAAATAAATTATCTCTAGAATGATGATAAAATATTTTCATAATAAAAATCCAAAAAGTAGAAAAAAGTTTATATACAAAAATTCACCCTTTCTGTTCATTTTCTTGAACACTCCCCTCAGTAAAGTTTTTGTTCGTTGAAAAAAATATCGTTGCGAAGCTCTTATTCAGCTCTAAAAAAATTTTCTTTTTTAAGCATAATAGATCAATAACTCGATACTTCCTCACTTTCTGCGTTAAAAAAACAAAGTTTTGTAGCCAAAGATATAATTGTCGCAACAAAATTGTTTTTGTACAATTTCGACAAGATGGAGGGGAGTGTTCGACAAAAATATATACCGTTGCGACAAAAAAAATTATTTCGAGAAAAAGCAAATCAAAGACCTTAGCTTATACCTGCAAGAATCATGGTTACACCCACTTAAACGTTATGAATAATTAATAACTGATGAATATTTTATCTCAAATTAAATGTAAAGTGTTTTCGCAGAATATTGGGTCTAGTTATTGTGAAACAGACAACAGGATAACTGAAGGGGTTTACCGTATTCTTAAAAGAGTCATAGAAGGACAAATACCATATAAAACGCGACACGGTAAACAACAAGAATCAGTAAAGTGATTTCATATTAAAAATCAATGTAGATGTTATTATTAAAATACTTTTTCAATTTGATTTCTTTTTTCTTTTTTCAATTTTTTTCTTAGATTTTTCATAATTTTAATTTGCATTTGTCTAATATGCTTTCACAATTTACAGGACTGTGAACAAGATGAAAAGAGATTTCACTTTAATTATTGTTGGTATTTTTAAAATTTTTAATTTCTCTAATTTTTTCATCCAGTTGTTGCAAAATATACAAAGAATAAGTCTATAATTTATTCAAACGAAATTTTTTAAAGCAGCCCAATCCACCACCCTTCCCCTTTACTCCCTACTAAAAATGCCGAAACAAGGTATATTTAAAGTAAACATGTATGTGAAAGCGTTGTTTTAACAATAATCTTTTTCGAATTACGTTCTTCGTAACATACTATTGCTAATCTCATAAGAACCTATTTTGGTACAAAAGCTTTTACATAATACATCGTACCATATTTGTCAAAGTAAGTGAATGCAATAAGGCAAAAGAAATAACAAAGTAATTACCTAATCATTGACCACCAATGAGCCAGGTATCCCCTGTTATATTTTTATGGCAACCACCGGTTTAATGTGTTACAAACTTAAGGAGTAAATTAGGAAGTAGGAAGTCGAAAAAACATTTATGTCAAAATAGAGTTTGAAATTATGGTGAGCTTATCTCGTTGTAGACTTTAATCACACATGGTTTAGAAGTCAAAGAAATTTAGAGATGTCATATTACAACCTGTTTAGTCCATAGCCTTACAAACGTTTGTTAAAATAGTCCCCTGTTATAAAATCTATGTGCATAAAATTATAGCCCTATAGACAGTAGTCAATTACCTGCTTACTTTGTTATTTTACTGAACCTGTTATGGTGGCGCTATGTTGCCAATCAAATTAATTGTTGTCAACATTCTAAATATAGTTGGCTGACCTATAATTTAACTAGTAATCATGTAGATACCACTAACTGCCAATTGCTAAAATAGTTCACATCAGTTGAACATTGAACTTTACTTAAATAGTCTGTAATATCACTTATTATCAAACCTTAATCTGTTTTTTTTTTTTGTATATTTTGCAAAAACAACTGTCCATGCGTAATTACACGAACTTATGATGTTTCTATTTTGCTCATATAATTTTTTTCAGACCTTTACTATATCAAGATTTCGAAGCTACTTTTTGAGAAGTACATCCGTACATCTATATTTTGATTTGATGATACTAAATTATAAAGTTCCTCGAAAAATATTTTATAATAAAAAGTGGGTTTCACAGAACAAAAATATTTTATTAGAAAAACATTCAAAACGTGATAACATAATAACTATTCTTATCCCCGAGTTTTAATATTTTATGATTAATTTAAACCTGGTCATAAATCTTTCGAGAACTTTGCTAATGCTTTTTTAATACCAATTTTCCAATTTATTTCTACTCAAGTCAGGTTATTTTTCATATCCAGTAACGGAATTATGGAAGAAGGAAAAATAACCAAAAAGGAAATGCAAAGCAAGGTTTATTCAATTTTTTTATTTAATAATACTTTTTATGCGAAACCTAACGCGAGTCGGGGGAAACCAAATTCTCTGAATTGCTTACTAAAACTTCACCTAGAGAGCCTAAAAGACGGTTTGTAGATAATAAACAATGGACAAGATAAAGAATGCAAAACAATATGGTGAGGTCATCAATAAACACTTTTTCGGCATTCTTAGTGGAAATAAAATTTACTAAAAAGAAGTACTTTTGGGCTAATCCAACTGTGTCAAATATTTTTAAGTGAATAGTCACCATGTGTTGGTCAAAAATTGTGTTAAGGTTTTAAAGGCTGTGCAGTATGTGATGTGTTTTGCTGCGAAGTTTTAGAAGCAAATATTTAAGCCCATTAAACAAACTTCTCTACTCATTCTTAAAATCTGTTATACTTAGTCTAAATAATTATTACAGCGTTTGTCATAAATGGACAGAAAAAATCACTGTCTTACAGTGTGAAGAATGGAAAAATATTTCTCCTTTAGAAAAAATTAAGATTTGCAAAAAGCTTAAGAAACTGGGATTTCTTTCGTGACAAAAAAAGTCGTCAGCTTATGCAAAATTCCTCTTAAATAAAAAAAATAAATAAATGTTCATTGCTTTCACTAGTTCGTTTTTTCTTGTGGCCAAACAAAAAAGCTATTGCTTATATTGAGAAAGCAGGAAGTTTAAGTCTATAACCGATACTATGTCAGAGACATTAATTATACCGAAAGAAATAATCTACTCAATACTTGTAAACGCATAAATCCTTTTTTCGTTTCTTATCAATTAATGGACCAATTACTTGGGAGGTCACTACATATTTAATTAAATCTGCTGTTAAATAACTTCCTAGTAGATGTGTTGACAAATAAAACAGCTGGAGAATCATTTAATATCTTCGGTGCTATATACCACAAAATTGATTACAACTAATAACAATGATATATAATAACAGTGTAAGAGCGTACAAAGTTGTTGTTATAATGTGATATGAACATTAGTTTGCAAACTTACATAATAATCAATTTCAGATATTAACATTTAGCTTAATCTTCCCTTTTCTGCATAACAAAGTAAGGTTATTTACTGATTTTATCACCCGATTTAGTTTGTTTACATGTTGTTTAAATTACGTAACACAACAAGGTGGAACTATACTTCCGGCAATTAGAAAATTTATTATTTTGATGACACAACGATTTCCAAATGCTTTCGTATAGAACCTTTTTGTTTTTTTCGTCTGCTAAAATTAAATATAAATGGCTACATTGACACAAAAAAACCCTTAATCACTTTGTTTGACTCGCGCAAATTTAAAAAATACTATAAAAATGAAAGGCTGAAAAAACAAAACACAATCGTTCTAAAGAGAGCACAGTAAACAAGTAGGATTTGAAACATTTTCCATTTTCTGAAATAACTATTGATATTATTGAAAGAAAAGAAATTGTTTCTTCTAATATTCCGTTACATAATTTCTTTAGAGCAACAATAACGCAACGTCAAATATCAATGATGAATAAAGTTGGTTTATGGATCTGTATATTTTTGCAAAAACAACTGTACGTGCGCAATTACACAAACTTCCTACTTTCGATGTTTCTATTTTGCTCACATAATTTTTTCAGACTTTTACTTTATCAAGCTTTCAAGGTTACTTTTTGACAAGCACACTATCCGCAGATCATTATTTTGATTTATTGATAATAAATTATACAGTCCTCCGAAAGATATTTTGTTACAAAAAAGTGGTTCGTAGAACAAGAATATCTTCGTGACTTCAGTTTTCCCGACAACATATATCAACTATTCCTATCCCCGACTTATAATTTTTCGCTCGTCCATAAATTTTCCGAGAACTTAGCTATTGCATATTAATAAAAATTCTCAGTCATATTATTTTTTAAATTCACTAATGAAATTTGACGATTACGAAAGAAGGAAAAACAACAAAAGAGGAAGTAAAAATAATTCATTTTTTTATTTAATTTTAATTTTTATTTTTTATTTTAATTTTAATTTTAATTTTATTTTATTTAACTGGTCGTTAGCCTGTGGAAAAATCCACGGGTTTGCCCGTACTTTTTATACCGTATGGCGTGCGTCTTCTACTTGCCACCATTTTGCGTGGCAGACAGACGTATACGGGTATTATCACATAGATAACCTTTTTTATCTGAGACCTAACATGAGTCGGAGGAAACAAGCAAATTTTATGAATTGGTTACTAAAATTTTACCTAGATAGCGTAAGACACGGTTTATATGAAATAAACGAGGAACAAAATATAAAATGCAAAATGATATGGCGAGTAAAAAGAAGTATATATTTTTGGGCTTATTCGACTGTGATGTGTTTTGCTGCGAAGTTTTAGCAGCAAATATTTAAGGCGATTAAACAAACTTCTCTACTCATTCTTAAAATCTGTTATACTTAGTCTAAATAATTATTACAGCGTTTGTCACAAATGGAAAGAAAAAATCACTGTCTTACAGTGTGAAGAATGAAGAAATATTTCTCCTTTAGAAAAAAGTTAAGATGTTGCAAAAAGGTTAAGAAACTGGAATTTCTTTTGTGACAAAAATAGTCGTCAGCTTGTGTGATATTCCACCGAAATTTGCCTGTTGCAGCAAAAGTCAACAAACATTTATCGCTTTCCCCACTTCGTGTGTCTTTAGCACGATTTTTTCTTGTTGACAAACAAATAAATTAGTGCTAGACCAATCCGACTGTTTCAAATATTTTTTTAAATGAATCCTGACCATGTGTTTGTCAAAGATTGCGTTAAGGTTTTAAAGGCTTTATAGTATGTGATGTGTTTTCTCTACTCATTCTTAAAATCTGGCATCTGTCGTAAATAAGCTGGAAATCTACAACAGTGTGAACGATACAAAAAGGTTGTAAAAAGCTTAAGGAGCAGGCATTTTGTTCGTGAAAAAAATAGTGATTAGCCTGTGCAAAATTATCGGTTTTGATATTTTCTGTGTTCGGATCACGATTTTTTGTTGTTGACGAACAAAAAATATAAGAAATGAGGAAGTTCGAGTCCCTAATCAATATCATATCCGAGACAGTAATTATACCGAAAAAAACTACTCTACTCAATGCTTATTAACGCATACTTCTTTGCTGTCTTTTTAATTAGAGCCCAATTACTTGGGAGGTCACTACATATTTCATTTAATTTTTTATAAAATAACTTCCTACTAGATGTGTTTAAAATTAAAACGGCTAAAAATATTTTGATATCGTCATTGCTATGTGCTATAAAATTTATTAGAACTAATAATGACGATAAATGAAAATAACGAAAGAGCGCAAAAGTGGTTTTTAGAATGTGTCATGGACAATAATTTGCAGACTTACATAACAATCAATTAGAGCTACTAACATTTAACCTAATCTTACTTACTGATTTTATCACCCGATTTAGATTGTTTGCATGTCGTCAAAGTTACATAACTCGCAACCATTTCTGGCAGTCGGAAAATTTATTATATTAGATGACACATCGATTTCCAATTACTTTCCTCTTTAAGACTACTTGTATTTTTGCACCTAAAAAATTAAATTTAAATTGCTATATTGACACAAAAAACCACTAATTACTTTATTTGTCTCGAAAAAAGTTAAAAAAATACTATAAAAGGCAAATGGTATAAAGTATATTCACAATCGTTGTAAAGAGGGTAGAGTAAACAAATAGGATTTGAAATATTTTCTATTTCCTCAAGTAACGATTGACAAAAAGGAAAGACAAGAAATCTCTTATCTAATTTTTCATCACATCATTTCTTTAAAGCAACAATAACGCAAATTACAATATCAATCATGAATAAAGTTGGTTTATGGATCTGCTCTGTAGTGCTATGTTTTGCGTCAGGTTTGTTAAATAAAATAATTTTTGTACTCCAAAAAAAATTATCAATAATAAATTTGGTGAAAAATACTTAATTTTTCTCATATTTTATAGTGTCATATGGACAAACTCTTAATTGCACCAACATTCCAGATGTCCCAACAAAACCACAAGATGGTGAAATTACTGCGATACTGTCAAGCGCAAATGAAAATATCGTAGTTTGCAACAACATTATACCACGTAAGTGTGAAGCAAGCTGATCCAAATCTTTTTTTTAACATTGACAGAAAATATCCTTTTGCTTTCCGTTTTACAAACTTAATGGAGGAGTACTATAATGTAAAAAGCTGAAACAACAGATTATTTGAATAGTCTTTACCCTAAAAAAGTCAGATAATTTTTGCGATACTTTTCCTAACGATAAAGATATGTCTTTTTAATTATAGACCTGAATCCTTTCATTGCAAGTCTCAAGTTATCGGGTGTAGAACAACTAATTAATCAAACATGTAAGTTAATAGATGATCTCAACGCTCGTCTTGAAATTATCAATCGACGACTTGATTGTGGACTTGTGTCGAGCGTACAAGAAGCTCGAAATTTGAATCAAATGCTGGGCAACGATCAAGTTTCAAAGAGAGTATTGAACGGCGTGAAAGCCAGACTTCTTGTTATCAAGAATCGTCTTCAAGCTATTATTACACCTGCAGTTCCCTGAATTGAATAATTTGTAGTTTTGTTGATATTTACTCTTTGTCTTATAGTATAAAGGAAATAAACTTGTTCTCTGTAAAGATTGCTGTGTTTGTTTATTTTATTTTCTTTTTAAAATAAAAGATTTCAAGCCGATTTTAAAATGGTGAAATCCCCCCCAAAAAAAACCACGCCCGTGAGAGTGCATTGGCTTATCTTTAGGGCAATAGAAAAATCATCATTTTAGTTATTTTTTATTTGGAGGTCAACCTATTTAAAATTTTTATGTTTTTTGCGTCATTTTATTGGTTATTTTTTTCACATGATTAGTCTATGTGAGGATCTATTAACAAACATTAAAACAATAATACAAACAAGACAAAAATAAATCAAAAAATCCAAAAACAGTGGGACAAAAATTGACAAAATAGGTAAGTTTATGAAACCTGGATCCCCATTTTCGATTTAGAATAGATCAACATCTCAACATCTATAGGATAAAGACAACGGGTATACATAGTTCTAAAAAATCGTATTTGTATTTTAACGTCCGAAAAATATTTGAACATCTATATCTCTCCATATGTTCGTAAAAAGCAAATGATATTATCCAATTTCAACATCAGCATTTCAAGTTGTAAACATTACAGGCAACGTGTGCACAAATGTCCCCAAATCATTTTGGTATATGTACTGCTCACGCCATTAAAACTCATAAAACAACATTAGACCAAAAAAGGCAAGTTGGTCAATTTTTCTGTTAGTCTAGGAAAATGATTAACTACTGTTTTCCAAAACTTAATTAAGTCAAAAGGTCTGAGTAAAGAGAACTACAAGAAATGTAGAGATGTTGGTATTATACCCTGGATGTTGTATGGTTTAAGTAAATTGGTTTTCCACGAATGCGTCCAATTTTGTTAGCGATTCAATGTAAAAATTGGCATGTATTTAGTTCCTCTACTCTCTCCATCAAGAAATAATTAAGTTGAGAAACATTTTTCGCAGAAATAGCTAACCTATTAGTTTTTTTCACAACTGTTTTAAAACCTTTTTAGCATAAAAAACATTCAACCGATGCGGTTGAAAAAAAAGTCACAATAGTTCTTCTATTTCTAGGTTAACTATCTAATGATAATGGAATCAAAACTATATGTAATATTTAGCACTTCTCATGGATTGTCATCACTGTTTAGATTGAAAGATAAAATTCCATCATGAATCATGTAACGTATTGTATATCAATTTTCGTGAGCTAACTGCAACGCTACATATTTCAATGGAACTTTACGCCACCTGAAGGTAAAAGCAGAAAAGCATATCAAACGGTGTCCACGACCATATAAATCTGTGTTAGCTAGCAAATGTGCTGTGTCTGATCTGATCGTGTATGAAAGCCGTCACCTATCGTTTGAAGTCTTCACTGTTTTGGCTCATGGAAATAATTCTTTCGACCACAAATTAATAGAGAGCTTAGATACTCATTATGCATGCTATGCCTTCGTCCAATAGAGAAATAAGATCTATGCCTCTATTTTTATTTGACACAGCATAAATATTCTTAAGTAAGATACCTCCATGTATCTTTTGAAATATATTGTGATTGTCGTGATCATTATCAAACGTTTCAAAACTGTAGAGTCTATGCTAAAAGTGTTATAAATATAAAACGAAATAGGGGATAAACTTCATATGTCCAATGTGCTGCATATACACAATGAAATACATTATAAGGTATAAGAAACTATTTCCAAGACTATTAAAATAGGAGATGTGGTAATATACCACATAATTGTTGACATTCGAAATTATATTATTTATTAACTTATTTTTATATTCAAATGCTGGTATTTTTTTGTTAATGTAGTTGAAACTTGAAAATGGAAATTGACATTCTTTGATTTTTGTGCTGTAATCAAGTAATATATGTTCCTTTTACATTGTTCCTCTGCCTAAGTGAAAATTTCCATGCGTTTATTTGTCTTATGAATGTGCATGCACAATGTTTATAACTCCTTCAGTGTATGAATTATTTGAAACCTCAAATACTCTCTCACCCAAGGTAGGGTTACCTGGCAATGTACATAGAGTAAATAGTGCTTAATTAAAAAAACATACGAATTCAATTAAACAACATTTTGAAATGAATCGAAAAGTTGTTGATGAAGAATTATACTACTAGCAGGAGACAGCAACAGTGTTCTTATATTAGGGCTTTGTTATTATTTTTCTTTATTCCGAATATTTATACAGGGCCACTTTAGTGTTGGAAACACTATTATCAATGTGGGTCCTGCGTTTAGAATGCATACATTACGTATTCAACGGCATTACCTACCCAATTTCTCTCACATGGTATGGGTTCACCTGTAGCTGTCGTAAAGACACCTGGTAAACATGCCTGCTCTGTGGACCGAACCAAGGACCTTGTAGTTACGAAGCAAACTCTATAATTTCAAGGCTACGTGCCATTCTCCGCGGGCTATACTTTTGCATGGACGTGGGCTTGAGATATGGCATAAAGGTTTAAAAGTTTAATAATATTTTTGTGTTTCTAATGTAATTAAACCGAAAAATGCATTTTGTGTTACGATACATGTTCTTCATGTGAATTTTAACATAAACCACCAAATCCAGTTTCTAAAGGTTTGACATGGTATATTCTTCCTAATAGGTTAATTACATTCATAATATTAGTATAAGTAATACTGCGCATTATCTTCCTAAGTACTGCAAAGATGATGGATTTAGTGGGACTCGAAACCAGGACCTCTCGTTTGCCGAACGAATGCTCTACCGATTGTGCTATCGATCCAATCCTATCTGTCTAGCACATGTTGTAGAGCCAGGATACTACTTCATTGCGATATACCATGAGGGCGAAACATATGTCCTCTTTAACACATACCATACCTAACACATACCAAAATAGAGATATCACCGAATGATGCATAATCGAATAATCGGAGTTATGTTTCGTTAAAAAACAACAAGAGTGGGTATCGCATCTAAGACAAAGCGTAATATTTTATCTTGCTACTAGAAGGCTAAAATGACCAATCTTAAGCACAGATTTACACCACATCCCTTGGATGAATATTTAAAAACAAATACCAAAAAAATACAAATTTTAATACGCTTAAATTTAATATTCGACAACAACAAAAAATTACAAAAATCATCCTGCATCATATTTGTACTCCATTTCCCTTGATGTTAATATTGTTCAGAGTTATTAAATTATAACAAATATGCTTTAAAAGTTAAAACGGCTAGTTTCAACAACAGGAAGGTACAAAAATTTGTTAATAATAGGAGTAAAGATGTAACGTTGAAATTAATGAATAATGTGCACCAATTGATCTCTTATTATTACAAGTCTCGATCGTATTCCAGCCAGTACTCTTATTGAAACTAGATCATTTTGCAAAGTTTGTTGCAGATTTTGTGCTTCCTGCACACTAGCAACAAGCCCACAATTTAGTCTTCGATTGACGATTTCTATGCGTGTTTGAAGTTGACTCAAAACCCCGTCGATTTCTTTTATCTGATTATTGACACCAGGCAATTTTGCACTTGCGATAAAAGCATTGAAAACTGAAATATAAAGACACAAATATGTAATTTATAACATCTAACATTTACAAGTCACTATTGAGTAACATTTTGTTCGATAATCTTTCTTGCCTTTGTAACATTTCATTAATCGTGCCAAAAGAAGACGTGATCACAATTTGACGAAAACCAATGTAATTACTATTTCACTCACATGGAATTATTTGATTGCAAACCACTATATTTTCGTTCGCAGATGCTATCAGACTCGTTATTGGTGGATCAGCTGGTGTATTAGGAACAGACGGTATGTTCGTGCAATTAAGTTGGGCCAAAGTCCCTGTTATAATAAAACATTGAATAAACAGATTACACATTTTCCTAAATAATACATTCTCTCCAAGCAACTAGACTGTTATAATGTTTTACGTAAAAAATACCTGATGCCAAACACAGCAAGACAGTAGAGATGTAAACGCAGGGTTTATGCATTGTTGCGTGAAAAATAAAATGAATGGTAAATCAATGAAGAATAAGTTATCTAAAAAGAAATAATCTTGAAGATGAACAATTCAGGAAGCATTTAATAGATTTATGTTACGAGTTTGTCACTTTGTATACCTTGCTTTTAACCTGAATCGTCTTCACTTGATCCTGAGAGCTTCTCTGTGATAACATTTTGCATCAGCCAAGCTTTTATAGCAACGTGTTGTTAGGTGGGTAGAACGAAACACCGCAAGGGTGATACCTTGCAAATTATAATTTGCCGAACACATTAGGTCTGTTTGTATACACTATAACAGAAAAAACATTGTAATTTGCTTTACCAAGAAACAGCCTCCGCAAATTCTATTATTTGTTGTATAACACTTGATCGATGATTTAGATAGCGTTCTCGTGGCTCCAATAATGATATCAACCCTGATATAGATTAGGTGATAAGAAGGAAAAGAAATTTTTGGCAACAAGTATAATGATAAAAGTTGTTAATTCTTTTCTAACAATTAAGATTATGTAACATTTATCAATTTTGCGCAAACAGTTTCTTAAAGCTTATGTAATATAATCTTTAACGCTGTAAAACGCAGTAAAAACTGCAAAAATCCACTAAATCCAATCCTTGAAAAGTTTAATACGCTTAAAGTAAATTATAAAAGTCGAAATATATTATTCTTACTAAGAGCAACACATTGCAGAGTATTGGTTCTAAATTCTTATTACTTTACCCCCAACTTTAAAATTCATGAAGTAGATTTAATAAAGCTTTGTAATGAAACTGGATTTAAGAAAAGCCCATTTACACTTTACAATATATTTACTATATATTTACTTAAATATATAGTCACTTTTTTAACATCCGGGAAATTTTTGTTGTACTTTATCAAAATATATTTAATAACGCAAATTCACAAAATTCGCGCTAATTTTGTTTTTTGCCAATTTAATAAGGCATCTCTTGAATTTTGCATGCAAGTACTCACCGAATTGCATTTTGTTTTTTATAGCCTCTATGTATTTGCATCAATACATACATCGGAGGAACACTATCGTAGAAAAAAATTCTCAGTTAGACGTTTCTTATTATACTTGTATGAGGAAGTTTAAATATTAGTTTTTAAATATTTTTATTGATAAGGAATATGTCTATGATACCTCACAAGTGTCTGTGCCTTGCGATCAACAAGGGTTAAGTTTGCTGCAAAATTAAATTGTTTTTAAACGTTCACGAGAAATCCTTTTTTCTTGACATCTGCTACCTGCATTTTGGCATTATCCATGTAATAATACGCCAGTTCCGTGTTCCTGTAACAGGCAAAGTGAATGTGTTGTTTTTTCTAAAGAAACAGCCGCGGTAACATGTCACTTTCGCTAAACTTTCTTTTTATTCTGTCTTTTGCGGGCTTTTTTAGTTTGATTTAAAATTTTTTGTTTTAAAAAACTCACGTTTAATTTATTTTCTTGTTCTCATAAAAACCTTATTGTTATTTCTCTCATTATTTTGCTGTTTTTTTATTCGGTATACATAATGTTTTTTCCACGGGACTAAATACTAGTGTATTATGATATGAACAAGAGCAATAGTCCAAATTATTTTCGTCAGCTCAAGTTTTTAACGGACCAAGACGACGAAATGTTCACAATAGTAAGATGGTTTTTTTAGAATAATTTTTAGCAAGTAGCAATTACACCTGCTCAAACAAATCAAGAAGGACAAATGGCATGCTTATGAAACGTGCCATAGAAAGCAATTGGAATCATCAAAATGATTTGATATTTAAGTTAAATGTTGACCTTCTTATTTCAAAAAAAATTTTTTTTGAATTACGTTTTTCTTACATGCTATGGCTTATGTAATAAAAACCTAATTTAGTCCAAACAGCTCTTACATAATACATCGTACGGTGTTTACGAAAATATATAAATGCGATAGGGCAAATGAAATAACAAAGTAATTACCAAATCATTGACCACCATTCATGTAGGTAATCCCTCTTATATTTCTATAGCAACCACCAATTATTGCCTGCATTACGAACTTAGGAAGTAAATTAGGAAGTAGGAAGTAGGAAGTTGATATGAAATGGATCATTATGTGGAAACAAAGTTTGAAATAATTTTGGGCTCCTGTTGTTGAAAACTTTAATCACACATGGTTTAAAAGTAAAAGAAATTTAGAGATTTCGTATTTCAAACTTTTCGTTCCATAGCTTTATAAACTTTTGTTAAAATAATAACCTAGTATATAGCCTATGTGCATAAAATCATAAACAGACAGACAAAGCTCAATTAACTTTTTATTTTATTATATTAATGACACTGTTATGGTGGTGCTACGTTTCCAATTAAAATAATTGTTGTCAACATTCCAAATATAGTTTGGCTAAACTATCAATTAACTAGTAATTATGTAAACATCACGTACTGCCAGTTGCTTAAATATTTCACATCAATTGAATATGGTACTTTACCTAAATGTCATATACAAAGAATACTAGTTTAATTAATATGTTTAAGCGAATTAACACGACAAAAAACAATACAACATGATTGCAATGAACAAATTTAGTTACGTGACAACGTATTTAACGTCTCAATAATAAGGCGCTAGGTGTGTTTGTTTGTGAGGGACAAAGATAAGATGCAATACTTCCTAAACAAACGAAGTATAGTAATAAGAATAAGTGTTTTGTGCGCTACAACGTTTGTTTAGCGTTAATATTTTTTTACTTAGATTTGTAAAGCAACTGCATTTCACTTGCTGCTTTAGAAATGATGTTATGAAGATCGATTTTTCGCCCTCGCTTAAATAACTAAAAATAAATTAGGATAAATTCTGGATCTGGAAATGCTAGATTAACCTGTTGTTTCTCTTACTGTGTGCAAAAACCCAATATTTTTGTAATTCTTTTGTTCAACTTACCAAGTTCTATACAATAGTCGTAGCTGTCAGTCTATGTAAAGTCTTTAGTACATACACAACCTCCCTGACACTATCCTACCGAAGTAAGTGAATAAAAGTCATACAGTTAGTCATCTGTAATAATTAAGCCTCTGTAGGCATAGTGCATGTGTTTATTCTTCTCTAAAATATCCTAAAGTTGTTTCTTACTACCAACGGCTCATAACCCTGTGCATTATTCTGGTCAGTTGTTTTTGCCACACATACCAGATTTAATCGGGCAATAAGGCTTTTATTCTACATGTTTTTGCTTTAATTTTCCAGATTTTAGTCTATTCTATTCTGTGTTTTTATTTTACGTGTTGTATGTATACAGTATATGGTATATATTTATAGTTAATCTTTTATTTGGATGTATTTTAACCAGAAAAACCATGTATATTTTATAGAACTCAAATAAATAATAATAAATTCTGTTTTTTCTTATCCAACGGCTGAAAACTCCTTTAAACCATAATATTTCGTTAACATTTGACGTTCACTCCAGGCCCACGATTTTATAGATTGCTTTGACTAATCTGCTGTATGAAATGAACAAAATAGATAAACAAATTTTAGAGTAATTTTTGTGACCAGACGAGTCGTTGATGATGCAATCCAAATATATTCTCAATTTCTTTAGTAACTAAATGGGTTTTTAAAATTTTACATAAATTTATTCAAACAAACTGCCGACGATGAGTGTGATTAAAAACACTACATATCATTCCCTTCCCTCAACCTATCAATTCCTATAACTCATCTGCAACAATTTGATGCATGATAAAAAACCCTTAGCAAATTGAAATATTGATTAAACGTTTGTTTCTGATTCTTAGACTGTGATGATTACATAAGTGATAAATATACGTGCAGAGAATATTCCCATTATTTAAATTGGAAAAGTGATTGACGTTATGAACCAATAATTATTAATTGACTGAAACGTAATACGCGTGTCTACACACGTCAATTGTGTTTTTAACTTAACAGAAGTTAACATACATTAATCAGCTTAGGTCAACCAACAAGAAGAAGTTTGTTTCTTTATAGGTAACTCATTTAAAAGAAGTGTTAAATATAATCCGTACAAAATAACCAGAGAAGCAAGATAACGCATACTCATATCTTTTATAGTATTTTAAAGATTAAGTTAAGAACAATGTTCACAAAACTTCATATCGATTTTGCCTGCCAAAAGGAAGCTTTTTTTCTGTTAAAGTCAGCATAGGCAAGCAAAATACATTTCTTGCCATCTTTTTAACTCCATAAATGTCATAATAGTACTTTAACTGCTTATCATTAATTCTCTAAGGGTTATTTTTGGATATTTAGGCCTGAAAATTAACAGTGTAAACTAACGTTCGCTCTGGATATACAAAAAATTATAGTAGAAAGGTGACGAACGTATGGCAAAAATATATGATAAAAATGCTTGGATAAAGAGAAAATAAAGAAAGAAGTATTACAAAGTAGTTTTCTTAATTTTAGACACTAAGGGTATTTTCTTCTCCTTGACGGTGTAACAGTGATTGTTCGGGTGCATCGACATGCAAACAACTTTACATCACATGACGTAAATATCAGGTGATCCCTTGAAATGCATTTATCGTTTTTACCTGAAAATGATTATTAATAGAAACAAAAGGCTAATATGGCATAAATAGAACCATATAGAATTAACGATTAAAAAGCATCTCTTTATTCCTCATGTGATATCATATATGCCTAAAATCTTATCCTGTATTTCCCATCTATTTCATTTAAATGCATTTATCGTACAAAATGTAACCTATCATTTACAGTAGTTGTTAGTGTGAATATTCGGGATAGAACTCTAAATTTAAATATGTTTTAGGGTATCAAGCATAGTGTAACTCACACCTATTCACTCCAAGGTATTTCAAACATATCATGGCTGTGGGCAGATTAAGTGGATACTTATAAATCAAAGGTGTTTTTAAAATCAGAAATGCTGGTTAGATGGTTGGGCAGTGTAAAACTCTGATTCGATAAATGAAGAAAAATATTGTATCGCCCAAAAAATCCCAGTCTAAATTATTAACACAATTACGCTCCAAAAAATGTTTGTCCCATTAGTAAAAAACTTGGCATACGTCATACGTCATACCAGATGAATATTTATATACGCTAACAATTTGAATTGTTCTACGACGACAATTATTATTCTTTCTAGGCAAGCTATTTTATAACGATAGGAATGAATTACGTGCGTAAAAGGGCTATTAACGCACTGTATCTACAGATCTTATCGTACATTTTAAATTGATTTGTTTACATGATGTGTCAGTTACATAACACACGAACAAAATTGGCTTACATTTCCTGTGATTGGGATGTTTGCTGGTTTGATGATACAACGAATTTCGTCTAGACTGTTTCCCACCTAATAAAATTAAATTTAAATTGTTACATTGTAACAAAAATTGCATTAATTATTTTGTTTTTCTCGTTTAAACGTAAAAAAACTATAAAAGGAACAGATCAGGAAATCTATTCACAATCGGCTTGAAGACAACACAGACATTAGGTAAGATATACAATATTGTGCAATTTCTTTAATAATGGTTGACAATAACTTAGAAAAGTATAAAAAAATGTTTAATGTAATTATTTACCTAAATATTTTATAGGATCAATTTCTGCTTTTTAAATTTAAATCAAATCGAGATATCAAACATGTATAAAGTTGGTTTTTGGATCTCCTCTGTACTGCTGTGCTTGGCATCAGGTATTTTAAATTAAAATGATTTGATGTATTTTAAATAAGACGTATAAAATTCTTTCATTAAAAATTCTATTTTATTTTACACCTAATATAAATTTCATTTATAGTGTCATATGCACAAACTTCTAATTCTCTTAATTGCACCAACATTCCTAATGTCCCAATAAAACCACAAGATGCTGAAATTTCAGCAATCTTGTCAAGCGCAAATGAAAATATCGTGGTTTGCGACAACATCATCCCATGTAAGTATAACTTAAAGTTGATTATTTTTTTTATGTATATGCTGCTTGTTAAGGAGTGATCTTCTCAATTCCTATCCTGTAAATTATAGACAAAAAATATCAAAAAGTTAAAATATTTGAAATTTTAGATTGAAGAGATAAATTAGTTTAATTTTTTTAATCAAATTTTACGCAATTTTAACTTTTTTAATTATAGTCCTGAATCCTTTCATTGCAAGTCTCAAATTGACTGGTGTCCAGCAGCAGATAAATCAAACTTGCAAGTTAATAGATCATATTACCGTTCGACTTGAAATCATCAACCGAAGACTTGATTGTGGACTTGTGGCAAGTGTACAAGAAGCTAGAAGTTTGAATCTAATGCTGGGAAATGATCAAGTTTCAAACAGAGTATTGAATGGCGTGAAAACCAGACTTCTTGTTATCAAAAACCGACTTCAAGTTATTATTACACCTCCTGTACCTTGAAGTTCTATAAATGTATTTTTTTGTAAGCACTGTTTGTTTTAAAAGTGAAAAGAAAAAAAAATCCGTTCACAGTAAACGCTGTTATATTTTGTGTGTTTCTTACTTTAAAGAGGTCAATGCAGAGCAAGAAGCTTGCAAATTCAATGAAATTTACTTAAAATTGAACTACTAGAAGAATTAGACCACAAGGGAATTCTTTCATCAATCTTTCCAGTCTCCAAATTATATGGCGATAGATCAGTAAAAAATTCTATTAATGGTTTTGGTAATCTTTAATATTCACATGTAGCATACATTTGTTCAAACAGGAGCCAATTGTGTGGAAACGTATATTGAGTATTCATCACAAACTAGTCGCGTATTATAACAACCGCGCAGGAAATAACAATCCACATTACATTCGAAATCTTTGGAAGCGAATAAAAGGTGTTGTGCTAGCATCTTCAAATTATTGACATTTGTTAAACTTTAAGTCTAACAATGCAAGTTAAGATATCATGTTCTTAGCCTGTTCTGTGGTCATATAAGCACTTATGGAGACAAAATTCATGATTTTTAAGGTTGCTAGCAAAAGGTAGTTTAAAGATTGTAGACAACGCGTTAATTGAATGTAAATATATTATATGTGTTTCAAAACAGTTTAAATAGCTTACGCCACCAAACCCATTAAAATTTACAAATTTAAACACATATACCCTAGTGAAAAATTACTTAAACTTTGGAAAAAATGAATTAAAAGTTATTACAGGCAAATCAACTTCACCCAATATTGATATTTCCAATTTTTAAATGCATAACAATTGACAATAGCATATTCAGCATGCCGTTATGCATGATTTTTTTAAACTGGCGATACATTAAAATGGATAAGACAAGCTATAATGCACCACTTCGTAAATTTTGAAAGGTAAGCTGTATTTTGTTCAAAATTAAAACCAAATAACTATTTTGTCCTTAGTAAGAATGAAAAACCATTCCCTGGATATGAACAACAGACAAAACCTGTGGCTCAGTAAACTTGTGTAATTTTCCACGGGCAAATGACTCGATTGAAATGCACTAACTTGAAACAACAACAAACAAACTTACTCCAGCGGACTTGGTCATATGCGATGTCGAAAATTTATATGATGCTAGAATGTTATTCCCTGCAAGGAAGTATGACTTGGTTGCCTGCCGAAATCGTCTTATCAGTAGAAGGGTTGTTTAAACTTCCTTCTTCCCTTCTTTGAATAATTACTACTGAAATTATAATCAGTTAAAAATGACAATAAAAGTTATCTTGATTATGGTAATCATAAATCTGGCTACGAAAGCAAAATTATGTCACGGAAGCAATAGTTTAGAAAGTTTGTTGTTTAACATTTTCTTTCACATTAATTTGAACGTGGGTACACAGTTATTATTAATACAGCATAAATTGTTCTGCTAATTTGTGCTACAGGAAAATACACTACAGAAAAATACTACCGGAGGCTCAAATTATAATTCCGGAATACCAGCTTGAAAGACCGATACGTTGACCGATGATAATATTTCTTAGCACCGGTAAATAAATACTGTGCTTATCAACCAATATCTATCTTACAAATGCGTTGCGCTACACTGTAAGTTTTGTGGGAGAGACAATTAAATAAATTACAAGACAACAACTTCTTTGTAAGCTTTTGCAAGCGGTCATTTAAACTAAGCATGAAACACATATTGCGTACTAAATATTAGTCTATTTCCAACGTCCTTTAATAATTATCCTATCTGTTATGTAACAAGAACAGAGCTAAAACGAATTTTTACAGAGTAAGAATTTATGTATTTTCCGCCTTTGCTGTAACCTTAACTGGGAAAGTCGTTTATTTAAAACCGATTCTAAGTAAAATTATAAATTTAAATGGTATTCATTATGTAAAGTTCGAATTTAATGTATGATGCATAGTTATGGCGGCGTGTTTTTGTATATATACTAAAAGCAACATACCATATTATATAAAGGTGAGAGAAAAATGACTCAGCTGTTTATGTTTTATTTTGCTGCTTACTGTCTAAAATATTTTGTGGTAGAGATTGCGCGTTACTTACGACAACAACAACCACGTGATAATTTCCTACGGAAAATCAACACAATATGATTTCCTGACTTTACAATGGTTTCCCCAAATATTTCTTACAATTTATCAGCACATTAATAGATATAATCCTACGAAACCCAAGTATATAGCAGGTAAATTAATTTTAGGAAATTAAATTGTTTACCGGCAAACTTGTTTATTAAACAGGTATCGATGCGGTCTGAGCCATTTCCTTCTTTGAACAAAGAGCAATTAATATTTGTAAGTTTCCACGCAATATTGCGCATCATAAAATTTTATTCACTACGGGGTAAATTATATGGCAAAGACACAATTTTGCAACATCATGTGGAGGGAACAATTAAAATTACACTTCCTAAATGTTCAGATTTTGCTTAGCAGTAACATGTTTTTGTCTAAATAATAGCGTGTCATTTTAAGATTTTCGGGTAAAAACCTTTTTGAAAGGGAGAAAAAACATTTTATTTTTTATTGAAAAGTCACAAACATGTCACAAAAATTTTCATGCGCAGTATTAATTGCAGCAATTAATTTTTGATGCGAAATTAAACCTATTTATTTTGTATATAGCTAGGCGGACAATGATAGACTCATTGTGGAGATGAATATCTAAAATTCAGGATAAATACACAAAAAGAAGGAACCATCAAAAGACCTACGTTATATGTATTACCATATGTCTAGTGACACATAAGGAGCACATAAATCTTAGGTGATTGTCATTATCTATTATCTGTTACGTAAGTTAAACAGCCCGAATGTAGCGCAGTGATAAGAAAGATAAGGTTTCAGCACTGATAAAATCAATTTTTATTATGAATCATTCAGTGAATGACTTGCCTATCTTTCAAAAAGAATGTAACATAATCTTGTAGCTTTATTGGTATCGTTGCCTATATAGTTCAGTTCATGGGTAAATCGTTTCCATTACCCTGTATAAACGTTTGTTAGATTAAATAACTTCGTTTTCACAGGTGTTTGTAATTCGAATCGGGTTATATAAACGTGATCTATTACATTGACATTGCAATTCCTTAAGTATCACAGATGTTGTACAATTTATTGATAATGTTGAGAGCCTAAATACACAAAGTTAAAAACGTTCCAATAAAGAAAACTACTTTTGACCCTTAGATAAATCCATATGCACCAATTTATTAACAAGAAAATTATAATAAAATTACAGCTGTTTTTCTCTTGTTTGTGCTTCGAAAAGTTAAATAACTATATAATATTCTGTTCTTCGACACTGTATAAACTGCTTCTTGCAGGAATATTGTAGTTATGAATAAAGGTATGAATAATGCTATATGCGTTAACTCGTATGTATTTAGCATTTCAGTATAGTGACTGTAGATTTCATCATTATTCCTTCTAATAATTTAGAATTTAAACCGAATTTTTTGTAGTGTCACATTATGCGGCAAGAATTACATAATTTTGTTACATTCGTTACTCTGTGGCCAATTAAAATTATGTTTCGATGTGATAATATTGTTGGCGTAAATCTTTTTGGTTAAAAAATTGTTATAAATCGACCTAAAATATATTTGTTACTTCATTTTAAACAACTTACATTCTATTTAAATTTATGTCACCTGTTTTAATGATACATGGATTATAAATTGACTTTGTTTATATTGTTTCCTACTTTTCCAGCCCATTAATTTCAGTAGAAAATGTTAGTGTGACGCAATCATGATTTTCAATTTCATGAAATTGCTGAGTTGTTTTTTTTCACTTACTTCTAAAACAGTATACAAGCACATGCTTTGTAAGTCAATTCCCAATCGTTTTAAAGTCATTGCAGCAGATAGGTAAGTATGAATGTTAAAAACTCCAAATAATATATGGTAGTATCCAAGAAAAAAGAAATTATAGTGTTATAATGTTTTTCTTAACTATTTTTAAGGTCATCCTCTTCACTTTAATATATAAAATCAATTCCTGGCATCAATCATGTATCAGACTCCTTTATTGATGTGCTACGCTTTGTTATGTTTAGTATCAAGTATATTGACTTTATGCCATGCGACAACACTGCAATATAATTTTGTTGATTGAATATGTACTTTCATCTTACATTTTTCATAGCGTCATATGGGGAAAATCTTAATTGCACTAACATTCCTGCTGTCCCAACAAAACCACAAGATGCTGAAATTTCCTTGTTACTGTCAGAAGCAAATGAAAATATCATGGTTTGCAACAATATCATTCCATGTATGTTAATTTAATTTTTGCCAATGTTCGCTGTAATCATTATTATCTGAGCAAATGTGTTTTTCACTTCTCGTATTGTGGCTTTAAATATAGTTTTATATACCATAACAAAAAGTAAAAAATTACATATGCTTTTAAACATAGTGCGAACGCCGCTATTGCAAATCTCAAGTTACCGGGCGTAGAACGGCAGATAAATCAAACTGGCAAGTTGATAGATCATCTTAACGCTGGACGTGAAATCATTAACCGAAGACTTGTTTGTGGACTTGTGGTGAGCGTACAAGAGGCTACACCTGCACTTCCCTGAATTGAATAATTTGTAATTTTATTATATGTACTCTTTGTAGTATAATACATTGAATATAAAGTACTTTTCTGCAAAAGTTATTGCGTATTTTGCTTTCTTTAAAAAAGAAAAGTGTTTTAAGTCGTCTTTAAAATTGGGAAAATGGCAAAATGAAAGCCACTAAGAAGACAGAAAAAGCGCCATTTTAGCTAGTTTTTATTCTTAAGTCACGCGGTTAGCTTATGAGGCTGTATTAACAAGCGTCAAAACAATGATAATAAAGTGTCAAACCACAAGTTACAGAAACATTGGAACAAAAAGGAACATAGTTGACTAATTTTCCCAAACCTGCGTCGGCGAATTGAAATATACTATATCAAAAGGCATTTAAACCTGAATATCTTTGTAACTGTTTCTCAAAAATACGTGATTCTATACATCATTTGATCAACGTCTCAATATATATGGTATAATGGCAACAGGTAAACATATTTGTTAATTTTTTCTTTAGCGCCAAAAAGTTTTTTCAAAGGCACTTGATCCTATTTATTTCTTTATCAGCGTTTTTGCATATTACAGGCAACGTACACACAAAACATTTTTGTATACGCACTGTTGACGTCATCAAAACTCCTATATCTTTCTAAGTTTTGTATTTTTCTTTTTATTAAGAGGAATTTCCATGACCTTACTTGTCATATGAAAGGCTACGGGCGTGCAAGCTATCATATTTGTAGTTCTTCCAGTATTGAAGTTAAATAGATCACTAATTCCATTACTGTAGGATTTAGAATACTCCCTCACCAAAATCAGGCTTAATAAGGAATGTACATAAAGTGAATATTACTTACTTAAAAACGCTACGTATACAATACTGTTCCGTTGAGCTGAGTCAACTTTCCCGTCCATTAAACACCATTTTGAAAGAGATAAAAAAAATCTAATGATAAATTGTACTACTATTAAAAGATACAAATGATGTATAAGAATATCAAGGATTTTGTGAGTTAAAAAATGGCATAAAGTTTTAAAAGTTTGATAACATTCTTGTGTTTCAATTGTAGAAAAACAGACCGAAATTTGGATTTGGTTTTGTTATACATGTTCTTTATTTGGATGTTAACATAAACCACCACTTCCATTTTCTCCAGATTTAATATTATATTTTTTCCTAATGTACTGATAACGTCTAAAATGGTGCCAATGCTGCATTGCCTACTTCACAATGTGTTACAGTATGTAATGCGATACTTTTGCTACGAGCTGCTAATTGTTTATAAAAACTAATTTTATTTGGTCCCATCTAAGCATAGTAATCAGTGTTAAGACACACGCCACCATGCACCATGGTCCATGTTTCTATGTCGAACACGTTAAGGTCAACTTTCTGATAAATAAATTATATAAAAACGTTAATAATAGTTTGACGACAACATACGGTAACATGTTCCAAATAAAAAGTTTTGTTTATTTTAAAAACTTGCTTCCTTGTCCAGTAGCATAAGCACGAAACATGATTTAAATATAATATATACTAAATCATCATGTTATTGTGTAAGAAGCAACTGTACGGACAATGCCCAAACATTCTTGGGTCGATTATTGTGTTGTTTGTCCCTGCTACCATCTTAAAGTTTAGATAAAGCAGGAGTTTATGGTATGCACTGCTGTTCGGTATGGGGTAGATGATTTCATTCTTTGCAGAAATAATTCTATGAACAAGAAAAATACTACTTTTAAGATCTAAAAATTGTAACAAAAAGCAGGTGCTAACAAAGGATTATGACAATATGTGAAAGAAAACTGAACAGATGTGTGGTGAAAGTAATGTTAAACGTGTATGCACGTCAACAAGAATTCATGTTTACCTGCTGTTTTAAAACTAAAATGAAAATAAGCGGAACTGTAACGCTATAATATGTACTTAAACATGAAAAATATGGTGTTTTGTAGCAATGAATATAAATATTCTCATTATCTTCGGTTTACTTTTCTCTGAAATCGAGACAGTTATTACTTTGGTAATAGGTTTTTCTACCAATAAAGTTATTGCTTTAGTAATAGGTTTTTCTACCAATACAGCATATTTTCATTTTGAAATGCCATTTTCTTTTGATACATTTTTACCTTGCCAAATGCGCACTAAAACACCTTTTTCTGGATGAATGTAAAAGAGTATTTAGCAAGAAAGAACGTGCTAGGAAACAGAAGAAATTAAAAATTCTATTTACAATACAAAAATACCATGCTTGAAAGGTAAACATTTAAATTCAGAGTATTCATGGTGAAGAAGATTAATTAGGCCGTCTTAACCAGCTGTAAAATTACGCCCAGCTTTAACAATTCTTTAAAAGTTTCCCTGGAACTGCAATAACAAATAAAACTGTAAAAAAATAAATACGCTTAAGGTAAAGTTGTAAGGTTAATATATATTATTCTTGTTAGAACCGATGGAGAATCACATTCTATTTACATATCGTAGTTACATGAGATATTCCATACGCTCACCACCAAACATATTGTACGTTATTTGTTCAAAACTATCATTACTTTAAGTTTTTCTGCGTTTCTAAACAATTTGATCAGGTATCGTAAATCAAATAAAAAAGGTGAAATACCGCCTTATTCCAATAAATTAGCGATCACATGCTTGTAGCACCTTATAAGAAATAATTAAACTATCGCGATTCAACACAAAATTAGTTACAAAATGCATTAAAATAACGCAAATCAGGAAGTTAAAGACACTGTACAACCAGTTTCTCTTATTCATCATCAAAATATTTACGATAACAAGCTGCCTTCTTACCTACCTTCATCGCATCACATTACAAAGAAAAACGTGTGTAACTTTTAAGGCGAAGAAGAAGTAGACTAAACACAGCCTTGGTATTGTAATAGTATATTTTTGACGGGTTGTAAATTAAATAGTAACTTCTTTTTTTACGTCCTGGATATATATATCCGTTACATATAAACAAGTTAATTTTAATTCACTTGAATTCACAAATTTTGTGTTAACGTTGTAGTTCGTTAACATCCTTCAAAGTTGTAGCTCTATTTTTTGACAAATTTATTTCCTAGACTCATGAAATTATTAAGTCAACTATTGGATTTTGCAGGTAAGCAGTTTATCACATTGAGCTTTGTCGTTCAATATATGGAGGATCCATACACTTATTCCGCTCCATAGGACAGACTAGGAATATTGCTGAATAACTTCGGTTATAGCTGTACGATGAAATTTGAAATTTATTTTTCTAAATAATTTTAGTCACAAGGAACAAATTTATAATGCCACACATAAGTTTTTGTACCTTGCAATAAAAAAGAGCTAAGTTTGCTGCAACATTAAATTGTTGGTATATATTTTAAAAAAAGAAAAAAATACTCTCCTTCTTCTTATCATCTGCCAACGGATATTAAAGACTTTTAGCATATATATTAATATGAGAAATTTGTCAATAGTCCATATCATTTATCCTGTTTAGTGTTTTGTCGAACAAAGGGACGAAATGTTAACTTTAGTAGCTAGAATATGGTGATACCTTTAGTCTTCTTTTTAAGGGAAGGTGACGGGGTAGCAATTACACCAGCCCAGAGAAATCAGAGAGGGTAAATAGAGTGATTGATGTAATAATTTCAAAAGGGACTTCTTTAAGAAAAAGAGAACTTTTTACTTTTTTCTTACCTTTTGTTCAGGGATATGTTTTTACAAAAGAAGAGAATTTGCTTTGAAAGTTAAAATGCAGACAATTGTCATTTTTTTTATCTTGGCATTTGTTTTCCATCCATTTAATACTAAATGTACAAATGTTACATAACTGTAATTAAATTTGAACATTCTCTTGCAATTGGAAATAAGGTGAAGTCATGAAATTCCTAGACTATGAGTCCTCAACAACAAAAAATGTCAATACAAGGTTTACTCAAAGAAAATATCTGTCACACAATGTGCCAAATATAATATTTTTTGAATTACGTTTTTGTTAACATGTTATCACTAATGTAATAGAAAGCTAATTTGACCCAACAAGCTTTTACATAACATATCGTACGATGTTTTCAATAGTAAATGCGATAACGTACATGATGGAATAACAAAGTAATTACACAATTGTTTAGCAGCAATCAGGTCGGTATTACCTATTACATTACTATGACAACCTGATTTTAATGTCTTACAAACTGAGGGAGTAAATAAGGAAGTAGGAAGTGAAAAAATGGACTATTGGGTGCAAATAGAGTTTGATATGATTGTATGCTAAGAACTTTAAGCACATATGTCTTCTAAGTAAAGGAGATTTGGAAATTATAGTTAGCGGTGTCAAATAACTGTCACTCCGGATAATCAAGAAGTTCTAATACGATGTTGACCATCATAAGATGCAGAAGTTCTAATAAGAATGCATGAATATAAAATGTAGTGTCCTTAAGCACATTTATGAGAAAAATATTCAACACTTAACGTGTTGCTAAATGGGAGACTGAAAAGAAAAAGGGTGGTTTAACTTTTTCATTTATTTCACGAAAATAAATTTAAAGAATTTTAAAAAAAAAGAGAAAAACATGACAAAAAATCAATTGTCATTTTATTTCGTTTATTGGTATTCGTGAAAATGGAAATATATATTACGAACATTTTGATAAAAGTTCTATGTTCAGAATGATTAGGAAATACAAATAATTGATTACAACCTCGTGTTAGACGATTATGCTTGTGCCAAAGACAATTTCCGTTTTTTTGAGTATTAAGATATTATTGTTTAGGTTATTACCAAACTAGTAAAAATAAAAGTTTTCTATTTGGATGTAAAAAGAAAGAAAAAGGGTAATAATACGTGAATATAATTATACAGAATTAACGATTAAAGAATTGTTCATGCTACATTGCATATGCCTAACATTTTGATTCTTATCATTTTGTATTTCTTATCGCAGCAAAATAAAAAGAAATATACACGAAAGCAGAGGGGGATGGTTGTTATCTTTACGCAGAAATGGGTGGCCCTATTTGTTCGTAGGAATACACAGGATAAAACTAGCTTCGGGAGAGGTCTGATTGAGTAAGGACTGGAAATTTATAAGGCAAACCTGTTTTTAGAAATCAAAAATGTTTGCTCAGAATTGATTAATTAAAAATAGGTTAAATCGTCTAAAAAGCCTTTTATCGCCTGTCTGAATTAAGAATATATTTGCAGTGATAAATTATTGCAAAATTGGTAGGAAATTTGGTATACGTGCGCTTGGGTACGCTAAAAACTCGAAATATTCTGCGACATAAGTTATAATTTTAGGCAAATTATTTTCATGATAGGGATAAATTACGTGCTGAAACAGGGTTATTAGCGCACTCTATCCACAAATCTTATCGTTCATTTTAAATTAAAATGTTTATATGTGGTATCTGTTATATAACACATAAATAATATGGTTTAAATTTCCTCTAATCAAGATGGCTGTTGTTTTCGTGATATAACGATTTTTATCTAGAAAGTTTCCTGTTTCTTACCACCTAACAAAATTAAATTTAAATTGTTACATTGTAAAGAAAATTGTACCAATTACTTTGTTTTTCCCATGTAAACCTAAAAAACCTATAAAAGGTACAGATCAGAAAATCTATTTACAATCCTCTTGAAGACAACACTGTCAGCAGGTAAGATAACAGGTTAGCAATAACTTGGTAAGAAAAAATATTGTTCTTTCTAATGTTTTACCAACATATTTTATAGGATCCATTTCTGTTCTTTGAGAAATTAAAGTCAAAAGAGTATATAAATCATGTATAAAGTTGGGTTATGGATCTGCTCTGTACTGCTGTGCTTGGCATCAGGTATTTTGACTTAACGGAGTTTTCGTGTTTCACAAAATGACTCTTTTATTAGAAGATAAATTTAATTTCACTAAGAACAATATTTCCTTTTTTATAGTGTCATATGGACAAAACCTTAATTGCACCAACATTCCTGCTGTTCCAACAAAACCACAAGATGCTGAAATTTCAGCAATACTGTCAAGCGCAAATGAAAATATCGTAGTTTGCGACAACATCATACCATGTAAGTATAACTTCAAGTTAATTCAACTATTTTTAGTATGCACTACATGATAAGGAGTGACCATTAAATTTCTTATCTCGTGAATTAAAGACTAAAACAACAGAAATTCTAGAAGTTCAAGAAACGAACTGTTCAATTTTCTGGAAAAATCAGATTCTTTGAAATTTCTGGGACAATTGTAACATAAATGTATTTCTTTTTTTATTGTAGTCCTGAATCCTTTCATCGCAAGTCTCAAGTTGTCTGGTGTAGAGCAGCAGATAAATCAAACTTGCAAGTTGATAGATCATCTTAACGTCCGACTGGAAATCATTACCCGACGACTTAATTGTGGACTTGTGGTAAGCGTACAAGAGGCTAGGAATTTGCAGCAAACGTTGGAAAACGATCAAGTTTCAAGCAGAGTATTAAACGGCGTGAAAGCCAGACTTATAGTGATCAAAAACCGTCTTCAAGCTATTATTACACCTGCGGTACCATAAACTTATAAATGTATTTTTCACGCCCACTATTTCTTGTAAAAGTAAGAAGAAAAAAAAAATCCGTTTACTTTGACCTCTGTTATATTTTGCGTTTTTGTTACTTCAAAGTGACCAAAGCAAAGCATGAATCTTACAAAGTAAGATTTTATTAATGGGAACCCTAAATACACAATTACAAATTCAATGAATGGTATATTTAAAATTATAATATTAGCAGAGCTGGACCAAAAACTCAATCTTTCCACTCCCCAAACTTGACTTGATGTGCGTTTTTAATAAGATTTTCAATGGGGATAGTTCAGTGTACAATTCTAATAATTTCTTTGTTTAAACCGGCTACAATTTTGTGGAAACATATTTAATGTACTCAAAACAAACTCGCCACGTATTCCAACATGCGCGTAGCACGTAACAAACTACATAACATCTTAAGTCTTTTGAAGCGGATAAAAATTGTCATGTTAACATCTGCGAAATATCGAAACTTTGTAACAAAATAAGCTAAGATCCCATGCTCGTAGCCTATTCTGTAATTATTTGTGAAATAAACTTTGTATGTTTCAGATAGTGTTTATAACCACTTTTGAAGACCAACTTAAAGCTTCGCCACGTTGCCCTCAAAATGTATTTCAGATATTTTAGGCTGCACATCAGTAATAATATTAATTCTAAATTCTAAAACATAAACCCTTGGTGAGAAATAAAAAAGCTTTTGCAAAATACGTGTTGATCTTGGTTATGATGAATAACGGGTTAGCGGAGAAAATAACAAATCAACTGTATCAAGTATTGGCGTTTCTTAGTTAAAAATACAAAACAATATTCAGACACAGGGTAAAATGTGATTTTCTAATTTTTCTAAATGTATTGGTATGGGTAAGCTAAACAATAATGCACCATCTAAATATCTCTTTAATAATATCCGTATTTTACTTCGTACTAAAGAAGAACAAAATAGCTGTGCACACGATATTTTCGACAGGTAAGGTGAATTTTTCCACAGATTAACGACTAGTTTAAAATGCATTAATGGAATAGAAAACAGAACCAATGTTGCAGGAACTTCATTACTATACTAGTCAATAAGGCCCGTGGAAAAGTCTACTAAGACAGAAGGACAATGGAAAAATAGGTTGTTTTAGATTTTTTGCTGACGTCAGCAATGCAAATACAAAATAAATAAATTTAGAAACTTGTTTTCATATTTCCTCAATGGGAGAGCTTAAAGCGCTAACCAAGAAAATGTATATGATCATGTGCTATTGACGAACGGTTAAGAAGATAAAAAGGTTCAAAAATTTTGCTGACGTCAGCAATGGTCCGTCAAAACCTTAAAAAATTTTTTAAGAAATTTTTATATCTGTTGCCTTCATCGTAGATATCTTGAAACGCTGATAAAGAAAATGTATAGGATCGTGTACTTTTGACAAACGGTTGCAGAGATATTAGGGTTTAAGGGTTTTTTGATGACGTCATCAACCCGTTCATTCCGAAACGGATTCGGGAATCCAGGTTTGGAAAAAAATACCAAAATTGGCCCTAGGTCGTCCCTAGTTACCCACGCGGTGAAGAATCATCGACGTCACCACCTCGTTTCCAAGTTATTTGGCCTCATAGTTTTAGGTGCATTGCAATGGCTTCATTAGTTTAATATAGGATATTGACGTTAAAGTAGTGTTATTTTCGTTGCGACGTAACGTCAGAAAATTTAAAATATTACAGATGCATTTTTCAGCAATTTCAAAGGAAAATGAAGACATCTACTCTGCCTGTCACAGACACACAGACAGACACACTTAGCGTATTATTATATAGACTAGCCGAATTCTCGTGGAAGAATTCACGGAATCTCTTACTGAGTCCTTTTGAGGGGGTGCCAAATAAAAACATAGAACTCAGTAATTTGAATTTTCAAAACTCACATTTCAACCCCGACCCCGGGCTCTTTGTCTCTTTTATAACGGGATGGCAAAAAGAGAAAATAGCCCTGGGATCAAGGTTGCTCACAATCTGCATTATTCTATGTTTATAACCGCTGAATCAAAACGTCTAAAAATATAAGCATGTGCAACAAAAAAATAATAAAAAAAATTATGAAATAAGAATGGAAAATGTCCAAAAAAATCAAAGGCGTCTAACAACCGTTACGTAAAGAGCGAAGTACGCAAAAACTATATACTTGCTTTGCCATTCCAGAAAT
The DNA here is from genome assembly GCF_029227915.1 of Hydractinia symbiolongicarpus. Taxonomy (NCBI): domain Eukaryota; kingdom Metazoa; phylum Cnidaria; class Hydrozoa; order Anthoathecata; family Hydractiniidae; genus Hydractinia; species Hydractinia symbiolongicarpus. Next base: position 9,497,970 of record NC_079875.1, on the reverse strand, counting down.
ACACCAGGGGAAAAAAGGATACCAAACATTAAAAAAATCCAACATTTTTCAAAGTCATACAAAATCAGCTGTTTAGTCTATTGCAAACGGCAAACCTTCCAAAGTTATACTCCAAATATAAGAAATTTATAGTTGAAAACACATAAAAGAAAAATATAAAAACTTGAATCATTTTGTATGTTGTATATCTACGGAAACATTTCAATCCTAAACATTAAAAGAACAGACCCAAACTTATAGTTAAGAAAATCACGCATGAAATCAAAGAAGATAACAATGCAGCATTTTCGAATTTAAGAATCGAATGTATTTCAAACGGCAACGTAACAAATGTAAACATTGATTTAAGTTTAGGTTTTAGGTTTAGGTTTTTTATAACGACATCAATACTGAATCACACAATCTGTAGTGTGAAAAACAGTATCAACGGAAAAATTACTTTTTAAATGCTTATGTAAATTCTTTTCTAGGATATACACGCTGTTTTTATAAGAATAGTGGGTTTTAGTTTCAGCCTTGATGTTCTGAACCTCTTTGACAAATGCTATCCTCATTTTTCTCCATATGTTCTTAACATGACTATGGCCTGAAAACATATAATGCCTTAATGAAAAAAAACCATGCTATAAGTTACTATAGCTAATGCTAGCTAATGGCAATTCTACTACATGTAATGGCACATTGCTTGGACAAAAAAAAGTTCAGTTCGTTTGATATACAATAAAAAAAGTAAACTTCTAATAAATTTTGTGCGTCATACAAATCTTCATATTTAAAACAAACTAATAAGCTTAGACATATTTTTAGGATATTCTAAACTTCTGAACCATTTTTCAGAGTATGTACTTACAAAATAAGGGCTTAAAGAAAATATTTTCCGGCTCAAGATACAACAACAAACTTAATATTTACGGAAAATTTAGCTCTGAAAGAAACGGCTAGAAACTCGTTATACACCCAAGTTAATTTCTCTACTAAATAATCTAAACAACGAACCTGCTTTTCTTTTACTTCTCAGTAGGTAGCTTGCTAGTGTTGTCCTAATAAAACTCCAATCAGTTTTTTGCTATGAATACTAAACTTCGTTTCATCCCAAAGAGAACGAATTGAAGATGCATACAATTGCCTGAAACATTTCCAATCAGTTCTCTTTGTGATGTTAAATCATCGTACGTTAGAAACATTTCTAACTACAACACCAATTTCGTTTGACAACAACACAACAGTTTGTTTTTTTACATTTCTGATTCGAATTACATTCATATTCGAATCCGATAGAATTTCTATAAAAGGAAGCAACCTCGGTCCCAGAACACAAAAATGGAAAATATATAAAAACAAATATAAGCTTTAATCTAACCTCATGATGCGTAATTAATGTTTGAAATAACTTTTTCCAGGATGACTTTGAAAAACAGACAACCTTCTTCGCTCCGCTTTTCTTTTTTCAGTTGATGAACAACTTGTCTCCGTTAGATACGGCGTGGACATTAATCCGGGGGTAAAATTAAATTGTTATATTTAAAACGACTCCGTGGGGCTTTTAAAATAAAAACAAAACAAATAAAAACGTTTAAAAATAAAAAAAAATTAGTTTCAATAAAATAAAGTTTTTAGTAAAATAGAGTTTTATTTTTTAAGGTAATAAGAAAGAAGAATTAAATGATTATATAGTAACCCCCTGATTTGCCTTTTTTCTAACTTGGTAAGTTTTAGCGTAACGCTACGTCATAAAAAAGTGACCCGTACTTTGCGTGTCGTGGACTCACATGGTTACTCACACAAGCGTTTTATTATATAGATTACACATATATTAACAGGAAACCTTGTATAAATACAGTTAGAAGGCAAACAATGAATAACGTATCTTCAGCAAGCAGCATATGCGACGTTAAAAAGATAGGCAGTGGTGGACTTCTATTTCCTTTGATCAAGTATCATTAATCATTTGTCTGAATTGTCTTGTCGTGAGGAAACGAATTAAATCTCCTACTTTCCTTGATTGAATAATTACTATCGCAATGAGACTAATCAGCTAAAGGTAGAATAAAACTTCCCTAGATTATGGTAAATAAAATATTGCTAGGAACGCAAAATGTGCAGCACGCAAGCAATAGTTTCAGAAATCTTATTTTTTTGTTACTTAAATTGGTACTCTGCAGGGTTTTTTTAACATTCGCGTGTAAATGATTTTCCAAAGTGGACACACAGTTAGTATTGCTGCAATATAAACGTTGCTGGTAATTTGTTTATTGTATTTATTGTATATGAGACTGACAATTAAATTACCAGACAGTAACTGCTTTGTTGTCATTTGCAGCTAAAAATCTATATTAGGAAGTAAACAAGTATATATTCAAAGAAAATAATAAACCCAATATTGAAATTAATAAATCAAACTAAATTTCGGAGATATTTTAAAGAAAATATCCTATTTGTTCTGCAACAAATTAAAAGCTAAACAAAAACTATAACCTGGTATGCTTTGAAGAGACGATTCTAGATAAAGTCTTAAGTGAAAACTTGTATTCTCTATGTCAAGTTCGAAGTTAATGTGTGGCGTCTAGGAAATGACAAAGTTTATGACTAATGACCTAACTGTTTTTTTCATGTTTTATGCTGGGTACTGTCTACAACAAATTGTAGAAGACATTGCGCGTTACTTCCGACAACAACAACCACCTAGAAATTTTCTCCGAAAAATTGGTAAAGACTAGTGGGTTCACAGCAGTGAAAACTAACTTTATTTACAAGGAAATGAAAAGCGCTTTTAATAGGAAGTTTTATTTACCCTTAAGAGAAATACATTTACATTCATCTTAACTTTTTGTATCAACTCATAACTTCTTAATATAACTTAGAAAATGACAAAACAATGAATAGAAATGGTTAGCTGGCTATCCACCTACTACGAATATTTAAACCTTTAGACCATTTAATTTTTTACTTAAAATTCATTTACCATAAATATAATATTATTGACAAAGTTATACAACCTTTTTGTGCAATTGCTGATTAAATTTTACCCTCAACTAACACTTGTTAAATCTTTTTATTGTTTTGTTGGGATGGCTGGAACAAATGGGTAAAGAGAGTGTGGGCAATGTATTAAACATTAAGAATTGGATCAGGGCTGGAACAATAGAAGGCTTCACAGTTCAATGAAATCTCACTGTAATGCAAGATTATTCTTTGTTTTTTTTCCTTCTTGTCTGATGATATACAATTTTATTTCAATAAATTATGACATGATAGATGAAATTGCAGGATGGTAGGGTAGGGCCGTTGTTTCAAAAAAAATTAATAATAGTGGTAGAGAGATTAATTGAAATTCTGAACAATTAGTAAATTTACACTAACTGAACGTTGAGTATGCATTAACACTACAGTGTTACATATCTCGACTACATTAACGAGCCTATGCAACATGATTGTTACTAAAGTTGGAAGATCACCATAAGCATTTTTAACTTAAGACCACGTAAGGTAAATATTTGCTGTCAATTTAGAAACTTATATTCTTGTCCACTTTAACATTATGAGAGGTTAATTGTTGCACGTGCAATTTTAAAGAAAATTTTAAAATTTTAAAAGTAATCTTTCGTATAATTTCTGTAGACTTAAATGAAATTCCAATGAAATTTGTTTGGTTGTTTCTATAGTTATATTTCTTTGAAATAAGTGGTTTGAAATTTAAAAAATTTCTATTTATTCCTTTTTTCTATTTCGTCATTGCAAAAAATATTAATGCAACTATAAACCTTTCTTAAACAAAGCTTGATACACATAAATTTTTTTCATTATTTGACTACTTTGACTTTGCTGCAACTTATTATTTTAAGTTGCTATAGGATGAAGCAGCAGAATGAAAAAAAAGAAAGAAAAACCGCGTACTGGCCTGCTTTTTATATTAAAATCTCATAGAAGTGTAACCCATTCCAAGCAGGAGGAGTTGGCAAGTGGAAAGGTGCTTCTCCTTAAAGAAGGAAAATTAAAGCAAGAAAAAATGCCATGACAGCAAAACTTTTCACATTAACTTATTAAACAAAATAAATGTTGTTTTTAATTTTCCCCCACTACATCTGATGTTAATTAATTATTAATTGCGAAGTCCAAGGACACATACATAAAAAAGTTGCTCATAAAAGCCTTTTAGAAGAGTGGAATTGAAAACAATTATTACTTTATTTCAACTTCGTATTTCTTTTAAACTAAAATTTCACTCGTCTTTCAATAACAAAAGGTTAAGTGATACTGAACAACCCTGAAGAACGTAATTCTATTTTAAGAAATGAAATTGTTTACTAACTACCTTGCTTATTAAGTATGCGGTCTGAGCCATTTTCTATTTTGTTTAATTTTAAAATACAAAGCGTATTGTAATATTGTAGTTTTTCTGTGCATCAGCAAATTTAATCTGCATTCATTATGGTGAAACTTATATTGCTACCGCATAATTTTGCAGCAGGACAGACACATAAGTTGAATTGGGAGAAAATAATTAATTTCATACTTCCTAAATATTCAGATTTTCCTTCTCCTGCACACTTCGCCATCAATATCAATACATCGAAACATGAATAAAGAAGTCACAGAAAGATAAATGCAACAAAATTGTACTACATTTTATAAATATGAACTGTAATATTTCCGCATGCCTTAAACCTTTAAAAAATCCGTCTAAACCTAAATCATTAAAAAAACTGCTAACATTAATCATCGAATTGAAATTCTAGCTGCATTTCGATCGATACAACTAACTTTTGAGGGAAACAAGTCCATATACAGGGTATTGTAAATAAAGTACCCGAAATCTAAAATAAAATAGGAATGACATCAATTAATATACAAACTTATGCGACAGTCACTATGCAAGATCTTTGATTATATGACTCGTACTAAGAATTGATTTAATACAGATAAAATCTAATCTAACTTTAAGTATGCATTGCTTAGGGGCAGTTTAACCTACATAACACATAATTGATATCGACAATCACTTTCTCCGAACTTTAAATCAACTGTTTTGTTAATGCATCCATTTTTAAATGGCTTTGTTGTGAAGCTTCTGATTTATTCTCGCCTATTAATATCAGAAAATATTAAAAATGCAAAGCAATCACGATTTGCAATTTTTTTTTAATAATTAGTTTTTTTTTTAATTATTTTGAAAACAGTATAAAAGTACAAGCTTGATGATTTAATTTACAATCGTTCTAAAGACATCGCAGAAGTCAGGTATGTGCGAATGTTAAAAACTCCTAATAATATAGAGTAGTATCCAAGAAAAAAACTTATAGTGCTGTAGAGTTTACTCTTAATAACCTTTTTTAGGGTCACGTTGTCCACTTTAATATATAAAATATATTCCAAGCATCAATCATGCATAAGACGGCTTTATCGATCTGCTGCGCATTTCTATGGCTGGTATCATGTATATTGACCTTCTTGCAACACGGCAATAATGCAATATAATTTTGTTCATTGAATATGTGCATTTTATCTTACCTTTTTTATAGTGTCATATGAACAAAATCTTAATTGCACCAACATTCCGGCTGTTCCAAACAACAAGATGCTGAAACTTACTTGATACTGTCAAGCGCAAATGAAAATATCTTGGTTTGTAACAACATTATCTCATGTAAGTTAGTTTAAATTTAATATTCGCTGTAATTATTTAAGAAATAATCAAATATCTTATTTAATTTTTCATATTACGGCTTTGAAAATAATTTATCTACCCCAGCAAAAATGTAAAAATAACGTATGCTTTAAAATATAGTACTGAATGACGCCATTGCAAGACTTAAGTTAGCGGGTGTACAGAAGCAGATAAATAAAACATGCAAGTTATTGGATCTTCTCCACACTCGACTAGCAATCATGAACTGGCGATTTGATTGTGGACTTGCAGTGAGCGTACAAGAGGCTAGAAGTTCAAATCATATGCTGGGTAACGATCAAGTTTTAAAAAGAGTCTTAAATGGCGTAAAGGCGAGACTTACAGTTATCAAGGCCCGTTTTCAAGCTATTTTTACACCCGGAATTCGCTGAATAGTATAAATTGTAATTTGTTATCGGATACTCTTTTTTTGAGTTGAAAAATGAAAATACTGTTACACTTTTAATATTTTTTCTCCTTTGACATGAACAAAAAACAAAAGTATTGCTCATAAGGACTTCGATATGACTAAAACTGTAAGGTGATAGAATGCGAATGGACGTTGCTGTTACATAAACTAAAGTTACATAAACTGTCAATTAAATAGTACCTAACCCGGAAGGTAAAAAATTCCTGATCAAAAAATGCTCTTGCCTAAGGCATTACTTGTGCGACCATTTAGCGTCATGTTTTGTAATGCAATTTCTGAAATTTAAAAAAAGAAAAAAATGATCTTTAATTTTATCTGTGACTATTGAGGTTATTTGAATGCATTTTCGTAATTAAAATAACGTGTAAAATAAAGAATTGTTCGAGTTGTATTAATCTTGCAGCCAGGTAGCATTTTAAGGAATTATTAACATTAACTTTCCTGTTGAAATACTGGATGCAATGTTTTCTTTAGGTGAATTGTCCAAACATGAGAATTCAAACACTTGCAAAGCCAATTTTGTCATCTTCCCTTTTTAGTTTCTAAATAAATATCTCAGTACCCTCGATAAGTCTTTACCAAGAATTTTTGGACAGTCTGCATAAATATTCTCAAAATTGTCTGGTGTTTAAGCGGTACAAACCGAATATTCCAAAGCGAGGTGTTTCATAAAATATTTAGAATTGATCAACAAGAAAGGAAGGGTAAATGGATAATTTACCTAATCGATATGGTTACAAAATACACAAGTGTAAAGATTATAGAACTTTGGTTGCCCATATATGAAGCAGGTAAATCTTTTTACATGGATAATGGAAGAGAATTTGCAAAGGATGAAATATGAGAACTTAATAATCAATTTCAAATACACATCAGGCACACTACTACGTATATTCCTTCGACAAATGGTCTGAATGAACGCAACGCCACAACGGTAGATATAATGATGCAGAAAATGCTGGCAGATCACCCAAAGTTTTCTGAATCACTGCCATTGCAGTATGCCATATCTGTAACAGGGCAAAATCCAATATTGCCATCAGATTTCCATGATTAGCTACCGGCCTTGGAAGGCATTATTATCAACTCTGTAATAGTCCAGCATCTCAATGCCATTGGTGCAGCCAAAGAAGCTTTTGTGCGAGCAGAAACAAGCTCAAAGCTTCGCAAGGCATTAAAACATCCTGCAGATATCTTCTGTCAACCTGGTAACCTAATCCTCTATAAGCTACCAGATGATAGGCGGAGGCCAGGACCTGTTCCTGTCATTGGAGCAGATTTTAAAGTTGTAATCATTTATCATGTCAGAGTTTTTCGTTGTGTTCATACATGTCGCTTATAGCTTGTTACTGAAAATAGACACCCCTTATCCCAGCAAGAATCCTTACTACAACCAATGGGAAATTGTCAACCAAATATTTCTCGAAATCAGACATCGCAATAAAAGCAGCAATAATTTGTAGAAGAAGAAGTTGAACAGGAAGTGCAACATGCTAATGAACATGTTGCCACTCAATAACCAGAAAACTCCGCCCAACAACAAGAATCTGGTCCTGTTGCTAGGTTTCAGATGTCCCTCCCAAAGCGAAAACAAACAGTGCAATATAAATGTCCTGATGGAGAATGGAAAAAACTAAAAATTGTAGGGCCTGCTGGAAAAAAGTGTGGAATCCACGTTTGAGATCACTGTAACAATGAATATTTTATAGATTGGAGTGATGTATCAGAATGGAAGTTACTCGAACTTAAGTTGCACCAAGCAGGGGGTGAACTTTCCACTGCTTTTAATTGTGCAAATGCATGTTGCTGTTTCAATGCACCAAACGAGTTCAAAAATACCAAGAATGAAGAACGTAAAAAGTGAAAACGGTATGAGTTTTAAAAGTTGCAGATGTAGGTCAACCCAGACTAACTGACAAGAGGGTATGTAATCAGAAAATTGTTGACAGAGATAGATATGTCATCCGAAGCTTTAAAGAAAATATTATCATACCTGCTGACTCTACTGGCGGTGAAGAATGTTTGAGATTAATGCTCTCTATAATTACAGGCAAATAATGAACACTAATTTCAACTTACAAAAAGTCTGGTTTTGTCCAAGGCAAATCAAAACAACGAGATGTCTTTGTTGTTTCACCTTGTGATACTTCCCTGCCAAACTCACTCTGGAAGTCCGGTACTGATGTTTTTAACTAAGGGCATAGACCAATTTCCCCAGATGTTTCAAGTTCGCCATTCAGCATCATCACATCATGAATATGTTGGCGTTACTATCAGCCAATGTTAAATTTGTATGTTAAATTTTTTGACGTTACGGTGCGACGTCAATAACACTACTTTAACGTCAAAAACGTCAAAAACGTCAAAACATTTAACATATAAGACATGCATATTTCGGCAACATCAAAGGAAAATGACCACTTCCACTTCGCCTGTCACAGAGACACGGAACTGGCGTATTATTATATAAGATTAAATTAACGAAGCCGTTACAGTGCACTTAAAACTTTGAGGCCAGATAACTTGGAAACAAGGTGGTATCGCCAATGATTTTTCACCGTGTGGTTAAGTAGGGACCACCTGGGACTATTTTGGTTCATGATCCTATACATATTCTTGATCAGCGTTTCAAGATCTATACTATGAAGGCAAAAAGTATACAAATTTCCTAAAAAAAAATTTGTGTCTTCACGGGCCATTGCTGACGTCAGCAAATATTTAAACCCTTATATCTCATTAATTAACCGCCCATCAAAAGCACATAATCATGTACATTTTCTAGATCAGCAGTTTAAGCTCTACACAATAGGACGCAACGAGTAAACTGAATTTCGTCAATTTGTTTTTCCATATGCACTGCTAACATCAGCAAAAAGTCTATAATAACCAATTTTTACATTGTCCTCCTGCCTAAGTGGATTTTTCCACGGGCTCCATCGACTAGTTATAAATATTACATTATAGTTATTATATTTATTGTATTACTTTTCTTGCTAATATTTGTTTTTAAAAGTATGATATTTTTCCAGAAATAATTGTTCAAAATAGACTTTCATTTTCTTGACTGTTGATTAGAGCAATTACTTGAACACTTCTGAAATAGGTGTCACTAAATACATATGAATTGTTTTTTTCTTTCTATCATTTTCTTATCTTTTGTACAAGTCATGGCACAAATTATATTTGCCATGATGAAACAGAATATAAAATAGAGAAAGATATAGAAGATTAGCTGATGCTCTTTTCTTCATTCAGAATAACTAATAGACACGTGAAAAAACTGAACAAAGCGATTTAATTTTAGAATAATAATGATTCTTTACACGGTTATTAAGGCGATTATAATATTTCCTATTTTTTACAGTGTGTAAATAACAAAAAAAGTTAAGATGTTTTGTGGCTACGTGTTTCTACATGAAAAACGAAATCAAACTCTGTTTTGATAACAATTATGAAACTTCACAGAGATGTTCCATTTCTGTGTGTAGGGGAAAAATTATCACAGGTAAAGGACATAATTATCACACTCTTTATTATTACGCTGTACATAATCTCAATAGTGTGCTTATCAGAAAACAGAAATCAAGTTTAAAATTTAATAATTCAAAACTATTTTATGTTTTTAGACTCCCCTGAAATAATTTTCCCTGTCGTGTCCGCTTCCAAATATTATTCTGCACTTCAGCACTTTAAATGATTAGAAATATTATACAGACTAAAAGTAAATAAAATATAATAAAATGAAAGATTCACGGAGTATAATTCACCACAGCTTTTGACAACCTTTTTTCAAGCCAAATTCCAAACTAACTTTAACTTTTTAAACTCAATCTTATTGACATTGATATCACTGGATAAAATTACTTCCTTTTTTTAAGTATCTGTAAGGTTAAAAAAACAACTCAATTTCATTAATTTACAAACGAATTTGTATAACTTAGACTAAACGTTGAATTGTATATGTGCATGTACATGCACAGTATTTTATAGATAACAGATAGAAATTAGCAGATAAAAATCTGAAAGCTTAAACAATAAAAAATAAAAGATATAGGTAAACGTTTTATTTTGCCTTAACCCTATTCGGTCCGGGGGGGGGGGGGGGGGAATTCCGCCCCCCCCTGACGGTTTTTTTAATAACTCCTGATTGCTTTCTTATATGGCTATGATACTTACTGAGTTTCAACATTTATCTATTACACACCTGCATGCTAAATTTTTAGGTCCCATACCTTTCAGAGGCTTTGATATTGGCCATTACTCGAAACTACCCCTAATATCTCTATGAAATCCTTATAATGGGGAAAATGTAAAAACTCCTGTTAGGATTATCCTTAGTACTTGAAACTTGCAACACAACTTTGTTTCATCAAGAAGAATCATTTTGAATAATTTTGACACGTGACTAATCCGATTTCCCGATTTTGTCGGATTTTACCCGAAAATCGGAAAAAAACGGATTTTTGGCAATTTTTGGCAATTTTTTATCCGATCCAAATTTTATTTAGCTTTCAGAAACTTTAAACAGAATGTAAAAATTCGCTCTAGAACAAAAGTAACTATATTTTAAGCAGATAGTGGCATTTTTAACAATTTTCAAGCTTCTGGTGACGTCACAGAAAATGTGCTGACGCAAGCAAAAATTTATTGCCGCCATTTTGTTCCTTTTATGACGTACTGTAAGTGTGCCAAGTTTGATTCAATTTGAACAATCTTATGAAAAGTTATTGAGGGGGGGGGGCGGAATCCGCCCCCCCCCCCCCCCCTGGTCATAATATGTTCAAAAAACCCCGGACCGAATAGGGTTAAAACATGCTTAAAACGCCTTTCGCAAATACAAATGATTAAAGTAGCCTAGCTGTACTTTTTCTAAAAATTGCACCTTTAATCTTAAATGTTGTTTGGATTATGTAACACCTAAATAATGTGCTAATCTAACCTGCACAACCTAATCTAACATGCACTTATCACCGGCAGAAATATCAGTTGCCTAGATGAAGCATCCAGCTTTTATGTGGTTTTGTCTGATAAGATTTAAAAATTAAGTAAAAATTGTTGCGATAAAACAAACATAACTTGCAAAAATTTTAAGGGATTCATTTTTTCCTCTTTATTAATCGTAACACACCATAAAACACTGACTAAGTTTTTAATACAATATTTTTGAAGAAAGCGCAGCAGTAAGTGAGCTCTTTAATATTCTCTATTGTAAATTATTTTTTGTAGCGTAAAAGATATAAATATCAGATATTGTGTTACCTAACGATTAAAATGGTTATTGACTTAATTTTTTTTAGACTATTTCCATTTTGACAAAGAAAGACAGGAAATCCACCATGCATCGAATTGATTTATTCATCTGCTTTACACTGCTATGTTTGTTAGCAGGCATGTTGATTTACATTAACATTGTCAATTACTAAATAAACTATACAATTCTTTAACAAAGTCTTATTTTTTGTATAGTATCACATGCACAAACGCTTAATTGTACTAACATCTTCGCTGTTCCTACAAAACTGCAAGATGCTGAAATTTCTTTGTTACTGTCACAAGCAAGTGACAATATCGTGGTTCGCAACAACATCATTCAATGTAAGTTTCTATCTTTCTCGTAATCATTGACTGTCAAAGGTAAACTTTTTGTTGTGAGGTATAAACTAACAAAATTATACTGGTTATGATGATGATACAGGAAGAAAAGTTGACAAAAAGTAAAGTACTTTTTCGTAATAGGGGGAACATTAAGATAGAGAGTGTTAGACATAACACGGATCCATATTTCTACATAGAGTGTTGAATCCTGCTATCGCAACTCTGAAGCTAAGAGCTGTAAAACAGCAGATAATTCAAACTATCAAGTTCTTAAGTGATCTTCACGTTCGAATTGAAACCGAAGACTTGATTGGGGACTTGTGGTGGGCGTACAAGAGGATAGGGACGTGCAGCAAACGCTTGACAACGATCATGTTTCAAAGCGAGTATTAAATGGAGTACAGGCTAGACTGTACATGTTGATTTCTGATTTTATGAATGCTGCTTTTTAAAGTTCTTTTTTGTATGATTCTTCCCGGACATTATCGTCATTGCATCGAATTTAAAAAAGTGTTTTTCTTACCAAAAGTTAACAACGTTCAGGCTACAAAACGTTCCGTTTATGCGCACCGTGAGCAACGCTAAAAAAGCGCTAATGGAAGTCGGCTTAGTCCATAAAACATTATTCGCACGAAGGCACGCAAGGACCAGAAAAAATCGAAAAAATCGATCATGCTCGGGCCAGCAAATTTCTTATATGGTAAATTTCGAAACTAACCAAAGAACCTAAAATCCTTAATCTGTTGCAATCCTACGTTGTGCTTGTTTGCGAATGGACCTTGGAAAGTTCGTAGTATGAAAGTTGTCTATGGAAGCAGTGTTTATAAATAGTTGTTGGATGAATCTCTCAATGCGGCAATATTTAAAATACACTGAGTTCAGAATTGCAGTAACTATAGAAACGATAAACTGCAAAAAATGATACTTTGTTATAATTCATACCAATATGAACCGTGGAAATGTATATGTTATGGGTTTATATAGAATTGTACATAAATGAGCATGACTATTGTACGACTTAATCTCAGAATGTAAAAAGGCTTGTCTTTGAGCCTATGCATGTCTCACGGTTTAAGTAGTAAGGTTATAAAATATTTTGTTGCCTCTATTCTTCTGATGAAACGTTGATAACTTCTATAATGTCCAAAATGTCCAAGTTGCTTCATCACGGCCAGTCAGCGGAAGATGCATAAAGGCGGGTTGAGAAGAAAGAAAGGTACATCTAAGCGATGTCCATTTAAGGTAGTGGTATAGTAATTTACACCTCTTCTGTATGAAGCATTTTTTTCAACTTTTCTTTTAAAAAAACATTATAAAAGTATACATGTACTTGTTAACAAAAGTTTGTTCTACAATATTATGAGAAAAAATATTTAAAATGTTGTAACAGAAAAAAAATATAGTCGAAAGTCTTAAAAAGTGGGTGTGGCCAATTGTGAAGGGATTTGTCTCAAAAGTTTACAAGTTTACAAAAAAAAATATGTCCACATGTTCAGCATAGTCTGAATTTATATTGCGTATCTCATTTTTTTCTCAACTTTAATCGTTTTGAAAATACACCGTAAATCATCTATAAGATCATAAAAATAAAACCTTTTTTTTCCTTTTTCTTTCAATCACTTTTGCATCCAAATCCGCTGACCAAAAATTAAAATGAGACACGCGAAAAGAGGTCAAACACTCGTGAAGTCGAAAACGAAAGTTTCATGACGTCATCTAATGTATTTTTGAGACAGATCCCTTTTAAAAAGAGTGGGAAACGAGATATTCGTTAACATTTTTTTAAGTTTTTTCTTTCGACCTGTGATTGTTTACAAGAAATTGAAAAGAGAATGAGAAGAAAAAGAGAATATAAATGTTCAAAAACAGGAAATGTAATAATCGAGAAAACGATTCTATTCAGCTTTCAATTTTGTTTTGTGAGAATATTTGTTATAATAAGAATATAAAAATGCCAAAAGGAAACCCAGACAATGTTTTGTCGTTGGAAGAAGAAGTTGGAAAAAACATGAGAGATGCAGGGTAAGCAGTTTTGATTTGTTCAATAAACAAGCTTCCACCTTGTTTACTTCTTTCAAATAATTCAATTTTTACTTTATCTAGATACGATGGCAGCCTGTTTATTTCTTCACTAAAAGATGCCGTAAATATTAGATAAAAAAGATCGAAAACACCAATAAAAATTCGATTTTCTTTTTATTGCTATTGTGCTAGAAACCTCTTGGTAAAAAAAATCATTTGATTACTTTGTTACCATTTTTATTATCATCTTCAAAAAGATTTCCACCCTCGATACTATCCATTGTTTATTTTACCTTTTTTTTTCTTGAAGTTTTGAATGGATTTCTACGATAATTTGACAATTTCGAAGACATTTTCACGATTACAAAAAGAAACTTATAATAATAATAAAAAATGACGAAATTCTATATTATAAAATTTAACTTTTTTCCCAGTACTTTGTGTCTCGCTTATATTTCACACCTTATGCATAAATATGGCGTAAACAGAAAGTTCTTAATGCTGAAACGTCAGATTTTTTTAGTAAACGTGAGTCATAACTCACTTTATGCATAGAAATATTTGATCGCCAGAACAAAGAAATATGGAGTGGAACATTTTGTAACGCTAAATCCTTCAATTTTGAGGAAACATTTTGGAATAAAAATTAGTTCACTGGAAAGAACAGTTTGAATAGTAAAATGTTCCTTAAAAAAATGTAAAAAAAAGTAATTATTTACCATACCGCTACCTTAAATTCTATTCAAAAGTCTTTTGTTTACGCGCACCTTTAAAACCCACCCGTTGCACCGCTTTCGCTGTATTTTAGTATTCTGAGTGTGACACGAGTGTTTAACGACCACGCAGAAATTTCAAAAAACATATTAAGAACTATACAGAAGTTAAGAAAAACATTTCAGTTCTATTAAATTATAATAATTAATACTGGTGATATTTATTTCCCTACCTAAAAAACAATTCAGCTGGTGTTTGGAGCTTGTATTGTGTAAATTGTTGCGCTGTTATATGGTATAATTTTACATCTAACAAATAGTTCTGTATGTTTCTTTTTGCACATCGTTGGTTAAAGGATTGACAAAATTTATAAAAAAGTATTACTTCAGAAAAGTTTGCTTATTGGTACAGAATCGGTGGAACTATTGTTTCTTTCATAGAACAAAATAAAAAAATTGTCTTTTCCTTTTGTTGGAATGACGACGCTTGGTTGTCACAATGACTCATCGTTAAGCACTAATTTTAAGAAAAATTATCTGACGTCATCTCTTATGTGAGTAGCTAGGAACCACTAGTAACAAAATTGAAGCACCCAAAGTTCCCTTAAGATGGGGTAGTTTGCAACAACAGATGGATCGATGATGTCATCAAAAAGCTATGAAACAATTGTATCTGTCACTTTTTGTCTGAAACGCACGATCCTATAAATTTTCTTCACCAACGTACAAAGGTCTACATAATAGGTGCAGCGCGTTAAGAACTTTCATAAAGTTAAATAGCGGGCTCATTGACTTTGAAATCGCTGTCATTCTGTCAAATTTCAAAGGACGATATTCTCATTGTTTTTCTGCCTAAAAGAATCTCACGGACAGCAGATAGATTAGCAGATAGTTACAAAATCAATACAGAAAGGGTTGCGGTGCAGGGGAGCGGGGGAGAAGGGGAGCAGGGGAGTGGGGGGCGGTGGAGCAGGGGAGCGGGAGATAAAGTCACTTAGATTCGCAAGCGAAACATTTTAGTTACTACTTTCGATAAAAAAACCCACGAGTTCCATTTTATTCGATGCAAAGGTTTTATCTTCGCCAAGGAGAAAAAAGTTTAAATTGTACCGCAGTCTGTTATGTGCGCAATGTTGCATGGGCAAGTCGCCCATTTTATTCAGAACCTGACGGATAAGAAAATATTTGAAATGGTAAACGAAATAATAATGGTAAATTTTATTAATATATCGCCTCAACTTGGTTATAATATGCATTGAAGGGGAGAGGGAAAATGTCCTAATCATAAAATTCCAAATGCCTAAAAACGCTTTCTCAAAAAGTTACTAAATTAGTTAAATGAGCACCTCACCTGAATGTTATTTTAACGCTGTTACAGATTATATCTAACCGCTGTCTTTCAAAGCCAGTCGTTGTCTTTCAACGTAGACCTTTTGCAACGTTTATATAACATTACATTTGCATGTTTCCAACGTGGAAATGGTAGCTAACGTTGCTTGACGTTAAAAGAACGTTATCAACTTTACGATTGATAAATATTAGCCGCTATTTTTCAACGCCAGTTAGTGCTAAACCGTTTTAAACATTAAAAGAACCAATTTTTGTTTTAACGTTAAAGCAATGCTACTAGCTTTGTGTTCTGTTCTTTAAGGGCCGGTCGTTGTCATTTAACGCAAATGTTTATAAAAAATTTATATAGCGGTAGACTTAAGCTGTTTCAAAACTTGCAATAGTAACGTTGTTTCAACGTTAAAGCAATGTCTATTTTTAAGTTTTTAACTTGCCATAAATTTGCCAATATTTAAACAAATTTGTTTATATAACGTTATGGTTCTGAACGTTTATATTATGTTTAAAAAATAACGGGGATTAAACGTTATTTATGAAATTTTGAGCTGAAAATTAAAAGTTCGTGCTCGCAATACCACGTAAGTCGCTTCGTCCATTGAGACTTATAATTCATCAGGAATCATTTGCAGGTCTGTACGCCATATTTAGTTTCGGACTCTACGCTGAAACTTTATCAGGTTTCCACTGCGTCGCCTGAAGCAGCTATATATCCTCTAATTTTTTTTGGTTTTTAGTACTAAATCATGTATCAAAGGTTTTAAATGGTAGTTTTTATTACACCAGAATCCCCTCTAAGCACCCTAGTTGATAGCGATACAAATAGAAACAGGAGGGGCTATCCCGAGTAAATAATTTAATGAAAATACTAATAATTTCATTGTACTGCATTAATATAATGGAAAGAAATGAACAAAGATATTACAAAAATAATTTTTTCAAACAAATCGATTAATTGATAATCAATTTATTTTTATTTTTTATATATGTTTCCTAGTCGCGTTTTGATGTCTGTAAGACGTATTTTTGCTCCATATAATACTCTCTTTGATAACTGATCATCGCGAAGCATCTGCTTCAAATTTCTTGCTTCTTTTACGCTATTGGGAAGTCCACAATCAAGTCTTCTGTTAATGATTGCAATTCTTATTTGAAGGTATTTTATCAACTTCATGATTTGGTTTATTTGTTTGCACACACCCTGTAATTTCAGCTTTGCATTGAATGAATTCAAGACTAAAAAAGCAATGAAGATATTTTATACTTAATGTTTGATGTGTCAAGGTATTCAGCAAATATGAGTATTTTTTGTAACTGTCAGACAGTGGATAAGACTTGAGTGCTTTATATGATAACTTGTTAGCACGCTTTTCAGGTTTAAATATAAGTTTCAAAGTATAAACACATTCAAACTTATTATGTATTGAAGTTTTCCCAGAACGCCATTATAAGGGTTTTAATCAAGGTTCCGTTGCAGATTTCAATTCTACCGTACCACCGAACGAATCCGGCTGGGTACCAGGCAGTATATCAGGTGATTGTAATGCTCCTTTGCATGAGCATGGCATAAAGAAAAGGTTAAAAAAATGCTATGGTCCTAAGAACATTGCAATTGTAATAGTGAATTAGTGGAAAACGAATAATTGGAAGTATGACGGCTTTTGCAATACATGTAACATTTGCAAAGATGAATAGATTCTTAAAAGTTGACAGGAAAGAAAATATCAATTTACTTACAAGGAATAATTAGGTTGCAAACTCTTATATTCTCGTTTGCAAGTGCGAGCACATGAGTAATGTTTCTATCCAGTGGTTTGATTGGAACTTCTGGAACATTAGTACAATTAAGCGGCTGCATCGGAGTAGTTGTTGGAACCATCGTTGTGGATGCAGTTGTAGTTGTAGTTGTCGTTGTGGAAGTAGTTGTCGGGACCATGGTTGTTGTCATGTTATTTTGTGTATGCACAGCTATGGTGGAGTTAAAAATCGTTATTCTCAAACACAATCTTTTAAAAAGCACATATGTCAATAAATTTTAAAAAATAATCTCTTACCTGCAATGATTGACAGCAATGCAACACATAGTAGATTTCCACACATGATTATTTCAATTCAAATTTAAAAAAACCTAAAAAAGTATTAGGAAGATGCCACATCAACAAACTCTATACCGTAACTTGCGAGAGTATTTTAACACAGTTATACTCTATAACAGTTTTGCTTACTCACCTCTCTAACTTGTTTATGCAAATTATGACTCTGTAATTCATAAAATGCTTCAATTTATACAGTCTGAAAACGGTTATCAATGTAAAGATCAATTATATTTACCGCATTTTGTCTAGTCATTTAAAAGTAATTGTTAGATAAACAGGAAGATGTGTTATTACAAAATTTATCTGACGTAATCACAGAATGGTGTAATTAACTCTTATTTCTCCAATTCACTATTTTTTTCAAGAAAGAAAACTGGTTGATTTTCTTTTCTTGATTGGTCGTTATTTAAATGATATGATAAAATAAGCAGGAACGGTGGAGTGAGCAGATTTAGTTTAATGAAACTGATCCTGTCTGTAGCTTGAAACTAATAAAAACTTAAGGACACTGCCACATCAGAAACTGCCTCTTAATGAATGAATTCATTTTCTGTACGAAAGATTCAAGTCGATAAAACGATGAAGATAAAACAAACATTTTTTTTAAGAAAGAGCAATTTAAACTGTTTTTTGTCACAAAAACATCAAACTCTGTAATATCTAAATATGAAATTCGTTGTTTTCCACCATTAAAAATCTTCTGCAGTCAATTGGTTGTTCTAAATATTCAGAAATGTTGAGCTCATAAATTGTACATTTTAAACATGCTGATGTACACGAAATTTTCAACCTGATTTCCAACCATTATAAGCGTTTATCATGGCTAAATTAAAATTCCTGTAACGTAAACTACTTACGAACCAGATGGAAAACATCACTTCTCATTGCAAAACAATAAAGTATAGCAACCAAGTTACACTTTTTCCACAAAGTATCAGAAAAAATTCACAAAACGCGATTTTTAGGCGTATTTGTAATATATTTTCTAAAATTATGGAATTAAGATTAATAAGTAATGAAGTAATTCCTGTGGATTATAATGACAAAGATTTGTTAAGAATAGTTTTTTAAGGAAAAACTTTTTTTTTCTTTAAGTTATATGTTTTTATCCATGAGGTCCAAAAAATTCCAGAATGGTATTTAGTAAGACCACATTGTCAGACACAAATTAATTTTTGACGTGACTTAATTAAGGAATTGTTTTCACACTGTTTTATTTCGTAAAATCAAAATAACAAATGGAGCTGTTTTAGCTGGTTATAATGTTTATTTAAGCTGACTGTTCCATTTATTAAACTTCATTGCCAGTTAATCATATATCTTTCATTAGGAATTTGCGTGTAATAATTTTAATTTTCCATGTCCAAAATCATTTAAACGAGTTTCTGTTTTCGTGTTGCAGTTTCATTCCCTGAATGTACTATTTTTCTGTAATTATTTTTGTAATTGGCGAAAAGTGGGCTCGTCATTACACAAATAACAATTGTCCTCAATAAAGAATTATAGGAAGTAACAAAAGACAGACAAAAATTGGACAAACAATGACCAAGGTGTTGTTTTTTTGCCGTGCATTTTTTTATCAGCAGATGGTTATCAGCCATATTGAAAATAAAGGTATTACTATCAAAGCATAGAGATGACAATGTATTTGCATTAAAATTGAATTATAAGGTTTCCAACGGATTAAGTGAAACATTAAAAAGGATTTCTATCTAAAACAAGGCTTACTCTGTCTGTGAATCAATATATCAATTCTGTTATAAAATTATCAATTAACAAGAACGCATAAAGAATAAGCTTTTATGCTTGCCTTTTCAAATAAAATTACCAACAAACTTTTTTATGATAAAACTAAAAGAACAACTCTCCTACGATAGAACGATCAAATAATTTATTTGTGTCCTGTTCAGGTTTCGTCATAAACAATTAGTCACACGTTATTTGATCCATTTTAACAAAAAATTCTTAATTTAATGCTGATGTACTAATTACTCAAGGACTAGATTTTTATACAGAAATAATAAGACCCTGACCATAACAGGGTTAAAGGTACTTCACTGAAAGTATAATATTGTTACTTTCACAGGTTGCGACTGTTTACTTACGTTGACTTTTGTAGTTAATAGTGTCATTGTTATATATGAGAATTCTACCCTGCCGTGCAAAAGTTTCCATTTAACCACTAAGCCCGTTAAAGTAAAAAAACCTGTTTTACTAAAAAACCGTCTGAAATATTAGCCTTTTTGACACGATGAACGGTTATCAAAAAAGATCAGAGCTAGACCTGAAGTTAAGTTATGGGAAGTTAAGAATAGGAAGTACAGAAAATATAGGAAGTATAAAAGATTTACTTTAAACAAAATGTACAGCTAACGCAATTTTCTTATTACGATATATAATCATTTGGTTGATTTGAATGTTACGTAGAAACACCCTTATGCTATCACGTTTTTTGCTTCCGCACGATACTCAAAAATGGTTGGATCATCAACTTTTCTTAAACATTTTTGAATTAGTTAAAAAATCACTTTAAGCATGACATAGCAAAAATTGGTGATAAAAAGGAGAGCTCTGTAAAGTTAAATTACATACTCATAAAAGAATACCGTAAGTAGAGTTAGTAAGTTTTTGATTCATTGCACTGTCAATATATGCAGTAAAAAATCGTTCTTATGAACTTTAAATTCTCTTTTAGTATTTTAGTTTTCTTGGTAAATCAAGTTTTACGCAGCCATGTATAGATCCCGCTTGTACATCTACTCAATAATGGTCTCCTTAGTGGCAGGTATGTAATGTTATTTGTACAAGAAGTTATTTGAAAAGTTCTAGATAATCTTGATATAACAAAGAGCTTATTTTCACCTTGCCTCATTTACTGTTTCTTTTACGTGTTACCTTTTCTAGTGGCCTATTCGCAAAACAATATGACTCCAACGATGGCTCCAACAAGTATTCCGATGCAACCTCTCAATTGTACCAATATTCCGAAAGTTCCAGCTACACCGCTTGATGGTAACATCAATACTGTAATCGTCCTGGCCAATGATAATATACAAGTATGCAATCAGATTATTCCCTGTAAGTGCATTTATTTTATTTGCGTCTTAACATGTGTGTATTATATTTTATTATATGAAAGTCGACCATGTGTTAACATCAGAATCTGATGTCTCTTACCGCTGGCATTATTGATTATTCTCATAAAATTACTAAATGTATATGCAATGTTTGTTTATAATTTAGTATTGAACGCATTTAACGCAAACCTAAAATTAAAAGGCGTCCTTCAGCAACTGCACCAAATCCAAATGTTGCTTCAATATCTCTATCAACGAATAGAAATCGTTATCAGAAGACTTGACTGTGGACTTGTAATGAGCGTGATGGAAGCAAGAAATTTGAAGCAAATGTTGCACAATGACCAAGTTTCAAAAAGGGTATTAAATGGCATAAAGATGCGATTAACAGATGTTAAACAACGTCTACGAGCAATTGCTTAAACGCCATCATGGAATAATGTCAAGAGAATGTTACAATTTTTATTAACATATATAAGCAGTGTTTATATAATGTAGATGACTCAAATCTCTAAAATTATGTAGCAGTCATTTTACGTGAGTGATAACTCTAATCACCTGTTACTTCCTTTCTGTTTTCGCAGAGTATAAACGCCTACAGATACCATTTTTTTGCAAAAACCTTCGACAGCTCAATCACATTTTTTTAGCCTTCAACATATCGTGGTTGTAAATTTTTTTACTGAAGTAGACATCTCAGTGGTTGCTTTTCAGCTCAATTAGAATTAAGATAGAGATACTATTTATTCCACATGGAAATAGTGCTGCTGCATCTTTTTGAGATCAGAACACGATTCAAATGAAAAGCTATCTTTTCTATGAAAAGCTAATTATTTTTTTTATTCTACTTTTCTGATTGATTTTCTTGATGTGACATATATGCTGTATTGCTTTTAAATAGTTCTATTGAATTCTAAACTTGAACATTTTCTTTTCTTTTATTTCTCAATTCTTGTCAGTAACCAAATAAGTAAATGACAGAAACTGTTAGGATTCAAACGATCGAAGTTTTTGCGAAGCGAAATTGTAGAGCATGTTTGCTACGCGTAACACACCAAGAGAATTATTGAGACTTTTAAAATTTCGATAGAAAAAAAGCGTAAGAAGATGTAACTGATATTTTCGCACAAAAAGAAATGGTATTTTTTTGTCTACCCAAACAAATAAGTTTGGACCAAGCAGCCCTCCGTTATTTGCTGATTTCCGTTTCCAGAAAACGAAAAACTGTAGAGTAAAATTTGGCAATCAGAAAACGGCCATGGGCTAAGAGACCTAATGCAAATACTTAGCTTAGGTAGTTAATATGGCTTCTTAATTTTTGTATAGTTACGTTAGTCTCATTGTGTGGGATTATATTGCGTACAAACTGATTGGAATAAGTTGTTTTTCTTCAATTTTTTTTATATAGTTGACACAAAGTGCTGACATTAATCAAGCTGTGAGTGTTTAGTGTTTACGGTGTGAAGCTAATTCCTACCTTTTCTTTGAGGGCACACTATATTAATTTGAACGTGCTGTATATATCGTTTTATTAATAAAAGTGTTTTAAAATACCAAGTTATCGGGTTGAAGTGGCATTTTACGTGGTTGGTACCCTTTTTATGCAGCAGAAGAAGGGTGAATTGTAATTAGCTAAAAGTCTGGATGATCCAATATTTACTTTTTACCCTTTTTTTTGTATTGGTTTGATGTAGCTAATTGGCTAAATTAATTTATGGTGCCTGAGACCATTCATCAGAAATATGTTTAATTATGTCTACGTCTATGTAAATATGTCTAGCTACAATAAGAGAAGGAAACTTTTGTGCCAATCTAAACTTTCGTGCCAATCTAAAAAAGTTTAAAAAAAAATTAATCCACAAGTATCAACTAACCTTTTTTTTGGTTAAGTTGCTCGTTCATATTCTATAACACAACTTTCAATGTCTACGTTTTCATAATATAAAAAAAATTCACAGGTAAAAAATGCAGACCTAAAGTGAAGACAGGGAAATTTTGGTTAAAAACTTTTTTACTGTGGCTACTAGTGTCTTTTCACCGATATTTGTTCTAAACCTAAACATACAAGCTATATTTTATCAAGATCAAAGGGTGCCTTAACTTAAAAGTAAAGTTTGGACTGGTCTACGACTTACCGCATGCATTAATTCGCCCGTCGATTTGTGTAAGAAGTCTGGATACTATAAACAACACGAGTCACGATAAAATATATTTGGGTGCTAACATCTGTAAAAATGTGAGTGTTGTCTGGCTTTTTCCTCAGATTTTTCATATCTGCAAAAGTAAATATATTTCCAGAACTAAAAAAAACTTAGCAAACTCATCCTTTTTCTCTGACAGTTTTTTGCTTTTTTAACATTGTGGCAGGGTTTATTTGTGAAATTTCGAAAAATTTTGAAACAAAATAAATAAATACCTGGAGACGAGTTCATTTATTATTTTTTGCAGTAAAAAACATACAATACTTATTAATAACTTTATAAGAAGAATGACACTTGCCACCCACACTATAAAAGGTCAATAAATAAACTAATGGACAGACCTTCCTTTTCTAAGGAGAATTGCAAAAAGGAAATAAAATTTTGTCAGAAGAACGTTGGGTAAGTTACAGTTGAAAATAGTTGTTATATCAGTCTACTGTTTCTTATAGTAATATTTCTTTTTATAAAAAAAGATCTTATGTTAGCAAGTCAGACAAACTGAGATTTATTAGAACAAAACTAGGCCTTGTGTGTACACTTCTTTGTATAAAAACGAACTTCAAAATTTCAGTGTGATTATACCTGTATAATGGATCATGTGTGGAAATAATTTTTGTCGTTCTCGTATTGCTTTTTTTTAGGTCATCTAACAACATCCCGGAAGGCTGGAAGTTTAATGTATAGACAAGAATGTCATTATTATTTTTAAAAGATTTTAATTATGACCTAGGTTATTTTGTCTGCATTATTTGTTCTTGCGTTTTTTAAATGCTACACATCTTCGTAATTCAGTCCTACTGTGTTCTCACTTATGAAACTTTATGGTGGTTAAAACGAAGTGCAGGAAAATTCAGATTCTGGTTTGTTAAAAAATAGCTGTGTGTCACAGTAGATGCGATCATTATGAAGGAGAAACGGTGAATGGTTTAAAATCGCAAGTTGACAACTGTCTCATTAAACGAAATTTTTAACCCCATCGTGCTCATAGACGCGAAAGGTAGAAAAATTACCAACATGTTGTTTCATTGTATTGTAAAGTTCATTCTGAGGTCAAAACCTTGCATAAATTATTATTTATGCAAGGTTTTGCATAATTTATCGCTATAATCTCAATTCCAATTTATTTCATATCGAAAATGAACACTGTATTTGCCATTTATATTGAAAGAAACTACAAAAACAAATTTACAATCTAAATTGGTAAGGTTTCATTACCAAACCACGCCACAAAATTCCGTAATAAAAAACTTGCGTATCAAACCATCAGAGTTTAATTAAAACTAGTAGAGAAACGAAAGCTGGATTGCTCCCTAGCACCGCGACTTCCGTTATATTTACGAAACATCATGCGACGACCACGAAGTTGAAGATAATAACCGGGGCGCGTACTTGATTCGAAAACTGCAAAACCTTTGAAGAATTTGTCTTTGATGAGGTAAAACGACGCACTGTTGACGTAGTATCGACTTCGAGATCTTTGGCGCACATACACAGAACTTCCTTTGTGTTGTAAGTATGAAGAAGGGGCTGTTAAAGACTGGAAAGATATTGTGCCAGGTTTTCTGTTGATTCCTGATAAACGGAATATGAAAATATTGGCTTTTAAAGGAGGCAGGTTGTAAGAGCTTTTATAAAATGTGCAAGATTCTGTTTGAGTCCATAGATCTAATATATACGTAATTCTTAAGCTCTTCGCCTGAAGATAACATTACCAAAACTGCATCATAACAAGGATAATAATAATATCTAGACGTTCATGAAATATTCTAAGTTACACAGTAATATGAATACTCTAAGTTATTCATTATTTTAAGTAGTCGTTCATTTTTCAGTTTCATCATCTCATTAAAATACAAAAGGTTATGGATTTCGGCGGAGTATCAATGTATAGGTAATTTTCTAAATTGACTTTATTAAACAAGTGCAATGGCTTATAATATATTTTTTTAAGTGTTCTTTACTTTTGCAGTTGTCTTAAAGAAACTGTTATTAATATTCAGTACCAACGAGTGATTCTTACCTTTGACAATACGAAAGCCATGGTTATGTCCTCTTAAGGCGTAAACGCGACCCCAGTCACCAAAAACTCCAACGCCAAAGGCGGGATACTTGTATGGTATTATCGCCTTTGCTTCGTACTTTATAGCTACAACAATAAATAAAATTAGTTAAATGTTTATTTTTATGATGAGTAAGTCTCTGATTTAAAGAAATATTTGTTGATCCCAAATAAATATCTACAATAGTCTTACCAACACGCATTTTGGATATTTTAAAACTGGCATCGTTCTTGAAAAGAAGTGAACCATCATCTTCATGAAGTTTTATACGATATCCTTGATGACGTAAGTATCTACTTGGATAGTTGGAAGATTGAAACGCTGCGTACCCATTAAAGTATTTGTTCATGATAATAACAAATGAAGCATCGTCTTTGAAGAGTTGAGAATTATCATTCTTGTCCACGTATGCAAGAAATCCACGATGTCGTAAATAGGCACTAGGATCGGACAATGATTGGAAACTAACAGTTCCCGGCTTGCCATTCAAACCTTTACAAAAAAAATTTTAAAAAAAATTATTTTATTTTTTTAAATTCAATTAACTGTCCTGTCCTCTGGATTTTACTTTTGTGTGCTGCTCTTTTATTGTTGTGGAAATGCCTACTACTGCACTAGTAAAATTTGTACTTCTATTTCACTTTTAAAGAAACATTATGGGTTGCTTGTTTTATACGTGGGTTTTATAGTTGCCAATAGAAGTGCATTTAACTGTCAAACAATCACTTTTACCTTGTACTATCTTATAGCCAGGATTTCCAGAATTAATGATGTACACATGATTTCCATTCTTCTCGCCGATGCGATAATTTGGATAATTCTTTGATGTCAATGTTTTAGGCCCCAAATGCGTGGTAGCTAGATACGAAATAATGGTAATTAACTCCAAAACTTGTACAAAATAACAGATTGCCTTAAATTTTCTCGTTATATAATTTCATTGCAGCATAAAATAACTCTTATGTCAAGGATAATGATTGAGCAGGATAATAATATTTTTGTTCAACCCTAATTCCTTATTGTATTCTTCGCACGAATAAAAGATTGTAAGTCCATATTGTGTCACCTTCATTTTTTAATGTACGGTTAAATCTTATTCAGACCCACGTTAGAAAGAACATGATGGCGAATTGCTTCTGTATCTAAATTTTTATAATACCTTTGTACTAACTCTTAGGTAAATGCCGTATCTATGATAATTAATATGTTACTTACTAAATGAATCTTTGGACGTAACTATGACGTTCAAGTCGTGTTAAAATTAATGTTCATATACATTCACAATCGTATCTAGCAGATAATGCTCAAAACTATCGCCTAATATTACGTTGTTTCAAACAGTAAAGTTAATAGCTTGTGTTGCTATTACAGTTAAAACATGAAATTTACATCATTTAATTATTTCTTTAAAACAAATTTTTATACACAGAATTGACGGGTGAGTAAAACAGATTCTTCGGTCTGTGCAAATTTTACCATAAAATCATGAATGATTGGGCGCCGTACTAAATACAAATAAATTAAAGATCTCTTCCGCAATTTTTAACTTTCTCGCACCTCATAATTACAAATTGAACAATAAATGAAATTAATCTTAATTTTTTGTGACAACGTGAAACTGTTTCATTGAAAGGCATTTTTATCATTTCTATTATCCACAGAATATTCCCTTTTAAAAACACATTAGGATTTGTCTTACCCACAGCCATTGTTTCTATTTTGAAACTTGCGTCGTTCTTGAAAAGAACTGACCCGTCATCAGTATGAAGCTTGATACGATATCCTTGATGACGTAAGTATCTATTTGGATAGTTGGAAGATTGAAACGCTGCGTATCCATTAAAGTATTTGTTCATGATAATAACAAATGAAGCATCGTCTTTGAAGAGTTGAGTATTATCATTCTTGTCCACGTATGCAAGAAATCCACGATGTCGTAAATAAGCACTAGGATCGGACAATGATTGGAAACTAACAGTTCCCGGCTTGCCATTCAAACCTTTAGGTCATACAAAAAAATTTTATTATGTTTATCTTTGAATTATCTCTTTGCTTGCTTTTTTTATTATCGTAGAGTTAATTATTACGGACTAGTAACATTGAAAATCCTAGTTCAATGTACATGCAACATCAGGTGTGACCTACTAAAAACGTTTTGATGTAAAATGATCAACAGAAGTTTAGATAATTGTAAAAATCGCCCCCTTTACCTTGCACTATCCTATATCCAGGGTTGCCAGAATTGACGATGTACACATGATTTCCATTTTTCTCGCCAATGCGATAATTGGGGTAATTTTTCGATATCAAAGTCTTGGGCCCCAAATACGTTGTAGCTATGTAGGAAATAATAGTAACTGACTCAAAGATTCTCAGAAAATAGAACAATGCCCAATATTCTCTTTTGATATGATTTCATTAAGAATATATTGAAAATCTTATTGCGGTTTACAAGATAATTCTTAGGTAAGACAATAATATTCTTTTTCTATCCTTGTTCCTGTTGTAAAATGCATAAAGATTTTAAATTTATATTGCATCACCTGTATTTTTCAATGTACAGTTTAATCCTACCTGGAGCTATGGCAGAAGTGATAGGGATTCCTGCGCGACTCAAAGTTATATATTACTTTTTCTTAAGTAAGGTTTAGCTAAACCCCATATATATTATACTGTTATTTAAGGACTCGCAGGACTTAAGGACTCAATTAAGTATGAGACTAAGTATTTCAAAATGGGTCATTTATGTAAATTCGTCAGACGAAACTCTGAATTACAGAAGTGAAAGGTAGCTAAACCTGTTTCCCGGACTTCGCAAGTTATTCTGAAAGTGATAAATAATTTGACGCCATAAGAAACACGTAAAAACAAGAAAAATATTTTTTATTCTTTTCACCAAGAACTTGTTAAATGACAATTCTGTTCAAAAGTCGAAGAACACGGTCCTGTAAGAAACAATTTAATACACCTAAAAATTTTAGGAGCATGCTATGATACGCTGTGACTTATCTAACCTTGTTGTTTTATACTACACTATCTAGCTAGTAGTTCTATACATTAGACTGGGTATAAGATTGTAAAAAATTAGATTATAGACATAGCAAAAATGGCTAGATAGGTAATAAATCGATTTTTATATAATAAAGCGACCGCTACTTACATAACACCACCGTTAACATTGCAGCGAAAATAGCCAAGCGAAACATTTTAACAAGTTTTTCTAAAACAGAATATGTAGAAAGTCAGAAAGTGTATGATAACTAGAATCCATAGGTATGCGTACGTCCCGGCCGGCAACTACTATGTTTTGTTCACAGAAAGACATATAGCGCGTGATTGTCTGGTCGAACGCGTGTGGAAAATCCCAGAAATTTGGCCGTCACAACAAAAAGAAAATTTCATAAGTAGTTTAGCATGAGCGGGTTTTTGCAAGCAGACGAACCAAGACAATTTTGCAAATTTTTAGTCAAGAAAAAAACATTGCTAACAGTAACTGGAATTACTCTAATATAATGTAAAAAAAATAACCACATAGTAATAAAAAAAAGAAAAATTATTACTCTTTCACTACGGCCACCTTTTCAAGTTTACCAATGTTGTTTTTTAGATATACTTTTTATTAACTCTGTTTTTCAATATATAAACGTTTTGAGGAGCACAGCTTTTAAAAATAATTTTCACGTTTTTCCCAAAAGACGTTTATGGAGGATGGTAATTTAATATATTGTGGTTGTTATGGTTCTTTGCACCGATATCTTCAGAAAAAAATGATTAAAGTAATTCGAAAACTGGTGTAATTAGAATCACATTAAGAAAATTAAGAGAGTGGTCCCTGAGGGCAATTAACATTAAGTCTCAGGCCAGCAGTCAATTACAATTCCTACGCAGTAATTATAAGTTAATTTTAAATAACGTTTGTACCAATTCTTCTGAGATTAAAATATTACCATAATTAAAAAACTATGCCGAGAAAACCTAAAGCTTTATATTGTTTCGAAATTTAATAAGTAACAAGAAAGTGTGGTCGGTTAAAATCACACATAACGAAAAATATTTCAGTGCAAGATATACAAAAACAATCCTATGCAAAGATCTTTTTGGCATTGCGAAAATAAATCTCTGGGAAAACTAACTAACTTCTTATGAGATTTGTTTTTAAAATAATGGTTTTAGTCCACTTTTTTATTACCAGATCATGTAGCCAAAAGTGACTAATACAATTTTTGATTAGACAAAGTATAAACTAACAAAGGTGATTTTATACGGTATTAAAGAGTTCATTACTTTCAAAACCACAAATATTTTTCACATATATGAAATTAAGGTTGTGCAATTCCATATAACAAAGTATAATATTATCTGTTTTCTACATTACATTGTGGATTGATATTTCTTTCCAAAAACTCTTCTTCGTCGTCGACGCAAAACTAAAGTGGTTTGAAAAAAAAATGTGTTAAAACATTATTAACCATTTTATGTATATTAATTCGGGCGTATGACTTCACAATAAAAAGGAGTACGGGAAGTTTGATTGATGATGATTATTTTATTGAATCCAATGTAATTAATAACACACGGCGCATTTGCCGACACTGTATCCAATAAAGACACCAATGAACCTCCAATAACGCCTTTCATGGTTCTACCATACAAAGGAAATCATGGTAACTGCTTAGTAAAGCGTCTAAAAAATACTTCAAACAGCTTCTACCTGCCAATGTCAAGCCATTTATTGCTTATCAATGTCGAAAGTTATCTTCGCTATTTTCTGTGAAAGATAAAACCAAGGATGAACACAAACATAGTGTTGTGTACAAATATACTTGTCCGGTGGAATTGTGCGATGCTACATACATTGGTGAAACAGCGAGGAGGTTAATTGAAAGAATGATAAATCATTAAAAGCGCGATAAGGATCACTGAAAATCACCCACTGGCTGAACAAAAGGACTTCAGTATTTTAATAGATAATGTTCACCACTTCAAAAAGAGAAAAATAGCTGAGGTCATGTATATTAGTGATAACAGTCCCACGGTCATTGTACAGGAATTGTCTGTTCCATTAAAATTGTTTTAAGTTAAATACTTTTATAGTCAACACGGGGAGGAGTGCATCTGTGTTCCGCGCGGTGGACGTTACCCTTACCAACAGTATATAATTGAAACACCCTTGGGTTTGCCGTTATGTGTTATATGTTTTGTTAAGTATTGTTTTATACGTCCTCTGTGTATTATGCAGTTGTTGAATATTATAATTAAAAAACTTGTGAGATATGAACAATTTACGTTGATAATGTCTTGTGTAATAACAAGATGAAAGACGTCTGCGATAAATTTTTTATACTCAAAAGTTAAACAAAGTTTTTTTTATTCTTACAGCCTGGTTGTGAGTCCCGTCCATAATTCGTCAAATCAATCTCTACATAAAAAGAATGAAAGGAATTGTTTCATATCTTTACTTCCAATACTTAAAAATATTAAAGATGGCTAGCCAATATTTACAATATTAAAGGAAGTTTGGGCATTGGCACATATATCTGATATCTTATAAGCGTAAGCAAATTTTTTGGGTTAACCAAAATCCAAAGACTCTGAAATTAGTTCTTTTCTATTTTCCATTGTAAAAAGTGTTCACCAATTTTAAGCGAATAATTTCTAGTTGAATTTATTTGGCTTTTGTTGTCTTATATTTTCTACCTACAGAAATAAGTGCGCGCATTTAGAAACCGTTATGTCCCACAAAAGGTACGAACAACTGTTAAAAATGACTGAAAATAGGATTAAAACCTTAAAGATCAATGAAACGTTACTGATTTTCCTTTATTCTTATAAAAAAAACACAACAAATATAAAAAAAGTTCAAGGCAAAACATTTGCCTTTCATAGTAATTTTATTTTGATGTTACCTGGTTCGTCATTCCTAGAGATAATAAATAATTCCTTAGAGTGCTGATCCGGCTGAATACCTACAGTAATTGAATTACATTTTTAGGTTCAATTTTACTGCTACATGTTCATTTTATAACAAAAGAAAAGTTCACATGAGACTTTAAATTTTCCTAAAAATTAAGAACATATTAATGATGTACGCATCCTGAATTCCTTTATATAAAATAATTAGAGCCTACAATTACTGTAGGAAAATAATTATTTTCGATTGTTTTTATTTTATTTGGCTAATTTACATAAATAGTCAATAAGTAACCAAGGGGATGGTTTAACGTCGATGGGAATTTCATCAATTTACAATGACATAACCGCTACACTGACGGACAGACGAAAGTGATGTATTATAATGTGTTAGAATAGTTATTCTAGAATAGTTATTATAAATTCACTTCCAAATACTTTTCAAAATATGTTATGCTTCTTATTGTAAAATCTATTTGCCTGCGACTTACATTTCCTTTGGTTTAGAACTTATAACTGCAAATTAAAATTAGCCTAAAATAAAATTCCAGGCTAATATAATCTCTTCGTATCTGTCCTTTGATTTGTTCTGACAAATTATAAAATTTGAAATACAAAACATAGATCATGGAGGAGATTTTACTAGTGCCCTTGTAGATAAGTGAAGGCAATAAAATCTTGTTTGTGAGAATATTCTCATGATAGCTGCTCATCACGTAACTCTATAGCTAGAAACATGCTAAATATATTATCACGTTATCTAGCTAGCTATGTATAAATCTTAAACAAACCAATTTTAAGATTTTAGCTAGGAACGTAGATTTCGAGGCAGCATTTTGCTAAAGATGGCTAGCTAATACCTTTTTTAAAGTTTTCATTCAGTTAGCTCGCCAGCTCTTGAGCTACCTAAAAAGTGAAAGTTTGGCTAATATATACAGTTTTTAGGTACCCACAGCAATTTGTAGGATGCTAAATGTAAACGTTCAATCTACTGTTAACAATGGGCTGTTTTGTTTTGTTTTTCCCATTGTAACAACGGTTCGTAAACTGTGCTAAAAGGATAATAAGCATAAATGCATGTGCAACATGGTTTACCTGTACTAAGCTCAATCCAGTGTTAACGACGGGCTGTTTCTGTTTAGAGGACTTGCGTTACATCTATATGGAGCTGTTCAACTGAGCTTACAGCCTGAAGTATTTGAACTTTCGCCGAGAACATTCTCGAAAAAATAAAAAAAGGTTGACCGACTGTTTCTGCTATGACGGGGTAGCAACGAGTTGTAAACTGTGTTTTTATTTCGGTTAAAGTTATGTATATTTAAAGAAGTACATATCAACAGAAACACTTAAATGTTTGGACTGCCTTACTAGATTTACGACATACGGCATACCTGTACTAAAATGCTCCACCTGAAGGTGTGACACTGCGTTTCTTACTAGACGCTCCACTTGGCATTGAAAGCTAACCTGCACAGTTAAAGTTATGTATATTTAAAAAGTAAATATCAACTGAAACATTTAAATGTTGTGAACCCCTTATTAGATTTACGATATACTGCATACCTGTACTAAAACGCTCCATCTGAGCGTGACACTGCGGTTCTTATTAGGCACTTCACTTGGCTTTTTAAGCCAGACCGCAGTTACCTGTGGCTTAACCCCTAAATGTGTTTTACTAAGTCTTGTTACTTTTCTTGTTGTCTGTTGATATATATTAAATAGAACAGCATCCCTTTCGAGCCTAAATAGTATTGACTAGCTGAATACCCGTGCGTGAATCCACTGATTCTTTCATTAAACCAATGTAAGGGATACCAAACAAAAACAGACAGCATATGGTAATTTGAATTTTTAAAACTTATAACCCAACCTCGGCTCTTTGTCTCTTTTTATACCGGGACGGAAAAGAGAGAGAAAAAGTCCTGGGATTGAGGTTGCTCACAGTCTGCATTATATTAGTCGATAAAAGGTCAATAAAAAAAAAGATGTATTGCTGATGTCAGCAGTGCAGTGCAGATAAAAAATTGGTTTATTTTTTGTCTGTAATGTGTAGAAGTTGAAACGCTGGTCAAAATAATGTACAGGATCATATGTTCTCGACGAACGCCTAAGCAGATATCAGGGATTACGTCAGCAAAGACCCGTCAAAACCTTAAAATTTATTTTCAGAAATTTGTATACCTGTTGCCGTCATCGCATAGATCTTGAAATGCTGATCAAGAAAATATATTGGATCATGTACTTTTGACAAACGGTTGCAGAGATATTAGGGTTTCAAGGTTTTTTGATGACGTCATCAACCCGTCCATTCCCAAACGGATTTGGGGACTAAACATTGGGAAAATTACCCAAATTCGTCCTAGGTAGTGCCTAGTTGCCCACGCGGTGAAAAATCATTGACGTAACCACCTTGTTTCCAAGCTATTTGACCTTAAAACTTTAAATGCGCTATTGTGGCTTCATTAATTTAAACTAAGATATTGTCGTTAAAGTAGTGATATTGACGTTGCGCCGTAACGTCAGACAATTTAACATTTGAGACATGCATATATTGCGCTGAATTGAAATACATAATAAAATAAACAGACTTACTTCTTGTAAGAGATAGTATGGAATATCGATATTTTACATTTCGAACCGTCATCTAAATAATTTATTGCTGGAGTCATTATTATTTGTGTATGATCTTCAGAATTGGCATATTCGATATATTCCATTAATTTTGGTTATAAAAAATTGATTACTTTTATTTTTTGTTTGCCTACGAATCATGTAGGACTTCAAAATTGCCACTTGCTATATGATCAATTTACTGCGGATATTAAGCACCTTGCAGCCTGATGAAACAGCTGGTTTT
Source organism: Hydractinia symbiolongicarpus (assembly GCF_029227915.1). NCBI lineage: Eukaryota > Metazoa > Cnidaria > Hydrozoa > Anthoathecata > Hydractiniidae > Hydractinia > Hydractinia symbiolongicarpus. The sequence goes on along the minus strand of NC_079875.1, from coordinate 9,463,997 downwards.
ACACAGTTGATATACTCAGAAAGTAGTTACTGATGTACGACATGGGTTACTTGTATTCTTACATACCAGGATCTCGGTGTCAGTCACGATTAGCTTTTGGACTTTCACGGGTACTTATTCCGCAAAATAACAGCCGATTTTTTTTGCTACGATGGAGTAACTACCGGTTGTAACCTGTGTTTTTATTTCGGCTAAAGTTGTCGGTTACACCCGAAATGATGCTCTCTACCTTACACTCGATTTACTTAATGCCTGTACTTAAGCGCATACCTGTACTTAAGCGCTCCGGCTGGAAGTATGGCACAGTTTAGGGCTTCTTATTAGCCCTCGATCTGGCGTTTAGCACTGAGTCACACATTTACTTGTGAATCAACTCAGCGTGTTCACATCTGTCCCATTTCGTCTGTCTGTTTCTGCGCAATAAAAAAATTGTGTCATGCACACAGAAAAAGGTTGCGCACAATTTGAACTCTTTGATCTTTTTGCTGCGCTAATTGAAAAATTTATTTCTAATTTGTTTTTCTTTAATTTAAAATGGTTTCTTGTACAGATGCTATGGGTAGTTAACTTTTGTTATTCCCTTGTTATCTCTTTCTTTGTTTGAAGAATGTGAACGGACAAAGTTACATACAATACATACTGCGTTGTCTATTTCATTAAAAAAAGGTTATATTATTCGCGCCTTTTAAAAGAAATTGACAAAAACAAAGTTATGATGAAAAGAACAGTATATGTTAATTTTCGTGAGTCAATTATTTGTTTGTTGATTAATTTATTCCTACCTTCTGTATTTATGTTTGCTCAATATTAATTTAAATTTAATTCTTCGTGAATTTTAATTACCATGAATTTTATATAAGACTATTAAAGCTGGATGTTCTTATTTTTTGCAGAAATCGTTTTTAGTATACAATCTTTAAAAATGTAAGAAAATGTCAAATTTAGGTGTTAGAAAACTATTTACAGCTTCTCCTTCTTAACCCAGACCTGGCTTTAAAAATTGTTGTTACATATGTGTTTTTCACCAGATACGGCATAACCCTACTTTATTTTCTTTCCGAAGTTATATCTAGGCTCAAAATGTCGATGGAGACTCAGTATAGTTTTACCATTAATTTGTTCTTAAATTTGACCAAATGTCAGCCTAAATTGTCTGATAAACTAAGCTCTTATAATACTCCAGTAGCTAGCTATAAGTGGATCTTCTTCGGGACCATATGGCTACCATGGAGTAATTTCAGAACAGGTAAAATTTCGTCAAACACTGATACGGGAAGTTTGTATGACTGGTAAATTCCCGTTAATTTTTTCACCGGCTAACGACAATACTACTTAGATAATAGCACAGCGGACACGCTCATTGCGAAGTTTCATCGGACTTGCCAATTTTGGAGAAATGTTGCTTCCAGAAGTCGAAAGAACACATTTAATGCGATTGTTATCCCAAAGTTTAAAACTATTTTACTCGAGTCCACGCTCAATCGTGTTACTGATTGAAGCGATGGAACCGAGTAAAACCTTAGGTTTGTCGCTATTAATGTTTTAATTTAAAGTTTTTTGACACAACCTCTTAGGCACAAACGGATCAGTGCCGCTAGAAAGTCCATAGTCACTTCTGCAGTGCACGCGTTAAAGCCGTGCACTGGTATAACGCGGTATAAAACGGACTGAAGAACCAGTAAGTTGTTGAAAAACACGAAAATACGGACTATGTTTATGCAAAACGACGGAGTTTTTCTTTTTTTTGTTTCACTTTTTGCTTTCAGGGCATTTAGGTAGCTGCAAATTTATCAATAAAGTAACCAATCAGCTACCCTTAAAATTTTGTTGCTAGTGATTGAGGACATTCTGCATGCCTGTACTAAGACGCTCCACCTGAATGTTGGACAAAGTGCACGGTTTTTATTAATCGCCCCACCGTACGTTCAGCCCTAGATAACATTAACATGCCCAAAATGGTACCGGTACCGTACCGTAATATAAAGGTCAGGCGGCCTCGTGGGATAAAACACGATCTACAGACTATTGTCTTTAATAATAACCGTGATGTCTCTGCGCAAAATGGTGCAAAGAGGAGCCTCAAAGTCATTGAGAAAGCAGGGGTTTGAATTAATTCATTTCTTTGTATTTAAATATTCTAATGTGTTTTATTTAATACTTAATAGTTTTGGTTAGGAGTTTGGAAAGAATTATTGCGCTTTGAAAAACAAAAAAGAAAAACTGAAAACCGTAGAATTCGACCTGTACGCCGTGTAACCAGTTATTTTATGAGTACAATTAGCAATGACGACGTGCTTGGTAGACGATCTAATAAAATGGTGGCCATTTTTAAAAAGTTTGTAGATCGTTTTTAACCATGCATTGTGGTTTTAATACATTTTCACAGGTTAAAGAATAACACTTTATCACGTTTCTTAGCCGTGTAAAAATAAACTTTTATCAAACCAACTTTAAGATTTTTGTTACTAAGTACCGATCTAGCCTTAATATTCAGTTTGGTATAACTCCCATCTTCACTAATCTGATTTTTATTAAGTTGCAACGGCGTCTATCTACTTGTTAGCTACCTCTAGCTAGAAAGTAAAAGTGAGTAATTTTAATTTGCAACAAAATTTTCTTTCTTATGCATATATTTGATTTTGTAACGACATGCTGTATGTGTTTTTTTCCTTAAAATAGTGAGTGATTGTTTCAGGGTAACAACGGGTCATTTTGCGGTACAGCCCGCGGTAATCATTTTTATTGCATTAGTGTAATGTCTTCTTTATATATGACGTTTTTGTTGTGTTATATCGATTACGTGAGAGAGCGCTATTTTTATGCAGCTACTGGCTACAATGTACGCAAAAAATTAAACAAACTTGATTAAAATAGATCTAACACCCTATTACAGTAGAACGCGTTATTGCATTAGTTGTTAAGCCTTGCTCCTAGATGCAAACATATTAAAAATACCCAAAGTTATATGTACCCCATGTGTAATAACAATCTGGCAATATTTAAAAAAAAATATTATGTAGCACTCAGCTAGTTATTGACGTTACATTTTTTAAATTAAATAACAACAGTAGTTACCTGTGACTGCAACTCCAATTTTCTTTCTGGCCACAATTTTAAAACAATCAAAGCACAAGTGTACTTTTTAGTATGCATGATTTTACCTTGGATGATTGCATCGCTCTTTTTTTCAACTTAATCAGCCCGATATGCTCAGAAGAACCAAGTTATAATGTTATCTACAAATGTTAAAAAAATAGAAGATATCCAATAACCAAAGAATAAGGTGTATATGTCAACAACATTGGTTAAAACTCTACCTAGCTGGGTAGTAAGCAATTCTAGTGTACCCAAAATATAAAATCCAAGTAAATCAGCAACTTTAACAAGCCAAATGGGTATAAACTAAATGCAATTTTCTATTTTTTTTACCAAGAGTTCATAACTAGCCTATTTAACCCTATTCGGTCCGGGTTCTTTCCAACATACTATGATCGGGGGGATTTCTACAACCTGAAAAAAACTAATTTAACATATCTTCCGGTTTTGCACAGTTCGCCTAAAACGATACAAAAAATTGCCGATTTTCCCCCATTTTCAGGTGAATAACAGAGAAATCGGGAAATCAATTTAATCACGGGTCCAAAACTTATAAAAGAATTCTATTTGATAAAACAAAGTTAAGTTACAAATTACTAATTCTAAGGATAATTCTAACAAAAGTTTATAGATTATAACGATTTCATAAAGGCTTTTACAAGTAGTTTCGAGTGCTAGCCAACATCAACGCCTCTAAAAGGTATTGGGCCAAACAAAAATTGACATGTAGGTATATAATAGGTAATTATTGAAACTCAGTATTATAACCATTAAACATAACATAAAGAAGTTACTAAAAGGAAAACCCGTCGGCCGCCCCCTCTTCCCGGCCCCTTTCCCAGAAAGTCAGTTTAATCCCGGATACTTTTTTTGTATAACTATACCAAACGGGTCCGAGATTTAGAGGAAACCGTGCATTTACCGTTCCCAGCGATTAAACTACTTTCATCCAGCGTCCAATCAAAAATGATACCATTATTGAAAACTGCAAGTCGCATGCTTTCAAGTGGTTAAAACGGAATTGAAAAAAAACGGCTAATTATATTTTCGCTTGATTATATATTTTTATATAAAGTATACTATATTTTTAAATATTGTATTTTTTAAAAAATATTTTATTATATATGTGTTTACTACTAGGTGGTTACTAAGGCGTTACTTAGGAGATGTATGGTTCCTAGAAATGAAGTACGTACTTGAGTTCTAAACATGCACCAAATATAATGAAGTGATTATATTTATGGTAAAACGGATGTTTTTGCCTGGTAAAATAAGAATTCTCGTTTAAATATTATGTCATTTTTGGATCACAATGACGTGACGTTTACCCAACTCCAGTGAACAGAACAGCAATACTACCATTCATTTGCAATTTTCTAACAATATTAATTCCTAATAAAAAATGAACAATGGAGGTATATCAAAAACAAATTAGAAAGTTAAACAATTCATCCAACAATAAAACAAAAAATATATATTAAGTCTAAAGCGAGAATTTAGCAGATAGGATATAACAGCTACGTAAAAAAACTACCCTCTTATACTAGCTAGCGCATCATTAGGTGCAAAATATTTTTCCCCTGAAAAGCGGTCTGGAAAGGAAACTCTTAAGCACGTTATAAGAGTTCTCTTCGACTCCTCACAGGCAACTTCTTCATGCTACAGTTATACCTACAAGAGATTAGATTCCGACGTTAATAGAAATCAAGCTTGACAATCTACGATGAAAAGAACGATTCTTCAAGAAGGTGCACTCGTTCTTGGAATTTATACATTGTATTTTACGGATTCAAGCCATGGTATTTAAAAAGTTACGCGAACAATGCAGATATCTGACAAAATTAATCATGGACATCGTATTGGGACGTCTTTCTAAGTATCTTAACATTAAATATTCTACTTCACACAAATGGATTTGTCGGATCATACGAATTTACTCGGTAAATAACAGGAGGACGACGACCAACATTTAGTTCATAGTATTTTGCTGCTCTTTTACATTAACTGTTAGTATGAAAGTCATGAGATGAGTATTCAACAACATCTTTATGAGGGCTTTTCCGTGATTCTATAATGACTGTATTACCTAGAGAAATATTATGCGAAGAATGAAGTTAAAGGTTGTTAAGATATAAGATTAAAATTTCATAATGTTAAATTCAAGTAACTTCGTGACGTCCAGCTAAGATTTAAAGAGTGTCAGAATTAATGACGCACCATGCAAAACTAAAACTCGAAATCAAGGAAGTTATTCTGTCAATAAGAATGCGTTTATAGCGAACGTATCTCTTTGTTTTAATGAAAAAAAAACACGTCTTCAATGATTTTCAACTAATTGCCATTGCCACAGCTGATTTCGAATGCATTTATGTCATCACCCCAAACAGATTGCTTTTTGGCAGAAACAAAGACCAAAGCCTTTTTGGTGAGATCATTTTTACCAATAATCCAAGGAGAATCTTAAAGGAAATATTGAAGATTTACAACACTTGGAAACGCGGTCTCTTATTCGTGTTCTTAAACTTATGTAGGTGGCTTAAGAACAAAATGATTAAAGCAAGGAGGTATGAAACTTCTTGATCAAATTTAGAAACGTAGCTTTATTTTTGAAACACATATCGATTACATCAACGTATCCATGCGACATGGCATTGCTCCTAAAAAATATTGCTCAAATAGCAAAATTTTGGTTTAAGTATTGTGAAATTTTTCAAAGTTAAAAAAAAATTATGCCAAAAAATGTTTTTCTACAAATTTTACAGAAGTGATAAATTTAGTCATCATATTATCACTTCAACCACAGCCGTTCATGTGGTAACACCCTGCGGCATTTAACTTGCTGCTGTTAATCTACGGTAACTTATTCGTAGCATAAACAATTCTCTGTAACCCTTTTGCTATAACAGAGTAACGATAGGTGTGCCCTGGTGTCCCTGGAGACAATCTTCGTTCATCTTTGATAGGCTGATTTAATATTTTATTTGTAATTTTTACTAGGTCTTTAATTGTCTAAGATCAGTTCTGCCGGTGTTTCATTACTTAGCTATATTGTGTGGTGAATTATGGCAAGTGTCAAATCTAAATATATGCTGCGTCGGTCAAAAGGATAGAATTGTGGGGGATAAAGCCCGTAACTTGTGTTTTTTTGTTAAAAGGCACTATTGAATCAAATTTTATTCAATGATCCATTTGGTATTCACATCATAGCAACAGAAGAAGACCTAAATTTGTAAAAAGCTGAGGGAACTTCAGTGGCGGAATTTTAGGCATGCACATAAAATTAGAGATTTAAACAAGTGCTAAGGCGCTAGCAAAAAATCTTACGGATCTCATTTCTTCTCTTAAAATTTCGTCACATTTTTTCTTTCCTATTTTGAGTTCTTAGATATATTCCACTGGCCTAATGACTTGTGAAATACTTGTAAAGAGGTTGTAAAATCAAGTTTTGGTAAATATAGGAAACGTTCGAATTGAATATCATGGTATCAATTTTTAAAATACATGCACAAAAAGAAAACAAAACATTTGAATATCCATATTTAGAATTTCAGAAGGTTTTCTCAACGAAAGTTTATTCTTCGTCTTAAAAGTCTCTCACACACATTTGACGCTGTTTTGCTTATTGCTCATTGTTGCTATGAATGATGATATTAAAAACGCATTGGATTCAAAATTATCAACATTCTTTGCTGTTTTTCTGGCGGAGTAATGCGAGGTTTTGTATTTACTGTAGGTTGGTTTTTGAGTCTGTATGCAGCTAGTTCTGTTACCAATTCTTTAGCGAAGTCATTTGTTTATATTTTTAGCATCCAATTTGGTTACTCTGAGGTTAAAAGTTTTACCGTGTTGTATCAGGCCAGCAGTGTAGGGTTTTTAGACAATGAGAGTAGAGGATTTCCCGTATAACCCTGCTCAAAATAGCTACCAGTTAATAAAGCAATATATAAAGCATGTATTTTATATAAATTTGAATTGGTAAACAAATTTATGCTTCTACTCAAAACATTTTTTCGTAATATGCCTTTTTATTAAATTTTGGGTAAGGTCAGAAGAACTCAGACCATTTGGTTCAATTAACTAATTCTTTCCTCCAACTTCCCTAGAGAATTGGTAACAGAATAATTTTTAATCCAATGGTAAATAGTGATAAAACAAAATATATTAACGTTTGTACGACTTGTGTGATTGAAATCGACGTCAAATTGATCGCAAGTAAAAGCCAAGTTAAAGTTAAATTAGCATAAAGTACTGTTCCATTAAAAAACAGAGTTGGTATCAGAAATTATTCGATAGGCGTCTTTGGCAGCGGGTATACGATTGCTTTTACTAATTGCAGTGGTATGAAAAAAATATATAATACCTTTCCGTAAAATTAAAGCTTTACGTACAAAACGTTAGAACACATATCTTAACCTAAAATAATGTTACATGACCCAACGGCTGATCATTTCCTTCTGACATGACCACCATTGTATCCGCGCAAGGGCTGTCAACAACAGCGTTGATGATAATGTTTATGACAACCCACCATATGAAAATTAGACCAAAAATTGTTTCAGTGATGCCTAGAATTATCAAAACAGGAATAGCGCAGAAAAGTCAAAATAACTTATGTTACGCTTAAAACAGAAAAAACTGAAGAAAAAATGTGAGAAAAAGTCGTTGAATATATTAATTCAAAAAAAATATTCGCTTTCTCAGCGTGCCCTTATCAGTAGTATTGTCAGTCATATGACACTTCTTTATTAGACCTTATCAAAATATCTGTCCTTTTATCCGCAACTACAAAATAGTTCTTTTTGTGTCAAAGCAAAAAAAATATTTTGGGAGCATAGTATGATCTTTAAATACGTATTATCACAAAATACCACTTTCTTTGTCGTAAATGGTCCCCTCCTTATTTCGTAAGGTCCCTACTGTAAAGAGAAACACGAAATATTCTTCAAGAATTTTTTTTCTTTGTAAAAAGAAAGCAGCAAACGAAGCTGTTACATAAAAAAGAATACGATTAATCGCGTTATCTCTGTCCAAAGAGTGATAATCTTCATTGTTGTCTAAAAAGAAAATATTACATGTAATTGCATAAACTGCGCCGTGCAACAACTACATTAATTCTCTATTTGGTAAAACATTGCTACCATTTGATAAAAACTCAACTGAGGTTCTATTAAAGACTATATAAAAATTATCTAATATCTTTTTTCAGTTAATATTCAGTTAATTTTTTGCTGCAAATTTATTACTTAACAAGTGCAATAATGTGAACAGAATAATTTTTTTCAAAAGTGATTGAACAAATTTTTGGCAGGTATAGGACATGAAAGTGAATTTTTTTTAAAAAAAAACAAAATAGCGACTTTGGCGTGTCCATTTCATTGAACAGTTTTGATGTTTAAGTTTTGTTAAAATTATTCAATGTGTTTAAATACATCGGGTGAAGTCACTGAAAGCTTCTTGCTTTATATTCTGCGCTTGATCCTTATCAAATATAAGTAGGACCATGTTTCCTAAGTACAAGAACGTTCAAATTATTTTCAGAAAATCAAGACCTTCTTGCAAAATTCTAATGTCAGAAACTGTAAATGTGTACTTTAACAATAACGTCTTAGACCTTATACCAATTTAAGAATCTAGTAGTGCTACAGTACTCCTTCTATATCATTTTATCATATTTCACAGGTATAAGTTTAATCGTCCAGTCAAAAATAAAATGTTGGCTCACACTAACACTTAAAAATTAAATTGCATGCCAGATATTCGTATTTATGCCCATGGCATACAACTAGTAACCAAAAAAACTTACGCATTTAATGATGGGAAGGGTCTGACACTTTAAAACTAGCATCAAGCCTAAAAAGATGTGACCCGTCATCTGGATGAAGCTTGATACGATAACCTTGATGACGTAAGTAGCGATTGGGATAATTAGATGATTGAAACGCCGCGTAACCATGGAAATATTTGTTGACAATTATTATAAATGAAGCATCATCTTTAAAAATTTGTCTGTTGTCGTTTTTGTCGACGAATGCAAGAAACCCACGATGACGTAAATAAGCACTTGGGTTAGTCAATGATTGGAGACTGACAGTTCCTGGTTTACCATTCAGTCCTTTAAATGTGAAAGGAAATTTAGCTTTAGAGAAGAAATCAATAAGATTCGATCACAATTACTGAACAGTGTTATGAAATGTTCTGTCAATTTTTATTTATTCCAATTTCAATTCATTACTATTTTTAAGCAATATGCGTTTCAAAGGCAAAAATGCAACATTATTATCATTCTCTTGCATTGACAAAAACTGTTTTAAGGACATTTTTACAAGTAGGACACTCCTTAATCATTTACAAAACTGGTTACCGTAAGTAAAGATATGACAATAATAATATTTACCTGGTACAACTTTATAGCCACAAGTTCCACTATTAACAATGAAAACTTGGTTTCCATGCTTCTCACCAATTCGGTAACTGGCGAAGTTCTTTGATATGAAAGTTTTTGGTCCAAAGTAACTGGAAGCTAAAAGTAAATCAACAAGATTTTCGTATCAGGAAAAATTTGTTTGTTAAATTATCTTAACCCAGAAGAGATATTTCGTTTCCACCATTTCTTAAAAACGTTGTTTAATCTTAATTTTAATTAATGTTCTTTGTTACGATGTGAACCCTCCAACATGAGTGTTTTTTTTTTTTTTCACATTATCATATTGAAAACTTTTCTTAGCTATAATTGCAAAAAATACCTAACTAATTTTAATAAATATTATTTTTAAATCTAAGGCATTTAAATCCAATTTTTAGCTAGGAATCATTTTACTTTTTGAAAGATCTTTATTGGTTCTCGGGCAATCTAGTTCTCAGGGCTTTTTGTGCGATACGCAAAAAGAGACAACAGGTCCTGGGATCAAGGTTATGTTCTCGGGGTATATGTCTTTAAATTTTTGATATTGATGCGAAACTATTATGTCTTCAGATAGCACTAAATCATGTAATTGTTGTTGTTGAGTCTAATTATAGTAATTAAATATTCAATTTTAAGTAAAATGTTTAAAACGCTAAAGTGAACGGCCAAAACACGTTTTTAACCCTAAGCTAAAAATTGCTAAATGTAAAACCAGGCACAGAGCTAGATCCGATGTCATACATAATAAGTGAGCCTTTTAAATTTAACATCTGGAAAACCAATGAAGGATTTAAAAAATACATTCAAAATTTTCAAGCCTTTTTATCTGAAATTAATTTGTTTTTTTGTTTTTGCACCAAGTTAGCTTAATGGCGTAATAGTCAGAATATCATTCCAAATATTAAAATAATGATCACATGAAACATTTACCAACAAATGTTCCAAAAAATATTTATAGTGTAAAATTTTGTAACAAATAAAGAAACTATAATCTCCATCTCCTCCCCTCCCCCCCAATAAAGCCACTAGTTTTAACACATTGCACTCTCGAGAAAAGTAGCCAGTTTTTTTCAAACATCCCTTAACTTCAAAACTAACAATACTGCGCCTTAAAGGTAGCTACAAACGAGGTAATCAGTAAGGAGACAAGTTTTTAAAACTACTCCGCCATTTTCTATATCTTTATCTCATTGCAGCAACATAAAACTTACGCATAATAGGCTGTACAACCGCTAATACTTTAAAACTAGCATCCAGCTTAAACAGATGTGACCCGTCATATCGATGCAGTTTCAAGCGATATCCTTGATGACGTAAGTAGCGGTGTGGATAGTTGGAGGATTTAAACACCGCATAACCATTGAAGAATTTGTTCATGATGATTATAAATGAAGCATCGTCTCTAAAAAGTTGACTGTTATCGTTCCTGTCCACGAATGCAAGAAACCCACGATGTCGTAAATAAGCATGTGGATTAGTTACTGATTGGAAACTGATAGTTCCAGGCTTTCCATTCAGTCCTTTTTAAAAGAAATGAAAATATACTTTTCTATTTAGTAGATCAATTGAATTAAAAGTGCTTATAACGCAAAATACACTAATTGATTAATTTGAGTTTTGCCTGTTTGAGGATTCATTTCATTAAAGTCATCTGCAACGTCTTTTACTATATCCTAATTTTCGATATGGATGAAACTTGTTATAGCATTTACCTGAAACAATTTTATAACTTGGTTTTCCAGAATTAATAATGTAAACTTGGTTTCCATGTCTTTCGCCAATTCGAAAACTCGGATAGTTCTTTGATATAAGCTCCTGTGGACCAAAATTAGATACAGCTAAATATGAACATTAAGTTTCATGATTCACAACACATAGATATAATTTACATTGAAACAGTCTTAAAACAGTTTTGTTTTTATGGATCTTAGAAACACTTATACTCCAAGGTACTAATAACAACAATCAGAAAAAGTATTTGTTGAGTAAATCAATTAAATGTATTCGGTAGCCCGTAAAAAATACAACAGTTCACCCGTTCTTTATATATCGCATTCCGTGTATCCGTAGCACGGCTATAAATTCGGGCAGGCTCAAAATATAGCTATTAATAATATATACAAGTGGTTAAAATTTTCTCAAATACCCACTAACGAAATTTGTATGTAAGTTAACGGAAAAAAATGTATAACACAAAAAAAGAATAAATTCAGCAAACACATCAAAACAGGTGATATGTAGCTGAGTATTCCATCTCAAGTTCTTATTGTATTCCCATCCCTTCGATATCAAGATTTTTAAACCCGTGTTAATGGGTGAAAGCAATGAAGCGGAGCAGAATATTTTTTTACCTGAAGTTAATAAATGGACACATTACATGTTATATATTACCAAAAATCGAATTAAATGTGTTACACTGTTCTCAGAAGTCACACGTAGGCTAAACATTCTAAACAGTACAGAACACCGGCTTCTACTCCACTGCGCTTTGAAAAAGAAGTAAAAATTACACTCGTTTCACGTTAAGAAATTGATAACATAGCATATTATTATGTGTACATTTGCCAATCATATTGTGACAAAAAACACAACTGGTCCTTGTCCACTGACTTTTTCAATTAAACTGTGTTTTTAAGAATAAAAGAGTACGTTCGTAAATATTCACAAAGTTACGCCTTAATCATTTCAGAATACATTCAAGCAATCAGCTGCAGCATTAATTTTGAAAACAGTAATTCTTGATCCGGTAATTCTTTGAGTAGCGAAAACGAACATAAAATTGATCACGTATAAAAGTGAAACCAAAAGGCTTCATTGCAACATTACGGATGATAAATTATAAAATAATTGGTAGACAGTTTCTTCTACGGGTACAGAATAATACAAAGCAATCATACAGAGCAAATGGGCAAGCATACTATCACATGTGTTTTAAATATAACTCTTAACACAACACTAGTCTAAGGATTTGGTTTGTAATTTTGCATACTGTTTAGAAATTGTAACAAGTTTAATAAGTAGGCCGAGATAAATGGAATTAAAAAAAGAAATGATACTTACACAAAACACCTGCCGTCATGACAGTAAATAAAAGAAACTGGATCATTTTTCACCTTTTCTATAACAAAAAGTGTTTAGCTAAGCGCTGAATTCAAGAAATGTATCTAACTATTTCAAGGTGAAAATTTTTCACAGTACTGAATCAATTTGCCATAACAGAAGTAACACATACCTTAGTAAATTCTTCTCACCTTTACTCAGCAATGAAAAATTGAGCTGCTTACTTGGCTTGGTTGCGTTACCTGTATTTATACAAAACGGCTGACATTATTTAATTACTTGTGGTTTCGGTTAAAGAAAAGTCTAATTGATTATAGTTTGTTTTTTTATTATTATTTTGGACGTGTTCCAAAAGTTGAAGTATGTGCAAAGATTTGCTTATCTAAATCTCTTTTGCAAATTCTTTACCACCTAATTAAAATTGTCATGCTGACAAACTTTCAGCAAGTTTGCAGAAAATCATGTGACAGAAACTTTGACTTAATTTTAGTTAAACTCAGCAATGGAGAAAAACTTATCTCTCCTACCTGAGAAATTTTTTTTTACGGATTTCGGATTTTTTAATAATGGTATTTTTTAGTGTTCTGTTTTTCCGTTTCAGATAGGATTGAGTAGGGAATTTTTCTTTACATTATTTCTATCATTGATGTCACCATGCTTTAGATATTCCGCAGTGTATCATACAGAACGTTCGAATAACCAAATCTTTTATAAAGAAAACTATTTTTGTAGTATTAAATATAGTATTGCAAATTATCATGATGCGCCATCAACAATTTCAGCTGCTGTTTTTCAAATTAGTCAGCTAATATTTGAAAATGTATCTACATTTTGATGAAGTGTTTACACAACTTCAGCAGAAATGATAACCGTCCATCGTAACAAAATGAGTAAACCAGCATTTTTATTTTTTAAAATTGCTACCCTTTACAATATAAAAGAATTAAAAATTTAAGAACGGAAATGGCCATAAGGAAATATAGCGTTTAACGACACTTTCGACAGAACGTTTTCGACGTGGCTGTCTAAATAATTTAAAAATGGTTTACTGGACAACATAAACGACGCCCGGGCAAAGTTTATAACTGTTTGCTGAATATAATATATATTGCACTTGTCTGATTGATTTTCACGCCAATTTATGTTTGCTGAACGGGTTTGGAGTAGGGAATGGGTTTTTGCTTAAAAGTGCTCCCTGGATTTCGCACACGAAAGACGAGATACGGGTATACAAAAAGGTCTTAAGATCTGAATTGAAGATGCAACAAATGCAATTCAAGCGGAAGAATATTGTACTTTAATTGTTTAGAAATCCAAAAGTGATTAGTTTTTTTACGAGCGGATGTAGAAGCTACATTAAACGTTCCAATCGAAACAAATTAGTATTGGGATGATTTTGTAATTTGTATTCAGTAACGTCCATGACGTAAATAAAATTCTTATGTGGTAATAAGAATCAAACAACAAGATCAAGTATACATCACTTATACTAATTTGTTATAGAAAAAAAATTGTTGCGAGAACAGAATTTGTCGGTATGCGGTTTCGTAGTACTGCTAGCTGCTGTAGTACACGTTATTAGGTATTTTATTTGTTAGCCATTGAAATACTATGATTTCTTAAAAGTGTGAATACTAGAATTTATAAAAATAAAAAAATTAGATTAAAGACCAAAAGTCGATGTTCTTAAATGACATTGAAAGTTATATTATTTCAGGAAACGCGTTACAAAAACAAGGACTACAAGGGCGGAATCAAAATATCTGAAGTACAGTAAGTTTTTATCAAACATGTTTCTTTTTTCCGATTTTTTTTGTCTCTTCATATTTTTTTGTTAAGTCTCTTGTGTTGATACAGTATGCTAAAACCTCATGCGTATGCCTGTCTGTGTAAATGCGGTAAATAAAGGACGGGTGAACGCATGAATTCATCTACGGGCCGCCGACTACTTTACATAACATTATCATCATAGGACCAACGGTATGATACAGCTAAAGTATTGTAAATTGATATTCAGTATGTTTCGATTTACTAAAGAACTATTGATTAATGCTTCAAATCATAGCATTTATGACAAAAATAGAAATAAGTGACATGAGGAGAAAGCGCAAATTAATTTATAAAGTTACATACCATTAAAAAGTATTTAGTTATTAAAAGCTTAAGATAATAAGAGACGTCAATGTAGCTATGCTGCATTTAATTTTGTTTAACAATTTGTTTACGGAAAGAAATATTATGGCTTTGTTTAATAAAATCATCTTAACACTTCGCGTGCGGTGACATTTTGAAACTCCTTATGTACTTTTTGCACTACATAATAGAGGGTGACTGTTTGATAAAATGAGTGTTTTAACTGCGTGTTTAAAAAACAAGTTTTTGCGTTCAAACATTTCCACAAATTAGGAGGCCAAGTGTAGAATCTCTCTGCATCTGGAAAGGTATCTGTAACACAGGGCTCAGGTTTTAAAAACTCAGAGAGTTTCATGTTAAAGGTTATCACGTGAAAGTGTTGTAAAACTACTTCCCACAGTAGGCAGATATCTGAAAGATGCTAATATCAGTAATGGGGTTAGTTATATTAGCCAAAAAAAATTATAAAAGATGCTTAAAATGTAAATCAGTGGTTTTACAGGCCATCCCTTAACTTATAATGTACTCAAACGACATACGTATTGTCTACAAGTGGAACATCATTCAGCACAACACAACTTGGATGTTATTCAACATTGCTCTCTAGTAATAATGGGAAAACCAACGTACTTATCCCAGATATCTACAACATTTTTCTCGTCTTCAGCACTTAACTCAGAAAGGGGAGAGGGTGTGGAGTTTTAGGTGTTAATTTCAGCTTCCATATTGTTTATGTTTAGCAATAAGCAACTGTGGTTTTAACATAAAATCAAACCCGAATACAACAATGTCAACATATTTTATGTTTTCGTTAAGTTTTTAAATTTTTAATTTTATGTACTTTGGATATTTACATTAAAATGGTATCTTCATCCAACTGCGTGATTCGAAAGGCATTAACTGAACCAAAATGTACGGATTTTGCCCCCTTCCTCCGTAACATTTGACAGGCTTGTCCATATTGAATCAAACTTGGCCCACTTTTTGTACGTCTGACAACACGCAAATGTACAAATCATTCATTATCTTTAAGAAAACCTTTGTCTTTAGGCTTGTTAATTCAAACTGATAAAGCCTCACACGAGTTATCTTTCTTCATTAGTATCTATCGTTAGTCTGTCGGGTTGATGGTTATAATGCCATCCCAGTAGTAAAGGCTTTCTTTTACCACAGTATTAGCAAACTAGTCGGTTACTCTTGGGAAAATCCACGGGGTCGTCTGTCTTTAATGAATCGCATTTCGTGTTTCCGTTGCACAACGTTTTCCTTGTTGAAAAGCAGACAAAATGTGGCCATTATTATATAAAAAGCACAATACAGGTTCAATAAAACTTTATAAATCTTACTTCTCTCCATTCTGTTAAGTACATTCTCTTCTTTTTAAGCGTACACGCGACGGTGAAATTACAATACTATAAAATAAAAAATGAAATTCAAATCTTTATCTTTCAATTCAGAATACTCTTTTTAAGGCTGGTTATAAGGAATGCATAGTGTGATAAAGTTAGTCTGCTATGGCAGTTTAACTAAGCATTATATATTAAAGCAGTCGTTGTGTCCTCAAGAGGTAATTTTCTTCACCTAAACAAGGTGAAGAAAATTACCTCTTGAGGACACAACAATTGTTTTGAAGTCATAATCATGTTAATTTATTATATCTTTATGTGCTAAAACATGTATTCACAAAAAATAGAAGATAAGTTTCGCCGTAAGAAAAAAGATCAAATATTTTTTTAGATTGTGCCGTGATTAGGTTAAGATGTAATTCTTTTACATCTGAAAAATGTTCCGTTTTAAAACAAATATGCTATATATAGATAGTAGGAATAAACTAACTTCTGATGCTTTAAATTTTGCTATTAGACGTTGCTTAATGGTAATGTTACCAGGATTGTTGCAGCAACTCGCCACAAATCAATTAATCAGAATTACAAAAACTGGACGGTCTTCCGGCGCGATAGTTAATTCGTTTGAACGTTTTCTTGTTTGTATTTTGACATTCAATTTTATTCCATGTGGAGCGATGCCAAAAAGCTGAAATTCCGTACCCTTTTAGCCTTCAAGTGTTTTTCATTTATTTTTCGCTGTGCTGCTTGTTGAAAAGAAGATAATTTAAATAAAAACTGTTTTATCCAAAAAGTGTTCCGCTTTAAAAAAAGGGCGCTATATAGATAGAATGAACAAGTTAATTTCTATCATTTTAATTCTGTTATTGGGTGTTGCTTAATAACGATTTTACTGTAAAGAGTCGATTAAGCGCCCCGGCGGAAATATTTAATTTTTTGACCTTGGGGGCGGCGCTTAATCGAGGGCGGCGCTTATTCGAGGGGGCGCTTATTAAATTATTTTCACTTGCGGTAAATATTTTTTCGATCACCAAAAAAAAATATAAGACAAATAATTTGAACGTGGGTTTTATTCTTTAAGCAATAATAACGAATAATAACGAATTACAAAATATAGACATCACAATCATCCTTGTCACCTTTTTCATTCTCATCGACGAGTAACTCCACTGAAGCCGCTTGCATTATGTTGTTCTCGTCAGGAACAAACGGATTCTTTTCTGTCACATTCATGAATTCTAGCTGTTCTTGTGGAATCGCCTTCATTTTGAATTCAGCTGTATAACTAATAAGAGTTTCTCCTTTGTGAGAAATAGCAGAATCGTCTTTTTTTGCAGTAGCCATGTTGAAGCTCACGTTGTCTTTTTAACAATGTCTTGATAAAGACTCAGCTTTGATTTTTTCAAGTGAAAAACACTGCAACGTCTTCAGGATTCTTGGCATTCAAAAATTTGATCATTCGAAGCGTTGCGTTGTTGTCGAATTAAAAGAAGCACTGTATGGGCTTCGAGATTCTTTCCTTCAGCTGAACAAGAAAGAAGAAGAATTTCGCTCGAATAAAAATCTGATAACATTTAAAAGAGAGACAAAATTATTTTTACTAAAAAAATTTTAAGTAAATTTTTATGGATCATTCTGCTGTTATGCGTTAATTGACTTTTCCTTACTCAAAATCGCGCACTTTCTCCTCTGATTTTTTGTTGTTTTTTGTTTTCTCGCCCACTGCTTTCAATCGATTTTTTCCCACTTTTTTCCCACTCTTTTAACAATATGAATCGATTTCTTTTTGTTTTAATATTTATATTAGAAATTTCTTTCAGTGTAAGCATAATGTAGATATATACATATATTTTTAAATTTAATGATCTCCATTATTTGTTTAAAAAAAGAATTTCTATATGAAGAGTTATGTACATTTGGAAATGGATATGCCAGAATATAGTCTTTCAATAATAATATTAGTAATAATAAACTGTGCTTTTAAATAAAAGTTTTTACGCTTAAACATTTCCAAAAATAAAGAGGCGAAATGCAAAATCTTTTAGTATATGCAGAGGTATTTGTAACACAATGTCCAGGTTCTGGTAATGTCATACGTATATAATCTTCATGCGCAACTTCAGTCATCTTTATAGTAATATTGGGAACACCAACGTACTTATGCCAGATCCTTACATCATTTTTCTTGTGTTCAGAACTTAATCCAGTAGAGTAGGGAAGAAGGGGGGAGTTGAATTTTAGTTTGTTTAGATTGTGTCAATTTCATCGTCTATGTAGTATTAAAAGATTTGATTTTGTGGATAACACAAAATAAAACCTAAAAATATCAATGTCGACATATTTCATATTTTTTGTGAAAATTTGTTAGTTATAACAGAATGTCAAAAAACCCAATTTTTTGTATTTCGGATATTTTCATAGAAATGGTATCGTAATCCAACTGCGAGATCCAAAGCGCATTACCTTAAGTAAAATATTCTTGAGGCGATCAAATTCGATTAATCGCATCGTGTATCATGTAAAAATTGTATGCTTTCGGCATGCTTAGACTTTTAAAAAGTCGCACCGGTTTAACTTTTTCGATTAATCGAAAGGTTTTTAGCCAATCAAAATGCTTAAAATCTCTACATCAAACGTGCATTCAAAAAATATGAGAGGAACTTTTAAAACCTCATGTCGTGAAAAAAGGATACAACAGAAATCAACGAGATTTTTATCAGTGAATGAAGCTTTTTAACAGAAAAGTAACAAATAACACACTCCATTTCTAACTTTTCTTAAATTTTTAGTTGTTGTAATAATACCTGTAAAAGCAGCAAGTTTAACTCTGTCTTCAATCTTTAATTCTCGAATCTCGAATTCGATTAATTGGATAGTGTATCACCGCCTTTATACCAGCCACACTATAAATTCTTTGAGTTAGTAAAAATTATCAGGATTATTTACATGCTAATTGTTAGATTTAGGAAGGCATATTTTCACATTCAATAGTTTAATATAAATAGGGCTAAACCTACGCCATTTTTGCTGACCAATCTGGTCGGCAAATTAAAAGAATGTAGATTGCCTTTACTGAAAAAAATAACAACAATGTCATGGCGTAGTAAAAAGAGTTGCTCCTATGCTTGTGTACTTTACCGCTGACAGATTAAAAACTTTTCTAATACTCGACAAAGTACTGCCGTTTGAAAGATTCAGATTAATAAAGAGAACTACAAAGAAGGTATTTTAAATTCACTTAGAAATTATACTAGAGCAATTCTTTCGCACGATTTAAAGAAAGAAAAAAACAGTACTGGAACATTTACTAACTGAAAAAACCAACAAAAGTTTTTGATGTTGTGTGAAGAGTCTCCTTAAGACACAAGAGAGGAGTTGAACGTCCTCCACCATACCTTAGTTTAAAGGGGCGATTGTGGAAGTCCCATGAAATGCCACATAGTGATGGTGTCACTTTAAAAAACACCCAGTCTGGTCTGTGAACGGTTGGCGCTAGGAAGGGCATCCAGCTGTAAAACAATGCCAAAACTTTTTATTAATGGCCGTAAGAATAGTTGATCAGACCAACTGCGTAAACGGAGCTGGAACTCTAAGGGTGAAGGTGTCGCGCACGGTAGGACAGATGTCAGGTGTGAGCATCGTCAGACGTTACCCAGCTATCACATCACAAGGTAGATAACACTAGGTTGAGGATGGCTAGTGTAAATGTTGGTACTCTGAGAGGTAGAGCAGGTGAAGTAGTTGAAATGTTAAAACGTAGATCTGTTGATATGTGTTGTGTTCAGGAAGTCAGGTGGAGAGGAGCTTCAGTGAGATTTGTGGAAGGTAGGAGGACAAGGTATAAGCTTTTTTGGATTGGTAATAGTGATGGATATGGAGGAGTTGGCATATTCGTTGCAGAGAAGTGGGTAGAAAAAGTAATAGATGTTATGCGTGTTAATAGTCGTATTATAGTGATAAAGTTTTTGATAGGTAATAAGATTGTCACTTTTCTGTCAGTTTATGCTCCACAGTGTGGACTCAGTGAGAAAGAAAAAGATAAGTTTTATGATGAGTTAATAGCAGTCACATCAAAGTTTGGAGACACTGAACTTGTCATGGTGGGCGGCGACTTTAATGGTCATGTTGGGAAGTCATCTGAAGGTTATAGAGGTGTGCATGGAGGCTATGGATTTGGGAGCAGAAATAAGGAAGTGGAGAGATTGCTTGAGTTTGGAATGGCAACGGACATAGTGGTTTGCAACACATCATTCAGTAAGAGTAGGCTGATAACATATGAGTCAGGTGGTTGTAAGACACAGATAGATTACTTCCTGGTTAGAAAGTCAGACAAGAAAGTGGTGAAGGACGTGAAAGTTATATCGGGGGAAGAATGTGTTTCCCAGTATAGGTTGCTGATTTGTGATATTATCTTGAAGAGTGTTAAAGAAGCCAAGGGAAAGTACAGGCCCCGTCGAAAAGTCTGGAAGCTGAAGGAAGGGATTGTAGCAGTTAGCCTACAATAGTCAATGTGATGGTGACAATGTTGAAAGTACTTGGACTACTTTGAAGAATTGTCTTCTAGAAGCTTCTGATGATACCTTTGGGTGGACGAAAGGACCAGTTAGACATAGACAGACCTGGTGGTGGAATAATGAGGTTGACCAGTGTATAAAGGAAAAGAGGAAACCTTGGAAAGAGTGGAAGTCAGGCGGTAGTAAAAATATTTACTTAGAAGCTAAGCGTCGCGCTCGTACAGCAGTATATAAGGCAAAATCAGAAGCAGGGAGAAACAAATTCGCAGATGTGTTAAGAAGGGAAGACCAGCGCAATGAGGTATTCAAGATAGCAAAGCAAATGAAGAAGACTAATCAAGATATTGTAGGTGAGAAGTGTATACGTAATGATGAAGGTGTTTTGGCTACCAAAGAGGAGGAGAAAAGGGTAGCTTGGAAGAATCATTATCAGAGGTTGCTTAACACTGAGTTTGATTGGGACGAGGATAATTTGTCTGATGATGATGTTGTAAAAGGGCCAGCTATGCAGATCAAGACAGAATGGGTAGTGGAGGCTATTAGGAAATTGAAGATTGGCAAGGCTGCAGGAGTATCAGGTATTGTTGCAGAGATGGTAAAAGCATCTGGATATATTGTAGTTGAGCTTATTACAAGTCATGCTAATCAGATTATAAAGGATGGAGCTATTCCGAATGAGTGGCAGTCAAGTGTAATAGTGAATTGTTTCAAGGGCAAGGGTGATGCATTAAAAAGAGGTAACTATAGAGGTTTGAAGTAAGTTGATCAAGTAATGAAAGATATTGAAAGAGTGATTGATAAGTTACTTAGAGAAAGAATTGATATAGGTAAGATGCAATTTGATTTTGTTCCAGGGTGTGGCACTACAGATGCAATATTTTTACTCAAACAGCTTCAAGAAAAGTATTTAGGAAAGAGAAAGAATCTCTATTTTGCCTTTGTAGATTTAGAGAAAGCTTTTGATAGAGTGCCACGTAAAGTTATTTGGTGGGCTATGAGAAAATTAGGTGTGGATGAGTGGCTAGTTACAATGGTACAGTCTATGTACAGCAATGCTAGAAGTCGTGTCACGATTAACGATCCACTTAGTGATGAATTTAGTGTAAATGTTGGTGTACATCAGGGTTCTGCACTTAGTCCTTTGTTGTTTGTTCTAGTCTTAGAAGCGCTGTCAATGAAGTTCAGAACAGGTTGTCCTTGTGTGCAGATGATTTGGTTCTCACAGCAGAGTCAATGGAAGAATTAGTTGAAAAGTTTGAGAAGTGGAAGAAAGGACTAGAAGAGAAAGGGCTAAGGGTGAACACATCAAAGTCTAAAGTCATGATTAGTAGCATTGCAGCCAAGTGTGACCTTGTAGTTGGAAAGTAGCCTGGTGGAGTTTGCAGGAAAGGGGTTGGTAGTAACTTAATTTTTTGTCAGACTTGCAAGCATTGGGTACATAAGAAGTGTAGTAGTATTAGTGGAAGGTTAAGAGCTGGCATACAGTTTGTATGCAAGCGTTGCAAAGGTGAGATTATAGAGAATGAAGTATTTCCAGCTTTAATGATGTACAACAGTGGCTCGTTAGAGATAGTTGAGAACTTCTGTTACTTAGGTGATATGTTGGGCAGTGAAGGGGGTGTTGGAAGAAGTGTTACTTGCAGGATAGGTCCTGCTTGGAAGAAGTTCAGAGAGTTACTTCCTTTGTTGACTAGCAGAGTCCTGTCAATTGAGGTAAAAGGTAGGTTGTATGAGGCCTGTGTAAGAAGTGTTATGTTGTACGGTAGTGAGACATGGGCAGTGAAGCAGGAAGATCTTGACCGCTTAGAAAGGAATAATATGAGAATGGTTAGGTGGATGTGTAACGCCAGTCTGAGAGACAGAAATAGTTCAGATGAGCTAAGAAGCAGGCTAAGTCTCCGTAGAATTAAAGATGTTATCCAGATAAGAAGATTGAACTGGCTGGGGCACTTAGAAAGAATGGAGGAGGATAATTGGGTAAGAAAGTGTAGAGACTTGATAGTTCCTAGGGCAAAGCCCGGAGGAAGACCGAGAAAGACTTGGCAGGAGGTTATAAGGACAGACTTGATACAGAGGAAGTTGAGTTTAGATATAACACAGTCTAGATCAGATTGGAAGAGGGTCATTAATATACCCCGTCCAACCCATCCTAGCATGGAAAACGGACGTTAAGCCGAGAATGATGATGATGATGATGTTTCAATTTTCCCAACTCACTCAAGTTATGCAAATTGACTGATTGGTAATTATTAGGATAGTTATTTTGTACACAGGGGTTTTAAATATAACAAGCATTGAATTGACCTTTGTTAAAGGGCTATTTAAATAAGATTGGTTCGTGAGTATAGGATGCGAAAGGGTATATGTACGTAGCCCTCTAAATGCATTCAGATTAATTCCGTTATTTGATTTTTTAGCTAAGAGTAAAAAACATTTACATACCTTATTGAGAAAAAGGATTCTTTAGAAAAGGTTTCAATGTAATTTTTAGATTCCGCTATTATTCTCCTTATGCTAAAATTCCCGCAAACCTTGGTTACGTAAAATTGAATCCGTCGAATTTTAGAGTTAAATAAAAGGCAAAATATAATGGACAAGTCATTTATTATCTTAGAAATATAGGCCGTGTTGGTTAAATTAAAATAAGTTAAAATAAATTGAAATATTCATCTTTCAATTTTCAATATTTTTTAAGCGTTATTAGGAACGTAGCTACGATGTGATGAAATTGGTTTACAAAGTTAGTTTAATTCCTAAATATTGAAGTTGGAAATAGTCATATTTATTAGGAGAAAATTAATTCTTAAGAACGCAACAAATT
The DNA here is from genome assembly GCF_029227915.1 of Hydractinia symbiolongicarpus. Lineage (NCBI taxonomy): Eukaryota > Metazoa > Cnidaria > Hydrozoa > Anthoathecata > Hydractiniidae > Hydractinia > Hydractinia symbiolongicarpus. The sequence continues at coordinate 9,440,624 of NC_079875.1, read as the reverse complement.
GGTGATTTTTTGTAGCAATGATGCTCTTGGTAATACATGTATTTACAAAATATGTCACACAGAAACATTTCTCTATAAATTTCTCCTATAAATCTCTGTAAGAAAAGGGATGCAATAATTTGTTTAGATCGTGAAGTGGTTAGATTAAGATGTATTAATTTCTTATTCACTCTGTTCAAACGAGAATAAGAGCCTTATTGTCTGCGTAATCTCTTCAAGACTTAGGACACTATTCGAGAAATAAAATTTAGTGGGTGGAGTCATCTTGGTATTCTGTGTTATCAGGTGCATGCGTATCCTACCCGATTGCTACGAAAATAAGTTACAATATATGATATTTATTTTATAATTACTTTTGTGTTTTGGTGCTAGTGAAAAGATAAAATTGGAAATTGTGACATCCAAAAAAATGTTCCCGTTTGAACAAAAATGTTATGTACAGACAAGTATGAACAAACTAATTACTTCTATCGTGTTAGTTTCTGTTATTGGGTGTAGCGAATGGTAATGTAATGGTAATGATTGCTGCAGCAACTCACCACAAATCAATTAATCAGAATTACGATAATTGGACACATTATAACTGTTTTTGAGCGCGATTGCTGAAATCTTTTCTTTTTTGTATTTTGCCTTTTAATTTTATTCCATATGGTACGATGACGAATAGCTGAAATTCCAAAAACCTGTAAGAGTGCAAGGTCTTTATATTTTATTTAATCGTTGCTGTGCTGCTTGTTGAAAAGACGATAAATCCAATTAAAAACTGTTTCATTTAAAAAATTGTTCCGTTTTGAATTAAAAGGGCTATATATAGATAATATGAACAAATTAAATTTTACTATTTTAAATTCTGCTATTGGCCGTAGCTTAAGAACGATGTGATTGGACGTTGCCTAATAATGATGTGATTGGACATGATTAGTATGATTGCCACAGAGGTTCACCACAAATCAATTAATAAGAATTACCGCAACTACTTTTCCTTCTCTGAAAAGCAGTTCCTAAAATGAATCTTTATGGTTGGTTTCTGTTTAACGTAAGTAAATCAAGAAGCTTAAACGTTAGGAACATAATGGTCTTAATTTGGATTGGTTAAAATTTCAAATTTAAATTTTTGTGATAATCTATACTTATACAAAGAACGCTGCTACTACTTCTAGTTCAGATTTTTTTTTTTTTTTTTGAAAAATTACCAACTCAGAGTTCAAATGGCATGAAAAGTTTCGTATACGTCGTTTACCATTAGTGAAGTAGTCTATGGCAGTATCAATGATAAAGAAGCAAAAGGTGTTTTATAAAAATACAGATAAAAAAATAATTTGTTGCAAAAAAGTTATTTGTATGAGGTAGGCATAGGAAGGCAAAGCTACATGAAAATCCAGCACGACGAATAAAAACATAAATTCGCTTTCAATCGCGCTTTTTTACAGAATTCTAACATCCCGGTGTCCCATAAATTGTCAATACAATAAGGGAATTTGACCTGTTACCAGCTTCATTGCGAAGTTAAATATACCTGGAACTAAATACGTTTAACCCTTTGAGATTTACTAAAGTTATAGAATATCTTAATCCAAAAACATTACAGGTGACAATTAACTAGACGACGTTATTGTAATCGGGTACAATGGTGCATAAATTGAAGGTGATCATTTTTGGTCATGTTTAGTAATATATTATAATTTTCTTATTTCTACTTATGTCAGAGCCCTTTTTCTCAAACATATTTGTGATATTAGTAAAAGTTTTTTTATGCTATATAAGTAGACTAAACAAACTTTTTAAAATTTTAAATCGGACTTGTATTGTTTTTGTATTGTATTCACTTATTAATAATAGTGTGAACACACTCAACGCGGTGCGAAGCCACAAATAACTGTGTGACCTGCCGTTAAACGTCCTGTAGAGCGCCTAATAAGAGCTGCAAACTGTGTCACACATTTAGGTGAGTGCTTTAGTACAGGTATCAAATATGTTGTATATCGAGTAAAGCGCACACAACATTATGGTGTTTCAGGTGTGTATATTATTTAGAAGATAACTTTACTTCAACTTTAGCGAAAATAAAAGCAAAGTTTACAAAACCTTGTTACCTCGTCATAATAAAAACATTCAGGCAATTTTAATTTATTTTGCGGAATAAGATTCCGTTAAAGCTTAAAAATTTAGGCTCAGCCCTTAGTGCAGGCAAACAATACTGCATATTCGTATAAGATTTAGGATGCTCCCTCAAAATCTACGTTCGTAGCCAAAATCTGAAAAGTGTCGATTTAATAATATATATATACTAGTCGTTAGCCCGTGGAAAAACCACGGGTTCGCCCGCCCTTTTTATACTGCATTGCGTGCGTCTCGCTACCTGCACAGCTAAGCTACCATTTTGCGTGACAGACGGACGGACGGACGGACAGGAGGATTATAATATAGATATGTAAAAATATACAGAAAACAAGTATTAAAAAACAAAAAGTCAAACAGCGACCTACAAATCTAGCACTGAACACACCACTATTTGCAACATCAAAATGGCCTTTGTGACTCTACTTTACACGTTCTTTCCTCATCATGTCATGGCCGCAAAAATCTGGAATTGTCTGTTTGTCGGGCGTTGTGATTGCTACACACGGGCAAGCAGAACAAAGTTGGCAAAAATATATTGCATTGGGTATTTTATGCATATATAAAATTGTGGATAGACCATAGAGATATAATCAAAGAGAAAGAAACGCAACGGCTCTTTATGCTAGACGCACCTCTAGAACAGGTGGTACAATCATGAAAATTCAAAGTTCCGAAAGCTTGATTGTTTCCTCTGAACCAATAGTGTCAAAGAAATTGTTTCGATTGTTATTTCGCCCAATCAAGGTTAAAATCTTACTAATTAACTACACGTGTTAGCATAATTTTGACTCGTTAAAACAACTTATGCAGTTGCTCGGAAAGTTATACAAAAGAAAATTCAACATGCCTAGTGTATATCGATAAGTAACTTAACAGTTAATCAACATTTTCATCTGTTGTGACCTGTGGATTTTTTTAAAAATCAGTAGCTTGAATTGCATACACATACATGCTTGTGTTAAAAACATGGTCATTCGACATTTCCATACAACGTTGCTGGTAATGCTGATCTGGTTTACTAACGCTGTATTGCTTATCAAGGATTTCTACCTCTATACGGAGTTCGTAAAACGTGTGTTTGAAATGAAAAGTGTGTGAAAATTTTGGTCATTATTTCTCAGTGCATATTTCCATTTTCTGATATGAAAGCAATTGAGTTCCGAGCTTACATTACTTGAATGTGGTTTAAACACGGGCAAGTCAGAACTGACAGTTCCAAAGAAATCCTTCATTGGCAAGCAATTGTGATATAAATTCTATATGCCTAGCCTCGTGGAGCTATAGTGAGCTATAGCTATACCCTCTATGACATGTTTAGAGCAGCTCCTGAAACTGAATAGAAATAACATAGTAGATTGCTAAAACTGTTGTGTTACATTTTTAAGTAAGATAACAAGTCACAACTTGCTTTTTTACAAAAGCTTTTAAGTTTTTAAAGTCATGAGTTTTCCAAGACCGCCATTTTTATTTACAAACGTGGAAAAATACTCCGAGTATATTTAAAAGGACACTATATGAACACCGAAAATTCACAGTTTTGGCCTTAAACTTTGCCTAGCCATCGTCCTTAACTAAAAGATTATTACTAAAGTGAAAAATAAAGCCTTACCTTCGTCCATCTATGACGGATTTATATTCTGTTCTGTACTTCTTGAAAAAAACTATACATGCGACAACAACAAATATGGCTGCTTGACCTTCCAGCTTCTTCTCCAACTGATTCTCCCGAAAAAACAAACGCGAGGGCAAATCCCTGAGAGCTTTTTAACAAGTTAACATTGGAGGAATTCAGTGGAAAACCTGATTATTTTCTTAATCTTTTACGATTCTATACTGAAAGAATCGGTAATTAGTCGTCTTGCGAGAAACGCACAAAAAGAGCTGGAGCCTAGTGGCGCACCTTTATCGCATTTTTTGTCTTAACAATAGGAATTTGAATAGAGAGTCATAATTTCTTTACAAGACACTAACATTCATCGAAAGTTTTCTTCTTTTATATCTAGTCTTTTATGGCTTATAAGTTAAATGAATTTATTAAAAATAACTCTGTAAACCTTTTTTTCAAATAACCTAGCGGATACATCATGATCAAACTTTAACTCTGAAGGTAATAAATTGGGATAGTGGGCGGATTATTAAGGATCGTAAACACAAGAAATTAAGAAAAATATTTTCTATTTAAGTTACACGACTTCTGAACTTCTTAATGTTCACAGCGGAGGACTTATTATTATTATAATGGTTTGGGTGTTTGGCTTTATCCAAAATCTTAAAGGTTGGTAATTTTTGCCATTTCTATAGTATTCCAGAACTTTTCTGGTTGTGAAGAGAACTTTTCCGTAGTACGGAAATTGCGGAAAGCTATTTTTGACGTTGGCTAATGGGCCTACCTCCTCTTTACCGGAAGAGCCCTGTCCAAGTGAAGTTGTTTCCCCATTTCGCGAAAAAGCTATAAACAGAAAAATCCCAAATATTATGCCCAGGATTGGTCATTGCTTGGAGGTTGTATTACCGTCCTGTCGTTATGCTTGGACCATTGTATATTCAATACAACTCACAATGGACTGCTATTTTCAGTTAAAGGTTTGATACCACAAGAGAATCAATTTTCGTTGACTTTTTTTTCTTTTAATTTAGAAAAAATTGCTTTCTCCGAAACTAAATGAGAAAATTGATATTTCCGGAATTCAGGTTTTAAAAAAAAGATTTACACTAATCTTTTTTTTTCTAATATGTATTACTATTCAATAAGGCCCGTGGAAAAATCCACTGAGGCAGGATAAAATTATTGATAAGGTCAGCAACCCATCCACTAAAAAAATTTTAGAATCTTGTTTTTACGTTGCCTCTATTGTGTGGAGTTTAAAGCGCTTATAAAGAAAATGTATATGATCATGTGCTTTTGATAAGCGGTTAATGAGATAAGGGTTTAAAATTTTTGCTGAAGTCAGCAATGGCCCCGTCAAAACAGAAATTTTTTTTTTAGAAATTTGTATACCTGTTCCCTTTATCGTATAGATCTTGGAACGGTGATCAGGAAAATGTATAGGTAATGTACTTTTAACAAACGGTTGAATAAATATTAGTATTTAAAGGTTTTTTGGTGACGTCATCAACCCGTCCATTCCTAAACGGATTTGGGGACCCAGCTTTGTGAAACTTACCCAAATTTGTCCTAGGTGGTCCCTAATTATCCACGTGGTGAAAAGCCATTGACGTCACCACCTCGTTTCCAAGTTATTTGGCCTCAAAGTTTTAGATGCACGGTAATGGCTTCATTAATTTAATATAGGATACTAGTCGATAAAGCCCGTGGAAAAATCCACTGAGGCAGGATAAAATTGAAAAATAAGCATCATATGAATTTTGATGACGTCAGTAACTCATTTGCAAAAAAAATTAGAACCTTGTTTTTACGTTGCCTTTATTGTGTAGACCTTAAAACGCTGATCAAGAAAATGTATGTAATCACGTGCTTTTGATGAATGGTTAATGAGATTTACGGGTTTAAAAATTTTGCTGACATCAGCAAAGTCCCTAATAAAAGTACAGAAAATTATTTTTTCGAAATTTGTGTACCCGTTGCCTTCATGTTATAGCTCTTGAAACGCTGATCAAGAAAATGTATAGGATCATGTACTTTTGACCAACGAATACGGAAATATTGTGGTTTAAAGGCTTTTTGATGACATCATAAACCCGTTCATTCCGAAACGGATTTGGGGAACCAGGTTTGAAAAATTACCCAAATTGGTCCCATGTGGTCCCTAGTTACCCAATCGGTGAAATAACATTGACGTCACCAACTCGTTTCCAAGTTATTTGGCCTCAAAATTTTAGGTGCACTGTAATGGCTGCATTAATTTAATATAGGATATTGACGTTAAAGTAGTGTTATTTTCGTCGCACCCTAACGTCAAAAAGTTTAACATATTAGACATATTAGACACAGTCTCTGCATTATTATAAGAGATTGACGTTAAAGTATTGTTATTGACAAAATTTAACATTTAAGACATAACTTTTTCGGCTTAATCAAAGGAAAATGAACACATCTACTTCGCCTGTTACAGACACACAGACACACACAATCTCTGTATTATTATAGAGAGGAAAGTTTCAAATTCAGCAGCTTTTTCTTTTGTGTTTTTCAGAGAATTAAAAGTTTTAGAAGGTGGGTTTACAAAGTGCGACGGAGTTACAAAGTCATAACTACAGCATTCAGGATTTTTTAACTATGTTTTACTGCATCATAACGGTCTTACTGTGTTAAGTAATATCGTAGGGCGTTAATTCTTTAACTTTACTAGTTAAACTAAAATACTTATATCAGAAACTGTGCAACAGGAGCGTTCACTGGAACAGTTTCATATTGGAATAAATTCTTTACAAAATCGTCTAAAACTTAAAATTGTTCATATTTGACGAAACAGGATTATTCACGAGTAGCTTTTCTTTGACATCATAAGGAATATGTTCGTCGAATGATGTATTAGCATTTAAAATACGACTTTGTGGCATATAAACTTTTGTTGCTATAAAAATGTGTAAATTCGTCAATGATGATTATTATTTATGGTATCACTGTCCAGATTTTTCATAAGATACTCTCTGATAAAGCAAAATGTTGTAACCTGTATATGTTATTGCTGAAAGCTTATTTCTCCTACATTGTGTGCGTTATGCATAATATTGGATGAAAGATATATCAGATACTAATCAAATCCTCCACGTTTATTGGACAAATATAAAGATCTATTATTTCTATAACAACAAAAGTTTATATGGAACAAAATCGTGTTTTTAAACACTGCATAAGGAAACACTTTACAACAGCCCAACAGACTTTTTATCATTCGTTTGCTTTCTCAAGACCAAAATAAAATTTAGTTTGTATCAACGTTTTCGTTCCGTGATAACAAGCGAATGCCTACACGTTGTTCTTTTTCGTCTTTTGACACGTTTCGAACTGTCTTCCTAATCTCTAAGTTGTTCTTGTAACGTCCACAAATCTTGTTAGCTATAAAACACACAGCCATGAAAACAAACGAAATCATGCAGATTGCCAAAAAAATCACTTCCATCACTGTAGAAACGTATTCAATTAAACATATTGCTGTTACAAAGACCACACTGATAACCATCAACAGTAGCAACGCCTTTATTAAATCACTTGAATTGCCTTGAAATTTCTTTTGCTGCCCTTGTTGGTCTTCGTGATTTGCGTTAGAAACACCATTTGGCATGTGATAATAATCCAAAATCAACATGTACAAATTTACAATGAATAAAATTACAACAGGGACCAAAACACCAACATAGAATGCCGTTTCATAGGGTACGCAACTGTGAAAAAATATAACATAAATGTATTTAACGTTAATTATAAATATCTCACTTTTTATTATATAAAGCGAACTGATTGCGCATATATTTTAGCATAGAAAGGCCTAGATTAGACGCATCATTTTCGAATAGCATTTAGTTCAACCTGGCCGCGTCTGAATAACAACGCCGATATTTTGCTAATCTTAATTTAATTGAGTTTCGCGCGGCCAAAGGTAGCTGAAGGAGGAACCAGGATGCATTAAATTTTGAAACGAAGGAACTTCTACATATGAAATAACAAAACAAATGTGCTTACAACTGGTTCCCTCCGTACGAATTTGTGATTGTTGTTGCAGTAACCAAAACTACAAAGATTGGAACTCCTGAAAAAAATCAGATCATATTATTTATAAAAAATAATATAAAATTTGTAAATGCAGAATGATTGTTACAAAAAAATAATAATAAAGCTTTTGGAGAAAACTTTCCATTCTGTTTATGAAATAGAAATTGTGAAATTAATAGAATATTAGAGGTGTTCATTCTTTTAAAGGTCTTTGACAGAAAAAACTTTTTGTTTCTTCATTGGGAAGAATATTCGACTTTCTTAAAATGTAACACAACTGACCTAAAGCAAATGTGACTGCCTTTGCCAATACTTTTATATCGTTTTCATTTTCTGGAGATTTGTGCATTAAATAAGTAAACACCAAATTCCAACAATATGTCGAAATCAAGAAGAACTGCAGAATTGCTGCAACGATTCGACACTCCTTTTCTGAATCAGTTTTTGCCACACCAAAGGCAAAGGTTATAACCAAGCAAAGCCACGAAGATAAAACGCACAGAAACGGCAAAAACAACTTTGTGGATTTTCTGAAACGCAATAAACAAATTATTTGATTATTGAAAGAATTTCACGACAGAAATGATAAGCAATTCTAAAAGATTCATATCTTCTTAACAAGATGAAATTGTTTTATATAAGTTGCCTTCTAATCCCATTTGTTTAACAGAAAATAAAAGATAAATCGTCAATCGAAAAAAAAAACACCATCTACTTAATATATTGTAACGCAAAATAAGCTTACCGAAATATAGAAGAAACTACAATTGTCACAACTAAAGCCAGAATTAGTATACCAGTTCCAAACCATGTTATTGCACTGAGTTTTGTAATGTTTTTGTCCGTTGGATTTACCATGCGTTGGCTAATTAATGTAACTGCGGAATATTCTTTGCACGTGCAATGTGCAAAATCAGAACTCGTTTTTCCTGAAATTGTTTGACATCCTTCCGATGACCAGAAGTTTTGTTTACTCCTTTTAGCGTGTGAACTGTCTTTTCCTGAGTATTAAAAGGTGTCTTGTTATGTAATTGTTACACAAAATGCATCTATAATGTAGCTATTGATTCTATCTCTAACTTGCCTGTCTGTGAGCCACAATGGGTATTTAATCACTTACCATCGAAGAAATTATTAAGCCAAACTATTTCCTTCAACATTAGGGAGGTGTGTTTTATTTCATTCAGAAAAGTGTTTTTTTTTATGTCTGCTAAACAATTAATTTAGTTAAATCAACAAAAATATTCCAATGAACAGGCACACGCCGCTTAATAAAGAAATAAAAATCATTTAAACTTTAACTTACATTTTTTTTCACAAAAATTCGGAGTGGGTAGTTGTTCCTGTTAGGCCAAGAATTTAACTTCATTTTTAATGGCTTTGCTATTTATAATCTGGGGTTATACACTTTGAAATAGAGATTCACATCATTAAATGTTGACTTAGATATCGCGACGTACTCTGTAAAAAAACACTCATTAAACACCAAAATTAACCAAATTACCTGTTTTTCTGATTAAACCCTGTTTCCAGTTTGCACATTTCACTTCGTCATTACTTCCAAAGCCGCCTTTGGGTCTTAACTGTACCGTAATGACTTGATTCTTAGCTTTTTTCTCATATGGGAAATTTACCGATAAGACCACGCTTTCAACAGCCACAGTTTCCAGTGACGGTGTAACAAAAAGTGAAGGTTCTGAGAAAGCAGTAACGTAAAACCATTGCTCTGACGAGAAAGACGACAATGAAACAACAGCTGCTACACGAGAGCTGTTCAAGATCTCCTGATGAGAGTTTAATACAATAATTTCCATTTGTTTCAACTCATTATCTGTACATGTAATTGTAACATTTTCATGTGTAGCTTTAGATAGAACGAATGCAAAGTGCTTTTTACTCACGAACAACTCTGTCTTATTTGCTTTTTGAGAAAGGAGTAATGCTATGCGATTAAAGCCTTTCCATATAATAGTGGCAGATCTTTTACTCCGCTCTGCTTCTTTAAATAACAACTTGTTTATATTTAATAGTTTTTCCAGTATGTCAACAATTTCAAGAAATATCTAAACAGGAAATGAAACTCTAATAGACCTATTTCAATATCCATTTTCGTTCCGCAGAATATACATACCAAAATACTGATTAACTTAAAAACAAGATTAGTTATGAGCAAATTTTTAGTTTGCTGCAAAGTTAGTGCAGATATGGTTTGTTTACCTGCAATATTTGCCAAATTAATTTGTTATACAGATTGTTATTAACATTTGGTGATTATATGAAAGAATAGCATGTATCAATGGGCCGTTCTAATGATCTTCTTTATTATTCTTGGTGTTATATGAGCTAGGTATTAACTAGCTTTGAATATGATATGGTACAGATAGTTTGCTGGCTGCTGACTTGCTCCAAACAAACGTGAAATTTCAAGCTGTTCACCAAAATTTTTGATGTTGCTGGTATATATCCTGTGTCCCCGGTTACTGAGTGTACCTCATTTTTTAAACAACATCTGTGAAAATAACATTAGCCAGGCTTTCTGACTGTGGTTTTATTATAGTAGTTGAGTTGACTTTGTTGGTGCCTTACCTCGTTTATTTTTTTCCAAGTTTTAATTTTGGATGTTTTTATAATTCACATTTTACACACTTTTATTTCAGAATTAGGATTCTTATTTAACTTGGTGGGAAAAGTTAGACTTTAAACTTTGTTTGGAATGTTCTTGCTTATTTGTGTCACACCTTAAGCCTCTATTGTAAATTATATTTGATAAAAAAAAGATTCAAAAATTCAAAAGTAAGGTTGACAAAAAGGATGAGATCCTAATTCTTAAATTTTGTATTCAAAGTTACTATCTTGGTATTTTGTTCAGGCAAATAAAGTTGTCCAGTGATTTTGCTCGGTAAAAAGAAATTTTTCCTTGAGAAGATCACTTCACAAAACAATTTAAAAGGTACTGTCTAGAAAGAAAGATTTCTGTAAAATTTACTCCACAAAATATTTGTCATGTTGAACTATGACTTTAATAAGTGAAAGCAATGCGACTTTTTTTGTGAAGTCAAAAACAAAATTTTTGGTTTTATTTTTTCACAAATCGACATTTTAGGAAAATTTCATTGAGATTATTTCCTGTAAATGAACACTTTATACAATTCTACAAGATTAATTTTTAAGATTTTATGAAATCTTAAAAATTAATCTTGTAGCAAGAAAAAACAATATATACATAAGGACCTGATTTTTAAGAACATTGAGACCGAGATTTTGACAAAAATTAAGCAAGTTTGCAGCTGAAATCCAGACATTCCTATAAGAAAAAGTAACTTATTTTACTTCCCTTTCTTTTTTGGATAAAAACCAAAAAAAACTAGGTGCCATTTAAAAAAAGACTTTACTTTCTCTATATGTAAACATTTATGGTAAGCTCTGAGCTCTATCAATTCGCATTACTTACAAACTGTAAGTATTAAAGTTAACCATCACAATGCCTAATACAAATGTGAGATTATTGACAGTCAATAAGAGAGAGAGAGAGAGTAGTGACAGAGGAAGTGTGACAGTTATATATATAATCACAACAGCCAATAGTTTCAAAATAAGAATTTTAAATGCCATTTTACACAACAAATGTTGAAAAATGATTTGTTGATTACTCATGCAACTAAGTTATAGCAGCAATCCTGTAAAAATACTTGTGAAAATGCTATAAGAAAATCTAGCTTTTTCTTGATCTCTTTACTGCGCCATCCCCTTTCCCCCAAGTTCAATGTCACTTTTCTTTAGTACTCTAAAGTTTTTGGAGTACTTATGTTAGCATCAGTCAACATGTTCAATATTGATTTTGGGGGATGGAGAGCTCAAAATTAAATTCACAATATGTTTTTCCAGAGTTGTAGCTTAGCTGCTGGCTACTTTAGCTACAAGCAAGCTAATTTTAATTTTTTAAAATGATCAGAGTAATATGAAGTACATTTTGAGCGTTAGTAAATTGTATATTGAGTTTTCAATTCACTTTGAAACAGTAAATTCAAAATGTATTTATATCTAATTCGAGAAACGTGGCTAGGTTTTAGAGGTTTAGCGAGTTAGCTAACATATACCGAAAGATACGCCCTTAAAATCTGCAATATTTTAACTTATCTGTCACACTACTACTACCAAAACCCTCTTTATAACTGTGTTAACTACGATTATTTGAAACTGCCAGAAAAAAGGTATAAAAGTCAACATTTTGTTGATACATTCTTTAAACTTGCATGTAAACACCCAGCATCCCGAAATTTGCTCATAACTAATCTCGTCTTCATGTTATTCTGCATTTTCACATACATATTTCGCGGATATGGAAATAGGTCTATTGAATTGTAATACTACGCTGGTCTATTATCATCAAATGACGTTTTTAATCATGGATGGAGAAACTTCTACATGGCTTAGAGAAAGCACCACAATTCTGACTTAAAAAAGTAGACAAGCTAAGCATTTCTGCCAAAGATATAATTGGTAAACATAGATCGCTTAACAATGTGAAAAGGCTGATTTAGATAGCGGATAAATAAGAATAAGTTACCTCTTTAAGGTTGGACCAACCAGCATAGTTTGTAATTTTTGAAATAATATCGGCAATCAAAACGATCTGTATATGACTGGTTACAAGAGTCTCGTTAAGAAATGTGTTTAATTTTTTAGTGGCCTTGATAGCTGTCATGCAATTTGGATGTGCATTACTGTCTGTGCAAAGAAGTGACTAAACAAATAAGATACAATATGAGTAAATTTTACTATATTGTCAAACACGAATTGTTACAAAATTGGATAGGTTTTTTTTATTTTGCGAAGGTTTTTATTTTTCATAAGATCACCAAAGTCTTAACAGCAATTTAAATCTTGGACTCCGAAGTACGTCAATTGGCTTTATAGTAAGGTCGATATATCACATATTGCCTGTTAAACATAACTGATGACCACTTAACTGGATATATTAGGATGGAAACGCATACGAAACAAAAATTAAATTTTCAATGTAAAGAAAGTGACAGGTTCGCAAACCTTAAGGTAGGTTGAAAAATTGTTGGCCAAAATTAAAAATTTCAGGTTCTCCAAAAAGACTTTGCCAACAAGTTGAGGTAGTTTATGCATAATTACGCAGATTTATTACTAACAGGTCAATATTGTTTTCTACTTTGAAGATTGTTGTCTTTAATGAAAATGAGTATAGCGCATTGACACTATTTCTCTGATTAAACTCGCCACAGATTAATAAAATAATAGAATGTCGCATTCTGAATGAAAAAATGTCTCACCTCGACTAGGGAGAAATGTCTTGGAATTTTAATACAGTAGCATTTTACTTAAGCCTTAACATGTTAGTTATTTCATATGTGTAAATAACAAAGTATTGCATTACGTACTTGATTAAGCAGTAGCAATGACTCTTCAAATTCTAAAAGGATGAAATCCATTTGATGTTACAGGAACAAAAATAATACTGCCTATGATATGCATAGGGAGAATTGGTGTGTACAAATATAGGATCCACTATGCAATAAGATAGGCATTATTTTAGCTTGCCATCATGATCTCAAAAGCCTGTTCATAAGCATTCACTGGTTCAGATAAAGTCAGCATCGCTTACATAATAGTGCACGAATTTGAGGATTAAAGCCAATATAAATTACCCTACCTTGCAACTTTGAAGTAAATGTGGAGTTGCTTTTTTGAGGGTCACAATATTCTGTTTCATTCAAAGGATTTTTTTCACCAGCTTGGTAACAACGAGTGTTTATCAGACAAGTGTTGTTCTAAACGAGTAGTGGTACATTAATCACAAATTATATTATAGACTTCAAGACAAACGAGGATGTAAGGTTAGTATAATAAAGTAGTAAACTTTAATAAAATGCAGATTGCACAACATTAGTTGCTGCTATGTTTGGTACAGTGCCTTTCCCATCAAGCTTTGTTCTTAAAGTAATAATCGAATCCATTATTTTCTGAATATGAATTTTTGTGGACCAATTTTATTGTTGTGTTTGGAAAAATCTATCTATATGCTCCTATTACATTATGACTTAACATTTTTCTAGTGTAAACATTCATAAAATTTTATGTTCAATTCGTACCTTTATTGCACATGTGTGTTGACGACATGTCATACACTTCGAATGATAAATAAAAATACGACTAGCATTTGCACTAAATTTCTTTCCATCATTTGAAACTTTGATGTGATATGTCACTGCTGGAACTGGTGACGGAAGTTCACACGAGACCTCAGCGTAACTCACAAACACTGCTTTTAAAATAGAAACCATTGGAAATTCTTCATTTTCTGCATAATTTGAAATCTAAATATATTACAAAGACCAAATCTGAAAAGTAATTTTAACACATACACACAATCAAGGATCGATAAACATAAATACAATTAGTCTATTTGTTTAAATAGTTGGTAAAACAACATTACCTTTAAAACAAAGTCATAACATATGGCGGTTTTTACCTACGTAATTAGGTGTAAAGATTCCTTAAAGGCTCTTTTGTAAACTTTGATAAAAACTTGGGAAAACATCATTATGTCCAATACAAAAATGAAAAAACTATTTCATTATGAAAGATCATAGAAGTGTTAATAATTTTTGAAATTACCTTGCAAGTCAAATTTTCTGAATTAACAAAATCCTCTCCATTAACTAACAAGGATGTGCATCCATGTGAAATGTCACAATATTGCTGTTTTGAAGAAAGTATTGGAATTGAGCCTGCAAAAATTACAAAATTTTTACGTTATTAAATCGTACCCATGAAAGCGTGAAAGATGAAGACTCCATGTATATTTTGTCCCTGATTAAAAAATGCCACAGAACACTTTCGCATGTATTATCTTGGAATTAGATATGTTGGATGTCCTGTTTATTGCACATTACCTTCATAATTCGCGAGGGTTAAAAGTAGTATCGTTGCCGGGGATAACTGTTTTGCAGCCCTTTCAAAATAAGATAACAATTCTTTTAGTTGCTGAGAAAATGTTTAGAGAACAATTGTAAACTCAGTTAACCTGCAATTAGCAAAACATAGGCAATATGTTCAGGAAAAAATCCATTAGACTTAAGAACGAAAGTAAAGATATTAAAAAAACCTAATCTGATCTGACCTACCTGATCTGATGGAACAATCGGTGGAAATAAAACCATCAAAACAGATGCAAGTTCCATTTTTACAAACGCCATTATCATTGCAATCGTTCACGCAAATTATATTCCGAATTTCCATTGGTGGTACCAGTGTTCCATTGTCATTTTTATTCCAATATTTCGAGCTGTCTTTTAAAATTTGCTCTTCACAAGAGCTTTTCATGACATTTATAACTGAACGAATATAATCGTAGGAATCAGAAATCTAGGAAATAGATATTTGAAAATAACCATAATTCTTGCATATATATTAATTTTAATTCCGTTTTATCTTAATAAATCATTCATGTAAACTGAAGACCTTATGATACAGAATCTTAGTTTAATGATTGCGTTGTCAACTATAACATTGCTTTTCGTGTAATTACAACTACGCTGCACTGTACCATATCAGTGATTACAGTAGAACCGCCTTCTCTCAACAGTTGCTGTACGAGACCAAATAGTCCTTAATGCTTCTGAGGAAAACAAACAATGGGTTTAACCCATCTACAGTGAGCCATGGGGAAACACGTTGTTTGCCAAAAACAGTAAATCTTATTTGTTTAAATTCTCTATATGCGCTTTTGAATTCTATATTATGTATCTCTGAGCTGCATTTTTTATGCGTAGATGGAATGGCTAAGTTTTTGTACCTGCCTGTTTTTTTAGCATTTTATAATTTCCCATGTGATGCTTTACAAATGGCAAATATTAGGCTATATAGAAATGACAAATAAGTAGTTTAAATGTCTTCTAACCTGCACGTCTGATATACATTCGTTTTTAAAAGCATTTAAATCAAAATCTTTCTTCAATAATTTTGAACACGTGCTGCCAGTCGTTGAATTTAGAATACCACTCATACATTTCTGCTCAACATCCTTTTCTATTTTTCCAGTCGGTGTAGGCCATTTTGGAGCAATAAAAACAGAATCCGGAGGATCGTAATCATATAATGATTCATCATCTTCGTCAGGTACAATGATTACGTTATTATTTGGTGTAGTTCGACGCTTTCTTGTTTGACATTTTAAAAAAGCTAGAAATGTAAAAAGAAAAATAGAATTAATACTAATTATCACTCAGTTTTCTACGGTAATCAACCCAATTTATTTATATATTTCTAGATCCAATTTAAATTACCGGTAATCAGCATTCAGTGTACTCGCATGGCTACACGCATTTATTTGAACCGAAAATCATTACATCGATAAATGCTACCTTTTTATAAATGATCAGCGAAGCATTTTTTGAGTGAGATGTTAATTTATGTGTGCCAATATAACTATGCGTGAAAAAATTCATTCATTTCAATACACACATGCCAACGCCTACTTTCTAAGAAAATGGAATTGCTGATAACCTGTTAAAGCAAGTAATTTTCAAACGCGTTCTACAACCTGTTCTCGTACCTGTATAACTCTTTATATTTATGTAAATGTAAGTTACACATACATAAAGATAAAGAGTTGTGACAGGAAATCAGGGTAATTATTCTTACCGGCGGAAATAAACGTTTGATAGTCGTCTTGTGTAAATGATGGCGGAACTACGACATTTTCATAGGTGCAACTTTCGGATATGTCGCTTCCTCTTTTTTCACAATTACATAATGTATCTTCACTTGTCCTTGGAGGTGCCCTACGGCATCTTCTGTTGGCAGGTCTCAAGAAGAATAAACTTGTTTTGTTTCGTAATCTAAAATGAAATAGATTTAATAAAATAAAACTTTATTCATCTTTAACAATATTATCTTCAGCATTTACTATCCCTATTCATACGGGAAAATTTAGATGCCTTATGTTATAGCCTTTTGAAATTTTTTGGCTACTGTTATGAGCTACAGCTCTGGACGTGATATATGTAAAAATGGCTGTGTTTAATTTTTTTTCGAAATGACAAAACAACATTACTTTTTTAGTACTCCCCCCCCCCCCCCCTTTCGCTGGGGTTCACTAATTTATATTCGGGTTTGTAGTTCTAAGCAGGAAGCTTTCTTCAGTTACTTACTTCCAGCTATTCACAAACTTAGATTCAGCAGGCCAAGTTTTTTCATTTGAAATTTTGGTGCCATCCCTTGAAATCATGTCATTGTTACTATCTCCATCGTAGGTACCACACAAACCGACGGTTGTTCGATAATATTGCGGTGGAAGATGAACAGCTATATTAGCAAATGGATACTTTCTTCCAGGTCTTTTTTCAACGTCAAAATTAATCCGTACCCCAGATGCAAATTTAAGCTACAAAATAACATATTCCAAACGCGTTAAGAACTGATGTCCCCTTTTTCCTTTTTGTTGATACCAAGTTATAGAACTTTTATTGACGACTAGTTTTATTACCAAACTGAAAACATTGTATTATAAAAAGTTACGAAGTTGTAATGAAATAACATTGCGACGCAAAAGCAACATTTTTAAGTTTGAATATCAGGCTTCGCACTTTCTTAGCAAGTTCGACGCTAACATCAAAACTTTGACTTTAGCAGGGCTTAAAAAATATGACAGTTGCTAATAAGAACGCGTAAAGCTCCAAATATCAGATATGTTGAATTTTGTATTTCTTATGTATCAGTCTTCTTCTTCTTTTTTATTTATTTATTTTATTTTAAATATTGATATTCTTAACTTTGATTGATCTTTTCTGTCGAATAAAATACTTGCATATGTTAAAAAATATCATTGTGAACTATAATCTTGAAAATTCCATAGCAAACAAAAATGTGAAAATAATATTTCTGAACTTACAAAATATCTATTAGTTCCTCTCACTATATTTGGTCTCGTGCCTGGACTTAAATGTCCACTTTTAAAGATGGTTCTTGGTGACGTTCTATTACACATGTTGAATCCTAAGATGTCATCATTTTCTTGCGCTATTACAGCGCATGCGCAAGTTACTTCGTTGACACATTTAAACAAGCGTATTTGAACCTGCAAGAAATAAAATCCAATAAATCTACTACAGATACAGAGTAATGGTTGATAACGGGTCTGCAAACAAAAACCTGACCAAATGTAGAAAAGTTAGCCATTATGATATAGTGCGAATTTGTGTGTCGTAGTTTATATAAATGTGAAATAACTCAGAGCATTAATTTAACAAATATAATTTTGTGATGCTAAGTTACTTCAAAAAAATATACCACTAATACTTTTTTGCAAATTTGAGATCCACACTAAAACCAAGTGTTAGATTTTCGTGCAAGTCTCAGACATCGCGTTACCCAGATTTTTGATTATGTGTCTCCATATCGTGTCGAAAAGAGGGCATGTATCGTCAAGCGTGAATCAAGATAAAAAGAATGTTTTATCTGTATACGGAAGTATACCGATAAAGCACGTACATATGGTATTTTTATAAGTTATAAAATAGCTCTCCAAATAAATTATAAGTTTAGCAAAATTCATATCAGAAATAACAGCTTTAAGTTTTTTGAAATAAACACACATTTTGGTGTCTCCAAGCTTGACAGTGTAATTCCTCTGTTTTTTTTCCGAAATCTAATTACGTTATAATATCATTGTCATCTCTTCTTAAAATTGAAATGATAAAGCTAAATTTGATCTTCTTAACTGCTGTACCACAAAAGCATATTTTGATAGGATCTGTAGCTACCTTATATCACAGCAAACTAACTTACCTTAAAGTTGTTCTTCGTACTTTGGACAAGAACAAAGTCTCCATCATTGAAGAAGGCATACCATATACGATCAAATGTTGTAACATAAGGATCACCAGTTACAGTGCAGTAACCAGGAGAAACGTTCTTAGTTTCAACCTAAATGAAGTATTTTCTTTTAATATTACTTCAAATTTCATGCTGAGAGTGTGATCATTAAAACATTAAAAGTAAGATTGACTTCTTTTGTCTGAAATCAGTAACCCCCAACTGTTGTGGTTGTCATAAAAACATTTTCATTCCACAACAATTTCCCCTCTAAATCACATTATAATGTAAGTATGGCAAAAAAGAAGTTAAATAAAGCTGTTCTCCTTCAAAATATGCACTGGAATATACCCGCTGCCATTTGCAGCTACCATCCTTGGCTAATGGAGGGAAAGTTAGAGCCAGTTGTAAAATCCACGGGTTCGTTCGTTAGTATAATGTACTTAGTATTTATTATTTATTAATTAAAAATATTTACTTATCATGTTGTTTTGGAACTTTTTAAAAACCTTTTTGATTCTTCAGATATTTGGTTTTAAAGATTCCCATCTGACCTAATAACACTATTATTGATTGTGTAAAAAGTTAGTCCGCATAAAGTTATTTTTTAGGTATCCTGAAAACTTACACAAATTTAAGCTTTTTGAGACCAGCAAATTTTGGAAGGTAAATAATGATCTGATCTTCACTTACAGGTAGAGTTGTAATGTTACCATTTTTTCACAACCATAACATAACATCACAGGTTCCCGTACTTCAAATATTTATATCTTAAGTATCTTAAGGAGTTAAAAATATATTGAAAAAAGATTCCGAAAGACTAATTAAACTACCTTTCTCTGTAACATCAAAAAATTAATTTAAGGTCCCTCAAATGTTTGGCAATTTGTAACCACGTATTTTAAGTGCCATCTTAACACAATAAAATTAAAACAAATGCAAAATACAGCAAGTAAAACAAATTACTTGAATAGGTTTACTTTGATAGCAATTCCAATCATAGGTATTCATCACTTTCTGTAATACTGGCGAAACTATAACACTTTTATTTATACCGTTTACAAAATCATCCTTAGTTCTCAGTGTCAAATATTGCGTATTAGTCTGATTTGATCTAAACTTTAACACACATCGGCTTAAAAATATATCACGGTGCGATTGACTAAATCCTATTTCAACATAACAAGCACGAGTCCGATCTGCACAAATGATTGGTGCTGTGACTTGAACTGTAACGTTGACTGGTCTGCCACCTTCCGTAATTGATAGTTTATTGGGGGTAATCTACGAACGAAATGGTGAAAGTAAAGGTATATTTGGATAATATGAAGTGCAAGACATTGTCCCCTACCTTTTTTCTGATTTTCTTACCTTTATACCAGCTATATACGCATCACTTTCGATAAAACGACTTCTAATGGATGAAGTGTTTTTAAACCATGTTTGAACTTTACAGTTAATCTAAAATAACCAAAATAAATACAAAACAAAATGTCAAAATTGCGACTATTATTGTTTGTCCCAACAGTTAACATTTTTCTTGTACATATTTTAATTTTTACTTATTCTGTACATCTCATTAATTCGAACAATTTGACTATTCCTATCGAAACTCTAGCCTTGTGGTGAAGGTTTTGTTTGCAAAGCAGCAGTTGCGGGTCAAACCCCGGCCGTGTCATGCCAGAGACTATAAAAATTGGGAATCAATCCTTCTGCATAGCGTTTAGCGTGGGTATAGGGTTGACATCACAGATGGTTCTCTGGTTTAGCGATTTCTGTGCTTGCAATGGGACATAGTGAGGCTGTCCTGAATAATCGCTATATATAACAAATAAAAAAATAAATAAATAAAATGTATAAATATCAAATTCAAACCTCAAAGGACTATAACTTACACAAATCAAACGTTTCTCTTAAAAGAAAATGTTTTACTTAAGAAAGAGAATCCTTATCATTTACCTGACTCCCTAAACAAATTTCTGTTAAGTTTGAAATCTTTTCAGAATCTTTCAGTGTTTCATTTTTTAGCACATGTGATGTTGAATTATACCAAACAACGTGCACAACGCTATTGTTGCCACGGGTAACGTGTGTTAAACATTGAAGACGCAATCTATAAGCCACAGCAGTGGCGTAAATAACAGGTGCCTTTGTAACGGTAGGATATAATCCTAAAATAGTAACAGCATTTCATTTAGTTCATGGAGATCAGGAAAAATTAATAATTTGACATAGTTAGAAAAGAGAGACGTGAAAAAACTCTGGGCACGAGTGTGAATGGAAATTGCTTTTATGTCAGATTAGGTTGTTTCTATTCCCAGGGTGCCACAGCTAGAATCCATTTTGAAACGCCGCATTCAGTAAATGGTGGTATAAGGTCTTTACTGGTATTGTATAGATTTTAGCATAAGTTTGAATTTCTATTTAAATCTAATATAAACTTAACCTGTTTTTTCTCCAACGTAATAGATCCATCTCCCTGGTTTTCTTGCATTTGTGTTGGTCAACATTTGAATATAGTTGGAATAACCACCACGGAATTTATGATTATATATATTAAATTTGTTTGTTGGACCTTCCTGCCAACCAATCTAATACAGATAGTACAAACATAGATTGCAGATAGATTGCAGACTATTTCAGCTTATGCTTTACACTAAGTTTCACAACATGAAATTAATATCAAACATGCAAATAAATCATTCATACCGATGCGTCTGAATCGATTTTGTCGAGTTGGTTATAATGAAAGAAAACATACGTTGATGTATAATCACAAGCGAGAGCCATTTGAAATGTAAATCGTTTCTAAATATACAAAACGAAACTTAAATTTGAATAAAAGTTGTTGTATCTTATAGTTTTTTAGGTGCCTCTTTCGTTTTATCTAATTAGAAATTTACAATATCTGTTAAAAGTTCTTATTACGTCACAAAGTAACTTGTTTGTGCAGCTTAGATGGGTTACTTTTTATCCTAAATCCTAGAGTAAAAAGTTTTTCTGCTAATTTTACGCTTTTATTCAGTGAGCAAAAAATGATTTACTAGGACCTCGGAACTGATTACAAAGTTTCATCGTTCCTGACTTTCTCTTGTTGTTTGAACCTAAAAAAAAATCTCAATGATGCAGGAGAAAGTAAAGAAACTAGTCTAGAAATACCTGCGGCTCATTATATTTAGATGCCTTAAACCACGTGACAACCAACACAAAATTGGGAACGAAAGTTACATCAAGACCGTTTTTTAAATCTTCAGTGGCTTTTTCGATTACCCTCCCAGCTGTATGAATTTGATAGCTAAATCTTGAACCATTGTATTGAAATGAAAGATCATTCCACAATGCTGCTATGATTGGTGGTTGGTACGGCTGACCGTTAGATCGAATCCTTACTGGAAACTGACGTGAAAGGAAACTAACGTATCTCACATTTCCAAAAACGATGTAGCCTTTGATTGATAACTAAAATGGAATTGAATTAAATAGGTAATGCAATTTTTTTTCGCTTGAACCAGCACTATTGTTTTGTATTTTAAGGTTTAGAACATAAATTCAGGCCTTTGCATAAGCTCAGATGGAAAAAGAGTTATTAAATTCACTTTTTAGAACTAAAAACGTCTTAGGTACTTAGCTACATAACTGCATCTTTTCATTAAGATTAGGTTGTCTCCACTTAACATTTTATACGTGAAATGATAAGGTACCGAAGGAGGAATAATGAAATTTAACCAAGGTTTACTCTATTCTAAAACTTCATGTGAATCATGACTTAAAGACTTGCTGTGACAAAGTAAGTTCCAAATATTTTTTTACTATGGCTTATAGCTTTTATTCCATATTTAAACTGCTGCCATGAAGCACAAATAAAGAACAAATTGTGGAACCAGTAAAGAAACATGTACATTTCCTTTGCATTTTTCCAAAGTGAGAACGTAGCAGTTACTCCATACCTTCCCCTCTAAAGTTTTCAAATATGGTTGATATTATAACACAACACATGATCATTGACTTGTAATAAATCAACTTTAACGCGTTATTCTTACATGAATATACCAGCAACCTGTATGGAAATTAGCTGGCTGGTATGGTTTTGTCAGACAAATCTTTGACCTCTCTTGTCAATTCTGACAGAAATTTTACGTCTTTGGCAGTCCACGTATCGTATTTTACCGAAGACCACTTTACCCGTAATGGATAACTAAAGGTAAGAGATAAAAGAAAAATTTTTAGAATTGGTGTTTTAACCTCATTCAGTCCGGGGTTTTTTAAACATATATTGACCGGGGGGAGAGGAGGGCTGATTCCGTTTCGTCCTCATTGTTCTATGGCTGTTAGTGTAGGTGACAAATATTTATTTTATGCATACAAAAATTTCCATGCCACATCATCTTTTGATTTTACGTTAATGACAGTGGACACACCACCTGGTAATAATAGAAAATATAACTTAATATGTAAACAAACATGAATCTCATGTTTTACTGTTGAAGTACCCAGAATTAGTGTCAATAAATTTGTTTGAACGCTTATTAACATGGCTAGTGACCTAACTACATTGTCCAAAAAAACGATAGAGAGAGCGCCAGAAATACCCTATCTGGCATACTTTCGTTAATAACTCTGGAACTATAAATTTTCCTGTATTACCCTAGTAGCTGACTTTTCATCAAAAATTTACAGCAGGTGGTCTGCCACACCTATTTTGAAAGGCACTGCTCCAATTATTTGTAGCTTTTTGGTATATGGATATTATAATTGTTAACATTTAGGTTTATATGTCTGAAGTTGTTCCAAAAACATGCGCCCTTCGATTTTACCGCCCTTTTAGAAAACGCCTACTTACGCCCTTTATTTTAAACTTTGATACCTGCATTGCTTGTCAAAAAATTTTATATGCTTTTTTCATTTGATTGTAAGCATTTCTCAATAAAAAATGTATATATGTCAAATGACAATAATATTTGTTACGTTGGAGCCGCAAAGAGTCTTAAACTAAGCCAAAAAATATTGGATTATAAATAAAGTATTGATTTATAAAGTATGGAATTATATTATTATAAGAACACTAAACCGAACATTTTATTTTCTATTTTTATCTAATTTAATACAATAATAACCAATTAACCCGGACGGTGCCCCACAATATCGTCCAAGGTCTAACTGCCGACCCAGCTTGCGAAGTCAGTGCAATGACTGATTATTATATTAATGTTGGCTAAATAACGCTCAATGATACCAGCGTATTTTTCAGGGCAGTATTTTGTCACATCAAAAAGGCAAAAATTGCAAAAGTACTTAGGTTAACATTATCTACAGTTTATAGCTAGTTATGCTAGTTATGTCCACCAAAATTTAATCTTATTTAGCATAACATAATTGTATCTATTAACAACACAAGCAACAAGTACGGGATTTTCTTTTTGTTTGTTTTTACGGCAGCTGCGACACACTTAACTTGGATCAAAATCTGTAACTGAAGTGAGGATTGCTTATTTGCATATCCAATCCTCATTTGTGAATGTAGATCGTTAGGAATTAGTTTATTCATGTCCCTTCCCCTGCTCATTTTTTTTCTTTTAATTGCTGACTCTCCAGCTTATTGAAATCTATGCTTACTCTTTACCTAGGGGTACAATAAAATCTCAATTTAATGCCAGTTATTTAAGAAGTATAAACCTTTGACCGTACGTTAAAGACAGCATAATAAGTCAGGCGTTAAAAAGATATGGTTAACTCTGGGTGAATAACTTCCAAATATGCTTTGTAATAAACGACTTATTTTGTAATTACATTTTGTAATAAAAACTGCTTGTTTTAAATAAAATTCGTTGTTACTGATTGTCCTGAGGAGAATAAATGTTCTAGTGATTCTTGTGTTGGAAACAATGGTCTGGCTCAATGTCCTGGTAAGATTAATAGTTCTGGTGATTCTAAATGGTAAATTTGTTCGTTCTGATAAATGTCCATCTAAAATAATATAACATGCCGCTTTTAATAAAAAAACGCGTCAGGTATGTTAGCTGTTTTTATCACAAAACGAGGCAGATATTACAAAATGAGCCGCTTTTACTTCAAAAGGCAGGACAACACAAACCTGTACAGCTTTGTTGTTTCTCCGGTTAAAAAAGGGGATATGATCGACTTTGATGTTATCATAATTGTCATCATATAAATTCTTTGTCAACTGTATTCCATTCTGGGCATCAATAACTGTCGTATCATTTGCACCACTACCAAACGGAAAAAAATCATTTAACTCCAACATATTTGTTGTATGGAAAATGCTAAAAATGATTAATAATGCTTTACACATATTGAATTAAAGCTTAGAGCAGTCTATGCCTTTTAGTTAGTTTCACTCTTTTCACTACATATTTTGCAGCTCTTTCTCAATTCCTGCACGCACTGTTTTGAAAGCGTGGTAAAGCTTTTATTCAAATTATAGTTTCTGTTCAAATGTTTTAAAGCTATAAAAAAGCAATTAAATGGTCATTTGCAGCAGTAATTGGAGATATGTTAAATTTAATTAGAATTATGTTTCATAAGATCGGACACAATATTTTTTGTTTGTAACTATTTAACCTATTTTCAGTAGGGGAAGCAGTTTTTTGGCTGTGACGTTTTATTTGACTTTACTTAAAATTCAATTTGAAAAGTTATGTAAGTAAATATTTTTTATAATGGTTCATTTATGGTATTTTTATTTAAATATATGGCAAGTGGTAATTTTTATCAATTTTGAAGTTCTACTAAGTGTATACGTGTAATTTATGGTTGGATAGCAAATCATTTATGATATCAAATTAAACATGGCGTTTACTTTACTTAAGAATTGATTCCATGAACAAAATATCAAGATCTAATTGATCACATAAAAAGTAAGTTCAATTTTTCTTCCTCAGTGTTCATGATGTCAGCAAAGAAATAATCACGTCATAATGTTTACTTGCGGTCGAATTATGCACAATTAAAATAACTGCGGATATTTCATTGTCAAAGCAATTCTAGATCATATGTTTGATGGAGCACAATCTACTGGCTGCAGTTTTAAATTTCTATAATACGTACCAGGAATGAATAAATTTTATCAATATATTTAGTATTTGAACTGACGAACGAAACCTAAAAAAGCCAAATTAAACCAAAACGAAACCAAAAAATTGATGGAGATCTATTTAAAGACTGTAACGGTTTTATAATTACGAAGAATTGATTAATAGTGTAATTAAAGTCCTAAATTTAACTTTTTTTAATTGACACTAAGTTCCAAATTATATGAGGCGAGTTGGTGATGGCCCGGTTGGTAGCTCAAACCGTTTGAAATAAATGCATATTGGATGGGAAAAACCAACCAGGGACAAGACCTAAACTGATGTGGGGTTGAAAAAAATGCGCGTAAGTCTTTAAAAATGGCGGATGCAAGATGTAACAAACAAGCAAAATTAAATTAAAATTATTATTTAGGAATTTAAAAGCTGCTTCACAGGTTCTAAAGTCTAATCAAACTTCTTGTCTGCTGCTTCTCTGTCCATCACTGTTTTTGTTTTGCTTTGGATAGCAATGCGCATGATCTTCTTTATCAACGTGGTGCCTGGGTCAACAAAGTCATTATATGAACCAATTCGAACCCACCTAACCAACCTGTCTGGAGTTAAAAAACGAACCAGCCCGTTAGGTTGCAATGGCCGAGTACAGAATGAAACTTTCAGGGCACAGACTGGTAAAACAGCCATGTTGTTGTATTACTATCACAAAATACGCACTTGAGCTATCAATTTAAACGCCAGAAGTATCACACCATTTTATAAACCGACACACCAACTTCATTGTCACAATCACCTGAAAACTAGAATTCATTGGTACATTCACTAGGGGCATTGCTTCTAATAAAAGAATTAACGAAACAGCTGATTTAATGGCGGTTTTACTTTTTTCTCTCTCTTAAAACTCTTTAGCTGTATTAAAGGAGGTAAAATTGTATAATAACGGAACTATCATTTTTAAACGTTTTGACGCATGCAAATATGTAAATATACCATACTTTTTTGTACACAATTGTAACCGTTCTCCTTAGCTCTATGTCAAATTTAAATAATTCTAAAACAATATTATTATTATTATTACTAGTTAAATTTATGAAATGTTTCTTATCACAAAATAATCTGTTGTCAATTTCATTTAAAGACACAAACAATCAATTTTTAAACAAAATGGACAACAACAATAACAACGTTGATGGCCTGTGTTTTTACCCGCGCAATAATTTATAACAAAGCACCCTTCACGGTAAATTTAATTTAGCATGCATTAAATTCTCAACTAATGAAATCACTTTATTTTATCACATTCTAGCGAATTAAAATCGTAAACAAAACGTTTATAAAATACAGAACATAATTATAACGGATGTATTATAGACGCTTTTAAAAAACATTGTAAAAAATAAAATCCAATTTACCTGTTACAGACAGACATACACACTGTTCAAATTATTATATAAGATTTTTACAGTTTTTCTACAATGCTAGGTATGAGTCAGCCCTTTTAGAGCGCGTCTGTTTAATTTTGACATGCTTTTATACGACATAAAATATTAAACTTTATGAAAGGAAATTCGTATTTTACTATGTTTTGGTCAATTTTTCCTCTATTTCATGTGTATTATTTTTATTATTCAGAATGTTTATACAAGATAGCCACTTCAGTTTGGGAAACACTTTTATCAATGTGCGTCCTGTGTTCGGAATGTATGTAAGCATACACCGACAATACTTACCCAATTTCCCTCACATGGCATGGATTGACCCGTAGCTGCGGTAAAGGTACTTGCTAAACATGCCCGCGCTGCTGACCGAACCACAGCCCTTGTGATTACGAAGCGAGCTCCATAACCACAAGGCCACGCACCACAAAGTAAAGTATTAAAAATGTGTAAAGTAATAAAAACAAAACAGTTTCTAGTGATTAGTATTGCAACTCCAACATGCTTCTATCAGGTAAACGATACTTCAGTTTCTTAAAGGTTTATGAGTTTTGATAATTAAAAATTGTCTTTCTATGCAGATAAGAACACTAGTCTAGGAGAAATTAGTTTTTAGGACTTGACCTCTCATTATGTGACAAACAGCAGAACAGTTAGCTAAGCAAAAAAAATCCAGCTCTCTTATAACATCGATTCCAAACTATTTTGTTAATAACTGCTTGTATATACAGTAAAGCCTCTTTACAACAGTCACTCCTCTAAAGCAGAAACTTTTCTTGGGAAAGGATAAAATGATAATTAAAGCCTCTGGTGTAGCAGACAATTTATGGTGTACATTTTTTTAAGGTCCCGATGGTTTTCCAAATAGACGCTTATTAGTACCGCGCCACATTTACTATTGTTGTCATACCTAATGTTGGTATCACAGGAATGGTCATTGGTTTCTCATCTAAAAGCAAATTATGTAAAGTTCTATATTTACACCTTTATAGTCGGACACGAATAAATGAAAAAAGTGAAGTTAAAAAAAATCAGCAAGAAAAGCAACATACCAGCGCATTTGTAGAGTTTGTTTATTTGATAAATATCTTGTTTACTTAAACCATTCTTTTTTCCCAACAATTTTTGGTTTTTCGGATCAACCGTCAAGATAATTAAAGCCTCTGGTGTAGCAGACAATTTATGGTGTACATTTTTTAAGGTCCCGATGGTTTTCCAAATAGACACTTATTAGTACCGCGCCACATTTACTATTTTTGACAATTATAGGGGAAAGAAGATAGACGCAATAATTCCAACATGACAGTTGCAAATCCTGGATGGATTTGCAACTGTCAGTATTTTTTAGAGAATTTTGATGACCATTAATATCAAGTTTTGATATATCCTTCTGTTTTTTCTTTTTTTAAGTTGCAAAATAACATTTATTTATATGCTACAGACAAGTATTTATTTGTCCATGCAAGAAAGATGCTTTTGTTAGGATGTTCAAATATAGCCACATTTAATGTAAGAACAGATATACAGTCACCTAGAAAGAACTTTGAGACGGATAACAATAAAATATAATTGATGTCTTTCAAGAAATTCAACAAAAATTACATTGTTTACGACACGATTTTTTAACCCATCTTGTTAAAGAATCACTTTTTGTTGACTTGCAATAGGAGTCGTATCTATCGCAGTGTGCGTAGGTGTCACTGCATGAAGGATCTAAAAATAAATTTTATGATGTATACAGCTTGCATTAATTTTCGGCGTAAAATGTTTCGGCGGAAAAACTTTCGGACACATTCTTTATTTCAGCAGAAAAATGTTTGGGAAAGATTTATAAAGTGTGAAAATGTATGGGTAGTCTTTTGAACAAATTTTAACCAAATTTCAAAAGTAATAATTACGGAAATTGACGCGAAAAGAAGGCTAGAAGCATTTATAGTAGACATATATTCAATGAAGATCAAAGAAAGGGTCATCAGGATCAGGATCAAATGTGAAAATAACAAAAATAATAAGCAATAAACTGCAGTTTTTATTGATTTTCTGATTATCCTTTATATAATTTCTATGCACTGGTCCTGTTTTAAAAAAATAGGAAAACTAAAATTTTCATACAAAAAAACTTTCGGCAGACACAAATTTCGAACAGACAAAATTTTCGAACAAGAAAAAATCCGAAAGTTTTTCAGTTATATTGTTATAACAAGAATAACAACAATAACAACAAAAACAACAATAACAACAATAACAACAATAACAATAACAAAAATAACAACAATAACAACAATAACAACAATAACAACAACAACAACAACAACAACAACAATAACAACAATAACAACAATAACAACAATAAAAACAATAACAACAATAACAACAATAACAACAATAACAACAATAACAACAATAACAACAATAACAACAACAACAACAATAACAACAATAACAGCAATAACAACAATAACAACAATAACAACAATAACAACAATAACAAATCAAACAAGTCATACCTAATGTTGGTATCACAGGAATGGTCATTGGTTTCTCATCTAAAAGCAAATTATGTAAAGTTCTATATTTACACTTTTAAAGTCGGACACGAATAAATGAAAAATATGAAGTTAAAAAAAATCAGCAAAAAAAGCAATATACCAGCGCATTTGTAGAGTTTGTTGATTTGATAAATATCTTGTTTACTTAAACCATTCTTTTTTCCCAACAATTTTTGGTTTTTCGGATCAACCGTCAAGATTGTCTTAGTGCCATGTTTTGCAAAAGTTGTATCGTTGTAATGCATCACGGATGAAAAGTCATATGGACTGCCTAGGCTGTCTATTCTATCATTTCCATATTTATTAAAGTTATCTTTCGCATCTAAATATTAAATTATTTAATGTATCTTGTTCAATTCATGGCAAATAGAACTAACAATGTACTTATACATAAATGATACGTCTAACGATGCCTCTCATAAGTAAACCCTTTCCATGTAGATAAGTTTTTCTAAATGCTTCCCCTTTATTTTTGAATTTGCGTGAATGCAGACACTGGACAATTGGGAAACCACGTCATAAATAAGGACATTTGACAATTCTTGAGAAAATGCAGAGAAGTAAACATTTGATTTTTTGAATATGTTCTGTCTACAGATAACTAATCCAACAAGTTTATATTGCAATCAATATGGAAAAATTCAAAATTATGTTTTGTAATTATTTGGTAGGTACTTATCTCATAGGGAAAGGCAAATCTTTACACTTTGATCGAATTATTTTTTTTAACATAAACGTGGCAAATAAATTTTAACAAAGTGAACAGGCGTTTATTCAGAAAAATATAAATACCTGTAGGCATGGACGTTAACTATTTTAAAAGTGAAAGCCTACCATTATATAATGAAAGTACTAATGCTAACATTTTTGGAATTACAACATTTACTTTATTAAAAAGACATGCGAATATTAGTATGCTATGGTCAAGCCAGTATTACTTACAATCCAACACGTTTTCCATTAATATTTTCACGTATTTATCTCTGTCGGGTCGACTTTGTTCGTGGTGGAAACCTATCAATAGTTATCAATAAATCACAGTATAAAAATTTCCTTACATGCAACCAGTCATTTTCCTGCTTTATCATGAAGTCAATTCCTAAAAATTTTTGACATATTCCGTTCCTCAATTTATGTTAAAAATCAGCAAAGGCGTTTTATAATGTAACTAACATTTTGTAATAACGGGAAAAATTAATATAAAGTTTTTACTGTTGTAAAGAAGTTGAATATTCTACCAAGAAATTCAAACAATATTTCCTTAATGAGATAGACCATTAAAATAAAATCGAAAATTAACAGTTGATTGACGAGAAAAGATTTTCGATATTTTATTTTTGATAAACAGTCTTCACAGAGCCAAGACGAATTTGAAATTGCTGCTGGTGCAGTTGTTATTTCAGCAACTACAAATTCAAGAAAACGTCGGAAACTTCGTGTGTGCACGAAAAAATGACTGCATGATACATAATACACGATCCAATCAATGCAAATTCGATAAATAGAGTCGTATGTATCCCGCTTTAAGTAGGTAGCTACTGCTAGAAAATGAATCTCACTTTCCATGTAGTATACGACGTGCTGTAATATGTTAGCGACCTACCAAGCGAATGCATTATTTCATGTATTGCAATGTTTTTGGTCCAACATGCCTTTCCTAAAGAAATTGTGTTTTTGCCTCCCCAGTAGCCAACTCTTGAAGAACATCTAAATGATGCAATAAATAAATAACAAATCGAACTCTAAGTAAAAAAATTTAGCTAAACAGATATCTAGAAAGCCGTTCGCACGATAAGAACATTGCTAATGATAGAGTAGGCCATATTTGAGGAACTCGTAAGAGCACAAAATACTATTGGAGATACTGCAGCGGTAAGAAAGGGAACTTTAAAAGCGATTTTTTGTCAAGTTTGTGTTACCATATTAATATCCCATTTATAAATAATTTACAATGCGTGCTTGCAAACTAAGAAAATTCGATACAGCTTTTTCAGATGAGATGAAAATTAGTGTATAAAATAGTAGCTAATGCGCTATAGTCACACAATAAAAACCAGGATTGTACTGCTCAATATCGCCCGAGGTTTAAGTGCCAGCCAAGCTTGTGGAAATAAAAATACTTTTTTAGATAAAAAAAGTGAACAAAAAGTTAGTTTAGTTAACACTCAAGGTGAGAATTCGAAACGGTCGGTTTAACAACAGAAGCATTCTAATAGATTTGGAGTTTCATGCCCATGGAATTTCGAATTATGCATAGTATTTCTCTGCTTAATTTGAGCGTCCATGTAGACAAACATTTTCATGATCAGAAGTTAGCTATTCTAAAACAGGAAAATGTTTGAAGTTGCATGTGCATCTTAAAGTGTAATTACAGCAAATATTGAGGTTTTGTTTTTGTCTAGCTAGCCAAGAATGACATAGGCTTTGATAATTTATAGGTAGACAAAACAGTTTATGTTGTGCAATATCGACTCGTCGTCAGGAGGGCTAAACCAATCAGAATACATAAAAAATCGTATAGTCCCCTTGTATAATAGAGAAAGTTACAACAAATTCCTATAAAATGCTTTTCTGGAAGAATTAAAAATTTACTCACCCTCCACCTTCGTAAAATTGGAGGTAAGCACGCTCGTTAGTTCTTGGAATAAATCGCAAACATGTGTGTTTATGATAGTCTCTAAAAGCATCTTCGATTACTTTTCTTGCTTTAGGAATGGTTTCTGCAAATTAGTGTAAATCATAATATTCATATACTGCAATAAGTTGACTTCAAATTAACTTTAAAGAACGTCACAATGCAAATATGAGACTTACTCAATCCAAACAAATCGTAAGCAATCAGTTTCGGCCATGGACGTCGAGTTGCAGCTAATGGCAAATCTCTATTAAATTCACCATTTTTTATGGCTGTCAATTGATCAGGAGTTAGGATCATATCGCCTTCAAATAGATTCGGATCTAAAATATCCAATTAATTTTGTATATAATAAAACGGTTTTAGACTAATCAAAAATGCTTCTTGAGTAGAAGAGTGGAGCTAAAAACGTTCTAAAAATTTCATTTACTAACTGTACTTACTACTCTGTCTATTAACTCTATTTAGGCCAGGCTTTTTGAGTATAGAATATTTTGGATTGTGGAATTCCCCACAATTTCAAGGTTTACTGTCTTTAACGAATTTGCTTTAACTTTTTATGATTTTTCTGAGAAAACGTGTTTTTATTGCTGACCTTAAAGAGCTCATGAAATTAGTTTATGTACAACTTAGTTTTCTAAATTGTTCTCTCGTAACTACGACATTTTTGGATGAGGCAATGCAGACAGTAATAATTGCAATGAGTTTCAAAACTTTGCAATGAAAAGTTGCAAAATAAACTCAATAATAAATGTCGCTAAATTTATTTTTATTGGGAGCATAATTACAAAGGTAAGATAATGGTGGAATCTACTTTCCGGTGGATGAACATGACTTGTTTTTCTTAAACTTCAGTATTTATGACATTACTACCAAGATACTTCAATAATCAACATTATCATAACAATTCAAATGTCACGTTTCGGCTTTGCTTGGCTATAAATAACCTTAGCTTTATAGTTAGATTTATTACAGCTACTTACCTTCCATTGGAGGAAAACTGGTCACTGTAGCAAACGACATGATAAAAAGAAACAAGAACCACATCTTTGCAGATATTCGCTCGAATAATAAATACTGAACGTTACTTTCTCGAAGAGTTGAAATTTATATGTCAGCTTTGTTCAGCTGAGAATGCATTAAATTAATTAAATAAAAATTAATGTCATTTTTTTAAGTATATTCTGAATTTTTTGAAATTTCAAGTAATGTTTGTTTCACCTGTACGATTAAAGCCTTTTTCTTAAACGACATTAAAATTAGCATTGAATTTTTTTTAATCTCTTTTCTTTCACTGCTTCATATTTACTTTTCGTCGTTGTCTGCATGTCTCTTTAACATTTAGCATAAGACAAAGGGAAATATACCATGGAGTTAAATAATATGCGTGCAAATTGTCAATTTTACTTTTACGATCAATACCATTATATTATCCAACTTATCGATACTAAATATAACAAGTCTAATGAGCATAAAAAAGAAATATAGACACGATAACGATTTTTAGATTTAAAAATAAATAAACGAGAAATAAAGGTCAAAAATGAATACACGGGAGAATAGTAACAATGACAATGTCTAACTGCCCGCTAAGCGGGCTATTGAATGTTGATGCTACGATAGCAGCAATGTTCACTTGACAGCCCTTTGAAATTGTATTAAGTTGTATTGGACTTTAAAATTCCGTTTTTCTCAATGCAAAATATATTCTCACTAACACAGTTGACTGTGGATACATTTATGGAACATCCACTTTTATTCAAAAGTAATACGCAAAATGACGCGTGGAATGTGTATACAAAAAAATTAAAAATGAGAAATAATGCTAGCTTTGTTCTTCTCCATACCAATTTATCAACTTGGGCAGAAGAAAAATAGAAAAGACCTGTTTTATGACAACATAATTCACCCGTCGATGGGCACACAATTTTTTAGAATTTTTTACCGCGTTGACTACAGTGTAGTGCTTAAATGTTGGGTTTTAATTTTGTTATTTACGTAATCAACCCTTTATTTCCGAAATGGATAGAATCACTCAGCTTTGCAAAATTGGCCCAAAATCGTTCTCAGGTGGTCTCATATTTCAATAATCATATATAATAACTACAATAATTTTAGTTAGATCAAAGACGCTGCAATTTTGTTACGCAATAAATTCGAAGAGCTACATTTAGTATACGCAAAAGACCCTCCGTATGGATCAGTTGGGACAAAGAGATCAGAAGCAGAACGTTGTCGCTACAATTTACTCGATTGTTTCTTGTATTAGTTCATTTGTGTTAAAGCCTAGCTAAGTAGGGAGACATCATAGTAAGTCATTTTCTCATTATGTGTTGCAGAGTCTGTCAGGTTGATGTATTTTTTGTATATTCTTTAGATTATCGTATGAACGTATGATACTTTAAAGTTGTTGTTAACATTATCCTCGGCTTAAAACACAGAACAGATTTACATAAAGTAGTCAAAGTATTGTAAACTAACTTGGGCTAATGTGCCTGAAGGACAACAACATAAAGGACCGTGAAAAGAAATACAGGTACAACAGGGAGAAGGTATATTAAGAAAACATTTTTCTATTCTGTGAAAAATCGAGGTTTTACGGCATAAAACACTTGACCGTAAAGGAACTTAAGCAGCGTCTTTTCTAACGTCAGATGGACGTTTCGCATACACTTGTCGATATGTGGCTCATCTCGAACAGAAATATCAATTTATTGTTTTGGTTAAGCCGAATGGTTACCTAAACGTGAATCGTTTTAGAGTGAATTAATCTACAAATTTATCTGCAAATGTTTGACGGTGCTTTATACAGTCAAAAATTTAATTCATACTACGAAAGATATCGGTGCATTTTTTTGCTGTAGCACTGGGGTCTAAGGATATGTTTCCGCATAGAAGGGAGTTTTTCGCATCCGGCTTAGCCATGATTTCGTTCGTTGGTTCGTTCGTTCGTACGTTCCTAATTAAAAAGACACAAGGTAGTAATCAGAATTTGTTGTTGTTTTGCATACGAAAAAATTACTTGGCACAAAATGAAAAACACGAGTTTGCGTGTCAACTGTGCTGCTACACTGCATCAATTTTTTTTCCACAAGTAAGTTCATTTTGAACACTTCTATTGACAAGAACAAGAGCAACTTATTGTATCGATTCACATAAATTTAAAAATTACAATAATTAGCACCATTTTTCTAAGCATTTTCGCTGTACATTGTTAGATACTGTATCAAGTCGACTACAAATTTTAATGTATACACCAAAGATTAAGAATAGAGTAAAGCTTACTCGAAAATTAAAACTTATTACAGAATTCAAGTACGTAAAGTATAATTCTCTTTAATAATGACTGTCGTCTGTCTGTTTGTAACCGTGTTGACCGCACACGAAATACCAGCCCCCTATCGCAGGGACGAACAACCCGTCGAAGCCCCGCTAGTGCAGGGACGAGTTCTCGCTAAATATAAGGAGAAATCAGCAGCGGATTATTAACAATCCAGCAGCTTTATAAAAAGTTATTGTTCATCAACTTTCCTTGAGGGACCACAAACTTATTGTGTGTGTGAGAAAAATTAATAACTTCAAATACGAATCAAAGACATTACTACGCAGAGATTACAAAGATTATGAGCCTGAGAAATTTAAGGAATGTGTTAGAAACATAATTGGGATAGATTATATGAATTTAATGCCGTTACACAATCGCTCATACACACTTGTGATGTAAGCGCACCTTTCAAAATAAAAACAGTGAGAGGAAACCCCGTTGCAGTAAAACTAAAAGTGAAGAAGACTGGGAGGAATATCGACATGCACGCGATAAATGTAATGGGAAAGTGAGGGAATAAAAACAGAAGTATAATCTAAACCTTATTCACGAAAACAAGTCTAACCCAAGAACATTTTCGGATGCTGCTAAAGCGGTATTTCCTTCTAAGTCAAAACTGTCTATGGGATCTTCGACTAAATCTAATAATAAAACTCTAGCAAACCAATTTTCGAAATACTTCAGTAACGTTGTTAGCGAGCTAAATTCTAAAGTTATTTCGTTCTCGAATTACGTATGGAGATATTACAAAAGAAAAGCTATACAAACGACTCAAATTTTCTCTTTCACAAATGTGTCTAAGACCTTTGTTGAAAAACAGTTAAAATCGTTCAAAAAGGAAAAAAGGTACTGGATCAGATAAGTTACCATCCGGAATGATAAAAAGACTGTAGCAAGGAGATATTAAATCCGTTCACGTATATAATACACTTATCTTTAAGAAGTGGTACAGTACCATCTGAATGGAAAGAGTGCAAGGATTATTTCGATTTTTAAATCTGGAGATGTCAAGAAACCTGAAAATTATAGGCCTATCTCGATCCTACCAAAATTTTCAAAGATCTTAGAAAGTGCTATACATACACAGCGATCGTCTTATCTTGAAGGTAACAATGTATTAAACAGTTGGCAGTTCAAATATAGGAACAATAGATCAACAGAATTAGCGTTAAACTTACTTCGTGATAACATCAGAACAAATATAGACAAAGGAGAAATGGTGGCTGCCGTGTTTATATATCTTACTAAAGCTTTTGACACGGTTGGGCATGGGTTTCTGCTCAACAAATTACATGAATATTGTATCGGTTGCGTGGAGCACGAATGGATTAAGAGCTATCTATTTTCTCGTCAACAATTGGTACTCCTGGAAAGACATTCCTCAATAATTCAACCACTATCGTCAGGTATATCACAGGGTTCCATTCTGGGACCACTATTATTTGTTCTGTTTTTTATTGACTTTCCTGAGTGTCTCTAATACTGCAGAACAGTTGTGTATGCCGATGATACTGTAATATATGTTGCTAACAAAGTGAAGGAACAACTTGAGCAATTTCTGGGTGAAGATCTAGTGAGGATTGCACGTTATTTTAATTGTAAAAAGCTTATCGTTAACGTTAAGAAAGGAAAAACAGAGGCGATAATGTTTAGTTTTGGAAAGCGTTTAGCAGATACTGCGGAACAACTAGATGTCTTTTATCGTGGACAATTAATTAACAACGTTGCAG
This sequence comes from Hydractinia symbiolongicarpus, assembly GCF_029227915.1. Lineage (NCBI taxonomy): Eukaryota > Metazoa > Cnidaria > Hydrozoa > Anthoathecata > Hydractiniidae > Hydractinia > Hydractinia symbiolongicarpus. Next base: position 9,403,266 of record NC_079875.1, on the reverse strand, counting down.
AGTATAAGTATCTTCGCAGTATCGTTGACTAGCTGCTCAATTGTAACAGTAATTTCGATCAAACAAACAAGAAAGCAACGATTATGAGTATATTTAACTACAGGTGCTGCATACAGCATAATCACAATAATCTAACCAATTTTATCGTAGCATTTTTAAACTTCATTACACAGTTACACGGTATGTTTATATTTCTATGGAATGACAACGTAATAAAACGGCAGTTGTGAAATAGTAACCTTGTTAGAAACTATATTTTGTTGCACGTTTTTGTTCAATTAATAGTTGAATTTAAACAGCGTTGATGAAGCTTTTGTGAGACCTTTTAATATATTTTTTTTTTAATAAAAATTGCGATTCGTTAAAGATGTATTTAACGTAAAATCATCATAAACATTTGTGCTTTATATTTTACAATTACAACAAAACATTTTATATAGCCTAAATGTCTTGCATTAAGAACTTGAATTTAAAAAAATTATTATGAATGAAACCGTTTCATTGTTTTTTATGTTCTGGCACGTATAAGAGCAAATCGACAACGCTCACAATTGCACCAATAGCCAGCAGAACAACTCCAACAATCCCGAGGTAGAAAGAATAATCTATCGAATAAGAGAATTTTGCATCCTCGAATGGATTACCATGGAATACGGATTTTTTCATTGCATCTTCATACATTGTACCGCTCAATGTTTTAACTGTTGAGAGAGTTCGAGGTAATAAAGACAATCCAATAACAGCAAAAATAACTAAAAGAAAAAATGTATTTTCTTTAACATATAAACTTTTTAATATATCATTTATTAAAGGTAACATAAGATTATATAAAGGACTAAGCAAAAAAAAATAAAAAATGATTTAGCCGCTTTTTCCAGGGAATGTTCACAAAATTCGTATGCTATAATATTCGTGCACTATACGTGTTACCACAACAACAACGACTTCAAATTTTCTAGGAATTCCCCCTGGTTAAAAAGTCCGTTAATGCTAGTTGTATTTACGAGAAAAATAATAGTTAATTGCCTATAAAACCTGTTATTTACTTGTAAGTGAATTATATTTATATGCTGCATGATTTTGGTGTAAAAAGGTAACATCCTAAAGTAATATAAACACATATACCCATGTGAGTATATCTGGCTACCTAACTAACAAGATAATTCAGGTATTAATTTAATTCTTACTGTTCATTTATCGCAGGTATACCCCATGTTATGCTACATCATAATGAGTACATTAATACATCGAGGTAGAAATAAAGAAGGAGAATGAACTATTTTGTTTTTATTCAAATCATCCGTAATGCGATTAGTTGCAAACCTTCATTCATGTTGTCTTTTTAAATTCTAACCCGTGTCAGTTACAGCAAATTTCATTGTTCGAGAAATAATTGATATGCTTATAAGCATTGGACAATATTTTATTTTAAAATGGCTGATTTGCCTATTATGTTTTTTAGTATGTTTTCCTGCTGTCACACACAGCAGGAAAACATACTAGAAATAGGTCTCAGAAATTTTTAATAACTTTTGGTTCTATTTAGGAACTTTAAACATTAAATAGTTAGCTCTTTTTTTGCATTTTTTACTCAATCATACTCACAGTTTCATCATGCTACATTTTGTAAATCTTTGAGCATATTTTGCTTTATATAGAAGGTTAAAAAACTGGTTAAAAAATCTGATTTTATAAATTACGCAGATAATTAAAAATTGTTATGACAAATCACTCTCCCCCTGAGAGGGAAAACAATGCGACAGTTCTAGAATAGTCGTGCTTTGGTTAGATTTTTTTTTACATATAAACAAGAAATACGGAATTTTTTTTGTACAAAAGCCGTGAAATGACATCGAGCATGGAAATCCAAGGTCGAACCAATAGCAATTTGATCAGAGTTCTGATCCAGATTTAGAAGGGGTCAATTTCCTTCTTTAATTCTACCTTCATGATTATTCATACGCTTAATCTCTTTTTTTGTGTGTAGCTAATTGCCAATGTATTGATTTATCTCCTTCGTTGTTGTTGTTTTTTACATTAGGTACCACTTTTAAATTTTAAAATCTAATCTTTAAATCTAATCTTCCCTGCTTCTGACATAAGAACGCTGCGACCCTTATCTTTATATATAATCCCATATTAGTTTTACTTATAGATTTTTGGGCATTCTAAAACAAAAAAGCATGCATCGCATTTTAATGTAGTATAGATCCTAGATTGTGCTATGCATGAAACCATACCTGCCAATAAACAGACGATGACGATGTTGAAAAGCAGTATCTTCGTCCATTTTGTTTCAATGCATACTTTGAAGAACCACAGAAATGCTGCAAAAGCAGTAAAGACGGCAGCTGAAGTCAAACAGCCATACATTCCTCCAAGATCTAAAAGAAATAACGTATATTTGTAGCAATTTTGTTAAAGGAGTAACATTTCTTTTTTATTATTTTACATTCATTTTACATGGCTTGATCAGGTCTCTAACTGCCGTTACGGTATTATAGCGTGTTAAAATTAAATAAAAGAAAGAACTTTAGTTTTTCCAAATCATGTATAAAGAAATACATAAGCTTACCTTTCTTTAGATCCTTGAAATCTGAATATTGCGACATTGTCGTGGTCATATCATCATAATCATCGTAAGAAAAATCAAATGCATATTCCGGTTGCACATTTAATTCAAACTCCAATAGAAGAGATTTTAAACCAAAGTATGAATTTGTTTTCATGGTAATACCAGAATAATTAAATACGCTGTAGTTACCCATGAAGGATTGATTGGTAACTTTCTCAAGAATGGCTGTTGTGTACGTTGTAGTTGGAGCTTCAGTGCTTGTGCTTGAGCTAGTCATGGATTCAGAGGTTGTAGTTTCAGCATTGGCAGCTTCGGTGGTGGTAGCTTCAGTGCTTGTAATCTCGGTGGTGGTAGCTTCGATTGTTGTAGTTTCAGTAGTGGCAGCTTCAGTGGTGGTAGCTTCAGTGCTTGTAGCCTTGGTAGTGGTAGCTTCAGTGGCTGTAGCCTCGGCGGTGGTAGCGTCTACCGTTTTTATTTCGGGCGTTATAGTTCCGGGCGTTGTAATTGTCATAGTTGTAGTTAGATTTGCTTCCATCAAAATTCTCTTTTCTATATATGCATCAACAAATTTCTCCATGTCTATTTGAGTATCGCCTATTATCCAATATCTTGTAGAAACAGCAACAATAAAAAAAACTGCAGATATACCCAATACAGTTGCCCCAAGGAAAGAAATCAAGTTGAATTTAGCCATTTTGTTTTTTAACAAATTAATGTTGTATTATTCACCTTCATGCACTTATGTAAATTTTTTTGTGATCACTGTAAATGTGCTTCATTTATAATTAATTTCTTAATGAAGCAGAAAACATAGAATCAGGGGGTTGTCAGCATCATTTAAATTTTATATCGTCTGTGTTAGGGAGTTAAAAAAAATACATAGTTATTTTAAAGATATATTTTTTAAATTGTTGGTTAGCCAAACAACGAAACAAATTCGTACTTTAACTAATATGAAAGTATACAAATAAATTAAAATACAGTTCCGGTAAAAAGCTTTACCCCCGTCAATCTGAAAGCCAAAAGTTTCCCCAGCATTTGTTATTATGGGCTTACACTTCCTATTCTTTCGTTTACGCATTCGAGATCACGTTATAATAGATCACGTTATAGTAATTTGGAGGGATTTTACAAACAATGCAATAAAAATACTTCGTGCTGTTTGCTTAAAACTGCTTTGTCTTGTTGTTTCTCGTGCGATGCCTGTAATAGTTATAAAGATTCATTTTAAAAAGTTTTAATTTTTGTATATCTCTAATCTAGACATTTTTTTGACAATTGAGAAGTAGATTTTTAAGTTTCATCACAATCAAAAAGGCTTATAACCTTTATTATGGAACCTTTATTATGGATCATTACAGCAATGCACGGATGCAGAGAATCATGTTCCCAAAAGGTGAACGTGGGAAGCATTTGCAATACCTGGATTCCTATTATTTCATGATATAGTTTTTAATTGATTTTCTAAGCAATGTTGCACGTTTTTACAAGCAAACTTCCTGAATATAATGTCGCATATAAACATGAAGTCAATTTTGCTTTAGTAGTAGGTTTTTAGGGAGGATTTAGGTCAATTAAAGAAACGACATATTCACAGTCGGATATTCCCCTCTAAGCTGAACAATATACTTGTATTGTATGAGTAAGGGATCAACAATTTATTTAAATTAACCAATTAATAAGGGAATGTTTAAAAATAATTACAAAAAGATAGTCGAATTATAATTGTAATTACATGCAATTTCATCCTTGTCAACATTAATGCATAACAAATTACGTTACTAAAACTACTTCTATTAAATGTCAACTGTATCTATCGATAAAAAGTAAATTAAGATCAACTAGGACTTGATTTTTGTGCTAAAAAAAACAACAACACAACAGAAGATTAGTTTATTCACCCAAAATCTTAAAAGTCAAAACGTTTTCTTGTAAAAAGGGGCTTTATTAAAGAAATGATTGCGCTTGATAAAAAAGATTAAAGTTTTATTTGCCGTAACGTAGTGACCTTCATAATACAAAAAATTAAAATTCCTACTAAGTAGCCAAGGATGGCAAAAAAAAAAATTAACTAATTAACTAAATTGGAATGAACCATGGAGGTATAAAAGAACAGGAGATGATGCAACTCACGAATAGTTTTTTTTAAAGTCCGTTCAAATTTCCATCGAAAGCAGTGTCCTTTGAAACTATGCGAGATTGAAAGTTGCTTGGACATGCACAGATTTGGGGCATACTTGCGTTTGTTTACGTTTTTTAAAAGCTATTCAAATACTATTCCCTGAGGGCTGGGGTCTAACTGGCTTCTGAATTTTATTAGCCAATCATCTTTAGAGGATATATGTGAACATTAAAAGCACGAAAAAACTTCTGTATTCTTTAGAGAAAGGGGACTACATCAAAAATATTTGTTGCAAAAAAATGCTTAAAACATAAGAAATACGTGCGTCGTTGTAACTCCGTTATAACCATGGCACAGTTAATGTTCAAGAAAACGTCTCTGATAATTTCAAGTCAACCCATTGATGTTTGCACAAGTTATAGGCTTTTTATTTCTGACATAATTTTAAGCAAGATTTTTGTAAAAAACGCGGAATGTTTTAATTTCCACAATTATTCTTTTGTTTCATTTCTATGCTAAAGTTTTGTTTATTTGAGATCTCTTATCTTAAGAAAAAAGCATGTTTTTTAGAAAGTATCTAAAATTAACGTGTATTAGTTAGCCTAGAATAATTAGATTATAAGTGTAAAGAAGTGAAGGCAGAAATGTTTTTATAGAACGATGTACTTAAGATCCTGTAGAAGATGTCTCGAAACAAGCACCTCAGCTTGCAATGAATATTCAAAATATGTATCTTTGTTATCATTTTGAGATCGTGTAATTAAATATCTAAAAGTCAAACTTAATTTTTTTTTGTTTGGTTAACTCTTTTGTAAATATCGTGGTTTTGGATCGAAGTTTTTAGGATCAATGTCTTTATTATATCTACATTTAACACGAAAATCTAGAATAACAAAACAAGAATATAACTTAAGGTAAGAAATGAATGAAAAAGAAACGATTTTGGAATTAATGTTTGCGAAATGTTGCGAAAAACTTAAAGTTCGCATTCACATTTTTTTATTTCGAATTATACCTTTCTCTTTTTTTAATCATTTGAATTGAATAAAATTTACGCAAAACAATTCCTATTTGAGCTTACTAAATGAAAATTTTGTTTTCTTAATTTTGCACAATTTTCAAGGTCTTATTCACAAAGTTTAATTGCACATGCCTCTCTCCAACAAATGATTTATTACTTAACGTACTACAAACCAAGAATGCTTTTGTTTTATATCTGTCTTTGATATTTGGCGATCATTTTTTCAATACATGCACTACACAATTTACTACCTAAAGTTTCTGTAGGATATTGATTGTTGTCTTTATCAGTTTGTAGCACGTGCTCTCTGACGTTCCAACAGGATGTTAAGATAATAGTAATAATCAAAAAGCAATGCATGTTTCCGATTGTTTTGTCTGCAACTAAATGTAAAAAGACTTCAAATATATTTATTTTGTAGGTAGAAGCAAAAAGTAGTATGTTCCATAGTGTAAAAGTACTTTATCTAACAAGTACTAATTGACATTACCAGCAACAAAAGCACCTTGTGCAGACAAATTATGGTATAGAGAATTTTTTCCTTAAAGGTTTGCTGAAATTGCCAATTATGTCTCAAGGGGCTATCACATAAAAGAATAAGCCCGGCAAAAGCTGGCTCGGGCTGTCGAGACCTCACTTTAATTAACCAACTTGCACAAAACACAACTTGGTATCACATAAGAAAGGCAGATAAGAGCATGATTTTTAGATCTCTAATTGGTAAATAATATAAACAGTTGATGAATGTGTGTCCCCTTCTTTCCGCTGAAATGATTACAAATGAAAAAAAGGAACATGTTACATTGCCAACTGAGATGTCGAATCTCACAGAAAAAATTCCTTTAAAAGTGAGTATATTTCATTCATTCAATTCTACAAATATGTATTTTCAATTTAACAATGGTTAGTCAAAAGTGTTAACATTACACGTTATGGCATATAAAAATTCGATTCATTTTAGTCTGTAAACGTTTTCAGTTATGTCATAAGGATTAGACAGTGAGTTTGCTAAACAGGTTTTAAAAAGGAGATGAACATGAATCATGACAAACACGAAACAAAGCTGCAGGACGTTTTAAGGTATTTTATTTTAACTTTATATTGATAAGACTTAAGGAGGGTATGAAAAAAAATATATTGCAATTTCCCTGACGTTCAACTGTCTGTTAATCAGCTGCATAAGGAGTTATTAAAATGCTAATTAAAATGCTAATAATCGCAACAACATTCCGTAAGATAAAAAAGGAAAGTGCCTTAATAATATAATTAAGAAAAATTGAGATTCATTATTGATTCTTAAAAATTCTACATATTGAATTAAACACTTCTAATATATATATGTTACGAGGATGACAGAAAAAAACGAAAAACCAAAAGCAGTCGTAAAGTGCCCTTTAAACGCTTTCAATGTGTTAAAACTCAACTGCAAGCAACAAATGCTGTAGAAATTATAAAATCAAATTTATTTAGACATACCAAGAAAATGGAGAAAATTGTCACAGTGGAACAGTGAGAAAATGAAACCGGCCTTTTTTCTCTATAATATTAACGTACATTTTTCACATATTTTAAAACTGTTCGCTAAAGAAAGTTGCATCAATAAGCAACTTTATAAACATTTGGTCATTCGATGAGTGACAGTTGTTTAAAACTATGTACTTCATATCGACTATTCCAAGACAGACAAGTTATTGGGACGAGGACTTTAAAAGGAGAAAGTTAGTTATATACAGAAGATGTGTTACTCCCTTCTTCATCGCCTGATATTTTCTTTTATTTAAAAACAAAAGGATCGGTAATTAGTTGATTGTTATTGTTTGTTAAACAGTAATCACGGAATTACTAACGCCTATTTTAAGTTTTTTACCTATTATATTGGAAATTTGAAATTAATAGTGAAACACAGGTAACTAAAGTCAAGGAAGATATCTAAGACTATCTAACCCTAACATTCTTCATTTTCTCCTCTCTATCTATAGTATACACCGTTTACATTATGGATAGAAGTTTCCACGCTGCAATACTAAACTCTTCATATGATTGCACTGCAGTAACGTCCAATTTTTCTAAGTATAATGCCGCATCATTTGGAAGCTGCCACGTTTGATAACATCATAGGTTGGAATTCCTGATTGCGAGATAATTTGATTCTGTTCTATTTCAACAGGCTATAGAACCATCATTGCAAGACTCTTTCTAGAGCAAAGCAGACAGAACATTTCATTATAAAGTAACATTTTGAGGCCAATAGGGATAATTGCAGTATGTCTTTTAGTAATGTTGTCTTTAGGCTGTTGGCGCTTAGCTGTAAAAGGAAGATTTAAATTTGGTATCTTTATGCGATAGTATTTTTGTCTATATATACCGCGAATTTACTTCTCTACCTAGATGAACCATTTCTATCAGAAATCGCTCTGTTATTTTCTGCTACAAGTAGTTATGTTAGACATACGCAGGTAATTTTTAAAGTCAGTTTTTTTGGCACTCAGTGTCGAACGCAAATTTAAGAGCGTTCTTGTAAAATTTTTTGAATTGTCAAGTTTTTGTCCTGGAACTTAAGACTATTCGTCTGAAATGAAACTATATATACTCTGATGAGTAGGATATGAGAAAACCAGTATAAGAATATACTTACCTTTTGCATTTTTTACCTTTGCAGTTAAGTCTATTTTTAAACCATATGAGAGATACTGATTTAATTTTCTTTACATTATTTTATCGTATATCCTTCTTTCACGTTTATCTTGCAGATGAAACTTTTTCAAACGTTTAATGTCTGTTTCTATTTCATGCGCTTCGTCCTCACTATTTTGTCATCGAAAGAGAACGGGTCTAGGACTTCGATAGACGCATCTGGTAAAAGCTATATAACTGAGCGTATTAATGCGATGCGCTATAAACTATCGTTCTCCTAAACAGGACAAAGTTTCATTGGGTTCTATTGAGACCAAAATCATAGGAATTATCCAATGATTTTTGTCTCAATAACATTCTTGGACAGGGACATACTGGTAAAGACTTTTACATACACATGCACGAATACCTAAAAGACAGATTTTTTAAATTGCTCAAAGTGAAAGCTTGGTGTAATGCTTCGTATAGATTTCATTACAGGCGTGTTTTGGAAGGTTCCGCTTATGCCGACCGAGTTAAAATCGTAAAATATATAAAGTTGTATCGGACACTTCCTCTCTGGTTTCAGCGTGCTGGACGCCTGAAACAGAAGGTCGTTTCCGAGATACCTGTTAAATGTCAGCTCCATGTTTTGCGGACAGTTGAACGCAATCACTTCACAAAATACCTCGAAAGCTTCAGCCAATTTGACTTTTTTGAGCATCTTTTTGATGAATCTCTCAAAAGCTTGTAAGCTCATTAGCTTAACAAGCAGCAGAAGATTATTAAAAATTGGGAAAGATTTTTTGAATTAAATACCTAGAATTTTTTCCAGAACTGTTGGCCTCTCGAAAAGGTTCCTAGGAGGTACAGGATTACGCAATGGAGGTAGTGATTCATCTTCCCCTCAAACCGTATTCTGAAAGACCTCACCTTGTCTTTAAAACTAGGTAATCTGTGCTTGTATTGATTCAGATTTCTTATGGTACGTGTTTTTTGCTTCCATCATCTCCGCTGAAGTGTGCCTTTTGCCGCGGATAGTGCTTTTACGCCGCTAAGGAATGGTCTTCTTCTTCTATGAAAAGTATATTTTGATGTTTAAATCCAGAGGCCACCTTCTCCAATTCTGTGACAGATCGAAAGAACGAATCATGGCTATGTACCGCGGGCGATTTAATTGAATAATGACAGTGGGCTCTAACCACCGTTTGCTTCTTTAAAAAAATATTGCTTTCACCGCTGAACTTCTCTGATAATAAACCATGATAAAGGTAAAAGCCCACTTCACAATGCTTAAATTGGTTTTGTCCTGAAATCCATATAAAGATTGTGATGGCGTCTCATAAACTGTCTGCCACCCACAAGATAATCTATCATTACTGGTTATTTTTATCTTTTAAACGTATTATATTTTTAAGATACACAGATTCTATTTGGATTGCTAGGCAAGGTATCATGAAATAAAGACAAACTGATTTTAAAAAGCACTTAATAGCGTCCGTCCGTCCGTCCGTCCGTCTGTCACGCAAAATGGTAGCTTAGCTGTGACGGGCGAACACGTGGATTTTTCCACGCGCTAACGACTAGTAGATGAAAACTAGCAGTGTAATATCAGCGTAGAATAAATAAAAAGCTATAAGATTAATTAAATATAGCAATTTTGTTGAAAATAATTTCGTATAAGTATATACGATTATGTATTTATTACATTATTTTCAACGATTTTTATTTCCTTCAAAGCAGCCACAAAGAAGATAGCTACTGCTTCAATATAAGAAGTACTAGTCGATAAAGCCCGTGGAAAAATCCACTTAGGCAAAAGGCCATTAAAAAATAAGTTTCTTTAGATGTTTTGCTGACGTAAGCAATGCATATACAAAAAGATGTTCTTAAAATCTTACACAAAATGTCAAATGTCAAATCTTACACAAAATAAAAAAAGAACAGCGTGCAAGGTGCAAAATCTAGTTGATAAAAAGTTACAACATCGACATTCACAACATCGACACTCACGACACCAATACTCACAAAACCGACAGTAAGAACACCAACAGTCACAACATGGATAATAACAATGTCAGAAATAATGCATCTCAAACATGTACATCTTATAAGTGATTATGTTGAAAACCCTCGGTATTTTATTCTGAAATGTCAAAAAGTTGGCCTGCAAGAGTTAGCACAAATCAACAAAAATAAGTTCTTTACACATTTTAAATATTGTCTTTCCCTTAAAAGCTTATACAAAAATATGAAAAAGCCATAGCTTAGAAAACAATAAATGTAAATATACAAAAATCAGTCATTTCAGTTGCATACCATTCTCTCCCACAAAAATTTACACAAAAATGTAAAAATCAACCAGTTAAGAACACAAAAAATTTTCGTTTTTAGTATGATGATCCGTACTGCCCTTTACCAACAATTCTGAACTTAAATGTCAAAAAATCAATAAGCAAAGAATAAACTTGAATTGAAAAAGATCATTATCTTGAAAACATTGTATACGGCTCGTAAACAAAAGTTCACACAAAATCTAAAACAGATTGATTTTTGAGAAACACATCTAAATCAACAAAAATAATTTCATTCAGCATGTCGTATATTGCCATTACCCATCAATCTTCCACAAAGAGATTATGAAACACATCAAAATGAAAAATCAGTCATTTCAGTGCATACAGTCATCGCCCATTAGATTACAAAATCGGAAACAAAACAATAGTAAATAACTTAACACACACACTTTAAATTCTATAAAATTCGTTCCACTTGTCATATTGCATGTGGTCCCCCTTGTAAAGTGCACAGGTAATGTGAAAAAAATTATAGATGAATTCCAGCCTGACATCATTTGTTTACTTTTTAGCGGTAATCTCCTTGGCTCTGGCTTTTGCGTGGCAGGAAAAAAGATGCTAGGATTTGGTGAAGAAAGGTCTTTTACTGTGAATTTCTTCTAACGGGGACATTAACTATTATCAAGTGTAGGTTGATGCCTTCTGATTTATTTTAATTCATTAAATGTCATAAGAATGCCTTCGTTTGAAGAAATGAACTGATAATTACTTTGCTTCACCTAACACCCCAATCTTTTTTCCTGTCATACAAATGCCAAAGCCGAAAGAGCTTATCACTGAAAATGTAAACAACAGAATTGATCTATACTCTATGGGCATAAAAATACATCCTACTATTCTGCAAAAGTTCAAGTCTTTGAAAGATTTTGTAGGTAGCTAGCTAGCTTGTTACATCATAATTCGTGCTCATAAAAGAAGAGAAATTTGGAAACTATAGTAGTTAGCTATAGATAATTAAAAAAGAGGAATAACAACAGAAGTCATGGCTTAGAGCTAGCCATGAGATGGGGAGCTGGACTTGAATGCTAACATTAACTAGCTAACAGTAGCTAAGACACCCAGTTCAATATGCTTAAACTGGGAACACTTAGCTAAAACTAAAGCTAGCTATTGATGCTTAGTAAAACACATATAAAGAGAAGCAATAGTAATGTAAAATTAATAACAATACAGTTCAACAAACCAAAGATTTCCATACTGAAAGAGAACTACTTTGTTCATCACTAACATACTGCCTGGCAGTGAGCGGGATTCGATCCGCGGTCCCCATAACAGGGAGCCGCAGACGAACCCACTACACTACTTGCGGCAATATGTTAGTAAGGAATTTTATTAGTTTATCTGGATGGTGTGTATACATGGGTGAATATTTATCATAGCACATCCGTATTTCATTCTCAACAGAGAATGCTTCACCCCGATCAGACGTCTGATCTTGACGGGCGAGTATAATGCGTGTAAGTCATACTGAAAGAAAACTACTTTGTTCATCACTAACATACTGCCTGGCAGTGAGCGGGATTCGATCCGCGGTCCCCATAACTGGGAGCCGCAGACGAACCCACTACACTACGTGCGGCAATATGTTAGTGATAAACTCAGATAGTTTATCCGGATGGTGTGTATACATAGGTGAATATTTATCATAGCACATCCGTATTTCATTCTCAACAGAGAATTTTCCGTTTTTTAGTCAACCAACAGCTTTATGTAGCATTTTAAATTTTAGGACAATACATTAGTTACGCGCCAGGGCACAAGAATTAATACAAAAAAACGTAAACAAATATAGCTACATACGCGGTAAAACATAAAAATGTGGCTTTTCCTGGAAAATGCGACTCCAGAGACATAAAAACCAAACTTCTAAAAATATCCAAGTTCTTACTATTTGTGATTTCAAATCCACTTCAAACTCTAGCTTTTGTTTTCTACTTCTCACTTCACTTTTTACCTTCTTCACTGGGACTTTTTTCTTTTTTAATATGTTTTTTGAACCACTTATTATACTTTTTTCGAGATCGTTCTTTTGTGGGTTTATTTGGTAGCGAGAGGACACCATTTTTCGAAAGTTAGCCGTTAAATTTATTTCAGCAAATCAAATTAAGTCGTTTTCATCATGTGATGTAACCAAAGTAAACCCGACTTCAAAGAGAATTACGGCAACATCAAAGGAAAATGACGGTATCAGCTTTGCCTGTCACAGAGACACGGAACTGGCGTATTATTATATAGATGGACATTGCCATAAACTCGGCGCCTGCTACTACAACTCTTATGTAACAAATTCAAAAAGCAATTCAATAGGAAATGTAGAATATAATCTCTATTTATTTATAATTAGAACTGTCTACGAAATTACTGCACTGTTCATCATTATACAATGTTGTATTGTTGAAGCTTTTTTGAAAGCTGGAATGAAATAGAAAAAATATGTTGTTTATTGTTCTGAGTGTTTCTGATTTTTTTTGGGCTGCTATCTGTACCAATTTACGGTTTTCTAAAGATGACAGATGTTAAAAAAAATCATTTTCAAGCCATTACTATGTTTTTTGGTTCTTTTCCATATATTTTTTCATGGTTAATGACGATTTTATTATCAATGGAACGATGTATTGTTGTGACAAATCCTGATAAACATTTGATACGGGGACGGTATGTGTTCAATCATTTAATCGCCTTTGCATGTGCTGGTGATATTACTTTCGCATTGCATAATGCTATGACTGTATACAACAGCCCAACATGAGATTTTACTTACCTTATAAAAAATAAAATAATTCGAAAAGATATTAAGGTGTTAGACAAGTCCAGTTTTATTGCAGCTTTTATGCAAATTCACAACAGGTGCAATTTCGCAACTATACTTAATGCAGTATGTCCGGAAAAGGTACAACTCAATGAGAGAGAATCGGCAATCCAGAAATAATTACATCAGTGATCGTGTATCGAGAACAATAGCGATTATGTTTCTTTGTTTAATCGTTTATTATCTTTCACATGTTATTTACTCTATCTTGCATAGTTCAACACAAATTTTAACAGCAGGACTATTTATGTTACATCAGACCAAAATTTCCACTCTTCTTGCTTATTCAAACAGTATCTTCAATGCTATTATCTTTGTACTTCGAAGAAGTACAAAGATAACATAAACTGGCGCAATGAAGACAAATAAACCGCCATAATTTATGAAGTTACATGTAAAAAAAATCTGCTATTTAAAAATAAGCTTGTAATAATGTTTGTACGTGTTTTTTTATAATAGATTAATTAACCTACCTTAAAGAAATGAATTAGGCTTTTCTCAATGTGCCTAATTTCAACTGTCAACATTCGTGAAAGTATGTTTTTACAATATTTTTTGAATTTCGTCATTTGCGAAATTTCATATAAATTATTAACAGAAATAATTTTTTTGTTGACATTGTGCTAGCTGCAGCAATTAGTCGGTAACTACACATCAGGTCGAGAAATAGACCTTAATATATATGCCTTCAAACTTTTGTCGTAAATGTCGTAGAAATTTGCCAGAATATAACATAAAACATTCGTAAAATTAAATTATCGCGAAAATTGTTTCCATCAAGTTAGCATCTATAAACTGTATGAATATGAGTGCAGTATAACGTAAAACAAAATAGTGAGCAGCAAATATATTTATGGCTATTGATAAAGTTGCTATTCAAGATCATCAGTGATGACAATGTTAAAAAAATCAGGCCACACTTAGCAACTCCGTCACTATGAGAACTCCGTAAAAAGGGATTAAAAAAATTTATGAAACAAAAAATTTCCTAAAAAAATTGAGTTTTCGGTGAAAACATAAATGGACCTAAAAATATGAAAATCAAGCGTTCAGCAGCGCATTAAAAACACATGTTTATAACTATATATCATGTAAATATGACACCTGCTCTTTACCCTGATAAAAACATACTTTCTTAGCGACGCAGTGATGCTTGCATATTATAAAAGTTAGTGTAGAATATTTCAGTATCTACAATCAGTAATAAAATATAATGGCAGACAAATAAATAGCACCAATTTCTCCAACTCCCCCCCCCCCCCAAAAAAAATCGATGTGTGATCACACGGCGAAAAGACGCAGCGACCTGCGCGGTAACACTGATGGTGGGGGAGGAGTGGGAGCAATTTCACATTGCAAGAACAGTGCACTGCCGTAGTTAATGGTGCTGATTGTTGTTTTATTTGATTACATCCTTGGGAAAGTAACTTTTAAACTTATAGGGGCCAAATGCATAAAAAAGACTGCAAAGAGGATTAAAAATATAAACAAAAGCGTTTGCATTATTTTGGAGAAATCTGTTTCACTTTTGAGATTAAATTCACGCCAAGGGCAGTCACATCTTGAAAAATATATTTCGTTTTTTTTTTAGATATTTTTGCATCCTTTTTGTCGGACATTTTTGCAACAACTGAAACTAGAAACAAAATAAATTGTAATCAAACTCTCAAAAAAAATGTTCCATTCAGCGAACAGCGCACGATATTATGATCCCAATTTAAATCAGAGTGCTATTGCATGTGTAATCTCAATCTTAATCCGGCAAAACGGGCCGCCTCAGTTTGCAGAGATATGACCTTAATTAAAAAACTCTTACAGAACACAACTTCCTATCACATGAGGAACGGGATACCTGATTAACGAGGACGGCAAAGCAAGCTAACAAAATTCCATGTAAAAGCTTTAGCCCGGCAAACAAGCTAACTTTTTTACTATTGTGCATGATAACGGTAAATTGGAGAAATCACATGTTTTCTGTACATTATAACCAAAGTAACATAAGAAACTCTCATAACTGACCTTCTATTTACTTTCTACTATCCGAATCTCTGTAATCCGAAAAACTTTATAATCCGAACTAATTTTCTGGTCCCTTCGGCTAAACTCTCTCTATAAGCCGAATTAAGTGTAAATACACCATTAACACTTTCGAATGTTTTTGTTTTTCGTAATTTGAATCTCTGTCGAATTCGAATGTTTTCGTTTCTTAAGACAAGAGAGAAATCAAATTCTGATTTCTATCTCTTATTAGAATTTTCACCCTTAAAACCTGGAAATTCGAATCAGAAAGACTTTCTGCTACTCGAATCTCTGTGTAATTCAAATAAAAAGTTATCCCCCTTGGGATTCGAATAAGAGAGAAGGCAACTGTACATCAATTTTATGATGAAAATAATAATTTTATACATTAAGAAGAAGAATTATTGTACAAAACTCATCACACACTTTTCATGTACCTTTTATTCCGTCCGGGCTGACAAAACTTCATGTGATAGTGAGCTCATCCTAGCACGGCTGATGTGAGAATCCTTTAAAAATTTATGACAGAGCTGTTAAATCGTATAAGCAGTTCTAGTGAGAAGTCTGTCTATATTTTATTGGAAGAAATCCCCATGTAGCAACACTCGAAGGTGTCCGCTCCAAAAAAATTTCACTGTACACGTTATACAAATGCATATTATCCGTGGAGTTTTGCGTTTGTATATTACTGAATGATCATAAATATAATAAATCATGGATGAATAAATTACGCAGAGATAAAAATGTCGAAATAATGTTAATTATGACGAATGCAAATATTAAGAATTACAGGGATGAAAAAGACAATCCAAATGAGAGATAAATGTGAAGTGAAAATAACCCAAAATTCATAGAAAGAGTATAAACCATGCAGACAAAAAATACTTCTTTGCGCTTTTATAATTTTTACGTATAGTTAACAAGGAGTTAGGTTTGCCGGTTTAGCAATAATAAAATACACTTTAAAAATCCAGAGATTGTAAAACTTTTAACAAATTTTACTGTCGGGATTTTCAATCCAGCAACTAAAATAAGAGTAAAAATTATAAGCAACTGTGAATTACTGGGCTAAATCTTAGTTGTTTTTCTCCCTCTGAACTTCATTTCTTTCGACGTATTGTTTCTGCTTTTTTTAATAAAAAAACTGTGCTCTTAATATCCTTTTGAATTTACATCTGTAATAGTCCAAAAATTTTGTTCTCATTTCAACCACCTATTTTAACCAATCAATATTAAACTATTTTAACTCCCAACTTTGTGTTGCCCCGTAACTTTATAAATTGAAATGTAATGTATGAGATGTAAACGTGCTTATTTCAGCCTAGTGTAATTCAGCTCTCATTTCCTAATTAGTGTTCTTAACAAAGCAATTCTGAACAAAACTCTTGGGAAAAATGGATAAAGAATCTAATTTAAACCTAATTTAAGCATTATCATAAAGAACTTTCAGCTATATCTTTCTGTAACATATCGCTTAATTTCACCGATTTTCACGCAAAAGTCTGAAGTAGTTCAGTTCATGCGAAAGGTAGGTCATTAAACACACACTATTTTATCATAAGAAGTCGTAATTTGTGACAAAAAAAAGAAAAATATATATTTGTAGTTGCGAATAAATTTAGTTTACTTAAATATTTTTCTGCTTTTGAACTTTTGTGTGAATTTTTTGTTTTAATCTTGTTTACATTTCGTCACACTATTTATTTCTCACATAGATGAAATAGTGGTAACGTTGTGTTGAGATGTAAGAGAATATTAAAAAGAATTTAATCAGAAAAAAGATATATACTAACAGAGATTGTCATGATTTTGAATGACTTATAAAAATAAATAAATTTTTAAAGTAATAAATGTTTAAAGACGGCTTTTAAAACAACTGTACTAAAACTTCATTTATTTAAGGAGTTTTCCATGCCTTTTAAAAATTTTGTTAAAAAATGGATATATTGCCAAAATCAAACTCTTCTACTTGTAATCCTGTGCATTATCTTTTGAAGTATTGCAATGATGATGGATAGAGTGGGACTTGAACCCACGAACTCTTTTTTGCCGGGCGATTGCTCTACCGACTGTGCTATCGATCCGATGCTATCTCTCTAGCACATGTAGTAGACGAGGCGAGGATACTACCTCCTTAAGACATACCACGACGGCGAGGCGTATGTCCTCCTTGCGACCTTTCTACTAACAAATGCCAACGAGATATCCCCGAATGATGCACAATCGGAGCACCCAACCAATCAAATTTGCCGCACTTGTTAAGCTCTTCAGCACCCAGGAGCAATCACCCGGCAAGCGAGAGGTCGGGGGTTTAAGTCCTACACGATCCATCATCATGTAGCACTTTTGAAGATAATGTGCAGGATTACATATACAAATATACCTCACATATGCACCGTTGTTCCTATAAAACTGTATTATGTTTACAGTAGAAAAGCAGTTTTATAGAACTCGCATGATATAATTCTAATTTTATTTGGCTGATTAATTTTAATTGCGCTTTAAATACTTCGTAATGTTTGTTATAGTGAAATGAATCAATTAGGACCATTTCTTTTACTAAAACACATTCAATATTTCTTTACATTCTAATATTTTTTTCATTCTCCTAACTTAATTTAGACATTAGCCAAACTACATGGTGTTTCGCTCCAGTCGGTTTCCTCTGGTAGTAGAATGTCACCAAGAACCGGACTTCCTGAATTTAGTCAATTGGCTCCTACTACTGGTCATTTAATGCATCCACCTCCTAATGATAAAGAAGTAATGAATAGATCGATTGATTTAACGTTTGGTTTAATCGTTGTGATACTAAATATCGCTGAAATTATTCTAATCAGCAGAATTAAACGAAAAAAGAAAATATACGAAATATGTATTCTGAGTCTCTCCGTTACAGATTTGCTTTTCGGAATTTCAAACAGCGTTGTCAGTGCAATATATCTTTCAAAAAATGCTCAAAATGAAAGCATATTAGAGATAACATACACAACATATTTTTATTTCGTCTTAAACTCAATACTCCACTTGATTTGGATAACTTTTGATCGCTTGTGGTTGGTTCTAAAACCCTTGCAGCATAGAGCCTACGTTTCAAGAAAAAGAATTTGTATCGTGTTAGCTGCTACATGGATCACTTCAACTGTTATAGCTGCTTCTCTTTATGCATCAGATAAGGTATCAGACGCGTTCATCAAGTCCTATGTCACAACATCTTATGTTAACACAGCAGTTACCAACATAACAAATGATTTCAAAACATCTTCAACAGTAGCCCCAACAATGTTCACCTTACCGGAAATGAGTACAAAACTTTGGCGCACAAAACCTAAGTTAGAAGCAATCAGGAATGTTCGTAGAGAAAAGACATATCAGGATACAATGCAGCTTGTGTTGTCTGTATTTATTATTATAGCCGATGTAGTATTAATTTCCACTTATGGGATGATCATATATCTACTTAACAACTCACTACGAACAGAGAGTATCAATCATATGTGTATCCATTGTAGCTATATTCGTCATCTTCACTTTACCATACGCGCTAGTCCGGCTTATTACAAAACACGTACCATTATGGGGAAATTTAATGTTGATTTCAAACAGTGGTTTAAATAGTATTATATACTTCTTTCGTGGAAAATGTGAGAAATATCAAGAAAAACGAGCCCTAAAAAACGCACAGATAATTTTTACAGTGTCAACTACAACTTTTTCAACTCATTGTTGATAAAAATTACAAACTGGAAAGAACCAAAAAAAGCATTCTTCGTCCTTTTAATATAGTATTTTTAGAAACTAGACTGTTTATTAACTCAAAAAATTTATAATGTATTAAAAAAAATATACGTCTGATCTATTACAATAAATAATTGCATGTAATATAGGCTTTAGAATAACACACTTTAGAATAAAACGATATATTTCTGGTCAAGTAATATGAATATAAATGTGTGTAAATTTTTTAACTCGTTTGGATTATTTTATAGAGTGCAAATTTTTCCTTAACATGCGCTTACAAGGATTGTATTTTCAAATTATATAGCGTTAGAGGAGATCTTTTTTCATAACAAGAAACTTTTTTGCATCTATGTACATTTATAGTTGTTTTATTTTACTTAAAGGATGCACGTAATGACTGCTAGTCTTCGCTTTAATGGATTGGTTAGAAATCAGGCCTGTGGAGTGAAAAGTTTATCAGTACTGAGGGAAAAAACAATTTCACATTTAAACATCATACTTAACATTTAAAGTGAATAAAAATATCAAAATAGTCTTTGGTATCCATAATTTAATCTATGTAGGCTAATCTATGCTTTCAAACCAATGCAATGAATTTTCTTTCCTTTTTAACAGAACTTAAAATAGAGAAGATAAAAAGCTTTTTTATTAAGAAGTAATTTGTTTGGTATTTGTTTTATAGCTTTGTTATCGTATTGAAAATAGCTTGAAATTCTCAATATTAATACATATTTTTCTTTTAACTCATATTTACATGACTTAGAGAATAATTTTTATCTCCTAATTTTCCATCCGTAGTTTATAGAAGCCACGATTTTTGCTTAGACAAACTACAGGTGCCGCTGGATAAGTGAAACTTTCCTTGGACCGAAGAAAATGGTTTCACTAGCTTCGAAGTTTCCTTTAAACAAACATTAATTTTGTCAAAAACGTCGTTCTGTGAAAAAAATATAGAATTCATAAAAATACGGTTGTCTAAGCTTCGAGAAAGGGTAATTTAAGACATAAGTTCAATTTACGAGAATTACTTTTATGTAGCCACTGAGTTGTAATGTATCACCACGCTCATGATTCGAATGTAAAAAAGCACAATCAAGCGCTGGAAGTCCGGAATTTGTTTTGAGAATGGAGGAAAATTTCCTGTTATTTTTAATTTAAATTTATTCTACTGTTGTTTATCTAAAAACAATAATAACATAAACAACTCAGGAGCATTTGAATTCAAAAAAAATGAGCAACGTCGTGTACTGGGTTAAATCGACCTAATGTTCTTTTTCATTTCAAACGAAAATTATTTTGTTTATTTAATCTCTTCGCCATTTAGTATTTAAAATTTAATTATAGACAGAAAAAAAACCTTGAAGATTCCTATATTACATCACGGAGCCGACTTTAAACAATTAAAAAAGAAACTAAAAAAAACTTCTATTTCACAAGGGCATCACGTAAATTATCCTTTAATAATTATTACACTTGTTACTTTTATTTCATGTATTATGCGGTTTCTAATGCATCAACTTTGTATATAAAATAGAGTAAACTTTTAATTTTTAACTTTGTATAGTACTGATGATGACGTAAGCCGAAAAACATTTACTTTTGAAAATACATATTGATTTTTTTGTTTTGTTTTTATCTTTTAGGATTTATATCTGCAATAATCTAACATTTTTATCCTTTTTCTCAGGTAGCCATTTTAACCAACCAAAGTTAAAATATTTTACTCCCAACTTTGCGTTTCCCCCTTAACTGTATAAATTCATGCAAACGTGCCCTTTTATTACTTTTTTCAGGCTAGTGTGATCCAGCTTTAATTTCCTAATTAGTGTTTTTAACAAAACAATGTTAAAAATACCTATTGTGAAAAATGGATAAGGAGTTTAATTAAAACTTAATTACAACATTATAGGAAAGAACTTTGAGCTTGATCTTCCTTTAACACACCGTTTTATTTCTTGCAACATTTCTCACAAAAGTCTGAACAAGTTCAGTTTTAGTTTATGCAAACGGTAGGTAATTTAGCGCAAATTATATTGTCATAAAAAGTCATAATTTGAAGACAGATATAGATTTTGTAGTTGCAAATAAAGTTTGTTTACTTAAATATTCTTCCGCTTTTAAACTTGTGTTGTAATTTTTGTTTTAATATTGTTTACATTTCGTCACACTATTTATTTCTCACATAGATAAAATAGTGGTAACGTTGTGTTGAGATGTAAGAGAATATTAAAAGATGACATAAGAATATTAAAAAGAGTTTAGAAAGAAAATATATATACAAAGGAAAATGAATGAATACCATGATCTACTTTGAATAACGTTTGCAGACGACGTTGAGGACGACTGTACTAAAAAAAATTTTTTATTCATACATTTTTTTACAGCTAAAAGCAGTTGAATTTTAAAAAACAAAAATTTTGTTAAAAAACAGATAAAACGTCGAAATCAAACTTTATTATGTTTTTAGTAGAAAAGCAGTTTTATAGAATTTGCATGATATAGTTAGTGTGTTTTTAGTTCATTAAGTTTAAATGGGCGATGAAGACTTTGTAATGTATGCTACGCGAATCGCTAAATGTTCGTTGTGGTGAGATAAATACGAACCATAATTATTTTTTAGTAAAACAGATTAAATGTTTTTTTAAGCTTTTTTATTTTTCTTGACTCGCCTATTTTAATTTAGACATTAAACAAAGTACATAATGTTTCGTCCTAGTCTCTTTCCACCTGGTAGCATGCAACCAAGAACTGGACTTCCTGGATTTAGTCGATTGCCTCCTACTGGTCATATAAGGCCTCCACCTCCATCCCAGGGCCCTAACGATGAACAAATGATGAAAAGATCGATTGATCTAACGTTTGGTTTAATCGTTGTGATACTAAACATCGCTGAAATTATTCTAATCAGCAGAATTAAACGAAAAAAGAAAATATACGAAATATGTATTCTGAGTCTCTCCGTTACAGATTTGCTTTTCGGAATTTCAAACAGCGTTGTCAGTGCGATATATCTTTCGAAAAATGGTCAAAATGAAAGCATATTAGAAATAACATACACAACATATTTTTATTTCGTTTTAAACTCAATACTACATTTGATTTGGATAACTTTTGATCGCTTGTGGTTGGTTCTAAAACCCCTGCAGCATAGAGCCTACGTTTCAAGAAAAAGAATTTGTATCGTGTTAGCTGCTACATGGATCACTTCAACTGTTATAGCTGCTTCTCTTTATGCATCGGATAAAGTATCAGACGCGTTCATCAAGTCCCATGTCACAACATCTTATGTTAACGCAACAGTTACTAACATAACAAATGATTTCAAAGTATCTTCAACAGTAACCCCAACAATGTTCACCTTACCGGAAATGAGTACAAAACCTTGGCGCACAAAACCTAAGTTAAAAGCAATCAGGAAGATTCGTAGAGAAGAGACATATCAGGATACAATGCAGCTTGTGTTGTCTGTATTTATTATTATAGCCGATGTAGTATTAATTTCTGCTTATGGGATGATTATATATCTACTTAACAGAGAAAAGAAAGTCACAACAGCATCACCAACTCACTACGAAAACAGAGTATCAATCATATGTGTATTCATTGTGGCTACGTTCGTTATCTTCACTTTACCATACGCACTGGTCCGACTTATTACAGGAAACGTTCCATTATGGGGGAATTTAATATTGGTTTCAAACAGTGGTTTAAATAGTATTATATACTTCTTTCGTGGAAAATGTGAGAGATATCAAGAAAAACAAGCCCTAAAAAACGCACAGGTAAATTCTACAGCTTCAACAACACCCCTTTCAACGCCAGGGCTGTTGATAAAAAATACAGACGGGAAAGAAACAAGAAAACTTTCTTCCTCCTTTTAATAGATTATTTTTAGGAACTGGACTACGAACTCTGACTACGAAAAATAGGAAATGTATTTTTATATATATATATAAGTTATATACCTGTGAACCATGGCAAATGTGTGCATGTAATATAGCTTTTAAAGATAACACACTTTCCAATAAAACGATATACTTTGACTCCAGCCATAAAAATATATATGTGTGTAAATGTTTTAACTTTTTGGGCAACTTGTTTTTAAACCAATAGTACAGTTACAAGTATTATTTTAGAGAGTGCAAATTATTCCTTATTCCGCATTTCCAAGGAGTGTATTTTCACATTATATGGCGCTAAAACAGATCTTTTTGGTAACAAAGAAAAACAATTTGCACGTGTTTACATGCAAATTCTGAACTTAAAAGGGGTCACATAATGACGACTAGTTTTTCCATTTAACGGCTCGCATAAAAGTCAGTGGTTTCACTAGTTACGAAGTTTCTTTCAAACAAACATCAAATTCGTCAAAAACGCCGTTCTGTGAAAAAAATATAGAAGTCAGGAAAATACAAGTGCCTAAGCTTACAGAAAGGTAATTTAAGACATCGCAAGTCCAATTTTATGAGTTACTTTAACTTCAAGGGGTCCCCACTTAGCTGTAATGTGTCCTCGCCCACGTGATTCGAATGTAAAAAATAACACATTCGAGCATTGGAATTCCGAAATTTGTTTCGAAAATTGAACAAAAGTTCCAGTTACAAGTGTGTAATTTGGCTCATCAGAAAATTGGTTCCAATTATCAAATGTTCCACTTATCCGATGAAATTGAGAGAGTTTTCTAAGGCTAATCTAAGGGACCTGGGAAAGATCCACTTATCCGAGGTTCCGCTCGATATGCGGAACCCCGGGATGTGCATATCGATCGGCAACTGTACTTATAAAAAACTTTCGCAATAATTGTTAAATTGTTACTACTATTATTTTTCATTTATACAAAGTTAACATATTAAAATGTGTTGGTTATTATTATAATATAGTTATTTTTTATTTTTTATTTTTTTATTTTATTTTATGGTAATTGAGGAAAGCATAATAAACATCAGCAAGATATATTGACAATAAATATTGTTACGTGCTTTCTCAATATTGACACATATCTTTTCGGGATCTTGTTTTACTAATGGTTAGTAACCTTAAAGCAACAACGCAAAAATGCTTTGTATGTTTTTATAACATAAAAATAGTAAATTATTTTAAACAAAACAAAAGAAGATATGTTGGCAAATAACATCATAAAAACACGTGTTATGTCAACGTCATAAAACAAAACATGTCAGCATGACATGTAAACAAATTCTATCAAAAAAGACGTCAACAAATTTGTCTATAATCCGTCAATAAAAAACTTCAATATAGTATGTCGAGGAGATCTAATTTGTCAACTGCGCATTTCATTTCGTCAGAGTTTTCCCATGGAAATGAGGGTTATTAAGATACTAGTCGGTGGCCCGTCAAAAAATACACAGGTTCGCCCGTCCTTTTTATACCGCATTGCGTGCGTCTCGCTACTTGAGATACCATTTTGCATGACAGACAGAGAACACGGCTATTTGCATGACAGACAGAGACAATTATTATTTTTATGTTTGTATGTTTCATAAAAAACGAGGAAAGAGTGCATATTGCAAATCCCAATAAACGTCTATGATAGTGCGAACACATAGACAAAAACTTAAGAAATTTAATGAGAAGCTTTCACTTGATTCTTGTATAGGCGTAAAATCCTTTAAAAAAAAGCTTTCTCGCAACTTCGGTTTAAGTAAAAACATAGAAAACAGCCCATTTTTACCAAGTCCAGCTAAAATAATTACTCAGTCTTTTATATTGTGGAATAAGTTTTCCAAAAATTTCTCAAAATGTCAGCGTAAATAAAAAAACCTCCTGCAGGCTGTGGTTTTAAAATTAACTGCAGTTACAAAATAAACACAAGTATCACCAGGTTAATGGAGACTGTTCTCTTACTGAATTAATAAATTTTAGACTTTCTAAAGCTTATATAACAGTAAAAGGTGCAGCTACCAACCTACATTTAGCATAAGGTGGATTTGAAAATTTTGATTCAGCATTTGTGTAAATACTTTGTTAGAATTCTAAAATAATTGTGCTGTGTTCAATCCTTCGTGAAAACATGACTTTCTTGCTTGTTTACATTATAAGCTGCCATTTTCCTTAACGACGGGCTATACAGGCACATATCGGCCCATAATCGAGAACGCTGAGCCAATTAAAATGCCCGAAAATTGTATTTCCCGCTTGCGGTGAATGATGTCTGCAGGATTCACATTTCTCTATTTAATTATGATGGGGAGTAGATATACATCGCGCTATAGACGTCTATGAATATAGTTATTTGGTTTGAAAACAGACCTGTGTTAAGAATAAAACCAACGATATGTTCTTTACAACAAAGTACATATTGGAGCTAAGAACCATGAGATAAATATAATACACTTTAATGGGATACAATTTAAAGGGATAATTATCTTAAAATATTAGAAAAAAGAATGAGGGTTAAAAAGAAAAAAGTTGTGTTATCTTAGGTGGATGGCCTTAATACGTACACGCAAATTTCTTCCACATTAAATTGATAACAAAATAAGGCATATGATGCGATTTAGTGGTTTATTGAATTAGCGAGACGAAATATTATTTGAGAAATCGGTAAAGAAATTTTAGTAAGCGTTTTTTAAGGACATACGATACAATGTTTGTTATATTGTAAACATAAACTTGCTGTACTTGTAATACTCTGATCTAATCACATCAACATTGTCTCAACAAACTTTGCGTAAGAAAGTATCTAAGCTGTTGCAAAATACGTGAACTTCTCGTGAAGTATAGTCCTAAGCAATTTTATGTTCCACTTCTACCTGATGCTAATTACCTTTCGGATTTTTCGCGTGTGTCATAGGTGTTCCTAAGGGTGTTGTCGATCCGGTGCCGTTCATTTGTACTTGCGTTCTGTCTCGCTTTTCCAAATAGTTTTCGCATTTTCCACGAAAAAAATATATGATACTGTTCAATCCACTATTTGAAACCAAGATTAGATTTGCCCATAATGGAGTGTGACCTACTGTGAGTCTTGCCACTGCGTATGGCAAGGTAAAGATCACAAATGTTGCTGCAATTAACGCACAGATTAAAGAAACTTTGTTTTCTATATTCCCTTCTTGATTTGTAGCAATTTTCTTCTTTCGTTTAAGTACAAATATAATGAAAGAATACGCTGAAATTAAGAATACATCAGCGATAATTATAAAAACTGACAATACCAATTGCATTATTGAAGAATATTGTTGTTCAATCTGTATTCTTTTGATTGCTTGAACTGAGTAAGATGATTTGGTTCCTGCTACACCAGAAACAGTCGTATTTACATACGATGTCATCTCAACTGACTTCGTGAATGTTTCGGTGAGTTCGTCTGACACAAACAAGGCAATAGCGATTACTGTTGAAGTTATCCACGTGATAGCGAGCAGTTTACACATCCTTCTTCTGGTCACGTGAATGCGATGTTTTAATGGTTTATAAACTAACCAAACTCGATCTAATGTAATCAAGGATAGGTGTAAGATTGAATTTAAAACGAAATAAAAATATGTTGTGTAGGTAATCTCCAGTACTTCATCATTTTGAGCATTTTGTGACAAGTAAACAGCACTAACCACACTGTTTGAAAGTCCAAATAAAAAATCAGTGA
This sequence comes from Hydractinia symbiolongicarpus, assembly GCF_029227915.1. Lineage (NCBI taxonomy): Eukaryota > Metazoa > Cnidaria > Hydrozoa > Anthoathecata > Hydractiniidae > Hydractinia > Hydractinia symbiolongicarpus. The sequence goes on along the minus strand of NC_079875.1, from coordinate 9,376,403 downwards.
TGGATAAACTTAAAATGCATATCTCGTAAATTTTCTTTTGCCGCTTGAGTTTACTAATTAGAATGATTTCAATCAGGTTTAGTATAACAACAATTAATCCAAAACTCAAATCAATTGACTTCTTCAGTATTTGCTCATCTGTTTGACCAGTTGGTAAGGTGTTCTGACGTGCAGTTGGTGACGGCGAACTTGGGGATATGGGCAGTCTTGTAAATGTTAACATGGCGACCTAACGTTTTCTGTTCAACCTAAAGATATACATGGAAAAGGACTTTTTTGTGTTGGATTTTTTATGTGCGGCATTGATTCACGTTAATAAGGTAGCTAGAAAAAATCTCCCTTAGAAGTCAATTTTCTAAGCAATTTAATATGACACGTCCAATTTTAACAGCTATTTGCGCAAACCATTTCAACACTTATTAAAAAACCAGAAAAGAAGGCTTTGACTATTATTCTCCTGTTCTCTGCCTTCCTGTCGTCGTATGAAGTTAAAAATTCGTGAACGTAGCATATAAATACGACTACGACAATACTTTTATGTACCTCTAAATTTTCAACTAAATTTAAAAACATGAATTTTTAATGCAAGGTAATAAAAGATTGACTTTTATACACACGCGATGGAAATTGCAAAAAGAAAGGCTTTTTGAAGTATAGCTAGTAATTAAATTAGACAATACATAAACCCACGCGCAATATGACTCATACACTTTCATATTCTTCCGCTTTTCTAACAATATGCGATTAGTCATAACCTAACATTCTTATCCTTTCCACTAGCTTGCAAAACAAGACACATTAGCACTGTTCCTTTCTATCTTTTCTTTGCATCTTAGATAATAATGCTGCAAATTCATTAGAAATATTTCACAGCTTTTAATACTGGTTATTAGCTAATATTATGTTTCCAAATATAATGTATGTATAGACAGTTAAAAGTGGATAAATACAACAACCCTTTTTGTTGTTTATTAAACTAAATAACGTGTCTTATATGCACGATATCAGACGCCATAATTTGTGTGTTGTTTTAAGTAATATAGCAATGCCAATATAACATTCTTTAAAAATAGAGCAAAATTGAATGTGGGTGTAAACTTTAGAGAAAACTTCTTATGCTATTCTGACCACAGTTTCTTATAAGCACGTAAAGATATACTTACTGTATCCTTATTTTGAAAACTTGTTTTTGAATTTCCGCGCCTGAAAAGGCGTAGGAAATTCTTTAAAACCGTCGTTTTTTTCTTTCGGAGCATTTTTGAGAAAAAATCGACCCTGGGATTTCACGTTCTTCTGAGAGGAGGATAGTATTGGTACCGACTAACTAACTAACCCTGTCCTAAATGGTCAAATGCAACGTCACAGATTTAAACTTCGTACCCAAGCTCCCAAGTACTGGGAAGTCATCCAAATGACGTTTCAGGCCGAAATTGGTATTTGTTTTCGACAAAATTTGGCACAGTTAACAAAAAAAGTATGCTGAACATAATGGTGACATTATAATTTTGATTTTTGTCACCTAAATGTCATTTTAGGCCAAAATTGGTCCAAAAATTAAAACTACTTTATTTTCAACAAAATTTGGCACAGTTAACAAATGAAGTATGCTGAACATAATGGTGACATCAAAATTTTGATTTTTGTCACCTAAATGCCATGTTAGGTCAAAATTGGTCCAAAAATTAAAACCACTTCAATTTCGGCCAAATTTGGCACAGTTAACAAATAAAGTATGCTGAAAATGATGATGATACAAAAATTTGATTTTTTTGTCAACTAAATGCCGTTTATGACCATAAACGTTTCAATCACAAGACTTTCAACCATTAGGCTGTATTTTTTGTTAGCAATTTCTTAGCAATTTCTTTTAAAATGTGAGTTTATTATGACACGTTTCGTTTTGTTTGCGTTTGTTGTATGATATGTCCCTTGTGTGTTTTATCTTCAGAGCTTCATGCACCAAACCTCTCCGAATGTTTGGCACGTAGCAGGTTGTCATTAAATATTTTGGTAGCGAGCGGAAATTCTTAGAGCCCCCAGGGCTTCTTGTTTAATTCTCAAAGAGAACTATTTTAAAAATGTTAATAAATTCACTCATGTCTTTTATTTTAAGAATACCCTTCTATGAACTGAAAAAAATGTTTCCTGTTTTTGTAAAACAAAGTTTCTCGCGTATGACCTTCAAATATTGCAGAACTTGAACCTCACCATTATGCTTAGAACTTTTTTAGTAAATCTAAGCCTGAATATGCTTATAAATTTTATGTTTACAAAGAAAACCTGTAGATAGTCTCTATAATAATATCCGTATTTTGTCTGTTCAAAAGGGTTACCGATATTCCTTTGATTTTTTGTAATTCAAGGGGTTGTTTAATTGTAAATTTTATTAATTAATTTATTTCCTTACATAATTTAATTAATTTAATTGATAACCTCTAATTCAAATAATAAATTAAGTGATTAAAATGAATTTATTTTTTTAATGCGCCATTTTTAATAATAATTTACCCCCGTGACCTTAATCGCCATTCCGCTCGGAAGCCACAGAAAACAAACAGGATGGTTTTACTGACAGTTTAACTGACTTTGTCTTAACCGCTCGCACGTTCATACCAATCAAAACGCTTGATTCTTTGAAAAACCAATCCAAGACTTTCGAGGCCTAGACATGCCAACAAAGAAACATGATCGCCATTTTAGTATTTAAAAAGTAATGGTGGCCAGTGTTGTTTCTAAGTCTGTTTCACCTTTTTGTCTTCTATAAGCTTTTTATATTTGTAATATTTGTTCTTTTTATGTTCTAAAATGTGAAGATAAATATATTGTCACGTTTTTAGCTACGCACCAGTTTTAGGATTTTTGGCTAGGAACGAATATTTTGAAGGCTAGCTAGCTAATATCCTTACTTTTTACTAATTTTGTTGGGTATAAGAGGTTTTTCTCCTACCCAACATTTATTTTTATGTCAAGGATGTAGCCATTTAGCTAGCTCATTTATTTACATCAAAAGTGAGAGTATAAAAATTCAGTTTGGCTATCAATATGGCAATATTCTCAGCAATAAATCTTATGCTAAATGCATTTTTGCCAGGTAGCTACATCTTCAATTAATTTCCTTAAAACTTTTTTTGCAAAAAAATGGCTGAGAAATTGGACAGGCTGTTTACGTTGTTGTCATTTAAAATAATAAATAAAGTTTTTTTGGAGAAGGGTACTGTTTAAATCTGTTTAACTGTACTAAGCGGTTAGCTCAGTGTTAACAATAGACTGTTTTTTGGAAAAGGCTGTTACGCCTATGCGGGTCAGTCCACTGTAACAATTAATTTTTTAACTTTTTTCAGGAATCACGCCTGTATGAATTTTCAACAATGTTTACCTGGGCTAACGCTTAGCCCTGTGCTAGGGTGGAATGGATGGGTTGATGACGTCTTTGAAATCCTTTTAACCTCAATATCTCTTTATCCATTCTTCAACAACATATGGTGTTTGTTTCTGTTTGAGAGACAACAAGTATACAAATTTCTAAAATCACATTTTTGTACTTAGCTCTGCGGGGGATATAAAAATTTGTCCCTCCAAAGCGCTTCGCTAGCGCCCAGTCCCGCGCGGTATGAAACTCCTTAATTAAAATTCATATAACGGACCTCTTCCATTTTTTTTCTGTATAAGAGGATTTTTCCACGGGATTATCGACTAGTTCTTATTATTACAACTATGTTCTAGCAAAAAAATTTTGAGTTCAAGTTCTGCTTATATTATTCGGTATTATACTCTCCATTTATTTTCATTTAGACATCAGAACTGAAGCACTCCAAACAAGATAAAATGCAAAGTGTTCTATAATATTCACCATTTCTTTAAATGATAATAATTTATGTTAAGTGTTATATAATATCCATTTTAAATAGATGTTTTAATGAGAACAATTTTTTACCTTGAAAGATAAAAATACAGATAATAACTAAAAATATTTAATGGACGCTAAACTTAAAGTGACGCTTAGATTTTTACTCATTGCTTCCCTCACCCCTCCCAACATTTCAAAATCTTGATCGTGGAATTTAACTTGTCGTGCAATAAGATGTGTGAATATGAACGTCGTTTAACGACAGTATAAACAACAATAAACTGTCACAAGGCATTGTTTACACTCCTCAAAATATTGTTCAACCTCATGAAACATTAACACAAGTTTTTACTAATGTTACAGCTAAAAACAAAATGGTAGATATAAAAGATAAGTGAACAGTTAAAAACTGAAAAAGAAGTACATGTTCTTACAGATATTAGAATTTCGTCACCATCCATAAGTTTTCAATCTGAAATGTTTTTATTTCTTCTTAAAATAGAAAATACATCGTCTGATTTACAAATTTAGATATAAAGTTTAGGAGTGAGCGACATTAAAGTAATTTTTTACAGCATATAAGTTCTTCATAGAAAATTGAGACTCACATTATTTTGTTTTTGTATTCTCTATGAAGGAATTTATCAACAAATACGTCTCTTTAATGATAGTCGTATTCCGTCTGTGTTTTTGTGCGCGGGAAAAAGTCATGTCATAGAAAGAAGAAATGAGATATATAAAGGACAGGCGAAGCTTTAGAGATATCTAGTCCTTAACATGTTCATAGTCTTAATAAAAATTCCAACCTGAACATTGATGTAAAGAAAACCTTACAACGATGTATTACTTTCCTTGCTAGTTAAGATTTTGATTTTAAATTAACTTTTAATTTATTTTTGTACATTGTTGCTTTTAGTAACAATTCTTACCTTAAATCTTTTACGCGTTGAATCCATTTTTTAAAGAATGTTAATGATGTTTTAAACAGATCAAAACAATTATAGAAAACAACACCACTTCACGCAGAGGTTTAGAAGATTGCCTAACGGATATTTTATAAAAACGTAATTAGCATCGACCATGGAGAGCACTTTAACAAATTTAATCAAGTCACTAACATGCAAGAACATACAAGTTTTAACGCTTGCTTATTGTAAAACTGAGCATCAATAGTTAAATACAAACCAAATGTTTGCTTTCCAAGTATTCTATTCCAAACATCTGCAGAAATGCATCACGGTAGTCCGGATCTACCAATTTTAAACTATTTCTGATGAACGAGATAATCGTATAAGGCATGATGTACGTTGTTTCTAGGGATTTGGAAATAATAAAAATCAAACGAACCATTTAGTATGGAGGCGGGTTCTGGTTTAATTTTTTCCTGGTTATGCTGTATAAACAAATTGGGTTATTTAAAATGTTAATAGTTGATTTCAAACCAGTAATACATGTTTCAAAGTATTTCTTTCTGGCAATCGATACTTCATAATCAGCCTGCGTGATTAAAGCACGCCGCCGTGTCACAGATGTTGTAAATTGTTTTCCTATAATACAATATTAACCGATTACCCCGGCTGTGCCGCAAAATATCGCCCGGGTCTAATTGCCGACCGAGCTTGCAAGGTCGGTGCAATGACTGAGGCCAATATTTTCGGTATAACCCGGCGGGTAATCTGTTATTATTGTACCATTGCAAAAAATTACAATATCAAGAGGGTTGTCAATTAATCCATTCTCAAAACAAACATAATTCCTCATTTGCATTATTTGGATGCTTTTTTTAAGCCAGTTAATCTAAATAAGATTGTTCATAGGTTTTTACAAGCTTTGCGTTAGTTTCCTTCGTGTTAATTTAGTGATCTTTGTTTTTTGTTTCTGGTTGGGTTTTTTTTAGAATAAGGCTTTATTTAAGCAAAAGTCATTTTTTGTCGGTACTTGTCAGTTCTATGTTTAAGTTTTCGCTAAGGTCGCTAAGTTCGCCAAAAACGAAAAATGACTTTTCTTAGAATAAAGATTAATTTTGTGTTTTCGAATTAAAAATTTAAAAGAATCTATTTTTTATGTCTCTGAAAAACCTGAAATAAAAAAATGCTAGGAACCTGAATAAAAGACTTAACATTGCACTGCTTACTGTGCTTCTTTGTCCAACCTTTACTATAACTAATTGTTCGCCCGTGGAAAATCCACGGGTTCGCCCGTCCTTTTTATACCGCATTGCGTGCGTCTCGCTACCTGCGAAGCTAAGCTACCATTTTGCGTGACAGACAGACATTTATTATACAGACAACTTTATTATATAGTTTGTTTTTTGGTGCTTTTTTTGTTTCGTTTTTAATTTTGTTATAAGTTTTTTCGTTCCTGGCATGTAACATGTATGGAGATTTGAACAGAAGTAGTTCTAGGAAGCTTGTGTTTTTGAGACAGGTAGAAAACTAAAAATAATCAAAAACTTCACGTCTTGCCCTGAAGTTCAAAGTAGAAAAAGAAAAAAGAAAATTTCAATTATGAGGCATACGAGTCGAGGCAAGAATCCACATAGTTTTCTTTTCATAGCTTTTAAAGGCTAACTATAAAGTAACTGAGCGTTTATTTATATGGTGTTGGTTAATTAAGAGAATGTAAAAAAATATAATTGCCACCGTACCTTTTCTAACGCAAACGCAACCAACGTAAATTTGTCATTTGCTTGACAATAACATTTTGCTGTTTTTACTTAAGTTATCTTTCTATGTCTGTCTCTTTGATTCGCGACTTTCTGTAAAATTTTACTCAATATTTTTCTGTCAGTAATATTTATATAATAAGTATGTGCATGTTTGTCCAATCGCCTAATTTCATTTTTAATTCTTTTTAATGTAAATTACAAGCCACATCTACAACATAGTAATCCGCTAATGTCTATTTTGTTGATGTCAATTTTTAGCTAGAATGTTGACGCAAGAGAAAATAAAGCATCTATTTTATAGAGTGTGTGTTTGTTTGAGATTTCTGCTTTAAACAGGCTACACTGTCAGAATTTTTTTTGAAAAAATTTGTCTGGAAAAAATCAAATTCTCCGTCTTTTAAGATTTTCTATTGCAGGGGATACTTGCTTGCCAAAAAAACCTTTTTCCTGCTAGCGTTTGCTATAAAGTGGTTACAATTCATTGCGTTTTTAACTTTCAATTATTTATACCCTTAACATTTTTTTTCCTTTTTTCAAATTAATATCTAAAATGGACCATATTAGTTACAAAAAATTATCTGCAAAAAAATATGTGGAATGTTCCTTACAAGGAACGCGCATTTAAACTGGTGACTGTTTTCATTGTTTGCAACGTAGGAACTTAGATTATTTAGTTAGACCATAGAAAATACCAGCATGTCCTTGTTTTTTTGCTTTTTGGACTTTCGAAACCAAGGGTATCGATTGTTACATAACATAAATTTTGCAGATTCTGCGGGAAATAACACAGTTTGTGTAGCAACACTTGACACGCTTGTTGGTGTCTTAAATCAATTGAAAATTACTAAATCTAGTCCTAGAATAGAAATATATAATATAAATATATGACTTGAGACCTAATAAAAAAAACGCTTCTTGGAATTTATAACCCTTAACTGTAGTCAAAAGTGAATATAGTTAGGAAGAAAATACAACTTATAGATTAAATTTGCAAACCATGAGCAATAAACACACTTTCTTTCTTTCAATAATTGCAAAACGTACCTACTTCCCCACCTTCCTCTACAATTGAAAACAAAATTAATGGAACACCTTCCAAAATTCTCTTTTCTCCAGCGTAAGTTTAAGTCACGATATAGGGATATTGGCGTGTTTCAAGTAATTTGCTATACATGAAACCGACATTGGCAAGAGAAAATGGGGGTAAACGGTCAAGTATCAGCAATTTTGACATATATCAATAGTTTTCTGGGCGTTTCATTTTAGCTGTAACAGAGATGCTACCATATATACAATTACGGATACACAAATTAGTGAAGTAAAACTTAAGTTTAAGAGGACGGACTTATGCGAAAATGTAAAGTACTATTTTATAGCAAGTTACCAATACATTTAAATTTTCTTCGCTTTGACTGCATGGACTCGAGGTGTTCGAAGTAAGTGTCTTTAAAAGGAGTGAATAAGTAATGTGCAAGACCAATTTCTTAATTTAGTCATCATCACCACCACCTATATCGAATGAACCAACACTAAAATCACAAGAGCCTGTCTCACAATCACCGCACGAACCGGTGTCACAATTAGCATTGCCACATTCACAACCCGGATTCCATGTACAAAGGTCGCACTCCAGATCTTCACAGTCTGCTGAAAAACATGCCTTCTTTCTTGATTTCTTCGAAAATACTAATGCACAACTTACGATACCGACAAATACCCAAAAAAGGATCATTATAAAATAAACAAATTGAAAAAATCCGTTATTACATCTGCTGATTGGTTCATTTTTTGTTTCCTTCCAATCGTTATAGTTGCTAAATATCCAATGAGATGCAATGCAATGCCATACGAATGTAGTTAGAAGCAATAAGAACAAAAAGCCGATCAACAGGAAACGTATGATTTTGTTCTTTATTTTTAATTTCTTCAGGACTGATAGAATTATAGCCACTGTGTATACACCTAACGTTAATGCTCCACTAATGATTACACATTTTGGCACCCATGGTTCCAATGCGCATTGGTTGTAATACTTGTGGCCTGTAAAAAATTATGGTTATAGTTACAACACACGATGTCAGATTTAAAGTTGTTTTATTGGCACACAAAAATTTAAAATTTATGGTCTAGGAATATGTAGCTAGAGTGTTTACTAGCTAGAGTCTCTAGCTAGTAAGTACTCTAGCCACATTCAGTAGAGTAGTGTAGCTAGAGTATACTTACCTAATATTATTAATGCAATTGGGATTGCAGGGGTCAGTACGATACCAGCCCATAACGTCAATTTCCCTATGAACCACAATAGTAGAAAGTAACTTTTTTTATCTTAATATTGTGGTCATTCATCAAAATTTTGGAAATCAGCGTAGAAACATTCTTTTTAGAAAGACACTTTATAGAGTAAAAGTTTTGCACTTTTTGAACCCACCTGTTTATGAAGGCAGATAATATTGAATCGCAGAAAATATTGACTAAGATATAATCGGAAATTACTGGCGAATATTAACCGGGCTAATATATAAGCTTTAAGTAAAATATTTAGACTGAAGCTAACATTAAACCATTTCAAACATGTATCAATTAAAAAATATATATATTTATATATTTTTTTATTAAAATTAGTGCTTATTTAAAAAAATAAAAAATACACACCCATTTTGTTACTTAAACGATTTAATTTTTATCAAGTCTTGTTAATATTTATTACTACTACACGTTTGAACTTTGACATTTTCTTGTAAGTTGTTATGTATTGATGTTCTCTTGCGATTTTTGATGTATTGACGTTTTTTTGTAACTTGTTATGTATTCTTAATGTGGAGTTGTTTTTTTATAACACGTTAAGTATTACTTTGGAAATAAAAAAACTGTTTTGTATAAACACTACACAAAACGTGAATGATTTACAAAGAGAATACATTAACTGAGATTTGTGGTTTCTAAAGGACAATTAAACGATTAAATAATAAACTACTCCATGACAAAGACATACAAGACATGGTTTCCATCAGATTGAGATTTTAGAGTTTCTTAGCAGAATTAGGAACCATCTTTACTATATTATCACGATGGGAAAAATTATATAAAGTTCTAAAACATGCCAAACACGAAGCGACTTTAAATTTCGCGAGTCGTAACGTAATGCGGGGTCCAGGGGGTCTAGGATTTAATATTGATACCTAAATGTAATCAAAAAGGTGCCAAGATAAGCGATGAATCTATCAAAGTAGCCTTCTCTTTTAAGCAATTTTTGTATGTTTGCAACTAAGAACAGAGGGTCCAAAGTCCAACTTGCCCCGCTGCAATAGAAAATAAAGATAGTATCTGGTATCGTGTGTTCTTGCTTGTTACAATTGGGCAGCCCATTATCAACGTTCCTCGATAAGTTTTGGATGGATATGTTGCCTAACACAACACTGTTTTTCAATAAAACTTCAAATTGTAAATAAGAGTCCCACCCACAAGTCTGTCTCCTCAAGAAAAAAATAAAACCCTAAACTTTTCCCGTTTAACGAATTCATAGTTCACGTAGTGGCATTCGACTTGTAATCATAAGGTTTCAGGTTCGTTTCCCCACACAAGCACACTTTAATTGCAGTGTTGTCAGCCCATATGGTGCCATCTATTAGGTGCTAACCGGCTTGTGTAGCAAGCAAGCAAGTCAGAGCAATTCTATACATTTCTCTTGCGGTAATGTAACATAGTTACAGTCGGAGGGGAGGAAGAGCCAACAGTTAGGATGGAACCCCCAAGGATGTTAAAACTTACCGTTACTTAATTACTTCCTTTCTAGTTTGTGCAGCTTTTTTTTGGAGAAACAAATTAAAACAACTACAGTGTTACAGTCCGTTGTAAGAAAAAATACGACACTATCTTCAAATGTTCAATCTTTTTGTTCATGGTGGTAAAACTAGGATTTATTTCCACCTCTATGGTTTGCCAGTTTTATGTTGAATAGTACACACAGTATTTAAACCTGTGTTTCGTTAGTTTATACATTCTTTCCATGTGCATCTATTTTATACTTTATCTATACCATATATATCCATACTATATTGTCTCTAGATTCAGGAATATAGTAACTATAATGGGGGAAAGTGAAAAGAAAACACTAATCAGTTTTTTTAAATAGCAGTAACGACAGTAAGACTTTAGGGTCCATTGTGATAACTAAATTATTCTCAGAAAGTTTATCTGCTCGTTGAGAAGACCCCTGAAGAATATTGGTCACAATTTGTCACCTAAGTTTTAAAGACTGTTTCCTAAAGTAAAATTACCAGGTAACTTTGAAGGGTAGCAAACATTTGATTTTAAGTTCTACATAAAAGTTTAATATATAAAGTAGATGAATCTAAACTGTCAATTTAAAGTCAGTGATGGCATCTTCCCATTCGATTTTCAATGTAAGTCCTATTTTTTATGTAAATATGCCAGAAAAAATAGTCCATCGTTGGCTAGTTAAAAATCAGAACTCTTTAGGCTTTCAAGATCTGTTTATTTCAAAAGAAATGTTAATTTAATTTATCTTGAATAATAGTATCATAAATATATTATTTGTTTCAATAGAGTTATTGTTATTATCAATTATTATTTTAATTAAAAATTGAAATTAATTGTTCTTCTTATGAGAGAATGTGTATTTCGACTTTCTCATTTCTCTTCTTCTTTTAAATTTAACATTGAGAAATTTCTTCAAAGTTACACAAAAAATAACGAACGAATCGTCGCAAAGGAAAAGATATGTCTCTCTCCAGTTGCAAGCAAGAATTAAATGAGCTATCCAAAGTAGCACGAAGAAATCTACTTCGCTTTCTTTTATTCCTTGTTTTTGTAAATACCTACGTTACGCTTGGTGCATTTTTATTTTTTTATATCGAAGAGTGTTACGATGTGATTCCGGTTTCTTTAACTGAAGCTGAAATTAATCTGAAAGCAATTTGTTTTAACATCACCAACAAACATGCAAATTTAAACAGCTCATTACTGTCTTATGAAAGTGAATTTTGCCAGAGTATATATCACCTGGAAAATCCTACTTGTAAGATGGACCTTTTTGCATTTAGCAGGTGGGCAATGTATACTTCCTCCGTTGCTAGCACCATAGGTAAGTAGTTGTTTTGTTGTTGTTGAAGATGGTGGTTGTTTTTGTATTCTTTTGTGACTTTTTTTCTTCTTATTGTAGGTTATGGAAATGTTGTCACCAGGTCGGATACCGGCAAAATAGTTACTATGATTTACGCCATACCTGGGATTGCATTAACTGCTGGGACATATCTCCCAGCAGCCCGTGGATTGATTGCTATGACAAAATACTTTTTAATTGTATTTGAAATCAGCTTTCTAAAAAGAAAAAATATCAAGCTGTTTCCCATAAAAGTCTTTGTTATCCAAACATGTCTTGCCATCTTACTAATGTTGTGGTGTAGTTTACTAAGCACTTTAAAACAATTAGAGGGATTCTCGTTACTAAACTCGATCTATTTTTCATTTATATCTCTTACAACCATTGGTTTTGGCGACTATTATTATAAGTATGAAAGGTATATTAAACAGCCGTGGTTGTTTTTCCCTGCAATGCTTTCATTCTTCTCCGGCATGGGTATGTTTGCTTCAGTAGTCTCAAGTCTTGGTGATGTGTTGTCAAGTTATTCCACTAATGAAAAGAAGAAAAGAAAGTACACTGTCACTAATGAACATGCAACGAATTAGATGAAGATGAATCAGTTTTATTTTTATGTGATCCTTAAGTGCAAACTTGTATTATGGTAAAATATTATAATTCGGATCGATTTATGTATATATTCACAACAGTGTCTGGCGTAGAGTGTGTCTAGATATAACATTGACTCCAAAGAGTAACACAATTTTTATTTAGTCAAAACAATCATATATTTTTTCTGTATAACTGCAGGTGTTAAGCATGTTTACAAACATCACTATTTAAACCAGGCGTAGAACAATAATATCTCGTGCCCATAGTACTTTTCTTAACGGTTTAAAAGCCGAGAAAGGACGTGTTAATTTTTATTAAGTTACGAGGCAGGATGTCGATGCTTTTTTGACGTCAGTGCATTTAATAAGAATAATAAATCTATTGCATTGAAGTTATAACGTTAAGGCTAAAACATTTTATTTTTCAACGCGCAGGCACCTAGGGAGCACCTGTGACCAAATTAGGTAAGTTTCCAAAACCTGAGTTACCCAATCTGTTTCGGAATGAGCGGGTTGCTTAGATCATCAAAAACCATTTAAATAGCAATATCTCTTCAATCGTTCAGCAAAAGTATATATGATTCTATGTATTTCCTTGATTGATATTCAAGTTCTATGCAATAACCGTAACTGTGAAACATTTTTTTACAAAAAAAACCTTTGGTAGTTCGACCTTAAATCTCCATGGCTCCTTAACCGTTTGTCAAGAGCACTCAATCCTATTTATTATTTCATTAATAATTTAAAGCTCTACAGAATAAAGTCAATGAGTGAATGGATTTCTAAAAAAAAAATACTTTTCGGTAACAACGGGTCATTGCTGACTTCAGCGAAATTCAAACAACGGATATTTTCTATCTTTCTTCTGCCTAGGTGGATTTTTTAACAGGTCTTATTGACTAGTCCTTTATGTTAATAGGAAATATCTTTATTTTCCCCCTGATTTACCCGAAAAAGTTATATCTTATTCATTAATTTTCCTGACGTGACGGCACGGCATCGATACACTAACTGAACGTCGATATATTTACTAACTGAGTCAAGTCATTACATTTTAATTATAACTATGAGGTCAAATAACTTGGAAAAGATGTGATGACGTGAGTTATTCTCATCGTGCAGGTAACCAGAGACTACCTGAGATAAAATGGGCCAATTTCCCAAAAGCCATCTGTTTCTTCACAAACAGAATGATGTCATCGAAAATTCCTCTAAAACCGGTCATCGAAAGAACATGGTCTTATATATTTTCTTAAATAGCGTTTTAAGCTCTTTGCAACGAAAGTAACTGTAAAAAAAATCTAAGGAGAATTCAGTACATTTGAGGGTCTTTGCTGACATCATCCAAACTTATTGAAATCATCAAAATTTAAACAGCGTTCATTCTCGTTTTTTCATTTGCCTAAGTGGATTTTCCAACGGGCTTATTGACTATTCTTGTATAACAATACGATGCGTCTGTGTCACTTATGGTAGATGTGTTCATTGTTCTTTGAAGTCGCTAGAAATGCATGTCTTATATGCTAATCGGCAAATAACATTAATTTAACGTCAACTTTTAAGACAAATTACTTGGAAACGGTTGAAAATAGTTTTAACTCCCGCGTGAGTAAATAGAGACCATCTAGGATCAATCTAGGACCGTTTCAGAAAAGAGGATTGATAATGTCTTTACAAGATCTTTAAAACCCAATATCTCTGAAACCGTTGGTCAAAAAGGTATTATGTTATACATTTTCATGACTAATATTTTAAGCTCTACACAATAAGGGCAACGAGTAAGTAAATTTTCAAACAATTATTTTTGCACATCAGTGAGTTTTTGCTGACCTCAGCAAAAACCTTAAACCTTAATATTTCCTTAACCGTTCATAGAAAGCACATAATTCCAAACATTATTTTATCATAAGTTTAAGTGTTATCCAATGAAAGTAATTGCTAATTAAACCCTAAAAACATTTTTATAACCAATTTTTTGTTGTTGTCTAAGCTCTACACTAAGACGGAACATATTTGTGCACTGACAGGCTATTGTTGACGTCATGAAAATTCAAATGACGGATTTTTTCCCATTGTTTCTCTGCTTAAGTGGATTTTTCGAAAACTTATATACTGGTCTATACAATGATACGAAAACTTGTTTCTGTCTGTAACTTTTGCAAAGTGGATTTTATTGTCCACAATTTTTCGTAATTCCCCCTTATTATTGATAACACGAGAGTATTCGTTAGCTCGAGGCATAATCCACGCGTTCGTCTATCGTGCATATTCCGTCGGATATTTGCTGATTCGTGTATCTTTAGCAAAAAGTATTATTATAGATAATATTATCGGCACTGTTCAATGTACTCTTGGTTTGTTTCAAAATTAAAGTTATTGAAACTTGCAGCTCAAAGTGGCCACTCATTTTAAGAAAGTAATTCCGAACAGTTCCGGAAGTTTATAGACTACTAGCCTTGTGGCAGAATATTAGCTTTCAACGCGGAAAATAACGTGTAGGCTATCCAGGATAAATAATTTTAAATAAATCTATTAATGTATTTGCCAAAAAGAAACTTTACTGAGAATAACGAATATAAATAGTTTCTATAACCTGAAAACCCTGGACAGAAGAGATTGGGGAAAGGACCGGGAATTTCCAAGGACAAACAAATAAGAACTCCGTTTCCATCTTAGTAACAGGCACTCCGAACTTTTCAGTCATCTTAGTTTCTTTAGTTAAATCAAAAATCATAAAAAGGTATCAATTTTTGCTGACGTTACCATTTCCAATTCCATCATATTTTCGTGTGTTAAGGTGGATTGTTCTACGATACGGAAATTGTGGAAAGTACAGCTATCGCATTTTCGAAGTAGGCTACTCGGTCTCACCCCTGTCAAAGTAGAAATTGCGAAACACTAGCCAAGTGATGCTGTTTAGCTATTTCGAGAAATAGGTAAAAATCCGAAAATTTCTCTTATGTTAATTCTGGGGCTGTAGAACTAAAAGTACTGAGCTAAACAAAAACCATATTTCGAATAATTATCCTTCATTTTCTTTGCAACTAGAATTTTCAAAATTTTCAGTAGCATATTCCATTTCAAGGAGTTTACAGTCGAGTAGTGGCCACCTGTAATTACAATATAACAATACGTTGTCCTTCCAGATAATCTAAATCTCAAGGTTAAAGAAACGGGTGTTTCCTGCAATTCTCGTCTTTAGGACTCGAATTTTCCCCATTTTTTTTTTTTTTTTAATCTCAAGAACGGCGAAAAAAACGACTAAAAAGAACATTTCAGTCAAACGAATACGAATTATATTTCACAGAGGTAGCAGCAGTAATGCAGCAAAGAATAAACACCTGTAGTATTGTGGTCAACTAAACCATCCACATAAATTATATAAAGTAGGGTTGAAATTACTATCTTTTATCTATGAGCCTTCGTAATGCTGAAGTAAAGCCTAAGCTGGTCTATCCATAACATCAGAAATCGATTGTCATGCTCCTCTTCTTTGTGTATACAAAACTTCCGGCGCCTGACAAATATGAGTTTTTACTCGGAAAACAGTGTGCATATATTATTTCTCAGTCATAATTATCATAAATTACAAGCGTCAATGTGATTAGCGTGTGCCAGATCTTTATTTTAATAACAAGGATTGCTTTGATGAGATACGATGTGTGTGTTGTGTCAGCGTCGTAAATAAAAGCGGATGAAAAGATATGTTAAAGAAAGCTTAAGTATATAGAAACACCTTCGGCGAAATAAAGTTTTAGTAAGTTCTTGTTTTTATAACTATGTTTTTGTCGACTTTATTTTATGTGATTTTATGCTTTAGCAGGGAACTTTTGATAAAAGATTATTGTCCTGTTTTAGATAGGTTTTAGGTTTTGTAACTTGACTTTTTTGCAGTCTGGTTGTATTCAAATTGAAACGACTTCTTTCGGATGTGAGTACATTTAAAAAAAAAAAAAAAAAAAAAACATTTGCAAAATTCAAAATCTCTTTAATAATAGCCGTATTTTGTCTGTCTCTGCGCGGACCCCCCGCTGAGTTAGAAAATGATGTTACGGAAACACGAATATCAAATGCGATATATTTTTATCCGCTTTGTTGCGACGGGTAAATTTAAAGGACGGGCGAACCCGTGGATTTTTCCACGGGCAACGACTAGTCTATATTATAATCCCCGTATACGTCTGACCGTCCGTCTGTCTGTCACGCAAAATGGTAACTTAACTGCGCAGGTAGCGAGACGCACGCAATGCGGTATAAAAAAGACGGGCGAACCCGTGGATTTTTCCACGGGCTAACGACTAGTAAGTTAAAATTTTATACGCCTAAATTTTCCATAGTGAATATTGTGTGTATAATCACAGCTTTTAGCACAAATTTCTTTCAAAATAATTACAGCACTCTTGACATTTTGTCAAAACATCTTGAGGCATAATTACTTGCTGAAAAATACTTTTATGTCTTTTATGTGATTATCATTAGCACAAAATCTCTCAAGGATAGCCTAAGAAGAGATATGTCATGAAAATATGTCATATTTCACTAGTGAAATATGACCGCATAAACTTTTTAGCTGTCTCAAGCAAAAAACCGTTTAAAATGCTACACCATGTTTACATAAGAAAACTATATTTCGAAGAAATTTTAGAATTGTTTAATTCTTTTTTATTTAAAATATGATAAAAAATGTTCTGGTCTTCTGAAAAGAAACAAAACAAGTAATTATGTATTTCATGGGCACAAGGTTATGATGTAATGTTCTTAATTTGCACTTATATTTTGGAATGTGAAAAACCTTAAATATAGTTTGTTTTTCCATATGTTTATGTTTGTTGACTTGATGTAATATAGCTAGTAGGAATGAACACACAGCCAGGAAAACACAAGTATATAGTTGCGAAATAAAGCATCTCAAAAACATTTTACAATAATGTGAAACAATATCACATCGAAAAATTACACAAAGAAACGAAAAGTGGATTCAAATAGTTCGTTTAATTATTAGTATAATTATTCTCGTTGTCTCGTTGTTAAAAGAAGATATATTTATACAGAAAAATAATTAAGAATGTAATAGCCTTAAACTGATGCCTAAATACTAATTTGCACTTGGTTCTTTCTAACTGTAGAGAAATCTAAGACTTAACCCTAGTAGAAGTTGCCCACCTTACAGTTAATAAATATGCTGACCTTAAAGTAAACCTCAATTTCAATTGGGATGTACACATTTACGTCAGCTCATTACCTCAACACAAAGTTTTCCAGCTTAACAACTAACTCAAATAGTTTTTGGATAATCAAACATGAAATGAAAATGAAAGTTGCATTTTTGTAAAACTGTTTTTCTTATATTACCAGAGGGTTTAACCTAATACCTAAGCCACATGCAGCTGTAAAAACTTAATTTATTGCATAAAAATGACAAAACTAATGATTTTAGAATCAAGTTGTCGATATCAAGCTGCAAACTGGTACCAACAACGTGTTAAATGGCGCGAAACTATACGTAATACTCGCTATGACAACGCTAAGCTGTACTGAAGCAGCAATGGAGTGTGGTACAAGCTAAAGGCACACCATGACAACAAAAAATTCTATTGATTGGGAAGATCTTATTCAAAATCTAAAATTTTTGAATAAGATCTGTTGGTTTCAAATAAATGTCAGAATGCCCATATACATTTCTAAAAATTAACAACAATGATTTAAGGTTACTTTTAATTACATCGATTATGAAATACTTTTTAAGAGAATTTTATACTAAAGAAGATATGGTTGACTATGTGTTGACTAACGTTTCATTAAATTCCATTGATTATGACATAATCATAAGAAGAATTTTTAAATATTTCAAATAAGATTTTAATGACTGCGTTGGAAATTTAGATCTTATGTAAATGATAAAAGTTATAACGCTGGGATGATATTTAAGGTAAAAATCGATTTATAGAACAAGCTTCAAACTATATTTTGTAATTCGATTAATCCAGTCAGTATAGTCTTTACAGGCGTAAGCGGGGGATAAATAACTTCTAGCATCTACTGCAATCCTATTTGGGAGTTATTGTTTTAAAAAGTAGTAGCGATGGTGGGTGTAGAATAGAAACATCACATTTGCCGTAACATTGTGGTATTATATTAAAAATAGCATTTTATGACCTGCATACTACAAATCTAATTTGAGTGTCATTTAAACTCACGTTTTTACTATTTTTAACTACACCAATGTATCCTATATCTCTTTAGGCATATTGAAAAACACATCAATCACAATGGCTTTGTCTGGAGCAACTGCGGCCCAACTTTCTTCGTTATTGGAATGTAAGATCTGCTTAGAAACGTATCATAATCCAAAGCAGCTATACTGTGGGCATACGTATTGTCAAAATTGTTTAGATGACCTAGCCATATTTAACGAAGACGGAAGTGCTGAAATACACTGTCCATTAAGATGTCCCATGAAAACTAAACTAGATCCACACGAAACAACATCATCGCTAATGACAAGATATGTATTGAATGACATTCTGAATGAACTGTAAGTACGTTTTTCTACATTCTAATAAACAAAATTAAGTTTAAAACATAAGAAGACAACACTCATATGTATGTCTTCTAACAGTGTATACAACACTTAAACTGGCTATCATATTTTTTATTTCATTTATGTGAGCTCTCAAAGAGATTATTTAGCTCTTTGAAGATAGGAGAATGATAAATACTGAAAATTAATAGTTTTACTTACCATACATTTCCGAAAAGAAGAGTAACTTTAGAAAAGACTTCAAATATAACAAATTGTAGAATTAAAACGGATAGTTTTGATTTTGCAGGTCAAATGTTGAAAAAGTTAATTCGCAATGTCAGCAAAGCAAAGAATGCAAGCGAATTGTCGGCCACTCTTGTACAACGTGCGGTGCAAAGATTTGTAACAAATGTCAAATAATTCATTCTTGCACCAACAAATCGTTTACCAATGTTACTTTTAATGAAAAATTGAAAGAAATGCAACCATTGTGTGAGGAACATAACTTCCTTGGAAGATTTGTTTGTATTGACTGTGACAATAAGTTTACATGCGTATACTGTATACACAGAAGCCATAAGAATCACGAAAGAAAATCAGTTGCTGAATTTGGCGAAGAAGCAAGGAATTTAATTCAGTCCTTCCTAGCATCGTTTGATGAAACAAAAGTGGTAATGGAGAACTTGACAAAACAATATTATGGATCTTTAAATAATCTCAATAGTAGCAGAGAAGCATTTGTTCGTGAATTGAAAGTCAGAAAGTTGAAAAGAATAGAAGATTATCTGAAAATACTAAACACGGAAGAGGAAAATCTGCTGCTAAGATTTGATCAAAAGATGGAAGAATTTAAATATGAAATAATTTTAAGTGGACACTGCACTAGAATACCGGAATTTTTAAAAGACATAAAAGAACTTAACTTAAAATATCACTTTGAATTAGTTGCCAAGAAGTTGGAAATTGAAAGAAAACTTCGCAGTCTATCTTCTTTACCAAGAGTTATCCCAAGTTATAATATGCATTTTGCATCCTTAAATGAACAAGATTGTTTGAAAAACCCATTGGGTGAACTAAAAATCTCTGTCAGTGATGTAAACTTTGTAAATCCTTACAAATGTTCTGTTTACAAAAGTACAATGGATAAAATTGAAAAACTACCTAACCATGCACAATTAGAAAGTAATTTGAAAAATTTACTTGGGGAAATGAAAGGTATTTTTATGTTGATTTATTTTATTTCCTTAAAATTCTACTTAAGCCACGTAAACATCTTAAATGTGTTTTATAGGTTACAAAGAATCAATTGGAAAAGTAAATTTTGGTTGTTTGAAAAAGCCAACAAGGTTAGCTCATCTAATGTAAATTCTTGCTAAAACGTATTTTTCTCTTCTTTATATTTGCAAATTATGAAAAGTCCAATTTCAGAATGTGAAAATTTTTTTCCTCTGAAGAAATCGCTTGAAAGTACAGAGGAAAGCTATCACAACTGATTTGAAGTGTTTACAAAAGTAAAAAAATGTTTAATGTATTTATCCCTTCATGCAGCATGGCTTAATATAACTTACATTCGTAGATCTATTTTGGATTCTTATTGTATTGACTTCAACTTATTATAAAAGATGTTTGTTTGTTTCATTACTTTTGAAAATTCATTGAATAAATTTTTTTGCATGTCAAAATATATTTTCCGCCAAATCAAGTAATTTACTAAACGTGCGCAGCACGGTTTAGCTGTAGCGCTATGCCTGTCGGGTTGATTGCAATTCAATTTCACAAAGCTGATTAGAAAGAATAGTAAGCATCTACACATCATTTTACCTTAAAACGCTAGTAATAGAATTTGGACTAAAATACAAGAAAGGAGACAGTAAAAGCAAGTCCAAATTAAAGCGGGTGAAAATGTTTATCTCGCTATTTATGTGGAAGGCTGTAGTGGAAATATGTAAGGGGTGAAAATGTTTATCTCGCTATTTATGTGGAAGGCTGTAGTGGAAATATGTAAGGGACGGGATGGAAAAAAGCTCTTCGCTAACAATCAAACAAGGCAGTGAATTTCTCAAGAACTAAACAAACAAAGTAGCATTAGTCTCACGCCTGTAGGCACAACATTTATGAAAATGTTTTTTCACTACTAATTCTCCTACTATCTACAATCGTTACCCTTCCTTTTCTGTCACAAATTCTAGTAATGAAATGTGTTTTAAAACATACTGCGCTAAAACAAGGTGGCTTAAACTCAATTTGCAAAGCTCAATTTGCATGATTATTAAAGTCGTAAAAGAAGTTATCTGTATGGATTTTTGTTTTAGAGATGTAAAGTCGAAAAGAGAATCGCTGAATACAAAGTCTTACACATTTGAGGGTAAGCTTTTTGATTTGTTTAACCTTTCGAGCTGGTTTCAATATGTGCCACCTACGAAACGGCCAATTTCTTATGAGAGTTGAGTAGCTCAGAGTTCTTCTACTGCTAGAAGAACTCTTAAGAAGCCAGAATGCAAGGTTGTCGGCACATAATTTAATTTTTCAGCCAACCCAAAAAAATAGGTTAAAGCACTGGACACACTTAAACCTCTTAACTGTTTGCCTCAAATTAAAGCGTTATTTGGGGACAGTATTCATTTCTGCTCTTCGCCACGTAGTTATGCTTTGTGTCGCTTCATAATAGTCTTTGTAGCTTGGTTTTCATTGTCGTGGTATAATACACTAAAGATAGCACACCACAACGAAAACTACGACACATGGTTTTCGTTGTGGTTTTGTATTATTCTTTACGGCGTAGCTTTTGTTGCATCGTAGGATTCGTGGCGTTATTCTTTATTATGTAATTTCACGTTTCGTCGAGTCGTATAACTCTTTGTATTATGTTCGTTGCATTGTACTTCCCTTCATGTTCTTTTGCATGGAATAACTTACTTTGTGAGCTAATTTCAAGAAATCGCCACAAGAGCCCTACAAGTGTGAGTTGGAGCCAAAAGTTTTGTCCAGTCTAGCGAAATTGGGTGGGATTAAAGCACAAGGTCTAAGTGAGATATTGAACCTAAATTAATGATAAATATATAGCTGGACTTGCGTGTCCAACATATGCATTATAAGTTATTACAATATCCCTGAGATAGTTAGCTACACGGTCTTTTATAAAAGAAACATAAATATTGCGTTCAGGCTCAGTGTGTCTTAATTTCTCTTAATTTGAGCCTGAAGTGTTTCTTAAATGTTTCTAAAAATATTGTTTAGATTAACCCTATTCACCCCATGTTGAGCAAATGTGCACAACATTTTTTTGGAAAGGCAATATATCTTAAATACTTGTCGGATTGTTCCTTGATTGATGATTGAAATAACAGTACATAAAAGTACAAAACAAAAATGTATTGGTTTCTGGGCGGTTCCAATAAGGGTGTTGTCGTTGTTGGGCAGGAAAAATCTAGTGCACCTTCAGGGGTTGTGACTATTTTGCGAAACACTTGACCATTCGCTTATTCCTCCATTTTAAGGACTTGGAAAAGAGAAAAATGTTATTTTCTCCAAATTATGGATATTTTTTGAAAAAATGATGTGGTTAGCCAAAATACGTACATTCACCTTCAGAAGAATTTTTTGTCTGAATAGGAGAAGATAATCAGATTGCAAAGCCGTTGTACCTAACTGTAAACTGTATTTAGAAGAAATTTTTAGCATGGGTAAATAGGATCAACTCATCTTGGAAGCTTAACTCATTTCTCGTGCAACTTTTCGACTTGAGAAAGCATTATTATGGCAGCATCTTTTATTTGTTTGCAGATGTTTAGATTGCTTTTAAGCTATTATTTTGACAAAAATGTTCCTTGTGTGTTTGATGTTTTTTAAACTATGTTTCTTAACAATTCAGCCTGACAATATTTCTTAAATATTTCCTTAACTTTGCAAAATTTTAGCCTGACCTTCTTATATAAAAAAATACCACAAACAATATATAATCAAAATGCCCGCTTCTACTTCCCTCTGGTGTCTTGTTATGCTCTGCTCAATACAATGAACAGAAACCAGAAAGCTAGCTAGTCAGTTAATATTTAACTCACACAAATGTCTGTAGAACGTATAACATTAAAAGTGAAATCACACGACAACAATAATACGTTACGATGAAAACTGTGCGTACGACAAAGAGCATCACGACGATTAGAATCACGACACGTCGAGCACCAAGCATGAATTTTGTCCCTCAAATAACTCCATACTAAATTACAAAAGCCGATAGTTTGTGTGATTTTTGTGATTAAATTTAATAGTTTATCTTTTATTATTTATTTTGCCACTACTTAAATTACCTTAAACAATACAATAAACTTATGGGTGCTACTTATGACGTTTTAAGAATAAAAAGAAGTGTCACTAACTTTGTAGTTTTTGTTTTTAATACATTGATCTTGATGGATTAATTATTACTTAATCTAGAACTTGAAAAAATGATAAAAGATGAAGATATTGGAACATTAAGTTCAATTCTTATCAACAATCCAAATATCGTTACAATAAGAAATCGTTATAAAAGTACACTGTTGATAGGAGCAGCATACCACAACACAACCATCAATAGTGAAAGTTTTGATAGATGCTGGTAGTGATGTGTATGCTACGGAAAGCAATACATGGAATGCATATCACATCAGTGCTAGTTGTGGTCATCATAATGTTTTAAAAGTTCTAATTAATCATGACGTCACAAATATTAACTACAGCGACTTTGACGAAAACACGCCATTATATGAAGCAATCTAGTAATGGTCATATGGAATGTGTTAAGTTGCTGTTATCGATACCAGGTATTAATGTAAACATACGAAACGATTGCGGTTGCACGCCATTACATGAGGCATCTAGTAACAGTCACATTGAATGTGTTAAATTGCTGTTATCGATACCAGGTATTGATATTAACATGCGAAACTTTGACGGTTACACTCCATTACATTATGCATCTAAAAATGGTCATGTTGAATGTGTTAAATTTCTGTTATCGACACCAGGCATTGATGTGAACATACGAAACAGACGTAATGAAACAGCTTATGATCTTGCTAAAAACCTACCTGAACCTACTAAACGTTTATTTAAGTAACATAAAAAATTGAAAGTTTGGTCAATTATTCCAAAGAACTGTTTCTACCGTGCAATAAAAAACTGCTTCGGAATCACCTAAATTTTTATCATTTTGGTTACTTTTAACGCTAAATTATATTTTCATAACGTTTTGTCGAATTTTCACATAAATTCTACATATCGCGAGGTTAGAACTTTTATTTTTCTTATTTTTATCACAAGTTTAAACATGTTAATGATCAAGTTTAATTTTATTGAGACATAATGGGTAATAGTCCAACCTCGCCCGCAGTTCCATATGCTTCTAAACAGTGCTGCGCTTTTTGATAATTCCTTTCGAAATTATCATCCGTTTTATAGCTGTAATGACGTAATTATATTAATATCCTGTTTAAAAATAATACAAAATAAGAGCCATATCCAATTCAGATGGGAAGTTGAGCATCAAATTTGTAGGACGTTGTTGTTTATGCGATGTCTTTTATCAATGCGTGCATTTTGCATTATCCTTCGCATTTACGTTACTACTTAATAATATACATAATACGATTGTAATTGCGTATTTCTTTGAACCAATATACAACCGAATTTTTCCATTGGCCGACTTTAGTGGATTCCAAACTTTTCATGTTGCTTTTATCTAAAACATATTTGCTAATTTTTCCAAGGTCAGTTTTTGATGAGTTGATTAGACGGCATGAATTTTTGTTTGGAAAATTTTCTTTGTGGTCCTTTATTGCTATATGTATGCTTCAGATTCTTGTATGGTTTCGATTCTGTCATGGATTGACAATCTTTTTTTAATAACTTTACTTTCGTTATTGATACGGTTGGCCTTCTTATTATCAGCTTTTTGTACTCCTTTGTGAAGTTTTCAACAAGCAATCTTTTGTAGTTGTTGCTGTCCATTATGTAGATGTTGCAAGATTTATCTGCAGGGCATATATCTTGTCGCTTGTCCTTATGTTTTTCACGTCGTCAGAGAGTTTTTTAAAGAACTCATTGCGGGCATTTCTAAATTGGATGTTTTTGACCATTTTCATCATGTGGTTTTCAAACTCAGCTAATTGTTCCAAAGCGGGTGGACATTTTCTCGTTGGGAGACCATAGTTGTTGACAGGGTTTCCATTAAGTTTTCCCAGGTATGCAAGCGTTTTCTATCGCATAAGTTTAATAAAGATTTCGACCTTTGATGTTAATTGTATCTTGTATTCATTCTTGGTTGGTAACGGGATGTTTTTTTTGAGTATTCTAGTGTAAGTTTTTTAATTTGAGTTGCGGTTCTAAACAGTGCTCGACAGCAATTGGAGCAATATATGTCTAGTATGTGAAAGTGAATCGCGCATCTAGAGTGCTCGACAGGGAGAGCTATATATTATGTGTGTTGGATTCAATAAAATACACTCAAAAAACATTATTTACGAAGCCAATTTACGGACAATAACGAGGCAACAAAATATATAGGACTTTGTGATACAACGTTTAAAAAGAAATACGCCAGCCATAAGCAATCGTTTAACACTAAAAATACCAAAATAGTACATCTCTTTCTACAGAGTTTTGGAACAAGAAAAAAGAAGGAAAGAATCCCCGTGTAATTGGCGAATCATTAAGAAAGTACAGGAGTATAAACCGGAAAGAAAAACATGTCCGTTGTGATTAGACGAAAAGTTTGAAATTGCAACATACACAGGGCCGAACTTATTGACTAAACGGGGCGAAATCGTGGCCCATTGCCGTCACAAGATAAAGTTTTTGGTTTCGTCTTTTGACAGTAAAGATTGACGTGATAAGAAGACATGACAATTAACAATGCACTCTGAGGATTGTTGCCCTTGCAGCAGCATGAAACTTTAAGTACAAACAAATATTCTGTTAGGGATAACGGTGAAACAGCGTTGCATATGACATCTACTGGTGGTCATGTCAAATGTGTTAAGTCACTGTAATCAGCATCATATAACACGGCATATGATATCACTCGGAATGGAATTATCAACAATTTACTTGAAGAACATCAACGAAAATAAAATATTTGTAAACTTTTGTCTGAGTTAATTAATAACTCAGGCATACAAAAAAACTCTTTTTACTCTTTTTTGAGGATTCATTAAAGTGAATCCTACTAATTAAGTAATATTTCAGAAATAAACACTTTCATATTGATTTTTCAGGCTTAGGTGATGCATAAGATTTCAAAAAGCTGTAGAAAAAAAAACTTTGAAAAATCAATAATGGCGGTCTCGCAGTGGCGTCAAAATAGTCTGAAAATCGGTAGGAACTTCAATCATATCCTAATCTGTGATCTTATACTATTTTTACTGTCTATGTATAACAGTATCCTATGTTTTTCAAAATCGCAAAGCGGCAAAATAACTTTCTTATAATTTCTTTCTGAATTTCCTCAAAAAAATAATACTGTAGCTGAAATGACTTACAAAATAGTATTAGATAAGGATAAGCCGAAACCGTTAAAAAAAACAATAAATTTTATACTAAACAAAATGAAAATAGCAAGAGCTGTCTTAACATGTTCAAAAACCACCAGCTTCATATAAAGTTCCTTCCGTTTCAATAATTTTGTCGTTTCCTCCCAACATTGATGTTGAGCAATTTCATGGTGTCTAAAGCCGCTTTTTGTCCATAATTGAAATGGCTGATGGCATCACACACCCCAAAACATAGTGTGCTTAGGTCTGTGCTGTTCCAAATTGTGCTCTTAAACGACTGATTGAAGTACTGCTTTTTTCCATGCAGGCACTTCTTCAACATCTCTTCTTTACAGAAGTCCATGTAAATTGGGAGAACTGCTTTTCGAACTTCAATTAATAATTCACTCTTTGACTTATAGATATTAGCATTGTTGATCTTGTCCCGTTGATACTGACACCAAGAGTCGTAGGAATTTGGACACAAATCATGGTAATTAGAAACGTGAAACATGGACGCCAAGCACGATTTTCTCATTTCAACAAGTTCACCAACATTTTGACGCAAAATAATTCTGCAATGCATCAATCTTGGCATCTGTTAATCTACCCCTACCTCCAAGACCTTTGGCATTATGTTTGAGTTTCTTTATTGGTTTTTTATCACCATAGATATGTTGAACAGCTGGGAAGGCTTTACTATCCCCATCTCCATATAATTTTGTGTAGTACAAGCCATGGTTTTCATCAGATCTTCCAAAGATTTTCAACGCTCCGGCAGTTTCCATTGCGGGTGACGATTCTGTGTAGTTTAAATCACAGTTGTGTGTTAACTTCAACAACTCATGGCTCTTCGGGTCTGTTTTGGCAATGTTTGCCATTCTGGTACAGCCCTTACAGATTTTTGAGAGAATGGCTGTATCAAACACCTTTCCTGAATCAATTGAGATTGCAGTGATGACACCAAGTGTCGAAGAAAATACTTTGCGCTGCCATGTGCCGTCCATTGATACACTGACGTCAGCTGATTTTTTACCCTTGCGCAAAGATGTTGCTGCATCAGACATGCATTTTTCAGCAATGCTTTTTGAAATACTTTTGATTCTGTTGCCCATTTTGTCATAGTCTGCCTTTGTCATTGGTGGGGGCATGTTCAAAAAACCACACAATTTTGTCAACAATGAAAATCCAATACCGATGTTACGGAAACCATACACAACTCTAGCACTCACTTCCATAGTAAGCATGCCTCTACGTTTACTATCCTTGTTGATAGTTAAAGCAGGAGAGGTGTTAAATTCATGGTCAAATGTGCATCTATCACAATGAATTTTCAGACAAGACGAGAGTCCCTTCTTTTTCTCAGCAACCTCAGTCAAC
The DNA here is from genome assembly GCF_029227915.1 of Hydractinia symbiolongicarpus. Classification (NCBI taxonomy): domain Eukaryota; kingdom Metazoa; phylum Cnidaria; class Hydrozoa; order Anthoathecata; family Hydractiniidae; genus Hydractinia; species Hydractinia symbiolongicarpus. Next base: position 9,348,762 of record NC_079875.1, on the reverse strand, counting down.
TGCATCGAACCGACATTAAAAAAGCTTGGACAAGCAAGTAGCGACACTATGGTCATTTCCAGCATTCTGAATCCTGTGATTGATTGGTGTTCTTTCTGATCTATATCAATATCTACCACTTTATCAGATGAAGCAGATTTTGGAGCTGAGACAGTCCCCAATTCAATGTCAACAACTGGTTCAATATTCGACTCCGAAAAATTTCTACAACCTCGACAACAGTATCTTATGCAGCTTTTTTCACTTTATTTGTATTTCTCTTCTTTCTACCATACACTTTCTTACTCCTCTGCTTTATACAACGTCCTGCATCACCCTGTCTTCTTCTTCTTTATCTTTCTTCTCCATTGCAATACAGCTAAACTTTCACCTTCCATCAGACACTAAACTAACCAAACTACTGATGTGAGGCTCTTACTTACAAATTATGACAAAAAAAATAAGTTTACAAGCCGTGTAGAAAGTACGGACCAACAATATTGGGGCTATGGAATAGCCGAAAGACCTTACGGCGAAAGATGATTCGCAGGTGTGGACGAACTTTTCGATTTTTTTGCTTAAAATTTATGATTTTTATCCATACAGGGTGTCACATAAAGAAGAATATATGACAACAGATGTGTTTAAGAAAAACAAATTTTAGATTTGCATACTACGATGAATTTTGAGTCCGATAAAGTTATCATTTTCTATATCTGAGAAATTTCATCTCTTTTGATTTTTTTTCAAAAAACAGCAATTTGATTTGTAGGATTCCAGCTTAAACAGAAAGATCTTTACTTTCTGTTAATTTCTTGATTTTTTTCACCTGAAAAAGGTGCAATCTTGGCTATAAAAAAGACAACCAAGTCTTGTAAATTGAATATTTTCCTTGATAGGAAACATTATTTATCTATGTTACATCAGGAGTTAAACTAAAACTGAAGTAAAATCTGACATTTATCTAGTCTTCGATTTCCTGTTCTCGAAAAAGAAGTTCAAGTAAACCGAAGAAATTACCTTCAACAGGGATAAAAATGGATCGAGTTAACGAATGTTCGAGTTATCCGAGGTTAACCGGAGTTTTTAAGTTAGTTTGCGAGAAAGTACAAACAAAAGTTTAAGGGACCCAACAAAATGATTCCAGGTAATGAAAATTCGGGTTATCTAGTGTTCAAATTACCGGAAGAAAACTGTATTCTCACTATAGCTAGTTTTACTATGCGCAGACGGAGTATATTCAAAGACTGGACTTTTGTTGGAATTCATTCTAGTTCACAAATTGTTGAAATATTATGCAGTAATAGGTTAAAAAATGTCAGAATGCAAGAAAATGCACTGTTTGAACACAAGTATACTTAACGTATTGTAAAAAACTACGTCAATTGATTGACAAAAAGAACTGCAATTATTTCACTTTTGTTTTGTATGTTACAATTCATCTTTATTAACTTCTGTCATACTTATCAGTTGTGCTTTATTGCTTTATTACTTTATTATTATTTCACCACAATGGGAGCAAGGAAACATATTAGAAATTAAAAATGATCTTCTCCTAACTATTACTAAATTCTCAATTTACCATACTTCAAATACCAAACCGTTTTTTAACTGAGTGAGTTTGTGGTCAAAACCTTATTTTCTTATCCTCATAGTTGTCATAGGAAAATTGTTGTGCATGCATTTCTTTTTGAAAACAATAGTAAAGAACACAAGAAGTCGTTAAAAAGTAAAAAATCTTGGCAACGTCTCGAGAGGCCTGAATCGAGAGTTTTGATATAGCATATAACTCTTTATCATTGCTAAAACTTTTCACCTGTACTTTTAGACTGTCACGTATAACAGTTTCGCCATTGAACTACAGGCAGAATATAGAAAAGACAGAATGCGTTGGACTAGGGTATAAATATGGTGCAATTAATTAATTAATAATATTAATAATAATACCAATAGTAACAAAACAACAAAGATCACAAGAAACCTCCTACGATGGAGAACCTGAGGCAATTAAGCACTTTACCAACAAACAATTTTCATTTCACAAATTGCATTGACGTTAGTGTTGTGTTTATGGTAATGCTAGCAAACAGATAAATAAATGGCATTTCGTTCATTGCAACATATCTGTATATACAAAAGTAAAATATGAAAGGAAAAAGCAACTAATGACTGTTATAAAAATATATGCCTTCGCTTTTCTCTTTCTAGCAAAAAGTAAGTAAAAAAGTAGAAGAGTAAGTAGAAATCTTGTTCATTTTCTTTAATTCCAGACTTTTAGGGCAAGTTTGAACCGCAATTTGTTTACTATATATTTGACTAGATTATCCTTCCTTCTAATACCACTGATGTTCAAGTATCCAGTTGTGATAAAATGAATTAAAAATATATTAATTTTGTGTTTCGACATAACTCAGAGATGAATAATGACTCAAATATGTACAAACTAGTCTGTCTATCTGTTTTCGCGCAAAAAGGTAGCAGAGTAATAAAACGTATTTAAACTTGCGAGTTGGTTAATAAAAAACAAAATTTTGTTTTAATCAAGAAACACAGCATTTCAAGATATTTAAAATACGCTTTAAGTTCTATTCGATTGATAACATGTTTCCGGAAAATGAAATGTAGTTATCTTGACTTAATATTTAGCTAGGTATATATTCGTAAATATAGATAGAAGGCTATAGCTTTTAGTGTCCTCGTTTTCTTTTCTCCCCGTAATATTTTAACTAACATCGCACACGACTTATTCTGATAATACATAGATTATACAGATTCTGAGTGCGCAGTAAATATAATGGAAGGCCTAAAAGATTCGAATTGGAATTTGTATCGACATTTTCCAAAGTGAAAAAAAATTCAACCGAAGTGAAATCTTTTGGACCACTTAAATCAACATCGAAATTTAGGATATGAAATTTTAGGTAGCTAGTTTATTAATTTTACTTGCTGTTGTAATTACAACCTGAAACAGCCTCTATGTTAAGTTCTGAAATATCAATAAAGTGACTTGGGATTTTAGGAAAGCATACGCATCAGTGTCATGAAGATTGTGAAATTAACTGCTTTTTATCATTGAGATTGTTGAACGTAGAGAAAATTGGTTATAAAAATTAGTATTGTCTTCATTCTCATTTCTTGTATTTCAAATATTGAAGATGTACGTGTATTTTATTGAGGTGAACAATACCAATACTGCTGGCGGACATAGATTTATATTTATAAGGACAAACTTGATTTTTTAGAAAAATTAGCAATATTCAATGTCTTTATCAACAGTTGACCTTGCTGCAATATTGGAATGCAAGATATGCTTAGAAACATATAACAATCCAAAACACTTACATTGTGGACATACGTATTGCCAAGATTGTTTAGATAGCATTTTGGTGTTCAAAGAAGACGGAAGTGCTGAGCTGCCCTGTCCATTAAGATGTCCTAAAATGACAAAATTGAGTAAAGACGAGACGTTAATGACTGTATACTCATTTGTTGATATTTTGAATAAGCTGTAAGTTAAGTTCTTCTCCACGTCATTATTCAAACACCCCTTTGCTGTTTATTTAACATTTTGTTCGCGCATTTTAGAATTCTTTAAAAAAATATTATGCTGTTTAATATTTAATGGACCGTACAATTCCGGCTGCTGTTGCATTCTTTGTATCACATAAAGTTAAAACGAATCTTATTATTGTGTTGAAGCTGGCGATATTCTAACACAAAGCGTAGATAGTTCCTCTTTCTTTCCTATTTTTGTTCCGTAAATTGTTCCTCAAAACTTTGCAAGGTAATTTAACCTCCGAAAAATCTGTTTCGCTAAATTGTAAGCTGCAGTTTTGCGAGAAAAAAGCGACATATAGTGGGTTGGCAGGTAGGCGTTATTTAGCTACATTTCTTTATTTTTAAATGACTTTTTATTCTAACTAATTTAAATCTTGTGGAGACTGTGAAAAGTATCTCTATATATTGCGCATCATAGGAAAGATATTTTTCTTGTTTCCAAAAATATATTAAGATTTAATCTAATACTAGATCTAAGACTACCAACCCTTTAGATAGTTATTTCTACAAAATGCTCCGTAAAAATCTAGCCAATCAAGACAACTATATTTCTGCAGTTTTCAGTTGAGCTAAGTCGCATACAGTTTTAGTCACGTCATATATAAATGAGTTTTGCTACAACCTTCCACACAACTACGTGAGACAAGTAGGTTTTCAGCGCAAAAATTTCCCTTACTACCGAAATCCCCCTTTTCTCCCCTTCTTTCCCCTTCTTTCAATGTTGCATACACAGGAGGAGTTGAGCAGAGACTGACCCAGATCCCCTTTCTCCAAAAACGGGGTCCCAACCCTCAAATAGGGGAAAGTGGCTGTTTGTCTAAAATTTTGAACAGAGGTCTCCTAAAGCACACACTAAAGACAAAAATAGTCCAGAAGCACTCAGAAATCGTCCAAACAGACAACATTCTCTGTGTCTGAATTGAAAATTTTGTGATATGATAACATGGCACCAAAACAAACATTTTGGTTGGAAATTCAAAATACAGGAATACTAGCCATGGAGGCATGTAAACAAGGTAGATTAGGTTTCAACGGTAAGATTTTGCGTCAAATAAAGTCGCAGTTGGGTTTTTCTTGTCAAACAAGGACAGTCAGGCTACTCAACCTGCTGGTCGTGTTGCTACGTAGCAAAGTAGCTACGTAAATAACTATATCAAGGTAGCCAGCAAAATACACTGAGTTGAAAAGATACTATATACTATATCTTTCAAATTAAATAAAAGGCACAGGTGGAGGTGCATTATATATGCAACATATATATTACGTTGCATATATAATACACCTTGCAACACACATTCAAAAAATTTCTGCGGCTATTAATACAGATATACATATAATACATACGATAATATACATACGCGTTATCTCATTTTAGTTTCAGAAAAGTAAAGACAACAACAACAAACATGAGTGCTGACAAAACAAGTGGTTTTCAATTACAACAAAAATGTAATCGTTGAACCGACGACGTCGAAAACGAGATGAAGGCTGCGCTGGAACGTCTTTCCAAGCTTGTATTTATGGAGCAGTTTTAAAGTGACATGCTTATACTATGTTGTGTTTCCAAAACACTCAATACGACACGTAACGACACGTAACATCGCACGTATCATGACATTTACTGTAAAAATCAAGTGATTCAGTACACGTTACACACGTAACATCAAGTATTTTAAGAAAATATAAGAATATACTTTTTCTTAAAATATGTGATGTTACGTGTGTTATGTGTACCGAAATCCTTTGAATTTCACTGTAAATGTCATATTATACTTCCTAGTAAGTGAGATAATACTATTCTGTACGAATATCCCATAAAGAAGCTTGTTCTTGCTAGCTACAATTGTCCATAAAATATGTTAACTCTGAAGATTTTAGTCCAAACACAAGGACCAAAAAGTTTAAATCAGAAAAATCAAAATAGCTGGCTACATATTCTACAGATAGTATTTCCAGTCCCCACTTATGACAAATGTTTATATGCAGGTTGATGTTATCATGTGTAATCAGTTACGCTGCTCAGCGACAAAGGCCACTTGTCAACATTGAATGATACCGAAATGGAGTGAAAAGGCATGCGCTTCCGGCCGATTGTAGTTATATCGTATGCACGTCTGAAAGGACCTACAGTAGTACATATTGCCATGTTTTGAACATTCGTTTTGTGTGTCCAATCAGGACAACTTTCAGAAAAACGAAAAAATTTTGAGCAAAATGGCATTTTTACTATACCAGGAAATAATACACCGATGTATTAAAAATTACCCCGATAATAAAAAAACTTTGGTTTTTTGAACTTGACTTGATATGTTGTTTTGTTGAAAATTGTTAGCTTTTATTCATACATCAGTTCTTAAAGCAAAATGTATCACTGTCCCGTGATATATTGCTCCGGAACAGACTGCAGTACTGCTACAACAGAATCCCCGTCGCATATTTCGACAGATTAAACCTTTGTTGCATATTTCAGTACTATCATTCGAATGAATATCAATTTTAACAAAGAAAACAATAAAACCAATTCGCACGATTAAAATGATCGGGTGAGATGGAGACAAACATTTTAGGAAAATCTTTTACACATTCTAAATATTAACAAATGGGAAAGTGTATTACGCAACCATGACACATTATCTGACTTACTTGAAATTTTACTAGGCTGTATGATAACTCATACAAAACGTACCGTTATAAACAAAAATTACTTCTCTTAAACTGCTGATCAGTTGTACCTTATATCAATTTCTCTTCTCTGTGTCAACATTGCACAATTTTTTAATTTGCTTAGGTCAAGTGGTTACCTAGATATTGAAAGCGGTTTGATTTATGCACTGAATATAAGACCCTTAATTGTCCAGACATAAATAGGATAAACAAGCATCATTTCACAGAATAAGCTTGCGCATTATTTAAAAGTAAAAAGTAAAAACTGGTTGTGAATATCACTTCACAGTCAAACAATTTTGTGGCTGAAAAGCCTTTAGAATTACTTTACAAACTATATGCCTTTGACACTTAGTCTATCAATACCTAGTCATAGCTGACTGGTAGGCAATAACACAGCATTATAATATGCCATACCTGAATAGAACATAAAACTGCCTCTAGTAGGTTAGATTCTTGTGTAAATATGGGCTAGGATAAATAGGTAGCAAGGCGGTGCAATACTTTAATAAACTTTATATGTAGCTCAAAAGCATTAAAAACTGCTTAAAAATTAATGATTCTTATAGGAATTACAAAAAAAGAGAAAACTGAAATAGCTGATGCTAAACGGCTATGCTATACACCGTTAGGTCGAAATCTAAAGGATATTTGTATCGATTATTGAAATATGTTGTGAAACTCTTACTAATTTACGTTTTAAATGTAAATCACACCGCAATATCTGTTCTGCTATACCATTGTTTAAACATCTCAAGCTTCAACTATGTCTGCGTAAAATTAACTTTTTTCGATATTCATAAAAAAGGCGTCCACCTAACTTTTTTCTTTGTTTAGTTTTCTATCCCACTAGAGACATTGCAAGGATTCGCAACTCATTTATTTACTGCACGCGTTTTTTTTTGTTTTTTTTTTGATAAAAATATGCTTTAAAGTTATTTTAGGATTTGACTGAACTGGAAATATCTTGGAATAATACCTACAGCGGTTAAATTGGAATTTTTGTTCCAAAAGTTTGTTTTTAAACACATTTACTTGGAGTATTTTTTAATAACATCACAAGCGCTGTGGTTATCTCCAGGGTATACGGTTGTTCCTCTCTCCTCAAAATATTGCCAAATTATTTCTCTGAAATAATCATTAAAGAAGGACCATTATTGTCGACAAATTCTCCGTTGCCTAACGCTACTAAGTTTTTATTGGACTCTTATAATTTGCAACAAAATATTCCAAAATATTCCAACTGGTAGTCTTCTGGTAGAGTGTTCGCTTCCAATGCGGGAGGTCTTGGGTTGAAAACCCGACCCAGTCATGCCAGAGACTATAAAAGCATGAATCTGTCCTTTCTGCTTCGCACTGAGCATGAGATATAATAATAATAATAATAATAATAATAATAATAATAATAATAATAATAATAATAATAATAATAATAATAATAATAATAACAATAACAATAATAATAACAATAACAATAACAATAATAATAATAATAATAATAATAATATTAATAATAATAATAATAATAATAATAATAATAATAATAATAATAATAATAATAATAATAATAATAACAATAATAATAACAATAATAATAATAATAATAATAATAATAATAATAATAATAATAATAATAATAATAATAATAATAATAATAATAATAATAATAATAATAATAATAATAATAATAATAATAATAATAATAATAATAATAATAATAATAATAATAATAATAATAATAATAATAATAATAATAATAACAATAACAATAACAATAACAATAATAATAATAATAATAATAATAATAATAATAATAATAATAATAATAATTTCCTTATTATTAAACCTAAATAATAATAACCTATTACAACAAGGTAAACGTTCTTTTTTTCCTTTTCCCAGAATTTATTTTAACAATTACCTAGAATTAACATTTATAAATCTCAATTTATTCCTCAGATATGGATATGAAAATTCTCCTGACTAGTTTATATTCATTTATATTCTTAAGTTTATTGCTTTTAACTAGATCCAGTTAATTAACCTATAGCTACTTAACGAGCTAGTGTGTATTTTATGCAGGCATGGTCAGGTATCAGCAAGCCCAGCATCTTTTGTCCTGTCATGCAGATATGTTTAACTTTTCAACCTGGAACCCTGCGATCTAGGTATTTTTTCTTTCGCCATGATTGGCTACTGCGCCTAATGTATCCCGTGTTTTGGAAACTGGTGTAAACCAATCTCCGCTGTCATAAACGTGTTCTTATTTTTGCATTCGAAATATACGGCCCGCATTGGTTATGAATGAATGAATCCACCGTATAACTCACAAATCGACATATTTTAAGTGATTAATATTTTGATTGTTAATGACTTGTCAACCAAAATGGATACAACTTCCAGACAATCTAATTGTAGAAAAAACACTTGATTTGGTACGTTTACATCTACTTAGATAATTTTAGGTTATTCAAACCAAGTAAAAAACTATCTGCGTTTAGAAAATACATAAGCCAACAGGAATTTTTCTGGGGATTTGACTTCAGGTGACTAGGAATTTGATGCCTGGAACATTCCTGGTCTGTAGATTGAGCCTAACAGGTCATGCAGAGAGCCATTGACTCATCTCTGAACGAAGATGTCACTGCATTTTGAAAGACGTTTTTAAGACATCTGTTTACAGATAAACTAGACCGCATTCAAAAATGCATCATTTTAACATATAACTCAAGTTCTAACTTTTTAAGAATGCTAGTCGTTGGTCCGTGCAAAAATCCACGGGTTCGTCCGTTCTTATATACCGCTTTGCGTGTGACAGACGCATTTGGATACTACAATATAGATGTTAAATGTATAATTTTTTCTTATTCAAAACTAGCGTTTTCAAATGGATATATTTCCTGCCTTTAGCGTTGTTAACTTCTGGGTTTTTTAATAGCACAACTTAGAGGCCAGAGCAATCATTTTGTAAAATGAGCATTCTGATTTATTTTTTATTTGTAGACCTTAGTTTTGTGTCTATAGAATACACAAAGGAGAACTGCTATGTCATTTTGTATTGAAAAAAGATTCTCTTCACTTTTGGAAAACCGCATCTTCTTTCTTTTCTTCATTTTTCCTAAATGCAGCATTGCGTGAATGACGTGGGAGACTGGTGCCAACAACGTGTTAACTGGCGCAGAACTGTCCCTAATATTCGTTATGAAAACAATCAACAACATGAGCTGCAATGGAGAGCACTTCAAAACCTCAGCGATAAAGAGCTACTTTCATGGTACCTGAAATAAACGCACACTTACACATTTGCTAAAAGTAAATTAACTTTAGAATTGTCTTGAAGTAAAACAAATTGTATAATTAAATTTGGTTGTTTTGTTCTCCTAGCGAAAATGTTGAAAAGGGTAGGAAGGCATGCCACTTTGAATTAGTTATTAGAAATTGGAAAAGAAAAGAAAACTTCGCACTCTATTTTCATTTCCAAGAGTTATTTTAAGCTATAATAATATTACAGAGCTAAAAAATAAAATTTCAAATAGTTATTCTTACTTTCATTTGCAACGATCCAGCTTTTTTAGTAGCACATTTTATTTCAAGGCATTCACAGGTGTAGCTGTAAAGTATTGTTTATTGCAACGCGTTGTTGTGGTGTACTGCAAAAATTTATGAAAGCAACGGAGAGAAACATCGCTAATAAGTTACAACCCTACTTCACATCTGCTGCAGTATAAATAATTTCATTTTATTTGTTGTACGAAAAAAAAATGTGCTATTGAGTTACAAACTTACTTTTGCCGCTGTACGAATGAAAAATATTGCCACCGATTTACAAACTTACATTCCCTGCTGTATGAATAATGAGTTACAAACTACTTTTCCTGCAGGACGAATAAAAAATATCGCTATCAAATTACAAATTTACTTTTTCTGCTGCATGCATAAAAAACATTGCTACCGAGAAACGAACTTACTTTCGCTGCCGTACGAAGGTAAAATATCGGTACCGAGTTAACTTACTTTAAGCGCTGTACGAAAGACAAATATCGCTATCAAGAAGTTAACAGGAGTAGTCGTCATCCTGTAATTACAATACGATACGTATTGTAATTACAGGGTGACGACTACTCCTATCAAGATAATCTAAATGCCAAGGTTACCTAAATGGGCGTGTCATGCAATTCTCGACTTTTTCCAAAATTTGTAAGCGCACCAAAAATGTTATACTGCTCCTATATGCTAAAAGGTGAAGAAACTTTAGAATTGACTTAAAGAAAAACAAATTAAACTGGCAGTTTTGTTTTCGTATGTCAAATGTTGAGAGAGGTAAGGTAAGACATTCCACTTTGAATTAGTCAATGAGATGTTAGAAATTGAAAGAAAACGTCGCAGTCCATTTTTTTCTTACGAGCTATCCAAGTAATATCATGGACCTAAACAAAGCTAGATTTGGAATAGTTATTTTCTTCTTCTTTTTGCAACTATCCAGCTAGTTCAGTAGCATTTCCATTTCAAGGAGTTTACAAGAGTAGTGATCACCCTAAAATTACAATATGTATTGTTCAAGATAATCGGAATGTCAAGGTTAACCTATTTAGGCGTTCTGTGCAATAATCTCGCTGCAGGACTCTTTGTCCCCCATTTTTGTTAATCTCAAGCACGACGAGAAAGAAAGAATAACAAAAGAACATTTTAGTCAAAAGAATACTACATATATTCCATAGAGTGACGTTTGATAATATTGCAAAATATTTTTTCACGGCGCAGTTATATTTCCGTGCACAAACGGAATGATAAATATTCTTAAAGAGTACCATACATAAGATGAAAGAAATGAAATCTAACATATCGCCTTTTTCTTGCGTCGAAATTGCAATGACGATAATGTCGCAGTTGCATTGACGACAATGTCGGCGAATACAATAGAACTTAAAAAATAGAAATCTATTCGTCAAAGATTGATCGTAAACAAATAGCAAGTGTTTTATGTCAGAAATGGCGTCGAATTTTAGTTGATGTCAAAACGTAGATAGGCGTTAATGAATTCTTTTTTTGCATCTGTTGTGATAGAGAAAAATATTTTGACAAATTACAATACACATTTTTATAAGAGAATTAAGCATGTGATTGAGCATAGAGTTTCTTAAAATTTCAGCCTTAAATTTTTCTTAACTTTCTTTTTTGGCCTTAAAAAACCCTTTCTTTACATTATCGTAAAATAAGTCACTTGCTATGCTTGCAACAATATATATTTAAATATCCATGTCAATAAACACCTTTTTTATTCCGTCTCACCTCTGTTGTATCAGTTTCTTATAACTTAGCCTTTCTGAGCCTAAGGTTTCTTATAATACAACGTGCATACGATAAAAAAAACAGTATGAGAATAGAAAGAGAGGTGTATGGAGAGCATCATAGACACTCAGTTCAAATTCCTATAAACTTTTAAAAAATGGTCCTAGGATCTTTTTATTGCGTGACCCTGGATAACTAATACTTTTGATTTAAACGAGAAATCTACAGCTTTTTGTAATCATAATCCAAATTAAAATTTAAACTTTCTGAATAGTTAAAAAAAGTATAAAAATAATCCGTAACTTTATTTAAATAAAAAAGAAATATGATATAACACTCCAAATGTACAGCTTACGAATAGACATTGTTTTTCCATAAGGTCAGACAACTTCGACTTTTGTACACACGGGGCTTGCCATAACTGCTAATATTTAATATAGTTGTGCCTTTCTCGGTTGCAACGTCGGTGCTGCGAACGCTTGGCGACAAAATACTGCTTTTATTGTCGGTGATTTGTCGTCGGGATACAAACGCTCGGAATACTCACGCGCAACTTCCTTGTAAGCTTTTTTATATTCACGATCAAAAGCATCTAACAAAAAACGGGGAAAATTAACAGACTTACTTTGACTTTTTCGAAGGAAATATAATTCTGTCTGGCACAAAAACTGACGGGTTCGTCTACATGTCTTCTATGTCTGCTATCTATTTCAAAAAGTTTGATCAAAAGTAAAGGACGACTTACCAACATCGATATTTTCGGCACCACAAGACAAAAGTGATAAAAATAACAGTTCTCTGTATAAACTCCTAAAACGACAAAATAAATCCGATTGCTGAAAAGGAAAGAAACTTCACAAAAACACCACTCCTTCATGTCTGGAACAAACAGGGATTGTGTAGGGTAAAAAAGCCCCTGTTGTGTTGGTTTTATCAAACTTGGTTTGCATTCTCCTTTGCAACATTTGGTAAAAAACGCCTTTCAGCGCCCTTTAGCATTTTTAACACCCTATTCTTATGATATTACAGACAATTTGGACTGACTTATGTCCTCAAGCGTTTAAAATAAAAGGGCTAAGGAATGGCTTTTTAACAGTAGTTAGCCTTAAGTGGCCGTATAAAGGAGGCAATAACAAGAAACACAAAAACATAGTTTTAGATTCTTCTGAAGGATATTTGAGAAAACCATTTGAAAGGATTATAAACTTATCGTACCAATGAACTTCAGTGTTTTGATTCTGTTGTCGAGACCTTTCATCCAATAACATCTTCATCGGGTTTACTACGTCATTTTTTTGCACATGCGCAGAAATTGCAGTTAGCAAGCTACAAGGAAAGAAACAAATTAAACCTATAAAATACAAAGTTAAGATAAAAGTATGAAAGATTATAAATGCCTAATTAAATTCTAACGATCTTGACCTTTAAAAAAAATTCATTTTAAAGAACTAAAATTTATCTTTTTACCAAACCTTATTTCAACCAAGCCTATCGGTTATTGCCGACCCAAAATTAGTGTAAACCAATATAATACCAGTTCGAAATGACTTTACAGTCCATCCTGTCTATAAAGGACAGCAACCATACAAAAAAGGTGTGCTATAGACGCTTGCCACAGTACGTTCAAAAAAGGTTGTGAAGTACATAAAAAAATTCTATTAATTATCAAAAGTCTGATACAAACAAATGGTGTCTTAGTTTTCATAACTTTGGCACTGTGTTCTATCGACTTTTAAACCGGCGTCCAATATATGTCGAATTCTATAGAGAGTTTGACCGTAATTTGAAAGGGAATTAAAAACATTACCTGTTATAGTCATACGTTTATTGCATAGCATGCTCTCTATAGTCGTGTGTTAGCTATATACCTTGTACACTATAGACAGGCTATAGTGTACAAGCACTATCTTAGAAGTAACAATATCCCTTAGAAAGTAAAAGTTAATCCAACAAAAAAAAGAAACTGATAAGCTCAGTGCAAATACCACACGCTGTATCAAAACATTACCTTCTGGATGTCCAGCCTCTCTCTGCAACCAAATATTGTTTTTCATCTAAAATTATAAAAAAAGATTAAAAACTAGTGCCCTTACTTAATTTTAATGGCTTAGATAAATTTCAAAGTTGATGATGAGAAAGAATATAATAAAAAAAGGTCAGAGAGCTTTTCCGCATCTCTATTAAGGTATCAGGTAATCAAGAAAAAAATAATATTTTTTTGCAATTTATCCATAAATTGAAATAGTGCAAATTTGATGGTTGTAGGATATTGCCTAGTAGTTACCAGGGTGCGATCCCATGTTCCAATACCGCCGAAACTGCCAACCGCAAAAGACCACCCTTCACGTGCTGCAATCACGGCACACTTCTAGTTTGCTTTAAATCGAATACAATAATACATTTCTAGTTCTTCATAACTGCAAACACACTACTTCACAACTAACCTGATACATTTTGACTAACCTGGTACATTCCATAACATATACAATGGAACAAAATGCTCCGTTTGACGATTCACATCCCAAGATGTAGATACAACGACTTCTCTATTATTGCCATCCTGAATATAAAACAAAATATTTACTATTGCTGTGTTCTATGTATTTAAAATGTACAAGTAACAATTCTCCATCTCTTTTTGAAAATGTATTAACGATTAAACAAGACTCTCTTCTTCAATACTTCACGTGCTTCTTACCACAAACATCTCAAAAACAAATGGGCAGGAGTGCAAACAAAACACTGTGCACATTTCATAAAAAACTTTCAAAAATCAACCATCAGAAGTTGGTACCCCTGACTAATTCAAGAAAAGTAATGTGTTGTAATGTATTGCAAAAAGTTATAAAATATCGCTACCGAGTTACAAAATAACTTGCGATGTTGTACGACAGAAAAATATCGCTACCGAGTTATAAATTTACTTTCCCTGTTGTACGAATGAAAAATATCGCTACCGAGTTACAAAATAACTTGCGATGTTGTACGACAGAAAAATATCGCTACCGAGTTACAAATTTACTTTCTCTGTTGTACGACAGAAAAGTATCGCTACCGAGTTATAAATTTACTTTTCCTGTTGTACGAATAAAAAAGATAGCCATTGAGTTACAAACTTACTTTCACTGTTGTACGAATTAAAAATATTGCTATCGAGTTACAAAATTACTATCCCTGTTGTACGACAGAAAAGTATCGCTACCGAGTTATAAATTTACTTTTCCTGTTATACGAATAAAAAAGATAGCCATTGAGTTACAAACTTACTTTCACTGTTGTACGAATGAAAAATATTGCTGTCGAGTTACAAAATTACTTTCCCTGTTACACGACAGAAAAATATCGCTACCGAGTTACAAACTGACTTTTTCTGTTATACGAATGAAAAATATCGCTACCGAGTTACAAATTTACTTTCCCTGTTACACGACTAAAAAATATCGCTACCGAGTTACAAACTGACTTTTCCTGTTATACGAATGAAAAATATCGCTACCGAGTTACAAACTGACTTTTTTTTGTTATACGAATAAAAAATATCGCTACCGAGTTACAAATTTACTTTCCCTGTTACACGACTAAAAAATATCGCTACCGAGTTACAAACTGACTTTTCCTGTTATACGAATGAAAAATATCGCTACCGAGTTACAAACTGAGTTTTCCTGTTATACAAATGAAAAATATCGCTACCGAGTTATAAATTTACTTTCCCTGTTGTACGAATGAAAAATATCGCTACCGAGTTACAAATTTACTTTCCCTGTTGTACAACAGAATAATATCGCTACCGAGTTACAAAATTACTTTCCCTACTGTACGAATGAAAAAAAATCGCTACCGAGCTATATTACTATGCTCTCGCTGCAGTACGAATGACTTACAAGAACTTACTTTACTCTTGGTGCAGTACAATAAAATATATTGCTGAAGTTACAAACTTACTTCGTTTTCGCTGCTGTACGAATGAAGAAGAAACGAAGGTAGATGACTGTGAAGACCAAGGCGATGAAAATACCACACCTAAAATAACGCCGTGTAAAATTGTGTGTGTAGAAAGGGTGTTGAGGGTTGAAGACAGAGCTACTTAGCAAATGGTTAGCATAAAGGGTGTGAGATATTTACCGAAAATGTGTATAAATTCAACGTAAGGGATTTGCATCAACTTTCAAAGTTGAAGTTAGAGAAAGAAAAAAATGGAGATTATGTTGGAATTGTGCAACATGCGTCAAGTATAAACGTCAAATGTCGAGAATAACATAAGACAATCTGGATTTAGACTTCGTCTTCTAACTGATGACATACCGTCACAAAACAGCGAAACAACAATAGTAACAATAAACCTACTAAATTCCAATACAGTATGGGTTTCTCATTGACAATGTCTGTTGTTTGAAGTTTCGAGTCTCCATTATTTTCTAACATGTTTTCCAATTCTTTTCTTAGTACTAGAGGACTTAAATAGGGTACTGAAGTGACCATTTTTTCTTCAGGAGTACCTATGGAAATAAAAAGGTAAAAAATACTTACAACAAAGAAACCTATTTAAATTTTATGTAATAGTTCAATAAAAACTTTCAGAATAACAAAAAAACTATTACAATGGATACTCCATTAATTAACTTGGTACAATTCTCAGGAAAAAGCGTTCTATAAAGGAGCGCTGAACCTAATGGGGTGCTAATTAAGACAAAAGCCCACTTCAATATGTTTAGCCCATCGGCTCAAAGTGCACGCATCAAATTGCGCGATATTGCGTAATAATAGACGCATGACAGAGCAAGGGTTAAATACATCATGCTTTATGATCGAAGAGAGCTCTTACAGTCCTGTAAATTATGTACAAAAACAAGATATCCAGAAAAAAGTATGAACATAATTTTGACAAAGTCAACCTTGTAGTTACTATTCAAAAGTTGTAAGAAAATAAAGAGTTTTTAAAGTTACGTATTTTTATCCACCATACTAAAATTAAATTACCATCTGTACTGAACCAATAATACTTATCCCATAACCAGCAAGCAAACCTTCTTTACGGAAGCGGTTTTAATCTATAGCTGTCAAGAGGGCGTTAAATCAAGCATCTACCAATTATAATAATAATAAGATATTTACCTAAAAACATGTTGAAATTACTACTTGTACTGCTCGATTTCCTGTGTTTAAAAAAAGCTTGGCGTCGACCACCAGATCCTAACACGGGACTAGATGACGCACTGGTTGGTGCACTACTACTGATGATCATATCACGACTCAACTTTTTAGTAGGTTTGATCGATACTGCTTTGGAAGGAGCGGGTGCAGAAGAGAAGAACTGTTCCAACTGGTGTGTACTGCTCTCACTAGCGTTGCTACCGCTTGTAGTACTGCTTATGGAAGCTGTGTCGTTGTTGACATTTATGTTGCGAGTAAGAAGTGGATTACTAGATGATTTTGTGTCGTTGACATTTGAAGAAGATACGTCCGAACTTAAGCTACCAGAACTGCACTTTTTAGATGCGAGTCCTCTGTAGTCCTGAAAAAAGTAGGTTTAACATACTTAAAGCTCTGTCAGACCTGTCGGAATTATTCTTTTAAGAAAAACGATTTGCCAAGCATTCTTTTGTCCTGTAAAGCATTTGTTTTATCCGTAGATCAAGGTAAAAAATCTAAATGATTAAAATGTGGAACTTAATGTTGCGATTGGAAGCTGTCACAAAAAATACAGAACTAGCGTTTGCGCTGGGAATGCTTCTTCTAAAATATTTTGGATACTTTATGATAACAAAAGAGCGTATATTGAAAAAACGGTATCAAGATCTCATGTAGAATAAATTACACTTTAAAACAGCGTCTTACTTATTGTCTGCAAGAATTCTAATATTTTTTCGCCTTAAAAACATTTGCGAAATTTTTACAATGGATTGACCAAATTTAATTTTGCAATTTACTGTAAAATTGCAATTTGCGAATAGCAAACAGTTCTTCTATTAAGGTAAACAACATAAAGTTTACGAATATAATAAAACTGACATTGATTACAAATGAAATAAGTTACCTTTACTTTAATTTGTAGATTGGGAACTCGTTTGGCTTGACAGAACGGACATCTAAGGATAATTATATGTTAGTTAAAATCAACTATGCGCCTTATAATTTTAAAACGTGACAGTTAGATATGTACATTGGAAATGGCATTCACATTAAGTTTTTTAAACTAACAACCCTTTACGCTGTGGATAAGCAAGCACAGGTGTCTTCAAAATGTAGATTGATCAACCTACCGACGGATCGAAATGGTGGGCGTTTGTCATTATTTTCTGAGTTTGACAAGGAAAATGTAAGCAATAATGCCACAAAAGAAAAACATGGAGTTATGAACAGGCTGTAAATAGAAGGAAGAAGGTACTTAACTTACAAAATGTTCAAGTTCGAATCATCAGCACTCCATGCTCCCATGACTTCTTCATCATATATAACTTTGTCGCACGTCGTGCAGATTTGACAACTACATATAACAGCTTCAAGAGCTATGTCGGACTTTGTACTAACACCTTTAACAGAAGGTGGACCTATTTCGTCGTATAAATCTGACGCTGAACCTTGATGTGAGGAACTACCCAGATCTTGCCATGAGCCATCGTGGCAGACGATAATATGACTGTTATTGTTGCCGGCGTTATTGCTTAAATTAGAACCAATTGATGTCTCACTAAGACGACGTGTTGTACGGGTGATTGACGCTGGAGCGTTGGTGAATTCGTTATCACTTTCTGATGTTTGACTAGACATGCTAAAATTACGTCGGTGACTTTTGACTGCCGACAGATCTTGATTGCTGTGTGAATTGATTGATAGATCTGATAATGCTGTCCCAAGATCTATTAATCCTAAGACACAAAACGGAACAGGTTAAATACAAAACAAGCTAGGAAATAGTTGTCAGAAAATTATTTAAACAACTTAACAAAAATACTTCAGCTATCACCAAGGGCTTAATTACACTTCCTTTAATCTATTACCTCCAGCAACAGGTTGTTGACGACTTAAGTCCTCCGTTGACAGTAGTCCTGAACTATAGCCTCCATCCGATCCCGTGCCAACACTAGATGTTTCCAATGGTATCAGCAAATTTGCATCTTTCCTTAAGTTCTCGTCTGAGTCAGATAAGTTAATCAAGAGATTTTTTCCACTGTTGTTTCTTTTCAGCATAATAGTTTTTTGAAAAGCATGCATCGCCATAAGAGCAATACGAAGTCTGTTCCACAGTTGCTTAGGAGATCTTCGGATTTTCTCAGGTAGCCATTTTCCATCAAGCACTGCCTGAAAATGAAATCAAAGTAGTGTTCCTATATTTTTAAGACGTTGTGACAAAACCAGCGAGTTGTTTCCACAGTGCAATCTCTAATTCAATAAACATAGACACGATTTTAAATAACATACAGAAACATTCTAAAATTAGGCCAATTCTGCTTACACTAACCTCACCAAGGGCGATATTATCCACGAAGTGAGAAAATAAAAGATTCTAACTAACTGGAAAAACATACGGTGCAGCAAAAAACTCTGATGGTCAATAATCTTAGAAATTATTTTGCTCACTATTTTGCTCGGAATACACAGCCTAGTAGAAACAGGCTTGTCAGAAGGATAGCAAAAAGTTATCATAGGACGGAATTTCAATCTAAGTACAGTTATACAGAGGTGACGAAAGTAAAAATGGGATGATTTTCCTAGATTAAAAAAATGGCAAACAGGGACGAAGTTCCTATTGGAGCTAAAAGGAATAATAAAATGCACTTTAGTGACTACTCTTCCCCTATGACACTAGTCCTATGTGACAATAATCCTATGATAGTAGCCCCATGTAACACTTACCCTGATAGTCACCCCCTGTTACACTTACCCTATCATAGAAGCCCCATGCCACATTCACCTTATCATAGAAGCTCTACGTGACACTTACCCTATGATAGAAGCCCCATGTGACAGCATTTGGTTGTATGCCGACTCTTTTCATTTCAAACAACACTTTCACTGCTAACGCTGGATGGTCGAACTGTCCAGAGAGCTGCATCAGAACACGATAACAAACCTGAGAAAAAAATTAATAACAACTAAGAAACAAACTAAACAATTTATACTTAGACAAGGTGATATAAAAATTTTGTTTACGTTAAGCATTCAATATCAGTCTCGGTATTTCGACGCATTTTGCTTTAAAATGTGAGCGTAAAGAGCTTAAACATCGCCAAATTTCGTAATAACATTGTCAATATTTTTTTCACTAAAGGTCGACCATTATGGTAAAACAGCAGTATTTCTTCACAGACACAGGTTTTTTAGGACGTTTTGGGTTTTGTATGATAAGCACCCCATTTTGACCTATCTTTGATCTATCTTTTCCTAAGCATTTGAACTATCTTTATTAACAAACTTAGAGTGTTTACACAGTCACTTAAGACAGGCAGATAAATGAGAAAGCATGACAAATGTCAAAAGGTTAAAAAATGTGAAAAATCTAACTGCATATCCGATAAGAACTTACTTCGTCTGGTAATTTTGCCTTAGTCTCACTGATCTTCTGCAGGACCTGAATGTAATAAAGGTTACATTAAAAAATCACAACAGAAATGCACGTATTTTTGTAGAAAAAACTAAACAAAGAGTGTAGTGGCAAATTTTATTATTAATCGTTAAATTCTGGGAGTGAAAATCCCTAAAACAAAAACGATCAATTGAAAATAGAAACAATTCTCTAAAGTATTTGAACATTGTGCCTTATCTAATTCAAAATTTGTAGTCTAAAACATTTAAAATTTTATACCTCAAAGGCTTTCCACAAAATATTTTCTTTATTGTAATGAAACTTTACATAAGCTGGTAGATGGATGAACCATATAGTATAGCAATGACCCAACAAACATCTATGAGAGACACGCCGTAATTTACAACTGCTAGTAATTACTAACTAGCTAGTAGGGCTAAGATACTTTTACACAGGGTGTTAACTATAAATTCATATTTAAGACTGTTAGTCTCCAACCAGGAAGTTCTCTAAGAGTCTTCTAAGGAAAGAACTGTTTCAGATGCCTGAAACAGTTCTTCCGAAACAAATTTCTTGCAACATCGATCGAATATCAATCAAATCATTAAATGCCAACCATTTCATTGTTTCATGCTTTGATAAATAAAAACTGAAAACACGTATGCAATAAAAAAGTTTTTGACTGACTTTGTCAGGTAGGTTTTGAAAAACGAGAACATCAAGGGAAAATAAGTCATTAAAAAAATAGATGGTTGGGAAATTCAACTAGTTCCAATTCAATTGGGAATTATCCATCTATTGGGCAAAATAAAAGCTGGCGAACGCCCCGTCAATAAAGGTAAAATATTTTCAAGCAAGAATTTGATATATCAATTAAGTTATTAAATATGTCAATTCGGAGGAATACCTGAAAACCTAAGGTATAACGTATTATTAGAAAGAAATAAACATAAAACTTACCTTGCCCATAGAGTTGGACTGTTGGCTTGTTTTTTCGCACTCTAAAATGAAAAAATAAAAATAATTACACCAGCTTTTAATTACACAAGTTACCTTTAACTTGAAATTAATTAAAAAAAAAATAGTAAATTGTATAATAGAGATAATTTTAAAGCAAGGCTACTTTGTAAATAGACAAAGCCCAGTTTAAAGTAACTTTGATCATGGCTAGAAACAAAAAATCATGATTTCTAAAAGCTAGCTATCTAGTTGGTGAGGTTTTTTAACACCAGTAAATTTTTTTCTAAAAGAAACAGGTTTTTAAAAATAACCAACCAACTTGTATACCAGTTGTCTTATTATGTGGGAAATTTTATTTAAGCAGAATTCCAATATTCTTGGATTTTTACAAGTTTATTTTCATCAAAACTAACATTTTTATCTTAAGAAAGAATGTAACTAACAATTGATCCCTGTTGTCTTTCATGTATAGTTCTTCCAACCATAGGTGATCGAGGTGGAGTCGTTGTATTTGTTGATTTCAAATTGAGTAGAGTCGGGTTCACAGCAGCAAACAAATCCTCGCGTAACTTCGGGAAACCGTTATATCTAAGTAATAAATAAATAGATAAATGGCAGAACGAACGAACGAACGAACGAACGAACGAACGAACGAACGAACGAACGAACGAACGAACGAACGAACGAACGAACGAACGAACGAACGAACGAACGAACGAACGAACGAACGAACGAACGAACGAACGAACGAACGAACGAACGAACGAACGAACGAACGAACGAACGAACGAACGAACGAACGAACGAATGAACGAACGAGTAAAAACATTTAAATAATAAACTCCAAAGTTATTTGACATGTGTTGTAGTGATCCTTTACTTAATAAATGAAACAGAATAATGAAAAAAACATGATGAAAAAGCAAACAAACAAGGAGACAATTATGTTACAGAAAAATAGCATGCATAACAATACAATGGCAACATGGCAAAATGATGGTTAAGGTTTCTTTTTGTTTACAACATCTTTACAACAAAATACCTACTTGTACATTTCACCAGGTGGTAAGCCTAATAGGTCTGGTGCTGTCACAACGACTGTTGTAAAACTAAAAAAAAACAATTGATAATTCAGAATAATGGTGGACATACTTTAAAGGTGTTATTACCCTGTTATTTTGGTGGGAAATAGACCTATTTTTACTGCAACTAAACCGGGAGCATGTTTCCCTACAGTGTTAAACACTCCTACACTTATGAGACTGAAAAACTGTGGAATTTCTTACCTTCCACTCCCTGCATTTGAATGTAGTAATCTTCCATTAGTCTCACACTAGAAATAAAGTAAAAGATTGTATATCTAGTTACTCCAATTTAGTGTGGGTAGTTTATGTTTTCAATCTGACCTAATAATAAGCCAAACTGGCGACACTAAAGACACGCTAATAACAAGAAACAGTATAAAATATCCAGATTGATAGTGCTTGTCTTATTTCTCATGTTAACAGAACTATTTTTCCAAGGTGGGAATTTTCACAAATTCTTTTTTCTTTTCGTTATTCAAGAACAAATTTTTGCAAATCTGGTGTTTACTCTCAAGAAAATCCGACCTACCTATCCCCTGAAGTCCTTAGAAGTTTATTTTTACCTTGAATGTAACTATTTTAGAATTTTTTTCGCAAACAACTGAATTGGATATTGGATTAGAAAAATTGTGGAATTTCTCGAATTCGTTAAATATCCTGTTCGCAATTTTTTTAATATACCTTAGGAGAAATTACAAAACCTGCACTGTATACTGGAGTATCAGAAATACCGGAGCATGTCAAGACATTTTTGTAGCAAAAAATGGTCTTATTACTATTGTTTTAAAATAACCAGAAAATAATAACAAAAAAAATTAAGAAATATTACTTTTTCAATACATTCATCAAAAAATGCCAATACTGCGTCATTGCTGGATGATAACGAACGAGTTTCGATAAAGTGGCTAAAAAGTTGAGTTCTGGTGAGCAGCTGAAAGAATCTCTCGGTTCCTCTTGGACGACTCCTAACAAAACCTAATCAAAAAACAACAACTTAATTGCCATATTATCAGGTTCTACAACAAAACATAATGATGAATATATTACGAGCTTCATGGTAAAAAACAAATAAAATAACAAGTTTTTCCTTGAAATGTGTGAAGTTTGATTTCCCACCTATCTATTACTCCATATGCATTTATTTTTAAAAATTGCAATATGTTAAACAAGACAAAAAAAGATTACCCTGTAAGTCAAATAAAGTTGTAAGATCGCGAGATCCAATATCTGGCCGTGATGTGATAGGTAGCAGAAATTGTCTAAAACATCAAAAACATAAAGGAATATTTTTCAAGGTAGAGGATATATCAGCATCTGATAATGTTGAATAAAATCTTGACACACAACAATTAACAGACATTGGCATCGTGAACAAAAATAAAATGAAAACATGCCAGACATCACCGTTTATAAAACAATCTAATTTTCAGTACCAGTGACCAGTAATAAAAATCATAGGTTTCTATTGTTTCCTAAACACTGCATAGCCTGCATAGATTTTTCATTTTCTTTTAAATGTTAGCAACAACGTACTGACCATGCAGATTTTAAACGTGTATGTGTAAAAAGATTTTCTATTTTTTTGTAAATGCGTTAATGCACGCTCATATGACAAAAAAATGAAACAGGAATGACTGATATACCACCCACCTTCAGTATCATTATTTACTTTACAACCGTTTCCCAAAATGCCTTAAAGTACAAAAAATTTATTTATCTTTTACATTTCGATTTTTAACACAACCACAGTCTTGCAGACATGAATGTTCCATTTTCTTCAATTATTAATAAACACACTATTTTCACTAAAAGATTGTTGATAGTGCTTAAAAAGTTTTAAAAAACAGTAAACACTTCAATGTATCAAATAAGCTACTTCAACAAGTTGAATGTTGTACACGCAGAATTAAACATTAAATCCCTTTATCCTTTTTTTATTTTAAATCGAACTTGCTAACAAAAATTGCAAAACAGGCAAAAAAATTATGTTGAATTAAGGAAACTCAAACAATGATAAAAAACTGAACCTACTTGTAACCCTTCAGAATTTGAGCATGGAACCGCAGGAATGCTTCTCTGATATTAACTTCTATGTAGTTCTGAATAAAAAAGTTTCAATTAAAACAAAGCTTGCATCCGATGTTACTAATAATGGGGATACCACAACTAACTTTTTTCTTAGCTGAGGATAGATCATCCAATGGTGCCATTTCCACAGCTGTGTTACTGTCTTCATTTGCAACTGAGAAAAATGAGATTTTAACAAGTTAAGCAATTCTGAATTCAGCAAGTGTTAGTTTCATATATTTCATATTCAATTGTTATTAATACATACACTACAGTGCAACAGTAAAATGGACCAGTATCATTTAAGTTGAATGCTTTTTTCACTTATTTACACTTTGGGTTTCCACTTAGACGAAATTGATCAAATCAATCAACAAAAAGTAAGAAGCAATCCTGCTTTCACATCAATTGATATCAAATGATTTGAGATCATTTTTTATGTAAGTGGAAACTCACCTTTAATCAACAAAACCAACAAAATCATACATTAAAAGAAACAAACAAAAAAAACAAAATGTTAAAAGATTTTTTTCTAGCTGGACATTACACTTTGTTAAGCTTAGAAAATAATTTGCAGCAGAAAACGACTATACAGCTAAAGTATAATAACAAATACAATTTACAAACTTTTACGGAATTTTAAATTGCCTTTTTACTAATTTCAGTTTCAATTGTTAGCATGTAATTAATTTCCAATGGAAATGCAAGAAATTTACACAACTTTAACTATGAGTTACCTTGATAAAGTTGTAGAAACAGCTCATCAAGTCGATCTTTGATAATTTTTCCAGGTTTCTAAATAGAAGTTTCATTTCCAACTTAACTATGTACTTTCATGGATGAGCATAAAAAACAATAATGAAATTTACCTTTGGCAAGGACTTCCATGTAGCTGACTTTGATTCTTTCGGATCAACAGCCCTGTAATAAAAATCTGTTCACAGTGTGGGCAAATTACAAATTTATGACAGTAGAAATTGCAACAAAAAACAGATTGATTGCTGTATACAGTCTTAAAAAAATAACCCTGTTTTGTTTGTGGTTGACCGTTTTTCTGTGTTAGTTACTTTAAACCCTGTCTTCCTACTTTAGCAACAAACATAAAGCAAACAGTCCATAATACATGACTAAGAAAGTCTTACTGAGTTATCATATTAGTATCAAGATCAACACAAGTAACATCTTTCGGTGGACTTGATTGATCAAAATAACGAGAATCAATACCTAGTGAAAATGTAAACAATTAATTTTTTAGATATTAGTAAAGGCTTCCCATGATATTTACTGGGAATACAACCCTACAACTATCACAAAAATATATTTTAGTTATCAGTTTTTCATTTTAGAAGCTACTCCCTAAGTTAGGGCTGTTCATATTATGACATATATAAATGAATTAGCCACCCATGTTGCAAATAGACAAGTAATATAAAGTATTTTTTAATGAGTCATTTTTTAGTAAGGAAAATATGGCTAAATCAAAAATCATTCATTTTTTATTCCTCTAAAAAGAAATTGTGATGTTATGCAAACATCTGCTTGGGACCAGTCTGCTATAAAGCCCCATATATGTCATTTTTGGTACCAGGAAAGTAATTAACATGCCAGCCCAGAAAGTTGTAGTTACTTTTATTACAGATACTACAGTGTCCTCTTTCTATGTAGTAAATTTTCTTCTCATACATTTTTCATTTAACATTTGGAATTCACTAGCCATTGTATTTAGGAGAACAAAAACTTTGTCTAAGAAGAAATTTGTGTTGATTTAGCATAATTTGTAAAATAAACAATTAATTTTAATCACATGACATTTTCTCATCCAGGTACAGGTTTTCTTTCATGTGACATAGAACAAAAGTTTAGAAAACATACCATATATAAATGGAAAAGGAGCAAACAGTACGTCTGCCAGTTTCAGTGGACATAATGGAATATATGGACACTTCCATTGAAATGGGAAAATCAACTAAAAACAAAGCATTAAATTATTAAGAACAAGATCAATCAGGAAAATACATAATATTATTCATTCTTTTATCAATGTTTTTCCATTCTTATGTGATGCAGTTTTATATTGAACACATCTTTCACAATATGCTTCTCTCCACATTATATGTTTTAAGTTTGTGAATAAATAGTAATTGTCTATTGCTCATACCGATATTAAGGCTTCACCCACACTTGTCAGCAAGGCAGGTCTCAAAGAATGCACTAGAATCTTCTGCTCTGTTAGAATGCAGTACAACAATACCAACGTGTTGTCAGTTCCAAGACATCGTAACAATGCAGTAAAAGATGCCCCACTAAATTCAAAGTAAAAAATATTAAAAATCTTCACTTTCTCTCTTTTGATTGCAATTTGTAATTTGTAATTTACAATTCTTTCTTTTTTTTAACAGGACACATTGCAGAGAAAAAATATCTGACACCTCTTTTGGAAAAACAAACATATATATTTTAGCTTGGTATTTCCTGGAGAAACTCTTAGCCAGTATGCCCCTCGAAATTTGCAAAGCACTTATTAAAAAATCAGTTTTATAAAACTATGGCTACAAAAAAACATGTTGCAAACAAGATCTGACTTCGTTCTTACCTGACTGGTAATGGTCCTCGGGATGGTTCTTGTAATTCAAACCCTTCATGAGTGATCTATAAAAATTATTGTATGTAGTGTGAATACAATTTTGGTGAATATAAATATTTATTTTCAGAACTTCTGCCATTGTATATAAAAAATGCATAAAAAATAATAAAATAAGATGTCGATTTTAACATATACCTGCAGTAATTATTTATGAAAGCTATTTTTAAATTAAAAAATAAGGCTTTTGACATGCTTTCAGAAAAATGTCAAATTCTATCCAGCGTACCTGTACATATACTATTGGTTTCTGAGGTGTTGGGAAGGGAACATTACGCATAAAGTGGGAGATATATCTAAAAAACAACATTAAAAAGATAAATAATTTCTATACAAAAAAAATGAACTTAGTTTGTTATAAAGTGATATGCACAAACTGATTCTTCATTTAAGGCAATGTTTTCTTAAAAATAGAAGCAGTGTTGAAAATAAATATGTAAATGCTGATATTTACTGTTGTTAATTCCTTCTACATAATTTTGACCTTTCCTTTGCATTATACACCCGCTTTTAAACAAATACATTGGAAAATACCTTTCAATTGGAATACTTTGTTTTCCAGACACTGTTAGTCTGTACAATGACATCAAGAAGCGTCGAAAAGCATCAAAAAAAGGATAACGTGATAACAAACAAATGCTTTTATTAGTTTGTGCAACTAATTTCTTTTCGCCTCTGTGATTCTAAATAAAACAGAGTGGTGGAAATTTCTAAATGTACCACTTTTCATAAAATTAGCCTGTAAACGATCTATAGAAATTACAAAAGCAACTATAAAACAGATCGTTTTACCTTTTTCTGTTGTTGAATTAGTTTGTACACATCATCAGTAAACTTCTCCTTCTGCAGCTCTTCAAAAAATGTGACACCAGCACCATAAATCTGATAAAACAATGTGTGCATAAAAACAAGCAATTTGTATATGTCATAATTGAAGCACTGTGTTTACTAAAATCAACTTTGCACTTATAAACTATAGCTGTAGGAGCAAGCAAAGCAAAATTGCAGACATAGGAAAATATTGATTTGAGCATGTAGTAAATTTTCCTTTGCCTGGTTAAAAGTGATTAGCCAATATAAATATTTGCTGACCAATTGACCAAAATTTTTTTTAGTATTAGCAAACAAAAATAATTACCTAAGGTCAACCTGAGTGTCTACACTGCACTTACTTTTAATTCTAACTCTATTTAGTTTTAAATTGTTCATTTAAAATCTCAAAAGTTTTCCATTTTAATAACACCTGCATAAAATAGCTGTATTTTGTTTGTTACAGATTGATTTCTTTAATTTGAACAAGGATTCTTTACAAGCTAGCCACTAGTCTCTATAATAATAGCTGTCGTCTGTCTGTTTGTGCATCTGTTTGTCTTTTTGTTACGAATACACGAAGTGCAATATATAAAGGACGGGTGACCCTGTGGATTTTTCCACGGGTTAATGACTAGTAAATCAGTAATATCATTAACTATGCTACCCTCGAAAAAACACAACCTAATTTTTTTTCACCATGTCTTTGTAAAAAAACTTAACCAAAAACACCAACCTTTTCCCCTTTCGCATCTGTTAATGCAAATGTTGAAAAAATAGGCAATGGTGGCTGAGATTTTTCAGGCCAACACTCTACGACAGCACCAAGAGGCATGCAGAACAAAGCAACTTCATCAGGAAGTGGAAAAGCATCACAATCAACAGACGGATATCTGCTGATCATTTCTAAATAAACACGCATCATGTACTTAAACAACAATGTTAGTACAAATTATGATTAAATATAAATGATCAGAGACAAGTGGTTGGTTAAAAGTTACAGGCTATTACTTGTATATTTATTATATATTATTTATACATTATATACATTTTTTGATCAGGGTTTAAGATGTATATATATATATATATATATACAATTATTGGTTTTTAGGGACAGCACATGGCATGCCATTCAAAGTTTATTTCTTTGAATATTTGCCTTTCTAATCAAATAAATTAAAGAATTATTGTAGTTATGAAGATTAGCCACAATAACGAAAAATGTCTGAATATTACCTGCAGGATAAGACAGAGAGTTTGTCCGTGCTAAAGATTTGCGGTAACAAAGATATACTTCAGACCCAACTAATCCTTGGTTTAAGTTTTTCTCAATCAAACAGAAAGCATGTGGTGGTTTTTCACCCTAAATTACAAAAGCACTGCTATCAGACAAATTTGAACACATAGTGAGATTGAAAGGCTCTAAATAAAACAAAACTTACCTTGTTTGCAATAATGACACATATTTCAATGACAGCTAACGATGAATGAGCAAACTGTGGAGACGCTCTTCGATACGTTATAAAAATTCTCATGTTGCTGCCATTATTAACATTAGCTACTTGTTTAGTTGGAGTCTTGTGGACAATATCACATCCATGCATAAGACGTTGCTTACCCTCATACAAAACTCTACAGTAGAAAATGGTAATGCATTAATGAATTAAAAAAATGGAGCTGCTCTTACCAAAAAACTGATAGTTATAAAAAGCTGCAAACCATCTATATTCTCTTTATATATTTGAGTGTGAATGACAGAACCAAAATAACATAAGTTAGTCATGACACAGGGTCCCATAATAAGAATAATAAATATAATTACCCAATGTCAGTAAGGGGTGGTTTATCTCTTCCCCGTCTGTAGCAGATAAAGCATGGTGGTGTACGGATGGAACCATGATTCAAATCAGCAGTCAAACCATTTGGTGTATTTTCAATGCAAGTATACCCAGGTGGTGGTTCTTCACCAAGACTTTTAAAAATAACGGCAAGGTCGGTGATTGGTTCCAAGGTCTCTGCATCACATTCTGGTTTCTTTAAATCATTTAAACCAGCGGAGACAAAATAATTTGCCACCTGGGGAGAAGAGTCATCAACCATTTTGTTTAATTATTTATCTCCTTGACACAACCATGGTGTAGAGAGCATTCCTGGAAAGTAAAAAAAACTTCTTTATTAAAAAATAAAATTTATTTAAACAAATGCTAAAACAAAGATGTTTTAATACACTCTTAAAACAAACAAAATACTATATATACAGATGATAGCATGACATAAACGTTTACATAATTTCCCAAAAACAATACACAAAGAAAATAGAAACAACAAAGAATGTTGTGTGAAAATTGGTAAAACTTATTCTTCAATAAAGAAGATTTAAAATTGTTTCTACAGTTGCTACAATGCAACCAACAATGCACAGTTTGTTTATGTATTGCTTGCTTCTAAATGCTATTGCCATCAGAACAATTCCAAATCTGTCTAAGCCAGTGACTATAGGAAAAAAGAAAAAAAATGGCCATTTTGTAAAGAACCTTTGCATAATGGCAACAATTCAAATTTTTCTACAAAAAAATGAAAAAGAATTCAGCATGTTTGTGTTACGCTTTTCCTGGTGAGATAAACTTTTTATCTTTCATGGCCTCAACTCCTACTTGAAGTTTCTCTCCTTAAGTTTAAATGAATATGCTAATGTGTACATTTTTTAGTCATAATAGAAGCAGTGTATTAAAATGCTGATCAAGTAAATCTACTGATACCCTGTAAATCTTTGTCTGTCTCAACAGACCATTTTTCGAATTCACTACCATTAAAAAATTGATTGTTATCATCAAAAACTGTGGTAATAAGTTTTCCTTGATTCAAAATGTTTAAAAAACGGTAACAAACTATGGAAGCGAAGTGAAATAGTGACTAATGCAAAGGCTTCGAATTATAATTTTGTGATCAACCCATGCAAGTCAGTGCTTTACACATTTGGCAATATTTTGCAGTATTCAGTTATTATTGTATTATATATATACTATAGACGATAAAGCCTGTCGAAAAATCCACTGAGGCAGGTTAAAAATGAAAAAGAAGCGTCATTTGAATTTTGATGACTTCAGCAACCCATTCACAAAAAAATAAGAACCTTTTTTCACGTTGCCTCTACTGTGTACAGCTTAAACTGCTTATCAAGAAAATATATATGATCATGTGCTTTTGATGAGCAGTTAATGAGATATAGGGGTTCAAAAATTTTGCTGATGTCAGCAATGGCCTGTCAAAAACGTAAAAAAATTTTTTAGAAATTTTTATATCTGTTTCCTTTATCGTAGACCTTCAAACGCTGATCAAGAAAATGTATAGGATTATGTACTTTTGACAAACGGTTGCAGAGATATTAGGGTTTAAAGGTTTTTTATTGACGTCATCAACATTCCGAAACAGGTTTGGGGACCCAGGTTTGGGAAAATTACCCAAGTTATTTAGCATCAAAGTTTTAGATGCACTGTAATGGCTTCATTAGATTAAAGGGATCCCGAGGCACTTTTACAAGTTGGACTTACATACCTGAAAGATTTTCATAAAAAATTCCCAATGACATATTCACTTTTTGTTAAAAGTTCATGTAAACCTGACCTGACAGGCTTAAAATACAATGTTGATATAAAAGAGTATAAAACATCTCAAGGTAAACCGTAAATTTCTTGAAATAGCCTCTTCATTTTAGCACTTTTATGTAGGTTTCACTATCGAGAACAAAAGTTCCAAGTCTAACTTGCTCCACTTGCAGGAAATTAAATATGTCTGAGCTAATTTGGAAATGGTGTTTCTTTCCAAAGGGTGACAAAACTAATTGTTTTTCAAAACTAACCCTAACCCTAGCGGCCCTTGCTTGGGTGGTCTGAAGCATAGCTAGTTCCAAAACCTTGTATATATTATGCATGTAGTTTAGATTTAGAACATATGTATATCAGTGAAAAGATGCTAGTAGCCACAGTATTAAAGTTTTTACCATAATTAGACTTTCTACACATAAAGACTGCATTTTTATTCCTGATAATTTTTCTGATTTTTTTTGCCAATGCATAAGCATCCAGGAAAAACGGAAACATTTAAACTCATCTCTAGAGGAATTCCATTGTTTACATTTTCAGTGGTAAGCTCTTTCGGCTTTGGCATTTGCGTGGCAGGTAAAAAGATGGGGCGCTAGGTGAAGCAAGTTAATTATCTTTTTTTCTCACACAAAGGCATTCTTAGGACTTTTAATGAATTCAAATAAATCAGAAGGCATCAACCTAGCTACACTCAATAATAGTTTATAACCTCAACGATGTTCCTGTTAGAAAAAATCCACAGTAAAAGACCTCCTTTTATCAAATCCTGGCATCTTTTTTCCAGCCACGCAAATGCCAGAGCCAAGAGAAGCTTACCGCTGAAAAGTAAACAAATAATGTCATGCTGGAATCGATAATATCAAAACATGAAGTTATGTGACATCAAACCAGAAAGTCATGCATTATCAAACATAGCATGCTTGTGTGAGTTAACCTTTTTTCTAAAAAACTAAACCATCATTCGTACTATATATTATATTTTCTCTCTGTCAGACTAAGGCAAAAAGATAGCTAGCTACACAGTAGCGCCTAGCTAGCTTATAGTTATATTAAAGCTATTTTGTAGCTGAAAGATTAACCACACATAATCAAACAAAAAACTATATACATACATATTACAAGCATTTAAAAAGGTTTTCGTGACAAACAAAATTCTGGGGTCAACATTAAACAGGAATGAAAACATTTTTGTTTCCAAAGTCTTGAAAAGTACTGTTTTTACTGCCGTACAAAATCGATCAAATTTCGTGATACCGTTAACATGAGTTAACCGTAAGGTGCAAACCTTGTGTAAGGTTATTTTTTTCTAGGGGAATCCCTGAACCCCCGACCCCAGCGTTTTTCGCTCCAACACACTCTCGGTTTCAGTGTCTTTCTCACTTATATCAAAAAGGCAAAAAAATTACCCGAGAACGAGGGTGTCTCCAACAAGCAGGCAGACCAGGAAAATTTTTTCCTCCAGTCGGCCCTCTACTGGATAAATAAGCAATCAGCTCTCAATTATAGCGCAAAGATGTACGATGGCCCCTATGGCATATATGGCTCACTATTCCTTCTTTCGACACATTTCTTTCGGGGTGAAACACTTCCCTTTGAATGAACTCGAAAAGTCCATAAACACAATTCTGGTCTTTTGTTTAAGGTGAATTATTTTAACTTTAAATAAAAATATGTCGTATAAACATTCTCTTCAGTATTTTGACATTCTTCTGTGCATTTTCCCGAATAATTTTTTTTTGTTGCATCTAAAATTCCAATACCTGGTCTGCAATATTGCATCCATAGTCTCTTTTTGCATATTGAATGGTGAGACGTCGGACCTAACAATAAGCGCGGCGTTGATGAGAGACAGTCCTAGTTGACTAATCAATTCAATTCTATCGACATACCGTATTTAGTCCCACGGCAGGATTAGCTTTCATCCTTAGAGAAAAGGTGGGTTTAAAAGAGAAAAACAACATTGATACAAGGGCCTGTAGTGTTTTTTTGATCAATACAACGCTACAGGCCCTGGGATCGAAGTGGAAGAGAAGAAGTAATAATGGAGAAAAGGGATTATTTTTTCAAACGAAAAACAATCAGCACGAATCGCAGATTATGCACGGTCGTTCAAAACCGCGATTTTAAGGAAATAAAGTGTGCGCATGCGCCAAAATTTTTTTTAAAAAAAGCGCCTACGGCATAAGATTATGACGTCATCGATATTGACCTCACTCTCTATTATCTTGTTTTAGTTGCCCAATAAAAGAAAATTTAACATTTTTTCCTTTTAAAACTAAAGAAGGATGACCATAGACTACTATTTCGCCTTTGGTTGCCACCCGGGGCAGCCTAAACAGACGGCAAGGTCCAACAAAAGCCCGGATGGCTAGTTCACAATTTACCAGTCCAGGAGCACTCTTGTACAACATTCTGACGCAAGGTTTTGCCTAAAAATTACTTTTCCTGTTTGCATGTATCCCTTATCGAGCGTTCTATCGTATTAGGTAGTAGCTGCCACTTTTTTTACTACTAAAATTTTGAGCTTTTCTACACCATACATTTCACTTTCGTTTTCACAAAAAAAAAATGGTTGACAACTATTAGAAATGTAAAATAGACGCTAACAAACAAAGAACAAACGATATTATACTTCTAAAATTAAATTTTAAAAGGAAAAAAATAATTCATCTGATCTGTAACCTTAGCTAGCTCTAAGGTTGGTCTTGATTAGTTTTCTAGAAGCCTGCTAAAACTAAACGTAAATGTGAGAAAGCTAGCTTCACTCAGACTCAGTGGACCCCAATGGAAATAATCCACTAACAATAGGTTTTTGTGATTTTCTGGGCTAGAAACACTTTAAATATTTATCATTATTGTTGTTGTTGTTAGACTAGCAACTGATTGCAAATGAAAAAAAATTGTACAGTTATATATGTGTTAAACGAAAGCTAACAATTTACACATTTTTAGACATTTCAGCCTAGACCATTCCTTAATCGTGAGATTTTTCACCACGAAAGTCAATCTGAATTATATAAAAATAGTTTACAAATTAGGCTATTACAAGTATTTTTTATTTTAATTCATAATCTGTATTTAACGAATACATTCTTATTTCAAACACATCCAACAAAAAGTGGTAATCGAGCAAATCGTCAAGCTCCTCTGTTTCATCATTGTTCCATCTTTTTTTTTAACCGCCTCTGTCAACAAATCTTCACATGCAAATCACGTTTGAATGACGCTTGAAATTGTGAATTGTTGGGTCAAAATTACTTCAATGAAATCGTGCCAACATGTTTTGTATCATAGAACAATTTGGCACTGGTGCCCTAAAATGTGAACAAACAGAAAGTACAATATAAGCTACCAGAATCACCCAAAACCACGAAGACGCGTGCGTGTGCAATGTGTGGCAATCGTTTTTAATCTTTTATAATTCAATAATTTAACGGACTAGCCGTCAACGTTCAATGGACCCCGGGTACAAACCTCGTACAGCCGACTTCCCGAAAAACGAAAAGTTTCTTTTTCAAATCCCCATTATAAAATGTATTTTTTTGTACGAAAAAGTTTCATAATTCCCAACTTCTTACTAAATGTCCTCCTTTTCGATTTCTTAATGTTGGCTTGGAAGGTCTTATACCTAACAGGAGTCTTTCCCTTTAAAGTCTATGGAATACACGTTTAATACGGAGCCAATTATTAACGCACTATTTACACCAGCGTTTTTTCCTAGTTGTTTATATTTTTTTCAAATGACTGATTGGTTCGTGTTAATTCGGTCTGTTCCTAGGTCATTCTGACAGATTCCAGCTGGTTCTGGGTGATTGTGGATAGCTCCAGTGTTTACCACAACCGCAGGCTAGGTTATTTTTGGTTTGGAAAACAATGATTGAGCAAACGACAGGGCACTACAAAAAGCTCTTATCTTTTAAAAAAACCTGAGGCTCTCATAAAAAAGCATGTAAAATGATAGCAAAGTGTGCATAAAAATGTACAGACATGTGAGTTAATGTTTAACATATTCCTGTGAAATCCCTGACTTTTTTCTGATGAAACTATTTTTTTTGGCGAGATAAACATAAATTTTTCATGATTTATCAGACACCACAAACTCCGCATAAGCCTCAATTATATAAGTCAAAAACTTTTTCCAGGGTACGAACAGATATGCTGTCCAAATAAATGCACAGGAGCATCTCTGGTTTAGTGTTACTTGTTGTTTTGTTAATTATATACATATTATAGAAAAATATTATCGATTTCTTTTTGTATGAGGTTTTTCATTAACAAACAAACCTTCGCTGCGAAAAATTATTTTTAGCAGAACTATTAATAAACCCCTAACTAACCCCTAACCCCTTTTGGGGAACTGTGAAACAGTCAGGGTAAACACCTAATTAGACGACATGACCTAATTAGGCGAGTCATTTAGTTAGGCGACACGATGTAGTTTAGTTGGTAGAGCAGTTTTTTAAGATGTTAAAAAATAAGAACGACAAAATCTACGACATATCCAAATATATCTTTCAGCAAGCTTTCGCCAACGCCCAGGTTGGCATGTTCACACTGTTTCTAAATTTTATTTTACAAGTTAGAGATAAAATACTAAACAAGATATGATGTAGTTTAATTACGCTGCCCGTAGTCTAACTAGGCGAACGAAAACTTTCTGTTGTAAATACGTCGAAATCATTGCGTTTCGCACTACAATTTTTATGTGAATCAAATATGTCCACTTTGCAGACAATTTTGACCAATTATCGTCTTATTTGCATCGCACATTGGCAACTTATGGCCCAAACCTTGTGTGGCAATATTTGTTGTTTTAAATAATGGATTTCAGCCATCGACGCCACAGGAAAAAGAATATGGCGGACGGAAACGTGGTATTGTTTGACTAAGATTTTAACGATGTTAAAACAGGATGTGAATAAAAAAGAAACGTTACAAAACAAATTGTTACCACATCCATCTTAAAAAAAATAATTTTTTTTTTGCGTTTTTTGTGAAAGAATATCTTCATTAAATTATTGCAGATTTTACTATCGTCACCTAAATAGGTGACATGTAATATTTAATTTTAACATAATTCTTACTTGCGCGAGCATATCGAGGCACGAGTGACAATTTTGGAATCATGGTTGCGTAGACTATTCATTCTGAACAAAGTGTTTTTGCGATTTTTTCTTAGGAATGTGTGAGAAGCCATTAAATATTGTAATGTCTTAACTAGGTTACAACATTTTTCACATCTAACACTGGTTTATTGCTTATATTTATCTTATTGAGTGCACAATTCTCATTTAAAATAATGATATTTACCGATTTATGAAGTCTTGTGAAAGGTCATTTCCAAGGACCAGTTTCTTTCAGAAAAAAAGTGGCAGCCACAAACCACTGGTTTTATTTGATAAAATAGGCTATCAGCTTTCAGGAAAAACATGTCTTAAAGCATGACTTTGCGTTGGAAGGCAAATATCTTCATTTTCCACCAACATATAAAATTTTATGATCAAAACATTGCTATTCTTTCTGTCTCCTCCCAACAAAAGTGAAAGTGATCGGGTAGTGGAATCCAGAGTTTTTGTATAGTCCAAGGCCTGCTCTACTAAAATAAAATCTTTTTAAGAGATGATCTCTACCGCAGAGGCTCGAAAAACGTTTGTTTTTAAGGGAAATTTAAAGCACGTGCGATGGTGGCCATTATGAATCGCTTGCGGCAGAAAATTTGATAACAAATAATGGCGCATGCGCACACTTTTTTTCCTGCCGTAAATGACCGTGTATGATGCGTAAAAACACAAATAAATTAAAAGCATTCGATATTGTTGTAAAATTCTAATTACAGAGGCTATATAGGACAAAAGTAGATTCAGTACTTAATAGAAATTACAACAATCCTGTATGCGCGATTATCGGAGAGGCGGGATTATTTTTTCAATCTATTACACCAAAAAGGAGGGTTTAGAGATGCGGGAAATAGACTGCCAGACCGCTCAAAATCAGGGAAAGGAGCGCCAAGTAAAACGCAATGCTACAAGATTTCTGAACTAAGGATGAAATGCACGTCCCGTTTAAACGGAAGGTTTAAGACTGACGGATGAGTCATAAGTCAAAAAAAAATCTATATTATAATGCCCGTTATACGTCTGTCTGTCTGTCACGCAAAATGGTAGCTTAGCTGCGACGGGCGAACCCGTGAATTTTCCACAGGCTAACAACTAGTGAAACTTTTTGACCTGACAAATTTAATCATCTGTCAGTTCAAAAAGATTAACGTTAACAAGTTTAAATTATGTGAATCTGGTATAAACAGAGCCGAAATTACTACTTGTGGTAACGAGGTTCAAAATGTGCGGTCATAGGCTAACCTTTTTTCGTACTGATTATAGCTAAAGTCGACCTCGTTCCCAGGGCATTTTGCCTTGTTGGTAAAGTTGATAGCCGCAATAACGGCTCAGGGGGCACAAGACCCTGAGGACGAGGTTGGCTAAAAGTGTATTGCCCAGCGATTAAATAAAGATACGAAACAATGCTTCTTCAGCTCACTGACCTATACATTACCTGAACTAACACTAAATAATGAAGAGTTACTAATAATCAACCCTACCTAACATCCGTACTGGTTAATATTTCTCAAAACAATAGAAAAACAACATTGTACGAAAAAACATGTCAGAATGATTTTAAAAGGAATGAAGATTTTTTGGTTCAAATTTCAGGTCAGGTTAGAGTGTGAGAACACTGCTGCACGTGACCTAATTGACACGATTAATGGTATATCATATTTTTACTTTATTATATTTCGTAAATGAAAATGCATTCAATATATAAAACCTACTAGGCTTCTTGCCTTTTTAGGATGATTTTACGGTAGACTGAAAATTGTAGTATACGCTACACATTAAAATTGACACTAAATAACAAGGATCCTCTCCGTGCTAGGTCTTCAAATTAGGCGGCCACCAGTTTTGTTCGGGTAGGTCAGATTACATCTAGTGTAAAACGATGAAACTTTTTCAGACTGCTGAACGAAGCGTTAGAACATGCCAACTGTGAGAAAATTCAGTTTGATCAACCGCACTAGTTGAGAAAATTCATTTTGCTCAACTGCGTTGGTCTTTTCACTTGTAAAATTTCAAATCTACGGAACAGAGGTTTAGGTGAAGCTCCCTCGCTTTTTTATATAAACACATTTTAGTTTTAAAGATTTTTCTCAACAATAAAAATATCTTGGCCATGCGTGTGAGCCAGGTTAACTGGGTCAGGCTGCCTCTATATAAACACCTCTGCTGAGG
Organism: Hydractinia symbiolongicarpus; assembly: GCF_029227915.1. Lineage (NCBI taxonomy): Eukaryota > Metazoa > Cnidaria > Hydrozoa > Anthoathecata > Hydractiniidae > Hydractinia > Hydractinia symbiolongicarpus. The sequence goes on along the minus strand of NC_079875.1, from coordinate 9,310,294 downwards.
AGTGCACGAACAGTTGTTTTTTGCAGGGCATTGATTGTAACAGATAACAGTGTAAAAAATGATATTCGCTAACGTAAGGCGTACACTTTTAATTTCTAAGTCACCGCCATTTTTATGAGACATGATACGCTTAGTTTTACAAAGTAAAAATACTAACTGTAGTTTCAGAGCTCTTTAAAATTGATATCAAGACGGCGGTTTTTAAAAGAAATTAAAAAACTATAAAAATTAAAAGATGTATTATTAAACTTTCTTTTATACAGCTACACGGAGGAAAGTTCTGCATTACTACGGGCTATGGCTTCTGGTTTTGTGCGATGGGCAGTTTAAATAAAGAGCAAACTAACATTGAATGGGGATTGGATGAATAGGGCGTTGAATAGTGATTGAATAAATATAAAAGGGCTAGAATTAGATGTTCGAGCATTTCAAGGATGGTGTCATTGAGGAAATCCTAATTATATATAAAATGTATATAATAAAAAGAGCGTATGTATCTATCCACAAAAGTTCATGTCATATGACAAGTGACTGGTTAGCGTTTAAATCGTCCCTTCGCCGCCTTGTTGAGGGGTGACATCAATTACCGTAGGAATAGGTTTGTTTTGAGGTTTGCCCATTTCTATTCCATTGGGGTATCTTTCTTTAAAACGTTTGACCACGTCTGGTTCTATTAAATTCACCCCAGACAGCTGGTTGCCAAGCGTTACCCTGAAATAAAAAACATGGTAAGTTTAAGCATTGTTTTTCGCAACCTCATCCAAGGTTTTTTATAACTTTATAAAATCAATACCCATGATAAAAAGATGCAAAAAAGGTCCTGAACGTTTTGTCATATCGGGGTTAACATTTCCTTGACACACATATTGCACAGTTGCTTTATGTAATTTGTGCACGAATTGAGACGTAAACTCACCAGTTTGGTTGTACGTTATGCATTCTGCCGAACAACTCTAAACAAGTTAGACACTCATATTAGTATATTTAACAATTACACAAAAAAACAAGTTTCGATGCAGCAGTTCTTAAGTTTATTAGAGCAAGGAAAAATTTGATTGTCATACATACACGCCAGCAAATTCACTTTTTGACTTCTACTTTATTCCCAGTGCGCAAAGATGCGAAAAATAAAGGTAACGGATTTTAAATGGTTCTTTTTCTAATAAAAAGTCACATCCACTAAAACATTACGCGTGTAGTCATTTCATTAGTCGATAAAGGCACAATAGAAAATACCAGTGCAAAATTAAATATAACAATTCTACAGATTCCAGAATTGCACTTGTTATGGAACGCTTCCCAAAACGCTTGTTTTAGAACATTTTTCAACCCAAGCTTAAGATAGAACATTCGTCAACCACACCTGTTAACATAGTTTAAAAACAACCTACCAACTTTTCGTTGTCCTGGAGCCAATCTTTCTATTAAACCATAAACTTCATCCGGCTTATGACTAGTATCTCGTACCTATAACAAACGAATATTTCACAAATATTACTGCTACCTGAGCTGAGCATAATATGAAAATCAGAAAATCAGGGACTTCATTCGTGTTGACACACACTTTTTAGTTGTGTGTAGTTATCCAATTTTGCCAAGTACTGAAAGGAGTATCTTCAAAATCATCACCTCATCGGCGTCGTAATTTCCTGGACCAACGCTGCGGTATTATTTATTTATTTATTTAAAAGGATTGATGAATGTACAATTTGAAAGATGTTATTGTTTACATAAGGCATAAAACCAACAGAAGAATACGTGAACACCAGACACAAAAAAGTCAGTCATACCTCCGATACTAAAACATCACAATCTAAGCCTTTGTTGAATAAGGAGGGATCAGGATTACCTTTCACACCAATCTAGATAAACATAGGAATTCACTTTTTATATGTACAATAACTTTAACATTAACCTTACAAAAACAAAATACAACAACAACACCGTCAATGTCAATGTCCACGACAGCAACAACAACATCAACAAACAAACAAACATAAAAAAGATGACAATAACAACAAAACAGACAGACAAACAGACAAACTAAAAAACAAACAAATAAACAAACAAACATCAATAAAAACGACAATGACAACAGCAACAACAAAACGTACAATACAGTGTTCTTTGCCATGATTAATCCAATGACCAGTTCTTCCTGTTCGAATCAATCGTTGTAACTGGTTAGTCTTCACCCAAATCAATTCATCACATCGTTTGTACCTAAAAAACGCACACTTTCTTTCAGAAGCATCAAAACACAACGCATTTGTATTGATTCTAATTATTGCTCATGCTTTTTTCAGCATTTTTAAAAAAATTACAACAACAACACCAATATTCTTAAATTTCGTAAATATTGAATTTTGCGAACAAGGAAGCACTCTATACGCAAATATATATTCATCACATAGCTTCTAAGGTGCTATCCATAGATTGATAGCTCTGAAAAATGTTGCGCCGTGCTAAAACAAATTTTTCTCCACGCATATAAATAAAAATATAAAATAAAAAATTTATTTTTGCGAGTTTGGATACTATTCATTAAATCAACTTCTGAAAAATTCCACTTTTATGAATGTTAAGCAAAAAATATGTTCAGCAAATGTTTTCAAACAAACGATTGAATCGCAAAAACATTTGAAATTCTTGAATACGATCAGTAACTTTCTTGTAGCATAATTACGTTATTTAAAAAAAGCACTTCCCTTGCCATTATTTTCCTTATATTCCGCAAAAAAGACTTTCCAAACGCAAATATTAATATCGCATTTTTTTCGTGAGAGCTTGAAAATAAGTTCCTAATTTGCATTAAAAAACGTTTTACCTTAAGGGAATTAATTTCTCACAACAATGTATTCCCTAAGGTATAGTGCTGTTACAAAATTATACCAAAACTTACCCCCATATTTGCAAACATTCTCGACCAAGTTCAATAGCTCTAAAAAGGGTTATTCTTATAGGTATATATATATTTATATTTGAGTATACCTTTACAGTAACAGAATATTTGCACCACCGTTAACAAATGCAGAAATTAACATACAGTTAGCCAAAGCTACTCCTGGAACTGACAAAACAAAAACAAAAAAAACGTGCACATTATGATGTGGAGAATAATTTAATTAGGTAAAGATGGAATAGATCTATTAGGTGTAAACAAGTATCTGCTACCTGTCACCATGTGGTATGTATATACAAGTTTAACAGAAGTGTATTTGTATGGTAACAATACCTTCCAGTGACCCACAAGAAGATATAACCATGATCTTGAAGTTTACTAATAGGCAACCCTTTCATCTCGTGATCAGACATGGTACCATAAGGAAGCTAGAAGACAAAAAAAAACATTCAAAATTTCGAATGTTTAACAACATCGTTTTCGTACTTTCTGTACTTTAACTAAATTTACGTTGACCGAAAGATAAACTATTTCAGCGAAGGAAAAACCATCCTTACCTCCATGTGTATATCCCAGGGTGGGTCCGCCATGACAACACTAAATTTGCCGAGAACTTCGAAATCCAAGTAACGCACATCACATTTAAGCCACTACGAAGGAGTGCAATAAATTAATAAATCTAAAAGTGTTATCTAATAAAATAACTTACTCAAAATTATTTTCAATGAAAAAGTGAATTTTGCATTTTTATAAAAAAAACACAGAAATAAATAAAAACAAATAAAAACAAGCAGTAATTTTTACAAGATAAGAGTGTTTATTAAGGTACATATTCATTTCCGGGGGCATTGTTATAAATTTTTTTATGTTATATAAATTTAAAATTGAATCTAGTTTAATATTTACGTTTTTAAACAATGACACACCTCATATCGTTAACTGACGTTAGTTTTTTTTCCAGGACAGTTTTATTGCCTAAACGTTATAACCAAGACAGAAACAACAAACACACCTGTGGAGGAGTCATAATAATCTTTTTTGAACTGATCAAGTCTGTATTCTAGAGAAAACAAGCAGATGTACACTTTCTTTAAGAAACAGTACCTCCACTTAAAACAAGACAAAACGCTGACTAAAACCTCGAAAAAAATTCAGTTTTGCAATTTAACTGATTGAGAGGATAAAAACTTTAAAAAATGTAACGCATCATAAAATAAATACACTACAACTTTCTAAACGTTATGACATCAGTGTAGAAATAATTATAGTTGGTTTCAGAGAATTTGAAAAACAGTTTAGTGGATCCGAACAGTTATGTATTTAGAGCAAAACACAGTTCAGTGGATCCAAATAGTTATGTATTTAGAACAAAACACAGATCAGTGGATCCAAATAGTTATGTATTTAGAACAAAAAACAGTGCAGTGAACTCGAATAGTTATGCACTTAGACCAAAAAGCAGTTCAGTGGACTCGAATAGTTATGCACTTAGACCAAAAAGTACTTCAGTAGATACGAATAGTGACGCACTTAGACCCAAAAACAGTTTAGTGGATACGAAAAGTTATGCACTTAGACCTAAAAGCAATTTAGTGGATACGAATAGTTATGTGCTTAGAACAAAAACCAGTTCAGTGGATACGAGTAGTTATGCACTTAGAACAAAAAACAGTTTAGTGGATATGAATAGTTATGCGTTTATAACAAAACACAGTTCAGTGAACTCGAATAGCTATGTATTTAGAACAAAACAGGATATGAGCTATGGATTCTAATAATACAGATAAAAACATACTTTATTTGATTTCGTGTTTTCTGTTTTATTTTCATTTCTGTTTTCCAAACCACGAGTGTCTACCTCATAATGAACATACTAAATAAAAATAAATAAAAATAAAACACAGTTTCAAGTGAAAAGGGGGTAAAAAAGCTATGCGCAACTAATTTGAATATACAGAATAAAAATTACAAAAAGCAGAGAGAAGGAAACAATAAACCTTGCATGTGTCCATATGAAAACACGTGTTAAGAAATGAACAATCTCCAAGGTGTTCTAAATAAAAAACATTTTTAACTTTGTTAAAATGTTCCAGTTTGGTGAATGTAGTGACGTAGTGTTTAGGGTTAAAACTTTAATATTTTTTTATGACTAAAGTCTAGGTAAAATAGCTGAATTACACTTAGAATTATGATCTATATGCAAAACTGCACAGACATTCTGAAAACCACAGTAGAGCGATGGTTTAGAATCTGGAGTACATGTAGAATATGCAGACTCCTTTTTTGTGGACAAAGGAGCTAGCATTAATGCAAAAAGCTTTTTACGGTACATGTGCCACTGCAAATAGAAAGTCAAAGGAGCTAATAAAACTATTTAAAACTAACTGTTCGTTAAACATACTCGATCGATTACTGTATGAAGAAATAGGTTTCTAGTGGAATTAACAACATTATTTTACTAACCGTCAGTATGAGCTTGAATAATTTTGCGAAAATGAAGCTAAAACGCAAAATGAACATCATTAATTTTATTGAGTAACGAAAAATATAACCAGTCTTTTAGAGGCATTCATACAACTAGTAAATTATATACATTAAACTACATATGCATTATATCAACCTCGTCCCCAGGGCATCTTGTATCTTTTCTGACCCCGGGACGGCGATACGAACATGGCCCTGGAGGAGGCCTCGTCACGTGACCCTCCAATACACAGTATTTCTGTGTGTAATATTTAATGAGATTTGTCTCAATGTACCAAAGTTTTAATATAACCTTGCAGAGCTAAGCGAGATCGGCCTTTTACGTCACAGATGCGTGCGGCGAGTTTGTTTTGATTCCTCTCATCGCAACACACAAACTTCTCGCATATTGCCCTTGATTGTTTTGTGTAAATGTATAAATATACAATAATGTTATTTAGGCTGCTGTTTACTTGAAGAAATTCAAGCAATTTAGTTATGTGTATTTCACTGAATTGGTTGACTAGCAAGCACTGGGTTGCAAAACTTGTAGCTAGGGGAAACTTGGAAATTAGTAAATGATTTGCCCATCTGAACATAGCACTTCGTTGGTTCTCTAAGGTGCAGATATGGCTACATAATTTTCAAATGTTCGTATCATTCTAGGTGCCCGACTGAAAGTAGCTAGGCAGAAATTTAACCTCATATTAACATTTACATTTTTTATTCATTTTGGCTGAACTTTAGAATTCTCATTTACCGTGAGTTCATATCTGTGTCTGCATTACTGCTTTTATATGATGACAAAGATTTTGCTGTATTTAAACAATACTTAGCTGAAACTGAATTCAACTATGGTGGACTCACTGCTTGCAGTTATATTGGGTGAAAAAGGCTTCAGAAGAGTATTTACTTTAGAAGTATTTTTTTCTTTTACATTTGTGGCCTTAACATTTCCAAAAAGCCACCCATTACTGATAAATTCTGCTTTTTCTTTTCTTAATGACATGTTTTAAAACGCCTTGCAGCTTTTTTATTTTTTACTCAGCAAGCTCACATTTATTTTGTATATACACTTAATTTGCATCTAATTTATACAAAAACAAGGTTTTTTTCTGTTTAAAACATAAATAATTCAAAAATTTTATCAAAAGCATTATGCTGGTTTGAAAATCGAGAACGACAAGTCTGCGTGTGATCTGTTTTCTCGATTTAATGTATCACTGCCTTAATAGTTTAGAAAGAATTGATATACGACTTTACGAACAGCAAAGTATTGCTACCTTGAGAAAAAAATGTTTCGGGAATAATTTTTTGAGGAAATTATTTTGGGGATTTTGGACCAAAATTAGTTTCATAAATTCGCACTTTTTAGAGCTCATCAAAATTCTGCTGCTGTTCAAAAATCGATTTTTATTGATATATACATCTATTTATTGTTATCATTCTGCTTGGAAAATATTTAAAATGCCAAACTAGCTAACCGTGAAGATTAATTCAGTATTCTCATAAGAGCATCCTATCACAAAAAGATGTCAGCAAAGAGACATTCCTTGCAACTAAATTTTTTGTTTACTAGCATAATTTTAGGTTGAATCTTATCTGACATTTCTGAGGTTAGAATAGCTTTTAAAATTTTCTGAATCTGTATCTTGGTCAAAATTGATATGCTGTCAAAACGGCTTATCGGCGTCTTTGAAAAGGGCTAAATTCTGAAACTCAGAATGTATGATGATAATAGAACTATTTTTTGGCTCAATTTCATCAAACCAATCTAAAACCATATCATACCAAATCTCAAGTCAATATTTTAATTTTTACTGAAGTTATGGGACGCTTATGGGACTTTTAGATCTCCCTTTGCATAGACTTAAATCTCTAATAAAGCATACATTGTTGTCTAATTATGTTTAATTTATATATACCTAAAATTACTATTGTTCACAATCACTTTCACACCACTTTTTTCTTGGGATTTGCAATTGCAATATTTTTCACATTTTTTTCGCTTGTCTGTCTTGTTTTGTAGTGTTGTCTGTGTAAGTTGTGTGTTTTGTATTGTCCACGGTGGCTGTCATACTTCGAGCTCTGCTAACTTTGGCAGTTTCCGGGGTTTACTAGGGCAAAAAAATTTTTAATTAATAATGTATATTTATCTCCTAGTAAACTGAAATATATGTTTATTTCATTCATTCATTCATTTATAAACTATATACTCGGTTTAGACTTTTTTTGTGATTTTTTATGTTCACTTCTTTGTAATTTGTATTAAAACTCTTGAGATAATATATCACAGTGGTGAGCTGTTAAATATCTACCACCATCTTCAATACATCCTGGATTTAACCATATGCCTAATTGAGCGCTCAATAAAATTTGATTGAGTTCGATTTTCTGAAATTTCTTCATAGCGTGTTAAAAAAGGCCTAGCAAGAATCAGTTTAAGAAAATCTTCCTACCTTTTTCTCTTCCTCAAAATGGCTTTTTAAATTTTTCATGCCTGGTGTAATTTTATATTTTATCAGATAGGTTTAAAGGTACTCCTTAACAAGTTTCAAGTCAATAACTTTATTTTTTTACTGAAGCTTTTGCAATTTGAATTTTCTTGAATTAGGCCGGATAAATGTGCATTCAATGATAAAATGGCTCCGACGGTTAACCTATTGGCTTTTTATATCTTTTATAGTAACCAAAGCATATAAGGTAATAAAACATGCCCACTAATAACAACCTGATATAATTTAAAACGCAATGTATATATATTTTGTAAAAAAAAACATTTTCGATACTTTGTGCAAAATTATTTTGTCTATAAAGGACATGGGCGGCAATTTTATGCAACGTCAGTCTTTGCAAAAAGCTGCAAATCAAACCTGGCCACTTGGAAACAAATTGAGTTTCTTTCTTTTGTTCTTACCTTGATAGTGTGTTAGGTATAGTGTGCTAGCTAACAACTTTTCTAGCTTTATTAAACATTCCCAGCTATTGAAATATTGTCATGTAAGCAGTATTACTTTATGATGTCTTATTTTATACTCTCATTGCTTAGTAATGCTTTTTATTAAATTTTTCACTTTAAAAAAAACTTGATACTGCTGATACACCTCCGCCATTTTAAAACGAACAGCTTCCTCCTGTTGGTCACAGACTCGCCGCCTCGCCAAAATGTTTTGTATGACGCAATAATTATTTGACACATCCGCGCCAATCAGGTTTCATATCGGACCAGCCTCCTCCAGGGCCATGTTCGTATCGCCGTCCCGGGGTCAGAAAAGATACAAGATGCCCTGGGGACGAGGTTGGCATTATATCTCTTACATAGGAAATTTTTTTTACATCTCGTATAATAATACGGAGAGTGTGTCCGTCTGTCTGTGACAGGCAAAGTTGATGTGGTCATTTTCCCTTGATGTTGCCGAAATTTCCTTTGAAGTCACCGAAAAAATTATGTCCATTTTGCTGGCGGGTTTACTTTGTTTACATCACGTGATCAAAATGGAGCAACTTGATTTGCTGAAATAAATTTAACGGCTTTCTTTACAAAAATGGTGTCCCTTGACACCGAAAAAAAACAACAACAGAAGAACGGTCCCTCTGTCTTGAAAAAAGTAATTCAGAAAAAGAAGAGTCCAAGAAGTGAAGTAAGAAGTGGTAGTTAGAGCTAGAAGTAAAGTAGTAAAGTTAGAATTAGAAAATAAAAGTTGGAGTTTGAAGTGGATTTAAAATCAATAATAGTAAGAACTTTGATGTATTCACTGGAACAAGCAGACTCGCATTTTCCAAGAAAAGCCTCAAATTCTTGAAGTTTTATATTTTACCGCTTTTTTTAAAAAAAACCTAGCCACCATATTTGTTTATGTTTTTGTTGCATAATTAATGTATCCCCTGGCGCGTAACTAATGTGTTTGTCCTAAAATTCAAAATGCTGCATAAAGCTGTTAGCTAACTAACAAACGGAAAACTTTGGTTTGTTGAACTTACTGCTTATTGTAATGTTATTATTTTTACATTACTATTGTTTCTCTTTATGTGTGTTTTACTAAGCATAAATAGCTAGCTTTAGTTATAGCTAAGTGTTCCCAGTTTAGATATATTTAACTGGGGGTCTTAGCTACTGTTAGCTAGCTAATTTAGCCTCTCCAAGTCCTGCTCTCTTATCCCATGGCTAGCTCTAACCTATGAATTATGTTGTTATTCCTTTTTTTTAATATGTATAGCTAGCTAACTTAGTTTACCTATCTTAAACTTCTCTTCTTTTATGAGCAAAATCTTTCAAAGACTTAAACTTTGGACAGGATAGTAGGATGTATTTTTCTAAGAGTATAATTATTTTCACATTTCCTGTAAACTTTACAAGGGGGCCCAAGCAATTTTTTTCAGAATTTAAAGCATGTGTGTTAAGTTATTTCTTATTGTTTTGTTTCTGACATCCTGTTAAACTTTTGTCAACCTACATGTAAAATTCCAGGTTATTTTTACAGGGGGTTGTAGACATTTGATTGGCAATTTTACGTGGGGTTATGACTTTATTTTAATTTATGAGAGGATGGTATGGTTGTTTGTGTTTTTGTTTATGTTGCAAACTGCTGCTTTTTAAAATTTTGTGTAAACTTTTGTGGGAAAAAGACCACATGCAATATACTGAAAGAACAAATTCACGTTTTTGTTAACGTTTTTGTTAAGAATTTTAAAATTGTAATAATAACTGTGTTTGGTGATAATGAAAACTTTTTTGTTTTTAATATTATATGAAATGCCTGATTTTTCTATGATTTGATGTGTTTCATAACCTTTTTGTGGAAGATTTATGGGCAATGGCAATATAGGACATGCAAAAAATAGACTGATTTTTGTTGATTTGGATGTGCTCCTTAAAAACAAATCTATTTTACATTTTGTATAAACTTTTGTGAGGACAGACCGTATATACACTCTGTTTTCCAAAAACAATATCTTTGTTGATTCAAATTTACTCCTTATTCATTTTTGACATTCACGTTTAAAATATTTGGTAAAGGTCACTACAGATCATCGTACTCAGGAAAAAATTTTTGTATTCTTAACCTGTTCATTTTTACAATTTGTGTATATTTTTTGGGAACAGGATAGTATGTAATCGAAGAAATGATTTTCCAGATACAAATTTTATGTTTTTTGACACTTTGATTGAATTATTAAAGGTTTTTCACAAAGTAGAGGTGTGTTATTTCTGACTTTATTATTTGTTGGTGTTGTACATGATTCTATACATTATTTTGATTATTATTTCAAGCTCTATACATAATGATCTTTGTTGATTCAAGTTTATTCTTTGCTCATTGATTTTTTGACATTTAGGTTTAAAATTGCTGGTAAAGGGCAGTATGTTTTAACTTTTTTGAGGGAGTACAACACCGAAAAAACTTGTGTTTTTTTCTATATTTTGTATAAATTCTTACCGGGCAGGACAACATACCGAAATGACTGATCCCTCTCTATTTATAAATTTGATGCATTCCAAATCGCAGTTTTTTGAAATTTTGAGTAATATTTAATGAGTACAAGATACAAATACTGATTTTTGTTGAATCAGAAGTATTTCCTAGAACCATTCTTTTTTTACACTTTTGTGGAGAAAAAGTGTATGCAATATCATCAGAATAACTGATTTTGTTGCAAACTGTTTTTCTTTTTCACATTTTGGATTGAAATATTGTTATAAAGGGCATATATCAATAGACATATATATACCAAAATAATTAAATTCTGCAAACTTTGATTTTGTCGTTCACCTCTCATCTTTTATATTTTGATTAAACTTTTGAGGAAAATCATAGGAATTATTTAGAATATATATGTATTTTGTGTTGGAAATTTAGTGCAAAAATTGACGTAAAATGAACTGTTAAATTGATTGTTGTTGTTTTAACATGAATTATGACTCAAACTTTGTTTTTGCATTTCTAATTTGACTAATTAGCCTAAAAATTTGCCAATTGGTTTTACACTCTGTTCTTTTTTATATATATTTTATGTGAACATAGAAGTACACAAGTAAAGTTAGAAGCCACAAGAAGTTAATTCGAAAGTGAAGAGTGGAGCTAGAAGTAGTAAAGAAAAGTTAGAAGTAGAAAATGAAAGCTTGGGTTTAAAGTAGATTTGGATTCACAAATAGTAAGAACTTTTTAGATATTTTTAAACGTTATGTTTTTATGTCGCTAGAGTTTAGTGTCAGGCAGACTCGCATTTGCCAGGAAAAAGTCACTTAAGAGCTTCAAATTCTTTATATTTTACCGCGTTTTTTTTCTCACAATTTTTGCATAATTAATGTTATCAAACAAATGTGCTAGCGAAACTTTTGGTTTGTTGAACTTACTGCAAATGTCATAATTTTTATATTGCTATTGTTTCTCTTTATATGTGTTTTACTAAGCATAAATAGCTAGCTGGCGTCTTCCCAGTTTAACTATATTTAACTGGGTATCTGTCTTATCTAATGTTACCTTCAAGCTCCATATCTAAACCTAGCTAGCTAACTGATGATTAATGTTGTTATTCCTCTTTTAGCTATTTATATCCACCTTAGTAGTCAAACTTAGGGATCTTATTTGAGCTCGAATTATGATGTAACAAGCCACAAAATCTTTTAAAGACTTATTGAACTTTTAGGGTAGTGTGAGGAAAAATTTTACTTTAAGAGGAATGATTTTGTAAAACTAAAGTGTGTGCGTTAATTGGAGTAAGTTTTATTGTTTTGTTGTTGACATCCTGTTAAACTTCTGTAAGCTCGCATGTAAATTACAAGGTTATATATTTTTACAAGGGTAGTGGTTGATATTTTTACAAAGTTTGTTGACATTTTTTGGGAAATTTACCTGGGTTTTTTACATTTGTGGTTAAAATTTCTCAGCAGAGAATAGTATGGTTGCCGATTATATTGTTTGTGTTGCAAACTGCTGTTTTTTAAATGTTGTGTAAACGTGAATTTAGACGATAATAATACGCTAGGTGTGTCTGTCTGTGTGTCTGTGACAGGCAAAGTGGATGTCTTCATTTTCCTTTGATGTTTCCGAAAAATGCGTGTCTAATATGTTAAATTTTCTGACGTTACGACGCGACGAAAATAACACTACTTTTACGTCAATATCCTATATTAAATTAATGAAGCCATTACAGTGCACCTAAAACTTTGAGGCCAAATAACTTGGAAACGAGGTGGTGACGTCAATGATTTTTCACCGCGTGGGTAACTAGGGACCAACTAGGACCAATTTGGGTAATTTTCCCAGACCTGGGTCCCCGAATCCGTTTCGGAATGGACGGGTTGATGACGTCATCGAAAAACCTTCAAATCCTAATATCTCTGCAACCGTTTGTCAAAAATACGCGATCCTATACATTTTCTTGATAAGCGTTTCAAGACCTATACAATGAAGGCGGCAGGTATACAAATTTCTAAAAAAAAAATTTGGGGGGTTTGACTGGCCATTGCTGACATCAGCAAAATGTTAAAACCCTTATGTCTCATTAACTGCTTATCAAAAAGATATGATCATATACATTTTCTTGGTCAGCGTTTTAACATCTGCATAGTACAGGCAACGAATAAACTAAATTTCGCCAAATATTTTTGTAATTGCACTCCTGACGTCGGCAAAAAATCTAAAACAACCTACTTTTCCATTGTCCTTCTGCCTAAGTGGATTTTTCCACGGGCCTTATCGACTAGTCTCTTATAATAATACGCTAAGTGTGTCTGTCTGTCACTTTTGCAAACACAATATTTTTTACCACCCGAATGCGCGAGTTTTTCGAGTTTTTTTGTTTTGACGTCAAAGGAAAGTATATTAAGATTAGTGAAGCCATTGCATTGCACTTTTAAATTTAAGGCTAAATAACTTGGAAACGGGTGGAAATAACTGACGTCATCTCCTGCGTAGGTAACTAGGGACCACTTTTGACCAATTTGGGTAAGTTTCCCAAACCTGGGTCCCTGAATCCGTTTCGGGAATGGACGGGTTGATGACGTCATCAAAAAACCTTCAAACCCTAATATCTCTGCAACCGTTTGTCAAAAATACACGATCCTATACATTTTCTTGATCAGCGTTTCAAGATCTATACGATAAAGGCAACAGGCATACACATTTCTGAAAAAAAAGTTTTGTGTTCTGACATGTCTCTGCTGACGTCATCAAAATTTAAATGACGGTTATTTTTCTCTGTTATCCTGCCTAAGTGGATTTTTCCACGGGCCTTATCTGTAACAGGCAAAGTTGATATCGTCATTTTCCTTTGATGTTGCCGAAAAAAATCTTTGATGTTGCCGAAAAAAATATGTCTTCTTTGTCGTGAAAAGCCGCGAGTTTTGTGTGGTTTGTTAAATGAAGTTCTAGCACAAAGTAACGGAAATACACCTATTTAACATTACGCGCGCCATTATTATTCCGCGCTAGGGAAGGGAACTGGGTTCTAAGAAGGGGTGCCTGATAAAATCTTCCTTGTGTTCTTCTTAGTTAAACTTGATGAAAACGAAGTATAAACAACACGCTTACATTTATCTATCTGCACAAAATCTTTTATTTCAAGAATTATTTATCATGCCAAGTGTAAACTGTGCTGTTATTGGCTGTTTTAATAGCACTAAGAAGCTGCGAAAATGGAAGAAGGAACGATGTGAAATTCACGAAGTTAACCATGAAGAATGTTCATGTCAGCGACCGTTTAGTTTGTATTGCTTTCCAAGCGTCCTTAGAAATAACGAACAGAGACAGCGTTGGATAAAAGCTATGAGAAGAATTAACCCAGATAAAAGTGATTGGGTACCAAAACAAAGTGACAGGGTATGCTCTGTTCATTTTGTTGATGGAACACCTTCCCAAAAGTATCCAGACCCAACACTAGAATTGGGGTACGACACTCCTGTTACTAAAAAACCTAGGAGGGAACTATTTCGACATTCTCTGGAAAAGTCATCTCTTGATTCAGAAGATGTTCCCAGCAATGAAGCCCAAGAAGAGGAACCTTGTTGCTCAAATATTTCTGACGCATCAGGATTTTTTTCACCGACAATACCAGACCACTCTTACACTATTTCTTCACCGCCTACATGTGAATCATGCAAAGACAAGAGCGAAATGATCAAATCTTTGGTCAGTAAAGTGAACTCCTTAACTGTACAAGTAAAGAAGTATAGAGGCAAAGCCTTTGAAATTGTTAAAAATACAACAATGACTTGGAGAATCATTAAAAGTGATTCCAAAATGAATTATTACACTGGTCTATCTTCTATCATGTTATTTAACACTCTGTTATTGTTATTAAAGCCTTACTTACAGCAAGTGAATTATTGGAGGGGGTCAAAACGAGCATGTTTAAGTACTAAAATAAAGCGTCAAACTAAACATGTGAAAAAGTTAACACAGCGTGATGAGTTTTTGTTAGTTTTGATGAAACTTCGTTTGGGCTTACTGACAGAGGACCTTGCAGATCGTTTTGGAATATCACCATCAACATGTTCCACAGTATTTGTAACTTGGATTAGAATTATAAGTAGAGTTTTGGGTGATGCACTTATTGTCTGGCTGCCAAGAGAAGCCATTCGTGATAACTTGCCTAAAACATTTGCCAAAGCAGGTTATTCCAAATGTCGGGTTATAATTGATTGTGCTGAGGTGTTCATTGACAGACCAAAATCCTTAACAAATCAAGCATCTACTTGGTCAGACTATAAACATCACAATACTTTAAAATTTCTTGTTGGTATAAGCCCTTCTGGATATATAACTTTTTTATCTGATTGTTATGGTGGGCGCGCGTCTGATAAATTTATTACAAATGACTCTGGATTTTACGATTTGTTAGAAAGGGATGATGAAGTTATGGCAGATCGTGGATTTCAAATCAGAGAAGAATTAATGTTACGTTTTTGCAAATTAGTTGTTCCACCAGGTGCACGTGTAAAAAGTCAGATGACAAGTGCTGAATGTAAAAAAACTAAAGATGTAGCAAATTTAAGGATTCATGTTGAGCGAGCAATTAACAGAATTAAGTTTTACCGCATACTCAAGGGAGTGTTGCCTGTTACAATGTTACAACATGCAGATCATATAGTTAAATGCTGTGCTGCATTATGTAACCTAAAGCTTGTATTAATTAAAAAGAAACCAGAAAAAACTACTTGAACACTTTTGTAAATTTTCTTTTTTCACATTTTTTGCTTGTTTTGTGAATATTTTTACCAAAAAAAGTTGTCTGAGTTATTCTGTTTTTTTAATTATTGTTATCTACTCGTATCTCCCTTTGTTTACATGCGCACTCATTCTAATATTTCGGGCTCGCCTACCTACTTGAAATAGTTAAAGTTAATGGCCGTGTCGGAAAATCGAGGCCACACAAAAATTTATCAGAATACCTCATGGAACGTTTAAAGAAATATAAAAAAATACTGTATGTACTTAATGCCTAAATGAGAGGTAGCCTATGCCAAATACTTTTCTTAAGGGAATATTTTGATTAGAAGACACATGGTCATTTTAACGCAGAAACATCAGGCTACAGATGGCATTTAAAAAAATTGGTTGAAATGTATTTGTAAAGCACGTTCAAATCAAAGAAAGATAAATATGCTCTTCAAACTTTTATTTCTAAACAGACAAATATATACAAAAATAATTTTTGATAGCTTATGCATAAAATAAATCATCCTGAAAATATGGATTTTAAATAAAATGTGTCGTAATATTCTATAAAAGTTTTTCTCATAGAATTCCACACTTCAGGCTCAAAGTTTATAATGTCGTGCACCATCCCATGAGGTGTCCAAACTACAAAATGACATTGGGAAAAGCCAGTTACTCCCATTTGCATAACACATTGTGTGTAATATTTGTGGTTTTTGTTCAATACTGTTTTTTCTTCCATGTGCGTCAAGTAGGGTAGTTTTACGTTTAAATCCTTCGGCGTCGTGTAATTAATCGAAAAAGGACATTTTACTTCTAAACATGCTGGCAGACAACAATCACATGTTATTATTCTGTCTGGACTTGCACCAATGTAAGGTGTGTTTTTATCTAAATACAAGCCACACTCTAAAACCTTCACATTTTTATGCCCTTGTAAGAAGTTGTCTTTAAATGCATTAACAGCATTTATTTCCATTGTTGGACCATATTTTAGTGCTGGTATATTAGGGCTAATAAATGACATGCCTGAAACTTTCTGGTTTAATGCCCAGATATAAACGGATCCTCCACCTCCTGATTTAACTTTTTTCATTTTTGTTAAAACTTCATGGCCTTTTGAGGCAGAGATTACATGCTTTCTAAAATTATACCAACCAGTATTCTCACTTTGTCCTTGGGTTAATTTTTCAATATGAATAACTTTCTCGGGTGTTACATATGCCACTAGATTGCATTCAAATTCAGTTTTTGTTTTTGACATTGCAAGTATGTCACTTATACTGTATATGTCTGATGGTTGAGTTACATCAGAAATACTTAAACACTCTCTAACAAAGTCAATTTCTGGTTTTGGTACAGCAGTAAATAAAATACTTTCAGGAATAATTTCTTTTAATTCGTCTGCTATTTCGTTAAGAGAAAGTAATTTCTCGCCACAATGTTGAAGAGGATCAAAGTTCTTTTTAGGTGTCGATACTAAAGGGCGCTTTCTCTTTCCTCTGTCTGAAAAGTTATCTCTGCTAAAATTCAAGTCTTTAATTTTAGTTGGAGCTACTTGCTTTCTGTTAGGAAGCCACTCGTTAGCGGTGCTTGTACAAGCTGTATTTGTAAGTCCAATTCTGACAGCAGCTTCAATGCGATATAAAGCAGCCGCAACATGATTACATGTCTGGCTCATTCCAGCCATGCATGTACAATGGCACGACATTATCTTACCACTTTTTTCCAGAATTAACCATAGTTTATGGAAAGGATCGTTAATCGCTTGCGACTTTCTGCATGTACCTTTAAAAATGCAAAAATTACTTCCCGATAAATCATGATAGGCGAGAGGTTGAAGCCATCCAGATTTATAATAGCTATATGCCTTTGAGTTTTTGTAGTCATTTAAATCTGAACTACCTAGTTCTGATGGATAAAACATAAGGTAGCTAAAAATGTCAGGATACAACACCATGGGCCAAAACTTTATTCCTTCTTGCTCATCCATCCAACCGTGAGGTATTTTAAAAGGATCTGGAAGTGTTCTATCGTTTATTTTCAGCTTCTTCTGATACTCCTCTTTTAAATTACTCTCTACTTCTTGAGCAGTTTTCACAGGCTGGACGAAGTTCTCAGCTGCTGAAAACACTCGAGCAATTAGTTCTTCCTTTCTTCCACTTATCCTTAAATTTCTAACTCTCAAGTAGTTCTTCAACTCTTCGACAGACATTTTTGATATTAAATCGTAATCCATGTTTGTTTTAAATGTTTTAAAAAGTTGGTAAATAATTTGATAGCTATAGCGCGATGTTTATACTTCGTTTTCTCAAGTGTACTGAATCTTAGCGGCACCCCCAAATGGTACCGAGACTCCCGGCCGGGATTACGTAATCGCATAATGTTAAATAGGTGTATTGTGTTTGCAAAAAAGATGGCTGTCCTTTTTAAGCATTTGTCTTCTCTTGCCTTCAAAATAAATCTTTACAAAAGCATTTAAAAAGGGGCATGGTATATAAATGAAGTATAGAAAGGTTTCTGTAAGGTTTGTTTATGTTTTTTAAAGTTTTGATGATATTATTGATGCGAGACATGTTTGTTAGCTAGCATCAACCACACCAACAACAACTAGCTAGGTAGCTAGGAATTTATAAATATGTAGCCATGTTCTTTATACCTAGCTAAGTCTCCAGTTTATATTTAAGTGACCAGCTATTAGCTGCTGTAGCTACCTTATGTTAGCTTCAGTTTTATGTTGCTTTTTACATGTAAGCTAATCTTAGTGGTCTTTGCTAAGAATGTGACTGTAACTTATTTTAATTGACATTTTAAGCTTAAATTAACAAGCCACAACAACTTTTAAAAAAGTATTACATAATATTTAAGAAGAGTTTAAGGACTGTTTTTAAGCAAATAATGTATTCTTCACAATTTGTGTATGCAAATAATGTATTTTTCACATTTTGTGTAACTAAACTTATATACATCGGTTACATGCAATATGACGAAACGATTTTTATTTAACATGTAGTAATTCTGGTACCTTAAGTGTAGTGATTTTTGTTGTTCTAGATGTTCTGACTAAAATGTTTTTGTTTATGGCATTTTGTCTCAATTAAGAAAAGTTTAAACTTTTTTGAGGGAGTACAACACCGAAAAAACTTGCGTTTTTTTATATTTTGTATAAATTCTTACCGGGCAGGACTCTGTACAACATACCGAAATGACTGATCCCTCTCTATTTATAAATTTGATGCGTTCCAAATCACAGTTTTTTGAAATTTTGGGTAATATTTAATGAGTACAAGATGCAAATACTGATTTTTGTTGAATCAGAAGTATTTCCTACAACCATTCTTTTTTCACACTTTTGTGGAGAAAAAGTGTATGCAATATCATCAGAATAACTGATTTTGTTGCAAACTGTTTTTCTTTTTCACATTTGGGATTGAAATATTGTTATAAAGGGCATATATCAATAGACATATATATACCAAAATAATTAAATTCTGCAAACTTTGATTTTGTCGTTCACCTCTCATCTTTTATATTTTGATTAAACTTTTGAGGAAAACCATAGGAATTATTTAGAATTTGTATTTTGTGTTGCAAATTTAGTGCAAAAATTTAACTGTTGTGAGGGAGGACCATATGCAATTATATATACTAAAAATAATAATTTGATATTCTACAAGTTGTATTTTTGTATGCACTTAAATGACTGCTTTTTCTGAGTTGAATTTGATGGGTTTCATATCAATTTTGTGGAAGATTTTATGGCTGAAGACAATATAGAACATGCCAATTGAACTGATTTTTGTTCATATTTTGATTTGCTCCTCATAAACCTTTGTGTTCTACATTTATTGTAAACTTTTGTGAGGAAGGACCATATATATATACAATGTTTTCAACATAATGATTTTTGTTGATTTGAAATTTACTCCTTGCTTATTGCTTTTTCGACATTTCAGGTTAAAATGTTTGGTAAAGTCAGTACGGATCATTAGACAAAAAATTGTTTTGTTAACCGGTTAATTTTTACATTTTGTGCATATTTTTGCGGGAGAGGATGGTATGCAACCGAATAAATGATTTTTCAAAGTTTAACTTTTTGTTTTTAGGTGTTTTGTGTTTGTTTAAGTTTGGCTTTTTGATATTGTTCAGGTTGTATTGTTGTATAAGCATTTAGGGAAAAGACAATGTTTAAAATGGGTAAAGAACTTATTTCATAGATCTGTGCTTACTGTTGCAAGCCTTTCTTTTCGACACTTCAGATTAAAATATTGAAGGTTTTCAACATAATCACATAATAAGATGTATACATATTTGAGATATGTGTTATTTCTGACATTATTATTATTGTTGTCGTAACTGTCTGGGTTGTGACTGTCAATGTTGTAACTTTCTACTAACTAGATTTTACACCTTGCACGCCGTTGTTTTTCATATTTTGTCTGAAGTTTTGTTGGGAGGATTTCATGCGATTTGACATTTGATATTTTGTGTTAGATTTTAAGAACTTTTTTGTTAAATTATGACTTATATACTTTCTTTTTATGCATTTTCAGATTATTTTTTTTAGTAAAAGGCATATTCAATATACTGAAATATTTGCTGATGTCATCAAAATTCAAATGACAGAACTTTTCAATTGTTTTTCTGCCTAAGTGGATTTTTCCACGGGCCTAATCGACTAGTAACTAATATTGTTAACCTGCTCAACATGGTACTGATTTTTTTTTTCAAATTCAACTTCAAATCATTAAATAAAATTTAAAAAGAAACTTCTTGCTCTGAACATAAAGATACCAGATTAAATTCACTGTAACTATTAAAATAAAAATTAAATTATTTCCCAGAATTCTTACAAAAACATTTATTAAGGAACTATCCAAAAAAAATTTACAATTTCAGAACATTTCAATAAGTTCCAGTCACCAGACCTAGCACAGAAATGAGGCTTTTTGATGCATGTAGCACAAAAAGACACTCCCTCAAACACCTAGCACAGAAACGAGACTTCTTTACATACCTAGCACAGAAATAAGGCTTCCATACACACCTAGCACAGAAATGAGGCTTTTTTATGTATCTAACACAGAAACAAAGCTTCGTTATGAATCCTACCTTTTTACATTTTCCTTTATTTGTGTTACTTCGGTGACATTCTTCCCTGGTACCGAATGGACAAAATTCACGAACCATAGCACCTCCCTCCGATTTAAACTTTTCTACTAGCGACTGTTCCTAAATAGTTTAGCAAAAACAACTTGAAACGCCAGTATAAAAAATTCCTGAACCTTCTGTAATATCAGAGAGAGCGAAAAAACTGGAAAAATTTTTTCACTATTTAAAATGATGACTATTCCCAACTTTTCCATGGCGTAAGGCAATTCCCTCAAACATCTTCCATTACTTTTGGTCGATTTCATCAACCTAATTTTATAATCAAGTTTGAATACTTTACGACTATCCTAGACTTTACAGAAACGCTCCTGACTGAAACAGGTTTTTCCTGAATTTACTATAAAACATATATTTTTTAGGTTTGCAAAACCCCTTGACCAGCTGATACGTGCACACATATTCTTTTGTAAAATAATAGGGAAAAATAACTTACAAATGGCAAATGATAATAAATACTTAGTGATATCAAATACCTTTGCTGTTGGTTGATTCAGCAGGTTTAAAATTTCACTACCAAGCTTCTTATTCTAAAACAAAATGCACCCTGATAACAATTTTTTTCTTTGTTATTTTTCTGGAAAAAAATGTCACTAGCTTATTTGACTTATTGATAGAAGGTTGAGCCATGTAAAAACACACCAACGATGATGATACATACATAATAAGACTCCACAAAGACCGTATTAATTAAACGTTTTTGGGGACCCTTTACATAGAACCAAAATGAGACTTAGCCATAATTATATTTTAATGTGCTCTCTAGCCAAAGGTGGATTTCCTCCAAGAATGCAACAAAATGGATCCGGCAAGATCGGGGAATGAATGTTGACATTATTTCAACTTTTCTTGTAGAACGAAAAACATTAAAAACAAAACGAATCGGGCAAAATAGCCGAACAAAGTACTTGCTCTATTCCAAGAATGTACAAGTCCATTTTCAGGGCATGGTGACCACAAAAAATTCAAATTCAGGACATTTCGGAACAAATTCTTTCAAGACTATAGAGATTCAAGGATGTTTCTTAGACAGGATGATACTGCTAAATTTTCAGAAAATTGCAGGACTTGAGAAAAAAAACTTGGTTTTTAGTTACTTTTCAGACATTTAAAAGGTTTGAAAGTCGATTTTTCTTGTTAAATTTTCATCTATAATTTTTATAGTTTAGCTCAACTTGACTACCCTCCATGACAATTACATGACATCTTAAAACTTTTGTCAAAATTCCATGGATTTTCACGACTTTGCAGGACAAATTAATATTCCAGAAATTTCAAGGACCATGGTCACCATACAGGAACAAAAGATGTAAAAAAAAGATGCCCAAATATTTCCTTAAACTGTCATTGTTGGCAAAATAATTACAACTATAAACACAAATGAGAATTAAATAAAAGTAACCTCTGTTTCTTTTGATGTAGGCATTGATAGCAGCGCCTACAATGAACAAAACAAGTAGCAAGCCATTAAAATTATGACGAAAGAGCTTAAAATAACAAATAAATTAGGTCCACTAAAGATCAAAATAGAACACAAACATTAATATGAATATATCAATATTAAAGGGGCATACAGCCAGCTCATCTGTGTCTTCTGTGACTGGATCAACTTTTTTATCTTTTGATTTGTCTGCACTTAAAAGATTGCTAAAGAAAAAAAAGATTCACAAAGTTCTTATCACTTAAATCATGATCTAAGTGTTTCTCTTGTCGCTGATATACATATTGGCGCTAGAAGATTTGAAGTTCTTGTTTAGGAAAAAAATATGGCAGCTTGTTTACCAGAAATCATTCCTCATCTTATGGTAATAATTAAGCAGAAAATTTATATAATTAAGCAGAAAGAATCAGTTTTGATTGTGATAGCTGGTTGTAAGAGTTGACACAAAAATTTTAAAAAAAATTAGCATGACTTTTTAATGTTAACACAAACATTCTAATACTTTCCCAGGCTAGAAATTGAATGGTAATTCTTGCAATTACAGCAGTATTCAAGACAAGGAAGAAAGAGAAAAAAAACAATCCACAATTTTTTTACAATTTCTGAAATTTTCGACTTGTGGCCACCCTGTAATGATTTGGTTCATATTTAAATACAAAACCACAGCACTAGAACTAAACAGTTCTCACAAGTTTGCGCTCCAAAATAATATCATGACAAGAAAATCAATTTTTAATTCAAAAAAATATTACATTAACTTCTCTACCCAACAAACTTACAAAATATTCACTTACCTTGTTTCTCCCGACTTTGTAGAGGTTGAGGTTTTTACTAAATACAAAATGGATTATATAGCATTGATATAAATAATTTCTAAGTCTCAAGATAAACAACGAATTACCTTTGTTTTCATGCACAGCTTTCAGCTAGTAGGTAAGAAAGTAATAAATGAAAATACAATTGCATTTCTTAATGTCGTACATGCACATATCCACATAAGAAAAGTTCTAGTGTAATGCATTATTGAACAAACTACAAAATCGACCGAATTCTAGCACTGCTAGAATTGCTTATTTCTCTTTTATTTTACACCCAAGTTTGGCTTACACTTGCCAAATTTTTTTAGTAAAACCTTGGAAAAAAGTATTGGATTTTTAGAGGCAAATTTTATCTAAGATGCAACAGAATCTTTCTTATACATTTCAATTTCAGTGAAAAGTGGTATTGAATTAATGGAATGAAAAACCTTTGCAGTAAAAAACAAAACAAAAAACAAGATTTATTGAAACAGTTTAGGTCAGATATTAACACACTGAAAAACATTGACCATTTTTTTGAAAACTCATATAATAGAGAAAAATCATAAAATAATAAAAATCTATTTAAAAAAAATCGTTAAACACACAGCCAGTGTTTTTACTTTAAGGGAGTAAAAAAATCACAGAAATGGTACAATGGTACTGCTTGTAAAGGTTTCAGGTTTCAGGTTTAAGACCTTAAAGCCCATTTAAAGCCATCAACTGACGGCGAATGGGCATTCAAGTATTTTAGAAGAATCCTATAATGCTCTATCTCTTCCCACAATGTAACATTGTTACAGTCGGAGGGTAAAATGAGTATCCTAAGTGAAAAGCTTTGCATGAAGTACTTACTTACCCCACTAAGAAAGAACCATTCAGAACCAATAAGTCATTTTGTTAAGACAGATAAGAAAATTTACCTTTGAAAATTCGCAATCCATAACAGTCACTAAATTGTCACTTCGTTTCAAACTAAGTAAGAAAATTACAAACGTACAAAATTTAGAAAAAAGAGGGAATTGAGAACAGATTTTAGCAAGACCTCTGCCCGGTATTTTTTAGGATAACAAAACAGAAACAACTGCTATATTTTCAGCTAAAGAGTTTTTAATTGCTGTTGCAATGGTGCCACACTATCAAGTATAGATCCAAACGTAAGATCTGTGGTCTAACACACCTTAAAAGGTTTTGAGCTTCCAGTTTATCCAATACAGCAATGATAGTAGTACTCTCAGCAGATTTATTTTCATGCTAAACAACAACAAAAACTACAATATTCAAAGCAGAACGCATGTAATATATTTGAATATCAACAGCCACAGTCATCTTTTTAAATTGCTTAAACATCTCCTTAAGTAATTACATTAATTTCATAAAATATTTGAGTTTTATACAAAATGAAGAACAGAAATTTCAAAACAAATATTTTTATGAAAGTGACCTCCTTGACATAAAACTTAACTTTCCGTTAATCTGCCTGAAGTTGATTTTTCTGTTTAGATATAGTATACAAAGGAGGTATGTGTCCAAAAAAATACAGCTATTTGTAGCTAACCTGATGCTGTGTCAAGAAAGTCAATACGATAGTTGAGCTATGAAATCATTGCTGATAACTCTAAACCTTTCCAAGCAAAAAAAGGAAATTGGTCAAATTCCTTTAGTAACACTGTCCCACTGCCCCAGAAAAATTGTTAGGACTTGATATCTGATACGTTGGTCGCTAAAACAGAGTTGAATAATTACCTCTTGTATATGTGCTATCAAATCTTCCACGGAAATTGGTAGTCTTAGATGTTTATCACTCAATATGAATGGTAGTAACTTCTCAACCTCATCTTGAGCAATACTTTTCTTCTGAATTAATTCTGTCTTTACTTCTACAACTTTCTTCTTTTCTTCAACTAGACAACAATTTGAAAAACACTGAAGTGCTGTGCGACATATTACAACCTTATTGTTAGCAACATGGTGCTATGCAAGTCAGAGTTATATTGATTAATTTTATATCAAGTAAAGTGCCCTAAGCTTGTGAGATATGATTGATAACAACATATTGTTTTACACTACCAGCACAGCTAGTTAAAAAACATACCATTGTCTGTCGATTTAACTTCTGGCGCTGATGATGGATCAAGTAAACCCTGTCGTTCTTTTCTACGCTTTGCTAGTCGTTCTTTTAAGTTAATGTGCTTCCTTTTATGGTCTTGTAATTTCGCCCAAGTATCAGATTCTGACATTTTTAAAACAGCAAAGACAACGCTTAAACAATTCTTTATGGACTTTTAAAAATCTAAAGATGCAAGTGAGATTAATACAAAGCTTAAAAACGTTTCAGAGAAAGAAGTTGAAAGTTGTTGTAAAGTGGAGATGCAAAATTCTTTATAATGAAAGTTTTTAGTTGAATGTTATGCACCAATAATGCAGATGTTTTTCTTTTAGCGCAAGACTTTCCAAAATGCAATTAAATCCATAAATACTAAAATTTGAATTAGCAATTGGTTCCAATTTTTCTTCGAATTTTGTTTGATGGTAAACAAGCTTTCTTTTCACATTTAATTTAAAGCAACATCCTTTTACACCTATGTTAACAGGTAAATGGCAATTAAATTCAGAATCCTGCAACACAAAAGAAAGAGCTGCTCAAGTAATCAACTTTATGCTAGAATATATTTAGTTTAGAATATATTTGGTTAGGGTTTAAGTACATTCTTTAATTTACAATTCATAAGCATTAGACTTGACTCAATTACAAGACTTAATCATACTTTAAAGTTGCAGATTGTGATCAACAAAGATTCTTTTGTGCTTTATCGACATAATCATACAGCTTAGAAAAAAACACTTGTATGGCATTACAGTATTACTGTATAAAAATATACAAAAATACTAATAAAACATATCACAATTACAATTATATGGATTAATAAAAACAAAGATATATAGATAATTAAGGCAAAAAAATAATTTGTATTATGACATATGTGCTATATAGTTTCAAGATATTTATCTAATCAGGAATGGCAGTCAAATAAACAGGTTTAATCAGATACAAAACCTTAATCAAAAACAACAAAAAACTCTATTTATTATGATCAAATAAAGTTTAATTAAATCAGAATTAAACTCCCGACTGAGCCTTGATTAACACAGTCAACAAAATATATAACTGTTAAAAATAAAACTTCAAAACAAGTACTAACTTAAAGCAGGGAAATGCACACTTTTGTTATAGAAGATACCAGAACTTAAGTATGGTTTTCCATATAAAAAATTAATACAGTACAAAAATTGCCTCATTATTAAAGTAATTTTAAATTTCTAGCAAACTTGCCCTATACAACATAAGAGGAAGCTTACAGTGTCTCCACATTTATAGCTACATTTATTGCCACTCTAGCCGGTACCTATTTCAAAGATTTACATAATATTACCTAAATTCAAAGCTTGTATTAACCCCTTCATAGTAAAACACCATTATAGTATAAACTGTATCATATAGTATATATTTATATGTTAAAATACTTAAGTTTAAATAACACCAACGCTCATTCTGATCATTCTGTCTAATGCATTAATTCTGCTGACCACCTAAAAAACAAAGAACATCTACAAATTTTTATTCTTCAACTAACGGTAAATAAAATAACCTGAGTCACTAATTAGATATTTTAGCAAACAACATTTTCCACTCTACTAACTTACTCTCTCAGCTTTTGTTATCTTTACGATGAATAATTAAGAAAACCAAACAGAATACTTTAACAACCGTGGAAAAAATTGTGTCGTTCAGATGGAATAGGTCATACAGTCAAGTAGTTTGTGTCACAAACCCTTTTCAAACAAATTATTATAGAATCACATCTGTGGCAATATTACCTATACTGCAAAGAACATCACAATGTAAAACTAAAAGCTTGAGTGAGTACTTTTTCACCAACTAAATCTTTTTTATTCATTCGTGAAATAAACGCTCGAGGCTGTTTCATGGCACCTGTCATAAAACCTACACTAAACGACTCTGTAGTATGAGATGCATAAAAATCCAAATAGACATTGTTTGGTTTCTTAATATAATTGTCACATTCGTTGTTAACATAGGTATTGTTACAACCACCATTGTCTTCTTTGGAAACATTAATTTTATTGGTTTTACTATCACAATTTTCATCTTGATTCTCATCTTCATCGTCACTAGTAATTGTCTCAGTTGCTTCAGTGGATCCTTTTAAAAGAAGGACACCACATAATTTAGGATGCATCACTTCTTTCAAATAAGGTGAACGAAGATATAAATCTTCTATTACGTTATTTAGATCAAAGATTTCCTCAGAAACAGATTTGTAGCAACTCTCAGAAACCTCTTTAGCTAAATTTGTTCTTATTAAATATTCCCCACAGCCCGATGTACAACAGCAAACAGATACATTATCACTGTATTTATATGACCAACATCCAGAGCCAAAGTGCGCTGCATGACCAATTCTCCCTGATTGTTTCATTACGATTCCTCCACTTGATATACCTGACACCATATTTAAATCAATGTCAACGCAGATCACACCAATTGTATCCTGAACGTGACTTTCATCATGTTCCTCCAGTTTCCGTTTTTTATTTTCATGCTCATCCTCGTTGCTTAAAATGCGTTTGTATTTCTCAAAATCAGTTAGAGCTTTTTTACTTATCATTGTCTTTTCTTCAACCACATTTAGATTATAGTACAATGCCTTTTCTTTAGCACCTTCACCTGCTAAAAGAATCGGTGCAATAAGACCGTTGTTTTGTCTTTCAAATTGATTATCAATTAAAATTTTCCCTGCTAGTTTAATAGGGTTTTTG
The DNA here is from genome assembly GCF_029227915.1 of Hydractinia symbiolongicarpus. Classification (NCBI taxonomy): domain Eukaryota; kingdom Metazoa; phylum Cnidaria; class Hydrozoa; order Anthoathecata; family Hydractiniidae; genus Hydractinia; species Hydractinia symbiolongicarpus. The sequence continues at coordinate 9,282,520 of NC_079875.1, read as the reverse complement.
ACATTTCTCACACACCCTACACCAGCAAATTGACCGTTTGAAGATGACATAATACCAGCATCACACTCCACCGTTCCATTAACTGTTAAGTTTGAACCATATCCAGCATTAGTAAGTTCACTATCTTCTAACAGACTGCACACCTTTTCAACAACAGATACAGAATCATGTCCCTCAGTAAGAAGCTTCATCCCGAACTTGCATGCAGTTTTACATAGCTGTTTATACTGACTTTCTTTTCTAGTGCAATGATATCCAGCACCAAGATGGAGAGCAATAAATGTATTAGTTGTGCACATCTAAGCAAATCAAAGAAACGGTTACATAAGACTTACCGCAAAACCCGTTGTGAGCAGCCTGTATTTTACCCCACGATTTGCAGCTGACAGCATTGAGAAAACAATAGTTTCGGTAAGTAACGTAATCAGTTCCACATACAGCAGAATGAAAATTGGGGCATTTAAAATTACAGTTTGGCTCTAAAGTAAAGAAGTGACCTGATAAAATTTCCAGAAGTATAAGCACTTTCAGTAAGCATAAGACATATGAAGGATAAAAAAGCAAAAAACATTAATTTTTTACTAAGCATATTAACATTCTTGTTAATAAAAGTTCAGAGATTCTTTCACAAGAAAATAAAAGAAAGCTTACCGCAACATTTAACGTTTAGGAATTTATAAAATGTCAATTTACATTGAAATATTGTTTTAATTTTATGGTAAAAAATTTTATAGAATAAAGTCTTCTTTTTTTTGAGAATTTTTATTCCTTAAAATTGATACTTTTTTTAGATAAAAAGGGAAAAAAAGAAACAAAATCATTTATGTTTTATAGTAAACTAAAGCTGAAACATATTCCATATAAACGTTACTAATTCCCATGTCTTATTTCTATCCAAAGTCTAAACAACGTGATTTAGTCTTTGAGATAAAATACACAACCATTCTTGTAACTTTTAAAATACACAATAAAATGTGCGTGAGTAATTAGTTAGATATACATACAGCGAAAAAAAATTAAAAGATTTCTTAGTGGTGCTCCTATAATATTAAAAAACACAGTTTCTAAACAAAAAGTTTTAATTCCTTTTTTAAACCATCAAAATGCTTTCTTTAAAAACCACTGTTTAAAAAATAAAAAACAACAAAGAAAAAAAGCTTGACTAACTGCATGTTCTTTCACAAAGTTGTCTTGTCGCAAAGCTGTTTGGACTTCCATCGCATCCATAATATTGCTCACAGCGGTGCAGCTTGTAATTGTATGTGTAGAATGTTTTGCCACATCTTCTTGTAACATGTACCTGCTTGGTACATTGTTCCACTTTGCTCACTGAAGAAATATACATATTGAACACAAACCTTATTGAATCTTTCTAGGATAAATGTTATCGGTAAAAAGTTATACTGTTTTTACTTTCTTTTCAGGTTTAAGAAACTCATGTCAGAATTGGATGGAAGCAGACATAAAACTGAGCCAAAATATTGCAGACCTATATGTTGCAGATTTTGTTTAAAAGGGGATCTCATAATAACAACTTATTATTTCTATATACACAAGGTATTGTATCACATGTTGTTTTAAATAAATATATACATACAACATTTCCCATTGTATGCTTTCACAATCCTTCCTCCACTCTCGCAAGTTTTAATTGAAAGAAAGCAATCATTGGAGTATGTCAAACCATCTGTCCCGCATACATAATCATTATTTAAAATGCAGGAACGACTACAACGGGAGCCTAAAAAAAACGCAAATAAAGAAAGCCAAAACAGGAGTAAACAAACTCTAGCGCTGCAAATAAGTAAGTAAACGTGAAAAAAAATGTCAGGAAACATTTTGCAAATAACACTGCCACAAATTTGCGAATGGATACAAAAGTTAAAAAAAAGAATGGGGTGAAAAATAGATGTTTTCTAGTGAAAATATCATGTCAAGAAGTTTACGGTGTATCTTTAAGTTTAGGTAATTTTCATTCTTTCTATTTATGGCAAGGCATCCATAGCTAAGTAATAAATAAATCATCTTACAAAATTAAAAACTAAAAAAACTGCTTTTTCTAAAAATAGAGCAGGAAATGGATGCATGGTTAAACCCTAAATACATGCTAATATTAAAGGCAAAATATTGATAATTTATTTTGAAATATACCTTGACAAATGCCATCAGATACTTTAGTAATTTTGTCCCACGCCCAGCATGAAGATCTTCGAAGAACACAATAATTCTTGTACGTTTTCCCGTCACTACCACAGACTGGCTTGTACTCATCTGTGCAACTGATGCTGCAGGTTCGACCTAAAATAAATGCCTTAATTACTCTCTGTAAAATTCAAATCATATAAACATTAGAAATAACAGCAACATAGCAATTCTGGCATATGATCTTTTTACAATGGAGAAAGCAGATTTAATTTTAAATAGTAATTCTGTTAGGATCAATACGCTAAGATACAAATGCTTAAACGGCATTATATTTAAGCGATGCTTACACAATGACAAAAAACAAAACAAAGTTGTAATGATATTTATTTATTTATTGCAATAGAACCTTATACTGTAGGCAAAAAACTTAATGTACACCATCAACATACTTTTCACTTTCATTACAGGAGAACAGAAAGATGTTGTAAAAATAAAACTGACTTTTGACTAGTCTTAACGACAAAGATTTTAAAGGTCACGGTTGCTTTTAGTTCTGACTTACACTAGATTTGCCCCTGGCTGAAAAGCCCTATGGCGAAAAGCAAATCAAAACTTCTTTTAATACATGCTTATGATTTTGTTATGTTCTCCAAATAGATCTTTTTTTAAAAAACAAGAAAATAATTTTTTTAAATGCAGAACTGTCTGCCTTCAGGACCATATTTTTATAATTAAAGCTCATCAAAAAGTTTTTTTGTAAAGGTAATAAACAATTATCGTGAAGTTTACAAAAAAAATCAAAACAATTTGATTGTGAACACAGATAAGTAGTTATCTAGGCAACTTTCTGGAATTTTGCAAAATAGAGAGGTTAAATATTTGCCAGTAAAAAGAGTGGGATTGACCAAAGTAGGGGGTTGTTGTAAAAAGGGTTGGGTTGTTCTATATTCCAGAGTAAATTATTGCTTTTTAGATTACCTACTTCAATAAAGACAGATCATTTAATTTAGTCTTGAAAAAGCAATTGCTCATTTTTTGTATTGTTTTTGTTTGAAGCCAGTTTCTATTTAAGATAATAAGAAGAATGGGGTTTCTAATAATAGGGTTTTTTTTAAAAAAAATGGGGGTTCTTACCCCTCTGCCATCTATGCGGCAACTATGTTTTTAAGGAGAAAAAAAGCACTGCATACATAAATAACATTGAATACATGGTAGAAGACAATAACTGAACCAACACACTCCTTTATAGATGGACAAGTGTAAAAACGTTGAATTTAGAAACTGACATAATGCAATTTGTACCATAATATTTATTTCCATTAATACTGTAGTATGAAAGGATTACTAAACAGGTTGTTGACTTACCACATTTCCCTTCACAGTTTTGTTGAGAGTTAAAGTTATTTGCATTTCCTCCACATCCGCTGTATGTAAATGATTCGCAGCGCCCAGTAAATGAGTTGTAATAATATCTTCTTACTTTACGATTTCGGGTACAACTCTTTGATGACAATGGTAAAGTGCAAATACCTCTTAGTTTTGAGATAGAAACTAGATAAAAACAAATTAAAGTCAGATTACAACTTTTAGTATTTTAAAAATGTGATTTTTAAAGTATAAATCATAATTTTCATACGGCATTCTCCATCGTAAGCTTTTCTTATAAATATTTCTTCTTTACCACAATTTGCGTTTTGTAAAAGGCATTCGTTTTGATATGTGTTACCATCAGTACCACAGACAGGTTTACGTATTCTTCCACAGTTCTTTCTACAGCTTGTCTCTACATTAAAACAAGTGAAACATTAGTTATTGAATATATTTCTTTTAACAACTTAAAACTAGAAACAAAGAAATGAAAATTATATTATGACTTGAACACGCAAACACATAATTGTTTACAAGTATAAATCATATTAAACGTACTGCATTCTCCATCATAAGCTTTTCTTATAAATCTTTCTTCTTTACCACAATTTGCATTCTGTAAAAGGCATTCGTTTTGATATGTGTTACCATCAGTACCACAAACAGGTTTACGTATTCTTTCACAGTTCCTTCTACAGCTTTTCTCTACATAAAAACAAGTGAAACATTGGTTATTGATATATATATCTTTGAACAACATAAAACTAGAAATAAAATATTTTGTTTTTTATTCTATATTGTAATTATTTTTAATTGTTGCTATAGTAACATTTTAATGCTATTTTATTGTAATAAGAGCTTATAAAACAGACTTGTTCATATTTTAAATTAACTGAAGATGTCTTGACGTTCAAGATGACACATCTTACAAACTAAAAAAGTTTGTCTTTTTCCAAAATATAAACAAAATAATGAAAATTATATTATGACTTGAGCACGCAAACACATAATCGTTTACAAATATAAATCATATTAAACATACTGCATTCTCCATCATAAGCTTTTCTTATAAATCTCACTTCTTTACCACAATTTGCGTTTTGTAAAAGGCATTCGTTTTGGTATGTGTTACCATCAGTACCACACACAGGTTTACGTATTCTTCCACAGTTCTTTCTACAACTTGTGTCTACATAAAAAAAGTAAAAAATTGGTTAATGCATATAGTTTTGCCTCTCTGTAATTTCACTGAATTTCTTGCACAGGATTCCAAGACTTTCCCAGGCAATCTAGGCTGAAAATTTTTCACCTGCTACCTTCTCCAATACCAGGTAGAAAGGTAACAAAGTAACACTGATGCTATCAAACAAGTTTACACTAAAGATTTTAGAAACTATTGCACAATATCATTAAAATAATTTTTTAGTATAAAGTTTACAGGAAATACCTTCCGTAATTTTTTTTTTCAATTATAGCATTCTTACATATCATAAAAACAACAACAATTTTTTTAAAACAAAATTTGTTGATCAGCGATCAATTTTATAGGATGTGCTCTCGACAAATGATTAAAAGATTTTTGATAATGTCATTAATCTGTTGATTGGGAAATGGGTAGATTGGTTCAGCTTCAGGAAATTGGCCCAATTTCGGTGTCATTTGGCCCCTAGTTAGAGATGCAGGAGTTAGTGTCAGTTATTTTCACTTGTGTCCAAGTTATTAGGCTTCACTACACGTCCTACAATAGCTTCACTACTATTAATAATATTATAGACAATAGTCTTTGGAATGACAATATGTTTAAACAACTAATTAATAAAGATTTTTTTGGAAAACAAAAACTTAGGAAACATCCCCTTTGGAATGTGAAATTTGGTTCAGTATTTTCAGTCACATACAAATTAGCATTTTAATATAACAGATGGACAATGTGTATTTGCAGACATTATTTTCTCTTAAACAGTAAGATCATTTACCACAGCTTTTGTCGTATGACTTTATAATTTTTTGCGTATTGTCTCGTCTACAATTCTCTTTATCCAAATGGCATTCACTTGTGTATGTTTTGCCATCCGATCCGCAAATAGGTTGTCTTATATTGGGACAGGTACGATCACAGACTTCTAAAAAGATAAAATCAACTTGTAGAATTTGTAAAATTAGAAATTTTTTTTTCTGGTAACTATAAAAGATTTAAAAAAAATTATCATCCAGAAGAATGAAGAGTGGTGATAACTGTGGAAATATAGATACACTTACTAGAAAAAAATTAATTGTGCTTAACAGTATTGAGGGTCTAGTTTTCACTCATACTTTAATCTCTTCCATGACAGATGACTTTAAATTACCACAAAAAGAGCCTCAAGAAGTGCTGCAATCTTGTACATGAAACAAAGCAAAAAATTTCCACTACTACTTTTAACTTGAAAAAACTTTCAGTTCTTACCACAAGATGCGTAATATTTTAAAGTAATCTTTGAATCTCTACAAGTAATCATTGACAAAACACATTTGTTTGTGTATGTTCGACCATCACTACCACATACTGGTTGATATGTCTGTCTGCAATTCTTCTTACAGCTTTCTGTAAAACATATGTAAAATCAATGTTGAGAATAATGCATATGTCTTGTTATATTTATTATTCTTATATACATATTTTCTAAAAGCCTGGTAGATCTATAAGTTGAATGACATAATTCTCATGAAAGTTACACCATTTAAATCAGCCCCCTGTGAGCATAGCAAAGATGCCTCCATTTATTTGTAGATATGCTTTTAAATTTATACTCCATTGTAAATCATTTTAAATTTTATATTGTGTTACTTATTAACATTAAAATGGATTGTGTCTTGGTTGCAAAGGCCCAACTGTTGAAAATATTTTTTGCAATGTTTCAATGAAATATTTTTCTGCATTTTCTTGACTTAATAATAACAACGATAATTACTAAAAGTCTTGAAATAATCACTGCTTGCCTGCCGTACATAACAACATTTTTTTTAAAAAAACACATGGTGATTGTTACAAAGAAAATAGCATTTAAATAAAAGGTTCCTGTATTTTAAAATATTCCTGGCCACATTTCACTACTCCATTTTCTCCACCCATTTTTACCATTTTCACCATGATTATCATTCCTTTAGTTCCAACAATCTTTACAGAGATATAAAAACGAACATTGTACTTACTACACTGGCCATAGTGGGAAACTCTTAAATGTCGATTGCGAAGACATTTTTCTTCTTCAAAAGCACATTGACTTGCATATGTCTTCCCATCTGAGCCACAAATTAGTGACCTCTTGGTTGAACAGCGCTTTCCACATGTTTTTCCAGCTATAACAAACAATATACAAAGTTTAAGTTTTTATAAAAAGTTAAAGTAATTTAAAATAAAAATAAAAACAAACACTTGTCAAAATATATTTGTTAAAACTAATCCCAATTACAGTTCGACACAGCAAATTTCACAAAATTAAGACGTAGACAAAAGTGGTTGGAACTGTGGTGACAAAATTTGGTAATGATCAAGTCGTTATTTTAGTTAAGTAATGTGCAATAGTATTTTTTCCAAACAAAATCAGCAACAAAATTTTGTGTCACCACTTATTGACAGACTTATTGACAGACTACTTTTCAGTTGGAACATGAAAATTAGTTAATTTTCTATTATTTACAAAATCATTATAAGTTCAACTTTAGTTTGCTTACCCATGGTGCATTTTCCTGAATACTGTTTTTTTACATATGCTCGCTTGATGCAATTGAAGTATTTTAACATACACAGATTTGCATAAGTTTTCCCATCTGTACCACAAAGAGGTTCATATGTAATTGGGCAATATCTTCTACAATGAAGACCAATTCCTGGAAATAAAGTATATTTTCACAGTTAGATTTTATATTTTCATTTTTGCTTAAAACTTGGTGATGATAAAAATATCATGTAAGATGGCTATAAAGAAGCAATAAAGGCTTTAATATATATTACATAGTTCTCGAGTTCTCAAGTTATTATTAGCTCTGTACCTAGAGCATTGAGCACTCTGGTGCTATGTAGTACGATTGCTCGTGGCCTAGTAATGGGTTTCGATACCATCAACTACGAATCAAAGGATTCGTGGTTCAAATCCAATACAAGATCAGTTGATGATACTAAGAAACAAGCTTGTCCCAAGAGTGTTCTTGCCTTGGCTAACACTTCCCAACAGGAACTTCTGTACCTAGGTGATGTTGGGTAGTGAAGTGTTAATTGCAGGATAGGTTCTGCTTGGAAAAAAATTAGAGAGTTATTTCTCTTGTTGAGTAGCAGAGTCTTGTCGATTGAGTGTATGTTGCATGGTAATGAGACATTGGCACTGAATTAAGGAAGAACTTGACAGTTTAGAAAAAGAATGATATGAGAACAGTTTGCTAGATGTGTAGCATCATATAGCATTAGAAATGTTATGCAGATAGGAAGATTAAGTTTTTTGGTACATTAGAAATTGATAGAAGAGGATAATTAGGTAAGAAAGTGTAGAGAATTGTTGTTCTTAGGAAAAATATTCAGAGGTAGATTAAGACCACTTTTACACACAGGTGAGATGAAATCTCATTGGGGATGAAACTTGTCCCAGGATGAAACGAAAGGTTTTTTCTCGTGAGCCTCATCCCAGAATAAAATCAGCATATTTTCATCCAAAGGATAAGTGATCCCATCAATACGGGAAGAAACATTGATTTTGCTAACTTTGCGTATCATAATTTAAAGTAATTTTTTTATGAGATTACATCCCTGTCTTTAAGACAGGAATGAACTCATCCTGGGATGAGATTCTACATGGAAACAGACATGGGAAATGCATGTTAAGTCGATGATGATGATGATGATGATGATGATGATGATGATGATGATGATGATGATGATGATGATGATGATGATGATGATGATGATGATGATGATGATGATGATGATGATGATGATGATGATGATGATGATGATGATGATGATGATGATGATGATGATGATGATGATGATGATGATGATGATGATGATGATGATGATGATGATGATGATGATGATGATGATGATGATGATGATGATGATGATGATGATGATGATGATGATGATGATGATGATGATGATGATGATGATGATGATGATGATGATGATGATGATGATGATGATGATGATGATGATGATGATGATGATGATGATGATGATGATGATGATGATGATGATGATGATGATGATGATGATGATGATGATGATGATGATGATGATGATGATGATGATGATGATGATGATGATGATGATGATGATGATGATGATGATGATGATGATGATGATGATGATGATGATGATGATGATGATGATGATGATGATGATGATGATGATGATGATGATGATGATGATGATGATGATGATGATGATGATGATGATGATGATGATGATGATGATGATGATGATGATGATGATGATGATGATGATGATGATGATGATGATGATGATGATGATGATGATGATGATGATGATGATGATGATGATGATGATGATGATGATGATGATGATGATGATGATGATGATGATGATGATGATGATGATGATGATGATGATGATGATGATGATGATGATGATGATGATGATGATGATGATGATGATGATGATGATGATGATGATGATGATGATGATGATGATGATGATGATGATGATGATGATGATGATGATGATGATGATGATGATGATGATGATGATGATGATGATGATGATGATGATGATGATGATGATGATGATGATGATGATGATGATGATGATGATGATGATGATGATGATGATGATGATGATGATGATGATGATGATGATGATGATGATGATGATGATGATGATGATGATGATGATGATGATGATGATGATGATGATGATGATGATGATGATGATGATGATGATGATGATGATGATGATGATGATGATGATGATGATGATGATGATGATGATGATGATGATGATGATGATGATGATGATGATGATGATGATGATGATGATGATGATGATGATGATGATGATGATGATGATGATGATGATGATGATGATGATGATGATGATGATGATGATGATGATGATGATGATGATGATGATGATGATGATGATGATGATGATGATGATGATGATGATGATGATGATGATGATGATGATGATGATGATGATGATGATGATGATGATGATGATGATGATGATGATGATGATGATGATGATGATGATGATGATGATGATGATGATGATGATGATGATGATGATGATGATGATGATGATGATGATGATGATGATGATGATGATGATGATGATGATGATGATGATGATGATGATGATGATGATGATGATGATGATGATGATGATGATGATGATGATGATGATGATGATGATGATGATGATGATGATGATGATGATGATGATGATGATGATGATGATGATGATGATGATGATGATGATGATGATGATGATGATGATGATGATGATGATGATGATGATGATGATGATGATGATGATGATGATGATGATGATGATGATGATGATGATGATGATGATGATGATGATGATGATGATGATGATGATGATGATGATGATGATGATGATGATGATGATGATGATGATGATGATGATGATGATGATGATGATGATGATGATGATGATGATGATGATGATGATGATGATGATGATGATGATGATGATGATGATGATGATGATGATGATGATGATGATGATGATGATGATGATGATGATGATGATGATGATGATGATGATGATGATGATGATGATGATGATGATGATGATGATGATGATGATGATGATGATGATGATGATGATGATGATGATGATGATGATGATGATGATGATGATGATGATGATGATGATGATGATGATGATGATGATGATGATGATGATGATGATGATGATGATGATGATGATGATGATGATGATGATGATGATGATGATGATGATGATGATGATGATGATGATGATGATGATGATGATGATGATGATGATGATGATGATGATGATGATGATGATGATGATGATGATGATGATGATGATGATGATGATGATGATGATGATGATGATGATGATGATGATGATGATGATGATGATGATGATGATGATGATGATGATGATGATGATGATGATGATGATGATGATGATGATGATGATGATGATGATGATGATGATGATGATGATGATGATGATGATGATGATGATGATGATGATGAAAATAAGTATAAGGTATAAGGCATATATAATGCATTTCATTACACATGGAGACATTCTATTACACATGGAGACACTTTTAATTTAAAATGTAGCCTTTATTACATTGACACTCTGCAATTGCCAACTTGAATGCTGGTATCTCAAAAAAAATAACTTGACAATTTGTTGCTGACATATAAAATCTCAATTAGAAATGCATGTTAGTGGAATGTTGTTTTAAAATTTATCATTTTTTAAAAGATAATTTAGATAACATATGTAAAGTGACAAAAAAAACATTTAACAGTAAAGTTAGTAATACTTACCACATGGTCCATTGTATGCCAAATGCAAATTTCCCCCCAATTGGCATCTGGCTTTGACCAGATTACAACTATTCAAATAAGTTTTCCCATTGCTACCACACACTTCTTGAGGTGTAAAAGGACAGATTAGGTTCGGATTACATTGCTCAACTAAATGAAAAAAATATAACGTAATAAAATATATTATAAATATAGCTACAGTACAGTCTAAATGTAATCTACCACAGATGTGAAACTCGCATGAATAGTACTCAGAACAATAACATTGCGATAGCTTTTGTTTTTTAAGAAAATAATTGCCTCGCTGATAAACAATGATAATGATAATTTGCTGATAAAAATGCATTTAATTAACGCGAATTAAGAATATGTGATATCACACGAAGCAAAAATTATGGCAACAGCTGAGTCCACAGTCCTCTATTATAAGGCGGTTTGGAAATTAAAATAAAACTTTTTGTTGTTTGGAAAAGCAATGTTAAAAAAAGAAATATTAAAAAAAAAGAAAAAGTGCTTTCAGTGAATTTTTCACTTGGATTAGAGTATAAAGCTGATATAAAATTTATCAATCTTAAAAAAGATTGCTGAAAAGGTTCTCCTTTCAGCAATCTAACTGTTGAGCTATGGTCTGAAGAGAAGGAAATAGTAGAAATTTTGTAAAAAAAGATTGTATCTTAATGTTTTTTAGGCTTTTATATTTAAAAAGTCGCCAAATTAACAATAATTTAATTAACGAGTCATGAAATTATTAGTCCTAAAATTAACACTGCATTTAATTAACGGTCATTAAATTAACGCAAATTTTGAAATACCGCGTTAATTTCATGAATCGTTAATTTCATGGAATAAGGTATGCTAAGCTTCCTAACATTTTTAGGATTAATTATCACAGAAAAAAATAAAGTGTCCAGCCACTGCTGGTCTCATTCAAAAAATTGAATTGACTCAGTGGTACTTTATAAGTATAAAATCGAAGGTAAATACATCTGTGACTACTGGGATGCACTCAATACAACTTATGCTTACTATAACAACGCTATGAGCAATTTGGAAAATCTTCAAAGGCATGGTTCCAAACCTTAGTTCCAACAAAATATAAGTATATATCTATTAACCCACGTCTTGGTAGGAAATGTTTATTACCATCTCACAACCACATTTTACCAAACAACTCTTAAAAGGTGAGATCAATACTACATGGGATGAACACTAATCATAGGGCTCTCTGCAAATAGAAGGGTGGATTCAAACTCACTCTTACATAGGGTTGGATGTGCTAAAAGATAAGGTGTCTGCTGCCTTTTCTCCTTTATAGAGTGGCATGTATGGTAATTAAAGACGGCCATTTTAGATGGTCATCTTGAAGCATCACTCCAAAAGATATCAAAAGTAAGCATATATGTCTTTATAAAATTATATTTAATAAAGAAATGACAAATCCTGCCAAACCTAAGGTATGAGGTCTGTTAGTGTATGATTTGATGCAGTATATGTAATAAACAAAATGTGCCAAGATTGAAAAACTCATTGTATTTATTTTCCCTCCAAAAATGAAAAATGAGATAAATTACACCAAAAAATATCTAAAAAAAACCTTGACATGCTTCACACTACACCAGCCACCAACACTCCTGTTGCACCTTATTAGTTCCAGGGTGACGAGTCATGATTTTATTATTTCAGCTCAGCAGGAGAACAGGATTTATTGTAATTTAAAGTTTTTAAATTTTACAAGAGCTTTGCCGTAATGTAACATTGATTTGCATAAAAAATCAAATGTTTGGCTACTAACAGACGCAGTTGTACTTAGTGTATGAATTCTAAAATTTGCATGTTTCCATAAATTCTGATGCTTAATACACCTTTACGATAATTCAATTGTTTTCCTACACGCCTCTCCATCATATTACATATCGGAAAAAGGGAGGTAAAAAACGTGTTTTTATGAGAGATGTGGCACCATAGATTAGTGGTTATAGCTCTCGTACTCTGTGCGGGAGACCGGGGTTCGATTCCTCTTGACGGCGATTCAACATGGGCGAGTGAATGTTACCATAGCCCCGGGTTAACCCAAGCCATGTGAGGGAAATTAGGAAGATGGCACACTGTGTGGGCCGTTGGATGTTGCCGGGAGTTGTCTAGTAGAGCGCGGGCTCTAATTGGGTCTGCGTAGCTCAAAATGAGCATTAAATACTCTAGGACTCTCCATCTACGCCATGGCCCCTCCTGGAAATAATAGACAGGGTATATCCCTCGATATTTGTGAGGCTAGCCATGTAAAATATGCACATCTATCTATCTATCTATCTACAGATTGTTAGAGGCGAAATCGTGTTTTCTCCAGTTTTATACCTCCTTTTGTATTAATTTCTTTTAAATTTTCAGGAAATGTTAAATTATGTGTACTTTTCATTAAAAACAAAACGCGGCGAGAAAAGTTATTACGAAAGAACTTAATAAGTGTGATGTTTACTGTTTACCTCCATCGATTGCAGAATTAGCTGCGATGGAGTGTTAGTATATCTGAATTATCGTAAGGGTGTTTTTGTTCTGCCCGTATTGCCAAAAAGGCCTGTTTACAACCGGGACAGCCGGTTTATGTACGCATGGTCCGATTATGTTTTTTTGCACTGGTTACGTCGTGGTGACCGGATTATGAACGCTGATATAATGGCTGGCCAGGCAGACTGTGATTGGCATTTTCATCGAACTTTTGTTAATTAAACATTCTTTGGAAAATAGAACACCCCAAAAACTAGACATGGCGAAAGAAAAAAGTATCGATGTAATTCTTAGTATAAACTACTCTTGTAGTAAATACATTACAAATACATACAACATACTTCAATATACTTCGAAGTAACTAAATTTCATGGAACCTAAATTATTTCTTTTTGCGGGAATTAAGTTTGGTGAAAAGTTATTAAACTTGTGAATCCCAAAATTTAGTATTTGCCACAAAATTTTGTTTCATTTGAGAACAACAACAACATTGCTACCAGGGCTATTTGCTTGTCAGAAGTGATGACAAATGATATAAAAGTGATTGGCCCGATTATATTTGTTCTATAAGTCTCGAATAATATTTGACTGTCATACGCCGGCCTTCCCCGATTAATTGCGTTCTATAATAAGTGAGAAATAATATAAAAATGTTATACCTAAGCCGGACGGCCCCGATTACGTTCGTTCTATAAGTGTCAAATAATATTTGACTGTCATACATAAGTCGGCCTGCCCCGATTATGTTCATTCTATAATAAGTGAGAAATAATATTAGACTGTCGTATATAAACTGGCCTGTCCTGATTATGTTGCCCTGATTATGTATATTCTGACCTGTTCTTAATTGGGGCAAGCTGCTGTACTTAATCAGGTTAATTATCCGGGCAGAACATTTTCACATATGTTAATCACTTTTGTTAAAAATGATTAGAAAATTTCAAGCATGTTACAATCCAGATCCGAGAAGTTGACGTAAAAGTATTCTGCACTCATATCGCCACCCTAGCCAGTTTAGTGAACTTTGTATAAAATGTGCAAACCTGAAAGTACTCTTCAAAACCACCAGAAACATTCTATTCCTAACCACTTGCCGCCACTTTCGTTCTTAGAGGAGTGTAAAAACGGAATCCGACGGGTTAGAGCAGCCCGTTTTTTTCGGACCCATAATTTTTCGGGGACTGTAGAGTTCCGGGGAGTTGGCATGACGATAAGGGTCGAGCCAAAACACAGTTACCCCAAATCATGTAAAAGTGCACTCCCTTGATCGAGCAAGGAGTAAAACATTGGTAAACGTCGTACATGCGGACTACAGCCTATCGACGTTAAAACTTTATTTCTAATTCTTATCAAAACTCTCAATGGTCAATGTTTCCAGAGGATTAAAAAAGTAAAAAAATATACTAACTCCGCTTTCCATTCAACACCACACAAAAAACGACAAGGATTGCAACAATCAATTTTAACATGATGTCCTACCAAATATCAGTGTTTTTTAAAAAGTTTCTCTTCTAGAAATATATTTTTCTTATTTTGTGGTTTATTAAGACTTTTAATCGTCCGCAATGTTTATCATTACATACTCAAAAACAGTTCAGTTTATTTGTGTTAAACAGAAGGAAAAATACTGTACCATTGTTTCATCCTTAGTTTATGTTAAAAACACTCATTTTTGAAATGAGAGACTTGGAACAAAATAGTTTTTTTCGAGTACTATTTACTGTATTTCCGTAGTTACCATGACTTCAGTATATCCTGCTAATATGACACATTAATTGATAAATGTATTTCCTCTAATTCTATCGACACGAACTTTAACATTACCCTGTCTGATAAACACCCAAGACTAATAGAAGTGTCTTTTGAGTATGGATCGTAATACATTTTTTCGTTTTTCTTCTTTTATTTGATGTACGTTATAATAAAGTGTATAACCAAACTTTTTCGATAAATTCACAATCGATAAAAAACTGTGCGAAAGATTTTTGTTTCATGTAATTGGAAAGTTTTTTGCCGTTTTTTTAAGACCGAGACTACAACCAAAGTCAAAACTGATTAGGATATTGTATTTCTTTGAAACAGTCCCTGCACCCACACTCGACGCTGCTGAAGCAGCCACTTACCTTAAAAACTAACTTCATTCCCAAGGGAACATTTTTGTTATTATTATTATTATTCCAAATATGTATACAGGATATAGCAACTTCAGTGTTGGAGACACTGTTATCAATGTGGGTCCTGTATTCGGGATGTATACATTAAGCATACACCGTCATTATCTACCCAATTTCCCTCGCATAGCATGGGTTGACACGTAGCTGTAGTAAAGACACTTGCTAAACATGCCCGCGCTGTGGACCGAACCACGGAGCTTGCGATTACGAAGCGAACTGCATAACCACAAGGCCACGTGCCACGTGCCCAGCCTTCTAAAATTCCAATAGTTTTGAGCAAAACTACAGTTAACGTGTCTACCCAGACGCTGAAAGAACCAGATATAATATAGTCACTCCTCTTCCTACATGTGATAAAAACACTCTAATAAAAATAACCCTAACAAAACTTAAAATTTCTTTTTCTAAATGATTCTAAATCTTTGATTGGTTCAAATATAATATAAATACAATTCTATTGGTTCGTCTCATCACCTATTATTCATTGGATTGTCGGGTGACTTTTGCCATTCTTTTCGCAAAAGTTGTTTTAATTGTGAAAGTCTAAGGTTAGGATTCTCTGCTTTTAGTCGAGGTAATTCACGTTCTTCAAAATCACTATATGCTGCTTTCATTCGTTTTTCTGGATGTCGGTCAACTGGCACAGCAGAGTCACCGCCACTGATGCTTAACACGGAAATTGCATCGTTCACACTTCTCGCTTCAACTGCACCTAAAAGTTGCAAATAAGTTTGTTTAGGTTTGTGTATAAACACTCAAGTAATGACGCTTTAGATAACTACACGTAGTGTAAATAATATTTGCTAATATAAACCATGTTCATAAATTTATTTATTTTAAAAAGAAAATGTAAAAAAAATTATATCCACAATTATTATTATTCTTTTATTAGATTGATATTTTACCTTACAAAGTCAAGTAGTACACCATATCTCAAAGGATACTTAAAGCAAAACTAATACCTTCTTCAGCCAACAGCTCCGCCATTTTCCGATTCGGGTTTTCTTCTTCGACAACCGGGTTTTCTGTTATTTTCTTTTTCTCTTTCTCTCTCAACATGGCTGCGTGTTCACGGCGCTTTCGTTCTTTTTCTTTAATTTTTTCAATATCAGACAGCGTCACTTTGGTTACAACTTCTGTATATTTATAAAGAAAAATTAAAAAATCAATCATATGAAATTCTAGCACGCAAAGTTACGTGTATAGTAACAGTTGAAATTTACAAACAAGACCGGCTGATCCTCTTATAAAATGCAGACATATAGAACCAGTAGCCGCCAAGTAATCAAAATAAGGATAAAATAAAGCACGTATATGTTAAGCCTCAAAGTTGGAATTATAAAAACTTGAGTGTATTTTTCAGTAGCTTATTTCAGTCAATACATAATCTCGCTGTCGAGATGAAATTAACGTACTTCCTTTGCTTGGTGCAGATGAGTGTAAACCTTTCTCTTCTTCTTCCAGTAATTTTTTTGCGTCTAGCTTTTTAGCAAGTAATTCTTCCTTCTTCTGTTGTTCTCTATCCTATAACCAAACACGTAGTGTGAAGGGTTCGAGTGACTTAAACAAAGCACGGCGATGCCAAAGTGACGTATACATTTTTGTTAAGAAAAAAATATTTATATGGTAAATGTACTATTACTCCGTCGCAAAACCATATCGCTATATCTCTGCCCGTTAAGGTTGAATTTCTAGTTCTATACAAACTAACAGTTATTTTTTTCTGCTCTTTTCTGCAAATTCAATCTGGGATTTTTAATATAAAAATATTACATTAATTTTGTACACAAAGACAGTTTTTTTCCCTGCTCTACAAACATGGCCGAAAATGTAAACATAAAATTATCGGCAGCCGGTGGCATACCAAATTGCTGCTTTTGCACATGTTATGTGAACAGCGTTTGAAATATGCTAGCTGCACTTTCAAGAATGCATTATAACGGAACACTCCACGTTGTCGCCCAGAAACCGCAGAAAATTGAGAAAATTTGATCCGGCCAAATAACCAAAAATCTATGTTTTAAGCACGCTCTCAACATTGACAAATTCAGGATGGGATTACATAATTTCATACACGTAAAACAGTTGAATAAAAAGAGAAAATAAAAGCAAAACTTACGTAACTTCACCTAAAATGCAATTAACAACGCATCGCAAAAAGTTGTCGACGTGATTAGGGAATTTTGGTCAACACATTGGCATTCGCCTCGGCAGTGAATTAGAAAGGCTGACTCATCATTTATATTAGTAACCATACTTGCTGCTTGCTGGAAGATGGCGTAAAAGCTTAACCGCTGTGTGTTTTTTCCCTGTATTATATCAATAAATCAAAAAATCAATACGCCACGTCTAACCTTTTTCTCCTTCTTCCGTTGTTCCATTTTATTTTCATCGAGCCAATAAGCATCGTCTTTCGCTTTCTGTTTTGCAGCTTGTTCTTCTACTTTCTGTTGGTTTTTTCTTTCACGTGCTTCAGCCGCTTTTGTGTTGACCCCCCACGAAGAATTTTTCTTAGGCATGTCTATAATAATAATAACAAACAAAAATAGTTCAATCTCGCTTTTAAAATAAACAACGTGGCCTTTAATTTTATATCCTTTAGATAATTTCTTAACTTGTAAGACATAAAAATAATACCAAAAAATACTACTCATCTACTAAAATATTTATTATTAAACTTGGGAGTTTTTAATTAATTTTTTATTCAAACGTAATTTCTAAATTAAAATGTACATACTACCATTCATGCATTCTGATTGGTTGTTAATGTTTTTGTTTTGTTTTATTTTCAGTTTTTACACAAACACTGTTAGAAATATTTATTTTTTTTTGAAAATTTTTTAACGAAAAAAGAATTTAAAGAACAGACTTTCGTGAGAATTATATTTTGCGCCTTTTTCAATTTTTGCTATATTTTCGAAATGCTTTAAATTTTAGAATTGCTACTTGAGAACTTTAATTCTAACGAATCAGTTTTAAAATTCGCAAAATTAATTTTAAAATTCGCGAAATTAAATTCTCGCAAAATTGAACTTTTACCGGTTCATTTACAGAAGCTGGATTCTTAATTTTACCTTTTAAGCAACTTATTTCACTATTTGCAATATTTTAAAAATGAGCAAAGTTAATTTGTTGCTTAATCTAAAAAAATCGCATATTTTTCATTTGCGATATCACAAAAATAAATCCTCGCAAAATTTTAATGCCTACAGGTATGTAGAGCAAAACAACCAATCAAATTGCAAAACCGTTTTTTTTTTATCTATTTCAGGATTTCAGGGTATTAACAGAATTATCTTCTTAAAAACAATCAATCGAGCTAACAGCATCATATCTTCTAATTTAGCTTTCTGATCATCCCACAGCCCCACAGCACATAAAATAAACTCTTTATAGGGACCCAACAAAAGTTGATACAATTACTACTACTAGTAGAGGTTTTTTGATTTATTTATTTCTTATTTTCGTGAGAAGTAATTTGCGCGAAGAAATTTCACCAGAATATCGCGAAAATAGCCAATTTTTCCAATAATTTTCGCGGAACTAATTTGAGCGAAATTGAAAAAAAAACTCATAAAATTTGTGATGATTATTCGTTAAAAATAACCTGCACATTCAAATGTTGAGATAATTAGGT
Source organism: Hydractinia symbiolongicarpus (assembly GCF_029227915.1). NCBI lineage: Eukaryota > Metazoa > Cnidaria > Hydrozoa > Anthoathecata > Hydractiniidae > Hydractinia > Hydractinia symbiolongicarpus. The sequence continues at coordinate 9,263,140 of NC_079875.1, read as the reverse complement.
TATTTCAACATTTCTCAGATATACTCATATCTGAGAAATGTTGAAATAACCTTTTATAATTTTTCGTAATACAATAATTTATCTCATTTTAAATTATAATCAGAAATCAGAAGAAACATAAAATATATCTAAAATTTGTGATATTATCTTACCTTTATTATTTTTAAATTTTATATTTCATCTAAAAAAAATGAAGTATCGTTAAGAGCAATCTTTAAAATTACTATCATTATTAAACACAGTTCTAAAAAGTTAAAACTTATTTCATAGCTAAGTGTTACAAACAAGTTGATGAAGGTAGCACACGCTAGTCTTATTTACTTCTTATTAATTGTGAAGGCTTGTACTAGAGACTTTAAAGCAGAAAGTGTTAGATAAACCTTAATTTCATTATTAAGTATACTTCACAACTGAAGAAGTTCACTTTTGTGGATTTTATAATAGGGTAGTCCAAAAATATTGTCAAAATTACAGGATTCCATGCTAATTTACATCAACGTTTTTTGTTTCGAATAACTATTTTTGTTTGCTACTATATACGTATTAATTAAAGCAGACACCCATTAGTTAAATATCATAACCAAATAAATTTGTTGTAGTTTTAAAAGGAACCCAAGGTGTAAAATATGTTGGACTTATATTATAGAGCTTAAAAAGTTTGTTAACAAGTATTTGTAAATTTTTAATAGGCTCTTTTCGTTCTCAAGATATTCACTTTTAAAGAATTTCAGATTTAATTATGCTGCATAAATTATGATGTCTTTTAAGTAGTAGCAAATTTTGACATTTTTTGTCATCAGCATTTCTAGACCTATTAAGGGATGTGCATTTAAACTTTATCAATGAATAGATATTATAAAAGTAAATTGATTAACATACTTTTTTTTGCCAAAATGACACCCATTTGCTCGTCCGGTCTCGTCTTGTAATTTTGTTTCAGTGACCCAATAACTCAGGACCTGCAACTTGATTTGCAATAAAATTGTCTGGAAAGCTTGTATGGGCCCTATATTTTTACACACAAAATTTGATTGCAAACCGACATACAGATCCGAAGTTATGGGTCGTCAGAAACTGTATTATCTGACAAGTGACCCGAGCCAAAACTTAATTTCTTATTCCTCTTATTATTAATTAGAATACTTATACAGCACTGTCACTTCAGTGCTCAAACATTTTATCAATATGGTCCAAATTGACCCTTAGCTGTAATAAAAACACTTGCTAAGCATGCAATTACAAGGCGAAACCCATATCCAGCAGGTTACCAGCTCTTATGAGTTTGACTTGGTACAACTTATAGAACAGAACAAAGTTTTCCAGATGCTGACTTTCCTAACATAGCAGACACTCAGTCACAAAATAAACAAATTAAACAAATTAGAATATTGCACGTTGATTACAACAAAAAACATTACATAGATAAACATTTAGATCACACTGTGTGCTATGATTAAATGCATAATTATAAATGCACCCACCAAAATATACAGATATATATATATATGTAAGATAATCACAACAAATATTGAATTGTGTGAAAGAAACTAACATTATAAAAGAAATAGTTACTAAAAATTATTGGGCATATCTTTTTCCTAAAAACAAAAAGTGCAAGCTATACATTTTTTCTCCTTATTTCAGTGATAAAAACAAGAGGCTAAATATTAATTTTACATACGTGTAAACAACAAACATTCTCATTTTTGATTGGTATTTATGTTTGATTGTTCCAAGCATTGCCATTGAAAAATTTAACTGGAGAAGAAATAATACTAAAGATTTTGTGAAATCTAGACATTACTCACACCAAAAAAAAAAGGTTAAATTGATAATATCGTCGTTAAGAAAAATCATAACAATAGTCATGTATAAAAAAAAATAAAAATAAAAATTAGCTTCCAGGTAAAACACAACAATAAAATTTCTATAAGGTTAGTACTACACTTTGACGGCTTAGCACGCCAAATCGACACCACACATGTAAAAGGTGAAAGAAATCTTAAATTGTACAACCTAATAAATTACAAACTAAGGATCAATATATATATATCATCACAAAATAATAATTTTGGGTGAGTAAAGAAGAAGCCTCGTTCTACAAGGGGACTAAAATTTCGACATAATTTTCTGGAAAATAGCCGGTTTTACCATTACAAACACCCTCCAACCAATTCTCGTCTAATCGACTTGTCAATTCAATAATGTCGCCTTCCTTGAATTCTAATTCACCTTCGTTTTCTAAAAATATAGAATAACAATATATGTATTGGATAACTTTAATAAAATTACACATTCATAAGACAGGGTTCTAGTCCCTAACAGTTTCTTTTATATTCACCACAATCTTACCAGAAAAGTATTTAAAAAAAATTACTTCTGGGAAACTAACAGGGATTTTTAATACTAGCATTATTTTAGAATCAGAACAAAAAGACAAACGGTTAAACAACAACCTAAACTGATCAAAAAATTTTAAAATAAATTTTAGTACTTCTATTTCCTTAACTTTCTAAGACTGTAATTCTCAAATCCTCAACTAAAAATTTTAGTTTGTGTTACAAAAATACATGAATGTATGATTCATTTAATTTTTAAAATCCCTGTTGTTGTTGTTGTTGTTGGTCTGTTGTTGGATAAACAAAAACAAATGTTATTTATCTGTATTAAGCTGGTTCACCATGAAATTATTTAAACTAAATGATCAGCTGCCCAAAACTGAATAAGAATTTGCCAAAGAACTCTTAAGCATTAACATACTATAAACACTCACAAGGTACCCTGAAAATATTAGTTCGTGATATTAACAACGTTATTCCATGTATTACCGAGACAACATTCGAATTATTTACCTGGTTCAAAATCATACAACCCACGAGCACTAGGTGTACGTGGGGCTGCTGGTGCAGGCATTACAGGAGCTGAAATAGTTGGAGCATTCGGCCTATGCGCTGGCGCAGGAGATGTCTTCATTTCAGCTTGGTGAAGCTCGTAAGAGTCTAAACTGTCATTGTCTGCACTAAATTTTGGTCGCGAAATAAAGGTTCTGTCATCACGAGGTCTGCTTGCTGCTTCGGAGAGTCTACAAAAAATGAAACGCTTTTCACACCGATCTCTGAGAAAATAAATTATGATAGTAAAAATAAGATAATCATAAACCTTGGCCGTTAGATATGCATATATTTTTTACAGTTAAATAATAAATATGGTACACAAATATAAGAAACTATTATTATACAAGACTATAACACCTGTGGGTACATCCACTTAGCCAGTCAAACATTTGGACAGATAATTGATTTAAAACATTTTTAGGACGTGTCGATGAGCTGTTAACTGTTTTCTATTGTGTAGCACTTTAAACAGTGCTTAACATAAGACAAGTTTGACCATAATGATACCATCAACCTGTTGCTTCTGAAACCTGTAGGTTGTCTAAGCTCTGGTAAATTTGACTATTTTTAGTCTCGGCTGGCCCCTAGTTAGCTAGGCAGAAGAAGACAACAATTTCTCGGACCAGTTTTGATGCTCTTTGGCTTCAAATTAATAAGTGCAAAACATGTCTTGACTAATTTTACTAACGCCGTTAACATAAAATAGTAGATATTGTTCTGTGTGACCAAGTTTTGAAGAACTAAATGATAATGGTGTATGATGTCCTATTCTTAAACAAAAAATAAAAAGAAGAAAACTTAATTCGATAAGTTTTATTTTTATGAAACTAAACCACAAAACGAGCATTTTAAAGATTTAAAATAATTTATTTAATGTTTCACTTATTGGTTATGTTCCAATGAAAATTTGTAGAACTAGCTGTTTTTAATGTTACTGAAAATAAAGAAATTGAATTATGTCACTGAAGTTAGAAACAATATATTCAATTACCGGAACACAACGACTTACTTTTCAGAAAGAACCGTCACAACAGTATCCATAATCTCTGAACATTGACGATGGTAATCACGAATAGCTTCAGCAAAAACATGCAACTGTCCAATATGCTCAGTCTTTAGCATGAAAAAATAGTGAATATATTTTCCTTATTTTAACACTAGAACATGTTCTCGACAAACAAAACACAGAAAGGAAACAAAGGAAAAATGCCAGCTAATTTTATATTAGTAAACTTTAGGCTTCACAGAAGCTGAGAATGTAAATTTAATTTCAAACCTTATTTAGAGGAAACTTATATTGTCTTTTTATAAATGATCTACTTTTAGAAAATTATCTTCAATATTCCTTTGATCAGGTCCCAATAAAAACTAATATTAACCATCTTTTTTTTTTTTTTTTTTGGTGTGAGAAAATAGGAAGTAGAAAGGGTGTAATAAAAAGCTGATTTGGAAGTAAAGGTCTTAAGTGGAGATGTTGCTTAATCAAAAAACTATGACATCATCAAAAAGTCTTACATCACTGTCAATAAAATTCATCATGCTGTTATAGCAAAGATCTTTTGATTCTTCAAATTTTTCTTCTGCCATTTGGAGCTCATCTGCAGAAACTAAAAAATATTTACAAATAGTTAAAAAAAATTCCATGTTTTGCCAATTAAATAACTTCTAAAACTTCTGAAAATATACAGGATTATCATTTTATCATCACTAATTTTACATTGTCATGTGCGGACACAAATTTAATATGATATCAAAATAACTCAAACCTTTTGCGCCTTTTCCTTTCTTGTAATCAAAATCAAGACGTCTGCTCTCTAACTTTTTCCGGTGATGCTACAAAGAAATTAAATATAGTAAAATAAATAAAAAATTAAAGTGATTTTAACATTGATAAAATGCAAACCGCAAATTTAACAATTTCTAGATTTTATTTGGGAAATAGTTACAAAACAATATTAAATAACTCACGCTAATTTCTTTTAAATCTTTTTGTTGCAATTGAAACAATGGATCCAAAAAGTTTTGTTTTACATTACTTTCCTGGAAAAAAAATGTTTTTCTATCATTCACCCATCATACATTACCACAATGTTTAACACATTTTCAGGTGATTAAAATAAAGGGAGGGGGAGGGAGTAACCCTTCATCTTGCTGTAGTCTGGCAACCCTGTAATGTGATCACTATAGTGCAGTCACTACTCATAGTGTGCACCCGCTGTCGTGAAAATATTTCTGAATTCTTGTGGGTGTTTTCGTTATAGAGGATTGATTATTGGCATCACATACCATTGATTCCTTAATTTCAGCCATTTCATGAAATTTCTCACCCAGCTCTGTCAACGAGTTTGCTAAAACACACAAACAGTTTGAAGCTAAACGTTAACTAGTTGTGTTATAATACAGGCGTGATGAGCTGTGCTACTTTATTTTATGTACAACAATTTAAAAAAAGCTACTTTAACATCCACTGCTTCTAGTAGTGTTCAACTGATGAGTGTGAGTTTTATTAAATGCCTGGTGGCCACAAAAGTTTTGAAATAAATTTCATGTTTTCCATAATTTTTTTATAAAAAAAATAAAAATATAATAAAAAATAATTGTAATAATTACAAAAGTCCAGAAAACAGACAACAACAACGACTAAAATAACAAAATAAAATAACACTGTCAATGGCAAAGGCTGTCATTAAAACATAAAATGAGCCTTAACTTTTCTAAGTTTTTTCTAATAAATGTATTATCTTTAGTTTTTACTTGACCAAATTAAATTCCATGATTTTTTATGACTGATCTAAATTTCCAATTTTGACAACCCTTGTAGAATGGTCTGAAAGTGGCAGCTATGCTTTTACAACAGACATGACAGCAAATACTTGATGATTTCAGGCATCTACAAAAACACCGATGCTATGTATTGCAGTATAGGCTTTACACATACCATAAGGAGAATCATCATTTAATTCATTTCCACCTCTCGTAAAAACATCAGCCAACATTTGTTCTGGCTGTGGATATTTTACAGACTTGGCTTGACCTCTTGCTTTCTGCATTGATGCCTGGAATGCTAGTTTGGTTCTTGCAGCTAAGGTTATAACACAAAAGAACTACTTAAAAAAAAGAAATGCAACAAATTAAGGATTTTTAAAGTTGCGAAACTTAGAAAATACCCTTTTTTGACTGTTTCAATGTTTATACTTCAAACCTTAAGAGTTAGAATTTTCTCAAAGAAAATGTTCAGTTTTTTTTCAGTAAAGATGAAAATAAAGGATTTAAAGAAAACTACGAAACAGATACAACTCTGAAGTCTCGTAATCAAACTTACTGGGATTTGGTTGCAAATATTCAATTGACTTTCTATGCATTTCAGTAATACATTTTTCTGTTGCATCTATTTTCTAGAATAAATAATATAAATAAATGAAAAACATATTTAACTTATCCAACTAGAAAGGTGATACAAAAAATTGCAAAGTGTAAAAAAATTATATATAAAATAAAATGTGAAACTGTGATTAACTAACTCATATTATCAAATTTAAAGTAGTGATATTTTACAAATTGTATGCTCTAAAAACAAATATGGGGCAGAATTTCTTAGAAAAATATAGAGCTCCATAATATTTCATTCTCCAAAGTCTTGTTTTGTTCATGTGATCTAGATGTTTTTTATTTCAATAACAACAAGGAAATGTAATTTTACCCGTTCCAGGCCAACAAAATCTTCTTCAAGTTGAGATCCTTTGTTCCCTCCAACCTTCTCACTCAAATACTAAATTAAAAGAACAGATCTCCATGCAATATTATTAAAACACAGTTGTTGTTTTCTAGTTTCACTTGAATCGATGATTATAAAAACTAGTTCTTAAGGTGGTGGAGGTGATAAATGATGTTAAACTTTGTTCTAGAGTTCAAAAAGTTGTTTTTTTGATTTTACATTTAAACTTTGACATTTAATTGTTCTGCATAAATTATGATGTCATGCTGCTCCGCCTAAAAAATTGTGAATATTATCTTCATCTATTACACTTTTTTTAAAAAGAAATATAGGGCAGCTCCAGTATGTAGGTTTTATATGTTCAGAAATGTTTTCCAAATTTTTTTTATTTCCTAGTATTTTGCCAATTCTTAACCCAAAAACAATTAAACTACCAACGCAAGCTGGATAATTATGTGAAGCAAATCAATCAGCGGATGCCTTGCTGTCAAATACAATACCTCACTCAGGACTAGTTTATAATGCCAGGCATAATTAGTGAAAGATTTTTCAAAAAAAATATTTCTAGACAATTTTTCAAGCTCTTTCATACAAAATTAACTTTTTTTTTGCGGAAGGTATAAAAATAAAATACTAAAGTAAAAATACTTTTGTTCAAAATGTTGAAATTAGGAATGTCAATTATACATAATTAGGGGGGCGGGGGTGAATAAAAGCGAGAGTCACTAGAATGTTATTTTTTGCCTGACTAAGTGAACAAAAAAATCTGCCCACTTACTGACCGACGTACTGTAGACTGACCGACTAACTGACCCTGCAACAAAACTAGGACTTGGTATAATAATTAATTCAAAATTGTCTTATCTGTTTTGTGTGACCACTCATACTTTTATTTGCTTCTTTGTTTGCATTACTTTGTTGTTGTTGTTGTTTATGAAAATAAAAAATGAACGGTATATACCTGATACTGTTGAAGCTACATAAAACACAAAACAGATTATCTACTTTCCTCAGCCTTAATAACAACAAAACAATTTTTTCCAGAACTTTAGAAGGCCTGTTAAACAAGTTGAGTTTTATAACATAAGTTCAAGATCATTTGTCACATTAGTTTCCCTTTAACATTGATTAAACACAAATGATTTGATTTTTCAGTTTAAATACACAGTAAGCACATCCTTGTAAACATTCAGTACACTTTTTAATAACAATCTATCACTTGTGGTGTGGATAATGATGTATATACTAAACCTACCTGACTAGTTTTATTCAACTGTTTCTTGAAGCCGTAAAATGACATAGTGTTAGTTAACTACTCTAGAAAGCAACATCATTATTAAAGTGTCTGTTATACATAAATAAATCACTTATGGATTTAATGTTTATTACCACTCAACAACCACTAATAATCTATCTTATAAAACAGGAACCATATTACTTTCAAGTGGTCAAACAGATGCAAAATCTTTTTTTTTCAAATACCTTTATTAGGGAACTATTAACCTTTGATATTATTATTTTTTATGTTGGAAGTGTGAACATTTAAGGAATATTTGAAACTAAAACTAGATAAAAAAATATAAATTATCAAAATGTTTTCGTCTAAGTCGATTGTATCTATTAAATCAAAATTTTAAATTTCCTTTATTAACACATATATACATGTTAAGTCGTTTCCTTATGTGTAAATTTTTTAAAACAAAGAACAACACAAGGTGCATTGCTATTCATAAATAATTTTTTCTAATAACACTTTACACCAAAAAACATGCATCCAGAAACATTTAATGTGGAATATGGTGCTCCCAGCAAATTTGTAATCAACAGGCAATGATCAAAATCATCCCTGGCTATCTATTAGTTGGGGAGATAACTAGAGAATTAATACACCCTATTATCCATGCTACTGGATTAGCGTTTTAACCTTAAAAATAAAGGCTGGTTTACTAGAGAGGTTGGAATGCGAGAGGCAGGATTATTTAAGCATGGACTATCGGGTTAGTATTATTTTTTAAAAAAAAGTTTTTAAGTCACAGAATTCAAGGCGTTAAAAAATACAAATAAATTATATATAGGACAGACCAAGCAAACAATGAAAATTGCAACCTTGTTACATGTGTTTAATTGAAATTCTAATAGTGTATATTTCATTCCAAATTGTTGTAAAATGCTATTTATATATATACTTACACTGCTATGTGTGGAGGAAATATTTGAGTACTAGATACGGTATATACTACAGTTGATAGAAATTAAATCAAAGCTGCATGCAGGATTATTTTATCAACCCATACCAAAAAGGTGGGTTTTTACCAGAGGTGGGAATAGTAGAGATACGGGAATAATAGAGTATATAAATATGGCATATATATACATATATTACAGTAACAAGAATTTCTATAATTAAGGGGGTAATTTCTATGCTCAGTTTGTCACAAAAAACAACAAATGGCCATTTCTTTGTGATGGTAACCTAGTTCCCAGGAGCTAGGAAGAGCATCACCATAAGACAGCAAGCCATTACATGGAGATTTTAAGTAGCTACTTATTTTAGTTTGGTTTTGGAGGAGGTTCGTTTGGAGGTAAGGCGGTTATACAAACTGAAGTTTTTGGGGCCCAACATAAATTTCCTTAAAAATTGTATATCTTTCATATCAGATAAAAAACTTCCATCATATACTTTGGACAATTAAGAGCTGTTGACAAATGATTTTTATCTTTTTCGTTGGCATATGGCCGATTAACATTTGACCCTCCCTTTCCAACTGTCAGTTTAAGTGAAAATCTAGGAACAGTGAAAAAAACATCTTTCAGCTCTGTACTTATTGTATATAGAGTACACTTATCCTGCATAAATATAGCTGATAAAGGTTATATATTTCTGACAATTATAATGACATATTTGTTTTCCACCTATTTGAATTGTAGTGAAACTGGAAACAAGTTTATGTAATACAGGGTGTTCAACCCAAAGTTGACCTTGGTTTTCCTGACTATCCTGACCGATCATGTTTCATGGACTACACAAACGAAAATTAAATATTACATTGTGGCTTCCACAATAGATAACTTATATTGTAAAACAACAAAGACCATTAGTTTATCAATTAAATCAAAAACCGACGGCAAAAAAAAATAACACATTTTAATTTGTTATCATAAAGCTAGCTACATAATAGATTTTAATCGTTCGTGAATCAAAATGCGATATAAAAAAACATTTCTATCGCCGCTTTTCGTCTATAAACTTTTAAAATGCGATCTTAAAAAACATTTCTATCACGGCTTTTCGTTTATAAACTTTTAAAATGCGATCTAAAAGAGCATTTCTATCACCCATTTTGTTTTTAAAATTTTAAAATGCAATCTAAGAAAACATTTCTATCGCCGCTTTTCTATTTTAAACTTTTAAAATGCAATCTTAAAAAACATTTCTATCGCCGCTTTTCTTTGCAAAATCAAGGGCCCCAAAACAACTGATTTTTGTTTTATTGATATAGGTTTAAAGGCATATTATCTATGCAATATTCATGCGAAAATAACACGGTTGGTTGGTTTGGTATAGCTTTTCTATCATATATATGTGACCATCTGGAAATATTTGTTATTAGAATGTGAAAAAAACTCTGAAAATATATTTTTTTATGTTACAGTATTAGGTTTTATTGGCAGCCCATATATTGACCCCCTCCCCATTCTCCCAGTGGGCGTGATACTTTTAAACCAATTACGCATTCGTATAAGGGTAGCCATTATGATTTGAGGGAAAACATGTCATTCACTTAGTCACCTCTTCATAAATAAGGGATGAATTTTTCACAAAATCCTTGTTTTCTAACTTCAAACCTGTTATATTGTGTACTTTAGGAGAGTTTTTTCTAATATAGCTTTAGTTAAATTTAGATATTTGAAGTTCTTGTTTATTCAAAGCTTCTTCTGTGAGAGTTCAACAGTGAAGCATCTGTGTTTCCCTCAAATGAAAGTTGTACCAGGTGAAATTCCGACCAGGAGAATAATCCGCACCAGTCAGGGAAATCCTCTTAATTAAGCTGTACAGCTTGATTTAGATGTCAGCTTAATTAGGATGTATGATACAGTCTAATTAGGCGTTTTACAGCTTAGTTAAGGTGTACAAAACTTTGTCTAAAACACACATTTAACTGAATTTTAGCATCTATCCAACTGAATAAATCCAATTTATGTGCATATAAACATCTCCAATACACTAGTTTTTTCGTAGCAACACGGAGATCCGCTAAATTTGAAGTTTAAAAAATATCTGCTTAAATAGGATGTATCACGCAACGTGACATCCTGCAGTACAGCTTAAATAGACTATCGCTAACAATGAACTATTGTTTATAGTCCATATCTTTTGAACCCTGAATGCTGGAAATACTGTTTTTCTTTTATAATATAGTGGTCAAACTGACGCTGAAAGAGCTGCAGTGGTGATTCTGCTAAAATTTACATTTTTCGAGAAATTGGGGAAAAACTTTTTGTATCTCTTAATTTAGATGTATGTCACCTAATTAAGCTGTATGATACGATATAAGCTGTATGATATTTAGGAGATCTCCAAATTAAGCTATAGCTACAGCTTAATTAAAAGGATTTCCCCAACTGCGCACCATGCCTAGCACAGCTAGCCAAAGCTAGCTAGCTAGCTAGCTAGCCATAAAAAAGACAAAATCCCCCTTTTTTAGATAACACTGTAACTACAACTGCAAAAAAAGTAATGTGCTTCTTCTTTTTATGGCTAGCTTAGTTATGTTAAACCACTTCAATTATAAACCAGACCAGGCAACAAACATCAACGCAACTACACAGTCACAGTCTGTTTCTGTATTTTGCTGTTTTGTTAGCTCTCTGTTTAGCATTAGTTATGTATATGCATTTCACGTTCACCAATATACAAAAATCCCTAAAATATAAAAACAGTTTAACGTAGTTAACAATACCAAAAACACTAGGCACAGCCGTCTCTTTCTGGCGCTGGCTGTGCGAGATGTTAATCATGCGCCTTGTTATCATACGGCACTGCCAAACCTACCATTTTAAATGCGCAAGGCTGAGGGAGGCTGACGGGCGACGACGATCCGAGAGCCTTTTCCTTCTTACGACACAAAACGTTTTTGAACTAAGAAACTGAACAAACACACGTTTTATGGGATATGTCCAGAAACATTGAACATAAAAAGTTGCCTATGCAATTTTTTTGTTGTTTTTGAAATGTTTAACGAAAGAAAGATTATTCTAATTTATATTTTTTATTTATTGTCTTCCTTACTGAGATTTTGTCCATTTTCTTCTTTTAGACAACAGGAAAACAAATACAGCAAGAAAAAAAGAATAAAACGGCACGGTTGACGTTTACCCACTCCTTGCCGCGAGCAATAATTAAAAGTTCAATACGATTTGTTATGCGTGCTCCTGACAACAATAAAGTTATTTATACCATCGTAATCTCCGTTTGTCACATTTAATTAATGCATTGGTCAGCATGTGTCTGCTGCATATTTATCAAATTTGTCATCTATGCGTCATATTCTGCTAATTACTACCTTTACTATTGTTCACTTGTGTATCAAACACTTTTGAACTTAACGATTTTGAAACACTGGGTTGTTTTTATTTATCGGCGTTCCACCTGTCAATTCCTACTTTTTACTCTACAACTTTCCCGTAAAGGAGAGTAGACCACTTCAGCTAAGACAACCTGGAAACTAGATTTACAGAGGATATGTCACAATAGAAAATGTTTTTAGCTGATGTCGGGGAAAGAAGAAAAGTTTTAATGTTAAAAGGACGCATTATCGAATCTTTTTGTTTTCATCAGAACTGGAGAGAATTCTGATAGAAGGCAAGCACATTTTTAAAACTTTACTTACGTAGTCGATAAATTTGTTTTTCCAATTTTAATAAAAAACGACATCAATATCTCACAATGTGCTATCATATAGTATATCCAAGCAACGTTGTCCCCAGGGTCATGTGGCCGCTTATTTGTTAATTACGGAGTGGCACTTTATCAACAAGGAAAAATGCCCTGGGAACGAGGTTAGGCTCAGGGACCTTGGAGACAAGGTTGTATGGATTATTACCAGGGTTAAACTTTTAAATAAGTTTTAAAAAAATTTAACAAGTTTCCAATTTTACTGGCTGCGACATCACAACCTCATTGCCAACCCGTGTCGAGGTTGACGTCATCAACTATAACTCTTCGTCGTTTGGGATGTGATGTTTGTTTGTAAGTTTGGTAAAATAAAATTATGGACAAAATTAATAAAACAAAGGCAGTTTTGTTGTCAATATCAAACACAGAAAAGTAAAATAGTCACCATTTTGCAGCCGGTAGGCACGTAAACCACGTAAAGAGTGTATAAAATTCGCTAGTATCATTCTATGTCGAACCCGCAGTATCGGCTACACGAAGGTAGCCAAGTACGAGAACAATGGTTGTGCTGACGTTTGCAACTATTCCGAACTCCGCTGTAAATATTGAGAGGTTCAGAATACGCGATTCTAATATAGAAACAACCAATGTGACCACTTGTGGCGCATCCGAATTTGAAATTATCCCTCCGTTTCATTATACTTTGTCCGTAATTGTAGCAGGCGCATTCACGTTTATGTTAAAAGTAAATTTGATTGTTGCTACTTGATTCTAGTGCTCTATCAAACCTTGTTATATATTCAATGGAATAACAGAAGAAGATGGCGAAATACTTTGAAAAGGGGATAACAAACTGTTTTTGTGTAACTGTTTTTTCAAAAGTCTCGTAAACAATTCTGTCAACTTTAAAATTAATGTTACGCAAAGCTTGCAAAAAAATTAAACTATCCTTGCCAATTTTCCCCTCAATTGCAAAAGCTTTTTGGTGAAATGAACTTTTGTGTTCAACCTGCGACTTCTTCCTCAGGGTCTTGTGGCCCCTAGGCCCTAGCCCTACTGGTCTTTGCCATGTCATGTTTGTGTACTTCCATCTGTAAGCCAAACCAGATGCATTCGTTCTCCCACTGAAATTCTTATTCCATCTTATATTTGCGTACTTCGTCTTTTCGAAGTTTTGTCTTTTCTCCCCATGACGCTAAGTTCGAATATCCCGCCTTAACTTTGGTGCGGGTCCCATAAAAAATACGGGTTAGCCACGGGCGTTTTACAGGCACGTTCAGTTGCTTCACAAGCAAGTTCAACAAACTGATTTTTCGGCCCTAAGTCAATAATTCGTTCAAAAAATCTCCCCGCAAAATTTGCCAAGTCCGAGAGTATTGGTCATGTTACAGGCCACCAAAGCAGCGCAAAATCACAACACAGTTTTGTGTCATCGCACACCTACTTAGCGCACCTACTTAAAAGTGTGATACTCAACCTCGTTCCCAGGGCAATTTTTCGCTTTTTTGATATCCTACTCGCCGTCCGAGGTTGTGTGATACTCTCTGATTTGTCAGACGTCATCAATCCTGTTCTTATCACAATGTTGTTCCTGACACCATGACAAAAACTTACGAAAATGTTTTGAACTTGATTGCAATGTTGCCCATACTAATGAAGGGAAAATTGTCACCTGATTTTTCGGTTTACTCTAAGTGTCTTACGATTTTTTGACTCGTTTCCTACTACGGTTGATAAAAAAATAAAATACATGTCAAAAAACATTAATTTAGCTGCAAACGAAATTAGAAAGTTTGAACTGAGATCATTATTATTTTTAGCAGTTTTAATAACGTCATCTCGAAAATGCTTACGCTAGTAAAATATTTTTTGGCCTACTTGATTTCATAGTTTGTGCAGTCTTCCGGAAGTAACAGTAGAGATGAGATACAATGAGGCTTCCTCCCTCCGCTCCCTTTTCTCAAAGAAAACTGTGCCGTTAAAATCCCAGGCGTTAAAAGGTTAAAGGACTTTATGTCGTCGTCTACCGTTGAGAAAAAAGTCGTGCTACGGACACACGAAATATTTATGCACGAGATAGTTAATGTGCCTATGGGAATTTCAGTTGATTTTTCCATGGGCTAACAAAACGAAAGCAAAACTGACAACAACGATTTTAAATTGACAAATTAAAACTGTTTCTTCACAGAAATCAAAACTAAAATGCAGTTATGACAGACTCCCAAAATTTATCTATACATATACACAGTACCAGTGGCATAAAAAGCGGGCGTAAACACAGTACTAGTAGCACAAAAGCGGGCGTAAACGCTCCAGAGGTTATTGGTGATGTACGAAACGTCTATCAAATACGACTTATTTAATAAAAATACTTAGGTAAACGCCATGCTCGCTGTTAACAAAGGGCGCACATTAACTGTTTCGCATTCACAAAGGCTGTCAAGGTTCTGAGAATGTCACATGAAGTTAAATACTTGAACAGGTCTTTCCGTCTCGAAAATATATAACTTAAAAAGACAAAAAAAAAACAATGTATAATGAAAATTTGCATTCAATCATACCCTACTATTTCTTTAGACGCCGGACTGAAGTGAGCACCTGACATGTCGTATTAGTTACGGGACATGAGAATAGTAAGACCCGATACCGCCAGGTGATACCCGGTATCCCAGGTGATACCCGGATGCGATACTTTATCAAAAATCGAAAATTCTATCACTTTGGTCCGACGTTTAAAGTGTAAACGAGGCATCATCCAACAATAAACAGCCATATTAAATATATTCGTAACTATATATAATATAATCCACCACAAGTTTTAATAATCTGACGGTAACCGAAGGACCTGTTTGAATAGAGAAATCCATGTATATAAATTAAACACTTAAACATTGGCAATATCTTCCCGGTTTGTTTAATATTCTTGATAAAAACAAACGAAGTGTTTATGGTCCCGGAAATATACTCTCGACATACTTAGAAATTATTCTGATGCACCAAAAACAACTGGTGTGACGTTGTAGAAGTTTCCGAAAAGTTCTGCCGAATGGTAACTCCTAAATATATAAAAAATGGACCTCAACTTTTTAAAAGTTTAAACATCTGAGCATGAACGTCAGAGGTAAATTTGTTTGTGACGCAACGAGACAGTGATGGTTTGTTGTGTGAAAAACAAAAGTTAGATTAGAAGAGTAAGTCTTCGCACGAAGAAACAAAACCCGATGGCCTAAAAGTGCTTGTAGCGTCAACTAAAAATATATTAACTCCTGAGGTGTACGTGTGAAAACCAGAATAAAAAAGTCAAATCGCTTTACTGATTGGTGAAAACTTGCTAAATCCCTTTTCCTATTGGACGAAGCCTGATACAACGCTTTTCTGATTGGTAGAAACTTGATAAATCGCTTTTGTTGTTGGACGAAGCCTGCCTAATCTGTTATCTGATTGGACAACGCCTGATAAATCGCTTTTCCCATTGGACGAAGCCAAACAAATCGCCAACCCATCTACATTGTCTATCGGCGTATCAAAACAGAACGATTTTCTGTAACGATCTATTCACATCCGAAGTCTCTACTGTACAGATCATGTACTGACAATTGTGACTCGATAACCCAAGCAAAAACAATCTTGCTTGATTTGTTCTTATTTAAAAAATTACGTAGATAAAAGCAGTTGAAATTTTTGTCACTTTTTATGCCTGGCATTTGACTTTCTGCGCTTGAAGAAACAACAGCATCTAAATTAAATAACAAAACAAATAAACAAACAAATAAATAAATATTAGGACAAATAAACAAATAAACAGATACATAAAATGGAAGTAAAATTGAGCAAATGTCAACTTATAGGATAAACATTTCACGGTACAGACGGTGACAATACAAGCATGCGCAATAGATATTTCGTCCACCTAGAACGGATTGTTAGTTTTCTGCGAATTATGCATTTGATTATTCACTTCAAAGCTATAATCTAAAGTTGTTTAAAGCGCTTTTTACCGTCTACACAGTAACTGAAAAACCTAAACAAGAATTTTTAAAAATAGGCAGTAATGAATATGTTGTGTCACAAGTGATGACAAGGAACTTTGTTTGCACAGACTTATTAAAATTGCGAACCACATAATAAAAAAGCATTGAAAACAAGTTCAATAGGGCTTTAGAAAAGATGAAGAGATGGTTAAATTCTTGAGCACTGATTCTCCACATAATGGAGTATGATAAAAAAACAATTTTAGAATCTGCATCATGCAAGATCGTTTATGATAAAATAGCTTGGAAAGTCTAATTTTTGCAAACTCTTTTTTTTCGCTTTCTTTTTATCTAAGCTTACATATAATTTTGACTGACAAAAAAACGTAATGAATTGTATGTTTGTGCATCATACAACATACAAGACAAGAAAAACATAAAAGCAGAAACTAACAGAGTTTTTGACAGTGCGTTTATCACTGATGACGAACAAAATGCAATTACTGTAAAAACTCTAATAAACGCCCTGGACGTTTATTTAATGTTTAAGACTTCTATGGGGCGTTTATTAAATAAAGACTGAGCCACTGCTAAAAAACTAATAAATTCGAATACCCGTATTTTACATCTACATTTTCATCATAAATTAAAAAACTCCTTTTTGTCTACAGAATAAAACATTTGATAGAGACAGGTATTACTAATGTATTTGGAGCAGATGTCGTAGTGATACAAATGACTTACTTCGTTTCGCTAACAACATCTACTTCCGGTTTACTCGCGTTTATAGTAGTTTGATCTTTGACCGCCACCACAGATCCTGACATTCCTCGTTCACCACCAGGCGTTAAATCAGTTTTCTAAATAAAAATAAATAGAATACCTTTTTACCAATTAGTGTTCAACTGACAGGCTATGTACACAGCAAACAAGAAGAGAATCAAACTTCTTATGAAGCCTGGAATTTAGTCTTCATTTAAAACATTCATATGCACAAGAAAACATATGAAGTTATTATTTTTATTCTTGTACCCTAGCTATGACAAGATTATTTTTTAGCAACTTTTGCAGCTTTTAAGGAATTTGCTGCCTTTCCAAGTACTGACAATTCTGTCCATATCTACTTTTTAGTCCCCTGTATAGATATCCCTCTTTAAAAACGTAAGAAACCTTACAAGAGCCTTCTTTTAAACCTGTATTTCTAATAACTTTCTCTAAAGTCAACTATTAGAAAAAGTCTGTTTAAAGATAATTAACTCCTATATATACGGAGGTGTGGCACCCGAGGGCCAAAATATGCTGATATCAGCAGCAAATATTTGAAAATCATAAGGCAGAACCACATTTTTTTCAAAATTACCCAGAGTTCTTTGACGTTGTCCGTCATTTTGGCTAGCGCTGAAACTTGTGACTGAGACGGGGTTGGAAGCTCAGGGATCGTGGCTTGAAACTAAAGACATGCATGTCTGATGATGAGGGATGGTCACATCTGGATAATATTTATTTTGTGATTTTAAGATACTAGCAAGTACCATGCCAGCACTCCAGGGCACATTTGTTATTAAATAATTAAGTGATAAAGTACAAGAGCTAAATATATTACTTTAATGTAGCTAGCTGCACAAAAGATTTTTCAAGGCATTCTGTCATTTTAAATAAAAATAGCTAGGTAGTTATTTGGACCTCCCATAGCAGTGAACATTTAAGACTTGAGTATATAGCTAGTTAGGAAGGCAAGACATTGCATGTTGGTAAACATGTTTCCACGACAAACTGAAACCTATATTTCATAAATAAATTATGTAGATTTTCAGTTTACTTTTATCAAATAACAAAATTTGGGAAAGTATAGCCAGAAGTAATATTCGCTTGAAATGGGAAGACCTAAAGTCTTCAGGTTAAGACTTAGTAAAGCGTAAACTTAGTGTAATGTGTTACAAATGCAGTGGAGCGCTTATAGCATTAAGAATATCTTTTTCATAAACCAACATTCACAGGACTTATGATAAAGATGAGCCTATTGTTACTTCTGCAAAGGAAATACAGTTGTTCAGCATTTTTCATTTTGCATAAAAAGTTCCTGTGGATATTCAAAAATTAATTGTGAGTGGCACCAGACTGGGCAATTAGTGCAAAGTAAACGTGTTGCAGATCCAGGTGGACATTTAGCACTGTGCTTTACAAGCACATTCCCACTTTCTCTGAGCTGGATAAGGTATTTGGTCCTAAACCTGGGACACATTTTATCTGTTTGAATTATTTTTAATCCTGAGAATCACTTGGAATGTTTTCTGTACACATGGCTTGCCAAAATTGATATATTGTCAAAAAAAGTTTATCGGGGTCTCCAAGAATGGCCAAAATTAAGAACTCAGAAACTATGATAGTAGTAAAAAAAAATTTTGGGTTCATTTCATCAAACTGGTCTAAAAACATGTAATACTAAGTTTCAAGTCATTATTTCAAATTTTACTGAAGTAATAGGACTTTTACTTAGTATAGTTTTAGCATAGTTTTTCATACCGCTAACACCAAAATGACTGCAGGGACTAATCGGTTTGAAATTATTTATAATATTTTAATAACAAACTTTTTCTCTTGATGTGTTTTTATTTTCCAGCAAAAGTTCTTGCATTGCTTATGTATTAACATTAGGATAAGAATGAAAAAGTTACTGTGAGACATGGGTTTTAAACCTTAAAAATTTCCAGCGAGAAATTTGAAAACTAATGAATGACAAAATCGCAAAAGTTTATCTTCAAATTTTTAATTTTTGTTAATGTAAAAGTAATCCACATGAAAAAAGTTTCTGATGCTTTTTATGAAGAAATCTTCCATATTAGCCATATGGGGTAACTTGATGAACAATGCATTTTCCTGCAGGTGTTCTCAAATATGTGTAGTATAATCTTAAAAAATGTGTTGTAAGTTTTGACTTTTAACCCAGCTAAAAAGCTCAGCCTTGTCCTTTCATGCTTAGTCTAGCTAGCTATAGCGAAAAAGTTTAATATTCAAACTTGACCTATTTTACTGAGTATTAAGTAATAAATGCTAGTTTAATCCTAAATGTAACTATAGTAGCTAAGCTACCTGTAAGAACAACATCAAACAACATCGAGATTGTTCTCTTTTGTAAACAAACCCATTGGTATTTTTTGTAATAAGTACCAAATTCTATGTGTTCATTTCTTGCGCTTATGAGTGTAACCAAAGTGCACTGTACGTAAGTCCTAAAAATTTTAGTCATTGGCTCACTCTTTACGAATGACACCACGTAACAAAGGAAAACCATGCTTTACTATTTCCCGTAACCTATACCGAGATTTGGTTGTGATATATATCAGAATTAATTGTCTTTAAGAGAAAAATTAGGAATATTCTAAGGAACTGAATCCTTTTGTCGAAAAATTGGGTAAGTAAGTTTTTCTTACATAGAAACATGTTGTGATTGGTGGAAAATATATTAAAAAACAAAAGACTTAAATCTACCACTACTTCGCTGCAAATAGATTTCTTTAGAATAGAAAAAAAAATAAGGTTTTCAAATACACTAGTTCCTATTTTTTTCTACTTATTGGCAATTTAAAATTTATATTTTAATACGGCTGTCACGCAGCATTGCAAGTAGCGAGACGCACGTAATGCGGTATAAGAAGGACTAGTCGATGGCCCGGTAAAAAGCCACGGGTTCGAACGGGCCATCGACTAGTCTGATATAACGTTGGTTAACAATATTGATTGTACTTACTGCAGGAATTTTTAGATTGGTGCTGGGAGTCTTTTCAACTGGCGTCGGCTAAAAATAATAATTTTTATCGAATAAGCCATTTATATCAATTATTTCCAAGTAAAATAATCATACATTGTTTTTAACAGTATAAAGGTTGCGGCGCATTTTTCTAGCCAACTTGTAATGTAAACCAATACCAACAGAAAAGTTAACTTATACGAAGTTTCTGAGAAAACAAGAACTTTAACATAGCTTTTACAAAGCAAAAAAGTTTCAATAAAGTCCTTTTGAAACTTAAATTTTTAAAAATATTCATGGGTTCATGTTCAATTGTAGGGCGAATTTGAGAAGATTCGACGACTTATCATTTTCAGGTTTTTTGAGAAGACGAGCGTATTTTCATAAAAAAAAAAAAAAAAAAAAATGAGAAAAATAAGAAAAATGAGATTATTATATTTTTTTTTTCAAAAACAATGAGGTAATTAAAAAAAAAAAAAAATTGAGCCCATAAGTGAAAAACAAATTATATAGTTCTTGTAAAACTAAAATTTATGAGATTTAAGTTGGTAAAACATCCACCTTTGAAGAAAAACTGCTTAAAACAGAGGAGTTTTCAGGAGACTTAATAAGGAATTTTTGAAGGCGTGGCATCCCTAGGTAAAATGATTAGAGACTACATACAATTGTCTTGTGGGTCCAATCGAACTCTCCATTGTCATGGTAACCTTTTTTATCATAGAGGTTTCGAAAAAGTCCATACAGGTAGTCATAATCAGGTGTTTCAAAAAAATCCAATCTTCTAACGTATCTCAAGTATGTAGCCCATTCTTCTAAAAAGTGATAAAACATTTTGACTTCATTAATTCAAATATAAAGATGCCGACACCACAGGAACCAAACACACTAAGTATTTTGAATCTCTTTAGACTAGAAGTAAACAAGTGCAAATGAGTGACAAAGTTTTGAATTTTTTTTGATTTCAACTCACCTGGGAAGCTTTCGCATAACACTTCGATAGGCGTTGATCGTTTTGTGTCGCCTATTTTTTGGTATCTTTCCTTTAACGTATCAGCCTTTAGTCCTTGCCATGGTAAACTACCTCTCAAGAAGTACATAAACATGTGTCCTAAGGCTTCTAAATCATCTCGACGACTTTGTTCTGGAAAGATAATAAAAAATCAATTACAGTAAATTAAACTATGTTAAAGTTAGAGGAATCTTTCTTAGTAGATTGCATCGCTTTGATTACTTTATTAACATTGTCCTAGCCCCTAAGATGACAATGTTTTACATACTTTCAGTAAACACAACAATGGAAAAGCAGGTTAACCTAATTATTGATAGTTTTCCCAAAGATTTTGGTCTGGATTATAAATCTCAATTTTTTTTCAAAAGTTATATAGATATACAAAAGTTACATATATAAAGGTACTTTGTGCAAGATAGGAACGTCTTGACTAATCAATTCACTATAATAGTGAATTGATTAGTACAAAACCTTTTCTGTTGCACAATGCATTGATTTCTTAATTATAACCCTTAGGCAGCATTTACACGATTTAACTAGTTAAAGTAACAAGTTGCTTCAACTTAAAATTGAAACATTTATGTGTAAACAGCTCTGCAGCGTTGTAAAATTCATTGAAAAATAAACCTAGGATTACTAATATACTAAATCCATTTTAGCAATTTCAAAAAATTACATTAAATATGACTTGATGTTATAACACAACAATTTCAAAACTTTTATCTACATTTTACTTTTCGCTACAGTCACAGCTAAAAGTGTTATCTTAACACACATTTGCCAGTAAAGTTTTTTAAAGTTTAAAAACAGTTCTAATTCCATACATCAAATAGGCTAACCAAGGACAATAAGGGTTCCTTGTTAAAACTTGTTAAAAAGTTTCCCATTGCACAATTTTTTTAACTGGTTAAAAGCAGGTATCAACTTGAGAAATTTGCTTTCAACTTCGTGTTCACACGTCTCAATTGGTTGACACAATACAAAGTTGCTCTAACTAGTCGAAAAATTTAAACAATACTTTAGAATATGTACCCGTTTTGGAAAATTAGCTTTTTAAAATGAATTGCAATTGGTGGCCGAGAAAAAGATGGCTCTCCAGCCGCGGGCTGTTTTTTCCAGATTTTTAATTGATGACATTGTAGATGATCTAGATGACCCATAGTGTAAGGGTTAGGAAATGAAAAACAGACATGCAGACCTTAATTCAGCAAATATTTGAGAGGCCTGGGATGAGCAAACAAGTGTAATTTTGCCTGAATTTTAATTAATATTTTTTATTCCTTAAAATATCATAATTTATCGAGCAGAAGTAAATTTAATAATAATTAAATAAAAAATCTTCAGAATAAAAAAAAGACATTTTAAGCTCTAGTCCAACAACATTTATCACCTCAAAAACTCTTTCACAAATATTTTTCACATTAAGATGATTAGTGAGTTTTAAAGCATGAACAATTACCTGAAATTACATGCACAAATAACAACCCACTAAAATTTAAGTTTAAGGTTAGCATAACAGAAAAAAATTTTTAAGAAAAATCTTTGCAAATGCAGACTTAGATTTAAACAAACAAATATCCCTGTTATATTTTACTGTTGATAAAGATATTATTGCATAAATAAGTTTTTCATTAATAATAAAATACCCTTCTCCGATAACAGATTCTAGATTTTCAGGGTGTGAAAACATGAAAATTTGATTTCAATCTTGGCTTATCTTTTATACCGAAATAGTAGCAGATTTTATTTAAAGAATCAATGGAACAGTTACGTATCAAAAAAAAGTTACCACAGCTTTGTAAAAGATTCCATAATATTTCAAAAAAAAAATTGAAGACAATTTTAAAAAAGGCTTTACGTAAATTTGTAAAAGCAAAAAAGTGGTGATCAGAGCAAAACTACAAAAAATACTTATAGAAAATTAATATTTATTATGATCAATGCAAGCACCAAAAAGTTATGGCAATTTTTTTTAATATTTTATATCATCTTAATTTTTAAAAAATTCTCAGTTTCATTCTTCCTTTTAAAAAATAATTTCACCGAAATTTCTATCCTTTCTTATTTATTATTTAGTAATTTATAATTTTTACTAACACCTTTAGTGTTATTTGTGATTTTTATAATTCTTAATGGAATATCTTCACTCTTCTAAATTAAACTATGTATTTTTTTATATTAACACTTCTACCCATCATATTTCATTGAATTTTATAAAAGAATTTTTACTTTAAAGATGAGCAATATCAACCACAAAACCATTTAAAATATTTGTTTAACTGTT
The DNA here is from genome assembly GCF_029227915.1 of Hydractinia symbiolongicarpus. NCBI lineage: Eukaryota > Metazoa > Cnidaria > Hydrozoa > Anthoathecata > Hydractiniidae > Hydractinia > Hydractinia symbiolongicarpus. Next base: position 9,239,623 of record NC_079875.1, on the reverse strand, counting down.
ATTATACAAAGGTTTGTAACGAAGTAATAAAATATTAATAAATTAGTGAATAGTCCATGTCATTAGTGAAAAATCCACTTATTTAGGAATGGAATAGTTACAGGAAAATATTTTGATGACATCATTAACAACCTGTCCAACTATAGAACAGAAATTTGTGAATCTGCTGCATTAAGCTTGAAATGTTGATCAAAATAATGTATGGAATAACACGCTTTAGAGGAACTGTTACAACGATATTAGGTTTTAAAGGATTTTTAAGGTTATCAGTTGGCTAATACACAAAAAATGTTTTTCAGAAATTTCTTAATTTTTTCATTTTACTTTGTGAAGCTTGCATAGTAGGGTTTAAAGGTTCTAAAACAGGTTGGTTGGTCTAGCTTTGGGGAAATTGCCCAATTAAGTCCCATGTGGGGGTGAAACTACTGATCCTACTAACCATTTCTAAGTTATTTGGCCTCAAAGTTGTGAGCACAATGCAGTGGATTTATTTACTTTCAAGTTACTATTTTTATGTATTGACATCACAATACATGTCTAGTTTGCTAAATATCTACTTTCTCTTTTACAGACAACATACAGTAAATTCTCTTCTGAATACTGCATCTTCCATACCACACAACAAATGTAATTCTTTGTGTTTCAACCTACCTTTTCCCAAATGCGTGTTTATGCTCATGTATCTTGCAGTTCCAGTCAAACTTTTGTGTTCACGGTAAGGTATATGTTTTTTAGTTTCGGGGTCTATATATTCCTTTGCTAAACCAAAGTCTATTATAAAAATTAACTTTTCAGTGCCATTTTGTCGACGTCCGATTAAAAAATTTTCTGGTTTAATATCTCTATATATCATATGCTTTGAATGTACGTATTCCAAGCGACGGATCTAGACACAAACAAGAAGGTATAAATCTTTGTTTAAGGTAACAACACCTTAGTCAAACACATTAAAACATTAGGTTGATGTACAAAAGCTTCAAAGTAAGTAAGGAAAAAATCAATTTTCAACATAAAAACTTTTCAATTAAACTGAAAAAACTGTGTTTAAAAAAATGCCCATGTTTTGTTCAGCTAATCAGGATACAAAATCCTGTTTCTTATCCTGACGGAAAGTTTTATTATAATAACAAGAAATCTAATCAAAGGTGACCTTAATTACAACCACTTTCTTCAGAGTTAAAAAAACATTAACAAAACCTCAAATTGAGCTATATGTTGTATCAGGAAAGAATAATAAAAATACAATATCAAACTACGAGAGCCGTCAAGTCAGTTTTATATAAAAGTTGGCAACCTCTGTTTTGTTTTTCTGTTACATTGCTACCAAGAGATAAACCAATTGACATTACCCTATTTAAGTTGCTGTAATTTGTGGATTATGTTACTCTAGTAAACTTTAGTGGATGACTCATTTTAGTTGCAACAAAGCCTTAGTGTTTTACCACTGTTTATCTTTACTCAGAGGAAAAGAAAGTACACAGGAAATCACTTCATTTAAAAATGTATTAAACCTATTGTAGAATAACCAAAGTTATTAACATTAAAAGTGTTTAAAAAAATTGTTTGAAAAAGAATATCACTTTTTATTGAAAAAAATATAAGCTAAAATACCAAAAAATATTACCAGTTGCATGGCGATCATCAAGACCGTCTTCATGGAAAATTGTCTATCGCATAAGTCAAATAAATCCTCCAGACTAGGTCCCAACAATTCCATGACCATAGCATTGTATTTCCCACAAGGACCAAAGTAGAAGACCTGTGGTACTCCATCTAAACATATTGTTCTTTATCATTTAAAAAAATCTCACATACATGTGCTTGTGACCACACTAAACCGAGTCTAGTTCAGCTTAAAAAGCACAGGTGAATGTAACCTATATCCAGTCAGTGTTAGTATAAAAATAGATAATGACACAGAAGATAACGATCAAAAGGTTACCAGGAAGTATAAGTTCAAGGAAGTAAATTTCTTTACAAAATGGAAATTTTTTTAAGCAACAGTTAATTTTATAATTATTAAACAACTACATATTATTTCTAAGTGTATAATTTGAACAGCATATCAATTAGAATTGATACTGGTATATTATTATGGGAGTCTAAACTTAAATCTCAAAAAATAAATATGACTTGAATTTTACAATGTGCACTGCTCTTGAAAATAAAAGACTAAGCTTTCTAACAACATTTATTTTGCAAATTTAAGGTAAATATTGGACTGATAGGGTGATTTGTAGTAATAAAGCCTGGTATTACCCCCTCCCCCACCCCCACCCACCAAAACAAACACTGGTAAATACAAACCTGACTGTCCTAGTGCTTTGTAAAATCTGTATTCTAGATGCAACTGTGGTGCTCTTGATTTCAATGGTTCCTAAATGATATTGGATTAATATAAACATATGCGGTATAAGAAGAAATAAACAAAACTGTACTTCTTTATATAATTAATAATTGTATTCTGTCTGCACACAAGAAAAAAGTAATGCCACAGAAACACAAAATGTAACATATGATAGACTGGTGAAACTGTGGATTTACCCACAGGCTACTGATTAGGTTTGCAATACAACATATAAATAACACAACATGACTTTCCCAGCAGCACTTTTCACACCAATATTTATAAAAAATCATAATGCATTATTTAGCCTGACAGAAAACATGACTTTATCAAAAATAAATTTGGGCTCATGTCATTTGTCATGTTTTGTTAATTAAGGTACTTCTACACAAGGTTGTTCCCATTACGACTCATGAAAATGCAAGGTTAAGCAGTGTTAGGGTGTTACAGGTCAATTGATGCAATTCACAAATTAGCAATTTGAATTTTAATATTTATGACAATACACGTTATTCCTTGTCAATGTTTTTGCCAATAACAAAATGTCTGGTCTACCATCTGCCAGAGCAATTTGACCCAAATCTCCAAAGACATAAAAAAAAAACATTTCTTCCAAAAAAAAATAGTTTAAATTGGCATAAAACAAACAAGCTTACCAGTTTTATTGCAACGTGTTCATTTGTGTATAAATTTTTACCTAAGAAAGTATAATAAAAAAAATAATAATGAAAACTACACAACATTGTTTAGCGTATTTACTTAGTTATTGCGTGATAATGAGTGCAATAATTTTTTTTGAGTATTCAAATTTTGGAAAAAAAATATTGTGCAAGCCTTTAGGTTAGTAAAATATTTGTAGCAGTTAAAAACAAAAACAAATATCCACATAATGCAAGGGAAACGCAGATATCATTATCGCAAAGGATAACCTTTGGTGAACAATTTAGAGGATAAAAACATTTCATTTTTAAAAAACCAAATACCTAGTCAGTTAAAAACTAATATTAGAGGAATGTTTGTAATTTCTGTAAGTTGACATATTTAATCAATGTAGGTTTCTTGATGGCTAATGTACTCAAAGGAAATAAAAAGAGGAAATTCGGAGAGTAAAATATGTAAAATGTAGTAAATACTACTATGATGTAAGTATTAAGCCACAAAAAGAAAAAAACAATGTTGTTGAAGGGTTTATATTTGATCAATTTTTTATGTATGTGCATTCATACAGCAGTTTTTTATGCACATATGTGCATTCAACAACAAAAGCTTTTACAGGACTATTTAACATCATCAATTTATTGCCCCTGCTTCTGTTATCACGCATAATCATTTGGTAAGCCACACCCCTAAATTATGTCAGCATACCCCCTCCCCCTAAAATACTTATCCAGGAAATACAATGTAATATGATTACCTTGAGCAGTTACTTAATAAAAAATAGTTTTACACAATAAAAATTTGGATTTTCGAACAAAAGAGAAGAAAAAATAATAAGGCTGTGTTATTCTCAACAAAAATTTGGATATTCTAACTCTTTCCATGATAAAAAGAACAGTAAATTAGCAACAAAAAATCCAAACACAACTCCATAAAACACAAACATGACAAGAATTTTTTTTAATTGTCTGACCCCTCCCCCTCCTTTATAATTCCAGCATTGAGCGTTTTCAACAACTCTTCCTCTTCTTTCCTTGATGACGTAGTGAAAACAGTCCCTAAGGTAAATGACATGGAGTGTTCCATATAAAAAATAATAATTTACTTTATTATGTTGAAGTTATTGTTAAGTGTATAATTCTGTTGTTTACAACTTTTTTCATTACACTTTGAGCTACTTAATTTATCTATTTTTTATTTTTATCAAAGAAACAAACAGTACTTTTCTGGCTTTAGTAAAAAATTATCTTCTTCATGAAATTATAAAAAAATTCAATTTGTTATACCAGAGAAGTATTTGTACTACAAATATTGAGAATTGCATTCTAAATTAAAAATATGATGTACACTGAGGTGTACATCATATTTCTATTCAACCATGTTTGTAATATTTTTCATTTTCATTTTTTAAAAAAACTGAATTGTTAGAACTTTTGTACTTCTTAACAAAATTCATATTGTATCAAAACCATTTCGATTATGTATTATAAAAACATGATATTTTGTTAATTTTAATGCAACAGTAAAGTTAGATGTGGATTCAAACAGGTGAACATAGGCAACATGGTGCCAGACTAGACTAAAAACAATAATGGGCATATAAAATGCACTCTACACACTCCTAATGCAACTAGGTATAAGAATAAACCATGAAAATATTATTTAACATTTTTAGTCATACAAAAAATGGTTACATTTGGCTTGATCAGGAATATTTTTATTACTATAAAAGCTGGAACTGTGTTGGGAAACACTGTGGGACTATGAACAATTGACACATTCATCAGCTTTTAAAAGTCAAATTTGTTTGAATTGTTGTAATATTTTATTTGCCTGTCTGCTTTGTTAACACATCCATATTGGCGTTTGCAATTGGTGCTGTAGATTATTTGTTATAACTCTAACACTTGGAGGTGATTTAATATGGGCAAGTGAATGTTACAACATCCCTGAGTTAACCCCAGCCATGTAAGGGAAATGGCACACTCTGTAGGCCCATGGATGTTTCAGAGAGTTGTCTGGTGGAGCGCATACCATAGCTTAAAATGATTATTAAATACTCAAGTCTCCCCATCTAAGCCAAGCACAGTTATTTATCTATTTATCTTATTGCTGAGTGCCAACATGAATTAGAAAGGCTGGTCATCAACTATTAACTTGTTACTCTGAACAAACAAAATATCGTTATTTGCTTTATGTCATTTTTCTCAATCATCACATTCTTTAAAACTTTGGAAGACATGCAACATCATAAGTTAAGAAGTTGGAAGGGGAAAGTAAACATTAATTAATGATGTGGCAAGCAGACAGAATTTTCAAATATCACATTTTGCCATGTCCCACTCTGTAGCATGTAGTGTACAATCAATAAAAACGTATCTTTCATTTCAGGGATACACTACTCAAACAAGGGTGCTGACCCGCAAAAAGTTGGATATTTAACAACCAGTTTTGTTGACTTGTTTAAATTTGTGGTTTCCTTCCAATAACACCCACATTTTTACAAAGTATATAGTCCCTAAATTATAAAACAGCACTTTCAATTCTGTTTACCTGACCCAAGAAAAGACAACTCTTAAGTTAATGAAGTTGTTTCTTCTAATTATATTTACGCCACCCTCAAAAATATGATTAGTTCGCTTAGTTAGATTTTTACCAGATTGAACGAGAGACTCACTTTTTAATAGAAATGATGCTAACTAAACATGTCGTGAGGGTGGCTTCATTGAGCATATTGTATCGAAGATAGTCTCTAGGAATTTGATATCAACAAACATATAAGAACGTTTTTTGTGGTGCTTGTCTTTACATTTTCAGCATTGGTGTTGCATTAAAAATGTATTCTTTTAGGCAAGTTGGCACCCTTTTTACTTAGAGATCTCTTATTTTTATGTCTCAGGCTCAACGATTTTTAGTAATATCTGAATATGGATGAGTTTATCTTAGGGCCCCATTAACCTTTAAAGTTACTCCTAAATTGAGTTTGAAATGATTATTTTGGGAGGAAAGGGGGAGGGGAGGTTAAGAGTGACTTTTTTAAACCATTATATACATTAATCATACAAAATTGTAGTTTGGACTAACCAGTTGGTTTCATTACTTCAAAATAAAAATTGATTTTAAAATTACACTTACCCAATCTTAACTCTCCAAAGTTACCACAGCCGATTTTACGCCCCACTCTAAAATTAGGTCCAACCATTAAAACACCACCAGAGCTAGATCCACTGGAGCTTCTTCCATGGTGTGGACCACGAGAAGACGAGCCAGGTTTTCGGGATGGTGGCATACTTGTTCTGTGATGATCTCTGTCCCTATCTCTATCACTTTTCTGCATGTTATGTTTTAGTGTTTATAGGTGAACCTATAGTTTTATTTTTAAAACAAAAACTCTAATAGTCCTATTCGTCATCTGTAGCTATATCAGGACAGTAAAAATTAAATCCGGTTTTGTGATCAATAATGACAACGAGTTGTATTGTTAGCTAAGCAAGTCTGTTCGTTTCACAAATAAACTCTGTTGCTAAAATAGATCAGCTCAAAAAACGCAATAATAACATAACACAAGTCTTTTGGATTTTGTGGGAGTCAGGCGACAGCCATTCTAATAATAATACATGCTAAATAACAGTTTCGTGTTTGTTGTTTTTTTTTCAACCTTTTTCGGCCCAACCAGAATATGTGTTTATTGAGTTGAGCAAGGCAAGAAATTAAACATGGAAGACGTCTGATCCAAGAAACAGTAATACGCATGCGTTAAAACAGATCGAACCGATCGTTATGCAATGTATCCACCTATAGATAGGATAAATTTGTTGGTCGGTCAGCGGTAATGTCATAGCAACTTTTAGAAAACCCGTCTTTTGATTTTAAATTCGACACCTCCCCCTTCTGCTGACGACAATTAATCAAAGCTCCATTTTTCAAAGATCTTTTGCCCCAAAATTTTACTTAAGCTATATTATTGGTATTTGGATCAGTGACGACGTTTTTTTTACATAAAATTATTACATGAGGTCCAACCTCGTCCCCAGGGCACTTGTATCTTTTCTACTAACATTAAACGGCGATACCTCGCCGTCCCGGTTAGGAAAAGAGACAACAGGGGCTGGAAACGAAGTTGCACGAGGTCGTTTATCGTAGATCACTGTCTGTAGATCATCATGAAAAGATGTTGAAACAAAGGTATGCTAAACTCAGGTTATTTTTTGACGTTAATGACATTATAAACTAATCAAAATGAAGTTAAAATAATTCTTTTAAAACTGCTTAATAATAAATTTGTAAAAAAAAAAAAGAAACATATGTGGCTAACGCGAATACCATGACGCTGAACAATCTCGTTTCCCGATGTCTGTCAGAAAAGTAATAAGGTGCCCTGGGGGACGAGGTTGAACGCCGAAGAAAATTTGTGCGAGTGTGCGTGAATTGGCTAGCACACAGATATTCAACAAAAAAATAAAAACTTTTTACATTCCTATACAATAAAATATAATAAAAAGCCATATAACATATGGGAAAATTTCTTAAAAACACGGCGGAACATCTTTTCTAGTACCAAAATGGCATAATAATTTCTGGAATTGCCAGTGTCAGTTCCAAAAAACATAAGTTTACAACTGGAAACGTTTTATTCTTTGTTCTTACTACATGGACTGGTATACATTCAATTTCCTGCTGAAATTACTTTGGTTGGGTGATTATCGCAGGGCTGGATCATCATAAAGAGATCGATGGACATCATACACTCACTAGTCTTCCTCTAAATATAATTACTGAGGATACTAAAATTGGTTTTACAAAATGTGCGAAGTAACTTCATCGTGCACTTGCTAATATTTTATAATATTTATTTACCTGATGTAAGATTTTCGTTGTTCATTGTGCTATTGTCTAATAGATAGATAGGTGTGCATACTTTACATTGCCAGCCTCACAAATAAAAGGGATATACCCGTTCTATTATTTCCAGGAGGGGCCATGGCTTCAGTGAGGAGTCCTAGAGTATTTAATGCTCATTTCGGCTACGCAGACCTCAATTAGGTTCCGTGCTGAGCCAGACAACTTCATGCAACATCCAAAGGCCCACACAATGTACCATATACATGCATTTCTGCTTTCCCGGCTATTAATACCAATGACTAGCTAAGACAAATGTTTTGTTTGGCATGACGGGCACATTGTTCCTTTTTCCAACCATGTTGTCAACTAAACCCTTTTGCCTGTTGATAACAGAAAAAAACGGAGAAACGTTAAATCCTTTCTGGTCAATGCACGTACATGTTTGTTTCCATATTTTGTGATTCCCGCTGTAGCGAAAAAAATCCCACGATGTTTTTTTTGTTAGCGTGTCGTGGGTACTTTGACCAAATTATTGATTTAGTGCACATGCGCTAACAAAGATGCTACTTTTGAACCAGTAGTTAAATTGAAACAAATGCTTTGTTTCGAGATTCGTTAGACAAGTTATGTGAAGTCTACTTATGGATTGGTTGTTTGAACGAAAAACGCGTTCAGGAGACATAACACCACATGTAGCTATATGAAGTTCCTTCGTGGTTCTGAAAATGATTGGTCGTATAGCAAGGTAATTCAGTGCAATATTTGTAACCTGAATTAACAGAGCTCAGGCCGTATGCAAGTCCCTGGTTCTTTCACAACAATCGTGTTTACGACAAACACTTTCAGTTCGCAAAGTAATGTGGAAGTATGTCAAATATCTATATACTATTCTTGACATCTGGGTTAGAACATGACGGAAAAACTCGTTCAATTTTACAAATAAATTCTTGAACTAAAATGTACAAATTTCACACGAAACCTCCTTCTTCTCTCTTTACTGTTCGAAAACCCCTCGAAGAGAAAGATATATTTGTGGATTGCTAAGTACAATTAAGAGAAAGTTTCATATAGAAAAAAATTTTTATCCGGGCATCTCTAGCAAGTCTAGAAATTAATTAAACCGCAGCTAAAGCGTCTATTAAAAACTACATACGTATCTAACCACGACCTATATCTTTATGCGAATATATTTCAGAAAGATTACGAGATGTGTACTCAGAGGATAAAAACCGGATCTAGATAAGTTCTACACGCTGATTCTGACGTGACAAGCTGAAATAAACTAACCGATATAGAACTATTATAGAAAAATAAAGCTTGTCAAGGGATTTCTAGAGGTTACTGGACTAGATTTATTTCTATTTTCCTAGCCTGAATAAAAAACATAAGTTAGTTGCAATGATATATATAAGAAACGAGAAGTCACATTATCATCAGTACCAACCCATAAACTGCAAAAATTATCTACTTTGCTCAGATAAATGTTAAGCAGTATTAACGCCTAAATTGATTTTCAAAACTACTCTCCATTCCATAAAAAACAAGAGTTGTCCATCGCAGATATGTCCGTCCATATTTCCTTGTCATTCCTCAGTAAAAAATGGCAATTTGGCTACTACTTTGAATAAAATACGCATATTATTATCGATATTGCTGCTCAATTTCTACGATTTTGCCAGCCTGTTTAATGTTTCCTCTGTAAAACAATTTAAAGTATTTACAATAGACCATTTCGGAGATTATGCGCCAATTATGAATTTGCGGAACTCGGTGGTGCAAGTTGAACTTTGGAATTCACGTTTTATTCCGTCTTTTGCCTTACGCGACAAAACAGTTTTGCTTTTTGTTATCTGTTTTTATGTTTGTTATCCTAATTTTATGATATATATTTTGAAAAGTACTTTTATTAGTCACGTATTTGTACTTTTAATTTCTTTTTGTACAATAAAGGCAACTTAATATATCCTAAAAACTTTAAACTAGCTACCTAGCTAGAGGTCTCCCAAAAATGCTTTTAGGACACTATACTGTAGCTAGCTATAAGGTAATTAATGCTTGGTTAAAGGTAATTTCGTTTTATATTTAGATATTTAAAATTGTGTAGCTGCTTTGTGCATTATAAAGATATTGGCATTGGATTTTAAACTTGGATTACATTTACTTTAGAGAGAAATTTTTAATTTTGGAAATACCTTACTGAAACTTAAGCTCGCAAAATAATCTGGCTTCTTATTTATAATGGGTGTTAAAAATTTCAATACACTGCTTATAGAGATATCATATATATACGTATGTCTTCATCGGTTTCTTTATCAGGACATGCAATTATAGCAGTAATTTATTACTAAAGTGTAAATATTTATGATAAATAAATAAATAAATAACTCTGTGAAGCTTGTTTGAATTATTGGCATAATAAGTTCCATTGAAGAAAAAGCTCTGGCGATTAACTCAACTATTACTCAGTCCACAAGAAGCCAGGCAGCTGCCTCACATAAGTTCTAAAAAATCCTCATACGTTGTAAAAGGCATAATTCGATCGTAAAAATATGTTTAAAGTTGATTAAATATCCACTTCAGCGTTACTTTTAAAATGTATTAAATAGGAGTCAAAAATAATAACAAAACACACTCAGTATCCCTACGTCCTACACGTGTATTTAATTGCTATTTATAATTCATTAATAGATCAAAGCAAAACGCTTAAATAAAAGTTGTCTGGGTTACCGTAAATCTCCAAATAAACGCCCGGGGTGTTTATTTAATTTTTTTTTTTGAGGGGGGCGTTTATTAGAGGGAGGCGTATTTAAAAGAGGGAGGCGTTTATTTATTTTCAGTTATATTTCTTTTACACAACAGTTAAAAAATCATCTTCTTCTTCATCTTCATCTAGAAGATTACCAGGATCATTTGCATCCTCAATGTCAGAATCGGTAGGTTGGTGGGTTAATTTCATTAGTATCGCCAGGACTTGCAATAAATGAATCTTTCAATTCGTTATCTTCTCCATATGTCTCGTCAAACATAGACTTTGCTTTAAACATGATGAGTTTACGAGAAACACGAAGCATATTACCAAGCCGTTCTAGTATCCATTTTAGAATATCATCCTCCAGTTGTTGGTCAGTTAACTTTCTACCACCACCCTCGAGCCTCTGATGCTTGTTTTTCATAACTACAATGTTTTCCTTGTTTAGACGCCATTCTCGTACTCTTTTTATCTCAATCTTGAAATTCAATGTTTGTTGGACGAGCAGCTACATCAACGAAAGGACACTTACAAAACCTTGGAACTTATTCACCAAAAAAGTCTTTATACCGGAAGTTTCCTGTAATTTCTTAAAAAAAAATTCTCATCATTAATTGGTTTCTCTTCCTTCTCTTGTATCATCTATAAGCTATTACATAGTAGGGGGGGGGGGGGTTGACCCGTTTGCAAGTAGGGATTTATTAAGTGGTTTATTAAGGGTGCTTATATTAAACGCCCCTCTCGAGGGGGGCGTTTAATAAAGGGGGCGTTTATAAAATATTTCGGATTTTAAGGGGGTATTTATTAGAGGAAGGTGTTTAAAAGATGGGAGGCGTTTATTTTGAGATTTACGGTATCCCCTGTTATTTAGATAAAAACATTACGAAGACCTAAACACGCTAAGAGTGTATACAAAACTCGTTTCTGTTTGTGTGTGTTTAAGAGAGTTTTCTACTACGGCATATAGGGTTCAAAGTTCAACTTGCACCACCGGCTTTGAAAATCCATAATGGCGCATAATCTCCTAAATGGTCTATATGGAAGCTAGAATAGAGCCTGTTTTGTGTATATATTTACACTGCGCTTCTGAGACAGGTAATTAATTGGCATGGTAAACGACAGACTGCAGTCTGTTTATTTTATGGGTGTTATATGGGTGTTGTTAGCATTTACAAAAAGGGCTTCCCATTAAATTTGTAACCTGTATCCTGGTGGCCAATGTGGTTTATTGCCCGCAATTATTTAACAATAACTTTGCAACTTTTATAAGGAGGGAAGATTAAGCATATAAAATATTCCGTCTGGCACTTGCCGCTATACCAGAGCGCTGTAAGATTTTCACAGGATGTGTAAAATAACATCTGTGCTAAGCACGCCACATGATTCAACTAGACTGAGTCGTCAACCTGAACTGCAATACTAACTTTTTGTTGCTTCAATGAACTTTTTATCTATCATGCTTTGAAGTGTTTCCTTGATGCTGCATACTTCATTGATATTGTCATGTCACGTACTTTTACTACACAACAAGTTCATTATATTTCAGTCTTGCATTTGTGGAAAGTAAAAAACGATTTTTAGTAATTATTTTTGCATCACCTGTTGCAATTGTTATGCAAAAAGACACGCAGATTGATAAACAAAAAACCCAGCTTCGTTATAACATTGGTTCCGCAGCTTAATAGCTCTACAACTGTCTTGTTCGTCGTACGAACTCTCGTCATGCCCTGAAGTAGAACTCCGCATATTACGAGTATCAAAATACATTTAAAAAAAAACACAGAAAAGCTGAACATGTTACTACATTGTTATCAAAAGTATTATTACGATAAATACAATTATATATGTAAAAATATACTGACAAATATTAGGAAAATTCAGTAGAAAAATAAATAACAAGAACACGTGTCTTTCACACGAAGACGTTCACACGCGTTTATTGTTTAAAAACCGCGTGTAAATGACCATTATTATAAAAAAAAAATCGCGGGTTTGGGCGGAAACATACGTATTCATCAAACCAAATGAAGTAAAATAAAAAAATGTTGAAAAAAATAATTCCTTAGTAAAATAAAGCATAACATATTCACACTCGGTTGAGCAAATTACGAAGGTGCATTCTGCAAATATATGTGGTGCATCCCAATTAAATAACAAAACTGAATATAGTTGAATATAATTCCCTTTGATTATTTGGATGTTTAAAAAAAATGGTATAAAAGCTTATTGATATTTTTACGTCTCAGACGACAATGTTGGTGAAGGCTACCACATTCAAAATCTAACCTCACACCCTTTTAACATTTCAGTTACAAAACTTCAATTCCGGTAAAAACAGGTTGTTATAATAACTAAACTAAACAAAAAAATTTTTAGTCTTAGAAATATAAATTCAATTCAATATTTACGCATACAAATTCATATAGAAGGGGCGGGGGTTGTAAGGGGGATTTCTCTAGTTCAGAACTGGTCTTGATGAAACGCGTAGAAGGTATTTCACTAGTTCTGGAAAAAGTCTTAGTGAAATACGTAACTGAATATAGGGTTGGACTTTAAATATAATATACAAACAAATTATTACCGCATGTTTAGCTCAAACTCAACAGCACGCGGTTTACAAGGTTAACGGAACTACAACTATAAGCAAACGCATTAAAGATACCATCTTTTCAACTTAGAAAGAACCTTTTGACTTTACACATACATACAGAAGTAAACCTGCACTGTTTGATCATCTAGCTAAACATTTAAATAATTAAAAGTGCTTACCAAGTACACCAAATACATACATCCTGCGGGTTAAAAATTACTATGCGATATCCGTAGAAATAGCAGCGACAAACTCAGTTCGCTTTCCCTTATTACACGGCCACTGGCTTAGCAAAGAAGATTTTGTTTAGCTTTAACGGCGGTTTTTTATCGTCAATCAGTCTACTATGCTCGAAATCTTTAATGGGTGTGTCGCCATACCTCATGTTGTCTCCTATCGTGCCATAGTTATCATACAAGCTTTTGCAATTCCGTTTTCCCGATTTCGGAGTAGAACCGGAACCATCGGAATCTATTTTCTGTTCAGCATCAAAATCCGATCTTCTGTTCGTTTCCGACATCTGATCAGGATCGCGTTTACCACTATCAATGAACGTTCCAGAATCGACAGATGAAGACGATATAGACGCAGTGTGCATGAAATCGAGCGGATCCCGTTTGGTACTTCTAGACGGCGTTTGTAACAAATCCAGCAGGTTACCCTCTTGGCAGAGCGTATCCTCCAGCGCTTTTCTTTTCATCTCATGATAGAATGAGCATGCCATGTAGTCCTCAGACACCGCATCTTCCAGTAAACGGATGATTTCAAGAAACGATGGACGATTCTTCGGGTCGCGTTGCCAACACAATTCCATAAACTCTCGCATCTGCTTGTCACAATCTGGAGGGTAGTCTAACAGACCATCATTTAAAACAAAGTGCAACACCTCTTCGTTTGATTTTCCTTGGTATGGTTGAGCACCCAGAGTAACTATCTCCCACAACACTACACCGAATGACCTAAATACAACAATGTCTATAGAATACGCAAAAGCACACCTCGTGTGGGGTGTAACAGGTTTTTCTTAAAATGTGTGCAAGAAATAATATCCTAAATACTTAATTGTATAGCATGATTTGTTTAACTATCTCTTACTTGAAAACGGGGCTTGACAGGACAAGTTAAACAATAACGTAAGCAGGGTAAGAATAGTTCCGTGGCCTCTTTAAGAATCAGGTATGTTCAGGTAAATATTGCCCTGAGTCATTGCACCGACCTCGCAAGCTCAGTCGGCACTTAGACTTTTGCGGTACAGCTCGCGGTAATCGGTTATTATTGTATTAGTATGAAGCGACAAAAAAATCGTAATCTAAGGTCATCTATACTACATATAAAGCATTATAGAAAATAAAACATAAAAAAATCCGAGCTCACACATACCAAACTACCACACATTAACAGTATAAAATGAGATAGGAAAACTCGTAATCCAAGGTCATACATACCACACATCAGAAGCAGTTGTAAACAAGCCATCTCGTAAACTTTCTGGCGCCATCCAGCGAACAGGTAGCAAACCCTTCCCTCCCTTGCGATAATAATCCGACTCGTAGATGTCACGTGCCATACCGAAATCACCTAAGAAATGAATGAATAAAACTAGAAATTTTTTATAATTCAGACGTCCTTACATTTACAATTTTACAATGTCAGTAGTAGTGATTTAAAACTTTGTAACAATAGCGGATCGGTCGGTCCTGACAATCCTGAGAATTTGTGTCTAAACCTCCGGACATTTCCCTCGTTTTTAAAGCGAACTTTTAATTACAAGTATATCAATACTAGTATATCGATACAAGTATATCGATACAGGTATATCGACACAAGTATATCGATACAAGTATATCGATACAAGTATATCGACACAAGTATATCGATACAAGTATATCGATACAAGCATATCGATACAAGTAGTAGTAGTGATTTAAAACTTTGTAACAATAGCGGATCGGTCGGTCCTGACAATCCGGACATTTTCCTCGTTTTTAAAGCGAACTTTTAATTACAAGTATATCGATACTAGTATATCGATACAAGTATATCGATACAAATATATCGACACAAGTATATCGACACAAGTATATTGATACAAGTATATCGATACAAGTATATCGATACAAGTATATCGATACAAGCATATCGATACAGGTATATCGATACAAGCATATCGATACAAGCATATCGATACAAGTATATCGATACAGGAATATCGATACAAGAATATTGATACAAGTATATCGATACTAGTATATCGATACAAGTACATCGATACAATTATATCGATACAAGTATATCGATACAAGTATATCGACACAAGTATATCGACACAAGTATATCGATACAAGTATATCGATACAAGTATATCGATACAAGTATATCGATACAAGCATATCGATACAAGTATATCGATACAAGTATATCGATACAAGTATATCGATACAAGTATATCGATACAAGTATATCGATACAAGTATACCGATGCAAGTATATCGATATTTGTGAAAAAAAACTGTAAAAAAACTATTTAAGAATAGTTGTCAAACTTAATCGAATATATTTAAAAAATAAAAAATAGCTTGCTGATATTTTGCTGACTTTGACAATAATTTCGGAATTTCCTACAATTCCTGAGAGAGTGGGTGAATATAATAATACAATTCGACTAAATATCATCACGATTTAGTCCAAAACCTTGGATGAAACACTTACAAAGTCTGTATGTTCAAAAGGTTATTGAAATAGATACCTACCGATTTTGACAGTGAAATCAATCGCAACCATGCAATTTCTCGCTGCTAAGTCGCGATGAACAAATTTCCGAGCAGCTAAATATGCCATTCCATCAGCAATTTCTGCTGTCATTTGTAACATCTCTTCATGTTTTGGTGGAAAAAGGCTACCTTTCTCCTGAAACAGAAAACAATATGTCAAAATCATAACGAAATATGAGAACAAGTTCAACATGTTACGTTTTACGTTCTAATGTAAAGATGAATCTTGAGTAATATCACAAAGTTGAAGATTTTATTTCACGCGCACACCCGGTACACAAAGAATGGGTGGGCGAGATATATTTCACGCAGTTTAAGTCGCGCGAAAAACAATATAAACGCGACTATAAGAGACATTATTTCTGCAACCTGTTTTCTAACTCAACTATATTTAACCCTATTCTGTATCTGTTTTGGAAAATTTGGAATTTTTAACAGTGCAATATTTAGTCTTTTCCGTTTTTGTTTTCAGACACTTCGTGACTTTTTAATGATTTTATCTCATACTAAACAATGACATCTCTTTTTCAAACCTCTGGCTTTTGTGAGCCTTGTAAAACCTTGTCAAAGTGCGCGCGAAATCAAAATCAACGCGCAAAATTAACATGTGCGAATGATATTATGGTAATTTATGCTAAGTTGTAGGTAACCATAACAACAAATAACCATAGCAGCGAGTAACCATAGCTGTGAAGTTTTAGTGAAAAATATTTTGAGGAAACCATAAGAAAAAGGATGGCTGATTCGTTGTCTTCGTAGAGAAAAACTATATAAAAAAAAAAAAAAAAAAAAAAATTCTTACCTCCGGTCTTCTACTTCTCAAGAACGTCTTCAGGTCACCTCTTTCCATCAATTCCATCACAACAAACGTTGGTTGTCCCTGTGAGACCACACCTATAAGTCTTACGACGTGATTACAATTAAATGCTTTCATAATAGACGCTTCCTGCAAGAACTCGATACGATCACGAAGAGACGCGTTCTCATTCACTGTTTTGACAGCTACACGTAGTTCTGTGACCCCATCGATGTCATGCGCTATGCCTCCATATACCATTCCAAATGAACCTTGGCCTAACTCGCGAAGAAGCTCAATTTTTTCACGATCCAATTCCCATTCGTCAGCAATGTAAACTAAGAATATAAAAAATCGACTGAATGAGTACACTTCCTTTCAAACAACTGTACGAATTTTGCAGCTTTTCATTAAAAATTGTTTCCCGACATATTTTCCAAACTTGATCATATTCATATTATAAATATGCTCTTATAAACACATCGTATGTTTATTTCATTTTTGAGATTTTTAGGGAAGGGGGACGGTTACTCGAAACAGGCGTTAGAGAATGGGTATTTTTTAGAAAAACTTAGAAATTCGAATATATTTTTTTTATTAATATGTCGTAAATAAATTTTTAAAATTGTCAACAATACATCAGTAAAGTGGGTCAAGCGAATTGAATTCAGTGCTTTCCTCCTCGAGAGCCTTTGAAAAGCAATGGTGGCCTAAAAATGCTACCCCTGAAATGAATCAAACAACGTATTGCCACAAAACTTGTCCAAAATTTTTGTAAACATATTGGAGGACAATTGAGATAATAAATTATCTACTTCTTGACTAAAAAAGGGGGCGTTTATCAGAGACGAGGTGTTTATTAATTTTAACAAGAAGCCCTGGGGGCTCTAAGAATTTCCGCTCGCTATTAAAATATTTGATGACAACCTGGTAATTCGTTGTGCTATCGTGTCAAACATTCGAAGAAGTTTGGTGTATGAAGCTCTGAAGATAAAGCACACAAATGACTTTATATCTTACAACAAACGCAAACAAAACGAAACGTGTCATAATAAAGTCACATTTTACGAGAAATTGCTAACAAAAAATACAGCATACCATTGATGGTTAAAACGTTTATAGTCTTAAACGGCATTTAGTTGACAAAAAAACCAAAATTTGATGTCACCATCATGTTCAGCATACTTTTTTTGTGGTCTGTGCCAAAATTTGTCGAAAATAAAGTAGTTTTAATTTTTGGACCAATTTTGGCATAAAATGACATTTAGGTGGCAAAAAATCAAAATTATAATGTCAACATTATGTTCAGCATACTTTTTTTGTTAACTGTACCAAATTTTGTCGAAAACAAATACCAATTTTGGCCTGAAACGTCATTTAGATGACTTCCAAGTACTTAGGGAGTTTGGGTACGAAGTTTAAATCTGTGACGTTCCCAATTGACCATTTGGGACAGTTAGCAGATGGATACCAATACTATCGTCCTCTCAGAGGAACGTGAAATCCCAGGGTCGATTTTTTCTCAAAAAATGCTCCAAAAGAAAAAAACGACGGTTTTAAAGAATTTCCAACACCTTCAGGCGCGGAAATTCAATTATTTTTAGGCAGTGCTCTTGGTTTCCTTTTTATTGATATTTGGGTGTTTAATACGCTTTCATTAGAGCATATGATAGGCTTTACATTTATAAAACATTTTTAGGCCAAAATTATCCTGACTAGTTGTTATCGGTACAGGCTTTTAGGTCTTGATATTTGCTTTATCATAACAAACGAGTTAGTACCGTTACCTTCATTGGAGTTCATGTATTCTGGATTAACACTAGCATAAAGTACCCCTGGTGCTCCCTTGACGATATTTCTAAAACAATAACAAAATAGTTTTTCAATGTACTACATGTTTGTTTTTATAAGCATTGCGCTTATACGCATATCTAGGATCAGATAAGGGGAAATTTTAAGCATATGATAAGCATTATGCCGAGCCTTCAAAAATGCCTTACAATGATCTTTTCTGGTATGTTTTTGACTACAAAAAGAAACAGGAATACAGAACTGTACTTTATAAGCTTGACCTTGTTTACTCATTAAAATATTGCATCAAACATGCTTAATTTCATTCAGCTACCATCTTTGGCTCAGAGACAAACATGTAGTTTGCAAAAAGAGAAGGAGTTACGCAAATCTTTCGGCGCGAAAATTTAACTAAAAAAATATTATATTATTTTAACTGCTATTTACTTCGAATATAAAGTAAGAAATATAATAGTAAATGCATAATAAAATATTTTTGGGCATGTTTCTGGGATGAAATTTAGGTGCAATATACCATACTAGTCGGTAACCGTCCTTTATTAAACGCATTTCGTGTTTCTCGCTACCGCGGTTACCATTTTGCATGACAGACAAACAGACGTATACGGGTATTATAATATAGATGTTTGTGATTGTGTATACACATTCATAAGCCATGATGCTGACACAAAATATAAAATGTGTCCACTTAACTCCTTTTCAAGGTTTATAAAGACACAACGTTATTTTTTAAACAATACTTTGATAAATTTTGAAAATTCGTGACAACCCCTTACTTATCTGACACAAGCAATAGGACATTCACACGCCAACACACATTTAAGGTGTGCTTTTGATGGGACAATCCAAGTTTTGTAGAAGGTTGGTCACTGCAATACGCATAAAGGCACACTTAAAACACTCGGTGAGTGATTTTAGCTGCACGTGCTATAATCCTAACAGTGGACAACCTGATATGAAGATAGAAAGAGTCATAGCATTTCTACTAACCTTTTAAAGAGCGCATAATAACTGATAAAAGCCAGCAGGAAGAGAATCAGAAGTACTGCACCAAGACTGACACCAAGCACAAGTGACATGTTCTTGCTGTCTTCTTTACTAACAACACTAAAAGTCACGGGCTTACTCCATGAACCATTTCCAGCAGGACTGATTGCTCGAACTTTAACAACGTAATTACCCGTCGGTGCTGTTCGAGTAAGAAATGACGGAGAGCTTCCTTGGACACAATATTGGATATCGTCTTTGTTATTACCGTAGCTGTTAAATAATAACGTAATCCGTTAGTCATTGCTCTGCACATCAACTTTGAAAGCAAAGACCCCGTCTAAAACTTACAGTTGCAAAATTTTTGTTATTGTCAGGTGTGATGCATTTTGAAACTTAAAGCAACGTTACACTTATGTATTGCAACGAGAATAAAATGTTTAAAGGATTAAACATTAAGTTTAAATTACTTTTTTTTACACTCTCATACCTTTAAAAACTTTCCCACACTTGCATACGTTCACACCCTTCCATACGTTCACACCCTTGCATGCGTTCACACCCTTGCAAACTTACAAACCCTTGCATACGTTCACACCCTTGCAAACTTTCAAACCCTTCCATACGTTCATACCCTTGCATACGTTTACACCCTTGCAAACTTCCAGACCCTTGCATACGTTCACACCCTTGCCAACTTTTAAACCCTTGCATACGTTTACACCTATCCATATGTTTACACCCTTGCAAACCTCCAAACCCTTTCATACGTTCACACCCTTTCATACGTTCACACCCTTGCATCCCTTTTAATGCTAACTGGCGTCTTACCTAATCAAGATATCATACTTTAAAACTATAGCATTTGGTTGTTTTGGTGGAGTCCACGTGATATTGTACGTGTCTTCTTGCACAGTAACATTAATTGGACTTGCGAGATTGTCAGCAGTTTTGTGGATATCTGTACGTGCTTGTGCGTACCCACATTGAGCTGTGATAACAGAACCTGGTTTGGCACAGCCACCTTTTTCACTTGTTTCCGTGCAAGCACAAATCTGACAAAAAAATCAAAGTAGCTTTGAAGTAGTATATAAGTAGTACGAAGATATTTAAATATAATATGAGTAGAATTCTGCTTTTAAAATACCAAAAAAGCTCACTTAAACATTCTCTTTTTTTTTCAATGTTGCCAAAATATTGTTGAGGATAAGCTTATGTTCCAATTTTACCTCAAGTTATCAGCAAATCACGTTTTGGAACTAACATTTACCGAATGAAGCTGATTAGTATTTATTTGTTTGTTTGTTTTATTTTTATTTCTAAAACTTGCTTGTGGTCTTTTGTCACACAGCCAAAGCAAAAATTTAACATTATTTTGTTCATGCAAAAAGCTTTGATATTTAGGTTCTAAGTTTTATGGGAAGAATCTATAGTCTAAACACACAAAGTAGTAAAGTTACCCAGTGTGCTGGTTCTAAAAACATTTACAAAGAATTTATAAAACATTTGAGAGAGGAAGAACTGCAAGCACACAACATACAACAAAAAATATTTCCTACCCTAAAAATATAGTCTTGAAAGTATTCCAGACCTTCCACGAGAAAAGAAAAAGTTGTCCCACTAACATTGGCATTAGGCTGTCGAAAAACAATAGGTTTTTCAGTTGCTATAGACACAGTACTTGTGACGTGAGTCTTATTTGGTAGCAACAACTGTGTTGGTGTTATAACCTTTTCGTCTGTGTCAGCCTCTCGCTGTTTCGTGAAGATGATCATGTTTATGCGTTCTTGAAACTCTTTCATAAACGTGGCTGCTTCTCGATCAGCTTGCACTGCTTTTGATTTTTCTTTTTCTGCGTCACAAATGCAGGTAAAATTGGCCTTGCATGAAGCTAAAAAAAACATTGAATAATACTGCATAATTAGATACTGGTAATCTTTTAACTAACGAACTAGTCGAAATTACTACACAACTTTCTCAATATCACGTTAAATGTCAAACAAAAAACACTGCACGTACAATCTCCAATGTTTAGGTTTTGTTTAGTCTGCACACCGCCTTTCACGTCTCTTTTACACCAATCCAACGATTTCTGATCTTGCCAAAAGGAATAGCTTGCTCTTTGCCAGTATAATTCATACCGCATAATGTTACCATTCGGTTCATCTGGTGCTCTCCATTGAAGAAAAATAGAAGAATCGGATTGATAGGATGCTTCAACACCAAGAGGAGGAGAAGGAACTAAAATGGTAAATAAGAAATTTAAACAGCTCTGGTTTCCGTGGCGAAAGGTATCTTGATATCAACCTATTTTATAAAATTGTTACAATAAAAAAACAAATTTACATCTGAATGGTCACACGTGAATATCAAACATGAGAATAAACAATAACACAATGAAGTTTCTAGAAAAACCTTAATATGGTTAACTTGGGGTAGTTAAGGCCTGTTGCCACCATTTAGATTTTCTTTAAAAACCCAAAATCATTACTTTCTAGCATTTCTTGATAAGTACCTTATAGTGCAAAAAATATTTAATAACCAGATCCCGAGGAAAGCTGTGACCAACCCTAACTCATAGGTCCCTTTTCTTATTGCGTGTGACCAAAAAAACTATTTTTAGCTAATTTAAGACGTTCTAGGTCCGTTTCCTAACAACCAGATTTTTTCGCATACGAGACCAAATGAAATTTGTAGATAGTAATCTGTATTAACACATTAGATCATTTATAGAAAAAAGTGGAGATAATTTTTAGATAAAAACTCAGGAAACACTATTTTCGGGCCAAATGTGTTTTGGCCAAAAAGGATTATTTTCCCCTAAAATGGACGAAATCCAAAAATGTCACTTTCTAGCATTTATTGATAAATAATTTGTGAGAAAAAAAATAATAATAAGCCGATCAAAAGAAAAGCTGTGACACACAGACATACGGACAGACAGACGGACCCTACTTAAAAGGTCACTTGACTATGGTGTATAACCAATATGTAGTCTACGTAAATTAGCAGGAATGAGGCATTTTGTGGCATTGGATCTTAAAAACTTGGGCCAAACACATACTTTTAGACAACCGTGGACATAAATTAGTGGAGAGCAGGGTGGATTTTCATCAGCACAAGTAATTAAATTACTTCCAGGAGAACTGTAGTTACAAATAGGTGACTGTACATCTTAAAGAGCAAAATTAAGATTCCATATATTTTAACTGGTTTCCATTAAACTTCTTCCTGATTACTCTTCTACTAAGCAAAGAATAACTTACTTGCTTGGGTTGTTCGAAGATACTTGATCTTACTGGTTCTCCCTTCTCCCTTGGACACAACTTCTTTGATGTAAAACGCATATGTTGCATAAGCATTGAGAGAAGTGATAATTGTACTCATCTTAATAACAGAAGTAAAATCAAAGGCAGGTTTCTGCTCATCAACTGTTTTCCATTGAAGATTCTGATCAAAATCATCAACAAATTCTTGATCGGTCGCTGCTCCTTTATCACTAAAAAAAAAATTAAATTTATAAGTGAATTCTTACACCATGACATGATGTTACTATGTGAAATGTCTACGTGAAAAACAAGGTGATTACTTATAGTGTTACTTTGATACACAAGCACCAAGGCTTGTTGTCAATGCAATTGACTGACCATTAAGATAACCGTCATTTAAACTTGCACAATTAAAAAAAAAACTGAAAAAGAGCTACTTACAGTTTCAGATAATATATTGTATAAAACAATATGTAATGTGATGATGTGTCTCGATGAAAATTCCACTTTGCTTTTACACATTTTTCAGTAGCACATGAAAGAGGTACATCTAAATGTCCCGAAAATAAGTCATCTATACTTGCTGTAACTTCTTCCACTGCCATTTCTAACCTCTTTACATCGCCTAGAAAATAAACATTCGTCCTTGATATCTTTGTATCTTTTGCTTTGTTAGCTCAAGTTACATAAGCAGAGTGAACTTTTGGTTTCTAAATTTACCTGTTTCTGGAATTGTTTAACATGCATAGTTTACTGCTACTTGTATATTTATATTGTTTTTCAAATAATTTTAAAATATTTAAATAAATCGGCAATTTAAATTAATCTCCTAGAATTAAATAACTCAATAAACTGGAGCTAAAACATTATTACAAAATCATATACAAATAAAAAAAAATTAACATTGGAACTGTAACTTTCTGTATCCCTACACTAGACTAGTATTGTTCGGCTCACTACTTTCATAGAAAAAACAGGCCACTCTATTGACCAGAATTACATTGATTACACAGTTAAAACCCTCTTGGCATATTAGCACCCATTCAATATGACATCTTTTGAGCCCTGACTGGGTGAGAAAAGAAGCGATAAGAAAGGTTAATTTTTGCTATGAAATTAACAAGGTCAAGAATAACTATTTTACCAATAACCTATCAGTTAGTTGCTAACTAATTTTAAGGCACATTAGTCTAGCTATACCTCGTTAGCCAGGTTACTGAACTGGCAACCGTAATAGAGTTAAACTCCGATCCCTGATCTAAAAACGAATACAGTCAACAAATAATACTCAAGAATGAGAAGTCTCCACACATTTTTGTTAAGTATTCATATAATCTTTTTTTTAGCTAGCTAACTTACCACTGGTCTTCACATTTTTCTGACGGCTTATCACTGCTAAGGGTCTATCCCCTCCCACCTTCTTAATGGACCCTCCAAAAACGAATTGAAGCAAACTTACATATTTTTTGCATAGTCTTGGAGAAGCTGTTTGTGCTCAGACTTTTGGAAAAATTATGATAAAAAGGAAATTTGAATATTTGAAACTTTTGACAGAAAATCAAACCTGTATTTTATACATTTCTGTAAGTGTATCACTCCTTACAGCTATTTTTTGAGGCTTTGCCAGCACAATATACGGACTCTATTTTCTGATGATTAATAATTTTTTTTCCTAATTCCGCGTAACGACATACAAATTTTTTTTCCAAAGGCATCTGAATTCAGATGTATAAATTCTTATCTGAATCCCTATCTGAATTCGTGAATTCACATGATCAAATCTTTTTTTATCAGTATTGTCTCCATACTCTGAACAGTCTAGCATACCAATGAAAACAGCAATTACATATTTCAGTATAGCTAGATGACTTACCAATGTTTACAAAAAAAAATGTGTGCTCACATTCTAAGCAGAACCATAAAAGGAAAATTGGCTGAATAGATTTCATGCACAGACAAATTTCGAAGCAATAATTTGAATGGATTTCTTTAATCTGTGGTCTGTTATTAAAACCAGAACGCATGCACATGTCTATTGTTTCCAACGTAAAAACAAGTTTCACAAAAGTTATCTATTAAAAAACTTTTTCTTTTCCGGAATTCGTTGCTCTCGTTGGAAAGTATGTGATTGATGATTGATGATGCCCTCTACTGAAGAGCTATACCCATCACAATATGATATCTTATCCTAGTCTTTTTCCCAGATCTCTTCAAAACGGTTAATCTTGAGAAGACCTGGGGACGACAGTGATTTTATCTCTCGAACTTTTAGAACCTAGTTTCCAGACACTGCATTTTAGACTGCCCTTATTCAAAAGGAATTTTGGAACTATAAAAAGGCAAAAAAGTCCTGGGACGGGGCTACTATTTTTTTCAAAGGCTGCATTACTATCACTCCCTTAGGTCTTGTTTACATTTTACGTATAGAAATATTAGCAAGATCATATCGCTTCGCTTTCAAACAACATGTATGAAGCACCTCAGAACGTTTTGATGTATTTTATTTGCACGACGTACACATTTCTATAATTGTCTACGATTTTCTTTGGCTATATCGTACAGTGAAAAAATGTGTTCAAAGACCTGACATTGCTTTTCTTTGTTACACTTATTTTTACATGTTATTTTGATGATAATTGCAATGTTTTTTTCATTCTTACATAAATAAAGCAGGTATTCAAAAACTTATTTATTTGGGTATTTAACATTTAGTATGTTTAGAGGGTAGAAAGCTTCTTTGTTTCTGTGTACTTTTTCAGCATACTCATAGAAGTAATTGTTTGTACTAATCTTTAAAGCTATGAAAAAAATATTTTTACTGGTCTTTTCTTCTGTTTACTGCTATGTCTATTTTCATTCCATACCATTTATTTCCACAAAATCTGGTTACAAACACGATCAAACTGAATGTGATCACCAAATTAAACTTGGAATAAATTTATTATAAAAATTTAAAAAATGGATTACTTTAGAATGTGATACATTTTTAGACCTCCTACAACCTCTTTTGATAGTTTTCCAACAAAAATATATATAGGCTTCGCACGAAACGTTTAGATATTTTTATTTAACTGGTAAACAGTAACATGACCTTCTAACTTCAAAAGCTTTTATCAACTCAAAGAAAGGGAACAAAATATTTTTTAAAGACCGTCAAATAAAGAAATACTTTTTTTATTAGATTTGACTGTTGCAGCAAGCATTTCGACTCTATACTTTTTAAAAAATTTATGCGTACTATATTATTCAGGGAAACAAAAAGGTTATTATTGTCTAAAGAGTCCATTAATTTTGAAAGAAAGGAAATTTATTAAATCAAAAGGGAAATTATTCAGAATAATTCAGAATAATAATTCATAAAAATCAGAAAAACTCACAGTTAACACGGTTGCCATTGCTATGTTCAGAGACATCTGCGGTAACTTTTTTTTTATCTTCATACAGCATTTGATCAGTTATTTTGAATATTTCACGAGGGCATAATCTTGGATTGACCTGTGCAAAGATTTTTCCACGTGTACAAGTAATTGGTTTTGATGCATTCCACAGTTCCTTTAGATTGACGTTGTCATAAATTGATACAGCATATCTAGAAGATAAAAAAAGACGAATACTTTAAAACGTGCTAAAAAATTTAAACAAGCTAACTATAAACTTCATGCAAGTAACTTCCATGAAAATTTTTTAAATAAATTTTTGTTTACAGACTAGAAAAAACAACAACGTTTTCTGCATATAAAATGGGTATTTATAAAACATTTACATTATTAAGTAAAATAAAGAGAAAGATTTGATTTGAAGGAACTATCATAAAAAATTATTTAAAATATCATTTGTAATTACTTTGCTTTTCAACATTATTTACTCAAACTTTTTCACCAGACAGACCTTCTCTTTTTTGTTTTACTTAATTTAACATATATGGCGTATATGAAGTTAAGAAGTTGTTATTAAAAGTTGTGAGTAATTGCACACATTTAATGTAATAATTGCCTGTTTATAAACATCGAATTTTTTTAAAAGTTTCGCTAATTATCCGAAATTATGACATCAAGCTTTAAAACATGTAATTGTTGTTACCAAGAATAATTGTGGTAATGTTAACTTTATCTATGCCTTGGAAAAACTCTTAAATAAACCTCAATCAGAGCTAATTAATGATGTCATGCATAATTAGTGGAAATTCAACTTAATCTTAAGAACCAATCAAGATTTCCAAGATTCCTTGACATCTTTCTAAATTTTTCTTATGAAATTAACTTTTTTTTCTTGCAAGAGGTAAGCTTTAAGCGTGATAATCAAATGAAAATATAATTGAGAAATATTAACCAAAACAACCAAGAGTATACTGATGTTTCACAATCCATATGTACCTGCATCTGCAATTATTCTGAAAAAAAATATCAAATGGTATTCTAATAAATCTGAAAAAATTACCTATTGTGGATCAATGCATCTTTAGGTGGATCAATAAGGTTTAAGTTGCTTAAAAAGTCCAGGCTTCGCAAACTTGGTGATTGGCGTATCATAATATGTCCCCTAATAATCCTCAACGATTTTAAACCTTTGGCAAAATCATCAATGTTACCTATAACACAAAAATAAATAAACAGAGATTAGAGTTATCTATTGCTTTTCGTAGCTGCCTGGTTCAGTTTTACAGCCAGATATTTTAAAATCATGTTTACCAAGGTCTACTTCGCTCATGCAACTTTCAAGTCACTATAAGCTTTATTATAACAAGGACCAATTTCTATTCAATCAATAGTTAATAATTACTTAAAATAAAACTAGGTCTATTACATATTCGTATGTACCTTTTGATTTTCTTCAATTCAGGACCTATTCTTGTTTGATTTAAAAAGATTTTATTCTGTCAGAAATGTGGCGGATTGTGACAATTTCTGTTACCATCCCTTAATATCTAGTTTCCCTATTATATTTTTTAGTTTTCAAGTAATAACACTTTCGTTTGTAAGTTAGGTTCCACATGGTTCAAAATTTAGTTGTTTGTTGTGATTCTTTTTGTGTGAAAAAAAGTAGATATTCAAGTGGAAAGAAAAATACTGAGATTAGCATTATATTGTTACAGAACTGTTCAGAACAGAAAAATAAGATTTATGAGAACAAGGTGACAAAATTTCTAACAATATACATAATCAACAGGTTCTGATATCATCCTAAATGATTCATTTAATTTATTCATATTCAGGTCAGGCTTTTTGTTGGCGCTGCTCAAAAGGCACCCCTGTAAGTAACGAAGAAGACATCGTATTGCAACTTGGCATGATTGTTAGCACACTGGAGGTAAATTGGCTGACGCCATTCAGCCCAAGATGATGGCATTTTATCTTAAAAAATAGTGAAACACAGGAATAAAAAAATTGTTTTTAATGTTTATATGTATAAAATTACTTGATAGAAGCAACAAAGAGTATAGTATGACTTTGGAATTGTTGATAAGGATAATTCAAGAAAAATAATTTTTTGGTCCAATTTTTTTTAAGAGCACATGTAGTTAACAGTTGAGTCATCAAGACAACGGACGTGGTGTCTTGCCAAAACTTTTTTGACTATCCTGAATCTACCTACAAATTAAGTCACCAAATATTAGTCCCTTAAAGTGTATGCTTAAGACGTTATAACATAATATTCAAATGGAGGGCTAAAAAAGCGCCCTCGGTTGTTTCTCAGCCAGAATAGGGACCTGCACTACCAACTATTAACAGCCGATACTAAAAAAAATGTGTAAAGGTGTCTAGTTTCTTTGTTAAAAATCCGTAAACAAGTAAAAGTGTTATAGTGAAGTAGTATTTTAAATGATACAAAAACAGAGACATAACTTTCGCAACAAAAACATTACCAGTTCCTTCTTGTAACTCAAACCTCAAACTTCCAATGATCTCAGTACAACCACTTAATCCTTTCAGTTTAATATCTGCTGGAACTCGAATCAATGCACCTTTGTAGCGTTCTCTGTCTACCATTTCACCTTTTAATTTACATACTAAATTAAAAAAAATGTTTATGCAGACAGATCTTTAAAATTTAAAAGCTGTGAACATTACTGAACACAATATCGTGAATATCACAAATTTCTACATTAAGACTAACAACTGTCTGCCTATCTTTGTACGATCCAGTAGTCTGGTTATAAACACATAAAAGAGCAAATACAATGTAAAAAGGGCCAGTGAACCTGTAGATTTATCTATGACCTACTAATTAGCACCATAACTACTGTTGTATATTTCTGCCATTTTTAAGTTATAAAACCAGCCTCTGCAGGCACTGACAAAGGTTAAACTTGACAAAGATCTGCTAAAACATTTGAGGCAATCTGAATTAAACTGTCGGCAATATAAAAATACAGCATGATTAAAATGAAAATTTAATACCTCGAGGACATTGTGATGGGTCAGAACACTTTATGCATTTGTTGTTTGCTTTCTCTAGGTAACCAGCCGGGCACTCCTTCACACATTCACCATTTAACAAAAAATAGTTTGGACAAGATTTTACGCAAAACAAATTCTTTACCTAAAGAATAGAAAATATTGTGATAACCAGTAAATAATGCTATGTATCTTATTTGTAGCAATGTCCTTTTCTACTTTAGCCACCTGAAAAGCTCTACTACTTATGACATTATTGCGAATACTCACCGAAAATATATGTTGAAAATACAGTATAAATACGTCACATAAAATGGCATATTATTAAAGCATGAAGCATCTTATAAAAAACTTCCCATGGCATACCAAAAAAAATTCTACACTGTAATCTAATTTTTCTACACCATAGTTTAATTTTTCTTTGTCGGAAATAAATTACACGGTATGTAAAAAAGCGTTCTAAGTTTGGTTGCAATCTGCCATTCACATTAGGAAGGTGCGCCATGACTCATTAGTGCACCTATTTTAACTTGCACCAGCGCATGGGCTAAATATCGAACTTTTTTATATTTAAACAGGAATTAGTGCAAACACACTATAAAAAATCAAGAATATTATAAACGATAGACATACGATGGGAAATATTTAGAATATTTCCCATCGTTTTATTCTCTTAAGAATTGATCAAAAATCTTTCTTACAAAGTTTTTAGACTGCCATAATTTGTTATTAAACTTGCAAAAAACCTTTTTCACAGAGTTAACGTTTACTATATTTTACTAAGAAATGACAAACAAAGTTATAAAACCATCATAAATAACCTACATAAAATATTTTCAATGCTGCTGGCAAAAATATTAAGCACTACAGGATAGCACTTAAATACTAAGACATGTTGATTATATCAGAGGGGTAATTGAACATTATTATCTGAGTACAGGAGTATCCCAAAGCCCAAACCACTAACTTAACTATTTTTTCTAGGCTAAATGCTCTCTTGCAATAAAAGTATAGATATAGCAAGAATTCTAACAATAAAGTGACTATGCAAAATTAATATCTGGTTAAGGTCAATTTTTCGAAAAAAAAAACATATAAATACATACCAAAACATAAGTCTTTGGACACTTTGAAACACATTCTCCTGTTGCCTCAACTCGGTAATGTTTGCAGGCATTACAAGAAAAAGTTGAATCAGCAGAGGTACAACCTCCCAAACATTCTTTGTGGCAGCATTTGTTTGTATGACCTCTTACGCAACCATGTAATGCACACTGATTATCGCAAACTAAAAAGTCAAAATTAGTGAACCACACATACATCGTTTTTATATAAGCACAACACTCGTAAGCATATTTAGGGGAATTTGTTTAAGCACATACTAAAGCATATTGCTCGCCTTGGTAAATCCTTCGGATATGTGTTTTTTCTTATAGCTATTTTAATTAGACTGTTTTAAGGCTTCACGTGCATATAAAAAACATATATTGTAAAGGATTGATTAAACACCCAGGGTCTTTAATAAAAACATTAAATTTTACCTGAGCGCCTTATATGAGCAGGGGTAATTATTTGCAAAGGGCATTTACTTTAATAGGTAATTGTTTGGGATTGTTAATGTTTTTTCTTTAAAAAATTTTGCTTAATCTATGTCCATGTTGTGACACTACACCGCCAGTGTTTATTTGAGCGTGATTGAGGTTTTATCCTGCGCATTATATATGGCAGCATTGAATTTGTAGTTCCTGTTTTTTAAAACATTTCTGTGAATTTTTTAGATAATGTGTATCTTGATTTTGTAAAAAGAAGTCAGTTTTTGAATTGTTTCAAGTGGCTCCAGGACCACAGTAAATCAAAATGTTATAAATTCTGATTAAAACATGATGTAAGCATATAACTCTTTTTTATTAATAGCACATGCTATGTCTATTATACCCAATTATGAAAATAGGAAAAGACAAGATGATTAAAATAAAAAACATTTTGTTTTCATTGTAATAGTAACAAGCAAAAGAATATAAGTAATGGAAATATGAATAAAACACACTGAAAATGGTTCGAAAACAAATTGGAGTAGATTGGGCCAAACTTACATTCCTGACATTGATGGTCATGTGCATTCCCAGGGCCCCAACAATACTGAGCAATTGGATCATCACTATGTCCAGCAGCAGCATGACAAGAATCACTGTAACAACCGCTGCCACAATTTAAATTGTTCGACTCGATAACTATGCCAAATTTCTCAGATTGATCTCTATCCTGAAAATATTAACAAGTAAGACAGGATAGGTTATTTTACTAAAAAAATGCACTTCTTTTTTCTCGTATGATTTGAAATATTTTTTAGAAAATGGATTGCGTCATCTGGATGTGTTAGGTTGTCTCACCTAGATGTGTTGAACCAAATACTAACCTTTTTATCCTACGGTTTCAAATGTTTTAGGAAAAGATGCACACCATAAACTGAATGTTAAAAGTAAGTGGTGAAATAAAAATTAAAAGAGAAAATGTTTAAATTAAAATAAAATCCCCAATATCTCTGCAATTGTTTGTCAAAAGTAATGATCCTATACATTTTCTTAATCAGGGTTTCAAGATCTATGCGATAAAGGCAACGGGTTTATGAATTTCGAAAGAAAAATTTTTGATAGTTTTATTAGGTACTTTGCTGACGTCTGATAGTTGTTGATAGTTTTATTAGGTACTTTGCTGACGTCTGCAAAATTATGAAACCTTTCTATCTTCTTCTTAACCGTTGTCATCAGTGTTTCAATCTCTGCACATTACAGGAAACAAATAAACTGAATTTCGTTTTGTATATCCACTGCTGACGTCAGCAAAAATCTAAAACAACCTATTTTCCCATTGTCCTTCTGCCTAAGTGGATTTCTCCACAAGCCTTATCGACTAGTTACTACTAATGAGAGTAGTCAAGTAAACCTAATAACATTACTAGGCATATTTTAAGGAAAAAAACAGACATATACACAAATGCAACAAGGTCTGTGAAATCCCACTTTTAAGAAG
This sequence comes from Hydractinia symbiolongicarpus, assembly GCF_029227915.1. NCBI lineage: Eukaryota > Metazoa > Cnidaria > Hydrozoa > Anthoathecata > Hydractiniidae > Hydractinia > Hydractinia symbiolongicarpus. The sequence continues at coordinate 9,207,378 of NC_079875.1, read as the reverse complement.
GTAAAAATGGGCATTACAAATTAACATTATTTTGTTAATCCTGTTGGCTTGGGTAAAGATATATGGAAAAATATACATATAATACACTACTTAATACCCTGTGAATAAATCCACAGATTCACCTGTCCTTTTTATATCGCATTTTGTGTTTCCATAAGACAACTTTTTTCTCGCGCATAAAAAGACTATATGCATCTCTACATTATTATAGAGATGCTCATCCTATGATAGTTTTTTTTCATTACTTATAATAGCTATCATTTTCTTACATACATGCAGATGAAAATAATGTACGACATCGTATTTATTTAACAAAGAGTTATTAAGGAGATTTGAGTTCAAAATTGTTCTGATTGCATCAAATAAACTTTCAAAAGACTTATTTTGATCTGAGGTGGGATAAAAATATCTGTTTTTACATATTCAATATCAAGTTACTTAGTCCTGGAAATATACAATATCATCGGGTAAAAAAATTTCAAGGCTAATTACCTTAACAATTGATTTCCATTGTACACTTTTAGCATAGCACAATTTAATATTTCTATCAATTCGAACACCACCATGTAGTATAGTTGTTAATCTGGGAAAATACATCCATTTCAGGCCATTGAAATAGACCACAAGTGCATAGTTTCCAATTAGATTGACACCTCGAATTACAGACAGATTGGGCAGTAAATCAAAAGTTCGTTGCTCGTAAAATGTAATGGCAAAAAATCCAGTAATCTCTCGCAGCAGTGGAAAATACGCCTTTACTTGATTATACTTTGGATGAGTTGTTCGCATAGTGCTTCTTATTATTAAATTTCCGTCAAAGGTGGTACAATTGCGCAGACGTTTACACCAAACAACACTGTCCCTAAAGCAATAACCACTTGGAGATATCCAAAGAGTCACTTCCTTAGGACCATGGCACCCTAAAGTAAAAAAGAAAATGTTTAGAAATATTTCTGATATGCAACAATGTTTTAAGTCAGATTGCAAAAATTTGACCACCGTAACAAAACAAACCTCCTTGCAGCTGTGCAATTTTTACCACAGTAAATGATTGCAGATGTGAAGGTAAGTGTTTCGAAAATATCTTAGTCATTACATTGGCACATGCCGGGTTCTGTCACAAATTACAAAGGCTGTAAGCACCCTTAACCCTGTTAGTTCTGGAGGGGTGGGGGATCAACACTCTTAAAATTTTGTACATAACTTTTTATGGGCCAATAGGTACACCTGGATACATTTGTTACCTTTTATTTGCCCATTGAAATAAGACTTTTTGAAATAAAAAAGATACACAAACGTGAGACATGTTGCAGAAGGTTGCAGCAGTGTGGTCAAGCATGATGAAAAATAAATAGGTAAAAGCTATTCTGGGATTACCATTTTAACAAAAAGTGAATATGTTATTCGCAATTTACTATGAAAATCTTATAGAAAGTCTTACTTGTAAAAGTACAGCGTGATCCCTTCAAGTTAATGATCATACCGTTTTTTCCGGTATATAATCCGCACATCGTATAACCCGCAGCTGAGCTTTTTTAGGGAGTTTTAAACTAGATGCTATCAGATAGCCCACACCTTTGTAAAACCCGCATAAAATTTCAATCAATGTGTTTTACTTACCCCCACCTTTGCATAACCTGCATCGTGTTAAGAAAAAAATTCAGCGTATTCTTACTTACCCTAATCATTTTCTGTTTTTTTTTTCATGCTGGAGACAAGTGGGGGACATTTAAACTCGTGAACCTCAAACACGAGAACCAAGTGTCTGAACTAGGGACTCTCTCAGTTTTAACTTCCTTGTCTCCGATTGCCGAAATAATAATGAATTAAAATTATTTTGACAAGTCGATCTTCTGCTTATGCCAACAGTACTGAATCAGACAATGCTGTTTTCTTTTTATTTGTAGACATTAGCTTCAGCCATTAATAACTCTGCTTCCTGCGGTTAAACAAACAAACAAATAAAAAAACCACGCTATTAGGTTATAAACCTAAAGTAAAATCTTTGTCTTTTATGTATATTCAAGTTTTTTTGGCATAAAAATAAACAGCATAATAATTATCATGGATTGTCTGTAACAGCAATGTACAGAACGTTCTTTTCTAATGTTTATAGAATTTTGTTATCTAGTTATATCTCAGCAATCACAGTGTGCATGATAAAATAAGCGGTGGCAATGAGGAGGAGATAGTTGCGTGTATCTTATTAATTGTATTTTATATTTATTTTTGATATTTTCAGTTGTACGAAGAAATTACATCTTCAGAATTGTGTTTCAGAGAGAGCTCGAAATATAAGCACTGGCAAGCAATAAAAAGTAAAAGCAATTTCACTGTGTAAAAAAATGAAATCACATAGTTCATCATCATTATCATTCTTGGCCTAATGTCTGTTTCCCATGCTAGCATGGGTTGGACGGGGTATATTAATGACCCTCTTCCAATCTGATCTAGACTATGTTAGATCTAAACTCAACTTCCTCTGTATCAAGTCTGTCCTTATAACCTCCTGCCAAGTCTTTCTCAGTCTGCTTCTGTGCTTTGCCCCAGGAACTATCAAGTGTCTACACTTTCTTACCCAATTATCCCCCTCCATTCTTTCAAAGTGCCCCAGCCAATTCAATCTTTTCATCTGGATAACATCTCTAATTCTACGGATACTTAGCCTGCTTCTTAGCTCATCTGAACTCTTTCTGTCTCTTAGACTGGCGTTACACATCCACCTAACCATTCTCATATCATTCCTTCCTAAACGGTCAAGATCTTCCTGCTTCACTGCCCATGTCTCACTACCATTCAACATAACACTTCTTACACAGGCCTCATACAACCTACCTTTTAACTCAATTGACAAGACTATGCTAGTCAACAAAGGAAGTAACTCTCTGAACTTTTTTCAAGCAGAACCTATCCTGCAACGAGCCACTGTTGTACATCATTGAAGCTGGAAATACTTCATTCTCCTTAATCTCACCTTTGCAACGCTTGCATACAAACTAAATGTCAGCTCTTAACCTTCCACCAATAATACTGCACTTCTTATGTACCCAATGCTTGCAAAAAATTGAGTTACTACCAACCCCTTTCCTGCAAACTCCACAAGGCCACTTTCCAACTACAAGGTCACACTTGGCTGCAATGCTACTAATCATGACTTTAAACTTTGCTGTGTTCACCCTTAGCCCTTTCTCTTCTAGTCCTTTCTTTCACTTCTCAAACTTTTCAACTAATTCTTCCATCAACTATGCTATGAGAACCAAATCAGCTGCATACAATAATTCCCATGGACAACCTGTTCTGAACTCCATCGACAGCACTTCTAAGGCTAGAACAAACAACAAAGGACTAAGTACAGAACCTTGATGTACACCAACATTTACACTAAATTCATCACTAAGTGAATCGTTAATCCTGACACGACTTCTAGCATTGCCGTACATAGACTGTACCATCGTAACTAGCCACTCATCCACACCTAATTTTCTCATAGCCCACCAAATAACTTTACGTGGCACTCTATCAAAAGCTTTCTCTAAATCTACAAAGGCAAAATAGAGATTCTTTCTCTTTCCTAAATACTTTTCCTGACGCTGTCTGAGCAAAAATATTGCATCTGTAGTGCCACGCCCTGGAACAAAACCAAATTTCATCTTATCTATATCAATTCTTTCTCTAAGTAACTTATCAATCACTCTTTCAATAACTTTCATTACTTGATCAACCAACTTCAAACCTCTATAGTTACCCCTTTCTAATGCATCACCCTTGCCCTTGAAACAATTCACTATTACACTCGACTGCCACTCACTCGGAATAGCACCATCCTTTATAATCTGGTCAGCAAGACTTGTAATAAGCTCAACTCCAATATATCCAGATGCTTTTACCATCTCTGCAACAATACCTGATAGTCCTGCAGCCTTGCCAATCTTCAATTTCCTAATAGCCTCCACTACCCATTCTGTCTTGATCTGCATAACTGGCCCTTCTACAACATCATCATCAGACAAATTATCCTCGTCCCAATCAAACTCAGTGTTAAGCAACCTCTGATAATGATTCTTCCAAGCTACCCTTTTCTCCTCCTCTGTGCTAGCCAAAACACCTTCATCATTACGTATACACTTCTCACCTACAACATCTTGATTAGTCTTCTTCATTTGCTTTGCTATCTTGAATACCTCATTGCACTGGTCTTCCCTTCTTAACACATCTGCAAATCTGTTTCTCTCTGCTTCTGATTTTGCCTTATACACTGCTGTACGAGCGCGACGCTTAGCTTCTAAGTAAATATTTTTGCTACCACCTGACTTCCACTCTTTCCAAAGTTTCCTCTTTTCCTTTATACACTGGTCAACCTCATTATTCCACCACCAGGTCTGTCTATGTCTAGGTGGTCCTTTCGTCCACCCACAGGTATCATCAGAAGCTTCTAGAAGACAATTCTTCAAAGTAGTCCAAGTACTTTCAACAACAAGATGCATAAACTGTCTAAATAAACTATCTCACATATCAATGTCAATCACACATCACTGCAAAAATATATTTTTAATTTTATAATGGGGTCATCTCACAAAACCTAAAAATTGATTTATATACAGCTGTTCCTGGCGTGAGGGATATGAACCATGGCTATGATACTTACTTATGAAACCTTTGAAAAATTTAAACAACCCTCTGAGATGAGCATGAATGATTACCTTATAGAGTTTGAACGATTATATCACAAAATTCAAGTTCACCGTATGGAACTTCCTGATGGAGTTTTGGCATACCAAGTTTTACAAAGCGCTAATCTTACACAAGAGCAGCAACAGTTGGCTAGAGCAACTATAAATGAATTACGCTATGATCCAATGGTATTACAGTTAAAGAAAATATTTGGTGATACTGTGGCCTCATCTGTGTCAAATGATGCTGTAAAGATAGATCCTGTTTTACAGGCAAGTGCAGATTCTACGGAGCAGAATTACTTCACTAAAAGAGGTGGATATCAGCGCTCAAGGTTTAAAAGAGGAAGGGCTGCATCACCAAATCAAAGATATGGATGTAGGAAAACGAGATCCAGTAACAGAGTAATGAATCCGCCTGATGAATTTGGAAATATTTCAAAGTGCAATATTTGTCAGTCCATTTATCACTGGGCTATGAATTGTCCCACTCATATGAGAATCAGGAGTCTGAAGATGTGAAAAAGGAAGAGAGTCGTTCAAAAGTTACATTTTTTTCTAAAATTAAAGAAAGTGAAATGCAATCCCTTGTTGGTAAACTTTTTCATGTGAAGTTTTAGACTGTGGTTGTACCAAAACAGTCTGTGGTAAGAATTGGTACCAATGTTTCATTGATAATATTGATAGTGATAAACTGCTAGAAGAGTATCCAGGTGGAACAAGATTTAAATTTGGAGATAGCGAAGCAGTTTGTTCCATAAAACGAGTAATCTTACCTGTAATCATTAGTTCAAAAGAGGTTAATCTAAAAACAGAAGTTGTACCCAATGAAATACCTTTGCTTTTGAGTCAAACATCTATGAGAAAAGCAGATCAGTTTTAGATTTTAGCAAGGACAATGTTAAAATGTTCGGAGAATACCATCCTTTAAAATTTACCACCACAGGTCACTGTTGCATACCTTTAAACAACAACAGAATAGAATTAGATGAAAAGAATTATGACCATTTGCTTCCTCAAGTTGCCTTTGTATGCGCAAGTGAAAAATCCAAAAAGAACAAGATCGTCAAACTTCGTCGTCAGTTCTGTCATCCAAGTGCTGAGAAATTAAAATCTCTTATTAAAGCATCAAATTCCTTTTTAGAGGACCAGAGCGAAATTATGAAATTAATTGATAATGTCTCACACTCTTGTAAAGTATGCCTTAAGTATAGAAAACCAAGACCACGTCCTATTGTTGGCTTACCAATGTCATCGGAATTCAATCAGTGTGTGGCTTTAGATTTAGTGCAACTTTCACAATTATTGTGGTTTATTCATATCACAGATACTTTCACACGATTTTCATCTTCAAAGTCAACAAGACAAAAGATAAAGATGTGATAACAGACATTATCTTTGAAATTTGTTTAACAAGATTTAGTCAACCAAGAAAGTTTCTGGCTGACAATGGAGGAAAATTTATCAATGCAGTGTATGAAGAAATGTGTGAGCAATTTAACATAGGGTTTTCCACAACAGCAGCCGAAAGTCCTTGGTCGAATGGGCTATCAGAGCGACACAATGGTATCATTAACGAAATGCTGAGTAAGATTATAGAGGATACGAAATGTACACCTAATCGAGCACTTTTCTCGGCTATTAGTGCCAAAACTTTTTTATCAAACAACAATGGATTCTCACCAAACCAGCTTGTTTTTGGTAAAAACTATGACTATCCCTGCATCCTCACTGATCAGTTACCAGCCATTAATGATACAGTTTCAAGTAAGACTGTGGCCCATAACCTTGCTGTGATGCATGCATAGCAGCAGAATCTTCTGAAAGAACACGTAGAGCATTGCGGCATAATGTCCAGTGTTACAATGATGTGCATAACTAGAGATAGTCTTTTATAAAAGAAAAGAGAGCGAAAAATGGCATGGACCAGGCACTGTAATTGGACAAGAAAATAAACAAGTACTTGTCACGCATGGTGCAAGTTATGTGAGAGTCCACATTTGTCGGTTGCAAAAGGTAAATCAAGTAGTACATTCACAGAAACCATCACAAGACTCTGAAAAGAGCCCAGAAGTAACAACTATGCAGTTGGATAACTGTGTTTCACCGGAAGACGAAATTTTTGATATAGTTGATCTTGAAAGTAATACTATGGAAGTACCAGTAACAGAAGCATCAGTAACTGAGGATGCAGCCATTGATAATTCACAAACCAATGGGACACCAATAGAGGAATGATCTAATAAAACATCAAAAAGTAAAACCACAGTCAATGAAAAAAAGGCAATACATCTATATTTCAAGGAATACCAAAGTTAAAAACCAGAATCATCTATAAGCTAACTCCAGACAGTGAGTGGATTAAAGGATTAGTTCACAGCAGAGCAGGTAAAGTGAGTAGAAAAGGAAAAAAAGGCAGGCCATATGGCAACTGTTTAAATGTGCAAAATGAAGACACAGGTGAAATATTGGTTAGATTTCAAAAGATGTGTGAGTGAATGGCAACTGGTCGTTGAAGCCAATGACACTGAAGAAGTATTATTAGCGATAAAAGCAACTATTGAAGACGAGGTCTTGAATGCGAAATTTAAAGAATTAACCAACTGGCAAGACAACAATGTTTTCTCCACTGTTAAGGACAGAAGTCAATCTACAATATCTACAAGATGGGTAATCACAACAAAAAATATAGAGGGCAACAAAATTGTCAAAGCTCGTTTGGTCATACGAGGTTTTGAAGAACAGGAGGTTCAAAATCTGACTAAAGACTCCCCAACGTTTTCAAAAGAAAGTCTGCGAATTGTACTCACAATGTCAGCAACTAACGAATGGGAATGCCACACCTTAGATGTCAAAACAGCATTTCTTCAAGGTAACCTGATTGATAGAAAAGTAATTATAAAACTCCCAAAGGAAGCAAACGTAATAGGGGTTCCTTGGAAATTGAAAAAAGTAGTATATGGCCTTGCTGATGCTTCAAGAGCTTGGTATTTACGAGTAAAGGAACAGTTAATTGGTTTGGGAATGAAAATGTCTTTATTTGATGAGGCTTTATTTCATTGGTTCAAGTACGCTGACACCTCATTTGAAAATCTACATGACGGAAGCTCTCTAAGTGGGATTTTTGTTTTTCTTAAAGGTTAAGAGAGTTGTGCGTAGCACACTTGCAAGAGAAACCTTAGCACTTGTTAATGGTATTGATGCATGTATCTGGGTGAAAAATGTAATAATGGAAATTTTGAAGACAGATCTAGAAGGTATCTTGTGCTACACAGATAACAAATCTTTGTATGAAGCTGCATATTCAACAAAAGCTTTAGAAGATAAGCGATCAAGAGTTGACATGGCTTCTCTCAGACAGAGCATCAATCAAAAGGAAGTTATATTGAAGTGGACTCCTACCAAACATCAGTTAGCAGATGTGTTAACAAAGCAAGGAGCAAATAGCACACTTCCACTGAATGTGCTACAAAATGGTCATGATGAGTATTAGCGACCAATCAAATGTTGTGTTTTCAAAATGTTTTTTTATAAAGTTTTTTTTTATTTTTATTTTTCAGAATTCATTGCTGAAACACCGGTACATTGAAATAGTCGTTTATTCGCTTTTTGTATTATGAAGTTATGCCTTGCTTTATTTCTCTATTTCCCTTTCAGATCTTTACTTTCAAGCTATTGCAATCTTTTTCAATTTACTGTTAATTGAAGTAATGGCAAAGAAAAGTAATAGAATGGTAAACATCACAAAAGCAATTAAATATATATATACTATTTTTTTTAAAATATATATAAACAAGATACATAAACTGTCTAAATAAACCATCTCGCATATCAATGTCAATCACACATCACTGCAAAAATATATTTTTAATCTTATAATGGGGTCATCTCACAAAACCTAAAAATTGATTTATATACAGCTGTTCCTGGCGTGAGGGAAATGAACCATGATACTTACTGACTTATTATATTTATTTATTAGATACTTACATGTGAAATTTTTTATGTCCCATACCTCTGAGAGCCTTATCTTAAAAGTACAGCTTAGAAATTTTTATGAAATTCTTTTAATGGGGAAATTCATTAGGATTATTCTTAGAACTTGAAAGTTACAACACAAATTTATTTCATTGAGAGAAATCTTTCGCAAAAAGAAATTTAAAAAACTTTTGGATTTCGCATCAATAAATAACAACGAAGCAGTTTTACAAATGATTAATAAAAGCCGTCAAATTAAATATTTGTACTCAAGGCCTAATAGCTTATTTAGCTAAAACGTCATAATATGAACCTAGAGGTCATGGGTTCGAATCCACCCGAAGGCGATTTTTCTAAAAAAAATTACGTCAAAAAAAACGCGTTGATGACTTGCAATTGACCAGTTAGAACATAGTCAAAAAAACGCGTTGATGACTTGCAATTGACCAGTTAGAACATAGTTAGTTACTTAGATAGGAGTTGGAAACCAATACTATCTTCGCAGGCGAGATAATAAAAAATTTGCAGACAATAGTGCGATAAAATATGCAATACAATAGATTTTAGATGAAATATCCAAGACTACAAAATTAAATATTTAAAGTCAAAAAACTAAATAAAAGAACCTACCTATATAAAATTGTTTTTCGGCACATGTTACTGGCAGATATACAATACAAACAATGATAACCCATGCCTTCAGCATTTCGTTTGCAGATGCTTCTCATACATACCCACTCAATGTTAGTGCATGTTACTATTTTCTAATAATAGCCTAAAGACAAAATCTGATACATTGAAATTTAGGTTGTTTAATAAGGACTACAATTTTATTATAGTCAGCATAGAAAATCTATTTTCATTGAAATACTTAAATATATAGGCAAATAAATTCTGAAATATTTAAAAAACACAAAAAAACATTACTAAAAATGACTGAATAACATAAATGCACCATTAGATAAATAGACAGACGAATGTGCATATTTTACATTGCTAGCCTCACAAATATTGGAGATATATATACCCATCTATAATTTCCAGGAGGGGCAATGGCTTGGATGGAGAGCCTCATTTTAAGCTATGCAGACCCAATTAGAGTCTGTGCTCTACCAAACAACTCTATGCAACATTTACCGGCCACAGTGTGATATCTTCCCAATTTTCCTCTTATGGCTTGGGTTACCTGGGACTGTGGTAGGACTGACCCCTTTTTGACCATCACCTCAAATTAGAATAGTATATATATAACTTAGGAGATTTCCTATAGTCAAAATAGATGAGCATCTTCTTTTTAGATTCATTGTCTTCTTTCACCATAATATATAATAACAACGACATGTTGCTCACAAGTTATCTTTTTTAAAGCAATTTCCAGGTATTTGGCTTTAAAGGACTTGAAATTATATGTCATAGGAATAGTTAAAGGCTATAGGGGATAGACTATTGTGCTATACGCGAGCTGTGTTAAAAATATCATTTTGAAAGTTCCAGATGTAACCATGGCTGTAAAAAAAAAAGCTTCTGATAGCACAAATAATAATAAAAGAATATAGTTGGTCAAAAAGTAAATTTGATTCTCTGATCCAGATTATTATCATTAAATTTTAAAATAAGAAAAACACACAACTTTCTAGGAAAATAAGTGGCATATTTGGATTTATCAGCAAAAATTTCATAAGATTTTTAAAACAGGGTTTGTAAATCAAAGGTTTTTTTTAGCGTAATATTTAACTGCATTAGTTTTATGTGATCATTTCTTTAAAAACAGTGTTTGGCTGCTAATAAGGACAGTTGTATTTAGTGTATAAACTTTGCTTGTTTCAATGATGCTGAATTGAAATATGTTGATAATTTTTGTTGAAAATGATCATAAAATATAAAGTATCATCTGACAATAGCTTTTAGCTTAAAAAAATGCTTTCAGCATTCAAAAGAAATGCGATGGACAGCAGAATCCATGTCCATAGCCTAATTAGAAGAGATAAATTGTGACCCACTGACAGCAGCAATAGCAACCTTAACTCTAGTTTTTTTCCTCAATGTAGCTAGTTAGCTCTGCTACAGCTTGCTACGAAAATCTAAAAACTGTTAGTTGTTCTAGCTATCTGAGCAAGTAACAAATATAATTGTCAGCTTATAACAAATAGAGCTAGCAAATATAGCTGTCGCTACGAGTAAACAGTCAACAACGGAAATACAAATAAATAGCAGTGAATGTAAAGTTTGTAGTAAAAACTCGTTTTGATGCTATATGGCTAGGTTATCCTGCATTATGTGATATATCTTTCTAAAATAGGGACACAGATACAAATGACAATATGAGAAACATTATTTTACAAAAACACTAAAAAATATTTGCCATTTTTTACCCTAGTCTTTTTTCATCTTTTGACTTTCTAATCACGGAATGTTGACGAAAGCGACGGATCAAAATGATATCACGTGGTTTTGTGTATTAGCGCGGAAATTCTAATGCCTCTAAAGCAGGAGGCAACACACGGGGGAGGGACTGATTTCGTGCGCGTGAAAATGTTTCATTTCATCCACGCGCCTGAAAATGTTCACGTGTAGCAACCACTAAAACTATCAAAAAAATTACAAAAGAAACCAAAAAAAATCAGAATCAGCTAACAATTTTGTCGACCGAGAAGATGAATCTGGAAATCTGATAGAGAAGGCTCCTGGCGGAAAAAAGTTGGATGTCGTTAAATACATCTCTCTGACAAGTAATAGAGCAAACAATATGCTATCACTATACGACAAGAGTTCACAGAATATATTATAATTAAAGGCAAACGCTCAACTTTTTTTCAGCCTCTTTTATAAAGAAATCAAGAATCACATGCTAAATGCAACATTTTTAAACCGTTAAGTGGGATTTTCACGAAGCGAATTGAACGGCGAATTCGACGGCGAATTGTTTCTGAGCATGCGCAGTTTTGTTTATTTTGATTTTGCATCGAAATATTCGCTTCGCTGAAAAGTAGAAGCAGTTCCTACTTTTTGGCGGCTAAATGTTTCGCTGCTAGTTTTTGACCAATCAGAACGTGGTTAACTAATGTAAACAATGACTTTGACGCCTAATTTATTTTGTCGTGAAAATTAAAAAGCAAATTCGCCATCGAATTCGCCGTCGAATTCGCCGTTCAATTTGCTTCGTGAAAATCCCCCTTTATATGGGTGAACATTACAACATTAAGAGAATGACGACACGATATTTAAAAAAGTTGCTGCCAGCTTAAAATTATCCCTGCAACAACAATCGTCACTACAATAATATAGAATGAATCTATTTTGTCCCCGTGTTTACGGGGGCCTCACAGGACATTTACATGAGCTGAACGAAAGTCCTCCTTGGGTTGCCTTAGCTAAAGATTTAAACTTTTAACATTTCATATTTTTTAACTGAACTACAGTGCACGGTACATTCAAAAAAACTTCTTTGTTGTGCTAGAAAGCTTGGGCGAGGGGGGCTAATTTTAATAACAAAAATCCTGACATAGCCTTATCCTATGCAGTTAACCTATTTATCAGGGCCTTTTACTCAGGGTGGAAGAGGGTTCTGTCGTGAAATTCAAATAGGATTGGGAGGTTTAACTGTTACTTAAAAGTTTTAAAGAACATGAAATTCAGGAAGGTCACGCATATGCTTCTCATCCCCTTCTCAAACTCAAAACACCTAGAACAAGTGCAACCAAACTAAGCCAGGGATACCTCACAAAAGCCTCAGAAGAAAATTCCATCCAGTTTCACACGACAAAAAGATGTGAGTTGCAAAATAAACAGCCCCATTTCTTCCTCAGCAGCAACAACGCAACAAAACCTATAAATAAGCAGTTTTTGCTTAATTTATAGAACGAAATGCAAGATACGCACGTCGCTAATATACAGCACATCTTAGGCATTAAAAGAGTCAAGGATTGGGTGTTTTTGTCTTTAGTAAATAAGTAAGTAAGTAACGGAAAATTATAACGTTCTTGGGGATTCCATCCTAACGGTTGGTTCTTCATCCCCTCCGACTGTAACTATGTTACATTACCGCCAGGAATACGAATAGCATTGCTCTAACTTACTTGCCTGCCACAAAAACCGGTTAGCGGTCAGTAGACCGGCACCAAATGGGCTGATGATGATTCTCATGAGGAGCATTTTATTTTGCAAATTCTTCGTCCACCCTCCTTGCATTTTTGGATCCTATTCGTTGAAAAAAATTTTGTCTTCTTCTACATTATTTTAATCATTGCGTTTGATAGGATTTTTGCGAGGAGAACACGATATATAGACCACAATATATCCTCCTGTTACCTAAAAATGCTTCAAACTCATTTAAAGAGGACGCATTTATTAAGGATACTGAAAAGTGATTCCATACCTGTGCTGCTCTCTGACGTGGAAAATTATATATTATACATGATGTAAATAATTGGTAGTTTTAAAGTAGTTTCATTTGATGTGGTGACATCTTTTTATCTTGAAATTAAATTCTAGTTTTTTGCATGTAATTTGATTTATACATCAGTAAAAAGATGATACTAGCCTAGCAGACTTATTAACCATCACTTAACCAGTCAGGGAGGCCTGATTATTAGTCTGTACAGATTAGTTACAAAATAATTATACAGAACAAACAGCAAAATTAGTCTTTATTGTACAGTTTCTGGTAAAAAAACATTGTATGAGAAAGTATATTCCTTAGATTTTCAAAGTTTACCAAATGTTTTGACTGTTGACATTACTCCGTTATCTAATTTAATTTCTGATGCTCTATCGTTCTGAGGAATCTTGTTCGATAGCCATTTCCTTGCATACTTCGCGGCCATTTCCCATAGTTTTGATAACTGCAGGTAAAGATTACAGGCCATATCATCGTTGAAAACAGATTTCATATGGGTAGTATCTGCAACCATCGGAAATTATACTTTCTGGTACTCTGCATGCGCATGACATACATATTGAGATTGAAAAGGTGAAGCTTTCACCCCAAAGACCAGTCGCTTGAATTCAAAGATTCCCGGCCTTTTTGTCTGAACTAATCCACGTCACAAAATGCAAAAGTATGGTCTGCCTGCAGGTTGAACACCAATACGATAACCACAGCAATGAAGCAGATCAATGCAACTGGATACCTGCGAAATCTCATCAAGAAGTTGAACAAGTCACGTTGCAACTTTGGACCTTGATAGGCGTTGTCAGTAAGCGACAGACCTTTAAACTTTGCTTAAGCATCAACAACAATTCTTGTCTTCATTCTAGCTTGTGTTAACTTTGCAACATAGGGAACAACCAACAATTACTTCTTAATTTATTAGGTGGAGAAGTCTTCGTTAAGAGCTCTTTTTGGATATATTGATCGATGATATCACCGTAACTCCTTCCAAAACTCACGTCCTTTAGAAATCTTTTTTTTTGTGTGTTTAGTAGTCGATGCCATAAAACATATCCGTAACCCAACTTCGTACAGATTCTACACTATCTGTTTCTCCATTTTCAAATATCGATATACCTTAACACTGATTTCCTGATTTTCTTCTGCAGTTTCAAGTACGTTTTATTACCCAGCCCTGCAGTGGTCTTAGCTTCTTTTAAAGTGATAACAACAACGTCCAAGAAATCAGCAATTCGTCCTTTGAATTAGTCTAAAATTCAATTAGTCTAAAACTGCCCAATATTTTCAAGCACAATTTTGTACAGCTATATCTATACTGTTGTCATGTCTTTCTTTTGCAGTTTCATGCTGAGTGTCGTAACTCTCAGCATTGTTTTAGTTGCAGAATATTATGGTGTTGCCATAAAATTTCAATTCTCATAATTATTTTTTTTCCTGTGCAAACTAAAATAGATAGTCGTTTCATTTGTTTCCAGTTAGCATTTTTAATGTCTTTTTTGACAGTATTTTCTATAAGAGTCTTCTCTGCCCGCTGATCTTATGTTGTTCTTCTTTTTCAGCGACGTCGTCAAGATCTCTATTAAAAGATCAATGATACCCAACTCAATATCAATATACGTCATTTACTTCTTTTTGAGCATGCTTTGCATTTTAAAGGCTTTCTTTTTTTCCCCTTTTTTTTGTTCAAATACTTGTATCTGTTTTCTGCTCTAATTGTGATTGCACTCTTTGCTTCCTCTTCATTCTTCTAGCTTTTTCACGAGCCTTTTTTTTTATTTTGCATACAGAGATTTTATCTTCGTTTATAAATGTGATTACAATTCCACAGTTGATAATTCATTTTTTGGTTGTCCAGATAGTTTTGAGCACTCTTTTGTATTGCATTATAATCTTCTTCTGCCTTCTCTATTTCATCTGCAATCTTCTTTCGTTGACATCTTCTATCTACATATTTTTAACACTTACCTTACAAGATAAACTTTCACGGAATTAAATTTTCGCGGATTTTGGCCATTTTCGCAAAAATATGTCTCCGCGAAATGTTTGCAATTCGTCAAACCATGAAAATATGTCTCCGCGAAATGTTTATTTTTTTTCTGTAAAATTCAAATGTTTTAGGGGTTAAGAATTGGGTACGAAGTATAAACAAGTAAAAAATCCGTTTTTCCATCTATTCTTCTTAACTAAAAAAGTATCCAAATACATACAAAATTAATTAACATCACGGATGTCTCTGCTTTTGACCTCGTCTTTTGTGTTCCTTTCTTCTTTTCTTGGGAGAACCGGATCATCCCTATGATGACTGCATGATTTGTGTTCGAATGATAACAACCGACAATAATCTCGTCTTTTGGCTCAGTATACAGTATAACGAAACTGTTACTGCTTTCCACCAGCAGTTTGTTACTGTTTTTTAGCAGCCGTTTTTATTTGTCCTGTATTTTTAAGAAGAGTGAAAAGTTTTTTGTTATTTGAAATTTGCTGCAATCGTGACGATTATTATGAAAGACTGGTATTTTCAAAAACCTGATTTTTTTTTCTTCCTAATATGAACATCCGCGAAAATTTGTCTACGCGAATTTTTGAATTTGAGTGATCCGCGATAATATGTCCACGCAAAAATTTATCTCGTTAAGGTATAACTAAAACATATAGGAACACGGATAAGATCATAGTGAACAAGTGAAAATTTGCAACCGCTTGAGAACATTTATAAGAATATCGGACAAAATGTGCAACAACTTGAAAACATATACAAGAATATTAGACAGGCCAAAATTTCCAATAAGTTGAAATCCTTCTTATCTTCATACATAGTCTTGTACCGGTAATCATTTTTTTCAGATTAGGGGGTGATAACAACATTGCAATACTACAGTCAAGAACATTTTCTTGTAAAATACAAAATACAAAAAAATTCTAGGTTATATCTACATTGTATATCCATATTAATTTCCTGTTTAGGACTAAGGGCTACGCTATTTTTTTCGATTAAATCATACGCGATGCAAAGAAACGCTCACTGCGCGTGATCAGTTTCTCCAAATTCAGTGTTTTTATTACATGGCTGTGTTTTACCGGGCGACATTTAAAAAAATATAAAAATATGTATACATCTAATTATATAAATAATAATTTTAACTAATACAGAAAAATATTTAGCAACACATTACGGGCTTGGTTGAAAAAACGAAAGGTATTCGAGATAAGCCGATATTGCGATTTTCCTTGAACTTATTGCACACAAAGAAAACAGAAACCAATACAAGACTTGCTGGACAAAAAATTGAATTTCATCATTTATCATTTAAAAAAAATCGCTCGGATTAATTTTCGCGAATTGATTGATGATCTTGCGACATTAAAAAACTAAGTCGTTATTGTCTCTAAATAAATAACTATGAATATTAACTAACAAAATTTTTCGTATGATGAAAACTGTTCCGAGGTAAAGCAAATAAAAAAGCTCCAAAAATATATGTTAATATTTATTATTTAAAAAAAAAAATAATAAAAATATCAAAAAATAAAAAAATGGGCCTTTTCACGGCGTGAAATAGAGTTAATCGAAATCTTTTATCTATTCCGAACGAAAAAATAACATAAAATAAGACATTGGACGCTAGTAGTTAGTCATATACTCAGGTTATAGCACTTTCTCAAATTGAACTAAAAACGTATTCATGACACTATGCTTTCGTCAACGTCCTCTTCTAATTCTAAAAATATAAAGCATTAGCATTCATTGTTTAAAATGTTGCTAGACGCAAAAAAAAATATTTCTCATGTAAAGCTTGCACGAAATCTACTATACATAAGGGTATGTTACAAAAATAAAAGACAAAGATGTTTATCATTTATGTAAAATGTGCACGAAATCTACTATACATAAGAGTATGTTACAAAAATAAAAGACAAAGTTGTTTATCCTTTATGTAAAATGTGCACGAAATCCACCATACCTAAGGGTATGTTACAAAAATAAAAGACAAAGATGTTTATCATTTATGTAAAATGTGCACGAAATCTACTATACATCAGGGTATGTTAAAGAAATAAAAGACGAATGTTTATCATTTCTACAAAACAAGCAAACATGTCTACCTCCTTCTTCATCTTCTTTTTCTGTCCGCCATTCATTTATTATCCAGCTCAGAAAGTCATGCTCTCTATGATAACCTGTATATAAGCAAAATTATTATTATTATTATTCCGAATATTTATACAGGATATAGTCACTTCAGTGTTGGAAACACTGTTATCAATGTGGGTCCTGTGTTCGGAATGTATACATTTAGTATACACCGGCAATACCTACCCAATTTCCCTCACATGGCATGGGCTGCGGTAAAGGCACTTGCTAAACATGCCCAAGCTGTGGACCGAAACACGGACCTTGGGATTACAAAACTAACTCCATAACCACAAGGCCACGCGCCACTAATATGCGAGCTTAATTTTCGCGAAGCCTTTTTTTTGAGCAGACTAATTTTTGCGAATAAGGCTTTTTGTGGTATTTTGCGAAGACATTTCTTCTGTTTATACTATTTTTAAGTTTTTTGCGACGCGGGCATGAATATGATTAAGTTATTCTTAATTTCTAAGTAAATCCCAGTCTTTTCTAATATAAAAAGTTAAACCCCAAAATAGGTGGGGAAACAACAAAATAGCAACTTTTGTAAACATAATCTAACTTCTTTACTCTAGAGAAAAGTTTGCCATCTTCGTTCTTTTAACAGTTTAATTCAAATTTCAAAACAACTCTTTAAGCTTTATAATTTAGCGAATATTATCCTAACGCTAATTGTAATTTGCACTGCGCGAAAGTTTCGCTGCTGCACCAAAGTCTCAAAGCTTGCGCAACACGTTTTTCCAATACATTTTTACTATAATTGTATAACTGCCGTACAGCTGTTTTACAACTGTCGTACGGCTGTTATATCACTTCGTACGGCTGTTATATCACTTTCGTACGGCTGTTATATAACTGTCGTACGGCTGTTCAACATTTTTTATGACTGCGTACCTGCATTGATCCAATTATTTGCAATCCACTTGGACCCACTGTGTACAGCACAACCGCCATGTAAACTATTCCTATCAACTGCGCCCATCCATTCGGTATCAGGATCGATAAAATGATTGTACCACAACACTGCTCGACCTTTCTTCGGTTTTACTCGAATACTCGCCTGCGAGCAATGCATCGTTAAATCACACCACTCTTCCTCAGATCCCTATAAATAAATTAGCGAAATATTAAAGATTAACAACTAAATTTGAAAGTACACAAGGTGAGGTAACTAAAAGGTACTACTCGAGAACTAATATTCGCGACAATTGTTCGATTTATTTTCGCATTTTAGCAACTGTAATACTTTGCGAAAAAACCATTTCAATGACATATATTTTTCTCTTTTTATGCCATTTTTCAACGACTTTTTTTCAACATTTTAAATTTAGAGGGACGCAGCTTTCGTTAATAGCAAGCTTTCCAATAATATCCAGGTTAACTAACTTCGCGAAAATCGCCACAATTAATTCCCTAAATGCATATGGTATTTTAGCATACTTTTGCAATCCTCACTCACAAGGAGGCATATCAAAAAAGAATTATTATTTCATTTAGCATTCGAACCATCCTACCCCGTTTTCGTTGGCTAAATTGTTTTTATATGGATCAACTCCAGCAACAGGAAACGCAGTTTCTCCACCATGCTCTGTATCGTCCAAGTAAAACAAAACAGTCATGTATCTAAACAAAAAGTGCTCAGGCCATTTCAGGCTTGTAAAAAGGCAATATAGCACAATACTAATTTTAGAGGACACTTTATATTTTTCTGGTTTTGACCCAAGGAAAAAAACATATTTTTGACCAAATTGACCCAATGGCAAAGGTGATTTTACAAAATAGCAAGATATTACTTAACTTTGTGTTTCTGTCTGGCTTTTCATTTACAATAACTTCTATAATTCACAAAACACAGTTTTATTGTGCTATACTACCTTGTCACTTATTCACTTTCTCTAATTCTTAATTAATGACGCATAAGCTAACTAAGGTTTCTGCTTGTTTGCCTACAACTAATTTTCAAATAATCAAATAACTTAAAGGGAATCCGAGGTATAAAATGATGTTGGTCTAATATATAGAGCTTAAAAAGTTGGTTAACAACATTCAGATTTTAAAAATTGTTTAAAAAACTTCAGATTTAAATATGCTGCATAATTATGATGTCATTTTTAAGCAATAGCAAATTTTGAAATTTTTTGTCATCATAAATATAGGCCCGGTAACGGATGTGCATACAAATTTTATCGGGTATCTGCTATCATTAATACGTATATAGTAGCAAACAAAAATAGTTATTTGAAACAAAAAAAAGTTGATGTAAATTAGCATGGAATCCTATAATTTTGACAATATTTTTGGACTACGCTATTATACAATCCATGAAAATCAAGTTCTTCAGCTTTGAAGTATACTTAATAATGAAATTAAGGTTTATCTAACACTATGTGCTTTAAAGTCTCTAGTACAAACCTTCACAATTAATGAAGTAAATAAGACTAGCGTGTGCTACCTTCATCAACTTGTTTATAATACTTAGCTATGAAAGCTATAGTTTTTTAACTTTTTAGAACTGCGTTTAACAATGATAAAAATTTTAAGGATTGCTCTTAACGACATTAACTTTTCTTTAGATGAAGTTCAAAATTTAAAAATATTAAAGGTAAGATAATATCACAAAATTTAGATATATTTCTTCCGATTTCTGATTATAATTTAAAATGAGATAAACTATTGTATTACGAATAATTGTAAAAGCATCTGAGAAATGTTGAACTTAATTACTTAACAACTTAATTATCTCAAAATTTGACTGTGCAGGACACATCGGCGAATAATCAAAAAAACCTGTACTAGAATTGCTATTGACTCAAAATCTGCTGGATTTTTATTATCAACTTTTTGTTGGGTCCCTATAAAGAGTTTATTTTATAAGGGCTGTGGAATGATCAGAAAGATAAGTTAAAAGATATGATGCTGTTAGCCCGGTTGATTATTTTTAATAGGTAACGTCCAGCTTAATTCCCTGAAATAGATAAATAGAAACAATAACGGTACTGCAGTTTGATTGGTTGTTTTGCTCTGCATAACATTATAGGACCTATACAAGACTACATAAAAATTTATGGAACTCCTGAAAGCTTCTTCTTTTCTTCTTATTGCATTTTTATAATCGAGTATGTCTGCTGACTCAGTGAATTATAAAATTAAACAAAACTGCATCTATGTGCCTGGAGGCCAATATTTTTAGGAAATAAAAAAGGAAATTCGTATTGATAATACAACGACTGAAAAATCCATCTGTTTGAACGGTTAAAAAGGGTTACTACCACCTTAAATTTAAATACCTTGAGAACGAAAAAAGTATTCCAAAACACTTGTTAATAAGCTCTATAATAGTCCAGCATCATTATATACCTTGGGGTCCCTTTAAGCATTCTTATGTTCCTTCGTATCTTTAGCAGTTACTGCTGTATAAGAAAAATAGAAAGCAAATGAACACACAAGAGGAAAAAAAACAATGACTAGCGCGCGATCTCATAGCAAGTCATGTCATATCGAGCCATGCTTAAGCAAGTCATGCCAGAGCGAGTCATGTCAAAGCAAGCCATGTCAGAGAGAGTCATGTCATATCAAGCCATGTCAAAGAGAGGCATGTCATAAAAAGCTATGTCATAGAAAGCCATGTCATAGCCAGCTATGTCGGGGTAAGCCATGTCAAAGTGAGTCCTGTCAGAGCAAGCCATGTCAGAGCAAAGGAAGGCAGTAACAAAGTAAAAGATGACAAAACAGTTAATGACAAGCAATGCAAAAATACAAAAAACATAAACAACTATATATAAAAAAATACCTGCAAGAAGAACAATCCTGATCCTCTTTACTTGATGCATTGTGTACATGACAACACGGACGAAAATTGTCCTCATAATATCTTGGATCACTATCCAAGTGACAATCATAATGACCACCTGGTTTATATCTGACCACCTACGAATAAAAATATAACAACTTAGCTAATCTCAAATGTTATCTACACACATGTTATCTATCTTAGACAAAAGTATTGAGACGCATTTTTTTGTCATTTTTCCTTATATCATCCCTATTTCTCTGCATTTTCCGTCAGGAGCATCTCTTGTTAAAAATAAGATGATTTAACGCTAAAAATTATTTTAAAAAATCCATTTCACTTTTCAGTCCACCCAGATATAAGTCAACAATATTTAAGATATAAACTCTGAGCTCGTATTTTGGATTTTATGGTATTCTATTTTAAATACTATTCGCTTACCTCAGCATGCCAGTGTTTCTTAAATTTATCCTAAAATTTAGGCAATCAGTACAACACACCTGTAATTGTTCACTGTTTCTTATCATCTCCAGAGGTAGCCTAGTAACTTGATGAAGCCTGTAGCAAATATACAAGAAAAGCATTTACTGCCAGAGCAACACGCGACAATGGAAAACAAAAACAACAACAACAACAGCAAAACAAAAAAATAAATTTGAGCTAACCTATCTTGCAAAGACAACAGCACAGAATCATTTGAGTCTGTTTGAGATAACCACACTTGTTCACTGAATCTAGCTTGAGAGGCTGGATTAAAAGCTCGTGACTCATTCAACATTTTTACTAACAATGTTAAGTTTTTGATATTCCACTCCCATTTCTCAATTATACCTGCAAGTAATTAACCAGTCAACAGAATGCGGTTTCTAGCAGTAATTACATGGTTTAGAGTGAATCTTTCGAGTCAGTAGAATAAAATATCAAATATAAATAAATATCAAATATAAATAAAAAAAATTAGGAGTAATAAACTGATAAAGATTTAGCATTAAAATGTGGAGAAGGGTTGCTGAAGTTCAAAAGGTGACAGGCACAAGAAACATGAATGGTCATACTCACCATCAAGATTAAAATCCATGTAAGTATCTTTTGCTCTGAAACAAATCAATGGAAGTACAACACAAAATAAACATCCCCGAACGTATTACATATTAAAATATATTACAATTTTGTAGATTCAAAATTTAGAATTAACTATTTTTATATTGTAATTTTATTATTTTTAGGCAGTTCCCCTAACTTTCACAAAAATCTGAATTTTCATAGGAAATGAAGTCCTTTGACCAAATCCAGGTAAGGGCGATACTCCCTATTCCCCTTTATCATAGACCAAGGGTAGTGGTGGTTAGGATAGGGAAGGGCTGTGATGGTTGCTAATAGTTAATACATTTGTACCCCTTAAAACACAACATAAGACTAGCCGTAAAATTAGTATAATTTATACAACATTAAAAAAATACTTACATATTTTTAGCTATCATGGATCCCATTCTGTTGTCAAATATAGTGCGAAAACCTCGAAGAAGCTAAAATGGTACATGGTATTAACTCTTTTAAATGAATCTTGTTGTACAGTTCTCCCTCCTAATTCATCTTACTACACAAAATCACTTTATGTAAACATTATCATCTTTTTAAAGAAACAGCAATGATCACATGATACAGCAAAGGGTAAGCAATGATACTAAAATAACCACCAAAATTACGGTATGTTTCATATGCACGTTATGACCTGTTTTGATGCACAACTTTCATAATAATACAGAAAAAGGAATGCAGGTCCTCCCTTAACATACATACAATTATTACAGTAATGTGCGAATCACACAAAATTGAAATTGTTGACCATTACCTCAGTTATATTAATTACTTTATCCTCATCAAGATCAAAGTCTTCAAACTCTATCGCTCCTATATCATCATACAAGCCAGGGGATATACCTTGCCGTTCCAGGCCATCTCCAGCAGTTTCACTTTTTTCCATTCCATGTTTTAGAGCTAGAGTTTTGATATGTTCGCACTCATCATCAAATAAAAAATCGTCAATTTGAAAGATCAAGGGTCGTCGTTTCGACATCGTTGTAAGAGTCACCAAGTCTTTTCTGTTGTTTGTCAGTGGAATTGCTCTGTTTTCAAAGACAGTCTAAATAAAAGTAAACAGACCTTCTTTAAAACGCTACAGAAATCAAGAAAACCAACATTCAAGGAGTTTTAATAGGTGAAATAATGCGATGGAAGATGATGTACACTGTCTACTTGAAAGCGGCTTCCATGTCTTGTATTTACTTGCTGGAGATTGTTGCTTTCATAAACAACACACATTAACTAGTATAGCATTCTCACAACTTAACCAAAATAGGGATTTGAATTTCATACATGCAGCGTTCTAATTAGGGGTAGGGTTCACCATTCACAATTCATAGAGAGTTAAATAATGAAGTTAATAAACTATCAGTATAAACAGTGAGCCTAACCTAATATAATTTAACAAAATATATTTTTTGATAGTGTTTTTCGTTTTGTGATGCTACATTTGTTAGTCTACTTTGTATTTTACTTCTTCTCTCTTTGCTGGTTTTTTAGTATTTTTCAATATGTCACAACATTGTCCAATTATTAATTAAGGGATTTCCTTAAAATTATAATATGTAGTTATAATAAATCAAAAGAAAAACAAGGGTGTAAATCAAACTTTTGCAGAAATTAATTTTTGCAAAATTGACAAACACCTCATAAAATTTAAAAAAAAATCATTTTTGTGAAAATTATTCCCTCAAGGTATAAATGCATTAAAAGAATAGGCTTTCGTTTTAGTATTTAAGGAGTTTGAAGTCAGCATTTAGGAGAAAACAGAAAATACATTATAAAACCATTCCAAATTTTAGGAAAAATTTGACACAAACAAATTGCTGCTAAAACAGCAAGCCCTTCCTTCATTTTTTTCAAAACACACTAATAAAGAATAGACTTTTGAAAAACCACTCGATTCCTTTTAGGGTAATCTAACTTCAGACAATTTCACCTGTTCTGGTTGTAAACGTATTAACTTTGCATCTTTGTGTTGTTGCCATAACTTTCTGAAATGATCAGCAAATGTGTCGTTATTGCTCGCAAGAAAAGAATACTGTTTTGCAAAGTTGTTTTGTAATTCTTGTCTAACAAAATCGCTGAATATGATTCTTTTGTAGTCGCTCTTTCTGGAATCAACACATGTTAACAACAAATATATCCCAACAATAAGCTTCATGTCCTCACATTACCCTAAATATACATAAAATAAAAAATAAACATGCAATATTTCACCCGCTGAACATGCTTAAAGCTTTATGTGGAACTAAAACGTGATGTGAACTAAAGACAACAAACAATAAAAAATTGTTCCACCTGTTTCCACCTGTCCTTAAAGTTATGTTTATGGTTTAAAAAAAAATCAGCCAATGCAATATTACATTTTTTAAAACCATTGAATATTAGTGGAGTGTTTATGGACAGACATTAAATCCTAAACAACTGTAGAAAAGGAAATATTTAAAATTTATTTTCTTATTTTTGCGACAGGGAAGACTCGAAGAAATTCGACTAGTTATGTGCATTTTAAGTTAAAGTTAAAATTTATTTTTAAAAACCATCTTCAAATTTATTTCAATAAACTTTTTTTTATTGAATTTTTACTTCTTGTACCAAATATGACCTACTATAAATTGGGTGTTTCATAAAGTTCTTGATAAAATTCTTTCAAATTTTGGAATGGTGTATATTTAAATAGGGTGCAATAGACACTTTATAAAATTGCTTATATATATACCAATCACATTATTCTAAAATAAATTATTCTAAAATACAGCAGATTCTTTTTTTCTTCAATTCTGCTATCAAGTGATAAGAAAAAACTACCTAGACCTAAGTGCTGATTCTAGTTGGTACTGATATATATTAGAATAAGTTTTCCAGGAGGTTTATTCAAACAGTGCCTTTATTTATTTTAGCACTGAGCATTAATAAAACCAATCAATAACAGTAGATTTCTTTGGTATAGGTGTTTTTACATTCTCTTTGAGTAATTGAGTAACAATACCCCCCCAAAATGTTATAATTACAAGAAACTGTGTTGTTAGGTTAAACAAAATATCCTTAAAAACATATAAATATATATATGTAATCTGCGTCGCTTCTTGTTTTCTCTCTTTTTATTTATACTTTATCCAGCAGGAGGAATGGAGTCATCGATCCGCAAAAGAAAAGTTTTGGGCACACCCAATTCCATCAATACTTTCGTATTCAGAGCTCTGTTTTGTTGTAACAATTTAACAACAGCCATCCAAGATTGCTCCAGTAGCGAAGGTGGTTCAAGCCATAGCACGTGAAGATCAGATACGCGTTGCTGCTTTGAATCAACTCCTCCAAAAACATAGAGGCACCCAGCACTAGTTACTGCTGCAGCATGAAAACGAACTGCATATGGAAAACACTGAAATATAAAAAGAACACAATAATTTGAGAAAACAAAAATACATATTAAAGCAGATAAGCAGAATTGTGGCTTTTTTTTCATTTTTTTTTTTATCAAGTTTATTTTAGAGGCTCTGTATGGCACCATCCTGCTCTGGGGACAACTATGAGATGCAAATATTGTAGGTAGTTAGCACTTGCATTACTAAGGGGAATTAACCTATTACTTTTTCTTGCCCTTAACACTTGTGACAATTCCAGGAAATTTGATAACAGACTATAGCAATAATTTTCAATTATCAATAACTTATAGCACCTTATAACAAAACAATGTTTTACTTTTCTATTCTTTCTTTTTTGAAAATTTATATTAAAATTCAATTTAAAGGTAAAGTTATTTTTACCATTAGCCAGTACCAAAGAGCTCTAAAGGGCACCGAAGATTAAAATACATGAACTTGTATCTCTTAGGCAGAACTTGTAATTTATAAAGAATATTGGGTGTTTAATTTACAAGAAAAGATTTGGTACATTTATTACTTTTTCAAAGGAAAAACACCAAGCCCAATATATACCCTGAAATCTTTTTTCCACTTCATAGTGTCTAAATTCAATAACCATACATCCAAAAAGTTGTTGTCGTATACACTTCCACCAATCATATAAATATTGTGTTTATACAATGTACAAGAGTGATGTCTGCGTGGTTGCGGAAGCTTGTTATCGCCAGAATACACATCAGAAGAACAACAATGTTTTTCCCATAGCATTCTACTGATGTCCAATGAGTGAATTTTCTCAAAACCAAAAGTTTCTTCTAATACACAACCACCAAGAATAAAATAATCATTTTTGTATAAAATTCCCTCGTGTCGATAACGACTTTTTGGTTGAGCTAAAGAATGTTGCTCACAGAATTTGTAAGATTTCCACCTTTGTTTGTATAAATGATAAGTATGTAACTCCTGTACAAATGCTGTTCCGGTTGTACCTGCATATATAACAAGCTTTGAGTCTTGTGTTATGATCATGCTTTGCCCGTATTTGGCCGTAGGTGATTCATGCAAGGTGGTGCTACATCCACACTCTTTGCATTTTGTGCGTGTCTCATGAATTTTATCCACCAATTCAATCCATTTGTAGTACTTTAAAGAATACATAAGTAGTTTGCTGCTATTAGTCACACCAAAAGGGTATCCAGATCCACCATATATAATTATATTGTTCCTCCATAACAGCATTGAATTAGATGTGCACTCTATTGGAGCAGATCTATTGTTATCAGGTAGTTTAACCCAACGTTTGGTTGTCATGTTGTATCTCCACAATTCATTGTACAATATGTTACTTTTAGCTGCATCATATCCTCCAAATACATATAAGAAATTATCAGTGGCACACATGCGATGACCACTACGAGGCTCTGGCGATTCTAGCATTGTTAAGCATGGTTCTATCTTTTGAAAAGTTCCAAACATTACAATTAAACTCATAAAACACCTTTCTTCAATATAATTATAGCCTATGACAACAATCACACAATTTATTGACATTAAAACAGGCTGTTGTCAATAATAATAATAACAATAATAATAAATATTTAAAGTGGCTAGGCCAGAAAATCACAAAAACCTTTAGTTAGTAGATTGTTTCCACTGGGGGCCAGTAGAACAAAAACAAAACAAAAAATGATAAACCTTAGACTGCCCACACATAATCAAACATAGTAACATATTTTTTAATCTGTGAAATTAAAAAGAAAAAGAATTAAAAACAAAAATTAAAAAGTGATCTCCATTCGAATTTGCCAAATACATTAGAGATGGAAGTCTTAAACGAAAGCAGACTTCCATTACAGGTCACTTGGTCTGGAAGATTATTCCACACTTCTTGTCTCTTTCTTTGATGGCTATTATTAATTCATCAGTGACCCATACCTCAACACGGCCAGAAAATCTATGTGTTTTAAAAGGGGCATGTTTGTCAGGCACTGTTTTAACATTTTTATTCAGTTTCTCCTCATATGCTTCATCACATGCTTCAGAAGACAAAAAAATGCTGCATGGAATACACACTGACAACTTTACATCTATATATCAACCTTTTACTTGTTAGGGTAGCCATATGGTGTTCCCATGGTTTGTGAGGTGTGATAGATAGATGTGCATATTTTACATGCCTAGCCTCACAAATACTGAGGGATATACCCTGTCTATTATTTCCTGGAGGGGTCATCGCTTAGATGGAGAGTCCTAGAGTATTTAATGCTAATTTTGAGCTAGGCAGACCCCAATTAGAGCCCACGCTCTACTAGATAACTCCCGGCAACATCCAGCGGCCCACACAGTGTGCCATCTTCCCAATTTACCTCACATGTCTTGGGTGTGACCTTAGTCTAAATTAAGGGAGTTTTCTTAAAAGGATTTAAGGGTAAACTCGGACGGGCCTGAAGAATTCTTACGATTTATTCGAATAGGAGTTCGAATTAAATGAGTTCAACTGTAGTTCTTTAATAAAACTACATGCAAGTCAATGAGATGGAGAGTTAAAACTAATTAAGAATAAAAAAGTTATCAAACAAAGGGTGTACTATTCACACTCCATCTTTTATTGTTCTCACTAGTTGTACACAAAAGATAAGCAATCACATGGAGAGCTTAAAACTGAAACGCGAATGAACGAAAAAAAACACAAAAAGCCAGTTGGGTCCACGGGTTCGCCCGTCCTTTTTATACCGCATTGCGTGAGTCTTGCTACCTACCTGCGCAGCTAAGCTACCATTTTGCGTGACAGACACATGAGTGTACCCGTGAAAACATCATGAAAAAGCGCGTGTGTTGGTAGAATCTTGATTTTCTGTTCTTGACGTATTCGCTTAAAATGCACGCATGATCATAGAACATATCTAATGGGGCCTCTTCTAGATGTATATAAAAAGAAGCAAGTGCATCTTTTCGGCCTTCAATACTAGGTATGACGTGAAATCCACAGCAGTGGCCATGTATTGGGTAGAACCAAAAGAACACACACTTCATGTCTTGCTTGCTCACTTGTAGAAATGACTTTTGACAAACTTCAATAGGGACGTCGTCGTATTTGCTTGAGTTGCTGGAGTCGGCAGAAAATATCCTAACTGAATCCTAACTGAAACTGAATCCGAATTTGTTTGCCATAATTTGAAGAATAAAAAACAAAGGCCAAACTCAGCTGGATTGTAAGAACCTTCAAATAACTGCTCTGGTTGTATTTTAAAGGAATGAATTGTTTTCACAAAATATGCAGGGTACAAAGGTAAATTAATCACATCGTTGCGTGGAAGACAATTTAGAGAGTGTTCTGAAGACTTAATAATTACATCTGCAACCTTTTGATAGAATTGTTGCTGGTAACAAAATTCCAGTACAGACGAGCGAGTCCCCCTACCTACTTGACATGCAAATCCCAAATCTATAATAATGTTTACTGCACGGAATGGTATAAGAGTATCAACACAAGAATCGTTGGACAACTGTTTAAAAACGGACGTTATTGCTTTTTTTTTCATTTATGTTGGTATTATCAGATATCAAGCGGCAGTAAAGACCGACGGACATCGATGACTAATGTGTGTGTGATTGCTCCTAATGGAAACACAATGCATCGTCACCTATTCGATTTTTTTTCTGAGATCTATTTTTAGTACGTACACAAAGCTACGAAGAGGACGGACGTTTTTGATGTTATAAAGCAACTGCCAAGCCTTCTAAAACGAGAAGAAATAACTTCGTCTGCTTGCAGGATTTCTATTGGTTCTACAAATGCATTCTTGAACCCCATTCCATTCTTTCTACCGTCATATGAAAGCACGTTAGGTTTCCCATCACATTCTACGCATGTTTTCCGGAAATCAATATCCATGTGAGACGCTCAACCCAACTACTATGCTATGAATAATGGAACTGACATGTATTTTTCATTTAGAACACGGCGACAATATCGAGCTTCCATTATTTTTATAACACCGCCAAAAGTAATTTTTTCGTTATTCACGGCCTCTGTAAACTCCCAACCTATTTCATAACCAGCGCAAATTTTAGAGGATCAACAATACAAACAGCATATTTAACTTAACATGTAAAAATATATAAAAAACAAAAAGCTTTCAGAAAACAAAGACAGACTTATCAACGTCAACGTTACGCAACTTTCAAAATGGCCGTAATAAAACTGCTCTCTGCTTTACACATCTCTTTGTCGTGGCTGCAAAATCTCGGATTGGTTTTTCAAAAAAATCAGGCGTTGCAATTGAATGCTACACGCGGGAGAATCAAACAAAGTCGGTAAATATATATCGCATTTGGTATTTTGTGCAGATATAAGAATTTCGTGATTAATTAACAGGACGCGCTTTTCGCGGACAAATAGGCAAAATTTCGCTATTATTAAAAAGACTAACGATATTATACGCCTATTGGTTTTTCGGTCAGTTGCTCATAAAGTTGATCTTGTTAACTCACCATATGATTTTTTAACAATAGCCAATAATAATTACATTATGTAGAACTATTTTCAGCTTTTGTTCTCTGATCCTAACTTCAATGGAATATCAAATCTATGGAGACTCTTAAAATGAGATAAATTTTATACTTATGCCTTTTTGGAACATCCTTGTTCCATGTAAATATAAGAAATTGCAAAATTTTACATCTTGCTCGAAAATATTGTCATTTTTCTTTTCACACAAGTTTTGACTTTTAATTTGGAATTCTTCCATATCTGTTAAAATAGTATTTTTTCTTTTTCTTAATGATACGTTTTATTACTGACATGCCTTCTACAGAATTTCAGCCTAAGAGCCTTTGCCGATAAAAAGTTATGACCTGTGAAATTTTTACTACAAACAATGGAATAATTTCATCGTAAACGGCTCTAATCTTTAATGTGATATAACTTCTCTACGGCAGCAGCTTCTTCAGTCGGACAAAAATCATTGGAATATTTAAATTTTTATGCATCTAAGAGATTTATTTGGTTTAAGAACTAATCAAGCTATACTATTGAAATACTGCCCCGAAAAAAAGAGATAGAATTTACACTTTTGCATGGTCTGAAATAAAAACACACGTAATGTCTTTGGATTGATTGGCCTGCTTTAGGGCTTTTGATGCGTCATTTTCAGGGAGGACACTTGTTTCTACTGCTGTACGGATAAGTACATAACAGTAAAGCCTGGTAAATTTACAGTATAATGCCTTGCCTCAGATTGGCATTCTTTAGGACTTGTGATAGGTAATTTCGCGGGGGGTATTAGTCCAAAATATCTTTTCTATTGGTTATCGATGGGCATAGAACACTACCGCCTGTTCAATATATTGTACAAAAACGTCTCTTTGTTTAGCCTGCAATAGGGCTGTTAATATTTCTTTTTGCAAAAGGCTATTTGAGCGAAATATCGTTTCTGTTTGTGTATGGATGTGTATCCAGCCTCAAACTTTGTCTACTTTATAAAAACAGCTTTCCGTAAATGGCAGTTATGCGAAATATTGTGGCATATTACGTTGGTTATGGCCGATTGACAGAAAAAATATGTAGTTTTTATGAAGCGACAGAGATTATTATGAAGGTATTATGCAGTATTATGCGATATTACGTTGGTATGGCCATCAACAGAAAAATTATGTATCCTTTATGCATTATGAAGGTATTATGCAGTATTATGCGATATTACGTTGGTTATGGATTATTGACAGAAAGAATATGTATTTGTTATGTAGCGACAGAGAGTATTATGAAGGTATTATGCAGTATTATGCGATATTACGTTGGTATGGCCATCAACAGAAAAATTATGTATCTTTTATGGATTATGAAGGTGTTATGCAGTTTATGCAGTATTATGCGATATTACGTTGGTTATGGATTATTAACAGAAAAAATATGTATTTGTTACGCAGCGACAGAGAGTATTATGAAGGTATTATGCAGTATTATGCTATATTACGTTGGTATGGCCATCAACAGAAAAGTTATGTACTTTTTATGAATTATGAAGGCATTATGCAGTATTATGCAGTATTATGCAGTATTATGCGATATAACGTTGGTTATGGATTATTAACAGAGAAATATGTATTTGTTATGCAGCGACAGAGAGTATTATGAAGGTATTATGCAGTATTATGCTATATTACGTTGGTATGGCCATCGACAGAAAATTTAAGTACTTTTTATGAATTATGAAGGTATTATGCAGTATTATTCAGTATTATGCGATATTACGTTGGTTATGGATTATTGACAGAAAAAATATGTATTTTTTATGGAACGATAGAGAGTATTATGAAGGCATTATGCAGTATTATGCGATATTACGTTGGTATGGCCATCGACAGAAAATTTATGTGTTTTTTATGAATCATGAAAGTATTATGCAGTATTATGCAGTATTATGCGATATTACGTTGGTTATGGATTATTGACAGAAAAAATATGTATTTTTTATGGAACAATAGAGAGTATTATGAAGGTATTAAGCAGTATTATGCGATATTACGTTGGTATGGCCATCGACAGAAAATTTATGTATTTTTTATGAATTATGAAGGTATTATGCAGTATTATGCACTATTATGCAGTATTATGCGATATTACGTTGGTTATGGCCATCGACAGAAAAAATATGTATTTGTTATGTAGCGACAGAGAGTAGTATGAAGGTATTATGCAGTATTATTATCTATTCCTCTGGTGGATGAATAGATTATTCTAGGGTACGCGCATGTTTTTTGTTATAAAAATAAAAATATTTATTTATAGCAACATTGATATATGGCACAAATGTTTGATGAAGGTAGATGAATGAAGCATATAATTGTTTTCATTTTCCTACCCAATTTTTGTGGCTTGGTGTTAAAGGTCACTATCGCTTCTTTGAAGAATTTTGAAGAAGAATCTGCTTTTTGTAACCAGTAATACTTTATTGGTAAAAAAATGTACGGCATGTTAAAAAACACTTTACTGAGTTTATTTTCTACTGTTTATAAAAACATAAAATTATAACAAATTCACCTTTTATGTAATAATTTTAAATAACAAAAACTAAAAATATCCAACGTTTGTATTCCGATTTTTAAGACATTTTGGTTTTCATTTAATGTCTTATTAGGTGCTAGCTGCACATTTTTATTAAGCAATCCAGTTGCTAAGGGACTAGCCCTTAAATTACATCAAAAGTAAAGCAAATTGCTTAGGGACTCTCATGCATCACATCTATCCCATGACACTTCTTGTTCTTACAGCTAACCTAGTAACCTCAGTGGAACGGAGAGTCTTTCAAGAAGTAAGCAACAATGCAATGTACTAAGCGCATCATAAAAGTCTCACAACACACAATGACAATGTAATGTTGGTTGCAACGTTATTTAAGATCCTCCAGTCTTTCAGAATTTGAACCACCATAAGGACCCTCAGTGCAAGTCATATTTATGTTCGTTGTGTCTTTTGGAATGCAGTCACCTATGGATCCTGGGTACGAGGTTACTTATAATCATCATGTCTTTCTAGAATACGAACCACTTCTAAGGTACCTTGGGTACGAGGTTCTTTATATTTATCATATCTCTCAGGATACGGATCATAAAGCCTTATGTTCATCTTATATTCATCTTTTCTTCCAGAATATGAAACACGTGAAAGTCCTTCAGTACGAGGTTGTTTATGTTTGTGTTTTCTATTATAATACGAAGCACCAAGGGGACCTTGAGTACTAGGTTGCCTATGCTCATCTGTTTCTCCAGAATTTGAACCACCCCAAGGTCCTTCAGTACGAAGTTCTTTATGTGCGTCTTGTCTGTTAGAATACGAAGCACCGAAGGGACCTTGAGTACTAGGTTGCCTATGTTCATCTAGTCTTCCAGAATATGAACCACTTGAAGGTTCACCAGTACGATGTTGTTTATGTTTGTGTTGTCTCTTAGAATACGAAGCACCAAAAGGACCTTGGGTACTAGGTTCCTTTTGGTTATGTTTTCTTCTAGAATATGAACCACCTAAAGGTTCAACAGTACGAGTTTTTTTATGTTTGTATTGTCTGTTAGAATACGAAGCACTGAAGGGACCTTGAGTACTAGGTTGCTTATACTCATCTTGTCTTCCAGAATATGAACCACCTAAAGGTTCGCCAGTACGAAGTTGTTTATATTTGTATTGTCTGTTAGAATACGAAGCACTGAAGGGACCTTGAGTACTAGGTTGCTTATACTCATCTTGTCTTCCAGAATATGAACCACCTAAAGGTTCGCCAGTACGAAGTTGCTTATGTTTGTATTGTCTGTTAGAATACGAAGCACCAAAGGAACCTTGAGTGCTAGGTTGCTTATACTCATCTTGTCTTCCAGAATATGAACCACCTAAAGGTTCGCCAGTACGACGTTGTTTATGTTTGTATTGTCTGTTAGAATACGAAGCACTGAAGGGACCTTGAGTACTAGGTTGCTTATCTTTGTGGTGTATTTCAAGATGTGAAACGTTCGAGGCAGATTGAGTATAAGATTGTTTGTGTTCGTCTTGTCTTCCAGAATATGTACCATTACGTACAACAAAATGTTTTGATGTATCCCAAGTAGGATTTGAGCGGCACATCTTAGGCTCGAATCGCCAAATAAGATTAAACATTTGCCAATTAAATGGGTTAGTTATAATAATACTTTGCGTGTTTATTTTCAAATTATTCTGAGTTTTTTGTGAGCCACTATTATTCCAAAGAATTTCCATTTCTTGTGGATAAGCACCATGAACACCAATAAATCTAGCGCAAATATTCCTACTATACTTAATGTTTGGTAAATCACGCACCGGAGGATGATGATGTAATCTGGAATCATGCCTAAATAAATACGTCATGTTTATATGGTTCGACCATGCAGCTATCATCTGATCTGCAAAAGGATGACACAACATTTTGTTAGGGTCTTGTGATAAAAATAATTCTATAACATCCCTTGAAAGTAAAATCATGCTTTCTTCTGGGCGTGTTATACCAGGATTATCATGTATCCATCCCCAGTGAAAATATTTCTCCATTGGGACTGGGATTTCGTGAAGAA
The DNA here is from genome assembly GCF_029227915.1 of Hydractinia symbiolongicarpus. Classification (NCBI taxonomy): domain Eukaryota; kingdom Metazoa; phylum Cnidaria; class Hydrozoa; order Anthoathecata; family Hydractiniidae; genus Hydractinia; species Hydractinia symbiolongicarpus. The sequence goes on along the minus strand of NC_079875.1, from coordinate 9,172,886 downwards.
ACTTTTCCATACAGAAGAAGTAATCGTCATCCATTCTTAGAAAATAATCGAAGTTATAATTTGTTACTGCGTACACCATATGATATAGAAATCGTTTACCAAACTCTACACCACCAGATAAGTTTTGAAAATGCATGTCATGGTATGTGTCGGATTCATTTTTCATGATGTCATAAAATTCTTGACCTTTTGAGCGTTCATCTGTTATAAATATACATTCTGGTACCACCTAAGACAAAAATAATGCATTATTGACTATGAGTATTACTGAGTCAAGGGTATATAGACTAATTTTTTAAGTGCAGAAAACATTTGCGAATTTCGCGATTTTTGGCCAAAATTGCGAAAGTTTATGTCGCAAGATATTTAAAGAACATCGATGCGCGTAAGTGATTTTCTGGGAAGGTTTCTGCACTTAAGTAACTAAAAATCAACAAAAGTTGAAGTATTTGTTGACAAAATACACCTTTCCTGTAGGTTTGCATTGCTGCCACCATGTTTTACGTATAGTGGCTCTTCTGTCGTATCTTCTTGGCCCGGTTGATACAATAAGTAATAATGTTACATCTTTCTTCTTTCCTTTCGGTTTGATATTTAAGCTAGCCAAATAATAATTATTTTGTATAAAAGAAATTTCTTTTACAATTTCATCACCCATTAAGAATAATAATACCGGTGTCTTCATTGAATTAATATGCTGTTTCCATTTGGATAAATACTGTCCGTAATACAACAACAATACCACTTGAATTGAAATGATGAAAAACCCAACTTTCTTGCGTCCGAATGATGCTTTTAACCATCGAAATCTGATGTTATGAGTCATTCTTAATTTGCCAAAAATAGCCCAATAAAAATTTCGATCCTCCTGATTGTAGATGTTCCCAGTTTCATCAAAAGTGTAGTGAAATCTACGAAAAATGATCAACTGTAACATTGGCTAAATGAATTAGTTACAGACAGCTTAGAAAAACACAAAAATATAGACTATATGGGCCTCAAGATCTTCCTGTCATGTAAGTGTTGTAGACTAGCTTTGTGCCACACCTTAAATGGCCAATCGTAGGCTACGAGCCTCATATTAACCTTTGATCTTGTGACAAAATAAATGGAAAAACTCCTTGAGACTTTAATTTTTGGTATTGACTCCTTTCAGATGCACAAATTTAACCCTATTCTTGTTAAACATTTTAGGTTCGACATTGCTACGTCCTATTGTCTTCACAATATAACTAAGGCACCAAGCAATGACAAAAAGAGAGTTTTTGTTCATCTACTCTCAGGCCTCCAGTAATAGTAGGGGTCACAATCTGAAAATGTCCTGGGTGGTAAAAACCAAAATATTAATAGTGCGGGGATTAAAAATGTCTTGATTTGAAAACTTTCCAAAGATTGAAAGTGAAGTGGGGGTTAGGGAAGAGAATGCAAGAAAATGGCTTTAAAAAAGACGACAAAACAAAAAAAAAAAAAACACACAGAAAAACAACAGCGAAAAAAATATTCTTTCGCGAAATAAAAATTCTTCTCATCATTTCCATCATAAATCTTAATGCTCGCAAACAACAATTTATTTCATTTCGTCTGATTTCGTTTACGTATTAATGAAGTATACTGGTTTTATGGTTAGCTCCTCAGTATGTAGAATGCAGAACATTATTCTTATTGTTCTCATCATATTTTTATAAATATCTATTGATTAACCTAGTTAAACATATATTGGTTATTTATTGATAAAGTATTGTGTTTTCATTCTTTGAATACATGAATTATGCTGGGTGGCGGAAGTCAAAAACTCCTGTTTTCTGTCTCTTCTTGAAGAGGAAGATTTATCTTGTATCAATGTCATAAAATGAATAAATTTTTTTTCAGTTGTTTCTAAAACGTGTTGAAATCTTTTATCTAAAACAATATAGATTACACCAGGGTGTTAAAAAATGCTCCGCAGACACGCGACCAATTACGCTACTAAAACAGACAATTTTCGTATTTAGGCTTCTATCTCAGAAAAACATGTGGCACAGTGTCTAGCTGACATAAAAATTCCCCCACACCGCTCAAGCTCCCAAATATATTTCCTAAAAGATGAGTGTAAATGAAAAAAATCCTTTTCTTTAATTATCTCAACTTCCTTGCAAGAATTTGCGTAAATGGGGTAACCATAGTAAAAATTTAAACATTTATTCGTTGTTTAACTGCAAGTGTGAACAAAATATAAATTATCAATAATTGAATTTTTTTCAATGGTAGTAGCAGACAAATATAAAATATTTAATGAAAGCAAAAAAAAAATAAAAAAAAATTGAAACTTACCAATAAACAAAAGAATAAGAATTATTTTATAAAACTGCGGCTTACCAAAACGTTGATATATCAAAGAGGCAAACTCCTTGATATAATGATATTGATATATCAGTTATTTCATTAGTCCAGCATTTGTTTGTTTTATTAAAGTAGTTCTTAGAATGAACCTTTTATTTATCATATTCTTTTAGCTTATTACTTTTAGACGACACGCATTTTGTTAAAACACTCTTTCCGTACAGAATCCAGTTTTATACGAAGTTCTATGGAATAACAACCACGATTTACCTACCGTTTGATTTTCTATTCCACGCGTTGATGAAATGACAAAACGATTTAACAAAATTAGTAAAAGCTTTCCTAAATTGGTCAATGAGGTTATTTTTCTCACCCCGGAGCTTCATTGTCTCACAATCTCAAGAATTATAACAAATTCCTTGCCGCTCCATTAATTTAGTGCCGCTACACTGGACTAGTGCCGCTCACTGCTTACTAGCGTTACAAAAAACGTTAACATTAATCTATTTAAATGTTCTGCCAGTAAATTCGCAGGTGAACTCTGCAAAATGAGGCAGCATTTCATTCTCTGCAAATCAACAAAAGTCCTGGTTTTGATCACATCAGCATTAATGTCAAAAAGGGCTGTGTAAAGGAACTAAAGTCACCATATATTTAAATCATATTTAACTACAGGCATTGGTCCAAAAAAATTGAAAATAGCTAGGGTTGTCTTAGCCTTTAAAACAGGAGATGTTTATAGGGGATCTCATTACAAACCAATTCTAAGAACATATTAATTTAGTTGAAAACAAGGTTTCTAAAAGCCTAGGAATCTGATATAAAATATAAAGCCTTTATACTTTATACTTTACACTGTGCAATGTCCGAAGGGAGGGAGGGGATGAAATGTTATGGTACAATCCGTGGTAATATGTATTTTCTCGTAGGTCAATAAAAATAGCTCGACAGCAGTATTATTACTTCTGACTACAAGGTCAAGTCATAACAATATTTTAAACGATTTCTTTCACCTTATTTGGTATGAGCTTTTTAGGCATTTTAGCAAAAGTGATTTATATGACTTTAAATTTGGTACAATTATAGCTAGTAGCTATAAGATGAAGGAATAAATAAGCATAATTATTTACCTGTTGATGTCAGCATTTTTTCTTGTAACTTCATTAGTAGTGTTTAAACCATTACCTTCATCTAAATCGCGTTTGAGAATGTGTGATTTTTTGTTAGTGATATGATTGGTGTTATAACTTATTGTTTGGTTTTTGCGCGTAAGTAGAGTACTAAGAAATCCCTGAAAAATTCCGGTTTATTCCGAATTAGAATTTTAAAAACAGGGAAAACAGATAAACAAGGTGGTAATTCTCAAGAACAATAGGGTTAAAATAAAATATATCTAGTTACTAGAGGCATAATGTATATCGCAGCAGGATGCATTTTACCCAACAGCTGGAAATTTATACACTTATATAAATAAAGCTAACTAGCCAGAAATGAAGCCATGTTTAAAAAAATATAAGCGAGTTTAATCAACTAATTTCGAAATAGAAAATGGTGAATAAATAAACATATACTCGCCGAATGACACCTTAACGCAAATGATATATAAAGTTATTCGTTAAAAACATAAACTTTACTCAACTAGTTGTATTAATAACAATTTAAACACCTGTTTCAAGAAATATCATTATAACATAAGAAAAACAATAAAAAAATGTATAATAAATTATTAAAATATATAAATAAAATATAAAGCAATGCAAATAAAAAAACAAAGAGCACTAGAAGGTTCATCAGATTGTCGAAAGTACCTGAAACGTCAAAATCGCCTTATAAATTGAGGAATAATTTTAGTCTTTACTTCAAGTACAATAGTTGGTGTCACAGCAAGATCAAAATACCGTCATCGTCTATTATCTATAAATTGTGACCATTCAACTTTAAAACCACGTAAATTTCCAATCCGGTAGTGCTCAGGTTCACCAACCTTGAGTTAGGTGTGCAGAAATCAAGTCGAAAGATTACCTTCGAAAATTGGTACACAGTCTGTATTAAACTGCTTTAAAAAATGTCAATATTTTGTATCTTTCTCAATTCCAGGTTGTCGTCAGATCTTCCTAAATTTTGAAGATTTTCTCGCTGAATTCCAATCTGACTTTTAATAACTAAACTTATTGTTACTAAGCAACGTGCAACGCTTATAGTAACCATTAAAATATAACGTATTTTGTGCGTGTGTTTAAAAGGGTTATCGATATTCCTTTGGTCCTTTCGCGATTTCCAGAGACAAGGGGGGATTGTTCAGAAGACAACTTTATAATTGATTAACATGAACTTGGAAAATTATTTATTTCCTTAATTAAGTCAATTACTTTTATTCATTAAACTAACTAAGAAAAATAAATTTAGTGATTAAAATTAATGCAATTATTTTAATATGCCATTTTTGATAATAATTACCCCGTGATCTCAATCGCCTATTCCGCTCAGGAGCCACAGAAAACAAATAGGATAGTTTTACTGGCAATTTTATTGGTTTTGTTTTGACCGCTCGCACGTACTTTAACAATCAAAACGCTTCATTCTTTGAAAAACCGATACAAGATTTTCGCGACCTGGACATGCCAACCAGGGAACATGACGACGAAGGGCATTTTGGTTTTGAAAGTAGTCGTGGTCAGTGCTAGGTTTATAGGTCTGTTTGAACTTTTTGTGTTCTAAAATCTTTCTATTTTTGGAATATTTGTTTTATGCATGTTTTTACAAGTTAAGATAAATATATTGTCACGTTTTTTAGCCATGTAAAAATCTTTGGCCAGGAAGATTATTTTTGAGCATTCTACTGCTAGCTGGCTAGCTAGCTTTAGTTATTATTAACAGCTTTTTATCCTAGCCAATATTATTTATTTTTATGTGGAAGTTGTGTTTAACTGGCTGACTCCTTAGCTACCTCCTGGAGAAAAAACGGTGAAAGTAGCGAAATGCAGTTTGGCTGCAACAAAATTCTTTCTTATGCTAAACGCAGTTAGACAGCTACCAATTTTAATAGTGTTATGAAAACTTATGCTGCAAAATAAAATTGCTGAGTATTTCTTTTAACTAAACAGAGAGATAGGAAAATCCCAATGTTAGGACAGATCCACTTAGCAGTTTCCCATCCCACGTTAAATTACGGATCATCCCCGTTAAATCAACGATAGAAGAGTCCATAAAATCCATGTGCACTTTACCACTTTACGTTAAATAAGCGGGCATGCTCTATAATATCCGTCCAAAACCCCCCGCCCCGGCCGTGTCCCCCTGGCCCCATCCCCGTCCCCTGGGCCCCTACCCACCCTCATCTGTCGTCTCCTATAATTTATAGTGTTATGTGTTATGTGTTATGTGTGTCTATCTTTACCAGAAACAAGTAAAGATGATTGCAACATTGCAAGGTTTAGCGCCACATAATGTCATAACTGAAGAATTGATTTTGATGATTATTTTGAGATTGTTTGAGACCATTTGATCTGACAAAGGCATCACCCTTGAAACTATAATCCTTTAATTCATCACAAAGTCTTGCGGGCAACCATGTCTTATATTTATTTCCCATTCTATCTTGAACCTCCGCATACATAGATTTTTCAGAAAGAGCACCGGGTCTTGATATTTCCATCTCTTTCACATATTTAACAAGGTAAATATCGTTTTTAGGCAGCTCTCTCCACTTTATGATTGGAGTAACTTGTTCTATGTTTTGTTCAAATTCTTCAACTGTTGGAAAAGCCATTGTGATTATATTCACGATTACATTTCTTTATACCACTTTATAGATTCTATCGGAAAGCAGTTTTTGTTATCTACCATCTGTCAATCAAACGTTTATAACAATAGGATTTTACATATTTTACATACCAGAAAGTTGTTTACATAAGAAAAAAGTTAAAACGAAAGTAGCCGTTGCTAAGGATATTTGGTATGTAAGGAATGCATTGTTTCTCTATTGTTATTATGGTTTGATTGACATTTAATTGACGTCAATCTTTATCTAAACAAATACCATATGAAATAACCCGTTGTCATAACAATCACAAGAGCGATCTTCTCATCTTCGTGTGTAGGAGGAGTATCTTTGTGGTAAGGTGCAGTAATGTGTTTATCTGTAGTATCCACGTGGTGTACGGTGATGTGTTTATCAGGATAATCGGGTGTTACAGGCTTCTTTTTAGTTATCTTATGCGATTCGGTAACATTGACCTTTCGATTGATACCAATGGTAAGATCTTCACCCGATATCAAAATCTTGTTGTTGTAACCTACCACCCCTGTCTTAATTCTGAGATTCATGTCACTAGGTAACATATAAATACCTTGTCCAACCGAATAATCAACCTTACTTGAAGCGTAGTTTAACGTATCCTGATAACGTTTAATGTCCTCCTGAATATCAACCCTACGGTTAACAATGTCTTCAAGGTTATTCATAAAAACTCTTTGGGCGGTCAGAGCACTTGAATCATTACCAAGGATGGAGGAGCGTGCCGAGGCCTGAGAACTAAGAACAAGATAGGCATAGGCCCTAACACTGCTTGAGATCTTCACAAGGCCCGTTTTTGTAAATCCATCGGATTTTTCCACAATCCACCGCGTCATGGAGTCGTTAGTGAAATAACTCAACCCGGGAGTTGGATAGTCTTTACGTCTTTTTTGATATGAACTGAAAAAGTACTGACCTCTGTATTTCATGGGGTTGGAATCAACATCATACTCGCCACAGATTTTTAGAAATTCCTCATTTGAATAGGGATTATCATATTGGTTAAAACTATTCTCAAAGGGCAGAGGTGTTTGCAGGCGCTTAATGATTCGTCTAATGTGATAATACACATGAAAACGATATATTGACCTGACCATAGATCTACCATACTTCAGGTGTTCGGAACTTACACCACAGGCACTTGAAGCGCACCAAGTTGCAAAATTTAGCTGGGTTTGCCATAGTCTAAAAGGTTGCTCATTCCAAATTCTCATACGTTGCGCGTTCTGACTAAGTTCATAATTGGTAAAAATATTAGGAAAGGAAGCGGGGAAAGAGCCACTTTCAGACACAATAATGGCCTGTTTGTACAGATCCCTAGCGCCCAATATTTGAAGATCCCGCCCTCCATTTGGCTTATATGCCGAATTCGGATTATATCTGAAAATATCATCCATTCTTTGATTTAAATATATTCACAATCTCTAATATAATAATGTATATCACAATAAAGGACGTAAATAGCGAGAAGAAAATCTATTTGTATCAACCGATAGACAACTCACATGGTACAAAGGAGGTTGCGATCGTGGAGACGTTTTCGGATAATGTCACATATGTAGCTACAGCTCCAATAGATATACCCTTGGCTGACGGAGTTACCACGGTTAGGTTACAACAGGGTCAGCACTACACAGGGAGGGAGTTGAATTCAATCGTGAGAGGTGATGTAAAATCAACACAACTAGCTAGAAACTCTAAGTTGAGTAAAATATTCAATATGGAGGGTGTAACGGAACTACATTTTAATCTTAATGAATTGGATAACTCGTTAAATCTTAAAGATGGTGAATATAGCAACAACCTGATGACATATCATATATCCGAGTATGGTGGTGATTTTACATATATTGAACCGAAAAATCCGCAATATAAGAAACTAAAGAAAGGTTTACTTCAATCACTTACCATGAGAGTCACAGGTCAGGATGGTAAGGTGCTATGGGGTGGTATGAAGACAGCAGTTACCCTACACATAAGAGATACGGCGGACAGATGATACAATAGCATTAACCGAATTAAAGTAAAATAAAATAAAAGTAATATGGAATAGCATGGAATACGGGAAAAAGTTAAACCCAGAGCGTTCGCTTAGAACCGCACATGGTGTAAAAGGAACGCATCAAAAAGTAATTGTCACTCACAACCCAAGTGAGATTGATCAGAACCAGTTACTCCTGATTAGGTTCCCTAATTTAGGTAACGATGATGTCATTGTTCCGGGTACTTCGAAAATAAGTTTCGACATTGAACTCGAGTCAAAAGTCGACACGAAGAGAATATTGGTCTCTAACATAGGGAGGGCAATTGTTAAAAAGTTGGCCATCAAGTTCGAGGGTACCGAGATTCTGAGCATTGATGACTTTGATCTTTTCGGGTGCTACAGAGATTTATGGTTAACCAAGTCTGAAAAAAGAAATGCAATAAGACAAGGTATCATCTTTGATGAAGGGTGCACGGAAAATTGCATGAAACTGAGAGTTGGAGCCGCGGATAAAGATACATCGGAGGTAGCGGACAAAGCAATCTATGATGCATACAAAAACAAGTTCACCATACCACTAGATTTTGAAATGTTGGATAGCACGATTCCTTATTATCAGGCCGGATTAGGTAATAGGCTGTGTTATGAGATAACATTCAACAATTATGACAGGGTAGTATTATCAACACCTACCAAACCTTCGAGTTCCGCCACGGCACCGGCGCCGGATGCTAAATACAAAATCTCCAACATATCTCTCGAATATGAGATTGTGACACAACCCACACTCGCCAGATTCATTTCAAATGAATACCAAAACATGGCCGTACTTTACGACAGATTTCTGAGACATAGACAAATTAGGGTGGATAAGTCGGACACAACGTGGAATTGGTCATTCAATACACCGTGCAAGTCTCTGAAGGGTATATTAGTTCTGTTTGAGGAAGAGAAAGCTTACAAACGAGATACAGGTAGGTTCTACAATCCTAAGATCAAAAAGGTATCCGCCATAGTTGAGGGTAAGCCTAACCAACTTTTCGCTCAGGGGATGCAGCCGTTTGAGCATTATGGTGAAATATGCAAGTATTTCGCAGAGGGCAAGCAAAAGGACAGCAACGCCGGTGAAATACAGAAACATCTGCAACTACATGATGTGAAGGTCGCGGACTACCTAACCACGAAATATGCTCTATGGCTGGATTTCAGAACCATAGATGAAAACTCACTGCACGGGACCGGTCGACGGATTGAAAATGCGAGCGAGGGGATCACACTGCAAGTTGAAAAGACGGCCGAAACCGCGGGATCCTTAAACGCCTACATATATCTAATCATGGATGCTCAATTAAATATTCAAAACGGTGAAATTATGGATGTACTATATTAAGATGGACTACATGAAAGATCCTCACACGGCATTATTCGTCGGTCCCACGGGCTGCGTAAAATCCAGACGCGTTGTAACATTACTAGAGAGTGAATACTTTGATCACTTCGATTTCATTGTGATTATATGTCCAACATTAAGATGGAACAAGACATATATGAGTCGAAAATGGTTTTGGAACGACAGATATGTGATTCTAATTGAGCCCATGGGTATGTTGTACGAATGGATTCAAAAGATGACGGATTTCTGTGCCGGATACAAAACATTATTCTTGATCGATGACATCATCGCGGATGAGAAACTGGACAAAAAGAGGCAACCGCTTCTGGAGCTGGCCATCAGCGGTCGGCATCGAAACCACACCATGTGGCTACTCACACAATCATACACCGCGATACCGAAGAACTTACGAAGGCAGGCAAAAATGTTATATGTGTGGTATCCGAAGGACAGACATGATCTCGCAACCATCCACGAAGAGAATGATGTCATTGAATCGTCGGAGATCCAGAAGGTTAAGGAAAGGCTGAAAGATGGCAAATATACACATTTAGTCATGAGGATGGAACATCCAAGAACTCACGTGATTTGCTAGATTGGACGTTTTTTGTTACAAAAGTCTTGTAACAAATCTATAGGAAAACTACAGCATAGTACTGTAGTAGTACTGTAGTAGTACTGTAGTACCATGATAGAATATATAAATTTCATATTACTGGTGACAGCCGTGGCGCTATTGCTGGTATTGGTTAGTTTTTGCCTTTTTTGTATTAAAAAATACCTATCGCTATTGAAAATGGCTGAAAACGCAATTGGCAACATAATTTTTATCGATGAACAGGATGCCCGGGATGATGGGAAGAGACAAAAATTGCTCGAGTGTGTGCTGACCGGAAATAGTAAGTTATATCTTGGTAAGATGTATACGGAGGCGGAGATCCAGAAGCTCAAGAATGATGAGGTGGATAAACTGTTCACCATATACGAGGCTAAACTATCCGGTCAAATGGTAAAGTCTTTGGGACAGTCAATAATCCACATGTACTCCATGGGCGCCTGTACAGCTCTCGGTATAAAAAATCAAAAAGCTCTGAGTGATGACCTGGAGAATGATCCATTCCTAAACTCGGCACTCCAAAGGTTCACATGTGATCTATATTATAAGTTCGGATCACTACTATCACCAATCAGTGTAGGTTTAATAACAGGTAGGCATTATATCGCAGGAAAAAATTTAAACAATATCGATACGGATACTAAAGATGTCGGATACTCCAGTTCAGGTGACAACGAAGAACCCTAAAAAGGTTGAGGCGGGTAAGAGACTGGCCGAATACAACCGTAAAAAGAGGGAGGATTATAAAAGATTGCTCATGGCACAGACGGAGGTACAGTCGGCACCTCAGACACACTCAGCACCCCAGACACAGTTGGAGGATCCTAAGGATATTGTCATCGAGGATTCCGTGACAGATGGCCCCAAACACGGCGGAGTGAACTACACAATAATGGGTGGTGGTGGGGTGATAGTACTTGTCTTAATTGGTGCTTATTTCGTCTATAAAAATAAGGACAAAAATATTAAGGTGAAGGGTACCCCACCAAGTAACTCAGGTAATAAAAAATCTATGAGAATAAGTAAGCTTGAAATGGAATAAAGGGATAATATCGCGATACTATAATCTTGAAGTAAATATAAGACATGGATAAGAAAAGTATAGTCAACGATATTTATAAAGCATCGGTCGTATGCGTTTTCGCTGTAGGCTATTCAATGCTCGGGAAAAAGGTATTAAAAATGACACCACCCTCAATTCAGAAGTTTGACCTGGAAGATACCGGAAAGCTTGTAGCCATAGTCGCCGCAAGTGAAATGACAAGAGAATATCTAGTTAAGCAAAAAATTATACCTGAAACTATAAATATATAATGTTGCGAATACTGGAATGGTTGGTCTGGGTTTTATGCCAGCGCAAGAAAGTTGAGAGGATTTTACCCAAGGTGGAATACATCGATACCGAGGTCATAGACGACTCTGATGTCATAGACTCCGAGGCTATCGTATTAAAATAACGCCACTATATTATACCGGATTATATAAACATGGCTTCAATTGCAATGATGTTGGGAGGTGCCTTCGCGAACGCTTTGGCCTTCACCGGATCAAGCTACCTCTTTTCAAGTTTATCAAAGGATAGGATAGATAAGGAACGGAAGCGGCATGATCTGGCCATAGAACAGCTGCAAAAGGCTCAGGTTATATGGCAACGTAAAAGACAGGAGAGGGTTGACTTTATCAATAAGCAGCTCAGACTTGAGAAGAAGGCCGATGGTAAATTCACGGAGCTGGATGACGCAATGCGGGAATATAAAAAAGTATTCGGAGGGTCACCTCTCACAGATATTCCGCGCAAGCCCGTATTGAGCGACTTTTATACACCCAGCAACGGCCAACATGAACGGGAATTGGCATTTATCGCGCTAAGCATGATTGGTGTCGGAGGCGCCGTGTGGTATTTCGAAAAATAGTACCATGCCGCGGGTATTATGTTACATGTGTCATGTAACATATATTCAGTATGGCTAACGCTTTGTAACCATGTAGGTGTATATCAGACCTCCGATTCCAACTATCAAAGCCCACAGGTTTTGACTCAACCAACCGACGGCTTCCTTTGCTCTATTTAGGATCCACGATACGATGGATCCAATTATACCCGGTAGTGATGCGGCTGCGGCACCGGCTAATCTACCCAGGAGAGATCCCAGCGCGTTCAGCTTGTTCTTTATCCATTCCCTCGCACCACCTTCGGTTTTTTCATGATTTTTTGTATTACCGGTGGATGACCCCCCTGGTGTCAAAGTTTCAACTAGAAGGCCGATAACCATACCAAATGCCGTTAGTACACTGACGATGGTGATACCCTGCTCACGGAATAGCGTTCGTATCTTTTCACCCAATGTAGTTTCTTTGTTAAGTACTTTGGTAATCGTCTCCCTGATGCTTTCTATTTGACTGTTAAGTTTACCTTTTAGAATATCGATAATCTCTTGCCGGCCTTTCAACTCATTTTGCAAACCTTTCAACCTTTCTTTCGCTTCATTTTGTTGTTCCTCGGTCATATTTGGCGTGTTTTCCATCTCTTCCAACTTGTTTTTTTCTCTGTCAATATGCTGTTCGAGCTGAACCTTTTTTGCAACTTCATCCTGAAGACTTCCTCTTATGTTTCTCAATGATCTATCCAATCCTAGCAATTCACGCATAGGATATTCAAATAGATCACCGGTCTGGGTTGCTTCATGGTCTACAGATTGTTGTTTGACCAATGAAATTAAATCTTCCGCACTGTTCACAACATCTCCAGACATGGTTTCTAATTCTATATCGGTCGCATTCTCTATTTTATCCGGTGACGGTAGTCTCTCTTCTATTTTGTTTAGCCTGGCGGCCTGTCGGGGGGTAATACTACCTTTCGGTATATCGAACCCCAAACCGCGCAGCCTTTTCTTGCCCAGTATATCCGCAATGGTGCCGACGGTCCTTAGAGATCCGCCATTTGTCAGAGGTCTGTTATCATCCTTGTAGTATAATTCGCCATCGCGAGTCTCAAACAGATCGGTATGTATCACGCTCGGGTTCTCGTTTGGATATATAGTTAATAGCTTCTCATAGAGCGATTTAACCCGCTCACTAGTAACTCTGGAGCGCAGAGAGGTTCCTCCGCCGAATGATGTCTCCTCATCAGGTGTGTGTATCTGCACACGCGTGCGCTCCCTCGGTACCAGAGGTGTGGAGTCATCGGTAGCCTCGTCGGGTTGACCATGGTCACCAAACGGATCAATATCAATGTCCGCCATTATTTTATTTATTTAGAGGATAGTTTTTTTCCTAATATAATAGAAATGGCAGAGAGTTCTAGTACCAGAGAAGAAACTTTTAAAACGGATATATCCAATTCCCAGCTTGAGGAGCTGGTGAAATTACGAGGCAAGTTCCAAGACAGGACACACGAACACGGAGGATCTCTGATCATATGGTCGATTCTGGAGGGATTATCCGGAACCGCAGCAATTACCGGCTCGATAGCGACCGCGGTGACCATTATTAGAAATTTGGGCGGTACCCATGGAAATTACATGCGGAATTCGGGTATGTGTCTATTGGGCTCGGCTTCCTATGCGGTTACCGCCCAATATGTTAGGACATATCGGGAGAAACTTATCAAATTAAGAGCCGCATATCGCGTTGTACAAAATGCCATCGATGTTTTCGATAAAACGCTACTCTGGCACACTCGGATCTGTAGAGCCGATTTTGAGAATTTGTGTGATACGTATCATAGAACTCTCAAGGATCTGGATAAACTGGATATAGGTTATTTAGAGTAAAGTTTTTTTCTTTGTAGTAACCACACAATGGCAGAGATTTATCCGAAGCTACCCACGGCTCCCGAGTATTCGAGCGAGCAGGACAAGTTTAATACTAATACTGTGAACTCTCAACTTGGGGAGCTTAGAAAATTACGTGATAAGTTCAATACAAAATATGAGAAATATAACAAGACGCTGCACAGACTGGTGCTTTTAAATGCCAGCGCCACGGCCCTAACCGTCGCTTCGGGCATAGGTTCGGTGGTAACCGGTGCCACGCTCATCGGAATCCCCGCTTCCGTGGGATTGGGAGCCGTAGCACTGTCCGGAACCATTTTCACGGGCTCCGTCATGGCCCTGATTAAAAGATATCGGAGCAAACTTGACAAGGTCATGAAATTATATGATGTTGCGACGTCCGCCATCGCCGTGTTTGAAAACTCCGTCTCGCGGGCTCTGAATAATGACGACATTAGTCAAATCGAATTTCAAACCCTGAGCGGTATATACTACGAAGCTCTGAAAAAGATGATGAAAACCGACAGAAAGATGGAGAGCGAAACTCGCAACCAGTTTGAAAAAAGTCTAATGGACGAGGTTCAAAGCCTCAGAAGGACCGTAAATCAAGGTTAGTGATGTGCGCATGTACGCCGCTCGCATATTTCGTGTGGTACGATAAAAATTAATATTAAGGCGGTTTGTGACATTATGCGGCGCGATCGTCCCCCCAAGACTGAGCCATAGCGGCCCTATCTGCCGACCGACCCGCGCGATCCCCGACATCATCTTTACCGGAAACAGGTAAAGATATCGCCCCCTTTTTCACCAACCTTGCACATAATCAGGAGGTAATTCTGTATCTTCAGGTATTAACATCAATTCCTCTTTTACAAAAGCCCGTCCGGGTCCGTCTTGAACATAGTACATTACACGGTTACCAGGTTGCGCTATTACCTCACGCAATCTATATGTGTTTTTCGACCATATTCTATCGGTTGCCCGTCTCCGCCCATCATCATGCTCTTCACCAGGTTGTAGTAGATATCTATACAGGCCATCTTTAGGTAATTCTACTTCAGGTGGATAGCTCTCTTGATTAACAAGAGGCACCTCTTTCATTATAATAGCATCTTTTGGCTTCATATCAATCATCTGCGTCTTTGTATCGTTTAGCCTATCAATCAGTTTATACAGATGCTTAACCCATGTAGATGATACCTTTTCCGAATCATTCAGTTCTTGAGCATCTTGTATTTTGAATAAATTTTCGGCAAGTATCTTGTTCAACGCCTCAACAAAAGCTGTGTGCGTATGCTTATATTTTGTAGTCGCTCTTTTAATTTCAACCTTATGCTTCTCCAACAGCTTTGTCACATCTGCTTTGAATTCTGAACCGTTATCACATTGGAAAGTTTTCGGATAAGTTAATGGTCCTGCCTTGTAGATGTCTTCAATCATAGCGGCAACCTCCTTGGCTTTCTTAGTCCTCAAAGGTCGGGCTACTTTGTATCTGGAAGCAGCATCGATTCCCGACAAAATGTACTTATATTTATTACCATACAGTATGTCACCGGGCATGTACAATAAATCGAATTGATGTAAATCATTAGGGGTGGTAACTTCATAATGTGGTCTTTCAACATGTTTTGGGGCGGGTAAATGTACTTGCCAAAATGCTTGCTTTGATAGCCACTTCTTAATCTCCTTTGGCCCGAAGCCGAATCCTCTTAAGCTCTGAACAACCTTTTGTCCTTTCCATAAATTTTGAGGTTGATAGTAAGTCTCTTGAAGTTTTGACATGTTTTATTTATGCACACCTTTATTTATTTATCTCCTTTTTGTGTTATGATGTGGTACGATAAAAGTGCTTAAAGTTTTTCATATATTATATTAATATGTCAGACATGGATACCACACCGGATTACAAATTGATGAAACTGAGAGAGTTGCGAGAGGTTGCTAAATCCCGCGGAATTAAGTATATCGTGGGTATGAGAAAGGCTAAACTGGTTGAGGTGATTGAGAAGAATGATCTCGACCCATCCTACACCATCGATCTGGATACCAAGAAGGAATGGTATGGATACTGTTCAAGGTGGAGGTCGAAAAACAGGGAGGCATATCTAAAAGCTCAAAAACGTTATAACGACAAAAGATCCAAGTGATTGGGTATTTTTTTGTTACTCGGACGGGTAACAAATGTTGGTGGGTGGGTACCCATGGTGTACCGGTCACGACCCCCGAGGTGCTGGTGGGTGGGTACCCATGGTGGAGCGATGTTGGTATCATAAAACGTGTTTTACCGCCATGGAGCAGCGCAGCCCCGGGTGGTTGCCCCACGAACGAAGCCCCTCACGATCCTTGCGACCTCGGAGGTCCTGATTTTTTCCCTGGGGGGGTACCCACCCACATTTACACTCCGGGAAACGATCCATGGTGGAGCGATGTTGGTATCATAAAACGTGTTTTACCGCCATGGAGCAGCGCAACCCCGGGTGGTTGTCTTGCGAACGAAGCCCCTCACGATCCTCGCGACCTCGGTTTACGATTTATAAAAATGGCTTAAAGATTACAAAATCGTATATCATAGCCAAGCATGTCTTCAGGAATCGTTCTCGATTTGATACACAGTAGAGAATATATTGATGACTTTGATCTTTTCACGGTCCCTGATTTAAGAGCCAGAGCGAGGTACCTTGGCCTACGTGGATACTCGCGGCTCAGAAGGGCTGAGCTTATCGAATTATTATCAACAGTACCCGCAAGATATCCCGATATGACTTTACCGCTCGTCATAGGGATGCTGGATCTCGAAGTGACCGAATTTTCGGGACCCGTGATGAGACCAAATGTATCGGCGCCAAGACCGGTACCAGCACGGGTTGAGGTTGATGATGAGGACGACGCAGACGATGACATTGATGAAGATGATAGATGTGTCATTTGTCTTTCTAAACGAAAGACCGCCACCATTGTTCATGGTAGAACAGGGCATTTTTGCTGCTGTTTATCGTGCGCAAATAAATTGGAGAAGAGGGGGGATAAATGCCCTATATGTCGCGCATCAATAGATCTTGTCATTAGACAATATATTTGAGGGGTCGGATTGTTAGGGCATTTTTTGTTACTCGGACGGGTAACAAATGTGATTCACGACCCTCGAGGTGCCAATGGGTGGGTACCCATGGTGTATCGATGTATGTATCACAAAGCGTGTTTTACTACAATTTAGCATGGTGGTTGCACCACAAACTAGGACACTCACGACCCTCCAACACGGTTTACGATTTTTAGAAAAATGGCTTAAAGATTACAAAATCGTATATCATAGCCAAACATCTTAAAGATTACAAAATCGTATATCACAACCAAGCATGACTTCGAGAAATACAGTTGTTGAATTAAGAGCTCTCGCTAGAGAACGCGGCCTACGTGGCTACTCAAGGCTCAGAAAGGCCGATCTGATCGAATTATTGACACCCACTACTGTGTCAGCACCGGTTAGACCGGTACCCGTGCCGAGACCCACCAGACCCGTACCGGTGCCAAGACCCACCAGACCCGTACCCCTGCCGAGACCCACTAGACCC
This sequence comes from Hydractinia symbiolongicarpus, assembly GCF_029227915.1. NCBI lineage: Eukaryota > Metazoa > Cnidaria > Hydrozoa > Anthoathecata > Hydractiniidae > Hydractinia > Hydractinia symbiolongicarpus. The sequence goes on along the minus strand of NC_079875.1, from coordinate 9,155,433 downwards.
GTACCCCTGCCGAGACCCACTAGACCCATACCGGTGCCAAGACCGGTATCAGCACCCATACCAGCACCGAGACCGGGCACTAGCCAACAAGACATGGATTTGAAAAGCAAGTTGATCGAATGGAGAGACTGGTTAATAAATCATGTACCTAAGGCTATTAAGGAGAAAGCGAGCAAAGCTTTCAAAACCATGAATGATAAGATCATGGGTTTGTATAAAAAGGGCAGTGGAGAGGAAGAGGAAGAGGAAGAGGGAGAGGTGGAGGAGGAGGAGGAGGAAGAGGAAAACCCCTATAATCCCATTGAAGAAGCTTTTGTAGGTTCATACAAACGTTTCAAAATAAACTCGGATGGTGGGAAGAATGTCAGGGTCTTTCTCGAAAAGGTCGAGCACGTCGTAAATAGGTTGATGAGTGACGTGCTCGGGCAGAAGAAGTCGCTGAAGACTCAGGCGACCTTGTGGGTGAAGTGGGTAAGGGAGGACACCAGCTCGACCGATGCCCCGTGTGTACATGTTGATAAAGCTTTCAATAGCTATATGGAGATACTGCACGCCCACGATGACATTTCTGATGTTTTCGATCGGATGTGTAATAAGATAATCGAGCAGATTGAGAACCCCGCGCTGCCAGCTAGCGGATTCACAATTGATAAAATCTTGCATATGCATGTGGACTTTCATAACCTGAAATTAACCAGAGGTAGTTCTTACTTGCCGCTACCCAAGAATTTCAGTGGAAAGCGATCTGTGATTAACCCTCATAACGAGGATGATGATAAATGTTTCAGATGGGCTATTATCGCTGCTCTCAATCATGATAAGATCGATAATCACCCTGAACGAATCTCAATCCTTAAGAAGCATGATAAGTATAATTGGGATGGTCTAACTTTCCCAATGGCGCTAAACAAGATAGATTTGTTTGAGAGAAGG